>NC_057822.1:16710000-21710000 GCF_910594005.1 Cervus elaphus | reverse complement strand
AAGCCACTTGGTGCTTGATCTTTGCCTTAGCAGTGAGCAAACTAGTCATTCTGGCATTAACCAGCTGGAATTCTTCTTCTTTAAATGTCCCGCCTGTGATAGCAAAGAGCAACACATGACTTTGGCAAATGGGAAATTTAGCAGAGTTGAGGTTGAGAATCTCATAAGGGCTCTCTCTGGTACTGTGTGCATGTGTGCTAAGTCGCTTCAGCTGTGTTCAACTCTTTGTGACTCTATAGACTATAGCCTGCCAGACTCCTCTGTCTGTGGAATTTTCCTAGCAAGAATACTGGAGTGGGTTGCCATGCACTCCTCCAGGGAATCTTCTCTATCCAGGGATGGGACCTGTGTCTCCTGCATTTTGGGCAGATTTTTTTTACCACTGAAACACTGAGGAAGCCCCAACTCTGGTATTGCTGCTGGTACTGCTGCTAAGTCACTTCAGTCGTGTCCGACTCTGTGCGACCCCACAGACGGCAGCCCACCAGGCTCCTGCGTCCCTGGGATTCTCCAGGCAAGAACACTGGAGTGGGTTGCCATTTCCTTTTCCAATGCATGAAAGTGAAAAGTGAAAGTGAAGTTGCTCAGTCGCGTCCAACTCTTAGCGACTCATGGACTACAGCCTCGTAGTCCATGGGCTACAGGCTACTATGGGCTCCTCATCCATGGGATTTTCCAGGCAAGAGTACTGGAGTGGGGTGCCACTGCCTTCTCCTAACTCTGGTATTAGGGAAGGACAAACAGAGGTGTAAGTGGCATGCTTGGGCATGAAGAGAGTAAAGAGCACTCTCCAGTTTCTGGAGGGATTCTCATGTTCCCCATGGGCTTGGAGGTTAGAACATCTGTGTCATTAGAAAGAGTTTTATATTTTGTCATTTCCCCAAAGAGGGTGATGAAGGGATTCCCAAGAGTGAGAGGGAGTTGGGAGAAGGAACCAGGTCTTCATAATCTCATCCATCCATGAATGCTGTGCAGAAACCTATTTGGAAACCAAAGGCCATCTCACTTCTCAAGATAGAGCATTAGACAATATCAGATATGACCGGAGAGCCACCATCAAGACCTGAGTAGCTAGACCAAGACGATATCGGAGACCAAAGCTCAGCAATGGACCTAATGAGAACTCTACTAATGGACCCAGACAATGAAGAGCAATGTGGGGCCAAACATGAACCCTTTTCACCCTGAGATACAGACAATCACATGGGCAGCCTAGTTCTTCCTTCACCTTTTGGGTAAGGGTCATATTTGGGTCACATGCAACTAGAAGCTGGATCAGAAGAATGGGAAGAGAAAATCTTTGCCAGTGAATAGGAACACTGAAGTGGGAATTTTATTCTGGCCAGAGACAGAGAGATAACTTAGTTTGACTCTCAAACTGCTTGATTTGATAGAGTTTATCTAGAATAAATTGTCATTAGACATTCTTGGAGGTGAATTGAGGTAGAGTGTTATGCTACAGTAATTCTGTCTAATAAGTCATACCCAATACAACAACATGCATCTATTTTTCTCACTCATGGTCCTGTTGGTCACCTAGAAGGGTTCTGTTGCATGTCTGCTGGGATTTTTTGGATTGGTTCTGCCCCATGTGAGAATAGGCAAAGGGTCCCTCAGGTCTGGTTTTCTCATGGCCATCCTAAGATTGCAGAAGAAAAGCCAAAACACACGTGCACATTTCAAGTTTCTGCCTGCATCACTTCTGGTCACTGTCCAAAGTTCAGAGTAGATGACATGGCCAAACCCAAAGCTTTTGAGATAAGGAAGTACCCTACTTCAAGGATGCGTGAGAAATGAGTGCTTGCTGAACAATAACCCAATCTATGACAAATGCAGATCATTCAAAACCAAGAAAGGCCTGTTTAATTATCAAATACAACTGTATTTATTTGTGATTGGCTTATAAACCTGCTTTATTTTTAAAGATTTGATATTTACAATCATTTGCTGTGCTATGCTTTACTTGGTAGGTTGGCACTTCTCTATTTTCAACTTTTTGGAAAAGATTTTTTTGTATACTACAGATTCACTGGAGTGTTGTTTTATCTTAATTAGGAGGAATGTAGCTGTCAATGGTGCTGGAAAAAGGCTAATGAAAACCCTGACAGACCATTCACCATTGCCCTGCTGATGAGTGGCATAATACAGGCTTTTCTTCTGATTTTCTTTTTAATTTTTTAAAATTTTCTTTTTAATTTTAATGGTACATCTGTACTTCAAATCTTTTTCATTGTTGTGATGGTTTGAGAATTGGATTGTTACACAAATAATATCTGAAGTGTCTTTAAAAATCTCTTTTTTTTTTTTTCTAATGCTTTTCCCCAAATAGTAGCCAAAACTTTAAGATACATTCTTCCTTTGGTTGTTTTGTTTCTTTTCCATTTTATTTGAAAATCTCTCAGTTTACTCATCATAAGAGAAATTTGACTGATGAGGACATACAGGTTAGAACTATTTGCTAACTGGATTTCCACCATCCAGAGCAGTCCAGGGACCATTCACACACAATGTGAAGAAAGCATTTCAAATAAAGCCTGGTGTTTAAAACCTCTGATGAAGGGATCATTGACTTGCAGAGCTCTCAATCACATCCACCATTGCTGGATCAGATCCCAGAGGTCGTCAGCAAGCACTGTGAGAAGGATCCATCCATCTCTTCTCTCTCCACGTATGCTGGCTGTGGAGGCAGGGATCCAGGATGCCTGAAATGGAGCTTCAAAATGTTTCCCAGGGATCTGAAAGCAGGAATCTCTTGGTATCATGTCACAAACCAAAGCACACATAGTTTTGGAAATGGTTTTGTTGCTAAATGTTTGTTTTAAAAAAGAAAAAGTGGGTAAGACTATGGATCTAGGCTTATTTATATTTGTATTCTCGTTCTTCTCTGTTTACATAATGGTAATGGCATGATGCTTTACAATTGAGTTCCTTGTCTGTTGGGACTGCCAACAGTGACTCTTCAGGGTTGTTTGCAATTTCAACAGCTAGACATGAAACATTTCACACAGGTCTTGGCACATTGAAAATACGCAGTATATTATAACTATTATTGATAGGTGAACATTTCCCCCATGAGTTTAGTGATAAATCTCTCTCCAAACTCTGATCCGTTAGCACTGCAATTGCAAGATCAGACACTTGGGGATTTTGATGGGCAAGGCTTGTGAAAACGCATCATTAAGCATTTTTATGGTATGTTTGAATTGTAACAGAGCCAATTCTATCCTTGAGTAGAGACAACCTTGCTCTCCCCTTGAAAGTGATTTTGGCATACATATTTATTTGAGCTCCATCCTGTCTACTGGGCTCTGTTTCTTTAATAGAATGTGTGACTGAAGGCAAGCAGGCTGCTGTCCAGTACAGTAGACTGGAGATGCTCTGGCTGTGAAGTCACAGTCATGCCTCACCTTTCTGGGAGCTATTAGCATCCCTCATCTGTAAGGTATGGATGTGAGTCACCAGCATTAAAAACATAGTCCCTACATCTACCCATCATCTCTCCAAGTTCCCAAAAGGGAGAAACAGGAAACAGTGTTAGCATGTGAATTTCCTCTGAGAGAAAACGAGATTGATCTGAAATTGTTGATGGAAAGGTTATCAGTAAAGGTGCATAAATGAGAAATTAAAGCTCCCATTGCCTGCAGCAGTGGCTCTTACAGAGCAGAATATTCAAGGAAAATAAACACTCCATTAACCCAAAACTTTCCTGTTTGTTTGTTCATTTAATCATCAGATATTCTCAAAGCTTTCAAAATGCTTATGTTCACTTTGAAACTCCAAGATGGGATCTCTAACATTCACATGATCTCTTTATTAAGAGGTATCTTTCCAACATCAGTGTCACTCTTAGGGAAACACTGAATATAATTACTGGTTATATTCCCAGAAAATGCTGATACTCTGACCCCTCCCTCCCTCTTCAACTATGTACCTAGATATCACTGTTCTCAACTCCTAACTCCCTGTGCTGCCCTATTCCCAGGTAGGCTGAAAGTTAAATGTTAGTAGCTCGGTCGTGTCTGAATCTCTGCGAGCCCATGGACTGTAGCCAGCCAGGCTCCCCTCTCCATGGAATTCTCTAGGTAAGAATGCTGTCATAGTTTTGCGCTTTCATGTACATGACTGCTTCTGATGGAGATGGCATTTTAGGAGCAGTTAACACGATGTCACCTTTTATCATCTAAGTTTCTCCTCCTGCTTTAGATTCTCTGTGAAGTTTTATGATCATCCCATGTGGTCTTGTACCCTGCAGTGCACCCTAAGATAACCTTATGATGGTCTCTTTACAAGCTTTACTGTCCATCTTGGTCTTTGTCATTTATTCTGAGGTTGGTCTCACTCTGGATTCCCAGCCCTAAGCTCAGCAGTGAGCATAGTGTTCGTGTTCATTAAATATTCTGTGTATCATTGAATACATTAATGGATGAAATTAACAAAATAATGTAAGCCAAAATATTTTTATTCTAATGTAATCATTGGAAAGTAGAGATTGACAGCAGAAATTGAGGATCCATCATTCAAATCCCTGTCTTTCTCTGTTCTAGCTGAAACTTTAAACCTAAAAATCTAGATTCTTCATCTTTAAAAGATGATATATGTCCCTGTGCTCAACAGACTACTGTATGGATAATATGAGGCAAGATTTAGAAGTGGTTTAGCATCTTGGTTCCCCAAACTGTGCACCAAGGTACCCTGGGTATTGTCACAACACATTGGAGACATTTTGAGTTCTCAAGGGAAAATAAACACTATATAAACTCCTGGCTTTATAATTTCAACATGATATTTCACTACATTCCATTTGATGGTGTCTTTTCATTGCAAAGCTGGGTTTGGGTGGGGGCTGGTTATGACAGAAAGCAAGCCTCATGCAAAAATTGATGTGTAACAGAAAATGAGGGTTATGGTGCCCAGACAGATTTCAAATTTTGAGAAATTATGTATTGCCCAATATTTTTTTTTACATACCTGTGGATATGTTACAATTAAAAATATTATTTTTTGTTCAATAGATGTGTATCAAGTTGTTACTAACTTTTTACCATATAGATTGTAATTCAGATGTAATAAATGGAAGCGTTAGGTATTTCTTTTGGGCCATAGGTGTCATGAAAAAGCTATTAAGGGCTCAATGAACTGAGAAAGTGTGGGCACCTCTAGTTAGCTCCGTGGCAATGGTGACAACTCAGTGAATGTTAGGTTTTTTGTAGGGGCAGTATATTGAAAGATTAATTTGTGTTTTGTATTGTCTGCACTTTTTTTCCTTTTATCTCATTTGCTCTTCCAACAATGTGTCTCAGTACCTGGTTTTATTACTACAGGGAAGCTGCATGGCAGAGCAAATGCTCTTATGCAGAGCAGTTCTCTGGGTGGCTTCGAAGGTCCACGCTTATTTTGCCAGTTTTCGAGAGAGAAGAGAGAGATGCGTGCTTTGTGGGAACAACATAGGAGGAGGGTTACTGCAATCAGAGAACAGAGATGACAATCTGCAGGTCCCTTAAGTTGAAATGGCCTACACTGCTCTCTTGCAGGATTCCAAGTAGGCTTGTATAAGTATCTTTCTAAACCTATTAAAGATCAACTAGTGTTTATTGGGTTAAATGAAACTCAACTACTGGCTCAAGAGAGTAAACAATGAGTGATTGAGCTACCCCAGAAAGTTATGTTCTCTGCATACCTGAATACTCCACTCATTTCTGACAGAGACCTCTGCAAATCTTTAACAAATAATAAATGCCATTTTTGTTTGTTGTTTTTAGCCACTAAGTCATATCTGACTCTTTTGAGACCCTAAGGATTGTAGCCCACCAGAACCCTCTGTCCATGAGATTTCCCAGGCAAGAATACTGGACGGGTTACCATTTCCTCCTCCAAGAGATCTTCCCAACCCAGGGATCAAACCCATGTTGCCTGCATTGGCAGGTGGATTCTTTACCACTGAACCATCTGGGAAGTCCTACATACCATTTACTGAGCTCATTTCTTTTTTTTTTTAATTCTAGACAGTTGGACGAGTTCTTCACATGCACTGTCTCATTTAACACTAACAAAACTATGAATTAAGGTAACATTATTAGGCTCATTTTAGGAACAAAGAAACTAGAACTCAGAAAAGGTATGTAACTTGGCTCAAGTCAGCCAGTTCATTAGTGGCAGAGCGCAGATGTAAATTCCAAAGCTCATTCTCATGCTGAAGATGGGCAGGGAATCTTCTTGTTGTGAGTGGTGGGAATCTAATTTGAACTGGTTCAAATTTAACACATACACACAAATTCGTGTTTCAACAAAGTTTGGGAATAGAATGTATATTACGACTGGACCCAAATAGTCTGATGATGCAGTTGGCGACCTGCGTGCCAACTATGGCTTTGTGCTCTGTATTTCTCTGTGCTGGCTTCACTCTGAGAAAGTTATGTTCACAGGAGGCAAGGTGGCCACAGCCACCCTGAGAGGAACTCCACCAGACTAAGACAGGCCAGGAGTTCCAAAAGAAGCCTCAGGATGAGTCTCATTGTCCTTTGAGCTTTGTCATAAGCCCAACCCTGAGCCAACCTCTGGGAAATGAAATATGCCAATTGGTTGTTTCTGGATCACCTGCCCATCTCTGGAGGGGGGATGGATTCTGGTTGATCTGAACCACATGGACCAGAGTGAGAAAAGAGTAGTTTCTTAGAAGAACTCTAATTTTATTGATTGCAAAATGAAAGTGATGCTGGCAGGCCAAATATTACATTTAAAAGTATCTACATTTTTGTTTGTTTGTTTGTTTTAAACAGGAGAAGACTTTGGGATATTACACCTGTTTTAGAGGTTAGTAAAGTCTATTCAGATCTCTATAATTCCCTGGATTTGGCAAAGCTGCAGCTGTGGGTTTCTCATTGTGGCTGACACTTTATGATGTGTGTGCTTTTTCATTCTCTCACAATGGAAAAACATACTAGAAATGTCTCAAACAAAAAGCACCCTTTACTGGTGCTCAGGCTTTTCCCAGGGGAGCCAAAACCACACCTCCATCTTGGGTCCCAGTCAGTTCCCAGGATGGAGGTGAAGCATACTTTGGCAACAGGTGGGTGTCTCCCTGCTTGTGGTCTGGGTGCTGTCTTGGCTGGGCTGCTTTGAAGCACTCATTATAACTCCTCTGCATGGTAACTAACTCCACTAGGATTCAGTTGCCATGCAACTGCATGGTATTTCTCCATAATACTGCCTTTCCTATGATTACAGAGTGAGGAGCTTTTATAGTCATAATAATACCTTACACTTGTGCCAGGCCTTTTACATAAGAGGATCCCAATAGGGTGAATAAAGGCACTCTTTATGTAAGTCCTTTCACCAAGCACTAAAAATACCCATGCTTCCAATTTAGCTATGTGGCGGCCATCCTCTCCCTGTTAAAGTATACAATAGCTTATTTTGGCAGGAGGTGATACACATGATTATGCATCAGATTTAAAATGCAAAAGACATTTAAATGGACATCATAGAAACATCTCCATTAGAGATTTGCGGCAGGACATCAGGGATGCTCGTGGGCTGACAGGCACTTTGGAGGTGTCTCTATTTTGAGTTCCTGGAAGAGATTTGATTGCTTCTGATTTTTGTGGAGAACAAGGGAGCTATTGAAAAGTGCATGGGGTCAGGTTCTACCGAGTGACTCAGCTCCCAGGACTGAAATAGGTACTTGGAACTGTCAGTGTGGCCTCACTGGAGTGGTATTTACCGTTTGCCTGAGAAAAATCACTTTGTGTTGCTAATGTCCTACTTTTCACCCAGTGAGTAGTTACTCACCTGGCAGGATTCAGCACATTATTTTTAATCCTTTAATAAGAAGCTTTCAGAAGTTTAGGTGTTATTATCAAAGAAACAATATTCTTTTTGAAAAGAAACAAGTTGCAGCATTCCCTGGAAAACACACCTATTAACCTTTTTTTTTCCATGACATTGTGCACTTTTTTTTTATTAATTTATTTTTAATTGGAGGATCAATGCTTTATAATATTGTGTTGGTTTCTGCCATACATCATCAGGAATCAGCCATACATATACCTATGTCCCTTCCTTTTTGAACCTCCCTCCCACCTCCCACATCATCTCACCTCTAGGTTGTCACAGAGCATCAGAGCACCATAGAGCAAATTCCCACTGGCTATCTATTGTACATACAGTCATGTATATGTTTCAATTCTACTCTGTCAACTCGTCCCGCCCTCTCCTTCCCCCACTGCCTCCACAGGTCTGTCCTCTACCTCTGTGTCTCCATTGCTGCTTTGCAAACGGTTCATCAGTACCATTTTCTAGATTCCATATATATGCATTACTATCCGACATTTGTTTTTCTCTTTCTTACTGACTTCGCTCTGTATAACAGGCCCTAGGTTCATCCACTCTCTAGAACTGCTCAAATGTGTTCCTCACATTCATATAACCCTTCTCCTTTTAATAGGTTTCTTAAAACATATGGGGACACATGGCTGCCCGGGTTAAAACATGTTTTCCAGTCTTCCTTCTGGCTAAGTACGGCTATGAATCTAAATTCTGACTTGTGGGATGTGAGTGGAAGTGATTTGCACAGCCTTCAAGTCATGCCCTTAAAGGGACTAGATATAGCCTCTGCTTCCCCCTTCTCCTTCCCTGGTACTTCAAAAATGGATAATCCTCTTAGGTCTTGAAGTCTTGTGAGCTATGAGTCGTAGGAGCCATTGGCAGCCATGTCTCCAGCTATGTAGAGAATTCCAATCTACAGTGGAAGAAACTCATGCTAAGATGAAAGCCATAGTATTTTCCCAATAACTCTCTTTTTCCCAAGTTAAGTCTGTTTTTGTTTTTGTCACAAGCAAAAATTATGGTTCATAAATCAAGATATACTCAAAAAAAAATAGTTGACCTAGTAATTATATTCTCATGGAATTGCCCCATCATCCAAAACCAGCACTTTCTAACAATGTGAAAAAATCATAAGTCTTCCAATATGACTTGAAATGAAGATGTGGGAAGAGACTCAATTAAACATTGAGAACCAAATGACTGCATTGATTGTGTCTAAGTTCACTCATAGAAAAAGGCATAAATGAGTTCAGGAGATATACAGTGCTTATACATACAAAAGCATTTTGTATATATGTATAATGTTTTGAATTTATGTAAAAAAATCTCTCAATCAATAAAGTGCTTTTTTCAGGTTCTGTAAATAATTGACTGTGTACTATTGTTTTTTTACCAATTTCAATTATAGGATCTGAGTTTAAAGTGAATACCACAGTTTATAATGGGTTTAAAACCCAGCATTTCTTGCAGTGCAATATCTCCATCAAAACATACAATTAATTTAAAAGGCTGAAAAACAGACAAACTCAAGATAATCTGAGTAGCTTTAAATAACTTTTTAAGATGATTTTAAATGATTCCACATCTATTTCTTTAAAAAAGTGCTAAGTGTGTGTGAGTCACTCGGTCGTGTCTGACTCTGTGACCCCATGGACTGTAGCCTGCCAGGCTTCTCTGTCCATGGGATTCTCCAGACAAGAATACTGGAATGGGTCTTCCTGACTCAAGGATCAAACTCAGGTCTCCTGCACTGCAGGCAGATTCTTTACCATCTGAACCACTAGCAAAGCCCTAAAAAGTGCTAAAGATCATTTAACTTTTCAACAAGGATCCAGATTAAAGTAGGCTGTTTGCATTCAGGGTCTCATATTGGGTTTTGCTCTCTATAGCATCCCTTTGCTTCTATGTTTTCTCTTAATGAGGATAAAAATTTAATGATTATAGACAATTAAAAAGTTAATGATTAAAGTTTCAGATACTTTAAACAAGAATCTCTAAAATAAAATGTGTTACTATTAATAAAAATAGCTTGTAATTATACTCGACATTCATTACCTTTCTGCTGATGACCCAGTCATACTAGACTATTTTCCCTACTCTAATTCTACTAAAAAATTAAATTTAGAGCATCTACTAAAAACCAATTTATGTCAAATCTTGTCAGTAGTATAATTTTACATTAACATTCAAAGAATTTAAAATTATAGTGATGCATTGACTTTAAGAATTATGTATATGTACATACATATATATATACAAACATATATTAGGAGATATTATATCTATATGTGTGAGTATATAGGTAAAATTTAGATAGTGTTTTTAAGAATTTACTAAAATTGTATATTTTCAAGGTGTATTTTGATATTTTTATGACTTTTGTTTTCCTTTTGACTATTGTCTTTAATAGGGCAGAAAGAATTTAAAAATCCATGATGCTAAAAAAAAAAAAAAAATCCATGATGCTGTATCACTAAGTAGGGATTCAAGGAGTAAGAATTTCACAAAATGTATTTCCCCTTCATACAGGTTACATATTCTTTGCAGTAAGCTGTTCAGTTCATGATATTCCAGGTGAATGAACCTAGGAACACACCTGAGCACAAAATATTATTTCTCATATAAAGAGCTAGAAGTTTGATCACATTTACTTCAGATTCTGTCCATGTAGGTCTTCTCTCTGGGGAAAAGAATACCAACTAGGACTTAGAATATTAGATTCTTCTTATTAATTATTTTAAATTATTTTCCCAACTTTATTGATACATGATTGAGGAATAAAAATTGTATGTTTAGGCAGTACAACATGGTTTTTAAGGTATATAATGTAATGATTTTATATATATATATACACACACACACACATACTGTGAAATGATTACCACAGTAAAGGTGATTAACACATCCATCACCTCACATAGTTATTTTGTATTTTCATGGTGAGAACACTTAAGATCCATTCTTAGAAAATTTCAAGTGTTTAACTATAGCCACCATGCTATTCATTAGATCCCTAGAATTTATTCATTTATATTAATAACTGAAAGTTTGTGCCCTTGGACCAATATCTCCTCATCTCCCCCCCTGTCCCCAGTCCCAGCTCCTGGCAATCACCATTTTACCTTCTGCTTCTATCAGTTTGAGTTTTTTAGATTCCCCTTGTAAGTGAAATAACATACAGTATCTATTTCTTTGTGTCTGGCTTATTTTACTTAGTGCGATGTCCTCTAGGTTCATCCATGCTGTTGCAAATGGCATGATTTTCTTTTTTGCAAATTATATTTTTTTATCCATTCATCCCTCAAACACTTGGTTATTGTGAATAATGCTTCAGTGAACATGAAAGTGCAGATATCTCTTCTGGATGTTGATTTTATTTACTTTAGATAAATACTCAGAAGTGGAACTTCTGGGTCATTTGATAGTTCTAATTTCAGTTTTTGAGGACACTCCATGCTGTTTCCATAATGACTGTGCCAGAATATTGGATTCTGATGATGAATTTATCATTGATGAAATTTGAACAAATTTCAAAATTTTCTGGTTTCATATCCTTCATTTATAAAATAAATCCATTGGAAGAATTAATTTTATGGATCTATTTTATATTATATGATTTTATTTAATGTTTTTTATAATAGCATTCTTATAATTTTGATATGGTTATATTTTGTTTGCGTAGACAAGGTAATTTATAGCTGGTTTAATTATTGGAGAATAAAACACATTTTATTGAAATGACTCATCCAAACAAGTCATGTTCAACTCTTTGCAACCCCATGAACTGTAGCATGCCAGGTCTCCCTGTCTCTCACCATCTCCTGAAGTTTGCCCAAGTTCAAGTCCATTGCATTGGTAATGCCATCCAGCCATATCATCCTCTGATACCCTCTTCTGCTCTCCATCTTTCCCAGCATCAGGGACTTATCTAACTTTTCTAATGAGTTGGCTGTTCACATCAGATGACCAAAATACTGGAACTTCAGCTTCAGCATCAGTCTTTCCAATGAGTATTCAGGGTTGATTTCCCATAAGATTGACTGGTTTGTTTACTGGTTTGTTGCTGCTAAGATTGCTGTTTGTTTCAATTCTGTGTTTATTTTTTGCCTCTACTGTTTGCCATTATGCTTGATAGCCATAGGAAATAAAATAAAACAACAACAAATAATAATTGACTTTATTTTTCTGGGCTCCAAAATCACTACAGATGGTGATTGCAGCCATGAAATTAAAAGATGCTTACTCCTTGGAAAGAAAGTTATGACCAACCTAGACAGCTTATTAAAAAGCAGAGACATTACCTTGCCAACAAAGGTCTGTCTAATCAAGGCTATGGTTTTTCCGGTAGTAATGTATGAATGTGAGAGTTGGACTATAAAAAAATCTGAGCACCGAAGAATAGATGCCTTTGAACTGTGGTGTTGAAGAAGACTCTTGAGAGTCCCTTGGACTGCAAGGAGATCCAATCAGTCCATCCTAAAGCAGATCAGTCCTGGGTGTTCATTGGAAGGACTGATATTGAACCTGAAACTCCAATACTTTGGCCACCTGATGAGCTCATTTGAAAGAGCTGACTCATTTTAAAAGATCCTGATGCTGAAAGATTGAGAGCAGGAGGAGAAGGGGACAACAGAGGATGAGTTGGTTGGATGGAATCACCGAATCTATGGACGTGGCTTAGGGTGGACTCCGGAGTTGGTAATGGACAGGGAGGCCTGGTGTGCTGCAGTTCATGGGGTCACAAAGAGCTGGACACGAATGAACTGAACTGATAGTAATAACAAGATGACAACAAAGTAGAAGTTAGACACTGTCCATTGCCTCTACTCTATAAAGTCATTTTTCAATACGTACTATTTTTTGGGTACCTGTTGAAGATAGCCCCTGGGCTAAGAGCCTGCTAGGTATCTATGTCATCAAAAGTTTTCACTTCCAAAATCAACTCTATCCATTTCCTTAGCTCTGGTATTTTCCCTGATTTTCTATATTTCCTTTAGATATTATTGCTAATCTCATAAACTTTAGATTAATTGTGACTTAAACTGAGAAATTATCTGATTTACTTCAATTCTTGACTTTTCCCCCAAAGTACAGTTTTCTATATATACTTTCATTATTTGAAATTCTACTTTACATGCATTTTCTCAGACACAAAAAATGAGAAAAAATTGAAATTTGAAGAAATTCATAAAACATGAAGTTTTGGTAGCTACACATTGGTGAACTGAGTCACCTCCATTTTTCATTTCTCTCTTTGTGTCAGTATTATTTTCTGAGTACTTCCATGAGCATTAGTCAGAAAATTTAGAAGAATATAAATACAATTTTATTTTTCTTGCCAGAGGCCTGTTTACAAAGAGAAAATATTAAGTTAGTCAATATCCCAGGTTAGATTTCACCTGTATGTAAACATGAATCCCATTAGATATATCTTTAGTAAAAGGCAGAGTTGAAGTGAAGAAAAGAACGGAATTTCAGAAACTGTTGTGATTTAGTTGGGAACGTTGTTTGGAGAAGGGACACTTCTCAGTGTTCACAGGTGACTCATGCAGACACAGATTTGGGGTCACCTATCCCCACAGGCCTATAATCACCTTCCCCACTCTCTTTACTGAAGCTTGAAACAGCTCCAATCAGAACAAAACTTGATTCAGTGGTTAGAAATAAGACTGAAACTGAAGGGGCCCAAGAACATACTTAAGTGCCCTGAAATGGGAATCACTAGACTACTTAACAAGTATTTATTAAGGTCCTTTTCTTTGCCAAGAAGCTTTCTGAACACTTGGGGTAGAAAATAAAAAAGAAACTCAGATTTCCTGCTCTCCTAGAATTTTATCACCACAGTAACTGAATCAATGAACATGAGTTTGAGTAGGCTCCGGGAGTTGGTGATGGACAGGGAAGCCTGGCATGCTGCAGTCTATGGGGTCACAAAGAGTTGGACAGGACTGAGCCACTAAACGGAACTGAACAGAAAGACAAAAATAAACAAGTGAAGAATAGCTATACTATCAAGATAACATATAACAAAAATACACGAAAGAAAAGAAACTTGAGTAATAAGAGTTTTACAAATAGCAACTCGCTTAATTATCACAATTCTGTCAGGTAGGTCCTGTTACAATTATTCCAATGGGTAAGTTGAACCACAGAGAAGTTAAATTATTGTTCAAAGTCACAGAGTTAACTAAGACTAAAACTGAGCTATAAACCCAGGTGAATGTAGCTCCGAAGTCAATGAGGTAGTGTGATGATAACTGAGCACGCTCAGGACAGAGGCTGGTGGGAGCATTAAGGGGCAGGAGGCATACAGACAGGGGAAGAGCTTTTCCAATGGAGGCAAGCATGAGTGCGGTTGTGCTGTGTGTGTGCTCATTTGCTTAGTCGTGTCCGACTCTTTGTGGCCCCAAAGGGATCTTTTATCTGCCAGGCTCCTCTGCCCATGGGATTCTCCAGGCAAGAATACTGGAGTGGGTTGCCATTTCCTCCTCCAGGGGGTCTTGCTGATGCAAGGATCAAATCTGCATCTCTCATGTCACCTAATTTGGCAGGAGGATTCTTTTCCAATGCACCACCTGTGAGGTCAGCACGTGAATGCAAACCTGAACTGGTAGCAGATTGTCTCTTGAGCATAGTTTCTAAGAGCCACGTAGAGAGTATTAGGCAGTTGGCTGAGAGTGTAGAATGATATTATTAGCTTGAGGAAAGTTGAAAGGGATTCCTGGGATCTTCAGAAAAAGCCCTCCCAGTTTTACCCAAGGCCTGCCTAATACATCTCAGATCTGAGTTAATAGTTCAGCATGTACTTCACCTATCCACAAAGGCTTTTTTATTTCTAGATTCCACTTAAAATATGTTATATTATGCTTGCTAATTTTGAGGGAGAAGAGGTAAAGAAAAAAAAGTCTATCAATGAAAATAAAATATTGCAGGCTAGAAAGAGAACTACCTAGTCCTGGAAACCCAAAGAAGCAACTTTGTGTTTTGAGGCAAGCTGTTTACCATTCTCTCTTCAATTTTCTAGGGCTTCTCAGGTGGTTCAGTGGTAAAGAATATGCCTGCCATTGTAGGAGATGCAAGAAGCGATGTGGGTTCAATCCCTGAGTCCAGAAAATCCCTTGAAGTAGGAAATGGCAACTGACTCCAGTACTCTTGCCTCTAAATTTCCATAGAGAGAGGAATCTGGTGGGTTACAGTCCATGGGTCAGAGACAACTGAGCTCACATACCTCCTTCAGTTTCCTGATCAGTTTCCTGAAGGGGTTAGATTGAGTCATTTCCTAGGTCCTCTTTTGTATTTAAATTTGACCTTAGATTAATGGCCAGTCACCCAGAGAGAGAACTATATAACTCAATTATGTTGAAACCTGATCCACTAACACCTTAAATTTAATTCATAGTTAATCTAGAGTTAGAATAAGATCAGATGTTTAGAAATAATAATCTTGAATTTATTTCTTATTCCTATGTTTGAAGGGAGTGTTGGTACCTCATGCCTTACCTTGGTAATACATTTCCTGGAGCCTCAAACTTCATCTGCCATAGTGAAAGCCGCTCAGTCATGTCCGACTCTTTGAGACCCCATGAACTATACAAGCTGTGGAATTCTCCAGGCCAGAAGACTGGAGTGGGTAACCTTTACCTTCTCCAGTGGATCTTCACAACCCAGGGATCGAACCAGGTCTCCCGCACTGCAGGCAGATTCTTTACCAGCTGAGCCACAAATTCTCTCAAATAATTTTACTTGGATTAACTAAATGAAGTAAGGAGGTAGGCTTGGGGGGGAAATACGTTGTATACTGCAACTTGCACCTGTTTCTTCCTCTGTTCCAATCACTGATGGTTTTATTTTCAAGTACTTATTAACTCTGTGTGAGTTTAAATAAGACTATTATACCCCCATTCAGGAAGACAGGCTACAACACTTTTTGGGGCAGAAGCTGAGAAAAGGGGCAGGACTTGGTTTAGCTTTGATTAAGTTAGTCACAGAAACCAACCTGGCCCCGGTCCCCAAAGGCACAGTCTTCTAAACCCCTTTTTAAAAATTTTCCTCATACAGGTTGTGTTTCCACCTGCAGTTCCCCTTTTCTTTATAACTTTCCCCCAAATCTTATCTGGCCAATACATTACTCATACATACTTTTGAATTTTTATCTCTTTTTTGCAGATATTGCCAAACTCTGTGATGCATTGGTGACATTTTCATTTCACAAATCCTCCTGATTCAGTCTTCTCATTTTAAAAATAAACGGAAACCCATGTATTCCAAAGGCTCTTCTTTCTTTCTGGGGGAATTTTGTGAAGACAAAATTTTATATTTTCCCCCCAAATTACTATGTAAAATTATTATTAAAAATTATATGTGCTTATTTGAGAAAACAAAGCAACACATACACCTGTTTTTTGTTTTGTTTTGTTTTTTTTTTGAGAAAAGCACACCCACACACTGCCAGTCGGACATAAACACAGTTGTGCTATTTTTTTTTTCTGTACTAGGATTTCCATCTTCATATAATAATTGTGCAACCATAGACAAATCATTTAAATTCTGCCTCACTATTCTAGTTTGTAAAATGAGGAGTATTAGAGTACCTACCTTAGAAGATTGGTGCGAGGATTGAATGAAAGAATTAAGTAGAACAAATAACAAACATCATGCATGTGGACAGCATAATGGCAACCCACTTCAGTATTCTTGCCTGGTGACTCCCCCTGGACAGATGAGCCTGTCAGGATACAGTCGTGGGGTCACAAAGAGTCGGATACGATGGCTGGACTAAGCACAGCATAGCACATGTGTTCGCTGTTACTGTTATTATTGTGAGTGTTATGTTTTTGTATGAGTCATATTTTATGGATGCATATATCATCATATTATAGTATGTTATTTCTTGTGTAATATATTCAATGAAGTTTAGTTCAATGCCTCCTATATGCAAGCCTTTGCTCAGATGCATAGATGAGCAAGTCTCCGAAGTTACTGTTCTCATGAAGCTTGTGTTCTAGTAAGGAGAAACTGATAATACTAAAACAGAGGTAAAAATACTTGTGTGTGTGTGTGTGTGTGTGTGTGTGTGTGTGTGTATGTGAATAAACAAGATAATATAAAATGGTGATGCGTATGTGCAGAGAAAGCAGTTTGGTTGGTGTAATAGGGAGTGACAGTTGTTTTTCTATTTTTGACTGAAGAACAAGAGCGAAATATGAACAAGATGAGATAGAGGTCTGGTTCTGAGGTCTGGGGCATCCCAACATTTAGAACTCCAGCAGAGAGCCAACAAAGAAGACGAAGAAGTCATTGAAACAAGAGAAAACACGAGAATACAGAATGACATGGATGATAAGATAAAACAGTACCTCAACAAGGATGATAAAGAAATGGTCACTGGATTTGAAACCATGAGCTGGTGGGTGCTAGACACGATACTGGTTGTCTTTCCAAGTACTGCTTACTCTTGCTATGACTATGTCCATTACTAAGAGCAGTTGGCATCTATTGGTGCTAGACACAGTTTTTTACTGGGACTTTTGCATTCATTAATTAATTTAATCATCATCATAAATGTATGACTTTGCATTAATATTATTGTCACTTCTTTAGGTCAGGAAACTGAGACAGGGTTATGTAGCTTGATCTTATCAGGCTGTTAGGATAAAGAGATGAGTGGTAGTCCAGCCCAGCAATTCTTTTCCAGAGCTAATGCTCTTGCCCTTCTTACTATACCAATATTTACATAAATGAATATAGATCTATATAATAAATTTAATACTTACATCATAATTTATTTTTTTATCTCCTATTACTGTTTCAATCACCTATTTGAAGTTTTCAAATTTCTGCTCTTGCAAATCTTAAATGACAGAAACACAGTTTTGTACACTTCTCACATCATTAAAGTAAAATTGTTTCAAAGACTGTGCTCATTAAAAAAAAATTTTAACCTATCAATTTTTCCTTCATTTGGTTGCATGCATTCATATAACTGTCCATTTCTCCATGTGTTTACCATCAATATAAATTATGTAAAAAAAGACCCATTTCTTATTTTAATTTGAGTTTTATTATAACTGAGGCTAAACATCTTTTTCCATATTTATTTCCTATTTCAAATTCTTATTGTGTGAATGACCCATTCCTACCTTTCGTTCTTGTTTATTTTTGTGGTGTTTGTCTCTTTTTTATGTATTTTTTCTTTTTTTTTTTGCTTTTACTAATATAAGAGGAATGTGTATCTGCCAAGCTCTCACATGAATTGCCAATAATTTCCTAATTTTGCACTTAAATGACAACTTTATAATCTCTTCCCATCTATGTATCTTACATTTTTATGTGTTCAATTTTCTTGACTGTCACTTAATTGCTACTAACTTTGATACTATCTTTAGATTGATCATCTCCACCCCAAAATCATATTAAAATTTCAGTAAATGAATGCTTTCATATGTAAATATTTCAAAGGAAGTTCTAGAGCTGCACTAACAAGGTAGCCACTACCCACAAGTAGATTTTAAATTTAAATAAATTAAATTTAACATGTATTTTCACAATGTCACTAATCACAGCTCAAGTGCTCAATAGCTATGTGTAGCTAGTGGCTATCATTTTTGTCAGTGCATCCTATGAATTTTTATTGGATAATGCTTTGCAACATTAATATGCCTGCCAATCACCTAGCCTATGTTAAAATGCAGCTCCTGACTCAGATGGGCTAGGAAGAGACCTGAGTTTTCCATACTTAATGAGCCCCCACATGATGCTGACACTGCAGATCCTTGGACCACACTTACATTAGCAAAAATCTAGATTTATTTCACAAGGAATTATAAAAATGTTTTGTGTACATATGTATGCATTCCTCTGCTTACTTAATTGTATTGCTTATTGATATGCAATGCCATGTTTATCACATGCTAAATACAGATATATGCTTTTCCTGGACTTTCTAATCTCTTCTATTGATTCACAGTCCATTTCCGTCCAATATTACAATAAAATGAATGTAGCTCTGAAGAATGTTTTAATATTTGGTCAAGAAAATATCTATAAAAATATCCATTGGCTTCTCAAATTCCACCAAACATCACATTTCATTCAAATTGATACTACATTCATTTTGAAGTCAATTTAGTAAGAAGTAATTATTGACAAAATTGATTCTTTCTGTTCCAGAAGGAATATCTCTGTTTTCACATGTCTTCAGTGTCTGTGTTATGGACTGAATGTCTGTGGTACCCCAGAATTCATGTTGAGACTCTAACTCTTAAAGTGATGGAATTTGAAAGTGGGAGGTTATTAGGTTTAGATGAGGTCAAGAGGGTGGGGATCCCATGATGACATTAATGTCCTTTAAAGGAAGAGAAAGATAGATCAGAGCTCTCACTCTCTCTGTCATATGAGGACACAGCAAGAAGGTGGCTCTCTTCAAGTCAGAGAAAGAATCCTCACTATAAACTGAATCTACTAGCACCTTGACCTTGGACTTCTCAGCCTCTGGAATAGTGAGGTATAAGTGTCTATTGTGTAAACCAGTCTATGGAATCCACAGCTTGTTATAGCAGCCTAAGTTGACTGAGAGACCCTCAGAAAAATTTTGTTTTCTCAAAATACTGTCCTTGTATTTATATATTTAGCTGAACTTTCCATGATCCTAGCTCATTATTTCCAGCCAGTTTCAAACTGGCTACATTTGATTTTTCAGGTATAAGATATGGAGCCTCTTTGGAAAAAAAAATTTTTTTCCTTTCTTAAAAATTTGCATTTTAGACTGGCTAATTCTATTTTGAAATTTTGACTTAGAATTCTTTGAAAAGAGAATTTCGTGTTCAGTACATGGGTGCTTTTGAATTTGCTATTTGTACAAGCCCTGTCACCAGTTAAGATCTAGAGCCATGCACGCATCCAATAAATCCTTGCTGCTGTCCAGACGCAATCCATGTCCTGGGGTCCTGAGAATAGAAGGAAGGGTCCCATTCATTCAGTAATCTCAGACTAGCACACATGGAGAGTGAAATAGACATGTTTGGCAGAGTATGGAAAATCACATGTCTTCGCTTTTTATTGGTGGAATATTTATTGCTGGAGAATTTTCTAGCAGAGAATAAGCATCAAGTTTGGATTATGGTAAATCAGAACAGGCTACCAGGGTATGATAAACCTGATTTTTGAAATGAATAAAAATTATCCAAAGAAGGAAGATGGTTGGAGTGGGAGTGTCTTTTTTGGTACAATATGTAGATTCATTCTTAATAATTAAAAAAAATAATAGTTGAGTGGCTCAGTGGTAAGAGTCCACCTGCAATGCAGGAGACTTGCAGGGGATGCAGGTTCAATCTCTAGGCTGGGAAGACTCTCTGGAGAAAGAAATGGCAACCCATTCCAGTATTCTTGCCTGGAAAATTCCCATGGACAGAGGAGCCTGGTGGGCTGTAGTCCATGGGGTCTCAAAGAGTCAGACACAATTACGTGACTAAACAGAACAACAAAGATAGATACATTTTTTTTTATTAATGTAAAATATTCTGAAATATTTACTGGAAAATATCTGCTGGACAAAAGCGAGGGATGTCTGGATGAATTCATAAGTTCCCTGCCATGGAAACTCCCATTTATTGACAATGCCTTAACAGTACAAATGTAGCATGTTACTAGACAGTAAATTTTTCCCCCAGCTGCTCAATATTCTGGATCCCTGAGCACCATATTGTTATCCACTACCCCATTTTCCCCAGATCATATGCATGACTTCTGTTGACATTTATATTGTTGTATAGGCAAAAATCATGAGGAACATATGGCTCTCATTCTACCAAGACTTTCATTTCATGCTGTTACCAGAATGCTTAGAAATCCTGATTGGATGGGAAGGAGATTAGCTTTTTCCCTAGTGGAATAATTTCATTATAACAGAGGTGTCATCTCCTTAAGCTAAATGTGGAGAGAATAATAGAAAAATTACAGTTCACGGAAAAAAATAGAAAGGCTTTATTATAAATTATGACATGACTTCAGAGAGTACCTCTTGATATATTTAAATAAGCCCCTTAAAATTTAGGTAGCTAGATCGCTCAATTTCAATTCTCACTTTTCTCATTTGCATCACTTTTATACAAAAAGCACTCCCCACCATCTGGCTGATTTATAGACTAAGAAGCACTTTCAGGGCTCTGACTCTCCTGGTCTATCTGAGTGCATAGAAGGGACCTATTTAACTCCAACAACATGAACTCTGATAGTCAGCATAGCATAACAAAAAGAGCCAAGCCACCCTCACTTAAGAATTTTAAAAGAAATAAATCATGAGGCACTTCAGGGACTGGTTTCCTATTGACATCACAACAATATATGTAGTTTATGAAGATGTTCAAGAAATAAACCAGCACATAACTACAGTTCAAATTTTTTTTTACCTCTATACTTATATTTTAAGTATTTTAAACTTTAATTTTGTCCAATGCATTTTCCTCCAGATATTATTGAAGTGAGTAGAAATGAGTTTTACATTTGGTTCTATGATTATTTGAAAATAGAGACACTTTTCTGTTTCATTTAATGAGACCTGAAGAAGTAGTTCTTGGGAACTTTTAGGTACCAACTTTCAAAGGTGCCAAAAATGCCAATACATCAATATGTCTACAGAGAAAAAAATGCCCAGTCAACAGACTCTGTGGCCTGAAGTGAGGAGAGAATGGGATTGGGAAGATGGGGTTGATATAATGTGTTGTTTCTCAAGCTCTATTCTATGAAAATGGCCGGGGAGGGGGGGTAAGAAGGAAGGAAGGAAAGATAGGAGGAAGGGAAACTGCAATAATCACAAATTTTCCTAAAGCTGAAAACATTAAATTTTAAGAACCACACATTATCATAAATATGTTCTCCTTATTCTGGGGGGATAAAAAATCCCTTTAGCTCTTGAAATTTTTATAGTAAAAATGTCGCTTCTTTTTATAGTTAGCTACCATATGTCAGTGTCTCCTTTACTTGAAATTATCCCGGTGCATGAAACAAGGTGACTGAGAACCACTCTGTCCAAAGATGCACAACCAGCCCAGTGATCCTAGCTCCTTGTCCCAGGGAGCAGAAGCAGGTGAGGCCTAAAGCAGGTCAGTGTCATTATCCAGGGGGTAGCTTTCTCGTATGTAGAAATGGACTTTACACCAGTGCCTATTCAAACTCTTTATAGTTGAAAAATATAACCTCCCAAATCTGATTAAAATTATCAGCCATGATAAAATATTTCCACTTCCCAAGATATCTGTCATATAATGTCTTTATAAAGACTCTTTTCTACTTTCAGTCCTGTGCTGAAAGACAACTTCTTTAGGGACAGTTGACTATTATTAATGATTCACTACTAAACCTCTTGATCATAGTGTGGTGGTTGTTACTTAGTTCATAAGCAGTACTTGAGACACTTTTCTACAATGTGCTGTTTTTAGAATCTTAATAAGATGGGAGTAGGAGGGGGAGAGAGAGAGATAAGGAGAGAGATGACCTCGTCTCTTTCCCAATTATATTTCCCTTCCTGCTTTTCATCTGTCTAATCTTTCAAAGTTCATTAAACATATGTCCCGTTCTGAACAAAAAGTAGATGCACGAAAACAGGAAAATAAATGACTTCTGTGATTCACTTTCAGAATGCACTTTAGGACGTGTGAAAACTGAAAGTCTTAAGGTAATATAGTGTGCTAATTTCATTTTCCTGCAGACACTCACAAATTTAAAATTGTAAAATAATACCACAGTCCCAGGTAGCATTTAAAAATCAAGAAGGTGAACTTAGTTTATTACTTTTTTGTGGCCTGTTGATATATGAAAAATTACATTCAGAACAAATTTTTCTAAGAAATTAGTTATGAATTTAGATGTTTAGGTTAACCTTTGAGGAAAATCAGCTTTGAGAGAAGGTAATTACAATAAGAATTATTAGAAAAGAATGTGAAGAGAAAAAAATCTATAAGTCACTGTTGAATCCGAAACTCATTTTCTCCCTTAAAATTTATATTTTAGCTGGAATGAAGCAGAAGCTTTTTGCCTACTGTTACTTTTACCATAGTAGGAACTTATATACTAAAGCATTTACATTTTACTTTGTTACAGTTTTTACATTTTACTTTGTTACAGTGTTTACTCAGGAAAAACATGATAGATAAAAATTTAGGACTTGATATATATATATATAATATATATGTATATATATGTGTGTATGTATATCCGTCTGTTTATATAGATTGTATTATATAACATGATATATATGTATATATTCAGTAAGATATTAAGACATGTGTTAGGGGAGTTGTCAGCATATGTAGGAAACAGGATTACTTTACATAATTTCCACAATGATTCTATAGGAGTTAATGACACATGCCGTGGTTAGTTCACATCTTATTTTTGTTAAAAAGTAAATAAATAACGTGCACTCCAAGTGAGATCTTTATTCCACATAGGCATGTGCTGTGCATGTTCTTTCTAACTGGGCTAGTTTTTTTCTCATGCCATGGGAGCAGGTGGCATGAAGCTGTTTTGATGAGGTTAAAAGGCTCCTCCCCTCTTTCCCCAAGCAGCAGCCTGAAGAACGTCAGCAGTAATTGTGTGCCTGGCTCGCTGTGCAGAGCGAGGGTGGAGGCAAAATTGATATCAAATAGGGGTATCAAACTGAGATCTGAATGTTCCGTTTAAGTTGTTGCTCATTTTCATTAGCCATGCCAGGGGTGCAAAGCTTATGACTTAAACATCCTTGGGAGTAAGAACATTTATTTTTGATGGATTTCTATTTCTCTTCTCCATAAAGACTGAATTAGTGTTGTAGTGGCTATAAATGAAGGGGTTTCTTTATCCTCTTCTCATTTTATTATTTACTAATCAGACTTCAGCTCAGATAGATGAAAGAGAGAGGCTCTGCTGCCTAGATGTGAGGCCTTTAATGAGGATGAGAGACCCCAGGGAGCCGAAATCTGAAGTAGAACGATGCTGCTTTTGGGTTTCTTGTCATTTCTTCAGTTGCTTCTCCTGCCTTTTCCAATGGGCCTAGTGAGCAGGAACTATCCAAGGTGCTAGAACGCGGGCAGCTTTGCCGTTCAATGCAGACGGATTGCAGAAAGACAGAAGAAAGATTACTGCTTATTTCAGAAGGTAGGTTCTTTGTTTCAGAATCCCTGATTAATCAGCAGCAGCATCCACAGACTAAGGCAGCTGGAGAGGAGAGAGAGAGAAGCAGGAAGGGAGGGAGTCAGGGGCAGGGAGGGAGGGGAGAGAGAGAATGAGAGGGAGAGAGAGCTGGTTGTCACGGGGGAGGGACGATGCCACAAGCTAGGCTGCTCCAAACCTTCTGTATGTAAGTGGCAATGAGAAAGAGCATCTTTTTGGCTGAAAGGAGACATGTAGAAAGGATGTTTCTGATTTTTTGTTTTCATTTATTTTTGCCTTCACAGAATATAATCAAATGAGGCACCTTAGCCAGCCTGGGTGATTGCTTCGAGTCTTATAATCATCTGTGTAGCAAAGTGGGTAAAATTATTCAATTTCTTCCCTGCTGGACCTGGAAGGCGAGAGGCTGTGTGTTCATCCCCACCCATTAGCTATGCCCTCTTTTCTCTGAATGTCGATTTAAGGAAGCAAGCACCTGTCTTCTGCCACTGCATCTTCCTAGCAAACTTTAAAGGCCATTTTATCTGATAGAAAGAACATCAAGAATGCTCTGATCTCTAGTGATGAAGAATCTGGGAGTGGACACTTTTCCCATCCAGATACAATGCACTTTAATTGAAGAAAAACTGAGCTGAACTAGAAGTCTATTTCTTATGGTGCTGGATGACTCCTACAGAACTGCCCTGAGATCAGCCGCGAGAGAGGGCTCTGACAGACACAAGTCACCTTCTGAATATTGCACTTAGCTGTCCCTGGGGACTTAAAATTTTGGTATGTATCTCATTTTTCAGATTCTCTAAGCATGCTAATTGAATCCAGCACTAAATAGATCAAGCAATCTGGTTATAAGATGAAATGGATTTTAGCTGGGGATACTTAATGCTGAAGTTTGCATGTCTTATTAGCTGGAGCAGAAAGAAAGCCACAGCAAAGGCATCCAAGGCTTTAATGAGCCTCAGGCTATTCTGTACCCTCTTAGCCACTTAGTTCTATTACCGCAGAAATGGTTAAACCAGATCTTCATTGGTAAAATAAGCCATGTTGAATTATTAAAAGCATTGAAAATATTTTCCTGGGTATTAATTGGCATTCATGTGGTGCATGCTAGCTATTTATCTGCTGTTCCATACCATAAATATTTTACAACAATGTCTTAGCACATTTGTTTCAGCCCAGTTTTGTGTTCTCAAGAAAGAAAAAAGAAAGAAAAGGCACAGTACCAAAATGTAAAAATCCAAACTATCAGAATAGAGCAAATCTGAAACTGCTTTTTCCTAACTCATAAGACATAAATTTCTTTGAGAAATATATATTTTAGTATCAATCAATACCAGGAAGATTTCACTATTCTCATCCCAATAAATATTTGAGAACTTTAGGTGGACCCATTTTACTTGGGACACACACTTATTTTGTTGGGGTGTCTCCATTCTAATTCCTCCAACTATTGGCAAATTTTAAATACAAGAAATGCAGGTATTCCTTATCTGGAAGAACTAGTACATGAAATAATATTGTTCATTGTCAGGAAATCTTAAAGTTGTTTCAGTACCAAGAACTGGAATGTTGTTCTAAATATAGTCCAAAAATAAGAGAGTTCAGTAGAAGAACTTCCACGATGTAGTCTTGGTCATTTTAACACGCAAGAATTTATAACTGAGTAGTGTGGATTAATGACTGTAGAACACAAGTGGAAATTAACTTCTCTTAATATTTCACACTTCAGACAATGCTTCAACGTATTTTGTAGATAGTCAAGTGGTAAACAAATTAACATGAGAAAATGTGAGCCACAAATGACAAAATTGTTTCATTTTTCTGTGGAAAGTGCAACATATGTTTGCCAACTCAGCAAAGGAGGGGACTCTGTGAAGGACATTACCGATTTAGAAAATCAGTGAAAGCAGACCTGAGGGGGGAAAAATACTACAACTTCACAAGGAACTGCAGAGAAGTCCAAGGACTTGGAGCATTAGTAAAGTTTAGAGAGAGAAGTGTAAAAACCTGGAGACAGGAAGGTTGGCTATTGTTTTTTTTTTTTTTTTAAAGTAAGTCATAGCCTTCCAACCCAATGAGATGATTTCTATTGTAGCTCCAGTCAGCAACTTATTATACTGATTATATCTAGTTTGAAAATATTGCCTTGTAAGCGTCTGGAAACATCTGGCCAACAGCTCCAAAAAAGTACCTCAGCCACTGACATTTTGTGTGAGTCCCTAATATTAGTGAAATGTGCAGTCTTTTTAGAACATAGGCAAATAGTCTTATGGCAACCTGTAAGTTGGGGTGGGAGTGGAATCTGATTTACAATGCTTCTATGTTAAAGTGATCAAAGCCGATGTTAACCATTTGGGGAAGAGATAGTAGAGAGAAACTCACTACAAAGTAATCTGCTTTCTGAGGGGAAAAAAAAAAGCAGTCACTGTCTTTGTAGTCACTTCAACAAGCTCTCTTGGTTTTAACTCTAACATTTCCCATTTTGGGCAGAACAGCTGCATTTTGATGACAGTGGAATGAAAAATTAAGCGTGACCATCCGTGGGGTGGAGAGCAGGATTTCAAGCATAATAATCAAAGTGAAATTATAGGACTTATTTTTACACTTATAAGATTTGATCAGAAAAATAATTTTGACGTGGTTTGCATGGGTTGTGGAGTGGAACCAGGCAATCTAGTCTGTTGATTTGGTCTTCCGTGAAGTCAGCAAATTTGATATTAATTTGCATATGTATTTTACATATGCATATGAAGCCTGATTATTTAAGTACTTATTTTTTCAAATTGATGTGAGTACATGCAAAAAATGTAAAAGATCTTTTTCTCCTGATGAACAAAAAAATATAGTCTAAATTGCCTTGGGAAACTTTTTTATTTGGATGAATAGATACTACTGGACAAAATAAGATTCTTTATCTCAGAGACGATGCAATGATTGGTATGGGAGGGAAAATCAAATTGTAATAAGCCAAAATCAAATAGCTTCCTCACAGGGTTGAGACAGGTGTGGTTCGAAAACCTAAGAAGCAAATAAGGGGTGGGGACCAGAAAAGTTTCCGTGTGCATATAAAGTAAAAAATATTAACATGACATGAAAGCAAAATGTCTCACGTGTCCACCAGGAAACTTATCCCCTTCTAAGTATTTTGTTTTTCTCAAGTAAAATTAAAATAATAGCACAAAATAAACTTTATTTTATTCTGGCTATAACATTATCATATGGAGTTAACTGCAACCTAAAATTTAAGACATTTCTTACAGAACTTTAAGATTGGGGAGCAGTTCCCTCCCATACATATGTTTTTGATTCCACTACCCCTCAGTGTATGTGGAAAATATCTGGATAGGTAGAGTTTTCACAACTTTATTTCTTGGAAAACCAAGGTTTTAGATGGAGCACAGCTCCATTTCAGAAATTCTGAGTAAACACCACAAGAAGAAAAAAAAGTAGCAGCACTCCTAAGGGCCATAGGACTAATTCACGGAGAAGATGCTGGTATGCTAGAACTCTTCTTTGGGTAAATGGTAATAAATGGCTCATAGGACGATTCTGCCAGAGAAGTCAGTGCACACGTCCACTGGAGCCATTTCTTATGGAGTCAGAGTGGTTGATGTCAAAATGCATGAAATTATACTACAGGAGAAATCTGTTCTGACTTTTAAGAAAAGAAAAATTATTTCACGTGTATGAGAAGATGGCATACCTGAAATTTATCTGACTCTTTTGGTATATCTTTAAAACAAAACAAAACAAAACAGCCTATAGTTAATCAAAAGCCCTCTAGACTATGGGGGAACCCAACCTTGACACCATTTTTTAGAGCCACATTAAATATCCTCTGGTAAATTGCAGCCATATAAGATTTGTTTCTTAATTTACAAAGGGAATAACCCATGTAAATGTATTAATATGATCTTAGCTAACATTTTTGCATGTACTTGCTTCTCAAAAATATGCCTCCATTATTTTGGCTTGAACACTTAAATTCATATAGTGTCTCATCTTATTGAGTTCCTTGGATGCAAGCAGTGGCTACAGAAGAGAAAGGAAATTTTTACATGTTTTTATGTACTGTGTTTGAATAGCCGTATGTATATTTTCTGCTCTGTACATGTATATAATGGATAGTTTTATTTCAGTGGAAATATTTGTAAAGAAATGTAATGTTACTTTCAGTTCTAGGCTCAACATTAATAAGGTTGAGTGATGATGTTGAAAGAAAATAAAGAAATGATTAATTTGATTAAAAGATTAAATGTTTAATGCCTTAAATATGACCTGAATTCCACCTGGTGCCTCCTAGCTGTGTAGAGTGAAATTTCGAATTCTGATAAGTGTCACAATATTATACAAAGTAATCTTTACAAAGGGTGTGGTCAATAAGAAATAACAAAAGTTAAAGAATAAAACAAAACAAAGCTGAGCAATTAACCATTCAGTTGTATTTAATCCAACATCTGTAACTCCTTATTAGAATGGGCTGATTCTAAATACAGTGATCCAAAAATTGAATAAAAAGAGTGCCTTATAAATGCAGAATACAGCAGTACAAGAAAGGCATAAAGTGAAGACTTGAAGTTATCTGTGATTTGTATGGGAATTCTGATCTCCATTATTTTAGATGCTTTCCCAGAAGAGCCCCTGACAGAAATTTTAAATATTGACCACAACTTCCCAGAAAAAGAACACATACCAAAAAAAAAAAAGAAAAGAAAAAATCTTGAGCTGATCGAATCAACGTTCTGCATTCCAAAGAAAACATATCTGCTTTGTGGGTGGAGACCATGGATGCCAGCTTTCAACCACTGCGTAGGGGGGTGGGGTGCTGAAATTTCCAATTGGTTTTGAGCAAAAATGGCTGCAGACACATATTTCAAATAGAGGGGATGCCTGGAGAAATGCAAACTTTCCATTCAATTTCACAGGCTCTGTTAAAATATGCTAGGCAATGATTTTGACCTACTGACTGATGTAGACTCATTAATTAAATAATTAATTGCAATATGGCTAAAGACACTACCCGAAGGAAGTTGCCTGTTTGCTTCTTAGCTGTTTTCTTTCATGATGCCAACTTTAGGAATTAGGTGCTCAAAACAAGCCTTCATAAAATGTTTGCATATAAGAGTGTCCTTCAAGGGCTAGAACGGAACTTGATTTAAATCCAACAATCAAAACACAGCCAAATTTTTAGTGAAAACAAATATATCTGATTAAATATCTGTCTTAGCCATACATACACATTTCTGAAAGGCTGATTTAAGATCACACTTGTCTGTGGGTTCTCACTGCATGGGAATGGTAGCAGTTGTAATGAGGTAGACACTTAATATGATTCAGTTTTCTTAGGTGAGGCCATGAATCTGTTCATTCATAGTCCAGTTTTCTGAGAAATACCATTGGGCTTGGATGGGTGGAGTCCAAGTGTTTGGGAGATGGGATACATGTCTTGGTTCATATTCCCCAAAGCCTTTATTTTCTAGATGTGAAAAATGGGTGTGCGTGCATGCTCAGCTGTGTCGGACTCTGAGAACCTATGGACTCTAGTCTGCCAGGCTCCTCAGTCCATGGGATGTTCCTGGGAAGAATACTGGAGTGAGCTGCCATTTCCTTCTCCAGGGGATCTTCCCAACCCAGGGATTGTACCTGTGCTTCTTGTACCTCCTGCATTGCAGGTGGATTCTTTACATGCTGAGCTGTCAGGGACGGGGCAGAATGGATAAGTACTTTAAATGCATTTGGTTAGTGAGCAAATCTATTAACCCTTTTCATGGCCTCTATTTGCATACCTGTGATTAAGGAAGTTGAACATTAAGCATTCTATTCTATTATGTTTCAAGTAAAACTATATTTATAGAGGAATTATTACAAAACCTTATCTTCGCCACAGTTGAAAATTGTGAAAATCATCTAATGTTAATGACTAATAAATTTGGTCCCATATTGAGCATGCGTTTTCTAACTGAATCTTCACAATAGCATAAGGAGGTAAATAACGATTTTTAAAATGTGGAGGCTGAAACTTAAAGAGGTTAATTAACTTGCACAAAGTCATAGATCTAGGGGTGCTTTAGTTTAGGACTTTTAAGCCATTGTGGTCAACTACTCCACTATATGTCCTTCAAGACTGCTGCTCTTTGCCTCTACATTACAAACTACATTTTACATGTGGACAAAAAGGCAAAAAGGACAGGTGGCCCTAGTGGCAAATAATTCACCTGCCAATGCAAGAGACACAAGAGACATGGGTTCGATCCCTGGGTCGGGAAGATCCCCTGGAGAAGGAAATGGCAACTCATTCTGGTAGTTTTGCTTGGGAAAATTCCATGGGCAGAGGAGCCTGGTGGGCTATAGTCCATGGGCCCTCAAAAAGGCAAAGAACGTATGATACTTAAATAGTGATACAGCCCAAGTCTATTTTTTTTTTTTTTTTACTTTTACTTTTGAAGACTACATATAATCACTGAAAAGTGCTCATTGTCAAAAATGCTGACCATTGCCATGAGAAACCAGTGAATGTCAACACTGCCAAGCGAATTGGTGCCCTTGTCACACTGTGTTGCAATTATTTACTTATGGTGTTCTTTCACTGCTGAATGAATGAATGTTGCTGCTGCTGAGCCACTTCAGTCGTGTCCGACTCTGCGACCCCACAGACGGCAGCCCACTAGGCTCCGCCGTCCCTGGGATTCTCCAGGCAAGAACACTGGAGTGGGTTGCCGTCTAGAGGGATACAATTTTGCCTTTATCACTGCCCAATGCATAATATGAGCTTCCCCGGTGGCTCAGATGGTAAAGCATCTGCCTACAATGTGGGAGACCCGGGTGCGATCCCTGGGTTGGGAAGATCTCCTGGAGAAGGAAATGGCAACTCACGCCAGGATTCTTGCCTGGAGAATCCCACGGATGGAGGAGCCTGGTGGGTTACAGTCCATGGGGTCGCAAAGAGTCGGGCACGACTGAGCGACTTCACTTTCACTTTCAATGCATAATATGGAGCTTCCTAGGTGGCGCTGGTGGTAAAGAACTTGCCTGCCAATGCAGGAGATCCAAGAGATGTGGGTTCAATCCCTGGGTCAGGAAGATCCCCTGGAGAAGGGCAGGGCAACCCACTCTAGCACTCTTGCCTGGAGAATCCCATGGACACAGGAGCCTGGTGGGCTACAGTCTGTAGGGTCGCACAGAGGTGAACACGGCTGAAGCAGCTCAGCAGGCAGCACAGTTCATAACATGTGCTCAAGAAATACTTGAATAAATGAATGACTGTAGAAACAAATATCCTCTAGAACTGGATGGCAAAAGCATGTTCACCAACATCCAGTTTTCATTGCTCTGAAGTGTTAATAGATATCACAGTTGATTTTCATCCCCCAAATTTTCATCTAAATTTAAAAAACACCTTATAATAGGATTCTCCATAGTATACATATTTTACAATGTTATTATTTAATATTTTCTCAAAATAAACAAATTTGGACTCTAATCAAATTGAAAGACCACTTAGGGAGATAATTAATTTTTAGAGGTGCACAATTAACCTGGTTAATATTTGGAATATATAAACTGCACAAAGAATTGCAGGTGTCATCTGGATGGAGAGGAAAACTTAAGGGAAGAAATAAAAATCTTTGGGTAATGCCTTACACAATGGAAATAGACAATTTTGCTCCAGGGCAGAGTAGGAGTGATCATCTTCCACCCTGAGTCATTCTCTCTAGAATCCTTGTAATACTGACTTGGCTTGCTTAACCATGGTAGAAATAATTGCCATGAAGTTATGCAGATCTTTTTTTATCGACGCACACCTAGTGCTGAAATCCTTGGTAGAAGTGAATTCCCAATAATACTAATGCTTTAGCTCTTTGAGAATCATGTTGCATCTGCTCCACCACAAATTACAATCATTCATAGCAGAATTTTTTTATTCCTATGTATGTTCACCACTTCTGATAGGATGATAATGGAATATAATTTGTCCCATTAGATGGTTGCAATTAGAAGTCCATTTCATTTACCAACTCATTACAGCTTAAAACCAAATTAAACATAAGAAAACAACATAACAGAAAATCATGAATGAAAGAACCATTCATCGATCCTCTGGTTTCAACAATTTCTTACACGTTGAAGAATAAATCCTTAAATTCAAAGTGGGCTTCAAGTAACGTATGGATTGACTGGCAGCTGAAACGCTAATAAACTCTGATAAGAAGTGAAGTTTCCATAGCTACGATCCAGGTTATGGAACATGATTATTCTTGTAAAAATATCAGGATGGAAATAATTTGAAACGGTAAAAATGAAGGTCTAGGACTTCTACCTTAAAAAGCTCAGCTGATATTTTTAAAAAATCTTTCTGAGACTATTGAAGAAAATGAAAGATGTAAAGGTGATTTATAATTTTTAAATTTGCCAACATTTTCTCTTTGTTAATTGATTTTGCTTTACCACAATGAATATGAGACTGAGGACAGTAAGGATTAATAAGCTAGAAGTGTAAAATACTTATTCTGCATGTAATTGATTAAAACTCAGTTCTATTTTGATTGATACAAACACAATTTCTCTATCCCCTGGCTTCATTTATTTCTATGATTCTTTGGATACTTCTGCTTCAAGCCATGCTGATTTCTATAGCCTGCTGGCTATCTATCTACCCTTTCATCTATATATATATATATTTTACATGATTGTTCTGTCAATAATATCAACAAGCTTTACTATGTATACACTTATTATTGTTGAACTCTATGTGAAATTCTCTATAGTCATCATGTCCCATAATCTTCATATCAGTGAGCTAAGCATTATTATTTCCATCATTTTATAGGTGAGCTTGTTTTGATTTGATTTTGGCTTTCAGAGTTCCTTTCTGTGGCTCAGGTTTTTCATCCTTCAAGTAGTAAGGATAATCAAAATTGCCATTGCTTGAATGACCAGAAAAAAGTATTAACATGGTTCTGGTGATCTATGATTCTTGAGTTATAGTATGAAGCCATTTTGGAGAATAATGGAGGACCCAAAAGAGATTATTTCTAAGCCAACTTATATTAGAAAAATGCATTTCCTTGATAACTGCTCTATTTTGCATGAATTGTTCAGATTCATACATCTTAACTTTAAATGGCAAGGAAAACACACAATGAGAAAGTTCATTCCAAATTACTACATTTTTTTATTTGAAACTGCACAGAAAAGTTGTTATGGTGTTCAAAAAAAAATTAGAGCTTGGCTCTAATATATCTTATCAGCATATGAACACATTTTTGAGAAACAAAATCGTGGCTGTTTACAAAGTGTGATGTATGAGTGCTCAGTCGTGTCCGACGTTCTGCTACCCCATGGACTGTAGCCCACCAGGCTATTCTGTCCATGGGATTTCCCAGGCAAGAATACCAGAGTGGGTTGCCATTTCCTTCTCTAGGGGATCTTCCTGACCCAGGGATCAAACCTGCATCTCCTGCATTGGCAGGAGGATTCTTCACCATTTGTCCCATCAGATAAGCCCATAACCTGTGTTATTTTTCCCCCAAATGTTTACACCTTCACATCACCCTTCAGTGCAAGAGCTTTGAATGTTGATTTGTTCATTTTGCCACTTTGAGGAAAGTGTTTGCTACCCAGGAAAAATTTGTTTAATATTTGCTTTCAACATGCAACTGTGATTTCTAATGAGACATTTTCTCCAAGTAGACTCTACCATAGTCACTGGAGTTTGGGGCTGATGTGATATTAGGAGAATAAGCAACACCTTACTTTTACCCGCATCTCTGATGAAAGTGAAATGTGCTCTCATCCCACAGGAAGTGTTCCTTTTCACATGAAATCCTCCAAGATGATGAGCTCCAATCCCGAGGAAGACCCTTTGGACACGTTTCTCCAGTACATTGAGGATATGGGGATGAAGGCCTATGATGGCTTGGTTATTCAGAACGCATCAGACATTGCTCGAGAGAACGATCGCTTGAGAAACGAGACAAACCTGGCCTACTTGAAAGAGAAGAATGAAAAACGCCGAAGACAGGAAGAAGCAATAAAACGGTAAGTATAAACAAAAGTGTCCTGAGTGTTGCTCACTCCCAGGAGTCTGTGAGTCCTGCAAAGACTCTGATGTTGTCACCTGCTCAAGAAGGGGTTTGCCAAAGTTAGACTTGAAAAGACAAAGTGAAAATGTCTCCTCAACTGTAACAGAAAACAACCCACCTTAGGGACAGGACTCTTGCCTTAGTTAACAAAAGTTGTTTACTTTTGTGTTATGATTATGGAGGTGCAGATGGGATGAAGAAAAAATTCAGTTTCCTTTAAATAAAAGTTCATACTGAACAATCTCTTGATAAAAGCTTAAGGGAACACACACTTATTTAATGTTTAATGAAAAATGCCTACCTTTAAAGGTCTTTGTATCATCCTTATCTTATAATAGAGTTCATCTTTCTATGCAAAGACTTGTCAATTAGACTTTTGTGAGTTTCTGAAGTGGAAGCTTCAGTGTGCGGTCTCTATGCAGAGTTCTGTGGCTATTACATCTCTTGCCTGGTGCTAAGTGTCCCAGCTTTGTTCAAATGAAATGACTTTCATGCTTCAAAACCTACCTGCTACATGCAAATGAGCCTCAATTGCAGCCTCCAAACTGAGGCTACATTTTCCAGTGTATTGAGATCAAAAGAAGGATACACAACTTTTGATTTTTCCAAAAAAATGTTCAGCATTTTCTGAGTGTATATATTGTAGGGGTATAGGTAGAAATGTGTGTTTGATGGAGTCCTATTTATTCAATGAAGTACATTTTTTAAGGGCAAAGAGACAGAATTCAGGAAATTAATCCATCAATTGCCTGGATAACTGAATGGTAATAGTAAGCTGTCTTGATAGTTGGTGGATTTTTCATCTAATCTGAAATTAATCCTTTTGCTTACTCTCTATGAACACTATAATATGAAGAAAAAGAAAATATTCTTTTAAGGTGGACTATTCATTCTTATGGGCTTCCCTGGTGGCTCAGGCAGTAAAGAATCTGCCTGCAATGCAAGAAACTGGATTCAATCCCCAGGTCAGGAAGATCCCCTGGAGAAGGAACTGTCTATCCACTTCACTACTCTTGCCTGGAGAATTCCATGGACACAGGAGCCTGGCAGGCTATAGTCCATGGTGTCACAAAGAGTTGGACATGACTAAATGACAAACATACACACACATACATTCATTCTCATAAAGAAGCAAAGTAAGGATGCACTACTCCAATCATTTAATGACTGATGCGGAAGAAGAGGGAGAGAAACAGGGAGAGAGACTTGGAAACAAAAGTATAGAAAGAACTTTTCTAGAGGATCATTGTGAAAGAGTGCCATCTTTTTCTCTGGACTATTAAAATAGAAATCCATTCTATTACCAAATGCCCAAATATTTATAAAATTGCATGCTTCATAAACATGTTAATAATCACATATGCTTTTTGTAAGATGTTGTTTATTTCTACCCAGTTTTAGTTGACATCACAGGTTCCTTTCTTACAATAAATTTTTTTCTGCAAAGTACCTCTGATAAACTTCTATATGTATATGAACATTTTAAATTACTTCTGTGAGTCTAATATTTCTGAAACTCAAACAAGAAAGGAAACTCATGATTTTTAAAATAACTTCATATATAAAATCTACAGTTTCCCAATCTTGCCATTAAAACTCACGAATTCATTATTTTCTCTAAACATAGGGACAGAATTATTTGCTGAATTGTTCTATTAGACTATACAGAGCACCCACAGTGTGCTTATCACTGTACTATTAGATTCTGTGTTTCATCTACAACCTTCAGAAAGTTTCTATCTAAAGATCTATAGATGTTAAGACAGCAAAAATGACTCATTCTTAGGTGGTCAAGTGTTCAAAGAGGCATAATTCCAAGAAGTCTATAGCTCAGGGAACAGGAATAGGAATTTAGGTAAGTGACTGTGCAGTTCTAAGAACAGAATCTTAAGCCAAATTATTGCTCAATAATTACTAGGTCAAAAAGTTCGTATGAGTTTTTCCATAATGTCTTATGGAAAAACCCGGATGCAGTTTTTGGGCCATCCCAATAACTTGCTGTCAAATGTATTCATTGATTGGTAAAATATTTATTGGAATTTTACTGAATGCCAGGAAATGTTCTAGGCTTTTATGTGTGTGTGCTAAGTCGCTTCAGTCGCTTCTGACTCTTTGTGACCCCATCGACTGTAGCCCGCCAGGCTCCTCCTTCCATGGCATTCTCCAGGCAAAAATACTGGAGTGGGTTGCCGTGCCTTTCTCCAGGGGGTCTTCCCAACCCAGCGATCGAACCTGCATCTCTTACGTCTCTTTGCATTGACAGGCAGATTCTTTACTACAGGCGCCACCTGGGAAACCCTAAGCTTTTATGAAATATCAATAAACAGAACAAAGTTCCTGGTTATAAAAGACTACATTCTGAAAGAAGCGTAAAGGAGAGGCAACATGAAAGATATGTTTAAATAAATGTATACAACAGGTAGTAACAGTTTTTTACCCTGTAAAACAAGCCAAGATGAGGAAGATAAGAATAGACTCCAGGAAAGAACTCTGAGATCCTGCAACATCTGAGCAGGAGTATGAGACACTGGGAGCCTGTCGCTGGAGACATGAACCATATGTGGCTATCTATGGCAAGAGGGTTCTCGGCAGAGGACACAAAGTTTGGTGTGCTCCAAGGGCAAGGTGTCCTGTGGTGACCGAGCAAATACTGAGGTTAGGGGCGGTAATTTAATTTCAGACTGGTAGTGGACCATCAGGTAATACAAAGCCTTATAAACACTTATGTTTTACTCTGATAGAAGAAAGATTACAGAAGATTTTTGAACATAAGAATGACGTGCCCTAACTCACCATCCCACAATGATGACTATGGTTTCCATGGGTTGAATAGATGAATGGGGTATAACTGGATGCAGGGAATTCAGAGAGAACTTTTGCAGTGATTCATGTGAGAAATGGTGGTCATTTGGAGTAGGGTGATACTAGTAGAGGTGTCATAAAATACTAAAATTATGGGCACCATTAGAATTTTCTAACTGGTGAGAAGTAAAAGTAGAATAAAAGAAAGGAACTGAAGATGGTTCTCAAGTGTGTTTTGCTGTTGTTCTGGGTTCTGTTGTTATGTGTTGGTTTTATCCAAGACAACTAGAAGAATGATGCTTACACTTAATGAAATGCTAAAGATTTGAAGAGAAGTAAGTTTAGGTTGAATGGTGGGGGAATGGAAGTTCAGTTTTCATCGCCAATGTTGGGAGTCCTTTTAGATATTCAAATGGAGAATTCTGGATGGGCAATTGGATCCAGGATTCATGGTAGAGATCAAAGTTGGGGATGTTAATATGAGAGTCACAGATATTGCAGTCAAGAGTCTAGTTAAGAATCCCTAGGACCTAAAATTAGATAGAATAAAAGCACCCAGGACAGTTCCTTGGGGGCATGTAATTGCTTACATAACAGGAACAGTAGAAGAATCCAGTAAGATGAGGTAGTGAGATAAGAGAACCACCAAAGTGGATGTTGCATCAGAGTGAAATGACAAAAGGGATTAAAGAAGAGAGATTTTACTGGTGGGCCAAATATATTGAAGCCTGAGGATTGAACGATGCTTTTTACCACATTGGTGCTGACCAGAAAAGTTTTGATGGAGGGCTGGGGACAAAACCCAGTGGTGTTATGTTCATGAGAGGATGGAAAAATAAGAATTGAAACAAGGAAGAAAATGTGTGTGTGTTAATCGCTCAGCCATGTCCAACTTTGTAACCCCACGGACTGTAGTCCTCTGGGTTCCTCTGTCCATAGGATTCTCCAAGCAAGAGCACTGGAGTGGGTTGCCAGTTCCTTCTCCAGGGGATTTGCCTGACCCAGAGATCAAACCCAGGTCTGCCACCCAAGGAAGAAAATAATAGAAAATTATTGTAGGGATTTTTGATGTTAAATAAAATTCACACATACGGAGAGTAGTTGAAGGAGGAAGAGAGGTTTATGGTGTTCTGTTTTCCTGTTTTTTTCCTTTAAGAAGAGAGAAAGCTAGCTTATTTGAAATGCTGATATAAATGATTACAATAGAAAGGGAAATGTTAATGACTTAGGAGAGGGAAGGAAAAATTACTGTGATTATGTCCTTGAGTAGGTGGGAAGGGATGGGATCTCAAGTGTTTCAGACTGGAGCACAGACTGCTCAGTTACAATGTATGGGTGACTGAACGATGAATGAACGGATGACTATTCCTGCGTGAAGCGGCCCCAAACCTGGCTCCTCACACACCATTTTATTATTGTACCATAGCCGTCACACATGCTAGGAATCAAAAGATGTAGTATGTCTCTTGCTATCAGTAACTTTTACCTACTCTCTCCTACAGTCTTTCATCAAATATTTTTCTGGAATTTAAAATGTAAATATTTTTGGAAGGAGCAAAACACTAGTAAAATCTCCTAAATTTGGAAACTTTTCAGATGATTTTCTTTTTTCATTTGTTTTGCTTTTTGTTGGAGTACAGTTGATTTACAATGTTTTAGGTCCTCAGCAAAGTGATTAAGATATATATGCGTGCATACTAAGTCGCTTCAGTCGTGTCTGACCCTTTGAGACCCCGTGGACTGTAGCCTGCTAGGCTCCTCTGTCAATGGGATTCTCCAGGCAAGAATACTGGAGTGGGTTGCGAGAGTGTGAGAAGGCGTGCGAGGGTGTGCGAGGATCTTCCTGACCCAGGGATCGAACCTGCATCTCTTTTTTGTCTCCTGCATTGGCAGGAAAGTTCTTTACCACTAGTGCCACCTGGGAAGCCCCTTATATACCTATATATATATATTACATAAATATTATGTATATATAATATTCAGATTCTTTTCTGTTTTAGGTTATCACAAGATATTGAGTGTATAGTGATATACTGTGATATATAGTAGGTCCTTGCTATTTATCTATTTTATATTATATATATATGTATTCAGATTCTCTTCTTTACAGGTTATCACAAGATACTGAGTATAGAGAATAGTGATATGCTATGATATACAGTAGGTCCTTGTTGTTTATCTATTTTATATATAATAGTGTATACATTTTAATCCTAAATTCCTAATCCAAAATCCCCTCCTTTCCCCTTTGATAGCTATAAGTTTGTTTTCTATGTATGTGAGTTTATTTCCATTTTGTAAATTAAGCTCATTGGTATCACTTTTTATATTCCATATATAAATGATGTCATACAATATCTGTCTTTTTCTGTCTGATTTACTTAGTATGATAGTCTCTAGGTCCATCCATGTTGCTCAGATGGCTTTGTTTTATAAAAGCAGGGCTCGTGAGCAGTGTGCAGGAGATCTGGGTTCAATCCCTGGGTCAGAAAGATCCCCTGGAGGAGGAAATGAGTACCCACGCCAGTGTTCTTGCCTGGAGAATTCCATAGACAGAGGAGCCTGGCGGGCTACAGTCCACGGGGTTGCTAGGAGTTGGACATGACTGAGGGACTAACACACACACATGTGCAGTGTGGGGACATACAAAGAAGTTTCTGGATGATGCAGTGGGAGGAGCTGGAGAATCATGAAAGGAGCCAGAACAGTCATGACTGGGCAGGGGGAGGAGGTTCAAGGCCTCCTTGTGTTTGGGATGGGGCTCTCAAATTATTCCATCTCAGTACCTGCTGAAATGTTCAAATTCAATTTATATTGTTCGTATGGGGACAAATGTTCTGGGATTCTGAAAATTAAAGGATATAATAAATTTTAAATATTGTATAGAATATTCTTATAGTACATTTTTAGAGTGCTTCAACTTTGCTAATAGGAAGTTCATTTTAAAAATTTTTGAAAACTCCTTAGCAAGATTCTGGTCACACAGGCATTTTGAGGTTGCAGAGATGGTAACCAAGGCAGAATATCCACATCTAAATTTCACACATATTTTAATACTTTTAACATGCAATTTATGTCATTATACATAAAATTCAACATGATATTAATAAACACAGTCTAATCAATTAAAATTCTTTGTCACATCTGCTGAATGCTCGTTTTAATATATACTATGATTTAATGTAAATGCTGAAAATCTAAAGATGGGGCATGTTTGACCTTGAAAAGGCATTGATGATAATTCTCTGTGAAATATGCCAGTTGCAATTTCAGAAATGTGCAGACTGCCAGGGATTGCTTAAAAAATGGAAATAGGATTTCCTGTGATTGACCTTCTAGATCACATATGTGCTGAAATGCCTTTTGTGTTGAAGCTGGGAAGCTTAAAACACTGAGCGCTTAGGAAAAAATCTCCTCATCACATTCTCAGTGTTCCAAGTCACTTGGGCTTTCTGAGCCCAATTACTTATTTTCAAACTGTCGAACCCATTTTTTGCTACTAACTTCCTTATACTTTCACTTCCATTTCTCAAATGGGATTTGACTGAAAAATCTTATTGGATAGAAAATTTTAAATAAATAAAAAGTGATTCTCAGTACTTTACTCAACAGCTCCAAATAACATTTGGTGGGAAAGAGAGAGAAAGACTCAAAAGGTGAAAAGTTAATGGAGAATGAGAAATATTCCAGTAGCTCATCATTTCTGCTATGTTAAAATTCTAATGGTTTTCTGCAGGCATTGTTAAATGAGATTTCTTTTTTATTAAAAAAAATATCAGAAAACAAACATGCAAAACCTATCATTTCAGACTAGTGAGATCACTTGAAGTATGTTAGAAAACTCTAGTTTGTTACATGTGTGGGTGAAGAGGGATGTTTAGGACACAAGGATAATAGATATATTGAACCATTGACACACATAGGCACTAGTCACTAAGGGGCGGCAACTCACAAATGAGAACAGGCTGGTTACAGACACCAGGTAAGGCAGTACTTATGTGTACCTATTAATGTAAGATCTCCTTTGAAGAGTCACTCTACCAGTAACATCAAGAAGAGCAATAAAAAGATCCTCTGGTAAACCCAATGATTCATGCTTAGGCTTGAGGCTTCTCTCTTCATGTGAATTTTTTCTATCTGGATTCTGGAATTCATTCTTGCATTGTCTCATTTTACTGTTAGTAAAATGATTAGTATTTTGCAAACAATATAGGACATATCCTTTATTTCAAAAAAGCTCCTGGAAAATGTGTTCCCAGTACATATCTTTCTAAGTACGTTTTCTATTAAAGAAAGGGGTCAAATATTTTTTTCTAATAAAACAAATGCTACATTAGTGAAATTCCCCCTAACATTGCAAGTCTGGAAGACAGCTCTAGATTTTAGCAAAGTGGTTCTGACACAAAGGACTACTTAGGCTGATTAGGAATGTCTCTATTCCCTATGGATGCCCTCAAGGGATCTATATGAGGTTATATTTCCTCTTTAAAAGTGACAGTCAGAAACAGAATTAGATTAGTTACAGCTCCTTTAAAAAAATACATGCAATTGTATATTAAGATATATACTTGGGAGCCATTTATATTTGAAGATTTCAGTATCTCTGTGAGTCAAAAGAAACAAAAGGCCAGGAAAGTTCATCCTTTAGACAATAGAGAAAAAAAATAACTAAAAATAAAATTAAAGAAAATATTTGCTTCCTATTTACTAAAGCATTTCTACTTAGAAAGCAAATGACTGTGATACCAAAATTTAGAATTGGTTGCTATTTGAAATGATTACCCAAAGACATAATTACATTGAGAGCTCTTATTAGAGAAATGTTAGTAGTTACATAAATCCTCTTTAGATTGTTATGGCTTCTGGAATCATACTGATGATTTGCGGCAGAAGACTTTATGGAAATAGGGAGCATTTACTGAAGAGCATTTGAGTGAGAGAAATATCCATTCAGTGCAATGTGAATAGTCACGGATAGGTAATCTTCTTAGGTTTGATTTAATTGCAGGTATGTGGGAAAATGAAATGCCCTGTTTGTGCATGAAAATGGATGCTCACTTTGTTAGGTGAAGTGGAGACAGTTAAATGAACCAGAGCTCAGAAACACTACCATGTCAACTTTTAGGAATACTCTACTGTTAGCCTTAGAAATGACTCTACAGGCAGCTCTAGCTCCAACGCTTAGAGCATAGGAAACAAACCCACCAAGCCTTCAGCCATATTCGTCTATCTAGAACGAAACCCAAATCTGCAGCGTGTCAGGGTCGTGCTGGAATGAATCAGCTGATCTGATCTGATGTGAATTTCTGACCTAATTTTGCTGTAGGACTCAGGGCTCAGGCAGAGAAAAGAAGGTTAATGTGTTTATAAGGGGGTGAGATTAAACAGTGGACAGTATCTTGATAACCCTCTCTAATTTCAGCTTCCTCTTGTGTTTGTGATTAATTCCAATCACTTTTCTATTCATCATTTCAGAGGACCACAAGCTGCTTTGCTTATTTTTTTTTTTATTGTTGTTAAAATTGTGCATCTAGATTTCTTTCTTCAAAGTTTAAACAAGATATCTAGACACTGGAGTAATTTTTATTATAGTACAAATTTATGTGGATATTTTTAATTCATAGGACCCTACAATAAGAATAAAGAATTCAATAATTTGCCTCGTCCATCCTTCACTGCTCTTTATTGAGCCAGAAGCCAAATCTACAAGGGTGATCCTAAATAAATTGATTTATTAAAAATGTTCTATATTTTCAATGCTGGAAGGGAGTTAATATTAATGAACTTGTATCTAAGGACACCACTTAGGCTCATTAATATTAACTTTCCCCATTTAGCCTAAGGACTAAATTTGTCCATTTTGGTTGTTTTACCAGTTCACTTTGTAAGTCAGAATGGTGTCTGACTGCTGGCCTCCTGTTTGCAGTAAGGGTTGTCGCAGTCCTAAGAGGATTTATGCTAACATCAGTATTCATCTTTCTACAATTCATATTGCATCTATATTTGTAATAGAGGTGATTGTAGGTTTTTCACTGTCACCTGTGAGGGCACTTAGAGGTCACATTAAGAGGGACCTTTAATGGCTCAGGTTAAGGTAAGACTTTATTCTTCTTATGTACCTTTTGGAGAGTATTTATCCCTCTGGTTGTTGCAACTTTAATTACATCTGGGACCTAGTGTTGACTTTACATTTGAAGAAGCTCAGTGTCTGTTCTATATCTGAAATAAATAGACAGATGTTGGCAAGAGGAGGAGCTTTTTAGAACACAATCCCATGTGCAACTGTCAGTCAGCCTGAGAATTAAGCTCTTACAGGGAGGATATCACAGCAAAGAATGGACCTTTCAAACATCCAAACCTACGGCTACCTGAATCATTGAAAAGAAACCCATTGGAAAGCATAAGGTAATCTTTCTTTCAAAAGCAGTGTTAAATATTTAGAGATGGTTATAGATTAATGGGGCAATAGTTTTTAGTTTAAGGCTTTTTCTTTATACTCTTAGGCTATCAGAGGATATTCTCAATCTTTAAGTAAACATAGCCTTTGGAAAAGGTTCAAAAATCCAGACAAGGAAAAGAAATTATTATGGAGCTAGGGTATGAGTCAGGGGACTTTTGTAACTACTAAAAATGCAATATAGCTTAGAGAACATGTCTAATGTAACAAATGAAACAGCTAGAGCATAGGCTGAGCATGCTAATAAAATAGCTCCAAGGCTTCTGTCCAACTTTGACATAGCCTGAAAGAAAACATCTTCATTATAAATGTATGGGTCACCTTGAAATTAATTTTAATCATGCACTGATAGAAGGAAAATCAAGCTCCTCTCCCAAAATGAATCTCTGCTTGAAACACATGCCTCTGGAGAAAAGTTATTCTGAATAACAGTCATATTTGGAAGTACAGGACAGAATATTCATAGCCATGCTACAATATGAATATAACTAGCCTGCCAGGAAGCAGAGGGAACAATATTTTTTAAGAAAAGCATTTTCACTAAGAGGCACAAGGAAGCTATTTTAAAAATAAAAAGACCAGCATTTAAAATCCATTATTTTAATTAGTAAATTGCATTTTAGTCTCTGATTTGGGACTAAGTATACCACTCAGCATATCCTGATGTTTGAATACAAAATGAAGCGGTTCAGCAGTGAAGAAGAGCTTTACAAAGAAGACTTGATAATTTTCTATCATGGTGGCATTTATATGTGTTGTGCAGTATTTTGTTAAGTTTTTCATTAAGCATTTACTGAATGTCTATCACAACTCAGGTATAGTTCTAGGTGCTTGGGATAAAGCAGTGAACAAATAGTTTAAAAAAAAAAGAAGCTTGTCCTCATAAGATTTATAATCTGTTATGTGTTGGGTGAGAGAGACAGACGATAAACAAGTAAAGTAGAGAGTAAGTTAAAATTTGATGAGTTATGTGGAAAAAAATGAAATAAGGATATTGAAGCCAAGGATGTGGATGAAGAGGGCAGGGGTACATAGATGGACCAGGAAAAGGCTCACTGTGGATGTCACACTATGGATGTCACTGACCATGGAGGTCGCTGTTACTCAGTTGAGATGAGAGGAGGATTTGTTGAAGGGTTTGGGAAGAAAGAATGCCGTAAACTGACTCCCAAATAGAGAGGAGGCTCATTCTGGCTGCTCTGTGGTGCAGGAGCATCAGCTGGGAGACTGTAAAAACCATCATGAGGCGGACAGACGGTGGCGTGGACCAGAGCAGCAGCGCTGGACAGGGGGGAGAAGTGGTGGAATTGGAGGTGCATTTTGAGGGTAGAGTTGGTGAAATTTGGAGACAGATTGGCTGTGGGGTGTGAAAGCAAGATAAAGTAAGACATTCCCATTAGCTAGCATGGTGAAGACAGCAGAAAAAGGGTTTTGGTGAGAAATGTTTGGGGCATATTGAGATTTCTCAGGCTTTTGATGGTTTGTTGGTATCTATGAGAATTTCATGTTTCATTTTTGATGTTTTGTGGGTTTGGGATTGAAAAATTGCATAGAAATTTGAAATACTTTTATAAAACTCAAAATTGTACACACACATACTTAAATTTGAAGAAATAATTTTTTTTTTTTTTTTAGTGTTTATTCAGCAAAGGGCAAATGTGTAGATTAACCAGAGAAAATGAAAAATTGCCTGAAGGTCTCTGACTTTGTGCAGATTTAGTGGAGTAAGTGATCTCGATTCTAATAGCTACGTGATCCACACTCTCGGACGCTTTCCAGTTAAGACAGAGAGAACCACCCTCATCCTATAATTTTAGAAGCAAGATGAAAGGCAGGTGTAGACTGGCAGAATACTCGACATTGTTAAAAAGTAAAAATGCTCTAACAATGGGTGGCTTTGGCCATGTTTATTTATGGCCTTTTTGAGATGATGGAGACATAGATAAGTAGTTTGTTAACTGATACACATGGGACATTTTCCCTGTCCTGAGGTATTTCGATAAACCAGGGTTATCATCCTGTTGTAAGATGCAAATTCAGAGTAAAGTTGTGTGTGTGTTGGCGGGCAGGGAGTAATGGTGTGTGTGTTAGGCCACAGGAGAGGATAACTAAGTAGTGGGAAAATCCTGGTGCCCAGGTGGAAGGTAGGATTGGTTTCTTCTACTTTCTAACTAAGGTGAGACCCATAAAGGGGTCCTTAATCCTTAAAGTGACATTAACTCACTTGTTAATTATAAATAATAATATTCCCTTTCTTGTACTCTTAAGAGAAATAAAGATACAACTCACATGGAACAACCAGTGGAGTAGTCAATGTATCATAACTGCTTAGAATTGGTAGCTGCCATTATTGTTAGTATTATTATTATCATCACTATATTTGCTTTCACAGTCAACATTATGACCTTCATCTTCATCATATAATATAGCTACATTAATAATGACATAATTATTAATTATCAATTAATAAAAAATCTATCTCCATTTAGGTAGAAAGCAACACGAGGAAAGAAATTGGACTGTTTGCTTTGAGTGAAATGACACATATACCCAGACCTCAAATGTGAATTTCTTCCTTTTGTTTCATCTTCACCATGTACACATATTTTTGTTTCTTCTCCTAAAATAGTTAAAATTATATGAGGGCTGAAAGATTTTGACACATAAATAGATTCAAAAGGATGCACTAATTGGTAGTTTTAGTCTTAATTATTAAACTGGTTTTTAAGAGCAGAGAAGTTGCCTCTTGTGTGTAGTAAGTTTTGAAATGTTTGTCATATAAAATTATATCAAACTTAGTCCATTCACTGATGATCTATTTCCTATAGGAACAGTAAATAAGCTAGCACAGTATGTGATATTTGAAATGTAAATCATTAATGAATTTCCAGATATTTACAGGGAACTACCCTGAAAGTTTTCCCTCTTGGCATCTGAGCAGCTAAATTTTGACTTTTTTCATGGAGATGCATACTTCCTGTGAAGAAACTGCTTATAACCCTTGGGCTAAAGCTAAACAAAGAAAGGAATAATGACTCATGAAGATAAAATGACAACTTAATGTCTACAAGAGATATAAGCTAAAATATTTTTTAAAAATACTTCATTATTTGACTTCTGGAGAGCAACATGTTTTCAACATGGCACTGTAAATACTGCTAAAAGATTTCAGCTTCCTATTATTTTGAGACTTACTCGGGAGACTAATCACATGAAAGCCTCCACCTGCCCTTCACACCAGGAAAGAACTCTTCTTCCTTTTAAACCCCTTGATGTAGTAATTGTAACTCTGACCTGCCCAGCCCTTTTTAAAAGAGAACCAGAATTGCATGCAGACACTTGAGCCTTTGAGAATTTTCCTAGAGGGGTTCTTAACCTCCTAGGATGCTTGTTTTTAGATTGTTGCACCCTGGTGGCTCAATCGGTAAAGAATCCACCAGCTGTGAGGAAGACCTGGGTTCGACCCCTGGGTTGGGAAGACCCTCTGGAGGAGGGCATGGCAACCCATTCCAGCATTCTTGCCTAAAGAATCCCATGGACACAGGAGCCTGGTGGGCTACAGTCCGTGGGGTTGCAAAGAATCAGACATGACTGAGCAGCTAAGCACAGACACACATATAATTTAAACAAACTTTAAAAATGCTCTGAAGCCTGTTACAATACACAATTGAAATAGTATTTATTTTGGAGCTAAATGATGAAACAGGACTAGATATCATTTGTTGAACAAGTTATTTTATAGATCATTTTTAAGGAAACATTGTTCTTTCAGCAGCTGGCATTTTATTTTGTTTAGGGAGAGATAGCATTTTGTGATTTACACACAAAAAAAGAAAGCAGTAATGGAGAACTTTTTTTGAAAAGACAATGGGGAGACATGTTTGTAGAAATGAGAGGATGAACAGACTCTTCTCTCAAGAGAAGGGGGATGGCTTCCTTTTTTACCCTCCTCCCCTACCAAGTTTGAAATTATATTGTAGGGAGTGTTTGATCACAGTGAGACTAGAATCTGAAATAATTTACTTTCCTGTTATCTTTAAAGCATTTTAGAGACAACTCATTATAATGGATAAACATTATTCTCTTCTGCCTTGTGGCCTCTGGATAATGAAGCAAAAGGTTAAGAGGTGGGTAGTTTATGACTTTTCTCACGATTTTTACAGAGCTCTTTTTGAAGGTCCAAAACCTCAGCAAATTCCAACTCTCAGCAGATCAGTACAAATAACATCTTTTTAGAAAGAAATCCCATGTACTTTGCAACTCTTGTTAGTACAGACACATTCGTTTCTAGAAATTAGTTCTTTCAAATGCCAAATTTCATTTAAACTATGTCTTTTTGATAGAGTTTTATTTTTATTTTTCCTTAATGTCTTTTTAGGATTTTAATTGCTTTCCTTCGTTCCTGTGTTTTATAATACACTTCAATTCCAATCTGGTGTGTGTGTGTATGTATGTGTGCTTTGTTCAGTTTGTGCACAATTATTTTTAAAAAGCCTAGGTATTTCAAATAAAAATAGAGGAGAGAAATACATTTTCAAAACATGGTACATGGTTCAACAGATTAAATGGAATAAAGAGTGATGGGGGAGGGGGATAGAAAATGACTGCCTAGTAAAAGGCTTTTTAGCAAATCATACTGAATCTCATTAATAAAGAATACGTCCACTAGAATCATACAATCAATCTGCCATGTGCATTAGTGATGTCTAGCCCAATTCAGGTAGATAAATTGTTCCCTAAGTGTTGGTCGCCTGCCACTCAAAACACAATACCGATAATACATGCCATGCTGAATTTCCCCTGACTCATGATGAATTTTTTCACAGGTTAGACTGGGCTAAACAGGCGAAAGAGAAGAATGATGTGTGTCTGAATGAACGCAACCACCAGCAGCCAGAACGATAGATAACTGGACAGCGAAATAAGAGAATAGGACACTGAACCAATCTGCCAAAAATAAACTGACAGGGAGGAATCCAACGAAATATCATTGGCAAAAGTGTCAGTTAAAAATACAACCAGAAAAGTGTGCAGTCAATACAGAGCTTGCAAAGCCAGATGAGAGCATTACTGTAGTGTAAAGAGATCCATCATGGAAAAACAGGCCTAAGATAAGGAAGATAAAAGGGAACAGGAAACACAGTAACTAGATACGTCCATGAATTTTTTTCAATGAATACTTTAATTACAGCATCTAGTCTGGTTTCTACCCATGAACAATTCTATTTACTGATAAATACCATAACTAACCTACTTCCCCATAGCTAGCTGTCAGAGCATTGATTATTATAAACAGATACTTTTAAAACATCTTTTTAAATTTTATATGGGGATATAGTTCATTTACAATGTTGTATTAGTTTCAAGTAGCAAAGTGATTCAGTTATATAGATACATATATCTATTCTTTTTCACCTTTTCCCCCATATAGTTTATTATAGAATATTGAGTAGAGTTCCATATGGTAGGACTTTCCTGATTATCTGTTTTACACATGGTAGTGTGTCTATAAAACAGATACCTTTTGAAGACATGGTATAATATGTCTTTGTGAGACTCTGGTTTGAATTGATAACATGTAATTTTTCTGAAGAAGTCCATCAGTTTTACATACGACCTGCAAACAAAAGCATTCGCTTTCCCACCTATAGTGGAAGGGAAAGTCTTCTATCACTCCTTACAAGATTAAAAAATCTCTAAGGAGATATCATGCATGTAAGAGAGCATTTTGAAATGAGGTGGGAACACTAAGCCTGTGCTGTCCCATGATTGCATTAAAGTGGAAGAATGAAAGATTAGGCTGGTATTGGGTTTAAGAAGAATGCTGCTTGTGGATTTGTCATTAATGCCGTGACCCTATCTGCCCAAGCCTTTCCATTTCAATGTGACTTCGAATTCTAAAAAGAAGTCAGCTTAAAGGTGTCAACACAATCCCCAGTGTAACTTGCCTTCAGCAAAGAACCTCTATCTTTAATTTAACACAGTTGGCAATCTTGGTTTGAGACAGACTGTGATTTAGTTAACACGAAAACAGGATGACCTCTGTCACCCCAGAGTTGAATGAGGAGCTCAGCCCAGGCTTGATGGCATGTATGAACTATTGTAGAAATGATAACCTGGGAACAAAATGAAATGGGCTCAATGAACATGTGGAAGAATGGACGTAGCCACCCTCTTGTGGCCTGAACGCTTCTAAAGGTGTGCTTTAATAATGCGTGTGTGTTCTGTTACCTCAGTCACACAGATAAAACTCATCTTAATGAACCAGCTCAGAATAATCAACCTGATGCAATAAAAATTATCTCCACGTGCCAACTAGCAGCTCCTGTTAGGTCCTGATAAAGTGAAAGTCTTAGTTGCTCAGTCATGTCTGACTCTTTGCAACCCCATGGACTTAGCCAGGGTCCTCTGTCCTTGGGATTCTCCAGGCAAGAATACTGGAGTGGGTAGCCATTCCCTTCTCCAGGGGATCTTCCCAACCCAGGGACTGAATCCAGATCTCCTGCACTGAGGGTGGATTCTTTACTGTCTGAGTCACCTCGTTCTATTAGGCCCTGATAATGATGCAGCATATCCTGGGAGTCAAGAATTAGCATGTAATGGAAACACTTTCAACTCCCGGAGCAGTCAATTTAGTCAATAAAAATCTTATCCTTTAACTACATGGATCATGAATGTCAGGGAAGCCCGGTGTGCTGCAGTCCATGGGGTCACAAACAGTCAGACATAACAGAGCAACTGAACAACAACAAAAATCTTCACTTTAGAAAATTTTCTAAAAAAGATAATTTATTTTCTTCATTCATGATCCATGTAGTTAAAGGATAATATTTTTATTGATTTGGAGACATTTTATTCCTCAAGTGGACCATATAATTCCCAAGATACTTGATGAAATACAATTCCATATATTTAAGATCAGACCTGAAAATCAACTTTTCATTACTTTTTTTTTATATTTGTGTCTGAACTTTGGAAGAAAAAAAGCATTTCCCTCACTCCTTCTAAATTCAATCAGATAGATTTTTTAAAATGAATGAAGAAAATATTACTTTACATTAAAAATGATAGTGGGACAATGAATTAAAATTTCATCAAGTTATTTTTTTCTCAGGTACAAGGATGTCAAATTCATCAAAAGCCCCATTTGCATACTTTCTATATATGATCTCTAGCCTCAATTTCTAGTATTTAGCACTAATTATCATCTCTAACCAAAACAAATAGCCACATAAATAATACAACCCACACATATAAACTGTACGAAGAATCCTCTATTGTCCATGGCTTATATGTCCTCCTAAAATCAAAGCATCAAATGGAAATAAATTAGATAAAAAGTAAGGAAAAAAGTGAAATTCCCGAAGAGATCAGGGTAATCTTAGCCTGGTCACTAAAATGCCAGACTATGTTCCTTTCTTCTCTAGTCTCTGAATTAATAAGTAAGTTTGCAAAACACTTGTCAAGAGTAGTCATTAAAAGAGTCCTAGTTTTGCAAAATAAGCCAAAAATAATTTGAATTTATTTCCATCAGACTCAAAGTTGTATGCCTAAAGTGGCACTTAATCACTACGGTAACGTTGGTTTTCTAGAAACCAAATTTTTAGCAACCTCGACAATAGACATTGATTTTTTTAAGGGATAGGGCTTTAATAAAAAGGAGACAGAAACATGTCAGGTGCCTGGCAAATATGTGTCTTTGGAGTGACCATGTTCTTTCCCACTGTGGAGTCAATCAGACCCAGCGGAAGTTTGTGCATTCATACAAAAGGTCATCTATATGGTTTGTTTCAAACTAGTTAACTTGGCATATCAGAATTTCTATTTTTATTTTCATTTTCTGTGTGGGCGTGTGTGTTTGATCCATTGATGTTTTGATGGATTATACACAGAGCATTTCTCACCAGGAATTTATCCAACAAGTCAAGGCACTTTGGTTATTAAATTGAGGTCTCATGTTAGAGGCCATTAAGCAAATTATTTAGTGCACTCTGCTTTAGCAGGCAAGGGCACAAGTACAGTATTTTATGACTGGTTAATTTCCTGCTGCAATTAAATTCTTGACACACACTTGGAAGGAGAAACAATGGAAAAGGGAAAATTAAAGATGGCTTTCTATTGTTAAGTTTCTGTTGGAAAATGGGCCTTTAAAAAGAGGTTGATCTAATACATTTAAGGATTCACATCTTTTGTCCTATGGCAGATTGGAAAGTTCCAGTGGTATACAAGCAGAGATAAATGTTTGGGGTTTTAGATTTGTTTTATTTTTAGATTTTATACAAGCAGTAAGACTTGCATTCTAATAGATTTTAACAGCTACTGTAACAAACTATACAAATACTTTTTAATAATGAAATTAGACTAATTCAATATACATGTTATATAAATGTCTAATTTTTGGTTTGAGGGTGGATTAAGAGACAATGAAACCATTAGTGTGTGTGGAGTGTGTGAGAGAATACTAATATTTAAATTCAAGTTTAAATTCATTATAGTGGGAAGATCCAAATGAAGAAAAATGAGGTAGATTTTCAGACATAAATTCTTAATAATTGAAATCAAAATAAAATAATTGAAATCAATAAAATTTTAATTTTTAAATAAAATTATGTCAAAATAAAATTAGTTTCATGTTATAACTATCTCTTTTTTCTTTTCTTTTTTTACTTCTTCAATATTTTCATCTGAACCCATAGAATAATACAGCAGGTGATTTGCAGCATCAGATTTCTTTTCAGGCTATATTTTTGTTCCTACCTCCTTCTGGCTGTGTGATCATGTGCTAAGTACTTAAATTCTCTGGGCTGCAGATTTTTCTATGATAAAATGGTGATGATGATAGTGTCTACAACCCATGTTGTTATAAGAAACCGATGACATCAGGCATGCAGAGGGCTTAAAACAGGACTTGTAACACTAAATGAACATTAGCTCTTATAAACGAAATGTTCCCCGCATGAAGACAGGGCCTTGGCTTCACTTTACTGTATCTTCAACACCTGGCACAGTATATGCTTAATAAATATATTTGGATGATTTATTGAATATTAATTTGTATTATGAGAACTTATTCATGACTTAGCAGCAGCAGCAGCAGCATTCATGAGTTAATAGGAAGTTAGTGATATGGTGTAATTTGAGGGGAGGCTAGTGTAACTCTTAGCATCTGTGAAAATCTCTTTTTCAATATAACTGGCGTTGGACAACTTAGCACTTGAGAGTCCCTTGGACTGCAAGGAGATCAATACATGACTTGAGAGTCCCGTCAACTGCAAGAGATCAAACCAGTCAATTCTAAAGGAAATCAATCCTGAATATTCATTGGAAGGACTGATGCTGAAGCTGAAGCTCTAATACTTTGGCCAACTGATGTGAAGAGCCAACTCATTAGAAAAGACCCTGATGCTGGGAAAGATTGAAGGCAGGAAGAGAAGGGGATGACAGAGGACAAGATGGTTGGATGGCATCACCAACTCGGTGGGTCTAAGTTTGAGAGAGCTCTAGAAGATGGGGAAGGACAGGGAAGCCTGGTATAGTGCAGTCCATGGGGTGGCAGAGTCAGACAAGACTGAGTGACTGAACAACAACAACAAATATAATATAACCAGGGATTTTCTGATGGCTCAGATGGTAATGAATCTGCCTGCAATGCAGGAGACCCAGATTGGATCCCTGGACTGAGAAGATCCTCTGGAGAAGGAAATGGCTACTCACTCCAGTATTCTTGCTTAGAGAATCCCATGGAGAGAGGAACCTGGTGGGCTACAGTCCGTGGGGTCACAATGAGTCAGACATGAACTGAGCCACTAATACACACATACATCTCAAAAGTATAAGATTATTCTTTTGGCTTGCATTGATCTAGTCTTTATAAGGTGAATGAAAAGACAACATATTAGTATAATTATATCAGTTCGGTCAGTTCAGTCACTCAGTCGTGTCCAACTCTCTGTGATCCCATGAACCGCAGCATACCAGGCCTCCCTGTCCATCAGCAACTCCCGGAGTCCACCCAAACCCATGTCCATTGAGTCAATGATGCCATCCAACCATCTCATCCTCTGTCGTCCCCTTCTCCTTCTGCCCTCAATCTTTCCCAGCATCAGGGTCTTTTCCAATGAGTCAGGTCTTTGCATCAGGTGGCCAATGTATTGGAGTTTCAGATTCAGCATCAGTCCTTGAAATGAACACCCAGGACTGATTTCCTTTAGGATGGACTGGTTGGATCTCCTTACAGTTCAAGGGACTCTCAAGAGTATTCTGCAACACCACAGTTCAAAAGCATCAATTCTGCGCTCAGTTCAGTTCAGTCGCTCAGTCATGTCCAACTCTTAGCGACCCCATGAATTGCAGCACGCCAGGCCTCCCTGTCTATCACCAATTCCCGGAGTTTACTCAAACTCATGTCCATCGAGTCAGTGGTGCCATCCAACCATCTCATCCTCTGTCGTCCTCTTCTCCTTCTGCCCTCAATCCCTCCCAGCATCAGGGTCTTTTCCAGTGAGTCAACTCTTCGCATGAGGTGGCCAAAGTATTGCAGTTTCAGCTTTAGCATCAGTCCTTCCAATGAACACCCAGGAATGATCTCCTTTAGGATGGACTGGTTGCATCTCCTTGCAGTCCAAGGGACTCTCAAGAGTCTTCTCCAACACCACAGTTCAAAAGCATCAATTTTTCAGTGCTCAGCTTTCTTCACAGTCCCACTCTCACATCCATAATGACCACTGGAAAAACCATAGCCTTGACTAGACGAACCTTTGTTGGCAAAGTAATGTCTCTGCTTTTTAATATGCTGTCTAGGTTGGTCATAACTTTCCTTCCAAGGAGTAAGCATCTTTTAATTTCATGGCTGCAATCACTATCTGCAGTGATTTTGGAGCCCAAAAAAGTAAAGTCTGACACTGCTTCCACTGTTTCTCCATCTATTTGCTGTGAAGTGATGGGACCAGATACCATGATCTTAGTTTTCTGAATGTTGAGCTTTAAGCCAACTTTTTCACTCTCCTCTTTCACTTTCATCAAGAGGCTTTTTAGTTCCTCTTCGCTTTCTGCCACAAGGGTGCTGTCATCTGCATGTATGAGGTTATTGATATTTCTCCCAGCAATCTTGATTCCAGCTTGTGCTTCTTCCAGCCCAGCGTTTCTCTTGATGTACTCTGCATATAAGTTAAATAAGCAAGTTGACAATATAAAGCCTTGACATAATCCTTTTCCTGTTTGGAACCAGTCTGTTGTTCCATATCCAGTTCTAACTGTTGCTTCCTGACCTGCATACAGGTTTCTCAAGAGGCAGGTCAGGTGGTCTGGTATTCCTATCTCTTTCAGAATTTTCCACAGTTCATTGTGATCCATACAATCAAAGGCTTTGGCGTGGTCAATAAAGCAGAAACAGGTGCTTTTCTGGAATTCTCTTGCTTTTTCCATGATCCAGCAGATATTGACAATTTGATCTCTGGTTCCTCTGCCTTTTCTAAAACCAGCTTGAACATCTGGAAGTTCACAGTTCACGTATTGCTGAAGCCTGGCTTGGAGAATTTTGAGCATTACTTTACTAGCGTGTGAGATGAGTGCAATTGTGCAGTAGTTTCAGCATTCTTTGGCATTGCCTTTCTTTGGCGTTGGAATGAAAACTGACATTTTCCAGTCCTGTGGCCACTGCTGAGTTTTCCAAATTTGCTGGCATATTGAGTGAAGCACTTTCACAGCATCATCTTTCAGGATTTGAAATAGCTCAACTGGAATTCCGTCACCACCACTAGCTTTGTTCTTAGTGATGCTTCCTAAGACCTACTTGACTTCCCATTTCTGGATGTCTGGCTCTAGGTGAGTGATCACACCATCATGATTATTTGGGTCATGAAGATCTTTTTTGTACAGTTCTTCTGTGTATTCTTGCTACCTCTTCTTAATGTCTTCTGCTTCTGTTAGGTCCCTACCATTTCTGTCTTTTATTGAACCCATCAGCATTAGTCAATTTTGCTTTACTGTGAATGATTTGTTACACCCATTCCTAATAATAAATAGGTTATAAATCAGTATTCTTTTAAGGGAACATATAAGAGACAAAGAGATTGTGAATTAAAGCGAATGGCAATGGGCTGGTAAGAGATCAGTTTTGCTTTTTTTTTTTTTTTAGATGTAGATCACTATATAATGTCAACCAGCAGAAAAGTGGGTTTCCTGAAGTCATGTAGCAAATAATTGCTGAACTTAGAAAGAGAAGTCAAACTAGTTTCCTGCTATAACTGATCTAAATTATCTCTTTTAGTTTAAATTTTGGTGGATAAGAGAAAACAGAAGACAGTTGGGCAATAAAATATAGAACCTTGGATAAGAGAAACGGGAAGTTAAAAAACCTACTAATGTCTCTGAATAAATAAAGTGCTTCTCATCCTACAATTTTCCCCACAAAACTCCAAATAGATGGATGAATATTAAGGAATATCCAGATTGGCTAAATTTTCAGTGTTACCAATATAATCTCCATTCAGTATTTAACACCTGGGAAAATGTCACCAAAATGGGTCATCATTTATACAATATTAAGTGAAAATGCAAATAATGGTACTCTATATTGTATAATTTTAGTCAAATTTATTTATCCTCAAATTATCTGTTTCCTCCTTGATGAAAATCAGTTGTAATATCCTCTTTGCCAGACAGTGAGTGAGTGAGTGAGTGAAGTTGCTCATTCATGTCTGACTCTCTGTGACCCCATGTATTGTAGCCTACCAGGCTCCTCTATCCATGTGACTCTCCAGGCAAGAATACTGGAGTGGATTGCCATTTCCTTCTCCAGACAGTAGTGAGGATTAAATGGAATATAAATACTGCTAGAGGGACCACTACTCTCCAGCCATAGAGGATGAGTGGTTCCCCCACAAGTTCAGCCTTGTACTTCGAGCCATTCATGATCCTGTGTCTTAGGTTCCTATGATTCCTTCGAGACAGTTCAAGCAGTATCTCTGACAACTTCTCTGATTTTCACAGACACTATTATTTATTCTATCTTATTTTCTTTCATTGTACTCTCTATGATTCTAGCATTTAATGCACCTTCTGGAATGATTTATATATATCAAATTAAAAATAGCCAAATAATGGCCAGATCTTGGCACAGAGTCCCATTCAAACAAATGAGAATTTAGCCACTTGGAATATCTGCAAAGTGGTACAGATCTTTTCTGGAATCTCTCAAAGAATAGCCTAAGGGCCATTTCATTCAGAAAACCTGACATAATGATTCTTCTTCCCATTACCAGACAACCCTGCTCTCCTCTCTCCACTCCCCTGCTGTCTGGATAAGCTCTTTATTGTGTAGATCAAGATAAGTGAATACTGGGGTTTTATGGGGAGGAATAGAGGATCATTTCTGGCCTTCATTCTTTGCATAGTACCTGTACTTTGCGCAAGACAGCAGGTCCCTAGACTAGCCATGCAACGCAGCATTCTTCCTCCTTGGGAAGTGAAGAAGAGAAGTTTATAATCATTTATAATGCAAAATTTTCATTTTTATCCTAGTCATACAGTTGAATCTTCCCCTCCACTGCTAGTTTGAGTTCCTTCTTAATATAGGCACAAGATAGAATTTGGAAGAAAATTACAGATTGGCATTCAAGCATCATTTTGCAGCTCTGCCTTTTAAAAACCTCCACTTTACCTGTTTTTCCCTACTCAGGTATCCCAGTTAACCCTTTGGTTCATGGGTCCCCAACTCCTGGTCTACAGACCAGGTCTGTGTTCTGTTAGGAACTGGGAGGCGAGTGGTGGGTGAGCAAGCAAAACTTCATCTGTATTTACAGCCACTCCCCGTCATTTACATTACCTCCTGAGCGCTACCTCCTGTCGGATCAGTAGCATTAGATTCTCAGAGAAGCATGAACCCTACTGGGATCTGTGCATGTGAGAGATCTAGGTAGTGCGTGCCTTATGGGAATCATCCCCAAACCATCCCCTGTCCCAATCCTTGGAAAAACTGTCTTCTACAAAACCAGTCCCTGATGCCAAAAATGGTGGGGACTGCTGCTTTAGTCCACGGGTCAGCAAAAATGTTCAGATGTTCCTTATTTTAGACTTTGGGGACCATAAGGTCTCCATTTATGCTACTCAACTTTGCTACTAAAGTGTGCAAGTAACTTCAATAAAACTTAAACCAATGACTATGACAGTTTTCCAGTAAACTTTTATTTATAAAAACAGGTAGAGGACCAAATTTGACCTGTGAGTCATAGTTTTCCAAACCCTATTAGTGTATCCATTGGTTTTGGTTGGCCTCATTGGCACCATCCAGGCCAATTCTTCTGAAAGGAATTTTGCTGGTATTCTGTCCTCCCTAAACATGTGATTCAGAAGCATCAAGAAAATAGGCTTTAGAAAGACACTTGCTGCCAAGTTACCGAGCCGGATTATTGATCCCAATGCAGAATAAAGCTTCAAGAGCTCTTTGGGGAAGTTCTGAAATTCTAGGATAGCTGGTTTTTAAGAATGTGCACAATGCAAGGAAGATAGATGTAAACAATCATAAAGAGATCACAATAGCAACTGACATTAATTTAATGCTTATATCATGCAAGATCCTATACATTTTTACATGCTGTCTGTTTAATCCAAATGATAATCTGAGGTGAATTCTATCATTTGCTCCATTTCACAGATAGAGAAGCTGAGTCTTGAAGAACTCAAGAGATTTGCCAAGATCACATAGTGAGGGGTAGGACTGGTCTAGAGCGCAGGTATATTTGACTTCTAAAAACAATTCTGAAAAAGAAGAGAAGTGAGAGAGAAATAATGCATTGTTTTGGCAGTGGGATTTAGGGATGGGCAATGACTCAGCTATCAGTTGCTTCTATGTGAGCCAATCTGGCAGGTCATCTGGGCAGTTTCAGGATTCCAAGTTCATGAACCGAATGCTAAGCTTGCCTTTTACAGAGTGACACGGCAGAGAGCAGAGAGGAACTTCTGAGCTCTCAGACAGAGCCTGAGGTTTCAAACCCATGATCTAGTTTTCAGAGCAGCTTTTACATCAAATTCAGGATAATGTCTTTAGATTTGCACAAAGTTCAGCACATTTGGAGTTTTTTACAATGCATGTGATATTTTGAAGATCGAAAACGACAAGAATCATTTTCTTGTGAAATAAAAACTATTCAGGTAGCTAAGAACTCCTCTATAATATAAGCCTCAGCATAGCAAAAGAGGAAACAATGAAACTGGTTAGTATATTTTTTAAAATTGTATGTTGATAATCCGTTGACCACTTTAAGATAAACTGTTTATACTTGAGAAAAAATAATAAATGATGTAGCACCTTTGCTTATAGAATCTAACGCTTATGCTGAGTATTTAACCAAAGCCTCTTAAAGCTTCCCCTTCCAGTGAACTCCTTATAGTATTAATTTGGATTCTGGTGCATCTATGCTAAAGCTGCATATCAGGGGAAAAAAAAACCCTTCAGTTGCACACTATATACTTACCATGGCAACCTGATATCACATGGTGCACATGCTGGTCTGGAGGCAAAGAGCTTCACGGGCAGACACACACCAGACTCTCAGCCACGTGACTTTGCCTACAGTCAGCAGCCTTTGCCAAGGAAATGTGTCAGCGTAAACTGATAAACTCCGGGTTATTCTGACTCCTGCAATTCTCTGCTTTCTTTAGATCTGCTCACTCATCTTCTCTCTCTTCTCTCTTTCTTTCCCTCCCTCCGTGTCTCTCTCTCTCAGTTGCATATCTTATTGTAGATATGGAACGCAATAGTTAAAGATTCATTGACCATCTCAGATTGTCTCAAAATAATCCTTTCCAGTGATATATCAATGACTTGGGGGAAAAAAAATGTTTTGCAATGGGGTGCATGCATGCATGCATGCTCAGACGTGTCTTACTCTTTGCAGCTTTATGGACTGTAGCCCACCAGGCTCCTCTGTCCATGGGATTCTCCAGGCAAGAATACTGGAGTGGGTTGCCATTTCCTCCTTCAGGGAATCTTCCCGACCCAAGGATTGAACTTGCATCTCCAGTGTCTCCTGCATTGCAGGAGGATTCATTACTGCTGAACTACCAGGACTTCATTAATTTCTGTATCAGTGTCTTAGAATATGCATAACTTGCAAGCTTTCCAAAGACTGACAAATATCAGAAATGTCTATAGCATAAATGGTTTAATTTACGCAACTGATTCAGATTCTCTTCTTCAGTTTTATGTGGGGTTGTTATTCGTTTGGCCATTATTTTAGCAATCAAAATTGCTTGTTAAGTAAAAAGTATTTATTCATTTTATTAAAGCCAAAACCAAAGATAAGTCCAGGCACAAATGGGAAAACAAAGCAAGCAAAACAAAATAAAGTTTTCAGACCATGTGATGAATATAAATTCTATCTATTGAAAAGAGTGATGAAAAATGTGGTGGCTCCATCTTTTGCAAAAGTTATTTCAAATCACAGACTAGTATTTTAACCCATTTGGATTAAACACATCACAGTTACATGCTTTCCATATGCTTCAGAGGAATCAAACCACATCCACAAGGGGTATACTCTTGGCATTCTTTTCCGAGTTTCAGTTTACAGATTAGTTTTATTAACAAAATTCTATACTTTAATGCCTTCTGGGACTCTCTCTCTCTAGTTTAGTTTCGAGAATATAAGGGCAGCAGGTTTAATGAACAGGCAACTCCCAAGATCCTATATAGGGTAATTAATGAATCTTGTGATTTTCTTTTGTGGTAAAGCTTTTGAACTTCAAGTGAGTCCATTTTCAATTTCCAAGGCCCGTCCATCAGACTCCAATGTTATTTCACAAGTAATCACGTTTCTGTGCAAATATTTTTAGTTAATAGCCATTGAGTAATTGCCTGCCCCTAAACAAACTCTCTCTCTCTCCTTTCCCCCACCTCTCTGTCTCTCTCCCTCTTTCTCTCTATCTCTTCTCCCCCCACCTCTCTGTCTCTTTCTCTTTGTCTCTGGCTCAAATGAGCTTGTTTGCTTACAACCATTTTGGAAATGATCCAGAACAAAATATCATTAGCATGTTCCGGGAACTCATTTGCAAATGGATTCATGCATTAAGAGGCCCGCTTGTGAGAAAAGTGGGGCCCTGTTGCATGTACTGTTAAAGCAGCAGAAAGATTGAGGAGCAGAGTGTAGGAAAGGTTGACTAAAAGTTCCCATCAGTGAGCAAAGTCTAATGTTCACAAAAAATAGAATTAGATGCAACATAATAATAAACAATATTTCTAAGACATATACTGCAAATGTGTAATTGTTTAATTCAGTATTAACAAAAGCCATTTCTTTTGAAAATAATATTGACACTGTATTTTCCCCCTTTGCCAAAACCCTAGAATAGGAACAATTACTAAAAAATTATAGTCAGTTCAAAATTAAATAAGAAATGTATAGCCAAATATTTTCAAAGAGCAAATGTTAGAATATTTTAAAATTTTACAGTGGATACTATAATCAATAGGGTATTGGTATGTGTACACATTTTAGTTTGTCCCTGGAAAGCTGAGTAGGAACGTCCTAAAACTGATTTAATGGTCTTCAAATGTTTTTTTTTTTTTCAAATGAAACTGAGTAAATGGCTTTCAAAAAATGTTACAGTCAAGCAGTATGAATCTTAAAATGTCAGCTGTTTCATTAAGCTGTATTTTGCAAAGATCAGTATTTATGGAATATAGAACTGTGAATAGAATGAGTAGGAAAAACATGTATCTCTATAACGATCAAACCATGAGCCAATATATTTTAATAAAATGATGACTGTCATTTGGCTGCCTGTGCGTTTCTCCCATTCAGTATAAGATAGGGTCTGTGTGACTACTTAGGAGAGCTGCTCTTTGTGTTCCCTTCAGAGGACTTAGGGAGGAGAACGTGGTGAAGGCTTTCTTCTGTGTCGTAGAGGATGCTCCATAAAGACAATTGAGTACCCAAATGAGGACGCTGCAAAGGCTGGGATTGGGAAGATCAGCATGGCGCAAGTGGCCTCGGGGCCAGCTGCCACTCTGCCCTCTGCTACAGCAGCTTCCCAGGGGGCTTAAAAGCTGCTTAGGAATTTCTATCAGCCAAAAGCCATGGTAGGACCAGTCTTTCCACACGTAAATTAGGGGAAATAAACCTATTTCTTTCTTACAATTCTAGCAGAACTTTGAGTATTTTAGGGCAAGAAGGGGTTGTCCTTTGAGTTAGGAAGTGTGATCATGTGTTAAAAGGAAGTACTTTAAAAATATAATGCTTTAGGCTTCCATAATAGGAAAAGCAATTACTTTATTTTGAAAATGTTTATGCATTCACTTGATATGGATGGATTGTCCATTAGGTCCCTCTATTTATAGTAGACACTGGCGTGTACAGCAGGAACTTGAGGTGCTATATGAAGCCAGCTGGCATTTCCTGATAATGCATTTCTGTTGTGAACTCTTTCTTCTGAAGACTATGCACCCAGTTATTTCATAATAGATAAATGTATGGATGGTGCCATTGTGGTAGACAGTACCAGGCTATATATTATAAATTAACATGTTTACCGTGCTTCTTTAAATACATCAACACACACATATATACATCTATACAGATGGAAAACGAATGTTGGTATGATTAAAAAGCCCCTTGAGAACCTGAGACCCTTCAGATATGATCAGACTTGCCCATCTGTGCCAGACATCAACACTGAATCCATCCTTTGTTGGGCAAAACACTATTGTTCTCATGAGCTCTTGAACAATCAGCTGAAAGAGCTCTCTGGGACAAGTCTAAAAAGTGTCCTGGGATATGAGAAGGTTATTGTAGTTCACAATACTGCTCTTCCTGCGTCCTGACCCACAGTTTGTGACTTCTTTACTAGCTATATATATATATAGTTTCTTTGTTTTGCTTTTTTAAGAGACATTTCTCCTCTGAATTTGCAGCCCTGATAGTTGTTATTTACCCTCAAAGATCTTCTGTAATTAAATGAACATTGAAAGTAAACTAAGCAAAAAGATAATTCAAGTATCATTTTATATTATTCAGTATACACAGCAGCAAAGGATTAGGTAAGAAAAGGAAAGTGATCTACGTAAAGAGACAAAGAATAAAAGTCTGTTAAACTCAGTTGCCCTTGCCTTATAAATATAAATGAAAAGTGAAAGTATTAGTCACTCAGTCATGTCTGACTCTTTTTGACCGCATGGACCGTAGCTCCCTAGGCTCATCTGTCCATGGAATTCTCCAGGCAATAATACTGGAGTGGGTTGTCATTTTCTTCTCCAGAGATCTTCCCGACCGAGGGATTAAACCTGGGTCTCCCGCATTGTGGGCAGACTCTTTACTGACTGAGCCACCAGGGCAGACCCTAAACGTTTAGAGTGCTGAAACCTAGGATATAAATGAAGATGAATTAAAATGAAGGACCCTGATGGTCAAATGATGTGTTACACATCAGTTAAAATCTTCAAAGATAGTAGTCAGAGTGGAAACTGAGTGAGTTTAATTTTTTAAATTTGATTTGACTGGCTAAATACACAAATCTCCTTATGCCCATAGCTACAATCTGCTTATTGATTCAGTTTTCTTTTAGCAGAATAAATTGTTTATCATTCCTAATTATTAAAATGCTTATGAATTTTCAACACATTGATATTCCTTTTACTAATTAATTTCTCTGTAAATTATCCACTTTAGTAACCCAAAGGGATGAATTTATATTATAGCAGTTGCCCTTTTGGCCTTTGTTTCACAATCATACTTATGCTCATGCATACAAACATAAGCATATAACCTGCATTCATTCAGTTATTACACTTTAATTTATTTCAGGATCACATATCATAGTGGCAAAGAACTTGGACCCTATAAACAGACAGATCTGGATTTAATATTTGGCTCCATCACTTACTCCTTTGGAGCATGACTTTACTCATTTGTAAAAGGGAGATATTTGATATTACCTCCTTCATGGGATGGTTGTAAGAGTTCAATGAGGTGATGCATATAATGTGCCGGGTATTAAGTACTAGTAAATGTAAAATTATTGATCGCCTCCTAGGTGCCAGGCACTGGGACTTTCAGTTGTGCTGTGAACTTCTTACTGGGCTCACCGTCTCTAGCTCTTACATCCCACATGTGGTCAAATTAACATGTGCCTGCTCAGTCTCTCACCCAGCTGTGTCCGACTCTTTGCAACCCCATGGACTGTAGCCCACCAGATTCCTCTGTTTATGGAATTTTCCAGGCAAGAATACTGGAGTGTGTTGCCGTTTCCTACTCCAGGGGATCTTCCAAACCCAGGGATCGAACCTGCTTCCCCTGCACTGGCAGGCAGATTCTTTACCACTGTGCCGCCTGGGAAACACGAAATTGACAGCAGCAGCCAAATTAATTGGTCAGAAGAAGTCTCTTCCTTGGCACTTTTGTGATTTCCTTTTGCCTGCAAAATGAAGGCCAAGCAATCCTTAGTCCAACATTCACCATGAATTAGTTTACTAGGGATGCTGTAACAAAGTAGAATAAAGCTCAATAGTTTAAAAAGTAGAAAGTTATCTTGCAGTTCAATATCAAGATATTGGTGGTGGTTCTTCATGAGGGCCCTGAAGAAGAATCTGTTCCGTGTTGCTCTCTTGGCTTCCAGTGGCTTGCTGGCAATTGACATTTCTTGACTTATAGATCCATTACTTCCATCACTGCCTTCATCTTCACATGGTGCTTTCCCTTCATGTGTCTACGTCCAGATTTCACCTTTTTATAAGGACCCCCGTCATATTGGTTTAGGCGGCCACCCTTCTCCAATAGGAACTCATCTTAACATCTTCAGTGATCGTATTTTCAAATAAGGTCACAGCATGAAGTACTGTGGGCCTTCCCTGGTAGTTCAGCTGGTAAAGAATCCGCCTGCAGTGTGGGAGACCTGGATTCGATTCCTGGGTTGAGAAGATTCCTTGGAGGAGGGCATGGCAACCCACTCCAGTATTCTTGCCTGGAGAATCCCATGGACAGAGGAGCCTGGTAGGCTACAGTCCACGGGGTCACAAAGAGTTGGACGGGACTGAGCAACTAAGCACAGCACAGCAGCACATGAGGTACTGAAAGCCAGGATTTCAACACATGCATTTCGAGGTAGCACAGTTTAATTCATAATAGAAGTCGTGCCATAACCTGGCCACATATCAAAAAAATGCTGAATGACCTCCATATATACTATATTTGCCTGCCTTTTATATAAGCATAAAAGATATCAAAGTGCCCTTTTCCATATTTATAGTTCTCAGATCAGATTCTACCTTCTTCATATGTATTCCTTTTCTCTTTCTCCATGACCCCTGCCTATTCTGCCATCCCATTCCTGCTTAAAAGACTCTCTCTCTCTGAACTTCTGTAGTATCAGACCTTGGTGCCCTTATTTGGGGTCTGCTAGTGGGGTTTAGGGAGCAGATACCCACAGGGGAAACAGATGGCTTGAGTAGCCGCATGATTTACCTCAATAAATTATCAGAATGAAATAAGCTATGTGAAGGAAAAGATGAAGTGAGCTGTGAAATGAAAAATAGAATGTAGCAAACTATACTGCACCTTAAAACTATAAGAACAATTGTGTTATCTTGTGTCTAGCATCTAAAATGAAGCATCTGGGACTTAGGTGCTGTGCTGGGTTGGAACATGGGCTGGAACATTGGCACTTCACGTGTGCTCCTCCATCCATCTCATTAGAACTCATTCAAATGAATTCTTTTTAATGGCTGAGTAATATTCCATGGTGTATATGTACCACAGCTTCCTTATCCATTCATCTGCTGATGGGCATCTAGGTTGCTTCCATGTCCTGGCTATTATAAACAGTGCTGCGATGAACACTGGGGCACACGTGTCTCTTTCAGATCTGGTTTCCTCGGTGTGTATGCCCAGGAGTGGGATTGCTGGGTCATATGGCAGTTCTATTTCCAGTTTTTTAAGGAATCTCCACACTATTCTCCATAGTGACTGTACTAGTTTGCATTCCCACCAACAGTGTAAGAGGGTTCCCTTTTCTCCACACCCTCTCCAGCATTTATTGCTTGTAGACTTTTGGATAGCAGCCATCCTCACTGGCATGTAATGGCACCTCACTGTGGTTTTGATTTGCATTTCTCTGATAACGAGTGATGTTGAGCATCTTTTCATGTGTTTGTTAGCCATCTGTATGTCTTCTTTGGAGGAATGTCTGTTTAGTTCTTTGGCCCATTTTTTGATTGGGTTATTTATTTTTCTGGAATTGAGCTGCAGGAGTTGCTTGTATATTTTTGAGATTAATCCTTTCCTCCAAAGTCACTTGGAAAGGCTTAGTGGTAGCAGTAAACGCTTCATATTTATAGAGGACTCAGTATATGACAAGGGAATTTCCTGCTCTTCTGTGTTCTAATTATCTAAAGATAAAAGCTGGTATGAAATATCAGTATTACCGTATTTGGGAGTAGATTTGTGTTAGAATGAGCTAAAAGACAGCTAGGTTGTCCCTTTTCACAAATAAAACCCAACATACCTAGCTCTAATATTTGAGGATGTTTAGTTCTCTACTCTCAGAACACACTGCTTGTAGATCATAATTGTTTCATTTTCTTCCCCCTTCAACTCACTAAACAGAATAAAAGTAATACTACAGGATAATTCTATGAACTTCTCTCAGAAAAGAAGGGCATTTCACCACCATGTTAAATAAACTTAAATCAGCATGTCTGCAAGTCAAAATGAGGTCTTTTTTCTAGACTCAGACACTGGGCTATATGCTTCATATACATATTTAGATCCTGAATATGTTTCCAAACAGCAAGTTTCCCATCAGATCTTAGTTTGGGAGATCCAAACAGATCTCCCTGTTTCCAAGGCAGGGAGCACAGGTTCAATATCTGGTTGGGGAACTAAGATACTGCATGCTGCAGGTATGCATGCCAAGGGCATGGCCAAGAAACAAACAAAAATAAAATAAAAACAAACTTTCTTATTGAAAAAAAAGAAAAAGAATTATGATAGGGTATGCACATGCTTTGGAAGGACATTTGGTTGTGCAACCAGGCCAGAATTAGAGTGTCAAGTAAGTCTTCCTGGGAAAAGTAATAAATGAATTAAGACTGATATAATTAGTAGAAGTTACCTAGGATAAGATTCACTTCTCTTCAACATTTTGGGTTTCCTTTATAGCTCAGCTGGTTAAGAATCCACCTGCAATGTGGGAGACCTGGGTTCAATCCCTGGGTTGGGAAGATCAACTGGAGAAGGGAAAGGCTACCCACTCCAGTATTCTGGCCTACAGAATTCCATGAACTATATAGTCCAAGGGATCACAAAGAGTCGGACACGACTGAGCAACTTTTACTTTCACTTCAAGTTTACCAAAAGATTTACATCTTCTAGATCGGTGAAGGCAAGTTTGCCCAGACTTCTAAGAATTCTGCTCAGCTTGGGTAAATCTAACTTCTGATGGGAGACGCCTTGTGTAAAGAACAATAGGAGAGCCCATTTCCCATTGCATTGTATGGGAATATGGAAATTTAGTTAACCTGAGGCCATCACTGAGGGACACATCTATTCCTTGCATACAAACAAATCAGGTTCTGAGCCTGGAAGAGGAGCAAAACCTCTCACCAGGGACAGATTCACTCCTGTGTGTAGGGAATGACATAACCAGGACTTGAGTGCCATATGCAGGCCAAACTTCAACTGAAAATCTGCATTTGGTTATTGAGAAGTATCACATGGAAAGGATTCTTGCACATGACTCTGGGAAATTCACCAAGCATTACCACGCCCCGCAATGAGGGTATGTCTGGGCTACCACCAGGTTTTTCTGGGATGATATCCTTCTGGATTGCCGTGTGTTCATTAGGAATTTTCAGCTTTGACTTGCCTACAGAATTAATCTGTGTGCGTTCCAAGTCTTGTCTTGGGTTCATGCAGTGATTTTTAGATTAAAAATATAAGTCATTGATGCTTATGATGTGATATGCTGTGAGATGCCTCTCCCTAAAGTCTCCTTTGTTCACAACCCACTTCCTGTCTCTGTTCAAACTGGCACATGAATGGGTTGTTCTTGCCAAGTAAGGCAGTTAAAAGAGGAACAATAATTAATTTAAGTGGACTTAAGTCGATGTCATTTTGGAAAAGGTGACAGTGTGCCGCATGGGTGCTTGGCATCATGTACAAGTCCTGGGCTTGCAGTTAAGAAGCAATCCTTGTAGAAGCTACATAATTCTTAAAATCAGATTTTCAATTCCAGGAACTACAATGCTACTTTCCAATGATCATGTTGATGAATAACTGATTTTTTTCAGACACAATAATTTTTGAAAGTTACAGCTTTTACAACGCATATTAATTTTCTTAAAGTTACTAAGCTATTTACTAATAAAATATTAAATTTTAGTGAAGATAATCCATTCAGTGAAAGATATAAAAAAAGGACATGCATAATGTTTGCGTAAGAACTTCATGACCTGATGGATTAGAGACAGAAGGCAGGGAACTAGGATTAGAAAATGAAGCTAAGACTAAATAAAGGGTAGAAAATGAATTAAGAGAGGGGGATAGTTAGACTCAAACAAGGATCTAGAGTATGTCAGAGGTCATCTTGGTTCCAGAGATTGAAAAAGGGAATCCTATATACCCTAGGTCAAAGGAAGGTGGCTGGTTAAAGATAGGGAGGTATGTTAGAATCCAAAAGATACAAATATTGACAGGTATCAAAGTAAACATTTAGGAAAAATAGTCAGGGACCCGTAAGTCAACAGGAATCCAGGGCAAGATAGAATAAGAAGACTTGAATAGCCATAAATTAGGTGAGATTAAGACTGAGATTTCAATGAGAAAGGCTAGTTTCACCCAAGTATAGAACTTCTAAAAATTGAAAAATAAATACAGACTTGCTCAGGCAAAGAATGATTGTACAAGAGTGTAGGAACTCAGAACCCAGGAAGTAAGGGAACAAGCTCCCACAATATGGCCGATGAGCTTCCAGGCTGGAAAATCTAGGCCAAGCGGCTGAGTAACAGGTCGAGAGGGGGACAATAGAGTTTGTACTAGTGCAAGAGCTTATGTCTAAGCTGCTGACTGCAACTTCCTCTCTATAACAGAATAACCTCAGAGTGTGCATAAGTTTAATCTCTCAAGGAGATTCACCTGACTGATGTGACAGCAATAAGAGATGGCATTTTCCAAAGTGTGTTCTGTGGGGGTACTAGTCCTTTGGAAATGCTCTTTGTTTATAAACAGTCTCTGATTTTTACCCTCAGGGGATGACACAGATACTGCCCTGCCTTTAGTATACATGATACACTTTCTCATATTAGCAGGTCTGAGAAGTTGTGTGGGGGAAAAAAAACACATTAATTTTTATCCTGTATTTCTAAAATTCCTCATACTTATTTGTCAAAGCCTTTGTTGACCAACCAGCATGCCTACAAAGGAAACTGCTTTTTGGAAATGTATTTGGATGGGAAAAGGCTGACCTTGAGTTGTATCTCTGCTACTGATTCTTGGCAAATTATTAATTTTCTGAGATTTAGTTTCTTCATCTATGATATTGAGGTAATTACTAATATGATAGAGCTGTAGTAAGGCTTAATGAGATTTTACAAATGAAAGCATCCACCAAAGGTACTTAAATATCATCCCCTCGCCTTCCTAATGCATGCTCACGCAGCATATTAAAATGTGGTACATATATGCAATGGAATATTACCCAGTCATAAAAGGGAACAGAGCTGGGTCATTTGTAGAGATGCGGACAGAGCTAAAGTTTGTCATACAGAGCAAAGTAAGTACAGAAAGAGAAAAACAAATCATGTATATTAATGTTTATATGCGGAATCTAGAGAAAGGTACAGAGGAGCCTATCTGCAGGGCAGCAATAGACATAGAAAATGAATGTGTGGACAAGGGAGTGGGGAAGGGGATAGGATGAATTGGAAAACTGAGATTGACATGCGTACACTGCCATGTGTAAAACAGATAGCTAGAGGGAAGCTGCTGTATAATGCAGGGAGCTCAGCTCGGCGCTGTGTGACCTAGGGGGTGGGATGGGGGAGGTTGGAAGGAGATCTAAGAGGGAGGGGATATACGTATACATATGTCTGATTCACATCATTGTATAACAGAATATAGCACAACTTATAAAGCAATTATATCCACCCCCTCCTATAAAAAAAGAAGAAGAAGAAAAAAAAAAAAAAAAAAGACTCCAGGCACATAGCTCTGGGAGCAGGCATAATCTGCCAAGCGAGGGACCCCTCTGATGCTCACAAGCAGACGTTTCTTTACACATCAATACTTGTGGCATGAGTAGAACAAATTCCTGGGTCTGGGGCAAAATGATGGTCTGATTCACATTTGGTAACATAGCAAGAAAAAAGATAAATGTGTAATCTCATTAAAAATAGAACTAGACCTGCAAGAAACTATCTTTGAAATAATAACGTCCTACTTATCATTGTGCCATCTATGTTTGCTTGGAACTATATGCAAATATTATACATAGAGTTTTGAATTTTCTTTTAAGGAGCAGCTGCATATTCATTTTTCCACACAATGTAGACCTTTTCCCCCTTGGACTGGTGAAGTACCTTTATGAAATGCTTCCTCAGACTTAAAGGCAATAATCATTAGCCATATAGATATAGGAATTACCTGGTGGCTCAGACCATAAAGAATCTTCCAGCAATGCAAAAGATGCAGGTTTGATGCCAGGGTCAGGAAGATCCCTAGAGAAGGGAATAGTTACCCACTCCAGTATTTTAGCCAGGAGAACTCCATGGACAGAGGAGCCAGGAGGGTTACAGTTCATGGAGTCACAAAGAATTAGACATGACTGAGAGACATCCTAGAATGTGAAGTCAAGAGGGCTTTAGGAAGCATCACTACAAACAAAGCTATGGAATTCCAGTTGAGCTATTTCAAGTCCTAAAAGATGATGCTACGAAAGTGCTGCACTCAATATGCCAGCAAATTTGGAAAACTCAGCAGTGGCCACCAGACTGGAAAGGTTCAGTTTTCATTCCAATCTCAAAGAAAGGCAATGCCAAAGAATGTATGAACTGCTGCACAACTGCACTCATCTCACACGCTAGCAAAGTAATACTCAAAATCCTCCAAGCCAGGCTTCACCAGTACGTGAACCATGAACTTCCAGATGTGAAAGCTGGATTTAGAAAAGGCAGAGGAACCAGAGATCAAATTGCCAACATCTGCTGGATCATAGAAAAAGCAGAAGAGTTCCGAAAAAACATCTACTTCTGCTTTATTGACTACATGAAAGCCTTTGACTGTGTGGATCACAACAAACTGTGCACAATTCTTCAAGAGACAGGAATATCAGACTGCCTTACCTGCCTCCTAAGAAATCTGTATGCATGTCAAGAAGCAGCAGTTAGAACTGACATGGAAAAACAGACTGGTTCCAAATCAGGAAAGGAGTACATCAAGGCTGTATATTGTCACCCTGCTTATTTAACTTATATGCAGAGTGCATCATGAGAAATGCCTGGCCGGATGAAGCCCAAGCTGGAATCAAGATTGCTGTGAGAAATATCAATAACCTCAGATATGCAGATGACACCACCCTTATGGCAGAAAGAGAAGAAGAACTAAAGAGACTCTTGATGAAAGTGAGAGGAGAGTGAAAAAGCTGGCTTAAAACTCAGCATTTAGAAAACTAAGATCATGGCATCCAGTCCCATCACTTCATGGCAAATAGATGGGGAAACAATGGAAACAGTGAAAGATTTTATTTTTCTGGGCTCCAAAATCATTGCAGATGGTGACTGCAGCCATGAAATTAAAAGACGCTTGCTCCTTGGAAGAAAACCTATGACCAACCTAGACAGCATATTAAAAAACAGAGACATTACTTTCCCAGCAAAGGTCAGTCTAGTCAAATCTATGGTTTTTCCAGTAGTTATGTATGGATGTGAGATTTGGACTATAAAGAAAGCTGAGTGTCAAAGAACTAATGCTTTTGAACTGTGGTGTTGGAGAAGATTCTTCAGAGTCCCTTGGACTGCAAGGAGATCCAGCCAGTCCATCCTCAAGGAAATCAGTCCTGAATATTCATTGGAAGGACTGATGCTAAAACTGAAATTCCAATACTTTGGCCACCTGATGCCAAGAACTGAATCATTGGAAAAGACCCTGATTCTGGGAAAGATTGAAGGCAGGAGGAGAAGGGGGCAACAGAGGATGAGATGGTTGGATGGCATAACAGGCTCAATGGACACAAATCTAAGGAGGCTCTGGGAGTTGGTGATGGACAGGGAAGCCTGGCGTGCTGCAGTCCATGGCGTCACAAAGAATCCGACACAACTAACTAAACTGAACAGAACTGGGAGACAAACACTATCACTCTCACTTTCATAGAAAGATATGTAAGAGAATTAAACACTTGCAGAAATCACATTCTTGGTTTTGTGTGATCTGCTGGCTCCTAAGAAGTTTAATACATTTCTTTGCGCTGTCTTGTGCCAAAGCAAGATGGCAAATGCTAGTTGGATTCAAGCGATCTCAATGGGCAGTTCATATTGGATGAGTTAAAATTAGTGGTAATCATCTTCTCATATTATCCTTTTTTCAGATGACCTTGGAATTATTTTAAAAGACTCAAACTCTGTGTACTCAAAAGGCAATCAACTACTCAGAATTATCATTCAATCCATTGATTCTCAGGGAAATTTGTTTCTTCTCTCAGTTATGGCATTATCGACACTTTCCACAGAAACTCCACAAATGTGCTCCTGTGCCAACCTAGCCAGAATCAATATGAGTTAAATTATGTGCACTGGCAACTACGCCCACCCTGAGTTCAGTGTTTTTCTCTCTTAGCACACATGCTGTCTGTGTCCCATGCCATCTGTGGTATTTTTAAATGATGTGAACATATATGAATATTAAAATGTGATACAGACTGAAGTGCTTCTAAAATGTCTTGCTGCAGAGATTTTCATAGAAGCCTATATACATGCCTCAATTATTTGGTTTATTATTTTTATACATATACACTCACATAAAGGTGACACAGTAATATAAAATGTAGGAGTCAAAATTAAGAGAATAATATGTGTTCAATTAAATTTACTTGGAGTAAACTTTTTGAGGAATGTGGATCTCTAGAATTTTTACGTGCTTCCCTGGTGGTTCAGTGGTAAAGAATCTGCCTGCCAATGCAAGAGACCCATGTTCAATCCCTGGGTCAGGAAGATCCCCTGGAATAGGAAAAGGCAACCCACTTCAATATTCTTGCCTAGGAAATCCCATGGACAGAGGAACCTGGAGGGCTACATTCCACGGGGTTGTAACAGTCAGACACGACATAGAGACGAAACAAAAGCAACAGCAAGAATTTTGTGGTGGTGAGGAAGGGAAAGTGGATTTCTGAGTTTATTTCAGTCATCATGGGCCAAGTGTTACTGAAACAATATCACCTTCCTATCAATTTGGTTGCCAAATTAAAATGTCAAGGTGAAACAACACAAAACCTTAGCAACACAGACACTTTGCCAATTTAGTTTGGTAATATATGTTAAAAACCGATACCACTTACTTGTGTTATTCAACTTCTTCCATCATGTTTCAAAAAGTAATTTTAAAAACCTGCAGCATTTTCCTCCTCTCTCCCTATAATGGCACAAAAGATATAGATTGAAAAATAAAGTCATTCCATGTTCTATGTTATTGACCTAGCTATGAGCTATGCTAATTTATGAAACAAAATATGTTTTGCTAAAAAAATAAAGAGGTATATCACTGATATGTTCTGCAGCAAAACATTAAAACCATGTTTGAGTTACTCATAATATCTGCAGATGTTTAAATCACTCTTACTATAAAATGTTGTTGTCTTTACTATACATAATTTTTCCAAAATACTACCTACACCAGATTGCTAATGTGTATCAAAATTTTGTTCAATATTTTAGAGAACAACAAAAACTGTACCAAATGAACATAAAAATGGCTCTCATTCATTGATATTTCTGGTGCTTCATTTGAGTTTGAATTTATATCAAAACAGCAAAAAGATCTTAGAATTAGGGAATAACTAGTCAAGGCTATGGATTTTCCAGTGGTCATGTGTGGATGTGAGAGTTGGACTATAAAGAAAGCTGAGTGCAGAAGAATTGATGCTTTTGAACTGTTGGAGAAGACTCTTGAAAGAGTCCCTTGGACTGCAAGGAAATCCAACCAGTCCATCCTAAAGGAAATCAATCCTGGGTGTTCATTGGAAGGACTTATGTTGAAGCTGAAACTCCAATACTGTGGCCACCTGATGTGAAGAGCTGACTCATTTGAAAAGACCCTGATGCTGGGAAGATTGAGGGCAGGAGGAGAAGGGGATGACAGAGGATGAGATGGTTGGATGGCATCACCGACTTGATGGAAATAGGTTTGGGTGGACTCTGGGAGTTGGTGATGGACAGAGAGGCCTGGTGTGCTGTGATTCATGGGGTCACAAAGAGTAGTACATGACTGAGTGACTGAACTGAACTGAAGTTTTAGGGGTACCATCTGAAAAAGACTGTGCTTCTCTCTTACTCCAATTTTGACACTGGATGTGATATATTTATATATTTTAATCCAGAGTCATGTGCATATTGGGATTTGAATTAACTGAATTCTGATGTGAATGGCTAACCTGTGGTTTATGTGACCTGTGGTACCTCTTAAAATGAGACTATAGAGGACAAGATGGTTGAACAGCATCACCGACTCAATGGACATGCGTTCGAGGAAACTCTAGGAGATGGTGAAGGACAGGGAAGCATGGTGCGCTGCAGTCGGTATATACAAGTATATACACATATACACACGTATATATGTGTGTGTATAACTTAAAATCTGAGTATCCCAATTTAATACTAGGCTAAAACAAAAATGAATTAGAGTATCTTATAAAATATAGAAAAGAAGACTTGTTTTTTTCTTTTCTTTTTTTTCATTTATTTTTATTAGTTGGAGGCTAATTACTTTACAATATTGTAGTGGTTTTTGTCATACATTGACTTGAATTAGCCATGGATTTACATGTATTCCCCATCCCGATCCCCCTCCCACCTCCCTCTCCACCCGATCCCTCTGGGTCTTCCCAGTGCACCAGGCCCGAGCACTTGTCTCATGCATCCAACCTGGGCTGGTGATCTGTTTCACCCTAGATAATATACATGTTTCAATGCTGTTCTCTTGAAACATCCCACCCTCGCCTTCTCCCACAGAGTCCAAAAGTCTGTTCTGTACATTTGTGTCTCTTTTTCTGTTTTGCGTATAGGGTTATCGTTACCGTCTTTCTAAATTCCACATATATGTGTTAGTATACTGTATTGGTATTTTTCTTTCTGGCTTACTTCACTCTGTATAATGGGCTCCAGTTTCATCCATCTCATTAGAACTGATTCAAATGAATTCTTTTTAATGGCTGAGTAATATTCCATGGTGTATATGAACCACAGCTTCCTTATCCATTCGTCTGCTGATGGGCATCTAGGTTGCTTCCATGTCCTGGCTATTATAAACAGTGCTGCGATGAACACTGGGGCACACGTGTCTCTTTCAGATCTGGTTTCCTCGGTGTGTATGCCCAGGAGTGGGATTGCTGGGTCATATGGCAGTTCTATTTCCAGTTTTTTAAGAAATCTCCACACTGTTTTCCATAGCGGCTGTACTAGTTTGTATTCCCACCAACAGTGTAAGAGGGTTCCCTTTTCTCCACACCCTCTCCAGCATTTATTGCTTGTAGACTTTTGGATAGCAGCCATCCTGACTGGCATGTAATGGCACCTCATTGTGGTTTTGATTTGCATTTCTCTGATAACGAGTGATGTTGAGCATCTTTTCATGTGTTTGTTAGCCATCTGTATGTCTTCTTTGGAGAAATGTCTGTTTAGTTCTTTGACCCATTTTTTGATTGGGTCATTTATTTTTCTGGAATTGAGCTGCAGGAGCTGCTTGTGTATTTTTTAGATTAATCCTTTGTCTGTTGCTTCATTTGCTATTATTTTCTCCCAATCTGAGGGCTGTCTTTTCACCTTGCTTATAGTTTCCTTTGTTGTGCAAAAGCTTTTAAGTTTCATTAGGTCCCATTTGTTTATTTTTGCTTTTGTTTCTAATATTCTGGGAGGTGGGTCATAGAGGATCCTGCTGTGATTTATGTCGGAGAGTGTTTTGCCTGTGTTCTCCTCTAGGAGTTTTATAGTTTCTGGTCTTACATTTAGATTTTTAATCCATTTTGAGTTTATTTTTGTGTATGGTGTTAGAAAGTGTTCTAGTTTCATTCTTTTGCAAGTGGTTGACCAGTTTTCCCAGCACCACTTGTTAAAGAGGTTGTCTTTTTTCCATTGTATATCCTTGCCTCCTTTGTCGAAGATAAGGTGTCCACAGGTTCGTGGATTCATCTCTGGGCTTTCTATTCTGTTTCATTGATCTATATTTCTGTCTTTGTGCCAGTACCATACTGTCTTGATGACTGTGGCTTTGTAGTATAGTCTGAAGTCAGGCAGGCTGATACAGAAAAGAAGACTTTAAGAATAAAACATTTTAGTTAAAGAAATGTATAGACATATATATGCAAGTTAATTTTTTCCACATATTTTAATAAAATATTTAATTTTTTACTTACTTAATAGTAAATATATCCAGTCTTATCTTAAGCTATAACTTTTTTGTCTAAATTTCCTAATCTATAAAATTAGTACCAAATTTACCGAATTATTATGATAATTGCAAATGACTTAGAAAGTATATGAGACTAAGAAAGCATTAAAGACTATTAGCTCCCACAATTTTCCATTTGTTCATTTATTTATTAACTCATTCATTCACTGAATCAATTATCCTCTACTGAATCTGGAACACAGAATCAAATTATTCTCTCCAGTGTGAATAACTAATTTTACCAGGTAGACAGAGATGTGAAGAAGCAATTACTGGTTCATTTGAAAGTAAGAAAGTATGAAGTTACCTAGAACCACAGAGGAAGAAAGTGCTAGCTGAAGAAGATCCAGAATGGGAAGACCCAATACCATGGTGTTCACAAATATTAATCATTTTTAGTAGTGTTTCACTGTAAGATCCAATTACACAATATTGATTTATTAAAAAGGGCATACATGCTCAGTCACCAAATTATGTCTGATTCTTTGTAACCCCATGGACTGTAGCCCTCCAGGCTTCTCTGTCCACAGAATGTGTCAGGCAAGAATACTGAGGTGGGTTGCCATTTCCTTCTCCAGGGGAATCTTCCCAACCCAGGGATTGAACCCATGCCTCCTGCATTGGCAGGGGGATTCTTTATACACGTCAAGGCAATTAAAATTTCCCTGTTAAGTTGTGAAGTAGTCAGTACACAGCAGCAGGGTTTTTAATGGAGCCACAAGGATTACTCCTGGAGCCGTTACCTTTGGCTGGTAAGGAGACAATGAACCTAAATGGATTCAGACAGTTTATTACATGTTCAGACCACGAAAGCAAGATCAGAATGGTGTTTGCTTCCAATGGTCCTAGTCCCAGAGAAAGCTTTGAACCAAAGAAGCCATATGTGAGAGACAGTGCAAGCTGGATCTTTTCCACTGAGAAAACACCACTAAGCTACAGTGAGTTTTTCAAACCTATACAGAATCTGACAGCTATAGCCTAGGATCAGTGAGGACACAGCAAGATTGGTGAGAAACTGCCTCATGGCAGCTTCTCATCAGACTGCTTACCTCCACCGACTGCAGCAGAAATTGACAGATGCTGGGCCAAGGCTCTGGGAAGACTGTGGTCCAGCCTTGACCATGCAGCCCCAGTGGAGACATGCAAGGTCATCAGGACACCTCCTGCTGTAGATGTGCCCTTTCACCCCTGGCTTGACCCCATTGCTCTTTGGTTCCTGTAACAGATAGCCCAGCCTCCCTCAGTTTTGTTTAAAAACACTTTTTACTGTAAAGTCCATTTACAAATTATTTATACATAAACTTGCTAGTCTTAAAATATTATAACATTTGATACTAATATAAAATAAATGTGAACTTCATTACCTAGAGAGTTCAATATTGAGACAATAAAAATTACCTAAGAAGAAGTAATTTGAATTGCAAACCCCAAACCTGCTGTGAAATGCTAGTACTGAAGAAGAACTCTAATAAGAGAACATAAATAAGGATAATGTTGAGTACATTCCAAACATGAGGACTAGAATCTTAAATCTACTGTCAATTCTTTAAATTATATAGAATGGATGAAAAAAATGAGGCAAAATGATTAGATAAAAGGGGTCAAAATATCAAATACAATAAATCTATGCTACTCAGAGCCTTAATCGAGAAGAAACTTGGCAATGGCCAGGGAACGGTAAAATCAATATTTTCTACGATCCACTGCATCATTTATGCTTAATTCAATATGAACAATTTGAACTTGTCGTTCCCTGACCAAGAGATTATAAACGAAGATTGTGCATACAGTGAGAGCAGTTCCAAACAGCTGTTCAAACAAATGTAACTTCTGAGAATGTTCTTGATGTTCTTTGGTCTGATGTTTAGTTTAAAAAGAACTCAGGTGGGGATTCCATTTGAAGTGGAATTTAGGAAGATTGAATTTGTGATGAAAAAGCAAATGAACCTGGGAAGCTGTCCCACTTTGTTGCCACCTGAGATTGGCCTTTTCAGCTTTGCTGGCAAAATACAAGCACACGGCCATGGCTGGTTAGTGACGGATTCAGCTCTATAGAAGAAATAGAGAGTAAAAAAGAATTTGGGTAGGAAAAAAAGAAACTAGGGAGACTAAGAAAGCAGGCCAAGTGAAGGAATTGGCATCTCTTCAGCCAGTTAACACACCACCTCCTGCTTTTGAGGACACAAATTGTAATCCAGTGACAGTCATCAATAATTGTTAAAGATCTAGAAATGTGATGCTGCTGTGCTGGAGGAGGGTCACCCTGGAAAGAGATAGGAGGAATTATAGGCAACAGAGGATGATTGATTTAAATCAAAATATTCAGGGGATGATTTTTCACACTCAAGTAATATATGTGTTCACATCTCTGGTGAATGGGCATAGGTGCATCCAGGTCTAAGTATTCCCAGTCGTGATGGTTCTCATTTCCTCCAAGAAGGCTCACACGTGAAGCTACACCTTCCAAGCCATCAGATTATCATCACTGTTTAGAAGCACTGTTTTGACAAGCCATCATCTTTGTCATGCTTCAGAATCAAAATTATCCAGCAGAGATTCAGAGCGCAAGTTCTAAGTTTAGGTTGTTAATTTTCAAATCGGTTTGCAAACTGTGAGCTTTGTTTCTGCTCATTGCCCTTGTGGTTGGTATACATTCAGATCTCCATCAGTTCTGGTGAGTGAAAAGAACACATATATGTGTTTATGATAGAGCACTTCTACACAAATTGCATGGTGAATTCCTTGGGGACAGTGTCTCTTTATAGCATTTCATTGCATCTCGTAGTATTCAACCTAACATGCTGAATGTATAATTTTAGTAATGAAGAAAGAGAAGAGCCAAACAGATACATATTTGTTGAACATCTGCTATGTGACATATACTCTGCAGGTCATAAAATGGCAAAATAGAAGAGTGGAAAGTTTTATATTGTGATAGTAGGTGTCCATGCACTACCAGTTATTTATCTTTGAGTCTAATTACCTTGACTGAATAAGAAAACTAATAGTACTGACCTCACAAGTAATGGTCAAATGAAAACAGTACGTATTCTATATAGTGTAAACTCTAATATGCTATGCAAATAAGGAGAGTTCTTATAATACTATAGAGATGAGATGTGGTCCACTGGGAAGAACACTTTACCATATATTTAAAGACATGAGAGCTGATTCTTGATACAGCAAAAAATGTGCAGTGATAAGTCATAAAACAAGGAGATCATTTAATATATATAAGTAAAGCAAAAGAAAACTACAATCTAGGCTAGTTTCTTTACAAATGTATTTTCATTTTGAAACATTCTTTTCTACCTTGTACCCAAAGAAAGGAGATATCTCTCAATTCATAGCACCTAAGCCAGACCTCACATTTTTCTATATACCATAACCAGTTCTTACAATCTGATGCCTAATAAGTATTTGTTAGGTACCAATTTTGTAGGACACACTGTGTGGAATCAGAGAAAGATAATATGTAGTCTTTTTCCTTACCTTAAGGACATTTTGGGGGAGGGACGGAAAAGAAGGTGACACAGACATTAGAAATAAAGAATGCAACGCCATTAAGGAAAATGCTTGGTGTAGGCATAGACTGGAGGGTATGAGGAGAGTTATGTGCTGGAAATGTAACTTCAGTAGGAGTTACTCAGCTAGAAAAATAGATTTAATGGAATATTTCTAACGTCAGTAAATATGAACCATGAAACACATGAGATGTGCTTTTGTTTCCGAGGAGACTGGTCTGGATTTTAGCAGTGATGGCAAACCCAACTCAAAATGTCCCAGTGGGATTCTTTTCTTGCTCAGTAAAATGAAATTCATAAAATAGAACTGGCTTCAGCTCAAAGGATGGTGCTTGATGAAGCAGACGACAGTGATTAAGGCTGTCTTCCTGGAATCTCGTTTCTAAGGTTCTAACCCCTAGTTTGTCTCTTGATGACTGTATGTCTCTTCAGTTCAGTTCAGTTCAGTTCAGTTCAGTCACTCAGTTGTGTCCAACTCTTTGCAACCCCATGGACTGCAGCATGCCAGGCCTCCCTGTCCATCACCAACTCCCAGAGTTTACTCAAACTGATGTCCATTGAGTTGGTGATACCATCCAGCCATATCATCCTCTACCATCCCCTTCTCCTCCTGCCTTCAATATTTTCCAGCATCAGGGTCTTTTCCAATGAGTCAGTTCTTCCCATCAGGTGGCCAAAGTATTGGAGTTTCAGCTTCAGCATCAGTCCTTCCAATGAATATTAATGACTTATTTCCTTTAGGATGGACTGGTTTGATCTCCTTGCAGCCCAAGGGACTCTCAAGAGTCTGCTTCAACACCACAGTTCAAAAACATCAATTCTTCAGTGCTCTTCTTTCTTTATGATGTAACTCTCACATCCATATATGACTACTGGAAAAACCATAGCTTTGACTAAATGGACCTTTGTCGACAAAGTAAAGTTTCTCCTTTTTAATATACTGTCTATTTTGGTCATAGCTTTTCTTCCAAGGAGCAAGGGTCTTTTATGGCTGCACTCACCATCTGCAGTGATTTTAGAACCCAAGAAAATAATGTCTCTCACTCTTTCCTTTGTTTCCCCCTCTATTTGCCATGCGGTAGTGGAACCAGATGCCATGATCTTCGTTTTTTTAATGTTAAGCTTTAGGCCAGTTTTATCACTCTCCTCTTTCACTTTCATCAAGAGGCTCTTTAGTTCTTCCTCGCGCTTTCTGCCATAAGGGTGGTGTCATCTGCATATCTGAGGTTATTGATATTTTTCCTGGCACTCTTGATTCTATCTTGTGCTTCATCCAGCCTGGCATTTCGCATGATGTACTCTACATATAAGTTAAATAAGCAGGGGACCAATATACAGCCTTGATGTACTCCTTTCCCTATTTGGAACCAGTCTGTTGTTCCATGTCCAGTTCTAACTGTTGCTTATTGACCTGCATACAGATTTCTCAAGAGGCAGGTAGGGTGGTCTGATAGTCCCATCTCTTGAAGAATTTTCCACAGTTTGTTGTGATCCACACAGTCAAAGGCTTTCGCGTAATCAATAAAGCAGAAGTAGATTCTTTTCTGGAACTCTCTTGCTTTTTCTATGATCCAATGAATGCTGGAAATGTGATCCCTGGTTCCTCTCCCTTTTCTAAAACTAGCTTGAATATCTGGAAGTTCACAGTTCATGTACTGTTTAAGCCTGGCTTGGAGAATTTTTTGAGTATTACTTTGCTAGCGTGTGAGATGAGTACAATTGTGCAGTAATTTGAACATTCTTTGGCATTGCCTTTCTTTGAGACTGGAGTGAAAACTAACCTTTTCCAGTTCTGTGGCCACTGCTGAGTTTTCCAAATTTGCTGGTATATTGAGTGAAGCACTTTCACAGCATCATCTTTTAGGATGACTAAATACTAGGTAGTAAATGCAATGAGTTACTTTTGCAAGCTTTAAAGGGAAGAATAAAAATAAATTAATTAAATTAAACAGGAAAGTTGGAATCAGGTTGTGAAAATATTTGATTTTTGGCATTGGAGAGAATGTGTGAACAACAGGAGGAGACACTGAGGACAGAAGATCCAACTACAGCTGCCAGGCATCAAAAAGATAAGGAATTTCTGGGATCAGTTTGAAACTCTCCTTATGATCTGTTCTTGTCCACAGTGAATGACAAGAGCTTTCTGATTTCAGATGCCCTTGATCTTTCAATATTAATATTTACCTTGTTTATATATGTATATATGTATGTGTGTGTATGTATATATATATACATATATATATGTGTGTGTGTGTGTGTGTGTGTGTGTGTAGATATATATATATATATATATATATATATATATATATACCTGGGAACCCAAAATATATCTGTTTTTATGCAGAGAATAATTGCATTACAGTTAAGTGAAATCAAAGAGGTTTTTTTCTTACACTGTGAAGATTTAGATGTGGCCAAGCTCTCTCACTGTGTGTAACAGTAATTTAGACAGTGGAAATTATTGCTCTTCCTTTAAAAATAAAATTGGATACAGGATGAATACATTTACCAGACCAAGCAGATGATGTACACATTATGGAAACCATTACAAAGACTTTAATTTGAAGTACCAGGTGGACCACTTTAATATGATAGAAACCTCTGGCTAATTCTAGTCCAAATGATCATGAAACCTCACATGGCGCACATTTCTCATTTTACTCAAGTACACATATCTGTAGCAATTAATAAAAAGAAGAAAAAATTAATGGACCAAGTAATGTTTTTCTTAGCTTCAAAACTCTGTTACATGATGTGTTAATATGAATGGAAAGTTGGTTCTTTTGTACTTTCATTCAACAAACATTTTTTTGAATTTCTACCAAACCATATGCTCCTGCATTGCTTTATTAATCAATCAACTTGTATAATCATCACAATAACTGTGCAATAAGTACACTAACCTCACTTTCTCCTCTCTCCATATATGTATTCATTCATAACTTGTAGTAAGAAATATTGAATGATCTGTTGCTTCTGCTGCCCAGTCACTTGGGTCATGCCCACCTCTTTCTGACCCTGGGGACTGTAGCCCTTCAGCTCCTCTGTCTTCCATTATCTCCTGGAGTTTGTTCAAATTCATGTCCATTGACTTGGTGATGCTATCTAACCATTTCATCCTCTGCCGACCCCTTCTCCTTTTGCCTTTAGTCTTTCTCAACATCAGGGTCTTTTCCAATGAGTCAGCTCTTGGCCTCAGGCGGCCAAAGTATTGCAGCTTCAGCTTCAGCAACAATCCTTCCAATGAAAATTAAGACTTGTTTGATCTCTTGCAGCCCAAGGGACTCTCAAGGGTCTTCTCTAGGGTCTTCTCCAGTTTGAAAGCATTAATTACCAGGAAGCAATGTTCCCATTGAGGGGACGATGAGGTTCTGAATCCATCTTACTTCGTTTGAAGTGTCTTGTAGCTCCATAATCTGAGGGACTTGGATTCAAATTCTGTCCCAATGACTCATTACTTCACTTCTCTTAGCCTTTGTTTAGAATGATGAAAACAGTAGTACCCATCTTATAGAATGGGGATTAAAGGAGTCAGAGTTTTAAGTTGCAACAGCACTTCACCAGCCTCTTAGGAAGGGCTCAATAAGTGATATCTGTCATTAGTTATTAATCTTCCAAGAGAAACCTGATTCCCCTCTGTAGCGCTCATTTCAAATGGCCATTCTGCCTAAGGTTATACACTTAAGGCAGAAGAGAATTCATTAGCTCCCAATCCAGCCCATTTCATCTTTAACAGCTCTCTTGAATGGTTGGAAAGCTATTTCTTGCAAAGAATAAAATCCTTCTCTGTGTACCTTCTTCACGTTGATTTTTGTTCTGTCCCTTAGGACTTCGTTGTACATTCCACATTCTTCTTTCATTTGACAGCCTCCCGAATATGTGAAGACAACTTTCAAGTTTCCCATTGAATTTGTTTTGCTCTAAGCTAATAAGCAGCCCAAGAATGCCTGGGGTTGTTAGGTTGATTAGTCTTTTGTTATTGTTTATTTTGATTTGTTTCCCTTCCAAGTTCATGTTAAAAGGTAATAAAATGTACTAACACACCCAAATACACACACAGAAAATTCAGTTTCAGCCTTAATGTTACTCTAAAATCTTCTCTGGTTTTGGCTTTATCCTGGGCCTTTGGAAAGCAGAGCACCAAGATGCCTGTTTCAATGTAATCCCTAGAATTCCTAAATTTCTGTGTAATCAACCATTATGAGATATTTTATGATATTCTCAAATCCAATCAGCATACTCAGTTCAGAAACTGAACAAGGCATGAAATTCAGCTCTCCTGTGTATTTACCTCTGAATATTCACTTTCAAATGTAGGTAAGCATTCTGAATGTAACTCAGATCATAAGTCTTTTTCTTTCTTTATGGGCTGAAAAATTTATCAATGATGTGCAGTGTTTATTTATTATTGTACAAATAAAACTATGATTATGCAAGATGTTGATTTTATGCACAAAACATTAATGAAGGCCTTTTTTTGAAGGTATTTTAAATAGTTAAACAGGAAAACATATGGATAGCTAATATAAATGTTTATGGTAAGTAAGAAACTCTGTTGTATCAGTGTTTCTCATGCTTTAATCTGCTGACAAATCAGCTGGGAATCTTATAAAAATTCAAATTCTAGTTCAGTTGGTGAATCCTAAGATTCTGTTACTTCTGGCAAGTTTCCAAGTGATGCCCATTTTGAAGAATATTAAATCCTGTTTGGGACAATGAATGCTTATAAAAAATAAATATATATACATAGCAGAAAAACAGGATGAAATAGCATAATTTTAAGAGCATTCTTTTAATATTGCATCCAATGAGATCACTTTTGCTTGAAAATTTCAAGTATATGATGATCACATAGACATGTTCCAGACAAAGTACCAGTCTATTACTTTTTTAAGCAAATAAATTAATGGTTTTGTGTTACAGTGTAAGACTTTTGAAACGTGACTAATAGATTTTTCACAGTAAATCTCAATAAAAATTTGTCATGCATGCATGCTCAGTCATGTCTGACTCTTTGTGACACTACGGACTGTACGTAGCCTACCAGACTCCTCTGTCTATGGGGTTTTCCAGGCAAGAATACTGGAGTGGGTTGCCATTTCCTCCTCCAGGGCATCTTCCCAGCCCAGGGATCAAACCCGTGCCTCCTACACTGGCACACAGATTCTTTACCCCTGAGCCACCTAGGAAGTCCCACTAATAATTATTTTTGATAAAATTACACATTTCTTCTAGTGTCTCAGGTGTTCCATTTTGATGGTAATAATGGCTTGAACTTTATAGCATAACCAGCAGAACAATGACTCTGCAGAAATGTCCGTGTCCTAATCTCTAGGGCTGATACATGTGGTATATTATATAGCTAAGTGGAACTGACTGAGTGTAAAACAAGGAGATAGTTCTGCTTTATCCGTGTGAACAGAATGTAATTACAGGAGTCCTGAAATGGAAAAGAAAGAGGCAGAAGTGTCAGAGTGATAGGACTTGAGAGAAGCTTCAACTCATTGCTGACTTTGAAGATGAAGGAAGGGCCATGAGCCAAGGACTATGAGCAGCCTTTAGGAGAAGGAAAAGAAGAAAAACAGATTCCCCCCAGAGTCTCTAAAAAGACCTGCAGATGCCTTGGTATTAACCAGCAAGACCTAGTTCAAATTTTTGAACTCCAGAAGTACAAGAAAATGAGTCCAGGTTGTGTTAGCCACTACATTTGCTGTCATTTATTGCCGTCATTGGAAGGACTGATGCTGAAGCTGAAACTCCAATACTTTGGCCACCCCATGGGAAGAGTTGACTCATTAGAAAAGACTCTGATGCTAGGAGGGATTGGGAGCAGGAGGAGAAGGGGATGACAGAAGATGAGATGGCTGGATAGCATCACCGACTCGATGGACATGAGTTTGAGTAGACTCCAGGAGTTGGTGATGGACAGGGAGGCCTGGCGTGCTGTGATTCATGGGGTCGCAAAGAGTCGGACACGACTGAGTGACTGAACTGAACTGAACTGAAGGTGTAAATGTCCTTCATTTTACCCACAAGTGTGACTAGGGGATGTCAAGTGAGAATGAACATGATGCATCTTCCCAAAACATTTTATTGCTTTTATATGTTCAAGTGACTATGTGATGAAGATGAAACAGGACCATAAATTTTAAGGGGAAATAAAGGAAACATTGGCAGGCTGTAGGGTCTCCTCATATACCTCTTCCCTTCTCTAGGATGGTCATTTCACAGTTCTCAACTCCTAAGGTTACTGGTGTAAACACTTAAGCAACTTATTTCTTTTGAAGGAGTTCAGAGATTGTCACTCCAAAATATGCCATTTTGGCACATTGGTTATTTTGAATTAAAGGCACTTGAGAAACAGCAGGTGGAAGAAGAGTACTCTGACCTTCCTTTTCCTTCTTAGCAGCAGGAGATACTCCCTTGTGCAAGATGCTCTCCTGGACTGTGAGGTACAGTGACTTTTTTATCTTTAAGAACAAGAAGTTGAAACAATTCTGTACCAACAGACTTTGTTAAAATAATTCTCATCTTCTCTTTAGCCTCCACACACAGTTTGGTCATTTCTTCACAGTTGCCTCTCTTTTTGCATCCTATTATAAAAACAACTAGGTTTTGTCATTTCTTTAGGTTATTTCCTTATACTATCATTCAGTTGCTCAGTCGTGTCCAACTCTTTGCAACCCCATGAACCACAGAACGTCCCTGTCCATCACCAACTCCCAGAGTCCACCCAAACCCATGTCCATTGAGTTGGTGATGCCATCCAACCATCTCATCCTCTGTCGTCCCCTTCTCCTCCTGCCATCAATCTTTCCTAGCATCAGGGTCTTTTCCAATGAGTCAGCTCTTTGCATCAGGTGGCCAAAGTATTGGAGTTTCAGCTTCAACATCAGTCCTTGCAATGAACACCCAGGACTGATCTCCTTTAGGATGGACTGGTTGGATTGCAGTCCAAGGGACTCTCAAGAGTCTTCTCCCACACCACAGATCAAAAGCATCAATTCTTCAGTGTTCAGCCTTTTTTTACAGTCCAGTTCTCAATAAGGGCACTCAAATCATGTAAAACTTATATTAAATGAATTTGTATGCTATTCTCTTGTTGGTTCATCTTTGTCAGTTTAATTTTCAGACACAGTCAGGGTCCTTAAGAAGACTGGAGGAAACTTGTCTTCACTTTGGTTAGAGGCTCAGCTTTCACTAAGTTTATTAAAGATTATCAACAAATTCTTAAAATTTCAGTTTGATTAGGTAATACATAGACTTATCTTTAGAAAATAATTTTTAAAAAGTCTTATGATGATTCACTCTCTTAATCAGAAATTGCATGAGCAGTCCTGGGATTTTTCAGAAGCAGTGGTCCATATGAGATTTAACATATTTACCAGACAGGTTGGGGTTTCCCAGGTGGCTCAGTGGCAAAGTATCTGCCTGCCAATGCAGGAGATGAAGGTTCTATCCCTGTGTAGGGAAGATACTCTAGAGGAGGAAATGGAAACCCATTCCAGTACTCTTGCCTAGAAAATGCCTTGGACAGAGAAGCTGGGGGACTACAGTCCATGGGATGGCAAAAGAGTCTGACATAACTGACCATGTACATACGCACCAGGCAGGTTAGTCTCCAAGAATCCAAACTTTAAAAAACGTCATTTTCATAACTTTTTTGGAGGAGTTCACAGATGAAAGCCTTTTGTCACGCATTTGCCAATGGGTTTAATTTGCCTCTCAAAAAAAAAAAAAAAAAGTAGGCCGACCTGATCAGTCAGTCAGTTCAGTCACTCAGTTCAACTGAGTCGTGTCCAACTCTTTGTGACCCCATGGACGCCAGGCCTCCCTGTCCATCACCAACTCCTGGAGTTTACTCAGACTCATGTCCATTGAGTTGGTGATGCCATCCAACCATCTCATCCTCTGTCATCCCCTTTTCCTCCCGCCTTCAATCTTTCCCAGCATCAGGGTCTTTTCAAATGAGTCAGCTCTTTGTATCAGGTATTGGAGTTTCAGCTTCAACATCAGTCCTTCCAATGAATACTCAGGACTGATTTCCTTTAGGATGGACTGGTTTGATCTCTTTGCAGTCCAAGGGACTCTCAAGCATCTTCTCCAACACCCACAGTACAAAAGCATCAATTCTTCAGTGCTCAGTTTTCTTTATAGTCCAACTCTCACATCCATACATGACCACTGGAAAAACCATAGCCTTGCCTAGACGGACCTTTGTTGGTAAAGTAATGTCTTTGCTTTTTAACATACTGTCTCAATGAATTTGAGTCACTCTGGGTCTGACTTTCTTCATGAGACCTCATTTCCCCATGAACCATTTTGTCACCAGTAGTAGATTCTCATACTGGCTTCATTGCTTAGCGCAAGATCTAGTACAGGTCTGATTTGCATTGTGACACCTTTTCCTCTGAGACTGAGAATGTGATTTGGCTTTGCTTTCTGCCTTTGCCTTTCCTTCCATCCTCTCCTTCCTTCGTTGATTCAGTATCTATCAAAACTATCCTGCAACCAGGTACTGGCCCAACACTGTTCCAGAGTGAATGCACTGCACATCCTTTAAGTTTCCTAAGCTGTCCTTTGCCTCATTCAGCTCTGAAGTTACTGAGGGACAGTGTTTTATTACATAGATTTAATGACAATTGTTAACATTCTTTTAAACAGGCTCTCAGGTTTATTGCTGGATGGCTTGCTAATGTTTGTTGGTAAAGTATGGAAGAGTCCATCAGGCCTTCTGTAACAGTCTTTTATTGATAAAAGAAAAAAGATCACTTTGAACTAATCTCATTTTATCTCCTATTGTGGTTACCTTTGTGACTCAAACAAAAGAACAAAAACTCTAATGCTATATTATAGAAATGCCGGATGTAAATGTTACAAGGAAAATAGGAAAAACTGAATGTAATTAAATCTAAAACAAGGACCAGAACAACATCTTAACCCTTGAATCTGAAGAACAAGATGGGCTCTTGTGAACTTCCACCAGGCTGAATGTGTTAAGCTAATAATAACTGTGATTGAACAGATGACTCAATTATGCCATATGCCATTTTATTGGTCCCCAGAGTGTATTTGTGAATACACAGAGATAAATGTAATTCATTATTATGTTAATCAAGACCAAAGGTCTTGTGGCAGGCAGGTAGGAAAATGATAGTGCCTAATGAAACGTTTGCTTTTCTGTGTTCAACATCATGAGAGGATAAGATTCTTAATGCCCAAATGAGTCAACAGTGACAACAGTACTAATACATGAGGTTTTCTAGAAGAAAAATGTTTGATCAGGCAGAAATAATGTGGTATCATTTTTAGGGTTCTTTGGCGACTAATTTGTTGGACTGTAGTTCTCTCTCCTTTTACTTCAGTTACCTGATTAAATGTTACAATAGAAATAATCTCCACTAATATTTAGAAAAAAAAATAATATGCAGAGTACACAGGAGATTTACTTAATGGATCTCTTAAGGAAATTCTTCTAGATTAAGGCATTCTCTTTAGCTTTGTTTAGCATTTCAAAATACAAATCAGTCTATAGGTAAGATTTGATTTTAAGTTTTTGACCAATGTGAGTATAGCTTTAATCTTTTCATTTAGAAAAGAAAATCATTTAAAGTTTAAAATTTTTTTTATTTTATTTTAACAGAATATAACAAAGACTTAGATTTATCTGAATGCCAGAGTAATACTATTTTGTGCAGGAGAGAAAGAATTTTGAGCTCTGGTTCATACTAAAGAAGAAAATTCTGCTAGATTCTGGATTCCACTGGAACAGAAGATTCTGCTTTGTTTTACAATTTTTCACATATTTACACTAAAATTCTTATAAGTGAGTGCTCAGTTAAATGTTTCCACTGAATGTGTCCCATCATTAGCAGCTGCAAATTTAAATTTATGACTATTGGTTTATTGGAAATAATATTTACTTTGTTCTTACCAGTTAGTCAAGAATTTACAAGCTGGTTCTAAACTGGCTCTTTATTGATAAATTTAAATCCATTTCTTCTTTATCTGCAGACACATGTGAAGATAATGAAGAACAGTCCCCTTTTTGGAAATAAGTAACACATTTTGCTTGAATTTCATTATTAGATCTTTTATTGGTCATTTTTACTTCCAGTTTTACAAGCTCATATCTAGTGTCTTTCCAGTTTATCTTCAATCCTTTAATAAAAAGAAAGATGAAATTCACCCAAATTTTCAGGAAGTGAGGAGAGTAAGTGAGGGGGAGAGATATTTACAGGTACTCCTGCTCTATTGTATTATACCCCCTAAAAAAGAAAGATTCATCTCATATAGCTGAACAATTTAAGTTGTTGATAGAAATGGTTTTAAATTACATGCACTTAAAAAAAGTTATTGGAATATAGTTGCTTTACAGTGTTGTGTTAGCTTCTGCTGTCAGTTCAGTTCAGTTCAGTCGCTCAGTCGTGTCTGACTCTTTGCGACCCCATCAATCTCAGCACGCCAGGCCTCCCTGTCCATCACCAACTCCAGGAGTTTACTCAAACTCATGTCCATAGAGTCAGTGATGCCATCCAGCCATCTCATCCTCTGTCATCCTCTTCTCCTCCTGCCCCCAATCCCTCCCAGCATCAGGGTCTTTTCCAATGAGTCAACTCTTCGCATGAGATGGCCAAAGTATTGGAGTTTCAGCTTCAGCATCAGTCCTTCCAATGAACACCCAGGACTGATCTCCTTCAGGATGGACTTGTTGGATCTCCTTGCAGTCCAAGGGACTCTCAAGAGTCTTCTCCAACACCACAGTTCAAAAGCGTCAATTCTTCGGCATTCAGCTTTCTTCACAGTCCCAATCTCACATCCATACATGACCACTGGAAAAACCATAGCCTTGATCAGACAGACCTTTGTTGGCAAAGTAATGTCTCTGCTTTTTAATATGCTATCTAGGTTGGTCATAACTTTCCTTCCAAGGAGTAAGCATCTTTTAATTTCATGGCTGCAGTCACCATCTGCAGTGATTTTGGAGCCCAAAATAATAGTCTGACACTATTTCCACTGTTCCCCCATTTATTTGCCATGAAGTGATGGGACCAGATGCCTTGATCTTCGTTTTCTGAATGTTGAGCTTTAAGCCAACTTTTTCACTCTCCTCTTTCACTTTCATCAAGAGGCTTTTTAGTTCCTCTTCACTTTCTGTAAGGCTTCTGCTGTGGAGCAGAGTGTATCAGTTACATGTGCACATATGTCCCCTGTTTGAGATCTTCCTCCCATGTAGGTCACCAGGCAGCACTGCGTTAGAGTTCCTTGTGCTGTGCCGTAGGTTCTCATTAGTTACCTACTTTACACATAGCAGTGTATACATGTCAATCCCATTTCATCCACCCCATTCCTCTGTTGGTATCCATAAGTTTGTTCTCTACATCTAAGTTTCTTTTTCTTCTTTGCAAATAAGCTCATCTGTACCATTTTTTCTAGATTCCACATATAAACAATATTATATGATACTTTGTTCTCTTTCTGATTTACTTCACTGTATCTGACATTTGCTAGGTCTATCCATGCCTCTGCAAATGGCATTATTTTTATTCCTCTTGATGGCTGAGTAATAAGCAAATGGGACTTAATTAAACTTAAAAAGCTTTTGCACAGCAAAGTAAGCCATAAACAAACAAAAAAAACACAGCCCTTAGAATGGGAGAAAATATTTGCAAATGAAGAAATTGACAAAGGATTAATCTCCCAAATATACAAGCAGCTCACTCAGCTCAATATCAAAAGAAAATAAACAACCCAGTGAAAACATGGGCAGAAGATCTAATAGGCATGTTTCAAGAAAATTTACAGATGGCCAACAAATACATATATTGCATATATTTTACTGTTTATTTTTTATTGAGCTATTCTACATTGTGCTATTGTTTTTGTTTTGGCCATATTATGGGGCATGTGAGGATTTTAGTTTCACAATCAGTGATCCAAACCCATGTGTATTCTGTCTTAATCACTGGACCACCAGGGAAGTCCATACTTTGTGCTATTGTTATTCATATCTGTCATCTTTCTCACCAGAATTTGGCCCCCTGGTGCCCAAATGGTAAAGAATCAGCCTGCAATGCAGGAGACCCTGGTTCCGTCCTTGGGTCGCGAAGATTCCCTGGAGAAGGGAATGGCTACCCACTCCAGTATTCTTGCCTGGAGAATTCTATGGACAGAGGAACCTGGTGGGCTACAGTTCATGGGGTTGCAAAGAGTCGAACACGACTGAAGCGACTTTGCAGGCACGTACACAAGATAGCATCAGGATGTCCTGTCCATCCTTGTATCACACAGTGACTAATGTAAAACGCCATCCTGCCTCACCAGAATCTCACAGATCTTATTTTCTCTCAAGAGTAGGATGGCCAGAAGAGAAGGTATCCTCATATCCTGGACCTTCACTTTTGAATTTAAAACTGGCATTTAGAAAACACAGGATGGGTACTTCACTCCTGTGGAATGGATTCATTGTGCCAGGATAACTGGGATGACTGAAAGAGAAAGGAACTTATCCATTAAGTGAATAATGCTTCTTTTAAAAGAGAACATCAGTGATCATTTGCACACAGGCATGGTGAAGGTTGCTCATATACTACTTCAAAATTGTTTTACCAGTGCAAGCCTTTCTTAAAGCTGACAGATGACTCACCCTAAATAAATGTCGGATGCACCTTATCTGTTTTTTCTATGTAAGGAATCTCACTAGGTTATCCTAGATTCTGTCCCTAAGAAGTCTGCGTCTAATCTTTCCAGGGACTTGAGAACATGTCCCTTTTTTTCCTGGTAAGTGGGTAGCTCTGAAATTGCCGCCCTGGCTATTGTATACAATTCTCCATCCATCTATTCTCATTGTCAACCATCCTTGTAAAGTGGCATTTGAACACTTCACTGAACATGAGAACTATTTTACAGAGGAAAGGATTAATTGCCAGATATGATAAGAATGGAGACCAGTAGGGAAAAATCTGTTCCTGGAATAGATTTTGGGGAGTGGAATTTGAAAGATAAGTTAGTATTTCTGTGCTTAAAGAGATGGAAGTCCTTGCAACTTCCACCTCCACCTTTCATCACTGGGACCTGGATGTCTCTGTCCTGCTTTTGGCTTCATAGCTTCTACCATGTTTAATTTAGGGACCATCGTAGGGAAAATCTAAGAATGCTTCTAAAATTCCATTTATCTTAATGGATTGGAGATGGGAGAAAGTTCATTGACAGTGATAACAATAACTATAAACTTAAAAAAATTAAGCTTAGTGTTTACAGTTAACTGAAGAAAGATAATAATTTATGTACCTTTGTTGTATTATTTATTTGAGCTAAAACATGTATCTTCTTCTGCCACAGATTGCACTATAATTAATGTGGTCTCTCAACATCAACATTAATTAGTTAGAAATGTAAATTTCCAGATCGCTTGATCCTAATTAGAAAGTGATTCTCCCCCTAAAGTTTGCATGTAAATCATGTAAAAAATACTATCTAATTAAATAGCTTGAACATGTAAATGCATATGATGCATATATATGCTGTATCTTTGCACAGGTTACTTATTAATATACTGTTTTAGTTCATTAGATTTGCTATTCTACATATAGAATAAACAGAAATATGAATATAGAACTATATAGAAATAGAAATATGCTATTTCAAATAAATGCACAAGGCACTGAATTATCAAACTTGAAAAAAGTCTGAAGCTTTAAGCCATGACAGTGATTAAAAATTGGATTTAAAGAATGAAATGAAAGGTACATTTCTCTCTTCTCTCTTCATTTTTCACTCTGTTGCCATGAACTCTTTCCCTGGCCTCTCTATTACTCCCATCATCTTTCTACCAGGATCTGATATCACCTTTCCTTTGTGTCTTGCTACGTTTTACCTGTTTTCCTGACCACTGCACCCACTCAGACTAGAAGACTCCAGTTTCCAATTCTTCCATCCCAATGAATGGCTTTATAACTTGGATGATGTTATATACGGGTCAGAGGAGAAACACATCTGCTATTCATCTTCTTGATCTTATTAGATCATCTTTTTTCTGGCCAGCTCCAAAGAAATTTAATTCCCCTTCAGTTCAGTTCAGTCACTCAGTCGTGTCTGACTCTTTGCGACCCCATGGACTGCAGCACGCCAGGTTTCCCTGTCCATCACCAACTCCTGGAGCTTACTTTAACTCGTGTCCATTGAGTCGGTGATGCCACCCAACACTGAAATCCCTGTCTTTATAAATGCAGATGACCTGAATCAGAATTAAAAACGATTGAAGTATTTTTAGAAATTCTGAGCTCTAGTCAGATCAGAATACTATTTAAAGTTCCTTCAAATAGCTTCAGTTGGTGCCTTAAAAGAAAAAATCCACTTTATGCTCTAGTGGCCTGTGACTGTATACATCAAGAGCATTTAAAAATGTTGACTGAGGTGATTTAATTTGAGCCATCTTAGTGATTGATGTATTTTTAAGTGGTAGTGATCAATTGGTTCCTGTTTAAAAATGATCCATAGCAGGAGGTTCAGACTCACCACCTACCGGGCCCTGATGTATAAACTTACATAATGAAGCATTCCAGGTTAGAAATGAATAGATGAAGACTAGTGTTCCAATGAAGGATGCTCCATATATGTCTGTCAGTTGCCTCTCAGCCCTCTCTGAATAACATACAGTAAGTCCCCTACATTCAAACCTTCAAGCTGAGAACTTTCAAAGACGCGAATGTGTGTTTGCACGTCCATTCATGTAAGTTACTTCAAGTGTCTGGGTAACACCATCACACGAGAGCATCCTTTACAGAGTCGGTGCTTTTGCGTCCTCTACCGGACAGCACTGTATAAAGCACAGTAGTACAGTGTCTTTATGTCAAGTCCAGAATGTCCAGAAACAAGCACAAAAGCAGCAGTGATGTAACTAGTACTAGTATATTTTTCTCGGTGCTGTACTGTAAGAGGATGAGATGAATAGATAGCATCATGGACTCAATGGACAGAATTTGAGCAAACTCCAAGAGACAGTGAAGGACAGGGAAGCCTGGCATGCTGCAGTCCATGGAGTCGCAAAAAGTCAGACACAACTTAGAGACTGAAAAACAATTGTAAGATTAAAAATGCTTTCTTTATCTTTTGTTTGTTTTTTATGTACTATTTGTGTGAAAAGTATTATAAATCTACAGTACTATATAGCTGATTGTGTTAGTTGGGTAACTAGACTAACTGTTGGACTTACAAAGTTGGACTTACGACTATCCTCTCAGAACAGAACTCTCAGAACAGCGTACTCTCAGAATAGTTCATATGTAGGGGACTTAATGCATGCAGAGAATACATTTCAGCACCATAAATTCCAAATAAACATTGTTGAGAACAGGATTAAACTTGTACCTAAAAAACCCTGGGCTTGAATTTAGCTGCCATCATAGGGCAAAATCCTTTGGGTGGTCCTGCTGTTGGTGCTGGGGTGTGGGATGGAGTGTGGGTTAAGGACAGACCCAGTTCCATCTCTGGCATTTGGAATGACTTTGCAGCAGATTCTTGAGTGGCAAACAAATCTGCAGATATAATTTTGTCAAATTGAATAGGTCACCAGTCAATCAATCATGCTTTAAATAATATATTGGTAGTTTTGATTAGCATGTCATTTGTGAATAATAATTTTGTCCATTGTTCAGAATTTTGCCTACTCTAAAAAAGGCATTGCTTAGCTTTATTTGTGACAGTCAACACTTCAGGGCAGTGGAACCTGTCCCTAGCGTACTCTAAAGTTACCAGAAAAATCATTAAACCGATGGTTAATTGTGCCATTTGGACAAATTGCTTTCAGCCAAATCATTTGGAATCATTTTCCTGCACATCATTGTGCCTTTTCCTTTAAACTCAGCCCCCAAATCCCTCTCCAGGTCCTTTCCAGGAGACTCAGAAAGCACTCAGGTGATAGAGTGGCAGGCAGAAGCAGGGTAAGCAGAACAGTTTATCTGGGTCTGGGTTATAAGCCTATGGGCTCCAGCAGTGCTGGAGGACTCTGCTCATGTGGAAAGGCAACTAGATAGACCATCCTGGGGACTCTTCTGGGCTAACAAAGCTTGAGTCCGCCTAGCAGTTGTCCTAATATAGCTAGTGCCCAGCTAGGACCCGTCAGTGTCTCCTTAAATGTTAAATCAGGTGGGAGGGGCTAAGGGATGAGGCCGGTGCAAAGTGGCCTCTTGGATGTGATTTGACAGACTTGTCAAGGAAAGCCTTGTCTTCCCAGCTGAGGGGAGTACAGTCAGCAGAACACCGTCCACATTCAGCAACTGTGAAAAGCAGACTAGGCCAAACTTAGGACCAATCTGACAGCCATTTGCACTCCAGAATTCCTTGTGGGGTTGGTCAAGAAACCTTCAGAACCATGTTGCAGCTGGAACTTCATGACCTGATATCACGAAGCCTCAGGAAAAAGCAGAGTGATAGGGCCTATTGGAGAAGGTGCTCATACATAGGAACACATTTGTTGTGTCAGAAACAACACAAAATCAAAAAATCTCAAGGGGCCAGGAAAGTAGCATGAGTAACAGAAGTGTTGCAGGAAGGGGGACCCCTCCCAAGGCCCGGGAGTGGGCTCTTGTTTGATACTCGGAAATGAATTCCCTGAGGAGAAACAAAGAGACTTTACTGGGAAGGGGCGCCCAGGCAGAGAACAGCAGGGAAACAGAAACCAGATGGCCTGCTCTGCCCTATGTTCCCAGGCTCGTGTTTTACGGTGATAGGGTTAGTTTCAGGGTTGTCTTTGGCCAATCATTCTGACTCAGGGGGCTTCCTGATGGCATGTGCATTGCTCAGGCAAGATGGATTCCAGCGAGGAGGATTGTGGGAGGTTGGTAGGACATATGGACTGGCGTTTCCATTCTGCTTTTGACATTTTCTGTACAGTTCAGATGGTAAAGAATCCACCTGCAATGCAGGAAGCCTGGGCTTGATCTCTGAGTTGGGAACATCCCCTGGAGAAGGGAACAGCTACCCACTCCAGTATTCTGGCTTGGAGAATTCCCTGGACAGAGGAGCCTGGCGGGTTCCGGTCTATGGGGTCGCAAAGAGTTGGACATGACTGAGTGACTTTCGCATTCACTTTTCCTATCATTTTGATAGGTGGCAGCTTGTCAGTTCTGCATTCTTTACCAGGACTTCCTGTTGTAAGATAGATAACTCATGCAAGTGGTAGCTCACAGGCCTGACCAGGGCAGGTGGTTTAGGTCAGTAGTTCCCCAAACAGAGGCATTCCAATTCTAAAATTCTAATCCAACAGAGAAGGGTGCTGTCTGCAGTCAACTGGAGGCTCATACACCCTGCAAGGGTCTCACCAAAATCAACTCTATCCTACTTCTGCATCAGGACCATGTGATTTATTGTAGACACGCTTTCTTTACTAAAGGAGATGTCAAAATTTTATTAACGTGAACTTTTAAAAATTCTTATAAGTGTAAAAATTTTGAGAAAGTGATCAACTTGTAGTCTTCTAACACTTTCCATTCTATAGGTGGTTCAGGAGAATGGTAAAGTACATGACCTATGAAGCACAGATGTCCCCTATTTTGCACAGGGAAAGAGATGATCATTGGTTGAGCAGGTTCAAGAAACCAAGCAGTCTGACTAGCATCTGTAACACTTACTTTTTTCCCTTTTTGCTGCTTGTTCACTGCAGTGCTCTAGATCACTTTGGGAAAGCATTTGTGCAGCAAAGTCAGCATGGATGAGTTATTTAAAGACTTTTAATCCGATTACTGGCAAAAGTTGTATTTCCATCTTGCTTTTAGATAGGGTATAAATTTAGAAATCCAGTATGTCGAAGGCAATTAAATACCATTTTAAGTACAGAAAAGAGCTGTTCCGAGGGGAATAGTGAATTTCCTTAGGTTCCCCATAAAATCAAGAGCAAAGGAATGAGCAATGGGGAATGGACTTTCTTCACCAGTGAAAGCCAAGAAGTCTGTTTGCCTGAACCATGGGATGGTTTCCTAAAAGTGGATTTTCTACCTATGCAAGAACCTGGTCCTGGCACAGCTAGGCCAATTTGCATCTTTTATCAACCTCTAAGCCTCTATGTTCCTGCCAGAGTTATACCTCTGAAAGAGACTCGTGAAGGATTTCCTAGACCGGCATACATTCTAAACCTACTCTCTGTGTGCTTGAGAGCTTTGTGGACAAACGCGTCTGACATCCATGAATGCACTTCAGTGGACAAAAATCTGAATTCTTTGCTCAACCACAATAACCATACCTACTCTTCCACATGCAATCACTTCTGTCCATTGTGAGGGTTCTTGTGAAACGCTCAGTTTCTCAACCATTCAGGCATCCCTTAAGCACAAAATAACTGCACTCTTAAGAAGCAATCAGCAGGCTTATTAAGGCTCACCTGCAATTGAAGGCACCATGTTGTTTGTTAATTTGCATTGCAAACAAGGTGGCTTTAACCAGACCTTTTAATGGCTTGAGGGCTTTGTGACACAGGCAAGAGTCTGCCCTCTGTGTGTGCTATCACACAATACTCAACTGAAAAAGCAAAAAAAGAACACATACACAAATTTCCCAAAGGTACCATTTTCCCCAAACGTTTTTACTTCAAACATGTGCAGAAGATTTATGCCCACTTGACAAATCCTGTTTTCCCTTTCTCCATCTGTGATTTATGGGAATTCATGCAGTTTCTTTTATCTGCTCTATTTTCTGTGGGTGGCATGGATGTCTGTTAAATTTTGCAGATATTTAATCAGCAGGGTTAAGAAAATGAGCATTTGGGCTTGCTTTTGGGATAAAGAGACTACTTAAGTAAAAGCATTAATAGAAAGATGGAAATTGTTTAATTCTCTTATTTCAAGTAGTCTTTGTCACGTTTACAACCCCAGGTGTGAGGCTTCTTCTGTTCCCCATTGTGAAGCTGATGAGGAGTTATGAAAAGTTAATAGTCAAGGCTGCGGGAGTTGTTCTTCTGATTTTCTAGTTAAAATGCTATTTAGCAGTAAATTGGGTATATAAACAGATACATGTCTTTTTTCCTAATAAAACATACAAATGGAGAGAAAAACATATCATCAAAAAAAATCAAAACTTGAAGTCTGAAAGATATGTCCAGATGGTATCTAAACAATTCTAATCAGCTAGATATCTGGAATTTTCTATAATATTGAAAGACTTTGCATTTGGTTTATGCAAAACATTAATCACCAATCTATTCGGCTTTGCTTTCATCTCAATAGGCCTTTTCCTGCCTGAAATAGCCTTCCACTTTTTCTAAATGTCTCTAAACAGGCGATTGATGTCTCAGTGCCTTTCAATCAGATTTTTCTAGACCAATCAATTAGCAAAGCATTTATCAGATTATCATCCACGTGGGAATCCTATGCTGGACTCTGTGACTCTGAAATTGAAAACAGGGATAAAACAGTGTCCTTCACATTCTTTTAGAGGAGCAATTAATTTAAATAAAGCAAATAACCCTAAGCCACTGGGTCCAAAAATAACTGAATTATATAGTATAAATTCATTTGCTTGTTGAATATAGTCTTTCGTTCAACAAATACTGATTGAGTTCTTACTATTAATATGTAGCAGCCACCCCTCCAGCCTCCTCGAGTACGGGGATGAACAAACCTGTCATAGTTAATGCCCCCAGTGAATCATTCAATCAATGAAAATTCGGGAAAGTATGAACTGAAGAAATGAGAAGCATCTCCTTGATGGAACTGGGTCATATTTTGAGCAGTAGGAGATGGTATTTTCTGAGTTGAATTGTGTCCCTCCAAAAGATGGGTTGAAGTCCCAACCTCTTGTTCCCTGTGAATGTGATCTTATTTAGAAACAGGATCTTTGCACACACAGACAAGCTAAGGTGAGGTCGTCCTGAATTGATATCTTAATCCAATAGAAATGATGCCCTTGTAAGAAGAGATGAAATTCAGACTCAGATACAGAGAGAAAACAGCCATGTGAAGGCAGAGGCAGAGTTCCAATTGATGGGTCTTCAAGCCAGCAAAAGCCGAGCAGAATTGCTGGTAACATCAGGAGCTAAGAGAGAGGTGTGGGACAGGTTCTCCCGGAGAGACTTCAGAGAGAGTCTGGTCCTGCCAGCATGCCTGGATTTCTGACTTCTGGACTCCAGAACTCCAAGAGAATTTCTGTTATTTAAAGCCATCTAATTTGAGCTGTTTTGTTATGGCGCCACCAGGAAATGTATACAAGAAACGAAGACAGGACAGTGAGAAAGGAAGGTTCAACAAGCAAACGGGACAGAAACAACAAATGGGGAAATAAATAAGATCACTGGAACTACAGGTTCAATTCAAGCCGGCAATATATTCTAGAGACTATTGGCATTTAGATTAAGAAAGTGACAAACGGAAAAATTTAGACCTAGACAGTAAAAAATCATTGAGGAATTGGGAGGTTGGAATTGACATAGCACACTTCTGTATATAAAATAGATAACTATTGAGAACCTGCCCTATAGCACAGGGAACTCTACTTGGTACTCTGTAATGGCCTGTGTGGGAAAAGAATCTAAAAAAGAGCAGATATATGGATATGTATAACTGATTCACTTTGCTATACACCTGAGTGAGTGAAGTCGCTCAGTCGTGTCCGACTCTTTGCGACCCCTTGGACTGTAGCCTACCAGGCTCCTCCGACCATGGGATTCTCCAGGCAAGAATACTGGAGTGAGTTGCCATTTCCCTGAAACCAAGACAATATTGCAAAAATCAACTATACTAGTCATTTTAACAAATACCGGAACGACATCCACCATCCTCATGAGAAAGAAAGAGTAAGCCCCTGAAGACATGAAGAAGACATAATGGAAGAAAGAGGAGGCTCTAGCCGACTTTGGTAATCAGTGATTTCATGTAACCTATAAATTCAACAGTTTTGAGTAGATATTTAAATTCTAGCCTTGTTATATAGAATTTCTCTGTCAGGTGGGTAGATGGCACTTCAAAACTCTGATTTTAGACTGACAAAATCAAGGGGGGAAAGTGCTAATTAATAGCTAATAGGTTATTCAGAATTCAAAAAAAGAAAAAAGATCACTGCGGAAGGTGACTGCAGCCACTAAATTAAAAGCTGCTTGCTCCTTGGAAGAAGAGCTATCACAAAACTACACAGCATATTAAAAAGCAAAGACATCACTTTACCAACAAAGGTCCATATAGTCAAAGCTCTGGTTTTCCTAGTACGGATGTGAGAGTTGAACCATAAAGAAGGCTGAACACTGAAAAATTGATACTTTTGAACTACGGTGTTGAAGAAGACTCTTGAAAGTCTCTTGGATAGCGAGATCAAACCAGTCAATCCTAAAGGAAATCAACCCTGAATATTCATTGGAAGGTCTGATGCTAAAGCTGAAGCTCCAATACTCTGGCTACCTGGTACAAAGAGCCAACTCATTTGAAAAAGACCCTGATGCTGGGAAAGATTGAGGGCAGGAGGAGAAGGGGATGACAGAGGATGAGATGGTTGGATGGCACCACTGACTCAATGGACATGAATTTGAGCAAGCTCTGGGAGATGGTGAAGGACAGGGAGGCCTGGTGTGCTGCAGTCTAGGGGATGGCAAAGAGTCAGACACAGTTTAACAACTGAACAAGGTTATTTGGAAGATTTCACAATAAAATATATTTCTGCTTTCTTATCTATTAGGCACTGTATAAATGGTAAGTAATTGCATTGTGTGCTTCTCTTTTGGAACCCACACAGTTTTAAAAATTGGTGTGTTTTCCTAATGTTGCTTGTGACCTGACCTAGTTTTTTTTGTGCCTGAAGTAATTTGTCTGGTACTCTTCTCTTGAAATATTACCACAGAAAAATCCTGCCCTTCCTTATTATATAAATATCTCTTTATTTTTATATTATATGCAAACACATAAACCTCCATTCTCCTAGTTGTTAGAAATAAAATTAAAGCCCATTAAGTTTACTTGGACTTATTCATTAGCATCAATTGAAACCGCAAATTTCAGGACAGAAGGGAAGCCTGGCATGCACAGTATAGGCTCTTTTGACTTTCTGTTGAGTCTTGCTAAAATTTGTGTCATGATTGAGAAAAAGTGCACTCAGCATTTCTCTTGGGTAAAAAACAACCAGAATAAAAACATCTTGGGTGGGAGGGGAGCCTGTTTAGAAATTCTCCTTCACCATAGAAAACAGGGTATTGTATGCTCTGTTTCACATGCATTCTAAAATAATGCAATCTCTAAAATAATAGCCAACCTTTTACTAGGACTGTAGTGAAAAACAAAAGCTTAGTACCTGTGGTAGCCTTGGCCTGTAAGGCCTATACAAATATAAGTAAAATTGTACATGTATCTGTATATATGTATATATACACATATGTGTAGAATCTTACATGAATCTTACACGAAGCATAATTTTTATATGGCAATGCGAAAAATGTTGCTGAATCTTATTATTTTGCATTCACACCTTTGAAAATTTGACCACAGTATATGTTAAAGCAATATGGAAGATCAACTTTCAATCCAGTGTAGAGGAATTTAAACAAATCTCCATTGTCCATGAAAATTAAACAGGCTCCTCTAGCCATTCTGCTCTAAATGTCTGCTGGAAACCATATCTGTATTGTTGAGTGTGCTATACACATTGTTGTTCCCAAACAAAGATGCAGGAATCAGTTTAAAAACCAAGGCTGAAGTGCTATTCAAGTCCCGAGGTGTGCATAACCATGTGTGCAAATGAATATGTGGGAAGCAGAGAAGTTTGAATGCATCTTAACATGTGAGCAGTGAGTGCTCAGTCATGTCTGACTTTTGCAAACCCCAGGCACCTCTGTCCATGGAATTTTCCAGGCAAGAATACTGGAGGGGGCTGCCATTCCCTTCTGCATGGGATCTTCCCCACCCAGGGATAGAACCCATGTCTCTTGTGAGTGAAAGTCGCTCAGTTGTGTCCAACTCTTTGTGACCCCATGGACTATACAGTCCAGGGAATTCTCCAGGCCAGAATACTGGAGTGGATAGCCTTTCCCTTCTCCAGGGGATCTTTCCAACTCAGGGATCAAACCCAGGTCTCCCAAATTGCAGGCAGATTCTTTACCAGCTGAGCCACAAGGGAAGCCCAAGAATACTGGAGTGGGTAGCCTATCTCTTCTCCAACAGATCTTCCTGACTGAGGAATCGACCCGGGATCTCCTGCATTGCAGGCGGATTCTTACCAACTGAGCTATCAGGGAAGCCCACATCTCTTATGTCTCCAGTATTGCAGGAGCTAGCACTATCTGGGAAACCTCGAATTTTAATAAGGTAGCTGCTTTAGAAAAGCCTCTGTGGCCTTGATCCTTGGATACTGCTGTGGTGATAGATTAAGAAAAATATATCTGAAACTTTTTTAAAGTAATGGGCTTTTTTTTTTCTCCAAGTTTTTTTTTCATCCTCATGTACAAGAAAATGTTGAGGCAGAGTAGTACTTAGATATATTTTTCATTAACTTCGTTTACTCAAATTTGGAGTGGAACTCTAAACTAGATGTATAAATAATAACATGAATTAAATATGTATAGAAATAACCTGGAAAGCCACCCTATGGAAACACTGCATGTCTGCGGTTGATTTTGGTGAACGCATATAGCCGGTTTTCACAAGGTTCCAGGTTTTGGGTGAAGGCGCTGTACATGCATTATCTTATTTAATTTCCATGCAGCCTCTGTGAAATGTTGCCTTATCTGACACAGGAGAAAATAAACTGAGAGGGCAAGTTGCTCACAATCCCGGATGGTGAATGGGAAAACCAGGACTGAATTGTCTCCGTCAGCCTTTAAAGCCAGCCTCAACTCTTTTCTGTGTAACAGTGAAAATGCTTTCATGGAATGCATTAAAATGCAGCATAGCAACAGGGAAACCACTTAAGTTGCTAATATTTTGACATACAGAACTTAACGAGGAGGTCAAAAATAATGACAAGAAATACCTCTTAATGAGTGTTTATTATATTCCTGCCAAATGTGTATTATCTAATTTAATCTCCCCACAGCCCTTTAAGGGAGCTACTAATATCTTGTTTTATGAGTGGATTAACTAAGGATTAAAGAGTTGAGATAATTTGCCTAAAGTCATACATCTAGGAAGAAGCAGAGCCAGGATTTGAATCTTGAAAAACTGACTTCTAAGAACATACTGCCTCCTGAGAAGAAGAAAAGTGGTCAAAATCAGCCAAAGCCAATGTTCTATCTCTGAGATTCATGCAGGTCTACTCAGACACTTAGGTTTAGACTCTTACCTGGTTGCTCTTGACTTTCATTTGAATTGATACATGCTTATGGTAAAAATTTTTGAAAGTATATATAAAACATAGCAAAAGCATAAGAAAAATGATCAATGAACTGAATCAATGTATTCACTGTATGTCTTTTGGAATATGTCACTCTGAGGAAATATAAGCTTCCCTTGTGGACAGTTCTTTAAGTTTTTGTAACAGCCAAGGTTTAGACTATTACTAAACTAAACCAAACTAAGCCATTCATGGTATAGTGAACTGACTAGCTTCATTCACTTTTCTCAAACAGCATCATCTTCTCTTTGCTCCCATAATACTTGCTAAGTTGCTTCAGTCCTGTCTGACTCTTTGCGACACTATGGACAGTCACCCACCTGGCTCCTCTGTCCATGGGATTCTCCAGGGAAGAATACTAGAGTAGGTTGCTGTGCCCTTCTCTAGGGGATCTTCCCAATCCAGGGATTCAACCTGTGTCTCTTATATCTCCTGCATTGGCAGGTGGGTTCTTTTCCACTAGGGCCACCTGGGAATTGCATGATCCCATAATACTTACATTCTTGTTATTCTGTTAAGGATAATGCTGAGGTTGAAAACAAATAAAACTGATGGAAATAAGTAAAACTAATGTGAGAGCTGGACCATAAAGAAGGCTGAGAACTGAAGAATTAATGCTTTTGAACTGTGGTGTTGCAGAAGACTCTTGAGAGTCCCTTGGACAGCAAGGAAATCAAACCAGTCAATCCTAAATGAAATCAGTCCTGAATATTCATTGGAAGGACTGATGCTGAAGTTCTAATACTTTGGCCACCTGATGTGAAAAACTGACTCATTTGAAAAGACCCTGATGCTGGGAAAGATTGAAGGCAGGAGGAGAAGGGGACAACAGAGGATAAGACAGTTGGATGGCATCACTGACTCAATGGACATGAGTTTGAGCAAGCTCCAGAAGTTGGTGACGGACATGGAAGCCTGGCATACTGCAGTTCATGGGGCTGCAAAGAGTCAAACACAAGTGAGAGACTGAACTGAATTTTTATTTGATTTATACATTATGGGTATAGATTCCAAATGCGGTAAGGAAAAAAAACAGTTCTAACCTGAATTTGAAAAGCTAGAATGATGTTTTGGCCTTTTCCTGTGTTTATGTTACACCCAGAAATCTAGACTAAGAAATTAGTTAGACATTCAGATGTGAGAGTTGCCATTTGAATAGGTAAGTTGTATATCTTAATAATGGATCTTTTCAGATTTCATTCAGCTATTTTGTCTTTGAGTAGATAGTGCTAGAGAGTAAATCAATATTTCATTTATAATTCGAATCTCCTAGTTCAGTTTTTTGGATAAATTTAAATGATAATGAACTGATTTCCCAATGAGAAACTGAAAAACATACTTATCCCAGTCTCTAATGAAGTACATGTTTAGAATTTTGAATATATTATGCATGAATTGATGAAAACCTACAGGGTGGATTACTTTAGTTTCTATAGATGTCTGAACATGTTTTTTTTACATCCAAAACATGTCAAGTTTTTGTTCATTGTAGGAACATTCTAGTTCTAGTGTCTTCACCCAGTCATGTGCTGGTCAATGTTCAATAGGCTTCTTCAGAAAAAGAAAACACATGTTAGTGTATGTTTTGTGATGTACCTAAAAAGTGATTTTTAAACTAAATCTTTTTTGTTTGGTTTCTTAAATTTTTGTACAAAATTTAAATCTTGCACTCCATTTAATTATTACAAAATATTGACTATAGTCCCTGTGTTGTACAATATATCCTTGTAGCCTATATTATACTCAAAACTTGGTGCTTTTCACTCCCCTTCCACTATATTGCCCCCCACCACACACACACACACACACACACACACACACTGGTGACCTTTAATTTGTTCTCTGTGTCTGTGACTCTGCCTCTATTTTTGTTGTATGCACTAGTTTGCCATGTTCTTTAGATTCACATTTAAGTGATGTCATACAGTATTTCTTTCTGTCTTACTTATTTCACTTGGCATAATGCCCTCCAAATCCATTCATGTTGTTTCAAATGGCAAAATTTTATTCTTTTATGCCTTTGTAATATTTCATTTTGTGTTTATGTCTGTGTGTGTATAAAAAATACACACACACATATATATATGATGTGTATATAAAATGTATATATACATACACAGGATATATATATACACACACACCACATCTTCTTTTTCTATTCATCTGTTTATGGATAAGACATACCTTGAAGTCTAATCTGCATTATTATCATTTTCTCCATCACTTTTCTAAATCCAGACAATCAGAACAATAAACCAAGCTCTGATTTGTAACACTTGTGAATTTCCACTGCATAGATATTATTTTAATGACTGATATAAAGCAACTAACCAAAGGTCACTCAGTCGCAAAGAGGCATACACATCATTATAAAATATTACACCAAACAGGCATAATAGTTCTAAGCCAATTCAGCATATATTAATAGTAGAATGAGTAAAATAACTAGGAAATTATGAGTTTTTAGCATGGCATTTTTGTCCCCAGTATGATTTCCTCTTAAGTTTGTATCACTTAATGCTAAGAATGGCTGCATTTAGCAACTATTTCAGAAACTTACTATAATTTTAATAATTGGATTTTGCTAGCTTGTATAAGCTAGCTTTAGCCATCACTGCTTATGCATTTGGAGGAAAGGAACTGTAAAAAATCACACAATGCATTATGTATCATCTTATATATTATAATCAACATGTTCTATTCAGTTCAGTTCAGTCGCTCAGTTGTGTCCGACTCTTTGCAACCCCATGAACCACAGCATGTCAGGTCTCCCTGTCCATCACCAACTCCCAGAGTCTACCCAAACCCATGTCCATCGAGTCAGTGATGCCATTCAACCATCTCATCCTCTGTCGGCCCCTTCTCCTCCTGCCATCAATCTTTCCCAGCACCAGGGTCTTTTCCAGTGAGTCAGCTCTTCCCATGAGGTGGCCAAAGTATTGGAGTTTCAGCTTCAACATCAGTCCTTCCAATGAACTCCCAGGACTGATTTCCTTTAGGATGGACTGGTTGGATCTCCTTGCAGTCCAAGGGACTCTCAAGAGTCTTCTCCAACACCACAGTTCAAAAGCATCAATTTTTCGGTGCTCAGCTTTCTTTATAGTCCAACTCTCACATCCATACATGACCACTGAAGAAACCATAGCCTTGACTAGACAGACCTTTGTTGGCAAAGTAATGTCTCTGCTTTTTAATATGCTATCTAGGTTGGTCATAACTTTCCTTCCAAGAAGTAAGCGTCTTTTAATTTCATGGCTGCAATCACCATCTGCAGTGATTGTGGAGCCCAGAAAAATAAAGTCTGACACTGTTTCCACTGTTTCCCCATCTATTTGCCATGAAGTGTTGGGATCAGATGCCATGATCTTAGTTTTCTGAATGTTAAGCTTTAAGCCAACTTTTTCACTCTCCTCTTTCACTTTTATTAAGAGGCTCTTCAGTTCTTCACATTCTGCCAGAAGGGTGGTGTCATCTGCATATCTGAGATTGATATTTCTCCCGGCAATCTTGATTCCAGCTTGTGCTTCCTCCAGCCCAGCATTTCTCATGATGTACTCTCCATATAAGTTAAATAAGCAGGGTGACAATATACAGCCTTGACGTACTGCTTTTCCTATTTGGAACCAGTCTGTTGTTCCATGTCCAGTTCTAACTGTTGCTTCCTGACCTGCATACAGGTTTCTCAAGAGGCAGGTTAGGTGGTCTGGTATTCCCATCTCTTTCAGAACTCTCCACAGTTTATTATGATCCACACAGTCAAAGACTTTGGCATAGTCAATAAAGCAGAAATAGATGTTTTTCTGGAACTCTCTTGCTTTTTTGATGATCCAGCGGATGTTGGCAATTTGATCTTTGGTTCCTCTGACTTTTCTAAAACCAGCTTGAACATCTGGAAGTTCACAGTTCACATATTGCTGAAGCCTGGCTTGGAGAATTTTAAGCATTACTTTACTAGCATGTGAGATGAATGCAATTGTGCTGTAGTTTTAGCATTCTTTGGCATTGCCTTTCTTGAGAGGTATATATATATACCACAGATATATATGTGCTTGTCTGTGTCTATGGGTGTGTGCTTTTAAAAGTATAACTCTAAAGCAGCACTTCGCAAACTTTAATGTGCATAAGACTCTTGGGGATTTTGTTAAAATGCTGATTCTGATCTAGTAGTTCTGAGACTCTATATTCTAACAAGTTCCCAGATGTTAGTGATGCTTCAGGTCCATGGACCATACTTTGGTCTCTCTCTATATATAAATATACAGAGAGACTGATAGATATAGAACACATGCACACATGTGATATGAAAGGGTCTACTCTATCTGCCCCAAATAGAACAGTGTGTAATTAATTGTCACTGTAGAGAAAACAGGGATAAAAATGAGAATTGGAAAAGTTAGGGATGGCCTAGTGGAAGAGGAGGAACTGCCACTGAGGACAAGTAGGATAAAAAAATGCAAGCAAGAATTATAAAATCAAATTTAAGGCCTGAAGTCAAAGCTTATCAATCCTAGTTTTAAAGAAAATGTTTTATAGTTTCTGGTCTTACATTTAGATCTTTAATCCATTTTGAGTTTATTTTTGTGTATGGTGTTAGAAAGTGTTCTAGTTTCATTCTTTTGCAAGTGGTTGACCAGTTTTCCCAGCACCACTTGTTAAAGAGGTTGTCTTTTTTCCATTGTATATCCTTGCCTCCTTTGTCAAAGATAAGGTGTCCATAGGTTCGTGGATTTATCTCTGGGCTTTCTATTCTGTTCCATTGGTCTATATTTCTGTCTTTGTGCCAGTACCACACTGTCTTGATGACTGTGGCTTTGTAGTAGAGTCTGAAGTCAGGCAGGTTGATTCCTCCAGTTCCATTCTTCTTTTTCAAGATTACTTTGGCTATTCGAGGTTTTTTGTATTTCCATACAAATTGTGAAATTCTTTGGTCTAGTTCTGTGAAAAATACCGTTGGTAGCTTGATAGGGATTGCATTGAATCTATAGATTGCTTTGGGTAGAATAGCCATTTTGACAATATTGATTCTTCCAATCCATGAACACGGTATGTTTCTCCATCTGTTTGTGTCCTCTTTGATTTCTTTCATCAGTGTTTTATAGTTTTCCATGTATAGGTCTTTTGTTTCTTTAGGTAGATATACTCCTAAGTATTTTATTCTTTTTGTTGCAATGGTGAATGGTATTGTTTCCTTAATTTCTCTTTCTGTTTTTTCATTGTTAGTATATAGGAATGCAAGGGATTTCTGTGTGTTAATTTTATATCCTGCAACTTTACTATATTCATTGATTAGTTCTAGTAATTTTCTGGTAGAGTCTTTAGGGTTTTCTATATAGAGGATCATGTCATCTGCAAACAGTGAGAGTTTCACTTCTTCTTTTCCTATCTGGATTCCTTTTACTTCTTTTTCTGCTCTGATTGCTGTGGCCAAAGCTTCCAACACTATGTTGAACAGTAGTGGTGAGAGTGGGCACCCTTGTCTTGTTCCTGATTTCAGGGGAAATGCTTTCAATTTTTCACCATTGAGGGTGATGCTTGCTGTGGGTTTGTCATATATAGCTTTTATTATGTTGAGGTATGTTCCTTCTATTCCTGCTTTTTGGAGAGTTTTCATCATAAATGAGTGTTGAATTTTGTCAAAGGCTTTAAAACTCCTAGAGGAGAACATAGGCAAAACACTCTCCGACATAAATCACAGCAAGATCCTCTATGACCCACCTCCCAGAATATTGGAAATAAAAGAAAAACTAAACAAATGGGATCTAATGAAACTTAAAAGCTTTTGCACTACAAAAGAAACTATAAGTAAGGTGAAAAGACAGCCGTCAGATTGGGAGAAAATAATAGCAAATGAAGAAACAGACAAAGGATTAATCTCAAAAATATACAAGCAACTCCTGCAGCTCAATTCCAGAAAAATAAATGACCCAATCAAAAAATGGGCCAGAGAACTAAACAGACATTTCTCCAAAGAAGACATACAGATGGCTAACAAACACATGAAAAGGTGCTCAACATCACTCATTATCAGAGAAATGCAAATCAAAACCACAATGAGGTACCATTACACACCAGTCAGGATGGCTGCTATCCAAAAGTCTACAAGCAATAAATGCTGGAGAGGGTGTGGAGAAAAGGGAACCCTCTTACACTGTTGGTGGGAATGCAAACTAGTACAGCCACTATGGAAAACAGTGTGGAGATTCCTTAAAAAACTGGAAATAGAACTGCCATATGACCCAGCAATCCCACTTCTGGGCATACACACTGAGGAAACCAGATCTGAAAGAGACACGTGCACCCCAATGTTCATCGCAGCACTGTTTATAATAGCCAGGACATGGAAGCAACCTAGATGCCCATCAGCAGATGAATGGATAAGGAAGCTGTGGTACATATACACCATGGAATTTTACTCAGCCGTCAAAAAGAATTCATTTGAACCAGTCCTAATGAGATGGATGAAACTGGAGCCCCTTATACAGAGTGAAGTAAGCCAGAAAGATAAAGAACATTACAGCATACTAACACATATATATGGAATTTAGAAAGATGGTAACGATAACCCTATATGCAAAACAGAAAAAGAGACACAGAAATACAGAACAGACTTTTGAACTCTGTGGGAGAAGGTGAGGGTGGGATGTTTCAAAAGAACAGCATGTATACTATCTATGGTGAAACAGATCACCAGCCCAGGTGGGATGCATGAGACAAGTGCTCCGGCCTGGTGCACTGGGAAGACCCAGAGGAATCGGGTGGAGAGGGAGATGGGAGGGGGGATCGGGATGGGGAATAAGTGTAAATCTATGGCTGATTCATATCAATGTATGACAAAACCCACTGAAATGTTGTGAAGTAATTAGCCTCCAACTAATAAAAAAATTTAAAAAAATAAAATAAAAAAAAAAAAAAAAAGAAAATGTTTAAGGAAAAACCAAATCAGTTCAAGCTTGATGAGATTTTAGGACCTAGGAAGGATAAGAAAACCTTGAATTTCAGCCAAAATCACTTGAAATTAATGCTGCAGGCATTTATAAGAACATAAGTGATTGATGAAAATATATTTATTATGCTCTAGGAAGTTTAATCTTGTGCCATCCAAATTGAATAGAAAGTAAACTTAGTACAGAGAGGTTGTTTGTCATAAATTAGGGGTAAGTGGTAAATGTCTATGCTAGAGGGTGAAAAACTACAGGAAGAATCTGAGTCCTGGGAATGGAGGATGAAGTGTATCAGATATTAAACCACTGTGACTGGGAACATGATAGGGTAGCTGATTAAATGGTAGCCCTCGGAGAAGAAGAAGCCAGTCTTTAATTTTTCTCCTTTCTTTTTTTCTTTTTAAGCTGAGAGTAAGGCAGAAGGCTTTAATTTTGCTTGTTAATCCATGTTTTCTCAAGGTTGAAATAATTCTAAGGTGTACCTCATGGCAGGTTTAGAAACATGATCCTTAGGAAATTCAGGATTATAAACCTCATGAGTTTGTGAGAAATCCTGTATCTGTATTACTAGTTTGCCTTTACAACAAAACAAATTTTCTGAAAGGAAACCACCCAAGGAGTTACAGTTAACCTGGAGGTGGGATATACATTTCTAATCATTTCATTGTTTATATTGTTTTTTTCCTAAGCAGTATAACTTTAAGTCTTTTTCAGGGATAATCAGGGTATTAAAATAGATAATCATAAACTTTCATGAAAAGCTGTGATTTTGAAAGATTCAGAAAGGAGACAGTAGAGTATTTAGGAACAGGCAACCTTGGGCTTTACTGAACGGTAGAGGAGAAAAGCACATTTTAGACCCTTAGGTAGAAAGAGTTTTTCCAAACAGTATTACAAAGAATTTCAAAATAGCTATTTCATCTTTTTTATAGTACAGAAATTGGTCTGGAAATAGTGGAAGGAATGGACGATGACTTTTCACAGATAGTTTACAAGAAACATGTTTGACTAGTGAAGAAAAAGAGTAAAGAAGTTTGACTTGTTGAATTCAAGATGCCATCAGGGAATCCAGTTGTAAAGAAACTAAGGATTCAGCATTCAGTACCAATTTGTTTTAATATTATGATAATAGATTGACTATTGATGGAGCTATGATTCAGGGAACAATGGATGAGTGGGAACCAAAGGAGGAAACAACACAAAAAGATGAAAACATTAATGGGAGATATGTTAAAAAGGAGTAGGTCTTCCCACACTCGGAAGAGGAATTCAGGTAAATAAGTTCACGGTTATCAAATACTTCCCTTAGAATTCAGTGTCATTTGCACAGAAATTTCTAATTCTTGCAAAATCAGGTCAGTTACTCTTAATTTAAAATACAAGTTGTCGTAAATTAATACTACACTTCAGTGCATTAGTGTCTCTTGATGTGATTCACTTATTAAGTGAATCTCAGAAAGAATACTTAATCATAATAAAAAAAAAAATTCCAGACAATTTTTTGACCCATTGTGCTTCCCTGATAGCTCAGTTGGTAAAGAATCCGCCTATAGAGCAGGATACCCTGGTTCGATTTCTGGGTCGGGAAGATCCCCTGGAGAAGGGACAGGTTACCCACTCCAGTATTCTGGCCTGGAGAATTCCATGGACTGTATAGTCCATGGGGTGGCAAAGAGTTGAAAATGACTGAGCAACTTTCACTTTCAAATAACCTTTAGGATAATTAAAAGACACTGTTTCCATATGCATAGCAAAAGTCCCTTAATAAAGTAATGTGGCACACCAAAGCTTCAACTTTCCACAGGTTTTGGTGGTCCAGCCAAAGTAATAACTTTTAATAGCTTTTTTGGATTTGTTACAATGCATTATGAAAACACTTAGATTTCCAAAGTACAATTATTTTCTTTTCCTGTTTTAATCACCGGTAATGAACAAAGGTTATTTGCTTATGCAATCACCTTATATATCTTATAGTATGATCAGCATTTCTTTAAGGGCAAACTTTAGAAGATCTAGGGGTTAAATTTAGCTAGGCTGTTAGAATATGAGAAGGATCTCAATTTTTCAGAGTACAAAATCGAATTTCATTGAATGATTCCCTAAGTGACTTCCTTTCCCCAGTTCTGTTTTCTACAAAGAATCTTTCTTAATGCAAAGCATTATTCCATCTCTATGTTCCTCTCTTCAATTTCTAACCAATCTCAAAGGCGAACATATAGTAAGAAATTCTCATTCTTCACCTGTCTACTGACAGTGTCAGACTTCACCAACCATGGAACCTTGGTTGAAGTTAAAGTAATCAAAATATGCATGACTTTCTAAGGAAATTTGAATCACTCTCGTGTAAATTCCTAACTTAGCCATTCTGATAGTCTGAGATAACCTTAAATTTTAGAAAATTATTTTCTAAAATCTGTGTTCTTTTTAAGAAAACTTTTTAGTTCATCAGACAACATTGGACGTCTACTATGTATGGATTATCATATCAGGGCAGTTGTTATTAGGGGTGTCTGTGCAGAGAAATTCTAGAAATTAAGAAAATATGATATCTTCCCCCCCAAATGCTTAAATATACAACATGGAAGATAGAGATTTATATGGAAAAATTCTAATACAAAACAAAATATACTGCTAGGAATTGGAGGCATGATGGAAATATGGAAGGGAGGAAGGTGGCAGTCAACTAGGTGAGTTTAAGAAATATTTCTTAGATGCAAAAGCATTTAAGCTAGCCCTTGAAGAAATGTATATTTTCAGTAAGATGGGTGAACTTTATTCAGGATGGACTTAGAGGGGAAAGGAAATAGTGTGAAGGAATATTGAGACCCAAGAATACAGGTTTTATAGCACAGCTAGTTTGTATAATTGACGCATAGGATATATTGTGAAGTTTTACATGGCAAAGGTGGCCCAGAGAATATCTAGAAGGATATTGAATGCAAAATTAAAAAGAATGGCAAAAGAGATCCATTGAAGATATTTAAGCAGGAGAATTGCATACCCACGGCTGTGCTTGAGAAGAGGACTTAAAACTTATTTGATAGAAGAGTAGTGAGAAGACAATCTGACTTTCTTATACAATTTAATTTTTTAAGTTAAAAATTTGTTTAAAAAAAGAGTTGCTACATTTTTGCTCAATAATACAGTCCAGGTAATAAGTGTCTGCATTAATTATTTTAAATTTAAAGTAAACAGCCCTTCTGCTTATTTATAATCACTTTGTTTGATGTACGGGCTATCTTACAATTCAACAAGAGATCTAAAAATGGAGATTTATTTTTTCTTCTTATTTCTTCTCTTAAGCTGACATCCCTTTGAAATTTCAGAATCATTCTTAATTTATGCACCATGAAATCAAAGGGAGGAATCAGGGGAAAATTGGATGATGGCTATTGATCTCTATTTTTTCTTTATAACAAGAATGCCTTTTCTACAGAAATATTTGTCAATTAAAAGTATTACCTTATTTATAATTCATCATCTCTTGGGAACAATCAGGTTATCTATATACTTCTTGTAACTTTACTTTATCTAGGTTTCTATCAATGGTCGAACTTTCTGCACTAAATGGGAAAATTATGATGATTATTTATTTTCCCCAATTAGTTACTGTCGATTCATTGAATGCCCACTCTATTCTAGCTAATGCTTTAGAATGTAGATGTGGTCTTAATATAATGAATACATTTTATTCCATTTATATTTTTCCTAAACATCAATGCTAATTTTTGAATGAAAAACTTTGTGATGTCCTAATAAATAATCATTAGGTCACAATAATAATAACATAATAATAATAACAATGATGATGATGTCACAATAAAGAATTGTGTTGTTGGAAGAGAGTGTTTGCTATGAAATATTTGTCAATTAAAAGAATTACCTTATTTATAATTCATCATCTCTTGGCAAAACTCTGTTAGCCTTTTCCCTGCTTCATTTTGTATTCCAAGGCCAAACTTGTCTGTTACTCCAGGTATCTCTTGACTTCCTACTTTTGCATTCCAATCCCTATAATGAAAAGGACATCTTTTTTTTGGTGTTAGTTCTAGAAGGTCTTGTAGGTCATCAAAGAACCATTCAAATTCAGCTTCTATGGCATTAATCGTTGGTGCATAGACTCGGATTATTGTGATATTGAATGGTTTGCCTTGGAAACGAACAGAGATCATTCTGTTGTTTTTGAGATTGCACCCAAGTGCTGCATTTCAGACTCTTTTGTTGACTATGATGGCTACTCCATTTCTTCTAAGGGATTCTTGTCCACAGTAGTATATATAATGATCATCTGAATTAAATTCCAGTCCATTTTCGTTCATTGACTCCTAAAATGTCAATATTCACTCTTGCCATCTCCTGTTTGACCACTTCCAATTTACCTTGATTCATGGACCTAACATTCTAGGTTCTTATGCAGTATTATTCCTTACAGCATTGAACTTTACTTTCATCACCAGTCACATCCACAACTGAACATTGTTTTCACTTTGGTTCAGCTTTTTAATTCTTTCTAGAGCTATTTTCCCACTCATTTCCAGTAGTATCTTGGGCTTCTATGCACCTGGGGGGTTCATCTTTCATTGTCATATCTTTCTGCCTTTTCATACTGTTAATGGGATTCTCAAGGCAAGAATACTGAAGTGGTTTGGCATTCCCTTCTCCAGTGAGCGATGTTTTGTCAGAACTCTCCACCATGACCCATCTGTCTTGGGTGGCCCTACACAGCATGGCTCATAGTTTCACTGTGATACATTCATTGGTCAGTTTTCTGTGATTGTGGCTTTCATTCTGTCTGCCCTCTGATAGATAAGGATAAGAGGCTTGTGGAAGCTTCCACTGGCTGTGGGGGAATCTGGGTTTTGTTTTGTTTGGGCAGGGTCATGCTCAGTAAATCTTTAATCCAATTTTTATTGATGGGTAGGGCTGTGTTCCCTCCATGTTTTATGGCCTGAGGCAGATCTATGTTAGGGGTAATGGTGGTAATGGTAACCTCCTTCAAAAGGATTTATGCCAGGAATCTTGTATTCAGTGCCACTGACCCCATGGTATGCCATTGTCAACCCACGCCTCCACCAGAGATTCCTGGACACTCACAGGCAAGTCTGAGTCAGTCTCCTGTGGTGGTCACTGCTCCTTTCTCCTGAGTCCTGGTGTGCACAAGGTTTTGTTTGTGCCCTCCAAGAGTCTGCTTCCCCAGCCTGTCCTGTAGATGTTCTGTAATCAAATCTCACTGGCCTCCAAAGTCAAATTCCCTGGGTGCTCTCAGTCCCTTTGCCAGATCCCCAGGTTGGGAAACTTGTTGTGGATCCTAGAATTTTGTAACAGTGCAAGAACTTCTTTGGTATAATTGTTCTCCAGTTTGTGGGTCATCTGCTCAGTGCCTCAATGATGGGGCTAATAGCCACCTCCTCCAAGAGGACTTATGCCACATGCCTTGCCTCTCAAGTCTGCTGCAGTCAGAACCCCTGTCCATATGGCAGGCCACTGCTGACCCATGCCTCCACAGGAGACACTCACACACTCGAAGGCAGGTCTGGCTTATTCTCTGTGGGGTCCCAGGGTCCTAGGGCACACAAGGATTTATTTGAGACCTCTGAGTGTCTCTGGCAGGTAGGGGGTTTGATTCTACATGTGATTTTGCCTCTCCTACCATCTTGTTGGGGCTTTTCCTTTGCCCCTGGACATATTACCAGATGGTCAATACCAAAATCAGATTGATTATATTCTTTGCAGCCAAAGATGGAGAAGGTCTATACAGTCAGCAAAAACAAGACTAGGAGCTGACCGTGGCTCAGATCAAGAACTATTTATTGAAAAGAAATCATACTTAAACTGAAGAAAGTAGAGAAAACTACTAGACCATTCAGGTCTGATCTAAATCAAATCCCTTATGATTATACAGTAGAAGTGGCCAAAAGATTCAAGGGATTAGATCTGATAGACAGAGAGCCTGAAGTGTTATGGATGGAGGTTCGTGACATTGTACAGGAGGTGGTGATCAAAACCGTCCCCAAGGAAAAGAAATGCAAAGAGGCAAAATGGTTGTCTGAGGAGGTCTTACAAATAGCTGAGAAAAAGAGAAGTGAAAGGCAAAGGAGAAAAGGAAAGATATACCCATCTGAATGCAGAGTTCCAAAGAATAGCAAAGGGAGATAAGAAAGCCCTCCTAAGTGAGCAATGCAAAGACATAGAGGAAAGCACTGGAATGGGAAAGACTAGAGATCTCTTCAAGAATAGAGATAGCAAAGAAACAGTTCATGCAAAGATGGGCACAATAAAGGACAGAAATGGCATGGACCTAACAGAAGCAGAAGATATTAAAAAGGGGCGGCAAGAATACACAGAAGAACTATATAAAAAAGATCTTCATGACCCAGATAACCACGATGGTATGATCACTCACCTAGAGCCAGACATCTTGGAATGTGAAGTCAAGTGGGCCTTAGGAAGTATCGCTATGAGCAAAGCTAGTGGAGGTGATGGAATTCCAGCTGAGCTATTTCAAATCCTAAAAGATGATGCTGTGAAAGTGCTGCACTCAATATGCCAGCAAATTTGGGAAACTCCACAGTGGACTGTGGACTTCCACAGCAGGACTGGAAAAGGTCAGTTTTCATCCCAAGCCCAAAGGAAGATAATGACAAAGAATGTTCTAACTACTGCATAATTGCACTCACCAGGAGGAGAAGGGTACGACAGAGGATGAGACGGTTGGATGGCATCACTGACTCAATGGACACGAGTTTGGGCAAGCTCCAGGAGCTGGTGATGGGCAGGGAAGCCTGCTCTGCTACATTCCATGGGGTTGCAAAGAGTCGGACAGGACTGAGTGACTGAACTGAACTGAATAAAGAATTGAATTAGTTAAGAATAAAAATGGGGAGAGCAGAGTTTTGGGACCTGTGTTATTGTTTGTTTAGTCAATATATTAGGTCTAGCTCTTTTGTGACCCCAAGTACGGTATTGCCTGCCAGGTTCCTCTCTCCATGGAATTCTCCAGGGAATAATACTGGAGTGGTTTGTCATTTCCTTCTTCAAGGGATCCTTCCCACCCAGGGATGAACCCTGCATTGACAGGTGGATTCTTTACCACTGAGACATCAGGGAAGCCCAGCTGGGACTTGTTACTAATTTAATAAGTTTTCAACCTCAACTGACTGATTTAAATGGATAGTATTTACTTGTGAACCAGGTCTCTCCTTAAACAATGCTATAAATAGTGTGTGTGTGTGTGTGTGTGAGCGAGCTCAGTTGTGTCCAACTCTTTGATACCCCATAGACTGTATCCCACCAGGCTCCTCTGTCTGTGAGATTTCCCAGGCAAGAATAGTGGAGTGGGTTGTCATTTCTTCCTCCGGAGGATCTCCTGGCCCAGTGATCAAACTCATGTCTCTCGTTCTTCTGCATTGGCAGGTGGATTCTTTACCACTGCAGCACCTGGGAAGCCCTGATGTAAAGCAATATGTCTCAAAACTTGGTCACAGAATATTTTCTATACTGGAAACCCAATATGTGAAATAAAGTTTGTGATGTTCAGGTTCAGAATGGGCCTTCGAGAAGCAAAGTTTCACTCTTAGGCACTAGTTTATCATGTACTCAATACATGTTTTTGATTCCTAATTTAGCCAAACATTGTGCTAAGTGCTGGAGATCAAAATGAGGCAAACTCAGAGCTCCTGCAGTTTGTGATTCAAATTGAAAGAGGGAGACATCAAAATAGCAACAACAAATGCACACACACACACACACAAACATTCAATGGCAACTGTATGATAACTGATAAAAAACAGTAATACATAGGGGGTTTCCCTGGCGGCTCAGCGGTAAAGAATTCGCCTACAATGCAGGAGATGCAGCAGCCACGGCTTTGATCCCTGGGTCGAAAAGATCCCCTGGAGAAGGAAATGACATCTCACTCCAGTATTCTTGCTGGGACAACCCCACGGACAGAGGAATCCAGTGGCTTACATTCCATGGGGTCGCAAGGAGTGGGACAAGACTGAAAGACTGAGTATGCATGCAATGATACATAGAATTTGAAAGAGTGTAATAAGAACAAAAATAAAAGAGCAGTATACAAACATCTTATCCTTATATGGGATACAAGATGATAGTTTCTTTTCCATTTTCTATTTTTTTAAATAGAATTCTTGTCATGAAACCCTTTAAGCATATCTACCTGCAATTTGACAGAAAAAGTTTCATTCAAGATGGTTTCATTACAAAACATTTTTCTATCTGTTTCTTCCAATAAAAGTTGGGGGCAATTTTCTTGGGCTGCTCTTAAACCCTTTGCTTACATGTATATGGTGCTGATGTGAGAAAGGAAAAAGATAGAAAACAGAATGCTACATGCGGGGGTAGTAGACCCTTGTTCATCCCCAAAGCATGCTGGCTGTTCTGCTGTTTCTCCTCTTCTTGGCCTTCCTTGCTGTCATTATGTAACATACCAATTAAGAGGCCGTCTAATATTTTTTCTTCTTCACTAGGTCAGCAACAGCTTAAAAGAATATTAAAGGAAAATGTAGCTTCTAATGATGGATAAATAAGTCATTTCAGTGGAAAGCTGGAGATTGCTGAGCAGTTGGGGAAATTCATACACATACCCCTTCTTCATTTCCTCTTTATTCAGAGGCAACAGAAAACCAGACCTCCCAGCATGTAATTTTATGTACTTGCTGCTTCATATACACCATGCCAATTTGCTCTATTGCCAACCCCACCCCCTTCTCTTCTAGAGTCATCAGTTCTTTAAAATTCAAGTTCCCTCCTCCAGGTCTCTTAGCTGGAATCCCTAAGGTGGTTTCTTTTCCCTAGCTGGCCCTACCCAAGCAAATGACTTAGGTAAACACATGTGCAGTCTTGCTGCAAATGGGAAAAACAACAGGGTGAGAGAAATGGATGAAATGGTGTTTAGAGGAAGGCAGAAGCCTGTGGACTCATTATTTCAGGGATTCCATGGACTGTTCAGGACTTCATCAGATAGCTGGTAAATATTTCATCTTTTTTATTGAGAAGAGATTGGCTTATGTTTACCTTAAAGAATATGTTGCTATGGTCCACCTGTGTGATTCTTCCATGTTAGTAACTTGTATGTAGATATGAGTACTGTGAAATGCTTTCATTTATTTTTAATTGTTTAAGCATTAAGTTAATCCACCACTATGCAACTTTCCTGCCCTTGTGGGAGTAGAGACTTTAAAAAGGAAAAGTGTTGGTTTCATGTTTACTTATGTTTTTTCTATTTTTTGGAACTGGGAAATGCTGGGTAAAACACTGGTCAGAATTCTACTTTTAATAATTATTTGTAATTTTGACAAAAGGTACTCATAGAAATGTTATGAAGTATACACACACACATATACAACATATACACACTATTAAAATATATTATGAGTAAAACTATGCCTAGGAAGACTATTGATTCTAAGTAAATATTTAACTTAGTGCTGAAAATACTTCTTAAAGTTTTGAGTTTACACGAAGAATGGAAATAATTTTAATAATGTTTGAGTCCCTCCAAGTTTTATATGGAACTAATTTGATAACAACTGGTAAATGAATAAAAATGTTATAGCCATTTCTCTATTTCAGGCTCAGGAAAACAACTCTTGAAAAGTGTACTTTAAGCCTTTTAAAATTCTATCAAGGAGCAAACCTGTTTGCTTAAGGTATCAAATGCATGATAAATACATGTAGGGAATTTAATGTCATATTTTAAAATAAATGCAGGTTTTAAAATCAAAGGGCTCACATCTGCCAAGATGTATTTTGGGACTGTAGTTTGCAGGGCAAATTTGAGGGTCAACATCACTAAGGATCTTCAGAAAGTATGATCCTCCATCATAGAAGTTTTCCAGCTTATAAATCCCAAATGAGCAACAGTTGGGAGCACGGCCCTTTATTAGGACTCAGCCACTATTCAGGCTCATTGCAGAATAGTAAGCATTCTTACATCTATTTGCATCTAGTATCATCATTTATCATTTAAAAAAATCTCATTTTGTAGTCTCCATGACACTGTGAAGTAGATAAGGCAAGTATTTTCTCTCTGTTGAAGAGGGGAGGTTGAGGATCAGAAATTAAATGACTTCCCTAAGACTACTTAGTTCAACTAACTTATAGGTTAAGGCACCCTCCTGTCTAGAATTCAGGTGCTATGATGTGACCTTCTTTACTCTTTCTACCTGACCTTAAGCCTCTTCCTTACTGTTGAGTAGCTTAATGCTGAGTTTCCTCAGAGTTATCGCTAAGGTTAATTATTGCTTTGAAATGTTATTTGTGAATCTTAATGTTTGATCATGAGCTTGGGAATCAAACTTGGAGCAGCTAGTCCAGTGGATCTTCATGTGTGGTCCCCAACAAGCTGAGGCTTAGCGCCACCTGGGTCCTGGCTGTTAATGCAAATGACAGTTCTTGGGCCTCACACCAGACCTACCAAACCAGAAGCTCTAAGGGTAGGACCCTTTCACTGGGGGCTCAACAAACCCTCCAGGTGATTTTGAGGTCCTCTGAATGAAGTTCAGGATCACTAGCCTGGCCTATTCAGACTCATGTTGATGTATTCACCTTAGTGGGTCACTGACTCTAAAACCTTAGTAACATCTCTCCTGAGTTAGGTTTGTATTTGCTTTAACCCAAAAGGTTTTTTTAAGAAAGATTACTGGAGAGGGAAGCAGAGTGAGATGTCTATAAGATAATGTACTCTATTTAGTTTCTGGCTTTTATGATATTTTCCAGAGGACTGTTTCAAAGCAGCAGAGCAGTAGGGAGAAGTAAATGGTACATAGGTATTCAGTTGGCCAGGAAAAGTCCATAGAGTACATATAGACTTACTCCCTGTCATTGAATTCCATAGCCCCACACTTAGGGGCATACTAGGAAGGAGAAGATGAATATTTTCCAAATTTCTGAAATGAGCAAATGATGGGCATGAGAGGAGAGTACTACGTCATCACCTTGAAAATTTTCAGAACACTGAGGCTACATTATCTCAGCAGTGGCACAGTGGCTACTTTTTCTTTAATTAATTTTTATTGGAGTATAATTGCTTTACAATCTTGTGTTAGATTTTACTGTATAGGAATGAATCAGCTATAAGTATAGATATAGCCTCTCTTTCTTGGATTTCCTTCCCATTTCGGTCACCACAGAGAATTGACTAGAGTTCCTTGTGCTATACAGTAGGTTTTTATTAGTTGTCTACTGACATATATACGCTACCAATTTGTTGTTGTTTAGTTGCTCAATCGTGTAAAACTCCTTTGTGACCCATGGACTGTAGCCTGACAGACTCCTCTGTATGTGGGATTTCCCAGGCAAGAATACTGGAGTGGGTTGCCATTTCCTTCTCTAGGGGATCTTCCAGACCTAGGGGTCAAACCCACGTCTCTTGCATTGGCAGGCCAGTTCTTTACCACTGAGCGACCAGGGAAGCCACACTATTGGGACTAGTGTCGTCTGGTATCCCCCTCTCACTTTCCCCATCTCACAGTGCCAACTCTGAGCTAAGTGCATGGTACCCTAATTGAAATAGCCATCGCCTCTGAGACTTCCTTCTCCTGGCCATTATTTCAGGACCAATGTAAAAAGAGAAGAACCAGATTCTTGAGAAGCTTTGTGGCTGTGAATGGAAAATAAATGAGAAGTAGGAGGGAGATGGCGAAGCCAAGATGGTATTCACTGATCTGATACTCCTGTTGACAGTCCACTTTGAGAGAATAGCCAAGAGTGGGAAGGGAATAGGGAATAGGGAAGAAGAGGAGTTTGAGAACTGCAGCTATTAGCACTTGCGTAGGAAGTAACCGCTCCAGGCTTTGATGCTACAGAGAATTTTCTCAAGGCCTGTGCAAACAGCTCAATGGGTGAGCCTGAGGAGCACGCAGACATAGGCCCTGAGCCTTGCCTGCCGCTGAGCTGGGCTTATGGTATTAGGTAGATGTGATCTCCACTTTCAAATGCCATACATTTCCTCCACAGAGATGCTTCTTATCAGTAACCTTTGAAGTAAACTTTGGGTTTATTTCCTGGCACTGTTCATGTAAATTCATTGCCCCCAGACAAAAGCATGTGTGGCTATTTTAAAATACAGAAGAAGAAACCCCATCAGAGCCCAGGTGGGAGGTAGGTGTGTTGGCTGGAGATGATGCTCTCCTTCAGGCTCTGATAGAATATTTTCTCGTCCTCTACCCAATCCCCCTCTTCACCTGCACAGTCCAATCTCTCTGGCCCTTCCCCTTTGAGAAATGGTCTGACAGCTCCTCCCCCGTGTACATCTAAGTTCCAGCTCTTCCTCAGAACCCCTACATTTAAAAATATTCCAGCAGGAAAGGCCTTTCCAGTTAAGGGAACTGTAGCCAGCTGGAACCAGTTAAGTCCACACAGCAGAAACTTTAGCCAGCAATGTGGGAGACAACGGCACTGGCTGAGGGATATATATGACCAGCACTTCAGAAATCACACAGAGACAAAAACATCACCTGCATCGGGTACCCAAGGCCAGCCTCTGGCTTCTCTCTTTTCTGGCTTCTGTCCTCCTGGATGCTTTCTGGGGCTGACGTCCCTTTTTCTCAGGGAAGGAGCATCTTGGCTTTTGCTCTGGGAGTGATGGGAGGGGACAGGGCACATACTTGGGTGTGACCTTCAAACCTGGGAGAATCCTCAACTTCCCCTTGACCTCTAACTCAGCCTCAAGCTCCTTTCCTGCTTTCTCATAGGTAACTTTCAACTGGACAGAATATAATTTTTTACAGTTAGTTTTCATAGACCAGTTTTACCCCGTTCTATAAGACAACATGCAGTATTTCTGGTGGTACTGTTTATTTAGAGGCATTTTCAGATCCTTCAACAGTCCCTTTTCCCTCAGTCTGACAAAGACCTCCCCTCCCCCAACACACTTATATCTACACCCACAGGAAAAATTGCATAGACAGCATTTCAAACTAATCCTCTTTCTCTGTGTATGGTAACACATCACTGGCAGTTCTGGCAGAAGCTTGGCTGACATTCTCAGGGTGCTTGGGAGAAGAGGAGAGGAAAGGTCCCATCAGGGACTGGAGAGGAAAATTTGTCCACAGCATTCACAAAGCTCTTTTTGTTCACTTAAGAAGTTTCTTCTGATCCATATCGATTGACCATCATAGGACTTAAATCAAAATGCTATTTATTTCCATTCCTTAATCCTGCTGCTGCTTGGAAAAAGGAATAACAGAGAGAAAAAAAAAATCTTCATTGTTCTCCCAGCAGAGCTTGAAGGAGAACAAACATGCTTGGCAGCATATGCCTAACGAAGTCATGAGTGCCAGGAAAAGAATGATAATCCTTGGCCTTTAGAAATATAACAAGCAGATTCTGTGTATTTAATTTAAGAAAGAAAATCAGACTGCTCATTTTGTAAGCCAATTGTGTAAACTTAATGGAACTTTTATTTCATCTCTTTGATATGACTTTTATTTCCCAAACTTTCTGAGTAGGCCGATTGCATCTTCACTCTTCTCGTAAGTAACCTTCTTTCAGGGTGGATTTTAGCCTTTTTCCGTGAGGGTCTACAGAGCCCAGGAGAACAATTGTCATGAAATGAATTCCACTGTGATGGTTGCTAAGTGTGAGTGTGTCACTAGCGTCGAAACAAGCACTTCCCTTAAAGAACCATCTAGCTCAAAACCACCTGGCAAGAGGGCACGAGCATATTTCCAGGTAAGGAAATGGAGGCTTTCCAGCATAACTTTGCTAAGAACCCAGGGAGGAGAGGAGTTCCAACTTCGTCTACAAGACTATTTAATGACTGAGGATATCACCTCCCAACTGAAGTAAAGTTTCACTCAGCTGCACGCCCACTCCAAAGTCTGCATCATACTCATGTTTTTCTAGCTGCTTCCTCGTAGACTAGAAGTTCCCCTTTTTCTTTCAAACATGTGTTGTCCCATTTGCCCATAGCTGGTAATTAATCATAACAAAAGCCAATAGATTCCTGTTTTCCTTTCTTATTAAAAGCCTAATAAAACTTTTATTATCCTTTTTAGAGATGAAACAAGTACCTATGTTTACCATTTTCTGAGATTCCCAACATTTACGGTGGTCATAAAATCAATATGGGCTCATACAGCCAGAGTCTAGGTGTGTAAGTAAACAGGCTTTCCTCATCTCCAAAGTATAGAGGTTAAACTCACACAGTGCAAGGCTCCTTAATCCTAACCTGCCCACTAAGAGACTCTGGGGGAGCTTCTTAAATAGCAGAGCCAGAGACCTTGACCCAGATAACATAATAGTTCCTTCCAGGGACTGATCCCAACCCTAGATTTTTAAATCTCCCCAAATGGATCCCATGCAGGTTGAAAATCAATAACCAGTCCATTCTTCAAAGGATGCTCATAGCTCTATGAGATTCTCAGAAAACCAGATTGGGAAACACCAAAAACTGTAAAAGTTTCTAGGATGGTCACAGTACACATTCACATGTTGTTTATCCTCATGACCTGCAGGTAAGCAAATTACTGAACAGTCTTTAACTTGGATGCTTTTAATAACTTGATTATGAAGCTCTTTTAACTCACTGTCACCCGTTAGACAAGCTTCTGTTTGTCAGAGAACTTCAGGAAGCACCAGGTTCTAAGGACTTAGGGCAGCTTCTAGCTCTGAGATTCATTTTCCATTTAATCCTGTTCTGTTCTATACCATCCAACATGCGGTGTTGTCCCAAAGGTATCCCTTTGATTACTTACAACATAAAACTCTTGTTCGACTCCCTTAGCAACAACATGTGAGACCCATAAACATTATCCTTTGAAGAGAAATTTTCAAGGCATCTCCATGAACAAAGCTTGAGAGCAGTGATTTTGAATGCTTGTTGCTAAATGAAGGGGAAGATTAGTTTTGAGGAAGATTGGGGATTTTCCTTGTATATGCAAATACCTCTCTCTGACCTGCTTTGTAAGTTAAACATTGCGAGTCGCATCTTCTGTTCCTACAGTGAAGTCTCCGGGGTAACAGAAATGTCAAGGAGACTGGGAAAGGCATAATGCTTGAGAGGATTAAGTAGCCACAAACCAAGATTACCAATCCAGAGCCTCAAAAAGGAGTTTATGCAGGGCTGAGTCTGAGAAGAGTGTTAGATAGTATGGGTCCTGAGAAGACAGAGAGAACTAATTACGTAAATTAAAATTTTGGTAGACCTTTGTTTTCTCTCAAACGTGGACTTCCTAAATTTGCCCAACAGTTTGCTGTTAGCCAAGGAATCTCAAACACATCTGGATACTTGTGTGCTGAGTTGAATGACTAGTTCCTGTTAAGAGGGATTAAGATTCATATTCACCCACCTGAGCTTTACACTCTTGACTGCCCTTATGAGATTGCTTGTTTGGTTTGTTATTTAACCAGAGCTTCTTGAAGGTGTTCCAAGTAATATACTTGATGCTGGATTCAGATTGAGAGTCAAGATGAACAAAGCTTATGGTCTTCTGAATATCATCTGGCACATCCAATATCCCTTCCTAATGGTGCCTGAAGAGTTCTTAACTCAGGATTTTAAAAGTGGGGGAAAAAAGTTAAATAAAATTACCATATTACAGAATAATTATGGTTTATTATCAGTAGCATGATTATGTAAGCAGTAAACAAATGTGTTGCTGTTCAGTCACTAAGTTGTGTCCAACTCTTCGTAACCCCATGGACAGTAGACTGCCAGGCTCCTCTGTCTATACACTCCATGAAATATGATGCAAGGAATAAATTTCAATCAACTTGATTTCTAAGGAGGTAGTGATAGTGGCTGGACTGTGGTTAAAGGGAAGGTCCCATTGCTGATTCAACGCATCTCTACTTCCTCAGGTACTGTGGTCCTACCATTCTTACTATGCACACATCACATCTCCTGTTGAACACCATCACCCCACCTGTCTGAAATGTCTTTTTCTTTCATTATAGGTTTTATATCATAGAGTTTATGTGTCTCTGATTTTATTTTATATCAGAGAACTCATTTTATATATTTATTTTATATCAGAGAATTTATATTTGTACATTTACAATCTCTCAGCAGCTCCTTGAAATTCATACTTAACTCTAGAATCTTCACCAACTGTAATCTTTATTTTTACTATAGTTTGTCTTTAGAAAGAACTTAGTAAAATTTCCTCCTCCTTTAATGCGTGTGCTGCAAGGCCATCTGCTATTGATGACTTCTTCCCAGTGGGTTGAGCAGGGGTCTTTTCTTGGTAGTTAGTGATGTTTTGACCCAGGAGAGATGCTTGTAGCACTGCTGAATTTTGCAGGAGAAATTTCCAGATTGGGTATGATCTATGGAAGGCTCATCTTTACTGTAAAATTCACTGATTCTGTGACACTTCCTTCAATGCAATAAATGATTTCCTAGCCTGTGAGAGCTCATTACTTAACCTTGTATTTTTATTATGTATTGTCTGCATATTCTCAGGTAGTAAAAGATTAGAAACCTATATCCTGTCTGGCTGTGGAACAGGAAATGATGAACAGAGGTAATGGAGGAGGTGGTGATCAGGATTAAAAGGATGTGGGTTGAGTCCAGGAACCAAGTGGAGCAGATCAAAGGCAAAAATGTGTCCCTCTCACATATTGACTACCCCATGGCCCGTGGGACTAGTGTGTGACAGGAAGAGCAAAGTCCACAGGTCATACCGGCAACCCCTTTGCCTGTTGATTATTAGAAGCATCTGTATCAGTGCCAGCAGAGGCCACACTATTTTAACCACATATTATATTTTTATCTATGATTCTATACTTAGAATTTTTCTTTTGAAAGTCCCCATGATCCATGAGTTATAAGTCTGTGCACAAATTCTGGGCACAGGCAGGCCTGGTTCAAAAGCAACTTAGTTGCAAGCTCTAAGACCTCATACACGTTATTAAGCTCCTTAAAGGTCATATTCCATCTGTAAAACATGAATGATTAATAGTCCCTAATTCATAGGGCTGTTTGGAGATAAGTCTTATATATAGGATCAATAAGTCACGTGTAAGTCATGTATAGGATAGTACCTTATACATAGGTGATTATTATTTCAATATCACAACCATTATTGTTACAGGTAATTTAATCCATACACTCATTTAACACACACCTTCATTAAATGAAGTACCTAGGATCATTAATCTTCAATTCAAATGTGAGCCATGTGACTCCACACGGGACACAGAGTGCTGTATGAGGGGTATGTTTCAGAATTGACTCTAACAGTCCATTTACCAATTGGGGTGTGTTTCTTTATTCATTAAGCAGGTATAATCATACTATATGGCATATTCACAAGGACACGGTGACAAGCATATCACTTGAAAAATAAATTTATCTTGTATAAATGTAAAATACTCATAATTTGGATGCTATTTCCACAGTGTATTCTGTCAGTATGGTGCAGAGTATAAAGTAGGGTCTGTTGAAATAAGAACATTTTTAAAAATTCATTTCATTGAAGTATAGTTTATTTAGAATGTTGTGTTAACTTCTGCTGTACAATAGAGTGACAGTTACACATATATACATTTTTTTCATATTCTTTTCCATTATAGTTCATCACAGGATATTGAATATAGTTCCCTGTGTCATACAGTAGAATGTTTATCCAATTGATATACGCTACTTTGTATCTGCTAGACTTGCCTGACAACACTGGGAGCAGAGTTGTCATTATCCACATTTTGTAGCTGACAAAACTGAGAATAAGAAAGATTCAATGCCTGACAGAGCCAAGACCAGAAGTCAAGAGTTCTTGATCTTTAATTCAGAGCTCTTTCTTCTACCATGATTTAGGAAAGGATAATGTAGGGAGGCTGCCTGTTATGAGAGGTTTTTTTTGACATTGTGGCTTAGGGGGAAAATAGCATTTTTTATAACAACATTTATGTTTTTTTAAAAGAGTGTTTAAAATGCATTTCCAAAGCATATGTTAGTAAAGAGTGATGTCATCAGTAAGAAGATGGATTGGTTCAGGGTGGTGAACTGAAAGCTGAAGAGTGACATCTGCTCATAGCCATGTTTACCTAAAGAAGGTGTACAGAAAGGCCAACATAAAAATAATGGGAGATTTTACACAAAAGTATTTTTATACTTTCCCAGGATGACTAATAGAGCTGTTTTCTTAATAACAGATTTGCAGGAAACTCTTCTTTCTGTATCCACGGTCACCACCCTAGCTCAAGTCACTTGGGGTCTCCAAGATTAGCACAATGCTGTGGCTATTTGATCTATTTTACTTTGTTCTTGCTCTGGGGCTTCTCAGGTGGCACAGTGGTAAAGAATCTACCTGCCAAGGCAAGAGACACAAGAGATGCTGGTTTGATCCCTGTGTCTGGCAACCTGCTCCAAAATTCTTGCCTGGAAAATTTCCTGGACAGAGGAGCCTGGTGGGCTAAAGTCCATGGGATTGCAAACAGTCAGACATGACTGAGCATGTACACACACACACACACACACACACATTCTTACCCCTCAACTGCCATTATTAACTTGGAACTTTACACCACCTCACTCTTTTGTTTAAATCACCAAAAACTCTAACAATCACCTTTACCTGGACTTGATGGGTGACATTTGCTAAGTTCCCCCTGTGTAAATATTTCTACTGTGACTAATTTCAAACCAGCAATGTGAAGTCAGCTTGGAGTTGGGAAGATAAGTGCAGGAGATGTTCTGCCTAGCCAGGTAATCAGCTCCACGTATAACTGGAAATCTCGCCAATGACATCCCAAGCCACTCAAAGTGGAATCCAGTAGCTATGAATTATGCCCATGTTTCCAGTTACCTCTTTAATCTCACTTCCAATCCAAGTCTCTTCTTGTTAGTTTCACTCTTTATTACTCAGTTATTTAATTGGTAAAATGAGGATGCGCTTGTGAGGACACATCACATGAAAAGTGTGACAGCATTCAGTACTCCCAAGAAGGCAAATATTTTATAAATCCAAGTTGGTGGGAACACTGGCAGTTCCCTGAACATGAGGGAATGTGACACATACATCACTGACATTCACTGAGCCAGACAAATTACTCAATGACTGTGTCTCCCCACAAAACTGGATGTGAACCAAACTTTCTGTCACCTGATTTTCTGTGAATAGTCTCTAGATCTCTGGGTGAAAACGGGAAGTATTAGTTTGCTTGATTTTGAGGATGATTTCAAAAGGCAGGAATGAGTCATTTGCCGTGATGCATGCAGTCACATCAAATCCCCTCCGTTTTGTAGGTTCAGTCACTAGTACTTTACTTTGAAGTGACCAGTTTGGCTGGATTCACCTTATTGTCTCAATTAGCCATTCACTTCTGCTCCAGAACCTGCTTGTGGTTTTTGAAGGGAAAATACCAGAAATCAAGATACAAAATTTCCTTCCTTCCGAGAAACTGTGTCTCAGAAAGGGTAAAAGAGGTTTGAAATAAATGGTTTGAAAATAGACCTTCCACATGTACCTGTCAAGGTAGGACTTTGTTTTTGTTTTTATTATCTGAACTTGGTCACATTGTATAGGGGAATGTTATTTTCTATTTATGTTAATGATGCCTTGGGAATTGAGGTACAGTGGGGAAAACGGTGAGGAGATATATCCGCCGGAGGAGGGCATGGCAACCTCCTTCAGTATTCTTGTCTGGATAATCCCATGGACAGAGGTGCCTGGTGGGCTACAGTCAGTGGGGTACAAAGAGTCGGACATGGATGAAGTGACTTAACACAGCACAGATTGCTTTCTGCTCTTGTATACACAAGGTAATCACTTCTTTACTTACATCCTTATGCGGGGTGGGGGAGAGCGGATCTTGTTAACCTGGATTCACAAGATTGTTAAATATATGCAGCTTGTTTATATCTATATTTCTTATACCACTATCATTAAAGCTAATAATACCAACCCAAAACAATGCATCTTTATCTAAACTCTTTAAGTTTGGCTGGGAAAAAAAAATGAAAGTATTTATTTGCTTATCATACAGAATTAAATTAATACTGCTCATGTAACTTCTTCATTGTAAAAATTCTACACTTGTACTTATTTTGATAATTTATAAAGAGATATTGGTAGATCAGTTTTTCTGTCAATATAGTCTTCTAAATTTTCAGGACTGTGCTAGGATCTATGGGAGCTAAAAATAAGCATAAGAGACAACACTGACTCTCTTTCTCACTTTAGGAACTTCTAATTTATTTGGGAACAAAAACTCAAAATTATTAAATTAATTGAAAAAAATCTGTTATATTTGCACTTCTAAGGGCTAAGAAAGTAGAGAAGCTTAGAGAGATCAGCTACTGGTGAGAGTGAACTGATGAATAGATGGTATATTTTAAAGGATATGTAGAATTTGTAGAAGGGGAAAGGATATCTTCTATGAAGAATGAATTATTCCCTCATCCCCCTGTCTAAAGCAGGTCCCTTTCACTTTCTTTCATCACATCTTTCACTTTCATTCTATTTTCTTACTTGCTTGCTGAGTTGCTTTAGTCGTGTCCGACTCTGTGACCCCATGGACTGTAGCCTGTCAGGCTCCTTTGTCCATGTGATTCTCCAGGCAAGAATACTGGAGTGGATTACCATGCCCTCCTCCAGGGCATCTTCCAGACCCTGGGGTTGAACCTGCATCTCTTCTGTCTCCTGCATTGGCAGGCAGGTTCTTTATCACCTGGCATTAGTCTTGATCATCCGGTTCTGCTAGTCTCTTAAGTTTGGGAAAGATAAACAATCTTGGTCTCTGTTGAAAGACTGGGACCTAGTACACTAACTGGCACAGATAGGTCTTCAATAATTATGAGTTTAAATAGCAAATTGTTAATGAATCAGGTATCTGTGTTTTTGAAGGGGGTTATCAGCACAGAAAGGATATTGAGAAGTATAGTATCAGAAAATAAGTTTGCATGTGTATGTTATTGTCACATCAGAAAATATATTAAGATCAAACACTACTAGGGACATTTGAGCAAGGGAGTGTACCGTTTAATGGATCTTCAGTAGACTGACCTAGTAATGCTCTGGGAGAACCATTAGAGGAAAAGTTTGCAGAGTAAATCTGGTTCTTTGCTTGAGGTCATCTGCATGTGATGATGACAGCCTTGTTGTTATTACCCAGAACTGACTGATCATGACTTCTGCACTTGATACACCCATGTTCATATTAATATAACAGCACAAGGACAAGGGTGTTGAGGGTAGTTGACAAGCAGTAATAATAACCATTGTTCATAAAACTTAAGCCGCTCGCAGAAACACAAGTTTTACAGCAATTGAGGAGGAACATGGAGATGATTGCAAGACCAGTAGACAAGAGGTTTCAAAAAAGTGTCAAAGGAGATTTGAGATTAAGCAGAGGTAGTAAGCAAAAAATAGACAGGTGTTGGTAGTCAATGATACAGATGCTTAAACTTAAGGTTATGGAGGGAGTAAAGTTACTGGTTATTGAAAGGATAGGTTCTGACTATGAGAGAGGGGGCTGAGATAGGAAGAAGAAAAGGAAATATTTGAGGAAAAGATTTCAAAAAATTGAGTGGCCAGGGAATGTGTGTATATTTAACATTGTGTCTTACATATTCCTAAGTTAGCCTAAAATTTACCAATTTTTCCATTTTTTAAACTAAATGAGTTGCAATTAAAATCCCTTTTGGTGATTCCAACCTGGAATCCAAAGTTTGCAAATGCTTAAAAAAACTTAAAACAGATGCTCACAAATGATAGTTATAAATGCAGTAAAAATCGACCTTTGCCAAAGAATCATTATGTTAATTGCCCTCCTTAAGTTGAACCATTCCTCAGAAAACAAGAAACTTCCTTTTCAATAAGGCAGCCACGAATTCACATGTCCTTGCTCCCCTTAGATGTGCATAAGAAGGGTTTATTTCAATAGGGTAGATTTTAAATTCAAATATGCTTTCCATTAAACGGTAAACCCTGGGGGCTGTGTATTTTTCACTATTGTGTAACACAGGCAACAAATAACAGATGATAAATATTATAATGAGGCCAGCTAAGATACCACATCCATTATAATGGGGAAATTGTTTCTTTTTATTTTAAGATGCACTGTGGGCATTAAAACTGTTGCTAAACTATTGTGATAATAGCTTCTAATTTGTTATCAATAAAGATGTGTAGGAGAGGATGAGGTTTGATCAGAAGCAAATTTTTAACACTGGACCCTGAAGCCCTTAAGGGTTGCACTTTAAAGTGAATAATCCAAGTGCATGCATTGACAGGGAGCATGCAGTTCAATCATTTTGTCTGAAGGAAACCAATCTGGGAAATTGTTCCCGGAAAGTGATTCTAGAAAAGCAGAGCCAAGCTTCTGACCTCTGCATAGGCAATCTACGGCATCTATTTTTCAGTCTTTTATATTATTACATTTGGGTGCATTAAGCAGATGTAAACCTGATGTGTATAAAGACAGCACACTGGCCACTCCGTTTAGAGTAACTAATGCATCTACGAATGAGGGTTTTGTTCTTAAGCAGTATCTCCAGCGATTCCATTTACAAGTCACTCATTATATGGATGAGAGATAGAAGGTTGGATTTTAAAATGGCAGGCATTTTTTAAAAATGAACTTTAAAAATGCCAAGGAATACAGTTCTCAGACTTACCAGTTTGCAAAGATAGTGTGTTCAATAGAAAAAAATGGTTTCTGTGTTTAAATAGGAAAAACACTTCATGAATATAACCTGACTTTGTTTTATGTTCACATTTTAATGCCACAAATATCATGAATGATTGCTGGGTAAAGTATTATAATACTACCCTAGTGGTAGGTGAAAGAATCTATTTGGACATTATTTCTCCAGTGGCCTTCTGGTCATATGGTGATGTGCAAGCAGAGCTAGAAACAGAAATCTCCCAACTAGGGTGGAAAAAGCATGCGTACAGTGTGTGTGTGTGTGTGTGTGTGTGTGTATGCATGTCTGTGTGTGTGTATGCATGTCTGTCTGTGCACGTGAGATTTATAGTGTCTTTTTCTGTAGATGCAACGATTATAGATTTTTTTTTCTGCTTTATCAGTACTTCCTAGAAAAACAATGGCTTGATTATTTATTCAGTTGTAGACCTTGAGCTCAGTCTTCTTTAGAGGCTGGGAATTTCTGGAAGAAGTGAAATTCTCTAAACTTCACTTTACCTCTTCACTTCCTTCCAAACCAAACTTCTATTTTAAAAAAAATGGTCTTCCAGACTTATTTATTGAAGGAATTTCTAGACAGTTTTAATCCTTTAATTTAATATACACTTGGAAATACTGAGCTAAAATAATTTACTCTATATTCATTTTCATTATCGTCTAAATTTACTTTAAATTCATAAACATTTATATGTTACTTTCTATGTGCAAAGAAGCATACCTGATACTATGGGAGATAAAGAAATGTACAAAATTTGATCCCCATCCTCAAAAAATTCTAGAATCTCATGTTTGTGTATGATAACTATATGGCAGAAAGTGACAAAAAACACACAAGAAATTCAAGATAGAGGAGAGAGAGTATTAATAAAAGGTTCAGGGAGAAGGTGGCACTCAAGTTAGGCTCTGAGGAACATGAAATTTATTTTTTTTTTTCAAATGGAGATACAGTTTGAAGAGGAAGAGATCCCAGGAAGACAGAATTATGGAGTGGGTGGAAACGAAGTTGGGCCATATGTACAAAGTCTGAATTGCCTTACAGATAAACTAGACTCTATTTTGGGTAGTACTGAAGGCTCTATAGAAGAAAGAGGTAATATTATTTCTTTCTTTTGTTTTTAGGATCATTGTTGAGGTTAGTGAATATTGAGGTGGGATTCAGATTGAGAATCCACTTAGTAACCAAGACAAAAGTTAATTAAAGCCTCACTGATGGTTTGACAATAGGAGACCAATGACAGAGCCAAAGAGAAGAGGAAGGATTTGTTGACCAGAATGTACATAGGAAGATTGTAGGTGTGAAATTGCTTGGGAATTTCTGTTCTGTGACTGGTAACATGAGGATGCTACTGAACACCAAGTTTCAATAGAAGGAAATAAGAGATGATGTTGAATTGGTTTTGGAACATACTGACCTTGCATATCAAAGGGACATCCCTTTGAAAATACCCAGCATTTGTGGGGAGTGCAAGTATATGTCTCAGAATTTAAGAAACAGTGGAATATTAGATTTAGAAATCATGTAAATAGAATAGAGTGTTGAACTCTTAAAAATTGATAGCTGTGAGGGGGATCCAGATGGGGAATACATATAACTCCATGGCTGATTCATGTCAATGTATGACAAAACCCACTACAATACTGTAAAGTAATTAGCCTCCAACTAATAAAAATAAATGAAAAAAAATTTTTTTTTAATTAAAAAAAATTAATAGCTGTCAAGGACATGTACAGAGAACGGACAATAATGGAAAGAGAACCTTGGTTTATACTGAAGCCTGAGGGGCAAGAAGAGAAGTCAGTAAAGATAACAAGCAGGAGCAACCAGAAAGATGAAAAAATAACAGAGGACATTTTCAGGAAAGCCAAGGAAATTGGGACGTTCTAGAAAGCAGCTGTGGTCTAAAAGAGTGAAAACAGCTCTAAAGAGACCAACAAGAATCTAGACAAAGAAAAAAGAAAATCTCCTAGATTATAGACTTTGCGAGGAAAGAGTGTGTTTTAAGGAAACCATTTCAGCAGACTTAGGTGGCAGAAGTCAGATAACAATGGACACAGAGAGGGTGTGATCCGTGGATCAGTCACAAAGGAGGCCAGACTTTTGAGAACTTGACGTCCTGTTTCAAGGTGCATCTTCAGCAGCTAATGATGTTTTGGATGCAAAAGAGATGCTCGGTAAATATTTGCAAATTACATATAAATGAATGACTTAATAAATGAATGTGAGAAAGGGAAGAAAGGCAGGCAGGTAGAGTAAAAGGGGAAAGAAGAAGGGAGGAAGAGAGGAAGAGTGAAAGGAAAAAGAGAAAGAATGAGAGAGATGGGCAGCAGCTCACACAGGTTTGAAGAAAAGTGCTTCTAAAGAAAGGGGAGCCTGGAATCTTCTGGATTGTCGATGAGATTAAGCCAAAGGACTACACAGAAGAAAGATGAATGCATGTCAGAAAATCCTATGAGAGAGATTGAGTCAGAAAACCAGAGGAAGAGTATATAGCTAATGATGTGGAAAGAATCACAGATGAAGAAGCAGGGGTCTCCTCATTAGAGGGTAACAATCTTCTCAGTGAAAGAGACTTTGAGGTGAGCTCTGCTGAGGGCCTGGGCTTGAATTTACCAAAACCTAGGTGTCCTAAACAGTCATTATGCCATGTACCATTTGTCAGTATAATATTATTTTAACCTTTAGGAAAGTGGAGAAAGGAATGGAAATCCACTCCAGTATTCTTGCCTGGAGAATTCCATGGACAGAGAAGCCTGGTGGGCTACAGTCTGTGGGGTTGCAAAGAGTTGGACACAACTGAGCAACTAAAGCACGTAACATAACACATATGAGGTGTCCTAAACAGTCATTATGCCATGAACCATTTGTCAGTATAATATTGTCTTAACATTTAGGAAAGATAAATTTAGTTGTATTTGGATAATTTGAAAATATTATTTAGAAAGACATGATGATTATTGGTTTGATATGGAAGATGAAAGAGTGATATATTTTTATTCATTGGCAGCTCATGTTTCACAATTATTCTAGAACTTGAACTTTCTGAAGTATATTATTCCCTTTCAGCCTCATAGCTCTATTAAAACTGCACAATATTTGTGAGACCTGAGCAAAATAGTTTGCAAGTGATATTTCACTGTGTTTAAATACTCTGCATTTGTAGGTACTTTATATAATGCTTTTGAAGTTTCCTTTTGCCCAAAACATTTAGAGCATCATTCCATTAAATTTTAAGATGCCATTACTGAGAGAAACATATATTTCAAATGATTGGAAAGGGTGAATGCCTTATGTTTAACACAGAGCTGACACTACAGCTTTTTTATTCTGGTTCCCTGATTATTCTTGGCAAACTGTATCACATCGCTTGTAGAAGGTCGGTGAATAGGTAGATGGTTTTGTACTCGGGAACTTTACAGATTCAAGGGAAAATTATTTTGGGGGTGTAAAATCATGTGAAAAATAACTTTGGGCTATACAAATTCCTTTTTCCCGATATTATGGGTAATACAGACTCGCCAAAATGTGATACATGTTTTGCTAGTTTTGAGCAAAAAACAATAGCAGATACTTTCAGTGGTGATGTCAGCATCTAATGTGATGTCATGAATAATGGTTTGGGATGAGAAAGTCATTAGGTACCCAAATGCTGATTTGTACCTTCTCAAAAGAGAAAATATCTTGAAATGGTACCGAAGAGCTTGACATCTGCTACTTTCTTGAATTGTACAGTTCTTGGGCTTTTCTGGTAGCTCAGCTGATAAAGAATCCACCTGCAATGCAGGAGACTCTGGTTGGTTCAATTCCTTGGTCAAGAAGATCTGCTAGAGAAGGGACAGGCTACCCACTCTAGTAGTCTTGGAGTTCCCTGGTAGCTCAGCTGGTAAAGAATCCGCCTGCGATGTGGGAGACCTAGGTTCAATCCCTGGGTTGGGAAAGTCCCCTGGAGAAGGGAACGGCTACCCACTCCAGTATTCTGGCTTGGAGAATTCCATGCACTGTATAGTCCATGGGGTCACAAAGAGCCGGACACGACTGAGAGACTTTTCACTTTCCTGAATTCAGGGCATTGCTTTGTATGTCATCACCACTAGGAAAACATGTTCTACCTCCAGAGCCGTTTCCAAAGTGCCTTCAAGAATGTAATTGTTCAAATAATTTTCTATGAGTAAATTAACCTTTTACATTATTTTATTGACTATGTAATCAACTATAAACAATTCTCCCTGAATAAAAATTTGACTTCCTGTAGGTCAATGGCTATTTCCAAAACAACTTTCTTTGGATCAATTATCTTTGAGTCTTTAGTGGATAATTTTGTGGGATCATTTTTTTTTTTTTTGGTAGGGAGGAAGGAAATCAACATTTTTTGAGCCTTATCGAGACTACTGTGTGCCAGGCTCTTTGCTTGATGATTTTTTAATAGAATTAAATATAGAAGATCTAGATCTAGTATGATTGGGACTGATTAAACAAAATATTGAAAAATTGGAGCAATATTTTTTTAAAAAAAGAACACATAAACCCATATAAAACTCTTTAAAATGTAAAGTAAATACACACTATTTACCAAATTTTGAAATACAGTCTTTGATTTGTGTGGGCTTTCCCTAATTGGATTTCCATATAATCTTTAGGCACAAAATATGTCTTATTAGTTTTCATTTTAATTTAGTTTCGGTTTCTTTAAAGCTGAGCCCAAATTTAAAGACCTTTGGAGAAACAAGCAAATAAACACAGTTCAGATTCCTTTTAGATTTAACAAATTTACCCTAATCTCACCACATCCAATAACACCATTTTTTTTTTCAGTAAAACTCCTTTTATTGAGTATCTTAAAAACCATTGACATAGTTTCTCAACAAAGTTTTTGGAGAAACTCTCACTAATTGCTCAAACTCACATTTCTTTGGTTTATATACTATTTGATAATATAGTTACAGGAACAAGTGCAATTGACATAAGCAGTTTTGAGGGCAAACTTAACTGATTCTGCATACAATTCAGTCTTCACAGAATAAAGGCCAGGGACATTCAGAGTGCTGTGGCTGTTAGTCAAAATGTTTTACAAAGTATAAGAATTCTATCTAATCCAGGGATTTGTTAAATAAAAATTAGTTCTCTAAACTTCCACTATATCATTTCAGGTATCCAGACGGTCTATACACAGTATGACAGGTGACTATTAGAAGCCTCTGTTTTGTTTGAACAGTGAAAATAATTATTGGATACTTGAGTTACACAATGTGCTGGAAAACTTTTCTTTCTAATGACAGTTCGAAAATGCTCAAGTCAAAAGAGTTTTTAAAAAGAAAGGCTCTGAAAATATCAAGCAATTTTTCATGGATCATATCTTTCCCTCCCTTCCATTATCTCCACTTAACTTTCCACTTGCTGCAAATAATTCACGGTCTGTCCCTCATGTAGCCCACAGACGAGAAGCGATCAACTCACAGATGACAACTCTAGAGTATCTTGAAGGAGGTGCTCTGATATGGAGAAGGACAGAGCCCTCTGTCAGCCATAGAGAGGCGTGGCGATCAAACTTGAAAAAAGACTGACTTTTTTTTTTTAATTGGAGGCTAATCACTTCACAACATTTCAGTGGGTTTTGTCATACATTGATATGAATCAGCCATAGAGTTACACGTATTCCCCATCCCCATCCCCCCTCCTACCTCCCTCTCCACCCGATTCCTCTGGGTCTTCCCAGTGTACCAGGCCCGAGCACTTGTCTCATGCATCCCACCTGGGCTGGTGATCTGTTTCACCATAGATAACATACATGCTGTTCTTTCGAAACATCCCACCCTCACCTTCTCCCACAGAGTTCAAAAGTCTGTTCTGTACATCTGTGTCTCTTTTTCTGTTTTTTTTTTTAATACAAAAGAGCCTGGCAGACTACAGTCCATGGAGTTACAAAGAGCCGGACATGGCTGAGTAACCAAGCGCACATATAATATAAACCTTCCTCAGAAAGCCACATCTGGATTGCTTTATTTATTTTTTTTTCTTTTTGGCTGCGTGGCATATGGGATCTTGGTTCCCTGACCAGGGATCAAAATTGGGCCCCCTGCAGTGGAAGCATTCCAACTAACCATTGGGCGGCCCGGGAAGTTCCTGAATTAACGTCTTTAAACATGATTCAGCCAAAGGAAGAAGCTCAAGCAGGCAGAGCAGTATGACTGCTGGCTGGGGTCACAACTTAACCTGCCTGTGTCCTCAAAAGTCATTGCCGCCCTTCGTCACATAGTCACTCTTGAATCCTATCCCTGGATCAACCATCTGGAACAAAGTTAAGGTGGGAACATCTTGTATTAGGGTGATTTTAAGGTCAAGGAGAGAAAACATGGCAGATGAGATTTGGTATAGGATCGAAATCTGAAAAAACCTTGAGTGTCACATAAAAGTTTGGATTTTTAGTCTGAAGAAATGGAAAAGCTATCACAGGGTTTTAATTTAGGGAGTGACATGAGCAAATCTGCATTTACAAGGATAAATCTGGCGGCACGGTGGAGAAAGATCCGCTAAGAGGCAATTGCATTAATTTAGCCCAGAACTGATGAGCACCTAAAACCAAGCAGGCCAGGGGAAATGGAGAGGAGGGAATTAAACTGATCCCTGCCTTCAGATTACTCTTATAACAAGGACAAGAATTAATAGTGTGTGAATATTCACAGATTTTTCCTTTCTCCTTCGTCATAAACTAAGAAAACGGCAACTGCAGGAAAGGAAGAAATAGAGCAAAATGTGTGTGCTAAGTCGCTTTAGTTGTGTCTCTGAGATCTCGTGGACTGTAGCCCGCCTGCCAGGCTCCTCTGTCCATGGGAGTCTCCAGGCAAGAATACTGGAGTGGGTTGCCATGCCCTCCTCCAGGGGATCTTCCCAACCCAGGAATCGAACCCACATCTCTTACGTCTCCTGCGTTGGTGGCAGGTTCTTTACCACTAGTAATACCTGGGAAGCACATAGAGCAGAATATTAATAAGTGTGCTTAAGAAGTTTGGGAGTTATTCCCAATCATACACACATTGCTCCACTCATTTAGCTAATAAATACTTCCTGGGTTTCCTTTTTGAGCCAAGCACAGTTCAAGCCACTGAAATACGGGACTAACAGGTCCAGTGAAGTTCTGCCCAAATACCTCTGTAATTTTTCACTTTCTCTTGATTTCAGCTGTCAGTACACACATTCTCTTCTCTCCACTGCTATCCCTTCTCTTTGTCTTACTCATGCTCTGCATGACCTGGAGAGTCACTTCTTCCCAAGGGACTTCCCAGACCTTCAGCCATGGTTGGGGCCCCAGGACTTGTGCTTCCGTTGCACCTGCCTCGTACTTCCTCTGAGAGAATATCCGATCACATGGGGCTGAAATCATGCTGATTCAATAGCCTGTGATGCCCTGAGAACAGGGACCTCTCTGCTCTGGTCACTGCCCAGCCAAGGGTAGGCACTCAGATACTTCATGAATAAATAGTGTGTCAATGAATTAAGTGGCTCAACACATAGAATTTTTTCTTCCTCCATAAAAATGATAACTTTAGGCAGCCAAACTTATCATTATACTTTAAACTGGCATTATGTTAGCCTTATGCCCAGGAAGCTCAAGGCCATTATATGTTAACGTTCTATATTTCTAGCCTCTACTTCTAGATTGAGAAATGAGCCACATATGGTTAGCTAAACTCATTTGTAAAAACTTGGCATGTTCTCAAATCATATTCAAAGCTTATGTTAGTTTTGAAGATACAAATAAAACATATATTTTCCAGAACCTCCCCTTCTTCTGTTGAATTTTTGGAAAAGATCTCCCACGTTGTGAACTTCTGTAAACTATATTCTAAGTTGAATCTGAATATCATGATTTGATTTGAATTTTTCATACACTCTTATTCAAGCCATGGCACCAAGAGTAGAGAAGTCTTATTTGTATATAGGAATAAGGACTGTTATAATTTTAGATTTCAAAGTACCATAGATAATAGCATATGTTAATCTTAAAAGCACTTGTCATGTTTCAAGTAAAAATAAGTCTCTTAAAGATGTTCCATAGAATTTGTTATGCCTTTAATAAGCATTAGATTTCAGTTCTGTCTTTTAAGAACCTCAGAAGTGAATAATAAGAACGTTGATAATGTTTTAAAAAAAAATCTCTCTATTCCCATTCTAAGTTCTTCACTTTATGACCAATCAATGGGCCACAATGTCACCTTCAAACTCTTGGCAATAAGCACTTATGATAAATAATGACATATTTGTTTTTCAAGCATAACTCACTTGCCATGACTACTTTAAGCCCTAACTTTCATAAAAATCTTGAATTATCATATTTTTTACAGAAATAACCATAAAATCCATTCAAAAGATCTGCTCAACTCTGTATGATACCTAACTTGTACTTATGACAGAAAATATAAATTATTTATTTTTATTACTTTTCCATTTTCAAGCAGGATCTTCCCCTTCTGCTTTTCCCCAATTTGGTCTTAGGAGTATATTGCCTGATGATTATTGCCAAAGCCCCCTTAGAGAAATAAGCAAAATGTATTTTTACTCTTAAAGTATTTTTTCTTTTATGGTGCCAAATAGTGGAAATGTACTTGACTTATACAGGGTAACTTGATAGGCGTCTTTGAACATATTTGATCTCTTTTAACTTATAATAACTCTGGAAAGTATTTCATACCTCAGTAAAAATAAAGGTAATGGAGGTTCAGAAAGTATGCGTCACCCATCTAAAATTAGATAGCTAGTCAATGGTTGATTACACATTTAATATTCTTTCCGAGAAACCAAATTTTAGGCAAAGTTAAAATATCTTTTAGTAAGGAGAAATAATACAATTGTTGCTTAAGTATATCAGTTTTAAATATAACAGCTGAAGTTAACTGAAACTTCATCCCTTCTTTTTGGGACAATTTCTTTGTTTCCGCATTGTTTTGTTTTGCTATTATAAGTCACCACAGCAGGTAATAAAAAGATATGCAATGATCCCATTTTTAACACTTGATCTTAAGATCTGAGAAGCATCAATAAACAGCCAGACACAGGAAATTGATGTCTGGAAAAAAATGTGAGAGAGTTAAGATATCAGTAGCACAAAAGTAGGAAACAGATATCACTGAGGATGTAAAGTGGTAAAAATGACTGACCCTAAGGCAAGAAATCCACATATTATGGCTCTGAATAAGCAAGTTGGGCTCAGGGAAGACATTAATGGTAATGGTGAGTGAACAATTTGGAAGAAAATATGAACACAGTTTGGTATTACTAGAGCCCAGTTTCCACATCAAAGTGTACTGCATGAGTAAAAACATACATTTGGAGCAAACGTATCCAGTAGTTAACTACTTCCACTTATATTGCTAAATAGAAAGGGCATTTTCAAGCAATAAATAAAAATGACGCATTAATTTCGTGCCTTGTGTTATTCCTAGTCCTTTCCTGATAGCAGCTACATTTCTGAGATGTTAGCCCCCACTAACATTTATTTAGTAATTGCTGCATTGTAATGGTTCATTTAGAACTGCATTACAATGTAAGTGCCAGAAAACCCAACTGTACTGGGCTTTAACAAAAGGGAATTTAGCATTTGACAAAACTGATGAGTCCTAGGATTGACCTATGTGGTGGTCAGTTGTGTCTGATTCTTTGCGACCCCATGAACTGTAGACCTTAAACTAGCAATTCTACAGGAGAAAGGGTCATCATCAGGGTGAATGTAACAGAGAAGAAAGATGCTAGAAGGACACTGAGACTCATTCTAACACCATTTTGTCCAAAATTGGTCTTACACCTGACCTCTGCGTGTGTGTGTGTTCAGTCATGTCTGACTCCGCGACACCATGAACTGTAGCCCACCAGTTCCTCTGTTCAAGGGATTTTCCAGGCAAGAAAACTGGAGTGGGTTGCCGTTTCTTCCTCCAGGGGATCTTCCCAACCCAAGGATCAAACCTGTGTCTCCTGCATCGGCAGGGAGATTCTTTACCACTTAGCCACCTGACCTAGCTGCAGGCATATCTAGATCTAGGCCTCCAATGCCACAGACCTGGTTTCACTAGTCTCCCTTTGTACTGGCAAGAGGGTTGAGGCACGTTTGAGCTGCTACACAGTACCTGGGTTTACTGTCGTTCAACCAACTTGAGGAATTTTCCAGTCTCTACAATAGTCACAGTGGCCACAGGGATCTAGTGGTTGATTGGCTGAGTGATGTGTTAGACTGAGAGGAAGAAGACTTACCTCCACATAGGAGTTACCGTTGCCAGGAGTAGAGAGAATGAATCCCAGGGAGGCACAGATGACAAAAGTTCAGGAAATCCTCTAAGCCATCCCTCTCTCTCCCCAGAGTGGACTTACTTCCTTTCTTCACGTCTTCCTTCATAAAACATGAATGTTTGAGCACTTGTAACATGATAGTGTTAATAGCAGTGAGAAAGAAGACAAGAAGACTCTTGCCCGCATGAAGCTCCAGATGAGTGAATGTGAAGAGCCACTTGTACTCATCAAGGACTAATAGGGCTATGAGGATGAATTGTATGACAATTTCCTTCCATCAAATATTGTGGAAAATGTAATGAATCAAGCTCTCTCTTAAAAGTCTGACTATGGGTTGGGGCATATTGCTGTCAAAAGAGGGAAAAGTATAATACACCATCTCTTGGTTCTTTCTATGTCTAATTTTTCATAAGCTCAGGTTATTTTCTTGGGAAATGATGCCTACAAGAGGCCATTGCTGAGGGGGCAAATGACAAGTTCTAGAGCAGGAGCCCCCTGGTGAGTGGGATCGTGGGGACTCATGGGGCAGCAGAGGGTCATTAGCTCTTGGCCCCAAGTAGCTGTGGAGAAACTAAGAGGAAGACAGCATCAAATACAAACTTTTTAAGTAATTATTTTATTGAATAAAATATTAATTTCCTTCTATTAATTCATTGTAAAATGCCTAGCATGAGAGATTTGAATAGTTAGCAGATAACAGTGGTCAACTTGCCCACAGGCAAGTTTTACTATCTCCTTTAAAGATACAGTCTTCATTTCCTTTTCAGACTTTCCCCATTTATTTTATGATTTAATTTTCCTTCTCCCTAATATGATCAAATCATCTTGAAAAATCAACAGAAAAAATTCTAAGTGGTTCAGAATTTTGCAAAGGTAAAAATACACTGGATTGTGCATCAGGGTCAGAGATGGATTTTTGAACTTAGCTTTACAGGACTGTTCTCTTTGTGATGCTATGGACTGTAGCCATATGGCTCCTCTGTCCATAGAGTTCTCCAGGCAAGAATACTGGAGTGGGTAGGCATTCCCTTTTCTAGGGGATCTTCCCAACTTCCCAACCCAGGGATCAAACCCATGTCTCCTGCATTGCTGGCATATTTCTTACCGTCTGAGCCACCTGACTCTTTACTACACTTTTTGCAGAACTGTTACTCCCCACTCCACCAAAAAAAAAAAAAAAAAAAAATCCAAGCAAGCAAACTCTTAGGTAACCCCTGAGTTTGCATCCCAACTTCCTAGATATGCTTGAAAGAGGATAAACATATGAACTAGGGTTCTATTTTTTTCCAGTGGTTCCCAGGAAGACTACAATGAGCTATTGGCATGTTCGCTTCAAAACTACACAGAGAAGCAATACCTCTGTCACTCTTATAGTTGACATCTCACCTTGGCAGCTCACCCTTCTCAGAGGTTGTGTTTTCATCTCTGAAAAGAGGCATTTCTCAGAAGGAGATATAAAACATTAATGCTGATGGATTTTCAAGTAGACAGCAAGACAAGTAACAATCTTTGTTGAACAGTGTTGTCAAAGCAATTTTGAAGTTCCTGTTTTGTACCTTTCTTTGTCAGTCTTGATCAACAGGTACTTAAAAAAATTGAAGCAAAGTGTTGAAAAAGACTAGGTTATTTTAAGTTAAATGTAAGATTTTGTTTTGACTTTGTGTGAAGTTTTGTTGAGGTTATGTGGTACCATATACCAATTTTTAGAGATGTAGGCTAACACTGCAAATGATGATCCCATAAACAAAATTCTGGAGGATTGGACTTAAAAGAAGGAATTGCAAAGCTAAAATTATTGACTGTATATTATATGTCAGTTCTGTGCTGTGCTGTGTTTAGTTACTCATTTGTGTCTGACTCTTTGCAACCCCATAGACTATATTCGGCCAGGCTCCTCTGTCCATGGGGATTCTCCAGGAAAGAATATTGGAGTGTGTTGCCATGCCCTCTTCCAGGGGATCTTCCGACACAAGGACTGAACCCATGTCTCCTGCATTGCAGGAGGATTCTTTACTGTCTGAACCATGAGGGAAGCCCAAGAATATTGGAGTGGATAGCCTATCCCTTCTCCAGGGGAACTTCCAAACCCAGGAATCAAACCAGAGTCTCCTGCAATCCAGGCAGATGTTTTACCAGCTGAGCTCCCAGGGAAGCTTATTATAGGTCAGACTGTGGTAAATGCTTCAGTATAGCATTTCAGGTTAACTTGATAACAATTCCATGGGGCCAGTACTACTATTTATCTCTTAAGGAAATAGCCTTTGGGATCAGTAGCCTAAGGAAAGGTGCTAAATGATGGAGCTAAGGATAGAAACCACAGCTCAGTGATTCCAGAGCATATGTCCAGCCTGTTCATAAGCCAATAATTTGTTTGGAGAAGTTTACAAATATTTTATCCATCACTTCTAGGAAAAACCCTCCATTGATTTAAGTAGTGCTTTATTTATTTATTTATTATTTTATAATAGAAAAACTAACCAAGAGACAATTAGATCTCGCAACATCACCTTCATTGTGTGAAAAAAGTGTACTTGTTTAAATTCAGGGTTATGAAACTTATTTGTATTTTTATAACATGAGATGTGTCAGGCCTAGTCTATCTTGAGCGCTAGAGTCTCACTGCAAAAAGACTCTGCCTTCTTCAGCCCACATAACTTTCACTTCAAGCCAAGTATTCCTGTATTGGAGTTGGTTCTTACTTCCCTAACCAGCATTTAAATGCTCAGTCTGAGGCAAGAGTCTGCCCTATTTTCATGTGTATTTCTTATTTCTCGGGTCTCACTTCTGTTTTTAGGCTTTTTCCTTCCTCCTTCTTTGGGTTCCAAATGTCAGAGATTATCTGATTGTTCCCAAGTATGTCAGTTCATGCCCTCCAGAATGCAGACACCAAGATAGATGGAATTTAGAATAAGAGATTTATTGAGGAGGATACCTGGGATAAGAAGGGAACAGGAAAAGGCAGGAAGGCCTCAGGCCACAGTGCAGCATCACACCTGTGAAAGGAGAGGAGCAAGGAAAAATAATTGGATAGGAAGAGCCTCAGATCATGGTGTACCTATGGGGCAGGCTCAGCCAGCCCTATGGGAAAACTCAGACATAAGGACTCCCACACTAGGCAGAAATAACCAAGTCCCATACCTCATCATGCTCAACCATTAGCCAGGAGCCTTCCATGGGCAGACTGGCCTTGACCTAAATGCTGCAGTCGATTTGAAGACTCTGTGGCTGGTGGCTGGCAGCTAACGGCTGTCCATGGAGAAATTTAATGGCTACCACAATTGAGCTCTCCTGCTCAGCAGATGCTCTTCTGCAGATCTGGGGATGAGCTCTTTCATGGCTCCCATTGGACTCTTCCTTAGGGGAAACTTACAAGGGAACCGTTGGTATGATCAGCTATAGGCCCCTTCCCTCCAGTTCAAATGCATGCCAAGTCACTTCAGTCATGTCCAACTCTTTGCAACCCTATGGACTGTAGCCTGCCGGGCTCCTCTGTTCATGGGAATTTCTAGGCAAGAATACTGGAATAGGTTGCCATGCCTTCCAGGGAATCTTCCCAACCCAGAGATCGAACCTGCGTCACTTATGTCTCCTCCTCCAGCAGGTTCTTTACTACCAGTGCCACCTGGGAACCCCATTCAGTTCATATAGGGGCTGCAATTAATTCTCATTACCTCCCTCCTCTCACACTTATTCTAAATTCACCTCACTCTCACACTGAGCTAATACCTCTACCGGCCTCTGTCACTCACTTAGTAGTGAGACTAATTTAATGAGAGGTTGGGATGTCTGGTAAACAAAACCTTCTCTTGCTAGGTTGCTGCATGTAACCTTTCAAAGCCATACTGGGCAAGGGAGTATCCAGAGATGTCCCACACATTTCTCTCTCTGCCCCATCTTGTAAGAATAGGTGCTCTTTCTCATAATGATTAGGGTCCATGATCTCTTCTGTAATGGTTACGTTGTCTTCTTGCCTGCTGGCCAGTATACAAAGAGAGCTCAAATTACTTAGGAGGCAGCTTTGATGTTCCATGAGATCCTTGCTGTGTCGTCTAGAAAGACTGTGCCTTCTTTGGAGACCAGGACTTCTAACTCAGTAGAGACCAGAAATATGGGGGTAAGAAGCACAAAATCCCTCAATGGGTTGCTGGTTGTCAGCTACCTTAATTCCTAATGTCAAGTCTCCTCTTGAAGACAAATCTCAGAAGCATACACCACAGGTGCTGTACCAGTGCTTGGCCCTCTACCTCGGAGAGGATTATATGTCCTCACGGGTGGTCATGTAATTTGCAGTGTTTTCCTGTTGCAGAGATTCAGTCCTCACCCCATCAACATCAAGCTTGTTCATAAGACTGGTTTTAGCCCATGAATGTGAGTTTATGATATATACCCCATCTGAGCACAAGCTTTGAGAGACACTGTGTGGTTCAGTTCAGTTCAGCCACTCAGTCGTGTCCGACTCTTTGCCACCCCATGGACTGCAGCACGCCAGGCCTCCTTGTCAATCTCCAACTCCCAGAGTTTACTCAAACTCATGTCCATTGAGTTGGTGATGCCATCCAACCATCTCATCCTCTGTCCTCCCCTTCTCCTCCCGCCTTCACTCTTTCCCAGCATCAGGGTCTTTTCAAATGAGTCAGTTCTTCGCATCAGGTAGCCAAAGTATTGGAATTTCAGCTTCAGCAACAGTCCTTCCAATGAATATTCAGGACTGATTTCCTTTAGGATGGACTGGTTTGATCTCCTTGCAGTCCAAGGGACTCTCAAGAGTCTTCTCCAACACCACAGTTCAAAAAACATCAATTTTTTGGCACTCAGTGTTCTTTATAGTCCAACTCTCACATCCATACATGACTACTGGAAAAACCATAGCTTTGACTAGACGGACCTTTGTTGGCAAAGTAATGTATCTGTTTCGCAATATGCTGCCTAGGTTGGTCATAACTTTTCTTCCAAGGGGCAAGGGTCTTAATTTCATGGCTGCAGTCACCATCTGCAGTGATTTTGGAGCCCAACTGTGTGGTTCAGTGTTTTTCTCTTTCTGCCATGAGAACATATTCCAGTAGGGGTTAGTTCCTAGAATGAAGAAGACATGTGGAGGAGAGCCACAGCTGATGCATAGCCAACCTAATGAATACAAGCAAAAAAATAAACCTGTGTTGTTAAAAATAACTAAGAATTGGAGATTATTTGTAACTTCAGGATAACCTAATGAGATCTTACAAATGCATGGTACCTTGTCTTACCTGTGGTATTTTCCCTGGTCTCTGGCAAGTCTCCTTTGCTTGATTTCTCACACCTGTGTCTCCCTCCCTGTTTCTAACTAACAGACATCTGTCATAAATATCTCTAAGTGTTGTTCTTAATATTGCTGGGGTTCTCTGGATTGACTACACAGAGACATCTGGATATAGATTTTAAGAAATTATTGGCTACAGAATTTGGTTCACTGGCTACAGAGATACTGATTCAACAAATATGATTCAGTAGTTGTCATTAGTATGGGTCCAGAGATTTGCATATCTTAAAAACTACACATAGTCCCCTCATACATTCAGGAGTTAGTTGTATGTTATATTCCATAGTTTTCAGTTTGCTTTAGGCTAATTACCTTTGCTGGTCTCTTGAACCTAAATGTACCATAACTGTTATTACTCAACTTTAGCCTTGGGTAATGGCCTTTCTATCAGACTTATCTTAGCCCCATATCTTCATCCTGCATTTACAGCCTGGTCAAATGAAATTTGACCTGAGACCTACCATTGTTTAAAGCATACACTGAATTTCTCTTTGGAAAAGTTGTTAGTGTGTATGTGTATTTGTGTGTATGCATGTGTGTCTATGTGTGTATACATGACATATAGGAACAAAAGGATAGAGAGTTAGAGAAAATTGTATTATGCTGAAAAAGGTAATTTTGAAATGAAGCAGCAGAGCTAATTATCTGTCTGGACAAGGTACATATTTAGGTTTTGAGCTATTTAGGTCAAAAGTAACAGAGAAATTGCTGATACAATTATTCCTAGTAACACTCTCATAATTGCCTGTGTGCATTAACACATGCATAAATCCCCTCACGTGGATATGTTCCTAAGAATGACTGTCTAAATAAGTCCTCAAAGTACCTTTTGTTCAGTGGTATGGCAGTGGAAGTAAGGAAAAGACACATAGAATGATTGAGGCAAAGATAGATGAGATCAAATGTTTCATCTTCCATGAGAAAGATTAAGGTCACAATCATCATAAATCAGTGATAAACCTTCCCATTCCATCACACCCTAATCCACCCTCTACCACTTCTGCCTTAAATTCTTTCTGATTTTTCATTTGAATTTATTCTCGCTTATTTTTTGACTGACGTTCTAGAAGAAAGCACAGAAGTGAAATGCCTGAGGACACTGAATGGATTTAGGAGACTGACCACTATGATGTGAACACTTCCACCTAATCATTTGCTTGATTTCATTCATGTTTCTAGATATCAACTGCTCTGGACAGTCCACTGAAATTCCTTTATTTTGTTTTGCAAAGACAGTTTGTCTAGTGTCTATCAACTCAAAATACTCGGAAAAATATGAAATAAATATAAAAAACATTTTTGATTGAATAGCAAATTGTGATCAGAATGAAACGCCAGCATCAGAGTCACACGCACTAGTTGAATCCTCTCTGGCTCTGTTCTCAAGGGTCCTAAAACTGTCATAACTGCTTCACTGAAGATGGAAAAAAGGCTCATTTACCATTATTGTTCCTACTGGAATTAAAATGTATGACAAATCTTAGAGTCATGAAAGATACAATGAAGAAACAAATAAAATTAAAATAAGGACTTCCCTCGTGGTCCAATGGTTAAGATTCCAACTTCCACTGCAAGGGACATGGGCTTGATTCCTGGTGAGAGAAATAAGATTCTGCATGCCACATGGCACAACCAGAATAAATGAATAAATAAATGAAATTTAAAGAAATAAATTTTTAAAAGGCATAAATAAGCTTATGTTTGGAAAGGTAGATTCAGGAGGCTTCCAAAATTCATATGCTCAAAGATACTTTTTATACTTCATCAGTTCAGTTCACTTGCTCAGTCGTGTCCGACTCTTTGCGACCCCATGAATCGCAGCAAGCCAGGCCTCCCTGTCCATCACCATCTCCCGGAGTTTACTCAAATAAATGCCCATCGAGTCAGTGATGCCATCCAGCCATCTCATCCTCTGTCGGCCCCTTCTCCTCCTGCCCCCAATCCCTCCCAGCGTCAGAGTCTTTTCCAATGAGTCAACTCTTCCCATGAGGTGGCCAAAGTATTGGAGTTTCAGCTTTAGCATCAGTCCTTCCAATGAACACCCAGGGCTGATCTCCTTTAGGATGGACTAGTTGGATCTCCTTGCAGTCCAAGGGACTCTCAAGAGTCTTCTCCAACACCACAGTTCAAAAGCATCAATTCTTTGGCTCTCAGCTTTCCTCACAGTCCAACTGTCACATCCATACATGACCACCGGAAAAACCACAGCCTTGACCAGACAGACCTTTGTTGGCAAAGTAATGTCTCTGGTTTTTAATATGTTGTCTAGGTTGGTCATAACTTTCCTTCCAAGGAGTAAGCATCTTTTAATTTCATGGCTGCAATCACCATCTGCAGTGATTTTGGAGCCCAAAAAATTAAAGTCCGACACTGTTTCCACTGTCTCCCCATCTATCTGCCATGAAGTGATGGGACCAGATGCCATGATCTTAGTTTTCTGAATGTTGAGCTTTAAGCCAACTTTTTCACTCTCCTCTTTCACTTTCATCAAGAGGCTCTTTAGTTCTTCCTCGCGCTTTCTGCCATAAGGGTGGTGTCATCTGCATATCTGAGATTATTGATATTTCTCCCGGCAATCTTGATTCCAGCTTGTGCTTCTTCCAGCCCAGCGTTTCTCATGATGTACTCTGCATATAAGTTAAATAAGCAGGGTGACAATATACAGCCTTGATGTACTCCTTTTCCTATTTGGAACCAGTCTGTTGTTCCATGTCCAGTTCTAGCTGTTGCTTCCTGACCTGCATACAGGTTTCTCTAGCGGCAGGTCAGGTGGTCTGGTATTCCCATCTCTTTCAGAATTTTCCACAGTTTATTGTGACCCACACAGTCAAAGACTTTGGCATAGTCAATAAAGCAGAAATAGATGTTTTTCTGGAACTCTCTTGCTTTTTCAATGATCCAGTGAATGTTGGCAATTTGATCTCTAGTTCCTCTGCCTTTTCTAAAACCAGCTTGAACATCTGGAAGTTGACAGTTCACATATTGCTGAAGCCTGGCTTGGAGAATTGTGAGCATTACTTTACTAGCATGTGAGATGAGTGCAATTGTGCAGTAGTTTCAGCATTCTTTGGCATTGCCTTTCTTTGGGGTTGGAATGAAAACTGATATTTTCCAGTCCTGTGGCCACTGCTGAGCTTTCCAAATTTGCTGGCATATTGAGTGCAGCACTTTCACAGCAGCATCTTTCAGGATTTGAAATAGCTGAGCTGGAATTCCATCACCTCCACTTGCTTTGTTCGTAGTGATACTTCCTAAGGCCCACTTGACTCCACATTCCAGGATGTCTGGCTCTAGGTGAGTGATCACACCATCGTGATTATCTGGGTTGTGAAGATCTTTTTTGTATAGCTCTGTGTATTCTTGCTACCTCTCCTTAATATCCTCTGCTTCTGTTAGGTCCATACTAATCCTGTCCTTTATTGAGCCCATCTTTTCATGAAATATTCCCTTCGTATCTCTAATTTTCTTGAAGAGATCTCTACTCTTTCCCCTTCTATTGTTTTCCTCTATTTCTTTGTATTGATCCTGAGGAAGGCTTTCTTATCTCTCCTTGCTATTCTTTGGAACTCTGCATTCAAATGGGTATATCTTTCCTTTTCTCCTTTGCTTTTCGCTTCTCTTCTTTTCACAGCTATTGGTAAGGCCTCCTCAGACAGTCATTTTGCTTTTTTGCATTTCTTTTTCTTGGGGATGGTCTTGATCCCTGTCTCCTGTACAATGTCATGAACCTCCGTCCATAGTTCGTCAGGCACTCTGTCTATCAGATCTAGTCCCTTAAATCTATTTCTCACTTCCACTGTATAATCATAAGGGATTTGATTTAGGTCATACCTGAATGGTCTAGTGGTTTTCCCCACTTTCTTCAATTTAAGTCTCAATTTGGCAAAAAGGAGTTCATGATCTGAGCCACAGTCAGCTCCTGGTCTTGTTTTTGCTGACTGTATACAGCTTCTCCATCTTTGGCTGCAAAGAATATAATCAATCTGATTTCGGTGTTGACCATCTGGTGATGTCCATGTGTAGAGTCTTCTCTTCTGTTGTTGGAAGAGGGTGTTTGCTTTGACCAGTGCGTTCTCTTGGCAAAACTCTGTTAGCTTTGCCCTGCTTCATTCTGTACTCCAAGGCCAAATTTGCCTGTTACTCCAGGTATCACTTGACTTCCTACTTTTTTGCATTCCAGTCCCCTATAATGAAAAGGACATCTTTTTTGGGTGTTAGTTTTAAAAGCTCTTGTAGGTCTTCACAGAACTGTTCAACTTCAGCTTCTTCAGCGTTACTGGTCAGGGCATAGACTTGAATTACCATGATATTGAATCGTTTGCCTTGGAAACGAACAGAGATCATTCTGTCGTTTTTGAGGTTGCATCCAAGTACTGCATTTCAGACTGTTTTGTTGACTATGATGGCTACTCCATTTCTTCTAAGGGATTCCTGCCCACAGTAGTAGATATAATGGTCATCTGAGTTAAATTCACTCATTCCAGTTCATCTTAGTTCACTGATTCCTAGAATGTCAAAGTTGACTCTTGCCATCTGTTTGACTACTTCCAATTTGCCTTGACTCATGGACCTAACATTCCAGGTTCCCCTGCAATATTGCTCTTTACAGCATTTAATCTTGCTTCTAACATCAGTCCCATCCACAACTGGCTGTTGTTTTTGCTTTGGCTCCATCCCTTCATTCTTTCTGGAGTTATTTCTCCACTGATCTCCAGTAGCCTATTGGGCACCTACTGCCCTGGGGAGTTCATCTTTCAGCGTCTTATCTTTTTGCCTTTTCATGCTGCTCATGGGTTCTCAAGGCAAGAATACTGAAGTGGTTTGCCATTCCCTTCTCCAGGGGACCACATTCTGTCAGACCTCTCCACCATGACCCGTCCGTCTCGTCTTGGGTGGCCCCACACAGCATGACTTAGTTTCATTGAGTTAGATAAGCTGTGGTCCATATGCTCAGATTGGCTAGTTGTCTGTGATTGTGGTTTCTGTCTGCCCTCTGATGCCCTCTCTCAGCACCTACCGTCTTACTTGGATTTCTCTTACCTTGGACTTGGGGTATCTCTTCAAGGCTGCTCCAGCAAAGTGCAGCCATCGCCCCTAACCTTAGACGTGGGGTAGCTCCTCTCAGCCACTCCTGGCTGCTCTACTAATTTATTAGTAGAACTAAGTTACTAGTGTAACCAACGGATTCTGGAAACTGAAGAGAGATTGACCATTATTTTACTGATTTAAGCAAGTATTTCCCCATCCTTTCTTTCTTTCTTTCTTCCTTTCTTCCGTCCTTCCTTCCTTCACTTCCTCACCCCTTCCTGTCTGTCTCCCCCCTTGTATTCATAACAGAACCCCCTTTGTCATTGCTGTTTGTTTTGTTTTACCCTCTATGCTAATTAGGTAAAAGTAGGGATGATCTTGTGAAGTTGAAAAGAGTTTCAAATGCTGCCTCAGTCATGTGTCAAAGGGTGGTCTATGACATATATGTACTAGTATGTATAAGTGAAGTGAGTGAAAATCACTCAGTCGTGTCCAACTCTTTGCGACAGGCCTCCCTATCCATCACCAACTCCTAGAGTTTATCCAAACTCATGTCCATTGGGTTGGTAATGACGTCCAACCATCTCATACTCTGTCGTCCCCTTCTCCTCCTGCCTTCAATCTTTCCCAGGATCAGGATCTTTTCAAATGAGTCAGCTCTTGGCATCAAGTGGCCCAAACACTGAAGTTTCAGCTTTAACATCAGTCCTTCCAATAAACACCCAGGACTGATCTCCTTTAGGATGGACTGGTTGGATCTCCTTGCAGTCCAAGGGACTCTTAAGAGTCTTCTCCAACACCATAGTTCAAAAGCATCAATTCTTCGGTGCTTAACTTTCTTTATAGTCCAAGTCTCACATCCATACATGACGACCAGAAGAACCACAGCCTTGACTAAATGGACCTTTGGTGGCAAAGTAATGTCTCTGTTTTTTAATATGCTGTCTAGGTTAGTCATAACTTTTTTCCAAGGAGTAAGCATCTAACAAGATTTACCTGAAAGTAAAGAAAGAGGATTGAAGATGAAATGTTCTATGTGGTAGTTTTGGGCTTTTTTTTTGTTTGTTTGTTTATTTAGAATACTAATTTTTGAGTATCTGGATACCAGTATAGCAGAATTTCTGATTACGGTCAAATCATATCGCTTTAATATCATATTGAATGCAAAAGTATAGAATATTTTCACGCTGTTGGAAACGTTTCTTTCCCAGTCTCAAGTTAAAATGTGAACTGTCATCAGTTACAGACATACTTGTGCCCATGACGTTGCCCATCTTGGCTCACCTGGCGCCGGTTTCGTCTTTCTCTTACAGCATAGGTGGAGAAGTGGGGCGAGGCCACGAAGGAACCTACGTGGGCAAGCATTTCCGCATGGGATTCATGACGATGCCCGCGCCCCAGGACCGGCTGCCCCATCCCTGCTCCAGTGGCTTCTCGGTCAGGTCGCAGTCGCTGCACTCGGTCGGGGGCACAGACGAGGACAGCAGCTGTGCCTCCCGGAGACAGCCACCCCCCAAGCCCAAGCGGGACCCCAGCACCAAGCTGAGCACGTCATCTGAGACGGTCAACAGTACGGCGGCCAGCAAGAGCGGCAAAGGCCCCGAGCGGACCGAAGGTAAAACCGGCCAGGCCCATCGCACCTAGAATGAGGCTTCACACAAGTGTCCGGATCCGCATACCCACCAGCATCTGCCTTCCTCCCTGGGTCACATGATCTTGTCTCTTCAACACCTTAAATCTTAAAAAAGAAGAATAGGGGTGGGAGGGGGTGGTGTGTGGCTGTTCATTGCCAAATGACACCCCCCCACAATATATTTAATTTATATCACCAAAACAGGGTGTGAGTTTTCTAGCCCCCTTTAAGGGGCTTTGAATCATTAGGAAACTATTTTGCCTAGCAGTATATCTAAAATCTATATTTTCTTGCTTTTATTCCTGTTACTTGTATAATTATAGACGTATCATGAGATTGCCAGGTGGTGCTAGTGGTAAACAACTCACCTGCCAGTGTAGAAGAGGTGAGAGGTAGGTTGGATCCCTGGGTGGGGAATATCCGCTAGAGGAGGGAATGGCAACTCACTCCAGTATTCTTGCCTGGAGAATCCCCTGGACAGAGGAGCCTGGCAGACTGCAGTCCATAGGGTTGCAAAGAGTGGGACATGATTGAGCAACTTAGCACAATTGCACACATCATGAAATCATGAGGGGGGGCTTTGTAATGCCAGAAAATATAAAAAAGAAAAATCGTAGTCATCTTTAGAAATAATCATTTCTTAATCATTTTGGTGTACTTCCAATGAATTTGAATTTATGCATGCATGTATGTACATTTGTAGCCTCTACTTCAATCCCTGTCTTCTGTTTTTTACCACATCTATGTTTTTTTTTCTCAGCCATGAAGTACATAAATCAAATATATCTTAGTCTCTTTGTTGGCCTATAATTATAAATTAGGTCAGATTAACCCCAGATCTCACTGGTACTTTAGCCTTGCTTGAATAAATCAGTTTCAGCTTTCCTGAAATTTTCCTGAGAGTCCCTTGGAGGGCGAGTAGTCCCAAGGGAGTTTTGATACAGGTGCATTCAGATGGCTGTGTGTCAGCTGTGGAAGATGCTTCGGGGCGTCCAGTGCTGACTGGACTTGTGACTGGCTTGAGAGCACGTCTCCCCCAGGTCCCATGGTCTTTCTCTTACCCTGTCTCTCCCTGACATTCTTCCCCAATGGCTCACCTGAGCACCTGGTATTCCAAGTTCCCCAGTAGCTTGCTACAAAGACTGGACACCAGTTGGTCCCTTCCTTAACTGGGCAGGTTTCTTTGCCACTGAGGCTCTCCAGTCCTTCACAAAAGCTCCCTCATCTTGTGGTCTAATCCTCCCACGGAAACATAAACCTAGCCTACGGTATGGTTACCCATGAAGCATATTCCATCTCTCTTCTAATATCTTCATCTCTCCTTTCACCTGTATCAGTGTCCAAGGGCATATTTAGCCAAAAAGCAAAAGCCTCAGAGAATACTGAAGAATACAAATAAATGCCTGGAGATTGAGCTAATCCATACTTTCTTCAGGGAAAATCTCCAGTTAATCTCAGTTTTTCCTACTTCATATACAGTCAGAAATAATCACAATTATGGGTATGTGTGTGAGATTTTATGTGTGAATAATATGCATTTGTGCATAGTTACGAAATTGAAATCCTAGTGCATAGTTTTGTGCTTTATATTTTCACTTGTTTTCTTGTGATTATTGTCCATGGCATTCTGTTTGTTGGGAAACACCATTTTTAAGGAAGGGCATGCACTTCATGGTACTTTATACAATTGTTATCTCTTTGATGAAGTCTTAGTTGAGCTTCCCTGGTGGCTCAGATGGTAAAGAATCCACCTGCAGTGCAGGAGACCCGGGTTCAATCCCTGGGTCAGGAAGATCCCCTGGAGGAGGGAATGGCAGCCCACTCCAGTATTCTTGCCAGAAGAATTCCATGGACAGAGAAGCCTGGCAGGCCACAGCCCATGGGACCTCAGAGTCAGACACGACTGAGCGACTAATACTCAACACACCAGATTGGTTCCAGTCTGTTCTGCTGTAATCAATCACACTGCAATGAAGGGTTGTGTGTGTGTGTGTGTGTGTGTGTGTGTGTGTGTGTGTGTGAGGGGGTGTCTGTTTGTGAAACTCTTTTTTTCCTCTACCTTGAAACAGATTTGAATTCTGAGTCTTTTTTTCTCACGATTCAAGGTCATCAGTATGTCCTACAACTTGTAACATACTGATGTTTTAGAGATAGTGTTTAGTTTACTTGTTAATAAACTAAAAGGCTCTAGAGATCTGTGTTCTGTAAATTTTAAAGATTGTTCTTAAGTTTTCCCTGATATTGATACCTGATGCCTCTCATTTCTCCTTATAGTCTATGAGGTTATTTCCAGAAGTCATGTCTTCTTACTTGTACTGCCAGAAAACTACATAATCAATTACATTGCATTGTTTTCAAAAGCAGATTATGATTTAGAACAATGGTGTCTGAATGATGAGGGCCTGAGTGTAATCTAAAATGATTCAAGAATAAAGGGGGATAAAAGAACCATTGGAAGGGGAGGCGAAAAGGAATCAGACAAGGTGAGCGGCCAGTAAAGGATGTGCTATCAGGCTAGGTAACGCTGCTGGAAACACTTTTGGAAGCAGTGTAACATACACACCTCAAAATAGTCCCCTCCCTGGGGAGGGGAGCTTGGGGTCTTCAAAGTGGTCATGTGGAAAATTATGATTGTCCCACAGAAGAAACATTTGAGTGGTGATTCAATTGTCTTAAAGACAGAACTGATTACCATTCATTTGAGATGCTTCAGGTAGCTAAATCCTGAGATAGAGAAACTCATAAGTCTCTCAGATCCCTTCACCATCTCAAGATCTAAGGCTCTAAATAGCTCATTATCAAAGAGAAGACAGGAAGTCTGTTATCTTTATTACTTCTGAGGCAGAAGAGAAGACAGTGAGTAAATTAAAGCAGTAGCAAAGGCTTATCTCAGACTTGGAAAACTACCTTATGATCGGTAAGGCTTATTAAACATGAAGTTGAAGTTCAACATCTCTCTTCTAAAGGACTTCTAGGGTGGTTAAAGAGCCTTCAGCTGTAGTGCCTCTTTGAGGATGGTCAGTGGACCGGATGGACTATTAAGATTCAGTGCAGAAATGGTCAACTTTTATAGAAGAGTGATTTTTCAATGCAAATTTCAGCTTCTCTTTGGAGCACTTAATCAAAAGGCAACTGCAGAACTGGATATATTCAAATCTCTTTTACCAAGGTATGACTTCAGTAACAGGAGAGAATCAGAGCTCAGTTCAAAGATGGGAAAAAAATCTTGAGTCCAAATGCATGCATTCATATGTGTGTACTCAAAGTCAAAATTATATAACTATGTAGATTGTTCTTTTATGAATCCTCAACTCTTTGTAATTGTGAGTTAACTGGACTTCATTACGGAGCATATGTTTTTTTTTTTTTTACAATTTTTCTAGCTATCAGAATTATAACAAAGATGAAGAGTGACTTTTATAAATCTTAGTTTGTCTTTTCTTTTTACATTAAATGTCAGCAAAATCAAAATATTGATTCTGGGGCATTAGAATGATTTCCATGGTAACCAGCTTCTATTTAAGTCAGGGATTATGACTTCCCTGAGGATGAAAGTAGAAAGGAAATGGCCTTGTAGCAAAACAGCTTTCAGAGTAGGAAAGAAATAGTTTAATGATGAACACAAACAAAAAAATCACATACCAGGAAAAGTATAATTTAGCTTTTAAAAATTGCAATTGTGTCATACTGAAAATATATATTTGCAATTCTATTTTAAGATCTTTCATAATGACACATTTCAAAATGTATACAGTAGAGTAGATAAATTGACCATAAATATGCAATAGATATTTTAATTGCTCTTTCTATTGCTTCAGCGTAATACCTGCTGAGTTTGAGGAATGATTAGACGAAGTAAAAGGAGCTAACTAGAAAGGATGAGAGACCTGACAACTACTACTTCAGGAAAGAGCAGTAATTGTGCAAACTCACATTCTCCATTCCCATTGTTCAGCTCAACATGTATTTCATTTCCTAATAGAGTCATTCATAGAGATGCTCTGTGGTGCAGGCAAAAGAGACTGCTTAGAATCTACAAGCAAACATTGACTTTGAGACAGTGATCTAATGAGACTGTTTCTTCACCTTTAAAATGATGATGAAGCACTGAAAACTAATCATACCCTGCCCCTCTCACAGCCTCACGACCATACAGTTGGCTAATGCCCACAACTGTGCATGGTAAAAAGAAAACACTATACAAATGTAAGTTCATATGATTTTAAACATGTACTTACACTTATTAACTGAACTGAACTGAACTGACTTATTAACGTGCCAGAATAACACGAAATTTTGGTTTCATGTGCATGCATGCTAAATTTCTTCAGTGGCGTCTGACTCTGCGACCTCGTGAACTGTAGCCTGCCAGGCTCCTCTGTCCATGGGATTCTCTAGGCAAGAATACTGGAGTGGGTCGTCCTTCCCTTCTGCAGGGGATCTTCCCATAGCACATATATTAAAAATAAATAGGAGAAATATAGTGGTTTGTTTCCTCTTTGCCCACTTTCAGAAGAGATTTTATAATTAATGGGTGTTGAATTTTATCAAAAAAATTTTTGCATTTATTGAGATGATCATATGGTTTTTGTTTTTCAGTTTGTTAATGTGTTGCCTCACACTGATTTGCAGATATTGATAAATTCTTATATTCCTTGGATAAGTCCCACTTGATCATGTGGTATGATCCTTTTAATGTTTTGTTGGATTCAGTTTGCTAGTATTTTTCAGAAAATTTTTGCATGTATGTTCATCAGTGATAAAAATGTTAGTCACTCAGTCATATCCAACTCTTTGTGACCCTGTGGATTATAGCCTACCAGGCTCCTCTGTCCATAGAATTCTCCAGGCAAGAATACTGGAATGGGTTGCCATTCTCTTCTCCAGGGGATCTTCCTGTCCAGGGCTTGAACCCCTGTCTCCTGCATTGCACGCAGACTCTTTACCATCTGAGCCACTAGGGAAGCCCTCATCTTGGTCTGTAATTTTCTTTTTTTGTAATACCTTCTTCTGGTTTTGGCATCAGGGTGATAGTGGCCTCGCAGAATGACCTTGGGAGTGTTCCTTCTTCTGCAATTTTTGGGGGAAAATTTTAGAAAGATAGGTGTTAAGTCTTCTCTAAATGTTTGAGAGAATTCACCTGTGAAGCCATCTGGACCTGGACTTTTGTTAGTTGGAAGTTTTTAAATCACTGTTTCAATTTCAGTACCTGTTATGGATCTGTTCATATTTTCCATTTCTTCCTATTTCAGTCTTGGAAGGTTGTACCTTTCTAAGAATTTGTCCATCTTTTCAATTTTATTGACATATAGTTTACAGACAGAAACAGACTTACAGACATCAGAAACAAACTGTGGTTAATGAAGGGGCAATGTATGTGGGGGGAGGGATAACTTGAATTTGGGATGAACATATACACATTACTATATGTATGATAGATAACCAACAAGGACCTCTATATAGCACAAGGAACTCTACTCAATATTCTATGATAACTTATATGAGAAAAGAATCCAAAAAAGAATGAATATATGTATGTGCATCACTGAATCACTTTGATGTACACCTGAAATTAACACAACATTGTAAATCAACTACACTCCAGTAAAATTGAATAAATTAATAAATATGTAAGACAGGAAAATAAAAGCCATACACACATACCTTACATGTTAGGCTTAAAATTTTTACACAATGACCCAAATAAACAGAGAAATATTCTCTAGTTGTAATAAACTCTTCATAATAGCGTGACATGAATGTTTAGTGTAATGAAGAAAACATATTTTTATTAAATCAAGTATTTCTATACTTTAGACTCCATTAAAAAACTTAAGTATTCTTTTTTTGAAGTATAATTAAGGTATACCACTATGTTAGTTGGTCCTTTCCAGGTGGAGCTAGTGGAAAAGAATCGGACTGCCAATGCAGGAGATATTAAGAGACGTGGGTTCGATTCCTGGGTTGGAAAGACCCTTTGGAGGAGGGCATGGCCGCCTATCCCAATATTCTTACCTGGAGAATCCCATGGACAGAGGAGCCTGGTGGCCTACAGTCTATAAGGCTGCAAAGAATCAGATACAACTGAAGCGACTGAGCATGCACGCATTATGTTAGTTTCAGCTGTACAACATATTGATTCAATATTTGGATGTGTTGCATAATGATCACCACGATAAGTCTAGTTAGCATCTATCACCATACATATTACCTACTTTTTGGTGATGAGAACTTTTAGAATTTATTCTCTTAGCAACTTTTAAGTGTGCAATACAGTATTATTAACTGTAGTCACCATGCTGCACATTCCATCCCCAGGACTTACTAGAAGTCTGTTCTTTTTAACCGTCTTCACCATTTCTCACACACCTCCAAAACTAAGTGTTCTTAACTTTCTTTTGTTTTAAACTCTTCTTTCAAGTAAATCTGAACACTTAATTTATTATATTGCTTCATGATTATCTTCAGAAGACAATGAATTTGGATGGTTCTCCTGGTTTCTGATGTTACCTTCTAGATATATTTGTTAGAGTCATATCTATGAATCAAAATGTGGAATACGTGCAGAAACATTTGGAATCACAAAGTGTCCTCAAAATCTTGAACTGTGAGGTTGAGCCAGAACCAAAGGAAGACTAAGTTCATTATAGGGTCACTGCCTTACAAAAAAAAAAGTTCAAATCCCTCTTTCAAGATTACCAAAGTAGATTACAGTCTTCAGCAATGTTGCTTTTCTTTTCTTTATTTATTCTGCAAATTCTTTGAGTGTCTACCTGGTTGTAGGGAGATCCAGCACTGAACAAAATAGAAATGGTCTTTCCCTTCATGTTCTTCATATGTGCTCAGTCACTTCAGCCGTGTCCGACTCTGCAACCCCATGGACTGTAAGCCCACAGGCTCCTCTGTCCATGGGATTCTCCAGGCAAGAACACTGGAGTGGGGTGCCATGCCCTCTTCCAGGGGATCTTCCCGACCCAAGGATCAAACCTGCATCTGTTATGTCTCCTGCATTGGCAGGCAGGTTCTACCACTATTGCCACATGGAGAGTTCTTCCTTCATGTTACTTACAACCGATTTTGTTTCCAATTCTCTAGTTCAGACTGCTTCCCTCTATTTACGCCATGAGGCAAGCACTGATTTGTTTTTGTTGTCGTAGTTCAGTTGCTCAGTCATGTCCAACTCTTTGTAACCCCCCTGTCCTTCACCATCTCCTGAAGCTTGCTCAGACTCTTGTGTCTGGTTCTAACTGTTGCTTCTTGACTTGCATACATGTTTCTCAGCACTGATTTACAGGAATCTTTTCTGGAAAACAGAAAATCTGGCATGACAACCACGTGAGCATCATCTGTGTAATTAGTTGTTTAACTCTGGAAGAAACAGTTTAGCACATTTTAATAATGTGTTTTTATCCTACAAAGAATATTTGCTGCTCTTTCATTGTTCAGTGCTAACAATTTAAAGATGCCTGTATCTGATTTTGTACCAATATATAGCTTTGTAGGCAAGCTATGGGCATTTGAGGGGAGAGGAGAAACAAATTGAATGCGCTTTTTATGTTGGGGAATTTACAAGTTTCCCAGGTCAGAATTCCAGTTTGGGAACTTGAATAAGCCCCAGTCAGAGCCAGCCATAAATTCGGTTTTACTTTTTCTCAGTGACTAGCCCAGATTTCTGATCCTTACAAGATATTTATAAAAATTAGACTATGCCTTTTATGACTCAGCATGAAATGTTAGAAAAATGTGGGCTTCAGAGGGAAACAGACATTGGTTTCATATCTGTGCTGCCAACATTTAATATACTCTCTCTCACAGATACAGTTTTCTCATCTGTACTATTGGAATAGCAATATTGGTCTTAGGCGGTGGGTAGAATCTTGTCCAAGATTTTTATCCAGGATTCCCCACTCCCTGGTATACTCACCTTGAATATTCCCTGGAACTCTCATACCATTGGTGGCCTTAAGATTAAGGGGGCCATGTAGCAAAGAATGTGTTGTTGTTTGTTGCTGTTCAGTACCTAGTCATTTCTGAGTCTTTGCGATCCCATGGACTGCAGGTTGCCAGACTTCCCAGTCCTTCACTGTCTCCCAGAGTTTGCTCAAACTCATGTCTATTGAGTCAATGATGCCATCCAATCATCTCATCCTCTGTCGTCCTCTTCTCCTCCTGCCCTCAATCGTTCCTAGCATTAGGGTCTTTAAAGTCAAGGAATGCTGGTAGTCTCTATCAACTGAGCGTAGTCTCTGGCTAAAAGCCAGCAAGGAAACAGGGACTTCAGTCCTATAACTACAGGATCTGAATTCTGCCAACAACAATACTCACCTTAGAAGCAGAGTTTCTTCTAGAATCTCCAAAAATATAGCCTGGCTGCCACCTCGATTTCAGTCAGTGGGACCCTGAGCAGAGATCCCAGCCTTCTGGATTCTGGCCATGCCCAGTGAAAGTGAAAGGCACTCAGTCATGTCCGACTCTTTGTGACCCCATGGACTATACAGTCCATGGAATTCTTCAGGCCAGAATATTGGAGTGGGTAGCCTTTCCCTTCTCCAGGGGATCTTCCCAACCCAGGGATCAAACCCAGGTCTTCCGCGTTGCAGACAGATTCTTTACCAGCTGAACCACAAGAGAAGCCCAAGAATACTGGAGTGGGTAGCCTATCCCTTCTCCAGAGGATCTTCCCGACCCAGGAATCAACCCGGGGTCTCCTGCATTGCAGGCGGATTCTTTACCAACTGAGCTAGGAAGGAAGCCCAGCCATGTCCACACTTCGGATGCATAGATCCAAGAGTTAATAGAGGGGTACTGATTTTTAAGCTGCTGTATTTTTGATAACTTGTTATTGTAGTGATAGAAAAATAATCCATTTTACTAAATTATTGGGCAGAAAAAGTGGGGTAAAATTCATTGGCAAAGCACATAGCTTAGAACCTGGAGAAGAGCAGATCCTCAGCAACCTCGCTGCCCTTCTCAATGTGTGTGCGTGCTCTGTCTCTTCAGGCCTGTCTGACTCTTTATGATCCTATGGACTGTAGTCCGCTATGCTCCTCTGTCCTTGGAATTTCCCAGGCAAGGATACTGAAGTAGGTTATCATGCGCTCCTCCAGGAGATCTTTCCGACCCGTAGATCAAACCTATGACTCTTACGTCTTCTGCATTGCAGACAGATACTTTACTACTAAGACAGTGCTGGTGGTTTTCCAGATTTCTCGGGTCAGACTTTGAAAGTAAACAAGATGATAGAAGCCCAGAAAATGCTGACATACTAGGTCTCTTGAATGCCTGCTTAACTCTTTCTGAATTTGTGTGGATCTTTCTCTGAGAGGATCTGTCCTTTCTTGCCAGCAGTTTTTGTTCTTTCAAAGGACTCAGTGATGGCTTTTCAGTGGTGTTTTCAATGACTCATTTAAATGACTGCAACTTGCAGGCTTAAAGCCTTTTTTTCTTGTAACAAGTGGCACTTGTGGTTCACAGCAGGCTTTCTAGAAGTCTTCAAAGCTCCATTTAGCACCACACTAATGAAACACAAGGAAAGTGGAAAACGAGCCCTTGAAATCTTCATCATTTTGGCACTGGGTAGTATTCTAGTGTATGTTCTTGTTGGTTTGATGGGATGAGACCTGGAGAATTGTCACTGAAGGCCCACATTCCTAGGTTTCACTTTCCAGGTTGACAGAATCAGAAACTGCTGGGCTTCCTAGTGTAAAAGCCATCTGTCAAACCAGGCTGCTCAGACAGAGATAGAGTTGTCTGACTACAGCGTGTGATCTTTTTCTAAACGTACCCCGAGGCCCATGAATGAAACTATTTGTAAGTCAAATCATCTTTCCCTTGGTCCTGGCTTTTGATTCTAGTCCAGAGAACTACCCTGCCTCTTTCTGGTCTCACCCAACACCCTTTCAGTAACACTCTGGATTTGGTCTCATTTGTCTCAGTGTCTGAAATTCATAAGAGGATTTTTATCCATGGTGTTGCTACTGATGGCATCTTCCACAACAGACCAATAAGCTCAAACTTCCCAAGTATCTGTTCTGATCATGGCATTGATTGTGGAGTATTCGATTGCTATACTGTCCTCAGTCACTGAGTCGTGTCTGACTCTTTGCAACCCCCTGGACTGTAGCCTGACAGGCTCCTCTTCCCATGCGATTCTCCAGGCAAGAATACTGGCGTGGGTAACCATTCCGTTCTCCAGGGAATTTCACAACCCAGGGCTTGAACCTGGCTTTCCTGCATTGCAGGGAGATTCCTGACTGTCTAAGTCACCAGGAAAGCTCCGTTGGCGTATTCAGTTCAGTTCAGTTATTCAGTCATGACTGACTCTGTGATCCCATGGACTGCAGCACGCTAGGCTTCCCTGTCCATCGCTAACTCCCAGAGCTTACTCAAACTCATGTCCATCAAGTCGTTGATACCATACAACCATCTCATTCTCTGTCATCCCTTTCTCCACCTGCCTTCAATTTTTCCTAGCATCAGGGTATTTTCAAATGACATTTCTATACAGCAAGTGGCCAAAGTATTGGAGTTTCAGCTTCAGCATCAGTCCTTCTAATACATGTTCAGGATTGATTTCCTTTAGGATGGATTGGTTGGATCTCCTTGCTGTCCAAGGGACTCTCAAGAGTCTTCTCCAACACCACAGTTCAAAAGCATCAATTCTTAGGTGCTCAGCTTTCTTTATCGTCCAACTTTCATATCCATACATGACTCCTGGTAAAACCATAGCCTTGACTAGACAGAGTTTTGTTGGCAAAGTAATGTCTCTGCATTTTAAAGGCTGTCTAGGTTGGTCATAACTTTTCTTCTAAGGAGCAAGTGTCTTTTAATTTCATGGCTGCAGTCACCATCTGCAGTGATTTTGGAGCCCCAAAAAATAAGGTCTGTCACTGTTTCCAATGTTTCCTCATCTATTTGTCATGAGGTGATGGGACCAGATACCATGATCTTAGTTTTAATGTTGAGTTTTAAACCAACTGTTCCACTCTCCCCTTTCACTTTCATCAAGAGGCTCTTTAGTTCTTCTTTGCTTTCTGCCATAAGGATAGTGTCATCTGCATATCTGTGCTTATTGATGTTTCTTCTGTCAATCTTGATTCCAGCTTGTGCTTCATCATTCCTGGCATGTCACATGATGTACTCTGCATATAAGTTAAATAAGCAGGGTGAAAATATACAGCCTTGATGTACTCCTTTCCCAATTTGAAACCAGTCTGTTGTTCCATGTCCAGTTCTAACTGTTGCTTCTTGACCTGCATACTTATTTCTCAGGAGGCAGGTCAGGTGGTCTGGTATTCCCATCCTTTCAGAATGCTGTGATCCACACAGTCAAAGGCTTTGGCATAGTCAATAAAGCAGAAGTAGATATTTTTCTGGAACTCTCTTGCTTTTTCGATGAGCCAAAGGATATTGGCAATTTGATCGCTGGTTCCTCTGCCTTTTTCACATCCAGCTTGAACATCTGGAAGTTCACATTTCATGTACTGTTGAAGCCTGGCTTGGAGAATTTTGAGCATTACTTTGCTAGTGTGTGAGATGAGCGTAATTGTACTGTAGTTTGAGCATTCTTTGGGATTGCCTTTCTTTGGGATTGGAATGAAAACTGACCTTTTCCAGTCCTGTGGCCACTGCGGAGTTTTCCAAGTTTTCTGGCATATTGAGTGCAGCACTTTCACAGCATCATCTTTTAGGATTTAAAATAGCTGAACTGGAATTCCATCACCTCCACTAGCTTTGTTCATAGTGATGCTTCCTAAGGCCCACTTGACTTTGCATTCCAGGATGTCTGGCTCTAGGTGAGTGATCACACCGTCATGGTCATCTGGGTCATGAAAATCTTTTTTGTATAGTTCTTCTGTGTATTCTTGCCACCTCTTCTTAATATCTGCTTTGTTAGGTCCATGCCATTTCTGTCCTTTATTGTGCCCATCTTTGCATGAAATGTTCACTTGGTATCTCTAATTTTCTTGAAGATATCTCTACTCTTTCCCCTTCTATTGTTTTCCTCTATTTCTTTGCACTGATCACTGAGGAAGGCTTTCTTGTCTCTCCTTGCTATTCTTTGGAACTCTACATTCAAATGGGTATATCTTTCCTTTTCTCCTTTGCCTTTTGCTTCTCTTCTTTTCACAGCTATTTGTAAGGCCTCCTCAGACAACCATTTTTCCTTTTTGCATTTCTTTTTCTTGAGAATGGTCTTGATCACTGCCTCCTGTACAACATCACAAACCTCAGTCCATAGTTCTTTAGGCACTCTGTCTATCAGATCTAAGCCCTTGAATCTATTTGTCACTTCCACGGTATAATCATAAGGGATTTGATTTAGGTCATACCTGAATGGTCTAGAGGTTTTCCCTACTTTCTTCAATTTAAATCTGAATTTGGCAATAAGGAGTTCATGATCTGAGCCACAGTCAGCTCCCGGTCTTGTTTTTGCTGACTGTATAGAGCTTCTCCATCTTTGGCTGCAAAGAATATAATCAGTCTGATTTTAGTATTGACCATCTGGTGATGTCTATGTGTAGAGTCTTCTCTTGTGTTGTTGGAAGAGGGTGTTTGCTATGACCAGTGTGTTCTCTTGGAAAAACTCTATTAGCCTTTGCCCTGCTTCATTTTGTACTCCAAGGCCAAATTTGCCTGTTACTCCAGGTGTTTCTTGACTTCCTACCTTTGCATTCCAGTCCCCTATTATGAAAAGGACATCTTTTCTGGTTATTAGTCCAGAAGGTCTTGTAGGTCTTCATAGAACCATTCGACCTCAGCTTCTTCAGTGTTACTAGTCGGGACATAGACTTGGATTACTGTGATATTGAATCGTTTGCCTTGGAAACGAACAGAGATCATTCTGTCGTTTTTGAGATTGCATCCATGTACTTCATTTTGGACTCTGTTGTTGACTATGATGGCTACTCCATTTCTTCTAAGGGATTCCTGCCCACAGTAGTAGATATAATGGTAATCTGAGTTAAATACACCCATTCTAGTCCATTTTAGTTTTCCGATTCCTAAAATTTTGATGTTCCCTCTTGCCATCTCCTGTTTGACCACTTCCAATTTGCCTTGATTCATGGACCTAACATTCCAGGTTCCTATGCAATGTTGCTCTTTACAGCATCAGACCTTGCTTCCATCACCAGTCACATCCACAACTGGGTGCTGTTTTTGCATTGGCTCTGTCTCTTATTCTTTCTGGAGCTATTTCTCCACTGACCTCCAGTAGCATATTGGGCACCTACTGACCTGGGGAGTTCATTTTTCAATGTCATATCTTTTTGCCTTTTCATATTGTTCATGGGGTTTGCCATTCCCTTCTCCAGGGGACCACATTCTGTCAGACCTCTCCACCATGACTCATCCGGCTTGCGTGGCCCTACACAGCATTCCTCATAGTTTCATTGAGTTATACAAGGCTGTGGTCCATGTGATCAGATTGATTAGTTTTCTGTGATTTGGTTTTCATTCTGTGTGCCCTCTGATGGAAAAGGAAGAGAGGCTTATGGAAGCTTCCTGATGGGAGAGACTTAGTGAGGGGGAAACTGGGTCTTGTTCTGATGGGTGGGGCCATGCTTAGTAAATCCTCAATACTGTACTATGTTATTTATTTCAGATTTTTTAGGGTCAAGTCTATGGAATGCTGCTTAACAAGTGTTTACTGAATCAATCAGAATAACAAGTTTAGAGCAGCTGAGGATAATAGTTCTGAGGCCCGATTCTCCTGGTTCAGAGTCAAGATGATTACAACACTTCACTTCAGAGATAAGATATGACCATAAATAATGACCTATTCCAAAGATCAGATTAGCCCTGCCCTGGCTTAAAGTAGACAGTGCAGTCTGTCTTTGTCAGGTTTTCCAGAGTCTGACTTCTTGTGTGTCTGCATTGGGAGAATGCAGACCACCTTGCAGCAGGCCACTACTGACCCACGCCTCTGCCCAAGACTCCTGGACACTCACAGTCAAGTCTGGGTCAGTCTCTTGTGGGGTCACTGCTCCTTTCTCCTGGGTCCTGGTGTGCACAAGGTTTTGTTTGTGCCCTCCAAGAGTCTGTTTCCCCAGTCCAGTGTAAGTTCTAGTGGCTCTATGGTGGGGTTAATGGTGACCTTCTCCAAGAGGGCTTATGCCATACCCAGGTCTACTGCACCCACAGCCCCTGTTGTACTAGTTGACACAAATTCATGGCTTAAACTATACATATTGATTATTTCACAGTTTCTGAGAGTCAAGAATTTCCACAGCATCTCCCAAGGCTTCAATACAGGTGCCAGCTGGGGCTGGGGTCTTATCTGAGGCTCAAAGTCCTTTTTGGTTCATGTGGATGTTGGCAGAATCCATTTCCTTGTGGTTGTGGAAAATGATATCTTACTTCAAGGACACAAGGAGAAATTGTCTCTCTCCCTTTGTTTCTCTTGCTTCAGGAAAGGCCTGAATCTTCCTTTAAAGAGCTAACAAGGATAATCTCCCCATGATAAAAGCAGAGTCAATTGATTCAGTTCAGTTCAGTCACTCAGTCGTGTCCGACTCTTTGTCACCCCATGGACTGCAGCACGCCAGGCTTCCCTGTCTATCCCCAACTCCTGGAGCTAGCTCAAACTCTTGTCCATCCAGTCAGTGATGCCATCCAACCATCTCATCCTCTGTCATCCCCTTATTCTCCTGTCTTCAATCTTTCCAAGCATTGGGGTCTTCTCCAATAAGTCAGTTCTTCACATCAGGTGGCCAAAGTATTGGAGCTTCAGCATCAGTCCTTCCAATAAATATTCAGGACTGATTTCCTTTAGGATTGACAGGTTTGATCTCCTTGCAGTCCAGGGGATTCTCAAGAGTCTTCTCCAACACCACAGTTCAAAAGCATCAATTCTTCGGTGCTCAGCTTTCTTTATAGTCCAACTCTCACATCCATACAAGACTACTGGAAAAACCATATCTTTGACTAGATGGACCTTTATTGGCAAAGTAATGTCTCTGCTTTTTAATATGCTGTCTAGGTTGGTCATAACTTTTCTTCCAAGGAGTAAGTGTCTTTTAATTTCCTGGCTATACTCACCATCTGCAATGATTTTGGAACCCAAGAAAATAGCCTGTCACTGTTTCTGTTGTTTCTTCATATAATTGCCATGGAGTGACGGGACCGGATGCCATCATCTTAGTTTTCTGAATGTTGGGTTTTAAGACAGCTTTTTCACTCTCCTCTTTTACTTTCATCAAGAGGCTCTTTAGTTCCTCTTCACTTTCTGCTATAAAGGTGGTGTCATCTGCATATCTGAGATTATTGATATTTCTCCCGGAAATCTTGTTTCCAGCTTGTGCTTCCTCCATCCTTGCATTTCGCATGATATACTCTGCATATAAGTTAAATAAACAGGGTGACAATATACAGCCTTGACATACTCCTTCCCAATATGGAACCAGTCTGTTGTTCCACGTCTGATTTTAACTGTTGCTTCTTGACCTGCTTACAGATTTCTCAGGAGGCAGGTAAGGTAGAATAATTCAAATACCACAAGTCGTCTAAACAATTGGTAAATAAAAACGGCACAACATCACCCCATTTCTCTCTGTCTTTTCCTTTTATTTAAAAGAAGTTATCCCTGTTGCAAAAGATTTGAATTATTATTTTAGAGTTGAAAATGAGAAAATCTCATTTATTTTGGCCTCAGCCTTCCCCTGAAGACATGATAAAATATGCTCCCTAGTCCAGCAGATCCCAGGCCAAAGGAATTCTAGAACATAAAGATCCGAGTATTGACACCAAAATGGTACAAATAAGAAAATTTGAATTGTGCATAATTATCAGTCTACTTGATCCTCCCTGCCGATTTTGCTAGCTGGGGAGTTCTTTTGTTGACCCAAAGAGCTAGCTTGACCCAACACAGTCATTGTCTCCTAAAACATCAGATGGATGTGGGCTAGATAATCCACAGCATCTTTGATATGGCAAAGATGCTCCCCAAGGTTTGGCTTGTCGATTTCTCCAGAACCCCAGTATTGTAGGAATTAGTGGTTTTAATTTATACAAAGTGATTTCCTGTCCTCTGTCTACCTGTTGAGTAGTATTTTGATGACAAGTAAAGATGAGACTGCATGTTTCTAAATCATGTAACTTCTCAACTGCAAAAATTTTATCAACTTCCAATGATAGGAAAACAGACTTCAGAAAGCATGTGTCCTCAGTGAAGAAGATACTAAATGTAACCCTCAGTGCAACTTTTGGCTGAAATTTAATAGACTAATGTAAATACCACAAGACATTTAGATAATTGGTAAATAAATCTCTGTTTTTGTCAGGCCTCAAACTTGAATAGGGTTTTATTTCTTCTATGCATTTATACTGAAAGATTAGGAAGTAATGTGGTAAATTCTTAAATTACTAAGGTTTTAAAAGGAAAATGAAGGACAAGGGTTGATGGCCTGCCTTCCTTAAATGGTTCCTACCTCCTGTAGCTCTCTTCTCTATAAAACTCAACTCTCACATCTCCTCTGCTTCTCTGTGCTTCAGTCTGGCCCCTAAATTCTGAAGCTAACTGAGCACATCATCTTTAGAAGGCAATTCAGAACCTCCTTGCACTTACATAAACATGTTTCCTGCAAGAACCCAGCGCCTTCTCAATCTTTCCAACCTTGGTCAGTGCATGTCTCAGGGTATTTCTAATAAAAACATCTTCTTCCATTTGTCTACATAAAGCATTTGATACAATTAAAATGCAACTTTTAAAAAAGTGGCATAATCTCCTTTATACTTGTACAGACCACCTCATAGATCCTCATAGATTTAACAATCATTGGAAGGAGTCTTTCCCACTGGTGAACTTCCCTCAAGGTATGATGAAAATGAGATCAGCTCCTTTCAGGAGAATCTGACCTTGACTGCTAGTCTCACCTAATTCTAACCTTGGCCTAGTGGGCTCTTCAAACCACAGTCTTGCATCTCTCCTTCCTTGTTTAGCTGGTTTCTAAAAGGCCTTCTGCATGCCCATGCTCCATGGCCTCAATGTTCATTTACCCCAGATCCACACTTTACTGCTGACTCCACCTTCACTGTCACTGAATCCCATCTTGGTCCCCAGCTCAGTGACTTCCTATTATGCCTGTCCTTTGGTATTTCTCTTCAGCATTTTAGACTGTTGATCATTCCCATATTTCCTAAATCCACTATTCCTTTGTTATTCATCATGCATGGCTCCCTACTGGTTTTCTTCCTCTGCCTTCTAAGTCTTCTTTGAGGGTATCTCTTGTTCTGCCTGATTCTTCAATGATGATGTTTCTAGATGCTTTTTCTAGAAACATCTAGATGCATCTAGATGATGTATCTAGATTAATAAGATCGTTGGATCTTATTAATATTTTCTTCTCTTATATGCTACTCTATATTTGTTGAATAAGCAACTGATGAATTTTACATACTCTCTGAATGTCTGACTGCATCTCTGGACCCACATATGTCTGTAGGCGTCACAGAGTTTTCAAACTCATCATATCCACATTGACCCAGCAGTTTCCCCCATGTTTTGTAACCTGATACTCGGTTTGGAAAAGTGAGAGCCTTATCAGATTTCTCTCCTTAGCTTAGTCCTGACATCTAATCAGTTAACAAGTGTAGCCAATTCTGCTGCCTGACCCTCTCCATCATCTGCTCTCTTTCTCTCCTATCTCAGACCATTGTCATTTCTCACTTGGACAACTGCTCAGGCACCTCATTGGTCTCCTTTCCTGCACCATCACCTTTTCAAGTCCATCATTTTTACTACATCCAGAGGATTTTTCTCACATACTTACCAGATCACATCATTACTCAGCTCCTGATTTCATTGAATCATGTCCTGTTCTTCATTTACCTGATAAAATGACAACACTTTAGCATAACCCTCATCATCTGACCCCTGCCAGTCCCCAGAACCACATCTCCTAAGAGTCATGCTTCTCACAGCATTCCCAAACCATATAATTTTCTCTGAACAAAGGCAGCAAGCTTTTTCCTGCCTCTGTACCCTTGAAAGTGAAATTCCTTCTTTCTGTAACATCTTCTCCACATTAGTTTGTGGCAAATTTCCACTCATTTATCAAGATCCCAATGTAACTGCTACCTTCTCTGTGATAATGTATGTAGGCACATTCTTCTGTGTAGTTTGTATATAACTCCAGTATATCTATTGTTATGTGCTCAGTCAGTTCAGTCATATCTGACTCTTTGTGACCCCATGGACTGTAGCCTAGCAGGCTCCTGTGTCCATGGAATTTCCCAGGCCAGGATACTAGAATGGGTGACTATTTCCTACTCCAGGGAATCTTCCTGACCCAGGAATCAAACTTGTGTCTCCTGCATCTCCTACATTGGAGGCAAATTCTTTACCACTGAGCCATCCAGGAAGCCCATCTATTGTCATGTGCTGTACTAAGTAGCTTTAGTCATGTCCCACTTTTTGCAGTACTATGGACTGTAACCCCCCAGGTTCCTCTGTCCATGGGATTTTCCAGGCAAGGATACTGGAGTGGGTTGTCATGCCTTCCTCTAGGGAATCTTCCCAACCCAGGGATTGAACCCATGTCTCCTACATTGGGAGTCAGGTTCTCTTAGCACTAACACCACCTGGGAAGTCCCTATTTTATATCATATGCTAAATATTTGCCTAATTTTTGTATCCTAATGAGTCTAAACACGCCTTAGAAATGTGGACCTGTTCTTTTCCTCTTTGCACCTTCAATGCCTACCACAGAGTAGGGCTTAATAGGTAGTGTTGAAGGAGCATATTTTTAATAACACACTCTTTCATTAATGAGTCTTCCAACAGGCTAATTGCTATAAAGAGTTATTGCACTTTCAAGCAGCTTTAGAGTAGAAAGAAGTTAAAGCATTTGGAGAGCTTAGAGGAAAAGCAGGGTGATTCATGATACTCAGGGAGCAAGTATCTTGGCCATCCATCTCCCCTTCAGTCTCAGCTTTGTTTACAATAAGGTAACCACTCTGAATGATTTAAAAGATGAAATGGTTCTGCTTGCTCTTAGGTTAGGTTTGTAAAACCTTACAGTATACTTCCTCCATTGTTTTACATTTCTGAATCTTTGGTAGGTTCTGAATCTGAAAAATACTGTTGACAGGCTGTAATGTATTATTGGCACCATGTACCTATTGGTTTATCTTCATGTTATAAATAAAAAATATTCTGCTTGTGCCCTTCAGATAAGGTTTTAAAAAAAAGTTTCTCAATTAATATGCAAGAGAGAACTGAGGTTGCTTTCTCTTAAATGACTTTTGAAAGTTGTTTTAGTCTTTCCTGTCCTTATATATTATAGGGTTTCCCTTGGTTGTTTATGTCATCGTTTTAGGAGGCCAGATATGTTCTTCCAGATTAATTGTATTTTTCCGTTCTATAGGCATGCAGCTTCTGAACAGTTCTTCACTCTACCATGAAGAAGCATGTGTAAAGCCATTTTTTAAGGCAGAGTGACTGCTTGTGTGCATAAATCTTGCCTTTAATTGACCTCGACAAAGCATATACTTATTGCAGAATGAGTGCCTTGATTTAATGGCCCTGTGTCTTTCCTGAGAGTTTCTAGAATATGTATTGCTTTCTACACTTTTTCTTGTTAAGTGGAAGGGCAGTGATTTAAGACAAGCTCTTTTTAATTTTTTTCTATTAATATGTATTAAATTAAGTTGATTATATGGAGCAGAACATGGGAACACATTGCCCTTTGGAAATCCCTGCTTTCTGACAGCTCCATCTAATGAGAACAGCTGAAAACTAACAAGAATTAAAAAAAAAAGAGCTTAGAGGAGCCAGACTTCTTCTTGCATTAAGGCTGGTGAATTTTTACAGAATATAAACTGCACAGTTTTTTCTTTTTTTTTTTTAACTGGTATAAATTTGTTACGAGCAATGAATGAGCATGGGAAAAGGAAAAGTAAGTATTGTTTTACCGATATTAAAGAAAGAGAAGCATTTAAACAATGTATATATTTATCAAGTTAAAGAGCATCAAAAGGCCTTGATTATAATTAACCCCCTTTTCCTTTCAGGGTTAATGTGATGGCCTGAGGATGTCATTTGTCGACAATTATTTATTAAGTATGTATCATGTGCCAGGTACTGAGAAACAGGAAATGTGTGTTATCTCCCCTAAATGACTTGACAACCCAAGGAGGCCCACTGATAATCAAACAGGTTAAATCAAACAGTAAAGTGGGATCAGTTCCTGGGTTGGGGGCGCAGAGTATAGGGCCCATTGTGTGAGCATAAATCAAGGGCACTTACCCCAACTTAAAGAGTCAGAGGTGGTTTCTTAGAGGAAATGTCATGAATGCTGAAAATAAGGATGCAAGATATTTTAGGAATATTCTTTGTAAAAATACTAAAAATGAAAAAGTGTATTGCAACTGAATGAGAAAGCTCTTCTTCCTCCAGAAAATATGGCAAAGCAAGCTGATTTACATCCTGTAGCTCTAAATAACTAAAACTCTACTGTCCATATATAATTTTATTTGGGGAATTCATATGTTTATTTTATCTTGTCTAATCTTCCATCTCTAGGAGATGTGAAGGGCTGGGTTATCTTTAAGAGAAAGATAAGTGTTCACAGAGATGAAATTCAAGTTGAGATACTCACTTCCACAAAATATTAAATACACCTTGTACCTATGTGTGAAATATAAACAAGAAACATGAAAATTAGAACTGGCCTGTTTTTATACATTTTAATTTTATTTTCTTTCTCCTAACTGTGTCTGGATAATATGGCCATGATTGTTTACATGATGGGGCTTCCCTGGTAGCTCAGCTGGTAAAGAATCTGCCTGAAATGATATGGGGCTTCCCAATGGCTCAACAGTAAAGAATATGCCTGGAATGAGACACAGGGGATGTGGGTTTGATCCCTGGGTTGGGAAGTTCCCCTGGAGGAGGACATGGCAACCCACTCTGTATTCGTGCCTGAAAAATCCCATGGACAGAGGAGCCTGGTGGGCTACAGTCCATGGGGTCGCAAAGGGTCAGACACAAATGAGCACACGACACAAGGTTTACGTGATATATAAGCTTGAGGGGAAAAGGGAGTGTATGTTCTATCTAGGCCCCCTTAGATCAAAGAAGCCAGAGCCTTGTCGATCTGTCCCTTAGCTGAGATGCTTTCGCCTATTCCTATCCAACATTTAGATTTCTGTGGCTGTGAAAATCTTTGTTTTAGCAACATGTGCACACCAGCTTAGGACTTCCTATGTGGTGCTAGTGGTAAAGAACCCACCTGCCAATGCAGGGGACATGAGACATCCATTCGATCCCTGGTTTGGGAAAATCCCCTGGAGGATGGCATAGAAACCCATTCCAGTATTCTTGCCTGGACAATCCTATGGATAGAGGAGCCTGGCGGTCTATAGTCCATGGGGTCGCAAAGAGTCGGACATGGCTGAAGCGAATGAGCATACACGCATGCACACAGCTTGACAGTGGGTACTGGGTTAAATATAAATTTAATTGTCACATGAAAAATAGTTGAGTAAAAAGTTGTTGATTTGCTTGCAGGGGCAAAATGAGTGTTGAAACAACATTCTCACATGGTGATAGAGAAAGAGTTATGTCTTACGAGTGGAACAGATAATGATGAAGAGTTTCTGTAACTGTAATTTGGGATGTATGTAATGGAAGGATTACCATCTTTCTCAGTCCCCAAACAATATGGAAATGCTGACTATAGCTACTGAAAGCAAGTTAAATTCCTCCATTATGGGCCAATATGTCCAGAGAGGCAACTTCTTGTGATCTATGAGATTGTTCTTTCAACAAATATTTATTGAGTACCTACTATATGCCAGTCACTGTTCTAGGAGTTTCAGATACATTCATGAACAAATTTTTGCAAAAGGTGCAGGACCTTTGAAGTATTTATATTCTTGCAGGAGTAAGAAATTGATGTATTACAGACGTACTAAACCCGCACATTGCCTAGTATGTTATGTGTATCTGTGTTAGTTGCTCAGTCGTGTCCAACTCTTTGAGACCCCATGGACTGTAGCCTGCCAGGCTCCTCTGTCCATGGGATTCTCCAGGCAAGAACACTAGAGTGGATTACCACTTCCTTCTCCACGGGATCTTCCCGACCCAGGGATTGAACACAAGTTTCCTGCATTGCAGGCAGATGCTTTACCATCTGAGCCACCAGGGAAGCCCGACTAGCATGTTAGAATGTTATAAATGCTATAGGAGAAAGAAAAATCTAGACCAAGGCAAAGAGGTCCAAGAAACTGGGGCACCTTTAAGAAGAGAGGGCAGAAAAGACTTCATCCTGATTTTTGAGTTAAGGTATGCACTCAGTCTCATCAGAGGATGAGATGGTTAGATAGCATCTCCAACTCAGTAGCATGAATCTGAGCAAACTCTGGGAGATGGTGGAAGACAGGGAAGCCTGGCATGCTACAGTCCATGGGGTCACAAAGAGTCAGACAGGACTTAGTGACTGAACAACAATAACAACATTGGATCAGTCTAGATCCGATCGGGAGAGAAAAACCATGCAGTTATTTGAACAGGGGATGCTCACTGTAAAGAATCGCTGATTATAACTAGGGATTAGAATAATGGGAGCAGTCAGAAAGAAGTAAAGAAAACTGCAATGACTACAGGATTGAAGATACAAGGAACAGTCACTGGTCCCAAGGCTGAGATAGAGTGCCCCCTCCAACCTGGGTGAGACCCATGCCCTGTTGGAAGGCACAGCTGTGGATTATTGAATGGCAGAGACATCCCTGTGGTGCAACCATACTCTTACTGAAAATTCATCTTCTGGAACTTCCTGAAAAACCACCTTTTAAGGTGCTGGCGCTCATAGGAGTTTCTCATCAGTGGTACTCCACTACCTGGGATTTGGCTTGCTGCAGGCAGCTGATGTTTTGGGAGCCAGATGCTAGTGAAGCTGTCTGCTCTGCAGGGTGGGAATTAGATGTGGGAAAGCCACTTTGTGCAGCAGAAGCTTGGCTAGTGAGCCCGGGAACCAGGAAGTAAAACCCTTTTCTGCTGTGATGTTTCTCCAGCATCCTCTGTAGACAAAGCTTAACATTGTGCCAGCTGGCCCAGGAGAAAATATTTAAAGGGCCTAAATCCCTTATCACAAGCAGGAAAAGAAGATGTATTTGGAAGTGAGAGTCACTTAGTTGATAACTCATGTGGACAGAAAGGAGGTAAGAACACCCACTTAGGTGGGTGTCTTGAGGGAGAGCATTCCCAGTGGAGAAAACAGTTACTGTGAAGGTCCAAAAGCTGGAATTGCATAAGGAGGTCAGTGTAGGGAGAGCATTGTCAGTAAAAATGACAAGACCTCGGAAGTGAGGTCAGAGAGGACAAGAAGGTGAGACCCTGTAGAATCTTCCTTGTATGTCTTCCTAGGGCATGGTGTCCACAGGAGCCATTGTAGGGGGTGGAGCAGAAGAGTGGCAGGATATGTTTGTAAAGAATCTTTGTGGGTGACTGTGGGGAGGATAAATTTATAGGGGTCAGATATAGAATCAGGAAGACGAGCCAGGATGCTTTTGAAGTCATACAGATGAGTGCTTAGACCAAGGTTGTTTACCAGTGGTCCTCAACCTTTTCGGCACCAGCGACTGGTTTGTGGACAGTTTTTCCATGGACTGGGAGTGGTGTGAGGGGAGATGGTTTCAGGATGATCCAAGCACTTTACATTTATTGTGCACTTTATTTCTATTATTGTTACATCAGCTCCACCTTAGGCATTAGATCTTGGAGGCGGGAGATCCCTGGCTTAGACCAAAGTAGAAGTGGAATTGGTGAAAAATAGAAAAGTATTACCTTTTCTGTTGGGGCAGTTACTCAAAATCCCATCTCCATTCTTTCCTTACTAGTGCTATAGATATAAATGTAGATACAGGTGTCGATCTGGAGGTAGATATAGATACCTAGATACACTTAGGACAAACTTGTCCTAGCTGTGAAAACTTTTTCCTTGAGAAAAGGATGCTAGTGCTCCATATCCATGAAAACTCATTAAATGTGTGCTGTTGATTGCATTTATATTATATATATATATATATATATATATATATATATATGTATATATATATATTCTTTTTTTCTGGCAATCTGAAATGTTGTAAGCCAAGAATGAGTTTTAGTAAAAGATCTATAGATGCCTAAATTATAAACATAGCAGACATGGCTAGTTCATCAAAGAAATAAATGCAAAAGATTGTATTTATCATTTGTGCTTTCAAAACACAAACATATAAAATATGTTTTAAGGGCCGCCCTCTAGAGCAGCCCCCAAACCCTCTCCAGCTATCCCAGCCTTGCTTTTCTGCTGCTCAGCTGAGATTGTGCCCACACCTGAAGCTTGGGTTTCCCTCCAGCTCTCCAAACACACCCCTCCCTTTCCTTGGCCATTGCTCTTAGCCTCAGTTGCAATGAAATGCCAGTCTACATTCCCCTGGCCCTGGGAAAATCCTCATGTCCACCACTCTCCTGCCCCATACCTCTTGGAGTAAAGCCTTACCCAGTTCCTTGCAGGACTGTGTTTTCTTCCAGAAATTTTGTTGTCGTTGTTGTTTAGTCTCTAAGTTGTATCTGACTCTTTGCAACCTTATGGACAATAGCCCCCCAGGCTCCTCTGTCCATGGGATTTTCCAGCTAAGAATGGGTGGGTTGCCATTTCCTTCTCCAGGGGATCTTCTCAACCCAGGGACTGAAGTCCCATCTCCTGCTAAGTTGTGTTTTCTTTTTTTTTTTTTAAGTTGTGTTTTCTTAAAGATCTTACTCCTCTTTGTATCCCCACTAAATTCCTCAAAGCCTGCTATATTTAATAAATACATATTGAAGTTGACCTTTATTTATTTGGAAAGAAAGTTGTAAAGATGAATATTAAATCTACTGATTAGAGATACACTATTAAGAAGAGTTGAGATCATTCTCACAAACTATTTTCCACCATTATATGCCAACTTAGGTCTGTGACCAGTAATTACTCCCCTGGAGTATTGAACTGAGAAGTAATTCCTTGCAATAGTATTATCGTGGAATTTCACACCTCTCCAGGTACAATAAAAGGCACAGCTTATTAATAATTTAAATACTTTTTCCTATGAACCACCATTAATTTCTGTTAATTCTTGCTCTTCCAGGGACTATCACACTAGACAGATGAATTTGTCTGTGATCCTTAATCTTTTAGCACTTCCTGAGTGAACTATGATGCATGAAATATTCACATACCTTTATTAATACTCAAGCTGTCACCAAATATAAGCAGTTAATGTCTGTGTATTAAGCAATGTACCTCACTTCTTAATTATATAATGCTCATGTGTCTCTGGAGAGTAGGAGGTTTACTGGGGATGTCAAATTTCCTGCAACTCTGAAATTATGCTAGTTTGGAGCACAACAAAAATGCAGAGAGAAAGAAATGATGTGGGTTTTATTGCCATATTCTCCAAGAACACTGAAGGAAAAATAACTTAAAGACATCTGATGAGGACAGGAATAATCAAATTCTATGCAACAATGAAAATCCACAGCTTGACAAAAGTTGCTGCACTAGGAAATGCTTCTGAAAATGTTTACTTCAAAACTAAGAACTCCCCATCCTAAGGGATAATTAATTGTGAGCTAAATTGCTTAGTTACTTTCAAGTAATAAGCCTAGCAAGATACTGAATGGTTCCTGTAATGAGAGCAAAATTTTTCAGAACTTGGCCATTTGAAATAGTTTTCTCCATTTCCTAGAATAGTACTGAAATCCTATTTTTTCTGCTTATACACATATTTTATTTGGTCTCTTCTATCGCAGTTTCCCAGTTGCATTATAATTATCCCTTCACATCTGTTTTCAACTCTAAGCAGTGAACTCCTATAGGATAAGAATCACATTAATCTAACACATGTTTGGTGCTAGTAAGCTCTCAATTAAATATGTGTTGGAAAAATAAGAGAATCAAATACAACTCTTATGACTCTAGACCGAGCAAATGAATATACCCTGGAGTCATTACCACAACGGGAAAGATTAGGAAAGAACTGAGTTTCAGGTTGATATGCTTGAAAGATGTCAACTGGAGATAAAAGTGAATTGGATATAGTTCTCTGGGGAATCGAGGTAGAGCTATAGATTTGGTGATCATTAGAATAAAGACAATTTAGCCACTGGATCAGATAGAGTCACTTTGGGAAAGAAAGATGACAATCAGAGGGTACAGAAACACCTCATGTGTAACTCAGATTCAATTAGGTATGAAAGAGGTCAAGAAGGAACACAGGAAAAAGTAACCAGTAAGTTAGGAGGGAAACAAGAGGGTAAATTAAAAGCCAAGGGGAATTAAGTTATAAAGATATAGTGATGAATGGCAACAAGCCATAGAGAGCTTAGCTAGGTGGAAGGCAGAAGTGTGCCTATTAGATCTGGCCATATAGAGGTTGTTGGTGATCAGGAAAAAAGTAATTTGGGACTGGAGAAGGTAGAAATTGAAATTGAAAGGGGGTTGCAGGGAAAATGGACTAGGAGGAAGTGGAGAGAGGGCAAATGTAATTTTTTTGAGAAGGCAGGCTATGAAAAGGAATTGAGAAAACGGATTGAAGCTGGAAGGAAATGAGAGATAAGGGTAAGATACGTGTGTACATGCTTGTGTGAACTAAGGGGGAGTAAGAATGTGTTAGGAATGGGCAGTTAGGATCCAGAGAAGAGGGAAAGATTAACAGTCATGAGAGAGGAGGTAACCAATGGAGGAAAGCCCCCGCTCCAACTGAAACATATCATGGATACGCTTAGGGCTTTTACCTCTGTACCCAAAGAAAATGAAGATGGGTATAAATTCTGGTTTGTGTCTTAATTTGATCCTGAGACTAAAGAAATTTCTCTCTGGTGGTGTTCCAGTAATCTTTGGCTATGTAGCAAACTACCCCACAGCGTTGTTGCTTGACAGTGATGTATTATTGCTCGTTCTGGGGTTTGATCAGACTCAGCTGAGTAGTTCTGTTCCATATAGTAGTTCTGCTCACTGAGATCACTCATGGTACTGTATTCAGCTGAAATCTTGGCAAGAAGATGGCCTTCCAGCCTCCAGGGTTTTTTTTTCATGTGGATTCTTATAAGTCAGTAGTCTATCATCATAGCATGGCAGCTGGCTTCCAAGGGCAATTATTTCTACGAGGACACATTTGATATTCAAGTATTCATACTGACATTCCAGTATTTATCTGCTTGCATCATACATTGGCCAAGCAAGTCTCATGGTTAAAATGAGAGTCAATATGGGAGAGGCTTTACAAAGCAATTCATGCCAAGAGGTGAATTCATCAGGAGCCACTCATTTTTCATTGTTATGGACATAACCATTCCATTAAAGGGTCTGATATCATAAAGTGTCTATGCCTCCCATTTTGGCTTTAAAATGGGGTGAAAATTGATCAGGTTTTATCAATAATTTTGAAAGTGTTTTCTAAAAAAGACAAAAAATAGGCATTTAACTAACTAGCCTATCTGAGAGTGAAAAAGTTTACTTAAAATTCAACACTCAGAAAACTAATATCATGGCATCTGGTCCATCACTTCATGGCAAATAGATGGGGAAACAATGGAAACAATGACAGACTTTAATTTTTTGGACTCCAAAATCACTGCAGATGGTGACTGCAGACATGAAATTAAAAGACACTTGCTCCTTAGAAGAAAAGTTATGACCAACCTAGACAGCATATTAAAAGGCAGAGACATTATTTTGCCAGCAAAGGTCCATCTAGTGAAAGCTATGGTTTTTCCAGTAGTCATGTATGCATGTGAGAGTTGGACTATAAAAAAAGCTGAGTGCCAAAGAATTGATGCTTTTGAACTGTGGTGCTGGAGAAGACTCTTGAGAGTCCCTTGGACAGCAAGGAGATCCAACCAGTCCATCCTAAAGGAAATCAGTCCTGAATATTCCTTGGAAGAACTGATGCTGAAGCTGAAGCGCCAATACTTTGGCCACCTGATGTGAAGAACTCTTTGGAAAACACCCTGATGCTGGGAAAGATTGAAGGCAGGAGGAGATGGGATGACAGAGGATGAGATGGTTGGATGGCATCACCAACTCAATGGACATGTGTTTGACTAAGCTCCAGGAGTTGGTGATGGACAGAGAGGCCTGGTGTGCTGCAGTCTATGGGGTCACAAAGAGTCAGACACGACTGAGCGACTGAACTGAAGTGACTGAATCTAATCCTTGTCTCTTAGCCCTAATTGCTATTCGTTTTTTTTTTTTGTTTTTTTTTTTTGTACTAGAATTTTCATGTTCCAGTGGTAATAATACAATAAGCAGAGAAATACATATTTCAAAGTAACCCACATTTTTCTTAGTGGTGTGCTCCTATGGCCTTAATAGAAACTATTTTTAGTATAAAAATATTCCCCAATCCAAAAACAGCTGTAAAACTGTCATCTGAAAACATTGATCTTAGTAACAACTAATGCACAGATCATGGGAATTTTGAGCACCGTTTGTGAAATAATGACAGTTTTCTAAATGCAATATTATAGCACCTTATAGAAACTGGGAGCATTTTCCAGTTTTCCTTTTCAATTTTTTATCTTTATGTATTTTCTATACAAAATATGTTAGTACTTTTGGGATGGTTTTTGTACACCAAAATAATCATGCTTGAGCTTTATTCCAGAAGGATTTATGTTTTGACCAGCTATTCGGAAAGAGGTGTGAGCAAACAAAGTAAATATAGGCTAGGGTGGGAGGGAAAAAACAAGAATTTTGTTTCTTATGTTTTAAAAATACATTTCATGCACTTCAGCTGCGTTTTTACTTGATTTCCTGTTCCTTTCTGTTTTCAAATTATAGACAGAACAAGGTCAGATCAAATCTGAGCTAATCAGTGAACAATTCTCTTTTTCTTTTCCTGGATCTGATCTATTTACTATCGCCCTTACAATCAAAAATTCTTTGCTGTTAAAATCTTTTAGTCACAGTCTTACATTAATAATAAGATTTTAGGGGTCACCAAACCCTCCAGACTTAAGGTCTATCCATTCAGTTATCAATGGTAGATAGCGTAACTAATAGTTCTGGCCCATACATCACTGGATGCCATAGCAGGCTTTCCCGAGGACATGGAAAAATACCTTCATCCTATCCACAGAGGACCCACTTCCAAACAAACCAGCCTAATCCTCATTAGTCCCCTTTTCTTCCTTTGCTTGATAATAACAGTCAAAATCATTTAGAGCTGATGCGAGGACAACAGAAGCCTCAAGAGTTTCTAGAGTCATCTGGCAGCTCGTGACGAATACAGATGGAAACCTTGTTTGGAGATGTTCCTCTCTGCCCTCCATTTTTGCTCACTGTAGGTAGGGATCATCTAAGCATTAGTTAAGCATTTACTCCCCCTGGCTTCCATGGTGACTCAGTGGTAGAGAGTCTGCCAGTAATCTAGGAGAATCAGGAGACTTGGTTTCGATCCCTGGGCTGGGAAGATCCCCTGGAGGAGGAAATGGCAACCCACTCCTGTATTCTTGCCTGAGAAATCCCACAGACAGAGGAGCCTGACAGGTTACAGTCCAAAAGGTCACAAAGAGTTGGACACGACTGAGTGCCTGAGCCTAAATGATATACCCCTCCACACACCCAATCACACAGATCCTTGTACCACACTCCAACCTTACTCTGCTCTGTGTTTTTATTAGCAATTATTACCTTCTAACATACCATATCATTTATTTATGGCTATATATTGTCTGAGTGCTATTAGTATAAAATACTCCCTGAGGGCAGGAATCTTTTCACTGATGGATTCTTACCAGCTAGAACATCTAAAGATTTGTTAAATTTCTTCATATGTAAATAAATGAATTTAAAATGTGATAATACTGGAAATCTGGCTTTTACAAAAGAATATTCTTTTTTGAGGAACATTCTCCTAAGCAAACAAAAAACTTTTTCTTATTCTTAAATAATAATCCTGTGGATATGCTTTCATAATTATGCAGTACATATAATTTTGGTGTATGCCAAACATATTACAGAGGCCAGTATCAATGGCTATAAGCTAAATTTTAGTAGCTGAAGAAAATAGAAATTTTGTTCTTGATTATGTCATAGTCCAAATGTAGGTGCTTATGGTCTAGTGTGGTTTCCTCATATATGATAATTCAGACACACAAACTTTTTCAATGTGTGGCTATCCTGTTTGTGGGACACCTCAGTCATCAATGTCCAGCTGGGTTGAGGGGAAAGAGATGGATTTGTAATCATCTTGGATTTGAGGAGACACACTGCACTTCTGTTGATCCCATTTCTTTAATCAGAATTGTCACATGACTCCACCTGGGTGCAACAGGATATGCAGCCTCTGGATAGCTCCTTCCTAGGCTGTACACTATGGGAGGTGTGTGTGTGTGTGTGTGCGTGTGTGTGTGTGCATGTGCATGCCCAGTCATGTCCAACTCTTTGTGACCCCACGGACTGCAGCCCTCCAGGCTCCTCTGCCATGGAATTCTCCACACAAGATTACTGGAGTGAGTTGCCATTTCCTTCTCCAGGGAATCTTTACGATCCAGGGATTGAACCTGTGGCTCTTGAGTCTCCTGCATTGGCAGGCAGATTCTTTATTACCAGTGCCACCTGGAAAGCCCCTACACTATGGAAAGCAAGAATGAATTTTGATGAATTGTTTATTGTCTCAGTTAGGTTTCCTGACCAAGCTCTTCTACAACATTACTTCCCATGGACAGATTTACTATCATAATATTGCAGGGTAACTTGAAGACTATGATGGTTGACAACTTTGTCCCTGGCTGGTCCAACTTCAGGTTACAGGTCAGGTTCAAACATCACAAGATGTCTTTGATGCCGGGACATAAGCTAAGCACTTAGCATGAGTTTGGCAGATTTTCTCATGAGCATGATTGAAAGAGCCCAACTCAAGCCACCCATATCGAAACCCTCTTCTGTGCTATAGAATAGATTGCGTGCATGCTCAGTCACTCAGTCTTGTCCAACTCATTGTGATCCCATGGCCTATAGCCCTCCAGGCTCCTCTGTCTGCAATTTCCCAGGCAGGAATACGGGAGTGTGTTTCTGTTTCCTACTCCAGAGGATCTTTCCCGACCCAGGGATCGAACCCACATCTCCTGCATTGGCAGACAGATTATTTACCACTGTGCCACCTGGGAAGCTCCATAGAATAGACTAGGTCTACACTAATTTCATTGACCAGTGCAACTCACATAACTAAGCTCAACAAATAAGGAAGACTGTTGCACCTGTGGCATGTAGGGTATGATAGGGAAGTAAATATCTGATGACACATTACATCCTCCACAGGCTTATGTTGAACAGATTCAAACATAGAACTCGAGCTTAGTATGGCATCTCAAATGGTTTCACCTGACAATAGGGGATGGACTGAAGTGAGGGATTCTTAATATGCAGAGATCACAGGTTAGTAGAGGCTTTTCTGAATTAACAGTTCCCAGAGATAACTTCCCATTTTCTCATGATGCTTATATATACAATAATCCCAGCTTTTCTTCAGTCCAACACTGTCTTTATGTTCCAGTCTTTTCAGGCTAGTTCCTGTCTCATCATACACCAAAGTCCTTCTCTTCTGCTTTTGGCTAGTGTTATTATTTGCATGACGTCTGTCACCTGGAATTCTTGCTTCTCTCCACTTCTTTTAATAGCCATCCATTGAAGATTTAAGAGATCTCATCATTTCTTTTCTTTTTCTTTTTTTTTTTTCCATTTATTTTTATTAGTTGGAGGCTAATTACTTTACAATATTGTAGTGGTTTTTGCCATACAATGACATGAATCAGCCATGGATTTACATGTATTCCCCATCCCGATACCCCCTCCCGCCTCCCTCTCTACCCGATCCCTCTGGGTCTTCCCAGTGTACCAGGCCCGAGCACTTGTCTCATGCATCCAACCTGGGCTGGTGATCTGTTTCACCCTTGATAATATACATGTTTCGATGCTGTTCTCTCGAAACATCCCACCCTTGCCTTCTCCCACAGAGTCCAAAAGTCTGTTCAGTACATCTGTGTCTCTTTTTCTGTTTTGCATATAGGGTTATTGTTACCATCTTTCTAAATTCCATATATATGCGTTAGTATACTGTATTGGTCTTTATCTTTCTGGCTTACTTCACTCTGTATAATGGGCTCCAGTTTCATCCATCTCATTAGAACTGATTCAAATGAATTCTTTTTAATGGCTGAGTAATATTCCATGGTGTATATGTACCACAGCTTCCTTATCCATTCGTCTGCTGATGGGCATCTAGGTTGCTTCCATGTCCTGGCTATTATAAACAGTGCTGCAATGAGCATTGGGGTGCACGTGTCTCTTTCAGATCTGGTTTCCTCGGTGTGTATGCCCAGAAGTGGGATTGCTGGGTCATATGGCAGTTCTATTTCCAGTTTTTTAAGGAATCTCCACACTGTTCTCCATAGTGGCTGTACTAGTTTGCATTCCCAACAGTGTAAGAGGGTCATCATTTCTTTGAAAATTCCTTTACCAAAAAAAAAAAAAAAAATTCCTTTACCTTCTGGGCACTGACTGACTTCTTTCCTCTCTGCTCCATGTATCCATCCATCCTTTTAACATTATTTAATGCTGCCTAATATATATCAAGCATTCTTTTACAAAATGTGGATGTAATATTAATAAGATAAAGAAAAACTTCAATTTTGTGGAGCTTATATTTTAGTGGGGAATGTAGAACCAATACACAAATATAGTTTTAAATCTATGAAAATGAATCTCTGAATCTATGGAAAGGAGAAAATGTGACTTTATAGGGGGAATGAGCAACATTAAATAGGTGGTTAGGAATGACCTTCTCAATATTTGAGCTGAAAACAAAATAGCCCATGCAGCTATAGTCAAATATATAATTCTAATCAGAGTCAGCATACTGAATGTATTTGTAAAGTATCTCCTTTATCCCCACCCTGGCATCCATTTCTAATATTTAAGTTGTTGGGTGAATACAAAAAGGGACAAGTAGAATAGGCTAGGCTGTTTGCCAGGGTCTATAATTTGCTCAGTTATTTTAGAATTAGGTTAAATTACCTTGTTTGAAGGGTCTTTTTTTTTTTAAACAAAGTCACAGTTGAGCAAATATGGTAGAATAACATTGCCTACTGTATTGTGATTCTACTTTAAAAAATCCAGAGAAAAATTAACAAAGGTCCTCATTCATATTATTTTCTTACCCCAGTTTTCTTGTTCTCAGTTTGTATTGCTTTTGGTGTTGACTGGTTTAATCCCAATTTTCCAAGGAAGTGATCTGACTGTGGAGGGTGGACAAACTTGTCCCCATCAACACTGAAGGTATTTTGGATTCTGATTGAGAACTAAGTGGTGATGTAGTTAATAAAATGGGGATTTGAGATTTCCAGTTTGTTTCATATTCGTTTCCTACTGCTGCTATGACAAAATACCACAGACCTAGTGGTTGAAACAACATAAATTCATTATCTGATAATTCTGTCTGACATGAGCCTCACTGGGCTAAAATCAAGATGTTAGCAGGGCTGCATTCCTTTCTGGAGGCTGTAAGGAATTCTCTCTTTCCTTGACTTTTCCAGCTTCTGTGTGTTAGTCTGTTAGTCATGTCCAGTTCTTTGTAACCCTATGGACTGTAGCCTGCCAGGTTCCTCGGCATGAAATTCTCCAGGCAAGAATACTGGAGTGGGTTGTCATTTCCTTCTCCAGGGGATCTTTCCAACCCAGGGACTGAACCTGGGTCTCCCACATTGCAGGCAATTTCTTTACAGTCTGAGCCACCAGGGAAGCCCTTTCCAGTTTCAAGAGGACACATAAAGTTTTTGGTTTATGACCCTCTTCCTCCTTCTCAAAGGAAGCCATAGCCGATCGAGTCCTCATGACACATCTCTCTGACCAACTTCAATCATCACATCACTTCCACTGACCACAACCAGGTAACACATCCTCTGTTTTAAAGGTTCATGAGATTCAGTGTACTCACTGGCTAGTCTCTTCATCCCAGAGTCCTTTAGCTTAACCGTATCTGCAGAGTTCCCTTTGTTGTATAGGATCATGAATTCTAATTTCCAGATATTTTAGGATTTGGGCATCTTGGAGTCTGCTGCAATTCTCCCTACCCAGCTTTTTTGAAATTAATGAGTGACATCCATGAACGTGGGCAGCCTTCCCAGAGAGAGCCATTCTTTACTGATTCCTGGGAATGCATAAGGTTAATGAAAGTGTTTTCTTAGCACTGTGACACCACTCAACTTCTGCCCAAGAACTCTTTGTGACATGTTACGGGAAAATCCCGCCTGTTTGGCTTCTGTAGCTGGAATTTAAATCACTTTGTGAGACTGGTCTATGACAGCCTGGAGAAATTCTTTCTATTACATTGGGAGGTCGAGGCAGTCTTCCCACCCCCTCCCCCACTGTTTGTGTTTTAGCATCATCCCCTTCTTTCCTTTTGATGGATTCCAAATTGTTCCTGGGAGGAAACTCTGGTGATAATTCTAATTTCAGCAGCTCTTGCTCTGGGGACTGATCTGGGCCTTGTCTTTGATATTGTGCTTCTCTAATCATAATCCTGACTTTCTGAAATATGAGTGTCAGTAGAGAAAAGGCTTGCCAACCCCATCGCTCATTTATCACTGAGATGATGCTTTTAAGGAAGGTCTTAAATGAAGGCATTGTACAAATGCCAAAAAAAAAAAGGCACTATGTCTAGGGATTAGTGAAAGCTTCCCATTGTCTGACCTCAATTAGAAAAAGCAGAAACATTTCTAAGGATTGCTTTCGAGACGCCTAAAGTGCCTGGCTGGATTAGAGTTAACTCTCTCCTAAATCGAAGCTCTTTGCCATTAGTGATCTAGTAACCGCATTCCTTTACTTCTTTTCAGAAACTCCTCATGAATTGATGTAGGGCCCTCTCCTCAGTGACTGTGACTGGATTTAAACTTGTGCATACTGGAAGTAATGAGGGGTAATTGTGTGCAAAATAATGGAAGAAATTTAAATATTTCTGAAAAGATACACAAACATACAATTAAAAATTGGGGGTTGGAATGAAATGAAATTCCTCAAGCATTTTCTCATTACTATCTCTATAAGGAGTCTTCCTGCTAGTGGTAAAGAACCTGCCTGCCAATGCAGGATACTTCAGATGCAGTTCAGTCCCTGGATGGGGAAGAACCCCTGGAGGAGGGCATGAGGACCCACTCCAGTATTCTTGCCTGGAGAATCCCATGGACAGAGGAGCCTGGTGGACTATAGTTCATGGGGTTGCACAGAGTCAGACACAACTGAAGTGACTTAGCACACATGATCACAGGAGTCTTCTAGATATATTCTTCCTCACTGTCCACCCTCCCATGATATTTTAATACCACTGATACACTGTATATCTGATGATGTGTGATATGTCTATTCATGCTTTATATGTGAAAAGGGTAAGATATTTTCCTCCTGCCCCCCAAACCAATGTTTGTCTCCTTGAGGAAGATGTTGCCCTGTTGTAAATGCTTGATATAAATTGAAAGTGTACACTTAAAAAAACATGCTCACCATTTTTATAATATTACAATTATTTTAAAAGTGAAACTTGATTTGACGTAAATATATACATATGGAAAAACATATACATGTACATATGCTTTTCCATACATGTACAGGTACAGCCATACTACCCTAAGTCATGCAAATATAAATATATAATACTTATAAAAATATAATTTTGTAAACATGGCTATCTTTCCATATCAGTTTCTATATTTGTAGAGTACTTCATTATATATTATAGCTATAATGTCTTCTAATTTAGTACACAGTACTTTTGCTGGATATTATGTTGTTTCTAACTTATTTTGACAGAAATAATACCATGATAAATGCATATTCGTGTATGTATATTTTCATATGTGACTGGATATTTCCTTGGAATTCATACCTACAAGGACGATCTTCCAGCAAATGCACTTCCCAAGGCATTTGATATAGGATGTTGAATTACTCACAAAACTGCATGGTTCCTTTCAAAAGGCCATAATCGTAGCAAAATTTGTCTGGGATCTGGGTAATTAAGTGGTATATTTCCTCCCAATAAAATATTACATTCACAGCCAGATGATTGGGCATATTTTTAGAGGGTATAATTGTTCAATTGGAGCAGAAATTCTCTTGCAAGCAGGCACTGGCAGGAGATTTGTGACGTGTATGGAATTTTCCATGTGTAACTCAACTGTGCAAAACTATAGGGGATTTTGTGAGAAAGGGCCAGGAAAAATGATGATTATCCATGTTGCTTTTTGTTTGATTCCTTCTAATATACTTTCTTTTTGCATTGGGATATAGCCAGTTAGCAATGTTGTGATAGTTTCAGATGAACAGTGAAGGGATCCAGTCATACATATACATCCTTTCTTCTTATTATTAATTTTTTATTATTTTAGAACTATCTACACCTTTCAGCCTAGCTTCTGTGAATAGATTTTCTGTTGAAGTTTTACATGGCAAAGATGCAGATTACAAAGGAAGTATCTTCCCCAAATTGTTTTCTGTTGCTTCTCATGACTTTATCAATTCAATATATATTTCTTGTGCAGCTCATAGATGACGAGCACTTCTACAGGCCTGGAGGAGACAGCCATGCCTACAAACATTTGTAGGTTTATGTTTTAGGGGAGGTAGAAGATTCTACTTATTCCAAGTAGATATAAATATATAATATAATGGTAATTGATGATAAGAACTATGAAGATATAAAGTGAGCAGCAGTGAGGGGGGTGAAGAGGCAGGGGGATGACTATTTCAGATATATAAAACAGATAACTAATAAGAACCTACTCTATGGCACAGGGAACTCAACTCCATACCCTGTAATGATCTAAATGGGATTAGAATCTGAAAAAGAGTATTGTGCACACACATATGTAATGGAAACCCTCTCCAATGTTCTTGCCTGGAAAATTCCATGGGCAGAGGAGCCTGGTGGACTACAGTCCATGGGCTTGCAAAGAGTTGCTCAGTCATATGAGTGACTGCGCATAGCACATATACATACATAAATATATATACATATATATAAATAATTGATTCACTTTGCTATACAGCCCAAAACAAACATAACTTTGTAAACCAACTATGCTCCAACAAAGAATACTATTCCAGTGAAATTATAGAATCAACTAATTAAAAAGAAGGACAGATAAAACCCCTTGAGCAGAATTAAAATGAAATGATGGAACAAGCCTTGCAGATATCTGGAGGAAGATCATCACAGATAGAAGGAAGAATAAGTACAAAAGTCCTAAGATCCGAAGACGCTTGGCAATTAGGAAGAGGAAGGAGGTAAGTGTGGCAGAAGCAGGGTGAGCAAGAAGAACACAGGTAGGAAAGAAGTTGGGGAGATAGACAAATATTTTGGGTAATGTATGGCATTATGAGATACAGTGAGAACTACACAGCATCTCCAATTTTGAATCATTACAGTCACTTGTTCAACAAATGTCTTAAAGCTTCTGCTTCATCCCAGAGCCCTGGCTAGACGCTGGGTATGTAAGATGAAGGCAGGCAGGGCTCTCACTGAGGGAGCATTCCAGGGTGGAATGATCTCCCTACTTGTACACACCTGGCCACGAGCTCCTTTGTAGTCATCTTTGTTGTTGTTGTTCTGTCGCCCAGTCATGTCCAACTCTTTGTGACCCCAAGGACTGCAGCACACCAGGCCTCCCTGTCCCTCACCATCTCTCAGAGTTTGCCCAAGTTCATGTTCATTGCATCAGTGATGCCGTCCAGCTGTCTCATCCTCTGACGCCCTCTTCTCCTTCTGCCCTCAATCTTTCCCAGCATCAGTGAGTCATCTGTGAGCATCAGATGACCAAAATACTGGAGCTTCAGCATCAGTCCTCCCAGTGAATATTCAGGGTTAATCTCCCTTAAGATTGACTGGTTTGATCTCTTTGCTGTCCAAGGGACTTTCAGGGGTCTTTTCCAGCACCACAGTTTGAAGGCATCAATTCTTTGACATTCTGCCTTCTTTACAGTCCAGCTCTCAAAACCATGCATGACCACTGGGAAGATCATAGCCTTGACTCTATGGACCTTTGTCTTACCTCCTCCTAAACTACCATCTTAGCTTGGATAAACTTGGACCACATCTCTTGTCCTGTTCTATTCATGACTGTTTTTGCTGCTCTTCATACTATTAGTTCCTTCTACATGGGTCACAGATAAGATGTCTGATGATGAGACAAGGTCACCCACTTATCTACTTCATTGCCAAATATCTTTGAATTGAAATTAAGAACAAGTGTTTAGAATGAATGAGAACTATGAACATTTACATCTTTTTCTCTGCAGTCATAGAGGCAATTGTGGTTTATTATGATAGGGCTGTCATGGGTGAGGGAGACGGCAATAGCTGGAGCTCAGTGAGAGTTCACCTTGTAGTTGTTGTTTATCCCCTAAGTCGTGTCCGACTGTGTTGTAACCCCATGGACTGCAAACCACCAGGGTCCTCTGCTCATGAAATTTTCCAGACAAGAATACTGCAGTGGGTTGCCATTTCCTTCTCCAGGGGATCTTCCTGACCCAGGTATCAAGCCTGCATCTCCTGCATTGGCAGGCGGATTCTTCACTGCTGAGCCACTGGGAATAACCACCAGGGAATACTTCACCCATACAGCTGCAATATAGAAAACAGTTTATTTTTAATAAAACAATGTTTTTCATTTAGTAGCCTTCACACATCATTTTACTGTTGCACGCATTAAGTTACTGTGCTGTGTGCTCAGTCATGTCTGACTCTGCAACCCCATGGACTACGTAGTACGCCAGGCTCCTCTGTCCATGGAATTCTCCAGGCAAGAATACTGGAGTGAGTTGCTATTTCCTACTCCAGGGGATCTTCTGGGACACAAGGATCTATTTAACCAGAGTCTCTTTCATTTCCTGCATTGGAAAGCAGATTCTTTGCCATTGAGCCACCTTGGAAACGTATTTAGAAATTAAATGTTAGGTCGTCTGCTCACCCACCCCCAAAGGACTGGGGACCCCATTTTTTCATCTGTTTCTTTTCATTCAGATCTCTGTCTGGAACAGGCTTTCACCACATTCATGGCAGTGAACATAATACTGCAAAAGGAAAAATTAATGTCTGGCTTCCTGCTTTTGAAATTTTGGGGCCTAACTGGACCGTAGTGAAAAGATTAGAATGTTATGAAAATCTCACTAGAAATCTTCAAGACCTGGAAGATGGGGTGGGGCAGGAAAGAGTGGGCACAGCAATTTGGATTACGGGTGCTTTTGCTACTTTTTTTTGTCAGTTGTGAGTCTCACTTGCTGGTAAATACTTAGAAATTATATGTGTTTTTGTTTCCCCTTTAAATGGTACATTCACTGGGGGAAAGAACAGTTTCTGCTATGGCTTTATGTGGGTGGGTGACAAATGATACATAAAGGAGGAAAATGATTCTTCTTTGAATCTGTTCACAGAAATACAGAGAACAATCTGAGAAATCCAGGGCATGTGGCTTCCTGCTCTTTCTAAGGGCATTTGCCATATGTGTCCAACATCTCAATTATCTCCGTGACTCCGGAATTTCAGTTATTGTTTCATGTAGCATGCCAGCATACCCCACCGGAAAGCTCTTATGCTCTGATCTAAGTGCTGTGTGCTTTAAGGGTGATTGTCAGAGGTTTTTGGGACATGGGTTTGATTGCAAAGGATCCTCATCTCCAAGGTAACACTGACATTCCTATTGGCTGGGAACAGTTTGTCTTCCCTGTTTGGGTCTTTGTGCTATTTGAAAAGCATCATAGGAGCAATTTTACTTGAGAACGTTCAGAGTCCAGGAAATGGAAGAGGCGGCACTGTTCTCAACTACCCTGCGTGCGTGTTCTGTATAGCTGGTACCTGCTGAGTGACCCAGGACATGACCCCAAACCTTGTTCCTGTTAAGATTGACTTCCCCTCCTTTGATCTCCCCACTTGCACATCCCCAGCACCGAGCTCCTGTGTAATTGTCTCATCTCTACCTAAACCACCATCTTAGTTTGGATAAAGGTGCACCAAATCGCTTCTCCTGTTTTAACTGTAACAGTTTTTGCTGGTTCTCATACTATGATTGGCTTCCCAAGTAGCTCAGTGGTAAATAATCCACCTGCCAATGCAGGAGATGCAGGATATGTGGGTTCAATCTCTGGATCGAGAAGATCCCCTGGAATAGGAAATGGCAACCCACTCCAGTGTTCTTGGCTGGAGAATCCTATAGATAAGAGGAGCCTGGCGGGCTACAGTCTATGGAATCGCAAAGAGTCGGACATGACTGAGCACACACAGGCAGCATACTATGATTAGTTCTTTCTACATGGATCACGGATATCTGAAGATGAAACAAGGTCTACCCATTTATCTACTTCACTGCAAAGTATTTTTGAAGTGAAATAAATATAAAATAGCTTTTTTGTTCTTTAAAGATTTCTATGTATAAAGTTACAAGGACATACAATAAAAAGGTAAAGTGAAATGGACATACTAGCCTGGGGTGGGGAGAGTAGCATCTTTTTCTTAAGAGTTGGGAGAGGGTGAGGGTAAAGCCTAGGTTATTTTTTTAATTTATTTTTAATTGGAGGATAATTGCTTTATAATGTTGTATTGATTTCTGCTGTGCAACATCATGAATCAGTCATAAGTATAAACATATCCCATCCTTCTTGAACCTCCCACCCATCCCCCATCTCACCCTCTCTGGGTCGTTACAGAGCACGAAGCTGAGCCCCCTGTGTTATGCAACAGCTTCCTGTTTTACACGTTAGTGTATATACGTCAATTCTGCTCTCTCCGTTTGTCCCACCCTCTCCTTCACACGCTGTGTTCACAGGTCCATTCTCTACATCTGCATCTCTATGAGCACTATGAAATTTTACATCTTTTTCTTTGCAAAAAATTTAATTTTGTTCTCACATTGGCACTGTGCTTTGTGCTTGGCTCTGGGGCTTCAGAGGTGAGGAAGACAAACATAATTTTCCTACCTAGGGGAGAAGGAAGATATGAAACAATCAATTAGGTAATACAAATAGGCACGCACCTAGAAATGAGGACACAAAAAAGAGAAGAGTTCCAGAGGAGGTTATTTTTAGATTGAATTTCCTGGAAAGAGGTCCCTGAGTGAAAATTAAAATAAGATTTGAAGTAAGGGGTGGTGAGGTGGGGGAGGGTGCTGGGAAGGGCGTTCTGACTACAGGAATTCTTTGATGGAGACTCATGTTCCTGATCTGAATCACTGAAAGAGAAGCTTCTTGTTGAAGCAAGTTCCCAAAGGGACAAACACTGCAAGATGTGGTTGGAGCAAGAGATTTGAGCCACATGGTGGAAGATCTTATTTATTATAATGATTATGAGAAGTCATTGCCAGATTTTAAGCAGGGGTTGGGGAATGGGTTCATGGCATAGTCAGAGCTAACTGATTATCATAGTTACAACTGTATATGTAAAGGATCTGATCAGGCATTTTCATTATCACAAAGCAGGGCATTTCTGGATGTACAGAGAGTAGATAGACTCATAAATGTATATATGATAATATGCTACATATACATATATATGCATGTATATATGTGCACATATATATACATGTGAATATGTGTACACACACACATAGAAATTCAATTTTGAGTTTGAAAGTACACTTTGAGACTAAGAGCATTTCTCTAGATTCCCATTATTATTGTGCAAAACAACTATGAGTTGAAGTTTAATTTGTAGATTAAAATTACAAGCTGATGTTTAAGTTAGATGTCTAAGTTGTAACTTGAATATAGGAAAGACTCTCATGGAAAAATCTGAGGACTGTAATCTAAGAATAATACAGACTGGGCAAACCATCATGTCTCTTTTTTTTTCCTCACATTGTAGGTTCAGAATTCATATCAACTTGATGACTTTATTGTAAAGAAAAAAAAGCGAATCTAAATCTAAAACTGAATCCGCAGTTGTCATACTGTTTGAAGAATAAAAGGCTAGATTCACATGTAGCCCATGAATTCATTCAAGGTGAGAAAGACTGTGGTCTCTGCAATGTTACTTCCCATGGCCCACTGTTGGCCTGCCTATAGAGCCCCAGCTCTGAAGTTACTGTGGGTTAAACAGAACTGCCAAATCAAAGGAGAAATGAGGCAAAAACCTGAGGCCTCAGGTCCAAAAGTCAAGGCTTACACTCTCCCATTGACCAATGCTACTTCAGTTTGTGCTGTGTTTTCAGTGATCCTTAAGAATTCAGAACCAAAAAAGACCAGTATCTGTTCCTCCTGGTCAATGAACATGTGGTCTGGGTCATGCCACTGAGTCCCTAATGGAACCATTTTCCTCATTTGAATTTCTAGGAAGATAAATATGGAACTTATTCAAAGGGCTTGCTAAAGAAGAATTATAGAATCATCAGGATCAAATAACTGTTGTGCACAAAAAGAAATCATTTCACTTTTCCAATCCTCATCTGCAAAAATGGGGAGTAGACTACACAGGGATAAGTGAACGTCGCTCAGCCGTGTCCGACTCTTTAGGACCCCATGGACTATCCAGTCCATGGAATTCTCCAGGCCAGAATACTGGAGTGGGTAGCCTTTCCCTTCTCCAGAGGATCTTCCCAACCCAGGGATCAAACCCAGGTCTCCCGCATTGCAGGAGGATTCTTTACCAGCTGAGCCACCAGGGAAGCCCGTACAGGTACAAAGAAGTACCTATAATATCCCAAACTGAAATATCCCAAACTGAATTACATAAATATTAAGCAATCTGCATGCTCATTAAATGCATAGAGCATAAAGCAATAAGATGTTCTTGAGATGAGCCACTTCATCTTTTGGAAATATTCTTTTTCTTTTTTAGAATCTAGTCCACACTCTTCTTAAATTTGAAGCACAGAAAGCTGCTCCCAACTCCCAGTGTCATTTTGCAGAACCTAGAGAGTATCTCTGTGGTTTGTAACAAGGAGAGTTTGAGTAAAAAGTATTAATCAGTTGAATTTTCTGCATTGTCACATGTATGCTGTGACTTCCATCCACATTTTTTCTTCTGTTTTGATTTTTAATTGCATTTTTAAATTAATACCCACACAAGAAAAATCATATTTTAAAAAAAATTAAGCTATTAAGCTTGAAAGAAACTAAGAGTGCCAACATTGAAATGATACTATCCAGAAAATTCCAAAGACTATATATCTCTAAAGGAAGGATTACATCTTCTCAAATAAATTCACTTCTATTATGTGGCTATACATAAGATATAACTCTAATACTGAAGGAAACTGAAATATTGATCTCATAGTTCAATGAACATAAAATCTATATTTATTTAGGCAATCACTCATTTTACAATTTCCCAGAACTGGTAGGCTTGCTGGCATTGGTGCCATTAATTTTTATAGCTCAGTGCTAAATAAATGTGAAGTATGCGTGAAAGCATACACTCTCATTACATATCTTCCAACATAGAGACATTTTTTATGAATACTGAAAATAATGGATAATGATATTGGCTTTACTTTTTAAGCCCTTCTTGTGGCCCAGGCAGTATGCTAAACACTTCAGTGTAGTGTCTTTTTAAACTATCACAACATCCTGTAAAGAAACATCATTATAGTCACTTAACAGTTGAGTTCAATGAGGCTTAAAGAGATTAGAGTTGACTTTCCCAAGGTTACACAACTACTAAATTGGATTTGTATTTAGGCTAATCTGACTCATCAAAGAGTATTGTTAATGTTTTTTAAAGATTGTTTAAAACTCCTTAACTATATATTTGTAAAAAAGAAAAAATGCATCATCATATATAAAGGCAAATTATTCTTTGACAGTGTGGTGCCTAGAGTCAGATCATTGGGTTCAAAGCAAGTTTCTACCACCTGGTCAAGTAATTTATTTTCTCTATAATGTAATTTCAGTGCCCATAAAATGGGTTTTATAATAGCATTACCTCCTAGCGATGTTGTGGGGATTAAATAAATTTGTCTCCCATAAGCCCATTGCCTGTTACCAAAAAATGCATTTGATACATGGTGGCCTCCTCCTCCTCTTCCTCCCCTTTCTCCTTCTCCTTCTTTCTATTATTCCTATACTTTCATTACAGATGTTAGCACACATCAACACAACAACTTCAGTGAAACTGAATGAAATGTTTTATGGTTCTGTAATTTCATGCTGCTTCCTCTGTGATCTCAGATACTTTAAAAGATCACAAACATTTCTATCTTTATATCTCAACCAGGACAGATTTACAAAGGATAATCCTAGTAGACTGTATCTATGGAACTGCAGGGAATCAGCTTCTACAAAGTTGGCTGCCCAAGGGACAGGGGAAAATGTTCTAACTGTTAATCGGATTTTTCTCCCATCTTACTTTTCTTTAACATAGTATCCTCCTGGGTTGAATCTAAATTAACTGAGCTTCTGTTGGATCCTCAGCATCATGCATTTTCCATGGCTCATTTTTTGTTGTCACGTTTTTGGGGTTTTTTTGCTCAAGACTCAGGAAATTAACTTATTTGCTTACTTCCTTACTCCACAGGTAGTGATGTTGCAACTGATAGTTACTGTGAACTTGTAAAGATTGTTAAAATATTTGGGCAAAAAGATAAAGAGCTATAACAAGTGGTTTAATAGCTTAACTATATTAAGTTTTAAATATATGTGTTACTTTCTATGACTTGGACTTCCTAAGTATCATTTGGTTGAGCACTGGGTGGAAGTGATATGTATGCACAGATAAAACCAAGAGAGATTTTGGTTTGGGGAACCTGTAGTAACATAGGCACAGAGTTTTGTTCATGTTCTTTTTTAAAAAATAAAATTAGTCTTTAAGGTTAAATGTGCCTAAAATCTCTAAGGAGGTCAACTTTTATTAAAAAAAAAAAAAGATTAAAAATGGAGGAAAGAATGATAAATACCCGAAGGACTATATGAGAAAGAGAATTGAAAATTTTAAATCATTATGCTTACATAATAAAACAACTAAGACGCAAACAAGAGAAATATCCAGTGTGATAAGTACTGGTTGGATGGTTATAGAAGACTTCTCTGAAGAAGTGACTTGTTTTGCTGAGTGCTAGGAAGAAGCTGGGCTTCCCAGATGGTGCTAATGATAAAGAATTTGCCTGTCAATGCAGGAGGCATGAAATGTGGGTTCAATCCCTGGGTCAGAAAGATCTCCTGGAGGAGGGCATTCTCCTAGAGAATCCCATGGACAGAGGAGCCTGGAGGACCACAGTCCATAGGATTGCAAAGAGTTGAACATGACTGAAGCCACTTAGTATGCATGCACAAGAAGAAGCCAGCTGTGTATAGTTCAGGGATATCAAACAGAAAACAGAACTGGACAGTAAATGATTAAAACAGATTCTATTTAGGACTATTACAATAGGGAATGGAAATATGAAACTGGATATTTGTGATAAATATTATAAATAGAGGAAATAGCAACCTGCTCCAGTAGTCTTGCCTGGAGAATTCCATGGACAGAGGAGCCTGGTGGGCTACAGTCCATAGATTGCAGCGTCAGACATGACGGAGTGACTTTTGCTTTCACTTTTATTATAAATAGAAGGTTGTGTCTCCTTAGGAATGCTGGCTGACTCTCTGAACAAATTCCCATGCAATGATGTTACTGTGATGAATTTTCCCTGTTAAAGTGTGTACATGTGTGCTGAGTCTCTTCAGTCATGTCCAGATTTTTATGGCTCTAAGGACTATAGTCCACCAGGCTCCTCTGTCCGTGGGATTCTCCAGGCAAGAATACTGGAGTGGGTTGCCATGCCCTCTTCCAGGGGATCTTCCTAACTCAGGGATGGAACCTGAGTCTCTTACATCTCCTGCATTGGCAGATGGGTTCTTTACCACTAGTGCCACCTAGGAAGCTCTCCCTGGTAAAGTATTGCCCTTTAATCTATAAACTCAGAAAATCCATCATTAAAGGTCTAATAACCAAGATGTCAAAGTTCAGTTCAGTTCAGTTCAGTTGTTCAGTCATGTCAGACTGTTTGTGACCCCATGAACCACTGCACACCAGGCCTCCCTGTCCATCGCGAACTCCAGAGTTTACCCAAACTCATGTCCATTGAGTCGGTGATGCCATCCAGCCATCTCATCCTCTGTCCTCCCCTTCTCCTCCTGCCTTCAATCTTTCCCAGAATCAGGGTCTTTTCAAATGAGTCAGCTCTTCACATCAGGTGGCCAAGGTACTGGAGTTCCAGCTTCAACATCAGTCCTTCCAATGAACACCCAGGACTGATCTCCTTTAGGATGGATTGGTTGGATCTCCTTGCAGTCCAAGGGACTCTCAAGAGTCTTCTTCAACACCACAGTTCAAAAGCATCAATTCTTCGGCGCTCAGCTTTCTTTATAGTCCAACTCTCACATCCATACATGACCACTGGAAAAATCATAGCCTTGACTAGACGGACCTTTGTTGACAAAGTAATGTCTCTGCTTTTTAATATGCTGTCTAGGTTGGTCATAACTTTCCTTCCAAGGAGTAACTGTCTTTTAATTTCATGGCTGCAATCACCATCTGCAGTGATTTTGGAGCCCCCCAAAATAAAGTCAGCCACTATTTCCACTGTTTCCCCATCTATTTGCTATGAAGTGATGGGACCCGATGCTATGATCTTAGTTTTCTGAATGTTGAGCTTTAAGCCAACTTTTTCAGTCTCCTCTTTTGGATATTACTCTTATTAAAAACTTTCTTGATGAAACAGAAGTCAGAGAAGGAATGACTCACAAGGATCATATTGTAGTAGCTTTACACTCTTATCAGTGAGCTGGACCCATCCCCACAACAGGGAAATAACAAAGTACCAGGTTCCCCAGAAATTGGTGCGGAGGCCACCATCTTTTGCTCTGTGACTTTCCTGGTTTGATAATCCCTGTGGCTCAAAAGAGTCCCGCTAGTTGTTTTTCCTTTACATACGGATACTTACACTCTGATTTCATCCAGTCTTTTTGACCAGAAAGTATGTAATCTCCTTTTATATCTCTTCTCTGAATCATCCCATGGTGACTTTGTAATACTCAGAAAGCAATCTTACTTCTTTTATTTCCCTATTCTTCAAGGATGCTTTCTGTTTCCTCAGGGTGCACACTGTACCCTACTTCTATGAAAATAACAATAGCATTTTTCTGGGAGATAGCTGCACAAACAGGAAATTAATTTTAGGATTTTTTTTTCAGTTATCTATGGTGTGCAATAAACCAACCCAAAATGCTGTGGCTGAAAACACTAACGATTTATTCCTTATGCTATGAGTTGAGCTGGCTTCTATGGATAGTTCTTCTATTCTGTGTTTCATTGTTTGGGGTCTCTCATTTAGCCATACTCAACTGGCAGTCAGGATGGGTTGAAGGATCCAGCAAGGCTTCACTCACATGCCTGGGTGGTCTTTCTCCTCCAGGTGGTTTCTTCACATATTTGGGTTGAGTTTCTTCATAGCATGTTGGTCTAAGAGATTTTACATGGCAATTGGCTTTTGAGATAGAAGCAGTGAAATCTGTCAGTTCTCTCATATTCAAGACACATTATCACTTCTGCCACATTATATTGGTCAAGGTAAGTTAAGGCCTGCCTTGATTTGAGGAGGACATAGATTATTTACTGAAAGGTGGAAAGCATGCGGGGGGGCGGGGAGGAATTGAGGGTGGCTTTTTCAGAAGTCTATCTATCACAATTTGCCTTCTAGTCTCATTGTTTTTAATAATCAAATATTGACCGAAAGTTTCACTGAATTATACCATCAGCTTGAAATCCAGGATTTCATCATCTCGATATGACCTTATGGTCCCTTGGGTGCAATTCATAATATGCAGAGGTCTTTGAATTAAAAGTACACTTTATCTGCCCTACAAAACTTGGCACAAACTGGCAGTTTAAGAGCAGGAAAACCATAGTGCACAGTCTTCTTCAGAACAGTAGAGATTGGAGGCACATAGAAGTCATAGCAATTTGGAAATCCAGTTGTGTACATATGTACAGTTCTTCCTATTCTTGTTGTTATTCAGTCACTAAGTTGTGTCTTACTCTTTGACTCCATGGACTGCAGCATGCCAGGCTCCTCTCTCCTCTACTGTCTCTCAGAGTTTGCTCAAATTCATGTTCACAGAATCAGTGATGCTCTCATCCTTTGCCGTCCTCCTTCTCCTTTTGCCTTCAACCTCTCACAGCATTAGGATCTTTTCCAACGAAAAGATCTTTGCATCAGTTGGCGAAAGTATTGGAGCTTTAGCTCCAGTATCAGTCCTTCTAATGAATATTCAGGGTTGATTTCTTTTAGGATTGACTGGTTTGATATCCTTGCAGTCCAAGGGATTCTCAAGAGTCTTCCCCAGCTCCACAATTTGAAAGCATCAATTCTTTGGCACTTAGCCTTCTTTATGGTCCAACTCTCACAATCCATACACAACTACTGGAAAAACCATAGCTTTAACTATATGGGCCTTTGTCAGCAAAGTGATGTCTCCAGAAGAATTTATTGGTTAGAGCCCAATTCTGCTCCCCAGTTTTGGTTCTGTAATTTTTCTCTCTGAGCTCTTAAATCTTCCTTCTGAGTCATCTTTCCTTGTTCACAAGAAATGCCCTGTATCTAATTTAAGCCAAGACTCTCAGTCCCACTCAACTTTAAGACCATAGTGTTGAGCCAATTTCACGTCTTATACTGTTTCAATCCAAACTCTGATCTGAGTCTTGTGTTTTCATTGTTGGCAGATCTAGGATGGTATTATAGCACAAATACTACAATTCTAAATCTGATAATTTTTGTATATTTTCACTTTCTTGGTCCTACTGTAAACAAACCAAGAGTATTTGTAACTCCCAGCCCTTTATAAACACCTTCATTTAAAAAATAAAACAACATAAGAAAAGAACAATTTTGTGGATGCTATTATGGGGGTTGTGACATTTTGAGTTGTGAAAAGAGAGTTATTGTGAGCAGAATTCTGCTGAAAGTGGGAAATGTGTCTCTCACCTTCTAGAATCAGCCAGTTCAGTATCATGCAATTTGGCCATAACTTCTGTTCACTGGACGCTCATTTCCCAGTTTGAATGACCTATTTAAATATAATTCTATAACCAGAGCTATTTAAGTATACCTCTATAACCAAACCACACATATAGCATGGGTGAGGATGACCTTTCTAAATGATACTTTTGGCCATATACAAAATAATGAATTTTAGAGTTTTTTCCCTTATTCCTTTCCTTTGTTTTAAAAGGTATAAAAGATTAAATTGACTTTGAGATTTTTTTTAAGTAGTTGATAAGGAATTTATATTTCTTCATCAATAATATATGAAGTTTGGGTTGGATAATCTCTAAGACCCTTTCAAATTTTGGGAACCTGTGATCAAAGAGACTTTTCATCAGGGGAGATACTCACCTGTGTTTTTTCTTTTCTCACTTCTTGAGGCAAGAACATGCATAGACACTAAAGTCTGGTTATTCATTACTCTTTTTTTAATAAGGGAAAAATATTTCAGAAGGATAGAATGACAAGGGACATGGTGAATTTCCAAAATTAACTGTGAAAGACAGATCATTTGGGCATGACTGAAAGCCATACATAATCTCTGTGCTCAGATAGTTCATTTCAAAAATGTCACTTTCTGCTTATTCAATGCTACTGTCATTATATTATTTTAAGCATACAGTTTGTGTTCTGGAGCTGAACGGGGATTATTGCTTCTATCTTTGGTCTTATTAGAAATAATTTACAATTCATTCAAGAGCAATAAAAGTCACCTTTTTATTATGATTGAATTAGGTTAAATGTTGAAATCTGCAATGCAATTTTTATTGTTTATTAGTAGAATTTCAGCATCTATGTATGTAGAACAAGACTATTTTTAAACACCTTCTAAAGAAATAATTTTTAAAACATGAATTTTTAGTTAATTTTTAGTTCTCTAGAGTGATATTAAACTAGAATGAATCATGGGACAATGTTGCTAAAAATTTCAGTCTTTTTCTTCTTTGGGTAAGCAAACAAACAGAGCACATATGACAGCTGAAATAAAATTTCATTGCTCAATGAATTATTTACTCAGTACTTGGAATAAGGTGAAACCAGATGATAAGTTGCAAATGCAGAGAAAAATCAGTTCATTAGAGATGAAATCATTCCCTCTTCTGACTTTTCAGAGAGAACCATGAGGTTGCAAGCAGGATGTGTAATGGGAACCAGACATTGCCTGGAATAAAAGTCTCCTGATATTAAAGCAATGAATCTGTTTGTTCATCCTGATTGGCTGTAATTTACTTATTGCTTTACTCACTAAATAATCCTCAATACTCTCATCTTGATTTGGATCAATATAAAAGAAGAGAAGCAGTAAATAAAGTGTTTTGAATTATATGAATCTGCTTATCTTAGGCTCTTTTCACCACAGGGAAAGGGGGAGGGAAGAAACTTGCTCAGATAATGAAGGATTCTCTGGGCAAGGATGGCTGGAGAATTACTTTCAATGATGGGCAGGAGAACACACCCAATCCAGTGGAGCAGAGAGTCTATATGCCACAGCAAGCAACAACAGAAAACAAAGAACATCTAGAAAATGGGTCTCATTAAATAGCATGACATGTGCCTTGGCATAAATCAGAGGTTGGATTATCAGATAGAGAAGAACCAGAGTAACAGGCAGGGAAGGATGCCCTTGGGTGGGTACCTTAGATCAGCATCTCTGTATTCAGCTATAGTATGCTTTCTAACATGGCTTCAGTGGTTGAAGAGTATTGGGCAAGGGAAGGTGCAAATAACATCCAAAAGAATTCTTCAGGCAAGAAAACTGGATTGGGTAGCCATATCTTTCTCCAGGGGATCTTCCAGACTCAGGGATTGAACCCAGGTCTCCTGGATTGCAGGCAGATTCTTTAACAACTGAACTATGAGGGAAGCCCAAAAGACTGGGAAAGAGTTATATTAATTCTTAAAGTAACAAAGCTTGTTAAAGTATTACAACACCAGAATATGAAAGAGTGGGTACTTGGGAGTTAATTTTATAGGGTCTTTCAATCAATCAATCAATTCAGTCACTCAGTTGTGTCCGACTCTCTGCGACCCCATGAACTGCAGCACACCAGGCCTCCCTGTCCATCACCAACTCCTGAAGTCCACCCAAACCCATGTCCATTGAGTTGGTGATGCCATCCAACCATCTCATCCTCTGTTGTCCCCTTCTCCTCCTGCCCTCAATCTTTCCCAGCATCAGAGTCTTTTCAAATGACTCAGCTCTTCCCATCAGGTGGCCGAAGTATTGGAGTTTCAGCTTCAACATCACTCCTTCCAATGAGCACCCAGGACTGATTTCCTTTAGGGTGGACTGGTTGGATCTCTTTGCAGTCCAAGGGACTCTCAAGAGTCTTCTCCAACACCACAGTTCAAAAGCATCAATTCTTCAGTGCTCAGCTTTCTTTACAGTCCAACTCTCACATCCATACATGACCACTGGAAAAACCATAGCCTTGACTAGACGGACCTTTGTTGACAAAGTAATGTCTCTGCTTTTTAATATGCTATCTAGGTTGGTCATAACTTTCCTTCCAAGGAGTAAGCATCTTTTAATTTCATGGCTAAAATCACAATCTGCAGTGATTTTTGAGCCCAGAAAAATAAAATCAGCCACTGTTTCCACTGTTTCCCCATCTATTTCCCATGAAGTGATGGGATCTGATGCCATGATCTTAGTTTTCTGAATGTTGAGCTTTAAGCCAACTTTTTCACTCTCCTCTTTTACTTTCATCAAGAGGCTCTTTAGTTCTTCTTCACTTTCTGCCATAAGGGTGGTGTCACCTGCATATCTGAGGTTATTGATATTTCTCCCGGTAATCTTGATTCCAGCTTGTGCTTCTTCCAGCCCAGTGTTTTTCATGATGTACTTTGCATATAAGTTAAATAAGCAGGGTGACAATATACAGCTTTGATGTACTCCTTTTCCTGTTTGGAACTAGTCTGTGGTTCCATGTCCAGTTCTAACTGTTGCTTCCTGACCTGCATACAGGTTTCTCAAGAGGCAGGTCAGGTGGTCTGGTATTCCGATCTCTTTCAGAATTTTCCACAGTTTATTGTGATCCACACAGTCAAAGGCTTTGGCATAGTCAATAAAGCAGAAATAGATGTTTTTCTGGAACTCTTGCTTTTTCGAATACCCAGCAGATGTTGGCAATTCGATCTCTGGTTCATCTGTCTTTTCTAAAGCCAGCTTGAACATCTGAAATTTCATGGTTCATGTATTGTGGAAGCCTGGCTTGGAGGATTTTAAGCATAACTTTACTATTGTGTGAGATGAGTGCAATTGTTTGGTAGTTTGAGCATTCTTTGGGATTACTTTTCTTTGGGATTGGAATGAAAACTGACCTTTTCCAGTCCTGTGGCCACTGCCGAGCTTTCCAAATTTGCTGGCATATTGAGTGCAGCACTTTTATAGCATCATCTTTTAGGATCTGAAATAGCTCAACTGAAATTCCATCACCTCCACTAGCTTTTCTCATAGTGATGCTTCCTAAGGCCCACTTGATTTCACATTCCAGGATGTCTGGCTCTAGGTGAGTGATCACACGATCGTGATTATCTGGGTCATGAAGATCTTTTTTGTACAATTCTTCTGTGTATTCTTGCCACCTCTTCTTAATATCTTCTGCTTCTGTTAGGTCCTACCATTTCTCTTCTTTATTGAGCCCATCTTTGCATGAAATGTTCCCTTGGTATCTCTAATTTTCTTGAAGAGATCACTAGTCTTTCCCATATTATTGTTTTCCTCTGTCTCTCTGCACTGATCACTGAGGTAGGCTTTCTTATCTCTCCTTGCTATTCTTTGGAACTCTGCATTCAAATGGGTATATCTTTCCTTTTCTCCTTTGCTTCTTGCTTTTTCCTTTTCACAGATATTTGTAAGGTCTCTTCAGACAGCCATTTTGCTTTTTTGCATTTCTTTTTCTTGGGGATGGTCTTGATTCCTGTCTCCTGTACAGTGTCATGAACCTCCATCCATTGTTCATCAGGCACTCTGTCTATCAGATCTAGGTTTAATCAATATTCGGTTGTCTAAGTCATCTCAGGCTGACATAACAAAATTCCACGGACTAGGTGGCTTAAACAGTAGATATTTATTTTCTCATAGTTCTTGAGGGCAGAAGTCCAAGATCAATGTACTAACATAATTTCTGCTAAGAATACTCTTCCTGCCTAGCAGATGGCAATCTTTTCACTATGTCCTCACATTGTGAAGAGAATGAGACAATGAAAATGCTCTCTGGTGATGCTTCTTATGAGGTCACTAATCTCTTCCATTAGGAGGACCCAGCCCTCATGACTTCATGACCTAATTATCACTCAAAGGGCCTCCCTCCAAGTAACATCACATTGGACGTTAAGACTTCAAGAAAATAATTTGTCGGGGACACAGTTCAGTCCATAGCAACTGTCAGTTTTGATTACCTCAGATTCATAACAAGAGTCACATATGTAATTGCCCTTGTCAGATTAATATCAGTACTTGGTTTGGTATTAAAGTTGTCCTCACAGTACAAATAAATCATCTGAATTCCTTCGTAATGAACTTTTTTAGTCACAAAGTCATGTCTGACTCTTTTGGGACCCCATGATGTGTAGTCCTCCAGGCTCCTCTGTCCATGGGATTTCCCAGGCAAGAATACTGGAGTGAGTTGCCATTTCCTTTTCCAGGAGATCTTTTGACCCAGGGATCAAACCCACATTTCCTACATTGGCAGGTGCATTATTTATCACTGAGCCACCTGGAAAGCCCTCATAATGAATGGTTATCTTAATTCTAACTATGTTGCGTTCTAGAATAGAATCTTTTTCTTCCTTCATTATTTCATAGATATGGTGGGTCTTTATTTTATTTCATTTTTTTTTTCTGTTTATTTTGGCAAACAAAATTAGTGTCATTTTTTTATATTTTGAATGCAACCCAAGCATTGGTCTTGCCTGTTCCAAAGGCCACCTTCTAATCTATGTGGGAAGAGGGATGTTGGTTCCAGGGAAGAGGCTGATGCTTCCACTTCCCTGAATATCATGTCACTTTCAGCTCTATCCTGACCTCTAGGTTCCTGGGAATCCTGGGTTGTAGTTTTCCCTCAATGCAGTGTTTCTACCTAGATTTGGGTTCAGTAGATGCTTGTTTTCTGCTTGTACTGTTCATTCTCTCCATACAACTACTGAAGTCTATGTTGGAATATTAGAATTTAGAGGAAGGTCAAAAAGAAATCAGCAGTGAATTATAATTTAGGAGTCAGAAAAATGAAAGTCTCATTCTAAGTATGATAATTCTCAAATCATGAAGTTATCCATCTCATCGATACACATTCATTCCTAACTTTGGATTAACCCTCAATTTACAGAATGTCTTGCTACTTCCCACACCATTCAATTCCTAGAACTCAATACTCAGTGGCAAGTATTCCTAGAGGGTGAGTTATGCAGTCTAGGATGACAGGCTGAGGTAGAAGATGGCAAGAAACAAGTTACAGAAGAATAGTCTGGGTGGACTTTTAAGTCTTGGCTCTTTCAAAGTCCCTTCCAATTCAAAGTCAATCTTGTTCATTAATTTATGGTTTTATTTTATTTGGGCTCAGATTTTTGTATATAATTTGATGATTTATTTAAATCATATAAAGTGAACATGCATGGTAGATTTCAAAACCAATAAAAATTTATTACCAGTAGGAGATACAGAGAGGAACTATTAGTCACTCTGGGTCCTGCCTAAAGAATTTTCTGGGCAGTTTTCATCCCATTATGTCCCTAGACTTTTCTTATTTGACATGAAAAGGCTCTACTGCTGTACCACTCCCCACTCCCCCCGGGAAATGGCATCTAGTTTTTTCCTACTGTAAGTTAAAGGAAAAGTCTACGTAATATTAAGAAATTTCCCTTCAACAAGCTCTTTGATTGTAGTGAGTGAAAAAATCACCATGGGAACAATGGAGCAGAATATTTGAAAGCAGGAATGACCTAGAAAAGTGAGCAATATAGCCACTGCTAGAGTATTTGATGGGTTCTCTTTCTCAGAAAATATGATTGATGTTTAGGGAAGCCACCTAAATAAACTTCAAGCACTTGCTTCTCATATAGTAAGTTTTAGACGACTTTCTGTGTCATAAGTTATACTAGTTGAAAAACAAAACTAAGGAAATTTGGGGTATTTCCTGCTTTGTGTCTTGAGACCTCCTTTCCCTTCGAGCTGCAAATTATAGAGAACTCTGCTCTTTTCTCATAGTTTTATACCTATAAACTACACTGTCAACTTACATTGTATGCTATCACTTACCACAATGAACTACATTCTGCAACATTGGATAAAGATGAAAATCATTATAATTATGTATCAGCACAATGCAATAATGAGGTAATATCAAGACTTCAGTACCTTCCCTGCATGCTAAACAACTGATTGCAGTCACAGACATGTTGCCTGTTTGGCCCTCCTGGATGGAGTCAGAAGTTTATGCTCCATTACGAGGAGGACTTCCAGCAGGCTATGGGATATACTTTTATGTATATCTATTCACTTCACTTCATTGAGAGTTCCCAGAAGTTATTCTTGAAGCTTGCACATCATTCTCTGGATTATTCTCTTGTAAAACTCTCTAGGGGCTTCTGATGTGTCAGGGTAATGAATTCATTCCAAGACAGCATTTGGGATATCATGAGAGACCTTCTGAACAAAAACAGAATACACCACAATCAACACTACCTGGAGATTTGGAGATTAACTTGTCTAGCCTCATAAGATGTTCACATCAATTTCCCCTGATGTATCAGCCCCATCTGTATAAAAGTTATTTATCTGAACCAAGACAGAGATTAAGTCTAGCAGGCTGGAACATTTTTATCCCAAATGAAAGCAAGATGTGATCATGTGTAATAGCCATATCATTAAAAGGGCACAGTCCCCATGATGTTATTATAACCATTTGTTCTAATAGAAACTCTGTCCTTTCTTTTTTTCCTTAAGTTTCTTTGTTGCTTAATTGGTGGAAGTTGATTTTTATCAAATATATGATTGTTTTTATCCAATTTATGTCATCTGAAAGTTTCTACTTAGAAATCCTAAGACAGTGGTGAAGCATTCTGGTCTTAATGCATTTATCAGTGTTGGATTATTAATATTAATTTGAAGATAAATATTACTATGGTTTTCACATCATGTTTCTCTAAATATTGAAATGTTTGATTTCTGTTGGATTTTTGGTCTATGCCTCCATTTAGAAATAATTCAGGTTACCCCTTCCCTCAAAAGTTTAGAGTAGTAAAGTGTTACTGGCTCAGTCATGTCCAACTCTTTGTGACCCCATGGACTAAAGGCTCCTCCATCCATGGGATTCTCCAGGCAAGAATACTGGAGTGGGTTGCCATTTCCTTCTCATTAGAGTAGTAAAGTCACCTGCAAGTCATATTTGAAAGTTTTACTATTGTATTCATCTGTTTTACTGTTTTTTCTTCTTCTTCTTCTTTTAGTGTCAACCAAACCAAGACCCCACAGTGATGAATATTCAAAGAAGATTCCTCCTCCCAAACCAAAACGGAACCCAAACACTCAGCTCAGCACATCTTTTGACGAAACGTACATCAAAAAGCACGCACCCAGGAGGACCTCTCTCCCGCGGGATTCGTCTCTCTGCCAGGTCAGCAGTCCCGCGGGGGACCCCGAGGAGGAGGAGCCCGTGTACATCGAGATGGTGGGGAACATTCTCAGAGACTTCCGGAAGGACGATGAGGACCAGAGTGAGGCCGTCTACGAAGAAATGAAATACCCCATTTTCGACGATCTAGGCCAAGACTCAAAATGTGACCTCGACCATCACAGTTGTTCTTCGCAGTGTGCTACTCCCACGGTGCCTGACCTGGACTTGGCCAAATCCTCAGTGCCATGTACTCCAAAGGGTTTGCTCTGTGACATCCCCCCGCCCTTCCCCAACCTGCTGTCTCATAGGCCCCCGCTGCTGGTGTTCCCCCCGGCGCCGGTGCAGTGCTCCCCCAACTCGGATGAGTCTCCTCTCACCCCGCTGGAGGTCACCAAGCTTCCTGTGTTGGAAAACGTGTCTTATATGAAACAGCAGGCCGGGGCCTCTCCCTCTTCCTTGCCATCGCATGCCTCCGGCCACGCGAAACTGGAGAAAGAGCAGGCTGGAGCCGCGGGGCCGGTTCCGGCCGCCTCCGTGCTCTCCTCGTCCCCTCCCCCGCCCTCCACTCTGTACCGAACGCAGTCTCCCCACGGCTACCCCAAAAGCCACTCCGCCTCCCCGTCGCCTGTCAGCATGGGCAGGTCCCTGACCCCGCTCAGCCTCAAAAGGCCGCCGCCCTACGACGCCGTGCATTCGGGCAGCCTCTCCAGGAGCTCGCCAGCAGTGCCTCACTCCACCCCCAGACCGGTGTCAGACGGGGGCAAGATGGTCAACGCCGCGGTCAACACCTACGGCTCGGCCCCGAGCGGCTCCCGCTCCAGAACCCCCACGAGTCCTTTGGAAGAGTTAACCAGCCTCTTTACCTCGGGGCGCAGCCTGCTGAGGAAGTCGTCCAGCGGCCGCCGCTCTAAAGAACCTGCAGAGAGTAAGTGCACAGACGCTGTCCTTCGTGACTTGAGTGCAAGGAAGCCCCTGATGTACAGATAAGGCGCGTGGTATGTGAGCTTGGGGGAGCTTCCCAGGTGGCTCAGTGGTAGAGAATCCGACTGTAAATGCAGGAGACTCGGGTTCGATCCCTGGGTCGGGAAGATCCCCTGGAGAAGGAAATGGCAACCCACTCCAGTATTCATGCCTGGGAAAGCCCGTGGACAGAGGATCCTGGCGGGTCCAGGGGGATCCAGGGGGTCGCAGAGGACAGGACTTAGCGACACAGCAACAAAGTGAGCTTTGGTCCTTTTAGTTGAAAGCTCAAGATGCGTGATTTTATTTTCACCATACCAAAGGAAATAGTGCCTTCTTACAGATCCTTAAAAGTGAGACAGAGGCAGGGCCGTCTGAGTCAGAGAGATGAACATGCGGGTTTTGAGGATGGGGGAGTGGGCTGTGAGCCAAGAAATCAGGAAACCTCTAGAACATTGAAGAGTCCAGGGAACCCATTCTCTCCTAGACCTTCAGAAAGATTGGAGGCCCAGCCTACAGGCTTGATTTTAGTCATGTGAAACGCATTTCAGATTTCTGTCTTCTAGAATTTCGAAGTAGTAAATTTGTGTCATTTCTTTAAGCCGCCAAAACAAAAAAGGAACTAGTGTGTTCTGAAAGAACTGAAAGTGACGGTCTGCACAATATAACTTATTAAAAAGAGGAATCAGTTTTAAATTTAAAATAAAGTGTAAAATCTCAATTCTTAAGTGACCCTTGGAAGTCTAACAAAGAAAACATATTAGTATAAAAAAATTTTAGGTACGTTTTGATTTGGCAGGAAATTATACATTCAAGCATGGAATTGGTAAGTGTTAAAATTACCTTATATTAAAAACCTGCTTGAGCAAATTTGTATTAGAAAACCTTTACTGGAAAGAGAGCAATTTGCATAGAATTATTACTTTTTTAAAAAACAACAAATTCTTCTCTCCGCATACTCCATGTTGCTACATACTAAACTAGACTAGGCTTGCTGTTTCCCTTTATGGAAGAGCTGACTCATTTGAAAAGACCCTGATCCTGGGAAAGATTGAGGACAGGAGGAGAAGGGGACGACAGAGGATGAGATGGTTGGATGGCATCACTGACTCAATGGACATGGGTTTGGGTGGACTCCAGGAGTTGGTGATGGACAGGGAGGCCTGGCGTGCTGCGGTTGATGGGGTCACAAAGAGTTGAACACGACTGAGTGACTGAACTGAACTGAATTAGCATCTTATTCCTATGGTACTTTTCCTAGATCTATCAACATATAAATTACAGAAAGATTGTTAATGATATATAGGTGGGAAACATGATATTTACCACTGAATTTCAAAGACTAGGGATTGTCTCTATCTGAATGACTAATCCTTTTGTGAGATCCAAATCACTATGTAAAGATATTGTAAAGTCAAAACAGATCCCAGTTTTTTCAGTGTTCATTTCATTAAATTACACTGTTTTCCTTTATTTAAAAATGCCTCAGGGCACCTAAACTAAAAAGTAATCATTTACATCTCAAATGATGCCATCACAGGATTCCTAAAGAATCCACCAGCCAACGCAGAAGACGAGACACCACAGACATAGTTTGGATCTCTGGATTGGGAAGATCCCCTGGAGTAGGAAATGGCAACCGGCTCCACTGTTCTCACCTGGAAAATTCCTTGGGTAGAGGAGTTTGGCAGGCTACTGTTCCTGGGGTCAGGACTGAGTGACTGAGCACACAGGCGTTCATGCAGTTACACTGAGAAACTTCTTTAAAGGCAAAGAACTCTTAAGCATGTCTGATGAAGATGGTGATGAAATTCCATAGATAATTAATATTCATTAGTGGGTATAAGCAACTTATCTTTTTCCTCTTTAATCAGAAAGATTTATGAAAACATTAACTTCTTACTACCAGACACATTCACAACTGAGCGTTGTTTCCGCTTTGGCCCAGCCTCTTCATTCTTTCTGGAGCTATTTCTTTGCTCTCCCCAGTAGCATTTTGGAGAGCTGCTGACCTGTGTGGCTCATCTTATGCTGTCTTGTCTTTTTGTCATGTCTTCAACTCTATATGATTGGTTTGGTTTAAACATAGATCTAGTAAGCTTTTTGGAAAAAGGTGAAAAAAATGATGGAGATTATTTTACTCTCAAAGTACATACTGGTTAGTATGAAATTAGTAGAAGTTGAATCCTAGAATTGGTGAGATTAGCCAGTGTTCTCCCTACCTACCAGTTTCTTTGGAGGTTTCTTAACAGCTCCAGTTGGCAGTTATACCAATTAGCTAGAAAAAGTATATGTAAAAAAAGTGATTAACTAATGAAGTTATTTCAAGAAAAATCCATCTGTTAGAATCAGACTATGTGCTATATGTCACAGACTTTCCTATTCAACTCCAAAATGAGCTTTGTATGCTTCTAAAACCAAGCTTGTACATGGAAAAGTGATCTAGGCTCTTTATAGCTTTTTAGAGATCTGAGGATTAAATTCCTTTCCATATGTTATTAACTGTGCATCAGCTCTTCAGAAAAAGGTCATGTCCTGAGTTATGTCAATTCCAATGTTTTACTTTATCATATGGAAGGGAGGAAAAATGCACATAGTATTTCTAATGAGTAATCCAATGCCTTTTTTTTTTTTTTTTTGGACTCAGGAAAAAAATAGAAAAACACTGTCTGATGTTAACACAATCACTGGGGCTCTCAGAATCATCCTGTGATTCAAGATATAGATCCAAAAGTGTTGATAGCTGAAAGTTTACCTACAGTTACTGCTGCCCTCAGTGGTACAACTATCCCCTTCCCTCTTGACAGATAGGATTTGTAAATACTTGCCCATAACATGGGGAGAGGATAAGTGATATGAAGTAGTATACCATTCATGACCCCTGAGTCACATTCTTTTTTTTTTTTTTGCATTTCAGAAATAAAAGTAAGACTTGTATCTCTGTGCTCCATACCCCACTAAGTTTCACTAGAAATGTTCATTTCGCTAATATTCTGATATTCAATTCAAAGCAAATATAATCTTTTGGCTTTAAAAATCTATGTCAAATAAAATTTGTCCTTTCAACTCTTATTAATTTCATATCTTAAAGGCTTATAATTATTGATGGGGATCAGGAAATAGGAAAGAGTTAAAATAAGACAGTAGTGTTAGACTATGAATCAATTTCATTTTAATTTACAGTTTTCTAAATAGAGCCTTCACATTTGAAGCATGTTTTTCTAGGAAGCATTTTTTTTTTTAAACTCAGAAGCATGCTTTTCCTAGTTGATGTGGCATTATTTTTTTATTTAACTGTGCATGAGCATAGTATTGATAAATTCATGTAAACTGGTTCTTACTAGTATTTTTAAAATTTGTGTGGTGCTATGTGCTTAGATGCTCAGTTGTGTCCAACTCTTTGTGACTCCATGGACTGCAGACTGCCAGGCTCCTCTGTCCATAGGAATTCTCCAGGCAAGAATACTGGAGTGGATTGTCATGCCCTTCTCCAGGGGATCTTCCCAACCCAGGGATTTAACTCAGGTCTCCCACATTGCAGACGGATTCTTTACCATCTGAGCCACTATATATCACCCATATAGTGATAAAGAAGATAGCAAACATGTTAGAAGTGATTAACTTGTATTTTATTATTGCACATTTCTTTGTCTATATGAGAAGTAGGTGAAGTATTGCATTGGCCAAAAATTTGAACAAACTTTTGGTCAGCCCAATACAAATACGTTTTGTGGTGAATTTTCTACTTATCATTTTTGTCTTCCTTTTACACGTTCTTTTTGTATATATTCTTTGATTGGAATCTAGAACACTTAGGTCATGAATAGGCCATTTTGTTTTAATAAATCAAAAGCCCTGAATCATAGAAACTATTAGCCAGAATCAAGTGAGAAAAAAAGAAAATTCTTTTATTCCCTCAAATAAATCTTTTAAAAATAAAGTTCAGCCTATATAAATGCATGAATGTATGTTCCTGTGAAAATGTATGAGGCATAATGAAGGATATAATTAAATTTATGATGTACTTGAGGGAGAAAATGCAATAGAAAAGTTAAAAGTGGAAAAGTGTAAAGAGGAAACTTAAAGAAAAAAAATAGAAACATGAAACAGCAAAGAGAAGCAATAAATTAAAAATACTGAGGCACCAAGAAACATACACAAAAAATGCATACATCAAGTCAGGTGGTCATATAAACAAATATATGTGCCAACCAATGAAGCACATACAAAGGTACACAGAAAACCAGAGAAGAAACACAGACACAGTAGGGTCAACGAAAGGTCAAAGAAAAGGAAAGATGCAAGCTCATCCTTCTGGTATTGTTGCATGAATGCCAAGTCGCTTCAGTCATGTTCAACTCTTTGTGACCTTACAGACCTTAGCCCGTCAGGCTCCTCTGTCCATAGGATTCTCTAGGCAACAATACTGGCCTGGGTTGCCATCCCCTCCTCCAGGGAATCTTCCTGACACAGGGATCAAACCCACGTCCCTCACATCTCCTGCGTTTGCAAGCGGGTTCTTTACCACTACTGCCACTGGGGAAGCCTATGAAAGCGAAAGGCACTCAGTCATGTCCGACACTTTGCAACCCTATGGAGTATATAGTCCATGGAATTCTCCAGGCCAGAATACTGGAGTGGGTAGCCTTTCCCTTCTCAAGGCAATCTTCCCAACCCAAGGATCGCACTCAGGTCTCCCGCATTGCAAGCAGATTCTTTACCAGCTAAGCCATAAAGGAAGCCCAAGAATATTGGAGTAGGTAGCCTATCCCTTCTCCAGTGGATCTTCCCGAGCCAGGAATCAAACCGGGCAATCAATCCAATATCATATATATATATATTTATATATATATATATGTATATATTCATATAATATCAATTCATATATATTTTTTTTTCCCCAGCCCTTTAATAAGACTCCCTTTTAAGACTTTTGGATGTTATGTTACATATTTACAATTATAGATATACATATGTCCTTTGGGTCTGATGACACACAGTTGGGAATCAGATGTAACTTTTGCCTTTCCACTCACTTTCTTAAACAACAACAACCCCAAACCATCAAACAAGCAAAATAAAACCAAAAAAGTACCCCATGCCTCCTACCTCCCACACACATGCCTTTTTCATTGTTTAAGTAGCTTGAGGTCAAGTGATTCCTAAAATATTAGGCATTGCAGGTAAAGCAACTGATCCAACTGACTCTTACTAGTTTAATTGAAAAATAATTTTCAATTAGAAAAACAATGATTTTGGAAGGTTGTATGTGTATAGTATCCCACTTTAAAGAGAAAGGAAGGGTGTACTAATATCAGGGTGTTAATGATTCAGGGTCACTGTTGCGATCATCACTGTGTGTGCACTATGTGCTAATACCTGAGAAGGGTCCAGCAAGATGACTTGAACAAGGGAGACCTCACCCAGAGGTGGCCAACATTGTCCTGTCATTGGTAGTAGCAGTGACAGTATTGATAGATTAACTGTGAAACTGAGGTCTCCTCCAATGGGGCTATTTGGGGTTGTAGAGCTCACTAGTCCTCTATAGCTCTACTATTTAAATTCACTTAAATTCTTCTGTCTGTCTCCTGTGGTTTTACTGCTTCCTCTGGCTTGCAGGCAGTTTTATTGATGCATCTGGCCTCTCCACCCCTCCCCTTCTCCCTTCTTTTCCTTTTGCGCTTTTCCTCATTGTATTATCACGTCATTAATCAGTTTTGGACCAAGAAACCAGATATCCAAACTTGTCTGTGGAGCCTCTCATCTAACTTAAGTGTTTGACCTGCAGTGTGGGGACTTTGTGACCTTCACTTTCAAAGGCCACATGAATCCAATTGCTTAGTCTTGGATGAAGTTCTCAGATTCATGTCTGAAATGATCAGGGGTGTCCCCTTTCTGAGAACTCAGCTGTCCTGGGAAACGTGAAACTAATGTTAACTTACACATTTTGTTTAGCCCAGTGGAAATATTTTTTCCTGGTAAAATCTGGCAAGCACACTGGCTAAGGACTTTATTTTTCCCTCCTGTTTATTCCTGTGAAAGTAGAGACTGACACAGAGTGGGTTGGACAGAGAAGCTGAGGGGAAGGGTGGGGAAGAGAACCCAGGAGCCTGAGTCTTGCATTTACTATGGGGAATAGGTGAGCCTTCAGCCTGTTACTGCCCACTGCCCAGAATGCTGACTTTGAGCAGAACTTCCACTTGTGTGGTGGAAGCTACCTGGCCAGTGTTGAAAGGTGAGACCTGGAACCTCTGGAACATAGTGATCTTCCAAAGGCATTTAGGAATGGTAAAGAACCCATCTGCCAATACAGGAGACATAAGGGAAGTGGGTTGAATCCCTGGATCAGGAAGAACCCCTGGAGGAGGGCATAGCAACCCACTCTGTATTCTTGCCTGGAGAATCCCACGGACAGAGGAACCTGGTGGGCTACAGTCCATGGGGTTGCAAAGAGTCGGACCGAGCTGAAGCAACTGACCATGCACGTAGAACAGCTGAAGAGATATCTGAGGATATAACAAGGAGGTTTCCAGAAGGTCTGGCAAGATCAAAGCCTATAGGTACTGCTAAACTTCTGAATCTAAACTTTACAATCCTCGTCAGGTTCTTTTCCTGCTGTTAATTGATTGCTCTTCTGCTCAGAGCCCCACACTGTGGCCTCAGACTGGTTTCTGCCTTAGCAAGACTCCTTCCAGTAGCTCAGAAGGAAAACTGAGCCCTCCTCTGGATGATAGAGATGTCCTCAGGCCAGGACTGTGAAGACATGCTCCCAGGAATATCCTTAGGTCATTAAAAGTACAGTGGGTAAAGGACCTCCTGCATTATTTTCACCTGCCTGTTGTCAAAAATACAGATTCCTAGGTTTTATCATAGATAGACCTGTTCAATGAAAAATTTTGGAGCTTGGACCTGTGATCTTGACTTTTTGGTAATCCTCAGTAATATTTATGGTTGTACATGTGTGCTAAATCGCTTCAGTCCTAACTATTTGCAACCTCATATACTCTAACCCTCCAGGCTCCTCTGTCCATGGGATTCTCCAGACAAGAATACTGCAGTGGGTTGCCATTCCCTTCTCTGGGAATATTTATAGCTAATATCCAACAATAACTCAAGGGTATATGGCTAAATATTAGCAACACTGTTTACTTGTGTGCAAGAGAAACCTGTAATACATTAATACTTTGAGTTTGCTTTCTAATAAACACAGGAGGGGAAAAGGAAAGGAGCGGGGGAAAAGTAAAATTCAGATAACATGAAATGAGTGAATGTTGTTTTTCTTTCCTTAAGTGAGTTACTGATTAGTTGACAGCTTGCAAAAAAAGACAGCCAGGGTCATTTGATTGAATCAGCAGGGAAAACAGTTTTACTACCTCCAGTTTCTTCTGGAGACCTTGAGAGTTTAACATTGTATCAGGTAGTGTGCCATGTGTGAAAAACACCCATTCTTGTTCTTAAAACCTTCTTAGTCATGCCAGCTATGTGTCATTTCTTCTTCCTCTTTTTTTAAAATTTTTATTGCGTATAGTTGCTTTACAACGTTGTGTTAATTTCTGTGTACAGCAAAGTGAATAAGCTGTATGTATACATACATTCCCTCTTTTTAAGATTTCCTTTGCATTTAAGTCACCATAGAGCATTGAGTAGAGTTCCCTGCGCTATATGGTATGTTTTCATTAGATATCTATTTTATCGTAGTGTATATATGTCACTTCAGTCATGTCTGACCCTGTGTGACCCCATAGACGGCAGCCCACCAGGCTCCCCCGTCCCTGGGATTCTCAAGGCAAGAATACTGGAGTGGGTTGCCATGTCCTTCTTCTATATGTCAGGCCCAATCTCTCAATTCACCCCATCCCTTTCTTCCCCCTCTTGGTATCCATAAGTTTGTTCTCTACATATGTGTCTCTATTTCTGCTTTGCAAATAAGTTCATCTATATGCGTCATTTCCCTCATCTGAATTTCTTGACTCTTAAATTTGAGAACCACTGTTAAGAACTGCTTCAGCAAGGAGTTGTTTCTGTTGGTTAGACAGGCAGGAGAATTTGAGACTCAGGCCAACAGCAGTCTTCACCCCAGAGGTCTGTTTAGATGGGTCTAGAGCATTCAAGGGGGAGGACTAGCCAGAGCAGAATGGGACCCTCAGATGGAGCCATGATATGCATCGAGGGTGTGCTCTCTAGGGAGGCTTCCCAGGCCACAATCCAGTCAATGTAAGAGAGTGGTACAAGAGAATGGGGGTCTTCCTTCTGGGACGCTGGAGGGGATGATGAAAGCAAGGAGGAGGCCTAACCATCATAAGTGGGCCAAGCATCTCGGTAGTTAGAGCTAACAATATGAATGGGGAAATGAGGTGATGAGCTTCTTGGGAAATGTTTCTGCCTCAAACAGGTTTGCCTCGGAAATGATTTCAACATGAACTAAGCACGATGGAATTCATCTGAGAAGTAGTGCTGCAGACTCGGGGAAAGAATGCAGCCCTAATCTTTTCCTTCAGAATGCTTCCAAAACAAGAGTAGGATGCACTTGCTTTTAGGCCATTGCCTCTGTGCCATACAGAGTTCTAAGCATTTTACTTGTATTCCACCTTCACTGCAGCACTTGGAGGTAGGTGATATTAGCACTGCCATTTTAAAGATAGGAGAAACTGAGGCATAGCTTACCCAGAGTCACATAGGGAGTAAATCGAAGACTTGAATCCAGATTATTTGGCTTCAGAGTTTCTGGTCTTAATGATACTTTATCTATACTTGTCAGTCTCCCCAATTACTTTCCCATCCAATTTCCTTAAAATACACCAGTTATCATCAAAACCTCTGATGTCTCATACTTCTGTTGCTCCCAGAGTTATCTGCTGGATAGGAGAAAGCTGGATCTATACGTAAATGACATGGACCACTTCATATTTGTCATCAGCTTAGGAAGGGAGAGGAAAACCTTTACAGGACCGTCCAAATTTCACTTTGGAATATCCTAGTCACTCTGAAGGGATTTTCTGGATCTCAGGCCTCTGAGCTGTCCCTGGAGGACTGTGGTCTGCGCAGTGGGCCTCACAGTCACTTAAATGACCTGGCAGAGAGACCATGAACACTCATCTCAATGCCTCTAAGCATAACTTAGGGATGTTTGGGCATGTTTCTTCGGGCTGAGAGGTTTCTAGTACTCAACTACCAACTAGATGATCCATCTTCCAGGAATATAGGGCTTTTGTCCACACTTCCCTTGCATCTTGTCCACAACTAAGCAGTATCTTGGTGGCTCAAGACTTCCCCACGGGGGAAAAAAAAAACACTCCATGGATTTAGAGAAAAAAAAAATCAACCAATGCCCAAAGGCAATGAGAGCCTTAGCATCACTCACCTAGAAAATGATCTAGTGAAACAAACAAACAAAATCTCTTAAAGAGGCCCTTGTCAAATGCTTCTTGGCTGGACTTTTCTCTTCAGATTTATGTTAATGTGTACTTGGCAGAATCAGACACCAATCTTGAAACACACACACACACATGCAATTCTTCAAGAACACACTGGCCTATTTAAGTATTATCATTTTGTAAAGCTAAACAATTTTTTTTCAAGATGATGAGGTTAAATAATATATAAGTAAAATCCCTTGATTTTGAAAATGCATGTGACTCCTTGGCTAATTGGGACCATGACACTGTCTGTTTTCCTCATTCAGTTTCTCTTAGGATTGCAACATAGAATCACTGAAGAAGACATAATTTCATAAATAATTGCTCACCTTTCTGGGAGTAGACTGCAGCTGCCTTTGATTGATGCAGGCAGACATGTTTATTCCCCGTGTTTATGGTCTCTGCCTGCTGAATCTTTAAGTGCAATTTCTTGTCAGCGATTTAATCAGCAATTCTCTCCATTAAGAAGAACCCTCCCTGCTTTAGGCTTAAAAAATGCAGAAACATTTTCAATTCAGACATAAAGCTAATCTAGTCTATTTTTTTAAACCAGGATTTCCTTAGTTTGTATTCAGTATACTAGGACTGATTTCCTTTTCTTCTGTTGAATTATCTCAAACAGAAAATTCACTTTCTGATTTGTATTTGATATCATGTGTTTTCAACAGTTTGACATCTATGAGACATTAAATGTTAGGTAAAAGTAGAGTGAATATTCATGGGAAGGACTGTTGCTGAAGCACCAATAGTTTGGCCACCTGACGTGAAAAGCCAACTTGTTGGAAAAGACCCTGATATTGGGAAAGATTGAGGGCAAAAGGAGAAGTAGGCAACAGATAGTTCAATAGCATCACTGACTCAATGGACATGAATTCAGGCAAACTCCAGGAGATAATGGACAGAGGAGCTATAGCCCATGCTGCAGCCCATGGGGTCACAAAGAGTCAGACATGACTTAGCAACTAAACAACAGCATTAGTAAATAAAAGGTTTCTTATCAGTCACGTCATAGTTCCTCACATGTGTGCTGCATTTTCATATGATCTAGAAGGCTTGGCAGGGCCTGGACATCATAAGAGATGGTTTTCTTGTTGGCTGAACCATTTAAGACGCTTTGACACTTTGGATCAATCAGTTCATCTCTTAATGCCTTAGTTTTCTCGCTTTTCAGATGAGACTATTAAGTGCTCAAACTGTGAATCTCTTTGGGCTCTGCTGTTTGATACATCTGTGGATTATTGAATGAGCTGTAGATCCCCAAACAAATGACCTCTTCCTGCCTCTGAAGCTTTCTTTCTGATGCTATTTTCTCTTGCGGAAAGGACTCCTCCAGTAACTCCATAAAACAAAGTCTAATGCTTGGATCATGGCTTACAGCTTACTTGCATCTTCATTGACTTTTTCTTATGCTATTGTCTAGAAATAATCTCTCTTTGGAGTGCTCTATACATCTGTAATGGTATGTGTCTTATTCTGACCTATTGTAAAGTTGCTTTTTTTTTTTTTTTCTGTTTTATTCCCTGTTAAAAACATATGGCTAGGAAGATCAAGGGCCATACCTTTTCATCATTTTGCTTCATGTAGCACTTGGCTCAATGCAATCTTTCCCAAAGTTGATACAGGATAAGTATTTATTGAACTTGTTGAAATAATAGGCATAGTGACTTGAGAGAGCTATTGAAGAAACAAAAGCCATAAAAGAAATGTTTGACCATTAAGTAAAAAAAAAGAAAAAATCAGATCCTATGACTTAGAAAATTCCACACTGAAATCAATATAGTCATTCAGCCAAAAAGGAACTATGCTAAATGCTGAATTCATTGCTTCTGCACTTAAATGTACTATTTAAAAGAATGCCCATTTCATTCTAGGCAGATTTATTAGGGGAAAGATATAAAGAATATAGCCATAAAGCATTTAAATGTGGGTCATTTTGTAGATGTCAGATCATCACCAGTTCCTGTACAAATGGATAGCTGAGAAAAATTGATCACTTCTCAACACTTGGAGATAGAGAGATGCATTTTTCATGAAGAAATAACAGAGACTAACATCTTAAAGAAGGAATTCCAATCTGCTTAACATTATGCATTATTGAACTCAAATAGTAAAGCGAGTAAGAACACATTCAGCTAAGTCATTTTGCCTCCTTGGTGAAAAAGCACTGTTTAAACCCAGGGAGTTATTATTATGGGACCACTGATCTTAAATGAGTGTGTTTCCAGGTAAGAATTTGTTTAAATTATAAAATATTTGAAAAGCTTTTTTTTTTAACTTTTCAGAAAGATCAATTTTCAGAATTCAATAAATGGATGGCAATTCTGAATTTAATGAAGTGTCTGTAGTGGTGCATGGTGTTTCTCGGCTGAAGCAAACTCATTATTGTTGTTAGTTGATGGGAGCTGGGTTAATTAAATGTTCCACTCCTGGTAGAATAACCAACCAACTGAAGAATCTGGGCTATTGCTATTCCCAAATGAAAGGAGTAAAAATGCCATAAAGAATCTAAGAGGGGAGGAGGGAGGATTAGTAACATGGATTTGGAAGCAGAATATCCTGTCTAGTCAGATATACCCTGAATATATGAACTGAAAGGAAAAAATTCAAATATACAAGTCTGGAATAGTCTTGTAACAATTGAAAGTAGAAAAAATACTTTCCTCAGATTTTCTTCTGGTCAAATTTCAGTTACATTCAAAAATATATCATTTTTTAAAATGTTTTGCATCTGTGCCCTTCTTACAGATGGAACTGATATAATTAAATTGAGAAAGAAAAAGGATAGTAAAACTATAGAATCATAAAGTAAAGATTGGGGGTATCTGTGTATTGTCCAATCCTAGATCCACCCATGTCGCTATGGGTGGGTAATTCTAAAGTGGTCTTTGTTCCCCTGACGCAAGTAAGAAATCACTATTTCTAGGAACTCAGAAACTGGGAAAAGTTTTAGATGTTAGGAGCCCCCAACAGAAGGGTCAGAGCTGAAACAAAGTTTTATTCTCTTTACATTATCAGATTCTGAATCTCAAAGTTACCTCTTTCATTTTTTGATTGATAAGTTATTAACTACTTATGATTAAGGACAAGAGAACTCTGTCAAAATGATGAAAGCCTTTTGTCAAAGAAACTTGACCAAGCTTTTGTCCAAAAGAACTTTCAAATCTAAGAAATTAAAACAGACTGCCTGAGAGTCATCCTTCTTTGATTGATTGCTAATCTCTCTCCAAGCCTGCAAAACTCACTTTGACTTCTAGACCATGCTTTGTTTGTGACCATTGAATGTAAATGATAATAAAATTGTCCATCAATCTTTCAGAAAAAGCAGCTAGATTCTACACCCAGCCATGATACTGCATTTCCTCTTCATGGCCAAGACAGTCAAGTGAATATTTACTTGCTGCCTTCATTTCCTGTCTCCCACCCCATCTTTCATTTCCTACAAGCTGGCTTCCTCTTCTTCTCACTCCAGAGTCACTAAGAGCTTCCTCACTGGCCTCTGGCTCTGGACCTTTCCTCTTTTGGACGAGGAAACATCACAGAACATTTGATATTGTTAATTCCTCCATCTGAGGGCATTCTTGGTTCTCATGCAATATGATGTCAGTATTAACAATTAATTTTGAACTCTATCCATTCAGCTTCCTTTTTGCCTTTTCAACTAAATGGTCAGGACATAGTGGTAAGTCTTTTTTTTTTCCCCCAGCACCTAAACAGTTAGCACATTTTCTGCCACAGAGGACATTTTTGTCAATATGTGTTCCTTGAATGATCAAATGACTGGCTAAATTGAATGAATGTGTGTCCAACCTCTACAATTGAATGATTCATTTTTGAGAGGAAAGACTATGTGTGTGCTGTGTGCTAAGTCATGTCAGTTGTGTCTGACTCTTTGCAACCCCATGGGCTGTAGCCCGCCAGTCTCCTCTGTCCACTGGATTCGCCAAGCAAGAATACTGTAGTGGGTCGCCATTCCCTTCTGCAGGGGATTTTCCTGACCCAGGGATGCAACCTGGGTTTCCTGCACTGAGGTAGATTCTTTACCGTCTGAACCACCAGGGAAGTGAAGCGCATTTACTATCTGATTTCCAGAAGATGATAAGGAGTTTTAGAATGAATCTTCATTTCTTTACTTTCATTTGTTGTTAAAAAATCCTTTTATTTGACCAGCTTAAAAAGCCATCTTGGTATAATACAAGGTAGATGGGAGGGGGATCACTTAATGTATATAAATGGAAAAGAGAGAGGAATCAGATATCATGGGGTCAGAAGATGGACTTATCACTAAACAGTTGTTCTTTCAGAGCAAGTCAAATCCTCCCAGTATCAGCTTTTTCATATTCACCTCATTGTGTAAAATGAAAGAAAAATTGTGTTCTAGAAAAGACTTCGTAAAATATAAATAGCTGCGGAGCTCTAAGGGGTGATTGTTTGATTTTTAGATATCTGGGGAAAAAATAAATATTTTATACAAAAAAATTGCAGCAAGGTCTAAACGAATTAAATTTTTAGGCAGTCCACTCTGTTCCCACAACTCTCTTCAGTCCGGTTTGGGTAAAGGATCTGACATCTTAAGTGGATCCCACACCTGATGTAAAGGAGCATATAGCACTCGGCAGAATGTTCCCTCTGGAGGCAAGTTGTTTCAGGGTTGCCAGATGATATCGAAGCCTGGAGGGTGGAGAGACATCACACCCTCTGAGAGAGCACAGTTACCCTAACCCGAGAAAGAACAGTGCGGGGAACAAAGAGCTCTTCCTCATTGAACAAAGGGCAGACAAACATGGCAACATGATTGTGAAAGATGATTTCTTCGCAGAGGAAAAAAATTCAGTATAACTGGGTTATGGATGTGTTTTTCAAATGTAATGAATATTTTTCTTTTCCTGGTTATGAATTTAAAATGAAAATCTTGCTTCCAAAAAAAGTGTAAGTATTAATATTAACCAATCAATTAGTAGAAGCCAAAGACTCAAAGTGTTTAATATAAAAAAAAATAGTATGTGGATGGAGGATTGTTTGCAGGGTGATATGTGAAGTGTTGTTTCTAAGCAGATTCAAAAAGAATCTCTTTTCCTTCTAAAGTGATTGGTCAACATGCAAACGGATTTGAAGGTTAGCATTTGAAAAAAAAAAAACAACATCAGAGAAAAGCAATAAGAAACACAAATTTTGTATAAAAACATGTGTGCAACCACAGATAGAGGAATAATGCCAACCTCCTAAATATAGATTAACTAGTATAAATAGACAGAGCATGAGGTGACCATCCCTACACTTCTCATAAATGAAAGGCTACAGACACAAAAATAGCTGTCGAAAGACTTCATTGTCAGTTTTCTCATTTTATATTAACTTGCGTGGCTTCCCTAGTAAAGTCTTTATCCAGATGCTAATTAAGCAGAGGTTTGCTTTTCACATCAATTTTTAATATTCCCTCCACATAGCTAAATGAAACCTGCAGTGTGAGGCTCCTCTAGTTAAAAGCAGTCCTGACCTACTTCCATGTAAAATCAATGGATGACTTAGAGAGACTCATGAGTAGCTGACATTTAAGGAGGCCAACTCATCATCCGGGTTGGTGTAAAATGTATGTTTCCTTGGGCTTCAGCATTCTCTCCCTTTTTATTCATTTTAAAAGTCCTTCTAAGAATAGAGAGGACCGTGGAAGCTATTGAGTCAGAGAAGTGGAGCCAGACCTGCATTTTGTGCCCCTGGGAGATTTTGAGCTCCTGTGTCAGATACGTCTATAGTGACTTCAAATTAGCAGAAACCCCTAGATCTGGGACTGAGGAAGGGAAAGAAAGGTCTAAAAGGCCCCCACTTGCACTCAAATATAAGCCGCAGAAAAGCAAAATCGTATCCACCAGAATAAGGTCTTCAGACACCTATGTTTCAATTTTGAAAGTAAGAATCCAGGGTATATGTCAAACCTTTTTGAAGACTAGTATGTTAAGGATCTGAATTGTAGGGCATGAAATAGGAACAGGAATCAAAACCAGCTAGGCAGAGGATCAATAGTCCCTTGGGGTATGGAAGAGCACAGTGGGTCTCCATCTGGAGAGGGACTTCTATGAAAGATCAGATAAGTTCCTGCCAAGTGTTAACATGAAACCACAGAAGGGGTCACTGTGCAACCTGATGAAAGTGGAGGGTTGGCTGGCTTCACGTAAATTCCAGAGTTCTAAGCTAGAATACTAAACTAAAGTGGAGTGAGCTAGTAAAATTAATGGGAGAAGTAGTGTTCAGTGTACATATCTTTTACTGCCTTGGTTAAATTTATTCCTAAGTATTTCATTCTTTTCAGAGCTATTAACACATAGTGTTTTAACCATGTATACGCATTCACTCAGTCTTTCATTCATTCAGTTAATGCTTATGAAATAGCTACTCTGTGCCAGCCACTATTCCAGGTGCTAGCATGTCTATTTTGAAGTGTCAATCAATGCCTACGTGCTCAGTTGGTTCAGTCGTGTCTGACTCTTTGCGACCGTATGAACTGTAGCCCGCCAGGCTCCTCAACCCATGGGATTCTCCAGGCAAGAATACTGGAGTGGGTTGCTATGCCCTTCCCCAAGTGTTGAACATTAAAACCTAATAATTCAAATGAAGATGAGGGACACCTTTATTAAGGGAGAGGGTTCTTTTTGAGCGGAGCCTTGGCAATCAAAAACACATATTCGGGACTTCCCTGGTGGTTCAGTGGTTAAAACTCCCCACTTCCAATGCAGGGGGCCTGGGTTCAATTGCTGGTTGGAGAACTAGATCCCACATGCTGCAACTAAGACCTGGCACAGTCAAATAAATAAACAACATATTGTTATGAAGACATAAATATTAGAACTAAGCATTTAGAACCGAACATTTTAGAAAAAGACTCTGTTTCTCTTTCTCCTTTGCCCCTGTATTGTGCCATTCTGACCCTTCTGGCTTATGTCACAACAGTTCTTTAGGTTCTGGAGGTCATAAAGGCCTGGGCACTCTGGATTCACTCCAATGGGCTGGCTCTGGTGAGCCTCAAGAGATAAATGGTTTTTGTTTGAGGCATAATCATGGCCTCATACTAGAATCTAGTATTGCAAATATTGCTCTCTCCTTATCCTCCTCCTAATTTTTTTCCCTTTTTTCATTTTTCCTTTTTTCCTTTCTTTCTTTTTCTTTTTTTTTTTTTACTAATGAGTCTAACCCAGAACAATGGATATTGGAATTCCCTGAGGCCTTATTAATCATTCAGATTGGTTTTGGTTCAAAAATTCTGCTTCTAAATTACTTAGACAACTAGTATGACAGTAATGAAGAGTATTGGTAACATCAGAAATATGGAATTTCATCCAGTTTTAGGGATTTTTAAATTTAATTCACAAAATATGAGAAAGGTACTTCTATTCCTGAGGTACTTTGTGATTAAAGAGTTCATACATGAGTCATATGTATGTTTATGTGAAAGTATGTGAAGATGTTGACCAGAGTTGAAGAGAGGGGACAGGTGACTGACTTAAGCTTTGATGGCAGAGGTACCCGCTTCAAAGATGTCTATCTTGAATAAATGTATTGCTGGCCACAGGACTGAAGAGCCAGACACTCCCACTGCCTCCAAGTTCCTTTGTTTTAGAGGTCTTGGTTGATCTCATAACTGTTTAGACCCACTTGTTTTCTCTCTTCCTGGACTTCAAATTCCTGCAGCTGCTATGTTTTAAATTCATCAATAAAGAGTGAGCCCATAAAACCCTAGGCCCCACTCTCAACCCTAAACTGGTGCTTTTTCTTTCTTGTATGTCTTCCCAGGTGGCTCAGTGGGTAAAGAACCCACCTGCCAAAGAAGGAGACATAAGAGATGAGGATTTGATTTTAGGTCAGAATATCCCCTGGAGGAGGGCACGACAACCCACTCTAGTATTCTTACCTGGAGAATTCCATGGACAGAGGAGCCTGGTGGGCTATAGTCCATAGGGTAAAGAGTCAGACACAACCATAGCAACTTAGCCCCTACACACTGCCATGTGCTTTCAGGGACCTGTGAGCAATAAACTTTTTTTTTTCTTCAAGGTTTCATGATGGTTTTTTGCTGAAGGTGTTTTGCAATCATAGAGCCACAAGGGGTGGTCCTATGAGGGACTGGTTACTATCAGTTCAGTTCAGTCACTCAGTCGTGTCCAACTCTTTGTGACCCCATGAACCACAGCATACCAGGCCTCCCTGTCCATCACCAACTCCTGGAGTTTACCCAAACTCATGCCCATTGAGTCAGTGATGCCATCCAACCATCTCATTCTCTGTTGTCCCCTTCTCCTCCTGCCTTCAATCTTTCCCAACATCAGGGTCTTTTCAAATGAGTCAGCTCTTCATATCAGGTGACCAAAATATTGGAGTTTCAGCCTCAACATCGGTCCTTCCAATGAACTGCCAGGACTGATTTCCTTTAGGATGGACTGGTTTGATCTCCTTGCAGTCCAAGGGACTCTCAAGAGTCTTCTCCAACACCACAGTTCAAAAGCATCAATTCTTCTGCACTCAACTTTCTTTATAGTCCAACTCTCACATCCATACATGACCACTGGAAAAATCATAGCCTTGACTAGATGGACCTTTGTTGACAAAGCAATGTCTCGGCTTTTTAATATGCTGTCTAGATTGGTCATAACTTTCCTTCCAAGGAGTAAGTGTCTTTTAATTTCATGGCTGCAATCACCATCTGCAGTGATTTTGGAGCCCCCAGAAATAAAGTCAGCCACTGTTTCTACTGTTTCCTCATCTATTTGCCATGAAGTGATGGGACTGCATGCCATGAGGTTGGTAAAAAGTAACTGCAGTTTCAGACTGTGAATTATAAATCATTATAACTAGGCTCAAACATATCTTTATTGATCAAAGTAGGAATCATTACAATCAATACATTTTTGCCAATGAGAAATAAGTTTGTTTACTCCTACAGCATAAAAATACATGCTTTGGGATTCGACAAAGTCTTGGAAAGCATTTTCTGCTTCCTGCTGGTTGTGGAAGCAGTTTTTCCTGCAAAAAGTTGTGATGCTTGAAGAAGTGCTAAGTCAGCTGGTGAGAGGTCAGGTGAATATGGCAGATGAAGCAAAACTTTGTAGCCCAATTTGTTCAACTTTTGAAGTGTTGGTTGTGCTATGTGTGGTCAGGTGTTGTCCTGGTGAAGAATTGGGCCCATTCTGTTGACCAGTGCCAGCCGCCAGCATTGCAGTTTTCAGTGCATCTCTTTGATTTGCTGAGCAAACTTCTCAGGTGTTAATGGTTTCACTGGGATTCAGAAAGCTGTAGTGCATCAGGCCAGCAGAAGATCACCAAGCAGTAATCATAATCATTTTTTCTTGTAAATTTGGCTTTGGGAAGTGCTTTGGAGCGTCTTCTTGGTCCAGCCACTGAGCTGACCATCGCCGTTTGTCGTCTACAGTCCACTTTCCACTGCAAGTCACAATCCGGTTGAGAAATGGTTTGTCATTGTTGCATAGAATAAGAGAAGATGATGCTTCAAAACAACAATTTTTTTGATTTGCAGTCAGCTCATGAGGCACCCACTTATCTAACTTTTTCACATTTCCAACTTGCTTCAAATGCTGAATGATCACAGAATGGTCAACATTGAGCCCTTTAGCATCTTTTCATGTAGCTGCAAGAGGATCAGCTTCAATCATTGCTCTCAACTGGTCATTGTCAACTTCCAATGGCCAGCCGATATGCTCCTCATCTTGTCTCCTATGCAAAACTTCTTGAACCACCACTGCACTATGTGTTCATTAGTAGTTCCTGGGCTAAATGTGTTGTTGATGTTGCAAATTGTCTTTGCCACTTTAAGACCCATTTTGAACCTGAATAAGAAACCCACTTGAATTTGCTTTTTGTCTAACATCATTTCTACAGTCTAAAATAATATAAAATAAACAACAAGTAATAAGTCATTAGCAAAAAGAAAATAAAGCAAGAAATGTGCATTAAAATGATATAAAATAACTACATTTATTTAAGCATGACTTCCAGTAACTGCAAGGTACAACAATGCAAAACCACAATTATTTTTGCACCAACCGGTTGGATTGGCTGAAACTGGAACAAAACAGAAAGAAAGGGAGTTAGGGAAGGAAGGAAGGACTGGAGGGAGGGAGGGAGAAAGGAAGAGAGGGAAAGAGAGAAACAGAAATGCAATGATGTTGCCACAGGAAAATTCCAGAGAAGAATTTTTATATCTTACTTTTCTTGGCTTCAAAAAGAACAAGTGGAGAAGAAAATCATTGATTTTCTACTCTCTTGTTGCTAGACCATGAATCACACAGTAGGCACTCAATAAAAAATTTTGCTGGGTCTTAGAAATAATCTTACTTAATTCCATATAACAAACAAGCTAAAATACAAAGAGGTTCAATTCAGTTCAGTTCAGTCGCTCAGTTATGCCCAATTCTTTGCAACCCCATGAACTACAGCACGCCAGGCTTCCCCGTCCATCACCAACTCCCGGAGCTTACTCAAACCCATGTCCATTGAGTCGGAGATGCCATCCAACCATCTCATCCTCTGTTGTCCCCTTATCCTGCCTTCAGTCTTTTCCAACATCAGGGTCTTTTCCAATGAGTCAGTTCTTCACATCAGGTGGCTTCAAGTATTGGAGCTTCAGCTTCAGTTTCAGCATCCAATAAATATTCAGTACTGATTTCCTTTAGGATTGACTGGTTTGATGTCCTCGCTGTCTAAGGGACTCAAGAGTCTTCTCCAACCCCACAGTTCAAAAGCATTAATTACTTGAGCAAAAATTTAATGTTGTGTGAAAATAATCTGAAAAGAATTTCACCTTTTTTCTGTGTCCTCTAAACATTAAGAAAGCAATGTCTACATATATTTCTACTAGTTTCCTTCTAGCATTACTTTATCTTCTTGACTAACTACATTTAAAATAACATTTTAGGGGGGAAATCAAACCTAGATAACTGATAATGTCCCCAAACAAGTTTTTTTCTCTTTTCAAATTATTATGTATATTTTCATTGAGAGTACGATGAACAATGCAAGATTATCCAACAATGTTTCCCAAACACAATTTATCTCTGTGTGTTTATCTAAAGACTCTGTGATTTAAAATCAAGAATGTACAATGTACATTCATTTCTGTAGCCATCATATATTGTCCTTAAAAAGATTGCTATTCTTGCCATGCTCTTCTTATGAAACTAATAGCTAACTCCTTTAATCCCCCAAGTATGACTATTAGTAGCTGTGGTTTCAACAATGCTCTTTTGCATTTATTTTGATAGAAATTAATTATTTTTATTATGTTTTTTGATGAAGAGATGATTACTCATACCATCTAATATTTGCTTCAGAAATATTTATGAATGTATTTTCAGAATTATACCTTTCAGGAAAAATAGAAATTATATTTTTCTCTTCCCATGTGTTAATATTTTTAGTGCCTGAATGCCTCTGTTACTTTAAAAGAAGACTGAAGCATTTTTCCATCTGCCTGTTAAAATGATTTGAGTCTTAATTAAAGTCATTTGCACCTGTGCATATATTCGGCTACCCACACACCTCCCACCTACTAGTGAAAAAGCTTGATCTCCTTCAAAAATAAAAAAAAGGAAACTATGATCTTTAAAAAAAAAAAATCATAGAAAACAGAAAACCCTGAGAAGTAGGTTGTGATGGTTTTGGATATCTTCGATTGATGACTTTTTAATCTTTTAATATTGTTCAGTGGGTGATATAAAAAAGTTGGTTGTATTCCTTAAATTGCTGGTTTCTGTGTCATTTATAAGGCAGCCTAGCTGAAAAAGTCAAGTAAAGGAATAAGAGTTCAGCAACGAATTCTCACCCACTTGCTGGGTGCTTGTATGTGTTGTTAGCTTTGGCAATTCAATCTTTCCTTATTTATGAAGATAGGAAACAATCATAACTGAAAGAGAGAAAGAAAAGGAAAGAAATGACAGAAGAAAGATATTTAAAAAGATAAGAATCATCTAAAAACTTGATGTGATCGAATATTTTTCTCCACCTACAAATTTTTTCCAAAGAATTCTAATAAATGTAAAACAGATGAGTGTCTTTTTCCAGCTCTTTTTCATTTCTCTTGGGTAAAGAAGGATAATGAAAATGCTTTCAGTCAAAATAGGTGAAACTTGGGAAATAAAGGACCAAACTAGTCTACAAAAAGAATGCACCTGCTGCTGTCTACTCCGTTAGTCATGTCTGACTCTTTGCAACCCCATGGACTGTAGTCCGCCAGGCTCCTTTGTCCATGGGATAATCCAGGCAAGAATACTGGAGTTGGTTGCCATTTCCTTCTCCAGGGGATCTCTCCTACCCAGGGACCGAACCTGCGTCTCCTGTATCAGCAGGCCAATTCTTTACCACTGAGCCACCTGGGAAGCTCACAAAAAGAATAATGGAAAGTATATTAAATGTTGCTTTAAAAACAAGCATTCAGTTAAGTATAGAATAATGATTTTGAAGTGATTTTGAACCCCAGTTTTACTTTCAAAACTCTTGGGGAACTTTTAAAAATGATTAAGTTCTTGGCCCCACACTCAGTAATGATTTAATTGTAGCCCAGGCATGGATACTTTTTGAAGTCTTTCCAAGAGTGTCCAACAGGCAGTCAGGATTGAAACCTGCAGTATAGAGGGTATTCTGTATTTATCAATAGACTCCTAAACCTGACGATCCCTGAGTTCAGATGCCTCATTTAAAGACAAGCAAATAGGCTCAGAGGGGGAAGTGATCTGCTCAAGGCCTCACAGTTAATTAGGGACTTAGTTTGAACTGGTACCCAGGGTCTCATAATCCCAAAGACAACTCTGTTTACACTGTAAAATGCTGTGGCTGAGACTTCCCAGATCATGACATTAAGAGCTATGAACCCTCTGTACTTGGTTTCCAAATTGCTGGTATGAATCCAGACCCTGCATTACTAGTACAGATTTTATATCTTCCAACAACATTCAGGCCATTGCTCTAAAAATGTGGCAATAACCCATGTAACAGGAACTTCCCAAATGTCTAATAGTAATTTCCTGTGCACATTAACTCAGTCTTGAGGACACATAAAAATGTTCTATATTACAAAAGTCCTCCCAATCTTCCTGTGTCTGGTAACAGAGTATGGCTTGGATCTTGCTAGTCATTCATTTTTTCTATTGTTCAAAGGGTTATTCTGACCTAACCACTTAAAAAATAGAAACAAAAATGGTAGATGCATGAATAGAATTCCACATTTTTCTTTCTTGTACCAGAAAAAGTGAATGTGGATTCATTGCATCCAGTAGGTAACTGGTCTACTTTCTCCCAGTGGCCTTAATGAGCAGCGGTTCTGCTCATAAAGCCACATCCTCTTGAATATCTCATAAAGGGCAATTCAAATTATAGCCATGGTTTCTTTATTCTACTCTTCCCATTGTTACTTCTGACTGGACTTGGCATCATTTCTTCCACATTCTGGCTGTGTGATTCTTCATGCTGTCAGTAGCACCTAAGGATATTTTGTATGTAAGACCTCCCCTCTTTTGTTGTATACTAAGGTATCATTAATTAGTTTGAAAAATCTCTTTAAAACAAGCCCAGATCATATTTTAAGAATACTGTTCTTTAATAGTGGGTCATTATCATCAAATAGCATTTTTGTAATGTATTTCAGTGCACTTGAACCCTATTTCACTTTAAACTGAGGAAACAAGTGCATGATTTTGGACTCTTTTTTTTCCATTGAATTTCAGATTCAGAAGACATCTTAGAAATGCTGTGGTCTAAATCCTTTATTTGAGACATGAGTTCATAGAAGCAGGGAAAGTAAAATAGCATGCCTAGGGTCACCTTGATGATGGCAGAACCATTTCCTAGGTCAAGTTTCCCAAATAATTAAATCCACAGATCTCTGTTCTATGCCAGCCTCTATTCAGCATGACTGTGACTAGGACAGTAGGAGGAGAAAAATGTAAAGCTAACATATGTTCGTGTCCCTGTGGCCTCCTTTCTTCAAGAAGATTCTTTTTTAGATTGTTAGCTTTATGGTAATTTGCTGCCTTGTGTCCTACTTAAGCATGACACTAGTGTCAGATCTTCTATAACTGCATACGATTTTGGAATTTGCCAAAGATATAGATAGATAGCTTAAAGCACCCTAAGCCAAAATCTGTGGCTGATCCAGGTTTAAAGATTTTATAACCCTAGAACTCTGTATTTTAGAATTGTCAAATTATTTTAGTATTCCCTTTGTCCTCTAAGAGGTTTTACTGGTAACTTCTCTATCCAATATGTGAAGAACTGGATGTAGAGGGAACTAAGCTGAGCTGCAGTCCTGTCAGATTTTAAATGGGAAAGAATGGAAAGACCTCCATTGACAGTATGGGTGCTGTAAAGAGCTGTGGGCATAAATATTTAATGTAGTAAATTATAGGGAGACATTTGCATTTTATGCACTATTCTGAAGTAAAAAGGATTGTTGAACAATAAGGACACTTTCCGTAATTATGTTTCATTTTTAATATGCAGAGGATTGACTCTGGGTTCAGAGTAGTTATTTAATGAAATCTCAAAGTAACCTTGTCTGGTATTTCTCTCTTTATATCTTGACATCAGATTAAGAGCAGACAATGAGGTTGATTAAAAAAAAATGATTATCTTGTCATTGAACAGATGATATATTTTGAATTAAAAAATGATCTTCATCTGGTAGATAGTCACAAATTCATCTGCGTTGGATGCAAACTCTAAAAATTGTTTATAAAAAAATAGGCAATGGAATAGTTTATGTTTCTGCATGTCTGTATCTATGTCTGTACAATTCAGTGAAAAAGATGTTTAAGAAGTTGGTGACATCAGAATGCTAAGATAGTGATCTCTGGAGTTCTGGGGATTTCCTGTGTGAGAGATAAGATGGTGCTGATTATAAGCCACTGACCTGAGAACTCCTTACACATTGTTCTCCTGGTTCTTGCACACTTCTCCTGGAGAATCTTCCTTTAATACTGATGGCATCACCATTACTCTTCTCCTCAAAAAGAAATACAAACTCAAAGGCTGTCACTCAAAACCCTCCTTCTTTTCTATGTAAATTCAGGCCCCATTCTTTCCTAATATAAGGCATCTCTAGGCAGATTAAACTTATTATAGAACCCGAAATACTGTTCCTGTCTACCCTTTGTTGAAAGTATTTGCTTGTGCTATTTTGTCAGACTGAAAGTTTGTTGTTAGACAGGATCAGTTTTCAGGAGGATAGCCCCAGGGAAAAAGCCTGGAAGCCAGCTTGGGGCTATTAACATAAGAACTTCAGGGGTTCAAGGTGTGTGAGAAAAGTTCTAGAAGGGGAGGTTGGAGGTTCTGGATGGACACAGCCTCTTGGCCTCCTGGACCCCTTGCCCTATGGTGAGAGTGCAACAGGAGGAGAATCAGAATCAGATCCTCCAAGGAGTAGTGCCCAGGACAGGGGCCCTGGTTGCCCAGGGCTAAGGGTGACACTGTCTTTATTTAAATCTGCTCCAAATAAAAGACATAGAACTCAATGATATTAAAATGTTAATAACATGATGGTATTTGAGATTTGGAAATGTCCTTAAAAGTGAATTTATGTTGTATAATGCGTGCATGCTCAGTTGCTCAGTCACATACAACTCTTTGCAACCCTATGGACTATCATCCACCAGGCTTTTCTGTCCATGGGATATCCCAAGCAAGAATACTGGAGTGGGTTGCCATTTCCTCCTTCAAGGGATCTTTCCAACCTTGGGCTCAAACTCACGTCTTCTGCATTGGCAGGAGGAATTTTTTTTTAAACCACTGAGCTCCTTGGGAAGCCTATTATTATACTGACCAGGGCTTTATGGTTGAGTGATAAATATGGGCTTCTACTGATCATATTCACAGCCCACACTTCCTCTGTGGCAGATAAGAAAGACAGTGATTGCCTTCATGAATAATTCTCATTGAACAAAGCAGGCCACAGCATTGGCTGAAGAGAAATGCCTAAAACAGTCATTTCTGAGAGCTGGTCTATGCACATCATTTCTCTTCTCTGGCCCAGAGTAAGGGAACAGCATGATACTCACATTTTAAAAATAAAGAAGATCTCAGAAAGAGAATGTGCCATACTGGGAGTCAAGACAGTATTTGGAGTCAGACAGATTGGGAATCACATCTCAACTTTATTATTTACCAGTGTGTACTGGTTTCTTCATCAGTAAAATGAGAATTATGTAATCACAGAGCAGTTACTCAACAAACATCTGTTTTCTTCCACTCATTTCTTCAAATCTCTCCCTACCCTAAGAAAAATCCAGAGAGTGATAGAACTAGATCAAGATTTCATGTACAGTCTGTATGTTAGTCTTCTAGGGTTACCATAACAAAATATTACAGGTAGGGAGACTTGTAAACAACAGAAGCTTATTTCTCAGAGTTCTAGAGGATAGAAGTCCAAGCTCAAAGTATCAAGAGGTTTGGTTTCTCTTGAGGCCTCTCTCCTAGGCTTGCAGACGGCCGCCTTCTGACTGTCCTCTCGTGGCTTTTCCCCTGTAGGTATGCATCCCTGTCTGTTCCTCTTCTTACGAAGATCCCAGTCATACTGGATTGGGATCCCACCCTTATGACCTCATTACCTTAATTACCTATTTAAAGACTGAATTTCCAAAGATAGTCACATTCCGTGTTAAGCTTCAACAAATGAATTGAGGTCAGGAGACGGCATTGGAGAAGACCCTGATGCTGGGAAAGATTGAAGGTAGGAGGAAAAGGAGATGACAGAGGATGAGATGGTTGGATGGCATCACCACCTCAATGGACATGGTCTGAACAAACTCCAGGTGTTGGTGAAGGGCAGGGAGGGCTGGCATGCTACAGTCCATGGGGTTGCAAAGAGTCAGGCAGGACGTAGCAACTGAACAACAACAGCAGGGGAGGGCACAGTCTGGGTTCGTAGCTGTGGGAGTAGAAGAGAGATGGAAAATAGTAAATAACTGGAAATTTCAATTACATACCAGAGTTTAAGTTTTTCTCTAAAAATGTATTATAGGATGAGATTGAACCTGAATTTCTGTTTCATCTTTACCAACAGCAGACTGTCTGGGGATCACCCATGAATTTTCCAGAGTGCCTTCTGTGAGGCTGAAGAAGCCATGAGATTTTTTCTGGAATAAGGGAAAACAAGCAAGCAAGCAAACAAATGCTCTAAAAAATAAGTTCAAGAAACTGCAGATTATACCAGCCTGCAGATTATACCAGGGACAATGTACACAAATTTGTTAAAAGACTTGAAGAAATCTTAAGAGAGCAAAGCTATTTAACATTGTTTAGCCCAGCATTTTCCCAACTTATTTAACTGTAGAAACATTTTATTAATAATACCTACAGTCTTAAGAGTTGTAGGTGTTTATGGCATGCAGAATTTGTGTTTCACCCATGTGAACACATTTGTTGACAGAGTTTGAGGTTTCAGCAAGCTGGTTGGTGTTGGGATGCAGAGAGAGGAGGAGCTGAGCTAGAAACAAATTTTTAGAATATGTTGTAGACAGAAATGAAATCTAGGCTAGTGTAACATTATATCACTCCATTAGGAAATATCTGGCAAGAACTACTCAAAACCCTAATTTCCATGAAATTTCCCTCTTCAGATTTTTTTTTATCAAGGACAAGGAATTAATTAGAAGACTAAGCATCAGTCCCACCTCTAAGCTCCAACTAGAATAATATTTTTTGTCTATATATATATATATATGTATATATATATATACATATTGTCTATCCCTATAAAAAAACATTCAACTCTTTTCCTTTGCTCTCAGAATTTGCAATGAAACTCTTTCCCCGAGGAGATCTTGCATATCTGATCCAAGTCTCTCTCTCCACCTCACTTCGTATTGGGTTGGTCAAAGAGTTTGTTCAAGTTTCCCATACTATCTATGGAAAAACCTAAGCAAACCTTTTGGCCAACCTAATAGCTCTCACCTCTTCTCCTCTCTGCTCTAGCTATGCAGACCTTCCTTCCCTCTTTCCACTTGCATGAATAGTGGACAGTTAGCTTACCCTGGGCTACAACACTCATCTAGTCCATCCTCATCCTCCCCTTTACCGCTTGTTGAACCACTATTCAATCAAGATTTCTTGATCACTCTACTAAGAAAATGTGGTGTCAGGCCCTTTCATTAGACCCCACCATCTCTCCTTGTTCATACCAGAGCTCAAATACCACCTGCATTAGTTCATGTAATCTCTCTCTCTCTCTGAGTAGAGAGCCCCATATGGGTAGAAGTCATGATGTTTTAGTTCACTGTCCTTTTCTCTCACTGTCACAGTGCCTGGCATGAAAATGTCTGTACAGATGGAGCAAGACATGTACATTTCATCATTGATCCAATAAAATAAGGAAAAATATGTACTTTACTTGACACTTTTTCCAACGCAATCCAAAAAATATTTCAGAGTGAAATGGTCAAACCAGTCTTAGAAAATTGCACTTTCTTTGACTTTCTGACTTGTTTCGGTGTAACTGATAAATATCTCTTAATAGCTATGGTTTACTAATACAATCTACATTCCATCTGAAAACTACTGTTAACTTCTTCATTACTTGAATGTTGATATCAGAAGCTGAGTTGTTTGTGCATGCTTCCTGTCTGACTCCTTGCCACCCTATACAGACTGTAGCCTGCCAGACTCCTCTGTCCATGGTATTTTCCAGGCAAGAATACTGGGATGGGTTGCTATGCACTTCTCCAGGGGATCTTTCCAACCCAGGGATCGAATCTGAATCTCTTGTGTCTCCTGCATTGGCAGGTAGATTCTTTACTACTAGCGCCACCTGGAAAGCCCTGAGTTGTTTGTAATCTATACCATTTAGATTGACAACTGATTTCTCCCAAATATCATTGGTGGATTTTCTATTTATTCAATCTCCAAATTTCTGAAAAGAAAATTATTGATTCTTTTTAAATAAGGTAAATAATCCTCCTTATAGGAATTCAAGCAAAAGAAAACAAAGCTACACTGGTGGGCTGTTTGTTCAGAGAAACCTGAGTTCAAATCCACAGTATTTAAGACATTTACTGCGTACTCAATAGGGATGTATTTATGAGTTTTATAAAGTGGTTTTATTATAACTAGAGCTTAGAGAGAAACATCGCTTGCTGAATTCCTATACCACGTTTGGCAATTTAACTCACCTTTTTGTCCTCCTTTTTTCTGTCAGTATGCCAGTAAAAACATTGCCCTCATTAGAAACTTAACGACCTTTGGTTTATTTATTTTTGGCCACTCCATGTGGCTTGTGGGGTGATCTTAGTCCCACAACCAGAGATTGAACTGGACCCCCAGCATTGAAAGCACTGAGTCCTAACTACTGTGCCCTGGAGGAATCCCCAGGAACTTTACACTTAGAATATATTTTACAGGAGACAAAATGAGAAATACTGTCCATTAGAGTAATTCACCTGCTACAGCAAGCAGCTCCACAACCTCAGTGGCTTAGTAAAGTATGACTTATATCTTGTTCACGGCATGGACCACAACATATGTCACAAACATGTGATGATGAATTAATGGGTTCAGTGGGAAATGGGCTGTTTTCCCCCTAGTTAATAGAAATTTTCCTTCTGGTGGCTCTTCCAGCACTCAGGACCTCAAAAAAAAAAAAAAAAAGAAAGAAAGAAAAAAATCCCAATCAGTAGGAGAGGGATACAAGAGAATGAGGATTCTGTGGGGAGTTTTAGGACTAGACCTGGAGCTGGCATACGTCGCTTCCACCCACATTCTAGTGACCAAATCTCAGTTGTATGGCTCTCCTTGACTGCAAGGAATTCTGGGAAGTGTGATTTTTCTAGGTGCTCAGAAAGAAGAGCTTGGTCAGCATCTAGCTAGTCTATGCCCACAGGCCCATTTGACTTCTGCATTACAAGAATAAACAAAAGCATAGATTACGTTATTTGGGGGGCTTCTCTGGTGGCTCAGTAGTAAAAAATCTGCCTGCCAATGCAGGAGTCATGGGTTCAGTCCCTGGTCTGAGAAGACCCCACATGCCACGGAGCAACCAAACCCTGTTCCACAACTACTGAGTCTATATTCTAGAGCCCAGGAGCTGCAACGAGAGAAGCCATCACAATGAAAAGTCCACACACCACTACTAAAGAGTACTCCCCACTTGTCACAACTAGAGAAAAGCCTGAGCAGCATTGAAGACCCAGCAGAGCCATAAATAAATAAGTAAATCTTAGATTACATATGTTGAGAAAATTGTCTCTCGTTGGCCTGAAATGCTAGAATTTTTTTAAAGAAAGTGTTACTAAAATCTGTCAACATTTGCAATATGCCTGATGACTTCAGTGAAGGTTGTTTAGGTAGAGAAAATCTCTTGATGAAAAGAGAGTAATTAAATCATGTGGACATTTGTTTGAAAGTTTTTAAAGACCAAACACAGCCTTTAAAATTCTATTTATTATTCTGCCCTATGAATAAGTACCATTCTTTGCAACCATAAAAAAAATAACTTTTGACTATAAGGTCAGTATGTGAGTTTCTGTGTCTTAGGGTGAGAGTTACCTGCTGGGCAGTGGTCAGGAAACCTGTTGCTTCGTCAGGTCTTTACTAGTTGCCATTTGTGTGACCTTGAGCAAGCTTTGTAAAAGCTCTGAGCTGTCTTTAAATGTGTAAAATAATTAGGATTCTTTGCATAGTCTCTCTTGGTTCAGTACGTGTCATCTGTTTTATTACTTTATTAAATGGTGTGTGTGTGTATGCTCAGTCATGTCTGACTCTTTGTGACCCCAGGGACTGTAGCCTGCCAGGCTCCTCTTTCCACGGAATCTCCCAGGCAAGAACACTAGAGTGGGTTGCCATTTCCTCCTCCAGGGGATCTTGCCAACCAAGGATTAAACCCTTGTCTCTTGCACTCCTGCATTGACAGGCAGATTCTTTACTACTGGTACCACCTGGGGAGCCTACTTGTTAAATGATCTGCCTCCTCTATTTTATTAAAAGCTTTTACTTTACCACTCTTCTTAACACAAACATGGGTTTTGTTTCTGATTTTATTTAAAACCATGGAATCTCTCTCTAGCTGCTTGAGCTATTATCATTCTTTCTCTCTACATATATTTGAATAGAAGGCATCCCTTAGATGTTAGAATTGACATAACTGACCCCAAATGACAGAGTTCACACAAGAGAGAAGCAGTCATAAAAAATTTAAAACTCATCTCTGCTCCTCGGTGCCCTTTCATTGTGCAGACAGAGAAGCCTTTGCCTTGTTTTCCTTGGGAACTTGGGAGGTGGAATCATAGAAGGGCAAGGGGAGGATCCCAGAGCCCACCTGGACTCTTAGCTAAAACATGTCAGGCTGTCTGGCTCTGATCAGTTCCAGACGCCAGAGTTTTATAAGACACAATGACATGCAGTTATTGTCCAGGACAGAGAGAATGGGAGAGTGAGAGTTCTGGATTTGTATTCTGAATATGATGTGACTAAGGGGAGACAGACTCCTTGCTCTAGATTCTAAAAGATATTTACTTAAGAAGAGAACTAAACTAGCTCTCTGAGTTGTTGCAGAAACAGGATGACCAACAACCAACTAATGATAGTGCTTGGACAGAGGCCAACTTGAGCTCCGTATAGGAGCTTTCTAGTACTTAAATATGTTTTCTGTTGCGTCAAGCTTTCCCATGAGATGGGAACACTACCATCTTGGGATACCTCCCTACTAGGTAAGATGGCCATCAGCAATTCCATACACTCACACCCCTCTTTTGATGAGTTGTTGTGTTTAGGATTTCTGGGATCTCTTTCAGCTCTGAAATTTGATGCCTGAATCTAATATACATCTGATAATACAGTTTAGTGTAGTGCTTCCTTTAGAGTCCAAATGCATTGTCTTTTCCGCTTAATTAAGTTGCCTTTATCACCTTTCATTATTTCCATGGTTCAGCAGTGGGAATAGAATGGAGAAACTTCAATCTTGATTATACTGATATAAGGGGATAATTCTAAAGCATTCTTTATGCCCATAGCAAACTTGAATTCTCATCAGCAACATGAGCTTTGCTCCCTATATTTCCAAGTAACATTAAGTAGGTATTTTGTATCTGAGGAATCCCTGTATGAAAGTGTGAAATTTTGAGTACAATAGCAGTCACAAACCACAAATTTAAAAGTCTCTTGTCTAAGTCATCTGAATCATGTAGATGTTCATGGAAGCAGTTAAGTGACAAGGTAAATTAATCTTTTTAAATATTGCAAAAAAATCAAAATAAAGTAATCTTAACGTCTCCCCAAGAAAACAGTGTTTACTGGTCATATTTACAAATAAATATTCATTTTCCCAAACAGATTACTTATTTTCTGGTCTATCATTAGCAAGTCAATAAAAAACATTTATAGGTTAACAAAAAAAAATAATAATTTTGGGTACAGGAGTTAACTTTTGTTTGTCAGTGAGGGTTATTGGTTGCTGCCATGGTCCATGTGCTGCCTGAGTTTGGGAAGGTTGGTGGGGAGGCTGAGTCATGGTCTAAGATAGGGTTTCATCTGGGACTTAAACGCTAATAAGCTCACTGTCCTGAGTGAAGACACAGGGATGCATTCATTCATCCCCTTGATTTTCATTGATGTCTATTTGATATTGAGTACCAACATGAAAGATGTAGTCTTTAGTCTTAAGAAGTTTATGGTCTGGTGGGAAGATCATGTGTGTAAATTAGTAATTACATGACCTTTCCAACCTAAAAAAACAACTTTGGAGAGATGACAAAACTGTCCATTTTAACCCATTGTGGTTCCCCAGACAGCCGTAGGTAACGGTCCATCAGAACAAATTGTTTTCTTTGTCTCTAGAGCCTTAAAGGGGTTTTTAGGCAGTGGAAATTTGTAAGAACCTTTAGTGCTGTGTCACTGTTGAGAGACTGAATGTTGATGAGAAAGAGTGAACAAAGATTCAGGGAAAACTCAGTGTCTGGTGGGCAGCAGATCTGGGGGAAAGCCTTGACACCCACCCAGGAAGCCATGTGGCTGTAGGTGGCGCAGGGCAGAAAAGAGAGGGATGAATTAGAAGCTGGAGAGAGAAAGATAGGCTCAGAGACAACATAAAGTAAAAGTTAAAGTGAAGTCACTCAGTCGTGTCCGACTCTTTGCGACCCCATGGACTGTAGCCTACCAGGCTCCTCCATCCATGGAATTTTCCAGGCAAGAGTCCTGGAGTGGGTTGCCATTAGACAACATAAACAGCAGAGAAATGGGAAAACTTTGAGAAAGGACTCAGAGTTAGCAGCATGAAGAGTGATGGACTGACATCCTATAGAGAACATGTTGGTCATGAACTGATGACTCCTGATCTTTTAACCTTATTTATCAGTCTTCAACCAAAACACTGTAAAACGTTTAAGACAATAATATGTAAAACACATAGTCTGAAAGACCAATGCAATGCATTAATATATGCTTTTATATAGCAAGATGAGATTTCAGTATGAGAATCAGATGTTTAGATCAATAGTTAGCACCCCATGGTAGAAGATGAGCAATTTCTTTGTGGTTGACTTCTTGCTACATGCTGGAGCTTAACTATGATCACTGAAAGAACTTAGTTTCCACATAAAAATGTACCACGGTACCTAAGATTCATTTTGTTTAGGAAAGATTGTTACTAAAAGCAATTGTGTTTTCAATAGGTATTAAGAAAACATTGAGAGATATGGATATGGATAAACACATGCTTATTCCTTTGGGTTTCAGTATTCCTTAGTCTGATTGTCTACTTTCCATTTGTCTCTGCTCAACAGCTATTTTAAAGATTTGTTTTTATTTTATTTAGGAAATGCATTTTGTAGGAACATCCATGGCAAACCTGGTTTACTCCCCAGTAAAAGGCTCAATAATACATTTATGATTTTCCTACTGATTTTTCAGATTTGCCTTCTACTTAGATGTGAAGGTACAGGGGCACATGGCTGAATAGTATGATTTCTGCAAGTTTCTTGTTCAGGTTTCCCTAAATATACCTGCCAAAATTCACTGAAGTCTAACCTCTGGGACTTGAAAACAAAGAAAGGAGAAAAGAGAAAAAGAAAAAAAACCCTTTTTATTCCCAAAGCTGTATTGGGCTTTTATTTAGTTGAGGTTTGAGACCAAAGTGACCCTTCCCTGGTGCCTGTAAGCGAGTAATTTGAATGAGAACAAAGAAACTGGTGTAGGGGGAGAGGCTTGACACACATCCTCAGCCTTTCATATTTAAAATAGTGTCTGAACCTGTAGGAACAGTATTGAACCCAATGATGAATTAGAGCATTTTTTTTTTTTAAGTTTGGTTAGTTTCAATTCCAGTGGTGGAAGACTCTGTGTGTGTGTGTTTGTGTGTGTGTGTGTGTGTGTGTGTGTGTGTGCGTGCGCGCGCGCACGTGCGTGCATGCACCGCAAGAGAGAAAGAGAGAAGAAAAAGTTTTAACTGCTTAATGATGGCAGGGGAATAAAACCTAGAAAGTGATAATAAGGCAAATATCCCAACGTTAAGTTTGAAATCTGGAAGAGAAAGTGAGTTGACACAGATGGGTCATTAGGTTCTGAGGCTGTGACATTTGGAAGCCAGAGTCACATTTTCTTTGAAACTGTGAATAAATAGCTTGGAAATAGTCTAGGATGTTCTTTTCTGATTCTCGTTTTATTCCATTTGACTCAGGGCACAGAAAAGCAATTGTCAGTTAAATTGTCTTGCTGTAATTAATTGCTGGGATGTATTAGTTTGAAAATATTTTTTCTTATATTTGATTTCAGTATGACTGGGACTGAAGCTTATATATGGGTCCAGGGATCTTTCTGAGGCTGTTTTATGGAACTGCCCTCCTGGTTTACGTTCTGTCTCATAGAATTATATTTTTGACAAGTGTTTATACAACTGCATAGCATCTTGATGCTGTAAGGGACCTCAGTAATGTGGAAATTAGTGAAGACCAAACAAATGAGAACACATGGGCTATTTATTCAGACTTTGCTGTAGCAAGGCAGTCAGCCACCAGGATTGGCAGAGATTCAAGGCAGGGAGAAAGTGCAAAGCTTTGTGGTGGGAAAAAGGGATTGCTTCAGGTATGCCCCCAGTGGAGGCAGTTGGCATAGGTGAGTTGCAGGCAACCTAACCTAGAAACAGGGTTGTTGTTTCGTTGCTAAGTCCTGTCCTACTTTTTGTGACCCCATGGACTATAGCCCACCAGGCTCCTCTCTCCATGGGATTTCCCAGGCAAGAATACTGGAATGGGTTGCCATTTCCTTCTGCAGGGGATCTTCCCGACCCAGGGATCAAACCCATGTCTCTTGGCATTAGCAGGTGGATATTTACCACTGAACCATCTGGGAAGCCCAGAAGCAGGGTATCATATGTTATTGTTAGGGGAACATATCTGACTTCCTCTGTTTGGTCCTATGTTAAAAGCAGGGATAAAAACTGGGGAAGCTGACAGTTTTTAATCAAATCCTGTCTGTTTTGGGCCAATTCTTGTACAGGTTACAGTTTGCAAGATAGCAGTCCAAAGTCTCTGCAAGTCTGACTTATGCATTGCAGGTTAGCTCTCTAGACTGATTATTGTAGATAATTTTTTGTAGATATTTTGTAGAAAATATTGTAGATATTTTTATTTTGTAGAAACATTTTGTAGAAAATATTATAGATATTTTTATATGTAGTCTGGCAAATTTACATCTGTATCTTCAGTCTCTCAATGATTATCCAAAACAAACATAGAAAGAATAAATAAATTCATGAAGGACGAATTGCCACAGTTTTTTTTTTTTTTAATGAATACAACTTTTTACACGTGTGGCCCTGTTTCATTTTTAAAATATTAAAAACGTAGGATATGATTAGATCCTTCAAATTAAATTGGGAAAGTTAGGCAGGGCTGTCTTATGTCCATTTTGTAGTTAAGCAAAGCAGAGCTCCAAAAGAAAAAGCCAAGGGCTCCGTGTCATGGGTCACCAGCCATGTGGCCACAGTGGTTAAGGATTCCAGCTGGGCCTCTCAGATCCCTCTCCCAGCTGCTTACTAAATTACAAACTATTCTATCTCTGCCCCACAGATTCAAATAACAAGGAACCAAAGTGTGACATTTGTCTTATCACACTGCTGGAAGATGATGAGTGTTTGAACTTACATGCCAAGAAAACAAAATACAGATTCTCTGAACCTATTCTGTCACTGTTCACTATAGTCTTTCTCAAAGATTCTTTATTTGGATTAAACTTTCAACCTGGCAAATTTTACAGCTTATGATTGTCAGGTAATTAGATTTTTGAAAATGCCGTTAGCTCTGTGCCACTTGAATACCTTTGTATCGCTCGCCAAATCCCCTTGTTCCATTAGGAATGTTGTATTTCCTACACACATTGGAAAGATGCCAGAGGATTTAGGAAAACTACTCCATAAATGAATTAGTTACATACCCACTGAGCAATATGCTAAGAGCTAGAGGCACCAATGGAAAAAAAAGCAAAACTCAACACTCAGATCCTGCCTTTAAAGAACTCGGGGCCTTTTAAGAAGACCAAGTACACAGAAAAAAAAAAAATGATACAAGACAATGTCAGTACAGAGTTGTTATCCCACCATGGGCTATGTATGGGTAGGGTGGCTTTAAAGGATACTTAAACAGTAAAGATGACTGAGCAAAGAGTTCTCCAATGAAAGGAAAGGATATAAGGGTTTTCAATGCAGGTGAGGTAGGAGATAGTAGCTATAGAAACCAGCATTGTTGTTGTCGGAGAGGGAGTAGAGAGGAAGAAGCTACAGCTAATTTATCGATGTTTCTTGAATACAGTGTTCAAGTAGGAAGTGAAAAAGTTAAAGAGACAAAAAAGTGAGATGGAGAATCATGTGGGTCACAGGGAGCTTAGACATACTTCTGTAACAGGAAGCTTCTGGAAGGATTTTAGCCAAGGATACATTATGAATAGTTTTGCATTTTTTTTGTTTTTGTTTTTTGTCTTCTAATACTTATCTCTGTGCACTACAGAATGACTATCACATCAGTTCTCTGAAATAATATTATTCTGAATGTAGCAAGCTGGTATCACTCTTAAAGCATATTTATTTACTACATGTGCTCTTTCAAAAATTAGGAAGTGATGATATTTTTTAAAAAGTCTTCCAAAAAAAAAAAAGTCTTCCATAGGCTATTTTTTTAAGAATTGAAGAGTAGTTTATTTACAATGTTGTGTTAGTTTTAGATGTACAGCAAAGTCATTCAGTTTTATATATGTATATACATTCTATACATATAAATTTACATATTTATGTATAATTTATATGCATATATATTTATATATGCAAATGCATTTCTATATGTAGAAATACATATGTATAGAAATGTACATATATATACATATAGAAATGTATATGTATAGAAATGTTTATATACATTTCTATGTATAGAAATGTTTATATGTTATATATATGTATTTCTATATTTGTTGTTGTTTAGTCGCTAAGTCGTGTCTGACTCTTTTGCGACCCCATGGCGGACTGTAGCTCACCAAGCTCCTCTCCCCATGGGGTTTCCCAGGCAAGAATACTGGAGTGGGTTTCCATGTCCTTCTCCATGGGAATCTTCCCAACCCAGGGATCAAACCCACGTCTCCTGCATTGGCAGGCAGGTTTTTTACCAGTGGACCATCAGGGAAGCCATACATATATAATATCTATCTATCTATCTATCTATTCATATATATATTCTTTTCAGAGTCTCTTCCTTTATAGATTATTACAAAATATTGATGTAATTCCCTGTGCTATCTGGTACATGCTTGTTGGTATATATTTTATATATAATGCATATAATTTGTATAATATTATAGTACTATATAGTGTGTATCTGTTAATTCCAAACTATATGTGCTTTTAAATACTAATGTATATGACTTACAGAATGGCTATCACATCTAGTCCCTGAAAAAACACTTGATCAAATTTGCATTTTGGACAGATCACTTTGGCAGTATATGGAGCTTATTTTTTGAGAAGTCAATCAAGGAGGTAAGTTTGGTGATGATTAGAGCTTGAACCAGAACAGCTGAGATAGACATGATAGAAAGAGCAAAAGAAGGTAAAACAAGATATTCACAAATAAAATCTGTAGAATTTGCAGACTGATGGATTGGAGAGTAGCAGTTAAAAAAGAGATAGATAAGTTTCTAACTTAGATGGTTAGCAGAACAGAAGGAATCATTAGTTTAGTTAGAAATGGTGTCAGCACAGTATGTGAAATGTTAAATTTGTTTTATCTAAGGGACATCCAGATGGAGTCATCCAGTAGGCAGTTGGATAAATAAGCTCAGGAGAATGGTCCAGCCTTCCCATAAACTATATAGAAACCACCAGCCACCAGACAATTGCTAGTAGAATCCTGGAGGATGAAATCACAGAAAGAATATATTCTTTCAGGTTGTGACTGTATTTTTTAGTCAATACAACCCAAATGGAAGGGATGCTTGGAAGAAGAGAAGGTGTGAATGACACAGAAAAGGTGTTAGATAACACACCACAGAAAAATGGCCATTAGTGACGCCAAGAGAATTGAAATGATCAATAAGAGAGCAAACAGAGATTAATCTGATTACTCTCTTATTGTAATGACTTAAAGAGAGTAGTGGCTTAGAAGTGTCTTCTAAATTTGCCAACTAAAAGGCACTAGGTGATTTTAGCAAAAGCACTTGTATAGAGTGGTTGGGCTAAATTTACGTCCCAGGGGAGTAGCAGAATGAATGGAAGATGAGAACGTAAAGAGGAGTGTAAAAGTGCTTTTTACGAAGTTTCCTTGAAGATTTGCACCAGGGAGCAGTTACTGAAGAATACTCAAGGTTCATTGAGGTTCTCCATTCCGAAGGTATAACTGTTTCTCACTGATGATAATCTGCAAAGCTGAGAAAAACGGGCCTGTGTGATGTGTCCCTGATTTATTTAAATGTTATCATCTCCAACACACCTAAGTTTCCAAAAATACATTAAAATATTTTATAAAATATTAAATATTTTCTAGAAATTAAAAAAAAATAAATATTCTTTACTTTTTAAAGGAATCTGGGGAGGATGTGACTTTTGTTTAAGAGTATATAATTCTGGTTAATACACAGAATCCACAGAGGAGCTGAAGGTTCGGAGCCACAGCACGGAGCCAATACCAAAGTTGGACAGCAAAGAGAGAGGCCATCATGGGGCATCGTCCTCCAGAGAGCCTATCAAAGCTCAGGAATGGGATGGGACCCCTGGACCACCTGTGGTCACCAGCAGACTGGGAAGATGCTCCGTGAGCCCCACATTACTAGCAGGAAACCACAGCTCAGGTAAGAAAGAGAGTAATCCCCTGAATGGTAAGTCCTCATGGCTCTAGAAACTGTTTTTATGCAATTATCCCTTAGAAAACCATAACTGCAGGTATCTCTGTGAGACAGTGTAAGCAGCCCTTCGTACAAAAGGAGGGAAAAGTATGTGGTACACCCCAGGGAACATTCTTCACATGGATGATGGAGAAGTGAATGGTGCTTTTCAGGGCTGTACAATGCAGCAACCCTGACAATTCCAACCGTCTGTACCAAATTTCTTAAAAACACAAAGCAAAACAAAACAAAAAACCCTAGGGGCTCATCTAAAGCAGTTTTCATTTATAAAGTTGAAGTAATTTAGAGTTTATGCCTCTTTTGCTTCAAAAAAGATTTTAGACTACTGGAAAAAATAAATAGGAAGTAACATGGAGAATAAAAATGTAGCAAAGATGATTGGACAGCAGTAGAGAGAGTAAATATTATAAGGCATCTGATGTCATAAGATGAAGACAGTAACTAGTCAATGGGCAAGGTACTATGTTTCTGTAAAAGTTGAAAGAGTTACAAAATTATAATCTAATACATCTTAAATTCACAAGTTGAAATTAAAATCTGAAATGCAATTTTGCAATGTTAATTTTTGTTGTTTAGTCTCTAAGTCCTATCTGACTCTCTGCAACCTTGTGGATTGCAGCAATATTAATAGATAAATATTATTAAACAACATTTTAAAAAATACAGAATATATGTGCTTTGAACTGATTGATCAACATGGTGGATTCACAAAGAACTGTCAACTGAAATAAACAACAATCAGGCAGACACCTGTAGTTTTCAGGTTTCTATTCTTTAAGAGTGTTAGGACTCTTAAGAAAAGACCAATCCTTTAATGTTCTTTTCAACTCTGATAGTCATCTTGGAAAGCAATTAGCGTGAATTTTGCCTGGGGTCTCTGACTGTCATGCACAAGTTAAAATTGGAACAGGATGAATGATATATGTATTGGGAAAAGGATGCTTCCAGAACATTAGCCAGGCGAGGCAGAACAATAGCTTCCTCAGACTTAATGTAACTAAAAGCTTTGGTGATATTGCCATATCACATATCATATGGGTCATCAACTTAATAGCGTGAGTTCAAATTTCAGAGAAGGAACATGTGAATTTAGTAGAAATCTAAAAATAGATTTTTGATCATAAAATATAAATATCTATAGGTATGAGAAGATATCTATTCATTTTGTCATGAAGAAGAAAAACATAGGAAACAAATGGAATTTTGTAGGATAAAAGCCACTCCCAAAGAAGGTTGACATCACTATTCTATTGGGAATTGTGACTCATTTTAGTTTATTTATTAGTGTATTATTATGGTATATTTTTGGTTATTTTGTTATTAGTATATTATTAGTTGTATTGTTTTTAGTTATTTGGTTATTAATATATTAGTATCAGTAATGTTTTTAATTATTAGTATATTTTTAGTGATTAAGTTTGTGCCACTATACAAAGAAAACAAAAACAAAACATGTATAGTATTTGCTCCTGTTGTCACCACAGATATTTTATAAAATCCAGAAGCATTTGCTGAATGTTTATTATGTAACAGCCACTGTTTGAGGATCTGTGAGTACAGTGATGAGTAAGACTTCTTCATATTTGGGGCCTCAAAGGCAAGTGCAGGGCAGATGAGTAGATCATTGCAATAGAATGTATTGTATACAAATAATATGCAAACCTAGTAGGGAGAAATAAGTTAATTTTTCTTGGGAGGGTGTGATTTCAGGGAAAACAATGAGAGGCTTTTGGTGTATAGATGAAATCATCATTGCTTAAAGAGGTAACACTTTGAGCTAGAGCTTGAACTGTCAGAAACCTGCTCACCAGGAGGACATGGAAGAAATGTTTGCCTTCTAAATGAAAATTTGAAATATTGTAGGATGGAATCTAGGCTGTGACGATTTACAGAAGGTTTACTGAAGAAACCACAAAATAGGTTGGGACCAGATAGCAAGAATCGTGAAGGGCCTTGTGCATTAAGCAGAAATTCTTTCAGGCACAGAGTACCAATTAACAGTGGCTAAAGTAATACTTGCTTCTGTTAAGGCCCCATAGCCCTGGAACAGGAGATAAGCGGTTTCTTGTAACTGTTTAGTGATATCATCGAGGCCCCAGAAACTTTCTGTCCTATAACTCTTCTCTTTTGCTACGCTGGATGGTACCTTTGTGATCACAAGCTGAGGAGATGGTTCTGAGTGTCATATTCCAGCAGACTCTCTTTTTGATCTACTTGGGCAAATCTGGGAAGCATCCTCTAGATCAATCACTGAGTGAAGAGGAAGGGACTTCCACGAGCTTATAGAGGGCCTTTCTTTCCCTTACATAAAGAGACCTCTGCTTTATACTTGAAGATGAAATCAACAGTCTATTTGCCGGGAGTGTAGCATAAGCAATGGACAGTTATCTGTCCCATTGTGGTTAGGTTTGGCACATTATGTGGTGGACTTTTGTAGTCACCTGTATATTTTTAAGATAGATAAAATATAAATTTAGCTTTCATCATGAAAAGCCCAATGATAACGCCAAGGCTTCAAGCATTGGTGACTGGGAGGCCCATTTATTCAGACAGAGATAGTCAGCATTGTTACTGAGTCCAAGCTTGTACTGCTCACTGCGTGATAGGCCAATAAATTGAGAGATGAGTTGTTGGGGCAAGGAATAGTGACTTTACTAGTAAAATCATCAGACCCAGAAGATGGTGGACTAGTGTCCCAAAGAACCATCTTCCCCAAGTTAGAATTCTGGCTTTTTTTATTCTGAAAAGAGAGGGAGTGTGGCTGGTTGCTGCCAGCTTCCTGGTACCAGAATCCTATGTACTTGCAGCTATCCAGATAGGTCTGGTAATGTGTTCCTATAAACCTCCAATAAGACAAGTGTTATTTTTTGTTCCATAACTTTTTACCTTTGTATGAATGGGCAGCTATTATCAGATACTTGAAAATGTCCTATCTTGTATATACGTTTCAGGCTATAGGCAAACTTGGCTTCCCAGGTGGTGCTAGTGGTAAAGAACCTGACTGCCAAAGCAAGAGACATAAGAGACCTGGGTTTGATCCCTGGATCAGGAAGATCTCCTGGAGAAGGGCATGGCAACCCACTCCAGTATCCTTGCCTGGAGAATGCCATGGACAGAGGAGCCTGGAGGGCTACAGTCCATAGAGTCACAAAGTGTCAGACATGACTGAAGTGACTTAGCACTGAATATGTTTGCCCCATAGGCAAAATTAGTTTACAAAAGGTGCAGGGGTAGCATGACTGAGCACAGACGACAGAACAGAGCATAGAGCTAAAGGAATAGATCCAGTAAGGAGTCAGGTTTGCTCTTCTCTGTGACAACATGAGATGTGGAGCAAGGTTAAGGTGGGAAAGCCAGTATTTACATTTTGATGATGTTAATTTGGAAATGCTTTGGGTCGTCTAACTGAGAAGTTAGCATACAGTTGAAATTGTACGTCTAGCACTAAAGAGATTTAGTGATGTTAGAGAATGAGACTAGGGCTTTTTGACATGGCTGGTACTGTAAAACTGGATGATTCTAATCTAGAAGGGCAGGAAACTGGGATGGGAAGGAGACTGAAACTGTACCCTGGGGAGTCCAAACATTTCTAAGTGTGGGCAGAGAAGGAAGAACCTGTGAAACAAATGAAAACAAAACCATCAAATAATACACAAATGAAGTTTTACTGAGCACAACATGTTGCATAAAAAAGGGTAAGCTGTAATATGTCTTTGACACTCTGACATGATTGTTCTACAAGATTCAGAGTGTAAACTGAATTTATAATGTGCTTTCACTTTCTTCAGCTGAAAACTGAAGCATCTCTTTCAGTTGATGGCACCTAAAAATCTCCTCTTCTAGGTCCTTAAGCTCTGTTTGTAGAGTGATAAATTGTCTACTGACCAGAAGAAATAGCACAAATAGCTTTTGTTTTGCACACTCTCCATCTTAGATTATGAAGGAAGTAAATAAGGTGGAAGAAAATATTTTTGTCACAATTTTGATAAAGACATTTTTGTATCATTTTGCAAGATATGTGCAATGCAGGGGCAAATATAGAGTTACATATACAGTGTCCGTGCCAATTAGGGCTTCTTCAGTGATAGTGAAACATATTAGCATGATATAATGCTTGAAAGAACATTACAAGTATTGAACTTTTAGAAGTCCATGCCTCACAAATACTGGGTTAGCCCAAAAGTTCATTTGGGTTTCCATAAGCTGTTACAGAACAAACGTCTTGGCCAAACCCCATAGGGCATTGAAATCCTATCTGTCGAGCCTACTCATATTCCAGTTTTGAAAGGAAAAGTGAAAATTGCTCAGTCATGTCCAATTCTTTACTACCCCATAGACTATATAGTCCATGGAATTCTCCAGGCCAGAATACTGAGGAGAATAGGAAAATATTTGTTATGTTGGTAGTTATAATTTTTCTAGAAAGAAAGGACCTAAAATGTGCCAATTCTATATTAGAAAAGGGTATAGTTCCACTAGCAAGGAGAGGTATACTATTTGAATTACAAAGTTCACTCACCTTTGGGGTTTTAAACAAATGGGGCATTCCTTAAAGAATCACCTCCATCAGTGAGATGGCCTTCATCCAGAGTAGGTAAATAGCTAGTCTGGTAAATAGCTATGTGAATAGAACATGTTGGACTTGCTATTTTGGAACAGAAGAGAGTGACTCAGTATTTACGCTTTATCCCTCTTCTCCTCACACTTACTCTTCATTGTTGTATCCTTGACATGGGGCCACTGGATGAGGAATATTCCTGCACTACACTAGAACTGCAAGTGATAACCCTCCTCCCTAAACAAGGAATTACACAACTCCACACCTGACACTCAAAAGGAATGAAAATTCCGCCAGTTCCAACTTTAAATCCCCCGTCTCTGTGTCAGTCAGCTTTCTGCCTCTGGTTCTTTCTCTCTGTCTCTCACTGACACACACACTTAGATACACACACACACACACACACATGCACACAAAGACACAAACTGCCACCAGTCACAGACTGTTTGCTTTAACAAAAGTAGTTTAGCCACTTGGAATGGTTGTTCTTAACAGCTCTCCTGAGGAATAAAGGAAATGTGAAGTAAAGCAGAGGAGTGTATCAGGAGATCTCAGTTCTAATTATTGGTGCCGCTGTTTGCTGTGACACTGTTTTCAAGTTTCTGTTGTTTAGTAAATAAGAAATTCAGGGGGGAGAGTCTTGAAGGTAGTGGAGAACTGGGACCCCAATGCTCGTGAAAACAATGAGAAAAAGTAGAAATTATACCAGTATATATTGTATTAACAGCATCTTAGATTTCAAAAACTAAATCAATCAGCAAGTAGTTTCTAAGCTTGTATCCACCTCTGTTATGTTTTCTGGGGGACAAACACATACACACATTATAGGCTATATAAAATATAAACATGGTCTCTGCCACTCTAAAACATTACTATGCTTCTTTTGACACAAAACTATTGAAGGTAAATTAATTAGATTATAATTGAATGTATTTTTTTTTATTATCTCTACTTTTAATCATTCGGAGAACAAAAAATGAGGGCAAGCTAGATAAAGGATGGAGGGATTAATGGGAGATATTGAGTCTTTAAACAGAATTATATCAGGTCTTTTGAAAAAATCACTTATTATTAATTGAGTAGAAATCTAGAATGAGGACTTTCTACATGGGATGAAGAAATAAGTAGCACATCAGACTTCCCTGTCTAGCACCATCTCTCAGAGCTTGCTCAAGCTCATATCTGTTGAGTCAATGATGCCATCCAGCCATCTCGTCCTCTGTCCTCCCCTTCTCCTCCTGCCTTCAATCTTTCCCAGCATCAGGATCTCTTCCAATGAGTCAGCTCTTCTCATTAGGTGGCCAATGAATTGGAATTTCAGCTTCAGCATCAGTCCATCAACCCTGAATAGGGTTGATTTCCTTTCCTTTAGGATAGAATGGTTTGATCTCCTTACAGCCCAAGGGACTCTCAAGAGTCTTCTCCAGCATCACAATTCAAAAGCACCAATTATTTGGTGCTCAGTCTTCTGTATGGTCCAACTCTCACATGCGTATGTTACTAATGGAAAAACTATATCTTTGATTATACAGACCTTTGTCAGCAAAGTGATGTCTCTGCTTTTTTAATACGCTGTCTGGATTTGTCATAGCTTTCCTTTCAAGGATCAAGTGTCCTTTTCTACTCTAATTCATATTCTAATCATGTCTTTGAAGACTGGAAAGATCACAAAGATGTGAGTGTTTTAGCCAAAGGCCTAAGAGTATATAGGATATCTGGGAAGAAGATTTGGCAGAATGGGAACCATTTAATATAAGCAAATGAAAAATAGGATTCAAGAAAGGGAACTATATACAATTGAACCCAAGAGTATAGTCTTTGAAAATTGATGACTATTAGTTGATTTATAAAAAAGATGCTTTCCTCTTGAAGTTCTGAAACATACCGCCCTTGATAACCTAGGATACCTGGTAACTTTGCTGATAAACCTCCAGGCAACCATAACTGAAAAATATTTCTATCCAGAAAGTCTCATGTACACAAATTCAGAGAATGAAAAACATGTGAGAAGCATGCATTGGGCTGCAGGACTGAGGATAGTGGAACAGTATTTATGACAATAATTCCTGGCAAACCATAGTAAATCAATGTGGTCTTCCCTCTTTGTTTAGGTAAACCATGCTTTACAGTGGTGTTAATAAATTAATATTTCAGTGTTAATAACTTGTAACACTGCTATGCCCCAGTTTATCTTTATAGAAAAGATAAAGGGAATCTCACCATGTAGGTTGTTATGAGGATTAAACTCTGAAATGTATAGGAAGGTTTGGTATAAATCTGACTTGTAATAGCTAGGAGACCACGGTTTATTCTGTTCCTATTCAGTTTTATTAGAAGAATCTCCAAGTCTTTTTTTTCTAGGACAAAACCTGAATATTTCCTTTGGAAAGCTCAGCTCATTGCAAACATAAGGTTTTCTTGAGTCACACAGAATATAATTGGCTATAGGACCACTACTATAGGACCACAACCACAACAGCCTGTCTTTCATTTATTTGTGCATTTCTGACAAAGACTGTAAGTCAATGTAAAGGCCATTTTTGGATTCTCTTGAGTCTGCATTTATGAAATTTGGAGAAAGTATCAGGTTCAGGCTTTAAAATTTGCTTGCTGCATTATACACACTTATCAAAAAATAATCTTAAACTCTCATAGTGTTTCTTTTCTGCTTCATAGCAATGAATGAAATTCAAAAACACAGATTAGCAAGGACATGGGAATCACAAGAAAACACTGATATCCACAAAGGGACACATTTCTTAAATAAATACTCAACTTGGCATTCATTCATCTATTAATTCAGTCATTCATTCCCTTTGTGTATATTTAACAAACATTTATTCAGTATCTACTCTGTGCCATTCAGGGACTAGGTGCTGGGGATGCAGGGTAAGTTGGGTAGACCTGATCCCCCCCTTCCAGAACTCATGTTCTAACTGGAAAGATGGAGAGTAAAGTTTAACAGATTCTTATAAGTTCTGGGCACAGTTCAGTTCAGTTCAGTCATTCAGTCATGTCTGACTCTTTGCAGCCCCATGGACTGCAGCATGCCAGGCTTCCCTGTCCATCACCAACTACTGGAGCTTGCTCAAACTCATGTCCATTGAGTTGGTGATGCCATCCAACCATCTCATCCTCTGTCGTCCCCTTCTCCTCTTGCCTTCAGTCTTTCCTAGCACCAGGGTCTTTTCTAGGGTCTTTTCTGGGCACAGTCACATGATATATCCATCTAAAAATGTGTGTAATTCAGACAGGCTTCCTTGAGAAAGTAATATTAAATTTGGTACTGGCATGATGAGTAAGAACTAGGCACATAAGAGGGGTTAAAGTGTTCTGTGCAGCTCACTCACTGAAGTATGGATGAAAAAGATTTATTGTTAAAAGCTGATTAGTAGTAAACTGTTTAATATGACTGTGTAATTCCCAAACTCTATACTCTTCTCCATTTTTTCTTATGGCTTGACACCTTATAGTTGCAACAATGGTCCCAATCGTTCCCATCTTCCTGAATGCACACTCTTTGCAACGTGCTTTAGTAACTCCTTATCAAGTAGTAAGGTCTGTTTCTCACCCCTTAAATCTGGGTTATCCTTGTTTCTTGTATTGACCAATAGAATAAAATGGAGGTGACTTTGTGTCAATCATGAGCCTCAGCCTCAAGAGGCCATGAATGCTTCCAGTCCTACCTCCACCATGAAAACAAACCTGAACTAGCCCATTGGAAAGTGGGATACATATGGAAGAAAGCCAAGAGTCTTCAGCCTTCAGCCAGCCAACCCCCAGGCATGTGAGAAAGCATAGCATGAAATACCAGAAACGCTTACCTGACCCAGAGCTGACCATGGATTTATGAGTGAGCCCAGCTCAGACCAGAAAAATCACCCAACTGATCCATAAACTCAAGAACAAAACTCAGTGAGTGTCATTTTAAGTCACTGGGTTTGGGTGCAGTGTGAAATCATGAACTGACTGTAGCTGCCATGGTCTGTTTCAATTTTGCTGGTTTTCCATCAAATGGAAATATTTAATTACTATTAATTGATTGCAGTATGCTTCATGAAAACCCAAAAGTCACAGAAAAAAGTGAAAACCCACCCACCTTTTGCTTTACCATTCCACTTTTCAAAGCATCATGTTTTCATAATTATATTTATTTATTTTTAATTGATTGATGATTGCTTTACAATATTGGTTTGATTTCTGTCATGCATCAACATGAATTAACCATAGGTATACCTATATCCCCTACTTCTTGAATTTCTCCCCCACCTCCCACCTTTTCCCGCCCCTCTAGGTTGTCACAGAGCCCCAGTTTGAGTTCCCTCAGTCATTCAGCAGATTCCCATTGGCTATCTATTTTACATATGGTAGTGCATATGCTTACATGCTACTCTCTCCATTCATCTCACCCTCTTCTTGCTGTCTCTAGCCCTTTCAAAGCATGATTTTTAACTGTCAAGGCTGCATCACTGTTTGGGGCCTGTGCATAGATAGAAACTGTCATTTCTATTATTTTCATTGTTATTATTCAACAGGAACCACAAACCAGTTGGGTAGCATTCAGGCCTCATGGTGATTCCGGCTTCGCTGTAGGATATTGACTAACTTCCTGCTTGGCTCTATATGGGCCGCAAGCAGCTGCAGGCTTCAGCGTCTATGACCCTCAAGGCTGCCATTTCGTACTGTCAGCTCAGGCAGCAGAGTTCAGTTCCCCACATCTGCTCTCCTTCCCAGTTCTAATTGGATGCTGGGTTATTTCCTCGGGGAACACTGGCCAAATCCGGTTGCTAGGTTCTGCTGGCTAATTTCACACTCTAGAGTTTAACGTTCCCTTTCTGAATTCTGGTAGTAAACACATAACAGAATTCTCGCGTGGAGAGTCTTTGGAGAGTATAAGTCATATTCCCAGTTGTCCCACTTTCACTTCTCTGTGGAAAACTGTGACTTCTGGCTGCTAGAGTTTGTGTTCGCCAGAGAAATGGTTTTATTTGTCTTTCTCTTGATACTGGTGATACAGCTTTGAGAAATAACCAGGACAGGAGAAGTTGGTCTTAACCATTGTAAACAGCCCAAATGTGTCTTTCTGGGGTTCGAATGTGCAGCGGGCTAATTACAAAATGATAGAAGGTGATTACACTTATGTTCCAAGGCCAAAAGCTAAACCACAGAAGCAGAATTTGCAAAGGAGGTGATGGAAGTGAGTGTCCTTAACTGAACTCCTTTCTCTAGCCTAGGAAAAGGGCTAGAGGCTGGGAGGCTAGAAACCAGCTGTTAGAGACTTTGCGATAGAGTGGGTGTTTGTGTGTGTGTTTGTGTGTGTGTGTGAGAAAGAGAGACAGACAGAGGCAGAGACATGGAGGGAGAGAGAGAGAGATGAATCTCCATTCCTTATAGACGAGGGATGAGAAAAGTGTCTCCCCCAGTGAAAAATCAAGTGATGGAGACTTTCACAGGACCACCTGGAAATTTTGTTATTTTTTTTTCCCAGTCATTGAAGTGGCACCATTAAGAAAACAAAAAGTACAAGAGGTTAGCTGAATAGCCTATGACCACAGAGCAGACAGCTGCCTAGCAAGTAACTCTCCAGCCACTGATGATGGGTTAAAGTGTGTTTTCTGTTGACCTGATTAAGCCATGGAGAGAAACCCATAGAGGTCGTTTAGGTCATGTGACTAGCCAGAGTGGCAAGGATTCTGCAGGACATGGCTCAAGGCCCATCCACAGGATGCCCACTGGGCAAACGGGAGATCTCAGGTGAGAGACGGCCAGCCACGTGGGCTTTTAGGGTGTTCTTGAAAGCACCCCACGAAGAGTACTCCCCTCTCTTCCCTTCCCTGCTACACTGCAGTGTGAGGCACACCAGCTCATGGCAACACCGGGCAAGAAGGCTTTTCTTACCCCTTCACCTCCCCTCTTTCCTCCTACCTCATCCAGACAGAGTGAGGATCAAGTTGGGGGCACTGGGGTTAGACCCTTGTCAGGCAAAATGACAGTGTGTGCCGGGAGCTGACCAGAATGGACCAGGATAGAAGCGTCTCCTTGAAACAAAGTTCAAAATTGTAATTAATGTAAGGAACTAGGCATTTAAACGATTATTACAATAAGACTTTTGTGACTTGAAGAAGCCAAAGGATTTTGAGATTCTTTATGTTCAAGTTAATAACTAAAGGAACAAGTTAAAAAAAAAAAACAGAATCAGATATAATTACAAAATTTGCTATAAGATTATTGAAGATTAAATTTAGCCCAAGTTATAAAATTTAAGTTTATCACCTTTGTTGATTATCCATGACCCATTTAAAACAATGGGTTTCCCTGGGGGCTCAGATGGTAAAGAATCTGCCTGTAATGCAGGAGATGCGGATTTGATCCCTGGGTCAGGAAGATACCCTGGAGAAGGAAATGGCAACCTACTCCAGTATTCTTGCTGGAGAATTCCATGGACAGAGGAGCCTGGCAGGCTATAGTCCATGGAATCACAAAGAGTCAGACACAACTGAATGACTAACACATATTTAAAATAGTGTTTTTATTTATATACCATGTGTTAACTTTTAAAATAAGTGCTATTTCATTTGATCTTCACAAAAACCCATACATCTGCAGATTAGTGTTATGATCCAAGTTATTTAGGTGACCAAACTGCAGCTCAAGAGAAATCAATTAAACAGCCCAGACCCATTGGTAAGTAGTGGGTTCAAATCAAGAATGGGATTTCAAGTTTCTGAATCATAGTACAGTTCCCTTCCCATGACTGAATTAGGTTGATTCCCCATTTCCACCTCCATGTTCATAAATTCACTTGTTTATGGATTCATTTATTCTTCTATTTTTCCAATGTAAAGTTCCCAGGCACTGAGCATGAGCCGGTGAGGAAGACCGCTATTAATCACAAAAGTTAAAAGTGTAATTACAATCTGTGACTAAAGTCACCAAGGAAAATGACACCACACTCCCTCTGAAGTCACAGGGCCTCCTGGTCCTTTGGGAGCTAAGATCTCACGTGATTTAAGAGAAAAACTAATCCGGGGAGAGGACCCAGGAGGTGTAACAACTCTGGAACTTGGGGGCATGTGTGAGAGAGTGGCCAAGGGTGGCTGCCTGACGGCGTGAGGCTGAGATAGTCATGTCACTGATTCAAGTCTTACCTAAAAGTGCCAGGAAGCCGTTTATGGATTTTAAACTCCTGGGATTATAAACTGAGAGATCAGGTTTACAAGGTCAGCTAATGTATTTTCATCCTAAACCAAGGGGAACTGAATTATGAAGATAAACACGCTGCCCCAAAAAACCTGCCTTATCAATTCAAAGAGGTGTTTTCTCTTCTCTTTGGCCCGTGAAATTTCTCTGTTCTTCTGACTAACTCAGAGTTGTTTGTAACTGTTTGTTTTGATGTATCTGAACATTAACTCTCAAGCACCTGGGCAACTGTGTCACATGTATGTTTTTTTCCCTAATAAAATAGCAACATGATCTGTCCTTGTCTTTCTTTGGTTCAGCTATTTACTCATCGAGCAGGCTTGTGAGAATACCTGTTTTTGAACAGCGCCCTATAAGGTGGTGACAAGTGACCTCTGCCAGCCTGTGATGGTGCTTGAGTTTTTACGACAGGGCATCACTGTCCCAGGTTGGACTTTGTTTTTCAGTGGTTGTAAGGATTTCCCTAAAGTACTTACATTCTTTTTCTCATTTTTTCCCTAGCAAGATGACTTGTTAAAGCTATGGGAACAGTTCTGGAGTCAAGCAATTGGATGATATTAACTGGTGTACGTGTGTGTGTGTGTGTGTGTGTGTGTGCGTGTGTGTCTATCTGTAGCTATTTATAGATTTTAAACGAGTTTTATGTGGTCTGATTTGCAGTCAGCTAGCTTATTATCATATTCTGTATATAACCGTATGACTACACACACATACACACACATAAAGTTCCCTTAAACTTGATTTCTAATAAACACCATGCATAGACCATCACATTGTATACCATACAGATACCCTGGGAGCTGCTGGAAAAAAATCCAATTTGATAGTAGTTCACTCTCGTTAGAGAAATTCTGAATTTCTACCTACTCTCTGATTCTCTTGGGAAAAAAGGTCTTTTATCGGGCATAATTCAGAGAATGCAGAGGGTTCCTTCACCTCACTTGCCTCTCAGTAGGTTAACCCTGTTTGAGCATCATGATGACACTATGCTTGAGTTCTGACTGCAGCGCCAGCTCCTCGGGTCTTTCACCGCAGGAAACCTGCCCACCCTGTGCCCGCTTGGGGAGAAGCAGCTCTGACATCGCTCCTAGTTGACAGTTGGCTTTCTTTGGAAAAACGCTGTGGATACAGCACGCCACCAGTTTTCACGAAGCATGTTCTTCCTGCATCTGTGAAAAGCCATGAGACAGGACAGAAAAGAAGGTTCTGTCTGACTTACGCTGGGAGTGTACAGAAACTAGTTCTGGGAGCTTGTAGGCGCACCAGAAAACATAGCAAACTGCGTTTGCACTGCCATCTCCTGTCCAAGTCAGGCATTGCAGTTTTCCCCATCATGAGTTTTTTTAAAGTTAAAAACTATATTCTGGCCAACACAATTTTTTGCCTCTTTCGTTAGAGTCCTGGGAAAGATGAAGCAATGGAAGAACACGTTTTGTGAGAACTTGGAGAGATACACAAAGAAGTCATCTTTTACACTGGCTTCGTTCTTTAAAATATGGTTTAATGATTCATTTAATAAAGACGGCATGAATCCTTATCAGGGATTAGTTTTCCTGTTGCTCAGGTGGAGAATGAGATGAGCATGGCTCCTGTCCTCACAAAGCATTCAGTTTAGTAGAGAAGGAGATGGAGGGAGGGAGAAGGAACAAGTGTGCAGGCAGAGTGAGCAGCATGATTAAAATTCGAGAGTAAGGGAACACATGAGCCTTTAGGAGAATTTAATGCACTGTGACAGGTGCAAGGTTGCAGGTGAGGCTGGCTATGTAAGTTGAGCCATGTGTACCACTGAGAGGAAGCAGTTTATATTTCTTTATATTATAAGCAGAGGAACTGAAAGATCATATGTGCTTTAAACAATAAAATAAAAACAGCTAACTTTTATTGAGACCTTATGACATGTTGGTCACTATGGTGAAATTCACACTTATTATATTATTTAATTCCTAAAATAATGTTCTGAAGCAGCTACCTTTATTTCTCCCATTTTACCTGTGAACAAATGAAAGCTTAGCGATGTCAAGCAAATTGTCCATAGTCATTCAGCCGGTCAGTGATGGGAGCTTAGCATCACTGGTAATGTATCTTTCCCAAGAGCCCCAGCGGAAGTATGAAGGCAACTCTCATTGGCTGCCTTGGGTCACATGTTCAATCCTGAGCCAGTCAGTGGAGCAAGGGGATGGAATGATTGATTGGACAGGGCAGAATCATGTGGCCACTTCTGGAGCTGAAGTTGTTGTCAGCCCCTAATAGGGAACCATGAAACTTGAGATTACTGATGGTTGTGCTCTCCAAAGGGAATTCATACTATTCGAGAAGAAAGAATAAGTGGATTCTAGATAGGTGGAAATGACAGATGACCTTCATACCTCCTCAGTTTTATTTTTAAATACTTATTTTTTAATGTTTAACCATTTACTGCCAAGGCTTTCACCAACAATTTTACAAATGTTAGCACATAGCGCACTTGAGTTATGCATAATCCTACCGACACTGATACAAAAATTAAGCACAGAAGTTTTTCAGTTCTTCTGGATCTCTCCATGTGTAGTGTTATTAAACTTTGTTTGACAATAACTATCTAAATAAATAAGTAATAAAGCATGAAAAACAAACCCAAAGGAGGAGTAAAAGAAGTTACTTTAGTAAACTAACTCACCATCAATCAAGAGTAGTTTTGAGGTCATTTCAATGATTCCAACAGATTTAATTTATGAACTTCCAAGAATCAGTGAACCATGGCAAGTGCTTCTTATTATAAGTGATGAAAAAGCACCCTGAGAATTTGGATGTCTTCCCTCAGGTCTCATGGGACAGTAATAGCATTTCTTAGACATTGCTGTCGAGATTTTTCTAGGGCAGCATTTTACAACTAGTAGTTCCCAAATCCTCTGGAGTTTTCAAAGGTTTTCCCGTGTTTCTTGTGCTTCAACGTGATATTTTCCACTGTTTCAAATTTTTGTTTTACAAATACCTAAATGGATGATTAATTGGATAAAAAAATGACCCTTTTAAGAGAACTCTTTGGGGGCTCAGAGTCCATAGGAAACAACAGTGCTTAAACTCTTCATTCTCAGAACCCTTTACGTTCTTCAAAGTTGTTGAGAATCCTAAAGAGCTCCCCTTTATCTGGGTTAGGTCTACTATTTCTCATGCTAGAAATTAAAATTGAGAATTAAAAATTATCTATTCATTCAAATAGTAAACATTATACATTAACATAAAATTTTTTTCTCATGAAAAATGACACTGTTTTCCAAAATTGTAACAGATATTTAGAAGATTATGTCTAAACAAATGTTTAGAAGAACATTTTTTACATTTTTACAAATCTCTTTGATGTCTGATTCAGTAGAACATAGGATTTCATCTATGTTGGATTCAGTCTGTTGTGATATGTTGCTTTGGTTAAAAGGTATCAAGGGAATCTAGACTTAAACATATGTGAAAGAGGAGGGATATTTTAATAGTATTTTCATATAATTGTGGCTATTCTTCTTTAATGCTTTCCCCAAATTCAACTAACAGCAGTTTGGTTAAGGTTAGCTACATATCAATAAACTCATTATGCTCTGTTACATTAAAATAACTTGGTCTATCTTAGACTGAAGTGTATCTTTATCGGTGAGTGATTTATAACATAGGGCTTTTGGAAAATGTGTCATGCAGATCTTCCATACTTTGACACATTTTGTTATAAAAAATCAAAAACAACACATTCATTAATATAGCCACTTATCTCCTAAAAAAAGTCTTTAAGTATAAGGGTTCTGTCAAGCTCAGAGTGAGAAATACAAGTGTTTCAAAATTTGACTTTTTGCTTGGAAGCTCAAATACATCATTGTCAACACACACAGCCAATTGTCTTCCTTAAAGCAATAAGCTAACTTCATTCATTTTTTTTGAAAAGATATCTGCCAAATATGAAAGTGTGTGGCAGTGGAAACATGCATAATTACTAGTACAATTTGGTGCTATTGTTTAAGGTTCTACTGCGTCAGCAGACTTATCCAAGCTTGTTTTTATACTCTGAGTGTGTTTGTCAACACAGTAGAGAACACCAAATAATGTCTTAGTATTTTTATGAGAGCAGTTTTTACCTTATGCCATCCATCTCCTCAAAGGGTGGTAGAGCCGCTCAGAAGTTCTACTACAGAGTGAATAAACATAACCATTGCTGGAGATCAGATTGAAGTCCCTGCCATGGGGATGTCAATGTAGAGTCTTATAGCCACTTTTTTTTTTTTTTTGGTTAATTAGGGTATAGGTAATGTTGAGTTAGTTTCTGCTGTACAATGAAGTGAATTAGCTATTTGTCCACATATATCCCCTCCCTCTTGATTCTCCCTGCCATCAGCCCCCATCCCGCCCCTCTAGGTTATCACAGAGTGCCAGACTGAGCTCCCTGTGTTTTATAGCAGGTTCTCACTAGCTAGCTGTTTTACACACGGCAGTGTGTACACGCCAACCCCAATTTCCCAATTCACCCCAGGATCTAAGACACATACTGTTTAGTTTATGTCTCTAACAGACAGTGTATTTAAGGCAGAATCATAAGAACATCGTGTTTATATATAAAAATAACATTGCATATATATATATAAACATAAGAACATTGTATTTTCTATATATAAAGAGCATTGTATTTATAGTAAAACATGCTACAAGACCACGCACAATTTCAGTATCTGGTCACCCTTTGTCGCAGGATGTTTGCTTTTTTCAAACCACAAAATCAATTATATAAAGAAGAATCGCTAGTATTATGTCCAATTTTGATTGTCATTTGCATTAATAAGGTGAGTGATACACAAAAATTTAAGCCTGGAATTTCTTTCTTTTTGTTATTTAAAAGTAATATGGCATATGTTATATAAATACATGAAGTTATTTATGCCATGCATTCATTCCTAATATCAGAGGATGAAAGAGTTTTGTTCTATTTTTTGTATGTTTATTCTATTTTTGACATCATAACATGAAGTTTAATTTTTATTCCCATGGTAATAGTTGATCCTGCATATCAAAAGCCTTTTCCTCTATTTCTTGGCAGATGAATTTTTATGTAATGATTTTTAAGATGATTAGCATATGTTGCTTCTTGAATAGATAAAATATCTTCCTTTATAAACATATAATTTAATTCTCTTTTATGTGGAATCAAGTATCTTTTTTTTAAAGCACACTTTCATATTTAGCTAAGGTGATGAAGATCTTAAGGGCATTTCAGAAATTATGTGTTTTAATAAAAGAGGCTCTCAAATTTAAAAAGCTGTTAATGCTACAATATGCCATGTTGCCATGTAAGAAGATCGTGCATTATAGCATCGGGGGCATCCCTGTGTATAAGCAGTGTGATTTAAATTGTCTCTGCATAAGAAAGTGGAAGCAAGGGAAAGCCCAGCCCTCAGATACTCAGAAGGAATACAACAGGTACTCCTAACCCCACGTGCATGGGATTCTCTTTCTCCTGTATGCAATGGATTCTTTAATTTTCTACTTTTGACATCAGATCATATATTTTATCCATGAGATTGCCACCTCACTTTTATCTGGGTTTTAGATCTTTACCAGAATTCCAGTATTCCCAAGGAGAATCACCAATTACTCCAGCATCAATAGTTTTACTATCTGACCCTTCAGATAACACTAGAATTTGGTCCATAGCTAAAGGATGCCAGGAGTCATTCAATACTATATGAATGCTTGCTTAGAGGAATGCCCCTCATGGAGATGGAGAGAGAGAAGCATGTCTACTCCCAGGATAGAGTTTTACATTTGATATTCTTTCTCCACAGCCACAAAGTGATCACAGAAGTGATCAGATTTGTTTCATCTTTCAGCATCATAGTGACAGTGCCTGGATCTGTGGGCCCCTGGGTTCTCACGATCTATACAAATGCTGTTGTTCAGTCATTAAGTCATGTCTGACCCTTTGTGACCCCATGGACTGCAGCATGCCAGGCTCCTCTGTCCTCCGCTATCTCCCAGAGTTTACCCAAATCCATACCCATTAAATTGGTAATACTATCTAACCTATCTCATCCTCTGCCACCCACTTCTTTTGCCTTCAGTCTTTCCCAGAATCAGGGTCTTTTCCAATGAGTTGGCTCTTTGCATCAGGTGGCCTAAGTATTGGAGTTTCAGCTTCAGCATCAACACTTCCAATGAATCTTTAGGGTTGATTTCCCTTAGGATTGGCTGGTTTGATCTCCTTCCTGTCCAAGGGACTCTCAAGAGTCTTCTCTAGCACCATAGTTCAAAAGCATCAATTCTTCAGTGCTCAGCCTTCTTTATGGTCCAACTCTCACATCCATACATGAGTACTGGAAAAACCATAGCTTTGACCATACAGACCTTTGTCATCAAAGTGATGTCTCTGCTTTTTAATATGTTAAGTTTGCCATAGTTTTCCTTTCAAGAAGCAAATCTGTTTCAATTTCATGGCTGCAAATATTTGATACTTAAAAAAAATAGTAGCACCAAAATTCCAAATGAAACTGCCACATTAACATGAATGGATATTTAACTAAATCAATACAAAATGTAACATTAGGTCAATTTAATTAATTGTTAAGTTTAACATTAAAACAGTTTCATTACACCTGAAAATAAATTCCAGATTAGATTGTCTAATTCTATAAGGATTCCTGAGTGTGCATGATTACTGTCTAGAAATCATAGCGAATCATGAATTAATTGGATTTTCACAGTTCAGTAATTTCAAAGCAAAATTATAAAAATGTATTCCAATTTTACATAATAAAATTTACATTTGATGTAGGATATGAGGGCATCAGATATGTTTGCTATGATGTGTGAGGGAAGCTTGAAAACAAAACATTTGAAATCTGTGAAGGTTAAAGATTTAGCATAGTCCTGGCAAAACTGTGCCTTTATTACTCAGGCATCAGTTTATCTCAAATAGCATATGTGTTATGGAAAAAAAAAAAAAGCCTTCTCCAGAAATGAAAGTAGAGTTTGCAATCAGCATACCTTGGTGTATTAAATAAAAGGCCTTTCTGTGACCTCCATGTAGCACAAAGTCATCGATTAGAAACTTTCAGCAGTGTGATTGACTAGGGAAAATCATGATATGCCTCTGCCAGTAGAGAAAAATATTGTGTACTGAGAAAATAAAACAAGATGGGGAAAAAATACGTCTCCCCAGAATATGACTGATCTTATTTCTTTGACGCTAGATGAAAGTGTTTTCTTTAGTGAAAATGCACTAATCTCTTATTGCTGTGTAGATCCAGAGGTTGAGAACAGTCATTTGTCTTTTCTTTCTGAAAGCAAAGAGAACTCCAGTGCTAACACTCGCAGCTGTGGATGCCTTGGGGATTCTCCTGTAACAACACCAAGGAACATAATCCTGAACAGAAATTAAATTCACCCTAAAGGGAAGATGAAAAATGATGGAGAAATTACCATCCTTTAAAAATGCAATGAAAGATTGTATCCAATAAGAATAAAAAGAAAGATACTAGTTCTTTCTTCTTAAGTAACAAATTCCAGTTGGCACTTCCTTAATAATATCATAAGATGATGATGAATTACTAGCCTGGAAACATCACAGAATATCTTGATGATAGTTTATTTTAAGGAGTTAAAGTTAATGTCTTCTTTCTCCTTCCTTCCTCCAGCCCTCCCACTTTCTCACCCTCACCTTCTTTCCTCCTTTTCTCCATTTTCCTCTTCCATTCTTTCTGTCTCTGTGTATCTCCCCCTCCTCATTCTTTCTTGGTTTTTTTTTTTTTTTTTTAATACTTGACCTTCACTAAAATTGCACAAATAACATCAACTTTTACCTCTAGGTTTTTGGTAGTTTATTACACAAAGAGAGGTTTTTCCTTAGGTGTACAAAGACTAAGTAATTTCTAGCTCATAATGATTCTCTAAATGAAATGAGTTCTTTTTTTTTAAGGGGAGGAAAGCTGCATCTTAGATCTCTTTTGAGGCATATGTCCATTGTTTGTGGTCCTCTAAAGCCTTGGCAATTTTTTATATTAGCAAAGTTCAGGATGAAAACATATTGTTTTCAGTACTATAGATCCTAAGCCCTTCTGTTTAAGACTTAAAGTGCAGTGTATTTCCAAAGGTGAGTGAACTGGACAATTTAACTTCGATATCATAGCTCTAAGAGATTCAGTTATAAAAACAGTATCTTTTCTAGGATTTTCAAGACTTTTTCAGAACATTCTTTTGGCCAAAAAAAACCTTGGTGGGTCCAAGATCATAATGGTTTGTTTCACCAACCTGGTCTCACAAACACCATAATAGATCACAAATGCATTTAAGTGAAGGACCAGGTGAAATGGAAAACAAGAGTGAAATGAGTACACTAAAGATAAACCGAAAACTCACAATGAACAAAATTGTCCCTATGACATGATACCATTAAGCAACAATGGAGTGTGTATTTGTGTGTGTGTGTGTGTGTGTGTGTAAACACAGAAATGTATTTATTGTCTGTATATGCGTGTGTGCATAATGAATGTATAAGTAATCATCTCAGCCTGTCTCTGCCACTGCAGGTGAAGCCGTAACTCATATGAGCCATGCTGGGCTTGGAATTTAAAGCCATAGGTTGGCTGGCCGGTAAGGGAAGCTGCCATGTGTGATGACTGGTTAATGGCTAAATTGCAGTCCCTCAGGGGGTGGTGGATGAACCAAGACATGATAGGGACCACTGTCCAATGGGGGTAAGGCAAAGCCTTTCTGGGTCATGATGAAATTGGGAGTTTGCTTGGATTTTGGTAAGTCTCAGTTCTGTGCATTAGAGATATCAGCGCCTATGCTCGAAAGATGCTGATTAAGTCAGAGTCTGACTGGAAGCCTAACAGGGGAAATTAATCCGTAGGTACGTCGGGTAACATGAAAGGCATGGGATTGTGTCACTCATCGGATAATCTCTTCAACATACACTTTAAAGGAACCTCATAGGAAAAAATATTATTTGCTATCCTTTCCAAGGAAAAAAATATTGCTTAATTTTCTTCATGTACCTAAATGTGTTACTGCCATAAAGGGATATATAGAAACACTGGCTCATTATAAAAACATGTCAACCAGGATTCCAATAGATGCTTTACCTTTACCTTTATTTTATATGATAAATGATGATTCTTTAAGACATGTAAGGACTTACGCCTCCTGGGAAGTTAAATTCATTTATAAGTTAGAGAGATGGTTTAAGTCATCGTGTGGTACACTTAGAGTCGAACACTTATATTTTTAAGAGTAGGTGTGTAGGTACTAGAATCACTTGCACAATACCCTCAAGTATGTCTGAAAATTAGTGTCCTCTGTAGACCATACATTCTGCACTTCTTGGATGAAGGTAACTCTTTCCATCCCCCAAATTCTAATCTCCAGAGTATCCTGACAATGACCTAGGTGCCCAATCTAGGTTCCTTAAATAAAGGAAGAGTTAGGAGAAGGCTTTTTAATTTTGAAAAATAATATTATTATGAAAGATTGCAAAGGTCTTAGAAGTATCTATAGACTTAAAAGCAAATGAGTTTAAATTAGGGAAGTCATATGTTGAAAATATTGTATCATGGAAATAGCCAGAACAAGACAACTTGAAAATCAAAAAGCTAGAAAATAGAAAAAGAAGGAAAGAATAAGACAAAGAAGAAAAGATAAAATGAAAACAGGGCGGGATAGAAGAAAAATTTGGAGAGGGTAGAAAGACATTTTAGGACATAGGAGATCCATGGACCAAAGCTGAAAATAAAGCACCAAAAATTGGCTTTTTTTCCCAATGGGATGTTGTGTTTGTCATTTAACCGTGTTCAATCTTTGCAGCCCCATGGACTGTAGCCCGCCAGGGTTCTCTGTCCATGGAATTCTCCATGCAAGAATACTGGAGTGGGTTGCCGTTCCCTTCTCCAGGGGATCTTCCCAGCCTAATCTCTCTGTAGAAACTCATTGCAAATAGGGTAAAGAGCACAAGGGAACAAGGCCTTGAACTTAAGTGATTTGTTCTTTATTCCCAGGAGCTGATCCTCATGAACAAATTTCGTTTTAGTCCGTTGTTATGAAATTGTTTCATCACTTGCCAATGATTAGCATACAGCAGAAGAATTCGGTGCATTAAAAGAACCTGCTGCAAAACCAAAAGGAAGTCTGAGAGGCGGTTCGTGGCTGCAGACTTTGCTCAGCTAACGCTGTGTCTTTCCTCCTTGTTCACAGAACCGAAAGTAAGCTGCAAACTGGGGCGGTCGGCATCCACATCAGGTGTGCCCCCTCCATCTGTTACCCCTCTCAGGCAAGCCGGTGACCTGCACCAGAGCCAGGTACCATCATCGTTAGCCAATCGTGATTGACTTCCTGTGATGCGACATGCCAAACGCTTTCCACCTCTGTCTGTCGTGTGTTGCTGTAACGACTTTTGCATCTGCTTTTATTTTTCTGTGTGTGTATGGGTGGGGGTCGGGATGAGCTGTGGCCGTCTGCGTTTTCATCTAAAAAGGAGAGTCCTTCTTCCCTGTGATTGGTGCAACTTTCTTTGCTGTTTGTTATCAAATCGTTTTTGTCTCTGGTTCCCATCATTCTGTAATATAAATGTAAACTTGTACTCTATGTACTGGCTTAGTAGTTGTTTTTTTAAAATTCTTTTTCTCTTCTATGTTTTGTGTACTTTTATACTGTCTCTGAAAATTTATCAACATTTGATAAATTTATCAACTTTGTTTTATGTAGATTTCTTTTTAAATGTTTTGTCCACAACACTCGCGCAGATGTTGTCAATGAATTTGTACATATTGTTTAGTTCTTATCCTATGATACTGTAATATTTGTGGCCGTTTAACTTTTATTTTTATTTCACTTGGAGCATGACTGTAAGATACAATGAATATTGATGTCCTTATAAATATTCCTATAACAAGTCATTTGGATTGAACATGGCAGCTAGTCTTTTTTTCTTAGGTCATAAGGACAAACTGACCAATGACATAATCTAGATACTTACCAAAAACTGTAGACAGACAAGGCAATCTTTAAATAAGTTACTTTCTCTCTTATACCAACAGTATCAGAAATATTCTCAGTAAGGGAATTTAAGTGTTTATGCATGGTAACTGAGATCTCTATTATCATTGGAGAAAAGAGACAAGAAATAAAGACATAAGCTACAATATCATTTAACCCTTTATAGTATAATATGTTGCTCTGATGTTCACTTGGTTACATGACTCTGTATGGGAAATTTAGTATGGGGAAAAAAATCACTACACATAAATTCTCTACCTATAACTCATCCAATAGGAATGCAATACAATGACTTAATTTGTGAAGCTTAATTGTGGTTACTGTTAAATATTATTGGTGTTAAATAGGATAATGCCATCCTCGAGTGGTTTTTCTCTGCTTCTTAGCTTTAGTCTTCACTTTCATAAAACTCTCTGAAATTGTAAATTAAAAGACTAATAATGATATCTCCATGGGAACTGTCCATTACTGATTAGAAAATTACATATTCATCAATTATGTAAAATGTCAAGCTATTTTAAAAACATAACCAAGCAAACTAATTGCATTTTTTTCTAATGGAATACAGGGTGCTTTTTTAGTATTTTGGCCTCACTTAAGTAGTCACAGGATTTGATTTATGAATATATGCGATATCTACAAACCCAAGAGATGAGAGGTTTCTCTCAAGGGGGTGTCTCAAGTGCCACTTAGACTTTTTTGTGTCTTATTTAAAAGTTTAAATGCCTTTATAACTAAATGAATCCACCTCAAATGCTTTTTGGGTATAAAAGAAGTAGAAACAAGAAGACAATGAATAAATAAATAAGTAAATAACACAATTAACCTCACTAAGATAAACTGCCATCTTAGTTGATTAAAACTATTGCAAAATATTACATTTATTGATTTTTAAAGCTTAACATATTGGATCCAGAAAGGAGAGAGCTTTAGTTAACTGGCAGAGGATTGCATTAATACAATCAATTTTCCAAGTGCTTATACCTTCATATTACATGACTTTGGTGACATAGAGAGGCTTTGTGGTCTTTGTTTTCTTTTGCTTTTTTCCCCTTATCATCTTTATAGCTGTTTCATCCTGAGCCCCTTCAGTTCTCAATGAAAGGGTTCTCTGTACCAGGACAGAGACAAGGTACAGTCTGTGTGCCTTTGCTTCTCAGCTCTTCATTTATCTGATGGGATGTTCTTCATTCTTCAAAACACAGCAACCAGAGAAGGTCCCTCTTGATACTTGTTTGCTGCACTTTTTCTTTCCAACCAGGAGAAATTCTGGCACACAGCCATGTCGTAGATAGGCTGTCAGGACTGCAAATTAGAAGGCTGCCCTCTGTGACTTCCATGTCTTGTGAACAGATGTAGCATCCACCTCTTCCATACTCTGGAGCTAATGAGGTGAACATGGCTTAGAAGAACCCTGCTCTGCCTTCCTACAAATTGGAACTGCACTGAAGTTGAGTACTTTTTGAAGTCCCTCTTCTCACCTCATTCCCATGCTCTTGACTGAGATGTCACCTTCAGTTACAACAAAGATGACCCTGTCCTTTGCTTAGTCACCCAAGTCCTTTGCTTCCACCCAAGGTGAGAGACATTTAAACACATTTGGATATTCGTACACAAATTAGGAGATGGAACACCTAGCACTGTCACACAAATAATTACCCTGGTCACTTTTTTGAAAGTGTTTTTCCAACACCAGAATTCCTGATAGTTTTTAAAACACAGAAAGATTAATAGAAGATGGATAGACTTCTTACTAGGACATTTTTGGAAGACCATGTGGTCTTGTACTTTCATCTTGTACTGTCAAGCAAACAAAAATAATCAGTGAGCCCTGAAATAATTCCAGTAGTGCTTATCTACTGATGAACCTGGCTTTAAGAAGGGATGGGACTTTTCTGCTCATAGAGAAGGAAGTGTGTGTGTGTGTGTGTGTGTGTGAGATTGTTAATACCTTACTTCTTTTCAGTTTTCTCAGTACTGGTTTTTCACTTACCACTTCAGATCATCGTTAGAGCTTTCTGAGAAGGATTGCAGGAGGAGACAGAAGGGCCTAAAGTTACTCCAGCAGAGATGGGCAGAGGTGACCAAAAGGGATTGACCCTTAGCCCCGGGAGCCTAGACCAAAGATGATGGACCACCCTAAAAAATCTAGAGATAGTAGTGATTGACTGACCCACAGAGGAGTTTGTGTCCCTTGGTGATTGCCCTCCAAGGCCATTTATATAAAAAGCGGAGGTAGTGTTTGCTTGGTTTTGCAGTCTGTTTTGGCTTCAGGTAGTAAAACAGACACAAGATTTGCAGAAATGTACTGGAACTTTAAAAAATGTTTAAAAGAGGAAACGGGAAACTCAGGAAAGAAACATGAGTTCCAAAGCATTTACAATTTTTATACAACAGATACTCTTTTCTGAAACTCAGAGAGATGAAAAATAGATCTTTTCTTTCTCAATTCATTCCTGAATAAATAGAGCAGTTGTGGGACAATTAGGGAAAAGTGACATTTCCTTGGAATTTCATAGCAAGGCAGCCACATATTTTGGCATTTGTCATAAGGCAGATCTTTGGAAATTAGATTGAATTTCTGCAACTGCAATGACAAAGCTATTTTCTCTTCTTGTTGATAAAAGCAAAACTTTAGAAGTCATGTTTTGAACTTGGATATTATCACTTTCTCTTTTTCTTTCTTCTGTGGTGAAGTAGAAAGCGTGTGCTCAGAGGGAAGAAGTGTGAGCACTATTAGAGACAGCAGACTATGTTCACATTATCCCTCCATCTCTGACCTGTGTCATCAGTGACCCCCATTTCATTGGAAATGGGTCACCTCCAGTCTTACTGCAGCAGGTGAAAGAATAGAATAAGGAGCACGGCCATGAGAAAATCGGACTGTGTTTCAAGAAAGGAGCGGCTAGAGTGTGTCTTCAGACAAAAGCACTCACTGTCTTTGGAAAAATGTTCCTGAGAAATGTTTGTACTTATTTTTCTGGGAACAAAGGAGTTGAGAGCCACATTTTCCATCACACACACACACACACACACACACACACACACACACACTTGCAACACACTTATGCACACACATTCACAGACACTCTCACATACTCACACAATCACACACACACACACCCCACACACGTACCCACTCACAAACATATGCACTTGTTAAATTAACAACTCCCCACATCAAACCAGGGAGTCACAGAGCTAACAGTGACCTAAGTGTTGAACAGGGAACTCACTTTCTCTCTAAGGTTTATTGTTCCAAACTAGATCATCTCTGATTTTCCTTGATGTTGGGGAGAGGGTGACAAAAGGCCATCTGTCATTTCCTTTGGACATACAGTTTGAAATCTGGAGGTCCCGAATTTCCATGGAAATTTAAAACTCACCCCCCAAAGCCATTGTCTCTCGTTCTCTGGGCCCGTGTGGGATGAGAGCTGCCTTCTCACCCTCCAGTCAAGCCATTGCCCAGACCGGGTCCTGCTGCGTGCTTACAAGCTGTTATCCAGGCAAACAACTTGCCTTTCAACTTGCCCCTTCAGGATCATTTCTCAAACGTTTATTTCTTTTGATGCAGTCCTCTGGACTCCCCCCAAGCTCCTAACATCTTCCTTGAGCTTGATGACCCTGCTGAGGCCTAATGAGCGCCTGCCCGGGTTGCTTGCTGAGCAGAATTCCTTTTCAGTTCCCATGGGCTGCATGGCTGTGTCTGTCTGCCGGCATCTGGCCAGGTTTCTGAGATAATGGAAGATGAATGTGTTAGCGTCTACAGCAAGACGTGTGTCCATGTGTGTTTCTAGATATCACTCATGTCACAATTATTTTCTAGATACAGTAAAAAAAGAAAGAACCTAAATCACCCAAAGATAGAGATAAGGAATCAGTACCTATAAAAGACTAGGATTTAGGATTTAAGTAGATTCTGTAACAAGGACTTTGCCCAACTTAGTGTGTGACACTCAGTGGTTTGCGTTGACCTACTAAATACCTCTCTTGATAAATGTCTCTTTCTATATAGCCTTGAAAAAATGTGTTTCTCACACAATCCAATGTAATCTTTTCATTTGGCCTTGAATACCTTCAGAGTCGTGGGATGTTTCTGCTGGTCCCACAGCCTCAGTGATGCTTTGCCTTAAAGCTTTGAGAAGACCCATGCTCTTTCTCAGACTGTGTGTGAGTTCTAGGCTTTCATTTAACTCTCAGACAATCAGCACGTTTGCACACAGAACCTGCAGGAGCCTGGGGAGCATGAGGAAGACTAAAGACAAAGGAGGACTGAACGTAGTAACACAAACCCACAGCAAGGGCATAGCGAGGAATTCCAGTTTCACCTACTTGGTGCCCACCCGCGTTTCTCAATAATGTGAACTTAAAGGGCATGTTCTTAGTTCATTGTCAGCCTGTGTGCATTGTATCAGGTCGAAAAATGAAACCAAAGCTCTCAATTAACTGAAGTTAAAGTAGCCCACAGTGTGAGAGCTGTGAGTTTTAGTTTTATTCGGGGACTTACCGAGATCTATGTCTGTGAGTTATAGCTCCTCAGATGACTCTGAGGAACTACTCCAAAGAGGAAAACGGAGGGGCCAGAACACATGTGATTCTGGCAGAGGGGGACTTGCCATCTAGGAAACATCTCAGAAGAACGCTACTGCTAGTCCCAAAGAACGGATATCTCAGTTCATGATTTTAGTGCTTCGCTAGGAAAGTGAAGATGCAAGAATCCAGGTTCATAAAAAGTTTGTCTTTAAGTATTTATTTCTACGGGGCTGATTTGCCTGTTTTCCCAGGGCACGGAGTATCTCATTCTGATCTTCACCCTGAAAGCAGTTCAGGGTGTGTTGCCGATCAGCGGTGACAGTGACTAATGACGTCATCATTACATGGCAATACCCGAGGGCGGGTGACATTCCCTGCTTCACAAGTTCTGAGAGGAGAACATTTTCAATCCTCCTTAGAATCCCTGTCTTGCCATTAGCATAGATGTGGCTTGCTTTGCCAAGACCAAAATTCCAGCCCTGGGTCCTGGAACATGTATGCTGTGAGATTTTCCCTGATCAGTTTCACATACACTGTTAGGTGCCCCCGTTGAGTAGTTAAGGTTTTGTGTGAGATGGGAGAAAGTAGTATTAGTAGAGAAAGGAACAGAATATGTGGGTGGAGAGCACGTGGCACCCCAACTTAAGCTGATGAAGGGGCCCTTTTTCTACCATCCCTTGCTCAGGTGTTGAACAAACTTTTCTTCTGTTTTTGAGACCCTGTAATTTTCCAGGTCCTATTAGACCTGAACTAAGAGAATGTTTACATTGCATTTGTACCTGTATACAGCTGGTTTGATTGTATGCTCAGGGATAACATCATAGTATAGAGATGGTAAAAAAAAAAAAAACAAGCAAAACAGAAACAGAACATACAATCAGGGGAAGCTGAACTCACTTCATTCTTTGCATATAGCTCCCCCACTGCAGAACCTCCTTCAGGCTATGCAGTCGAGTTTTAAATGACTCCTATTGTTTGTTTCATTCTGCATATAAGTTAACCTGACATTTATTTCCAAATATGTTAAAGCCTGATGGGAGGTGCTTGGAAAACCCCCCACTAAGTTTACCATGCAATGTTAACACCTTATTGGAGAAGCGTTTATCTGTACAAACTTCAAACTGTAAAATAAAATGCCATCTTCACAAAGATTATGTTACAAAGAATTTATCGTTGTTTGTGATAATATTATTCACCAAAGAGATTGGATCTAGGCTTGTGAAAAGTGGAATAAATTCATGTGACAAATAGGAGTGTCAGTGGTTGTATTGATCTATTGCTGTGTATTATAGCATCATTGTATTAAAATAATGCAAGTGCCAAAAAGTAAACAAAGGCTTATGTGTGCCCTCGAAGTCTTGCCTGGCTGATTTATAAAAAATGGTAGGCTTTAGTGCTTTGTGGACCTCCGTAAGTTAGTGTCATAAAGAAGATTTTGTCATTACCTTTCAGTAACAGACAAATCCAGTAATCTGTGTCATGAAATGTTGGCATGATTTAGCTTCCATTTTCATACACGTATTCAGAGGGCAGAAACTCAGATTGCTTTCTGCGATGGACCACAATCTGAATTGAGAAATTTCGACATATTATGAAAGAATTGTGTGCTTGTGTATATTTCACATGGCAGAATATTTAGGATCACTTTTTAAAGGCCAATTGTCTCAAGATCAGTCTCTCAATAACCCCAGTATTGAATAGTATCAAACTAAAGAAACCCATCCTTTTGTCCCGATTCCCCTCAGTAATCTTGCATTTACACCCTTGGCGCAGGAGGCAGAGTATAACAAAACAAGAGAATGTTCTCTGAGAAATCTTGAACACATTGACAAGTTAGAGTGAGGAAAAGGAAAAATGAACTCTGAGAGTGCCTGCTACCTGACTTTGCCAAGATCCCCTTATATGTGTATGCCCTGCTCAGCGTCAAAGTTGTTGCCATAAACCACCAGGGCTACAGGAAAAGATGTAAAGTCGCTTAGGTATATAATCTAGCATTCTTTAATCCATGGGAAGGATACAGGGATCTCTAGGGTTCTTAGATGAAGTCTGCATGATGAAAATTACGTTCCATTCATTGTCATTTCCGATGAGCTTCTTGTGTGCCAGGACAGTGATGAGAGCCTTCCTATATTGTTGAAGGTGTGCCTCCGACAGCCCCGCCCTGTGATCATCCCATTAATTACAAATGAGGATACTAAAGTGAGGTTACATACCTTGTCCAAATTTTGTACCTATTAAGTGTCAGTCTGATCCCAACTACTCAACTGGTTAAAAGCCTGAGTTTTAGAGGATGTAAAACTTCCATTAGAATTCTGGCTCCACCCCTCAGTCCCTGTGTGTCCTTGAATACGTTGCTCAACTTTTCAGAGTCTGTTTTCTCATCTGTAAAATGAGAGCAGTATTATCTGCCCGTGGCGCTAATGGCAAAGGATCCACCTGCCAACGCAGGAGATGGAAGAGAACTACGTTGGATCCCTGGGTGGGGAAGATCCCCTGGAGGAGGGCATGGCAACCCACTCCAGCATTCTTGCCTGGAGAATCCTATGGACAGAGGAGTCTGGTGGACCATAGTCCATGGGGTCGCAAAGACCTGGACACCCCTGAAGCAACTTAGCACACAGCCCATGGTTGCTGTTGAGGATTAATAAGGTAACATATGTATGTAAAGTCCTGGACAGAAAATACCTGCTAGAAAACTAAGAATTCTTTCCCTTATAGCTTTCTCCTTCTTCCAAAATGCAAATTTCCTGCTTGCTGACAAGTCCTAAGGAGGAGTCACTGTAGTCAGCGAAATTCCGAAAATGATGGGCACAGAGAGATGGTTCTGTCCACCCTGTATTGATGACCTTGTATAGAATAGCTAGCATGTGGTAATAATAAAAAAGCAGACAGATTTTTTAGCGAGTTTTATTACTGACTTTAAGTTCTTTAGACAGTGCATCTCTTTATTACAGCGTCTGAGACAGATTGGTTTCTCCACCCCCATCTAGGTACACTGGATAGGATTATCCTTTTCATTCCTTCTCCTCCAAATAGGGAATTAGGTATTCAGTTGTTTACCATCTAATAAGGATGCATGTTATTAGATGGTAAACATCAAACAAGATGTCTTATGGTTTAGTTGCTAAGTTGGGCCCAACTCTTGCGACCCCATGGACTGTAGCCTGCCAGGCTCCTCTGTCCATGGGATTCTCCAGGCAAGAATACTGCAGTGGGTTGCCATTTTCTTCTCCAGGGGATCTAATCTAATAAGATGGCAAACATCTAATTAGGATGCATCTTATTAGATGGTTGTCGTTGGCATCTCTTCTCACCTGGTAGGTGCCACGTGTGATTTGGAAGCAAAGCAAGTGGCAGTTGACTAACGGTGTCAATTCAGAAATGTCACCAGTCCTCTGACCCCGCTTTTCTCTGCTGCTTGGGTTCAGATGTGAATGAACTGATGAAAATGCTAGAGCTGCTAAGAAGCTGTTATCTGCAAAGACACAGGATACATTTGTTGCCAACTTCGGCTTTCCTTAAAGCTTCTGGGGACCTCAGTTTGAGATGCTTTTTTTCCCTAGCTGCACATGTATTTGCCCACAAGCTTGTCCATTATGATATTTCATCCTATTATGTCAATTTAACTTTTATATGCCCGCTATATGCCACTTGCTTTTGTTTTTCATTTTCATTTTTTTTCCTTATCAGTGAAGAAAGCATTAAGGCTATTGCATTATAAATGTTATGGAAACAAAGCAGCCTGAATTTTAACAACATTCAGGCTTGCCAAATGAATGTGTGCCAAATCTAGTCCCAATATATAGAGATCAGTTGCCACTGTTTAGTATTTTTTAGGCAAAATCAGAGGCAATGGGATTTATTTATTTATTTATTTTTACTTATTGTCATTTTTGGAATTCCCATTTGTTCCTCTTCAAATGCCAAGGGTGGTGTAGTTAACTAAGCTAACAATAATATGGATGTGTCTGGGGAAGTGAAGCTGAAGTTTTTAAATCCATTTACAGTCACATTAGTTTATGCCATGCGTTTTCAAGCCTATCTTTAAAGTTTCCATGTCAATTTTTTTTTTCTTTTTTAGAAAATAGAGGCTTTGGGAGGCAGTTGAAACTATTTAGCTGCTAAGTTTATTCAAAATGTCAGTAGAGTTGAATGTGAAGCTTTAGCTCCCAGTCTAGAGGACAAATCAAGAATTCCTAACTGTAGGTCTGGTTTGAGTTGTAACACAGAGACCTACTGAAAGAGTATTAAATTTTTACAGAGTGAGAACTCCACTTGAGAACTAAGTGCTATGCTTGTAATCTGCTGCCAGTTATCAGCAGACGTCACATCTTAGAAACCTTCTCCAACACAAGCTCAAACTATTAACGCGCATATCAGGCTCTAGATGGGCCGCGGCCAACCTAGTTTGGGGAAAATAAAGTAACATTGAGTGGACACGTGGCGCCACCTAGTGTCTCAAATGCACTTTGCAATCTGTACTTACATAGGAAGAATTGAATTCGGCAAAATCGCCTTCTGTCAGAGACGTTACGCAGTTTGGGATAATGAACATAATGCTTATAGAAATCCAGGAAAAACTCTTGGACCTTGTTTGGGACCTTTTTCATTACTTTAGCTTTGTAATTGTAAGCTAGCTTTTAAATGCACCTTTCTCTACTTTTGTGTGGATAGGTGATGAACCACAGATAGTGATCTCTGAGGGTTATATATTATTTATGAATAGATGAGGCTATTTTCATTGGGATTTATGACATTTTCTGTGCATTGTGATTCCCTTAATCCAGGCTGAGACTTGAGGAAAGGGGATCATTACCCCTATTTTGCAGATTGAAAAGCCAAGGAGCAGAGAAAGCCTGGCTGACTGGAAGAATTCCTTCTTGATTTTGTTTGACCTTAACGTGTTTAACCCTGGAGAAGGAAATGGCAAATCACCCCAGTATCCTGGCCTGGAAAATCCCATGGACCAAGGAGCCTTGTGGGCTGCAGTCCATGGAGTCTCAAAGAGCTGGTCAAGACTCAACAATGTGTTTAGCGCACCTGACTTAAGGTTCTTTCCTGAAAAGAGCAATCTCCCTTGACCAGTAGACAAGTTTACTTCTAACTTAAGTTATATGTGGATTAGCAAGAAATGTTTACATCAGGGCTCCCCAGCCTCTGGGTTTTAATGCCTAATGATCTGAGGTGGAGCTGATGTCATAATAATAGAAATAAAGTGCACAATAAATGTCATGTGCTTAAATCATCTCAAAACTATCCCTCCAACCCCTGGTCTGTAGAAGAAATGTCTTCCACAAAACTGGCCCTTGGTGCCAAAAAGTTTGGGGACCATTGGTTTACATGATATTAATATTGGTTCAGAGTTAGACTGTACCTGACTCAGAATAACAAATATTATACATCCACATTGTGAGTGCCTTATTCTGGAAGTTCTAGTGTTAGTCATTCAGTCGTGCCCGACTTTTTACAACCCCATGGACTGTAGCCCATCAGGTTCCTCTGTCCATGGGATTTTCCAAGCAAGAATACTGCAGTGGGTTGCCGTTTTCTTCTCCAGGGGATCTTCCTGACCCACGGATTGAAAGTGGGTCTCCTTCATTGCAGGCAGATTCTTTACCAGCTTCAGTTTCTCCACCCAGCTCACCTGCTGGACAAACCTTTGTTCTTTATTCTGTGTTTCAAGTATACATTAGCCTTCAGGTTGAAACCTCCTTGCCCCAATAAAGCAGATTACTAAAATTTTTTTTGTTGAAGGCTGATTATGTGCTTGGCACGGTGTTCAGAATGTTATATCCTACAATTTCATTCTTACAACATACTTAAGAAGTAGGTAATATACCCTTATTTCACTCAAGAAAATTGAGGCTGGAGAACCTGTTACCTGTTAAAGGTTTAGAGCTCAAAAGTGACTGTAAGTCTAGGAGGGTCTAGCTATTTATCTTCTGCTTTATTTTCTACTAGAAATAGCTGTCTCTCTGAATTTAATCTCTTTATAAAACTCACCTTCCTTCATTTTCTTTCACCCATTTGTTTAATCATTCTTTGATTTTCTTGATATTGCCTTATAATTCATCTAGATTAAAGCTACTTAGTAGCGGGATGAATTCAATTAAGACTTCAACTGAACAAGGCATCACCAAGGCAGTGGATCTGCAAGAGTGAGATGGGGTTGGGACTGTAACTCCTGGAAGGAACTTGATGTCACTTGTGGCGTCCTTCTCCTGAAGACCACAGGCTGGTGTCGTGAGCGCTCACCACACTGGTGTGTGTGTGCCGGGGTGCACAGGCAGGCACACTTGAGAATATCAACACTTGAACACATCTACCTCTTCCCACATTCTGAAAAGAAAATGCACTCCTCTTATGAACACGCACACCCAAACACCAGCATCTAGAATATTCTTGTAGATTTAACCAACAACACACAAAAGATAAATAATACATTCAACAAGATTTCTCTGGGCTTCCAGAGCCATCTAATGAGCAGACACTGTAAAGTGGGGGTGGGGGGAGAAGAAGCCGCCTCTGTTTTCTAAAGTACATGCTGCAATCAGTTCAGTTCAGTTCAGTTGCTCAGTCGTGTCCGACTCTTTGTGACCCCATGGACTGCAGCACCCCAAGCTGCAATAGAGTTAGTTAATAATCCCTGGTTGTCATCTATTTTGACACGGGTGGTGTGTGGAATGCTGCATAGAATGACTTTCTTTCCAGAAAATGAGGAAGTTATTTGAAGGACCCAAAGGTATCAAAAGTCATCTTACCCAAACCAGTCAACTTTGAAAGTTGAGTTAAGTCAACTTTGAGTTAGACAAGGGCAGAGGGGTTTTGGGAGAAATTAGCAGAGCCAAAGCCACATCATTTAGGATACAGCCCAGGAAGAAACACACTCGTTGTCACTTGTCTGATAGAAATCTCAACAATGGAGCAGGAACCCCTGAAGAAGCCTTCCGTGGGACACATTTACACCCAATGATGTGCCTTCCTGGGTTTCATGGAATTTCTAGGTATTTTGACTTCTATATCCATGTGACACAAGATGATTCATGTGAAAGCACATTTTAAGCTAGAATGTCTAAATGTAAATGCCTATTTTTAGTCATATAGCTATTCAACATATTTTTGTTGTTGTTAAGTCTCTAAATTGTGTCCAACTCTTTGAGACCCCATGGACTGCAGCAGACCATACTCCTCTGTCCTTCACTGTCTCCCGGAGTTTGCTCAAATTCATGTCCATTGAGTTGGTGATATCTATATTTATAGATGTGTGTTAGAAATTGCAAAGAGGAGGATTTCACAAGTCATGCTTCTCAAGTATATTTGACCAGAGAACCCCTCTTTTTAAAAAATTTTTCCAAGATGTACCTCTTTGGTTATAAAGATGCAGACTACAGTGGTTTTCATGAAGGTGTAGGCTCTTTGAGGGCTGGAATGCATATTTTCACTTGGACCTCTCTAGTTGTCAGTCTAGTCCAACTCTCTGTGATCCCATGGACTATATAGTCCCTGGAATTCTCCAGGTCAGAACACTGGACTGGGTAGCCTTTCCCTTCTCCAGGGGATCTTCCCAACCCGGGGATCGAACCCAGGTATCCCGCATTGCAGGCAGATTCTTTACCAACTGAGCTATCAGGGAAGCCTTGTCAGTCTATATATTTTAAAAAATTTATCTCGTTAAAGTGTAGTTGATTTACAATACTGTGCTAATTTCTGGTGTTCAGAAAAGTGATTTGGATGTGTATACATATACATGTATATCTTCTTTTTCATATTTTTTTCCATTGCAGTTCATCACAGGATATTGAGTAGAGTTCCCTGTGCGGTACAATAGGACCTTGTTCTTTATCCATTCTATGTGTAACACGTTGCATCTGCTAACCCGTCTCCTCGTCCATCCCTTCCCCACTGCCCTTTCCCCTGCCCCTTAGCAACCACAAGTCTGATCTCTATGTCTGCTGTCTTAGTCTGCATTGAATGAATAAATTAATGGTAAAGGTGGAAACAGATGTCTTCTCACTGTAACACTGTTACAACAGTTTCCAGAAGCGTTTGGGCTCCTGACAGATACCTCTATACACAGTCATCCCGTGTGCTCACCTCAGCTAGTTAATGAACTAGTTTTACCTTCTGGCGGAGGATGAGACCCAAATGTGAGAGAATCGAAATGCAAGTGCTCCTGAGAGAGGTAACCCCACGACTGCAATTTACACGTAAAGAGAAACCTCTGTTAAACTCACTCCTAAACACTGATTTTTTTTCTTTAAATATAGCTTTTATTAATAGAAGATGAAAGAGCATATCATGGAGATTACTTTAGAAAGATAAACTCTAATGATGAAAGTGTGTATTTAGGACAGAACATAAACTGGGATTGGAGCAGATTAAGACCTTTCAAAGCTGTAACAGAAGTGATTATTAAAGCCTTCCTCTTGTGAATAGTTCAATATGAATTTTATCTTTTCAATAATGTAAAGTTTACCTCACATCTGTACTTCTGGCGCCAACCACAATATGTGTTCATCAGTTCACATTCTGATGTGTGCGAATTTTTCCCCACACCACCTAGCAGTTCTCCACCTGCAGCTGGATGTCCTACAGTTTAACTCAGTTCTGATGCTGGCTACCCAGAGAGAGCCCCAGGTCACGGGTCCAGGTCTCAGTCCCACAAGACTGCTCCCACTTTAGACATCAGTCAAAGTCCAGGGACCAACCAGCTATAAATCAGAGTTTCCCACAACTGTCTCCTTGAGTTGAATTCATTTGCTAGAACAACTCACGGAACTCAGAGGATCATTTACTAGCTCACCCATTTATTATAAAAGGCTATAGCTCAGGAGCAGCCAGATGAGAGAGACGCACAGGGCAAGGTAGGGGAAAAGGGCGTGAAGCTTCTCTGCCCTCCGAGCTTTACATCCTCTCTGAATCTCCATGAATTTACCAACCTGGCTGTTCTCCAAACCCCATTCTTTTTGGTTGTAATGGAAGCTGTGTTACTTTCAGTTCAGTTCAGTTCAGTCGCTCCGTCTGACTCTTTGTGACCCCATGGACTGCCGCATGCAAGTCTTTCCTGTCCATCACCAACTCCTGGAGTTTACTCAAACTCATATCCATTGAGTCAGTGATGCCATCCAACCATTTCATCCTCTGTCTTCCCCTTCTCCTCCTGCCTTCAATCTTTCCCAGCATCAGGGTCTTTTCCAATGAGTCAGTTCTTTGCATCAGGTGGCCAAAGTATTGGAGTTTCAGCTTCAGCATCAGTCCTTCCAAAGAATATTCAGGACTGATTTCCTTTTTCACTTAGGCATGATTGATTAGATCATTGGCCATAGGTGATATAATTCAGTCTTCATCCATTCTCCCCTCCCTGGAGATTCAGGGGAATAGGACTGGAAATTCCAAGCCTGTAATCATAGGACTGGCTCTTCTGGCAGCCAGCCCCCATCTTAGGTGCTGCCCAGAGGTAACCGCCTTAAGTTAACAAACAGCATCTTCATTGCTCTCATCACAGGAAAGTCTAAAGGTTTTAGTAGCTCTGTGCCAGGAACAGGGGTGAAGACCAAATATATGTTTCTTTTCATAAATCACAGTATTGTCAGGGAGGAGGAAATTTTCCTCTACCCTTCTAGGTTATTCTGGCTGATTTAAGAATCAAGTGCACATGAGATAGATTAACAGGAGAAAATCAAACAGAAGTTTAATCACTTGTAAAGGTGGGAGACGCCGAGGGGAATTAAGTAACATTCCTAAATGGCCGAAATCTTCATCTTAAATGTCAGTTCCGGCTAAAGAGAGAAGAGGGTGTTGGGGTAGTGATTTGGAACTTCGAAGGGGATGGAGGCAATTCATGTGGGTATGGAAAAGCAACATTTGGTAAATAAGTGTTTTCTGGGTCAGGCAGAGATGATAGGACACAGAGAGAATTTTAACAGACTTTACTGGGTTCTTCTCTGTTTACACACGTAGTTTATCTACGGCTGTGGCTTACTTCCTGGAATAGGTCCTCTGTCTACATTTTTAAGGCAGTTAGGGAAAATGTCAAAAGTTCTTCCTGAGTGTTTTAGAACTTGATTTTTTTCCCTAGCTTGAAATAATCCACATGCCAAAGAGACATTTTGGGGTGGCAAATTTTGTTTCCCTACATATCACAGTCTCTATATGCTCTACTGTATTTTACTTAACTTCATTTAGATTTTCTCTGTACAAAGTTTTATTTAAGGTTATTGAAGCTGAATTCTTATTTCTTGCTTTCTCTATTTTTTCCTATTGTTTTATTTCGTATTTGCTGGTTAGATGCCCTAAACATAGGGCTTCCCTGGTAGCTCAGCTGGTAAAGAATCCACCTGCAATGCAGGAGACCCCAGGTTGATTCCTGGGTTGGAAAGATCCCCTGGAGAAAAGATAGGCTACCCACTCCAATATTCATGGGCTTCCCTGGTCGGCTCAGATGGTAAAGAATCTGCCCGCAAAGTGGGAGACCTGGGTTCGATCCCTGAGTTGGGAAGATCACCTGGAGGAGGGCATGGCAACCCACTCCAGTATTCTTGCCTGGAGAATCCCATGATCAGAGGAGCCGGCAGGCTATAGTCCATGGGGTCACAAAGAGTCGGACACGACTGAGTGACTAAGAACAGCACAGCACAGCCCTAAACATATGAGAACTTGACCTTTGGGTGATTCAGTACTCTTTACATGCCCAAAGAATTTCTACAACTAATCCTGCAGCCAAATTTATTAATAAATACAGAGGCAAATAGTTAAAAACAAACTGTAAAAGATGTGAAAACCAAAGAGCTATTTGCTATTATGGTATACTGAATTTAAAGAAAGTCTGCCTTTTTGTTGCACTGTCTTGGCAAAATGAGTTGGAAGAAGGGGACTGTTTTAACTCATCTGCTTAATGAACTGAGGGTGAGGATTTGCTGAAGCTACCAGTAGAGGGCAGCACTTCATCTTTCTTGACCTGCTTTAAAAGTGGGTCCGAGCAGGAGTGATTCATTTCAGTATTGATCATGGAGATGAAAAGAAATGAGATGCAGCAATGAGGCCAAGAGTCCCATCTGGAGCAGAACACATCATGTCTTTTTTTTTCCCTCCTCATCTTTGTCCATCACCTGCTCTCCCTCCTCACTGATGCCAGGGCTTTGGGCAGAGGGGCTGGACCCAATGAAACAGAATTCCCTGAAAGATATTTCTAATAGTGATTTGACGACCTTACATTTCACAGCTCTGCTAACAGTCACCTGGAGTCTGGGGGGAAAAAAGATAGTGTGGATAAAATGAATGTTTGGCCATGTTCCCTTTTCCTTCTCTTTCCAAGGCCTCCGTGCTCTAAATATCCTATAATTCTGTGCTGGGTGCTGAGTCGCTCAGTCGTGTCTGACTCCTTGCGACCCAGGACTGTAGCCCACCAGGTTCCTCTGTCTATGGGGAGTCTCCAGGCAAGATTACTGGAGTGGGTTGCCATGCCCTCCCCCTGGGGCTCTTCCCAACCCAGGGATCGAACCCAGGTCTCCCACATTGCAGGTGGATTCTTGACCATCTCAGCCACCAGGGAAATCCTATAATATAATATATTATAATCCTATAATATAATATAATATCCTATAATACTTCACACAAGATTCTCCAGCTCCTGAGGCCCATGTTTCCTACGTACCCTGGCATCTCTGCCCCACCAACCGAGTCCTAATAACTAACCTGTACAACTGCCCGCGCTGATGCCTCATCCAGGTGTGACTGCCGCTGACTCCTAACACTAGTCACATTAGCTCTTTGGTGTGGTGTTTAGTTGCTAAGTCATGTATGACTGTTTGTGACCCCGTGGACTGTAGCCTGCCAGGCTCCTCTGCCCATGGATTCTCCAGGCCAGAATGCTGGAGTGGGTTGTCACTTCCTTCTCCAGGGGATCTACCTGACCCCGGGATATGCTAACTGTTTTCATACCTTCCCTCAACAAATGCCCATTGCCCACTTGATCAACAGCAGATGTTCTGACTGATGTTCAGGAGTTGATACAAATGGCTTGTGTTCAAGGGAACTTCAGCCCAGTAAAGGATACTCATACACACCCCCCCAAGCATGCATGCACACACACACATTTGCAATTAGTATAATTAAGAGGAAACTACAGAAGACAAAGGGACTGAGCTTTGAGAGGTGGCACCGAAGGTGGTCAAGCTTGATTTTACAGACGAGGAGATGGCCGCAGCGGCCCTGGTGGCTCAGCGGTTAAGGATCTGCCTGCAATGCAGGGGACCCAGGTTCCATCCTCGGGTCAGAAAGATCCCCTGGAGAAGGGAATGGCAATCCACTCCAGTATTCTTGCCTGGAGAATTCCACAGACAAAGGAGCCATGGCGAGCTACCGTCCATGGGGTCACACAGAGTTGGACATGATTGAGTGACTAAGACTTTCACTTTCCCGATATTTTAATAGAAGAAGGTAGAAAGCCATTACAGACAGGGAAAAAAGATTTGCAGAAGAATAAGGTGTCTGAAACCACACCATTCGGACAAAAAATGCAAGCAATTTAGCATTATAGTAGTTACAAAAGTTGAGGTCTGAAAATTTGAAGGAAGAATTATAAAAGGATGAATAACAAGTAGTAACATTCCTGGGGAATTTAGGACCAGAAACATAATTATTCTTATAATTCCCATTTTACAAATAGGGAAAGTGATCCACGCAGGGCAGAAATTTGCAGAGGAGCTATTTCTTTAAAATTCAAACTTGAATTACCTGAGATCATGTCACGGAAGCCTCAGATGAAGGTGGACATGTAGAGAAAAGCCTTTCCCTGGACAATTAGAAATGCAAAGAGGTAATTGTTAACCCCAATAAATCTTCAGTTGGAAAGCAAGCACACTTGTATACTTTTCAACACGCAAATATATTTTAATCATGGCACTTCATCTCTAAGTAGTTAAACCTGTATGTCCTAAGATCAAGGACATTCTTCTAAACAATCACATGCAAAAAATAGTCAACAAATTAGAAAGGTTCAGTATCATGTTTTCAAATAAAGCGCCTTTTCAAATATCTACAAATGCGCCAATGTTATGTGCCTCCCCTGTTCAGGAAGGACTCAGTCAAGGATCATATATTATACTTGTTTCTCACAGTTTTTCAGAACAATCCCTTTAATTATGATTTTGTTCTTAGCCTCACTGATTTTTCAAGATACTGAAGTTTTCAGACATAAGAACAGGTTTTTGTTTTTTCCCCAGAAAAACCCTGTTTTGATGTGTCTGATTGTTCCTTTGTGATTAGATTTGAATTAAACATTCTGAGCGAGAAGATGACATGCAGAAGCCTTCTCAGAGGGTCACCTGACCCATGATGTTTTATTTCCTGATTGCGAGATCGATGTTTGATCACCTGTTAAAGGCTGTTTCGCCACTCAATGCTCTAAGTACAATACTAGGAAGGAGGGGCCATGGAAGCTGCTGTGAGTGTTCCCCATAGGATCAGATCCATCCATGAAATATATTATGTCCTTTGCATTTTCTTTAAATTAAAAAACACATTTAATTTTATTTGATCAATTTCTAAATGCTTTTGACTTAACATTTTCCATTATGACTGTCACAACGATGTTGCAAATCATCATCATTACTCTGTTTGATGAGAAAACTGAAAAACAAAAGGCCACCTGAAGTTTCAAGTCCATAGTTGTCAGTGGCAGATATGGGACTTGAATCCTCCGCGGTCCCTCTTCTAGCAGTGGTCTTACCTGCAACCCCCTGGGTATTTCAGGGCAAACCCAACCGTTCAAATATCTGTACTGCTTTTCACCACTAGAGGGCGAGAGAGGACCTTCAAAGTTAATATAACTGCATTTATTTAGAAATCTTTTGACAGTTATCAAATTGAATGCTGGGCAACACTTGAAAGAATAAAGGGAAAAAAAGTTATTCTGTCCCAACTTATTTTTTTTTGCTTATTTTAAATTCAAATAGATTAAATGTGCATTAAGCACAGACATTATTGAATAAGATTAAGAACAAGTATATGATTATTAACAAAATACAAAATGAGTATATGGCCCATGTATAATTTAGTGAGAGTTTAAGAAAAAATATGCAATTAGTTGTTCTTTATATATATATATATATATATATATATATATATATATGTACCTGGAAGAATAAACATACTGCATGCACCTATCACGAGTTTGTCCCTTCCTTTATAGACAGAAGATCAAAAATCATTATGAAATGTGAATTTGGCATTTACTATACTGTGTTTTTGAAAAATTAAAGGCTCCCAAATGAGTCTCAACACATTTCAATTTTTCTTATCACACATTTAATTAATTGTTTAAAAACTCACTCCCATAGGAAAATATGGAGAAAAGCTATCTTTACACTGATTGGATTATAAAAACAAACTTTCTCTAGAGATCTAAGAGAAGGGTACTTTCTTAATCACCTGGAGTAACAATAATAATACAATAGTATTTTTGTAATTATTCAGTACTGAATAATAATTATTACTGAATAATTATTACTGAATAGTAATTATTCAGTGGGGGAAAAAAACAGAAAAGAAAACAGTCTCATGTCAATTCTGTAAGAACAAAATGCACTGGGCAGACATAAGCTTGGTCTATACTTTGAAAACCACTGGGAAGTGCTAAAATGAATAACAAAAAAATCAAAGTTTATCAATATGAATATTTAAAGTGTTAAGTGAAGAAGATATAAAATAGCCTTCAATTCAGTGATAGAAAAAATAAAATGCTAGACTTCAAAAAGAAAAAAAAAAAGCATTTTAAGTTTTGTCCCATAGTTGACTTGCAAAGAGTAAAAACATTAGTAGACAGTATTATTCAAAAATCTCTTGATTAAAATCCATTTTGAGTATCGCCTCTGAGAAGAGTGGGAGTTGGTGTGACCACATGCAGAGGTGATTCACCTTCTGTGAAGCACCTTTGAAGCAGTCCTCAGATGGAGAGCTTTGCTTCAAACATCCTGGCCCTTTAAACCACCCCTCTGCTTTGAATGGTGAGCCTAGTATCTGCAGGTTTTCCTCTGGACAGACATATGGGCGGACCCCGATGAGCTACTGTGATTAAATCTGTTTCATAAAATTTTGATGTGGCTCCTTCTTCATATAGTCACCTAGGAATAAAGAGTAGAGACCATCTGTTTCTGATCTCAACCGCAGAGGCAGGTTTGAGGCAGGTTAGAGGAAATGGGTGCATGCTGTTGTTCAAAGCATTTTAATAGACCTGAGAGTAAGATCCTGGAATGTTTTACAGGAAGAGGTCGTGAAATTGCCCCTTTGAAGACATTTAAAACCACCACAGATTCCCAAGCAGATGAGTGTCCATTGCCACCAGGAGGTGCTATTGGCTAGTTTATCTCTTCCAAACTGCTGTCAGTCTTCTCACTAAAAATCCTATGTAATACTTTAGGTTTTTTGCAATCACTTTGGGAGCATCAAATAATAATTGAAAAAAAAAAAATTATGTTTCAGGATGACAGAGATTTGGATTAAAGTCAATTTTCCTAAAATACATTTGGTCTGGTTATAACCTTTCTTTCTTTCTTTTTTTTTTTTTTTAAGAAAAATAAACGTGATTCTTGGGTTGTTGCTATGAATCAGTAGAAAACTTCACTTTTTCCAGGCACTGATAGGCAATATAGGCACTTATGAATCAAATTCATGTCATATGCTGAGGGCATGTAATGCTGTTGATAATATATTTCTGGTACCAATGGATGAGCAATTATTAGACATGAGGATAATCAGAAAGCTCAGTCTCCTTTGAGAACTAATTGTCAGTGAAACAAGAACAACTTGGGACACCAGCAGTCTTTGCTCCTGTCCATTCTTTCTTGGCAGGAAGGGTGACAAAGCCAAAGGGATCTTCAGCCATCTCTGTACACGCTACCAACAGTCCTCCTTTTCCCCTTCGTCTTGGGCGTAATGACAAAACAAGGTTAAGACTAAGAGGTCAGGTGAAGCCACAGAACTTGGGGTCTTAATGTTCCTGCGTTGCGTCCCGTTGAGTTTCAGTAACTGGTTTTCTTGCTCTGAGAGCTGCTGGGCAGAGAGAAGGAGCAAAAGTAAATGAAAACCGTCTGCTTCTCCCAGTAAGACTTTGATGAGGGAGTTAGTCTCTTGAAGAGAGTGTAACTTGCCTAGGGTTCTGGGCTTTGATTATATATTAGCTTGTGGTGTGTGGATTCAGAGGTTTAAAAAGTATTCTGACATGCCATGTGAAGGAGGGCTGTATTTTCTGGTGTTTGCTTATGCAACACTTTGTGAACCTAACATATGAATAATCGGAGAGTTTATGAATCCCTCCTAGAAGAATTTATTGTCCCTTTAGAAGTTTTGGTGAGGAGTGGGGAAGGTTAGTGCTTGTGGAATAATTGACAAGAAATATTTGAGACCACATTTGCCCCTGGGGCTGTTCCAGGCGAGTGTGCGGAGGGTAGCCGTGAGTGATGGTGCTCCAGTGATTCTTGGAAAAACCCGAGATGTGCAAAGCCAATCAGTGCACAGTGCAGGGTGGACGGCTACCCTCAGTCTAGAAGGCTCATCCTATGACAATGACCCCTGACCTGTTATTGCTTTATTGCTGGGTCTCCGTTCGCTATTTGAGACCAGGAAGCCCCTGCCTATTTGCCATTAGTCAGTTGAGAAGTGGAACATATGTTCCATCCCATATCCCGAATCTGATCTCTTTGCAGGTTCTCATGGGAACAATCTGTTGATAGAAAACCAGAGGTTATATTTGGTCCCAGGGGATGTGTCCTGGAGGTTAGCTGTTTCCCAGTGCACCGAGATCACTGAGGTTCAGAGAACTTAATCACGGGGTATAACCTGGAAGTTGTATCTCTAGTAACATAGTGATTTTAGAGTAGATCACGTGTTAGTAAAGTGAGGGAAAAAACTTCAGTCTTACCTGTTAATGGGAGAGAAATATGGGATTATTAATTTCTATGGTAAATTGAATGGTTAATCATTACTACCTTCTCAAATCATCTGACAAGATTTTCTTTTTTTTTCACAATCTATCTAGGTTCCATTAATGTCATTAGTCGCTGTTTACAATGGATGAAAGAGTTTTCAGTTGCTCTTCTGAAAATTTAAAACAAACTAAGGGCTTTCATCTTCACAGGTCAAAGTTTTTCAGAAATTTTTCTAAAATTTCATGGGAAAGAGGCAATTTTCCTTCAGTTTGCGGTATTTTATGAAGAAGAGGAACTATAAAGACCATTTGTTTCTTTCATGATTACAGTATATTTTTGAATTGCATGAAAAGATGTAGGACATAAGCGTGGGGGGTTCAGAGAAATCTCAATCAGAATAGCCTCATTTATGGAATGCATGGCTCGTAATCGTGGTGAGATTGGATATAAATGTGCAGATGTGTGGAATCTTTGATTTAATCCTGGCTCAGTTATCCCCTGGCTGAATTTCATGGACACATTATTTAACTTCTCTGACTCAGGTTCTTATATGAAAAATGGTAGCAATTAAAATAAGCTATAATGATAGTTCTAAAGGGTATACGATAATTGTAATATATGATGAAGTGGACGGCATCACTGGTTTTGTTATCATTACACAATCCTCTAAAGACAATGAATAAATTATTCTATTTCTATCCCAGCTAAGAGAAATATATTAAATATATTGCATGAGAAACTTGGCAAGTATGTTCAGGGAAAAATGTAGCTTAACAAGTATGGACACCATTACAACTGCATGTTCTCATTTTTGAGGAATGTTTTAGAAAAGCAAATAATTTATTTCTGTGGAGGAGAAGGTAGAAGAGAAACCATTAAAAAACATTGTGTAAATTGAAATCTTGGTCCTAGGGAAAAACATACTAATGAGTGAGTTATTTTGCATTATTTACCATATATGAAACAGAGAGGGCATTGGTATTTTAAAACATTTTCTACATGTTTATGAAAGTTTTAATAGTTATATTTGCAGGGGAGCATAAGTTGCTACCCCTAATTGTGTCTTTTTGGCAGAAGGATTAATTTAAGTCGATTATTTTTAAGGCCTGAAATAAGAATCACCTTTGACCTTCCTCTTAACTGCCTAAAAGATTGCAGTTTAAGGACTTGTTTCAGGAAGGGAGCTATCACCACAGATAAATGTAATATGAAGTAGGTGTGCAAACAGGGAGGAACCCAACAAATTCGTTTGCTTAAATTCTGTTGTCCCACTGTCTCTGCCTGGCCCAGCAAGCATTCACTTGACACACATTTGCTTTTTCATCTCCATGTGAATTGCCTCCACAGGGTGCATTTTAGAAGTCCCAACACACTGATCCCTTTATGCTCTTTTGTCTTTAGCTGAAGACAGTATTTCAGGTGAGGGCTTGTGTCATTTTGGTGAGTTACTCAGTTTCCCTAGGTGTCTCCCAGGTATACATGTTATGAAACTTACTGTTTGACTTTATCATACTAATCTGTCTCCTGTTAATTTGATTCTTAGACCAGCCAAAAGAACCTAGACAGGTGAAAGAAAATTTATTCATCCTCAACATGTTGAATTAAGGAATTCTATTCTTTAACTACGGCTTCTTTTGTGGCTCAGCTGGTAAAGAATCCACCTGCAATGCAGGAGACCTAGGTTTAATCTCTAGGTTGGGAAGATCCCCTGGAGAAGGGAAAAGGTACACACTCCAGTATTCTGACCTGGAAAATCCCATGGACTGTATAGTCCATGGGGTTGCAAAGAGTTGGTTGCAACTGATGTAACTTAGAATAATATCTAAATTTTGAAGACAGATTGGTAATCCATTTTCATTTGAGGAGTGAAGTTTCTACTGGTTTTAATTTCCTTTTCAAAACTATTTTTCTATTGATTTTTTTTTCTAATTTTAGAGAATAATTTGATAGATAGAAAGATGACAGGTTGTAGAATCAATCAGCCCTGACTTAAAACTTCTGTCCATCACCTGGCTCTGGGACCTCGGTTTCCTCATCTGCAGTATAGAGAAATTTGCAACTATTTTTGTTGTTGTTCAGTTGCTAGGTTGTGTCCAACTCTTTGAGACCCTGTGGACTGCTGCATGCCAGGATCCCCTAATCTTCAGTACCTCCCAGAATTTGCTCAAACTCATGTTGATTGAGTTGGTAATGCCATCCAACCATCTCATCTTCTGTCTCCCCCTTCTCCTTCTGCCCTCAATCTTTCCCAGCATCAAGGTCTTTTCCAGTGAGTCTACTCTTCCCATCAGGTGGAGCTTCAGCTTCAGCATCAGTCCTTCCGATGAATATTCAGGGTTGATTTCCTTTGGCGTTGACTGGTTTGATCCCCTTGCTGCCCAAGAGACTCTCAAGAGTCTTCTCCAGCATCACAGTTTGGAAGCATCATTTTTTTTCTGCGCTCAGCCTTCTCTATGGTCCAACTCTCACATCTAGATGTACCTGACTACTGGAAAACCCTTAGCTTTGACTAGACAGATCTTTGTCAGCATAGTGATGTCTCTGCTTTTTAATATGTTATAGCTTTTCTTCCAATGAGCAAGCATCTTTAATTTCGTGGCTGCAATCACCATCCACAATGATTTTGGAGCCGAAGAAAATAAAACCTGTCACTATTTCCATTGTTTCCTCATCATCTATTTGCCATAAAGTAATGGGGCTGGATGCCATGATATTCGTTTTTTGAATGTTGAATTTTAAGTCAGCTTTTTCACTCTCCTCTTTCACCCTTATCAAGAGGCTCTTTAGTTCCTCTTTTCTTTCTACCATTAGATACCATTAGAAAGATATCATCTACACAATTAAGGTTATTGATATTTCTCCTGACAATCTTGATTCTAGCTTGTGATTTGTCCAGCCTGGCATTTCACATGATGTACTCTGCCTGTAAGTTAAATAAGCAAGCAATATCCAGCCTTTATGTACCCCTTCCCCAATTTTGAACCAGTCCATTGTTCTAACTGTTGCTTCTTGACCTGTGTACAGATTTCTCAAGAGGCAAGTAAAGTGATCTGATATTCCCATCTCTTTAAGAATTTTCAGCAGTTTGCTGTGATACACAGATTCAATCCATGGGTCAGGAAGATCCCCTGGAGAAGGGAATGGCTACCCACTGCAGTTTTCTTGCCTGGAGAATTCCATGGACAGAGGAGCCTTGTTGGCTATAGTTTGTGGGGTTGCATAGAGTCAGACAACAACTGAGAAACTAGCACAGACAGAGAGGACACAGTCAAAGACTTTAGCATAATCAACGAAGCAGGATTAGATGTTTTTTTTCTGGAATTCACTTGCTTTTTCTATGATCTAATGGATGCTGCAATTTGATCTCTGGTTCCTCTGCCTTTTCTGAATCCAGCTTGTACATCTGGAGTTTCTCAGATGTATCCTGTTGAAGCCTAGCTTGAAGGATTTTGAACATTACCTTGCTAACATGTGAAATGAGTGCAATTGTATGGTAGTTTGAGCACTCTTTGGCATTGCCTTTCTTTGGGATTGAAATGAAAACTGATGTTTTCCGTCTTGTGGCCATTGCTGAGTTTTCCAAATTTGCTGGCGTATTGGGTGTGGCAATTTAACAGCATCATCTTCTAGGATTTGAAATAGCTCAGCTGGAATTCTGTCATCTCTACTCCACTTGTTTGTAGTAATGCTTCCTAAGGCCTTTTCCTAAGCAAATGCAATTAGAATTATATTATGTTGGCAGATATGAGGAGCCATGGGAAGAGCAGTTAAAGAGGGAAGAAGAGATGTAAGCTAACAGTAGTATATTTTTGGCCACTTCGATTCCATTTGAATTCTTCTGATAGCTGCAAATTATTACAAAACACCAGTATCCTCTTGCTTGTCCTTTGTCTTTCTGATTTTCATCCACCCCCTACCCCATTATTATTTCTGAGTGGCTTATTAGTTAAGTTTGAGTAGGAACTGGTGGGGATGGGATGTTTCACATAGCTTTTATGAAAGCATGGACTTATAAAGTTGTATCAGTTATTTCCAAAGGCTCTTAGAAATGGGGCTCCGAGCAGCATACTAAAAGTGATTCCTCATGTTTTCTTTAAAATTAAAAAAAAAAATTTATTTGGTTTTGGCTGCACTGGGTCTTCCTCGCTTTGCAGTGGTTTTCTCTAGTTGTTGTGAATAGGGGCTACTCTTCATTGCAGAGAAAGGTTTCTCACTGTGGTGGCTTGTCTTGTGGAGCACAGGCTCTCGGGTGATGGGCTTTGGAAGCTGCAGCACTCAGGCTCAGAAGTTGTGGCTCGAGGGCTCTAATTGTGTGGGCTCAGTAGTTGAGGTGTGCAGGCTTAGTTGCTCCTCAGCATGCAGAATCTTCCTGGACCAGGGATTGAACCCATGTTCCCTGTGTTGGCAGCAGGATTCTTATCCACCATGCGACCAGGAAAGCCCTCATGTTAGCAAAGTAGCAGGTATGTCATCTTCTTGGCCATCTAGAAATCTGAATTGAGAGCAGTCTTGATTGAGAGAAATATAATATTCCAATTTGAATCAGGAATGGTGTACACTGCCACAAGCTGGAGAGAACCCAGGGTTCTATTAGCAATGAGGGAGTTGTAGGAAATGAGATCATGAAGGTATATGTGGTCATCAGGTCCATATGTTTCAATGCACCCCTGAATTATGGAGACATAATTCTGTTGACAATGGAAGCACTTTGAGATTTTGGGAAGGTAAAATACATGATTAAAGCAATTGTCTGTGAACAAAAGTATTAGAACAGTAGTATTGATAATTCCCTCCCCATTCTGGTCTTCCCTGTCACTGTCTCCAGCATTATACCTGTTGACTTGCTTTCCTTTCTCTGAAACCCCCAGCTGAAGGACATTATGATGACAAATGCTACAGTGACTTGTGAATGAGGGCAGCATGATATGGCAGAGATGCAGGGACAATCCTAGAACCATTTCCTGCATCAACAAAATAAAAATAATAACAACCCTAAAGTTGAGAGTTATCTTTTATTTGATGGGAATTTTTAGGACTTCAAGCCCAGGAAGCAGCATCTTAAGTAATCCTGGGAGAACTGCTCTGAGGAGGTGATGGGGAGAGACAGGTTATATGGAAGTTTTGCAACAAAGGGAAGGTGGTCAAAGGATTACTATTAATTTAGAAAAAAACAGATATCTCAATTTAAGGACTGTAGTGCTTTGCTTTGTATGGGAAGATACAAGAATCTGGGCTCACTAAAATCCTTCCTTTGATATGCACCTCAGTTATCTGGGACTGGTATCCTATTTTTCACATCCTGAGTTTTCTCAGGGCCCACCTTAGGGAGTGGCTGTAGTCTGATGGCTGCTAGATGGCAGGTATTCTTGCCCTCCTGAGTCTCCTCAGGGTTCTCTAGCTCACCATCCATGGTGGCTGCAACCATTGATGATTGTGACATTCTTTGTTTACTAATATGGCAGGAAATATTCCATTTCTCACCCACAAGGATTTTATTGCTTCATGTTTTAGCTTTGATTCTACCTCTGAGCATAAGTTGTTCCTTATGTACAGTAGAGAATGATACTGCAGCCCATTCGTGATTCTTTGAAATATAGAAGCTGAGAAGATCTGGGATAGCAGAGCCATTTTCTAGGTAATAACTTTCAGGTTGAAAGAGTATATGTTTTTCACAATTAGAGAACCTCTTGAATATTACTTTAGAAAAGGTAATTTTAAATGAGCTGATTTCCTCAATTGTTATAACATAAATTACCATTGAATAAAAGAAATTTCTTCTAGTTTTCAAATGAGCAAAAATGACCAAATTGCCCTCCCGAGAAGTGAGTTAACAGCACATAAGAGACTAATTCTGGAAATCAGATTTCATGACGTTCAACTTGAACCTCCACTGGAAGCCCTTGTTTGTTATCTTTGTAGAGCAGGGGTCCCCAACCTCCATGATATAAGGCCTGATGTTCTGAGGTGGAGCTGATGTCATAATAATGGAAATAAAGTGCACAATAAATATAATGTACTTGAATCAGCCAGAAACTGCCTCTCACCCACCCCACCCCCCATCCTGCCCCACCCTGCTCCAGTCCCTGGAAAAATTGTCTTCCGGGAAACCAGCCCCTGGTGCCAAAAACTTTGGGCACCACTGCTTTAGGGCACATCTTACAGTCCATGCCTCTTCCAGAATTTAGTTAGGTGATTCCATGACACCTTGTTTTTAGCTGCCCTGAAGGATGTTTTCTTGGGCAGTCAGTAAGCAGCATGGGAAGCAGGATAAAAGAAATTGAGATGGAGGACATGAATTAGGCAGCAAAGAAGGAAACCCTCTACTGAACTGTTGGCTTTGCAAGGAAACTGCTTGCTCTTAAGCTGATTTTGGATTTCTTGTACAAGGTGCTCATTTTTTCCTGCCTTTCCATACTGACTCCATGAAGATTTGGATGAATTTGGCTAAAAGGAAAATGGCCAACTTCTTCTGAGGAAATCCAATTATAATTGGATTAGAGTCCAATTATAAATCCTTGTAATGTTGACCACAGATTAATTGGAGTCTAATTACACGGGTTATTTTGATTACTTGGGGGCATAAGTGATGATTTTGAATTAGGATGAAAGGCCTTAGACTTCAGGTTCATGTGGCTCAGACTTGAAATCATAGAATGAAAAGAAATTTATTTAGATAGTGAAGTTACAGAGTCATAGACCCCAATGCCCACAGCTGCCTAGGAGGCATTGGCAATGGGTACTTTCTCCCTTTGATAGAATCAACAGAACAGAAAATATTTTTCTATCAAATGAAAAGTATTCTTCCTAGGGAAGTGAAAAAATGACAACTGGTGTTTTGTCTCAGCTTTGAATTACATGGGACCAAGTTAAACTGGAGGCTTCCATAATGACTCAGTGGGTAAAGAATCTGCCTGCAATGCGGGAGACAGAGGAGACACAGTTTCAATTCCCGGGTTGGGAAGATCCCCTGGAAAAGGAAATGCAACCTGCTCCAGTATTCTTACCTGGAAAATCCCATGGCCAGAAGAACCTGGTGGACTACAGTCCTTGGGGTTGCAAAGAGTTGGACACGATGGAGCGACTAAGCACGCATGGCAGTTGAACTGGACAAACAAGCCTATTTTTTTTTCCCCCTTTCACTTTTTTTTTTCATTTATTTTTATTAGTTGGAGGCTAATTACTTTACAATATTGCAGTGGTTTTTGTCATACATTGACCTGAATTAGCCATGGATTTACATGTATTCCCCATCCCGATCCCCCCTCCCACCTCCCTCTCCACCCCATCCCTCTGGGTCTTCCCAGTGCACCAGGCCCGAGCACTTGTCTCATGCATCCAACCTGAGCTGGTGATCTGTTTCACCCTTGATAATATACATGTTTCGATGCTGTTCTCTTGAAACATCCCATCCTCGCCTTCTCCCACAGAGTCCAAAAGTCTGTTCTGTACATCTGTGTCTCTTTTTCTGTTTTGCATATAGGGTTATCATTACCATCTTTCTAAATTCCATATATATGTGTTAGTATATTGTAATGGTCTTTATCTTTCTGGCTTACTTCACTCTGTATAATGGGCTCCAGTTTCATCCATCTCATTAGAACTGATTCAAATGAATTCTTTTTAATGGCTGAGTAATATTCTATGGTGTATATGTACCACAGCTTCCTTATCCATTCGTCTGCTAATGGGCATCTAGGTTGTCTTTCCATGTCCTGGCTATTATAAACAGTGCTGTGATGAACACTGGGGTGCATGTGTCTCTTTCAGATCTGGTTTCCTCAGTGTATATGCCCAGGAGTGGGATTGCTGGGTCATATGGCAGTTCTATTTCCAGCCTATTTAAAGAGAGGAAAGAAAACAGCCCTAGCCAGTTGTTACCATGTTTCTCTGATTTTTCAAGAGAAGCCACATTCCAGGTGAATTTCCCCCCTGGCCCTCCCCTTTTCTCCTCTGTTCTCTCTCATTCTTTTTCTTTATAATCTAATGATCTTTTATTCACATAGTTTCAAAACTTTAAAATATTGTGCACTTTATGTAACATACACCTGTGAAACTGAAGCGACCTTGCATTCACATTTTTTGCCTCCCAGTCCTTTCTAACCTGAGGCCAAGACAAGTGAAGTGACTTACCAGAGCGAGTAAACAGCAAAGCTGACTTCAGGATGGAATTATTAGGATCCGCAACTCGTTTCTCTTTCTACGATAAAGTTATGCTCCTTTTGGGCAATGTGTTCTACAGAAGAAAAATAGATTTTACATACTTTCTCAGATCTAGTCAAAGTTACAAGATATGAAAATGATTGTTAGCTCTGCCAAGGATGTTTAAAACTGTTCTTTGAGGATTATTTTATTCTGGTTGTCTCTGAACTTCCCTTTCGTTTGCTAGATAAAACAAATGTCTATTGAGATGTGACACTCCTTAATTTATCTGTGGTCAAGTCAGTCTGAACAATTAAAAACCAATATTTTCTAATGGAATTAAACTTGAAATTAACTTAATGCTAATGTAAGTGATTAAGAGAATATACTTTGTGAAAAACATCAATACACTTGTTGTAATTGAGTTTTATCTTGTAATACTGTTTGCTCCTTCAGGGAATGTCTTTTTAAGGCGTTCTACTTAGAAAGTTCTTGCTCATTTAGAAACATAAATTAATTCTGAAACCTGCTCAGAGGTTTTCTTATTACAAACAATTCATTTAATCAATTAGCAGCTAAAATTGTAGTCATTATTAGATTTAATTGCTGAGGAATATGCTGTGCCTTTTTTGTTGAGAAAAATGTATCACAATTTTTCTATAGTCTTTTTACTTTCTAAGGGTAAAGAATTCATAATCATAAAATAGTAAAAGTCAAATCAAGTTATATATACATATATATGTCTATATATTTGTGTCTATATCTGTATTTTAAGATAATACACGGTCCTGCTTGCAGACACAGACATAATATTTTTGATATTTGGACATAAATCAACTTTCCTCTGTAAAGCCTCTTCTTGCATTTTGATATAGGAATGTCATATATCAAATCATATATGATTTATGCTTATGTTACATGTCCCTTACAAGTGTATACAGATTTTAATGTAGCAACACTTTAAGACAATTTCAGACATTTGAGAAATATATCATAAATCAACTCTTTCTCATGCAATGTTATGAACATTTCTCAAAGTCATTGCATTTTTCTATACCCTACGCAAATGAATCCACTTCTTATACCTGTATATATGCACTGTACATATGTATAGAGACGCACATATCACATCACACACACCTGAATGGATGATAGGCAGTTTTTCATTGTATATTTGACCATAGTTTTTCACCACAGAACGTGTATGTGCCAAATCACATTCAGTTAGCACTGTGCATTTTGTATGTGTTCGTAAGAGATACAAAGTTAACATCCAATTTTGACAATTTGCTTTGCACATAGCTGTCATCTTGTTATATAAAAATGTGATGCATTTTAAATGTTTAAGGCTTCATTCTTCTAGATGTTGAAGTTTTATTCTTCTCAAATTTCTGCTACAGTGAAAAATTTATTAAATGATGGCTTGATGCAATTAGCATCTTCTTTCATGGTGTTATGAAAAACCACCTTTGGTCTTTTCCCTTTGTGCAGTGTTTCTTGGACTTTTCCTCCTAATGCCACTCATTGAATCAGCTAACGCTTTTATGTAACTCAATAAGGAGACACTAACATTTTACTATACTTGTGAATATACTTGGAGAGGTATATAGATATGTGTAGAAGGACTACTATGCTGTTTGTTGCCATGAAACTGAGGGTGAAGTGCTTCCTGAAATGAACCTGAGTTGTGGTTGATGAAGTAAAAAAGAAAATACCTTCAGAGGGCTTCCCTTGATGAAGTATACACAGCACGTAATATATTCTCAAAACACAAACAGAAATACAACCAGTGAGTAAGCAGTCTGAAAGTGAAATGAGATGGAGGTTTTCTTATATAACGAGAAAGGAGCACTTCTTTTTTTGTGGGGGGACACGCTACTTGGCTTTTGGAACTTAGTTCCCTGACCAGGGATTGAACCTGCCCTCTTGGCAGTGAAAACGTTGAGTCCTAACCACTGAACCACCAGGGAATTCACCCATTGTTCTTATCCTTAATGAAATTGTTACTATTTATCACTTGGACACGTCTCCAGTCAGAATGCTCCATCCATTAGATATTTGAGAAATAACTTTTTTTAGAAGGAAGCCAGGTGGGAGGAAGTGAAGACAGAGAACTATCTTTGCAGTTTATCTCTGTGATATTAAATATAACCAAATGAAAATATTCTGAGGATGAATGAATGTATTCCTATGGATTAGAGGCAAGGAACCTGAACTATGGATAGAGGGTCCCACCCAGGAAGAAGATGATGTGTTCCTCTCTATTAATAATTTTCTTTCACACCCATTATGGAATCTGTCTCTAGAGACTGCTAAGTGAGCTTTAACCTCTTCTAACTTGATCTCCTCATCTAGAATATGATGTTCACAGGGCTATTGTGAGCCTAAAGTGAAATGAAGCAAGCTGAATGTTCACACAGTGCTTTTCTCACTGAGAATCGATGCTATGGTTATTGTGCCCATGATCTTGATAATCATATAGATGAGAGGAGGGTATGATGACAATTATGACACGTGTAACAAGTAATAAGATGAGTTTCACCCCTCCCCCAAAGTTTTGATAGTTTATAAGTCCTCTAATATTTCAGCTGCAAATTTTACCACTGTTATTTAATACAGCATACTTTCACATGTTACTGGCTATGTGAAGTGAGGGTACCCTGACGATTGTGTGTGTGTGTGTGTCTGTGTGTGTTTTCAGTGTGGGCCACTTTAATCAGAATTAGCTATGAGATAATCCAGTGTACTAATAAGGGCACAGACTTAAGCATTTGGTATATTTGGTTTCGAATTCTAATTCTAGTTCTGCCTTCTGTTAGGAATATGATACTATACAAATTATTCAACCGCTTTAAGCCTCAACTTATCAGCTAACAAATAACAAGCTTATATAGTTATTAAGCTCTATAGGAATTGATATATGTGAAGTGCCAGTCTGGTGTCTGGAACATAGTTTATGTAAAATAAATAATGTTTGCTGCTATTATTACATTGTTGATGTTCTTATGATTAATACTTAGATTGTGACAATCCTTCATTCCAAAGTCACTTGATCAAAGGTTAGTATAACTTGCTAATTTATTTTTGAACTTTTGTAAAATCATTCAAGGATTTTTTGAGGTCATTCCTTGAGATCAATCAAGAATCTTAACATATGAGATTTTATTAACTTTAGCATACTATTTTTTCTTCGGTAACATTGTTATTGTTTAGTCGCTAAGTCATGTTGAACTCTTTTGCAATCCCATGGACTGTAGCTTGCCAGGCTCCTCTGTCCATGGGATTTCCCGGGCAAGAATACCAGAGTGGGTTGCCATTTCCTCCTCCAGGGGATCTTCCTAACCCAAGGATCAAACTTGAGTCTCATGCATTGCAGGCGAGTTCTCTACTATTGAGTCACCAGGGAAGCCTTTTAGTGACATTAAAGACACATATATTATTTCAGCAATATTTTTTTTTGAAATCTATAGGTTTCAATAATTTAATCATACTTGTCTGTTATATACACATATGCACAAATACACAGATACATACTTATACACAAAAATGTATGATCTATACTTTTATACATATATACATATTTATGTTTATGACTATACATAAAATGTTTGTGTGTATATATATTCATGTGTGCATGTGTTTGATCATATGGTCAGATGACAGACAGCTTCAAAACAGACTTTTATTTTCTTTTAATGAAATGTAATGATTATTTTGGAGAAGGAAATGGCAACCCACTCCAGCCGTCTTGCCTGGGAAATCCCATGGACAGAGGAACCTGGTTGTCTATAGTCCAAGGGGTCGCAAAAGAGTAAGACACAACTTAGTGACTAAGCAATGACAAACAATGACTTTTTTAAACATAATTGCTAAATATTTTCCAAAGTGAAACACTTCTGAAGACTTTGGTATAATACATTGCAACCTGGAAAACTATATTTTTCCATTATATGAATCATTTAAAGCCAGAAAATGAAAGAGTATTTTTTGCAAAAGATGGATTGTGTGTATATATGTGCATTCATATAGATTTATGTTTCAAGAAGATAATGATTATACCAGGGTAATTTGAAGAGGAGAAGTAATTTTTTTCCCCTTAGATATTATTTTCCTTAAGGTAGAACTGATATACATATTGTAGTGATTGAAAGTTTTATATTAGCTAGTACCTTATAAAATGAGATTATAGTACAGAATTTTAAAAATTCAAATATGGCTTAACCACTATGATGGATATATATATATATATATATATATATATGCTTGAACAATTGATTAGATACATGAAATAAATAAAAGTAGATTCTCACTTCATGAAAAATTAAAATGCAAAATTTTCCCTTTTTTTGTTTTACCTTTTGTATCATTTTTCTTATTAAATATATTTTCTCTTCATAAGCAATGTACTTTTGGTAACAAAGAAGAACATAAACAAATAAGATAAAAGTGAATTGAAGAATGCAATAAAACCATAAACTCCAAAAAAATATTTTTCAAAATTATATTTATATGTTATCAAAATGTCAGGAAATTTGAAGAATAAAAACTGGAGAAATTTTGAAAAAATTAACAGATTTTACTACTCAAAATTAGAAGCATCTTTAGTAATAATGAGGCTTCCCTGGTGGCTCAGATGGTAAAGCGTCTGCCTGCAATGCGGGAGACCTGGGTTCAATCCCTGGGTCGGAAAGATCTCCTGGAGAAGGAAATGGCAACCCACTCCAGTACTCTTGCCTGGAAAATCCCATGGATGGAGGAGCCTGGTAGGCTACAGTCCATGGGGTCGCAAAGAGTCGGACACGACTGAGCGACTTCACATTCATTCACATTCTTTTAGTAATAACATAAATGACTAATTTAAAAGTGTTAAATATTGGATATTATTAATATAAATAGTATATAAATACCTAAATTAAAATATAAAAATTAGTAAATAAAACTATCTTTATAGAAAAAAACAGAAAATAAGGCTATGGATCAACTCTTCTGTTATCAAGCATTTGAGAAATATCCATATCCATTCAACTTAATATTAGTGAAAGTAAATATTAAAATCAAAGCATTGTTTTAGATGCATAAAATGCAGAAAAAATATTTTTGTTTGTTTCCTTGCTTTTTATTTTGGTAGCACAACTCAGTGCAAATAAAAATGTGATATGAGTACCATCCTGCTATGGGAATGGAAAATAGTTCAACTTTCCTGGAAGACAAATAGGCTGTGTCTATATCCAGAGCCCTAAAATGTTTTGACCTTTTGACTTGAGAATTACTGTTTGAATGGCTTCATGGCAGAAGAAAATCATAAAGCATTGAAACATTATTTATTGCATTTAAGAAAGGAAAGTCAATCAAATGTGAGCAATTATAAAATGACTAAATAAAGATATTCATAGTGAATAATTTGCCTTTATTAACATGTCCTGAAAAAAGAATTTAAGGCTGTAATAATGGGGAAAGCGCGAGGATATAGTAATACTGTATAATCCCAAGTTTAAAAAAGATATTTTATACATACATAAATATCCCTATTAAAAAAAAAGTGAAAGTTAGTTACACAGTTGTGTCCGACTCTTTGCAACCCCATAGACTGTAGCCCTCCAGGTTCCTCCGTCCTGTTCTCTAGGCAAGAGTACTGGAGTGGGTTTCCATTTCCTTCTCCAGGGGATCTTTGTGACCCAGGGATTGAACCCATGTCTCCTGCATTGCAGGCAGATTTTTTAGCAACTGAGCTACTAGGGGAGCTTATCATATCAAATATCATTATATGTATATATAATTTATGTGAAGAAATATGCTACTTTTTTGTATGGTGGCATCAGATAATTTTCCTTGTTATATTATTATTACCCTCTTTTGTAGAATAGGCGTATATTACCTTTATAATCAGAAAAATGTAGTGGAAAAAATGTACCTCTCAAACTAGTCACTTTGAAGTATTATTTCAGTGAAGTTTAACTATTTAAAACATTGTGGGATTTTTTTTTTCAGTAGTAACTCAGGATTCTAGGGTTACAAAAATAGTGTAAACAAGATCTCCACTTTTCAGAAGTTCAGAATCTTGTGCAAAACTTGTAATAAACAGTATTCATAGCACGGTGTAAGAGGGCTGCTGATTTCAGTAAGTGAATGAATGAGTAGACGAATCCAGCAATAAGCCAGCCTGGCAGTGAGTCACAGAGGATCTCTCAATGGATTCTTGCTACATTTAGCTCAACTCTAAAAGCGTCAGTGGAATTTCACATAAAGGATGAGGCTGCTGGGAGAATGAGAGCTCCAGAATGAGGAAACAGCTTGAGCTAAAAATATGATCAAGTAGTATGCCTGTGGTGTTGGGTGAGTTTTGAGCAGTTGCTCATGACTGGAGTAGGAAGCAAATGGATGGGGCGTCCCTGGGGTTCTGCGGTAAAGAATCTGCCTGCAATGCAGTGGACATAGGTAGGACACATGGGTTTGTTCCTGGGCTTGGGAAGATCCCTGGGAGAAGGACATGGCAACCCACTCCAGGATTCTTACCTGGAAAATCCCAATCCATGGGGTCGCAAAGAGTAGGACATGGCTGGGCAACTAAACAAGGACAACAACGAAATTAATTAACTGGCAAAGACAACACTGAAGCTCATTGTGATGGATGTGGGGCATTTACTATATTGTGTTAGGTAAAGGGGGAATCATTGAGTTAACATGACACTGTGGGGGCTTCGCAGGGAGCACTTGGGCAGAAGTGTGGATGGTGGATGAGAAGTAGCCAAGAAATGGAACACTAGAGACAATCTTATTAGTCCAGGACTTGAAGTGAGTCCAGGCAATGACCTGAAAATGTAAAAGATGATGGCAAATTTGAGAAAAATTTATGGAACAGAATTAACTGCATTTTGGGCCATTTGAATGCAGTTGTCTGAAACCCGCCTTATCTAAAACTTAGCTTCAGGATCTCTAGGTATCAGTTCAGTTCAGTGCAGTTGCTCAGTCGTGTCCGACTATTTGTGACCCCATGAACTGCAGCATGCTGGGCCTCCCTGTCCACCACCAACTCCCGGAGTCCACCTAAACCCATGTCCATCAAGTCGGTGATGCCATTTAACCATCTCATCCTCTGTCGTCCCCTTCTCCTCCCGCCCACAATCTTTCCCAGCATCAGGGTCTTAATGCCTAAGAATTTGATTTTAATGAATTCCTAAGGGGAGCTGAAAGCATATTAACGTTTAGGGAGCCTCAGTTCATCATTAATCTGAGCCAAAGTGTCAAGGATTCTGAGACCCCAGAATTCAAATCCTTGAGACCCCAAGGATTCAAACACCCAGAATGATTTCAACTATAGAACACCCAGACTGTGACTCACATGACATCGAGGACTGAATTTAACATTAGATGGTTTCTGTGGCTGAAAAATCCCAGGAAATATATTCTTTAAACCTTGTAAAATTTGGGATATTTATTGGATTCAGTTGAGCCAAAGCGGAATCAAATCATTCAATAAACCAAAGATTTCCAAAACTCCTTTCCTGAAATAGGGCTTTCCTGATAGCTCAGTTGGTAAAGAATCCACCTGCAATGCAGGAGACGCTGGTTTGATTCCTGGGTAGGGATGATCTGCTGGAGAAGGGATAGGCTACCCACTCTAGTATTCTTGGGCTTCAATTGTGGCTCAGCTAGTAAAGAATCCACTTGCAATGTGGGAGACCTGGGTGCGATCCCTGGGTTGGGAAGATCCCCTGGAGAAGGGAAAGGCTACCCATTCCAGTATTCTGGCCTGGAGAATTCCATGAACTGTATAGCCCATGGGGTCACAAAGAGTTGGACACGACCGGAGCATTGGTCTTCTAGTCATCCACTTGCTTATTCATTCGCTCCTTGCATGAGTTTTTGTGACGTACTTCCTTGTGCTAAAGGCTAAGGGTGTGTGATTTACTGCGGAACCCTTCCCTGCCCCCAAAGAGCTCACTAGCGGTGTCTGTACCCAGTCTATGAGGGGTGTGGGTGCTCAGTTGTTCAGTTGTGTCCGACTCTGTCCATGGGATTCTCCTGCCAAGAATACTGGAGCACGTTGCCATTTCCTATTTCAGGGGATCTTCCCGACCAAGGAATCAAACCCGCACTCCTTACCACTGAGCCACCTTGTAGAGGAGCTTATATTTTTGTATCCACCTTGAGGTAGATGTTAACTTGTTACATGTGCTTCTCCCAACAAACCTAAGGTCTTATTATTTTTATTTTAAAGCTAAAGAACCAAGAAGATTATGTGACTTGTCCCAGATCTCATAAGTAATAAGTGGTAAAACCAGGCCATGACATTCGTTTTACCCACTTATGCTGTCCCCTAAGAAAGAAGGAAATCAAACATGCACACAAAAATTGTTATCGGTGTGTTATAGAAGGATGCACAGTGTATTGGCGGAGCTTGGGGACAGCTGTGATTGCCATTGTTTAACAGAGTAGTTCAGACCAACCTCTGTCCTTAAAAGTGACCTGTGAGTCTTGTTTAGAGGACATCATACTAAAACTGAAGAGTTAGATGTTTCCCTCATTTTGCAGGCAGAGAACATGAACAATCTATATTGACTTGAAACTCTATTTATAGACTTCCAATTGTAAGGCTTATTAACCTACAATTTAAAAATCTTTATGATGAGTGAATTTTACATAATTGGTCATAAAAACCAGCACAGTTTTGTAAAATAGCATATGTGGTTTAAAATACCAACATGTGATGTTTCTTAGAGCCGATCAGAGATTGTATACTGAGGCAGATCTTCAGATCTAGAAAAAGAAAGGTGAAGATTATTCTAATTTTATCAATAGATATCTCAAAGCTAAATTTAGACCATTTAAAATAAAATCTGAAATTTTTGCATATACCTTAGGTGTACACTTTTTAAATAACTCTTTTATATACCGTAGGTTCTAAATCAACAGTGCTGACAAGTAAGGGAAGAGTACAAAGGAACAATTTAAAAAATAGTATATCAGAGTTAAAGATGGATAAAAGCATAGGCATAAAACTATGGGAAATGCTTAAGTTATCCCAAAGGTGTTATCATTTGAAATATTGTCATAGAAGTTTAAAAGCTAAGAATATTTCAAATGTAATCTTTAATTCTCATAATATCTCAAGCAAGAGCACCAGATAAGTAACTTGCACGTCACCAAGTGAGATTAAAAGTCAAGATAAAATCCAGGTCTGTGGAACTGACAAGTACCTGCTTTTTTGGTTTTTTAAACTTACATTATCTGCTTTTTAAAAAATATTGCACATCTATATTATCTCTTTTTGTTTTGCACAGTTATATTATGTATTTTTTTTACTTTTGATATTTCATACTTTCCTGTTCAGTTAACTTCATTCCAGCCTTCATGAAAAAAGAGAAACAAATTCATTTAGGGTGGAATCATCTTCCTGACCTTGAATTTGTAATTTTCAAAGTAGAACTAATAGTATTTTAAAGTAACTATGGGCTTCCCTGATGGCTCAGTGGTAAAGAATCTGCCCGGATGCAGGAGCCGCAGGAGATGCAAGTTTGATCCCTGGGTCAGGAAGATCCCTTGGAGGAGGGCATGGCAGCCCACTTCAGTATTCTTGCCTGGGGAATCCCATGGACACAGGAGCCTGGCTACAGTCCACAGGGTCGCAAAGAGTCGGACACGGCTGAAGCGATTCCGCGTGCAGCACATAAGTACTTATAAAGTCACATGGATTAATTTTTAAATTTATTTTTAATTGGAGGACAACTGCTTTACAATACTGTGTTGGCTTCTGCCTTACAACATGAATCAGCTATACATTTACATATGTCCCCTACCTCTTGAACCTTCTCCCACTCCTCCATCCCATCCCACCCTTGTAGGTTGTCACAGAGCACTGCATTGAGCCCCCTGTGTTATAGCTATCTATTTTACTTATAGTAGTAACTTCCCAATAGCTATCTTACTCACAGTAATGTATATGTTTCCATGCTACTCTCTCAGTTCACGGCCCCCCTTCTTTTTTTTTTTTTTTCAGGGCTATACGGTTTTTATTTTACCTCATTGATTTATATGTTTCCTGTCAATAACACTTAAAAACTTAGTTCTCAACACCAGCAACATACTTATATGATCTATGAAATGATACATGTACAACAGAATCATAATGCCAACACTGCCACAACAGTATATTTATTGTTTTTTGTTAATTTCTTTTGTACTTAAGGGATATCTCTCTAGGGATGTATAATCAAATTACTGTATTTTGGAGTCACTTGGACTAATTCTTCTGTACATGGTTGTGCTGCTAGCTGGGTACTGCATTCTGTTGATGTATTTTATTTTGAATTTTAGGGATTTTCTTAAATAGCTTTTATGTAAAATATTTGCATAGTTCTCTGAGGTCACACCTGTAAAAAAGACATACTAAAATAAGTCTAGCTTCTATCTTATTTCCTCTTCCTTATTTCATCTCTTCCTGTATATAAGCATTTAACAAAATTTTTAGTGTCAGTTCTTTTATGGTTTTTAAAAATAAGCGAATACATACATATGTATATATGTACAAATATACATATGTATGTGTGTATGTATATCCCTTTGAGGTAAGATTTTGTTATTTAATTCAGAAGCCACCTTTTCTAGGTTTTTCATACTTCACGTAATTATTGGATTGGATTAGAAAGCTAACTGCTGAAATTTTTAACACTGACAATCTTTATAAAAGATTCCTGAAAATGTATATCTATGATTACATTTTGAGAATTTGGCTTTAACTTCAGGCTTTATATCAGCTATTTATGATTCTCTGTGTTCTAGCATTAAAATTTTTTTTTTATGTACCTATTCTTACTTTTATTTATTTATTTATTTATTTTTTGGGGGGGTTTTGTCATACATTTATATGAATCAGCCATAGATTTACACGTATTCCCCATCCCAATCCCCCCTCCCACCTCCCTCTCCACCCGATTCCTCTGGGTCTTCCCAGTGCACCAGGCCCGAGCACTTGTCTCATGCATCCCACCTGGGCTGGTGATCTGCCCCCCTTCTTTCCCTGCTGTGTCCAAAGTCTTCTCCTCTATTTCTGCCCTGCAAATAGTTCATCAGTACCATCCTTCTAGATTCCACATATATGCATTAATATAGGAATAGAACTACCATATGACCCAGCAGTCCCACTACTGGGCATATACTCTGAGAAAACCATAACTGAAAGAGTCACATGTATCCCTGTGTTCACTATAGCACTATTTACAGTAGTTAGCACATGAAGGCAACGTGGATGTCCTTTGACAGATGAATGGATGGGGAAGTTTCAGTGCATGTGTCCATGGAATATCCCTCAGCCATAAAAAGGAACACATTTGAGTCAGTTCTAGTGAGGTGAATGAACCTAGAACTTGTTATGCAGAGTGAGGTGAGCCTCATTATTTGATGGCACCATTTAATATTTACCATAGAAAATTCTGTGATGTTGGGTCACCTCTGTGTGCGTAGGCAGAGATAGGTAGATGCATACACACATACATACATACATGAGTAAGCCTTACTAAATCAAAGAAAAATACATTTTTTTCCATTCTGTATAATGATCAAGGAACATGGATTTGATAACTTGTTAGTCAATAAGTAATAAAACAATTATTGAATTTGCTGACAAGTGCAGATAATTATAACCTTTCTAATTTTTGTGTTATATCAATTTCCAAAGGTTTATTTAGGGTCTGTGTTGCTGCCTATGCTATGGAAGGATGATCCCTTCTTTCTAAAATATGTTTGGAAAAGTAGAAAAGAAGTACAGTTCACCAAAATATTATTTAAAAAGTTCTCTAGGCAACTTTTATATTGAAGTTGAATCACCAGTGTGACGTATCACAAACAAATAACTACTTCAGGGTTATTAAAAGAAAAGTTTGACCTTTCTTATAATGATGAAATGGTAAAATGTGTAGTCAGTGGGCCCAGATAATTTCTTTAAACTAGTTGTCAGAGCTGATTTTAAATCTGTCTAATCCTTTATGATTCACCAAATGGGCCACATTTGATATGAAAAATATTGTAAGTGCATATGAGTCAATGCTCTTGATTTTGTGTTAGCCCTTTTATATTACTAATATTGATTTTATCTTTTTTGGTTTCTCATCAGGCATTTCTTAGGGTTAATATTAGGCATTTTAGGCATTGTAAGTGTTAATTGGACATTTACTTAGTAACCTAGAGAACTTTTTCTTTAAAGAGTCAGACAAGAAACACTTTGGCCTTTACGGGTCATGTGGTATGAGTCCCAACATGTTGTTCAGTTGCAAAGTCATGTCTGACTCTTTTTGACCCCATGGACTGCAGCACACCAGGCTTCCTGTCCTTCCCTATTTCCCAGAATTTGCTCAAATTCATATCCATTGCGTCAGTGATGCCATCCAACCATCTCATCCTCTGTCACCCTCTTCTCCTGCCCTCTATCTTTCCCAGCATCAGAGTCTTTCCCAATGAGTCGGCTCTTCACATCAGGTGGCCAGACTATTGGAGCTTCAGCTTCAGCATCAGTCCTTCCAGTGAATATTCAGGGTTGACTTCCTTTAGGATTGACTGGTTTGATCTCCTTGCTGTCCATGGGACTCTCAAGAGTCTTCTTCAGCACCACAATTTGAAATCATCAATTCTTCGGTGTTTAGCCTTCTTTATGGTGCCAACATGTCCTGTACTAAAAAAGGCAATGGGTTTTACTTGGGAAATGTGCTGTAGTTGGCCAACCTCTGTCTGTTATCCTGAAGATAATATGAAAAAAATCTATTCTACTTGCACGTTTATTCTATGTACATGTGTTAAATAAAGAATCAATCTCTTTGCCCACTAAATGGGAGAGGAAGAATGTTTTCAATGAGAACACTATCACCTCTGGCTGACCTGTAACTCCGAAGGACAGAAACAGCAGAGGTGAAAGTCTTTCTCCCTTCTGTAATTCCTGAAGAAGTTGCTTCCCCTTCTCAAATCATACCAGCTGGCCTCATGCCTGCTCTTTCTTGATGCCCCACTAATGTTATCCGTGCTCTCCTGGAGAAATTTTTCTCCAAGGTAAAGAGAAAATTCAGAGAAATTTGACAATCTAGCTTCTTTTTCAGCTAGACTAATGCTTATACTCCTCATACTGGAAACGATGATTTCTTTTTTTAAATTAATTTTTTTGGAGAGTATAGTACTTCTACAGTGTTGTGTTAGTTTCTCTTGTACAGAAATGTGAATCAGTTATACATGTGCACATATCTGCTCTTTTTTAGAATCTTTTACCATATAGGTCATTACAGAGTTGGCAACAATGATTTCTTAGAAAATGAGCTACCCAGGTAACAGAAATTGGACAAAGAGAGCAACATGGAACTGATAAATGCCCCTCTCCCCCTGCACCAGAGTTTTTGGAAATTAGTATTGGTGTTGTGTCTATTATTTAAGGAATTAAATTTAATTCTCAAATCTTCAAGCTTACAGCCAAACTTTATTTCAAAGCGAACATCACACCTGCTCAAAAATCTTCAATGATTTTTTTAAATGTGTTTATTCATGAAGCATAAAAATCAAAATCAGTAGAGATAGATATGCTTGCATCAGCTTAATTCTTGTATCATTTTTAATATTGAAATGCTCCATGTCTTTACTCAGAGTATTATTTTCTCTTATGGTTTATATGTTTTGAAAAATTGAATAGTTTAGTTAAACATTACAGAGATTTGTTTATTGGATAGTCTCACTATTTCCTTGCTTTTGGGATAAAATGTACTCAATATCAGGAAGTACTTGATGGTTTTTTTTAGAGAAAGTAATTATTGAAGTGAGTTAAAACTCCTCATTTATGTTATTCTCGATGCATTGAAGAATCAGTAGATAAGACTATGAATGATGTATGGGACTTTAATGTTTTTCAATGTCTTGCATGTGATAGTTAACTGCCTCCTGTAACCTTGTGCAATGTGGTGCATAAATATGCATTATATATATATATAAAGTATATCCAAGTGTACATACTGTGTATATATGAATAATGTACATATATACATATATAATGTGTATAGGAAGTACATACAACTTCAGAAAGACACATGACTTTTCAAGGTCGCACAACAATCAAGATCCCAGTAAAGTTATTTAATTCTTCTATTATAGCACGTTGCTTCCCTCTAAAGAATGAAAGATACAGTTACTTATTCTTTGGAAAGAATGTGAACCTATCATGTCATTTCTTAAAATATATATTTTTTGAATTTTAGAATAGTTTTGAACTTACCAAAAAGTGGCAAAGAACAGAGAGAGGATTCCTGCATACCCCACACTCAGTTTCCCCTTTTATTATTACCTTACAGTATTATGGTGTTTTTGTCACAACTAAAAACTCAATGTTGATACATTGTTATTAAAACCATACCTTATTTGAATTGCCTTAGATTTGATCGGCCAGTTTCAGGATCTCTTCAATGATACCGTATTAATTCATTTCAATCGTGTTTCTTTGACCCTTTCTAGACTGTGAGAGTTTCTCAGACTTTTCTTATTTTATGTGATCTTGACAGTTTTGAGGATTCCTGGACTGGTATTTTGTAGAATGTCTCTCAATTTGGACTTGTCTGGTGTTTTTCTCATGATTCTATTGGAGTTATGGTTTAGAGGAGGAAGACCACAGAGATAAGTGCACTTCTCATCACGTGATATCAAGGATGCATTCTCTCAACATTATTGATCAGTGTGGATGACCTGGTGTGGTGTAGGTAGTGTTTGACAGGTTTCTTCATGTAAACTTCATCTTCTCCTCCTTTCCACATTGTACCTTTTGGAAAGAAATCATGTGTATAGTCTACACCTGAGGGGTGTATATTTATGATTCACCTTCTTGAGGAGGAGCTTTATTTGATTTGATCTCCATGAAATTAGGCAAGAATATTATCTCCTTTGAATCTTGCTAATAGGAAAATCTTGTCCAAGAAATAAAAGTGTTTTCATACTAATTGAATAATTGTTTCCCAGAGCATGCTTACTTGCTTGTGTATTTTTTTTTCCTTTCCTTCCTTGTTCATACAATAAATGCATTTGGATTAAAGATAAGAAACAGACCACTTGATTGAATAACTAAGGAAGGGTTAGTCACTCGGTTGTGTGTGACTCTTTGTGACCCCATAGACTGTAGCCTGCCAGGCTCCTCTGCTCTTGGAATTCTCCTGGCCAGAATACTGGAGTGGGTAGCCATTCCCTTCTCCAGGGGATCTTCCTGACCCAGGGATTTAACCCGGGTCTCCTGCATTGCAGACAGATTCTATACCATCTCAGCCACCAGGGAATCCCCTAAAGAACTAAACTACTAGAGTTTATTTGCTAGGATTAGTTTTAAATATTAATATTTATAAATTGGCATAAAATTCTTTCAACTATAGTATGAAGTGGAATGGAATTTTACAGCTAAATTTAAATTAAATATGAAGAATTAGATGACCAAAAAATGGAAAAGTCTCAATAACTTTTATGGGTAGTAGTCCTAACACACTTAATATAATGCCTAAACTTGCTATTTGTTATGCCTAAAGTAATGAATTAACACATACTATCAGAATGAAATACAATTTTTGGACACATTTTAGGGGGAAGGGATTTGGCCATGTCAATAGGCAATTGAGTTTAACACTGAGTTTAACTTGGGGATTTAAAAAGAATGTGTACTCTTCAGGACAAAATTTTCAAAAACATGTTTTCTTTAAAAGTAAATATGAGAAGCAGATTTATCTCCCCCAAACTGAATCTCATTCTTCATTTAGTCATATTACTGCAACATAATAACAACTTGGGGGTGGTATTTTAAATGAGAAAAAAAATTTGATAGCAAATTTAACATGCGAAGATTCTGTACCAGACTTGTTAGATTTGTTAAACTTTAAAATTAAAAAATGAATTTTACTATCTCCTAAGAATTTGAATTCTCTTAGAATACCTCTCCCTCTCATTGGGCAATGCTTTGTCATGGAATTTTTACTGACTGTGTAATGGACCCCCAAAAGAAAATAGTTTAATATTGCAGAGTCAGTCTGGAAAACAAGAGTGATTGTCTACTAGTACTCTTCTGAACCATTACATCTCAATCAAGTGATATATAAGTATTCCAAAATAAAAATGCAATGAATATGAAAAAGCATATTTTATAACTCAATTCTTAAATTCTTATTCTTTAGATTTTTAAATAATGGATTATTCTTAATAAATTGACATACCTATATAGCATAAACTACTAATTGACTGAAAACAGTTATTCTCAATAGTATTATGCATTAATGAACTGTAATGACAACTATGAAGTGAAATGAAATATAATGAAATATATTGGTGGCACTGTTGTCAGAGGAATCCAGAAAAAAAATTTATTTTTCAGTTACATGTACTGATTCACACCCTAAAAATATTAAAGGAAATTAATAAGTGATTTAATGTTTGTATGGACAAGTAAATACCATGCAAATATTGAAGTGATGCTGTAACTATCTTACCTTAAAGAAGATGGGAGGTTTTGTGATTTCATTGGGATATGTGAAATCCAGTGAGAATTTACTAAAAAGGAAATTATCTTGAGAGTTTTCTGAGAATAGCAAACACTGTACAGTGATGGTGGCTTCACTCCATTTCTAAAACTTTTATTGAGCGCTAAATGATTCTGTTCTGCATGTCGGGGCTACTGTGTTGGATGCTATTTGGGGCTAGCCCTCTGAGAATTCTGTATTATAAATTCCATTTATAACAGTTTATAGTCACTCAATAAATTTTGCTTGTATTTCCACCCAAATAGAGTTATCGTATTTTTATTGCTTAGACTATCATGTTTTAAAATATTACAAATCTTTTAAAAAATTATGAGCTACTTTGACAATCTCATGTTGGAACAAAAACCTGTTGGTTGTTGTCCCAGAAATTCACTTAAAAAGTGAACAGCCATGGCCGGGGCCCTGTGCTTGGGGCCAGAGGACACCAAAAGGTGTCAAACACAGCCCATCCTTTCAAGAAACTTTATGTCAAGTTAAGCTTATTACATACAAGATATTTACCCAAGAGAATCACCCTCTGGAATCTAAGCTATTGGCTAATCAATTCAAGCCATTGATTTTATTTACTTGACAAACAGTTTTTATTTATTCATAAGGCTATAAATACATTTGCATTTTTGAATAGCATCTGGAAATGGTAGTACATACAACAACAACTATTATTAAAATCTCTAAAATAATATTCAGGAGATGGAGCTTTCTGTAGTAGAAAGATGATTTACTGTGGAATCAAGCAGATCTGAATTTGATATAGACTTGCATCACAGCCAGTAACCTATGACCTTCCTTGAACTAGTTCCTTAAGCTTTCTAAGTCTCATCTTTCTTACTTGTGATGTGTTACTAAACCCTAACTTTCAGTGTGGCTGGGAGGCTTTAATATTAATATAACATATGTAGAGCTCTTTTCACATGAATGGCAGAGAGCATGTATGGAAAACCGTTGCTAGGTATTTGTCAGTATTAGGATAATAATTCTAGGGCAATGTTTCACTGTTTTGTTTTTATTTAATTACTTCACCTTTATTACCCAATCTGATTTTTAAACTAACTTCTGAAAAGAAGATGTTATCAATTCAGTTATTCAGAAAAAGAAACTGAGAAATGGAGTGATCAATGGAAATTCATCAAGTTTCAGAATTTGAATCTTTGACTCCTAGCTCAAGATCTTGTCCTTTCCATAAAGACTTCAGAATTGTGAGAATTCAGTTTGGCCTTGTTCACATTAAAACCTACCTGCCTGGTTTGGACAAGATATATAAATTCTGGAAAACTTAGCTTCCTCACCCGTATGTGGAGGGTGTCGTACTGACCGTTCTCAATCCTTTCCAATTTCACATGCTCTAGAACCAGCAGCGTGTAGTTTTTAAGGGCACAGGTGCTGAAATAAACTCTTAGGTTCACATTTGACCCTGTCATTTGTGTCTGTAAACATAGGCACATTACTAAATCTCTCCAAGTCTCATTTTACTCATTATGGGATTACAGGGGCTTCCTTCATAGCTCAGATGGTAAAGAATCTGCCTGCAATGCAGGAGACACGGGTTCAATCTCTGGGTCAGGAAGATTCCCCTAGAGCAGGGAATGGCAACCCATTCCAGTGTTCTTGCCTGGAGAATTCCATAGACAGAGGAACCTGGTGAGCTACAGTCTATGGGATCACAAAGAGTTGGACATGATTGTGCAACTAACATACACATGGGGTAATCAATAGTACTTAATTCAGAGCATTGTTATTGTGAAGAATAAATGTATTAAACTATGCCAAGTAATAAGAATAGGTTTTGGTATAGAGCATTAAATTGCTGTTTAGTGGTTAAATCATGTCCGACTCTTTTGCAACCCCATGGGCTATAGTCCACCAGGCTCTTCTGTTCATGTTTCCCAGGCAAGAATACTGGAGTGGGTTGCCATTTCCTTCTCCAGGGCATCTTGTCAACCCAGGGATCAAACCCATGTCTCCTGCATTGGCAGGCAGATTCTTTACCACTGAGCCACCAGGGAAGCCCCAGAAAAAGTGTTATAAATATTTGTCAATTATTTCCTAAAATTGTATCATTAAATTTAGTGTCTCCAAGTGAGCTATTTTAACTCTGAAGTCATACAATAGATTTGCTTAAATGATTAAGTGTAAACATCTCCATCCTGGATTCCTGTTTCAATCACACTGCTATTCTGTGACAGATTCAACCTGCTAGCTCTGTGCTAAAGAACAGTTACTGGTGGACATAGTCTCATACACCTGGGAGCAGTGTTTACCTGTCCAATAGTTGATGTATGTGTATCAATATACAGTCATCACTGAATCTTCTCCTGGTATCCAACTGACCTGATGAATCTAGTTCTTTGAAGTTCTGGAACTATTCAGGATCTGGATCAGTATTATTGCAGAAACCAATGATTCTAATTAAACATTTGCTGTAGCATCAAGACGTATAGTGAAACTTCTTTGCAGAATAATTACTTAAGTGTTTATATTCCAAGCATTGGATGTACATTGAAATTCATTTTGGTAGAAGAATAATTAAAAGCCTAAATTCCATGTTATTTATAAACAAATGCTAAGCTTTACTTTACTAATAAAAATGTTCATGAAAGCATATCACATTCATATAAGGTCTCTCTTGAAAGTAATGCTAATAATTGAACTTAGAATATTGAGACCCATAAGACAATGGAGTCAACATAAAAATAATAGCCAAATATTTGGCAAATGGCTTAAAAATTTTAAGAAGATTTTATTTCCATAGCATGGACTTTTAGGACATATTGGTAAAATATTCACTCCTAAATTATTGTTTCATAATATCTCAATGTTTAATAATTGAAGTACAAATTGTGTTTGGCACTTATATGCCTTAATTTTGCTTTGTAAGAATTTCAGAAATATAGAAATGGCTGACATTTTTCAGAACAACTACTAGCACAGTGCAAAACAAATCTGCTTTCTTTCCATTTTTTTTTTTCTGTATTCACTCTTTCTTTTTTGCTAGGTGGCATGCATGCAGTGGTTTCATGGAGACCATACAATGCTTGAGATGATTGAGAAAAAGCGTTGCTTGTGCAAGGAAATAAAAGCTAGACAGAAAACGGAAAAGGGGCTTTGCAAACAGGATAGCATGCCTATCCTACCCAGCTGGAAGAAGAACGCAGGTGCAAAGAAGTACAGCCCTCCACCCTATTCTAAACAGCAAACGGTATTCTGGGATACGGCCATATGACTGTGTGCAGGATGGCGTGAGCTCCACGTTACTGAACACGAAGAGGGAGGTCGACTCGGTCATGTGATAAGTAACTGTTACACATCTTCTCAGTCAGAATGGAACGCCAGTGGTTCCCTGGAAAGCCCATGGGAAGCTATGCCTATTCGTGGCGAGTTCAAGATAAAATGCGTATTTCCTTGCATTTAAGGCACACTTATTTATCATGGATTATTTTGAATCCAGAAGATATTGAGATGTAAATATTTTACTAGTTTATGGGTGACACCTGAAATAATACACATTATACGTATACAAATGATAGAAATACCAAGAGTTTTACTATATGATACAATTTCGGTATTAACTGGTTTGTTATCTCTTTTATATGTCCCTTGATGCCTTTGATTATTAATTTTTGCATTTAAAATGTTTTTCTTTCTTCCCACATTTGGTTTCTGTACACTAGCTCATGTATGAATTATGTTCAATCACATAATATATGATCTGGTGCTAGTAATGTAGAAGTTGAATATCACATCGTTAAGAACATCTGTTTGTTGCTTTGTACCTTTTTAAGGGTTTGATGGGAAATGAATGCCAATGTGATGCTGAATTTGGACATCCACATTACATCAACACTGATATTTTTGCTGCATTGGCTTTATAAGAATTTCTCTTCAAATGTCGTCTTGTTTATACTAAGCAATGGTGAGTCAGACTCCAGAGAAAGTTACTAGGGTATATTTGGACATCCCAGCAGAAAACATTTCTTTCAGAAATGACCTTAGGGACACATGTCCTTGCATCATTGATCTGATTGGAGGAGACCAGGGTTCACTGTGACAATGGAAGGGACAAGGAATAGAAGGCGAAACAGCACGACTGCTTTCAAGAAGGTGAGACCAGTGGCTTTAGAGCTGCTGCAGTCGCTACTTTTGAGTAACTTTTCACGTGTATGTTTGTTTCCCCTAGAAAATGATCAATTAACATTCAATCAGATGAGTTTGCATATTTCAGTACACTAAATGCCAAGCTTTCTCAAAATCTAGATGCCTGAGTGGAGTAGTATTTCATGTTAACTTTTCAATGAGTTATCACCCTATTTGGGGGGTTGATCTTTTGTGCATGTTCATCACATTCTTACCGATGATGACACCATGACCAAAGAATTATGACCAATTGTTTATTTTATTTTATTTCAAGGAGGAAACAGGAAATGCAGGGGATGGGAGATGGGGTGGATTCAATTTTTGTGGTGGTAAAGTTTAAGTTAAACAAATCCTATATATCTTTTAAGAGTAACTTGTTAGTTGAATATAAATAACCCCATGGAGGAATAAAAAAGAAACTATCATATATATTTTGTATATTTAAATTACTATTTATGCTTCCAAAAAATGGACAGTATGTGATTCTTCTTTATCAATCAATTTAGTATTATATTTCTGAGAGAAAAGGTATGTGTTTGAAGTTGTTGTCATAGTGGTTTTCCTTGTAAGGGTTTTGACAGCAATAGCACAGTGCTGCTCAATATAACCAAATATAACAGGATGTAGGGGAATTTTGTAATCTATATTGCTAAAGACCTAGTAATGCTTTATCAGTAATAGTTTCTTTCAAGCCTTTGAAATGTTATAAAATAATTTTTTAATATTTTATAATTAATGTATATTTTGATGCCCAACTAGAATTCTGAAAGAATAAGGGAAATAAGGTGAGTGGGAGCATGTGTATCTGTTATGTGTGTTTGTGTACACTACACATGAATGAGTACTCAGTGGGGGAACTGTATACATAAATTGCTTACTGATGTTTGAAATTTTGCTTGTATCGTTGAGATGGAAAAAAACAAAAGCAGAGTCGCAAGTTAGTACATGAAATCATGGAGAGATCTTAAGTAGCTTAAATAGATCCTGCTGTCATATTTCACCAGCTATAGATTATGTTTCAAACCCCAAAATCAATGGAGTACAAATCTAAGAGTGGTGAAAATGTGTTAAGGTAAAACTAAGAATTGACATTAAATGTGTTTATGACCCAAATTATTATCCTGATTTAAGTTATTATGACCACATATACTCAAGCCCATGAATTAGATATATGTAAGCCATCAATGCTTAGCATCTTTATGATGATCTTGATACACATACATACATATATGTCATATGAATATGTCAAGCTTGATCTAATTACAATTGGATAATTCCCTTGAAATTTTCATTTAGGTAAAACACACAGGTGTGTTTTTCAAATGCCCATCATTACCATATCTCTCGGAATTAGGCAGAAGATATTTTTTAATGCTGGCCACTTGTCAAGAAGGAAATAGAGCTAACAAAATGATTTGTGTTGGGTTCAGCCATTTCCATTTGTCCTGCCAAATGAATGCTGTTGCCAGGTTTCATACACTCCCTTTCCAAGCAAGTTATTTTCTGAGAAGGTAGCTTCTTTGAAAATCTGACCTTAGGCAACCATTTCCATTTACTGTCTCCAAATCTTGCCTTCCGTGGGAAGTAACTGAAAGATCTGGAAAAGCAGCTTCACGGATATTTAAGAAATGACATTCTATACCTATAAAATTCTTCACTGTAGTTTAGCCTATGTGGCAATAGTTATTATATAGTTGATTTCCTTTTTGTGCAATATTTCTTTATGTGGAAAAAAAGAGGTCATTAGGATAAAAAAAGAAAAATAAACTTACTCTCTGATGGTAGCCATTTAGGGCACTTATACCTATGAATTTAGTCAAATGATAAAAAATTCCACCTACAGCCAGAACACTATGGAGTGATAAAACTCCATATGCTATTTTTTTTTTTTTCTTAGCAGTGCCAAAGAACAAATCATATCATTGTATGGTTACCAGTTGAAAGCTCAGCCCTATAAAAAATGATTGTTTCAGAGCAAATTTTATAGAAACAGAACTTTATTGGCTGTCAGCAAGATGCTTTTATATGTGAACAACATCTTAGAAGACACACATTTCTTTAGAATTGATGGAAGGGAAATATCAAATCCTCTTTTCTATCCAATCTCAGAAGCCAGCATTTTCTGAAGTATAACAGTAGAGTAGTTCTTTAAGTAAACACTGCCAACATTTCCCCCTAGTGTTGATACTATGGAAGCAAGTTTGGAGTGAAAACTGATTGATCTGTGGAAAAGGTAATGCCCACTCCACAAAAATAGATGTTAAAATGAAACAATGCAAAATATTAAGAGATTAGAATGTGTAGTTTTAAAGACTGTACGTATTCAGACACGTGGTAATTGAATGGATATAGCCAGATACAACTTCGCTTTTCAAAGCAGTGACACTGGGACTTCAGAGACCCCGAGGTCCCAAACGGGTTTCTTTCAATTCTTCTGGAGAGAAACATTTTTCTTATTATATTTTGGCTTAGGCCACATCCTTATATCTAAAGTGGTTTGACGCTTATGAGCAAGTTTGGTGATCAAATTAATAAAACTAAACAACTCTATTGTTTTATTGTTTTAATTAAATGAGGCATCAGAACAATGCACATACAATGCAATTTCAATATTACTTCTATGTTAAGTTGACTTACTTACCTAAAATTGAAAAGTAATTGTAAGCTAATTATGGCTACCTATAAAATTAAGGAAAAATTTCTATGATATTGACAGCAAATTATCTGAGATGAGAGGGAATTCACCCTTGCAAAGAAGTAGAAGTAGAGTAGAAAAGCAATTCACCATTCATTGCATCCCAAGCTTAAATGGAAGTGAAAAAAAAAATGGTACTTATGTACTTAAGCTTAACTCACTGAATCTTTCTTTGTAAGGGAAAAATTATAGCTAACTCTGGAATGTGAACAATTTGCTATTAATCCATTATTCATTTAACAGTTCATTATTGAGCCACTTATGTATATCAGCTATTCTAAAGCATTTCTAAAGCATTTGACATTAAGCATTCAGAAAAATGTGGTCCCTGCCTTCAAGGAGCTTCATTATACAATCATTAGTAGTTTCAAAACAGAGTTTTTAAGAAGATATACAATATCATATGTGTTTGACATCTCTTATGTGTTTATATATGTGTTTATATATGTTTTTCCCGGATCAAGTGTATAGTCAAAATAAAATGCTAAACATACTAAAGTTGATGTCTAAATATAAAATATGTTCATGTGTAAACCTCTATGTGTACACATAGGATATGTACTCTTGTCTATATAAATCAGTAAAAGAATAATGCATTTTGCCATGTTGGACTTTGAACATAATAGCTTGGGGTTTGGATTGATTTAAAACCTTTTGATATTTGGGTCAATGACATTGTAGCAAGATATGTGTTACCTGGGTAAAAATGTCTGAGTATATTTCCCTTTAAATATTATAAAGTTTTAAATTTAAGGGAAAACATCTTTACAGTAATATTGTTGGATTTATCTCAACCAAACCTATGTGAAAATCTTCTTGAAGTTTTCAATTATTCCCAAATATGACTGGGTTTGCCCACCCTAAAAGCATTTACATTTACACATGTATACGCCCACATACAGTATACATACTGTATATAATATATATGAAAGTGTTTAGTATGCACTTCTGTTTGGAACTCCTTCAGTTAACATTTATAGTGTAGCAATTTGTGTGAAGTGCACTGTGATTATAAAAGACAAAGCACAGTAAAGTCACAGGTCTTGTTATCTTGCACTAAAAATGTGTTTACGTATTTAGCAGTTGTATGTTTACTTTCTTGCTGTTTTCAAGAAATTGAAACAAATAGCTATTGAGAAAAATGATATCAAATAATATGTTTTTTAGTGGATAATGGCACTACACTTTTAAAAGACAGGGTTTTTTAAAGAAACCATTTAACATCGATTCCAACATCACATGTTTACCGTATTTAAAAATTTGAATGTCATATTGCATTTTTCATAACTCATTAAAAATGTCAGGTATGTGCCTGAAAAGTTGTGCAAATAAGCATTAGATAACAGATTTCTCTACTCATGTGTTGTTAGCCATTTCTATATACACATTAATATAAACACTGATGTTTTAATTTCTTTTAATTTTTGTACTTGATTTTTTAGGTAATATGTAACTATAAATGTACTTTGATACTACTGAAGTAACCAGATGTTGTTTGAAAACAAATTGTTTTCTTTAGTGCATTGGCAATATTTTGCAATACTTTTGTGCTTATTTATTTGTGCTCCCGTGTAATTATAATAAAAGCAATAGTTTAAATTAGTTGACTTTGTTGTTGCTGGTATTTATTCATCAAGAAGCAAGATTAGTAAGAAATCTTTTAAAGAAAAATGCACACATTTTTCCATGTCTCCAGTTGCCTGTGAGATTGTTTGTATGGTAAACAACTCTTACCAGTGAGTCATTGGCAAGATTGAGACTTTCACCCTAGTTTGTGACCCTCAATTGTACTTAGTCACCCTCTGGCTTCTGCTTCAAATGGGCGATCCAGTAAGTAAGAGGAAACTACATTTTTTCTTTCATATGCACCTAATTCCAATTAAATAATTCAGTGTGTATCTAAAGTGTTCTGGAGGCACTAAAAGAAAAAAAAAATCCAGCAATCCTAGACTGGTATACATAGGAAAGATATTCATTTATTTAAAAGGTGTTTAACACACTCATTTGTTCAGTCATACTTCAAGAATTAATCTGGCTTAAACAGGGAGCAAGAAATCAATCCTGAATAGTCATTAAAAAGACTGATGCTAAAGCTGAAGCTCCAATACTTTGGCCACTTGATGTGAAGAGCTGACTCATTGGAAAAGACCCGCCTCATTGAAAAAGACCCTGATGCTGGAAAAGATTAGCGGCAAGAGAAGGGCGCAACAGAGAATGAGATGGTTGGGTAGCATCACCGATCCAATGGACATGAGTGTGAGCAAACTCAGGGAGATGGTGAAGGAGGGAAGCCTGGCGTGCTGCAGTCCATGGGGTCACAAAGAGTCAGACATGACTCAGTGACTAAACAACAATAATAACAAAATAGGGAGCAAGTCAGTATGTTTAATGTTACTGGGGTGTTGGTAACTAAAGTGCCACTATCTGAAATATATACAGCAAGGTTCTGGAGTTCAGCAAACGTATAAAAAATGTGCATTTGTCATACTGCAGCTTCCTTTAATGGTCTAATGGTTACTTAATCAACTACTTACATCTTCTCTTATACATCAAATTTCAGCGTAATTTATTATAATTTCAAAGTTTCTCACAAATTATTTCCATGTTCATTCTCAAAAGGAATCTAATTTATTCTCACTCTTCATTTCCACTTCTCTAGCTACTCAAAGGCTCTCTATGCACCCTACCTCTTGTTTGAACAAGAAATAGCTAACCATACTTTCCATTGTCAACACTTCCAACTTCCATTCATCTCAGCTCATGACAAGTGCCCTACATTCTGAATTCTCTTCTATTCTCCCTGCTCTCCCTAAGACTCATTGTTTCCAGTGATCTCAGAGTAGAAGAATGGACACTTTCAAATTGTAGTGCTGAAGAAGACTTTTGAGAATCCTTTGAGCAGCAAGGAGATCAAACCAGTCAATCCTAAAGGAAATCATTCATTGCATATTGAATATTCTTTGGAAGAAATGATTCTTAAGCTGAACCTCTAATACTATGGTCACCTGATGTGAAAAGCCACCTCACTGGAAAAGACCCTAATGCTGGGAAAGAGTGAAGGCAAAAGAAAAAGAGGGTTGCAGAAGATTAAATGGTTAGAAGACATCACCAACTCAATGGACAGGAGTTTGAGCAAACTCTAATAGATAGTGAAGGACAGGGAAGACTGGTGTCCTGCACTCCATGAGGTTGCAAAGAGTTGGACATGACTTAGAGATTGAACAATCCACCTACACATTTATTTAAACCCTGCATTGTTATTACATAAATTAAAGAAGTTCATATTAAAGTATAAAACACAGCAAGATATATGGTGAAACTATATGACAACTATAAGAGGAAAAATAAAAGATTAGGGCATGATATTAAAAGTATCCAGAAATGATTTTAGTTCACAAAATGAATACAATGATACTCTATGTAATTACTCATTATAAGTTCATAATTAATCATAATAGCAACACAATTATTACATACTTCATGGTAGAAATGGAACTGTTGATGAATTTGTTTTACTTAATTCCTACTTCAGCTCTATGATTATATTTATTTTCTAGGTAAACTTGTTGAAATTTGTAGAACTTGCCCCAACTTAAATAGATCGTATTTATAGATTCTGAAAATTCAAGCTAAGCTTATCTGATTCTAAAACAAAGCCATGGCAACAGAGCCTCTCGTTTAAATTAGTGTCAGTTTGCTATTCACTGTTTGCAGAAATTCAGACACATTTTGAACACTACACAACAGCTAGACACTAAGTCATTTCAGTTGTGTCTGGCTCTTTGCAACCCTATCGACAACAGCCCACCAGGTTCCTCTGTCCATGGGATTCTCCAGGCAAGAACACTGGAGTGGGTTGCCATTTCTTACTCCAGGCAACCTTCCTGACCCAGGGATGGAACCCACGTCTCTTATGTCTCCTACATTAGCAGGCACGTCCTTTACCCCTAGCGCCACCTGGGAAATGTGACAACAATGGAACTAACTCATCTAACTTCGATATACTTATTTTAACACCAAAGAGGCCATCTTTTCCCCTACAGTGGAATAAAGTTCACAATTATGGCTCAGTGTAGAGGACCAGAAGTTTTTTGTTTTTTGTTTTTTTTTTTGCCATTATTGATAATTTCATATCAGTTTTTTAACTGGTTGCAGGGAGAGTCAAATGAGTTCACTAAGGTCAAATAGTAAATTGGCTCTTAAATGGATTTTGCCAGTACATTTTCCTTAGGCTAACTACGGCCACACTATGTTAACTTTCTTGATATGTTTCAAAGTGCCTTCTCAGTTCCATTCAACAAAAGGTTTATTGGCTGAAGGAGGTACTTTGTTTTAGGGAATGCATTCATGCAAATTTTCTTTTTCTTTCTTTAGGGAAGACACTGGGTCATTTAAAATGGAAGGGATGGGGGGAAAGAATAATAGAGTCACGCCTGGTTTTGAAAGAACTGGGCACTGACACCTCCAGATTCTTCAGCCACATTTCCTCACAAAGATCCATGAAATACGCTACTCATGACACTAGGATAGAAAAAAAAAAAAAAAAGCTTTGTTATTATTTTAGTTATATAGTTAAGAAGTTTTTGTACATTTAAAGTGTAATGCTAGCATATTAAAATATTTGACTTCTTTCACAGAATAAATAATATTTTTGGCACACCATGTGGCATGAGGGGGATCTTAATTCCCTTATCAGGGATGGAACCCATGCACCCTGGAGTGGAAACTTGGAGTCTTAACCACTGGAGGGCCAGAGAAGACCTAAAGGAATTATTCTTGAGTGCTCCTGTGCAAATTGAACCAATGATGGGAATTTGGTACTGAATAAAGGACAACTCTACTCCTGTTAGAGTTTACACAGTGGATATGATTACTAGTCTTACTAAATTGGTGGCTTCCTGGCTGGCTCAGCCATAAAGAATACACCTGCAATGCAGGAGACCCAGGTTTGATCCCTGGTCAGGAAGATCCCCTGGAGAAGAAAATGGCAACCCACTCCAGGATTCTTGCTGGGAAAATTCCATTTTCCCAGGTCAGAGGAGCCTGACGGGCTGTAATCCAGGGGGTCACAAGAATCAGACAGGAGTCAGCGACTAAATCACCAAGTTAGCCCCCTTGCTCAGACCTCAAGAATTACAAGGTGTGGTGTTGAGATGATATTCAGATGTGGCAACATTCAGAAGTGTTTGAAAGGCTGAAAGGCAGCTGCTGTGAGGCCATAAAATGATACTATCTCTATCAGAGAAGGCTTTTTTGCCTCACCCTCCTCATTGCCTTGGGGTTTGACATCTCTGTATTAGAGACCACACATATACACATATTGCTTCCTTGCTAAATACACACTTTGCTTTTTACAGTGGAAAGTTTCTGAAGAGAAAAAGACTACTGAGACCACTTGGAGATGATTACACATCTCTGATGATAATTATGTCAAAATGGGCTGCTGGCTTGAGGAGCCTCCAGACTTTACCTAAGACTGGCATCCAAATGTTTGTCATACCCTAGAAAATCCTTGGTTTCTCTTAGTTTACAATGCTAATCGCATTATCCAGGTTCCAAACTGTTCTACTTGTTTCCATAAACCCTCCAGCTTCAGTATCAAATGATAAGGCCCTTTTGCTTCCCAGACCCCAGCATCATCCATCAACAATCTCAAATTCAAAAGATTGTATGCATTGGGTAAGAAAAAGACAAGTCTCTATTGCCAAGTATTGAAATAGTCAATAATAAGGTTGGACTTGGAAAAAAATAGAAGGTGAAGGAGATGGTAGACTGCAACATAAACTTAGACATGAGGATAAGGAGTCTGTAAGGGAAAAACACAAGAGTAGGAATACAGTAAATTTTTAAAATAACATTTGTAGTGTTGTTTAGTTTTGGAAAAAAGTACAATTTATCCCAAAGACGGCTAAGAAGGAATTTTTAAGGAAATTTACCTCTTTTTTTTTTTTTTTTTTGGAATGTGTGGCTTTCTTTCACATTTATATCAGGATTCTACAAAAGAGTCCTTTGGGAAACTTGATCAAACTATTTAGGAAGGGAAACAAGACAGTGAATCAAGGCATAGAAATGAATAAAGTGAACACAGAGAAGGAAGGAAAGGGTAAGGCCAAAAATTATTGACTCAGTATTTTCTGATGATTCCTTATAGCTTTTTCCTCCTGCTTTGTAAATGTATTATTAATTAAATCTAAAGAGGTGAGGTGAGATATAAACAATGAATAGTGTTTGCGGGATTGTCAAACCTCTGAAATAAAAAGATTTTAATTTGTTGAGGAACCCTACTAGCCACAAATACAGTGAACAGGAGGTCAGGGAGGGGAAGGGCCAGATATGTAGGTGCTGAGGAATTTATATACCAGGCAAGATGTAGAATGTATCACTTGCAATATCTAAGAAAAGGCATAGGTGGAATTTAGGAATACATGGGGCTAGTAAAAATGATATCTATGACACCTTCCTAAACTGATCGGCCCACTTCTCATTAGCCAATGCATGTGCAGAAAATCAAGTCTCATCAAACATTTGAAAATATGCAACAAAAAAAGAAAATCCAACAGAAGAGGTAAGTAAACACAAATAGACTTTAATAAATTATAGTTAGGTTGATCGCCAAAGATAGGTTTAATGTGAAACTAATGATGTCAATTTTATGGCCACATACACTTATATAAAAACCATTCTAAGATGCTTGGAGAAAAGCCCAGCAATGGTTTCATATGATCATACAATTGTGTAAAGTCTGCAAAAGCAGGCCTTTTGGACTATAATTAATCAGTTCAGAGTGATGTCTTTTTCTACTTTAGTTTACCTTCCATCCTACTTCTCCTTGATTGGGAACATTGGAGTGTTTCTGGGAATTTTTGAGATTTGGCTAAGAGATTAGGTTGGAAGAACAATCACTTTAGGTTCAGTAGGGTATTGTTATAGAAATCACAGAATTAATAATTTGTTTTTTTTTTCCTTAAAGAACATCCCTCCACAATTTGTATAAGCTTCAGTTCTTACAAAATTTGGAATAGCACTGATTTTCACAGATATATACAGATATTAAAAGGAATATCATTTCCATTAGAGAAAAACAGCTATGCCAATGATAATAATCTGGAAATCAGAAAAAAATAACAGCTATAAAGTATGAAATACTTCAGCTCCCTGACCTTCCCTTACCTTTTCAAACCAAAAAATAAGTAGAATAAATAATAAGCAGCAAACAGTCTATGGATAAGAAATGAGAGACACTTTATGAAACATTTTAGAAAATGCTGATTTAGATTACTAGGAAACATTTAGATCCACAGGCTACATATTATATTTACCACCCATATCTTAGATATGCTCCTATCTTTTCAGTTCAGTTCAGTTCAGTCGCTCAGTGGTGTCCGACTCTTTGCAACCCCGTGAATCACAGCACGCCAGACCTCCCTGTCCATCACCAACTCCCAGAGTCTACCCAAACCCATGTACATCGAGTCAGTGATGCCATCCAGCCATCTCATCCTCTGTTATCCCCTCCTCCTCCTGCCCCCAATCCTTCCCAGCATTAGGGTCTTTTCCAATGAGTCAACTCTTCGCATGAGGTGGCTAAAGTATTGAAGTTTCAGCTTCAAAATCAGTCCTTCTAATGAACACCCAGGGCTGATCTCCTGATTATTGTAATATTTGGGGCTTTCCTGGTGGCTCAATGGTAATGAATTCGCCAGCCAATGTAGGAGATGAGAGTTCAATCCCTGGGAGAGGGGAGAGGGCATGGTAATCCATTATTTTTGCCTAGAGAATCCCAAAAACAGAGGAGCATGGCAGATTACAGTCCATAAGGTTGCAAAGAATTGGACACTACTAAAGTGGGTGTTCATTGGAAGGACTGATGCTGTAGCTGAAACTCCAATACTTTGGCCACCTCATGCAAAGAGTTGACTCATTGGAAAAGACCCTGATGCTGGGAGAGATTGGGGGCAGGAGGAGAAGGGGACGACAGAGGATGCAATGACTGGATGGCATCACTGACTCAATGGACATGAGTTTGAGTAAGCTCCAGGAGTTGGTGATGGACAGGAAGGCCTGGCGTGCTGCAATTCATGGGTTCACAAAGAGTCGGACACGACTGAGCGACTGAACTGAACTGAACTGAAAGTGACTGAGTATATTATATATTATATATATATGTATGTATATATATACATATATATATATATATTTAAATAGCCTATAATTGAAAGGAATCTAAAAAGAATGTATATAATATCTAATGTTTTCAGATTCTTTTCTATTATAGGCTATTACAAGATACTGAATAGAATCCCCTGTGTTATACATAAGGTTCTTTTTGTTTATAAACTCCTTAAAATCTTAAGGACATATGTCCACACAGAAATGACTAGATAATAGAAAGTTAAATACAACTGTGAAAACGATCAATTCATATCATCTCAGTTCCAAATATAAGTGAGGCTCACCTTCATAGAGTTTTAATGGCACCTCAGAGGGATATTTCCAGCTTATCCAGGGTCTGTAGACCATCTCTGGCCCAAGGCAATTCAGTAAACTACTCTGCTATCCATTGAGCCACAACCATACTCTAATGAGTTCTGAATCCCAGTATTGCAGAAGGAAATCCCATCATCCACATCTGTTCCTTCCTTAGGTTATATCTCTCATCCCCAAGGTAATTTTTAAAATTCTCTTGAGTGTTGTATATCTTTTCCTCTGTTACAGTTGATACTTCTTTACATCAAATTTTGCCTCTTCAAATTATTATGTGTTGCTATCTCCTGATTGGGCTTCCTTTGTGATTGGATCTCCTCATTGGAACAATGATTTTCTATTCTTCTTTGCTATTTTTAAGTTGCTCATTTTTCATGAACACTTTTCTGAACTCTTACCTAGAATGCCAATAAAATAAATATGTATTTCATAAAACTTACAGCATCTTGTTAATATTGATGACAGCAAAACATTTGAAACCGGTGGTGGGCTTTTTGAGCCAAAATTAAATTGGTCGGTTTTGGTGCCACTTATTTGTTATAAGTAGCTTGATAAATTCTGAATATATCTTATTAGAATACTCAATCTCTTCTTGTTAAAAGCAAACACTTATTTGAGTTTCATTAAGCAATCTGATTTCATTCCTGTTTTATTATTTTTTGTTAATATTAACTGAAATTAAATTTAACACATTTGATGTTTAAAAAAATTGAACACATAGAAGAATTGACCTTTAGCTGGGATAAAAAATATTCAGTTCATTGCAACCATTCTAACTCGCTCTAGCAAATGTAACTGGTTTGGGAGTTAAAGCTTCCATAGGAGACAGTGAAAATGATGAAGGGACTGCATCTGTATTTTCTCTGTCATTCTACAGAAAAACAAAGTGGGCTTCTTTCATTATACATTGTAAATTGTTACGGAAGATAAAAATGAATGAATACGTAGATAATAAATTCCAGTTAGCTTCTATCCTGGAGAAAACAAAGCTCCATGATGGTACCAAAAACTTCATAATTACTGTCTACATTTTATGAAATAAATGAATGCAAACATTTTATAACTTATAATTTTTTAAATACAGGAGGTGAACATTTCCTTTTGTGACACTTTATAAATTTTAAGACATGTCACGATTTTCTGAAATATCATGGTGGTGGTGGTTTAGTCACTAAGTTGTGTTCAATGTACCATAGCTTGCTAGACACCTCTGTCCATGGGATTTCTTAGGCAAGAATACTGGAGTGGTTGTCATTTCCTTAATGGCACAAATATAACACATACAATTTATTCTCCATTGTAATATTTCTTTCCTTTGGTGGGATCTCCAAAAGCTTCTTGTTCTCTCTCTCATTGGCCTCACTTACTCCCTCCCTAGGGATGGAGAAATAACATATGATTTTTACTTTGGGACTAACACCTGGCTCACAGGCCTTTCCCATCAAGGCAAGCATTCTCATCTACTATTTGAAGTTCACTGAATCTGAAAGGAGACTTTTGGCTTTAAAGATAATTATCTCATGTCTCATGACTATGAAAACTTGCATATGGTTAAAGGTAAGTTAAAGTTTAATTCATATTTGATATAGTAAATCTTTTCTTCTCGGCTTCATAAACCTTATTTTTTCTTGAAAAAGATCTTTGGTTGGAAACGTACTTATGCATTTTCTAGATCAGGAAGCAGGACATTTTATATAATACATGTATTTAGAGGTTCTCTTGCAAGAAATGAAACTGGAAAAGGGGGGACCCTGGGTCCACGTGTCTACAGAACAGGAGTGGGCTGGTGCGGAGCAGCTCATCTTGTATGCAAGGCTGATCCTCTCCCACTTATCCCATGGTCTTTCCCTCCCTGTTGCCTGACTCCAGCCCCTTCATTCAGAGATGTTAATAGCCTGACACCTGCTTGCACTTTCTGTTTCAGGCACTTTGTTGGTTTTCCTTCAGAATGGTGTGTATTCTTAGAATGAATAAACACCATGGACATCGACTCATTTCATGAAACTTGTTTTTATGAGGATAATGACTGACCATTCTCAAGAAGAAAATTCACTCATTAGCAAACAGAGTGCCAATCATGTAAATATGTCACTTCTTTTCAAATTTTCACAGATTCAGGTCTTCCAGAAGCAGATGCTGAAATAGAATTTAGGGTACAAGATGTGTGTTAGAGATCCATAAATGTGAAGGGAGGAGATAGAAACAGAACTGGGTGGAGAACAAAACTGAACAGTTATGGGCAACCTGGAGGGAGCTCTGAAGCCGTGGACAATCCCACGCTGGGCCAAAATGGCTTGACCTTTACACCCCTCCAGGTGCCCAGGTGGCCCTAGTGGTAAAAAGTCAGCCTGTGCATGCAGCAGATGCAAGAGACTAGGGTTCGATCCCTGGGTCAGAAATATCGCCTGGAGAAGGAAATGGCAACCCACTCCAGTATTCTTGCCTGGAGAATCCCACGGACAGAGGAGCCTGCCGTGAACACCCCTCAGTTCACACAGCAGTGGAAGCAGGTCCTCTGGGGTAACTAGCTGGAGAAGTCTGCTGCCTGCACCCCCTGCAGAAAGGCTGAAGTCTTTCCTAACGGCTGCCCGACAGCAGCATATCACAGGCTCTATCACACAAATTAATCTGCAATTCAGTACTCTTGAGACTTCCCTGGTGCTCCAGTGGTTAACACTCTGAACTTCCATTGCAGGGGGCATGGGTTCAGTTCCTGATCAGGAACTATGATCCTGCAGGCTCAAATAAGTGAGCAAATAAATAAAATAAAATTCAGTACCCAAATAAATTTTGTTATCAAATTTGAAGAGCTGACTCTAAATTCATCTAGGTTAAAGGAAAAATGTGTGAGGATAAGGCAATATGATGTTTAAAATGAACAATAGAGGAGAATTTGCTCTATCAGATTTAAAAATATACTATGAAACTACAGTAATGAAATAGGTTCATATTGGAAGAAAGGATATAATAGAGGAAAAGAAAATGACAGAATAGAGGTCAGGAATAGAGTGCAGTGCATATTGGAAATAAACCTAAAATGAATGTGGCATGTGGGGAAAAAAATAGGTTATCCAACCAATCATGTTGGGGTAATTGTTCATTCTTTTGAACAAAAACATATGTTCATTCACTAAAATTCATCATGTAATTCACTAAAATAAATTCTAGTTCAATTTAAAAGTTAAAAATGAAACAACCTCCAAAACTTAAAATGGCATTTTATAAATAATTTAAGTTATACTAAAACATAATTCATTTTGTAATGCTTTGCTGAGTAGAGAAAAGCTTCTTAAGCCCAAATTCCATATCTACCAAGAAGACAAAATGTACTATATATAGTGAAAGCTCTGTGTGTAAGAGACAGCAAAAATAAAATTAAAGGCAGTGATAGACTAGGAGAAAAATATTTGCAACATATACGACACACTCACTATAAGGATGTATAGCACATGAATCCCTATAAATCTATATGTAAAAGAAAAAGGGTCGAAATATAGATGAAGCTTATTGACAGGTATTCATGGTAGATAAAAATAGCTAATATACATAAAGCCAAATCAATACTCAGAAAAAGCGACTTAAACAACACTGTTAGGTATTTTTAACTAATCAGATCCTGTGAAAATTAAATTATTGATAGATCATATCCGATATAGGCTACAACATGGGTCAATGTGTTCTCATGACTATTTCTACTAGAATCTATTCCGACGTTTTTTATAGGACACTTTCAGCAAAATCTACCAAAATAGACTTTGCATAAAATCTGCCTTGGGTACAAAAATGTAAGATACCAATGTTAAGAGTGTCTCTTGTCACTTTTATATACAGGGACAAATGGAAGCAACAATATCGATGAGGCGATGGAATTAAAAATCATATTCATACACAGATACTCTTTCAATGAGTCAAGAAATGCTGGAGTCTGCAGGAGTAACACATCACTCCAGAAACCCAGTGGCTCGAAGGACAAGGTTATTTCTACTCACACTCTGGAGTTCTGTCTTGAGCGCCCCTCACCTAGGACCCAGTCAGGGGGTTCAGATGTCAGTTTGGAGAATTAGACTGTCACCTGGCTTCCTGTTAAAATTTATCCAGTTCTCTCTCACTCACATTTTATTCACAGGACCACACACAACCTCAGAGGCACCCCAAACTATACAATGCTTGTAAAGAATATTAGAAACTACCAAGTTACCATACAATGGAATAAAATATTTACAACTAGAAAGAATGGGGCAAATAAGTACATCCATACGTTAATTAAAAAGCCATTCACCTCTCCACTATATTTAAAAATTCCATTGCCATTTTGAAAACCCATATTTCTATATGTGCATATATATTGGTGTAAATAGACAACGATTTGAAATCATAATGTATTAAAAAGAAGAAATGGTACATTTGCTGATCAAGAACAAGGAAGGGTACTTTTATTTTGACTTTATATATGGCAATATACTTTTCAACATGTAATTGTAGGAATGAATCTATATATCATTTGTTTGATTTAAAAATAAAAGTACCATAGATTCTTGAACCTTCTCCCACTTCTTCAGATGGGAAAAATATGTCAAGAAGCAAACTGGAACAATAAACAATTACTATCTACATTTTGTATGTCCCAAGAAATATTTGTGTAGATTGCTGAAGATGCCAAACTTTTATTAGCTGTTCCCAGATGAAAGAGTCATTAATCGTCTTCTTTTATCAGACCAAAGTATATCTGAGAGTAAACTGTAGTCTCTTCCTGGTGGCCAACCACTTCTTAAAACAAGAGTTATTTAGGAAAACAGTTATGACCCATTTAACTTAATAATCATCATTTCTATACACATATACAGAGCTGTTTACTGTCCTAAGCTAATTTGGTGGCCTTTCTCAATTATTAGGTTGCTTCAATGGGCATAAGTAACTTCTGCAGCTAAAGGCAGGTGAGAAACCCTTGCCCACACCTTGCTGCTCAGTTCAGTTCAGTTCACTTCAGTCCCTCAGTCTTGTCCGACTCTTTGCGACCCCATGAATCGCAGCATGCCAGGCCTCCTTGTCCATCACCAGCTCCTGGAGTTTACGCAAACTCATGTCCATCAAGTCAGTGACGCCATCCAGCCATCTCACCCTCTGTCGTCCCCTTCTCCTCCTGCCCCCAATCCCTCCCAGCATCAGGGTCTTTTCCAATGAGTCAACTCTTCTCATCAGGTACAAAGTATTGGAGTTTCAGCTTCAGCATCAGTCCTTCCAATGAACACCCAGGACTGATCTCCTTTAGGATGGACTGGCTGGATCTCCTTGCAGTCCAAGGGACTCTCAAGAGTCTTCTCCAACACCACAGTTCAAAAGCATCAATTCTTCCGTGCTCAACTTTCTTCACACCTTGCTGCTAGGTGACCTGTTAAACAAGTCTTTGGAATTTGCCACACTTGCAAATAGCGATTAACAAGTGGACCCAAGTGTGGTCATTGATTTGCAATCAGTTTCACAAGCTCCCTGAAGGCTCAGCTCTGAAGAGCATCTTGTAGGAAAGGTTGGCGAGAGTGAGATGAGAAAGGTGAGATGAAAAGTTATTCAAGGATGGGTGTCAGCTACTCCGTCAGCTCAGGTGACACAATCCTATGAAAACAATCAGACACAGGGCTACACTCTGAAATTGCCCTTAAGCCTAGAGCCTTCTGGAAAGCTTAGTCTCCTGGTCTTGCTGGATTTTGAGATCGAGGTTATGCAAGGGTGTAGTTGCTGGTCATGATTGCACCTTAAACATGACTCCTTTCACCAATGGAAGAACATTCCTGAAACCCATTCTGCTAAATTAACAGCCTTCTGATGGGAGTGGAAATAAAGCTGATTGACATGCTCTTCTGGCTATCTCTGGAATGTGGCTTCTGATTAGAGTCTGTGTAATCCCCTTCTTGTGGACTGTGCACGCTTTATTCAGGAAAATAAAATATTTACTATTCATTATGGGGATACAGATTTAAACAGACACCAAGATACCACTGCCTCTGCTGAAGTGTTTGAAAGTAAGTTACATTCACTACAACTCCTGGTATGTCTAGGGTGCGGTGGCAGAGATGACCAAAGTCAGCAATAAGGAAGTGGTGTGTATTACTGTAGCCAACTTACATACAATAACTTACTCCAATAATTGACCTGCTTTTTATTATCACCATGTGTTTGAGATGATAGGGGCTGGTCAATGTCAGTGATAAACTACCTATTTCCTGAAAAATATATTTTATCAGTCTAAGTTCTAATTCATCCTTGTAGTTATTTTTGAATATTAGCAGTATACATGTAAACTTCAAATTAGCCATTGTTACTTTTAAAAAACACTGTATTTTATATGGAAGTTAATTCAGAGAACCTCCGATTATACAGCTCCCAACACATGTAGACACAGCTATAGATGACTCTCTGGAGAAAAAGGGAGAAAAAGTTTACAGTGGTTCATTTTAATTGGAGTTTATTTTGAGCACAGTTTGTGCCTCCAGCCCTATGGTACTACCTAGTCCTGCATTAAAACAGTTAGTTGATCAAAATAAATAATTTGCATGGTAACTGTAAAAATACAGAAATAGAAATAGTTATTTGAGTTTATCGTTCAAGGTCATATGGCAAATGGAATTTATACCGTGTTTGGAAGGTAAAACAGTAAAACAGTCTGGACTGTAAGTACACATAATTTGTACAGTATTTGGTTTAATAAGGGAGAATTTTAAGTAGCACATATTTTAATGAATGTAAATAATACATTGCATTCATAGAAATAAAATTTATATGACTTTTACATATGTAAAAATAAACTTAACCTTCTAATAACCTACAATGAGAAAGAATAAAAATATAAATATATACATATACATGTATAACTGAATCACTTTGCTGTACCCCTGAAACTAACACAATGTTATAAGTCAACTATATTTCAATAAATATACATATAATTAAAAATTTACACTTTTTCTTTAATAGTTATATTCTTTTGTTCCTAAAGACAAATAATGTTACAAGAGCACTATGATTCAGTAACTGCCTAAATTGTACGTTTTTGCTTATATTGCTGCCGCTGCTGCTAAGTCACTTCAGTCGTGTCCGACTCTGTGCGACCCCTTAGACGGCAGCCCACCAGGCTCCTCCGTCCCTTGGATTCTCCAGGCAAGAACACTGGAGTGGGTTGACATTTCCTTCTCTTATATTAGCAGAAGTTTAGCATATGCTTCTACTGTAATTAGCTTATATTTCACAAATAGTAACTAACAAAGTTAATGAACAATTATTTATATAGCTTACATAGAATGTCCCCTGAAGATCAGTGTTCAAACGGCTAGTTAGACATGAAAACTACTGAATAAATAATTGTGCTTTTATACTGAAAAAATCACTTTATTTTGTTTTATTTTACTTTTAGCAACATAATTATTTATGCAAATTTCAATAAAAGAAATATTTTACTGTCTCCACTGCTTCTCTGAATATTTTTTTATTAGTTTAATTCCATAATTATTAATGAAAGCAGTGCTTTCCTATAGAGGAGGGAGCATTAAACAGGAGAAAGCTGATGCTTTAGTTGGAAATGATTTGTCAGGTATGAGGAATTCTCTTTTAAGAGTGTGTGTGTGTGTGTGTGTGTGTGTGTGTGTAAACTCAATCATGTCTGACTCTTTGTGACTCCTTGAACTCTAGACTGCCAGGCTCCTCTGTCCATGAAATTTTCCAGGTAAGAATACTGGAGTGGGATGCCAGGCTTCCCTCCATAGGATCTTCCCAACCCAGGGATCAAACCAGCGTCTTCTGCATCTCCTGCCTTGGACGGTGGATTCTTTACCACTGTACCACCTGGGAAGCCCACTTAACCACGGTGGGGGATCAGACTTTTTGTTTGGTTCAGGACTTTAATAGATTGAATGAGACCCACCCTCTTGGTGAGGGCAATCTGCTTTACTCAGTCTACATATTCAGATATTAATTTCATCCAGAAACACCTTCATAGACACACTCAGAGAAATGTTTGATCAAATATCTGGGCATCCCATGGCCCAGTCAAATTGAGACATAAAATTAGCCTTCATAAAAACCTCTCAATACAACAAACTTGTTTCTGGAACCGTTAATTTTCCTAGATGTTAACTTTCTATAATTTTATTTTGGAACATTATAGTAAGTTAGTCTTATCTTCTCCAAAATGTATTACAAGTGTATTTTTTTAGAAACTATTTTTATGTCATGACATCTATAAGCTCTGAGCTTCATTTCTATTGTTCTCGGTGTGGTAATTAATCTGATTCTTAAATAAACTATGAAAAGTTTTGAGAACTTTTGTTTGAAATTCCTGTGGGTGACATTAAGCACTAAGGCTGTTGAGTCTCTAAATTTTCATTTAAGTCAGGATCGTTTTCTCTGTAGGCTATCTAGTTTTCAAACGTATATTTATAAAAATAGATCTGACTTTTTACGCTTTAAATTTTATTGTCACTTTTAGAGAATAAGTGATCGTTAAGAAAATGAACAAGTATTTGCAAGCTTCTATTTTGTATGTCATACTAAGAAACTTTGCTCATTGTTTAATTAATTTTTCATTCTGAATTATAGCTGAAATGGGAAAATCTCTCAAAATATAATAAGTAAATGGAATGTGGTATATTGTATTCAGAAAACAGTTTTGCTCAATGAACATGGGTTGTATAAAAACTATCAGAAATTTTTATAGATACACTAAGTTAAAAATCATCAAGGTAATAATTTTATGGTACTCAATATTTTCAAGTGAAATTACATTTATTAAACCTGATTAGTAGTCAATGAACCCATGAAGCTTGAAACAAAGTGGTATCAGATCAGATTATCAGTCAAAACCAAAAACATTAGAGGGCTTGCAAGAGTATGTAGCCAGTGCGTGTGTGAGTGCTCAGTTGTGGCAGACCCTTTGTGACCCCATGGACTGCAGCCCACCAGGATCTTCTGTCTATAGAATTTCCCAGAAAGGAATACTGGAGTGCGTTGCTTTTTCTTTCTCCAGGGAGTCTCCCAGACCTAGAGATCAAACCTGTGTCTCTTGAGTTTCTTGCATTAGCAGGCAGATTTTTTGTGACTGGACCAACTGGAACACCCTATGTAGTCAGTAAACTTCCTGTATTTAGATCTTAATGATTCCAAATTGTAAGAATCTTTCATTTTAAAATCCCTCAGGATTTCTTAAGGATTTATTATGAAAAAGTTATTGTATGGCATCATGTATGTGAAGTCACTCAGTCGTGTCTGACTCTTTGCAACTCCATGGACTGTGTAGCCCAGCAGGCTCCTCCGTCCATGGAATTTTCCAGGCAAGAATACTGGAGTGGGTCGCCACTTCCTTCTCCAGGGGATCTTCCCGACCCAGGGATCGAACCTGGGTCCTCCACATTGCAGGCAGACGCTTTACCATCTGAGCCACCAGGGAAGCTGTATGGCAGCACATAACCATAATAAAATATGTTCTTGATATTTTTAAGCATAAAGCTGAGGTGCTTCAAAGATTCATCTGTCTTCACTTTAAAAATTTATGAAATACCTGCTAATAGGTACTTTCTTATTTCTAGAAGATTTTTTTAAACTTTAATGAGAACTGTTAGAAATCAATTTAAACATAACCACAACTCATATTTAACCCATTTAAATGCTCTTTCAATGAGAGGAGAAAACAAATGGGGAAAATATCTGATAAATGCAGGCCCCCTGAGGGTTGAACATTAATTTGAATGGCCTTTAAGGGCCATTAGAGAACAGAAGTTCGCAACTCATGGGAACCAACTTCCTTGGTGGCAGAATGCTGACTCCTTAGAATATTTTAGGAGCTTTTTTCTTTAGCATATCACTGTAAATCTGAAGTAAAAATCATGGCTTAAACCCATCGGGACTTCAGATAAATGCCCCAGAATTTGTGGGAGATCTGAAGTTAGTTTTAATAGACATGAGTGCCTTTAACTTTTTTGCCTTCAAATATCTTGAGATGAGGCTGAAATTCAAAATAATTTTATTTCTGCAGCTGAGCCTTTAAGATATATCAGTTCACATCATATACAATTTTGAAAATATTTTTGATCACCCAGTTTTGCTTTAGGAAATGTGTAGGTCTAGTATGCAGTAAAATAGCAAGGTAAAGAGTAGTCCATATAACCATTATCCAGCTTGAGTTTGAACTGAAATTCAGACATCCCTGGAGTGTGGCATATGGATAAGCAGGAATCTATTTGAAGAATCAGTTTTCAGAGGAGTTTGGCCTAAAGAATATTCTACACACAGGATAGGACTAAAAGGAAAACACAAAGGGAAATAAAATAAGGTATTTATTGAAATGCTGGCCTGAAAGACTAGGAAGAATCATTGAGAATGGGTCTTTCTAACTGTAATGGAGATAAAAATGGTTTGGGCTAGGGAAAAAGGGTTATCATTCAGAAAAAAAAAAAAAAAAAATGGCAGGATAGTAAATCTCTCATATTGATCCCTGATCTCTACTTTCCTGTGAAGTCAAATTCCTAAGTGGCAACGAGAGGCAGACATTAGGATAGATTTCCCATAGAGTTTGGGGAGCTCAAAAACAGAAAAGGGTATTATATCATTTCTACTTAAATCTCTTAGAATCTATCAAGCTTCATGGAAATCCTCAAGCCTGACCAAGGCATAGAAGAGTCGGATGGAGGTGTGTAGTTATTTCAAGACAGATCTCCAATATTCTGGGAGGTGGGTCATAGAGGATCTTACTGTTATTTATCAAATGGGACCTAATGAAACTTAAAAGCTTTTGCACTACAAAGGAAACTATAAGTAAGATGAAAAGACAGCCCTCAGATTGGGAGAAAATAATAGCAAATGAAGAAACAGACAAAGGATTAATCTCAAAAATATACAAGCAACTCCTGCAGCTCAATTCCAGAAAAATAAATGACCCAATCAAAAAATGGGCCAAAGAACTAAACAGACATTTCTCCAAAGAAGACATACAGATGGCTAACAAACACATGAAAAGATGCTCAACATCACTCATTATCAGAGAAATGCAAATCAAAACCACAATGAGGTACCATTACATGCCAGTCAGGACGGCTGCTATCCAAAAGTCTACAAGCAATAAATGCTGGAGAGGGTGTGGAGAAAAGGGAACCCTCTTACACTGTTGGTGGGAATGCAAACTAGTACAGCCACTATGGAAAACAGTGTGGAGATTTCTTAAAAAATTGGAAATAGAACTGCCATATGACCCAGCAATCCCACTTCTGGGCATACACACTGAGGAAACCAGATCTGAAAGAGACACGTGCACCCCAATGTTCATCGCAGCACTGTTTATAATAGCCAGGACATGGAAACAACCTAGATGCCCATCAGCAGATGAATGGATAAGGAAGCTGTGGTACATATACACCATGGAATATTACTCAGCCATTAAAAAGAATTCAATTGAACCAGTCTTAATGAGATGGATGAAACTGGAGCCCCTTATACAGAGTGAAGTAAGCCAGAAAGATAAAGAACATTACAGCATACTAACACATATATATGGAATTTAGAAAGATGGTAATGATAACCCTATATGCAAAACAGAAAAAGAGACACAGAAATACAGAACAGACTTTTGAACTCTGTGGGAGAAGGTGAGGGTGGGATGTTTCAAAAGAACAGCATGTATACTATCTATGGTGAAACAGATCACCAGCCCAGGTGGGATGCATGAGACAAGTGCTTGGACCTGGTGCACTGGGAAGTCCCAGAGGAATCGGGTGGAGAGGGAGGTGGGAGGGGGGATCGGGATGGGGAATGCGTGTAACTCTATGGCTGATTCATATCAATGTATGACAAAACCCACTGAAATGTTGTGAAGTAATTAGCCTCCAACTAATAAATAAATAAATTAATTAATTAAAAATAAATAAATAAATAAATAAAACAAAACAGCTATAATAATAATAAAAAAAAAAGACAGATCTCTACAGCACTGCTGTTTTCCCAACCGTAGAGTGAGGCAGGAGAAGGGCTGAATGTTGTCCAAATCCAAGATGGGAGATGAACTGATGAAAAGCGTGGAAGAGGACCAGTAGGGTCACGCTTTCTCAGCTGATGACAATACAGACAGATGCTGATGGAGGACCAGCGTACCTCCTTCCGTCTCATGCTTCGATCATCTTGGAGCCACCGGGATCCTAGTGTCCACGGCAAAAGAGTGAGAAGGAAACTCAGATTGCGAGGGAAGATCACAAAGCAACTGCTGTTCCTCTGAATGAGAGGTTTGAAAGAGCATAGGATGGTATCAAGGCACATAGTTTGAAGAGAAAGGACAGGGGAAGAGGAAGGAAGGGAGGGAGGGAGAAAAGAGAGGAACAAAAGAAGGAAGGACTGTTTATAATAGCCAGGACATGGAAGCAACCTAGATGCCCATCAGCAGATGAGTGGATAAGGAAGCTGTGGTACATATACACCATGGAATATTACTCAGCCGTTAAAAAGAATTCATTTGAATCAGTCCTAATGAGATGGATGAAACTGGAGCCCCTTATACAGACTGAAGTAAGCCAGAAAGATAAAGAACATTACAGCATACTAACACATATATATGGAATTTAGAAAGATGGTAACGATAACCCTATATGCAAAACGGAAAAAGAGACACAGAAATACAGAACAGACTTTTGAACTCTGTGGGAGAATGTGAGGGTGGGATATTTCAAAAGAACAGCATGTATACTATCTATGGTGAAACAGATCACCAGCCCAGGTGGGATGCATGAGACAAGTGCTCGGGCCTGGTGCACTGGGAAGACCCAGAGGAATCGGGTGGAGAGGGAGGTGGGAGGGGGGATCGGGATGGGGAATACGTGTAAATCTATGGCTGATTCATATCAATGTATGACAAAAAATAAATAAATAAATAAAAATTAAAAAAAAAAAAGAAGGAAGGAAAAGGGAAAGAAAGCAAATAAAGAGGCAATTAGAAGTGATAAAACTAAACTGTTCAAAAAGCCATAGTTTTACATGTTGTTCAATCACTAAATCATGTCTTTGTGATCCCATGGACTATAGCATGCCAGGTTCCTCTCTCCTTCACTATCTCCCAGAGTTACCTCAGACTCACATCCATTGAATCAGCCAGTGATACTATCTAAACCTCTCATCCTCTGCTGTCCCCTTTTCCTCCTGCCTTTAATCTTTCCCAGGATCAAAGTCTTTTCCAATGAGTAAGCTCTTTGCATCAGGTGGCCAAAGCATTGGAGCTTTAGCTTCAGCATCAATTCTTCCAATGAATATTTAGGGTTGATTTTCTTAAGGATTGACCGTTTTTTTTCCTAAATTTATTTTTAATTGAAGGATAATTGCTTTACAGTATTGTGTTGATTTCTACCAAACATCAACATGAATTAACCAAGATTGACTGACTTGATCTTGCAGTCCAATGGAATTTTACATAGAAGCAAATTAAAATGTGGTATGATTTGGAATAGTAAAATAAAATCAACTTGACCTCTATATGAGGATCATTTCTTCCAGCTTTGAAAAAGGTCCCAACATTAAATTTCTGAGAAAAGAATGTAATTCTAATGCAGTATTTGAGGCAATGACATTACCTGCACCATCATAATAATATAGCTACTTATGGCTCAGAGGTTACAGCGTCTGCCTGCAACGCGGGAGACCTGGGTTCGATCCCTGGGTCGGGAAGATCCCCTGGAGAAGGAAATGGCAACCCACTCCAGTATTCTTGCCTGGAGAATCCCACGGAGGGAGGAGCCTGGTGGGCTACAGTCCACGGGGTCGCAAAGAGTTGGACACGACTGAGCGACTTAACTAACTAACTAATGCCCTAAATATCTAGAGCCAGTCTACAGACAAATCATGACCAATTTGGTTGTGAATGCAGAATAAAGTGTAAAAGATGATACAGTTAATTATATAAAAAGGAAAAATTTAACTGCCAAGGTGGGAGATGAAAGAGCAAGGGAAGTAAGAGAGGGTAAGGGTAGTGAAAACTTCATCTTAAGAAATGTGGATAGGTCTATACCATAAGAAATGTGAATGGGTCTATACCATAAAAATCCTATAGAATAAGAAATAGGGACTTACGTATATTAGTAATGTCATAAAGTGTCAGTCCTGGGTGTTCATTGAAAGGACTGATGCTGAAGCTGAAACTCCAATACTTTGGCCACTTGATGCGAAGAGCTGACTCATTTGAAAAGACCCTGATGCTGGGAAAGATTGAGGGCAGGAGGAGAAGGGGACGACAGAGGATGAGATGGTTGGATGGCATCACTAACTCAATGGACATGGGTTTGGGTGGACTCCGGGAGTTGGTAATGAACAGGGAGGCCTGGTGTGCTGCGGTTCATGGGGTCGCAAAGAGTCAGACACGACTGAGTGACTGAACTGAACTGAAAGTGTCCATATAAAAACTAAGAGCAATCATATCACTATCAAACACTGACACTAGCAATGGAGAATGAGAGTTCAGTACATTTTATTTAAATGACCATCTATTACAGTGAGGCCAAAATGGGTGTTGTTTTTATTAAGGAGTATTAAAATCATACTATCTAAATGATGAGGAGAACCACTGTAAAAGTAGAAACAATCAAAATTAAAAGGAACTTACAGAGGATGAGATTATGGAATAAAGAAGGAGAATTCCCAAACACCAGCATGATTCTTCTGTGCCATTGGATGTCACATATTGCAGTCAGGAATTACTATAGTAAAGATTCAATGATACTAACAATAATGCCATTTATGGTTAAATCCAAGAGTGTTGGCATACCTGGATTTTAAATCTAGCAGTTATTCTTAGTAGCTCAGAGATTTGAAATATTTTCTTTAACCTCTCAGTGGGGAAGAAATTGTAGCTTCTTACTAGGATTATTGAAATGATTTAACCTGTAAATTTAATCTCAGAAAATTAAACTGTGCATAGCATTTAGACACATAGCAAATACTATGGAAATACTGGGTTTTACTGCCTAGTACCTCTGACCCTTAACAAACTTATGTTTGCCTGTATCATGGTAACACCTAAATTTACATAGTTAAGTTGTATTTAGGCTTTTAATCTACATGTTGATGGAGACATACACTCTCTTTCCTTTGGGTTACTTCCTTGTCATCTCATAGCCTCAGCAGGTACATGGCTGAGACTGTCATCTCTCACATGGCCCACTGAAGAAGTCTCCTTGGCTTCTCCCCCCTTAACCCCCGCCCCACACAAAATAAAATCCAGTTCTCTATCTCATTCTTCATACTTGCTTCAGAAGATCTGTATACCCCAACTAGACCCTTCTTCTCCATAAAAGTCTTCAGCAAGTCCCAACTGCCTAGAGACAGTGTTCCCACTTCTTCGCAAAGTGACCAATTGACCAATCTATTGTGTCCACCCATTGACATCTTGTGAGCAACGATGCTAAACTTTTGTACTTACTGAAAGTGAAAGTTGCTTAGTCATGATCTACTCTTTGTGACTCCATGGACGGTCTAGTCCTGGAATTCTGCAAGCCAGAATACTATAGTGGGTAGCCGTTCCCTTCTCCAGGGGATCTTCTCAACCCAGGGATCGAACCCAGGTCTCCCAATTGTAGGCAGATTCTTTACCAGCTGAGCCACCAAGGAGGCCAATTACTAAAATAATCTATTCAAATAATTAGTCCTTTCTGTAGGAATTGGGCCTCATCCAATATAGATAGCAGGATTTTGACACACATTTATTGAATGAATGAATGGGATTATAAAGCCATAAAACTCTGCTGTTTGATTCCAGAAATAGATAGTATTTTTTCTATTCCTGAGCATCTAAATTTATGTAATCTTTTCTATGGCTTATACATCCAATCTGATGTGAAAATAAAAACCACTTTTTCCAAGCATGTTTGAGACTCTGATTAGAATAGAGTCGTACAGTTGATTCTAAATATATATTTTTTGAATGAGTTAATACTTGGATGGTTAAATAGATGAATGGATTAATATGTGTTCATTCTGAGTCCAAAAACTCCTATTAAACACAGTTAATTAAATTTAACTGCTAGCTGTATTTGAGTTTTCTCATTTTAGAATTAAAAACTTCAATTTCTAGAATAGTTTAAATGTCTAGGTATTCTTAAAATAAGTGATATTTAAATGCAAAATGGAAGCCAAAACTCAGGTATTCAATGTTTTATCTACTGTAATTCACAGTGTGAAAGCTTTTTCTCTGTTAAAAGCATTCACCCCCAAACATTAGTCTCCTTTTCAACCTTTGTTTGTTCTTGCTATGGTAATGATACAGAAGATCCTAGCTCACCAGGAGTTGTAAAGAGTCTTAGTCACATCACCCAGGAGCATGGATGCTGTGGAGGTTTTCTAAAGCAGGGAGGACTGAGGACCAGGCAGCTTGAAGCGTGTGTGGGATTAATGCAGGATGGTACATGGTAATGGCTAGGATACAAGAATGGCAAGACAACTAAGAGAAAAATTCTGTGGGCAGATCTGACTGTATATGTAACGCAAATAAGAAAAGGCCTCAATAAATTGTTTGGGCTATAATTACTGCAGCTTGCAAATATTTTTAATGCTAGGGCTAACTAGGAGAATTGGACCAGGGGTTGGTGGATGTGAACCAGCTTCTGGCTTCTAGGTTTCTTTTACTTATCTTCACCCTTTCCACTTTAATACCATCTTGGTTGTAATTCATGGAAGACAGGAGGTGCATACCTGCTACTTTCTGTTTGAGTGGTGGGGTGTTGGGAGCCTCTGGGTGGAGTTGGCATGAAGAAAAATGGCTTGGTCTTCAGATAAGCAAATGAGTTCATCTCATTTCAGTTATAGAATTTATGTTTCCCATTTAGTTCTAAGAAGATGCTATAAAAATCTTGATAATAGCTTAGAGGCAGAATGCTGTTACAAACCTTATTCTTCTCTCTTATGCCACTGCTTGGATTTTGACAGTAGAGGCTCAGATATAATTATTAAGTCAAATAAACAAAATGCAGCAAAGGGAGTGGTTCAATTAATGGTAACCAATAGGAGCAATTAATGAATGAGTCAGATCATGAAGTCAAGAAGGAACTTAAGTTTTATTTCTTGTTTCCAGTTGGAGATGACATTTAAAATAATAGGTCTATGCCTGGACAAGACCATGGGTTTCTGTGAACTTTAAAGCAGGCCTCTGAGTTGGTTTGGACCTTAGTGATTGTATCACTGGTTTGGTAAGATAAAATAGCCTAAGATTTCCCTAGGTCGCTCTGGGGTTCTTTTGTCTGGGCTGATTTTGACTTTAGCCTTAAAAACCAGTCATAGCTGTACTTTGCACTCATTGCAGAAATCACATTAAAAGTTATATATTTTAGTTTGTGATCCTCTATTTTCTTTTCTCTCTAGGAGACTTTCAGCCTCCCAAGGAAAAGGCCACGTATATTCTGTCTGCTGTAATCTACCTGTGCTTGACATGAATGGTGATTCTTTAATGGATGTATAAAGGAGGGATGATGTGAATTTGAAGGCTCAGTGTTTGACATAACAAGTCATTTAAAGACAGAAAAAATGTTAATCATTGAAGGTGAAAGTCGCCAATCCTGTAGGACTCTGCAACTGGAATTCTCGAGGACAGGATACTGGAGTGGGTAACATTTCCCTTCTCCAGGGGATCTTCCCAACCCAGGGATTGAAGCTAGGTCTGCCACATTGCAGGCAGATTCTTTACTAGCTGAGCCACAAAGGAAGCCCAAGAATATTGGAATTGGTAGCCTATTCTTTTTTCAGTGGATCTTCCCAACCCAGGAATTGAACCAGGGTCTCCTGCATTGCAGGCGGATTCTTTACCAACTGAGCTATCATTGGCGGCAGCAAAAAAAAAAAAAGGTTTTGGCAAAACTCAAGCAAAAATTAGGTAAAATGGAATAAGATTCTTTGTGTGCTGGGGAGTTGCCTTTCATCTAGAGAAAATTCTGTTGGCTTGCAGTAACAATCAAAGAGCAATGCTCACAGCACACAGTCTTTTATGACATAACCTCCCATGGTCACCTGGGCTTTTCCCAATCACTAGGTCTTCTCTTGGGGCTTCCCTGGTGACTCAGCAGTAAAGAATCTGCATGCCAATGCAGGAGAGATGAGTTTGATCTCTGGCTCTGGAAGATGTCCTGGAGACGGAAATGACCATCCACACCAGTATTCTTCCCTGGGAATTCCCATGGAGAGAGGAGCCTGGTGGGCTACACTCCATGGGGTTGCAAAGAGTTGAACATGACTTAGCAACTGAATACAACAGCAAGAGTCTCCTTTTGGTTCCCCAGCCCACTTGCACTCCCCACAGTGTCCTTTCTGATCCTATATATTTCTTTAGACAGGACATTCCCTCTTTCTGGGATCCTTATGCCCTTTTTGCAAGTAATCTCATTACTATTCTCTAAATTTTACTTTATTTTCTTTATCTAAGAATATTGTTCCCAACATGATCTTGTTTCTTTTTTTAAAAAAAAAATTTGATTATCGTATAGTATTGCTACAATGTTGTGTTAATTTCTACTATATGGCAAAGTGAATGAGCAGTATGTACACATATATCCCCTCTTTTTTGAGTTTCCATCCCATTCAGTCACCACAGAGCAGTGATTAGAGTTCCCCGTGCTAACAGTCAGTTCTCAATGGTTATCTATTTTAGACATAGTATCAGTAGCCAATATATGCCAATCCCAATCTCCCAATTCATCCCAATCCCTAAATTTTAAAGTTAAATCTCTTGAACACCCGTTTAGTACTTGTTGACCCCACCCTCTCTTTCCAACCCCATCCCTTTGGCAACTATCTCACTGAATTTGCATTTTCCTATTTCCCAAGGGCCACTGAAGTCAAAGATCATTTTGTTTTTCTCATTGAATCCCTAGAATCTAGGGTAGACCTGATGCTTATCAGGGTACCCATAAATATTGGTAGGATGAATAGATACTTGAATCCTGGCCTAAGCTTTAAAAGTCACCTGTGATGGATAATTTTATGTGTTAACTGAACTGGATCACAAAATGCCCAGATATCTGATGAAACATTAATCTGGGTGTTTCAGCAAGTGTGTTTTGGGATGAGCTTAACATTTCAGGTAAAGACCTGAATAAAATTAAAGGGCTAACCTTCCCTCAAGTAAGAAAGAATCCTTATCTGACACGTCTGGTTTTCCTATCCTTAGATTTGAACTAAACATTTTCAGCTTACCAACTGCAGATTCTGGGACTTGTCAGCCTGAATTCTCACAATTCTTATTGGTTCTGTTTCTTTGGAGAATGCAGATTAATATGCCACTCATTAATCAAAACAAATAACCTGGGATCTTTTTCTCTTTGATTTCTCTTGATATTTTCTTTTCTATTATAGAAAATAGTGATCTAGGTGACTGAGGTTTTAAGATAGTATACTTGATGTACTAGTATTAGTTTTTTCCTTCCTTACCTGGATCATTTTCTAGTTTTTCCTTACTTCTAATAACAAATATGAAATATTTTTTAAACTAAAAACAAGCAAATGCAGAGAAAGAGCAAAAGCTTTTACTTCAGAACTTGACAGGTATTTCTTCTAAAAATATTCTTAATATTTCTTCATGTAAGTATATCACCTATTGCTCTGTCAATTATTTTTCATTGAATCAAATTTATTGCTCAGTATGAGCTTTGGAGATTTCAAAGATTATCTCTGTATTTCCAGTGGTCAATCACTATTAAAGGATTTTGTAAAACTGCAAATAATTTACATTAGCTCGAAAACAGGTTTGTGTTTGTATAAAAAAATTAACATCCATTGATAGGCAAAAAGGGAAACTGTTATATATAGAATTATAATATCAAGGATATTAAGGCAAATATTTGGGGAACAAAAGTACAGTAAAGCTAGAGTTATTTAGAAATGAGTTTTTGGCAACATGGAAGGAATTCCCTAATAATTATACATGGCACTAATGATTATGATGATGACTAAAAATAAAAATAAGAAACAAAATAGCCTTTAAAAGCTAAGCCACAATTAAAGCTGCTAATTGCCCTTAATGTGCTATGGATTAGCAAATTAGTCAGCCAGAAGCAAGTAATTAAGTAAAATGTTATTGCTATGGATGTTCTGTTTGGAGCTTAACATTAGCAGAACAGCAATCTTTCAAAAATACTTAGTAAGAGTATGCCATTCTATGGTTTAAAACTTGCCAATAGCTTCTTGCCTTTTCATAAAATCCAGTTTCCTTTTTTAATTCATAAATCCCTGTGTGCCCTGGCCAATGCCCATCTGTTCCTGATCACTAAGGTTCACTCTCAGTGAATTTATTTCTGCTAAGTTTAACTCTTCTTTAGTCCATTTGTGTTTGCTGTTTCCTGTTCCTCAAATGCATTTTAGCAGCTGTTGCTTGTATAGTTTTCAGATCTGAGCTCAGAAGTCACCTTCTTGGCCTTTTCAGAATCTAGTTTGATGTGCAGTCCTTTCTTTCTGCTCTAAGTAATACTCTATGTATCACTGTGTTTGTTTTCTTAAATGCACTTGCCAGAAGTCTTTATTTAGTTCTCTGATACTCCATAATAGAATTCAGACTCCATGGGTACCTGTCTGTTTTGTTCACTGTTGTGTTCTCAGCTTCTGGGAAGCTACCTATTACACAGTACGAGAGAGCTTGCATGAACACGTGAGTCGTGCAAATTATAATGTTGTAAACATGCAAGTTGTAATGTTGTCAAGGCCTTTCAAAAAACCCTCAAAGTTGGTATTTGAGAATCAAGGCAGAGTAAGTAGGTGATCAACTTTGTTTTTCCTTTTGCCCTAATGTGTGTGCTGAGTTGCTCAGTTGTGTCTGACTCTTTGCGGCCCCATGGTTGGTAGCCTTCCAGGTTCCCCTGTCCATGGAATTTTTCATGCAAGAATACTGGAGTGGGTTGTCACTTACTAGTCCAGGAGATCTTCCTGACCCAGGTATCAAACTCACATATCTTGAGTCTCCTGCATTGGCAGGCAGATTCTTTACTAGCCCCACCTGGGAAGCCCTAATGTCATGACTGAATTTCACTTGGGAAATTCTCATTTTGACCTCCCTTCCAATGTTTTAAACTAGGTTTCTATTTATTAAGTTATAAATTTTCAAATGACATGAGGGTGGATTATATGGATTGCTTGCTCTGTCCGTGGATTCATGATCTCTTCCACAAAAACTTTCAACCCACAATAAGGCAGCTGATGAATAGGACTGGATCAACTTTAATATAATAGCTGATATTCACCAGTGTATAAAAAACATAATCCAATATATCCCATATTTAAATATTTAAGTGGAATTTAATAACTGCCCTTCAAGGGTTCATGATATAAATTAGGGAAAAAAGTAGTGTCAGGGCTAAGTTATTAGAAAGTTTACAAATAAATTTCTTTTACAAAGAAACAGAAAAAAGTTCACTGTTACTATGGACTAGAAGTTATAGTTTTCACATAAATAACTTAGTTCTGCTGAGGTTTGTAGCTTGTCAGAACAAAGACATTGGTAACAAATGCTTCCTTGAAGTCATCCACATTTCGTAATGTTATTTACACTTGACTCACCCTTAGTATATCAAAGATTTAAATCATGCCCAAGAAACCACATGATGCATTTGTGGCAAAAATCCAGTTTCAGGTGTACTTTTGGCAGATGTTCCAGGGGATCATGAGTGTCTCAGGATGACCTGGCTCCAGTTAGAGAGTCAATGTCTCTTGAAGGACACTTGAAGTTTCCCGAACTCTGCTTTCCAACAATGGATCTGTATCATGGTGACACTTTAGGGGTACCAGAAAAGCTTCTGCTGCTATGACACCAAAAAGTCAAACTTAGCTGATAAAGAAAAGAAACTATCATTTATTTATATTAAGGAAAACAACCAAAAATGCATATTAGGAGTATTTTTTTTTCAATAAATACTGAATAACTAGTGGGTCTTGGAGAAGGTAGAGCCTTCCCAGGTTGCTCAGCAGTAAAGGATCTGCCTGCTTATGCAGATTTGATCCCTGGGTCAGGAAGATGCCCTGGAGGAGGACATGGCAACCCACTCCAGTATTCTTGCCTGGAAAATTCAATGGACAAAGGACCCTGAGGGCTATAGTCCAAGGGGTCCCAAAGAGTGGGTCACACCTGAGCACACAGGCCAGGAGGAGATGGCTGAAAAATGAATAGTATTCAGTTATTTGATCTACTTGTGTAACTTAGTGGATGGGATAAATATATCCACTTGCAATTATATTGCAATGTGTGTCTTTATTGAGGTATGAATAATGTAGAATACTGAATTGAACCTGAGACAAGATGTGACATAACTTCATGTCAGCAGAGTCTTAAGAGATGAGTAGGGTTTAGCAGTACAGATGAGAGTAGTGAAACGCAGCACATTTTGTACAAGTGGATACACAAGCAAAAGCGCAGATAATGGCCTAGAATGAGGGAGTTCAGGGTATATTGACAGTCACAAAAGTGTTAAGCAGCAGGAGTCAGAGGTAAAGACTATGACCATTTAAAAAATCTTTGATGACTTCGTCACATTATTGCTTCTGTTTAATGGTTTGATTTTTTGGCTGCAGGGCATGTGGAATCTAACTCCCCAGCTGATCATCAAACTCTGCAGCCCCTGCCCTGGAAGGTGAAGTCTTAACCACTGGGCGCCAAGAGAAGTCCCTGTAAAGCTTTTCAAATACATCTTAGGATTCTTGAATATTTTCAAAACTGTGTCACCCCTGTTCTTTATCCTTGACAGTGTAGAATTACACATCTCAGCATTCCCTCCCCCTCCAAAGACACTCTGTGGGTCTTTCACACTCAGACTACCATTGACCACAGAGTATGGATTGTCAGCAGTGGACTAGATTGAATGTTCTGTAGCAGGGGAGTCAAGAGTATCTCAGGGATCTTCTTGACATCCTCATACACTGCCTGGATCCTGAAGCAGGCCCTAATTTTCTACCTTCCAGTAACGCCTTCAAAAGGGTCCTTCTCTTCTATGGGCTCCTCTCCTCACCATTTCTACCCTTGCTCTGACCTGAGATGTTCCACACCCTGTAGCTGTGAATCTCTGCAAGGAGAAGAGTTAAAGAAAATACCAGTTTACTAATTTCCCTCCATTTCCAGCATCTTTAATCTGGCCAAGAGTGACTGCCTCTTAGAAAAAGTGTGAAACATTTTGTTAAAAGAGTATTTCTCCTTTCCCTTTTATACTATTAGAGGCAATGTAACACGGCCTTTTCCATTAGCTTAGCACTGCTATGGTTAAGCGAGGAAAAGAAGTGTGTTATATCTATCTTGCCCACAGAGCATATGAGTGGCCATGGGAGAAACAAGCCTATCAAGTCATGTGTCATTGAAGGGTTGAAGCAAAGGAAAGATATATTTTTATTTTTTGTTCACTGTTTGGCAGCGTGTGGATGGTGGATTAAGGAAGACAACTTTGGAGTCTGGGAAAAACTGTTGAAGCAATTTGCACCACAACAAAAAAAGCCTTCTATGGGAAAGGGGTGAACTGTGAGAATATCCAGAGGATGAGTGGGGCTCAGTTGGTTTACTTATTGATTTCATTACATAAACTATGTAGAATTCGTCTTGACAAGCTTTCACTGATTTTTGGTGATGTGCATTATGGGATGGGAGCAGTAGAAGATACATGGTTAGAAAGTTCTTCAAAGAGTTAATTTTGGAGGCTCTAGGACATGCAGATGGGGAAAAACTGAAGACTTCTGGACTTACCATTCCCAAGTTTGAGGACAAGAAGCTCTGACTTAAAGCAAATGGCCAAGGACTTTCCTGGGAGTCCAGTGGCTAAGACTCTGTGCTCCCAAAGCAGGGGGCCTAGGTTTGATCCCTGGTAGAGGCATTAGATTCCACATGCTGCAACTAAAAAGATTTCACATGCCCCAACTAAAAGAATCTGCTTGCCACAACGAAGGCTGAAAACCCTGTGCACCACAACCAAGACTTGGTGCAGTCGAATAAATAAATAAGAATATTAAAAAAGGTAAACACCCAGTAGTTTACTTGTAATCTTCCTGTAATCTTGTAAGATCCTGTAGGTAGAGAGGATGGAGACACTGGGAGTAAAAGGGGAAGGCAGGCTTGACTTCCCACATAAAGATAAAGGAGGGAGATCCACAGCAGACAAATAGGAGGAGAAGCATCAAAAACTTCAGTACTTAACAAGTTTCCTAAAATGATCCCACTTGGTGCAATTCTTAAGATTCAACCTTGACTCCATTGTTAGATACTGCATTAAGACTTGGGTTCTTTTCTTGAACATCGAGGATTCTGGATTATTTCCATGAGGACTATATATCATATGGGATATTTATTGGTGTAACTTTTTCTGACTTGAAGTCATTCAGACAACAGATTGTTCCATGTCACAAGAGCAAAGGTGTAGCTGTCATGAAGTATACATGCAAAAATATTATTACTTCTATAAAATTATGTGTATGTACTTACATATTCATAAATACCTTGGGTGTGTGAATGCTCAATTGCTCAGTTGTGTCTGACTCTTTGAGGCCCCATGGAATGTAGTCCGCCAGGCTCCTCTCTCCATGGGATTACTCAGGCAAAAACACTGGAGTGGGTTGCCATTTCCTCCCCTAGGGCGTCTTCTTGACCCAGGGACTAAAACTGTGCTGTCTGTGGATCTTGCATTGGTAGGCAGATTCTTTACCACTGAGCCACCTGAGAAGCCCCATATATAACACATGTGATATAATTTGTATATATATACACACACACATATATATGTATCTTCCCTGATGGCTCAGATGATAAAGAATCTGCCTGCAATGCGGGAGACCTGGGTTTGATCCCTGGTTTGGGAAGATCCCATTCAGAAGAGAACAGCTACCCACTCCAGTATTCTGGTTTGGAGAATTCCATGGACAGCAGAGCTTGGCAGGCTATGGTCCATGGGGTTGCAAAGAATTGGACACAACTGAGTGACTTTCACTGATCACTGATATGTATATGTATATGTATATATGTATGCATATATTTTTTGACTGAATTGTGAGGTAATCTGAGATAAAGCTTTCTTGTGACTATCTTCCAAATATACAATTTAGTCCCAAAGAAGCACCAATAAGGGAACATTTGGGACTTCAAAGTTCTAAAGTGTAGAATCCCAGTGTGATAACCTTAGTTCACTAAATGGAAAAGTAAAATAACCATAAGACACAAGCACAACTCTGAAAGCAATCTGGAGCTGTATTGACTAATTCATACTCTTTATATAGTGGTAACAAGCAAAGTTGGGAGCAACTTACCAACTGAGTCAGGAGACAAGAGTGAGCCAGAGAAGGACTATCAGAAGAGAAGAAGAAGCTCAAACCATGGCAGGAGAAAGCTTGTGAGTCATAGAGTTGGCCAATGTATTTAATTGCATTTAATTTAAAGTTGATATTGAATATTCAGTATTAATTTGCTTCCTGTTTTGTGTTGAGATGTAGCAACAGCGCCCTGCATCAACCTTTTAGTAAAGAGTTTTCATCTCTAATACAGTGTGAAGAGGACACTGGCTGAAGCCCCAGTGGATTGAAGAATGAACTGACAGTGAAGAATCACAGCAGTTACCCCTTGTAGGGGGGATGTGGCCTGGGTAGAGACTGGATAACCCCTCACACATGGAGGGTGACCCATGTGGAAGACCTGGTCCAGTTTGCCCAGTGGTTCTCTGGAGAAGGAAATGGCAACCGACTCCACTATTCTTGCCTGGAAAATCCCATGGATGGAGAAGCCTGGCAGGCTACCATCCGTGGGGTCACAAAGAGTCAGACACGACTGAGTGACTTCACTTTCTGATGCAAAGAGCCAACTCATTGGAAAAGATGCTGATGATAGAAAAGACTGAAGGCAGGAGAAGCAGGCGACAGAGGATAAGATGGTTGGATGACACCACTGACTCAATGGAAATGAATTTGAGCAAACTCTGGGAGATGGTGAAGGACAGGGAAGCCTGGCATGCTGTAGTCCATGGGTCCACAAAGAGTCGGACAAGACTGAGTGACTGAAAATCAATGAAAGAGTGGGTAGCACAGGAAAAGATACAGGAAAAGGATATGTGTTGCAAGGATAAAGGATATGGGGTTGCAACGATTTGGACATGACTTAGCGATTGAACCACAAAAAGAAGGGGACATTTGGAAATATCTGGAGACTTTTTTCCTTGTCACAAAGGGAGAGAGTTACACTGGGATTTAATGAGTGGAGATCAGATATGCTAACATCCCACATTACACAGAACAGCCTTCTGCAACTAAGAATTACTTGACTTCAACGTCAACAGCAAGGTTCAGAAGCCTTAGGTCACATATGCTTGTTTTTAGCTATAGCAGGATACAATGTAAATTTCTGGCATTTAACATAGAACTTTAGAAAGTGTTCCTTTTCCTTGCCCTAAAAGATTCTGCAACCTGTGGGTTGGGAAACTCCTTTTGTATTTCCTTTTCCAGTCCTTTCTTCTAAACTTGCCTCCCACCTCAAACAGTGAAAAGGCTGGTTGATGTTTAACTAGGACTCTGACATGGAAAAGAGGCCACATTTCATATTATAAAAAAGACCCTTAGGATTACTTATATTACCGAACAATTGTTAAACAGTCTGGTAGCTCTGTCTCAGATTGCCTGGAAGAATCTGGCATTTTTCCATTCTTAGTGAGTTCTTTCTGGGTGGTGGGGAATGTGGTATGCGGGATTTTAGTTCTCTGACCAGGGATCAAAACCGTGCCCCCTGAACTGACTGTGGAGTCTTAACCACTGGATTGCCAGGGAAGTTCCGCTTACTGAGTTCTTGGTCCAAGTTCTTCTTACCTTGTTTTCCCTACATGGAACTTGAAGGACCCATACCCTGTGGAAATGGATCCCTGGTACCCAGAATTCACAGATGAGAGAGCTGCAAGCTTAACAATAAAGGCTTTCCTTGTCTTCCCTTCTTGATGTACACAGAATTTTGTCACTCTGAATCTCTGTCAATACTTGTTCCTGAACCACTTATTTCTATGGTGGTTTTAAAGGTTAAAATTGATATTAAAGAATATGAAGTCTGGGTTCTGATTCTAAATTTAAGATGTTGAGAAAATTAGGTCATGTTGAGAAGTCTGTAAAAGAGCAAAGAATTTAGACATTTATATCTGCCCATCTTGAAATAGACATACACAGAATCTAATACCTGCCCCTTGACATGCGATGTTCCAAACTAACAGCAATTCTGCCAAGCAATTGATGGGATAGCGCAGGAGAAGATGAGTCATTAAAACATAAGCACAAACTTTAGTCAGACAAACTGATGGGATTGCTGCCAAAGGAAAAAAAAATATCTCACAGTTGGGCCACCCTCATAGATTTGTCTAGCAAACACAGCCACGTATTCCTGTACTTAGCAACCTGATTCTGTGATTCTGAATTATCAGTCCCTATCATTTTCATTGCTTAGGAGAAAGATTACTTGAGGGAAAATGTTATTTCAAAGCTAATAACTGAGAAAGAAAGTGATACTCATTTCTCTGGCAGTATTTAGCTTGTTCCCTCAGAATAAGGAAAGTGTCGATTCAAGTTATCTGAAAATTTGAGTCAAGATTTGTAAACCAGGATTTTTCAAGCTTTACCATCCAGAATACATGTTCCCTAGAATATGGATGAAGTGCATACTCGCTACTTACTACCCCCATTGGTTCAGACTCAACAGGCTTTTTTTTTTTTTTTTTTTTTAACAGGCTTCAAGGGTATTTCTGAGCAAATGGTTTGTGGATTTGACTTTACAAAAAGTCTGTCAAAGATGTCAGCTCAAGACTGGTGGGCAATGATAAAATAACTAGACACACCCAACTGGCCTAATAAATATTTGTTAAATGAATTATCTCCAGCTCTTTACCTAGAAACAGAACTTTTTTTGCTTTCCTTATGAGTGAATCGCTGGTCTGACTTATTCTATGTTATTTTAGAGAAACTCAACTCTCCACATTCTCTTAGATGAATGAATTTTAGTCTCTGGAGTCAAAAAACTCGGTTTTTTTATGTTAACCCAGATTATATTAACCCTTTCCTTTCCTAACTAATGTGATCTTGGGCCCTTCTTTTCGTATAACGTGGCTTTAGTTTAAAATTTTCTAACTTGAGAAGCTTAATGATTACTTCTCAAAATATCATATCTCTGACAAGAGAGAAAGAAGGCATAACACATGTGAAAGATGCAGTTTAAAGTCTGCTAATTAACGTTAGTCATTTTATGATTCCTAGAAACATAACGAACTGGAATTCAGAATTAAATAACAGAGGTAATGGCAATGAGATACTTCTAATCAATCCTTTCTTTAAGAAAAAAAAAATGTTTTCCTCAATAGCTGGGAGAAAGCCAGGTTTAAAGTGAATGCAAGTTAAGTATCAGTTGATGAGTTAAAGTTGTATCTGCCATACATCACTTTGCTTTGTTGCTTTTACAGTCAACATTATTGAGGCATTAGTTACTTGCTTCTGAAGATAGTGGTTGCCCAGGTTCCATAGGGGTCAGTTAATCTCAAGGAGGAGAATGGATGGTCTTTTGGGTGGAGAAGGCTTGTTAAGGCAACCAGTCCACTTCCAAGCCTCCCCACCCTGAAAATCCCCAATCACTGTGCACACATTCAGCTCACGCACACAGGTAGACACTTGCCCCATTCTCCTTCATTCTCATCCTGTGCAAGATGAGTCAGTTGAGTTCTTCTTGCCTCCCCCTTGGCTGTGCTCATGAAGGATAGCTCTTTAAGTAAGGGTGTTGGTGAGCAATTACAGGCTGGGAGTGGAAAAGAAAGTGAGTGTCTAAAAGTAATTCCAAAGCATTTTTCTGCATCTCTTTTTCTTTCTGATAAAAGAGGTATAAACGCATCTGGGAAATGAATCATCCTGTCACCTGCAGCAGAAATGCAGGCGCTTTCCTGTTTTAAGCCTAGCATATTAAAATTAAATAAAAAGAAGAAAGCAAGCATGGGGGTAGGTAAAATGCGGTAGGGCTTAATTATATTGGCACAAGTCAGATAGACATAACAAAAACCAAGATAAATTTCAGGGCAGATGCTGCCTAACCTGAAGGGCACAGTGACCCACTGGCATCTAGCTTAGCTTAGCCTTTGGTTATCATCTGAATGAGTCAGAGCTCCTTGCCTTCCCAGCATTGGGTCCACTACTTGAATTGGGTGACGGAAAGAAGAAAACACATGGGAACTTCCCTGTCAATATGGGAAGGGAGCTGGCCTTGAGAGACAGCTGGAACATGAGAACTCAAACACTCGCAGATCACTCATTGAGACACTGCTTCTCTCGGAACTTAGGATTCGTTATTGTGGATGACTCTCCCCTAAGGAAAGAGGAACAGGAAAATAAATCCCTAAATCTTGTATTTTCCATCTTCAGGGTTCAAGAGAATAAAAGCATGGTAGAGTGGGTCAGATTTGAGGCAGAGACAGAAAGTAAAGTCACAAGAACTTGTGTGTGTGCGTGTATAAGTGTGTGTATGTGTGTGTAAGTGTGTGTGTGTGTCAGGGTGCAATACGAGGCAGACACAATGATGTGACACATGGTTCAGATTTCTCTTCATGAATAAAACTTTCAAAATCTAACCTTTAGCAAGGCGGCTGGCACCCTCCTCTGTAGCCTCTTTAGATATTTCTGCCAATGGAGCGATCCACCTCTCGTAAGATCGTATTCTCTCCCGGAATAGCTGGCCTCAGCCTCTGATGACAGACTGACCAGAGGATATAAAAGCCTGTCCCCCCCGACTCCTCTGGAATTCTTCAAAGTCCTCTGTGCCCATTCCTGTTCCTTTCCCTTCTACCAGCGTTGAGACCAAGAACACAGCCTAATAAAGCCCCTGTACCCTCAACTGCATCTCAGAGTTGGCTCCCCAGGAAAGCCTTCCAGGGACAACTGAGAAGAAAGAAGAGAGAGGAGAACAAAACTCTGGGTACCATCAACCTTTAAGATGCAGAAGAAGGAGGAGAATCTGTATAATAAAGTAAGCGGAAATTAAGGAGGAGATGGGTCCTGGAACAGCAGATGGCATGGCTCCCGCCTGATATACTCCATTCATTCATTTCGGTGAGTAGATAGGCTTAGACTGAGAGACACTTGAGGTTGATGGTAAGTTTTTAATAGCTCTGGGGGGACTAGTCCTTGCAACAGGACACAAGATTGACAAATGGTGTTGAGGCTCCAGATGAGACTGATAACCATGATGTATCAACACCAAACTGTACGTCAAGTGCCATTTACTCTTGCATCACTCAGTTTTGTGGGAGAAAACACAATGGACTGAAGGATTGCTTCACTTTGGGGATCTACATGGAGGAGTAGAGTGGTTACCTAAAAAACAGAGGCCATGAGAGTTGAAGCAATAATTAAAAATTGAACATAAAATCTGCACATATGTGCACTCTCTCTCCCTCATACACACACACACACACACATGGTCATCCCTCTGAATCCATGGGGGACTGGTTTTGAGACACCATGGATCTAAAAATCCACAGATGGTTAAGTCCCTTATATAAAATGGCATGTGAAACTGGATGTGTGGTTGGTTGAGTTCGTGGATGTGGAATCTCCCAATCAGAGGGAGTACAACAATCTGTACATGATTGTTGATTCTTCTATAGCAATGACGATACTCTTATTTTTCACATTTTATTTCCAAGGAATTGTTACAACATGCCATTCCATTTTCTCTTGATGATTTTACATGGTATTCATTTGCAATGAAGTTTTATATTATGTATTAATGAAGTTATTCCATTTGTCTTTTCTAGGTCTTGTGATGAATTTTAAAAGAAACAATATGGGTATACAATCACATAAGCAATTAAAATAGAAGGTAGGACTTCAGGCTTTAGTCATTGGCTAGCCAGAAATTTTATAGCCCATAAAATATGAGAAGGATGCTTTAAATTTACTTTCTGTTGGCATGACTTCACTTCCTTTTCAAATAATGGGTATCGTCCTTGGAGTTGGGGTGATAGAGGATGAGAAGGAGATTAATGGAGTCATATCTTGAACTTTCCTATAAAATCAGTGAGAAAGGGTCTCCTTGCTTCCATGGATTTTGGCTATTCATGTGGTATACAAGAAATATACAGGCTGAATGACTCAAAAGGTAAATTTGGCAGTTATTGTATATATATTAAACTAAAATGTCCCAAAGCTCAATGATACCATAGTAAGTTTTCTGTTGAAACGATCAGCATTTTTAGTAATTTATCCCAGAAAGGCTTCTGCATAATCCAGAGCAAGGAAGGAGCTGCATCTTTCTTGCCAAGCCTGATGGTTAACATCTCACCGAGCAGAAGGTTATCTTATTTTACCTTGTTTCTGTATGTTGGGAAGGTTCCAAGTAGCTTATTAAGGAGGGTGGGAGTGGGTCAACTCCAGTGTTTAGATTCTCAAACTGTTTTCAATTAGGAAATGACTTCTGTGTTTCTCCCACTCAGGTGCCTTTGATTAGTGAGAAGCACAAATATACAGTCAGGCAGAAATGCATGCCCTTATTCAGAATACAAAGGTGACCAAGTGCTCAGCTGACTGACATTGCTATATGTTCCATGACACACACAGATGCTTTTTGAACCTGGCTGGCCTATCCTTGTGCATGGCTGCCAGACTCCACAAGGCTAACTAGGAACACCCAGAGTTGTTTTTGTTTCTTATACAAGGGCCTTGCCCTATAGGATAGAGACATTCCACTGAACAGCTGCGTGACTTTACAGAGCCCTGGCTCTGCTGTCCTTGGAGTTGCTTTAAGAGTTAGATGTGAATATTTTTCACTGCCAGCAAAGGGTTGTGGATGAATTCTAGGTCATCAGAAGAGAATGTTGAATAATTAATACTATGTGTGGCATATTTTAAACTTCTTATTTTATATTGGAATATGGTTGACTAACAGCATTGTGTTAGTTTAATACGTACAACAAAGAGATTCAGTTATCCATGTATCTGTTCTTTTTTCAAATTCTTTTCCTATTTATGTTGTTAGAGAGTAATGAGCAAGGTTCTCTGTGCTATTCGGTAAGTCCTTGTTGGTTATCCATTTTAAATACAGCAGAGTGCACATGTCCATCCCAAACTCCCTAACCCACCCCTCCCAGCCACTTTTCTCCCCTGATTAACATAAATTCATTCTTTAAGTCTGTGAGTCTGTTTTGTAAATAAGGTCATTTGTATCACATTTTAAAAATTCCGCAAAGAAGTGATAGCATATGATATTCTAATACTAACCCTTTCACAGTCTATTCCATTTGGATTCTGGGTTAAGATGAGAGCCACTGAGAAAAACAAGGATTGATGGAGAGACTCCTCTTGTCTTCTTTTCTCCAGTCCCCCTGATCTCCAATCAATCCCATAGCCAGATGAAGTTTATCAAGTCTGATCAGCTTACTCTGTTGCTAAAATGCAAGGGCTTCCTGTGACTTTTCACGTAAAGACAAAGATTCTGTCTTCTACAGGTCCCTGCCTCCTTATTCAAGGAATATCTCTAGTCTAACCCTTAAACCTGTTTTCTTTGTACATGTTTTTCTTTTTATCTGATTCCCTCACCCAGATTTCCCAATTATATCAGCTCCTCTTGAGACATGTTTCCACTTCATCATATGACTCTTCTTCATAGTATTTTTCCAGGTGCATTTTTACATAGAATTATATGATTGCTTAATACAAATCTAGACACTCACAGACAAGAAATATGTCTGTTTCATTCTACACCATATGCCAGTGTCCAGCGCTATACCTGCCGTGGCACACAGTTAGGTTAAAAGATATGCTGATTTAGATAATGTCCAAGAAGTTTCCCTCATACTCACCGCCTGCTGACACATATCCTTTGCCTGTGTCTTTCTTGTGCTACCCAGTCTTTCCACTGAGCCAGAAACTCTCTTAAAAAACAATTTGACGGGACTTCCCTGCTGGCCCAGTGGTTAAGACTCTGAGCTCCCAATGCAGGGGGCCCAGGTTTGATCCCTGGTCAGGGAACTAGATCCCACATTCTGCAACTAAGACCTGGTGCAGCCAAATAAATGAATAAATATTAAAAAAAAAAAAAACAATTTGACTATGATATTTTAAGAAAATCTAGTCATGATGAGACAGTATTAAGAACAATTAGAGAATAATCTAGCTGGTTTATGCCTAAATAATTAACAAATTTCAAATTGTCCCCAAATGTGTCTGGTTTTCTTAACCCACAAAACACTCTATATACTATCTTGGCTTGAAATTTATATTCTAATTCATGAAAGATGCTCAATAAAATGTATCATCTCTATTAACACCCATATATACCTTTTTTGGGGCTTCCCAGGTGGTGCTAGTGGTAAAGAAAATGCCTGGCAATGCAGCAGATAAAAGAGATGCCAGTTGGACTCCTGGGTCAGAAAGAACCCCTAGAAGAGGGCATGGCAGCCCACTCTAGTATTAATGCCTGGAGAATCCCATGGACAGAGGAGCCTGGAAGGCTATAGTCTGTAGGGTTGCAAAGATTCAGACACAGCTGAAGCAACTTAGAGTGGATGTACGCATGCCTTTTTCAGTTTTGTTTAACCCAATATCAATAATTATTCCCTGTTTTATATCAATACAGTGTAATATCAACTTGCTTTTATAAACCTATTTCAGTTGTTTTATATTTCCCAAGCAATATGATCTCAGTTACATCATTCACAGCCAACTCTAAAATAAGCATCTTCTATCAGTAAGTCCGGTAGATGCAAAGTCCTAGGAAAATTTAAACAAATATTTTGATTTTGTTTACATATATGCCACCAGCTGCTTTAGAAAATCTGCTTGGGAAAAAACAAAAATTACAGGAGAACCCCATATTGTAAACACCTGGATTTAAATACTCAACAAAAAGCCAGAAAGTAAACACTGAAATATTAAATTCAATCATCTGGGAAAACACCTACTCCCAAGTGTATGTGAGACATTGTTTAATTTCACATAAAATAGACTAAGTGGCAAAGTGAAGAGAAGAAAACAGATAAAAAGGCTCATTGTTACGGAACCAGCTGTCTCATCTTTGTACGTACTGGTGGCTTGTTGGAAAGTTTAGAAACCCCAGATATACTGAGATTCCCTTCTGCCTATAACCTTCCCAGCTGACAAGAGGATCTTTTAGCCATGGATTCTCTGTCCATCACCACAAAGCCCATTTGCTAAAAAAAAGTACAAGTGGTTAAACGCTGAGAGTCATTGATATCTGAGCTTTGTGCTAAGTGTCAGGAATATAGATAGTAAAAGCCATTCTTTCCTTTAGAGTGTATAATTTAGCAAGGGTAAAATTACCTGTGAATAATTGTGAGATATTCCTGGTACATGTTGGAGTAGAGGTTAATGCTAGGACTTGTTGTTCAGCTGCTAAGTTGTATCCGACTCTTTGCAACCCCATGGATTGTAGCCTGCCAGGGTCCTCTGTCCATGGGATTTACCAGGCAAGAATACTGGAATGGGTTGCCATTTCATTCTCCAGAGGATCTTTCCGACCCAGGGATAGAACCTGCATCTCCTGCATTGGCAGGAGGATTTTTTTTTAACAACTGCGTCACCCCGGGAAGCCAAGTGCCAGGACTAGTGGTGTTTCAAGGAAGGAAATGATGGAATTCTTGCAGGATTTAAGAAAGCTTTCCTATCAAAAATAATCATTCAGTTATGTCTTGGAATATGCATAGAATTTTCTCCAATATTTAGGTAAAGGAAGGTGAGTTGACAAGTGTGAAAGGGGTTACAAGTGTGCATTCCAGGCAGAGAAAAAGTCATCCCAAAGTGAAAGAAGGGTGTCCAGGACTGCCTGAGGCAGCACAAGCATAAGGGATCAAATGACAAGGGATCAAATGCTCTATGTGTCTGCCCTTGTGCCCAGGGCTCCTGGACCCCAGCTCTGGGAACAAACTGCCATCCCAGCTATGTCTTCTACTCAGGCGGCACATGCTCCACTATCCAGTGAGATGTCATTTCCAAAACACAAGGTCAAAGATGAAATTATTAGGAATTTCAAGATGGCAACAGGAGATCATTAAACCAGGCATAGGAGTCTTTCTCAGTACAAGACCTTGTGCTAATACATATGTCTCCTGCCCATGAGATCAGTTCCACATTAGCACAGTTCTCAGTATAGAAGAAAGTGATGTATGATCAAAAACATTCAGTTTTCCTCTCTATTCTACCCAATTTTTAAAAACTTCCTTTTTTAATTAGTTTATTTTTTACAGTAGGTCCTCCTTGATTACCTTTATTATTTTAATTTTTTGGCTATCCACTTTAAACACAGCAGTGTGTACGTTCCAATCTGAAACTCCCAGTCTTTTCCTCCTTCAGTTCCACCCCACCCTCTCCCTCTGCAACCTTTAAGTTCATTCTCCATGAGTCTGTCCTGCAAGCAAGTTCATTTTTATCATTTGTTTTAGATTCCACATATATGTGATAGCATATTGACACTCACCCCAATTTAATATTTTTTTTCCTGTTTCTTTATTTTTTAATTAATTTTTTTATTGAAGGATAATTGCTTTACAGAATTTTGCTCTTTTCTGTCAAACCTCAACAGGAATCAGCCATAGGTATACATATATCCCCTCCCTTTTGAACCACTTCCCATCTCCCTCCCCATCCCTCCCGTCTGGGTTGATACACAGCCCCTGTTTGAGTTTCCTGAGCCAGACAGCAAATTCCTGTTGGCTATCTATGTTACATATGGTCATGTAAGTTTTGAAGTTACTGTTTCCATACATCTCAACCTCTCCTCGCCTCTCCCCAAGTCCATAAGTCTATTATCTATGTCTGCTTCTCCGTTGCTGCCCTGTAAATAAATACTTAAGTACCATTTTTCTAGATTCCGTATATGAGTGTTAGAATACAATATTTATCTTCCTCTTTCTGACTCATTTCTCTCTATATGTTAGGTTCTAGGTTCATCCACCTCATCAGAACTGACTCAAATGTGTTTCTTTTTATGGCTGAGTAATATTCTTTTGTGTATATGTACCACACCTTCTTTATCCATTTATCTGTCAATGGACATCTAGGTTGCTTCCATGTCCTAGCTATTGTAAATAGTGCTGAAATGAACAATGGGATACATGTGTGTTTTTCAATTTTGGTTTCCTCAGGGTAAATGCCTAGGAGTGGGATTGCTGGGTCATATGGTGGTTTTATTCCTAGTTTTTTAAGGAATCTCCATGCCGTCTTTCATAGTGGCTGTATAAATTTACATTCCCACCAACAGTGCAAGAGCATTCCCTTTTCTCCACACCCTCTCCAGCATTTATTATTTGTAGACATTTTGATGATGGCCATTCTGACCAGTGTGAGGTGATGTCTCATTGTGGCTTTGATTTGCATTTCTCTAATAGTGAGAGATGTTGAGCATCTTTTCATATGTCTGTTAGCCATCTGTATGTCTTCTTTGGAGAAATGTCTGTTTAGGTCTTTTTCCCACTTTTTGATTGGGTTGCTTGTTTTTCTGGCATTGAGTTGTATGAGCTGCTTGTTTATTTTGGAAATTAACTCTTTGTCAGTTGTTTCATTTGCTATTACTTTCTCCCATTCTGAGGGTTGTCTTTCCACCTTGCTTTTAGTTTCCTTTTCTGTGCAAAAGCTTTTAAGTTTAATCAGGTTCCACTTGTTTACTTTTGTTTTTATTTATGTTACTCTAGGAGGTGGGTCATAGAGGATCTTGCTTTGATTTATGTCATCTAATGTTCTATGTTTTCCTTGAAGAGTTTTATAGTTCTGATCTTACATTTAGGCCTTTAATCCATTTTGAGTTTATCTTTGTGTATGGTGTTAGGAAGTGTTCTAATTTCATTCTTTTACATATAGCTGTCCAGTTTTTCCAGCACCATTTATTGAAGAGGCTGTCTTTGCCCCGTTGTATATTCTTGCTTTCTTTGTCAAAAATAAGGTACCCATAGGTGCATGGGTTTATTTCCATTGCCCCAATTTTAATATTAACTGAACTTGAAATGTTAACAAATTGGAGAAGAGGGGAAGGGAATGTGGGCAACACTGGAATGAAACCAAGACCAGAGGCAGGGCCTAGATAGTGGAAGACTTTATACAACATTTTAGAATTTGATGTTTATACTGTGGGGGAAGAGGCACTGTTGAATGATTTCAGGAGTGATGTCACATAACCAGATTTGTAGGTTAGGAGATTCACTCTGGTGTTAATTTAGTGGGTGAATGTGATGTGGGAGAAACATGGTGGGAAGCTAATTCTGAGCATTACAGAATTAACGCTTAGATGGATGTTTTACCTCCCTCCCTAGACTGTAGAGATCATGATTCTGGTGCTGGTGGATACCTGCTCTGTGTTCTGGTTCTCAATGTGCATGTCCTGTTTCTCACACTAGAGTGAAAATCCCTAGATGCCTTTTAAAGAGTAGATGCTTAGTATTTATTTCTTGTCAAGCTGAGGTTGCCTTAGCTATTTGAATAATCACATCAAAATCTTGATTCATATAGGTCTCAGTCTGAATCCAGCCAAAATTATGGGCTTCTCTGGTGAGAATCCACCTGTCAGTGTAGGAGACCTAGGTCAATCGCTGACTTGGGAAGATCCCCAGGGGAAGGAAATGGCAACCCACTGTGCTATTCTTGCCTGGGAAATCCCATGTACGAGGAGCTTGGCAGGCTAAAGGCCATGGGGTCACAAAAGAGTCAAATATGACTAAGTGACTAAGCAACAACGTGTTATCATAGGTAAATCAGTTTAGTAAGGAGAGAAGGGCTACCCATGTTCACAATGCTCTGGAAAGAAGTTAAATACCTGCATGTGATCTTCACAAAGGAAAAGTAAAAACAAACCATTGTGTTGAATAATAAATGCATTAAATAAAGTGAAAGTGTTAGTCGTGTCTGACTCCTTGCGACCCCATGGACTATAGTCCACCAGGCTCCTCTGTTCATGGGATTTCCCAGGCAAGAATATTGGAATGGGTAGCCATTCCCTTCTCCAGGGATCTTCCCAACCCAGGGATCAACCCTGGGTCTCCTACACTGCAGGCAGATTCTTTACTGTCTGAGTCACAAGGGAAGTCCATTAAATCAAATCAAGTAGTAAATCAATGTACAGATCTCCACTGATAAAGGAAACTGTATTATAGTTCTATTTATAGTACAGAAATTGATGCCTGTAGCTTTGATACTTTGGGTAGATATCCATTATTGCATAGGCTTGCAATGTCACAGTCAAGAGGGATTGGGGCTTCTAATATGAACAGGATGGAGTTTTGTTTTCAGCTCCCACATTAGACTCACCTGGGAAAGTTTAAAAATTATCCTTGCCTGAGTTCTAACACAACTAAATTTAATTTCTTGGAGTGAGGCTTGGATATCTAACTTTCCCCAAGCTTGAGTTGTGTCACTCATTTTAAAGTGAATTGTATCCCAACGGTTGTACTTTTTTCAGAATGTCATACAAATGTAACCAAAATTGTTAGTCTGTTGCACCAGGTTTGTTTCATATCACATTATATTTTTGAGATTCATCATACTGTTGAAAGTAACATAGTTCATTTCTTTATGTTCTATTGAAAATGCTGAGAAGTAATCAATGGTATGACTATCGACACCACAATTCATTTCTCCACTCACTAGTTTCTCCATTCACTAAGCTTTAAAAATCCTGCCAGTTGATTGTAGAACACAACAAGGATTAAGAAACACAGAAAACCTTAGTTATGAATATTACTTTGCATTATCAAATCCCTTCACATGCCTCAGTTATCATACTTGTACTCATTGACTGAACATGATATATGTGGGGGAAGTTAGAATTACCAGAGACTAGTCTATAGACCTTGCTGTCTGACGCACATGGAAACTTTGAGTCATGTCTGCTTAACCATAATTTTATATTTGATGTTATGTAAAAAATATATGTACTTTCAATTGCATAACAAATTAGTACCACACACATCCAAATATCCCTGTTATCAATAGGCTTGGATATGTTGGTGGGAGATTTATGAATAAAGACATTATTCATGTTCCAAATCATCTTTTCTTATCCATAAATGGAAAGTATGTGTTTGTAAAGAGAGATCAGTTTTTGGACCCATACTTATTAAACTATTTAACATGTACATATTTCTGACCACTTGGAAAGCATTATGAGAGTGTTTCAGTATCCAAATCTGTAAATCATGATTAAGAACAATTTATAAGGTCACAGACATTTCCTACATAAATGGTTGGTTGTGACAGTTCATCTATGCTTTTCCAGTCCTTTAAAGGCAACACTTAAAAGCAGTAGGATCAGAAATATCCTAGAAACTTCAACATCACAATGAAAGATGGTATTTACCAGTTCTTTTGTTTTTCTTTTTTTTTAAGTAAGTTTCAGGTGCAGTTTTTAAATTGCTGTGATTTAACAGTTTAGGGTGATATTACATATAGAGCAACTGAGAGTTATAATGACATGTCTGGGGGCCCTGAAGACTCAAGATTTTAAAAAGAAATATGCTACTTGAGAACAAAGAATTGGATTTGGCCTACAGAAAGTAAAATATCATTTGAGGGAATTTCTCTGAGTTAAATGAAACTTGAACTTTATTCTTTAAAAGGAATGAAGTGCATATAGTTATGTGATGATGAGGCAACATCAAGGGCAATCTGAATTACAAATAATTCTTATTGATATTCTTATACCTTATACCTCTCTCCACCCTGAAAATGAGAACTGAACTCTGGATCCATCACTATTTATGGATTTTGTAACCTCTTGACCTCAGGAAACAAAAAGTTTACCTAGAATTTCTAGTTTCCCTTGTCTCTCCCTTCAGAAAAAAATCCCTTCACAGGATTGTTATGAATGTTGTTTAGTCTCTAAGCCATGTCTAAGGCTTTTGCAATCCCATGGATTGTAGCCCACCAGGCTTCTCTGTCCATGGGATTTTCCAGGCAGGAATACTGGAATGGGTTGTCATTTCCTGCTCCAGGGAATCTTTCTGACCTAGGGATTAAACCTAGTCTCCTGCATTGCAGGCAGACTCTTTAACACTAAGCCACCCAGGCAGCCGATTGTTATAAATAGACTTTGCTTTTTATTTTTTTTATTTTATTTTTTTAGTTGTTTTTTTTCTTTTTTTTTCTTTTTTTAATTTTTTTTTTCTTATCAGCCATAGATTTACACGTGTTCCCCATCCCAATCCCCCCTCCCACCTCCCTCTCCACCCGATTCCTCTGGGTCTTCCCAGTGTACCAGGCCCAAGCACTTGTCTCATGCATCCCACCTGGGCTGGTGATCTGTTTCACCATAGATAGTATACATGCTGTTCTTTTGAAATATCCCACCCTCACCTTCTCCCACAGAGTTCAAAAGTCTGTTCTGTATTTCTGTGTCTCTTTTTCTGTTTTGCATATAGGGTTATCGTTACCATCTTTCTAAATTCCATATATATGTGTTAGTATGCTGTAATGTTCTTTATCTTTCTGGCTTACTTCACTCTGTATAATGGGCTCCAATTTCATCCATCTCATTAGGACTGATTCAAATGAATTCTTTTTAACGGCTGAGTAATAGACTTTGCTTTTTAGTCTTTGAAACTTAATGGGTGATATCAGATTTGAATGGTTAAGAAACATAATGAGACTTATTTCTCATCCCTTTGCAGGTCATTTCGTTTATCTTGCTGCAAAATTTTTCTTTTGGCAACTGAAGGAGATTAAAACTTTTACTTCCCAGGAGATTTGAATTCTGTTCCCTCCACATACATGCACACAGACATATTCTTGAAGGAATCCCTGATTTCTAAGGACATTCCAAACCTTGCAAAGATAATAATGATGTAATTCTAAAGTGAATGAAATTTACATCCTCTGACCTGGGGCGGGGGGGAAGGAAAGCTTAAAAAGAATTACTACAAGAATTAAAAATAATCTTTAAAAAGTGAAATAAGCATGGAAAGGGGGGGTCATTTCTTCTTTGTTTATGAGGAACTTATTATTTCAAGTTAATATCTAATTAAGTTGCTTAAGGCTTGTGTACTGGGTTGAGTAGTGTCTCCCTGCTTTTTTTGCTTAAAAATCTGACCTTATTTGGAAATATGTTCATTAGGCATGTAATTAGTTAAGATAATGTCATATTGGAGTAGAATGAGCCCTCAATTCAATATGACTAGTGTCCTTGCAAGATAGTGTAAGAGACAGAGACACAACACAGAGGGAAGACAACCGAGAAAAGACCAAAGCAGAGACTGAAGTTACACTGACACAAGTCGAGGAACATCTAGGGCTTCTAGAAATTGGAAGAGACAAGGAAGGAACTTCCTGTAGAGGCTGAGATGGGAAAATGGTCCTGCCAATGTGTTGATATTGGACTTTTATTTTACAGCACAGTCAGATAACAAATTTCCTTTGCTTTAAGTCATCCAGTTTTGGGCACTTTGCTTACAGTATCCCTAGGAAATGAATACAGCTTGCCTCTGATTTTCAGCCAAAGTGAGCATTAGCAGCTTACCATTCTATAGGCTTGGATACACAGATGACACCACCCTTATGGCAGAAAATGAAGAAGAACTAAAGATCCTCTTGATGAAATTGAAAGAGGAGAGTGAAAAATCTGGCTTAAAACTCAACATTCAAAAAACGAAGATCAAGGCATCTGGTCCCATCACTTCATGGCAAATAGATGGGGAAACAATGGAAACAGTGACAGCCTTTATTTTCTTGGGCTCCAAAATCACTGCAGATGGTGACTGCTCCTTGAAAGGAAAGCTATGACAAACCTAGACAGCATATTAAAAAGCAGAGACCCTACTTTGCCAACAAACATCCGTTTAGTCAAAGCTATGGTCTTTCCAGTTGCCATGTATGGATGTGGGAGACGGACTATAAAGAAAGCTGAGGGCTGAAGAATTGATGCTTTTGAGCTGTGGTGTTGGAGAAGACTCTTGAAAGTCCTTTGGACTGCAGGAGATCCAACCAGTCCATCCTAAAGGAACTCAGTCTTGAATATTCATTGGAAGGACTGATACTGAAGCTGAAGCTCCAATCCTTTGGCCACCTGATGTGAAGAACTGACTCATTGGAAAAGACTCTAATGATGGGAAAGATTGAAGGCAGGAGAAGTGGATAACAGAGGATGAGATGTTTGGATGGCATCATTGACTCGATGAAGCTGAGTTTGAGCAAGCTCTGGGAGTTTGTGATGGACAGGGAGGCCTGGCTGGCATGCTGCAGTCCATGGGGTCGCAAAGAGTAGGACACAACTGAACTGAAATGAACTGAAACAAAGATCCATCAATCCCTTAATGGTCAACAAAAGACTCAATCTTGTCCTTGAGTGAAACCCAAACATTAAACAGCATCAGTGAGCCACCCAAGGCCACAAGTTCTACCACCAAGACACAGAATTAGCCAACAGTGTATATTCCAGTGACCCCTATTTTCTTTCCGCTTGCTAACTCCTACATAAAGTAATGTCAACAAGTAATTGGTCCTCTTCAGTTCAGTTCAGTCACTCAGTTGTGTCCTCTTACCTTATACCAAAACCACAGATGCTAGTGAAACTGTTTCTCAGCTTGGGACTTGAACCCACGTGCTGGGACTCAAACCCAGCCACAACCCATGTTTTCAGGGCCTAATGAAGCTCAGGTTCTTGATGTTTCATTGCAGAAAGAATTCAGTGAGAGACAAAGTGATAGGTCAGAAGTGGATTTATTCAGATTCAGAGAGAAACACACCCCACAGACAGAGTGTGGGCCACCACAGAGGGTGAGTGTGGCCTTGAAATGTGGTGTGGTTAGTTTTTAAAGGCTGGGTAATTTCATATGCTAATGAGTGGGAGGATTATTCCAACTATTTTGGAAAGAGGTGGAAATTTCCAGAATTTGGGCCACCACCCACTCTTTGGTCTTTTGAAAGTGCCTTGGAACTGTCATTTCGGACTCTTTTGTTGACTATGATGGCTACTCCATTTCTTCTAAGGGATTCCTGCCCACAGTAGTAGATATAATGGTCATCTGAGTTAAACTCACCCATTCCAGTCCATTTTAGTTCACTGATTCCTAGAATGTTGACATTCACTTTTGCCATCTCCTGTTTGACCACTTCCAATTTGCCTTGATTCATGGACCTAACATTCCAGGTTCCTATGCAATATTGCTCTTTACAGCATTGGACCTTGCTTCTATCACCAGTCCCATCCACAACTGGGTATTGTTTTTGCTTTGGCTTCATCCCTTCATTCTTTCTGGTGTTATTTCTCCACTGATCTCCAGTAGCATATTGGGCACCTACCGACCTGGGGATTTCCTCTTTCAGTATCCTATCATTTTGCCTTCTCATACTGTTCATGGGGTTCTCAAGGCAAGAATACTGAAGTGATTTGCCATTTCCTTCCAGTGGACCACATTCTGTCAGACCTCTCCACCATGACCCGACCATCTTGGGTGGCCCCACATGGCGTGGCTTAGTTTCGTTGAGTTAGACATGACTGTGGTCCTGTGATCAGATTGGCTAGTTTTCTGTGATTATGGTTTTAGTGTGTCTGCCCTCTGATGCCCTCTCGCAACACCTACCATCTTACTTGGGTTTCTCTTACCTCGGACGTGGGGTATCTCCAGATGTTCAAGCTGGTTTTAGAAAAGGCAGAGGAACCAGAAATCAAATTGCCAATATCTGCTGGATCATTGAAAAAGCAAGAGAGTTCCAGAAAAACAGCTATTTCTGCTTTATTGACTATGCCAAAGCCTTCGACTGTGTGGAAGGCTTTCCAAAATAAACTGTGGAAAATCCTGAAAGAGATGGGAATACCAGAGCACCTGACCTTCCTCTTGAGAAACCTGTATGCAGGTCAGGAAGCAGCAGTCAGAACTGGACATGGAACAACAGACTGGTTCCAAATAGGAAAAGGAGTACTTCAAGGCTGTGTATTTTCACCCTGCTTATTTAAGTTATATGTAGAGTACATCATGAGAAACGCTGGGCTGGAAAGAAACACAAGCTGGAATCAAGATTGCTGGGAGAAATATCAATAACCTCAGATATGCAGATGACACCACCCTTATGGCAGAGAGTGAAAAGGAACTGAAAAGCCTCTTGATGAAAGTGAAAGAAGAGAGTGAAAAAGTTGGCTTAAAGCTTAACATTCAGAAAACTAAGATCATGGCATCTGGTCCCATCATCTCATGGGAAATAGATGGGGAGACAGTAGAAACAGTGTCAAACTTTATTTTTTTGGGCTCTAAAATCACTGCAGATAGTGACTGCAGCCATGAAGTTAAAAGGCGCTTACTCCTTGAAGGGAAAGTTATGGCCAACCTAGATAGCATATTAAAAAGCAGAGACATTACTTTGCCAACAAAGGTGTGTCTGGTCAAGGCTATGGTTTTTCCAGTGGTCATGTATGGATGTGAGAGTTGGACTGTGAAGAAAGCTGAGCGCCGAAAAATTGATGCTTTTGAACTGTGGTGTTGGAGAAGACTCTTGAGAGTCCCTTGGACTGCAAGGAGATCCAACCAGTCCATCCTGAAGGAGATCAGTCCTGGGAGTTCATTGGAAGGACTGATGCCGAAACTGAAACTCCAGTACTTTGGCCACCTCATGCGAAGAGTTGACTCATTGGAAAAGACCCTGATGCTGGGAGGGATTGGGGGCAGGAGGAGAAGGGACGACAGAGGATGAGATGGCTGGATGGCATCACCGACTCGATGGGCATGAGTTTGAGTAAACCCCAGGAGTTGGTGATGGACAGGGAGGCCTGGCGTGCTGCGATTCATGGGGTCGCAGAGAGTCGGACACGGCTGAGCGACTGAACTGACTGAACTGAACTGGAACTGTCTTGGCACATCTGGATGTGTCATTTCACTTGCTAATCCAGGATCAAGGTCTAGTCTTGTCTGCCATCTTGGTCCCTCTTGATTCTAATCGACTTATGTTGTGTCCTCAGGCTATGTCATTCTTTCAAAAGTTGTGTCCTCCCCCTTCCCTCCTGTTACATTCCCCCCTCAGAGATTTGACTCCCATATTCTTATGGGAAGCAGGAGGGCGAAGATCCATCTTTTGTAATTGCTTCAAGGCTGAGTAGAGGCATCGACCCTACCTATCAGGAGTAAAAATCTCTGGATGACTGATCTAGGGGCCCCAGGAGCAGGGAAGCTCCTTGTTTTAGTCCACATGGGCTGAAATCCCTACATAGCCATTGTCTTGATGTATAACTGTTGTAACTGGTTCCTTAGTCTTCCTATGTATCTTCTTGATGATGAAGTATTTTTTTGCATCAGCACCAGTGTACAGAAATATCTATAAATGACAAAAGACTCAAAAGGCATGGTCAAACATGTGACTATAGTGTATGATAAAGTTTGGTTACAATAACCAGAATTACAAATGATCACAATTAGCATAACATACCAAATAACCCCAGTTAAACATTTCTCTTTGAGATACCTTAGGAGCCCTCTAAAACATCCGAAAGTTAGTTTTAGCCACATAAGATCATAAGTCACTGTGAGATAATACTTAATCCCTAACCTAAAGACTTTTTTTCCCCTAAAGATCTCAAAAGGTAATAAAAATCACTCACAGGCAAAGAAACTCATCTCAATCTGTTTGTCAAAAGCAGCATTTCAAGAATACTTTGGAGGGAGAAATCAAATCCAGTCTTGTCCTAGCCCATCCCTAAAAACCCATTTACCCAACTAATCCTGAAAATGGGTACTCTTTGCCTAATTTAACCACACCAAAAAGGTTAAACCAATACCAGGTATCAGTTTTGTCCTGAATATTTTCCAGATAACATGAGCCTGTTTTGAAAAGACCCTGACACTGGGAAAGATTGAGGGCAGGAGGAAAAGGGGACGACAAAGGATGAGATGGTTGAATGGCATCACAGACTCAATGGACATGGGTTTGGGTGGACTCCGGGAGTTGGTGATGGGCAGGGAGGCCTGACGTGCTGTGGTTCATGGGGTCGCAAAGAGTCAGACACAACTGAGTGACTGAACTGAACTGAACTGAACTGAACATGAGCCTGAAATTCATTCTGGCCTGATTATTTTGTATTTTTGAGTATTTATATGAGTATTTAATTTATTTTAAGTTAATTAGGAACAGTTTTATGAATTAATTTTTGGCAATATCATAATCTATAACACACATATAGACACATATGAATGCACAAACAGAGACCTCATGGCTCTTGTTCCAGAATTTCAGCCATGATCTTGAGAACCCAAACCGTTTTCCCAGAATAGCCTTTAAATCTGAGAGAGTTTTGTTATCATTTTGTATATATTGAGGTAATCTGAAAGGTGGGATTATCTTTTGAAGCAAGTTCTTTGTTACTGGTAAGGCCTTTTCTAGCCATGTGGAAAAAGTCTCTCCCCACCCAGTGAATGTGCTTACCTTTAAGACTTGAGCATCTGAGTAAAATCAATTGGCCAGTTCTTCATTTTGTTTCCTTGGTGTTGAATGGGTCATAATGGAGGAGGGGGTGGCATTGTTCTAGGATTATTTTGTAAACATGTGTCACATGATTTGGTAATCAGAGCCACCATCATTTTATTCCTTTAAAGATCAGCTGGAGAAGGGATAGGTTACCCATGCCAGCATTCTTGGGCTTCACCTGTGGCTCAGCTGGTAAAAATCCACCTGCAATGCAGGAGACCTGGGTTTCATCCCTGGGTTAGGAATATCCCCTGGAGAAGGGAACAGTTACCCACTCCAGTATTCTGGCCTGGAGAATTCCACGGATTGTATAGTCCATGGGGTGGCAAAGAGTCAGACATGGCTGAGTGACTTTCACTTTCACCCACAAACAACCTTTGTAGTAAATTCCAAAGAGCTTTCCAAAGCATTTCACATCTGTAGTGGGCAGTTGCACTAGAACTTGAAAAGTTGAGAAATATGGAATCTACCGAATGCATAATTTGCTACCTGTATGTTATTCTTCTTTAACTCTTTAATAAAAATTAAAATTACATGCTTTCAAGATAAATGAAAAATCATTACTAAGATTAAATTTACAGAAGAAAAACCAAAACTCTTTTGAAGAGAAATTCTGTTTATCAAGAGCTTTTCAATCACATAAATCTGAAATTGCATTTATATTAAGTAAATGAGGCAGTTAATTGGTTGAAGGATTTGAATTGGAAATTCCAAATCACTCTTTTTATATTTCAGACTATCAGGATCTTTATATTTGCACAGTGCATATACAATTTATGCAAATGAGATAACTCAAGCATGCTTCATATAAATACAGAAGTTTGTGATTATAATTACAGGTTTTTCTTTTACTTTCTTTACAAATCATTTTGGAGCTTTGAAAAATGTAAGAAGCACACAAAAGATTAGAGAATAATGTAGCAATTACCTGCACAGCTACTCCCTAACATTAAAAAACTTTGTAATATTTCTGTGTAATGTTATTATGAATAAAATACCTAAAGCATTACTGACCAAACTGTAGGCTTTCTTTATTTGCTTCTTGAGCCCTTAGAAGCCATCAGCATCATGTCTCCCTTTAGTCTTTTTTTCCCTGTTACTTATAGTTCCATGGTTATATATATGGAAATACATATATATTTGTTTTATTCAATTTTACTAGTAAATGGAGCTTCCCATGTGTCTCAGTTGGTAAAGAATCCTTTGGCCAATGAAGGAGATTCAAGAGACATGGGTTCAATCCGTGGGTTGGGACGACCCTCTGGAGAAGGAAATGGCAATCCATTCCAGTATTCTTACCTGGAAAATCTTGTGGACAGAGGAACTTGCTGGGCTACAGTCCATGGGGTTGCAGAGACTTGGACATGACTGAGCACAAATAAGGACTGATTTTACTATTAAAATAGGATTCTATCATTTGCATATAAAACAGTTTCTTTTAGATATTTCCCAAATCACAAATTATTTATTTTTTCCTCAGCATTGATAATATTGAGGGTATTACAATATTTTAAATATTATAAATAATATGTTTTTTTCTTTCATATTTGATAAATGGTATTGTTGGGATGAGGACATTATAATTTTTTTTTCATTTATTTTTATTAGTTGGAGGCTAATTACTTTACAATATTGTAGTGGTTTTTGCCACACATTGACATGAATCAGCCATGGATTTACATGTGTTCCCCATCCCGATCCCCCCTCACACCTCCTTCCCCATCCCATCCCTCCGGGTCTTCCCAGTGCACCAGCCCTGAGCACTTGTCTCATGCATCCAACCTGGACTGGCGATCTGTTTCACACTTGATAATATGCATGTTTCGATGCTATTCTTTCAGAACATCCCATGTTAGCCTTCCTGACAGTAATTCTGTTCTTATTAGTTTTAACTTTTTTTTCTGGAGAATATTGTAAGCTTTTTATTTCGGCAATAATATCATTTCCATAAAATGAGAGTTTTTCTCATTCTTTCTTTGTACTGCTTATTGAATGACTTGATATCTCTATGGAGGAGACATAATGTCAGGTTTCCAGTAGGGTGGAGTGTTCCTGACATTAATAGGAATGTTTGGATGCTACAAAAATAAGCATAATGGTCTTTAGGAGCACAACATTCTAGTAAGTTACTATTATATATTTCTTCAGAGCCAGGCCAATAGGAGAAAGATACTGAGAGATTCTAAAGCCTTGGTAGGAAAAAAATTTAAACGCTTTATGACCTGAGAAAGATATAACTTGGAGCTATTTTTCATAGAGAAATGTGTAATATATATGCTAGTTAATGACATGAAGAATCCTTTCATACAGTTCATCTTGGATATAACTAACACAGAGAGAAGATTTTTTTTAAACAATCCTCTTCAATATATTTAACACAATTTATCTACTAGTTATAAAGTTCAATGAATGATAATTTTGACAGCAAAATAACACAGTTTTATTTTTCCTAACTTCCTATAATCTATAAATACAAATAAATAAAGCATAATTTTATCTGTTGATCTTAATTTATTTCATGAGATAATTTATGACATTTGATTTTAGCCTTTTAAAAATTTTTATTTAAGACTACCCCATATTTTTCTATTTTAATTACTGCTTAAGCATATCCCACAAGTTTTAACATGAAAGTGAAAATGTTAGTCACTCAGTCATGTCTGGCTCTTTGCTATCCCATGGACTGTAGCTCTCCGGCCTCCTCTGTCCGTGGATTTCTGCAGGCAAGAATACTGGAGTGGGTTGCTGCTTCTTCCTCCAGTGATGCTTTTATTATATTTTATTTTAAAATATTAAATATTTAAAGATATGTGCCTTATCTATCATGTCATTATAGTCCATTATTCCTGACCCACAATGAATGACATAATCACATATATACATATACATTCTTCCCTTAACCTGCAGCTGCTTGCCTTTCTATCAAAACACTTTTAAAACACAATTATTAATTTATTTTTTTGAGGAGCAGCAGCAGGTGGTTTGCAAACTATTTCTATTGTAAGTGATGCTTTTGCATTTTTGTCATTTTTGTATATATGTTTTATATACATACTGAGAGAGTTCCTATTAAGTTGATGCAGAAGTAACCTGTTTTGCATTGTTGAACTTTGCCATTTGATACTGGAATACATTCTTAAATAAATGGCATTATACTTCATTTTAATGGGCATTTCTTGTTTTATGCTTTTTGTTAATGAATTATTACTTGCTGTTTATTTTATATGTATTTTAGACTATGGAATCCTTTGGATCATAGAAAAAGACAGTGAAATCCAGAAAAAGCATCTACTTCTGCTTTATTGATTACACCGAAGCCTTTGACTGTGCAAATCACAACAAATCACTCAATGCTCAAAATTCCCCAAGCCAGGCTTCAACAGTACATGAACCATGAACTTCCAGGTTTTCCAGGTGGTATTAGAAAAGGCAGAGAAACCAGAGATCAACTTGCCAATATCCATTGGATCATCAAAAAAACATCTGCTTTATTGACTACGCCAAAGCCTTTGACTATGTGGATCACAATAAACTGTGGAAAATTCCTAAAGAGATGGGAATACCAGATTACCTTACCTGCCTCCTAAGAAATTTGTGTGCAGGTCAAGAACAACATTTAGAACCAGACATGGAACAACAGACTGGTTCCAAATAGGGAAAGGAGTACGTCAAGGCTATATATTGTCACCCTGCTTATTTAACTTATATGCTGGGCTGGATGAAGCACAAACTGGAATCAAGATTGCCAGGAGAAATATCAATAACTTCAGATCTGCTGATGGCACCACACTTAAGGCAGAAAGCAAAGAACTAAAGAGCCTCTTGATGAAAGTGAAAGAGGAGAGTGAAAAGTTGGCTTAAAACTCAACATTCAGAAACTAAGATCATGGCATTTGGTTCCATCACTTCATGGCAAATAGATGGGGAAACAGTGGAAACAGTGGCTAACTTTATTTTTGGGGGGCTCCACAATCACTGCAGATAGTGCCTGCAGCCATGAAATTAAAAGACTCCTGCTCCTTGGAAGAAAAGCTATGACCAACCTAGAAAGCATATTAAAAACCAGAGACATTACTTTGCTGACAAAGGTCTGTCTAGCAGAGCTATGGTTTTTTCAGTGGTCATGTATGGATGTGAGAGTTGGACTATAAAGAAAGCTGAGGGCCGAAGAATTGATGTTTCTGAACTGTGGTGTTGGAGAAGACTCTTGAGAGTCCCTTGAATTGCAGGGAGATCAAACCAGTCCATCCTAAAGGAAATCTGTCCTGAATATTCTTTGGAAGGACTGATGCTGAAGCTGAAACTACAAAACTTTGGCCACATGATGCGAAGAACTGACTCCTTGGAAAAGACCGTGAGGCTGGGAAAGATTGAGGGCAGGAGGAGAAGGGGACGACAGAGGATGAGATGGCTGGATGTCATCACCGAGTCAATGGTTATGAGTTTGAGTAAACTCCGGGAGTTCGTGATGGACAGGGAGGCCTGGCGTGCTGCAGTCCATGGGATCACAAAGAGTCAGACACAACTGAGCAACTGAACTGAAGTGAACTGAACTGAGCGGCTGAACTGAACTGAACTGAACCTATGGAAATGGTGTTAGACCAAAAGCAAATTTAAGCAATTTTCTTATTTGAGTTGAAAATGGATCATAAAGCATCAGAGACAACTAGCAACATCTACAATGCATTTGGCTTGGGAATTGCTAATGAATACACGGAACAGTGGTAGTTCAAGAAGTTTTGCAAAGGAGACTAGAACCTTGAAGATGAGGAGTGCGGGGCCTGGTTATTGGCAGCTGACAATGACCAACTGAAAGTATCAGCTTTACTGACAGGACCATCTAAGTCAATCTTCTTATAGCTACACAGGAAACTGCCTAAAAATCCAGTGTCCACCATTTCAATGTCTTTTGGGATTTGAAGCAAATTGGAACAGTGAAAAAGCTCAGTAAGTGGGTGCATCATAAGCTCAACACAAATAAAAGAAATCATAGTTTTGAAGTGTCTGCTCTTATTATACACAAAAACAAACCATTTCTCGATTTGATAGTGGTGTACGATGAAAAATGGATTTTATATGACAACTAGCAGCAAACAATTCAGTGACTGGACTGAGAAGAAATTCCAAAGCACTTCTCAAAGCAAAACTGCACCCAAAAAAAGGGTCATGGTCACTGTTTCATGGCCTGCTGCTGGTCTGATCCACTACAGCTTTCTTTGGTCCTGGTGAAACCATTACATCTGAGAAGTATGCTCAAGAAATTGATGTGATGCACCCAAAACTGTAATGCCTGTAGCCAGCATTGTCCAACAGAAATTACCCAATTCCTCTCCATGATACTGCCTGACTGCACATCAGACAACCAATGCTTCAAAAGTTAAGTGAATTGGGCCACAAAGTTTTGCTTCATCTGCCATATTCACCTGACCTCTCACCAACTGACTACCACTTCTTCAATCATCTCAACAACTTTTTGCAGAGAAAAGGCTTCTCCAACCAGCAGGACACAGAAGATGCTTTCCAAGAGTTCCTCAAATCCCAAAGCAGAGATTTTTAAGTTACAGGAATAAATAAACCTATTTCTTGTTGGCAAAAAAAAGATGTGCTTGAGCCTAGTTATAAAGATTTAAAATTCAGGGTCTGAAACCTTAGTTACTTTTTTGTTTTGTTTTGTTTTGCTTAGTTCAGTCACTAAATTGAATCCGACTCTTTGTGACCCCATGGACTATAGCACATCAGGCTTCTCTGTCCTTCACTATCTCCTGGAGTTTGCTCAAACTCATGTCTGTTGAGTCAGTGATGCTACCTAACCATCTCATCCTCTACCACCATCTTCTCTGCTTGCCCTCAGTCTTTCCCAACATTAGGGCCTTTTCCAGTAACTCAACTCTTTCCATCAAGAGTCAAAGTATTGAAGCTTCAGCTTCAGCATTAGTCCTTCTAATGAATATTCAGGGTTGACTTTCTTTAGGATTGATAGGTTTGATCTCCTTGCAGTCCAAGGGACTCTCCAGAGTCTTCTCCAGCTTCACAATTCAAAAGCATCAATTCTTCAGTGCTCAGACTTTTTTAATGGCCCAACTCTCACATCTGTAAAATCCATAGCTTTGACTAGACAGACCTATGCTGGCACAGTGGCATCTCTGCTTTTTAATATGCAGTTTTAACATAGGTTTGTTATAGCTTTTCTTCCAAGGAGCAAATACCTTTTAATTTAGTGGCTGCAGTCACTGCCTGTAGTGATTTTAGAGCCCAAGAAAATAAAATCTGCCACTGTTTCCACTTTCCCCCCATCTATCTGCCATGAAGTGATGGGACCTGATGCCAAGATGTTCATTTTTTGAATGTTGAGTTTTAAGCCAGCTTTTTCACCCTCATAAGAGGCTCTTTATTTAACCCTCCCTTTCTGCCATTCAAATAACATCTGCATATCTGAGATTATTCATATTTCTACAGGCAATCTTAATTCCAGCTTGTGATTCATCCAGTCTGGCATTTCACGTGATGTATTTTTCAAAGAATTTAAATAACTACTTTTGCACCAACCTAAGATCTCCTGGAGAAGAAAATGGCAACCCACTCCAGTATTCTTGCCTGGAAAATCCCATGGACAGAGGAGCCTGGTGAGCTACAGTCCATGGGGTTGCAAAGAGTTGGACATGACTGAGCGACTTCACTTCACTTCACAATAGAAGATTAAAGAGCTTAATTTCTGAATCAAGGGGATCTTCAACTTCACTAAAGATTTCCAGGCTTTTCTCTGATCAGTATTTCAACGCAGAAGAAGAGAGTAGATACCATGGAGAGGAGAAAGTTTCATAATTTTTTTGTCTGAAATTGAGTCACAAAACTGCATGATGCTACAAGGTCAATTGCAAAATGCACCTCTAGGGCAAAACCATATTCATAACCAAAACTAAAGGAGATACAGTCTCTATTGCAAAGAAAATGTGGAGGAGGGTAGAATGTAGTATAGGGTATATTAACAGATCCTGTGAAAAGCATGCCTTCATATGCCCAAGATTCTGTGTGCCCTTCTTACTGCATTAACACTCACCCACTTCAGGACGATGACCTTTCCTTGCCCAAGGGGCAAAACCTACTGGATCTGTACTTCCTCATGCCCAGTTCACAACAGGATTGAAAAAGGAGCACACATGTTTAAAGATATCCAACTTACTGTAAAGTGCTTGATGTCACCCATTATCTGGGGGCAGAGTTTTTCTAGTCCTTACTGTCCTGAGAGAGAAGTCTTCGTAACTTCTAGGCAACCTGGGTACCTCTGTGCAAAGATCTATGGTTCATAACTAATATGAGAAACATCCTTTGTGCACATCAGCATATCACTTCAAATATTGTCTTGACACTCATGACTCATCATTTTAATTGTTTTGGGCATTAATCCAAAACTCTTGCTCTTTCTTGTTTTGGAAGGTTAAAAGACAAATTCATTGAAAATATATTGGGGTTTTGTGTATCTTCCCAGAAAATGCCCCATGAAATTGTGGTCTTGAGTTATATGTTGACATTGCTTTGTATTTCTACCTCCAGTTTTATAGAAAATGACAATAGTTTAGTAAAACATTATGACTTTCTTCAAGGCTATATTGTTTTCTTCAAAAAATCAAATATGACTTTTTTCTCCTATTGTAGTTCAAGAGACCTGATAGATTTTAGCCATATTTTATAAGAATAGAACAATTATATAAGTTAACATGTTTTACTAGGTTTTAGAACTTTGATGGGATGTAACCATTGCCCTAGGAGGATGATTTGGAAAATGAACTTATTGATATACATCTTGGATAAAAATTTTGTCTTTTAATTTGAACTTTAAAATGCATTGGAATAATAGTACCAAAAAAAGAAAAATTGTAAAATTTTTATCAATATTTTGGAAAATAGAAATGATAGCAGCAAAATACAGGTGAGGAGAATGGATGACTCATATATTGCTAGTGTTCAGTAATGTCTGACTCTTTGTTGCCCTATGGAATGTAGCCCACCAGGGTACTCTGCAATTTTCTAGCCAAGTATACCAGAGTAGGGTGCCATTTCCTAATCCAGGGGAGCTTCCTGACCCAGGGATCGAATCTGCATCTCCTACATTGGTAGGCAAATTCTTTATCCAGTTGCTTCACCTTGGATATTGCTAGAGAAAACATAAAATTTTATATTTCTGTATAGAATGTACTGGTAATATCAATGAAATTAGTAAACATATATTTAATGTAGAATCTTACTAGTGAGAATTAGCTTTACAAATATATTTATTTCTATGTGCAAAGAGGCACAACCTATAAACATCCATCAATAAGAAAAATTTAAGGATTCCCATGTGGCTCAGTGGGTAAGGAATCCACCTGCAATGCAGGAGCCTGTCTGCAACCCAAGAGACGTGGCTTCGATCCCTGGATCAGGAACATCTTCTAGAGAAGGGAAAGACAACTCACTCCAGTATTCTTGCCTTTGGAAATCCCATGGACTGGGGAGTCTGGTGGGCTACAATCCATGAAGTCACAAAAGAGTCAGATACAACTTAGTGACTAAACCACCATATGGTATATGAATAAAGGCAACGTTATGTAGGAGAAAAAATAAGGCAAAGATTTATATTAGCTTACTATGTTGTATAATAAATTACCACAAACTTGTAGCTTACAACAATTCACATTTATTACCTCACAGTGTCTATGGGTTGGGAGTTCAGGCACTGTTTATTTAGGGCTTCTGCTCAAGTGTCATAAAGCTACAGTGAATGTTTGGTTGGGTTGTATTCTCATCCGGAAGGTTATTTGGGGAAGAGTTTACATCCATAGCTTTTCAGGTTGTTGGCAGAATTCATTTCCTGGTGGTTGTAGAATTGAAGGCCCAGCGTATGCTGACTGTAGGCCGAAGGTCACCCTCAGCACCCAGAGGCCATAATTCCCAGAGACAGTCAGCCCATTCCTTTCCACATGGTTGCTTATTTCATCAAGCCGGTAAGAAGATTCTCTAGAAAGCATCTGCTAGCAAGGCAAAATTTTATGTCTTATTAAGGTAAAATAATCACTAGAGTGACACCCTAACACCATCACTTTTGTCACATTTTACGGATTAGAAATGTGATGTGTTGTTGCTGTTTAGTCTCCAAGTCATGTCCGACTCCTTTGCAACCCCACGGACTATAGCCCATCAGGTTCCTCTGTCCATGGGATTCTCCAGGAAAGAATACTACAGTGGGTTGCCATTTCCTCCTCCAGGGAATCGAACCTACGTCTCAGGCAGATTCTTTATCACTGAGCCACCCAGGGAAGTCCCTAAAAGCATGGCATAATTCTGGCCTATACTCAGAAGTGAGAGGATTATACATGAGCATGATACCAAGAGTCAGGGGTCATGAAGGGAACACTCTCAGGTCTGTCCACCACAGCCTTTGTGTGCTGATAGGGAATAATTTCTGAGGTAGAGGGGCTCAGTTGCTCGGTAGTGTCCAACTCTTTGTGACCCCATGCACTGTGTAGCCTGACAGACTCTTCTGTCTATGGAATTTTGCAGGCAAGAATACTGGAGTGGGTTGCCATTTCCTACTCCAATTTCTGAGAATGTTACTGAGAAAAGAAAAAAAAAAATGTTTATATTGTGCCCCTAGGTTTGTGAACATGTACGTACCTGTGTTCAGTTTTGCCTCTGAAGAAAAGCAGTGGAGGAAAGGCTATTTGGAGTGAAGAGGATTATCAAGTTATTTTCTATATTTTTCAATACTGTAGATTTCAAGGACTGTGTATATTATCTGTGTTAATAGAAGAGTAAATGATTTTAAATTTATGGCCATTTGTGGCTATTTTTGAAGTCTAAACTAAGAATAATCACAGCCTCCCCACCTCCAATCCCTCTCCCCCCACCAAGAAAAAGCCCATTTATTTGGTGAAGAATTGGCAATCTAGATTCTGATAGTTTTACTTTGCCTGAGCAGTTTGTAACATTATTTGCACATTCTGAGCCTCAGTATTCTTACTTTTATTATGGTAAAGTTGGAATAAATAATGTCTTAAGTCTCTTTCAAATACAAATCAATCGAATGTTGGATAGTTGCTCAAATGCTGAGTCATATCTGGTTCTTTGTGACCCCATTGACTGTAGCCTGCCAGGCTCCTCTGTCCATGGAATTCTCTAGGCAAGAATGTTGAAGTGGGGTGCCATTTCCTCCTCCAGGCAATCTTCCCAACCCATGGATCAAACCTGTGTCTCAAGTCTCATGAGTTGGTAGGTGGGTTCTTTACCACTAGCACCACCTGGGAAGCTCAATTTTGGATAGGTAGTCATCTAAATAACACGTATTAAAATGTAACAATTTTGTTTATAAAGAAAGATCTGAAAAGCATGGAATGAAATTAGGCTTGAAGCCTGGAGGAAGCTACTTTGCACACAAAGCTCTGATATAGTAGAGGAACTGACAGAAAAGGGAGAAAAGTTTGAATGAGAATTAAATGACATCAAGTCAGAGGAACAAGGCTTTGGGATTAGGGAAAAACAAGTGTTGAAATGGTTTAGAATTCATTCAAAGAAGATAGATATCATCTGTATAACATTTATGTGCAGCCAGATTATTTTATTATTTAGTAAACTTTTTATTTTGATATGTTTGCAGAGTTACATCAGGTAAAACAATAACTCATTACCAATTATCACCTCTATTAGAGTTAACTCTGGTGTGTATGGGTCCTACTCTTTACTGATAACCCTTTTTTGAAACATGGGATTGACTTTTCTTAACTTTTATGCCTACTTAAAAATCAGCTACATACACGGTTGACTTCTCCCAAAGATTTTTGAAGAGTTAATGCTTAAGTTTTCAGCCTAATTTTGCCAGAAGTTTCCTTTCATTCTTTGCAGAGGAAGAAACCAAGGACTCCAAATCACCCCCAGAAGAAGTATAATAAAAGAGCCTAAAACTTAGGTGTAAGAGGTCTTTTGGGGTGGAGCCTGTGTGGTGGTTGTATGCTTTAATCTTGACCTACACTTCCTCTTCCTTCTAAAAATAAACTCTAAGCATTGTTTCTTGGTTGTAATTGTAAGTGATCTTTCCAGAAAAAGAACAACTCCATTTTGAAAGAATCTAGTAAGTACCACTGAAACTCTGTGATGGAAGGTTTGGTTAGATTCTGAATGGCTAAAACTGGAAATTCCACAAGACCATAACATTCCTTAATTGTATCCGAGCAGTATACACTGAGGGAGGAATCCTTTCTAGTTCTAAATCGTTCAGACTAAGATATTTCATAGAATTGAGGTTTTCTTTGAAATGACTTTAGTAAGACTCTTATTTTAAGAATCAACATGCAAGTTAGTGCCATTGTAAACACAGGGCTTGTTTTGTTTTTCTCCAAAAATGGTGTATTCATTTGAGCATAGCTGGAAAATTCAGAACCAGCCAATATTAATTTTGCGGCTTCCAGCTAACCTAAATAGGCAAATGTTGGCATATCCCCTTTAGATATAATATCTTGGTCCATCATCTTTTACATAGAAGGAATGTTCTGGAAATGAAAGAGCCTTTGTTTATAAGAGGAAAATAATGGTCTCAGTGCTCTGTAATTGATTTTCAGGGCCCAATACGGAAACAAGTAGTACAGTATTTCATTATAGCAGTCAGTTTCATGAATCAGTCTAAATAAATGTGTTTTCTTTGCAGACTTTAATCAATACAAACAAATTTGCAGAGTTCTTACCTGGTGGGGAGAAAAATGACAACAACCGTATGAGTTTGAGAAAGCTTTTGGGTACTCTGAAATATCATTTAAAAATGTTTTCAGATCTTGAATTTTTTCAATAAGGTTTACTGAAACGTTAGAGATTCTAAAACTGCATCCTTTACCAAATAACATTATATGCTGGATGCTTTGGATCATAAAAATATATATAGTTTATCCAAAGTGTCTTTCATTACTATAATTCAAAGTTGTCCTACTTTTATATAATACAATGTTTTAATTTAAAACATGAAGAAGACCTGCATATATTTAAGTTTAAGAAAATACAAAGATTTTTTTGACAGTATTAAGAAGAATCTTGCTTCCAGTTACTCTTGTATATGTTTATGGACCAAGATACATATTCAGAGATTTCTTAACATATGTACCAGGGCATTTGTTAGTGCCAGCCTGCCTGCTCTTCTTCTTTCATACATTTTTATTGAAAGCCTATTCTTGACTTGGCAATTTGCTGAAAGCTGATGATATAAAGATGAATAATACAAGGCTTCTGTTAGATCACATGAATGTGTGCTCTAAGAGTGTGAATGTTTTAGTTCGAACTGTTATCACAGAATATGATAGACAGAGAGCTTATAAACAATAGTGTTACTGAATCCAACCTCACTCTGCTTGGACAGGCCAATACATTCAAGAGATAAGGTGTTGAGGTAAGGAATATGACTTTATTCAGAGAGCCAGCTGACTGAGAAGATGGCAGACTAATATCTCAAAATAGCCATCTTATCTGGGTCTGGATGCCAGGTTATTTTATGGATCAGAGATGGTAGGGAAGGTGAGGAAACAAAGAAGAAAGGCCATTAATCTTGCAAATATCTCCCAGAATGGCAAGCTTTATGCATGAGAATGTGTTAATTTCTTCCTTCCTGCCATCCACAGGTGAACAGAGTCCTGAACAATGGCACTTTAGTTTAATAGGCATGGGGCAGGAGTCTCTGAGACAGGCCATTATGTATGCTTATAATAACAAAAACAATGAAAAGCAAGTCAAAGAAAGAGTTTGAACATGGAGTAAGAAATGGATTTTCCCTGAAACAACTGAGCAATTTCTCACAATTCTTGAGTCTAGAAAATCCAATGCCAAAGTGTCAGTAGATTTGATGTCTGATAAAGTTTTTCTTGGTTCATAGACGACTTCTTCTCCTTATGTCCTTATATAAAGGAAGGTCAAGGGAATACTCTGAAACCTCTTTTATAAGAGCAAAGCCCTCATGATGTGACCTAATCACCTCCCAACCCACATCCAAATACCATTACATCTGGGGTTAAGTTTCCGCATATGAATTTTGGGGATGCATGCATTTAGTCTATTAGCAACATGGAAACAAAAATTTTCAATATAGATTATGCTTTATAGTTTAAATCAAAGAGTGGCAGAGCATAAATGGATGGAATAATTTCAGAAGTGAGGATCAGAAATGACTTCACAAATGAGGCATTTAAGACAGATTAGACAAACAAAAATATTTCCTGTCAATACTAAGAGCACATGGTAAATCTTAGTTCAGAAAAGTAAGTCAATGGACATCAAAAGTAAGTTAATGGACATCAAAATCAACTGTGAGTTTCTTACAAATGGCATTTACCCCTCTTCCTTGTCATTCCAGGATTATCTTAGTTCTGACAACCCCTGTTCAAGATTGAATGCAGAAAGGAGTCATGGTAAGTGATGTGACAGTATTACCTCCTTCAGGTATACATGGGAGACAGAAGAGTTTAGAACCACTGATTAGTATAAAGTTACTCTTGATACATGAATGAACTGCTTAAATGGTTTAAAAAGTCAGCTGGTTCAGCAAGAGGATTCCATATGCAATGACTCATGGCAAGCAAGTGCACCTGCTCATAACACCTGCTATGAAGATAGCCACATGGGAGTTTCTCTAATAGTGTGTGGATGAATTTTCACTGTGGATGTATATAATACAGTGTTTTGTTTGACTTAACATATGCTTGTGGCTCAGCTGGTAAAGAATCCTCCTGCAATGAGGGAGACCTGGGTTTGATCCCTGGGTTGGGAAGGTCCCTGGAGAAGGGAAAAGCTACCTGTTCCAGTATTCTGGCCTGGAGAAGTCCATGGATTGTACAGTCCATGGGGTCACAAAGAGTCGGACATGACTGCGCGACTTTCACTTTTCACATGCACCTCTGACACAGTTATTCAGAGTATGGTCCAAGACCACATGCATCAGAGTCACCAGAAATGTTAAATACACACTGATTCCTGGGCTACTTACAAAATTCACTGAATCAGACCCACTGCTCTTTGTGAAGCTGAACTTTCAGTAGCTTGTCAGCTGATCCTTTTGCTGACTAAAGTTGGAGCTAAGTTCTAAACATGACGAAATCATTGTGGCTTCACCACTGAAATATTTGCCCTTCATTTGAAGAAGACTGAGGTAAAGACAAGTCTGATATGACATTCTCAGTTTTATCACCAAATTCCCTGAACCTTACTATCTTCATTTTTAAATCTAGATCATTAACCATTGAAGTAGATGATTTTTAATTCACTCAATTTTTCATGTTTCCATCTAGACGATACATATTTTTCTTGTACCTACCATCTTAAGAATTGCTGAATGGGGACCATAGACAAATACTTTCAGTGAGAATCTGTTTCAAACACTGCTCTTATTAGATGGAAGATACTAAAATGTGGGTGCTCCACATGGGGCCAGAGCTCTCAGAAAGGCGATTTTTCTCAGTAAGGCTATTTTTCATTCCTGAGTGAGTTTTGAGAACTAAATTTTCTCTGTGCTGAAAGTTCTGTCTAGGCAGATTTACAATTATGGCCCTTTGGTGCTTTGGGGAAGCTCTACAGTCAGAGAGCCTTAATGGATACAACAGCGTTTATTACTCAGTTCTTGAGGGCACAATGGTCAGTTCCTTGAATTAATTTTTAGTATAGTGCAGACAGTTAAAAAACAAAACTCTCTTTTGGGACTTAGAATGAGAAACTCTTGGACAAATTGTAAACCTTTAGGGAATCAAGGAAAATATGTCATAATAGAAGCCCGTGGAATTCTGAAGGTAAGGTAGAAAATCGCACTTTGGAATTTTTCAGTGATCTTGTAAGCATTTTTTAAAAAATACCGTAAATAAGTATTTACAGGGTTGACTGCTCACAGTGACATTTTGGAGGGTGGTAGAATGTCGTGAAGGGGGTTTTTTTGGTGGATATTAAGGTGACTTATCAAAGGATTGAAATATTAGAAACTCTTATTGCTCAGACCTAAACTTTTTTTTTTTAATTAAATTTTTTTTTTTTGGTCTTTTTTTTTTTTTAATTTTTTATTAGTTGGAGGCTAATTACTTCACAACATTTCAGTGGGTTTTGTCATACATTGATACGAATCAGCCATAGAGTTACACGCATTCCCCATCCCGATCCCCCCTCCCACCTCCCTCTCCACCTGATTCATCTGGGTCTTCCCAGTGCACCAGGCCCGAGCACTTGTCTCATGCATCCCACCTGGGCTGGTGATCTGTTTCACCATAGATAATATACATGCTGTTCTTTCGAAACATCCCACCCTCACCTTCTCCCAGAGTTCAAAAGTCTGTTCTGTACTTCTGTGTCTCTTTTTCTGTTTTGCATATAGGGTTGTCATTACCATCTTTCTAAATTCCATATATATGTGTTAGTATGCTGTAATGTTCTTTATCTTTCTGGCTTACTTCACTCTGTATAATGGGCTCCAGTTTCATCCATCTCATTAGAACTGATTCAAATGAATTCTTTTTAACGGCTGAGTAATATTCCATGGTGTATATGTACCACAGCTTCCTTATCCATTCGTCTGCTGATGGGCATCTAGGTTGCTTCCATGTCCTGGCTATTATAAACAGTGCTGCAATGAACATTGGAGTGCATGTGTCTTTCAGATCTGGTTTCCTCAGAGTGTATGCCCAGAAGTGGGATTGCTGGGTCATATGGCAGTTCTATTTCCAGTTTTTTAAGAAATCTCCACACTGTTCTCCATAGTGGCTGTACTAGTTTGCATTCCCACCAACAGTGTAAGAGGGTTCCCTTTTCTCCACACCCTCTCCAGCATTTATTGCTTGTAGACTTTTGGATAGCAGCCATCCTGACTGGTGTGTAATGGTACCTCATTGTGGTTTTGATTTGCATTTCTCTAATAATGAGTGATGTTGAGCATCTTTTCATGTGTTTGTTAGCCATCTGTATGTCTTCTTTGGAGAAATGTCTGTTTAGTTCTTTGGCCCATTTTTTTATTGGGTCATTTATTTTTCTGGAATTGAGCTTCAGGAGTTGCTTGTATATTTTTGAGATTAATCCTTTGTCTGTTTCTTCATTTGCTATTATTTTCTCCCAATCTGAGGGCTGTCTTTTCACCTCGCTTATAGTTTCCTTTGTAGTGCAAAAGCTTTTAAGTTTCATTAGGTCCCATTTGTTTAGTTTTGCTTTTATTTCCAATATTCTGGGAGGTGGGTCATAGAGGATCTTGCTGTGATTTATGTCAGAGAGTGTTTTGCCTATGTTCTCCTCTAGGAGTTTTATAGTTTCTGGTCTTACATTTAGATCTTTAATCCATTTTTAGTTTATTTTTGTGTATGGTGTTAGAAAGTGTTCTAGTTTCATTCTTTTACAAGTGGTTGACCAGTTTACCCAGCACCACTTGTTAAAGAGGTTGTCTTTTTTCCATTGTATATCCTTGCCTCCTTTGTCAAAGATAAGGTGTCCATAGGTTCGTGGATTTATCTCTGGGCTTTCTATTCTGTTCCATTGATCTATATTTCTGTCTTTGTGCCAGTACCATACTGTCTTGATGACTGTGGCTTTGTAGTAGAGTCTGAAGTCAGGCAGGTTGATTCCTCCAGTTCCATTCTTCTTTCTCAAGATTACTTTGGCTATTCGAGGTTTTTTGTATTTCCATACAAATTGTGAAATTCTTTGGTCTAGTTCTGTGAAAAATACCGTTGGTAGCTTGATAGGGATTGCATTGAATCTATAGATTGCTTTGGGTAGAATAGCCATTTTGACAATATTGATCTTCCAATCCATGAACACAGTATGTTTCTCCATCTGTTTGTGTCCTCTTTGATTTCTTTCATCAGTGTTTTATAGTTTTCTATGTATAGGTCTTTTGTTTCTTTAGGTAGATATACCCCTAAGTATTTTATTATCCCAGGAATGCAAGGATTCTTTAATATCCGCAAATCAATCAATGTAATACACCACATTAACAAATTGAAAGATAAAAACCATATGATTATCTCAATAGATGCAGAGAAAGCCTTTGACAAAATTCAACACTCATTTATGATTAAAACTCTCCAGAAAGCAGGAATAGAAGGAACATACCTCAACATAATAAAAGCTATATATGACAAACCCACAGCAAGCATTACCCTCAATGGTGAAAAATTGAAAGCATTTCCCCTGAAATCAGGAACAAGACAAGGGTGTCTACTGTCACCACTACTATTCAACATAGTTTTGGAAGTTTTGGCCACAGCAATCAGAGCAGAAAAAGAAGTAAAAGGAATCCAGATAGGAAAAGAAGAAGTGGAACTCTCGCTGTTTGCAGATGACATGATCCTCTACATAGAAAACCCTAAAGACTCTACCAGAAAATTACTAGAGCTAATCAATGAATATAGTAAAGTTGCAGGATATAAAATTAACACACAGAAATCCCTTGCATTCCTATATACTAACAATGAAAAAACAGAAAGAGAAATTAAGGAAACAGACCTAAACTTTTAACCCCTATGAAAGCAGAAGAGGGCCTGAGAAAGGTGAGGAACTAGAATTGAGGATTCTTCCTAAAATAGGGATCTTGGAATGACTCCTTCTACTGAAAAACCAAGCCTGCACTGTGAGTTGTCATGGAAATAAAATTTAGAGTGAGGGCTTGTTTTAATTCCTTACCTTAGGAATTGTCAAATATGCCTCTGTATTGCTGAAATCTATGGATGTTCAGAAACACACACATACAATTTGTTAGGGATCATTGCAAAGACCTATGGTAGTGGTGCACCGATAGAAAAATCAGTTGCTTCTAAAACTGTCTCATTAACAAAGGTCATAAGGCAACTATACACCATGAGGAAAAGCTAGTAGACAAAATAGGTGGAAGGGCTATAAAGAGTGAAGCTAATGGAATCATATAAAATATCATAAAACAAAATGTTTATTATTACTGAAGATAATAAATAGCAGAGAGCATTAAAATTAAATGATAAAAAAGGAAATGTTAATAATTAAAATGTCAAAGAACAATTTTGACAAGTTAAGACTTTGCTGATGTAAGTATCTGTGACTTTGAGAAGGGAGTGGGGATAGTGCCCAGATGAAGAACAGAGAAATAAACAATGATTAAAAGACTTGAAGATTAAAAGACCTGGCAGGCCTGTGGTTAACACTGCACTTCCAATGCAGGGGTTGTGTGTTCGCTCCCTGGTTGGATTCCAGATGCTGGGAGATGCGGTAAATGAAACAAAACAAAATACAAATAAGGGACATCTGTAAAAGGGTGAAAAAAAAAACAATCAGAATACAATAACCTGTAAAAATATTCCTCAAAAAATAAAAGTGAATAAAGACAATAAAAAGATAAAGCTTCAAAAAACTTAAAAAAAATCAGAAGACTTAAAGCTAACACCTAAAAGAATATCCTGAGGAAGAGAGCATGAAGGGAAAACCAGATTTAAATCTATATGGATAAGAATATTTGGAATCAATGAAAGATTTGTTTCTTTAGAATGGAGAAACATAGCAAGACTTGAACATAGTAAAGCCATTCAATGGTGTCACAGAAAGTACTAAACCAAATATATATATATCTTTAAAACTACCAAAGAGAAAGAATGATTAGCCATTAAAAAAAAAGCAAAAACAAAAACAAACTAACACATAGACCTACAATCCTCATCCTTTTTAGATACGTATATAAAATAATTGAAAAAGTCTGAAAGCAAAAATCTCAAGGGTGCCTGTAAGGAAGAGAAAAGTTACACCAGGCAAATCCTAATCAAAAAGCAAGTTGTTACAGCAATGTTGCTATTAGAAACAAAGAGGTCAAATAAAAATTAGGTGAACAATTTGCCAGAAAGTTATAGCAATCCTAAATTCTATTCTAGCAACATAACCAAAATATGTAAAATGATCATTAACTGGAAGATAGAATATGCAAATTCATCATTGTATTGGATAAGATTAAGGGCTTCCTTTTCAGCTCAGATGGTTAAGAATCTTCCTGCAATGCAGGAGGCCCAGGTTCAATCCCTGGGTCAAGAAGATCTGCTGGAGTAGGAAATGACAACCACTGCAGTATTTTTGCCTGGAGAATTCCATAGATAGAGAAGCCTGGAGGACTACAGTCCGTGGGGTCACAAAGTTAGACATGAATGAGCGACACCAAAAGAGGATTTAAAAACACATTTTTCAGAACTGATAGATCAATTAGATGAGGATTTAATAAAGACAAGAAAGATTTGGGAAAAACCTTAATCAGCTTAGCTTAATGGGCACACATACACACACTGAGCTCATTAGAACATTAGGGAAACTTAAATAATGCATATTATTTTCAAGGAAGCATAGCACATTTCTGAAATTAACTGTATTCTATCTTACAAAGGAAGTACTAAATAATGATGACCCCAGTTTCTATAATAAAATGTACTAACATTAGACATCAGTAAGAAAATACAAATACATTTGAAAATTAAAAAATATCAAGCAATAGGAAATAAAACTCAGAAAAATAATAATTATAATGTAGTTAGAAGTGAGTGACATTGAACTACCTTTTCAGAATGTAAAACAGCAAATAGCAGTACTTACAGGGAAATATATCAGTTAAATCCATATGCTTGAAAAATAGGTTGAAAATTATCTTTAAGAATTTAGAAAAAGAACACAGCTAAGCTCAAAGTAGGAAAAAGGAAAGAATAAAAATTATATACTTAAGCAATGAAGTGGGAAACAAGGAACCCAAACTGATATCAGAGACTAACAAAATAACCAACATCTTACCCATACTGATTCATTACAGCAAAAAGAAGGTATAGAAACAACAGTAGGAATGATAGATACAGTGTATAGATACATAACACTATGGACATATACAATAAATTAGAAATCTTAGATGATGTGGAAAATTTTGAGAGAAAAAATTTATACTAAGTGACTAAAAAAAATAAAGGAAACCTTAATTAGCCTATTATCTTAGGCTGTCCTCAAAAAAAAAAAATAGACTGAATGACTTATAAATAACATAAAATTTATGACATAATCACCTCTCAAATATTCCATCTCCAAATACCATCACTTTTGGAATAAAAGTTAGTATATGAATTGGGGGTGGTGGTACATAAACACTCAGTTTGTGACATCTATCAACTCTGTTTTCTTTCGAAATAAAGTATGAGTCCCATCTCACACTGAGACATAATAAGATAGATTAATGACCTATGTATGGAAAGCAGCATTTAAATGATAGAAGAAAATACAGAGAATAATTTTTTTAAGAAAATACAGAGAATATTTTTAAGATAATAGTTGTTAAAGTAATTAAACAAGAAAGTCATTAGACTGAGATGGCTCTAACACTCTGGTAGCCTATGTAGGTAAACTAAAACCTAAGCTAGAGTCAGTTCACTGGAATCTGAGACAGTGAAATTTAAGAGCAACTATTACAAACAGCCAATAAGTCTCTCCTAAATAAGACAACTGCATCAGCTATAGTCAGTGAAATAATTTCCTGCTTTGTTTCCTTGCTTTCTCTATAAAAACCTCTTCCCTAGCTTTAATTGGTTAAGCACTCCTAATCAGCTCCTTAGAGGAGGGCAAGGCAACCCACACCGATATTCTTGACTGGAGAATCCCCGTGGACTGAGGAGCCTGGCGGTGTGTTCAGGATATAAGTCTGATAATGCTGGATTTCAATGAGACCATCTTTTAGGGAAGCATATGAGTATGGTGTTGGCTTAGAAAAATTAAGGTTACAGCAATAGACCAGGGAGGAAGTGAGGGGAGTCCTCTGTGCACCAGATTGTTCTATGTGCTTTGTATCATCTCATCTCCACCTCCAGAAGTAGGTGAGAGAATGAGGCTCAGAGAAGCTAGAAACAGGGCGTCAGTAGAGCTTTTTGGCCACAAAGCTAGTGTACTTTGCTTTTCAGCATCATTTTGGAAATAGGTGTTATTATTCTTATGTATCAGTTGAAGAAATTAACGTCTGGGAGTGTAGATAACATCAGTAAATGCCTGACATCTAACCTAGGACTTTCTTTTTATATTTCAAATAGTCTCAAAACTATGGTCTTTAATATTTACTTTTATTTTAGAGACACAGTGAGAGGAAGAGAGAGAGAGGGAGGGAGGGAGGGAGGGAGGAGAGAAGGAAAAAGGATATTTGCATCTTCTGATTTTGAATTTTTATAACATTTAGTACATTAACATTTTTTTTTGTTAGAAGAGTTACTAAAATATTACTCTGTTTTTCCTGTACACAAAATTTTAACTAGGAAATGCAAATCAAAATCCCAAGATATCACCTCTTGCCAGTCAGAATGGCTACTATCAAAAAGGCAAGGAATAACAAATCAACATTTGGATGTGATTTGTAAGAGGATGTGGAGAAGAGAATACTTGTGCACTGTTGGCATAAATGTATATCAATGCTGTCATTATGTAAAACAGTATGGAAATTCCTCAAAAAAATAAGAACAGAATTACCATATGATTCAGCTATTCCAGTTCTAGATATTTATCTGAAGAACCCCAAACTACTACTTTGAAAAGAGGTATACTTCTCCTGGATCATCGAAAAAGCAAGAGAATTCCAGAAAAACATCTATTTCTGCTTTATTGACTATGCCAAAGCCTTTGACTGTGTGGATCACAATAAACTGGAAAATTCTGGAAGAGATGGGAATACCAGACCACCTGACCTGCCTCTTGAGAAACCTTGTATGCAGGTCAGGAAGCAACTGTTAGAACTGGACATGGAACAGCAGACTGGTTCCAAATAGGAAAAGGATTAGGTGAAGGCTGTATATTGTCGCCCTGCTTATTGAACTTACATGCAGAGTACATCATGAGAAACACTGGGCTGGATGAAGCACAAGCTGGAATCAAGATTGCCGGGAGAAATATCAATTACCTCAGATATGCAGATGACACCACCCTTATGGCAGAAAGTGAAGAAGAACTAAAGAGCGTCTTGATGAAAGTGAAATAGGAGAGTGAAAAAGTTGGCTTAAAGATCAACATTCAGAAAACTAAGATCATGGCATCTGGTCCCATCACTTCATGGCAAATAGATGGGGAAACAGTGGAAACAGTGGCTGACTTTATTTTTCTGGGCTCCAAAATCACTGCAGATGGTGATTGCAGCCATGAAATTAAAGACACATACTCCTTGGAAGGAAAGTTATGGCCAACCTAGAGAGCATATCAAAAAGCAGAGACATTACTTTGTCAACAAAGGTCCGTCTAGTCAAGGCTATGGTTTTCCAGTAGTCAAGTATAGATGTGAGAGTTGGACTTTATAAAGAAAGCTGAGCACTGAAGAATTGATGCTTTTGAACTGTGGTGTTGGAGAAGACTCTTGAGAGTCCCTTGGACTGCAAGGAGATCCAACCAGTCCATCCTAAAGGAAATCAGTCCTAGGTGTTCATTGGAAGGACTGATGTTGAAGCTGAAACTCTAATACTTTGGCCACCTGATGCGAAGAGCTGACTCATTTGAAAAGACCCGATGCTGGGGAAGATTGAGGGCAGGAGGAGAAGGGGAGGACAGAGGATGAGATAGTTGGATGGCATCACTGACTCAATGGACATGAGTTTGGGTAAACTCCAGGAGTTGGTGATGTTCAGGGAGGCCTGGTGTGCTGCAGTTCATGGGATCGCAGAGAGTTGGACATGACTGAGCGAATGAACTGAACTGAACAATGCAACCCTATGTTCATCACAGCATTATTTACAATAGCTGATATGAAAGCAACCTAAATGCCCATCAACGGATTAATGGATAAAGAGAATATGTTATATAATACAATGAAATACTATTCAGCCATAAAAAGATGAAATTTTGCCTTTTGTGACAACATGAATGGACTTTGAAGGTATTATGCTAAGTGAAATTAAGTCAGATGAAGAAGGATAAATACTATATTTCACTCATATGCCAAATATTAAAAAGTAAACAAATTGAACTGAGAGAAAACAAACACACAGATATAGAAAATAGAGTAGTGATTACAAGAGCAGAAGCGGGTAAGGGGAGAGTGATTGGTTAAAGAGCCTCAATAACATAGCGGTGGATAGAACCCAGACTTTTGGTGATGAGCACGCTGTAGTGTCTAATGAAGTTGAAACATAATGCCACACACCTGAAACTTCTGTTATCAACGTACTCAATAATAAAACACACAAAGACACACACTCAGCAGTTAGGGGTACTATACTATGTCTCATTGTTTGGGCCCCTTCATCAGATAATCAGTTATGTGTTATTTTCATTTTACTGTAGAATCAAGGCCCACAGCTCCTCAGAGAATCAATTACTCATATTTTTTCTTCTAGATCTGTATTTTTTTGAATTTGAAAAGTCTGCAACTGTGGTTCAGGATGATTTCTTCCCTCAAACTGTTTTCTTTGGATAGCAAACAGATGAACCAGAATGCCTTTGGATACTTTGCTGAATCTGTAGTTCCTAAATGCCACTCCTGTCCGCAACAGAGCCTGTTCAACAATAGACCAGCTCATCTGGCTGTTTTTCTACTAGCTAATTCTTATCTTTAATGAGATAATACATTGAGAACAACATTTCTCTGGGTTTGTAGTGTAGCTGAGAATCACGTTCCCACAATTTTATATTTTGACTGGCTGGCTTCAGGGTGAAATTGGATTAAAAAGCTATGGAAAACTGGGTGGTTTCTGTCTAACACAGTCTTAGGAGAAAATATTCAATTTCTCCCAAGACTGCAACATGTTCCTTTTTATGTGGTGATTTCTTCCGTGTTATAAATTCTGAGTTTGATTTGAATGCCTCTGCACATTGTTTTTCTGTTGCTTAAAATCTTTGCACTTTGAAATACATGTATTTAGGAGAGAGAGAGTAGACTATGTCAAGTAGGAGTTTTTTAATCATAAACTTCCTAAATGATTTCAAAATCATTTTGCCTTTTTCATTGTACATAATGAGAATGTTGCTAACAATGACTTATCTCTTGATCTCTTAATACTGGACACCATAAGACCTAGTCTTGATATTCAAATGTTCTACTTATCTATTTTCCGCATGATCAGTTTCCAATGAACTTTCCCACAATGGATTTATATAACAAACTTAAATGTCTTAAGCTTTGGATTTCCTTTAATCAATATTCATTTTCCTTGCTTTATGTTTTATTTATGACGCACCTGCAAGTACTAGCATGGGCTACTGTTTTCTACTGTATGATTTTACATTTCTTACTGCAAACTTCTCTGTGCAAATTAGAATTGTTGGAAGTATAAGTACTTACAAAAATGAGTTAAAATGTTTAGTATAAGAAAGAAAATTCTCAGATTTTAAATTAACAGATGTGGCATATTTGCAATACCTAAAATAATTGTGTGTTACTGTGAATGTAACCAGAAAAGCATTACAACTTATTCTTAAGTGGATGCCTTGAGGAATCACCCGCTGTGGTGAAGTTGGCTTTGTGCCTTGTAGCATGGAGGCTTGTTTGTTTGTTTGTTTTCACCTCTGTAACAAAATCCTGATTTTAGTTGACATGTAATCATCTGAAATGAAAGCCTACTTATTCCAGCTTCACATGCATGCTAGATATAGCATATAAACCAATTATTCCACAAAATATAGGGTAATATTTTTGGTGGGACACTCTCCAAAGGAGGAAATATCCCCCTTCTTTGCTCCCTTTTCCCTACTATAGCTTGAAATGCAAATGTGATAGCTGGAGCTCTGGCAGGCGTCGTGGACCACGAGGCAAGAATAAGTTGGCTTATCACCATGTTGAAATGTACCCAGACTATGCCAGCATTGGATTATCCGGAGATATGAAGTTCATCTTCTTTAAGCTAGTCATTTAAATTTTCAAGCTGTGAACACAAACCTAGTCCTAAAAAACAAACAAACAAAAAAACCTCCTTACAATAATAATTAATGATAATTATAATATTATGTATAAATGGCAACCCACTCCAGTATTCCTGCCTGGGAAGTCCCATGGACAGAAGAGACTAGCATGCTACAGTCCATGGGGTTGCAAAAGAGTTGGACACCACTTAGCAACTAAACAATGTTAATAATAAGTAACACTAATTCAATTTGTAACTGTCAGACTATGTGTCTGACAGTTGACTTTACACTAATTAATTTGAGCTTCTAAGAAACCTTGTAAGATAGATAATTTTATCATTTCCTTTTTAATAGATGAGAAAACTGAAGTTCAGTAGATTGAAGTAGCAGGCAGAAGAGCGAGGCTCTGTGTATATGCGATCTGACTCTAGAGCACTGGTTCCTACCATTAGGCCATGTATCACCCTTAGAAAATCTACTTGTCACTTAGTAGTCAACAGCAATGTTTCTCATGCACATCACGTCATGCTATGGTCTCCTGTTAGCCTCATGACCCCTGAGATACCTAGACATACATACAAATTGAAGAAGATAGACATGTATTGATTAACTATTTTCCAGCACTGTGATAGACATACATTCTCATTTAATTTTAATTATTATTCTGTGAGGTAGCCTCATAAAGCAGGAAAATTCAGTACAGTGTGTAGAGACAGTGGCTGAGCCTAGAACACCCACTTACTAGGTTTGTGACCTTATCCAAATTAGATTTCTGGACCTCAGTTTCTTAATATGTGTAAATGGGGGGATATTAATGCCTTTATCATAGGTTTCTAGAAATTAAAATAGTTAATCTTTGTAAAGTGCTTAGAATAGAGCCTGGCATAAAGTAGTCACTTGATGCAATTTAGCTATTAGAATATCTTTTATATGATAGATAGTGAACTTGAGGCCTGGATTAGACAGTGAACCAGCTATGGTGGACCCTTTTCTATAAACAGATTCTGAGATAGTGGTTCAGGTGCAAAAAGGATATTGGAGAATTCTCACAGCAAGAGCACCGTGGAGGAGTAAGGAGGGCAGGTGTGGGCTGACAGAGGTGTTAACTTGTGATGCTAATGCAATTCTGCCATAGGTCTCAGCTGATGCCATAGGAAGCTCTGAGCTGGGTGGGCCCTTCAGTGTTGTTGCTAACTGAGATGGTATCTAGGGCTTCATACCTGTGCTTTGACCCATCATTGTATGTGAAAGACTCCAATCACAGAGGATGTAGAGGATGAAATAGTTTCTTTTGATCAAGGGTGATTTCCAGGGAGGTCTCATCTGAGAACCTGCAGGAGACCACCATTTGTACTAACAGTGCCCAGCTCATTGGTAGGGGGAAGTGATTGCATCCGGGCAAACAAACTGTGCCAAATATAGCAGCACAAAGTCCCAAAGTCATAAATGATAGACCTGGGTACAAGATCAGGTCTGTGTAACTTGTGCAACGCCTCTCTATTGCTGTTGTTGTTTAGTCACTGAGCTGTGTACAACTCTTTGCGACCCCATGGACTGTAGCCTGCCAGGCTCCTCTATCCATGGAATTCTCCAGGCAAGAATACTAGCATGGGTTGCCATTTCCTTCTCCAGGGGACCTTCCTGACACAGGGATCAAACCAGAGTCCCCTGTGTCTCCTACGTTTTCTGCCTTGCAGGCGGATTCTACTGAGCCACCTGGGAAGCCCCTCTGTAATGTGTTACAAACCCTCTCATACAGTTTACAAAGAAGAACATTGAGAAGTAAACAGAATGACCCTGCTGGGAACCTGTGCAAAATAGCCTTCTGAGAATATAACCGAACAGCAGAAGCAATTGATAGAATTTATGGCATTGTGTGACATTAATCATCATTTTCTCTTTTTTTCCAGATGGAGATTCAGTTTTAGACTGTGTTCCCTTGAGGCAGAGGTATAAAGGAAGGTCTATAAGAAAAGCTACTGAGATGAATAGGAAATTAGTTAATTATTTATGTAACTTCTGACATTGTTTTACATTTTGCTATTTTCTAAGCCAGCGCTTAATTATCTGTACTATAAATTGAGTATAGGAAGACATCCTCATTAGTACAGTGGTGAGTATCCCTGCCTGTCATGCAGAAGACCTGCATTCTGTTCCCTGATGGGGAGGCAACAATCCATGTTTTCACTGCCAAGGAAATCCTTGGTAAGTGAACACGCCTTTGAGGCTTCCCTTGTGGCTCAGTAGTAAAGAATCTATCTGCCAGTATAGCAGATATGGGTTCAATCCCTGGGTCTGGAAGATACCTTGGAGAAGGAAATGGCAACCCACTCCAGTATTCTTGCCTGGGACATCCTATGCACAGAGGAGCCTGGAGGTCTGTCTTAGCTGAGAATATTGACAGGCTGTGTATCATGTACAGATTTCTGAATCCTGGCCCATCCTGATTCTGATACCCTCTGTCACAGTTTCAGAAGAGCCCAGTATCTCCAGCTGCATGACAGCCTACACTCATCAGTTCAGTTCAGTTCAGTCGCTCAGTTGTGTCCAACTCTTTGCGAAACCATGGACTGCAGGATGCCAGGCTTCCCTGTCCATCACCAACTCCCAGAGCTTGCTCAAACTCATGTCCATTGAGTCAGTGATAGCATCCAACCATCTCATACTTTGTCATCTCCTTCTCCTCCTGCCTTCAATCTTTCCCAGCATCAGTGTCTTTTCCAATGAGTCAGTTCTTCGCATCAGGGGCCAAACGATTGAAGTTTCAGCTTCAGCATTAGTCCTTCCAAAGAATATTCAGGACTTATTTCCTTAAGATTGACTGGCTTGATCTTGCAGTCCAAGGGACTCTCAACAGTCTTTTCCAACACCACAGTTCAAAAGTGTCAATTCTCTGGTGCTCAGCTTTCTTTACGGGTCCAACTCTCACATCCATACATGACTACTGGAAAATCCATAGCTTTGACTAGACAGACATTTGTCAGCAAAGTAATGTCTCTGGTTTTTAATATGCTTTCTAGGTTGGTCATAGCTTTTCTTCCAAAGAGCAAGCATCTTTTAATTTCACGGCTGCAGTCACCATCTGCCTATGCTCCTCCCTATCTCCATCCTTGGGAAACCAGAACCAGCACCTTTCTTATATACTTCAGTCCACGCAGTTGTCTTCATCCTGGTCCCACATGGAGTTTCACCTTGATCATCATCTAGCACCCTCTCATACTGCACTTGCCTGAGCCTTGCTGGAGCTTGTTCTGAACCACCTCGATCCCCTCTTCAGGATCAAACTAGACAACTATAAGCATTTCCCTTAGCCCTGTGCTGAAGTAAGGTCGGAATTTTAAAAGGAATGATTGTACTTTGGATCTACTTCTAGCTTCCTCTTGTCATTTTCAGCCCTACTTTATGCTCTCTCCATCATGCCTCAGATCAGAGTGTCTCCCTTTCACTACAGAAGCTAGTTGCATGACTCAAGATGAGATCACTGCTAAGATACTTGGGCCATTTTTGTTTCGTCTGGGCTGTGGTACTGTGGCATTGTGAACTATACAAAGGTGGAAAGTGGTAAGACACTAAGATGCTGGTGGGGAGGTCCAATATTAGATTATTTTTTATTAGAAATGCTAGATGTTAATATAGTGCTGGACAAAGGATTCCTGGACTGTGAAGTTGGCAACAGCTAGCCACACCCCCACACTTTTTAGTGTAAAAGAAGCCTGAGTTCTAACTCTGATAAGATTTTACTTTGGGACATTAGTCCACCATTGCCTCAGGTGACTGTTTTACTGAATAAAGTTGCTATTTCTTGGCCCAGCAACTCATCTCTCAATGTGTTGTCCTGTCATGAAGCAAAGCTGTAAAATCTTGGACTTAGTAACAACATGTCTTGGTTATCTGGTAAGTATAATTTAATTATGGTTAGAATCAACTTTCATTCTCCAGTGTATCTCAGTTTGAATGATAAATTAGATGGTCACTGACTTTTGAGGGACTTTTCTATAATCCCATTCAATGAACATTTCATGAATACATCTACTGTAGAGCTCTATCTTTGAGGATGCCTTCTTTTTCCTAGGTTCTGTTTTAGGCATTTTAAAAGTTTGCTCATTTTGTGGTGCTTCTAATACAACTTTTCAAGTGAAACTGAGATATAGAGCACACACTATTTGTCTCTGACACGCAAGACTTCATTACAAGTATTATATTCTAGATAACCTCCTTCCTTTGAAGAATGAGAGAGAGAAGGAAGTTGGTTTCTGTGGTTCTGGTTTCACTCTATTTCCCACTATGGATTCATTACATTGCATGACAGCTCCATTTCCAGTACTTGGAGTTCCAAACTCCAAAATGATGCCTGACTAAAAAGGTATTCATTAGAAAAAGGTAAAAGTGGCTTCAAAAGATGTTTCCTCCTTGCAAAATATGTTTGTTAATTGTGAAGCAAACATGTTGAGCATAGCATAGATACATAATTTGTATGTCTACTAAAACATGATAGAGATTAATAAGTGCTAACAGGTTGATGCTTCATACCCCTTTGGTGAGTTGGAGCTTTTTATAATATATAGCTTTTATTCTTACAGGAAATCCATATATTTAATTTCCATTCCTGTTTCAGGAGTACAATAAATAGGTAATGATGTTTAAGAAAGTTTGTGTTAGTTACTCAGTTGTGTCCAATGTGACACCATGGACACCATGGACTGGGGCCTGCCAGGCTCTTCTGTCCATGGGATTCTCCAGGCAAGAATACTGGGGTGGGTTGCCATTTCCTTCTCCAAGTTAAGAAAATAGACATTTTGAAATTCATGGAATGCAGAATTTGGAATAAAATGTGTTATATGCCAAATCTTATGACTTACAGGAAACTAAAATAACAGTGAGGTCTGCTGGGAGGGAAGAAAAAGACAAGTTTTTCCAGATCTTTGAATATCTTTTAATTTCTTATTTATTCTGCACGCAAATTCCCCACTCCCAAACTCCAAAAATACCTGTTTGCTATATGGTGATATTAGTGCCTAGTTTGAACCCCAGATCAATATAAAAAATAGTTTTTCAGAGCTAACTAAACAAAACTTTTTCTAGTATTATCCTATCTGATTCTGTTTCTCTTTCTGTCTTCATTCTCATCTGGTAAATTTGGCTGTGGATCTCATGAGTGCTGACTATTTCATGAGTTATCTGGCTCTCACAGCATCATTATTTCCACACCCAGCTGAGAATCCTGAGAAATCGGCCTCACTTTGACCCTCTGGGCTCTAAACTCAGCCAAACTTTTAGAGTCAAAAATAAAGAGGAGTCTGGACAAAATTAGGTAGGAAATATCATTTGATTTGTAACTTGGGGGAAGATCATCTAGTTCTTAAGCCAGATAAACTCCAGAAATGCTGAGAACTGCCACTGTACTCAGTCCTCTGAAATGTAGCCATTTGAAAGTTTGGGGAAGGAATGCATGGAAAGTATTTCAGATGCATAGCCTACATCTGTGCTTTTCAATATGGTAGCCAACCACCACATGTGTCTATTTAAATTTAATGAATAAGATTAAATAAAATTAAAAAATAATCTCCTTAGTTGCATGAGTTGCATTTCAAGGTTCAGTAACCACATGTGATTAGCAGCCAAAGCATCTTTGTTATTGCAGGAAGTTCTGTGGGTAGTACTGATTTTTATGATGTCCAACTAAAATGTGTAGTAAAGTTTACATTATATTTAGCGTGACTCTAACATGTTTACTTGGAAAAGAGAATAACACAAAGGGATGTGACTAATGAGGTGGTAATCTGAGAAAAGAACAGTCTTTGGTGTGAAAAAAGGCAAGTGAAACTACATGGTAAGAAGAGAAAGTTTTGTGGCTACTACTACCTCGGTTCATACTAGGAAAGCTTTGCCTCACTTCTTCCTATAAATTCGACAATTATCTAATCCCAAGATTCATGAAAAGTCATACATTTTCAATTTATTTCAGAAAAATTTAAAATTACAAAATACTAAAGCTTCATGACTTAGAGAAGTTTTCATTTATATAGTCTACCCGGGAAGCCTGTGGACTAAATAATTATTACAGTTAAACAAAAATATGTTACTTAATGTTACTAGTCTATTTTTTTACACCAAAATGGACAAATCCCTAAAAAGCCAAAAGTTCATAACCTGATTTCTGTCTCCTTTTTTTTTTAAATGTGTAACTCTGGCAATTTATCTTTCCTCAGTTATTATCACCACACCAAAACTTTTAATAACTCCTACTTAAAGGAATTTTATGAGAATAAGTATTAAGACAAATGTGGCTGACAATTTATTCCAGATATTACTATTCTAAAACTAATTCCTATGATACTATGAACATAATCCATGTGAAAGAATTAGTTGCTCAGTTGTGCTTGACTTTTTGTGACCCCATGACTGTAGCCCACCAGGCTCCTCTGTCCATAGGATTCTCCAGGCAAGGATACAGGAGTGGGTAGTCATTCCCTTCTCCAGGATAATGCATTAACAAATCCTTATTAATTAAAAGAAACTGAAAGTTAAAAACCACATAGCTTAGTTGAGATGAAGTCAATGTTTCATTTATATTCTTAATAACCCATATACCTTAAATAATAGTGATTGAAATCATGTAGGTATAACTAAAATCTCTTTTCAAAAACTTGTCATAAAGTTTAAAAAGTGAATTCTGAATTATATTGGATTTAAACACATTTTTAAATTAAATAACTGACTTTAAACAAATATCTAATAAGCTCCTGTATGTTAGGTATTGGTGACAGAGTAGAGAGGAAGGGAGGCCAGATCTCTGCCTGCATAGACCTTGAGACTTACATTCTAAAGATGGAAGCAGTTGATAAACATATAAATTCAATAGTAATATGTGTGACAAGATCTGAAAATAATATGATAGAAAATAAGTTGACGGCATGAAAACAGCAGTGCATAGAGTAGTCAGAGAAATCTTGTTGGTTGATAAGATTTCAAGATGGAGGAAGCTAGTGTGAGATACTTTAGGAATTTTAGGCTTGCTGATTTTAAAGTATGCCTATTAACAACGTTATCCAAATGTCATTATGTCTAGAAGATGGAAAGGAAACAAACAACAAAGATAGGTGACACTAGAGGACAAAAACCTAATGGCTTTTATTTTGTTCATTCAATAACTATATATTGAGTGCTTATTCTTGACTGGAGAATCCCACGGACAGAGGAGCCTGGCAGGGTCCATGGGCTCGCAAAGAGTCAGACATGACTGAAGCAACTTAGTATCAACAGCATCAGTGTTTAATACTGTAAGACAGCAGTTAGAAACACAATTCTGGATAAAACAATCTTTTCAGTTGCCTCTGAGAGCAGCTTTTGAGCAGGATGGGAGAGTGTGGTTCAGTGATGAATATCATCTTTGGAGAAAAAAGCAGTCAGATGTTAAAAACAAACAAACACAAAAATAGCAAAAGTGAGAGAAGAGAGGTCTTAAAATTATATGACTCTCAAAAACCTTCATTTTGGTTAGAAATTCCAGCTTTATCACCTGCCCACCCCCAAACTCTGTGATTGATAGTTATATTTACAGCTTGAGGATAAAAAATGAAGAGTCTTCTCTTTAATTAGGTGTTTGCAAAAGTTATGAATGGTCAGTGAAACATGAGATAGGGTCAGAGCCTGATTTTGTTTTCGTTTATCATTCCTCCACCTGCTTTTTAAAGGCTACAGTTTGTTTCCCACTAATTGTCTCTGGCATGGAGTTGGCAAGCTTATCTGCCAGACTTTCTCTATTGTGGTCTAGGTCAGCTTCACCCCATGGGAGAAAAGCAGGATCTGGTTCATTGAATCAAAGACCTAAGAAAATCACTGAGAAAGTTTTCCTATAATCTTGGAGTTTATTTTGTAAACACATTCTCTTTAATCACAGCTTCCAAGCTATTCTGTCTGGCTTCAAAGTACTTCTACTGGCCCCAAGACACATTTTTGGTTCATAGGCAAGGAATGGCCTGTCAAAAGCAACCATCATTACCATTCACCACTCTTGTTAGTCTTTTTTAAAAGCCCAGAAACCTACAGCAAATTCTCTGAATAATAACTAGAAATATCTTTCAAGATGAATTAATCTAATCAATAAATTGATTTCAAGATTTTTCTTTAAAAAGCAGTTGGGGACAGGACTCAGTACTTTAAAGAAGGATGGAGAATGAAGAGGCCATCTTCCTTTTTAAAGAATCTTCAATTTCTCAAATTAAATATAAAAGCCAAGGAGATCAGAGATTGAGTGATGACTCTTAGTGTGTGACTGCTAACTCGTTTCAGGTGTGTCTGACTCTTTGTGACCCTATGGACTGTAGCCCACCATGTTCCTCTGTCTATGGAATTCTCCAGACAAGAATACTGGAGTGGGTTGTCATGCCCTATGGGATCTTCCCAACCCAAGAATCAAACCTGTTTCTCTTACGTTTCCTGTATTGGCAGGTGGGTTCTTTACCTCTAGTGCCATTTGGGAAGCCCAACTCAGTACTCATGGCCAAATGAAGTGTTTCCATCATCCTTGGAAGATGCAGCACCAGATGATTTTATATCTATTGGACTGATTCAGTAGAAATGTCTTTTAATTAAAATCACAAACAATGTGAAATAAAATGTCCATAGTGATAGCAGCAACCTATTCCAATATATACTATTTTGAGTGCCAAATATTTTTCTAAGCTCTTCACGTATGCTAATATATATATATACACACACACACATATATATTTATATAATCCTCATATATAGGATTGGAGAAGGAAATGGCAACCCACTCCAGTACTCTTGCCTCGAAAATCCCCATGTATGGTGGAGCCTGGTAGGCTACAGTCCATGGGGTCACAAAGAGTCAGACACAACTGAGCGACTTCACTTTCACTTTTCACTTTCATGCATTGGAGAAGGAAATGGCAACCCACTCCAGTGTTCTTGCCTGGAGAATCCCAGGGACGGGGGAGCCTGGTGGGCTTCCATCTATGGGGTCTCACAGAGTTGAACATGACTGAAGTGACTTAGCAGCAGCATCATATTTAGGATGTATATTAATATCTAATAATGATATAATATATAAAATATACATTATATATAATATACATATATTAATAAAATTTATTAATATATACAATCCTCATATAACCCTTATTATAGATATTCTTACCATGACTCCTCATTTCCTTGAAGGGGAAACTAAGGCAAAAACAACTTAAGTAACACATGAAAGATTGACACTGGATGGATGAGTAGTGGAGTACAAATTTAACTCTGCTTTTTGGGCACTGGCAACCACACTCTTAGTATTAAGCATAGTTGTTTTTCATAAAGGAGTGTTGAAAAATTATGGAACAGTCACTACTTGTTTAAACATGTGTTCATTCATTATGTCATGCCGTTTGTTCTGTCAGTAATTGGCTAAAAGTCTAATATTTCTATAGAGGTCTCAGTATATACCCCTTGACTAAAAGAAACAAAAACTGTGGCAAAGACCTATTTAGGTGAAAGTTGCAATGATTGTCACAATTTTCTGCATGATGTAGTTAACAAGTGGAAATTACTAGAGTAGCTTCCAAATAAGCAGACAGAAAGGGCTATGCTTTACATAGTGGTTATCTCCTGAACACTTAGCAAGGTTCTTGTGAGGTAAATATACGTTTCCTCAAGAAAGATACAATGCCAATTTGAAACACCCTGAGAATTAATGATCTTGGTAAAAGTAGTACATATATATACATGAAAAGTGAAAGTGTCAGTTGCTCAGTTGTGTCCAACTCTTTGTGACCCCAAGGACTGTAGCCTGCCAGGCTCCTCTGTCCATATGATTCTCCAGCAAAAATACTGGAGTTGATTGCCATTTCCTTCTCCAGGGGATCTTCCTGAACCAGGGATTGAACTCGGGGTTACTGCATTACAGGCAGATTCTTTACTATCTGAGCCACCAAGGAAGCCTGTATATGTGGTTGGAATTTGAGACATTTTACAGACTAAATGTGCACTTCTCCAATTTTAAATGTTGAAGACCTAACCACCAGCATGCTGGTATTAGGAGGTGGGGCCTTTGGGAAGTAATTAAATTGAAATGAGGTCAAGAGGATGGAGCCCCTATCATGAAATTAGCGACTTTATAAGAAGAGGAAGAGATACCAGAGCTTTCTCTCTGTTATATAAGGACACAGTGAGAAGGCGGCTGTCTCCAAGCCAGGAAGAGGGCCTTGCTGGGAACCTAACTGGACAGCACCTTGATCTTGGACATCTCAGCCTCTAGAACTATGAGAAATATATAACTGCTGTTTAAACCATCCAGGCTATGGTATTTTGTTATGGCAGCCCTAGCAGACTAAGAACTCATGGACTCTAAGGGAGTCATTAATCTGTAAGGACAGAAATTCATTGGCATCATCATGATGGGGTGAAACTAGAGAACAAAGCCAAGTGTATGAGCTTATTGTGGCTGTTCTAACAAGGGACCACAAGTAGGTGGTTTAAAACAAGAAAACTTTATTCTCATGGTTCTGGAGACTGGAAGTCCACTGTCACAGTGCTGGCAGACCCGCATTCCCTTTGGGGTCTCTAAGGGAGAATTCATTCCTTGCCTCTTCCAATTTCTGGTGGTTGTTGGCATTCCTTGACTTGTGACCGCATTGCTCAAATCTCTCTTTTGTGGTCACATTGCCTCCTCCCTTTCAGTATGTGTCTTCTTTTATGTCTGACTTAAATTTCCCTTTGCCTTTTTCTTCTTTTAAGGATATTGTAATTTGATTTAGGACCACCCAGATAAACCAAAATGATCTCTTTATCTCAAGATCTTTGATGCAAAGACCCTTTTTCTTTTTCCAAATAAGATCACATTCACTGGGGTTACAGGGATTAGGATACAGATATATCTGTTTATGGGACCACAACTCAACTCACTACACCAAATAATGTCAAGAATAACCAGGGGAGATCTTCTTTGGGCTTGTTCTCTTTGTGAAGCTGTTGGCACTTATAAACCCCCTTCATCTTAACCACAACTCAAGAAAAATGTTAAAACTGTGAACAAGTACTTGTTTTATCTGAACATGTACACGTAGCACTGGAATGAGTATATCTGATTTGTTGGAGTTAGTAAGTTCCTAAATTGCAAAACTATATGCTTAATTTTGCATACAGATAGGTCAACTTTCTCTGTTAGTCTTACAATAATTCCATTCTAGGCTTGGTGAATAAATAAATTAAGGTCACAGCCCTTGAATTAATTACTGCCTTAAGTGAGAATGCAGTAACAGATCAATTCAGGTGAATGTGCTCAGGATTTGACATTCTACAGCATTTTCTATTTCTGCCCCCTAAGTAATTGTTGACTTAGATTGAGTTCTTGTCTTCATCAATTTTGCATCATCAGTGTCTGTCATAGACTTGGAAGTATTTGGTGGTGTGAGCTGTGAAGGCAAATTAGTTGTGTGAATGACTGAATGGTTGCTATGGTGATGATGTTTTTTTTTTTAACTTTTTTTATTATTATATTGGAGTAGCTGATTAATAATGTGATAGTTACAGGTGGACAGCAATGGGACTCAGCCATGCATATACATGTATCTATTCTCCCACAATGATGCTTTTATCTGGAGTCAGTAACTGGTCAATCCACCTATTCGGAACACAACTTAGAATAAAGATTTAATTTTAAAATAGTCTCCCAGCATTCAAGTTAGATACTATATCTGAGTATATATATTCTTATTTGCCTAATTCCCCATAAATAGCAAGCCTCAACTTCCATTAATTCCTACCTTCAGCATCTCATTCATCCATTCATCCATTGACAAATGCATAGGCTGTTAAAAAAAGAAAAAGATTGGATTTAAATATTTTGCCTATTGTGAATAAAGCTCCAGTTAACATGAAAATACAGCCACCACTTTGCTATCCTACTTTAATTTCCTGTGTATATATATATATCCAGAAATGGGGTTGTTGAATCATTAGTATTGTTGTCTGAAGAATCCCCTGGACAGAAGAGACTGGCAGGCTATGGTCCATAGGGTTCAAAGAATTGGACACAACTGAAGCGACTTAGCACGTATGCTTGGTAATTTTATTCTTAATTTTTCATTTCCCGCAATATCTATACCCATTTTCATTCCCATCCGCAGTGCTCAAAGATTACCTTTTTTCCAACTCCTTGCCAGCACTTGTTAACTTTTTTTTTTTTAATGATGGCCATTCTAACAGGTGTGAGATAATCTCATAGATTTGATTTGTATTTCCTTGATTATTAGTAATGTGAGCACCTTTTAATGTAGCTGTTGGTTATTTTATGTCTTCTAGTTATTTTTGTTTGTGTGTGATTCTAATAACTCTGACTTTACAGTTTTCTGAATAAATTTGAGAGCAAATTATGAGGGGACACATGGAGAACAAAACAAAATCATAAACAAGCTTGACAGAAAAATTATTCAAATGAAGATTTATACTTTACATAACATTCACTGATTTGGTTGTTTCATGAGGATCACATTTTTTTAAATGTTTTACTTGCCTGTCTGTATACCTAATTATTTGATAAATTCCTCTCATGAAGGTTTGGCAGACAGACCCTGAAAAGTACATGTGGACTGACCGTTGAAATCACAGATGTATTTTTTTAATCTAAAATAGTGTGAGATAACTAGTATTATACATATCCATCAGTGATAGAAGCTCACATTTATTGAACATCATTTAATAGTTCATTCTTGTTGGAGTCATGTTTTAAGTGAATCAGATGTTGTTAGTACTTCTATTATATAGAGGGTAAGAGAGACCCAGGAAAGGTACACAATTTTTCTGAGGTCACACAGCTAGGGAATGAAGGAAAAGGGTTTCTATAGGAGTGTCAGGAAAGACACATTTTTCCCGTTATTCATCTCTTTGTATACGCCATCTCTGGTAGTACCACGGATTCTTTGTTCCCCCATTGTTGCAGGTACTAAGATGTCTTTGCTCCTCATCTTAATGTCAATATATAAGAATTCTTATCTGCTCTGATCATCTGCTGCCCCATTCATTTTGTCATTCCTTTCTCTTGCACGTCTTCATTTATTTTTACTTTGGATAATTTGCACTTCTTCTTGTCAGGGAGATACTTCTTCCTTTTCTGATCAAGGTAGCTGGTGAGTTTACACAGCAATTACATTGATTCCTGTGTATTGTGGGAAAAAGATGTTGCAGTGATAAAAATGACAGGGCATTGGAGACTTTGGGAAACCACAGTCAGAAACAGAGATGTTTCTATTATCTCAGTTTTTGGACAGATGTATTTGGGAAGTTGAAAGGGCATCAAATTTTAAGTTGGCAAGCCCAGATTCCAGATCTGACTCCCTCCAATGTAGTCTCTGTTGTTGTGGACAAGCCCCTTTATCTCTCTAAGCCTCAGACCCTTACTAACAGATATTAACAATAATATAAACTCAAGTAACTATTTAGAGAGTGTAAGTGAAAAGCATTAAAATATTATAAAATTACAAAGGAGCATCGGTCATTTTTTTCTATCCCAAGCATGACTTTGAATTAATAAATCCTGTCTCTGATTGAAGTTTCTTCTTGTAGCAGAGTCAGCTCTTGACTGAAGCTGATGAGTCATAGAGGAAAGCTGACAACATCAGAGAGTGAGCTGACCGTCTCCAGGTAAGGCAAATTTCCATCAGCTAAGGTATAAGTATTCAAACCCAATTAACATACCAAAGAGTGGTCCTGGCCTCTATATTGCACTGTGTTGTTATTACTTCAACCTTTAGTTGCTTAATTCCACATATTCACAGATGCCCTTGAAGGAAAGATGTTACCCAGACTGTTTTAATTCTTAGCTTCTAAAAGAAACATCAATTCTCTTTGCTCTTTCAAAACAGTTGATTGACTTGTATCCCTAAAATTCCTCCCTGAATTTATGCCATTTACAGATTGATGCTATTGGTTCAACTATTTATTGGATCACATCTACTCCACCTAACTTTTGAAATAGATTTGAAGCAGCCAATATATACTTTGGGGGAAACAGAAGCAAAACAGTATCTAATAACCACCTCTGAGCATTATGCTGTTATAACCCCAGCTTATTAATCTTTAGGACAGAAAACAAAACCCACCTTATTAATTGCCCTGCCAAGATGAAAAGGTGGAATGAAATACACTGTATGACATTGCTGTCAGCTTGACTAAATATTTTGATGAATGAACTTATTGTGTTTTCACCCTGAGGCTTTTTAAAGTTAAGGGCATATTGGAAAAAAAAAAAGTGAAGGAAAAAAGTACTCTTGTGAATGCAGTTACCTCCCCACGGGTGGTGGAAGCAGACTGTCACAAAGGTCACCCTTACTGAGAGATGTGAGTCAGCCCTAGCTTGGGTACAGCCAGTCTGTGTCCTGAGGCTAAGTGATCTGCAATTCTGGGACCTTCCTGCTGCTTATTCTTCTAGAGAAATTTGTTACATACAATCGTATCAGAGGACCTCTTGCTTCTGAATACCTTTGAGAGCTTTCAGAAGATTAACATCCTCTGTCTTAGGGACTCTTCTTTCTTCCCTCCCTCTCCCCTTCCTTTTCTTCTTTCCTAAAAGGAAAAATAAGAAAGTGACATGTATTATGATTACCATCTAGCATTCCTACTTTATTTAGGGTAGCCAAGCTTTATAATCTCAAGTTTCTAGAATGACAGAAAATAATTTATATGCAAAGAAACTGTTTTATTTATATGACAGCAAAATAATTTTCCTTGGGGAGGTTGGACACAATAAACGAGAACAAAGTGAACTTAATTACTGCGAATATTTAACATGGAGTTAGAATGACAGATTCTGGAAAACTTGAGCTGCAGACATATTTTATTTGAGTTTATGGGGTTTTATTAATGAGAACCAGAAACTGAAAATTTAGAGATTGAATGTTTGAATCAAGCAGATATTTCAGCTTCTCATGAAAATATTAAAAAAGGTAGCCTAGGGCCTACATTCTTGCATGAATACTAATTGCTCCATACCCAAATTTAACTATAGTCTGTGATACTCACAGTACATAAACATAAGACCTTAGTCACAGTCATTTACTGACTGATGATATATGCATCAGCATTTTTGATCCTCATATAGTCTGTTGTGTGGACAACAAATGTGTTTCCATATTGCTGGAGTTTTTTCCTAAGGGACTTTTATCTCTTGTAGTTAGCCATAAGAAAATGAAAGGCAGAAATTTCCTTTCCCAGTACTTGGCACAGGTGACTAACGTACCATCATCACTAATTAAGCAGGGTGGTTGGATTGTTAGAAACCAAAATTCATTTCATAATCGATGGACTTACTTGGTTTTCCTTGGTAATGCTCAGAGAATAACATATACATTAAACTATGATGTTGATTGGTGGTTTGTGCCTCACATCTGTTGGAGATGTTCACTTGTGAGTTCTGTGACTTCAACATTAATAAATCTTCATGTTGAAATCTTAAAAAACATCTAGAGCTTTGACATGATATCATGAAATGCTTTATTACCAGGATTTTTACAGTTCAGTTCAATTAGCCACCAAATCAAATCCTAAGGTTCAAAACAGTTTTTCAATGACTGGATTAGAGGATGGACTCCTGTCCATGCAAGACAGGTTACATATTCTCTATATAAATGCATTTCAGTTTTTTTTTGTTTTTTTTTTTACATTCATCATTATCTTTTGTTCTCTTCAGATTCTCAGAGGTCATAACACGTCTTGTCCATAGTTTCTTCTAACTAAATTCCCTGCAATTTGTCCTCAATGATCCCAAGTTACCATGATACTTCTGGAACCCATAATAATGCCTTTTTCTATCAGTCCCAAATTTTCTAGTGATCACTGCATTCTTTTGTTTTTGTATAATTGTTATTTATGCTTTACTCCAATCTTAGGTGTATTGTGTAATGGGTTTTGTGGTTTGTTGTTTTAGTTGCTGAGTCAACTCTGATTCTTTGTGCCTTCATGGACTGTAGCCCACCAGGCACCTCTGTCCTTGGGATTTCCCAGGCAAGAATACCTGAGTGGGTTGCCATTTCCTTCTCCAGAGAATCTCCCCGATACAGGGACTGAACCTGCCTCTCCTGCATTGACAAGCAAGTTCTTTACCACTGAGCTAGGGAAGCCCAGTGAGTTTTGTAATTACCACTTAAACCAACATAACAAGCATTTCCTTCAGCACAGAAATTTCCCTTTTCCTGCTGCCCACCCACCAAAATTCACTTACAATCACTTGTGTTTAAGCTTTAAAAAGTGAGGTTGAAAGTCTTCTCTGGTGGTCCTGTAGTTAAGAATCTGCCCTGTAGTGCAGAGGACACTGGTTTGATCCCTGGCCCAAGATAATCCCACATGCCATGGGGGAACAGGCCCACGTGCCACAACTGCCAAGCCTATGTGCTGCAACTACTGAAGCCTGCACGCCCTAGAACCCACTCTGCAACAAGAGAAGCTGCTGCAATGAGAAACTCACACACTGCAGCCAGAGAGTACCCTCCCCCACTCGCTGCAACTAGAGAAAGCTCACCTGCGTCAAGAAGACCCAAAGAGCCAAAAATAAATTTAAAAAGCAGTTTGGTTGACATACATTAAATCACATATACTTATCATGCATAATTTGATCACTTTTAACATATGCATGCTAACAAAAAAATATGTATAAAAATTTTATGGTCACCACAATCAAGAGTAGATAGTAGCAGAGAATTCATTAGCTCAGAGTATGTGTGGTTTTGCAATACTCATTGGCCAAAAAAGTGTAGTACAAATATTAGAATATAATAATACAAATAAAAATGTTTAATATATATGGTCCTGAGAACTTTCAATGACTGAAAACTTTGATAGTACACTCATATGTGAACATGAACATATATATGCACATATGTAGATACACAAACACACATACACATATATGAATGTATGTATAAAAGTGTAGTATGATGGGATACATGCATTTTTTAAGAGTTTTTAAAGACATAACAAAGCAAAGTAGCTTACAACAGCATTAAAACTGTATAGTTCAGTTCAGTTCAATTCAGTTGTTCAGTTGTGTCCGACTCTTTGCCACCCCATGGACTGCAGCACACCAGACCTCCCTGTCCATCACCAACTCCCAGAGTCCACCCAAACCCATGTTCATTGAGTAGGTGATGCCATCCAACCATCTCATCCTCTGTCATCCCTTTCTCCTCCTGCCCTCAATTATTCCCAGCATCAGGGTGTTTTCCAATAAGTCAGCTCTTTGCATCAGGTGGACAAAGTATTGGAGTTCCAGCTTCAGCATCAGTCCTTTCAATGAACACCCAAGACTGATCTTTAGGATGGACTGGTTGGATCTCCTCGCAGTCCAAGGGGCTCTCAAGAATCTTCTCCAATACTACAGTTCAAAAGCATCAATTCCTCTGTGCTCAGCATTCTTTATAGTCCAACTTTCACATCCATACACGACTACTGGAAAAACCATAACCTTGACTAGACAGAACTTTGTTGACAAAGTAATGTCTCTGCTTTTTAATATGCTGTCTAGGTTGGTCATAACTTTCCTTCCAAGGAGTATGCACCTTTTAATTTCATGGCTGCAGTCACCATCTGCAATGATTTTGGACCCCAAAAACAAAGTCAGCCACTGTTTCCACTTTTTCCCCATCTATTTACCATGAAGTGATGGGACTGGATACCATGATATTAGTTTTCTGACTGTTGAGCTTTAAGCCAACTTTTTCACTCTCCTCTTTCACTTTCATCAAGAGGCTCTTATTAGTTTTTCTTCACTTTCTGCTGTAAGGGTGGTGTCATCTGCATATCTGAGGTTATTGATATTTCTCCCAGCAGTCTTGATTCCAGCTTGTGCCTCTTCCAGCCCAGCGTTTCTCATGATGTACTCTGCATATCAGTTAAATAAGCAGGGTGACAATATACAGCCTTGATGTACTCCTTTCCCAATTTGGAACCAGTCTCTTGTTTCATGTCCAGTTCTAACTGTTGCTTCCTGATCTGCATACAGATATATCAAGAAGTAGGTGAGGTGGTCTGGTATTCCCATCTCTTTCAGAATTTTCCACAGTTTATTGTGATCCACACAGTCAAAGGCTTTGGCATGATCAATAAGGCAGAAATAGAAGGTTTTCTGGAACTCTCTTACATTTTCAATGATCCAGTTTATGTTGGCAATTTGATCTCTAGTTCCTCTCTTTATAAATCCAGCTTGAATGTCTGAAATTTCATGGTATTGTTGAAGCCGGGCTTGGAGAAGTTTGAGCATTACATTACTAGCATGTGAGATGAGTGTACTTGTGCGGTAGTTTGAGCATTCTTTGGCATTGTCTTTCTTTGGGATTGGAATGAAAACTGACCTTTTCCAGTCCTGTGGCCACTGCTGAGTTTTCTAAATTGGCTGGCATATTTAGTGCAGCACTTTCACAGCATCAGCTTTTAGGATTTGAAATAGCTCAACTGGAATTCCATCACCTCTTCTAGCTTTGTTCTTAGTGATGCTTCCTAAGGCCCACTTGACTTCACATTCAAAGATGATGTCTGGCTCTAGGTGAGTGATCACACCATCATGATTAACTGAGTCATGAAGATCTTTTCTGTACAGTTCTTCTATGTATTCTTGCCACCTCTTCTTAATTTCTTCTGCTTCTGTTAGGTCCATACCATTTCTGTCCTTTATTAAGCCCATCTTTGCATGAAATGTTCCCCTCTGGCATCTCTAATTTTCTTGAAGAAATCTTTAGTTTTTCCCATTCTATTGTTTTCCTCGATTTCTTTGCACTGATCACTGAGGAAGGCTTTCTTGTCTCTCCTTGCTATTCTTTGGAACTATGCATTCAAATGGGTATAGCTTTCCTTCTCTCCTTTGCTTTTTGTTTCTCTTCTTTTCACAGTTATTTGTAAGGCCTCCTCAGACAGCCATTTTGCTTTTTTGCATTTCTTTTTCTTGGGAATGGTCTTAATCCCTGTCTCCTTTACAATGTCACAAACCTCCATCCATAGTTCATCAGGCACTCTGTCTATCAGATCTAGCCCCTCAAATCTATTTCTCTCTTCCACTGTATAATCATAAGGGGTTTTATTTAGGTCATACCTGAATGGTTTAGTGGTTTTCCCCACTTTCTTCAATTTAAGTCTGAATTTGGCAATAAGGAGTTCATGATCTGAGCCGCAGTCAGCTCCCAGTCTTGTTTTTGCTGACTGTATAGAGCTTCTCCATCTTTGGCTGCAAAGAATATAATCAATCTGATTTCAGTGTTGGCCATCTGGTGATGTCCATGTGTAGAGTTTTCTCTTGTGTTGTTGGAAGAGGGTGTTTGCTATGACCAGTGCATTCTCTTGGCAAAACTCTATTAGCCAATATTCAATTCAGTTCAGTTCAGTTGCTCAGTCGTGGCTGACTCTTTGCGACCCCATGAACTGCAGCATGCCAGGCCGCCCTGTCCATCACCAACTCCCGGAGCCTACCCAAACTCTTGACCATTGAGTTGGTGATGCCATCCAACCATCTCATCCTCTGTTGTCCCCGTCTCATCCTGCCCTCAATATTTCCCAGTATCAGGGTCTTTTCAAATTAGTCAGTTCTTTGCATCAGGTGGCCAAAGTATTGGAGTTTCAGCTATGCCAATATTACACCTCCTAAAAAGTAAAATAAAGAATTATAAGTACTCTGTTCAAGTGAACTTGAAAGTGTATGGATAATGAAAAAGGAGACACTTCTAAGATAAAGCCCAGTGAGATCTTAGGGATACCTTGGGTACAAAAACAGACCAACTAAAATTAAAAGGACAGCTTGCTGGGAAAAGGAATGAAGGACCTGGTTTGATTTTTCAAATTAATGTTTATGATTCAACCAATATGATTTAAAAAGGGAAGTGACTTTTCAGTTCTAATTTGTGAAGCCAATTTTGCTCAACTCTTAGAATGGAAGCTACATTTCATTATAGTAGAAGTGAATCTCAGTTGCTTTAACTATTTTAATGTTGATCCATCAAAATGATTGGAATATCTCTTTTCATTGTTGACAGTTCCCAGAAAAGACTTTGCATTTAAAAATAGTAAGGAAAGTGTTATTTCAGTCTTTCAAAACACTTTGTTTTAGTTTCCAAAATGATTCCAGTACCTTCTTATCTTTTTGCCAATAATATAAATTAACTTTTTTGTTTTTGCCATCAGTTGTAAAACTTACTCTAAGTGTGTCCAGTGTGAATAGTTCAGAATGGTTCATCTTAAGTAACTATTTTGAGGCATATACTTTCTTAGTTAGCATATAATAGGCTAGCACTTCTTTAATAGGTTAAAATGTCTCGTATTAATATCCATCTTGTTAGTAATTATAGATATGAGCTTTTTTATCGATTAGATGTTTAAGAAAAAATGATTACCTCTTTAAAATACAAATCCTTTTCATATGTATCTGTGTGCTAAGTCACTTCAGTCATGTACAACTATTTGGGAGGTATCTAAGGTCCATTAATTAAAAGGACCCTGCTGCTTTTTTATAAAATGAAGAAATACACCTAAATGTTTTGCTTTATAAATAAATTTTTAACTGTTTATCTTAAAATCTCTAAGCTTTAAATAAACTAGGAAGAGTCTTTATATCCATTACAGACAAGTCTTGAGATTGTGAATGTAGAATTTTATAGTTTGAATATTGAATTTTTTATTTACCTGATCTACTAAATGTTTGGGACTTCCCCAGTGGCTCAGTCAGTAAAGAATCCGCTAACAATGAAGGAGACTGCCTGAAATGCAGGAGACCCAATTCCTGGGTTGGGAAGATCCCCTGAAGAAGGAAATGGCAATCCACTCCAGTCTTCTTGCCTGGGAAATCCCATGAACAGAGGAGCCTGGTGGGTTAAAGTCCATGATGTTGCAGAGTCAGACATGACCGAACAGCTGAGCACACAGCACTAAATGTTTGCCCCTCTTTTTATCAAAGTACCTCCCAAACCCACTTCATTTCTGCCTTCTCTTGTTGTCCTTGAATCTAGCATGTCTGTGTGTGTGTGTGTTCAGTCATGCCCAACTCTTTACAATCCCATGGACTATAGACTGCTAGGCTTCTCTGTCCATGGAAATTTCCAAGCAAGAATACTGGAGTGTGTTGCCATTTTCTACTCTAGGGGATCTTCCTGATCCAGAGATTGAACCCTCAGCTCTTGCATCTCCTGCATTGGCAGGTGGATTCTTTACCATTGTGCTAGCGGGGAAGCTCTTAAACCAGTCCATTTACTAAAATAGGGGTTAGTAGATGTTATGGGCTTCCCTAGTAGCTCATCTAAAGAATCTGCCTGCAATGCAGGAGACCCCAGTTCAGTTCCTGAGTCAGGATGATCCCCTGGGGAAGGGATAGGCTACCCACTCCTGTATTCTTGGGCTTCCCTGTGGCTCACACAGTAAAGAATCTACCTGCAATGAAGGAGACCCAGGTTCGATCCCTGGGTTGGGAAGACCTCCTGGAGGAGGGCATGGCAACCCACTTCAGTAATCTTGCCTGGAGAATCTCCACGGACAGAGAGAGGAGCCTGGTGAGCTACAGTGCATGGGGTGGCAAAGAGTTGGACATGACCGAGTGACTAAGTAAACATATAGATGTTGTAACATGAAGTTAAAGTAAAAAATGACATGTACTTATGTCTCCTAAAATATTCATAACAGAAAGAACTATAAAGAAAATCACGAATACCATCTCTTCTCAGATGACTCAGTGTTAAAGAATACACCTGCCACTGCAGGAAATGCAGGTTTGATCCCTGGGTCAGGAAGATTCCCTGGAGAAGGAATTGGCAACTCCAGTATTATTTTCTGGGAAATCCCATGGACAGAGGAGCCTGATGGGTTACAGTCCACGGTGTTACAAAAGAGTCAGACACAACTTAGCAACTAAACAACAACAACAACAACAAAACACTCATTAACATCAGACTGAAGAGATGGCATACTTGAAGACTTATCTACTTAAGCAGCAGATCATCGGAGCTTTGTTTTTCTTACAAGGGGACAAATGTTAGTACTATTTCAGTATCTAGCAAAGTAGATATAATCATTTCATTTAAAGCTCTATTCTTGATTTTTCAAAAATAAACTTTCAAATTTAGAGCAGTGTTAAATTTACAGAAAATTGAGAAGATAGTGTAGAGAGTTACGATATTCCTGACATTAGTTCTCCCTTCCCCTGACATCTTGGGACTTCCTTGTAGCTCAAGCAGCCCAGTTCAATCCCTGGGTCAGGAAAATCCTCTGGAGAAAGGAATGGCAACCCGCTTCAGTATTCTTGCCTGGAGAATTCCGTGGACAGAGGAGCCTGGCAGGATACAGACCATGGGTTCACAGAGTTGGACATGACTGAGAGACTAACGCTCCACTTCTGACATCTTACATATTATGATACATTCATCACAACTAATGAACCTAAATTGTTATTATCTCAAGTCTATAGTTTATCCAAATTTCTTTGGTTTTTATCAAATATGTTTTTCTGTTTCCAGGATTCCATCCAAATACCATTTTACATATAGCAATTCTTTAGGCCTTTCTTGGCTGTGATTATTTCTAAGATTTTTCTTGTTTTGATAACTAAAATCAAAATCACATATATTTTCTAAAAAAAATAATCACATATATTTTCTCATATGTATTCTTCCAGAAGTTTTATATTTTTTGCATCTTACATTTAGACTCATGATCCATTTTGAATTAATTTTCTGTATTGTCTATGTCTAGGCTTTTTTGTTGTTATTATTATTGTTGTTTGGTTTGCTTGTTTGTTTTGCATATGGATGTCCAGAATTTCAGCTTAATTTGTAGAAAAGATTATTCTTTCTCAATCAAATCAAATCAAATGGGCTTCCCTGGTGGCTCAGATGGAAAATTCCATGGACAGAGGAACCTGGCAGGTTACAGTCCATGGGGTTGCAAAGAGTCGGACTTGACTGAGCAACTTCACATTTCTCAATCAAATTGTTCTTGCTTCTTTGTCAAAATCAGTTGACTATGTAACTATGAGCCTATTTCTGGGTTGTCTATTCTGCTTCATTGATCTATATTTCTATTTTATCACCAGTACCTACTTCTTGAGGTAACTTAATAGAAATGAGAGAGGAAGGAGGAGAGAGATTTCAAAGAAGTATTTTATACAAACATAGAGGCTGTCTAGTCCCAGAATCTATACGGTGAGTAGATAAGCTGGAAGCCCAAGAAAGCCAATGGTATAGTTCCAATTTAAGTCTGAAGACTTGAGAATTAGAACATCAAACAGTGTAGTTCCCATCTAGAAGCCAGCTCAAGACTCAGAGTCAATATTTCAGTTCAAATCTGAAGGCAGGAAAATGCCAATGTCCCAAGCTATCAGGCATGAAGAATTTTTTCCTACTCAGGACAGGGTCAACTTTTGTTTTCTATTTGGGCTTTCAGCTGTTTGAATGAAGCTCACTCACATTGTTGGCCTTCCCTGGTGTCTCAGACAGTAAAGAATCCACCTGCAATGGGGGAGACTTGGGTTCGACCCCTGGGTTGGGGAGATTCCCTGGAGGAGAGCACTGCAATCCACTCCAGTATTCTTGCCTGGAGAATTCCCATGGACAGAGGAGCCTGGCAGGCTACAGTCCATAGGGGTGGCAAAGAGTTAGACATAACTGAGTGACTAAGCACACACACACATACACACACACACACACACACACACACATTATAAAGGATAATTTGATGAACTTAGTCTACCAATTTAAATGTTCAGTTCAGTCGCTCAGTCGTGTTTGACTCTTTCCGACCCCATGGACTGCAGCATGCCAGGCTTCCCTGTCCATCACCAACTTCCGGAGCTTACTCAAACTCAAGTCCATCGAATCAGTAATGCCATCCAACTATTTCATCCTCTGATGTCCCCTTCTCCTCCTGCCTTCAATCTTTCCCAGCATCAGGGTCTTTTCTAGTGAGTCAGTTCTTCGCATCAGGTGGCCAAAGTATTGGAGTTTCAGCTTCAGCATCAGTCCTTCCAATGAATATTCAGGACAGATTTAAATGGTAGCTTCATCTGAAAAATCCCCTCACAGAGTGTTTGATCAAATATCTGGGCATCTTGTGGCTCAGTCAAGTTGACACATAAAATTAAACATTGCACTTTTATTTCCTTTTTTTGTCTTATTGCACTCTCCTGGAATCCCAGTACAATGTTGAATCATTGAGGTGAGAAAGGACAACCTTGCCCTGTTTCCCTGTCTTAGGGAGAAAGTGGCCAATTGCTAACCACTAAGTATGTTGTCATCCCTTGGACTGCAAGAAGATCCAACCAGTCCATCCTAAAGGAGATCAGTCCTGGGTGTTCATTGGAAAGACTGATGCTGAAGCTGAAACTCCAGTACTTTGGCCACCTCATGCGAAGAGTTGACTCATTGGAAAAGACCCTGATGCTGGGAGGGATTGGGGGCAGGAGGAGAAGGGGACGACAGGAGATGAGATGGCTGGATGGCATCACCAACTAGATGGACATGAGTTTGAGTAAACCCCAGGAGTTGGTGATGGACAGGGAGGCCTGGCGTGCTGCGATTCATGAGGTCGCAAAGAGTCGGACACGACTGAGTGACTGAACTGAACTGAAGTATGTTGTCAGCTGTAGGGTTTTCGTGGGTGTTCTTTATCATTTGAAATAATTCTTCAATATTCCTCGTTTGCTGAGAGGATTTTTGTTGTTGTATTTGGTCATGAATTGATATTTGCTTTTGTCAAATTTTTTTTTCTGCACTTGCACAATTACATTATTTTTGTTTAATGTGATGGATTACATTGATAGATTTTTTGAATATTGAACCAGTCTTATTCATCTGCAATAAATCTCATTGATTTTTGGTGTATAATTTTCTTAGCTATATTTCCTGATATTTTGTTAAGGATATACTTTGCCTATACTTTCATAAGAGTTATTGGTCATTGGTTTGTGATTTTCATTTTTTGTAATGTTTCTGATTTCCATATTACAAATTCTGTAAGTCTTTAACCTCATGTATTTTGATCCTCTTTAGTTAGGCATATACACATTTAGGATTATATGTCTTATTGGAGAAATGGACCTTTTATAATTATACAATGTTTCTCTTTATTCTTGATAATCTTCATCATTCAGAACTTTATCAAGTAACATAGCTATTTCAGATTTCTTTTCATTAGTTTTATTATGATAGATCTTTGTTCTTTTATTTTTAACCTATCTGAATCTTTATAATTATATTGAATTTCTTATAAATAACATAACTCTGTTTTGTTAATTATTTTCAGAACATTTTTTCTATTTTAAAACAATTTAACATTATTTAAACTAGTAGTATTCTTAACTTATAAAATAATACTTAAATGGAAAGTAGTAGTAGCCAAGAATCAAGTAAGAATTACTTAGGCTATAATAATACATTTAGAAGGGTTGCAACACTTTAAAAATTTAAATTTACTCTGCTGTTCATTTTCATTCTTCTCATGGCATTTGATTTTTTGTAATTAGTTTTTAATATGCTTCCAAAGATATCTGGGGTAAAATCAGGATTATAATTGCTTCTAGCTGACATCAAATTAAAAGAATTTATTGAAATAATTTCCTTTATGGTTATATTAGAAATGTATCTCAAACTATAGTGAATAATTTTATTAATTGTCTTCTATTGTAGATTGATGACGAGATGTCTTTATAGTTGATCAGAATGTTAGTAAAATTCAATGGGTACTTACAACAAGTTTGTAATCAGGTAGGCAAAGTTTCAAATTCTTATGTGAGGTGCCTAATAAATGACTATGAGCAGATTATTTAAAATCTCTAAATTGCAAATATCAACTAATATAGGATTCAAAAAAATAAGGTATAGACTCAGAAGGATGTAGGTTCTTGACCATGCTCTGTCATTTATTAGCTATATAAATTAAGTCCACTTACTTAATTTTCCTGAGTTTATTTTCTCATCTGTTAAGTGGTATATAACAACTGAGTGACAGTGATTTTTAATTAAATAAATGTTGTATTATACTAACAATCAAATATAAATTAGAAGGTGCCTAAGAATACTTAATACAATATAGCTCCTAAATAAAAATTAAACTTGTTTTTAATTCTAGAATTAGAAATAATTAAGACTACATGACTTTTTAGTTTTTCTCAGCCTTTTATGGTTTTTTGTTTCTTTCTCTACATAGGACTTCTCTCACTAACATCTCTCTGAAAATCTCATTTTCCCTTGCCAGGAGATTAAAAACCAGAAAAATAAATATGTTACATTTAGTGAAAAAAGAAGACTCTGAACGAAGGATGAAATGCTTTTGATTAAGGGTCAAATATATGAACTATCACACATGAATTTTGTGACTTCTGCTACAAATGGTCTGCTATTCAGAGAGAAACTTTTTTCTTTTTGGCCATGTACTATACAATGGTATTTGTTAATAGTTCTGAGTTTCTTATAGATGAGCTATTATAGTAAATGCTAACATGGAAATAAGCATCTGCAGTGGTGGAAAAGTGATTTCTAAATCTGTTCTGCTGATTTTTGTCTCTCTGTCTATGTCAAATTTCCTACTTTTGTTTTAATTTATTAAAAATAGGAAATTTTTAATTTGCTGTTAAAATTAGCAATTTTATTGCTAATTTATTACATTTTCCATCTTGGGATTTATATTACACTTTCCATCTTGGATCTTAGGAATCTGTATTTTAAAGGGACTTTGGCCACCTCATGTGAAGAGCTGACTCATTGGAAAAGACCCTGATGCTTGGAGGGATTGGGGGCAGGAGGAGAAGGGGACAACAGAGGATGAGATGGCTGGATGGCATCACCGACTCGATGGGCATGAGTTTGAGTAAACTCTAGGAGTTTGTGATGGACAGGGAGGCCTGGGGTGCTGCGATTCATGGCGTCGCGAAGAGTCGGACACGACTGAGCGACTGAACTGAACTGGACTGATGTTCTACTTCTGCTCGTGAAAGAAGACCTGCTGAGGGACATGCTCTTCCACCATAAGCAAATGTACAACTAAACAAAATATTATTTAAGAAAAGCAGTGTAAGATTGTGATAACTAAGAGAAGGGAAATTAATAAGAATTAACCTTTAATAATCTCAATTAACAACCTGAAGACAGTTTCTGTGTCACAGTGTTGGGAGGGCTAACTAAACAGGGCCTAGTGATCCTAATGTGTTGAGAAGTCAGAAAGCATAATTTACAAGGAAAAAGGTAGCTAGCTTGTGTGATGCTGAGTATGTAAGAGGAAAGAACTGCCCACTGAAAGATAGCAAGCTCTGGCTCTTTGCCTGAGAAATGATCTGCATATGTGTGAAAAGAACACTTCCAAAGTCAGGGAAAGAACCAGCAAAGAGAAGCAGCCCCCAAACTGTCCCAGAGCTCACACAGACCTGGGAGTACTTGGTGTTCCTTTGAGAAAAAGTGGAGATTACTTATAACATACAGAACATTTGGTAGAATACTCAAAAACACCTTGCCCTATTAGCTGAGCTAAGTTAGACTACTCTGGGATTGTAACAAAAGCTTGCTTCAAAAGGATCAGACTGATCCATTGCTATTTAATGAACCAGGACAAAATCCAACATTCTTCAAAGAAAGTAAGAAAAAAAAAAAGATCCAGCAATCAACAGTGTAATAAAAAGGTATGCAGGAAAGAAGAAAATAAAATTCATAGCTAGGGAAAATTTGAAAAAAGGAAACAGATACTAAAAGGAAGGCTAGAGAACTCATCACCAGCATATCTATACCATAGGAACATTAAAAAGATTCCTTATGTATTTTAGATCTACAAAGGGGATACAGTGTAGTAATGGCAAATATGTAAATAAATATCACATATTTTGCTTTTCATTTTTTTCAGTTTCATCTCTTGAAAAGATAATTGTTTAAAGCTGATGTAATAATAATATGCTATGAACTTTATAATATATCAAAGGAGAATAAGTAAACGGAAGTATACTGTTGTAAGATGTTATACATTAAGTGGCATTATGTTATCTAAGAATAGACTAATAGATTAAAGAGGTATGCTGTAAAGCTTGAGAAACTACAGAATAATAAAGAAGTACAGCTGATAAAGCTAAAGCAGAGATAAAATCATGAATAACTATTTATATAAAAGCCATAGACAGAAGAAAAAATGGCAATGAATAAACTGAACAAATAAAAAGCAGAAAAATCATGTTGGTAAATATAATAAATGTAAATAGTCTGAACACTCCAATGAAAAGGCAGAGAATATTCACACTGGGTAAAGTGGCAAGATCCAATTTGATGTTAAGTAAAAGAAGCCAGACACAAAATATTATACAATCTATGATTTAACTTATATAAACTTATATAAATGGCAAAATTTTAGTGACAGAAAAAAACAGTGGTGTTTGCTAGATATTGGAAGTAAGGAGATACAATTGATTTCATTTGAATTTGACAGCAGTTTAGGAGAAGGGAATGGCAACCCACTCCAGTATTCTTGCCTGGAGAATCCCATGAACAGAAAAGTCTGGCAGGCTACAGTCCACAGGGTCGCAAACAGTTGGACACGACTGAGAAACTAACACACACACACACACACACACACACACATGCACACATGCACACACGCACACAGAAGATTATTCTTCTGTGTGTTAATTGTGGGAATGATTATAAAACTATTTGTATTTGGTAAAATTTATCAAATCGAGCACTTAAAGTGAGCAAATTTTGTTATATGACATTTATAATTCAATAAAAATGAATTAAAAAGAGTTTATCAATATTCATGTTTAGAAATCAGGAATGGTTTCCAAGGGGACTTTCTTTCTACTAGATTCTTTTAGTTTTCAGATTTTTATATTTAGCTGTGGATTTGAAGAGAATGAAGAGATTATCAAAGAATTCAGTTCCTATAGGTATTCAGTAAATTATTCTTAATAATTTCTAAAGTTGAATACTCAAGATGGGCAAATTTGAGGTAAGGAATCAAGTCATTATTAGCACAATGTATTTTTAAAATCTAAAATGCCTTGAACATCTTACCTTTGTGATTTCTCATTTCAGCTTTCCAAAATTATGCTCCCTCCTGGTTAGCTGGCAAAATAAAACCAATGGCAGCTCCATTGGTCACAGTGAGATTCAAAACCATTGCGTAGTTGAGCAGGCCATTTGGAAGAAGCTTCTTTATATTGTGTGTTAGTCATTCAGTCGTGTCAGACTCTTTGCGATCCCATGGAGTGTGGTCTGCCAGGCTTCTCTCTCCATGGAAATCTCCAGGGAAGAATGCTGGTGTGGGTACCCTTTTCCTTCTCTAGGAGATCTTCCTGACCAAGATATCGAACCCAGGTCTTCTGCATTGCAGCCAGGTTCTTTACTGTCTGTCACCAGGGAAGCCCTCCTTTTATTACGCAAGCCAATAAATGTATTCTTTCCAGAGTTGTTTTCCTATTGCCTGAGAAATTTCACAAGAATTGTTTTTAATCATTAGATTCTACTCTGATGCCAATAGGTTAGCATACATTTGTTGTTAGTTAATATTGCATGTTAACATCTTTATTATGTAAGTAATATAATTTTTAAAAAGGAGATGAAACTTGTAAAACATCAAGAGTGGCTTGAGCTAGTTTTTGAGCAAGCAATAAGAGTATTTTAAGAACTTGAACCGAAGATTTACATATGTGTATAGATGGTAAAAATGAGACCCTTTAGCAAATGGGCTTTAATTGTAGATGAAGATGTTTTATGACATTTCTTTTAGCTATTTGCTGCTTATCATGAAACTAGTAATGATGAGAAATTTGAATTTTATCCATAAAGAAATCAGAAACAGGAAATGCAAGCTTATGTCACAAGTGACTAGGTTCTATCTGGTAATTTAAGGTCCTGGAATTCACTTAAACTAAGATAAATTGTCAGAAGTGTCCCCCTGGGTGTCCATTAGAGCTTTATGGCAGATTTAAGGACTTGGAATAGCTTCATTCTGGACCCAGGAGGCCTGAGTGTCTCTTTGATCAATTATTGTACTTCCATTAAAATATTTTTACTTTACTGTGGGGGCATCTTGATCACTCTGCATCTTGCTTCAGCTGTCAGATCATCTAAGTCTTTTATTTGAAAGGTTATATCACTCCTCTCTGCTAATGTGTTCAATGTTTAAGGAGTCCAACTCACAGCTGATACAAATTTTTCCTGCTGCACTAAGAATCTACTTCACTTTGCAGTGAAAGATGTTCATCATAAAATATCCTAGTGAGATTCATGGGCTAGCCTCTTAAACAGTTTGGATGATAGAGTAACATAAATAGCAGCCTTGATAGCTCAGCTATGTTAACAAAATTCTGTGATAATGAAAGTGCTTGATATATAACGTAATAGTATATTGTGACTTTGTAGTATTTCTTTGCATTTCAATTTTGAAGTGAAGAGTCTTCATTGAAAATGGTTAATCACCACCCAAAAGATTGTTAACTGTAGGGAGCAAATCTTTTGTTCCTTGAGTATATATTGAACTGGTTATTTAAAAAACATATCATACAATGAAATGAATGCTCATACCTCTCTATATTAAAGACATGAAAATTAATTAGAAATCTGAAAGATACTTTGATTTCTTGAAATATGCTGTGTGTGTGTGTGTGTGTAGTATTACTTTAATAGTGTTAATAATATATTTCCTCATCCTTTTAAAATATTTATTTATTTTAATTGAAGGCTAATTACTTTACAATATTGTAGTGGTTTTTGCCGTACATTGACATGAATCAGCCCTGGGTGTACATGTGTTCCCCATCCTGAACCCCCCTCCCACCTCTCTCCCTATCCCATCCCTCTGGGTCATCCCAGTGTACCAGCCCCGAGCACCCTGTCTCATGCATTGAACCTGGACTGGTAATCTGTTTCACATATCATAATATACTTGTTTCAGTGCTGTTCTCTCAAATCATTCCACCCTTGCCTTCTCCCACAGAGTCCAAAAGACTGTTCTATACATCTGTGTCTCTTTTGCTGTCTCGTATATTTCCTTATCCTTAAATGGAAGTTCTCCTTTGTTACTTGGTGTAGTCACTTTTATTTCTAATTTCCAGTTCTTTCATTTGTTTTGTGTTTTAATAGCACTTATATACAGGCTTTAGTGTTCAATTAAAAAATTGGATTCCTATTGATTTGTATTAATTGGTTCTGGCTTTAATATTCATACATATTTTTTTAATTGGATTCTCATTGGTTTGTATTAATTGGTTCATAAGCCAAGCTAGTGGAATATACTCTAACATAGAAAAGAAAGATCAGGTTAACATCTTTGTCTTGCAAGTTAGCGGCATATAAACATCCTAGCCTTAGGGAAAATTTCTTGTGTTACTTGGTGTGTAGTTAGTTGGCACAGATTCATGTCAAGCAATCAAAGAATTCAAGTTTCATATATACTTGTATTCCATTATTTTCAATAGCACAAATATACTCAAAAAGTTATAATCATTATAATGCTATATGTGACAGTTGGACTATAAAGAAAGCTGAGCCCCGAAGAATTGATGCTTTTGAACTGTGGTGTTGGAGAAGACTCTTGAGAGTCCCTTGGACTGCAAGAAGATCCAACCAGTCCATCCTAAAGGAGATTAGTCCTAGGTGTTCATTGGAAGGACTGATGTTGAAGCTGAAACTCCAATACTTTGGCCCCCTGATGGGAAGAACTGACTCATTTGAAAAGACCCTGATGCTGGGAAAGATTGAGGGCAGGAGGAAAAGGGTATGAAAGAGGATGAGATGGTTGGATGGTGTCACCGACTCAATGGACATGGGTTTGGGTAAACTCCAGGAGTTGGTGATGGACAGGGAGGCCTGGCGTGCTGCAGTTAACGGGGTCTCAAAGAGTCAGACACGACTGAGCAACTGAACTGAACTGAATGCTATATAGTATAGGATAATGGTAATGGTAAGAAATGAGATATTTGTAAATATTATGATAGTAAAATCAGAGGAGGAAGCAATAGGCTTTCAACTTAAACTAACCACCACTACAAGTTACTAAGAGGACAGAGCAATGCTTGAATGTTGAATGACAATCAACTTGATGCATAAGTATCATAATAGCATTAATTATGATTTAACATTTGTATTCACAACAGTTTGCTTTTCTATGTACCTTGAGCTCTACGTATGTTTTTGAATAATTGTTTAACTTGAATAATTTGTGAAAGCCGTATGTGGGCTTCCCAGGTTGAGCTAGTGGTAAAGAACCCGCCTGCCTGTGCAGGAGACATAAGAGTTTGATCCCTGGGTTGTGAAGATCCCCTGGAAGAGGGCATGGCCACCCACTCCAGTGTTCTTGCCTGGAGAATACCGTGGACTGAGGAGCTTGACCAGCTACCATCTATGGTGTCGCAGAGTCGGACAGGATTGAAGCTGACTTAGCATGCATGCACACACAACTCATATATCTATTTTTTAAAATTCTCTAATTTTCTTTTTTACTGTATTTTCTCTTTGCTCTCTCTTGTGCTTATATAGATAAATATTGGGTTAGGTGTTTAGGTTTTGTATCAGTGTTCTGGGGTGGTCATAACAAAGTACCACAAATTACACAGATTAAAATTTTAGAAATGTACTCTCTCATACTTATGGAAGCTAGAAGTCCACAATCTAGGTAGATGTTGGCAGGACTATTTCCTGCTGGAGGTTCTGAGAGAGCATTTATTCCCTGCGTCTCTTGTAGCTTCTGGTGATTGCCAGAGATCCTTGGTGTTTCTTGGCTATAGACACATCACTTCATTCTCAGGCTCCATCTTCACTTAACATTCTCATCTCTTCGTGACTGTGCCACTTTTCTTACAAGGACACCAGTCATGTTGGATTCAGGGTCCACTTTAATAAAGTATGATCTCATCTTAACTTGATTTCATTAAAGTCCCTATTTCCAAATAATTCCACATTTAAGGGTACTGGGAGTTGGGACTTCAATATCTTTTTCGTGGGACACAATTCAAACCACAACAAGTGTATACAGAACATGGATATAATCCAGATGCAGAGGGTTTCTGCATCTTACTTTCTTCATGAAAATCTTTTGACAGCAATTGTTATAGCTTTAATACATTTTTTAATGTTTGTATAATTTTAGTTATCTTAAAATTATATTAATTATCATAATTACTTAAAAGAAAATAATTTTTATTCTTTTTAGTAATAATTCTTATCTAGTTCATGGTATGGAAGCTTGCAAATTTATTCTTCTATTCATCACTGCTAGACATTCACTGTTTTTTTTTCCAGGTTTTTGTCATTACAAACCAACTTCATAAGTACCTTAGTATCTATGGTCTTACCAGTTGGTTCTTCTGTATCTATGTAATAGACCCCTGGATTTGGGATCAAAAGGGAGATATTTTAAAACTTTCTAGTGTTACCAGGTTAGTTTCCAAAGGTATAATAGTTTATCTTTCCTTCAACAATTAACAAGCATAGGGCTTCTGTTGCATCTCTGCTGGAACAGGTGTTGAAATTTAAAAAAAAAAAATCTTTAAGATGGTGAGTATAAAGTGATATCTTATTGCTTTAAAATACATTTCCTCCATAGTGGGTTTAACCCTATTTTCATATCTTTAGAGGGCATTTGATGAATGCCTCTTTCCTATCAATTCACAAGAACCTGTGGATATGTTATCTTTAGCATCTGCCTTATAAAGGTTTTTCTCAAAAATCTTTCTTTGCTGACTTGCCATGAAAATTTTTTATAACTTTTGTGACCAAGTATAAACTATCTTTTAAAATATAGGTTCTGGATTGATGGTTTTAGCTGAGCAACTTTTCCCAGGAGAAGCTGATCTGTCATTTCTTAGGTCAATTTTTTGTGGACCCTGATACTTGTCTTCCATATTCTTTCAGTGTTTATTTCTCACACTAATAGAACCCTTGGATTTTCATTGTGCCAATTACTACTTTGACAAGAGTGAGCTTGACAAGCTTCCTTGTAGCCTTGGAGTGTCCATGTTACTCAACGCTGTTTAAATACATGAAATGTGAGCAGAATGATGTCATGCCTTATCCCTTGCTTTCTCTACACTGACAGGAATGTTTCTGAGTCATGTTGGACCATAAGGATGTGATCAGTACCCAAGGATTTCAAAGTAACTAGGTGGAAGGAAGGTTGATTCTTGATATTATGGAGCCAACATATTGGCCCCAGAAATAAGCTATTGTGTTTAAACCATTGATATTTTAGGATTCAGTTATAGAGGACACATGTGTGTTAAGTCACTTCAGTCATGTCCTACTCTGTGAGACCCTATGGACTGCACCCTGCCAGACTCCTCTGTCCTTGGGATTCTCTAGGAAAGTATACTGAAGTGGGTTGGCATGACCTCTTCCAGGGGATCTTCCAAACCCAGGTTAGGTTTCCGGCATTAGCTTTGCCACTAGTGCCATCTGGGAAGTCCTGTAGAGGCCACAACTACACTCAAAATAATATAGCCACCTAAAAACCACATGTGTTCCATATTTAGAAACTACGTTAACTGTCTGTCAGAGGATCTTTGGAGAGAGTAACATTATTTGGGATTCCATTCACACAAAAAGATTGATTTGCCTACATAATGGTCTGTTTACAAAAATAAAATATTATTCCCATTATTTTCCAGCATATAGTTTAATGTTTCATTAATATTTCTGTATTTATTCAGACACCTAGTAATTATTTTTCTGAAGCAATGCTAACAGAAGGCTAAAGAAGTTCAAATAATGATTTTATAAGAATAAATTGTAGGCTCAGAGTTAAGTTTGATGTTTTCAGTGGTGGGTGTGAGGTTTCCTGAGGCAGCAGGACAAATGAGTGTTTAACACCTGTTTGCTTTATTGAATAACAGCCGCTCTCTCTCTGAACTCTCTTTGCAATCCTATCTTCACATATTCTAAAAGTACTGTTTGATCTAAAAATATATTTTTATTCTCTTAAGTACCAATTCTTATATATGCCATTTTTTATCAATATCAATCTTTTATACTGAAGCATTTAACTTTAATAAAAGCTTAATAGGGAAAATAAAATTAAATGTGATGTTTTCCTTTTCTCCCCCTGCTGTTTTGACTAATGTATCTTTTTCATCCTAACCTTGCAGTGTTGGCTTTTTTCAGATTGCAACTTCAATCACCTTCTCACCTCCCTCCACATTTCCATAACTATCTTTCTCACTTTTTCTAAGATCCTGAACTGAACTTGTTTCTTCCCCATGCAAGAGTAAACTCTTCTCCTGTTTTCTTCAAATTTCAGTTTGATGCATGCTCAGTCACGCAGTTGGGTCTGACTCTTTGCAACTGCATGGACTGTAGCCAGCCAGGCTCCTCTGTCCATAAGATTCTCCACGTAAAAATACTGGAGTGGGTTGCCATTTCATCCTCCAGGGGATCTTCCCAACCCAGGGATCAAACCCACGCCTCTTGCGTCTCCTGCATTGGCAGGTTGATTCTTTACACCTGAAGCCACCTGTGAAGCCTATAAAAGAGAAGCATTCTGTCACCACCTTGATTTTCTCAGAAATTCTGAAGAGGAACATTTCCCCTTTACTTACTCCGAGTGGATAGAAGGGCTTATTCATGAACACCTCCAAGGTGAGACTGGGTCAACCTCTATTCCTTTCTCTGTTGCAGGGCTGGATTGAAAAGGCCAGTGGTTCCCTGCTCCCTAGTGGTGAGGAGGAGTGAAGGCTGAGGATCTGGTTTTCAAGGGCAGATGGGTTCAGAGAGGCACATTCTATGGTGCTTTCCATCTGTTTGCAGTTGGATTTGTGCACCAAATTGTCATCCTTCTTGGGGCTGGCAAAGTGTTTGCGAAATAGTTGAATGTGTAGAACTGTTAGGGAGGTAATAGAAAGCCTCAACTTAATATCAGATCAAAGCCACACTCAGGCCCACCAAATACTTCAAAATCCATGCCTTTTTTGGAGTTATTGAACTCCACATATCTAGTGAGAAAGCTTATGCTCTCCTGGATTCCTGTATCTCTTTCTTCGTTTGCTTAAACTGATGAGAGAGGAAAATGGTGGCAAAGTAGAGCTTCTTTGATATGTTACAAGGTCCACTGGCATCAGGTCCTGTATTTCTCTTCATCTTTTGGAACAACACTCTACCTTTCCATTTGCCCTAAGTTGACTAAAAGAATTATTCATAACATAAGATTGAGAGTTATGTCTACTTGGCAGAAGTCTTTAAGTCTTCAAGCTCAGGATGCAACATCTCAAGTAACCCTGAAAGAACTCCAAGGAGTCGTGAATAAAAGTCAGTTTACACAAGAGTTTTACAACAAAGGGCAGGTAGTCTGAATGTCAAAAGATTGTTGTTAATTAAAGAAAATCAGATATGCCAAGTTAAAGAATTTAGTCCTTTTCTATGCATGGAAAGATGTCAGTCTGTGCTCACTGAAATCATTCTTTTGATATGTACCTTCCTTGGAGGTTTAGACAGTAAAGAAATGTCTGTAGGAAACCTGGGTTTGATCCCTGGGACAGGAAGATCCCCTGGAGGAGGAAATGGCAACCCACTCCAATATTCTTGCCTGGAAAATTCAATGGACAGAGGAGCCTGGCAGGCTATAGTCCATGGGGTTGCAAAGAGTCAGACACGACTGAGTGACTAACGCACTTCTCAGCTATGTGGGGCCTGCAATCTGTGTTTTAATATCCTGAGTTCCCTTAGGGCTTACCAGCTCACTCTCCAGTGGTGGCTGCAATCTCTGGTGACTGTGACATCCTATGTTTCCTGATATAATAGGCAAGGCTCCATTTCTCACTGGTGATGCAAGAGAGATAAAAGTGTAGTTGAATCTTCCAAGAAATGAAGGAAAGTGGAAAAACAGAAGAACAAAAGGAGGGAAGATGAAAAACAGAGCAGAAAAAAAACAGCAAAAAAGTGAGAACGATAACTTGAACATATTTTTTTTTTAAAGAATTCTTGACAAGACTCTATAGATCTGGAAATTAGAACCCACTTTTATTTCTGATGCTGAAAATTCAGCTTCTCTATGCACTGGTGCAGAACTGGATCTTGGAGACAGAGTTTTGAGTGAAGTAGAAAAAGATAGCTTTATTGCTTTGCCAGGCAAAGGAGAACACAGTGGGTTCCTTCCTTGAGAAATTATTTGTTCCAACCCAGGAGGATTTGGTGAGGAGTCTTAAAACAATTCCTTAAAGATGGGGTTGCTGATGACATTAGGGTGTGTGTAGTATGGTGAATTAGTTAATATTAATGTAGTGTGTACTTGAAATTTACTTTGAGAGTAAATCTTATACACACAGTAAATAAATGAAGTGATAGATATGTTAATTAATTTGATTATGGTAATAATTTTATAATGTATATTTGTCAAAATATCATGTTGCATAACTTAAACATTTATTTGTCAACAATTTGTCCCAGTAAAACTGGAAAAAGAATACACACACTTATTCATTTCATTTGTATTTATATAATGCTTGAAGTGAAGTCGCTCAGTTGTGTCCGACTCTTTGCGACCCCATGGACACCAGGCTCTTCTGTCCATGGGGTTTTCTAGGCATGAGTACTGCAGTGGGTTGCCATTTCCTTCTCCAGGGAATCTTTCTGACCCAGGAATCGAACCCAGGTCTCCTGCATTGTAGACAGACGCTTTACCATCTGATCCACCAGGGAAGAATATTATTCATTATTTTGGGGACTGAGCCAAGTGCTACATTTCTCAAATTTTCACTAGTAGAGTTTCCCTGCCTGTGCCATCTGTTTTAGGCTGATAATTTTGTGAAATACAATGGATATAAGTGAAAAAGCTGACTCAACATTCAAAAAACAAAGATCATGGCATCTGGTCCCATCACTTCATGGCAAACAGATGGGGAAACAATGGAAACAGTGAGAGACTTTATTTTGGGGGGCTCCAAAATTACTGCAGATGGTGACTGCAGCCATGAAATTAAAAGACACTTGCTCCTTGGAAGAAAAGCTATGACCAACCTAGACAGCATAATAAAAAGCAGAGACATTACTTTGTTGACAAAGGTCCATCTAGTTAAAGCTATGGTTTTTCTAGTAGTCATGCATGGATGTGAGAGTTGGACCATAAAGAAACCTGAGTGCTGAAGAACTGATGCTTTTGGAGTTGAGAGTGTTTTGGTGTTGGAGAAGACTCTTGAGAGTCCCTTGGACTGCAAAGAAATCAAATCAGTCCATCCTAAAGGAAATCAGTCCTGAATGTTCATTGGAAGGACTGATTCCAAAGCAGAAACTCCAATACTTTGGCCACCTGATGTGAAGAGCTGACTCCTTGGAAAAGACCCTGGGAAAGATTGAAGGTGGGAGGAGAAGGGGATGACAGAAGATGAGATCATTGGATGACATCACTGACTCGATGGACATGAGTTTGAGGAAGCTCCGGGAGTTGGTGATGGACAGGGAAGCCTGGTGTGCTGCAGTCCATGGGGTTGCAAAGAGCTCAACATGACTGATCAACTAAACTGAACTGATTCTTAGTTTCTGCAACATTATCAATTTGCTATTAAAGTTTCTAAACACTGATGTTCAATTTCCATACTTTTGTAAATCAGTAATAATAATTTACAGAAGGTCAAAACATCAGCCCATACTTTGAGTTGCAAGTAGAAGGAGATGTGAAGTAATAATGCAGAAGCTCTGAACTTCATTGCAGTATCTGCTGCTACTCTTGCTGTTTAATCATAGCTGAATCTTTTGCTACCCCATGAACTGTAGCCACCGGGCTCTTCTGTCCTTGGGATTTCCCAGGCAAGAATACTGGAGTGAGTTGCCATTTCCTTTTCCAGGGGATCTTTTTGACCCAGGGATTGAACCCACATCTCCTGTACTGCAGGCAGATTCTTTACTGCTGAGCTACCAGGGAAGCCCCTCATTCCAGTAGAGAATTCATCAAAAAAATAAACTGAGGTGTAATACCAATATCATGAAATATTGCAAAAGTCTTAAACATTATAAAATAGATTGGTCTATAGTGTACTAATAGAAACCAATTTTAAGCAAGAAGAAAAATCTCTGCAAGTTCAAGTCCAAAATTTGTACTAATGGTTTCTTCCAAGGATAGAGATTAATTAGGTGGGGAGGAAGTAAGAGGAGGATGTTGGTAATGGTTCTCTTCACTTTTGACTTTTTACAGCCCTTAATTTGTTAAAACTTCTGTGTTCTATTACTTACACAAATTCCTTAATTAATTTTAAAATTATAATTTGATAATATAATGAAAGTATATATTTCTTTGATGTCTAAGTACCTCTTAGTAAAAATATATTTTCAATTCTCTTTTAAAATATTAATGATTTTAATGACAAAGGGCTTCCCTGATAGCGCAGCTGGTAAAGAAGCCACCTGCAATGAGGGAGACCTTTGTTCAATCCCTGGGTTGGGATCCCACTGGAGAAGGGATAGGCTACTCACTCCAGTATTCTTGGGCTTCCCTGGTGGCTCAGATGGTAAAGAATCTGCTTGCAATGCAGGAGACCTGGGTTCGATCCCTGGGTTGGGAAGATCCCCTGGAGAAAGGAGTGGCTACCCACTCCAGAATTCTGGTCTAGAGAATTCCATGGACTGTATGGGGTCACAAACAGACAGACACGACTGAACCACTTTTACTGTCCACTTTCACTTTAATGTCAAAACTATGAGCCTTAATGCATTTAATCTTTGCTCATATATGTTATACCTCTTGCTATTCTTACACCATAGTGCACCTGCAGGCTCACACAAATATACACATGACTTATGTGATATATAATATTTATTCCAGTTGTTCTGCCATTGATTTTATTTATTCACTTTCAAAGAAGGTAGTTTAAGTTAGATGTCCCAAGCATTTGTGGGAAAACATTTTTCCTAAACTGAGGACAAGTGAACAGCTGAAGACAGCCATCCAAGTGAAAGTTCAAAGGATTTAAATATGGTGAGATTCATGCGTGCTGTTTCTCTTTTTTCATTCTGGCGAAGCCTAGTCATGTGTGTACCACATGAAAAGGTCAACTTGAACATGGACTTTACAGGTTTTCAAAGGTAAATTCCAAAACTTACTCTTCAACTTTTCCAATTAGGAAGATTTTCAGACATCTAAGCATACATTTCATGAAAGTTGAAGTCCAAGAATCCAAGTAACATGAAAAATACAGAAATCATGAAAAGACTTTCTGTGTCATACTTTGGTTCCTTTACTTTGAAGATTCACAAGGGTAGACTTGACCTCATGATATACTGATATCATTTTGTGGACACTTTGAAAATAGATACAAATCTGAAGGGTATTAAAAGAAAGAAAAGCACTGGTCATTGTTGCAGTTTTTTACCTTTCATTAGAAACTAAATGAATAAACTGACTCATTGAACAGATAATTCCAGAACTGATCTTCTATCTGGAAGGTGTGTCATGCAAAATGCCACATGTAGGAAGCATAATCACGCAGGTGATAAGACTATGATTCTGCCTATAAGAGCTGGAGGAGAGGTATATCAGGTGAATAAGTCTAGCAACACAAGGTGGAGTATATTATGAGCTGCAATGGATGTACCAAAAAATCTAAGAAAAATGCAGATTAAAAATACATCACCTGAGTTTAGGGCTTGGGGGTGTGTTTCACTAAAAACTCATCCCAACAGAAAGGTCAAATTATCAAAGAAATGTGCCCATCCCCATGTCTTCAGACACACTGTGAATGCATTGTGTTAAATTCTTTCCACAAGAGTCAAGCTTCTTAACAGGAACAGATTGTTCTCAATTAGAGTGCTGTAATGATATGATCTTAGCACCATTACAGGGGTAGTAGGTGTTGAGGTGTTAAGCAGTCTTGTCTGGTGAGAGGCTTCTCAATCTAGTTTACATCCTGTATTGTAATCTCTCCTGATTCCTGGGCACATACCCAGGAAAGCAGCTTTGTATTGAAGCTGAATGAGAAGACTGTGATGTGCCTCTTTCACTGACTGCCATCTTTTCAAAATCAGTGGGGAAAAAAAGCTCTTAACTCTTCTTTTGTTTCTAATTGTCCATCAGTTCAGTTCAGTTCAGTAGCTCACTTGTGTCTGACTCTTTGCGACCCCATGAACTACAGCATGCCAGGCCTCCCTTTCCATCACCAAATCCTGGAGTCCACCCAAACTCATGTCCATCGAGTTGGTGATGCCATCCAACCATCTCATCCTCTGTCGTCCCCTTCTCCTCCTGCCCTCAATCTTTTCCAACATCAGGGTCTTTTCAAATGAGTCAGCTCTTTGCATCAGGTAGCCAAAGTATTGGAGTTTCAGTTTCGGCATCAGTCCTTCCAATGAACACCCAGGATTTCCTTTAGGATGGACCAGTTGGATCTCCTTGCAGTCCAAGGGACTCTCAAGAGTCTTCTCCAACACCACAGTCCAAAAGCATCAGTTCTTCGGCGCTCAGCTTTCTTTTTTTTTTTTTTTTTAATTTTTTTATTAGTTGGAGGCTAATTACTTCACAACATTTCAGTGGGTTTTGTCATACATTGATATGAATCAGCCATAGATTTACACTTATTCCCCATCCGGATCCCCCCTCCCATCTCCCTCTCCACCCGATTCCTCTGGGTCTTCCCAGTGTACCAGGCCCGAGCACTTGTCTCATGCATCCCACCTGGGCTGGTGATCTGTTTCACCATAGATAGTATACATGCTGTTCTTTTGAAACATCCCACCCTCACCTTCTCCCACAGAGTTCAAAAGTCTGTTCTGTATTTCTGTGTCTCTTTTTCTGTTTTGCATATAGGGTTATCGTTACCATCTTTCTAAATTCCATATATATGTGTTAGTATGCTGTAATGTTCTTTATCTTTCTGGCTTACTTCACTCTGTATAAGGGGCTCCAGTTTCATCCATCTCATTAGGACTGGTTCAAATGAATTCTTTTTGACGGCTGAGTAAAATTCCATGGTGTATATGTACCACAGCTTCCTTATCCATTCATCTGCTGATGGGCATCTAGGTTGCTTCCATGTCCTGGCTATTATAAACAGTGCTGCGATGAACATTGGGGTGCACGTGTCTCTTTCAGATCTGGTTTCCTCAGTGTGTATGCCCAGAAGTGGGATTGCTGGGTCATATGGCAGTTCTATTTCCAGTTTTTTAAGGAATCTCCACACTGTTCTCCATAGTGGCTGTGCTAGTTTGCATTCCCACCAACAGTGTAAGAGGGTTCCCTTTTCTCCACAGCCTCTCCAGCATTTATTGCTTGTAGACTTTTGGATAGCAGCCGTCCTGACTGGTGTGTAATGGTACCTCATTGTGGTTTTGATTTGCATTTCTCTAATAATGAGTGATGTTGAGCACCTTTTCATGTGTTTGTTAGCCATCTGTATGTCTTCTTTGGAGAAATGTCTGTTTAGTTCTTTGGCCCATTTTTTGATTGGGTCATTTATTTTTCTGGAATTGAGCTGCAGGAGTTGCTTGTATATTTTTGAGATTAATCCTTTGTCTGTTTCTTCATTTGCTATTATTTTCTCCCAATCTGACGGCTGTCTTTTCACCTTACTTATAGTTTCTTTTGTAGTGCAAAAGCTTTTAAGTTTCATTAGATTCCATTTGTTTAGTTTTGCTTTTATTTCCAATATTCTGGGAGGTGGGTCATAGAGGATCTTGCTGTGATTTATGTCGGAGAGTGTTTTGCCTATGTTCTCCTCTAGGAGTTTTATAGTTTCTGGTCTTACATTTAGATCTTTAATCCATTTTGTGTTTATTTTTGTGTATGGTGTTAGAAAGTGTTCTAGTTTCATTCTTTTGCAAGTGGTTGACCAGTTTTCCCAGCACCACTTGTTAAAGAGGTTGTCTTTTTTCCATTGTATATCCTTGCCTCCTTTGTCAAAGATAAGGTGTCCATAGGTTCGTGGATTTATCTCTGGGCTTTCTATTCTGTTCCATTGGTCTATATTTCTGTCTTTGTGCCAGTACCACACTGTCTTGATGACTGTGGCTTTGTAGTAGAGTCTGAAGTCAGGCAGGTTGATTCCTCCAGTTCCATTCTTCTTTCTCAAGATTACTTTGGCTATTCGAGGTTTTTTGTATTTCCATACAAATTGTGAAATTATTTGTTCTAGTTCTGTGAAAAATACCGTTGGTAGCTTGATAGGGATTGCATTGAATCTATAGATTGCTTTGGGTAGAATAGCCATTTTGACAATATTGATTCTTCCAATCCATGAACACGGTATGTTTCTCCATCTGTTTGTGTCCTCTTTGATTTCTTTCATCAGTGTTTTATAGTTTTCTATGTATAGGTCTTTTGTTTCTTTAGGTAGATATACTCCTAAGTATTTTATTCTTTTTGTTGCAATGGTGAATGGTATTGTTTCCTTAATTTCTCTTTCTGTTTTTTCATTGTTAGTATATAGGAATGCAAGGGATTTCTGTGTGTTAATTTTATATCCTGCAACTTTACTATATTCATTGATTAGTTCTAGTAATTTTCTGGTAGAGTCTTTAGGGTTTTCTATGTAGAGGATCATGTCATCTGCAAACAGTGAGAGTTTCACTTCTTCTTTTCCTATCTGGATTCCTTTTACTTCTTTTTCTGCTCTGATTGCTGTGGCCAAAACTTCCAACACTATGTTGAACAGTAGTGGTGAGAGTGGGCACCCTTGTCTTGTTCCTGATTTCAGGGGAAATGCTTTCAATTTTTCACCATTGAGGGTGATGCTTGCTGTGGGTTTGTCATATATAGCTTTTATTATGTTGAGGTATGTTCCTTCTATTCCTGCTTTTTGGAGAGTTTTAATCATAAATGAGTGTTGAATTTTGTCAAAGGCTTTCTCTGCATCTATTGAGATAATCATATGGTTTTTATCTTTCAATTTGTTAATGTGGTGTATTACATTGATTGATTTGCGGATATTGAAGAATCCTTGCATTCCTGGGATAAAGCCCACTTGGTCGTGGTGTATGATTTTTTTTAATATGTTGTTGGATTCTGTTTGCTAGAATTTTGTTAAGGATTTTTGCATCTATGTTCATCAGTGATATTGGCCTGTAGTTTTCTTTTTTTGTGGCATCTTTGTCAGGTTTTGGAATTAGGGTGATGGTGGCCTCATAGAATGAGTTTGGAAGTTTACCTTCTTCTGCAATTTTCTGGAAGAGTTTGAGTAAGGTAGGTGTTAGCTCTTCTCTAAATTTTTGGTAGAATTCAGCTGTGAAGCCATCTGGTCCTGGGCTTTTGTTTGCTGGAAGATTTTTGATTACAGTTTCGATTTCCTTGCCTGTGATGGGTCTGTTAAGATCTTCTATTTCTTCCTGGTTCAGTTTTGGAAAGTTATACTTTTCTAAGAATTTGTCCATTTCATCCAAGTTGTCCATTTTATTGGCATAGAGCTGCTGGTAGTAGTCTCTTATGATCCTTTGTATTTCAGTGTTGTCTGTTGTGATCTCTCCATTTTCATTTCTAATTTTGTTAATTTGGTTCTTCTCTCTTTGTTTCTTAATGAGTCTTGCTAATGGTTTGTCAATTTTGTTTATTTTTTCAAAAAACCAGCTTTTAGCTTTGTTGATTTTTGCTATGGTCTCTTTAGTTTCTATTGCATTTATTTCTGCCTTAATTTTTAAGATTTCTTTCCTTCTGCTAACCCTGGGGTTCTTCATTTCTTCCTTCTCTAATTGCTTTAGGTGTAGAGTTAGGTTATTTATTTGGCTTTTTTCTTGTTTCTTGATGTAAGCCTGTAATGCTATGAACCTTCCCCTTAGCACTGCTTTTACAGTGTCCCATAGGTTTTGGGTTGTTGTGTTTTCATTTTCATTCATTTCTATACATATTTTGATTTCTTTTTTGATTTCTTCTATGATTTGTTGGTTATTCAGAAGCGTGTTATTTAGCCTCCAGGTGTTTGAATTTTTAACAATTTTTTTCCTGTAATTGAGATCTAATCTTACTGCACTGTGGTCAGAAAAGATGACTGGAATGATTTCAATTTTTTTGAATTTTCCAAGACCAGATTTATGGCCCAGGATGTGATCTATTCTGGAGAAGGTTCCGTGTGCACTTGAGAAAAAGGTGAAGTTGATTGTTTTGGGGTGAAATGTCCTATAGATATCAATTAGGTCTAGCTGGTCCATTGTGTCATTTAAAGTTTGTGTTTCCTTGTTAATTTTCTGTTTGGTTGATCTATCCATAGTTGTGAGTGGGGTATTAAAGTCTCCCACTATTATTGTGTTACTATTAATTTCCTCTTTCATACTCGTTAGTGTTTGCTGTACATATTGCGGTGCTCCTATGTTGGGTGCATATATATTTATAATTGTTATATCTTCTTCTTGGATTGATCCTTTGATCATTATGTAGTGTCCTTCTTTGTCTCTTTTCATAGCTTTTATTTGAAAGTCTATTTTATCTGATATGAGTATTGCGACTCCTGCTTTCTTTTGGTCTCCATTTGCATGAAATATTTTTTTCCAGCCCTTCACTTTCAGTCTGTATGTGTCTCTTGTTTTGAGGTGGGTCTCTTGTAGACAGCATATATGGGGGTCTTGTTTTTGTATCCATTCAGCCAATCTTTGTCTTTTGGTTGGGGCATTCAACCCATTTACATTTAGGGTAATTATTGATAGGTGTGGTCCTGTTGCCATTTACTTTGTTGTTTTGGGTTCACGTTTATACAACCTTTCTGCATTTCCTGTCTAGAGAAGATCCTTTAGCATTTGTTGAAGAGCTGGTTTGGTGGTGCTGAATTCTCTCAGCTTTTGCTTATCTGTAAAGCTTTTAAATTCTCCTTCATATCTGAATGAGATCCTTGCTGGATACAGTAATCTAGGTTGTAGGTTATTCTCTTTCATTACTTTCAGGACGTCCTGCCATTCCCTTCTGGCCTGGAGGGTTTCTATTGATAGATCAGCTGTTATCCTTATGGGAATCCCTTTGTGTGTTATTTGTTGTTTTTCCCTTGCTGCTTTTAATATTTGTTCTTTGTGTTTGATCTTTGTTAGTTTGATTAATATGTGTCTTGGGGTGTTTCGCCTTGGGTTTATCCTGTTTGGGACTCTTTGGGTTTCTTGGACTTGAGTGGCTATTTCCTTCCCCATTTTAGGGAAGTTTTCAGCTATTATCTCCTCGAGTATTTTCTCATGGCCTTTCTTTTTGTCTTCTTCTTCTGGAACTCCTATGATTCGAATGTTGGGGCGTTTCACAGTGTCCCAGAGGTCCCTGAGGTTGTCCTCATTTCTTTTGATCCTTTTTTCTTTTTTCCTCTCTGCTTCATTTATTTCCACCATTTTATCTTCTACCTCACTTATCCTATCTTCTGTCTCCGTTATTCTACTCTTGGTTCCCTCCAAAGTGTTTTTGATCTCATTCATTGCATTGTTCATTTTTAATTGACTCTTTTTTATTTCTTCTAGGTCTTTATTAAACATTTCTTGTATCTTTTCAATCTTTGTCTCCAGGCTATTTATCTGTAACTCCATTTTGTTTTCAAGATTTTGGATCATTTTTATTATCATTATTCTAAATTCTTTTTCAGGTAGATTCCCTATCTCCTCCTCTTTTGTTTGACTTGGTCGGCATTTTTCATGTTCCTTTGCCTGTTGGGTATTTCTTTGCCTTTTCATCTTGTTTAGATTGCTGTGTCTGGAGTGGACTTTCTGTATTCTGGAGGTCTGTGGTTCCTTTTTATTGTGGAGGATTTACCCAGTGGGTGGGGTTAGACGATTGGCTTGTCAAGGTTTCCTGGTTAGGGAAGCTTGCGTCAGTGTACTGGTGCGTGGAACTTGATTTCTTCTTTTTGGAGAGCAATGGAGTGCCCAGTAATAAGTTTTGAGATGGGTCTATGTGTTAGGTGTGACCTTGGGCAGCCTGTATGTTGACATTCGGGGCTATGTTCCTGTGTTGCTGGAGAATTTGCGTGGTATGTCTTGCTCTAAAACTTATTGGCTCTTGGGTGGTGGTTGGTTTCAGGGTAGGTATGGAGGCTTTTGGATGGTCACTTATTACTTAAAGTTCCATGTAGTCAGGAGTTTTCTGGTGTTCTCAGGTTTTGGGCTTAAGTTTCCTGCCTCTGGATTTCAGTTTTATTCTTCCTGTAGTCTCAGGACTTCTCCAACTATACAGCACTGATAATAAAACTTCTAGGTTAATGGCGAAAAGATTCTCCCCTGTTAGGGACACCCAGAGAGGTTCACAGAGTTACATGAACAGGAGAAAAGGGAGGAGGGAGATAGAGATGAGCAGGAGGAGAAAAAGGGGGACTCAAGAGGAGAGAGACAGATCTACACAGCTGTCTGTTCCCAGAGTGTTCTCCGTATCTCAGACACCTACAAGGATTCACAGAATTGGATTGGGAAGAGAAGGGGAAAGGAGGAAATAGAAGTGTTCTGAGGTAGAAAACAGAGAGTCAAGATTGGGAGAGAATAATCTTCGGTTTAAAGATAGGGCTTCTCTTTTTTTTTTTTTTTTGTAAGGTTATAGTGTAGTGAAAATGAAAATGAAGAGTAGTAGAGGAGTACTAGAGGACTTTAAAAGAAATAAGAGAAAAAGAAAAATAGAAAATAAAAGAGAAAACGGAAAGGAAAAAAAAGAAGAAAAAAGAAAAAAAAAGAAAAAGAAAAAAAAGAAAAAAAAACAAAAAAAAAAAAGAAAGAAAGAAAAAAAAATTTTTTTTTCCCCTAATTAAAAAAATCGTAAAAATCTATGAAAATGAAAGTTAAGGAGTAATGGGGGAGTAATAGGGAATTTTAAAGGAAAATAAAAGAGAAAAAATAAAAAAGAAAAAATATAAAAAGAAAAAAATTTTTTTTTTTTTCCTTACTTAGAAAAAAAAAGTAAAAATATATCTAGGAGTTTCTCTGGAGCTGTTGCGGTCAGTGTGGGTTCGGCTCAGTTTCAGATAGCTCCTCGTTCCAGCTTACGCTTCTCGATATCTACAGGGCCCTTCCGGTGAAGTCGGTGTTTTCTACAGGGATTTTAATCTGTTGCACCAGTCCCTTCTGAAGCGGTTCCCTTTGTTTATTTGGCTTCTGTTTGCCGGTCTCTTCAGAGCCTCATTTCAGCCCTGACACAGGCGGGCGGAGGTGGACTCTTATTCAGGTAGCTAGTTCCGTTGCTCTGCTGGGAGGGACTGACGCTGCGGGGATGGGCTGGCGCTGCGGGGCGGGGCTGACGCTGCGGGGAGGGGCTGGCCCTGCGGGGGCGGGCTGGCGCTGCCGGGAGGGGCTGGCGCTGCCGGGAGGGGCTGACGCTGCTTTCTCCCTCTGCGCTGCTCAGGCTCCCGGCTGTTCTATATGCAGCGCGCCCCGCGCTGCGCTAGGTTCCAGCCCTCGGGTGTTACACAAAAGCGCGGAAGGAAAAGCTGCGCCTGCTCTCTGTGCCTTCCCCGTCAGAGCGGTCCAGGCAGCGAGGGGCTTGATGGGCGCACTATCCCCAGGTGTGGCGCACTCACTCCCTTCCGCGGACCCAGTCTCAGTTTCCGCTGGCGCCAGTTGGGTGCGCGCGCCTTCCGCCCTCTGCGTCCCCAGCCCCAGTCCCCGCCCACGCCGGTCGGGTGCCTGCGCCCTGTGTCTCGCCGCGACCTTCCCCTCCCCGCTGCCTCCTGCCTCCGGCGGGGCTGGGCCGGTCCGCAGCCTGCGAGCTCTTCTCGGGACTTTCTCCGTCCCTTTGTTCTGCAAACGGCCGGCAGTGTGTTCCGGCCCGTTAATTTTCTCTCTCTCTTTTGGTCTCCCACAGTTCAAGTTGGCACCTCACAGAAGCTCCCTCCGATTGTCCTCAGGGCACTCAGGCCCGGACCCTAGCCCAAGCAAGGCCGCCTAAGACTCCCTTCCCGGGACGGGTCTCCGTCCTTAGCTCTTTTGTCTCACTTTTTATCTTTTATATTTTGTCCTACCTCTTTTCGAAGACAATGGTCTGCTTTTCTGGGCGCCTGATGACCTCAGCTAGCGATCAGAAGTTGTTTTGTGAAGTTTGCTCTGCATTCAGTTATTCTTTTGATGAATTTGTAGGAGAGAAAGTGGTCTCCCCGTCCTACTCCTCCGCCATCTTGGCTCCTCCCTCTCAGCTTTCTTTATAGTCCAACTCTCACATCCATACATGACCACTGGAAAAACCATAGCCTTGACTAGACAGACCTTTGTTGACAAAGTAATGTCTCTGCTTTTTAATATGCTATCTAGGTTGTTCATAACTTTCCTTCCAAGGAGTAAGTGGCTTTTAATTTCATGACTGCAATCACCATCTGCAGTGATTTTGGAGCCCCCCAAAAATAAAGTCTGCCATTGTTTCCACTGTTTCTCCGTCTATTTGCCATGAAGTGATGGGACCGGATGCCATGATCTTAGTTTTCTGAGTGTTGAGCTTTAAGCCAGCTTTTTCACTCTCCTCTTTCACTTTCATCAAGAGGCTCTTTAGTTTTTCTTCACTTTCTTCCATAAGGGTGGTGTCATCTGCATATCTGAGGTTATTGATATTTCTCCCATAGTTCTGTAAAAGCTTGGCAGGATCAAGTTTGGAAATAAACATGACTAGACTCGAGCCATTCCTCTGAAATCTGCCGGCTATGTGTCTTGGATAAATCACACCTTTATGCCCTTGACAGTTCACTTGTAAGATGATTTTTAAGTAATGATATAGCATATATATATATATATATATATATATATATGTATATATATATTATGTCTGGCACAAAGTAAGCATCCAATAACATTTACCTATTGCAATGGCAATAACATCACTTTTATTTAATTGCCAACCATAAATAAATCTTCCATATATAAAGCCAGGTGTTCAGTACCCTTTGTCTAAAAATCTCTCTATTGATTTTCCACTTATCCAGATCCACTCCATTTTTACAATCCTAAATCCAACCTTACATTTCCTACAACGAATAGCTATGGCCTTCAAATTAAATGCTTACTTGGTCAAATGCAATTTAGTGATAGCCAACTGAAAAGTTAAAAAGTAGTTAAAAATATGCTAAGATTAATGCATATATATTAGTTAATTCTAGTGCCATATTTTTCATGTAAATATGGACACAGTTATAGGCTTCTGTGGTGGCTCAGATGATCAAGAATCCTCCTGCAATTCAGGAGACCTGAGTTGGATGCCTGGGTTGGGAAGGTCCCTGGGGAAGTAAATGGCAACCCACTCCAGTATTCTTGCCTGGGAAATCCCATGGACAGAGGAGTCTGGCGGGCTATAGTCCATGGTGTTTCAAAGAGTCAGACATGATTGAGAGACCAAACCAAATAGATACAATTACTATGATTGGAAAATAGTTAGGTTGCCCAAGTCAAATTACAACTCCATTGATTATAAGGTGTTTGACATTGGGCAGTTTATCTCACCTCCCCATACCTCAGTTTCATCTCATGGGAAAAAAAAAAGAAGTAAGGCATAATATTTCATAGGGTTGTACTTCTTCCTCTGAGATCAATTTTTCAACTTAACTGAGCACCAGAATCTACAGCACCACCAGTATCCATTTCAAGAATTGTATTGCAAAAAAATATACCAAGACTTGTTACTTCTGGGGCAAGATTAGATTACAGTAGATTCTCACTGAGTATTTTAAGCTTTATCTAATTTGAAGAACACTTACTTAGTATTACTTAATATTTACTGGCCCTGGAGCCAAATGTCTTGTATTCAAACTTGGGCTCTGCCATTCACTATCTTGTAACTCCCAGAGTTTTGTTCAAATGATCAGTGATTTCAGAGGGATATCTATGATGTGCTTCCTCGTGAGATTCTGAGCAACATTTCTGGCACTGTCGTGTACATTACATTTTGCCATTTCTGTTTTGCAGAGTAAAGACTGAATATGTTAAGAAGGGAAGAGTGATGGTAATAGATAAACAGCAACATTAGTCTAACAGTGAGCCAGGAACTTGAACACTTAGATGTATAAAACTGAGCTTTATCTAACTAAGCATGAGTGGCTGCATGCCTAAGCAGAGTTTCTAATCACAAATACCACTTTCATGATAATAAAAATTTCAAAGAATTTAATGAAAATAAATCGAATCTGTTATTCTGAATAGCGTTATGATCATATGGATTAAAATAATACATTTTGACTTTATATTAATTTTTTGTGTTAGTCATTCTGTCGTGTCTGACTCTTTTTGTGAGCCTGTGGACTGTAGTTCACTAGGCTCCTCTGTCTATGGAGTTTTCCAGGCAAGAATAACTGGAGTGGGTAGCCATTTCCTTCTTCGGGGGATCAAACCTAGGTCTCTTGCATTGCAGGCAGATTCTTTACTATCTGAGCTAACAGGGAAGCCCATATTTATTATTTAACTCAATGCAAATATATTTTGTATTACATTGTGTGTCATGTGATCATTTTCTACTAGATATGGATTTATTAATGTTGTTTCTTGCAGCTATCTATTTTCTCCCAGTTTTATTGAGATAATAAGTGTCATACAGTGCTATAAGTTTAAAGTCTAAAGCATAATGATTTGACTTACATATATCACATACATCATGAGATGATTATCACAATAAGTTTAGTAAACATCCATCTGGATGAAAACAATACTAATATTTAAATTAAAAAATGCTTCTGTAAAATCAACTCATCTCTTCAACTTTTATTGACTACACACCATTGCATGACCATTTTCAGTCATAACAACAACCCTAGAAAAGTACTGTTAGAAACTAAACAGAAAGTAACAGTGAGTTTCTAGGAACTTCATTCAAACTGTTTATTTTCAGCTTTCAGATTGTATTGGATTTTATGTGGCTGAACAACTATAATGATGATAGGTCCACTTTAGAGACTGGAGCTTTAATGACAATAATTGGTCGATCATTTATTTACTTACCCCTTAATATACTCAATTAACATTTTTGGAATGTTTATCATGGCCCAAGCACCATACTATTGTTTCATAGCAAAAAATACTGCCTTTTGTTTGTTTCCACATTAAAATATTTACTGTAAAATTTTGCATAAGAGAAGTTCCATATATAAAATCAGAATGGGAAATATTAATGTTATCTATTTATTACACAAGAAATACACAAGATAGTAAGAAGGACATCTTGCTATCATGAAGGACAGAAGTTGGGGAAGTTTATAGCATAAAATGAAAAATCCACTTCAGTGTTTACCCACAAATTCATATGCACCTTTCAGAATTTTTGTAGTGTATTTACATATTCTCTCATATTTCCATATATAAAATACATGTTTAGGTATGTATGTGCATATACATATGTACAGTTTTAAAGTCATGTGGGTTTGTTTTAAACATACATCAGTCTGTACTATCATATGGTACATATGATACATATGATGTATGTGTATATATCTACCATATACATATATGTATACACACCATATACATACATGTATATACACATATGCATACATGTATATATATATATTTGGCACATATACCTGTAGTACATATGATATGATACATATGGTACATATATCAAAAAGCATATAATTTTCTTTCTTTATATCTATATTTTGGAGATTTTTTTCCATGTTAGTATATTAGCCATATAAAGTAGTTAGCCACAGTTTTTTTTCTTTTAACTGAAGCATGAAAGTCTAGTGTAGGGAGGTATGCTTTACAGTTGACAGCTAAAATTAACCTGTAAGATGTATATTACAATTGCCAATTTAGTAAGTCTGGAGAGGTGAAGAATGATTTCCCCATTTTGAAAAGTAGTAAATGCTGAAGCCTGGATAAGAATTTAAATCCTTGTGTGTCTTATGCTGTTTCTTTTTTCTTAAATCTTATTCAATATCTCATTTGTAAGAGTTAGAAAGAGATAAACATCATGATTTTTGTATGTATAAAATGAGATAAAATGAAAGTTGATCAGTCATGTCCAACTCTTTGTGACCCCATGGACAAATTCTCCAGGCCAGAATACTGATGTGGGTAGCTGTTCTCTTCTCCAGGAGATCTTCCCAACCCAGGGGTTGAACCCAGGTCTCCCACATTGTAGGTGGATTCTTTACCAGCTGAACCACTAGGGAAGCCCATAAAATGGGATGGTCTAGGTCAAAAGGAGCAATATTACTTAGATAAGAATGCTGAACCTTTGGGTGCAAAGTTTTTAAAAAGACTAGCTTTTTCTCCAGCTATTTTTATTTTACTTTAGGCATTTTCTGAATTTATTACATAGCAATAATACAGAACTGTGACAAAGGTTCTTGGGAAGAGGATGGATGGGGTACAGATTAAATAAGAGGGCCAAAATTTAATGGCTTTTGCCTATTTGGGGTCTTCCAAAAGTAGTTGTGGGAAACAAAGGAGACTCGGATTCAATCCCTGGGTCAGGAAGATCCTTTGGAGAAGGGAATGGCAACCCCACTCCAGTATTCTTGCCTGGGAAATCCCACGGACAGAGGAGGCTGGTGGGTTACAGTCCACAGGGTTGCAAAGTCAGAGATGCCTGAAGTGACTTAGCACACACACATGCAAAAGTAGTTGCTAAGATAAATATTTGGATCCAGGTGGTTTATACTGGAGGATAATTCTACAACTCACTAGAGAGGTAGTGGGGAGAGTGAGACCAGGAAAAATAAACCCAATACCAAGGGCAACAATGGCTTCTGGGTAACCATGAGTACTAACTAATGTAGAAACTGCTTCAGATATGTACCACGAAAGAGAGTGGAACTAGGACATTTAGTCACAAAATCCCACCCCTCCATAGTTGGAAATTGTTCCCAAGGGTATTAATTCCCCTGTCCTTTCCGCCACTGGAGGGTTGTTTCTATGCTTGGCTGAATGGCCTTTCAAGATATCAGAAAGCAAAGCAGAAGATCTCTTATCAGAAAGCTGCAAAGTGCAGAGAACTATCCACCATCACTGCACTGAAACCAGTTGGGAAGAAGTGACACAGTTCAGGTCATTATGACTGTTTCTTTCAGTCTCCTTACCCATTCAGCAGTGAAGAGTCAGGCAGGCTTGGTTAGAATTGCAAAGTAAATAGAAAATCGCCGTGGGGATTTTCTATTGCTCCATCAATAAACTCTCTTCCGCTTCCTCCCTCACTGACCATCCTAGACCAACCTCCACACAAGCTTCACTTGCACTTTGCCATCATCAAACATATTTGCACATCAACAAAAATGTTAAAGTGATATTAGTTGATAATTTATATTTTATAAGCACAATTAAATTTTAATCAAACACCTTCAAAGAAAGGATAGATTCATGAAACCAAAGAAATGATGTATTATACAACAGATGGATGGCGAGATCATTATTTGGAGACTGGTTTTTATTCCACCTAATTGTAATGAGAAATAAAAATGAATATATTCAAGGAAATTGTATTCGCTAGATAATTCATTTTTTTCTTTATTCAACACTGATTTATAAAGGGCCTTGTATGTGCCAGGCATAGTTAAAGATGTAACAGGCATTACACAATACAACCTAGACCAAGGCATAGGAGATCACAAAACTCAAGAAAGTTTGGTCTAGAGGATATATATGATTAATACACAATAAATAAATATGTAGACTAATTACTGATTCCCATAAGTGTTATGAAAGAAATCGACAGGGTGAGATTAAGAGTTACCATATTGAGTGGGATAGGTGGAGGGACTTTAGATATGATTGTGAGAAAAGGCCTATTTAAAGATATAGAAGCTGAGTTCCTTAAGGTAGAAATCAGACCACTATGTTGCAAAACTGGGGAAATCAGTCACATAATAGCTTAATGAGTGTTACCCCTGGAGTTGTGTGGTACACAGTCCATAGCTATATATGATAGCTTTGATGGGAAAGAGAAAGATTAGGGAAAGAGCATTCTAGGCCAGACAATGTGAAGTCTCTGAATTGAAAATGATAACTTTAAGCCTAGAGACTAATATGTATAGGAAAAAATGATAGCTTGGATGGGAAAGAGAAAGATTAGGGAAAGAGCATTCTAGGCCAGACAATGTGAAGTCTCTGAATTGAAAATGATAACTTTAAGCCTAGAGACTAATATGTGTAGGAAAAAATGGGGTGCGGGATGAGATTAAAAGAGAGAAATTAGCCATTTATCTATGCAGAATCTATGCAGAATTGACCTATGCAGGAGAAAGAGGAAATAGAGAAAGATGAGAATAGAGGGGGGAAAAAGACAGAAGGAAAAAGAGAGTGAGAAAGAGTAGGAAGGAGAGGAAATAATAAACGAGGAAAAATTTAAACAAATTTAAAATTGTGAAAACAATATAGATAAGTGAAGAGTCGTAATGATGCTTAAAGGATAACATTGAAGACCACAGTGATTTAGAAGGAATTATTAAGACTCAGAAAACAAACATGGTAATACTTGCCAGTATCTCAGGAAAAAAAAAAAAAAAAAAAAACCCAAACCTAAAGACACTTACAGGTGTAATGACATATAACCTAGGAGGAATGACTAATATAGAAATAGGAAATGTGAATTCTGCTTTCCTGATATTTTAAAACCAAGTTTGTCCAGTAAAGTTTATGGAGACAAGTTGGATAGACGGTCTTATAGTTTCCTATGTCCTGTGTTACATCTTATTTTCTATATTTAAACTTTAGTAACGCAGGTGGTGCTAGTGGTAAAGAACCCCCCTGCCAATACAGGAGACATAACAGATGTGAGTTTGACCCAGGGGTCAGGAAGATTCACTGGAGGAGAGCAGGGCAACCCACTCCAGTATTCTTGCCTGGAATATCCCATGGACAGAGGAGCCTCGTGGGCTGCAGTCCATGGGGTCGCAGAGAGTCAGACACAACTGAAGCGACTTAGCACACAAACCATGCAACGGATTCTTATGTTGACTTGGTTTCAAATATGTTTGAAAGAAGAAAAGCTGAAGCAGTTACACACCTTGATAGGCACACCCAAGTTTTGCTCTGCTATCCACATTATCTGTAGGATTGTCATTCTTTTTGTCTTTCTACTCTGTATTCAAAATGTACAGCACCAGTTATTTCAGTTCAGTTCAGTCAATCAGTCGTGTCTGACTCTTTGCAACCCCATGAACCAGAGCATGCCAGGCCTTCCTGTCCATCACCAACTCCTGGAGTCCAACCAAACCCATGTCCATTGAGTCAGTGATGCCATCCAACCATCTCATCCTCTGTGGTCCCCTTTTGCTCCTGCCCTCAATCTTTCCCAGCATCAGGGTCTTTTCAAATGAGTCATCTCTTTGCATCAGGTGGCCAAAGGATTTGAGTTTCAGCTTCAACATCAGCCCTTTCAATGAACACCCAGGATTGATCTCCTTTAGGATGGACTGGTTGGATCTCCTTGGAGTCCAAGGGACTCTCAAGAGTCTTCTCCAACACCACAGTTCAAAAGCATCAATTCTTCGGCGCTCAGCTTTCTTTATAGTCCAACTCTCACATCCATACGTGACCACTGGTTTGGTTTAATGGACAAAATACTAGATAGAGGTAACACCCACCACTGATGTGTGCATGAGACCATAGCATTATGAAAACTGATCATGGTGATCCTTGTTGAGCTTGACAGTGCTTCTGTCAGTTAAAAAAAATTTTAATATCAAGATCTATATCAAGAGTCTAGAATGTGAAGAATTGCAATATATAACCAATGGTTGACTAACCCCATGTGTTGAACATGTATGCCATCTGAGCAGACAGAATGGTTAGTGTGTCTCCATGCGTTGTACATATTTGGTGCTCATGGTCAGTGCTAGCAACCTAATTCTGTTTTTTGGAGGAGTGCTGCATGGAGTGAAAAAGAAAAAGCACTTTGGTGTTAAATTCTATTATTGTTTGGCCCCACCACAAAATAAAGTCCCAAATTCTAGAGACTCACATAGCCATAATATTATAACGTGGTTTTATTTTCATTCATCCCATTCAATCATTTATTCAACAAATAAATCATTTATTCAACAAATAAATGGAAAGCATGTGCATTTGTCATGCACATGCTTTGTATCTGGCACTGTGAGAGTAAATGCAGAAGAAATGGAATTCTCTAAGATTGGGCTTCCCTGATAGCTCAGTCAGTAAAGAATCCACCTGCAATGCAGGAGACCCCCATTGGATTCCCGAGTTGGGAAGATCCGCTGGCAAAGGGAAAGGATACCCACTCCAGTAATCTTGTGCTTCCCTTGTGGCTCAGCTGATAAAGAATTCACTTACAATGTGGGAGACCTGGGTTTGGGCCCTGGGTTGGGAAGATCCCCAGGAGAAGGGAAAGGCTACCCACTCCAGTATTCTGGCCTGGAGAATTCCATAAACCACTTGTTTAGTCCATGGGGTCGCAAAGAGTCGGACACGACTGAGCAACTTTCACTTAAGGTCATCTCTGAGTAATGTGGTTTTCCATCACATCCACTTGTTCCACAGACTGCCTCATAGTCCTTTCAAATCTTTAAAAAGTTTCAGAGTCCTAGGGAGCCTGTGAGACAGTTAGGTGGAATTTCTTACTCTTCATAATATCTGGAAGTAAAATGTGCAAAAACCCATGAGATCACGTTGCCCATGAAGACTGAACACCTGCAGGAAGATAGTGTGAGTCTTTACTTTGTGAACAAGAGAAATTTAAATCCTGAAGAGTAGAAATGTTCTTGGCAAGGTGCTTCGGCTCGGTTGCTCAGTTGTGTCTGACTCTTTGTGATTCCATGAACTGTAGCCCACCAGGCTCCTCTGTCCATGGGATTCTCCAGGCAAGAATACTGGAGTGGGTTGCCATGACCTTCAGGGATGGTGTTTTGGGTCTTAAGATAACTTTGATTTGTTAACTGTCTGATATAAGCTTCCTAGTTTGAAATACTGGTCTTTGAACAAAAATCATTTCTATGATATATCTTGGTAAAATCATGGGTGATCTGGTCCTTTGTTTTCACATGTAAAATGTAGTTCTCCAGCTAGAAATAAGCTGTGTGGAGATGTTGCTTTATCCAATGTACCAACGTCAGAATTCTATCTGATATCAGATTTGAACCTTCCTGTACAGACACTGATATACCCACAAGTGTAGCTAAACCTATACACTTATTAATTTTATAAATTTGCATATATACAAACTATGATATCATCATATATGATTATAAAGATAATTATTGAAAAATACATGTCTATATATCTGTCTATTGTTCAGTTGCTAAGTCATGTCTGACTCTTTGCGACCCAATGGACTGCAGCACACCAGGCTTCCCTGTCCTTCACTGTCTCCCAGAGTTTGCTCAAACTCATGTCCATTGAGTGGGTGATGCTATCCAACCGTCTCATCCTCTGTCACCCCCTTCTCCTTGTCTGTCTAAACATACATATAAACCTATTTAACCACACAAACACACACACACACAGTGAGATTTAGGTTTCTAGCCACATCAGTGCATTGGATGATGAGTCAATGACTCTTTTCTGTTTCTTTGTTTTTTGGGTTTTTTTTTTAGTTTCAGTTTCTGACTCCTTCACATAATGACTTCTTCCCATATTTGTGTAAGGTCTAATCTTTAAAATAGGCTCATTACTCCTATAATACACAGGATGTCTGGGCTTCCATGTTAAATCCTTAGCGATGAGTATTTAGGGCATATAAAGAGACGATAGCCTTTATTTTTAAATGAATCACTATGACCATTGTTTGGAGGGTGGGTAAGAAAGGGATAGCACTGGAATCTGGAAGATCATTTAGAAGGCTATTGCAGAGAGATGGAGGGAAGTAGACAAGTTCAATATGTATTTTGGAGGTAGACTTGATAGGACTTGATTAAAATGTGAAAATGCTTTTTAAATTCCATATACACTTTAGATGATGAATCTCTTAAAAAGTAGAAAATTCTCATAATATTGACCAATAGTGAGCTGAGTGGTAGTTTCTTCTTAACTGGAACAGGTGACCTTAGGTTGCTCAGAGTGCTGGCCCGTTATCTTATACATTTCACATTTTATTCCTTGACAGTGTATGTCAGGTTGCTATGTGTCAGCCCTTTATGAAATGTTTAATACACAATAGCCTTTTACCTACAATGTTGCTATTATTTTTAAGAAATTTCATGGAAGAATGAAAAGAACATTGGGCTTTGAGCCAAAATCACTGAGCACAATTAATGTAGAACTAATTACCCCAGTCACACTGGACCTTTCAGAATCTTCTAATCTGTAACAATGAGGATAAAAACATCTGTTCAGTCTCCCCGGCAGAGCTGTTGTGAGTATCTAATGGGGGCAGTAACTCTGGTCTCTGGCTCTAATGCTGTGTTGAACATGTGTCTCATTTTGTTTCACCTCCTATTTTAATTTCTCAAGTAGTTTATATGTTGCTCTTCTCCACAAGGTCCTTAAGTCCTTGAGGTCTAGTAATGTGCTTGATTCATCTTTGCATCTCCCCCAGCTTGAGCACAGTGACACTAAGTGAAAAGTGAAGTTTATTGAGCAATGTATATGAGATATTTTATAAGTTGTCAATGGATCTCAACATATAAAATTACAGCAAATTGATGAGTCATTGTACTCTGATTCTCTACTGGACACCTGAGTGCTACAGGTACGTCAGCTTTCAACTTGAATCTACAGACAGGTACCAGCTGCAGTAATTAGTTTACATCGTTGGTGAAATTCAAGAAATTTAACTCAAAGTGGCTTAAGCTCTAAAGGACTGAGAAGGTCACAGGTAGGAAACAAGAGATGTGTGGCTGGCTTAAGGTATTCTTTGTTCTCTGGCTCTTGTGGCTTGACTCTCCTATCACTTCTTTTACCTTGAATTGGATTGCCTGATCATGGAACGATGTTTGTAAAATTCTGTAGAAGTTTTAGGCTTTACATCTGTTCACTGGTCTCTCTAGGAGAGGGGTGATATTCATAAGTGGTGATGCTGAGTTTTGGGGTATGATATTTTGTTTTATTTTATATATATTTATTGGGCTTCCCAGGTGGTGCTAGTGGTAAAGAACCCACCTGCCAATGCGGTAGATGTAAGAGATGTGGGTTCAATCGCTGGGTCAGGAAAATCCCCTGGAGAAGAAAATGGCAATGTACTCTAGTATTCCTGCCTAGAGAAGCCCATGGACATAGGAGCCTGGCGGGCTACAGTCCAACCAGGTTGCAAAGAGTCAGATACAACTGAAGCAACTTAGCGCGCGCACACACACACACACACACACACATTTGCTGTTAGTCAGTCAATGTAATGACACTTTATAGTCACTGAGATAAATAAAAAGTCCCTCTCTTATTGACAAAAGGGCCCCACTGGTTAAGACTAACGAGGATTCTTTCCTAAAGCTGATATTGAATCAAACACTGATACACATTGAAAGAACAGTGGAATTGCTGCCAGAGATTCAATATCTGTTTTGGACTTAATGTCCCTCACCCCAAATTAATATGTTGAACTCCTAATCCCCAAAGTGATCGTATTCGGAGGTGGAATTTTTGAGAGGTAAGTAGGTTTAGATGAACTAATGATGATGAAGCCCCATGATGGGATAATTTTCCTTACTAGAAGAAGAAATAACAGAGTCTTCTCATTCTCTGCCTTCCTTTCTTTACCATGTGAGAATACAATGAGTAAAGAAGACGCCAAGAAGAGAGGTTTCCTAGGAACCTCAAGCCAAGAAGAGAGGTTGCCTTAGAACCTGACCATGTGGGGTCCAAACCACTGGGCTTCCTTGTCAGCAGAACTGTGAGAGATGCATTTCTGTTTTTAAGCCATCTGCATGCTCAGTCACTCAGTTGTGTCCCAGTCTTTGCAACCCCGTGGATGATAGCCCACCAAGCTCCTCTTTTCATGGCATTGACCTGGCAAGAATACTGGTGACGGTTGTCATTTCCTACTCCAGGGGATCTTCCCGACCCTGGGATTGAACCCATATCTCCTACATCTTCTGCATTGGCAGGAGGATTCTTTACCACTGGGCCACCTGGGAAGCCCTTTCAAGTCACTAGTCTATGGAATTTTGCTATGGAACGGATCCCTGACTAAGAAAACATCCAATATATACTCAAACAGCCTGGAATTGCAGGAAGACTGGTGGCCTCTCACATTATTCAGAATTATAACATAGAGACCAGGAAATATAATATTTATTATCTTTCTTATTACATTATGAATAAAAATAGAAACCATTTACTGCCATTATGTTAGGTGCTTTATCACACCTTATCTCATGTAATATGCCCAAGAACCCTGAAATGAATATTAATATCCCCTTACAGCTGAGCAAATGGAGGCTCAGAGTTGTCTTAGTAAATTACCAATTATCGTAACTGGTAAGGGGCTATACCAATATTAAATGCCATATACTAGATGTTTATTGGCAACCATTTTGGTAAAAGGCCAAATAGCAAACATTTTATACTCAGTGAATGATACAGTCTCTGTTACAACTACTCTGTCACAAAAGCAGCCATATACAATATGTAAACAAATGGCTGTGTGGCTGTGTTCCAATAAAACTTTATTTTCAGCTACTACAATTTGAATTTCATAAATTTTTTACAGGTCATTAAATAGCCTTCTTATCTTGATTCCTTTTAACATAAAATGCAAACATAAAAACCAGCCTACTTCTTATTTTGATTCAATGCTTATTTAATCAAATAAGCAGTAGGCTGGATTTACCGTCCGGGGTATAATTTGTTGATATGCTCTATTGTCACCCGGAAAAGTCTCACTGGATTCTAGGATGGACTTGGGAGCATTTCTGTGCCCATCTGGTTGTAGAAGTACCTCTGTTAGCTTCATATACTTATGGAAAGTGCATTCCATGCCTACATTGTCAGTGGCCCACAGAGTGTGGTCTAGAGGCTGACACAGTGAGATCTTGGCAGTTGTCTTGACCATTGGGTCAACCCATCCACCTGGATTCAACGCTTTAGTGATCATAAGAGCATGCCCTGTGGATAATGGACTTTGTAAAGGATCCTAAATCTTACTACTGATGTCACCTCTTTGTTGTGCTACCAGTGGTGTGCATTCGTTAAGTTTTCTGTAAGCCTGGTATTAACTTATTTCTTTTGCTAGTCTATGCCTTTCATTAAACATTAAACATTGAATTGGACAAACATTAAAACATTGAATTGGAGGAGCAAGTGTTTGATGTCTCTTCTCTTTCCCTCTGTTAAGAAATATCCCCCACCATGCCACTGAAGGCAATCAGGAGCCAACACCTGTCATTTAGCACCAGCTGAACTTGCTCATCAATGCTACATCCTGGACCATGTTCAGGTCCAGCCTGAAGCGGAGGCAAGTAAGCAGCTGCCTGGAGAGAATCAGCACAAACTTGAACAGGTGCCTAGAGGCCTGAATACTTCAAATATTTAAGATGGGAGCCTTGCCCACAAGTAATTTTAAACATACACATTTATCTTTGGTTTTTGTCCTCAGGCCCATTTTGTAAAAGCATATCAGCTTCCTTCTGTAGTTTGCCTCTTCATTTTAAAAACATTTCATGTATTTTTCTTTTTTTTTAATGGTGAGTCATTATACTGTCAAACAGCTCAGTGATTTGTTTTATATATGCCCAGCTTGCTAGGGTATGAATTAATAAAATCCCCAAACTAAGGTATAAGAAAACCAATCTGCTTCATATAAAATCTCTCAGCATAAAATATAAGGTCTATGACAATTTTGTCTATAAGATTTAATTTTAATATAGTTCTGAATTTGAGTTCTAGAAATCAGAGTCATAGGCAAGAAGCAAGAAGCCCACTGGTTGCAGATATGGCCAGACGAAGCCATTGTGAGTATGTGTGAGCAGTGGCTGTACTGGGCCAGTCTATCTTCTGAATACAATTTAAGTTGGAACTTGGTGTCTAAGATAATTGGTAACCACATGTAGAAATTTCCTTCAGCTTCAGCTACCTAAAGTGGGGTCAGCCTCCAAGGCTTGTGACTCTGGTGGTTAGCTCTCATGGTCATCTGACAGGACCAGGCTGTTGGAAAAATGTCATTTAAACACCTTGGTTTGTGAGTCCAGTTACATTTTTTGGTTTATTTTTGCTTTAGTGATTGGTGTTTCTCATTTTAACCATGGCCTTAGTGCTCTTAGTTTAATTCGCACTTCTATCTCAAAGGGAAAAGACATCCATTTGGTACATCAATAATTTAAAGATTTATCAACTGCTTTTGTGCTTTCATTTTGATTCCCATTTGCACAATCTTGATTGTATTTAATATTTCCTAGGAAATGCTACTTTTATTATAGCATGCCTATTGATGAAGATGCATTTGCTAACATGTTGTTGATGAATATTCTATGGATAGTAAGAAAACTGTACATTCACTCTTTCATGAAATTATATTTATTAAATTCTTCCTACATTCCAGGTCCTCTGTGGGCATGGGGGACACAATGTAGAGTAGATTAGTCACATTAGCACACCCTGATGCTGCTACAAGTCTGATAAGATCAATACAAAATAGGATATATTTTAGAATATAATGTGTTATTGGATAGAACCAATACCAACTCTAGGAGGTTGCTGGGAAGATCTATGCTGGGGAGGTATACATAGGAATGACAGCATCAAAACTGGTATGTGCAGGCTCACAGAAGTCATTGATTCTAGATACTGTTCTCTTTTTTTAACTGAGAAGACTGAAGCTCAGAGAGGTTAAGTGCTCAGGAGGACCTAGCCACCAAATCGTTTGGCCAAGATCTGGAGAGATAACCTCATATACTGCTGATGATGATCGAATGTTCTATCCACAGCACTTAGGTCCAGCCTCCACCACTTGCTTGCTTTGTGATTTTAGGAATGTTGCTTTAAGTTTGTGTACCTAAGTTTCTTTATCTTTAAAATGAGTATATAAAGAGTATCACATTCTTCTGAGTTGCCATAAGGATAAAATTAGCAAACATTAGCCAAGAGCTTGGAACTATGCCTACTATATAGTAGACCCATCAAAGTGTTTAATAAATAAAATAAATCTTAAAGTATGAGTACCTAGTCTGGGCTCCAGAACCGGCTGGCTTGGGCTGACTACTGGTGTACGGCTAGGGACTTCAGGGAAAGGAAAAAACAAACAGCAACAAAAGCTGTCTCCTCTGGTTTGTTAATGTTTGGCATTTCATTTAGAGAGAAGTTTTTATTTTTTTTTCATCCTCCAATTGATGTTTTTAGTTAAAATAGTTGAATTCATATAAACAAGGCTGAGCCTCCTTCCCAGAGGATAAATTAATCAAGGTATCACTGCTGGGAAAAAGTTGAATCATTTAGCATCTTTGAATCAAGAAATAAATAAAGTCATACTTATTTATTTTACCTTAAATATGTTAAAAACAAGTGCAGCATTTCTAACCATTGAGTGTGTGTATTTTTGTGTGCTCAGTTGTGTCTGACTCTTTGTGACCCCCCTGGACTGTAGCCTGCCAGTCACCTGTGTCTGTGGGATTTTCCTGGCAAGAAGACTGGAGCTAGTTGCCATTTCCTTTTGCAGAGGATCTTCTTGACCCAGGTATCGAAACCCATCTCCTTCATTGCAGGAGGATTCTTTACCATCTGAGTCACCAGCGAAGCCCCAGTGATGGTTTTTGATGTATCTATAATTATGTTACACCACAGGGCACAATTATATATTTATCTATAAAAATTCTGTTGAGAAATAGTTTCATTTTATCAACTAAACATGGAAACTGTCAAATATATACCAATTTGATTTACTTAGTTATTTATAACCTCTAATAAAATAGATAAATCAACTTAGCCAGTATCTCTTTAAAGTATAGAAATGCCATTTCTAGATTTTTTTTTTTAAAAAAGTGTGTGCTTATCAACACTCCAGAGAACAAATAAATCTTAGGATTGATTCTCCATAAATAAGCTGATTCATATCAGTCCCAAGTGCAATTTAAATCAAGCTATAAAATTGTCTGATCCACAATAAGCAAGTGAAGTTTTATCAAGTGGCATAAAGTATTTAAGAACTGGAAAGATAACTTAGATTGTATACATTTTACTTTATTCTTATGAAGGGTGTAACACTTCATTAAGTTAGAGTAACTTCTCTAAATCCAATTATTTCACATTTTATAACAAATTATTTTCTGAAATCTATATGCTGGCCTCAATGAAATCATCAGTTTACTGACAATATTTAAAAATATATGGTATATGTTTCTCAGGGAAAAACTGAAGTGTCCAGTTCCACCTTTATAAAGTAATTAACTTCATATTAAATTTCACTGTTTCATCTTTGCTACCTTAGTTTAGTTCTATCTGTGATGGAGAATAATTGCTTACCTTGGCATTGTGGGAACTGAACATGATATTACAAGTAAAGCTCTTGCAAAGTGCTTGGCACATATTAAACACTCAGAAAATTAGGCATTATTATTAATATTAAAATAAAGAATGTATATTAAAACATGTACTCATGCAAAAAGTGAGCCTTTGAGAAATGTGTTTCTTCCTTTCTTGAATTATTTATGGTTTTGGTAAGACACTATTTTCTTGGGCTCCAAAATCACTGTGGATGGTGACTGTAGCCATGAAATTAAAAGACGCTTGCTCCTTGGAAGAAAAGTTATGACCAACCTAGACAGCATATTAAAAAGTAGAGACATTACCTTGTTGACAATGGTCTGTATAGCCAAAGCTATGGTTGTTCCAGTTGTCATGTATATATGTGAGTATTAGACCATAAAGAAGGCTGAGTGTGGAAGAATTGATGCTTTTGAACTATAGTTCTGGAAAAGATTCTTGAGAGTCCCTTGGACTGCAAGGAGATCAAACCAGTCAATCCTAAAGGAAATCAACCCTGAATATTCTTGAAAGGACTGATCCTGTAGCTGAAACTCTAATACTTGGGCCACCTAATGCAAAGAGCTGACACATTGGAAAAGACCCTGATGCTGGGAAAGACTGGGGGCAGGAGAAGAGGTCAACAGATGATAAGATGATTGGTTGGCATCATCGACTCAATGGTCATGAGTGTGAACAAACTCAGGGAAATAGTGAAGAACAGAGAAACCTGGCATACTATAGTCCGTGGGGTCACCAAGAGTTGGACATGACTGAGCGACTAAACAACCGAACTGAACTGGAAATGAAAGAAGTTGAAGTTGTCACATTGAGGGAAAATGCCTATCAGCTACATTCGTAGAGGACCAAGAGGATCAAGATTTGGACAAAGAGAGTGTGTGTATTATGGAAAGTGACAGTGGGCTCTCTTCTCCCCTACCTATTTGTACCTTGCATATATTAGATATTCAGTAAATTAAAATAAGATAAACACAAATTGCATTTTAAAAAGAGCATACTGAAGTAGGGACCCAGTTAGGAATTTAAGTAATGTTATAATCCAACTGGAAACAAGAAATAAAGTACTTAATGTGTATGCAGTTAAAAAATCATATTTACTAGTCCGATCTTTTAAAAATTGTATAATTATTTTTGGCTGTGCTGGATTTTCACTGTTACACATGGGCTTTCTTTAGTTGCAGTGAGTGGGGCTACTCTCTAGTTGCAATGCACCGGCTTATTGTGGTGGTTCTTCCGTTGCAGAGTACGGGCTATTAGGGAGTTTGAGCTTCAGTAGTGCGGCATGTGGGCTCAGTACTTGCAGCTTATGGGTCCAGAGCATGGGCTCAGTTAGCTGTTTACTTGCTTAGTTGCCGTGTGGCAAGGGGAATCTTCCAGGACCAGGGATTGAACCTGTGTCCCCTGAATTAGCAAGCAGCTTCTTTACCACTGGACCACAAGGGAAGTTGTAACGTGATCTTAATAAACTGCAGCAACTCAAAACAATTCAATTATTGAGGGTATGTTTAAAATCGTCAGTATAAAGAATTACACAGATAACCACTGTTCCTATCTCTGATCTTTAACAACCACAGTGGAAATAAGATGAATACATGAGACTTAGTAGCACAAATTCTTTTCTGATTTTTAGTTATTACGTATAGTTTGATCAGAGCATTAAAATAATATGTCAACAGAAAACTGGTTTCAATCTGAAGCCAACTTTTAAAATATATTACTGTTTGCACTTTTTTTTAGTTCCTTTAAAATCTTTTTGTTGTTGTTCAGTCACTAAGTCGTGTCCGACTCTGCAACCCCATGCACTGCTGTACACCAGTCTCCTCTGTCCTCATTAAAATGTTTATCCAAATGTAAATCTCTTTTTAGAAAAACTTAATCATTAAATACCTGCAATTTTGTACTCTTTGTTTTCATTAACTCCATTGCATATATTTTTCATGTTTCTTCAGCATTCACAATTACAATTGTAGTGGCTATCTGATATTTTTTACAATTTAATGTCCTGTAATTTACTAACCTTCTATTAGATATTTATGTTGTTTCCATCTTTTCCAATGGCTGAGTTAATGCTATAATTAATAATTATATGCATATAGTTGTGCTCCTCTTTTGAATTATTTCCTTAGAGTAAATTCTCCGGGGAGATATTACTGGGTCAAAAGGTATAAAGGTTTTTATAGCTTTTCAGACAGGTTGCCAAATTGCTTTCCAAAACGATTTTACTACATCAATTTATAATACCCAGGTGACTCTCCTGATAATAACGCATACATTTCCACTCACTTACTATCCCATACTATCCATTATAGAGTCTTCTTTGAGTAGCCAAGTTGTGGATCAGGTGATATTCTTATTTCATCACTGTTCTCCCAAAGATGATGATGTCTTCTTTTGTTGCTTTAATACCATGAAGAAATTCCTGTTTCCACTTATAGCACCCTGAAGAATCATGTCTAGGATTTCCTTATAAAGAACTGTGGATAATTAAAATTTCTGTCTCAATGAGAGAAATTTTTAAAAGACTGAGCAGAGGGAAGACTAAGATAGAATTAGTGACATAGAATATTTGCTGACCTAACTAGGCTTTCCTGGCCTCCCAGTGATATTAGAATCTAATATTTTATCTTTTCAATAAATTATTAAAATCCCATGATTACTTATGATTTTGTCCAGCCCTCCTAGTTCAAATAGGCATTATTGTTGTAGCCCATCTTCCTCAAACACATTAGGCACAAGGATCATAAGAACCTTCAGTGAAAGATGACCTCAGATTCTGATGCCACGGTGTATAAACCACGTGACCATAGAAAGTAATGTGAGTTCTCTGATCCATGAGTCCTTTATTCTTTAGATGAGGTTGGTATTAGCTCCTACTTTATTCCACTGTGAAGACTGCACAAAATAGCGTAAGAAGAGTGTTCAGTAGAGGACATAAAACACGGCACATTCCCAATAAATATCTCTTTGAATACAGTAGCACTCAGTAAGTATGTTTTCTTTATTAAAACCAGTGCAAATATACCAATAGGCCAATGATAGAATCATTTCATCATAGTACTATTTCAAATATATCAATAGTATTTCTGAAATATTTTTCAGCCATGGCATATTTGAATACTAGTTGAAAGCTATCAATTGTCTCTCAGAAAAATACAAACTATGCATTCTACTTTTCCAAACTTTCTCTGCTGAGTCCATGAATTTCATGTTAAATCTTTGTTCCTATAAATCTAATTTCAAATATGATGAAACTAACCCTCCAATAACTTACATAGCGCATTCAATATTGTATAATTATCTGAAAACATAAAGCAGATCAAGATAATAATACCTGCCATTTTTCCTACAAATGTATGTTTGGAAATGATCAGTGGGAGCTGAGGTTTTTAACTATTGTCTTCTCTAAGATGACAATTTTTTTTTATAAAAACAAAAACAATAAGAAAGTTATTTTTATGAGAACAGAATTTTTAGTCTTATTGATTTCTTCCTTTCTGCCAATGCCAAGACTTACATAGAAATGTTACCTCTTTATATTTTCTAATTCACATTTTCTAGCGCATTATTCATACCTGGCTTGTGTTACAGACCAAGGAGTGTCAGTGTGTTTAGTTGGGTGGAATTGATTTTTGGAATTCTGACTCAGAGGCAAGCCATAAAGAGAAATATTTTCACTGGGGTTTAATTTTTCTTGTGTCTAATTATGTGAAAGGTTCTATATATATATTGATATTTTTAAAACTCAAAGAAAAAATACAACTACCCTTTTAAAATCAGAGAGAGATGTACACAGGTAAATGAAAATGCCTGATCCACAAGTATCTATGAGATGCTACCTAAAGAAAATCTTGCCAGACAAGCAAACAAATGGCGCATGCTCAGTTACTCAGTCTGACTCCTTGCAACCCCATGGACTGTAGCCTTCTAAGCTCCTCTGCCCAGAGATTCAACCCAAGTCTCCTATGTCTCCTGCATTGGCAGGCAGATTCTTTATGACTGTACCACCTGGGAAGCTCTAAAGGAGCAGTATATTATTCAGATAAATTTGGAAACCTGCATGTGTAGGGTGGAGAAGGTGGTATGTTAACGTAGATTTTTTAACACAAGTTTTTAAAGGCATAAAAGGAAACCAGAATAATATAATCTCCAACCACATCAGGGAAACCTACAATAACAGTAACAACAAAATGACTTCCATTTACAAGGTTAGATATCCAGTTAGAATATAGAGATTGTAAGAGGCCCTCTGACAGATAAGGATAAGAAGCTTATGGAAGCTTCCTGATGGGAGATACTGACTGTGGGGGAAACTGGGTCTTGTTTTGATGGGTGAGTGGGGCCATGTTCAGTAAATCTTTAATCCAGTTTTTGGTTGATGACTGGGGCTGTGTTCCCTCCCTGTTGTTTGACCTGAGACCAAACTATGGTGTAGGTAATGAACATAATATAGTCAAAGCTATGGTTTTTCCAGTAGTCGTGTATGGATGTGAGAGTTGGATCAAAAAGAAGGAGATCCAGACAGTCAATCCTAAAGGAAATCAGTCCTGAATATTCTCTGCAAAGACTGATGCTGAAGCTGAAATTCCAATACTTCGGCCACCTGATATGAAGATCCTACTCATTGGAAAAGACTCTGATGTTGGGAAAGATTGGGGGCAGAAGGAGAAGGGGACAACAGAGGATGAGATGGTTGGATGTTATCACCGACTGGATGGACATGACTTTGAGCAGTTCCGGGAGTTAGTGTTGGATGGGGAAGCCCGGTGTGCTGCAGTCCATGGGGAAGCAGTCAGACATGACTGAGTGACTGAACTGAACTGAACTGAATGGAGAGGGAGGAGGAAGAAACTCTAGAAGATAAACAAAAAACACTCTATTAAAAATATATGTATGATTTGACCACATCTGTACATTCCTATAGGTATAATGGCAGAAATGTAAAAATAAATTTTAGTAATTTCAAAAGCAGAATACAACAAATTTTAGTAATTTCAAGCTGAAATTTTGGGATCCAGATTTCAGAAATCCCTACTGCATGAAGATTTAAAGATCTGAAATATTGTGAGAAAGGATAGACTAAAGATGGGGCTTGGAAGATACTCAAGAAACCCATGCCCACCCTCACGGAGGTTCTTTGTTGTTGTTGTTTAGTTTCTAAGTCATGTTTGACTCTGCCACACTATGGACTTTAGCCCACCAGGATCCAGTATTTGGAGCCTGTCTATGGGCTTTCCCAGGCAAGGATACAGGAGTGGGTTGCCATTCCATTCTTCAAGGAATCCTCCCGAGCCAGGGGTTGAACTTGCGCCTCCTGCATTGGCAGGCAGGTTCTTTATCACTAAGCTACCAAGGAAGCCCAGTGAGGAAGTCTTTACCATTTGCTTAAATTGCAAGTTAAGAGAATTCACTCGTTTAGTATAATATGAATGCATAAATGTAATAGTCACCCATCATTCCAGTACAAATTAGCATTGAGAATGATGAATAACTTTTTAACATACTTTCTTTACAATGAACATAATCAAATAGTTAGACAGCTCCAATAATTTTGACTATATAATTTCCTATTTGTTTTCTTGTTTGTTTAGTTATCCAGAAAATCAGGACACAAGGCTTAATTATTATTTTTTTTTTATTCTGAGCTTTATAAACACAAAAACTAAACCTCATCTAGTCCTAAAAGAAGCAGAACTAGGTGGAGGATAGGGGGGCGATAGTTTGTACTTGACACAAAACAAATATTTTAATTGTATCTAATCAGAAACTGGTTTTGTTTTTAGTCCCAGTGTCACATCCAGCTGTCTGCACAGGGGGATCTGTGCAGAGGTACAATAGATTTCTCTATTAGTCATTCAGGCTGCTTTGTTCATGTCACAGTGACCTTGCAGAGAACACAGTGTCCTTAGAAACTTTACAATCATGTTCTAGGTGAACCTCATAAAGTACATTAAGTCTATAATTCTGCCCTGTGTAAAAGACTGTGAGTTTACTAAAAGATATTTTAAAAAGGTTTTTTGTTGTTGTTGTTATCTAGATTAAAGCACATGTTAGGATTTGGTAACTCTTGCTTTTATCAACGTCACTAGATTTATAGTATAAGTAACTTACTACAAATAAATAGAGACAGTTCAGTATTTTTTGATAGTCCTTTTAATTTTAAGCAGAAAGACAATATGGAGAAGTAAATAGGGTTGACAAGCAAGAGCCTTCATTTCCAGGTCTAATTGAGCCAAGCAGTGTTGACTTGTTTCTAAAAAATTAAGAATATCATTTTTCATAAGGAGCTTCACGTTCAGTCTTACCATTCAACAGAATTATTATGAACAAGGTTATTGTCTTTATCTTATTAAAGCTAAATATATTGAGTTAGATAAACATTTTGTTTCACGTTTTGGATGCTATCTGGTAATAGATTAATAAACAAACCACATTCTTGTTTTTAAGACATTTGCAGACTCAAGTAGAATGAAAAGTGAGAGGCACCCTAATTTGGCTAGTATGAGGAAGCTTGTAAGCATAGTAAGTTCAAAATATCATAATTTTGGTTCGATGATTTATACGCTTTCATATTAGTAGCTCCCAGTTTGATTATGGCCACACAATGGTCTAATTAAATACTTAAAATTTATGCCTTGGGCCCACTTATGAGGTTTTTGAGAGAATAAAACTAATAAATCCACAGAAGTGATGCAAGATTGAGATCATGTTTTTATTCCAAATTTTACACCTTAAGCAGAATCACATTAAGTTCTAGTATATTTTTTAAAAAATTAAACAGTTTTCTTGGACATGGAACTTTGACTAGAAATTCATACTGTTCACCTTGGAACAGTGCTTGCCACTTTAGAGTCTAATTTTTTGCACACGTTATGAAAATGGATCATTCAACCCAAGCCAACATTCTGACCAGACATACTTCTCTTCAATGCTCTAAAATTAGATGATGAAGGATAAAGGTAATTAAACATTTCCACAAATTGTAGGCAAATAGCACAGAATAAGCTATGACTTCTTGATAAAAGATTATGGATTTTAGATTTCCTTAGCAAGCTGCTCCTGGAACTATTTAAGTTGATAATTTGGGATATATTTAGTCTATTTTGTTTCACCTTAAAAAAAAAAAAATTCCATACTCATGGTATGAGTTTAAAGGTTTAAAGGGCAAAATTCCAACATGAATTATTTTAGATTTTCATACCTGTTTCCCCTAATATTGTTAGATTACCAGTCTCTATCTGAATATGTTAGTTAGATAAAATATCTAAGTAATATTTTAATAAAATATCTAAAATTTATGAGGGTCTTAATATGTGTTGGGAATCCTATTAAACTTTTTGTCTGACTCCCTGGTGGTTCAGCGATAAAGAATCCACCTGCAATGCAGGACATCCGTTCAATTCTTGGGTCAGGAAGATCCCCTGGTGAAGGAAATGGCACCCCACTTCAGTATTGTTGCCTGGAGAATCCCATGGACAGAGGAGTTACAGTCCTTAGGGTTGCAAAAGTGTTGGAAACAACTTCGCAACTAAAATAACAACAAATGCTTTATTTTATGTAAGTCCCATAGCACAATATTTTGTGTGCACTTATATTAATTAAAAGAAAGCTGATTGCCAAAAAAGAGAGGCCCCATAATTCTATTCCTATTATTAAAAAGTCTATTTTGCCCATTCATAAATTCTAATTAATCATAGTTTGGTGCAGGGAATTGTGAGATACCAAAACCCATAGACGCTTAGGGTTAGGGTTTGTCCGACTCTTTGAGACCCCATGGACTGTAGCCTGCCAGACTCCTCTGTCCATGGAATTCTCCAGGCAAGAATACTGGAGTGGGTTGCCATACCCTTCTCCCCGGAATCTTCCCGACCCAGGAATCAAACCTGGGCCCCTTGCCTGGCAGGCAGATTCTTTACCACTGAGCTACCTGGGAAACCAATTTATAATGCCCAGTACAGTGTAAATTCTATGTAAATAGCTACTGGTGTACAGAAAATTCAAGTTTTGCTTTTTGGATATTCTAGAATTTTTTTTTTCCAGATATGTTTGATTCAGTGTTGGTTGAACTTGAGGAATGCATGAATACAAAGAGTTGATGGTCTTCTCTTCACTGACAGTCTGAATCTTCATCTAAGTAACTCAGGAATGAAGAAAAAAATATGGATGAAATTTATTCTCAGAAGTGGAGACCTGAAGAGATTATCCACTAATTTCTGCTACCTGGATCTTGAGCGAGGTCGAAGTTCTTTTCCTCTCTGAGACCTAATGAATTTTTAGCTATTTCATGGATTCTATAATTTTTCCAATAAGCTCCATTTTTGGAATAATTTAGCTAGAGCTTCTACTGAGTTCAATTTTTAAAAGTACATAAAAATATAGTATGCATCACCAAGGTATTTTTATTACATCTTTAGCCGTAAAATGTGTGGAAATTAAACTGTGAAGATTTTGAAGTCAATTTGATCACCCAGAAAATAAAGAGAGCTGAAGCTATTCTTGTATCAAAAAGCAAACAAGTTGGCCTTTTTTGTGCCTAGAGCAATGCGGCTTGTAGTCCCACTCACCTGAAGCATGTATCAGTTTCAAAAGGCTAGAAGCTGGGCAGATCGACCAGTGTCTTTGCTCCTCCTCCTTTGACTGATTCCCACAAACAGAGAATACCTCTTACTCTGCAATTTCCTAACGAGCACCAATATTCCCTGGCTGGAGATGAACTAAAGAAGATCTACTGCAGCTGTTTATTAAGACTGATGGCAAGGTCTAAACAGATATAACCTACCTTGCTAGATTGATGGACATTATCAATATTGGATTGGAGAGAATTTTGGTCTATTTGACACCACCAAGGGTTACTTTGTTGTTCGTTGTCATGAAGACCCAGCTAATTGGAAAAGACCCTGATTCTAGGAAAGATTGACAGCAAGAAGAGAAGGGGGTGACAGAGGATGAGATGGTTGGATGGCATCACCGATTCAATGGACAATCAGTTTGAGCAAACTCTGGGAGATAGTGAAGAACAGGGAAGTCTGATATGCTATAGTCCATAGTGTTGCAAAGAACAGGACATGACTTAATGACTGCACAACAACAACACATCACCAAGGGTTACTTTGCTGTTCATTTTCACAGACCTAAGTAAGCCAAGTATAAGTTGTGCAATATGAGGAAGAACTCTACTGGCTCAAACAGGATCCCACATCTGGTGACTCATGATGTTCACACCATCTGATACCCTGATCCCCTCAGCAAGATCAATGAAACCATTCAAATTGATTTGGAAACTGGAAAGATGATAGATTTCATCATCTGACACTGGGTAAAGTGACTGGAGGTGTTAACTTGGGAAGAATTGGTGTGGCCAAGAATATTGGTTCTTTTGGTACGGTTCAAAGATGCCAATGTCAGCAGCTTTGTTACCCAGCTATCCAACATTTTTGTTATTTACAGAGACAACACACCATGGATTTTTCTTCCCCAAGGAAAAGATATTCACCTCCCTATTGCCAAAGAGAACAACAGGAAACTGATTGCTAAGCAGAGCAGTAGGTGAAATTATCTCGAGGTGATAAAATCTGTGGAGTCTTTGTACTTAATTAACGACAATACTGCATCACATAGTTAGTTGTTAAAGTACGTCCAATTAGTGTAACATCTAACTCTTGCTCAAAGTGACTCTTTCATCAGCCTTAGTGACCCAGTTGCTAGAGACAGAGATAGAGATAGGTAGAAGAAGTGTGTCCAATCAATGAGTTATTGGCCATCACTTGCTATATATCTATCATCTGTATAATAAACTTAACTTTTTCTGATGGTGAAATTAACTCTAAAATTCATTGAAATTTCAAAGTCTTAAACTTACACCACTGATCTATGGTGTTGAGTAGCTTTAGCACATTACTGTGTTTCCTTAAGGGCACTAATGATATGTTTGTGAGGCAATCCTCAATGTCACCACTGATAATAACACTTAAGTTCTCACCTTTGGGGTTAGATCATTACATTTATTGCTGTCATCATCAGTTATACATGTATTCATGTATCATTCTGGAAGCCCTGGACTAAAATATATACTGATTCGAGAGAAAGAAATGAAACTGCCTTTATTCATCAATAACAAAATTGTCTATGTAGAAAAATTCAAAGAATCTTCAAAAATACTCCTTGAGTTAATAAACAAGCATAGCAAAGTTGCATGATAAAGGAGACTATGCAAAAGTCTATTGTTTTCCTGTATACAGGCATTGAACAAATGAAGCTTAAGATTTAAAAAAAAAACAAACAACAAAACACCTTTACATTATTGCCTAAAGTGAAATACTTAGATGTAAATATATACAAATTTGGGCAAAATATATTTTCAGAAAACTATAAAACATTGACAAGAGCAATCATAAATAGAGAAATATTCCATGTTCATGAATTGGAAGGCTCAATATTATTAAGATGTTAATTCTTCCCACCTTGATCTATAGAATGATTGCAATTTCAATCAAAGTCCCTGCAATCTATTTTATAGATAGCAACAAAATGATTCTGAAAATTATATGGAACAGCAAACATCTTGGAATAACAAAGAATATTAAAAAATAAGAACAAAGTTGGAGAAGTTATACTACTCACTTTGAAGATGCTATAAAGCTACAATAATCTGGAGAGTAGAATTGGTGAAATGACAAACATTTAAAACTCAACAAGTATAATCAAATCATTTTTGACAAAGATGTAAAAACAATTCAATAGAGAAAGGATAGTATTTTCATCGAATGGTTGCTAGAACTATTCGAAGTCCATATCTTTTTAATAAAAGGAAAAAAACCTCAGGTACATCTCTTGCATGTTATAGAAAAAATTAATTGAAAATTTATTGCAGACATAAATGGAAAAACTATAATTTTAGACAGACTGACTGACTTATAATTTTTAGAAGAAAACGTAAAATCTAGATGGCCTTGTGTTTCATGACATGTTCTTAGATACAATACAAAACTACCATCAATGAAATAAAAATGATTGATAATTTGTAGGTTATTAAATTTATTAAGTTAAATTTGCATCTGTGAAAAACACATATGAAAATGCGACAATAAGTTATCACAACCTAGGAAAGACTATTAGCAAAATATATACCTGAGCAATGACTTGTAACCAAAATATATAAAGAACTCTATTTCAACAATCGGAAAACACACAATCCAGCTTAGGAAATGGGCAAAATAATCTGAACAGACACTTCCCTAAAGAAAACATACAGTTTAAAAGCCTATAAAAAAATGTGCTCAATATCATTTGTTGTTAGGGAAATGAAATTATAACAATGAGATACAAGTTTTGGAATGGCTTAAATCCAAAACTTGAAGATAAAAGTTAGTTGCAAGGATACAGAGAAACAGGAACGCTCATTAATTTCTGGTAGTATGTAAAATAGCCCAGTCACCTTTGCAGACGGTTTCACCATTTCACAGTATATAGCAACTGTGATCCTACATATTTACCCAATCTATTTAAAAAGTTATGTTCACACAAAATCCTACACACAAAAATTTATCACCATTTTATTTAAAATGTCTTTTAATAAGTGAATGGATAAGCAAACTGTGGTTATCCAAACGATGGAATATTATTCAGCAAGACACAAGAAGGCATGAATGAATCTTAAAAGTATATTGCTAAGTTAAAGAAATCAATCTGAAAGGCTTGTTTAACATATGACTCCATTTATATGACATTCTAGAAAATATAAAACTATAAAATTAATAAAAATAACAGTGGTTCCCAGGGGCTTGGGGACAATAAAAAGTTAAATTAGTAAAGCACATGGGGCCTTTTAGGGCACTGAAACTATTCTGTTTGATAACATATTTATGGACATAAAAGGCTTGCCATAAAATCACAGGACTTTATAGCAAAAACAATGAATCTTAATATATGCATATATAAAACATTACTTTGTAGATTAAGGCAGATAGTGACAAAAGTATGGAATTATACTCCAAATTACAAATGCATTAAATAACTTCTTTGAAGAGGTTTGTGGGGGAGGTACTAAGTAATTCTGGAAACAATTGAAGAATGTAAAAGACAAAAGAAACTGCATATACTGAATCGCAATTGATAGGGTTGTTTCTTATGAGGGTATCAGTTAACTGTTTTGAAAAACTCTACGTGTGTACTGGAACTGGGCAGTTAACTAGGTGATGGAAGTCAATATTCTCACGCTGGAGTGGGAAATTACAGATGAGCAAGGAGGGAGTTAGAATGACCAGTCTGGTAATGGATTAGAGTTGGAGACTCAGCGTAACTATGTGCTGTGTGCTCAGTCACTTCAGTTGTGTCCAACTCTTTGCAACCTTATGGACCATAACCCTCCAGGCTCCTTTGTCCTTGGGATTTTCCCAGCAAGAGAGCTGGAGTGGGTTGTCATGCCCTCCTCCAGGGGAATCTTCCTGATCCAGGGATCAAAACCTCATCTCCTGTGTCCCCTGCATTGTAGGTGGATTTTCTACCACTGAGGCACTAGGGAAGCCCCAGCATAAATATGCTTAACTTAATACAAATATATGTGTGTGTGTGTGTGTGTGTGTGTGTGTGTGCTCCATCCATCGCTCAGCCATGTCCTACTCTTTGTGACTCCATGGACTGTAGCCTTCCAGGCTCCTCTGTCCACAGAATTTTCTATCAAGAATACTGGAGTGGATTGCCATTTCCTTCTCCAGAGGATCTTCCTGACCCAGGAATCAAATCTGCATACTTGTGTCTCTTGCTTGGGCAGGAGATTCTTAACCACTGAGTCACATGGGTTACCTAATACAAATATAGATCAATATATATTAAAATATGTGCAGATATGTGTAAGTCCAGAGATTAGTATCCATACATACACTCTTTGCTATTTCAATTAAGAGCCCTAGAAGCAGCTATGTCTCATTAGCATGGAGCACACCTAGTGGTCTTATCTTTGTTTCTAATATATTCTCCAGAAAATGATTCTAGGCCTAAGTCTAGGAATCTACAACATCTAACCTGGAACATGCTACAGGGCCAAAATGTGTGAAGTGCTAAAAAAAAAAAAAAAAAAGCTGAATGGAGATATGTCAAAGGTACACAGGAATCAGTGGAAAGAATTCCCAATGGCTGAAGACAGAACAATTTTAGTAAAAGAAATAAATAAAATAGTGTTGGATTATAGCCAATGTAAAAGTAAATAACTGAAAGCCTAGCCTGATTATTTACCTAATAGGGAACAATTAATTAATTAGAAAAAATAAATTTTTCATGCAGAGTTCTAAATAATTTATGTGGATACTCTGTCCTCAAGGAAGCTTTCTACTTCCTCACCACTCCTTAAGTATGGGCTTAACATGATGACTCCCCTCCAAAGGCTGCAGTATTGTGGAATAAAATACTAATACTAATTTTACAATGGAGAAATCTGCAAACTACTTAGTCAAGAGAAAAGGGTTAACTCAAGGGTTAATAACATGTATCCTTGATATTACAAGATGAAAATGGCACTTAATATTTGTGGTCTTATTCCTCAAAACACAGCAGACAAATCCCAGCCAAGGAACATTCTATAAAATATCTGATCAGTATTCCTCAAAAATTGTCAAGATCATCAAAAACAAACAAAATCCTAGAAATTTTCACAATTAAAGAAAGCATAAGGAGATATGATCTTGATGTACTTGATGTATCAAGATATGATCTTGATAATATACTCTGGATGGGATTCTGTAACAGAAAAAGGCCACAAGGTAATCATTAGTGAAATCTGAAACAGTATGAACTTTAGTGAATAGTAATGTATCAACATTGGTTCACTAACTGGGACAATATCTAATACTGTTATAACATGCTAATAATAGGAAACACTGGGTACAAAGTATGTAGGAACTCTGTATTATCTTTGCAAGTTTTATGTAAATCTAAAACTATTTTTTTCAAAAATTTTATTTACAAAAACTAATATATTTTTCCAAAAACTTTAAATATGTAAGGTTAAAAAGAAGTGTTGCCAGATCTTGCAGGCACCTAGAGTATTACTAGCATCACACAAGTTTACACAATAATTAAAAATCTCATTTTTTTATCTTTCCATTGTATATTTATACTTTTTTCCATCAACATGTGACTTAGAACTCTGTGTTCACTTGTTTATGCAAACTTTACTGTCACCCTCAACTTGTAGTTATTACTAATGGAAAAGTAAGCAAATGCCTGAGCCAAGGATTTCTAGGAAGAAAGGAGAGAAATATAGAAGGAAAAAATATCTTTAAATGTGAAGAGACCAAAATGTAATCAATTTCCTAGACTATAATTTCTTTCCTAGTAATAACATTTCTCAAGGAGCAAAATATGGAAATAAAATATAAAACAGTTAAATTTTATGGCTGAATGTTATAAATATTATTTTAAATTATTTTAAAGTATTTTTATCAACTTTATCAGAATAGTACACTGAAACTCTTTTCTCTGGTCTCAATATCCATGCGGTGAGATCACATATTTGTGAAATGATTCTTAATAAGAACAATCCTGTTTTGATATTTAAGAAAAAGACTATTTTGTTGGCAATAATCTAAGATGGATTCATTACAGCAAAGTACATTGTGCATCATGATTAGGCCTTATTTCTAAACTTTACTGATATATTTATGGATCAGAAGCAATATGATAAAAATCTCTAAAGATGGTAACCATAGTCAATTTGGTTGTTTTAGTATACTTAATGCAATGAAGGTCAAGGTTGAAAAAGCTCTCAGTGTGAAATCAATAAAAATAAATAGCAAATGGTTAAGAGTCATCTCTTACATTTGCAGAAAGTATTCCTTTTGTGCAGTGTGTGTATATTTGTTGCTATGGAAACGGGGACAACTAAGTCTAATGTGAAGTCTCATTTTCATGATAAGAGTACATCTTTCAAATTAAAATGAAACCAAAAAAAGGTACAACCTAATCAGCTCAATTGTCACAGCACAGGCTAGACTTGGGAGGTATGGATTGTTTTAGACCACAGAACATTGATGACATTTGATAATTTTTGACCAAAAAAAATGATTTTTTGTGTGTATTTCAACCTAAGTATTCAAGTTTCAAGAGTGATGGGGGACAAAACAACAAGATCATTATTACTGTATTTTCTTAAGAAAGCAGATCATCTTTTTTTTTTTTTTTCTGACTCTAGCTATTTTCCTAACAATAATCCCTGGGTGGGAGAAGGCTGTACGTTAGGATACCATACAGTCTATTGGAACTGTTCTTCCTGACAAGTTCATGTGCTTTGTATCTTGGTGTTCTGTGGTAATATTTGGATCCATAATTTGACCTCATTAAGGAACTTACCCATCAACAATGACCTGAGAAGCTACCACCTCTGGTTTTTAAACCAGAAGTGACTGCTATGTTAAAGTGCCTGCTTGAAATCCTTGACTATTAACAAGTTACCTGAGAGTGTTGTTACATGGGTCAATGCCTCTGAAGCTAATTAATTATGTAGATTGAGCAGTTAACATTTTCAAAGAATTGTACTGGGTATGAGAGTGAAAAGATATAGAGTTATAAAACCTAAAGGGCTCATAATCCAGATAGGGAAACGAATATATACAAAATTAAGCTTAATACAAGTTCTAGAGTTATGGGAACCTAGAAGAGAAAGTGATTCTTTCTGAATGTTAGAATTGGAGACAATTTCCCAGAAAAAAAAAATTAGAGTTGAGCTGGCCTGTAAGCAGACTTAACACCTAGGGTATTAGTAATAGAATTGATAAACTAGAGACTGTGCATCTCAGTGACAAGAAAGTGAATTATGTGTCTGAAGGAAGGGTGTGTTTTTGGTGTGAAGAAATCTCAAGACACATGCCCAGAGGATTGTGGTGGTGATTTAGTCGTGTCTGACTCATGTGACCCTACGGACTGTAGTCTGCCAGACTCCTCTCTCCATGGGATTCCTCAAGCAAGGATACTGAAGTAGGCTGTCATTTCCTTCTCCGGGGGATCTTCCCCACCCTAGAATCGAACCAGGGCCTCCTGCATTGCAGACGGATTCTTTACTGATGAGCCAACAGGGAAGGCACATGACTAGAGGATAGAAAGGTGGAATTTTAGAGAAAGTGTCTTAAATACCTAGCTTACATTCCTGCAAATCTACTAATTTACCACCTTTTCTGCCTCCAAACAAAACCCATGGGTAACATTCTCCCAGAAACATTATTTATCATTATTGACAATGATTTTCACTGTGGGACAGTAATATACTCAGATGGGGGAGGTCAATTGTAACTTGTGATTGAAATGTTCTCATTGTGTCCTGTCAAGATTCAAAGTCCAACAGGATCACTCCTATAAAATACATCAAAATTAGGTTTATTAATTGTGTTGAAGAAACAGAGAACACATTCCAGAGGAAAACTGGGAAAAACTATGTAGGAAGATTAAGAAGGGATTTTTAAAAAGAGATTTATATTTATCTTTGGTGAGTTTAAGGAGGAAGTAGAATAGTCAGGGTCAATTCTGAATTAGAAACTGTCAAGTAGCAGAGGCTAATTTGTGACTGGGTATTTGGTATTCTCACCTGGGGAATCCCGTGGATGGAGGAGGCTGGCAGGCTACAAGTCCATGGGGTTGCAAAGAGTCAGACATGACTGAAGCACCTTAGCAGCAGCATCTTAATAAATATTTAATATGCCTGAAGTGGAAAAATCAAAGTTGAACTAGAGTCATAGTGGGAAAGAAGGAGTAATCTCTCCAGTTGTTCCAATGAGCGGAATGTTCCATCGGATGGTGCTGACATGATCTTGTTGATGTCCTGGATTGAGCACTGCTTCTGATGGGAATATTGCAGTCTGGTTGTCAGTTCAGTTCAGTTGCTCAGTTGTGTCTGACTCTTTGCAAAACCATGGACTGCAGCATGCCAGGCATCCTTGTCCATCACCAATTCCCACAGCTTGCTCAAACTCATAGCCATTTACAGTAATGCCATCCAACCATCTCATTCACTGTTGTCCCTTCACCTTCTGCCTTTAATCTTTCCCAGCATCAGGGTTTTCTTTCCAATGAGTCAGTTCTTCAAATCAGGTGGCCAAAGTACTGGAGTTTCAGCTTTAGCAACAGTCCTTCCAATGAATATTCAGGACTGATTTCCTTCAGGATTGACTGATTTGATCTCCTGCAGTCCAAGGGACTCTCAAGAGTCTTCTCCAACAGCACAGTTCAAAAGCATCAATTCTTCAATTTTCAGATTTCTGTATAATCCAACTCTCACATCCCTACATGACTACTGGAAAAACATAGCTTTGGCTAGACAGACATTTGTTGGCAGAGTGATGTTTCTGCTTTTCAATATGCTGTCTAGGTTGGACAGAGCTTTTCTTCCAAGGAGCAAGAGTCTTTTAATTTCATGGCTGCAGTCACCATCTTCAGTGATTTTGGAGCACCCCAAAATAAAGTCAGCCACTGTTTCCACTGTTTCCCCATATACTTGCCATGAGGTGATTGGACTGGATGCCATGATCTTAGTTTTCTGAATGCTGAGCTTTAAACCAACTTTTTCCCTCTCCTCTTTTACTTTCAAGAGGTTCTTTAGTTCTTCTTCACTTTCTTCCAAAGGGTGGTGTCCTCTGCGTATCTGAGGTTATTGATATTCCTTCTACCAATCTTGATTCCAGCTTGGGCTTCATCCAGCCCAGATATCACATGATGTACTCTTCGTATAAGTTAAATAAGCAGGGTGACAATGTACTCCTTTCCTGACTTGGAACCAGTCTGTTGTTCCATGTCCAGTACTAGCTGCTGCTTCTTGACCTGACTAGAGACTTCTCAGGAGGCAGGTAAGGTGGTCTGTTGCTCCCATCACTTTAAGAATTTTCCACAGTTTGCTGTGATCCACACAGTCAAAGGCTTTGATGTAGTCAATAAAGCAGAAGTAGATGTTTCTCTGGAACTCTCACTTTTTTGATGATCTAACCGATGTTGGCAATTTGATCTCTGGTTCCTCTAGCTTTTCTAAATCCAGCTTGAACATCTGGAAGTTCATGGTTCACGTACTTTTGAAGTCTGGCTTGGAGAATTTTGAGCATTACTTTGCTAGCGTGTGAGATGAGTGCACTTGTGCGGTAGTTTGACCATTCTTTGGCATTGCCTTTCTTTGGATTTGAACGAAAACTGACCTTTTCTAGTCCTGTGACCACTGCTGAGTTTTCCAAATTTGCTAGCATGTTGAGTGCAGCACTTTCACAGCATCATCTTTTAGGATTTGAAATAGCTCAACTGGAATTCTATCACCTCCACTAGCTTTGTTCATTGTGATGCTTCTTAAGGCCCACTTGACTTCACATTCCAGGATGTCTGTCTCATGGTGAGTGATCACACCATCGTGGTTATCTGGGTCATGAACATCTTTCTTTATACAGTTCTTCTGTGTACTCTTGCCACCTCTTCTTAATATCTTCTGCTTCTGTTAGATCCATACCATTTGTCTTTCATTGTGCCCATCTCTGCATGAAATATTCCCTTGATATCTCTACTTTTCTTGAAAAGATTGCTAGTCTTTCCCATTCTATTTTTTTCCTCTATTTCTTTGCATTGATCATTGAGGGAGGCTTTCTTATCTCTCCTTTCTGTTCTTTGGAACTCTGCACTCATATGGGTATATCTTTCCTTTTCTCCCTTGCGATTAGCTTCTCTCCTCAGCTATTTGTAAGGCCTCCTCAGACAACCATTTTGCCTTTTCAGATTTCTTATTTTTATTCTGGTTGCCAGCAATGCCTATTCCACTCTTTCTGATTATCAGCAAGGCTGATTTTCACTTGTCAGCTCACCCTGCTCCATCCACCAACATGCTTCTTTCTTGGTTGAATATTTGCTGAGGGCACATCAAAGTAGTTTTTTGGTGGTCGTGTTGGTTTTTTTGAGATTGGTATATCTAGATCTTTTGAAAATAACAACTATGATTATCTGATCTTGGAAAGAGGGTGCTCTGAAGACATGAAAACTAGTTAGAAAGTAAAAGTGAAAGTTGCTCAGTTGTGTAAGACCCTTTGTGATCCCATGGACTATACAGTCCACGGAATTTTCCAGGCCAGAATACTGGAGTGGGTAGCCTTTCCCTTTTTCAGGGGGTCTTCCCAACCCAGGAATTGAACCGGGGTCTCCTGCATTGCTGGTGGGTTCTTTACCAACTGAACTATCAGGAAAGCCCGTTAGTTAGAGGGTTACTTCAAAATTCTAAATTAAAAAAAAAGGGGCTGAGTAATATTCCATGGTGTATATGTACCACAGCTTGCTTATCCATTCGTCTGCTAATGGGCATCTAGGTTGCTTCCATGTCCTGGCTATTATAAACAGTGCTGCGATGAACATTGGGGTGCACGTGTCTCTTTCAGTTCTGGTTTCCTCGGTGTGTATGCCCAGGAGTGGGATTGCTGGGTCATATGGCAGTTCTATTTCCAGTTTTTTAAGGAATCTCCACACTGTTCTCCATAGTGGCTGTACTAGTTTGCATTCCCACCAACAGTGTAAGAGGGTTCCCTTTTCTCCACACCCTCTCCAGCATTTATTGCTTGTAGACTTTTGGATAGCAGCCATCCTGACTGGCGTGTAATGGTACCTCATTGTGGTTTTGATTTGCATTTCTCTGATAATGAGTGATGTTGAGCATCTTTTCATGTGTTTGTTAGCCATCTGTATGTCTTCTTTGGAGAAATGTCTGTTTAGTTCTTTGGCCCATTTTTTGATTGGGGCATTTATTTTTCTGGAATTGAGCTGCAGGAGTTGCTTGTGTGTGTATATATATATATATATATATATATATTTTAATCAGTTCTAATGAGATGGATGAAACTGGAGCCCATTATACAGAGTGAAGTAACCCAGAAAGATAAAGACCAATACAGTATACTAACGCATATATATGGAATTTAGAAAGATGGTAACGATAACCCTATATGCAAAACAGAAAAAGAGACACAGACGTACAGAACAGACTTTTGGACTCTGTGGGAAAGGCGAGGGTGAGATGTTTCGAGAGAACAGCATTGAAACATGTATATTATCAAGGGTGAAACAGATCACCAACCCAGGTTGGATACATGAGACAAATGCTCGGGGCTGGCGCACTGGGAAGACCCAGAGGAATCGGGTGGAGAGGGAGGTGGGAGGGGGGTTCAAGATGGGGAACACATGTAAATCCATGGCTGATTCATGTCAATGTATGGCAAAAACCACTACAATATTGTAAAGTAATTAGCCTCCAACTAATAAAAATAAATGGAAAAAAAAGAAAAAAAAATGAAGGGGGTCTTGGCTAAGACAGTAAGATCAGAAAAAAAAAAAAATAGTTGAGACATTCCCAAAATAGAATCCATGCCAATGATGTGGGCTATCCAAGAGTAGGTCTGAAAGAATTTTGAAGTAAGCATATTATTGATACATACTTAAGCACTTATTTCAGAATACCCATGGGTATTTCACAATACTCATGATGTTACATGCTTTTATGTATGTATTGTAGTAATTATACAATGATTGAAAAATGAGAAAATGTAGTATTTGTCTCTTTGGACTTCAGTGTTGAGAGAGGTATGTAGCTATCTAAAATATGCAATGAAAATAAATAATATAGAGGAGGATTACACAAATCTAGGTATGATCACTCACCTAGAGCCAGACATCCTGGAATGTGAAGTCAAGTGGGCCTTAGAAAGCATCACCATGAACGAAGCTAGTGGAGGTGATGGAATTCCAGTTGAGCTATTTCAAATCCTAACAGATGATGCTGTGAAAGTGCTGCACCCAACATGCTAGCAAATTTGGAAAATGCAGCAGTGGCCACAGGACTGGAAAAATTCAGTTTTCTTTCCAATCCCAAAGAAAGGCAATGCCAAAGAATGTTCAAACTCCCATACAATTGCATTCATCTCACATGCCAGCAAATTAATGCTCAAAATTCACCAAGCCAGGCTTCATCAGAATGTGAACCATGAAATTCTATGTGTTCAAGATGGATTTTGAAAAGCCAGAGGAACCAGAGATCAAATTGCCAACATCCGTTGGATCATCAACAAAGCAAGAGAGTTCTAGAAAAACATCTACTTCTGTTTTATTGACTACATCAAAGCCTTTGACCGTGTGGATCACAGCAAACTGTGGAAAATTCTTAAAGTGATGGGAGCAACAGACCACCTTACCTGCCTCCTGAGAAGTCTCTAGTCAGGTCAAGAAGCAGCAGTTAGAACTGGACATGGAACAACAGACTGGTTCCAAATCAGGAAAGGAATACATCACAGCTGTACATTGTCACCCTGCTTATTTAACTTATATGAGGAGTACATCATGTGAAATCTGGGCTGGATAAAACCCAAGATGGAATCAAGATTGCCGGGAGAAATATCAGTAACCTCAGATATGCAGACACCACCACCCTTATGGAAGAAAGTGAAGAAGAACTAAAGAGCCTCTTGATGAAAGTGAAAGAGCTGGCTTAAGTGAAAAAGCTGGCTTAAGACTGAACATTCAGAAAACTAAGATTATAGCATTCAGTCCAATCACCTCATGGCAAATATATGGGGAAACAGTGGCAGACTTTATTTTGGGGTGCTCCAAAATCACTGAAGATGGTGACTGCAGCCATGAAATTAAAAGACTCTTGCTCCTTGGAAGAAAAGCTCTGTCCAACCTAGACAGCATATTGAAAAGCAGAAACATCACTCTGCCAACAAATGTCTGTCTAGCCAAAGCTATGTTTTTCCAGTAGTCATGTAGGGATGTGAGAACTGGACTAAAAAGAAATCTGAATGCCAAAGAATTGATGCTTTTGAACTGTGGTGTTGGAGAAGACTCTTGAGAGTCCCTTGGACTGCAAGGAGATCCAACCAGTCAATCTTAATGGAAATCAGTCCTGAATATTCATTGGAAGGACTGATGCTGAAGCTGAAATTGCAATACTTTGGCCACCTGATGTGACTTACTGGTAAAGTCCCTGATGCTGGGAAAAATTGAAGGCAGGAGGAGAAGGGAACAACAGAGGATGAGATGGTTGAATGGCATCACCGACTCAATGGACATGAGTTTGAGCAAGCTCCAGGAGTTGGTGATGGACACAAAAGCCCGATGTGTTGCAGTCCATGGTGTCGCAAGGAGTCAGACCTGACTGAAAGACTGAACTGACCAAAGCCTACAGAACGTGGGGACTTATGGATCTTCCCCGGAGAGGTAACCTGGAGTTTGTGATATGACGTATAAGTGGAGGCAAGGATAGAAAATGAGACAATGTCATGAAATAGAAACTGAGTGACTCACGCTCAGTAATGTTCCATTCTTTGTTACCCCACGGACTGTCACCCACAGGCTCCTCTGTCCATGGGATCTTATAAGCAAGGGGACTGGAGTAGGTTGCTATTTCCTCCTCCAAGGGATCTTCACGAACCAGGGATCAAGCCTGTGTCTCCTGCATCGACAGGCAAATTCTTGACCTCTAAAATGCCAGGGAAGCTCCGAATAGCTCACACTACCAATGTACAAATATGAATACACTATACTAAGTTAATCATTGGTGTAGCTGGGGGTTTTAAAAGCTTAGAAAAACGGGTTAGGAAATGAGACCATGATGAGGAAATGTACACTGTAGGAAACTGAGAACCATAAACAAGGCCAATACAATAATAAAAAGTGGCTTATCATATACATTAGTTTGTTATCAATAATTGTTTATTATTAATAATTATCAACAATTTAAATTGTCTATGGAAAAAATCTATGGTAGTCAACTAATTTGCAATGTTCCTCATGCAGAGTCACACCTCTACTCTCCTATAGAGTGTATTAGCATATTAATATATTTTAATTTAAAAATATAAAGCAATTTATAATAGATTCACATATATATTTATAAAACTTTAATTTAAAATATAAATTAACATATTAAATGCTGTTCTACTTATAAAGGGTTCCACTGGAACAGATTGTACCATATGATTTAAAAATCCAATCCCAGGGTTAACAACCTTTGTTGCCAGGATTTTTTGTTTTTCTTCACACAAAGGTAGTTTTTTTTATTCTCAGGCTCACTGGTTCCTGCATCATGGTAACCATGGAGCTGTGATCATTGTTCTCTGAAGCCACAATCCCCCCCACAGTCCCAGGAGCACTGGAAGCATACAGTTTCATTTTCTTTAAACAAACCCAGAAAGTACTCTCTGTGGATGCATATCTGAGCATTCCCCGTCATCACGGTCCTGTGTTCCTTCCATTTTGATCTTCTGAAAAGCCTCTTGTTAGAATCTCAGTGAATAGACAGGTGATAAACTCTCTACCTCTTAGTGTGCTACATGAAGATGGGAAGGATGATTCTCCCAGGTGATTTAAAGTCCCAACTAACAGGCTAACAAGTCACAAAGGCTTGGTAGTACTCACTGTCCCAAAGTGGTGACAGACAAGAGCGTGTTAATTATCAAATCTAGATGCCACGCTCAGCTAGAAGAAAAGCCAGCGGCACCTGATATCTTCTTAGAAAAGTCATAATGTTCAGAATATTCCAAAGAACACAACTCGGGCAGAAGGCACGGTTTCACTCTGTGATGAAGCCATTCTAGAGTCAATTGTAGGCAGTTTCAGTGACCTGTTCTGTGCCATTTTCAACAGCTGTTTCTTCCCCTTTCCTTCCCACGGCACTCCTTCCGCACACGTCTTGGGCACGTCTACTACCCTACTGATTCCTGACGCTGCACTGTCTTTCAGAATTAATATAATTACTATGCCCTCCACCACCATTTTATTAATCTCCCTCATTCCCAAACTTCTTTTTTTTTTTTTTTTAGTTTTCTGATTAATACGTTTTATTATTTACTTTATTACACTTTATGGTTTCATCTGGAAGACTTCTACCAAATCTCATTTTACTTGTTAAAAAGATATATTTATTTATTGTAATTGGAGGATAATTACTTTACAATATTGTGATGGTTTTTGCTATACATCATTATGAATCAGCCATAGGTAAACATGTGTCCCTTCCATTGTGAATCTTCCTCCCACTTCCCTCCCCATCCTAGCCCTCTGGGTTGCCACAGAGCACAGGCTTTGGTTTCCCTGCATCTTACATCAAACTCACGCTGGTTATCTATTTCACATATGGTAATGTGTATGTTTCAATGTCATTCTCTCAAATCACCCCTCCCTCTCCTCTCACTGAGTCCAAAAGCCTGAGCTTTACATCTGTGTCTCCTTTGCTGCCCTGCACATAGGACCGTTGGTATCATCTTCCTAGATTCTATATCTATGTGTTAATTTATGGTATTTGTCTTTCTCTTACTTACTTCACTCTGTATAGAAGGCTCTAGGTTTGCCCACCTCATTAGAACTGACTCAGATGAGTTCCTTTTATAGCTGAGTTATATTCCACAATTTCCTTATCCATTCCTCTGCTGATGGACATCTATGTTGCTTCCATGCCCTAGCTATTGTAAATAGTGCTGCAGTGAATACTGGGGTACATGTGTCCAAATCTCATTTTAATTTGACATTGTCTTTGGTTCATATCTCACCTTATATACATTTTACGGATGCATGTGTGTTTATACTTATATATAGTGTACACATATATTAATATAAATATATGGTTATAGGTATAAAGTTAGCTCTCCCTGTTCACTGAATCCTCCTTCAAACATTTCAGCATCATGGATTTCAAAGACAGATCTAAATTTGAAATTGCTATGCAAAATGTATGTCAGTATGTCATTGGGTACCTTTTTGACCCAACCCCCTCCCCAGGGTGATTCATCTCTAACATTGTGATTATCTAGTAATTATTCCAATTCATGAAAATCATGCTTCCCTGAAGGCTCAGCAGGTTAAAAAATCTGCCTGCAATGCAGGAAACTGAGGAAATATGGGTTTGATTCATGGGTTGGGAAGATCCCCTGGAGGAGGAAATGACCATCCATTCCAGTATTCTTGCCTGAAAAATCCCATGGACAGAGGAGCCTGGTGGGCTACAGTGCATGGAATCACAAAGGGTCAGGCACAGCTGAGAGACTGAGCATACATACACACACACACACACACACACACACACACACACACACAAGTGTCTTGCCTGTACAAGTTCTCAGTAAATACTTGTCCCCTTTCTGCAATCTTCAACGCACATGGGCACACACACAGAAAGAGGAAAAGAGAAGAAATGGCTCATCTTACAAACTAAATATGTTTTTAGAACCAAGCTGAAAAGACAAAAAAAAAAAAAAATCATTGCATTCTCAAGAATAATACATAGAACAAATTTAAACAAGCAGTGGTGGTGCTACTAAAAAGAAAATTATCTAGATTTACTTTGCATTTCTGTTGTCTCCATCAAGACAATACATCAGGAATTAACTGCAGTCTCAACACACATCACCTCGATTACCCACTTCATGTCCTATGAATTGCCCTTTGGTTCCTGCTGTACATACCCTGGGTCTTCTTTGTAGCTCCTCAAAAAAGTATTTGCATTGTTTCCTTCTTTTGTATTGTTTTTTGCCTCAGGAATTTGTATTGTTTTCTTCTCCAGTTGAAAATCTCTCCTCATGTTGTAGACTAACATAACCCCTTACCTGCTTCTGATTTTTCTCCAATGTTGCCTTCAGCTAGGTTTTTCCTGAACACACTGAAATTGCAAAGCACTTTCCAACTATTATCACTCTTATAAATCCTCATCATGGGAAATCTTTCCCCACAATCCTTATTGCAATTTGAAACACTACATATTTGTATTCTTATTTTCTCTCCCTAACCCCAACTAGAATGTCAGTTCCATGGATTTATTACATCCATAAAATATTCACAAAATAAATAAAGAAACAGTAGTTCACATATGAAAGACTACTAAATGGTTAACAATGAAAGTCTGAGAAGTTATAGGCTTGAAAGATGTTCATCAATGTTAGCTCAGGAAATCACTCAGTGTCCATTTTCCCCACAATGGGAGTTACATCCTAGAGATTATTCTCGTTGCAAAATGGACATACTCACTTTCAAGCCTGAAATGATTGACTTTCACTTTCCCTCTTATAGTGACCAACTAATTTATCTTTGCAACCCCATGGAACTCTAGCCTGCCAGGCACCTCTGTCCATGGGATTTCACAGGCAAGAATACTGGACTGGGTTGCCACTGGGAAAAGGTATATTGGCAAAAGCAACATATCTCATCAATAAGATTGACACAGAATTAAAGTGAGAAGTGAATGAGTAAAGAATGACAATTACAATTAAAATTATCTGCTGCTTGGAATAGAAGCTAGACAGAGAAAAACAGAGACAGAGAGAGACAGAGATTGAGAGACTTCACTTTTCTGGATAATGGATTACAGATTACTTTCTTACCCATATTTATTAACAAATTTACTTGTTTATAAGGGAGAGTAATTTAAAGTGATACACAGCTTTGTTTAATGCCCTCTCCATGAGTGTGGGTGAGATGTGTAACTTTCTTCTAACCAATAGAACATAAGAAAAGTAAACAAATTTTACAGAGTTAATTGAAATCTTTGTGACCTTATGGATGGTAGTCTGCCAGGCTCCTCTGTCCATGGGATTCTCTAGGCATGAACACTGGAGAGAGTTGCCATGCCCTTCTCCAGAGTATCTTCCAATCCTAGGGATCAAACCCACATCTCTTAATCTCCTGCATTGCAGGTAGGTTCTTTATCACTAGTGCTACCTGGGAAGTCCAAGATTGACTTAATTAAAGTCAATTAACTAGTCAATTGACTTTTGGTTAATCAAAAGGGAGATTACCCTGGGTGGGCCTAACCTTATCAGTGAGTCCAATGAAAGAAGATTTGGAGGTTGGATATGGAAGAAGTCAGAGATTCTCCTGTTAATCCTACAGAAACAAACTACCATACGAGCTACCTACAGAGAGCAGCAGGCAACTGCAGGTGTCCTTTATTTGCTGAGACTCTCAATCTTACAACCATAAAGAATTAACTAATCAGCATGTGAATTCATTGAACTCTATGAAATTGCCATTATTTTCTTGTGATAAAAATGTTTAAAGATCAGAAATTTCATACGGTTCAACCTATATATACTATCTACTCCAAATAATATGACTGTTGATAGGTATTAGTTATTTTATCTGCATAATAAATTACAACAAATTTAGTGGCTTAAATCTCAGTTAATCACACAGTTGTGCCCAACTTTGCGACCCCATGGACTGCAGCACACCAGGCTTCCCTGTCTATCACCAACTCCCGGAGCTTGCTTGTCTAATGTCCATCAAGCCAGTGATTCCTTCCAACCATCTCATTCTCTGTCATCCCCTTCTCATGCTGCTTTCAATTTTTCCCAGCATCAGGGTCTTTTCCAATGAGGTAGTTCTTCGCATCAGGTGGCCAAAGTATTGGAGTTTAAGTTTTAGCATCAGTCCTTCCAGTGAATATTCAGGACTGATTTCCTTTAGGATGGACTGGCTAGATCTCCTTGCACTTCAAGAGACTCTCGAGTCTTCTCCAACACCACACCAAAAGCTTCAATTTTTTGGTACGCAGCTTTTTTTATAGTCCTACTCTCACATCCATACATGACTACTGGAAAAACCATAGCTTTGACAAGATGAACCTTTGTTGGCAAAGTAATGTCTCTGCTTTTTAATATGCTGCCTAGGTTGGTCATAGCTTTTCTTCCAAGGAGCAAGTATCTTTTAATTTCATGGCTGTAGTCACCATCTGCAGTGATTTTGGAGCCCCCCAAAATAAAGTTTCTCACTGTTTCCATTGTTCTCCATCCATTTGCCATGAAGTGATGGGACTGGATGCCATTACTTTAGTTGTTTGAAGATTGAGTTTTAAGCCAGCTTTTTTGCTCTCCTCTTTCACTTTCATCAAGAGGCTCTTTAACTCTTCCTCACTTTCTGCCACAAGGATAGTGTCATCTGCATATCTGAGGTTATTGATATTTCTCCCAGCAATCTTGATTCCAGCTTGTGCTTCATTCAGCCCAGAGGTTCTCATGATGTACTCTGCATATAAGTGAAATAAGTAGGGTTATAACATACAGCCTTGACATACTCCTTTCCCAATTTGGGACCAATCTGTTGTTCCATGTCCAGTTCTAACTGTTGCTTCTTGACCTATATACAGATTTCTCAGGAGGCAGGTAAGGTGGTCTCCTAGTCCCACTTAAGAATTTTTCACAGTTTGTAGTGATCCACACAGTCAAAGGTTTTGGCGTAGTCAATAAAGCAGAAGTAGACGTTTTTCTGGAACTCTCTTGCTTTTTCTGTTATCCAATGGATGTTGACACTACAAACAAAGCTGGTGAACATGATGGAATTCCTGTTGAGCCAGTGGCTTAATCTAGCTTCTGCTTGTTGTTTCAGTCTTTCTGTAGTTCAGAAATCAAAGCACAACCTAGATGGGATCTCTGCTCAGGGTCTCATAGCCTAAAATCAAGATATAGAGGGGCCTGAGTTCTCAACTGGAGCTCTGGGTTCTCTTCCATCTCCTGTGACTCTGAGAATGATTTCAATCTCAGCAATTTTTAATTTTTAATATTTTTTTTCTATTAGGTATTAACTTAATGAACCATGTTAGATGGATTCATGGATTGAAAGGACTTTATATGATTATAGTTGATGAAATATTATTTAGCATATACAGGCAAGGTAAATAGTGTCCATTAATGAAAAATGCCTTAAGACATATTTCAGTAGGAATGAATTATTCATCATTTACTGACATTGGGTAGTTGGAAAACTAATTGAGTCATTTCATAAAGTATCTGAATTTCTCTTGGTTAAAAAGAGCTATAATAACATCATTCTTATTATCTGAAAGAATTTCTGATACATAAATCTTGATAATTCAACTTCTCACCATGTGAAAATTCAGCTTTACAATATTTTGCTGAAAGCTAAAAAATGAATTTAAGACTACCTACCAAATGCATGTGCTTCACTGATCAGAGGCAACCTATATTTCTATTAACTTAGATGCAATCAGCCAACCTGAAGCACATGTGAATAGGGAGTCCATAAGTAAAGGATGTCTTAGTGATTGCTTAAACATCTGGCAGAAACGCCAATAATTATGGTGTTTCAAGTTAAGTTGTTTTTTGAAATATTCCTTGATATCATATATGAAACGTATAAAAAGAACCTGATTGCTTTGTAAGAGTAGCTATATCTCAACCATAGAAGTAATTTAGTTTTGATTTACTTTTAGTTGAATATTTAGAAAGATATACAAGTGTAAAACAAATTTATTTTTTAAAATCATAGTAAAATATCATGAAAAAGCAAGGATCGCTAGTCTTATGAGGAATCACAAAATTTTCTCTTGGTTCCAGAATGACATAACCATTCCCTTTTATTTCATTTCCGTTTCCTTCTTCCTGCCCTTCCTTCTTTCCTTCCTTTCATAAATATCTGTTGACTTTCTGACTATGTGCTGGGGTCCTGGGGATATAGTGAACAAGATAGACACAACTCCTACCCTCGTGCACTGTATATTCTATCTGGCAAAACAAACATACAATGCTGGAAATAATATGAACTTAAACAGGTAAGGGATCTGGGACGATGGAAGTTGCTATTTTAGATACTAAAAAAGTTACCTGTTGGAACATTCTGGAGAGGGAGTGAAGGGTAGTTTGTTTTTGTCTTGTTTTGTTTTATTTTTAAAATGCTGAACACAGGAAAGGCAAGGTGACTTCTCTCTTCCCAGCTTTTCAGATTCTCCTTTTCACCTTCTGATTAAGGGAAGGAGTCTTGCCTTTGCAGAAGACCAAAAGCAGTGCAGTACCATTAACTGACGTAGCTCTAGAAGTTTGTTCCAGAACTAGATGCACTAAAGAAGAGCAAAAAGTTAAGTTTCTTTACCGACTGAGGGCAAAGGAGAGGATGTTGCCATGGCGCTTACAGGAGTCCTGGTGACGAAAAATAGCAGAGGTGTGTATTTGGAGAGGGCATTGGAGGACAAGCGAGGTGAGGGGGAGAAGGTGAAAGGATCTCAGAGGCCAAATTTTCATACTTCGCACTGGAAGCTACTAGTGACAAAAATCTTTTCAGTCTTTGAAAAGTATCACAAGTTGCCAGAACTGTTAAACTGGAAGCCTCTAAAGGGTAAATACATAAATTCATGTTAATGATATTTACATAATTTCCAGGTACCCAGCACCAGCTGTATTTTGAAAACTTGATCAACATGGAAAGAACCTTGGATTTTAACCATAGGAAATGTAGTTAATTTCTTGTTTTATAATATATATGTACTCTGATCTAGACCATTCATTTTGATTTTATATTACTCAGAATTGAAATGTCCATGGCTATGTGCCTTTTATGAGGATAAGGTGTCCTCCATTTTACCTTTAAAATGTGTCTTATCTTTTATGTCATTTCTTAAGAATGTGTTTTATTCTTCATATGCTTCTCAGACTTCTATTTTTAATTTATATATTCTTTTGGTAATTGCTAAAAGGTAATATGCCTCAAACATTACAGAGTTTTTGAGTTAGGTATAGGTTATTGTGGATGTGTTTTTACCCTCTTGACAGCTCAAAGGCATGAACACAATTTTCTGGGTTTAAAGGAATGAGTCCATTTAAAACTGGCATTGTGCTCATCATTGGTGTCATAGATGGAAATGGAGTGTGACAGGCGGCTGTTAACTCTGGCAACTTGTCATGTACCAGCTGCTTTGCCACAATTCAAAGGGCCCAGAGGCAAATACCGAGGAAAACAATTAAACAATAAAGAAATAGAATCACATAAAAATAGCACCTAATATCAAAAGAACAACTTTCGGCAATCAATAAATAAGGTGAATACCCATGGAGAAGTGTCCATCACAGTAAAAATGTGAGGAGACTCACTTACTTTCAGCATCTTCAAAGAACAAAATCAAATACTGTGACTTTTCCAAGCTTCTAGATTTTATTTTGACCAAATTTTTGACTAATGAATCTAATTTTCTTTTAAAATTCCAATCAGAATGCTGCAGTACAATGAATTGAATTATACAAAAGAAATACTTAAATTATCATAGTCACAATTTGCAATCTGTACTCTTTGAGGATTTTATGGTTAGTACATCAAAATTCTAGTTAAAACTTCAAAACATGACTCTTTCAATGGAATTTACATTCTAATACAAGTTGTATTACTTTAGAGAATATGGTGACTTTTTCTAGTTCTTCCGCTTAACTCTGAAGCAAATTGACTCAGCATCATCTATGGGATGATCATGAGTTGACTCTCAATTTACCTGATTTTAACTGAAAAATGGGCTTCCCAAGCACATGGTGGTAAAGAATCTGACTGCCAATGGAATAGATACAAAAGACTTGGGTCGATCCCTGGGCTGGGAAGAGTAGGAAATGGCAACCCACTCTAGTATTCTTGCCTGGAAAATTCCATGGACAGGAGCCTGGCAGGCTATAGTCCATGGAGTCACAAAGAATCAGACACCACTGAGCCCGCATGCAGAATGCACAGTAAAGTGAAAGATACACTTAGTAGCAGTAAGTGAGAAAGTCAAGGAACATGGAAATCCTGTCGAGTATGGAAGATATTTCTCACTTGCAATGGGTGTCAGGGAAACGTAGGATCACTCTTTGCCTCTGTGATTGGATCAGATCTTCTGTAATTACCTAGATCCTTGTTGGGTCATTTCCAGTTTATGATCACTGTCAGTATTAATGTAATTGGGTTCTGACTGACGACAGTCCCCATGACAGAGTAAACCAGACAGATTTACCAGACATGGTTTACACGGCTTACCAGACGGTAAACCATGCCAGATTCTCTTTATAAAGATCCTGAAACCCGAACAGCCAGTCACAGAGAGAAGGGAGAAGTATTAGTCTGGGACAAGGAAATAAGTCACAAGGTGAATGTTCAAGCTCTGGTGTGAGATGAATCTGGGCTTGATTTCTGAGTCCTCGCCCATCAGCTGTCTGAGCATGCATGCTAAGTCCCTTCAGTCACGTCTGACTCTGTAGGTAAACATGTAAACACTCTAGGCTACAGCTGTGTTTATCCCTAAAATGAGGAGATTCTTCTGTCTTAATGTCGCTATGAGGATTGAATCACATGACCTTTATATGCTTACTAATAGAATTTGTGAGTAATACATTAACAAACATTCCTTTGTTTTGGCTGTTTCTATGTTCTATTTATCATTAATATCATCATTGTAATTTTGGATTTGTGGCTTCAAAGATCATAAAATCTGCTTCCGTGTTTTTCCCTCCAGGAAATACTTTTTGACTTTCCCTTACCATGAAGAACCTATAACACCTTGTAGACTGTCCATAATTACCTGTGCTTGCCTTATTTTCTGAGACAGTGCCAGCTCACTGAGTGTGAAGACTTGATTGCACCTGTGTATTTGCCACCATCATATTTAGCAAGATGCTTTGTATGCGTGAGAAGTTAAATATTGGTTGTGGAATTGAATTACTACCCAGTTTGGGCTTTAGTGTTTCTTCATGTATTGTTGCAAAACCCACTGTTTGCAATTGGAAGTCTTTTATTACAGATTCAAAACATTGTTTTTGAACCCATAAATGAGTCATTATGATTTAGATTTAAGAAAAAAAAAGAAACAAACAGGATGATCCAACTCCCCCCAAATAATCTCAGAATTTCCCAATCTAATTCCCCCCTAGAGAATTATGAAAACTTTCCTCTTCCAGTTGCAAATTATGAAGCTTTATTATGAAGTTGAAAGTGAGGTTTTGGTAAAGTACACTCAGAGAGAGATCACAGAATAATTTATTTTGGGAATCCTATGAGCAAAAAAAAAAAAATCTTTTATTTGGTCAGTTCTAATACCTCAGAAATCTGTTGGATACTGACAATGATGAAGGCTGTAGGAGCCTCATTTCCTTGTTCTTGATCCTATGTCTTCAAGGATTCAGGGGACTTAGGCATAGTTCACAAAGAGTAAAGCTACTCTAAAGTTTTAAGAATAATCTGGGGGACTCATCAAACTAATTCTGATTCTGAATTTAGAATTAAAATTGGTAAGAAATACCTTCTATTTCTCATATGTTCTCAGGTTTTCTAGAATTAGACCAAACAGGAAAAGTGAAATTTATGGAAAAATCATAGTCAAGTAGATCACTCCTTAGGTACCTAAAGGAAAAATGAGAATGGTGAAAATGCCATAAAGGTTTGAGCCTTAACTGACTGAAACAACAAAATGAGAAAATAGAGAAGGATCCAAGTTGCAGCAGAAATGCTATTGACAGGTGACAGTCTGTCCACCACATAGAACCCTGCTAGGTGAAGAGACGGCATTGGAAGGGCCTGGGCTCTGGGACCTTTTGAAATAATGATTAAAATACAACTAAATTATATCAGTAGATTTATTTTGTGAGTCTGAAAGCAGTAACATAAAGTATCTATGTCATAGAATAAAGTTGCAATGCTCAGGAGAAGAGCATTTCTGGTCACTGACAGTAGCAGAAGTGTTGGAAGTCCAATCCCACTTAGATGTAAAAATTAATGCTCTTATACTAAAGCCTTAATCAGGACATACAGTGTCTTAGATTATGGAATCACAGAATGCTGTATCTGGATACCATCTAATCTGATCGCTTCCTTATTTTAAACAGAGGAGAAGTTGTAAATCCAGAGTAATTTGTTCAAAATATTTATTACATATTTTGAATTGCAAGCGTGTGTTTTTTTAAAATTCCTTTTTGGCTGTGCAGTGCAGCCAAATCAGATCTTAGTTCCCCAATCAGGGATTGAACCAGGCTTGTGGCAGAGAAAGCACAGAATCCTAACTTCTGGACTGCCAGGGAACTCCCACAAGTTGTGAGTGTTGAAAGCCTGAAACAAATCAAGTGTAACAACAACAACAAAATTATCTCAATAACTGGAAAGTCCAAAGAGAGAGCTGTCTCCATGAACAGCTCCATTCAGGAGCTCAGATAATATCACAAGAGACTTGATTTTTCTGCAGGTCTCAGATTAGCACACTCCCCTTCGCCTTGCTGGGCTTCACTCTCAAGCTCTGACTGTGAACAAGGTGACCATCATCTTCTGCTTCACATCCTCTGAGGTCCAAGTCTGGGAGGAAAGGAATTTTCCCTCTGTGTTACCATCCACTTGTGCCTCCCACACAAGCATGGAGCACTGTCTTAAGTAGACCAGCCATAGGTTAAGTTCCTACTTGTGACTCCATCACTGTGGCCAGGACAATTTGAAGCAATGATGGGCTTAGATCTGATATAAAAGGGTATTTCATTTTTAAAAACGAAGGCAGGAATTCAGGTTCCATGAACCAAGAGGCAAGGTAAAGAGTCCCTCACAAAAGATAAGAAGTGAAGTATTACCAGCAAAAAGCCTATACAAGCTGAAGTAGTAAAATGCTATTTTTTAAAACTTTTTTATATTGAAGTTTAGTTGATTAACAATATTGTGTTAGTTTTAGTTTCGGTTGTATAGCAAAGTGAGTCAGTTATATGTGTGTGTATATGTATATACACACACATATGCCTAGTCTTTTGCAAATCCTTATCCCATTTAGGTTGTTAATGTAATATTAAGCAGAATTCCCTGTGCTATGCATGTCCTTGTTGATCATCTATTTTAAATAGAACAATATGACATGTACACACTGCTATAGTAAAGAACTGTTAGGTCAGAAATTAATCTACATACGCTATCAGAGTTCTTCACTAAAATTGCATCCCTTAAAATCTTCACATGAAAAACATATAATCCATGTATGTCGTGAGTTGTATTTATTCTGCACCCATATGTACTACTCCTCCCAGCAGAGGAGTATACTCAGAGGAAACCCTGGATTTGCTTTGTGAGCAAAAACAACACGCATCGATTTTGAGCAGAAGCTTCAAGAGCCAAAATGGGTTTCAACAAATTTGTGTTTCCTTCTGTCACCATAATCAGTAGTTCTTCAACTACAAGACTTCTCTGTTAGTTTGGTTTTCAAGAGTGACGATAAACTGGAGCAGAGCCACGGCAATGCATGAAGGACTTAGACATGAAAGAAGATTAGATCTTTTCTGCTGTAATACACTAAAACTTTAGGATTGTTAGTTATCATCGTAAGATGTTAGCCTGACTGATAAAACTTCCTAAAAAGAATCACCAATTGCCTTTCTCTTTTGGCATTTATAAACCAAGAAGAATCTTTCCTTCTACTGCTCTTTCTAATCTTCTTATTCCCCAGCAAAGTTAGAAAAATCATTTTGGAGGTGGTTTAGTCGCTAAGTTGTGTCCAACTCTTGTGACCCCGTGAGCTGTAGCACACCAGGCTCCCCTGTCCATGGGATCCTCCAGGCAAGAACACTGGAGTCAGTTGCCATTTTCATGTGCTGCAAAATTATTTTAGTTTTTGGGAAAACTAACTGCTTTTAGTTTGTTCTATCTCTAATCTGAAATGTGCCACATATAAGTTCTGTGACTTCGGACTAATATCTTTATCTCACTGGATCTTATATTCTTTTCACTGTGAAATATTGTATTTAATCACTAGGTGACTCTCCAAATCACCTCTGTCCATGAATACCTATCGTTTCATGAGGTCATGCTCTTCTTTCCTTTGTAGTGCCTATTATAATTTGTAAGGAAATATGCTTTTGTGCTGCTTTTTACTCTTTCTCTCATTGTACACTCAGTGTCTTATGTATCATAGGATGGATAATGTTGCTATCAATTTTCTTAGAAATGTTATATGTGTCTCAGCTGGAATGAAACATTATCTAGATTAATAGCTTTAGGTAGGCATTATTTGGCCGTTGTCCAAGACAAATGTCTATGTACATATCTAGAAGTAATGTGTAAAATGCATTCTAGAAGTGCATATTTTCAAAGAATCAGAAACCTGTGTCTTCTTTGCTGTTAACAGTACAAAACCATACAAATCATCCTAGCAAATCATTGTCAAGCCAAGAAAGTGGTTAAATCCACAGGTCTGGCATTCTGGAAATTAAAGCAAGGGGTGAATTTAGGAGTTGATATTCAGGGATGTGTACACAGACTGTTAGGATCTTTTTTTTTTAATTTGACATTAAAAAAAATCAACCTGGATTTGAAATAAAATACTTTTATGTAATAAAATACTATAACATACTGATAGTTTAATTCTTAAGCAATTCCCCCTTTCGCCTCTAGATGTCTCACTTGGGACTCCCATTGCAGAGGATTATTCTGATGCAATACCTCACTGTAGGCTGTGCTGAAATGTCAGCTTGGGAACTAAAAAGAAGGAACCATGTGAATTTAACTGCAGTTGGGTCAAAACATTCCATCAGTACATTTTTTTTTTTTTTAACTTTCTCAAAAAATGCAAATAACAGATGGTGGGAGAATAGACAGATTTATGAGAAAAATGACTTTGTATTAGTCATTCTGATGAGCCACATCCCAAGTAGGCCTTGCCTTTTTGGCTATGATAAACAGTTTCCAGGTGTAACTCTTGATGCTGGGAAACTGATATTTAAGACAATCGTCATCGGCCCATCTTAATAGCTTTCTGTCCACTTCAAAAATAATTCATAGCATATATCCCAATATTCATGGTATGGAAATCTAAAATATTAATATGTTTTTAGAATATGAGTTATAGAGAAAAAATGATGAGTTTAACCTAGGAAACCTGCTTCTGTAAGTTAAGTCAGAAGCTGAACTAAGAGTTTTACTTCTTAAAACATTAAGAAACATTTTGGAATTGGGCAAAAACAGTTTATTAATTAAGATATTTTTAACATAAATAAATGTGAAGTAATACTCTTGCAGATATTTCAATTGGTAAAATGTGTGCCCAGAACCATGTGTTATATAGATTCATATATAGTGTTTATGCAAATGCTATGATAATATTTAGTTTATTAGGGGAATGTGAAAGACAGATGACCCACAATGATTTAGAAATAATATTACATTTCAGGTAATATTCAAAATACTTCAAAGCACAATGGAACAAATTCTGGCTTCTAGCACAAAATCTTGATTTATTTCTCTAAAGTGAGCGGGGGCAGTGAAGTGGGTGGGACTCTCCCTCTGTCCCTAAAATAGGCTAGCAAGAACAAATTATCAATATTTATTTACAGTAAAAAAATGAGTGAAAGAAAGGTGAGCAAAGTCTGATTTTTTTTTTTTGCCAATTTACTAAAGAAATGCTTTCTTTGTAGATTGTCATTGTACTTTGTTTGCTTCAGCTTCTATATCTTTATTTTGTTTGCTGTGTTTTATTTTGAGACCTGCAGATCTAAAGAAAAATTTAGAATGGTTTTTGCTGATCATTTTGATTTCGATTTAAATTTGACACCAATAAAGTTAGTAAAATGTGTGTGTTAATCGCTCATTCATGTCCAACTATGCGACCCCAGGGACTCCTCTGTCCATGGGATTTCCCAGAATACTGGAGTGGGTTGCCATTCCCTTCACCAGGGGTCTTCCCCACCCACAGATCCAACCCAGATTCCCTGCATTGCAGGCGGACTCTACCATCTGAGCCACTAGGGAAGCCCTAAGTAAAATGTATGGGTCCCAAAACAGTTACTGTAACTACTCACTTTGGCAGAACCAAAAACAAAATGATTACAAAAATCCCAGTGTGCCTCATTTTCTATCTGTACTATTTCAAGTTTGATAAATTTACTTTTTTCCACTGGTTCAGGTGATTTGATCACTTAATTTACATTTACAAACATGTCACTTTCATATTTAAAAGCACTTTTCAAAGAATTTTTGTAAACTTCCTAATTATCGATGAACTTTTAGGTCTGACATGCAAGCTCTCCTTGGGCTAGTTCTATCTTCCTTTTCCAGATCTTCTTCTAATTAGTACAAAGCAACCTAAGATCTCTTTTTATATTTATCTATTATAGTAAATTGTTCAACTCAAATATTTTTTTATTTCACGATGCCTATTTTGGTTCCTTCAGGTCGACATGATTCAATCTGTCTCTACTTGGGGAAATTGAAGAACCATTATGTACTTACTTATCTTGAGATATTGGTTTGTAAACTCAGTCGTAGTTGCTGGGGTGAAATGCAAAACTGGCTCCCATATAGGGTGGGTAGGGAGAGATCCAAGAAAGAAGCAAATGACTCCAGATCAGTAAGTGGTAGTTTTAATAAGCAAGGGAGGGCTTCCTTGGTGGCTTAGTGGTGAAGAATCTGCCTGCCAACACAGGAGACACAGGTTCAGTTCCTGGTCCAGAAAGATCCCACCATGCCACAGAGCAACCAAGCCCAGGCATCACAACTACTGAGCCTGTGCTCTAGACCCTGGGAGCCACAACTACTGCGCCCACATGCCGCAGCTACTGAAGCCCACACGTCCTAGCTTCCATGTTCCTCTCAAAAAGAAACCGCTGCAATGAGAAGCCCATGCATTACCATTAGAGAGTAACCTCCACCCTCTCTCTGCAATTAGAGAAGAGCCTGCAGCAGTGAAGATTCAGCACAACCAATAATAAATAAATAGAATTAAATAAATAAATAAATAAAATAAATAGAGTATTTTTAAAAAATAAGCAAGGGAACTTACTTGTGAGGCTTTTCTTGGGCAGCTGCAAGATGATTAGATCTTTGCACCTGCCTCTAGAATCTTAAAATTTATACAGAGACCTTAAAAAGTTTATACAGAGACATGGGTTCAGTCATGTATTCAGTTCAGGTGGTCTCAACAATACCTTCTCTCTCATGGCTAAGTCCTCGAACCCCCCTGCTAGTATGGGAATGACATGATATATATTCCAAGGAGGAGATAAGAAGCCTCTAAGCACATGGGTGACTGCATGCCTCCTGCTCTCAGATCAGCTGAAGGTTATGATGACCTTCTCCAACACAAGACTCTGTCCAGATTTTTAAGTTGAGGTCAGCAATGTAACTTATTCCTAAGAGCATTGCTTGACCTCCAACAGGAACTGGTTGAAATAAATTGATTTCTATTTGTTAATTTTCCAGTCAAAGGAATTGATACAGTCAGCATTATCTATGGGAGGAGGGATACTATGGCTGTGATACCTTACTGTTGGGAATACAGCATGAGAGGAGGGGAAGAGGTGAACTGAGAGAAGTTTGTGAAAAAAAGACAAAGATATTAGAGAGATACAAGAGAAAAGGAGGAGCAAGAAGAGGAGAAACAGAATGAGTAGCAAGAAAGTTAAGTCAGTCTCATAGCCCTGAATGGTACTATTTCTAAAATCTTCTGCCTTAGCTCCACCTCATCTTGAAACTCCCAATTTTCTTGATGGCAGTTTAGTGGGAATCAATCAGCCTTTAATGTCTAGGAATCCAGCTAGAGATCGGCCAGTCTGTGCAACTCCTGAGAAATAAGGAGGTTAGGCCAACTCCCTGATCCTTTGTTCCTTCTCTTTCACAGGAGGATGTTCTAGAAGCTTCAGAGGTACTTTTTCCCCAAAATGGTACCTACTCTTTAGAGCAAATTCTGAGTGCTTTGTCTATAGAGCAGCTGGAATTCCCTATAAAATTGGGAAATATTTAAATTTATAATCAGTTGTTTATCTATTGTGAATGATTCACTTAGGTTACTTTGGTCTCAGTTTTCACATTCTGAAGGATGATTGTCAAGCTAGAGTTCTCAGAGAACTCTTTCAGGTTTAAGATTCTGTTTTGCTGTTCCAGAAATTAAAGTATAGGTTTTTAAATCTAATCTCCTAATCATAACTTGTCAATTAAACACTTTGTCTATTAAAAGTAGTTTTAGAACTTTAAACTTTTAGAGTCCCTTTTAAGTTAATTAGAAAATGAAAAAAAAATTTAATATTTTGCAAGTTTAACTCACAAAAATTTATTGACAGTCTATTATGGGACGGCCTCTGCCAGGTGCTTGGGTTATGCCAGTGAGGAGAACACTTCTTGCTCTGCACATGAAGCAGATACGTGAACTCACTAAAAGACTAGTAGATCTAATTAAATCATGTCTTTTGGATATCACAGCTTTTAAAATTTTGATCAATATGCATTTAACATTTTTAACCAAAACAATCAAATCTGCTTTTAAAAACTATTATGATGATGCTAATGATAGCAAACATATTTTTACTAGAACACTTATAAATGGAGGTAAGTCTTGATTAATGCACGCACATTGTTGAGAATATAGAAGAAAGTACATTGGAGTTGGTGCAAAGTTTATGATTTGTTTGTGAAATTCTGTAAGAAGGTTACTTGAATTTAATTCTAATAGTCCAGATGAATGTCATGTAAGAGTTCTGACAGAAATAGTTGGATCTTTTAAATGATATAATTGATGAGTTTTTAATGAAGATATTTTCTTCCTAGCAAGTAGTATGGGGAGGGTTTAGAGAAACCAGTAAGGGAAGAATCAGGACACATGAGGCTAGCAACTCTAGGGCTCCATGACCATCCTTTGTCAGAAGTAGAGAGATGGGTTTCCAGAACATGGAGATGTTAGATGTATGGGTAAGACAGCCTCAGAAACACTGTGGCCTTTGGCAGAGTGACACAGCCAACCTGTGGTCACCTGGCAAGGGCAGTTACATTGTAATAGACATCCTGGCCACATTCTCCTCTTCCCATTCAATCTACAGGCGCTTCTTATTGGCTCAGGCCAACCCAGAGAGCAAGGTAGCTCACTGGCAGGATCCATAGAGGTCAACTTTCTGTAGCATAGAGCAGAGTCAAGAAGACTGTTACATGAATGTGCATAAGATTATGGAGGACATGCAAAACAATATGGCAATTGGAAGTGATTAAGATCATGTCTTGATGATCTTTCTAGTTTAACATGGAAAATTACTTACATAACAGAAAAGTTTATTCATTTCTGTTTTATTTTCAAAATTCAAATTAATATTCTAATTACTCATTTGAGTAGAACATTATTTATATATCACAGAGATGATAGTGTGTTCTCCAAAATTAGTAAAATAAAACTGTTAACCTTTAGAATTATTTAGTAATAGTGGAGGTATTTTTCAGCTTTAAATGTTATATATTAATAACATTCAGTACCCACTTAAAAATTAATTTCATAAAAGGATGGAGGAAGAAAAAAACTATATTCATGTAAAACCCTCATCACAAGTATTTAAATTTGGTTCATTTTTAATTCATAGAAATAAATAGATACTTTAATTTTTATAACATTAAAAGTATATCCCCTCTAAAAGCAAACCAAAATAAAACAAATTACGTCATATTGTTATCTGGGCTTAATTATATTAACGTCTAGTGATTATAAGCAGAATCTATGCTCTATATTTCTCCTCAGAAACAAATAATTATGATCATGTTCACTTTATTTATTTATCTATTGTCCCCAAATTAAAATGGAAAAAATTTTAAGTATTCTATAATTTTTTGAAAAGTAGCTGTCTTTCTGATAATACAGAATAACTACTAATTTTTATTGAATCAATTTCTTTGTTTTGCTTTGCTTCTATTTTAAATCTAAAGTTACAGCTGAAAGAACTAGATAGAGACTTCTAGTTTATCAAATTTTTTTTATGTCAAAGCACACACACTTTTAATACATAATCTGGCTTAGATCAAACTGTCTGCTCTATGAAGGGCAGTGTATGTGGCAAAAGCAATTCCTTGCAGTTCAACATAATATATGTTAAGCATATACCAAATATTTTGGTACAACTTGGTGAGATTAGTACAACTGGCAAACTCTTCATAGAAAAAGGCCACCATGTCACATTGGCTTGGAAATAGAATCTGGGCTGAGAATAGAGAGAAAAATAAAAGTTCTCTTAAGGTCAAGGGCAACAGCTGAACAGCCCTGGGGCTACCTGTTTCAAAGGATACAGCGTCTTGTGTTTATAGATGAAATGTTGGTTTCTATGGGGGGAGGGTGATCACAGGAACAAATATCCCTGACACCCAAACAAAATAATCCCAAATAAAATGGATGATGTAGCCCATAGTAAAAAGGGAGATAACTATTCATGGGAAAAATGCATGACCTCACTCTTTCAGAATACCCAGTGATTCATCAGCGTTTTCCAGCTTTCTTGCCTGCTTGCTTTGACTTTCACAGTTCTGTCCCTTTCTCTTTTGCCCCCAGGGTTAGGTCACTAAATTGAAGGTCCTGGGGTTTGAGAAAGATGGTAAGATTTAAGGAAAGCCCAAGGTTTGTGAAAGTACTTCTTGTCAATAATTTAGAGGCAGTGTCTTTCTCAGGGCCTAAATGTTATTATCTTTGTTTCTTTTCCTCGTTATTATTATTATTATTTGGTCTCAGAAAGTCTGTGTGCTGACTTCATTGAAAAAGAAGCCTCTATGATCGTAAGGACAATGTTATGGAAATAAAATATATGGAAATGTATTTATAAGCAGGAGGAGTTAGCTAAAAATATCATTACCAGCAGGCTAAGTTATAATTTTAAATTGTGGCACTTGCAGAAACCTTGAAGTACTATCGGTCCATCTCCTCCTTCGGAAAAGGCATCATAGTTTAATCAAATAACTGTGAAACCACTGCCTTGAAATTGCAACCAAATTGTTTGTGCAGTGTTATGTATCTAAGGGAACAAGTGTGGACTTCTAGAATTACATTATTAGTTTCTTTCGAGCCCTGTGCACTTCAAAGATTTTTCATAATCTAGTAATGCTATGTTACGCAGGGACCAATTACCCCGCGGGTGGAAGCTCCAGGCTTCCTGCTATTCCTCCTCTTCTCATCTTGGTATCTCCTAATTATTTCTGATTTGGGGCTCTGCAATGAGGGATACAGGAGGAGAAGGGTAAATCTGTCTGGTTTGTTCTGCCAGGCATCTACAACTTTCTACGAAGGATGATAAAAACACTACTGGGGAACAAAAGAGTTTTTGAATAATCCACTGCTTTCAGCTGCACTCTACCTGTGAGCCTCAGCATAAGCCATACCCTGGTGCCTATTAAAATGCAGATTCCTGGCTTCTGCTTCCTGAGCTCCAGCTGTGGTACCTTTGAGATCTCTAATTTTTATTGGGAATCTGTGGGCCTGAGGGTTACACTTGGAGGAACCCAGCACTACAGTGTTCCTCTATCAGAAGCCTGATCTTTAGACATCAAGTCAAGCCAATAGATTTTCATCTATGCTGAGAAATTTCTAGAAGCATCATTTCACTGCTGCTCAGTGATTCAGTCTCATCAAAGCTGCCGATATAGCTCTGGCCCTCAAGAGTTCCAAGTAATCCCTCTAAAAGCCTATTAACAATGAATAATCTAAAGAAGTGATGAGGGATGACTTACAAATTACATGTTGATACTATCTCTTCATTTGGCTGGCTTGATGATATCAATGTAGAGAAAATCCTGGTTATGAGCATCCCCCGCCCCAAACCTGAGGCCCAGATAGATGATAGACTTCACTAGATCTTTCTCATGCTGTGCCCTAATGCCTTGGGAACAACCAAAGATGTGTGTGTGTGGGGGGGGGGGGGGATGAAGGCTGGGACAAGATTCCACAGTGCCTCTCTTATTTCAGAAGTATCTGCATGCTTCCATGGTCTGTGGGTCTCGATGACCTGTGTCTACCCACATTTCTGCCTGGCTCCTGGCCTTGGTGTGGCTGCCTGGGCAGATAAAGCACTTTGTTTTCACTCTGAGAGCTTTCCTTTCTGCTTATTTGCAGTTTTATCACTCTGTACCCTGATGATGAACCCCATCTGATTCAGACTGACTGCTCACAACACTATGCTGTCAGCACTATATTCATTTATACAAGTGGGCTGAGTGTAAATATTCTGAGGTCTTTTCCTGAGGTGGCTTCACCAACCAAATGGCAAGTTATTTATTTCTATTTGTTGTTTCCTTAGGGAACTCAAACCTGGGGTCACTTTGTATGCTTATTCATTATAGTTAATAAATATGATGCTTATTTTTTGTAATCAACATTAGTTGAGGTGTAATTTGCATATGAAACATTCCCACATGAAATGTACAGGTTGGTGACTTTTTATAGGTTCTTATTTTGAAAGAATAACAGTCACTGTCCACAGTGATTTTGGAGCCCAAGAAAGCAAAGTCTGCCACTGTTTCTATTTTTTCCCCATCTAATTGGCTGGCTGTGAAGTGATGGGAGTGGATGCCATGATCTTAGTTTTTTAATATTGAGCTTTAAGCCAGTTTTTTCACTCTCCTCTTTCACCTTCATCAAGAGGCTCTTTAGTTCCTCTTCATTTCCTGCCACTTGGGTGATATCATCTGCATTAAGGTGGTATCTATATCTGAGGTTGCAAATATTTCTCCTGGCAATCTTGATTCCAGCTTGTGATTCATCCAGCCCAGCATTTCGCATGATATGCTTTGCTGCTGTTGCTGTTTAGTTGCTCAGTCATGTATGACTCTTTGGGACCACATGGATTGTGGCCCACCAGGCCCCTCTGTACATGGGGATTCTCCAGGCAAAAATACTGGAGTGGGTTGCCATGCCCTCCTCCAGGGGATCTTCCCAACCCAGGGATCAAACTCAGGTCTCCCACATTGCAGGTGGATTCTTTACCATCTGAGCATATAAATTAAATAATCAGGGTGACAATATACACCCTTGAATTACTCCTTTCCCAATTTTGAGCCAGTCTGTGGAAGAATAATAGATACACAAAAAAGATGCAATGGTAGCACAGTGTCCCATTTACTGTTCATCCAAGAGCCCTCCGTTGTTACATCTTAACGAATTGTAGTGTAATACAAAAATCAGGAAAACTGTTTTACTATGAAATGTGTATATTGTTCAATGTTATTTTATCACATGTAGAGGTATAGTCACCACCACAATGAAGATACATGCAATAATGAAGCTGAGGAAACACACAAAATTGGGAGCATAGAAAGTAGTAAGATAAAGCAAATTAAGCTTTGTGAATGATAACATAGTCTCTATGTTTAAGTTTCAGAACTGACTATGAAATTCCTAGCATCCAGGGTGAAAAGAGAACATGATAAATGGAACAGCTCTCATTATTAGAAAAGAGGATGCTTGCCAGTTCTTCAGTGAACAGAACTTTCTGCTGATGTTACATCTAAAAGAAATAACTCAGAAAAAGTTTTACACAGACCATACTGGGGTAATGTTTAACATTCTGAGCTAGTATTTCTATAGCAAAAGCAAGCACAGATTTTACTTGGCTGGCTATTTTTCTTTGTGACTATTACTCACAAGTCCAAAAGCAAACTGTTGATGCACAATTTCCCAAAGCTAACAAATAAGACACATTCTGTGGCTAGCACTTGAACAGAGCATAAAAAAGACTATGGGATGAGGTGGCTCCTATGGTCAGAATTATTGTGACTCAATATCTATTTCTAGTTTTCCTCTTCAGCTTTTTTGTGAATGAATGAGGCCATGTGACCAGTTATGGTCAGTGAGCTGCGAGTATGGCAATTTATCTTTTCAAAAGAAGACTTTTCCTAAAATATGACGCTGATATTCCTCTATCAGAAGACTGGGTCTAGCTTTCTTCCCCTTGAATAATACAGATGGGCTTTGTCAGAGAGATGTTGTATGACTTCAGATGTTAGCTTTTGCCTGGCCCCCTTCAGTTAATCTCTTTTTATCTCTCTTCTTACACTTTTATGAGTCTTATGCCAACAGATATACTTCCTGGTGGTTCACTGGCTAAAATTCTGCATCCCAATGCAGGAGATGAAGTTTCAATCCCTGGGTCAGGAAGATTCCTTGGAGAAGGAAACAGCCACCCATTCCAGTATTCTTGCCTGGGAAATCCCATGAACAGAGGAGCCTGGTGGGTTATAGGCCATGGGGTTGCAAAACAGTTGGACACAGCTTAGAGACTAAGCAACAACAATGCCAACACATAAGAAATTCAGCCATCCTGAAGGAGTCATGCTGGAGAGAATGCATAGAGAAACAACACAGAGATGAGGAATTCTGTCCAAGGCATTCTAGCTCTTCCAGCCAAGAACTCTTCAAGTCATTCCAGTTTAAGACTCATATATGGGAGTAAAGAAGCCCTAGAGATGACTGAGCCCCAGTCATCTCACTACAATTTCAGGAAAGGAGGTTTATTTAATATTTATTTGCAAGGAAATATAAGCAAATTACTTAGACTTCCTGGGTCTAGAAGAGTGATTGAACTGCAAACTCCTATGCTATTTGCAAGTATTGGCAAAGAATGTCACAGTATCCTATATACTAGCATCAATTTTGAATCATCTTAGAGATCAGGAAATATTAGAGGTCACTTGAAATATTAGAGGAGAAGAATCATCCATTCTTATAGAAGACTCTCTTCTGAATAATCTCTGTGGAGGAAAAAAACAATTTCAAATATTTCTGATAATTTTTATTGCAATGAATTTTGTTATGAGTGTTATTTTTCTGAAGCTTTTTTTCCCTCATTCTTTATGTCTCATTTTTTAATGATTTCCATTTTTGTTTTATCTTCTAGACCATAGTTGATTATGAGTAGTTGGTTGACCACAAGAGAATTTATTAGGGCTGAATAAGACTTTAACGTTCATCTTACCTAAATCCCAAATGTTGTGACAGAGGAAATTTGAGATTGAAGATGTTCCCAGGGGCCTGACTTTAATTGTAACCTGGGCACTGGACTGTCCGTACTGTCTGTCTTCAGAGATGCCAACTGACTTGATGGGTATGCAATGAACAGTCTTTGCATAGATGACTACATGACATCTGAGTATTCCACAAAAGGGTGAGGAATAGGAAAAGAAGACATTGCAATAGTCCATCTCTGTTGGTCACCTGTGGAAATCCCCTTCATGTCCCTCTGACTAGTTCCTGACCCAAAACAAAGATGTAATCAACATTGATAAACTTGTTACTGAACACCTACTTCCAATATGACAGTTCATCTCTTCTGGAAAAAATGCAAGAAATTATTAGATAATTACCTGTAATAGCTGGTTACTAATCCCAGAAGAGAAAAATATTATTTCCTATACTTTGTCCTATTTAGATAAGATAAATAATTTTAAAGCCAATAGTTGTTATTCTCTTTTTAATAGCATTCTGTTCAAAATCACACAAATTCAGAGTTCTTAAATTGGTTGCATCATCTGTATTTCTGATAACATATTCCTTATTCTTGTTTTTGAAAAAGGTAGATTTTAGGAGATTTACACATGCTCAAAACATCTTTAAATGCCATATCTTCAGAGATCTTTTCTTATCACCTCATCTCCTTTTCAAAATAAAATAGCCCTCTCTTTTGCACTCTCTGATCACACTAGTCTTTCAGAGCTTTCACCCCGAGCTGTTATGATTCTGCTCAGTACAATTTTATATTTCTCTGCCACCAGTCTGTAAGACCCATAAAAGCATGAACAATGTCTATCAACTTCATCATTACAGGTTTATGAGAGTAGCTGGTATAAGTATTTGTTAAATGAAAGAAGGATCCCCTTTCAGCTCTAACACTATCATTTACAGGGTCTTCTTGAATAGATAATCAATAAGAAAACTTACGGAATGTGATTGCAGTTAACACAATGTGAGAAATCAAATACCAGGCTCAGATGAAATCATAGACATAACATAAATCATAAGTGCCATAAGAGTTGAGTAGGTAGGATGATCCCTTGGTAATTGTTTAGAGGATAGTCAAGCAGAAATTTGAGTCTGGAAAAATGGATGCAGAGAGGAGTAGGGAAAAAAATAGCATGAACAAAATCCAAGAGATAAATAGATGTTCTGCAAATAACAGGGGTAGTTCTATGGTTATTCCATTTTAGAGAAAATATTCTTATAGCTTCCCCTTTCAGCGCTAATGCTATCATTTACAGGGTCTTCTTGATCCTCATAGCTCAGTTGGTAAAGAATCCACCTGCAATGCAGGAGACCATGGTTCAATTCCTGGGTTGGAAAGATCCCCTGGAGAAGGGAAAGGCTACCCATTACAGTATTCTGGCCTGGGGAATTCCATGGACTGTATAGTTCATGGGGTCCCAAAGAGTCAGACATGACTGAGCAATTTTCACTTTCATTCTTATAGGAACATCATGAAGTATAAGCATTAAGAGGTCATTTGTGGGATTATTGCATGTTTTTGAATGCTAGAGTCCAACCTCTGACTCATAAGCCCTGAAAACCACTGCCTGTTTTGAGCAAGCAAGTGGCATGATGAGAAAGTTCTACCAAGATGTAGTTGGCAGCTTAATGCATGATTGGTTGACTAGACAATGTCTGGAGGGAGATGTGAGTAACCTGTTGAAATTCCATAAGCAGGGTAGAGGTAGTTGAAATAAAAAGGAATGCTATATGCATTGTGAAATATAACAAAATATTAAAAACCAATGGGAATCATAGCTGGAGATACATGGTAAGGGAAAAGAATAGGCAAAGAAGGCACAATTGGAAGGACTATCAGAAAACAAACAGAATATGGGAAGAATAAGTACAAGAGATGATTTGTGTCGACCAAATAACAAATTATTGATTCTAGATTATCATTGACAGTGGCATCTCCAAATGGCCATACTTTGTAGGCAAAGGTATTATAATAAGATTCTGCAAGGGTAGAAATTGCAGAAATCAGTGGTCACTGGTTAGATTAGGTATGGTAAGATCTTCTATAGGCTCCGCATGTCTTTGAAAATAATCAGGGTTCCCTAACAGTCAGATGAATTGACCTTTATATTTCTTTTAAATCAAGTTTATTGATGATGTTATTCAAAATTTCCATATCCTTGTTAGCTTGGTTACTGCTTGATTTGTCAAGTATCTGAGAGAGCATATTAAAATCCTTTTTTTGGCTAAAGTTTCCACTCACTTTAAAAAATAATTTGTGTTCTTTAAAACCTATGTGCAAATTTGGTGTATTTCCTTTAAATGAAGCTTATTAATTGTGTTGTTTGAAACTTCTATATTTTTATTACCATTTCACTGCTTAACTTATCAAGTTTCTGAAAGAATTTATGGTCTAGATGAGCAAAATATGTAAATATACAATAATATGATGTGATAAATTATGCTAGATGAATAATGACATTGACAAAGAAATTCACATTGGAGGTATATTTCCAATGCCAGTGTATAACTATTTAGGCATGAGAACTATTTGAAACAATAATGTATAACTCCAGGTAGAGTGGCAGGTGTACTCCTGATGTGAAGATGGCCATAAATAGCTGTCAGATCCTAATGCTATTAAACACTGGAAATATCACCTTGGTCTTCTTTTCTCTAATTCCAAACTTATCATGGTACCTTGCTTTTCACTTCAAATTCTAATGTAGATCTGCTTATAGGGTAAAAGAAAAAGTAATGCTGGCCATGTTAACAGAAATATCCCAGTATTCTTGACATTATATTTCTTATTTTAAATTTGCATTCTTGTGTAAATATATTTCCAGAGAGTTTAATTATTCTGTATGCCCTCCCCTGCTCCTTCCCAGAGATACATCCCTTTTTCAGCTGCTGAATAAATCAAGCTCCTGAGATAAAAGTCACTAAAGCAGGGTTTCAGACCCTAAACCTTGGAGAATTCATCAAAGGAAATGCCACCTTGTTTCTCCAATGGCACCTCTGATCTCACAGCGTGTCCTTTTTTAGACATCTATGGTTATATGTGATTATCATAAATATTTTACTCACGGTTCTCTTACACTCTTCATCTGAAGTCGTGATTGAAGTCAGCTAAATCATAGAGCATCCTTGTCCAAGAACAGTTCTTTCCCAGGTGAAGCTGGCTCTTTCTGCCTTGAAACCAAATTCAGTCTTCATTCTCACCGTGAAGCATCCACTTACAGCAAAATCATCTTCAAATAATGTATATTTTTGCAGAGATTTTGTAGGGGAAAGCTGGAAGGTTTATGTGAAACCATATGGAAGAAAACACTTATTTGGGCCTGGTCATTATTTGTGCCCACTTCAGCGTGCCCAAGATACCTTCTCCTTGGATTCAGTCCTCACCATGGGCCTCCTTTTGAAAATAAGCACTCCTGACTTGCTTCCCTTGAGCTGTTCTCACATCCCTGGGAAGGTGAGTCCCATGTTCTTGTCGCCCTGTGTGTGCCTTCAGACCTGTCAGTGTCACCTGGACCAAATGTCTTTGTGATGAATAAGACCTTCTCTGTGTCATTTTGCTATGCATACTCTCTCTCACATCCAGGTTTTGCTTGCATGAATTGGGATTTCCCCAATTCACAATCTACCTCATATATCTAACTCCTATGAAGAGAGGCATTTTAAGAGCTTTCTACTGTTGCATGACGCATTGCCACAGACCTGACAGCTTAAATGTATCATCTCCCAGTTTCTGTAGGTCTACGATTTGAGTGCAGCTTGACTGGGTCCTCTTCTCCAGATCTCCCTGGGTTGAAGTGAAGGTGTCCGCTGCGTGTGCAGCCTCTCCTGGGTTCAGGGCTCTATTCTGAAATCACTGCTGTTAGTAGAATTTATTTTGCTAAAGCTGTGACATGGACATTCCATTTTCCTTCCTACCTAACGGCTAGAGAGAGCTCCTGCTAAGCAGAGGCTGCTGTGTTTCCTGGCCTCCTGTTTCTCGGTAGTTTACAAGGGATGTTTGCTTTCTTCCAGGTGACCCGGGGCGTGTCTCTCAGGGTTTCTTTTCTGTGGCCTGCCAGAGAAAACTCTGCTTTTAAAGGGCCCATGACATAAGGTCAGTCCCACCTGGATAATTGCCCTACCTCAAGCTCTACTGATTTAAGTCCTTTCATTCTCATTGCTGTTAGGCTGCTAAGTCATGTCCGACTCTTAGCGACCCATCGACTGCAGCATGCTAGGCTTCTCTGTCCTGCATCATCTCCCAGAGTTTGCTCAGAATCATGGACATTGATTTGGTGAGGCTTTCTAAGCAGCTCATCCTCTGCCACCTCCTTCTCCTTTTGCCCTCAGTCTTTCCCAGCATCAGGGTCTTTTCCAGTGAGTCTGCTCTTTACATCAGGTGGTCAAAATATTGCAGGATATATATATATACACACACACACATATATGTATATATTCCATATATTTTTTTTCTTTTTATCTCTTTAATCAGTAAATTTAAATTTGACAAAGAAGAGATACAGTATACATACCCAAGCCAAATGTCTATATATACATATGCTATGTATATATGTTATAATAGTCCCTTAACTTCAGTATATGAATTACTGCAGGAATTAACTGGGAGAAGGTGAGTACATTAGTGGTTGAGAAACAGTGGGACCATCTCAGAATTCTGTGCACCACAGTCACATTTATAGTGAAGTGAATAAAAAATAATTTAAAGATCCCTCACTTGCATGGCTTTCTCCAGGACTTCTAGGAGAGAGTCCTTTGCTTCTCTTTGCATCTTTACATAGACATATATTTATATAATTTTCTCAAAAGTAATATATTTTGCCCACTATTAAGACAACAGACACTTTTCACTTTAAATTTCCTTGCTTTTGTTTGGCCGTGGTATTTTGGAAACCCAGCTAAGGGGAAGTTACAAATACTTTTAATTTCTTATAGTGGGGAATTTTTATGTGGTGCCCCGTCACTTCTGTGCATTGGTTGGGAAAAGCCTGCTTGATTCTTCTGCTGTTTGCCATGCCTACACACTTGCCGCAACACAAAAGTATAAAGTTAGGGTTGTACCACTTTATGCATGGGACTCGTGAGGCCCACTGCTGGAAATGTGGGAGGAGAGAAGAAGAAAAAAATAGATTTAAGATGTATGGAACTGGAAGCTAGTGTGTGGAAAACATTTTATGAAATCAGAAAGGTAAAATTATATGCAGAGAATTTGTTTCTCATTAAGTTTATCAAGAGAGTAAAATTTTCTGCTTTCAGGAATGTTCTTAGTTAAGGTAGCATATTCAGTTAAAATCCACAATACCTTTTAGTAGAAATGGAACATGAACTTAAGCTTGTATATGTATATATATATAATTAATATATAATTTTATTTCCAATTTGAATATTTATAAGAATTTTATGGTGAAATTACAGGCATTTGGTGTGGGGATGTATGATAGATATCTTCTCTGTCAAATATACTGATAAAGAGTTAAAAGAACATTCTGTTAAAAATCAATGAAATATGAAACAAAAGTGATAAATATGAACACTGAAAATTAATAGAAATGATTCTTATATTGAGAACCAAATTATAGTCAAACACATACAGATTATACCAAATGTGATAATTTATTAAAAGGAAAAGTTAAATTTTTAATAGAATTAGTAGTCGCTTCTTAGAATTTTTGATAGACTAGTTAATGAAGAGAATTCAATCATTATAAACACTGTAAGAAGACCTAAACTTTTTTGCTGATTTTACACAAAATTCTGCTAAAAATGAACATTAATATAACAAGCACAAGAGTAACACTGGACACTGAAAAGGAAAACTTGAAAATTCCTAAAATTGTACAGATATGACAGTTTCATCTGAATCTGAAAACAGTTTTTAAATTTGCATGATGGTTAAAAATAAAAACAGAATTTGCCCACCCATGAGGATTGCTGGGTTTTCTATTCTCTTTATCAAAAATGATATTATAAGTTTATCTTAAGAAGTGTTCAAAGAGTAGGAAGCCAAATCATCAAAACATGGAACAAAAACTCCATTAAACATTTTGGTTAATTCCAACATCTCTCGGATAGCTGGAGTTCTCTCTTTTGGACCCTATTGCTAGCCTTCTAGGTTTGTACTCATGTTCTCAGAGCTGTGCTGGTGATGGATCATCCTCGCTAATTTGTACTATCCCCTGAAAAGAGTGCCCATCCACATTTCTTGATCTGCTTTCTTCTCATCTTTGGGGATCAGTGCGAACTGGCTGACTCTATTTTCATAACCTTCCTTGAATTTCAATACATTGAATTTTGTCTATATTGTTAAATGTGTAGCTAGAGAAAATGTCAACCAGGTCATTGCTGCAAAAACACACAAGTCCAAATGTGCCAAAGTCTCAGTGCAATTAATTTCATCTTATCTTTCCCATAAGAAAAATATTTTTAAAGATTAAAGAAAAAAAAGAGAGAAAGATCTAAATTTGTTAGACATTACCTAATTCTTTTTAGAATCATGAATTGTTCTTTTCTGTGTTGTCCTAATAGAATTAAAATGCTATATATCTTGGAAACCTTTGCTATGTCATCAAATTTGAAATGGGCTATTCCTGGCCACTTACCTAATAACCATGACATTATATTCAGGTTATCATGGCAAATTCCTCACACAGAAACTCAGTAGTAGAATTCCCTGTGCTATACAGTAGGTTCTTGTTGGTTATCTATTTATTTTAAATACAGCAGTGTGGGGCTGCCCTGGTGCCTCAGTAATGAAGAATCTGCCTGCCGGGGAGGAGGCTGAAGTTCAATCCCTGAGTTGGAAGATGCCCTGGAGAAGGAAATGCCAACCCACTCCAGTATTCTTGACTGGGCAATCCCATGGACAGAGGAGCCTGGCAAGGTACAATCCATGGGGCCACAAAATAGTCAGACACAACTGAGAGACTAAACAACAGCAAAAACCAAGTGTTCCTGACACGCTGACATTTGAGAACCACTGGATTAAGACATATCCCCCAGTTTTCAAATAAAGCGGTTCTTAAAAAAAAATACAGCACTGTGTACATACCGCACAGCTGAAACTAACACAATATTGTTAATCAACTACACTCCAACATAGTTGCCTGGAAAATCCTATGGACAGAGGAACCTGGACGGCTACAGCCCTTGGGGTTGCAAGAGTCAGACACGACTTGGTGACTAAACCACCACCAAACCACCATACTCCAGTATAAAATAAAAATTCAAAAAGCTCAGTAGTATTCATCATCCAAAGGTATTTATGAATACTTTTCATTTTTCTAGGGAATGATTATCTTAAGAACTATTTTTAACTCATGGAATAAAAATATGCCTTGCATTTGTTCAAGGTAAGAAGTTAAAAAAAAACACACACACAAGAGAACAAGAGTGTTGAGAAAAATAATCAATAATATCCATCATTTAACATTTTTTTTCTTTTATATTACTTAAACTCATCTCCCACCTTTCTGTAGCAAAGAGAATTGCTACTTGTGATAGTTTGCCATGATCAAGAGTCAGAACCTCGCTTGACTGAGCTGTCACTGTCTTGGTTTACCTCCATCCACACTCAGAACACTGTTCAAGTGTGTAGACTTCCCACTGTTTACTGAAATGACTTTCTTGTTAACCGTGGCAAAATGTTCGGTCCTGAAAATACTCTTCTGAGAACCCCCATGAACTCACTGCCACTCCAGCATAATGCACATTTAGAAGGATTTCTGTGACTCCTTTAAAATTTGTGGTTTATCACAAATTGCCCAAAACTTGCCTGCGGTGCTGTTTATCAGCAGTAAATTATTTCAAGTGCTCTTCCTGTTAAAGCTTTTAATGTTCAGTGTGACTCCTTATGTTAATGTTCTATTTATTGCTGGTATTTCTGCTCCCATGAAACAAGGCACATTCATAAAATCTGAATTTTGCACAAAGGTTGCTTTTTCTTCAATATTGCATTTAAATTGATTCATTCTAAGTGTTTCCTCTATATTACTATAAATCTGATCTGGAGACTGTTTGGGTAGATCAGTCACTAACATGAAGCAGATAATGCATTACACATTAAGGCAAAGTCAGTTTAACCTACCACTAGTAAAAATGGATTTAGATGGGTGCGGTTTTTGTACAACATGCAGTCTATTGTGTCTGAGTGTTTGATCTTCTCTTTGGAGGTAGGGATAGACATAGTCTATGCAGAAACACACTGAATGAATATATGTTTATGCAGGTACATAAATGATTCTTTGGTTTCCCTGGTGGCTCAGCTGGTAAAGAATCTGCCTGCAATGTGGTAGACCTGGGTTTAATCCCTGGATTGGGACAATCCCTTGGAGGAGGGAATGGCTACCCACTCCAGTATTCTGGCCTAGAGAATTCCACAGACAGTATAGTCCATGGGGTTGCAAAGAATCGGACCCGACTGTGCGACTTGCACTTTCACTTTCAACCCCACCTCTGATCCAAGCAAAGCTGTGAGTGGCGTTCATCTACACTATTTGGCACAGCCCTTCTGTTAATATATATATTCCTAAAAGAGGGATGCTGTATAATTTGGGGAGGAAGAAAAAGTCCACAGTCAATTTCTCTTCTTACTAAGATAGATCATGTAGAGAGATTATGTATTTAAATAAATGATTTTGGACACTTTTGAAGATCAAATGCATTGTTCTTCTGAATTTTAAGTATATCAGCCATAAGAATTATCAAATACAGAGAACTTGTTAAATACAGAAAAGTAGAATTGTATCTAGGTTAAGATTCATACATGGCTCAAACATGTATGGACTGACTGAGGTCAACTAGCTATACTCGTTAAAGCAAAGTTGCAGAAAAAGACAGTTGACAGGTTAGTTGCAGTGGTTTAACTGTTTGTCTAAATGAATATGTACTGCTCATGATGCAAAAAGCAGAACAACTTTGGAAATTAAATCCTAGAAACTTGATTGTACAGTTGGGAGCATATTTCTGTGTACTCCATAAGATTCATTCCTAAAATCTTACAGGCAATTATTGACTGGTTCCATTGCCATTTGGTGCTGTAACTCATGAGTACAAGAGAAAGAAATCAATCTCTGAGGCTCTAGATTAGAAGTGCTCATCCCAGAATGTTTTATAATGTGAAACTGTTTGCCTCAATTAAATATTAAATGTTATTCTTGTACGGCTAGTTAAGAACTGAAGAGCTTCTCCCATATAACATGACATTAGTACTAATATTCTTATGCTTAGTCATAAATAGAGTAACTTACCAGGTCATGGGAATAAAGTTTCTGTTAAATGTATAGGTAAGGAAAATACTTTTAAACTACAATGCAATTGACTCTACAGATGAAGAGTGTTCTATTGAAAACATTTTGAGAGATTTAACAACAAAACTAAAAAGCAACCCCTCTGTCTATGGTGATCACAGGTTCATGGCAAAGCCCCAAGAAGAGTTTTCCTAGTTTAGATGGAATATATTCAAATAAGTCTTGGTTAGGGGGAATTCAAAAGTAAAGACAATGATTTCTTCAGTAGATTGAAAAGCATCTCTCTCTTCATTTCTAACCACAAATACTAGTACTCTTTGCCTAATTAAATTTCTTAACTTTTTTTAAATAAAATTAAGACTCAAAATTTATTCTTGTTCAAAGTAATCTATTTTATGTTCCAGGCGCAGGAACTGACCCTGTGGTCTGTAAGGGATTTGATCATTGTTTCACACCTATTTTAGTTTCCTGATAATGTGAAACAAAAATGGAAGTGATACAATTTGATTACTAGAAAAAGTGGCATTTAATAATTTATTCTTATACTTTATATTCTAATATTTTATTCTTACTTAAGCAGTATTTTTTATTTGGGTTTTCTTACTTTTGATTATAAGATTTAGGCAGATTGATTCTCTATGAACAATTTTCTTTCATGCAGAATGCTTTATTTATAGTGTTAAATTTCTGGAAACTATACTGTGATCCCTGTTAACCATCATACTTTCTGAAAGTAGATTATAATGCTATCAAGTATTTTATCTACTTTTTTAAAGAGTAAGTTCTCTTTGATTTGATGCGAGAGATATTTTCTGTAAGAGCTATTGTGTAGCACAGAATAAAGTGTATGTCTGTGGAATATGGATACTTTGGCATTTTAGCTCTGAAATAGAAATCCCAAGTGTAATAAATTATTTGCAAACTCTGCACTTTCAATACATAAGTATAAGCCCATTTTATTGTGTGTGTGTATCTGGCTTATCTAGTTATCTATCTGCATTTTTAGGAAAAAGATTCACACGTTCAAGGCAACTTGTTTTTACATTCCTCTGATGTTGGGTCTCTTTGGGTGGAAGATGTTTTCCCCTTTGTTCATGTTTTTATAACTTTTTAATCAAGCTCAATGTTATTAAATCTATAGATAGAAACATTTTTGTCAATACTAACCTATGAAACACAAACTGGAATAATTATGTGTTCAGAGTCTAGAAAACTGGTAAAGTGAATAACATCCACAAGGGTCAGTTGCAAAGCTGAGCCTATTTCTTTAATCATATCGGTTTGATATCCCCCCCAATATATGAGCTAAACTTAGGCAAATAATTTATAATTTGTGAGCTCATGGACAGAAAATAGGTTAGGTAGCATAGGGTTAGGATCTTTAAAAATCATTGTTAAAGTTTGATTTTTCTCTAATCTTTATCCCAGCCTCCAAGGACCATATTTCATTCAAAAGACTTGTTGGTCACAGTTTCAAAGGAAATACTTATTTTTTTCCAACAGCTATTCAGTGCCTCTTAGATGCCGGACTCTATGCAAGACACTTAAAATGCAGCAGAGAACAAGAACATACAATGCCTTCCATCATGCAGCTTTGAGTCTAAAGAAAACCAATTTATGGAAAAGAAAAGACACAAGGCGAGTAGTTAGTCCATACTTGTCATATTGTGAATATGCACACACAATTGTTTTCGTGACTCAATACAAATGAGGGAATGGCTTAAATATTTAATATTAACCCTCAGCATGCCTCTATATACTAAATTTAGCCTAGTGCACAACCCATATCTGTGTGTAGGCAGACAAGAGTAAGCTATCATACAACTTATTGAAAATATTTTCTTTTAGAAAGATATTATTAAAATTCAAGTTTAATTATGTGGGTATTGACATGACCTCTAATTGAAGACAGACTTTTATACAATTTGGAAAATGTGTCATTCCCCCTAAGAAAATATCATAAGAGAGACATTTGTGAGAGTGCTCAGAAATCCATGTGAGATAAATTCTGATCCAGGGAGAAATCGCAAAATCTTTAAAGAAATTGAGTATTTGCCATTCCATTTTTCCTGGGACTAGTTTAGTATCTTCATGATCTTGTTTTCCATCTTCCCTCCTTCCAAAAGTTTCAACAATACTACCTATCTGTATGTTAAAAGTGAAATCATCCCTCTCTTAAGTCCGTGGAAGAGTTGTATCTTATCTGCTGTAGTTCTATACTCCTGTTGTCCCTGCTCATTAAAATGGTCACCCATTTCAGATGCCTTCCCCTAATTAAGGAATATCTGAAAGCAGGAACCCTTCCCCATAGAAGTTTAAGAGGCCAAGACAAGAAAATCTATATGTTTACAAAAGTATTCCATTTCCCTTTTGTATATACATCTCTGTGTTTCCATTTCTCATGCATCTGGCCCCTGAGATGTGAAAAGGGGTAATGTTTGTTACTTTCAAGCTGAACCTGGCTATAATACATTCTGTATTCTGTATAATATAATACAATCTCCCATGCCCTCTCTCCTCATACATTACAGCTGGAACTAAAAGATTCTATGATGCTGGAGTCACATGTTGAAATGAGTCAAAGTCCCTGAATCACTGATTCAAGAAGAGCTGCCCAGGAAAACTACCCAACCATCATTGGTTTGAACGAGAAATATATGGTCTTGTGTTATACCTCCTGAGATTCCTATGTTTGTTAAAAAAAAGTCAATATCCAACCTGCAATATCTTGAATAATTCTGCTTTTAAATTTTGTTTTCACTCTTTAGGTTCCCATCTTTTGGGCAACACTTTTCAAAGGCTTCATGTATCTTACAAGTAACCTGATAGAACTTTCAGAGCTTATTTGTCATCACATCGTGCTATTGGACTCCACCGAGGGAAGTCTTCACTCTTGAGGTCTTCATTCCAAAGCCATCCACTCATTAATTACACAGTTCCTGAGTGTTTATTCTGGGCATGCAGAGCACTGTTCTGGATGCCATTTCACTAGAAGAGTAACTTTATTACTTCTACACACACAATTTGCTCTTATGTCTTGTTAACTGATAAACTCGGCCTAATTATGCCAAAAGATCATTTTACCCAAACTTGCTGGGATCATATCACTAAATGTTTTGCACTGGCTAAAAATGAATTTTCTCTAATTTCCTCTCTAAACACTATTTAGTGCTAATTCTGTGTTACACCAACTACTTTTTCAATCTATGAAAGAGAGTAAGATGTTTCTTATTCTGATGATCAGCTGATAGTCAAGGCTTTTTGGGAAAGAATATATAGAAATGTGTTAATTTCATCACTTCACATCACTTTGCTTCCTGAGGTTGCTCTCTATCATTTCTGATGTCTTTCTGGCAGGTGCACTTCATACCACTGGATAAAGGCCACTGCAAGTCAAGGATTTTGCTAGTAATGCTGCAACTGAGTAGGGCCATAGAGGCTTCATCAACTTGTCTCTTATCGCACTTTTGGGGATTTGGATCTTTATACTTGAGACCATTTTTGAAGTCACTGATTTTGCTCAGAGACTATTAAGAGAGCTTAAAGAGCATAATACTTTTCGTTGTTTTCAATATTTTTAAACTTTATACTGCTTTGTGAAACAGATAACTCCTCAGTACCTTTGCATACTCTAAAAATAGTTTCTTTTGTTTCTTAAGAAATGTTGACCTTCCAGACACATGCTATACTTCATTTGCTGAATTTTGTGAAGTTCAGTTATTCAAACTAGAATGCAGAGTCTTCTGTAAGATAGACTGTAAGTTTTCACAAATGATTTTCATCACATTAGGATTCATTTTTTTTCAGTCATTTGATGACCAGATGTCTGTCTCTGGCAATAAACAAGAGTTCACATTCACAAGTGAGCCAAATATTATATGTCTTAACCTACATATTTCACATTAATTTTGTGATCCCACAAACCAATCCCCCTATATGATTTAAGGAGTAATCCCATCTTTTAAAAAACAATTTCCCTTGTCTATCATCAGAGGTTTTCTTTGCCTATGATGGCTCCTTTTTTTCTCATCATTGCTATGGTCCCCTGTGACATTGGTGATGAGCATGCCAAGGATAATGTTTACCAGGGTTTACAAAACCTCAGACCTTAAAAGTGAAAGCCCTTTGCTGCCTCCTGTCTCACTGAGTCAGTTCTGGTCTATGTCATTGTCATGCTCATCACAAGGAGGCACAAAAACAGCAAAGGCATGGTGCATCCAAGTCCACTGATTTTTCCTTCTGTAGCTTATGTGTGGTCTCTCCTTGAAGGACCCTCCCATGTACCAAGGCTCCTGGTACAACCTTCTTTGCTCACCAGCTTCTCTCTGTCCTTCCCTGTGCATAAATATGTCCAATATGACCATAAAAATCTGTTTCAGCTGGAATCTATACTCAGGTCTTACTCTCTCATGACCTCAGCCACCAATACATTGATTTTCTTTCTTTAGTACCAACTATCCTTTCACAGATAAGTCTTATTCAGTAATGAGTGAAATACACTATTCTTCACTCGTAAAACTTTAGTCTGCAAAGGGATTATCTGAGAACCTTTTCAAAATGTGGATGAAATATTAGCATTTTTGACAAGCACTCAGATAACTCTAATTCAGGTGACTCAAATCAACTTTTTTAGATACCATGCTAGATGCAGTATAATATTGTTGACTATTGGAATATAATATAAAATTGTATTAATTATTTCTATAATGCCTTTTTAAAAATTTCTTATAATAGTAATAGTGCTCTTGCCTAATAAGCTTTCCTGTTATTTGTTGTAGACACATTCGGGATCTTTATATATTTCTGCTGGAGTGGTCCTTTAACTATCACTTAATGTCCCTTGTATGAGCTTCCCAGGTGGCTCAGTGGTAAAAAATTCACTTGCCAATGCAGGCAACACAGGAAATGTGGGTTTGATCTTTGGGTTGGAAATATCCCATGGAGGAGGAAACGGCAACTCCTCCAGTATTCTTGCCTGGGTAATCCCATGGGTAGAGAAGCCTGGTGGTCTATGTCCATGTGTTCACAAAGAGTCACACAGACACACACACAAGTCCCTCCTTATCTCTAGCCATTTTCTTTGATCTGAAGTCTATCTTTTGATTGGTGTATTTAAATTATTTATATTTAGCCAATTTCTCATAAAGCAAGGAATGTCTATATTTTGTCATTTGTTTTCTGTTTCCCCTCTTTCTAATTGCTTTATTTCTCTTTTATTGTCTTCCAGTGTGCTTCTTAAGCATATTTTAGCAATCTCTAATTAATACATAGAGTTTTTGAGTATATCATATTATATAGTTTTATTAGTGATTTCTCTATACTTGTATAACTTATCATATTTTACTGACATCAATATCATACCACTTTGACTAAATTTAGAAAACTTACTTTTGTTCACTACTTCAATTTTTTCAACAGTTAAAAAATATAACTGTCTCAAGTATTTCCTCTATATTCACACTGAGTATTTTCCATCAGACAATGCTATACTTTTTCCCAACCATCAACTATGATTTAAGAAGCTAATGAGAAGGATAGACTCTCATCCCTATTTTATAAATTTCTATGTTCCTTCCTTTTTGAAGTTCCAAGTATCCTTCTATTATCATTTATTTTCCGTTTAGAGAACTTTCTTCAGTCATTCTTTAAAAACTGGTTTGCTGGTAAAAAAAAAAAAATTGGTAGTTTTTCTTCTTCCATGGATATCTTGATTTCTGCTTCATTCCTGAAGAATATCATTACTGGACTTCAATTCCTGGATTGACAAGTTCTCTTTGAATTACAAGTGATAACACATTTTTCTGCTATTTCTGGAAGTTTTCTTTACAGATTCTTTTCTTATATTAAGAAAAATTTCTGAAGCCAAGATGATAAGTTTTGCCATAGGAATCTTATGTTCACGTACTACAGGGGAATATTCTATAGAGAAACAGAGGTGACATATAATATAGACACAGAGAGTGAAGACAGATTAAACAAGATCTTGGAGGAAGTGGAAAGGATAATCTTGGACTTACATGTATACACTTCCTCCTCTTTGACTGGAGGTAGGATGCGAAGAGATAAATACAGAGATTGGAGTGTTTTCTGAGTTGTTTTTTCCTTTTTTAATATTTATAGATACATTTTTTTTTCAAGTTCTTCTCATCTATCTCATGCTCAGTTGCTGAGTCTTGTCCAACTCTTTGGAACCCCATGAACCCACCAGGCTCCTCTGTCCATGGAATTTTTCAGGCAAGAATGCTGAAGTGGGTTGCCATTTCCTTGTCCAAAGGATCTTCCCATACCAGGGATCAAACCCATGTCTCTTGCATCTCCTGAATTGGCAAGCAGATTCTTTATCACTAGTATCACATGAGAAGTCACCTCCTCTTAAAAATATCTACATATTCCACTTCTGGGTTAAAGAAAAATAAATGAATTACAAAATTATAGCAACCGTATGAAACACAAACAAATCTTGAATAATTTTTCAAGGGTGATTTAAGCACACCAATAATTGCCTCACATTCTGGTTTTAGAGCCTAACTTTGGGTTAGATGAAACCCCATATATATTTTTAGTGCCTGCCTTAAAGAATCCTGCTAACACTTAAGAAAAAAAAAATTATTGTCACGGACTAATTATAAGTACCTCAGCTTTAAAATCTTAAAGAAGGATGTCAAACACTAGTTTTGGCTATAAACAGGCAAAATACTAAGAAGTCTTCTCACTATTGCACAGAAAACCATTATTAGAGAAAAACATGGTACAGATCTACTTACTGAAATTTTAATTTTCTTTTTTGGACCATGCTGCTTTTGATAACAGGACTTGGTAGTTTTTTTTTTGTTTGTTTGGTTGGTTTTTTTTTTTTTTTTTTTAAGAAACAACTCACAGAATGTACACATTGAAATGAACCATATTTACTGTAGAGCAATCTTGCTTGTCTGTGAATCCAAGTTTGCTGCTAATGTGAAAAAACTTTTGGAAACTCATTTTTGGGAAGGTGTCTAGAATCTGCAGCACACAATTTTAAGGGATGTTGATAATGGCAAGGGAAATCAACTGGCTGTGTTGGTGAGCCACACAAAACACTGAGTTGGCACAATAAAGGTGAGCTTGTCAGTTCCCACAAAGACAAGAGTATATTAAGTACTCACCGTGTATGTCTATCCCAATAGACTGTTGGCTGATGGAGTGAGGGTGCCATATTTTGTTAATTTCAGTTTCTTGGCATAGTTCCTGGTACATAGCAGGCATACCATGAATGATTGTTGAATTCCATGTTCTTAATTAAAGTCATGGTTAATAGTCTTAATGACTTAAAATGACTAAAAATGGTTCTCTGGCCATTTGAAAATAAGCATGAGGTGATTTTTTTTTTTCCCAAGCTAACGTGTATTTCCATATGGCACATATATTCATAATGTACTATACATTTTGAAAGAATACTATTTTCTGATATCATGTTTTCTTTGTAATGCAATAGTCTGATAGGAAGTGTCTATGATTAATAGTTGGATTCATTTGTCAGCTAAATACCTGGATTCAAATGAATGCTGTAATATTTCAACCCCTAAAAAATGTAATGAAAAACCCATCATGGGTAATAAGTTGCAATAATGTGCTTGAGAACCTAAAATGGCAGGTTCTCTACGATTTCAGACTTCATTTCTCCTGGATTTGAGTTAGACAGTTAACTAAACTAAGGATGGTATGCATTAGGAAAAATAAATGATGATAATTTTAGTAGATATCATGATCAGCATCAAAACTCAAACCATCACTTTGTTTTATCTTAAAATACTAAAATAATAATATTTTCTAAACAATTGCACCAGAAACCATGGAGTATAATCTGAAGTCTCCTTCTTTTCCTAATTTCTTGTCTTCTTTGGTCAGCTTATTTCTTTGTTTTGTCTTAACTCAGCTTTCACTTATTCTCTTATATATTAACTAAAATCATATAACACTTGGAACAAACCTAGATTGCTAGGGCAAAATAACTCAACAAAATTTATTATGAATTGATGTTTTAATGATCTTAAAAATGTAAAATTGGCAATCCTAAAAGGTGTTTGTCTTAAATACATGTCCAAGATTTATACTTAAAGAATCAGAATTATTTCCCAGATGTAACCCAGAATTCAAAGTTTTATTACACTGATAAATGTGATTTTCCACTTCAGGAAAGTTCCTTTTTCAAGTCTGTGTTTTATGTGGCTGTTTGTTACCAAGACAAACAGAATGGCTAAATCAATACAAATGGCCCTTTAGGTCTAAAGAGACTATAAGAAAGTGTAGCATCATTAAACTAAATTACAGACAAACACTTAAGAGGACAAACAAGTATTTTGTTACCATAAGTCCTCATTTTTTTTTATGGTGAGGATGATTGAAAATGTTTACAAAATATGTTTGGTACTGGGAACAAGGCTTCTGTGTGGAGTGCCCCAATAGTTAGGCTTAACTTCATTTCTATGTCTGTTTCAATCAGATGGGAAAGTATAGCCTACTGAGAAGGGGACTCTGATAGTGTTTTTCTAAGCCCCAATCTCTATCTGGTTTTAGGAAAAATGTAATATAAAGTAACTCAGAAGATCTAAGAATCAGCAGAGAGTAATGGAGACCACCTAGAAGGCATGAGTATAACCTGTTGACTCAATGAAACTTGACCATGGAATGAGCTAGGAGAAGACAGCCACTGGAGGGAGTGAAATGAAATAATACTAGAACACAGGCTCAATCAGGCTTTCCCATCCTTTTCTCTAAGAAAACACTCCCTGCTGCCCAGATTTATGTCACCAATTCCCCTATAGTAGATTAAAACAAAGACTGAGTGATTAAGCTAATATTCTGCAGACTGAATATAGGCCCAAGAGCTAGAACACAGGAGGAAATTGTCTTAAAGAACAAACAAACAAAATTTTGTGATAAACTTTCCTGACTGTCCAATGGTTAAGACTCATTTCTCCCTGTGAGTAGCATGGATTCGATCCCTGGTTGGGGAACTAAGATCCAACATGCTGCACTGCCAAAAAACAAGTTAATTAAAAAAAAAAAAAAAAAAAAAAAAAACTTTGAGGAAATATCTATTAAAAGAAAAAAGAATAAATTGTCTCTAGAGTATTTTAAACTCAGACTTCCCAGGTGGTGCAGAAGTAAAGAATCTGCCTGCCAATACAGGAGACGCAAGAGACACGGGTTTGATTCCTGGGTCAGGAAATTCCCCTGCAGGAAGGCATGGCAACCCACTCTAGTATTCTTGCCTGGAAAATCCCAAGGACAGAGGAAACTCGTGAGCTACAGTCTCTGGGGTCACAAAGAATCAGACACAAATGAAGCAACTTAGCACAATGCTATAGAGCAGATTGCTCTGTTCCTGGAAGAAAAGCGAGATAGTTTAATTAACCTTTTTGTATGATGTGTTTAAGCTTAATATTAGAAAAAATTACTTGCATCATAGAGTGATTATGGTGTTTGAGGGCCTCCACCCATATAGTTCATGTGAGCCATTTTACAGGGGCAAGTTTAAGCCTAAATATGAGATGTTTCAAACAAAATATTTTAATATGAAAATAATGTTCATCATACAAATAGACAGGTTTGGGTTATAACGTGAACTCTCTCTGGAAAGTTCAAATTCTTTATAGCTTTTGTGAAAGATAGTGTTCAGCAAAATGTTATGCTCCTTTGCCCATAGTGGCTACTGGAGTTGTAAGTTTGGAGGAATCAATTTATGTATATCCTTGTCAATGCTGGCTGTTATTTTGCCAGATTAAATGGGACTTGAATAGACAGCTTTTGTCTCACTAAATCAAAAGTGTGTTTTATTGGCTGTAAATGACATTGAGCTATGCTTCTGCAAAGCACCTAAGAGTGGTTTATGACATTTGAGGAAAAAATTCGTTTCAATGGGATTACTGGAAGTTTGTCTTCAATATAACAATTCTATTCTATGTGAAAAGAAAAAAAAAAGATGACATTTAAAGAAACTAAAACAGAGATGAGTTATTTTTATTTGTCCTTTGACAGCTGTGGTAGAGAGATTGAGTACTCACACATATGAGTTTCTCCTCTCTTTTTAGATTTCTGGAAGGATTAATTTTTGTTATCTTTGCAGTGGGCTTTCCAAGGTGGCACAGTGGTAAGGAATCCACCTGCCAATGCAGGAGTCACAAGAGACGCGGGTTCAATCCTGGGTCAGGAAGAACCCCTGGAGTAGGAAATTGTAACCCGCTCCAATATTTTTGCCTGGAAATTTCCATGGACAGAGGAGTCTAGGGTCCATGGGATCACAAAAAGTTGGACAACAACACTAAGCACTCACACACATCTTTGCACTAGTTATCACTGGGCAACTGATTTTGGTTGAGGAGTTGTGACCATGGGTCACTTCCAGATTAAAGCATTTAATTGTTGATATGAATTCCCCAGTACTCTTTTTCTTGTCTATGCCAGTCATGGAAAAAAAAATGTTCTAATGCTGGAAAAACCATTTGAAGGGTCATGGATCAGCATATCGCTATTTGGAGAACAGTTGCCTGAGAGAGTTACATAGATGCACAGCGGACTTGACTTAAGCTAGAAATACACCTCTGTAATTTGGAGTCACAAGATTTCAGAACCACCTAGCATGTAGTAACAAATACTACTTTACATAGCACTTTTTGTTTCATGATATTTCCATGTAGAATCTAATGTAAAAGTATTTGTGTTTTGATACGGTATTAAATTTAATTTTCCAAAGCTTGTCAGAAGCTGAGACAAAATTAAATAATAAAAGTGAAAAACACGACTAAAGTTAGCCAAATATAGGAGTCTTACCTTGCTGCAACAATTTGGAGGGTTATAAAGATGGTGCCTGAGGGTTATTTCTACAAATATTAGGTTGGCAGCTGTCTTTCTCTTAGTGAAAATCTCCTTCTCATTTAAACAGAGCTTTTGTGAGCAGTACACTTTACTATGTCAATATTCTATAGCAGCCAGCATCTCTGATTTACAGGGTTTTATAGTTGGCAGAGGGATTTGAAGAAAAACCCTGAGGGCAATGTTTGTGTGTCTTATTTCTGGAGGGCAGGAAGTAACAAATACAGCCAAAGGAAACCCATTCCATGCCAGCGATCCTTGGGAATTTTTGCAGAATTTGATTTTTTATGTTCAAGTCACTTTTTAGTACTTTTTAAAATAGAAAATTTTGAAAAATAAATTTTCCTTTCCTGAGAATGCCACATTTCTCAAAGAAGAGTTTTTTATAGAATTTTTCTTCATTTGGGAGCATTTACACTTATGATAACTATAGGGAATTTTGGCAAATTACAAAAGCCATAGAGAGGAACTTTAAATACCAAACTTGCTTTTTACTTTGAGTTATTTTCCCTGAAGAAGAAAATATTTTTGGTTGACTCTCTTAATGTCTTGTTAAAAACTTATTTGTTGGGGAGTTCTGAGGTAATGATATAACTGAGAAACTCTAATTAGCATTTTATCTGTATTCTCATCATCTTTTAACTCTTGATCTGTTATCTTTCCCCTTCATCAAGTCTTGTTAGGTGGGAGTAATGACATTCTGAAATTGACTAGGTAAAAGCAGGGACTATTTTTACCTTGTTTTACCTTACTTTCCTCAAATGCCTGAGCATGTGTGTTTATGTGTAGAACAGAGAGGTGGTGGTGTTGGTTCAGTCACTAAGCGGTGTCTGACTCTTTTGCAACCCCACGGACTGTTCCCCACCAGACTTGACTGTCCATGGGATTCTCCAGGCAAAAGTTGCCGTTTCCTTCTCCAGGGAATCTTCTTGACCCAGGGATTGAGCTTGAATCTCCTGCATTGCTGGTGGGTTCTTTACTGACTGAGTCACCAAGGAAGGCCCAGGATAGAGAAGAGGAACACACATTTTTCAGTCATGTGTTAGGAAGGCAGAATATGCGTCCCACAAATTGCCCACATCCTAGACCTTAGAAATTGTGAGTATATTATGTTACATGGCAAAGGGAAATTATGATTGCTCATGGAATTAGGGCTGGTAGTCCATTGACCTTAAAATGGGAAAGATTGTCCTGGATTTTCTGGATGGTCCAAAGGTATTCACAAAGATCCTCAACTGTAGAAATGAGTGGCAGAAGAGAGTCAGTGTCAAAGTGTTCTGATGTGAGAAAGACTCAACCACTTTTAACAGCTCTGAAGAGAGAGGAAGGGGGTCATAAGCCAAGGAATGTGAATGATCTTCAGAAGCTGAGAAAGGCAAGGAAATTGATTCACAATTGGAGGCTCCAAAAAGGAACACAGCTGCAATGACACAATGATTGTAGCAGAGTGAGGCCCATGATAAATTTCTCACTTACAGAACTGAGATAATAAATTTGTGTTTTAAACCTTATGTTTGCAGTAATTTTCTACAGACATAACACAAAACTAATATATCTGTTATTGTGTATTGATCATCATCTGATTTGCTGTATGATCAGAATAAAAAGATCTGAAAGCCAGTATTATTTAAGTCTTTGAGAAAGTACTGTAAAAATATCACTGTAGTCAGCTGTTCTTAACTTCAACCAACAACCAAAAGAAGAAAAAGAAATAAGACTACAAATGCGTTTGAATAAAAGGACATGGGAATTTTATTGGAAATGAGACTCAGTCTCCAGAATGTAAGGATTTGAGGAAACAGAATCAAATTCCTTAAAAAGAAAAAAAAAAAAGAATAATACAGGTGTCTCCTGTACTTGAGTTTGCTTGAATACAATTTTGCCGGGAAACTGAGAAATGAACTAGATTCTCTTGGGACGTCCTTCTATACTCCTTTACTCCTCTATACTCTCAAGTCTGTGATTGCAGAATAAATCATAACAAGCCAGTCTCTTGAAAGGTCAAGTTAAAGTCTGACATGGAGTTGGATTGGGTCACCAGCTGAGAGTGTTATTTAACACTGAGGAGATGGTAAACTTGCCAAGCCAATCAGATTCTACTTTGACATTATGCTTCTTGCTTTGCAGGTTCTGATTTATAGCAGTTTATATTTATTTTCACATGTATTTTCCTTTACTCCCACTTATGAAATTCTTGGAATTGGTACTTCTGCATCCGGCTTAAGCAACACATTAATTCAAGCTAATCTGCAAGCTTCCGCCATCACTTGTTTTCAATTTCAGCTCCATTGTTGTATAAAGTTTCATGCTTACAACACACTAACTGTGTTAAGAATAACAGCCTCAGTCACCAAGACTAATAAGAGCTTCAAATGACTGACAAACAGTCATGAAAACGACATGCATATTTTAAATTTTATTTTGTGAAGTAGTAACATTTATCTAGGCTTCCTGGGGGGCTCAGTGGTAAAGAATCCACCTGCCAGGGGCTTCCCTGGTGGCTCAGTGGTAAAGAACCTGCCTGCCAGTGCAGGAGTCATGGGTTCGATCCCTGGCCTGGGAGGATCCCATATGCTTCAGAGCAACTAAGCCCATGCGCCACAATTACTGACCCCACACGCTGCAGCTACTGAAGCCTGGGTGCCCTAGGGCCTGTCCTCCATAGTAAGAGAAGCCACCTCAATAAGAAGCCTGACCAGAGACTAGCACCTACTAGCTGTAACTAGAGAAAAGCCTGTGCGACCATGAAGACCCAGCACAGCCAAAGGGACAAAAAGGAACTGAGTATCTATTAAAAAAAAAGAAAAAAAAAAAAAAAAGAATCCACCTGCCAATGCCAGAAACGTAGGTTCGATTCTTGAGGTCAGGAAGATCCCCTGGAGAAAGGATCTTCCTTCCAGGGATTCCAGTGGAACCTTACTCTAGTATTCTTGCCTGGGAAATCCCATAGATGAGAAGCCTTGTGTGCTACACTCTATGAGGTCGCAGAAGAGTGGAACATAACTTAGGGACTCAAAACAAGACTTATGTAAGGGTATATGGGATTTTTTTTTTTCCAGCATAGAGGCCATTGTAGTGATATCAAATACTTAGGAGGGACAATGAAGACATTTTTTTTTTCAAGATACTAAAAACTGGTGGGGAAAAGAAAAAACACTGCAAAGTATCCATTCCAGTCTTAAAACCTTATTAGAATAATAAAAACAATGAAAGAAATTTGAGTAAAGTACTAATGTTGTGACAAGTGTTAAGTAATGATAAATAGGATTCTCTATAAAATTTAATTATCTAGCCCTTTGAGACTGTGTTCATTGCTAAGTTAACTAATTGGAATAGATCATAAGAGGTTACTAAACACTTAATCCTGGTTTTCTTCAATGCATAATCTATTTAATTAACATTTGAAAACTTTGGACATTTTAAAGATCAAAATGGTCTCAGAAGTTTTCATAATTAAAATACATATTTTGGTGTTAAAGAAACAGGAATTTTGATACTTTTAGATTTTTTTCCCCTTCTTAACCAAGGTAGAGAGAAGGAACTGTAATAGAATTGGATGGAGAATCAAAAAATTTTAAATCTTATTGTTACTTTTTCACTAAGGAGTGTTATATTGAGCTAATTATTCTATTTCCTGGGCCTCAATTTCCATAAGTATAAAATGAAATATTGGAATAAATTTAATCATGAAGGAAAAATACTGAGAAGTCTTTTGGATGGGCAACTGGGATACACAGATAAACAGAATAAGTGTGCAGAATTTATAATTTGTTATCCCTTCCTGTATAAATAGCATTTATCTATCTGTTAGAAATCATTACAAGGTATGTTTAAGGCAGTTGAATATTGACAGTTATATGTTCTGTACCTACAAAAATTGGCATTCTAGGATTTCAAAATTTAAGTCCCTATAATAAAGAAATTAGAACTTCTTTAAGCATTCTTTAAATAGTCCAAGAGTATACAGCTAATGAAATTTTTTAAGAAGCAATTTTAACATAAAGTGATCAAAATGTTTTTAGTAGAAGTCAGAGTTGAAAAAATAATTGTAAAAAATGAATTTATTAAGTAAATGCTTTAATGAACAGGACTGCCAAACAACTTTTTATAGTGAATTTCAGAAATATGCATGGATTTTTAAAAATTTATGAAACAAGGTTTGAAGCAAAGAAAAAAATTCATTTAAAAAATGTTTATCTGAAATTTTTTTTAAACTGATAGTGTAGGACAAGCCATAATTAGACCTAGATGGAAGATAAGAAGAGAGACTAGCTTTGAATTCCGCAAACATTCAGAGTTAAAGCACTTTTTAAAAAATGTGTAAAACTGACTTTATAAAAACTTTTATTCCCATTATCTCTCTTCTCCCTCAACCCACAATTTCTCTTAGTTAAACTGTTCCATTAAACCTTTTAAAATACATATCATCTTGTATTTCCCCTGTATTATACATTCTCTCTTTTAAATCCTATTTCCTCCTTTAGGCCCCTTTCTCCTTCATTTTCTCTTCAATCACCCTACTCCCTATTTTTCTCTTAGTCAATTATTATTTGCTTATGTTTCTGATCACCAACAAAAAACTACCATTGACAGAGAATGGCCTACTTTGCTTCTCCTTATTAAAGTCTTAAAGAATCTTGATAAGATTCTCGTGATTCATCCTATCCCATTCCTTTTTAAAACTTTTTATTGGAGTATAGTTGATTTATAATGTTGAATTAGTTTCAAGTGTGCAAGTATAACTTAAATCACACAGACACACACATACACACACACACACACACACACACACATACACATATACATATAGCCACTCTTCTTTCGATTCTATGCAGCACTGTTTTTGATAGCCAAGACATGGAAGAACCTAAATGTCCATTGACAGAAGAATGGATAAAAAAGATGTAGTAAATATCCCATTCTTGATAGCTTAGTTGTCACCTTCACCTCCAAGTTGCCACTATTGACTTTCCTTCCAAGCCATCATCAGGCCCTGATAATTTACCTTATAAGGAAGTGATCTATCAGTCCCATTCCATACCCCCAAAGAGTCTTGTTCCAACCCCTCAGATGCTGTTGGGTCCTGCTTATTAATGTTTCCAGTGTGTATCTGGCTATAATTTTGGCTATTTCCAAATAATTAGAAACATGGGCACTAGTTGAGAAATACACTTTTACTCTTTGGCATCTTCTCTTAGTGATAACTAATATAAGTGAAAGTCACTGTCATGTCCGACTGAGTCCCCACGGACTGTAGCTCCCCAGGCTCCTCTGTCCATGGGGAGTCTCCAGGTAAGAATACTGGAGTGGATTGCCATACCCTCCTCCAGGACATCTTCCCACCCAGGGATTGAACCCAGTCTCCCGCTTTGCAGGCAGATTCTTTACCAACTGAGCTACCAGAGAAGCCCTTGATAGCTAATATACTCCTTTGAAATTTTGGAAACTACCTATAATAAATTCTTTAGTTTGCTTTCTGGTGGCTTATATTAGTCAAGACTTTCTTCATTGAGAGTAAGAAATCCACTCAGGAATTTAATACCATATAAAAGGAAAACTGTTGCCTCAACTAGGAGTTGAAAGGATGATTATCTTCAGGATTAGTTAGATCCAGAGCAGTGATGATATAATCATACTGTCTGCTCATTCTTTGCCTCACTCTTAGTTTCTCAGCATTGCATCTTTTCTGTGCTGGCCTACTTATCTGCTTCCCAGTCACATAGACTAAATTTCTGCATTATAATGATTCCAAGACAATATTCTATAACCTTAAAATCCAAAAGCTATGTTTTCTTTTTTATCTCCAACAGAAATTTGAAGAGAGAAAATCTCCCTTGGGTTTATTCCTATTTTTTATAAAGAAAATAAGCTATAGTACTCTGTGTGGCCCAGTCTAAATAAAATACCCCAATAGTGGTAGAGTCTTACAGTGTCTTGATTGAGGTCCCTATGAAAATTATATGAAATGGAGGAAATAGTTCCAAAGGGAGATGGGAAAGCATTATTAAGAGGAAACAATTATATTTAGAACAGTCCAAACTTCAGACTTTTCAAAATTATACAATTCTGGGGTGTATCCTTGTAAACTCAAAACAACTATCACAGATATCTGAAAATTTCAGGAAACCACTTAAATTCCAACAAATAGGAAAAGTAGGTATAGACTGCATAACTAATGTAACTAATCCTTTGAAAATGTGCCAAATTTTTATGGTTCTTAAATTAAACAGCAATTACCATAGTTTTTCACATCACATTTGTTTAAGAATAAGTTCACATGTATTAGTGGATCAAAAGTGAGTTTTATGGTTTGCTTTTTTCCTTCCCAACGTTTATTTCTTCTCTTCTAGTACTTCAATTCTCTTCTGGGATACCACTTTTATACAATTTTCAGTCTAAGATTTAATCTTTAACATCTCCTGCCCAAGGTGTCTCAATTCACTGAGAATGAAATTTAAAGCCCTTAAAAATATCTATAGGACTTATAAAACCCTGCCCCAGTACTTCTAACCTCATATTCTCTTTAATCCACTTACTCTACTCCAAGTCACGCTGGCCTTTTCTTATAGTCCTCAAACTTGCTGAGTACACTCCCATCTCAGGGTCTTTGCATGTATTTATCATCTTCCTGGAACACTCACCTCTCCATAGCACATGGCTTACTTCTTCACATAGTTTATTCACTTAACTGTCTTCTTTTCAGGGAGTTCTATATTAGTCTCTTTAAAACAAAGAAATAAAACCTTCTCTATCTCATTAGCAACTCTAATTTTCTTCAGAGCACTTTTTACCAACTGGCATGTTATATTTCTATTTGTTTATTTTCTCCTTACTCATGGCATGTGAGTTACTTGACAATAAAGATTTTGTTCAATGCCATGTTTCAGCACCCAGGACAGTACCCGACACATTGCTATTGTACAATAAATAAGTGTTAAGTAAATTTCTAAAGGGAGAAAGAATGGAAGAATGGTCCCATCATTCAGATACAAATGTTGACTTATGACCTGTTTATCTGTTCTATCATATTATCATTCCTAGCCAAAGTGATGCTTGAAGAATGGCCATGAAACCTACATCAAACAAGTGATATATACTCACAATAGAGCTGTGTGTGACGCTACAGGAAAAACAGCACAAATCAAAGCAATGAGACCCATGAAGACGTCAGCCTGATCAATAGTCCAACACAGGCATGATGAGAAGTATGATGACCTTAGTAATACCTCCTCTTTTTTTTTCTTATGTCAGTTGGGACTGGCTTTCTTTTTCTTAAAATTGAAAGAATTCTGAAGTCCTTGATATTTTTTTCCAAAAGAAATGTAGTGTCTGTATCACAATGATCAATTATAATGCAGTTATACATACAAATATAATAATTAATTATCAATAATTAATGAGTATTTCAATTTTTGATAGTATAATTTGTTATAAATTTTATATAGTTTGCTAATCTGGAAAAGGATAAAATGTACTGTTTTTAGTATATATGAATTCCAGTCATTTTAGCATGACTAACTTATTAAAAGCATTTAGTGATAGATTGAGTTATTAGTAATGACTTGAAAATATCAGATGATATCAAAATGTGGCTAAATAAAAGATGCCCTTGCTTATATTTCCCTCTCAACAATAACAATTTGGCATCTATCCATGGACAAAGACACCTTTATGGAAGCTGTGAAATCCAGCATCAAATGTCAATGGATCCAGAAAGACTCATTCCCATCCATGCATTGAATAATTGTTTTGACTATGGCCCCAGCAGTGAACTGTAAATAAGCTCTGACCTCTCTTGGCCACAGTCTGGAAGCCCCAGAGAAACATTATCTAAAACAACCATGACAGATGTAAGAGCAGTTGTGGAAGTTCAGGTTTTTTGAGACAAGTGTCTGGTACAAAGCTGAAGGAAATAAAAATGAGTTTGGACATGTGGAAGAAGGTAAGAGGCACACCTTCGCTTTCCTCATATTGTGTCTCTCCCTGGACAGCACAGCTCGGTGCCAAGAGGCCCTTTTGGTTCATGATTTCTCTCAAGAGGGAATGTGAGAAAGTATGAGTGAGTGTCTAGCTTCCTCAGCTGTGTGGGAGGTTTCCAAAGAGGCTTATTTATCTCTCACCTCATTCAGAGTACCAAGTAATGTGCTGCATGACTGGGGAGCAGGAGGAAGCTGGGAGAGTGGCAAATAGGATTCTCAGAGGACATTGAAGGGAAAAGGATCCGCTGATTGCATTGCACATGCAATCAGGAAGTCCATCCATGAGTCACTTGGGATGCCTGGCGTGTAGATCTGTTTACTATCCTGCGGGTACTTTCAGTGCTCTGCAAAGCTCATCCACACCCTCACACCCCAACCTGTAGTTGGCTTCCTGTGGCTCCCAGTGGTGATGAGAGTGACCTTTGGCAGACACATAGTGAACATGCATAGAAAGTCAGTTTGCTTCTGCAGGTCAAGGAAAGACCACATTTCAACATGAGTCCACACTTAAAAACAGAAAAGAGAGGCTGTCAGGACCCATCCAGGTACATTGCCAGGATGAAGAGAAGCCATACAAGCTTAAGAATTCTACCACAGGAGGGAGCAAGATGCATGGGGCAAGCACATGGTATAAGGACTGAGAAAGTTTCAGAATCCCTAGTAAGGCTCATGGAAAGTATTTCTCCCCCAATGTCAATTAGTAAAGACTGGAAGAGATGATTGCTATTTGAAATGTGATTTCTACCATACAAAATTTGAATCAACATTGAAAATCTAGAAAAAATAAACACCACTATGGGATGACACTAATCTTTCAAAAGACGTGGAGATAAGTGGTATACCTATAAAGAATTCTAAATAGCTGTTTTATGGAAGCTTGATGAACTACAAGAAAACACAGGCAATTCAGAAAAATCATGAAAACAATACAGTAAAAAAAAAATGAGAGATATTAAAAAAAAAAGAAATCACTAAAAAGAACAAAATGGTTATAAAGAAGCTTTGTGCAAGCCTTATGGTAATCATAAAATAAAAACCTGCAGTAGATACACAAAAATAAAGGGAAAGAATCAAAGCATACACTTATGAAAAGTCAACATTTCATGAAGAAAAACAGCAAGAGAGGAAAAAAGGACAAGGGGACTATAACATATTCAGAGACAATTAAATGACATTGCTAAGTCCTTACCTATCAATGTTTACTGTGAATTTAGATGACTTGAATTTTCTAATGAAAAGACAGAAAAAAGACAGGAAAAAAAACAAGTGAACAGCAACAAAAACAACAGCATGACGTAGCTCGCTATATACTGTTTATAAGAGATTCACTTCAACTTTAAAGACACATATAAGTGCAAAGCGAGGGGATGGAAAAAGATACTTCATGCAATTATAAACCAAAAGAGAACAGGGGTTTATATAGATCCAATGGATAAAATAGACTTTAACTCAAATTTGTAACAGGAGACTAGGTTATTATACAATGACCAAAGGGTAAATTCATCAACAACATATCCAACATCAGAAATTCTAAAAGAATTAAGGAGATACTGACATATCTGAAGGGAGAAATAGAAAACAATACAACAATACAGTAATAGTAGAGGACTTCAATGCCCGACTTTCAACTATATATAGATTATCCAGACAGTAAATCAATTAGGAAACTTTAAGCTTGTACTATACTTTAGACCAACTGAGCCTAACAGACACATAGAGAACATTCCATCCAACAACAGAAGAATACACATTATTTCTCAGTGAACTTGGAACATTCTCCAGGATAGATCAAATGACAAGTCACAAAATAAATCCTAGCAAATATAAGAAGGCTGAGATCACACCATATATCTTTTCTGACCCCAGTAGTTTGAAACTAAAAACCAATAACAGGAGGAACACTTGAAAATTCACAAATGTGTGAAGCAATTAATGGATTTTTAAAAAAATCTAAAACGAAAAATTTTCAAAGTCATGAAAAAAGTGAAAATGAAAATACAACATATTAAAACTTATGGAACAAAGCAAAAGCAGTTCTAAAGCAGAAACTTGTGATAAATGTCTACAGTAGGAAAAAAAAATAAAGTTTTCAAGTAAGTAACTTAACTTTACACCTCCAGTATTGTGAACAGAAGAGCAATTGGAAACCAAAATTAGAAGAATGAAGGGAATAAAGATTAGAGCTGAAATATATAAGAATCAAAAAATACATACATAAAATAGAAAGATAAAAAAACTAAGACCTGTTTTTTAAAAAGGTAAAAGGTGAATAAAATTGACTAAATGAAGGAAAAAAAGAGAAAAGATTCAGGTAAATCAGAAATAAGAAGGAAGACATTACAATGCAAAGCACAGAAAGAAATATAAAGGCTCATAAGTTACTATTATGAACACTAGCATGTTGAATAATTTAGAAGAAATGAATAAATTCCTAAAAAAACACAGTCTATTAAGACTGAATCATGAAGAAATAAAACAAAAATATGAGTAGGCCAATAATAAATGAGGGGATTGAATCAATAATGAAAAACATCTCAACAAAGAAAAGTCCAGGATGAGATTACTTTCACTGGTGAATTGGATCAAATGTTCAAAGAAGAATTAATGCCAATAGTTCTTAAACTCTTCCAAAAAGAGTTTAAGAAGAAATACCTCCAAACTCATTTTACAAGGCTAGCATTACCTTCATAACAAAGCAATATGAGGACACTACAGGAAAAGAAAACTATAGGCCAATATCCCTGATGAAAATTGATGTAGAATTTCTCAACCACCCCTTAGTATGCTGAGTTCAACAGTATGTTAAAAGGATCATACACCAAGATCAAGTGAGATTTATGCCTGTGATACAAGGAAGTTTCAACATATATAAATCAATAAAAATGATATGTACATTAACACAAAGATAAAAATTATGTGATTTCCTGATTTCTTTTTAGATGCAGAAAGAGCACTTGACAAAAGAAAACATCCATTGAAAACCCTCAAAAAATTGGATATAGAAGGAACATACTTCAACATAATACAGGTCAAATATGGCAAGCCCGCAGATAATACCATACTCAACATTGAAAGTCTGAAAAGTTTTCCAGTAAGATTAGTTATAAGAGAAGAGTATCACTCTCACCACCCACATTCAACATGATACTAGAAGTCTTAGCCAGAGAAACTAGGGGGAAAAAAATGAACAACAGAAAGAAGCAAAATTGTCTACGATTTTAACTATGTAATAATATCGTATACTAAATACAGAAAAGTCTAAAGGCTCCACCTCCCCCCAAAAATGTTAGAACCAATGAATGAATTCAGTAAAGTTGCAGAATATAAAATCTGCATACAGAAATTAATTGCACTTCTCTACACTAATCATGAAATATCTGAAAAAGAAATTTTTAAAATTCCCATTCACAATACCATTAAAACCAATAAAATACATAGAAACAAATTTAATTCAAGAGCTAAAAGATCTACACATTGAAAGTACAGACTTTGATAAAAGAAATTGAAGAAAACCCAAGTAAATGAAAAAAATGTCCCCTGTTCATGGATCAGAAGAATTGATATTTTTAAAATGTGCCACTCAAGGTCATTTATAGATTCAATGCAATCACTATCAAAATTCCAATGGCAATTTCCACAGGAAAAAATCATCCTAAAATGCGTACGGAATCACAAAGGTCCTGAATATACAAAATAATTCTGACAAAGAACAAAGCTGGAGACAGCACACTTTAAACTATATATGCAAAGCTACAGCAAGCAAAACAATGTTACCAGCATTCAGTCCAGTTCAGTCGCTCAGTCGTGTCTGACTCTTTACGACCCCATGGACTGCAGCACGCCCCAATGAAATAAATTAGAAGCCCCCAAATAAACCTTCATGTATATGGTTAACTAACGTTTGGCAAGAGAGTTAAGAGTACTCAATGCAGAAAAGATAGTCTCTTCAATAAATTATGTTGCCAACCTGGATAATCATTTGCAGAAATATGAAACTGGACACTTAACTTACGGAATTAAAAAAAAAAATGGATTAAAGACTAAGCATAAGACCTGAAATTTTAAACCTCTTAAAAGAAAACATAAGGAAGAAACCTCCTTTAACTTGGTTTTGGCAATGTGTTTTCGTATATGACACCAAAGGTGCAAACAGCAAAAGTCAACAATCAGTAAGTGGGAATGTGCTGTGCTGGGCTTAGTCTCTTAGTTGGGTCCAACTCTTTGTGACCCCGTGAACTGCAGCCCACCAGGCTCCTCTGTCCATGGGGAGTCTCCAGGCAAGAATATTGGAGTGGGTTACCATGGCCTCCTCCACGTGATCTTCCCAACCCAGGGACTGAACCCAGGTCTCCCATATTGCAGGTGGATTCTTTACCATCTGAGCCAACAGGGAAGCCCTAGAATACTAGAATGGGTAGCCTATCCCTTCTCCTATCCCCTTTCTATGTGACCTTCTACCTGACCCAGGAACGAATCGGGGTCTCCTGCATTGCAGGCAGATTCTTTACCAGCTGAGCTACCAGGGAACCCAAGTGGGACTACATCAAACTAAATATCTTCTGCATAGAAAAAGAAACAATTGACAGGACTAAAAGGCAATTTGAAGAATGTGGGCAATATTTGCAAAACATATATCTGATAAGGGTTAATATCACAAATTATAAAGAGCTCATAAAAATTAATAGTAAAAAATTTGATTTAAAAATAGGTGCAGGAACTACTTAGACATTATTCTAAAAATAAATGGCCAGCAAGTGCACGAAATGGTGTTCAATATCACTAAACATGAGGGAAATTCAAATCAAAACCATGATGGGTTAACACCCTGCACTTGTCAGAATGGCTAGCATCAGACAGACAAGAGATGGAGATATATAAATATATATATATATATATATAAGATAACTAATAACCTACTGTATAGCACAAAAACTCTATTCAATACTTGGTAGTGACCTATATGGGGATATAATCTAAAAAAGTGAATGTATGTATATATATATAAATGATTCAGTTTGTGGTACAGCAGAATATTCACATCATTGTGAATCAACTACACTCCAATAAAAGAAAAAAAAGAGAGATAATAAGTGTTGGTGAAGACGTGGAGGAAAGGGAACTCATGTGCATTGTTGTCAGGACTACAAATTGGTAAATACACTATAGAAAACAGCATGGAGGGTTGTCAGAAAACTGAAAATAGAATTACTATGTGATGCAGAAATCTCACTTCTGGGTATGTATTTGAAGAAAATGAGCCAGGATCTCAAAGAGATATCTACACTTGCATGTTAATTGCAGTGTTATTCACAATAGCCTAAATGTGCAACTTAAGTGTTCATATATGAGTTACTGGATAAATAATACATGATACACATATGATATATAATATAAAATGATTATATATATAAATGAAATATTCAGTCACAAGAAAAAAGGAAAATCTTGCCATTTGTGGTAGATGAAAGTTGAGCACATTATGCTAAGTGAAATAAGGCAATTAGATACAGAAAAATGAATATTGCATGACATCACTTACTTGTGTATCTAAAAAAGCAGAATTCATAGAAACAGAGAGGAGAATACTGGTTTTCAGGCACTCGCAGTGGGGGAAATGGGGAGATCCATTCAAAGATACCAAGTTATAAAATGAATAAGTGCTAGAGATGTAATGTACAGCATGGTAATGGTAGTTAACAATACTCCATTGCACACTTTGAAAGTGGCTAGGAGAGTGATTCTGAAATCTCATCACAAAAGAGATGGTTATTGTGAGAGATGATGGAGCTGTTAACAAACTCTACTGTGGTAATAATTTCCCAATATATAAGAGCAACTACTCCAATAAAAGAAAAGAAAAATGAGCTTTATTGTCACCATTTGTCAATTACGCTTGTAGCTAGTAATTTAATTCATTGCTTAATAAATCCAGAGAAACTTAGATGGAGAGGATCTAAGAATCAAACTGCACCCCTTTATTTCACAGATTAGGACACTAAGATCAGGGAAATGTAATAATCTAGGTAGTAAATTAAAAGTCATACATGTTTCATTTTATATAAGCCTTATCGAGAGCCTAGTTGAATTTTAGTATTTACATATTCACAAATAGAAATGTAGCTGTGAAATTGAAACCAAATTATGAGTCAGTGGTGACTAAAAATTTCATAGCAGGTGCAGCCCTTAAATTTATCTTGTCTCACATTCCAGATGATGCACCAAGTGAGGAACCTGACTATATTAAATGAACACATCCTAATATAAGAGACTGCAAATACTCATATGAAAGGTCAACATTAATACCGAAAGATCAGTGGTATGAATACAGTTAAGACATTTTAACCTAATTGACAATAATATCATACTATAATAAAGACAAGTCTTATTAAGACCCAGAGGGATCGGATGGGGAGGGAGGTGGGAGAGGGGATCAGAATGGGGACCAGAATGTAAATCCGTGGCTAATTCATGTCAATGTATGACAAAAACCACTACAATATTGTAAAGTAATTAGCCTCCAACTAATAAAAACTAAAGGAAAAAAAAAAAGAATGAAGCAAACAATGAAGAAAAAAGAGTGATCTGAGGTACGCAGGAGAATATGTTACATGAGTCACAAAATTTCCTTTTTACTTAAATAATTTGGAATTGAATTTTTGTCACTGGCAACCCAATAAAGGGCTTAACAGGTGGCTCAGTGGTAAAGAATCCACCTGCCAATTCAGGAGATGCAGGCTGGATCCCTGGGTCTGGAAGAGCCCCTGGAGGAGGAAATGGAAACCCACTCTAATATTCTTGTTAGAAATTCCTATGGACAGAGGAGCCTGGTGGGCTGCAGTCATGGGGTCACAAAGAGTTGGACAAAACCAAGCACAACCAAGAAGATTTGATTAGCACAGGACAGTGCCTACAGGAAACACAGAATAAATACATACATCTGCTTCTTTCCAAAAGCTTACATTACCTTCAGAAAAACGTAACTAGATTGCATGAAATAATAAATAATATGATGATAGAATATAGAATTAATTACTGACTTGATAGTTTGTAAATCGCTTTGTGCTCATTTATATATGCCATACTCATTAGAAACAGGATCTTACATGCTCTAATAAGTAGGACATTTGACAAGTTATATAATCTTTTTACAGTTTTCCATCAATGAAAAAGGAAATGTGATTGTATCTCTTACAAAATTGCTCAAGCATTAAATTAATAGTATATACAAGGCATAAAACACAATGTTGCCAAATAATCATTTCTCAATATTAACTATGATTATAATTGGTACTGTCATTATTATCATCATTTTGGTAGGCAGCTTGTAACAAGGATCCCAATGATTTCACATCTTAGTATTTATTAAGTCTTTGTATAATCCCCTGCACTTGAGTATTGGCTGTATCTAGCTGCCTGCTTCTAATAGAATACAGGAAAAGTGATGAAATATGATAAGATAATAAGAAAGACCATGAGTTCTATTTTGCTAGCACTTTCTCTCTTGCTGTTAATCTCTCTTGCCATTCTACTTGCTTGCTCTGAAGCAATGACCTACGAGGCCTTAAGATGTTCTATGGAGGTCTGGTGGGCAGGAAATGTTAAAGCCTCTGACCAAACAGAGCCTCCATGAGAAAGTATATTCTTCAAAACCTATGTAGGTAGGCTTAGGAGCAGATCTTCTCCAATCAAGCCTTCAGTTAAAAATACAGTGTTGGTTGATATATTGATTGTGCATTGTGATCTGCAGACACTGTAATATAATAAATGTCTATTGTTTTTTAAATCATTATATTTCATGTAATCTGTTATGCAGCAATAGATAACTAATAGAGTCATCATTACCACATGATACTCAAGAAATACTCAGGAATAATACCATATTCTATGAATGCCTTTGGAGGAGTAGGGACTTTAAAAGATTAAAATAAGATTGGGATAGGCATAAGAGGTGATTTGAAAGTGTGAGGTCATTTAAGGAGACAGAAGAACATGGGCTAAAGCATCAAAAACAGAATACGGAACATTTAAAAAGTGCTAGTGTTAGTTGTTCAGTCTTGTCCAACTTTTTGCCACCCCACGGACTATAGCCCGCCAGGCTCCTCCGTCCATAGCATTCTCCAGGCAAGAATACTGGAGTGGGTTGCCATTTCCTTCTCCAGGGGATCTTCCCCACCCAGGGATTGAACCCCTATCTCCTGCATTGCATGCAGATTCTTTACCATCTGAGCCATCAGGGAAGCATAAGAAGCATTAGTGAAACTGAAAGTCACTAGGTTGGGTCGACTGTTTGTGATCCCATGGACTATACAGTCCACGGAATTCTCCAGGCCAGAATACTAGAATGGGTAGCTGTTCCCAACCCACAGGTAGAACCCAGGTCTCCCGCATTACAGGCAGGTTCTTTAGCAGCTGAGTCACAAAGGAAGCCCAAGAAGCATTAAATTAAGCTCAAATATGACTGAGATGGGAATGTGTAAGTTTGTAAGTTTGACGGAGGAAAAAAAACCAAGTTCACTCAAGTGCAGGCTTTTCCACTGGACTTATTAGATACTTGATAGCGAAATAAGTGACATGGTGGTAAGAAAAAAAAATGTTTATAGAAAGTTTTTGAGTGGACATCTGCACCATTGATTACAGAGAGAAGAAACTTGTCATGGAGGTCAGCTCTTATCCATGTATGATAACACGTGAACACAAACTAAAGGGAGAGCAGTAAGGATGGAAGATACTCAGTGACAAAACACGGTTTTCCCAGATGGCCACAGGTGAGCAGACTGTGCCCAGAATGTCAGATCGTTAAGGATGTCAATATATATATAATTAACTTTATCATTCCTTCTACTCTCCTCACTTGGAAGTTACTAAACTATTAATTCTTTACTCATTAACTCTTTGACTGCTGTCCATCTATGCAACTACTGTCCATAAGTAGCTGAAATAGCTATAAATCTATAAGGACGGATAGGGTAGATAGGGTCTTAGGCCAAGAACAGTACTCAGAGAGAGGGGAAATCATGAAGACGGATTCCAAACACTCATCTTTTTTTCAACCTAAGGATGTCCCATTTGATTCCCAAAATTGTCTCATAAATCTAACAGAATGAGATAAATACAAATTACTGTATTTGAGAATGAGTCCACTATTTTTTGTTTTTGTTGAACAACACAGTGCTAAATTCCGAGCAAACCAAAAAAAAAAAAAAAAAACCCCAAAAGTTACACACACAAAATTGCTGCCCTAATGAACCTTTCAATCTGAGTTTAAAAAGTAAAAATGCTTAACTAGCCATTCATAAAAGTAATGAAGGGTCATTAAATTATAGAGGTACTCTTAATGTGAAGCACAATATGAGAGTGATTTAGCAGAGTCAATATTTAATGGAATATTGATTTATATGTAGAAACCCTATTACTAACAATTTAAAATAGAATTTAAGTATTTGAGCAAATTTTTCTAGGGCAGTCACTTTTCTTCCTCACCTGTTTCTTGTTTGTAATTTTATTGTTTGCCATCTGTTTTGTAGCTTTGTTTTGTACTAGAAGCTATTTTGACATTCTGTAAAAAAAGGATGAATTATTATTTAAATGTAATTAAAAACACATGGAAGGGGGGATCGGGATGGGGAATACGTGTAAATCTATGGCTGATTCATATCAATGTATGACCAAAAAAATAAAAATTAAAAAAAAAAACAAAAACACATGGAAAAATCATTGATAGCAGTGTGACAATGAGAGAAAGTTCTGTAAGCAAGAAAACTGTCTACATGATATTCTTAAGAAAAGCAAAATCGAATCAAATTTGGGATTAATATCCATGCAAGAGGTCATTTAGATAAGAGAACAGTCAGGCCTTTTCAGTTTGTATCTTAGATTTTTCAAGTAAATTTCTCATTCATATACAACACACTTACAGAAAAGTACATAAATCATAAGTGTAGAGCTCAATGAATTTTTTATAAATTGAACCCAACTGCTCAGCCAAAACCCAGATCAAAAAACAAAATATTGCTGGCACCCCATAAAGACCCTTAATATGTCTCCAAGTTACTTCTGCCCTCTGAAGGATAAACGCCCTATTCATTTCTCAAATCATAAATAGCATATGCCTATTATGTAAACGGTAATTAATGTTTACTTAAATGTTTTCAATTTTCATCCTTGTGTGATGGTGCAGTCATCAATTCTCATTTATGTAATGGTATTACAATGAATATATTAATTTACCAAAATGTATTATTCTTTCTCCTCTAGATGGACATTTGGGTTTGTTTCTAGTTTCAGGCTATTACAAACAGTGCAGCTATGAACCAGCTACTATCAAATGAACATACATTGATATAAACATCCACTTTAGGGCTTTCCTTGTGACTCAAGCAGTAAAGAATCTGCCTGCAATTCAGGAGACTAAAGTTCGATCCCTGGGTTAGGAAGATCCCCTGGAAGGAAATGGCAACCCACTCCTGTCCTCTTGCCTGGAAAACTCCAATGAACAGAGGAGCCTGGCAAACTACAGTCCATGGGGTCACAAAGAGTTGTATATGATTGAGTGGCTAACACAACACAATGACATACAAACACTTACATAATTTGAACTAGATACTATGCATGGTGTAAAACTCCTTAGATGACTGACTTCATATAATTTTTCAATAAAATAGCATACTATAGATATTATTAATATCTTCATTGTTAAACTACAGAAACTGAGGTTTGGAAAAGCTGCCTAAGGTATCATAGCTAGTAAGCAAGGAAGATGGAAGTCTTGATTCAATGCATAATATGTGTTGGAACTTCATGTAGAAACAGTGTTATTGTTGTTAGTCTCTCAGTCATGTCTGACTCTTTGGGACCCCATGGAATGTAGCCCACCAGGCTCCTCTGTTCATGGAATTCTCTAAGCAAGAATATTGGGGTGTGTTGTCATGAGCTTCTCCAGGGGATCTTCCCAACCCAATGATCAACCCCAAGTCTCCTACATTGCAGGCAGATTCTTTACTATCTGAGCTTCCAGGGAAGCCACAGAAACAATAGAGATAGCAAGAAACAAAACAACTCACAATCCCTGTCAACTGTTTTGGATGGTTTTTGGAAAAGGAATGATAAAATGCCATACATTAGTCTGTGAGGTAAAAAATGCAAAGAGAAGGGTAAAATAGGAAGGAAAATAAGGAGTGGGGAAGTATTGATTTCAAAGCATGATGGCTAGAGAAAACTGATGAGAAGAATGCTGTTAGAATAAAAACTCAGAAGGAAAAATATGTCTAATTACAGAACCCATCCTGTTTACTGCCATATTAAACCATTACACATACACTTATATCTTCTTAATGGAGATTCCCTGGAAATACTGTGCATCTTATTTTGAATAAACAGTCTATTGACCACACAGCCTATAGACCATTCAGTTCAGCTCAGTCACTCAGTAGTGTCCGACTCTTTACAACCCCATGAACCACAGCATGCCAGGCCTCCCTGTCCATCACCAACTCCCGGAGTCCACCCACACCCACGGCCATCAAGTCAGTGATGCCATCCAACCATCTCATCCTCTGTCGTCCTCTTCTCCTCTCTCCTTCAGTCTTTCCCAGCATCAGGGTCTTTTCCAATGAGTCAGTTCTTCCCACCAGGTGGCCAAAGTATGGGAGTTTTAGCTTTAACATCAGTCCCTCCAATGAACACCCAGGACTGATCTCCTTCAGGATGGGCTGGTTGGATCTCCTTGAAGTCCAAGGGACTCTTAAGAGTCTTCTCCAACTCCACAGTTCAAAAGCATCAATTCTTCGGTGCTCAGCTTCCTTTATAGTCCAACTCTCACATACCATACGTGACCACTGGAAAAACCATAACCTTGACTAGATAGGCCTTTGTTGGAAAAGTAATGTCTCTGCTTTTTAATATGCTGTCTAGGTTGGTTATAACTTACCTTCCAAGGAGTAAGCATCTTTTAATTTCATGGCTGCAATCACCATCTGCAGTGATTTTGGAGCCCAGAAAAATAAAGTCAGCCACTGTTTCCATTATTTCCCCATTTATTCACCATGAAGTGATGGGACCAGATGCCATGATCTTAGTTTTCTGAATGTTGAGCTTTAAGCCAACTTTTTCACAGTCCTCTTTCATGTTCATCAAGAGGCTGTTTAGTTCTTCTTCACTTTCTGCCATAAGGGTGATGTCATCTGCATATCTGAGGTTATTGATATTTCTCCCGGCAATCTTGATTCCAGCTTGTGCTTCCTCCAGCCTAGCTGGAGGAAGATGTACTCTGCACATAAGTTAAATTACAATATACAGCCTTACGTACTCTTTTCCCAATTTGGAACCAGTCTGTTGTTCCATGTCCAGTTCCAACTGTTGCTTCCTGACCTGCATACAGGTTTCTCAAGAGGCAGGTCAGATGGTCTGGTATGCCCATCTCTTTCAGAATTTTACACTGTTTATTGTGATCCACAGTCGAAGGCTTTGGCATAGTCAATAAAGAAGAAATAGATGTTTTTCTGGAACTCTCTTGCTTTTTTGATGATCCAGTGGATGTTGGTAATTGATCTCTGATTCCTCTGCCTTTTCTAAAACCAGCTTGAACATCTGGGGAAGTTCAGGGTTCATGTATTGGTGAAGACTGACTTGGAGAATTTTAAGCATCACTTTACTAGCGTGTGAGATGAGTGCAATTGTGTAGTAGTTTGAGCATTCTTTGGCATTGCCTTTCTTTGGGATTGGAATGAAAACTGACCTTTTCCAGTCCTGTGGCCACTGCTGAGTTTTCCAAATTTGCTGGCATATTGAGTGCAGCGCTTTCACAGCATCATCTTTCAGGATTTGAAATAGCTCAACTGGAATTCCATCACCTCCACTAGCTTTGTTCGTAGTGATGCTTCCTAAGGCCCACCTGACTTCACATTCCAGGATGTCTGGCTCTAGGTGAGTGATCACACCATCGTGATTATCCGGGTCATGAAGATCTTTTTTGAACAGTTCTTCTGTGTATTCTTGCCACCTCTTCTTAATATCTTCTGCTTCTCTTAGGTCCATACCATTTCTGTCCTTTATTGAGCCCATCTTTGCCCGAAGTTCCCTTGGTATCTCTAATTTTCTTGAAGAGATCTCTAGTCTTTCCCATCCTATTGTTTTCCTCTATTTCTTTGCACTGATCCCTTAGGAAGGCTTTCTTATCTCTCCTTGCTATTCTTTGGAATGCTGAATTCAAATGGGAATATCTTTCCTTTTCTCCTTTGCTTTTAGCTTGTCTTCTTTTCACAGCTATTTGTAAGGCCTCCTCAGACAGCCATTTTGCTTTTTTGCATTTCTTTCTCTTGGGGATGGTCTTGATCCCTGTCTCCTGTACAATGTCACGAACCTCTATCCATGTTCATTAGGCACTCTATCAGATCTAACCCCTTAAATCTATTTCTCACTTCCACTGTATAATCATAAGGGATTTTATTTAGGTCATACCTGAATGGTCTAGTGGTTTTCTCCACTTTCTTCAATTTTAGTCTGAATTTGGCAATAGGGAGTTCATGATCTGAGCCACAGTCAGCTCCCTGTCTTGTGTTTTGCTGACTGTATGGAGCTTCTCCATCTTTGGCTGCGAAGACTATCATCAGCCTGATTTCAGTGTTGACCATCTGGTCCTGTCCGTGTGTAGAGTCTTCTCTTGTGTTATTGGAAGAGAGTGTTTGCTATGACCAGTGCGTTCCCTTGGCAGAAATCTATTAGCCTTTGCCCTGCTTCATTCTGTACTCCAAGGCTAAATTTGCCTGTTACTCCAGGTGTTTCTTGACTTCCTACTTTTGCATTCCAGTCCCCTATAATGAAAAGGACATCTTTTTGGGGTGTTAGTTCTAAAAGGTCTTGTAGGTCTTCATAGAAATATTCAACTTCAGCTTCTTCAGCGTTACTGGTCAGGTCATAGGCTTGGGTTACCGTGATATTGAATGGTTTGCTTTGGAAACGAACAGAGATGATTTTGTCGTTTTTGAGACTGCATCCAAGTACTGCATTTTGGACTCTTGTTGACTATGACGGCTATTCCATTTCTTCTAAGGGATTCCTGCCCACAGTAGTAGATATAATGGTCATCTGAGTTAAATTCCATTAAACAGAACAAAAGAAAACAAAGCAAACAAACAAATAAACAAAAAAACTAATAACATTGGATTTAATTACAAGAGCTTTAAAGACTAATTATGAGTAAGTAGCAAAACCATGTATACTTTTTACTTATAAATGACTGAAAATTCATAGCTAGACTAAAATATCAATTTTGATTAGACAAACACTGTTAGTTAATGGCAAAATTAGATAACACACTAGAAAGAATCAAGCTACTAGCACTTGTCTTTATGATTTAACCTTTATTCTAAGGGGTAATATACTTATAAAGTCAAACATAAAGTTATATAAATTGATTTCTGAAATATTTTATACAGTATAAGTTAATGAATCATTGGAATCATTTTTATTTTTATTTACCTCAAGAAAACTGGGTTAAATAGTTTGATAAGAGGTTTTTATTTCTGATGTGACCAAGCAGCTATTAGAGGATACTACCTTGACACTTATTATTTTGAAAAATATAAACAAGCAAACATAATCAAAAAACTCCATAATGACCTGAAAGTATTGGGAGAGTGAACCGAAGCACATCATTTTAGATGGAAGTTGACATTCATTAATAGAAGAATGAAGATAAGTGAATTACCAATTTTTATAGCTTTTAACCCAGGTCAGGTAAAACCTGTACATGGGTTGTCTAAAATCCTCATTGAAAAATCTACAAAGTTTCTGGCTTGAAGAACCACAGGACAAAGATTTGATAAGCTATAGCCACTGGTAAGTTTTGGAAGGGGTTTTAGAAAGGAGTGAATCAAAGAGAGAAAATCCAAAATTTGTTAACAAAATTTTTACAGTCTCAGGCTAATGTCTAAATAGTCATGTAGAAGACATCTTTCAAAATATAGAATAACTTTGTCTGAGTTTGAGTTGCCAGTCAAAAAAAAAAAAAAAGGGTTTATAGTTTTAGTCTAGTTAATTTAATTATATGTTAAAGAAAAGAAAATAAATAAACAAAACCACATGGTCTTAACTATATTCAAATGATGCTTAATATAATGTTCACAATATCCATGATAAAATCAAATATTAGTAGATATTTGAAGATTCAGGAGAAACGACAACAAAAGCAACTGCTAAAATTATGCAGTATTTATCAGAAAAAATCCACCTTTAACAGAACTATGTTAAACTCATAAAGAAAATCTCCTTACAATAAATAAAAGTATAGACAGTTGCATCAAAAAATAGAATCAATTTTAAAATCAAATGGGAATTTTACTACAATATAAGGAATTACTACAACATAAGAAATGTTTAGAATCATTGGGTTTATATAAATAGAATAAAGATAATGGAGGAAAATCAATGAACTTGTAGAAATAATAGCAGAAACAATCCAGGATAAAAAAAAATTAACATGATTTCAGGAACCTGTGAGTCAGTACAAAAAAATTCCAAGGTATGTGTAATTACAGTTCTAGAAAGAGAGGGCATAGAGAAAGAAGAACACAAAATATTTGAAGAACTGACAGCCTAATAATCATATATTTTAAAAAGGTATTAGTTTTAGATTCAAATAGTTCAAGAAATATAAACACAAAATAAGAGCAGGGGCCATATTACCTTGAAAGAAATGTTAAAAGCAGCTAATCAGTTCAGTTCAGTTCAGTTCAGTCACTCAGTGGTGTCCAAACTTTGCGACCCCATGAACTGCAGCATGCCAGGCCTCCCTGTCCATCACCAACTCCCGGAGTCCACCCAAACCCATGGCCATTGAGTGCGTGATGTCATCCAACCATCTCATCCTCTGTCATCCCCTTCTCCTCCCACCTTCAGTCTTTCCCAGCATCAGGGTCTTTTCCAATGAGTCAATTCTTCCCATCAGATGGCCAAAGGATTGGAGTTTCAGCTTCAACATCAGTCCTTCCAATGAACACCCAGGACTGATCTCCTTTAAGATGGACTGGTTGGATCTCCTTGCAGTCCAAGGGACTCTCAAGAGTCTTCTCCAGCACCACAGCTCAAAAGCATCAATTCTTCAGTGCTCAGCTTTCTTTATAGTCCAACTCTCACATCCATACATGACCACTGGAAAAACCATAGCCTTGACTAGACGGACCTTTGTTGACAAAGTGATGTCCATTAGTTTTAGATTCAAAGAGTTCAAGAAATATAAACGCAAAGGACCATATTGCCCTGAAAGAAATGTTAAAAGCAGCTCATTAGAAAGACCAATGACAGATAAAAAACTAGTGCTTTGTTTTAAAGAAAAAAGAGAAAGCATCAAAAATGTATAAGTGAAGGTAAAATAAAAACTAGTTAATCTAAAAGATAATAGTTTTAAAATAATGGCAAAAGTATATTTGGTTATGTAAAGTTATGTAAAAGTGAAATGAATGGTAACAATGATGAAGGTGCAGTGTTTTTCAAAAGTGGACTAGGGTTAGTTGTAAATGTGTATTGCAAACTCAAGGGTAATGACTTCAAAAGATAAAATAGTAATAGCAATAATCTCTTTGGCCACCTGTTATGAAGTGTTGACTCACTGGAAAAGACCCTGATGCTGGGAAAGACTGAAGGCAAAAAGAGAAGGGGACGGTAGAGGATGAGATGGATAGACAGCATCCATGAGTCAACAGACATGAATTTGAGCAAACTCTGGGAGACTGAAGAACAGAAGAGCCTAGAATACTGCTGTCCATGGGGTTGCAAAGAGTCAGCATGACTTAGCAACTGAACAGCAGCAACAACAACATAGTTGATATAAGAAAGGAGAGAAAGCTGAATCACATAAAATTTCAGTTAAAAGCATAAAAGGCAAAAAAAGGATGGAATAAAAATAGATAAAAGGAACTATGACAAATGAAAAATTATCAAATAAGGTATATGTTACTGGAATTATATTTAATCAATAATTTCCTTAAACAGTAATGGTCTCCTTAAACACTAATGGTTCTTGCCTGGAGAATCTTATGGCGGGCTATGATCCATAGGGTTGCAAAGAGTCCTACATGACAGAGATGACTTAGTATGCATATAGACTAAAACTAAAGGGATGGAGAAAGCTATTCCACAGTAACACTAATGAAAAGAAAGAGTAGCTATATTAATTTCAGACAGAGTAGACTTCAGGCCAAGGAAAGTTATTAGAGATAAAGAGAGGTATTACATAATGATAATGTGGCCAATATTCCAAGAAGACAAAATAACCTTTAATAAGTATTAGCCTAACATCAGAGTTCAGAACCGTGGAACTTTCCAGATGTTCAAGCTGGATTTAGAAAAGGCAGAGGAACCAGAGATCAAACTGCCAACATCCATTGGATCATTGAAAAAGCAAGCGAGTTCCAGAAAAACACCTACTTCTGCTTTATTGACTATGCCAAAATCTTTGACTATGTGGATCATTAAAAAAAGTGTGGAAAATTCTGAAAGAGATGGGAATACCAGACCACCTGACCTGCCTCTTGAGAAATCTGTATGCAGGTCAAGAAGCAACAGTTAGAACTGGACATGGAACAACAGACTGGTTCCAGATCAGGAAGGAGTACGTCAAGGCTGTATATTGTCACCCTGCTTGTTTAACTTTTATGCGGAGTACATCATGTGAAATGCTAGGCTGGATGAAGCACATGCTGAAATCCAGATTGCTGGGAGAAATATCAATAACCTCAAATATGCAGATGACCCCACCCTTATGGCAGAAATTGAAGAAGAACTAAAGAACCTCTTGATGAAAGTGAAAGAGGAGAGTGAAAGAGCTGGTTTAAAAACTCAATGGGGAATACGTGTAAATCTAAGGCTGATTCATATCAATGTACGACAAAACCCACTGAAATGTTGTGAAGTAATTAGCCTCCAACAAATAAAAAAAAAAAAGAAGAAGAAAAAAAAACTCAATGTTAAAAAAACTAAGATCATGGCATCTGGTCCCATCACTTCATGGCAAATGGGTGGGGAAACAATGGAAAGTGACAGACTTTATTTTCTTGGGCTCCAAAATCACTGCAGATGGTGACTGCAGCCATGAAATTAAAAGATGCTTGCTCCCTGGAAGAAAAGTTATGACCAACCTAGACAGCATATTAAAAAACAGAGATGTTACTTTGCCAACAAAGTTCCACCTAGTCAAAGCTTTGGTTTTTCCAGTAGTCATGTATGGATGTGAGAGTTGGGCAGTAAATAAATCTGAGCACCAAAGAATTGGTGCTTTTGAACTGTGGTGTTGGAGCAGACTCTTGAGTCCCTTGGACAACAAGAAGATCCAACCAGTCCATCCTAAAGGAAATCAGTACTGGATATTTAATTGGAAGGACTGATGCTACAGCTGAAACTCCCATACTTTGGTCACCTGATTTGAAGAACTGACTCATTGGTAGACACTGATTCTGGGAAAGATTGAAGGTGGGAGGAGAAGGGGATGACAGAGGATAAGATGGTTGGATGGTATCACCAACTCAATGGACATGAATTTGAGTAAGCTACAGGAGTTGGTGATGGACAGAGAAGCCTGGTGGGCTGCAGTCCATGGGGTCACAAAGAGTTGGACACGACTGAGTGACTGAACCAAACTGAACATCAGAGTATCAAAATATGTGAGGCAAAATGTGATAGAACTGCAAGAAGAAATATATGAATCCACAATTTTAGCTGAAGAAATTAACATGTCTCTTTAAGAAATGGACAAATCCATTATGCAGAAAATCCAGTAAGGGCATAATTGAACTTAACCCTGCTGCTTTTGCTTAATCTCTCAGTTGTGTTGGACTCTATGAGACCCTAGGCTCCTCTATCCATGGAATTCTCCAGGCAAGAGTACTGGAGTGGATTGCCATGCCCTCCTCCAGGGGATCTTCACAAGCCAGGAATCGAAACCAGGTCTCCCATATTGCAGGTGGGTTCTTTACCTCTGAGCCACCAGGGAAGCCTGAACTTAACTCTACCATCAGTCAAATGGTTATAATTGACATCTACACAACACTTCATCTGACAACATTCTGCTTGATAGAAGAAGGCAATGAAGGTATTTAATCTTAGAGTGTTATTTATTATAGTTCAAATTCTGTTGGAAATGTGATGCTATTTAAGTTATTTATTTCTCCTTGAGTGTGCTCTGGCATGTTGTGTCTTTCAAGTCATTTGTGTATGGCATCTAAGCAATCTAATTTATTAACATAAATAGTCTGGCATATCCTCTTATCATCCTTTAAGTGTCTGTAGGATCTACAGTAATATTTCTGCATTTATTCTTTATATTGGTAATTTGTATGCTTTCCTATAATAAAATAAATTTAAAAGGCACAATCTTTTAAATATATAATCTGATGAAATTTAAGGATGGATACCATGTAGGGATACCATGTAAATAACCAAAAAGAAGTTGTTAAATGAACAACAAAAAATACTTTCACAAGAAAATTAATTGAAATAAAAGGGATATTTCATTAATAAAAAGGGTCATCCAGCAAAAATAGAACAACTATAAACTCACCAACTATCTAGATTAAAATACTTCAAGAAAAAAAATTAACAAAACAAAAAGAAAAATCACCCAACTTTTAAAAATTGAGACTTTAATAAACATCTTAGTAATTGATAGAATTAGAAGGTTACTAGGTAGTAAAAATCATATAGAAAATCTGAAAGCAGAGTTCTAGACTTGGCTTAATATATAAAGATACTCCACCTAATAATTGCAAAATATATATTTTTTCTTTATAAGTAACCATGAAGTATTTAGCAAAATTGATCATTTACTAGCAATAAAGCTATCTCAACACATTATAGGATGAAATGATGCATAATTAATTCCAAAATCGGAATAGAACTAATCTAGAAATCGGTTAAAACCAAAAATATCTGAAAATATCCATATATTTGGAAATTAAGGATCACTTTTCCAAATAGAGTACTATGCATCATAAAATAAATTCCTTGAAAATTAGAAAGTATATTAAACTCAATATTAACAAAATAATTACATATGTCAACATGTGACCTGAAGCACAGCTGTGCTTACAGAGAAATTTTACCCTTAAATTAGTTTACTAGATTTTTTTAAAGACAAAAAGCAATTATCTAAATATCCTTTTCAAAAAAATTGTGTTAACATCAAAGAAAAAGTAGAAATAAAATAAAATAAAGAATAAAAATGATGAAAAGAGAGCAAACATACAATATAGTGAATCAGCAAAACCAAAAGTGAACACTTCAAAAAGGATAATTCAATTAATAAATCCCTTACAATATTGATTAAAAAAAAGAGGGAGGGAATGAAACAGAGAGAGAAAGAGAGAAGTTATATAGCTAGGAGTGAAAGCAGTAACATCACTACTAACAGCTCCGACATGAAAAAGATAACACAAAGTCATCATGATCAACTTAAAGCAATGAAACCCTAGAAAAATGGCAAATTCCTTAAAAATACAAATTACCAAGACTGAAGATAATTCACCAGCAAATTCTGACAAACATACCAGGAAGAAATAGCAACAAGCACAGATTCTTTCAGAGACAAGAAATAGTTGGAATGGTTTCCAACACATTTTATAAGGTCAGCATAACCTTGATAACAATATCTGACATCCAACAAATTTTAAAGGGAAAATTACCAAGGCAGTCCCACAGAAAAACACAGCTGGAACATGCCATGAAGAAATATTAACAAAATAAATCCATCAATATAAAAAAAGATAACATGTTATGACAGTATTGAGCTTATTCTCACTGGACTATAATCCAAAGCAATAACAGAACAATTTCGTTAATGATAGTTTATTGTCGATAGATAGTTTATTGTCGATAGGTAGTTTATTCCAAGAGTCATTCAATACTCATAAAGCAACCACTATGAAACACAATAACAGGCTGAGAAGAAAAATCACATGATTATAACAGTTGATGCAGAAAATGCATTTGAAAAATTTTAAAAACCTATAAATGATTAAAAACATTTCTAAAATATAGGAACGTTTTATAAAATTTTATAAAAATATTCCTAAAATATAGGAATAGAGGAAAATTTCCTAAATTTTATAAAGAGCACCACAAAAACCTATGCCTTCAACATAATTAATGGTGAAAGAAAGAATGCTTCCCCTTGAGATTGAGAAAAAGATAAGGGTGTCCATTATGTCACTTTTATTTGACATAGTGCTAGAAATTCTATCTAGCATATTAAGGCAGGAAAAGAAAGATAAAAACACACAGAACACAAAGAAGAAATAAAACTCTCCTTTTTCTTAAATGAAATAATTATTTATCTATGTAAAATAATTCCGATGATTTTACAAAACAAACAAAAACATTCTTGGAGCTAAGTAGCTCAGCAATATTGCAAGCATACAAGAGAACTATACAAAAATCTATTTTATTTCCATAGCAATTGACACTGAAATTGAAAATACCAGTCTAACAACATTTACAGGACTTCTATACTAAAAACTGTGAAACAGTATGAAAATATAAAATATATAAATTAGTGGAGAGTGGTATCATGTCCATATATTGAAAGACTCAACACTGTAAAGTCAATTCGTTCCAAAGTGTTCTATAGACTTAGTGAAATTTCTATCAAAACCCTCACAAGATTTTTATAGATTTAGACAAGATTATCCTAAAGTTTATATGGAGGGAAAAGACACTATAAAAGGAAAAGCAATTTTGCAAAGGAAAAATTAAAATTCAAGTAAATTTACCTGATTTCAAGAGTTACATAGCTATAGCAATCAGGACAACTTACTTAAACTTCCTTTAGGCAGTAATGTGTGTGGGTGGGTGTGGGTGTGTATATGTTAGTCACTCAGTTTTGTCCTACTCTTTGCAATACCATGGACTGTAGTTGGCCAGGCTCCTCTGTCCATGGAATTCTCCAGGCAAGAAAACTGGAGTGGGTGGCCATTTCATTCTCCAGGGTATCCTCCTGACCCAGGGATCAAACCCAGTTCTCCCTGGATTGCAGGCAGATTCTTTACCATTTGAGCCACAAGGGAAGCCCTTAGACACTAGTATAAATCTGTAGTTATTCCATTTTTTAAAATTTAATTTCATTCTTTGAACCCATTCCAGTACATTGACTTGGAGAATCCAAAGGATAGAGGAGCCTGGTAGTCTATAGTCCATAGGGTTGCAAAGAGTTGGACAAGAATGAAGTGACTTAGCATGCACGCACTCAAAATATAAAGTCTACTATTTTAAATTTCCTTTTTCTCCCTTTAATTCAATCAATATTTACTTCATTTATTTTGAATTTCTGTTGTTATGTTCAGTTCAGTTCAGTCGCTCAGTCGTGTCCGACTGCTTGCGACCCCATGTACCACAGCACGCCAGGCCTCCCTGTCCATCACCAACTCCCGGAGTCCACCCAAACCCATGGCCATGGAGTCCATGATGTCATCCAACCATCTCATCCTCTGTCGTCCCCTTCTCCTCCTGCCCTCAATCTTTCCCAGCATCAGGGTCTTTTCCAATGAGTCAGCTCTTCACATCAGGTGGCCAAAGGATTGGAGTTTCAGCTTCAACATCAGTCCCTCCAATGAACACCCAGGACTGATCTCCTTCAGGATGGACTAGTTGGATCTCCTTGCAGTCCAAGGGACTCTCAAGAGTCTTCTCCAACACCACAGTTCAAAAGCATCAATTCTTTGGTGCTCAGCTTTCTTTATAGTCCAACTCTCACATCCATACATGACCACTGGAAAAACCATAGTCTTGACTAGATAGACCTTTGTTGGCAAAGTAATGTCTCTGCTTTTAAATATGCTGTCTAGGTTGGTCATAACTTTCCTTCCAAGCAGTAAGTGTCTTTTAATTTCATGGCTGCAATCATCATCTGCAGTGATTTTGGAGCCCCGAAAGATAAAGTCAACCACTGTTTCCACTGTTTCCCCATCTATTCACCATGAAGTGATGGGACCAGATGCCATGATCTTAGATTTCTGAATGTTGAGCTTTAAGCCAACTTTTTCATAGTCCTCTTTCACTTTCATCAAGAGGCTTTTTAGTTCCTCTTCACTTTCTGCCATAAGGGTGGTGTCATCTGCACATCTGAGTTTATTGATATTTCTCCCGGCAATCTTGATTTCAGCTTGTGTATCTTCCAGCCCAGCGTTTCTCATGATGTACTCTGCATATAAGTTAAATAAGCACGGTGACAATATACAGCCTTGACGTACTCCTTTTCCTATTTGGAACCAGTCTGTTGTTCCATGTCCAGTTCTAACTGTTGCTTCCTGACCTGCATACAGGTTTCTCAAGAGGCAGGTCAGGTGGTCTTGTATGCCTATCTCTTTCAGAATTTTCCACAGTTTATTGTGATCCACACAGTCACAGCCTTTGTTCTTGTTATGTACACGTGTTTATAGTAACCGCAAGTTCTTGGTGGATTGACTTTTATCATTATAAAATGGCTTTCTTTGTTTCTGGTAACAATGTACACCATAAAGTCTGTTTTGTATGACATTAATATATCTACTCTAGCTTCTTTTTAGTTACTGGTTACATGGTGTCAGGGGACGTTTAAGGAATCCAGTATGTTGCATTTTTCTTCCTTTGTGTGCCATTTCTCAAGGATTCTCTGTTCCTTATCAGTTCCTATTCCAGGAACAAGTAGAGCTGCATGCAGCTCTCAGGACTGAGATCATGAGAAATGGTATCTGCTTGGATTCCTTTCAGTAACTCCCTTCAGTGACTCTTTTCAGCGTTAGCGACCTTGTATGTATTAGACTATCCATATTGTGACTATTGATAAAATTTCATCCTGTGTAATAGCTGTGTAATCATCTTACTAAACTTATCTAAGCCTGCATTTCTGCTAATAAAATACCTTTGCTCCATCAGAGCTTGGGTCCCCGTGTCTTTCTCTCTCTCTCTCTCTCCCTCCCTCCGGCTAATTCTCTGGAGCACAGAAACATGATTGGTTCTCTGCATAAACCAGGGAATATTAGCTTCTTTCTCTCTTTCACTTTCTTATTGTCGACTCCAGACTGCCAGGTCCTGGTCCATTAAAGGACCGCAACAACATGGTATGTCTTTTCATCCTCTTCCTTTCAACCTATTTGTGTATTTGAATCTAAAGTGTGTCTCTTATATATAGCATATGTGTTGATTTAGTTGCTAAGTTGTGTTTGACTCTTCTGTGACCCCATGGACAATAGCCCACCAAGTTCCTCTATCCATGGGATTTTGCAGGCTTTTAAGAATATTAGAATGGGTTGCCATCTCCTTTTGCAGGATATCTTCCTGACCCAGGGATCAAACCCAAGTCTCTTGCATTGGGAGAGTCTTTACCACTGAACTACCTGGGAAGCCTCATATACAGTATATAGTTGGATTCTGCTTTGTTTTGTGTTTTTAGCATTCTTCCAACATCTGACATTTAATTGAAGAGTTTAATTTAGTTACATGTAATATGCTTACTAATAAGCTGTGATTGGCCTCTGATCTTTTGTTGTTTTCTATATGTCTTAGGTATTATTTTTGTTCCTCAGTTCTTCCTTTACTGCTTTGTTTCCTGTTAAATAAATATGTTCTGGTGTTCCATTTTAATACTCTGGCAGTTTCTTGTACTATATATTTTTGAATTATCAGAGATGGCCCTTGGCATTACCATTAACATCCAAATTCCTACCAACCCAACTTCAACAGTATACAAAAATTTCAATCTTATATAGCTTCATCCCCCTCCTTTATGCTACAATCAAAATGTAATGCATCCTTACTCATTGTGTGCCCGTTGCCTTAGATTTATAGTTATTATGTTATGAAGCTGTGATTTAAATCAGAAAGTGAAATAAAAAGGAACTACAAACAAAAACATTTATACTGTATTTTATATTTACCTATATGTTATCATTTATTAGTACTTTCAGTTTTTTTATGTAGATTTGTGTTATGGTCCAGTGTCCTTTAACTGAACTTCAAGGTCTGGCAGGATGAGAACTTAAGGCTTCTCATGTCTTTTGTGATAATGCGTCCAGCTGCATATGGCCTGTACATGTGCATTGCGTTCTAGGACTTTAGGAATATGTTGAAGCTTTCCAAACACCCGAGGGGCATCTCATTCTGCAGTTTTCCATGTTAAACTTTTTAGATGATCTATAATTTGCCACAATTTTTATCCTCTGCCTCAAACAGCTGTAATTTTAAAACACTAGACAGAAGCCTCCTCACTCCAGCCTTTTAGGACTGGTAGAGTTCAAGTTTGAATAAAAACAAGTCTTTTGAAAGAAGTTTTCCAGGGAACCACCAGACAGGTCAAATAATGGCAACTGTTTGGAAATGAGATCTTTTTTTCTCTTAAATTCCCCAAATATGAGCTGTTAGTTTCCAAGGCTACTGCTGAGTTTGGGAGATTGGAATAAGACTAAAGTCAAAATTCCACAGAGCTTGCTGTTCTTACTGAGATCCAGTAATTTCTCTGAATTAAATACTCCCCTAGTTGTGGCAAGCCTTTGGTTAATTCTCATAATTCTGAAAAAAGAATGGTTCTGACAATTTTTTGCCAGTTTTTGTTGTTATTGCTGTTACATTTACAAAGGAGGTACCCTTTGGGAGGTTTTGTTGGTCCTTGTTTTTCAGCCACTTGGTAATGTCCGACTCTTTGTGATCCCATGGACTGCAGCACACCAGGCTTCCCTGTCCTTCACTATCTCCCTGAGTTTCTTCAAACTCATGTCTATTGAGTCAGTGATGCCATCCAACCATCTCATCATCTTTCCAAGGATTTCCCTCAATCTTTCCAAGCATCAGGGTCTTTTCCAATGAGTTGGCTCTTTGCATCAGGTTGCCAATATATTGGAGCTTCAGCTTCAACATTAGTCCTTCCAATGAATATTCAGAATTGATTTCCTTTATGATTGACTGGTTTGATCTCCTTACTGTCCAAGGGACTCTCAGCAGTCTTCTCTAGCACCATAGTTCGAAGGCATCAATTCTCTGGTGCTCAGCCTTCTTTATGGTCCAACTCTCACATCATTACATGACTACTGGAAAAACCATAGCTTTGATTAGATGGAACTTTGTGGGCAAAATGATGTCTCTGATTTTTAATATACTGTTTAGGTTTGTCATAATTTTTTTCCAAGGAGCAAGCATCTTTTAATTTCATGGCTACATTTACCATCTACAGTGATTTTAGAGCCCAAGAAAATAAAGTCTGTCACTGTTTCCATTTCCTCCCCCTCACCCCCATCTATTTTCCATGAAGTAATGGGACTAAATCCCCATTTCCATGAATATTAGATGATACCTTATATTTTATGACACATAATCATATTGCATTGACTGTAAGCATTACTTTAATAATTTAAGGAGTCATCATTGTGAAAAAATAGGTGTTTACAGTATATGTGTGAAGCTATCTGTCCTCAATTGCTGTGTTTGCTCATAAGTTTGGTATATTCCAGTTTCTGAGAGCTCAAGTTCAGCATCCATATGCAACCAGTATTTTTTGACATAAATATTGAAAATTATTTAACATTGCTTACCAGTTTATGGACTATAAAATAGATTAGGTTCATTACCTGGAAATATTTTAAAAATAGCAGAAGGACCTTTCTATAGGAAGGCTTTAACTACAAGTGATTTAGATCCCAATGCTGCTTCCCAGGTAATTCAGATAGTAAAGAATTCATGTGCAATCGAACCTGGGTTCGATCCTTGGGTTGGGACGATCCCCTGGAGGAGGGCATGGCAAACCACTCCAGTACTCTTGCCTGGAATAGGAGTCCCTGTGGACAGAGGAGCCTGGCAGGCTATGGTCCTCTGCAGACATGACTGAGCGACTAAGCACAGCAGAACATTATTGTAATGACTGAAAAACTATGATTTTAATTACAATTAGGAAATGTTTTAAAAATTTATACCAAACTCACACTACCAACAATGCCTCACATTAGACTAGAAACTACTATTAATACTTTATTGAGGGACAAAGTAAGTTTAGAAATCACTGTGGGGTGACGGAGAACATAAGCCTAAAATTACATGAAACTATCTTACTTATCTCCATCTAATCTTTTAATTTTGTTATTTCATTAGTAGATTCTGTCCTTCAACAGCTTTTAATTTTTCTCAATTTTTCTCTGAAGCAGAGTATTCTGAACAGCTAGCCCCTAAACAAATTGCTTGCTCTGAGGTGGTATAATGTAAGCTGAACTGCTAATGCAGAGTTAGTTTGGATGAGCTTGGATATGTGGATGCAAATAAAAATTAATACACCTGAAAACAAAAGATATGTAATATCACAACCTCCCTTTCAACACCATTGTCCTGGAATTCCATAATACTTCATGGTCTCTGAATGAGGTATTGTGTACTTTTCTTTTCTATCTAAATATTCACTGGAAAAAACAACATATTCTTTACCTTCTAATAAAGGAAAAACAGTGACAGTGTTCAAGATGGAAGCAGAGATTTGAAGTTTTCAAATGATGAGTCTTTTAAAATATATCCCTTACATGAGTTCCAAGTCACTTTGCTACTAAACTGTCCATTACACTGTGATGCTTTTCCTTCTAACCCCACAAAGGGCTAAATTCATATATCCTTTCCTTGCGTGTCATTTATCTGTGAAAATACTTCTGTTACAGATTTTTTTAGCATTATGTAATAAGGACAGATACACATGTGTATCTCCTCAATTAAACGTTATGTTCTTAAAAAGTGGGAACAAGTTCTTAAAGAGTGGGCAGAAATCCTAGTATTGGGTGGATAAGTGTCCAGGCAGGGATGGACATTGTCCATGGAAAGAGGTGGACAGATATAAGATATGCTTCATAGTTACAGTAAGTAAGAGGTACAAATGAATGAATGGATGTGACAGTTATGAGAGACCTAGGTTGTGGAATTGAGCTGGGAGGAAAGCAGTAACAAACACTGAGGATAAGCTGGATAGACAATGAGCAAAGCCAGAGAAACAGAGCAATTTTTCATTTAAGAGAAATTTAAGTCAGATGGAGAGGAAATGTGAAACATTCAAATTTGGATGTCTGGAATTCAAAAGAGAGGATTACATTTGGAAGTCATCAGAATATGGATGTTATTAGAAATGATAGAGAGACTTCCCTGGAAGTGTAGTGGTTAAGACTTCACCTTCCAATGCAGGGCTGAGGGCATGATCCTTAGCTGGGAAACTAACATCCTGTATGCCTCCTGGTCAAAAAACCTCAAAATATAAAAACAGAAACAATATTGTAGCAAATTCAATAAAGACTTTAAAAATGGTCCACATCAAAAATCTTAAAACTATAGGGATGGGGAAGTTTAAAGCAAAAACAGAAGAAGGCTCATTTACAAGGCCTGGGGCACTCCTACATTTAGAAAAAAAGGTATGAGAAAGGCCAATAAGTTGAAAGAAATGCCAAAGAAAGACAATACTAAATAAGCCAAAGGACAAAGTTTTTAAGAGGCCGTTTTATTTATTAATTCATAATGTAAAACTAAGCTTTGGATCTGGTACCAGGCTGTCTGGGTTCATATCCCAGCTCCATTTTTCACTTCTTTGCACCTTAGAATCTTCCAATTTTTTTTTTTTTTTTTTTTTGGTCACGATTAAAGTAATTCATACCCCTATAATATGTTTTTCATTCATTGAACAAAATTGATTTCATTAGAAGTTTAAAAAGTAAGAATTGAAGCCCTTAGTTAATAGGGAGTTATTGAATTAATTTGAGGAGAGAAGAGACTGTAAAAGACAAAAGTGATTGGTTAACACAACAGCCACTGCCAGCTATTTTATTTTTTTATTAAGTTCTGCTACAGAGATTAGAAAGCTGGGTTTTTAGTTTCCAAATTTCTACTGCAACCAGAGATATTGAGGTATCTACAAGATATATTTTAACATTGTTGAATTTACTGTTACTAACATAATACTTGACTCACTGTCCGGTCATTTTAACATAAAATGTACTGGACAATAATCCCTTTCCTTACCCATACTGATTCTAAGGAACATTCTTATAGCCATATTCTTACATGATAGCAGACAACCAATGACTACAAGATCTTTAAAGAAAGCCAGTAATGTGAAATAGAAATACAAAATAAATGACAAAATAAATAGTGATACAGAACAGAACCTAATTATAAGATTTTTTCACAACTGTAGTCACATTTAGGATTTATATTGATAAAACAAGAAGAGTGAGCTATGAAAAATGAGCATAAAACATGAACATGTATCTTAAGTTGAAATATGATTTTCATTGAAAATTAAGAGAGGAGAAAATGTCAGAAATATCTCCCAGATTATAAAGCAGAGAGATAAAGATTAGAATGTAAGATTCTAAAGATACACAAAATCTCAAAAATTTCGTCTTCCTTGCTAACTTCTTTCTTATCCATCAGAGTGCAGATATAATGAAAACCACAATCACAGAAAACTAACCAAACTGATAACATGGATCACAGCCTTGTCTAACTCAAACTATGAGCCATGCCGTGTAGGGCCACCCAAGATGGACTGATCATGGTGAAGAGTTCTGAAAAAACATGGTCCACTGGAGAAGGGAATGGCAAACCACTTCAGTATTCTTGCCTTGGGAACCCCGTAAACAGTATGAAAAGGCAAAAAGATATGACACTGAAAAATGCATTCCTCAGGTTGGTAGGTGGAAAGACCCTGAAGCTGGGAAAGACTGAAGGCAGGAGCAGAAGAGGATGACAGGGGATGAGACGGCTGGATGGCATCACTGACTTGATGGACATGAGTTTGAGCAAGCTCCAGGAGTTGATGATGGACAGGGAAGCCTGGCATGCTGCAGTCCATGGGGTCACAAAGAGTTGGACATGACTGAGGGACTAAACTGAACCGAACTGCTGACTTCTTTGGAAAACCAATTAAGGATATACTTCAAAAGCACACAAGAGTGAGGAAGGCATGGAGTCCATGAAATAGATTTAGGCAAATGCTGCAGTGTGGATTTAATATAAAATTGACCATATACATTCATGAGTAGTTTCACTAAATAAAGCCTTTAGTGGTGAGTACTAGTATATTTTGCTTCTCTGGATAGGGTTTGTTTATCCCTGACACCATCTTATTCTGCTTCTGTACTTAATAGAAAATTCTGTACATGGCTGGCAGTCATCTCATTCAACACATTTGACTTGTAGTAAGAGCTTGTACATAGAAGAGAATAGAGAACCAAAAACAAAAATTTTAGAGAACATGAAGAAAAGGAGGGACAAATGAATTTAGCATTGAGTGACTGAACAAAAACAATAGAAAAATTAATTCAACTGAAGCAAATTTTGGTATGTTGTCTTCAAATGCACAGGGAACATTCTCCAGTATAGTTTTTAAGTTACAAAACAACTGAGATATATTTAAAAGAAACAGAATTATACAAAGTATGTTCTATATACATAATGATATGTAGTTAGAAATAAAAAATGGAAGGAAATGTATAAAAATGTAGACATTAAATTATACACTAATGTAATTTAATTGAAAAAATAGTCAAAATTCATGGGATACAGCCAAATGGTACTAAAAGAGAATTTATATCACTAAATGTGTACTTTCCAGAGGTAAACAATCTTAGATCAGTAACCTAGAAATCCACCTTAAAAATTATAAAAGGAAAAAGAAAATAAACCAAAGGCAAGCAGGAGGAAAAAAACAGTAAAAATTAAAGTGCAAATGAAGACTGAGAATAGATAAACAATAGAAATAACAAAACCCAAATGTTGATTTGAGAAAAAAAAAGATGACAGACATTTATTTACCTAGATTAAAAAACAGAGAGAGAATATTCCAATTACCAAAATCAGAAATACTATAGGGGATATTTGTTATTGTTGTTGTTCAGTCACTAAGTCTTGTCCAAATCTTTGTAACACCATAGACTGCAGGACATCAGGTTCACCTCTTCTTCAGTATTTCTCAGGGTTTGCTGAGATTCATGTCCATTGAGTCAGTGATGCTATCTAACCATCTCATCCTCATCCTCTCCCTTCTCCTTTTGCCTTCAATCTTTCCCAGCATCAGAGTCTTTTCCAAAGAGTCAATTCTCACATCAGATGGCCAAAGTATTGGAGCTTCAGCATCAGTTCTTACAATGACTATCCAGGGATGATTTCCTTTAGGATTGACTGGTTTGATCTCCTTGACCACAATTTGAAAACATCACTTCTTCAGTGCTCACATCCATACTTGACTACCGGAAAAACCATAGCTCTGACTATATGGACCTTTGTGGGCAAAGCGATGTCTCTGCTTTTTAATACTCTATCTAGGTTTGTCATAGCTTATCCTTCCATAGCAGATGTTTGTTAATTTCATGGCAGCAGTCACAATCTGCAGTGATTTTGGAGCCCAGGAAAAGAAAATCTGACACTGTCTCCACTTTTTCTTCTTCTATTTGCCAAGAAGTGATGGGACCGGATGTCATGATCTTAGTATTTTGTATGCTGAGTTTTAAGCCAGAATTTTCACTTTCTTTTTTCACCCTCAACAAGAGGATCTTTAGTTTCTCTTTTCTTTCTGCCTTTAGAGTGGCATCATCTGCATATCTGAGACTGTTGATATTTCTCTCAGAAATCTTGAGTCGAGCTTGTGAGTCATTCAGCATAGTATTTTGCATGAAGTACTCTGCACATAAGTTAAATAATCAGGGTGACTATATACAACCTTGTCATGCTCCACTCCCAATTTTGAACCAGTCCGTTGTTCCATGTTTCAGTCTAACTATTAGATTTCCTTTTCATTTGTATCATATAAGTATAGAGGACATAACTACTGATATTATATAAATAAAAAGGACTTAACAGTATACTGTAAAAAATATGTGAAGAAACTAGATTAGACCATTATCATCCCAGTTGTGGATGTGACTGGTGACGGAAGTAAAGTCTGATGTTGTAAAGAGCAATATTGCATAGGAACCTGGAATGTTAGGTCCATGAATCAAGGCAAATTGAAAGAGGTCCAACAGGAGATGGCAAGAGGGAACATCCATATTTTAGGAATCAGCTAACTAAAATGGACTGAAATGGGTGAATTTAATGCAAATAACAATTATATCTACTACTGTGGGCAAGAATCCCTTAGAAGAAATGGAGTAGCCATCATGGTCAACAAAAGAGTCTGAAATGCAATACTTGGATGCAATCTCACAAGTGACAGAATGATCTTGGTTCATTTCCAAGGCAAACCATTCAGTCCCACAGTAATTCAAGTCTATGCCTTGACCAGTAATGCTAGAGAAGCTGAAGTTGAATGGTTCTATGAAGACCTACAAGACCTTCTAGAATTAACACAAAAAAGATGTCCTTGCAATATAGGGGACTGGGATGCAAAAGTAGGAAGCCGAGAGATACCTGAAGTAACAAGCAAAGTTGGCCTTGGAGTATAAAAAGAATCAGGTCAAAGGCTAACAGTTTTGCCAAGAGAACACACTGGTCATAGCAAACACCCTCTTCCAATAGCACAAGACAAGACTCTACACATGGACATCACCAGATGGTCAATACTGAAATCAGATTGATTATATTCTTTCCAGCCAAAGATGGAGAAGCTATGTACAGTCAGGAAAAACAAGACCAGGAGCTGATTGTGGCTCAGATCATGAACTCCTTATTGCCAGATTCAGACTTAAATTGAAGAAAGTGGAGAAAACCACCAGACCATTCAGGTATGACCTAAATAAAATCCCTTATGATTATACAGTGGAAGTGAGAGATTTAAGGGACTAGATCTGATAAACAGAGTGCCTGATAAACTATGGAGGGAGGTTCATGACATTGTACAGGAGACAGGAATCAAGACCATCCCCAAGAGAAAGAAATGCAAAAAAGCAAAATGGCTGTCTGAGGAGGCCTTACAAATAGCTGTGAAAAGAAGACAAGCAAAAAGCAAAGGAGAAAAGGAAAGATATACCCATTTGAATGCAGAGTTCCAAAGAATAGCAAGGAGAGATAAGAAAGCCTACCTCAGCAATCAATGCAAAGAAATAGAGGAAAACAATAGAATGGGCAAGACTAGAGATCTCTTAAAGAAAACTAGAGATACCAAGGGAACATTTCAGGCAAAGATGGGTTCGATAAAGGACAGAAATAGTATGGACCTAACAGAAGCAGAAAATATTAAGAAGAGGGGGCAAATACAAAGAAGAACAATACAAAAAATACCTTCATGAGCCAGATAGCCATGATGGTGTGATCACGCACCTAGAGCCAGACATCATGAAATGCGAAGTCAAGTGGGCCTTAGGAAGCATCACTACAAACAAAGCTAGTGGAGGTGATCGAATTCCAGTGGACCTATTTCAAACCCTAAAAGATGATGGTGTGAAAGTGCTGCACTCAATATGCAAGCAAATTTGGAAAAACTCAGCAGTGGCCACAGGACTGGAAAAGGTCAGTTTTCATTCCAATCCCAAAGAAGGCAATGCCAAAGAATGCTCAAACTACCACACAATTGCACCCATCTCACATGCTCATAAAGTAATGCTCAAAATTCTCCAAGCCAGCTTTCAACAGTGTGTGAACCGGGAACCTCCAGATGTTCAAGCTGGTTTTAGAAAAGGCAGAAATCAAATTGCCAACATCCATTGGATCATCGAAAAAGCAGGAGGGTTCCAGAAGAATATCTGCATCTGCTTTATTGACTACGCCAAAGCCTTTGGCTGTGTGGATAACAAAAAAACTGTGGAAAATTCTGAAAGTGATGGGAATACCAGACTACTTGACCTGCCTCCTGAGAAATCAGTATGCACATCAAGAAGCAACAGTTAGAACTGGACATGGAACAACAGACTGGTTCCAAATCGGGAAAGGAGTATGTTAAGGGTGTATACTGTCACCCTGCTTATTTAACTTCTATGCAGAGTACATCATGTGATATGCTGGGCTGGATGAAGCGCAAGCTGGAATCAAGATTCCCGGGAGAAATATCAATAACCTCAGATATGCAGATGACACCACCCTTATGGCAGAAAGTAAAGAAGAACTAAAGAGCCTCTTGATGAAAGTGAAAGAGGAGAGCAACATGATGGCTTAAAACTCAACATTCAGAAAACTAAGATCATGGCATCAGGTCCCATCACTTCATGGCAAATAGATGGAAAAACAATGGAAACAGTGAGAGACTTTATTATCTTGGACTTCAACATCACTGCAGATGGTCATTGCAGCCATGAAATTAAAAGACACTTGCTCCTTGGAAGAAAAGTCATGACCAACCTAGACAGCATATTAAAAAGCAGAGACATTACTTTGCCAACAAAGGTCCATCTAGTCAAAGCTATGATTTTTCCAGCAGTCATGAATGAATGTGTAAGTTGGACTGTAAAGAAAGCTGAGAACTTGAAGAAATGATGCTTTTGAACTATGGTGTTGGAGAAAACTCTTGAGAGTCACTTGAACTGCAAGGAGATCCAACCAGTCCATCCTAAAGAAAATCAGTCCTGAATATTCATTGGAAGGACTGATGCTGAAGCTGAAGCTCCAATATTTGGCCACCTGATGCAAAGAACTGACTCATTGGAAAAGACCCTGATGATGGGACAGACTGAGGGCAGGAGGAGAATGGGATGATGGAAGATGAGATGATTGGATGGCTTCACTGACTTGATGGACGTGAGTTTGAGTTAGCTCTGGAAGTTGGTGATAGACAGGGAAGCCTGGCATGCTGCAGTCCATGGGGTCACAAAAAGTCAGACATAACTGAGCAATTGAACAACAACAACAATAGACAAATAATTTTAGTTTTGGTGAAGTCAAATTTATCTGTTTTCCTTGATTGTTTGTGCTTTTGGTTTCATATATAAGAAACTGTTAACTAATCCAAGTCATATTTATATCTATGTTTCCTTTTAAAAATTTTAAAATTTGATCAATTTTAAATTAATTTTGTGTTTATTGTGAAATAATGGGTTCAAATTAGCTTTTAAGAGCATATAAACATCCAATTATCCTAGCATCTTTTGTTAAAAAGACTTATTCATTCCCCGTTAAATTCTCTTGAAACCTGTTATGGGTTGTACTGTCTCTACCCTCCCCAAATGTGCTGAAATCTTGACTCCCAGTACCTCAAAATGTAATTTTACTTGGAAATAGGACTGTTGTAGATATAATTATGAGAACACACTCTTACTGAAGCATATTGGGCCCCTAATCCAATATGACTGATGTCCTCATAGCAAAGTGGCCATAGGTAGACAGACACACATAGGGAAAATGTCCTTTTCTGATGAAGGCAGAGAGTGCAGTTATGAAGTTGCAAGCCAAGAAAAGTCTAACATTGTCAGAAAAACCACCAAAAACTAGAAAGAAACAAGAAAGGATATTCATATACTTTTCTGAAAGATTATGACTCTGCTGATAACTTGATTTCAGATTTCTTGTCCATTGAACTTCTGTTGCTAAGTCACTTCAGTCGTGTCCGACTCTGTGCGACCCCATCCCTGGGATTCTCCAGGCAAGAACACTGGAGTGGGTTGCCATTTCCTTCTCCAATGCATAAAAGTGAAAAGTGAAAGTGAAGTCGCTCAGTCATGTCCGACTCTTTGCGACCCCATGGACTGCAGCCTACCAGGCTCCTCTATCCATGGGATTTTCCAGGCAAGAGTACTGAAGTGGGGTGCCATTGCCTTCGCTGATAGAACTTCTAGCCCCTTGCAAAAACTGACCATTAACAGAGTGATATGCTGGTGGATTTTCAGTTCTATTACATTGATCTCTGTCTATCCTTATATTAGTGCCATAGTTTTGATTATTGTAGCTTTGTAATACATTTTAAAATCAGAAAGTGTAAGACCTCTGAATTCGTTCATCTTTTTCAAGATGCTTTGTCTATTATTTTAAAATGTTAAAATAATATTTCTTGCTATTCCACTAAAATGTTAAGATAAGCTTGTCTGTTTCTGTAAAAAGGCATTGAAAATCTTAATAGAAGTTTTGTTATATCTGTAGATCAGTTTGAGGAATATTAGCATCTAAACAGTATTATGCTTTCCAGTCTATGAAAACCAACGTCTTTCCTTTATTTCTTCTACTTAGGTCTTTTAAAAATCATTTCCAACAATATTTCATAGTTTTTAGTGTCAAGTCTTATACTTCTTGCTTAAACTATATATATATAATGTTTTTATATATATAGAGAGAGAGAGATGTCTGTGTACAGAATTTATCTTTAATTTTGTTAAAGCTATAGTTCTAACCAGAAGAGTTGCATTTGAAACTCAGAAACAAGCTTTTTCCAAATAATTACTTGCAGGGACTGTTTCAGCTCCTACTCTTCCTAAAATTCACTCATTTAGTAATGCATGTGGGAAATGTAAAAATGACCCCACAATAGCAGTTTGTTGAGGCAATGCACAATAGACTTGCAAGTTATTCACTTAACCAATGAGGTTTTTTTTTCTCAGAGACCTCAACCATCTGCTTTCTGGAAGTCAGACTGCTTAGAGTAACTTCAAACATAGCGAAGGAAACCAGTAAGTGGAAATCTAGACAGAACAGATTTGTCTAAATAGAACAGATTTCTAAAACAGGTCATTAGGTAGCCACAGAACCTCTACAAACAAGGAATTAAGTCCGAGAAATTGTGATGATAGTGTAGCCAAGAAGATCAGTGATGCTCTTTGAAGTGTTTCATAAGGGTTTCTAGATATCCAAGCGCTTCACCAGCGGCTCAGTGGGTAAAGAATCTGCCTGCAATGCAGGAGACGCAGGAGACGTGGGTTCCATCCCAGGGTAGAGAAGATGCCCTGGTGGAGGGAATGACAACCCAGTCCAGTATTCTTGCCTGGAGAATCCCATGGACAGAGGAGCCTGGCAGGCTACTGTCCACGGGGTTCCAAAGAGCTGGACACATCTGAGAGACTGAACATTCATGCCTAGATATCCAAAACATATTTTACTGAAGGAGAAAAAAAAAAAAAAAAAGAAATGGAGAAGCCTTTGCTCTTCTGCGCATTGAGAGCTCTTATTTTCTATTTAGGGAGAATAAATAATAGATAAAATCTTAACTGTTTTGTTTTGTTTTGAATCAGAAAATTTAAATGTAGCACTGCATAATCATTGCATTCCCAAATAGTCTTTTCCTGATTATTAATGAAAAAGAGTACTACATGAGTTGTAAAATCCATAATAATGTTTAGCCCATTTTGCCTATCTTCCTTTCACACTTTCTTGCCAGGCGTGCATACTTTTCTGTGGGTCTATGTCCATGAAGACTCACCTCTGTTGATCTTCCATGGAAACACCGAGTCTGATAATATGACAACCTATGATGGGTGATAAAAAAAATCATTCTAGCTGTCTGCTCCTGCCCATTCGACAGATAGCCCTAACTTTCGTGCTGTGCCAGCTGCATCTTGAGACAAGATGGTGAAGGTCGGAATGAACGGATTCGGCCGCATCGGGCGCCTGGTCACCAGGGCTGCTTTTAATTCTGGCAAAGTGGACATCGTCGCCATCAATGACCCCTTCATTGACCTTCACTACATGGTCTACATGTTCCAGTATGATTCCACCCATAGCAAGTTCCACGGCACAGTCAAGGCGGAGAACGGGAAGCTCGTCATCCATGGAAAGGCCATCACCATCTTCCAGGAGCGAGATCCCGCCAACATCAAGTGGGGTAACGCTGGTGCTGAGTACGTGGTGGAGTCCACTGGGGTCTTCACTACATGGAGAAGGCTGGAGCTCACTTGAAGGGTGGCGCGAAGAGGGTCATCATCTCTGCGCCTTCTGCCGATGCCCCCACGTTTGTGATGGGCGTGAACCACGAGAAGTATAACAACACCCTCAAGATTGTCCGCAATGCCTCCTGCACCACCAACTGCTTGGCCCCCCTGGCCAAGGTCATTCATGACCACTTCGGCATCGTGGAGGGACTCATGACCACCGTCCACACCATCACTGCCACCCAGAAGACCGTGGATGGCCCCTACGGGAAGCTGTGGCGTGATGGCCGAGGGGCTGCCAGAACATCATCCCTGCTTCTACTGGCGCTGCCAAGGCCGTGGGCAAGGTCATCCCTGAGCTCAACGGGAAATTCACTGGCATGGCCTTCCGCATCCCCACCCCCAACGTGTTCGTTGTGGATCTGACCTACCACCTGGAGAAACCTGCCAAGTATGATGAGATCAAGAAGGTGGTGAAGCAGGCGTCAGAGGGCCCGCTGAAGGGCATTCTAGGCTACACTGAGGACCAGGTTGGCTCCCGCGACTTCAACGGTGACACTCACTCTTCTACCTTCGATGCTGGAGCTGGCATTGCCCTTAACGACCACTTTGTCAAGCTCATTTCCTGATACGACAATGAATTCGGCTACAGAAACAGGGTGGTGGACCTCATGGTCCACATGGCCTCCAAGGAGTAAGGTCCCTGGACCCCCAGCCCCAGCAGAAGCGAGAGAGGAAGAGAGAGTTCCTCAGCTGCTGGGGAGTCCTTGCCCCACCTCGATCCTCCACCACACTGAGAATCTCCGACCTTGACAGTTTCCATCCCCAAGGCCCTGAGGAAAGGGAGCAGCTTAGGGAGCCCTGCCTTGTCGTGTACCATCATTAAAAGTACCCTATACTCTCCCCCCCAAAAAAAATCCTAAATAAGCTGACAAATCTCCAATGCTAATTCAGTATAATAGTATTGCTGTACAATATTTTTATTTTTATATAGTGTCTTAAGTCAAAGGAGTGACAAGTTCAAGGTTTTCAAGCACCATCTCAGACAATGATGAAAACATTTGTACTCTTCCCCCTCCTTTTTTGAAAGAGCTCAACTGGAATTCCATCACCTCCACTATCTTTGTTTGTAATGATACTTCCTAAGCACCACTTGACTTCACATTCCAGGATGTCTGGCTCTAGGTGAGTGATCACACCACTGTGAGTATCTAGGTTGTGAAGATCTTTTTTGTACAATTCTGTGTACTCTTGTCACCTCTTCTTAATATCTTCTCCTTCTGTTAGGTCCATACTATTTCTGCCCTTTATTGAGCTCATCTTTGCATGTAATGTTCCCTAGGTATCTCTAATATTCTTGAAGAGATCTCTAGTCTTTCCCATTCCATTGTTATCCTCTATTTCTTTGCACTGATCACTGAGGAAGGATTTCTTATCTCTCCTTGCTATTCTTTGGAACTCTGCATTCAAATGGGTATATCATTCCGTTTCTCCTTTGCTTTTCGCTTCCCTTCTTTTCACAGCTATTTGTAAGGCCTCCTCAGGCAGCCATTTTGTTTTTTTGCATTTTTTTTTCTTGGGGATGGTCTTGATTCCTGTCTTCTGTACAATGTCACAAACCTCCGTCCATAGTTCATCAGGCACTCTGTCTATCACATCTAACCCCTTAAATCTATTTCTCACTTCCACTGTATAATTGTGATTTTATTTAGGCCATACCTGAATGGTCTAGTGGTTTTCCCCACTTTCTTCAATTTAAGTCTGAATTTTCCAATTAGGAGTTCATGATCTGAGCCACAGTCAGCTTCTGATATTGTTTTGGCTGACTGAATAGAGCTTCTCCATCTTTGGCTGCAAAGAATATAATCAATCTGATTTCAGTGTTGACCATCTGGTAATGTCCATGTGTAGAGTCTTCTCTTGTGTTGTTGGAAGACGGTGTTTGCTATGACCAGTGAGTTCTCTTGGCAGAACTCTATTAGCCTTTGCCCTGCTTCAGTCTGTACTCCAAGGCCAAATCTGCCTGTTACTCCAGGTGTTTCTTGACTTCCTACATTTGCATTCTAGTCCCCTATAATGAAAATGACATCTTTTTGGGGTGTTAATTCTAGAAGGTCTTGTAGGTCTTCATAGAACCATTCAACTTCAGGTTCTTAAGCATTACTGGTAGGGGCATAGACTTGGATTACTGTGATATTGAATGGTTTGCTTTGGAGACGAACAGAGATGATTCCGTCGTTCTCGAGACTGTATCCAAGTACTGCATTTTGGACTCTTTTGCTGACTATGATGGCTACTCCATTTCTTCTAAGGAGTTCTTGCCCACAGTAGTAGATATAATGGTCATCTGAGTTAAATTCACCCATTCCAGTCCGTTTTAGTTCACTGATTCCTAAAATGTTGACATTCACTCTTGCCATTTCCTGTTTGATCACTTCCAATTTGCCTTGATTCATGGACCTAACATTCCAGATTCCTATGTATTGCTCTTTACAGCATCCTTGCTTCCATCACCAGTCACATCCACACCTGGGTGTTGTTTTTGCTTTGGCTCCATCTCTTCATTCTTTCTGGAGTTATTTCTCCAGTGATCTCCAGTAGCATATTGGGCACCTAATGACTTGGGGAGTTCATCTTTCAGTTTCCTATCTTTTTGCCTTCTCATACTGTTCATGGGGTTCTCAAGGCAGGAATACTGAAGTGGTTTGCCATTCCCTTCTCCAGTGGACCACATTTTGCATGCCCTACAGCAGGGCCAAAAGAATAAACAAACAAGTCAACAAACAAAAACCCATTTATTACCCAGGCTGTTTGTTGTTTTGTTGTTTTCTTTCTTTTCAACAGTCATAAAGGAGTAGTATAGTAAATGATTTTAAGAGTCCAGGTTCCAGAGCCAGTCTGGTTTAATTTGAAAACTGCTTCTTGCCTTTTTTTTAACAGTATGATCCTGAGAAAGTTACTGAAACTGTTTCTTACTTTTATTGTTTGCAAAACATAGGTAATAATAGCACCTTCCTCATAGTTTTTGGGAAGAGTACATGGATTAAATGAGTTCACATATGTGAAATGCTTATAATAAGGCCAGACACAACATGTATAAATGCAATGTTAACTCTAATTATTTTGTTATTCATTTACTACAGTCTTTGTGATTTGTGGTATTTCAGACTATTCCCTGGTACTGATATTTTAAAAAATATATCTTCTTGATGAAACTTAAGTATTAGATTTTAAAATTATATTCCAATCCAGTATGAATTGAATAATTGTTTGTCTGTTTTTTGGTTTTTGTTTTGCTTACTCCAGTCAAGTTGAAGATATCAAAATTGGAAATTAATTTTATCTAGTATATGGAAAGTCTTCATGTCCAAACCTTTTTTCCAAGCTCTGTGCCTAGCTTTAGGGATGATGGTGGTCATACAAGGTGGAGTTAAAATTACAGTTGGATTTTTTGCTTTCTTTCTTACTTGGTAGAAGTCTGACCCTGGGTCCTGGTTGAAAACAAAAGCCAGGCCTACTTCAGTGATTGTGTGAGAGCTCCGAGTCTGTCATTGTTCACATCTAGAAGTAGGAGTGTGATGTCATATTTGCAGGAAGAATTCTTCCCCAGGACGCAATGGCTTGCATATGTGATGAGACCAGAAATTCATAAGATACCCTACTACAATTTTGGAACACATAGAAATCACAGTTTTTAGAGATGGAAAGAAAAAGAAAAAAAAATACAATCTAGTCCATTGACCCATTTTCTAGACTAGAAAGGCCCAAACACCAAGTCCCTTGTGAAAATTTGCACAGACAGTTTAGAGGGAGAAGTCCAGAAAGGAATTGTCTGATTGCTCAGTCATTGTCAATTCTGTTATTCCAGAATTATTATTTCACATCAACACCAAAGAGTCTCATGTTGTAAATATTTGTAACTAATTTGAAATAATTATAATGTATTAGCAATTTAGGAAATCTAAGATATCAGATTCAATCATCAGATAATACAAATATAAATGATTAATAATTACCTAAGGTTTATTTTGGAGAAGGAAATGTACTCTTGCCTGGAAAATCCCATGGACCGAGGAGCCTGGTAGGCTACAGTCCATGGGGTTGCAAAGAGTCGGACATGACTGAGTGACTTCACTTTCACTTTCACTTTCAAGGCTTATTTTAAGATACTGTGCTTTTGAATTAATGATATAGCACTTACAATAAAGTACTAATATGTATGAATTCAGCTGTAACATTTAGCTGAGTGTTTTTTGTCTACCAAGTTCTCAATGAATGCTCATAAAGGAATACTAATAATTTGAACACTATCTGAGTGCCCCTAATATCAAATAAGATAAAATTAATATCTTAATAAAATTAAATTTAGAACCTTTATCCTATTGATAGTCTCTTTTACAGTTGTTCCAAATTTTAAAGAGCTATTCAAAGTGTATTTCAGGTAGCATAAAATGGCTTATCACAGAAGTTTCAAATGCATTACTTTAACTTTCTTTGAAATATTTTCTGAATGTGCATATATATTCAGTGATAGCACTCTAATTCATAATTTTTGATAGGCATCAGATCCTCTAAATCTTCCTGTTTAAAGAAAATATCATTGATAAGTTTTGTGTCTACTGCTTTTGCACTCTTGCTTTCAACTAATGTCTTGCTTATGGTTTCAGACTTTTGGCCTTTTCCTATCAGATATCACTCCCTTTAAGATGCTTATCATACCTTATTTTCTCTTTTTTCCTGCAGATGACTTATTAATTATTTGTTAATCTATCCATTTCATTTAGCTCCACCTAGATTGCTGGTCTTTTGATGACAGAAGTCTGATTTAGCACTTCATCCCCTTGCTCAATGCATGGCCAAGAAAGATACAGGCTAGTTATTGTGAAATTTACAAAGATTTTCATGTCACTAGGGTTATTTTATATTTCACATGCAATGGCTTGAAAACTTTAATCCTGCTCCCACCATTTCTAACATATTGACTTGTTGTGTATTTGAATGTCTTTTTTTCCTTGTACTTGGGTGCCAGCTTCTGTCAACAGGGTCTCTCTAGGGGTCCAATGATCAATAATGACTGTAGCATAAGATCAAGGACATTGTTTATAAGGACATCAACCTTTCTGGAGGTGATATTGCCTGTTAGGGAAAATAATCCTGGTCAAGCTTTATTTACTTTGTATACAGAAACCACAGCCCAAAGCTTTTGCTGTTCACAAGGCTGAGGAAGAACTTAATATAAGCTATTTGCATCACGCCCACTCTTCCTCTGTGGCTATTCTGAAAATTCCTTAGCTTTAACTCATGCTAAACAGGAGGGGGGCCTATTTCATTGTAAGAGAGCTTTAAAAGTCAACAAATTAATTTCCTTTCCCCTGTGCTTTTCCCTGTGCTATTCACCCCCACCTTCGATCTGAGTTTTAATTATGTACATGCTTTTATAATAAAACTAATCTTTTCCTAGTGCTTCCCCAGCTGCAGATTCTGACCCAGATTCCCATTATGAATCATGACTGTCACATGTGCTTGAAATAGACTCCCTTTCCCTCTGGCCTCTCCCAGCTGCTGGAGGTTCTCACTTCTGGATGTTGCTTCAACCTTATTGCAGAGGTTGAAGAGAATGGATTTAACTTGTGTGAGCTCTTCTTTGAAATCCTTCTTTTTTTTTTTGTTTACAGAGGGCATGCCATTCAAGCATCCAGTAATGACAGCTGGGAAAACAAAAACAAAAACAAAAAACACCACACACACACACTCAGTATTGTTGAGTAAAACTAAAGCTGGCCACTGAGTTTATTTAGGTGTAAAATTAATAAAACATTTTAAAGTGAAGGCACACATTTCTGATAAGGAATGAGAGGTAAGAAGAAGTAGCCAAGAAGTGTGTGGAAGCCTTATATTCATGAATCGTGCCTAGTCCCTTTTCCAATCTGTATCTCTCTCTTTTGAAGAGCTTCCAGCTTCTCTCCATCTCCACTAGAATTTCTCTCTGCTTCAAGTCACCGTTGCCACCATCATCTCTTACTGTGAAAGCCTTCAAACTGGCCTCCACATTCCCATTCTTGTCATTTCCTGATCCATTATTCATAGTCAGAAGTTTCTTTGAAACACGCTGATTAAATTTTACCGTTCTACTCCTAAGACTCTCTACCAGCTTCTAATCGTGGCCTACGGGATCTGACAATTTGCAGAAGGGCTACTAACTCTTCATCAAAAGTCGGTTTTATATTTTCCCTGGCACATGGCTATGCTATGTTTTATAGCCTCTTGTAGTTTCGAGGTGGGGAGCTAGGGCAACCATACAACTGAGTATGAACCACAGAATATCAGCAGAAGTGATATACGTGGTTCCCTGGATAGAAATATGAAAGCCTCCTATGTACCATCTTCCGTGTTCTTTTCCACCTATATGATCATCCAGAGCAAGCTTGGAAGGCAAGCACTGGTTATGGCAGCATCGGCGTCAGCCTGTGTCTCCGAATGCCTTGATGGGGCCTTTTCTCTGTACCGGAACTTAATTGGATTAGAATGTAAATGCCAAGCCACTAAAATTTGTGTATTTACTTGTCACAGCCAGAAAACTTTCCTAAGTCATACAACTCTCCATGTAACATAGTCAACTAGTCACTCACTCTCTACCACACCATTACTTTCTATTCCTCTGCATAGCACTCATCACTCTGATATTTCCTCTTCATTTAAAATATTGAAATATCTATTTGTTTATTTTTGCTTCATTTCTGGACTAGGATGTAAGCTCCAGGACTATAGGGCCTTGTCTGATTGTTTTAAGATATGCAAAAACACAGAAAGCAAGGGTATATACTAGTCTTTAGTGAATTTTTAACTGAATGAATGAATCCCATAGAGTTTTTATAGGAAAATTATTGTTATTTATACAATATCTCAAAATAGTAAAAAAGATTACTTTTGTAATTAAAAAAGCATGGTTTTTTATAATTAAAAGCTACCATCAGGAGATCTTTATAATATTAATACATGAAACTACATTTTAAATGTTATCTTTTATTTCCATGAAGTAAACACTAAAGGTTTTTTGATGTATACGAAGGATTCAAAGGAAGCTAGACCCATCATTTAAATAAATAGACATTTAATTCTAATTAAAATCAAGTTTCAAATCTGGCATGCTCTATTCTTTGTTGCTTCTATGATATTAGCTAATACAAGTCCAAAGCTAATTCATCTTCCAATGTCAGAGTTCCTTCTCTCTTCATTTCTCTCAGTCTTTGTCCTCTCAATGTTCTTTTCTCTCTTTTATCAGACATCAGTCTCTTGGCAGAGATTTATTCTTGTTGCAAAAAGTCTGTTCATCCATCTCAGAAGTAAACAGTCTTTCGGCCTTCTTATTCCCTGGAGATAGCTCCCATTTCTGCTCTTTCACCACCTCTGCTCAGAAGCATGACCTTCCCTTACTGACTCCAGCTGCTAATTGCCTTCTTCTCCATCAATTTTTTATTCTATTCCAACTCCGCTAAAACTTTTATCTTTTGGAGATTGTCAAGCACATAAAAGAAAAGAGCTCTTATAAAGTCATCACAATATTCACCTTCTCTTCAGTTCCTGGCCCTGGTAAGACTTCTTTACATCTTATAACTTTCCCAAAGTTTATAGAACACTTCCATCACCTGTTTTTAATATGCTATCCTGACTGTTCATTGTTTGGCCATCTTTTTCATTTGTAGCAGTTTGTATCTCTTAATCTCAGACCTCTGTCTTGCCCTTCTGTCTCACACTGGTGACCACTGGTTAGTTTGCGCTCTATATCTGTTATCTGTTTCTGCTTTGCTATATACATTCACTTGTTTTATTTTTTAGATTCCACATATAAGTGACAACATAGAGTATTTGTCCTACATCTGACTTATTTCTCTAAGCACAATACTGTTGCAAATGACAGAACTGCATTCCTTTTTTAGGGCTGAGTAACATTCTGGGATGTGTGTGTGTGTGTGTGTGTGTGTGTATCATCTTATCTATCCATTCACGTGTTGATGGACACTTAGGTTAGGTTGTTTTCCTATTGTAAATAATGCTGCTATGAACATTGGGCTGCATGCATCTTTTCAAATTCAGGTTTGTATTTTTTGCAGCTATATGCCCAGGAGTGAAATTGGATTTTACAGTACTTCTAATTTTAGTGTTTTGAGGAATCTCCAAACTGTTTTCCATAGTGGTTACATTAATTTACATTATTGCCAGTGGTATACTAGGGTTCCTTTTTCTCCACATCCTTGCCAACATCTGCTAATTGTGCAATTTTTGATCATAGCCATTCTCACAGGTGAGTGGTGACAGCTCATTGTGGTTTTGATTTTCATTTCTATAAGAATTAGCAGTGTTGAGTATTCTTTTAATGTGCTTGTTAGCCATCTGTGAGTCTTGTTTGGAAAAATGTCTATTCAAGTCTTCTGCCTATCTTTTAAATTGGCTTGTTTTTTTGATATTGAATTCTATGCATGCATGCTCAGTCACGTTTGACTCTTTGTAACCCATGGACTGTAGCTCACCAGCCTCCTCTGTACATAGAATTTTCCAGGCAAGAATACTGGAGTGGGTTGTCATCACCTACTCCACGGGATCTTCCTGAGTCAGGGATTGAACCTGTATCTCTTGCACCTTCTGCCTTTGCAGGCATATTCTTTATCACTAGCGCCACCTGGAAAGTCCATAGACAAACTTTATTATTAATAACAGTCATTCTTCTTTCTTCCTCACCCCCATTTTTTGTTGAGAAGAAAATGACAACCCACTGTGGTATTGTTGCCTGGGAAATCCCATGGACAGAGGAAACTGGTGGGCTAGAGTTCATGGGGTCACGAAAGTGGTTCATGACTAAGCAACTAAATAACAACAATATACCTGAAAATGACTTTCTGTTTGTAGGGATTTGCCTATTCTGAACATTTCATATAAATGGAATTATATAAAATACAGCCTATGTGTCTTGGTTCTTTAAATAGCACAATGTTTTCAGGATTCACACATGTTGTAGCATGGATCCATATTTCACTCCTTTTTATGACTAAATAATATTTAATCTAATGCATTTACCACATCTATTTATTCATTTATCAGCTGACAGGCTTTTGGTTGCTTCTACTTTTTGTCCATTATAAATAATGTTGCAAATACCATGTACACATTTTTGTATGTTTTTTCGGTAATATACTTACGAAGAGAACTGCTGAGTCATTTGATAGCGGTATATTTAACCTTTTTGAAGAATTACCACACTGTTTTCCACAGTAGCTACATCATTTTATAATTTCATCAGCAATGAATATATATATATTAGTATATAATATATATTAATACATCAAAAAAGCAAGAGAGTTCCAGAAAAACATCTATTTCTGCTTTATTGACTATGCCAAAGCTTTTGACTGTGTGGATCACAATAAACTGTGGAAAATACTGAAAGAGATGGGAATACCAGACCACCTGACCTGCCTCTTAAGAAACCTGTATGCAGGTCAGGAAGCAACAGTTAGAACTGGACATGGAACAACAGAATGGTTCCAAATAGGAAAAGGAGTAGGTGAAGGCTGTATATTGTCACCCTGCTTATTTAACTTATATGCAGAGAACATCATGAGAAACACTGGGCTGGAGGAAGCACAAGCTGGAATCAAGATTGCCAGGAGAAACAGCAATAACCTCAGATATGCAGATGACACCACTCTTATGGCAGAAAGGGAACTAAAGAGCCTCTTGATGAAAGTGAAAGAGGAGAGTGAAAAAGTTGGCTTAAAGCTCCACATTCAGAAATCTAAGATCATGGCATCTGGTCCTATCACTTCGTGGCAAATAGATGGGGAAACAATGAAAATAGTGGCTGACTTTATCTTTTGGGGCTCCAAAATCACTGGCGATGGTGATTGCAGCCATGAAATTAAAAGATGCTTGCTTCTTGGAAGGAAAGTTATGACCAACCTAGACAGGATATTAAAAAACAGAGATATTACTTTGCCAACAAAGGTCTATCTAGTCAAGGCTATGGTTTTTCCAGTAGTCATGTATAGATGTGAGAGTTGGACTATAAAGAAAGCTGAGCACCGAAGAATCAATGCTTTTGAACTATTGTGTTGGAGAAGACTTTTGAGAGTCCCTTGGACTGCAAGGAGATCCAACCAGTCCATCCTAAAGGAGATCAGTCCTGGGTGTTCATTGGAAGGACTGATGTTGAAGCTGAAACTCCAGCCCTTTGGCCACCTGATGTGAAGAGCTGACTCATTTGAAAAGACCCTGATGCTGGGAAGATTGAAGGCAGGAGGAAAAGGGAACAACAGAGGATGAGATGGTTGGATGGCATCAGCAACTTAATGGACATGGGTTTGGGTAGGCTCCAGGAGTTGGTGTTGGACAGGGAGCCTGGCGTGCTGCAGTTTATGGGGTTGCAGAATTGGACATGACTGAGCAACTGAACTGAACTGAAAATATACACACATATATACATATACTATATATATACACACAGATATACATATATATATATATATACTGTATATACACATATACATGATATATATACACACATATACATACATACATAAAGAGAGAGATGTCTGTGTACATTAAAACATGAATTTTTTGTAAAAATGTGAATTTTTTTTATTTCATTAAAGCTTCAGTTCTAACCAGAAGAGTTGCATTTGAAATCTAGATTATAAATGCACACACATATTTATTATATTGGCTATATTGGCTTTTACACTATATATGCACACACATATATATTTTATTGGTTTTTACATTATGTGTTACATTGCATTTTATTTATCCCTTAATTTTACTTAGGATGAAATTATTAAAAGTGCTAACTGTTGTTTTCTTTCTTTTATTTTAAGTTTGACAAATATATATATTAGTAAAATTATGGGTACATTTTGAATATCTTTCCCCTTATCTAAAGGATGGACAAGTGAATGTTAAATTTGGATAGCATGCAATTTTAGAATACGAATTTTAGCAAGTGTGGCACAGTCTATGAGTCACCAGAGAGATTCCCGAAAAGAATGCATGTAGTAATACTGGTAAGGTTTTTTGTTTTTTGTTTTTTTTTTTTAAAGAAAATTGCTTTCTTGAAAACAAAATGAGATCTTAGTATACTATTAAAATTCTATATTTTCTCCTTTTTAGTTCATAAGTGAAATACTCCTTCTCAGAGACCTTCAAATTGATGAACATATCTTTTGCCATTTGATATAATAGACCATTAGCCATCTGTGGAAGTAATTGAAGGAGTTGCCTGCAAATGTGTGATTGAAAAATCAGTTATGGGTAAGATTATATGAGAAAATAGTTCTAGTGAGATTTGTGATGCCGACTGTGTGCCCTTTCTCCATATCAGAGTACTGAGCTATGGAAGGAGTTCCTGAGAGCTGAGGACCAGCTTACTGAGTAGATTAGACAACTATCCGTATAAGTCTAAAGTGCAGGACACACTTACAAAGCTTGATGTGACAATATGGCTTAGAGTAGACTTCTAAAATTTTGGCTAAAACTGTGGGAAGAGTTATGTCTGAAAACAGATTTATTCATCAGATTTAGCAGATTTATTTTATCAGAATCATAGACCTGCGTCACACTTCTATCAGAAGCAGACCAATATGATGAAAAATCAGTTCAAAAATAACTTTGCCAAATGAGTAATTCATCAAAAATAAATTGGCAAATTTTGTTGGTGCTTTACCACCATCTCGTTAAAGCCAATCAATAGCAAGCCCCTTAGAGGGCAAACTCTTGCCTTTGATCCACCACACAATCACTGCTACATTATGTTGAAGAAAAACCCAGAAACGTGCTCTCAAAAAAGGATACAGTGTGTACTTTTTTTCCCCACAATTATTTCACAAAAATCCTTTTCTGTAGAGTATCTAAGAAAATTATTATTATGAGGAACAGACTTAGGGAGAAGGTAATACATAAGAAAAATAAACCACCAAAGGCAGAAATCAGCAAAGCCCATTCAAACACTACCTAATGGTGACCTGGTGCTCAAACTCTGTTCACTGCACTTTGGGGAAGATTATTCTTTCTGAGTCATTCAGTTATCTCCTGTGATCCCGACTCTCTGCTTACATGGTAATCTTCTATTATAGTTTGACTTCCAGTGCAGATTTGCCTGCAAGGAGGGAAGATGCTGATTGAGTCAACAAAACCACTACAATCCTGCTCTTTGACTTCACTGGAACGTCCCGTTCTTCCAATCCCTCAATCTTTTTCTTTTCTTTGCTTTGCTCCTCATCCAACTTCGAGTTCGTGAATGATTCCAGAATTTTGGTTTGCCGCTTGCCAGCATTCTACATTCCCTTGTTGCATTTCTTGTTATTCATAGGGTACAGTCACCACTCTGGATGAATTTTAACTACGTTTCTACTTGTGTGTGCTTAGCTGCTCAGACATGTCGGACTCTTTGTGACCCCATGGACTGTAGCCCACCAGCCTCCTCTGTCCATGGGGATTCTCCAGGCAAAGATGTTGCAGTGGGTTGCCATTCCCTTCTTCCCAATCGAAACTGCTGAATTCTGGTGGAGAATGTCTCAAAATAATTGTTTAGTTTATGATTACAAACTCAAGTAGGACCTCCATGCTCCCTAGAAAACATTATAATTGTCCCTTGCACTCAGTCTCCAATACTCCACAGTGACTTTTTTGAATCTTTTTTGTTGCCGTCAGATTCCATAGAGAATGGAAGCATTCAGAGGAAACGTTCTCATCTTCCCACAAAAATGCGTACAAATCTACCTACAATTCGTATGAATCTTTTCTTTCTTCCCTTGTATGACAATGAAGAATAGAACTGCCTCCCACTTGAAGCCAGTCCAATAGCCACGCTTTGGGTCTCTATCCTCACCTTTTCAGACACCTTATACTACGAACTGGGCTTTCCAGGTGACTCAGTGGTAAAGAATCTGCCTGCCACTGCAGGAGACACAGGAGATGTGGGTTGGATCCCTGGACCAGAAAGAACCTCTGGGGAAGGAAATGTCAACCCACTCCAGTATTCTTGCTTGGAAAATTTCATGGACAGAGGAACCTAGTGGGCTACACATGACTGAGCATGCACACAGGCATACGACTAATTATCACCGCACTTCACGTGCACATTTACCTTTTCACCGTAGCTTTCTCATTAGCCTAAATCATGCTCACATTTCTTCAATAAAACATACACAGCACTCATTCTGGAAATCTCTTCTTGCTCCACAGCTTCCATTCTTTCTATCTCCTCTCCTCTTCCAAACTTTTCTAAAAATTTCTCTGTTTTCATTATGTTTTCTCTTTAATTCTCCTTAGTGGTGTCTGGTGCTTCTTTTTTAAGGCTTGATTTAAAATAGCTTTTTCATTCTTCTTTCTTTCAAATGTCTTCTTGAGTCAATGTTTGATAATTTGCATTTTCTTAGAAGTATCAGCTTAACCTCAGATGTCTCAATAGATCTATATAAATGTATAGAACTGATTGCTTATAACTTTTGTGTATTGTATTAATAGCTCTAGCTAAGACTTCTTTCTCATCAATGATACTGTTTCTTTCTTATTTCTTTTATTATTTGATCAAACTTTTCAAAGATTTTCCTATTCACTGAAGTTTTTAAAGAACTACTTTTGGGTTCATTAATAAATTTAAAAAATTTATCTAAGAGTACTTCATTTACACTATAGTGTTAGTTTCAGGTGTAAAGTGATGGTTATATATATTTCAGATTATTTTCTACTGTGGTTGTAAAATATTGAATATAGTTCCCTGTGCTATGCAGTAAGTCCTTGTTGCTTATCTACTTTATGTAGGTAGTTTACCTGTTAATCCCATAAAGATTTATTAATAATTCTTATGCTCATATTTTAGGGCTTCCCTCATAGCTCAGCTGGTAAAGAATCCACTTGCAATGCGGGAGTCTTGGGTTCAATCCCTGGGGTGGAAAGATCCCCTGGAGAAGGGAAAGGCTACCCACTCCAGTATTCTGGACTGGAGAATTCCATGGACTGTATAGTCCATGGGGTGGGAAAGAGTCATACATGACTGAGTGACTTTCACATGCTCATGTTTGTATTAATTAGTTTCTGCTTTTATCTTCACTCATTCTTTTCTTCTACCAACCTGAAGTTTTCTTTGTTGTTTATTCTTTGCCTTCACCACTTTCTTTTATTTTTTGTTTTTAAGCAAATATATTAGAGCTATAAATGTTCCACTTTGTAGCATTTTTTTTACTTTCCATTGGTTTCATAGTATTATATTTTAATTGTCATTTATTTATAAATAATCTTTAATTTTGGTTTTGACTTTTGCTTTAAACCAAAGGTTATATAAGAGTGTATTTTTAGCTTTCTGGATAATGTGCCCTGTTGAATGTGCAATTTAGAGAATTGCTTGAAATTGTCTCTGTAGCCCAAGACTTAGGCCAATTTTGGTAATACTCATGGATATTTGGGAAAAAAATGTATATTTCTAAGTAACAAATATCTGAGACAAGGATATATATATATTTCTATAAAAATATAATTCTTCTTTCTAAAGCATATCCTGAGAGGTTTCTGCATACCTGTGCTTTTGGTTGGTACCCATTTTCCAAAAGATCTTCAAAAAGTTTTCACTAAAGCCAACTAAACTAAAATATCAATAAATATACACCATTTATGAAGACTCATATGATATTTCCTCACCTCACATAAATTTTCCTCTTGGGTGTGTGTTTGTTAGTCACTCAGTCATGTCTGACTCTTTGTGACCCCATGGACTGTAGCCCACCAGACTCCTCTCTCCATGGGGTTCTCCAGCCAAGAATACTGGAATAAGTTGCCAGTTCCTTCTCCAAGAGATTTTTCTGACCCAGGGATTGAATCTGGGTCTCCCATGTTGCAAGCAGATTCTATACTGTCTCAGCCACCAGGAAAGTGAGTTTTTCCTCATAACTCTGTACGTAATATTTTTAACTGAGCTGTTTTGCTTATTTCAAGCTTTCTATATTTGATTTTTTAAACTTTCTAGACATGTGAGTATTTTTTAAGCAAATGCAATATTACACAAAAAAGAAAACCTCATCATATCAGTTCCTTTCCATTATTCCCAGCTCCTAAGTTAATAAATGTTACATTTCTGGTGTGTATATTACCACAGCTTTGTCTTGGATCATCATAAGCAAGAGAGGAGAGGAGTGGATGAATTGGGGAAGTAGCATTGACATGTATGGACAGTCATGTGAAAAACAGATAGCCACCAAGAAGCTGCTTTATAACATAGGAGCCCAGCCTGGCGCTTCGTGAAGAGTTAGAGGGGTAGGATAGGAGGGGAGAAGGTGGCTCAAGATGGAGGGGAGATATATACATACACACAAATATATATGTGGTTGGTTCACATCATGGCTGGTTTGCATTGTTGTAAAGCAGAAACTACCTCACTATTGTAAAGCAATTATCTACCAATTAAAAAATAAATAGTGAGAGAGTAAAAAATACAGATTAAAAAAGAGAAACAGTTTAAACTATTGTGCAATGACATTGACCACACTTCAATATGTTCCACTTGCGTTTGGTTTAGAGTTCACATTATTTAGTGTCTAAATTTCCTATTTGTGCTAACGATTCTGCAAACCTAAATAAGTCAATTATGCAGCTTCCTCTAGTTGTCAGTAAGGTAAAGCACACTTAGGAAGGTCAGGATTATTTTACCTCTGAATTGAGGAATGCCTACATCAAAGAAACCTTCAAGTGACCTTAGCCATGCTCTGATTACTAACTAGTCTTGATTTAGCAAGATGGCATATATCATTTTCAGCAAAAGAAAAAGAAAGAGAAACTTCAAAGAAAATAGGGTTCTGGATGCCTATGAAAGATGCTAAGTGATGAAATCCCATCTCTGATGTTAATTATTTATTTTGAAGCTATTGACACACATTACACAATCTGTTTTTTAAGAGGTTTTGATGAAAGAAAGCAATACAACAATAAGGTTTCAATAAAAAAGCCACATTCGCAAGCATATTACACACAATTTCCAACACCCGAGCACTGAGGTTTTTAAAAGCATTTCTACTTTTCTCAATAGAAATGTAAAATAGACAACTTAAAACAAATGTGAAAGGGCAATATGGCACCAAATAAATAAATTTTGTAGCTAAGTAATAGACTACGAGGTAGCCATGAAACTAGATATATGGATTAATATTTATGCCATATATGGATTAATATTTATGCTTAGTGCCATGAGAAAATATCTATGTCATATATAGTATTAAATCAGATTACAAAACATGTGTGCATGATGGTTTCATTCACTTGTGTGATATGTATTAATATATATGTATATGTACATACCTATGCATATGCCTTTATATTTTACAATATACATGCTACTTATATATTAGCAGGTTGGAGAGTCTCTTTGTTTTCAGATTCTTGACTCACATTTCCTGAATTATTTTCTTCCTCTTTCATCTAGTTTATAGATGTGTATGGACAGGCAGAGTTTTCCAGGCAGAGTTTCTGATGTTCTCATGGGACAGGGTTTCTGACAGCTGTTCTCCTTTCTCGATGGCTCCAGTTTCCATCAGAGAGGCCCAACATAATCCCATTTTTCCTTGGCTTGATTCTAGCTTCTGACGCAGACTGTCATCCTTGGGCCCTGCAAATTCTTTCTCCTCCCTTCGTTCTTTTAGCCTAAGCTTGGTGATAGCTTCATCTGGCTGTCATATTGTTTCCTATTTGGCTTTGGGATTCTTCCATCACCAAACAACATTCGACTACTCTGGTTTTATTTCCTAAGCATGCCTATAGTGCTAATGGGAGCTGCTTCGTGCAAATACACCCTCACATATACAGACACACAGAGAAAGTACTGATACCTCTGCTGGCTTCTAGGTAGACTTACTCTAGAACCTACTCTCTTGAATCTCCATCAAGTGAAATTTCTCCATCAAGTGAATTTACCCTGGCCTGAAATATTTAAATACATTTGGCTTAACTAACTTTGTTTACACCCTGGGAAGAGGAGTATGCTCCCTGCATTTTCTGTTGGTTTCTAGAATCTAATAACTTCATGGCTTCTGGCTTCGTTTCTTTTATCACTAAACTTGACCATATTTATCTTCCTGATATTATTTAAACAGAGCTGCTTAGTTTCTTTGTCTGCTTTCTTGATATCATGCCTTCTGAGCCTCCCTTTTTTCATTCAAAGTGATCTATAAGGGTATTTTACTAAATAAAAACAATTCTTTTCCTCAAAAATTGTTTACAGTGCTTATAAATGAAATGTAAAATAATTATTTTCTCATAAAATACTGAAACTAATCATTGTGATTTTATAACAATTTCTTATCCATCTATAGGAAGTATTTCTGATTGATGAGATTATGGATGTCTTTCTTTGTGTTCATTTGAAATTATTTGTATAATGAGCACATATTACTTGTGTGATTATGATAACTTTGCCAGCCATAATAACTGTTACCATTTTTCCAAAGAAATAAACTAACTATGAGTTTAGAATATATAAATTAAATTTACCATTCCTTCAAACCCTAGATATATTTTTCAAGGAAAAGTTTAAATGATTTAACACACACACTTGAAGATTAAGTGCTTAACAAAATGTGGGTGCTTTACTCATTTTCACATGCAGGAAGATATGATTATGGTTATGGAATAATTGCTTAGTTTCTTCAGAATAGTGTTTTGTCACAGACTTTGCCTTAAGATGTGCTTAATTTTTAATAGTGCTATCAAGTCATAACAAAAGTAAAGAACAAAGAAACTGTTCTAGACATATTATTCAGGATGTAATTCATTATTCACTCCTACAGATCTCTAAGAAACTGAGACTATATTGTCACAATTATATAAACTATTACAGTAAACAGACCATTTAAAGGGTCTTAAATATATATATGGGATTCAGAAATTTCATTTTTTAAAGAAAAGTTATTTATTTTTTGGCCACATCAAACAACATGTGGGATCTTATTTCCCAACCAGGGATTGAACTTGCACCCAATGCATTGGAAGGGCAGAGTCTTAACCACTCTACAACCAGGGATGTCCCCAGAGATTTCGTCTTAATGGGATTTCCCATAATAAGATTTGACCTGTCTAGAGCTCTCTATGAGACAATACATCTAGGAATATAAAGAGAATATTGAGAATAAATAATATTGAATCCAGTTTAGTGAGTCTCATGTCCAAGCCAGGCTTCAGAAATACGTGAACTGTGAACTTCCAGATGTTTAAGATATTTAAGCTGGTTTTAGAAAAGGCAGAGGAACCAGAGATCAAATTGCTAACATTTGCGAGATCATCGAAAAAGCAAGAGAGTTCCAAAAAAACATCTATTTCGGTTTTATTGACTATGCCAAAGCCTTTGACTGTGTGGATCAAAATAAACTGTGGAAAATTCTGAAAGAGATAGTAATACCAGACCACCTAACCTGCCTCTTGAGAAACCTGTATGCAGGTCAGGAAGCAACAGTTAGAACTGGACATGAAACAACAGAATGGTTCCAAATAGGAAAAGGAGTAGGTGAAGGCTGTATATTGTCACCCTGCTTATTTAACTTATATGCAGAGAACATCATGAGAAACACTGGGCTGGAGGAAGCACAAGCTGGAATCAAGATTGCCGGGAGAAATATCAATAATCTCAGATATGCAGATGACACGACCCTTATGGCAGAAAGGGAACTAAAGAGCCTCTTGATGAAAGTGAAAGAGGAGAGTGAAAAAGTTGGCTTAAGGCTCCACATTCAGAAATCTAAGATCATGGCATCTGGTCCTATCACTTCATGGCAAATAGATGGGGAGACAGTGGAAACAGTGGCTGACTTTATCTTTTGGGGCTCCAAAATCACTGCAGATGGTGACTGCAGCCATGAAATTAAAAGATGCTTACTCCTTGGAAGGAAAGTTATGACCAACCTAGACAGCATATTAAAAATCAGAGACATTGCTTTGTCAGCAAAGGTCCATCTAGTCAAGGCTATGATTTTTCAATAGTCATGTATGGATGTGAGAGATGGACTATAAAGAAAGCTGAGCACCGAAGTACTGATGCTTTTGAACCGTGGTGTTGGAGAAGACTCTTGAGAGTCCCTTGGACATTTGAAAAGACCCTGATGTTGGGAAAGATTGAAGGCAGGAGGAGAAAGGGACGACAGAGGATGAAATGGTTGGATGGCATCACTGACTCAATGGACATGAGTTTGTGTAAACTCTGGGAGTTGGTGATGGACAGGGAGGCCTGGCATGCTGCGGTTCATGGGGTTGCAAAGTGTCGGACACAACTGAGCAACTGAATTGAACTGAACTGAACCGTCCAAAGAACTTGCGCTGAGTATCAAAATACTTTATCAAGAGCAAACTGGTCTCTGGAGGAAAAGGGAGAAAGAAAAGAGAGGATACGTAGTTAGGTGATAACTTACAATTTTCGCTTTATTTCACAGCTCTTAGTTAGCAAGCACTATTGAATATCTAGGTGACAGGTAATGCACCAGAGTAACTAGAGATGAGAGTAAGAGTTCTTCCTTTCAGAGAAACCTCACATTAGATCCAGGGAAAGGCAAACATTCCTAATTCAATACAAAGTGACAAGTGGCTTATGTAGATACTGAGTGTACTGTAGGAGCCTTGAAAATTGCAGGTGGTGGGGGCAGAAAGGGAATGGAGATCTAAACCTCTTTTGAACTTAGGGAAGAACAAAGACTCTCCCTTTACTTAGGTTCCTCTGAGCTCTCTTCTCCATTAAGCCTGATCTTGGTTCCATGTGGTTGTTGGTCTGCCCAGCCCAGTCTTAGCAAAGAGTCTTGCTAAAAGTTAACACTTGATACCTGATCAAGTTCCTCATCTCCCATCTTTGATGCCTAAGTCCTTGACTACTCTTTAGCAAGAATCTTAGCTAAAGTCCCCTGACCCTTAATGTCCCCTATTATTGGTAATTATCTATCCACTCACCCCCTCATCCTGCTCATTAACTATAAATAACCATTTGCCCTTGTTGTAGTCAGAGTTGAGCCTAATCTCTCTCTCCTATGGCAATGCATCTCTTGCAGTAGTTTGGAATAAAACCTTACCATTCTAACATGTGATAGAATACTTTTTCTTTAACAGAAGGCTTTGCAGAAGAGGTTACAGGAGACCTAAACCATGAAGGACAAGAAAGAGCAGACCAGGGGAGAAAAAGCAGTGAAGAACATCCCTTACTCTTTCTTCTTCACAAGCAGAGGAAAGACATGTGTAAGAGCAGACTACTTTGAGAATCTGATCAGTTTAGAGTGGCATGGACTTGGGTGTGGCTGGAGAAGAGGATGTAACTGACCTCGTGCCGTGAGTTGAGGCTGGAGTTGGCCAGGGACTGTGTTTGCATGAAGGAGCTTGTCTATCCAGCCAAGGAACTTGAATTTACCCTAAATGACATTTTTATTTTATGCAGTAAAGGATTTTAAGTATAACTGTGACACTGATAGATTTTCATTCTAGAAAGATCATGGTGGCAGCTGTGCTGAGCAAGAATTTAAGGATGAGTGCTCAGTGGGCTGCATGCCTAGCCGAGAAAGCTCAGAGATGGTTAAGTAGTGAGGCTCTCAATTAAGATCAGATGGCGGAGGAAATGGGTGGCCCTGCACTGAGTCACCTAAACATCTACAAGGGATAGGATTCCGTGGCCATACTGTTGAAGTAACGACTAAAACAGCTGGGGTGATTCCTGGGTCTCCCTGACCGGGGTGACTGCAAGGGCGGTGGCTCATTTATTGAAATAGAATATAAAAGAAGAAGGAGGAGACTTGAGGAAAAGATGATGATTCCCCTTTTTTTCCTTAAATCCCATTATGAGAAATTTACAGAATGGAAATTGCTAAACGGCTGTGCAGTCTTCGGAATTAGCTGTGTAAGACCAAATTACAGTAATTCATAACTATAATCATTCTAAATCCATTTGATTTTAATATGTTTCAAATATTTTTTACTGTATAATTTACAAGAAAATTGTTCTATATTAAAATGGTCATTTTCTCTAATTGCATATTACCAAATCAGGATAGACTATGAAACAGAAATGTGTTTGGGTAAATTTGCAAGGCAGGATGAGCTAGAATTGCTGAAGTAGCTTATTGCTGAGCATTTCTGTGTAGAATTGCACAGAAGATACCAAGGATGTCTCATTTTTTTTTTTTTTGGATGTCTCATTTTTGATGGTTGATTTTAATTTATTTATACTGAGAGCCACAGTGAATTTAAATTATCTTTAATACTGAGGGTTTCTCTCTCTGCTCTCTCTGTCTCTTATTAATGTATTAATGTCAGCAATTCATAGACTTGAGCTGATTCAAAATGCTCTTAACTGTTGATAAAGACAATTTTAATTAGAAAGTAGAGCATTGAGGAATTCCCCAAAGGAAAATTTACTTAAATATAGATAGAAAATGCACACAGAAATTATGTTTTGCTAACCTATTGGAAAATGTTTCAGCATGTATGTAAATGTCAGCATTTTCTTCAAATACCTTTGGCCAGAATATATGAACATCTGAAGATAATTATATTTCTAGTAGCTTTTATATTCTTGTCATAAAAAGACAATTCAAACAACACTGAATAGAATATGCACACATTCACATTGTCATCTTAAAGAGCTAAGTACACAACATTCTTTTATCCCTTAAACACATGTGGCAGCACAACATATATACCGGTTTTATGATGAAACTGTGAGACTGTGAACGTGTTCAAGTGGCAAAATTATTCACTAAATAAATATACTGCTAGTGTCACCAGTCCAGAGAAGAGGTCTATACAGATATGCAAATAGAAAACATAAGTGAATATTAGGTTTTTGAATTTTGCCGAGCATTTGTGAAGATAAATTACTATACGCACACTACAAGCTTCTAATATTAATCTGCTATTACAAGGAAATATTATGCTGGCCTTTATTTTACTCAGGAAAATGGATAAGTGGGGGGAAAGTCTCTGGGCTACTAAGCAATGTCACTTTGGATAAAAGAACTTATTTATTACTAAGTCAGTGGTACAGAATCCTCATAATAATAGTTTCAATTTCCTAGGATGATGCAAAACAGCAATAGGAATGATCTTTTTTTTTCCCCAGCAGTAGTGAAAAGTATAGAATATAAGAATCTAACTCTATTCTAAAAAATAATTTCAGGTGGCTTTCTTTTTTGTAATTTTGCTATAGGTTGAAGTGGTTTAGTTCCTTGCTTCTGATAAAACCGATGATATTTCTGATAATTTTCAGATATAAAAAAAGCAAAAATTTTGTACCATGATTATATATCATAGAATCATGGTTATTCAGGAACCTCAGAAGATGTCCTAACATCCAACTAATATTGAATCGGACAGCATATACGTTTTCTTTTAGTCCTTAACAAGGTGACATATGACCTATCTTGGGATTAAGTGTAGCCTAATTTTCTGATTTCTTTTTCCTGGAAAACTAGTAGATTCGACTAGATTTAATCATTTCTTTGAAAGACTAAAGAATGACATGGTTTATTTTAAGGTTTTTCAACTAATGTAATCATGAAAAAGACACGCTATAGATCACAGGATTGAGAAAAGTCAGTTGGTACAGCACATAATCTCAGCATTTACTAATACACTCAGCCAAGAATATAATTGCTAAAATAACCTTGAAAAGGGATGAAAGCACTGAATACTGCAGTGGTGATTACCCTGATTTCAATTACTCTGGTTTAAATGGAATAAAATAGGGCTCTAACTCTGTTAATTAACAAGCCTATCCACAGGTGATCTCTAAACGCTGCCTTGTAACTCCCATTAATGAAGAAAATGTACATGCCTAGAAATGGCAAGTCTGTATATTAAAGTCAATTATGCAGTTTACGAGAGAATTGGCTTTCTTTTATTTTTCCACAAGAAAATTATAGTGAAGGGTGAAGGGAGAAAGAAGGAGTGAGACAGAGGGAATGGTGCATACATTAATGAATAGGAATCTGGAGGCAACGCCTTTCTTGAATTTTTAAGGCGAACAAAGAAATTGTCCTGCTGGGTACCTTTTCAGCAGGGATGCCCAACTGACTTATTTTTGATCTGACCATGACATGGTTTCAATTAGCAGTAGTACTTACAAAACGAGTAGCCATCACTGTACCAGAAAATATGAGTGTAAAAGGGTCAAAAAAGACTTGAGCTGGATACAAGTGTTGTCTAAGGGCATGTTGCTATAGCTTCTGCATGGCTAACTATCCCTGTCCTTAAGTCTCTTCAGGTATTGAGAACTCAGGGTAAGTATCTCATCACATCTACACCACATCCTCTAAAACAATTTTTTCTTTTTCCCTCTTATTTTCCTTAACTCTGCTTTGGGCAAAGTGAAGAGAGAATTTCTACTTTATATCAATAATACAAGTGAGGATGTTTTTAGCATTAGATAAATTATAACACATGCAACTTGAATCCAACATCGACAATAATTTTTTATAAATTAACTATATGAAATTGCCAATATTCAACCATTTTTCACCACTGATATTTTTAATGAAATATATCCAAATATGAAGGAAGGCTAAATTTGAATGAAGATATCCATGGGGCAATTGATCTCCTAGGAAACGGGAAGAAATATAACAAATAAACAAAAATGCAGAAGAACAGTAGGGACCTTTTTCACTGTTAGCATGACCTTCCTGAGATGTTCCAAACCAATTACTAGGATAACTGACACGAAAGAATCCCTAACAGGAACAGAAGCTCAGCTTGCAGATGTCTTTCAAAGTATCTCATGGCTTTTACTGCTTGGACTTGTGAGGGTCAGTAGCGCAGGGATGAATGACTTCCTCTTAAGTGTTCTGTCTCTATAAGGATATTGTCTGCCACCAGGGCTGCAGCTGTAACTTACAACTGTCAGATCCAAAAGGTGTTCTACACGTCATATGCAATTCATTGACTCAGAGAAAAATCACAATTTTCTTATCAAGTTATGCATTGAAAAAGTTTTTATTAAAAGAGTGAAGTATGGATTCTAAAAACATATTTCACAGTATAGAACATGATTTAAATAAATGCAAATACCTATGTCAAAGTTATTAACCTATAACCGTAACTGGTCAACAATCTATGGCTCGTGAACCAAATCTGGTCCTCCTATTGGAACACATCACGCCATTCATTTCTATTTCGTCTGTCTGCTTTCCTGGTGGAATGGCAGAGTTTAGTAGTTTTAATAGCAGCTGTATGATCCTCAAAGCCCTAAACTTTATTATCCAGTTCTTTATAATCTTCATTTAAAGAAAAATAGGATTCTTTCATTAATTTTTCCTGAATCGTTATGACTCTAGTTAAAAAAAAAAATATCTTTCAAGGATATACATCCAATTTTCATACAGACAAGTATGAAAAAAGTACCAAGCAAAGACCTAGCACAGTTGTAAGCACAATAACTATTAGTGATGAGGAAGCCGTATATATTGTAAACTAAGGCACTGTGTAAATCAGAGGTGTCAGAGAAACAGGAAACAAAACTTCCAGAAATTCCTTCACGCTTTTTCTTCATGTAAAATATAACAGTGCTTTAAAACTCCTCTTATTTATGAATCAAGAGATGAACTAAGATATGTCCCTATATACTTAGAGACAGATATTCATAAGCCAAGTGCATTTAGCTGAATAAACTCCTGCCTAGACATGTTGTAAAAGTAATAAGTATTCTTGAAAATGTCAAGCAATGTTAAAAACAAAATGTAAACATTAATGAAAACTTGCAATTGGAACAGAAAAAAAATCTCTAATCAAACAATTGACATTTAAGTAATTGTAGATATACAGACAGATATCCTTTGCGTCATTACAACACAAATCAGTCTGAGACCTACAAACAGGTGTGCAAAAACAGCAGAGTCAGTAATAGGAAAATCAAAGGGCAAGATCTTAATTCAGAATGAATAAGAATAGAAAACTGTCCTGATAGCTATTAGAAGAGACTACTGTCATTAATATGGATTTACCAGAAAATTATACCCGTATATCAGTTGTTAGTGAGGGGGGGAAAATGTATATGTATATATACATGGGCATCCCTGTGGCTCAGACTGTAAATAACCTGCATGCAATTCAGGAGACCCGGGTTCAATCCCTGGGTTGGGAAGATCCCATGGAGAGGAGAATAGAAACCCATTGCACTATGCTTGCCTGGAGAATTCCATGGACAGAGGAGCCTGACGAGCTACAGTCCATGGGGTTGCAAAGAGTTGGATATAACTGAGTGAATAACACACACACAACATGTCTCACTCTCATATACATATACATGTCTCTCTCTCTCTTTCTATGTATATATATATATATATATATATATATATATATATGTATGTAACTATTCAGAATACTATATATTTTGTTTTATAATGTTGATATTTTCAACGAATCTTTACAACTTTTATACAAATTCTCCAGTAAAAGAATCATCAAAGTTATTTTAATGTTAAAGTAAGGGTCGAACACGACTCAGAGACTGAACTGAACTGAATTCAGATTACTATATATTTTGTTTTATAATGTTGATATTTTTAACAAATCTTTACAACTTTTATACAAATTCTCCAGTAAAAGAATCATCAAAGTTATTTTAATGTTAAAGTAAGGCTATAAACAAGGTAGGCTGGCTTCCATTTATAGATTACACAAGTAACACAGAGGTTATTTTTCTAACTGAATGAATTGAGAATAATTCTACTTAACCACTCATTTATATCCATTGTGGATTCAATTCTTATATTTAAGGTATTTATTGAAAATTTACTGTATGCCAGGCACTGCTCTAGGTGCTTTGATTCAGCAGTGAGCAATAAAGAAACCCATACCCTCATGAAGTGAACAATTTGGTCCAGGAGACAGACGGTGAAAGTGAAAGTGTTAGTCATTCAGTCTTGTCCAACTCAGATAACCAGTAGCCAAACTTGACCATTCTACTTGCAAATGTACGTCCTAATCTAACTGCTTCCCACCACCTCTGCAACTACCCCAGCCACATCACTATCATCCCTTGTCTGGATAATTCCATTAACTTCCTGATCCCTCCCCACCCTGCCTTTGCCCTCATCCCCTAAGCTTCATTTTCCACATTAGAACTAGAATAATTCTGTTAAAACCTCCTTCACTCCTGAATGTTTTTTCACTCCTGAAAGCCCTCCAGTTGTTTTCCAGCTCATGAGAATAAAATGACAAGTCCTATCATTATCTCCTAGTGTCTACCCTCAGTCTCATCTCCCATCTCCTGCTTTACAACTCTTTTTCTAACTCCACACCAGACCCATGGGTTATTTGATTTGCTCTATGAAAACACCAGGCATAAGGACATACCTGAATGAGGAAGGTTGAACTTACAGCTCTCTCAGCACATGATCTTTCCCAGAAATCAAAATGCTTTTCATCTCCCTTTCATTCCTGTTTCTGCCCAAATGCTGCCATGTCACATAGAACATACCTGATACCCCCAAATAGTGCCTCATCCATCATGAATATCTCTTATGTCAGCTTCATTGCTGTTCTTGGTGTTTATTTATACATTATTCTTCCATTTGATTATATGTTGCAACCCCTCCCCCCAACATTTGCTTGTTTTTCTTTGGCTGTTTCTTTTATGATTCTTTGTTCTCACTATAACTTAACTCTTTAAATGATATTTATTATTTTTACAACTGGTTAAGGTAGGAATTTATTCAACTGAAGCTACTTGGCTTGTGATTATCTGTCTCTGTTTTGCCAGTTCTTCTTTATGTCTGTTTATCATCTTTCTTATTGTAAAATATCTGCCTATTCTCTTTTACTTTTTCTGGATTTGGATACTTTTTATATATCCCAAATGTAAACTACATTGTTCAGTAAATGTCTTCGTGACTTGGTTTTGACTTTTATACAATCTGTTGTCTGGACTTGCTGAAATAATTGAAACTGTAAAGTGGAAGTTCTTAAAATCTTTATAAAATAGATTTTATAATTTTTCATGCATAGTTGATTAAATAAAAAATAATTAGTTCTGAAGATCTTTTCTAATGGCTCAGAATTATTTTTAATAATTCACATTTTTAAATGTCTGTCTATATTCTATCAAAATTATTAAAATCTAGATATGAACATGTGTTTTTTTTCATTTTTAATACACTCAGATATAATACACACCCCATAGTAAAAAAAAAATACAAATATAGATATAGATTTGGATATATAAACTAAGGGATAGGAACTACATAATTCCTCCAAATTTATCAAATATAACATTAGTAAGTGAACATTATTTAATATTACCATCAGACTTTTCAGGTTTGCAACTATAATATTAATATACGTGAACTTTTTTCATCCCGTCTATATGCTTTACTTTCAGATATGGATCCCCAGTTAAATTAAAACCAGTACAAGCTCTTTTTTTCCCCTACTGAATCAGTTACATTATCATTTGATTCATAACGATGTTTACTTTCAGAAAATGTACATCTTAACAATAATCTGATTAAGTTCACTTACCTACTTTAAACTGTTTAAAAATGAATAATACCAAGTTCACTTCTCTGACTGAACTAGTATTGTTAAACTATAAATGAGAAACAGACTAGATTAAAAATTACAAAAATTATAAAAATACACTGGTTAAAAACATTCTGTCTAATCCCAGTTTATGCAGCCTCTCAATTTCTCTTGCACTTTCTATAGCAATACATACAACTCTGGACTCACTAATCTAAAACAAAAGGCACATACAAAAAGGCAAGCAAACAAACTTCATTCTCTTCATGAACAGAGAAATGGGGGACTGGGAAATATTAAGAACTTTGGCAATATCACAAGCGTCTTGATTGGGGCAAAATTGGTGCCAGAATCATCTCTCTGACATTGACATTCAGATCAAGAATGCAAACTCAGGAAGCAAGATAATCTAGGCTTAATCCTGGCTATCCTATTTACTAGGTGTTAATTTACTTAATCTCTTTATGTACTTCATCTGGAAGTAAGTATTAGGAAAATAGAGCATATTGCAAATGGTTATCACACGGACTAAAGAACCTAAAGCCTTTGTCAGTAGTACCTTGCATTTGATAAAGGGTTAATAAATATTAAGTATTGCTGTTAATCCTCAGTCTCTATTGCTACACTGCTTTCTCATTTGTATCTTTAAGAAGTGTACAGTTCTTCCCTTTTTTCCTTTGCAAAGAAGACCTATGTGTACCCTGAAATCTCATTATATTTGCTATATTGGAGGCTTCATCTTCTCCCTGCAATAGGCAAAAATATAGATGATAGGCAGAGAAGATACAGGGCCTAGGTCCTAAGAGGTAGAGTGCATCTGGAGACACACCACAGTAACCACTACACTGGCCTTATTAGGTGACTTTTTGTATACAAAGACCTCTAAATTCTCCTTCTCTTCCATACTCAGTAACATTCTGCTGTATGCTTCTGTTTTCAAGACTCAGCTACCACTGCCCCTACATTCCCTCCACAAGCTTACCAATATCCTTGAAACTTCCCATAGAACACTCTGTCTTTTCCCTTGGTTTCGCTGAAACCTGACCCAACTCTAAGTTGTGGCTTTCTTCTCTAGTGACAACCACTTATCTTCCTTCACTCAACCAGAATGTGTTAGTTCAGATGGATTAACATGCTCCTCCATCCCCACTGCCAAAATTTTTCTTCTGGACTCCTTTTGAAACTCTACTTCCTTTCTAACAACTAATGATGTCTTGGTCACCGTCTCACATTTTTCAAAGATGCTGGCCCTGCTTTATGGTATAATTCTATCCTCTGCATCTTGGCACTATCTCTAGTGACTTCATATTCACCTGAAACACTTGTGAAACACCCTAGCATCATCATACTCAGAAAGTATGGTCCATAGGCCAGCAACACTGGCATGACCTGAGAGCTTTGGAGAAATTCAGACACTCAGAGCCCCGCAGAAACGATTGTGAAGAGCAAGAAGACATACAAAAAAAAGGCAAATTTTAGTCAGTGAGAAAACTATAACAGTTTCTGTAATAGGAAACTAGAATGGAGATCTTGAGCTGTAAGCTGGGACTAACAAATCAGAGGAAAAGGAGGTTAGAGTGGATGATGGTTCAGTAAAGATAAAGTGAAAGTGTGAAAGTGTTAGCCAACAAGTTGTGTCCAACTCTTTGTGACCCCATAGACTGTAGCCAAGATCCTCTGTTCATGGAATTCTCCAGGTAAGAATACTGGAGTGGGTTGCCATTTCCTTCTCCGAGGGATCTTCCTGACCCAGGGATCGAACTAGGGTCATACGCATTGCAGGCAGATTCTTTACTGTCTGAGCCACAAGGAATGCCCTTAGGCTAAGATCAAAACATGGTCACACAATTCATGAGAGTGTGGATATTCAGATGATGATTTTCAAGTAGTGGTGGTATTATTAAATCTGAGAAAAATAGAATAACATAGTGAGCAACAAAGATTTAGAAAATAATTTAGAAGACCATTATGGCAGAGAGAAACCAAAAAAAGTCGATATTCTGCAGATAAATCGGAGAATCTAGTTCCTAGTGTTATTCTGTGGGCATTAGAATCACTCTGGCAAGATCCCCAAAGTAGAAATTCCAGAGCCTCAGTTTCCATGATTGTTATTCAGGATATCTGGGGTGATGCCAGAATGTTTATTTATATATGCATTATTTATTTTTGGTAATTCTTCCCTGTTTCAACCTCTGTAGTAGATCTAGTAAATGTCAAGTGATGTTGTTGACACTAAAGTATTCCATCAAAGTGTGTTAGTCAGTCATATCCTATTCTTTGTGACCCCATGATTGTAGCCCACCAGGTTCCTCTGTCCAAGGAATTTTCCATGCAAGAACACTGGAGTGGGTTTTCCATTCCCTTCTCCAGGGGATCTTCCCAATCCAGGGATTGAACACTTGTCTCCTGCATTATTGCAGGCATATTCTTTATTATCTGAGCTACCAGGGAAGCCCCAATTCACCAAAGGGCACTTCTTTTCCTGGTTTTATAGAGAAGAGGTGTACTACATTGGGAGAAAGAAAAACAACACTATCATTTATTCACCAAAACAAATAGCTTATCTCATAGAATCCTATGAGAAAACCAATCTTATATACATTAACTTTTTCAAAAACCTCAATGAGGCCTGATGAATTTTATTTAATAACTAGTTATTCTGATGTTTTTTCCTTACCCTCCATTCATGCGACAGATCTCTATGGACCCATCTACTGGAAAGGTCTTCACTTAAATGCACTAGAAAATCACACAGTGCTTTGGTAGAGGGAACAAATGAATGCAGAGCCCTTTTGATTTGTTGATACGGTGTACATTTACTTCAATCTAGCATGGTCCTAAAGAAATATAAGTTATTTTAGAGAGTTAATCTGCCATCTAATACACAAAACATAGGTTGATAATTCTTTATTCAGTTTTAATCATGATACCATGTGGAGTTCATAAAAGGATTGGCTGACAAATCTGGCTATAGAGGACTTCATACATCTTTAGGATTAAGTCTCCATAATGAAAGTTAAAAGATAAACAGAAGTCTGGGAGAACCATTTACTACACTGTATAAAAGAAACAAAGCCTCTCATTAAAAAGAATTTCTAGGAATCATAAAGAAAAAGATCCAAAGAGAGATGGCAAAGGATCTAAACAGACAAGTAACAGGAGACAATACAAATAACCAAGGAAGGTAAGACTTGTCCTGACTCATAAGTAATCACAAAAGGCAAATGAGGAATCAATTTGATATTTTTGTTTAGGTTCTTGGTAAGACTTTTTTAAAAAATCACGATAAACAGTGACTGAGAATGTGTGAAAATGGTAGTCAACTTGTGGGAATATAAATCGTTTTGTGTCCTTTTTGAATATAATATGGTAGTATCTCTAAATTTCAAATTGCCATATCCTTTGGCCTGATAATTCCAATACAATCTAGACTACAAAAATGCTAGCGTATATGATCAAAGATTTCCAAGATTGTCAGTTTCAGGTTTATTTATAATACTAAAAAAATTGGAAATAACCTAATTATGTACCAATAGAGTAATAATAAACCATGAAATGCTTTCCAGTAGTTCAAAGAATGAGATAGATGTATAGGTCCTAATTAAGAAAGATCTCCTTGGTATATTAAGTGAAAAATAAATAAATTCACACAATAATACATATAGTATGATTGAATTTATTTTTAAATTTCTATGGTTGCATGTATGCATACATGCATGGAAAAATATTTTACATATTCTAAATATTTACATAGACTATAACATAACAGTGGCTACTTCAGGGGAAGGGAATAAGTGGGAATTCATGGAAAGTTTTCATAATTTAATCTGTATAGCACTGCACCATATAAATTTTTTTATAATATAAACATCCTTGTATAACTGAAAAATAAAAAATATTTATTAATCTTCCTAATATTGGAGCACAGCTATTAAATTAAGGAACTCTTAAACAAAAAACTTATCTTGACTATCACTATTCTAATACTAAAAAAAAAACCCTGAACTGCCCTGCTGTGCTTATCTTTGATTGAATCCTAGTATTATGTTTAAGAAAGTATTTTAAAATGTAACTATTTACAAATGTCCAATAAGCATGTGAAAAGATATTCAACATCACTACTTAGTAGAGAAATGCAAATTAAAACTACAAGGAGACATTAGCTCACACAAGTCAGAATGGCCCTCATCAAAAAATCTGCAAACAATAAATGCTGGAGAGGATGTGGAGAGAAGGGAACCCTCTTGCACTGGTGGTGGGAATGTAAACTGATCCACAATGGAGAACAATAGGAGGATTCCTTAAAAAAACAAGGAAAGGAACCACCATATGACCCAGAAATTCCACTACGGGGCATATACCCTGAGAAAACCAAAACTGAGGAAGACACATGTACCCTAATATTTGTAGCATACAATAGCTAGGACATGGAAGCAACCTCAATGTCCACAGGCAGATGAATAGATAAAGGAGATGTACTACAAATATGCAATGGAATATTACTCAGCCATTAAAAAAGAATGAGCCAGTTCTAGTGAGGTGGATGAACCTAAAGCCTGTTATACAGGGTGAAGTCAGAAGAGAAAAACAAACATCACATATTAATGCATAAATATAGAATCTAGAAAAATGGTATTGTTGAACCTATTTGCAGGGATGGAATGGAGACTCAGATATACAGAATGAACTTGTGGACATAGAAAGGGAAGGAGAGAATGGGTCGAGTGGACAAAGACATTGGTGAGAAAGATGCTAATGAAAAGTTGCAATAAAATGCAGGGAGCCCAGTCTGCTCTGTGATGACCTAGAGGGGTAGGTTGGGGGGAGTGGAGGGAGGCTCAAGAGAGAGGTTGTATATGTCTAACTACGACTGATTAACACTGTAGGGCAGAAACCAACACAGCATTGTAAAGCAATTTTCCCCCAATTAAAAATAAAATAAAAAGCACATGATGTTGTTGTTGTTCATTTGCTAAGTAGTGTCCGACTCTTTGCCACCCCATGGACTGCATCCAGCCCTCCCTTCCCTCACTATCTCCCGAAGTTTGCCCAAGTTCATGTCCATTGAATCTCTGATGCTGTCCAACCATCTCATCCTCTGCCTCCCTCTTCTTTACCTTCATTCTTTCCCAACAACAGGGTCTTTTCCAATGAATCTCAATCAGGTGGTCAAAGTACTGGAGCTTCAGCTTCAGCATCAGTCCTTCCAATGAGTATTCAGGGTTGATTTCCTTCAGGATTGACTGGTTTAATCTTAATGTCCAAGGGACTCTCAAGAGTCTTATCCAGTGCCACAATTCAAAAGCATCTTTCTCTTAAAAAATAATAAAATGTAACTAATCTATGATCAAATAAAGGGTTTAAGGTGTGGATATGACAAAAGGGGAATTTTGGTAAAAACTAGTTTGCATGTTCAATTCCCAAAGCATTCGCTGATAAAAGCTGTTGTAAGTTTGAGTATATGTGTAACTGATTCTCAGGCAAAATAAAATCACTATTCTATAAGAAGGTATTTCCTATTTCATGCGTGGTCCCCAGCTTCACCGCATCTCTAGATACATCATACTTCTCTAACTGAAGAGAGTGTACTTTCTATACTGGGTTGAAGCCTACCATCCTCATCTCTGCTGTGAGATCAACAGCCACATTAATGTTAATTAAGCATCTGTGGTCCCTTCCACGTTAGAAACCCCCTGCAATCCTCCCCTAAGCTGCTGGGGGTCGTCATTTTTACTACAGGAGATCGCTTGCATCAGTGAAGCTCATCTTAACCGTTTGCCCTGTTATCCCTGGAAAGGGAAGTTCTACCCAAATCCCAGGAGAACCGTAAACTTTATTTTCGAGGTTAATTAAACTCACACAAAGTTTGCTACCTTCCCCAAAGGGGGGCGTCTCCGCATAAAAATACCCTCCAATAGACTATCCAGGGTTGATAATACAAGTCAGAGGTAGAGACATTTGGGAAGAGAAAGAGTGGAATTTTCTTTCTTTATGTGTGTGTGTGTTTGGGGGGCGGGGGGCGGAGGCGGGTTGGGAGGGGAAAGAGAGAGATGTGTATTTTGTCTCTGGGAGGGAATGGGTCATGTAATGGATGGCATTCTTTAAAAAAAAAAAGAAAAGAAAAAAAATATATACGCATTTTTCCCTTCTGAATAAAGGAAGTGAAGCCGATCTCTCTCCATTTGATCCTAATCCCCTCTCCCCCGCCTCAAGTGGCCCGGGAGCACCCTCTTTTTTTTTTTTTTTTTTTTTAATAAAAGGCTGGCAGAGCAAGCCATTCACTCTCTCTCCTTTGATCACCTCGGAGCTGTCAGCCCGTGCCGCTGTTTTCCTCCCAGCTCTTGTTCCTGCCTAAAAGTGGAAGTAATACCCCCTGAAAGAAATACCCTAGGTGTCCTGCAAAGCATCAATCTATTTCTGCTTTTGCTTCTTTCTTCCTGAGGCCCACCCTCCCAGCTCGAACAAATCCCCCTCTTCCTCCCTCCTTCCCCTCTCAGCAGAAGCCCGGTTCCTTTGGAGACACCCTCCCCTGCGCCGGGGGTGACACCCGGGGACCCCGGTTGTCTGAGACGCTACCACCGGGCCAGACGGGGGAGGCTCCGCCCCGCCCGCGCGGAACAGGCTCCGCAGGCAGCTGCGCTCGCGTGCGCTGCCTTTTTTTTTTTTTTTTTTGCTTTTTCTTTCTGGAAGGCACGCATTGTTTTCCGATGGAGGCGGCCTTTCTCTGACCCCCGAAATTCCTCCCTTTTCCTCACCCCGCCCGGGACTTGGGATGGCCCCGCGGACTCCCCCTGGCCGGCTTTCGGGTCTCCGGCGGCGTGTTGGGGAGGCTGCGCCCCAGCTTGCGCTCAGCTGCGAGCGTTTGCTAAGCCGGCAGCTTCCAGACGGCGTAGTGAACACTTTCCTGCGCGTGTTCCCATCTCTTGTTTACAGCTGCGATTATAAGCAATCTGGGTCCCCTCTTATCATCGTGTCAGGCAGTGATGTGTCGTTTGTAAATATTATTCAAAGGAAATAATTTGCGAAGGCAAAGAATTACAAGCACAGAGTATATGGACCGTGAGGTTTGTCCTAATGTGTTTACCAAGAGAAGAAAGGGGGCTGGAACGTGGGGGAAATTACGGGAGGAGGGGGACTCCGAGGGATTCCGATTTTGCGACAGTGACATAACTAATTAAACTTAATGTTGCTTAAAAGGTTTTGCTCTGTTTCTGAAATTGCTCGAAAGTATGCATTATTTAAAAAAAAAAGAAAGATGATGTAGAAAGGGGAGGGAGGACTAAGAATGACTGAATACAACTCATTGTGCTGGCTCGAAAAACGTCAAACTGCAGTGGAAAGAAATACAGCATGCAGACTGGTGTGCTGAGGCCCCAGTGAGGGAAGTTGGATCTACTAAGTGGAAAATTCCTGCGGAGGACGTGTTTCCATTTCCAATGGGAAGAAAGAGGGTGTTGTTGGAAGCTGGCAATTCTTTGGAAAATACAGAAAACACAGGGAAGATGACAAAATGACCTCACTGAACTCTGAGAAATTAAGCAAACAAATTGTTTCAGCCAACATACCACATTCTTATAGTGCCTGTCCTTGAATAACAAGGCTGAGCTACATGCTCACTTACAGGCTGAATCTCAGCTCTCCCTGCCTGGTCCCCCAGGCCTCCTGAGAGGAAAGAGATGATATTTTAGGTACTGGTGAGGGTAGGGGAGCAGGACTGAGGAGCCTGTATGTGAGGACATGTGTGCTCAGACACATGCTGACTTGCAGGCTGAATACTAAAATGATGGTGGCATCTTGAGGATTTCAGTTTAGGTTCCGTTTCTTTTTTTTCCGAACAGAGAGACCCTCAGCACCCAAGGGGAGTCCACTGGATTTTACTAGTCAGGGCTGGTCTCTGTAAGAAGTTAGTGGGGTTTCTTCAAAGGATAACTTGGATTGGATCAGGAAGCGCTGGTGGTTAAGGGAGCAGAGGCAAGAGGGAACACATTTAAGAGGTGATGTGACGGCATCTTCCTATACCTGTCACTAGAATTATATTTTGTGTCATCTAAGAGAGGGAAACAGAGGCAAATCAGAAGTCATCATTTTGATTGTTTTGCAAAGCTTCTGTTAGAATGAAAGGGGGGGGAAATGCATGGAAGGTTCTCTGTGCACACACATAAAGCAGTCCAAATGATCTTCATTTGCTATGCTGATCCTTTCTCTATCAGACCTACAACATACTGACAGCCTGAAAAAAACTTGTTTTGCTTTTATGGCTGTGGGATATTTGTTGTGGGAGGGGGGTGTTGGGTGGTACTTTTAATACAATCCCTGACCATAATAGTCTGAGAATTAACTGACTGTTGAATTACACTGAAAAATATTTATGACAACTCTGCCATTTTTAAGCTGATTTACTTATTTATTTTAATTATTGCCCATAGCATGTGGAATCTTCTTGGAGAGATCGAACCCGTGTCCCCTGCATTGGCAAGCAGATTCTTATCCACTGTACCACCAAAGAAGTCCTTGTTATTTTAATTAAAAATCACAGATTACTAAATGTATATGGTCAAATTTCACCTGCTGACAAACCTAAGGAATAAATCAGTATTTCTTGTACTGATATAATTCAAGTGCTGTATCTCCTTGCATTTCAAGTTTACTTGGGTATGTAAATGGCAAGTACCATTTAATTCAGGGGCAGTTATTAAGCTACATCTGATTGCCAAAGTAATGATGAAAATTGATGGACAAAAATGATATGTTAGTTAATATAATTAAATGTAGACGTTCTTGTCCTTTCAAACAGTCCAGTTTGTCTTTTAAAAAGTTTAAAGAGTTCTACTGAGATATAATGCATAGACATTAAAATTCACTTTTTAACTGTTCATTCAATGGTTCTTAATATATTTAGAGTTGTACAACTGTTGTTTACAATTTTATTTTAAAAACACTTTCATCACTCTAAAAAGAAATATTGCAATCATTTACAATCACTGTCCATTCCCACTTCTGATGTAAAAAAATGCAGTCTAGTTTCTATCTTTGTACATGTACCATTTAGGGACATATTATATAAATGGGATTGTACAGTGTGTGTGTGTGGTTGTTTTCACTGAGTATAATGTTTTTGAGGTCCATCATGTTGTTCCTTTTTAGTGACCTAGTATTTCATTGTACAAATACACCACACTTTGTTTATCCATCTGTAATGGACATAAGAGTTGATTATACTTCTGGACTACGGTGAAGAGTGCTACCGTGCATCTTTAAATACAAGTCTCATGTGTACATATGTTTTCTTTTCTTTTTGGTGATACCTAAGTGTGACATTATTGTATCATCTAGTAAATCTATGCTTAACTTTGAGAGGAATAGCCAAACAGTTTTCTTTTTTTTAAAGTGGCTGTATAATTCTACTTTCTGACCAATAATGTATCAGGGTTTCAATTGCTCCAAATCTTAACCAACAATTTTCATTGTCTGTCCTTTTTATTAGAGCCATTCTGATGGGTGAAAAATGGAATTTTATCATGGTTTTGATTAGTATTTCCTAATGACCAATGATGTGTGTCTTTACATCTGCTTTTAGACTTTTGTGCATCTTTTTGGAAGAAATGTGGTTTAAATCATTTGTCCATTTTTTAATTGAGTTATTTTCTTTTTATTATTGACTTGTAGCAGTTCTTCTTATATTCTGCAATGAGCTTCTTATTAGAATTATGAGTTGAGAGTACTTTTTCCAGTCTATAGGTTGTTTTGTCACTTTCTTAATGATGTCTTTTGAAGCACAAACATTTTTATTCTGATTAAATTCAATTTTCCAATTGTTTTTCTTTTATCACTTGTGCTTTTGTTGTCATACCTAAAGTTCTTACTATTTTATTATTCTTATCTTTTTAGGGAAGAAAGATCTGAGAACTTTCAATATTTTAGATTCAACTGAACATATAAAATGAACTTGATGTTGCAAGGTTTTAAGACTACCTGTTTGCTTGAAACTGATAAGCCTTATGTTCATTTCTTTAGTCAATATTAAGGTCACAGCTGAATTTTTTAGGTCCAAGACAAAGAGGAAATATCTAAAATTTTTTAAATTTTAAAAAATTTCAGCAATGCATCCACTTTTATTCTTCCATTTACTTCTCTGTATTTGAAAGTGGATTTCTTGGATTTAATAGAAATAGAGAAGTAAAATTATAAGGCACTCTTTAATACTTTTTTAAAGATAAAAATGGAAATTTGTAATTTACTAAACTGATTAATGTAGTTTATTTAAAATTGAATGTTTTTCTCATTTTCAAGTCACATTTGATTTATTGTAATGAAAAAGCGCCTTTTTATGTTTTAAAATTCACTCTTGGGACTTCTCTGACAGTTCTCCCTTTCCAGTGCAGGGATGTGTGTTCAATCCCTGATCATGGAGCTAAGATTCCACATACCTTGAGGCCAAAAAAACTTCCCCCAAACTTAAAACAGAAGCAATATTGTAACAAGTTTAATTAAGGCTTTAAAAAGAAGCAGATGATATAAAATAAAATTCACCCTTCAGTGTTGTTCCAGACAAACTGCAGAAGCAAATGGACCTAATATTATTTACCCAATATGCATTTTTTAATAACTTTCTATGTGCCTATCACTCTATCAAAATAGATACCTCAGCTGCAATGGTCCTGATGATTTATCCTTTAAAACATTTTACAAAGTCAAATATAAGTGACTTGGATTTGAGGGCAAAGTCACTGATCCACCTTTACAATCTGAAGATTTCTGATAATAGGTCCTCTCTGAGTTCCAGAACTCCTGAGGCACTTACAGCTTTTGAAGTTCCAAATATATTTTAAAAGTGACAGAGCTGTGAAATTGTAGTGTATATAAAATATACCTTAACACTTTTTAACATATATAATGCAATATGCATATTCAGTCATAGGATAAATTTCAATATTGTAAAAAGTATCACCATATGGTGTGCTGCATTTATGGGGTGTCACAAGGAGTTCATCAAAGCTGTATATTGTCACCCTGCTTATTTAACTTATATGCAGAGTACATCATGCAAAATACCGGGCTGAATGAAGCAGAAGCTGGAATCAAGATTGCAGGGAGAAATATCAATAACCTCAGATATGCAGATGACACCACCTTTATGAGAGAAAGTGAAGAAGAACTAAAGAACCTCTTGAGAAAACTAAGATCATGCCATCGGGTCCCATCATTCATGGCAAATAGATGGGGAAATGATGGAAATAGTGACAGATTTTATTTGGGGTGGGGGGCAAAATCACTGCAGATGAAATTAAATTGAATTATTGTAGAAAGTTACAACATTGATAGTAATGCCATGAAAATAAAGACGCTTGCTCCTTGGAAGGAAAGCATGACCAGCCTAGGCAGCATATTAAAAAGCAGAGACTTTTTTTTACCAACAAAGGCCTGCCTAGTCAAAGTCATGGTTTTTCCAGTAGCCATGTATGGATGTGAAAGTTGGACTATAAAGAAAGCTGAGCACTGAAGAATTGATGCATTTGAACTGTGGTGTTGGAGAAGACTCTTGAGAGTCCCTTGGACTGCAAGGAGATCCAACCAGTCAATCTTAGAGGAAATCAGTCCTGAATATTCATTGGAAGGACTGATGTTGAAGCTGAAACTCCAATACTTTGGCCACCTGATGTGAAGACCTGACTCTTTGAAAAAAACCCTGATGCTGGGAAAGATTGAAGGTGGGAGGAGAAGGGGATGACAGAAGATGAGACGGTTAGATGGCATCACTGACTTGATGGACATGAGTTTGAGCAAGCTCGGGGAGTTGATGATGGACAGGGAAGTCTGGCATGCTGCAGTCCATGGGGTGGCAAAGAGTCAGACATGACTGAGGGACTGAACTGAACTGAACATTTAGTGTATTTCACTTAGCCTTAGAGATAAAAGCTTTAAGGTGATGAAGAACATCTTTCAAGCTAGGAGAAAGTCTCAGTTCATTTCAGTTCAGTTCAGTCACTCAGTCGTGTCTGACTCTTTGCGACCCCATGAATCACAGCACACCAGGTCTCCCTGTCCATCACCAACTCCTGGAGTTCACTCAAACTCATGCCCATCAAGTCGGTGATGCCATCCAGCCATCTCGTCCTCTGTCATCCCCTTCTCCTCCTGCCCCCAATCCGTCCCAGCATCAGGGTCTTTTCCAATGAGTCAACTCTTCGCATGAGGTGGCCAAAGTATTGGAGTTTCAGCTTCAGCATCAGTCCTTCCAATGAACACCCACGACTGATCTCCTTTAGGATGGACTGGATGGATCTCCTTGCAGTCCAAGGGACTCTCAAGAGTCTTCTCCAACACCACAGTTCAAAAGCATCAATTTTTCTGTGCTCAGCTTTCTTCACAGTCCAAATCTCACATGCATACATGACCACTAGAAAAACTATAGCCTTGACCAGACAGATCTTTGTTGGCAAAGTAATGTCTCTGCTTTTTAATATGCTATCTAGGTTGGTCATAACTTTCCTTCCAAGGAGTAAGCGTCTTTTAATTTCATGGCTGCAGTCACTATCCACAGTGATTTTGGAGCCCCAAAAATGAATTCTGACACTGTTTCCACTGTCTCCCCATCTATTTCCCATGAGGTGATGGGACCAGATGCCATGATCTTAGTTTTCTGAATGTTGAGCTTTAAGCCAACTATTTCACTCTCCTCTTTCACTTTCATCAAGAGGGTTTTTAGTTCCTCTTTGCTTTCTGCCATAAAGGTGGTATCATCTGCATATCTGAGGTTATTGATATTTCTCCTGGCAATCTTGATTCCAGCTTGTGCTTCTTCCAGCCCAGCACTTCTCATGATGTACTCTGCATGTAAGCTAAATAAGCAGGGTGACAGTATACAGCCTTGATGTACTCCTTTTCCTATTTGGAACCAGTCTTTTGTTCCATGTCCAGTTCTGACTGTTGCTTCCTGACCTGCATACAGGTTTCTCAAGAGGCAGGTCAGGTGGTCTGCTATTCCCATTTCTTTCAGAATTTTCCACAGTTTATTGTGATCCACAGTCGAAGGCTTTCACGTAGTCAATAAAGCAGAAATAGATGTTTTTCTGGAACTTCCTTGCTTTTTCGATGATCCAGCGAATGTTGGTAATTTAATCTCTGGTTCCTCTGCCTTTTCTAAAACCAGCTTGAACATATGGAAGTTCTCGGTTCACGTATTGCTGAAACCTGGCTTGGAGAATTTTGAGCATTACTTTACTAGCGTGTGAGATGAGTGCAATGGTGTGGTAGTTTAAGCATTCTTTGGCATTGCTTTTCTTAGGGATTGGAATGAAACCTGACCTTTTCCAGTCCTGTGGCCACTGCTGAGTTTTCCAAATTTGCTGACATATTGAGTGCAGCACTTTCAGAGCATCATCTTTCAGGATTTGAATTAGCTCAACTGGAATTCCATCACCTCCACTAGCTTTGTTCGTAGTGATGCTTTCTAAGGCCCACTTGACTTCACATTCCAGATGGCTGGCTCTAGGTCAGTGAGCACACCATTGTGATTATCTGGGTCATGAAGATCTTTTTTGTACAGTTCTTCTGTGTATTCTTGCCACCTCTTCTTAATATCTTCTGCTTCTCTTAGGTCCATACCATTTCTGTCCTTTATTGAACCCATCTTTGCCTGAAATGTTCCCTTGATATCTCTGATTTTCATGAAGAGATCTCTAGTCTTTCCCATTCTATTGTTTTCCTCTATTTCTTTGCATTGATCACTGAGGAAGGTTTTCTTATCTCTCCTGGCTATTCTTTGGAACTCTGCATTCAAATGGGAATATCTTTCCTTTTCTCCTTTGCTTTTTGCTTCTCTTCTTTTCACAGCTATTTGTAAGGCCTCCTCAGACAACCATTTTGCCTTTTTGCATTTCTTTTCCTTGAGGATGGTCTTGATCCCTGTCTCCTGTACAATATCACGAACCTCCATCCATAGTTCATCAGGCTCTCTGTCTATCAGATCTAGTCCCTTAAATCTATTTCTCACTTCCACTGTGTAGTCATAAGGGATTTACTTTAGGTCATACCTGAATGGTCTAGTGGTTTTTCCCTACTTTCTTCAGTTTAAGTCTGTATTTGGCAATAAGGAGTTCATGATCTGAGCCACAATCAGCTCCCAGTCTTGTTTTTGCTGACTGTATAGAGCTTCTCCATCTTTGGCTGCAAAGAATATAATCAATCTAATTTCGGTGTTGCCCATCTGGTAATGTCCATGTGTAGAGTCTTCTCTTGTGTTGTTGGAAGAGGGTGTTTGCTATGACCAGTGTGTTCTCTTGGCAAAACTCTATTAGCCTTTGCCCTGCTTCATTCCGTACTCCAAGGCCAAATTTGCCTGTTACTCCAGGTGTTTCTTGACTTCCTACTTTTGCATTCCAGTCTGTGTAAAACTTTATTTGAAAACAATGCCAAAAGTCTAAATTTGAACTCATTTATCATTCCCTTGCCCCATATGAGAATATGCTTTGTCAGAAGATTGTCCTCATCTTTTCCATTACATACTGCGACTCGTGTGAGTGCCCATGTTCTGATATGACTCTAAGGGGAGGCTGATCTTTTCTCCATCTGGAATGAAAGCTATAACATTGATAGTAGATGATATTGTACACCAGAATCCATGTCAATTATAGTAGGCAACAGAGAAGATATCGCTGCAATGTTATACTATGTTGATGCAGTTTTATTTTCTCCTTTAAATCATTGAACATCTATGTCCTTCTGCTTCCCAGAGAGACCCTTGTGGATTATCACCTGAGAGTCTGAAAGGGTTGTTAAGAGACTTAACAGGAAAATGGGTTCACAGGGAAGGTCTGGATGAAAGATGATGTCAGACTTAGCTAACTAGACCATGGAGTTTACTTAAGGGAGTTCCAGATAGGAAGAATAGCAGGGAGAAACTCATCCTTTCCAGCCCCTGGGGATTGGAAGAAAGAAGCATAAGGTTCTACTCCTACCCTCAACAACCCTCTAATTACTTGATAGGGACAAATCTGAAGAAGATAGTGACTTTAGTAAAACCCAGACAAGTTGGGGGCAGGTTTATGGAAGGATTCCAAAATCATTATAGTTTTTCTTCTTTGCATATTTTGATCTCTGTGAGACTGAGCTATCTGGGAGTTTGAGAGCTACCCCATACCTATTTGGGGGCCTGCTGAATAAAGGCTGACCCCATTGGGCAGCAGGGTTGAAAAAAGGAGGCCTTGATGTTTAGCAAGGTCTAGTTGCCCTCAATTCCTGTTTAGAATAAACAGGGTCCTGTCTATAGCTCAAAACTTCTCCAGGTGGCCTCCTAGAAGCTTGTACAATAGTATGGAGTAAATAAACAGCTGCTGTATTTTACATTCCTGGGCTTGGATGGATAAAGCCATTTGTGCTTCCAAGAAGAAAAAACACATTGCAGATTCGGGGTGAGGGGAGGGTGGAATAAAGCAAGAAAAAAAAGAACAAAAAAGGAAAAGAAAGCTCAAACAAAACTTTTTCTGCTGGAGGGTGGAAGCAGAAGGAGAATTCAGATTTATTCTGAGTAATGCCAGTGGAAGCTTATTGTTGTTTCGTCACTATGTCATGTCCGACTCTTTTGCCAGCCCCCATGTACGGCAGTCCACCAGGCTCCTCTGTCAACAGGATTTCCAGGCAAGAATACTGGAGTTAGTTGCCTTTTCCTTCCCCAGGGGATCTTTGAGACGCAGGGATCAAACCCATGTCTCCTGCACTGAAGGTGGATTCTTTACCTCTGGGCCACCAGGGAAGTATAGATAGGAATTAAGTTTCCAGTTAATTTGAGTCAGTTGGGTTGAGAAAAAAGCAGCTAGCTCGAAAACAAGACGCAGAGAGTCAATCATTTGTTCTATGGAACGACTCCAACCTGAAAATATTTCTAAGAATGTTTCCTTTGGGTGTCTAAAGCTACAGAGTTCCTTATAAGATGTGCTGACCTAGCTTCTGGTTGGCAGCACCATAACTTGTGGTGTAAAAATGTTTGATTAAGAAAGGGTTGCTTTTACAACCTAGATGCCCATCAGCAGATGAATGGATAAGGAAGCTGTGGTACATATACACCATGGAATATTACTCAGCCGTTAAAAAGAATTCATTTGAATCAGTCCTAATGAGATGGTTGAAACTGGAGCCCATTATACAGAGTGAAGTAAGCCAGAAAGATAAAGAACATTATAGCATACTAACACATATATATGGAATTTAGAAAGATGGTAACGACAACCCTATATGCAAAACAGAAAAAGAGACACAGAAGTACAGAACAGACTTTTGAACTCTGTGGGAGAAGGTGAGGGTGGGATGTTGCGAAAGAACAGCATGTATATTATCTATGGTGAAACAGATCGCCAGCCCAGGTGGGATGCATGAGACAAGTGCTCGGGCCTGGTGCACTGGGAAGACCCAGAGGAATCGGGTGGAGAGGGAGGTGGGAGGGGGGATCGGGATGGGGAATACGTGTAAATCTATTGCTGATTCATGTCAATGTATGACAAAACCCACTGAAAAAATAAATAAATAAATTATTAAAAAAAAAAAAAAAAGAAAGGGTTGCTTTTAAAGGCACTGAATGCAGTGATTCAAAATATAGACTGCCATAACTCCTCAAGTTCAAGTCTTCATAAAGAGTCAGACACAATTCAGGGAATAAACCACCAACACATTTTAGACTACCAAGCATAGTACTGGATCTGGGTGCAAAAGGGCTCTGCTCTAATCTACTTTTACTTTGTTTTGTTGGTTTTATTTATTTGCTTTACTTTGTTTTCCATTTTGGAATCACACTTTGAGGAAAGTGCTTGTCCATCCATTAAAAACATCTATTTTGTTTTTGGCTGTGCTGGGCTGCGTGCTGGATCATAGTTCAGTTCCCTGACCAGAGATGAATCTTGTGCCCCCTGTAGGGGAAGCACAGTCCTAACCACTGAATGAGCAAGGAATTCCTGTTCTCTTCTATTAGATGTTACAAGGTTTTACAATTCGCTAGAAGACTGAGGGCTTCCCAGGTGGCACTAGTGGTAAAGAACCCACTTACCAATGCAGGAGACATAATAGACATGGGTTCGATCCCTGGGTCTGGAAGATCCCCTGGAAGAGGGCATATAGACCTACTGCAGCATTCTTGCCTGGAGAATCCCAGGGACAGAGAGGAGCCTGGTGGGCTACAGTCCACAGGGTCCCACAGTGTCAGACACAACTGAAGTGACTTAGTGCGTGTGCGCACACACACACACACACAAACATACACAGAAGACTAAACTGCTTTTATATGACATTAAAAGCAGGAAACAATTGTACAAATTCATATTAAAATTCTTAAGTCTCAAGGGTCTGAAGTTTGTTTATTTGGACAAAACAGCTAAAATTTCAGCAGAATGACAAATGCTGCACTGTTTTGTAAATAGGTTGGGCATTTTACACACACACAAAACAATGGATATGATTATAGCATAGGTCAAAGTATGACGGTGACCCTGGCATATGTAACAACATCTTCTCTGATGGATGGACTAGTACTTTCCTCAACGTGTGATACCAGCAACTGTTTTTCTATGTGAAATCAACTGTAAAATATTTTTATTACATACACTCTGCTCTATGACATAATCAATTCTTCTCACAACCTTTACAGATGTATTCACTGAGCTAGGGTAAATCAATCATAGCCTTTGTGCCGGAATGTTAATTATAGTTTTTCTTTATGGCTCCAGGAGATATCTTAAGTTATCTATGAAAAATCCCATCCTAGCCAAAAGGGGATTTGATGTCACTGTGTTGATGAGATTTATACAAGTAAAACAAAATCCTTTATTGCCAGTATCAGACACCGATGACTCAATAAGAACCTTTGGGGTGGAGGATGGGGGAATTCTCTGGTTTCTGTAAAAAAAACTCCCCAAAGCTTAAGACCAAACACTTACTCCTCAGAGTTGATGTCGACTTCAGTCTCTGTATCAGTACTTTGGAAAAATTATAGCCATCATTAAAAATAAACAAACAAAGCTTGGCATTTGGGAAGTTGAGAAGAAATAAACCCAATTATTCTTTATATAAGTTTGAAACCATCTGCATAACAAGAACTCACTTGTACGTTTCACCCCTGCCCTTGAGGTAGCAAGAAGCCCAGAATTCCTCAGCACAATGTCACAACCCCAGGGCATTGCCGCTCCAGTCTCTGAGTCCTGAGGTGGAGACTCCCTAGACATATGACTGTGGTGAAGTAAACGCTCCAACGCTTTCTCTTCAGCCAAAACCTGCTTTCATGAAAATATTTCACTTTCCAACATTTGACTTTATGTGCTGTAACTAAGAGAGGTGATAGTAAATCTCCCCAAATTAAATCTGATCATGAAGGGGTAGATGGAAGAAGAATTAAAGCTATTGTATCATGAATTCAGATTCTTAAAAACTGTACTATATTAAGTATAATTGTTATTACTGTGTCTTAAATGGTAAGGAAATTTCTATTCCACCAATAAGAGAATTTGTCAAAGTGAAAAACACTTGTAGTATTATTGATGTGTTGTGTGTTAGTCACTCAGTCGTGTCTGACTCTTTGTGACCCCATGGACTGTAGTCTACCAGTCTCCTCTGTCCATGGAATTCTTCAGGCGAGAATACTGGAGTAGATTGCCATTTCCTTCTCCAGGGGATCTTCCTGACCCAGGGTTTGAACTCAGGTCTCCTGCATTGCAGCAGATTCTTTACCATCTGAGCTATAGGGAAGTCCCTATAATTTTAATGTGTTAAAATTATTTAAAATACATGTATATTATAGATGTATATATTTGTATTTAGATAATTTAAATGTAATATGTAAATATATATTAATATCTTATTTTATATTCAACATTATAAATATCTTGTATATATGTACTGTTGCTGCTTAGTCATTAAGTCATGTCTGACTTTTTTGTGACCCCCTGGCCTGTAACCTGCCAGGCTCCTCTGTCCATGGGGTTCTCCCGGCAAGAATACTAGAGTGGGTTGCCAGTTCCTACTCCAGGGGATATTTCTGACCCAGGGACTAAACCCACGTGTCCTGTATTGGCAGGTGGATTCTTTACCACTGAGTCACTTGGGGAGCCCTGAATATATGTACAGACAGATAGTTAGACAGAAGAGCTTAGTACATTTCATGATTTAGTGCTTAAAATTTTGATTAAATATGATTTGGTTAAAAGAAAATGACACTATTTATGTCTGCGTTTGAAACTAAAAATTTTAGAAACTAAACTTAAAACCAGTACTGGCATCTTTGTGTTATTGTGATTTGCTTTTTGTACTTCACAGGTACTATGTTTTTTTACAAATTGAAGGTCTGTGGCAACTCTGCATAAAGCAGACCTACTGATGCCATTTTTCAACACTCTTTGCCCACTTTCTGTCTCTGAGTCACGTTCTGGTAACTCTCCCAGTATTTCAAACTTATTCATTGCTTTTATATTTGTTACGGTGTTACATTTGTTACGGTGTTACGTTTGTTACTGGTCATAGGTGACCAGTACTCTTTGATGTTACTACTGGAACTTACTGAAGGCTCAGATGGTGGCTAGCATATTTTAAAAATAAAGTATTTTTAAAATAAAGAATGTACATTTTTAGACATAATAGTATTGTACAATTAATAGACTACAGGATAATATAAACATGACTTTTACATGTACTGGGAAACCAAGAACTACATGTGACTCACTTTATTGCAATATTTTACTGCGGTAGTCTGGGATTGAACTTGTGACATCTCCAAGGTTTGCCTGTACTTTTTAATTTCTTTAATAGCACTTTGTAGTCTCAAGAAAAGTTTATCCTTGGGATACAGAATTCCCTTGCTATCTGAAAGTAGAGTGTTCCTATGAAACATTTCATAAATCAGAATGGCTTAAATCAAGCAGTTACAGATCCTGAATGCTATTTTTGCTTTTTCCATTTTTATTTTGTAAAAATGAAACCACTCTTTAGATTTCTTTCAGTTACCAAAAACAAGTACTAATATAGCTCTTTCATAAAAATACAATGGCAAAAGCAAATTTTCAAACAGCAGAGTATACCTGTTGTAATAAAAAGTCACAGGCTAAGGAATCTTTAAGAAATGTAGAACCAAGGAAAGGAAAGTTCCTAAAATACAGCTTATGCAAGGGTCTAGGGAGAAAAATGATATCTTCTTCAGTAAAAGATTCATTTTTCAATCTAACCATAAGTAATAAGCTTGGGAATTTTGTGAAAAATTCTTCTTAAATTTCAAAAAGTGATTACAAATATAAAACTATAAAACTTATTACTAACTTTAAGTATGTAAGTTTCTCTTTAATGGTTTAGTTAAGCCAAAGTTATTTGACATTAAATATTGGTGAAATGAAACTATTTTAGATAATTTTGAGAGTGAGCCATCTAAGATTTTCCATAAAATCAAGCTTGAGCAGCACTGTCACCCTTCTCTTTTTTTGTTACCAGCAATTGAAAGTTTTCCAGAAACTTAGATCTTGTTTCTGTGAGAATGCTTGTGATTGCAAATTAAGTCAACTGAAATCAAACTCACGCATTAGATGAGACAGTATGAATGTCTGCAGAGCAGGATGATTTGAGTGCACACCTTGGTAGAATGCAGTTGTAATCACCACTTGGGATGCTCTACCTCTGTACCCATAGCCACTTTTGATCTCAGCTGTAGCTGGCCCAGACATCGACCATCGATTCTGACACTTAATGCTCACAGCCTTGACTGCATTATCATTTTGGTTTTCTGTCCAGGAGTTTCTTAGCAGCTACAAAAGCCCATTGGCCCACTGCAGGCCTGCCTTTGGAAATGCAGAGGAGTAAATAACCTCAGGACAGCCCATCCTCAACCCAGGGAGCCTGACAGGTGACGGAGAGTAGTCTCTTGTTTCCCATTATTTTGCATTCAATTCTTGCAAACTTCTCCAGAGAATTAAATCATTTTGCCCACAGTAGTACTGCCTAGAACGCAGTCTTCTATTAGCTTCCTGCTTCATTTTGTCTGCTTCCTCACTTCCTCTTCCTGGGACCAGCTCTCAGATAAACTACCTTCACCCAAGTCTTCATCTCAGGGTTTGCTTTCTGGGGAACCTAAACCGAGAGACATAGCTCTTTACTGCACCTCATTTCAGTGATTCCATAAAAATAAGGAAAAGACAGATGTAATGGTTGCTGGCTTTTGGCTGGCGGCCAATTTGCCTCATTTCAATCTGCATGAAAATTGTTCTAGGAAAAGGCAAAAAGGTATTTCAAGAAACCTCCAAAGCTTCTTGTTTATTTCCTTAACATTGATGCTTTCAGCGTGTTCACATTATTTGCATTCAATGTACAAGTTTTGCATCTTGCTTCATTGCTTGTTCACATGTGCATCAAACAATGAAGAACAGTGACAGTCACTTAGTCGTGTCTGACTCTTTGCCCCGCGGACTGTAGGCTTCCAGGCTCCTCTGTCCACGGAACTCTCCAGACAAGAATACTGGAGTAGGTAGCCATGCCCTCCCCCAGGCGATCTTCCCAACCCAGTGATTGAACCCAGGTCTCCCCCACTGCAGGCAGATTCTTCAGTGTCTGAGCCAAGAAAGAAGCTCCATTAAAAAGCAGAGGAAATATAATTAATATCAAGTAGTGCCAACTATCACAATGTACTGCATACAAACTTATGTGCTGAGTTCACTGAGTTAAATAATAGGAAAATTGACACTTAAGTAATATCTTCAGTGGGTAGTTTGTATATTTGTTTGAGTGTTTAGTGATATTTACCAGAGATTCTAGGTGGGCTAAGAGCAAGTTACTTTTCCAATTAAAAATAATGGAATACAAGCCGTAGTGCTCTGAATTTTTTCTATCCAACACATTTTAAGAATAGATCAGATATGAATAAAAAAGATTCCTATAGTGCTCACTACCTTTTTTTACTGGACACTATCAATGTTTGCCCCAAACATACTAGTGACAATGTTTCAGCAACAGTGATTTAGATAAACATGCAACAAACCTAGTTAAATACAACACATTTGTGTTTCTTCAGCAATTTTTATCAGACCTGGAATAAAGGAAAATGTGACATGGCAAATGACAAACCAGCCTTATTAGACAGAAATTAAATGGAAGACAAAGCAATTGAACAGTTATATATTTAAAATGTATCCTATACAGAATATATGAAAGAAAGTGAAAGTGTTAGTCGTTCAGTCATGTGGGACTCTTTGTGACCCCATGGAGCCCACCAGGCTCCTCTGTCCATGGAATTCTCCAGACAAGAATACTGGAGTGGGTTGCCATTCCTTTCTCCAGGGGATCTTCCCAACCCAGAGAGTGAACCTGAGTCTCCTCCATTGCAGGCAGATTCTTTTATCATCTGGGCCACCAAGGAAGTCCTCTGTACATAGAACGTATACATTCAGGTGATATATAATATAGAATAAAACATGTATATAGAATAAAACATGCAAAAATGTATATGTACATAGAACATTTACATTTACATTATACATAATGTGGAATAAGTGATGCTAAAATGGAATAGGATAAAGTATATAATTGCAGTTGTAAATACAGAATTATATATTATCATACTTCTAGGAATAGAGAGGATTAAACATTATTTTTAATTTGCATTTCTCTCTTTGCAAATATTTAAGAATGGTAGAAATATGTATGTGAGATCACTTGGTTAACTGATTTTGATATCCAAATAAAAATACAAGTACTCACTTCATTGTGTATATTCGTATAATTTTAAGTATTTTGAATATGTATAAAAAAGAACTATCATACCCATATACATGCACATGCTAGCATGCATTATGAGAGAGTGAGAGAGAAAGTGAGAGAGAGAGATTTTTCTGTCCCTATACATTTTGAATGAAAATAACTCAAGTTTCTTTTGGCTTCATGTCATTTGAGAAAATATTTTAAAAGAATGTCTTAAATATTTTGTAGAATTTAATTATGAAAATATTTTAAGTCAAGTTCAATCAAATTGCTACTTTGGAGCACTTAGATGTATACAATTTCCAAAAAAATGCAATGACCTTAGAAATTGTTTATAGCCACTTAAAGCAGAGGAAATCTCAGCACAATAAGTCCCTCCCACCTCCTGTGCTCCTTAAAAAACCTTGTTAAACAGCATGATCTGATCTACAACATACATTCAGTCTTCTAATGGTCTTGGCAACTCAAATTCATTTATTATTAATTTTTGATGAAATATTTAAATGATCTGCTCCTGTGCCTGTTGGAGAAAAATAATGTATAATTGGGCCTTTTTTTTTTTTAATTAAAGAAACTTTAAAAAAAAAAATCAACCTCCATTTGATTTTGAATGGTCCTTAACTTCTTCAGGAGGAAGACACAGAACTGAGTTTAGCTAGAGCGTGGTTGGCTTGTGAGCCAGGGCTTCTGGCAGCCACGAGATCCCTGCTCTGCTGGAAACCCTACCACAGAGCAGCTATGGCAAGAATTAAGAGGACATCAAAACCTCAAACAAGCTACACTCTGGTGGGTTTGGGGAGAAACAAGACACTTAAACATTCTTGGTATGGTTTCCTTGGAAACATCCATAACAGCAGCTCTGTAATACCATGGGTTTCTGTTTTCTTAACCCTTCAGGGCATCAACTGAATGAAAACTTCCTTCAGGAAATATTTCAACTGACTAGGTGGACTGGAATAAATTACTCTCAATAATGTCTGTCCCTCTGACCCCTTCCCATAGCCCAAGGTGTGGGGGCCAGCGTAGAAGGGCAGTGAAGCAAGAAAAGAAAGGAATGTACACATTCCAACTTGACTTTCCTGAGAATTTACTTCAGAAAAAAATGGCATGCATCGGGACTGTTTAGAGGTGACTTGTGTGGAAAAGTAATAAATACAACAAACAAATAAAAAACTAAATCACCTGTGGAAATGCCCATCAAATATATTTAGTAGTGGGGAAAATCCTAAACCAAAGAGTTGTATGCAATCACATTATCTAAAGTGACAGAAAACAGCTAACAGGCCTTGAATCAGGTGAATTCACAATGAAAGACGCATTTATGAAAATTTTATTGGGCCAGTTTTATCTAACTTATAACCCAAAGGAGACAATTCAGAACAATCGTCTCATTCAATTAGCTGAGAAAATTATGCACTTAGCAAAGGTTGGGATGGGAAAAAGTACATGGGCATATTGTAGTCATTAAAACTTTTGAAGTGTTCTATAAGGAACAAGATTACTAAAAGGTTTAATTATTTGGCATGTACTAAATAAAATGATTATATTATGATAACTAATAATGACAGTAACAACTATAAGCATGATAACAAATAAGAAAACAAGGAAGAAATAGAAAAAATATGTCTCCTACTAATATAAGATATTCAAAATTACCAATGATATATCATTAGTGAGACTTTTTCTTAATTGGATCTTTCATTAAAAATGTGATCAGGTCTAGAAACATAGATTAGATTTTTCTTAAATTATTACCATTAGGGAATACTGTGGAGCTGAAGTAAATTAAGAAGCATATTACTCAAAAATATAAATGTTAATTCTTTCATTTAAGACTAATATCTTTATTCATCATTATATAATCTATATAATTAAATATCATAGATTTAATCTTAAAGTCCTTCTCTAAATTGAACAGCTGATATTGTATAATCAGCAGAATCAAAGAATTGTATCAAATAGAATTTTGATTTAAAGAATTTTAGAAGTAACTGAGTTCAAATTATTTGAGTTCAAAATACATGATTTATAAGTAATTATTTAGAAGGAGTTACAAGCTCATAACATTTGTGGTTCCCATGAGATTAGACTGCTAATGGTATTATTAATAATAATAACTAACAATTTTTAATATCAGTAAATTTTTCTATACCTCTAAACTACTCAAAAAGGAACTTAAATTTTTAATGAAATAGTTTTCAGATTATTAAAAAAATATTTATGGACTATATGACCCATAATATCAGAACATACAAATATTGTACTATTTTAACTATGAACACATAAAAATTAAAATATATAGACACTAGCTATATACCAAAGAATGCTCAAATATTACATTCATCTCACATGCTAGTAAAGTAAAGCTCAAATTTCTCCAAGTCAGGCTTAAACAATACATGAACCGTGAACCTCCAGATGTTCAAACTGGTTTTAGAAAAGGCAGAGGAACCAGAGATCAAGTTGCCAACATCTGCTGGATCATTGAAAAAGCAAGAGAGTTCCAGAAAAACATCTATTTCTGCATTATTAACTATGCCAAAGCCTTTGACTGTGTGGATCATGGCAAACTGTGCAAAATTCTGAAAGAGATGGGAATACCAGACCACATGACCTGCCTCTTGAGAAATCTATATGCAGGTCAGAAAGCAACAGTTAGAACTGGACATGGAACAACAGACAGACTGTTTCCAAATAAGAAAAGGAGAAAAGAATACATCAAGGCTGTATACTGTCACCCTGCTTATTTAACTTATATGCAGAGTACATCATGAGAAATGCTGGACGGGATGAAGCACAAGCTGGAATCAAGATTGCCGGGAGAAATATCAGTAACCTCAGATATGCTAATGACCCCACCCTTATGGCAGAAAGCGAAAAAGAACTAAAGAGCCTCTAGATGAGAGTAAAAGAGGAGAGTGAAAAAGTTGGCTTAAAGATCAACATTCAGAAAACTAAGATCATGGCATCTGGTCCCATTACTTGATGGCAAATAGATGGGTAAAGAATGGAAATAATGAGAGACTTTATTTTTTTGGGTTCCAAAATCACTGCAGATGGTGATTGCAGCCATGAAATTAAAAGATGCTTGCTCCTTGGAAGAAAAGCTATGACCAACCTAGACAGCATATTAAAAAGCAGAGACATTACTTTGCCAACAAAAGTCTGTCTAATCAAGGCTATGGTTTTTCCAGTGGTCATGTATGGATGTGAGAGTTGGACTGTGAAGAAAGCTGAGCACTGAAAAATTGATGCTTTTGAACTGTGGTGTTGGGGAAGACTCTTGAGAATCCCTTGGACTGCAAGGAGATCCTACCAGTCAATCCTAAAGGAAATCTGTCCTGAATGTTCATTGGATGGACTGATGTTGAAGCTGACACTCTTATACTTTGGCCACTTGATGCAAAGAACTGACTCATTGGAAAAATCCTGATGCTGGGAAAGATTGCAGGCAGGAGGAGAAGGTGACAACAGAGGATGAGATGGGTAGATGGCATCAACGACTCAATGGACATGAGTTTGAGTAAACTCTGGAGTTGGTGATGGACAGGGAGGTCTGGTGTGTTGCAGTCCATGGGGTTGCAAAGTATCAGACACGACTGAGTGACTGAACTGAACTGAACTATATATACCATAATCCTCAACATCCTGTTTTATACCTTTAAGCCTAATCAGGCCTGTTACCACAGGAAATGTGGCTTTTGTTCACACATAAAGATAACAGACAATGACTCCACCATCTTATCTGTTTGGAAAAGTAGACTGAATTGCCTCATCCAGTGAGGCCCCAAGTATTTTCATTAGTGTCAGGGTCAGGCTGCTGAATTAGAAAGGATGCCATCTTAAACGAAGCCAAATAAGAAAAGAACACATGTGGAGGGAGAAGTTATGTACATTTGGTCCCAAAGCTACTAGCTAATGCAGTTCATGTAATTTATTGCTTATTTGATGCATGTACCTAATTTAACTCATTTACAAGTAAAATAGGTAAATCATCCAGTTTCTGAGCATTTCTTATAATTTCTGATAAAGGAATTGATAAAATCTAAGAAAGTATCATGGTTTCTATTAACACCTGTTTCCTACCATAGAGACTTCAAGTTCTTCCTGATATATCTGCATTTTCCCTTCCTGCCTGAAATGAGACTTAAGATACTGGGACAGAGTGAACAAGTAAGGGATGAAACATCTTACAGAATTCTTTGTCCCCTTATGATACAGTACCATTTCATGACAGTTCACTCTTTGAAACCATTCAATGAGATTTCACTGAATCTCATTACATGAATGAGATTTTTCAGATGATTGTCCAGGTGTTAAACCCTATAGTCCAAAAAACAATCTGAAAGGGAAAGAACATGTGAGAAGGAATAGTGAATCACATTAATAAAATAAGCCTCTATTAAAATCAAGTTTGATCAGGAAAGCAATAGCCTATTCTTCTAGAAATCATGGAGATATCTATGTTACCATGTTACCATTGGCACAGAAAATCTAGATTAGAGAAAACACAATTTTTTCTTCTGGATCTCCCAAGGAGATGTATTCCCTAGGAAGCATCTGAAAATGTTTCAAGATCTGCAAATAATGCCAGTGTGGTATTTTATCCAAATGATGAACTATATGCCTGAGTATAGCTAGAGAAGAAAGAGATGGGAAAATTTAGCAAGATAAATAAGACTGATAATCCCAAAACTTAACTTTAAGCAGCTTTGACCCATCAACAAGTAAGAAGCCCTACATAAATTATAGCTCTTGGGAAACCATTCAACATCTAGTATGCTTGTTGGTTATTATTACCCTTTTTAATTTTTTTAAAAAATTTCTTCCTTATCACTACCTGTGCACCCATGCTCATTAAAGATCCTAAAGATCTTGTTTTTTCTGTAGTCCAGATCTGCCTGATTTTTGACAGAATCTGAGCATCCTACTTTTGGACCCATCAACTCTTTCCATCTCTGGTCGGGACAGGTACTTTCTTCACACTTACAAAATCATCAGTAGACCTAAACCCTTGAACCAACCCACATAGTCTCTGTCCCTTAAACAGGAAGGCTCAACAGAAATCAGGAATTGTATCCCTTGAACAGGATTCTATCCTTTAAACAGAAAGGCTCAACAGAGATCAGGGCACCCATGTTGTGAAACCATTCATAAAGAAATCAGAAACACACAAAGAAGAAATGGAATATGATGGTGAAAATATATGGTAGAAAGTGGGCTGATATCAGGAAGGAAGAGAGGAGTACACAGAAGTAAGAATAATCAATGATGAAGCATATTATTGTTTCCAAGAGAAGTTAACACATGGACCAACACTCTTAAATCTAGGACCATAAGAATAGGAGCAGAGCAGCAGGTGGTAAAGTGAGTGGAAGAGAAATTGTCAAAAGTACAACAGCAGAAGAGGGTCCTATATATCTAAAAAAAAAAAAAAAGTCTTCTGAATGCAATTCCTACAAAAATGAATCAAAAACAAAGATGAGAGAGAAAGGGAACAGAAATGAATGTGGAAGCTGCCATTATACGAAAGACTAGACCTCATTAAGCAGTCTGAGAAGTGTCAGGTTTCTCTTTGTATTAGTTGTATAATTTTTCCAATAACAGGGCTTCCCTCCAGAGAGAAGGCCATCATTTATGTCTTAATTTGATAAATATGGCCAAAAGAATGACCACATATCTCCATCTCTACACAAGGCAAATCTCCCTGCTCCCTGTAAACCAGAGCCATGTACAAACATTGTCCTGATAATGACCTTTTTCTGTTTAAAATCTTCCATTGTTCACTCCTGCTAAAACAAGTTCATACCCCTATTCCTGGAATTCAAAGTTCTCTGGTGTCTGGCCTACAACTCCTTCCAACATTTATTTTCTCTCCTAATTCTACTTTCCACATTTTCTACTCTAGCCAAGCAGAACTGCCAATCATGCCCTATGTATACATTTCTACAAGTTCCTCAGCCTTCACAACTCTTCTCTACTATTCCCTGTTCAGTTTTAGGTATCATTCATGGTATGTTTCTAATGTCCTTTTTTTCCATGAAGAACAGTCCAAGTGTTTCCTGGCTCCCCCTAATTCCCACATAATCTCATATGTATCTCATACATTTTCTCTCTTTCTGCCCTTACTAACTGTATGTGTATGTGGGTGGATGCATGGATGGGTAAATTCATAGATACTAACATTCCCCTCCTACTATTGTAAATAAGAGGTAAAGAAGATGTGACGTGCCCCTGAAGTCACAGAAATCTGTGTTTGAAGCCAGTTTCTATTAGTTTTCGAGTAAGTAAACTGAGTAAGGTTTAATTAACCTCTTTGAATTTATGTCACCTGTGATAGGAGGAGGAGGAGGCAGTAAAGAAAAAAGATAGTAATGACATATTTAGCATTGTTATTGTGAAAATAATAAATTAATATTATGTCTATGTTCTCAGTTGTGTCTGACTTTTCTGTGACACCATGGACTGTAGTCCACCAGGCTCCTCTATCCATGGGATTTCCCAGCCAAGAATACTGGAGCAGGATGCCATTTCTTTCTCCAGGAGATCTTCCCCACTCAGGGATCGAACCTGCATCTCCTGCATTGGCAGGTGGATAATCTGTGCCACCTGGGAAGCCCTTAAATTAATATCAGTCATGAACAATATCAGCATTCCTGTTTAGTATAAATGTGACTATTAGAGATAAACCCAAAGAAGGCAATGGCACCCCACTCCAGTGCTCTTGCCTGGAAAATCCCATGGGCAGAGGAGCCTGGTAGGCTGCAGTCCATGGAGTCACGAAGAGTCAGACACAACTGAGCGACTTCACTTTCACTTTTCACTTTCATGCATTGGAGAAGGAAATGGCAGTCCACTCCAGTGTTCTTGCCTGGAGAATCCCGGGGATGGTGGAGCCTGGTGGGCTGCCATCTATGGGGTTGCACAGAGTTGGACATGACTGAAGAGACTTAGCAGAAGCAGCAGCAGCACAGATAAACCATTTCAGGTTGAGTTTTACACTCCCCTTGATATAAGGTTACAAATAGCTGTGAAAAGAAGGGAAGCAAAAAGCAAAGGAGAAAAGGAAAGACATACCCATTTGAATGCAGAGTTCCAAAGAATAGCAAGAAGAGATAAGAAAGCCTTTCTCAGTGATCAATGCAAAGAAATAGAGGAAAACAATAGAATGGGAAGGACTAGAGATCTCTTCAAGAAAATTAGAGCTAACAATGGAACATTTCATGCAAAGATGGGCTCAATAAAGGACACAAATGGTAGGGACCTAACAGAAGCAGAAAGATATTAAGAAGAGGTGGCAAGAATACACAGAAGAACCGTACAAAAAAGATCTTCACAACCCAGATAATTACGATGGTGTGATCACTCACCTAGAGCCAGACATCTTTGAATGTGAAGTCAAGTGGGCCTTAGGAAGCATCACTATGAACAAAGCTAGTGGATGTGATGGAATTCCAGTTGAGCTATTTCAAATCCTAAAAGATGATGCTGTGAAAATGCTGCACTCAATATGTCAGCAAATTTGGAAAACTCAGCAGGGGCCACAGGAGTGGCCACAGGCCACATTTTCCAGGACTGGAAAATGTCAGTTTTCATTCCAATCCCAAAGAAAGGTAATGCCAAAGAATGCTCAAACTACTGCACAATTGCACTCATCTCACAGGCTATTAAAGTAATGCTCAAATTTCTCCAAGGCAGGCTTCAACAGCACGCGGACCGTGAACTTCCGTTTGTTCAAGCTGGTTTTAGAAAAGGCAGAGGAACCACAGATCAAATTACCAACATCCACTGGATCATCTAAAAAGCAAGAGAGTTCAAGAAAAATGTCTATTTCTGCTTTATTGATTATGCCAAAGCCTTTGACTCTGTGGATCACGGCAAACTGTGGCAAATTCTGAAAGAGACTGGAATACCAGACCACCTGACCTCCTCTTGAGAAACCTGTATGCAGATCAGGAAGCAACAATTAGAACTGGACATGGAACAACAGATTGGTTCCAAATAGGAAAAGGAGTATGTCAAGGCTGTATATTGTCACCCTGCTTATTTAACTTATATGCAGAGTACATCATGAGAAACACTGGGCTGGAAGAAGCACAAGCTGGAATCAAGATTGCTGGGAGAAATATCAATAACCTCAGTTATGCAGATGACACCACCCTTATGGCAGAAAGTGAAGAGGAACTAAAGAGCCTCTTGTTGAAAGTAAAAGAGGAGAGTGAAGAAGTTGGCTTAAAGCTTAACATTCAGAAAACTAAGATCATAGCATCTGGTCCCGTCACTTCACGGCAAATAGATGGGGAAATAGTGGAAACAGTGGCTGACTTTTTTTTTTTTTTGGTTCCAAAATCATTGCAGATGGTGATTGCAGCCGTGAAATTAAAAGAGGCTTACTGCTTGGAAGGAAAGTTATGACCAACCTAGACAGCATATTAAAAAGCAGAGACATTACTTTGCCAACAAAGGTTGATCTAGTCAAGGCTATTGTTTTCCCAGTGGTCATGTATGGATGTGAGAGTTGGACTATAAAGAAAGCTGAGCACCGAAAAATTGATGCTTTTGAACTGTGGTGTTGGAGAAGACTCTTGAGAGTCCCTTGGACTGCAAGGAGATCCAACCAGTCTATCCTAAAGGAGATCAGTCCTGGGTGTTCATTGGAGGGACTGATGAAGCTGACACTCTAACACTTTGGCCACCTGATGCAAAGAGTTGACTCATTTGACAAAACCCTGATGCTGGGAAAGATTGAGGGCGGGAGGAGAAGGGAATGACAGAGGATGAGATGGTTGGATGGCATCACTGACTCAGTGGACATGAGTTTGGGTAAACTCCGGGAATTGGTGACGGACAGAGAGGCCTGGCGTGGTGCGGTTCATGGGGTCGCAGATTCAGACATGACTGAGTGACTGAACTGAACTGATATACGGTACTATACAATATACTCATCTCACACTGGCTGAATATGGATTTATCTATTTTGTTTCATTTATAAAAATCAATAGGACAAGAGTTTGCTCACTATTAACAGCCTTTTGGATGACATCAGAGAAATGAAACTTGAAAATTATTCATCACTGCGATGCTTCAGACAGGTTCAGATAATTTTAATAGAAACATTATTGGCTGAAAGGGACATTAAAAAAAAAAAATAGATGCAGTAAAGACGGTAGCAGAGTAGAGAGTAAAGATAGGTGGCAAAAAGTGAATAATTCTAGAAAAACTATCCATAATGAAATGTTCTTAACAGAGAAATTGATCAGTTACAGCAGGTGTTCATAATATTTGGTTCATGTATGGGCCTCCAGAGTCTATGCATCTCCCGAAATCATGTGTAGTATTTGTAAATGAGAAAGAAGATTTATTTTCATCAGATTCTCAAAAGGATTTATGCCTCTTAAAAAGGAACACTTTCTCAAGAATGAGCATATCAGAAAGGTCAATTAGAGGTCACAGAGAATAAGATAATAAAATCCTTTTTAATGTAGGGGTGTTGTTTGGAATGTTTAACATCAACTCTGAGTGATAGCTAATATGAACCTCCTAAACAGAAAACAAAGGGAATCATGGTCTTATGAATGAAAAACATCTGCCTTTTACCTCTCTTCTGGGAGAGCAAAAATTATTAATTTGGAAGTGTGGAAAGTCATCAGGAGATGAATTAGCTAAAAGGCTGAAGCTCACCGGAAGAAGAGGAAAAAACATATGTGGAGGAACAAAAATGAAAAATTGTTATATATGGTAGAAACTAACATGCTGTTGACAGAGAATAGAAAATAGACCTTAAAACATATGTTAAAAAACTTTGACATAAAAACAAACAAAAACCAAATAAACACTTTATTGGGATAAAATAAAACGTTGACTCTTAAAATTATCATATAGATTTACACGTATGTATGGAATCTAGAAAGATGGTACAGAGGAAACTGTTTGCAGTAGGGAGAGAGGGATGAGAGGGGGAGATGTAGGGAGAGAGATGCAGACAGAGAATGAACGTGTGGACACAGGGTTGGGGAAAGGGCAGTGGGACAAACTGAGACAGTAGCACTGACACTCCAATGTGCAAGATTTACTCCCATGGGTGTACGGCTAGTGGGAGCCAGCTATATAGCACAAGGAGCTCAGCTTGGCCCTCTGCAGTGACCTAGAGAGATGGGATGGAGTGAGTGGGAGGAAGTTTCAAGAGGGAGGGGGTATATGTACACATTTAGTTGATTCATGTTGTTGTACAAAGAAACAAACACATTTGTAAAGCAACTATACTCCAATAAAAAATAATACCATATAGCACATTCTTATAAAGCATTACTCATATCACTTCCTCTACCTGTTAACTTGGGATGTGTTTTATCGGAAGGATCTGTGCATAAATGTAGACATTTAAAATAACTGACATTACCTTAACTTCTGTTCACATCAATCACTATTTACTGAAACTTTAAAAGAATTATAACTCCATCAAAACTAAGTTGTGTGAACCCCTTAGAATTCTTTAGAATATTAGAAACACAAAGTCACTGTGGGTTTGCACTGTATTAGTGATATTGACTTATACCACATATTTCCCAAGAAACAAATCTATCTCACTCAGGAATTGGCTGAGAGAAAAATAGAACCTTAAAATTGATCTCAATATCTAGCAATCATATATCAATTTTCCATACACAAAAAATAAATTTTCAGCATTGCAGCCATTCTTATCTTTCAAATATCATCTTTCACTTAAGGTAATTCAAGAATACATAAAGCTTATAAGAAAAAAATTCAATATCAATTTTCACAATATATTTTTAGTTTGAACCAAAGAGATTTAATTAAATATCATGAAAATTGCTCAATTATCTCTTTTGAAACTCTAATTATATTGCTATTTGTTAAGGCAAAAGTTGCAATTAATCATAACTCTTAAATGTGTAGAAGAAACAAGAAGAAACAAGAAACTCACAGAAATGTGAGTCTGTCTATAAAATAGTGTTTCTACAAATGTAATAGTTTCAAAAGATATGAAGAAGTACAAACTTATTTTTACTGTATAAGTCAAAGTCAATTATAAAACACTGGTACAAATCCAAAACCCTAGGGACTTCTTTGCTAATGTAATATTGGATTTCTGAAATCAAAAGCAAAGTCCATTGAGAAACATTGCTGCCAAATGCTTTGCCTCTGGAAAATCAACTTATACCAGGAATTATAGTTCCAGCTGAGTAGAAGTCAAATACTGAGCCCAGAAATGAAGTGAGTTAGTTACTCATTCCTATCCGACTCTTTGTGACGCCATGGACTGTAGCCTGCCAGTATCCTCTGTCCATGGGATTCTTCAGGCAAGAATACTGGATTGGGTTGCCATTTCCTCCTCCAGCAGATCTCCAGGAATCGAACCCAGGTTTTCTGCATTGTAGGCAGATTCTTTACTGTCTGAGCTACAGGGGAAGCCCAACTGAGCCCAGAACCAGCTACATAATATTCAGGGCCTAGTCTAAAATGAAAATGCTGAGCCCCTTGTTCAAAAATTATGATGAATTTCGAGTTGGAGACAACAGAATATTAATAAACCTAATTCAGGGCGCTGTGACTGGGTAGGTTGCATGACTATGAAGTGGATCCTGCCATGGACCATCTTCATAAACCTAGTCAGAGTTGTCTAGAATCAGATAACATGATCCTTTATATGGTATCTTAAGCATCAAAGGAAAATTCAAATTTTCATTATGAAAGAACTTAAGTACCACTTTGATGGGGGCTTCCCAAGGGACTCAGTGGTAAAGAATCCACCTGCCAATGTAAGAGATCTGGGTTCAATCCCTGGGTCAAGAAGATCCCCTGGAGATGGAAATGACAACCCACTCCAATGTTCTTGCCTGTAGAATTTCATGGACAGAAGAGTCTGTCAGGCTACAGTCCACCAGGTCACAGAGTCCAACATGATTTAGTGACTAGACAACAAACAACTACTTTAATTAAAGATTTAATAACTGAGCTATAATCTGTTTGCGTGTATGTGTTATGGAAGAATCATGCATCTACACACATATATTTAGGTGGCCTAGAGGTGAAACAGAAGACATTATGGGAATATGCATGAGTTCTTGGCAGCAATATGTAAACTTTTCCAACTAAAAACAACACTTTCCTAAGTAGAGGCCAGGTCATATATAAAAGAAGTACTTAGGAAGAGGGAGCTCTGCAGAAACAAGTCTTAAAAAGCTTTGATTGCAAGATGATATAACATATAAATATTGGACCCAAAGTTTCCATGGTAGAACTCTAGGTAGAATTTGAAATCAGAGATTCAAAGAAAATTTTTAAGAAGCATGAAAGAAATTGTCAAATCTGACTGTGAAGAGTTAATAAAAAATCACTGTCCTACCTGGTATTTAAGTCCTTTTCATAAGGGCTTAGTAGAGAAGTGACCTCATTTCAAAGTAAAATTCCAAAGGCATATATTCATTGACACACATGTATACACATGCATATATTTTAATTTAAGTGGCCACAACCAAGGCAGTTACCATCTGTTGAGGTGTACATTTGTTGGAGGTGAAATTTGGGGTTATAAATAAAGTTTTGGAACATCACATCTGCAAACACAAAAGTAAATATAAAAATGACAAAATCCCCTTGAATCAGAATGAATATAAATAACGCCTACGTTATTTTTTTTTACTTAAGATATGAGCCCCTTTCATCTGAATAACCAACTCTTATTATACAGAATTATCCATCTAACATGGATTTGGCTGACTTTAAAGTTTATTACCTGGATACATCTTCATTTCTTCCACATTTTAGAAGTCAGAGTATCAAGGAAAACTTTGAGGTAGCTGCAGGAATTTCTTAAGACATGCCATGTCCCTCCATCATAGCCTATATTTTCCTGATTTAAAGTCTAAGCTGGATTTAAGGAATGCTCATATTTATTTGAAGATAAGTAATGATAACTTGCATTTTTTAACACTTACCACATTATACCAGGAACTGTACTAAATATACTCTATGGATGATACTTTTAATCTTTAAAATATTTCTGAGATAGTACTGGTAAGATCTCTATTTTACAAATAAGGAAACAAGTTTAGAGGGATTACTGAATCCGCCCCAAATCTCAGAGCTAGTACAGAATTTAGGAATCAGATTTGGCTGTGATATAGCCTGACTGACTTAAACAGGCACTGACTTAAACAAATGAGACTTTGTATTTTTCCCTTATGGAGAGGAGTCTAGAAGCAAGTGTTTGCAGTTCAGCGGCAAGTTCATGAATCTGGCTATTAACTTGAATGTTTTCATCAACAAGAAGTCAAAAAGGAAAGTGACAAGACCACATATTTTCACACTTCATTCAAACTTTCTCAGGTGTCTGAGAAACAGTGAGACTATCAAATGTACAGGATATTACCCACATCAAATGTATAAGATGGCCACTGTTGTGATGGTCAGAAGAGATTGTTTTGTTTCCCTTTCTAAAAGAATTCCTGGGCAGTTACTGGAGTGTTACAAGTTTACTCTCCATGCAAACATTTGCCCCTTATCCCAAAACATATGCTTCAGTGAAGCCATTCAGAAAGCTTGAGGTAGATCCCGGGAGTTAGGAAGTATATAACAGACAAAGACTTTAAGGACTTTAAAGGCAAGTATTCTCCTAGAAAATGACGACTTGAATATCATCAGTGCTAGCAGTCCCATGGAGAGCTCTGTTGAGCTCAGCTGAATCATTCAGGAATCCTACCTGCGCTAGAGATCACAGGCCCAATGAGCTTTGCACCTTACTCCTAAAGCCACTAACAAATATTTTATTTCACTAATCTAATGCCAGGAATGCCTGACCCAGAAGAATGAGCATGCTCAATAACATGAAAACTATGGCAAAATTGCACTAAGTTTTAAAATCCTTTCTTTGGCTCCCATGCACATTCCTGCATGTGCATGCACACATGCACATGAACATACAAACACACACATTCATCCATATTGACAGTTCTGACAATTGATCGTATCCTTGAGGAGAGAGCTCTACTTCCCTCAGATGGTAAAGAATCCATCTGCAGTACAAGAGACCCAGGTTCAATCCCTGCATCAGGAAGATCCCCTGGAGAAGGGAATGGGAACCCACTCCAGAATTTTTGCCTGGAGAATTTCATGGATAGAGGAGCCTGGCAGCCTACAGTCCATCAGGTCTCAAAGAGTCAGACATGACTAAGCGACTAAAATGTATGAAGAGAAAACAAACCTGTGCTTTCCCAAAGAATGATTTTAATCGTATTTCAAAGAGGAACAGAACACTAGGCAAGTCAGATTGATTAAAGTAGCTGAAATTCAAACTCATGAAGATCGTGAATCAACAACATCCAAGGGTCTGCAGCAAGACTGAGGCTATACAGTGAAGGAGTTAAAAGCAGGGACTCAGGGAAGAGAATGCCTGGGTTCAAACCCTTCTTTTGTCGCTTGCCAACCAACCTGTGCGACATTTGAGAAGGTTACCTTCTCTGTTCCAAAGTACTGCATGGTCAGGCCATTCAAGATGGCTCTTATCTTATTCTCTGTACATCTCTGCTCACTTAACCCCTGACTCACTCACATGATTAACCAACCCTTAATTAGTAACTGACTATGCGCTTTCCACCTGCTGGAGCCACTGGTTTCCCTGGTAAGTGGTGAGTCAACCCGACATCAATTCCACCTGTAAATGACAGCCTCCTCCTCCCCCAGGTAGCAAAGACTGTTGCCGTGTCCTGCCTGCCACGTGCCATGTGTGGTGGGGTATCACTCCCGGACGTTTTCCCTCAGACTTGTAAGATTCCCTACCCAATAAATTGTTGGTGTCTGTCACTGTCTCTGAGGTCTTTCTCTGGTCTCACAGCTCGGCTATTACAAGGCCGACAGGACACCCAACAAGCATGCTAATCTGTAAAATGGAGATATTAATAGTACCAGCATCTGTGGAGTGGGTATAATAATATAATTTACCTCAGAAGATTGCTCACCTTCAAAAGGATGAAAATTGTAGGACCTGCCTCGAAGGGTTACAGTGAAGACTAGGAGTTAATACATACACACTTAGGAGACTGGCCTATGGTCAGTATTAAGTAAACATTCATTCTGATTGCTATTATTATTAAATAATAAAAAATGAAATTGACACAGGAGCAGTTCAGACATAAACATATGGCTAGGAAAACCAGGTAATTGACATGGTAACGGGGGAGTAGAGGGGACTTTGGACTCACCTTTATGGACCACTGACTGCTTGGCATGTGCCTGGGTCAGGCAGACATGAAGTGCCATCAGCAAGGTGGACAGAATAATTTAGTTTTGTTTTTCTAAAAGTCCAAAGCATAGCTCCTGGCGAGATTTGACCTGCAATTTATTCAATGCTGAACCACATGACTTAAAGGTTAGCAGAGCTGAATGCCTTTGGCTGAGTCTGTCTCAATATCAAGGCCTATTTATTTGTTCCAGGAATGAAGTTTTCATTTAAAGTGAGCCCTTCGAATTCCCACAGAGCAAAGTGATATGGGCACGAAGGTTATATTCAGCAATTAATAGTTCTGTTATGTCACTGCTCTCTATGGCAAAACTCTATAGTACAAACTATAAATCTTCATCATCTCCTGTTTCTTTATTGGTTTTCTATCTCACAGGTGTTGATGTTACACACACATACACCCACACACACACAAAGGTAGTCTTACTTTTACCAATAATAAAATCATAGCTATTAACTATTCATTAAATTGTAAAAACATATATCCACATCAATGCTAGGACATGATTTGTTTCCAACTGAAGCTATTGCCATTGATTCTCAAGGACTTTTGTATGAGAAGAGAAGATATTTATAGCATTGTATTAATGTTTCTGCAATTTTACTTGTTCCATATATTCAGCTTTTGGTTAATTTATCCCACATGACAATTATTGAGAGAAGTTGGGAGGTATGTCTGCATCTACACTTCTGCCCTGCAAATAGATTCATCTTTTTTAGATTCTATACAGGGAGCTCAAATCCAGTGCTCTGTGACTACCTAGAGGGGTGTGATGGGGTGGGAGGTGGAAGGGAGGTTTAGGAGGGAGGAGACATATGTATGCCTATGGCTGACTCATGTTAATATATAGCAGAAATTAACACAATATTATAAAGCAATTATCCTCCAATTAAAAATGAATTAAAAAAAGAAGTTGGGAGATAGCACCATCAACTTTTAAAATACATGATTTAAATATTTTGTCCTAACTTGGAAATACATTTGAAGAACTTCTGTAATGTCTTGTGCTCTAGCTTTACAAATAGCAACTTTTAGAAATGTCAGTGATTAAATATGTACACAGCATTTTGCAAGCATTCTAAAAAATGCTTTCTAAATTAGTCTTTTAGATAAAAGATGCTTTCTCTTCATCAAATGTTTAAAAGCGGATTACTAATGCCATTAAGTGGGAGGCAAAGAGCAGAGAACTGCTATATTTTTGGCCTAATTAATTCATTGTCAACTAATTAGTAGGGTTTTTTTACTTAGCACATATTAGGTAAAGTTATTGTTATTTCTCTTTTGATGAAAAATGAAAAGACAAACCAAGTGAGGGAATAACCTCAAGCTCTATATCATATTTATTATCCTCACTGGTGAAGTAAGTGAGTGAGTGTAGAGGTGTGAAATTCCAATTGAGAAAAACATGCTGCTTGAGGAGAAAGTGCTGACAGTTAGACTACAGTTTATAAAAACGTGACTGCTGAAATTTAAAGATTATTTGTAAAAAGTGAAAACTAGATACATAATTTTGTCATCAACTGCATAGTTCACAATTTCCACTAAGCCAAACAAAGTACATATTTTAAAATACAATTCAATTAGCAGCCACAACAATCCAAGTGATCAGTCATAGAAATAGGGACGATAATGACAACTCAAGAGAAAATGAACACATTTTTACACTCATATTGATTGCATAGTGATGATGATATTCCTGTAAACTTAAAAACCCACTAATTTAGGTTAGCTAGTAGTTTTATGTGTGACATGAGAGTTTCCATATCCCTGATGGAATCATTGCTATTGTTGTTATTTTAGTCGCTATGTCTTGTCTGACTCTTGCAACCCCATGGATTGTAACCTGCCTAGTTCGTCTGTCTGTGGGATTTCCCAGGCAAGAATACTGGAATGGGTTGCCATTTACTCCTCCAGTGGATCTTCCTGACCAAGGGATCAAATCCATGTCTCCTGATTGTAGGCAGATCTTTTACCACTGAGCCACCAGGAAAGAGCATGGATACATTTAATAAAAATCTGAAAATTTTAAAAGTCTGTCATAGTTTTAAAGTAATTTAAGAACAAAATGATTATTGTTAACAAAAACAAACAAACAAACAAAAAGAAACACAGGATTTAAAAGGCTTTGTGAGAAAAAAGAAAACAGCAAGCATGAGGAGGAAACTTTTAATGAGGCCAGTGGAAGACCAGATTGAGCTTCTCAGTGTGAGCATTGAAAACAAATATTTCACATACTTCCAATTTCTGGTCCAGCATGTCCGGCACTTGGAGGTTGTCAGTTCGATCATCACAAGAAGAAAAAGGTCTGAACAATGTGAAAATCAAAAGCTCTCCTTAGATGTGTCAGAGAATGGAGGTCACATGGCAAACCACGCCACTGTGCCCCAAACTGGAGAATCAGGAGGATACAGAGTCATAACTTACCTGGGTATAAACCTAGGAGCAGAAGCCTTTGTGGAAAACAGTATGGGAGTAGGAAAACCTAAACTCTAATTGGCAAATTGTTGGAAGCTCAGGGTGGACAAGTCTAAGAGTTAAACAGGTCATGGAGGCCATGTCTTAAAGGGGCCCCATGCTGTTGTGAGTTTTACCTGCAAGAGCCTTACTAGGTTCTCACAGTGAACATCAAGAAAAATCCCTTTTGCTTCAGCAGGAGGAAGGGAGAGAGGACATTTTGAAAAAATGTCAAGAGTGTTCTACTCATAAAAAGGGCCTTTCCTCAAGAGGAACTATTTTACCAGAGCCTAACCTACTGAGGTTTTATTAGTGTTTAACAGACGTGGAGGAATAGAGAGAGCTAAATCCAGCCCCCTCTAGCCAACCTGTCTTACCTACAAAAGGGTAGAGGAAGGGAAATGAAAAGGTAATAGCCCAGAGAAGTCTAGCTCACTGAAACGGACCTAATTACAGGACCATGAAATGCCCCCCAAAACACACCTTATCACCATGTCACTAAAGGCTTATATATCACAGGACTCAACAACAACAGCCCAATTCAAAAGTAGACAAAAGATAAACATCTCACCAAAGAGGCAGGAAATATGCATGCGAAAAGATACTCAACATCATATATCATCAAGGAATTGTGAATTAAGGCAACAATAAGACACCATTTCACACCTATTAGAATGGCCACAGTCCAAAACACTAACAGTGTTAGTGTCAGCAGGAGCAAGTAAGTGAGAACTATATTTTCTGCCAATTTTCCTGTTAACCTAAAACTGGTCATAAAAAGTAGTTTATTAAAATTCTTTAATAAATAAATTATCTAATGAATGCTGACAGAGTCATAGGGGAAAAAAGCAATAGCTATCCTAGAATAAAAAGCATATGCACATACATGTAAAGATGATAGATACAGATATAGCAATTTAAAAAAAAAGCTTGATTATCTTATTTTGCTATTTAAAAAATTTTAGCATAAGTAATACTAGAACTCTTGCTTTTCCTTGTTAAATTTAGTTGCAGTATTTTTGTTGTATTTTTAATCCACAGCTGTTTTTTAAAATAAATCTACTTATTAGGGTCTTTGAATGCTTACTAATAAAAAGTAATTGATTCATTTCTCTCTTGTTTCTAAATAGTCTGGGCTAGATTTCATATTTGCTCATTTTTATAGAGTTTGCCTCTATTTGAAACAAATCCTGCTGCTATAATTTCTGGAGCCAGGATAATGTGTTTGCCTTATTCTTCTTAATGCCTTAAATAATGAAATTGTTTATGGCTCACTCTATTAGCAATATCTGACAAGGAGAAATGTAGTAAAATATGGTGTGGTTTAAAAGGTGCTAATTAAGCTATAAATGACAAGGGCAGACTCTGAAGTGCATGAGTCATTAGTAGTTCCAGTTGGTGTACTTTTTGGTCAGCCTTCAGTTGTGTAGTTATTCTAAACGAAGTATCACCTCATCGCTCTGGAATTACCTAGGTGTGGTTCTGCCCAGAGCAGAGGGATGGGTTGATTGATCTCTGAGAGATTCTTCCCACCCTAGAGTCTCAGATGGTTAAAACATGCAATTGAAATCATCTTACTGGAATCCCTCTGCCCTTGATCCTCCTCTCCTAGCCATGATTAAGTGATACCTTGACTCCTTTGCACTTTCCCAACTCCTCTCAAGTTGATGCCTGTCAGGATTCTGGATCCTCACTTAGTCTTCCTTTCACAATCATCCAAGTGTTGATTCAGCAGGATGGAGAAGAGGTAAAAGAGGGTACACAATTTGAACACACAGAATTTTAAATTCCAGCCAGTGAAACCATTTCTTTAAAATAATTCAAAAAGATTGAGACAAGGAAAGCTCTCAGCTTAGAATACACATTAAAGAAATAAATCTAATTACCATGTCCCATAGAGATGGCATTCAGATAATATATATTACAGATAAATGTATATACCATACACAGATATAGACCTGCTCTAACTTTGGACTTCAGTGCCATTTACAGGATCTGGTGAATGAGAATAATGGCCTAGGATTCACAGTTGAAGCAAGCAAGCAAAATTGGCAGTGACTCAAGAAGGCAGTCAATGAGAAGAGGTTATGCTTTTACAAATAGAAAATGCTATTTTATGTATATCTCCATAATTCCACCCCACTTGCTATGCACCTACCTGTTTTCAAGGCTGAATGGCTAATCATTATGTCCATACTCACATATTGAATCAGTTTTCATAACACTCTTAAGCAGCAATAGTTGTTATGTAGTGTTATTAGCAATAGTCTTACATCCTAGTATAATTATCCTTTAGGAATGGTTTTGATACTTGTTTTGATCTGTATTTACTGTCAGAGAAATGATGAGGAGGTGGGGGGAGAAGAAAGAGAGAACACCTGGAGATTTTCCCTACCTCTTTTGTCCCTGAAGTGTAGGCCTGGTATACCCAGCCCTTTGAGTGTGTTCCAGCATGCTGCATTACTCTAACATGACATATCACAGCTCTCTCGGCAGCCATTTCCTCCTGGATGGAAACACAGTCCTTTAATGAAGCCTGGACTCTCTTCACTCAGTTTCCCATCTGTAACACGGGATTAAGCCCTGGAATCTCAGCCTGTAACATGGGTGTCTTCTTGGTGGCAGGAGATGCTCACCAAAGATGAAGGCAGATCAGCCTTTACTTCTAAAAGTCAACTTAAGTTTACGCTTCCAGAACCACTTGGGGGGATGGAGCCAGAGAAAGAGAGCAGCACCGGGAAGGGGAACATGCTCTGGGCTTTTATTTAGCAGCGCAGGCTTTGTGAGAATGGCTGTCGCTTTCAGCTGAGCCATAACGAGCAGAGAGCACTCCCTGTGAATGCAGAGCAGCCACTTGTGCTCTGGGACTTTCCAGCCTCACAGCTTCCCACTTCATCATGTGCTGGGAGGCGAGCTATTTAAGCAGATGACCACAGAAGTGACAAAGATAGTAAAGAGTACTCAAAACGAGTCCTGTAAAGAAACCATGTATTCTCCTGGCCACCTTCCCTTCTGTTTTTTTCCCTTGCTTCGTCTTTCCTAATTTCTTTCCTTCCACCCTCCTATCTTTTAGATCAAATCTACTCTCCGATTTCAACGTTCAGTGACATAAAACAGAAGCATCTTTTCAAAAGCAGAGCTCAGTCCATCTGTTGAAATCCCTGTCTTGTCAGTGCTATCCCTGAGAAAAAAGGGAAGTATTCACTTACACATAATTAAATGATGACATAAAAGATGCGGAAATATCTTGTGTTTCTAGTAGTCTGAAAATTAGTATTTGGAAGAAAATGTCCATTCTGTTAATGACTCCCTGCCACCGAGTTCTTAAAAATCTACCCGTCTAATTGCATGACACGAGAGAAAATACTACAGAGTATCAGGTAATGAGGATATTTTTAAATTAGAATATTATTGCGTTACAATCTTGTGTTAGTGTCTGCTGTCTAACACTGTGAATCAGCTATACATGTGTATGTGTGTGTGTGTGTGTGTGTGTGTGTGTGTGTATATACTCTGCCTCTTGAGCCTCCTTCCACTCCCCCACCCCATCCATTTAGATAATCACAGAGCTCCAAGCTGAGCTCCTTGCGTTGAACAGAAGCTTCCCACTAGCTATTTTACACATGATAGTATATATATATATATATATGTCAATGCTAGTCTCTCAGTTCATCCCACCTCTCTTCCCTCTGCTTGCTCACAAGTCCATTCTGTATTTCTGCGTCTCTATTCCTGCCCTGCAAATATGTTCATCAGTACCATTTTTCTAGATTTCATATATAAGCATTAATATATGATACTTGTTTATCCCTTTCTGATTTACTTCATTGTGTACAACAGACTCTAGGTTTATCCACATCACTACAAATGACAGATCTTTGTGAATGCTACCCCAGCTTGATATTTCTATGGCATGCACAGCACGATGTATTATCGCTGGTCTGTAATATCCAAGTTGTTGCCTCTGTTTTTTTTGATGTTGTTTTCTGTATAGCCAATGCCTGGAATTGTATTTCTCTCCAACCCACTGATGCTTAACTCCACAGCTCATTTGCAAATAAACTCATTCACATGTTTCAATGTAGATTTTTTTCTCCTTTTTATTCATTCACAAGTTTAAATTATTTTTGTCTCTAGTATCTATTCCTCTTATGTTAATATAGCTGTTGTTGAAAACTATTGAAATGTTGCTTTGTAAAGACATCGGATTGGAGGTTAGGTTTTAATATATGAAGTTGGGGAACGCAATTCAGTCCATAAGAGTCCAGGTACACAAATAACATGTCCTTCATTGTAGAAATCCCTAGCCAAGGTTTACATTGACATGGTGCCTCCTATGTGCCAGTGATCACTGCAAGTTTTTTGTACATGTACTTTCTTTGATATTCACAATTGTTTGAGACAGTTACTATGATCATCTCCATTTAGCAGACAAGGAAATTTAGGACTAGAGAGGTTTTGTAATCTTTCTTGGGTTACATAGCCAGCAGCTAATAGAGCCAACCTTCAAATTCAACCAAATTGTCTCCACCTTAATTAAAGAAGTCGCTTACAAGCACCACTTCTTCTTTCTAACCTTCACAGTCACAGGGTTAAGACTTCACCATTTGAGGCACAAAGGCTTTAGAAAACAATCTGAGAGTTTCTTAAACAATTAATCACATGACCCAGCAATTTCACTCATGGGTCTTTACCCAAGAGAATTGAAAAAACAAGTTCACATAAGAAAGTATACATGAATTATTATCATTATTAATAGTCAAAAGATAAAAACAACCCAAAAGTCAGTTAACTACAGAATGGATATATAAAATATACAAACAATGGAATAGTATTCATCTATAAAAGTGAGAAAGTACTGATACTATACATGATAAAATACTAGGCAAAGTGAAAGAAGCCAGCCATGAATGACCACAAATAATATGAATTCATTCACATGAACTGTTCAGAAAAGAGAAATCTATAAAACAGAAAGAAAATTGTTGGTTGCCTGTGAAGAGGGAGAGGAAGAGTGTTGGAGGATTAGGGAAGTGATAGCTAAAACATATGAGATTTCTTCTGGAGGTAATGAAAACGTTCTAAAATTATGGTGAGTTTGCACATATCTGTAGATACATTAAAAGCCACTGAATTGTAAACTTTCAGTGGATTAAGTGTATGGTATGTGAACTAAATCTAAATAAAGCTTTAAAAAAAAAGACATCATGCTTTGATATTTATTTCATGGAGTCTATTGTAGAAATTCAATCTCTTTTGTGCCATCGCTCTTACTTTCTTTTTTTTAAAATCTTTATTGGAATATAGTTGTTTTACAATGTTGTTTTCATTTCTGCTATAGAGCAGTGAGTCAGCTGTATGTATACATATATTCTTGATTTTTTGGAATTCCTTCCCATTTAGGTAACCAATGAGCATTGAATAGAATTCCCTGTGCTATACAGTAGGTTCTCACTAGTTATCTATTGTATACATAGTAGTATACTACTTGCTTTTTTTGCTAACCACTATACCATTCAGTTGGAGAAGGAAATGGCAACCCACTCCAGTGTTCTTGCTTGGAGAATCCCAGGGACGGGGGAGCCTGGTGGGCTGCCGTCTATGGGGTCGCACAGAGTCGGACACGACTGAAGCGACTTAGCAGCAGCAGAGCAGCAGCATACCATTCGGGTATCAACTAAATCAAATCCCTTACAATTATAAAGTAGAGGCGATGGATAGATTCAAGGGATTAAATCTAGTAAACAGAGTTCCTGAAGAATTAGGATGGAGGTTCACATCATTGTACAGCAGGTAGTAACCAAAACCATCACAAAGAAAAAGAAATGTAAGAAGGCAAAGTGGTTGTCTGAGGAGGAAGAAAAGATATACCCAACTGAATGTAGGGTTCCAGAGAATAGCAAGGAGAGATAAGAAGGCCTCCTTAAAGGAACAATGGAAAAAGAAATAGAGGGGAAAAAATAGAATGGGAAAGACAAGATCTCTTCAAGAAAAGTGGAGATATCAAGAAAATTTGTGCAAGGGTGGGCATAATAAAGGACAGAAATGATAAGGACCTAAAATAAGCAGAAGAGATTAAGAAGAGGTGGCAAGAATACACAGACGAACTATACAAGAAGGGTCTTAATGACCTGGATAACCAGGATGATGTGGTAACTCACCTAGAGTCAGACATCCTGGAGTGTGAAGTCAAGAGGGCCTTAGGAAGCTTTACTATGACCAAAGCTAGTGGAGGTGATGGAATTCCAGCTGAGCTGTTTAAAATCCTAAAATACAATGCTGTTAAAGTGCTGCATTCAAAATGCCAGTAAATTTAGAAAACTCACCAGCGGCCACAGGACCAGAAAATGTCAGTTTTCATTCTAATCCCTCAGAAGGTAATGCAAAGTATATTCAAACTATGACAGAGTTGCACTATTTCACATGCTGGCAAGGTTATGCTCAAAATCCTTCAAGATATGCTCAAGCAGTACATGAACCAAGAACTTCCAGATGTACAAACTGGATTTAGAAAAGACAGAGGAACAAGAAATCAAATTGCCAACATTCATTGGATCATGGAGAAAGCAAGGGAGTTCCAGAAAAAATATCTACTTTTCCTTCAATGACTATGCTAAAGCCTTTGACTGAGTGGATCACAACAAACTATGGAAAATTCTTAAAGAGATGGGAGTACCAGACCACCTTACCTGTCTCCTGAGAAACTCATATGCAGGTAAAAAAGCAACAGTTAGACTGGGAAATGAGACAACAATCTGATTAAAAATCGGGAAAAAAGTACGTCAAGGTTGTATATTGTCACTCTGTTTACTTAATTAATATGTAGAATATATCGTTTGAAATGCTGAGGGGAAGACTCACAAGCTGGAATCAAGATTTCCAGAAGAAATATCAACAACCACAGATATGCAGATAATACCACTCTAATGGCAGAACTGAAGAGGAACTAAAAGGCCTCTTGATGCAGGTGAAACTCAACGTGTAAAAAACTAAGATTGTGGCATCTGGTCCTATCACTTCATGGCAAATAGAAGGGGGAGCAGTGGAAAAGGGGGAAACAGTGACAGATTTTCTTTTTCTTGGTCTCCAAAATCACTGGATGCATGGTGACTGCATCCATGAACTTAAAAGATGCTTGCTCCTTGGAAAAAATGCTATGACAAATCTAGACTGGGTATTAAAAAACAGAGATATTATTTTGCTAATAAAAGTCCCTACAGTCAAAGCTATGGTTTTTCCAGTAGTCATGAACTGAGGTGGTAGTTGGACCACATCTGAAGAAGGCTGAGCACTGAAGAATAGATGCTTTCAAACTGTGGTGCTGGAGAAGACTCTTGAGAGTCCCTTGGACTGCAAACAGATAAAACCAGTCAATCCTAAAGGAAATTAGTCCTGAATATTCACTGGAAGGACTGATGCTGTAGCTTCACTGCTTTGGCTACCTGATGTGAAGAGCTGACTCATTAGAAGAGTCTCTGATGTTGGGAAAGATTAAAGGCTAAAGGAGAAGAGGGCAGCAGAGGATGAGATAGATAGCATCACCAATTCAATGGATATGAATTTGAGCAAATTCTGGGAGAGAGTAGAGGACAGAGGAGCCTCATGTGTTACAGTCCATGAAATTGCAAAGAGTGGGATATGGCTTAGTGACTGAACATCAACAGTGCTTTCACACAGAAGTTGGTAATCCCAATGTAGAAGAAACTATACCTTGTAATATCCAAGCATTCTTTTCATTCTGATAACTGTCAAATGTGGATAAGGCACTTGGGTCAAAGATAACAAATGCTTATGAGTTGTTGGTAGCATAACAAGATACCAAGCACTTGATAATAACCAATGAGTAGTCATCGAAATCCCAGGAAGATTTTTGGATTCAGTGACAAATTCAAGAATACATCTAATGGAAACATATATAGGTGCATTACCATTTAGACCTATATCAAGGCAATTGCATATGTGCCATTGCTGACTACTTTATCTGAGGTATTTCAGTATTAACCATGTGGTTTACAAATTTTAAATATCAGGGTTGTTAGTTTCTCTAGAGAATCCACATAACTTTACAGAAGAGTTTCAGCTAAGCAGAATTTTCTTTTTTCATTGAAAAAAGAATGTAAGGTACTATTTTAGATAGGAACAGTCTTTTGACAAAAATCTAACACATTTTATGTCTGCCACTTAAAATAGTTTAATTGCTAAAATGAGAACTCATACATTAACTTACTACTAGGCTGGGCTTCTGCATCAGAATATTTTTAGAAATAATACCATTCATAATTTGGGAAAAAATAATTGTTTGAGATGTTTCAACATAGTCTGTTCAACTCCTCAATTTAATTTTCACTGTTATAAGAGAAAATATGATTAAATACTAGATACTAGCTGGCTTTGACAGCAATGTCTTGCTACCTATATTTGATCATGTATGTAAGTCAATTGAAAAGAAATACTGCATCAAGTTTAGTCCCAACAGGTATCATCAGCTTTAGGCATCACAACAGACCCAGTTTCATGAAGCAGTCAATATGGTTCTCAACACAGTCTTGGCCCCAAAGAATGATCGTTATGTGGAAGATTATCCAGTTGGTTTCAGAAATAGAGGAAGTAAGTAGATGCATCCTAATGTGATTTGGCACATGATTTATGGAGAGAAATTTAAAATTTGGCTCATTTGGAAGAGACAAAATGACAATTATGCACGCCAGAAGATAGAAATTTTCTACTATGTCTTTCAGTCTACAGATTTGAATTCTTACAGACAAATTTCTGGTACAATTTGCACATTTTTTTTAATGTCCTTAGCACAAATCTATTCCTGTGTCTGTTTTAAATATGAGAGAAGACTATAAAAGAAAACTTTTTACAAAACAATTTAGAAAATCAGTAGGAAGACTAGAAAAGGCCCTTTCTATATTAGACAAATAAGTAGGTATAAAAAACTTGCAACTTCTGAGACTAATTAATAAATGCTATTTCCCAACTCTGGGCCAATCTGTGGGCAAATATATGATTTATGTTTATGTTGTTTAACTTGATTGAATTTCATATTTTCTTTCTAAGATAAGTAACATACCTGATGTTATAGAACATGAACATTAGCTCTCCAAGAATGAACATTCACCAGGATTTTACCGTCCTCCTCACTCTTGGTTTCCTTAATTTCCATCTTAACATTCTTCAACTCTAATTTTTTCACACTATCCTTGACTATGCCTATCTTTTAAATATAAATATATTTTTGAGTTCTGCTCTAAATACTTCCGTTCTTTCTCTACACATTGCTCATGGATGATTTTATCTAATAACATGACTTCATACACCTTGGCTAAAAATTCCAAAAAATCTACGAACTGAGATTTTCCTTGAGGCTTTTACCAAAAAGTTTTCCTGGACCCTTACTCATTTTTATGCCCCAAACTATCAATATATTCATCTTTTCTCAACCTTGCTCTTTCCCCTTTGATCTTAATTATTAAGGAATAGTGCTACCAATTACTGAACCAACAAGGAAATCTGTCCCCCATATTTTCTTTTTTTTCCCCCATATTTTCTATAGTCAGTCAAACACCTCATAATATCTACACTACATTTAAAATATTTACTAAGTCAGTCCTTTTGCCCCCTCTCTTTACAGATTATTTTAGGCAAATAGGATTCCTTTTCTGGATTACTACATCTTTCTAGAAATAATCCTTTTCTTACCCCTTGTGGTAGGAAGAATAACAACCCCCCGAAGACATCATGCCATAATTCTTGGAACCTATGAATTTGTTACCTATTGTGGCATTTAAGGATCTTGAGCTGGGGAAGTGCATTTAAGGACCTTGAGTTGGGGAAGTGTATCTTTGATTATAGGGTTTCCCCAGTGGCTCAGCAGTAAAGAATCTGTCTGTAATTCAGGAGACTGCCTTCAGTGTAGGAGATGTGGCTTCAATCGCTGGGTGGAGAAGATGCCCTGGAGAAGGAAATGGGAACCCACTCCAGCATTCTTGCCTGGGAAACCCCATGAACAGGGGAGACTGGTGGGCTACAGGCCATGGTGTCACCAGAATTAGCTGGACATGACTTAGCAACTAAACCACCACCACCATCCTTGATTTTTGAGGTGAATCTAATCCAGTCTCATAAATTTTTAAAAGCTGACACCCTTTTCCAGAAATGTTCTGTCACTAAGTAAAGGGCATGTGTGTCAACACTTAGAGTGAGAGAGGGGATCAGCAAGGGAACAGGGATCCTATTTCTTAAATGTAAATTGACCCACCTATTTTTAAACACACTTTTTTCCTAGGTCCAGAGTCACGTGATCTTTCGAAGACTCTTTAGAACCTTTCCTTCCTGTTGACTTAGTATTCCTTTTCCCTGGGCATTTATCATTCATCCATCTGCTTTCAAGCCCCTAAAAATCTGTTCTATTATCTCCTTTCCCTCTTTTAATGCTTGTAGTTTTATATCTTTTGTGGTTAATATATTTTTGTATCATTTTAGAAAGTTTGGGGAGAGAGTTTAACTAAATGTATATATTCAATCCGCCATCTTGAAGCAAAGCCACTCCCTCTTCAATTTCCTACCCTTTCCCAGCCTTTCAAAATAGCTGATTTATGCCTACTTCCTCCTTTTTGTACTGACAGATTTAAATGACCTCTTATTAATGTAAGGCTTAGTGGAATCAGGACAAATGTTATTGAACATGTGCAATTTTGAGATCTAATGACTTTGTCACATATTAAAGTTTTATATAAAATGCAACACCCACAATGATATATTTTGGAAACAAACAAACAAGTAAACAAATTTCAAACCTGTATATCCCCAGAGAAGTTGAAGCCCCAAGAAACATTTAACAAAACACAGGTTTTTTTATTTAAATGAAGGAACTCCCTTACTTTTTTTTTCTATGAAGAACACAGAGGTTTTTGGTTTTAACCAGGAAATTTAAGGTCAGATGTCAAAACCCAATATCTGATCACATCCAAGCATCACCCTTCCCTTAGCTCCATATTTTATACTTGGGATATATATTACTTTAATCTTCCCTCACTTTTTGGAGACGAGCCAGGCTTAAAATGCATGTTTTCAAAGGGCTTGAGTAGAATCTTGTCTAAAATGCAAAACGCTGTTTCTTTTTTAACATCTGTGGTACACTTTAGTATTTTTCCCTATATCTTCTTGGTTTTTTTGGCTTCTTGGGAAGGGGTGGAAGAAGTCAAATGCATAAGTGAAGAGAGAGAGTGAGCGAGAAAATGAGAGAGAGATGAAAGGCACTGATAATGATCATTTTTCTTAAACATAAACCAAGTCTTTTTAAACCCTTTCCAGATTGAGTCTTGGTCCTTTCTGTAATTTTTTAGGATCCATTCAAATTTTATTCAAGTAAGACATTTGTCTTTATTTTGGCCCCAATCATGAGTGTTATGAAGTCACCATTAATCTGTTTCAAGAATTCTTTTAAGAAAAGATACTTGATTTTAAAATAGAAGTGTGTTTCATAGAAACCCTCAATCATATGTTGTAAATTTTACAGAAAACAGAATTTGCAACGAGACCAATCCTAAGTCACTCTTAAGTTACTCTTAAGGTCACTCTGCCATTTGAGCCAATGGTCCTTGGAGTAAATGATGATATGGTCATTGTTAAAAGAAACACATCACTTTCCAAGGAAAACTTCTCATGACAAATTGAACTATTTGCATGCAAGGGAGAGTGAATAATTTAATAATAACAACAGCATAAAAAATACAGATGAAATGAAAAGAAGAGGTACAGAAGGAGCAGTAGAAATGTTTTATTTACACTTTTAAATAATAAAATTATAGTATTATAAATTTCTTTACTTCAACAAATGACCAAAAATGCTACATAGTGACTTCTGAATTTGGCATTTTACCAGACTTCCATAGAGAATATTCTCTGAGCACAGTCAGAGAACAAAAGAACAGAAAATACACAACCAATTGAAAAATTATTTGCAAGCATCCACAGATGACATTTGCTAGATTCTAAGAGGCTAATAAAATCCTGTATTGTACATGCTATTGCATAGAATCTCACCTCCCAATTATGCATAAAAAAGAAAGTAAGAGTCTGACATGATTAGTTTGAAAATGTGATAATGGGAAGATATTCTGACCTATTGACAACTTGCCCAAAACACATTAAAGATGGGAGAAACACATCTGGACATAGAGTAATTTAAGGGTATAATTATTGCATCACCATTGATTTTAGTCTGATCTCAATTTAAGGCTAATATCCAATGGATTTATAATTAAACTTTGGCTCTACTATCAAGGTGACATGGGGGTCTAAGCAGTAAGATGAGTCTTTGAAATACCGTTGCAAGTTGTTTTGAAGGGGGTTTCCTCAGTGTGGACGTCCCTGGTGGCTCAGAGGGTAAAGAGTCTGCCTGCAATGTGGGAGACCTGGGTTCAATCCCTGGGTTGGGAAGATCCCCTGGAGAAGGGAATGGCAACCTGCTCCAGTATTGTTGCCTGGAGAATCCCCATGGACAGAGGAGCTTGGTGGGCAACGGTCCATATGATCACAATGAGTTGGACATGACTGAGCAACCTCACTTTCCTCAATGTGACTGGTGAGTCATAGAACTTTAATGCTGAGCAGGTGACTCTAGTGGTAAAGAAATCACCTGCCCATGTGGAAGACCTAAGAGGGATGGGTTTAATCCCTGGATTGGGAAGATCCCCTGGAGGAGGGCATGGCAACCCATTCCAGTCTTCTTGTCTAGAGAACCTCATGGACAGAGGCGCCTGGTGGCTACAGTCCACAGGGTCACAAACAGTCAAGCACAACTGAAGTACTTAGCACACAGGCTTGGATGTGTTTCAGATGGGGCAAGCAAATTATGGTGGTGAAAATGTGACACGTTGTTTCTTTTTAGGAATCAGTAGAGACTGGGTCAGTCCTGGAATTCTGTTGCAAAGAACTCGGATTATGAGATTAGAAGAAAATCTGGCCCAATCCAAAGCCATTGCTGATGTGGGAAGAATTCTTGGAAGTTATATAAATTGGGGGAGTACTATGGATAGTTAGGAAGATTATAGGAGCAAACAGAGTGTGTCTAACCCAGGAGGGTGGCCAGATGAGAACACCATAAGCAATCTGGAAACATGAGGAAATACTGAAGGAACTGGGCAGAGAGGAAAGACTTGTGACAGCATCTCCAAAATCTGAAAAGCTGAACATAAGCGAAAGGGAAACAGCAACAACAACAAACTAATGCTCTTTTTTGGGGGGGGTCAGGGGGCGTCATTGCTCTGCTGAGATCTAAAAAAAGATAAACCCAGGATCAGTGAAGAGTAGTCAGAATGAGATATTATTTAATCAAAACAAAAAAAGATTTGCCTAACAATTTAGTTTCCTCAGTGTGACCAACATCAGTGGTTTCCAATCCCAGTGAAATTATCTAAATAAAGTCTACATAATGTAAGGGGGGTGATCGAGTATTGGAGCAGTATTTAATATCATGACATCTAAGGTCCTTCCAACCCTTGGAGTTAGTAAAGCTCTGGCTTGGTCTGAGCATCTGGATGTACCCTGAACCCAGTCACGGGGCCATGCTTTCTTGATGTGTCACTATTCCACAAAGCATTACTTTCTTCAGCTACTTTGGCAATGAAGATTAAGAACAGCTTTCATTTGGTTAGTATATTTAGTAAAAATCAAATAATTCTATCACAATTCACAATTTCACATCTTTTTTTCCTAAGTGTATGTCTTTATAGGAATCTCAAAGGTGAAAGACAAGAGTGAGAAAACTGGCTCAAAACTCAACATTCAAAAAACAAAGATCAAGGCATCTAGTCCTATCAGTTCATGGCAAATTGATAGGGAAACAATGGAAACAGTGACAAGCATTATTTTCTTGAGCTCCAAAATCACTGTGGATGGTGACTGCAGCCATGAAATTAAAAGATGCTTGCTTCTTGGAAAAACAGTTATGACCAACCAAGACAGCGTATTAAAAAGCAGAGATATTACTTGGCCAACAAAGGTCCATAATGTCAAGCTATAGTTTTTCCAGTAGTCATGTATGGATGTGAGAGCTGGAGCATAAAGAAGGCTGAGTGCCAAAGAATTAATGGTTTTGAGCTGTGGTGCTGGAGAAGACTTTTGAGAGTCCCTTGGATGGCAAGATCAAATCAGTCTATCTGAAAGGAAATCAGCCCTGAATATTCATTGGAAAGACTGATGCTGAAGCTGAAGTTCCAATACTTCAGCCACCTGATGTGAAGAGCTGACTCATTGTAAAGGACTCTGATGCTGGGAAAATTTGAAGGCAGGAAGAGAAGGGGACAACAGAGGATGAGATGGTTGGATGGCATTACCAACTCAATGGACATGAGTTTGAGCAAACTCTGGGAGATGGTGAAGGACAGGGGAGCCTTGTGTGCCATAGTCCATGGGGTTGCAAAGAGTCAGACATGACTGAGGGACTGAACAGCCAGCAAATATTAGATACTATCCACTTTGTTTGTTTAACCTGTATGCTAAGCACATCAAGAGAAATGCCGGGCTGGATGAATTACAAGCCAGAACCAAGATGGGCAAGAGAAACACCAACAACCTCAGATATGCAGATGTTACCAGGCTAATAGCAGAAAGTGAAGAGGAACTGAAGAGCCTCTTGATGAGGGTGAAGGAGGAGAGGGAAAGAGCTGGCTTAAGACTAAACACTAAAAAAAAAAAAACAAAAAAAAACTATGATCATGTCATCCAGCCCCACTACTGCATGGAAAATAGGAGGGGAAAAGGTGGAAGTGGTGACAGATTTCTTCTTCTTGGGCACCAAAGTCGCTGTGGACAATGACTGCAGCCAAGAAATCATAAAACAATTGCTTCTTGGCAGGAAACCAATGACAAACCTAGACAGTGTGTTGAAAAGCATACCCATTATTTTGCTGACAAAGGTCAATGTATTCGAGACTATGGTCTTCCCAGTGGTCATGTACAGTTGTGAAAGCTGGACCATAAAGAATGCAGAATGCCAAAGAATTGGTGCCTTCAAACTTTGGTTCTGGAGAAGACTACTGAAAGTCCCTTGAACAGCAAGGAGATCAAACCTGTCAATCTTATGGGAGATCAAACCTGAATATTCACTGGAAGGACTGATACTGAAGCTGAAGGTCCAGTAGTCGATGAGAACTGATGACTCATTGGAAAAGTTCCTGAAGCTGGGAAAGATTGAGGGCAGAAGAAGAAGAGGGCATCAGAGGATGAGATGGCTGGATGGCATCACCAATGAAATGAACATGAACTTGGGCAAACTCTGGGAGATGATGAGGGACAGGGAGACCTGGATTGCTGCAGTCCTTGGGGTCACAAAGAGTCAGACACAACTGGGCAACTGGACAACAACAATACATCAGCTATTTTTTTAAGTGTCAGGTTTTTAATACGTAAAATTTGGATCTTATGCATGGTATGGGGTTCCTATGGGGATTAGTATGTTTCTATTTAAATCCCTAAAGAGTCCTCAGAATAGCTGATTACCAGGTTTTGATTTGAGCCTTGGCCAGGGTGTTGAGTTATACACCAGCACCACACTCTCCAGGGCTTCCCTGGTGGCTAAGATGGTAAAGAATCCACCTGAAATGCAGGAGACTCAGGTTCCATCCGTAGGTCAGGAAGATCCCCTGGAGACAAGAATGACAATCCACTTCAGTATGCTTGTCTGGAGAATCCCATGGACAGAGGAGCCTGGTGACCTACAGTCCACAGGGTCTCAAAGAGTCAGAGATGACTGAGCACACACACACACACACACACACACACACACACACACAGTGTCCCCTCCCTAAAACTCCTACAACATTCAACATAGGAGTTTCTCATGGAGCAGGTAGGAGAAGCTGCATTTGGCTCACTTAGGAGAAAATGAAAGCATCAGATCTACATGGATTATGTGCCCAATTTGTAAACAATGGTAATCCATCTGCATGTCACCCGGCCTCCACCAGTAAAGGCACGGTCCTCCTTTGCCATCCTAGACTATTCATGGACAAAGTCAGAAGTCACGTTTCTTCGATTCATCCTCCTTTCCCGCCTTTCCACTTTCCACTCCTGCCCTTTGAATATGATTGCTTACTTTCAGCTTCATCTATTGATTCCAGTCCTGCGCTCAATCTTTGACTTTGTCTCTGGACAGTTTTCCGGGTCAGAGTCTGCACTTGGTCTCTGGTGCTCTGACTCTGGCTCCCGGTTACTCACTCACTGCATCAGCACCCGGTTTGAGTCATCATCTCACTTGGCCAGTCCCTCATACTGGTGCATTCAGGTGGATTGATTTCTAGGCTTATCTTAAATATTCATAAAGACAGACAGAGAGTGGCCTTTTTCCAAATTATTATTGGGGAAGTTCAGAAATGGTATTTCTAAATGCCAAATAATGACCGAGCTGATGTGCACAACTCAGGGCTCTTAGAATAGACTGATGGTTCTCGGTGCCCTTATTTGAGTTTAATTTCCTGGGTCCCATCATAATAGGCGTATGTCTTGGAGATGTTCACCATGCCTTGACTGAACCTCTACAGATTATAAGCAAGAACAGTAATATGATGAAGAGTGGCATTGTTGTGGTCACTTACCTAAGACAAGCACCCAAAGCAGGGTTATTTTTCCAATCTGACTCACAGGTTTAAGAGAAGAACCTAAGTGGGTACAATTTTACTTGAAGCTCTACCAGGCCAATGAGTAAGCACAATATTCTCCTGGAAAAAAATGATTTACTTTAGAAAAATTGATATAAAATTATTATTCAATTAAAATTAAAATCAGATGGAAAAATTTTAATCTAAGCCAGTAGACTGCTGATAGAGAAATTTACCAAAACAAGGCACTTAAAAATTGAAGATAAAGCAAACAGGAGTACATTTCAGTGCCATACCATATAGAGGATGAATTTGTTTTTGGACAGGTTTAGAGAGTTCTCTAACCTTCTGTCTTCTAAATTTCCAATTAAAATATGAGCACAGGGAGTAGGGGAATGTGTTTGTTTACACTTGGCAAAAACCGATTTCCTGTTTCTAAGAAAAAAAGCTTTCAAAGCTTTTTTGGACTTCAAATAGCTCTTGCAAAACAATATTTTGATGAGCTAAGTGTAAATGAATCAGAAACATATGGATTGGATTTCCATTGAGATACACATAAGCTGAAGAGAATGCCTGCTAAGTTATACTTGGAATTGATGAAAACTAAAATGTGGTAAATTTTTCAAAACTTATTTTGAGATACCTTATGTCCTGTCCCCCAGCCCAAACACTGAAGGTTTATTCTCTCTTTTTAGGAAATCTGCTTTGAAAGGTAGAAGTTACTTGTTCTTTAATGGAAGAGATTTAAGTTTCAACAAGCAGGCTTCAACAGTGTTGCTGCCCAGGACTTAAATTTTCAGGGCCACTAACACAAATACATCTTTATTTTCAATAATGGAAGAGATTTAAGTTTCAACAAGCAGGCTTCAACAGTGATGCTGCCCAGGACTTAAATTTTCAGGGCCACTAACACAAATACATCTTTATTTTCAATGATTTTCTTTGCCTTTGATCCTTTCCATCTGATTTCTCTGACCTCAGAACAGAAGTATCTAAGGATAAGTGGATGGAGAATGAAATCTCCTGTTGGAAGTTTTCCTAAAACATGCATGCCTTGCTATATCTATATTTGTGCATCCTATAAAGTTGGCTCCACAATAGATCTAAAAATGTTTTGTCTAAAGTGAATAATCTCAGAAATACATTGTCTTCTATCCTGAGTGGTATTTGAAATTACATTAAAAGCCATCTTGATAAAAGATGTTACAAAGGTAAACGATTTAGGACTATAAATTCTTATCTACAGAAGAGATGCTTATACAATTAATGCTATTTATGTGGCCTAATCCTGTCAGAGTCTCAGGGGTTTGCAAAACAATGGTATAAGAAATGTCTCTCTTAGCTACTCATCAACACACTTGAATGGTGTGTTTTTATTAGCTGAATACTGTCCCCCTAAAATGTTCATGTCAGTATCCTAACTCCCAGCACCTCAAAATATGACAATATTTGGAGGCAGAAACTTTAAAGAACCTTCATTAATCTATAATGAAGCAAGGAGAAAAACAAATATATAAAGATATATAATATCATTTATATGTGTAATCTAAAAAATGACAGAGATTAATTAAGTTGCAAATCAGAAATAGAGACACAAAGGTAGAGAACAAACATATAGATACCAAGAGGGGAAGCAGGGTGGTGGGATGGATTGGGAGACTGGGATTGAAATAACTAATGAGCATCTACTCTACAACACATGGAAGTCTACTCAGCACTCTTGGTGACCTAAATGGGAAGGAAATCCAAAAGAGAAGGGATATATGCAAATGTACAGCTGATTCACTTTGCTATATAGTAGAAAATAACACAACATTGTAAAGTGACAATTTTGTTGTTGTTCAGTTGTTAAGTCGTGTCTGACTCTTTGCAGCTCCATGGACTGCCGCACACCAACCCCTCTGTCCCTCTCTATCTCCCGTAGTTTGCTCAAGCTCATGTCCATTGAGTCAGTGATGCCATCTAATCGTTTCATCCTCTGCTGCTCCTCCTCCTGTACTATGTTTTATTGGAGCAACTATACTACAATAAAAACTAACTTAAAAATATTTATAGTGAGGTCATTACGTTAGACTTTCTTCCAAGATGACTGGTATCTTTACAAGAAGAAATTAGGAGACACACATGGTCGGAAGACAATGTGAAGAACAGAGAAAAGGAGGCCATTCATAAACCTAAGAGAGAGGCTTCAGGTGAAACCGACCTGGCAAACTCCTTGAGCTCAGATTTCTAGCCTCCAAGACTGTGAGAAAATACATTTCTGGTGTGTAAGCCACCCAGTCTGTGGCACCTTGTTCTGGGAGCCCTAGCTCCTTAGTGCTGTCCTGAAGATGTTTGTTTCCATCATATACAAATCATCGTGACCATTAACAACAGACCAGAGTCTAGCATTTTCTTCCATTGAACCTGGAAGATGTCCTACTAGAACCCAAGCTTCTGACTGTGAAGAAAGTCATGGCTTTCCTACTGAAGCTTCTATGATCATCAGCACGTGTGAAGAAGAGTACTTAAGTCAAAGCAAGGATTCAGTTCTTAAGTCCCAGGATAATCTCTTCCTGGCATCCCGCTAGCAGTAGCTGAACCCCACTTCTTTCTCCACCCAAATTTTGTTCTTTACACATTTTCTTTGGGCTCAATTTATATTTGACTTGCAATCTTTGCTTCTTTCTGCCAAAGTTGGGACTCCAGTCCTAGCCTATTTCCTCACCTTTGGCCTGAAAATTATATTCTAGCCTTACAATGAAGCACTGAATTCATGGTAAGTTGTGTGTCCATCTGATTGGACTAATTAGGAATACAGTGGTATCCATGCTACATGGCAGCTTAACTGCCCCACTTAATAAGTACATCCCCTTTCTTGCCCCTTCATAGCTTGGCTGTGTCTATCCACTCAGGCTGACGTCTCCTCTTGAAACTGATCTCCATTTCCATGACAGCTGATTGCCTCCCCTCTGTATGTGCCAATGACAATGTAGATCACTGGAGCTGGTATCAGACTGCCTTTGTTCTTTTTTCTGACCCCCTTCATAATAATTGTATGCCAAAGTTCCTCCATCTGAATATGGGGATAATAATAGTACATACATCCTAGGGTTATCGGGGGTTGAATAGAATGACACGTGTAAAGTGATTTGAACAGGTCTTAGAATATTGTAAAAGCTCGATAAATGTTAGCTAAAATAATGAGTGATAATGGCTGTTCTAAGATGTGAAAACATTTGATCATTACAACAACCATGGAGGGAGGGAGTTATTTCCATCTTTTACAAATGAAAAGCCTGATTCGATTTAAACCTCTAGGTCCCCATGTTCTTTCCAGAATAGTTCCACACTAGAAGAGTCAAAAGAAATGGGCCAAATATAAGGACTTACTGTTACCTAAACATAACTTGTCTTCATAAGGAGGTATTGGGAAGAAAGACTTATTTTGGAGAGGGGCTTAACATAATTATAACCAAGATAATGGAGAAGCTCTATGCTTTTCTTAAGAGAAGAGTTGGACCAAGTCTTCTCTAGTTAGACACAAACTCATTATACAACATGGAATTTTAAAACCTATCCTAACTAACTGATCTGAAGTAAAGCAGCCATATCTGTATTATGTACTGAATAAATTGCCCAAGAAACTAAGATTATGTTGAAGACTTTGAATTGTGAGTTGGATGATCTCATAATCACAGCATTCTGAAGAGGTGCATTAATCCACTTTCACTTCATGTGTGGGAGCTTTGCAACTGAGATAGTGACAGTAAATTAAATCGTCAAATCCCTAAGCAAACCAGTGGCTTTGGGTTCATGTTTCATGCTCCCTTCCCATTGTACTTGGCTAACCACAGTATTATTTCTGTTGGGACTGGGGACCATAGACCACAAATTGTGTAAAGAGGAGTTGATGCTTCATGGGAGTCAGCTGATTGGAACTTTAATGCAATTTCTTACACTGTTATCTGTCATTTGTTTATAAAGTGGTAATACACAATATCTTTTGGAAATTCTATTAAAGACACATAGTATTATATCATACAGTGCTGTGCTTAGTCGCTCAGTTTTGTCCGACTCTTTGCAACCCCATGGACTGTAGCCCGCCAAGATCCTCTGTTCATGGGGATTCTCCAGGCAAAAATAACTTGAGGGAGTTGCCATTCCCTCCTCCAGGTAATCTTCCCAACCCAGGGACTGAACCCAGGTCTTCCGCACTGAAGGTGGATTCTTTATTGTCTGAGCCAATCAGGGAAACCTATATCATATGGGAGCTGTTCTTAGAGATGGGAATAACAGACCACCTGACCTGGATCCTGAAAAACCTGTATGAAGGTCAAGAAACAACAGTTAGAACTGGACGTAAAACAACGGACTAGATCAAAATTGGGAAAGGGCTGCATATTGTCACCCTGCCTATTTAACTTCTATGCTGAGTACATCATGTAAATGCTGGACTGGATGAGTCAGAAGTTGGAATCAAAATCGCCCAGAGAAATATCGACAATCTCAGATAAGCAGATGATACCACTCTAATGGCAGAAAGCAAAGGGGAACTAAGAGCTTCTTGATGAAGGTGAAAGAGGAAAGTGAAAAAGCTGGCTTAAAACTCAACATTCACAAGACTAAGATGGAATTCTGTCCCATCACTTCATGGCAAATAGATGGGAAAAAGTAAGTGGAAGCAGTAGCAGATATTATTTTCTTGGGCTCCAAAATCACTGAGGATAGTGACTGCAGCCACAAAATTAAAAGACACTTGTTCCTTGGAAGAAAAGCTATGACTACCTAGACAGCATATAAAAAGCAGAGACATCACTTTGCTGACAAAGGTCCATATAGTCAAAGCTATGGTTTTTCCACTAGTCATGTATGGATGTGAGAGTTGGGCCGTGAAGCAAGCTGAGCATTCAGGAACTGATGCCTCTGAATTGTGGTGTTGGAGAAGACTCTTGAGAGTCCCTTGGACTGCAAGAAGATCAAACCAGTCAATCCTAAAGAAAACAACCCTGAATATTTATTAGAAGTGCTGATGCTGAAGCCAAAGCGCCAATAGTTTGGCCACCTGATGCAAAGAGCCGACTCATTGGAAAAGACCCTGATGCTGGGAAAGATTGAGGGCAAGAGGAGAAGGGGACGACAGGATGAGTTGGTTGGATGGCATCATTGACTCAATGGACATAAATTTGAGCAAACTCCAGAGATAAAGAGGGACAGGGAAGCCTGTCATGCAGTCCATAGGGTCACAAAGAGTCAGACACAACTTAGTGACTGAAAAACAATATGTATATGTGTGTTCAGTGAAGCATTTTTAGAATACAGAAATTGCTAACATGCAAAATATTCAATAACATTTTTTGCCCTACTAAATAACGCATCCTTCAAGCTACATTAAAGTATCATGTAGAAAATCAGTCAAGGTGTTCATGATGTTCTAAGAGTAAAATTAGGTTACAAAGAAGCATCTGTTTCAACTGTGAATAATTTTGTTGGGGGAAAATAATGAATGCCTATTTTGTTTATTGTGTTATATTTATATTTTATTACAACAGTTGCTGAAATGGACATTTACTAGTTATGTTATTTCTCCAGTGTCTTGGCAGGCTCAGGGTTCTTGAACATCCTTTTCTTTCTCTTCATGCAGTTGTTATTGTTCTGTCACTAAGTCGTGTCCGATTCGTTGCGATCTGTAGACTGCAGGCTCCTCTGTCCATAGAGTTCTCCAGGCAAGAATACTGGAGTGGGTGGGTAGCCATTCTCTCATCTAGGGGATCTTCCAGATCCAGGAATTGAACCCAGGTCTCCCATACTGCAGGCAGATTCTTTGCCATCCGAGCCCAGGGAAGCCCAGTAAGTAAAACATAATCATTTAAAAAATGTCATCTGATTTCAATGTGTGTTTTGTTTCTTCTCCATAAATTTCACACCCTCTGACCCTTTTCACATCTCTCAGATGATTCTGCCTTTATTATTGCCTTGTGGTAGCCTGGTCTCAGTTCTTTCTTGGACATGTTATTTTATGTGAATTAGTAACTGAATGATGATTATGCCTGAAGGAGTGTTGCTATATAAACAGTCCTATTTTCATTGATCTGTTGCCATCTATAATTTGGAAAGTCAAGGGAGGATGTTGAAGGGAACATGAGTGGGTGAGAAAGAAATGCTACAGGGCGAAAAACATCAATTCTTGAATTTCATAATATATGATAAAAGTTGGTATGTTGTTTATTTCAGTGAAACATGAACCAGACTTTAAGCTGTTTCTGAGTTACAAAGAAGTAATCTGTCAAGTGTAGCAGAGAATTTAAAGTGAAATGGTAGCTTTTTGGGGAGACACGTCAATAGAATAGAACACATATAGCCAAAATTTCCATCGGTGTAACATTCTCAAGGGAAACTTCCCAACAATAACTTCTTATAATGAAATATAGAGTCAAGTAGTACTCAGACCCCGTAAATAATATCTTATGATTTAATCATAAATACATGATGCCCAAACTACATTGATAATAAATTTATACTTGTCATTAAACATTTTAATGCATCTCATAAAAGATAGTGCATGAAGCATGCAGTTTGTTCATATCCAAATAAGAAAGAATTTACATGACACATTCTTCTGGCACTGAAAGTGCCAGAAGTGTCTTCAGGCACTGAAAAAAACCTGGTATTTTTTGTTTGTTTGTTTTATCTCACGTTTAATTCTGTGCCACCAGTGCTTTGTATTTCTAAAATTTGGCATAACTAACTTTAAAAAATGAACATAAGAGATTCCAGAACATGAACCATACCATTTGAGAGTTAAAAAAAACATAAAAATAATAGGGTTATTCTAAAAATTTTAGGAAGCATGTGAGTGATAATTGATTTCAATTTAACACCATAAAAACAAGGAAAGGAGAGTTAATTTCCATTATATTCTGAGGTTAAACTCTATAAACACCACCAAGGGAATAAAAGAGTCATTTAATGGTCAGGCAAAGTAGTATCAACGTTTGGCATGAAGTGTTATTTTGCAATTTTCAACTAAACTAGGTTAAAAAAAATTTTCAAAGTAACTCTGTCTTACTCCCTTTCTCTGGCTCTGTCACACACACAGCCATTTTACAAAGAAAAATAAAGCTTTCATGTGCAGTGTTAGTAATGACAAAAGTACATTATAAGTATCCCAAAGTTAAAAGTGTCAGAGTATAGCATTCTGAAATCTATGTTAGATAAGTATCCTTGCTATTCTGGCAAAATAATATATCATAATTTAACTGACAATTATCTAAAATGAGAGTATATAATTAGGTCACTGAGTATATGAGATCCAAAGTTTGTCCATTATGCAAAGTCATAATTAGAACCAAAATGTAAATATATTCTTAATAAATTATATTTAAAACAATCTTAAAGAAAACCAATGTGTTACCTGACAGATAAGTCTAAAAGAGGAATTGGGAATGTGGAGTCAAGATACCTTACTCTTGGGCACAAAATAACTGCAGGAAGTCTGCATTCTTCTTCTCATCTGGGCAAACATATAGGTTTGGATTCAACACTATAGTGTAGTTCAAACCTGCAGTGATCAAGTAGATACAAACACCTAACTCTGGAGTTTAATAGGAGACTGGTTTGATATATTCCAATTTAAACTTTTACTATTACACATTTTTTTGTTTGTTTTTCAATACAGCTGAAAAAGCAAAACTCTATATAAAGGAATGTAAATACTTTTAATACATATAAGAATGAATCATAATTATTTATTTCTGAGTTTTGTACCTATTTGCATACAATGTGTTTTCATAGACAGAAAACAATTTATTCTGCACTCATTTCATTCAGAACTTTTGTCATTGTTCCAAATTTAAAGATTTATCAATGGAACAGCTTTAACATTGATGTGCTGCATTGAATTTTTAATTTTCTTTTCTCCCTAGAATGTTCTTGATGGTTAGGATTTTGGAAATGAATGCTTGTTATGATGTGTGACATGTTATGTTAAAATGACCGAGGTGTTGGAAAACAAGATAAGTGCAAGACTATTTCACTTTGAGAAAATTATGTGTATATTTTGGGGGCTTCCCAGGTGGCTCAGTAGTAAAGAACCTGCCTGCCACACGCACGCACACACACACACACACAAACATGTATATATTTTCCCCCCACTGGCTTAACTCAACCATTTTAAGTACCCAACTTGACACAGAGAGCATATTCTTTATTGAGCTTTAGTAACTATCATCATATGGGCTTTCCTGGTGGCTCAGATGGTAAAGAACCAACCTGCAATGAGGAAATGGGTTCGATCTCTGGATCAAGAAGATCCCCTGGAGAAGGGGATGGCTACCTATCCAGGTATTTTTGCCTGGAGAATTCTATGGACAGAGGAGCTTGGCAGGCTACAGCCCGTGGGGTCTCAAAGAGTCAGACAGGACTGAGTGACTAACACTTTCACTTTTTATTTTCCAATATATGGAATTGAGAACACAATTGTTCACAGCCAATTATCCAACCATTTTCTTGATCTTTACATTTTTATAATTTCATAATTAAATTACAGATATATTTTCTCAAAAATAAGAGTATTTACATTTGTATTAAATTAAACTTAAATAGTATTTAAGTTGTTGCTGTCTAGTCACTGTCTTGTCTGACTCTTTATGACTCCTTGCAGTCACCATCCACAGCGGTTTTGAAACCCAAGAAAATAAAGTCTGACACTGTTTCCATATTTTCCCCACCTATTTGCCATGAAGTAATGGGACTGGATGCCACAATCTTAGTTTTTTGAATGTTGAGTTTAAGCCAGCTTTTTCACTCTCTTCTGCCAGCTTCATCAAGAGGTCCTTTAGTTCCTCTTCACTTTCTGCCATAAGGATGGTGTCGTTGCATATCTGAGGTTATTGATACTTCTCCCGGCAATCTTGATTCCAGCTTGTGCTTCTTTCAGCCCATCATTTTGCATAATGTACCCTGCATAGAAGTTAAATAAGCAGGCTGACAATACACAGCCTTGATGTACTCCTTTCCCAATTTGGAACCAGTCATCTGTTTCATATCCAGTTCTAACTGTTGCTTCTTGACCTGCATACAGGTTTTGCAGGAGGCAGGTAAGATGGTCTGGTATTCTGCTCTCTTCAAGAATTTTCCACAGTTTGTTGTGATCCACACAGTCAAAGGCTTTAGCATAGCCAATAAAGAAGTAGATGTTTTTCTGGAATTCCCTTGCTTTTTCTATGAGCCAATGGATGTTAACAATTTGATCTCTGGTTCCTCTGCCTTTCTAAATCCAGTTTGTACATCTGAAATTTCTCAGTCCACATCCTGGTGAACCCTAACTTAAAGGATTTTGAGCATTACCTTGCTAGTATTGAAATGAGTAATTTCATATACAGACATTTATTTATATTTGTATGTATTTAATGTACACACAGAGATGAAAGCTAAGTTTTTCATCTACAGAAAATTCTATTGAGGGAGCTATAGGGTCATATTGTTACCCTGGACAAATGACCAATTAGAAGAATGACTTATTACTATGTAAGTGTTCAATGATTCTTTAATATATTTTAGAAGAAAACAGAGTTCAGAGTTATAATCCTTACCCTCAAGAGATCTGTCTGTTACAGAAAGTGAGCTTCATACTCACTTCCCGGCTTCTTATTATTTAATAGGATTTTTATTCTCAAATGATAACATTTGAGTCAGTCATTTGGCCATATTCTGCCTTTTCCTCCTTAAAGATTATTCACTGTTTAATATGCATGGTATGGAAGACTCACCTCCCACATTCTCTTCAGAGAAGTACTATGGCCTGCAGATAGTGTTGCTGACCACAAGCAGTCTCCATCTTCAAGGTGTTCCTCAGAACAGAGAGTCCCCACCTGAGGTCACATCATTCCTGTGGTAGCCATGTCCAGGAACTGACATCAGGAGCTGCCCAAATCCTGTCACTGAAGACTCACTGAGGGACAAGTCTGCCAGACCACATGTACTTCAGGGCTCTCCGTGTGCTTGGCCAAAGCTTTGTTGGCGTAGCCCCAAGATTTGAATCCTTTCTTTGCCCAGTTGTTCTGCCAGAGCCTTTCTTCCCCTGGGCTGATATTTAGGATATTGGTGTACCATTGCTCTGTTTCTGCTTCTAACGATTATAATCTGTAACAATATAAAATCAGAAGTGGAAAATGGTTATAGAATGGGACAGGAAGTGATTTCGCTTTGACATCTCATTTTTGTGTGTGTCTAATGCTATGGGAATGTGGATTATATTCTTAAAGTTTAGATTATACTTTCAGATGATTATTTCTTCAAAGCTATGTAATTGAGTATAACTTCTGTTGGCTTCTTCAGTCCTAGGTGCAAATTGGAAAGTGATATTTTAGATGGTATTGCTATTGCTATACCTTCTTCTCCGATGGATCAGAATAATGGGTTTTGCATACATCCTCTGTGGCAGTCAAGTTGGTTCTGTTAGTTCTGCACAGGGAGTATTATCTTCTTTAAAATTCTCACAAAGAGAAGATCAAAGTAGCCAGATCATCTTAAACCAGAGATTATGAGTCAGGCAGGGTTGGCCCAAGACAAGTATCTGATGTGTGCTTGGTCATACGATGAGTCAGTGTTCTAATCAAGGGCAGAGTTAATCAGTTGGGCTTTTTGCTCACCATGTGAAATCTTCAAGTGCTTTTTCCAGGAATATGCATGCATTCTTTTGGTACATTTGGTTTTGCCTGTGCATCACTGTATTTCTCTTCCCACCACCGCAAGACAAAGAAATTAATTGCAGTCAAAAATAAAGTCATAAGCCTCTGGCAAGCTAAAACTGAGAACAAAACATGAAAAGGGTGTTTTCCTCTGTACTTTAAGAGGTAAAATAGATATTTCATAGCTCGGTAGGGAGAGAAACAGGGAGATGAAGTGATTCACTCCAGATCACAAGCCAAGTTGGTGGCAAGGCTGGGACTAGAATCCTGATGTAGAGGCTGACATTTAACCACGTTATGCTGCATTCCAGTGAGACTTCTTTGATTGACTAGTATTGATGTAACCAAAAAGATATTTCTTCAAATTCAACATTTCATTGATATTTACTGAGCATCTACTATGTGCCTGGTACTGCTTTAGACATTGTACAAAAGGGCAATGTATCCAACAGACAGGATTTTTGGTTTGAAGGTGTTTACTTTCTGGCAAAGATCAATTTTCAATCCCGCTAAAAGCCACTTATAATGTAGCAATAACAGAATAACTATTTAAACACAGAAGACAATGAAAAAAATTTCCCCAACTATTCCTCTGTCTATGGGTATCTCTAGGCAAGAATACTAGAGTGGGTTGTCATTTTCTTCTCCAGGGGATCTTCCTTGACCGGGGATCGAACCTGTGTCTCCTGCATTGGCAGGCAGATTCTTTACCACTGAGCCATCAGGTAAGCCCTGTAATTTGATATAGAGCAACATTTCTTTCTTGACACTGGTTCCATCAGACTAGAGCAAGGCTGTACTATGGTATATGTTAGCAATTGTCACAGTTCACCTGATTAGCCTTTTTTGGCAGCTGCTTAGAAGTGTTGTAACATTAAGTTACAAAGAGAGTGTCATTATAAATGAGAATTTGAGTTGGAATAGCAAAGAACTGGACCATGTTTTTGTAAATTAATGTAACATAACATTTAATGTTACTGTTGTATCTAATGTTAGTGTTAACATTTAACATTATAATATTTAAAAATAATTAGGCAACTTATTTTTCTTTGCAGAAAATCTATCAAGTAAGTTTACAGAAGAGTAGTTGTTCAATTCCCAATTCATTATGAGTTTTTAATGGTCCCCACTGCGACCCCATGGACGATACAGTCCATGGAATTCTCCAGGCCAGAATACTGGAGTGGGTAGCCTTTCCCTTCTCCAGGGATCTCCCCAACCCAGGGATCGAACCCAGGTCTCCCACATTGCAGGCAGATTCTTTACCAACTGAGCCACAAGGGAAGCCCCTTTCAATGGTCAGAAGAGCTCAGTTAAGGAAAGTCAAGGAATCATGGACTCCATGAAGTATAAAGTAAAACAAGGTCTTAAAAAGCAATTTGTTGACAGATTTTGGTGTTCTCATTTTATAGCCCCTTGTGCATCTCTGTCATATCACTTAATGCAACTTGAACTAATCAGATTCAATTACTTCTTTTAAAAGATTTCTCTTAATGGAGAAACAGCATGGTTGTACCAGTGACTAAGAGCAAGGATTAAGAAGCCAGTCTATTTTGCTACCACCACTACCTCTGTAGCCCTGGACATGTTACTAAAGTCCTCTGGTTACTCCCTCCAGATAATCACGATGGTGTGATCACTCACAATCACCTAGAGCCAGACATCCTGGAATGTGCAGTCAAGTGGGCCTTAGGAAGCATCACTATGAGGTGATGGAATCACTAGTGGAGGTGATGGAATTTCAACTGAGCTATTTCAAATCCTAAAAGATGCTACTTTTAAAGTGTTGCACTCAATATGTCAGCAAATTTGGAAAACTCAGAAGTGGCCACAGGACTGGAAAAGGTCAGTTTTCATTCCAATCCCTAAGAAAGGCAATGCTAAAGAATGCTCAAACTACCACATAATTGCACTCATCTCAAACGTTAGTAAAATAATGCTCAAAATTCTCCAAGTCAAGCTTCAGCAATACGTGAAATGTGAACTTCCAGATGTTCAAGCTGGTTTTAGAAAATGCAGAGGAACCAGAGATCAAATTACCAATATTCGCTGGCTCATCAAAAAAGCAAAACAGTTTCAGAAAAACATCTATTTCTGCTTTATTGACTATGCCAAAGCCTTTGACTGTGTGGATCACAATAAACTGTGGAACATTTTGAAGGAGATGGGAATACCAGACCCCCTGACCTGCTTCTTGAGAAACCTGTATTCAGGTCAGGAAGCAACAGTTAGAACTGGACATGGAACAGACTGGTTACAAATAGGAAAAGGAGTACATCAAGGCTGTATGTTGTCACCCTGCTTATTTAATTTATATGCGGAGTACATCATGAGAAACGCTGGGCTAGATGAAGCGCAAGCTGGAATCAAGATTGCCAGGAGAAATATCAATAACCTCAGTTATGCAGATGACACCACCCTTATGGCAGAAAGTGAAGAGGAACTAAAGAGCCTCTTGATGAAAGTGAAAGAGGAGAGTGGAAAAGTTGGCTTAAAGCTCAACATTCAGAAAACTAAGATCATGGCATCCGGTCCCATTACTTAATGGCAAATAGATGGGGAAACAGTGGCTGACTTTTTTTTCTGGGCTCCAAAATCACTGGAGATGGTGATTGCAGCCATGAAATTAAAAGATGCTTACTGCTTGGAAGGAAAGTTATGACCAGGCTAGACAGCATATTAAAAAGCAGAGACATTAATTTGCCAACAAAAGACCATCTGGTCAAGGCTATGGTTTTTCCAGTGGTCATATATGGATATGAGAGTTGGACTTAAAGAAAGCTGAGCTCCAAAGAATTGATGCTTTTGGACTGTGGTGTTGGAAAAGACTCTTGAGAACCCCTTGGACTGCAAGGAGATCTAACCAGTCCATTCTAAAGGAAATTAGTTCTGGGTATTCATTGGAAGGACTGATGTTGAAGCTGAAACTCCAATACTTTGGCCACCTGATGCGAAGAACTTACTCATTTGTAAAGACCCCGATGCTGGGAAAGATTGAGGGCAGGAGGAGAAGGGGATGACAGAGGATGAGATGGTTGGATGACGTCACCATCTCAATGGACGCGGGTTTGGGTGGACTCTGGCAGTTGGTGATGGACAGGGAGGCCTGGCGTGCTGTGGTTCATGGGGTTGCAAAGATTCGGACACGGCTGAGTGACTGAACTAAACTGAACTGAACATAGAGTTATTATGAGACTTAAATAAGTTATTTTTTGTGACATGTCTGGACTAATGCTTATCATGTTATATCCTTATTTAAAATATAAATAAAATTTAAAAACTACTTTTCTACTATTAATAGAAAGAGGAAACATATCTGTCTTAATTCTTGCTTGTATCCTTCTACAGCCATAGTTGCATGTGGAGTTGTTCAATAAATTAGTATTTAAGAAAAGGCTGACAAATTTTGGGGGCCAGAAATGGTAAAAAGTTCCTACATCTTTAGTACTGTAGATCTTGAACAATATAACAGGATTAATGTTACTACTGATTTTGGAGTCTCTCCCTGGGTGCTGCACAAATATCAGTTTTACCTGACATTACAGCAACCCTAAAATAGAAGAATCAAATCTCCACCTCACAGATTAGGTAACTGAAATTTGAAGAGAATAAATAACTTGTCCAAAGTCATAAAAGTAGTCTGATCAGAGCTTAGTATCAGATCCAGGTCATTTTGGTGTCAAAGTCCATGTTCCTCCCCTGCTATTCAAACTTTCCTCAAGAAAGAGTGTTTGGTGATAACAGGTAGGGAAGATTGAAATTCACAAGGAAAAATTTATAGGAGCCTAAGAAAGACACTATTACAAGATGTAATTACATGTTACAAATACAATATTACATAAGAGTTTGTCTTTCAAAGATAACTCTTCTTCTGGGCTCTCTTCTAAACAAACATGGAACCCAGTGATTTTAGCAATATTCCACATAATTTGCTAACATTTTTTACTGCTGTCAGCTTATTGCAAAACTAGAGACTAAGTTTGAAGTCATGTTAGTTTGGTCTAAAGCATACTTAAGCAAACTGTCAGTACTTCTAAAGTTCAGAATTTTTATAGAATGCATATAAGATATTTCCTCAGTGAGAAATTGAAGAGAGAACCACTGTAATTTGATTTTGTGCAAATGGAAAAAAAAAGTCAAAAATCATTACATACTAAGTCATAAACCATAGTGTGTAAGCCACAATTCATAAGCCTTTATTCAGATCTATGAATTTAGAAATTTAGAAAATGAAGGAAAATGAGCAGACGAGCCGGCGGTTGTTGGAAATGATGCAAAACTCCCCAAGGAATCTTATGATAGAAACTCACTCAGCCTGAAGAATTCATGCAGCAAAATTTCAGGAAGAATGAAATTGACTTTCCTGACCACACCTTATCTATCCTTCCTGAACTGAGCCTTGTATACTGATTTCATTTTACTGTGACATCTTATAAATGGATTACTGCAGGGCATATTGAACCTACATCAATAATAAATATGATGCAACATAATCATCTAGCACAAGGAAGTTGCTCCTCATAAGAAGAAGATACAGGACACAGAGACACAGAAGGATTTTGATAAGATCAATATGACAGCCATGTCACTGAGCAACATTGTCACCTCATTAAATAGCTCTGACCTACCCTTTATCATTCCATAAAACATCTCCAACAAATCATACCTAAAAACTGAATACCTTCTCCTCTGTTTAAAAATACTGTTTTGAAATTCTTTTCAAGGGACAGTCACTCCCTAAAATCTAAAACAAGCCAGAGATGGATGGTACCAGGGGCAAAACTGAAACCTTAGTTTTTGGGTTTTTTTTTTTTTTTTTTTTGTCTGTCTTATTTACAACTGGATCTACTTTTTGTCTTGTTTGTGATTCAATTCTATTTGTCTGCTTAGCACCCAGCTTAAAGCTGCAAATTTACAGCTCACTCACTGTGGTGTCAAAACACATTTTGTGTTATTGCTATACGAAATCAACTCTTCACAGTGATTGACTACAAGAAGGCAAATTTCAAATTTAGCTACACCAATTAAACAAGGATTTCTACGTTTGCACAAAGTTCTACTCTCACTTATTTGTAAGTGTTCTGATAGGTCTTTGAAATAAAAACATGATTATGTAAAGAAGTAATGGATGATACAGCAAAGGCCTGAGAGTGGGTCTGCTCTAGAGAGTAGGAGGTTAGTCTCACTTGTTTTCAGTAATTTTCCCGAAAACTTAATTGGAAAACTTAGTTCCTTTCAGCCATAAAATGGGGAAGTTGAACCAGTTGACCCTAAAGGACATTTTCCAGGTTTTACTTTCTATGAAAACAAAGCAACCTCATGAAATATGTGATTAGAGCTGATAAATGAGTGATTCCCTTTGTGAATGACCTAGAATTTGTCATAAAAACAGAGAGAAGATAGACTCAGGATGGCAAAGGCAAGTGGAAATGGCAGCTCTATCTGAGATATTATAATCAGTAAACCATTACAGACTGTTCTTTGTGGAGTTTCTTCTCTCCAGGCAACATTTCATCACAGTGTTTAAAACACTTTTCTCATACCAGGTGGGTGCTGGCCCATTTTATGCATGAGGAAAGCATTCCTTAACATATCTAATTCATGTTACTGAGAAAGATTTAACCGAAAGTCTGTCAAGTCTAAAAGTAAAAATAAAAAAGTGAAAGTGTTAGTTGCTCAGTGGTATCTGACTCTTTGTGACCCCATGGACTGTTGTCCGCCAGGATCCTCTGTCCATGGGATTTTCCAGGCAAGAATAGCAGTGTGGGTTGCTATTCCCTTCTCCAGGGGATCTTTCCCACCCAGGTTTCAAATCGGGGTGTCCTGCATTGGCAGGCACCATCTGAGCCACGAGGGAAGTCCCAAAAGTAAAAGGAGGTGTCAGATACTGTATTCTGAAATCAACAAGCCAAAGCAAGCATGCAAACAAATGCAGAAAACAGATCTTAACTCACAGCATGACCCTCTTTCACAGTAAGAAGAGTGCATACTTCTGTCTTTTGGGCACTCTTCTGAACAAACAGAAGTTCGTGTGAGCATTCTGGGGCTGAATAGCATGGCCACGGTGGAATGTTGTGGTAATATAAATTACAGAGAAGATGCATGGCTTTTCATCTCGTGCCCTCACCGCAGATGTCTGTGGGATGAAAGTAGGAGTCGCTGCCAGCTCCCCAAGTCCTGCCGTACTGACACCCTGTAATCGTTTGCTGGATTCCTAACCTCCCTCTTCATCCAGCAAACCTCTCAGGGCTGCTTTATGGTACACATTATTTCAGGAGAAAAAAACCAACTCGCGTTGCAATTGATTTCACCTTGATAATTTCACAACATCCTTTGAGATCACAATAACCCCCAGGATATTGCACAATTGGGGCTGGAAATCTCTTGCTTAAGGTCCTAACTTTGTGAAAGAAAAGCAGGTGAAAGTGAGATAACTGATCTCACTTAAAACAACTGAGTTGACATTAGTGGCGAGGAATGAAAGGACTGGTATTGCTGGGAAAAGTTTATCTCATCCATGTTAACATTTTTAGTGTTCTTATTTTTTACAGTATTTTTCTAGGCAATGCACTGTTGCTCACCCTGAAAAAAAGATTGTGCTATTTTGTGGGGTTTTTTATCCCCTCCGGGACAAGCCTTCTGTAACCTACCCTGACTCATCCATGTTAATTTAAAATAATATAAATAAGCAAATACATGACTCAATAAAAGTGATGAGTAAAGAGAAAACCGTGTTTGGCTGGCAACCCAGTCCTACATTTTAATTAAAAAGCATGTCTCACACGCCATCAATAAGCTTTCAAGTGACCTGTCATGACCAGTTCTAATCGCAAGCGTGTCATTCACTTGTTTGTAATAAATTGGCAGATTATGCTAATATAAGAAAGGAAGGCTATCAATTTTATGTGTGCCAGACAAGCGATGCCATCAATTTCAAAATTTATGATATGCCCTTGGAAGAGGAAGATGGTTAAGGATAGGATTTCACAAACAGAATAAAATGTTACAGAGGATAATCAATTATATATAGTTAACAAATAGGTAGAGAAAAACATTGTAAAATATTATGATTTCCTTATGATCAAATGCTCATATATTCAGTGTCAGCTTTTATGCCTATTAATCTTTCAACAAAAGGAACTCTGATGGTAGCAGATGTATCAGTGATCAAGTTTGGGAAATTGACATTTTATTATAAGTACTTGACTAAAAATGTCATAAAGATTCCATTGGTTGGGAGTCAAATTTTCTTAGTTCAAGAGATAAGAAAGCAATACAAAATAAGATAATATTAATTCTACCAATAAAGTTTTAAAAATCACTATGCGATTTCTTCTATAGGAAAATCATTTAAGTTAGTTCACAATCTTATATAAATGAGAGTTTGTAGTGACAGTGGGGATTTAAAGGCTCACAAGAGAATCCAGGGTAGATTTACAGTCAGATAGAGCAATAAGATTATAGCTTAATAGGCACAGTTAAGTATATCTTATATCCTATAGTTATAGCCAAATCCAGTTGCTTGTCTTTAATTAAAAGATTATATTTTTGTCCTGAATCCCACTTTCAAAACACATAAAAAATCCTTTCATAAAACTGGAAAAATATATTTACACTACATTACCTGTGAGCAGACCAAAAATCATCAATTTGTCTATGCTTATCAATTTAAAAACAAAAACACATAGCAGACAAAACAAAGCAAGTTAAACCTTTAAATCTTAGTCTTGCTTTTAGCCATTTTTATCTTACACAAAGTTAATGCATTTAAGCATGCACACACACACACACACACACACACACACACACACACACACACACACAGAAGCATATCCATAATACCCAACATAAAACATAATTGATTACTTCTGGAAAGTTCTGGAAGTATTTATTATACTGACATTTATCACATTTGAAAAATGTTCACCTTAAGACATTAGTAGCTTATTGTATGAAATTTCCATATAGTTTGTCACTGTCCGAGCATAACAAAAAGATAAATTTATTTATTATGGATAGTCTTACTTGGGTAATTTAAGAATATTTGGTCCCAAATGAAATTTGGCCCCAATTGTTCAATTTCATTTAATAGCTGATATGATTTTATATGCTATATGCTATAAAGTAACTCCATAATTTTTTCTTAATCTTAACTATAATTTCTAGATACTTTTTAAAGATAAGCAAACAATTAGTTGCTTTTCAGGTAAAAATGATATATGTTTTAAAACATTCTAAAATGAGGTCATTTGGAACACATTACAATTTTTGTCGAGAAACCTTTTCCTGAACATTTGTAAAACTCAGAGATTAACAAACTTTAGCAAGAACAGTGTGTACTCATCTTCTGGGAGTATTCTTTCTCACTGTGGTTTGAATCTTTCTGTGTATATGTTAGTTGCTCAGTCATGTCTGGCTCTTTGTCACCCCATTGCCTGTAGCCAGCCAGGTTCCTCTGTCCATGGGATTTTCCCAGAAGGATACTGGAGTGGGTTGTCATTTCCTTCTCCAGGGGATCTTCTTGACCCAGGGACCAAATCTGGGTCTGCCACATTGCAAGCAGACTCTTTACCATCTGAGCCATCAGTTTCAGATTTGAAATGATCCTTGTTTTGTATATGCAAGTTTATGGAATTCAGTTGATGGATTTGTACAGGTCACATTTCTCCATCCAGTGTCTAACTGATTTTATCAATTTTTTTTTCATAAAGAAAGCAATAGTTTAAAATAAAAATAAAATAAATAAAATAAAATAAAAATCATCAGTACCTTATCTGTAATAATCACTAAATAAATTTCCATCCCCAATAGTCACCCTTTTTTGGCTTCACCCATTTCCTAGTGGGCACATTTTTGACTCTAGATCAAACAATTTTTTATGGAAGAACCATTCTTAAGTGTTTTACAAAAGTATTTTCCTGTTCTGAGTTAGTTCATCGAAATTCATCCTGCCAACACAACACCCTTTAATGCTCTCTTATGTTTTGAAGCTTTAAACAACCCCCTCCAGATGCATCTAGAGTCTAAAATTAGGTTGTTTTTCTCTTTCCCTGTTTTTAAACCTCTAAAAGAATAAGTGATATTACTAACTGGCCTGAGATATGATCTTTTAAAATATATGTGGCATTAACATAATTCTATGATGCAAAAGTACAGAGAAGACTGAAAGACCAAGAGCAGAGGAGAACAGTCATGTTTTCTCAAGACTTGCATTATGCTGAATGTCTGTGGAATAAGTCCAAAATGGAATTAACTCCAAATGTTTCCTGCTTTCTTCCATCTTAATAGTTTCATATTTCCTTCATTTCATGTCTTCCACAAGTTTCACATTTAAAGCTGTCATCTTTGAAAACACTGAACGTATTTATGCCATGTCTGTTTCCTGATATATATTCCAGTCTATCATATTATAGTAGTTACTAGACAAAAAGAGAGATTTCAGATTTATGTGTAATAGAGAACTTTAAATTAGGGAAGAAATGCATCTCTCTCATGCCAACCCTAAAATAAATCTCCCTTCTTACTCTAAAAGATATGACAATATTGGTGAAGTTATTTTTCCCATTAAACTGAAGAAACAACCAAATTAGACCAAGCTCATGTTAAGAAGGCAATGGAGACAGGATAAAAAACAAAGACAGAACAGAAGGAAATATTAGGATATGATGATAGTTAACATATAATCCACATTCCTATGTTTAAGGTCATATTAAGATCTTTATTTATAAAACAGCATTAAATTAAATCTTCCATAATATGCTGATATAAGTATTCTCAGCCCCGGAGGTTGCAGATGTTAAGTAAAACTGGCCTGGGGTCACGCAATCAGAATCAAAATTAAACTTAACCAATTGGATTCCCCAAATCACATTTCTCCTTTCTCCTTTGAATAATCTCTGTAACTATTACACCTCAATGCTGTTGCAAAAGAATATGAAGGAGAAGGGAAGACATAGAAGAAAGAAAAGAAGCCGTAGGACGAGGGAGAGGTAGGTGAGGAGGCGGAGAAAGGGGAGGAAGTTGGCATGATGGGACATTACCACTATCAATAAGTAGTTTCTCACTGTTGAAATCAATTCAGACTGGCATTCTCTGATTGGATCGCTATTGTTTTGAATACCTAGCTTCCCAGTAGATTTCTGTACAAAATAGAAAAAAGAGAAAAAAATAAAAGAGGAAGAAAAGGAGAAGGAAGAGGAGAGGAAGAAGCGGCAGGAAGAAAAGGAGGAAGATCAGGCAGAGAGAAACGACTACTCCATCTAAATATGAATAACACATCTACTCAAGTCAGACGTTAGCAGGAGGGTGTTTATAGCCTCAGTGCAATTCTTTTACTGCACAGCAGAGACACTGAGCTGGCTGTTGCCTCTCAAATTCAAATGTCAATGTAATGGCTAACTCATGCGAACAGTCTTTGTTTCCTGGGGTTGAGCCAGCCAAGCAATAAAATTTCGATGAAAAAAGCTTCATGATGCTTGTTTGTGGCACTTTAAATAGTGCCAACTGCTACTACAGTTGAAACACACAGAGTTGGGAGAGCAAGAAAGCAGCTGACTGGGTACACTCTTCTCTTTCATCTTGAGAAATAATCTTTTGCCTCGATATGAGCTCTTTCCTTCACCTTTTCTCATTTTGTCAACCCGACAGTTTCTTCTCAACCCTTTTAAGAAGGGAGATGGGACCATCTATGACATGGAACTAAGCTTTTCCCCAATAAGAGTCGCAATTATACTGTTTTCATACTTGCCCCATCAGTGATGGAATGTTTGAGGGCTTGTGTATAGGAATAAAAGGTTCTTCCTGCCAAAACTTAAATCCTAATCGAAGACAGGTAAAATAACTAAAGACTAGGTTCCACAGAATGAGCCTATAATTTCGACTGTAAAATAGCCCTCCTCATCAATCAGCACAGGTCAGGGCCCTAGGTTTGACTTCAGAACATATTTTTTTCCATCTAAATTTGTCAAAATAATGTGTGCATTAAGTTACTTTATGAAACTACATCCAAGTAAATATGTGGGGAAAAAATAGAGACTTTCTTTTATACTTCCTTACTTCTAAAAATTACTCACTAAAGATAATCTGTTTAATCACTTGTAAAATTATTAAAGAAAAATTATACAAATATTAATTGGAGTATAGATTTCTCTGATGAATAAAATATGTGTTAGTCCGGTAGTCTGTCCTCAATGTTGGATGAAGATTTTTCATTTCTATAATGCCAATTCCTCTATTGACACAAGGTTTTCTCAGCTACTAAGTTTAATCCGTATGGTTCTGCTCTTAATCTACTACTTTTGTCATTATCAGGAATATACAAACCTATTTCCTTCTTAACATGTGCTTTGGAGTAAAATTATAACAGACCTTGCAAGAGCTATCTTTTTAAAAGATAATTAAATACATAAAGAGATGTATTTATATAACTAATTGAGATATTATGTCCTTCATAAGGTATATCCAATTGCATTTAAGTCTTTGCTAGTGATAGAGAAATTCAGTCAATATCACTTCTCTATGGCTGAGCAGTGCTTCTTTGCTATTATATCTTCCTTCCCATTTCACAGGTTGTGGCAAAGCTTCCCTTCAGTTCCAATGCTACTCAGCTTCCAAAGTCTGGTGGAAACCTCACCACTTCCTGAAATATCCAAGAACCCTTCTGAATATGACTAGTCCTTCATTGTGAAAAAGGCAGAGGGTAAATGGCACTCAGATTAAATCTAAGGAGACCTGCCACACCCCACAAGTCTCTTTGCAGGGAGAGGGTGTTATAGATGTTGAACGGAGGCTGTATTGAATCCATCAGCCCTCACATTCTTCTCTTCTCAAGAAGGATGTTCCAGATGGTATGTATTAATGTGTATGTGCAATACTTTTGGCACAGAACAGTGGCAAGATAAAATGTGAAGTAAACAGAGATGAAAAAGAAAAGTTACCAATGAAACAAAACTGGAAACATTTAGGTTTCTAAGTTTAAAAAAAAATTCAGAGTATTAGACCAAAACACATTTAGCTAATTTATCTACACTATTATTCTTTTGCTAGAAAATAAAATGAAATATCAAAGATCCAGGCATCTGTTTTTTATCATGAAGCTATATAAAAATGATTATTTTCTAAGAGTTAATACATTTAATTTGGTAAATGTTGCAATTACATATTTCTATTGCTATTGGTCTTACTCATTTTCTGATTTCATCCCATCATTCATCATTTTATTTCTGAAGCTTTATATAATAATTTAACTCCAGGCATACTGCATCTGATGCACTGAGTTGCCAGGCAATTAATGCAGACCTACAAGTCCTTCAGGCCTGAGCACAGACTTATTTTGGTCATGGACTCTGCAGGTAGCTAACCTTGGCCTTACTTCTATGGTATTTCTTTGTTGTTGTTGGAAGTCAGAGCAGTAGGAACCAAATTCAGTCATCAGAAGCTCTGTACAGAAATTATTCAATTTCTGAACTTAAACATGATATATAATATCTCCCCCAGCCTCCAGCAAACTCAAGCATTTGTGGCTGTTGTATTTATATTTTCCATCCTTTCCTCTCTCTAAACTTTTATTTAAACTATTCCTCTTGCTTGAAGGATCATAGTACAACTTGATCATAGTTCGCCCACAGACAATTCACTGTGGGTGTCATGTGTTTCTACACATCTTAAGAGCAGAGGTTTCAGATTTCCCTAGTGATCCAGTGGTTAGGACTTCACACTTTTGCTCTTGAGGGCCTGGGTTCAATCCTTGGATGGGGAGCCTACAGCCTAGGAAGACAGAGACAATGTCTACTGGAGCAAGTTCAGAATTCTTCTGCAATATATTCTACTACCTGTGCAGGCAACCCACAGCTGCCTTTGCAAATTGTAGGAGCCAGCAGAAGAAAAGTCTGATACTTTTGTTACTGCTATTGCTCTAAGTAATAAATGGCTTTTGTCTCTGACCCATTAGTCTTGTGTTTCCTGCCAGCTCCCAAGAAGGTGGACTTGTTAGCTGGCAAGTAGGATACAGTCTGAGACCCTTCACAGTTATTGACAGTTTCCTTTCTTTTTCCTTATAGGAATCTTTATTTGATTCATTTTGGTGTGCATATTATATATGTCAGTGGTTCAAAACCTTCCCTGAAAACAGGGCTGTCCTAGAGTGTATTTTAAATAACAGAGTATGGGGCCTCTCCTACAAACTCTGATTCTTTGTTGGCTTAGATGGTGAAGTATATTTCTGCAATGTGAGAGACCCCGGTTCGATCCCTGGATTAGGAAGATTCCCTGGACTCATGGCATCCGGTCCCATCACTTCATGGCAAATAGATGGGGAAACAGTGGAAACAGTGGCTGACTTTATTTTTCTGGGCTCCAAAATCACTGCAGATGGTGATTGCAGCCATGAAATCACAAGACGCTTACTCCTTAGGCGGAAAGTTATGACCAACCTAGACAGCATATTAAAAAGCAGAGACATTACTTTGCCAACAAAGGTCCATCTAGTCGAGGCTATGGTTTTTCCAGTGGTCATGTATGGATGTGAGAGTTAGACCATAAATAAAGCTGAGCACTGAAGAATTGATGCTTTTGAACTGTGGTGTTGGAGAAGACTCTTAAGAGTCCCTTGGACTGCAAGGAGATCCAACCAGTCCATCCTAAAGGAGATCAGTCCTGGGTGTTCATTGGAGGGACTGATGTTGAAGCTGAAACTCCAGTACTTTGGCCACCTGATGAGAAGAGCTGACTCATTTGAAAAGATCCTTTTGCTGGGAAAGATTGAGGGCAGGAGGAGAAGGGGATGACAGAGGATGAGATGGTTGGGTGGCATCAATGACTCAATGAACGCGGGTTTGGGTGGACTCTGGGAGTTGGTGATGGACAGGGAGGCCTGGCATGCTGCGGTTCATGGGGTCTCAAAGAGTCGGACATGACTGAGCAACTGAACTGAACTGAACTGAACTGGAATCTTGGAGAAGGGAACGGCTACTTACTCCAATACTCTTGCCTGGATAATTACGTGGACAGAGGAGCTCGGGGGGCTACAGTCCACGCGGTCACAAAGAGTCAGACACGACAGAGCAATTAACAACAGAAAATCTGATTCATAGATCTGAACTGGGACTTGGAAATCTGCCTGTTGGTTTTAAACAGTGCTTCAAATAATTGTTATCTATGGGAAGATAAAGTATCTAAATATGTATCATCAGTCCAGGTAAATGATAAACCCACCAGCTCTTGTTGGAGTCTTCAAAAAGCTTTAAATAAATAATATGAATGCTTCTCCCTATCTCATTTCTGAAAAAGTTGAAAAAAATTTTAAAAGGACCAAAAAATCACTTTCATTACGGGTAAAGATCAGATTGGAGACGTAGTTTTAGTCTATTGCCCACGTGGGTCTGTCAGTTAAATCCTAAAATTAGATAGATTTATCCATTTGGTTTTAGGCAGAGGTGAAGGACAGGGCTTCTCATGAAGAAGGCTCTCACTCAGGTGAAAATTAAGACAGAGAACTTTGGAAGTTTTATCATGAGTTTTGACATAAGAAATGAGAATGATAAAAAAATTAGGCAACAATGAGAATTATAAAGTATTTAAAGTAAGAATTGGAATAATCTGATCACAGAGCCAATATATATTTGTCTTTCACTTTGATAAGTACAGTTTAGAGTTTTAAATTCCCACTTAAGTCATAGTCTTCTGACTCAGAGAGGATAATAAATTTGCTAATGATCACAGGTCAATAAATGTTACAGCTAAAATTCAAGTTTCCAACTCTAACATCCTCCCAAATTGTACAGTAATACTAAAGAGTTACAAATGGTAATCAGGCTGGAGGATGAAGAGCCAGTGAAAATAGGTAGAAAGTTGTAATAATAGAGATAAAGAAGAGTGCATATAGTGAGGGGCTCAGTGAAGAGCATAAAAATAAGTAATCTGATTCTATAGAGAATTTTATTTTCATTTTGATTTATTGAGACCTCAGTGATTCCTGGTCTTGTGGTATACACTGGAGTAAAAACACAATAAAACCAACACCTTGGATTGAAAAGTTTCATAATTTAATGAGGGACACAAACCAATGCAAGGCTACAATAAACTTCGTCATTGTCATCTCAGAATTGCATGTTACATGTACAGTGGAATCTTCTAAGAGTAATCAATTACTCAGAAATGGAGAGAAGAAGGGGAAATCAGGAAAAGTTTTTCCATAAGTAGCTTCAGGAATTAGTGAGACACTCAATACACAGATCCTTTTCTAACACAGAAATGATAACTTTTAAAGTTTAATATATGCATAAATATACAAAATCAGGATTGGAGAAAAATAGATAGCTAGTGGGAAGCTGCTGTATATCACATGGAGCTCAGCTTGCTTCTTGACAATAACCTAGAGGGGCAGGATGGGTGGTGGGAGTAAAGGGAGGCCCAAGAAGGAGGGGATATATGTATACATTTAGCTGATTCACTTCATCATACAGAAGAAACTATCACAAAATTGTATGCCAATTGTGTTCCAATGAGAAAGTTTATATAAATCACCAAAAACATCTCCTAACCCAGTGATATTTGTCATTAACATTTGGTAGGGGTTTTGCCAAGCTATTTTTCTATACAATAATGTACCTTGAGTGAGATTTATTAAAGAGAATTAGCATAATACCTTTGGGTTCTGGTCTGTGGTTGGATGACACGCACTTCCAGCAGTGGACCGTGGTGACCTGAATAAGCCTTCTCAGAGTCCTTGAGTTTTCCACAAGCCACCAGTCTTTATCAGCTGGGTAACACTCATATGAATTTCCATTCATTAATTCATTTAGTCAACCAGCCCTGAACCCTTACAATGTTCAGGTGCTGGGCTGGCTGCTCAGAGAATAGGATTCAGCTCTAATAAGGGATTATCCAGTAAAGTAAGCGATAAGCAGTTTAGTGAGGGATAATCCAGTAATTCTAGTATCTGGAAGTATACCTTCCAGGAGATATTAGAGTCCTTACCAAAGGATCAATAGAAAGTTTACCATGATTTCAAACTTCCCAGAACTCAAAGTGCAAAAACAAAAAAAGTGCTTGAGTACACTCAGGTAGCAATACAGTATGTACTTTGTATTATCCTTTTTTCTGAAATGATCTTTCCTTCACTCTTCCCATGACTAACTTCTCCTTCAAGTTTCAGCTCCAATACCTCTTCCTTCTCAGAAAGATTATTATCCCATTGAAAGAAGCGCTTGTTAACCAAACAAACCACTCTATCATGTCATTATATTTATTTCCTTTAGAGGATTAATCACACTCTAAATTCATTTATTTGTCTTATTATTTATTATGTGCCTGAATCACTTAAATATAAATTATCAAGCCAAGCACCTGATTGGGCTTCCTTGGTGGCTCAGATGGTAAAGAATCTGCCTGCAAGGTAGGAGACCTGGGTTAAATCCCTGGGTTGGGAAGATCTCCTGGAGGAGAGCATGACAACCCACTCCAATATTCTTGGCTGGAGAATCCCCAGGGACAGAGGAGCCTAGTGGGCTAGAGTCCATGGGGTTGCAAAGAGTCGAACATGATTGAGTGACTAAGCACAAGCACCTGATTTAAGCACAACTTAAATACTAGACCAGCCTAAAACCCGAATACATGGATCCTTCTCAATTTCTCTGGAGGTTACCATAAACCATGCCAACATCCCCAAGACTTCTCTAAACCTTCCAGTTGTCTCTCATTCTGATAAAAAGTGCCTGCCCTACACTGGTATTCGCTGTCCAAAGTATTCTTGCCAGAATGCTGGAGAATGGCCACCTCCCCACAAACTTGAGCCTCTTAGGCTGAACTAAGAAGTCAGAACCTTTCATACTCTCATTATCCTCATGATATTTACTTATTGAATATATATCTCTATTTTCTTCTAATGGCATTTTTTAAAAATCTCATTATTTCTAAAGCAACAGTAGATATTTTAATACATTTATAGTATTATTTATCTGCCATAGTGTAGAATCAAACTGTGCCACAAAATCATATTTTTCAGATAACTAAATGTGTCTATTTCAAGTTCCAACATTTTATTTAATTGTAATCACTTCTATGAAATATTTCCTAAGCTATTATAGAACAATCTAACCTAACAGAATGTACTGAGGATCTAAATTTTTGTTGATTCAACAAAGATGATTATTAGGGACAGAATTTTTTTCTCCATACTTTAACAATAAAAGGAAGACCTTAGATGTGACAGGCCTAAAAGGGGGGGAAACAAGTAAAAGAAAAAGATGAATCCAGCACACCAGTACAAAAAAAGGTGACTCTGGGAAGAAAGAAGATTCTACATATAAACAATATCATATGACATTATATTCTGATTTCGAATATTCAGATGGTTCCCAGATTTTAGCAAGCCAAATATGTACTTCTACCTATAAACATGTGTGCAATGTGTATGGTGTGAAATGTTCTGGCAGAGTTTATGTGTATGGACCATAAGGAAGGCTGTGCACCAAAGAATGGATACTTTTGAACTGTGATGCTGGGAAGATTCTTGAGAGTCCCTTGGACTGCAAGGAGAGCAAACCAGTCCATCCTAAAGGAAATCAACCCTGAACACTCATTGGAAGGACTGATGCTGAAGCTGAAGCTCCAGTACTTTGGCCACCTGATGCGAAAAGCCGACTCATTAGAAAAGATCCTGATGCTGGGGAAGGATTGAGGGTAAGAGGAGAAGGGGATGACAGAGGATGAGATGGTTGGATGGCATCACTGACTCAATGGACATGAGTTTGAGCAAACTCTGGGAGACAGTAAAGGGCAGGGAAGGCTGGTGTGCTGCAGTTCATGGGATCACAAAGAGTAGGACAGGACTTAGTGACTGAATAACAATATAAATTATATATATATGACATATCTTAATGATAGTGTCATAAAGCCAATGATAGATCTGGAGTTCGAGTAGTTGTCCTTTATCTGAAGCCTACTTCTTGTGATTTTGTATACTTGCTTTTCATCCAGCCTAAGGATAGTCTGGACACTACAGAGAGCACCCTCTCTGCCCATAAGGTAACTGGGGCAGGGAGAAGCCAGATACGCCTTGAAAGGAATGTACTTCTGCCCCAGGCAGTCAGGGACACTCAGTAGGGTGATTCTTGTCCTTCCTGCCTCCATGCCCTTTCCTCCTTGGCCTCGGGCCTGTCATCACTCTGGACCGCACAGAGCACCTATGCTCATGAAGCATCCCATTGGCCTGAATACTCGCAATCATCACTGCATTGTAGCCTTTCCATGATCAACCTATAGAATCATTTTTTCTAGCTTCCAGATAAGGTTACATAAGCCATCAGTATGTCACCTTCTGCTTTTGAAGGAAGTGAAAGTGGATGAACTGTGCAACAATTTCTATCAGAACTCAAGAAACCAATGGGCCAGATGGTCAGAGATGGGCTGCCCAATTTTCCAGGAAAGTAAAATGGATTTATTCCAGGAAAGCCAGCCCTAGGGGAACAAGGGAATATTGTATTCTTTCTTCTGATATGACAAGGGGAAAATGCAAAACTCAAGTTGCTGGTGCTATAGAATGAAGGTGCTAGACAGATAGATATATATACAGATGGATATTAAAATAGTTCATATTCAGGATAATATTAAATAATATAAACTATGAACAGATAGATAAAATATAGGATTCATAAGTCCTTGGTGCCAAAGCTCATCATACTGTGTGGAGAACATAGCATATTTCACACATTTTCAGGGAAAGAATTGCAAATCCTCAAATTATAAATGTTTCCATATTATAATGTGTCTTATATAATAATGTATCATGTATAATTGAAAAAAAAAGCTGGGCTAAAATCAGAAAACATGAATTTTAATCCTGGCTTTGCCACTACTGAGCTATCTGGTTTTGGTAAATCACTTATTTTACTTAGTCCCTTGAGATTTCTGCTACCAAAAGGAACAGGAGAAATCTCACTATTTGACTGTAAAGGTCTCTTCCAGCTCTGAAACGCTTTGATTGATATGGAATCCATCCAGGCTCACCACTACGCAAATATAAATGAGGTCATATTGGCACTCACACTGGGGTCACATATGTTCACCTGTCCTTGACCACAGACTCACAAGCCCTCAGCACCCATATTACTCTGAGTAAACTCCAGCTGTTTCTGGGTCAGAGGATACTGCAAACCCCAGTAAGGCTCTATTCTGAGCCCCTCAAGTCACCTTGCTGAGCTGGTGCACCTGCTAATCAAGTGCCAGGAGACTCCAAGGCTCCTGACTTGACAAACAAGTGAGAGGGTCTCAGAGCCCAGCTCTTCTGCCTTGAGGAAGCACAAACTGTCCATTATTAGGGCTCTCTGCGAGATCACCTCCTGAAATCTCATCCTTGCCTGCCCCGCTTCTTCCACTCCCTGGGGAGTTTCACACATGCTTGAGAGAAAGACGCCTCTTGCTCTTCCGAGCTGGACACCCACTGCCTGCCACCCATGTTAGGGTTGTATTTTGCCAGGATGTGGCTGGAGGTGACATCATGGTGTTCACTGCGCTTCTGCCAGAAATGCCATCTCCTGGGGAAAGATTGAGGGCATGAGAAGAAGGGGATGACAGAGGATGAGATGGTTGGATGGCATCACAAACCCAAGGGATGTTGAGTTTGAGCAAACTCTGGGAGATAGTGAAGAATAAAGAAGCCTGATGTCCTGGAGTCCATGGGGTTGCAAAGGGTCGGACATGACAGAGCAACTGAACAGTAAAGGGCATCCTCAAACATGCAAGATGCCAAAAGCCCTGTGTCTTCTTTGGTCCTCTCTGCCCCAGCTGAATCACAGCGGATTCTTGTCAGAAGTAAGAAAGCCTGTTTCTTTCCAACCAGGATGCACTTTGTACCAAAACCTCTGAGCTGAGCTACAGGTTCTCTTCCTTTCATAAAGCCCATTGTGCAAAACAGGATCTTCCTTTTTACCGTGATTCTTTCAGTGGTCAATCTTAGCTACCGACACGCACAAGATTAAAAAAAAAAAAATCATCCTGGTTTCTCCATTTCCCTGTCATTTCTCTGTGTCAGATTTTACAGGTAGAATGCTTAGAGAATCACTGGAACCATGATCAAGCTGAATTCCTGTTGCTGACATCTAGAATCATGTTAGGGACATAGATAGATCAGGATTCCAAATCTGATACCTCATGATCTCTCTAGGTCTCTCCTAGCTCCAAGCCTTTCAACTTTAGCAGATCCTACCAAAACAAAGTGGCACAATTCTTTCGTTTATAAAAGTTACTTTAAAAAAAAATCACTCATAGAAAAGCATTAGTATCTAATTTGTTTCCTTGGATTTTAATTAAAATTCCCATACAGGGAAACACCATCCAGGTGTTTATTTCCTTTCTTATTATCTTCTTCAAGCATCCTAAAGTAATAATGCTGGTTAATTTTCATATTATTTACTTGATAATCACCAACAAATGTGTAATTTAATTACTCTAGGAGAAAGGAGACTGGCATTAATCTGGTAGTGAAATAATACCAATAGTCCTATTTGTTCTGGGCCTTGTCAGATCAGCTTGGAAGATGTTCAGGCCAGTGGAGCAAAAACTAGATTAGGAGTAGCATCATTACATACAACATACACAGAAGACATGACTTAAATCATCATACTTGTCCCTCCTCTTAAATAGATACCTTTCCATTAGAATAAAAGAATGATCATATTCACCTCTTGCTTTTATGTACAATACATCCATCATATAAGATTAGCCTCCTGATTTAAATCAATACTGTCTTATCAATTGTTTCCTCTCATCCATCGTTTTGTCTTCCTGCATCTAAGATAATTACATGTGTCTGTCAGAGTTTATTAACTAGGCAGTGGAATAGAAAACACAATTTTTATTTCTAGTACTTCCATTAATTCCTGGAAGAACTTGATTAGACATTTCATCAGTGGAAACCAATCACATTTTTTATGCTCCATCCTGCATGGGACTTAGTTTGGGATTATTGTTTTTTCACTCTCTCAGTCATGTCTGACTCATTGCGACACTATGGACTGCAGAATGCCAGGCTTTCCTGTCCTTCACGATCTCCCAGAGTTTGCGCAGTCTCACATCCCTTGGGTTTGTGATGCCATCCAACCATCCCCTCTTCTTCTCCTGCCTTAAATCTTTCCCAGCATCAGGGTCTTTTCTAATGAGTCTGATAAAAGAAGGCATCCAAGAAAGAGATGGTTTCTGTTTGATTCAAGTTTATAATGTAAGAGAGCAACAGAGAGGCAGATCAAGCGTTGTTCAAACACATATTTAAAAATAGATTTTTCATCTGGCTTTTATAAAATTTCCCTTAGGTCATAACTTTTAAGGAAGACTTTTAAGGAAGTGAAAAACTATTAAGCACAAGATGAAATCAAAATGCCCCAAATCATATGACCAAAGTAACTCTAGAAAAGTGGTTCCTAAACTTTTGAGGGGTCATCAGTCCCAGAAAAAACAGGTGGGTATATAAGCGTTGGATTTTTGTGGAAAATGTTAAAGAATTCCAAAAGCTTTGAAGTGCCTTACATACCCTAAGTTAATAGCCTTGAGTTTAGGGTTTGGCAGACACAATTTATGAAGCATTTAAGCTTGCTAAAACAGGGCAACATTTACCCAGATTATTATCTCCTCTTTCACTTTCCCTTTTTTCTCCCGCTCTCTGTTTTCCCTACACAAATTATTTCTGTCTCTGTCCCCCACCTTTTTGATCTTCTGAGAGTCAGTTCAAAATATTAAAGTGCCTATATTATCCTACACTTCACATGAGCTTTGAGAGGAGAAACAAGATAACAATGGATAAAAACAGGAACTTCACAAAGCTTTTCCTTTAGCCTCTCTTTCCTGATGAAGTGGTGATGCTGGACTTAGTAAGATCCCCAGCTTATCAGCTACATCCCTGCCCTGGAGGAGACAGTTGCGGATTTTGCTGGGCCACCAGGCTTCTTTGCCTTTGCACTGTTTTATAAACAGGGCATTTCTCTCCCTGCCTTGCTTGAGAATCATTGATGTCCACTAACATTGATGTATTACTAACATTGTGTTAGTGATTTATCACTGTGAAGAAAAATTTCCCAAAACTTGGTGGCTTAAAATAGCGAACACATCCCATCTCAGTTTCTGAGGGTCAGGGTCTGGGTGTGGCTTCATAGGATGCCTGTTTAAATGCCAGCAGGGACAGTCGGGAGGGTCTGCTCCCAACCTGTTCTCGGCTCTTGGCCATTGGTGATAGAGGTCAGCCCCTTGCCACCTGTTCCTCTCTACAGGGCAAATCAAGGCCCTGCAGCTGTTTCCCCCATAACAAGGCAGCAAGGGCATGAGATAGGGGGCTGAGGACAGGTGCCACAGTCTTTTTGAGACCTAACCTTGAGAGTTTCATCCTGCACTCCAGTCATGTCTGATTCACTTGCAGCATTCCCAGGACTAGCCTCAGTTCAAGGGAGGAGAAATACATTTAAGTGTGATGAAGGACATGGCAACCCACTCCAGTATTCTTGCCTGGAGAATCCCACGGAGAGAGGAGCCTGGTGGGCTACCATCCATATGGTCACAAAGAGTTGTACATAACTAAAGCAACTAAGCTTGCACGCATGCACGTAAATATCAGAAGGCAGGATTCACAAGGGACCACCTTCACAGCTATAAACAGAGAAGGGAGAAGTCAGGTGTGTTCTTTCTAATCTCTTTATCCATAGTCTCCCTTTCCTTCTCCAGGAGATCTTCCCAACCCAGGGATCGAACCCGGGTCTCCCGCATTGCAGGCAGACATTTTACCATCTAAGCCACCAGGGAAGTCTTATCCATAGTCTCTAGTGTTTAGAAATAGGTAAGCAAATGACTCTGCTTACTTTGCTAACAGGAGTGTAAGTAGATGTCGATACACTGACTTTCTATTCCAAACAGAGCAGTGAAAGAGAACTCATGGTGGGAGGTGGTTGGGAGCCAGCGGGTGGTTGGGTAGTCAGTCTTAGGGAGTTTCTGGCTGGGGCTCCTCATCACCCTCTTTACATGGGTTTTTGGTTTGTTTATTTGTTTTTCCCTGGATCACTTTTTTTTTTTAACTTGTTTTAACTTCAACAGTGAAAACTTCCCCAATTATCTCCAATTATCAAGTTCCAAAGCAGAGTGTTACATTTGATACAACTGATGAACCTATGTTAATATCACATAATCACTCAAAGGCCATAGTTTACATGATAGCTCCCTACTGGCTTTGTATATTCTATGGATTTGGAGAAATGTATAATGATGTGTACCCACCATAATGGCATCGTACAGAATATTTTAATTCCCCTAAAAATCCCATTCCTTGCTTATTAATTCTTCCCTGCCCTAACCCTGGAAGCCTCTCATCTTTTTGATGTGTCTATAGTTTTACTTTTTTGAGAATGGCACGCCAATGGAATCATACATTATGTAGCCATCCCAGATCAGTTTCTTTCAGTTGGTAGTAATTGATTCCTCCATGTATCTTTGTGGCTTGAGAGCTCATATTTTTAGTACTGAATAATACTGCATAGGTGGCATCATCTTATCAAATTCCATAGATAACATCACCAACTCAAAGAACATGAACTTGAGCAATCTCTGGGAGATAGTGAAGGGCAAGGAAACCTGGTGTGCTGCAGTCCTTGGAGTCACAAAGAGTTGGACATGACTTAGCAACTGAACAACAACAACAATATTCCATTGTATTCATGTGCCATTATTTATTTATTTGATCACCTACTCACCTTCTTGGGTTGATTTCTGAATGTGTCAGGTCTTAGTTGCAGCATATGAGATCTTTTGCTGTAGTTTGCTGGCTCCAGAATGCATGGGCTCAAAGATGTAGTTGAGATGCACAGGCTTAGATATCCCATGGCATGTGGGATCATAGTTCCCTGATCAGGGATTGAACCCACATCCCCTTCATTGGAAGACAGATCCTTAACCACTGAACCACCAGGTAAGTACCTTGGTTACTTTCAAGTTTGGCAATTGTGAATAAGGCTGCTATAAACATCCATGTGCAGGTTTTCATATGGACATAAGTTTTTTTTGTTTTTGTTTTTTAATCTGGGTAAATACCAAAAAGCCCAATTTCTGGATCATATAGTAAGAGTTTGTTTAGTTTTGTAAGTAACTGCCAAACTGCCTACCGTTTTATGTTCCCACCAGCAATGAGTGAAAGTTCCTTTTCTCTACAGCCTCACCAGTATTTGCTGTTGTCAGTGTTTTGGATTTTGTCTATTCTAAAATGTATGTAGTGCTACCTCACTGTTTTTTAAATTTGCATTTTCCTGGTGACATGCAACACGGGACAGCTCTTCATATGTTTATCTATATATCTCCTTTGATGAGGTATATTAAGGTCTTTAGCCATTTTTTTAAATCAGATTTTTAATTTTCTTGTGGAATTTTAAGAAGTCTTTGTATATTTTCGGAAACAGTCCTTTATCAAATACGCCTTTTGCAAGTACTTTCCTCAAGTATGTGTCTTCTCTTCTCACACTTTTGAGATTATCTTTTACAGAACTGAGTTTTTAATTTAGATGAAGTCTAATTTATCCATTATCTCTCTCATGAATCATGCCCTTGGTGTTATATATAAAAAGTCATCACCATACCCAAGTTCATCTAGATTTTCTTTTATGTTCTTTTCTAGGAGTTTTATAGCTTTGCTTTTCAAATTTAGATCTGTGATCCATTTTTGACTTACTTTTTATGAAAGGTGTAAAGTCTATGTCTAGCTTCATTTTTTGCATGCATCTAGTTATTTCAACACCATTTCTTGCTTAGAAATCTTTTTCACTTTTGATTCATTTTCTAATTTATAACCTTTGCCTTCCTGTCTAAAAAGCAATCATTCACTCTTCAAAACAATCCAAAGATTCAAATGTTATTGTTTTATTCAAGAAGCTGAGATAGTTTAACTCCTTGGCCTCTCATAGCTCCTTAAATCTGCAGCTGTGTTTATTTCAATGATCCCCGCAGATACAACTTATCTTAACCTGTGGGACTTCTTGAAGCTTCTAGGAATAAGGCTTAACAAGAACCTACATGTTTAGCTTGATCATACCTTATTATAATCCTTTGTAGCTGATCTAGGTTTTCTTTTCATCCTGATTACAGTAAATGAACTCTTGTTTTATTCTCAGTGGCCATGTGTCAGGGTTCAGTAGCTGGGCGCGACTTTCCTGAACGGAGTTTCTGCCAGTTACTCTAGTTCTCAGCCCCAGTCCTGGCGTGCCCTTCTGAGATCCTAAAGGAGCTACAGCAGTGTCCATCTCAGCCTTGGTCTTCATGTCTGGATTCCTGCTGCCTGCTGCCCGTGCCCTATCTTATGCTTTCTATTACCTGTGCTTGGATCTTTCATGATCACCTATCTTGTCCAAACAGGCCTGACCTATCTCTGGATCCTGATCATCCTGTTTTGTCTATCCTGCTGAAACTCAAACTTCTGTTCAGTTCATTTCCTTTAGTGGCTCTCCCATTTTTCTCAGACAATGGGACTATTTCAAATTTACAGTACTCAATATTATTGAGTGCCTCCAGAAGAAAGAGAAACAAAGAATTAATTCATCAGATCCCCAAAGCTGCTGGTTTTGCCTGGTTTTGATGCATGTGTCTAAATCCTAATTCTACCCATACAACGGAAACTGCTACTTGTTAAGAAAAATGTGTTCTTTTCTTCCAGAGTAACAGGCTGTATCTGGGTGCACAACTACTCAGGCATACCACATCTTCCTGTTTGGGGTATTTAGGTGGAGCCACCTGGACTTTCTGGTGGTTCAGATGGTAAAGTCTGCTTACAATGCAAGAGACTCTAGTTCGATCCTTGGGTTGGGAAGGACCTCTGGAATAGGAAAGGGCAACCCACTCCAGTATTCTTGCCTGGAGAATCCCGTGGACAGAGGAGCCCGGCAGGCTATAGTCCATGGGTCACAAAGAGTTGGGCACAACTGAGCAACTAATACACACACAGGTTATTAAGTCCCTTCAATGGAGGGTGAGCAGAAGAGAAACACGGAACTTCTGCCTCATTTGCTTAGAAAAATGTTTGCTCTGAAATTGCTCCTCACTTTTCTTCCTGCTTGCTGAAAATGAGAACGAGAATGCTCCTTTGAAAGCTTTGCATTGAGGATGTCAGAACCACCCTATGCTTCAGGAGATGACTTCTGGAAACAGGAAGTCCTTCCTGCCCTATGCCATAGAAGATACAAAACAAAGTTCTATTTTGCAAAACTGTTGTCCTTTGGGTCGCTTAGTTGGATCAACAGAGCCTTCACTCTAGTGACTACAGCATAATTATTTCAAATCTTATATTTAGTCCTGTAAAAATAACAGATCCAAAGTGTTCCCATTCTTCTATATGTTGAAATAGCTGATTAAAGGCCAAATGTAATTTAAACAGAAATTCATTAAAATAGTGTGTATCCCAGAAATTAGTCAGACTTCTATCTTGCTGTGTGCCTCACTTTGTCGCTCCTTTCTTAGGAGGTGGGGTGTGAAAGAGGAAAGTCCTCAGCTGTCTTCTATGCTTCATTAGTCAGGCAAATAATAGGTTACTGTCAATTTCATCGTTCCAGATATGATAATGATTGATTACCTCTCAATTGGTAAGACAAATTATATGCTGACATGAGAGCCAAATAATTTGTTAAAAGAATCTGATTGACCACACTGCAGTCTCCTGGGGATGATGTTGTACATATAAGGTCCACAAAAGGCACTTGTAGTTCTTTGAAAGTGAAAAGTGACAGTATTAGGACCTCAGTCATATCCAACTCTTTGTGACCCCATGGACTATAGCCTCTGTCCATGGAATTCTCCAGGCAAGAATACTGAAGTGGATAGACATTCCTTTCTCCAAGGGATCTTCCCGACCCAGGGACAGAACCCAGATCTCCTTCATTGCAGGCAGATTCTTTACCATCTGAGCTACTATTTGAGTCCATATTTCTTTAGGCAGCAGCTATTGGACAAAACCAGAAAAGCAAGAATAAAAGGAATCAAAGGTCCAAGGCACATGTAAACCAGGGCAATTATCACTTTAAAGATATCTTTTTTTTTTTAAGTGAAACTCATAGAAAAATTATAAGGGGAACCTATATCAATGGTTCCCAAACTGTTTAGGGCCACAGGATGCCCTGAGATATTGATGAAACTATGGACCCTTTTCCTAAGAAAGTCCACAAACATAGTTAAATTTGCATACAGTGTGAAATGGTTCACAAACACCCATCAGCTCTGACACATTCACAGATCACAAATTCTAATAAGAAAGTTTATGAACTAGGCATTTTAATGCAAACTAGCTCAATGAAATACATATTGTTTTCCAAATATTACAGGTGAGACACAAAGAATTTTAATCAGTGGTTCAAAGCCACAAAATTACAGAGAAGACAGCCAAGTGTGAACAGCAGCCTTCTGACCCCCAGGGTACCACCCCTCTACTGCATCTCACTGTTCCAATGCACACAAGAGAGCAGGTGCTCCATCCAGGGCCCAGAAGCTTTATGACTCGTGTAAGAATTGAAATGGCTACACTGAGTGCAGACCCAGAATTTAGATCCCGATCCCCATTGTGCGATTTGAACCCAGACACAGTCATTTGACCAACTGAAGAAGAAAGCAAATTGCCCTTCCTTATGCTCCCCAAGGAAGCAGAAATGGAAATCAGAGGTGGGGAAGCGGCATGACATGAGATAAGGACCATTGTTGCTGATTAAATAAAAAATGATATTAATTATTAGATTAACTAAAACAAGTTACAAGTTTCAAAAAGGTAGTCCCTGGTATCCAGTAATAAAATGAAATATTAAAAAATCTGCACAAGTCTTCTCTGAATAAACTGACAGTCACTTTGCAAAAGATCTCTATGCATTTAATATTTAGGGAATAGTGCTGAGTTCTATTAAAGAGATAGATAAAAAATGATGGATGGCATCACCGATTCAATGCAAATGAACTTGGGCAAACTCCAGGAGATGGTGAGGGACAGGGAAGCCTGGCATGCTGCAGTCTATGAGTCGCAAAGAGTCAGACACGACTTGGCAAATGAACAGTAGATAAATAAGGGCTTCCCAGGTGAGGCCTGCAGTGCAGGACACTCGGGTTGGATCCCTGGGTCAGGAAGATCCTCTGGGGGAGGGCATGGCAGCCCACTCCTGTATTCTTGCCAGGAGAATTCCATGGATAGATGAGCCTGGCAGGCTACAGTCCATGGGGTTGCAGAGTCAGACACGACTGAAGCAGCTTAGCATACCGCACACCTGAATAGATAAATAAAGGTTGAACGATGCAGCATAAACCATAGGAGACACGATCCTTTCTCTGAAAGCTGTTCTTTCAGACCTACTGGGATGTCCCCCCTAAGGTCAAAGGGCAGTGTCAGAAGTTATCATAGCAATTATACAAATTTCTGTTTATCAAATCAACCACCTCCTGACAAGTGCTTCTAGATTCCCACTCATTTAACTTGCAGTTTGAGTTTTAGGCCAAACGCATGATGCCGACACTGTTAAATGTACATTAACACTTGCAATAAAGAAACAAACATTAGTTGATCCTGCCGTCTCCCACTGACAGACCACCCTCATCAGGGTGCACATGGAAACATACATTTCCAAGGCTCATGGCACATGCACGTATCCCGCCTTGAGTCAGGTTCCTTGTTTATCACCACATGAACATTTCTCTGGTATATTTTTAGCACAACGTGTTATCCTAGACTGATCATATGTTCACAGATTGTGGGGCGCCTGTGAAAGACTTTCCACTGTACTTGCTATTGGGCAAAATCACGTCTGCTACCTGGTATTCATGCAGAGTAAACTGTAATGTGGAGACAGATGGTATGACCAAGTGGGAAAGAGATGTTGTCTGCAAAATCAGGAGCGCAGGAGATGCTCTAGCAGGGGATGAGAGAGGAGTGAACAAGTCAACCCCAGGGTGAAAATAGGATGAAAACATAAAAAAATGTCAGTGTTGAAGGTCACCACTTTGGATTTTGCCAAGGTCTCAGCACCAAATGAGCATGTGAACATTTTAAGGGAAGTGATAACTCCAGGTTCTCCAACTGGTGAATGGGACCTGACTGTTCAAGCCGCAGGGGTTTAATACAAGATTTAATACATGATACTTTGTGTGAGACGATTTGAGAAACACAGTCACTTAAGGACACATTGCCTAATATATTCCATTCTGTGTTAGAAAATAAACGAATGTTTTCACTGACAGTTGTTTGCTAAATTATAAATGAGATCTCACCAGTATTATATACTTTGTGCTGTTCATGATATTTTCATTGTTCAATTCAGTCTGGTTCAGTCGCTCAGTCGTGTCCGACTCCTTGCAACCCCATGGACTGTAGCACACCGGGCCTCCCTGTCCATCACCAACTCCTGGAGTCCACCCAAACCCATGTTCATCGAGTCAGTGATGCCATCCAACCATCTTATCCTCTGTCATCCCCTTCTCCTCCTGCCCTCAATCTTTCGCAGCATCAGGGTCTTTTCCAATGAGTCAGCTCTTCGCATCAGGTGGCCAAAGTATTGGAGTTTCAGCTTCAGCATCAGTCCTTCCAATGAACATTCAGGACTGATTGCCTTTAGGATGGACTGGTTGGGTCTCCTTGCAGTCCAAGGGACTCTCAAGAGTTTTCTCCAACACCACAGTTCAAAAGTATCAATTCTTTGTCACTCAGCTTTCTTTGTAGTCCAACTCTCACATTCATACATGACTACTGGAAAAACCATAGCCTTGACTAGGTGGACCTTTGTTGGCAAAGTAATGTCTCTGCTTTTTAATATGCTGTCTAGGTTGGTCATAACTTTTCTTCCAAGGAGTAAGCGTCTTTTTATTTCATGGCTGCAGTCATCATCTGCAGTGATTTTGGAACCCAGAAAAATAAAGCCTGCCACTCTTTCCACTGTTTCTCCATCCATTTGCCATGAAATGATGGACCGGATGCCATGATCTTTGTTGAAGTTGAAACTCCAATACTTTGGCCACCTGATGTGAAAAGCTGACTTATTTGAAAAGATTCTGATGCTGGAAAAGATTGAGGGCAGGAGAAGGGGACGACAGAGGATGAGATGGTTGGATGACATCACTGATTCAATGAACATGGGTTTGGGTGGACTCCGGGAGTTGATGATGGACAGGGAGGCCTGGTTTGCTGCAGTCAATGGGTCACAAAGAGTCAGACACAACTGAGCAACCGAAATGAACTGAACTGATGCGATGAGAAGAGGTTAGCCAAATTTTGTTTCACTTACCTTGTCAGGGCTTCCCTGCTGGCTCAGCTATAAAGAATCCACCTCCAAAGCAGGAGACACAGGAGACACGGGTTTGATCACTGGGTTTAGAAGTTTCCCTGGAGGAGGAAATGACAACCCATTCCAGTATTCTTGCCAGGAAAATCCATGCTACCCCTGGGCACTTTTTCCCAAAATATTTACTTATTTTATAGTTATAATACACATGCTTATGCTTTTAAAACAGGCATCCCAATTAGTTTTCTAGAATAAAGAAGCATCTATCTGATAGAAATCAGCCCAGTTCCAAGGAAGTCTCTGATATATTTATGCATTTTCCACCCTCCTAATTATATGTCCAGGTCACTAATTTGAAAAAGATGGGTTATCCACCAAGGCGCTCTGTGAATTGATGGGAAATGAATCAAATATGCTTTGTTTATAGGGCATTAAAAGTGAATGCTTATTGATAAAACAATTTGTGCGTGTGTGCTGTGTCACTTCAGTCATGTCAAACTCTTTGCAACCCCATGCACTGTAGTCTGCCAAACTCCTCTGTCCACGTGGATTCTCAAGCAAGAATACTGGAATGGGTTGCCATTTCCTACTCCAGGGGATCTTCCTGACCCAAGGATTGAACCTGAGTCTCCTGCGTCTTCTGCATCCCAGATGGATTTTTCACCGCTGAGTCACCAGGGAAGACCTTGCTGAAACAATTTACACTTAATTAAATGCTATTTCTAATTCTCTTCAATGGCATATACTACATCATACTTGGCAATAAGAGTGGCTAAAATTTCAGATCCAGCTGGTGAACTGATGCTCTAAGAGCAGACATGCAGACCGGAAGCACCTCCAGGGGCTGCTGAAGTGTCTCCCGATGGTCATTCTTGAAACAGTTCTATTTATTGGTTCTACCTGTGCTCATAAGCCCCAAAGGTCTTATACAAATGCCTTATATAAAGCATTAAATAAATATACACATTCTGACTATATGCCACAATGTCCTACACACAGTAAAACTGTTACCTGAAGGTGAAACAAATTTGTAGGTATGGATATCATTAGCTTTTGCTCTTCTGTGCCGTCAAATAGAATAGTAAGGAGTTTTGAGGAACTGTTAACCATTTGTTACTGGATATGACCATCCCCTTTGATTGAATAGTCTGGTCATCTGGAAATTATCCAAAGATATACTGTTGAAAAGTAGAAGAGCCCAGACAAAGAGACAAGAGCCTATGTATTCAACTAAGCTCTTGCAAAGCCCTCTAGTGCTGGATCTTTCTATTTCCAATGCACCGCAATTCTCTCATCTGTAAGTAGTTACTCCTTCTATATTTCAGACATATTCTGAGAACGTGTATTCTCACAGTATTGGATTACTCCTTATTAACTTCTTAAAAGAGGATTTACCTTACTAAATTATAAAAATAAATACCCATTATAAAATACAGAAGGGACAGAAAAGTATAAAGTAGATAACAAAGCTTACTTTAAATCTTACTGTTTAGAAGTACTGGTGTTCAATAAATAATAGTCAAATTCTTGCAATATTCCTTTCCAGTACTGTTTTTGCCCTGCCTGTGTACATGTTTTATTTTAGAAAACTAGGATTGCATTATACATAGGTGTTTAATCCTGACTTTTTTCAACTATTAAGCATTTCCCTATATTTATGAACATATCTCAAAAGCCTGAGATTTTTCATTGCATAATAAAATTTGAAATTACTTCATGTACCAAAATTATAAAGAAAATTTCTTTTTTTAAAAAATTTTTGTCCATTTATTTTTATTAGTTGGAGGCTAATTATGTTACAGTATTGTAATGTTTTTTGTCATACATTGACATGAATCAGCCATGGATTTACATGTGTTCCCCATCCCGATCCCCCCTCCCACCTCCCTCTCCACCCGATCCCTCTGGGTCTTCCCAGTGCACCAGGCCCAAGCACTTGTCTCATGCATCCAACCTGGGCTGGTGATCTGTTTCACCATAGATAATGTACATGTTTCAATGTTGTTCTCTCGAAACATCCCACCCTCGCCTTCTCCCACAGAGTCCAAAAGTCTGTTCTGTACATCTGTGTCTCTTTTTCTGTTTTGAATATAGGGTTATCGTTACCATCTTTCTAAATTCCATATATATATGTTAGTATACTGTAATGGTCTTTATCTTTCTGGCTTACTTCACTCTGTATAATGGGCTCCAGTTTCATCCATCTCATTAGAACTGATTCAAATGATTTCTTTTTAACGGCTGAGTAATATTCCATGGTGTATATGTACCACAGCTTCCTTATCCATTCGTCTGCAGATGGACATCTAGGTTGCTTCCATGCCCTGGCTATTATAAACAGTGATGCAATGAACATTGGGGTGCCATGCTGTGTATGCCCAGAAGTGGGATTGCTGGGTCATATGGCAGTTCTAATTCCAGTTTTTTAAGAAATCTCCACACTGTTCTCCATAGCGGCTGTACTAGTTTGCATTCCCACCAATGGTGTAAGAGGGTTCCCTTTTCTCCACACCCTCTCCAGCATTTATTGCTTATAGACTTTTGGATAGCAGCCATCCTGACTGGCGTGTAATGGTAGCTCACTGTGGTTTTGATTTGCATTTCTCTGATAATGAGTGATGTTGAGCATCTTCTCATGTGTTTGTTAGCCACCTGTATGTCTTCTTTGGAGAAATGTCTGTTTAGTTCTCTGGCCCATTTTTTGATTGGGTCATTTATTTTTCTGGAATTGAGCTGCAGGAGTTGCTTGTATATTTTTGAGATTAATCCTTTGTCTGTTTCTTCATTTGCTATTATTTTCTCCCAATCTGAGGGCTGTCTTTTCACCTTGCTTATAGTTTCCTTTTTTAAGTTTCATTAGGTCCCATTTATTTTCGCTTTTATTTCTAATATTCTGGGAGGTGGGTCATAGAGGATCCTGCTGTGATTTATGTCGGAGAGTGTTTTTCCTATGTTTTCCTCTAGGAGTTTTATAGTTTCTGGTCTTACATTTAGATCTTTAATCCATTTTGAGTTTATTTTTGTGTATGGTGTTAGAAAGTGTTCTAGTTTCATTCTTTTACAAGTGGTTGACCAGTTTTCCCAGCACCACTTGTTAAAGAGGTTGTCTTTTTTCCATTGTATATCCTTGCCTCCTTTGTCGAAGATAAGGTGTCCATAGGTTCATGGATTTATCTCTGGGCTCTCTATTCTGTTCCGTTGATCTATATTTCTGTCTTTGTGCCAGTACCATACTGTCTTGATGACTGTGGCTTTGTAGTAGAGTCTGAAGTCAGGCAGGTTGATTCCTCCAGTTCCATTCTTTTTTCTCAAGATTACTTTGGCTATTCGAGGTTTTTCATATTTCCATACAAATTGTGAAATTATTTGTTCTAGTTCTGTGAAAAATACCGTTGGTAGCTTGATAGGGATTGCACTGAATCTATAGATTGCTTTGGGTAGTATAGTTATTTTGACAATATTGATTCTTCCAATGCATGAACACGGTATATTTCTCCATCTGTTTGTGTCCTCTTTGATTTCTTTCATCAGTGTTTTATAGTTTTCTATGTATAGGTCTTTTGTTTCTTTAGGTAGATATACTCCTAAGTATTTTATTCTTTTTGTTGCAATGGTGAATGGTATTGTTTCCTTAATTTCTCTTTCTGTTTTCTCATTGTTAGTGTATAGGAATGCAAGGGATTTCTGTGTGTTAATTTTATATCCTGCAACTTTACTATATTCATTGATTAGCTCTAGTAATTTTCTCATAGAGTCTTTAGGGTTTTCTATATAGAGGATCATGTCATCTGCAAACACTGAGAGTTTCACTTCTTGTTTTCAAGAAAATTTCTTGAGTATTAATATTTGAGCATATTAATTGCTCTCTACCTCTGGCAAGGAATCCAAAAGGTAAAGTTACTGGGTCAAAAGACAAAATTATTTTTTTCAGTCTTATATACATATTCCAATATTGTATCCAGATAAATGACCATTGCTCAAATTAGATATAGGTAGCCTATCAGCTCCTAATACAATCACTCAAAATGCTGCCATTTTAGATTATGTGAAGTGCTACCTGAATCATTTTTATTATAAGCAAATTAGTCATATATATTAGTTATATGTGTGTATTTTTTTCTGACTTATTCACTAACACCTTTTGTTCATTTTATTTGCCCTCCAACTTTTAAATTATAAAAATTATTTATATTAAGTGAACTTGGTTGTCATATTACTTTTCCACATGTCTATTTTGACTGAAAATCAACTTAAAAGTCTTTCATTCTGTGTTTAAGAGTTACTATAAGAACATAGTAATTTAGACAGTATGTACTAGCAAAAGGTCAATAATTAGATCAATGAAATAGAGAGCCCAGAAATAGTCATACTATGTGATCATTTAATATTTGACAAAGGTGAAAAGGCATGCTAACAAGAAAAGGAAAAGTTTTTCAACAAAAGGCACTGGAACAACTAGGTATTCAAATCAAAAAGTAAACATGACTTCCCTGGTAGCTCAGACGGTAAAGCGTCTGCCTACAATGCAGAAGACCCGGGTTCAATCCCTGGGTCAGGAAGATCCTCTGGAGAAGGAAATGGCAACCCACTGGAGAATCCCAGGGACGGAGGAGCCTGGTGGGCTGCAGTCTATGGGGTCATACAGAGTCAGATACGACTGAAGCGACTTAGCAGCAGCAGCCAATACTCTTGCCTGGAAAAGCCCATGGACGGAGGACCGTGGTAGGCTACAGTCCATGGGGTTGCAAAGAGTCGGACACGACTGAGTGACGTCAATTTCACTTTCACTTTCTTTCTAACACACCGCACATATTAATGGATGTTTGGATTAATGAAGATACATCCCAGACCTAAACATAAAAGCTAAAACTATAAAGCTTTTAGGGGAAAACATAAGATTTTTTTGTGTGTGATTTGAAGATAGGCAAAAGTTTCTCTAAAACTCCAAAATAGGAAAATATTATAAACAATGCTTCATAAAAATTGACATCTTCAGCTCATCCAAAGATGTCTGTAAGTAAATGAATAGGTGATCTCTAGACTATGAGAAAATATTTACAATTCATATGACTGACTTAGGCCTGGTAATAAGAATATATTATACACACACACAACTCCTACAAGACAATCATAAAATGATAGCTACCCAACAGAAAAAGGGAAAAATTAAAACATATGCTTCACAAAGGATAATATGCACAAGTGGACAGTATGCATATTAAAAAGCACTGAATATCATTAGACATCAGGAAAACTCGCATTTAAACTACAATATAATACAACCATATATCCACTAAAATATCTAAACTCAAAAGATAGATAATGTGAAATGCTGCCAAGAATGTGTAGCAACTGTAACTTTCATATACTGTTGATGGTATGGTAACGTGCTACAATTTTAGAAAAATCTCTTCTACCTTCTTCAGAAAGAGATTACAACCCAGTGATTCCAAAGGAATACACGTCCAAAAAAGACTTGTGCAAAATTGCTCACTGCAACTTTATTAATAATAACTCAGAAAAGGAAATAGCCTACATATCCAGCTCAGGAGAAAGAATAAATAAATTATAATATGTTTCTATGGCTCAGGTGGTAAAGAATCTGCGTGCAATGCAGGGGACCCAGATTTGATTCCTGGGTTGGGAAGACCCCCTGGAGAAGGGATTGGCTACCCACTCCAGTATTCTTGCCTGGATAATTTCATGGACAGAGCAGCCCAGCGGGCTACAGTCCATGGGATCACAAAGAGTTGGACGTAACTGAGTAGCTAACACTTTTCACTATGTTTCTACACTGAATTTCTATAGTGTGATTCCAGAACAATTAAGAAGAACAAATCACGAATAGATATTCTAACATGGCTGAATCTCACAAGTTGTGTGCTGAGTAAATGAAGAATTACACAAAAAATTACACACTCAAATATTCCATCTTTACTCAGTGTTATCTCAAGCAAACAAAACTAATTTACGGTGGGTATGAGGATGAAGATCTACCGAGAAAGAATATTAGTGAACTCTCTGGAGATACAGTCATGTGCTGTTTACTAAATGGTCATCAAATGATCACATAAGATTTGATATTTCATTATACATAAATATTACCAAAAAAGAAAAAAGAATAACTATACATTAGCTCTGAATTCTAGTTAATGATGAAGAAGGAAATAGCAACCCACTCTGGTGTTCTTGCCTGAGAAATCCCACAGCCAGAGAAGTCTAGCAGGCTGCAGTCCATGGGGTTGCAAAGAGTTGGACACAACTTAGCAACTAAACAACAGCAACAATGCTATGTACACAATGACATGTACTAACTTAATTTGAAATGCATTTAAAAGATAAGAAGCGCAAATAAATATATGTGTGATAAAAGCAGGTATAGTAAAATGCTAATTGTACACTTTTAGTGTTTTGGCAATTGTATAATGACACAAACAACACCAGAAGTGAATCCTAGTGAAAACTATGGCCCTGATCATAGAGATGTGTCACTGTAGATTCATCTGTTTTAACGAAGGTGTTACACTGGTCTGAGACATTTATCGCAGGGAAGTTTGTGTATATAAGATCGCTTTGCACTTCTGGCTTAATCTGACTATGAGCTCAAAGCTACTCTAAAAAATATAGTTTACTTATTAAAAACTAATAGCTTAATAAAAATGAATAACCATACATCTTAGTTCTCCATATTTGGTTCATGTCTTTGATTCCAACCTATTACAAGGGCCACAAAAAATAACGTAGGAATAGTTTTTCTGTCCTTTTCTGTTAGTTCTCTCTCTCTCTGCAACACTTTATGGTGAAAATTTGCCAAAGTACAAAAAACAGTTGAAAGAATTTCAGAATGAACATTCATATGCCCACCAACTGAATTCTGTAATTAATTTTTAAATTTGATTTCTTTACACATGTTTTTTTGCACTTTGTATTCTGTAGTATTGTGCAGAATAGTCTCATTATCCTAAAACTCCGCTGTGCTCCATCTATTCATCCCTTCCCTAGCCCACCCTTGACTACCACTTCTCCAAGCTTTGCCTTTCTCAAAATGTTATATAACTGCAACTACATGGTGTTGAAGAAGACTCTTGAGAGTCCCTTGGACTGCAGGGAGATCAAACCAGTCAATCCTAAAGGAAATCAACCCTGAATATTCACTGGAAGGACTGATGCTAAAGCTGAAACACTATTACTTTGGCCACCTGATGCATGGAGTCAATTCATTAGAAAAGACCCTAATTTGGGGATATATTGAGGGCAGGAAGAGAAGGCGGCAACAGAGGACAAGATGGTTGGATAGCATCACCAACTCAATGGACATGAATTTGAGCAAACCCTGGGACATAGTGAAGGACAGGAAAGCCTGGCATGCTGTGCTCCATGGGGTTACAGAGTCAGACATGACTTAGTGACTGAGCAGCAACAATATAGTATGAAGGCTTTTCGGATTTTTTTTTTCACTTAATAATATGTATGTATGTTTTCTCCATGTCTTTTCATGGTCTGATAGCTCATTTATTTTTACTGCTGAATAATATTCCATCATCTGGATGTACCACAGCTTATGTATCCACTAACTCAGGAATTTTGGAACACAAGCAGCTAAGAGTACCAGTTGTTCTTTCGAGCAATACATATTAGGATAAGCCCAAAGGCTAAACCCTTGTTTTAGGAAGCTAAGCTCCTCCACTGTATACATGGAGAGGGGATGGGCCTCAGAGCAGAGAGACCCAGGCCCCCAAGAATCATGTTAACTCTTCCATACAAATCTTCTAGTTACAGATTTGTTTTTAAGCTATTTTTAATAAGCAGTTTGGAAAGAGGAATCCTGTTTGGTTTATAAATCCTGTTTGAGGGCTTGAAGGAAGAAGACTGAAGAAGTGAATGTCCAAGGGTTGCAGTAAGCCAGACTCTTCATCAATTGCAGTCCTATTGCTCAATATCTGCAGTGGCCTGGGCTGTCCTGACATCTCTCATGGCAGAGAAAAAAGTGGGAATTGTGTCAAGGCAGTCCATTGGAAGGTAAAAGCAGAACTGAAAGCTTTCCTGCAGCCTTTTCTCCCTGACCAGCCTCCTATTACTCTTGCTCTGGCTACAAACACACAAAGGCCCTCCCCTCCATGTATTGTTTCTTGGTAGTCTGTGTTCTCAAGATGTTTTGTGTTGTTTTTTTTTTTTTTTTCTCAATGTTTGCTAGTCTTCCTTACCCTTGTCTTCCATGAGCTTCTGTAGTTTCTCCAGATTGACTCAGGAGATTGTAGCCAGCAGCCCATCCAAGTCCAGCCTTTTAACAGGTACTAGACACTTCCATTATAGCATTCTATTTCTTATTAAATAAATTCTTATATTTTTACTTACAGCTGATTCTTTTAAATTAAAATTTAAGGTGTCTATCTATATTTTTGTAAAAAAAACTTCTAAGATTTATTAAACTACTTCTCCTTTTAAAGAATATATTTAACTTTACTTTTATCTTTATTATCAGTTTTACTTGAAATCTTTAAGACTTTGAGTGAATTCTTTTAAGTAAGTTTTAGGTTTACAGACTTAGTTCACATATTTTCTATATCACTGGATGGTGTAATTTACATAGACTTTGGCACACGGAATTTTCCTCTGAATACCTTTTGGTACAGATTTCTTCATTTTTATTGTACATTTTCTTTATCATAAATAACACATTCTATTACAGATTTTCTTTATTTGTCCAAATAATAATGAAATTTCTTGCTAATTTAAAAAAAAATCCCAAGCACTGATGACCGGGGGTGTCAGCTCTTACACAAATTTTCATTGCTAGCAATATTTTAAGCATAAGCAGGAAAAAAATAATCACCATGAATTGTTATGAATGTACAACTTTCTAAACAGTTGATTTTTACTCTAAACAATTCTGCTATTTTAACATGATAAGAAGTTTTTCGCAAGGAATCTATGGTGTTGTGTTCAGAGGTGCAAGGCTATATGTAACACTTCTTCTGGTGGCAATGTGTCAATCATTTCATGTCATTAATTTCCTAATGATCCTGAAACATTTGTCTTACACCTGAATAATCTCATTCTAGCATCAGGCAATTTTCTGCAACATTTTAAATGTAAAATTTATCGGTAAATCCAAACAAATACATTGTAGACAATGTGCGGAGGGAAAACTAAATATCCAAACTTTTGTCAATGAAGTGTATAATATTTTTTTTGACTGAAGCAAAGTGATATATTGCATGTCACAGCTAAGCTGTAAAAATACCACGACATTTCATCAGTCTCAATTATTGGAAGTAATAGCCTCAGGCTGAAACTACCTGGGAATCCCTGACCATAGTTAACACAGAAAAACTATAGAATCAAATGCATAGTCCTCAGCCAAACTACACTGAGATAGGGTGGCCCAGTGATCCATTTATCATTTTTTTCTGCTTACTCTGTGGCTGACATCCACTTATTAAGTCTTTTCCTGGGTCATTTCACACTGCTGAAGAGGCAAAGTGGAAATTCCTCAGGAGGACTGCATTTCCAGAGGAAGGGGAGGTGTTTTATTTGTGATGCCATCATCATCTTATTAGGCAAGAGGGAAACCATTAGTTCCAATAGAATCCTTTCTGCTGTTTTAAAAGTTATATCCAGTGTGACTGAGTACCCAAAGTACAGGAAAATTCTCAGAAAAGAACAACTACCTTTCTGCAAAATGATATTTTTTTAATAGCTAGGGACCACACCTTGCTCATGAAGGACTATAGCCCACCAAGCTCCTCTGTCCATGAAATTTTTCAGGCAAGAATACTGGAGTGGGTTGCCATTTCCTAATCCAGGAAATCTTCACAACCGAGGGATTGAACCTGCATCTCCTGCAATTCTCTTGAACTTCAGGCAGATTCTTTACCACTAGTGCCACCTGGAAAGCCCATGCTGATGAGGGAAGCAAGGACCAATTGAGTGCCGTAAAAAATCTGTAACAATCTCCCAGAAAGAAAGCAGGGATGTTATGAACCAACAGAAGGTGTGAGTCAAGGAAAGGGTGCATCTTTCATTGAATTCTACAGGCTAACCATCCTCAATAGAGCAACTGGAAATATTTCACTGAATGAGGTAGTGACAAAATGCAAATAGATTGCTTTTAATTGGGGAAAGATTTCGGAAACCTTTATTCTCCCTATTCTTTTACTGAAACTTAACACTTTACTTAACTATGAATTTAAGAAACAAGCCATGGCAATATTTGCAATACTTTTGTCTGTGTCACCAACAGAAAATACAAATATTATAAATCACATTTCAGTTTTACAAATACTTCGAAATACTGTTTACACCTACCACTATTTCAATATAATATTCCTGGACCTGCCACTATCTGTTGTTATGTAACAAAGAAATGCATGCATTATTATATCACTTCTTAATAATTTGATAACTGTATTTCAATAAAATTGATTTCCTTTTGGAATCATTTGTATTTTATTTTGTGCATTTAAAAACATTTTTTTTCTGAGTCTGTAGGCTTTACCATACTGCAGAGTCCATGGCACCAAAATACTTAAGAACTTGTGTCCTATACAAGAGAATCCACTAGGCAAAACCACTAGGATGTTCTTCTAAGGTTTGCAATGTTCCTCAATATGTAGGCATAGAGCTCTTCAGGTCACTATAAAGAACCCAAGCTTTGTCAAGAATTATTTTTCCTACTTTCAAAGATTTAGATGCAACAGTAGTATCTAAAAACATTGACATTTAAATAAAGCCATGAAGGAAAGTTATAACCAACCTAGATAGAATATTAAAAATCAGAGACATTACTTTGCCAACAAAGGTCCATCTGGTCAAGGCTATGGTTTTTCCAGTGGTCATGTATGGATGTGAGAGTTGGACTGTGAAGAAAGCTGAGCACTGAAAAATTGATGCTTTTGAACTGTGGTGTTGGAGAAGACTCTTGCAAGTCCCTTGGACTGCAAGGAGATCCAACCAGTCCATCCTAAAGGAGATCAGTCTTGGGTGTTCATTGGAAGGACTGAAGCTGAAACTCCAGTACTTTGGCCACCACATGCAAAGAGTTGACTCATTGGAAAAGACCCTGATGCTGGGAGGGATTGGGGGCAGGAGGAGAAGGGGACGACAGAGGATGAGATGGTTGGATGGCATCACCGACTCGATGGACATGGGTTTGAGTAAACTCCGGGAGTTGGTGATGGACAGGGAGGCCTTAGTGAGCTGCGATTCATGGGGTCGCAAAGAGTCAGATACAACTGAACAACTGAATGACTTAACTGAACTGAACTGAACTGAACTGAAGGTGTGTTTTAAGTACGTCAGTAAGACAGTGAGTGAGTGAAAGTCACACAGTTGTGTCCAGCTTTTGTGACCCCACAGACTATACAGTCCGTGGAGCTCTCTAGGCCAGAATACTGGAGTGGGTAGCCTTTCCCTTCACTAGGTGATCTTCCCAACCCAAGGATCGAACCCTGGTCTCCCTCATTGCAGGTGAATTCTTCAACCAGCTGAGCCACAAGGGAAGCCCAACTATGTCAAATATTATGACATATTCCAAATACATACCTTACTTAATAACGGACGCTTAACACAGATGTAAGACTATCCCTGGAATTCCTTTTGGTGCATGGAAACCTAGGCTTGTGAAAGCAAAGTTATGAACCATTCTGAGTTACTGATAACTCTAAAAATGAGTAGCCTATGAACAACTGGAGGAGTGATATAACCAGATATGTAACCAGAATCTGTGAGGGGTGGTCAGTCACTAGGATCAAGGTAGAAGCGATGGTCTGCAATATGGCAATAGTCACATGTTTCCTGTGGGAGTCTCTGAATAACTCAGGTAGATATTTCCACAGTTAGAGGCATCTCGGAACACCTGCCAAGCCAAGATAACCTGATCCATCTGGCAACTGTGAATCAGATGAGACCCATCACTTGCCTCTATTCCCCACTGGTTCCCACCCACTTCTGATGCTGGGTCAGGGCTTGGAACCAGAAAACACACTTAGTAAGATGGGGAAGGGTGGAAGCAGTGAAGACCATGTCCCCTCCCTTTACTTCCTGTCTTCAATTCCCAATGTGAGGAAGAAAGAGGATTTAACTTTCAATCAAGTTTGGAGTTTTGTGTGCTAAATATTTCTGAACATTCTGACTTCTGAATCAGGATTCTGTTTAGTGACTTAAGGTTTCATGGGATTTTTTAGCTTTGTCATCTCAGCTCAGCCAGATGACAAATTTCTATAGAAATTTCTACAGAAATCCTGAATAGAATTTTAAAGGGATAGTAGAATGTAAAGTTAAATGGAATTGTGGCTATATCACAAGGGTCTGTATGTTCAGTATACAATTTATGCTGATCTTTGTCTCTTTCCTCAGATACATAAAACTGCTACTCCAACTAATTTACTTTTGTCAGATTCCCAGTCAGGCCCTGCCTTTCAGATTTGTTCTTGCCTGAAAAGCCTGATTTCATTTCATTCAAGTGCATTCTAAACCCCATCCACCCAGCCAGTCTGGCTGACATTCATTGATTCAGCAATATTTTATTTAACTCATTTGTGTGTGTGTGTGTGTGTGTGTGTGTGTGTATGTGTGTTAGTCACTTAGTCACTCAGTTGTGTCTGACTCTTTGTGACACTATGGACTATAGCCCACCAGACTCTTCTGTCCATAGGATTATCCAGGCAACAATATTGGAGTGGGTTGCCATGACCTTCTCCAGGGGATATTCCTGACCCAGGGATGGAACCCCGGTCTCCTGTATTGCAGCCAGATTCTTTACCATCTGAACCACGGAAGCCCATTTAACTGTGTAGCCCACATTAAGTCTCTCCTTCAAATTTCTGTTGTTCTTTACAATACCATTTATTTGACTTATCATTACCATATTCTATTTGTACACAATTTTGCACCTTTATATCTGTGTTTATCAATGAAATAAAGGCCACCATGAAGTTGTATATGCTTGAACTATACAGGGATACCTATTTTTCAGTCTTTTCTTTAAGGAAATATTCAATTATATTTTTCTTGATTTCTCTTTTGAAATTGTGGACAATTTCTGATCTTAAAAAATCTGGAGGCACATTTCTTATCATTTCAAATATAAATACAGGTAGAAATAAAAAGTTCAATGAAACTAAAAGCTGATTCTTTGAAAAAAATAAAATTGATAAATCTTTATCAAGACACGTGAACAAAAAAAGAGGCCTCAAATCAATAAAATTAGAAATGAAAAAGAAATTAGAGTCAATACCTTAGAAATACAAAGAATCATAAGACACTTCTACAAACAATTATACACTAAAAAAATGGACAAATTATTACAAAGATAACTTTCCTACCATTCAAGTATGACCAAAATCAATTCCCTTATACAGTGGAAGTGAGAAATAGATTTAAGGGACTAGAGCTGATAGACAGAGTGTGTGATGAACTACGGACAGAGTTTCGTGACATTGGAATCAAGACCATCCCCAAGAAAAAGAAATGCAAAAAAGCAAAATGGCTGTCTGAGGAGGCCTTACAAATAGCTGTGAAAAGAAGAGAAGTGAAAAGCAAAGGAGAAAAGGAAAGATATACCCATTTGAATGCAGAGTTCCAAAGAATAGCAAGGGGGAGATAAGAAAGACTTCCTCGGTGATCAGTGCAAAGAAATAGAGGAAAACAATAGAATGGGAAAGACTAGAGATCTCTTCAAGAAAATTAGAGATACCAAGGGAATATTTCATGCAAAGATGGGCTCAGTAAAGGACAGAAATGGTAGGGACCTAACAGAAGCAGAAGATATTAAGGAGAGGTGGCAATAATACACAGAAGAACTGTACAAAAAAGATCTTCAGGACCCAGAAAAACATGATGGTGTGATCACTCACCTAGAGCCAGACATCCTGGACTGTGAAGTCAAGTGGGCCTTAGGAAGCTATGAACAAAGCTAGTGGAGGTGATGGAATTCCAGTTGAGCTAATTCAAATCCTGAAAGATGATGCTGTGAAAGTGCTGCACTCAATATGCCAGCAAATTTGGAAAACTCAGCAGTGACCACAACACTGGAAAAGGTCAGTTTTCATTCCAATCCCTAAGAAAGGCAATGCTCAAACTACCACACAAATGCTCAAAGAATGCTCAAACTACCACACAATTGCACTCATCTCACATGCTAGTAAAGTAATGCTCAAAATTCTACAAGCCAGACTTCAACAGTATGTGAACCGTGAACTTCCAGATGTTCAAGCTGGTTTTAGAAAAGGCAGAGAAACCAGAGATCAAATTGCCAACATCCTCTGAGGATCAAAAAAGAAAGAGAGTTCCAAAAAAACATCTATTTCTGCTTTATTGACTATACCAAAGCCTTCGACTGTGTGGATCACAATAAACTGTGGAAAATTCTGAAAGAGGTGAGAATACCAGTCCCCCTCACCTGCCTCTTGAACAACCTGTATTCAGGTCAGGAAACAACAGTTAGAATTGGACATGGAACAACAGACTGGTTCTAATAGGAAAAGGAGTATGTCAAGTCTGTATATTGTCACCCTGCTTATTTAACTTATATGCAGAGTACATCATGAGAAATGCTGGACTGGATGAAGCACAAGCTGGAATCAAGATTCCCAGGAGAAATATCAATAACCTCAGATATGCAGATGACACCACCCTTATGGCAGAAAGTGAAGAGGAACTAAAGGGCCTCTTGATGAAAGTGAAAGAGGAGAGTGAAAAAGTTGGCTTAAAGCTTAACATTCAGAAAACTAAGATCATGGCATCTGGTCCCATCACTTCTTGGCAAATAGATGGGGAAACAGTGGAAACAGTGGCTGACTTTATTTTTCTGGGCTCCAAAATTACTTCAGATGGTGATTGTAGCCATGAAATTGAAAGAGGCTTACTCCTTGAAAGGAAAGTTATGACCCACCTAGACAGCATATTAGAAAGCAGAGACATCACTTTGCCAACAAAGGTCTATCTAGTCAAGGCTATGGTTTTTCCAGTGGTCATATATGGATGTGAGAGTTGGACTATAAAGAAAGCTGAGAGCAGAAGAATTGATGTTTTTGAACTGTGGTGTTGGAGAAGACTCTTGAGAGTCCCTTGGACTGCAAGGAGATCCAACCAGTCCATCCTAAAGGCAATCAGTCTTGGGTGTTCATTGGAAGGACTGATGCTGAAGCTGAAACTCCAATACTTTGGCCATCTGATGTGAAGAAACTGACTCATTTGAAAAGATTGAGGGAAAGATTGAGGGCAGGAGGAGAAGGGGATGACAGAGGATGAGATGGTTGGATGGCATCACCGACTCAATGGACATGGTTTTGGGTGGATTCCGGGAGTTGGTGATGGACAGGGAGGCCTGATGTGCTGCAGTTCATCAGGTTGCAAGGGGTCGGACACGACTGAGTGACTGAACTGAACTGAACACTTTCCTAAGACTAAACCAAGAAGATATAGAAAATATAAACAGAGCAGTTACCAGTAATGAAATTGAACCAATAATTAAAAAAACTCCCAACAAACAAAAGTCCAGGACCTGATGGCTTCACAGGTGATTTCTACCAAAAAACTAAAGAAGAGTTAACACCTATCCTTCTAACACTAGTCTAAAATTCTGAAGAAGAAGGAACACTTCCAAACTTAATCTATGAGGCCAACATCACCCTGAAAAGAAGACCAAAGAAATCATGAAAAGGAAAATTACAAGCCAATACTGCTGATGAACATAGATGCAAAATCTTCAGCAAACCAACTTGAACAATATATTAAAAGGATCTTACTTACACCATGATCAAGTGGGATTTATCCCAGGGGTGCAAAGATTTATCAATATGTACAAAACAATCAAGGTGATACACCACACTAACAAAATTCAGAAAAAAAAATCATATAATTCTCCCAATAAATGTAGAAAAGGGTTTTGATAGAATTCAACTCCCATTTGGGATAAAAATTCTCCAGAAAGCAGGCACAAAGAGAACATCAGTTCAGTTCAGTCGCTCAGTCATGTCCGACCCTTTGCGACCCCATGAATCGCAGCACGCCAGACCTGCCAGTCCCTCACCAACTCCTGGAGCATCAATGCTTTGGCGCTCAGCTTTCTTCACAGTCCAACTCTCACATCCATACATGACCACTGGAAAAACCATAGCCTTGACTAGGCAGACCTTTGTTGGCAAAGTAATGTCTCTGCTTTTTAATATGCTGTCTAGGTTGGTCATAACTTTCCTTTCAAGGAGTAAGTATCTTTTAATTTCATGGCTGCAATCACCATCTACAGTGATTTTGGAGCCCATACCTCAGCATAATAAAGGCCATATATGACAAACACAGGAAACACACAGGAAACACCTTACTCAATGGTGAAAAGCTGAAAATATTTCCTCTAAGATCAGAAATAATACAAGGATGCCCACCCTGACCATGTTTATTCAATGGAGTTTTGGGAGTCCATAGCAACCAGAAGAAAAAGGAATAAAAGGAATCCCAAATGAAAAAGAAAAGACAAACTATTACTGTTTGCAGATGACATGCTACTGCACACAGAAGCAAGCAAAGATGCTACCAGAAATATCAGGTTTTATTAATGAATTAAGTAAAGTTGCAGATACAAAATTAATACAGAGAAATTTGTTATATTTATATATACTAAAAAATCAGAAAGAGGAATTAAGGAAACAATACTGTTTGCCATCATATCGAAAATAATAGAGTCAGTACAGTCTCTCAGTCATGTCCGACACTGTGCCTCCCCATGTACACAGCATGCCAGGCTTCCCTGTCCACCACTAATCCCTGGAGCTTACTCAAACTCACATTCATCGAGTCAGTGATGCCATCCAATCATCTCATCCTCTGTCGTCCCCTTCTCCTCCTGCCTTCAACTTTCCCAGCATCAGGGTCTTTTCCAATGAGTCAGTTCTTCACATCAGGTGGCCAAAGTATTAGAGCTTCAGCTCCAGCATCAGTCCTTCCAACGAATATTCAGGACTGATTTCCTTTAAGATTGACTTATTTGATCACCTTGCAGTCCAAGAGATTCTCAAGAGTTTTGTCCAACACATCAGTTCAAAAGCATCAGTTCTTCAGCACTCAGCTTTCTTTATAGTCCAACTCACATCCATACAAAACTATTGGAAAGCCATAGCTTTGACTACACGGAGCTTTGTTAGCAAAGTAATGTCTCTGCTTTTTAATATACTGTCTAGGTTGGTCATAGCTTTTCTTCCAAGGAACAAACATCTTTTAATTTCATGGCTGCAGTCACCATCTACAGTGATTTTGGAGCACACAAAAATAAAGTCTGACACTGTTCCCAATGTTTCCCTATCTATTTGCCATGAAGCAATGGGACCAGAGGCCATGATCTTACTTTTTTGAATGTTGATCTTACTCTTTTTCAATGTTGAGTTTTAAGCCAGCTCTTTCACTCTCCTCTTTCACTTTCATCAAGGGGCTCTTTAGTTCTTCCTACCTTTCTGACATAAGGGTGGTGTCATCTGCATATCTGAGGTTATTGATATTTCTCCTGGGAATCTTGATTCCAGCTTGTGCTTCATCCAGTCCAGCATTTCTCATGATGTATTCTGCATATAATTTAAATAAGCAGGGTGACAATATACAGACTTGACATACTCCTTTTCCTATTTGGAACCAGTCTGTTGTTCCATGTCCAATTCTAACTGTTGCTTCCTGACCTGCATACAGGTTTCTCAAGATGCAGGTCAGGGGGTCTGGTATTCCCATCTCCTTCAGAATGTTCCACCATTTATTGTGATCCACAAAGCCAAAGGCTTTAGTGTAGTCAATGAAGCAGATGATTTTTCTGGAATTCTCTTGCTTTTTCTATGATCCAATGGATGTTGGCAATGTTATCTCTGTTTCCTCTGCCTTTCCTAAATCCAACTTGAACATTTGGAAGTTTTTGGTTCACATACTGTTGAAGTCTGGCTTGGAGAATTTTGAGCATTACTTTGCTAGCATGTGAGATGAGTGCAATTGTGTGGTAGTTTAAACATTCTTTGGCATTGCCTTTCTTAGGGATTGGAATGAAAACTGACTTTTCCAGTCTTGTGACCACTGCTGAGTTTTCCAAATTTGCTGACATATTGAATGCAGCACTTTCAGAGCATCATCTTTCAGGATTTGAATTAGCTCAACTGAAATTCCATCACCTCCGTTAGCTTTGTTTATGGTGATGCTTCCTAAGGCCCACTTGACTTCACAGTCCAGGATATCTGGCTCTAGGTGAGTGATCACACCATCATGGTTATCTGGGTCATTAAGACATTTTTGTACAGTTCTTCTGGGTATCATTGCCACTTCTTCTTAATATCTCCTACTTCTGTTAAATTCTTACCATTTCTGTCTTTTATTGTGCCCATTTTTCCACGAAATATTCCCTTGGTATCTCTCATTTTCTTGAAGAGGTCTCTGTCTTTCCCATTCTATTTCTTTCCTCTATTTCTTTGTATTGATCACGGAGGAAGGCTTTCCTATCTCTCCTTGCTATTTTTAATAATGCTGAGATGTAGTTAATACATTCCAGGGCCAATTATACAGTGCCTCTTTTAAATTATTTTCAACTATTAGGCATTTAAGTCTTTCAGTTTGAAAAATATAATCACAAATTATATACTATTAACGTTCATGAATTGATAATCTCATTAAATTAGGTGACTGGTTTATACAAAATCTCACAACTTATATTTGAAACTTTGGTGTCTCTTTGGATGGAAAGGAATGAGGTGTAGTGGGGTAAGTATCTAATATTCTAGTAAGACCTTACAGGGTCTGTATGAAGCTGGTTGTAGCCTGACTCTGAGAAAAAAAGTGTAGGTTGAGCAGATCTAGACAGAGACATAGAGAAAGGCAGCTTTAGCCAGAAACTAGATGGTAGTCTTAGAATTAACCATAAATATTGTGGAAGAGAATGTCACTGCTGGTAAACAAAGACAAAAGCCTAGATGGCATTTAGCAGGTCAGTGTTCAGTGTTCATTAGGGAAAGGTAAAAGAAACAGGAGCATAATGAGTGTAGGTTTTCTTTGCAATCTTGAAACTGGTAGAAACAGAATCAGATGGTTCTTTCAAAAGTAGGCTGTCAAATTTGGGGCTGTGGAATTTTTAAGCACCCACCTCTCTCCTTCCACGATCAGAGATTGGGCCCAACATGAGTGTCATGTGGAAGAACTTCTTTCCAATCTAATTCCATGGGCTCATCATACAGTTTCAGCTGTCCTAGGTCATACCATTGATGCTGAAGAACTGATGCTTTTGAACTGTGGTGTTGGAGAAGACTCTTGAGAGTTCCTTGGACTGCAAGGAGATCCAATCAGTCCATCCTTTAGGAGTCCATCCTAAAGTCCATCCTAAAGATCCTAAAGGATCCCCTAAAGGAGATCAGTCCTGGGTGTTCATTGGAAGGACTGATGATGAGCCCATGGAATTAGATTGGAAAGAGGTTCTTCCACATGACACTCATGTTGGGCCCAATTTCTGATCGTGGAAGGAGAGAGGTGGGTACTTAAAAATTCCACAGCCCCAAATTTGACAGCCTACTTTTGAAAGAACCATCTGATTCTGTTTCTACCAGTTTCAAGATTGCAACAGAATACCTACACTCATTATGCGCCTGTTTCTTTTACTTTACCCAATGGCAATCCACTCCAGTACTCTTGCCTGGAGAATCCCATGGACAGAGGAGCCTGGTGGGCTGCAGTTCATGGGGTTGCAAAGAGTCGGATGTGGCTGAGTGACTTCACTTTCATTTTTCACTTTCCTGCACTAGAGAAGGAAATGGCAACCCACCCCAGTGTTCTTGCCTGGAGACTTCCAGGGACGGAGGAGCCTGACCGGCTGCTATCTATGGGGTAGCACAGAGTCGGACACAACTGATGCAACTTAGCAGCAGCAGCAATGAACACTGAACACTGACCTGCTAAATGCCATGGAGGCTTTTGTCTTTGTTTACCCAACAGTGACAGTCTTTTCCACAATATTTATGATTAATTGAAGCTGAAACTACAATACTTTGGCCATCTGATGTGTAGAGCTGACTCAATGGAAAAGACCCTAATGCTGGGAAGGATTGGAGGCAGGAGGAGAAGGAGATGACAAAGGATGAGATGGCTGGATGGCATCACCGATTCCATGGACATGGGTTTGGGTAGACTCTGGGAGTTGGTGATGGACAGGGAGGCCTGGCGGGCTGCGATTCATGGGGTCACAAAGAATTGGAAACGACTGAGCGACTGAACTGAACTGAACTGAGGTCCTACCATGGTATAATCAGTGTGCTGGAAATAAGCCTATGGATATAATTCACATGATCTAGTGGATGGATAACATAATTCACCATCTCAGAAATCTCCCAGGATTGAGTATCTTAACATTTGATGCTAAATGGCACCTTATGTGTAGCTAATATGCAAGAAATCATTCCTTTCTTCTCAAGTCTTAGTTTATGCTCAAAATCCTTCAAACTAGGATTCAGCAGTATGTGAACTGTGAACCAAGAACTTCCAGACATGCAAGGTGTATTTTGAAATGGAAGAGGGACCAGACATCAAATTGTCAACATATGCTGGATCATGGAGAAAGCAAAGGAATTCCAGAGAAGCATCCTCTTCTGCTTCTTTGACTACACCAAACCCTTTGACTTTGTGGATCACAACAAACTGTGTAAAATTCTTAAACTGATGGGAATACAAGATCACCTTGCCTGTCTCCTGAGAAACCTGTATGTGGGTCAAGAAGCAACAGTTAGAACTGGACATGGAACAACTGAGTAGTTGAAAATTTGGTAAGGAATATTTCAAGGCTATATATTGTCACCCAGCTTATTTAACTTATATACACCACAGGAAATGCCAGACTGGATGAATCACAGGCTGGAATCAAGGTTGTAGGCAGAAATATCAACAACCTCAGATATGCATATGACACCACTCTAAAAGCAGAAAATGAAGAACTAAAGAGACTCTTGATGAAAGTGAAAAGACTGGCTTGAAACTTAACATTCAAAGTACTAATATCATGGCATCTGGTCCAATTACTTCATCTCAAATAGAAGGGAAAACATGGGAGTAGTTACAGATTTTCTTTTCTTGAGCTTCAAAATCACTGTGGATTGTGGCTACAGCTATGAAATTCAAAGATGCTTGCTCTTTGGAAGGAAAACTATGACAAACCTAGACAACATATTAAAAAGCGAGACATCACTTTGCCAACAAAGGTCCATATAGTCAAAAGTACAGTTTTTCATGTACAGATGTAAGAATTGGACCATAAGAAGCCTGAGTGCTGGAGAACTGATGCTTTCTAATTGTGTGCTGGAGAAGACTGTTGAGGTTCCCTTGGGTTGCCAGGAGATCAAACCAGCCAGTTCTAAAGGAAATAAACCCTGGATTTTCTTTGAAAGACTGATGCTGAAGCTGAAGGACTGATGTTGAAACTGAAGCTCCAATGCTTTGGCCACCTAATGTGATGAGCCAACTCACTGGAAAAGACCTTGATACTGGGAAAGATCGAGGGTGGGAGGAGAAGGGGGCAACTGAGGATGAGATGGTGGGATAGCATCACCAACTAAATGGACATGAATCTGAGCAAACTCTAGGACAGAGTGAAGGACAGGAAAGCGTGGCACACTGCTGTTAGTGGGGTCACATACAGTCGGACACATGTAGCGACTGAACAACAGCAACAACAAATATGCAAGAAATCATTCCTTTCCTCTCAATCTTTCTCATCAGTGTCCATGTGATTCCTCTTCTTCCTGGACACACAATTAGGTTTTATTTCTCAGAATCCATGAGGTTATGTGGGGCTATATTACTGAGTTTCGGCCTATAAAGTATGGCCAGAGGTGTTATATATATATCATTTCTTCTGATTTTTAAAACTCTTGGCCATTCTTTCACCTTTCCTTATTGTCGACAGAATTTTAAAGCCTTAAAAGTAAAGGAGCCATATGCTTATAGGATTCTGGTCTTGGAATGCCAATAGAAGCTAAGTATCTTGCTAATGTTCACTGGGCTTGATATAAGCAAGATGCAAATCTGTGACTTATTAAAGCATTGAGATTAAAGGAGTGGTATCAAGCTGATTTTAGAAAAGGCAGAGGAACCAGAGATCAAATTGCCAACATCAGCTGGATCATCAAAAAAGCAAGACAGTTCCAGAAAAACATTATTTCTGCTTTATTGACTACGCCAGAGCCTTTGACTGTGTGGATCACAATAAACTGTGGAAAATTCTGAAAGAGATGGCAATACCAGACCACCTGACCTGCCTCTTGAGAAACCTGTATGCAGGTCAGGAAGCAACAGTTAGAATTGGACATGGAACAACAGACTGGTTCCAAATAGGAAAAGGATTACGTCAAGGCTGTATATTGTCACCCTGCTTATTTAAATTATATGCAGAATACTCATGAGAAATGCTGGACTAGATGAAGCACAAGCTGGAATCAAGATTGCCAGGAGAAATATCAATAACCTCAGATATGCAGATGACACCACCTTTATGGCAGAAAGTGAAGATGAACTAAAAAGCCTCTTGATGAAAGTGAAAGAGGAGAGTGAAAAAGTTGGCTTAAAGCTTAACATTCAAAAGACTAAGATCATGGCATCTGGTCCCATCACTTCATGGGAAATAGATGGGGAAACAGTGGAAACAGTGTCAAACTTTAATTTCTTGGGCTCCAAACTCACTGCAGATTGTGATTGCAGCCATGAAATTAAAAGATATTTACTCCTTGGAAGGAAAGTTATAACCAACCTAGGTAGCATATTAAAAAGCAGAGACATTACTTTGCCAACAAAGGTCTGTCTGGTCAAGGCTATGGTTTTTCCAGCGGTCATGTATGGATGTGAGAGTGGGACTGTGAAGAAAGCTGAGCACCGAAGAATTGATGCTTTTGAACTGTGGTGTTGGAGAAGACTCTTGAGAGTCCCTTGGACTGCAAGGAGATCCAACCAGTCCATCCTAAAGGAGGTCAGTCTTGGGTGTTCATTGGAAGGACTGATGCTGAAGCTGAAGCTCCAGTACTTTGGCCACCTCATGCAAAGAGTTGACTCATTGGAAAAGACCCTGATGCTGGGAGGGATTGGGGGCAGGAGGAGAAGGGGACGACAGAGGATGAGATGGTTGGATGGCATCACTGACTCGATGGACATGGGTTTGAGTAAACTCCGGGAGTTGGTGATGGACAGGGAGGCCTGGTGAGCTGCAATTCATGGGGTCGCAAATAGTCGGACACGACTGAGCGACTTAACTGACTGACTGATATTAAAATTTCTAACATTACATACTTTCACTAATAAGTATATAAAATAAGAATCACATAGTCAAAGATAAGCAGAGTGCTAGAAAGACCAAGAAGCTCCTGAAAGATCAAGCCCACTTTTTGCTGGTACACAGATGCTACTGGCAAAAATGCACTACATCATTTGTTCATTTTTTAATTCGTTCCCTAAATTATAAAAATAGGGAAGTACACTTTGTTGTTGAAAATCTGCTACTGTGTCCTGATATATTTAATGGAGTTGCATAGTGAAACGCCCCATTCTCTTCTCTCTTTTCTCTCTCCACCACCTCAGCAAATATCTTATCAACTCTAAACCCAGGCAACACTGACACGTGCAAATGCTTCTAAGTGAGTACATCCAACTAGCATTGCTCAAACCTCTCTAAGTTGCTGGCACTGCTAAGTGCTGATACTGCAAAACTAAAAAGATCTCTTCTCTGCCTTTGAGCCATTGAGAATCTACTTTGAGAATACAAATATTTAAATAAACAACTAACTCTATGTGCTATAATTAAGATACATACAAGGCAATGAATGAGACACTGATTAGCTTTCTTGAGAAAGCATCATGAGTTGGGGTCTGAGAAAGCTGCAGAGAATATGAAATATTTGACTCAGGTGGGGAAGAATGTGCATGTGTTTTTGGAACTTTGGAACTTGGGAACTTGGAGCTTTCCAAAGGGATGGGAGGATATGGACAAAGGTACAGGATGGAGATGTGAAACATGAAGGCATTTTGCAGAGATGGAAAATCGCTTTGTATGGCTACAGATTAAAGTGCAAATAGTGGTAGAAGCAGCAGGGAGACTTTGGTCTCTTAGTTCCTTGATTTTCTTATTTCTCGCCAGCTTATCTTTCGTGTTATCTCAGCCAAACATTTCCATGTTTCTACCTCAAACTTCTCTCAAGCAAATTCTAGACTCTCTGCAGCATTTCTGTGCCATTTCTAGACCCTCTGCAGCAAACCATTCACTTTCTGATCATCACCTCCTATCCCTCCAGCTCACCTACTCAAATGCTTTGACCTCAGCAATTTGTCATCTTCATGAAGATCTTATGCTCAGTGTTATCTTTTCTCATTATCAACCAGCTCTCTCACTCCCACTTCCTTAGTAAGCCAATTTAGATTTTACCATCTATTATTAGTCTCAGTGGTGGATCCTTTACTATATTTACTTATTCTAGGTGATCTCATTTATTCCTTTTGTTTTGAATGGCATCTAAATACTTATTAGTGTGCAATGTGAGGCTTCCCTGGTGGCTCAGTGGTAAAGCATCTGCTCTGCAATGCAGGAGATGTCAATTTAATCCCTGGGTTACCACGGTTTCCTGGAGAAGGATATGGCAACCCACTCCAGCATTATTACCTGGGAAATCCTAAGGACAGAAGAGCTTGGTGGGTTACAGTTGGACATGACTTAGCGACTGAACCACACCACCATAGATACCACTCCAATTTCCCAGAGGCTCAAACTTATATATTCATTTAATATCTCCTAAATCTAAGTGTTTTGCTTGATCCTTCTCATTTTCTCCTTACCCGCATCTAGTGATTAACAAGATTTATCTACTCCATCTTAAAAACATACTTCAGATCTGAACATCTCTCTCCATCTCAATGATTACTACCATACTAATCCATTCAATTCATCTTCTTGCCACTATTTTGCATCAGAATTGCCACAATGATCATTTCAGAATATAAATTGTCCTGTCATTTCCTACTCAAAACTCAGTGAATTCCTCTTCAATTTAAGATACAGTTCACATTCCTGGGCAAAATTTGTAAAGTCCCAAAGTTATGGTCTTTGAGGGCAGGAGAAGGGGATAACAGGGGATGAGTTGGTTGGATGGCATCACTGACTCAATGGATATGAGTTTGAGTAAGCTCCAGGAGATACTGAAGGACCTGGAAACCCAGCGTGCTGCAGTCCACAGGGTGACAGAGACTTAGCAACTGAACGACAGCTGTCTTTTCTCTGCTTACCTCTCTGACATATTAGTGTTTAATTCAATCTCCACAGTCCACCCGTGGTACCTTTCCCTCTGTTCCTCAAGCATGCCAAGTTTGTCTCTGCTTTAGGATCTTCACAATGCTATTTCCCCCCACTAAGAGCACTGTTCCTAAGACTCTTGCCTCCCTCCATTTACTCAGGAATCAAATTAAAAGTAACCTTCTATTTGATGTCTTTCCTGACTCCAACTCTCTTCCAGAAAGCCATCTAGTTAATCTCAATTTCATCACTCTATTTTAATTTTTACATAGAATTTACCACTTGAGGGTGTGAATGTGTGTGTTTGCTTATTTGTTTTTCCCCTTGACCTAGAATGCTAGCTCCTTCACTATTACAAGCTTTCCTGTCTTTTCCTTTCAGGATCCCTGGTGTGTAGAATACTGTCTGGCAATACACAGTTAACATTTGTTGAGTAAATAAATGAAACTAAGTCAGTGAACTTTGTTCCTACTAAGCTGACAGTGGAGATCTGACATCAGGCTGAGGAATTTGGACTTTATCCTGTGGATGGTAGGAGTTCAAAAGAGTTATAATCCAGGGAGTGACATGATAAGAGCTGCATTTTAAAAATTCACTCTGGAGCTAAACAGAAGATAGATTGCAGAAAGCAAAGCTGGAGTCATGGTAACTAGTTTGGTGATGATAATAATAACCTAGACAGAAGGCTAAACAACGACAGTATCTATGAGAGGAGAAAGAAGTGGGAAGCAATGAAAGTGATTGATTAAGGAGAAATGATGAGTCTAAAGGTTTTATTTGACGTGGTGAATAATGGAGGGAAAAGAAGGTAAAATGAACTCCAGGATTTTGCTTGGATAATTATGGACATACGAATATTGAATGATAAGCAGTTTGGGAAGAATAACATAATAAATTAAACTTGAAGAGCTTGACTTAAAAGTGCTGGTGGGATTTATAGTTTGAGGCAGCAAGAAGCAGTTAGATACATGGAGTTGGAACTGAGGAAATAGTTAAGTACTGGTGGTAAACATTTGTCAGTCTTCTGAATGCAGGTGGTAGTGAAGAATTGGGTAAGCATAAAGTCACCCCTAAGGAGTAAAAACCTTGACCAAAGAAGGATGACATGTTAAAATCACCAGAGGGAATATTTCAAAGTAGACATATCACCCTCCCCTAAGTTAGCTTCGCAAATATAATATTACTGTTGCATATTGGGGTACTGAGTGTGCTGGGCTTCCAACATGCTTGAAAAACAGTAGGCTAGGAATGATGCTGGATGAGCAAGGAAGAAGCCTTGGAAAACAAGTTTAAAGACAACCCAACACTAAGGACTATCGTGGCACTTGGATTAGCTTAACACAAATAGAATGCAAAACCCAGCTCTAACTAGTTTTCTAAGGCTCTCTTTCAAAGCTTTTGTAGTGATATAAGTGAAAAATAATGAACTAGGTCAATGGTATTAAGAAGAGTGAAGACTGACGTGAACAAATATTTTAGAATAAAAATCAATATTAGCATTTGAAGGATTGGAGATAGAAAGTGACAAGGAGGAAGATGCTTAGAGAACTTCCAGGCTTTCAACTTGAGTGATGGAATTTCTGATGCTACCATTAATCAGTAAGAAATAACAGAAGAGCTAAATTGGAAGAAAAATAATTCAAGTTGATATATGCTAAAATTGTGGTTCAAAAGAAGTTTTCAGGTAACTATTCAAGGAAGTGTGGGGAAGGAAGTCAATAGAAAGAGCTGGAGTGGATATGGATGTCAGAGATTCCTTGGTAAATGGTCTTGGAATAACTCATGTATCTTAGAAAAGTCATCTAGACTGAAAAAAGGAGCATATATTAGATCAAAATATGAGAAATTTATTTGAAGAGAGTCAAGGAAGGGGCACTTATAAGGAAGACTGGGATTCTATGATCAGAGAAGTACAAAGAAAGATAAGTATTATTAAATGTAATGTTGTTCAGTTGCTAAGCTGTGTCCGACTCTTTGCGACCCCATGGACTGCAGTGCACCAGGCTTCTCTGTCCTTCACTTATCCCCCAAAGTTTGCGCAAACTCATGTCCATTGAGCTGATGAAGTTTAAGGCCCAGTGTAACTGACAGAGTTTGTGGTCGGAGAGTATTAATTAAGTTCAGTTGATTTGGTGATGTAAAGTGGAATCAAAAGACCAAAAGGATCAAATTAGATATGAGCTTAGAAATGTCCATTTAGCACATTGGCTATCACTTGGCGTCTTATTGACCAATCTTTTAAAGTTGTGGTCCATATGGAAACATTTCAGTGGGTTAAAGACTGAAAGGGCTGTGTGGAAAATTTAAACCAACAATGTATCGATCTTTTTGGACTTTGTCTAAAACCTTGTGTTTCTCTTACTCCTGGAATATTTAAATAGATTCATTAGTAAGTATTTAGGACTTGGAAGATGACTCATAAAGACATGAATTTCATGTCTTCCACATTTTTTTTTTCTAAAAAATATTCCATAAGTAGATCAGAAGGATGTAGAACAGGGTTTCAGTGAGAGTCTACCATGATGAACTTGTTTAAGTATGACTTATCAGAAACTGAGCATCACTGGATCACTTTGGGATTATCTTTGAATTTGCTTTTTCAAATGATAATTTGACAAAAAATATTAAATGTTAATGTTTATCAAGACTTACTTCTTTCCAGGCATCATACTCAGTATTTTATATAGTTGGTTTCCTTAAATTCTCCTATCACTTAACTGGTGAATACTAATACTATTTTTATTTTATATATTATGAAATTAAGGTGCATAAAAGTAATCTGCCTACTGTGGCTTAGTTGGCAAGTCAGAGTGAGGTTTTGTCAGGTCATCTGGCAAGTGCATCTGTGATCTTAAGCACTATACTTCACTTTTTTACACATTCCCTTGTACATTTTTTTAACACAAGTTATATGGTATAAGAAGTTTTAAAATTGAGTACCAAAGAAAGCGTTTTGAAAGTAATAATTTTTAAGAAAGTAAATTAGAAGTAAGTTAAGAAGATAAATAAAATGTGCTGCACCTACATCTTTAACTTTAGTACCCAATACAAGACAATAAAAAATAACTGAGTAATTCATTTTTCTAAAACAAGGTAAGCTCTGCAAGTCTCTTGTGTTGTGGCTGGTAGAATTTGTTCGTGCTTTTATTGTGAACATTGCTGTCTTAGCATTTTTCAAGCAGATAATTTTACGCACCAAGCCTGATCTCCGAGTGTTCAGAGTAGTTATTTTTCTGAAATTAAATTCTACCAATGTATAAAAGACTGGTCACATAACTTCATGGCAAATAGGGAAACAGTGGATGACTTTATTTTTCTGGGCTCCAAAATCACTGCGGATGGTGATTGCAGCCATGAAATTAAAGGACACTTACTCCTTGGAAGGCAAGTTATGACCAACCTAGACAGCATATTAAAAAGCAGAGACATTACTTTGCCAACAAAAGTCTGTCTAATCAAGGCTATGGATTTTCCAGTGGTCATGTATGGATGCGAGAGTTGGACTGCGAGGAAAGCTGAGCGCCGAAGAATTGATGCTTTTGAACTATGGTGTTGGAGAAGACTCTTGAGAGTCCCTTGGACTACAAGGAGATCCAACCAGTCCTTCCTAAAGGAGATTAGTTAGTCCTGGGTGTTTTCTGGAAGGACTGATGCTGAAGTTGTAACTCCAATACTTTGGCCACCTGATGCGAAGAGCTGACTCATTGGAAAAGGCCCTGATGCTGAGAAAGATTGAGGGCAGGAGGAGAAGGGGATGACAGAGGATGAGATAGTTGGATGGCATCACCGAGTCAATGGACATGGGTTTGGGTGGACTCTGGGAGTTGGTGATGGACAGGGAGGCCTGGCATGCTGTGGTTCATGGGGTCACAAAAAGTTGAACACGACTGAGTGACTGAACTGAACTGAATGTATACAAAATGCTAGAGATTATTTGAAACACCAATTTCTTTTGTAGTGCTTTTAATTCAAGTTCCAAACTTTTATTCTTACAATGCCATAGATGATACCATTAATATTTTGAATAATCATTTTATAGTAGGGTTTTACCAATAGACCATGCCTCTCAGTATTTACTGAGAAATATTTGATTAGCATGTTTTAATTATTTATCACACAGATGTAGTGAAAACAGTAAACTAGTTAGACAAGAGCAGGGTAACCACACCAATACACATTCCACAATTACACATAGCAACACTGGGTATTTTATAAAATTTCATTGCTTATTTGATCTCTAATCCTGGTAAATTCTTTGCAGGGGAAAGAGAGAGGAAAAAAAAAAAAAAAAAACAGAAGGAGTTGAAAATATTTTTTGTGAAGTGTGGATTTTTGTCTTAAGTCTCCCCAGTTCTTACTTCACTACATAATTTGCCTTATCTGTCTATCTATCTCTACCCACATATTTATCTTTCTATCTATCTATCATCTATCTAATGCTTTCAGATTCATACTGTACATGGAACAGGTAGAGACAGCAGATACTATAGAAGTTGAGTGGTTCCAGTTGTATCTATCTATTCAGAAACAAAACTGATACAAAATTATTACTATTCCTACTGTGTGATAAAATTGATTACTGTAAATGATTTATTAGAGAATCAAGTGACTGGCTCAGGTTTCCAGCAGTCATTACTATAGCCAGCTAGAGACCTACAAGCGCGACTGTAGTTCAGGGCAGGGGCTGCTACTGATAAGTCACACTTCTGATGGTCTTAACCACCATCTCACAGCTTTCAGTCAACATCAAGAGAATACTAGACATTTTTGTTCTTGAAAGTGATACTGTAATTTCAAAGTCAGAGATGATTGCTCATATAATCTTTCTAGGCCTGATTAATTTTTACCTCTTCCAGAGGCTCTCCTTTATTCCCTATAGCAAAGACATCGTTCAGTGGTTCTCAAAGACTATTTCATTGTCTTTCTGGACATTCAAAAGGACAACATTTTCATTTGGACTTCCTTAGGGCAATTTAATTCTGGCTATCTGTTTTGAAAATAAATATGTGGTTGGTCAAAGGGAAATGAAATGAAAGAATTAAGAGAAATGCCAACTATTGTGCCAGAGCTATTAAATTCATTCCTAGAGGAATAAACAGGTGATATTCAAGATTTGACCTATGATGATTGTGCATGAAAGTGGCCACAGACAATATGCAAATGACCATATGTAAATAAATGAGGATAGACAATATGTAAATATAGATGATATGTAAATGAGCATGGCTGTGTTCCAGAAAAACTATTTATGAATTCTGAGAGCTTATTTTCCACCTTTCATTAAATACTATTATTGTTTTGATTTTCTTCAAACTCTTAAAATGAAGAAAATATCCTTAGCTTACATATAAAAGTAGGGGGTGGGCCTCTTTGGCCCATGGGTTATGGTTTGTCCACCCCATGGCTTTAAAGGCATGTCCAGTCTATTGATGGTTCTTAGTCTCCCAGTAGACCAAAAAGTCATGACTGTTTTTTTATATCTGATTTTTATTTTTTTGTTAATCAGTGACTCATTTGAAACTAGTTTATTTGTAGTATTAAAATTTAAGTTTAGCTTCCAATTCTATATTTTTGCTGACTCAAAAAGAAGTTGACTTTTTAATTTTCATTTTTAATTTTACCACAAGAGAGTAAGAGAGAAGTACAGATCACTGAGCTTTATAAATCGGAAGGAATGTTAGTTATTGTCAGACATACAACATTAGAATCAACTTATACGATGGATATCAGGAATTCTTAGTTGTTTTTCAATGCTTTAGAACCATGACTCAGAAGAGAATTAACCCAAATATTGAAAGTTGTGTTGAAAAAAATGTACAAAACTAGGGGAAATGTCAAGGGGATATTAATTATTAGTGTTGGTTGCTAAGCATCTGAGCAAGGCACAAAACCACAGAAATACTTTTTGTGTGAGTTCAAAAATGAAACTTTTGGGGGAGGGGGTAGATGTTTGATCAAATGGCAAGGGAATATTATACGGGTCACAGCTACTTTTATTACAACATCCCCAAAATACAATTTTGAAAAGCATGTTGTTGTTTTAGTTACTAAGCATAATCTGCCTTAAATAGGATCATTGGGAATAATTTCACCAACAGAATTTCCCTAATAATCTTTCCTGTCTTTTGCTTTTCAGGGATAGAGAAGCAACTGTTACAAACTTAACCTTTAAAGCAAAAACCACAGTGGTAAACAAGGGTAGAGTTCAAATTTCAAAAGATCTCTGGTTTAAAAAAAAAGAACAAAATGAAAAAAAAGTAGCTTTTGAAACCGACAAACAGAAATATCTTTTTTCCTAGGCTAAATTTACCTTTGGATTTAAAAACAGAAAATGCAGGCAAAGCACAACTGAATATCCAATCAAAGAAGTTATTGTTTTACAAGCTGGGAAGCCCACATTCTTGACATTCCTCTCTAAAATACACAAGACCCTTGAGACATCTTTCTGTTGCCTCCCACTTTTTATGTGTTTTAAATAAAACCTGAGATCTCTTTAAAGCACACTCCTAGAATATCTACATATAAACAAATAACATTTTCAGATTTATGTGCTGTATATACAGATATGATGGGGAATAGATTTTTCTGGTAAAAAAATTCAGTAAAAAATGTTTTTTGAAAATTTTTTCTTTAATTCTCAAAAGCTGCTTTCCATTTTCAGTTATTACAAAGTATTGTCTGCACTTTCCACGTTGCACAATACATCCTTGAGCCCGTCTTATACCCAGTCGTTAGTGCTCTCACTCCTCCACCCTTATGTCCCCACCCCCTCAGCTATTAATCACTAGTTTGTTCTCTACGTCTGTGGGTCTGTTTCTTTTCTTGTGATGTTGACTAGTTTGTGGTATTTTTTAGACTCCATGGATAAGTGACATCATACAGTATTTGATTTCTCTGTCTTTTTTCACTGATCATAATGCCCTCCAAGTCCATCCACGTGGTTGCAAAGAGCAAAATTTTGTTCTTTTTATGGCTGAGTAGTATCCTATTCTACATGTATATGCCATACCTTCTTTATCCTTTCATCTTTTGATGGAAACGTAGGTACTTTTGATGGAAACTTGTGTACATGTCTTGACAATTGTAAATAATACTGCTATGACTATTGTGTGCATGTATCTTTTTGAATTGTTTCCCTGAGGATTAGTGATGTTGAGCATCTTTTCATGTTCCTATTGCTTATCTGCATGTCTTTTATGGGAAAAAAAGTCTATTAAACTTCTCTGTCCGGTTTTTAATCAGTTTGTTTAGTTGATGTTGAGTTGCATGAGCTAATATATCTTAAACATATTAATCCCTTATCAGTCATATCATTTGCAAATATTTTCTTCCATTCAGTAACAAGTGTGTTCATTTTGTAGATGGTTTCTTTTACTCTGCAAAAATTTTTAAGTTTAATTAGATCCAATCTGCTTATTTTTGCTTTGATTTTCTTTACAAGACAGATACAAAAATATATTTCTATGATTTATGGCAAAGAGTGTTCCACCTATGTGTTCCTCTAGAAGTTTTATGGTATCCAATCTTACATTTAGTTCTTTAATCCAGTTTGAATTTATTTTGAATATTGTGTTAAAGAATGTTCTAATTTTATTCTTTAACTTGGAGCTGTGGAGTTTTCCTAGCACAATGTATTGAAGAAACTATCTCTTTTCCATTATATATTCTTGCCTCCTTGGTGGTAGATTAATTGCCCAAAGGTGTGGGTTTATTTCTGGGCACGACTTTCTGTTCCATCGATCTGTGTGTTTGTTTTCAAGTAGATTCACACTGTTTTGATTACTGTAGCTTTGTAGTATAGTTGGAAACCAGGAAGTGTGATTTCTCCAGCTCTGTTTTTCTTTCTTAAGATTGTTTGGCTAGTCAGGGTCCTTTGTGTTTCCATGTATGTCTTAAACTTTTTGTTCTAGTTCTGTGAAAAATGCCATTGGTATTTTGATAGGGATTGTATTGAATCTATAGGTTCCCTTGGGTAGTATGGCCATTTTCACAATATTGATTCTTCAAATCCAAGAACATAGTATGTCTTTCCATCAGCTTGTGTCACCTTCAATTTCTTTCATCAGCATCTTATAGTTTTCAGAGGCCAGGTCTTTTACCTCTATGGGTAGGTTTATTCCTAGGTATTCTATTCCATTCTCCCTCATGAACAATATGAAAAAGCAGAAAGATATGACACTGAAAGATGAACTCCCCAATTCAGATGTTTTCCAATATGCTACTAGAGAAGAGTGGAGAAATACCTCCAAAAATAATGATGAGGCTGAGCCAAAGTGAAAACAACACCCAGTTGTAGCTGTGAATGGTGATGGAAGTAAGTCCAATGCTGTAAAGAACAATATTGCATAGGAACCTTGAATGTTAGGTCCATCAATCAAGGTAAATTAGAAGTGGTCAAACAGGAGATGGTAAGAGTGAATGTCAACATTTTAGGAATCAGTGAACTAAAATGGAATGGAATGGAAGAATTTAATTCAGATGACCATTACACCTACTACTGTGGGCAAGAATCCCTTAGAAGAAATGGAGTAGTCCTCATAGTCAGCAAAAGAGTCCAAAATGCAATAGTTGTATGCAGTCTCAAAAACGACAGAATGATCTCTTTTCATTTCCTAGGCAAACCATTCTTTATCACAGTAATCCAAGTCTATGCCCTGACCATTAATGTGGAAGAAGCTGAAGTTGAATGGTTCTATGAAGAACTACAAGAACTTCTAGAACCAATGGAAAAAAGATGTCTTTTTCATTACAGGGGACTAGAATGCAAAAGTAGGAAGTCAAGAGATAGCTGGAGTAACAGGCAAGTTGGCCTTGGAGTACAAAATGAAGCAAGGCAAAGGCTAACAGGGTTTTGCCTAGAGAACGCACTTGTCATAGGGAACACCTTCTTCCAATGGCACAAGAGAAGATCTCCACATGGACAACACCAGATAGTCAATACCAAAATCAGATTGATTACACTCTTTGCAGCCGAAGATGGAGAAGCTCTATACAGTCAGCAAAAACATGACCAGGAGCTGACTGTGGCTCAATTCATGAACTCTTTACTGCCAAATTCAGACTTAAATTGAAGAAAGGATGGAAAACCACTAGACCATTCAGGTATGACCTAAATCAAATCCCTTAAGATTATACAGTGGAAGTGAGAAATAGAATTTAAGGGGATGAGATCTAATAGAGCTTATTTTTAAAAATAAGCTATGTCACATTCAGGATACAGACATAAATTGCAGAGAAAAATCTTTGGCTGAATAGATTCTCTAGTAGGAGAGTTAGAATCTAAAGAGCTTTGTAAAGTTAAATTATAATTAGAAATATTATTAAGTGAAAGCCTTTGACTGTGTGAATCACAAAAACTAAAACATTCTTAGAGATGAAAAAATCATACCACCTTACCTGTCTCCTTAGAAACCTGTATGTGAGTCAAGAAGCAACAGTTAGAACCAGACATGAAACAATGGATTGCTTCAAAATTGGAAAAGGAGTACACCAAGGCTGTAAGTTTTCACACTGCTTATTTAAATTATACACAGAGTACATCAAGCAAAATACCAGACTGGATGAATCACAGTCTGGAATCAAGATTGTAAGGAGAAATATCAACAATTTCGGATGAGCAGATGATACCACTCTGATGGCAGAAAGTGAAGAGGAGTTAAGAGTCTCTGAGGGTGAAAGAGGGTTGTGAAAAAATTAGCTTGAACATTCAAAATACTAAGGTCATGGGATCCAGTCCCATCACTTCATGACAAATAGAAGGGGAAAACTTGGAAGCAGTGACAGATTTTCTTTTCTTTGTCTCCAAAATCACTGCAGATAATGACTGCAGCCATGAAATTAAAAGATGATTGCTCCTTGAAAGGAAAGCTATGACAAACCTAGACAGCATATTAAAAAGCAGAGATATCAATTTTCAGAAGGTCTGCATAGTCAAAGCTATGTTTTTTCCCAGTAATTGTGTATAGATGTGAGAACTGAACCATAAAGAAGGCTGAGGTCTGAAGAATTGACGCCTTCGAATTATGGTGCTGGAGAAGACTCTTGACAGTTCCTTGGACTGCAAGATCAAGCCAGTCAATCTTAAAAGAAATCAACCCTGAATACTTATTGGAAAGACTGATACTGAAGCTGAGGCTCCAATACTTTGGCCACCTGATTGGAAGAGCCAACTCATTGGAAAAGACCCCGATGCTGGGAAAGATTGAAGGTAGGAGGAAAAGGGGACGGCTGAGGATGAGATGGTTGGATAACATCACTGACTCAATGGAGATGAATGAGCAAACTCTGGGAGATAATGAACGACAGAGGAGCCTGGCATGTTGCAGTCAATGGGGTTGCAGAACCAGACATGATTTAGCAACTGAACAGCATCAACATCAAGGGAAAATTCAGGATATTTTGTAAGATAATGAAGCAATATGACAGTTTAAATGGGTTGGCTAATGATTGCCTACTTTTGTTGCGTCACATAGATGTAGGAAAGTTCTGTTTCCATTTTTATTATTTTGAGTTATTTTTGTTCCTTGGAAGAAAAGCTATGACCAACCTATATAGCATATTAAAAAACAAAGACAAGCAGAGTAGCACAGAGGAAGTGTGCTGGGCCCATAAGAAACAGAGACATTACTTTGCCAACAAAGGCCTGACTGGTCAAGGCTATGGTTTTTCCAGTGGTCATGTATGGATGTGAGAGTTGGACAATAAAGAAAGCTGAGCACTGAAGAATTGATGCTTTTGAACTGTGGTGTTGGAGAAGACTCTTGGAGTCCCTTGGATTGCAAGAAGATCCAACCAGTCCATCCCAAAGGAAATCAGTCCTGAATATTCACTGGAAGGACTGATGCTGAAGCTGAAACTCCAGTACTTTGGCCACTGGATGCAAATAACTGACTCATTGGAAAAGGCCCTGATTCTGGGCAAGATTGAAGGCAGGAGGAGAAGGGACTGAACTAAACTGAACTGAACTGAACTGTTATTTTCTGTTATTTCCTCTTTGATTTCTTCATAGGCTCATTAGTTTTTTAATAGCATGCTGTTTAGTTTCTACTTAGTTGTGCTTTTCCTGTTTTTCTTTCTGTTACTGATTTCTACTGTTTCATACTGTTGTCATTGATGTGAAGGACACAATTAGAAATAAATATAAATCATTGCCATAAAAATAATTTTATTAGACACATATAAAAGTCTCTGTGGCCCTACATAGGCTGCAACATGATCTCTTTTTGCTTTTGCTGTCCTTCTTATTTAGAATTGTTAGTTTGTTTTATTTATAAGAATGTTGTATCAAGAAAATTTTTAAAAAAACATCATTTCAAAAACTCTACAAAACAATATTGTTAAATCTGATAACAATGATACATACTGAATGGATCTCTCAGAATGGTTTGTTCTGAATGGTTTCATGACATGAAAATGTTATGGTTGAGACTGTGAATGTTCGATTCAGCTCAGTTCAGTCACTCAGTTGTGTCCAACTCTTTGTGACCCCATGGACTGCGGCACGCCAGGCTTCCCTGTCCATCACCAACTCCTGGAGCTTGCTCAAACTCATGTCCATTGAGTCAACGATGCCACCCAACTATCTCATCCTCTGTCATCACCTTCTCTTCCTGTCTTCCTTCTTTCCCCACATCAGTGTCTTTTCCAATAAGTCGGTTCTTTGCATCAGGAGGCCGAAGTATTGGAGTTTCAGCTTCAGCATTGGTTCTTCCAATGAATATTCAGGACTGATTCCTTTAGGATGAACTGGTTGGATCTCCTTGCAATCCAAGGGACTCTCAAGAGTCTTCTCCAACACCACAGTTCAAAAGCATCAGTTCTTCAATGCTCAGCTTTCTTCGTAGTCCCACTCTCACATTCATACGTGACTACTGGAAAAAACATAGCCTTGACTAGATGGACTTTTGTTGGCAAAGTAATGTCTCTGCTTTTTAATATGCTGTCTAGGTTGGTCATAGCTTTTCTTCCAAGAAGCCAGCATCTTTTAATTTCATGGCTGCAGTCACTATCTTTTGTGATTTTGGTCCCCCGCCCCAAAATAAAATCTCTCACTGTTTCCATTGTTTCCCCATCTATTTTCCATGAAGTAGTGGGACCAGATGCCATGATCTTAGTTTTTTGAATGTTGAATTTTAAGCCAACTTTTTCACTCTCCTCTTTCGCTTTCATCAAGAGGTCCTTCAGTTTTTCTTAGCTTTTTGCCATAAGGGTGGTGTCATCTGCATATCTGAGGTTGTTTATATTTCTCCTGGCAATCTTGATTCCAGCTTGTGCTTCATCCAACTCGGCATTTCTCATGATGTACTCTGCATGTAAGTTAAATAAGCAGGGTGACAATGTATAGCCTTGACATACTCCTTTTCCAATTTGGAATCAGTTCTATAGGCTTGGAATTTGAACCTGTGTTTTCAGTGACATTTTAAAGTAAAACCCTCCTTTGGCACTGGAGGTCTACGTATACTTACAGAATTGCCTTGGTGGTTGTATTTAGCAGTGTTTGGTCAAGGAAAAAGTGCCTAGTTGAGTCTCATGGCCGCTGCATGGAGTCCTTTAAAGGATCCATCAGTCCACAGGAACAGAGGAGAATACTTAACCCTGAGCATTTTCAGAACTTCTCTGACATATCGTCTTATTACCTTAGCTTAGTACAGGTGAATCCTAAACTCTTCCATTCCTAATAATATGTCCTATTCTTTTTTTTATTTATTAGTTGGAGGTTAATTACTTTACAATATTGTAGTGGGTTTTGCCATACATTGACATAAATCAGCCATGGATTTACATGTGTTCCCCATCCTAAACCTCCCTCCCACCTCCCTCCCCATCCCATCCCTCTGGGTCATCCCAGTGCACCAGCCCTGAGCACTTGTCTCATGCATCCAACCTGGACTGGTGATTTGTTTCACACTTGATAATATACATGTTTCGATGCTGTTCTCTCAGATCATCCCACCCTCGCCTTCTCCCATAGAGTCCAAAAGTCTGTTCTATACATCTGTGCCTCTTTTTCTGTCTTACATATAGGGTTATCGTTACCAACTTTCTAATTTTTTTTTCTAATTTTTTTTCTAAGTATGTTGTTCTAAAGGCAGCTTTCCTTGCCAGCATTTCACTTATACTCACTTTACTCACTGAGTCTGGGTAAGGATCTGCTTAAACTAGCCTGGGTTATCTGCTCTCCTCTTCTAGAATCTCTGACCCTCTTCTGCTCACCTTGCCCCCAAGTTTGAGCTTCAGACCTGAATCTAGGAAAGCAGAAAAAAAAATTATTTTCAAAATCTCCTGAAGATGGAGCAAGCTAAAGAATTTCCGAGGTAACACTGTTGTTACAGTTAAAAGAAGAAAGAAGTTCGGACTTATGAGACCCCTCAGTTCCAAGAAGTGTCCTTGAGGGCCACTAACTGCTTCAAAAAGCTTTTACTTCTATTACATCAAGCAACTCCTTACTCATACTGTCAGGACATCTCCTATTTTCTGTTTCTCAGAGAGCTAGTTCACAAGAGTATCTTGGCCGCCTGTTTTCTGAAAGTCCATGAAAGAGATGATATCAGTTTGAAGCGATTTCCCTTTGTGGAGTGCTTTTATTTCTCATTCCCACAGCAAGAGCAAGCAGGGTGCCTTATGGGGTAGACAGGGAAAGCAAATGGGAGGAGCAAGGTTAATATCTTTGAACTCATGTGAGTTTTGTGTTCACGAGTTAGACACCAAGAAATCTGAGCGAAGGACTGAGGTAAAATAAGGAATCATACACAGTCTTTGTCTGTCGTTCTATAAGCACAAAGAATTTTGTTAAGAGTGATTTTCATCGTCAGATTCATTAGCGTAAAACTGTATCTTCTTCTTATGATTTGTAGTGCTATTAACCAAAATACATTGGTATAAAACTCTTCCATTCCAGAATTTTGTACAAGTTATATTTCCTTTGTAGTTGGTAAATTCTTTAAGTGTGAGATTATCATTTTTCCATCTATTTCTTATATTTGTAAAACTCTACCTTATTACTTATGCTTACTTGCTCTTTTCTAATAACATCCATCTATACTTTTTGCTTTGTAATCTACTCCATGTATATCTGAGTCATTTTTTTTATATAAGTGCTAATTTCTTATTATGGAATCACACAGTTAAGGTGCATGTAATAGCAATGCTTTGGTCACAGTTGGTATTGTTGTTGTTTGTTATTGTTTAGTTGCTAAGTCATGTCTGACTCTCTGCAGCCCCATGAACTGTAGCTCACCAGGTTTCTCTGTCCATGGGATTTCCCTGGGAATAATACAGGAGTGGGTTGCCATTTCCTTCTCCAGGGGATATTCCAGACCCAGGGATCAAACACAAGTCTCCGGCTTTGGTAGGCAGATTTTTTATCTCTGAATCACCAAGGAAGCCCCAGTAGGTATATATGTATGCATTAATTTCCTGAAGTAGAATTGAACAGCGCCTTATTGATTATCAAGTGCAACCATTCCTTTTGACAACTTTGTTATTTTTTTCATCCAATAAATAAGATTTATTTTCAGCCAACTGTGTTCCAGATGTTATACAAATTTAAGTAAGACATAATTGTTGTCTTTTAGTGTCTGATGTTCTAAAAGACGATTTTTCAACCTCAGCTTTTTTGACACTTTTGACTGGATAAGTGTTTAATGCTCAACATCACTAAACACTGCTGCTGCTGCTGCTGCTAAGTTGCTTTGGTCGTGTCCGACTCTGTGCGACCCCATAGACGGCAGCCCACCAGGCTCCCCCATCTCTGGGATTCTCCAAGCAAGAACACTGGAGTGGGTTGCCATTTCCTTCTCCAATGCATGAAAGTGAAAAGTGAAAGTGAAGTAGCTCAGTCGTGTCCGACTCTTTGCGACCCCGTGGACTGCAGCCTACCAGGCTCCTCCGCCCATGGGATTTTCCAGGCAAGAGTACTGGAGTGGGTTGTCATTGCCTTCTCCGTCGCATTCATTAGGAGGGCTATATTAGTGACAGCGAGGAGAAATTGGAAACTTGTGCATTATTGGCAGAAATATAAAATGCTGCAGCCACCATGGAAACCAGTACAGAGGTTTCTCAAAAATTAAAAATTATCCACCATATGATCTAGAAATCCCACTTTCTGTGTGTATACCCAAGAGAATTGTCAGAATTTTGAAGAGATAAGTGCTCAGGCATATTCCTAGCAACACTATTCACAATTGCCAAGAAGCGGATGCAACACAAGAGTCTGTTAATGAATAATCTGATGAACAAGATGTGATGCATACATACAATGAAATATTAGTTAGCTTCAAAAAGGAAGGAAATTCTGACACATATTACAACATGGTTAGAACCTTGAGGACACTGAAATAAGCCAGACACAAAAAGTTAAATACAGTACTGTATGATTCCACTCATATTTAATATAAAATATCTAGAGTATTTTTACTGAAAGACACAGAAATTGGTGGTTGGCAAGGACTCGAGGAGAGGGAAATGGGGAGTTGTTTTGAATGGGTACAAAGTTTTGGTTGTACCAGATGAAAAAGTTGTAGAGACTAATTATACAACAATGTGAATGTACTTAATGCTATTGAATGGTATATTTAAAAATATAGTTTTAATAGTAAATTTTATGTTGTGTTCTTTACTACAATTTTTAAAAATCACATATATTCAAAACTTTAAAAAACATTTAAATGGAAGATTATAGATGTAGTAAAACTAAGTTTACTAAAAATAGAAATAGTTATAGTAAAAGTTTAATTTACTTACTGGATAATATATTAATAAAAGATGAGCATGACAACATAAATGGATTTTATCATATCAACTCCACTTTTTTAAAATTTTGTTGTTGTTTAGTTGCTAACTTGTGTCTGACTGTTTTGCAACCCCATGGACTGTAGCCCACCAGGTTCCTCTATTCATGGGATTTCCCAGGCTAGAATGGTAGAATGGCTTGCCGTTTCCTTCTAGAGGGAATCTTCCCTATCCAAGAATTGAATCTGCATCTTCTGCATTGGCAGGTGAATTCTTTACCACTGAGTCACCAGGGAAGCCCTCATTTTTTATATCCTCATCCTAGAAAACAATCTTGCCTGTTCAAAAATATTACTTGAGGACACCAATGGATTCTGAATTTTTGATATGGTGGATCTCACTTCTGAGCATTATTATACTGTTCATCAGATATTCATGAAGAGTTTTCACCCAACCTGATGCTCAATTTACCATGTAACTTTTTAATCTATTTTTTTTTTCATTTGGAGCATAATTACATGCACAGTTTAGGAAATTCAGCCAGTGTTCAATGTAAAATATTAATCGGGCTGCTTGGCACCAGAAGCTAAGCAAGGAAAGTTGAAAAGTCCTAAATTAGGATCAGAGATAAGAAAACTACCCTCACTCTTTACTCATCTCTAAAAATCATTCTCTTCCACGAAAGTCTGTCTCAAAAAAATTGCGCACACACAGAAGTACTCTTTAGAATGTTTTAAATTGCCTTTACAGTCATTCTTGCCATTTGCTTTCAGTTTTTTCTGCCCATTTTCCGATCACTAAATCTAGTTCAGAAGGATCTAGAGTTCTTATTCATTACAAAATGTGTATTGTCCCTTGAGCAAGACAAAGCATCATCATCTATAACCTCACCGTGAAATCTCCACTGAGGGACACCCTTTGGCTCTGAAGGCATCCTTTGATGATTTTGATTGTTCATTTGCTTGTTTTCTCACAGATCTAGATATAGATTGCAACAAACAAGGATCCAGAATTAAAATGAGGCGACTGACATACTTGCTTCAGGTGCAAGAGAAGGAGCCTCCAAAAACTAAGGCATCAAGATAAATAATATTTCTTTATCCACCCCTCTGTTGATGGACATTAGGTGGTTTCCAGGTCTTGGCTACTGTAAATAGTGCTGTTATGATACCAAGGAGAAAAGGGGGTGGTGGAAGGAATTAGGAGATTGAGATCTACACATATACACCGTTGATACTATGTATAAATAACTAAAGAGGAACTACTGCATAGCACAAGGAACTCTCCTTAATTCACTGTGGCGACCTGAATGGGAAGTCCAAAAGGGACGGGAATATATGCATATATATGGCTGATTCATTTTTCTGTACAATAGAAACTAACACAATATTTTAAAGCAACTATACTCCAATAAAAATGAATTTAAAAAGATAATACCATTGCAGTTATTGCAATGTTTTTTGAGAAATTCATGTTGAATGAAATATCAGAATGTTAAATTAAGACAGGCTGCTGTTGTTTATTTTATGACCCTACATTATTGGGCAATGAAACAGTCGTTTCCAATCAGCCCTGGATTCTGGGTCTTTGGCCTCCACCACTGGGTTGGTTTACGAGGGCTGACAATGGTGAACAAACAGATTGGGCAATGTGGAGCTTTATATAGAGTCATTGTTTTGATTGTGGAGCTTTTATTAACTTTTTCTGTTGGGCTCAAATCATGGTAGGACATTTTGATAAGATCAATAAGGGTGTACCTTATTCCTTTTGCTGCAGGCCCCACTATGGTTTTTCGAGGCACTGAAAATCAGAATCTTTACCTGACACCATGCATTTTAGCAATGTGGTGGGAGAGGAGGATAAGGAGAGGAGAGTTCATCTTGGAACTTTTTCTAGGGAGGGGCAGCATCTGAAGGCCTGAACCAGATGGAGTTTTATCAGTTCTTGGCCATTCTTGACCAATTGTTTCTCAGTTTTTGACATTTTTGTCCCCAGTTTAGCAACACATCATGAGCTAATTTCTCAAAACAGCAAATAGACTCAAGGCTAAAAAATCACATCTTAAAAATTCAATGTCATATATTCAGGAAAGGATGCTTAAATATTTAAATCCTCAGTATGTGATCTCTATTGGCTAAAATACAGTGCTGCTTAAAGAGATGGTGCAGCCAAAATCTGTCCTTCAAATAATCTCAGTTTTCACTTTTCCACAGATACTTCCTACTGTCAGTGTCTCCAAGGACCAACAGTGAACTTTAATAGGGGTTCTGGGATTGTCTAGTACTTGTAATCCTCTTATCAAAAAATCATCCTAGCAGACTTCGACATGGTTTCCCAAATGTTTGTCTAACCATGTCCTTCAGGTTTAAGGACATTTGAGATTTTTTACAAGTATAAGATTCAAATGTTATCCTGGAAGGTTAAGAAAAGCTAATGTCAACCATTAACCTTAAAATCAACAATTAACAGCTCGATCCAAATGAGTTTATAATGTTTTCTTCAATAATAAATTGAGCAGTGGTTGTCAAATTTTCAGAGTTACTAGTGCTAGAATTCAGAGTGGCATTGGAAGGATTAAAAAGGTCCATGCCAATTTTTTAAAAAGCAACTTTTAATATATATCATTATAACCCCATTCATTTGCTATAATTTCAGTACTAGTTGAAATAATTATTTATAGAAATATTAATTTCCCATTTTGTCGTGAAATAAAATACAACGAATTAAAGTTTCTCAAGTTTTTATAGTAAACAGGAACCCTTTCAGTGACATTGACTAGCCTCTGACATAAAGGGACATAGTCTGCCCTACCCCACCCCACATACCAAACTCAGTCTTCAGACTCAGTTATTAAGGTCAGCATCACAATATGTAGTATGCATTTTGTTGTTGTTCAACACTAAGTCATGTCCAACTCTTTGTGACCCCATGGACTACAGCATGCTAGGCTTCCTTGTCCTCCATTATCTCCCAGAGTTGGCTCAAGTTCATGTCTATTGAGTCAGTGAAGCATGCATATCCTGCCTTTGTAAAAATGAATTTTCACATTTAATAACTAAATAATTAGGTGCATAAAGTAAAACTGCCTTTTGATCACATCATGAGCTGTGTTCAAATCAGTTCCTCCCATGGAACTACTCTCTGGCTGGTGAAAATAATATTTAATATTATTACTCCATCCTCTTACCTCATTAGTAGAATGTATGCCCCTCCTACTTCTCAACATGAGTCAACACAGCTCTTTTTGGTGTTACATTAGGGTTGTTATTTTGGAAAAGCCAAGGAAGCTATGGGCTTCTGATCTCAGGTATGAATATGAAACATGAAGAGTTAAATAAATGCACAGTCCTGTTCATCTCCTTTCCCCTATGTGCACCGTGGCCTTCTTAAAGGTAGGACTCCCTCAATACAGCAAACCTGAAAAAGAATGCCATCTGATAAAGTATGAGCAATATTCATGAGTTTAATCCCTCAGCAGCAGAGGATGCCAAGCCTCTGGGTCCTGAAGGGTTTAATTACAATCTCCTTGTCAGAGAAGAAGTTGGATTTGCCTCAGTGGAGTTGGATTTTCGGCAATCGGAGGCTTTACTTCTCCTATGAAACAATTTCCCAGTACCACTAGTCCTAGAAACAGTTTACATAGGAGTCTATGGGGCTCACTCTCAGACCAAAGGCCACTCGGTGTCCTTGTGTTTGCCTTTCTGCCTTTCATAGCTCATCTTCAGAGAGGCTTTTATAAAAACAGAACAGAGTCCTCACGGGAAAGCATTCAAGATTCCTGTTGTCAACTCTGCTCTTAGTCTCTGCTGTTGCCTGTTCCACAATATTCCTTAATTCTTGGATGACTGATGTAAGAGTGGTGGTTTAGTTGCTAAGTCTTGTCTAGCTCTTACGACACCGTGGACTGTAGCCTGCCAGGCTCCTCTGTCCATGGGGTTCTCCAGGTAAGAATACTGGAGTGGGTTGCCATTTCCTTCTCCAAGGGATCTTCCCAACCCAGAAATCGAACCTGGATCTCCGGCATTGCAGGCAGATTCTTTACCAACCGAGATATGAGGGATGCCCTACTGATGTAATGGATCCTACCTTTTAGCTCAGCATCCTGCACAGAACAAAATGCCAAACTGACCTCCCTGCCCCAGAGTGTTTGAGGGGCAAGACTGATTCTCTGGATCACAGTCACAGCCTCCTGTACCTTTTGCTCTTAGAAGTGACTATTTTAAGGATGAGTACTGTGCCTGTCATGTTTTTAAACAGTATTCTATGTTCAAAATATTGTCACTCAGACTATCTTAATGTTAAAGTGTATAGGAAGTCATTGGTTCAGGAACTCACCTGGATGGAAGTCGGAAAATGAATTGTAGGACTTGCTAGAAAACAAAAGAAAAAGAAGTTGGTAGTATAGAACCAGTCTTTACAGAATAACCATGTAAATAATTTCATGCTCAAATATACTCTGTTTCTATAGCACCTGGAAAATATTTGTCTTGAGTGTGAATGCATATTTGATGTCTCATCTTTGGGGACTTCAAAGATATCCTAAAACTGTAGAGATTCCAGACATGTGAGTATAGACCCAAACTGTGAAAATACAATTTTTAGAAAAGAGGAAGACACACTATATGATGAATAAGGTCTGAGGATCTAAAGAGACTTTAGATCTTTAGGTGACTAAAGAGACTACCCTGGTGGTCCAATGGTTAAGACTTCACCTTCCAATGCAGGGGGAATGGATTCAGTTCCTGCTTGGGGAACTAAGATCTCACATACCAAAAACCAGAATGTAAACAACAGAAGCAGTATTTTAACAAATACAATAAAGACATTCAAAATGGTCCACATCAAAAAAATCTTAAAAAAGGAGTATACCATGGTGACTAAAATCGCTAACACTGTGTTGTATAATGGAAATTTGCTATTATATGAGAGTAAAATGTACTTGCTATCACACACACACACACACACACACAGAAGATAAATATGTGAAGAGATGGGTAGGTTAATTAACTAGATGGGAGGAATCTTTTCATAATGTACACATATATCGTCATTATGATGTGCACTTTAAATATCTTACAATTTCAGTTATAGCTCAATAAAGCTGAAAAATAAAAAATAAAATAAAGATACATGTTAAAAAGGAAAAAGAAATGAAAGAGGAGACACCAAACATTTCTACCCTCATCCCAGCCACTGTCTCAGTGGACACAGCAAAGTTCTCCTAACTTCTCTCCTGTGTTCTGTATTTTGTCACCTTCATTGCCTTTGAGTGATTGTTAACCAGGGCTGATTTTGCCCTTGAGAGACACTTAACAATGCTGGAACATGATTTTGGTGGTCACAACTGCATGTGGAATGATATAGTTCCATAAGGCAGAGGCCAAGGATGCAGCTAAATGCCCTGCACTGCACAAAAAAACACCCTCCACAGCAAAGAAAGATCCAGCCTAAAGGTCAATTGTGCTGAGAAATGCTAGCATATTCTCGCATCGCAGCAGGAATGATCCTTTCAAAATATACAACAGATAATGTTACTCCTGCTCAGAGGCTTCCAGTGGTTTCCAGTTTCCCTTGGAGTACATGCCAAGGGTTTCGCATGGCCCGTGAAGCCCAGGATGACCTGCTCCTGTTACTCCCCTGACCTCACCTCTTGTTTGGTCCCTCAATTATTACATCCCAGCCACAGCATCTCCTTATTTTTCTGGCTCCTCTCTCAGTCCATCCTCATCTCTGCCTTAACATCATTGCTTCAGAGAGGACTTCCCTGACAACTCTATCAAAAAGCAAGCAAACAAACTAAAAACAACTCCCCCATAACTCTGCCCAATCCCCGACCCCAGGAGCAGAAAATTAGATCATAATCCTTGGTTCACAACATACACTCAATATTAGTTCACAAAAGGCTCTTCTTTCCTGTTTCCTCTCTCCCTTTTTTCTCCCTTCTTCCTTTCTTCCTTCCCTTCATCCATCTTTTCTTTTTCCTTTCATTTTCTCCTTCAGAAGTATGTAATTAAATTCATGACTTCAACATCCAACATGAAAGCTAGAACATGCTTAGAAACCTACGTGATCACTCCAAGCTTCTCCTTATCCAAGATAACTACTATTGCAAATTTTGTATTAACAATTTCTAAACCTTTATTTCATATTTATTTAACACTTCTATGTGTACTCTTTTAAAATTATACATTTTTGTTGTATGTGTATTTTATTTTATGAAAAAATACTGATTTTTAAAATATCTATATGCTATATTTTTCTCATATTCATATTGCTTAGATCCATCTACAGTATTGCATATAGTTGCAGTCACTCATTTTTATTTCCCTGATTGAATGTGCCAGAATTTACCTCTGTAGTCCCCTCTATATAGACATGTATTTATTTCTAGAAACGTGACATTATGAACTGAGTTGTTGCTGGAAACATGGTCCAGAGTCTTTTGGGTTTCTCTTAATAGAAGTTACCACCAGCTGATATTTTATATGTATGTTGATTTATTTGTTGATTGTTTCCTCTTGGTAGAATGTAAATCCCCTGAGAAATAGCCTCTATTTCCCTCCTGTTGTATCTAGAAAAGCTAGAGGAGTGCCGAGTATTCAGTCAGAACTTGCTTAATATTTACTATCTTTACTTTTCCCTCTTAGCCTCTTGTCCAGCTTATTATATTAGTTTCTTAACTAGTTTCCGTTTCCTCCCTTACTGCCCTTGGGTTGACTTTCAGCATAACAGCCAGAGTGATCTTGTTAAAAGGTAAGTCAGATTCTGTCACTTTTCTGTTTAAAAACCTCTAATGGCTTCCCACATCTCAAAGTAAAAGCCAAAGTTCTTATAATAAACTGTGATTTTGCATGATCTGGCTCCCTCCTACCTCTCTGACCTTATCTCCTAACATCCTTCCAATCATTCTCATTAGTCCAGTCACACTGGCCTCCCTGTGCTCTGAACACATTAAATCCACATCTCCACTGGACCTTTGTACTTCGTATTCCCTTTGCCTAGATAGTTCTCCACTCAGAGGTCCATCTGGTTCATATCTCATTCCCTTCAAATATATGCTCAAAGGTCACCATTAGTAGGTCTTCTCTGCTTCCTCATGAAAAATTCTAACCTTGCAATCACTAAAAAAAATTCTTTACAGAGCTAGTGCTTTGTTTTTTCTCCTCATCTCTTACTGCTTTTCAATATATATATTTTTTCTTACTGATTCATTTCATCTATCTTCTCTTACTAAACTCTAAATGGTAGCTTACATGAGATGGAAACTTTTATTTCTTTTCACTATTAGTTCTCTCACTATTAAATCTTTGGTCCTGGAAAATGTGGGGAACATACAAAATGTTCAAAGAAAACAATCAACAAAATGAAAGGCAACCTACAGAGCAGGAGAAAATATTTGCAAACTATATATCTGGTAAGAGGTTAATATAAATATATGAGGAGCTCACAGAATTCAGTAGCAACATCAACAACAACAACAAAAAAACAGATAATCTGATTTTAAAATGGGCAAAGAGCCTGCATAGCCATTTTTACAAAGATATACAAATGAACAATATACACGAAAATGTGCTCAGCATCACTATCAGGGAAATGCAAATCAAAACCACATGAGATACCACCTCACACCTGTTCAAATGGCTAGTATCAATAAGACAAGAGGTAGCAAGTACTGGTGAGGATGTGGAAAAAAAGGAATTCTTGTGCACTGTCAATGGAAATATAAACTGGTACAATCACAAAGGAAAACAGTATTGAGATTCTATAAAAACTAAAAATAAACTACCATATGACCTGACAATTCCAATTCTGGACATTTAACCAAAAAAATGAGATCAGTATCTCAGAAATATCTATATTTTAATGTTTATTGCAGTGTTATTCACAATAGCCAAGATATAGAAACAACAGAAGAATCTATCAATGGGTGAATGGATAAAGATGTGATGTATATACAATGGAATATTATTCAGCCATAAAAAGATGAAAATCCTGCCGTTTGTGACAAGATTATGAATCCAGAAGACATCATGGTAAATAAAATAAGCTGGATAGAGGAAAGACAAGTGATGTATGATCTCTCATCATATGTGGAATCTAAAAAATAAATTAAAAAAATAAATAAGTCATAGACAAGAGTAAAATGATGATTTCCAGGGCTGGGGGTAAGGGTGGGTGGTATGTGGAAGAAGTGGAGAGATGTTGATCGAAGGGCACAAAGTTGCAGTTATAAAATGAGTAAGTTCTAGGATTCCAATATACAGCATAAAGACTATAGTCAGTAATACTGTGTTGTATGCTTGACATTTGTTGAAACATCTTAAGTATTCTTACCACACACACACACAAAATTCTTTTTAAAATGAATGTGTTAATGAATTTCATGGTGGTAATCATTTTACAGTGCAAACAAATATCAAATCATCATGTCATACAACTTGAATATATAGAAATTTTTCAGTTATTCCTCAACACAGCTGGAAAAGTAAAATTATGTAAGCACTGGCTGATTGAATACACTTTAAACATATAGCATTTTATTTGTTAATTATTCCTCAATACAGCTGTAAAAAAACAAAGTATTTGCTGAATGAATGAGCATAATGAGGAGTGGGAGCAGTCACTCATCATACAACTACTTATTTTGACATTTACCAGATCACATGTATAGCTTTGACAGTCTAACGTATATCAAAACAACTTAAAGCTTTAAAAACAATTCTTTTTGAAGACACTGATGCACATCAAAAGAAATAGATTATGAGGTAGGATAGATACCTAGATTAGAGTCATGCTACAAATCCTGTAGACCCTTGTTATTCATTTGCTTAAATATATTAAATTGCATGTTCGCTTTTCATAAAACAGAAAGCAATGATTTTCTACAGGGTGCGGTCGAATCCAGATTCACGTGCTGCATTCATAAGGAATGAGGAGCAGGTCTTTCTCGTTGTTTGTCACACATAGAGCTTCTAACCAGACTTGAGAGGAACAAAAATGCTGTCATGATGCTACTGTGGCAATTGTGGTCTTGAAGGAAAGCAACTGTTTTGCCAAAGTTAGTACAAATTAAGAAATTATATAGATTTAAATTTCAATTTCAAAATGTCAAAGTTCTTCACTTTTGTGTGCTTTGTGAAAAGAAATCTCTAAGGAAAAAACAAAAGATTTTTGTAAGGAGTTGGTGGATGGGATAGTTTAGAAAAATAGAGGAGAAGATAGCTGATTTCCGGGAATCATCTTGCAACTAATCATTATTAGCATAAAGTTGAAAGTGAAAGTCATTCAGTCATGTCTCACTCTTTGCAACCCCATGGACTAACAGTCCATGGAATTCTCCAGGCCAGAATACTGAGATGTGTAGCTATTCCCTTTCCCAGGGCATCTCCCCAACTCAAGGATCGAACCCAAGTCTCTCACAATGCAGGTGAATTCTTTACCAGCTGAGCCACCAAGGAAACCCTAGCATAAAGCTAATACTCAAGTAATAAAATTAGAGCCCTTTGGAAATACCAACACATTTTAGCACTAAAAGATTTGGGGCTCAGAATATGTCTTATAATTTTTGATGTAGCTAAATCTCAAATTATTCAAACCCTTAAAAAGTCAAATGAGGCATATCCAATTTGCAATCATAGTCTGTGGTCCTCTCAACTCCATCAAATTTTGAATTTTCATATAAAAGAAACTTTCATTGTGCTATCATCCTTCTGATTTGATCAGCTCTATCTGTTGTATAGAACTAGAATCTTTATCCACACACAAGGAGTTGACTTGGTTTTCTTTGCTACAATTGCTTCTTAACTAAGTTTTTAAAATGAAAGTCCCCAAACAAAACCTTCTAATGAGTAGAAAAATTATTGCTTTGAAAAAAATTAATGGTTTTTGTGTGTGTATGGTGATTCCCAGTGCCATTTAAGGAGACACGGGGGCAGAGATTCCAAGGCTGAATTATTTCATCCACAAATGACAGTGTGAGCAAACAGATGTTTAATCTATGCCCCTGAATTTGGCATCGGTGGAAGGAAGGAAGGTCTCCTTGCTGTTATTTGAGGTCCCCACCCAATCCCAGACATAAAAGCAAAAAATTTGCAAGCTCTGAAAGATAGAACCAAGATAAGTGGAAAAACTCTTCAAATATTTGTTTTAAAAACCCTTTGAGAGCATATTGAATTTGGATCATGAAAGCAGAGCTCAATTTCTACTTTGGATTTTTCCCAGTTTCTCATTTTTTAAAAAAAAAAAAATGTTCTTTCACCACCTCCATGTTCAGAAGGCTATGAGTTTGCTTTGTTTCCCGTCCGACCTATTCATATCAAGTTAGTTACACTCACTTAAATGCCCCCGCCTCAATTTCAGCTTGTCCCACTGAGCCCTCCTATGGAGCTGGAAAGTGATACAGAAACTTTTGTTTTTTGTAGAGAATTTAATGTCTCGATTTCAGAAGACCCCCTTTCTTTGTAAAGAACAGAATGCATGGACGTTCTTAAAAACAAATAATTTCCCATTAGAAAAAGTTACATGATTGGAAAAAGAGAAGCGCACATTGCTGTAATTACCGGTACATTAAGCAGGGAATGAACAGCTGCGTGAACTTGGAGCAGTAGAATAACAGCCACTGAGCCAGCTTCCCCATATGGTCCAAGGGAGGAGGAGGAGCTTGAAGCTGCTTAGGGGTTGGAGAGGTGAGGAGGGGGCACACTGGAATCCCATTCAAGTGAGAAACTCAGGCCAAGAAATGTCTGGCTTCCCAACCCAAACCAGCTTCCTCTGTGCCGCACTGGGAAAATCCCCCTGGCCTCCATAACAAAAGCCTCTAAAATCAATGTTGTTTTTTCCTAAAGAGAGCAAAATGTGAGTGTTTTCAGACTCTTGGCTCCCCTGCTACTAATAGGAAAGATGACCTCAGAAAGACTGAATCACTTCCTCAGCTTTCTTGGGGTGTGGCTATGACTTGAAATGATTGATATCACTAGAAGCTAGCATCTGCCTTCTTCCCAATTAGAAGTAGGGTCCGGCCAACAGCAATAGGACTTCACCACCAGATATTGGTCTCAATCTGTTGCAGCAAAAAAAAAAATGTTCAGCCTTCCTACTGATATTCACTTCAGAATCTGGCAAATTTGGTAAAAAAAAAAAAAAAAAAAGTAGACCAGTGCCATGGTAACCTGTCATTATCAGTGCAAATCCTAACAGAAAAGCATCCCACTCTTCTTACATTGTATGTCATAAATTAAACACAATAAATTTTATTGTGAAAACTTCTCAGAAGACATTCCTGAATAGATGAGGTAGAAAATGCTTGCATTCTACTAAACAGAGCTAAAATTTGTTAGTCAGTGGAAGGGTTGGCTATAAAGAATCTAGCTATTTACACGGTAAAATACCAAAAGGGCTACATCATTTGCAAGGAGATGTTCTTATAAGTACCATGTCCAAAACCACTCCAGTTTTAGCTGTATGAAGGTTATTATCACAGAGAATGGTGGCCAGCTGTTCTTCATTGCCACTGAAACAGAATGAGGGAAAAAAAAATGGCATCAAAATGGAATTAGAGGAATTTAAGCTTCCTGAAAATTTGAGTTAGTTTACAGGAGAGGGATCCACCCCTAGAGTGTTACATAATGGATGCTTTTCATTGCTATAGCTTTTCTCTCTTTTCCTATGAAGAGAGATACTTTTAAGACAGTTCAGGTAAAATTCTATCCATTAGCAAAATACTGAACTTGATAATCTTACCAAAAGATCTGAAAAATATTTAAGAGTTATGACTACAAAATATTAGGCTATGCATGGAGAGTAATTTATGAGAGTAATTCATTTATGTGATAGTGCTAAGGAATCTTATCAGATTGAATACTACTAAAGTAATCCTGTCATAAATGGGAACATTTCATGCCAGTTTGACAAGCTTATTTCAAAAAGGAGTGTAATATTTTCCCTATAAACTCATACTTGATCATCTTAGAAATGTGTAAATTTAAGAATAAAATAAAAACAGTGTTTTACTCAAATTAGGCACAATACTATTTCTTAGGAAATGACTAGATAGATGTAAAACACTATTTGATGGATATTGGAGTGTCCATATTTACTTTCTCTACCTAGGAATTTATAACTATATTCAAGCAAGTACTGAAATATTAACCATGTAGGACTTTCTTAATAAACCAATTAATAAATCAGCAATGGGAAAGACACTCCAGTCTTCCTCACACAAACAATCTTTCATTGCCAGATTCTGAACTCCATGCAACACTCCCTTTTGGTTTTCCAGTCAACATGAATGGAAATTTCTACTAGATATTAGTCCAGATCCTCTATGAGACAGAGCTACGTTTTAGAAATCAAGGGCCACATTCAAGTTTGAACATCTCAGTAGACTTGCAATAAAAAATTCTGGATTATTGGCTTTCAACCTGATAGCTTTTCTTCTCAGATACCATAATAAAAGAATGGCACCATCATTTGTGGCTTTTCTGACAGCTAATATTTATCTTTGGGACCTCTGATTCTAGGGAAAATGCACTTTATAAATAGCTTGAAATTTTATTTTTTTCCAAGCAAGAAGGAAGGGTAAAACAGCAATAACAAAAATAGTTTTGCTATATATCTTGACTTAAAACTCTCAGGCAGTTAGGCCATATACCATGGTCTTCTACAAGGGTTAAGGAATCAGATTACCACCAAGTTACAGAAATAGTTCTTTATTTCAGGAAATATTCAATTATTTAGTCTAAGGCAAAAACTGCATAGATATTCAAAAGTGTATCAAGCGTCTGGCAACACAAGTCATATTATTATTTTTCTGTTCTCTTTATTTCTTTCTGGGACATTTGTAAGAGATTCTTCTAGCTGTTCAGTTTCCTTCCCTGAAATAGTTTTTCCTTCATACAGCAATACAGTTGACTTCTGAAGAAGAGATAGTTTATCATGCTTTGATTCTGGACCCAGCCTAAGTGGGCTTGAATTCCACATTTGTCACTTCCCAGCTGTGGGATCTTTGGGCAAGTTACTCAACCACTCTGAATCTCTGTTTCTTCTGCCATACTCCATTGTATGCTTGCTTGGAGGATTTTATTAAAGTGCTCAGAACTTTGTCTGGAACTGTTTACCTGTAACTCTACGAGATGATTTGAAATTTTAAAAAGACAAAGATGGTCCGTCCATCAGCACAAGAAGATCATAGGATCAGAAATAACTACTTTTCACACAGGTAAAAAAAAAAAAAGAAAAGAGAAAAAGATTGTGCTCATTGACATTTATATATGGTGCAACAATATATTAATTCTGATTTTATTTTAAAGCAAAGGTCAGTCTTTAAAAATACTTGTAAATAGGAACAGTAGATAAAATAGACAATGATCACAGTTGTTTGGGGGATGGGGCGGGTAGGGAAGGATAGCACACTGAATTTCTCACATTGCCTTGCTTATCATGTGCTCCTCCTGAACAGAGATGGAAAAGAGAAGAATTTGGTGAAATGAACAGAGATGGAAAAGAGAAGAATTTGGTGAAATGTATGACTTAGTTCATTTTAGCCAGTTGGTACTAAGTCCCAAAACATAAGCAACTGAAGTTAGCAGTTTCCCTTTTTCAAGCACATTTCCTAGTTTTAGAGGTTGCACTCATCCCCCCAAAACTTGTCAAGATCAATTATAAGTTTAGCTATGTTTGTGCATTCATTTCATCGATATTAATTGAGCACCTCAAAGCAAAAGCACCTGGACTTTGCCTGGCAGTAGCATGGGTGATCAGAGGGAAGGATGTAAAGAAAGACTTCAGTCCACAAAGATGAATAAGATACAGTACATCAAGGAACTCAGAGCCCAGTTCAGGGTCACAAAAATCATGTGACACATGACCAAATGAGGTGTGGGAAAGAGACCAAGAGAGAAGGAAGTGTCTAGCTCTGCTTAAGAAATGTCAGGAAGTTTTCTCAAATGAAAAGAGGCTTGATTTCAGGGCTACAAGAAAAGTGGGACTTCACCAAGTGCAAAAATGGAAAAGAGAGCATGAGGAAGAAGCCCACATGTGAAAAAGGATGTGCGGGAAAGCGCTGAGGCCTTGAAGAACTCAGCTTGCTTAGAACACAACTGGCAATTTATGGCTGAAACACAGGGCATTTTGTGACAGCCGGTGGGGTTTGCAAGCACAGGAAAGACAGGTGTTTTCAAAAGGCCAAAAGCAACAGTATGGTGGGAATCCATTTATGAAGTCTTGGCTTCATAAGCCTGGCTTATTTGATTCCTTGCCTGAAGAAAGGAAGGGAGAATCCAAAGATGGCAGCAATCTGAGGGCCTTTAAATGAAGAATGTACCATTTTCTTTAAGGATCAGCTTCCCGGAATTCTAGAAGATGGGGAAAGGGATATTCCCTTCTACGTGGCTCATATCCCATTCCAAACAATGTAAAAGAGAGAATTCTGAATGACAAGAAGGAATTAAATGAACTCACAGTCAGCCTGGTAATCTCATAGTTGCATAGCATTTACTCATAATATATTACTGAAATCAAAAATTAATATGCTGGTTGTTTATAATATTCATTTGTATTAAAAAGTCTGATTCTGAAAAGTATTCTTATTTACCCTAAATCCTGCAATGGAGAGAAAAACTAGAGTGACTCAAACCTAGTTTTTGGGTCTGTGAGAGAAGACGCAAGAGTTATATGTGAGATGTGGCTTGTGAAAAAGTGCTAAAGCAATTCAAAGAGGGATTTTTACAGCCAAATTTCAGATAAGGAAGAGAAACGAACTCCTGAAACTTCGATTTACCATTGAGTGAGGTAAGAATGGGTCATGGTGATCTGTACTAGAAAGACCACATCTCCACAACTCACTCAACCTATAAGCTCATTCTCCAAAGACAAATCACAACAATCTCCAAGGACATATTTGAAGTAAGAGCAGTCTGTAGTATACGCTGTGATATTTGACCCTTCGCATCTATACAACAGAGCTGTAAAAAAATGATCTGGATTACCTGACCAACATTAAATTTGAGAGGACTAAACCAGTTCAGGTTTTCATGGCTCTGCTCCGCGTATTAAAAAAACAAAAAGACAATAATCATAGCATTTACTTTACTTCTCCAGTTTCTCAGAAAGCAGCATGAATCAGCCTTCTCCAAAGAGCAGAGATGGAATCGGAGTCGGTAAACACATGCTGCAGTGGGCCTCCAAGGTGCCCGGGTCCCCTCTTGCTCATTAGCAGGCAGCAAGCTAAACAACAGAATCATGGTGTGCTGCATCTGGTAGCATTGTTTTCCAGCTCTGCTGCCAAGCAGGTGAAGTATTTTAATCTCAGACTCTAACGCCTATACAATTTGTCCAATTCCTTCAGCATTTGTGAACAACCCGAGAAAAGGAATTCTTCAGACAAATAAATGGGGGCGGGTGTGAATGAAAGGAGAAAAACACCTGTTCCCGCAGCTGGCCAACAGACCTCCCTTTAATGTGCTGTCTGCAGGGAAATCGAGGCGTCTCGGGTTACCCGGAGGCCTTGGCCTGCAGTGGAGCCTGTAGAAAGGAATTCTATGACCAGAAGATGTGAGGCTTGGTCTGTGGCCAAAAACAATGGTGAAAGGTACAAAACGAGAAGCTCTGTCAGGACAAAGGCAGTCAATCACAAAACAACACACAGCTTGGCCGTTTGAAGAAAGGAACCCAAAACCAAAGTCACAACTGGATTAACAACTGGTTGATCCCCTTTTACCTTCTAATGCTTCTCTGGCTAGCGGCTACTTGTTGAAATCAGATTGAAGTGAATACAGTCGCCAGCAGCATACACTGTCTTCGTGTAGGGCTAGTTCTGGCTGGTTTCTGAAAAGCAACTTGCAAGATTTATGCTCCTCTGTCTTCCGTCCATGTTTTTTTCCATTAAATGGGGGAATTTAGAGCAAAGTTACCAGCACAACTCCAACCCAGGGCTGGAGAAGTCCTCGCTGACTTGCAAAATAACTGTGGCTTCAGCAGAATCGTGAGCCCAGTAGTCACAGAGGTGAAGCTCATAAAAATTCTGTGCACATATTTTTAAAAACAGAAGAAAAGGTCCTGCAATCAGGTCCATATTGGATCTAATGGTTGGTTTCATCCCTTAAAACACAGCTAAGTTGGAATAATGAGAACAAATAGACTCAAGGGGAAGGTTCATTGCAAGAAGAGCTTAAATCTTCCCCTCAAATATGTATGGATATAGCTGTAAACAGATAAGCATAGTTTTTTATATAATGTACAGACCACAGAGAAGCTATCAAAGTTAAATGAAGAAATATAGAGGGGCTAAAAGTTAAACCAGACAATAGCCACTGAGAATCCTGGCTCACATAGCCCTGAATGTTTGTAGAAAGATTGGGAGGTAGGGCAAGCCTGTTTCATATGATTTCTGAGGGCCAGGAAAGTACCACTACATTCTTCAGTTCAGTTCAGTCGCTCAGTGGTGTCCAACTCTTTGCAACCCCATGAATTGCAGCACGCCAGGCTTCCCTGTCCATCACAAACTCCCGGAGTTTACTCAAACTCATGCCCATCGAGTCAGTGATGCCATCCAACCATCTCATCCTCTGTCGTCCCCTTCTCCTCCTGCCCCCAATCCCTCCCAGCATCAGGATATTCTCCAATGAGTCAACTCTTTGCATGAGGTAGCCAAAGTATTGGAGTTTCAGCTTCAGCATCAGTCCTTCCAATGAACACCCAGGGCTGATCTCCTTTAGGATGGACTGGTTGGATCTCCTTGCAGTCCAATGGACTCTCAAGAGTCTTCCCCAACACCACAGTTCAAAAGCATCAATTTTTCAGCACTCAGCTTTCTTCACAGTCCAACTATCACATCCATACATGACCACTGGAAAAATCACAGCCTTGATCAGATGGACCTTTGTTGGCAAAGTAATGTCTCTGCTTTTTAATATGCTATCTAGGTTGGTCATAACTTTCCTTCCAAGGAGTAAGCGTCTTTTAATTTCATGGCTGCAGTCACCATCTGCAGTGATTTTGGAGCCCCAAAAATTAAAATCTGACACTTTTTCCACTGTCTCCCCATCTATTTCCCATGAAGTGATGGGACTAGATGCCATGATCTTAGTTTTCTGAATGTTGAGCTTTAAGCCAACTTTTTCACTCTCCTCTTTCACTTTCATCAAGAGGCTTTTTAGTTCCTCTTCACTTTCTGCCATAAGGGTGGTGTCATCTGCATATCTGAGGTTATTGATATTTCTCCCGACAATCTTGATTCCAGCTTGTGCTTCTTCCAGCCCAGCACTTCTCATGATGTACTCTGCATATAAGTTAAATAAGCAGGGTGACAATATACAGCCTTGACGTACTCCTTTTCCTATTTGGAATCAGTCTGTTGTTCCATGTCCAGTTCTAACTGTTGCTTCTTGACCTGCATACAGGTTTCTCAAGAGGCAGGTCAGGTGGTCTGGTATTCCCATCTCCTTCAGAATATTCCACAGTTTATTGTGATCCACACAGTCGATTACATTCTTACCTGAACACTGATGCCTGGAAGTCCCATAATGGATGGCAGGGCTATTCATGCTTCACTCAGAGCTTGGGTAAAATGCAAAGACATTGGAAAAGTACCTGTAAAATAAAATTCACAATGAGCCCTAAATAACTGAATATTTCTAGTAACTTACCAAAGAATGGCAGAGGGAGATCAGGAGTGCTTGAGCTCCTTGAAAGGATGGAGCTTTAGAGGGGCGCCATGAAGTTAGGTCAATGAAGCAGGAAGTGAAGCTTGGACAATGATGCCAAGCTTTTTCTCTTTGAATTTGACCGTGTTTGGGTTATGACTATAACAGATGGAACTGATTGGGTCACCACTATGTGAAATGAGAAGGAAGCCTGTGCTCAAGGAGGAATCAAGTGCCCCAGGTGTCCAGTCCCAAATATTTGGGCAGTGAATTTAAACACATGAAAAAAAATTATTCTTGGAAAACTCTTAATGAACTGTTTTCAAAAAAATGTCTAAAACATTTATTGTTATTTTCAATTGTAAACCAATATGAGCAATGTTTCACTGTTAGTCTTAAAGAAATGTGTGTGTGCGTGCTAAGTTGCTTTAGTCATGTGCAACCCCATGGACTGTAGCCCACCAGGCTCCTCTGTCCATAGGATTCTCCAGGCAAGAATACTGGAGTAGGTTGCCAAGCCCTCCTCCTTAAAGAAATGATTCAATTTATTAGATTTTTGCTTAATAGTCTGCTTAAAGTTTCAATAACAGGGAACTTATTTATTAAAGGCATTATCATAACCCTACCTAAAGGATATCAGTCTTGGGTGTTCATTGGAAGGACTGATGCTGAAGCTGAAACTTCAATACTTTGGCCACCTCATGTGAAGAGTTGACTCATTGGAAAAGACCCTGATGCTGGGAGGGATTGGGGGCAGGAGGAGAAGGGGACGACAGAGGATGAGGCAGCTGGATGGCATCACCGACTCAATGGACATGAGTTTGAGTAAACTCCAGGAGTTTGTGATGGACAGGGAGGCCTGGCGCGCTGCGATTCATGGGATCGCAAAGAGTCGGACACGACTGAGTGACTGAACTGAACTGAACATAAAATAGTGTTGATTTTCCAATGACGCTTCTTCCTTTGGGTAACACTTAGGGAACTTTGAACCATTTTTAATACCTAGAGATATATTTTCCCCTAGAATCAGATGCACACACACACACACACACACTCTATTGGAGAGAATGCAAGTTTGATTCATGTCCTCTTTTCCATCTGTGATGATGCCACCATCTCCACCACCATAAGAAATAATTGGCCCTTAGCCTTTACCATGCTTCGCTGAATATACTGAAGAAAATATTCCACTATATTATCACTGACTCTATTGAATGGGATGTTGAACTGTTTGGGCATTTCCATTGAGTTTGAAAATGCACCATTATGTCTTTCTAACTGTGATGAATTATGAATCTACATTGGCCATCCATCATATGATTTGCTCTATGCTCTGTCTGGTGGGAAAAGGAATGGGGTCAAATGGCAGTTAAAACATGGGCACATTTCAAGAGTTTTAACACTTTCCAATATTAGTTATCCTCACCAAGTCTTCAGCCAAGTATCAGTTAGCTCACAGACAGACAAAATTTTGGGTAGAAAGAAAAATAATCCTGAAGTTCATGATTTCTTTAAGGCTATTGGCTACATTATGAAGTTACACAATTTTAGTTGCTATTCAAGCTTTATGATATTCATGAACATTGAGAAATCATTTGACACTTGAAAATGTATATCTATTTCAAATGTTAACTTACTGCAGAGATGAAACCATACTACAAATCTGACATTACATTGGAAATAATCAACTTAAAGTACTAAACAACTTTTTTAGATCTCAGACTACAGTGATAAAAATATATCTTTTAAAGACAGATTAGCAGGAAACATAAACCTCATTTAAGCACTAGATTAGAATTTCTTTGCTTAGGTGAAGATGGTGAAATTAGACCATTGCTCCCTGTAACAACTCTCTTATTTGTCATAAGATGTAATCTGCCTATTCAAAGCAAACCCAATTTGTAGGTGGACCCAAGATTATTGTATATTTTTGGAATGTTGCTCGCAGATTATAGTCTCTAAGTATTGCGTATGGAGTCTGTGTCTCTCCTCTGAATCAAGAAAGTTTTAGCTAAGCTTAACTTGGACACCAGCTCAAGTAGAAGTCTACTTGATTCAGTACTATACCTTCCTAGTGTGAGAAAGGGGCTTCCTAGGTGGTGCTAGTGGTAAAGAACCTGCCTGCCAATGCAGGAGACATAACAGACACTGATTTGACCCTTGGGCTGGGAAGATCCCCTGAAGGAGGCCATGGCAATCCTCTCTAGTATTCTTTCCTGGAGAATCCCATGGACAGAAGAGCCTGGTGGGCTAAAGTCCATAGGGTGGCAAAGAGACAGTGTGAGAAAGGAGTGAAGGCAATTTCAAGTATCTTGTAATTTTGTTTTCTGTACAGAAATGGATTCACCATCATAAGAAAAAATCTGTCTGGACTTTTAAAATAATTCATTGTAATCAGACACACAATGGTATATATGCATTTCAATTCAGTTCCATAAACAAGGGTTAAATACCTTATTATTCTGTTATGAAGCAGAATGTTTTAAACACTTGGACTTTATATACAAAATCCTCTGGGACTACTGAAGAGCAATAATATCCTTATGAAATGAGGATGTCATTAGGAAGAAGTGATATTTGATCTGTTTCTTGAAATTGAACAGAGTTTCAGCGGATAAGAGATGGCTCTTACACAAGAGTGGTGTCAGGGACCACCAGCTGTAGCAGGAAGCCCAGAATAATCACAGTGGAAAGGAGGCTTTGCTGCTGCCGTCTTTCATAGTGTATTTGGGATTTCAATAGACAGAAATGCCAAAATTGACTTGCACCTGTGCTCAAAAAGAGAAATAATATGTGGAAATAATGGCTTGTGATCTCTTCTCCACTCCACAACCACCACTCAAAGCAAGGCCAGGGCTGCAGCCAAGTTGGCCCACTCAAGAGATGGACATGTGGACAGGTTAAACAAAGAGAGCAATGTCACCCTCCTCAACACCTCTATTGAAAGTGTTTTCATCAACTCACTAGTGATACACTTCACACTCAATACTCTCTCCCCCTCAAAAAGTAACCTTAATTCTCCTGTGGGCTGTGTTTGACATTTCTGACTTCTTTCTTAATGAATAAGTGTTTATGTTGTTCCTAGGACCACTCTTGTCTTCTTTTTTTCCTTGTCTGAAAGCTTGGAATCCCCACAGGTCCTCTCAGGTTCTATACACATTTTATGCAATTGCCTTGTGCAATTTCATCTACTTCCATAGTTTTAGCTAAACTTACATGCTAGTGAAGTTCAAATCTACAATACTTCTCAGGTCCTATTCCTTTTTTTGAGTTCCAGACATAAATCTGCTCCTCACTGATCATTATCCATCCTACTTAATCATAGACCACCAACAATAAGTGAACGTGAAAGTCTCTCAGTGGTGTCTGACTCATTGCAGCCCCTTGGACCTTAGCCTGACAGGCTCCTCTGTCCTTGGACTTCTCCAGGCCAGAATAGTGGAGTATGTCATTGTTCCCTTCTCCAGGGAATCTTCCAAATGCAGGGATCAAACCTAGGTCTCCCACATTGCAGGCCCATTATTTATAGTTTGAGCCACCACCAACAATAATGAAGTCACTAAACCTTATTTGCATTCCTCTTAACTGTTTTTTTTTGTTTGTTTGTTTGTTTCCCTGATGTCTCAGTGGTAAAGAATCCACCTGCCAATGCAGGAGATGCAGGTTCAATCCCTGGGTTGGGAATATCCCCTGGAAGAGAGCATGGCAACCCATTTCAGTATTCTTGCTTGGAGAATCCCAAGTACAGAGGAGCCTGGCAGGCTACAGCCCATAGCGTTTCTCAGAGTCAAACACAACTGAAACGACTTAGCATGATTGCATGTAACGTTTTTTAAACCGATCCACCTTAATCCATCCGTATAACAAAGAATTCATGAAAACCAACGTGATTGCTCCCAAGAATTTCAACAACAGCTACTAAATGCTTTCAGTTTCTCTAATCTTTTCTTTCTGATGCTTCATACTGCTGCCAGAATGATCTTTTCCAATATAAATATGATCCTATCAGACTTCCAGCTGCTTACTGCATAAGGTCCAAAGCTCCTGTTCTGGTTTACAAATAATTTTATTATCAGGTGTTTCTTACTCTACCAGCTCCATCATAGTCAGCATTCTCCTCCTTATATTCTGGGCAATACCATACTTAATGTTTTTAATTTTTATATTGCATGTGGCCATTTTCTCTTGCCAGGAATCAGCCCACTCATCTATGCTCCCACCCAGTTTAAAGAGTGACTACTATTGTAACCAACTTTCCTGCCCAACATAGGCCCACCATTACCGCCAAGAGTATGAGGTAAGGTGCCTTACTATGTACACTTCAGAATCTTACACTTCCTCTAGCATAGCATGTAGTGCACTTTCATTTTACTTACTCATTAGTATATAATATTTTAATTTTTTATGCACCAGGACCATGATCTCTATGAATGTTATGGAACGTTTTTGTCTCAATCCTTTTGTTTCTTTGGTACACAGCATAATATCTGATATATAGCAGGTGTCTCATTATTATTTATAAATAGAGAAATAAAATGGAAGTGTGCCAATCAAGTTCTGAAACAACTGGTTTTCTAAGAGTTCTAAGATATAGTTGGAAAAATTAAGGCTGGAAAACAATTGATTCAGATGTATATACCTCAATGGTGTATTAAATTGTAATATTTAATAAAATGTATTAAATTGTATCTTAAACTTATTTTGTTAGCAAGAAGAAAGCAAAGCACTTCTATAGGTGATGTGGACAGATCTTGGCTTTTAGAAAGGTTTGGGGAATGGACTGTACATTCCATGTACAGAATGGACTGGCAAGAAAGGATACTAATGAGGCATCTTTTAAAGGACTTAGAAGAGATACTGTTAACCAATGTCATGGCAACAAGAATGAAAGGGATAAAAATTATTTAGGAGCCACTGTGGGATAGAATTGACATCTCTAGTGGATCATCTGGATGTGGAGGGCAAAGAAAAAGGCTGTTCTAAAGATAAACTTAAGGCTTCAAAACATAGTTGCTATGGGGGACACAGGAGCACAAGATCATTCCAGGAAAGAACAAGATGAGACTTGATTAGGTCCTTTTTATACGTATTGAATTTGGGAGAGTCTCAAAAAGTAATTAGAGACATAGAATTGACATGCAGAAGAGAAAGAACAAGGAAAGTGAACCAATATGTTTTTGGGTTTTATTTGTAGAGAAGTGAAGTTTGTAGATACATTGTAAGAAAACAACAAGAAAAGGAGAGGGACAGTTGCTTGGTGGGAAGGGTTCCTGTACATGGGACAAGCAGGAGAGAAACAGGTGAAAACGTGAAAGAGGGAATAATGGTATACACAGGAATAGACACCAAATGGCGAACTGTCATTGAACCACACTAAAGAGAATTTCAGAGATATGCGTTAAACTTGATTATTTCACTTGGATTGGATAGGATAAGGACACAACTGTAATCTTTGGTCTTAAAATCAGCAGAGAATTGGTGGCTTTGAGACCACAGTTTTAATTGTATTTGCCACTTGAAATGACTACAAAGGGCCGAGGAATAAGTAGGAGGTGAGAGAATTGAAGCAGAAATTACTGCTTACCCTTCCAAAATTTGTGGTGATACAAGAAAGAAAGAAGATGCAAGTGAGACAAAGGAAAGACTTTTAAAATTTTTGAAAGAGGAGATCACATTTGGAGGCTAAAGGGAAATGCCCAATGGAGTTGGCCATCATGTTGATGCATAAAGTGAGGAATAATTTCAGAGACCAGATCACAATGAAGAGAGGCATAGACCTGCGCCACAGGTAGAAGTAATGAGTCTTCCATGGAGAAGAAGAACATGGAACAAGGAAGAAAATAATTAAATCTGTAGGTAAATGCTATAGGACTTGAGGTAAAAGTGAGAGGCAGAAAGTTTCCTGAGTCTTTAAGGATAAATAGAACTTAAGATGGAGAAGGCAATGGCAACCCACTCCAGTACTCTTGCCTGGGAAATCCCATGGATGGAGGAGCCTGGTAGGCTAGAGTCCATGTGGTTGCAAAGAGTCGGACACAACTGAGCGACTTCACTTTCATGCACTGGAGAAGGAAATGGCAACCCACTCCAGTATTCTTGCCGGAGTGGAGAATCCCAGGGACAAGGGAGCCTGGTGGGCTGCCATCTGTGGGGTCGCACAGAGTCGGACACGACTGACGTGACTTAGCAGCAGCAGCAACAGAACTTAAGATGGTTGGATGACATCATTGATTCAGTAGACGTAAACTTGGGCAAAACTCCAGGAGGTGGTGAGGGACAGGGAAGCCTGGCATGCTGCAGTCCATGGGGTCATGAAGAGCCAGACATGACTTGGCGACTGAACAACAGCAAGAACTTTTATACAGGTGATAATGGAGCATTCCAAGGAGAGCAATTAATGTCAGGTGAAGCATTGATGCAAAAAGCATCACATGGGGCATGACCAATTAGAAATGGTTAAGCGTGAATGCTGATTACGTGAAAGATAGAGGATGCAAGAGATAACAGAGGAAAGGAAGGTAGGGATCAAATTATAATGGAGATATTGAAAAACATGTACATCGGTCTCTTGTAGGTCAAAGGCAATTTTAGAAGAGGTTTAGGCAAGGGGTGACACAGAAATCCTAAGCATAGATGATTCTGGCAGCTATAGGGAGAAGGGCTTTGTACAGGTCCAGGAAAGACACATACCCAACTGCAAGTCTGCACAGTAATCTAACAAGAAGTAGCACACAGTGAGGAGGATACAACAGAATCAATACATATTTGAAGGGGAAAAAAAATCCAGAAGACTTTGTGTTTTAAGAAAATGGAGGCATCTGAGGACTTGCCTGATGGCCCAAGTGGTTAAGAATCTGCCTTGCAATACATTACACAGGTTTGACCCTTCTTCCTAAGGAAGAAGGATCTTCCTTCTTAAGGAAGATCTGGATCTTCCTTCATAAGATCCCACATGCATAGAGCAACTACGTCCACCACTCTAGAGCCTACCCACCAGGACTATTTAGCCCCTGAGCCACAATGAAAAATTCCACATGATGCAATCAAGGCCCTGCTGCATGCAGCAGCTAAGACCTGACCCACAACTAAGACAAATAAATATTTCCAAAAATAGAAAAAAAAAATGAGAAGGCAAAGAAAATCTTAAGATTTTATTTTACATGATTGGTCAGAATTTGATTTCACATACTAAAGGAATAGGAAGTAAAGCAGACCTTAGAGAGAAAAGTGAGTTTTGAGACTATTGTACTGAAGAATTTTGTCTGATATTTGCATTGGGGTGGGATTGAATGAGATCAGCTATTGATTAGAGTAACTCAGAGACTGGGAAATAAGTGGGATCAGAAGGATCTTTAACCTCTTTCTTGGTATGCTCCCTGGGGCTCATCATAACAGGATGTAGGGACTGAATTGGTGAACCTGAACCCAGAGGCTTCAGAAACTCCACAGAAACAGGGGGTTAGGCAAAGTGTTGAGGAGAGAGACAGTGGTTTGGGAAGGTAGCCAGTAGAAAAGAAGTTTTCATTTTCACTGTATATTGCCAAATCGGGCTAATACTAAAATCTACCTGTCATGATAAGATCCTGGCAAAGCAGGATGTTCTGTCTCTTGACTTCCATATGGCCTCCTTATGCTTCTCTGTGATCCTGGTATTCATATTAACCTGATTGCAACTGCACACTCATTTCGGGAATGGATAACTAGTGTCATAAATTGGCTTTCAGGAAATATTTCTCCACCTACCCCCACCCCTCCCCCCCAGCATTGATCCATATAGGTTTAATTGCTTCCAGGTCAATGAGAACTCTACAATGAATCTTTAGACAGAGGACATGATTTACCTGGAACATTGCTATTGTGGAGGAAAATAAGCTCTTTTCCATTTTAAATGCAGGTATTATTTTGCTCCAGAACAACTCAGGGGGATTTTTTTGTGAATTTTTTTCCAGGCACCCCTCTCTCTACACCTCAAGTAACATTTCCAATGGGAATTTCAGAGATACTAAATTGCAACCAGAGAGTAGCTTTTCATTAGAAGGATAGGAATCCCTGAAGGGTCATGGTTTATGGAGGACTAAAGAACAAGCAAGGATCATGTGGCTGAAGTAGGAATTTCCCAAGAAAATGTTTCAGGTCATTAAACAGAATGGAATTTATTCCAGGTTTAAGCTCTTTGTCTCAAGCTTTTCTTATCTTCATAATGAAAATAATAATGAAAAAAACCTCAGTGAAGATTTTGTCAGAATTTGTTAGCAAGTTAATGAAGCCAAGTTCATCTATGTTTCTACTTGCTTTAATATGAAATTTAACATATGTATTCAAAGAATGGGCCACTCTCTACGTGCAATGCACACAGGAGATGCGGGTTCAATTCCTGGATTTGGAAGATTTCCTGGAGAAGGAAATGGCAACCGACTCCAATATCTTACCCGGAGAATTCTCCAGAATTAGAGAATTCTATGGATAGAGGAGCCTGACGGGCTACAGTCCTCAGGGTTGCGGTTAGTGACTAAACAACAAAACAAAATTCAAATATCATTATATTTTATGTTAAACATGAAAGTATTAAATTTCACAAACTTAGAGCCCAATAATTGTCGTTTTGGCAAGGGCTAAATTTTATCATTGCCAAATACTTTCCACTCTAACCTCATTTCTTTTTGCTTAAAATTAGCAAATGTTTTCCCTCTAAGGGACATGGGTTTCTCTGCTCAGAGGTGAGACAAGTTTCTAAAAAGAAAATTTGAAGTCTTCTGAAACACTTTTCATCATAAGCACAAAACAAAATAACCCATATTTAACCTTTAGAACATGAAAATTCTTGAGCTTTAAGCACAAAGTTTCATGGAACGAGAATTAATTTATTTTTCAGGTAAAATTTTTCAAGTTTTAAGAATGGCTTAAAGTGATTATTGAATATTAGATATAGTCATTATAACTGAGTAATTTAAAGCAGTTATTCAGGGTTATATCTAATATTCTAATATCACTGACATATACACATATTTAGAACAAACTTTGTGAAAGAGATATTTTAGTAAATCAAAGTTTTTATACAGTTAAGAATAAAAATACTAAATTAGAAGAGTATCTTTCATCAAACTATTTTACATACATGTAGAGCTTCACAGTCAAATCATTTTACAAACCTTATCCTGAAATCAGAAGTCTCCTACTCCACTTCTTTTCTGCATTCTGCTCTCCAGAAGTAACTACTGACAATTCTTATAGCAGTTCACTCTTTCATCCAACTCCATAATTCCAAATAGTAATTTTTCCTGTTGGCTCTTGGTTTATAATTCCTAGATATTGTCTAATAACTTTCTATTGGAAAACAAGAAGCATTCTTACATCCCTATGCCCTGCATCCCTTTCTTTACATCCTCCAATGCAATTATATCATACTTTTATTAGGGTCATTTTAAGCATGACTGACTTTTGTTTTTCCTCCTGCTAATAATTGTATCTTTTTAATTTGCTTTCGTGATTTTCTGTCATTACCATTAATGCTTCCCAGGCTCTCCAAGTGCATTAAAAAGATGCTTGAATACTCTCTGTCACATGGTCAAAAGCTTCAGTAAGCCAGCAATACAACTGTTTTTCTTTTTTCCCTTTCAACTTCTTCCCTGAGTCCTCTGTCCCTGTCCAATTTGGAAGTCCACTTTATGCCTGCTTCTCAGCTGTTTCCTATGACTTCATTTATTCTGGGTCTTCATGTGTCTGGTGTCTGTTTTTTGGGCTGTTATTTCCTGTTGCAGCATACATCCTCTAATGTTCAGTGAAGTCCACAAACCACTTCTAATTCACAGATTATCGTCCATAGTTTGTGATAAGAATAAATATCACTAGGGAGCATTTGAAAGCTCTTATAATAATTTGAAATTCATACTCCATTCACACCTTTAACCCAGCTATAGATCTGTTCAGATACCATTGAACAAAATAGCAACGCACCTAAGAGACAGATGCAGTAAGACTGTGTCACGTGGGATGACATTTCAAGCTATCAATGGTAAACCAAAAGTACAAACCAATCTGAAAAAAGTGAGCATTAAAGTTAAGTTGTTACTTTGTAAAAATTTTAATTGAAATAAGCCTTTTCTAAATCTACAGCTTATCACTTAAGTAAGGGTGGTAAACTTTCTATTGTTTTCAGTGATAAAATACTGACAGTAAAATAAGTTTCATTAGATATCTTGTTGAGAATAGCCACAGCTTTTCTGAACGTGGAAGTGGAAGTCATCCAAGAGATAAGGCAGAAGAAATTCCTAAGAAATGAGCACTGGTTTAGTCATAAGTATGTGTTGAGTTTGTTCTTTTTAAGTCATGACTAGATGACTTAAGCACACTGTGCAAGGTGCACAGATATACGACTAATTAAGTAATAACATTCTCAGCAATGAAAACAGTTCTTCAGGATTCTGAAGTGATAGCTCTATTTATTTATTCAGTCTTTTTATGCCCACTATTGGCCTTAAGGAATCGAAAGACTCTGATTCTGAGCTTATATACGCCTCTGGCTCACCTTCTCTTTCTTTCTTTGTTTTTCTTTCTTTCTTCCTTCTTTCCTTCCTTCCCTCCCTCCCTCCCTCCAGCCCTCCCTCCCCCTAAATTTCTCGAATCTTCCTTGTCACTGGCACTCTGAAATTTCACAATAATGTGAGTTAGTATGGGTTCCTTTTCACGCACTGTGCAAGTCAGTCTTTTCAGTCTGGAAATGCATGTTCTTTATTTATGGTTTTTATCTGCCTGTCTATTTCTTTTACATTGCAAACTCTCCCCATATATATACCTGATGTTCTTTGGCTGTTGGGTTATTTAAGATTTATGAGACTTTTTAAAAAGATGAGTAGGTGTTTATTTATTTTTTTTAATCTCAGCATACTAGGAACACAGTGGAACTTCCTAAATCTGATAAATGATATATATCAAAAACCTAAGAAAATACAATATTCATTCATCAAATATTACAACATCACCCTTGATACCAAGAAGGAAAGCAAGGACATCCACTGTCACTTCTTCTGTTCAGAATAAACTATCTGTTTTAGGCAGTGCAGAAAGGCATGAATAAGAAACAAAAGTCAAAAGAATTAGAAATGAAGAAACTAAAATTATTAATACAGGATATAAATATGCACATAAAATCCAAAGACTCTTCAAACAAAGTGCTAGAATTAGTGAATTTACCCAGGTACTGGGTTCAAGGTCAATACAAAAAACAAACGAAACTCTTTAATCTATCTCTGCATTGTTGTTGTTCAGTTGTGAAGCTGTGCCCGACTCTTTGTGACTCTGTGGACTGTTTCACGCCAGGCAATGGGGCTTGTGTCCCTCAGTGAATCTATGAGCCCTGCTGTGCAGAGCCACCCAAGACAAATGGTCATAGTGAAGAGTTCTGACAAAATGTGGTCCACTGGAGAATGAAATGGCAACCTACTCCAGTATTCTTGCCTCGAGAACCCCATGGACAGTATCTCTATATATCAGAAACAAAAGAAAAGTAACATTTAAAATAAAAATAATATTTGTCAAAACATTTTTTTTAAATACGCGGGAATAAATCTAAAGAAAAATATGCAAGATTTTCTCTCTGGAAACTGTGAAACATTATTGTGAGTAATTAAAGAAGATATGTAAATGGAGTGAAACCCCATATTTTGGGGTTGATAAACTGAATATTGTGAAGATATTTTGAGGCAATCCAAAAAGTGAACAAACCTAGTAGACTAACAGTACTAGGTGTCAAGGATTATTTTAAAGGTTTAGTAATTAAGGCTATGTGGCATCAATACAGGTATAGACAAATCAATGGGATGAAATAGAATCCCAAGACAGACTTGTAGACATATGCCACCTGACTTAATGCAAAGGCAGCATTGCATAACAGTGGGATGGGATTGGCATTAAGAAAAATGGTGATGGGTTAATTGAGTATCCCTATTGGAAAAAAAAAAATGAATAAAATTTTCCCTGTACATGCCACAGGCAAAATGGAACTACAGAAGTTTAGTGAAAGCACAATAAGAGCATAAATTGAAAGGCTTAAAATTAACTTAATTTTATATATAGTTGACAGCATGAAAAGCGTTCTCATCCATAATTATTTTACTAGTTTTTATGAAAAACCTGTAAACTAAATACAGTGTGTGCACGTCTATATGTGTGTGTGCACACTCAGTTGTGTCCCACTCGTTGGGGCCCCGTGGACTGTAGTCCATCAGGCTCCTCTGTCCATGGAATTTTCCAGGCAAGAATACTGAACTGGGGTGCCATTTCTTACTCTGGGGGATATTCCAGACCCAGGAATTGAATCTGCATCCCTTGCGTCTTCTGCACTGGCAGACGGATTCTTTACCGCTGTGCCACTTGGGAAGTTCAAAGTACATATAGTGGATGTAATTATCTCTATTCCACAAATGAAAAACTCTAAATTTTAAAGAAATTTAGTCTTTTGCTGACAATTATACAGTCATTAAATGAATAAAAAAGGGATTCACCCAGTCCAATGCCAATAAGTTTTGAGAAAAATAGAAAAAAATCAGCAGGTTGATGTAATTTACTAAACGTATACCCTGTGTTTCAATTCTCTCTTTTGCAATAGTTCAGCAGGGTTATGTGGAGGAGGAAATGGCAACCCACTCCAGTATTCTTGCCTGGAAAATCCCATGAACAGAGAAGCCTGGTGGGCTACAGTCCATGGGGTCTCAAAGAGTCAGACACGACTGAGCATCTAAGCAGAGCAGAGCAGAGCAGGGTTATGACAAAAGATAAACAAATAAATGATATGATTAGTGTGAAAATGGTAGGCAGTCAGTAAATATCAACCTCTCTTTTTGACCTATCTTGAAGTCCTTTAGCCAGTGAGGAATGTAGACACGACTGGAATTAATGTCTCGAGCACAGTGCATGCAGCATTCTCTGCTGCTTCTGATAAATGATACTGATAGGGCTCAAGGAACTGGTGAAATTGGCCACCTGTGCAATGTGAAACCTGTCACTTATCAAACAGCAAAACAACGGGAAATTGTTAGAAGGTGACAGCGTATTTTATAGAACAAAATGTTCCAATTTTCAAGACATTTCACAAGTGTTTTCTTTGTGTGTCTTTATTTCCTTTTATGCTAGTGTGATTTTTTTTCCCCCCTGTGTCCTCTGTCATTCTTACACTGGCTTAGAATTCAGAGCCTCTCAGCTTCCCCTTCTGACCTCCTACTGACAGCGTCATCATTGTTCCTAAAAGTGTGATTAGGACTCATGATGGCTGCATGACAAACCTTCCCAGGGGAGGGACGCTCACTTGTTCCAGAGCATTTGTTTTACTTCAGTGAACACAACCGAGAATGACTTCAGAGCAGAGCCAACTATTACCTGAAAGTCCTGGGATTTTTTTAAGCAGGAAGAAAAGAAAGCTTTTTACCTAAAATAATTGAGTGAATTTAAACCCAACATATGAAAATCTTCTGTATACAGCAGATAAATCAAAGGCATTTACTGGAAATGTAGAAATCATAAAATTTATTTTTTATTGAGGTGTAGTTGATTTACAGTTTACAATGTTTGTTATTTTAAAGTATACAGCAAAGTGATTTAGTTACCTATACTATATATATATTCAATTACATAGATCCTTTTTTAGATTTCTTTTCCTGACAGATTATTACAAAATACTGAGTATGGTTCCCTATGCTATACAGTAACTCCTTGTTGGTTATCTACACAAAATCATTTAAAGACAGGAATATCTCTAGTTTGGGCTTCCCTGGTGGCTTAGACAGTAAAGAATCCACCTGCAATGAGGGAGACCTGGGTTCAATCCCTGGGTTGGGAAGATCCCCTGGAGAAGGGAACGGCGCGCTACCCATTCCAGTATTCTTGCCTGGAGAATTCCATGGACAGAGGAGCATAGAAGGCTACAATCCACAGGCTCACAAAGAGTCGGACACGACTGAGCAACTAACACTTCCACTTTCTTTTTATCTTTAGTTCAAAGTTGTAAACTCAAATGCATATAGAAGTCAAACAAGTGGTAAGAGCGAAGCCAACTTTGTAACAATCACAGCTGATGGGACTGCCTGCTACTGGTACACATTGTACCCAGGATAGCCTTATTCCTTACTAACAGAAATCCTGTTTTGTTCAGAATGGCTGTTTGCACAGTTAAAATACTCAACTTTGTAGAATCTCCTGCAGCCCATGGTGGTCAGGTGACACGTTTATAGCAATGAGATATAAGTAGAAATCTGCAAGGTAAAACCACTCAGAAAACTGTTGTCTTTCCAAACAGAAAGGACAGCCCCAGCAGGCACAAGACTTTTATCATTTGCCCTTCTTTCTGTCTAAAATGTACTTGGTCATAATGCCTGGGAACAAATTGACCGTCTTGTGGCCATGGAAACAAGTCACCTCACTGAAGATAGTGATGCAGGAACAAACTCAATTATCAAAGATGTTTTGAGTATTTGCCCTGGGGCAAGCACTGAGGAGGCTTCCCTTGTGGCTGAGCATTTAAGCAGGAAAAGATTCCTGGTAAAGATTCTGACTGCAACGCGGGAGACCTGGGTTCAATCCCTGGGTAGGGGAGATCCCCTGGAGAAGGGAAAGGCTACCCGCTCCAGTATTCTGGCCCGGACAGTTCAATTTTATTGAACTATACAGTTCATGGGGGTCACAAACAGTTGGACACAACTGAACGACTTTCACTCATTCAAGCACTGAGGAGAAATAGGACTTTATTCTCGTGGGCTTTAAATTCTTAAGGAGAAATGAGAAACAGTCAGTAAGGATGATGGGTTCTAGTAAGTTCTTTGAAGAACACAGTGAGAACAAAGAGCATAGAAATTGGTACAAATCTGATATTAATTTAGATAAGAAGGTGGGCAAAATCTCTCTGATAGAGTGACATTTGAGTCATAGATTTTTTAATATTAATGTTGATTTCTTGGCATGATATTATACTATAGTGTTTTTAAATTAATTTTTATTGAAGTACAATTGCTTCACAACATTGTAATACAGTTTGCTCATTGTAAAGCAAAATGCATCAGCCACACACAGATATATAATCATAGACTCTTATAAGAGGTAATTGGAAGAACTACATCTACCATGCATGCGTGCTCAGTGGTGTTCAACAATTTGTGATGCCATGGACTGTAGCCCGCCAGACTCCTCTGTCCATGGGGTTCTCCAAGCAAGTATCACTGGAGCGGGTTCCCATTTCCTTCTCCAGAGGATCTTCCTGATTCAGGGATCAAACCTGCATCTCCTGCATTGGCAGGTGGATTCTTTACAAAAGGCTGTATTATTGTCAACTCTGAGGAAAAAAGCGGTCATCATCCCTATGTTTGAGGAACCCTGAAACAAATGCCCTCTTCTTAGTGAGTTATATTGTACATTAATACATTAAAGGGTTAGGGTTAGAACTAAATAGTTCTGAGGTAAAGAAACATACATAACATCACTTAATCCAGAAGTTCCCAAATGCATTTGACTTGGAACCCTTTATTGGAGTTTGTCCTATGAACCACCTCTGGAAAATCTCCAAGTCCTAGTATTTGGTAATGCTGGCTGTGATTGCTCTGGGATGGAAACAATTAACTATTGCTGAATCCTCTAGAGAATTAACTGAAACTGACTCATTTGCTTTTTAAGTGCTTATAAATAAACATTTTTATTCAAATAAAGTAGAGTCTCAGATCATGGTGTTCTGTTATTTAGCAAACAAAAATAATCAAAGAAGCAGAAATTATAAACAAAGCACTAGTGACAATGCTGTAAAAGTAAGAAGTAAGGAATTTACACTGATATTAAAAAAAAAAATCCCCAAAATCTAAATTTTCAGGGAGAATAACACTCTTTCCTATTTGTCACCAAATATCTTATTTCTTTTTCCCACCCTGCATTTCTCTTTGTCCCATGTTTTAGTTTCAAGGTATTTATTTTGCCTCATGTTTTTACTATGCTGTGTGGTCCATGAAGGCAAAGACCAAATCTTGTTCCCTTTTCACTTGTAAAAGTATAGTGTAGGACATGGCTCATGTTGGGTGCTGAATTAACAGACAAAGTCATTCACAATTAATATCACATCACTGTGCTCAGTTATTTCACATCTGAGATTATTGTTTAAAGCCAGTCCAGGAGATAAACTCATTGAAGACATTGTTTTTTGCTTTTTTTTTCCCTTATTTCTCAATATTGTCTCCTTTCTCTGCCATCAAAAAAACTTCAAACTTCCCACACAATCTGAGTACACTGTATCCTAACAGTCATTTGGACAGTACAATAAGATGGATAAACAAGTCAATTTTTTTTTAATTTTTCTTTTTTTTTTTTCCATTTGTTTTTATTAGTTGGAGGCTAATTACTTTACAATATTGTAGTGGTTTTTGTCATACATTGACATGAATCAGCCATGGATTTACATGTATTCCCCATCCTGATCCCCTCTCCCACCTCCCTCTCCACCCAATTCCTCTGGGTCTTCCCAGTGCACCAGGCCTTGTTTCATGCATCCAGCTTGGGCTGGTGATCTGTTTCACCCTAGATAATATACATGTTTCGATGCTGTTCTCTCAGAACATCCCACCCTCGCCTTCTCCCACAGAGTCCAAAATTCTGTTCTGTACATCTGTGTCTCTTTTTCTGTTTTGCATATAGGGTTATCGTTACCATTTTTCTAAATTCCATATATATGTGTTAGTGTAGTGTTATGGTCTTTATCTTTCTGGCTTACTTCACTCTGTATGATGGGCTCCAGTTTCATCCATCTCATTAGAACTGATTCAAATGAATTCTTTTTAACGGCTGAGTAATATTCCATGGTGTATATGTACCACAGCTTCCTTATCCATTCGTCTGCTGATGGGCATCTAGGTTGCTTCCATGTCCTGACTATTATAAACAGTGATGCGATGAACATTGGGGTGCATGTGTCTCTTTCAGATCTGGTTTCCTCAGTGTATATGCCCAGGAGTGGGATTGCTGGGTCATATGGCAGTTCTAATTCCAAAAAATCTTGAATAGCCAAAGTAATCTTGAGAAAGAAGAATGGAACTGGAGGAATCAACCTGCCTGACTTCAGACTATATTACAAAGCTACAGTCATCAAGACAGTACGGTACTGGCACAAAGACAGAAATATAGATCAATGGAACAGAATAGAAAGCCCAGAGATAAATCCATGAACCTATGGACACCTTATCTTCGACAAAGGAGGCAAGAATATACAATGGAAAAAAGACAACCTCTTTAACAAGTGGTGCTGGGAAAACTGGTCAACCACTTGTAAAAGAATGAAACTAGAACACTTTCTAACACCATACACAAAAATAAACTCAAAACGGATTAAAGATCTAAATGTAAGACCAGAGACTATAAAACCCTTAGAGGAGAACATAGGCAAAACCCTCTCCGACATAAATCACAGCAGGATCCTCTATGACCCACCTCCCAGAATATTGGAAATAAAAGCACAAATAAACAAATGGGACCTAATGAAACTTAAAAGCTTTTGCACAACAAAGGAAACTATAAGCAAGGTGAAAAGACAGCCCAGATTGGGAGAAAATAATAGCAAACGAAGCAACAGACAAAGGATTAATCTCAAAAATAAACAAGTCAATTTTTTAGGAGGCCTTTGCCAGTTAATCCCTCCAATGTTCATCTCTGATTTTATTTTAGATCTCTGGGAAGATGTAAAAAAAAATAATAATAACAATAACCGCATTCCTTCCCAAACCAATTAATTCCCCCTCCACCTTTATTTTTGTTGTTGTTGTTGTTAAATCATCTGTGGGATTTTTCAAAAAATTCCCCAACTGACTTAAATATGTCACAAGTGTTAGGAACTCTTTTGTGTTGGTCAAAGTCATTGAAAGCTTACTGCTGCTGCTGCTAAGTCGCTTCAGTCGTGTCCGACTCTGTGCCACCCCATAGATGGCAGCCCACCAGGCTCCGCCGTCCCAGGGATTCTTCAGGCAAGAACACTGGAGTGGGTTGCCATTTCCTTCTCCAATGCATGAAAGTGAAAAGTGAAAGGGAAGTCGCTCAGTCGTGTATGACTCTTAGCGACCCCATGGACTTCAGCCCACCAGGCTCTTCCATCCATGGGACCTTCCAGGCAAGAGTACTGGAGTGGGGTGCCTTTGAAAGCTTAGGAACTCTCTAAGTGCAAGCAGTGAAATGAAGAGGGTGGGAGAACATTCAGCATGGTGTGCAAATGAACATACAGCTGGTGGGAAGATGTGTCAGCCTGGCTTCAATAAATTCATATCAGACAATAGCACCAGGGACTTCCCTGATGTTCCAGGGGTTAAGGCTTCACCTTCCAATGAAGGGAATTTGCTCCCTGGTCGGGGAGCTAAGATTCCACGTGCCACGTGATCAGAAACCAAAACATAAACTACATAAGCAATATTGAACCAAATTCAATAAAGACTTTAAAAGTGGTCCACATCAAAAATAAAAACTTAAAAAAAAAATAGAAAAAATTTTTTAAATTTTAATAGAAAATATTTAATTTAATAGAAAATAAAAAATAGGGAAAAAAAGTAAAAAATAAACAATAGCACTATCTTTATTAAAGAGACCCTTCAGCACCAGTCAGCTGACTCAGACTCTGGAAATACTTTTAATTCTTTTGCAAAAATGTTGTCCCAAGATCCTCATGAATCTAAAATACCAGTATGCCATTCATGTATTACACTAAAGGCAAGATTGGAAGGACATAGACCTGATAGTATATTACAGTGCTACTCTGATAGTCCCCTAGAACACTTTGAAGTCCTACAGACAAGAAAAGGAATAATGAGAATCTGTACTTGTTTTATTTCAATGTGCAAGTGGGGTGTTGGATTTTGCTGACTCTAAATCCACAGGCTTCTATTCAGAGCCCAACTGCTACAATTAGTAGCTCAGTTGACAATTCTTGGGCAATCACATATTGTCACCTACCCAATATCACCATTGTATTTTTCTCCTTGCTTAACCACAGTTCACTGATGCAGGTAAGAGAGGTTGCCTGCCAGTTCTTAAAGAATGTTTTATGCAAAATATCCCCCAAAGCCACTCTCTTTGATTTCTACACACAACAGTCAATCTCTGAAAGTCTATTGAACATATAGAGTAAGAGTCCATTAGCCTTAAATGATTCTATTTAGTAGATGATATACTTAAGTAAACTAAATTCTTCCAGAGTGGCAAGAGTGAAAGTAAAAGTCATTCAGTCACGTTCGACTTTTTGTCACCCCATGGACTACACAGTCCATAGAATTCTCCAGGACAGAATATTGGAGTGGGTAACCATTCCCTTCCCCAGGGGATCCCCAGCCTTTCCCAGCCCAGGGATCAAACCCCGGTCCCCTGCATTGCAGGTAGATTCTTTACCGGCTGAGCCACTGCAAGCATATCTTAAATAAAGCCCTTCCATTACTGAGAAGTCATAGCAGAATGCTGGCATAATTATAGGAAATCAATAAGTACATCTTAACAATGTGCCTAACTATGAAACATGCTTAATTCTTTCTTTTTAAATTTTATTTTAAACCAGTTGAAATAATCCCAAATATACACAAAAGTTGCAAGTACTAAAGAAAGAACTTGTTTTGTCTAAACCACTGAAAAGTAAATTTCAGCCTGTGTGTGTGTGCTCAGTAATTTCATTCATGTCCTACTCTTCATGACCCCGTGGACAAGTAGCCCACCTGGGTTTGGTACCTGGTTGGGGAACTAGATCCCATATGTCACAAGTAGGAATTCACTTGCTGCAAAATAAGACCCTGTGCAGGAAAAATAAACAAAGAAAAATCACCAAGCAAATATGTTTATGCCCTCATAAAGTACTTTAATTTAGATAATATTTTAATGAAAAATAATATCAACATTTTGCATATATAAAAATAGTAATGAAGGACACTGTTTAGTGTACATTAATTCCTTAGTGACACCTGAGATTTCCTCATGGAACAGTGGAGAGACGTAACTGCCAATGGTGGTGGTGGTCACGATCATGGTAGTGATAAAGCAGGAAGAGATATTGGAATAGAATATGGGGAAATAGACATCTTATAGGTCCACTCTCCATGTTTCTACTTGAAGTTCCACAACTTCGATTTGGAATGGTGGCTTTAGGAAACATGATCTATCAAGCACGTGCTTTGGTCACAAGAGGTGTCAGATGTCACTAATGGTAACTTGCACAAGGCTTGGAAGTTAAACATTAAGCTAAATGTCTTCCTCTGAATTGTCTCTTCATACTTCTTTCTAGGTTGTGACAATAATGTATGCCTCATATAAAGGCAAATTATTACTTATGCATTTATAGGAAATATTACTAAACAACTCTACACCTGATTTACTTAGAAAGCCTAATTAAGCTCTCATAGACCCTTCAAAATTCTGGCTGCTTGCTTTTGAAATGCAGCAGATCTGTGTCTTCCTGGGCCTCCATGGTACTGCTTTCTCTCAACTAACATCAATTCTGCAATACAGAATTCTGCCTGCTGTAGCACTGCTATAGCACTTTGCCAGCAAAGGTCTGTCTAGTCAAGGCTATGGCTTTTCCAGTAGTCATGTATGGATGTGAGAGTTGGACTATAAAGAAGGCTGAGTGCCAAAGAATTGATGCCTTTGAACCGTGGTGCTAGAGAAGACTCTTGACAGTACCTTGGACTGCAAGGAAATCAAACCAGTCAATCCTAAAGGAAATCAATCCTGAATACTCATTGGAAAGACTAATACTGAAGCTGAAACTCCAATACTTTGGCCACCTGATGCGAAGAACTGACTCATTTGAAAAGACCCTGATGCTGGGAAAGATTGAAGGCGGGAGGAGAAGGGGATGACAGAGGATGAGATGGTTGGATGGCATCACCAACTCAATGGACATGAGTTTGAGAAAGCTCCAGGAGTTGGTGAGGGACAGGGAGGCCTGGCGTGCTGCAGTCCATGGGGTTGCAAAGAGTCAGATAAGAGTGAGTGACTGAACTGAACTGATAGCTCTTAAGAGGGAAGAAAGGAAGATGTTACAGAAATTAACTCATGTGTGTATATATTATTATGTATCACCTTATTTTTGATTAATATATTATGTCATATTGAATACATAATTATATGTGTGTGATGTGCTTAGTCGCTCAGTAGTGTCCGACTCTTTGTGACCCCGTGGACTGTAGCCCACCAGGCTCCTCTGTCCATGGGGATTCTGTAGGCAAGAATACTGGAGTGGGTTGCCATGCCCTCCTCTAGGGAATCTTCCCATCCCAGGGATTGATCCCAGGTCTCCCACATTGCAGATGGATTCTTTACCAACTGAGCCACTTATCATGATTGAAGGAAAACAAACCAATAAAGTTATACTCACTTCTGTTTTATATCAGAATAAATCCAAATGGATTAAAGATTTACATATAAAATGAAACCACTAGTTTATAAAGAGAAGTATACGTGAATACAAGAAGGGGAAGGTCTATTTGTCATGACAGGCACAGATCAATAAATCTGACTACATTAAATTTAAAATTTACATGAGTTTGAGAAAACTCTGAGAGATAGTGAAGGACAGGGAAGCCTGGTGTGCTATATAGTCCTTGGGGTAGCGAAGGGTTGGGCATGCCTTAGCCACTGAACAACAACAGCATGAAGAAATGTATTATAAAGTCAAAGGACAAATGGGAAAATACTTGCCAAGTGTTTGAAAAACAAGGTCCAGTAGTCTTTGCATGTAGATATATTTTTAGAAATCAACTTACAAAATAGTAAACTTAGATTGGAAAGTATGGCCTAAAATATAAACATATAATTCACACAGGAAAACACAAGCAAATTTTTAGCCCATCAGACTGTAAATGATGAGAAAATGGCAATATTCTATGGTGTGTAAGATGTATAATCTCTATTTTGTCTCTAAGCATGTTATATTAAAAAATAATAATCAATTAGTTGTGAAATATATAGGTTTTCATAGGAAAAAGATTAAAAATTAATACTTTTGACATTGAAGAGTATCATCCTATCCAATTGTATTAAGAAAAATAATTTGTTGGATACAATGTCAAGAGCTGTGTATTTTCCAGTAAACACTGGTTTGTGTATGTAACCACAAGATAATGGGAGTGAAGTGAGTAATAATCATACCTAGGAAATGATATTTCTTTTCAGTAAGTACTCAGGGACTATCATGGAGGCATGGAGTTGGATTTTAATTTCCTTACTCCTTTACATTTATTCTAGTACCAAAATCTGATTACCATGGCTTTTCAATGCACTTTAAGATCCTATTCAATATTCAACTTCTTTAGATGTTTGTCTATAATCAGATATTTACTCTTCTAGATCAACCTTAGAATGATTTTATCATATTCTAAAGAGGAAGAAGAGTTTTATTAGCATTGAATTACATCTATATATTAATTCAAAGAAAAGTGATATCTTTGGAAAAATAACTCTCAACTCTCCATATTTCAATTCTTATTTTATGCCCTTCAATAAAATGTTTATAGTTTTATTCATTAAGCTATCACATTTGCCTTGTAAGTATTAAGCATTTTATTTTTTGTTTCTACCATATGCAGTCTATGGGGTCTCAAAGAGTCGGACACGACCAAGCAACTGAACAACAACAACAGCAGGTATATGTAACTGATTATTATCCAAATAGAATAAAAAAGAACTTTGTAAATTAATTTTTAAATGACTTTCTTGCTGAACTCAGTTCTAACACCCCTCCCTCCACCCAATCGATTATCTTGTGATCTTACATATACAATTGAGAAGTTGAATATTGACAATTTTGCCTTCTTTTTCTCAAGACTATGCCTCTTTTGTTGTTATTGTTTCCTAAGAGACAAATAGATCTTTGAAAAATAATACTAAATATTAAAGGTAAAAGTGATATTCATGTCATACTTCTTATTTTAAACAAAATCCTTCTAGTGTGCTGAAAATCATTGCTTGAATTTTATTATTTCTATCCTATCAAGAAAATACACATGGACATTTCAAAAAACTGTTTTCAACATGAAACATTCTAACGATGTCACAAAATTTTATCAAATGTGTTTAATAGTCATCAAGTTGCCTGCTTTTTTTTCTTTAACCTTTTAATATGGCAAATTTTGTAGGTAGATAAGCAGATTTCCTAATATTAAAACTCTTTTTGCATTCTTGAATGAACTTTCCATATTTATGTTTTATGCTTTTTAATGTGACACTATAATTGTCACAGGTGCTGCTCATAGAATATATGTATTTTGCATTGCTTCTTTTCTACAGGACTGTTTAAATGCTGCAGAGGATATTGTTCAGAATTCTTACCTTTTATGTTTGTTTTGATGACACTGGTAATGAAACTACTGAGGCATTGAAAATTTATCCCAATAAGGCTCTAAATTGGCAGTAACATCTTGTTCTATCAGCAAGTTCCTATAAGTCATGGTTCATTCCTTTACTCTCTAACCATACATTGTGCTTTATATTTTTATATGTTCATTAATTATTTTATTAATATCACATATATTCTTTATATTCTAAAACCTGCAATTTATGGCTAACATCACTTGCTTAAAAGAACATTTCATTGATCAACAACAGAAATTGTTATTGAATCAACATTTGTGTTTGGGAATAATGATGCCAAATTTAGGGCCACTTCCAGGGAAGAACACCTAACATGGTGAAAAGTGCACAATATATCCATTTTTATAAGACCATATATTTTTAGATGGAGTCTCCATGATACAAATTAGTGAGCTCTCTAAGATAATGAGGGGTTTCCCAAATGGCTCAAGAGGTAAAGAATCGGCTTGCCAATGCAGGAGACACAAGCAGGAGATGCTGGTTCAAACCCTGAGTCTGGAAGATCCCCTAGAGTAGGAAACGGCAACCCACTTCAATACTCTTTCCTAGGAAATCCCACGGACAGAGGGGCCTGGCGGGCTACAGGCCATGGGGTCACAAATAGCTGAACACGGTTGAAGGACTGAGCACATATACACACACATGCACACACACACTAAGATAATGAGAGGTCTCCTGGATTGAGGTACACCATGCAGCTGGCACTGATATGTCCCTTCCTAATTATCTTGGTAGCTGCCAGCAATAAATTTTGAGGAGAACACATTAGTGCCAGTATTCAATACTGGCACAAAAAAGCATTTTTATAAACCTACTCTGAATAATGAAGAAAAGAAAATTGGCAAAACACCAAGGCATTGTGTTCCAGAGCCAGGAATGTGATTCTAGAATATTTCCACTGTGGTTTTCACTTCAGAGTAATTTGTATAATTTGGAAAGCAGGCCATAAAACTCTGTGTGGGGATAGGTTATCCAAGGTAACTCTTCTGTCAAATGAAAAACAATATTAACAATCTTAGACTCATAAGAGATCATGTGTTACCAGTTACTAAAGTTAGGAAGGAAAATAGAAGGCTGTTTCACATTTACATGCATGAATATTACATGTAGGTGTGTATGTATGTATGTGTGTATGTCTGTATAATATTATGATTTATTATTCAGTGGATACAAAGAGACTTTATTTACTTATGCTTAAAATACCCAACCATTAATGTGCTAATAGTGTGGGTGAAGAATAAATAACAACTCAGTCTCACCTAAAAAGCTTGTATTAATAGGAGCATTAACTATTCATATTTTGATGCTGCTGTGAAAAAGCCTGGCCTACAGACAGAACCAACAGAGTTAAAATGAGAGATGAGGTTTTTTAAAAAAGAAATTCACAACTGTATCAATTCAGAACTGTCATTTGTCATCCTCGCTTCTTGAGCCCCCACTGTTTGTTGTTAGATATTCTGATTTATATAATTATGTCTCAGATACCACCTGAAAGGTGAGGTGAGGTTAAAATGTGGGTTGAAGACTGTAAACATGTTTGGTGAAAATAAGTGAGGGTTTCTGCCAAAGCTGCTTGAAGCAAAATTGGAAAGCAAGGTGAGTGTGTCTGGGTTCAGTGTTTCTCTCCTCCTCTAGTGCCTCCTAAGCTTCCCAGCTGGCTCAGTAGTAAAGAATCCATCTACCAATGTAGGAGATACAGGAGACGTGGGTTCAGTCCCTGGATTGGGAAGACCTCCTAGAGGAGGAAATAACAGCCCACTCCAGTATTCTTGCCTGGAAAGTCCCATGGGCAAAGGAGACTGACTGGCTATAGGTCATGGGGTCACAAAGAGTCAGACAGGACTGAGCAAGCCACATACCTCTTCATTGGCATCGCTACCCAGACTTCAGGTAGTTACATCCACCCCGAACCTCTTATTATCTTATCAAAAGCTTCTCCCAGATCCTTCATTGGAAAATAAAGTGGAATTCCATTTTAATGAGGGTACATCCTACGCAAGCAAATCTCGGCCAGATAACACATTAAGGTGTTATTAATCATGTCCACACACTGCAGCAACCAAGAGTGCTACCTCTGCAAAGTAAATGCATCATTTTCTTGCCAAAAAAACACCCACAAAAAAAGGCGGGGGGGAGGTGCCCTTTCATTTTAATAGGGCTTAAATTGTAAATTAGAAAGATGTAATTCCCTTGGAGGAAATAGTTAACCCAGCATATCAACATGTTTGAGTAGAGAGTGGTGGCAAGAGTTTGAGAAAGGGGATCAAGAACCAGATCCTTCTAGAATTTGAATTTCTAGACTTCAAATGAACCTATTTTCAAGAGCTTGAATCTGCTGGTTTGTGTATTTTCTTTTATTTTTACGAGTGTGATAAAAAGTAGTTCTCTCAAAAACAAAGTGGCAATCATAAATCAATTTAAACCTTCAAAACTGATAGGAATGTTCCCCATCTTGTGGGCAGAAGCACTGTGGCAAGTGGCTAACAATTTCAAATATCCCAGAAACAAATGACTTATTCAGAGCTAGAATAAAAAGACCAATACATTTTTGCTGCATTATTTCACCAGGAAAGAGGACCAAATATTCCATATTAGTCCTTTTTTGTATGTGTTTTCATAAAGCAATGATTACATTTTTCCATCATCTTTAAAATGTTATCACTTTGGGGAAAACTGAAAGATGTAACAGAAAAAGTGATGCCTTGAAATTGTATATTAAAATGCTCCAACTCAAAAAAAAAAAAAACCAATACTCAATCATTTCTTCTCATTAAAAGGGGAAGCAGATGTTCCTGCAACTAGAAAGTATCAAAAAGTATTCACACATGTAAAATGTGGAATGAGAAGGGGAGCCCTTGCAATGAGGACCCAAACTCATGTGGTGGGAAAGCATTTAAGAGGTTTAAGCCACTTAAATAGTAACCCTGAATATAGTTTGCAAAAGGGTCCTTAAAATCTGCTTTAGAAAAATTTATTTTCAGCCCAATTGAATAAATGAGACAGAGTCAACTAAGATTAAAATGAAAAGATTATAAAGTGTAGAAAATCAAATTATGAATTCTGAATGTTTCCAAACACCATTATTATCCAAATAACACATTATTCATAAATTTATATTTGGGGTTGTAAGACAAGTAAATTTGTTGTTTTCTTATAGCATATTCCTATAGCACTCATCTTAATTTCCAGTCTGTCTTTCAACTCCATTTTCTAGTTTCATCTTTATTTGGTCAACCTGCCATTGGTCTGGCTTGTCACTCCAAAAATATGTATACAGCAAACATCTCTGACTGATTTCAGAATCATAAGGATAGACGAAATCTCTCCAGTTTAGGATCTGACTAAAATGTCATTGGGTGGGAGCACTCTTCATGTAAGAGATTTAAAGAAGAAGCACAGTTCTCAGCACAATTCCAATTGGTTGATTCCTGTTGATGGAATTCTTCAGGAAAGAGATTTATATATTCAAGGTAAATGACACACTACCCAATGTACCCTCAAGGTCTTAAAGAAAAAGCATTTTCATTTTCAAGTAAGAGAAACCTAAAATAAACTTTTCTACATTCCTAAGTATTAATTACTACATTTTAGAGGCTATGATTGCTATCACAACAGTGAACTTGCAAGAAGAGAGGGTGGGTTGAAACAAGAGACGTCCTAAATAAATGGGCAGAGTATGTTTATGGAGGGTATTCTAGCCTAAGACAAATAGCAGTTTTTCAAAATATTAAATATGAACTCAAGCCTTGAGAAGGTTGAGAAACTATTTCCAAATGGAGATTGTGAGGCAGAATGGAGAAAAGAGCTGAGTATTTTGCATTTCACGTTTTTCATCTCATTTTGTTTTGGGTTACAGTTGGGACTTCCCCTGTATGAGGCACACTGAAGGGAAATTTTCTCAAACAGCTAATATGTTTTGGATGTGGTATTTTTAGAATGAGGGCTTCCCTAGTGGCTCAGCAGTAAATAATCAGCCTGCAATGCAGGAGATGCAGGTTCGACCACTGGGTTGGAAAGATATTTTGGAGAAGGAAATGGCAACCCACTCCAGTATTCTTGCCTGGGAAATCCCATTGACAGAGAAACCTGGCGAGAAAACTTTGGACATGACTTAGCGACTAAACAGCAGCAATAACATTCTTAGAATTAAGAAAGTTCTTAGCGCTAAGTGAGAAGCTGAGCTTCAAAACAGAAGGAAACTTACCAAAGGGTACATCTCTTTAACATAGAATTTATAATTCATCAAGAAAGAGGGTCCACTGTCTTCTCCATTTTCTTCTCCATGCTTTGAAATCAAGCAAGAAAAAAAAAAAAAAAAGTAAAACTTTTTTCGACTTAATGCAAATTTCAGTTGACAGTATCAATGAAAATAATATCTATTCTGTGCCCTCAAGCACAGTTAATCCAGGTTTTGGACCAGAAGCCCTACAGAATCCAAACTCCACTCTTTATCAACTGTGTCACTTCAGACAAATCACTAGTAAAGTGAATTAATAAAGTGAATTGTAGACAAGTGATTGGCACTAAACTTGGCATATTACAAGTGGTCAATAAAGGTGGGCTGTTAAAATTTTAAATGATAGCATAATTATGAAATTTATGTGTGATTTTGACTATGAGGGTCAGGAAATGAGACATATTTTCCCAAAGCAAAGTTACCTACTGTTCTATAGCTTGCGCTTTTCAAGGAACTCAGGATAGTTTGTCAGTTGTGTTGTTCAGTCACTCAGCCATGTCCAGCTATTTGCGACCCCATGGACTGAAGCACACAGGCTTCCCTTTCCATCACCATCTCCTGGGGCTTCCTCAACTCACGTCCATTGAGTCAGTGATGCCATCCAACCATCTCATCTTCTGTCATCTCCTTCTCTTCCTACCTTCAATCTTTCCCAACATCAGTGTCTTTTCCAATGAGTCAGTTCTTCACATCAGGTGGCCAAAGTATTGGAGCTTCAGCTTCAACATCAGATCTTCCAATGAATATTCAGGACTATTTCCTTTAGAATTAACTGATTTTATCTTCTTGCAGTTCAAGGGATGCTCAAGAGTATTCTCCAGCCCTACAGTTCAAAACATCAATTCTTTGGCGCTCAGTCTTCTTCATGATTCAACTCTCACATTCATGTATAACTACTGGAAAAACAATAGCTTTAACTATATAGACCTTTATCAGCAAAGTTATGTCTCTGCTTTTTAATATGCTGTCTAGGTGTGGCAGAGCTTTTCTTTCAAGGAACAAGCATCTTTTAATTTCATGACTGCAGTCACCATCTGCAGTGATTTTGGAGTCCTAGAAAATAGTCTGTCAATGTTTTCATTGTTTCTCCATCTATTTGCATGAAGTGATGGGACAGGATGCCATGATCTTAGTTTTTTGAATGTTGAGTTTTAAGTCAGTTTTTTCACTCTCTTCTTTCATTGTCATCAAGAGGCTCTCTGCCATAAGGGTGGTGTCACTTGCATATCTGAGGTTGATATTTCTCTCAGCAACCTTGATTTTAGCTTGTACTTCATCCATCCTGGCATTTCTTATGATGTACTCTGCATAGAATTTAATAAGTAGGGTGACAGTATACAGCCTTGATGTACTCCTTTTCCTATTTGGAACCAGTCTGTTGTTCCATGCCCAGTTCTAACTGTTGCTTCTTGACCCACATACAGGTTTCTCAGGAGGCAGGAAGGTGGTCTAGTATTCCCATCTCTTTAAGAATTTTCCACAGTTTGCTGTAATCCACACAGTCAATGGCTTTGGTGTAGTCAATGAAGCAGAAGTAGATGTTTTTCTGGAACTCTCTTGCTTTTCTTATGATCCAATGGATGTTGACAGTTTGATCTCTGGTTCCTCTGCTTTTTCTAAATCCAACTTTAAAGCTGGAAGTTCTTGGTTCACATACCCTTGAAGCCTTGCTTGGAGAATTTTGAGCATTACTTTGCTAGCGTGTGAGATGAGTGCAGTTATGAGGGAGTGTGAACATTCTTTGGCATTGCCTTTCTTTGGGATTGGAATGAAAACTGACCTTTTCCAGTCCTGTTGCACTGTTGAGTTTTCCAAATTCGCTAGCATACTGAGTGCAGCACTTTCACAGCATCATCTTTCAGGATTTGAAATAGTTCAGCTGGAATTCCATTACCTCCACTAGCTTTGTTCATAGTGATGTTTCCTAGGGCCATCTTGACTTTTCACTGTAAGATTCTGGCTCTAGGTGAGTTATCACACCATTGTGGTTATTGGGTCATTAAGATCTTTTTTGTATAGTTCTTCTGTGTATTCTTGCTACATCTTCTTAGTATGGGATCTTAGTTCCCTGACCATGGGTTGAAACCACAACCCCTGAAGTGGAAGTACAGAGTCTTAACCACTGGATTGCCAGGGAAGCACCTGGTTTGACAATAGAAATTTCTAATCTTAAGTAGTTTGTATTTAATTGTTAAATATGAATGGAAATTCACTTTATAAACATATTTTATTTTATTCAAGACTTAATGAAAATCTCCCTGGTATTATAAATCTCACTTTTAAGTTTCAAGTTTCAATTTATATAAAACAATCAAAAAAACAACTATCGTAAATAACCAACTAACAATATGAGCTGAAATTAATCATCTATCACTCAGTTATAAGTGGGTAAGAGAAACTTGATCTAAAAGTCTTACACTTCTTTTTTTATTCTGCTATTGGATAGATCAATTTCATCACATTTACTGTGTCAGCTCTGTAAAACCATTATCTTAAAGAATCTTTGTTGAACATCTAAATCTTTCACAGGACACCAACCAACTTAGGTAGGCATTTTAAAGTAGTTTTTCTAATATTTAAAATAATGCAAAAACATATTGATATCTTTCCCATATGTTATTTACAACAACAGCTCCTGTTCATTTACTTTAAACACTTCAAGTCTGAATTTCTAGAATCTTTCCAAATTTTTTTATCTTCAGAATTTTTGCCAGGAGCATTGACACCACTGAGACTTGTATCTCATTTTTTTTTTTTTTCTTGTCTGGTACGTGAAGGAACACACTATATGTTCATTAAAGGGATAAATGAGAGAAAGAGTTGATGAATATGTGAATGAATGATCTCTTCAAATCTAAATCTCAAAATCATTAACTTCTTTCCTCTTGCCCTCAGTGGCTCCAGAGATATAAAGAAATGTCCATGATTGAGAAGAAACAAATGGAATAATATTTTTAAATTTTTAATTATTTTTATAATCTGCTCAGTTCAGCATTGCCAGTGCTCATCAGAACACAGCCATTCTCTATGATCTTCTTTACCCAGTCTGTTACATCACCCCTCACCTGCTTTTATTGGGCTGGGCTGTATTACTACCTTTTTCTTCCTCTTCCTGAAGGGAATACTATTAGGTTCAGCCGTCTCCTTTACCATCCCATGCTATCCTGTGTTCTCTTTCTCAAATTATTCCATCTGAAATAACTCAATGTAACTTCATTATTCAGAAGAAAATAGCTGTTGTTCAGTTGCTAAGTAATGTCTGACTCTTTGCAACCACATGGACTAAAGCATGCCAGCCTTCCCTGCCTTCCACTATCTCCTAGAGTTTGCTCAAATTCATGTCCATCAAGTCACTGGTGCTATCTAACCATCTCATCCTCTGTCACCCCCTTCTCCTGCCCTCAGTCATGCTCAGAATCATGGTTTTTTTCCAGTGAATCAGCTCTTCACATCAGGTGGCCAAAGTATTGGAGCTTCAGCATCAACCCCTCCACTGAATATTCAGAGTTGATTTCCTTTAGGATCGACTGGTTTCATCTCCTTGCTGTCCAAGGGACTCTCAAGTGTCTTCTCCAGAACCACAGTAAAAAGCATCAATTCTTCGGCACTCAGTCTTCTTTATGGTCCAACTCTCACATCCATACATGAGTACTGGAAAAATCATAGCTTTGACTATATGGACCTTTTTTGGCAAAGTGATGTCTCTTCTTTTGAATATGCTTTCTGGATTTATCATAGTTTTCCTTCCAAGGAGCAAGTATCTCTTAATTTCATGACTGTAGTCACTGTTCACAGTGATTTTTGGAGCCCAAGAAAATAAAACCTGTCACTGCTCCCACTTTTTTCCTTTTTAATTGCCATGAAGGATGAGACTGGATGCCATGATTTTGTTTCTTGAATGCTGACTTTTAATACAGTTTTTTTCACTCTTCTCTTTCACCCTCATCAAGAGGCTTTTTAGTTCCTCCTCACTTTTTTCCGTTAGAGTGGTATTATCTCCATATCTAAAAATGAAAGTTGCTTAGTCATGTCTGACTCTTTGTGACCCCATGGACTATAGAGTCCATGGAATTCTCCAGGCCAGAATATTGGTGTGGGTAGCCTTTCCCTTCTCCACAGGATCTTTCTGACCTAGGAATTGAACCAGGGTCTCCTGCATTGCAGGTGGATTCTTTACCAACTGAGCTATCAGGGAAGTCCATATCTGAGGTTGTTGATATTTCTACCAACAATCTTGATTCCAACCTGTGATTCATTCAGCCCAGCATTTTGCAAGATGTACTCTGCATAGAATTTAAATAAGAGGGTGACAATATATAGCCTTGACATACTCCTTTCCCAATTTTGAACCAGTCAGTTCTTCCAGGTCTGGTTCTAGCTGTTGCTTCTTGACCTGCATACAGGTTTCTCAGGAGTCAGGTAAAGAAGTCTGGTATTCCCACCTCTTTAAGAATTGTCCACAGTTTGCTGTGATCCACACAATCAAATAGAAGAAAATGGAAGTTAATACAATCTAGAATAAAGTGTATATACAGAAGTACAAGACAGATTATAATACAGCTAGGATTTTCTTTCACATGCCTCTTTAGCCTTTAAGTGGTTTGTTCTGTTTTACCAACCTAGACAGCATATTAAAAAACAGAGACATGACTTTGCCAACAAAGGTCTGTCTAGTCAAAGCCATGGTTTTTCCAGTAGTCATGAATGGATGTGACTCACATGAATGGATGTTGGACCATAAATAAAGCTGAGTGCCAAAGAAATGATGCTTTTGAACTGTGGTGTTGGAAAAGACTCTTGAGAGTCTCTTGGACAGCAAGGAGATCCAGCCAGTCCATCCTAAAGGAAATCAGTCCTGAATATTCATTGGAAGGGCTGATACTGAAACTGAAACTCCAATACTTTGGCCACCTGATGCAAAGAAGTGACTCACTGGAAAAGCCCCTGATGCTGGGAAAGATTGAGGGCAGGAGGAGAAGGGGACAACAGAGGATGAGATGGTTGGATGGCATCACCAACTCAATGAACATGAGTTTGAGTAAGCTCCAGGAGTTGGTGATGGACAGGGAAGCCTGGCGTGCTGCAGTCCACGCAGTCACAAAGAGTCGGGCATGGCTAAGTGACTGAACTGAACTTTATTTATATATAGGCCCCTCCCTTAGCCAGTTGTTACCATTCATGTTTTATTTTCCCATGTAGATTATGGGCAGGATCCTAAGGTTTATCTTTCTTTTAAAAAATAATTGAAAGGATTAGATCTTGGTTCTTCACATTTGATGCTCTCTGGAGTTCCTTGGCACAGAGGAAAAAATAGCCAAGTGGAAAATGAATTTCACATTTTGATAATTACGGAGCATCCAATACCTCTGCTCATGCGGGACTTCCCTGCAAAGCACTGCAGTATCAGGGGAACCTCAGGCTGAATTTCTCTTTTATTTATTTGAATTTTTATTGGAATATAGTTGCTCTTCAATGTTGTATTTTCTTCTGTACAGCAAAGCGGATCAGCTACACACACACACACACATACACACACACATATATATCCCCTCTTCCTTGGATTTCCTTCCTGCTTAGATCACCACAGAGCACTGAGTAAAGTTCCCTGTGCTATACAGTCAGTTCTCAGTTTTCTGTTTTATATGTAGTAGCGTATACATGCCAATTACAATCTCCCAATCCATCCCACACCCCCCTTCCTCCCTTGGCATCCATACACATGTTCTCTACATCTGTGTCTCTATTCCTTCTTTACAAATAAATTTAGCTATACCATTTTTCTAGATTCCACATATATGTGTCAACATGCGATCTTTATTTTTCTCTTTCCGACTTACTTCATTTTGTATGACAGTCTCTAGGTTCATCCACATCTTAGGCTGAATTTCAAAGAGCTGTTTCCTTCACCCCGTCTATGAATCCAGAGTAACTGGGCTGTGGGTGAGGCTTTCTGTCCATTTACCCAGCTACTTACTGGATAAAGATGGCTGGTCTGACCTGGGGCCCCATGCCATAATGCTACTACAGGGAAGAGAAAAAGCAGGGGTGCCCACTGCTTGGGAGCTGCAAAAACTGAAAGACTTTCCTGGTATAAAGCTTGATACTTACAGTGTGGCAATTCTTCCCCCAAAAGCCTGGGGTTTGGCCAATGAAGCTTTCTCCATGAGAGAGACAGACAGGTGGGATAAAAATAGGCTTCCCACCTAGCTTGCAAGTATTAAGTGCATAATGGATACCAAGCACTGTTCAAATCCATTTACTTGCATTATTTCACTGAATATTCATAAGAACCCTAAGAGGTCAATACTATTACTGTAACTACTATATTGAATAACTACCATATTATTATAATTATAATATTAAAAATATAGTGCATTTCTACATATGCAGGAGTTAGGCTTACGGGGAGTTAAACAATTTGACTGAGGTCATATAGCAATAACCATCAGAACTGAATTTATATCCAAGTCTACCTGCATGGTCTGCTGTTCCCACACATTATGATACATACCCTGTTTGGTGAATGATTGTCAAGAGACTGTATTGCATATGAGTTCATTTAAAAAATTTCCACTGTGTCCATTCTGGCAAATCCACTAGTTCATTTCATCACTCAACGAATATAGGTCTCCTACTTGCCAATTACATGTGAAGCTCAGGGGAACCAAGATTGAGCAAGGGAGAAAGAGTCCTGTTCTCAAGGAAGCATTCTGAACAGAGGACAGGAAAATCAATCAACTCAAACAATAGCATCTAACAATAGCTTCCTTCATGTTGGGGAAGCACAGATGCCACCCACATGCTTCAGAAAAGCCTCTACATCAGTCTCTGGTGCTTAGAATCTATCATTCTTAAGGTTCATAAAATAGTTTATTATTGAATAAACATGGTAGACACTAGGATAATATAATCTCTTACCTTTTGTTGGTGCTCAGTCACTAAGTCTAGTCTGATTATTTGAGACCCCATGGACTGTAGCACACTAGCCTCCTCTGCCTTCCACTGTCTCCTGAAGTTTCCTCAAATTCAGATCCATTGAGTCAGTGATGCCATCCAACCATCTCACCCTCTGTCGTCCCCTTCTCCTCCTGCCTTCAGTCTTTCTCAGCATCAGGGTCTTTTCCAGTGAGTCAACTCTTCAAATCAGGAGGCCAAAGTATTGGAGCTTCAGCTTTAGCATCAAGCCTTCTAAAATATACTCAAGATTTATTTCCTTTAGGATTGACTAATTTGATTCCCTTGCAGTCCAAGGGACTCTCAAGAGTCTTCTCCAACACCATATTTTCAAAAGGGAAATCACTTCCCTACAAAAAGCAAAACTTGCCTAATGAAAGAGAAACATAGGCTGACCACATTATAATGGAAATAGTAAGAGGCAAGAAAAACCGAGTTATGGGAGCAAATAGAGTCCCTGATTCCATGAGTGGGAAATGAAATGTCTTCCTGACAACTAACTTCTGATCTCATGCATTCCCCCAGAGAAACTGTGTTTAGTGAAATAAGAATCAGGGGATAAACCTTGATTCCTAAGTTGGCTACCAGAAAACTCGGTAGACAGTTTAACTTTCATGTACCCCCATTTCTTTGTAAAATGAGAGTTAAGTTGATCTTAAACAGGCCCTGAGACATACTAATCAAGAAAGGGGAAAAGTTCCCATTATCACTTTTACTTTTTTTTTAAATCTGAAAGTTTGTATCTACTTAATAAATTAAATTCATAATTTAAAATTTGTAAAGAAAACTCCAGGGCCATATAGCCTTATAAGTTACTTTTTCCAAATATTTAAGAATGAAATAACACAATCTTCTTGGTGTGATGTTTTGTGCTCTAACTACATTTTTTATGATATACTTTCACTCTACTTAGATTAGAAATATCCTGATTGAAATGCTTCTGATTTCTCAATAAGTCAGTTTCTTAGCATTTTAGGTTGCTTTCCATATTTCATACCCTAAAAAATAATTCTAGTTTTCTTATCATACATGTGACACTCCCTCAATCAAAGATCAATTAAGCAATTAAAACATAAATATTAATTCTAATTGGCATGAAAACGTAAAAACTCCCATTTTCTAACCATACAGAAATTCATAGAAATTTTTTTTCATTTATTTTTATTAGTTGGAGGCTAATTACTTTACAATATTGTAGTGGTTTCTGTCATACATTGACATGAATCAGCCATGGATTTACATGTATTCCCCATCCCGATCCCCCCTCCCGCCTCCCTCTCCACCCGATCCCTCTGGGTCTTCCCAGTGCACCAGGCCCGAGCACTTGTCTCATGCATCCAACCTGGGCTGGTGATCTGTTTCACCATAGATAATATACATGTTTTGATGCTGTTCTTTCAAAACATCCCACCCTCACCTTCTCCCACAGAGTCCAAAAGTCTGTTCTATACATCTGTGTCTCTTTTTCTGTTTTGCATATAGGGTTATCATTACTATCTTTCTAAATTCCATATATATTGTTAGTATACTGTAATGTTCTTTATCTTTCTGGCTTACTTCACTCTGTATAATGGGCTCCAGTTTCATCCATCTCATTAGAACTGATTCAAATGAATTCTTTTTAACGGCTGAGTAATATTCCATGGTGTATATGTACCACAGCTTCCTTATCCATTCGTCTGCAGATGGACATCTAGGTTGCTTCCATGCCCTGGCTATTATAAACAGTGATGCAATGAACATTGGAGTGCACGTGTCTCTTTCAGATCTGGTTTCCTCGCTGTGTATGCCCAGGAGTGGGATTGCTGGGTCATATGGCAGTTCTATTTCCAGTTTTTTAAGAAATCTCCACACTGTTCTCCATAGTGGCTGTACTAGTTTGCATTCCCACCAACAGTGTAAGAGGGTTCCCTTTTCTCCACACCCTCTCCAGCATTTATTGCTTGTAGACTTTTGGATAGCAGCCATCCTGACTGGCGTGTAATGGTAGCTCACTGTGGTTTTGATTTGCATTTCTCTGATAATGAGTGATGTTGAGCATCTTCTCATGTGTTTGTTAGCCACCTGTATGTCTTCTTTGGAGAAATGTCTGTTTAGTGCTTTGGCCCATTTTTTGATTGGGTCATTTATTTTTCTGGAATTGAGCTGCAGGAGTTGCTTGTATATTTTTGAGATTAATCCTTTGCCTGTTGTTTCGTTTGCTATTATTTTCTCCCAATCTGAAGGTTGTCTTTTCACCTTGCTTATAGTTTCCTTTGTTGTGCAAAAGCTTTTAAGTTTCATGACCCACGTCTCATAGAAATTATTATTAAAATTATGAGAACTCTTTTATCCTACTTAGATCACAACTACACACACACACACACATACACACACACACACACAGTTAGCCACTCAGGACTAAATATCAGGAAAGAAGAGAAAGTGTTAGTCGCTTAGTCAGGTCTGACACTTTGCAAACTTTGATTTGCATCCTTTGCAAAGGATGATTACACTTCATCCCTGCACCTCAATTTCATCATCTTTACCAGGAGGGTAGCAGTGGTAGCAACCCTCCCCCAGGGAATTAATCTGAGAATTAAATGAGCTAATAAAGTGTCTGGCACACAGTAATCCTTAGGCTGTTGTTGTTTAGTTGTCGTGTCTGACTCTGTGACTCCATGGACTGCGGCACACCAGGCTCCTAATATAACCTGAATAACCTTAGGTATCAGTAAGAAAATCCTTACTAGAGCAGTTCTGACCATGTGAGGATGTCATTGACCCTCCGCCATTCATACAAACTTTCCAAAAGTCAATAGAATAAAAAATAATGTTATTTATTCATTCAATTTGGGGTTTCAATCTATTTCCACCTTGAAGAAAATGTATTTCAAGAGTCTGATTAACCTTGTGTAGTATTATATACAATTCTGTGATGGATAAATTGATTAACACAAATAATGCATAAAAGCTATTTTTAAAAATTATTTCTTTTATAGATTAACAGAAATTGCAGGGAATTTTAACACTTGTTTAAACAGTGTGTGATTCTTCATGATACCACTAGAAAGGAATCCTGCATTTAAATCTCAGATTAATCTGCACTGAGAGGTCCTACATAATTATGTAACACACATATTTTAGTTAAGAAATCTGTTAGGCTGTTGTGTAGCAGAGGTCAAAAGCATCCTAACTGGATTTCCTTGAAAAATAATGAGATTAGTATCACTAAATCCCACATGTCTTCCTCTCAATTTTGTTATTAAAACTTGCTATTTTCACACACTAAAATACAGGTGTTAACACATTTATTTCAAATAACTGTAAAATCAAATCTTAGAAACAAAAAATGTAGTATTAACCCAATAGGATCTTATCAACAAATGACTTAATATCATTTAATGAGCCCAACAAGGAGAAAAAATCAGCAAATAAATTCTTCCCCTTTAAAAATAAAAACAAAAGCCCTTAAGTCAACCTAAGTCTTATAAAATATTTTGCAAAAAAAGGTAATACTATGCTTCAGTTTGTTAGTACGTTTACTTCTGATTCAAACTTTGTGAGTATTACTAAATCAAATATCACTTACACATATAAACTTCTTCCATTGGAACACAACTTTAGCAGTACAACGTGTTCCTTCCATTGAAATGATTGGTTTCATTAGTGGAGGTTTCCTAACTGCAGGCATTTGTTTTTATCATGGCAGCTGAAACAAGTAGTATTTTCTTCATCCTTAGTAACTAGCTTTGCCACATAAATGCAGAATGAGGATACATTTGATCATCTTCTCTAAAGGGAAAGCAATGTCTTCTCAGCATGTTTGCATGAAGTCAGTGAACATTTAAGGTGCTATGGAAGACTCTATATTATTGGTTTACACATCAGCTTCCAATTAGTCCAACTATTGTGCTGTCAACTCTTTCAAGAGGGTTTGGCTATATTTTGTCAGAGAACTTGAAAATAACCCCAGTGGTAATAGCCTATTCTGCTAATAAGGAGATCTATTTCAACAGGAATGTGGCTTCACGTCCATGAAGGAGCCAGGAGATAGGCTAAGATTAGTGGGCCAGCAAGTGGATAACAAAAGCGAACATTAAAAGTCCATTTCTAAAAAAAAAAAAGTCCATTTCTGAGGCAAGACATAAGCAATAACCTTTTATGAAACATCTTTAACCTCCTATTTGAAATCAAGACATACTTAGCAAATAAATTTTTAGATTCTTGAAAGCATTACAAATGTTGATTATGAAATTCTATTATTATATGGCCTGAGTACAAAGATTCATCTGCCTTTTACCTAAAATGTAGCTCTGATATGACTGGGCATATCTAGTGAGTTAACAGGGCTGCTCTTCAAGAAATCTGTGACAAGTCTAGGCCTTTCTGGGAGTTTGCTTACACTAAGGAAAGAAAAAAGCACCCATGAGGAACTTGAACTCCTATGGAAATCCTTGGCAACAGGAAAAGGATCCACCCTAAATACATCATGATGTTTGGCACTTAAATTTTCTTCACACCTTAAACTACCTAGATTTATTGTGAGCATAAGTCGCTGTTGTTCAGTCTCTAAGTTGTTTTCAACTCTTCATGACCCCATGGACTGCAGAACACCAGGTTCCTCTGTCCTCCACTACCTCAAAGACTTTGCTCAAACTCATGTCCATTGAATCAGTGATGCTATCTAACCATCTCCTCCCCTGTCGCCCCTTTTTACTCCTGCTCTCAATCATTCCCAGTATCAGGGTCTTGTCCAAAGAGTCCACACATGGCCAAAGTACTGGAGCTTCAGTTTCATCATCAGTCCTTCCAATGAACATTCAGGGTTGATTTCCTTTAGGACTTACTGGTTTGATTTCTTTGCTTTCCAAGGGACTCTCAAGAGCCTTCTCCAGCACCACAATCCAAAAGCATCAATTCTTCAGCACTCAGTCTTCTTTACAGTTCAACTCTCACATCTGTACATGACTACTGGAAACACCATATATTTGACTATGAGTACCTTTATTGTCAAAGTGATGTCTCTGGTTTCTAATATGCTGTCTAGGTTTGCAATAACTTTAATTCCAAGGAAAAGTGTCTTAATTTCATGGCTGCAGTCACCATCCACAGTGACTTTGGAGCCGACGAAAATAAAATCTGTCACTGCTTTCAGTTTTTGACCTTCTATTTGCCATGAAGTAATGGGACCAGGTGCCATGATCCTACCCTTTTAAATGTTAAATTTCAAGCTGGCTTTTTCACTCTCCTCCTTCACCCTCATCAATAGGCTCTTTAGTTTCTCATCTGCATATCTGAGGTTAATATTTCTCCTGGCAGTCTTGATTCCAGCTTGTAATTCATCCAGTCCTGCAATTCCCATAATGTACTCTTCATAGAAGTTAAATAAGCAGGGTGACAATATACAGACTTGATGTACTCCTTTCTCAATTTTGAGCTAGTCACTTGTTCCATGTCCAGTTCTGTTGCTTCTTGACCTGTGTACAGGTTTCTCAGGAGACAGATAAGGGGGTCTGGTACTCCTGTCTCTTTAAGAATTTCCACAGTTTGTTGGGATATACACAGTCAAAGGCTTTAGCACAGTCAATGAAGCAGAAGTAGATGGTTTTTCTGGAATTCCTTTGCTTTCTCCAAGAGCCAACAAATGTTGGCAGTTTGGTCTCTGGTTCCTCTGCCTCTTTGAAACTCAACTTGTCCATCTGGCAGTTCTTGGTTCACATACTGCTGAAGCCAAGCTTCAAGGATTTTGAGCATAAGCATGTGAAATGAATGAAATAGTACAATAATTTGAACATTCTTTGGCATTTCCCTTCTGAGGACTGGAATGAAAACATATTTCCCAGTCCTGTGGCCACTTCCAAGTTTTCCAAATTTGCTGACATACTGAGTGCAGCACTTTAACAGCATCATCCTTTAGGATTTTAGATAGCTCAGCTGAAATTCCATCACTCCCACTAGCTTTGTTCAGAGTAATGCTTTCTAAGGCCCACTTGACTTCATACTCCAGGATGTCCAGCTCTAGGTGAGTGACCACACCATCATGGTTATCTGGGTCATTAGAACCTTTCTCGTATAGTTCTTCTGTGTATTTTTGCCACCTCTTTCTAGTTTCTTCTGCTTCTGTTATGTTCTTGCCATTTCTGTCCTTCATCATGCCCATCCTTGCATCAAATATTCCCTAGATATCTCCTATTTTCTTGAAGAGATTTCTAGTCTTTCCCATTCTATTGTTTTCCTCTCTTTCTTTGCATTGGTCACTGAGGAAGGCCTTCTTACCTCTCTTTGCTATTCTCTGGAACTCTGCATTCAGTTGAGTATATAATTCCCTTTCTCCCTTGCCTTTTGCTTCTCTTCTTTCCTCAGCCAATTGTAAAGCCTCCCCAGATGACCACTTTGCCTTCTTCCATTTCTTTTTCTTTGAGTTTGTTTTGGTCACTGCCTCTTGCACAATGTTATGAACCTCTGTCCATGGTTCTTTAGGCATTCTGTTATCAGATCTAACCTTTGAATTTATCTGTCACTTCTATTGTATAATCATAAATGATTTAAGTCATGCCTGAATGGCCTAATGGTTTTCCCAACTTTCTTCAATTTAGTATACAGGTCTTGTTTATGCTGACTGTATAGATCTACCTCATCTTCAGCTGCAAAGAGCATAATCAGTCCGATTTCTGTATTGACTATCTGGTGATTTCCTTGTGTAGAGTTATCTCTTGGGTTGTAGGAAAAGGGTGTTTGCTATGATGAGTATGTTCTCTTGGCAAATCTCTGTTAGCCGTTGCCCTGCTTCATTTAGTACTCCAAGGCCAAACTTGCCTGTTATTCTGGGTATCTGCTGACTTCCTGCTTTTGCATTCAAATCCCCTATGATGAAAAAGACATCTCTTTTTGGTATTAGTTTTAGAAGGTGTGGCCAAGTCTTCATAGAACCAGTCAACTTAAACTTCTTCAGCATCAGTGGTTGGGATACAGACTTGGATCATGGTGATGTTAAATGGTTTGCTTTGGAAATGAACCAAGATCATTCTGTTGCTTTTTTTAATTGTATTGCATTTTGGACTCTTTTCTTGACTATGATGGCTACTTCATTTCTTCTTAGAGATTCTTGCCCACAGTGGTAGATACAATGGTCAGTTGAATTAAATTCACCCATCCCCATCCATTTCAGTTCACTGATTCCTAAGATATCAATGTTCACTCTTGCCATCTCCTGCTTAACCACATTTAGTTTATCTTGATTCATGGACCTAATATTCCAGGTTCCTATGCAATAATGTTCTTATAGCACTGGACTTTACTTTTACCATCAGACATATCCACAACTGAGCATAGTTTCTGCTTTGGCCCAGCCACTTCATTCTTTCTGGAGCTATTACTAACTGCTCTCACTCTTCCCCAGTAGGATATTGAACTCTTTCTGACCTGGAAGAGCTTATCTTCCTGTGTCATAACTTTTTCTTTTCTATACTATTCATGAGGTTTTCATGGCAAGAATACTGGAGTAATTTGCTATTCCCTCCTCCAGTGGACCACATTTTGTCAGAACTCTCCACTATTATCCGTCCGACTTAGGTGGCCCTGCATGGCATGGCTCATAGCTTCCTTGAGTTATGCAAACCCCTTCACCATAACAAGGCTGTGATCCATGAAGAGGTGAGCATAAGTGTTGCACTTAAAAGATAAAATAGCTGTCCTGATACATTCCTTCCCAAGTTTCTGATCTTACATTACCCTTCTTCTTTACTCTCATTCTTTTGGCTGTAACCACATCATATCTTGAAAGAACCATACTCCATCAGATACTGGAAACTTTAATTTTGCTATTGATGTCACCAAAACCATTTTCCTTGAGCCTGTCCCCAACTCCCTTCCTTACTCTTAGTACACTCCTTTGGAATTCTTAGAAACACCTTCATGCAGAGAAAGAATGATGTTCAATAAGACAAGATTCTGGGCCACTGGTTAAAGGAAAATTCCAACAAAATGTGTTGCCCTGTGACTCAGACCTCCCTCTGTCCTTCCAAGTAAGCAAGGGCTGGCAAACTGGGGTTTTGTTTCCAAAAATGGGGTCGTATTTTTTTTTTAAGATTTCTGACTTAGAACTCTTTTTCTTTCTTCCCTTTCTCCTTTCTTCCTTTTCAGAAAGTTATGTATCAGATTTAGGACTAAGATGCTTCTTCTCCTTTATTTTCTAGTCCCCTAATTCATCCCCTTAATAAATGATTAGTATAGAATCATTGTATCTTTCAGATTTAAGGATGGACATTAGAAATCATATGGGACCATGTTAGGGAAACAGAGAGGCCATGGGGACAAATTACTTGCTCAGACTTGCATATCTAGCTGTTGGAACTCAGGTTGACATTCCAAAGTAAGTTCATTTGCACTTTTAGCTTTCACTTTGATGGAAGAAGAAAGGGTGAAGAGTGACATCATGGAATTAAGCTGAATTGACCTATAATTAAATCAAAGTCATGCCACCCAGTCTATCTACTCTGTTTAACATTCATGACTATCACAGGTGTATCTCATAAATTGCAATTATTTCTTTGGCCCTAGGAATCAATTTGGTAGATAGATGGACCATTTATATACAGAACCCTACTTTACATTTATCTCAGGGCCAAGTGTGAAGGACATGGTTGAATAGTGCTAACAGGCACACATCAAGGGAAACAAATTGCATATGATATATTGTGTCTTTAATAGCAACAATAATCTTTCATTTTTCAAGCATATTGCATATAAAATGGCCATTATGGACTTTCTATGAAGTCCAACCAACAGAGCCAACAACAGAGGCTTATCATATGGAAAATGATAAATGCTGCCACCTCCAAGTTACCTTGGGTATAGAGAGAATGCATCTCAAAGATGTGTTAAATGTAATATCTATCAACACTTTCTGCCACTATTGCTATTAAAAGAAGGTAACAAGCCTGTCTTTCTTCAGGGTTAGATTAACAGGAAAAAATAATTAGCAAGAATTTCTGATAAATTAGGTAGCTTTTAAAATTTAAAAACTCATTAATCTACTTGTTTGTTCATTCATACAATAAATATCTGTAAAAAATAGTCTATAATATATCATACCCTTTTCTAGGAGGTAAAAATAAGATTTGGAGCCACATCATGCTTTTTATTTTTTTTATTTTTTATCTATTTTTTTTATTAGTTGGAGGCTAATTACTTCACAACATTTCAGTGGGTTTTGTCATACATTGATATGAATCAGCCATAGATTTACACATATTCCCCATCCCGATCCCCCCTCCTGCCTCCCTCTCCACCCGATTCCTCTGGGTCTTCCCAGTGCACCAGGCCCAAGCACTTGTCTCATGCATCCAACCTGGGCTGGTGATCTGTTTCACCCTAGATAATATACATGCTGTTCTCTCGAAACATCCCATCCTCACCTTCTCCCACAGAGTTCAAAAGTCTGTTCTGTACATCTGTGTCTCTTTTTCTATTTTGCATATAGGGTTATCGTTACCATCTTTCTAAATTCCATATATATGTGTTAGTATGCTGTAATGTTCTTTATCTTTCTGGCTTACTTCACTCTGTATAATGGGCTCCAGTTTCATCCATCTCATTAGAACTGATTCAAATGAATTCTTTTTAACGACTGAGTAATATTCCATGGTGTATATGTACCACAGCTTCCTTATCCATTTGTCTGCGGATGGGCATCTAGGTTGCTTCCATGTCCTGGCTATTATAAACAGTGCTGCGATGAACACTGGGGTGCACGTGTCTCTTTCAGATCTGGTTTCCTCAGTGTGTATGCCCAGAAGTGGGATTGCTGGGTCATATGGCAGTTCTATTTCCAGTTTTTTAAGAAATCTCCACACTGTTTTCCATAGTGGCTGTACTAGTTTGCATTCCCACCAACAGTGTAAGAGGGTTCCCTTTTCTCCACACCCTCTCCAGCATTTATTGCTTGTAGACTTTTGGATAGCAGCCATCCTGACTGGCGTGTAATGGTAGCTCACTGTGGTTTTGATTTGCATCACTCATTATTAGAGAAATGCAAATCAAAACCACATCATGCTTTTTAAAAGGGCTTTCCTGGTGGCTCAGACGGTAAAGAATCTGCCTGCAGTGTGGGAGACCTGAGTTCGATTCCTGGGTCAGGAAGATTCCCTGGAGAAGGGAATGGCAACCCACTCCAATATTCTTGCCTGTAGATTTCCATGGACAGAGGAGCCTAGCCAACTACAGTCCATCGGGTTGCAAAGAGTCTGACACGACTGAGCAACTAACGCGCACATGCCTTTTAAAGGAATGCACATCAATTTGGAGAAGTTAGAAGAACGAATTTAAAATATCCCAACTATGGAGGTTGGAAACAGGTAAAGAGAACAAATAAGCAAAGCTTTTTTTATGGACACACTGGGAAGAAAGAGGCTTGGTTCTGAGTGTGGATGTCAATAATGTACAAAGGAAGGTGACATGATTCGGGGAAGTCCTGTTTTATAAGATGGTATTTCTGCAGAGAATGAAGAGATGTCTAGAGAAGAATTTCTCTAGAAGAATAGAAGAAGAAGAATAAGAAGAATAGCATGTGTGATGACCTGACACACTTTGGCTTTGGCATATTCAAAAAACAGTAAGCAGTCAGTGTGGCTGAAGAATAATGAATTCTGTGTGTGCACATAGAAAGAGAGTCAAAACGAAAGTGAAAGATTATTTAGGGTTTGTAAATTGTGGTCACATGCAGTACCATTTTATGGAAGTAAAAACGTTGCTATATTAGCCTTCTCTGAAGAACCAAAACTGATAGAATATACATATATAATAGGAATAAATAAAGAAAGCTGAGAGCCAAAAAATAGATGCTTTTGAATTGTGGTGTTGGAGAAGACTCTTGAGAGTCCCTTGGACTGCAAGGAGATCCTAACCAGTCCATCCTACAGGAAATCAGTCCTGAATGTTAATTGGAAGGACTGATGTTGAAGCTGAAACTCTAATACTTTGGCCACCTGATGCGAAGAGTTGACTCAATGGAAAAGCCCCTGATGCTGGGAGGGATTGGGGGCAGGAGGAGAGGATGAGATGGTTGGATGGCATCACCGACTCAATGGACATAGGCTTGAGTCAACTCCAGGAACTGGTGATGGATAGGGAGGCCTGGTGTGCTGCAGTCCATGGGGTCGCAAAGAGTTGGACACGACTGAGCGACTGAACTGAACTGAAGCTCATGTATTTATGGAGGCTGGAAGCCTCATGATTTGCTTTCTGTAAGCTGGACACTGCAAGGAGAGCCAGTGGTGAGATTCAGTCAGAGCAGAGAAGCAAGGGTGTGGATGTCTGAGGGCAGGAGAAGACGAATGTCCCAGCTCAAACAAAAATAACAAATTCACCCTTCCTCTGTCTTTTTAATCCATTCAGGCTCTCAAGGCATTGGATGATGCCTGCCACATATTGAAGACCATCTTTTTTAGTCCACTGATTCAATGCAGATCTCTTCTGGAAACCCCTCAGAGACATACCCAGAAATAACATTTTATTCATTTAGTAATGTCCTGCCATCTGGGCATCCTTTAGTCCAGTGAAGTTGGCACATAGAATTAACCATCACACTTGCCAAAGTGGTATAATGCCTAGAAAAACACAAATATATACCCTTTCTTATATAGGACTTCGCAGAAGAGCAGAATCATTTTCATACCATTTTCAGAAAACATAATCAGCAACTACTTAATAATTTAGTTTTAAGGAAACATATTCTTGAGTCAAATTTCCTCCCTTTAAATTATTTACTCTCTGTCTGGCTTTGGTTATTTTTCTTAGTTGAAGATAGTTGATTTACCATGTTGTGCTATTTTCCAGTATACAGCAAAGTGATTCAGTTATATTAAAGCGATTTGGGTTTTCAGATTCTTTTCCCTTATAGGTCATTACAAAATTATGAGTATAACTCCTTGTGCTATACAGTACAACCTTGGTGGTTCATTATTTTACGTATAGCAGTTTGTATCTGCTAGTCCAAAACTCCTAATCTATTCCTCCTCAACCCCTTTCCCCATAAATTTGTTCTATGTATGTGAGTCTAGATTTCCGTTTTGTAAATAAGTTCATTTGTATCTTTTTTAGACTCTACATATAAATAGTATCATACACTGCATATCATATGCTCTCTCCCTACCTAATAGTTAAGACCATCAGAAATCACTTCCTTTCTTCTGGCAGGGCCAGCAATGCGGGACCATACTAAATCTCCAGCCCCAAGCCATAATCTGATCTTCAAGGAACTCTACAACATCTTCATTCCACAAAGCATCACTATGTTGATAATTTACTTTTGTTTTTCAGTCGCTAAGTCGTGTTAGACTCTTTTGTGACCCCATGGACAATAGCTCACCAGGCTCCTCTGTCCATGGGATTTTCCAGGCAAGAATACTGGAGTGGGCTGCCATTTCCTTCTTCTGGGGATCTTCCTGACCCAGGGATCAAACCCACACTTCCTGCACTGGCAGGCAGATTTTTACCACTGAGCCATCAAGGAAGCCCTGATAATTAATTATATTTATGGTATTATGCTGATTGGACCAGGTCAGCAGGAAGTAGACTTCTTGGTAGGATACACGCATGAAAGAAGAAGGGAAAGAAATCCTGCAAACTTTCAGGAACCTGTTGCTTAGTGGAATTTCTAGGGGTATAGTAGTCTGAAGCATATTAAGATATTCTGTCCAAAGTAAAAGACTAATTGCTGCATCTGCCTCCTTTTACTATTAAGAAAGAATAAAATTGCCTAGCGTGCCTCTTTAGATTTTGCAGACACCTAGACCTCATTTGGGCATGCTACTCTAATCTGTGAGCAGCCTGTTAATTTGCCATATTTGAGCAAGGTCTAGAAAAAACATTCTCCTGCTACCCTACCACTTGGACCACATGACCCCACGTGTTCTAACGAAGATTGACATGTCTGTAGCAGATAAAGATGTTTTACAAAGACTTTGACAAGATTTTATAAGTGAAATATAAAAAAAATAAAAGAGGCAAACTCATAGAAATAAAGAATAGAAAAGTGACTGCCAAAAGTTGGGAGTGAGGTGGCAGAATAGGGAGAGGTTAGTAAAAGCATATAGAACTCTAGGTATAAAATGATCAGATCCGAGGATCTAACGGACAACATGGTTGTACACTGTATAATTGATAATATTATTGTATAAATGAAATTTTCTAAGAGACAGTGAACTGAAAAGTTTAATGATAAAGGTAAGAAGAATAATAAATACCTCACACTCTGTAAAGTTATGAATGACATAACTCATGTTTAGGATAAGAATTTAATAAATACTATGCAGCATGATTTTGTTGTTACAAAATCAGTAATTGGACTTGGAAAATTGTCTACATCCAAGTAGGCAATACTGCTTTTGAGATGAGTGATCATTTAACAGGAGGGCAAAAGTTAGACTTAAACCCATAGCATTAGAGGCACAATGTCTATTGTTTATATAATATCACAACCTCACATTCAAATTTGAAATGATATTTTACAACATACATGAGACAGAGCAATTGGATATTTGTTCAGGAGTTTTCAACCACAGTTCTCTGTATTTCCTTTACCAGAACTTTAAAAAAAATTTTTTTTAATTTATTATCTGACTTGTTCTTTTAGTATGTAAGCCCCATAAAGTCAGTTACCTTCTCGGTTTTCTTTAATTTTTCCCAGAGACTGGCACACAGTAAGTTTCCGGTTAAATGTTTATTAAAGTGATATACAGAACATGAATGTCCATGAATTGGGCATGAAGAGTTGGCATGGAGCACTCCAGGCTGACCTCTGCCCTAATTCCTTTCTTGTAGAAAGCATCCTGTCATAATTAAATTTTTGCTCCAGGGATCTATAAGGGTTATTGTTTCAAGGTTGCTGATTTCTGAATACTTGACATTTCTAATACGATTGCCCTTGCAATTTTGTTAATGAAATGACAACACCACAGATCCTCTCCACATTGAAGTAGAAAATGAAGGTGAATAAATAAATAACTAATGAAGGGACTACAGTCCAACTAATTATGGTCACAGTGTCAGGAAGTTCATGTTAATAAGGAGTGTGTGTCTTTTGTTTTGCATTTATTCATACTCTAGAAAATGGTGACAGTAAATTCCTTTGTCATAAAAAATCTCTGTAATAATCAATGAGACATAACCGCTATAAATAATGTAAATTCTACTAACTAAAAACAAAGGTTTAACTGAGTTTTGCCAACTAAGCTTGGGGCACTTAGACATCCCTATAGCAGATGGGAACTGTCAGAACCCATAAACATTTAAAATTGTAAGACATGACTTTCAGATGACAGAAACCATAAGAATTCATGCAAATCAACAAGCCAAACACACCTTATTTAAAGAGAGTGCTTGACAGTTAAAAGAAAAGACTGCGTTAAAGCCGCACCTTTGGAATATCTCAGGTTTTAATTAGTCAAATGTCACCATTTCCTAAATGGAAGATTTTCCATTGATAATCCTTTTTTAAATCTGTTTAAAAGGGAGGTTTTCTTTCTACTGATTTTGGTGTTAATTCTATGCCAAATTATGCTTTTTTTTTTAATCATTCAAAGCTTTCTGTCAATGATATCCAATAATAGAAAAAGGAGATTAAAGAAAAAAATCTCCCTAATATATCTGACCAATTTAATTTTAAGAAAATCCATTTGGGATGGGTTTTGATTGCCATATGCTTGTAGCTATAAGAATTTTGCAATGGACAGCTTTTACTTAGTATGTATGTCCATTTGCTGTATCTGTTCATAGATGCTGCTAGAGCTTTAGGAAAAATGACAATACGGCCACCACCATGTATTCCTCATGAGACTTCAGCTGAAATGTGGACAACAAAATAACTGACACATACATGGCACTTCGTCATTTCAAAAAATGCTTCCATGCATTTTGAAATGCTTCATTTCAAAAAATGCTTCCTAATGCTTCCATTAGGCCATATACATGGCCTAATTTGTTGCTGAAGTTAAACTAATGAGGCGGGTATTTCTTTTTTTTTTTTTAATAATATTATTTATTGGCTGTGCTGAGTCTGTTACTGGACGGCTTTTCTCGAGTTGCAGCGAGCAAGGGCTATTCTCCAGTTGCTGTGTGCTGGCTCCCAATGGTGGTGGCTACTCTTACAGTGGAGCCTGGCTCTAGGGCATGCAGGCTTAAGCAGCTGTGGTGCGTAGACTCAATAGTTGTGGCTCCTGAGATCTACAGCACAGGCTCAGTAGTTTTGGCACACAGGCTTAGTTGCTCTGTAGCACATAGGATTTTTCCATATCAGGGGTGGAACCTGTGTCTCCTGCATTGGCAGGCAGGTTCTTTACCCTTGAGCCAGAAGGGAAGCCCGAGGTGGGTAATTTTATTGGTCCTACCTACAGCTGAAGAAACTATAAGTCATGGAGCTTGAGTAACTCCTTACAGATCACATTCACAGCAAACATGGGACCCAGGAGCCAGAACCTGCTGGCTTCAAATCTCTTGGTCTTTCCTACATACCACATTGAGGAAGAATAAAATTCAGAACATAAGGAGAAAGAGAAATCTGCATGATCTCCATCATTATATTTTCAGTGCTGACCTTCTGTATGTTAGGACTTGCCAATACCATGGAGAATGACTCAGTTTGTATCCGCTCTTCAGGTGGACAGGGGACTGTGCTGTCATCACTGTAAAAAGTGCTTTGATGTGAGTCCTAAGGAAAAGGGACCTCTCTGCCAGGACTTCAAATGTGAGTAGGAGTTGGTTAGGAGAAGGGACAGTTGCAGACCCAAGGACAGCATTTCCAAGGGATGTGAAATAAACCCAGTTTAATCTAAACATATTGAGGAGCTGGAGAATCAAGACAGATGGGACCAGTGCGGCAAGCAAGGGACAGACCCCACGAGGACCTTATAAATCATTTTATGAAGTTCAGATTTTACTCAAAGAGTCATAGGGAGATTTTTAAGCCATTCAAGAATTTAATATTCATTGACAATGCATTTCAAGGTTTATATGCAATCCTAAATAAAAGGTAAGAGGACGTTGTTTTGGAGGACGTTGGATCTTCTTTGGAAACTTGCCAATGAGTAAAATTGCAAATGGCCAGATGGACCTTAGAAGGAATATTTCTGCCCCAGGCCAATATAAATTTCTTTCTTGAAGTAAATAAATACATACAGACATAATTGGCCCTAAGGAAAATTAATAATATAAAAACCCACAGTATTTTTTTTTTTAATAATGAGCTGATCTATTCCTATTTGGGATAGATTTTTTTTTTTAACTTGGTTCATAGACTAAATGGAATTGGTTGTTTGAAATAACTTTAAATAATCTCTCAAACCTGAGTAAGATCCCCTGGGCCATTGCAAGATGAGCTATTTGCATGCCAAACTGCAAGGTTCAGCATATGGTCCCTAGTATTTGCATAAATGAAATCTTAAGAAAGCATTTTCAATGAGGTGCATTTTATATTTGTCTTTCATCTACACCACGAAGATTGTGTTATTCTCATGAATAAATCACCTCCTTGTACATTGTCTTAAAGTAATATTTTATTTGTAATTTTTCCTTATACAAACAATACATATTTAGTGTTAAATATAGAAATAAACAGAAACAAAAAGATTAAAATATCTCATATTAGGCAAATATTTTCTTTTGTTTATTGTTCTACAAAAATGAACTTATATCCCATATCCTGATTCTGGTGGTTATTAATATTTTTCCATTTAACCACATTTTTAACATAATTCTTCACCTAAATGTATTTTAACATGTTACACTCCATCTAATGAATAAAACTGTCTTAACCAATACTATATATTTGCTAGATATTTAAGTTCCTTTGCTTTAAAAATTTATTATTAGCACTCTAATTTGAATTAGAATTAAATAACATCTAGTGGCATAGTAAGAGTAAAAATATACTAGCCATCAAATATATTTAGCAGCCCTAAACTTATTCCATACTAATATGATCAGAACAAAGGAGTATCCTTTGGTTGTGCATCATACTCTAAAGAAAGATTAATATCAGGTATTTATCTATTTTAAGAAATTGTATTTGTGTACATTCTGAAGTCATTGAACTCCAGGGATAGTCCCTGTCAGTTTATATGAATTTCCATGGCTGCCATAAACAGTCAGTGCAATAAAGTAAACTTTAACATTGCTTATGGGGCTAAATAAATAGACTCTAAAAAGAAAGAACTCTTTTTCTTTTAATACTGTCACTTAGTTTTCTGCATAGAACATCCTGAGCTTCGGGACAGATGAAACTTCCCTAAAAGACAATCTTGAAACCACAGCTAAAGGAGTAAACAAGCAGTTGGAATTTGATCTAAATTCCATCTATGGAATTAAATGGACATCTAGATGGACATCTAGATGGACATCTAAATGGCTGGTGTCTACAGGAGATTCTCCCAGTGAGGAAACTTGGCCAGTGGTCACAATGAAATGTGTCTGCAGGCCATTGTGGTGATCCAGAAGAACTGGCTTCCCCCTGCAAACTTAAAATACTGAGCCTCAGTGACCTTGACCAAATGTAGTGTCTATGATTAGACTCTGCTCTTTGAAATTAGACCACCTGTATTTGAATCAGAGCTCCAACTCTTCCTGTTGACTTTAAGCATGTGCTTTGGGCCTCAATTTCCATAGGAGACCCTAAGAGCATCTTAATAGGCTTGTTGAGAGGCTTAAATAAAATAATACATTTAAAGCTCAGAGTTCAGTACCCAGCTCATTGTGCATGGTTGGTCAATGTGATTTATTAATTTCTCAAATCTGTGAACCCAAATAGGATCAAGAACCAACACCAACTGTCTATCAAGACCACTTCTCATTTATTTCACTCGTTACCAGTTGGAAAATGAGGAAAAGATCTTCAAACACCTTGGTATGTCAAACCTTATTTAAAAAGAATTGGTGTGGGTAGTTATTTAAACCATTTAGCTGTATAACTGTAAGAGCAGAATTCTACAAATAAAAGAACAAGCTTATATATTTTAACAGAGTGAAGTTGTGAAGGTAGAATTTTTCCTCAAAAATTAACTGGTGGTGACTTGCAAATGAATTTAATGACATTTATTACTCAAATAAAAACCTATATCAAGTAGCTATGGAATAAATATACATAAGTAAATTGTGGTTCCTAGTGAGACATGTTTCAGAGTCCATCACCAAGTTCTGTCTGAAAAGAAATGAGGGAAAGATACATTGGTGAGCAATTTGTAATGGTAAAAGATGAGGAAAAAATAAAATAAAATGATCATTTCTACATGGATAAAATAAAATATGTTAAGTGTGTACAAAAATGTGTTCTGTGTTTTTCCACCTCAGTGTTGTCTCACATAAGAAAGCCCTAACATCTTATCAGAAACAAACAAACAAAAAAAACTGTTTGTTATGATATCTTCCTAAATATTCTTTTTTCTATTTTTGTTTGATTTGCCTTTCTTTGATGGGAGGTTATAGTCTGGATAATAAAAATGGATTAGGAAAATCATTACAATTCCAGACTTTCTATTGAATTGATGTATCTTAACAAATATTTGGAATTGTTTATGAATATTTAATTCTGACCAGCACTTCCTTGTAATATGTAATTTGTGGAGAGATGTCCTGAAATTTAGGTCTTTCAATGTTGAGTCTGTTTTTAAAAGTTCATTATAACACAGTACACATGTGATGCTCCATATACTTCACAAACATTTTCCCTGATGTATTTATGAAAACAACTTAATGTATTAGTATAATTTTTCAGTAATTAGTAATTTCAGCTTAACTGAAGATTGTGCAGAAGGAAGAAGTTTATCACAAGGAGCTGCCATCAGTATGAGCTACATCTGGTTGAAACTTCGGAGATCATTCATCCTTTGCTCATGCTTATGGTTCTATTGTCCCCTTGAAAGAAGAATAAAAACTTTCATTACCAAAAAAAAGGAAAAAGAGGAAGAAGGGATGAAAGAGGAGGAGAAGGAGGAATAGGCGAAGAGGACAGAAAGAGGAGGGTGAGGAAGTGCGTTCTATAATGTATAACTGCTGCTGCTGCTGCTAAGTCCCTTCAGTCGTGTCCGACTCTGTACGACCCCATAGACGGCAGCCCACCAGGCTCCCCCGTCCCTGGGATGCTCCAGGCAAGAACACTGGAGTGGGTTGCCATTTCCTCTCCAATGCATGAAAGTGAAAAGTGAAAGTGAAGTCGCTCAGTCGTGTCCGACTCCACAACCCCATGGACTTGGCTCCTCCATCCATGGAATTTTCCAGGCAAGAGTACTGGAGTGGGATGCCATTGCCTTCTCCAATGTATAATTGAATTTAAATATATTAGAATATAAAAATTCTTACAAAAAAGGAATCAATCACAGCTGTCACAACAATGTCGAGAGCAGAAGTATCTGATCTCCTTAGAAAAATCACAGTACTCAAAACTACCTTCTTCTCAAAAGCAGACCAGCTTGAAGGTGGTCTTTGGTAACCTAGCATTTCGAGGTCTTCGTTGGGACTTTTGAAAAGTGAGAGATTGAGCTACTTTGCTTTTAAATAATTTAACTATCTTTAATACTTATGAATTTATAAACAACACAAATATGATAAATGTTGATAAAAACAAAGAAATTGGAGCACTTCTAGAAAGTTTTTTTTCAATTAAAAAGGGGTTTTACTTAAATAAAGATAAATATTTTTTTCCTTCTGCTTGTGTGAAGATCACTGAAGGTAAGGTTGCATGCATGCATGCTCTGTCACATCAAACTTTGAGGTATATGGATGGTAGCCCATCGGGCTCCTCTGTTCATGGGATTTTCCAGGCGAGAATACTGGAGTGGGTTGCCATTTCCTTTTCCAAGAGATCTTACCAACCCAGGGATCAAACCCACATTTCCTGTGTCTCCTGCATTGCACACAGATTCTTTACCACTGAGCCATCAGGAAAGCGACATTAAGGTTGGAACTAAGGAAAAGTTTCATCAAGGAGAAATGGTAAGGAAATGAGAAAGCGTTTCCAAGTTACAAACAAATGAGAAAATTTCACAGAATTACATATCTGAAAAAAGAGTATATACATAATATTCAAATCCATTTTGAACTGCTTTAAATGTATGTACTGTCTTTTATTATAAAAGAAATACAATCTCACTGCAAGCAAATCCATTAGGAAGTGGAGAAGAAGATGGCAGTTCAAAGTTCTAAACTATTGTAATTAAATATCAAAGAATTAACAGTTTCACTTGTAATCAGTAGAACTAGTATAGTTTGGTGCATTATTCTGTATGTGAAGAAATGATTCTCTAAATGTAAGCCGCATATGGAAACCTGAAGTCATCTATGGTCCCACTTTCCACGGCTCCTTATTAGTAACAGTCTCGTTTTCTCCTTACAGTTTGCTTGCTCTCTCTCTCTCTCTCTCTCTCACACACACACACAAGCAAATTTTCATTGTGAATTCTTTATTTTATTTTTAACACAGTCTTTCAACTAAATTATTAACTTAAGAATACAAGGCAATTTAAAAAATGGATATTTCGGAAAACCCAAGTGTAAAAGAGCAGGTGGATATCAAGACATACTAGAATCAAGAAGATCATCAGAGACCACACCATATCTTTCTCTTTTTCTGTGGGGCCATTAAGTCTCATGTCTTCTTCTTTCTACACATTTGCTTTCATATTTCCATCACTGATTAGTTTATGTAAGCATACCAGATAAACCTAGAACTTCCTAAGCTCAATTCCAAACTCTTGAAAAAGAGAATCTTTGTTCCTCTTGTATGAGTTGAATAGGGATTGCTGTAGTTCTCAAAAAAAAGAAACATATGGATTTGGTCTACCTTATAACATTAATCCACTATACCATGGACAACTTTTGGGTCAATAAATATAAATCCACTTTACTATTTTAGAGCCTTCATGATATCCCAATTATACAAACATTACTTGAATTCCTTACCTACCTCTTGATAATATATTTAGAATGTGTGGCCATCTTTGTAAGCACAACTTTGTTTCCTTAGGAATAGGATTCATAAGTGGTCTGAAATGTACACATACACATTGTTGTTGCTCTTCAGTTGCTCACTCCTGTCTGACTCTTTGCAACCCCATGGATTGCAGCACGCCAGGCTTCCTTGTCCTTCACCATCTCCCGGAGCTTGCTCAAATGCATGTCTATTGAATTGGTGATGCCATAAAACCATCTCAATCTCTCTTGTCCCCTTCTACTGCTTTCAATCTTTCCCAGCATCATGGTCTTTTCAAATGAGTCAGTTCTTCACATCAGGTAGCCGAAGCATTGGAGTTTCAGCTTCAACATCAGTCCTTCCAATGAACACCCAGGACTGATCTCCTTTGGGATGGATCTCCTTGGATCTCCTTGCAGTCCAAGGGACTCTCAAGAATCTTCTCCAACACCACAGTTCAAAAGCATCAATTTTTCGGCATTCAGCCTTCTTTACAGTCTAGGTCTCACATCCATGCATGACTGCTGGAGAAATCATAGCTTTGATTAGATGAACCTTTGCCAGAAAAGTAATATCTCTGCTTTTTAATATGCTGTCTAGGTTGGTCATAGCTTTTTGTCCAAGGAGCAAGTGTCTTTTAATTCCATGGCTGCAGTCACCATCTGCAGTGATTTTGGAGCCCAAGAAAATAAAGTTTGTCACTGTTTCCATTGTTTCCCCATCTATTTGCCATGAAGTGATGGGACTAAATGCCAAGTTCTTAGCTTTTAAATGTTGAGTTTTAAGCCAGCTTCTTCATTCTCCTCTTTCAATTTCTTTAAGATGTTCTCTTCGCTTTCTGCCATAACCTGCATATCTGAGGTTAATGACATTTTTCCACCAATGTTGATTCCAGCTTGTGCTTCATTCAACCCAACATTTCTCATGATGCATTCTCATATAAGTTAAATAAGTGGGCTAACAATATACAGACTTGGTGTACTCTTCTCAATTTGCAACCAGTCTGTGTTCCATGTCCTGTTCTAACTGTTGCTTCCTGACCTGCCTACAGGATTTCTTCCAAGTCAGGTAAGGTGATCTGGTATTCCCATCTCTTAAAGAATTTTCCATAGTTCGTTGTGATCCACACAATCAAAGGCTTTGACATAGTCAATAAGGCAGAAGTAAATGTTTTTCTGGAACTCTCTTGCTTTTTCTATGACCCAATGGATGTTGGCAATTTGATCTTTGGTTCCTCTGCTGCTGCTGCTGCTGCTTAGTCACATCCTCTGCCTTTTTAAATCCAGCTTGAACATCTGTAAGTTCTCAGTTCATGTACTGTTGAAGCCTAACTTAGAGAATTTTGAGCATTACTTTGCTAGTGTGTGAGATTAGTGCAATTGTGTGGTAGTTTGAACATTCTTTGGCATTGCCTTTCTTTGGGAATAGAATGAAAACTGACCTCTTCCAGTCCTGTGACCACTGCTTAGTTTTCCAAATTTGCAGGTATATTGAGTGCAGGACTTTTATAGCATAATCTTTTAGGATTTGAAATAACTCAGCTGGAATTCCATCAGCTCCACTAGCTTTGTTCACAGTGATGCTTCCTAAGGTCCACTTCACTTTGCATTCCAGGATGTCTGGCTCTAGGTGAGTGATCATACCATTGTGATTATCTGGGTCATGAAGATCTTTTTTGTATAGTTCTTCTGTGTATACTTGCCACCTCTTCTTAATATCTTCTGCTTCTGTTAGGTCCATACCATTTCTGTCCTTTATTGTGCTTACTGTTGCATGAATTGTTCCCCTGGTATCTTTAATATTCTTGAAGTGATCTCTAGTCTTTCCCATTCTATTGTTTTCCTCTATTTCTTTGCATTGGTCACTGAGGAAAACTTTCTTATCTCTCCTTGCTATTCTCTGGAACTCTGCATTCAGATGGGTATACCTTTCCTTTTCTCTTTTGCCTTTTGCTTCTCTTTTATTCACAGCTCTTTATAAGGCATCCTCAGACAGCCATAATACAAAAGAAGTTCTTGCACTGTTGCAAAAGTTCTAGGGCCCACAACAGACTTCCCAGCCTGGGGATCTGGCAAAGGGACTGAGAACCCCCATGGAATTTGACTTTGAAGGCCAATGGGATTTGATCACAGAATTTCCACGGGACTGGGAAACAGACTCTTGGAGGACACAGACAAAACCTTGTGGGCACCAGGACCCAGGAGAAAGGGGGAGTGTCCCCACAAGAGACTGGGCCATACTTGCCCGTCAGTGTTCAGGAATCTCCAGCAGAGGCGTGGGTTGACAGTGGCCTGCGTTGGGGTCAGGAGCACTGAATACACCTGGGAGCCATGGCAAGCAGGCATAATTTTTTTTGAAGGAGGATGCCATTACCCCCATTAATCCTACCATAGTTTGGTGTCAGGCAAAACTACAGGGAGGGAACACAGCCACACCCATCTGCTGAATATTGGATTAAGGTGTAATGAGCCTGGCCCCACACATCAGTGAAAGACCCAGTTTTCCCCACAGCTAGTCCCTCCCAGTTAAGCCATTTCAAATCCTAAAGGATGATGCTGTTAAAATGCTACACTCAATATGTCAGCAAATTTGGAAAACTCAGCAGTGGCCACAGGACTGGAAAAAGTCAGTTTTCATTCCAATCCCAAAGAAAGGCAATGCCAAAGAATGTTTAAACTACTGCACAATTGCACTCACCTCACACAATGCACTTATCTCAAATGCTAGCAAAGTAATACTCAAAATTCTCCAAGCTTGGATTCAACAGTATGTGAACTGTGAACTTCCAGATGTTCAAGCTGGATTTAGAAAATGCAGAGGAACCAAAGATCAACATTGTAGGATCATAGGGAAAGCAAGAGAGTTCCAGAAAAGCTTCTATTTCTGCTTTATTGACTATGCCAAAGCCTTTGTGTGGATCACAACAAACTGTGAAAAATTCTTAAAGAGATGAGAATACCAGACCACCTGACCTGCCTCCTGAGAAATCTGTATGGAGGTCAAGAAGCAACAGTTAGAACTGGACGTGGAGCAACAGACTGGTTACAAATTGGGAAAGGAGTACTTCAAGGCTGTATATTGGTCACCCTACTTATTTAACTTATATGTAGAGTACATCATGAGAAATGTTGGGTTGGACGAAGCACAAGCTCAAATCAACATTGCTGGGAGAAATATCAATAACTTCAGATATGCAGATGACACCACCCTTATGGCAGAAAGTGAAGAGGAACTAAAAAGCCTCTTGATGAAAGTGAAAGAGGACTATGAAAAAGTTGGCTTAAAGCTCAACATTCAGAAAAGTAAGGTCATAAGGATTCACTTCATGGCAGAAAGATGGGGAAACAGTGGCTGACTTTGTTTTTCTGGTCTCCAGAATCACTGCAGATGGTGATTGTAGCCATGAAATTAAAAGACGCTTACTCCTTGGAAGGAAAGTTATGACCAACCTAGACAGCATATTTAAAAGCAGAGACATTACTTTGCCAACAAAGGTCCGTCTAGTCAAGGCTATGGTTTTTCCAGTGGTCATGTATGGAAGTGAGAGTTGGACTATAAAGAAAGCTGAGCGCAGAAGAATTGATGCTTTTGAACTGTGGTGTTGGAGAAGACTCTTGCGAGTCCCTTGGACTGCAAGGAGATCCAACCAGTCCTTCCTAAAGGAGATCAGTCCTGGGTGTTCATTGGAAGGACTGATGCTAAAGCTGAAACTCCAATACATTGCCACCTGATGTGAAGAGCTGACTCATTTGAAAAGACCCTGATGCTGGGGAAGATTGAGGGCAGGAGGAGAAGGGGACGACGGAGGATGAGATGGTTGGATGGCATCACCGACTTGATGGACGTGGGTTTGGGTGGACTCTGGGAGTTGGTGATGGACAGGGAGGCCTGGCGTGCTGTGGTTCATGGGGTCACAAAGAGTCAGACACAACTGAGCGACTGAACTGAACTGATGATGAATGGAAGTGTTTCTATTTCCAGTCTCACTATATAGTAAAGTTAATTTTTGCCCATGGAAATGTAAGGTTTTAAGTGGAAAATATCCATAAGTGGTAACCATTAATTTTTTTTCCACATTCTTTCATTAAAGTATAATTAACATAGATTAAAATTCACCCTTATATGTATCATTCAACAAGCTTTAACAAGTGAATGCAGTCATACAAGCTTTACCACAATCAAAGTATAGAACAGATCTGTCACTCCAAAAAATTCCTCCAAATCCCATGTATCCTTCTCTGCCCTAGTTTCTGGGAACTATAGATCTGTTTTCTGTCCCTATAGCTTTGATTTTTCCAAGAAGTCACATAATTAGAATGACAGGATATGTAGCTTTTTCAGTCTGGATTCTTTCTCTCAGCATATTGTGTGTGAGGTTTGTCATGAGTTGAACTGTAACCCTACAAATTCACATGTTGGAGCCCTGACCCCTTCGTACCTAAGAGTAGTAATGTTAGTTGCTCACTTGTGTCTGACTCTGCGATCCCACGGATTGTAGTCCTCCAGGCTCCTCTGCCCATGGGATTCTCCAGGCAAGAATGAAAACTGAAAGTGAAAGTCGCTCAGCCATGTCCTACTCTTTGTGACCCTATGGACTATACAGCTCATGGTGTTCTCCAGGCCAGAATACTGGAGTGGGTAGCCTTTCCTTTCTCCAGGGGATCTTCCCAACCCAGGGACCAAACCCTGGTCTCCCACGAAGCAGGTGGATTCTTTACCAGCTGAGCCACAAAGAAAGCCCAATACTGGATAGCCATTCCCTTCTCCAGAGGATCTCCCTGACCTAGGGGTCAAACCCAGGTCTCCTGCATTGCAGTTGTTTCTTTATCATTTGAGCTACAGGGAAGACCTTAGTACCTTATAATATAAGCTCATTTGAAAATAAGATCATTAATTAAGATAAAGCTCTACTGGAATAGGATGAGTCCAATATAAATTGAGATGTATTTCCTTCTTGTTAACTTTTTGGAAAAGTTTATGTAGAATTGGCATTATTTTATCTTAAATGTTAGGGAAAATTCGCCAGCAATGTCTTCTGGGTCTGAAGCTTCCTTGGTAAGACAATTTGCAGTAATAAATTCAGGTTCCTTAATAGATAAAGGCTGTTCATTTAATTTGTATCTATCATTTCTTTTTTTCTTTATATCTCTTCTTCAGGAGCTCTAGCGGTCTAGTAGAAATTCTTTCAAAGATTTTTTCCATTTCAACTAAATTATAGAAGATGTTGACAAAAATTTGTTTATATTATTTCCTTAACATCCTTTCCCATCTCTGTAAGTTCTGCAGTGATCATCTCTCTCTCATTCTTATACTATTAATCTGACTGAGGATTCATAAATTTTATTGATTCTCTCTGAGAACCAAGTTTTGTGTCATTGGTTTCTCTTTGTTGTTTTGTTTCATTGGATTCTTTTCTTCTTTTATTTATCACTTCCTTTATTCTTATTTTGCTCTTATTTTGTTTTGTTTTTTTAGTTTTAAAGATGCTATAAACTTCCTGACTTTTTCAAAACTGCTGCAAATCTCCTTCTAGGAAATACTATGGCTGCACAGCACAATTTTTGATATACTTTTTTCATTTTTATTCAGTTTAAAATACTTTCCAGTCTTCCTTTTGCATTGCTCTCTAACTTTTGCCCCTTGCATATTATTTAGTCCCCAAATTCTGGAGACTTTTTAAAAACATCTTTCTATTTTTGACTGTTAATTTAATTTTATTATGGTCGTATTTTGTATTACTTGAATAATTAAAATTTATTGAGATTAGTTTCATGACTTGGAATATGGTTTGCTTGAAAACATCTGTATGCACTTAAAAAATTGTATAGCATGTTGTTGGGCTAAGTGGTAATCTTTAACGTCAATTAGATTATGTATGTGAGATAGTATTGTTCCAGTCTTCTGCATTTCTACAGATTCAAGTTTCGTTGTATATTTTCTGCCAATTATTAAGAGTGGTGTTGACATATTTGACTATCATTGTGAATTGGTATATTTATCCTTTTAGTTATGACAGTTTTTGCTTCATGTATTTGGAAGCTTGCTGTTAGGAAGATGAACATATTGTTAAAGCTTCATGATTAATTGTCCATTTTATCTTTATGAAATGACCTTCTGTATCACTAGTAAATCTTTGTAATTTACATATAAGCATTCCAACTTTTCTTCCATTAGTATTAGAATGGTGTTACTTTCAACTCCAGCAAAGCATTAATTTAATGTCAGTTTTTTTTAGGAAACAAATAGTACAGTATTACTTTTTTATACAGTCTAATAAATTGACAAGATCTCCCTTTTGCTGAGGTGATTAGACCATTTCCATATAATGTGATTATTGACATGACTAGGTTTAAATCTACCATTTTATTCTTTTGTATGTTCCATATGTTCCTTGTTCCTTTCTCCCCCATTTTTTGCCTTCTTTAGGATTAATTATCTTTTATGATTTCATTTTATCTCTATGGTAGTTTATTAGTTCTAATTTCCAGTGTGTATTTTGCTCTTTCTTTCAGGAATTCTGCTATGTATCTTTAACTTATCATGGTCTACCTTCAAATAATATTCTACTACATTATATAAAACAACATTTCACCTATCCCAGCATTTTTAATATTGTTGTCATAAATTTTGCTGCTGCATTTATTGTAACCCCCCAAAATGCAGTTATTACTTTTGCTTAAAAATTATCTTTAAATTGAGTCTTAATTTAAAGATTAATTTATATGTGCCTATATAATTTATATGTGTCTATATGCCACTAACTCTTACGCTCTTCTTTCTTTTTTGTAGATCCAGACATCTATCTGGTATGATCCGCCTTCTACATGAAGCACTTACTTTGACATTCTTATATTGCAGGTCTAATAGTAGTTTTTTCTGTTAATGTTTTGTTTTATATTTTGTATCCTAGAAAAATATTCTCTCTTAGTGTTTGAAAGGTTTTATACTGGATATAAACTTCCAGATTGACAATTTTATTTTCTTTCATACATTAGAATATTGTTTTGTATTGTTTCCTGATTGAAACAATGTGTCATCCCATCTCTATTTCTTTGTATGTACATGTCATTTTTCTCAAGCTGTCTTTAAGATTTTTCTCTTTGTTACTGGTATTATTAATCAATTTGATTATGATATGTCTTTTTAAAATTGTCTTAATTTTACTGTACTTTGTTCATTGAGCTTCTTTTTTCTTTTTTGGAAAATTTTCTGATTATTTCTTCAAATATTCTTGTATTTTTTTTTTAAGTATTCAAACTTTCATTTCTGTAATGCTCAAGTCATGTGGGAATAGTCTGATCTTTCTTGAAATTTGCGTCTGAGCTTTGCTAGGTGGGAACAAAAAGCCTTTTTAGTTCAAGGCTAATTTTTCTCCACTACTTAGGCAATACAATTTTCTAACACTGTACACAATCATCCATGTTTTATAAGGTTTTTCCATCCTGACTGTTGAGAATGTCAACTCTTAAGGACTTCTCTGTATGCACTTTATAAGTAGTTCTTTCCCTGACTTGGCAGTTTTCTCAGATTCATGCACTGATCAGTATTTAGCTAAAGACTTAGGAGGGAACTTTTGGTAGATCTCTGGAGCTAATTCTCTCTCTGTGCCTTTCTCCACCCCCTCAATTCTGTCCTAGGAACCCCAGCTCTTTGTCCTATCAAATCTTTGAATCTTGTCTTGTCTCCTTGGTATAAGGTAACTGCATAGTTTTGCTTGCATTCTCTCCTAAGGAATGAATGAAAACTCCTAAGGCAGTAAGTTTTGGGGTAATTGTAGGACTAAGCTTGCTCATTATCCTCTTCTCCAATATCGCAAACTTCATTGTTGTCCAATATTTGAAAAACCATTATTTTCTTCCCCTAAACCACTAAAAATTTGCTTCAGACTGGAGGGTAAAACTAGTCCCTTTCACCTCTAATAAATAAAAATTGAGTTATTTACTTTACAAACACAATTCTGTATCTCACAAACTCTGTAATATAGAAACTAAAGAGTTGTAATAATCCATTGCACACACAATTGCTGTGTAAATGAGGCCACACACAAAAAAGGGTTTCTTTTCTTAAAAATGTTTTGTTAATGCCAAAAAAGTTTAGTGACCAAAAACATTTCATTCAGTAAGTCTGTAAACATTCTTCATGTTGAACATCTGTTTGGATTTTAGTACAATCTTTGGTCCTCAGGCTTGAAATTTAAAATGAGATTATGTGGTCATTTGCAATTCAAATATAATTAATATTACTTACAGGGACAAAGTCTGAAATCATCTGAATTGAATGAATTAAACGTAATCTTTTACAAGTGGAAAGCAACAAAACCATAGAGAAAATTAGCTCAAATTTGAGCATAAATATTTTCTCTGCCTATAAATCGTTATGTCAAATTTCTTTTATGTATGCCTCCAAATGATTTATCATACACAATCAAGACAATTCACTCAGGAGATGTTGGAAAAACACATAGACCCACAAGTATTTTTCTAGCGTATTCTTTCCTCTTTTGACTTTTCAGAAAAACTGCTTTATTAAATTTGTTGAATTAGTAATTAATGGAGCTTCATAACTTTTGTTCAGGAATTTTTCAGCTAGTTTGTTCTGAGAAACATTTGAGAGATATAAGTAAGGCCAAGTTCTGGAGGGGAAAAGAGGAAAAGAGACCATAAAAAGGGGGAGAAAGGGGAAAAAATGTTTGATCAAAATCAGACACATTGTGAAGGTGGCTAGGGCTTGTTGAAAATGGGTCTGATGTGCATACTTGACTCTGAATTGTAACAGTTCATCATGTCAACCTTTCCTTTCTCAGACACACAATTCTTTGATCTACTCTGAAAAGTCTGGTTTTGCCAACATTCCACACTGCTATAAAATTTTTTTTGCCAGAATTAATGGTGAAAACATAACTCTAAATTCAGTGGGTGTTGGGTTTACCTAGACGCAAGTATGTGAATTGTATTGATGATTTAGAAGTAGTCAAGAGATCAAACTTATTACCAAGTCAGTTCACCAGAAACTAGCTATGCCCCATATAGCAAGTTGAATGAGTTCATGGAAATTATCCATTAAAAAAAAAAAACAAAACCAAGAAAAGCCAGAGATCAACTTGAGAACTGACATTTTGCAAAGTGCATCTATTTCAACTTAGAGAATTAAGAATTATTAGAGCTATCAGAGTTGCTTTATGATAGTGAGACAGTTAATAATGCCCTTTCTGGTAGACAAAGTTGACAAACAAGTTTGCCCTCAAAAAGTATTTGATACTATGTAGTCTGTGTTTTTCTATTTCCCTGCTAGAACTGGATAGTCAATATGTTTAACGCTTCTTTCAAAAAAATTAAAAAAGGACAGATATAGAGACCTGGGATTATTTATTACCTTCCTCAAAATGTAGAAAACACTTAATGATAACATTTCTGTTAGCTATGGCAGCAGAATTATGTATTTACATCTAACACTTTTTTTCCTGTATAACAGGGATTACTTAATTACACAGTACTCACCTCCAAGGAAATTAAAGTTATTTTAAAGTACGAAGAACATCTTTTCTAAGTGAAAGTTTCATTTACTGTTTCTGAAACATATATTCAAGCTCAGAATTATCAACTATTTAAGAATCGTGAATACATTTCATACACAGTTTAAATGTCTGTATATATAACATATATCCAAAGTATTTTATCTTTAAAAATCTAATGAATGTATAACTTGCAAGGAAAAATCAAAAGTATGGTTCCAAGACACTGAACTCTTTAGTTCAAATAACTGAAGACCTGTTATAGCTATAATTACATTGGTGGAAAATTGGCAGTCCTTAAAGTGTGGACCTAACGTGAGTTGGTATAAATAATTGCATGTTTATATAGCCCAATTTAACAAGGCTACTTTGGCAAAAGCTATTTAGAAAGTACAAAATAAGAAGTTAAAATTTTAAGCAACTGTACTAGTCAATTCAGTATTAAAATCCATGTTGATCACAAATAATTCAGAAATACTATTAAAGAGCAAAGCAGTAGAACAACTACATATCAGTGCCCTTGTAGATATAGGTGGATGATTAAGTTTGAAATAGAAAGAGTGTTTATGCGTCTTGGTCATTCTTTACATGTGTGAAGCTGCATGATAATAGTGACGGTCATTAATTCATTGTAATATGTGCTAATTTATATAAATGATATAATTTATATGTTGATATAATTTATGTGTTACAATATTGCCGTACATTTTATAGTCCTATAGAATTGACAAACTAGTTTCACATAAAATTTCTCATTCAATTCCCTTAGCAAATCTACAAGACAGCTGTTCACTCAGTTACTATTAGGCCCACTTTCCAGTTGAGGAAACTGAGTCTGATAGGTTGTACTTGGCTCAGATAGTTGAACTTCTAAATGGCAGAAGTTAGTAAGAATCCAATCATCTAAGTTATTATTCAATAACAAAATAAGAAACTTCATAAAAGTAGGTAATTCTATTATCTACATAGTACTTCTTAACTGAATGGGGAAAAAAGAGAAAGAGCCTTCTTTTGTGAATGGTTTTAATGAGGTAATTCATTCTTATTTTTCTGGTTGCATTCATCATAGCACTATTAAAACACTGACATGAATTAGGAAAAAAAAAAAAAGACCTCTCTGTGTCGTTTTATCTTTCACAATAAAGAATATATATATTTTTTAAAAACCTAACCATTGCTTTCAATCCAGGCATAAACAAAATAATACTGTCAATGAGTAACTTTGGAAATAACCTACAGGATATTTTTTAATGAGGCCACTTTGTATTCTGACACTTCTGAAACAGAAAGGAAAGAACATCTTTGGGTTAAACAATTATGCTCTGTCTTTAGTTTCCTTCTCTGAAGTTTGTCATTTGAATTTGCCTTTGTTTCATGTACATACAACTCCAGACATGCTAAGACACAACCTTCTTATACTATGTATTTACCAGGAACATATAAATTGAATACCTGGAATCTTATATTCAATAAATCGAAAATAAATGTGCCAGGAGATTTAACACAAGCAGCACATCAGGGTTGCTTCTTTCCTTAATCTGTAAGACTCAAATATCATAGTTGATGCATCAACCGAACTACAGTGGTGAATGTGTTCATTTCAGATGCTGAGTCGGGAGCACCAAGGCTATGAGCAGTGGATGACAGTTAGAGACTCTCGACTTTTAACTCCATCTTGGAAAAGGAATAAGAGGAATTTTCCCAGGCCTCACCGACAGAAGTGACTTTATTAAGGCCTTGAGAGATATAAAAGTAAAAGTTGAAATATCTAACTCCCTGAGAGTTGGATAAATGCATCAACATGAATGGCTAACCCTTACTGAATATTTACTACAAATATTCAATACTCAAATATTCAATAAGGGTTAGCCATTATTATTATTATGACTTTAACTCTTAATATGAGTCATTATAAAAACAAACTGAAAAACATCAGTGGACCTGTCTCACATGTTAGAAAGCATTGCTTTATTCTGACCATGCCTTGCAAAGGTCCTAACCTTTGATTACAGCAAAAACACCACATTTACAGTTGCCTCTGGGTTTGGATTCATTTACCCAACTCTTAGGGAGGTATTTTCTGAAAATTTCAACTTTTACTTTTAAATCTCTCAAAGCCTTGAAGAAGGGGATGACAAAAGATGAGATGGTTGAATGGCATCACCGACTCAATGGACATGAGTTTGAGCAAGCTCCGGGAGTTGGTGACTTCCCTTCCCTGAGGGACAGGGAAGCCTAGCATGCTGCTGTGTATGGCATCACTGAGTCAGCCATGACTGAGCGACTGAATGGAACTGAACTGAATGCTCTTGGATTGGACATCATTAATGTGGACACTGGCCAAATAATCTTGCAGTTTTATTAACTCTGACTACATGGATAGTAGCAATATATGTTTATATAACATATATTATAGTAGTAATTAATAAAGATAAATACTATGATCATTCTCTATCAAAACCTGCATTTATATTCTTCCCATATGAATCACTATTTAATTTTATTTGCTTATTGCATGCTTTCCTATCACTAACATTAGCGTTTTAGGAGGAAGGACAATTTCAATCTGGTTGATTTTTATTCCTAAAGCTGTGACCATTATCTGGCATAATAGATACTTAATATTGAAAGAAGGAAGAAAGAAAGGATGAATGATAGAACAGTAAAGGAATTTGCCCATCTTAGTCAATTTGGGTTGCTATCAACTCAAACTTGGTGGTTTTCATAACAAAAATTTATTTCTCACTGGAGATTTGATAGTCCAAGATCAGGGTGCCAGCATGTCCCAGTTCTAGCGTGATCCCTCTGCCTGGTTTACAAAAAGCAGTACTCTAATTGCACACTCAGAAGACTGAAAGCAAAAAAATAAAGCTCTCTTGTTTCCTCTTGTTGGTCAGTTCAGTCACTCAGTCATGTCCGACTCTTTGCGACCCCATGGACTGCAGCAGAACAGGCTTCCCTGTGCATCACCAACTCTCAGAACTTGCTCAAACTCATGTCCATTGAGTTGGTGATGCCATCCAACCATCTCATCCCCTGTCATTCCCTTCTCCTCCTGCCTTCAGTCTTGCCCAGAATCAGGGGCTTTTCCAATGAGTCATTTCTTCATATCAGGTGGGCCAAAGTATTGGAGTTTCAGCTTCAGCATCAGTCCTTCCAAAAATATTCAGGACTGATTTCCTTTAGGATGGACTGGTTGGATCTCCGTGCTGTCCAAGGGACTCTCAAGAGTCTTCTCCAACACCACAGTTCAAAACCATCAATTCTTTGACACTCAGCTATTTTTACAATCCAACTCTCACATCCATATGACTATTGGAAAAACCTTGACATGGCGGAGCTTTGTTGGCAAAATAATGTCTCTGCTTTTTAATATGCTATATAGGTTGGTCATAACTTTTCTTTCAAGCAGTAAGCGTCTTTTAATTTCATAGCTGCAGTCACTATCTGCAGTCATTTTGAAGCCTCCCAAAATAAAGTCTGTCACTGTTTCCACTGTTTCCCCATCTATTTGCCATAAAGTGATGGGACCAGATGCCATGATTTTAGTTTTCTGAATGTTGAGCTTTAAGCCAACTTTTTCACTCTCCTCTTTCATGTTCATCGAGAGGCTTTTTAGTTCTTCTTCACTTTCTGCCATAAGGGTGATGTCATCTGCATATCTGAGGTTACTGATATTTCTCCCAGCAATCTTGATTCCAGCTTGTGCTTCATCCAGCCCAGCATTTCACCTGATGTATTCTGCATATAACTTAAATAAGCAGAGTGGCAATATACAGGCTTGACATACTCTTTTCCCAATTTGGAACTAGTCTGTTGTTCCATGTCCAGTTCTAACTGGTGCTTCCTGACCTGCATAAAGATTTCTCAGGAGGCAGGTAAGGTGGTCTGGCATTCCCATCTCTTTAAGAATTTTCCACAGTTTGTTGTGATCCACACAGTCAAAGACTTTAGCGTAGTCAATAAAGCAGAAGTAGATGTTTTTTTGTAACTCTTGCTTTTTTGATGTTCCAGTGGATGTTGGCAATTTGATCTCTGTTTCCTGTGTTTTCTAAATCCAGCTTGACTATCTGGAAGTTCATGATTCGTGTACTATTGAAGCCTGGCTTGGAGAATTTTGAGCATTTCTTTGCTAGTATGTGAGATGAAGGCAATTGTGTGGTAGTTTGAGCATTCTTTAGCATTGCCTTTCTTTGGGACTGGAATGAAAACTGACATTTTCCAGTCCTGTGGCCCCTGCTGGGTTTTCCAAATATGCTGGCATATTGAGTGCAGCACTTCCACAGCAACATCTTTTAGGATTTAACAAGACTCAACTGGAATTCCATCACCTCCACTAGCTTTGTTTGTGGTGATGTTTCCTAAGGCCCACTTCACTTTGCATTCCATGATATCTGGCTCTAGCTGACTGATCATACCATCGTGGTTATCTGGGTCATGAAGATCTTTTTTGTACAGTTCTTCTGTGTATTCTTGCCACCTCTAATATTTTCTGCTTCTATTAGGCCCATATTATTCCTGTCCTTTATTGTGCCTATCATTGCATGAAATGTTCATTGGTATCTCTAATTTTCTTGAAGAGATCTCTAGTCTTTCCCATTCTATTGTTTTCCTCTACTTCTTTGCACTGATCACTGAGGAAGGCTTTCTTATCTCTCTTTCTATTCTTTGGAACTCTGCATAAAAATGAGTATATCTTTCCTTTTCTCCTTTGCCTGTTGCTTCTCTTCTTTTCTCAGTTATTGGTAAGACCTCCTCAGACAATCATTTTGCCTTTTCTCATTTCTTTTTCTTGGGGATGATCCTGATCACTGCCTACTATACAATGTCAAGAACCTCCGTCCATAGTTTTTCAGGCACTCTATTAGATCTAACCCCTTGAATCTATTTGTCACTTCCACTGTATAATCATAAGGGATTTGATTTAGGTCATACCTGAATGGTCTAGTGGTTTTCCCTACTTTTTTCAATTTAAGTCTGAATTTTGCAACAAGGAATTCATGATCTGAGCCACAGTCTGTTCCCAGTCTTGCTTTTGCTGACTGTATAGAGATTCTCCATCTTTGGCCGCAAAGAATATAATCAATCTGATTTTGGTATTGACCGTCTGGTGATGTCCATGTGTAGAGTCTTCACTTGTGCTGTTGGAAGAGGTTGTTTACTATGACCAGTGTGTTCTCTTGGCAAAACTCTATTAACCTTTGCCCTGCTTCATTTTGTACTTCAAGGCCAAACTTGCCTGTTACTCCAGGTATCTCTTGACTTCCTACTTTTGCATTCCAGTCCCCTAAAATGAAAATGACATCTTTAGGTGTTAGTTCTAGAAGGTCCTGCAGGTCTTCATAGAACTTCCACTTCAGCTTCAGCATTACTGGTTAGGGCATAGACTTGGATTACTGTGATACTGAATGGTTTGCCTTGGAAACAAACAGAGATCATTGTGTTGTTTTTGAGATTGTACCCAAAAACACCATTTCAGACTCTTTTGTTGATTATGATGACTACTTCATTTCTTCTAAGGGATTTTTGCCCACAGTAGTAGATATAATGATCATTTGAGTTAAATTTGCCCATTGCAGTCCATTTTAGTTCACTGATTCCTGACATGTCGATGTTCACTCTTGCCATCTCTTGTTTGACCACTTCTAATTTACCTTGATTCATGGAACTAACATTCCAGGTTCTTAAGCAATATTGTTCTTTATGGCATTGGACTTTACTTCCATCACCAGTCATATACACAACCGGGTGTTGGTTTATTTTGGCTTCATCATTTCATTCTTTCTGGAGTTATTTTTCCACTCTTCTCCAGTAGCATGTTGGGTGCCCACTAACCCGGGGAGTTCATCTCTCAGTGTCATCTTTTTGACTTTTCATACTGTTCATGGGGTTCTCAGGGCAAGAATACTGAAGTGGTTTCCCATTCCCTTCTCCAGGGGACCACATTTTGCCAGAACTCTCCACCATTACCCATCCATCTTTGGTGGCCCTACATGGCATGGCTCATAGTTTCACTGAGTTAGACAGGGTTGTAGTCCATGAGATCAATTTGTTTAGTTTTCTATGATTGTGGTTTTCATTCTTTCTGCCCTCTGATGGATAAGGATAAGAGGCTTAAGGAAGCTTCCTGATGGGAGAGACTGACTGAGGGGGAAACATGGTCTTGTTATGATGGGTGGGGCCATGCTCAGTAAATCTTTAGTCCAATTTTCTGTTGATGGATGGGGCTGTGTTCCCTTCCTTTTGTTTGACCTGAGGCCAAACTATGGTGGAGGTGATGAAGATAATGGCGACCTCCTTCAAAAGGTCCTGTACGTGCACTGCTGAACTCATTGCCCTCGATCCTGCAGCAGGCCACTACCAGCCCATGCCTCCACGGGAGACTTGTGGACGCTCATGGGCAAGTCTGAATCAGTCTCTTATGGGGTCACTGCTCCTTTCTCCTCTGTCCTGGTGTGCACAGGTTTTGTTTGTGCCCTCCAAGAGTCTGTTTCCCCAGTCCTGTGTAAGTTCTGGTGGTTCTATGGTGGGGTTAATGGCAACCATCTCCAAGAAGGCTTATGCCACACCCTGGTCTGCTGCACCAAAGCCCCTGCCCCTGCAGCAGGCCACTGCTGACCCATACTTCTGCAGGAGACACTCAAACACTAAAAGGCAGACCTGGCTCAGTCTCTGTGGGTCTCCTGGTATGCACAACATTTTGATTGAGCCCTCTGAGCATTTCTGGCGGGTATGGGGTTTGATTCTAAACACGATTTCACCACTCCTGCCGTCTTGCTGAGGCTTCTTCTTTGTGCTTGGAAGTTGGGTATCTCTTTTTGATGGGATCCAACATTCTCCTGTGGATGGTTGTTCAGCAGCAAGTTGTAATTTTGGAGTTCTTGCAGGAGAAGATGAGTGCATGTCCTTCTACTCCACCATGTTTAGTTACCTATCTGTTTCTTCTTATATAGACACTAATCTCATCACTAGGGCTCCACCCTTCTGATCTAATTATCTCCCAAAGCCACATCTCCAAACACCATCACATGGGTTATTAGGGCTTGAATATATGAATTTCGATGAGACACAAGCATGCAGTCCATAATATTGCCCAAAGTTATGTAAGCAGTAAGTAACACAGCTCCCACAGCAAAGGCAAATATATATTCTGCATGAACATGAAAGTTGGGTACTCCTACTTCATGCTGATCTCTTCACCAGAGTCAGTAGGTTTGTGAAAATGCACTTACATTGAATCAGAAACAATATGGTCAGGGTATTTTTAATTGTATTGGGTTCATTGTATGTTTAAGACTCAGTGCCATAAGCTGTATCTTTAAAATATATATACAGTCTCTGAGAATACAGATTTTTCAAGAGTTCAAACGACTTAGTTCACTTTCTATGAATTTATGCTTTCTTGGCTTTTTCAAAGATGTTTTATAGATCAATGAATTCAAGTTAGCTGTTAATACAATTGTAATCTCACACCTTTCATCTGCTTATTATTTGGTAGCTGCTAAAGAACTTCTGCACATATTCTTTCATCTAAACCCCAAGACTTCCCTGAGACCAATGAGGCAGGCATCTATTTACATGTGAGAATAGGATGGCTGTGAGACATGAAATGACTCACTTATTAGCAAATAGAAAGTAGTTGGTCAGCTGTCTAGAGTTCCTAAATCTTAGCCTTGTCTTATTTTTGGTAGATTTTCCAGTGCCATCAAGAGTTGGAAAAAAAAAAAAAAATACAATGTAAGCCAAATCTTTGAGATCACCTGCCCTGAGCAAATGTCCAGCTCATATCTGAAAATTAAACCTAAGCAGAGGTAGCCATCACAATAGTAATTCCCCCTGATTCACATTTAGCTGTAACCTCAGATTTGTTGCTTTCACATAAAATTCTCCTCTAAAAACAAAAGTTGGATTCAAGGTGATGCAGAGTGAAGGCCAGCCAAGGCAAAAAAGGAGGGCTCTGTTCCCATCATTTATCATCTCTTACCACGCATGACCCAGGTCAGTGTCACCTGCCATTTCTAGTCTAGCACAGACAGTCAATACAGAAAACATGTAGACTAAACTCTCCACCACACTAGGATATAATTCCTGCCATCATTTTTATTGGCTTGAGTTTGCTTTAGTGTTATTGTTTTTCGCTCTTTCTGTTCTTTACTCTCTACCTTTCTTCTTTCCTTTCTTTTTTCTTTCTTCTTCCTTTTTCTTTCCTTTCTCTTTACTTTCTTTATTATTGACTCCTTTCTGACAATGAAATTTACTTTTAGTGGAACAGGATTTTGAGATGTGTTAATTAATAATATATAAAATTAAGGATATTATATTTGCTTTCAATCCTCTCTTTATTTAAGACCCAGAAACATAAAAGAAATCTACTTTTTTATTAAAGTAGAAAAATGGTTTAATTTGGAAGTCATGTTAGAATGCATTTTATCATAAAAATTTAAATATCAATTTGAGAGCAAATTATTTACATTATAAAGTATCACAAAGAAAAATAAACATCTCTGTAGATGGTATTTGCATATCTCCCTTGGACAAAATGTAATATACAATACAAGTAGGAGGATGTTTGTATTAAAAATAGGCATTGTATATGTTTCTTAACATCATTAGTACATCAAAGTTATAGTTTGTTTCCAATAACAAATAAATAGCTAGAGAGCTTCAAATTTAGAGGTTGGAAAAATACTGTCAAAGGATGTTCTCATTAATATTCTCAGCTCCTGCTAAAATTTATAGGAGTAAAAATGTGAAAATTGAATAAGAGAATATTCCATGGACCATTCTTATGAAAAGTGAAAGTGCCAAAGAAGAAATGCTAGCTGTGCTATTTTTTATTTTTAAAATGTATAAGGGAGATCTGTTACTCCCTCATCACCACAACATCTGACTACATTCAAAGTGCTTAATGAAAGAGATGAGTCTATGTGTTACATTAACAAAAGAATTTTGTACAAACATGTACTGTAGAAGAGATAAACAAATTGCTTTCACACGGTGCTATGTCAAAGAGATTAATTCGGGCACAGATGTCCTTGTTGGCACTAGCTAAAATACAAGTATTGTATATTTCCCTCAAAATTGCAAGTATTCTACCAAATAAATATATGCTGTTTTTGAAAGGCCAAGTGCTTTGAGGAAACTAAAAAACATCAGAAAGTGAGAATGCCTGTATTTATCTGGTCATTTATTTTAAGACTCAGAGTTTTCATGTATTATATATTGGGAGTTGCCACTGTTTAACTGCTCTCATAGGTTAAAGTGGGTAATTCTCATCAATTCATATGGTTCAATCTAATAGAATATTTATTATTAGGTAACTGCATTCTTGATTAATTGTCCAAGTAACATGGATGACAGAGGACAAGCTTAAACTGCAAAATAATAGGAAGCTTGAGCTACAGTATTCCAATGCATTTCAAGGAAGAATTAAATTTTATTCTCTAGTTACAAAATCTTTTATTGTCTACTATTTACCTCTGTTGGTTTCTTACCTATTATTCAATTGCATTATTCAAATCAATTTCACTTCTGGCTTAAAACATTTATAGGCATCCATGTGATATCATGCACACAATAATAAGTCTTTTAGTCATGATGATACCAATTCCATGCTGGTCATGTCTTCATAAAAACTTCTTCCTGTATCTTACTCAAATGGTGGTGTGAAACAAGTTTCCATAAGGAAAATTACATTGTATGTGTTGTCCTAAATGATATGTCTTTATTTAGTCATCTTATCTCCCTTACTGTGGAATGGAAAACATCTAAGGAAATCATGACTAAGGGTCATACTTGAAATGAGATAACTAAACCCTATTAGGCTAGAGAAAGTAACACTTTTATGGAATATCACTTTTAAACCTAACCTATAGTAGAGGTACTATTATTACTACATCTGAAGGATGATATTTAGTAATGAGTCCAATGTCATGTAGTAAGCAAGTAGACAGTCCAACATTCAAACACAGGATGCCTGACTCCTGGGCTTGAGCTTGTAACCACAGTACTAACACACACTAAATCTTTGGATTCATCTGAAAATGGTAGAAAACATCAATGGTAGAAAATGGTAGAAAAACAAAGTATGCATTATTTTCCCTCATCTAATTACTTTCATGTCAAACTGATAATGAGTTAAGGTACAGAATTACCATATGTGGAGTAAGATGGAGCTGGGTATTCAAGACATGTTCTGATACTGAGAAACTCATTTTTAAATGAATATGACCAATATATTTGTAAAATAATAAATAAAGTGCATATGAGGAATTCTATGTGCTTAAAACAAAGGGGATTAAATAGTTTATATATTGGTTTTAACACTTTCAGCATTCATTAAAAACACATTTCATCTGTCATTATAATTAAAGAAAAGATGTTCAAAGAGAATGTCAACTTTAGCATGCTTTTCAGAGAAGTATTTGCATTTGAAAAACAGACCATACTATAATTTTGCACAAATTAGATTTCTTGGTTATTATTGTTTGAAAGTACATTCTTAGCCTGTTAAAAAGTCAATGTTCCTTTAAAAATCTTTGAGAACACATGAGGATATCTAGGTTTGTACTGAAGATTGGACAGTTTAAATGTAAGGACAAAGGCATTTGCCTTTATAGAGACAGTAGAGGGTACCCTATTTTTAATTAATTCTCCCCTCCTTTTTTCAAGCAAACACAGCATGTGTCTCATGTATATTCTGAAAGACATCCTATTATTTCTAAGCATAAACTGGACAACCATCTATTGGACTGTTATATAATGAGTCTATACATCAAGTAAAAGTATGAATTGATGACTACCATTAATAACAACCTTTCCAGTAGAATTTCTCTAAGTCTGTGCATTTCTAAACTTATATAAGCTCCTAATTTTCAAAAGAGTCACTTTCAAGTCTATACATAATTTAAGTCCAGAATTAAACTGTACTGGCATTTTTAATCACGCTAGGGCATTTCTTTTTCTTCTACAGTAGCAAGAATTTGAAATGTTGGAAAGGCTTGAAGAATGTGTGAAATGAGGGTCTTCCCCCCACCCAAATAAAATATAAATTTTCTTTGAAAGTAAGGCCAACCAAAATGCACCGTCTGTAACTTTTTTTTTTTAAGTCAGATAGTCACCATTTCAATTTTAAGAATGTAAAGGCAAAAATCCAGATGTATGATTCACTGGGACAGTGTTACTGAATGTAATTTGGTCTAAATATTGAATACACTTGGTGGAGGCAGAAGGGGGATGTAGTAAGTAGGAGAATGTTTACCTTCCAATATTATCCAGAAATAATACAGTAAAAATAATTGTCAGCTTCCTTCTATATAGTCCAAATTGAGTGAAGATGCATGGCTTTGTTCCACTTTATTTCTCTTTGTAAAATGTGTCCACAACGGACCTACTCAAAGTGACCATTCTAGCTTCAATGGTTCATTAAAATGTTATGATTCACTAAATAAAACAAAGATTTGAAAGGATTTGGTTTAATCATTCAAAGATTAAACGCATCCATCACTCAGTAGAATCAATTGTTTATGCATGTAAACATAGCTTTTATTTTTTTAATTGTCAAAGAGAATGAATGTGCAGGAGTAAAAAGGACAGGAAACACTGATTATACATAGTCAAGAAAAACACAACTTTTAGGATGACCAGTAAGTTAAATTATTAAAAGAAGGAGGTGGGAAAGAGGGAAAGGAGGGATCAGTTTTAAACTCTAGCTCTGATTTGACTCTCCTTTCTAATCACTTACCATTTCTCATACCCCTTTTCTTTTTCTACTCTATGTAAATTAGAAGGAGAATATGATAGGAACAAAAGAAGACATGGCATCTAAACAAAGAAAAAGGAGAAATAAAGTTGAAGCCTTGTGTTGGACGTCTCTCTCAACATGGAAAGTCTGAGGAGCATCATTTCTTTCAAAAAAGAGAACACTTTGTCAACATGATGCCCTCTGATTCTTTTTTTATTATTACTGGTAGCACTTCACTCACCAATGTTATCATCTGGAGTCAACCCAAAGGTTCCTTCTTCCCCAGAGCCTGATAAACTACCATGATGTTCACAGAATGGCTCATCCTACCATTTAACTCCATCCTGGGTATGGTTGACTGAGAAATTTTGAGAAGCGGGGCAGAATCACATTCTCAATTTTGTTCCTGATAATCCTTTAAATTACAGTTTATCTACATTTTCATCTCCTCTTGTGTCAGATTATTGCTAAAATGCCATGTTCTCAGGGAGAGCTTCCATGTTTCCATGGAAACAAAAGATGCTTGCTCCTTTGGAAGAAAAGCTATGAACAACCTAGACAACATATTAAAAAGCAGAAACATTACTTTAGCATGAAAGGTCCATCTAGTCAAAGCTGTGGTTCTTCCAGTAGTCATGTATGGATGTGAGAGTTGGACTATAAAGAAAGCTGAGCACTGAAGAATTGATGTTTTCAAACTGTGGTGTTGAAGAAGACTCTTGATAGCCCCTTGGACTGCAAAGAAATCAAACCACTCAGTCCTAAAGGAAATCAGTCCTGAATATTCATTGGAAGGACTGATGCTTAAGGTTAAATCCCAATACTTTGGCCACCTGATGCAAAGAACTGACTCACTGGAAAAGACCCTGATGCTGGAAAAGATGGAAGGCAGAAGGAGAAGGGGACAACAGAGGATGAGACGGTTGGATGGCATCACTGACTCAATGGACATGAGTTTGAGCGAACTCAAGGAGTTGGTGATGGACAGGGAAACCTGGCACGCTGCAGTCCATAGGGTCACAAAGAGTCGGACATGACTGAGTGACTGAGCTGAACTTCCTCTCCCTAACCTACTTATTTCCACTAAAATCCACAAGGCAGACTCTTTCATCTGTCTTGTCTGTTGTTGCTTCTGTGAATCTGACATAGAGCAAGCATTTGATGAATGTCAATTACTAGCATGAATTATTTGTATTGTCCCCTGTATCTGAGTCAGAGCAGAAGCATCCTACTTTGGTCACCTCTATCTCTTCCAACGCATAATGTGAATACGCAGTCCATGGGTGACAGTAAGATACAGTCTGAATTTTGGAGGTTGGAGACTGGGTTTTGTATCACTACTACAACCTGGGCTTTGAACACTGAACTTTATCCCCCTTCCGCCCTAACTCCCCATAGAGTGATAATTAAAATAATACCCTCTTTTCATCTCAAAATATTTCTGTGAAAAATGATGCATTAAGAGTTAAATTTTATAGAAATGCTAGTTATTCGTTTTTTGAAACATTTATTTGACTGCATCAGGTCTTAGTTGTGGTATTCGGGCTTACCCAGTGACATGTGTTAGTTCCCAAACCATGAATCAAGCTGCATCCTGTGCATTGGAAGGTAGATTCTTAACCACTGGACCATTAGGGAAGTTCCAGTTATTTCTGTTTAATGGGAAAATCTGCCCATTTTATCTGAAGCAGTAAGTGGCATATGGGAGCCTAAAGACTGTATTAAGACATATCTTTCTTGAATATGATCTATGGTACTAATTGACTGGACTTAAAAGAATTTACTTATGTTCCCAAGTAGCCCTGTCTTTCTCAAGTCTCTAGGCTTGAAGACCTAGTTGTTCACTGTAGCTGATTTTATAGTATCATCTATCTTTTCTATATAATGTTATGATTAACAAAAATAATGACAACTTTAGATGCAGCATGCATTTTTCATATCATATAACCTATTCTTTAGCAAATGCACTTAACTTTAAAATTTTGAGAAGAAGGCCATTATTTGGTATATTTATTGTCCTTTGAGAAAAATTGGTGTGGTAAGCTTATTGTCTGGGGAGCAAATTGTTATTTGACTCTACAGAATAGCCTACTTTTCATACCATACAGATAGCTCTTCATTTTAGAAATGCAGTACTTTAATACTGTAGGTGCATGAAAAGGAAGCAATTTCAGTCACTACTTAAGAATCATGAGCTCAGAGGACATCGAAAAAGTCTTTAAGGAACAAAAGACCTAGAAATGAGCACAGGGAAAGGCTGGATTTTTTTACCTTTTATTTGAAGTCCTCTGACTTCCATTCTCATTTGATTTAGATTTATTGCACAGTATTAATTCTGAGACTCAAAAAAAATAGACTGCAGGAGAAGTTACAGCAAGCTGAAAAGCAGGTCAGTCTATACAACTACACTCTAAAATCCAAGGAAAAATTCAGTGTGATTTGCTTTCATGAGCCTCCACAAATGAGTTCCTCAAGACCTGGCGCAAAGTGGACCCTGTTACTCATGCTGGAGACTGAACGCAGCCTTGTCTGATTCTTACCATTATCTCAGTCACTCTTTCTTCTGGCTTTAGAAACTCCTTTCACAATTCTGATAGAGGCTTCAGATTCAGCCTTGCTGTTGTTGTTCATCTGCTAAGTCGTGTCCAGCTCTTGGGGTCTGCAGCACAACAGACTCCTCTGCCCTCCACTATCTCCCAGACATTGCTCAGATTCATGTCCACTGAGAGGGTGATGCTGTCTAACCATCTCATCCTCTGCTGTCCCTTTCTCCTTCATCTTGCTGTATTAATCTGAATGGATAAAGAATGACTAAAAGAAAGACAACAAATAGTATCAGTAGGGTTTATGGAGATCACTGGTCCAATCTACTCACCATAAAGAAAAGAAAACTAAGATCAAAAAAGGCTGAGTTATTTGTTCAGAGAATGAGATATAGCGACGAAATGAAGAAAGACATGTCCATGTCATGTCTAATGTTCTTTCCAGGTAATATTTTCTACCTTGAGTGCTTCTTTTGACCTACTTGATTATTTCTAAATATTAGACTGGAGCAACAGAATACTTCATTACATATCCATCAAAGAAAGGGCAGACTGAAGAGCTGGGGCAATCAGGTCAGATCTTTATTCATTAGGTGGGAAAAAACACAGGAAGTGTTGAGATCAGTGGCTGACATTTCCCAATTACTCAACTAATGTTACTCAACATACATTTATTAGGTGTAAGATCTGAGGTGTATGTGAACTCTTTTAGAATTGAACAATGTGAATCATTTATATAGCCATGCCTTGGCTCTTGTGACATTGGAAAATCTACATAACTTGTGCAACTCACTTTCCTCATCTTGAAAAGGGAAAGCTAGTATGAATCATCCAGTGCTGCAAGAACAATACCTGGAATTTAATAGATGTTCATAAATGGTGTTTGTGGTTACTAAAATCTCTCATACCTTAATCATGGTAAGAGCTGATGACTCAATACTTAATCCATCTTTGAGAAATTGAGACAGCCTGCAATCAACAAACATTCCACTTCCCTCCAGCTCCTAGCACAATGAAGGACAATTTCCCTGCCCCCTTGACATTAGGTGTGGCCATGAGACTTTCTCTGATGTGTGTCATTCCAAGGTGAAAGCTCATAAGAGCCACTGAATGATTTTTTATCCTGTCTTTCTTCTAATCTTTGACTGGTATTCTGAATAATCCCAACCTACATAAACCTAAGGGCCTCAACAAGGACCACATGGAAGAGAACAACCTGCCATTAAAAGATGGACATGTAACGTGAGCCAAACACAGCTTGTGTTGCTTCCTGTTCTGTAACTTGCAGATTTTATTTTCCTTACTGTAGTATAGCCTAGACTATTTTGATGATACAGGAAGAGATTTTAAAGTTAAATCTTTGATAACTATTCAACCAATAACCAGTAAATCCTTACTATTATTGAACTTTTCCTACAACAATTCCATGTAACTTGCTAATTCTGTTCCTTCTGTATGTCAACAGATTAATTCAATATTTTCTGAGAGAACATCATGTTCCCTAACTTCTAAGACAGTGGCTTTTACATGGTACTCATGTAGTAGATGCTTGTTAAATTGAACAGTTAAATTTAATTAGATCAAATTATTATTACTCAGAACACCACATATTTTTGTTTCTTTTAGGATAACTACTAACTAGTATGTAATTCTGGATCTAGAAGAAAGAAACAGACATCCATTAACCTAAAATCTTTAAGCCCAATTTCACCTGTAAATATCAACAGGAAGGCACTAGTGATATCCTACAGAATTCCCTTTGGTAAACTTTGAGTTCTATATATGATTGAGCTGAATACAAAGTAGACATATTAATACAAAATTATACATATATCCCAGGCCAAAAAATGAAATTTATGTTTGGTTCTTTTCTGCCCCTCCAGTGTCACATTCTGCCTTCCTAATGCTCCCCAAACTTTGGACATAGATGTAATGGATTTTATCTGCCATTAAAACTATATGGTGTTATAGTTTTTCTTGTCCCTGATCTCTCATTTCTGTTCATATCATTCAGTCCCAAGATTAGCCAAAGATTTCTACCAACCTAATCTACATGTCTGATTTGGGAGCATCAGCTGGAGACAATCAGAGCCAATCAGAACCAAGGAATATCACTCCTGGTACTCTTGCTATAGCAAATAAGAACAAGAAATTATTTTTCTGCTGGGGGACTGAACTGAGCCTAATGCTTCTGCTGGTATTTTCCACAGCAGTAGAGAGAGAGGGAGAGATTGAACTTATGCTATTTTAATCTTCTCTCCTTTTTCAGATCTCACAAAGTCCTTTTCTAGACTTGGAGACCTGATGGCTTGGCAGCTTTCTTTATACTCTGACTTAAACCATTTCCTCTGGAGTCCTTTTGAGAAGTAGGGTTGCTCTTCTTCTACTCCTATTGCACAGAAGGAAGGGTAAATCAGGGGCTCATTCCCTCTGCCTTCCTGTGATGTGGAGAAATCCTCTCTTCACTTTGCCCAAAGCAGAGTTGTTGTTGTGGTTCAGTCACTCAGTCATGTCTGACCGCGACACCATGGACTACAGCACTCCAGGCTTCCCTATCCTTCACTATCTCCCAGAGTTTCTCAAACTCATGTCCATTGAGTCAGTGATGTCATCCAATCGTCTTACCCCCTTCTCCTCCTCCCCTCAATCTTTCCCAGCATCAGGGTCTTTTCCAATGAATTGGCTCTTTGCATCAGGTGGCCGAAGTATTGGAGCTTGAACTTCAGTATCAATCCTTCCAATGAATATTCAGGGTTGATTTTCTTTAGGATTGACTGGCTTGATCTCCTTGTTGTCCAAGGGACTCTCGAGAGTCTTCTCCAGCACCACAGTTCGAAAGCATCAATACTTCGGCAGTCATTAGTGGGAGTTCTAAAGCGATATGACTGGTGTCCTGATGAGAAGAGAGAAACATGGACCCAAACACAGACAGAGAAAAACACCATGTGAATCTACAGACTCGGAAGGTAGATGGCCACATGAAGATAAGCAGAGATGGGAGTTATGCAGCCACAGCCAAAGAATCACTGGAGCTTCCAGAACCCAGAAGAACTAAGGAAAGATCCTCCCCTAGAGGTTCCAAGGACAGCACATCTCTTCTCACACCTTACATTTGTACTTTTAGAGTAAATTGGTACTTCTAGTCTAACCTCCAGACTGTGAGAGGATACATTTCTCTTGCTTTAAGTTGCCCAGTTTACAGTACTTTTTCACAGAAGCCTTAGGAAACTAACCACACACCTACTTTAATGCTCTTGATTCTATTATATGATTTTCTGATGTTTCCTACTTTGTTCAGGTATTTTTCCTATTCTTCTATTTAATATTTGTGTGTTAGTGTTAGTTGATCAGTTGTGTCTGTCTCTATGCAACCCCATGGACTGTAGCCTACCAGACTCCTCCATCCATGGCATTTTCCAGGCAAAATTACTGGAGTGGGTTGACATTTCCTTCTCCAGGCATCTTCCCAATCCAGACACCGAACCCCGGGTCTCCAGAATTATTGCAGGCAGACTCTTCACCACGTGAGTCACCAGGGAAGCTCTGTGTTTAGAACCCAGAGATATCAAAAAGCCTCTTTATTAACTAATAATGTAACATTAATCATGATATTCACCAGAGTTTGACTTTCAGCCCTTCTCATTTTACAGAATTTATCTAAATGACCTTATCAGCTACAAAGCTTTAACTACCATCTATGTACTACCTATCGCATATAAATACAGTAATTTATCATGATTAATGTTATATTTGTAGTCAATAAAGAGGCTTTTTTATACCTCTGAGTTCTAAACACAGATAGCATTATCTTGAAAAGAGGTCACGTTTAATTCCTCCTGAATTAGTAGAGGAATCCATGACTCAGGAAATGGATGCTCCTTGAAAAACTGTCCACTCTCCTTTCAGGCCCAGGAAATGACCCAGTCAGCTTCCCCCAATCATAACTTTCCCAACAGTCATTAAAATATTTAATTCAGGGATTAATGCAAATATTTATTCTACCAATTCTTATGGAGAGTAACAAGTCATAGAATGAAATTCTATTGAGAGAAATTGCTTCTGATTATCTTCCTGATAATCAGAACATCTGAATTAAGCATGAAAGAATCCAAGTTCCAATTATGATTATTTTATTACCACTACCTTAGCAATATTTATTTATTTATTTATATAATTTCCACTTCATCCCTTCAAGGTTTTGGGGCAATTCATGGAAAATATATAAAATAAAATAACAAAATTAATAACCTCATGAAATGCACTTACTAACTGAAGTTCCCAAGGGTGCTATGTTGCTTAAACGAGAGAACATTTAAAACTGGGCTTTGTGGTATAAAGCAATATGAACTTGTACAATATTATTATTTTGAGAAAAGAAAATTGTTTTTGAAGAAATAAACTCTATTATCAATGCATTACTAAATCTAGTATGAGTACCTAATTAGTGTAAAATTAGTATGAATTTAACAAATGGCCAGGCCTCTCTATTCCTGAAAGAGGGTGAAACATGCCAAGATCAACTAACTTCTGGAAACAGCTGGAAGCAAGAATGCAATGAGAACCAACAATGATTCTCTCTTTCATAGACACCATTTTTATGTTATGATGTTCATGAGGATTAGAGAGGCCTCCCTAATCTCTAATAGATCAACATATTTTTTTAACTTAAGTTGGTACCTATTAAGCTGCTTTATAAAATACCATCATAATGGTACAAATACCATCATAATGGAGCTGATACAAAGTCTTCCCAAAGGATGCATTCCATCCCAGTCCTCTACTCATACCCACAAGCACATGATTGGATTGTCTCAGGCAGAACACACCTGTGACTTTCCTGGCACTCGGCATGGGATTTGCCTGGTATACGCCCATTTCTGAATGGCACATTGCCTTTTTGCTCCTTTGCTCTCAAAATATCTTATTTTTGGAAAACAGAAAAACACACCAAGACAAACAACAAAGGATGCTGCCATAAAAGGCTTTCAGCAAGCATTAGCCAAGCCAAGATTTGTATGTGTTTTATTACAGCCGGTACATTCATCCAGCAAACAGATGCGAAGGGGGCTTGGAGGGACACAGAGCAATAAAGTTCTCCACTGTTGCTACACAGCATTGCAATTACAGGCGTCTGCACTAACTCGTGTTTTCTGGGAATCTAATAGAAAGTCTTTGATTTCATTCTTCTACCTGCACTGAAAGCCAAATATTGCTATTTCATATATTTCAGTATCCTGGTTTTATGTTGATAAAATCTGGTGACAAGGTGACTTGTTATTTTCACAGACCCCCCCCCACCCACCCACCGTCACTGCTCCATCACTGTCATGGCCAGTAAATACTTAAAATCATTCAACCTCTGTTCATAGATTCGGAGAAAATCTGCTGACTGGAGGATATTTCTTCTTCAGTAGGCAGAGGAACAAAACAACATAGATGGAAATAAAGAAATAAAGGATAAAGGAATTGGCAACTAGGAGTCTGGCCAGCAGAGAAGGGTTTTCTAGTTAATAAATTAAGGTTGAACATGACAGAGTTGAAATGTAACCTTTACAAGTGGAATCCACAAGAATTCAAACTTGAAATGTTGGAAAATACAATGACAGAAACATCTTTGTTTAATGGTAACCTCAATGATTTAAGAATTGTAAATTCCAGTGAAAGTAGGAGAGGGAAAGAATAAAAAGAGTAACTGTTCCATTTTTCTAGAATAAAATGTACTAGAAAAATATTTGTGAGAATGATCAAATAAATGAGGAAGACACATATGTATTTACCTTGAATTGACTTTCATAAAATAACTTCCAAAATCTATACAATTCAAATATATTTCAGATGATCTACCTACATTTCTATATTTTAAAACAAGTCTTATGTAGTAAGGTGAAAGTGTACAGATTTTGAATTATGAAAGTAACTCTTCAGCTTGCTTCTCTTATACCAGGGTTTTCTGCCAATTTTAAGTTTGTAATTTTGTAGATATTTTCCTACCATCTTGAATAAGTTATAAAGGAATAGAAAAAAGGATTTTAGGTAGCAGTTTTTACCAAATGGAAAGATTATATTAAATATTAGCCTCATTTCTTCACTGTATTAAATCACTGCATAACTTGCCTGAACTATAAAACCTGATTTTAGTATCATAACTATGGAAACATGTACTATTTCATCAGAAGGAAATAGAATCTATAATCTAATACCTTTTTTTCATAAGTAGGGAAGTTAAGGCCCAAAAAGAATAATTGTTACACAATACAGCACAACTTCAGACTTGGATATATTTAACAAAAATCCTCCAGCTGCAAATCTGTTAGAGCCCTTGTCCGCTAATCTCAGATATAATGTTTTACTCATAAACCAACAAAAATAAAGACATCTTAGTATCTCAGAACTGGAAGGCCAATTGAGACCAACTTATTCCACTGATTAGTAGATGGAGACATGAATGGCTTCAGAAACAAAAAAAATATTCTTATACAAATTAAAACTACATTGAGGTACAAGTTCACACCAGTCAGAATGTTCATCATTAAAAACTCTACAAATAATAGAGACCATGTCAAGTAAAGGACACTGTTGGTGGGAAAGTAAATTGATGCAGCCACTGTGAAACTTATATTGAGGTTCCTCAAACAGCTAAATATAAGGTTGCCATATGATTCAGAAACCCCACTCCTGGGCATATATCCAGACAAAACTATAATTCAAAAAGATATATGCACCCCTATGTTCATAGCAGCACAATTCACAATAGCCAAGACATGGAAACATGTTAAATGTCCATAGACAGATGAATGGATGGAGAAGATGTTGTATATATACAATGGAATACTACTGAGCCATAGAAAGTAATGACATAATGCCATTTGCAACAGCATGGAGGCAACTAGATATTATCATCCTAAGTGAAATAGATTTAAAACAGAAAAACAAATATTTTATGATATCACTGATATTTGGAACCTAATATATAGCACAAATGGTCCTATCCATGAAATGGAAAGCAGGACTTCCCTGGTGGCTTAGATGGTAAAGATTCTGGCTGCAATGCAAGAGACCTGGGTTTGATCCCTGGGTTGAGAAGATCTCCTGGAGAAGGAAATGACTCTCCACTCCAGTTTTCTTGCCTGGATAATTCCATGGACAGAGGAGCCTGGTGGGCTATAGTCCATAGGTCGCAAAGAGTTGGACATGACTGAGCAACTAACATATACATATATATGAAAGAGAAACAGACTCACAGACATAGAGAACAGATTTGTGGTTGCAAGGGTGGAGGTGGAGTGAGGGAGGGATGGATTGGGAAATTGGGGTTAACAGATATAAGCTATTATATAGAGGGAGTAGAAAAGCAACAAGTTCCTCTGAATAGCATAGGAAAATACTTTCAATACCCTGTGATAAATCATAATGGAAAAGAATATGAAAAATAATGTTTATATATATATGATTCACATTACTATACAGCAGAAACTAATATAACATTGTAAATCAACTATCAATACTTCAATTTAAAAATCTTTTAAAGTAAAAAAAAAAAAAATAGCTGTTTCCTTAAGGTTATGTAATCAGTTAACTAGTTGATAATGGGAGCTGATGATATTTTACTCTCAAATCTGTTCATCTAAGCAAAAAGAATTCAGTCTCATTCTTTTAATAAATTCTATGAACCCTGGGAAATATGCTTAGCTTACTTGGGGACTTACCACCTCAACTGAAGATCAAAATGCTTTATTATAGAAATAATGTGAAACAAAGAGTTCTACTCACCAACCTGTGGATGACAAAAATAAGGGACTACAGGTGGTAAATCTCCCTCCTTCACACACACACACACACACACACACACCCATAAGCCCTGAGCTCATTACATGGAACTGAACAAAGATACATCATTGAATGCACTTTAATTTCTTCTTTGTATTTAAACACTTGCTCTGGCAGCCTCAAATTCCATGTTATCAGGTCTGTAGCACCTATACACTGATATCTCCACATTAACACACATTCTCAGGGAAAGACTTGCTGATATTCATAACTTAATGGACTTTCAAGTATCAGGGTTCAACTTTTCCAGAGAAATTTGCATTAAGACATATACGTATTTGCAGAAAGAAAGTTGTGGGGTTTTCTTTATTTATTTTGTGTCCTAGTAAACTCAGCAACAAATGGATAAGAAAAACATTTGAGAGCAAACAAAGTTTTCCTTTGACATCCTCAAAATAATACCATATGGCTCACTTCCTTTGTTGCCTTTGAGTAAGCCAAAATCTGGTTCTACACAGCCTACCGGCTCACATGGTCACATATTTGTAGAATACACATTCCCAAGCATGGCCTGAAACCAGAAGGGTAATTTGTTTTTAGTGATTCTCCCAGAATTCCCTTTGTCAATATGTAACAGGTAAATGACTAGCACTGAAAGATTTGAATGACTGCACAATTTAATTCAACTTTTGTTCTTATAACATCCCTGGGAAGTTAGATTGAGGTGAAAGCCTGAAATTCAGTTATAATTACTTCTGTACAATAATGTTTCTTCTTTAGTTTACAAATTTCAATTATATACCCTTCAATTTGCAAACTATGAAAATGTTGTGCTAAGTCATTCATTTACTCATTCAACAAAACTCTATTGATCTCAAATTATATCTACCCGGTAGAATTTACATTCTAATAGAGGAGACAGACAACAGAGGTAATAAGTAAAACCTATTAAAAGGTGATACATGCCATAGAAAAAATGATTTAAAAAGTACATTGAGATTAGAAGAATGGGGAGATGACAGAATTTAACAAGGTTTCAATGGAAGTTTAAATGGCGATAATCAGGAAGACAAGACTTAAAGCATAAACCTGACCTATACTGACAAAGCTCTGAGTTTTCTAATTTTTGAAAGAACATTTAACTGAAGTTAGAATGATGACTGAAAGAGAGCAGCAACTGTAATTAACATTTACCTGTATAAAGCATGTTATAGGAAAGATGTAGATATCTGTCCTTCCCATTCTTAACTCCATATCTCAATTCATTTTTAACTATATGCTTTCAAGACTTAGGGCTTTCCTGGTGGCTCAGGTGGTAAAGAGTCTGCGTGCAATAACGTGGGAGAGCCGGGTTCAATCCCTGGATCAGGAAGATCCCCTGGAGAAGGAAGTGGCAACCCACTCCAGTATTCTTGCTTTTAGAATTCCATGGACAGAGGAGCCTGGCAGGCTAGAGTCTGTGGAGTCGTAAAGAGTCTGACATGACTGAGCAACTAACACTTTCAATTTCACTTTCCAAACTTAACAGCCTCATAATTTGTCCATTATTTCTGGGACTTTTGTTTTTTTTTCTTTTTCTTTTCGTCCCTTTCTTACACTCTTTAACTTTATGCTGTATTCAGTGTTTAGAGTTATGCTCTTGAAATATGACTGTGCACTTGATCCTCATCTTCGAAATGCTTCCATTTCTCCATTGCCTACAGAAATTCATAAGTCTGAATTAGTGTCTGTGTGTATCTTCTCAGTCACCAAGACATGTCTGACTCCTGAACCCCACCAACTGCAGTTCACCAGGCTCCTTTGTCCATGGGATTTCCCAGGCAAGAATACTGGAGTGTGTTGCTATTTCCTTCTCTAAGGATTCTTCCCAATCCAGGGATCCAAACCCTTGTCTCTTGCGTTGCAGGCAGATTACCATCTGAGCTACCAGGGAAGACTTACACTAGTGGGTAAGGTGTCTGAATAATTGCAGCTAAAAGAACTTTATAAGAAATGTCACCTGTGACTTACTCACATTCTGTCCAGTTTGGACTGACCACATTTATATTCACCTAAGGACTGCCTTGTCATAGAACTTGTTCCATATCCCACTCACCACAAATTGCAGCTCAACTGCCACCCCCTCCAAATAAATTTTTTTTTCTGATTCTCTTTACCCTTAAAGCCAAAGGAACTCTCTCTTCTATTAATTTTGTTCCATTAGAGCATAGTTCACTTAGTAAAGAAACTGCCTGCAATGCAGGAGACCCCAGTTCCGTTCCTGGGTTGGGAGGATCCCTTGGAGAAGGGATAGGTTACCCAGTCCAGTATTCTTGGGCTACCCCTGTGGCTCAGCTGATAAAGAATCCGCCGGCAATGCAGGAGACCTGGGTTCGATCCCTGGGTTGGGAAGATCCCCTGGAGAAGGGAGTGGCTACCCACTCCAGTATTCTGGCCTGGAGAATTCCATGGATTGTATTGTCCATGGGGTTGAAAAGAGTCAGACACGACTGAGAAACTTTCACTTCACTTAACTTCATTAGCCTATTCAGTTATTAGTTCTATTTTATTAAATATTATTAGGAAATAAATAGAATAAATATATGTGGGCCTTACAGTTTAGATCAATATATCAATATGCTGAGTATTCTTTCTAATATATAGTAGTGCATAAAAAGTTCTGAGGTAGAGTCTGGTTCTAATTCATATATTCCCAAATCATCTGATCATGGAATCTTTTTTTTTTTAATTGCTTTACTCCTGTGAACATGTGGTGCTATACTGTGCTTAGTCCCACAGTTGTGTCTGACTCTGAGACACCATGGACTGTAGCCCGCCAGGCTTCTCTGTCCATGGGGGTTATCAAGGCAAGAAATTAGAATGGGTTCCCATTCCAGCCTCCAGGGGATCTTCCCAACCCAGGGATCAAACCCAGGTCTCCCACATTGCAGGTGTATTCTTTACCATTTGAGCCACCAGGGAAGCTCAAGAATATTGGAATGGGTGGCCTATCCCTTCTCCAGGGGATCTTCCTGACCCAGGAATCGAACTGGGGTCTCCTGCATTGCAGGCAGATTCTTTATCAGCTGAAATTTCAGGGAAGTCCCTCCTATGAACGTATTGGTAACCTATTGTTCACATAAGCATTTTTTGATAATGTTAGGTTAAAAATCATGAACTAATAGTTACACGTCTCCCATCTTCTCTTATCAGTTACTGAATTTCTGAAATGTCATACAAATAAATAAAAATTTAATAGTCAGCTGTCTTGGAACTTCTCTGACTGTCCAGTGGTTAAGACTTTGCCTTCCAATGCTGTGGGTGTTGGTTCAATCCCTGATTGGGAAGTTAAGATCCCATATGCCTTGTGGCCAAAAAACCAAAACATAGAACCAGTATTGCAACAAAGTCAGTAAACACTTCAAAAATGGTCCATATCAAAAATATCTTTAAAAAAAAAAATTCAGCTTTCTTGAAACTCTGTATTTCAGGACGGCATCAGTATTTCCCAGATGCTAAATCACCCTGTGATCATCTCACAATATTTAGAACTATTGTACCACTATGTTCAGCATCTGGCACTAACACAGTTTTGTGGAGCATTTACACTTCAATAAAATATGTAAAATAAATAAAGAAAACCAAAAGGAAAAAAGCAAATGAAAGAAAAAGTTTAAAGTTACCTATCAGTGATAACACAATGCAGTTAATTTTTATTTGAGGCTCAAATGTTTGGTTAAGAATTTTATATACTTTTCACTTGGATACTGAAATATATTGTCTTAAATTTGTAGTTTAGGCATTAAAATGTGTCCTGGTAAAATTCACATAGAGACTATTTTCAGAGTCAATTTTATGAATAAACTAAAACATATTGAGTTTAAAAAGAGAGCCCAGCCTAGGATATCCATCTGCCAGTGATGACCAGTTAGTCTGGTAGATATGACTAGCTAAACACAGTGTTTCATTGATGAAAACAGCCTCCCCAAAGGATATTAAGTCTGCCAGTTTGAACCAAACATATGACCAAATAGTGAGACTTGTATAAGTGAATGTAGGAATGAAGAAATAAAGGAATTCCCTGTGTTTATCAGTAGATAGAGGGGGAAGAGGACAAGAAGACACTGCCTGTCATGAGTAATGCCTTACCACTGCATTGAAAAGAGAGAGCATAAAAGAGAATAGGGGTAAAAAAGGACAACTTCAGATGTCCCATTTGGCCTACATCAACAGCTCTTAATCAAGGACAGGATTTCCTAGTAGAAGACACTTGGAAATGTCTTGAGAAATGTTTGTTTGTTGTTAAGTGGAGTGGGGCCAGGGATCCTATTGGCATCTGTTTGTAGAGGTCAGGAGTGTCATTCAACTTGCTACAGTGCACAGAACAGGTTCACCCACAAAAGAATCATCTGTCTCAAAATATTCACAGTGCCGCTGTTGAGAAACCTTTGTCTATACTGAACTCAGAACTTGTGAGTTGAGATATATTTTGTGTAATGGAGAAGGCACTTATAACATTGCTGCTTGGAATGTATGGAGATTTTCCCTGTTTTTGTTTTAGTGTTTCTATGCAGCAATTTTTGTATGAAGAAGCTTTTTCTCCAAGGGAATCATTAGAGTCAGCACAACCAAACAGAAGGGCAAGTAGACACAAAGCAATTAATAATATGAGATACATACAATAGGGCCATTAGGTTCTCATGATGATGACTCACAGCGTAGAGAAATTTTAAATGCTCAGTGAGAGATTTATAATGCTTTCTTTAATTCACTACCATTTCCTCAGATTGTCTCCTAAAAATTTAAAAAATAAGCTTTTGAATGATCTTATTGCAAATAAAATGTATTTGTTTAATGCTTATCAATAATAATAAACTGAATAACAATAAACTCCCTTATTATGTATTATGGGTGTGCATGAATATGCTGTCCTTAAAAATACACCTCTCTTCTCTTGAATCTTCTAAACTAAGTTTCATGATTGAAGCAAAAATTACAACACTGTCTGATATGTTTCTATGTGTGTGTGTATGTTAGTCACTCAGTTGTGTCCAACTCTGTGATCCCATGGACTGTAGCCTGCCAGGCTCCTCTGTAAATGGAATTCTTCAGGCAAGAATACCAGAGTGGGTAGCTATTCCCCTCTTCAGGGGATCTTCCTGACCCAGGAATCAAACCCTGGTTTCCCACATTGCAGGCAGATTCTTTATCATCTGAGTCATCAGGGAAGCCCCTGATTTCTTAATGTATGTAAAAGGGCTTTTTATGACATTTATAATTTAAATAGGTGAAGATAAAGAGATGAGATAAGATTACCACACTTCATTTGAACTGGTAATATGGTGACACTAGTAGACGGGTAAGTTACATATAAAACGTAATACTGAGAACCACCATTATAAAAGATACACAAAGAGATATACTAAGAAATACTACATGTGTGTGTGTGTATAAATAAATATTCAAGTAGTTCACAAAAAAGCAGGATAAATGGAGGGAAGAAATCAGGAGAAACAAATAGAAAGCAAAAACATAAAATGACAGACTTAGCCCTAATTTTTAATTACTTGAAATGTAAATAGTCTAAATACACAAACTACAAAACAGATTGGTGGATCATTTTTTTAAAACATAATGCAGGGACTCCCTTGGCGGTTCAGTAGCTAAAACTCCACACTCCCAATACTGGGAGCATGGGTTCATCCATGGTTGGGAAAAGAGGACCCCCATGCCACAAGGCATGGTCAAAATAAGTAAACAAATGAATAAAAATAAAAACATGATCCAACTATGTGCTGTCTACTAGAAACTTATTTCAAATGTAATAATTTAGGCCGAATGAAAGCTAAAGGGTAGGAAATGATACATCCTGCCAACACTGATTGAAGGAAAGCATAATTGTGCCTACCCATGTCAGATAGACTTTAGAGTAATAAATATTACCAAAGTGACATTATTATAATGTCATCATGCACTATCATTATCAGAAAAGCATCAGCTCTCTAAGAAGACATAGCAGTGAAATAAATATAAACCAAACCAGAGATACAAAATTTATGAACCAAAAATTGATCAAACTGAAAGAAGAAATAGACATATCTTACACTTGGAAACATCAACACTTCTCTCTTAGCAATTGACAGAACAACTAGAGAAAAAGACAGTGTGGATATAGAACTTTGAACACCATCAACCAACCATATCTATTCAACATTTGTAGAACACTCCATCTGACAGCGGAATGCACATTCTTCTCAAGCACCTACAGATCATAAGCCAAGATAGACCACATCCTGATCAAAAAAACAAATCTCAATAAATTTAAAAGAATTCCATTGTGTTTGGACTATAAAGTGAAAAGAAAGTGAAGTTGCTCAGCCATGTATGACTCTTTGTGACCCCATGGACAGTTACCAGAGGAAACTGGTATGGGATTTTCCAGGCAAGAGAACTGGAGTGGGTTGCCATTTCCTTCTCCAAGGGATCTTCCCAACCCAGGGATTGGACCTGGGTCTCTGACATTGCAGGCATATACTTTACCATCTGAGCCCCCAGAGAAGCCTTTAGGTTTGGAGTATATTCTTCAAATATGTGAGATGAAACTAGAAATCAATAACAGAAAGATAACAAAACACTCCAAATACTTTGCAAATACACACATGTTTTTCAATAAGCCATTACCAAATCAGAACTCTCAAAGCAAATCAAAAAGTATAGTTAACTGATTGAAAGTGAAAATGTAGCATATGAAAGTTATGGGACGCAGATAAAGCTGAGCTAAGAGAGAAGTTTGTAGTGCTAAAGGCAATTATAAAACAGGAGAAAATTCAAATCAGTCATTCAAGCTTCCATTTCAAAAATCAAGAAAACAGAAGAGCTTCTAAAACCAAAAGCAAAGAGAAGGAAGGAAATAATAAAGAGTAGAAATCAATAAAATTGAAAGCAGAAAACCAATATAGAAAATCAATGAAAAAAGTGTTGATCCTTTGAAAAGTTTAGTAAAATTGCCAAGCCTACATTAAGACTGACAAAGCAGGAAAAAAAAAAAAAGTGAGAGAGAGATAACATACATGTTGCCAATAACAGAAATAAAACACAAGATACAGCCACAAACCTGAAGATAGCAAAATGATACTGAGAAAATACCACAAACAACTCTACAAACAGGAATTTTAAAATTTAGTGGAAACAGATCACTTTCTCAAAAAACAGAAACAATCTCAACTCACCCACTAGGAAATAGGTAATTTGAGTAATTCTTATAATTATTAAGGAAATTGTATTTGTGATTTAAAACTACCTAAAACAGAAATCTTCATGCCTATGTGGTTTCACTGTGTAATGTGAGCTTATAAGGTTTTTGCGGACTCCCTTCATCAAGCTAAAGGAATTTCCCTGTATTCCTAGATTTGCACTTTGAAAGACCCTGTTAATGGGATTGAAAAACAAGATACAGAGTAGGAGAAAAATATTTGCCAAACACATACCTTGGTTATCATAATAGCTCAAATATATAAAGAACTCTCAAAACCCAACAGGAAATGAATGCAAGCAATCCAATCAGAATACGGTCAAAGACATGAAGAAACTTTTCATTGAAGAGGATATACGGATTGCAAATAAGCATATAAAAGATTTCCCATATCATTATCCATTAGGGAAATGCAAATTAGAACATCAGTGGGATGTAATTACACACCTATCAGAATAGCTAAAATTTAAAATATAGACAATGCCAGATATTGAGAAGAGTATGATGAAACTAACATTATCCATACATTGTTGATGACAATGTCAAATAGTGCAGTCCTCTGGAAAATAGTTTATCAGTTTCTTAAAAATCTGTCAATGCAACTACTTTATGACCCAGCAAGTTGCACTTTTACATATTTATCCTAAAGAAAGGAAGATCATGTAAACAACTGTTTATAGCAGTTTTGTTCCTAATATACCAAAATTGAAAACAACTCATAAGTTGAGTTGGGTGAATGATTAAACAAACTGTGGTACATCCATACCATGGAACACTGCTGCTGCTGCTGCTGCTAAGTCATGCTTACTCACAAACAAGATAGAATCTGTTTATATAGGAACAACCTGAAGGAATCTCCTGAGAATTATCCTGAGTGAAAAAGGCTAATCCCTAGTTATATAATGTAATATTCAATTTATAAAACATTCTTGAAATGACAAATGTTACAGAAATGGAGAACAGATCAACAGTTGCTGAGAAAAGGGTGCAAATGGGAGAAAGGTATGAGTGGCTATCAAAGGGCAACATAAGGGCTGCTTGGTGTGATAGGAAAGTTCTGCATCTTAACTGTAAGGTCAACATCTTGGTTGTGATATTGTACCATAATTTTGCAAGATGTTACCATTGGCCTAAATTGCATGAGGGGTACATGAGATTACTCCATATTATATCTTATAACTCATATGAATCTATAAAGAAACAGTTTGATTTTTTACTGTACATTTTATTTTTCTGGTAACTTATTTAATTAAAAAAATTTATTGGGGTATAGTTCCTTTACAATGTTGGGTTAGTTTCTGCTGTATAACAAAATAAATCAGCTATATGTATACAAATATCCCCTTCTTCCTGACCCTCCTTCCCACCCACCCCCATCCCACCCATCCAAGCTACCACAGAGCGCTGAGCTGAGCTCCCTGCACTATACAATAGGTTCCCACTAGTTACGTGTTTTAAACATGGCCGTGCACATATGTCAGTTTCAATCCCCCAGGTCATCCCATCACTCTGTGTATACCCTGTATATACGTTTGTCCTCTATGTCTTTGTCTCTATTCCTGCCCTGCAAATAGATTCATCTGAAATGGCAACCCACTCCGATATTCTTGCCTAGAGAATCCTGTGGACAGAGGAGCCTGGTGGGCTGCCCTCTATGGGGTCACAGAGTCAGACACAACTGAAGCGACTTGGCAGTAGCAGCAGCAGTACCATTTTTCTAAATTCTACATACATACATTAATATGCAATATTTGTTTTTCACTTTCTGACTTACTTCAGGGCTTCCCTGGTAGCCCAGATGGTAAAGAATAAGCCTGCAATGCTGGAGACCTGGGTTTGATCTCTGGGTAGGGAAGATCCCTTGGAGAAGGGATTGGCTACCCACTGCAGTATTCTTGCCTGGAGAATCCATGAACAGAGGCGTCTGGCAGGCTATAGTCCATGCGGTTGCAAAGAGTCAAACATGACTGAGTGACTAATACTTAAAACACTTCTGACTTACTTCACGCTGTATGACAGACTCTAGGTCAATCCACATCTCCACAAATGACCCAATTTTGTTTGTTTTTATGGCTAAGCAATATTCCAATTTCCATTGTATATTATCTACCATATCTTTATTCATTCTTTTTTTTTTCATTTATTTTTATTAGTTGAAAGCTAATTACTTTACAATGTTGTAGTGGGTTTTGTCATACATTGACATGAATCAGCCATGGAGTTACATGTATTGATGGACATTTGGTTTGCTTCCATGTCCTGATTCTTGTAAATATTGTTGCAATGAACATTGGGGTACATGTTTTTTTGAATTATGGTTTTCTTAAGGTATATGCCTAGTAGTGGGAGTACTGGGTCATATGGTCATCCTAAGCCACATTTGTCTTCTTTTAGGTTATTTACATTAATCCAATTAACATTTGCCAGGTTTTGACCAGCTGTCAATCTGCTCTTAAGAGACATTTCAATGACTTGCAAACATTTATAATCTCCAGTCAGTGGTGGTTCCCCAGAGTAATTTGCTGATCTGTGTAGTGAGTCCACACATAGACCAAGCAGGAAAAAGTGCCATAACTGATTATCAATGTCTACAGTGGACATGGAGATAAGGGGGTGGCAGATGACATCTTTGATCTGTCTAGCAACACAAACACATAAACAGTGTGTTTAATACTGAAAATTTACAGTATTAGACTATTAAAAAAATAAGCAGAGGTAATAAATAATATTCCCTAGTGATGTAAGAAGATATAGAAACCATAGAGACCTTTGAAAAAAGGAATAATGTAAGGAAAAGAACTTTCCATAGAGAGGAAAGCACATACATGAGCATAGTGAGAAGCTCTGCTTGATTGTAACATAGCAGTCCTGCGTGAGAACGGCAGGAGGTGAGGCAGAACAGACAGCTTGGGTTTACTTGGTCTTGCCCTCTTTATAGCATGCTAAGGGTTTCAATTATTCACAATTTTTAATAATGCTTAGAAGCAAGGGCACATTATAATTTTAAATAGATTTTTGTTTCTTTTTAGAAGTATATAGATTGGATATTTCTTTCTGAACCATCATAATCATTAATTTTATACACAAAAGCAGCATCACTTGCCAAAAAGCAGATAGGAAGAATCTCCTTCATCCTTCAGTACTGGGAACATCCCTTGAAGCATTTGTTCTTTCTCCAATATACCTGGCTTACTCAAAACTATCTTAGGTCAGAAAAAGGTTTGAGAAAAATTAGTTTAAATTGAATTAATTTTTACAACTGGTGCATAAAGATATAAACAGTATACCTTTAAAGAGTCATACGGTGCATCACACAAGTAGGTGTGGATTTCTTGGTATGCATCAGTTAAATACATGATAAAACCACAGCTCCTAACCTGGCTGGCCATCATGCTCATCCAGGGAATGTTAAAAATCTAAACTCCTGGGCTATATTGCAAATTACTCAATGAGTCTCTTAAAGGGTACCTAAGCTCTCAAGTGGTCTTAACTTTGGACAAGTTTGAAAAACACCATATTAAAATTGAAAGCTTGTTATGGGTTGAACTGTAGCCCCCAAAATTCATATATTGAAGCCTTAACTCTCAGAACCTCCAAATGTAACTGTATTTTGAGATAAGCCCTCTAAAGAAGTAATGAAGCCATTAGTGTGGGCCCTACACAATCTGACTGGTGTCCTTATAAGAAGAAGAACTTTGGCAGAGAAACAGCAAGATAAAGCACACACAGGAGACCCATGTGAACACAAAATAAGGAGCCAGACACCTGCATATCACAGAAAGAGGACTCAGAAGAAACCAAACCTACCAACAGGTCTCCAGAACTGAGAAAATATATTTCTGTTATTTAAGCCACCCAGTCTCTGGTATTTTGTTATAGAAGCCCTCAGTTCAGTTCAGTTCAGTTCAGTCACTCAGTTATGTCAGACTCTGCGATCCCATGAATCGCAGCACACCAGGCCTCCTTGTCCATCACCAACTCCCAGAGTTTACTCAAACTCGTGTCCATCCAGTCAGTGATGCCATCCAGCCATCTCATCCACCGTCATCCCATTCTCTTCCTGCCCCGAATCCATCCCAGCATCAGGGTCTTTTCCAATGAGTCAACTCTTCACATGAGGTGGCCACAGTATTGGAGTTTCAGCTTCAGCATCAGTCCTTCCAATGAATACCCAGGACTGATCTCCTTTAGGATGGACTGGTTGGATCTCCTTGCAGTCCAGGGGACTCTCAAGAGTCTTCTCCAGCACCACAGTTCAAAAGCATCAATTTTTCAGTGCTCAGCTTTCTTCACAGTCCAACTCTCACATCCATACATGAGCACTGGAAAAACCATAGCCTTGACTAGACGGACCTTTGTTGGCAAAGTAATGTCTCTGATTTTTAATATGCTATCTAGGCAAAGATTTGACTCAGAGTCCTGGCTCGAGTCAGTAATAAACTTCCCTTCCTGCGAGTTGCATTGTCTTGGAGGCCTTCTCTCTTCCCGCTCGGGGATTCGGACATCGGGCATAATATAAGCATTAAGATTCACAATGAATTAAATTCCAAACTGTGTCACTGTGGTAGGCAGAACTATAAAGAGATGTCCCCCAGAGCACCATCTCATGGTTGTGTGTGTGTGTGCATGTGTGTTTGTGTGCTCAGGCACATCCAACCTTTGTGACCCCGTGGATTGTAGCCCACCAGGCTCCTCTGTCCATCTCATGCTTATTCAACTCTAATCTAGGTACTTCTTCGAAGAGACTTTCCAGTTGTAATTAAGGTTATGCATCTTAAGGAAATGAAACTACAACATCCATGAGAGTCTAATCTAATCACATGAATCCTTAAAAGCAGAGAAATTTCTCTAGCTAGAGTCAGAAGACAGATGTTGCAGAAGAGGAAAGCAGATGACATGAGTCAGAAGGGGAGCCAGAGAAATTATAGAGATGTGAAGAGGATTTCTTCACCCTTCACTGCTGGTTTGAAGGAGGCCACAATATTTCAAATGCAGATGGCCTCCAGAAGCTATGAACAGCCTTCAGCTGACAGCTGCATAACACTGAATTCAATCAGTAACCTAGAGTCCATGAGCCTGGAAATGAATTCCCTCCCCACAGCCTCGAGACAGAGACACAACCATGTTCTAAGGCTCTAAGCAGAAAACCAGTAGAACCACCTGTGCCTGAACTTCTGACTCACAGAAACCATAAGACCATAAACCTGCTAAACTTGTGGTCATTTGTCATTTATATAACCACAAAGCAGACATTAAATCTCCAAAAATTAGATTTTCAGAGTTACTATAAATAAAGCATGAATAATTATATATCTGAGAGGAAAATGAACCCCCCAGCCCATCCTCCAGCTATTCCTTCTGAAAGGATTTGTGGGAAAGGCAAGTACTCAGCTTATATAAAGCAACCTTTACTGGTTCAGAAATATATCTCCAGAGCAGTGCAAAAGTCAGCGGTGCTGGCAAAGTCAGATGGAACACAAGAGCCCCAAAAGATACCTCCTCTCAATCTCCACATCCCTCCCCAAGTTCTACATTAACTAAGGGCTTTGAAAAGAAAAATTCAAGACAAATTGGTCTGTAGCACTTCCATCTAAGGCAACACAGACACACACACAAATTATCACAGTCCCAGTAAACATGCCCCCTACTATCTTTTATCTTAATTTCCTCCGGAGTAGTTGATTTTCTTTCATATACCTCTTGAGATATGCTGTTAATCATGTTTAACATACAGTTATATCATTCCCCAGGAACCCCAAACAAATATACATGTGACAAAACTATCAAAAACACTTAATATCTAGTCAATTATTTCCAAATACCTTTAAGGTAATGGCATACATTTAGAAATAGAAGCGGTCTTAATGATAATCTATCACTCTTATTCTAATTCCCCATGTTTCCCTTCCATACACAAAACCAAGGGTTAGAGGATATGAAACTTTGCAGTGGAAGAGAATACTTTGGTCCTTGTTAGTCTATGTAAAACTCATGTGAGCAGAATACTGGTGTAATTCACAAACACCCAGATGAAGGAGAAGAGATACACATGCTTGGAAACCGGAGAGGTTGGAAAAAGAGTATCTAGCATCTGCAGCCTCTATAATGGAATATTAGTCTTGTCCATAAGGAAAAAAGGAGATGGGAATGGTTGTCAAGTTTATAAACAAGAGGATATAACCCAGATGCATGGGTAGTTTAATTAATGTATACTGGTTTTACCAGTTGTCTAGAGAATCTTATAATGAATCATCATCCAGCTTCCTGAAGAGAGGTTAAGGAAGTGGTTGACTCTTAAATCCTAATATTACAAAAGGGAAGGAGAGGGAAGCAAATGTTTTATGAATCATCAGTTCAGTTCAGTCGCTCATTCGTGTCCGACTCTTTGCGACCCCATGGACCGCAGCACACCAGGCCTCCCTATCCATCACCAGCTCCTGGAGTCTACTCAAACTCATGTCCATCGGGTCGGTGATGTCATCCAACCATCTCATCCTCTGTCATCCCCTTCTCCTTAATTAGAGTAAAACATAAACAAGGGGGAAATAGTATATAAGACTGAAGCCAGATCATAGCAGCCTGTGTACTAGATCCTACTAGTGCCCTCCCACCACCTACCCTTTGCCATATTCCCTTTACTAGTTTGCTGCCCTCATCTTCTGGCTGCCATGAGTATTGGTGATAAGGGCTCACTGCCTTATCATTCTCTGGGAAACTGCTCATGGCTAAAGGCAGCCATCTTCACCTGAAATTGCCTAGGGTCTGCAATACTGTTGATGGCCTACAGGTACAAACATGTGGTCTCCTTGCCTCAAGGTGGAAAAGCTCACTGTTGTCACTCACACTCCAGAGCACCCCAGGGGATCAGACTAGGGCTAGATGTCAGCTGAAACCACATCTCTGCTCAGCTGCTTTCTTTGCTTTTTCTTCTCTCCTCTTCGGTACAAATTTCTGCTAAAAACATCTTCTTAAATATTACTCAGTCACCAAAAAAGAATGAAATATTGCCATTGCAGCAACATGAATGAACCTAAAGATTATCATACTAAGTGAAGTAAGCCAGAGAAAGAAAAGTATCATATGATATCACTTATATGTGAAATCTAAAAAATAAATTTTTTCTTAATATTTTTACTTATTTATTTTTTGCTATGCTGGGTCTTGTGTTGCTGTGTGTGGGCTTTTCTCTAGTTGCATCAAGTGGGGACTCTTCTCCAGCTGTGGTGCACGGGCTTCTCATTGTGTTGACTTTTTTTGCTGTGCAGCGTGGGTTCTAGGGTGCACAGGCTTCAGTAGTTGCAGTATGTGGGCCCACTAGTTGCAGCTCCCCAGCTCTAGCACTCAGACTCAATAGTTGTGGCCCACAAGCTTAGTTGCCCTGCAGCATGTAGAGTCTTCCCAGATCAGGGACTGAACCATGTCTTCTGCATTTCCTTGGTGGTGTAGTGCTGATTTCAAATGATACAATGAACTTATTTGTAAAACAGAAACAAATTCAGAGACATAGAAAACAAATTTATGGGTAATAAAAGGGATAGCATTAGTCACTCAGTGGTGTTTGACTCTTTGCAACCTCATGGACTGTAGCTCCCCAGGTTCCTCTGTCCATGGAATTCTCCAGGCAAGAATACTGGATTAGGTTGTCATTCCCTTCTCCAGGGGATCTTTCTGATCCAGAGATTGAATCCAGGTCTCCTGCCTTGCAGGTTGATTCTTTACCGTTTAACCTTATGGATTTACTAAAAAAAAAAAATTATAATATTTTTATTACAAAAATCTCTGACTAGAATATTTACGGCTATTTTTTTCCAGAAGTTTGTAATTTAAAAGTTTGCTTTTGTGTCTTTTGTATAACCTTAAGTACTTTTTATTCTTCCTGTGACATTGCCCACCCATATTCACTAAGGGCTAAACAATAGAAAATAGATTTACCTTTAGCAAGAATGACTTATGCTAGATATAGATTTTGTTTATTTGTCTGTTTTAAAGGCAAGATTTAAACTCAGGAATAAAGGTAAGCCCTTGTAGATTTTCTGAGCCTAGCTGGAAAACCCTAGGGAAAAAAAAAAAGGCTAAAAGTCTACCTATATTTGATGCTTTGGGTGTAAATTAACCTAAGTTCATGACCATAGTCAGAATTCCCTTAAGAAATTCCCTCTGATGGCTGATTCCAGGTAACTGACAGGGCTTAACAATCAAGAGCTGAAATGTCAGGCATAAGACTGATGAAAAAGAAATATATGTGATTTTTATACAAAATTCTTACAGTTGATACCTACATATCTCTAAATAATGTATTTGCCAGAAACCAATGAAAGAGATTTCTATTCATATTCATAGGGGTTACAAGCAAAGTCTATTGTTGTAAAAATCTTTTAAAAATATATGCAAAGCTATTTTATCTTTCCTCAGTGAGATAAAACTAGTTAAGTAGCAGCAAAATTTAGGTCTTCTAGTTGTACCATGAAAGACTGGAAATTGTTTACTAATGTAGCCTTCTATTCAGTTAACTTTCAGCCTTATGGCCCTAGGAACAAGCCCCAAAGAAAAGAGGAAAAACAACAAGAACCATAACATTTCCTCCTTTCATTCACTTTGAAAGTCATGGAGTATGATATTTAAGATAATAAAGTAGAGTACTTTTGGTTTCACTCCCTAAACAAATTTTTACTAATCTCCTAATATGTGCATAGTCTTAAAACTAGTGCTGTGAGCTTGTATTACAGAGATTTACATATAGTAAACACAAAAATTTACTCACTAGCATTAAAACTTCATATATATATACCATAAAGAACTTTAATTTTCAAAGCTAACAGTAATATTCTACAAAGTAAAAGAACTTTCTGATGATTTCAAACTCCCTGGAACTCTTAGGTTTGTAGGATATGATAGTAAAATGAGTTTCTATGCATTCTATTTATCACAGAAATATTTTTTTTGAGCATCTATGTATCTTAGGCACTGTTACAGTCACTAGAGATAGAGCAGTAAGCAAAACAGACAAAAATCCTTGTCATCAAAAAGATTGCATTATACTAAAAGAAATCAACATCAAAGAAAATAAATAAGGAAAAATATAATAAATGGTAATAAATCCAATTGGAACAAACACAATAATTCAAGAAAGGAGTAGGTGATTCAGCATTTAAGACAAGGGAACAATTGTGTATTTAAATAAACAGGGAAGATCTCAGTAGGAAAATTAGATCTTCTCAAATGAAATAGCTAAGGAAGTTGAAAGAGTAGTCAGGCAAATATCTAGAAGAAATAATTATTGAAGCAGAAGAATAGTGATTTCAAAGGAAAATGCCTGTAAGTTTGAAGAACAGACAGCATACCGCTATGGTTTTTGACAAATGAAAATGTAATAAAACAGAAGTAAGAGATGTTATGGCAAGATCAAGTAGGGCTCTCTTAGAAACTTTGACTTTTCCTTGTGTCCTTGAGGGGTGGATAGCTGGCTGATTCATGGCAATGTACGACAAAAACCACTACAATACTGTGAAGTAATTAGCTTCCAACTAATAAAAATAAATGGGGAAAAAAAAAGAGAAGCAAAAGGCAAAGGAGAAAAATAAAGATATACCCATTTGAATGCAGAGTTCCAAAAATAGCAAGGAGAGGGAAGAAAGCCTTCCTCTGTGATCAATGCAAAGACAGAGAAAACAACAGAATGGGAAAGACTAGAGATCTCTTCAAGAAAATGTTCAAAGGGAACATTCCATGTGACGATGGGCACAATAAAGGACAGAAATGGTATGGACCCAACAGAAGCAGAAGATATTAAGAAGAGGTGGCAAGAATACACAGAAGAACTATACAAAAAAGATCTTCATGACCCAGATAATCACGATGGTATGATCATTCACCTAGAGTCAGACATCCTGTAAAGCGAAGTGAAGTGGGCCTTAGGAAGCATCACTACGAACAAAGCTAGTGGAGGTGATGGAATTCCAGTTGAGCTATTTCAAATCCTAAAAGCTGATGCTGTGAAAGTGCTGCACTCAATATGTCAGCAAATTTGGAAAACTCAGGAGTGGTCACAGGACTGGAAAAGTTCAGTTTTCATTCCAATCCCAAAGAAAGGCAATGCCAAAGAATGCTCAAACTACTGCACAATTGCACTCATCTCACACACTAGTAAAGTAATGCTCAAAATTCTCCAAGCCAGGCTTCAACAGTACATGAACTGTTAACTTCCAGATGTTCAAGCTGGATTTAGAAATGGCAAAAGGACCAGAGATCAAATTGCTAGCATCCGTTGAATCATTGAAAAAGTAAGAGAGTTCCAGAAAAATATCTATTTCTGCTTTATTGACTATGCCAAAGCCTTTGACTGTGTAGATCACAACAAACTGTGGAAAATTCTGAAAGAGATGGGCATACCAGAACACCTGACCTGCCTCTTGAGAAATCTTTATGCAGGTCAAGAAGCAACAGATAGAACTGGACATGGAACCACAGACTAGTTCCAAATCGGGAAAGGAGTACATCAAGGCTGTATATTGTCACCCTGCCTATTTAACTTATATGCAGAGTACATCATGAGAAACACTAGGCTGGATAAAGCCCAAGCTGGAATCAAGATTGCTGGGAGAAATATCAATAAACTCAGATATGTAGGTGACACCGCTCTTATGGCAGAAAGTGAAGAAAAACTAGAGAGCCTCTTGATGAAAGTGAAAGAGGAGAGTAAAAAGTTTGCTTAAAGCTCAACATTTAAAAAACTAAGATCATGCATCTGGTCCCATCACTTCATGGCAAATAGATGGGGAAACAGTGACAAACTTTATGTTTGGGGGCTCCAAAATCACTGCAGATGGTGGCTGCAGCCATGAAATTAAAAGATGCTTGCTCCTTGGAAGGAAAGTTATGACCAGCCTAGACAGCATATTAAAAAGCAGAGACATTACTTTGTCTACAAAGGTCCATCTAGTCAAGACTATGGTTTTTCCAGTAGTCATGCATGGATGTGACAGTTGGACTATAAAGAAAGCTGAGCACCAAAGAATTGGTGCTTTTGAACTGTGGTGTTGGAGAAGACTCTTGAGAGTCCCTTGGACTGCAAGGAGATCCAACCAGTCCATCCTAAAGGAGATCAGTCCTGAATATTCATTGGAAGGACTGATGCTAAAGCTGAAACTACAATACTTTGGCCACCTGATTTAAAGAACTGACTCATTTGCAAAGACCGTCATGCTAGGAAAGATTGAGGGCAGGAGGAGAAGGGGACAACAGAGGATGAGATGGTTGGATGGCACCACTGACTCAATGGACATGAGTTTGGGTGAACTCCAGGAGTTGGTGATGGACAGGGAGGCCTGGTGTGCTGCAGTCCATGGGGTCGCAAAGAGTCAGACACGACTGAGCGACTGAACTGAACTGAACTGAACTGTGTCCTAGAGAAGTCACTGGAGGTTTTGAACAGAATCAGGATATATCCCACCTTATCTTTTTTTTTTTTTTTTTGTATGTACTACATGCTCTGTGGAATCTTAGCTCCTCAACCAAGGATCAAACCTGGGCCCCCCTGCAGTGGAAGCACAGAGTCCTAACCACTGGACTACCAGGTAAGTCCCCCCATGTTATCTTTTAATGAGATCAAAGTGTGTACTCTAATTTAAAAACAAACAAGCAAGCAAAAAAAGAACTGTAATTACATCAATAGACACCAGCTCTACAGTTTGGGCTATAAGCAAATAAAAAGATAACAGTGACATTGGCTATGGTGGTATCTGTGGATACAATGAGAAACAGGGAGAGTCCAGTAACTTTTAAAGTAGCTCCAAAAAAATGTGCTAACATGATTGGAGTAGAGTAGGGGAGAAGTAGTCAAGGTTTTCTAACAGAGCTTTGGAAGAATTTGGGTTGAAAGAATTAACTAGGATGGGGAATACTTAAAGGAGCAGGTTTGGAGAGGATATGAGGAATTCAGATTTGGACATTACATCAGTTTTCTGAGGCTGTTGTAACAGAGTCACAAACGGTGTGGATTCAATAATACAAATTTTTTGTCTCACAGTTCTGGAAGCTGGAAGTTCAAAATCAAGTAGACAGTAGGGTTCATTCCTTCTGAAATTATAAGGGAAGGATCTCTTCCAGATCTTTCTCTTTGGCTTGTATGTCCTATCTTTTGTCCATATCTTTTCACACTGTCTTCCTTCCTTGAATGTCTCTTCCCAAATTTCCCCTTTAAACAAGGACACCATTCACATTGGACTAGAGTCCACTCTAGTGACTTCAGTTCAACTTGATTATCTCTGAAAATGCTTTAATCTCCAAACAAGGTCACATTTTGAGGAACTAGAGGTTGGAATTTCAACATATTGTAGGGGTGGAGGGGACACAATTCAATCTATAACAGACATGGCAAGATCAGCTTGACAAAATGCTATGTTATCTGTCCACGCCAGGTTAAATGTTAAAATTATAATGACATATTATAAATTCTAGAAACTTAATGTCCCAAATAATGTTAAATGCCTTTATTGAGGTCAGGATTTGTCATTCTTTTTGTTTGTTTGGTTGGTTTTAAACTTCACATGCTTTTTAATATATTGGATTAAATATATTAGAAAATGCTATCTGAGAAAATTTTTAACTGTACTTCACAGCTTCTTAAGGTTTAAAAAAAAAATTTATAATCTTCCCTGATGATAAGTATGAAGGCAGACAGACAAAGGATCAAATAATTCAGCCACTCAATTATGTCACCATAAACCTTAGGCTGTTCATATTTCAGTTCTATCATTCACAGGGCATTTCTACCATTCTATGACTATCCCCTTATCACTCCATGATGGCTGCCACAACTCGGGGTAATATATCCCTACACAACTATGGCCAAAGAGAAAGAGATTCTTTTCCTCATAGATTTAAATCTTTTCCAGAAAACTTATACTCACAAACTCTTGCAGACTTGTTTTCAGAGACTTGAGACTCTAACATGTTCTATATTCAAGGGAGACAAGGAACTAAGCATCTTGTAGCTTCCATTTTTAAGGGAAAGAGACATTGCCTTTAAATTGCAATAAAAACTGGAAGGACATTGTCTTCCACAATAAGTCTTAAATAAATATCTGAGGGGTGAATGATAGACAGTCATGGCTATTGAAAGTCAGGGATGTCAATGCTTACCCACTCTTTTCTTCCTGTGTGCATATTTTCTTAAGTAAACTCTAGACTCCATAGCATATCACCTTTGATATTAGATATTTGACTTTATAATTTCCAACTAAAGAAGAGTAGCATAAGCACTACCACCAATTTGCTTTACTTGGATTCCCAATTTAGAATTTCTGAAAAAAAAAATAGCATAAGAAGAGAATCAACAATGAGGTAAGACATCATACAACAAATAGAAAATTTGACAAGAATCAGTAGAGTACTATAATGTTTTTAATTACACTACCATCTGATAAGTCATTGTTAGTCGATAGGTAATACCAAAAACAATCAATGAAAATTTTATGAGAAGGGAAAATTCTGTACAGTATGAGAGTTGTAACAGTAAACGGGTGGTACTATCAGAAGTCTTCCAAGCAAGAAACCAGATTAATGGACTCAGGGACCTCTTAAGTTTTACTGAACGTTTTGCCTATGCCTCTTAGTATTGAATCATCTTCTTCTTAATACTGTCACTGACTTAACTGTTTAATATGTGTACTATTTCTTTTTCTATTGTGTAGAAAACTCTTTGAGAATAAGGGGTGTATCTTCTACAGCAGCATCTCAACTAGAGGTGATGTTGTGCCTCCAGGAGACATTTAGAAAAGACTGGAGACACATTAGTTTTCACAAGTCAGGCTGATGGCATGTAGTGGGTAGAGGCCAAAAACACTGATAAATAATCTCCGAAGCAATGGAGAGTTCCCTCCACCATCATTAACAGAAAGCTGTCTGAACCAAAAGTAGTGCTGAGGTTGAGAGACCATACATTTACAGACGGTCCTCAAAATACCTCATTTAATATAATAGACATTTGAATTGTGCCAATTCTTATAACTAAGAATTCAGCTGTGACCAGCCACTAATGTTTTCTTCTAACACCTTATAATGTGAACAGCTCAGACTCAACAGATTTCTACATGCATAGATATTTGCATGCTCCCCAAGAATGTGGAGGTTGCATGCAGTTCTGCATGCAGTTCTAAGCTGACTGTAGATATTCTGGAAATACTTGCTGAACAGAATTGAAATTAATTTGATGTCCAGATTAATAAAACATCTTTGGGCCCTTGCAAATATCTCTGCTTGCCGTTCAAACTAGTTGAAAGGGCTTAAACTGATTGCAAATTTATGTTGTGAAGTTCTAACAGAAGTGCTTTTAAAAACTGTTAAATGATTGCAGATGATGCATCTATTTCAGTTGCAGTGAGAACATCTGAGAGAGATAACAAAGTGGTTTAAAGCTATTTCCACCAACAATTTGAGGAAATTAGAAAAGATACCAGAAAACTACACTGCAAGAGGGAAATGAAATGCATGGTCTTTCAATGATTAGCCCTGTATGTTCTATGGAAATAGTATTTAGATACCCCATTCTGACCAAGTGCTACTTGGCCATTTTCAATTTCCAGGGGAAGACATTAAGAAGGATGTGTTGCATGAGTAGTTGTTCTGTGTTACACTTTCTGGTAAGTTGTTGCATTTGTTTGCAGTTTTCTTAAATTGTGAAAAATAAAAGGAAGAAAGATACAAGTAGGGCTTTTCTCCATTATGTTCAAGTGTTTGGCCAGAAGCTCCCCTGAGATTCTGTGATAGTTCATCTATAATATGGTACAATTGGATCATCATTATACTTACATGCCATCTGTTCACTTCTCTAATTCTGATTTTTTACCCACTTGTTTCCTTTTCAACTATTTTTGTCTCAAGTAATACACATTTGCTAAGAAAAATTCCAAGCATATTGGATGTAGGAGGACTTCTGGACAAGTGGCTTTCAGTGTTAGAAGATAGAATTTCATTTAACATGCATGCATCTATTTCATTTAGAGCTGGTTTTTGAGGTCCTATATTTGGGAAGTTCATTAAACTGCACATTTCACAGTTTTGCTGTTCTTTTCTCTTTAATGATGTTATTTGGATTCAGGCACACATTCAGGAGAGTTGGAATGAAGCCAGTTTGTGGAATTTGGTATCTGAATTTCTAATCATTTTAGATTATGAATTCTGCATCACACATTACATTCTGCCCCCTGATACACATATATTATCCTTGTAGAGCCAAAACTGATCATTCTCAACCCATTTTCAAATAAAAAGATAAGACTGAATATATGGCTATCTCATCATGCTTTCTAGTGCAAATCCTTCCCACCACCCCCAAAAAAATGCTATATTTTCCAGTTGAGAGTAGTGTTTCTATTACATTCAGTAATAATTGAAAAACTCTAGTGTTAAACACTAATTCCTTTGTGCTTTAACTAACAACTGACAAGGTAACAAACATGAGTGTAATTAATGCAATACATTGCACACTACATACAGGTACTTACACTAAACACTTTATGTATGTTCAGTGATTCACACACATAAGAACTTTAGGAGTAAAAATATAAGTATATTGAGGTTCAGTTCTATTCAGTTCAGTTCAGTCACTCAGTCATGTCTGACTCTTTGCGACCCCATGGACTGCAGCATGCCAGGCTTCCCTGTCCATCACCAACTCTCAGAATCCACCCTAACTCATGTCCCTTGAGTTGGTGATGCCATCCAACCATCTCATCCTCTGTCGTCCCCTTCTCCTCCTGCCCCCAGTCTTTCCCAGCATCAGGGTCTTTTCCAATGAGTCACCTCTTCACATCAGGTGGCCAAAGGATTGGAGTTTCAGCTTCAGCATCAGTCCTTCCAATGAATATTCAGGACTGATCTCCTTTAGGATGGACTGGTTGGATCTCCTTGCAGTCCAAGGGACTCTCAAGAGTCTTCTCCAACACCACAGTTCAAAAGCACCAATTCTTTGGTGCTCAGCTTTCTTTATAGTCCAACTGTCACATCTATACATGACTACTGGAAAAACCATAGCCTTGACTAGATGGACCTTTGTAGACAAAGTAATGTCTCTGCTTTTTAATATGCTGTCTAGGCGGGTCATAACTTTCCTTCCAAGGAGTAAGCGTCTTTTAATTTCATGGCTGCAATCACCATCTGCAGTGATTTTGGAGTCCCCAAAAATAAAGTCAGTCACTGTTTCCACTGTTTCCCCATCTATTTGCCATGAAGTGATGGGACCGGATGCCATAATCTTAGTTTTCTAAGCTTTGATCTTTAAGCCAACTTTTTTACTCTCTTCTTTCACTTTCATCAAGAGGCTCTTTCGTTCTTCACTTTCTGCCATAAGGGTGGTGTCATCTGAAGTTATTGATATTTCTCCCAGCAATCTTGATTCCAGCTTGTGCTTCATCCAGTCCAGCATTTCTTATGATGTACTCCGAATATAAGTTAAATAGGCAGGGTGGCAATACACAGCCTTGATGTACTCCTTTCCTATTTGGAACCAGTCTGTTGTTCCATGTTTAAGGTTCAGTGGTAGTGAGAAATTCAGCAACTTTTAATGGCTAGTAAATTTTGGAGCTAGAGTAAACTAGACTTTTCTAATCTCAAACCATGTTCTTAACAACTGAATAAGTTCTTATTGACTTGAGTGGTATAAGGTTCCCTATCAATAGCAATGACACTATCAGGGAATCTGCCTGATGAGGTGAGACTTACCCACTGGTTTCTTTCCATTACCAAGACAAGCATTTCCACTCTACTGAGAGTAGAGGCAAGATGGTAAAAGAGGAAGTCATTAAGTCAGAATTGACTTAAATAAATTAGATGCTGAGTCACATCTTTGAGTGAAAGAAACCTGAACTCAAAATACTTAGGTTATAGATTTCTCTTCAGGCAAACCATTAGGTAACAAGAAAAGTCCTAAAAGACTGTGCATGTTTTCTGAAACTATGAGTTAAATTAGACTTAAAAGTTACTAAACACAAAAATCAGCATGTTTCTATACACTAGCAATGAACAATCCAAAAGGAAATTAAGAAAACAATTCAATTTACAATAGCATTAGAAGAGTAAAATGTTTAGGAATAAACCTTATGAAGGAGACAAAAGACTTTGCACTTAAAGTTATAAAATGTTGCTGAAATAAATTAAAGAAGACACAAATAAATGGAAAGATGCTATGTGTTAATGGACTGGAAGATTTAATATTCTTAAGATGTAAATACTATCAAAGTTAGCTGCAATTTAAAGCAATACTTATCAAAATTCTAATGGTATTTTTTGTAGAAATAGAAAAATTCATTCTAAAACTCATATGGAATCTCACAGGGACCCAAATACCCAAAAAATCTCAATAAAGAACAAAGTTTTCTGATTTCAAAACATAGCAAGGCTACAGTTATCAAAACAGCATGGTACTGGCACAAATATATATATAGAGAGACCAAAGGAAAAGGAAAAAGAGCCTAGAAATAAACTCACACATACCTGGTCAAATGATTTTGATAAGGGTGAAAACATGATTTAATGAGGAAAGAACAGTCTTTTTAACAAATAGTGTTGGAAAAACTAGATATCCACACATGAAAGAATGAAGCTGGTCAATTATTTTACATTATATGCAACAGTAAACCCAAAATGATCAAAAGGTAAAAGCTAAAACTATAAAAAAGGGATTTTACATTTTACGAAGTTAGGCTTAGAAAGAAAGGTAAGGGGAAAGCATCACATGATTTGATTTCTTGGACATCATAGTGCTTTGGACAAAAGCACAAACAATAAAAATAAAAATAGATATATTGGATTACATAAAAATTTAAAACTACTCTGCATCAAACAATCAACAGAGTGAAAAGATAACTTGTGGAATGGAAGAAAATATTGGGTCCATATATCTGACAACAGGTTAATACCCAGGATTTATAAAGAACTGCTACAAGTCAACAACAACAAAAAACAAATAACCTGTCTTAAAATTGGGAAAAGGACTTGAACAGACATTTCTACAAAGAAATTATACAAGTATCCAACAAGCATATGAAAAGATGCACAAATTACTAATTATTAGCAAAATGTAAATCAGAATGACAATGAAGTATCATTTCATACCCATTAGGATGGCTACTATCAAAAAAGAAAATAGAAAGTAATAAGTTTGGCAAGGATGTAGAAAAGTTAGACCTTCTCGTATACTATTAACAGGAAAGTAAAATGGTTTAGCTCCTCTGGAAAACAGTGTCAGTTCGTCAAAAAATTGAAAATAGAATTATAATGAAATCTAGCAATTTCACTTTTGGGCATATATCCAAACTAACTGAAAGTAGGGTCTGGAAGAGAAATTTGTACATTCTTTATTCATAGTGCTGTAATTCATAATACAACGTAAACAAACTGTGAGGATACTAGACTGACTTAAGGAAACTGGTCACAAAAAGATAAATACTCTCTGATACCATTGATATGATGTGTTTAGAGTAGATAAATTCATAGAAACAGAAACTAGAATGGTGATCTCCAGGGGTTCGAGAGAGAAGAAAGAGGGAACAGTTGTTTAAGGAGTATAGAGTTTCAGCTTTGCAAAATAAGAAACTTTTCTGATTAATTGTACAACAATGTGAATACACTCAAGCCTACTAAACAGTATACTTATAAATGGTTAAGGTGGTAAATTTTATGATTTTACCACAATTAGAAAAAGGTTTTAGGGTTAATAAAATACCCTTAGTGCCCCCCAAAAGACAGTAACAATGATAGGACTTGTCACCAGATATAAGAATCAACTGGAAGAGCTCAAATTTGCATCAATATGAATAATAAAATAAAGTAGTATTAAACTATAACTGAAAGTGTAAAATAAATATTCACGCGTCTATACTGAGAATGAAATAGTTACATAAACATATTAAAACTCTTCTTTGTACTATCGTTAGTTAGTTTTGACAGTTTTGAGATATATTGGTCAGGTGTTTTGTAGAAGGTCTCTCAATTGGGATTTATCTGATATTTTTCTCATGATCAGATTAGGGAGATGGATTTGGGGGAATAAAACCACAAAAGTAAAGTGTCATTCTCAATAAATCATAACAAGGGTACGTACATACTATCAACATGACTTCTGACTATTGATGTTGATCTAGATCATCAGATTTATGGTAGTGTTTTTCAGGTCCCTCCACTGTAAAATTACTCTTTTCATGTAGGGACAGTCTGTAAAATACCTGACTAGAAGATCTCAACACTGTCAATCTCTTAAAAAAAAAAGTAAGTCTGAGAAACTCTCCCAGTCAAGAGGAACATAAGGAGACATGAGGACTAAATAGAATGTGGTACTTGGACAAAATCCTGGGACAGAAATATGACATTAGATAAAAACTAAGGACATTCTGAATAATCTATGCACTTCAGTTAGTAATAATTTATCATTTGGGGTTTAAGTGTAATAAGTATTCCATACCACTGCAGCATATTAATAATGGGGGAAATTGGTGTGGGGACATGAGCTCTCTGTACTAACATCACAATAATTCTCTAAATCCAAAAGCAGAGACATTACTTTGCCAACAAAGGTCCGTATAGTCAAAGTCATGGTTTTTCCAGTAGTCATGTATGTATGTGAGAATTGGACCATAAAGAAAGCTGAGCGCTAAAGAATTTATGCTTTTGAACTGTGGTGTTGGAGAAGACTCTTGAGAGTTCCTTTGACTGCAAGGAGACCCAACCAGTCCATCCTAAAGGAGATCAGTCCTGAATATTCATTGGAAGGACTGAAGCTGAAGCTGAAACTCCAATATTTTGGTCACCTGATGCGCAGAACTGACTCACTGGAAAAGACCCTGATGCTGGGAAAGATTGAAGGCAGGAGGAGAAGAGAAGGAGAAGAGAAGAGGTGGTTGGATGGAATCACCGATTCAATGGACATGAGTTTGAGTAAGCTCTGGGAGTCGGTGATGGACGGACAGAGAAACCTGGCGAGCAGCAGTCCATGGGGCCGCAAAGAGCCAGACAGGATTGAGCGACTGAACTGAACTGAACTGAAAACTCTGCTAAATTGAAGCTTGTTAAAAAGGAAAAGAGGGAAAAAAAAGTAACTGGAATTAAGTAAAAAGGAAAAGGCAAACATCATTGTTTGTTTAAATAATATTCACTCATCTCAAGCCTTCTCTCCCAACATTTTGCCTACTAATTTTCTCCAAGATTCAGGTTTAAGGACAATTAAAATGGGAAAAAAAAGAACAAATAAACACAGGATATAAAAGGGAAATTAATATTTTGAAAAAGAGGAAAAACAACTAAAATGGAATAATCTGTATTTAAAGATCATGGTGAGAAGATGACTATGTTTAAATCACCTGTGGCCCTGTGTCAAAGCCTCCATGCGTTTGTGAGTGAGATATACAAAAAGATCACCATTCTCACTATATGGAGCTATTTCATGAAAGACAGCCTATTCAGCAGCCCTTACACATGATTTCAGCACAAGAAAGAATGGCAAAAGCCAAAGTTAAACCCTGTGGCTCTGGATAGTCCCTGCAGTCAGAACTCTGTGAGAAGTAGGCTCACATGATGTATTTCCTCCTCTAGAGACAGCACACCATACGCCTGCTTTCTACAAGCTATCAGGGAATGGAGTTTTGTATCAGAGTTCTAAACCCTCTACTATCTAGTTGTCAATCTTTGGTAATCCAAAGGGATGTCAAACACTCTAACCACCAAAACAATTTCAAGGTCAGCTAATGGTCTGTCAGCGTGCAAAAGCCACAAGGACTGTGTCAATTGGCATTTCCCTTCTGCCCATCTCAAGAAACAGCTGCTTTCCCATTTGCCTGGCGGGTTGCCAAAGAAACACAGTTAGTTAACATAGAACTGTCAATAATCCATAGTAGCCAGCCTTGATAAAGTAATCAGGAGGGGATATCATTTAATCAAGGTCTTTGAAACAGGGGAAAGCAATTGGGATTGCTAATCAGGTAATTGCGGGGGGTATTGCTCAGAAATAATTTGTATTGAACTGGTAGAACAGCAAGTCCAGCCTACAGCCAGTAGGAAGGATTTTTCATGCTGGTGTCATCCTCACTATGACTGCTAATCTTTGTGCAGTGTGCAAATGAGATAGGAATCCACTCTTCCATGGCACTCAGCTCCCTAAATGTCACATTCCTGGCTTGTGCAAGGCACAGATATTGACTAGACTGTCCCTGGAGAAAACAGACTTTGCTGAACCTTTGAAGGAAAATACAGACACAATGGATCACATTCAAAGTTATTTACATATTGGCCTGATTACATCCAAATATGTGATTATGAATTACATGAGCTTCTATCGCAATAGGGAATTGAACATTCTGTGGATTTTTCTCAGAAATTCCGAAGAAATGTCCTAAATATGTTCCTATGATTTATAATACATTTTCAACAAGGGTTACCAGGGAATATACAAATTATAAAAAATACAGTAGCAAACACTTCTGAATGAGGCTGTAAAAAGTGATTCACATATTAAGATTTGTATATTTGTTTATGATCCCCTCATTATTACAAAGATAATTTAAGGTAGCTTCCAATTCTTCATAAAATATAGCCAAATAAAAATAAACACAATATCAGTCATAACATGAAATAAAATTAAATATTAAAAATATAAAATAGATTAACAGTAGTAATGATTAAGGAAACTTTTCAGAAAGGAAAAAATGTTGAACACTTGCTGTGTACTAGAAAGAGTACTGGTTTTCTTCACTGATTTTTTTGTGGATATTTTACAATAGTTGCTTTTATTCTTCCATTGCCTTAATTTGCCTATATTCTGTTTATTGGCATTATTATAAAGATGGAGCCAGAGACCCTACTTGTTAGTTATGTATCTTGAGACAAGTTGATTAAAGTTATGGTTATCTGATTATTTGTTTCCTCCCTGGAAAGTTGGTCTAGAAACAAATGCTGACTTAAATTTATGCTGTTTTAGGATATACGGTGCTTAGCACACTGTGTCATAGAATGTAGTAATCACTTAATGAGCACTAGCTATTAATATCTCTCCTCATCTTTTGCTTTATTTCTTCCCAAGCTGTGCTTCAGAACACTGCAATCCTTCCCTTAATAAAAGATGGGAATAATTACCAATGCCTGGTCCTTTGACAGAAGACAGTTATAGTTCTACAACTTGATGTGATCTAGACAGATTTCTGTGAATCTGTACAAATATGACAAGGGCACAATTATTTAATGTGCGAGTATCCTTAGCTTTGAACCATCTCTGGCCTACCCACTCCATATGTCAAAGAAAATCTTGTGCTTGCTCATCACACCTCTTCCTCCCAGCCCCAATCTTTGCTCTTTAAAAAAGAATTCCATCTGATTAGTTTATGAAATCATGTGATGTCTGAGACTAGATGTTAAGACTTATTGTAGTGATCATTTTGCAACATATACAAATAATGAATCATTATGTTGCACACCTGATGTTGGATGTCAACTGTACCTCAGTTTTTAAAAATCTATGACAAAATAGGCAAGGACATACAATGGAGAAAAGACAGTCTTTTCAATAAGTGGTGCTGGGAAAACTGGATACCTACATGCAAAAGAATGAAATTAGAATATTCCCTAACACCATACACAAAAATAAACTCAAAATGAGCTAAATAACTAAATGCAAGGCCAGACACTATAAAACTCTTAGAGGAAAACATAGGCAGAACACTCTTTGACATTAATTGCAATGAGATCTTTTTTGATCCACCTCTTAGAATAATGAAAATAAAAACAAAAATAAACAAATGAGATCTAATTAAGCTTAAATTAACATAAAACAAATCTTTTTGCAGAAGAAATGTAAACAGTTTACAGAAAGGTATTAAACCATGTTGATAACTGATTAAATTCTCATTAAATAATTAGCTAATGAAAACTACTTAACAAATCCACATTTATTGATATGAAAAATTCTATATGATATATTAAGTGAGTAAAGTCTGTTATTAAACCTTATACATAGTATGATCCCATTGTAGTATAATTTAAAAATGTTCTTCTGAGTAGAATACTCATGTAAAATACATTTACGAGTAGGCACACTAAATCTAAGGGTTTATAACTAAGTACTAACACTGGTTATTCATGGGAATACTGATGATTTCATTTTCTTAATTTTTTTATTATCTAATTTTTTTAATAAGCATGTTCAGTTCAGTTCAGTTCAGTCGCTCAGCCGTGTCTAACTCTTTGCGACCCCATGAACCACAGCACGCCAGGCCTCCCTGTCCATCACCAACTCCCAGAGTTTACCCAGACTCATGTCCATTGAGTCAGTGATGCCATCCAACCATCTCATCCTCTGTCATCCCCTTCTCCTCCTGCCCTCAATCTTTCCCAGCATCAGAGTCTTTTCAAATGAGTCAGCTCTTCGCATCAGATGACCAAAGTATTGGAGTTTCAGCTTCAACATCAGTCCTTCCAATGAACACCCAGGACTGATCTCCTTTAGGATGGACTGGTTGGATCTCCTTGCAGTCCAAGGGACTCTCAAGAGTCTTCTCCAAATAAGCATGTACTGTTCTTATAATCAGAAAATAATAGCCATTCTGTAAACTACTAGTTAGGGCATCAGGCAATATTTGCATTTTATTAGCTCATATTCTGGGGATTCCCCAGGAAGCACTAGTGGTAAAGAACCTGCCTGCCAATGCAGGAGACATAAGAGACACAGGTTCAATCCCTGAGTTGGGAAGTTCCCCTGGAAGAGGGAATGGCAACCCATTCCTGTATTCTTGCCTGGAGAACCTCACGGATAGAGGAGCCTGGCAGGCTACAGTCCATAGGGTTACAAAGAGTCTGATAGGACTGAAGCAACTTAGCATGCACACACACAACTTGTATTTTAAACCTTGATTTGTTGGGATTTGGTTTTCCTCCACCAATTTATTTGAATTGATGATATATTCTTTAATTGCTTTAGGGTTTTTAAAATCTATCTAAAATATTACTCTTATTTTCTCTTTTAATGTTATAAACTTTGTGACTTTTCAGACAGAAAAACAGAAGCTTCCTATCTAAAGTTTCCAGTACACTTCTAATAACAGCAGCTTGACTATTCCCCTTTTACTTACACACCTATTTTTTTAATTTCTCTCATTCTTCTCTTCTTCCCTCCTTCTCAGAAAAAAAGGGCCACCATCCAATTATACAGGTAACACTATTCCTAACATTTATAGTCTCACTTTTGTCTGAGGTTGAACTCATTAGCTTTGCATAATTTATTACTTCTTAAATCACTTTTCAGTGCTAGTCTGTAAAATCATATATCTTTGGCCTATTTAGAAAGGTTCTCTGGACTAGATGATGGGGTTCAGCTTCATTATCTTTCAGATAAAAATACCAAGACCTGGAAGGTTCTCATGAACTAGTCTGGATTTGCCAGCTCCTTAGGGCCAGAGCCAGGCATGCCCCTTAGCTATACTGATGCGCAATATAGCTTCCTCTTCCTCATGCTGCTGACCCATGACCCTTAACCTCAGGGAATGAAATCCTCAGAGGACAGCTGTATTTTGTAGATGGGAAAGTTAAAGACCAAACAAATAACTAGGAACTAGCTTGCATGCGTGCTAAGTTGCTTTAGTCGTGTCCAACTCTTTGTGATCTTATGCACTATAGCCCGCCAGGCTCCTCTGTCCATGGGATTCTCCAGGCAAGAATACTGGAGTGGGTTGCCATGCCCTCCTCCAGGGGATCTTGCCAACCCAGAGATTGAACCCACGTCTCTTAGATCTCTCCTGCATTGGCAGGCAGGTTCGTTACCACTAGTGCCACCTGCGAAGCCCAGTAGCTAGCTTAGAGGCAGTTTGTTATTTGTTGTGAGAGATGAGAAGAGAGATGTCACATTCTTTTCTCACCAAACTCACAGAGGAGCTCTGCCTGAATCGGAGATAAGGCTTAGTATGGTGCAGTGGAGCCAACATATGTTTGCTGGAACACTGGTTGCCTGTGACAAATGACTCTGGAAAATTCTGAAAACTCTGTGCTGCCCCCTGCACCGAGCTCACTGGTATAGTTAATTTAAGCTCTGAGAAGTCCTGCCACAAATGACCCAATTATATATTATATGACTTAAAGTTGCCCAAGAGCATGTGACCATGGACCTTTCTGTCTCATAAGAACTGTCACTATCTTGTAGACAGAGTGTTCCACTGAACATCTTGTAATATTTTTTGGTTGAAAACAGAGTGACATGCATGCATGCTCAGTGTCTGATTGTTTGGGACCCCATGGACTGTAGCCCACTGGGCTCCTCTGTCCATGGAATTTTTCCAGCAAGCATACTGTTGTGGGTAGCCATTCCACCCCAGGGGATTTTTCCAACCCAGGGATTGAACCCACGTCCCCTGCATCTCCTGCACTAGCAGGTGAATTCTTTACCACTGAGCCACCTGGGAAGAGAAGCTGCCAGTCTCTGCATAGGTGCTCCTGGGCATAAAATTTAATTTTCTTCCCTGTAGTCATCTAAACCCAGATAGTAGAAAGCAAAAGAGAATTGGAGATGGTACATGGCCATTCTATTCACATTCCATTGACTGGAACTCATGACCATGGCCATACCTGACTGCCAGGAAGTTTGGAAAACATGTTCTTCATGTGTGTCCAGGAAGAGAATATGGATCTTAGGAGCAGGAAGTCATCTCTAACTGTCTCTGAGTAGAATTAGTGCCCCAATGGATTGTGAGTCCTTGTGGTAAGGTAACCCAAAGTATCCTAACTGCACTTATCATGGGGCCTGGCAGATGATAGATATGAGACTTGAAATATTAGACTAGAATTCAGAGACAAGGCTCTGAATTTTTTTTTTTAATATTTATTGGAGTATAGTTAATTTACCAAGTGCAGTGGCTCTTTAATTCTAATACATGATAATGCAGGTTGTTTAATCTTTCTGAGTTTCAGTTTCTATAGATGTAAAAAGTGATAATAATAACTACTTTTCCTACTTAATAGAACCTATTAAGTAGGAGATCAAATGAGATGTGTATGTAATAGCTTTATAACTGTAAAGCAATTGTAAAGAAATTGTTATGCAATCATACTTTTCATAATGGAGGTAATATTTTCTAGCCACATTAGTAGAAGATGTTTGACCCTATGAACTTATCTTTGAGAACTAAATTATGGAAGGGTATTTTATGTGTATCACTTTAGCAATCAGCTGGCAAAGGTTGAGCTAAGCTTCTTATATTATATTTGGCGTTTTGAGAACGTGATAGGGTTTGTCGAGAGGATGAAATGTGCTAAGCCACATGAAGTCCTTAGAACACCTGCAATAGTAAGTGGTGAATAATTACTACCGTTATTAGGAGACCTAACATGTGTGGAAAATGATTTGCCCTAAATGCAAAGCTAAGCGGTTTATATATTATCGTATTTCATTATCATAACTCTACAATGTAGGTATTATCTCATTTTATAAATTAGGATAATTTTCCCCTTTTATTTCCTGCTGTGGTGTCAATATTCATTCATGTTCTGAAAGTCAGATGTGAAATGATACCTATGAAGCCACATCTTCCATCAAAGGACATCTCTTATCATTCCTGAAGCCATTTAACAAGAGCTGACTAAACATGTTATAAATGCTACAACAACTTGCTGCAGGAAAACTGATACTGCTGTTTGCAAAGCTTTCCTTTATTAGTCCAAGATTCGTCATTCGTGAAACCCAGGTTGCCTCTTCACCCCATCCCTGTGACAAATAAACTTTATTTCTTTACTCTGACATTGCTTGTAAGCAAATATTTTTCAGAAATCAGCAACCAATCTATCTAAATCCACCTGGATTCCATAAAGATATATTACTTTCCTGTATTCTTTACTTTTCAGGTTATGATGAAAACAATTTAATAGGTGATCACCATGGGTGATTTCTCCATTACTTTGTCTATTCAAAATTCTTTATTTTATCTTTGGTCTCCTGGAGCAACTGCGAGAGGGCACAGAACACTTAAGAAGGTATCAAGTAGCTGGAGGAGTCTGAAACCTTTGCTGATGAAAGCGCGTTCCTGGGCTTCTGAGTTAGTGACTGTGGTTTTGCGTTCAACATGCGCAAGTCAAGGAGTAAGTGATTTTCCTTCTGCCTGATTTGTTGGCACAAAAACAAACAGTACTGAATAAACAATATTAAATATTAAAAATAAACAGACACATGTATTTTATATGCCCAACACAAACAAGAGGCCACAACACGATATATGAACTCAGCAATGTGAGAAACTGGCAGTGGGTGCTCAGAGTAGGAAATGCTTACTTCTGATTGAAACATAAGGGAGTGTTTGCTCATTCCTCCTGGGACATCTGCCCTGAGCCCTGCCATTTGAATACATTTTAGTAAGCAGAAAATCCAGGAAAGACGTTTCAAGGTGGTAACACTGTGAGTAAAAGCAAACAAAGTGCCTACTGCAATTGAATATGGGTAGAAAAATAGAGAAAACTGGAAGGAAGGAAAAACTGTAGGATGTTAGATAGGAAAAATAGTCTCAGAAGAGATTGTTATAAACAATATGTTAGTTTCCTAGATGGTAACTTTAAATCTCTTGATAAATCTAAAGCCTAAGGTATCTATCAAATGATAGACTACCTTTATGCTGGCTACATAGCCCTCTCCTACAATCATGTGTATGTATCTAGTTTAAACATTACCTTCCGCACATTATTAAGCTTGCATATATAATTTTTTGGCCCCTCTGTAAGGTATGTGAGACCTTAGTTCCCCAACCAAGAATCGAATTCATGCTCCCTGCAGTGAAAGTGCTGAGTCAACCTCTGGACTGCCAAAGAAGTCCCCCAGCTCATCATTAAAGTGTCAATGTAAATACTTTGCCTGGGGGAAAAAATCATCACATAGGAGACCAGATAAGGATCTCAGGAGCTCTTGAGAAGGGCTCTTAAAGGATACCAGAGGTAAAATGTACATGAACCATGTTCAGCTGCTTGGAAAGAGGAATGGTTCTTGATCAATATGCTTAAGACTCAATGCAAAGGAGGGGAGCTGAAGGCTGGCAGCTCCTCTATAGGGTCCCCCAGAGAGGTAGAACATGGAGAGGAGGGGAAGGACACGTGCACATCTGTGAAACACAAGAGTATATGCATGGGGAGCCAGATCCAATGGACTTGTACTGACTAACTATTGGATGTGCTTCTTATCAACATCTGATAGATCATCTGAAAGATCTCTAGCCTGGAAATAACAGCACCACCTTTGAAGTGCTGAGATGTTCATACAGGTTGAATCAAAGAACTACCATCTTGAGAAAGAGAATTCTTCCCTCACAGGGACAATTCTTCTCAAGCGATGTATGTGAACCCCATCATTAATTTTGGGGATGTGAGCAGAAAGTGGAATAGTCACTGAGTCCTGCTGGCAGGAGATTTTGGGGTCCCTGGAGCATAGGGACAAGAGAAAAGTGGGTACAGAACTAGAGTACAAGTAATACATTAGCCTACAGATTCAAAACCTTAAACTTACAACATGCTCCCTTGTGAAAAGTTAGAGAGCTCGGGGTATTTATTTCTTTAGTATTTAGAGGAGCAAAAATTACTACATAGAAAGACTTATAGAGATGGAATTCCCATACAACTGGTTGAAAAGCTGATTGAAAACCTGGATCCTAATTTTTTCCCTCAGTAATATAGTCTAGACATCAAGATCTTCCAATATTAATTTTATTTTCTCCTTCTCCAAAAAAAAAAAAAAAAAATCTACAGAACAAAGTGCCAAATTATTATATTTTGGAAAAACTACCATTTGCAACATATGGATAAGCAATTACAGACTTGAAAACTGATGTTACCTCTATTAGCTGCAGTGCATACATTTGTTAGGATCAACACTGGTATATATTTATTTTAATCTTTTAGCACCACTGTAAAAATATAGCCTGTCAATGTTACAACATACTTTATGCTGAATACCAGTGAAAGCCCAGCCTTTAGTTTGCTAACTACATGAACCATGAATGTGCCATAGCATTCCAGAGGACATAAGAATGTTAAATCTCCCTTACATTTTAAAGTTTAGATGGATTTAACTTCCCCTTCCACTTGTATTCATTCCAGCCATGCAGATTCTGCACAACACAATGGAATGTGTGAGGAAAGGGGTCAAAGAGAGTGCATTGTAGTGAAAAAAAAAAAAGCACTGAAAGAGCTGCAAATTTTCAGGGCCAGATTTTACCTTTCTCACTATCATTTGGGTTAATTTAGGCAATCACAACTTTGGGGAATTATTTTTATTTGTAAGGTAAGAAAGGGTAAGCAATCATATATATGGAATCTAGAAAAACGGTACTGATGATCTTATTTGCAGGGCAGGAATAGAGACACAGTTGTAGAGAACGAACTGTGGACACCATGGAGGAAGCAGGAGGGGTATGCGTTGGGAGAATAGCATTGATATATCTATATACACTATGGGGTAGTGTAAAATAGACAGCTAGTGGGAAGCTACTGTATAGCCCAGAATTCAGCCTGGTGCTCTGTGATGACCTAGACGGATGGGACTGGGGAGTGGGTGGGATCAGGGGTTGGTGGAAGAGAGGCTCAAGGGGAAGGGAATATATGCATACTTAGAGCTGATTCATGTTGTGGTACAGTAGAAACTGACACAGCATGGCAAAACAATTATCCTCTGTAAATAAGAAAAAAACAGTGGGTTTAAATTCAAATTTTAATGATCTAAATTATCAAGAAAATAAAAGTGTAGGAAGTCCAAAGGAAAGACTTGAAGGAGCCAAATTCTAATTGCTGGAGCAGAAGTGAGTCAGAATAGACTTAGGACATCAAATGTGTGTTCCACTCATTTGCAAACACACTGGGTTAAATAAGACTGGTTAGAAAATCCTGAAGGCTTTCTCCTCATCTAAAATCTTATAACCATAAGATTATGCGTGCCCAAATCACACACTCATTAATTTTCCTGGTAACATAGGAAAAAAATCTTTAGTGCAAAAGGTTTGTGTTCCTCAATTTGTTTGCACTTCTGTTTTTTATTTTAATCTGTAAATTCAATGTCTAAAATAACATCCAAAATTTGGAAGCAACTCTTTGTAAAAGAAGTTCTAAACGGGGTCTTACTTTCTCATTTTCTTTAATTTACTTAGGAAAGAAAGTAAAGCCCCGTCTATGTTGCCTAATTAGCAGATGCCACTCTGATTGCCCCAAAGGGGATTTACTTATATTTTTTTTCCTTTGCTTATAAAACAAGAACTCTTTTAGCTTAGTAATCTGGATGGTGTCTGATCTTTGCCTGAAACCTACAGAAAAGGTCTGGAGAGTGGGAGACTATTCTGTGTGGCTTGAACATTACCAATTTGCAGAAGAGCCTAACATTTTCTTTCCTGTCAATTTCACTTTTTATCTTTGTCCTGGGGCATGGACCGTCACAATACCATCATTTCCCCATTTGCGCATGAATTCAACATCTTTTCATTTAATCCTTTGACATCTATTAGTTGAACACAAATTGTGTGCCAGGCACTGAACTTCATACTGAAAAGGCAATGGTTCATAAAACACAAAATAAAAGTCTTTAGCTCTCTAAGAACACGGATCCCAGTAAAGCCAGGAAACAGGCAATGACACCAAGATATGATAAGAGCCAAAAAAGTGAAACCATAAAGTGCTCTGTTAGGTAACCTAGAGGAGAGTTACCTAAACTTCTCTTACAGGGTTTACATAGGCTTTCCAAAGAAAAAAATTGATTCCTAAAATAAGAACCAAGGAACAAGTGGAAATTTATTTCATTCCTAGTGGTCTTTCCAGGCAACAAAGCCTAAGACTTATAATATGCTATATTCATAAATATAAGTACAAATTTGAGAGAAATAGTTTTGGAATATAGGGAGAAAAAGGGATGTGGTTGATGAGATAGTCAGGGCTTAACTAATATAGAGCCATTTAGGTACAACATGATAAATGTTATACCTTAGAAAGATTCTACACAAGGTTCCACGAGCCTATCCATCTCATATTCAATGTAAGCTATGTATGTCTACAATAACACTGAGTAACAAACTGTTTCAACTTTCAGTAACTTAAAACTATGCATATTCATTTGGCTCATGACTCTTCAGTTGAGTGATTCAGGCTGGCCTAGGTGCACAATCTCCTGGTCTTATTTAGATCCCCTGACAGGTCCAAGGGCTTTCCTTTTGGCTCAGCTGATAAAGAATCCGCCTGCAGTGTGGGAGCTGCTGCTGCTGCCAAGTGGCTTCAGTCGTGTCCGACTCTGTGTGACCCCATAGACGGCAGCCCACCAGGCTCTTCTGGTCCCTGGGATTCTCCAGGCAAGAATACTGGAGTGGGTTGCCATTTCCTTCTCCAATGCAGTGTGGGAGACCTGGGTTCAATCCCTGGAGACGGGAAAGGCTACCCACTCCAGTATTCTGGCCTAGGTTGGCACGATCTTACACAACTGGTCTAGGATGGTTTTGAGGCTATTTCAAATGCCTCAGCTCTGTCCAGGCAGGTTCTAATGAGAAGACAGAGGGACTAAAGAAGCAGCAGAAATGTCTAAGGGGTTTTTGTTTGTTTGTTTTTGTTTTTTTCAGTTTCTATTAGTCCTATCAGCTAACATTCTTATGTCCAGAACAAGATACATGGCCAACTCAGAGTGAAAAGGGTGGGGAAACAGGCCGCTCCTATCTCAGGAGAAGCACTGCAAGTCATGTGGCAAAGAGAATGGTTACAGGGATGGCTAAAAAATCATGACAATTAATGCCATCAATCAATCAAACACACAATTCCTGCTGGGTGCTGGAGTCTGTGCTTCCCAAGATGACGACTAATCTAAAAGATGACAATGATTTCATTGGATGAGATCATTTCCTAAATGGATCATTCATCCACAGCCCCTCACAGCACATGCCCTAGAAAGCTAAATGCTTTGTCTTCAATTTTTCCGAGACAGCACCCTGCCTTCTCCTAAGAGTCAAGTATTGGTGGCACTTGGGAGGATATCAGAGGAGAAGAGAAGAGTAAGATAGAAGTGGAAGAGAAATAGGCTCATACAAATAGATGTTTTAGCAAAGTCTGGGAAATGGTACAGATGCATCTGTTTGCAGGGCAGGAATAGAGATGCAGACAAAGGGAACAGATATGTGGACCCAGAAGGGCAGGGGGAAGGGGAAGGTGAGATGAGTTGGGAGAATAGCACTGATGTATAGACACTACCATGTTTAAAATAGATAGCTATTGGGAAGCTGCTATATAACACAGGGAACTCAGCTTAGTGCTCTGTGATGACCTAGAGTAGTAGGATGAGGAGGAGGAAAAAGATAAATGTATACATATAGCTGATTCACTTCGTTGTACAGTAGAAGCTAACACAGCAATTATACTCCAATAAACAATAGATTTAAAAAAGAAAATCATTCAATGTAATTAAACCTAAGTAAAAGTGTGTCTGTAAATACTTTTATCAAGATCTTCTCAGTTCTTTCTCTTACACGCATACACATACACACACGTTAGATGAAGGCTATTATCTTATCCTCCCAATTTCACTTTTGATAAAACTGAGGCTCACCGAAGTTATAAAACACATAGCACCTGAATTTTAAACCCAACAGCTCAATTCCAGAACCCGTTTGTTTAAATAATGTCTTCCAAATTGTCTTATCCCCAAATGTTCTAAATCCTGCCCTCAGAGAAGAGTGTGCTTGAGAAGGCGTTCCAAAGTCTACTTATTATACACTTTTCCTAAAAGTAAATGCCAAGACCCATGAACACTTCCTATAAATGAATAATGCAGTGAAAACTTCAGAAATGTATAGATTGGTGTCGTGGAGAGTCTGCTTCCCTAACAAGTTTATCTTTGATCAGTGGTTCATTTACATAGATTTTGTCTGTGTGTCAATCCTCATGATTTGTGGCACCGCATATTTTAGAGCTTGACATATGCATTCTTTTCACAAGCCACGTTTCACAGCAGCCTCCATTGTCTATGATAATGCAGAAAGCGCATCGGTAATATAGAAAGCCATTTCTTTCCACATTATGTGAAGACAGTTATTCAGACAAGTCTAACAATTGTTCTACCCTCCTATGTGTTCACTAGATTGCCATATTTCCCTGCAGATAAAATATCTATTTATTCCAGAGTATATCTACTAAACATCCCCTCTCTGCTCTGCATTGAGCTTAGGATAAGAGGTACATGGGAAATAAATGACTCTTTTACAGACAGTCCAGGGAGTCGCAGAGTTTGACATGACTGAGCAGTCGACTAAGTACACAAGGGAGAGAGACAAAAAAACCCATAATTAAGAAAAATTATTATTTAAAATAAAACCTAAAGGGTTCAACCTACACTGTAGATCTATGCCTGGATGCCTGTAACAACCTTACTCTTGTTGGAATACACAGGGAAATCCTTTCTGGAGTGGTAGCATTGGGTTTCACCCTGACAAATTCAGAAGAATGAGAAGACGTGTGCAAGGAGTTGTCCTTAATCAAAGTGCTCGGGAGATGTAGAATCTCTGTGTTATTCAAGTGTTGTTAAAATTAAGAGAACCGGGAAGCCACATTTGTTCCTGCCCTTTTTATGAAATATAACTGCCTTCTTTCCTTTCTTGGTTGTGAAAGTGTGAACTGCTCACTCGTGTCGAACTCTTTGTGGCCCCATAGACTGTAGCCCTCCACTCTTCTCTGTCCATGGGATTGTCCAGGCAAGAATACTGGAGTGGGTAGCCATTCCCTTATCCAGGGCATCTTCCAAACCCGGGGATCAAACCCTGGTATCCTACATGGTAGACCATTCTTTACCATCTGAGCTAACAAGGAAGCCCTCCTTGGTTATATATATTCAATCAAGATGAACTTTGTTCTGATTAATCAGGGTCCCACAATCTCCCCAATGGCATAGTTCCCATCCTAAGCCTTGGCCTTGTGCTATCTTTGGATTTGAAATGGGGCACACCCACCAGGAGGAGGTGATGTGAACAGACACACAGCTTGGTGCCTGAGAAACTTTGGAGCTCCCAGACCTGTAGAGCAAGACCCCAGAACAGCCTCTAACACTCAATATCAGTTGAAAAATAAAGAAGGAATGGATGAAACATCCTGAGCATCTATCCTCTCACCTGTCACATGAGATAAACACTGAATAATTGATACAATTATACAAGGCTTAAATTAGACTAAAGTGTTTAGTTCAGGGCTAGGCTCATGGAAAGCCTGAAAGAGATGGTAGCCACTGTGATGAAGAGGCAGAGACTAGGAAGACGTATATGTCATTCATTTGTATTTCTCTGCAATGACCAGCACATTGCCCTTAGCTTGCAAGCTAATTAGCTGCTAGCACTTATGAAAGATATACATGGGGTTTGAGGATTTTATTCCTTGTGGACAAGGCCTCCGATATATTATTCACCATTCATTTTCATGTCTCAGGCACCTACATACACTACATGCTTAATAAATATCTGACACATAATTAGTTGATTTAGTTCCTTCCTGTTCCCTACAGAATATCACTCTGGGAAAGAGACCTGAGTAGTTTTTTTTTTTTTGGACTGGGGCTATGATTTCTTCAATCCTAGTGAAAGTAAGGTCTGGGAATCTCTGTCCCCAAATGGAATTTACTGACTTCAATGTCACGGTCCATCAGTGACCAAAATGTGCCTTGTAACTGCCACAGCTTTCCCCAAGCCCAGCGAAGGAATGACTTACCCTCTGGGTGGGATGTTCAAGAAGAAAAGCCTGCCTGTTACAGGAATAGCCACATCCAGGAGAAGCGGCAGCAGCCGTGGGTGGCTCCCCGTGAGTTGGCTCTGACCATGAGGAAGACCGAGACGCATAAATTCTGAGACGGGTTTTAGAGCCAGTTAAGTTCCTGAAGGGGAATATGAGTTGGGCTCCTTGGAAACTGGAACCCTGCTTAATTTACCTGTCAAAGAGCCTGATGGATTTGTCCATGGAGTTTTTAAATAGAAGATAAAGCTCTTCACTCTGCGTGTTTCTTCCCTGCGGTGGGGAACATATCCATCACTTGCCCAGATCGATGTGGCTAATTCAGGGTCTTCAGCCCACCCCATTGAGTACTGTGTAAATATCATTATTTGGAGTGGAATTTAAAGACCACCCGTTGTGCTCTCAGTCTGTTTTCCAACAAAGGCTCTAGGGAGCCAGATCCACAGTAGCTTCTTGTCAGTGGTCAGCTGGCATGGCCAGCAGTGGGAGCCTGGCATGTCACCATCAAAGAGGTCCAGACTTTGAGACCTAGAAGGGTTTGAGAAGAAGTGAGAGCTTACAGAAGTGGAATGCTCAGCTCATACCATGTTGTTGTTCAGTGGTTCACTTGTGTCTGACTCTTTGCAATCCCATGGACTGCAGCATGCCAGGCTTCCCTGTCCTTCTCCATCTCACGGAGCTTGCTCAAACTCATGTATATTGAGTCGGTGATAATTTCAGCCATCTTAACCTCTGTCGTCCCCTTCTCTTCCTGCCTGCAAACTTTGCCAGCATCAGGGTCTTTTCTAATGAGTCACCTCTTCGAATCAGGTGGCCAAAGTATTGGAGCTTCAGCTTCAGCATCAGACTTTCCAATGAATATTCAGCATTGATTTCTTTTAGGATTGACTGGTTTGATATCCTTGCAGTCCAAGGGACTCTCAAGAGTCTTCTCCAACACCACAGTTCAAAAGCATCAGTTCTTCCATGCTCAACTTTCTTTATGGTCCAACTCTCACATCCATACATGACTACTGGAAAAGCCATAGCTTTGACTAGACAGACCTTTGTCAGTAATGTCTCTGCTTTTTAATATTCTGTCTAGGTTTGTCATAGCTTTTCTTACAAGGAGTAAGCGTCTTTTAGTTTCATGGCTGCAATCACCATCTACAGTGATTTTGGAGCCCAAGAAAACAGTCTGTCACTGTTTCCATTGTTAGCCATCCACTTGCCATGAAGTGATGGGACCAGATGCTATGATCTTAGTTTTTTGAAGGTGAGTTTTAAGCCAAATTTTTCACTCTCTTCTTTCACCTTCATCAAGAGATTTTTTAGTTCCTCTTCCTTTTCTGCCATAAGAGTGGTATCATCTGCATGCCTGAGGTTATTGATATTTCTCCTGGCAATCTTGATTCCGGTTTGTGCTTTATCCAGCCCCACATTTCACATGATGTACTCTGCATATAAGTTAAATAAGCAGGTTGGCAATATACAGCCTTGAAATACTCCTTTCCCAATTTGCAACCAGTCTGTCATTCCATGTCCAGTTCTAACTATTGATTCTTGACCTGCATACAGGTTTCTCAGGAGACAGGTCAGGTGGTCTGGTATTCCCATCCCTTTAAGAATTTTCCACAGTTTGTTGTAATTCACACAGTCAAAGGCTTTATCATAGTCAATGAAGCAGAAGTAGATGTTTTTCTGGAATTCTCTTGCTTTTTCAATAATCCAATGGATGTTGACAATTTGATCTCTGGTTCCTCTGCCTTTTTTAAAACCAGCTTGAACACTGGATGTTTTCAGTTCACACACTGTTGAAGCCTGGCTTCGAGAATTTTGAGCATTACTTTGCTAGCATGTGAGATGAGTACAATTGTGTGGTAGTTCAAACATTCTTTGGCATTGCCCTTCTTAGGGATTGGAATGAAAAGTGACCTTTTCCAGTCCTGTGACCACTGCTGAGTTTTCCATATTTGTTGGTATATTGAGTGCAGAATTTTAACAGCATCATCTTTTAGGATTTTCAATAGCTCAGCTGGAATTCCATCACCTCTACTAGCTTTATTCATAGTGATACTTCTTAAGGCCCATTTGACTATGCACTCCAGGATGTCTGGCTCTAAATGAGTGATCACACCATCATGGTTATCTGGGTCATGAAGATCTCATTGTATAGTTCTGTGTATTCTTGCCACCTCTTCTTAGTATCTTCTGCCTCTGTGAGGTCCGCACTGTTTCTTTATTGTGCCCATCTATGCATGAAAAGTTCCCTTGGTATCTCTAATTTTCTTGAAGAGATCTCTAGTCTTTCCCATTCTATCATTTTCCTCTATATCTTTGCATCAAACACTTAAGAAGTCTTGCTTATCTCTCCTTGTTATTCTGCATTCAGATGGATATATCTTTCCTTTTCTCTTTTGCCTTTCTCTTCTCTTTTTTGCTCAGCTATTTTTACAACCTCCTCAGACAACCCTTTTGCCTTTTTGCATTTGTTTTTCTTGGAGATGATTTTGACCATCACCTCCTGTACAAGATTATGAACCTCCATCCATAGTTCTTCAACTACTCTATCAGATCTAATCCCTTGAATTGACTTGTCATTTCCACTGTTTAACTGTAAGGGATTTGATTTAGGTCATACCTGAATGACCTAGTGGTTTTCCCTACTTTTTTTAATTTAAGTCTGAATTTGGCAATAAAGAGTTCATGATCTGAGCCACAGTCAGGTCCTGGTCTTGTTTTTGCTGACTGTATAGAGCTTCTCCATCTTCACCTGCAAAGAACACAGTCAATCTGATTTTGGTATCAACCATCTGGTGATGTCCATGCATAGGGTCGTCTCTTGTGTTGTTGGAAGAGAGTGTTATCAAAGACCAGTGTGTTCTCTAGGCAAAACTCTGTTAGCCTTTGCCCTACTTCATTTTGTACTCCAAGGCCAAGCTTGCCTTGGAGTTTGTTACTTGTTACTCCGGGTATCTCTTGACTTCTTATTTTTTCATTTCAGCCCACTCCATGGTTTCTCACAGTTTTTTCAATCTTCTTTAGTCCACTCCCCTCAGGGTTCTACACATTCTTATCCTGTCATAAGGAAGCACGCTTTGGCAGGCAGGGATTAAAAAATAGACAAGTCAGAGATTCCTGATCCCCATGAAATATAAGGAAGAGAAACATTGTGAATTCTGGGTACAGAATATCTATTAATAAACAACTCTTGGACTATGTGTTTCAACAGAGACTGAAGAATCAATATAAAACCACTAATAAATAAATGCTCGGTGTGCCTGTTTGATTCACAGTTTTATAACAACTGTAAGTGTAAGCACAAATGTGAATTTACATAACATCTTTATCCTTCAGTTGCCAGTAATAACATATAATTCCATTTATTTCTGCAAGGTGAACTGAATACAAAAATTTCCACATGTAATATATTATTTATTTTGTTTCTTTTTAAAAGCGCTTTTTTAAACAATGGAAATAAATAATTGAATTCAAGTTCTTCTGGCAGAGAAAAGTATTAAGAACAAAACATGTATATTCATATGATTGATAAACAACTTTTTACATATCAACATTGATATAAAGTGAAAGAATTCAAAGTACCTTTTTTATCATCTTTAAACAATAAAAGGTTAAAAGGTCTACAGACTGTTTAAATTTTAAAATCTTACTTCATTTACAAATAAAAAAGATATCTGGTTCTAAGATGGCAATTTGAACTCCATTGCTCATACATTTAGCCCTCCAAAATACCACTAGTTTGCTCCAAAATAGAAGCATATGTTCGTATTGCAATGGAAGTATGAACTAAGATGGAATTTTTCTATTACCTTTTTAAATGTGGCACCAATGCAAACATCATAATGGAAGAGACTGGTTACCTTAAAAATAAAAGTTTTATAGTTAAAAAAATACCAGATAGAAAGTCAAAAATCAAATGACTCACTAGAAAAGCATCGGCAACATATTATAGGATGTTAATATTCTTAATATACAATTAATTCTTACCTATTAGGAAGAAAGACACCCTAGAAATCACAATATAAAAATAGGATAATAAGATGAAAAGGCAATTCACCGAAGGAGGGCAAATGATCAACACATTCCTGAAAAGATGTTTATACTCACTGATAGTAAAGAAGAAAATCAAATTAAAGTTCAGATTTAAAAAAAAAAGTTCAGATTTAATAGCAAAAATGTAAAAGAATGATATTACACAATATTAGCAGACACATGGGGAATCAGTTATTTTCACATATTCTTGGTATAAGTGTAAATTTTCTATATTCTTGAAGAGCACTTTAAAAACATGAAATGAAATCTTATCTATCCACATTGACACAAAAAATTTCACTTGAAGGAATCTAGCCTTGAAAGAAATAATTAGGCAAATACTAATATTAATTCAAGAATATTAATTCTTGAATATTAATTCAAGAATGTTCAGTAAGGTATTGTTGAGTACATCTTAAGAACCTATATAAATATCCATTGATAGTGATCTAGTTAATAATTATGGCACTGTATAATGATACAGTGGGGTAATATGTAGCCATTTTAAATGTCATGAATATACAAGTATCAAAATAGGTCTTTCTGTTCAATCGTAATGCTATTAAGAAAAGTCTTGTATTGCTTTCAGATTTAGGAATTAAAACTTCTACTTACTAAATATATAAAATATCACTTCTTTCTCCAGGGCATCTTCCTGGACTTCCATAAAGTCTCAAGGACTTTAAGGAACATTGAGAGAAAAATGTCACAATTCAACTGATATTTTTGTTTCTATTATAGTCCAACCTTGAATACATATGCATAGTTATTTACATATGCCATTTGTAGTCATTTCTAAAGTGTCTTATTTTAAATATGTTTACTTATCTTTGAGGCTAAGGGAAGATTTTTAAAGGATTTTTTATTTATTGATTGTGTGTAGTGAAATTTGGCTTTGATTTCTCAGGACTGCTAATGACAGTGTTGTGCTTTGCATTTGAAAGTAGTACTGCTAATCTTCTCTACCAAATTTTACCCCTAGGAAAGGGAAATCACCATGGATGCTATTTCTACTTGTAGATTAATGTTGATTTACTCACATTTTCTTAAATATGTGCATACATACATAAGTAAGCAAATAGATAGAATATAATTAGGTGATGCATTTATGGGAAATAAAAGTGAGTAAAGGGTGTAGGGACCCAATGATGTGTGAGAGCAATATTACAAAAAACTGGTTGGTGTATTTCCTTATTTTGAAAGAGAGAGCATAAAAGCAAAAATATCCCATAGTAACAAACATGCCCAGAGCTCAGATCTTGGTTTCTTATCCAATCTTTAATAAAAGGGGCCAAGACTCCTTAGAGAAATAGCCGACTCCAAAGCTGGAGCCAGGAATAGAGGAGATAAGCCTGCAGCATGCTATTGTGCCAGAAAGTAAGGAAATGTTCAACATTCTAACACACACACACCCAAATGATGGACTTGTTTCAAAGACATATAAGAGCTAACTGAAAGCTCCCAATGGCCAAAGCTGGAACAGTTTGAGCAATAAATACGCAATACAGTATTGGATTATAAGTCATAGTACAAAATACATAATAATGAGTTGACTCTGATGATCAAATAGATACAAACATAGATAATTTCCTGTGCAGAGTTCCAAATAATTTATGTAGATACGTAGTCCTTGGACTTCCCTGACAGCTCAGTGACAAAGAATTCACCTGCGATGCAGGAGACACAGGAGACACGAGTTCAATCCCTGGGTTGGGAAGATCCCCTGGAGAAAGAAGTGGCAACTCACTCCAGTATTCTTGCCTGAAAAACCCCATGGACAGAGGAGCCTGGCGGGCTACCATCAAGGCCGTCAAAAGAGTTGGACATGACTGAGCAAATGAGCAGGCACACACTCTATCCTTAAGCAGATAGAGCATAACTCTTAACTTCTTCATTGTACACTGAGCTTAGTGACATTCCTCTGAAGAATATTCTCTGTGGGAAGCAAGAACAAAAGAGTGATTCTACAGTGGAGAAACCTGACGAACATAGCCTCAACCAGGTGATGGAGATCAACATGAGAAGTCGTAAGTCACATGGACAGTATGTATTGTGGCATGATGTGATGACAGTGAAACTTTACCTTTGTGGTTTTCATCCCTGAAACATATCAATCCAGCCTAATTACGAGAGCCACAGTAGAAAATGTCTTAACTGAGAGACCTTCTACAGAAAACCTAACCAGTATGCCTCAAAACTGTTAATGTCATCCAAAACAAGGACAGTCTGAGAAACTCTGATAGTCCAGGAGAGCCTAAAGAAACATGAGGACTAGATGTAATGTGGTGTCATGGAGAAGATTCTAGAACAGAAAAAGAGCCTTGGTAAAAATTTAAAAATCTGAATAAAGTATGGACTTCAGTGAATAATAATGTATCAATATTGGTTTGTTTGTTGTGACAAATGTACCGTACTAACATATGTGAAAAATAGATGAAATTGGGAACGAAGTAGGTGGGAACTTTGTACTATCTCTGCAACTTCTCTGTAAATCTGAAACTACACTAAAATAAAAGGGTTATTTCGGTTAAACAGAGTGGTCAGGATAGACCTCATTTAAGTTCAGTTCAGTTCATTTGCTCAGTCATGCCCAACTCTTTGTGAACCCATGGACTGCAGCACACCAGGCTTCCCTGTCCATCACCAACTCCCAGAGCTTACTCAAACTCATGTCCGTTGAGTCAGTGATGCCATCCAACCATCTCATCATCTGTCGTCCCCTTCTCCTCCCACCTTCAATCTTTCCCAGCATCAGGGTCTTTTCCAATGAATCAGTTCTTCGCATCAGGTGGCCAAAGTATTGGAGTTTCAGCTTCAGCATCAGTCCTTCCAATGAATATTCAGGACTGATTTCCTTTAGGATTGACTGGTTGGATCTTCTTGCTGTCCAAGGGATTCTCAAGAGTCTTCTCCAATACTACAGTTCAAAAACATCAGTTCTTCCATGCTCAGTTTTCTTTATGGTCCAACTCTCACATCCATATATGACTAGTGGAAAAACCATAGATTTGACTAGATGAACCTTTGTTGGTAAAGTAATGTGTCTGCTATTTAATATGCTGTCTAGGTTGGCCATAGCTTTTCTTACAAGGAGCAAGCATCTTTTAATTTCATGGTTGCAGTCACCATCTGCAGTGATTTTGGAGCCCAAGAAAATAAAGTCTGTCTCTGTTTCCATTGTTTCCCCATTTATTTGCCATGAAGTGATGAGACTGGATGCTATGATCTTATTTTTTTGAATGTTGAGTTTTAAGTCAGCTCTTTCACTCTCCTCTTTCACTTTCATCAAGAGGCTTTTTAGTTCTTCACTTTCTGACATAAGGGTGGTGTTTAGGCAATCATATTAGGTCAAGAGGGCTTTCCAGGTCCCGCTAGTGGTAAAGAACACACCTGCCAATACAGGAGATGTAAGACAGCCAGATTTGATCCCTAGGCTTCCCAGATGGCTCAATGATAAAGAATCCACCTGCCAATGTGTTCAATCCCTGGGTTGGGAAGATCCCCTGGAGGAGGAAATGGCAACACACTCAGTATTCTTGCCTGGGAAATCCCATGGACAAAGGAGTCTGGTGGGCTACAGTCCATGGGGTCATGAAAGAGTCAGACAAGAGGGAGCAACTGAACACACACTTTGAGTAAAGACCAAAAAACAGTAAGGTGCCAGTCATGTGGGCATCTAAGGAACAGGCTCCTAAGGGAAATATGCCTGGCAAGTTCAAGAAAGAAGAGACCAGTGTCCCTGTGGTAATCTGAAGTGAGAGAAGCAGGAGAAGGTGATGGAAGAAGAGGTCAGAGAAGACTGAAGGTAGGGGTGTGGCATAGCAGAAATACACAACCTACAGGGTACATGGGACTGTGGGTCATTTCAAAGTCTTTGCCTTTCTCGCTAAGATAAGCGGCCATTGGCAAGGTTTTGAGTAGAGGAACCTAACCCTTCTGAAAGACTCACTCTGTCTGACGTGACTATGGGGACAAGTGCGGAATAACAGACTATTTCAGAAATTCGGGTGAGAGGCAAGTGTGGCTTGGGCAGGTTTAACAGTGGAAGTGATAAGAAGCAGTCGTATTCTGAGAAGACTTTTTTAAAAAAGTCAACCTGGTTTTCTATCAGATTAGACAGGGGTTAACAGAAAGAGAGGGCTTCCCAGGTGGTACTAGTAAAGAACCTGCCTGCCAATGCAGAAGACATGTGACATGCAGGTTCAATCCCTGGGTCAGGAAGATCCCCTGGCAAAGGGCATGGCAACCCACTTCAGCATTCTTGCCTGGAGAACCCCATCGACAGAGAAGTCCATGGGGTCACAAAGAGCTGGACACAACTGAAGCGACTTAGCATGCACTCAGGCAACAGGAAGAGAGAAAGCAAGAATAATTCAAGGAACTGTTGTGCATTGCATTGTGTATTTATACTTTAACTTTTACCAAAGAAGCTTTGGGGAGTTGCCCTACTTCATGACTCTGTATTGTTGAAAACTGTTAATAACCTGCTGGCAAATGCCTTCCTGCCAATGTTGCACCTTGAGGTTTGAGATGGCCTGCCTTTGGTCTTAGAGCTTTCTCCTGGAGGGTCCTTCTGTCCAATATTTTACCCTGAGGCTTCATTTCAGCTCACCCCCCCAGCATTGCCACAAGCAGGCAGAAAGTTATTTTCCCACAAATGACAAAGCTTTGGGGGTATAAGGAGATCTTACTAGTGGGAAACTGTTCAGTTTCTAGGAAGGGAAAACACCATGATGCAAAAAAAAAAAAAAAAAAAAATTTATGCAAAACATTTCCAAATAAAACTAGTTAGATGTTACACTTTAAAGTGCAGAAACTAATGGTGAGTAATGGTTTGTCCATGAAGCACCCAACTGAGATTAATGGCATCTATCTTTGTTTCCATTACCATCATAATAAATTCTTTCTTTTTATTATTATAAGTAATGGAACTTTTATTTTTTCCAGTTGACTGTTTTTTATAAAATAAATAAAAATAAGAAGACATTTCAAGTTATACAAATAAACACTGCTATATGCAGAAAAATGATGTTCCTGAAATTAAACTATAGACATATATTTAGTACCACTGTATTATAGTTCAAAAAAAAATCATTGGCCACTGAGAAACGAAAGTCTGAATTCAACATATGAAAAGTGCTCATAGGCATCAGTGTAAAATGTGAAGAGTAGGGATTACAAAAACAAACCAAAACGAGTTTTGGCTCCTTTCTCTGGCCTATTTGCTTCACAAACACACACACACACACACACACACACACACACACACACACACAGAGCCTTATTTAGCTTTGTAAGGACACAGATCAGCTCCCATCATCATAGAAACAGTAATATGAGAAAGTTGTTAAGACAGTATAAATGTGGTCATTGAAAATCCCAATTCTAGACATTCTCTTCACTTTTTTCCATTTACAATACATTACTGTCTGACAGCATCTCCCAGATTGCCTCTGACAGTAAATTTGCACAAAACATCTTTGAAAAAAAAAATATATATATATATATAATATATTCAATAGAATATAGCTCAGCCATTAAAAAGAGTGAAACAATGCCATTTGCAGCAACATGGATGGACCTGGAGATGATCATACCAAATGAAGTAAGTCAGAGACAAATATCATATGATATCACCTATACATGGAATCTTTAAAAAAAATAAACAAGTGAACTTATTTGCAAAACAGAAACAGACTCACAGACTTAGAGAATGAAGTTATGGTTACCAGAGGGAAAGGGTAGCGGAGAGGGACAGATTGGGAGTTTGTTATTGACATATATGCACTGCTATATTTAAAATAAATAATCGACAAGGATCTACCATAAAAACAGAAATATTTTTTTAAAAAAGAAAGAAAATACAAACAAAAAATCTTTAACAGAGCATATGCTCCAGTTTCTAGTTGTCAAAGAATTGTTCCCCATAATATTTTATTTTGATGGTTGCACACCAAGTTGTCACTCAATATAAATGTATATCATTTAATATCCCCTGGTCCCTACAATGCAGTTATGGACTCCAAGGAAGAAAGGGAATCAGCCCACATACCCCAGCTTCTAGTCAAGGCAGTGAGTGCAGTGCAAACAGGAAAGAGAGCATGTTACTCACAGCCTATAGCAATCAATGCAAATATATGCTACAGTTAGAAGGTGTTTTAATGCCAATAATAGACATCCTGTGATTGATGAATCTTTCACAGCTGTTTTCTCTGCAGTTGCTTAATTCAACCTTCTGGCAGGGGTGGCTGCATGCTTCAGTAAGTCACCAACACCGGCATATCATACTCAACCTCTAACAGGTCGAAGTATCAGTTGGGCTATGAGTTGGGTCATATGAATGTTGATGTGAAGTTGCTAAACAATGAGATTGTTCAAATTTCATTAGCTTCCTAAAAAGTACCAATCACCTGGCAAAGAGAGCAATACTGGTGGCTGGTTCTATGGTCATTTCTGTCCAGCCTTTGACATGATCACCTAGGAATGCTGTACCAGTGACTACAGATTAATCCCACAGGCAGTCCTTGTCAAGAACTTCAACTCATCTGGGCATGAATAATATACCTTTGTCCATGGGAAGTTGTGTTTTCTTCTAAATGACTACCATTTGCATATAAATTTATTTGAATACTGTCCTGCTCCTCAGATAGGAGAAAAAACTGATACAGCCATTTTGAAAAACAAATTTTAAAATGCATATGCTTGAGGTCTCAGAAATTCAGAATCTTGTTAACTCCAAAGAAAATGTTTCATGCTATAAACCTGATAGTAACAAAAATCTGGAAACAATCTCAGTGTTTGTGTTACCAAACAAACAGTGGAGGACTAGATAGAAAAAAATGTAGTATAATTATACCATGGATAACTACACTGCAGTTAAAAAAATCAAGGTACATTTATCATATATAAACAGATGCAACAAAAACATAAAACTGAATGGGAAAAAATCAAGTTGCAGTGTGTATAATACAATCAAATAATCTGTTTGTGTCAATTTTAAAATTATATCAGTTCGGTTCAGTTCAGTTGCTCAGTCATGTCTGACTCTTTGGACCCCATGGACCACAGCACGTCAGGCCTCCCTGTCCATTACCTACTCCTGGAGTTTACCCGAACTCATGTCCATTGAGTCGGTGATGCCATCCAACCATCTCATCCTCTGTCGTCTCCTTCTCCTCCCGCCTTCAATCCCTCCCAGCATCAGGGTCTTTTCCAATGAGTCAGCTCTTCACATCAGGTGGCCAAAGTATTGGAGTTTCAGCTTCAACATAGTCCTTCCAATGAACACACAAGACTGATCTCCTTTAGGATGGATTGGTTGGATCTCCTTGCAGTCCAAGGGGCTCTCAAGAGTCCCAACACCACAGTTCAAAAGCATCAATTCTTCGGCACTCAGCTTTCTTTATAGTTCAACTCTCTCATTCATACATGACTACTGGAAAAACCATAGCCTTGACTAGATGGACCCTTGTTAGCAAAGTAATGTCTCTGCTTTTTAACATGCTGTCTAGTCCGGTCATAACTTTCCTTCCAAGAAGCAAGCATCTTTTAGTTTCAAGGCTGAGTCACCAACTGCAGTGATTTTGGAGCCCAAAAAATAAAGTCAGCCACTGGTTTCTCCATCTATTTGCCATGAAGTGACGGAACTGGGTGCCATGATCTTAGTTTTCTGAATGCTGAGCTTTAAGCAAACTTTTACACTCTACTCTTTCATTTTCTTCAAGAGGCTCTTTAGTTCTTCTTCACTTTCTGCCATAAGGGTGATGTCATCTGCATATCTGAGGGTATTGATATTTCTCCCAGCAATCTTGATTCCAGCTTGTGCTTCTTCCAGCCCAGGGTTTCTCATGATGTATTCTGCATATACGTTAAATAAGCAGGGTGACAATATACAGCCTTGACATACTCCTTTTCCTATTTGGAACCAGTCTGTTGTTCCATGTCCAGTTCTAACTGTTGCTTCCTGACCTGCATACAGGTTTCTCAAGAGGCAGGTCAAGTGGTCTGGTATGCCCATCTCTTTCAGAATTTTCCACAGTTTATTGTAATCCACACAGTCAAAAGCTTTGGCATAGTCAATAAAGAAGAAACAGATGTTTTTCTGAAACTCTCTTACTCTTTCGATGATCCAGCAGATGTTAGTAATTTGATCTCTGTTTCTTCTGCCTTTCCTAAATCCATCTTGAACATCTGGAATTTCACAGTTCACATAATGCTGAAGACTAGCTTGGAGAATTTTGAGCATTACTTTACTAGTGTGTGAGATGAGTGCAATTGTGCAGTAGTTTCAGCATTCTTTGGCATTGCCTTTCTTTGGGACTGGAATGAAAACTGACCTTTTCCAGTCCTGTGGCCACTGCTGAGTTTTCCAAATTTGCTGACATATTGAGTGCAGCACTTTCACAGCATCAGCTTTTAGGATTTTAATAGCTCAACTGGAATTCCATCACCTCCACTAGCTTTGTTCGTAGTCACGCTTCCTAAGGCCCACTTGACTTCGCTTTACAGGATGTCTGGCTCTAGGTGAGTGATCACACCATCGTGATTATCTGGGTCATGAAGATCTTTTTTGTACAGTTGTTCTGTGTATTCTTGCCACCTCTTCTTAACATCTTCTGCTTCTGTTAGGTCTATACCATTTCTATCCTTTATGGGGCCCATCTTTGCATGAAAATTTCCCTTGATATCTCTAATTTTCTTGACGAGATCTGTAGTCTTTCCCATTCTGTTGTTTTCCTCTATTTTTTTTGCACTGATTACTGAGGAAGGCTTTCTTATCTCTCCTTGCTAGTCTTTGGAACTCTGCATTCAAATGGGTATATCTTTCCTTTTCTCCTTTGCTTTTTGCTTCTCTTCTTTTCACAGCTATTTGTAAATCCTCCTCAGACAGCCATTTTGCCTTTTTGCATTTCTTTTTCTTGGGGATGGTCTTGATCCCCGTCTCCTGTACAACATCACGAACCTCTGTCCATAGTTCATCAGCCTCTCTGTCTATCAGATCTAGTCCCTTAAATCTATTTCTCACTTCCACTGAATAATCATAAGGGATTTTATTTAGGTCGTACCTGAATGATCTAAAATTATATATTGAACAGGATTTATATGTTGATGGACATTTACATGTTTTAAGTCTCTGGTAGAAGATGGATGGAAAGGACAATGCACAGGATAGGATGGAATGGAGAAAATGGCCAAGAGGATAATATTAGTCATGGAGTTATGATATTAATAATAATATTAATAATATTCCTGGAGAAGTTTGATCAAAAACAACAAAGTCTGTAAAGCAATTATCCTTCAATTAAAAAACAAATGAATTTAAAAAAATATTCCTGGAGGCAGGCATGGCAACCCACTCCAGTATTCTTGCCTGGAGAATCCCATGGACAGAGGAGCCTGGTGGGCTACAGTTCATAAGGTCACAAAGAGTTGAATACAACCGAAGCAACTGTGTGTGTGTGCACACACACATTAATAACATTGTGCTAATAACAGGGGACACAACTGATTGACTCAATTCTACTTTGCATCTAAAGTCCAGCATGGCCATAGAAAGTTAATGAGTTTCTTGTGAAGAGTGTGGCCTTAAGGACAAAAGCAGTGCAAGAAACTCAAGCTCTGTCTAGGTCATTCCAACCATCTTCCCTCCTGTGCCTCCTGCAGTCTGACCTCTGAAAAGGATGCTGGTGGCTTAGCCTTTATATTCTGTTCAAGCTTCAGCCTCTCTGTAGACACTGCTAATGAGGACTCCATGTTCCAGGACATTTGGGGGCTGAGAACACATCAAAACAATCTGCTTTACAACCTCACCTATCAACACCAAAGACATCTCCATGACTATTACACTAGACTTGGCCCTCCATACTAATCCATCACACCATCCTGTCCTCTATAATCCCCTCCCCTCTCTCTCCTTAAAAAAAAGAAAAAAGAATGAATGAATGTGAGAAAACAAAGATGCTTCAATGTGCTTTAATATAGGTCTTTTAAAGATGACCCCCATGGTCAGCAGCAGGTTTTATTCACCTTTTCAGTGATACAGGCTAAAAGCAATTGATGTTCATGTTGAGATCACTGGAATGTAAATTATTTTCAAATACATCTTAAAATAGAGAAAGGTCTGTCCTTCATATTGGAAAATGACACCAATTATGGTTACCCTCAAGGCTGTGTGGTAAAATGATTTTATAACACTTGCTACAGTTTTGTTTAAATAGCCTTTAACAGTTATGTTCTTGTAGGAAGTAAAATGTGTTTAGTATAGGCCTTTTCATGGAAATTTGTTTGCCTCCAAACCAAATTTGTAAAATGCACCAGTAAGAGTGATGACTGAAAACACTCACTGAAGGAATCCCCATAGAAAGAAAAGGAAATTCAGAGAAGTAACACTGACCTGTAGCTTTTGTGTGTGTGTGTGTGTTTGCTTTATTTTGTGTTGGTTTGTTTCTGGTGACTCCCTTAGTTACTTCATGCATTAGGTGAGTCACGCTTCAGATGTGATTGGTTAACACCATGAGGCCTTAAGCAAAGACACTTCCTCATAGCTAGCTTCTGAAAGCTTGCCTACCCTCAGTCAAGTTTCTCTGGTGGCTCAGATGGTGAAGAATCTGTCTGCAATGTGGGAGACCGGGGTTTGATCCCTGGGTCAGGAAGATCCCCTGGAGGAGGGAATGGCTACTCACTCAAGTATTCTTGCCTGGAGAATTCCATGGACAGAGGAGTCTTGCAGGCTACAGTCCAAGGGGTCACAAAGAGTTGGACATGACTGGGCAACTAACAATGACCCTCAGTCACTGACTCTTAGCTCACTTTTCTCTCTTGTAATCACTCTATGACTACTAATTTATTGAACTATTTCTTAAAATGAGTCAAGAAGATCTCCATGTTAACTAGCCTGGTAGAAATACTTATGCAATAGTGGCTACTCTCGCTTCATCCCCTCAGCCCCTTCTCATTCTGATAAAGTATATGTGACCTCATAGATCAGCTTCTATTATACACACACTGTCAGTTTTTTCTTTACCAGAAAGGACTGAGCTCTTTTTCATTCCTCAAGATTAATACTAAGTATTAATAAACTCAAATCTTCATGGTCTCAAATTATCTCAGAAGAGGAGTAGAATCAAGGCAGGCAGAGATAGAAGGGAAAGGCATGACTGGCCATAAGACAGGCTCATCTGTGGCTTCTTATGGGAAGACAAATAGTCTGTTGGAAGCCAGAGTAAAACATCTGGAGCAAAACACCTCAAAAATGGTGAAAAGAGCTCTACTCATTAAAGATGCTGAAAACAGTGGTAATAATATCAATGCAATCACTAGTTCTGAATAATGTTTACATCATTAGCTTTGAATGATTATTAAAATAACAAGGCATTGTAGGGACTTCCTGGTGGTCCAGTGGTTAAGACTCCACACTTCCACTGCAGAGGGCGAGGGTTCAGTCCCCGGTTACGGAAATAAGATCCCACAGGATGCATTGCACAATAAAATAAATAAATGTATAAAATAATAAGGGATTATACAGATGAATACTAATTCAATTGTCTTTCAGAGTCACCAATACATTTCAGCAAAAAGAATAAGAGTGGAGTCATTTTATGATGAAACTGTGAAAAAAGGAAAGCTTGGGAGTACTGAAAGCAACACTGAAACCTCCTTCCATATTTTGTTCCATGCACCCTTAGCTTCATGGAATTCACAATATTCTTTACTTTCTTTAAGCAATGTCCAGGTAATTTATTCCCATTGGCCATGAGCAAGCATGTGATGGTGTATTGGAAGATAGAACAGTTTTGCACAGAATCAAGAACTCCTTGGTCATTTCCAATTAGACCCACAAAACTGAAGGATTACTAGGATGGGTCGTAACTTTCATTTTCCTAGGGCTCATTTATTTTTGTTTTCTCCAAACAAATGAATGTCTACAATTCTTTGTATATTAAAGATCTTTTCCATCTGCCACATGGAAGACAGGCATATTATCAGATAATGCTAATTTTTGTTAATGCATTAATTATTAACAACATTTAATCTTTTTTACTAAAGTCCTTTTGAAGTATTGAATACATATAATCCCCCAATACCTTTTAACGCGGTTGGACTATGCTAACCAGAGGGCATTTTGCTGAACACTATAATAAGTCAGGAGAGACAATTTCCACATGTAATAGAGGGACAACAGACTTGGAGATACGGGGAAATACTTGAGAGCAAGAGATTGTATTTAGGGGGACTCAGGTACTTTATGGATGGAAAGATGGAAAGGGACTGAAGAACTTGGGAGAAGAAAACAAATAAAAGACAACCCGTGAAGTTTTCTAAGTTCCAAACAGTTGATGCTATACCTACTCCTTTTCTTTCCCTGGCACATCTGCAGTAGAGTCTGCACTGATGAACGATTGGTTTTCTCTTATTGGAGTGGGGGAGGACATGAACAGAGAGTTTCAGGTGGAAGATGAAGGGACAACTGACATCTGTGTCACCTACGATGTATTTCACTAGTTTCAGCCATATCGCAAGTATGGTATTAAGCCTATTTTTCAAAAAAAGTATTCAAAACCCATTAATAGACAGATATCTTTTTCTTATCCATTCTTGCCTTTGCAATGGCCAGCTCAGAACTCTTACATATTCATTCAAAAATGTACATTGAAAACCAACTCTTTAAGAAATAGTTAGATCTTTGAAGGATTGGGTGTTGAATCAGATGTTCACATTGCCTTTAAATGAACTCAGTTTAGGGACTTACCTGGTAGTCCAGTGGTTAAGACTCTGTGCTTCCAATGTAGGGGGGGCGTGGGTTTGATATCTAGTCAGGGAACTAGGATCCTACATGCAGAGCAGTGCAGCAAAAAAGGAAAAAAAAAGGAACTCAGTTCAACAATGATAGTGAGAAGAGAGCACAGTTAGTGATAATCCAGGGTAAAAAACAAGAAACACTATAAAAATGGAAAATTAAAAGATCTACTCCAGAAGAGAGAAATTAAAAAGGAATATATGGAGTGGTAAACACTTCAGTTGAATCTGAGAAGAAATTTAAAATCACCCACAATAAATTATTCAGATGTTTTAAAAAATGTAATTTACAACTCACAACTCAATTTTGTTGTGCTAATTATTTCCAAGGTAAAGGGTTTCACCTCTTTGTGAGGATCACAGTCCAAAGAATAAGATTTGGGTGATATAACAAATCTATTATGAAATCCTAAAAAGCCTCTTGATGAAAGTCAAAGAGGAGAGTGAAAAAGTTGGCTTAAAGCTCAACATTCAGAAAACTAAGATCATGGCATCTGGTTCCATCACTTCATGGGAAATAGATGGGGAAACAGTAGAAATAGTGTCAGACTTTATTTTGGGGGGCTCCAAAATCACTGCAGATGGTGATTGCAGCCATGAAATTAAAAGACACTTACTCCTTGGAAGGAAAGTTATGACCAACCTAGATAGCATATTAAAAAGCAGAGACATTACTTTGCCAACAAAGGTCTGTCTAGTCAAGGTTATGGTTTTTCCAGTGGTCATGTATGGATGTGAGAGTTGGACTGTGAAGAAAGCTGAGTGCCAAAAATTGATGCTTTTGAACTATGGTGTTGGACAAGACTCTTAAGAGTCCCTTGGACAGCAAGGAGATCCAGCCAGTCAATCCCAAAGGAGATCAGTCCTGGATGTTCATTGGAAGGACTGATGCTAAAGCTGAAACTCCAATACTTTGGCCGCCTCATGTGAAGAGTTGACTCATTGGAAAAGACCCTGATGCTGGGAGGGATTGGGGGCAGGAGGAGAAGGGGATGACAGAGGATGAGATGGTTGGATGGCATCACTGACTCGATGGACATGGGTTTGAGTAAACTCGGAGTTGGTGATGGACAGGGAGGCCTGGTGTGCTGCTATTCATGGGGTCGCAAAGAGTCGGACATGACTGAGCAACTGAACTGAACTGAACTAATTATGAAATCCACATTACATCCTATAGGAAACAAAAGTGACATGAAGAATAACAAGAAGAAAATCCTTGTACCTGTGAGATGTTAAATGTAATGTGTAGTCCAGAATTCTTGGACATTTTATCCTTCCCAAGGATATCCCAAGAGGGATAACTGAATTGTCGCTGGACCACCCATGAGTTAGTTTAATCTCTACCTTTATAAAGAGAAATACTGCGTGTAAGATCAGCTTATATCTTCTTAAAGACACAGAGTCTCTGTGAATCAACTCACTCTCATTGAAATTATTCACTCTAAGGTCAATTGAAATATGATGTCTCTTCCTGCCAAAATCATGACTTGCTTTTTGAAGAAAATTAAAAAACTGGGTCAATAAAATTTAAGTCCTTTATTCCGCTGAATGGGATTTAGGAGTAAATAATATAACACAGGATAAGCCTGGACCATGGGAATAGCCTTACTTGAGACCTCATGTGAGGTCACCACTTTCATTGAATTACTTTTAGATATCACACCCTAAGGGGCTTCCCCGGTGACTCACTGGTAAATTATCTGTCTGCAATGCAGAATATGCAGGTTCAATCCTAGGGTTGGGAAGATCCTCTGGAGGAAGGCATGGCAACCCACTCCAGTATTCTTGCCTGGAGAATCCCATGGACAGAGGTGCCTGTGGGGCTACCGTCCATAGGGTCACAAAGAGTCAGATAAACTGAAGAGACTTAGCACTTCTGGAGTTAGTGGGGAACAGAGGAAATTGGCATGCTGCAATCCACAGGGTTGCAAAACACCAGACATGACTTATCGACTGTACAACAACAGATCATGCCCTGGGCCTCTTCCTGTGGTACTCTGATGTTTTGGAGAACATTTTTCATGATATTACATCAAGATATTTCTGTTAGCAACCATTGGATTGTTTTTCTTATTCCAAGTTCCAATAATAATTCTCATAATTTACTAGCTTTGTGCTATTGATCATGTTTCCCTTTTTCTGTATTTACTGCTTTAAAACCCAGTCTAGATTAAGTCCATGATCTGTATCTTCTGAGAATAACCTCAGGATCAATGACTAGGGTGAGGTCAGTGAGATACCTAGAACGCAGGAGTCCAGGAATTGACCAGGACCCCTGACCTCAGAGTCTGGCAGTGTGCAGCATGGTGGTAAGTTTATAAGGTTAACCCTTAGTTTACCTTCTTTTCCTTAGTTCATAATTTCCTCACATGGATTATTTCAATATTTATTTATTCATTTACTTATTTGGTTGAGCTGGGTCCTAGTTGCTGCAGCATGTGGGATCTTTTAGTTGGGGTCTGAGATTCTAGTTCCCTAGAATTCTCGACCCCTGGGATCGAACCCACGATCCCTGCATTGGGAGTGAGGAGTCTTAGCCACTGGAACACCAGGAAAGTCCCTCCTCATGTGTATTTTTATCTATCTTTAATTTAAAAAGCCTAAGTAGATAAGTAGTCTAATGCTACAGAAGACCTAGTGCTAATCAGATTTTCCAATAAAATGTATCTGCTGTACTATTAGGACTTTTAGAGAGGTCATAGGTCTGACGCTGCTATTTATACAATGATTGCAGGTTTGTGCACCTTTGTAAGTGTTTTGCTAACAGAGGAGAGACTGCACACAGCAGCGTTTAAACAAGCAGATTCTGGAGGCAGTCTATGGGGATTCAACTTCCAGCTCTGCCACCTATAAGTCTCAGCTGTGAGACTGGAAGCAAATGACTTAACCTCTCTGAACCTCATTTTCTTCATCCGTAAAATGAGAATCAAAGTAGTAACCACTTCATAAGGTTATTATGAAGAGTAAATGGATTAAAGTAGGGCATTGAGCATTCAATGAACATGAATCTGAGAAAACTCTGGGAGACAGGGAAGCCTGGCATGCTGCAGTCCATGGGGTCACAAAGAGTTGGACACAATTTAGCAACTGAGCAACAACATTAAGTACAGTCCCTCAGAGTTAGTAATAGGAAAGCATCTCTATCTTTGTATACTAAACCTGAATTCTTCCTTGTATTGTTATCTCCCATATTTAAAACAACTCTCCTCCAATACAAGTATCCATTAATGGATAATTAAGATAGAAGCAAGATGAATACAGAAAAAAAAAAAAATCACATGGACTTCCATACTCCTCCCCAACATCATAAAGACCTTGGAAGTTATCACTACTATCCTTTTTTGTTGTTCAGTCGCAGAGTCAAACACCACTCTGTGACTCCATGGACTGCAGCATACCATGCTCCTTTGGCCTTCACTATCTCCCAGAGTTTGCTCAAATTCATGTCCATTGAGTTGGTGATGCTATCTAACCATCTCATCTTCTGCTGCCCTCTTCTTCTTTTGCCTTCTTTCTTTCCCAGTATAAAAGTCCTTTCCAATGAGTGGGCTCTCCACATCTGGTGGCCAAAGCATTGGAGCTTCAGCTTCAGCATCAATCCTTCCAATGAATATTCAGGGTTGATTTCTTTTAGGATTGACTGGTTTGATTTTACAGCCCAAAGGACTTTGAAGAATCTTCTCCAGCACCACAATTCAAAAGTACCAATTCTTTGGCTCTACTTCTTTATGGTCCAACTCTCATATCTGTACAAAACTACTGGAAAAGCCATAACTTTGACTATATGGTCCTTTGTTGGCCAAGTTATGTCTCTGCTTTTTAATACACTGTCTAGGTTTGTCATAGCTTTCCTTCCAAGGAGTGTGAACAAATTAAAATCAACATTTTTTTCAGACCCATCAGAAAACTGAAGCTGCACACCAAATCACCATCCCAAAACTGGAGAGACAGGTGAATCCAGAATCAAAGTTGCTTCTCTGGAGCTGATAGCTGGGACCACTGGAACCATAAACTAGGAAGAAAATTCAAGGATAATTTTGATAAGTTGCTGGAGGCTGAATGTGGACTAGAGTGAGGAAGAGAAACTCCTGGGTGATGCAGACTTAAGTGGATCCCCACACTGTGGTGTGTTTTACCTCCAGGAACCGTACAAGGTATTCATTTTGAAGATCCAGAAAGATTCCCTCCTGACTCTGGCAAAGGAAGGGAAACAGTAATCATTGTGATATTTACCCAGAGCATTCTCCACAATAAAGGCCTACTCCCCAAGGGAAACAAAAAATTCAGTTCAGTTCAGTTCAGTCGCTCCAGAACCTTATCCCAATTGGCAAAGGCATTTGTTTGACTCTAATTCTCTATAACTTTCCTGTCTCACCTAATGGCAGCAACCACTCAAACAACATCTGGGAAGGTCACAGCCCAGAGAAAAAAGTCCACTAAAAGACTGAGATTTATCATAAGATTACAGAAAGTTGTTGCCATCACCACACTAACCACCAAACTAACGTGACTCTAGTGTAATAGCTATGCAAAGGACATATTCTCGCTGGGGAGGAATGCCTAGGGAACTCAAAATACAAACACCAGTGCAAGGAAAGAGAACTAAGACATCTTGCACCAAAGCTACAACAGACACAGAACACAGCCCAATTCTTAACCATATCAACATAAGTTCTCAGAATGAAGGCCTATTTACCTCAGGGCCTATTAACCAAAGCAACAAACCCAACTCTCAGCAAAAAAAAGTATAAAGCATGCCAAATAAAAAGGAAGGAAGGAAGGAAAGAGGGAAAACAGCCTGAGGAGACATAGCAAGCCTCAGAACCAGATTCAAGTATGATAAAGATATTGCAATTATCAGACAGGTAATTTAAAATAATTATTTAAAATATTTTTTAATATTTAAATTTCAAATATTTTAAATATTATTTAAAATAATTACAATGAGTATATCAAGGGTTCATTGGAAAAAGCAGAAAAGAGTCAAAAACAGCTGAGTATTGTAAACAGAGAAGAAAACTTTAAAAAATCAAAAAGTATGCTTTCTTAGGTTCATCAATACATCAACTATCAGGAGACAAAGTTGTGTCTGTTGCTTTGCAACCCCATGAACTGCAGCATGCCAGGCTTCCCTATCCTTCACTGTCTCCTGGAGTTTGCTCAAACTCATGCCCATTGACTTGGTGATGCCATCCAACCATCTCAGATGCTGGAAAAGATTGAGGGCAGGAGAAGGGGTCAACAGAGGAGACAAAAATGCTGACATCATATTCAACAGGGACAAGCTGAAAGCTTTTCCTCTCGTATCAAGAACAAGATGAGGGTGCCCACTCTCACCACTTTTATTCAACATAGGACTGGAAGTCCTAGGAAGAGCATTTAGGCAAAAAAAAAAAAAAAGGCATACAAATTGTAAAGAAAGAAGTAAAATTGTCTCTATTTGCAGATAGCATCATATCATAGAAAATCCTAATTGCTCCATCCAAAATCTGTTAGAACTTATAAACAAATTCATTAAAGTTGGTCTTAGCAATGACTTTTTGGTTTTGACACAAAAAGTGAAGGCAACGGAAAACAAAAATAAACAAGTGGGATTACATCAGATAAAATCTTTGGCACATCAAAGAAATTATCAGCAAAATGAAAAGACAACTTATGGAATAGGAGAAAATACTTGCAAACCACATATCCAATAAGAGGTTAATGTCAAAAATATACAAGGCACTCATAAAACTCAATTGCAAAAAATAATAATAATAATAATAACCCAATTTTAAAAATGGACAAAGGATCTAGATAGATTTTTTTTTTAATAGGAGACATACAAACGATCAAGAGGTATATGAAAATGTGCTCAATATTACTAATTACCAGAGAAATGCGTTAAGTAAAAAACACAATGAGATATCATCTGTCACAAATTTTAGGCTGTCTCTTACAAAAAAGATAAGAGATAACAAATGCTGGGGCTTCTCTGGTGGCTCAGTGGTAAAGAATTTACCTGCTAATGTAGGAGACGTGGATTCAACCCCTGAGTTGGGAAGATCTGAAGAAGGAAATGGCAACTCACTCCTGTATTCTTGCCTGGGAAATCCCAGGGACACAGAAGCCTGGTGGGCTACAGTCCATGGGATTGCAGAGTCAGACACAACTGAGCTACTAAACAACAAAAATGCTGGTGAGAATGTCAATTTGTATAGCTTCTTTTGGAAACAGATGTAAGGTCCTCAAGAAATTAGATATTATCCAGCAATCACACTTTTGGGTATACATCCAAAGGAAGCATAATTATTATCTTGAAGAGACATCTGCACTGCTATGTTCATTGCAGCATTATTCATAGTAACTAAAGTATGGAAACAGCTTAAGTAACTGTCAGTGGATGAATGGATAAGGAAAATGTGATGTTGCATGTATCTCCATATATTATTTATATATATATATATAATATCACCTTTTCTTTATAATAATTTCCACATTTCCATATATATATGCATATATATAATATTATTCAGTTTTTTGAAAAAAATAAATTCTATAATTTGTGATAACCTGGATGAAACTGGAGGGCCTTATATTAAATGAAATAAGCCAAGCAGAAAAAGACAAATACTTCACAGTATCACTTATGTGTGGAAACTTAACAAAAAAGTCAAACTGATAGAAACCAAGAGTAGAAAATTGGTTGCCAGGGCCTGAAGTGTGGGGGAAACAGGGAGAGGTTGGTAAAAGTGTACAAACATTCAACTGTAAGATGAATGATGTCTGAGACTTTAATGCATAACTTAGTGATAATAGCAGATGACATTATTATTGTATAATTGAAATTTGGTAAGACAGCAGAACTTAAATGTCCTCACAATAACAGGAAATATGTAAGATAATGGATGTGTTAATCAACTTTATGCCCCTTATGAGGGAATTCTTTCATAATGAATATGTGTATGATGTATATCAACTTTTCATATTGTATATTTTAAATATCTTACAGTGTTATTTATCAATTATACTTCAATAAAGTTAAAAAAAGAAAATTAAACAAAACCTCTTTGGCAGAGTGCAAAGTGTCCCACCCTCAGCTTTCACTATCTTTCTTTCATTCTTAATACACATCACTATGTGGTGAATATAATTGCTATAAATATAAAAGTGTTCCTTTGAATAAAGAGATTTTAATTCAAAAGAAATAAGCCAGTCCAAGAAATCAACCAAATATTCCTCCACTTCAGCAGTGTCAGTGCAATCAAAGGAGAAAGACTGGGAGAAGTTAAAGAGAATATTATATTTATGAATTTGTACTAGCCAAGCATTAAGTTGAGCCCCCTGAGATCTGGAAGAAATGCCTATTTCCAAATTTAAAATTTCAGCAATGTAGGCAGTAAAACCTTCATTAGAATCATCTGAAACTTTGGTCTGCTACAGCAGAAGATGTGCTTCAGAGATCAGTCAACAACTGAGAGTTAGGAATAAAGGTATGAAAATGATGAGAGAAAAGACTAGAGATGGAAAAGGCACCTAGGAACCATGACACACACGTAACAACAGTTTCAGGAGAAAACAGGAAAGAAGGATGAGAGGCAATACCCAAAATAACATAGAAAACTTTTCTTGAACTGAAGACAGGTTTGAGGTTTTGGTTCAAAGAAATCTTTGATTGCCATACAAAACAAATTTAAAAAGCCATATATTTTATGACATGTTTCTACTTCAAAAATAAAGGAAACATATTCATGATTAGAGGCAGAATAATAAAGAGGTTGCCAAAAAATCATATATTAGTTCTATATTAAACTTCCTTTCATAACATGAAATGACAGAAGGCAGTGAAGAAATGTCCATAGAGTTTGGATGAAAAATAGCTATGAATCAAGAAAGTTATAGTTGCATGAGAGAAGAGAAAGAGAAAGATATTATCAAACATGAGAAGTCTCAGAAAGATATTTCAACAAAATATATTTTCTGAAAAAAACTGTGAGTCTATGGAATCCAAAAAGAAATTATATAAATGAACTTACAAAAGCAGAAAGAGACTCACAGACTTATATGAATACCATGGGGTAAGGGTGAAGGGAAGGGATTGTTAGGGAGTCTGGGATCAAGAGGTACACACTGCTATATTTAATTTAATATGGATAACTAACAAGGACCTATCGTATAGCACAGGGAACTCTGCTCAATGTTATGTAGCAGGCTGGCTGGGAGATGAGTTTGGGTAAGAACAGATACATGTACATCTATGGCTGAGTCCCTTCCCCGTTCACCTGAAATTAACAACATTGTTAATTGGCTATACCCCAATACAAAATAAAAAGGATAAAACAAAACAAGCAAACAAAAATCTATGAGTCTAATAACCGTGAATAAGAAAATAAAGCACAAACATAAAAACCTTCAACCTGACATTAGTTTGTTAGGACCCCCATAACAAAGGATCACAGACTGGCTGGCTTAAACAGATATTTCTTTTCTCACAATTCTGGAGAATAGAAGTCCAAGACCAAGGTGTTGGTAGGCCTGGTTTCTTCTGAGACACCTTATTCCGTCTTATGAATGGCTATCTTCTCTGTATCCTGACATAGTCTTTCCTCTCTGCATTTTCATGTCTGGGACTTAATCACCTCTTAAAAGTGAACCAGTCATGCTGAATTAGGGCTCACCTTCATGACCTTACTTTCACTTAAATGCTTCTTTAAATCCAGTCACAGTCTGGATTTAAATATCCAAAATCTGGATTCTGTCTCCAAATCCAGTCACATTCTGAGGTATTGGGGGTTAGGACTGCAACATATGAGCTTTAAAGGAACACAATTCAGCCCATAAGTGGCATAAGCAGCTATACATAGAAGAACATTTTAAAACTGCCATTTCGGTAATGAACATAGTTTTAAAGAAAATGTAAATCTTGACATTTGACTCAAAAATAGAAAACTCTGAGATTAATAATGATTCAAAAAGGCAGCAGGTGGACAAAAATATTTTAGAATGGAAAAGAAAGGACTTTATCAGTGCTTTTTGTTTTCGACTCTCAGATCGCAGATAATCTTTAAACAACATAAACCGTTCCAGATCTCAAAATTAATAGGAAACGTGTAAACTCTTTTCTATCAAACAAGTGTGAAAACTTCCCTGGTGGTCCAGTGATTAAGAATCCATTCTTCCAATACAGGAGGCCCAGGTTTGATCCCTGGTCAGGGAACTAGGACCCCACAAAACAGCCAAAAATCAAAACAAACAAATAAATGTAAGTCTGGTCCCAAACTCTGACTAGAATACTCTCGTGAACCAAACACTGTCCTACCGTTTCCTTCCCAGTGACAGGTGATGTGAATAAAAGTCACCGGCCTAGCCCGGCCAAAGTGCAGGGCATAATGGCCAGAGTGATTTGTTAGAAATGGTTAGGTGATCCAGTCAAGGTTATTCAAGGCTCCACAGGAGACTTTTGCTATAATTATAGGAGAAAAAGGCACTTTCTCCTGATCCAAGGTTCTAAGACTGCTTAAAGGCCAAAATTAGCTTTCCAAAGCCAGGACTGGCTACATAATTTGTGGAGTCCAGTGCAAAGTAAAAATTATTAGAAGTTTCAAGGTAATGATTGTTATGGATTGAATTGCATCCCCCTACCCTGCCCCTGAAAGTCCTAACCCCTTCACCAGTGTCTCAGACTGTGATTTTATTTGGAAGTAGGGTCATTACAGATATAATTAATTAGGGTGAGATCATTAGGGTGGACCCTAATTCAATATGAGCAGTGTCCTTATAAAGGGGAAACTTGGACACAGAGACATAGAACAGCATGTGAACATGAAGGCAGAGATCACAGCGATGTGTCTAGAAGCCAAGGAACATCATGGATTGCCAGCAAGTCAGCAAAAGCTAGCCGGGAGGCACGGAACAGGCTCCCGCTCATAGTCTCAGAAGAAACCAACTCTGCCAACATCTTGATCTTGGATGAGAGATGAGTTCTAGCCTCCAGGACTGTGGGAGAATGCACCTCTGTTATTTAAGCCACCCAGCTTGAGGTACTTTGTTGAGGCAGCCCTAGCAAACGAATATAGCGACCCTAGAGCACTAAGGGGCCTTCCAAGCAGCACTCCCTACGCCATGGCAGTTTGTCTGCCCACGAGACCAGTCATGCCCACACGTGGGTGCTGTCCACACCGTCAGGTCAAGAGAGCCAATCAGTGGGTGAGAGTCTTGCAGAAGGAAAGCAGACCTGGGGGTGGTGGGAGTAGGAGAGCTAGAGAAAGTCCTGAAGCCAGGGTTTAAGCCTTAAATTTAGTGTGTTACCTTAAGCGTCTGCAGAGGGGATGTCGCGATGTGATTAGACATGAGCTGACATCTTAGGGAAATATCCGTGCAGGTTCAGTATGGGAGATGGCAAGAGAGGGCAGGAAGTGCCTTCCATCTCCACTGCTGCTCTGACACTTGAAAGCAAGGAGGAAAGCAATGAGCAGTAGGTAGGAAGAGGCCTGAATTGCAGAGCAGCTCAGAGAAAGTCCTGGCTGGGCTGATGAGGCACCTCAGAGCAAAGACATCAAAGGAACCCCATCCAGGGCAGGAAGGGTTCAGCTCCAGTACATCCCCTGGGTTCAGCCATTGGAAGGGAAGAGAGCACAGCCACTGTGCAGGATCCCAAAGGGCAGCAACCGGGGACTGTCTGCCAACTACATGAGATGCACTGGAGTATATTAGAGCTGAGGTCGCCAACCCCTGGGCTGCAGACTGGTATGGGTCAGTGACCCATTAGGGACCCAGACATACAGCAGGAGGTGAGCTGCACGCAAACAAGTGAGGGTTCATCTGTATTTACAGCCACTGCCCATCACTCTCTCATCACTCCCAAATGGGACCAACTCGTTGCAGGAAAACAAACTCAGGGCTTGCACTGACTCTGCATTATAGAGAGTTGCATAATCAGGTCATTATGTATCCCAATAGAAGTCAAGTGCACAATAGATGTAATACACTTGAATCATGCTGGAACCATCCCCCATTCCCCGATTCATGGAAAAAATTATCTCCCATGAAACCAGTCTCTGGCTCCATCAAGACTGGGGACCACTGTCTTAGAGTGAGATTCAAGTGATACAACTTTATGGCCACCAGCACACACCCCTCACGTCTCACACACGCACATCACAAGTTTTAGGAACAGCATCCCCACGGTTTCTACTGTCTCTCTTTTTTCTGAAGACAAACTTAGACCAAAGAAGTCAGTGGGATAAACTGTAGCTCCCATCTCTGCAGCTGGACTTGGGGCTCCACCTAGTTCTTACTCTTTCCCTTTTTCACTATTTAAGATTCACTCACCTTCGGCTATTAACTCAGCAGGGCTTGATGGCTTTCATGATGGGGTGATCTAAATCTTTATTTCTCTGTGGTCCAAACACTTGATTATGATGCTAGTCTCAGTCAGGTGTTGCTGAACAAATCTGTTCATGGTTACAATGGAACAAAGGAGTGTGGAGTGCCTACACAGCTTACCTGGGTTCCATATATGTGTCTTTTTTGTGTAAAAGCAGCCTTCCCTTCCCATTCCCCACAGTTACTCCTGGAATGAAGGAATGAAGGCACCTCCTTACGTGCTGGTCCCTGGACATACAATATCAAATGCTCTGGAGGTAGGGAAAGCTGATATCTAAATGGAAATTTAGTTGTGTCTCCTATCAAAAGTGAATGCTCTTTGGAGATCAGAACCTCTAAACATGAAGAAGCCAGAGTTGTGAGGATGAGAGTAAAAAATTAGCCCATGTGATGTCAATATGTTATAAATATTCTTAATTTCAATAATTATTATTAATTATTTTTCTGTCATATTATATACCTTAATTTGACATTTCTCTTGTTTTCAACTATTTGCTATATAAATGATTCTGCAGTTGAGTTATTGGGAACAATGGCAAAAGGTATGACTCCTGCTTCTATTCTTTGGGTTTTGGACTCATGTATTCTCAATGTCCATGGGGTTCTCAAGGCAAGAATACTGAAGTGTTCCCTCACTGTTGCTTGACCTGAGGCCAAACTACGGTGGTGGTAATGAAGATAATGGCAACCTCCTTCAAAAGGCCCCAAGGACTCACTGTTGCCCTCAGTGCCCCTGACCCTGGACAGGCCACCACCTCTTCTCTTGTATTTTTGGGAGAGGGCGTTTGCTATGACCAGCGCTTTCTCTTGGCAAAACTCTGTTAGCCTTTGATCTGCTTCATTTTGTACTCCAAGGCCAAATTTGCCTGTTACTCCAGGTAGCTCTTGAATTTCTACTTGCATTCCAGTCCCTATTAATGAAAAAGACACCTTTTTTGGGTGTTAATTCTACAAGGTCCTGTAGGTCTTCATGGAACAGTTCAACTTCGGCTTCTTCAGCATTACTGGTTGGGGCACAGACTTGGATTACTGTGATAAAGAATGGTTTGCCTAGGAAATGAAAAGAGATCATTCTGTTGTTTTTGAGATTGCATCAAAATACTGCATTTTGGTCTCTTGTTGACTATGATGGCTACTCCATTTCTTCTGAGTCTTGCCCACAATAGTAGATATAATGGTCATCTGAGTTAAATTCACCCATTCCAGTCCATTTAGTTTCCTGATTCCTAAAATGTCTATGTTCACTCTTGCCATCTCCTATTTGACCACTTGCAATTTGCCTTGACTCATGGACCTAACATTCCAGGTTGCTATGCAATACTGCTCTACCCAGCATTGGACTTTACTTTCATCACCAGTCACATCCACAACTGGGTGTTCTTTTTGCTTTGGCTCCATCTCTTCATTCTTTCTGGAGTTATTTTTCCACTGATCTCCGGTAGCATATTGGGCACCTACCGACCTGGGGAGTTCATCTTTCAGTGTCCTATCTTTTTTCCTTCTCATACTGTTCACGGGGCTCTCAAGGCAAGAATACTGAAGTGTTCCCTTCCTCTTGCTTGACCTGAGGCCAAACTCTGCTGGATGTAATGAAGATAATGTTGACCTCCTTCAAAAGGTCCCATGCATGCACTACTTCACTCAGTGTTCCCAGCCGTGGAGCAGGCCACCGCCAACCCACATCTCTACTGGAGAACCCTGGACACTCATGGGCATGTCTGGGCCAGTCTCTTGTGGGGTCACTGCTCCTTTCTCCTGGGTCCTGGTGCACACAAGATTTTGTCTGTGCCCTCCAAGAGTCTGTTGCCCCAGTCCTGTGTAAGTTCTGGTGCGTCTATGGTGGGGTTAATGATGACCTCCTCTATGAGGGCTTATGCCATACCCAGCGCTGCTGCATCTAGAGTCCCTGCCCCTGTGGCAGGCCACTGCTGACTGGTACCTCCACAGGAGACGCTCAGACACAGTTCTGGCTCAGTCTCTGTGGGTTGGGCATGCGTTTTGCGCCCTTCCCAGGTCTGAGCAGCTCAGGCGACCAGGTGCTTGGTGAGTGCACTCGCCCAGATGGGCCATGTATCTTAATCACCTCCCTGGTCCCGGCCACTTTGTTTCCTGGGTGCAGTGCAAGAGCACCATCTCAGGTGTGCCATATGTCCCCTCTGAAGAGCTGATCTCAGGCTGCGACCCTCCTGGTGGATGTCAACCATCCAGAATCCCAGGAACACTTGGGTGGAAGCTGGGAGCCTGCTCACAGTTTATTGGAAGATGCCATCTCTGAGGCTGAGATTGCAGCAGCCCCTTGCCTTCTGGCTCTGGCTGTCTCAAGCCTGCCTCTCTGCCTCTGGGCTGGGAGGGGTCGGTACACGGCTAGCTCTCCTTTGGTATTCGCTCAATCCTTTGTTCTGTGTGGATCACAACAAACTGTGGAAAATTCTTAAAGAGATGGGAATACCAGACCACCTGACCTGCCTCTTGAGAAACCTGTATGCAGGTCAGGAAGCAACAGTTAGAACTGGACATGGAACGACAGATTGGTTCCAAATAGGAGACGTCAAGGCTGTATATTGTCACCCTGCTTATTTAACTTATATGCAGAGTACATCATGAGAAATGCCAGGTTGGTTGAAGCACAAGATGGAATCAAGATTGCCAAAAGAGATATCAATAACCTCAGATATGCAGATGACACTACACTTATGGTAGAAAGTGAAGAAATGAAGAGCCTCTTGATGAAAGTGAAAGAGGAGAGTGAAAAAGTAGTCTTAAAACTCAACATTTGGAAAACTAAGATCATGGCATCTGGTCCCATCACTTCATGGCAAATAGTGGGGAAACAGTGGAAACAGTGACAGACTTTATTTTTTGGAGCTCCAAAATCACTGCGGATGGTAACTACAGCTATGAAATTAAAAGACACTTACTCCTTGGAAGAAAAACTATGACCAACCTGGACAGCATATTATAAAGCAGAGACATTAATTTACCAACAAACATCTGTCTAGTCAAAGCTATTGTTTTTCTATTAGTCATGTATGGATATAAGAGTTGGACTATAAAAAAGCTGAGCACTGAAGAATTGATGTTTTTTCAACTGTGGTGCTGGAGAAGACTCGTGAGAGTCCCTTGGACTGCAAGGAGATCCAACCAGTCAGTCCTAAGAAAATCAGTCCTGAATATTCATTGGAAGGACTGATGCTGAAGCTGAAATGCCAATATTCTGGCCACCTGATGCGAAGAACTGACTCCTTGGAAAAGACACTGATGCTGGGAAAGATTGAAGTTTGGAGGAGAACAGTGCGATAGATGATGAGATGGTTGGATGGCATCACTGATGTGAGGGACATGAGTTTGAGTAGACTCAGGGAGTTGGTGATGGACAGGGAAGCCTGATGTGCTGCAGTCCATGGGGTGGCAAAGAGTGGACACAACTGAGTGACTGATCTGTACTGATTCTTCTTGATAAGGACACAGCTTTATATAGAAGGATCTTACTTAGTGCATATACTGTCTCCTGAAAAACAGCACTTTGTTTTGCAAAGGACTATAACCAGAACATCCCTATGGAAAAGAAATGCAAAAAGGCAAAATGGTTGTCTGAGGAGGCCTTACAAATAGCTGTGAAAAGAAGAGAAGTGAAAAGCAAAGGAGAAAAGGAAAGATATACCCATTTGAATGCAGAGTTCCAAAGACTAGCAAGGAGAGATAAGAAAGCCTTCCTAAGGGATCAGTGCAAAAAAATAGAGGAAAACAATAGAATGGGAAAGACTACAGATCTCGTCAAGAAAATTAGAGATACCACGGAAACATTTCATGCAAAGATGGGCTCAATAAAAGACAGAAATGGTACGGACCTAACAGAAGCAGAAGATAATAAGAAGAGGTGGCAAGAATACACAGAAGAACTGTACAAAAAAGATCTTCATGACCCAGATAATCATGATGGTGTGATCACTCACCTAGAGCCAGACATCCTGGTATGTGAAGTCAAGTGGGTCTTAGAAAGCATCACTACGAACAAAGCTAGTGGAGGTGATAGAATTCCAGTTGAGCTATTTCAAATCCTGAAAGATGATGATGTTAAAGTGCTGCACTCAATATGCCAGCAAATTTGGAAAACTCAGCAGTGGCCACAGGACTGGAAAAAGTCAGTTTTCATTCCAGTCCCAAAGAAAGGCAATGCCAAAGAACGCTCAAACTATCGCACAATTGCACTCATCTCACACGCTTGTAAAGTAATGCTCAAAATTCTCCAAGCCAGGCTTTAGCAGTACATGAACCACGAACTTCCAGATATTCAAGCTGGTTTTAGAAAAGGCAGAGGAATCAGAGATCAAATAGCCAACATCCATTGGACCATCGAAAAAGCAAGAGAGTTCCAGAAAAACATATATTTCTGCTTTATTGACTATGCCAAAGCCTTTGACTGTGTGGATTACAATAAACTGTGGAAAATTCTGAAAGAGATGGGCATACGAGACCACCTGACCTGCTTCTTGAGAAACTGATATGCAGGTCAGGAAGCAACAGTTAGAACTGGACATGGACCACAGACTGGTTCCAAATAGGAAAAGGAGTACGTCAAGGCTGTATATTGTCACCTTGCTTATTTAACTTATATGCAGAGTACATCATGAGAAACTCTGAGCTGGAAGATGCACAAGCTGGAATCAAGATTGCTGGGAGAAATATCAATACCCTCAGATATGCAGATGACACCACCTTTATCGCAGAAAGTGAAGAGGAACTAAAAAGCCTCTTGATGAAAGTGAAAGAGGAGAGTAAAAAAGTTGGATTAAAGCTGAACATTCAGAAAACTAAGATCATGGCATCTGGTCCCATCACTTCATGGCAAATAGATGGGGAAACAGTGGAAACAGTGACTGACTTTATTTTTCTGTGCTGCAGTCATGAAATTAAAAGACGCTTACTCCTTGGAAGAAAAGTTATGACCAACCTAGACAGCATTTTGAAAAGCAGAGACATTACTTTGCCAACAAAGGTCCATCTAGTCAAGGCTATGGTGATCATGTATGGATATGAGAGTTGGACAGTGAAGAAAGCTGAAAGCTGAAAAATTGATGCTTTTGAACTGTGGTGTTGGAGAAGACTCTTGAGATTCCCTTGGACTGCAAGGAGATCCAACCAGTCCATCCTAAAGGAGATCAGTCCTGGGTGTTCATTGGAAGGACTGATGCTGAAGCTGAAACTCCAATACTTTGACCATCTCATGTGAAGAGTTGACTCATTGGAAAAGACCCTGATGCTGGGAGGGATTGGGGGCAGGAGGAGAAGAGGACGACAGAGGAAGAGATGGCTGGATGGCATCACCGGCTTGATGGGCATGAGTTTGAGTAAATTCCGGTAGTTGGTGATGGACAGGGAGGCCTGGCGTGCTGTGATTCATGGAGTTGCAAAGAGTCGGACACGACTAAGTGACTGAACTGAACTGAACTGATAACCAGGCTAGCATTTCAGCCCTGCTTTCATGTGGGGCTTCCCTGGTGAGTCAGATGGTAAAGAATCTGTTTGCACTACAAGAGATCCAGGCTTGATCCCTTGCTCAGGAAGATCCCCTGGAGAAGAGAATGACTACCCACTCCAGTATTCTTGCCTGGAGAATTCCATGGACTGAGAGACCTGGCAGGCTACAGTCCATGGGGTCGCAAAGAGTCAGACACGACTGAGCAAGTAACACTGCATGATGTAGGCTGTTCTAGTGTGCTAACAGACTACCTCTTTCAGAATGGTATGCAATTCAAACTAAGGATCCACTGTCACAGACCCTTTCCTACATCCTCTTAGCTGAAATGTGCATGCACTGGCTTGGTTCTGTGCTATGTGGTATCCCATGTCTGTGGACTAGGCGGCATTCATAGGACCTCACCAGAGGTTCTGGCTAAATCTCTGTGGTTGAGAAAGACAAACCTGTACCAGAATAGGTCTCTGTCGCTGTCACCAATGGTTCTTCAGAATGGAAGGCACTGAATATAGTCAACTTGGAGCAAAATGTCATGCTGGGTATAAATATTAGTCTCTGTTGTTAATAGGTTGAACATTCAACATAAAGAGGTAGATTGACTATGGGAAGGAGGAGTCCACATGTCGCCTTCATCTCAGCCACTCAGTTCATACTCCTTCCTTACTAGTTCCTAGCTGGCCGGTGTTGGAAGTCAGCTAACACAAACTGGCTAAATCATCTGTCTCCTTAGTTTTCCAGGGCCTTTCCAGAGGTGAGTGCTTTGTAGTGGGATATACAAGTCTTCACATGCCTTGCTCCCTCCCAAATGCCACCCACCTCTTGTTTCCAATTTCCCAACTCTTTTCCTCATAGACCCTGACCACTTCCAGCTACTCTTCCCCTATAGCTACTTTTTCTTTAACGTACAATCATGGCTCACAGCTCCATTTTTGAAAAATATTAGTTTTCACTGACTCTCAAGATAACCCTGGATTGTAGCTTCTGCTTTTTATTTTTAACTTATACCAACCTACCAAGCTCATCCATCTGTAAACCCAATTGGCACCCATTTGTAAGTCCTCCTACAACTGGCCATATAGGAATGTCCCTCTGCAATATAGCCATGGGGACAAGCTTGAGGAGAGGTACTGGTGCAATTCTGGTGGGAGATATGGGGGTCTGAGCCACCTGTTCAAGCTGCTGACACATACTATTTGGTCCAGCTACCTTTCCACCCTGAAATATGATCTCCGTCTTACAATGGATTACTGCTGTGCTCATCGGACTGTGTGATTTGGTGATCCTGTTGCTCATAACTGGTAGTTCTATGCATGATCATTGCTGCTGCTAAGTCGCTTCAGTCGTGTCCAACTCTGTGCGACCCCATAGACGGCAGCCTACCAGGCTCCCCCATCCCTAAGATTCTCCAGGCAAGAACACTGGAGTGGGTTGCCATTTCCCTCTCCAATGCATGAAAGTGAAAAGGGAAAGTGAAGTTGCTCAGTCGTGTCCAACTCATGGCGACCCCATGGACTGCAGCCTACCAGGCTCCTCTGTCCATGGGATTTTCCAGGCAAGAGTACTGGAGTGGGGTGCCAATGCCTTCTCTGGCATGATTATTAGACATCCCATAATGAAATATTCTGCCTCTACCGGAGTCCAATAAAACATTGAGTTGTTTTTCAAAGACTTATAATTCTCATTCAAATGGCATGCCCTTGCTTTAGAACTTCATGGACTTTCAACGTAATTCTCTCAGTTAGATTTGCCATTTTTTGACTTATCTTCTTGGTGGAGGATGGGAAGCAGCAGGAACATCCCAGCTCTAATTTCCCTGCTTTGCCCAGTCATTGGCTGAAACAGACAAGGGAGAGGATGGCCAACATCATGGGAAGGTAGCTGCAAGTGGCACAGCTGAGACTGTCTGCCAATGACTCTTTGCAGCAAGTTCTCTCAAAGGGAGAATTGAACTACAGTGCTATTGCATCTCAGCTGGATCAATCTGCATTTATACATCTGTCTTGACATCTCTGTATGTGCATGCTAAGTCGCTTCATTCCTGTCTGACTCTTTGAGACCTTGAGGACTGTAGCTGGCCAGGCTCCTCTTTCCATGAGATTCTCCAGGCAAGAATACTGGAGTGGGTTGCCATGCCCTCCTCCAGGTCATCTTACCAACAGAGAGATTGAACCCATGACTCTTATGTTGCCTGCATTACCAGGTGGATTCTTTACCACTAGCCCATATCTCCATCTCTATCTAAATGTGTCACATTTCACCATATACATAGGTGAAGGTGAATCCTTAGGACTAAATCCCTATCTAAAGGAATTATCTAAAGGATTTAGCCCCAAGAATCTGCCATATTTATTCACATAAGAAGGTATTTTAGTAGAATTCATCAAATTGCCAGGTTGCCAGTGAAGGATCATATAAGCAAATCAAAAGATGGCAATAGTTTTACCACGCTTTGGTGTTTTTCTGCATATTCCAAAATTTCAACATGCAAACCTTTTGCAATTGCAACCATTTTGAAAGAGAATTAAGAGACTTCTCGCCCGACTCTCAGAACCTAGAAATAATGCTTTCAGAACCTACCCATGATCATAATCTGGACCACATTAAGAGCTTTGGCCATTCAGATGAATCAAGTCTCCTTGTTCTGTATTCCTTCATGTGCACCATAAGATGCCTGCCACTGAGCTACCAACATTTGTATCACCTTTGTAGTATACCACTAGTCAAAGATAACGTGGAACATTTCCAAGGACCCCAGTATGATTTCTTTCTCTCTGAGCAAGAATGGAAAGAAACATCAAAGCATCAGGGAGTAGTCACACACTCTGAAGAGTCAGAAGTTTTAGAGTCTGGAACAATATTGCCTTCACAGGACAATGAAACTACTTTATAGATTTAATTTCATGTTCTGGAGTGCAGCAGACAATTTCCCTTTGGATAAGCTTTCTCCAAACGTGGCAACTTTGGCAACTTTCACATAGACAAACCAAGAGGACCTGGAACGTTCAAGAAGCTGGGTACAAGCTCAGCCACAAGAGCAAGCTAAGCACATTGTTAAAAATAACAATAAGGATAATAAAGCTAACAATGATAATCTCTCTGGTGAGATAAAAGGTTATTGTGACCTCCAGATTGCAATGACAAATATCCTGCCTGGAATAACGCTTTCTTCATCCTTGTGAATTTGGAAGTCCAGAGCCAGGCTGCAGGCAGGCACCAGCCCCAGCTTTCACTTGCTTACCCTCCAGTGGCTGCCAATGGCTCAGGTTGCAAATTTGTTTATATTTAGAAGAACAGGTGTGTGGCTGAGTTCTAAATCAAGTCAGTGCCCTGCTGGTGTCATCTTGATGCATTTCATATGGCAGGAATAACTTAATATGGAAAAGGGCAACACGCCTACCCTGACTTCATAAGAGCTGCACCAAGTGTATAGAAACTTTATGTCATGACTTCAATTCACTGATTCAATTCACTGTCCCCTCTTTGAACAAACCTGCAAGTGTGTGTGTTTGTGTGTGTGTGTGTGTGTGTGTGTGTGTGTGTGTGTTAGTGGTTTCCTGTGAGAAAAGGAATTAGAAGCCCTAGATTCAAATGAAGTCTCATTAGAAGTCTGAGTTATCTCTTACCTGTGTGACCTGGGGATGACATATAATCATTGGTGTTCTGTGGGTCCCTTTTTTAATATACCAAGATTGTTGTGAAGCTCAAATTCCACCATGTAGGTGAATGTGTTTTCCCAGTGCTAAGGTCATAGATGTAAAATAGCATGATGCATGTAAAAGATCTTTATGATGCTAAATATGCACTATAAATGCAAACTAGTAGAATGGGTGGAAATGTGCAGTGAGCAATGTTATAAATGTCCGATCCATGACGGTAATCCAAGACCAGGTGTTCTTGAAGACATCAGGTTGGCAGTCATCTCCTTTAATTGCTCTTACTATTATGAGTTCTGATGAAAACATAATATATGAAGAAGTGGAGACACTCAGTTATAATGTAAAGTTATCCTACTAGGAACTTAAACTCTGATACTTGTCTAGGCTTTCAACTTAATTCTGTTCAATTTACCATGGGACACTGAGAAAACTTGCATCATTTTATAGCATCCCTAAATGAAGTAGGTACCAAGTAGGAGGTTTTTCTGTGGAAAAGGAAAGGGAATTTATGTTTCCATGTCATTTCATTTATATTAGGGTTGATTGTGTGTCATTAAAAGCTATATTGAAAAAATAGTATATAGAAAAAATAACTTATGCTTTTCATAAAGCAGCTTTATCATTTAGTACTTCTTAATGAAAAGCTTCCTGTCTACCTCATGCATCTTTTTCCTCATATTATACTGGACCATTCCAAAACAAGTAAATACACATACAATCTTTCCCCAAATACAAGTGACAGTAGGAGCACCTAAAATGGACTTGAACTTCTCCTGAATCATCTTTAAGGTCTACTTAGTTGTTCTGAGATACAGGCAGGAAGAGAGAACAGTGTCATTCCAAATATGTTGACCTAAAAGATGCAAGAATCCCACCATCATAATATTCCAGAAGCAAAGTCACGGGAGGTTCTCTGGTTCTCTTCCTCCTAGGACTGAGATTCCCCTTGCCACATGCCTAGCCCAGGCTGTGGTCCAACCTCCACTTGGCCAGCCTTGCTCAGTGATTGGAGCTGCTTGGGGGTGTGGCCCCAGACTCGCGTGGCCCAGCTTACTGATTGAGTGTTTCAGTGACGTTCAAACTGCAGGTGCTAATAGCCTGGATTTCTCTCTCTCTCTCTTTCAAATTCTCTCTCATTCTTTCTCTGCTATGTGGTTTCTGGGCTACAAATCCATTGATGTTTGACTATAGTGGAATGGAAGACAGCTTCGCTTGTTACTGCTCCACGTAAAATGACATGTATCCCACCAAGGCAATGACATGTATAAAATAATTTGTTGGTTTCAAGGATTTCTTTTTCAAGATGGAAAACATATTTTGTTGCTTTTTTTTTAAGTAGAGATATAAAAATGTAGGTTATTTAAAAAATAGTAAATAAAAATGCATTTTAAAAAAACAAATGGAGGAAAGACACTAATGAAGTTGATGAGAATGGGAAGAAGGTTTGGAAAAACCAAGATTGAAAAAAAAAACAAAATGAGGAGGGCAGAATAATAGAGAGAGAGAGGTGAAAGCAAAAAAAAAAAAAAAAGCCAGAATCACACTCGAAGAGAAGGGTGGAAGGGAGAGAGGAAGAAAAAAGAAGCAAGGGAGGAAAGAAAAAAGGGGGAAGGAAAGGAAGGCAGGATGGAAGAAGAAAAAAAGCAAGGAAGGAAGAAAGAGATTTGAGGTGAGTGTACTGATCATGGGTGTATTACTCACTGGTGTCCACGCTGCCTGCACCCTGTGACCGTACCAGCCATAATAATAGTTAACAATAACACTTACTGAATGTTTACTATCGCGCAGACTTTATTGTAAGTACTTTAAATGTGATCCTCACCATAACTATATGAGTTCATTTCTATTATTATAGTCACCGTCATCACCCTCAGATTGGAGAATTGTGCGCTCTACAACTCGTTGGGGTTGATGGCAGGGCCAGGATTCTGACCCAGGTAGGCGTCACACAGCAGACCACCGGCCTCTCAACTCCTGAGGCTTCTTCTCTTCTTCTCCAAATTGACTATCAGCCAGTTTGCTTTTATTGCTGAGATTTCTATGAGCCTTACAGAAGTTAAAAGTAACATGTTCTGCATCTAGAAACCCTGTATTTAGTACCATTAGTAAAGCGCAAAGACCATTTTAAATTTGAAGTGTATTTTCTTCGATGATGTAAGCTTTAAAATTTTACAGATACTTGGTAAATTTCCAGCTGCTTCAAGCTCCTTTGACACTTCCAAAATTTATAATGCCTTATTGCTTTGCGTATAGTGATCAGAGTTGCTTTAATCCCCGTTAACAAAGGGTTTTAATTAAAACTAATATTTAGTTCTGCTTTCAATTAAATTATTGTTTTGTAACTTGGTTAGAATCTGCTTGCTGTGCAGAAGACCCAGGTTCAATCTCTGAGTCGAGACGATCCTTTGGATAAGGGAATGGCTACCCACTCTAGTATTCTTGACTGGAGAATTCCATGGACAGAAGAGCCTAGCTGGCTATGGTCCATGGGATTGGAAAGAGTTGGACAGGACAGAACAACAAACATTTTCACTAAGACTAAGTAAGAAATAATAATAGAAGCACATTGTGTAAAAGCGATAAATTTTACATGTATGTAATAAATGCACCCAGGGGGCATGTCAATAATTAATGAACAAACAAAATGGATTAATTATTGCTTAATAACAGCTTTTAAATTGCTTTTAGCACACCTCTAGAAGCCCTTCTAAAAATACTTACCAGTAGAAGAAGGTTTCTCAAGTGATAGCATTGAAATTAAAGAAGTATCCCTTTATTTTCTATGAGTTTGCTGAAATTAAGCTCAGCATCCGTTCAGAAAAATGGAATTATTTTAAGTACTTTGCACAGAAGCATTAAGACCAGAAATTAATTGTTTAAAGAGGTGTTGAACAAACATGAGATGGAGAAGCAGAAAGGAAGCAGGGCTGTTAGCCAGAGAAGAGAAGCACAGCGTTGCCCCCGGGCTAGATTTCACAGCTTCCACATAATGCTAACATGTTGGACATCCTCCAGTTTCCAGAAAGCTAGTATAGAAGGAAGTGCATTTCTAAAATCCCTTTAAATCTAATCTGAGTAGACAGCGCCTAAATAAGGGTATTACGACAGCAGAAGAATATACCACTTTTGTGGCATTTATCTGAAATCTCTTGGTTTGACCTCATAAGCACTTACACAAACCAGCTGTTCTACCAAAAAAAATAAAGGAAACAGGAATTTGGTTAGAGGCATTCTATTATTATTTATTTTAAAATAAAAATAGGTAGTACTGTCCATTGTCTGTAGGAGTTTTTAAACATCTCTTTGTTCTATTGGCTCTTCTATGTTTGATATTTAACTATCTTTATCTTTATTATTTTGCCTTAACTCTTAACAACGACTTTTCAAATTTAGTGATTTGTTATTTTTTCTTTGGACTATAAAGTTAATAAAACTTGTCTGCCCCTTAAATGGATTGCAAAGTGACTTACTGAGTGAGGAGTGATAACTTGTGAGGAAACAGTCGATTAAAGAACAATTCTGGGCTTCCCTGGTGGTCCAGTGGTAAGGAATTCACCTGCCAATGCAGGGGACACGCTTCGATCCCTCGACTGGGAAGATTCCACATGCCTCAGGGCAACTAAACCCATGTGCCACAACTACCAAGTCCTTCCTCTAGAGGCCATGCTCAGCAATAAAAGAAGTCACCACAATGAGAAGCCCAACACTGCAATGAGTAGCCCCCACTTACTGCAACTAGGAGAAAGCCTGCGCAGCAACAAAGACTCAGCACAACCCAAAGTAAATAAACAAGTAATAAAAAGGAGTTAAAAAAGGAACAGCTCCAACTGTAAAGTGCTGCCACGACTCTAAGAATATCCCACAAAGTCACTTACAGATGCTGGAGATGATGTTCACGAGTTTTATTATACTTCTTAGAGAGAGCAGTGATTTCAAGGAGATTGCTTTATTCTGATCCCCACAGTCAATTTTGAAGTTGATGGCATTTAATTTTGTGTATGCATTTAGAAAGAAATGAGATGGCTTGATGGTGAAAAACATTTCAGGACTTTTCTTTCATTAGATTAAAAAGCAGGTATTTTGACACATATTGCTTGTTTGCAGCAAAAGAAAAAAAAAATGGTGATCAGCCCATGCTTCATGTTAGGTGAAAAAGATTCATTTTTAAAATTAGCAAATGTTATCTGGAAATGCAGCTGTAATACATTAATTTTGATCAAATTCTGAATGTCATGTACAGCCAAGTTAATTTCACTGAGGGCCAAGACGATGCTGTTACATTTAGGTGGGGCTAGTCAAGTGAATCTTGTTCACCAGTGCAGTGGGGAATCTTCTGGGTTCATGGATTTAAAAGCCTCAAAACAACTTATCTGCTTAGAGATTTCCTGAGCCTTGTGAGGGACAGATTCATGCTGAGATTGTTCCTCCATGAGGACCATGAGAGAGAAGACCTTCTCTCTCTTCTTTGGAGATTCTCAAACTGTGTGTTCAAATACAAAGTCCATAAGATGTGAAGGATTCCAGTAACTCTGAAAGCATTTAAGAAGAAGACTCACCTTTGCAAGATTAAGTTCAGGATTCACTTTTCATTTGGGCTAAATATTGGCTATCAGTCAAGAAGTGGGGAGCAATAGAAAGATTATATTTAAAACAAGCAACAAAAAAGCTCAACATAAAATGGGGGTTTCACAGAATTCTCAAAAAATCTTTCAAAGCAGCATAGTATCATATAAACATGAAATCTACAGACAGGTAACTTGAATTTATGTACTGACTCTATCATTTAGTAAATGCAAGATTTGGGGCAAATTACTTCATCACTGTTTCCTCACCCCATCAAATGAAAATAACAGTAGTGCCAATTTCATAGAGTTAGCACAAGGATTAAGTGAATTGAAATTTGTAGAGCTCAGAATGGTGCTTGGCACATACTAACCACTCCATATGTGTTTGTTAAAGAAACAAATTCCTTTCTTGAACTAGGAACGTCACTCCCAGCTGTCTACGCACAACACACGCAAGCCCCAATGCTGAAGCAATAAATCCTTCTGAGAGAGAAAATCACAGGCTCCCAGAGCCTTATTTTCAGAATCTCTCATGTTGCTTCCAGACTCTGGCTATTTAATCCTTCCAGAACAACCAAGAGAGAATTTACGCAAATAAACTTCTCCTTTTACAGAAGAGAATGTCGCTGTCCAGGAAGATCAAGTGTTTTCCTTGAGACAACCCAACGGACTCTACCCACGCCCCATGTCTGTGGCTCTTATAAACCACCACAAGAGTGCTTAGTCGCTCAGTCCAACTCTTGCAACCCTACGGACTGTAGCCCTCCAGGCTCCTCTGTCCGTGGGATTCTCCAGGCACGAATACTGGAGTGGACTGCCATTTCCTTCTCCAGGGGATCTTCCCCACCCAAGGGATAGAAACCATGTCTCCTGAATCTCGTGCATTGTGGGCAAATTATTTACCCCCTGGGCCACCAGGGAAGGTTCCTTATTAAGCATAGGTGATACAAAGTTGGTAGGAAATCAAAAACTTATAAGTGTGACATGCAAGCCAATTTGAAAAATAAGTACCTATAGAGAATGAAACCACTGTACAAAGTTTATGAAACTTTTTAGAAACTGGGTCTTTTTTGATGGCTTCAGAAAACAAAGTACAAATTGCTGAATGTATATAAGGCTCCACTTAAATTTCCTAATTGAGAAGGGAACAAGAATGTGCAGCTGGATTTTATAAAATAACCAGTTATGCATATAAGTTTTATTCAAATACATATGAATATAGTTTGACTCTACCTTGCCAGGAAGGAAAGAACATTATCAAGGTGATATAAGAGCCCTCACTGTGGTGGGATGTGTCACCTGCTAAGGGTATAAAAAGGGAAGAAATGAATAAGAAAAGAGGTTTGGGCAAAAACGATGGATATTTTCACTGCCCTCTCCCATAGTCACTTGATGAGCTTTGAAAAGCACTAGTTTTGTCCATAAACATTTCTTCATACCAAGTCTTGTTTGTATAAGAATCTTTGGACTTTTCCCAGTTTAACAAAGTATCTCGTAGAGGGGAGAGAAGGAGAGAGAGAGGCAGGGAGGGAAGGAGGGGAAAAGAGACATTTTCAGTTATTCCTGTGTTAAAGCATACGTTGAAAAAATGGTAACATCTAGTATTTATACTTTTTCTGATACCAAAGCAATAGATCCTCATTGCACAAAATGAGTGTTTTTAAAATATACAGAAGAAAATCAAACTGACTCCAGTGTGTCTGGGTATCACACACACCCATCTCCTAAGACTATAAATTCTTATGAATTAAAAAAAAAAAAAATCAAATTAGTGTCTAGGTGTATAGTTTTATGACTTGGTTTTGTACTTTATTGTGAGTCTTTTTCGATTTTGATTTCGATTGCTTGACTGCAATGGCAGCCCACTCCAGTATTCCTGCCTGGAAAATTCCATGAACAGAGGAACCCGGTGGGCTACGGTCCACGGGGTCACAAAGAGTCAGCCACGACTGAGCACGTCAGCACATGCACTTCTGTAATTATTTCCTCATGAGAATTTTCTGGAAGTGGAAATCTTGGATCAAAATGCGGGAGAGTTTTAAAGCATTTAATATAATACTGTGTTTTGTATTTTCTCTAGTTTTTGCTAACCTTAAAAATTATTTTTTTCCAATATAAAAATGTCTTCAGTTTATCAGTTCAACTGCTTTTCTGTTTAATTCTTAGTTTTTTGCTTTTATCTGCCTTATACCACTTCCCATGCTTTTCTCATGGTTATTTTCCATTATTATTTCATTTTATTTAAGGATTAAGTGGTTCATTTTCATTCTTTTTCTAGCAAGAGTGATAAGCAATTTAAATGTAATTTCTCATTTAACCCTAGCAAGAACCCATAGAGACCTTTATTAGCTCCATCTTACAGATGAGGAATAAGGATTCAAATGAAGGAAACAATTTCCAGAGATTGCAGAGCTAGTAGATGGTGAAATGGGTCTGACTTCTCTGTATCTTACAAGGATTGAAAAACAATGAGCTTCCTTTTGTGTGAGCACAGCTCCATGGCCACATCTTCAGAGACGGACATAACACCCTTCCAATGCTACACCTGAACAGTAACAATGTGCTCTTTACATAGGACAGTAGTTTTTCTTTAAAGCCGTTAAGTGACAGCAAACTTTTGCTGAAAATACACCAATTCTTATATTATTATAGAAGAAAATTTACCAAGGAGTTTTCTGTTGCATCTGGTGTTCCTATGAATAATTCTTATAAAGGTTAAGGAATGTTTGGTGTTAAGGAATATTTTTGGTGTTCCTCTTGCCTATAATGCTCTCACTGTATTTTTTGGAGAGTGGAGAGGAGCGCTTTTTAGAGTTTATTGCCTTTCCACAAGTCATTCTCCTCTAGAAGCTTTCTCTGAAATATCCTCTGAACCTTCTCATGGATTCTCACAGTACCCTGCATGCTCTTCCTGGGAGTTCTAGCAGAATACCTTTTCCAAGTATAAGTTTATAAATTCTAAATAAGTGAATGTTGAGGAGATGTCTGCTTATAATTGCAGTATTTCGCCATAAAAGATTTAGCAACTCGCTAATAGAAATGTAGAGCTTTCTTTTAAACAAATAAAGAACAGCTGCTGTCATTGGGTCTCCAAACAACGTGGTTCTATCAGTTCAGACAAAGGACTTGATCATGATAAAAACCATGAAGATGGCCCGACAGTGATAGACACTCACTTCTGTGGATGTATGATGAACAGCATCCCACATACATGAGAATGGACTTGCAAGGCCACCTGTCCATTGAAACAATATATTGAAGTCCATAAAAGCAATGTTCAAAATTGCTCTCAAATAGCTTCACTCCACTTTGTCTCCAATCATTCTAACAGTCATTCGGCCCTTGTGTCAGAGGTGGGCAGCAAGAAATTATATCCATGACAATAGCTTGGCTCTGGGGTAAACGAGGAAGCCATGAGAAACCCTCTTGTAACTTTTCCTTTCTTAGCTTGGCCAGGTTCAGATCACGGCAAATCACATTGCTCAAAGCAGAGGCCAAGAGCTGTAGCAAAAGTGATGGATAAAAAAAAAAAAAGAGAACAAAAAAAAAAAACAAAAAAAAACAAAAAAAAGAAACGAAAAAAAAAAAAAAAAAAAGAGAACAAAAAAAAAAAACAAAAAAATAAAAACAAAAGTGATGGATAATGCTGGGTCCTCATGCAGGTAGTCCCTGTGACCCAGGCTGCTTCAGGCAGGTGCTGTCTGCACATAGAGCAGGCACATGTGCCTTTATGCACTTGACTCCTTTCCAGCAAAAGTAAAAGAGACCTTCATAAAGCTCCACACCCCAAGGAAAACAATTTGAAGGGTCTCGCCAGCTTGGCAAGCCCATCTCACAACGCTGCTCTGCTGACAGATAACACCTCTCTCTGCACGATTCCCACTTCTCAGAGCAACAGTTAGAAACATTTGCAACTTTTGAGAGAGTGAGAGCACCTGGAGCTCCACTCAAGCCAAAGGGATGCAGAGAGGGTTAATTAGATGATGGTTCAACTACTGAGCACCTGTTCTATGCCAGGCATTGGGAAAGGGACTGAAGGTACCATGCTGGGCAGAAATAGACACGTTCTGTAACTCAAGGGGCATCACAGGGAATCCAAAAATCAAAACTATCATAGACCTCATAATGGTTTCCTAATGTTGCCATAAGAAAGTATCAGAAACTGCGTGACTTAAAACAACAGAAATGTATTCTTTCACAGTTCTGGAGGACAGAAGTCTGAAATCAAGATGTTGACAGGGCCAAGCTCCCTCTGAAGATTCTAGGAGACAACACTTCTTTGCTTTTTCCAACTTCTGGCATTCCTCGGCTTGGAAGACATTTCACCCATCTTCTTCTCTGTGTATCTCTACGCCCTCTTTTCTTTCAAGGACAGCAGATACTGTATTTAGAGCCCATCCCAAATGATGATTTCATCTCAAGATCCTTAATTAATTACATCTGTAAAGGCCCTACTTCCAAATAAGGTCACATTCTGAGGTTCTCAGTGGATATGAATTTTTGGGAGACACTATTCAATCTACCACACAACCTAATATATAATTAGAAACCAAATGTGGCCAGTGAAAGGAAGGAATATACTCTTATGGGTGGATAATAAAGGAGTGTGAATTAGACTTCAGATGTAGTAGTTTTCTTTTGCTAGGTAACAAACTTCACAAACATAACAGCTTAAAACAATAAGCACTTAATGTCTCAAACTTCTGTAGGTCAGAACTCAGGCATGGTGTGGCTGGATTCTCTGCCCAGGATCACAGAAACTGAAATCAAGGTGTTGTCCAGACTGAGTTCTAGTCTGGAGATTGTGGAACAACCCACTAATAATCTCCATTCAGATGGTTGGAAGAAATCAGCTCCTTGTAGTTGTGGGACTGAGGTCCCATTTTCTTTGCTGCTGGGGGCTGTGTTCAACCTCTGGAGACTATCTACATTCCTTGTCACAGAGTCCTCTCCCTCTTCAAAGCCAGCAATGGAAAACCTTCTTTGCATTGAATCGCTCACAATTCAAATCTCTCTCCTCCAGAAGAGCACAGTGCCTTTTAGGGTTTACTGAACTGGGTTAGGCTCACCAAGGTTAAGTTCTCCATCTTAAGCTCAACTTAATTGGGGACCTAAATTATATTTACAAACTGCCTTCTCTTTAGTACCTAGATTAATATTTCATTAAACAACTTGGGAAAGGTATGTTTATACCTGGGACAAGTGTCTTGGGGACCATCTTTGAATTCTGCTAGTACAGTACATCAAGGAAAGCTTGCCTAGCGAAGTCTTCACAGACTTGGGACCCAGAAGGCGACTCAGCTAGATAAGGAGAGGGGAGGAGTGTTGTGGTCAGAATAAACGTGAAGAGGAAAGAGCAGCTCTCACAAAACTGAGAGGAGACCTATGTGGCAAGAGGACAGAGAGTAAGGGTGAGGACTGTGAGCATTGTGGAGGCTGGGCTCCATCATCCAGTGCCACACAGGCCACAAGAGGACTGGAGCCTTCCCCTCTGCAACTGGGGAGGTTGCACCAGAGATGGAATCTCTCTCAACCATCTTAATGTGAAAGTGTTAATTGCTCAGTTGTGTCTGACTCTCTGCAACCCCACTGACTGTAGCCTGCCAGGCTCCTCTGTCCATGGGATTCTCCAAGCAAGAATACTGGAGTGGTTTGCCATTCCCTTCTCCAGGGGATCTTCCCAAATTAGGGATCGAACTCAGGTCTCCTGTATTGCAGGCAGATTCTTTACCATCTGAGCCACCAGGGAAGCCCCTCAACCATCTACTGAGTTTGAAAATCTGGAAAAGGCCAAACTTGCAAGGATAAAAGTCAAAGTATTTATTAAGTGACTAAGCAAGGATACCAGCTATAGTCCTGAGTCATGCTCCCTTCAGCAGACCCTGGTGGCATGGCCTTTAGCCCACAGTTGCTGGTTTATAGGGAGGTCCAAGGAGTTCTAGGGAGGAAACAGTGGAGGATCCTTGGTAGGGTGACTATATAATTTATCACCCAAACTGGAACAGTTTTAGGAGTGACAGAGGGCACTGTATTAATCACACCATATAACAAGTACAAATCGGGACTGTCCAGGCAAAGCAGAAATTATGATGACCTGTCTTTTGGAACTCAAGGCAGTGACATTTTACCAATCAAAAAGTAAGTTTTTAAAATATATGTTAAAAAAATCTTCATGCATATTGACTACTCATCAGCATTGCACACTCAAAGTTAATTCAGTCACTAATCTGGCACTTATTGTCACTCTGGGAAATTGTTCTCACACCTCGATTTCCTATTTGAAAGTAAGTTTATTTCTGTTTCTCCTTAATTCATTCCATGTGAATTCCATTTAAATGGATTGATGTATAAGCATGTCTTTCTTTCTCAATGTGTAAATTGCAAAGTATTTCCTGTGGCTTTCCATTGTGATAGCACCAGGGAGAAATTTGATAAGACAAATAAAAATTCCCAAATGAACAATAGCGAGCATTGTGCTGAGAGATGCCCTATCTCTAAGGTCTGAGGGAGTTTAATCCTAGAGCCTGAAGCCTGGACTGTGTCTTCCATTTCTGCATACAAAGACCATTCTCTGCAGGAAGTCAGCCAGCTGTCACTCTGTTCTAGGCAGAGAAGAGAAAACCTCCACTCATTCCACAGGGGAGCCTTCCTCGTCCTTCTCCATTTATCAGCATTTTACCCGTTCCTCAGAGCCGACCTCAAATCCCACTGTCCTTGGGAATTCTTGACTTATGACGCCAGCGGGTGACTTGCTCCAGTTACACATTTTATGTCTTTGGTGTGCATCACGTGATGGGAATTTTATCACATAGCGCCCTGTTCAATAAGTGCCTGTTGTTCACGAGGTCCCAATTTTGCAACTTCTCACAACCAAATCCTGGAGTATAACAAATTGAGCTAATCAGCTTGAGCCCCTCACTTTGGGGGGCCCTCACAGCTCCTGGCAGCAGGTGGCTAAAGTTTCACATGACAGGGATGAATGTAAGAGCTGCCAACTGGTTGGAAAACAGATCCAAGGCGGGTGTGCACTCAGTGGAAGAATCATAATGACCCTGAAGGCTACAGCCCCTTCCATTTGCACCATTAAGACACATGGGTTTTTCTTCTTTTTGCCTTCACACCTACCCTTGAAGTTCAGCTTCACTTTAATATTTCCTAAAAAGCATGAGAAGAGCTACTCATTATGGTCTACACTATGCCTGTAGGTCTCTAGAATGCCTCTACGTGTTGCTTTAGCCGCTGTCTAAAGCAAGTGTTGGCAAACTTTTTCTGTAAATGGACAGATAGTAAATATTTTAGGCTTGCAGGCCATATGGTTTCTGTAGCAATTACTCAACTCTGCCATTATAGTGGGAATGCTCCCCAGACAGACAATATGTAAACCAATGAACGTGGCTTTCTCCAGTAAAATGTTATTAACAAAAACAGATGATAGACTGGATTTGGCCCATGGGCCAGAGTTTGTTAACCCCTGGTCTAAAGCCCAATCTAACATAGTATCCTACCAGCACGTTAAGCATGGGAAGCACAAGCTGTCTGAATCATAAAATGCGTAATTTTATATTTTTTCAACCTCTCTTCTTTCCTCCTCTACTTTCAGTCTTTAGTTTCTCAATAACAGTAGTTATAAATTTTACAGGGTATCCGGTAAGTCCAGCCTCACAGGAGAGAAATGTGTACTTTTCCATCCATAAGTCACACTTCCTTATTTCTGTAAACATTCACGTCTCTTATAAAGGAAGAAGGAAAGCAAATAACTTTTATCATTGGAGTCATTTGAAAATACAAACATATATAGAGAAAATGGCAAGTTCTGAGCATTTGTTGCAGCACATTAGTGAAGGGTGTAACTTGATCACTGCTGACCTGATTGACCATGTGTTTTATTGACTAGTTGCATCAGAATTTGTATGAATGAAAGACTTGTTTTGCCGTCTTTTTAACAGTAACTTTCCTCTGGTGTTGGGCTTATGGGAAAACCTCAATTTATTTTTTATCAAAGTTGCTTATTGATTAGATTAAGTTCTTTTTGCTAGATTATTGCAAAAAAAAAAAAATCAACATTGGAGCTCTGCTAGATCTTCATATAGTCAGAGAACTTTCATGTTCTTCCTCCCCTAATAGAAGTCTGAGAAACAGTATTAGTGAATTGCTGATTTTCCATCAGAGTCTTTGATAACTTGGTCTTTTTCTCCATCAACCTGAATAACCCAAGTCTCAACTTTGGAGAGATTCATTGACATGGAAGTGAAAAATTCATGATAGCTTTCCTATAAATATAATATGTCCTCATCAAGGGATATCCCTTTATTTACTTTTTACCACTCTTGCTGATCCATATATTTTGTTCTTTTCCTGCACAGAACATCTTTTTCAGTTCCCTGTTTCTAGACTTTCTTCCCCCCATATTTCCCAGTGCCCATGAGGTGCCTTTTTCCCTCTCCAAAAGGAGTCTCCCTACACTTTAAGACCTTTACTCAAAATCCTGGCTATGCTTCAACTTTTCCAAAATTATGCATAGGATAAAATTCTCTATAATGATTAAGAATTAAGATTGGATGGGATTCATGAGGGAAGACCATGACCATATGCGGATGTAACAGCTGCAGAACTGCACAGAATCTGTTAGTCACTATATGACTCTAAAATGGTCCTCACTGTGGAGACTGCTTGGTTCCTGGGTCACAGTTAAGACATCCAAGTCACCCCTGCCTTTGGCAATCCATGCCTGAGTCTCCCAGCTAGTGAGCAGATCAAGTCCAGAGCCTAAACTCAACACAGCAGCACCTTCAGACTTGAAGTATGAAGGTCAGAGCACTTTGAACTCCCTGTGGGAAAAAGTGTCCCTGGGGTCAAACGGGTTTGCTTTTGAACCATAACAACGTATGTTTTCTTGAAAGACACAGAAGAAGTTGTAATATGAAAAGAATTCCATAAATAAAGGTTATTAAAATGCCAGAAAATAGTCAAAGAATAGTCATACAAAACAGAGCCCTTGTTTAAATTTTAAAACAAGCCGACTTCACTATAATAGAAAAAACATGTGCTTGTTAAGCCCATGGGCCCAATTCTGCTTTCAATGAAAACCCGGAATTCCTGCTTAAGTCAATAAAGTGTGTGTCTGGAGAGGGGGAGCTGTTTTCAGAGTAATGGAAAAGACAGGGATGGACAGGGGAGCGAGATAATGCTCCAGGATTAGAATCTGAAATGAGGACCAGCCTGTAGTCAGCAAGTACCCACCACACCAGTATGACCATATGGCCATTGTTGAAGGCCAGTATCCATTCTGATTGGCCAGTGTTGTGCATTGTATTCGTTACCTATTTTTAACATCACACCTAAACAAGAGTCCCCTAAAATGTGCCAGCACCATAAACTCTAATTTGTCTACCAATTTAATTTTTTTGAGAGGGTCACAAAAGAGACTTGGTATTTAAAGAGGGTTCATAGCACTGTTTTTAGAAGCTATCCCCTTACTCTCTTTCTGAATCATATATTCATTATTCTTATTTTACATTGCCACTTGTTATGGATCAAGGAAAAAAAAATTGAGTGTTGAATGGCTAAACACCAAAAATATACTATATAATAGCATACTATAAATATAACATAAATATAAAAATATTTATTCATATGCCATCAAAGAAAGAAGACAAGTCAATGGACATGAGATTGAGCAAGCTCTGGGAGACAGTGAAGGATAAATAGGGAAGCCTGGCATGATACAGGCCATGAGGTCTCAAAGAGTCAGACATGACTGAATGGCTAAACAACAGTAAAGTAGTATCATGGGCTTCCCTGGTGGCTCGGACAGTAAAAAAATCTGCCTGCAATGACAAAGAGCCGGGTTTGATCCCTGGGTTGGGAAGATCACCTGCAGGAGGGCATGGAAACCCACTCCAGTATTCTTGCCTGGAGAATCCCATGGACAGAGGAGCCTGGTGGACTACTGTCCATGGGGTCACAGAGAGTCGGATACGACTGAGTGACTAAGCACAGCACAGCGCAGTAATACTGTATCAATTTAAACATTGGAAATCTACATCTGAAGAACTGAACTATTTTAAGAACGAGAAACACATGCTTTCATATATTGAACTGGTGTTACAAAAAATTGAACTCCCTTAATAGTTTAGTAAAAAAGGGAGGATTTCATGGCTTAACATAGTCAGACATCAGAAAGGCAAACAGTCCTCTAAACAAAAGCATGACAAAGAATCAGATCTAGAACACAGTCAGCGCCTTCTCTCTCCAAACCTCCACGCTCCATCTGTCTACGAGCTGGGTCCCTGCTCCCACACATCTCCACTTGGTGGGGACAAGGCCACCGACAGCTCTGAAGTCACATTCTTCATTGGCCAGATAGCAAAGATGGCTCTCTCTTCCCCAGTTTCAGTTTTCTTTTTCTTTTTTTTTTTTTTTTAATGTTTTCTATTGTGGCAAAAGCCACATAACATAAAGCATATTATTTTCATCATATTTAACTGTACAGGGGGACTAAGTGCATTCACGTCATTGTGAAGCTCTCATCATCACCCATCTCCCAAATCTTTCACTTTTCTATACTGAAACTCTGTCCTGGTTAAACACTAACTCCCCATTCCCTCTCCTCACCCCCACCACCCCACCCCACCCCCGGTCCCTTGCATCTACCAATGTACTTTCTGAATTAATGAATTTGACTCTTCTAGGTACCTCATATAAGTGGAATCAAACAGTACTTGTCTGCAGCTACTGTATACTGGAATGCATTTTTAAAGTCGTTGGGGCTGGTTTAGTTCGCTAAGTCATATCTGACTCTTGAGATCCCATGGACTGTAGCCTGCCAGGCTCCTCTGTCCATGGGATTCTCCAGGCAAGAATACTGGAGTGGGTTGCCATTTTCTTCTCCGGGGAATCTTCCCAACCCAGGAATCGAACCCAGGTCTCCTGCATTGCAGGCAGATTCTTTACCAACTGAGCTACAAGGGAAGTCACTTTTAAGGTTAGTTTAACATATGTCCTACAAACAGATTATATCTTCTTTTTTTTTTTTTATGAGGACTGGCCTGAACATTCTCTCATTTAAGGTGTTTCTTTTGAAGAGCACTCAAAAGACAGCTTTCTCTCTTAACACATGACTTTTAATCATCATATCTCTTAAGACTTTGAACTTTGAAAGATCTGAATTCTTTGGAAATTCAGTGACTTATCACTAAATAGCACAGCCTACTATATTGGCTAAGGATGCAATGGAATAGAAGACCTGTCTGGAGAGGCAGAAGATCAGAGGTTAAACGGTAGCTCCTGGAACCAGATATCCTGGATTTGCACCTGATTTAACTTCAGATCAGTATGTGACACCTAGTAAGATATACTTCACCATGTCACGTTGAATCTTCCTCCTTTATTACCCAGCATAGTGTTAAATCAATGGTCTAAAGGAGCTAGTCAAAAGCAATAATCATAATCCCCTCCAGGATAAAATTTAGCAATCCTCAGCAATGTATAATACCCATTGTGTTCTGACAGCACACCCACCTCACATGACCACACTGATTACTGGCCCTTATCTGAATTATGTTGACTCCAAGCCCCTAGGCTTTTGTACATAAAGTGTCTCTGCCTGAATTATCCTCCTGTGTGCATTTTCCCAAGAACATCTCAATGAAACTTTCTTTTTTATTGTATCACAACATATTTTAATCAGAAATCCCAATACAAGTAGTTATTATCTCATCAGCTCAATGAAATCTTTTCCAGGTTCATTTACTCAAAGCTATGGTTTTACCAGTAGTCATGTATAGATGTGAGAGTTGGACCATAAAGAAGGCTGAGAACTAAAGAACCGGGGCTTTCAAATTGTGGTGCTGGAGAAGACTCTTGAGACTCCCTTGGACAGTAAGAAGATCAAACCAGTCAATTTTAAAGAAAAACAACTCTGAAGACTCATTGGAAGGACTGATGCTGAAGCTGAAGATCCAGTGCTTTGGCCACCTGATATAAAGAGCCGACTCATTGGAAAAGACCCTGATGCTGGGAAAGATTGAGGGCAGGAGGAGCAGAGTGTGACAGAGGGTGAAATGATTGGATGGCATCACTGACTCAATAGACATGAGTTTGAGCAAACTCTACGAGACAGTGAAGGACAGAGGAGCCTGGTGTCCTGCAGTCCATGGGACTGCAAAAATAGGACACAATTTAGCAATTGAATGACAACAACAAAATTACCATTTAAACTCATTGCCCTTGCCAACCTGTCCCAATTTAACGTTATCTTTCAAACAATTTGTTTCATAATAAACAGGCCAAGTAAAATGACCTCTTAGAATATAATCTCTGGAGGAAACTACAAAGATCTTATCTAGGGGCAAAGTATTCCTTAAAGGGATTTTCCAAAGGTTGTGTTTTTTTTTTTTAATTGGAGTGTAGTTATTTTCCAACATTGTGTTAGTTTCAGGTATATAGCAAAGTGATCTAGATATATTCACTCTTTTTAAGAATCTTTTCTCATAGGTTATCACTGAATATTGAATAGAGTTCCCTATGCTATACAGTTGGTCTTTGCTGATTATCTATCTTGTACATATAGTGTGCATTTGTTCATCCCAGGCTCCTAATTTATCCCTGCCCTCTATGTTTCCCCTTTGATAACTGTAAGTTTGTTTTTGATGTCTATAGGTCTGTTTCCATTTTGTAAATAAGTTCATATGTATCTTTTTTAAAAAAATTAGATTCCACATATGAGTGATATTATGTGACATTTTTCTTGCTCTGACTTACTTCCTTCAATATGACAATCTCTAGCTCCATCCATCGGAGAAGGCAATGGCACCCCACTCCAGTACTCTTGCCTGGAAAATCCCATGGACGAAGGAGCCTGGTAGGCTGTAGACCATGGGGTTGTGAAGAGTCGGACACAACTGAGCAACTTCACTTTCACTTTTCACTTTCGTGCATTGAAGAAGGAAATGGCAACCCACTCCAGTATTCTTGCCTGGAGAATCCCATGGATGGAGGAGCCTGGTGGGCTGCCGTCTATGGGGTCGCACAGAGTCGGACATGACTGAAGCGACTGAGCAGCAGCGGCAGCTCCATCTATGTTGCTAAAGATAGCATTATTTCATTTGTTTTTATGGCTGAATAGTATTCCATTGTATATGTGTACTACATCTTCTTTATACATTCCTCTGTCAATGGGCATTTAGGTTGCTTCCATAACTGGTTTTTGTACTTAGTAATGGGGACATTGAGGTGAATGCAACATTTCAAATTATGGTTTTCTCCAAATTTATGACCATGAGTGGGATTGCTAGATCACACAGCAGCTCTATTTTTAGTTCTTTAAGAACCTCCAAACTGTTCTCCATAGTCTATGTAACTTTCAAATCCTAGCTCCTGTTATTTCCTCTGGCTTCCCAAAGGAAAGAAAGAAAGTCATGTCCGACTCTTTGCAACCCCATGGACTGTAGCCTACCAGGCTCCTCCATCCATGGGACTTTCCAAGCAAGAATACTGGAGTGGGTTACCATTTCCTTCTTCAGGAGATCTTCCTGACCCAGGGTTTGAACCTGGGTCTCCCGCATTGTAGTCAGACGCTTTACCGTCTGAGCCACCAGAGAAGTCTCCCAAAGGAAGTGTGGATTTATTTCCCTTCTTTATCTGACTCAATTATAAAAATCATCATCTTGTATTATAATCATTAAGAAATTTGTTTCATTCTCCAAGAATGCAAAAGGAGGAAGTTTTTCATTTAATTTGTATTTTATTCCTAGAGCCAACAATGACCAGAATTTAGTAAAGTTCAATAAATGCTCTTGAATAAAGGGGAAGTTTCATTTTCTTTTATCTCAAAATTTGCTGCATTGAAGCATGAAGAGTGATGGCATTTTTCCCAGACACGAAAAATATCACAAGACTGTTGGACCCAACTTCATTTTTGTGCTCAAAAATTTGAGCATAACAGTGTTGTTGGGCAATAGACATCAATATGCAGTTACCCTCTCAAAGTCATGACTTTTTCTAGAAGTTCAAATCTAAGGGTTTAGGACATAATCCCACCAGTCCCACCATGCTTTCAACTGAGAGGATTTCCCTTCTGTTTTAACAAGTGTGATGAGTCCCCTGGAAACATTTACAAATCACAATTAAAAAAAAAAAAAATGGGAGCTTGTTATAGCACACAGCAAACTGCCTCATGCATGATATCACATAGAATACAAAGGAAATATTATCTGTCGGACCAGCTCAAACATCTCTGCCCTAATATCTCCAACAAATGTGATGAGTCTTTCCTCTTTTCATAATGTGGTTTAGACGAATGTGTTACAATATTCCTTAGAATAGAAAGATGTTTTAAACTTTTAAAGGTACATATATATGTATACACACACACACACACACACACATACACACATATGTACGTATAAGCCCTTTGTACTATGGAAGATATAAATATATGTATATGCCTATCTTGCTTTTTCAGTTCAGCTCAGTTCAGTTAATCAGTCATGTCCGACTCTTTGTGACCCCACGGACTGCAGCACGCCAGGCCTCCCTGTCCATCATCACCAATTCCCAGAGTTCACTCAAATTCATGTCCATTGAGTCAATGATGCCATCCAACCATCTCATCCTCTGTCATCCCCTTCTCCTCCCGCCTTCAATCCTTCCCAACATCAGGGTCTTTCCCAAGAAGTCAGTTCTTCGCATCAGGTGGCCAAAGTATCGGAGTTTCAGCTTCAACATCAGTCCTTCCATTGAATATTCAGGACTGATTTCCTCTAGAATGGACTGGTTGGATCTCCTTGCAGGCCAAGGGACTCTCAAGAATCTTCTCCAACACCACAGTTGGAGAAGCATCAATTCTTTGGCACCCAACTTTCTTTATAGTCCAACTCTCACATCCATACATGACTACTGGAAGAACCATGGCTTTGACTAGATGGGCTTTTGTTGGCAAAGTAATGTCTCTGCTTTTTAATATGCTGTCTAGGCTGGTCACAACTTTCCTGCCAAGGAGTAAATATCTTTTAATTTCATGGCTGCAGTCACCATCTGCAGTGATTCTGGAGCCCAAAAAAATAAAGTCAGCCACTGTTTCCACTGTTTCCCCAGCTATTTGCCATGAAGTGATGGGACCAGATGTCATGATCTTAGTTGTCTGAATGTTGAGCTTTAAGCCAACTTTTTCATTCTCCTCTTTCACTTTCATCAAGAGGTTCTTTAGTTCTTCTTCACTTTCTGCCATAAGGGTGGTATCACCTGCATATCTGAGGTTATTGATATTTCTCCCGGCAATCTTGATTCCAGCTTGTGCTTCATCCAGCCCAGCGTTTTTCATGATGTACTCTGCATATAAGTTAAATAAGCAGGGTAACAATATACAGCCTTGATGTACTCCTTTACCGATTTGGAACCAGTCTGTTGTTCCATGTCCAGTTCTAACCGTTGCTTCCTGACAACACTTTTTACTAAGCAGTAAAATGACCTATTATTTTGACAATCTTAGAGCTCCTTGCTTTGTCTGTTTTCTGTCTGTCCATACTCATAACCTAGTATTAAATGTGAGGCCTTTTGAATAATTGCTCTGAGAATACTTTAAAATTTTCATTTTCTGTAAGCAATTTGAGAACTTAATGTCAGTTAGAAAATAAAAAAACAGAATAAAAATTCCTCTACCCAATAAGCATTAGGAAAGATTGAAGGCAGGAGGAGAAGGGGACAACAGAGGATGAGATGGTTGGATGGCATCACTGACTCAATGGACATGAGTTTGAGCAAGCTCAACTTGGTGATGGACAGGGAGGCCTAGTGTGCTGCAGTTCATGGGATCACAAAGAATTGGACACGACTGAGTGACTGAACTGAACTGAACTGAATAAAAGCAATATAAGGCCATTCCTATGATTAATGAAGTAAAACATTAATAAAATCAAATAGCATTAATGAAATAAAACATTACTGAATTAAAATAAATATATATAATTTTATTCTTATGTATGTACAAGAAAAATTTTAACCAAATGCTTTGAGATACATTTCATTCATTAGTCACTGAACTTTGTATAAGAGTTACATATAAGATCCCATGAAAGATAGTGCCATTATGGCTAAAATGTACAGTCTACAATATACAGTCATGAATATAAAAAGTTACAGATAAAGATCAAATATAAGACATATCCAAGAATAAGGATAAGACATAGGATTTTGTAAGAATCAAAGAAGAGGCACAGACAATAAGTGCTACAGGTACTCAGAGGAAGATGACGGAGCAAAGAAGAGTCCATGGTGACCTTTGCACTGAATACTGAACTATCAGGAACATTTCTGATAGGAAGAGATAGCAACTGAGTATTATAAGCGAGTGTGAATAAAGGTACATGGCTGGAGTAACATAAATCATATTCAGGAGTCCACATGAACTCTGAGAAAAAGAAGTCTCAAAATGGCAGCTCATAGAGCAGAGTCAGCCCATGGATGTGTTTTCCTTATTATCCAACATGTTATTTTTAAATCAGTTGGCAACACTTAACAACTGGTAAATTTAACATACAGTCCAAATTACTAGTTTTTGTTAAAAACGGAATGGAAAGATCCAGCAATAGTCAGCAGATATTTCTCCATGTACCTGATTGGCTGAACCTCTATAGAAGTATTTACACACTCACCTATTTACCCTAATCCCCACTTCTCCCTGCAGCCTCACAATAGCCAGAGTACTAATTTCTATTACCCAAATGGCTCTATCGGTGAATAGATGACCTCATATATAAACCCATTTAACATAAGAGATGTTGAGGGAAGTCATGATAGATAATATCTGGACATCAGAAAGAATCCAAGTTATGGAAAATAATACCATGCTAAGGAGTTTGAATTTAATCAACAGAAATCAGAAAGACAACTTCAGAGTAAAATTATCAAAGTAGTGTCTTAAGAAATTGCATCTGGGATCAAGGGAGGATACCTTAAAACACACAGAGAAGAAGCCAGTAATAATAACCAAGATTGTCATTTACTGAGATCTACTAATGTTTTGGAAACTATTAAAACAATATATTCATACCTAAATTCAAATTCTACATAGATCCTAAATAAAGCAGCTTTCTTAACATGTATGCTTTCATATTACAATATAAAAAAGAGGGGGGCATACATTTTGACCAATTTTAATGGAGTTCAAGTTTCTTATATACATGAAGCACGTTTTGACATACAAGCTAGGCAGCCACCAAATTTATGTTACCAAAATAGAACCTGGCTCTGAAGTCTAACGTGGCAGCACTTAACTCATGCTGCACATCTGATAACTTTGCCTGGTCATAAATAAATCTTTGTCATTTGTTTTAAAAAGCGACAACTGATAGCTAATAAAACTGGATATGCACCTAGCTGTAAACATTAGTTGTTTATCATGCTATCATTAGCCTTCTCATCCTCAGCTACATCATCCAGGACTCCCAGTCTCTCAACTGAACACATTTTCAGCTATCCTAAAAAGCCACAGACTCATTTTATATCCCCAAATTGTCTTCACACCTCTGATTTATTTAAAATGAAGGATACAAGAGTCATTTTTCTCATATCATTCTGACAATGGTGATCCACTCCTTAAAATGCATGGTCCCCTGCTACTTCCCCCTTATGTGTCCCCCTGCCTAGCTCAATGTATTCTCTGAGACTCATCATTCTTCCATCAAGCATGTCCAGTACCATGGAATGGCCCACTGGACTGCAGTCTGTGAACTTTAAGAATTGCCATACATTGAATATTCTTATGAGAGGATCCAAGAAGTTCTACAACCAAGTGGACTCACTTGGTTTGACACGATATTTTTCAGGAATATTTAATCATAGATTTCTCTCTTTCTCAATTATTTATTTGTAATTAATTAATTATAACTAAGGCTTCCCTGATAGCTCCTTTGGTAAAGAATTCACCTGCAATGCAGGAGACCCCAATTAGAGTCCTTGGTTGGGAAGATCCCTTGGAGAAGGGAATGGCTACCCATTCCAGTATTCTGGCCTGGAGAATTCCATGAACTGTATAGTTCAGGGGGTCTCAAAGAGTTGGACACAACTGAGCAATTATAACCAATTATTTTTTTTTCTTTTCCTTCCTCATTTTCATTCCTCCCTTTCTTCTTGCCTCTCTTCTTTTCTCCTTTCTCTCCCTCTCTTCATTCCCTCTTTCCCTTCTTTCCTCTTTTCTTTCTTGGTAGCATCTATTAATATCCTGGCAAAATTTGTGTTTCTCAGGTCATATGCTAGGAAACGCTTTCCTTCGTTGGACACTAGCTCTTTAACATTATATGTCAGCCTCCCCTCTGTCTTCTGTGATCCCTCCACTCCCCAAATAAAGTACAATCAATTACATTTTCCAAATAATTCCAGCAAGATTCCAATTCCCCCAGACTTTAGGAATTCAACAGACTTGACTTTCACTGTTAAACTTTCCTTTATTCAATTTTCTTTGAACCACCTCCTAGAGTAATGAAAATAAAAATAAACAAATGGGACCTAATTAAATGTAAAGGCTTCTACACAGCAAAGGAAACCATAAACAAAACAAAAAGGCAATCCACAAAATAGGAAAAATATTTACATACAAAGAGACTGACAAGGGATTAATCTTCAAAATATACAAGCATTTTATGTAGCTTTCTTTCAAGAAAAACAAACAACCCAATCAAAAAAATGAGCAGATGATCTAAACAGACATTTCTCCAAAGAAGACATATAGCTGGCCAAAAACCACATGAAAAAATGCTCAACATCACTAATTATCAGAAAAATGCAATTCAAAACTATAATGAGACTGATAAGGAAGTTGTGGTATACATATATACAATGGAATATTACTCAGCCATAACAAGGAATGAATTTGAGTCAGTTCTACTGAGGTGGATGAACCTAGAAACTGTCATAAAGAATGAAGCAAGTCAGAAAAACAAATGTCACATGTTAACCCATATATATTCCCTTCTCCAGTGGATCATGCTTTGTCAGAACTCTCCAGCATGACCAATCCGTCTTGTGTGGCCCTACACAGCATGACTCTAGTTTCATTGAATTAGACAAACCTATGATCCATGTGACCAATTTGGTTAGTTCCCTGCCATTGTGGTTTTCATTCTGTCTGCCCTCTGATGGATAGAATAAGAGGCTTGTGGAAGCTTCCTGATGGGAGGGACTGACTGTGGGGGAAACTGGGCTTTGCTCTGGTGAGCAAGGCCATGCTCAGAAAATCTTTAATCCAATTTTCTGCTGATGGGTGGGGCTTTGTTCCCTGCTTGTAATTTGGCCTGAGGCCAAACTATGGTAGGGCTAATGGAGGTAATGGCTACCTCCTTCAAAAGGACCTATGCCAGCACACCTCAGCTCCCAGGACTGTTGTAGTCAGTGTCCCTGCCCCCAAGGCAGGCCACTGTTGACCCACGCCACTGCTAGATTCCTGGAGACTCACAGGCCAGTCTGGCTCAGTGTCTTGTGGGGTCACTGCTCCATTTTCTTGAGCCCTGGTGTGCACAAGGTTTTGTTTGTGTCCTCCAAGTCTGTTTTCCCAGTCCTGTGGAAGTTCTGTAATCAAATCCCACTGGCCTCCAAAGTCAGATTCCCAGGAGGATCTCAGTCCCTTTGCTGGATACTCAGATTGGGAAATCTGTTGTGGACCCTAGAACTTTTGCAGCAGTGCAAGGACATCTTTTGTATAATTGTTCTCCAGTTTGTGGGTCATCTGCTCAGTGGCCCTATAGTGGAGCTAATGGCGGGCTCCTCCAGGAGGATGTATACCACATGCCAAGCCTCCCAGGTGTGCTCCGACCAGAACTCCTATCTCCACGGCAGGTAACTGCTGATCGATGCCTCTGCAAGAGACACTCAGACACTCAGAGGCAGGTCTGGTCAGTCTCTTGCGAAGGTCACTGCTCCTTTTCCTGGGTCCTGATGCACACAAAGTTTTTGTTTGTGCCCTCTGAGCATCTCTGGTGGGTCAGAGATTTGATTTTAAATGTGATTGTGCCCTTTCTACCATCTTCTTGGGGCATGATCCTACCATCTTTTTGAGAACCCATGAACAGTATGAAAAGGCAAAAGGGTATGGTGTGGAAAGATGAACTCCCCAGGTTGGTAAGTGCCCAATATGCTACTGGAGAAGAGCAGAGAAATAGCTTCAGAAGGAATGAAGAGGTTAAGTCAAAGCAGAAACAGTGACCTGTTGTGGAAGTGTCTGGTGGTAAAGTCAAGTCTGATGGCATAAAGAACAACATTGCACTGGAACCTGTTTGCGCTAGGATGTAACCACAATGTTAGGTCCAAGAGTCAAAGTAAATTGGAAGTGGTCAAACAGGAGACGGCAAAAGTGAACATCGACATTGCAGGAAAGAGTGAACTAAAGTGGACCAGAATGGGTGAATTTAATTCAGATGACCATTATATCTACTACTGGGGGCAAAAATGTCTTAGAAGACATGGAGTAGCCCTCATAGTCAACAACAGAGTCTGAAATGCAGTATTTGGGTGCAATCTCAAAGACAACAGAATAGTCTCTGTTCATTTCCAAAGCAAATCATTCACTACCACAGTAATCCAAGTCTATGCCCCAACCAAAATGCCAAAGAAGCTGAAATTGAGTGGTTCTATGGACCTACAAGAGCTTCTAGAACTAATACCAAAAAAAGATGTCCTTTTCATCATAGGGGAAAGAAACTGAAAGTCGCTCAGTCATGTCCAACTCTTTGTGAACTCATGGACTATACAGTCCATGGAATTCTCCAGGCCAGAATACTGGAGTGGGTAGCCTTTCGCTTCTCCAGGGGATATTCCTAACCCAGGGATCAAACCCAGGTCTCCTGCATTGCAGGCAGATTCTTTACCAGCTGAGCCACAAGGGAAGCCCAAGAATACTGGAGTGGGTAGCCTATCCGTACTCCAGCGGATCTTCCTGACCCAGGAATCAAACAGGAGTCTCCTGCACTACACGAAGATTCTTTATCAACTGAGCTATCAGGAAAGCCCTGATGTTCTTTTCATCATAGGGAACTGGAACGCAAAGATAGGAAGTCAGGAAATACCTGGAGTAACAGGCAAGTTTGGCCTTGGAGTACAAAATGAAGCAGGGCAAAGGCTAACAGTTTTGTCAAGAAAATGCACTGGTCATACTAACACCCTGTGCCAACAATAAAAGAGGTGACTCTACACATGGATATCACCAGATGGTCAGTACTGAAATCAGATTGACTATATTGTTTGCAGTCAAAGATAGAGAAGCTCTATATAGTCAACAAAAACAAAACCGGGAGCTGACTGTGGCTCATATCACGAACTCCTTATTGACAAATTCAGACTTAACCTGAAGAAAATAAGGAAAACCACTAGGTCACTCAGGTATGACCTAAATCAAATCTCTTGTGGTTTTACAGTAGAAGTGACAGATTCAAGGGATTAGATCTGATAGACAGCGTGCCGGAAGAACTATCGATGGGGGTTCATGACATTGTAAAAGAGGCAATGATCAAGACCACCCCCAAGAAAAAGAAATGCAAAAAGGAAAAATGATTGTCTGAGGAGGCCTTACAAATAGTTGAAAAAAGAAGAGAAACTAAAGGTAAAGGAGAAAAGGAAATATATACCCATCTGAATGCAGAGTTCCAAAGAATAGCAAGGAGAGGTAAGAAAGCCTTCCTAAGTCATCAGTGCAAAGAAATAGAGGAAAACAATAGAATGGGAAAAACTAGAGATCTCTTCAAGAAAATTAGAGATACTAAGGGAACATTTCATACAAAGATGGGCACAAAAAAGGAAAGAAACAGCATGGACCTAACAGAAGAAGAAGATATCAAGAAAAGGTGGCAACAGTACACAGAAGAACTATACAAAAAATACCTTAGTGACACAGATAACCATATTCCTAACCCAGGGGTCAAACCCAGGTCTCCTACATTGCAGGCAGATTCTTTACCAGCTGAGCCACAAGGGAAGCCCATTCTATAGCGGACAGCAATGTTGTACCATCATGTGTAAGATGAAGATAATAAATGGTTAAAAAGAAGAAAAATTGAACCTCAGTTAGGCAGGAGAATCAAACATTATCCTTTAGTGTGTTTTCCTTCTGCCTAGATAAGTTGGCAGCATCTCCATTATTTAGACACTCTGCTGGGCAAGCTCAAACCATCATGGTGAATTCAGTTCAAAATTCAAAATTCAGATTGGATGTTGAGGATGGCTTCTCACAAAGGCATTCAGACTAGGAAACTTCTGGGGTCCAATTTCTTCAGAGGTGATGAGCAGAACTTGAAGCAGGTAATAAGGACATATCTAGAGCTAGAAGCAGGAATTATCAAGAATCACTCTAGTGGGATACACGGTGATCCACAGAAAATTAATAGATTTCAGAAACATTTCTGGGGAGGTGGCACTAGAATTGCCCTGAAAGCCTGTCAAGGTGGTCCTTGTTCTCCTTAGCCAGCCCCAGGGTCCTTATTGTCCACAGGTTCTGGGTGCCTGTGTCAGACATCAATGCTTTTCTTTTAAACCTATGGTTGTATCAGCATAGATTAGTCACTTCAAATCTCCAAAAGCCTCTGTCTCACAATTTTTCTTTAATGAAAGTTTAAGCTCTAGTAACTGGTCTTATGAACAAAGTTCTGACAATAGCTATATAAGAAAGTCAAGTCAATGGAACCCATATTGAAATATTTTGGTTCTCTTTGATTCAGAGATTCTACTTTACTTAAAAACAATAAGAGTCCACAAATACTTGGAGCAAGGATTTTATAATTAAAAGTGAACATTTCCAATTCAAGTTAACCATGTTCTCACAATCTGCTCTGTTTTGTTGTTCCTCCTACAAAGTTCATTCACCTATTTTATGCCAGGAATTATCCTCAAGGACAGAGGCACAAAATTGAATACAAAACAGTTTCTTCCTTTAACTCATGATCAAAGTGTCAAAAATTTCAACAAAATATAAATTGAACCACAGAAAAATACAGATGTTTCACTATTACTGAACTACAGAAACAGCCATTTCTATGGTTTGGCCTCCTATGAGTGTATGTTTTAAATCTCTAATAAAGATGTCTTACAAGTCCTGGGTTGGTTTAAGAAATAGAGTGGTCACTTGCCTTTGTTCCCCAATTTGGCTGGAAAACAGGGAGTGAACAGAAAGGCAATAAGAGGTGTTACCAAGGAAACAGGTAAAGGAGAGCCGTGCCATAAGAAGAAGTTTGCACTTATTCCAACAGGATGTAGGAAGTCAGTTAAGGGTTGCAGGCAGAGGAGAAGCATTAAAAAGTATGTCTCTAAGAGACCCTTCTGAAAAATGTTCAGGAGAGATTATAGGAAGATGAGACAGAAAACAGAGACAAGAGACCCCATAGTAATCCAGGAAAAGCATGATGAGGACCTCCAGTACAGCAGAGAAAGCTGATATGAAGAAGAGGGGAGAGGTTAAAGTAGGATTTTCAAAGAGAAAATAAAGGGCTTCCCTGGTAGTCCAGTGGTTAAGATGCCACTCTCCCGATGTAGGGGGTACAGGTTTAAACCCTGGTCATAGAACTAAGATCTCACATACTGGGGGGCCAAAAACAAAATTTTTTAATAAAAGGGAGAATCAGCAAGATTTATTAATGAATAAGATGAAGGAAGAGGTGAGAGGAATGTGTGAAAGGAAGGAGTTAAAGATGAACTCTTAAAAAAAAAAAAAAAAAAAGATGAACTCTTCCCAACCCAAGTCAAGACTGGCTATGGAATTTATGGAGCCTAATGCAAAATGATATGCAGATGACACCACCCTTATGGCAGAGAGTGAAGAGGAACTAAAAAGCCTCTTGATGAAAGTGAAAGAGGAGAGTGAAAAAGTTGGCTTAAAGCTTAACATTCAGAAAACTAAGATCATGGCATCTGGTCCCATCACTTCATGGGAAATAGATGAGGAAACAGTGTCAGACTTCATTTTTTTGGGCTTCAAAATCACTGCAGATGGTGATTGCAGCCATGAAATTAAGACGCTTACTCCTTGGAAGGAAAGTTATGACCAACCTAGGTAGCATATTAAAAAGCAGAGACATTACTTTGCCAACAAAGGTCTGTCTGGTCAAGGCTATGGTTTTTCCAGTGGTCATGTGTGGATGTGAGAGTTGGACTGTGAAGAAAGCTGAGTGCCAAAAAAGCTGAGCCCTTTTGAACTGTGGTGTTGGAGAAGACTCTTGAGAGTCCCTTGGACTGCAAGGAGATCCAACCAGTCCATCCTAAATGAGATCAGTCCTGGGTATTCATTGGAAGGACTGATGCTAAAGCTGAAACTCCAATACTTTGGCCACCTCATGTGAAGAGTTGACTCATTGGAAAAGACCCTGATGCTGGGAGGGGTTGGGGGCAGGAGGAGAAGGGGACGACAGAGGATGAGATGGCTGGATGGCATTACCAACTCAATGGGCATGAGTTTGAGTAAACTCCGGGAGTTGATGATGGACAGGGGGGCCTGGCGTGCTGCGATTCATGGGGTCACAAAGAGTTGGACACGACTGAGCGACTGAACTAAACTGAACTGAATGCAAAATGAAATTGCTCAAAAGTTATTGGGAATTTCAAGACAGCAACAACTGAGCATTAAGCAAAGCATGGGGCATTTTGGGAGAAGAACTCACTCCACGGCACATGTCACACATCTGAACAGCCTTCCATGGTCCTAGGTTCTGACTAGGAACAGTCAGAACATCCATTTGATGGGTAGTGGGGCCAAAAGTAGAATCAAGAACATGGGAAAATGAGGAGATGTGGGAAGAATAAAGTGAGATGTGCTTAGCTATGTTGATTTTAAAGTTCCAATGGCACGTCTGAGTGGAATGTTAGTATAAGGTGGAGATTAAAGCAAGCATGTTGAAATCAGAAAGATTTGGGCTTAGGTGACAGCTGTTCCCTTTGTAAGCTATGAGAGCTTGGACAAATATCTAGATTTCATGTGCTTTGGTTTCCTCACCGATAAACTTCATGGAGTTAAGCGATCAAATGGAATCCCATTTTAAATTCATAGTCTAGTTCCTGATATATGGTCATTCGTAAGGGACACCCCTTATTGTCATAAGCAGCAGCATCATTATTATTCAGTTTAATTCAGTTCAGTCCTCAATCCTAACTCTTTGTGACCCCATGGAGTGCAGCACACAAGGCTTCCCTGTCCATCACCAACTCCCAGAGCTTGCTCAAACGCATGCCCATCAAGTCGGTGATGCCATCCAGCTATCTCATCCTCTGTTGTCCCCTTCTCCTCCTGCCTTCAATCTTTCCCAGCATCAGGGTCTTTTCAAATGAAACAGTTGTTCACATCAGGTGGCTGTGAGGCTAGCAGAAGTAACGCAGCTTAGATTAAGAGTAGACCTTCCTACTTGGTAAGATTATCAGGCCACCTGGATACAACCAATTAGCCAGTTAGGACCAATTAGCTTTCACTTAATACTGACCGCTGGTTGCCAATTAGGAAATTAGGAACGGGGCGGAAACCCACAGGAAAGTCCCACGCGCGCGGAAGTATTGACCAATGAAATCGCTTTGCAAACGTGTAACCAATCCGCTTCTCACCCTATAAATTTGTGTAACAGCTTGGGCTCAGGGCTTTCTGACCCACACCACTGCGTTGGTTGCGGGCGGAGAGTCCTGACTCGAGTCAGTAATAAACTTCCCTTCCTGCAAGTTGCATTGTCTTGGAGGCCTTCTCTCTTCCCGCTCGGGGATTCGGACATCGGGCATAACAGTGGCCAAAGTATTGGAGTTTCAGCTTCAACATCAGTCCTTCCAATGAACACCCAGGGCTGATCTCCTTTAGGATGGACTGGTTGGATCTCCTTGCAGTCCAAGGGACCCTCAAGAGTCTTCTCCAACACCACAGTTCAAAGCATCAATTCTTCGGCGCTCAGCTTTCTTTATGGTCCAACTCTCACATCCATACATGACCACTGGAAAAACCACAGCTTTGACTAGCTGGACTTTTGTTGGCAAAGTAATGTCTCTGCTCTTTAATCTGCTGTCTAGGCTGGTCATAGCTTTTTTTCCAAGGAGCAAGCATCTTTTAATTTCACCATCTGCAGTGATTTTGGAGTCCAGAAAAATAAACTCTCTCACTGTTTCCATTGTTTCCCCTTCTGTTTGCCATGAAGCAATGGGACTGCATGCTGTGATCTTAGTTTTCGGAATGTTGAGTTTTAAGCCAAACTTTCACTCTCCTCTTTCACTTCCATCAAGAGGCTCTTTAGTTCTTCTTTGCTTTCTGCCATAAGGGTGAGATGAGGTAGTTTGAGCATTCTTTGGGATTGCCTTTCTTAGGGACTGGAATGAAAACTGAACTTTTCTAGTCCTGTGACCACTGCTGAGTTTTCCACATTTGTTGGCATATTGAGTGCAGCAGTTTCACAGCAGCATCTTTTAGGATTTGCAATAGCTCAACTGGAATTCCATCACCTCCACTAGCTTTGTTCATAGTGATGCTTCCTAAGGCCCACTTCACTTCGCTTTCCAGGATGTCTGGCTCTAGGTGAGTGATCACACCATCATGGTTATCTGGGTTATGGAGATTTTTTGTATAGTTCTTCTGTGTATTCTTGCCACCTCTTCTTAATATCTTCTGCTTCTGTTAGGTCCATACTGTTTCTGTCCTTTATTGAGCCCATCTTTGCATGAAATATTCCCTTGGTATCTCTAATTTTCTTGAAGAGATCTCTAGGTTTCCCCATTCTATTGTTTTCCTCTATTTCTTTGCACTGATCACTGAGGAAAGCTTTCTTATCTTTCCTTGCTATTCTTCCTCTGCATTCAAATGGGTATATATTTCCTTTTCTCCTTTTCCTTTAGTTTCTCTTCTTTTTTCAGCTATTTGTAAGGTCTCCTCAGACAACCATTTTGCCTTTTCGCATTTCTTTTTCTTAGGGATGGTCTTGATCATTGCCTCTTGTACAATGTCATGAACCTCCATCCATATGTCTCTGTCTATCAGATCTAATCCCTTGAATCTATTTGTCACTTCTACTGTATAATTGTAAGGGATTTGATTTAGGTCATACCTGAATGGTCTAGTGGTTTTCCCTACTTTCTTCAATTTCAGTCTGAATTTGGCAATAAGGACTTAATGACCTGAGCCACAGTCAGCTCCCGGTCTTATTTTTACTGACTGTATAGAGCTTCTCCATCTTTGGCTGCAAAGAATATAATCAATCTGATTTCTGTATTGACCATCTGGTGATGTCCATGTTTAGAGTCTTCTCTTGTGTTGTTAGAAGAGCGTGTTTGCTATGACCAGTGCATTCTCTGGCAAAACTCTGTTAGCCTTTGTCCTGCTTCATTTTGTACTCCAAGGTCAAATTTGCCTGTTACTACAGGTATCTCTTGACTTCCTACTTTTGCATTCCAGTCCCCTATAATGAAAAGAACATCTTCTTTGGAAAATATTTTTCATTATTATTATAACTAGTAAACTTGGTTGTGAGTCTAGACCAATAAATAAGGTTTGGAAAGTCACTGATGCACAGTTGGCTCAAAGTGGCAGCAGTGAAAAAAAATACAAAGAGAAGATCACAGTGTTAACACTGATGAACACTGACATTTGATTGGGAAAGCAGCAGTGGGAGATAGAACCAATTCTGGACCCTACGGAAGCACAAAGTTTAAACAAAGAAATGAATTGCTAATAGTGGAATTTCCCAATAGAAACAGGCCCGTGGGGAAATTCTTGGGGACAGAATATCCCAGGCAAGCAGTCATTTATTTCACTGACAGATGTCTCAAGTCCTGCTCTCCAGACATGTGCTACAAAGGTTCCAGATGTTTCTTTTCCCCTCAAGTCATTTCTATGAAAATATCCAGCATGTTTACTAAATTGTAAAAATCTGACTGATTCTAAGGGAAAATGGGATCTGATTAGTTTTACAGCACTCCACAATGCCCAGTGTTTGGGGAAAGTGGCCAACCTTTCATTTCATCAAGAGTATCAAGTGATAAGTGCTTCATATTATATTAAACAAGTATTATTATTTAAAGGTTGACTCCTTTTATTGACAATTTGACTTCTAATTTTAACTGGAAAATACATTTTTAATTTGTTTTTCTGAATCAGTGGCCTATGAATATATTCGTTTTTCCTAACTAAGGGAAAATGGAACAAAAATTTTGAAATGCTCTGCTAACGTCCCTAAATTTAGTTAAGAGCATAGCTTGGGACTCTATTCTGTAACCGAAATAACCTTTCTGCTTCAGTTCTTCAATTATGCAAGTTCATAGTCTTCTGGGTTCTTTAGCAATCTAGCATCTGGTTTTCAAGTTATGTGATTTTTTTTTCCAAGAATAAAAAAAATTAAAATTAGGTATCAGTTCACAAAATCCATAAACTTAACTGTCAAACTTCGATAGGATTCTAGTTATATTTTCCGTTTAATGGCTACAACAGACAGTGGCTGAGTGAAGGATGACCAAAAATAATATGCAAATGGAAAGAACATTGCTGGATCGGGGTAGAAACAGACATTTTAATTGATTTTATTGATAGCAATATTTCCATTCACTACAGTGGGTTACCTCTCCTTTAATCCCACAATTCAACCCCACTGCCACACTCCTTATCCTTAGCACATGATTTTCTCAAGGCAACAGATATAATATACAAAATTAAGTCCTTCAATTTCTCTCCCCTCACCCCCACAGTTATCTGATAGCCACTCATCTCTAGTGCTATCTTCTCCTTCAATTTCATCTTCACCCTGGGCCACTGACAATTTCTGCCCTCCTCCCCTGCATTCTTTTTCTCCCTGCTATTGTTGTTCAGTTGCTCAGTTGTGTCTGACTCTTTGCAGCCCCATGGACTGCAGCACACCAGGCTTCCCTGTCCTTCATCATCTCCTGGAGTTTGTTCAAACTCGTATCTGTTGAGATGCTTTCCAACTTTCTCATCCTCTGTTCCCTCTTCTCCTCCTGCCCTCAATCTTTTCCAGTATCAGCATCCTTCCCAAGAGTCAGCTCTTCACATCAGGTGGCCAAAGTATTGGAGTTTCAGCTTCAGCATCAGTTCTTCCAATGAATATTCAGGGTTTGATCTCCTTGCTGTCCAAGAGACTCTCAAGAGTCTTCGCCAGCACCACATTTTCTCCATAGCATGTATCATTTTATAAGATGCTATACAGTTTACTTACTGCCTGCTCCTACTACCAGAATGTGCTTAGGAACAGTCGTGTCCAACTCTTTGTGACCCCATTTACTGCAGCCTGCCAGGCTCCTCTGTCCATGGGGATCCTCCAGGCAAGACAACTGGAGTTGGTTGCCATGCTCTCCCCCAGGGGATCTTCCCAACCCAGGAATCAAACTGGGGTCTTCTGTGTTGCAGGGATAGGTACTACCAGAATACAGAATATCAGCTTCTAAAGACCAGTTATTCTATTTGTTCTCTTCATCACTGATTTCTTAACACCCAAAACAGAGCTAGGAACCAAGCAGGAACTTAGTAAATATGTGTTAAATAAATGGATGTCTGACCTCCACCTGCAACATTTTTCCTTTGCATCATTCAATTGATACTCACAATGTAGCTTAAAATTAACTTTAATGAGGCCTCCTGATCTATTATAGGCCTCCCCTAACCCATCAGTCTTTATCTTAGAAACTTGCTTATTTCTTTCTCAATTCTGTTTGCTAAAATTTCTTCTTTCCTCTGTTCACTTATTCAACAAATATTGATTAATGCCTACAGGATTCCAGGCCACATGATAAGCACATTCGATATAAGAGAAACCAACAAAAATTTCCTGTCCACATGTAACATCAACATGAAGGGGAAACAGGTAATAAGTATGTAAATTATACAGTATTCTAAAAGTTTGTGGGCTTCTCTGATGGCTCAAAGAGTAAAGAATCTGCCTGCAATGCAGGAGACCCGGATTCAATCCCTGGGTCAGGAAGACCCCCTAGAAAAGGGAATGGCTACCCACTCCAGCATTCTTGCCTGGAGATCCATGGACAGAGAAGCCTGGTGGGCTACAGTCCATAGGGTCATAAAGAGTCAGACATGACTGAATGAATAACACTAACACATTTGTCTAAAAGTTTATGGGCTTCCCTGGTGGCGCTCAGGCAGTAAAGAGTCTGCCGGCAATGCAGGAGACCAGGGTTCAATCCCTGGGTCGGGAAGATCCCCTGGAGAAGGGAATGACAACCCATTCCAGTATTCTTGCCTGGAGAATTCCATGAACAGAGGAGACTGGTGGGCTACAGTCCATGGGATAACAAAGAGTTGGACATGACTGAGCGACTGAGGCTAACGCTAAAAGTTTATAAGTGCAATGGACCAAACAAAACCAGGTAAGATGGGGTCAGGAGCAGCAACGAGAAGAGATGAAAGAGTTACATTTAAGTAGGGTGGTTCAGGTTACCTTAGGAAGATGAACTTTACGCAGGACTTGAAAGATTAGCTAGAAAAATCCAAGGACGTGTACCCTAGGCAGGAGGAACAGCCAGTTTAAAAGTACTAAAGTTGAGCAGAGCTTCTGTGTCCAAAGAACCCAACGGTGGACTTCCTTGGCTGTCCAGTAGTTAAGAATCCGCCTGCCAATGCAGGGGACATGGGTTCGGCATCTGGTCTGGAAAGATTCTGTATGCAGCCCATGCGCCACAACCACAGAGTCCACATGCCGGAATTACTGAAGCCTGTATACCCTGGAGCCCATGCTCTGCCACAGAAGAGACGGTAAAGAGAAGCCTGTGCCCTGCAACTCGAAAAGGCTGTGCACAGAAATGAAAATCCAGTGCAGCCAAAAATAAATTTTAAAACTTGATTGATTAATTTCCCAAAAAGAACCCAAGGATGCCACCATAGCTGGTACAAAAAGCAAGAAGGGGAGACTAGTGAGAAAGGAGTTCTGAGAGTAAAGAGATCTGTGTAAATATACTTCACAGAACTCTTTTTTTTTTTTCAGTGAAGAAAATTCTTGGTCAGAGGGAACTTTAGCAAGCTAGCAGGAGAAAGGAATAAACACACCACGAAGCAATCAAGTCTTTCATCTCACAGATCTGCTGCAGATGTTTAATAGAACTTCATTCCTTTTGTAACATTGTCTTGAAAAATATGTTATTTCTATGGGGAAAACTTCTGGCATGAAATGATTGGAATGACTACAGGATTTTATGCCATCTTGAAAAAATAACTGAAACCAAGAGTATTTGGAAGTTAGCAATAATACCCAGTCACCCTGAGGATATCTGTTTCCTTAATCTTCTACCTTCAAAAACGTGACCTTTGATGGTCTGCATTTTATATATGGGTGTGTGTTCTTTTGATATGAATGTTTAATCAGCTTCAGGGATGTATTTCAGTCAGAAATCTGGAATTTTGCTCTCTTGATGCTTTTAGGATTTTTACTAAAAACTTTTCCAGAAGGTTTAGGCCTAGCAAAATATCATTACAATAATTTGGCAGTAAAATTTAAGCATTTCATAAGGGAAACTAATCTTTATTTTGTTAATGAGCAAAAATGTATGTACTGCTTTTTTCTTAATGAATGAATTTGGAGACTCCTGAAGATTTCACTGGCTGTAAATTACCTTTATTTGTTCTCAATATGTTAGCCCCAGGTCTTGGAAGGTTAGTTTGTTTGTTTTTTTTTTTTATTTCATTGGTTTTTGTTTTGTGTGTGTGTGTGTGTGTGTGCACACACACGCGCGTGTGTAGAAAAAGTAAAGAATGAGAAAAGAAAAAGAAAGTTAAAAAAGAAATGTAAGCTGCCAATCAGGCTTCCCTGGTAGCTCAGCTGATAAAGAATCCTCCTGCAATACAGGAAACCCCGGTTCAATTCCTGGGTCAGGACGATTTCCTGGATGAAGAATAGGCTATCAACTCCAGTATTCTTAGGCTTCCTTGGTGGCTCAGATGGTAAAGAATCCACCTGCAATGCGGGAGACTTAAGTTTGATCCCTGGGTTGGGAAGATCCCCCAAAGGAGGGCTGGCAACACACTCCAGTATTCTTGCCTGGAGAATTCCCACGAACAGAGGAACCTGGTGGGCTATCGTCCGTGTGTCCCAAAGAGTCAGACGATTGAGTGACTAAACACAGCACAGCACAGCAGCAAAAGCTGCCAATCAGAGGAGAATGATCATTCTCCTAAAAGTGCTACAGGAGGTTCTGAGCAAGTTTTCTATTCCTCTTTCAGCTGGATCCTGATGTCCACACATCTTCCTTGTTCCATCATTTTCCCTATTTCCTGCCTCTTCCCTCGCAGTATCACTGACCTTGCCCTGCCAGCTTCCTATTTTTTCTCTTTGCCGTGGCTTATGAATTAAATCAGTACCCAAACACTTGCATTTGGCCTAGGGACCCACATTCTCTTTAACAACTTTCCAAGAGGGACAGCTGTTTACTCATTCTTTGTTCAACAAAAAGTTTTTCAACCTCCAACTATGTGCCAGGCATTGCACTGAGTATTCTGTATCTGATGGTGAACAAAGCAGGCATGGTCCTCATTTTCATAGAATTTACAATGGAATAAAGAAGAAAACTTTTCAGTAAAACAATACATAAATAATTGCATATGTATCAGTAGCTTCTATGAAGGAAAATAACAGGTAAAGGAACAGAGGAAGGAAAGGAGGCATAACAGAGAAAGCTTAATTTATGTTGAAGATGAATGAGGGTCTATCAGAGGAGGTCAAATCTAAACTAAAATCTAAAAGATGAGGAAGAGCCAGCCATGTTAAAAGTTAGCAGAGGTGAAGGTCTGTACAAAGCCAAGAGTTAGATGCTTGGGAATTAAAATAAAGTGAGTGGCTAGAGCAGCCAAAGAAAGAGGAATTCAAGCTGGAGCTCTAGAACCAGGCTAGGAGTATAAAATAATGCAAGGAATAATAAGCTACAGGATTTTGAGCTTGCAAGTGCTATTTTCTAATTAATGTTTAAAGACTACTTATAATGTGGAGAATATTGTAAGAAGAGCTGGTTTATCTATGAACTCAAAATTTAGTAAAGTGGGGAGGATTTCTCTCCCCTCACTGTCTGTTCCTCACAGCCCACTTAGTAAAGAATCCGCTTGCAATGCAGGAGACGCCTGTTCAATTCCTGGGTCAGGAAGATCTGCTGGAGAAGAGATAGGATACCCACTCCAGTATTCTTGGGCTTCCCTTGTGGCTCAGCTGGTAAAGAATCTGCCTGCAGTGCAGAAGACCTAGGTTCAATCCCTGGGTTGGAAAGATTCCCTGGAGAAAGGAAAAGTTACCCACTCCAGTATTCTGGCCTGGAGAATTCCATCAACTATATAGTCCATGGGGTCGCAGAGTCAGACACGACTGAGTGACTTTCACTTTCACGGTCCCTCAGGGACTTCCCATGCAACAGATGCCAGTATATCTTGTACAGTCATTGTTAACTAGACTCTTTTTCTCTCTACTGTTATTTGGTCATAAGACACTGCTCCTGAGATTGTAGCAGTATTTTGAGAGAGAAGTAGCAGTGTGAAATAAGCAGGTATTATAGGGGTGTTAGTCACCTGTACCATCAGGACATGCTTCCAGTTGATGAGGAAGTGCCCAAAGGGACACTTGACTCCGTGGCTCAGTCCATCAGATGACTGTGAATTGATGATGGACAGCACCACAACCCTGTTTTTAGTCTCTATGAGGTCCCAGTAACAAGCTAGGATCTCCTCCTTAAAATTAAAATAAATAAATAAATAATTAAAAAAATTACTTGCCAAGACATTTTGTCTTTGCTCCAAAACTCAATGGAGTTTGTCACAGGCTCAGTGCAGCAAAGATACCCTGCACAAATACTGCATCACATAGGCAAGGCCATGCTTATAAATAATCTCCAGTTCTCATTTTATGGCTCGGCTGGTAAAGAATCTGCCTGCAATACAGGATACCTGGGTTGGGAAGTTCTCCTGGAGAAGGGAAAGTCTACCCACTCCAGTATTCTGACCTGGAGAGTTCCATGGACTGTATAGTCCATGGGGTCACAAAGAGTCAGACACGATAGAGTGAATTTCACTCACTGGGCTTCCCTGGTGGCTCAGATGGTAAAGAATCCACCTGCAATGCAGGATACCTTGGTTCCATCCTGGGGTTGGGAAGATCCCCTCAAGGAGTACATGGCAATCCACTCCAGTATTCTGGCCTGGAGAATCCCCATGGACAGAGGAGCCTGGTGGGCTACAGTCCACGGGGTCTCAAACAGTTGGACATAACTGAGAAAGCCCACAAACACACTCTCACTTTGATGTCTCATTTCAGTGCTGGTCATTTGGGAGCAGTGAGGGAAGCAGCCTTTACTCTAAGCTCCTCCCATCTTGTGATTCCCCAAGTCCTCAGAAATCTCCCCATTTAGCAGACATTAGGGAAAGAGGAGTTTTAGAGGATTTTGTCAGATATGCCCATAAGTGATATATACCATTTCTGTTGATCCCATTTGGTAGAACTCAGTTACATGAGTTTGCTATGAATCAAGCCACAGGGAAGATTGAAAAATACGACCTAGATGTGAGACCAGGAGGAAGAGAACATGAACATGGATGAGTATTTAGTAGCTATTTGTCAAAGATCCCATGGATCGTAAGGGTAAAGCTAAACCTCCAACCCTCCTTCTCTATAGGATATTGTCTCAGGTGGCTCAAGTGGTAAAGAATCCACCTGCCAATGCAAGAGATGAAGCAGGAGACAGGTTTGGTTTCTGGTGGGAAAGATCTCCTGGAAGAGGAAATGGCAACCCACTCCAGTATTCTTGCCTGGGAAATCCCATGGATAGAAAGCCTGGTGGGTTACAGTCCATGGGGTTGCAAAGAGTCGGACATGACTTAGAGACTGGGCGCAAATAATTTTATACATAGGCAAAGGTTTACAAGCAAACATTTGCAGTCTTTAAGATGTGCCAGGTAATCTTCTGAGTGCTTTATGTATATCAGCTCCTTTATCCCTCACAAGAAGACTGTGAGAAATTGTGACTACTCTCCTTATTTTACAGATGAAGAAACTGAGGCACAGGATCTCTAAATGATGAATCCAAAATCACTCATCCAACAGAATTAGCATTGAAAATGTCTTCTATGTTTAAAAACAAAATTGACCCTTAATTCAATTGATGCTTAATTTCCTTCTATTGCTTCTCTCTCTTCTTTCCTTTACAAAATAATAAATGTTTTCAAAATAAAAATCTATACTCATACTATCCACTACCATAGCTCTTATTTATTAGCATACTACTATTCGCTTTTGCCCTCCCACTCCAGTAAAACCAGCCCTGCTAAGGTCACTAGTAACAGCCATAGCATCAGATAATTGAAAAGACTGTTCTCTTCCTTGCTTTTTCTTTGGTAATTGGCACTGCTGACTGTGCCTTCCTTCTGAATTCTTTCTTGTCTAGTGGTCTCTGTGTCACTGCTCCCAATTACTCCTATCATTTTATTAATATTTACTCTTTCTTGGTTGCCCTTGTGAATTCCTCTTTCTCCACTGCATTTATGCTCATTTTCCACAGGGACCAGCTATCATCTTTCGTTCCCTTCATTCAATAGTCTATCCTTCAGAAACGTAGACAATTGCCGCCTTCAAGAATTTGTCTGACCATTTGCTTAAAATATTCTCAGAACTACTTGTAGACATATCTTGCACCTCTTGCACTGGCAGGTGGATTCTTTTCCACCAGGGAAGCCCAGGTCAGTCTTACAAAATTACAAAATTGCTGCCTTGATTGTCAGCTTCCTTGATTTCATTCTCAAGGAATAATACAGCTGATATTAAATACTCTAGAGAGATCAGAAATGTGACTTAAGGCGAATGTCTGCTGGAGGCTAACTGTTAAGAGAGACATATCTAGTGTTTCAGGGGACCTCTTCTTCTTGTCTAGCTGAAGGTTAATCGAATACGCCAGAAAATACTCTCAAACTACTGTGTTTAAAGCCCAAAATACAACCTTGAATTCTAGACATAGACATCCATCCAAATCTTCCTGAAGATGTCCACTTTTCACCTCGTGTGTCCCCTACCCTAATTAACGATCCCATCGTCCATTTCCAGCTGTCTAGAAACAAAGGAAAACGAACCAGTCCAGACTATACCCTTTCAAAATCCTCCCCATCTTTAATCAAGCAGTCACCAAATCTAAAGGATATCCTCTTTCACCTCTTCCCATCTTCCTCTCAAACCCTTATCGTAATTCACTTGGATTAGCATAGAAGACTTCCCTTTATTCCTACTTCCAGAATGACTGTTTTCCTCTTCTGGACCATCAGGGTGATATTCCCAAATTGAAAATCTGGTGCTGTACTTGTTATAACTCCTGCTACTATCAATGAGAACACAAACAACAAACACAAACACATTTTATGTGCAGCAGAAGCAGGATGAAAATGCCTTGTGTTTGTGGTCATTTTTGTTTTCACGAAAATTTCTTTGCAGACTACAACTCCTTAACCTTAAGTTAGCTTATGGAATCTTAAAAATCACCTTGCTAAAAGTATATCATTATTCCTATTTTATAGATGAAGAAACAAAAGATATCAGGCACACAAAATGACATAACAATCATGTGTTTTATGTGTTACTCTTCATGCCTTTCTCCTTCAATTTTTTATTGATCATGATTCTGTCATAATTTTCTGACAAGCATTAAGTGTTCCTAAAATAAACAGCTACTTTTAGCACCAATTGCAGAGAGCTGAGGCTGGAAGTTCCTCTCTAGCTATATGTCCTGGACCTTAACCACTGTGTGGCCCAGTTTCCTTAGCTACTGAACAGGGATGAGGCTTCGTACCTTCCCCATAGGACAGTTCTGATTATCAAATAAATAGATTAACATAAAACACTTAGAATGGCGCCTACACAAAGTTAACTATCATCATATGATATCAAAAATTAATGATTCTGTGGAATAACAACCCTTGAGATCAAGTTGCACCCCACAAAAATTATGTTCACAGGATAAGTCAATATTTTTCTGACTGAACAATACCTGTTAATGTCATTGTGTATCCCAAACAATCAGACCCTGATTTAATCATGTTTAAAAATAGATACAAATGGGGATTACACAAATCCCTCACTAAATTTTATTGATATCCATTAGTTTTAAAAGCTTAAAGACTTTTTTAAAAACATTTGTTTATGTTTTGAGAAAATTGTATTATTCCTTTTTTGCTTAGGTGGGTAATTAATATGCTAAATGCACTCTATAGCATATATTTTCATATATTTTAAGCATGTGTAAGAAAAGTGAAAATATAAATGTCTCATTTATGGAAATCAATGCTTATGGATTAATTATATCTTATGGATTAGCTATAGATTAATTAATAGTTATGGATTAGTTATTATATGACAATAATTATCATAATTTATGTTTAGATGTGACAAGTATCATCAACTGAAAAGTAAAATATTCTGTGCAAGTGTTTTTATTCTTTTCATCACCTATGGATATGTATACACTTATGAGATATATATAAAAACTAATATTCTATTTTATAACATATATTTTTCACATGTACAGCAATTCATAAAGGCTAATCAAATCAAATTTAATATTATTATAACATAATAGAACATATTTTATCATCAAATAGAAAGCATTGCTAATACTTCCACACAAAAAAATAGTGGGTTGGCCAATCCAATACTTCTATTACAATCTTAAAACTCAAATAATTATACATTTACTTAAGTATAAGCAAGAATAGTACAATTTGGAATTGTTATTTAATTTTATAGCATCTACAATATTGAGTAAATGATAAGGACTAAGAAAAATGAATAGGAAGATCAGAGCTTGGGCAAGTCTCAACTCATTGTGAGGAAACCAAAAGAAGGTGATGGGAAAAAGGTGAAGGCAGCAAAGAAAGGAGGCAAGAGGTCAAAAGGAGCCAAGGGAGCAAACAAACATCTGTTTCAAAAGAAAGTATGGCTGTCCTAACTGTACGAATATTTCTACCAAGCAACGGTTGAATTCCCATGAAGTCATGGCCAAAACACCCAGGAGGTAGAATGAAGAAAAGTGAGAGATATTAATCAAGACATTCCATCACCAGCAATGGGGAAACAGCAGCACTTTACCCACAAGAGGACCAATCATTATGAATAGCTATCCTGGAAATGCTTGCAGAACATTAGGCTATTTAACTGACCAGTCAGTGAACACATTTCTTCCCCACAGTGATTTAAACAAATGATTCCCATTAAAAATACGTCTCCCTGACACTCTGGTTTTAGTCATCTAAATTTGGTCATTGGAGACTTTGTTGGGCTAGACATGAAAAGCAGGTATATAATTGTTAAAAATAAAATTAATATTAGCAGTCAGGAAAATGACTTAACAAGCCTTCTTGTGAAACAGACTCACACATTTTTTATTTGCTCTCTTTCATACTGACTGCTTTGAAAAACCCATTTCTTTTTGTTCAATATGTTCCTTCCATGTTGTCTTGATGGAAAAATCCTCCTCGTGCTTTAAAATGTGGTTTAAACGTCACTCTCTGACAAAAGCTTTGTCTAAATTCTGCAGGGAGAGTTAACTAAATCCTTCTCTGTGCATTGTTCACATTTTTATTAGGACATTTGTCATACCACTGTAATTATTTCCAGGTTGCTCTGTCTAGAAGACAATGGGCCTCTGGAATGAATGAATGAATGAGAAATTGAACAGATAGGATGCATTTCAGAAGGGAAAATGATCTTTTCCCTTTGGGTTCATTTAACTCCAAAAAAATATCTTTCTGTAATCTGGAATTTCTCACACTTCGAGTTTACATTTTGAAAAATAAAATAATTGGTAACAACAGGTGGTTTCAGTTTAACTAACCTAAAATTCACTCTTCCAAGTCCATGTATTCATTTTTCTTTCTTGTTCTTGTCAATAGCATGCTTTGGATCAGTGACCCTTTCCTCTAAGAAGGAAAGGTCATTCAGATTTTTATTAAGTCCTGGCAATTTGCTATTTAGTTCTCTTTGTTGTTCGGCTTGCTAGAGTCTTATGAATAGCGGATGCCTGCTCTTCTGGGAAAAAAACACTTCACAGAGCTCCCCCACTCTGTTTGAAATGTTGAACAGCCCTTAATTTGATTTACTGGAAGAAAAAAATATTCTGCTCAACAATTTTTCCCTCCTGAGATTAATCTAGTTAAGTATGAGAAAGGGAAGGGGTGCATGGCACTCAGAAAGGTCAAATTATCTTGAAAAACATGAAATTTATTGAAAATTTAACTCATGTAAAAAAAAAATCTTTTCCTCCTACTTCATTGTCTAGCAACAAAGAAGAATACAGAAAATCTCTCTCTTCCTCCTTAAAAAGGTTTAAAAAATAGGAAGCATTTTGTATGAGATCACAAAACTATATACCCATGGAAGCCTTTAAAAAACAAAAAAAGTACTGCTTTCTTCCTATTCATCAGAATCTCATAAGGTTGACTTTTTGCATGCAAATTAATTTGGATATCTTCTTACAGATTTTTTCTTGACTCCCATTCCAAAGGAAAAATTGTAGTATTTAACACATACAGTATGCATTGAACAATGACAAAATTAAGTTCCAAAATAGTGACTGATTTTTTTAATGAGAAATCATAAGTAAATATGGGTCCTGCTTCTCTGGTAATGAATTAAGTGAAAGGAAAAGAAAAAACTATCTAGAAATTATACATGGAAATATTCACCTAATCATTCAACAAATATTTATTGTATTTCTACTATGTGACCCACTATAAACACACAGGGAGCAAAATAGGCAGAAACAGAAAAATTTTCTCATGTGGAGCTTCCCATCTACTAAATCAAAACAAAATGAAGATAAATAAATAAAATGTATGTTTGTCTTTATGTTAGGTGGTGATAAATTTATAAGTACCATGGAGAAAACATGATGAAGGATTAAAAAGGATCAGATTTCTTATCCTATTTAAATAGGGCTATTAAAACACATTGTAAGAATATATGGTTTGATCAAAATATAGGAGGTGAAAAAAGACCAGTTATCTATTTGTCTTAGTTGCTTGAAATCTGGGCTTTGACTTACAGGAAAAAATGAAGATAGATATTAGCAAGTCCTTTCAAAAACCACTGACCACTCAGAGTGAAATGGTGATTCAATACCATCTCTCAAGCTCAGCTCCTGACAAAATCCAGCCAGAGATAAGTGTCTTTTTAAACAGTGACTTTTTCTCTTCCAAACCATGATATCAAGTCAATATTAAAACAGAAAGGAAGTATCCAAGAGAGAAAAAAATATAAATTGAGAAAATTTCCTCTCAAAATACAAGGAAAACCATAACTTTATTAAAGCATAATTACAAATATCTGCTAATAGAGTAGCCTAATACAATAGGCCTTCTTGACATTAAACAATACTAATTAAATGGAATTTTCAAAGTTAAAGCTATTGTACTTTTCAACTTTAAAGCAACCATTAAAATTATTTTATAAAGAAAGAAATAAGATGAATGGGGTTAAATAATGTACTCAAGATTATACACATAGTAAACTGTAGGGGCAAAAAGCTCTTGCTAACTCTGCCTAATTTATTGATTGAATTTATTCAATTATTTATTGAGTGTTTAATATATGCTGAGTCCCAAACTGAGGATTCAGCTGAAAACAAAAAGGGCAAGATATTGGTCCTCACAGAGTTTTCCTCCTGCTAAAAGGATACAGACAATAAAAAAAGGAAACAGATAGGTAAGAGGATTTCAGATATTGACATAAAATAAGGTAATGTGATAGAGAGTAATGGCAGGGGACCACTTAAAAAAGCATTAGAGCTTTAGAAATCACTTCCTACTTGAGGAAAGACATTTGATGTGAACTTTGAATGACAGGAAGGAGCCTAGCAAGCAAAGATTTAAGGGTGAATCATTCTGAGGGAAATTCGTAAAAGAAGAGTGACAGTAACCTGTAACTTAAAGCAATACTTTGTATGCTAATTTTTTAACTACCCAGAATATGAGCTAATGAACTACTTATTGTCAGGATTTCAAGAAATAGCAATCTTTGAGTAAGTGATTCCAATTCAAAATGACACCAAAAAGAGTTTGGGAGAAAAAGAGGAGATGTCAAATACCATAAATTTGAAGTTCATCTATCTTCCAGTAACCCTTGTATTAAATAATATTTCTGGGCTATATTACTTTTAAGAAAAATAATATGTGTTAGAGTATAGCATCAAGATTTCCTAATAAGGAAACACAAAGAATACCAAAAAATTCAAAAAACGTAAAGGTTAGCAGGTCTGTAGTCTTTGGTATTCACACATGATTTATGTTACAAACAAAAGCAGTAAGTCTGGGCCACAATACAGAAGTGAAAGCCTGATGAACTCAGAGCATTGTAACGTGCCCCAATAAATCACAATTACCAAACACCAATGATAAATAGCTTGAATCTCAGAGTATTTACTAGCTCTCACCATTTGTTGGTTTTTTAACTGTTTGACTCTCCTCCAGAAATTGGTGTTCGGTAGCTCAACTCCAATGCATTAATATTTAATTGTGAACACTTGGAAACATTAGTTATGAAATGTCTAAAGAGATTACTATTATAAACAAGACTAGAGTACTGGAGAAAATTCTTCTCTATGAATCTATCTTACATTCAAGAAGAAATAAAAGGCTCAATAAAAGCTTTAGATCCAAAAGAGAAGTTTAAAAACTGAAAGAATTTTTATGTACATAAGCAAAGAAATGGTTCAATTTTTGAGCAGAACATCTCCAAAAGAGCTCCCAAGTAAACTACTAATGTATTAAAGGAACATAACTCAAAAGAAAAGGTAAAAATATGAGTTATCAATAAGCCCAATGAATAATATATTTTAATTAATACAAATAATTTTTCTAAAATTTTAATAGTTCATTCTTGAAGAATGACTGCTATGACATTTCTTTTTTTCTTCCAGTCTTATTAAAATATAATTGGCAGACAGGTCTGTATAACTTTAAAGTATACAGCATTATTATTTGACTTACATACATCATGAAATGATTACTGCAATAAGTTTAGTGAACACTCATCATCTCTTATAGATACAAAATAAAAGAAGAAAATATATATTTTACTTATAAGAATAACTCAGGACTATTCTTTGAACAACTTTAATACAACTGAGTTAATTATATTACTCAGGTTGTCAATTAAATCTGTATTGCTTATTTATCTTATCACTGTAAGTTTGTTCCTTTTGAACACTTTCATCCAATTCCCCCTCTCCCCACCCCTGCCTCTGGCAATCACAAATCTGATCTCCTTTACTATTCCTTGTTTCTTTTTGAAATATAATTGACCTACAACACTATGTTAGTTGAATCACAAAGCAAGCCAATATTTCTATATATTTCAAAATGACCACCAGGATAAATCTAGTTACCCTTTATCACCATACAAAGATACTATATTATTATTGACTATATTCCTCACACTTTACATTTCATATCTGTTACTCATTTGTTTCTGAAAAATGGTACTTCTTAATCTTCCACACATATTTCTTCGGTTGTTTTGTCTAGTATCCTCCTGAAGTAGCATTGATCTCCTCATTTCTGAGGTGAAAAGAACTGAGGCACTCAGACTGCAAAGGAGGAAAATAAAATAAGGAAATTCCAGAAACAAGATTAAACCTAAAATTTTTTTGTTTTTAACATTTTCTTTATAATTACTTAACTAAATTATCTTTTTGCACACTGTTAAAACATTTTGGTTGCCCATAACTTAAACAGATTTCCTTGACATGATAACACCTGAATATAAATCTATTCTCCCACAAAATTTCCAGATTCTCCTGAAGTTGAATCGAGAGTCAATATTGCATCCATAACTTGAAAAAAAACAAGTCTTCAGTCATCCTAAATGGGATTTTCTTCACAGTAAAAACCTGCACACCATCACTCTAACATCGTTTTCCATTTTTGTCCCCACTGGCTCCAATGGAAGTTCCAGGCAGGAGACAGGCTTTTTAATAAACCATGGATTGGTAGTGTAAGCTTCTGTGTGACTTAACAGAAAAATGTTTCAGGAAAAAGTAGTCCTGAATACAACTTTAAAATGCAAGTGTTTCACTTCTTCACCATCATCTCCGTCCCTCTTTTCTGGTTTGTTTTATTGGGTTTGATTCAGTTAATGAGCTAATTGTTGGTGTTTTTAAAACCAAAATGTTGCTGACACCAACTAGAAAAGACAGACAAACAAACAAATGCTTGCAAATAAGAAGAGTTCTGTTGTTCAGTTGCTCAGTCATCTCCTACTATTCGCAACCCCATGGACAGCAGCAGGCCAGGTTTCCCTGTCCTTCACCATCTCCTGAAGCTTGCTAAAAGTTGTCTGCATTAAGTCAGTGAAGTCATCCAACCATCTCGTCCTCTGTCATCCCCTTCTTCTGCCTTCAATCTTTCCCAGCATCAGGGTCTTTTCAAAGGAGTCAGTTCTTTGCATCAGGTAGCCAAAGTATTGGAGTATCAGCTTCAGCATCAGTCCTTCCAATGAATATTCAGGACTGATTTCCATTAGGATGTACTGGTGTGATCTCCTTGCACTTCAAGGGACTCTCAAGACACCACAGTTCAAAAGCATTAATTCTTTGGCACTCAGCTTTCTTTATATGCCAAATCTCACATCCATACATAACTACTGTAAAAACCATGGCTTTGACTAGATGGACCTTGGCTGGAAAGTAATGTCTTTGCTTTTTAATATGATATCTAGGTTGTTCATAGCTTTTCTTCTAAGGAGCAAGCGTCTTGTAATTTCATGGCTGCAGTCACCATCTGCAGTGTTTTTGGAGTCCAAGAAAATAAAGTCTGTTACTGTTTCCATTGTTTCCCCATCGATTTGCCAAGAAGTGATGGGGCCAGATGCCATGATCTTAGTTTTCTGAATGTTGAGTCTTAGGTCAACTTTTTCACTCTCCTCTTTCACTTTCATCAAGAGGCTCTTTAGTTCTTCTTCCCTTTCTGCCATAAGTGTGATGTCATCTGCATATCTGAGTTTATTGATATTTCTCCCAGAAATCTTGATTCCATCTTGTGCTTCATTCAGTCCAGCATTTTGCATGATGTACTCTGCATATTACTGTCTTTCCCATCCATGTTTTCCTAACATGTATGTGCTATCTCTGAAAGCCATTTTCCATAGCATGTTGTAGGCACTTTACTTGTATTGCACACATTCTGATTAGGTTGAGAATAGCTGCACTAGTGATGTTTGTCATATAATCAGCAGAAGCTATGGTGCTGTAAAAGATAAATAAGAGTCATGGATGAATTCATGGAAGATGGAGCTTCCGAGTTGGGAAAGCTGAGGAGAGAGGAAAATGAGAAGAATCTCGAATCTTCTGAGGCTGAGTCTGCAAGATGGCGGAGTAGAAGGATGTGAGCTCATCTTCTCCTGTGAGAACTCCAAAATAACAACTCACTGCTGAATAACCATTGACAGGAGAATGTTGGATGCCACCAAAAAAAGATACTCCACATCCAAGGGAAAGGAGAACCCACAGCAAGATGACAAGAGGGGTGAAATCATGTTTAGAATCAAACCCCATACCCAACAGAGACACTCAGAGGGCTCAAACAAACCCTGTGCACACCAGGACCCAGAGATCCCACAGAGACTGAGCCAGATCTGTGTGTGAGTGTCTCCTGTGGAAGTATGAATCAGCAGTGGCCTGCAGGAGGGGCAGCAGCTCTGGGTGCAGCAGACCTGGGTATGACATAAGCCCTCTTGGAGGAAGTTGCCATTAGCCCCACCACAGAGACACCAGACTCACACAGGACTGGGGAAACAGACTCTTGGAGGGCACAAACAAAACCTTGTGCACACCAGGACACAGGAGAAAGGAGCAGTGACTCCACAAAAACCTGACCCAGACTTGCCCATGAGTGTCCAGGAGTCTCCGGCGTAGGCATGGGTCAGGAGTGACTAGCTACAGGGTTGGGGGAACTGAGTGCAGCAGTGAGTGCACTTTTGAAGGAGGTTGCCATTATCTTCATCACCTCCACCATAGTTTGGCCTCAGGTCAAACAACAGGGAGGGAACATAGCCCCTCCCATCAACAGAAAATTGGATCAAAGATTTGCTGAGCATCACCCTGCCCATTCAGAAGAAGACACAGTTTCCACCTCAGTCAGTCTCCCATCAGAAAGCTTCCATAAGTCTCTTATCCTTATCCATCAGAGGGAAGACAGAATGAAAACCACAGTCACAGAAAACTAACCAAACTGATCACATGGACCACAGCCTTGTCTAACTCAATGAAACTATGAGCCATGCTGTATAGAGCCACCCAAGACAGACAGGTCATGGGGGAGAGTTCTGACAAAATGTGGCCCACTGGAGAATGAATGGCAAACCACTACAGTATTCTTGCCTTGAGAACCCCATGAAGAGTATGAAAAGGCAAAAAGATAGGACACTGAAAGATGAACTCCCCAGGTCGATAGGTGCCCAATATGCTACTGGAGAAAAGTGGAGAAATGACTCCAGAATGAAGAGACAGAGCCAAGCAAAAAAAAAAAAAAAAAAAAAACACCCAGAAGTGGATGTGACTGGTGATGGAAAAAAAGTTCGATGCTGTGAAGAGCAATATTGCATAGGAACCTGGAATGTTAGGTCCATGAATCAAAGCAAATTAGAAGTGGTCAAACAGGAGATGGCAAGAGTGAACATTGACATTTTAGGAATCAGTGAACTAAAATGGACTACATGGGTGAATTTAACTCAGATGACCATTATATCTACTATTGTGGGCAAGACTCAGAGGAAATGGAGTAGTCATCATAGTCAACAAAAAAGTCTGAAATGTAGTACTTGGATGCAATCTCAAAAACAACAGAATGATCTGTTTGTTTCCAAGGCAAACCATTCAATATCACAGTAATCCAAGTCTATACCCTGACCAGTAATGCTGAAGAAGCTGAAGTAGAACAGTTCTAAGAAGACTTACAAGACCTTCTAGAACTCACACTCATAAAAGATGTCCTTTTCATTATAGGGGACTGGAATGCAAAAGTAGGAAGTCAAGAGATACCTGGAGTAAGAGGCAAATTTGCCCTTGGAGTACAAAACGAAGCAGGTCGAAGGCTAACAGAGTTTTGTCAAGAGAACGCACTGGTTATAGCAAATACCCTCTTCCAACAACACAAGAGAAAACTCTACACATGGACATCATCAGAAGGCCAATACCAAAATCAGATTGATCATATTCTTTGCAGCTGAAGATGGTGAAGCTCTATACCGTCAGCAAAAGCAAGACCAGAAGCTGACTGCAGTTACAATCATGAACACGTTACTGCCAAATTCAAACTTAAATTGAAGAAAGTAGGGATAACCACTGGACCATTCTGGTATGACCTAAATCATATACCTTAGAATTATGTAGTGAAAGTGACAAATAGATTCAAGGGATTAGATCTGATGGACAGAGTGCCTGAAGAACTATGGACTGAGGTTTGTGACATTGTACAGGAGGCAGTGATTAAGACCATTCCCAAGAAAAAGAAATGCAAATATTCAAAATGGTTGTCTGAGGAGGCCCTACCAATAGCTGAGGAAAGAAGAGAAGCAAAGGGCAAAGGAGAAAAGGAAAGACATACCCATTTGAATGCAGAGTTCCAAAGAATAGCAAGGAGAGATAAGAAAGCCTTCCTCAGTGATCAATGCAAATAAATAGAGGAAAACAATAGAATGGGAAAGACTAGAGATCTCTTCAAGAAAATTAGAGACACCAAGGGAACATTTTATGGAAAGATGGGCAAAATAAAGGACAGAAATGGTATGGACCTAACAGAAACAGAAGATATTAAGAAGAGGTGGCAAGTATACACAGAAGAATTATACAAAAAAGAACTTCATGACCCAGATAACCACAATGGTGTGATCACTCACCTAGAGCTAGACATCCTGGAATGCCAAGTCAGGTGGGCCTTAGGAAACATCTCTATGAATAAAGCTAGTGGAGGTGATGGAATTCCTATTGAGCTATTTCAAATCCTAAAAGGTGATGCTGTGGAACTGCTGTACTCAATATGCCACCAAATTTAGAAAACTCAGCAGTGACCATAGGACTGTAAAGGTCAGTTTTCATTCCAATCCCAAAGAAAGGCAATGCCAAAGAATGTTCAAACTACCTCACAATTGCACTTATCTCACACAATAGCAAAGTAATTCTCAAAATTCTCTAAGCCAGGCTTCAACAGTTCATGAGCTGTGAACTTCAAGATGTTCAAGCTGGTTTTAGAAAAGGCAGAGGAACCAGAAATCAAATTGCCAACATCTGTTGGATCATTGAAAAAGCAAGAGAATTCCAGAAAAACATCTACTTCTGTGTCATTCAGCTATTCTAAAGCCTTTGACTGTGTGGATCACAACAAAGTGTGGAAAATTCTGAAAGAGATGGGAATACGAGACCACCTGATCTGCCTCCGGAGAAATATATATGTAGGTCAAAAAGCAACAGAACTGGACATGAATAACAGACTAATTCCAAATTAGGGAAGAAATATGTCAAGGCTATTGACATACTTGTCAATATTGTCAGCCTGCTTATTTAACTTAAACATAGCATACATCATGCTAAATGCCAAGCTGGATGAAGCACAAATGGAATCAAGATTACTGGGAAAGATATTAATAACCTCAGATATGCAGGTGTAATCACACTTATGGCAGAAAGGGAAGAACTAAAGAACCTCTTGATGAAAGTGAAAGAGGAGAGTGAAAAAGTTGGCTCAAAGCTCAACATTCAGAAAACTAAGATCGTGGCATATCTGGTCTCATCCCTTCATGGCAAATAGATGGGAAAACAATGGAAACAGTAACAAACTTTATTTTCTTGGACTCCAAAATCACTGCAGATGGTGACTGCAGCCATGAAAATAAAAGATGCTTGCTCCTTAGAAGAAAAGCTATGACCAACCTAGGCAGCATATTAAAAAGTAGAGACACTACTTTGCCAGCAAAGGTCTGTCTAGTCAAGGCTGTTTTTCCAGTAGTCATGTATGGATGTGAGAGTTGGATTAGAAAGCAAGCTGAGCACTGAAGAATTGATGCTTTTGAACTGTGGTGTTGGAGAAGACTCTTGAGAGTCCCTTGAACTGCAAGGATATTCAACCAATCCATCTTAAAAGAAATCAGTCCTGAATATTCATTGAAATGACTGATGCTGATGCTGAAACTCCTATATTTTGGGCACCCGATGTGAAGAACTGACTCATTTGATAAGACCCTGGTACTGGGAAAGATTGAAGGTGGGAGGAAAACTGGATGAGAGATAGTGAGATGGTTGGATGGCATCACTGACTCTGACTCTGGACACGAGTTTGAGTAAGCTCTGGGAGTTGGTGATGGAAAGGAAAGCCTGGCATGCTGCAGTCGATAGGGTCACAAAGAGTCGGACACGACCAAGAGACTGAACTGAACTGAACTCTGCATATAAGGTAAATAAGCAGAGCTGACAACATACGGCCTTGACATACTCCTTTCCCAAGTTGAAACCAGTCTATTGTTCCATGTCTGGTTCTAACTGTTGCTTCTTGACCTGCGTACAGATTTTGCAGGAGGGAGGTAAGGTGGTCTGGTATTCCCATATCTTGAAGAATTTTCCACATTTTGTTATGATTCAGAGTCAAAGGCTTTAGAATAGCTGAATGAAGCAGAAGTAGATGTTTTTCTGGAATTCTCTTGCTTTTTCAATGACCCAACAGATGTTGGCAATTTGATTTCTGGTTCCTCTGCCTTTTCTAAAACCACCTTGAACATCTTGAAGTTCACAGCTTATGAACTGTTGAAGCCTGGCTTAGAGAATTTTGAGAACTACTTTGCCATTGTGTGAGATAAGTGCAATTGTGAGGGAGTGGGAACATTCTTTGGCAATGTCTTTCTTTGGGATTGGAATGAAAACTGACCTTTTCCAGCCCTTCGTCCACTGCTGAGTTTTCCAAATTTGCTGGCATATGGAGTGCAGCACTTTAATAGCATCATGTTTTAGTATTTGAAATAGCTCAACTGGAATTCCATCACCTCTACTAGCTTTGTTTGTAGTGATGCTTCTTAAGGCATCTTTAGTAATGCTTCTTAAGTGATGTTTCTTGGCCTCACACTCCAAGATGTCTGGCTCTAGCTTAGTGTTAACACCATAGCAGTTATCTGTGTCTAGAGGCTGAGACAGGATTGCCTGTGAGTGTTCAGGAATCTCCTGCAGAGGCTTGGGTCAACAGTCAAGAGCACTCAGTAAAACAGTCCTGGGAGCCCTGGTGTGCTGGCATAATTCCTTTCAAAGGAGGTCACTTATAGCCATTACCCCTACTGCAGTTTAACCTCGGGCCATACTATAGGGAGGGAACACAGCTCCACCCATCAACAGTAAATTGGATTAAAGATTACTGAACCTGGCTCATCCCACCCAAGCAAGACCCAGTTTACCCCACTGACAGCCCTTCCCTTCAGGAAGCTTCCACAGGCCTCTTATCCTCAGACATCAGAGGACAGACAGAATTAAAACCACAATTACAGAAAACTAACCAAACTGATCATCTGGATCACAGCCTTATCTAACTCAGTGAAACCATTAGTCATGCCGTGTAGGGCCACCCAACATGGATGGGTCATGGTGGAGAGCTCTGACAAAACGTCTTCCACTCAACAAGAGAATGCAAACCACTTCAGTATTCTTGCCTTGAGAACCCCATGAACAGTATAAAAAGACAAAAGATAAGACACTAACAGATGAACTCCCCAGGTCAGTAGGTACTCTGCTACTGGAGAAGAGTGGGGAAATAGTTCCAGAAGGAATGAAGAGGCTGAGCCAAAATGGAAACAATGCCCAAGTGTGGATATGCCTGGTGGTGAAATTAAAGTCTGATACTAGAAAGAAGAATATTGCATAGGACTCTGAAATGTTAGGTCCATGAATCAAAGTAAATCGGAAGTTGTCAAACAGGAGATGGCATTTTAGAAATAAGTGAACTAAAATATACCAAAATGGGTGAATCTAATTCAGGTGACCATTATAATTACTGCTGTGGACAAGAATCCCTTTGAAGAAATGGAGTAGCCTTTATAGTCAACAAAAGAGTCCAAAATTCAGTTCTTGGGTCCAGGGAAAGTTCTATCAGCTATTGCCACATGGAATTTACTTCACAATTTCACATATGAATCATTTGTGCATCCCTTAAGTTTGCCCCTGATTTCTAACTTACCGCTGATAATATCAAGAAAGACTTAGAGATCCAAGAAGCCCTGAATGTAAGTGATTTTGATTGACTTCTATTCTCCAAGGAAATTTGTCTTTAATCTGGACTCACATTTTTGTGAGTTAAAGTTTTTAACTTATACATTAAACACATAAAATTATGGATGATAAAGTTTTTTTATAATTATTTTAATTTATTCATTTATTTTAGCTGTGCTGGGTCTTTGCTGCTTGGCAGTCTTTTCTCTACTTGAGGCAAGCTGGGGCTACTCTCTAGTTGTAGTACTTGGGATTCTCGTTGAGGTGGCTTCTCTTGTTGTGGATCATGGGCTTCAGTAGTTGCAGCTCCCAGGCGCTAGAGCACAAGGCTTAATAGTTATGGCGCATGGGCTTAGTTGCTCCTCAGCATGGAGGATCTTCCCGGGTCAGGAATCAAACCTGTATCTCTTGCATTGGCAGGTGGATTCTTTACCACTGAGCCAGGTAAAGCCAAGTGATAAATATTTGCAGCAACTTATTAAAACAGAAAATTTCTCTCCATGATATGAGGTGAGGGCCACCTCATTTTCTATCCTTCTCCACATGTGTAACCTGAAGCAACACTTAGTATGAGTTGACGTCTTCTTTCCATCCCCTTTTTTCTTTTTCTCAGTTCTCCATTACCTCTTCAGTTCCGTTCAGTCACTCAGTCATGTCTGACTCTTTGTGACCCCATGAGTCGCAGCACGCCAGGCCTCCCTGTCCCTCACCAACTCCCAGAGTTTACTCAAACTCATGCCCATCGAGTCAGTGATGCCATCCAGCCATCTCATCCTCTGTCATCCCCTTCTCCTCCTGCCCCCAATCCCTCCCAGCATCAGGGTCTTTTCCAATGAGTCAACTCTTCATATGAGGTGGCCAAAGTATTGGAGTTTCAGCTTCAGCATCAGTCCTTCCAATGAACATCCAGGATTGATCTCCTTTAGGATGGACTGGTTGGATCTCCTTGCAGTCCAAGGGACTCTCAAGAGTCTTCTCCAACACCACAGTTCAAAAGCATCAATTGTTCGGCACTCAACTTTCTTCTTACCAAAAAATCATTATTACATTCTTGGGGATCCTTCCAGAAGTTCTGAGATAAATTAGTTATATATAGCCATGCACCTTCTATTTTACTGAATTGTGAGCATACTATACCAAGCACTCTGTATTTCTTTTGTTTTATTCTGTGGGATCATTCCACACAGGTATATGAAGAGCTTACTCATTCTTTTATAAGGACTCAGGACAACCAATCTTGAGAACTGACTCTTGTACTAGTAAGAACCCAAATGAAAACTCATTTATCAAAACCCTTCTTCCTACTTCTACACTGGGTCCTTACAATTTTTCCCAGCCACTAACCAAACTTTCAGCCCTGCTATTACCCTTGCCTCTGTGGCTCAAATTGCCATCTTGGACATTGTTCATTCTTGCCTCTGATGAATGCATAAGTATCCAGCTCTTGGGCCTTCCAATCTGTGTCTAGCATTGGTCCTTATTAACTATCTGCCTTTTGTGCTACATCACTCAGTTGTGTCCAACTCTTTATGATCCCATTGACTATAGTCTGCCAGGCTCCTCTGTCCATGAGATTCTCCAAGCAAGAATACTGGTGTGGGTTGCCATTTTCTTCTTCACTCATTAATTATAGTGTTCGCTTAAATTACATGACTTTTTAGCAAGTCACTGAATCTGAGTCCCTTTCTGCTATAGTTATTCTTTCTTACCAAATATTAGCTTGGAGTATCAATTACATTTCAGCACATCTTGTCTCAGTTGTCTATCCTCACCCACCATCAGTTCCCTTTAGTGAGTCTAAGGCAAGTGCTCAGATACATATACATAGCTTTCTTTGTGAGCCCAGAATCATCATCTTGCTCCTGCCCTTCTTTTTAAAATACCATTGTTAGCTTTAAAAATGAGTTTCTTCTTTTCTTTCATATACCTAAACAATTCCAAGAGCAAAGACTCTCTGTTCAACTATGAAAACATTGCCTAGAGAATAACTTCTTTGACTGCCTTCTTCACAATTTTTTTTTTTTTTACATAATCCTTCCAAGAGCTTTCAGCACCTCTTAGATGTTTTCTGAGATCCTCTGAGACACAAAAAGCATGTCAAACAAGCAGCCATTTTTTCCAGGGCCTTGAGCTTACTTGCCTCTTGAAGAAACCTATCTTCCTATTTCTTATTCTCTATAAAAAGAATAAAAGGTAGTTTCATACTTCCCTTTCTCTTAATACTGTAATATTAACTGTTAATTAACTTGTAGCCCTTCTTAGCCTTCAGGGTACAGCATTTATGTTTTAAGGCTACAGTAAAATTGCAAAATAAGAGAAATATCATGACCTCTTCATTGCTTATTTCATTTAATGCAGTAACATCATCCTTTCAGTCACAAAAGATGGGAAAATGATAATCATCTTCAATGAATCTCCCATCCCAACATCTGATCAGATTCTTTGATGTCTTTGAAATCAAACTCTCTTTTCTCACAGCATTGACCTCACTTAAACTTTCTGTCTCTAACAGCTCTCTATAAGCCATCTTTCAGGTAGGACTCTGAAAATATAAACATTTGCTTTCCCCTGAACCTTTTATTTTTTTCCTCTAGGAGGAAGGACACTCATTTAATGAGTCAGATTCTAGGCATGTGCCTAGGCTGCATTTACTAATGAGTAGCTCACTGTGGATTAATGATCACACCCATTGGCATGGCACGTTCTTACACTTTCTCCTTTTATGGACCAGGAGAGGCAAAGTAGCCCAGGACTTCTCCCACATAGAGGAGACTGAATCATCCAGTTGCCTTGATCATCGTCTTTCATATAAATTTCAGTCCACTAATCCCAAAAGTTTCTGTCCTTCCCTGAGACCGGCAAGAACACAGTTTCCAGGTTAGAGTCTAGGCTTAGGGAAAGCAAAGATGCTTCTTAGGATTCTGTTCTATATGCCATTTTTCAAGCCCATCTTACTGGAGTTCTTGGGAGTCGGGGACAAAAAAGTCCAACCAATAATTTTTGACCAATAACATGGGCAAACTTATGAGAGGAGTGGCTGTGGTCTTGTTAATATTGGATATACAATCACTATCCTAACATTCCTCAAAATCATAAAACACATGGTCTTATAGTTCATATGCAATTACCAGATCCTTCTTGGAACTGAGGTTCTGCTTGTCTCCATTGGTACCACATAAAATTTAAAACTGTAGAATGTCATTCAAGATCATCCAATATCTCAGACTAAATTTGCCTTGATAATTGCTTTATCACTGACTGACAAAACATGAATCCACTAAGCATAGACTTCCTCAGTTCAGTTCAGTCACTCAGTCATGTCTGACTTTTTGTAACCCCATGGACTGCAGGACAGCAGGCTTCCCTATTCATCATCAACTCCTGGAGCTTTCCAAACTCATCTCTACAGAGTCAGTGGTGCCATCCAGACATCTCATCCTCTGTCGTCCCCTTCTCCTCCCGCCTTCAATCTTTCCCAGCATCAGGGTCTTTTCCATTGAGTCAGTTCTTCGCATCACGTGCCCAAAGCACTGGAGTTTCAGCTTCAGCATCATTCCTTCCAATGGATATTCAGGATTGATTTCCTTTAAGATGGACTGGTTGGATCTCCTTGCAGTCCAAAGGATTCTCAAGAGTCTTCTCCAAAACCACAGTTCAAAAGCATCGATTCTTCAGTGCTCAACTTGCTTTATAACCCAACTCTCACATCCACATATGACTACTGGAAAAACCATAGCTTTGACTAGATGGACCTTGGCTGGCAAAGTAATGTCTCTGCTTTTTAATATGCTGTCTAGGTTGGTCATAGCTTTTCTTCCAAGGAGAAATTTTTAATCTTTTAATTTCATGGCTACAGTCACCATCTGCAATAATGTTGGAGCCCATAAAAATAAAGTCTGTTACCGATTCCATTCTTTCTCCATCTATTTGCCATGAAGTGATAGGACTGGATGCCATGCTCTTAGTTTTCTGAATGTTGAGTTTTAAGCCAACTTTGCACTCTCCTCTTTCACTTTCACCAAGAAACTCTTTAGTTCTTCTTTGATTTCTGCCATAAGGGTGATGTCATCTGTGTATCTGAGGTTACTGAAATTTCTTCTGGCAATCTTGATTCCAGCTTGTGCTTCATCCAGTCCAGCATTTCACATGATGTACTCTGAATATAAGTTAAATAAGCACAGTGACAATATACAGTCTTGATGAGCTCCTTTCCCAATTTGCAACCAATCTGTTGTTCCATGTCCAGTTCTAACAGTTGCTTCTTGACCTGCATACACATTTCTCAGGAGACAGGTCAGGTGGTCTGGTATTCCCATCTCTTTAAGAATTTTTCACGGTTTGCTGAGATCCACACAGTCAAAGCCTTTGGCGTGGTCAGAAGTAGATGTTTTTCTGGAACTCCCATGCTTTTTTGACAATCCACCAGATGTTGGCAATTTGATCTCTGGTTCCTCTGCCTTTTCTAAAACCAGCTTGAACATCTGGAAGCTCTTTGTTCGTGTACTGTTGAAGCCTGGCTTGGAGAATTTTGAGCTATCATGTGAGATGAGTGCAATTGTGAGGTAGTTTGAACATTCTTTGGCATTGCCTTTCTTTGGGATTGGAATGAAAACTGACCTTTTCCAGTCCTGTGGCAACTACTGAGTCTTCCAAATTTGCTGGCATATTGAGTACAGCAGTTTCACAGCAGCATCTTTTAAGATTTGAAATAGCTCAACTGGAATTCCATCACCTCCACTAGCTTTGTTCATAGTGATGCTTCCTAAGGTCCACTTGACTTGGCATTCCAGGATGTATGGCTCTAAGTGAGTGGTCATACCATCATGGTTATCTGGGTCATTAAGATATTTTTTGTATAGTTCTTCTGTGTACTCTTGCCACCTCTTCTTAATATCTTCTGCTTCTATTAGGTCCATACCATTTCTGTCCTTTATGGAGCCCATCTTTGCATGAAATATCCCCTTGGTATCTCTAACTTTCTTGAAGAGATCTCTAGTCTTTCCCATTCCATTGTTTTCCTCTATTTCTTTTCACTGATCACTGACGAAGGCTTTCCTGTCTCTCTTGCCATTCTTTGGAACTCTGCATTCAAATGGGTATATATTTCTCTTTCTCCTTTGCCTTTAGCTTCACTTCTTTTCTCAGCTCTTTGTAAGGCCTCCTCAGACAACCATTTTGCATGTTTGCTTTTCTTTTTCTTGGGGATAGTCTTTATCACTGCCTCCTGTACAACGTCATGAACCTCTGTCCATAGTTCTTCAGGCATTCTGTCTATCAGATCTAATCCCTTGAATCTATTTGTCACTTTCCCTGTATAATCATACAGGATTTGATTTAGGTAATACCTGAATGGTCTAGTGGTTTTCTCTACTCCTTAAATTTAAGTCTGAATTTGGTAGTAAAGAGTTCATGATCTGAGCCACAGTCATCTCCCAGTCTTGTTTTTGCTGACTGTATAGAGCTTCTCTATCGCTGGCTGCAAAGAATATAACCAATCTGATTTCGGTATTGACCATCTGGTGATGTCCATGAGTAGAGTCTTCTCTTGTGTTGTTGGAAGAAGGTGTTTACTATGACCAGTGTGTTCTCTTGGCAAAACTCTGTTAGCCTTTGACCTGTTTCGTTTTGTACTCCAAGGCCAAATTTGCCTGTTACTCCAGGTAGCTCCTGACTTGCTACTTTAGCATTCCAGTCCCCTATAATAAAAAGGACATCGTTTTTGGCTGTTAGTTCTAAAACTTCCTAAATGGATCCTTTTTATGCTTCTGTGCTTGGTTTACACTCTTTCCCATCTAAAGAAGCTTTCCCCAAATCCTCACCTCCACCTTCCATTTTTAGTCACTCCACATATAACCATTGATCACCTTCTATGTTGCAGCCACTGAGCCAGATCCTATGGAGACTCAAGGTAAATATAATATTCAAACCTCGCCACACTTAGAAATATTATCATATCCTTCCAGTTGTTAAGAATGTCTACTCCCTTTGTGCTCTAGTCTTACATTACTTATGTGCCTTGGACTATAGAAATGTGTATATATTCCATATCTCCGCCACTGAATGACAAACCTCTTACAGATAAATACTACTTTTTATTCATTCTTTCATTTCCAAGTACCTTAAAAAGAGGCGTATTTATAGATAATTTTTATAAAATCATTTAATTATTCTGGAAGCCAAGTTTGGCATCTCGAGTTGATAGCAAACTTGTGTATTAGTCAACATTTTCACTCCACATATTCCAAACACAGTTTTCTCCAAACACCTTGCAGGTGCTAACTTAGTTTCCTTCAAAACAGACCTTTGAGGTAGATGCTATTATTGTTATTTCCATTTATACAGATGAGAAAACTGAGACATACATATATTAAATAACTTGCCACACAAGCGATGAGTGGAAAAACCAGGCTATCAATGCTTATAGTGAAAGGACAAATAGGAATATTCTGCATCAAGGATGCTTTCTGGAACGCTCCAGTCTGAGAACTTGCCTTGCAGTTTCTTACGAGGGTGGATATGCTGTGTCATTCCAAACAAATCGGCCACATTGACACAAGGTGGAGCACCCTTTGGAGAAAATGATGAGTTCATCAAAACTACTGAAATATAATACCAGAGCCCTTAACTAGGATTGAAACCTAATTTTACCCTTGGCTTTGCTACTTACAAATAGATAATTTTGCATCAGTCACCCCATGATTCTCACTTTTCTTATCAGGGAATGGAGAAGATTATGCCTGCTTTGTAGGGTTGTTGGGAAGACTAAATGAGACACTAAACAAGAAGCATTCAATATCAGAAGGCTACTGTAGAACTGAAGGAACCACTGTTACTTCCGTCTTACTTCCGTCTTACTCACTCTGGTGTCAAGGTGACAAACAGGGAGTTTATTGAGAAGTTCAGTGAGAAAGTTGTGGTGGTAGAGGCTTGGTACAAAGCCTGAAGTCACTTCTGTGATCTGAGAGAATTCACTTTTTGCTACATTGAGACAGAGACAGAGAGGGTGAACAGGTTCTATTTTAACTCCAGAAATTTTAAGTGGAAATTTTCCTCCCTACTTTCAGTATTGCTTGAGAACTTGTTTCAGTAAATACAATAATTTTCATCTAAGTTTAAAATCCAAGCTGATATTTTTGTTCTTTTTTTAACTTGCACAACTTGGAAATCAAGGCCAGCATTGACAACATTCCACATTCTGAGTAAGAATCTTCATAGGGCATTCAAAAATCTCCCCAGAAACTTCTTTCACTTTCTTATATTGAACTTGAATCCCTCTAGCTACAACGCCTGTTCCTCTGGCTTGTTTGAACAGGGAACATCTGGCCTGCAATCTCCATATAATATCCATTCACGGATTTATTAAATTGTAATGCGTATTAGCTGGGTTACATATTCTGAAAGTAGCAGACTCTTAGCTTTACTAGCAGTCATATTTCAGTTCTGTGCAAAATATACCCCTGGGAGCTCTTAGCAGATGTTTGCTAAAATTATTGAAAGAAACAAGAAATAAGAATTTCCCTAGTTTTTAATCCACAGTGAGTAAACCATTTTAAAACAGCCACAAGGCATTTCCAAGTCTGAAAATTAGGAATGGCACTCTTTTTATGAATATCCTTGTCCAAGTGAAGATTATGCCATCTTACATAAGAAAACATGTTCCTATCACAGCAGTTATGGCTTGTGTGTGTTAAAATAATGTTTTCTAAAAGGTTTCATATAGTCTTACTTCAAAAGTGACAAGTGGGATCAGATTTGACATAACAACCTAAATCAGGAAGCATAAAAAGAAAGAGCAAGAGGATAAGAGAGTGAGAACAGGAGTGAGAATGAGAGCAAGAGAGAAGGGAGGGATGGATGCACAAATGGAAAACTGAAAGGAAAAAATATTCTTTCCTCTATTCCTAGAAAACATATGGTGATTTTATAGCATTTTATTTGTTTCCTTTGTTTTCTATATAATACTTTGTAAAATCAGTGCTGGGAGAAATTTTGGCAGGAGTCAATCCAAATTAAAGGGTGATATACCTAAATATATAAAGCAAATATTAACAGACATAAAGGGAGAAACTGACAATAATATGATGATAGTAAGGAATTTTAATACCCCACTTACATTAAAGGACAGATCCTATAGACAGAAAATCAACAAGGCAACAGTGGTCTAAAATGACACCATAAACCAGTTTGACTCAGTAGATATCTCCAGGACATTCCATCCAAAAACAGGAGAATGCACATTCTTTTCAAGTGTATATGGAATTTTCTCAAGGATAGATCACATGCTAAGAAACAAACCAAACCTCAACAAACTTAAGAGGATAGAAACTATATGAACCTTTTTTTCTGACCTCAAAGACTAGAGTTATAACTCAATCAGAAACAAAAATGGGAAAAAAGACAAACACATGAGGGTTAAACATGTTGCTAGAAAACCGAAAGACCAATTAAGAAATCAAAGAGAAAATTAGAAAATACCTCAAGACAAATGAAAATGGAAACACAACTTGGCAATAACCTATGGAATGCCATAAAAGCAAAGGGAAGCTTATAGTAATATAGGTCTTCCTCAAGAGATAGAAAAATCTCAAATAAACAACCTAACCTACCATCTAAAGGAATTAGAGAAAGAAGAACAAAGAAATCCCCAAGTCAGCAGAAGAAAGGAAATAATATAGGTTAGACAGGAAATAAATAAAATAAGCCAAAAAGAAAAAAAAGAAGAAAAGAAAAATCAATAAAAACAAGATCTGGGTTTTTTAAAAGGTAAACCTTTAACCAGGCTTACCAAGAAGAAAGGAGAGAGGAACAAATAAACAAAATAAAAAATTAAAGAGAAGAAATTTTTTAAAACATCACAGAGACACAAAATATAAGAGAATACTACAAATAATTACATGACAATAAATAGGCCAACCTAGAAGAAATGGAAAAATTTCTAGGAACATAAAACCTGTAAAGTCCAAATCAGACAGAAGCAGATAATCTGATCAGATTGATCACCAGTACTGAAATTGAAATTGTTATTGAAAAAACTTCCAACAAACAAAAATCCAGACAGCATCACAGGGGAATTCTACTAAACATATAAAAAATACCATTATGTAACCATCTAAGTTCAGTTCAGTTCAGTTCAGTCGCTCAGTCGTGTCTGACTCTTTGTGACCCCATGGACTGCAGCACACCAGGCCTCCCTATCCATCACCAACTCCTGGAGCTTACTCAAACTCATGTCCATCAAGTCAGTGATGCCATCCAACCATCTCATCCTCCATCATCCCCTTCTCCTCCCGCCTTCAATCTTTCCCAGCATCAGGCTCTTCTCAAATGAGTCAGGTCTTCGCATCAGGTGGCCAAAGTACTGGAGTTTCAGCTTCAACATATGTCCTTTCAATGAACACTCAGGATTGATCTTCCTTAGGATGGACTGTTTGGATATCCTTGCAGTCCAAGGGGCTCTCAAGAGTCTTCTCCAACACCACAGTTCAAAAGCATCAATTCTTCAGTGCTCAGCTTGCTTTATAATCCAACTCTCACATCCATACATGACTACTGGAAAAACCATAGCCTTGACCAGACAGACCTTTGTCGGCAAAGTAATGTCTATGCTTTTTAACATGCTGTCTAGTCTGGTCATAACTTTCCTGCCAAGGAGTTAGCGTCTTTTAATTTCATGGCTGCTGTCACCATCTACAGTGATTTTGGAGCCCAAAATGTAAAGTCTGCTGCTGTTTCCACTGTTTCCCCATCTATTTGCCATGAAGTGATGGGACTGGATGCCATGATCTTAGTTTTCTGAATGTTGAGCTTTAAGCCAACTTTTTCACTCTCCTCTTTCACTTTCTGAAAGTGAGGCTCTTTAGTTCTTTTTAACTTTCTGCCATAAGGGTGGTATCATCTGCATATCTGAGGTTGTTGATAATTCTCCTGGCAATCTTGATTCCAGCTTGTACTTCTTCCAGCCCAGCATTTCTCATGATGTACTCTGCATATAAGTTAAATAAGCAGGGTGACAATATACATTCTTGACATACACCTTTTCCTATTTGGAACCAGTCTGTTGTTCCATGCCCAGTTCTAACTGTTGCTTTCTGACTTGCATACAGATTTCTCAAGAGGCAGGTCAGGTGGTCTGGTATTCCCATCTCTTTAAGAATTTTCCACAGTTTATTGTGATCCACATAGTCAAAGACTTTGGCATAGTCAATAAAGCAGAAATAGATGTTTTTCTGGAACTCACTTGCTTTTTTGATGATCCAACGGATATTGACAATTTGATCTCTGGTTCCTCTGCCTTTTCTAAAACCAGCTTGAACATCTGGAAGCTCATGGTGTGCTGTTGAAGCCTGGCTTGGAGAATTTTGAGCATTACTTTACTAGCTTGTGAGATGAGTGCAATTGTGTGGTAGTTTGAGCATTCTTTGAGTAACCTTCTAAAACTACCCCCAAAAGTTAAAAGGAGAGAACAGTCCTAAACTCATTCTTCAAGTCCAACATTACCCTAAAACCAAAACAAGACAAAGACACTACAATGAAAAAGAATTATAGGCCAATATCTTTGATGAATATAGGCAGAAAAATCCTCAGCAAAATAGCAGCAAATCTAATCCAATGATACATGAAAGAAATCATACACTATAATCAAGTGGAATATATTCCAGGGAAACAAGGATGGTTCAATATTCACAAATCAATCAATGTGATACACCACACTAAAAAAAGGAAAATTAAAAATTACATGATCATCTCAATAGAAGCAAAGAAAGCATTTGAAAAAATTCAAAATCTATTCATAATAAAAACTCTTATCAAAGTTGCTATAGAAGGAAGATAGCTCAACACAATAAAGGCCATTTATGACAACCCCACAGTTAATATTATATTAAATGGTGAAAAAGTTGTAATCTTTTCCTCTAAACTCAGGAAGCAAAGGAGGAATGCCCACTCTTACCACTTCTATTCAATAAAGTATTGGGAGTCCTAATCACAGAATACAAAGAAAAGAAATAAAAGACATCCAAATCCAAAAAGAAGAAAAACTGTGACTATTTGTAGATGATGTGATACTATACATGGAAAAACAATTTCTCCACCAAAAAGCTTTATAACTAATAAACAAATTTAGTAAAGTTGCAAGATACAAAATTAAATTTGTTGCTTGTCTATATGCTAAAAATAAACCACCAGGGAGCGAAAACAATCCCATTTAAAATCATATCAAAAAAATATATATATCTAGGAATAAACTTGGCCAAGGGGATAAAATACTTTGGCCACCTGATGTAAAGAGTCAACTCTTTGTAAAATATCGTGATTCTAGGAAATTCTGAGGGCAAGAGGAGAGGAGGGTGACAAAGGATGAGATGGTTGGATGGCATCACAGACTCAGTGCACATGAGTTTGAGCAGACTGTGGGAGATAGTGAAGGACAGGGAAGCCTGGCATACTACAGTTCATGGGATCGCAAAGAGTGGGACACAGCTTAGCAACTGAACAACCACACAAGGAGATAAAAGATCTATATCCTCTGAAAAACCATAAAACATTGATGAAAGAAGTTGAAGATGATCTTAAAACAAAGAAATTGAAAAATATCCCATGTTCTTTGATTGGAAGAATTAATATTGTTAAATTATCCATATTACCCAAAGTTATCCACAGATTTAATGCAATCTCTATCAAAAGACCCATGACATCTTTCACAGAACTAGAATAAATAATCCTAAAATTTTTATAGAACAGCAAAAGATCCCTAACTGTCAAAGCAATCTTGAGAAGAAAAAAATAATAAAGCTGGAGATATCATGCTCCCTGACTGAAGACTACAAAGCTACAGTAATCAAAACAGCATGGTACTGGCACAAAAGTAGACACATAGACCAATGGAATAGAAATAAATTCATGGTCAGTTAATCCACAGCAACAGAGGTAAAAATACACAACGGAAAAAAGACCATCTCTTCAATAAGTATTGCTAGGAAAACTACTGGTAAAAGAATTAAGATTAAAACATTTTCTTACACCATATACAAAATAAACTCCAAATGGATTAAAGACGTAAATGTAAGACCTGAAGCCATAAAACTCCTAGAAGAGAAATCAGGCAAAACACCCTGACATATATTCTACCAATATTTTTCTGGATTAGTCTCTAGAGGCCAAAGAAACAAGAATAAACAAATGAGACCTAATTGAACTTAAAAGCTTTTGCACAGCCAAGGAAACCATCAACAAAAATGAAAAGACAACCTACTGAATGGAAGAAAATATTTGTAAATGTTGTGACCTATAAAGGGTTAAAATCCAAAATACACAAACAACTCATATAATTCAATATTAAACAAACAACATGATTAAAACAAATGAAGGAATATAACAAACCAGAAACAGACTCACACATATGGAAAACAAACTATTGGTTACCAGTGGGGAGAGAGAAGGTGGAACAGGTAAGACAGGGGTAAGGGTTTAAAAGGTACAAAATAATATATATAAAAGAAATACGCACCAAGCATGAATTGTACAGTGCAGGGAAATATTTTTTGTAATAACTTTAAATGGCATATAATCCATAAAAATATTGAATCACTGTGCTGTACATCTGAAGCTAATATAATATCATAAATCAGCTATACTTCAAATAAAAAATTAAAAGGTATATAGAACCAGATAAAGAAAATAATTTCCTTGGAGAAATATTAAACATTGCAACTTTGCATGTCATCCATAACTGCATGAATTTCCATTGACAGTAAGTAGTTCTTTTTCTAATTCAGCAGACACAGAAATCAAGAACTTTGTATTATTGTTTCTGTGGAAGTGGTCATTTTCTCTCTCTACTCCATGAGGTTCAAACTCCTTTTTCATAAATATCCCCACAAGTGTAAGTCAAAATTCATGCCACAGCAGTTGAGAAAGACTGTGGTCCACAAAATTCTATACTCTGCTTATAGATTAACATGTTTGCTGTTTCTGAGAAGAGTAGGACATTTCCAAATCATGCATAGTTATGAATGAAGCATTTTAGCAAGTAATCATCAAGGAATAACAAAAGATCAATTCCCATTGTCACCTAATAAAGAAAGAGATTGAGTTTTAACAGCTATATTCTCAGTATGTACACACCAAAGAAACCCAGGGCTGAGACTGAAAGCAGGACAAAGACTGGTGGGGCACTTTGTGAAAATGATCCTCGGATATGTCCATCATCAAGTATGAATTTGGAGTGCTTTCTTTCTTACCACATTAAGGCACCAACGTCATCACCAAAGACAAATATCACTTATATAAAAATATTTCTATTGTTCCTTCATAATTATAAGTAATAATTAGCCAATCCACAAATTTTTGCAAGTATAGAAATTACAAAGAAAAAAATTAAAACTTCTTGCAGTCCAAGGGACTCTCAAGAGTCTTCTCCAACACCACAGTTCAATAGCATCAATTTTTCGGCACTCAGCTTTCTTCACAGTCAAACTCTCACATCCATACACGACCACTGGAAAAACTACAGCCTTGACTAGACAGACCTTTGTTGGCAAAGTAACGTCTCTGCTTTTTCATATGCTATCTAGGTTGGTCAGTATACTCATATATAAATATTTGCTTTCTTAGGATAAGTTCCTGATTGTGAAATTGCTAAATTAAGGGAAGACAACTATTCTGAGTCTCTTATCCCAAATTATCAAAGTACTCTACCGAAGTGGAGTGTTAGTCGCTCAGTCATGTCCAGCTCTTTGTGACCCCGTGGACTATAGCCTGCCTGACTCCTCTGTCTGTGGAATTCTCCAGGCAAGAATACTGGAGTGGATTGCCATTTCCTTCTCCAGGGGATCTTCTGGACCCAGGTACTGAACCTGTGTCTCCTGCATTGCAGGCAGATTTTTTGCTGTCTAAGCCACCTGGGAAAGAGCAGACCAATTTACAGTCCCAGCAGCTGAGTAAAAAGAGTCTATTTCCTGAACACGTAGAAATGACCATTGTATTTATCTTTGACAATTTAAAAGTCATGAGGTTGTACATTGCTGTTAGTTTTATATGCATTTCCTTAACAATCACCACAGTTGAATGCATTGATGTCTATTGATTGTTTCCTTCTAGTGATAAAGCCAAAAGGTTTTTGCCTGAAATCCCCTGGGCATTTTCCTTCTCATCTCAAGAACAGATGAAAGGAAAGAATAGAGTACTTGAATCCTGTAATCGGTTTGCTTCCTCTCCTTGGTAACCCTTTCATTCATAATACCAGTTTCATTCATGATATCTCCTTAACTAACCAGGAAGTGAGATATTTACTTACAAGTGCTGACTAAAGTGAATCATTGAAGTGTGTGAACATTATAAATAGATTCTTGTGGGTACTAAGAAAGATGTTTATAAATTTCAAAATATAAGAGAAACCTAAGTAAGGCAGCTGTGAAAAGAGGTCTGCATATTCCTATCAGTATGACTGGTATGATCAACAATGAATTTCAGAATCTAATGTCAACTTTATAATTCAAATTACATATTTTATTATTTTGTGTCTGGCTATTGGCAACAATTTAAATAAGGAGAAGAAAACAGCAAATACTTATCAATACCACATACACAGAACACTAATTTAGATTCTAGATTTTTAAAAAAAGAAGAAATTGATAGTGCTTTAACAGAATTATGGAGGGCAAGTAGATTTCAACTACAATGAAGTGTTAGAAGTAGTGAGATTATATTTTTGAAAAATCATATGAGTCATTGTGAGGCCTTGAGAAGTGAACTCTTCAACCAACTAAGAGTTGCAATCTTCTCCTTGGACAAGGGAGAGAAGGGAGCAGAAGAGACCTGCTCAGAAGAGAGTAATGGGTTGATCTTCATCAGAAGAACTGACTGGCCTCCTGACTAAAATCAGAAGCCTTTTTATTCTCTTTAGGTTGTGGTCTTTCAACACAGAAGGAAGGTGGGTGGTCTTCACCACTTTTGCTTTTGGTCTGACTGCAATGAATGAAGAAGATGTCGATGGTTGGAATAGAGAAAAGGTAAAAGATGGGGAACTGATGTTGAAGCTGAAACTCCAATACTTTGGCCACCTGATGCAAAGAGCTGACTCATTTGAAAAGACCTTGATGCTGGGAAAGATTTGGGGTGGGAGGAGAAGGGGATGACAGAGGATGAGATGGTTGGATGGCATCACTGACTCAACGGACATGTGTTTAGGAAACTCTGGGAGTTGGTGAAGGACAGGGGGGCCTGGCGTGCTGCGGTTCATAGGGTCTCAAAGAGTCAGACATGACTGAGTGACTGAACTGAACTGAACTGAAAAGATGGGGGACAGAAGTAATACTCATAAATATCTATAAAATGTCTGTTAATATGACTGAAAGGGGATTCCCCAAGATAAAAGCCATGGGCGATTTCCACAGTGGAATCCAGCAGAGCTGTCAAGAGACAACACTCTTGGCAGCTGGGAGAATGGATACTTCAGTCCTGAAAGGAGATCCTGAGCATTGACCCCAGTTCCATTTTAGCTGGTTAGGGCCTTCAACTCAAGTATAACTGCAATGGATGAGAAAGGCACAGAAAAAACTAAATTGAGATTGCTTTTCTGCTACTATGGCAGGATGAAGACTCCAGAGAGAATAATATTGATAACCATTTTATTGATAACAAATATTGTATAATATTGATAACCACCTTAACACCCTTAAATGTGGCAAAGTACAAAAACAAAAGTACAAATTTCATTGACATTTTAAAGTTTTCTTTTTTAAATTGGGATATAGTTGCTTTACCCTGTTGTTAGTGTCTGCAGTACGGCAAAGTAAATCAGCTCTATATATACATATATTCCCTCCCTCTTGGACTTGCCTCCCACTCCCCACCTCACCCTTCTAGATCATCACGGAGTCCACCATCTACTTGTTTTACACATAGCAGTGCATACTATATGTCAATCCTACTCTCCCAAACCACTCCAACTCTCTCCCCACCTCCCCTGTGTCCACAAGACCACCATCACAAAAATACGCAAACAATAAATGCTGGAGAGGGTGTGGAGAAAACGGAACCCTCTTGCACTGTTGGTGGAAAAGTAGACTGATACAGCCACTATGGAGAAGTATTGAGGTTCCTCAAAAAATTAATAATAAAACTACCATATGATTACATATGATAATCCCACTACTGGGCATATACCCAGACAAAACCATAATTCACAATGACATGCACCCCAATGTTCAGTGCAGCTATTTACAATAGCCAGAACACAGAAGCAACCTAAATGTCCAAAATTCATTCATATTTATCAAGACCCTACTCATTTATTCAACACAGCTACTGAATACCTGCCTCCTGGGTCCAAGCTACCTGTAGCCAAAATACAGAGATGAGTAACGTACAAAGCCTGACCTCATGGATGTTATTCTTACAAGGCTGAATTGGCAATGAGGAAAGATTGGATTACCTGATTCTCTAGAATGGAATATCTAGTTGGAACCATCTCATTGGACTCTCCAGTCTGAATGATAGCAAGCCTGAGGTTGACCTATATGACAACTATGTTGGATCACTTTTCACCGTTATAGCCTGGGCCCAGGAATATCAGACTGTCTGGGTAGAAATCTGAATTTCCTCACTCAGTACTTAGGATAAGTTATTCAATCTTTCTGAGCTAATTTCTACATTTATCAACTGGAAATTTTTATAGCACCTAAATCAGGGGGTCATTGTAAGGATGAAAATTGGAACATTCATACAAATTACTAAGCACTGTGCCTGGAATGTAGCAATCATTAAATTAATATCAACCTTCATACATCTGTTTCACCATCACAGAGTTAAAATATAGTTTGTTTTATTAAAATTCAACATGCACAGTTTTCTACTATATAAAGCATACGAAGTAAGGTGCATCTGACATACTCTTAGACTGGGGTGCAATCATGCAGAAATATGAGACAGGGTTAGTTTTGATATTGCCAGGTCTGCCATTTGTGAAAAATTATTACTGTGATTCACAAATCAAATCCTGAATTAATAAGATAGAATATTTGCTCTGCTACCCACTGATCTAAATTTCATGCCATTGTAGTAGTTGGACAATCCAGAAGTCAATAATCAAGGCTATGGGATGACTCCTTCAATATTTGTTTTTGCCTTTAGAATAAGGACTAACTGCTAACTCATTCCATTATACATGTATCTGCATGGGCTAGCAAGATTCTCCAACTAGAATGACTACTCTCAGTATGTTTTTCCGACTGTGCCAGAAATTCGAGTTATATTGAAAATGAAATCTTAATGAAGAAAATGGTACTTGCCTTCACTCATCCATAAGAGAAAAACTCCCTGCTGTGTTCTCCAGGAGCTCTTGGCCTGAGAGCAATAATGTACCGCCTAGGCTAGGTTTCCTGCTTCTTTTGATATCACTGTGATAAGCTTATGGGGGGGGGGGGGGAAGCAAAGCAGAAGCAGAGCATCAGCATTTCACATTAATGTGATATTCTTGCTACCTGCAAGACCAAGTGGGGATGTGAGAGTTATAGTCACCCTCCCAGTTCCCCGGAGGATGACAGAATGCCAATAGGGTAACACACGCATCTTGCAGGCACTAGCTCACTGCGGCAGATGCTTAGCACCTGGCTGCACTGCGCTGGCGGGAGGACTCACCATATTCTGTGCTGCAAAATCACAGGAAGAGCTGTTTATAAACCTGTGAAAGGAGGAAGCTTCATTCAAAGGAAAAGGCTTTAGAGGAAATCCAGCTGCCTAGCACATAATCTGTTTCCCCTGCCTTCATCCTCCGGGGTACTCTGCAGTAAGTAATGAAAAAATGACCATTACATAGGGTGAAAACAGTATAGAGAGAGAGAAAGAAAGAGAGAGAGAGAAGGAGGGGAAAAGAGAAGAGGGGAGGGAGAGGTCTAAGAAGGCAAGGGAAGATAGCCAGTTTACCAGCAGCTTCATTTGGGGGCTGGTAGGTACACTTCTTTCTAACCTGCTAAATATCTAGACTTGATGTGAAAGTGATCGGATGAATATCTTTAACCCTATTTCCTTTGCAGTCCTTAGACACTCTGCAGGTAATTTCAGTGCTTAATAAAACATGCCAATAAGACAACAGAAAGATCTGTGTTAGATTTTCTAAGAAGCTTTAAGTCAAACATATATTGCAAATTCAGACACATAATACAGAACTCAATCACTGTTCCAATCTACAGTCATCGCATAGCTTGTTCATTTCATGCAATTTACCAAGATGACTAAGATCTGACATATAACAGTGTAACTCTTCAGCACACAGAAAATCTAGTGAAACCACTGGGGAAATGATTCTTAATAGTAGTGCTTAGCTATAAATCTTTCCATGGCTGGTCACAAATTTAACCTTTGGCTAAACTCCGGTCTCAGCCTTTCTGTTGCTTTGCATTACAAGGCTTACGATGCTTCTGAATTATAACCAAAACAATCATGGTTTTAAATTAAACTATATTCACATATGCATACCCACACATACATATAATTCATTTGACACAAACATCAACAATTAGATTTTATTCCTAGAAACCTGATACCTGATAGAGTGAAAATATGAGATTAAAAACAAAAAAGAGAGAGAGAGATGAGAGAGAAATCACAAAGAAGCTCTGCTAGCATTTGGTGTTTAAATGTTTTCTCCCCATCCCTCTTTTCTAAATTGTTAAGGATATTTTTTTGGAATGCTCTGGCAGGACTCCAAAGATTATCAACACCATATTTCAGCATCACACATAGAATTATAATCTCCATTCCAAGCTGAGTGCCGGTCTGAACCTTAAGAAATACCTTATCCTTGCTCCCTCCCCCTGTTCCAGAAACTCCTAATGTGGATGTAGTTGCAGGTTTCAAAGAATCAAACGCAGTGCTGCACTGCTTTTCTCCTTTTAAATTCCACCCTAAGAGTCACCTCTAAGCCCACTGGTTTTTACCCACCTCAGCTTCCTTCAAATAGCTTAATCCCAACCTACAATATTGAACATTCCTGACTCCTACATTCCACTCATCCCCTAATCCTTTAAGTCTATCCCCCACAGTCCTTTGACACATTCCTAGGATTTATCGATCTCTTGTAATTCAGGATTAGTTTGCATATTTACCTTGGGTCACTCTGGGATACACAAAACTATCCTGTTACTAAGCAAGTTTGTACACCCTGAAGAAGTCAAAGGTAAGTGACATATACATTCAGATACTGACACTGTTAAGTACTCTAAATGCTGAATATAAGGAGCCAGACCTAGCAAATAAAAGTGAGGAGTATCCAATAAAATTTGCATTTCAGATAGCCAATATATTTTGTTTAAGTATGTCCTTTGCAATATCTGGGACATACTTATATAATGTATTTATTATTTACATGACATTCATATTTATTTGAACATCCTATCTTTTATCTGCCGTCCTCTGCTGAATCTGGACACAGTGAGGAGGAAGTCAAAGTTAAATGAATAACATTCCAGAAACAGACCTCAACAAAAAGACAGAAGACCCATGTCCAATCCAGCCTTAGAGTTTAGGAGAGGAGAGCATGGAGCAGGACGGACATGAGAAGGCATACAGCTGCCTTTCCACTATCCGATGTCATGTCCAACATCCTTAACCAATCAAGACACCCCTTCTGGCTTCAACACAACCCCTCAGACATCTATTACAAATCAGTCAGACTTCCCTCCTGAGATGAAACCTTTTAGCAATCCCTGGTCTAGACAAGGTTAAGTATACAGTATGTGCAATTACTCAGGTTTAGCTCCCAAGTACATCTCAGTGGGTTCTCCTGTACTCTATGAAAAACAGACAATAAAATAAAAAGAACAACAACAAAAATGCCCTTAAGAAAAACACAAAATTCCAGAGCTGGCGCTAAATTTTTTTGCTAATGAATGATTACCAGGTGGTAGTTCAGAAGATATGGATTATAATCCACATTTTACCTCACTGATAATGCACATTCTTTCTTTGGTTTTTACAAGTTAAAAGATACCTAATTCATATACTATTACTGCATACATTCAAAGATTACACATTGGCCACCTACTAAATGAATTAAAGTTATAAAAATGATGTATTTATAAAAGTAAACTCTTGCTTTAGTAGGGTTTCTTCTACTAAACTCAAAACTAGATGACTCTAAGAGGTCCTACACTGCCACGTAATGCAGGCAAGGTTGTGTAATTAATTGAGCACAACTTGCAGAGTGCCTGCAGTTTTCAGGAAGCTTGCTTGGTTATCAATGTGGTCTTAACTTGGTAATGGTTTCCAAGTGCCTTGTACTTATGAATTACTCTTGGCTTGGCTTCTTCATTTACATTGGACTTTGTTGTGGCTCGTTTGGTTAACCCCAGAGTGTATAGCAATATATGCTTCCATCAACAGTTTTTGAGGACCATAATTTTGCAATCACCAGACTTTAAGTCATGTATACATTGTGATTCAAAGACGAGTCATCTCCACCACTCTGCTAAGGCAAACCACAAAAATTTGCTTATACAGTGACACGCTCCCTCTTATTACTGTATTCCCTTCCCTCTCTAGAGTGGGAATGGATAGACTAAGTGGGCTGTGGCGTCTTTTCCTCTGCCAATCCGCACTACAATCAAAAATAGTTTGAGAAATACTCTTTTAGAACAATGACTCTCAACTGTAATCAGGTGGTATTAAATATCAGAACATGGAATGATATCATGTGGTCAGATATTTTTCATATCAAGAAAAATATCCCAGCAAGAAGCAATAATTTTAGGATACATAAAATTTCAACCAAAAACATATCACTAATGTTTTAAGTTATTAAATTAAACATGACCCTAATTTTTTTCCTACAAATATTTGTCTCCTCTGCCTTTATTCAGAGCACAAAACAAATATGTCACAAACTATTAGTGAATTGTGAAATCAATGGTGTAGGTGTTGAGTAGGTTTAGTGGGAGATGATTTTTTTCTGTTTTGGGGGTTTGTTTTTTTTTTTTGGTTGGTTGGTTGTTTTTTGGATAACATAGCAGAAAATAGACCAGAATTTACCTCCTGAAAATTGTTTCTTTGGCTGCATGTGCGCAGGGGTACACATTTTCTAGGCCACAATATAAAATAAATTTCTGGCTGTGTGAGAAGGTCTTGGTTTAAAAATTTGAAAAACATTTCTCTAAACTAGTACTTCTCAAATTTCATGGCATAAAAATTACCTGGAAATCTTGTTAAAATGCAATTTCTGATTTGGTAGGTTCTGGTTAGGGCATTACATTTTGCATTTTCATAAATCCAAAATTATGTTCATACTGCAGATGTACAGAATCAGTTTGGGTCATGGCAGCCTACAGTGACAGCCACAGTACACATGCAGAGGAAGACCAGTCCTCCACAGGAATGGTGAATGAAGTTTACATCCCTGTATATCCCACTCAGGTTGTCCAAGTAGCCTGAGGAGCCTGCAGCCGCAAACCCTGGCTAAGTATATTCTGTTCTCCACGTCTGATGGTTCTACATCCCGCATTCAGTGGACCCATCATATTTGGTTGAATTCCCAGATGCAGAACCCACAGATAGGAAGGGTCAGTTTACTGATGCATTTTACATAAAGGATTTGAGCATTCCTAGATTTTCATATCTATTGCAGGGTTCAGAAGGGGGCTGCCAAACCCCTGCCAGGATCAGGGATGACTGTAGTTCTTTCTACCAGAGGTTGAGCCTTCTCTGCTGTCTACTTTTCTTCCCTCTCCCTCCTCACATGTGTTATCAAAAAGTTGGGAAAGATTACTGATCACAAGTCACTGACATCAAACAGGCCGAATTAGGTATAGGATTCAGAGATGCACTATTGGTGAGAACTCGAGTAAAATCACTCTAATAGCTATTTCCACCCTGCTATTCACAAAATTTATTTATAACATAAATCTGTGTCCTGTTCCTTCTTGAGAGTCTTCAGTCTCTTCTCCAGTTTTGTAGACTTAGGACATGCTCTGCTTCCCTCCAGTCCTCTTCTCCTCCACTGCCGTTCCCAGAACCCGACTTGCCTTTTCAGTACATCTATTTGTTCACCCACTTTCCAGTGTGAAGTCTTTCTCCATCTGGTTAACTACTATTCATCTTCTAAATGCCCGTCTTAGAACTCCATTCTATTGATATAATTCCACGGGAGATATCACCACCATCTGGGTGCCATCTTGGAAATTCTAAACCTAGAATTATACAACTTTCCTGGGTGCTCCTATAATATCTCTACCTCTTATTATGTCCCGTAAGTAACTGTCTATCTCCCTTCTCCAGATTGGGTACAGACGACAGGAAGGGGCTTGCTTTAATTGTCCCACAACTTTAGCACATGTCCTGGTGTGCAAAAACAGGATGGAATATTGAGTAGGGAATTTAACAAAAGAGTCAGCACTCTAAATCATTCAGGGAATCAAAAACCTATTGACCACCACAGAGCTCCCATAAAGCATAATGCAAAAGTTCAGAACCCTAGCTTTCATTTTTGCCTTGTTCTATTGGAGCTGACATTGCCAGAAATATCCTTTGGATAAGTTTCTTCCCTAAATAAATGAATCTAGATAATGGAAACTTTCATTTTGTTGTTAGCCTTTCAAAAACACAGGGTGAGGTTTACAGGTTTCTTTCCTTTCATGTGTATACCTTGATATTTTTAAGGTGGGGTGTTCTGATTCATGGAGAGGTGTGAATAGAAATGACCTCATCATGGGTGGGGTCAGTCTTAATTCTAAGACATCCCATAGAGCCTGCCTTGAACCATTCCCTTATTCTCCTGCCAGGCAAAATGTCCTTCTCTCTTCCTCTCCTCTCTAAAAGTAAAAGAAGAGAAAAACAGCAAAAAGCTCCCTTTTATCAAAAACTGCAATAACTGTGGGGCACCGGCCTGATTATGATGATGTTTATGAAACTTTCTCAATCTACACCTTCCACAGATGTAGAAAATTATTTCACATTCATCTGAAAATAATGAAAGGCATCCAGATAAGTTTCTTAGCACGACAGACAAGTCACTCCTAAAGTGAATTTTTGTGTCTTGTTTTTAGGTAGAGATGATTTTTCTGGAAATTAATAGGTTGAATATTTGTATTGCTCTTTCCTCAAAGTATTTAGAGATCACTAAATGCTGAGTAAATATTGTGAAGTGACCCTTCATTCAAGTAACTGATTTATTTTATGACATACCACCTGAAATCTACCTTCCAATAAAAGATGGGGGATGAATACACTTTCTTTTTGCCTACTAGCAAACCTCCATTTTTCCTCTTGAATTCTTCTGAGCTTACCAACTCTAAAATATTTTGCCTTAGGATAAGATTAGTTGCCAAGTAGATACTCATTGTTTTTAAGTCAAAGCTATATTTAGTTAAGTGATGAAAATCCTATCAATCAGTTACCATTCTTATTCTATAAATACATATGAGAGAGAATTCGACTTTGTCAAATTCTCAGTAATCATAGAATAGGATTTGTCCTAAATGCCAAAAATGGCTTCAGAAAGATTCGTCAAACACCCACTAAATCCCTGTTGAGTACTACTGAGTTCTTAATTTCACAACAAAAAGAGTTAGGAGGAATAAAAAATTGCATAGAAAGAAAAAAGCTTACAAAAAAAATCAGAAACTTGTCAAGTTGTACAATTAAGACATAGCAGGAATAGCACACATTGGAAGGACACAGTTTTGTAGTAGCTGGTTTTGCAGAATAAAACTCTAAAAACAGGTTTATTTATTGTCAGGTTTGTGGCTGTTGCCATCCTTTCTAAAGTAATGTTTCCATGTATATGGAAACAAGTAGCTTCCTGTATTAAAACTGCATTTTTTCCCACAGCCCAGAAGTTTCATTGCTTATATATCAATGTGAATTAATATAGCCCAGAATTGTTATTAATACTTGATTTACATATCTACTCTGCCAAACTATGTAGCCCTATTCTTTCTAAACTCAGTTGCATATTTGTCCTTATGTCACTTGGGAGAAATTCAAAAGGAACTTGGGACTTTTGCCAAATTCTCTAAATTCTTAAATTCAAACATTTTGAGCAGGATGAAGCAGGAAATCCAGAGGGCATCCTCTGAGCAGGAAAATACCTCATAATCAAAGGCAGGTAATAAGGCAAGCCCTCATTTCAGACACTTTGACTGGGCTGTGAGCAAGGTGGCATGCAGGATTGTTACAGAAAATTCCTTCACAAAGCAACCTGAGAGGACTTTGAATATCAGTTTCCATCACATGGCTCGGTAGGGACGTTATCTTGTCCAGAGAGTAGAACTAAGATGACCTTCTACCAAGGGACCTAGGTCAGTGCTAGTCAAAGTTTGTTCAGGCACTAATGCTGGCCTTTCAACTGCTATTACCTGCCCATAGTGACAGAAGTATAGAAATTAAAAGAAAGTATTTTAAAACTCTCTAGCTGTGTTTCCTCTGATGTATAAATCCCAGCATTATCTTACTCGATCTGTCTCCCAGAGTAATGGAAATCAAAACAAAAATGAACAAATGGGACTTAATTAAACTCAAAAGCTTTTCCACAGCAAAGGAAGCCATAAACAAAACAAAAAGACAACCCACAGAATGGGAGAAAATATTTGCAGATGATGCAACCAACAAGGGATTAGTCTCTAAAGTTTACAAACAGCTCATGCAGCTTAATATCATCAAAACAAATAACCCAATCAAAAAATGGGCAGAAGACCTAAGTAGAGACCTCTGCAAAGAAGACATACAGATAGCCTAGAGGCACATGAAAAGATATTCAACATCTAATTATTAGGGAAATACAAATCAAAACTACAATGAGATATCATCTCACACCAATCAGACTAGGTCTTATCAAAAAAGTCCACAAGCAATAAATGGTAGAGAGAATGTGGAGAGAAGGGAGCCCTTTTACATTGTTGGTGGGAATGTAAACTGGGGAAGTCACTATGGAGAACAGTATGGAGGTTCCTTAAGAAACAAAAACTGGAGCTACCATATGATCCCACAATCCCACTCCTGGATGTATATCCAGGGAAAAGCATGATCCAAAAGAATATGTGCTCCCCAATGTCCATTGCAGTGCTATTTACAATAGCCAAGACATGGAGACAGTCTAAATATTCATCACAGAAGAATGGATAAAGAAGACGTGGTGTATATATGTATACAATGGAATATTACTCAGCCATTAAAAAGAAAGAGATAATTCCATCTGCAACATCTAGTATGACCTAGAGACTGTCATACTGAGTGAAGTAAGTCAGGCAGAGAAAGATAAAGATTGTATGATATTGCTTATATACAGAACCTTAAAAAAAAAAAGTGATACAAATGAACTCATTTACAAAACAGAGAATGAACTTACGGTTACTATGGGAATAGGTGGGGGCAGGAGCGGGGGGAGGATAGTTAAGGAGGGCTTCTCTGCAGGCTCACACAGTAAAGAATCTACCTACAATGGAAGAGACCAGGGTTCGATCCCTGGGTGGGGAAGACTCCCTGGAGGAGGAAATGGCAACCCACTCCAGTATTCTTACCTGGAGAATCCCATGGACAGAGGAGCCTGGCAGCCTATAGCCCATGGGGTCACAAAGAATTGGACATGACTAAGTGACTAACACTTACTTTGGGATTGGCATGTTACACACTGCTATATGTAAAATGGATAACCGACAGGGACCTACTATACAGCACAGGGAACTCTGCTCAATAATCTGTAACAACCTGATTGAGAAAGTGTTTGAGAAATAATAGACACATGTGTATGTACAACTGAATCACTTTGCTGGGTACCTGAAATTAACACAGTATGGCTAATAATCAACTGTGCTCTGCTCAGGTGCTTCAGCCATGCCCGACTCTGCGACTCTACGGACTGTAACCTGCCAGGCTCCTCCGTCCACGGGACTCTTCAGTCAAGAATGCTGGAGTGGCTTGATACGCCTTCCTCCAGGGGATCTTCCTGACCCAGGATGGAACCCGCGTCTCCTGCATTACAGGCAGATTCTCTATCGCTGAGCTACCAGGAAAGCCCTAATCAACTATAGTTCAATTTAGTTGCTCAGTCGTGTCCGACTCTTTGCAACCCCATGAGCTGCAGCACGCCAGGCCTCCCTGTCCATCACCAACTCCCGGAGTCCACCCAAACCCGTGTCCATTGAGTCGGTGATGCCATTCAACCATCTCATCCTCTGTCGTCCCCTTCTCCTCCTGCCCTCAATCTTTCCCAGTATCGGGGCCTTTTCCAATGAGTCAGCTCTTCGCATCAGGTGGCCAAAGGATTGGAGTTTCAGCTTCAGCATCAGTCCTTCCAATGAAGACCCAGGACTGATCTCCTTTAGGAAGGACTGGTTGGATCTCCTTGCAGTCCAAGGGACTCTCAAGAGTCTTCTCCAACAGTTCAAAAGCATCAATTCTTCAGTGCTCAGCTTTCTTCACAGTCCAACTCTCACATCTATACATGACCACTGGAAAAACCATAGCCTTGACTAGATAGACCTTTGTTGGCAAAGTAATGTCTCTGCTTTTCAATATGCTGTCTAGGTTGGTCATAACTTTCCTTCCAAGGCGTAAGCGTCTTTTAATTTCATGGCTGCTGTCACCATCTGCAGTGATTTTGGAGCCCAGAAAAGTAAAGTCAGCCACTGTTTCCCCATCTATTTTCCACGAAGTGACAGGACTGGATGCCATGATCTTAGTTTTCTGAATGTTGAACTTTAAGCCAACTTTTTCACTTTCTTCTTTCACTTTCATCAATACACTCTTTAGTTCTTCTTCACTTTCTGCCATAAGGGTAGTGTCATCTGCATATCTGAGGTTATTAATAGTTCTCCTGGCAATCTTGATCCCAGCCTGTGCTTCCTCCAGCCCAGTGTTTCTCATGATGTACTCTGCATATAAGTTAAATAAGTGGGGTGACAATACACAGCCTTGACGTACTCCTTTTCCTGTTTGGAACCAGTCTGTTGTTCCATGTCCAGTTCTAACTGTTGCTTCCTGACCTGCATACAGGTTTCTCAAGAGCCAGGTCAGGTGGTCTGGTATTCTCATCTCTTTCAGAATTTTCCACAGTTTATTGTGATCCACACAGTTAAAGGCTTTGGCATAATCAATAAAGCAGAAATAGTCCAATATAAAATAAAAAGCTTAAAAAATAAAAAAATTTTTGACTGAACTTAAATAAATAAATAAAGACTTTCTAGTGAATCGCTTTTCCTGATCAGATTTGTGTTTGTGTATTTTTTCTTTATTTGGAAATAAAAACTAAAACCTGGTCTTTCATATTAGATGCAGTTTGAGAAATGTTTCCTGAGGCACTTGTAGATTGCAGCCATCCAGGGTGTCACTGGGAATGGGCATGTGTCTGGAAAAGAGCTACTCAGACACAGAATAGACAGTTGTTGCATATGGAGTCCCCATTGTTTGAAGTCTTCCCAAAGCAAGTCACCCACCAGGAAGGATGTTGCCACCACTGCTGCCCAGTAAGCATCAAAAGAATGTCAGAGACATTTTACATTTCATCTTCATTTAAAAAAGAGAGAGAGAAAATAATCATTCTTACTAGGAAGTGATATTAGACTGCCCCTCCCTGCAGACCACTGCAAATTAGACAGGAGCTCAAGACAATTTGAAGAACAAAAAGCTCTAAACTGATATCTGGCCCTCAAAGTTTCTGCTGGAGAGAGTGGCTTGGTAAAAGACGCTTCATTCTGCAGAATTATAAATAAGATCAAGAACACAATGGGTGGGAGTATGTGCTATTTCAGCAAAAAGTTAGGTAAACTTAGACTATTTAAAGAATTTTCACAGATAATCATCTTAGGTAGTGGATCTGGAGACTGTTGTTAAAGAGTTACTGCTTAAAGATGTTTCTTCAAAGTCCTATTCCCCTCTTAGAATAAGGAGAAAGTCACAAAATAGAACATGTACGAGCTGGAAGAATTCAAACCCTGGAAGACTATGTCAGCAGGGTCTATGACTGGCAACATTGAGTCTGCTTGCTGAAAGCCAAGCCATTTTCAATGCTATAAGACATTGTCAGAGAAAGCTAAGAAGGATTTCCATTTGGCCTCATAGAACATTTTTTTTCCACTTAGAATGACTCTCAAGATGACTTTAAGCATGTCTTAAATTCCATCTTGTATCCATTAAAATGCATCTTATACCAATTTATTTTGATTTTCAGAAATAATCGGTGCAGCTCAAAGATGAGTATTAAGCTTGAGGTTCTCCATGATATCTTTGAGAATCTGAAAAGGAAAAGGATGTTAAATGTCATGTCTGCACAGATTTATTAGTTCTAATTGCCTGGAGATATCAAAACTAACCATAGAAGGAAATATCTAGAAGTCTACTGGGCACTGACTTTCTATTTCTCAAAGTGGAGTATCCAGACAGGAACTGCAGTCTAATGATTTTATTAAATGGACACTTGAGACTTCCATGAGCATGTTGCTAGAGTCACTGAGACAAGTATTGTGTATTCTGCAACTTCACACCCAGGTGGGACTCTGAAGATACTGTGAAACAGCCTGGATTCACCATTCCCATTGGATCCTTAGTAAGTCATGATACGAAATTTGCCAGAAATGCAATTGAAAGCTTAGACTGTACAGTGATATATGTTCTAGCGTTAGCTGTGAATTGGGGGTTGGTGGAACTCCTCCATGAGCCAGGAAGTGAAGGACATAAAATCCTACTTTGCTTTGTCTGTAAATCTAACCAATACTGAATAGAAACAGCCACATAATGAAATGAGGGCACATTATCCAGAATGTTTAAAAAGGCATTTGTTAGCTTCATAAACTGGCCTCATCCATAAAAGCTAAAATAGCAAAGAAGTAGAAATCTACTTCCCACCAAGTGATTGGAGAGAAACTCAGAGCCCCTGATAAACAGTGTGAAATAATTTTTATCAGCTGAGAAACTGTTAAGTAAACAAGAGATGTCTAGCTTTAATGATGGGTCAATAATTTGAGCATCAGTAAAAAAAGAGAAAAAAAAATTCACCAGCAATAGGACAATTCCTTTTATGTCAAATTCAAAAGCTCAGTGAAACACTGTAGTTCAGGGACATTGATGAACAAGAAATCCCTTTTGATTAGACTACACCACTAGTACTGGAGATATCCTGGTCAAAGCAGGCCACCCTCATTATCATGTTTATCTGTAATGCAAATACATAGATTAAAACTGTATTCAAATTGCTAATGTGTTTTCTTATACTAGGAAAAAAATGATAATGGAAACAATAAACATTGTGATTTTCAGTTTTGACAGGAGATGTGTTTTTCTTCAACAAATATTTAGGGGAAAAATTGTATTTTTTCTTCCTCTTCCTCCTTATCCTTCTCCTCCTCCTTCTTGTCTTCCTATTCCATCTTAGAAAGATGTCAGCCCTAGAAGCTTTCTGGATTTGGGGAGAGAGAGTCTGTTGAAAACATTACTTTAAAAAATAAAAATGATGAGTCTTGCTAATGGTTTGTCAATTTTGTTTATTTTTTCAAAAAACCAGCTTTTAGCTTTGTTGATTTTTGCTATGGTCTCTTTAGTTTCTTTTGCATTTATTTCTGCCCTAATTTTTAAGATTTCTTTCCTTCTACTAACCCTGGGGTTCTTCATTTCTTCCTTCTCTAGTTGCTTTAGGTGTACAGTTAGGTTATTTATTTGACTTTTTTCTTGTTTCTTGAGGTAAGCCTGTAATGCTATGAACCTTCCCCTTAGCACTGATTTTACAGTGTCCCATAGGTTTTGGGTTGTTGTGTTTTCATTTTCATTCGTTTCTATGCATATTTTTATTTCTTTTTTTATTTCTTCTATGATTTGTTGGTTATTCAGAAGCGTGTTATTTAGCCTCCATATGTTTGAATTTTTAATAATTTTTTTCCTGTAATTGAGATCTAATCTTACTGCACTGTGGTCAGAAAAGATGACTGGAATGATTTCAATTTTTTTTAATTTACCAAGACCAGATTTATGGCCCAGGATGTGATCTATTCTGGAGAAGGTTCCGTGTGCACTTGAGAAAAAGGTGAAGTTGATTGTTTTGGGGTGAAATGTCCTATTGATGTCAATTAGGTCTAGCTGGTCCATGTGTCATTTAAAGTTTGTGTTTCCTTGTTAATTTTCTGTTTTATTGATCTATCCATAGTTGTGAGTGGGGTATTAAAGTCTCCCACTATTATTGTGTTACTATTAATTTCCTCCTTCATACTCGCTAACGTTTGCCTTACATATTGAGGTGCTCCTATGTTGGGTGCATATATATTTATAATTGTTATATCTTCTTCTTGGATTGATCCTTTGATCATTATGTAGTGTCCTTCTTTGTCTCTTTTCACAGCCTTTATTTTAAAGTCTATTTTATCTGATATGAGTATTGCGACTCCTGCTTTCTTTTGGTCTCCATTTGCATGAAATATTTTTTTCCAGCCATTCACTTTCAGTCTGTATGTGTCCCTTGTTTTGAGGTGGGTCTCTTGTAGACAGCATATATAGGGGTCTTGTTTTTGTATCCATTCAGCCAATCTTTGTCTTTTGGTTGGGGCATTCAACCCATTTACATTTAAGGTAATTATTGATAAGAATGGTCCCATTGCCATTTGCTTTGTTGTTTTGGGTTCACGTTCATACAACCTTTCTGTGTTTCCTGTCTAGAGAAGATCCTTTAGCATTTGTTGAAGAGCTGGTTTGGTGGTGCTGAATTCTCTCCGCTTTTGCTTGTCTGTGAAGCTTTTGAATTCTCCTTCATATCTGAATGAGATCCTTGCTGGGTACAGTAATCTAGGTTGTAGGTTATTCTCTTTCATTACTTGAAGTATGTCCTGCCATTCCCTTCTGGCCTGAAGGGTTTCTATTGATAGATCAGCTGTTATCCTTATGGGAATCCCTTTGTGTGTTATTTGCTGTTTCGCCCTTGCTGCTTTTAATATTTGTTCTTTGTGTTTGATCTTTGTTAATTTGATTAATATGTGTCTTGGGGTGTTTCACCTTGGGTTTGTCCTGTTTGGGACTCTCTGGGTTTCTTAGACTTGGGTGGCTATTTCCTTCCCCATTTTAGGGAAGTTTTCAGCTATTATCTCCTTGAGTATTTTCTCACGGCCAGAGGAATCAGGTGGAGAGGGAGGTGGGAGGGGGGACTGGGATGGGGAATACATGTAAATCCATGGCTGATTCATGTCAATGTATGACAAAAACCACTACAATATTGTAAAGTAATTAGCCTCCAACTAATAAAAATAAATGAAAAAATTTTAAAATAATTAAAAAATAAATGAATATTCAACCTCAGTTGTGAACTGATTCCCCTCCAAAACCAAGCATGTAAAGTCTCTCTCTCGGACCACTGTTGACTAGTTACCAAGGAAATCTTTGCGGCTCCCTTCATTCCCATAACTTTATAGACAACCCTGGACAAGATTTTTCCCTTCTTTGCCTCTTGGTGCACTCTGTCCAGTAAACAAAATCTCCACCCATCAAAAAAAGGAAGAACATAGACAAATACTGTACTTAAATGATGTTTCCTTCTAGATATATTAGTAGATGATTTATAAATGTCAGAGAATGCCTTTGATTCCAGAGAAGGCCAAGAGAGAAGGGGATGACAGAAAAGGAGTGAAGAATTAAGTTCTAAATATGCATATCAGTTTCAAAAAGCACTCTGTTTCTTAACTTGAATAAGTTCATTTAAACTCCCTGCCTGTGTTTTACCACCCAGACTGGAGGGACTAATTCAAAACAGAAATAATCTGAGAACCCCACTGAGGTTAGTGTTTCTAAAATGCTTCACACTGTAAGAAAGGGGAGTCGAGGTGACAAACGCTATTACTGTCCACTCCTGTCATGTTTCAAATTGACCTCTAACTTTGGATAAAATGGAGTGTGAAACCAGCTTTAAGATACAGCTAATGCCAAACTGGCTGCAGGGGAAAATAGAGAAAGTAAGGCTGGATGAGTTAAGCTCTAGCATATCACAATTTCACAGTCGAACCAAAAGTAGTACAAACTTAAATTGTAGGGTGTAGAGAGCCTCAGCTTTGAAGTCAGTCTCCTGGGTAGTGGAAAGAGGAGCTTGTTTACATCTGCGAGTTAACTCTTAGATGGCTCAGGGGCAAAAGAATCCACCTGCAATGCAGGAGACGCTGGAGCCCCAGTTTCGACCCTTGGGTCAGGAAGTTCCCCTGGGTTGGGTAGATCTCCTGGAGGAAGCAATGACAACCCACTCCAGTATTCTTGCCTGGGAGATCTCATGGATAGAAGAGCCTAGCGGGCTATGGTTGATAGGGTTGCAAAGAGTCAGATGTGGCTGAGCACACACACAGGACAAGATCAGGCAACAGTACTCCAGCTACTGATGTTTAGTTGCTCAGTCATGTCTGACTCTTGCGGCCAGGGCTCCTGTGTCCATGAAATTCTCCAGGCAAGAATACTGGAGTGGGTTGCCATTTCCTTTTTCCAGGGAATATTCCCTATCCGGTTATCAAAGTCTTGCCTCCTGCATTGCAGGTGGATTCTTATCCACTGACCCACCAGGGAAGACCTCCAGCTACTGCTGAAGGTGTGCCTCTCCAATTAACGAGTTCAACTAACCATAAAAATAATGATATGATAGAATTGCAGCTCACAACGACCCCAACGATGTATCCTGAGATGTGCTAAGTGTTTGATATGCACCACCTCACATTCATCTCCACACTGCACAGTAAGAGAGGGTGTATTTTTATTCCTATTTTACAACAGATGATATAGAGATGCTAAATACAGGGCTTGGGGTCACTTGGAAGGTAATTAGGGAATGCAGGGACCAAACTCTTGCCACCCAACCCCATGGAACAAAAACCATGACAAAATATCTATTCTGGGGCAAAAAAGGCTTGGTTGGCAACCAGCAGATGCTCAGTCCAGATACAATGCTTCTTTTAAAATTTGTCTGGCTCTCTGAAATCATTGACCTTTCAACATTCTATGACTTCCAAAGCTGTAGCGTAAAGAGCTGTTTTTTGTTTTTGTTTTTGTAGAAACATACAGGTTGCAGATGAATCTGTAGCACCCATTGCATCATCTCTGCAAACTTCTCACTTAAGTCTACCATACTCTCAGCCATACTTTCATATTGTTAAGGATTTCTTTAAGACTGTTATCACATCTGATGCCCCCCACCACCACCACCCCCAGGCTGTATTTCCACTGTTTTCCTTCATTTTTATTCTTGTCTTTCAGGTTAAAGAAGAAGGAGGCATTTTTGTTTTGTTTTGTTTTCCCCAGAGAAGAAAGACTGGCTTCTGAACAACTTTGGTCAGTGAGACACAGCATCTCTCATTCTGCCCTGGTAGACACAGGACTTAATAGCCTCCCTCTGTGTCCCCAAACTGCCCCAAATACTGTTGACAGCTTTAAAAAGATTCCAAACAAACATAACACTCCCCCTAAGCTTCTTTTGTTTCTTTTTGGCTTTTGGCTGCTTTTTTCTGCCTCTCCATATCCTACATTTCATTTCCAAAAGATCCTGGAGAAAACTGCTTCTAGGTAATTAGAAATTTGAGGAACATTTTCATCTAGAAGCCAAAAGATTTTTTTTTTATTAAAAAATAATAATAACCTATCAGCTTAAAGGGAGGTCTTTTTCAAAACTAACTCAATTTTTAATTTAATTTTTGGCTGTGCTCTGTCTTTGCTGCTGCACAGGTTTTTCTCTAGTTGTGGCCAGTGGGGGCTACTTTCTAATTGCAGTGCATGGCTTTCTTATTGTGGTGGCTCCTCATATAGCGAGCACAGGCTTTAGGAAAGTAGGTTTCAGTAGTTGCAGCTCCCAGGTCTAGAGCCCAGGCTTGATAGTTGTGGTGCTTGGGCTTAGTTGCTCCTGGATATGTGGGATCTTCCCAGATCAGGAAACAAACCCCTGTCTCCTGCATTGGCAGGAGGATTCTTTACCACTGAGCTACCAGGGAAGCCCAAGGGAGAGTTTTTTAATACAATGACTCACAATTTCTGTGGCCAAAATCTTCTTTCCTGATCATGACAATCTCCCTATTCAGGGAATCGTATTTGAGATTTTATTCTTTATCGCAACTCTGTTCTAGCTGCTGCAGACACAAAAACATGAGAGAGTGGCTCCCTGTACTCCCAATTCCCTATGAAGTGTTGATGCGAAATTATTCATCAGGTGCTCTGTAAGAAGTTGTCTTGCTTCTCCTATTAAAGCACCCTCTTCTGCATTAATGACTCTTATTTACCACTGTCTGTTCAGTGTTAAGGGAATCAGCAAAGGAAAGACAAGAATAATAGCCCCCACCAATTAAGTGCATAACCTGAAGTGAAGTGAAAGTCTCTCAGCCATGTCTGACTCTTTGCAAGCCCATGGACTATAGAGTCCACGGAATTCTCCAGGCCAGAATACTGTAGTGGGTAGCCTTTCCCTTCTCCAGGGGATCTTCCCAACCCAGAGATCGAACCCAGGTCTACTGCATTGCAGGCAGATTCTTTACCAGCTGAGCCAACCTAATCCTCAGTATTTATGAATATGTCATGTTATATGACAAGGAAAAAATGAAGGTTGCAGATGGAATTAAGTTTGCTAATCAGCTAACCTTGAGATTATCCTGGATTATCTGGAAGAACTGGAAGTAAAAGTGCTGTTTTCTTAGTCATGTCTGATTCTTTATGATCCCATGGACTGTAGCTGCCAGGCTTCTCTGTCCATGGAATTCTCCAGGCGAGAATACTGGAGTGGATAGCCATTCCCTTCTCCAGGGAATCCTTCTGACCCAAGGATCAAACTTGGGTCTCCTGCATTGGAGGCAGAATCTTTACCCTCTGAGCCAGGTCCAGTGTAATCACAAGGGATTTTTAGAAGTGGAAAAAGAAGGCAGAAGAAAAGTCAAAGTCAGAGAAAGAGATGCAATGGTGGAAGCTGAGGTTGGGGTGATAAAATGTGAAAAGGAACCAACACTATTGATGATAAAATGTGAAAAGGAACCAACACTATTGATGGCTTTGAAAATGGAAGCGATCCATGAAGCAAAAAATGTCCACAGCCAGATAAAGCAAGGAAACAGATTTTGCCCTACAATCTCCAAAAAGAAACACAGGCCTGCCTACCAACACCTTCATTTTCACCTAGTAAGACCCACATCAGACTTCTGGTCTACAAAATTATAACAAATTTATGCTGTCTTAAGCTACAAAACTGTGATAGTTTGTTAAGCTTCCCTAGAAAACTAATAATCAGGAACTTCTAAAAGATACCAAATGGTGAGTAGCATTCCATTTTACAAACATATATGTCCCACATCTTCCTTATACATTCATCTGTTAATGGTCACTGGAGATGTTTCCAAACCTTAACTATTGTAAATAGTACTGGAATACTGGGGTTCAAGCATCTTTTTGAATTATGGTTTTCTCAGGGTATATGCCCAGTAGTGGGATTCCACCAACCAAGCATATATATGCAGGGCAGAAGGGGTCTTCCATGCAAAAGGAATATCCCATATTGAAAAGAAGGGCTGCAATGGTGTCTTCCCACCTGTGTAGGATGACTAGGCCATAAATGCCCCTTTGGGTATAAGGAATGTTTTTCCATATACATATATATACATATATATTGCCATATTGTTCTTTTGGTTGCTAAATCATGTCCAAATCTTTTCGGACCCCAGGGACTATGGCCTGTGACTCATCAGGCTCCTCTGCCCTTGTGATTTCACAGACCAGAATACCGGAGTGGTTTGCCATATATATATATGATGGTGAAAAGCCTAGGTTTAGAAGTCAGACCAAACTAGTTAACAAACACTGCTAACATATAATTATCCTCTTTATTCTGGGGTGTGGATTGCTTGAGAAATAAAATTTTTCTAACCCCTTCTTCTTGTTCTCCACCTCTCAGGCATAAGAAAGGGGAGATGGAGGATTTTTTTTTTCAATTCAGATTCTCACTTCTAAGCCTGGCAAGAAACAAAGAGTCCTAGGTGGAAGATGGCATTGTTTACTGCTCCTGAAATTCACTCATTGCTTTGATCAAAGGGTCAGATAATCCAAACTCTTTAAACACAGAAAAAACTCCTAATTTCCAATCCTTATAGAAAAATATACATTAAATGCCACTTTTAGTATTGGTGAGTACTATTTCTCAAGCCCTATGTAAAGAAAACAGATTTTCAAATATGGCATCCTCTCATTTGCCAGTTTTGCTAATGGAAAAGAAAGAGGAGGTGGAAAAAATCATTCAAATTGGCTATGATGGAGCCCACTACTCTCTATATTCTTTCTACCTATGAAACAAAATCATTTAGAAGATATTTTTCTAAGGGAATATTGATCAATTCCACCAAACAAAAGTTCTCTTTACTTCACATTATTAAAATCTTTTCCTCCTTAGATACACAGCAAAAGAGATAGGAATATATTTCATAAGAAAGTTAAGAAAGAAGTAGAAGGATATTCATAGAAAAGGAGGATCCAGGAGCCACGCAAGCTGCATAAGGCCCTTTTGTACCCCAGGGGTGTCTGGGAAAGCCACATATGTATGTTGCAATGTCATTGCATCATCGCTTCTCTGAATCTGAGGGGAGGGATTTTGCTCTACATAAATTGTGGTCACAGAAACTAACTGAGCTCACTTCTGTTACATTTGCGGCCAGGAAAAGAATTACACATAATTATGCATCTTTGTTGGCCATGCATGGAAACAAATCCTGGAAATAAAACCAACTCTTCTATCAAGTTCTCCAAGCACACATCCATCAAATTTACGAGACCTCAAGAGTGTGAATTTGGAAATTCAAGCATGATGCTTCCTCTGAAACGATTCCCCAAGGTGTGTGGGTCAACAGAGAATGGAATCCTTCACTGTGTGACTCAGAACACAGGAGAGAGAATCTGGGTAGAACATCGTGAATGAAGGACTGCCTCAGTCACCCTGTGCATCTGCAACAACTGTTCTGGCACCCGGTTATATAGCCCACAAAGACCTAATTTAATGGTGTGAATACACAACATGGTGTGTGTATCTGTGTCTGTTTTTAATGACCTCCACACAGGCTACTATTTTATCATGGCTTCCAGCAGAGAGAGGGAAAAACAAGATTCAACTATAGAAGCTGTCTATATTTAATATTTCTGTTAGTTTTCTGTCTGCCAGTCTGGCAGATTGGCCCAATTGGAAAAACAACATCTATGATTGCTGAAACAGTTCCTGGCTACATTTGGCACTCTTAATCACTGAATGACACAGAAATTCCTGTCTGCAAATCTAAGGCAAAAGAGGCCAGCCTTTGTGTATCACCAAGACTTATCTGTTTGTCTTTATTTCAAAGTCCAGATTCTAAGGTCATTACTCAATTCAATAGCATAGCCGTTCACAGCATTTCACAAAAACAATGCAAGCTCTATGCAAATCCTTGGGTTAACTGGATGTCATCAGCACCATTCCACTATAAAAACTGAGTCTGTCTCATGTTCTCTGTTCTGTTTTGTTTTTCTAGGTCAGGAAAAAAAAAAATCTCTTTCATTCAATCCACTCAAATGCTACTTTTAACATTAAAATAACTTTTCTATATGTTGATACACAACAAATAAGAAAAATGAAATTAACATCCTGTGCTTTTGATTACTAGTTGGCCAACAAAATTTCTAAATGTGGTGAAGAAAAAAAAAATGTTTCAAAGTTCTGAACTTGAAATTGGAAGTGCCAAATATGAAACTTAGTAGCTGGGTGAGATTTGACAGCTCACTCAGCCCTCTGAGTCACTCAGTCTTACATTATTGGAAAATCAAGTGGGATTCCATGCGAGGGTGCTATTGGTAAATCACAGCTTGCTATTCAAATGTAACATATTATACTATAAACTGAAGAGAGGACACCTAATCTGTAGGAACTACTTAAATCAAAGTTGAACATTTGAACAAATCTATAATTCTTAAAAAAAAAAAAAACCTTTATCAGTATCTATATAGGCTTCTGTTGAGTGAAGAAACTGTAATATTTGGTCCCACATCGAATTATGTCCTGAAAAATTCAGCAGGATGTGAATGGAAGTTTTGCTTCCATGCAAGAAATCCTGGCAATTAGGACATCTTTTTTCCTCAGCACATCAACATTCCATACCACAAATTACTGGCGTGGACTGCAGGCAGAATCAGCTACCACACCCTAACACTTTGGCTGCCAGTAATGGGGAATTGGGCTCCCCTGGTGGTTCAGAGGTAAAGAACCCACCTGCCAACGCAGGAGATGCCAGAGATATGGGTTCAGCCCCTGGGTACGGAACATCCCCTGGCAACCCTCTTCAGTACTCTTGCCTGAGAAATCCCACAAACGGAGGAGCCTGGTAGGCTACAGTTCATGGGATCCCAAAGACTTAAGCAACAACAAGTTTCCAATGGGGAATACACATTATCAGCAGAGATGGAGTAGCCCAGGGGACAGCACTGGTAGAAGCCTGATACCATCTTGAGTAAGGTCTTGAATTGGTTTTAAGAAGAAAGCATGACCTTTGAAGTCAGACCATAGTCATTCCAGTTTTGGTTACACTGTTTTCCTTTTCCCATCTATAGAGTGGCATAATAATTACCTACAAGATAGTAGTATTGTTGACAAGCATCTTAAGATGAATTAAGAAGAGTGTGCCAATGTCCAGCACATAGAAGTGTATGTGTTAGTCCCTAAGTCCAACCAGACTCTTTGCAACTCCATGGGCTGTAACTCGCCAGGCTCCTCTGTCTATGGGATTCTCTAGGCAAGAACACTGGAGTGGGTTGCCAGTACCTTCTCCAGGGAATCTTCCCAACCCAGGGATCGAACCCAGGTCTCCTGCATTGCAGGCAGATTCTTCACCATTTGAGCCACCAGATAAGGCAAAATGATTGCCATTAATATTATCAACTGTGAGTTTATTTTTTGGAACGTCTTTATGTCCTTTACATCATAGGGAACTGGAAGGCAAAAGTAGGAAGTCAAAAGATACCTGGAGTAACAGGCAAGTTTGGCCTTGAAGTACAAAATGAAGCAGGGAAAAGGTTAACATAGTTTTGCCAAGAGAATGCACTGGTCATAGCAAACACTCTCTTCCAACAACACAAGGGATAGCTCTACACATGGGCATCACCAGATGTTCAATACTGAAATCAGATTGATTATATTCTTTGCAGCTGAAGATGGAGAAGCTGTATGCAGTCAGCAAAAACAAGAGCAGATGACTATGGCTCAGATTATTAACTGCTTATTGCAAAATTTGTACAGGACACAGGGAGCAAGACCATCCCCAAGAAAAAGAAATGCAAAAAAGAAAAATGGCTGCCTGAGGAGGCCTTACAAATAGCTGTGAAAAGAAGAGAAGCAAAAAGCAAAGGAGAAAAGGAAAGATATACCCATTTGAATGCAGAGATCGAAAGAATAGCAAGGAGAGATAAGAAAGCCTTCCTCAGTGACCAGTGCAAAGAAATAGAGGAAAACAATAAAATGGGAAAGACTAGAGATCTCTTCAAGAAAATTAGAGATACCAAGGGAACATTTCATGCAAAGATGGGCTCAATAAAGGACAGAAACGGTATGGACCTAACAGAAGCAGAAGATATTAAGAAGAGTGGCAAAAATACACAGAAGAACTGTACAAAAATGATCTTCATGACCCAAATAACCATGATGGTGTGAACACTCACCTAGAGCCAGACATCCTGGAATGTGAAGTCAAGTGGCCTTAGGAAGCATCACTACGAACAAAGCTAGTGGAGGTGATGGAATTCAGTTGAGCTATTTCAAATCCTAAAAGATGACACTGTGAAAATGCTACACTCCGTATGCCAGCAAATTTGGAAAACTCAGCAGTGCCCACAGGACTGTAAAAGGTCAGTTTTCATTTCAATCCCAAAGAAAGGCAATGCCAAATAAAGTTCAAACTACTGCACAATTTCATTCATCTCACACACTAGAAAAGTAATGCTCAAAATTCTCCAAGGCATGCTTCAACAGTACGTGAACTGAGAACTTCCAGTGATCAAATTGGATTTATAAAAAGCAGAGGAACCAGAGGTCATATTGCCAACATCCGTTTGGTCATCAAAAGAACAAGAGAGTTCCAGAAAAATATCTACTTCTGCTTTATTGACTACAATAAGCTGTGTGGATCCAAACAAACTGTGGAAAATTCTTAAAGAGACGGGAATGCCAGACCACCTGACCGGCCTCCTGAGAAATCTGTATGCAGATCAAGAAGCAACAATTAGAACTGGACATGGAAAAATGGACTGGTTCCAAATCAGGAAAGCAGTAGGTCAAGACTGTATATTGTCACCCTGCTTATTTAACTTATATGCACAGTACATCATGAGAAACGCTGGACTGGATGAAGCACAAGCTGGCATCAAGATTGCCAGGAAAAATATCAATAACCTCAGATACGCAGATGAAACCACCCTTATGGCAGAAAACGAAGAGGTACTAAAGAGTCTCTTGATGAAAGTGAAAGAGTGAAAGAGCTAGCTTAAAATTTAACATTCAAAAAACTAAGATTATGAAATCTGGTTCCATCGCTTCATGGCAAATAGATGAGGAAACAATGTAAACAGTAACAGACTTTATTTTCTTGGGCTCCAAAATCACTGCAGCTGGTGACTGTAGCTGTGAAATTAAAAGACGCTTGCTCCTTGTAAGAAAACTATGACCAACCTAAACAGAATATTACAAAGCAGAGACATTACTTTGCCCACAAAGGTCCATCCAGTCAAAGCTATGGTTTTTCCAGTAGTCATGTATGTATGTGAGATTTGGAGTATAAAGAAAGCAGAGTGCCAAAGAATTGATGCTCTTGAACTGTGGTGTCTTGAGAGTCCCTTAAACTGCAAGGAGATCAAACCAGTAAATCCTAAAGGAAATCAGTCCTGAATATTCATTGGAAGGACTGATGCTGAAGCTGAAAACTCCAATACTTTGGCCACCTGATGTGAAGAACTGACCCCTTGGAAAAGTCTCTGATGCTGGGCAAGATTGAAGGCAGGAAGAGAAGGGGATGACAAGATGAGATAGTTGGTTGGCATCATCAACTTGATAGACATGAGTTTGAGCAAGCTCTGGGAGTTGCTGATGGACAGGGAACCCTGACGTGCTACAGTCCATGGGGTTGCAAAGAGTTGGATACAACTGAGTGACTGAACTGACTAACTGACTGACGTATATCTAATCAATCTTCTAATCCTGTCAGACTAATCTCCAAAGTCCCCCCTCAGAGTCCGGTTCCTTCTCTTGTCCTTCCTCTGCTCTGCCGGGACCTCATCACTGCTCTTCTCCACAGCTTCATGTTCTCTTACTTCCATCCCCGCAGGCACTATACTCTCACTCCTTACCCAGGTTAGACCAGTGACCCAATCCATGGGTGCCATGACCAAAGTGTCTCATTAACCTAAAAGTGCAAATTTCCTATTGTTAAATACAGTTCACTTGGCATACTGACTCAGGTAACCTTTCAGTCTCACAGTCAGGGTCTCCCTCTGAATGGCCATTTTGCACCTAAGTATACTCATTCATGGATGCTAAGTCACTTCAGTTGTGTCTGACTCTTTGCAACTCTATGGACCATAGCCTACCAGGCTCCTCTGTCTACGGGATTCTCCAGGCAAGAATACTGGAGTGGGTTGCCATGCCCTCTTCCAGGGGATCTTCCAATCCAGGAGTGAACCCACAGCTCTTATATCTCCTGCCTTGGCAGGCAGGTTCTTTACCACTAGCGCCACCTGGGAAGCCCTAAGTATACACAGAAGTATATACAGAAGTTCAGTGGGAACCTCATCCCTTCCACAGACACAAGATGACAGAGCGGGTGTATGGCTGATCCAGGCAAGCAGACAGAAGCAAAGGAAATAACCAACAGACAGAAGCAAAGGAAATAACCAATAACCAGCAGACAGAAGCAAAGGAAATAACCAATAACCAAATATATACAAACACACACACACACACACACACACTCTCAAAAAAAAGAAAACTAGGTCACTTTGCTGTATAACTGAAATAAGCACAACACTGTAAATCAACTATGTCACAAATAATTTTTAATTAAAAAACAAAAACTAACCTGAGCTTCTTAAAACACTTCCCCTACATTGAGTAGATAAAAATGGGCCCAAGTGTGGAGAAAGGGGATTTTGTAGGATGCCTACACTGGCGAGGGTTGTTGTCATGTAGAGTCTTATCTCTACCTTTTGAGAAAGGGGTTCAAGGGTCCTACCTTCTAAATTACCCCATCAGGGAAGGACTTGCCACAGGTTCTGAGTGGGGCTCGTGGCACACTGTTCTCAGCTGTCAACCCTGTAGGGAATCCCTCAGGTGCAGAGAATAACCTTTCTCAAGATCACTGCCCTGTCAAGATGGCCCACATCCAGTGAAGGATCCAATGACAGATAAGGCCAAGCTATTTCAGCCTATCCAGTCAACTCCAAAGGACCTTTCAGTGCCAGAGCTTATTGTGCAATCAGCTGAGATTCTCCCTCTTAGCTCAACAACTCCTTCTGCCCAATCCTACATAATCTCCTTCTCTTCAACAGGTGCTAATTCCAGGGACCTTTCCCAATAAACATTTTACATATTAAACTTCACTTCAGAACCAGCTTTAAGGAGATCAATAGTGTGTTCTAGTGGTTTATTTTCAGATATAACCGCCTTCCAGGCTGCAAGTCACTTGAGGGCAAAAGTGGCTCTTTTTTGCTTTTTTGAAGTATAGTCGATTTACAATGTCATGTTAGTTTCAAATGTACAGCATAGTGATTCTTTTCCCTTATAGGTCATTGCAGAATATTGAGCAGAGTTCCCTGTGTTATTCAACAGGTCCTTGTTGATTATCTATTTTACATGTAGTAGTGTTTATATGTTAATCCCATCCTCCTAATTTATCCCTCCACTGTCTTCCCCTTTGCTAACCATATGTTTGTTTTCTATGTCCATGAGTCTATTTCTGTCTTGTAAATAAGTTCATTTATAACTTTTTTCTCAGATTCTACATATAAGTGATATCATATGATATCTGTCTTTTTCTGTCTCATTTATTTCACTTAGTATGGTAATCTCTAGTTCGATCCATATTGCAGCAAATGGAATTATTCATCCTTTTTGATGGCTCAGTAATATTCCAGTGTGTGTGTGTGTATGTGTGTGTGTAAGTAGTGAAAGTAAAAATATTAGTCTCTCAGTCATGTCCAACTCTTGGTGACTCCATGGACTATAGCCTGCCAGGCTCCTCTGTCCATGGAATTCTCCAGGCAAGAATACTAGAGTGGGTAGGCATTCCCTTCTCCAGGGGATCTTCCAGACCCAGAGATCAAACCTGTGTCTCCTGCATTGCAGGTGGATTCTTTACTGTCTGAGCTACCAGGGAAGCCCATATATATGCATATGTATATGTGTATATATGTATACATATATATATATATATACACACACATATATATCTCACATCTTAAGAGATAGGTCATAAGGCATCTTTGCATTACTGAGTTCTGACTCCTGAGAAAGGGCTCAGGATTTTCAATTAATATAAAACATCAGTCTAGGACAAGAAAATAAAATGTGAGATTTCAAATTAGCACAAGGGAGATGTTTCTTTGCCAAGCACATATTGAATTTCACACTGAGATAGAAAGTACTTAATTTTATTACTACTCACTTTTTTCCTAAATACTCCCAGCCTATGACTGCAACTCACTCCTGCCTGTAGAAATGAAGTTATTTATGTGGTCACTAGGTAACCATCCGACTCAAGGAAACCCATCCACTTGCATTTGGAGTAAAGATCCTGAGAGAGAAGAAACTGACTTACCAGGAGGTAAGTTTGGTAAAAGGAGAGGTAATCCTCTCTCTTCCTCAGTTGATTTGGAATCTGCCTGCCTAACAAAACCCTAGTGTCTTCTGTGTTTCCACAAGCTATCCAAGATGAGGTATGTAGTTACTCAGTCCCTCCAGAGAGTAAGTAGGTATAGCTGTCTACTTTAGGGGCAGAGTATTAGCAAGGTCACTTGGCAAACAGAGGTGTATTAGTTATTAGTATTAGGTGTATTAGGGGAAAAAAATTACCCAAAACTTAGCAGTTTAAAACAATTTACTATCTCATAGTTTCTGTGTGTCAGGAATCTTGACCTGGTTTACCTGCACCCTCTGCTGCAGGGTCTTTCCTAAGGCTGTTGTCAAGGTGTCAGCTAGAGCTGAGGCTTCATTTGACCTCTCAATTGGAGAAATGTTTGCTTCCAAGCTCACGTGGTTTTTGACAGAATCAGTTTCTTGCAATATATTGGAGTGAGGACTTTATTGACTCCTCTCCAAAGGCTGCCCCCAATTTCTTGTCACTGAGTGTCTCCAATGTGCTACATCAATGCCAGTAAGGGCAGTAAGGGAGACGGTCAATAAACAGCACCTGCTGGCCAGACACTGATCTTATGTCTATAGTCATCACCATTGCCGTATTCTATTCATTAGAGCCAGTTACTAGGTCTTGCCCACTCAAAGAGAATGGATTACACGTGGACTTGGCTACCAGCAGATGGGTATCATTGGCGGTCATATCAGAAGCTGCCTTCAACAACTCATAAGGCTCACTGTCCAGCAGGCTTATCAAAAATCCTAAAAGTGATATTCTTATTGCCATTGGTCTGACTCCAGTGCCCATTTCTCCATCGGCCCCAATCTCAGGAGGGAAAGAGAGATGCTCTCTATTCCCCCCTGCCCAAGTCACCAACATGCATCCCTAAGATTGTACAGTGCACGATTGAACAACCTCTCAGCGGAGAAAGCACAGGTTGATCTCTAACTGCCCTCTCAACCACGCCTTGATCCCAGCATGAGGCAGAATCTCACTGAGGATCTTAACCTTACCCTGTAAGCAGAAGGCACTGCACTTATCCTTACAGGAACTTGAGAGAATTGACCCCATGTGCTCATGCGGGCCAGTGATCTCACATAACCACGCGCTGAGGGCAAATGTATACTTGCCATGCCAACTCTCGGGAGACACAGATACTAAAGACTCATGTGACTCTGGAGGAACGGAACCAGAGATCGTGTGACGCAAAAATCCACACTGCATCTCCGTCAGAGAGAAGCGTTGAGAAGTGTGCCCCTTACTTATCACCACAAAGGTCCTGTCCATGTTGTAGCTAATCCAAAGAGCAGGGTTGGCTGAATGACCCAAGTCCTCCTGTGCTCAGGAGGCGTTCCCAAGTGCCACACACGAGACACTGACATTTACATGATGGAAAAGGGCTCCAGAGCCAAATGGGAAGCAGCTAAGCACCTGAGACATGTGTATCCCTGCTCCTCTAAGACACTGAAATGAATAAGCTCTGACAACGCAAGCGCCGACTCTGTGTAGAGTGAAAGCCGTGTAAACCCACCTTGAGGACAGAGACTGGGTCATTGCCTTCCCACTGAGATCTACTTATTGCCATATGCATAGGGTGTTTTGTAGATATGTGTTCAGTTGTTTCATTGCTAAGTTTTTGTTTGCTGTTGTTGTTTGGTTACTAACAGCCTTTTTCAATTTTTTACCTGTTTCATTTTTACCTGTGCTACAATATATATGATTGCTACATAAGAATTCTAGATGGATAAGGAGCTACTCTGCAGTTTTTAAATTATTTAATCAGAATATACATCAAGAGTACCAAGATAAGATATTGGTATCTTATCTGAAAGATAAGCACTGAAACCAAGTGCTAAACTGGATTGCTCCTGTTTGCTGGGATGTGGTGATGGATCCCGGGCATTTGCGTATGAGCAGGAAGAGATCTCAAGAGAAATCTCTTATAGCTTAGATTACACCAGATCTTAGGAAGTGCTACACTTTGGTTCTGGACCTTCCGAATGCATAGATCTCTTTTTCTGGGAAATGGTGCTACCTTGAAATTTCAAGAAACCACGTCCTATTTAGAGCATTTCACTCAACCTAGAATTGGACTGTCCCTCTTCTAGTACAAAGTTGTCCAACGGATACTTCTGAGATGATGGAAGTGTTCTATTTCTGTGCCGCCCAAAACTGCAGCACAGCCAAGGGTGATTATTGAGCACTTAAATGTGGCTCGTGAGACAAAGGACTATATTATTTAATTTTATTTAACTTAAATAACCACATGTGGTTTTTGACTGCTCTATCAGATAGCACAGTTGCTAGAGAGTTGCTATTCAAACCAGCAGCTTTGGCATCACCTCTTGCATTTCTATTAGAAATGCAGAATCACAGATCGATCAACAAACATAATCTGCATTTTAACAAGATTCTCAGATAACTTGCATACACATCAGAATTTGTAAATTGCTGTTTTAAAATATTTCTTTATAAAATTGATTAGTTTCTGACACTCTAAGGGAATAAAACTTCAAAGCTTACTTTTTTGCAACAGAAACCTAGAGAACACAGTATTATTTCAGCATTCTTCCTAGAGAGATATCAATGTAGAAGGATGACTACAAAGTTAAATCTTCCAGAATCTTCTAAAATGTAATCTGTATTCTTTCTCCAGGGGATTGTCCCAACCCAGGGATCAAAGCAGGGTCTCCTGCATTGCAGGTGGATTCTTTACCATCTAAGCCACTAGGGAATATCCCCCAAAACTTTCATTCAACCACATTTAACCAAGACCTTCTTTCTTTCCCATTAGGGCTGCTTTTCATGTGAACTTCATACATGTACTTGGTAAAAGATTTCCACTGGCCCTAGAAAGAGGCCTCTTCGTTCACTACTCTTCTTTCCATTGAAATCAGTTTGCCAATTCTTTCCCTAAGAAAGATCAGGCTTCAAAAGTTTATATCCTGAAAACATTTAAAATTTGCACCGGACTAGTCGCTGGGAGTCGGACAGACTGGGTGACTTCACTTTCACTGTTCACTTTCATGCATTGAAGAAGGAAATGTCAACCCACTCCAGTGTTCTTGCCTGGGGAATCCCAGGGACGGAGGAGCCTGATGGGCTGCCGTCTATGGGGTCACACAGAGTCAGACACGACTGAAGCGACTTAGCAGTAGCAGTAGCAGTAAAAACCACAATATAAGTTATCTGAGGACTACAGGTGATAAGGAAGGAGCAAGAAAGGACATGCCCTAAGGAGAAATGGACGAGAAATCGCAGCGGTGAGGGAATAGGGAAGAGAGGGAGGCTGCCTTTCCCCGCAGCACGTTATTCAGGCTATGATTCCAGATGGAGAAAACCACTGTGGTCCAGAATTATATTCCTCAGAGTGACTGCAGTCACTCTGGTAAACTAAATTCTAGGAATATTAGTCGCATGCATTCGAAAGCTCTGAGTACCTCCAAAGGCACCTACACTAAATCATTCTTCCTAAATTGTTGCTAGCAGGAACTCCCAAGAACTCTTCTGTGGTGGTCGTTTTTGTGTTTGTTATTTTCTGGTTCTGCATACACTGCACTTTTCCCCAGTATTAACTCCAGAATATTATTTGAGCCTTTACCTTCCGGTCACCCTTAGCCAGTGTATCATTGTTGTTGTTCAGTCTCTCGGTTGTGTCTGACTCTCTGCAACCCCATGGCCTATACAGTCCATGGACTTCTCCAGGCCAGGATACTGGAGTGGGTAGCTGTTCCCTTCTCCAGGGGATCTTCCCAACCGAGGGACTGAACCCAGGTCTCCTGCACTGCAGGCAGATTCTTTACCAGCTGAGCCACGAGGGAAGTCCAAAATTCTGTAGTAAACAACATTAAAAAATTAACTTGTGATCATAAAATTCTCAGTGGTGTCTATTCATTTATGACCAGCATAACATTATCCACCACTTGGGTGAAAAGTCACAACATTTTCAAATGTACAGCTTAATGACTTGCTACAGATTCAGCCGAATTTAATTTTCTTATACAAAGAGTAATAGAAGTTAAGATGCACATTTCCAGGTATCTTGTCTTATTATTAAAATCTGACTTCTAAGGGAAAGCTATGGGAATAGAAAAAATAAAGTAAAATTTTAAGTGGGATTCCCTAAAATGTTGGAAATAATTTAAGTATGTTGAATACAATTACTTTACATTAATATGTCTGGGTTGTTTCTTATTAGTGAAACAATATTTGGAACTGAGAGTCCATTTCATGTAAGGTATTAGATGGTGTAAAACACATCAGTAACAATTATAAATCAGTGTCAGTGTTTCTGACGGTGCATAATGTAATACCAGGCATAGAGTGGCATTCTATCTTGAGCCACTTACACCCCTAAAGGAAATGGCAGTCACGTGTCCTAAATCACAAGTTTCCTCAACACCAGAGACTTCCAGCATGCCATTGATTTTTTTGGAGACTCTATGCAAGAATGCATCTGTATATAGATTCATTTTAACAGAGATTTTTGTGAGGGGAAGCTAAGTGTTCTGTATCAAATTAGGAATGAGAGTTGCAGCCAATGAAGATGGGGGGGGAAAAGACAGCTTATCCCTTACTGCTGGCAAAGCCAATTAGGCGTATCTTTGTTTCATGACAGCTATATAAAGAATTGGGGAGTGGAGAGTGTGGGCATTTGATATGGATTGCAAGCTAATTCATTCTGTTGGATCACACAAACAGCAGTTAGTAGAATATCCGGTAGATGCTTTTTGGCCTCACCTCCCTAAAACATGTAAGGCAATGCAATTGAATACACGCAGTGGTTTTCTGTTTTCTATCCAAAAATATGAGTTTCTTCAAATAGAGCATTTAAGATATGTCTAGATCAATCCTGATTCATTAGATTATTCAATTCAAAACTAAAATCAAACTCACATTTGTGTAATGCTCCTGATAACTTTGACTTTTTGTATATCTGCCACATACTAGCAATACAGTAAGCATTCGATATGCATATTCAGCACCAACATGAATTTTGTTATTGTAATTTATTTCATTGTTTAACCCTTTGCAATTTATGTATTCCTCCATCACTTCTACTGTATTGTGACTCTTGAGAGTCCCTTGGACAAAAAGGAGATCAAACCAGCCAATCCTAAAGGAAATCAATCCTGAATATTCACTGGGAGGACTGATACTGAAGCTGAAGCTCCAGGACTTAGATACCAAGAGCTGACTCGTTGGAAAAGACGCAGATGCTGGGAAAGATTAAGGGCAAGAGGAGAAGGGGGCAACAGAGGATGAGATGGTTGGATGGCATCATTGACAAAATATACATGAGTCTGAACAAACTATGGGAGATAGTGGAGGACAGGGAAGCCTGGTATGCTGCAGTCCATGAACAACAACAACAAACACAAAAGGCTTTCACTTGTGTCTACTTTGTCCGCACTACACAAAGACACTGGGAACTCAACAGTTTGTGAAATAAATTCAGTATTGGTTTCTATAGAAAAGTATGTTAAGTGTTTTGGTTAATAGTTTATTAAGGAAGTCCTACAAGTAAGGTATGGTGGGATTCTCCTGAGCAGCACTCATTCTTATTTCACAAACACATATTTAAAAGATAAACAATTATATTAAGCACAAGACTGTAGCAATTAGATAGCAATTCTGGCTGCTTACTGTCAGCCAGATAAAATGCCATGCACTCTCAATCCATTATTTCTTCTCTTTTTACAAATGTTCTATATGGTAATGATATTTCTACCCCAAACATCACAAGTAAAGAAACTAATGCTTCCTTAATAGAGGACTTAATTGTATACCCAAGATCATACAATCTGACACCTGAGTCTTCATTCACAGCCATGCTATGCTGCTACCCAATAGGTTCTTTATTTTGATGACCCTGAGAATTCGTAGGTGAAGGCTAAGCCTGTGGGAACAGGTAGGTGGGTAATTGACTTTACCATAAACTCTAATCTCTCCTTCTGTTTGTTTCCTAGTTTCAGAAATGAGATCAGCCACATAAATTCCTTCAATCCACAGGGTAAATACGGAAAGAGATCACATGAGATTTTAAATAAGGAAATTGTTTGGTTTGAGGAGGTTGGCACAGACCAACCAGCCCTGAAAAGTACAGTTGGCTGTGTGCTCAGAGAAAACAGGTCTGCAGAGAGGGAGATGAACTGTGAACCTGCCTGGGATCACCCGTCCAGGAAAGGTAGTTTGCTTGGGATATCGTCATCCCCTGTTGTATCAGCAACTCCTCCAGGAAGAGATGTGAAAATGACCAATGGGGAAAATATGAGCATTTTGTAAGACAATTGGAGATGTTTGGTTGGACAGCTATTACCATAAACTGACAAATAATTAATAGTAACTAATATTCCCCAAAGGCTCAGCAGGTAAAGAATCCTCCTGCCAAGGAGGAGATGCAGGTTGGCTCCCTGGGTCAGAAAGTTCCCCTGGAGTAGGAAATGGCAACCCACTCCAGTATTCTTGCCTGGGCAATCCCATGGGCAGAGGAGCCTGGTGGGCTACTGTCCATAGCGTCACAAAATAGTCGGACATGACTTAGCAACTTAACTACAACAATATGTATATTTAAGCATGCATTCCCTTATTTCCTGATTTTACTTTTTACTTTCTTACCTGTGAAATCTATACAGAAAAAAAATAACTTACTTGCTTCAGAAAAGATTCCTGTCATTCTATTTGAATTTAAAATGACAATGTCAATTCTATCATAAAAAGAGGTTTAAGTTTAAGGATTTAGAAAACATTTCCAAGACACCCTAAGGAATGTTTTTTCTCCTCTTTTATTTTTAGAATGTGAAATTAATACAGTTTTCACTCTGAATTTTCCTATTATAGAAAAGGAAAACAACTAAGATTCTATACCCAGTAAAAATAGTCTTCTAAAATTGCTGTTGTTTAGTCTTTCACATTTAATATATCAGGGATTTTAATTTTCTATTAAATGATTAATATCCAGGGAAGCTACACATCTATTGGAATAGCTAAAATTTAAAAGATTTAAAAGATTAACCATGTCAAGTGTTGGCAGGGATGAGAAGGAGCTGAAATTCTGGAACACTGCTGGTAAGAATGTAAAATGGTTTGGCCACTTTGGAAAGCAGTCTGGCAGTTTCTTAAAAGATTAAATATACAGCTAACATTTCATCAGACACTCTGGAATTCTAAATCTAAGTAAAGACCTGTGTCTATGCAAAGATTTGCTCATGAGAATGAATAGCCATTTTGTTCATAATAGCCCAAATATGAAAGCAACCAAAATGCCCAAACTGTGATCTATCCATACTGTAGAATTACTTAGTAATAAAAAGAAATGAATTATTAATACAGGTCACAGCATGAATGAACCTCAAGATAATTATGTGTGGATAAATCCTAAACAGTATGTTGAGAGAAAAAAAGCCACACATACTCAAACACACAAAAAAGATATATCTATGACCCACCATATTTGACTTCCAAGAATAAGCAAAATAAGCAATACTATGTAAAATTCAGGATATTCATCTTCCTGTAGACAAGGAGGGTGGGTATTGACTAGAAAGGGGCATAACTGGCTTTTCTGTGGTGATGGAAAACTTATTTTCAGTTTAGGTTATTCAGCTGCATACAGTTGTCAAAATTCCTTAGCCTGAACACTTAACATCCATGCATTATATTGTTTATAATTATATATCAATCATATTTTAAAAGAAGAGCCATGAAAAGTAAATTACTCTTTATACCATCCCTCACATATGCTTTCCTCAATGATTTACACATTGCTATTGCAGATGAAGTTTATTTTCCATACTCATAAAAACAAGCTGAAAACATAATTAAGAGAATATTAAACGTATTTTTTCCATAAAGGACCTCAAATGCAATAGCAGGAAAAGCAAATGGCCAAACAAACAAGAAAACAACAGACAAACAAATACAAAGGGATTCTCTAAAACAAGAGCCTTCTCCAAACTTAGCTTAAACCCAGTGTTTTCTTCATGATCAGATCATTCTGTTAATTTCAGCTCATCTAAGGTAATTAAACATTAATATGGATTTTCATGGCCATTTGAAAATACATGTCCTGCACCAGTGTTCTGGGGATGCTTTGGTCCCATTCAGCCAATTTAAACTCACGTTGTGAAGTAATTTCTTTGTTTTATTGCCAAAAGATATATAGAGACAATAAAAAAGGAGAGAAAAGGGAAGATTGTTAGTAAAAAGAAAAAAGGCAATGAAGATGTAGATTTAAATGAGATGACCCTCCTGCCTCAGTCATTAGGCAGACTTTTAAAATTACATAGCAAATATCCAAAAGTGTCCTATAGGAGGGCATGGCAAGCCACTCCAATATTCTTGCCCGGAGAATCCCATGGACAGAGGAACCTGGTGGGCTGCAATCCACAGGGTCACACAGAGTCAAGACGACTAAAGCGACTTAGCACAATACAGCACACCCAACTTTAGACATCGGAAGAACTAACTCCAATTTGGTACAGGGGCATCTGTGTGGGGGTCTGGTTGTGATTATTTATGGGTTTTTCTCCTTCATTACTTACCTCAGAGGAGAGCTAAATACCCCATGATTTTAATGCTTTTAAGCCAAAACGTTTTCCTTTTAGGGCAGAGATAATTAGAGTCCCTTGAAATGCAAGGAGATCAAACCAGTGAATCCTAAAGGAAATCAACCCTGACTATTCATTGAAAGAACTGATGCTGAAGATTAAGCTCCAATACTTTGGCCACTTGATGCGAAGAGCCAACTCATTGGAAAAGACTGTTGCTGAGAAAGAGTGAAAGCAGGAGGAGAAAGGGACGACAGAGACAAGATGGTTGGATGGCATCACCAACTCAATGGACTTGAGTTTGAGTAAACTCCTGGAGACAGTAAAGAGCAGGTGAGCCTGGCGTGTTGCAGCCCACGAGATTGCAAAGAGTTGTACGTTACTTAGTGACTAAACAACAACAATTTAGAGCGTGTGTACACCTTGCATATCTAGAAGTTAAAATTAAAGAAGTAACCGTATTGCTAAGTCTCAATGAAATTTTGCCAACTATTCTCTTTCCCAGGAACCATACTGTGGACAGCACCCCCTAGAGATGTGCAGGGTACATAAGCATCTATGGAGTCCTGCAGTCCCCCTTCCTTCATATAAACATCCAAATTTGAATCTCACATTGTCAAATTTCCACCCAGCCCCTCTTCCCATGATAGCCATCCCTCGCATTTCTCAAAGACATTAGCTCCTGGACCTACTGTTCCTCTCTCTTTGACATTTCCTGTCTCCAAATAGATGATTCTTCCACTATTCTGGTTTCTTAGAGTTTTGAACCCTGTTTATTCTGATGGTCATATTCTTCCACCTGTCTCAGTCATTAACTTACCATTCTCATATATCAGTGGCTCTCAAAGTTCAGTCTCAATATCACCTAGGTACTTGCTAAAAATGAGCATTCTCAGATCTCACTTCAGATCTACATTGAAACATGAAATGTGGGATAAGGCCCAGAAATTTCTGTTTAACAAACCCTGGAGGTGATTCTGGTGCTTGTTCAATTTTAACATCGCTATTATCAAAAACTATAGCACCTCTATAACCAAGTTCCAAGAATTCCACACTCTGCCCTGGCTTTTACCAGAATCTCATCTCTCCCCTGAGTATAACTTGAACACTGTATTTCATATCAATCATATTCCTATTATTTTACTCACTTGGCAAAAAAGCTCGACTCTAATTAAGACCAAACTTCAACCCTTTTCTGTCTGACCTCAGAAGAGCTAAACATGGCTAAAGAAAATCTAGTATCAACTTAAATTTTAGTCACTATCCTCGGGGACCCTTTGTGATGCAGGGCAATCATTCTAGATAGATCATCTCTATTCTTCCTCCCTCCCCACTGAGGGACTATTAGGAAATTCCGCACTTCTGTTCCAATCGTCACTCCTATCTAATAACTTTGCTTCCTATGTCAACAAAAGGTAGCAACAGTCAGAACAGAACTTCTCCCGTCACTTGTATCCACCTACCAGCATCTGACTCTTACACTCTGCCTGCCCACCACTTTCTCCAACTTGAGTGAACTTCTAAGATCAACCTTTTCTACTTTTGCACCAGTTTTCATCCTCTCTTGCCTACTCAAGGATGTTATTCTAGTACCTATCCACTCTTTTCTGCTTCGTAAGTTTTTCCCTCTTACTGGATCATTTCATCTACGTAAAGCATCTTTTTTTACATTTTAAAAAAATAACAAAACCCTCTTGATATTAATAAAACTTTCCCCTCCAATTACTGCCCCATCCTTCGTATTAATAGCAAAACTTCCTCCACAGAGTCATCTATACTTGTTTTATACAATTCCTCGGCCCTCATTTTCTCCTAAACCCATTCGTTAGGTTTCACTCCCATCACTCCACCCAAGTGTTTCTATCAAGGCCTCCTCTGATGTACTTCACTGGCTCAACCTGCCAACCATATTTGACTCATTCTGTCTTCCCTACCAGTTCTTCCTCCCTTTAGCTTTCTCCATGTTTCTACCACATGAACAACCCCTCCATCCGTGTCTCCATTCTCACTTCTCAGCCACTGTACACTGGCATTCCCCAGTTCTTGACCTTCTTCTTATGGTCTTCTTATCACTGGCACCCTGAATGATGTCATTAGTCTCAAGATTTTAAATACCTTCTACCCTGATCATCTCTAATTTTATATCACAGGCCGAGGCTGCTTGGCAAACTTTATACTTGTATACTTAACTGCGTTAATTCAGCATTTCCACTGGCTTCCCAGGTGACACAGTGGTAAAGAATCTGCCTGCCAATGCAGGAGATGCAAGAGACGTGGGTTTGATTCGTGGGTCAGGAATATTCCCTGGAACAGAAAAATCAATCCACTCTAGTATTCTTGCCTGGATAATTCCTTGGACAGAAGAACCTGGGCTACAGCCCATGGAGTCACTAAGAGTCAGACAGACTGAGCACGCACACAGGCAACAGACATTGAAAACTCAGTATGATCAAAATTAAACTTCCCTTCTTCCTCTGCAAACCAGTTCTAACCAGAGTCTTCCCATCTCTAGAAATGGTAACCACAAGCTTCTAACTGCTAAGGGTCAAAACTTGCAAATCTCCCTTGACTTCTTTTTTCTCTCTTACATCCAATTCATCAGTAGTCCTATTGACTTTATCCTCAAAATATACCTCAAATCTCACCACTTTTCAGATGCCACAAAGCCACATCATCTCTTACATGGGTTATTGAAATAGCTTCTCAACATTATCACCTCACCTTTCAGTCAGGCAGTCAGAGTAATCCTTTAAAAACATGTATCAGAATATTGCACTCCTCTGCTCAGAATGGTGCAGCATCTTCCCAGGTCTTCTAGTTGGAAATTCAGAATTCTTGCAGTCCTACGTGATCTGACCTGCTCCCCTTTATTTCAACAATTCATTGACGACTGTTTTTCCCTTTGATAGTTCTGCCAGTCAGTCCAGTGCAATTGTTTCAAAAAACAACTTTTTTGTTGATGGTGAAATAAGAATAAAAGAGAGAAAACAGGCTGAGTAATTGAGGGATGATGACAATAGATAACATTTATTAAGCACTTACTATGCCCAGGTAATACCCTAAGTGTGTTACCTATCTATTAATTCACTTAATCCTTCAACAACTCTATGAAGTGAGTATGACTATTATGGCCCAGATTTCCAGATGAGAACAATTGAAGAGCAGATGTGGGAGGTAATCTGCCCAATGTATCCAATGCTAAGTAGATGAGTGGAATCTGAACTTACACAATATAATTCTACAGCTCATGTTTTTATCCACTTGACTAAGCATGTGTGCTAAGTCACTTCAGTCATGTCTAACTCTGTGCCTCTATGGACCATACCCCACCAGGCTCCTGTCTCCATGGGTATTCTCCAGGTAAGAATATTGGAGTGGGTTGCCAGGCCCTCCTCCAGGGATCTTCCCTGACCCAGGGATCAAACTGGCATCTCCTGTGTCTCCTGCATTGGCAGCCAGTTCTTTACCACTAGCCCCACCTGGAAAGACCCCACTTGACTATATTGCCTCTAGACAATAACAGATTATAAGGATTTTTTTTTATTTTGAAAAATGTTAACCCACTAATAACCAAAACAGAAAAGCCAGTAGAGAAAGTTGAGAGAAGAGAGTAGATAAAGCAAAATCTAAAGGTGAGAAAGAAACTCAGGTGTAATTTTAATTTCAGAAGAAAAAAAGACATATGTTATTTTCTTTACTTTTTCCCAGTTTTCCCAGTATGTCAATATTAGTTGACATATAACCCTCTATAAGTTTAATGTAAACAGAAGAATGATTTGCCCTATATACATTATTAAATGGTTATCACAATAAGTTTAGTGAACACCCATCATCTGACATAAACACAAAATTAAAGAATAGAGAAAAATGTTTTACTTGCGATGAGAACTCTTAGGATTTACTTAACAACTTTCATATATAATGGACAGCAGTTACATTGTACTGTTATACTGTTCAGTTATACTGTATACCAATTACAGGTGGAACTCAGGGCCCAACTGGGCCAGGTGGCCCAGATTTATAATGGGCCCAAACAATGGTCATATTCTTACTCCTGTAATATATGCCAATTATGTCAACAATCGATTTATTAAGGCATCTAGTCTAGTGACCCATTAATCTATTTCAGTTATTATCATTTGAAAGTCACAAACTATGTCCCTTCTTAAAAGTTTCTACAGGTATGAGTTATCACTAATTCAGACTGACCCTCTTCCCAATTGGCCCAAATATTTCATATTTTCTGTACTTCTTTCATCCATTCTAAGACACAATCATTTCAGATTTTATTATCTCAGAAATCAAGTTATGTCTTACACTTGATTTCTGAAACTGGGAGCATTTCCCCCTGAAAGTGAAAGTTTGTTGCTAAGTTGTGTCCAACTCTTCGCAACTCCATGGACTGCAGCCCGCCAGGCTCCTCTGTCCATGGGATTTCTCAGCCAAAAATACAGGAATGGGTTGCCATTTCCTCCTCCAGGGGATCTTCCCAACCCAGAGACTGAATCCATGTCTCCTACTTGGCAGGCAGATTCTTTACCACTGAGTCACACGGGAGGCCTATGTATTTTACAATCTATGGCATCTTAAATGAGATGAACCACAATATTTACTTTGTTTTCAGTTGACTTGAACGCGTCCAAGCCAAGGAAAGGTTAGAAACTTAACCTCAATACTCAAGATTTCTATAGTTTATTTTCCTACAACACAAACCCTTATGTGAATTATATAAATGTTATTTTATACTCCTGTCAATTCTATGAGCTAAGTGTCTGTTATCACTTCCTTTCACAGCTAAGGAAGCAGGGGTTTGGAGAAGGTAATCCCCCTGTATGAGGTCTGTAGGCCATGGAGCCAGGAGTTGAGTGCATGTCCTAAGGCACCAGCTCTGGTCCTTTGTCTGCTCCACCATAATTACTCCTAGACTTTTGGTGTGAATAAAATTCCTTTTACCTTACACTTTAAGGTGTAAGCACTACCTGTACAATCTTGGTTATAATTGACAACTTCTCCTCATCTGTATAAAGTATATAGGAATTGTATGCAACATCTCTCTGTGCTCATGAAAAATGACATATAGGAGCTGGCTTCTTATCCTTTTCTGAGTTCTTTTCATTTCACAAGCCACAGCCACTGAAATTTTAGGGTCTTCATATTAAAATACAGAAGCCTTTTTGGAGGAAAGAAAAAGAAATTTTTAAAAACTTCAAAAATTGCTCTGTAGAATTGGGACACTACTTTGAGCTGATAAAGGGACTAAAGATAGCCAATGTTGTTAAGCAGTCAGTGGATAAATAATCCTCAACTCCAAATTTATTTGAAGACTACCAGAAAGGCAATAAAACCACATGAAATTGACATGGAAATCTGTTCCTTACAGACAACTCAACAGAATATCAATTTGCCAGTGAAATTATGACAGTCAACCCTTCTTTTCAGGTATCACAAGCTGTTTACCTTAAATCACCCACAAAATGGGTTTCTCACAGATGATGACAAGCCACCCTCAGATTCCTGGGCAACCAAGCCAATTTGGATGTTTATGCAACCAAAGCAGTCAAATTTCCAAATTACTAATCTGGCTGAAGAACCAGATTTATTTTGGAAGTTTGGTGAAATAAATAAATAGACTTGAAGCCTGGGGTTGAGCAAGATCTACTTGTAATAAGGGCTGGATTGCTGTCAAAGAGAAGGAAAAGACATAAGCAGGGGTCCCTAGAAAAAGGGTAGTAAATGAATTTCTGAATCAACTCTGCCACATGAAGACTAAGCTAAATGCTAGTATAGTCTCATATTAGATACTAAATTGTATTTCTAAGGAGTAGTAAATAAAACAGCAAGGCACTAAGGCAGGAATAGATCATCAAAGGAGACAGTGTGGTAATTTAACCAAATCAATAGAGAAAAGATGGATTAGTGAATAATTGATATTGGAACAACTGACCAGTAATTTGGAAAACCAGGTAAAACTGGACCACTACACTTTTCTTGAAAACAAAACAAATTCCAAATGAATTAAAAATTAGAGTGTAAAAAATAAAACCTTAAAAATAGTAGGAAAATATCTTTGTAATCTCAGCAGGGAAAGCTTTCCAATAATCTCAAAAAACAAAGTAAGCATACAAAAAAGAAAAGATCAGTACTGTTAATTCCATAAAATCACATAGTTCCTACATAGCAAAGTAACTCCATGAGCTAGGTAGAAAAATAAATTACAACCTGAAGAAACAATATTTTCAAGCCTGTGTCCAGAAAATTTTAATACCTTTTTTTAAAGTTCTCAAAACTAATATTTTTTAAAAAGAAAGCAACAGACGAAAGAAAAGCAAAAAAACAAATGACTTGCATGAGTGATCTTATTTGGGCAATAAAATGTTCTAAAACCAATTTATGGTAATGGTTATACAGCTTGGTAAATTTACTAAAAAATAATAATAGCATAAATATAATAATAAAATTGTACACTTGAAAGAATTATGTGATATGTTGAATGTCTCTACAAAAGTGTTAATAAATGAATAGTAGACATTTTAATAGATGTTCTTCCTCATTCATATCAAAAGAAATGCAAATGGCGCCCGCCTTCCTAAGCTCCCACAACAGCACGTTGCCTTGGTTTTCTTCCTTCCTGTCACATGGTACCTCCGCCTCATTTGTTCATGCCTCCACATCTAGAGTTGGCTATTACCCAGGGTTCTCTGCTGAACCTCCCTCCCATTTTTCCACATTCCTTTGCTAGGAATTAGCACTTGCAACTGGCTGTTAGTACTGGCTTTTGTTACAATAACAACAAAGGCAGCAATTATAAAGCAACCTTGCAGACCTCCTTTCTAAGCTCCAGAATCATACATACAACTTTCTGCTTGATGTCTCCACTTGGTTGAATCATCAGCATATCAAATTTGTGTAGAGGAGAAATCTTTAATCCCATCGCTACCCACCCAATCCCACCTTGCTCTCTTCCTTGAATGCTTCCCTCCTCTGAACATGGTATTTCTCTTCCCACTTGTTTGTGCCAACCTCTGAGATTCATCCTTGGTGTCTTTTTCTCCCTTACTCCCCTCATCCAATCCATCCTCTGTTCCTGTAGGATCTATGTCAAAAATGTTTCTTGATTCCATTCTCTTCCTCACAACTCAATGGCCCCCTAATAGTTCCAACTATCATCATCTCCCATTGAACAATTCAAATGATTCAAAAAGAGTGGTTTCCCAATCCACTCTTTTCAGTGGACATTGAGACACAGCACACAAATTCTGCTTCAGTGAAGGACTTCTTATCCAGAAGTTGGGTTTGATATCAGCCCCATTTAGGGTTACCTTGGCTTCAGAGAACTGCCTTACCCCAGATCACACTTCATCCTGGGCAAGCGCATATCCAGTGACGTCAGAGTGTGGGGGTATGACTGTCCAAATGTCTCAGTATCACTGGACTACTCTGAAGGATCACTTCTCCCTGTGAGGTCAGCCAGACCCCAAATCATTTTTTTTTTCTCTACCCAATCCTTCTTCCTTCCCAAATGTCTCCATATATTAAGCCCTGGGTCACTTTTTTAGAAACATCTTTCCTACTCAACTCTCTCAGACTACTTCCTTGGGAACCTAATTCGAACTAGTCTTTTTTGGTTCTCTGCTTGAAACCCTGCGATGGCATTTTTGCGGTCTTCCTGATCCACACAGGTCCCTCTCTTGCCATTCTCACACTCCAGCCTTGCCAAGTCTCTGTCTTCAAACCACTGATCTCCGGGCCTCAGAATTCTTATATATGGTGGATACAAAATAATACTTCATCACATTAATGGGACCCAAACTCCTGTAGATATAGACTACGAGATACAGATCACTCATAGATAATATACTTAATCATTTTATAAGCTTCTTCCAGTAATGGCTCTGTCTTAGAAAACTTGACGTTCTCCTTAGTGGATGGCACAGAGTTTTGTTCACAGAAAATGCCCAATAAATAAAACATGTATGGAATTGAACTATGACTGGGCAACAAATGTTAAATTGCAGTACCAAATTATTATTAACATGGGCACCCTCAAAAAAACTCTTCTACAAGAACCAAAGTCAGATCCTAGTGGAGAAAGGGGGCAGAGAGACAGGCAACATTTGACATATTGAACATATAGCTGAGATCAGAAATTCTTTCAAGGCAAACTACAAGCAATCTCAAGGATGACTCACAGCTAAGATATTTAAGCAGTAGCAAGAAGTACATGGGGCAGTCTTTTTTCAACTCCTGTTTATCACAACTCAGAAACTCCCTTTCCGGAAAGATTTCCTCTTGAATAATTTCATACTAAGTCCTTCCTCTTGTCCCATTTACTCTTTGTGTGAGAAGATGCAAAGCAAAGGAACACTTTATTCCAACTGTTCACAGTACATCCCTTCTCTCTAATTCAAAAGTCCTTTAGTTAATGACATTTTTCTTTCAGTTCAGAATTCCTATCAACAAACTCCTGTCATTTTGGTTTATTTGTAAGTTCATCCATTAAGATGAACTATACATTTCTGAGGGGCTTCCATGGTGGCTCATTGGTAGAAGAATCCACCTGCCAATGCAGGATACATGGGTTTGATCCCAGGGAGAGGAAGATCCCCTGGAGAAGGAAATAGCAACTCACTCCAGTATTCTTGCCTGGGAAATCCCACGACAGAGGAGCTGTTGGGCTGCAGTCCATGGGGTCACAAAAGAGTAGGGCGTGACTTAGTGACTAACAACATACACTTCTGAAGCCAACAACTGTGGTCTCTTTGAGAAGAACCTTCTTCTTAGAAGGCATCAAAAAGTAAGTATGGTGATTTAAACAACTAAAAACTTTCATAAGAATAAATAATCCATTTGCATTCAAAAGATTTTCAATACAGGACAACCATGACTATGCCGGCAGGATAATTTCTTCTTAGTCATGATAATATATTTGGTTTTGGATTTTTGAACTGATAGATAAACAGATAGTTTATATTTTTAAAAATCATTATGAAACAGCTCTTTAAAGACATGAGTAACTTGGACAAAAAAACAGGTAATAGAAGTTAGTGGAAGGAAAGGAATAACAGATTGCTCCTAAAGAAGCCAGAAACTTAATTATCACCTTAACTGAAATCCAAACACCCGGGTTCTTGTTTCAAGGAGACCTACTCACAGAATATTTTCATGACTAACCCTATGTTTGCAGCTGAAGATTAAAAACTAAATATTATTTGACAAGTTTTTATATGACGACATAAAGAGTGGCTGGAGCCTGGCTGTTGACTCAAACATTTCTGCCAGCCTCTTTTGCCTGCCAAAATATAGCTTCAATAAGCACACATAAATTTTATTTTTAATAAATAACCACAAAACGGTTTCATAAACAGGCTAAACTGTGGATAATTGTAGCTTACAATGAATATGTGTTACAGTTTCAGTAAATAGAAGTTACACAGCCTGAAACTGGCACGCCCTATCTCCATCTTATGGATTGATGGCAAAGCAGCCCGTGTTGGAACAGCCCAGTGATTTTCTTGGTAAGAGGCCTACATCCTAACTACTTAGGCTTCTGCCTTCTTGCAGTAGCCCTCCTGTTTGTCTCTGCAGACATTAGGTTTCAGAGTCCTGAGAGTTTAAAAGGAGAGCTGAGGTCTCCACGTGGTGTCCCAAAAGGGTCTTTGTGGTAAGAAAAGTTCTTTATGTCCTGACCAACATGTAGACACCTATGATGGTTTAAAATGAATAAATAAAGGGCATGTGGGGGGAATAAATACTGATGTGATGAGAAGGCACCAGGGAGAATAAACTGTTCTTTCTAACTAACTTTTCTTGGAATTTACGTGTTCCTTTTACTCAAAGGATCCTTTTGGAAAAGTGCATTGCGTTTTCCTCTGTTGGCAGCATTTTTTTTTTTTTTTGGTAAGTAAATCAACTGATTTCTTAAGAAAAAGAAAAGCAGCTTATTGAAAGCTTAATGAATTTTTTTTTTTCACCTTTAGAAATCAGCTTTATTTTTAAGCTTCCTTGGCCACACGTGTGCTTTGATGAACTTCCCTCCCACTCAAGGGAAGAGTTCCTCACACTCCCAGCCGTGAGCCTTCACATTCACTTCACACTGATCCCAGGAAACACAGAGAGAGAAAAGTCAAAAGGGGGGAATTTTTTTTTTTTAAAAAAACATCTTGAGCTTCTTTTTGAAGATGAGGAAAGGGAGTTTTATCTCTAGTAAAAACAGCCCCTTTTGTGGGGAAAAAAAAAAAAAAGAAGTGATGATTGATCAAACAGTATTCAGAATTCCAGGCATGCCAAGATATGGTTGTGTTAAGCGGGAAAGATGACCCAAAGACCCCAGGCTGTTTGAAAATAAATAAAAGAATTCTGGCATCACGTTCTGCATTCCTATTTGTAGTCATGTTTTACACTCTACCTGTGGCGACCTTTCTCACTTGTTTCATAGCTCACAGTTGGATTTATTCAGCCGCAATTTGCTGAGAACCTCCTTGTGGAATGTATGAAACTAGGACCTGGGATGAACGGAGCAGAGCGTGCAATGAGGAGGGGAGACAGAATAAGATGGCAGCACTGATGCCAAGAAGTGCCCGATCTGAGGACACGGAATAGAGCAGAGCTATGGGTTAAGTGCCACATGAGCTCAGGGAGAGAGTGACTCACGCTGCCTGAGCTTGATCTCCACCAGGAGGAATGCCTTGTGGTGTTGTGTGACCTATGAAACATTGGCAGCCTGCAGGGCTGCCTCACAATTCTCTTATGCTCTTGAGCATGGCCAAGGTTAGATTTCTCGTGGTAAGTTCAGCCTTCCTCCCGTCTGCGTCCTTCACAGCCCTACCCAACCCTCAGCAGTATTTCTTTAAACAAACTCTCACCCGACTTCAGTTAGCCAGTTGTTTAATTCCTCACTCCAAATTTAACTCTCTCTACACATACCTTGTTAAGCAGTTATGTGTAGAAAGCTGTGGGGGATATGGGTATACCGGGTCTCTTTTTCTTCAAAAAAGCTTATAATCCAGTGGGAGAGTTAGGCATGTAAAACTTTAATTGGGGGGAAAAATGTTGTAATAGAGGTGCAAGTAAAACGCTGTGAATGCTTAAAAACCTAGGGGTAAGCTTGAGTTTGATGGGATCACAGTTTTCCCAAAGGTTCTGGCACATGAATTGAAGGAAGGAGTTCCCTGGTGGTGCAGTGGAGAAGAATCTGCCTGCCAATGAAGGGCACACAGGTTCAATCCCTGGTTTGGGAAGATTCCACATGACGTGGAGCAACTAAGTCCATGTGCCACAACAACTGAGCCCAGATGCTGCAACTACTGAAGCCCCTGAGCCCAGAGGCTATGCTCTGCAACAAGAGAAACCACTGCAAGGAGAAGCCTTAACCCCTGCTCACCAACTAGAGAAAGCCCGTGCAAAGCAATGAAGAACCAGCACAACCAAAAATAAAATATTTTTAAAAAAATAAACTGAACTAAGAGGCATGGACAGCTTGCTTGGAGCTCCAAGGAACAGTGTGAGTCAAGGACTAAAGATGCATGGGTAGGTGGCCTAGAGTGTCACCAGAACATAAACCCCACAGAGGAAAAGATTAAGAACTACTGATTTGCCCCATGATGAATCCAAAGCAAGAATAGAAGTTATTCTGAACATTTTGAAGTTTTCTTAAAAAAAAAAAAAAAGAATTACACTGATCCATGATTTAGAATGGTAACTCTGGAAGCAGTGAGGAAGATTGATTAGAGAGAGAGACTCAGAAGCAGGAGCTGGAATGGACCCATGTTAATGATCCATTTATAGTGGGTATAGCACACTAAGACAAGAGGCCCTTAGAGCCAAAATAAATGGTTTTCTGTGTAGACAAGTCTCCACTCTCACATCTCAATGCTCCTGCCATCTTTCCTTTCCAACAATCAGACAAGCGACCGAAGAAATCAGAAGTTAATCAAATAAAATATTCTCTCTTGAGAACTGTACCTGTGTGCTCAGTCATGTCCTCCTCTTTTGTGACCCCACGGACTGTAGCCCACCAGACTCCTCTGTCCATGGATTTTTCCAGGTCAGAATACTGGAGTGAGTTGTCATTGCCTGCTCCAGGGAAACTTCCTCACCCTGGGATTGAACCCATGTCTTTGGAGTCTCCTGCATTGACAGGTGGGTTCTTTACCACTGAGGCACCTGGGAAAAGCCACTGAGAGCTGTTGTTCCTAACAGAACTTCCTGCAATAATAGATACTGAGCACTTTAAATGTGACCACTGTGACTCAGTAATTTTATTTTAATTGAATTTTCATAGTCCCATGTGGCCTATGCCAGCATAGTAGACAGTGCAGCTCTAGAGAATAAAACTTTACTGAACTAAGAAAAGCAAAGCATTTTTTTAAAAACTCTACTACCAAGCATCCAACCCCAGTGGCTTTGCTGGCTTTTAAAGAAGATGTGTACCTACCTCTCGGATCTTCTTGACACAGGGATCGAACTCAGGTCTCCTGCACGGGTGGGCAGATTCATTGCCACTGTACCACATGGGAAACCCCCACAAGAACTTCACATTAAAAATAATAAGAAGCAGAGCTTATATTTAGCTCAGGCATGAGAAAACATCAAAAACACTGTCACTTTCAAGAGGGATCCCTTTGAGTTATTCAGAAAGACCATCTTTACTTGATGGATAAGAGGGAGAGACTCAAATCAGGAGCTGGAATGGACCCATGTTATGGTGGGTCCATCTGTCTATGGTGGATAAAATCATAGAAATCAGCAAGAGGTTGACTAGTGCTCTCTGTTTCTTAAAGAGAAGAATTTACCTCCTAACTATGCATTTTCCAATGAAGGCTTCCCGGCGAGTCATCATCTCATTGTAACTGAAGAACAGCTGGCTGACTGCGGTGTGTAGTTAAATGTTTTTGTAAGTTGATTTGTGGTGCTAGCTTCCTGGATCATAGAAATTATTTTGTTCAATATATTTTTTCTCTGTGGTTTTGGAGTCAAGAATTGCAATAAGTGTCTAAGTCTCTGACTTTGAGTGCTCCGTGTAGTTATTTCAAGAAAGCTCTTTTGCAATTTTCTTGGTAACTGATTCCTTGTTACATGAATTCAGATATGCATGTGTCATGGCTGCCAGTCAACTATTAGAACACATGACCTTTTTAATTCTTCATTCCTTAGCACCTCTTAAGGGACACTGTAGTACACTATGTAAAACCAGAACTAGATCATTTTTGCTAATCACACTAACAAAATATACTAGAGACGCATTGGGATAAATGTACTAATAGGAAGATTTTGAAATAACATTTTATTCATACATTGGTTATTTCCAGTGGAACAAGTGTATAGAAAATGGCTATAATAATCTGAATCTCTGATAGCCTTTAATAACAGGACAGACTACCTTGAAATCATAATTTAAAAAATAGATGTGCCAAAAGTCACCAATATGAAATAATGTTTTTCAAATTGTGGGTTACCTAGTAGTTCAGGAAATCAATGTAGTGGATTAGAGCCAAATTTCAAATTTAGAATAGTATAAAATAGGATTGGATGAAATGGAATGAAATATAATACAACAGAAAAAAATGTATGACACACCTATTTCAGGAGAGAAAATGCTGTATCACAAAACTCTCTGCCACTTGTGCCCCTGTGAGTGTGTTCTGAGTTGTGAGGAAAAGAAATACTTAAGCAGAGCATTACTATACAGAAAGCTTGAAAGCCACTGACTACCAGATGATAGGAGTTGAAATTTCCTGCTGAATGTATTGTTCCGTGTGAGAAATATTTATCAAACGTCTATTCTATGCCTGACACTGGATTCAGTTTCAAGACCATATAGCTGAATACACGCTTGCATGCATGTGTGCATGCTAAGTCATTTCAGTCATCCTGTCCAAATCTTGCAACCCTATGGACCATAGCCTGCCAGGCATCATGATCCATGGGATTCTTCAGGCAAGAATACTGGAGTGGGTTGCCATGCCCTCCTCCAACGGATATTCTTGACCCAGGGATCAAACCTGGGTCTCTTACATCTCTTGCATAGGCAGACATGTTCTTTACCACTGGCACCGCCTGGAAAGCCCTGAATACATGCTTACTCTCCTCAAATAACTTACCATCTGACAGTATACACATGTGAATAATTATGATAAGATGATATACGAAGAGTTACGTTGAGAACATGGCAGAGAGGGCCCTACTTCTGCATGTGAGGGAAATCAAACAGAAAGTGAGAGGAAAACTTCCCAGAGGAGCATCTGATATGTAGGTGAGTGGGAAGGACAGAGAGAGGGGTATTTACATTGCTGTATCTTAAGGCTGACTTGTGAAACCTATTTTACCTACAGTCTGGGATGGTCCTCAGATTTCATTGCACACCTTGGTCATCTAATACAGACTGCCAGCAAACCTAGAGGCATACAGAAATTTGAAATATTTTTATTACTTTTGAATTGTTGATAATATGGGAGTATTTGCTTTACATCTTAAAGACTATCACTTTTGGAGAGGGGGAGGGTGGGCAGGGGGCTGCAGTCCATCTTAGTTGAAGCATGCAAAATCTTTAGTTATGGCATTCAGGACTTGCGCAATATGAACTCTTAGTTGCAGCATATAGGATCTAGTTTCTCAACCAGGGATTGAACCCAGGCCCCTGTATTAGAAGCACGGAGTCCCAGCCACTGGACCATCTGGAAAGTCCCCAAACTATCATTTTTAAGAGCAAAGTTTTTCAAATGGAAGGGTTCATCTCAAATGGGTCAAAAGTTATACTTCCTAGGAAAGAAAGCAAATTATTTGTGTAACAGGATGTAGAAAAATCATATGTTGTGCAAACTCCTATCTTTCAGCAGTTTGAGCAAAACAAATATTTATTAGAAAATAAAATAGTGTGTGATAAGAAAATCAAGAAAATTGGGTCATGCTTTGCATACTTATAAGGGTTATAGGGCATACATCATTTCACTTAATTTCACACTTATAAAATTTACATTATATTGGGAGTTGGGTAGAAATTGAGGTCTAGAACCAGGAATATGTGTCATGAACAATCACAGAAGGCTTTTGGAGCCAATTTAGGCAGCATATGTGTGTTTTATAAGCATGAAATTATAGAGACCCAAAAGCCCTACTTCAAAATAAGACTTTTTATCAATTTCTTTTTTCTTGGCATCATTTACATTTGAGTGTGAATGTATTTGGTATTTCTTTTTAAAATATCTCCTCTTTCTCTTTTTTTATATGATATCTAACAGTATTTCAAATAGTAATTCAACTCACAGGTCCCTAAATGATGTAGCAGAATCTAATAGAGCTTTATTAATCAGGGCAATAGCTAAAAGGAGATCATTAATGAATTTTACTAGGTAAATCACGTTTAATCCTCCTAAATGTAGTGTATGTGCATGTGTACATTTGTGTGTGTATTCTTTCTTTAAGATGAAAAAAGAGTCAATCACTTTTAAAATAGTCTCAAAGAATGAAAATAACCCTTGTATTTTTTATTTCATCAATTCCATGGCATGTGCCATTGTAAAAATTTTGATACAGCCTTGAGGTATATGACCTTACTCTCCAAAAGATGACCTTTTTTTTTTAAAATAATAACTTTGACTTGAAATGAGAAAATAAAGAATAAAATTTCCAAGTTTTACCATAGCACCATTTTTAAACAAAACTAAACCTTTCTCCTCAGGTACCCATTAAATTTTTCAGATCTTGGAAGGGAGAAGCACAGTAACTACAATTGCAACCTTTACCTAACACTTAAACGTTAAAGAAACCTGAAAGAACTGTAACTTTTTAAAGCAGTTCTTCAGAGTTTTCCAGAATAGGAAAAGTGATTATGAGTTAGCTTGTGCTTGGGTTTAATTTTCATCCTGCGGGAGTGAACATTAGACCAAAAATATATGGATCTTGTAGTAAAAGCTGCAGCTCCTTTCCCCAGCTGCCTGAATGTTGTAATGTCAGATTTTTCAAATTCTTCTCTACTTTAGAGGAATCAGATCATTTCCAGGAGTGTGCAGATGGGTGCTTTTCTTTCCAGCAGAACTTCAATTGTCTACCTGTTTACACAGCAGATGCTCTGTAATTTAATCCCCACCACAAAAGACAATCATTATGATTAAATCAGGCACTAGTTTAACAAGGTACACCTAATAAGCACTTCTGGTCCTCAGATCTTGCACAAACAACATTCTTTCATTGGGCAACTTGTAAAATAACTTTTGCACCCTATGGCAGACTCCTCAGACACAAGGCACAAAGCGTTGTCTCTTGACTGACTTTTCACCTAGAAAGCAGAAAAGACACCACTCCATCCCAGAATCTGTGACTTTGGTTCATGTAACCTATATGAAAGCAGGAAAGAGAGACATTTTTTCGCACTGTTTGCACTCACTATGGGTTTTTGGTATACCACACTACTGAGCAGGATATGTGTCTCAAAGTACACGGCAAAAAAAAGGTGCCTCAGAGGACATAACTTTTTCCAAACTCAGTTGGTTTCTCTAATTTTAAAATTTCCTCCCCTTTAGACACATGCACACATGTGCACACACACATACCACATAAACACATGCACACGCATCCATTCAGTTTACAGAAGGCAAGGGAAAACCAGAAGGATCTTGTGGAAGGCAAACAAAAGGAAGACACAGATTCAAAAAGAGAAGGAGAAATACATGTTAAAAGGGAGTCACACCAAGGATAAAAAAGAAATCTAGAGCATGGAAAACAAAGTTGTTTTCACCTCTATAAAAAGGAAGTATTCCAAAGGAGAAAAAACATCCAACAGGATTGCAGTTCTTGAGTATCATTTCCTTTCAAGCCCAAAGGTGCAATTTGCAGATCAGCTTCTCCTATCTCTGTCCAGCGTTTGGCTATTTCTGTGCTTTTGTCACCATTTCTAACCTTTTCCTTTTTTTGTTACTCTCGCTCCTCAGGGGGTAAATAGAAGGTGGTCCCTCTATTTATAAAAGACTGTAATGCCTTTTGGCTTGAAGAATGTGGAAGAACAAGTCAGGAATTCTAAACAGTCAAGCAGCATTAGGCTCCTGCAGAACTGTAGTCTGAAGGAGGGAAAGTGAGTGAGCCTGGACACCAAACAATGGAGCTGATGTCCTCAGAAATCGCTGCAGTTTATACATTCCGTTTAAAGACAACTCATGGCTCAAATACAAACTGATGGAGTAAAAAAGGCACAAGAAGGGTTTCTAGTTTGTTGTTTATTTAGAGAACTTGTCTTGATGTGTTCCTCCCATCCATCATCCAAGGAGGAGCAGCCCTCTCTGAGTTATTTCAAATCCATTTCCTCCAGTGGACCTCACAGCTGCACCCACCACATATGGTATGATACACTTATGCAGTAGCTCACGTAGAAACACATTTCTGGAGTAGAAAGAAATTAATGATATGGTGGTATGACAGAGAGTCCCAAAATTTATATGAGAAAAAAGAAGCCAGAAGCCAGAAAAGGCTGCTTTTATGTGTAAAGATCAGTGATAGGTAAGTAGATAAATTAGATGTATGTATGGATGGATGAATAGATTGATAGATGGATAGATGACGGAGGAAGATCTTGCTTCTCCATCTAGCTTTATTTAAAGGCTTATGACTATTATTTTCTCCTTTTCTTAAATTGGAATATAATTACTTTACAATTATATTGAAGTGAATCAGCAGTGAAGTGAATCAGCTATATGTATACATATAGGTCCTTCTTGGACCTCCCTCCCATCCCACCCCTCTACGTCATCACAGAGCCTTGAAATGAATCTCCTGTGCTTTATAGAAGAGTCCCGCTAGCTATCTACTTTATTATTGTGTGCGTGTGTGTGTATGTCTTTTCAAACAAAAGTAATATTTACAACTCACCATCAAAAAATTACCCACAATAAATTACTTAAGGATTATTATGGATTTTCAGTGAACAAATTATGACCAACTTTGGTTCACTGGGTAGCGGCTCATCAAGGAGAAGCAGCAAATGCATCCACAAGAGCTTGGACCAAATCCTAGCCTGATTTGCACAAGGTCCCCAACTTCTAGAGATCATCTGCCCTGATATGAAATCTCATATCCCTCCCTCAAATTTCAACATTCCTTCCTCTGGCCTAGTTATCAAGAATATCTGTCCTTATGGAAGATGCTAATGAAGATGATGCTGGTGATGGTGATGACAAGGATCACAGTCAACAACTCCTGAGAGTTACTCTTTGGCAGGCATTAAGCTAACCATTTTTTCATGGATTCTCTTATTCAATTTTTACAACACCATTAGACCTATCCCCATTTTACAGGTGAGGAAGATGAAGCCCAGACAAAATTAAGCAAATGTACTTGAGGCTGCATGCTAGTAAGTGACAGTCTGAGCTTGGCCTCAGACAGTGCAACTCCAGAACTTGTGCCATTAACCCTTACTCTCTCTTGCCTCCCATGATGTCCATGCAGGTCCTCAACCTCTGGATTTGTCTATAAGATGCTCAGGCCAAACACAGTGGGGGTGGCCCTGCAAGTACCTAAGTGTGCATATGTATTCAACTGACTCCATTTGGGCAAATTTAGAGCCAATTGCTACACAATTGATTGGGTTATGGAATGATCCAAAAATGTAAGGGGCCAAAACAAGCAAACTGTTTCACAGTCTGGCTATTCCTTTCACACAGACAAAGCCAGAATCTCTGTGAACGTGGGCAATGTGGAGCACACAGACACCTCCTGTATTCTTCACCACCCACCCAACCAGTGCACCCCAAATAGACACTGTTGAAGCCATCCATTTGTGCTCTGATACCCAAGCTGAGATCTGAAATAAGATGTAAATGCAACATACACACAGGGAACTGAAGAAAGAGGCAGAAATATTTTTATGTTAAAGAGTTAGAGAAAGATCCAAAGTTCACAGTGCCCCTAACACCCCTGACTGCTGCCATACACACACAAAAATGCAAACACACACATACACACACAGACCCCACAGAGAGCCACTCAAACGGCAGGCAGAAACAGTCAGAGAGCAGTAGAAAAAATAGAAGGAAATGCTTCAAATGAGCAATGAAAATAGGAGGGAAAACTCTTTCATTTATTCTATATTTTATTCATTCACTCAATAAATTGAGTACCAACCCTTATGGATATAAGTTAAGGAGCTGTCAGTCTAGTGCAAGAGATATACACATAAACAAATGACAAAGTAGAGAAAATTCACTGTCGTTTTATAACAACATTTCTTGTAAATGACTGTGTGTAACTACATGTGTTTGAATGGTTTTGAAACAAAGCCTATATTATACAAGGATTAGCTGTTATTCGGGAGTTCTGCGTGTGTCTCTTCCCCTTTATTAGTGGGTGGTCAGCTATTAAATATGCCTAATTTCAAGTATCAATAAATCTTGGCTCCACATTTAATTTCTTTACCTAATTTTTTTGGCTCAATTCCTGAATTTAAAACATCCATTACCTGACTTCACACAAGCTTTCAAGTAACTTCAACTAATGTATAGAGGTGTAGTATGAGAGGAATGTGTTATAATATGTACAAGACTTGTTCTCTCTTGAAAGGATCTTAAAATTATTCATGGTAATGGACAGGTATACAAATAACTTTACTGCAAAAGTGGTGCAAATTACTGTGAAAGAAAGATAAAACAGGCTACATGTAGTGGAAGGAATTAAAAATAATAGTTTTTCTTGTAATTTAACTTGAAATTTTTAATAAGAGTAATTTAAAAAGAGGGGGTAATAAAAATCGAATTCATTACAGGTCACGAATCTTTAAAAAGACAAGGTTCAATATCTCTTATGTCTGAAGACCTCAGCATTTGCTTATGTTTAAGTTGAAGCAGCCGATAGACTTAACCAGAACCTTTTGGTGGTTATGACTTTGTCATTGGTAATGCCCATACTTGAGCTAGAAAAGCAGTAGGGCCAAAATTTCTCCATCTCTTGACTCTCCCTCCTATTGTGTTAATTTTCAGACTCCACGTGGTGACTCCTAACAACTTCAGGGTCATACTCTTCCATGTTCAATCCAACAGAGAAGAGAATTTTCCCAAGAACTCATGGCACATCCCCTGGATTCACTCATCTCCGCCTCTGTGATAATCACTGTGGTTCAGGGGCTGTGAGGCACTGAATGGCCAAGCTTGAGTCATAAATTCCACCCCTGGCATCAGATATTATAGCCTAACCGAATCAAACAGAGAGAGTAGATTCGCACACGAGCAGGAAAGAGCACATGATGCTGATACTTCAAGCAAACATCCTCTACACACATTGCATCCTTCCAAATATGCACAAATCTTACATCCCAACCATACATGAAGCAACACTGATGAGGAATGTAGGACAATAAAAATGTAATTGTGGACTTTGAGCTAAAGTCTCTCTATAAATAGTTCATTCATTGTTTAAATTTTTATCTATTTATTTTAGTTTTGGCTATGCTGTGTCTTCGTTGCTTTGCGGGGTCTTTCTCTAGTTGCAGCACGCAGGGGTTGCTCTTCATTGTAGTATTCGGGCTTCTTATTGTGGCGGCTTTTCTTGTTGCAGAGCACAGGCTATGGGTGTGTAGGCTTCAGTACTTGTGACACCCAGTCCCTAGAATGTGTGGGCTCAGTAGTTGTGGCACACAAGCTGAGTTGCTCTACTGCAAGTGGGATCGTCCCAGACCAGGCCTCGAACATGTGTCTCCTGCATTGGCAGGCTTGTTCCTATCCAGTGTGCGACAAGGGAAGTCCTTATATAATCACTTCTTAAATCAATGTATGTCTTTCAGCCAGTGGTTCTACAGTCCCTTGAATCTGTGTTCTTCTCGGATATATACTGTGAATCCTTAATCCCTCCTCCTGAATTCGCTTGTGAGTTTTCCTCATTCATAGGGCTTCCATTGATGTGGGAGGGCTTCTGAAGAGAAACTAGGTGTTGACTCTCCAACCAAATGCATGTTAAAAAAAAAGTAGAGAGAGACGGCATCCTTTAAACCTATCAACATGTTGAAGCTAAACAGGAAAAATATGGGCAAAGGCAGGAAAAAACCAGACCATACACTGGGTGCTTGTCCATCTCAATACTTTCTACTCAGCTATGGGAAGTATGTCATGACTCTGAGAGCACTGTTTAGCACCAAGGGTGGGGAGAAGGAGGAAGGACCATAAATGCATATTAACAAATTTATCCTATGCAGATCATGCTTTTAGCTAATGAAATAGCAAACCACCACAACACTTTGCAGTCACACCTAAATGCACTCAAACACTCTGTCAAGAGAAACACATTTATCATCTGTCTTTTCAGATAATTATCATTACACTTTTAGAACAAATTTGTTTATATAGGCTTTCTACTTTAGGTTGATTCAGATTCTCTTTGGAATTAAGTAGAATTTTATGTGAACCAGAGCTTATCGTCAGGAAAATATCAGATTCATAATAAATGTTTTATTTGTCAAATTAACAGTAATGATTAATGAGGTGTGTGTTGCCCGACTTGAGCGGGTTGTTCAGTCACTAACTTGTGTCTGACTCTTTGTGACCACATGCACTGCAGCACGACAGACTCCTCTGTCCTCACTGTCTCCCAGAGTTTGCTCAAATACATTCCACTGAGTCGGGGATGCTATCTAACCATCTCATCCTATGCCATCCCCTTCTCCTTTTCTCAATCTTTCTCAGCATCAGTGTCTTCTCCAATGAGGCAGCTCTTCACATCAGGTGGCCAAAGTATCGGAGCTTCAGCTTCAGCATCAGTCCTTCCAACGAACATTCAGGGTTGATTTCCTTTAGGATTGACTGGTTTGATCTTTCTGTCCAAGGAGTGGGGCACATCATTTTAACAAGGCCCTATAGGAGCCCTTCTCAAGACAACAGCATGACTCAAAGGAATGAGTAATATTAGGAATTCCAGACATCGCAGTAGATGCCAAGATGAGAATTGTGTGTTAGCTTGTGTTCTATTTGGGAACTTCCTGGTTTCACTATTTATCTTGCCAACAAGGAGAATGGGTTTTATCTACATTAAATCTACTTATAACAAATTAACAACCTCTGAAATAAGTCTTGTCAAATCCAGCAGCCCCATCCAAATTAGACTGATTTTCTAAATATAGTTTTCCAGCAAAACAATTTCACTTATTAAAAAAAAAGATAGCAAATATTAATACATGATTAAGAAATTTCAAAAGAACCTTAAAACACACCCAATGAAATTACCGACACAAAGGCCATGAGTTTGAGTAGGCTCTGGGAGTTGGTGATGGACAGGGAAGCCTGGTGTGCTGCAGTCCATGGGGTCACAAGGAGTCAGACACGACTGAGCAACTGAACTAACTGAATGAAATTACACATTTATGTGACAACAACTCTAAAATATTTAAATATAACGTCCAGCACTTCAGATTGTACAATTTGGGGGGTGGGGTGGGAGTTCCTATTCTCATTGTATTTCATAGGAATGGTGGCTTCTGGAGATGTTCAGTGCAGTGGAATAATGCCCTGGCCCATGCTAAGTCACTTCAGTCAAGTCTGACTCTTTGCGACCTCATGGACTGTAGCCTGTCAGGCTCCTCTGTCCATGGAATTCTACACTCAAGAATTCTAGAGCGGGTTGCCATGTCTTCCTCCAGGGGATATTCCCAACCCAGGGATTGAACCCGTGTCTCTTAAGTCTCCTGCATTGGCAGGCAGTTTCTTTACCATTAGCGCCACCTAGGAGGTGGAACGGTATATGTGTCACGTGTCATTCTCTTAAAATGCAATGTATGTACGTGTATGTCTGTTCATGTACATACATATACTTATCTATAGGTATACCTGCATCTTTCTATGGCTATATAAATAGCTACACTATCTATCTCAAACTAGATTCAACTTTTCTGAAATTTCTCCTCTACTCAACAGATAGTAACTGGTTTGGAATTTCCCAATGCGTTTGTAATGTGGAAGCCACCTCAAGCCATTCTTATCCCCCTACTTGCATTGACTTTCGCTTAGTTGTATTCTTGAGTTGAATTTTCCAAACATATATGCCTTGTCAATAATTACAAGTAATCTATTAGGTTTCTTCCTGCCTATAAAATATAAACTAAAAGTTGACTGTGTGTGGGAGATACAGGGAAAAAGTGACAGAAAGATTCAAGTGTGACTTTATCTCAGAGTCGTGGCAACCATGAAAAGTCTTCTCCATAAATCAAGAGAAGATTTGTCCTGCCTGTCTCAGGAAACAACTATGTGAACCTATGCAAGTTACTTTCACTTCTGAATCTTTCTATAATTTTAAGCTTCACATTTCACTTCAAGAGGATAAATTTGTTTGGAGATGATTTACTTAGATTCAGAAATACACAAAATCTATCCTCCATGGATTCAACAGCAAGAACATGCTGTATACTGCTGTCAAGACTTACAAAAGTCACTAGCTTAAGAGAAAATTGGGAATTCCAACAGGTGATGCAATTTTTCTCTTAGCCAAAGTTAATGTGAATTAATTGTAATAAAACTACCCAATTTCAAAAACAAAAACCAAGGTGGACTATAACTGGAATAACACTTAGCTAATCTATCCAAACTGGATGTCAACCAAGTTTCCAGAGTAGAAAAGACTTATGACTGGTCAGTGGTTCCCAGTACAAGTTTCAGTTTTCAAAATATTTCCTTAGGAAAAAAAAGGGGAGGGGGGGACAGAATACCTATTTTGAACTTTAAAGTAGAAACCTTTGCCACATATATTCCTGGAATCCTGCTGGCTGCTGTCTCACTTTTTCCCCTTACCTGAAGATTTCTGTGAAAGGGGACATTGTCCAGTTAATATGATCCTTTCTTTGTTATAAGGCTGTACTCGTCTCCCATCCTACAGAAGTGAGTAGTGAGCCTCTATGACAATATAACCTTTCATAGACTTAATCCCTCCTCCTAAAGAAATTCATTTATTCTTCTCTTATTTCCTCCTATATAGATTTTCTGATAAAATGTATATTCACACTCTCTGCTGATTTATATCTATGGGAAATCAATGTCTTCCTTAATGCTCCAGAGACTTAAATAACCCATTCTCAGCAGCAACCGATTATGTTCATAGAGATAATTTACCTGTGAAATATTACCCAGCAGTCTTTCGAACTTGTTACCAACACCATTTCTCTGCAGCACACTGTGCATCTTCTAATTAGATGGTGTTTGTAAATAAAATATCTCCACTCCTAAACCAGATAAGGAAGCCAGCGGGCCTCTTGCTAATGCAGTGACAACTAGCAATACTCCAGGCATGTGTCAAATTTGACTCCTTCCTACTGTTTTAAGAAATCATTGTGGAGAGGGGCAATGTGATGTTTAATACCTCGTCAACCAAGAGCCTTCTTCCTGTTCTGAATATCTCAGAGCTCATTAACGTGGGGGACATTGAGTCTGGAAGAATCCAGCTGATATAACCGCCTTGTTACAAAAACAACAGCACTGATGTCCAAAGCACCTAAGAGACATATCCAGACTTAGCCAGCACCCCACGGAGAGTTAGTACCAACATCAGAATGATCGTCTGTCTCCGGAGTCTCAGGCTGGCCTTCTGGCCTTCATGTAGTAACATGTGCGGGATTGTATGCTAAATTGTTTCAGTCAAGTCCGACTCTGTGCGACCCTATGGACTGCAGCCTGCTGGGTTCCTCTGTCAATGGAGATTCTCCAGGCAAGAGCACTGCAGTGGGTTGCCCTACCCTCCTCCAGGCGATCTTCCCAACCCAGTGATCAAACCCACAACTCTTACATCTCCTGCATTAGCAAGAGGGTTCTTTACCACTAGTGCCACCAGTGAAGCCCCTAATCCAGTAACATACTGCGGCGTAAATAATTTCATAATGAATGTGCTATTCACACAGGATAAAATTTCTCTCAGGGGGTTATCAGGCAAAATCATCAATAGCTTACAAAAAAATGAAAAGAAAGAGAGAGTTTTCCCCTCTGCCCTGTGAACATCATCTCCAGCAAATACACCCACAGAGTGGGAGGACCCCTGACACAGAGCAACGAGGAGGTTCACTCAATGTCCATAAACGAAATTTTACTTCAAATTTCGTAGAGGGATCTTGGAGAGTTGGCAGTCACTCTATGAGTCGCCTCTGTGGACAGGGCAGGGAAACCTCAGAGATGCTCTGAGAAGGGCTCACCTAAGGCCATCTGGGGTTTCTCTGGTGGCTCAGACGGTAAAGCGTCTCTCTGCAGTGCAGGAGACCAGGGTTCGATCCCTGGGTTGGGCAGATCCCCTGGAGAAGGAAATGGCAGTCCACTCCAGTATTCTTGCCTGGAAAATCCCATGGACGGAGGAGCCTGGTGGGCTACAGCCCATGGGGTTGCCAACAGTCGGATACAACCGAGCGACTTCACTTTTCACTTTCAAGGCCATCTTGAGAATCTTTCCATCCCTGGGAACGAAGTCATCCCATCTATAGTCCTTCTCTGGCCCATAAAACTATCTCTTCTACCACCCCTCCACCCTCCCACGGAAGGACCCAGGAAGAAGTTCCTGCTTCTCTCTTCCTCAACCACCCCACCATCCCAAATGAGGAAGATGGCGTGGAGTTGTGGACACAGTGGGGGAGGGAGGGTGGGGTGAACTGGGAGATTAGGACTGACATATATACACTATCATATGTAAAGCAGATAGCTAGTGGGAAGCTGCCGTATAACACAGGGAGCCCAGCCCCGCACTCCATGCCCACCTCGAGGGCGGGATGTTGGGGCAGAGGTGGAGGGATGCTCACGAGAGAGGCGAGATTCGTGTTGGCTGATTCATGTCGTTATACAGCAGAAACCAACACAACATAGTCAAGAAATTGTCCCACAGTTAAAAATTTTGGGGGGTCGGGTACTGATGCAACAAGGCAGGCTGCTCAGGGATCTCTTTCTGCAAACAACCTGCCTTCAGAAAACAACTTTCCTCCCCGCCTAGGTCCACCAGCCTTGTCGGAGTCTTGGTCCCCCAGCTCCGCAGCTTGGGAGGGAGCAGGTAGATAATCAGAATGGCATTTTGTTGTTGGATCCCTGCCATGTCCTATTTATATCCATAAATAAAAATTCCTCTCTCCTGCCCCCCAGAGATGATTTCTGAATCGATTCAGTCTGAGGGGAAGAAACATGGAGATGGGATCAACTGGCCCCTTTAGAGGCTTCCTTCTTCAGACAGGGAAGCCTGGCGTGTTGCAGTCCATGGGGTCACAAAGAGTCAGACGCAACTCAGCGACTCAACTGAGCTGAACTGAGAGGCTTCCTTGAGGAAGGGAGGGGAGGAGTGTCAGATCCCATTGAAACAGCAGTCAATGTTAACAAAAGGAATGAAGCCCGGGCCCTTGTGCTGGGCCAAAGCTAAGTGGACATTTCATCAAATTTCAGCATAGAAGAGACCAAGTCCTACTGCCTATCTGACGAAACCAGAACTAGATTCATGGAAGAGTTAAAAATAGGTACAGTTACTTGGAACTTAGCCAGGAGAGATGGTTATGGAGTCAGCTAGGGGATGCCAGGCCTAAGGCAATGTTGCTCGGAAGACAGAGATGGAACCAGGGGGGTTTTGTTTTAATTTATATTTAATTTAATTGGAAGATAATTGCTTTACAATATTGTGTTGGTTTCTGCCATACATTAACATGAATCAGCCATAAGTATGCATATGTCCCCTCTCTCTTGAACCTACCTCCCATCCCCCGCCCCATCCCACCCTCTAGGTCATCACCTAGCACCAGCTTTGAGTTCCCTGTGTCATTCAGCAAGTTTCCACTGGCTATCTATTTTACATATGGGAATGTGTATGTTTCCATGCTATTCTCTCAATTTATTCCACCCTCTCCTTCCCTCACTTTGTCCACAAGTCTGTTCTCTCTGTCTGCATCTGCATCACTGCCCTGTAAATAGGTTCATCAGTACCATCTTTCTAGATATCATATAGTGTTGGTAAATTTTTTTAAAAATTGAAATCATTTCAAGAATCTTTTCTGACCACAGTGCTATAAAGGAAGAAAAAAACTATAAAAAACATGAATACATGGAGGCTAAACAATACACTTCTGAATAACCAAGCAGTCACTGAAGAAATCAAAGAGGAAATCAAAAAATACCCAGAAGCAAATGACAATGAAAACACGACAACTAGGGCTTCCTTGATGGCTCAGATGGTAAAGAATTCCCCTGCAATGTAGGAGACCCAGGTTCAATCTCTGGGTAGGGAAAGTCTCCTGGAGAATGTAATGGCTACCCTCTAGCATATTCTTGCCTGGAGAATTCCATAGACAGAGGAGTCTGGTGGGCTACAGTCCATGGGGCTGCAAAGAGTCGGACATGACTGAGTGACTAACACTTTCAAAATCTGTCATGTCCAACTCTTGCAACCCCAGGCTCCTCCGTCCATGTGATTCTCCAGGCAAGAATACTGAGTGGGTTGACATTTCCTTCTCCAGGGGATCTTCCCAAGCCAGGAATAGAACCCAAGTCTCCTTAAATGCAGGCAGATTCTTTACTGACTGAGCTATGAGGGAAGTCCTTCAAAATCTATGGGATGCAATAAAGGCAGTGCTAAGAGGGAAGTTTATAGCAATCTGCTTCTAACCCAGGCTTTGCTGGCCAGTGCTGGGACCTTGAGAAATTTTCCATGAGGTATTTCTCTGTGAGGTGAAGTCAGAATTTCTGCATAGGTTGTTTTTCAGACAATGTAAGTCCTTTGAAACAGTGAAGAACAATCAAAAATTAAAAGGATTATTAGTTGCAAAAAAACTGAGAAACAATTAAAAGACTAGATAACTGAACACTGCAGTATTTTCAGGCTGTTGAGTCAGAAGTGAAGGGAGCACCGTGAAAAGGATAAGAGAGAGAAAGGATGAGAACTGTCTTGGGCAAGACTGAATCAGACAGGGATGCCAAGAGACACAAGGCCAGCTCAGGGACTGCTGCTACTGCTACTGCCAAGTCACTTCAGTCGTGTCCGACTCTGTGCGACCCCATCCCTGGGATTCTCCAGGCAAGAACACTGAAATGGGTTGCCATTTCCTTCTCTAATGCATAAAAGTGAAAAGTGAAAGTGAAGTCGCTCAGTCATGTCTGACTCTTCACGACCCCATGGACTGCAGCCTACGAGGCTCCTCCGTCCATGGGATTTTCCAGGCAAGAGTACTGGAGTGGGGTGCCATACACCCCTGGCCTTTAACTCTTTCCTCTGCAAACTAGGAAAGGATGCCACTACTTCCAGGTAGAAAAGCTTGTACCAAGCTGCACAGTGTGGTGAAGAGAACAGGGTTTGTGTCTCAGCTCTCATTCACCCTCTTAACCAGAAGTCTTGTACACTGCACAACCTGCCCAACTGCACATCACAGCCCTGGATCTATGTGAACTTGGATACCCAGCTTTCTCTGTTTTCCTGCTGTGGCCCAAGAAGGCTGGAGTTGTAATGATGTTCAGCACTCTCACCTTGTTTTGAGGATTATGTGACATATGTGAAAGCATTTAGGAAGCATAAACAATGACAAGGATTATTATGAGGCAGCCTAACCCAGGTCTCTTTCAACAGGACAAGAGAGAGACCAAAAAGTTCAGTTCCTCACAATTAAGCTTGAGGACACACACACTACCTTGTGTATGAAAAGAAATTGTGGCTTATCAGGAAACATGCTCACAGCTCCTTGGGGGAATGCAATGGTTTTCCTCTTGTTATTCTTCTAGCAGTGGGAGGTCACCATTTGTATTCGTGTTTTCTGCAATTACCCAGAGGCTATGGTGGCATTTTTGCATATTTAATCAATCTAATGACCAAACCCTGAGACCGTGAGCACACCACCTGTATTCACTGTCTTCTCTCACTGTCTATTCACCTCTCCTCCCCTTCACAAGTCTCTCCTGCCTTCATTTCTTTTTTTCACACATTCTTGTAATTTATTCATCTCAAGATGCACTTCTGTCTCATTTAATCATTTAAACAGACCTTTGGTGCCTATTTAATTGATTCTTCCCGGGTTTTAATTTGCATCTTTGACTCTACCATCCTGATTTCTTTGACTATCCCTCTTGCTGCGTGACATATGTTTATGCTTTAACAGGTTTCCAATATTCTGGAAGACTTCAGAGGCCAAGGTTGGGGCGAAAAAAATGCTATTTTAAATAGAATTCTATTTGGCCCGGCAGCTGAGCAAAAACAAGAATAAACCCTCCAGCTTTGGGAACCAGACAACCAGGGTCATCCTTTAACGCCCAGCTTCCCAGAGCCAACCAGGCTGGCCAAGGACTGTGGGAATGGATGGGGGGGGGGGCCCCATTGGTCAGAAAAGGTTAGGGTTTCCTGAGAGAGGTCTCAATTTGATTTTGTCCCTATTTGATTTACAGTCCTACGGCTAATTTTTGGATTTGCTTTTTGTTGAGGGTGGGGGGTGTTGAAATGGAAAAAGCATACTAAGGAATTGATAAATTGAAATGTTTGGAAAGCAAGGGACAGACAAGTGGTTCATCAATAGTGACCTCTACATTGCCTTTGGGAACAAGATTTGTGTTTTTAATTCTGTGTAGGTTAAATGTAATAGGAATTGCATAAAGATTCTTATAAATTAATATTACCCACAGAAGGCCCATATGATAGGAAACAGGGGGTAGGCGAGGTGTTATGATTCTGACTTCATGAGCCAGTATGGCAGCTAATCCAAGAATGTCTTCCAGTTCCCCACAGGAGGCCCTAACCCTAGGCTTGGGTTATGTGTGCTATTGAATTTGTATTGGGATCCTGCCACCAACCTGACACAATCCTTTTATTTTTATTTTCTCATTGATATAATGAGAGCCATAAGATAAAAATTATCCCTGAGTGTTATTATGCAAAGGAGTTAATATTTTTCAGCACCCAGAAATTCTACCATATGACAGAGAAGTACTAAATATTATGGATGCCACATGCATTTATTATTTTCTTCAAAGGAAAAAAATTATTACTCAAGTTTTAATCACAAACATAGAATCATTAAACTTGCAATGTGGATGTGTAATTTCTGCCAAAAAAAAACAAGAAAACATTCCAAGTCTTTCATTTGCTTTAATGAGCTTCAGAACCAGCTATTGGCACCCAATTTTTTTTAATATGCATCCATTTGCTTATTGTTATATTTAAACACTCCTTCATGAAAAGTGGTTGATTCACTTCAAATGAACAATGGATTTTTAACAAACCAAGACCTCGTTATAATGGATAGGATAGGCTACCTTAATCTTTACCCTTGAATCAATGAAAAGACCTAGATTCTGAATGTACTTATGTAATGTTATGATTAATTTCGAGTATGGTTTATGAAATCTCAGTCACTTGTGGGTGTTGAAATAAGAAATACAAACTGGGCCCAATCTTTCAATAGATAAATTTATCTTTGTTCTTTTGGCCTTAGGCATCAAATTTCCCACCTGTGAGCCTGAGCTCTCTGATTGGCCCCCCAACATCACTAAATGGCTATTTCAGATGCTCTATGATTATTCCATTGTAATTAAGTTAGTAGCAGAGTAGGCCAGAGCTAAGAGGCTTGGATCTGGATATTTAGGAGATAAGCAACTCAGCAGACAGCACAGCAAAGGGGGAAAAAAGCAATTAAAGGAGGCCAAGATTCATACAAGAGAAAAAGGGAAGAGATCAATGCACACAGCTATCCCATTCTGAAGTTTGTTCATTGCATGAAGATACCAGAGAGAGTAACTGAGTCTGGGGGATCCTCTCTCCACTCCCCATGGAGACTGTTCAGGAGCATGGTTGCAACCACCTGGAAGAGATGATTTTCTCAATCATATGAACACTTCTAAACCCACACTTAAAAGTAGATAGGTTCCAGCCTTGAACCCTGAGTCTCACATACAGGACTTTAGTCTAGAATTGTTAACTCCAGGTGAGGGAAGAGTCCAAAGGCACAGTAAGATCAGTGCTTCAGAGAGTGTTAATCACTGCTGTGCCCAGAGCTTCAGTGATGATATCAGAGGGAAAAGAGAAAACGCAGAACAGAGAGAGAAATATTCCTTGGTTGGACAGAACTAGAGAGAACAATAAAGGGTACAGATGTTAAAAACTTTTTTGCACAACATGAGAGTTGCAACTTAAGTTTTTTGGGAGCAAAATGAGAACTGCAAGGAGAGTCAACCAGTCGATCCTGAAGGAAGTCAGTCCTGAATATTCATTGGAAGGACTGATGCTGAAGCTGAAACTTCAATACTTTGGCCACCTGATGCGAAGAACCCACTCATTTGAAAAGACCCTGATGCTGGGAAGGATTGAAGATGGGAGGAGAAGGGGATGATAGAGGATGAGATGGTTGGATGGCATCACCGACACGATGGACATGAGTTTGAGTAAGCTCCGGGAGACATTGATAGACAGGGAGGCCTAGTGTGCTGCAGTCCATGGTGTCGCACAGAGTCAGACACAACTGAGTCTGATGGAAGTCAGGACTACAGAATTTGCTGTAGCATAATGCTACAGGACTACAGGTAGCAGCATTTCAGATAGCTCTGAGAAACTGCTCCAAGGAGGTGAGGGGAGGAGCTATAACATATAGGAGTTTTGCAGCAAAGGGCAGGTAGTCAGGAACAATGAAAGATTACTGTTAATTAAAGAAACCAGATATCTCAAGTTAAGGAATTTAACACTTTTCTATGTATGGAAAGATGTTAGAGCTTGATGTTGTTGTTGTTGAGTCACTAAGTCGTGTACAACTCTTTGCGACCCCATGGACTGCAGCATACCAGGATTCCTGCCCTTCACCATCTCACAGTGTTTGTGAATGATGCCATCTACATCATCCTCTGTCACGCCCTCTCTTCCTGCCCTCAATCTTTCCCAGCATCAGGGTCTTTTCCAATGAGTCAGCTCTTTGCATTAGGTGGCCAGAGCATTGCTGCTTCACTGTCAGCATCAGCCCTTCCAATGAAAATTCAGGGTTGATTTCCTTTAGGATTGACTGGTTTGATCTCCTTGCTGTGCAAGCAACTCTCAAGAGTCTTCTCTAGCACCACAATTTGAAAGCATCAGTTCTTTGGCTCTCAGCTTTCTTTATGGTCCAACTGTAACATTCATACATGGCTACTGGAAAAACCATGACTTTGACTATATGGACCTTTGTCCACAAATTCTTATTGTTGTTTTTTAGTCACTCAGTCATGTCTGACCCTTTGCAACCCCCATGGACTGCAGCACAAAATCTAGGCTCACTGAATTACTTCTTTGACATGTACCTGGGCTATCTGGAGCGAGTATACTGTTTTTTCACATTCTGGGTTCCTCAGGGCTCAGCATAGGGAGTGCCTGCACTCTGATGACTGCCAGATGGCAGGTATTCTTTCCTTCCTGAGTTCCTTTCAGGGCTTACAAGCTCACCATCCATGATAGCTGCAATTGCTGATGACTCTGACATTCTTGTTTACTGATATGAGGAAATATTCCATTTCCCACAGGCATATTCTGAGAATAAGCCCAGGGTAGCGGAATGAGGCTTTCTTACAAAGGAGATGTCAAAAGAGATTAGAGAGAAGAGTACATGTGCAAGAACATCTTAGTGGTCTACCCCTAGAAGGCAAACATCTGTTATTTCTAAGTCTTGTCATCTGGTTGAGTTGCCTAGACAGCTCTAGATTAGATGAAAGGTCTAGGCTCTGTACATGAAATGAAAGGAAGGTATGTGCTCACAAAGGAATGTAAGAGCCACAGAACAGGATCATAATGGAACCTGCCACCACAAGCTGCTGGCCTAAGGCCCTTTCAAAGTTTCCATTCTCTGGGCAAGATTAATTCTATAATCTAGTGGCTGGACAGAAACTACAGAAGTGTGGAAGGGGCAGGAGCTTCTGGTGGGGAGAATGTTCTCAGTGGTTCTAGCACACAGGGTCAGGAAGTCAACAGCCTATTGTTGAGGAGACGCGGATCGTGACATAGAAGTGAAGATGGATGCAGTTATTAATCAGCTACAGATGAGAAAACCCTCTGTGAAAAATAATAGTGAAGTTCTCAGGTGCCATGCTTACTTAACAGGAGGTCATTCTCTGTGTTAAAGTGATTCTTCTGATATTTTAAAATGTTTTCGCGTCTGACTTGAAAATCTGGAATTGTGTGTTATGGATACAATTTAATTTTTCTCTTAAATTGCTAGTCAGTTTTCCCAACACTATTTATTGAACAGTTATTCCTTTTTCCACTAATTTGAAAGACTGCTTTAAAAATATACACTAGGGACTTCCCTGGTGGTCTAGTGGTTAAGACTTTTCTTTCCAATGAAGGGAGTGCAGACTTGATCTTTGATTAGGGAACTAAGATCCCACATGCCTTGCAGCCAAAAATCCAAAACACGAAAACAATAGATCGCAACAAATTCAATAAAGACTTAAAAAATGGTCCAGATTAAAAAAAAAAAAAACTTTACAAAGTATATATGTAAAATACACAAAGTTAATTCACAGAATTTTTCTTGGAAGAAAATAGTAATAGTGAAATTCAAAACATCTTTGGACAGCATGCAAATAATTGTCAGCAATTCTAGAAGGTATAAAGAAAGGAATCAAGATAGAAATCATCACTCAGTAGAAAATAGACATTCACTAGATATTCTTACACCTAATATTCAACTTTTGTATGTACATAGATGCACACATAACAGTGAAATAGACAAGATATGATATGATAAAATATCATATAAAATAGTAAAATATCTGATTCCCCGCATATTCCCACTTGAAATACTAAACCCTTCTGGATAACAATGTGCTCTGATAGAACCCCACACGCTGTGTTGAATTGTGTCTCCCGAAAAGATGAAAACTAGGAGAGACACATGGAATACACTGTCCTCACAGACCTCAGAAGGAAATAACCCTGTTAGCTCCTGAGTGATATCTTACATATGACACAAAAAAATAAAATAAAATCGTAACTTATATGAGACTGATGTTCTACTATATTAAAATTAAGAATTAATTTCTTAATTTATTAAAATGGAATAAACCTCAATTCATCAATTAATTAAGAGATTACAAAAGCAGCACACATTTTTTATAATGTGTTATAAGGTTTTTATAACGTCTTGTGTCCAAAGTATTTTTTAATGTCTACAAATTAATAAGAAAAATTTAAAAACCCAATAGGAAAGTGGGCAAATACTTGAAGGAGCATTTCATACTTGGATATCCAAATGCTCAATAAACAAAAAGGAAAGGATGGTAAAGACTATTACTATACTGGAAATGCAAATTGAAATTACAGTGAGATACCATGACACACCCACTACAAAGGGTAAAACTAAGAAGGATGACTATGACACATTATTAAAATGTGTGGCAACTTGAACAATTAAATACTAGTGGTGAGACTATAAATTGGTACAACTGGTTTGGAAAATAATATCTACTAAACCTGAACATATGTCCTAAAACCTTCCAATTCAATCCCTAGGAATACTTGTAACAAACATGTGCTTGGGTGCAGCAAAAGACTGACGCAAGAATGCTTATAGCATCTCTATCCATAATAGTCCGAATCAGAAACAACACTAATGTCCACCAACAGTAGAATATATAAATAAATATTAATATGCTCATACTATGGAATGCTGAATAACAATGGAAATAAGCTATTGCTACTTAAACAGTATGCATGAATCTCACAAGTATAATGTTGAGCAAAAGAAACCAAATATAAAGAAATTTTATCACTGCATGATTCCACTTATATGAGGTTCAGAAAGTAAAATGAATCCATGATGGTAGAAGTCAAGGTATTTTTCACTTTTAAGAAAGATAGCTACTGAATAAACAGAATCCAAGTGGACATTTCTTGTACACTGTTGTCGTTTAGTCACTAAGTCATGTCTGACTCTTTGCGGCCCCATGGACTGCAGCATGCCAGACTTCCCTGTCCATCATCTCCTGGAGTTTACAAACTCATGTTCATTGAGTCGGTGATGCCACCCAACCATCTCACCCTCTGTCATCTCCTTCTCCTCCTGCCTTCAATCTTTCCCAACATCAGGGTCTTTTCCAGTGAGTAGGCTCTTCACATCAAGTGGCTGAAGTAGTGGAGCTTCAGCTTCAGCCTCAGTCCTTTCAATGAAAATTCAGAGTTGATATCCTTTAGAATTGACTGGTTTGGTGTTCTTGCTGTCTAGCAAAGTTCTATTTCTTTACCCAAGTAGTAGTTACATGGTGGTATTCACTTTGGAAATTCATTGAGCCATCTACTTATGCTCTGTGGGTTTTTCTAAATGTATAATATAGTAAATTTTTTTAAGTTTTCTTAAAAAATTTATAACCGCTATAAACTTCAGTAATTGTACTTTGCTTAGAAGTTCTTATTTAGCACTTGGAAACATTGCAACATATGTTTCATAACTGATATGTTTATTAACTATGCTTAACTTATGTTTATTTAGCATTTTACAGTTTTTCAAAACACTATATATCATTGTGTCTCAACACTGTGACCATATACCCAGAGAAGTATTGAGAAGCATTCATTGAAAATGACATGCTCAGAAATAGACAAGCATAGTTAGACATGAGAAAACCAGTAACATAGCCTTGCACAGAAAAACATATTTGTAGATATTCGTGACACATTCTAAACTATGTGTCCTTCTAAATAACACATTCTAAACCAGTCCTTCCTCTGAAGATTAAGAGAAAGAAAAGATTACTATGTTCTATTCACTGGAAGATTTAGAATAATTACATCAATGTAGATGGTTGGATGGCATCACTGACTCAATGGACATGAAATTGAGCAAACTCGGGGAGATAGTGGAGGACAGGAAAGCCTGGCATGCTGCAGACCATGGGATTGTGAAGAGTTGGACAGGACTTAGTGACTGAACAAACCTCTCAATAACACTGAATTCAGTTCAGTTCAGTTCAGTTCAGTTCAGTCGCTCAGTCGTGTCCGACTCTTTGCAACCCCATGAATCGCAGCATGCCAGGCCTCCCTGTTCATCACCAGTTCCCAGAGTTTACTCAAACTCCATCAAGTTTACTCCATCAAGTTTACTCCATCAAGTCAGTGATCCCATCCAGCCATCTCATCCTCTGTCATCCCCTTCTCCTCCTGCCCCCAATCCCTCCCAGCATCAGGGTCTTTTCCAGTGAGTCAACTCTTCACATGAGGTGGCCAAAGTATTGTAGTTTCAGCTTCAACATCAGTCCTTCCAATGAACACCCAGGACTGATCTCCTTTAGATGGACTGCTTAGATCTCCTTGCAGTCCAAGGGACTCTCAAGAGTCTTCTCCAAAATCAGAGTTCAAAAGCATCAATTTTTTGGCACTCAGCTTTCTTCACAGTCCAACTCTCGTATGCATACATGACCACTGGAAAAACCATAGCCTTGACTAGATGGACCTTTGTTGGCAATGTAATGTCTCTGCTTTTTTTTTTTTTTGTCTCTGCTTTTTAATATGCTATCTAGGTTGGTCATAACTTTCCTTCCAAGGAGTAAGTGTCTTTTAATTTCATGGCTGCAATCACCATCTGCAGTGATTTTGGAGCCCAAAAAAATAAAGTCTGACACTGTTTCCCCTGTTTCCCCAGCTATTTGCCATGAAGTGATGGGACCAGATGCCATGATCTTAGTTTTCTGAATGTTGAGCTTTAAGCCAACTTTTTCACTCTCCTCTTTCATTTTCATCAAGAGGTTTTTTAGTTTCTCTTCACTTTCTGCCATAAGGGTGGTGTCATCTGCGTATCTGAGGTTATTGATATTTCTCCCGACACTGAATTAGGCACTGTCATTACAGATGAGGAAACTGACAAACGACTCTCATTAACTTGCCCAAAATAATCGGGCAGTAATAATAGTGTCAGTAACCACCAACACACAGATTTAGATAGTGCTGTGTATGACTGGCAGGTGGCAAAAGAGTCCATTTCTGCTTTTCTACTTTCTTTACCTATACACTTTAGAGAGTCTGTCAAGAAAACTACCAGCCCGTCTCCTCCATGTGACTCAAAGTAGGCAGATGGGAATCTGTCTGCCTGAAAGTTGATCCTAAAGACAAGGGCACATGAATTGGTTTCACCCCAGGGGTGACATTCTTGCTTTTTCTACTTCCTAGAGTCCCAGAGGAAACCATGGTTCCTTCAGCATTCTTGTAGATTCTGTGAACAACCACAAGTCTTTCCAGTAAATCACTTTTCTTCTTAAGTAGGCAAAAATGGGTTCCTATGGTTCCAGACCAAGTACTTATAAAGGAATAATCAAGAAACATCTTAGAGTGATAAGAAGGAGACCTAGAGCAGACTGGCAATTTCCACAAGCTTCTTTATGCAGAGTGGACACATGTATCAATATCAGATCACCACTAATGTTCAAGCCTTCAGTCTGTGCCCCTCTCGAAGTGACAACTTTTGTCAATGAGTTTCTGAAACATTAACTGCGGTTGTGTAAAGTGTCCCTTTACAACTCCTCCATTTTTTCAGGCTTCTCTTCAGCTGTAGCAGACTTTGTCAAGTAACATGATCCCTTGGCCAGCATGCTCCAAGTGCAATTTCCGCATTTGGTAGTTAATCACTGATTTTTTTTTTTTTTTTTTTTTTTTAGATATTCATTTTATTTTTTTCCATTTATTTTTATTAGTTGGAGGCTAATTACTTTACAGTATTGTAGTGGTTTTTGCCATACATTAATATGAATCAGCCATGGATTTACATGAGCTCCCCATCCCGATCCCTCCTCCCACCTCCCTCTCCATCCCATCCTTCTGGGTCTTCCCAGTGCACCAGCCCTGAGCACTTGTCTCATGCACCCCACCTGGGCTGGTGATCTGTTTCACCCTTGATAGTATACTTGTTTCAGTGTTATTCTCTCAGAACATCCCACCCTCACCTTCTCCCACAGAGTCCAAAAGTCTGTTCTATACATCTGTGTCTCTTTTTCTGTTTTGCATATAAGGTTATTGTTACCATCTTTTTAAATTCCATATATATGTGTTAGTATACTGTATTGGTCTTTATCTTTCTGGCTTACTTCACTCTGTATAATGGGCTCCAGTTTCATCCATCTCATTAGAACTGATTCAAATGAATTCTTTTTAATGGCTCAGTGATATTCATAGTGTATATGTACCATAGCTTCCTTATCCATTCGTCTGCTGATGGGCATCTAGGTTGCTTCCATGTCCTGGCTATTATAAACAGTGCTGCAATGAACATTGGGGTACATGTGTCTCTTTCAGATCTGGTTTCCTCGGTGTGTGTGCCCAGGAGTGGGATTGCTGGGTCATATGGCAGTTCTATTTTCAGTTTTTTTAAGGAATCTCCACACTGTTCTCCATAGTGGATATACTAGTTTGCATTCCCACCAACAGTGTAGAAGGGTTCCCTTTTCTCCACACCCTCTCCAGCATTTATTGCTTGTAGACTTTTGGATAGCAGCCATTCTGACTGGCGTGTAATGGTACCTCATTGAGGTTTTGACTTGCATTTCTCTGATAATGAGTGATGTTGAGCATCTTTTCATGTGCTTGTTAGCCATCTGTAAGTCAGGAGTATATCTACCTAAAGAAACAAAAGACCTATACATAGAAAACTATAAAACACTGATGAAAAAAATCAAATAGGACACAAATAGATGGAGAAATATACCGTGTTCATGGATTGGAAGAATCAATATTGTGAAAATGAGTATACTACCCAAAGTAATCTATAGATTCAAGGCAATCCCTATCAAGCTACCAACGGTATTCTTCACAGAACTAGAAAAAATAATTTCACAATTTGTGTGGAAGTACAAAAAACCTCGAATAGCCAAAGCAATCTTGAGAAAGAAGAATGGAACTGGAGGAATCAACCTGCCTGACCTCAGGCTCTACTACAAAGCCACAGTCATCAAGACAGTACGGTACTGGCACAAAGACAGAAATATAGATCAATGGAACAGAATAGAAAGCCCAAAAATAAATCCACATACCTACGGACACCTTATCTTCGACAAAGGAGGCAAGAATATACAATGGGAAAAAAACAATCTCTTTAACAAGTGGTGCTGAGAAAACTGGTCAACCACTCGTAAAAGAATGAAACTAGAACACTTTCTAACACCATACACAAAAATAAACTCAAAATGGATTAAAGATCTAAATTTAAGACCAGAGACTATAAAACTCCTAGAGGAGAACATAGGCAAAACACTCTCCGACATAACTCACAGCAAGATCCTCTATGACCCACCTCCCAGAATATTGGAAATAAAAGCAAAAATAAATGGGACCTAATGAAACTTAAAAGCTTTTGTACAACAAAGAAAACTATAAGCAAGGTGAAAAGACAGCCTTCAGAATGGGAGAAAATAATAGCAAATGAAGAAACAGACAAAGGATTAATCTCAAAAATATACAAGCAACTCCTGCAGCTCAATTCCAGAAAAATAAATGACCCTATCAACAAATGGGCCAAAGATGGTTTTGTATTTTTGGTTCACGTACCATCTCTTCCATTTGTTTGTTTGTTTCTTATTCTTTATACTCCTCATTCTGTTCAGCTTAAGTTTAGCACTTTGAGGCTGATCTGAAACCGCAAGTACAGGATGATTGCCTCCTATATTCAGTATTTAAATTTCAGTAGTTACTGGGCTAAGGAGGAAGGACCATTTGTTGATAATTAACATGGTCCTAAAGTGTTCACCAACCTTTTTTGCATCTGCTTCATGAATAACCCCAGTCAGGACGTAGAGCAAAGACATTCTACCTGACTTTGAGAAATGTATCTCTATTATCTCCATTTGACATTCCAAAGCCACACTAACAGGTCCCTCTTCCAAAACACTATTCAGTTCAGTTAGACACATTCAACTCTATCAGATCTTTATTCCCAATGTTATCTTTTAGGTTGAATATTCTGGAGGATGAAATTAGGCTAAAGTCTCATTACAATTGGAAAGAAAATCCATTTATATTTGCAGTTTTGAAATTTATACCAGAACTTAGATCACTGAATAGAACCCGAGTAGCAGTCTAACATTCTGTGTTACGTGCTTGAAATCTCTCAAATTCTATCAGACGCTCAAGAACGAGCATGCAGCCACTAAAGGTTTTGAACAACAAAGTTGGAAAAGGACAACTAAAAACAATAAATTGGGCTCCATGATCCAAGCCAGACTCAGTCATGTGTAACTACTGAGCTGGAATAAATAAGACCTCTGTTGAAAATGATAATAAGGATTTCAAAAAAACTAAAAGAATAAAGTCAAGAAAAATCACAAAAGTTAGTTCTACAATTTCTGAAACATTAAAGCATCAAGTTAATAAATGATACCACGGCCTACAAGAAACAAAATTAAACCCTGATGTAAATAAGGAAAAGTCACTTTGATTCAGCTTAAGAGTTCCTGATAATGAGAGAGAATATCTCAAAGAAAACTATTTTCAAAAATTTCCCCAAAAGTACCATAAAAACAAAGAGATTTGGAACATAAGCCCATTAGTAGGCTGGGTAACACATCAAAAAGTAGCCCATCACAAATATTATCTTTTTGCACTATTCTTTCATAAACATCTATATAAATGTTAAAATGAGTTAATTTAACTATCCTTGGGACAGTTTTAAAATTTATTTTATTAAACTTTGAGTAAAGTCAGTACATGGAGAAGATATATCATACTTATCTTAAGGGTTATTGAACTCTGGCATGCCACCACCTACCCATGGAGGCACAAATAGCCCAGGTGAATAAGCATAGTTTCAGAAGAATTCACATATTTTCCAACCAACTGGCCAGCAAAGACTAACTGATTACATGAGTATAACATCAGGAAGTATCCTAAGAAGTGTGTATTCCTGGAATATTAGAGAATTTAATGGATGCTGTAATGGAAAGACCCAAAATAATAATGGCTTAAATAAGATATGGTTTGTTTGTTTGTTTCTCACGTAAAAGTCTTGGCTAATGCGGTAACCTCTTTTGAAAGCCAGGATTCATCTGCCTTGTTGTTCTGCCATCCTCAGTACAGTCCAGGGTACCTCCTCTAGTTCCTGCCATTATGTTCACAACCATCAGCAGGCAGCTCTCCTGCTTTATAAGCTGTGTATGAAGAACAGATTCAATAATTTTATCCATATGAAACTGAAGACACTTGTTACCTTGTCTTTTTTTCAAAGCATATTTGGCAATACATAAATTAAATGTAGGACTGATATATGAGACTCTACTGTATAAATATTTCAATTTCTCTCACTCCTGAATTCCATTCTTGCCAGCAAATTCTTGCCCTTACTTTCTTGCAAAAAAAAAGGTCACCAGCCTTTAACTCCCTTATCCATCCTGTTCCCAATGTGTTTTTTTTAAAAAGGGTATCCCCTTCTAAGGTAAAGAGCTCTTCACCCATCTCCTGAATTCCCGTTTCTGTCCAGCTTACAATAGTCATTTTATTATTCCCAGTCATCTTCTAAAGCTCTATTTTCTCTGAGGAATCTCTACACATTGTATATCTCACACACTGACTCATTTTGAAAATGTCTTTCTTGACTCTTCTGTTTTCCTTAATTATGGTCATGCTTCCATCCATTCAATCATGTATTCATTTTTGCACCTCTAGTTCACTCTCCAATGCCCTGAAATCCCCTGTTTATACTCTTCCACTCATACGTGGTCATCCCTCCTCTGCAAAAATAAATAAATAAATAAATAACTGATTACTCTCTTTTTGGCAAATAAAAGATTTTCTTTCCCACAATTTTTAGACTTGACCTTTAAGCACAATGGGGCAGTGAACACCCATCTTTTTCAAGGACTCTATTTGACTACCACTTCTTTTTCCTGTGTCCTACTGCTCATTTCTGGGGCTTCTCTGGTGGCCTGCTAATGCAGAAGACACAGGTTCGATCCCTGGGCTGGGAGGACTCCCTGGAGGAAGAAATGGCAACCCACTCCATTATTCTTGCCTGGAAAATCCCACAGACAGAGGAGACTGGCGGCCACAGTCCACAAGATTGCTAAGAGTCGGACACAACTGAGCAACTGAGCACACACACACTGCTGATTTCTACTTTTTGTCCTTCCTCCAGCCACTACCGAGAAATTTTCCAAAGCTGTCTTTGGCCTTTTATCTAAAGCATCAGGTGTTATCATTATAGTGTCTCATTATTTTAAGCATTTCTTCTATGCTGATGGCTCAGATCTCTGCCTCCATTCTGTTTTCTTGGGTAATTCTAGCATGACTCTCCAGCTACCTAAGGACATGCCTATTTGCACAATATCCAAATCAACCTGAACAAAACCAAACTCATCTCCATAAAAAAGAAGCCTTCCACCCATCCTCCCTAGCAGTTTTGTTTTCTTAGGTGCTCCAAGCAAAGAGTTTTAAAACATCTAAGTTATGAAGAAAAAGAAAATTAAAAAGGGCAACCTCCATCCACTGCCATAACATCTCCCATGCATTTATTTTATTTAAATCTACTTTTCTGGATGCATATTAGGCTTAAAATATAAAGCATACTCAATCTCTTCCAACTCACTGGGAATCACTGGGATGTGTGTGTATGTGCCTAGTAACTCAGTCATGTCTGATTCTTTGCGACCCTTTGGACTGTAGCCTGCCAGGCTCCTCTGTCCAAGGGATTTTTTCAGGCAAGAATACTGGAGTGGGTTGCCATTTCCTCTTCCAGGAGATCTTCCTGACCAAGGGGTCAAATCCCTATCTCCTGTGTCTCCTGCATTAGAGGCAAATTCTTTACCTGCTGAGCCATCGGGGAAGCCCCACCCCCTGGGATAGTCCTCAACATTTTGATAACAACAGTCCATTCTAGTCCACTCTAGTTCTTTGTCACATGCTGTTTTGTGGGACACATGATTGTTGCAGACATATCTTGTCTTTTGTCATTTATGTGGTAAGGTCTTTAGAATGCTTCAGCAACATATAAACACAAGAAAATTTCAACACATATTTTCTGAAATAAGATTATTTTTCAGCCCAAGTACTGATATACTAATATTGTAAGACTCATGTTATGGAAATGAAAAATTTCTAGTTCAAAATTTCAAAAAAAACCAAAGTGGAAACAAACCCATGCTATGTATTATGAAGTGGTGAGAGCAAAAGTGATAAGGCATTATAAATTAAAGTACTCACAAAAATTAAAATTATTTCCATTTAATTGAGAGATTTTTTTGTTTCCTCTAATGAAATGAGGCAAATGTAATTAAATAGCTAAAACAGAGGATGATAAAAAGAAATGTTCTCTTACTTTTTCTCACTTAGAACTCACCCGTCTTTCACGGATTATACTTAATACCAAGTAAACTGCTTATATAGATATATATTTTTCCTTTGAACAACTCCTACTTAGCTTTTTAACATAATTTTTATTAAACAAGACCACACAAATGGGTAGGAAAGAAAACATTTTGTCAGCTTTATGCTCAGATACTTACGCTAAAATATTTTTGCCAAGAAGGAATAGACTAAACATACATCAAGCCAAATGGAGACGTTGACTTTAGCGACTGGAGGTACTTATGATTTAAGACATTAGTCCATTATTTGAGAATGTTTGGAAAGATCATGCAATCACTTTATATTTCTGACAATCACTGTCCAAAAATCTGTGTGTGCAAAAGATGTGTAAACATATATGGGAGGATAATAATATTGTTTTTTAGCTATATTTAATTTTTTAAACCAACTTTACAAACATTTTTGAGGGTAAATTCATTTTTTATTCCTGTCTTCTGGAAGAGTTGGGTTTTTACTTTTTTTAAGAAACATAAAATTTATTGTGAGTATTCCCCTTGGTCACCTCTGTCTTAAGCTTAGCACTTTTCATTCCAGGGTTCAAGCTCCAAAATGCATTTCTTTGCAGTATTACAGAATTGTCAGCCATGACTCATTCATCTGGTTTAGAATTTGTCAAAAGGATTAGTTTCTACTAAACATTATTGCTTCTTCTGAGGCAGGAATGCCTTTCAGGTGGGGCGTAGGAGTGAACTGGGACAGTGTTAACCCTATTCATTCATCTGGTATTTATTTTTGAGCATTTACCATGTGCCAAGCCCTATGCTTGGTTCTGATGATGCAGCAGTGAAAGTGACAATTCTCATCAAATTTGCATTAAAAGGAGCAGGAGGACATTCAACAATTAATTACACAATAATTTAAACACAATAGTGATAAGCATTATAAAGGAGAAAAATAGCTTGGTAACTAGGAGACCTTTGTGAACTAGCTCCTTCTTCTGTAACCATGGTTGCTTTATCCTCTGTACCCACCTTTTATTCCACTGAGAGACTTTATTTAAACTATTTGTAATTAACTAACTCCCAGAATGTCCCTTCTAAGTGACTCAGCATGACTCTGCAAACTTTTCATGGAGATCAGAGTACAAGATTTTGAAACACAACCAACTTGTTTTGACCAAACTTAACCTATGAAATTCGACCAGTGTAAGTTAAATATAAACAGGTATCTTTAGGAGTAAACATACATCAGAAAAGTTCAAAATGATGAATGGGAAGAAGTTCCCAGCATAGCCACCCCCAACTTCTCATTAAGGACACACTGACAACTCACCGAAAAACTTTGATTGATAGTCAGCCTAAAACCAGAATCTAGAAGGAATTGGCATTAATTATAGAGGAGACAGATCTGGATTATGAAGCATCTATGGAGGCTTAAACCCGGGGCTTAGGAAATGAAGAAAGACTGCTTGACAAAGAGGTTTTGCACCTTTCACGCTGTTGCTGGCCAGGTTCAGAGTTATAGAGTCCCTACTTAGCAGAGAATAAGCAGATGGCAATAGGACCCCTGGGAATTGCTCCAAGAGGCCAAGTTGTGCTGACGCTGGGCAAGATTTGCTGTAAATGAGGCAGGAATGCAAAAGACTTTGGACCAGTACTGAGTATAGTAATTTTTTGTTTTATATTTAATATTATTATCAAAACTAGCAGAATAGAGAAGATACTACCACAGTAGAGTAAATAATAATAATTTTGTGTGCTCAGTTCAGTTCAGTTCAGTTCAGTCGCTCAGTCGTGTCTGACTCTTTACAACCCCAGGAACCACAGCACACCAGGCCTCAGTCGTGTCCAATTCTTTGCGACACCATGGACTATAAATTTCCAGGCTCCTCTGTCCAGGGGATTGTTCAGACAAGAATCCTGGAGTGGGGTGCCATTTCCTCCTCCAGGGGATCTTCCTGACCCAGGGAAGGAACCTGCGTCTCCACGTCACCTGTACTGCAGTCAAATTCTTTACCACTGGGTCACCTGGGAAAGGGACACAAAAGCTGTCAATGAAAACCTTCCAGAAATGAGATCCTGCTCAAAACAGCCTGCCCTCCATCTGAAAATCTGAGAAAGCTACTAGGCCATCACATAGCAAGGTACAGAGCAAGTACGAGGACAATTAGCCCACTCTTTCTACAGCAAATGATCCTTCATTGTAAAAGTATCAGATAAAAGACAAAGGGAAAAGAAAAATATAAAACTACTATAACAGAATAACATCTGAAACTCAAAGGGGGGAGTGTGTCTTGGTTTCAAGAGTTGGGTATAAGGGAGTATCTAACACTGAAACATTGGATGTATTTGTTCTATTATTAAACTGTTTATGGAAGAGCAAGCTGATACAATTAGCCTTGTAATGAAATAAGGTGTATAATATGAAAGGAAGACACAAAATTATGATTCTTTGCAATAGGATCAATACAAAACAAATAAAGCAAAATTATATTACCTAATAATAGATCTTCTTTTAATTATAAAGGCTTTTAATATTTTAAAATAAAATCATACATAAATCATAAAGACTCATATCTAAAAAAACTTTTTTTAGAAATTTACTCACAGACTCAAAATACTTTGTGTGATGAATGGGTCTTCCTGTTTAGGAAGGTCCAATATCCTAAGGATGTCAACTCTTTTCTGATTAAACTATATAAATTTTGTTAGGAATTTTTGATTGTTGGAATCGGGGTGAAGTATGGGAACTTAACAACATCATTCAAAATTCACCTGGAAACATAAGCACAGATACACACACAATTTTTTTTTTTTTTTACTTTTTTGCTATATTTTAATACATTTTAGAGGTAAACATGGCATTACCTGAAAAAAAAAACAAAACTAAAATACAATACATAGTATGACACTGATAAAGTAGATGAATGAATAAATGAATGAGTATATGAATACATTGGAGCCTTCAGCATGTTAGTTGTAGTTATTTTTTTAATTTAACTTTTAAATTAATTTTTATTGTAGTATCATTGATTTACAAGGTTGTGTTAGTTTCTGCTGTATAGCAAACTGAGTCAGTTATACATATAAATTCATCCACACTTTTTGAGATTATTTTCCCATATATCATGTGATATTTGTCTTTCTCCATCTGACTTCCTTCATTCAGTATGACGTCTGTAGTTCCATCCATGTCACAGCAAATGACATGATTTCTTTTCTTTTTATGGCTGAGTAGTATTTCATTGTATCTATACACTACATCTTCTTTATGTATTCATCTGTTGATGGGAACTTAGGTAGCTTCCACATCTTGGCTATGGGAAATAATGCTGCTATGAACATTGGGTGCATGTATCTTTTTGATTTAGTGTTTTTGCTTTCTTCAGATATATACTTAAGAGTGGAATTGCTGGATGACATAGTAGGGCTTCCCAGGTGGCTTAGTGGTAAAGAATCTGCCTGTAAATTCAGGAGAGGCAGGAGACTCAGGTTCAATCCTTGGGTCAGAAAGATTCCCTGGAGGAGGAAATGGCCACCCACTCCAGTATGCTTGACTGGAGAATCCCATGGACTGAGGAGCCTAATGGGCTATAGTCTATAGGGTCACAAAGAGCTGGACATGACTGAGTGGCTGAGCACACACACATCATAGTTCTACTTTTAGTTTTTTGAGGAGCCTCTGTACTATTTTCCATAGTGGCTGTACTAATTTACATTCCAACACTCTATGGAGGTGAGATGATATCTCCTTGAGGTTTGGATTTGTATTTCTCTGATGATTAGAAATGGTGAACGTCTTTTCTTGTGCCTGTTGGCCATTTGTGTGTCTTCTTTGGAAAAATATGTATTCAGATCCTCTCCCCATTTTTCAGTTAAGTTTCTTATTTTTTCGGTATTGAATTATATGAGCTGTTTATATATTTTGGATATTAACTCTTTATCAGTCATATCATTTGCAAACATTTTCTCCCATTCAGTTGGTTGTCTTTTCATTCTGTCAATGATTTCCTTTGCTGTGCAAACCTTTTAAACTTAATTAGGCCCCATTTGCTTATTTCTGCTTTTGTTATTTTACCAGAGGAGACTGATAAAAAAAAAAATTGCTATAATTTATGTCAAAGAGTGTTCTGACTATATTTTTTTTTCCCCAGGAGTTTTATAGTCTCAGGTCTTACATTCCAATCAGTCCGTTTTGTATATGGCATGAGAAAATGTTCTGATTTTACTCTTTTATATGTAGTTGTCCAGAAAAACAGTACATTTTTTGAGAATCAAATAGATCATTACTATTACACACACTGGACCACAGACTTACATGAAGGTTTTCACAGACACAGAGGAATACTGTCAATGAAGAGCTAAATAAATGATGACATGTGTAATTATTATGCCTGAGTTAGCCTTGCCACCGCGTGTGCTGTCGCTAAGTTATGTCCAACTCTTTTGCAACCCCATGGACCATAGCCCACCAGGCTCCACTCTCCGTGGGATTTGCCAGGCAAGAATCCTGGAGTGGGTTGTCGTTTCCTTCCCCAGGGGATCTTCACAACCCAGGGATCAAATCCATGTCTCCTGCATTGGCAGATGGTTTCTTTACCACTAAGCTATAGTGAGTACATTAATAGGTTATAGTTTTTTTTAAAAATTAAAAAACTAATGGAGTGATATATTTGAATGAAACAATTATTAGTCAGATACAAAATATGAATTTCTGTAAACAATGTGTGACTGCTCTTGCACTCAAAATATGAATACCTTGATGAAGAGGTCACCACTACACTTTAGCACAAGTTGAGATGCTAATTGTTTTCCTTGCTCTGTAGACTAAGTTGGAAAACTGCATTCAGATGACCAGAAATCAAAGCTCCCTCATTTCTTCTAGAGAACATACTGTGTCATTACCACATTTCTTCATAGTAAGTATCTTCATAATTAATTTTATTTTTTTATTTATAATGAAAGCCCAGTAGTCCCAGTAGCATAGTTTTTTCCAAGCATATTGTTACAAATTCCACTGCATATTACAGAGAAATGCCTGGAATCTCATTAGCTGTGCTTCAACACATTTAACACAAATTTTCATGTTTACGCCTAACTGTAGTTTCATCCTTCCCTTGCTGACACCAAGATCCCCTGGGTGGGCCTCAAAGTCACAGAGACTGGGTGGCCAAGTATGGAAAATAGCAAACGACTGGAAAATAAGACAAAGGCAAGTTTGAGTTCCACATGCTGTGCTCATTTCCTGCATGAATATTGAATATACTTCATTTCCCTGATGTGTAGGAACGTGATTTTTCCTTAGTTTTGAAAGAAGACATCACCAACCAGTAACAGAAAAATCCTTGTTTTTCAAATGTAGCAAAAGTTTCTGTGATTGCATGCCACTCTTTCCTTAATTTACTCTTACTGCTATAAAGTAGCTCTTTAAGAAACTCTCATATTAAGTCAGCTGTTTGCTATCTGGTCACTCAGTCGTGTCTGACTTGTTGTGACCCATGGACTATAGCCCGCCAGGCTCCCCTCCGTGGGATTTCCCAGGCAGGAATACTGCAGTGGGTTGACATTTCCTTCTCCAGGGGATCTTCCCAAGCCAAGGATTGAACCTGTGTTTCCTGCCTGGCAAGTGGATTCTTTACCACTGAACCACCAGGGAAGATAACTGGTCAAGGTCATGGTTGTTGGTGTTCTTTCTCTGATCCTCATGATATCTGCTCACTAAAGATGTTCAGAACATGCCAGTCTCCTGTAGCATCAACTCAGATGCATTATTTCGCTTTCCCTATTTTGCCAAGCTCTATTGACCCTGAGGCTGGGAGGGATTGGGGGCAGGAGGAGAAGGGGACGACATAGGATGAGATGGCTGGATGGCATCACCGACTCAATGGACATGTGTTTGAGTAAACTCCGGGAGTTGGTAATGGACAGGGAAGCCTGGCGTGCTGCGATTCCTGGGGTCGCAAAGAGTCGGGCACAACTGAGCGACTGAACTGAACTGAACTGAACTGAACTGACTCTCCCAGATTCAGCTTCTATAGCAGATTTGGTGTGGAAAAGTGTCAGTTTAGTTCACCACCCCTCTCTACCTTTCTTGCTGCTTGTTACCTCCTGACTATAAACTCCAGGAGGGCAAAATGTGTTACAATGTCTCTTTCCCAACTGTAATGTCAGTGCTTAGGCCAGGACATATTTACTGAAAGAAGGAATCAACAGCCTTAGTCTAATTTCTGGCTGGTCATGAGTTAGGCCTGTGAACCTACAGCAGCAGTCCCCAACATTTTTGACACCAAGAACTGGTTTCATGGAAGACAGATTTTTCACAGACGGTGGGAGGGGTGGTTTTAGGATGATTCAAGTACATTGCATTTATTATACTGCAGCTGATCTGAAAGGAGGAGGAGCTCAAGTGGTAATGTGAGCAATGAGGAGTGGCTATAAATACAGATGAAGCTTCACTTGCTTGCCTGTAACTCACCTCTTGCTGTGCGGTCCATGTACTGGTCCATGGCCCGGGTGTTGGGGACCCGTGGTCTACAGCACATTACTGAATCCATCTCATCTCTGGGCCTCGTTAAAAAGCTTTCCAAGGCTGGACAAAAGGATGACTTGGTGGAGATGATAGCCTAACAGTATGTCCCTTGCACCTTGTCTTTCCTATTTTTTTCCAGAATGTACCAATAAGCAAGGAGCATTCTAGAAGACTCCAGGTGTGAAGGGTGGCCATGAAGAGCCACCCTTCCGGTATTAGGATACAGCATAGGACCCATCAGGCAAGCAGAAGGCTCACTTCTTACTAGAGACTGTTAAAAATAGCATACGCTTGAGAGCCAGTTTTTGCATAATGAAGCCTCTATACACTAGGGAGGGCTTCCCAGGTGGTGCTAGTGGTAAAGAACCCTCCTGCCAATGCAGGAAACATAAGAGATGCAGGTTCAATCCCTGGGTTGGGAAGATCCCCTGGAGGAGGGCATAGCAATCCACTCCAGTATTCTTGCCTGGAGAAGCCCATGGACAGACAAGCCTGGCGGGCCACAGTCCATAGTGTTGACTGAAGCGACTTAGCTCACATGTACAGTAGGGGACTCAATTATCTTACACAGTGCCCAAATGTTCAAGAAGAAAATGTACTCTATTTTTCTCTGAGAAATATAATCTGATTTATAATCCGATCATTTATAACATTCTATTTGATGGGTTCTTGCTGTTCAATCACTAAGTCATGTTCGACTCTTTGCAACCCCATGGACTGCAGCACACCAGGCTTCCCTATCCTCTACGGTCTCCCAGAGGTTGCTCAAGTTCATATTCATTGAGTCAGTGATGCCATCCAACCATCTCATCCTCTATCATTCCCTTCTCCTTCTGCCCTAAATCTTTCCCAACATCAGGGACTTCTCCAATGAGTTGGCTCTTGGCATCAAGTGGCCAAAATATTGGGGCTTCAATTTCAGCATCAGTCCTCCCAGTGAATATTCAGGGTTGATTTCCTTTAGGAAATCTGATGGGTAGCAAGGGAGAAAAACTATATGTCAGTCCAGTTGATTAACCTAGTTTGTGTGTACTTAGTCGCTCAGTTGTATCCTATTCTTGTGACCCCATAGACTATAGCCCACCCGGTTTCTCTGTCTGTGGGATTCTCCAGTCAAGAATACTGGAGTGGGTTGTCATTTCCTTCTCCTAACCTAGTTTAAAGCAATATAAATGAGATAAATGCTTGGTTTCCCAGACCCAGTCCTGTTTCTGGATAAACATGGTGGAGGCACAGAACCTTGTGTCCGAACAGAAGGGATGGAGTCCTTGGATCCACATGGTGGCCTCTGTGAGCCTCTGAGTCTTGCAGCAGAGTACCTGGCCCCAACAGCCTCTATGCTGAGCCTGTTGCTCGGTTCTTGCCCTCAACCTCGGGCATCTGTCTGTTGCTGGAGCCTGTGACAGTAGAGCTCAGGGCCTGTCCTCTTCCATCTTAGGATACGGATGAAGCTTCACTCACTTTCCTATCACTCACCTCGTGTGGTGTGGCCAGGTTCCTAACAGGCCATGGACCAGTACTGGGTGTGCTGGTCTGACTTCACCTCTCTGTCATGCTGAAGACCCCCTATGTCTCTTCCGTGTCCTCCTCACCACCTTCAACCTCATCACTGAGTCCTCTGGTCCCACCTTTATAAACAGGTCCGCACTTAACCTCCTTTTGACTGATCATTAAGATTCTAATGTTTCTAATAAAAAAAATCTCTCACCTGCCCCCCTGAAATCCATATGCCCTCCTTTACTTCCTCTCTCCTTCTGCTCATGTTTTGACAGTAAGATGAAAGCATGTTTGAGACTTCCCTGGTCTGGAGGTTAAGACTCCATGCTTCCAATGCAGGGTGTGTGGATTTGATCCCTGGTTGGGGAACTAAGATTTCCCATGCCAAGGAGCACAGCTAAAAAAAATAAATCAAAATTAAGATGAACTCATGTTACATACATCAGTCGCATTCACCCAACTTTTCTGGGTCAGTTTTTCTAAAATTGGTGTTCCAGGGAGAAGCCTTTCAAATTTCCTTCCAACTTTCAAGTTTCTAATAATAAACACTGAGTTTTTTTTTTCCTCTGCCCAAGAAAATGATGTATCTGGTGTGTAGTAAGGACTTGCATTCTTCTTGATGCTCTCATGAATTCACGAGATTCACCCTTCCACATCTTCCTCATTCCTCAAAGTAATTCAAAGTAGGACAGGAAGGAATAGATTTGGGGCAGCCCACTAAGCACTCCCATCTCATGATAATACTAAATAGAAGGTTCAACCCTCATGCACTCATTTTCTGAGGCCCATGGGAAACTTAGCTGCCTTTGCCATTTAAAATCTTAGCTGGAAAAATGTAAAGAAAAAGGGAAACAAATCATTCTCTCCACCAGTGCCCCCCAAAAGCCTGTACAAAATGTTAACTAGAAGACTTAACTAGAATTAAAAATCTCCCTTTTCAACAGTCAAATACCTGTGATATCAGATGTGACCACAGCACGCCTTCTTGGGTCAACAGCAATGAGAGAGCCCTGAAGTCAAGCCTGCTGAAACCTAAGCTATATTGTACCTGCCTACTCGGACACTGGCCACCACATCCAAAGCAAGGTGTTGGGCATATTCAGGTTATATGTTGATCACCAAAATACCAGTTACCGCTTATCTTTCTTTAGACTTCCAAGTGTATGTACTACCTATGCAGATTGCCAGAAGAACAGGTATAGGAGATCAAAATATCAGCTTTAATGATGGCATGGCTAGACTGGAATGCCTGGTGGCTCAGACGGTAAAGAATCTGCCTGCAATGCAGGAGACCTGGGTTCAATCCCTGGGTTGGAAAGATCCCTTGGAGAAAGGAAGGGCAACCCACTCCAATATTCTTGCCTGGAGAATTCCATGGACAGAGGAGCCTGATGGGCTATAGTCCATGGGGTCGCAAAGAGTTGGACATGATTGAGCAACTAACACATGGCTAGGTTAAAGATAAAGGTCTGCACCCAAGGTTGTTTTTCCTTGAAATAAACAACCAACAAGTCATAGGCAGATCAACCATCAGAGAAAAAGAGTTTGCTCTGATGAGAGCTCCACTTGAAGGAGAAAAGAGTGGGCAGAACCCCTGGACAGTCTTGCTCCAAAAGAACTGGCCACTATTCATGCTGCTGCTGCTGATAAGTCACTTCAGTCGTGTCCGACTCTGTGCGACCCCGTAGACCGCAGCCCACTAGGCTCCTCTGTCCCTGGGATTCTCCAGGCAAGAACACTGGAGTGGGTTGCCATTTCCTTCTCCAATGCATTAAAGTGAAAAGTGAAAGTGAAGTCGCTCAGTCGTGTCCGACTCTTAACAACCCCGTGGACTACAGCCTACCAGGCTCCTCCGTCCATGGGGTTTTCCAGGCAAGAATACTGGAGTGGGGTGCCATTGCCTTCTCCGGGCCACTATTCAGACCTGTATCTGTTTTCTAAGACTACCATAACAAAGCAGTAAGAACATGGTGGCTTAACACAATGGTGATGTGTTCTCTCACAGCTCTGGAGGCAAGAAGTCTGAAATCAAGTTGTTTTCAGGGCCGTGCTCCCTCCTAAGCTTATTCGGGAGGATTCTTCCTTGTCTCTTCCACCTTCTAGTAGCCCTGGTGCTCCTTGGCTTGTGGCTGTGTAACTCAATCTCTGCCACCATCTTCACGTGGCCATTTTCCCTCTGTCTCTATCTTCTCAGCTTCTTATAAGAACACTCATCACATTGGATTAGAGTCCAAATTAATGACCTCATCTTAACTTCATTATATCTGCAAAGACCCTATTTCCAAAGAAGGTCAAATTTACAGGTGCTGGGGGTTAGGACTTAGACATCTTTTTTCTTTCTTTGTGGGGGACACATGCCTGTGACCTTGAGCGCATTTATTCCACCACAGAATGAAGCCAGGGTAAAAGGATATCAGAACTGTGCCTTCCACTACGTCAGATAAAGTGTGCTTTCCATGGGGAGGGCCCAGGGAAAGGGAAAAAAGGAGGCAGAAACCTTCAAGAAAATTATAATTGTATTTTAAGGCAAAAGTCAAAGGAAGCAAGATTAGAAAAGAAACACAGTTGATTTTATTACAGTAGACAAACAAGGACTTACACGGACTGTTCCAATAGTGCCTATGTATTAATCCAGCACTTGACATGTTAATCTTAACTATGGCTATGTCATTGAATATGCTAAAATGAAATTTGCATGTTTCCATCACTTATAAAATTAAGTTGACCTGAAGAAAATAGATGATTTCTGATTAATCATAAAGCATGTAAAAAGAAAGAAAATATAATTAATTAACAATGTTCAATTATAAAGAAAATTCAAAAATGTGGATATCATGTATTCCTACAAAATTGGCAAAAAATTTTTTAAAACCATAGGGTGCTTTGTCACAAGCCTGTATGGATAAAGAGACCCTCCTTTATAGCACTGGGAAGAATAGAAATTATAACCTCATGGGCAATAGTTTAGTGCAATACAAATGCAATACATATCAAGCACTTTATAGAAAGACTTTCCGAGGCACTAAGAAATTTTTCCAGTGACGTATCTGAGGAAAACCTAGAATGTCCATACCAAGTTTTAATTACAATAATTTTCATCACAGTATTATGATTATTTTGTGACAGACACAAAATAAATACTTAAAAGTAAATAGTAATACAGATGTGTGATAGATAAACTACTATTGGTATCATTTTCAAAAAATGATTCTGTAGAATGAGGATCAGCAAACTATGATCTACAATCTAAATCTGATGCACTGCTTGTTTTTGTAGGTAAAGTTTTATTGGAACATGTTGTACTTATGCATTTGTACATTGCGTGTGACTGCTTTCTCAGAGTTAAGTGATTGGGACAAAGACATTATTGCCTGTAAATCACAAAATATTTACCATCTGGCCTTTTACAGAAAGAGTATATTGATCTCTGCTATAGAAAACTTCACATGCTATGGGATAAGTTGCCAGTTATGCTTACAAACAGAAAAATTGCAAAACAGTGTGCTTAGTATGAATCTATGGTTTTCAAATGTGGATGCATTTATTTAAATATTTTTGTATAGATAGGTACTTATAAGCCCATACAAAAAATTAATAGTCATTATCCAAGAGAAATGGCATTTTGAATAACTTTTTTTTTTATTAAACTTCCTATCTTTCCCCAAAAGTCTGGAATGAATATATGTATGTGTACATATAACCATATTTTTGTAATAAATGTTGTTAATCCAAAAATTGAATTGTTCAATTCTGAGCCAGTTGCTTTTAATCCCTCTGAGCTTCAGTTTTTGGCCTCAGTGAATAATAGAACCTGAGCCACCAGAGAAGGTCATCATTAGCTAAGAGATAATACGTGTAAAGTACACACGAGAGCCGGCACCTTACAATACCAACACAGCATCAGTGGGGAGTCCTCATAAAGCTGCTTAAAACACTAAAATTAACTCCAGAAATAGTATAAAGAAATAGCAATATCTGACAGAATACCATCAAAGTGAACTTTCTGTCCAGTTCAGTTCAGTTGCTCAGTCATGTCTGACTCTTTGCAACCCCATGAACTGAAGCAGACCAGGTATCCCTGTCCAACACCAACTCCTGGAGCTTACTCAAACTCATGTCCATCGAGTCGTTGACGCCATCCAACCATCTCATCCTCTGTTGTCCCCTTCTCCTCTCGCGTTCAATCTTTCCCAGCATCAGGGTCTTTTCCAATGAGTCAGTTCTATGCATCAGGTGGCCAAAGTATTGGAGTTTCAGCTTCAGTATCAGTCCTTCCAATGAATATTCAGGACTCATTTCCTTTACAATTGACTGGTTCGAGCTCCTTGCATTCTAAGGGGCTCTCAAGAGTCTTCTCCAACACCACAGTTCAAAAGCATCAGTTCTTTGGCACTCAGCTCTCTTTATAGTCCAGCTCTCACATCCATACATGACTATTGCAAAAACCATAGCTTTGACTAGATGGACCTTTGTTGGCAAAGTGATGTCTCTGCTTTTTAATATGCTGTCTAGGTTGGTCATAGTTTTTCTTCCAGGAGCAAGCATCCTTTAATTTCATGGCTGCAGTCACCATCTGCAGTGATTTTGGAGCCTAAAAATATAAAGTCTCTCACTGTTTCCATTGTTTCCCCATCTATTTGGCATGAAGTGATGGGACCAAATGCCATGATCTTAGTTTTCTGAATGTTGAGCTTTAAGCCAACATTTTCACTCTTCTCTTTCACTTTCATCAAGAGGTTCTTTAGTTCTTCAGAACTGCATCTGCAGTCATCTGCATATCTGAAGTTATTGATATTTCTCTTGGCAATCTTGCTTCCAGACTGTGCTTCATCCAGCCTGGCATTTCGCATGATGTACTCTGCATATAAGTTAAATAAGCAGACTGACAATATACAGCCTTGATGTACTCCTTTCCCGATTTGGAACCAGTCTATTGTTCCACGTCCAGTTCTAACTGTTGCTTCTTGACCTGCATACAGATTTCTCAGGATGCAAGTCAGGTGGTCTGGTATTCCCATCTCTTTAAGAATTTTCCAGTTTGTTATAATCCACACAGTCAAAGTCTCTGGCGTAGTCAATAAAGCTGAAATAGATGTTTTCCTGGAACTCTCTTGATTTTTTGATAATCCAACAGATGTTCGCAATTTGATCTCTGGTTCCTCTGTCTTTTCTAAATCCAGCTTGAACATCTGGAACTTCATGGTTCATGTAGTGTTGAAGCCTGGTTTGGAGAATGTTGAGCATTACTTTGCTAGTGTGTGAGATGAGTGCAATTGTGCAGTAGTTTGAGCATTCTTTGGGATTGCCTTTCTTTGGGATTGGAATGAAAACTGACCTTTTCCAGTCCTGGGGTTTCTGCTGAGTTTTCCAAATTTGCTGGCATATTGAGTGCATCACTTTAATAGCATCATCTTTTAGGATTTCAAAGAGCTCAACTGGAATCCCATCACCTCCACTAGCTTTGTTCGTAATGATGCTGCCTAGACCCACTTGACTTTGCATTCCAGGATGTCTGGCCCTAGGTTAGTGATCACACCATCATGGTTATCTGGGTCATGAAGTTCTTTTTTGTATAGTTCTGCTGTGTATTCTTGCCACCTCTTCTTAATATCTTCTGCTTCTGTTAGGTCCATACCATTCCTGTCCTTTGTTGTGCCCATCTTCACATGAAATATTGCCTTGGTATCTCTAATTTTCTTGAAGAGATCTCTAGTCTTTCCCATTCTATTGTTTTCCTCTATCTCCTTGCATTGATCACTGAGGAAGGCTTTCTTATCTCTCCTTGCTATTCTTTGGAACTCTGCATTCAAATGGGTATATCTTTCCTTTTCTCCTTTTTCTTTAGCTTCTTTTCTTTTCTCAGCTCTTTGTAAGCCCTCCTCAGACAACCATTATGCCTTTTTGCACTTATTTTTCTTGGGAATTTTCTTGATCACTGCTTCCTATACAATGTCACAAACCTCTGTCCATAGTTCTTCAAGCACTTTATCAGATCAAATCCTCTGAATCTATTTGTCTCTTCCACTGTAGAGTCATAAAGAAATTGATTTAGGTCATATCTGGATGGTCTAATGGTTTTCCCTACTTTCTTCAATTTAAATCTGAATTTGGCAATAAGGAGTTCATGATCTGAGCCACAGTCAGCTCCAGGTCTTATTTTTGCTGACTAGAGCTTCTCCATCTTTGGCTGCAAAGAATATAATCCATCTGATTTCAGTATTGACCATCTGATGATGTCTATGTGTAGAGTCTTCTCTTGTGTTGTTGGGAGAGGGTGTTTGCTATGACCAGTGAGTTTTTTTGGCAAAACTCTGTTAGCTTTTAACCTGCTTCATTTTGTACTCCAAGGCCAAATTTGCCTGTTACTCCACATGTTTCTTGACTTCCTACTTTCGCATCCCAGTCCCCTATAATGAAAATGACATCTTTTTTGGGTGTTTTTCTAGAAGATCTGGTAGGTCTTCATAGAACTGTTCAACTTCAGCTTATTCACTATTACTGGTTGGGGCATAGACTTGGATTACTGTGAAATTGAATGGTTTGCATTGGAAAATGAACAGAGATCATTCTGTCATTTTTGAGATTGCATCCAAGTACTGCATTTTGGACTCTTTTGTTGACTATGATGGCTACTCCATTTCTTCTGAGGGATTCTTGCCCACAGTAGTAGATATAATGGTCATCTGAGTTAAATTCACCCATTCCAATCCATTTTAGTTCACTGATTCCTAAAATGTCAGTGTTCACTCTTGCCATCTCCTCTTTGACCTCTTCCAATTTGCCTTGATTCATGGACCTAACATTTCAGGTTCCTATGCAATATTGCTCTTTACAGCATCGGACTTTACTTCCATCACCAGTCACATCCACAATTGGGTACTGTTTTTGCTTTGGCTCCATCTTTTCATTCTTTCTGGAGTTAGTTCTCCACTAATCTCCAGTATCATATTGGGCACCTATCGACCTGGGGTGTTCATCTTTCAGTGTCTTATCTTTTTGCCTTTTCATACTGTTGATGGGGTTCTCAAGGCAAGAATACTGAAGTGATTTGCCATTCCCTTCCCCAGTAGATATTCTGTCAGAACTCTCCCCCATGATCACCCATCTTGGGTGGCCCTACATGGCACGGCTCATGGTTTCATTGAGTTAGACAAGGTTGTGGTCCATGTGATCAATTTGGACTGATTAAAGTGAACTTTGGACTTTAATTTTTAACAAATAACCTCACTTAAGATAGATTGGAAGAGTTTCTACAGGAATGGAGTTGCGCCTAATTCTGGTGAAAACTTTCAGGTGTCGTGTTTAGATGTGTACAATATACTTATAAAATAGCCAATTTGGCTCAATGATTACAGTAAGAATCCTAAAATCACAATCCATATGTCTTTCAAAATTAAGTACAATTGCATCAGGAGGGCACTTTTCCCTCTGCTGATCTTTTATTTAATTTAAACAAAGAATAGAATCCCTTAGTGAGAAAGCAGGATCTATTGTTGACTTTGTGTGCTAGGCAAACTCCATGAAAAACACCATAAAAGAGTGAGGTATGAAATGTTATTCCAGAATTCTTTGGTTGCTTTCTGTCGTATATTTAGAGTGATAAATTTTGTTTTGTCTATTTTGAGGTTTGATTTCTCTCCTAGAAAATATAGTATTTCATTAAACCAGTATGTGTTCATGGTTTCTTTTCATCTTTTTTTAAATCTCCTCCTGTCATCAGCTTGCCCAGAAGCCTTTCCAGATAAGAATGCAAAGGGTATCTGAAAATAATATAAAGCCAGACCACATTCCTATGAACTGAAAAAACTTAGGAATGTGTAAATTATATAAATCGTGTGTTCCTGTTACACACAGTTAAAATGATTGTCAGTGTCAGCTGTCTTTACATCAAAGTGGCCATTTTTATCTTTGCTGAGAACAAGTCCTATAATTATTTAGCATCGTTCTTCAACTTTCTCAATGTCCACTCATTGCAGGTAACATCTATAGTTCCTTTTAGAAAAAAGCAAAACAGTCAAGTCAATTTTGTTTCTCTGATACGTTTATTAATAATTATATTAATGTGCAAATGCATAGTGCAATATTCAAAACTATTTTAAATCAGTCCCCAAATTACTAGGAGTTAAAGCAAAAACAACAGGATCACAAGTGTATCAAAGTGCAAATAAGATGATGATGTGTATTATTTAAACTAAAGCTGATATTGCAGGAAGCCAAAACCCCCCATTGATTTAATTAAAGAAAAGAGAAACACAGTCAATCCAGATGTCTAGCAGCATAAAAACCAAATACAGGGATGATTGACTGAATCTTTGATGTGACTCACCAGATGTTTTAGCCTCTTGAAGACAGACTAGAAAGAAAGGATTCGGGTGGGTTTCAAGTTCCATCATTTCTCCCTGGGTACTCAGTGTGAATCTTCTTTGCTTCAACTTTAGCTAAATTTTCTTTTTAATCTCTGCAGCCTCTGGTAACATTATCTCATATTTTCTTTCAGACTGAAACTTGGTAAATCTTGATCAAACAACAAATTGAGAACCAAGTGGTAATGTATAAACACTGTCATTTCCTTTCCCCCTAAATACATGGCTTCACATGGTTTTCTCTTTTGGAAAGATCACAGGGAATGCAGGACCCCAAAAGCAGAGTGGTGAGAAGCACTGAAGATAGTCAAAGATATCTTTGAAATCTAACAAGATCTTTGGCATCTTTGAACTCTAACAAGATCAGCTGAAATGATAGACATTCTGAAAAGGTTTTGTTAGCTTGATTCCTCTGCAGTGCAAACCTTCACTGTTCAGATTGTCCTGTATTAAGACACTTAGCTTTCCTGGTGGCTCAGATGGTGAAGAATCCTCCTGCAATGCAGGAGACCCTTTATCGATCCCAGGAAGATCCCCTGGAGAAGGGATTAGCTACCCATTCCAGTATTTTTTGCCTGGAGAATTCCACGGATAGAGGAGCCAGGTGGGCTACAGTCTATGGGGTAGCCAAGAGTCCGATGTGACTGAAGGACTAACACTTTCACTTTCAAGCCACTAACAAGTTGTTGGTGAGATAAGCTCTTTCTCAAAGGAAATAAATTAGAGACTGATGATTGTGGTCAAGCGGTTAAGACTTTACCTTCCAGTGCAGAGGAGGCAGGTTCAATCCCCATTCAGGGAACTAAAATCCCACATACCTTGTGGCCAAAAAAACCAAAACATAAAACAAAAATAATATTGTAGCAAATTCAATAAAGGCTTTTAAAAAATGAATGAGTTCCTTCATCATGAGAATCTGCAGGTTTGCTTGAGTTCTGAATTATGAAAAGCCAGCTGTTGTTTTAAAGCAGACTGAATGGCAGAAGTCATCCTGGGTATAAAAAGATTCCATCTTACATGCTATGATTTAAAAGAAACAAAATAAGATGATTCCACTGTATCTTTACCTTTGGTTTGGGTTTTCCACCCCTGAGACTTAAGTGATAATAAGGCTCATCTTTTACATCTGGAGTATTGGCTCAATTGATTGGCTTAGCAGTTTTTTAAGAAATGTATTCATCTACCCATTTTTCATCAAGAAGCTGAAGAGTTTTTCTAAGGACATAGTGAGCAGTGACCCAGAACCCGGGTATTCTAACTCTGAGTCTTATGTAGTTCTATGGTTGCCTCTGCAAATGAGTTAGAAAAGAAATATTGTGGCCAGTAGGTCTAAAAAACTACTTTGCAAAATGCACTCCACAGAGCTGTATTCATCACATTAGTCTGCTCATACACTGAACTTCAAAGAAGGTAAGAAACAAGACAAGCCCACCTGGGGCCCAAAAACTGTTATGTAATCTCACTTGAAGACAGAATTTCTAGAGCCAAACTTACTCATTACATCAAATATTCTAAAAGATGGATTTTTTAATATTTTCTATTCCCCCAAAAAAGCTAAATTTAAGGTATCTCTTCTCTATCTGAGTTTTCTAAAAGTGTTAGTATCTAATTCTGCTTCCGTGTTTCAGTATGACTTTGATTCTTAAGGGCCATGTCATCTTGAGATATCTTTTACTGTCCAAAATGATATTACAAAGAGTAATAACAATGTAAAAGGCATTGGTATGCAGCCTGCAAGTTCTTCTGCCTGTTGTTGTTGAGTCACTAAGTCTTGTCCGACTCTGCAACCCCGCGAACTGCAGCACACCAGGCTTCTCTGTCCATCACTATCTCCCTGAGTTTGCTCAAACTCATGTCCATTGAGTCACTGATATAATCCAACCATCTTATCTCTTGCCGCCCCCCCCCCCCCGCCTCAATTTTTCCAAGCATCAGGGTTTTTCCAATAAGTCAGCTCTTTGCCTCAGGTGGCCAAAGTATTGGAGCTTCAACTTCAGCATCAGTCCTTCTGATGAATATCAGGATTGACTGGCTTGATCTCCTTGCTGTTCAAGGGACTCTCAAGAGTCTTCTCCAGCACCACAGTTTGAAAGCATCAGTTCTTAGCTCTCTGCCTTCTTCTGCCTGGTAGTGTTGGTGGTTTAGTCCCTGAGTTGTGTCTGACTCTTGTGACCCCATGGACTATAGTTTGCAGGCTGCTCTGTCCATGGGATTCTCCAGGCAAGAATACTGGAGTGGGTTGCCATTTCCTTCTCTAGGGGATCTTCCCAACCCAGGAATCTAACCCAGGTCTCCTGCATTGCAGGCAGATTCTTTACCAACTGAGCTATCAGGGAAGCCCCTTCTGGCTTGAGAAGGTCCCAAATCCTAGTGCTGTACTGTTGATTTAATCTGCTTTCTCCATTAGCCTTTCTCTTAACTTCTGTATTTTTCACTGATACCAAACTTCTCAAATTCTTCACCCACAATTTGCCTCAGTAGTCATCACCAGCTCCAATGCTTTGAGAAGAAAACATGTTGTCCTGGTGAACACCTTTAGTTACTCAGCATCTTCCTCTTTAGCAACTAGCGCTCTACCACTAGGCTGGGCTGTTAATGATTTTATTCAACTCATTTCGACTCATGTCTCCTGGCATAAGGTTGAGCACCTGGCCCAGGTCAACCAATCACAGAGCACTGTCTCTCAAGTAAAGCAATTGCTTGTGACAGGAAATTTGATCCAACCTGGGCCAATGAGTGTCAACCCAAAGGCTTTTGCTGGCACTATCAGAGAAAGAGAGTCTCTTTCCTTTGATATTAATATCTGTAAAACCAATAAAATTCCCATTGGAAATCCTGCCCAAGGAAAAGCCAACACTGATGGAAGCAGAGCTCAAGATAGACAAGAGCCATCACCTGATCTTCCAGCCCCATTGTCCCTGAAAGACGCCACCACCACTTTTGACTCTTCAGTTACACAAAGCCATGAACTCCTTTTGGTTTTGTCTGTCTGCTCTGCTTGTTACTATATGAATTGGGTTTCAGGACAGAACAAGAGTTCTGTCCAACACAATCTTCAGCCTAACCCATAAACATCCCTTGCCTTTAAAGGTTTAAATTGCAGTGTGGTTGACCTTGCTTTTAAAATAAAGAAGTTTGGGAATCACAGGACTGTTCATTGATGTGGCAGCTAGGAGAATCTGTCCCTCAGATCTACTATATAAGGAAGATACTTGACTGATGTCCCCAGCTGCTATGTTCTGGATCCACCAGCACTTCTCATTCACAACCATGCTTCCCATGCGCTGTTTCCAGAGAAAGACTGAGTAGCGCAGAGATGCTAAAGCAGGCCTTTCATCTGCCTCCTTAGTGCAGTAGGCAGCGCATCAGTCTCATAAAGCAGGCCTTTCATTTGTATGAGATGTGAAACATCTCTGAAGAGTGAGATTGGCTGGAGAACTCCCCATCAGCCTTGTCATGACTTCCTTACAACTGCATACTGTCCAAGATTTTTCCACCTAACCTTCTTTCCTTCCCTCTCTTTGAGGGTTCAGAACTACATAATGGTCTGACTTCTGTACTGGGCTATCCTGATTTCTCCCCATTTTCCTTCACAGGCATTCTGTGAAGAATTTTGAAAGTTCTGGGATTTTTATCCCTGCTTACAAGCTAGTAAGTCAGCCTGCCAACATTTCATGGATGCTGGCAGAAGACAAGAGATTCTTGGGTCAAAGACAAAGGAGAGTGTCTTGCTCACAGCTATTGTACTAGTGTGAGTATCAGCATTTACCCAACTCATCCAAGCCCCAAACCCCACAGAATGATATTAAGAGGGTCAAGTGACAACCCTAAATACAATAAGGGAAGAAGGGAGTTCTTTTCATTTTTGCTTTCTGTTTTTGAAGATTTTTTAGGGAAAGATTCTGCAAGCTTAGAAAACTTGAATCTTTTATAATAAGCAGAGGATGAGACGGCTGGATGGCATCATCAACTTAATGGATATGAGTTTGTGCAAACTCCAGGAGACAGTGAAGGACAGGGAACCCTGGTGTGCTGCAGTCCATGGGGTCACAAAGAGTCGGACACAACTGAGCAACAATTGTCTGCCTGAATTTCACCTTGAAGAGGGACATTTTCTTTACAACTATGGACAGTAAGCAGCTGTCCTACGCTCTGGAAGGAAAAGCTGTCTCTCATTCCCAAGGTTGTCCACTATACTAACACCCTTGAAAAGATGGTCTGGAACAAAGGCAGTCAGTGTGTGTCCTCACAAGACGTGCAAAAATGCAAGAGACTCATGTGTCTCCCAAGACCTGCCATTCAGTAAATTTCTTGCACATCTAACCTCATCTTGGCCTCTACTTCTAGGAAACCCAGACTAAAACAAATGATGTTGCTATTAGTCAGACTGTGTGCCTTTTAAGAGTAAAAACAATGCTTTATTTCTGTTTTCAGCCTCCATAGCACATAGCAGGGTGTTTGGCAAATATATGTTGATAGACTGAGCCATGGGGTTGAGATTAAGTGTCTAGCCAACAAACAGAAAACTTGGACTTTGAAAAAGGCTAAGACATTCCTAAAATAGATCTCCTGATATAAATTCTCTCCAAATTCTCTTTGTCCATATTGGCTGAACTGAGACTGTTGCTGGACAATAATATGATTTAGCCCTTTCTTCATCTCTGCCTGTCCCAAATGGCCATAACATCCCCAGGTGATGGCATAGAAGCTTGGTTCATTCAGTGGAGAGCCTCTGAAATCCTAAACAGCAGAAAATACAGCCTAAGAGAAAAGCTCTTGCCCCCTACCCACTCACAACACCAATAAGGTTGTGTGTCCCAAATTTTCCCGCAGGATTTTCATTTATGGAAGTGACTGAGTAAGAACATGGGAGGCCAATATCACTAGAAGAATTTTATTACTTACATTTACTTAGAAGGGGGGGGCATGCCGCACCACACAGGGCCACATGGAGAGGCAAGAGATTTGGTCAGGAGGTAGGAGAGAGAGGGAAGTCTAGATCAGAGACTCTTTTGAACTTTCATGGGAAAGACAAGGCAGGACAAGGCAAAAAACTTAGGACTGGCTAGTTTGAATAATTCCAGCAAGCTTTGGGGCTTAGGAGCTGTCCCTCATTTTGTGGCACCCAGCCCTAGGTTGATCTAGCACAGGGGGATGTTGGCTTGGTGTGTAAGTGTTTGAGAGAAGAGATGGTTGGGGTGTGGACTCTGAATTGGTTAATTTTCATGTGAAAGCATCCTCTCAGGTGAGCCCTTTACTGTTTCTGGAAGCTGGGCAGCCTTGGGAGAGGTATTCTTCTCTGGTCTGCAAGGGCACAATGCCAGAGTATCGGGGACACAGAAAAGAGGAAAATATCATTAATACAATTAACTGGTCCTGTGATGAATGGATGTCAAATGATCAAATACAAAGTTTCAGAAAACACAGTTGGAACAGAGTGCTTCCCTATCTGTCTAAAATACAGGTAGCTCCTGCTGTTCACTGCAGCCTCCCACTAAATAAGAAGTCCATCTTTGACCTCCAGACAGTTGAATAAGGGAAGAGGAGTGGGGGTTTTTTGTGGGGTTTTTTTTTTTTTTCAGTTAAGTCATTCCAATTTCTTTTCCCAAAGGTGAACTTGGTTTCTGTTCTTTCCTTCACCTTGACTTTGGCTTTCTCCCTGAGCATCAGCTCAAACAAGTACCAACACCCTCTGAAAAAGCCACTGATGTCTAAATTTTGTTGGACTTCTGGGCTCCCCTCAAGGAGAATGAATCATTTCTGTGGTCGTAGCCAGGCTTCTCCATCCCTGCTCCACATCTGTCTTACCTTGATTTTACTTCCTACTCATCAGCAGGCAAAAGTCAGTAAGTTATATCACCCTAAGTTAAGACAGTCAGACATGGTCAACCTGATAACTGTGCTCACGAATAAAATCTAGGCTGTCCTTTGAAATGATAAAGAACAGCCAGCAAGGTCCTTCAGGTTGTTTTTCTTTTTTATAAATATATTTACTAAACATAAACTCAGAGCATTTCTTGTCATGGATAAGACATCTATTATGACTTAGTACTGGATTTGCATTAAGTTAAAAATAAAATTCAACTTCATAAGTTGTTTGTTGTTTTGTTTTATTTGTTGGGTTTTTGTTTTTGGAGGCTGTTGGAAGAAGAATGGTGGTGGGGAGGGCGCCACACAGATTAGTTACTTCTCCATAATCTGTTGGAAAATTGCAAAAAAATGAAAAATATCAATGCCTTAAAAGCTCTTAGAAGTTTCCAACCGTGGACTAATAAAAAACAATAAAAACTAATTAAGAATTCAGCAATTCGAAATGGCATCTAATTTGGTATAAATAAAAAAACCATCTGAGAGAACCAAAGTCAATGCTTACGTTACGTGGGCTCTGGTTGGCTGTATGCCATTGAAAGTGCTTGTGTTTAAACACACCCCAAAAAATGCACCTACATCATAAGGTACTGTTAGGAATGTAGTAAAATTCACTGTATAAAGTAATAGATTTTTAAAAGAGCAAAGAAGATAGGTGGCAAACTATTATGTTCCTCAGTAGTTTGTGAGTTCCATTGCCCTATGGATGAAACTGCTTTCATTAATCCAAAGTCAAATGAGTTCCTATTTTCATTTATGAGAGTCAATGAGTCTCAGAATGCTCTGAGAAATCTTTCATCAATTAGGTATAAAGGCTCACATTTTTGATTTGTATCAGCCCTGAATGGAAACCACTTCTGCCAAGCACTATAGTTTATCAAGACATACTATTTATTTTTCTTCCAACCACACTCAATTCTAACTCCATTTCCTAAGACAAAGTACTGCTGTAAGTAGAATTCAGGAAGACAAGGTGGTTTGAACTCATGGTAGATTCTACCAGGGAAAATAAATCCTGTGATCTGTGGCTGTGATAAGAATAAAGGCCCTCAAGACTAGTGGAAAATAGACACTGTGTCTAATTGGAATCCATAGCTGCCACTCAGGATAAGATATGACTCAAAATAAATATTTTTTATTTGTCTTGTGTGTACGGAATATTGGCTTTGCTGCACAGAGCCTCTTCACTTTTAGCCAATTGTCAATAAAAATACATAGAAATACAGTAAAATCAGCATAGTGTACAATTTCACAAAAATGAAACTATTGCCAAGCATACCAGGGTATGACATTTATGCAAAATTTTGATGCAACTCCTATTTTCTAAGCTTGATTTTCAAAAGAACAAACTGTTTCCAAAACCAGTCATTCTTTTTCCCACTAATTGTTGTTATTTAGTTGCTAAGTCATGTCTGACTCTTTGCAGCTCTATAGACTGTAGCCCACCAGCCTCCTCTGTCTATGAGATTCCCCAGGCAAGAATACTGGTATGGATTTCCGTTTCCTTCTCTAGGGATCTTCCAGACCCAGGGATCAAACCTGCATCTCCTGCATTGGCAGGCAGATTCTTTACCACTGTACCACCTAGAAAGCCCCCTTCCCACTAATAAGTGCCTACAATAATACACATTCCTTCCTTAGTGAAGATAATGCTACAAATTTGCCATTTTCCAGGTCTGAGTAGAGAGAGAACGAATTAGTCTGTCACTAGCAGAAATACATTTGCACAGATCCCAGCCTAATTTCCCCTCCTCCTCAAACATATAAACGTCAGTCATAACTATAAAGAGTCAGCTGAGAACAGAGTAAACAGGCCATGGCTCTGTGCTCAGGGTCAAATTACAATCTTGACCTTGTGAAAGTCAAGTGAAGACAACATCACAGGTTCTCAGATACTGAAGAAGTAGAGCAAACACTTTCTGAGACACTGTCCTCTCACATAGGCAATTCAATGCACAACATTATTATTAATAATATGTCTTGCTTTCCATCAGGTTCTTTAAAAAAATATAAAGGTTACGCACCAAGAGGACAAAAGTCATTCTGATATCTTCTCAGACTTAGAAGAACTTCAATTAATCATTCAGACACTTTGCCCTTTGTTCAAGAATATTGAGACAGCTATGACAAATCGGCAGGAAAAGAAAACATCAGGTCACTGCTATAATCAGTTTATATGTGATTTGCCAAGCATGTACTATCAAGCTAGATAGATAGACATTGATTGATAGATAGATACATAGATATCTGATTCTAGGAAATAAATATGACAGTAGCTACTTTTGAATCGTTCCTGAAATATAAAGGAAATAGTGCAAAAGATTTCTGAAACTATTAATAACATTATGGCAAGGCAATAAATCCATCATTAATATTAATAAAATAGGTGGTTTTTATGGTAAAGAATCCACCTGCCAATGCAGGAGACTCAGGAGACATGGGTCCATTATCCCTGAGTTGGGAAGATCCCCTGGAGGAGGAAATGGCAACCCGCTCCAATATTCTTGCCTGGAGAATCCCACGGACAGAGGAGCCTGGCGGACTACAGAGCAATGGGGTTGAACAGAGTTGGACACGACTGAGCACAGCTGAAAACCAACCAATAAAACATGTCCTCAAAACAAGTACCCTTTCAATGAGAAGTTCCCAAAATATTCTTTTAAAATCAGGATTTTGTATGCAATAGTTTTTGGAAATGCTTTTAATTATAGAACATATATAATACAGGGGAGAAACTCTCTAGTGACACATTAGCAGCTGTTTTCACTTCTGTGTGTACTCTTCAAATCTTATGCATTGCATCATTGTTTAGATGTCATTTTATGATCCTACTGTAAACATGGACATCTTAGTTTTATTCTTTGGGGTTGGGAACTATTTCAGTTTGAAAAATAAGCTAATAGACTAAGTATAAAAGGAGAACTCAATCATTGAGAAGATATAAGTACCATAAAACATGAGTTTATAGCAATAGAAATGTAAGGAAAATACTTTGAACCATTGGACAAGGCTAAATGAAGCTTCTCCAGGAAAACATCCTCTAAGGAAGCATTTTTTTTAATATCCTGGAAAATTTTATTTACAATAAAATTACAAAATTTATCCCAGGGCAGATCTGAATTTTTGTGGAGCCTTTAAAAAAGAATGTAAAATATAAAATTAAGTATAAAAGTGAATATTTATAATGAGAAAATAAATCACAGGAAATCACAAAATTTCAAAGCTGACAAAAAACACAAGATCTGGGAAAATCGCATTGTTTTCATTAATTAAATATCTTTTATTATTAAACATCTTTATAAGACTTTTCCCTGGCTGTTCAGATGGTAAAGAATCTGCCTGCAATGTGGGAGACCTGGGTTCAATTCTTGGGTTGGGAAGATCCCCTGCAGGAGGGCATGGCAATGCACTCCAGCATTCTTGCCTGGAGAATTTCCGTGGACAGAGGAGCCTGGTAGGCTACAGTCCATGGGGTAGCAAAGATCTGATACAACTGAGCAACTAAGCACATAAGACTTTTCCCCTACATTTTTTACTATATTCTTTTTGATAGCCTCTTCATATGAAAACTATTTTGTAATATCATTTTCCATAGAGGCAAGAGAAAAATGCACTTTCCTCTAGCATGGTTGGATGAAATCTATTTGTTACTATTGACAGTTTATAAACTTCATTTTAACTTTGAGTTGCTTTTTTTTTAATATCATGTAAATTTCTGAGTTGTCACATTTGAGAAAGCCTCTCTCAAGATTCTCTCCTATGTGAACTCTTAGAAACAGGCTCACTGATCATCACAGTGATAACTGCATTGTCTCATTGTCAAGTATATAGTCATCCTTCAATACCCGCAGATATCCATGGAGCGTTGGTTCTAGGACCAACCTTACCCCAAGATACCACAATCTGTGTATGCTCAAGTCTCTTGTACAAAATGATGTCATATTTGCAAATAACCTAGGCACATCCTCTCATATACTTTAAATCTCCCACACTGCAGGCGGATTCTTTACCAGCTGAGCCACAGGGAAGCCCAAATCATCTCTAGATCACTTATAATACTTAATACAATTTAAAAGCTATGTAAATAGTTACCAGTGTTAATTGCTCAGTCGTGTCCGACTCTTTGCGACCCCATGGACTGTAGCCCGCCAGGCTCCTCTGTGCATGTAATTCTCCAGCCAAGAATACTAGAGTGGGTAGCTATTCCCTTTTCCAGGGGATCTTCCTGACCTTGGGATTGAACCTGGGTCTCCTTTGTTTTGCAGGCAGATTCTTTACCACCTGAGCCACCAGGGAAGGCAAATAGTTGTCTAATGCATAGCAAATTCAAATTTTCCTTTTTGGAAATTTTTGCAATTTTTTCCCAAATATTTTCAATCTGTGGTTGCTTGACCTGCAGGGCCAATGGTATTGCTGTTAGGAGAAAGGGATCCATAAAACATAACAATGATTCTTCATTCCATTTTGCCCCACACCAAAACATTTCTGTTTACCTTAATAAACACCAAGACATTTTCAAGAGAATAATCACATTTAATTCATGTTAACATTCTTTCAAGTATTCTGAGACACTTTGCAGCTGATCAGACTGATTGCAAATGAATATATTTCTAAAGAAACTGGCACTCACTTTCCTTTCTTTGATAATTCTCCTAGTGAGTACATTGTCTCATGTCTAATTTTAAACCAATAAAATTATATCTTTCTGTAATAAAATCAAGTTAGCTACTTTAGAAGCTGAAAATGTTTAACCCTGTAAAATAAATATCATAATGCATTTTCATGGAAACTTCAAGAAAAAAAAGCATGCAGTACAAGTTTGAACCAGCAGCAGTTGAAAATTATGGAGAAAGTTAAATTTCTAACATTAAAATTAACCTGGTTAGTTTCTAATATATTTTAAGACTATGTCCCATTTTGTGTTCTTCTGGGGCAAAGACAATCTGAAAACAAGTATAATTTATTAAATATGATTTAGTTATAGAAGTTATTACTGTACTTACACTGGTTTGTAAATAACTGGACCAACTCCCATTATCTTGTAAGATATTGCAAAGGATGTCATTATTTTGTTACACTACGGAGTAAATTTCTTTTTGCCCACGAATTCAGGCCAAATCAGAAACTATGCTTTCTCATCCAAATCTCAGAGATCTTTAACCTCCTGTGGGTAAAAGTCATGGCTGATAAATATTTATAAAACTCTGCAGTAAAGCTTCCGTTTGTTAGAAAAATCTCCAAGAATGACATGACCTCGGAATTTCCTGGAATCATGTTCCTGTTGTGATCTAGAGTTTACAGGTCCTTGCCTGATTTAAATATAAAGCCCTAGGGAGGACCTTTAAAAGTCAAATCCATTTTTAATGTTTCACATTGGAGCCACAATTTTTTGGTCTTTTTTTTTTTTTAATCTGATAAGCTAAAATTTTAAGTGTGAGATAATATATTATGGGATATAAATATTAAACTGATTGAGATTGACAATTTTGATGACATCAAAAAATTCACTTATCTTTGAATTTCTGTCTTAGTAATCTCTTTCCCCAAGGTACTTACCAATCTCCCTTTTCTCACCTACAGGCATCCATATGCACTCTTACCTCTTCCCACTAAGTTTTGAAGGCAAATCACCTTCTACTTTTTTACAGCTAGCTTGAGACCTACCAATCAGTGGACCTCATGTCTTCCTGCAAGCTTGTCAAGACCTTGTTCCACATGGGAGCTCTTCTCAACTGAATTTTCAACTTCTCCTCTCTACAAGTTTCCTTTCCTTCATCACTAGATGTGTTCAAATGCCTTCCGTTTTCAAGGACCTGCCTTTTATCCTGGGTCCATTTATTTCTCACTCTCATTTCCTCCAGGACCAAAAGCACCTAGAAGATGTCATGTTCAGTTGTCTCCTAATTTCTCCTTCACCCTGACACACTCCAGTGAGCACTCAGCCCCTTACCAGTTCATTCTGGCAGCCCACACGAGCATCGTGAACACCTACCACATCACAGGACCCAAAGACATCTCCAAGGCTTTGTTTCTTTTCAGCTTCCATAGCATGCCCTAATCACATCATTCTTTTTGAAATTCCTCCTTTGATTCCAAACATCACTGTCTCCTGGTTCTCCCTCTGTGACCATCCTTCATATGCTTCTTTGCTGTCCCTTTAAGATCTGGACTCCCAATTTTCTTTCTGCAGCCCTCTCCGCATTTCATTTGTCATCTTCTCTCTCTTGACGATCTCGTTTGTCTTTGTGATGTCAACTCTAGCCTATGTACTGATGGCTTTAAAAACTGCCCCCCGTATAAGAATAGATACATGTATTGTATAGATGAATCACTTTGCAGTACACTTGAAACTAACACAACATTGTCAATCAACTATACTACAATATAACAGAAAAAAATTTTTTAAACAGCACAAAACGAAAACAAACAAAAAAACTGTCTGCATCCTCTACAGAGAACAAACTAGTGGTTATCAGTGGGGACAGGGGAGAGGGGAGGGACAATATAGGGGTAGGTTTAAAAAAGGAATTGTTGTGGGATTATATGAAATTGTGTATGGAAAGCTTTAAAAATTGTAAAACACTATAGAATTTTAAAAAACAAAAGAGAATCGCAAAAAACTTCCTCCATCCTAGACTTCCTCTGCCCATCCAGCTAATTCTCCTCTTTCATAACAGAAATTATATCTGCAGCTATTGTTTGAAGCCTTCTTTTCCCACTACAAGAATAGGGACTAAAGTTGTCTTGTTTGCTGCTGAATTCTGGTACCTAGCCCAGGGCAGGCATCTAAAGGGGGCTTGGTTGAATGAATTGATGTCCCAGAAACACCTCAAACTCAATGTCTAAACATCAGATCTCTAAACTTGAGATAGTAGCCACCCTTGAAATTGGCCACCTGATGTAAAGACGCAACTCATTTTAAAAAGCCCTAATGTTGGGAAAGATTGAAGGCATAAGGAGAAGGGGATGACAGAGGACAAGATGGCTGGATGGCATTATCAACTCAATGGACATGAGTTTGAGCAAGCTCTGGGAGATGGTGAAGGACAGGGGAGCCTGGGGTGCTGCAGTCCATGGGGTCACAACGAGTTGGACACTACTGAGTGACTGAAAAACAACAGCAACAATGACTGTATTTCCTATTTTGATTGAATTTGCCATCATCCCTTCATTTTCTTAAGCCCGAAATGAGAACAGATTTCCAACTCTTCTGGCTCTCTCTCTTATCCCCTACCATGAAGCACTCAAGAAGTTAACGGATCCAACTTCTTAAATATCTCTTGAATCTGAGTCTGCTCTTTCTTTTATTACCATATGATCTTAATTTCATCCAGTTAACTAGATATTTCCATCTAGTCTCTGTTCCTTTCCACCTTGTCCCCTAAGGCTCTTTATAAAATATAAGTTAGACCACATCACTTCCCTGTTAAAAGCTTTTCAGTGGTTCTCTACCAGTTTAAAGGCCTTAGTTGCTTTAGTCTTGTTAATGTGTACCTACGTATTTGCCTATGCACATGTGTGTTTATGCATATATCTTCATGTATACATACATGTGCATGTACAGGTGTATAGGTATTTCAACCTTCTGATCCGACCCTTACCTATTTGAACAAGTTCATTCTTTCTGCTCTTCCCACTGCTTCCAGTTTTGTTGCAATAATATCAGATGGTTTACAGTTCCCCCAAACAATGTCAATACACTGAAATGCCTATATGCTAAAATGTATCTGTCTGAAATAGATAGTCTTGATCTTTGCAACTCAGTTTGGACATCTTGCTCTTCAAAAGCCCTCCTGATTCTTCCTTCTCTATATTTAATTGTCCACTACTTCATGCTGTTCCATTGCTTAGTATTTACTTCTTTTGCCTTGATGACTGTGAACTTTACTGGGTGGGCATCAATCCCAACCATTAGTTCCTCAGTGTCTTCCAGGGAGTATCAGTAACTTTTCTTCAATAGATTTTATTTTTTAGAACAGTTTTAGGTTCTCAGCAAAATTGAGCAGAAAGTACAGAATTCCCATATACCCCTCTACACACATAGCTCCCAAATACACTATCAACATTTCAAACCACAATGATATATTTGTTACAATCAATGAGCTTACACTGATACATCATTATCATCCAAGGCCTGTAGTTTACATTAAGATTGATTCTAGGTGCTGTACATTCTGTGGGTTTTGACAAATATATAATGACATGTGTCTACTTTATGGGCTTTCCAGGTGGTGCCAGTGGTAAAGATCATGCCTGCCAATGCAGGTAGACATTAAGAGACACAAGATCAATCCCTGGGTTGGGAAGATCTCCTGTAGGAAGCCACAGCAACCCACTCCAGTATTCTTGCCTGGAGAATCCCCTGGACAGAAGAGCCTGGCTGTCTATGGTCCAAAGGGTCACAAAGAATTGGACACAACTGAAGCGACTTCACACACATGCATGTCTATATTATCATAGTGTCATACAGAATAGCTCATTAAAAATTCTCTGTGCTCTGCCTATTTATCCCATTAACACATCACAGTCATTGATATATTTGCTGTCTTGTTATATGTTTTATAGAATGTCACATACTTGAAATAATACAGCTCATAGTTTTCTCATACTGGCTTCCTTCACTTAGCAATATGCACTTACAGTTCTTCTGTAGAGTCAGTGAATTTTTATTTTGGATTTCTTGGGATCTAAGATAGTTCCAATTACAGAACAGACACTAAATAAGTTTTAGTTGCACTAAATCTATAATCTGTTTTAATTGTATAATTATTTGCATTTTTGCCTTCCTGAAAACAAACATTACTCTGAAATTCTCTGACTTCTATCTTTTATTTTAAAAGAAAAAACAGTATCAAGCAAAAAGGACTTAAAAGTCCATTTTGTCTGTTTTAGGCTTTTTTGCATAGTTTTCGAAGATGGAAGTAGTATTTTCCGTATGCATTTCTGAGATTTACAAATACACATTTATACTTTCCTTTGAATTAAAAAAGAGTATGTGTCCATTTTAATGGTAACAAACCAAATGACCATGCCCCTGTATTTATGTCAAAAACTAAGAGTATTCTGACCTTATGTTCATAGGTATTGTTGGTTAACCTTACTTATTAACAATGATGATTGGTTTGTATCACTGCTGTTCATTGTCAGGTGCATCCCTGTTGATTGCCTGTAAGCCCCTAATCCATTATTTGCTGATGTAATCATCAGCGTCACTAAGAGTATTCATTAAGGTTGACATTCCCTGGCCACACTCAGTATGCCTCCATGAGAACCAGTGACATGCATCTTTAATGAGCATCTCAGGTGATTCTGGTGCAGATGGTGTCGGGTCTACTTTCAAGAACAAAAGCTTGGAACTCCATATAAAAATGCTTGCCAGCAGGTGGCTGGCTACTACCTATAAAAAACCTCATAGTGAAAGCAATGAGATTGATCATCTGCTAAATTTAATGCTGTATTCCAAATGAAAATTACAGAAGCAAACCTAATTGATTTCTATGTGTTAATTAAACAGGAGGAAAATAAGCAAAATGTCTCTGGTACCACAATCTGCAGGATGGTTAGTACTTAAAGAGAAAATGACTGTTTTATTCGTATGGTTACATCCTTTGGGGGAAGAAAATTTTCAAGAGTCTGAAACTAGAGAAAATTGCTTTCTGTAAAAGTAGGTTAGAAATCTTGACAATTTGTTCAAATCTGCAGGGTTCTGATATGTCATTTTTTCTCATCAGACTAGAAATATACTTACTTTGCCAGAAAACCAGCAATTGCATTTAAATCTCCCTGTAGGTGCCTGAAAAGTTCATATAGCTGGGACTGATTAACTGGAAGCTGAATAACAGTGCTATTTTTACTACCTCCTTTGTCAGCCCCAGTTCCTTTTTCAACACAAACTCAGGCAAACACATGTAAGTGACTTCATTCTTACTATCTGATGTTCTGTTAATAATTATTTGAGCTGATGATGCAATTTTGACATGCTTAATCTCTACTCTTATTTAAACTGATATATAACAAAATCGTGTTCAGGATTAAGAGGAAATAATTGATAATATATTAGCTCAAAACGGGAACAGTTAAAGCATAAATATTGTGACTTTTTCATGTCAGCACATCAATATTGAGGTTCTTTGTAATAAGGATCAGAGACAAGCAAATGGTCCCAGAGCTTTCCAAAAGTATGGTGAATAAAAAGTGCTGTAGAATCTTTGAAAACATGGAATCACTGGGAAGTCAAGAACTGTTTAAAAGTTCCATAATACAGTAGTGAGCCAGAGACTAACTAGGACCAACTTTGGACAAAAATACAAAAACGTGAAGGCACTTCATTGTACATTGATCTAGAAAGCAGAAACATTTTAATTTTAATAAAAGTTAAAAGTTTTAAAATTAAAACATTTAAATTAAAATGTTTTAAATATTTTAAAATAGACTTCTGACTAAGCGGAAAGTCAGGAATACTTTTAACAATGGACTTCAGACACTTGTGTGGTGATTAGAAACACTATTATCTTTAAACACGTGTCGACCAAGAACATTGCCAAGTCATTATCAAACTTTTCCTATGTAAAGAACCTTTTTCCCATTACTAGACCTCTTTCTAAATTTCTGAATGTGAACTTCCCCAAAGCAGAGGGAAATATACAAACAGAGATGAGAGTGCAATGCATTTTTAATTTTACAAATGCATAGCTAGTAAGGAAAATATTTAGGAAGGAGACATAGGAGAAGAAAAAATAGAAGTCATATTTGCAAGGATATTTTACATTTTAGTAATTCATAATTCATCACCAGTAACTTCTCTTCCACCACTGGGACTAGAGTTGAGTAGAAGTCTCATCCCACAGCACAGCCACAATTCTTAGCAGGGTGGTGTTGTTGTCGTGCTGTGCGCTCAGTTGTGTCCGACTCTTTGCAAACACATGGACTATAGCCCACCAGGTTCCTCTGTCCCATGGAATTCTCTAGGCAAGAATTCTAGAGTAGGTTGTCATTTCCTTCTCTATGGGATCTTCCTGGCCCAGGGGTCAACTCGCATCCGTTGCATCTCCTGCATTGGCAGGCGGATTCTTTACCACTGCACCACCTGGCTGTTGTTGAGTCGCTAAGTCGTGTCTGACCCTTTGCAACCCCATGCATGCCAGGCCTTCCTGTCGCTCACCACCTCCCAGAGTTTGCCCAAGTTCATGTCCATTGAGTCAGTGATGCCATCCAACCATCTCATCTGGTTGGTTTCCACAAAAAACATCTTGCCACCTCCAGTCTTTGCACAGTTGGGCAGCAAATAGTTAATGAACACCTAACCTACGTAAGGCACTGTGTCAGCCCTGTTCAGATTTCAGAAATATTTAAGAATAATCCCTTCCCATAGAGAACTGAGGTATTCTAGTGGAGAGGGAAGACAAAATAAGCCAGGTCCCATTACGTTAATAATAAAGAGAAAGTCCCAGGCTGGCTACCAGAAGATATACCTCATACTTGTTTAGAAGAAGATAAGAGAAGTGTTCTCTGAGGAGATGGCACTAAAATGAGGTTCACAGAACAGAAAGATGAGGAGGAAGATGAGGTAAAAGGAGCCACCTCCTTGAGGAAAGCAGAGTATCAGGGAAGTGTGGTGAGGGTGGTGAAGAGACTTCCTGGAGGGTAGGGTATTCAAAAAGAGAAAGAAAAAACTGAGTATGGTAGAGGGTAGTTAAACACATTGAGCATCCATCTTCACAACCAGGCCAAGGAGTCTGAGCTTTAGGATGCATGCAGAAACAGGAAAGGATAAAACAGTACCTGAGCCCTTATGATGTGCCAGCCCTAGAGGCTGTGCAAAAAAATTACATTGCTAGACATCATCAGGGGCAGGCTTCCCCGTAGGTCATCTGTCAAAGAATCTGCCTGCAACGCAGAAGATCCCGGTTCAATTCCTGGGTTGAGAAGATCCCCTGGAAAAGGGAATGGCAACCCACTCCAGAGTTCTTGCCTGAAGAATCCCCATGGACAGAGGAGTCTGGTGGACTAGTCCATGGGATCGCAAAGGGTCAGACATGACTAAACACACACACAGACATCATCACAGAAGGCGAATCAACCTTTGAAAATGTTTGCATAGCACTAGCTTTGTCATGGGAGGGGAGTTTGAGAGCTATGGACTTCATGGCAGGGACACCAACGAAAACCAGTTTCTGAAATAAACGAAGGTCTCGAGAATTCCCTGGAGGTCCAGGGCTTCCCTTGTAGTTCAGCTGGTAAAGAATCTGCCTGCAATGTGGGGGACCTGGGTTCAATCCCAGGTGGTGGTTGGGAAGATCCACTGGAGAAGGAAATGGCAACCCACTCCAATACTGGAGTGGATAATTCCATGGACGGTATGGTCCATGGAGTCACAAAGAGTCAGACACAACTGAGCTACTTTCACTTTCACTTCACTTTCCAGGGATTAGGACTCAGCGCTTTCCTTGCAGGGCGTTCAGGTTCAATCCCTGGTCAGGGAACGAAGATCGATCTGGTAAGGAAAAATTGTATATGTATATATTTGGTGGCTTGATGGTAAAGACTCCACTGGCCAATGCAGGAGACATGGGTTCAATCCCTGGGCCGAGAAGATCCCCTAGAGAAAGAAGGAAGTGGCAATCCACTCCAGTATTCTTGCCTTGGAAATCCCATGGGCAGAGTAGCCTGGTAGGCTCCTGTCCATAGGGTGACAAAGAGTCAGGCACAACTTGGCAACTAAACAACGACTATATATATATAGTTTATACATACAGTTTATACATATAGTTTATACATATAGTATAACATATAGTTTATGTTATACATATATATAAAACAGTGAAATAGAAGAAGGTCTTAATCTAAGTGATATCAGTGAGTAGACAAAAATGAAGGAATGTTTTTTCATGCTATTTTGACCATACCAATTTGATACAGTAGATATTGTTACATTACTATGTTCACCTTGAGGATATACTGAATATGAGTATTATCAGAATATCTAAAAACTGAAAGATTTTCGAAGGGAAAGAAGTCTCCAGAGCATAAGTCCTTAAACCACCTGAACTCCTTGATCAACTTCATACACAGAGAAGATAAACTGTTCCTAATTTTTCCAGTTTTATTCTTATTTCACTGAAACTGTCATAATTAAGAGAAATTCCTTTTCCCCAGAGAGAATTTCAAACCAATTATTGATTTATCAACCACTATTTTCGGGTACTTGTTTGGTTTTAGTTTGTTAAATTTCAATAACAAATTTTGCCCTTTCAGATTTCATTAATGTGAGTTTTCTTTTGTTTTTATTTATATCTCAGTTTGCATTGCATTCATGCCAATTTCAATATCTCCTCAAGAGTAAAATGATGGGACTTGGACCTTCCATGTTGTTGTTCAGTTGCTAAGTCATGTCCAACTTTTTGTGACTCCATGGACTGCAGCACGCCAGGCTTCCCTGCCCTTCACTATCTCCCAGAGTTTGCTCAAATTCATGTCCATTGAGTCAGCGATGCCCTCCTTTTCTAGCAGATATCATATAAGAAATATTTGCACACTTCAAGGTACATCTATTTGGTTACTTAAGAAGTTTCTAATAAAAGAATTGCTTTGTCTGTAATCAACCACTGGTTATTAGTGTTGTGACTAATACCTTCAGAGTATAATACTAAGGCTATCTTGTTCAAGCAATTCTTAATATTAACTTTCTTTCCTGTTAACTTTTCCATTCCTTTCCATATCTTGCAGAAATACATCACAAAGAAGTTTTGAAATTTTTTCTATGTTACGTAATTTTCCTCAGGCCAAAAGAAGTTTTCACTCCTGGAATCCAGAATTCCTCATTCTCTAAATCGAATGAAGTTTTCTTTTTTTTTTTTTTTTTTTGAAGTTTTCTTTTGTGGCTGCTAGTTCTACCAAGTTCAACTTACCCAGGTCATATTTTTAAGGATCAAAAAATTGTATCGAGAAGATTGATTTTTCCATTGATTTGTTAGACATATCAAAATTTACCATTTGCCCTTTTAGCAATGGCTTATTTTATTCTGTAGGGCTTCCATAGTGGCTCAGTGATAAAGAATCTGCCACCAATGCAGGAAACTCTGGTTCTATCCCTGGGTCCAGAAGATTCCCCCTGGAGAAGGAAATCGCAACCCTCTCTTGTATTCTTGCCTGGAAAATCCCATGGAGAGAGGAGCCCGAGGGGTTATAGTCCTTGGAATCATAAGAGTCAGACACAACTTAGGGACAAAACAACACAACAATTTTATTTTTCACTGATTATGCTAATAAGAATGCTTGTAACAATTTATAAGAATAAATTGATGGTTTGTATTACTACTATAGTAATAAATTGGAAATTTCTGAGAAAAAATATCAGCAGCCTTGCCAAACTATCAAAATCTTTTCAAGGCTCAGAATCTATTTCAAAAATGTCCGTGGGTACTCGTCTCCCCCAAAGTAATGCTGTTGATCCCAGTGCTCTTGATCTCTTACAGTTTAGGCAAAAACAGTGGGATCTAAATGATAGGTTTAAAATGGAAGGATCAAAATGTTCTATTTCAATGTGAAAAACACTGAAGCTGCACATTTGATAGGACTTCTAGTTAGCTGTCTGGATGAAGTTGGGAAGGAGCAAATGAATAAAAAATGAACTCATAGTTTTAAGACTGAGTGACATACAGAATACTAATAGCATTTAAGAAATCAGGAATTCTTTATGATAAAATCTTGAATGGCTTGACTGCATTTTTGCATTTACCTTGTAGTTCTAGCATTATCTTTGCATCTTGTTTGTCTCAATACAATCAAAGAAAGTGCCTTAAATATGCCTTTGCCTTTCCTTTTGTTTGTGGTCCAAGGCTTTGCATACAGTAAGTATTCCACTGATATCTAAAGATTTCATTTTAAATCACTAACATATCTAATGGAAGTCTCTGTGTCCTCTGATTCTCAGCGTATTTCAATTATTGTAACTGGATCTCAATAAACCTTGTGGTTTTCTTTTACTTGTAATCCTTCAAAATATTAATGAAATCAACACACAACTTTTAGGTACAGTGAAGACACTATGGAATTTATTCTTTCTGTCAATTATTCAGTCAGGAATCACAAGCTAATTTTAATTTAATAAAAGGCTGAAATTTTTATCAAACAGAACAATGGAACAAGCTACCTCATAAGCAACTATAGTTCCTTTTCAGTAAATAGCATAGTGACAGACATAGTAAATTAAAATTGCCCTCTCGTCTACTTTCTTCTAGAGAAAAGCAGTTCAAGCACAAAATCTCAGGGAAGGAAAGAAAAATGTATTAGCTTCCTACTGCTGCTATAGTACGTGTGTGTGTGTTAGTAGCTCACTCATGTCCGACTTTGTGACCACATGGATGGTAGCCTGCCAGGCTCTTCTGTCCATAGGATTCTTCAGGCAAGAATACTAGCGGGGATTGCCAGTTCTTTCTCCAGGGGATCTTCCCAATCCAAGGATCTAATTCGTGTGTCACACATTGCATTCTTTATGGTCTGAGCCACCAGGGAAACTGGTGCTACAATAAATTATCACAAACTCAAAACTGCACAGAATTATTCTGATAGTTTTGAAATTCAGAAGTCTGAAATGCTTCTCACTTAAAAATCAAGGCATTGGCAGGTCTGTGTTCCTTTTTAAAGCTCTCAAGGAGAATCCATTTTGTTGCCCTTTTCCAGCTTCAAGAGACTGCCCACTTTGCTTGTGTTTTGGCCCCCACCCATCTTCTCAGCCCCCAGTGGAAAACTGTATCCTTCTCATGTAAAATCACTCTGATCTCTGCTTCTATCATCGCTTCCTTCTCCTTCATATATCACATTATCTCCTTCTCTGAATTTGATTCCTCTTCTGTCTCTCTCTTCTACTCTTCGAGGACATTGCTGTTGTCGTGGTTCAGCCTTCCAGTCATGTCCAACTCTTTGCAACTCCATGGACTGCAGCACGCCAGGCCTCCCTGTCCAGCACCATCTCCCGGCCGGCCCGGCGGGGCCATGAGCTTCTTTGGCTTCGGGCAGAGCGTGGATGTGGACATCCTGCTGAACGACGCGGACAGCAGGCGGCGGGCCGAGCACAAGACCGAGGATGGGAAGAAAGACAAGTACTTCCTATTCTACGACGGCGAGACGGTGTCCGGGAAGGTGAGCCTGGCTCTCAAGAACCCCAACAAGCGGCTGGAGCATCAGGGGATCAAGGTCGAGTTCATCGGGCAGATCGAGCTCTACTATGACCGCGGCAACCACCATGAGTTCGTGTCCCTGGTGAAGGACCTGGCCCGGCCCGGAGAGGTCACCCAGTCACAGGCTTTTGACTTCGAGTTCACCCACGTGGAGAAGCCCTACGAGTCCTACACCGGGCAGAACGTGAAGCTGCGGTACTTCCTCCGGGCCACCATCAGCCGCCGTCTGAATGACGTCGTCAAGGAGATGGACATCGTGGTGCACACGCTGAGCACGTACCCCGAGCTGAACTCCTCCATCAAGATGGAGGTCGGCATTGAAGACTGTCTGCACATCGAGTTTGAGTACAACAAGTCCAAGTACCACCTGAAGGACGTCATCGTGGGGAAGATCTACTTCCTGCTGGTACGGATCAAGATCAAGCACATGGAGATAGACATCATCAAGCAGGAGACGACCGGCACGGGCCCCAATGTGTACCACGAGAACGACACCATCGCCAAGTACGAGATCATGGATGGCGCACCCGTGAGAGGAGAGTCCATCCCCATCCGCCTCTTCCTGGCGGGCTACGAGCTCACACCCACCATGCGGGACATCAACAAGAAGTTCTCGGTGCGCTACTACCTCAACCTGGTGCTCATCGACGACGAGGAGCGGCGCTACTTCAAGCATCAGGAGGTGGTGCTGTGGCGGAAGGGTGACATCGTCCGGAAGAGCATGTCCCACCAGGCGGCCATCGCCTCCCAGCGCTTCGAGGGCACGACACCCCTGGGGGAGGCACGAACCCCCGGCCCACTGTCCGACGGCGGCAGCAGACAGTAGGCCCAGGGCGGGGAAGTGGCTGGGGCGGGGTATCGACTGCTGACCCGCGCTTGCAGCCTGAAAAGAAACCATGTCTTTGACGTAAATCCTTTTTCCTGAAGAACCTGAGGGGCTGGGGTTGGGAGGCAGGGTGTCCAGGACCCTGTGCCCGACAGGGGCGAGGGGAGAGGAGGGGTGTCCCTGGGGAGCTGACTGTGGGGCTGCAGAGGGCTCGGCTGTCAGAGGGGCTCAGGCCAGGAGCTGCCACGGGAGTCTGGACGTGGTGCTTTGGCGCCTCCACAGGCCGCCATCGTCCTCCTCCGACTCCCAAGCATGGTCGTCCTGGACCAGATGGGGTCTGTGGCACCTCTGGCCCCTGCCCCCCAGGCCCAGAGACACCAGGGCCCATGTGGCACGTGGACAGCAACAGGGAGAACTCAGTGGTCGTGCGCGGCGCGGTGGCCCTGGACACCCAGGAGCAGAGGCTCTTGGTCCCTGCTGTCCATCTCATTCCCTGGGACCAGGGCTTGGTCTGACCCCTAGAAGGTCTGCGCTCACCATGGGGGCCGCAGGGGGGCGGGCCTCCCGAGCCGCTGTCCGCCCCTGCAGCTTGGGACCAGGGGTGTTCTGTGTACCTGGGTGCTCGCCACGCCAGAGGGGGTCTTCTGCGGCCGCACCACGCCTGGGCCTGTCATGTTAAGGGTGTGGCTGTCTGTCCTGTCTCCTGGTCTCTTCTCTTCTAGAAAGACTAGGCAGACCCCCGAGGTCAGCAGGTACTATGCAGTCGGGGGTCTGGGTTCTCTGTCTTCTGGGAGGCAGAGGGTTTGTTCTGTATCGTCTTTATAGGGATTCCTTTTCCTTGGAAATGGGGGCAGCTGTGGGCCCCGGACTGGGCAGGGCTTGTGGGTCAGAGCCAGACTGGAGAGGGGCGTTAGGGCGGCATCGGGAAGAGCGCCAGCACTGGGGGCAGGAGAGCCCGGCAAGGGCAGGTGGTCCCCCGGCTGGCCCACGGTTCCGGAGGGCAGAACAGCACCCCTTAGCTTTTCCCGAGCATGAGCCGAGCCCTGGGGCCCCCGGGGCAGCCTGTACCGTGACCACTAGGACCGCCCACCCGCCCTCTGCCCCCAGCCAGCCGCGCCGACACCCATCCTCTGAGGGAGCCAGAGCGCGGCCGCTTCCGTCCTCTGCCTGCTGGTCCTCTGCCTCTGCGCCAGGCAAGTGCAGGGAGGCGGCTAGGGCCCAGCAGAGTGGAGGGACCAGACAGGCAGCGTGGCCTGGGGTTGAGCCGCTGCGCATACCGGTTTCTCGCTGTGTGTCTTTACAGTGGCTGTGTTTTAAACAAAGCTGTTTCAGATGTGTGTCTGATTAAAGTGAGTCCCTGGGCTGGCCCGATCCACGGTCTTCGTGCCCACGGTCCACCAGGAAAAAAAAAAAAATATATATATATATATATATATCAGAATTGCAAAACCTCAGCACCATTGACAGTTGAGGTCAGATAGTTGTTTGTTGTGAGGGGTTGTCCACTACCACTGGCTGCCTCCACAAACCCCCTCCAGGCATGACAATCAACAAGGGGTTTGGAGACCCATATGAGAATTGGATCTCAAACCCTTGGAGAATGTATAGAGGGAGCTTGCAAGAAAAGGAAGGAGAAACACTGAAAGACAAGGGACGTGTAGGGAGCAGTGTTTGTGGCAGGAGGGAGTTGGTAGACCAACAATTTAGAAGTCAAAAATCCAAATGACTATAGGAGCCAGACTGGTCAGTGACAAGAGAGAAGGAAGCTGAATGGATGGACTGGGGGGGTGTAGGAGGCCTGTCGGAAGGGGGTACCACCGCAGGGTCTCAGCCTGAGTGCTGTCATGGGGAAATGCAAGCCCAGTACCCACAGGACCTCCAGCTTGGGCAGAGAGGTTGGAAATTGAAATATTTATGTGAAATATCAAGATCTGCTAGAGTGAATCAAGCAAATCTGGCTGTAGGCCGGACCTGGCTTGGTCCTGCTAAGTCGCTCAGTCGTGTCTGACTCTGTGACCCTATGGAGTGTAGCCCACAAGGCTCCCCTGTCCATGGGATTCTCCAGGCAAGAATACTGGAGTGGGTTGCCATTTCCTCCTCCAGGGGATCTTCCTGACCCAGGGATCAAACTCATGTCTCTTACATCTCCTGCACTGGCAGGCAGGTTCTTTACCACTGGCACCACCTGGAAAGACTGGCTTAAGAGCAGATGGTCTCCACACTGGTGGAGGGGGCTGAACGCTATCAGAGGAGCATCAGAATGTGACATGGGGTGGACAGGACTCACACATGGCATCTCATCCTCCACACGGCTGCGAGTTTGGCTGGACTTCATGGTTTTGGAGACGGGGGACACAGTGGGCTAAAGTATGACCCTTCAAAGGCCCCCACCCCAGTGCCTCAGAATATGACTGTATTTGGAGACAGGACCTTTATTTTTTTTTTTTTCCATTTATTTTTATTAGTTGGAGGCTAATTACTTTACAATATTATAGTGGTTTTTGCCATACATTGACATGAATCAGCCATGGATTTACATGTGTCCCCCATCCTGAACCCCCCCCCCACCTCCCTCCCCATCCCATCCCTCTGGGTCATCCCAGTGCACCAGCCCTGAGCACTTGTCTCATGCATCCAACCTGGACTGGCGATCTGTTTCACACTTGATAATATAGATGTTTTGATGCTGTTCTCTCAGATCATCCCATCCTCGCCTTCTCCCATAGAGCCCAAAATTATGTTCTATACATCTGTGTCTCTTTTTCGAGACAGAACCTTTAAAGAAATGATGAAGTTAAATGAAGTCATAAGGATTGGCCATGACCTGATCTGACCAGTGTCCTTACAAGAAGAGGAAATATAGACCCAGAAAAGTTCAGAGGAAAGACCGTGTGAGGACACAGCAAGAAGGCAGACACCCAGAAGCCAAGAAGAGAGGCCAAAAAGGAAGTCTGCCCTGCTAGCGCCTTGCTCTTGGACTTCCAGGCTCCAGAACTGTGAGAACATTAAGGTTTCTTGTTTAAGCCACCCAGCCTGTGGTATCTTGTTACATCTGTAGCACATGAATAATATGGAATAACAACCAACTTCCCTGCTGGCTTTTAAAAAGCTGAGAGGGTATTTCCTTCGCATAGGCCAGTAAGGAGGGAGTGGGCATTATGAAGAGTTATCAAAGCCATAGTCAATTCACTCATGGTGGTCAAAGGAATCATAGAAACAGTGTGCTCACCAGTATGGTCACTGACCTACTCATATATGCCTCATTTCTATTATTCATAAAGCAAACCTAAGACCTGTCTGCATTAGCAGTCCCTCTCTCCTCTTTGAATATGGCTTTGCTTCAGCTACCTGGTTCTCTTTTTCTGCCTCTGGTCCCTCCTGGATTCGATGCTTCTATGAACTCTTTTCCTGGACTTTAGGCTTAAGCTATGCTGCACAAATCTTCCAATACTGACCACTCCTTTCGTCTTGAGTGAGTGCTCTGTGTTAAGACTCTGGTGCTTGGTTAAGCCAGTCCAGGTCCCCCTCTCCCAGACAAGGCTGGAAAGTTCAGGAACCTGGAGGAGGGTCAGTCAAAGGAAAAGTGTGCATGTTGTGTCTTAAGGACCCCACATATGTGTCAAGGCTTGTCTTTGGAGGACAAGCTGAATCTGAGGGAGAAAACTGGAAGGAGATGGGCTGGGTGAGATCAAGGCACGGGGAAGAGCATTGATTTTAATGAGCTGTTGGGTAGAAAGAAGATGAAGAGGAGAGGAGAGAGAAAACAAGATGGGATTCTTAGCGCTAAAGTTCAACTGGATTTATTGTGAGGAAACTGAGTCATGGGATGAGGACATAACTAGAGGCTTAAAGAAGGGCTAGAATAGGACTTCCCTGGTGGTCCAGTGGTTAAGACTCCACCTTGCAAAGCAGGGGGTGCAGGTTTGATCCCTGGTCAGGGAACTAAGATCCCACATGCGGTGGGACAGCTAAGGACACAGGCCACAACTGCTGAGCCTGCACGCCACACTAGAGAGCCCGGGGAAGGCAACTGAGACCCACACAGCGACATAAATACGTGAAAAAAAAAAAAATTTTTTTAAGGGGGAGCTAGAAAGAGAGTTAGATGTTGTATTGATGTCTAGGTGGGGCAAGGAATTAAACTCAGCCAGAGGGAGGCTCTGATAAACCTAGACAACGTATTAGAAAGCAGAGACATCACTTTGCCGGCAAAGGTCCGAGAAAAGTCCAAAAGTCCGGCAAAAAGGTCCAGCAAAAGTCAAAGCTATGGTTTTTGCCCTAGTCATGTACAGATGTGAGAGTTGAACCATAAAGAAGGCTGAGCGCCAAAGAATCAATGATTTCAAAATACTATGTTAGAGAAGACTGTCCCTTGGACTGCAAGGAGATCCAGTCAATCCTAAAGGAAATCAACCCTGAATATTCATTGGAAGGACTGATGCTAAAGCTGAACCTCCAATACTTTGGCCACCTGATGCCAAGAGCTCACTCACTGGAAAAGACTCTGATACTGAAAAAGACTGAAGGCAAAAGGAAAACAGAGCAGCGGTGGATGAGATGGTTAGATAGCATCACGAGTTCAATGGACATGAGTTTGAGCAAACGCTGGGAAATAGTGAAGGACAGAGGAGCCTGGAGTGCTACAGTCCACGGGGTCACAAAGAGTCAGACATGACTTAGCAACTGAACAACAACAGAAGGAGGCAGCGGAAGACATCTCCTAAGTAGTGTCAAAGGTCAGCTAGTCCAAAGGTCTATGACAACTGGCAATTAACAGCTGTGCTTTAGCTTCTGTGATGAAAGGCCAAAAAACATATCCATTCCTGCCCCAGCCCCCTCTGCCTAGAACCACGGGGTCATGTTTTATCACAGCATCAAATACTAGAGCCTTTATTATGTTAGAAAAGAACCACAAGGACATTTATTAAGCAACTACAATTGAGCCCACAATCCAGAGATATTGCAAAAGAGGACATTTATTAGGATCCTAATACTTCACTTTTAAACTTAAAAATTATCCTAAACATACTTTCCTTACTGCCTGCATCCCGAATTCCAGACTATATGTCTTTGATCCACTTAAAAAGGGCAGTATTCTACTCTGATTCTACTTTAATCAGAACAAGTGAACAGCAGAACAAAGCATCTTAGAGGCTCCTGAACACAACCCTAGAAGAAATTTTAAAGTGTTCCTATTTTAATACTATACACCTGGAAGTAGTGATGTCAAAAGTCAATTTCTGCTTCATTACTCAGCAAGTTGCAGTTTTGTAGATAAGCCAGTAACTGCCTGATCATTTGGTAATTATCACCATTTCTGTCATGTTTATTTTAGCCTTGTGTCATACAAGGCCACCAAGTATTAATACACCTGATGCAGAGACTTATTAATTGTTAAATCATTTAATTAGAAGATGACATTTACTTTTCTTAAAGAATTCTTTTTTAAACACTTTAGATGTGATACATTTAGCAGAAATATTAAAATTGCAAAAAATCCAACAGCATGCTTCTTTGAAGGAACCACATCTTCTATAGAAAATAAGGTAATGCTGTTAAAAGATTAAAGGAGAGAGATCTCCATGACAGCTTACACTTGTCCCTGCTCTCAACTTTCCTTCCTTAAATCCGATCATCTGCTTTTGTAAAAGGAACCATAAAATAACATCCATGTCTGAGTATCAGGGAGAAGATTTATCCTTTCCTTGGGCATAATCCACTCTCCTGCAATTGAGTTAGCATCTGGCCAACTGGCTGCAGGGATTTGGTGCCACGACACATCCCCAGGCAAGGTTTTTTAATTCCCCACTGCAGCGACCCCCAAATGACGCAGGGTCACCGCTGCCCTCCCCAGAGTGAGGCACGAGGTCTCAGTACATGATCTCATCACCAAAGCAAATGCATGTGTATACTTTTTTTAATCCCTGCATTTCATTTATCCCCGCAAAATAACTAACAAATCTCTGTTTCCTAAAGGCTCTTTGTTCTGTTCGGAGTTACAGCAACCTTTTCTAAAATGCATACAAAGATTTTTTTCCCCCCCACAAATGGGACATTTCAGAGAAGGATGCCCATTTGTTTGTTTGTGTTTCTGTCTGCTTTAATCTCAATTTGGTTTAATCAGTACAACATGTTATGACTTCTGTTAGACCAAGTTCTAATCTAAACATAGCTATTTAGAAAAACTGCTTTCTTTTACATGGGCAGCAAAGAAAGAACAGGTTTGTCAAAGTACAGGGTGTGGAAAGGATTTCTGCTCCCTGGTGGGGTTCTGAGTCCAACTCCATCAGCATTTCTCTCCCACCAAACATCCCTCCTCCCACCGTTTGCAGCAAGTAAGGATTTGGATGAGTTAGGTCTGTTCCTACAGGTAGTCAACTTGTCTGGAATCTCAAAAGCAAACCATCTGTGATGTAAACATTTTTCAGACAAAGTAAGGCTGTCTTTTTTTAAAAAAAAGCTCAAAAGACAAGCTAAGGCATCTCACTGTGTTTGATGCTTTATGACATGTGCCATAAAGAGCAAAGCATGTGTTTTGTTTTTTTTTTTAAACAGCCGTTGATATGCAGAAGAGGCATGATTTCTGAACTGGAGTCAGTGACAGTTGAAATGTTTTCCCTTTTCTTTTCCATTACAATACATCTAATGCCCAAACAAAAACAAAAGGTAAGACTCACAAATCTTTCCTGGAAAAGCTCAGAGGTGTCCCAGTCCCATGAAACTCCTAATTTTTTAAATATTTCTGTATAGTTAAAAATTCTTTTAATTCCCTTCCTACCTAATTTTTAACAGATTACTAAATACAGGTCAGAAACCAACTTCCTGGAACCTCCTGATATTTGATGATTCTAGGAAACATTTTTTTCCCTCATTTTATCACTCTTCTTGGAAACTGTAAGAGAAAACATCCTTGTGGAATTCAAGACAAAGTCCCATTGGTCTCTTGGATACAGCATTTCAGTTTCCACTGAAACCAAGCAGAAATTTATGGGAGCTGCTAATTTAGAGGCAATTTAAGGTACAAGTCAAGAGAACAGGGCTTTGGAAATAATGGGAATCTAAGGCTCTCGTCATTTCTGCAACTGTTTAACTGTTTCACAGTTGTTCTAGTTGTAAAATGGTGATTTAAAATAGTGCTTGATTCTTATTGTTATTAGGAGGCTTTGTTAAGACAATCTTCATAAATAAAGCACTCAGCTCAGTGTGTGGCAACAGTGGGAGTCTCGATAATTTTAGCTCATCATTGGAAACCAGAGCTCCAAACTGTTCCCATGTGGGATTGCTTCTACAGTTATCCCATATCTAGGAGGTTGACTTTGATAAAAATTGATATAAAAATGATGCTAATAACAATGGCACATCTAGGAAGACACTAAATTAAAATCCTGAAACCTCAAGCAGGAGACTTAAGGAATCCACATGAATAAGGAAGAAAAAAAAATTTAGAAAAATTTAAAAGAGCTGGAGAGATTGATTTCAAAGTAAGCAGGACACATGGTGTCATCGAACAAAAAATAATATTCAGGAGAAATGAGATAATGTGCAAAAAAGCTTGGGTTGAAAAAAAACCCATCTCAAAATATGCTTTATGAGACACTTACAAACCATGGTTACATGCCTGGTTTTCTCCAAAAGTGAAATGTTCAATTATTGACATGGCATACATGGTCTAGCCGTTGGCCACTAAAACCATAGAGGTTTTGTTAGAATGAGATGTGGCATTATAGCACAGATGTTGAGTGGTTTTTCTGAAAGAGCTGGACCACATTCTATACCATGGAATAAAGCACAAAAGAGCAGGCTGAAGAGTAAAAATTAAAAATTAGAAAATCTAAACCGGGTCGGCAATATTCCCCCATCGCTTCAAAACCTTAGCCGCAGGAGCTGACTGATTTCAGACTCATGTTCTACGTGAACACATGAGACTATGGAGAATGGCTTCACCACAAAAGCAGTTGGAACAAAGTTATTCCTTTGCTGCCAGAGTTGGGGACAGATCGACCCAGGAGAGGAAAATGACTGAAATGGGACACAGGGCAATAACTATTGGGTTGGCCAAAAAGTCCGTTCGTATCCCCATAGACTCACATGGAAACACCAGAATGAACTTTTTGTCCAATCAGTATTTTGCCCATAACCTTCTAGGCTCTTGTCTCTTCCCACTCACTTTTTTTAGGATAAAAATCTTTTATGAAGGAAAACTCAACAAAGTATTGGAATCACCAGTGTAACCAAGATGGAGGGCTAAACAACATCTCCTTCCACAAATTCCTAAAAGGAAATATTGTTATCACTGCCCTGGATACTGAGAATAATTCAAGTCTAGCTGGTAGAAATGTAGAAGGATTAGAATGAATACCTTCAATAGTATAGCCCATTATTGCTATAATAAATGTGGAATTATAATAAGTAGCTACAATTTACCCTTTATTTTTAATTGGAGGATAATTGTTTCATAATATTGTGCTGATTTCTGCCATACATTTTTTTTTTGTATTTTCTTAAATGTTTTTAATACAATTAACATAAATTAGGTAATATTTGTCCTTTTTTTAGTTTATTTATTTTTTAATTGAAGGATAATTGCTTTACAGGATCTTGTTGTTTTTTGTCAAACATCAACAAGAATCAGCCATAGGTACACCCATGTCCCCTCCCTCCCGAACCTTCCTCGCAAATCCTTCCCCATCCCACCCCTCTAGGTTAATACAGAGCCCCTGTTTGAGTTTCCTGGGTCACACAACAATTTCCCATCGTCTGTCATATATTTTTAAGTGACCATTTTTATTTACACTTATACTTTGCTCAAATGGCACCCCACTCCAGTACTCTCGCCTGGAAAATCCCATGAACAGAGGAGCCTGGTGGGCTGCAGTCCATGGGATTGCGAAGAGTTGAACACGACTGAGCGACTTCACCTTCACTTTTCACTTTCATGCATTGAAGAAGGAAATGGCAACCCACTCCAGTGTTCTTGCCTGGAGAATCCCAGGGATGGCAGGGTCTGGTGGGCTGCCATCTGTGGGATCGCACAGAGTCGGACACGACTGACGCGACCTAGCAGCAGCAGCAGCATACTTTGCTCAACTAGTCAGGCAAGCTCATTAAGTAAAATCTTATAAACTAGTGAGTTGTGTTAGTTGTTTAATTTTGTCCAACTCTTTGCAACCCCATAGACTAGCCCACCAGGCCCCTCCATCCATGGGATTCTCCAGGCAAGAACACTGGAGTGGGTTGCCATTTCTTCCTCCAAAAGGAACTATAGAAAGAAAGAAAGTGAAGTTGCTCAGTCGTGTCTGACTCTTTGCAACCCCATGGACTGTAGCCAACCAGGCTCCTCCATCCATGGAATTTTCTAGGCAAGAGTACTGGAGTGGGTTGCCATTTCCTTCTCCCTTATAAACTAGAGACACATAGAAACAAAGAAAATCACCACAATGTAAAGAAAACACAAAAGTATTGGTTTGTATTTCCTGTTTGAAATGATATATATAAATAGATATACATAATAGATAATATGCTTCCTATTATTATCTAATAATATCTACTATATAATAGATAATATGGGTAACATGGGGTCACAGAGAGTCAGACACAACTGAGTTGCTCAACAACAACAACAGCAACGTGTTACCCACAGTGAACATTCTGTCTCTTTTTAGCAACAGATATGCCAGACACTAAGTATCTTAAATGTATTGAGTTAAGCCTTACAAATATTCCATGCAGGAAAGTCTACAATATTCTCATCTTACAGGTGGAACCAAGGCCCCTAGAGATTAAATGATTTGACCAAGAGGATGTGAGTAGTAAATGGTGGAAAACAGTGTTAGTTGCTCAGTCCTGTCCAGCTCTTTGTGACTCCATGGACTATAGCCCACCAGGTTGCTCTGTCCCTGGGATTCTCCAGGCAAGAATACTGGAGTGGGTAGCCATTCCCTTCTCCAAAGAGTCTTCCTGACCCAGAGATCAAACCCGGGTAAGTGATGGAGAAAGGGGTAAAATGCAGACATCTTCCCATAGACCTCACATTCTTAATTACTCTGCCATGCTGATTCCTTTTGATAAAACATGAGTTGTTTAACAGTGCTCATCATCATTAATATAGAGTCTTCTGAGATTGGTGGTAGATTTCATTTAAAATATTGGACAAACTTTGTCAGATGAACTTGTGGCTAGTTAAAAAGCTGTTCCCTTAACGACGAGCAACAATTTAGAACGAAAAGTATTTTAGGCTTTTAGGCTTCATCCAGATGACAGTGTAGAAAGAAGCAGCAATTCCTTCAAATTCTTGTGGCTTTATTAACGTGGCCAGTTTAAACACATTTGCTGGAATGACAGTTTGCCTCAGGACTTGGGAAGTAAACTGGGTTTCTGCCCATCTCTTATACCACTGGGTATGGAGCAGTCACACTGTACGTTGGATTAACTCTTCTTGAATTTCATGTATTCAAATATGTCTCTGCAGGGTAAATTGTTTTCAGAAAAATGAGATGGTTGGCATATTTTTAGCCTACCAATAAATGTCTTCTTTTACATTAGATATATTTAAAGCTTGGCAAAATACAAAATGCTCGTGTAACAATTTTTTTTTCCTTCAAAATTCTGTAGACATGGCTCCACTGTGTCCAGGGAAAAAGTGAGTCTAAGGCCAGCTTAGCTTTGTTCTTTTGTTTTTCACCTATTTTTTCTGCATGAATGCTTAGACTCTTTTTTCCATCCCTGTAATTCAAATGCTACAAAGTTCTCTTTTCATTTAATCCACTTTGAACACAGTGAGCCCTTTTGATCTGCTCGTTCATTCTTTTTTCAACTCGGGAAACTTTTATTTAATTATATCTTTGAATAATTGCTTCTGTTCCACTTGTTATTTATTTTTCTCCTGGAACACCTATAATTCTGGGGCCAGCTCTCCATCCTCCATACATACCATGTATTCTCATTGTTTTCAACCTTTGTTTTTTCCTCAATGTCTTGATAGAACGTTTTTTGTTATTGTTGTTGTAACAATTATTGCTATTGTTTATAACATGTATTTGGTTGTTTATGACATCACTTCTACTCTTTACTGCTTTAATTATGTTAGTACACATCTTTATTTTTTATAACATATTTCTGATTTACCCAACTACAGTTTCATCTAATATGAATTCCTGTTCCTATTTTATGGCTTTTTTAATATCCCATAGTGATGCCAGCTTTCTGTATTTTTTTTCTCATTCCTATAATAAATCTTTCTCAGAAGTCTACTCTTTCTTTGTGTCTTCTGGATGATATTCTACCTTTCTTCTCTTGTTTTTATGTATGATTTTTTTTTTCCTGTTTAAATAAGGGATCTGTCCAGATCCAGAGTCCAAAAGACAGGATATAGGTATTAACTTTGGCTCTCTTCTTCGTCCAGTTGGGTCCTGGTCAAATTTCTTTTTTTCAGATCTGCATGTGGATGGCAGATGGATATGCCTGCAGCTCCCAGCCTAATACCCCTTCAGTAACATGCATAACCCTCTTAAATGAGATGGGATTTTCTCAATCCCATTGTTTGGGTCTCTGGCTTTGAACAAATGAATCATGTAAGAAAATACAATACAACCAGGATTCCTCCTAGTTCTTCCTACATCTACCATCATCCTTTTCTCCTTAATCCCCTGCCTGACCTTCCTTTTCCCTCAGTTGCTTTCTAGAAGTTTCAGTCTGGGAGTCGAATGAGAAGGATTGGGGTACCCTTGTGACATGAGGGAAGCACTGTGTTTCTGATGGATACTTCAATTCTATGTTGGTAGCAGATGGTGGAAAATGGTTAAAGGGATCTCATGCCAGCATTCAGGACTGCTGATGGTATTGTTCAAACTCATTCCACCAGCCAGCAAGACTTTGGGATTGCTCCAGCTTTTGGCAATAGGTACATGGTTTTGTTTTAGGTTTGGATCACAGTGTTAACTTTTTACCTATTTCTGTAGAAGAGTTTGTTTTGGAGACAACTATCCAGATGTTCTTTTTAAGCTGGAAGTTTTGGAGACTGAGCAAGGAGTTTTTCCTCTACCCTTATTTCATTATTATTGTGACAAAGTGGGCATGACAATACATTGGCCAGAGCCACAAGATATCGACATTCCTTTCCTGACCATGTCACGGGGAATGATTAGAAACTTAAACACCTGACCTATTCTAGTAGCACATGGACTGACAATGAATGAGATGTGGTTTCTAAAACAGGAAAAGTTGGAAATAACTGTGATCAAAATGTCAGAGGGGGCCTGGGAACAGCTTTCCACTCTACCCCAGGGTGATACAGTGACTTTTCAGCAAAAAATTCAAGAGAAAAGTAGGTTTTTTCATCTCCAAGAAAGGTTTAAAAAAAGAAAACAGAAATTGATAAAAATTGTTAATCCAATATTATAAAAAATTGATTCAGAAAGCAAGACCAAGTACTTAGAAATTTGAATAAGTGATAAGTATCAACAGAGGATAAGATGGTTAGATGGCATCACCAACTCAATGGACATGAGTTTGGGTAAACTCAGGGAGTTGATGATGGACAGGGAGGCCTAGCGTGGGGCTGCAAAGAGTTGGACATGACTGAGCAACTGAACTGAACTGAACTGATCAACTAATCTTGAATACTCATTTATGTGACTGGCTATGAAAGTCTACTATTCCCTTTAGAGAAAACTCAGGAGTCTTCAGTTTTATATGTATATTAAAGTAGTTCAGCCACAAAAGATAATGGTTGCTATAATTTATAGCTTATATTTAAGTAATTTTATACAACTTCCAAGTACAAATAATAGTATAATTCTGGATATTTCAATAGGATATTTCTAGGTAGAAAAGTTTCAACCATTTCAAATAGAAACTGATACGTTGGATGGAAAGAGCTAATTTCTGTGGAAATTGAAACTTGAGGTAAACACACATGCACACCTCACTCACACAAACACACACAGGAGCTTCCATCTCTGTTTTCAAGTAACAGTTTGGTCATACGGAACCCAGCTACCCAAGCTGATTTGGGCTTAACTTTCTTTCTGATTTCTGGTATCAGCAAAGCTAAGCATAAGCTGTAATTAAGAGAATAAAGCAGGAACCGGGGAGACAAAGTAGAAATGGAAAATTAATTAAGCTTAAGTGAAATTAGTTTCACTTAATAGACACACACACTAGCCAGCAACAGTAAGCTTATTGGTTCTATTGATGTGAATTCATAAGCCTTTAAAAAGTCTCTATTAAGATTCTGCCTTTGAAAATGTTTCTTATCATCAGTCCCCACAGCTTGATGAAACATTGTAAAGAAAAGTCATCCTCTTGTTGACTTAAGGTTCTTAAAACATTATGATCATCTCCTAACATGAAAGAAGGAGGGCTCTCATCAAAAGGTGAACTGCTGCATCTGCCCAAAACGCCACAGTAACCACTGCATCATCTCCCATCCCCAAGGACATCCCAGCCCATAACAATTTTTAAGCAGTTAAAGTAGAAGGCCCTTGTGAAATTTTTAAACTTTAATGACTCAGGTTTTAGATATGCTAGGAACAAGCTGTAATTTTTCTTGTAATGAATGGTCAATTTTCTTCTCAAAGCTGAAATTCTGTGGGGCATTCAAATACAGTGTACATTCTCATCTAAAATAAGCATTTTTGTTCTTTACAAGATCTGGAATTAAGAAAAAAAAACCATGTGTGCATCTGAGTAATGTGATCTATAGTGCATCTGAGTCATCTACAGTCTATTAGACTGATGTTTAAGTGTTCGCTATTTATGTTTAAAATGTGTGAAAATTCTATTAAGACTTCACATTCATTGACATGCACAAAAGCAAGATTATTTCTTAGAAATAAACAACAACAAAAAAAAATACGCAGCATTCTTTCTCTATAAACTGGTTCCTTCAAAAAGAGAAGCAGGTTTGTCCTCTTATATCTTAACAATAGGTAATTTTTTACTTTTATATTTTAGCTATAAATCACTTTTCTTTATGTCTAATTGGTAACAGGTATCTAAAAAGCAATCCGATGAGAGGACTTGTGTTCTGAGCACCCTGATTTTGAAACATATTTGGAATTAATGTTGAACAACAGATTTCAACAGCATCATATTTGCCTTTTGTGCTGAATAATTCTTGAGTGTGGGAAGTTGACCTTGAAATTTTAAGGATGTTCAGCAACATCCTTGGTTCTTGCTCATTAAATACAGTGGAATTCCCCCACCCAGTTGTGACCACCAAAAATGTCTTCAGACACTGCCAGATGTCCCTTGTGGTGGCAGGAGGGAAGGAGTGGAAGTTTCACCCCCTGGTTGATCACCACCACCCTATGGCCCTTGCTAAACTGTGTTTGCTCTGGAAATGATCCGAGCTCCTTCTTCTTGCTTGAATAAAATTAAAATGTTTGAAGATGTGGTTCTCCTTTGCCCAAAGCTGTTATTGAGGCTCACAGCATACCTGTCAATACCAGCTAGTATGTGCTACTTCATGGTAGAAAATGCCATTGTCTCGGTGATGGGGTAGAAAGCATGCATGTTTTTCAGCTGATGAGCTCTGTTCATCTACAGACAAGCATCACTTTGGGAAGAAAAACACATTTGATGTCAATAGAACCTTAAGTATACCTTCTGATTTGCATTTTTCCCTTGCTTTGTCAGCAATACTTATTGGGCAATGCATATGTTTCCACTGGCAATTTCTGGAAGGAAGTTTCAGGTTGATTAGTCCTACCTTCAGGCCTCTTCCCAGTTGCTATTCAGTCACTTAGTCATGTCCAACTCTTTGTGACCCCATGGACTATAGCACGCCAGGCCTCCCTGTCCATCACCAACTCCCGGAGTTTACTCAAACTCATGTCCATTGAGCCGGTGATGTCATCCAACCATCTCATCCTCTGTCATCTCCTTCTCCTGCCTTCAATCTTCCTTAGCATCAGGGTCTTTTCCAGTGAGTCAGGTCTTTGCATCAGGTGGCCAAAGTATTAGAGTTTCAGCTTCAGCATCAGTCCTTCCAATGAATATTCAGGACTGATTTCCTTTAGGATGGACTGGTTGGATCTCCTTGCAGTTCAAGGGACTCTCAAGAGTCTTCTCCAACACCACGGTTCAAAAGCATCAATCCTTTGGCACTTAGTTTTCTTTATAGTCCCACTCTCCCATCCATACATGACTACTGGAAAAACCATAGCTTGGACTAGACGGACCTTTATTGGCAAAGTGATGTCTCTGCCTTTTCATATGCTGTCTAGGTTTGTCATAACTTTTCTTCCAAGAGCAAGTGTCTTTTAATGCCATGACTGTGGTCACCATCCGCAGTGATTTCAACATCCAATCTCTCTCCAGCTATTAAGTGCTTTCTGTTCAGGTCATTAATTCCATCATAGTTCTCTTTGACAAAGCACACCCCAGCCTTGCTTCCCCATACAAACTCATTCATACAGGCAGCACATGGCAAATTGTAGGGTCTATTCTCTACCTGCCACCCCACAACAACTCTGTAACAGAAGTCAGTAAAGAAGTAGGTCATTTAAAGAGGATCATGGGTGGTCAAGGCAAAAGAAAACTTGATTATTATACCCTGGGTGGATAGTGCTTCTACAGTGCCCAAAGAATAAATTGAAGTTTCCATCCCTAGGAGGAAATATTTGTAGATCTTTGGAGATTTGCCAAGCAAAAAAGAGATATTTGCAAAGCATAGGATGGGGAGGGTAGTTTTTATAAGACACATAAAGAGTAGAAATAGATTCATTTCATCTCAAGTCATTAAGCATATGACCTGAAACAGAATCTGGCGTGGAATCATTTAGGTGTGCGATGTTTGTTTAGGAGCACTTAAGGAATGTCCTTGAGGGAACATCTAGTCCCCTGAAGACTGGTTTGGTTCCATCTGAAATTGAGAAGATGAGCACACAGTGAGGAATGGCAGCCCTGGGGTTCCCTGATGCTGGCGCCCTCTGTCCTATGCATTTGTCCCTGATCCAGTTTCTCCCAGATCCAGACTCTTCTACAAAGGCCAGCATGGCTCCAAAGTCTGTCTGCAATTACATTTACCCTGTTGCTGGCATTTCTTGAAACCACCCTCTAAACCTTCATACAATCTATACACATCATCAGATTGAGGATTAGGCTACAAGTAGTCTCTTTAGGTGGTAAAGAACCCACCTGTCAGTGCAGGAGATGTGGGTTTAATCCAGGGGTTAAGAAGATCTCCTGGAGGAGGAAATGGCAACCCACTCCAGTATGCTTGCCTGGAGAATCCCATGGATCCCAGAGGAGCCTGGCGGGTTATGGTCCGTGTCACAAAGAGTCAAACACAACTAGAGGACTTAGCACAGCACAGCGCAGTCTCTTTAGGAGATTTGACATAAGATTAAAAATAAAAAACTAGAAGCACAAGTTGCCCACAAAGCCTTAATAGATGAATCAATCTTTGGAGCAAAATCCCAATATTTTACAGGTAACCAGTTACGGAGGTAAGTATTCAAGCCCTGAGGGTTACCTGCGGGCGCAGGTCTCCACTCTGGACATCTGCCTGCCAAATACAAAATGCACCCACTCCAGCAGGTGGGAGCTGGTTGTCCCCAGCAACCAGTTAAGCGGATGCACTGTTGTTGCAGCCATGACCTTCAGGCCCAAATCTAAATGTACAAAGAACAAATATTTTTCCATTTTCCCAGTAAACTCAGTTTTGTTTTTATGGAGTGCTCATTTCACTGGATGAGGATAAGGAAGAGAGAAACATAATCTCACAAAATTCAGGGTCATCCCCGGAGATGAGTCTCTTCCCTTATACCAGTATAGAAGCTGACTCAGTGCCTGGCTAGATGAAAGGCTGATCCTTAATGCCACCTTGGGGAAAAAATGGGATACAGAAGGGTCAGCTAAGGATGTGGGTGTGTCTGAAGATGATCCACAAGGCAAGTGATCTGATATGTGTCCAAATCACTACCACATCCTCCTCCCACTTACCCATAACAGTTCTTCCCTCTGACAAAGAGAAGTTCCTGTTCAATTTCCCTGAACACCATTTCATTTATGCATTAAAAGCTCACATTTCTCCTACACTCTTATTTGTCATGAGTCTCATTTACCACTTTGCTCAACCTTATTTGGCCATCAGGAGCACCCTCAGTTGTAGTTTACCCATTTTAAACAGCAGAGAGAAACAGATGTAAAAAACTCTCTGGAAAAAAATCCTCTTGGGAAAGAATATTGTTGAATTCCAAATGATAGGATTCCTTGTCTGGTAGAACTGAGCACAGAGTACATCTAGAAAAATCATCAGCTCTCAAAGGACTTTAAATAAATTTAAACTGAAAAACTTATTTGTTTCTGTAATTTCACTGCTTCCTTTTTTTCCTGAAGAGTCTTGGAATACTGCAGCTACAATGCAGTATTTTACAAAATGACTATGTAAAATAAATGTCTCCATGATGCAACTATTGCTTTAATGTTAATGAAACTACCTAAAAAGCAGCATTTATTGAGGAAAATCATTAACACAATGCATACAATCCTCTACACTTATTTCTTTTAAGCAAATTGTGAACTTTTGTCCCTTTTTATGGTTTCATTAGCACCTAAGATACCAAACACGTATACACATATACCCACAAATATAGTATGGAGATGACACTAAAGGCAAAATTGTGTAAATCTATCTTTATACAAACAGAATGTTAATTTACCACTTAATGTTCCAGCAAATTTAATATCTATCACGGGTTTTAACCCTAAGGTTAGCCAATCTCACCTTTCAAAATGAGATACTTGGAATTGATTTCCTCTGTGGATAAAGAAAGACAACAAAATATACAGCTAAAAGTATTTGGTGGTTGTTATTCAGTTGTATGTATTTCAATGATATCTGTGGTATTATTGTTATGATCTTTAGCTTTGCAGTTTAATCAATTGAAAGGAATTACTTCTTGGCTATAAAAAGTGATGAAATGCAGAAGAAAACGTTTTAGGTTATAAAAAGAGGAAGATACACAAGCAAAAAAAGAGACTTGGAATGAATATGGGGATCATTCTGTGATATTGTTTTTAAAATACAGAAAGAAAAATAACTGACATGTAGACATTAGTCTAGAATTATTGTGCCTAAGTACAAAAGAAAAATTCTCTCACATGCCCACAAATAAAGCGACAATTTGACCACTGAAAACTCAATGTATAAATCTATTTTATTTTGTTTTGTTTATTTATTTATTTGCTGCTCTGGGTCTTAGTTGTGGCATCCTATGTTAGGAGTGAAAAAGGCTTCCCAGGTGGTACTAGTGGTAAAGAATCCACCTGTGCCAATGCAAGAGATGCAAGAAACATGGGTTCGATCCTTGGGTCAGGAAGGTCCCCTGGAGTAGGAAATGGCAACCCACTCCAGTCTTCTTGCCTAGAAAATTCTGTGGACAGAAGAACCTGGTGGTCTATAGTCCATGGGGTTGCAAAGAGTGAAAAAAATTCTTTCACACACAGGAGTGAAAAAACTCTCTTCTGCATACCAATAACTTGAGATCCTCAGTCAAATTAAACATATGATTTGTATAAAGATAAAGAAAAATGTGATTTATTCTGAAAAAATTGTACCTATGGGGAAATGCATTTTAAGTTCAAAAGGGGAAAGCAAACAAATTGTCCTAGAATTTGGTGAAAGGTTACTATATCACAAGCTCTTATGAAGCACCTTCCATACATTACCTTGTTTATTACCCTCTAGTACACACTGGCTGGCAGATAGGATCTTATTATTTTTTCCATATTCATCAGGGCAACTGAAGCTGAGAGGCTGAGAACCTGGCATGAGTGGGAAACAGAATCAAACTCACACTGATCCCAGGGCCTCATTCATCTCGCCTATAGTGACTTTGCCACTTCATCCATCACCACCACCAACCCCCAAGACTAGTGATGGTCATTTTTGTTCTGAAATATCTTATTTTGATCTCTTGTTTTCCTGAGGTTAGAAATATATAAACTAAAATCCCTTTTAGAAAATAAAAGCCCTGAGTTCGAGGCCAGAGCATCAATTTCTTAAAGTCAATGGCTATAGTTGAAACTCCTCTGCATCCCAAACCACATCTGAGTAGCTCATAGGCAGTGGGGCTTATTGATTATTTGATTTGATTTGATACACAATATAGCTTAAAGAACTGAAATGACTTAAAAGTTTCTATTTATAATTTGACAAGTTAGGCTTGCATAAGCTAATAGCTGATGTCCCAACCAGAAATACCACTCCTCTTAGGCCCAGAATGCTGTGTGCTTTAATATCCAGAAGTGTTGACAAGAGTTGTTGCATTTGTTGCTGTTTAGTCTCTCAGTTGTGTCTGACTCTTTGTGACCTGTGGACTGTAACCCACCAGGCTCCTCTGTCTGTTGGATTTTCCAGGCAAGAAAAAACTGGAGTAGGTTGCCATTTTCTTCTCCAGGGGATCTTCCTGCCCAGAGATTGAATCTGCCTCTGCTGCATTGCTGGTGGGTTCTTTACCACTAAGCCACCAGGGCAGTCCTTTGACAACAGTAGATAGCACTGAAAAAGTACAATTTCACGTCATAAAGTATGGGATGCATTCTTTCATGTGTGTATGGCAACACATTTTCAGGAGTTCCTGGAATAAATATGCTTTGAAATCCCCCAGGAACCTTGACAAACACCTCAGGATATTTAAAATGTCTACATGGCCATGTAGCATGGACTCTGGCCTCCTTTAAATGCCATGAGAGTTCTTCAAGTGGGGCATGGACTAATCTGGCTGGGGGTGAGTCGGGGAACACTGAGCAGGTGGGAAGAAGCAGAGCACTGAACTGGCATTCAGGAGAGGACGTCATCACTTTGGGGTTGGGTAACTCAGATGAGGGCCTGGAAGGATCTCAAGTTGGACTCACCTAGCCTACAATTGTTTAAGGGAGATCCACTTTTCCTTTGAGTTAATTTTACCTCTTCCCTTCTTCTAAAGCTTCCTCCCTTTGCCTTTTGGCTGCAGTTATTACTCAAAGTGATTTTTGAACGTTTATGTCACACCCAGTACTTAGGAATTAAGGACCATTTTTGCACTATGTATATTTCTTTAATTGGTACATGTCACAGGGAACACCCTATAGAGTCACAGTGCTGGCAGAGACACAAGGGAGATTGTTTGCTTTCTCTTTCTCTCACCACACTGTGGGTGAGTGTGCATTTGTGTGCAAGTGTGCTGAACCATACAGGGTGGGCAAGGTGAGGTATTAGTCTTCATAGGCTGTCATAACAAAATAACACAGACTTAGTAACTTGAACAACAGAAATTTATTTCTGACAGTTCTGGAAGCCACAAGTTCGAGATCAAGGTGCTGGCAGGACAAGTGTCTGCTGAGGACTTACTTCCTGGCTCACAGATGCTTTCTCACTATGTCCTCACATGGCCTTTCCTCTGAACAGGTACATCCCTGTGTCTCTTCCTCTTCTTATAAAGACAGCAATCCTATTGGATTAAGGCCCCACCCTTATGACCCCCTTTAACCTAAGGAGCAAGGAGCGTATGTGCTCAGTCATGTCCAATTCTTCCTGACCCCATGGGTTGTAGCCCACCAGGCTCCTCTGTCCGTGGAATTTTCCCAGCAAGAGTACTGGAGTGGGTTTCCATTTCCTCCTTCAGGGGATCTTCCCAACTCAGGAGTCGAACCCACATCTCCTGCAGCTCCTGTATTAGCAGGCAGATTCTTTACCAATGAGCCAGCTGGTGAGCCCCATTTAGCCTAAATTATCTCTTAAAGGCTCCATCTCCAAAATCATTCATATTAGGAATTAGGGATTCAACATTCAAATCTGGGGGGGGAGGGGGATACAGTTCAGTTCATAAAAGTAGGTAGAAAGAATCTGAAGAATGTCTTTGAGGAAATCATACAAGCAGAGAAATATTTCCCCTCTAGAAATGTGTATGAAGCCACTAGTTCACTCCTGACATATGACTCAAATCAGAGCTATCACCAAAGAACAGAAGTGAGGCAACACAAAGATAGAGCAGGAATATGTGGGAATAGGAAAGACCCAAGATTTCAGATGACTGCAAGCTGGATGGGTAGTAACAATGCAGTATGGCTGCTAAAAACAAGCAAATAATTCCTAATTCAATGGTAGGCTTCATTATAAAAACATCTCAGGACTTCCTTGGTGGTCGAGTGGTTAAGACTCCATGCTTTCAATGCAGGGGACATGAGTTCAATCCCTGGTCGAGGAACTAATATCTCACCTGCAGCCCAGCAGGGGCAATAAAAGGTGCTATATAGTATATCTGTTTAGGGTACTGGCCAGACCACACAGGAATATTCATGATTAATTCTGGGAGTAAGCTCTGAAGAAAGAGCTACCTATCCACCACAGAAAGATGGCCACGCTGAGATGGAGAGTAGCAAATTGTGTGTTATTCTTCTCAATTTTTGACTACCACTCCCTGAGAGAGGATTACACATCCCTACAATATTAACATCAGGCTTAGCAATTTCACCTGTAAGCTGGATGAACCATGAACCATGAGCAGAAGTAATGTGGACCAGTTTTGAGGAAAAGTTTCCACAGTGATTGCATGGTTTTATCATAGCTCTTTTCTTTTGGCTTCAAACCAATAGTGTCACAAAAGGGACCATTCTTCAGCCTGGGTCCCAGGATGGTGAGTAAGAAATCACAATGGTGGTTTACATCATAAGATTTGGGATTGTTACTGAACATATAGAAAATTGGCTGGTGAGAGGGAGTGAAAAAAGTATGAAGCCAGGGAAGGTTAAAGAAGTATCAATCCCTCATGTAGGTCCTGGCACATAAGTAGGTACTCATTAAATATCTATCAAATTAAATTTAAGTAGAACAAGCTTTTCAGTTGTGGTCCCCAACATATACAAAGCTCCATTAACCTGGTTGTCAAATAATCAAGAGTTTAGATGGTTCCTAAAGACCAAAACCACCCTTATGGCAGAAAGTGAAGAAAAACTTAAAAACCTCTTGATGAAAGTGAAAGAGGAGAGTGAAAAAGTTGGCTTAAAGCTCAACATTCAGAAAACTAAGATCATGGCATCTGGTCCCATCACTTCATGGGAAATAGATGGGGAGACAGTGGAAACAGTATCAGACTTTACTTTTTGGGGGCTCCAAAATCACTGCAGATGGTGACTGCAGCCATGAAATTAAAAGACGCTTACTCCTTGGAAGGAAAGTTATGACCAACCTAGATAGCATATTAAAAAGCAGAGACATTACTTTGCCAACAAAGGTCCATCTGGTCAAGGCTATGGTTTTTCCAGTGGTCATGTATGGATGTGATAGGTGGACTGTGAAGAAAGCTGAGCACCGAAAAATTGATGCTTTTGAACTGTGGTGTTGGAGAAGACTCTTGAGAGTCCCTTGGACTGCAAGGAGATCCAACCAGTCCATCTAAAGGAGATCAGTCCTGGGTGTTCATTGGAAGGACTGAGGCTGAAGCTGAAACTCCAATACTTTGGCCACCTCATGCAAAGAGTTGACTCATTGGAAAAGACCCTAATGCTGGGAAGGATTGGGGGCAGGAGGAGAAGGGGACGACAGAGGATGAGATGGCTGGGTGGCATCTCCGATTCGATGGACATGGGTTTGGGTGGACTCCGGGAGTTGGTGATGGACAGGAATGCCTGGCGTGCTGCGATTCATGGGGTTGCAAAGAGTCAGACACAACTGAGTGACTGAACTGAACTGCAAGACCAAAAAGGTGATAAAGAACTTTCCTTCTCCATGTAAACTCAAAATGTGACATTACTAACAGTGTAAGAGGGTTCCCTTTTCTCCACAGCCTCTCCAGCATTTATTGCTTGTAGTCTTTTGGATAGCAGCCATCCTGACTGGCGTGTAATGGTACCTCATTGTGGTTTTGATTTGCATTTCTCTAATAATGAGTGATGTTGAGCACCTTTTCATGTGTTTGTTAGCCATCTGTATGTCTTCTTTGGAGAAATGTCTGTTTAGTTCTTTGGCCCATTTTTTGATTGGGTCATTTATTTTTCTGGAATTGAGCTTCAGGAGTTGCTTGTATATTTTTGAGATTAATCCTTTGTCTGTTTCTTCATTTGCTATTATTTTCTCCCAATCTGACGGCTGTCTTTTCACCTTACTTATAGTTTCCTTTGTAGTGCAAAAGCTTTTAAGTTTCATTAGATCCCATTTGTTTAGTTTTGGTGGGAATGCAAACTAGTACAGCCACTATGGAAAACAGTGTGGAGATTCCTTAAAAAACTGGAAATAGAACTGCCATATGACCCAGCAATCCCACTTTTGGGCATACACACTGAGGAAACCAGATCTGAAAGAGACACGTGCACCCCAATGTTCATTGCAGCACTGTTTATAATAGCCAGGACATGGAAGCAACCTAGATGCCCATCAGCAGATGAATGGATAAGGAAGCTGTGGTACATATACACCATGGAATATTACTCAGCTGTCAAAAAGAATTCATTTGAATCAGTCCTAATGAGATGGATGAAACTGGAGCCCATTATACAGAGTGAAGTAAGCCAGAAAGATAAAGAACATTACAGCATACTAACACATATATATGGAATTTAGAAAGATGGTAATGATAACCCTATATGCAAAACAGAAAAAGAGACACAGAAATACAGAACAGACTTTTGAACTCTGTGGGAGAATGTGAGGGTGGGATGTTTTAAAAGAACAGCATGTATACTATCTATGGTGAAACAGATCACCAGCCCAGGTGGGATGCATGAGACAAGTGCTCGGGCCTGGTGCACTGGGAAGACCCAGAGGAGTCGGGTGAAGAGGGAGGTGGGACGGGGGATCGGGATGGGGAATAAGTGTAAATCTATGGCTGATTCATATCAATGTATGACAAAACCCACTGAAATGTTGTGAAGTAATTAGCCTCCAACTAATAAAAAAATTAAAAAAAATAAAAAAAAGAAAAAAAAAAAATGTGACATTACTGGATTCACATGCACATGCTTAGTCACTAGTAGTGTCTGACTCTTTGTGACCCTGTGGACTGTAGCCCATCGGGCTCCTTTATCCATGGGATTCTCCAGGCAAGAATACTAGAGTGGGTTGCTATTCCCTTCTCCAGGGCATCTTCCCAATCCAGGGACTGAACCCAGGTCTCCTGCATTGTGGGCAGATTCTTAAAATTTGGGCCATACTGGATTCAGTCCTGCCAGTCCAGCATTTATAGACGGTCAAGTGGCCATGTTATTTATGCTAAAACAGTGTCCACTACAAGCTACATGTGATTTTGATTCTACATAGAAACCCTCATGTAGGAAGAATATAATTATATATGATCATTGTTGCCAATATCTTCTCTTAGCTTCCACTTGCCCACTTAAAAATCTACAGTGGTATTTTAACCAATTTCCCTTGCAAGCATTCATGTCTTAGATGAACTCCATATATTCCCCTCCCTCTGCTTCATAAGAGGTGCTTTCCACTTTAACAGGTCAAACTCTTGGTTGCAACATACACACACAAACTTTGGCTCGCTTCTTTTTCTCATGTTATCCACATCCCCTGCCTCTCTTGTCCATAGTAAGAAAGCTCCCCTGTTCCTCCCAAGGTGTCCAAATTCTACCATTAAAAGTTCAGGTAGATTTTGTATCCACAGAACTTCTAATCACTCCAACTACTAATAATCTATTTTCTGACCCTTTTGTAATGTGGTCTTCCACTTCATTATTTTCTAGTGATTGATGCCTTTGTTTTGACTGCTTCCAACTAAAATGTTCTGAAGACTAAACATCTGCTTTTTCATTGACTGCTAGCAAGAATTATCAGTCATGATGAGGTCTTTCCAACCAACTTGACCTTCTGTCAATTTATGATAATTTTCCATGAATAAAAATTCAAGGTGTAAAAACAATTTGGTGAACTGGAAAAGCTTTGGTGTGTTCTAGATCATGTGGGTTAGTTGACTGAACTCTTTATTTTTCTTTTCTCTTTTAAATAATTTGCCTATTATCTCTACTGCTATTATCTACTTCTTGACAATATTTTCTAGAATAAAGAATTCTTAAAATAGTAGAAATTTAAAGGAAATTGTAAAATATGATAAAAACTTAGCAAAATATGTTAAATATGAGTTTGTTGGGTTTGTAATAATCTAAAAAACATGTGATAATGTTAACTGGAAAAATCAAGACATGGTATTATCACACCTCTAATAATATTAACATTAGCTACTATATTAACAATAGCTAAAGGATTATAATGTAACTTTCACACATAAGCTCACTTAATTCTTACAAAACCATAGAATATTGGAATTTTTATCTTTATTTCATGTAAGAGAAAAAAGTTTAGCAAAGCTAACTTACTTATCCAGGTTCACACAGCTAGCAAGGGAACAGGTACTTGAGTTGAGATCCACTTGATTCTAATGGTATTATGGTCTTAACACTATGCTCTAAATATGTATGGAAAACTACAATACAAAGACTGGAAGAAGAGACACAAACATTAACAAAGGTTTTCTTTGGGTAATAGAATTATGAAAATCTTTTTTTTTTAACTATTTCTCTGTACGTTTCAAATTTCTCGTAATGTACGTAAAGAAATAAAGCAGAATGATTTTTTAAAGCCTACAAATGGTAATTCCAGTACCATTCCCAATAGTGGAGTTAAGGGTAAAATAGTCTGATCAGATCTTCCTGTGAACTCTGAGACATGATCCAACTCCTACATACACAAGTATAAAGAAATCCTATTCTAGGAAGACAAGAAATAAAACGTAAAGTCATTACCTAAGCTGCTGCTGCTGCTAAGTCGCTTCAGTCATGTCCGACTGTGCGACCCCATAGACGGCCAGCCACCAGGCTCCCCGTTCCCTGGGATTCTCCAGGCAAGAACACTGGAGTGGGCTGCCATTTCCTTCTCCAATGCATGAAAGTGAAAAGTGAAAGGGAAGTTGCTCAATTGTGTCCAACTCGTAGCAACCCCATGGACTGCAGCCTACCAGGCTCCTCCATCCATGGGATTTTCCAGGCAAGAGTACTGGAGTGGGGAGCCATTGCCTCCTCCCTTACCTAAGCTAGTTCCTTCTTTTCTCTGTCTTCTATCCCAACCCATAGCCCATCAACACTGCATCTCTACCCTTGTACCTTTTAAATTTCTTTTCTGAGAAATTTAACAGAAAAAAAGTGGAATGGATACATCATAGTAACAATGGCTACCATTCACTAGATGAATCCACTTCTATACCCAGCCAAATAATAGCCTTTCAATGAACTGTTTTATCTTTCCAACATTCCATTTCTCACCTCCCATATACACAATCCCTTAACATGATGCATTTCTACTGTTCAGTAAACAGAATATAAACAAATGCCTGCTCTGTGATCATAAATGTATCACTGCAGAGATTTCTGAGAGGAACTCCCAGGTACACATTTCAGAATGATGCTTCTTAAAATAGAAAAGGGGACATGGAGCCTCAGATTCAGTTCCTGAGCCCAACCACATCCTGTCGAACTCCACAAGAAAAGTTGCCTCTACTCCGTTGAGGGAGATGAGGAAATACCTCTTTCCCCTAGCTTCTCTAAAGAGACATGGACTGCCTTTACTGAAAGAGCTTTTAAGGATCAAGGAGCTCTCTTGAGGAAAGCTGCCTGGCTTCTCTCTCCCAGGACCTGCCTAGATGCTCAGAGCCAGGGACTCTTGTGGTGCGTACACCCTGTTGTTTCCCAAAGTCAACAATTAAGCTAACAAATCACTGACTTTAACAGTGATAAAAATGTGTTGAATATAAACAACAAATTTTTGGTTCAGCTAATTGGACTACTGAAAAAATATTTCGTAGAAACATGACTCCTTTCTTTTGTTTTTGCCATTTTCTGTTTACTTTTCTTCTCTCTTTTTAATCCAAAGCACCACCAACTAAATTCCCAGCATTTTCACACTGTTCTGCTGGTTTATCATATTACTTTGGAGGAGGGTAAATAATCAATTAAATCCATTACCTCTAATTCCTATCTTTCAATTAGATATGGTCTGATAAAGTTACACATAAACACTGGACCAATTGCAGTTTATACCCAGATTCCCAAGAAATCTAAGCATATCATTCCTTGAAAGAATTCAAATGATCTATTTAGAGTTACAGTGAGAATGATTTAGGGAACAATTATTGTTGTTTTCAGTCACTAAGTCGTGTTTGACTCTTTGCCACCCCATGGACTGCTGCACACCAGGCTTCCTTCACTGTCTCCTGGAGTTTGCTCAAACTCATGTCTATCGAGTCAATAATGCCATCCACCCATCTCATCCTCTGTCTCCCCCTCCTTCTTTTTGTCTTCATCTTTCCCAGCATCAGGGGCTTTTCCAACGAGTCAGCTCTTCGCATCAGGTGGCCAAAGTATTGGAGGTTTAGCTTCAGCATCAGTTCTTCCAATGAATCTTCAGGGTTGATTTCCTTTAAGATTGACCGGTTTGATCTCCTTGCAGTCCAAGGCACTCTGAAGAGTCTTCTCCAACATCACAGTTGGAAGGCATCAATTCTTCTTCAGCGCTCAGCCTTCTTTATGATCCTACTCTCACATCCATACATGACTACTGGAAAAACCATAGCTTTGGCCGTACCAACCTTTATCAGCAAAGTGATGTCTCTGTTTTTTAATATGCTATCTAGGTTTGTCATTGATTTTCTTCTAAAGATCAAGCCTTTTAATTTCGTGAACTTTATTATAACAAGGTTCTTGATGGCATACAAGTAAACATTTGAGTATTTAGAATGTTTTCTGCAAAATAACATCTACTTTGAGCAGCTGAGCAGTGACCCTTCTTTTTAGACTTTCAAAATCAGAGACTTTTTATTCTCACTCTCTTCTAATACAGAAGTAGCTGTTAACAGGTTAGAACTGTGGCTATTGTGCTAAGTGAATGGCATCAAGAAAATATTGGGCTGGCCAAAGAGTTCGTTCAGGTTTTTCCATAACATCTTACAGGAAAACCTGAACAAATTCCCTAGTCAACCCAATATGTGTTCCTATAGGCAACAGTAACAATAGGAGTATTAACCAGGTTCGCAAAGCTAGCTCAAGCTTCATCAACCTGATGAGCTGTGATCCAAAATACACTGAGGTGGGTGGAGTTTGGAGCTGCCAGTCTGGACTGCACACCGTCTTCTTGAATTCAGAGTCTCCTCTTCTTGCGGCTATAGGCTGGTTGAGTTTGGGCATGAGAGTTTGGTTTCAGCGGAAAACTTGAGTAGTTATTCAAAGCAATGGAGCATCGAAGACTCCATTCTGACTTGGGCATGGAAGTTTGTTATAAATGCAAATAAAGTTTGTTCTCCAAAATGAAAACAAAGAAAAAAGAAACAGTTAATAACCTAAATGTCCAACAATAAGAAGATAATTGATAACTGGTGATGTCACTGTTGATGAAATAACATATTCATTCACAGTCATGTTTTTAATCCGTAGTGACTGTAAAAATATTAAGGTATAATATTAAGTAAAAGAGACAGGATTCTAAACAATATATGATTGTGATCAAAATCTTAGGAAAAGTGTCTGTATTTAAAAGTAAAAGTTCTATCAAAATCTGAAAGATATGTGTTTTAGGAGTATAGAAATTTTTCTTCATCTTCTTTATGTCTTTTCCAAATTTTCTACAATGAGAGTGTGTTACCTTCTTTTTTAGGTTTTTTTTAAAAAATTTTTAAACTGGAGTATAGTTAAGTTACAGTAGTTTGTTATTTTAAGCACACAGCAAAGTGATTCAGTCACACACACACACACATATATATACATGTTCTTTTTCAGATTCTTTTCCCTTATAGGTTATTACAAGACACTGAATATAATAGTTGTATAGTTCCCTGTGCTATACAGTAGGTCCTTGTTGGATATATTGCTTTTGTAGTAAGAAAAGACACCCTAAGTATCTTTAGAAAAAAAATCACCATGGAATAGATCTTCTTTCTCTCCTGGCTTGTTCCACTGTTAGTCTCTTTCCCAGAAATTCTTCAGGCAATCCTTATTCCACGGTTTCCTTCATGATGCCAGCAAATTTTTCTTTCCAAGATACAAATCCGATTTTATCATTATCTTCTTTAAAACCTTCAGGGGTATCCCATTTCCTAGAAGAAAAGAGTCCAGACTCCTTTGCCTAAAGTATAAAGCATTACCAACCTCCAGTCAGCTGATGGTGTTTACAGCCACACTCTGCGCTTCCATTCCCCCTCATCACTGGCCCTGACACACATCAGACACACATCAGCCACTGTGGATGCCTCTGTATGAACTTTCACACCAGGGTTCCTTTCTCCCTCGATTTTCTCTGCCCAAATATCCTGCCCCGATTTGCTACCTGTCAAACTCCTACTCATTTTTCAAAAATCACAATATTAAACCATTCCATTCCTCAATGTGTAAAATAATTATCATGATAATATGGAATGATGTGAGGACTACATGTGTTGATACACATGTGAAATAGTTGTTGGCACGTAGCAATCGCTTCATCAGCGTCAGCTGTTGGCATCTGAAATGTACTGCCATCGTCCTTTCCACTTCCCACGTTGTCTTTGCTCTGTGGCACTACATATGATCCACAACACCGTTCTAGCCTTCCCTGGGCTGCAAATATAGCAACGCTATTTTTTCTATGCCTGTCTTCTATGCTGGGGCCACATCCTGGCCAACAACTAAGTTATACCTGTCTTCATGGCCCCTGCTCCTTGCCCATCATTGGTACTCACGAATGTTCATCAAGTTGAAAAGATTGATATCAAACAGTATTTTATTGCATCCTGATTCAAGAAACCAAATAAAATCAGGCATTTTAAACTCATGGATTGGAATTAGATGGCATTGATATTATTCTATTAATTTTATTAGGTGGGATAATAGTATAAGATGCTTGTCTGTTCTCTGAAGTATTTAGGAGTGAAAAGTCTATGGTACCTAGAATTTGCTTAGACATATTTCAGCAAACAAAAATCAAAAATAAAGCAAGAGGCTGAAGATAGATGGGGCACAGTTGGTAAGGGAAGGGGGGGGCAGTTAGTGATGTGCATACCTTGGAGTTCCTTATACTGCTCTTTCTCTGTTTTAATGAATGCTTGAAAATTGCCATAGTAAAAGCTCACCAACAACACTATCAAATGAACCAAAAGAATGCTAGTATTTTCACAAAAGAAAATCTATGGAAAAACTCATTCAGTAAGCAAGTGAGTACCTTCCCAGTGTGCCGAAGGTCCTGTTCTCACCGATGATGAGTCAGAATAAAGAGCCTACCTAACTTGGAATTGGCAACTCCAGTCATCAGAAAGTTCCTTTTGCTGGGAAATGGAAACCAAAGACCCCCCACCTTTCAGGATAACTAAACTGAAAATAAATAAATAATTCATGGCAATGAGTTCTCTGCTAATATAAATGCAAATGATCCACTTGATTTACATGCAAATAGTCTTTTTTTTCCCCAAAATCTATCAATAGTGGAAAAGTCAATAATGGTGATGAAGGAAAGGTGACTTCCAAAGTTTTTTTTAACATTAAAAGAAAATTAAAGCTCAGTGTTAACAGATGTCCTTCCCATCTGTCCTTCCCACCTTCCCAGACCCGAATCCAGGCTTAGGAGCCAGAACCACCAAGTAGCTGTTGATTCACCCTGTGACCTCAGGGACACCCCTAGGTCCTTGTTTCCCTAGAAATGGAGTGAAGAATTCCCAGCAGCAGAAATATCCAGAATCATCTAGACCTAAGCAGACAGGAGTCCCTCCAGTGCCAAGGATCATCCCATCTCAGATTCCAAAGTCCCATATGCCCTTGATTTGTCGTCATTCAGCCATTAAGTCATGTTTGACTCTTTGTCACACCATAGACTGCAGCATACCAGGCTTCCCAGTCCTTCACTGTCTTCTGGAGTTTGCTCAAACTCATATCCATTGAGTCAGTGATGCTATCTAACCATCTCATCCTCAGCCACCCCCTTCTTCTCTTGCCCTCAGTCTTTGTCAGCATCAGGGGCTTTTCCAATGAGTCAGCTCTTCACATCAGGTGGCCAAAGTGTTGGAGGTTTAGCTTTAGCATCAGTTCTTCCAACAAATCTTCAAGGTTGATTTCCTTTAGGATTAACTGGTTTGATCTCCTTCTGTCTAAGGGATTCTCAAGAGTCTTCTCCAGCACCACGGTTCAAAAGCATCAATTCTTCAGCACTCAGCTCTAAGCCTATTTTGTTTGTCTCAGGGTAATAGACAATAGTCAAGAGCTGTCCACCAACAGGACTCTTTTGTGTGGATTCACCAGTTTATGTTCCTTAATATACACAAAAAGGGTCAGATCAGGATACATTCTGACTGTTGGCCTTTAGATACTGAAACTAGAATTATTAAGCATTAACTGCATGGTGTGATCAGTGATAAGCAGCGCCTTTATTGCAGGATTAGTACAAAGCGGCTGTTATATAGTCTCATTTGTGTTAAGTGTTGCAAAGCGCTAGGCACCCTATAACACCAATAAAAGCCAGTACCCTTCTGTAAAGCACTGTTTACTTGAAAGACACTTTAGAATCTCCCATGACAAAGGGGTTGAAAGTGATTTTATCATTGAAAAAAACAATACTTCCAACAATAATTTTATTGTTGGAAATAAATAAATATATTTCTCTTAATAACTTAAAAGAAACTATATATTCAATATACACAATGCATATGCAACTATATAAACTAATAATTAAACTCTCAAATTCACTATTGGAAGTAAGGACAATTTTTTTTTTATAGCATCAGTTACTGAGTACAAGAAGGTCAATCCAGATAATAAAATGAAGCTTTTTTTTGGAACCACAGCATATGAAACTGATTTGAGTTCTAGCAAATAGGGAGAATGTGTTTGCTACTGACTGCTTAAAAATCAGCAAGGAGCCTCAAAGGAATAGGCAGTCAGTCGTCTCCCAAAGTTGCTTAAAAATGATTTCCAGAGTATCTTCCAATTTGAAAAGTATATTTCAGGTGGTCTGCCTTAAAATAAAGGCTAAATGGCACCACAGCAATCCACCAAGATGGGCCCAACCAAGATGTCATGGCCAAGATGTGTCAGTAAGTCCTCCAGAGCAGTCAAGATGACTTACAGGCAGGGAGAGGCCACAGGCCCTCGTGGCTGTGTCAAAGTGGAGTGAACAGAGAAAAATGAACAGCGGAGTCCAACGCTAGAGGCTCTTTACTCAATCAATCTAAAATTAGAAAATCACGCTGAGCTGCTTGAGCAATGGGCGATTCTAGATGATTTGTGAGTTACAGCATAGGACAAGGATGAGGTGAGGCTAGAAAGGCCCCAAGGATGTGAATTTTAAGAAAGCAGCTGTTCTCCGAGCTGGAGAAAAGCCTCCTCAAATTTGCCTCTCTTGCCCCTCCCTGGTCCTAACCCTGAGCCGCAGGTTGTATTTACTTCACAGGGTCGATGATTCTCTCAAATGCTTCCTGGAAGACCAGCTCACGGTACATTAGCATAATTATCCTTACGAGAACTTATCCCAGTGCTCCATGGGACAGGGACACTGCCAGATTTAGGAGGCAACCGTTCCCTCAGACATGAGAGACATGTGACAGAACCTGCCACTAAAGACCCAGCCCTGTATTCCTAAACTAGGACTTTATGGTCCAAGGCTGTTGGAAGAGCCTTGACTCCCCTTGCTCTCTCCAGATGGGGTCTCCAAGAGAGCCTAAGTTATGAGGTGTCTTCCTCTACCAAGGCAGGACGTTCACACAAAGCCCTGGTCCTACTTGATGGGTTATGTAGTTCATCACTGGTTCTCAGCTTGCGTCCAGCATCCTTGGCAGTAAACTGAAGCACTTCTCAACTGTTGGCAAGTTCCTTAGGGTCCCCATTTGAAGTCATCTTAGTTTTCAACCTCAACTGCACGTTGAATCCATCTAGACCACATCACCACCAATAGATCAGTGTCTTAGGGAAATGAGCCCAGGCAGCAGTAATTTGTAAGCTCCTCATGTGGTTTCCCAGGTGGCACTAGTGGTAAAGAGCCCACCTGCCAATGCTGAAGATATAAGAGAAATGGATTCGATTCCTGGGGCAGGAAGATCCCCTGGAGATGGGCATGGCAACCCACTCCAGTATTCTTGCCTGGATAATCCCATGGACAGAGGAGCCTGATGGGCTACAATCCATAGGGTTGCAAAGAGTCAGAGACGATTGAAGCAACTTAGCAGGCAGGCACAGATGATTCCAAAGTGGAGCCAAAATTGAGGACCACTGGTCAGTCTGAGTGTGATTATGCCCATCATGACAGGTCCCCGTGGAGCAATCCCCTGCCCAGAACACCCAACGGTTTCACTGAGCCCTTAAAGACTTAGCATTTATTATTAGACTTAATTGAATCAGATTACTCATCACCCCCATGTGAATACAAGCCAGCAGGCGCACATGCAGAGACACACGCTGCTTTGGGTGATGAACAGACGAAACAAACTCTGTTGTGGCTGAGAAAATGGAGACACTGTGGTCAATCAGACTGGGACCCCAAGTCACGTGCTCTTTCTTCCTGCAGACCTAGGGTGATCAATCTGCCCAGCTTGCCTGGGACAGGCCTGGCTTTAGCCAGGTCCTTCTCCCAGAAAACCCCCCAGGCCCAGGCAAAGCACAGGGGTTGGTGGTCCTGTGATCCACTTGCTGCCTGTGTCTGCTCTCTGCCCAAGGGGCTGGGGAATGGAAAGCGTCCAGTGTGCCCTTCTCTCTGGCTTTCAGTTGGATGTCGCCAATGGGAAATAATTACAAGCAGTTAGTGAAAGGGAAAAGGGTGGGTTTATGGCCCTTGGCCCCTGAATCATCACACTTCTCAACACCTCAGCTAATATCAGGAAGCCTTTCCATCAGCTGCTCTCACCAGAGCCTGGTAACCACTTCCTCCTCTCACCATTTACGCTTAGAGGAAGCCATCGTACCCCGGGTTTCCCGGTTCCAAAGTACTGTGTTATCTCTTGTTTGTTTCTCAAATCCTGCTCCCTAACCGTGTAAACACTGCCGTTATTAAATTGTCCTCACATTACCCTATTTGAAGGTGCCATCTGTTTCCTGCCGGGACTATGATGGATCCACCCTGTGTTTCAGGAGGGGCAGGGCAGTCTGCTTTGGAGCCTCACTGGAGCATGTGGGATGGAGGAGGGGCAGTTCCCAAAGGCAAAGAGATGCCATTCCACAAAGGGCAAAGGGTGAAATCTAGGCCAATGCTTCTCGGACAGTCATTGATGGAGCGGTACTGGGACATGAACTGATGTTTCTGGTCAATGAGGAGATAAGAAGAAAAGTAAGACGAAACATTTAGAAATTCTTACAGCAGTTTCATATTTTATAAGCAAAATTTAAGGGTTTTACAAAATAATCAGTCCAGTTAGGTACATTAGAAATTAAAATCTTTGAAAGCTGTTCCTTCTCAACAGACAGCTTGAGAAGCCATGATGGAAACCAAGATGTTACATATGATGTTGTGTGTAAATTTCAAAAACCTGTTCTATTGAAAAGTTGACTTAGAAGTACATGTTTTTAGACAATACAAATAAAAGTCAACACGTATTGTGGGCTTACTACATGCCAGCTGCTGTTTTCAATTTTTTCCATGGGTTTTTCTCATTTGATCCTTGCAATCAGACTATGGAGTAGGTTTTAATACTTATATCCCTGTTTTGAGACAGAGGAAACTGAATCACAGAGACTAAAGAAGTAGTCAAGGCCATAGGTGTGCACCAAGATTCATGTCAGGATTCAAAGCTGGGTTTGAAAGCAGATAACCCCCAGACTCTCCAGAATACCACTCCTTCCCAAATTTTTAATATTTCTTTTTCACAGTATCAACATAGTTAAAATAAATATGACATTTATAGGCTTCTTTCTATTTTCCACCTTCTCTGATTCTAATTCAAGCTGGGTTAGAAGGGATGTTTGGATATCTATTTAATTTTAACTGAATTCTCTATTGTTTTTCTTCAAACCCCTCTAAAGCAGCTAGTAATATAACTTGAAACACTCCGCCACCATCTAAATAGAGGCAACTATATCTTGTTCTGATAATAATTGCTCAGAGTTTAATGGTATATTACCCAGACTGTTCACTTGACTTCTCATATAATCTTCAGGAATTTCATCTGTTGTGTCGGAACGAAATGTCTCTTTATGCCTCCTCTAGTTACTTGCTATAAATTGGATATTTACCAGTGAGCAATAAACATCTATTCTATTCAGGGATATGATGGCAAATGAGAGCAAAGTTGCTTCAGAAATAAAGATGAGACTTGGACATCAACCAATGCTTCAGGTTCTGTTGACACATGTGTTCAGATCATTTCTATCTTTTTTCATTTTATTTTATTGACGGCATTTTTGGTTGCACTGGGTCTTCATTGCTTCTCATTGGCTTCTCATTGCAGTGGCTTCTCTTGTGTCAGAGCACAGACTCTAGGCAGTGGGCCTCAGTAGTTGCAGCACACAGCCTTAGTCCACAAGGCATGTGGGATCTTCCAGGCCCAGGGATGGAACCCTTGTCCCCTGCATTGGCAGGCAGATTCTTATCCACTGTACCACCAAGGAAGTCCCACTTCTATCTTTCCCTACTGAAAGAGTAGTAAGTGAGAGGAAAGTTTCTCTGCCAGTGTTTCAGAGGAGACGTAGGCACACAAAGGAACAAACTATGACTTTTCATCCGAAGCGTAAACAACATCATTTCAGTACCATTCCAGAGCTATCCTGATATGTTAACTCAGATAACACCACCAATATCCATCACCTGCCTACGCTACTCACAATTTATGTGTTTGGCATTTTCTTTTTTTTTTTTTAGAACTTAATCAAAGCACTCATCTACCCTTTCCCTGCCCACTACACTCAGGGTAGAACACATTTCCTTTGTCCTCTCAGGGTACTCTGTACTTACCTAGTGTTTATTTCCAAGTCATTTCATTTTTTTAATTAATTTTTATTGGAGTATAATTGCTTTACAATGTTACTTTCTAGTGTACAGAAAAGTAGTAATTCTACTGAATCAGCCATGTATATACATATATACATATATCCCCTCCCTTTTAGATTTCCTCCCCATTCAGGACACCACAGTGCATTAAGTAGAGTTCCCTGTGCTATGAAGTATGTTCCCATTAGTTTTCTATTTTATACATGGTATCAGTACTGTATATGTGAAGAAAACAAAAGCACTAACTTGAAAAGATATTTTCACCCCTATGTTCATTGCACATTATTTACAATAGCCAAGATATGGAAATAACCTAAGTGCCCATCAACAGATGAATGGATGAATGAAGTGTAATAGCCAGATAGATAGGTCTCTATCTATCACAAGAGCTCTCATCACAAGGAGGAAATATTTTTTCTGTTTCTTTAATTTTCTATCTACATGAGATGATGGATGTTCACTAAACTTATGAATGAACTTGTGGTAAATGTTTATTAATGCATGTAAGTCAGATTATCATGCTGTATACCATAAACTTTTACAGTGTGTGTGTGTGTGTGTGTGTGTGAGTGCGCTCGGGTGCTCAGTCATGTCCAACTCCTTGCGACCCCATGGACTGCAGCTCGCCAGGCTCCTGTGTCCATGGAATTTTCCAGGCAAGAAAACTGGATCGGGTTGCCATTTCCTATGCCAAGGGCTCTTCTTGACCCAGGGATCCAACCTGCATCTCTTGTGTCTCCTGTTTTGGCAGGCAGATACTTTACCACTGTGCCACCTGGAAAGCCCAAACTTATGCAATGCTGTATATCAGTCATATCTCAACAAAACCAGAAGAAGAAAAAAAAAAAGCCCATGAAAAGATATTCAACATTGCTGGCCATTAAAAAAAATGTAAATTAAAACCACCGAGAGCTATAACTTTAGTGAGTAGAGACAAAGTAGATAGCTACTCTAATATGATTTAGTGGGGTGACCAGATGTTTCATTAAGAAACAGTACCCTAAGAAGATGGAAGAGGCTCTATTAATACTCAGTTGAACAATAGGCTTAATCTGAGATTATCAAAGGCAAGCTTATTAGAATGAATAAAATTTAAAATAATGAGAATAATAAATACCAAGTGTTGAGAAGGATGTGGAGAAAGTGGGTCTCTCACACATTGCTAGTGGGAGTGTAAAATGCTACAGCTCCTCTGGAAAATAATTTGGCAGTTTCTTTTAAAACTAAAAATAGATTTATCACACAGCCCCGCAATTGTACTCTTGGGTTTTTGTCCTAAAGAAAGAAAAACTTATCTCAGTGAAGACAATTCTTAAATAGAGGGCCACCAGTACAATGGAATATTAATTGATTATTAAACAGGACAATTTTGATGATTGTGTAGAAATAGATCTTAAATGATCCTGGAATAAAGCTAAGTTTTAAAATGCAGAAATCGAAACACCATACTAGAATAAAGACTAACAGGGAATAAGCAGAAAGAAAACAACTAGTGTGTCAAGATGGCAGGAGAGATTAGGGTGTTCGTTTCTGTTCTTTCAGAGGAGTCTTTACTGTTATTTTTATATCTTATATTTTTAAAACATGAAACCAAAACTGGAAAATCATTAACAGAATACAACCATTCAAAGAGAGACTTCCTGGGAGGGAGGGGAGGAGGGAGGAGCTTGCCTACAGGGCCTCCTGCAGCTCTGGTCCCTCCCTTTGAGAGCATTCACCAGAATGATCTTGATCAGATTAGCTGGGGTTGGTGCCAACTGCCTGGGGATTAGGACACAGAAGAGAAGGGCACCAAGGAAGGCAGAAGAAAGCCAGAAACAACACAACAACTGCCTGAGCTACATGACGAAGTGAGCAGATAGAGAAAGGGACCTTTAAGGAAAGGGGGTGAAATGAGGCATTGAAAGAGAAGGGTAGAGTTCCAACCAGGGAGGCCAGAGTTCATCAGTGTTATCAGTCAGAGCCCCAGAAAGGCAGCATCTGCAAACCCTGAGCGCAGATAGGAGACCCAGGGGATGAAGCTCCGGAAAGAGTACAAGGGGAAGGGGGGGAAAGAATCATAAGGGACAGGATGAGTGTGATGATTCCTTTTTTCAGCATTACAGGGTAATCATAGCAAATCTTACATTTGAGTTTCTCACAACGTAAATAATGAGCAGAGATAATAATATCCTTTGTTAACACAATTCATTATTCTTTTAGTTATTTTGATTTCCGTGCACAGCCTATAAGCCCGCAGGGGACTTTTTAAAAACCGAACTATTAATTACTCCTTCCAAATGAGGGAAGGGATGAAAGCACAAATTCAGAAACAAAGAGCATCATTTAGATGAGATGATCTGTCCAAACACACCACAGGCCACTATTTCAACCATGCCCCCATTAAAGCCCCAGGTTTACTTGCTAAGTGTGGATTGACTTTGCATTTAGATGATATAACGAAGAGTTGGATCAAATTTCAGTTTCTTCATGTGAAAGTTGCAAGGATGAAAGGAGACTGAAATACACACATACAAACACACACACACACACACACACACTAAAGCACTTGGTGTTCAGTATATATTAGGCACTCAAAACATGCCAATCTCTTTACTCCTCTCCTCTCCTCCGTCTCCACCATCCCAGTCCATTCCCAATTGCTGCAGAACCTGACTACTGCTCCCCGAACTCATCATGCCCATGGATGGCCTCCTATTACAAACACTTGTGACTGTAAGGCTTTTTGTTTGTTTGGGTGCTTGGTTTGTTTCTTTCTTTTGGAAATGTACTCTGTAGGCACAGGGCAGGTCAGAGGTTTCAGGATGTTGTTGTTCTGTCGATAAGTTGTGTCCGACTCTTTGGGACCCCGTGGACTATAGCACACCAGGCTCTTCTGTCCTTCATTATCTCTCGGAGTTTGCTCAAATTCATGTCCATTGACTCGGTGATGCTATTTAACCATCTCATCCTCTGCCACCCCCTTCTCTTGCTGCCCTCAATCTTTCCCAGCATCAGGGTTTTTTCCAATGAGTGAGCTCTTTGCATCAGGTGGGCAAAGTATTGGAGGTTCAGCTTCATCATCAGTCTTTCCAATGAATATTCAAGATTGATTTCCTTTAGAATTAACTGGTTTGATCTCCTTGTGTCAGAGGTTAACACTAAAAACAACCCTTTGTAACTACAGATAGGAGTTGGAGGATAAATACATGAGCTTCCCTATCTCCCAAAAAGAGCAAGTCCTCTAGGGCTTTGAGGCTGGTCTTCATACTCACAAGTATTCGTGGGAAGACTCCATGGTACTGTCAGTAGAAAGGTCATGCTCACGTGACAATCCTGAGTGGAATCTATAGCTGCATCTGTTGTTTTTTGTTTTGTTTTGTTTTTTCTATTGCTTTCTTAAGCTTTTTCTTTTTTTTTTTTTTCTTTTGGCCATGCTGCCTAGCTTGTGAGATCTTAGTTCCTCAACCAGGGATTGAACCCAGGCCACCAGAATGGAAACACAGAGTCCTAAGATGGCCAGGAAATTCCCAATGGCTGCATATATTCTACCAATCACATTCAAGAGCCCATCAAGACCAGTCTACTTTCTAGGTAGCATGTTAGTATGAGAAGGCACATTCAAACTGGAAAGAATGTTGACACCACAATGTTCTCTATGTGGTTTCAGGAAGAAGTCAGCAGAGATATTCTGAAGATGTAGATTCCATTCTGAAAGAAAAGTGAGGCTTGAACCACACTGCGAGAAGTGCCAACCGCAGGGAGTGTGAAAGGCTAGTCCTCCAGTTCCCTGGGATGAATGTGGGGACAAGGAGTAAATGTTACTGAAGATGATCAACTTGACATTGTCACATGGTGGAAAGGGCATTTGAGGTTATAAAAAGGCTTAGAAGATATAAAACCATTACCGTATACAGTGCCCACTGCCTCAAAAAATATCTGAAGTCGAAGACTTTGACCTAAACTGGGATGTCTATGTTTTGGCAAGACCAGGAGTAAAAGGAATGCTTCCATTGGGTCTGTTTTATCCTCTAATGCAAAACCTAGGCTTGCTTTCTTTGAAAGCTCAGTAAACTATCCCTACAAGTCCAAACATAGTCTTGGCCTCGGTGGAGAGGGGTGGGGAGAGCCCTCTACACAATAAAATCTGGAGACTGGGAAAGCCAAGAGAAGATGGTGGCACAAACAAAGCACTTTCATCTTCAAAGCTCTTTATAAGTGTTAATTAATTAATCCTTCCCACAGCCATATAAGGCTATGAGAGAACATCAAAGAGACTCTGGACAGAACTTGGCAGGATGAGCTCTGGGAGACATATAACCCACTTATTGAAAATAAGAAAGATGAATTTTTCCCAGTAAAGTTCTTCCCCACTAAGTCCCCCTCCCTTCAAAAAATTCACATTTAACTGTCCAGTTGAGAGAGATAACAGGAATAACAAAGAAACATTTATTGACTTCATGCCACTTTCTAAAAATATATTGATAATTAGAAAAGAAGATAAATGAGCTTGAATCCAAATTATCCTCGTTGTTCCTCAGTTCATGAACACCACTTCCTTAGTAGGGAAAGTGAATCTATTACAACAGAAAAACACCAGAAGATCAAGGAGAAAACAAGATTCAGCAGAAAACCAAAATCCACATTGTTGGGGACAAGCTTACATGTGACAATAAAACTGGTTGGCTCATGGCTCTCATGACTTTGTCTATTTGTTCAAGGCTATATGACAATAGATCTGGGATTCAACGGAACATTCAAATATTTTTTTAAGAACATTAAAAAAATCCTAAAATTCCAAAACCAGATGTTAAGTATAAAAAAATGCACAAAACATATTTATCAATGCCCTTTAAGAAATTGGTGTTTACCACATGTATAAGTATATATATGAATTAAATATACATTATCAAAAATACAAATGTGAAAATGTTCAGTAAAAAAGAGGTGGTAAACATGAGCACTGGTCAATGAGCTATACATGTATATAGTATATGCATGCATATACTCTCAGTAGCTCAGTTAGGTCCAGCTCTCTGCAACCCTCTGGACCATAGCCAGCCAGGCTCCTTTGTCCATGGGATTCTCCAGGCAAGAATACTGGAGTAGATTGTCATTTCCTTCTCAAGGGGATCTTCCTGACCCAGGGATTGAATCAACATCTCCTGCATTGGCAGGCAGATTCTATACCACTGAACCATGTGGGAAGCCCATTTATAATAAACGTTCAGTAAGAAGAGATGATAAATGTGATCACTGGTTGATAATCTACATCTATAGTTGATACTGATGTTTTGGTAGCTGGATATTGATTGTTCTTCCCAACCAGGAGTCACAGTCATTTTTCTCTTTGGCTTGAGTAAAATGAAAAATGGCTGAAAATAACTTCCTCCACATTACTTGTGGCTAGGTAAACATTCCATATCAAGAAATTTAAAAAGTGATGAGGAGGATTATTTTTTCCCCTAATAGAGGGCTCCATTAAGTTCTTCAATTTTGTGGGCTTAGAACATATGATAAGTGGGAGGCAGTAGGCAGTTTGGGTTTGGCACTATGTCTCCAAGTGCATGTTGTCATATTTTTGTGTTGAATAAAAATAATTAATGGTATTTGACCCCAAATTCTCTTTTGTTGGTTAGCACACATGGATGACAAATAAAATATAATTAGTGTTTTCTTACATATTTTCATCAAAAAGAGATGTTTCTAACAGACATTGATAATAACCATACAATCACAACCTATTCTATTTTGAACCAGAATGAATTTTTGCCAAAGACAAGCCAAAATGGAAAGTCAAAGACACGGCCAAAACCACAGATAAGCTTCTGAGTTAAAATAGGGCCAGTCGATGGGAAAGGGCACATAAGAGCCCTTTAGGGTGCTGGAAAAAATTATACATCTTGGTCTGGGTAGTGGTTCCACAGCTTTATTTCTGTAAACATTCATCAAGATTTAAGTGCACTAATTACATTTCATACATTTCAACTAAAGAGCTAAAAATGAGCAATTTTAACAGAAAACTCCAAAAAAGGTAAAAATTCATAAAAAGCATTAAATGTTAAAAATAACAATTTTTTTTCTAGAATCCGGTAGATTTCTGGTGAGGACAAGAAAGAATTGGAAACATGATCCATTACCCATGTACACTTACCCCTTTCAGTGCAACAGTATAGTCAGCTAGGAAGTACATGGGAAGAAATTTCACCCACCCCACCCCACACACACACATCATCTATACTTAACTTGACAATTGGCTTCCTACCCCAAAATGCTGAGCAGCCAGGTACAGCTAGCTTCCCTGGTGGCTCAGAGGTAAAGAATCCACCTGCAATGCAGGAGACCTGGGTTCAATCCCTGGATTGGGAAGATTCCCTGGGAGGACATGGCAACCCATTCCAGTGTTCTTGCCTGGAGAATCCCAAGGACAGAGGAGCCTGGTGGGCTACAGTCCATAGGGTTGTGAAGAGTTGGACATGACGGAAGCAATTTAGCACACACATGCGCAGGTACATCTAGTTGATTTTGCTAGAATTACTTTCTGAGACTGAAAGTCAAGACCAGCTCCAGCCTCCAACCTATTTCCAACCTTTAAGAAGAGCTAAGTGCTTAAGTGTGAATCATTTGATCATCAACATCAATGATTCAGAGCTTGATTTCACCCATCTAATCATTCAGATGCTGCATTTCATCAAAACAGCATTTGAAGTAGGAGGTAGGGATAGCAACTTCCTAAAGAACATGTTTTGGTGGAAAGAGAGAAATAAAAGGAGAAAAGGAGGAAATGAAATAAACAAATTGGGACTTTTGAAGCTTCCATTTATCTGTGTGTCCCTGTGTGTTTCCTACAACCGTGGGGACAATGGCATGTGATGGAAACAGTTCCAACTTAGATCCTGCCAGGGGTGATGGATTCTGGTGTAACTCCTCATTAGCTACTTATTAGCTATAAAATTTCAGGTCGGGGGAGTTTCCTGGCAGTTCAGTTGTTAAGACTTCGCTTTCCAATGCAGGGGGTGCAGGTTTGATCCCTGCTCAGGGACCTAAGGTCCCACAGGCCTCTTGGCCAAAGAATAATAATAATAACTTAAAACAGAAACAATATTGTAATAAATTCAATATAGACTTTAAAAAATGATCCACATCAAAAAAAAATCTTAAAAAGAAAAGAATTCAAGTTGGTTATTTGGACACAAGCTTTAGTTCCTTCCTTGGTGGAATGAGGAGCTGTGTGGTGTGGTGTGTGAAAGCACTTTACAGCTATAAAGTGGTACAAAAATGGAAGTGCTCAGGGCGGCAGCTAGGGAGATCCTATGAAATCATACCAGATTATGTCACACCTCTGTCCAAAACCTTCCAGCATCTTCCCTTCTCATTCAGAGGGAAGACCAGTATCTTGCCTCAAGTTCAAAACTCCTCCCTTTTTAAAGAAAAAGGGTAAAAAAATGAGGAAGCAGGTTAAAAGGAGGAGAGGAGGCTGTGGGTGATATGTTCCTTCAGTCAACAAATATATATATATAGTGCCGACCATATGTTGGGCAAATCTCAGTCCTCACAGTCACCCCACCCTCCTCTTTGCTCCAGCCGCAGCAATCCGGAGCTCTCCCAGACCTGCTCACACCTTGGGGCCTTCGCTTGTCCTGTCTAGAATGTTCTTTCCCCAGGAGCCAGGCTTGCTCCTTTGTTCCCTTCAGCATGCATGCTCAGTCACTGCAGTCATGTCTGACTCTTTTCGACCCCATGGACTGTAGACCACCAGACTCCTCTGTTCATAGAATTCTCCAGGCAAGAATACCGGAATGGGTTTGCCATGCCCTCCTAAACGGGATCTTCCCAACCCAGGGATCGAACACAGGTCTCCTGCATTGCAAGCAGAATTCTTTACCCACTGAACCACCTGCGAAGCTCCTTGTTCCCTTCAGATTGCTACTCAAAATTTTGGTTCTCAGTGAAAACATTCTTGATCACCCACCTAAAAGAGCTCTCTCCCTCCAGACTTCCCATTGCTTCCCCTGCTTTTTCTTTTTTCTTCAGCATTTAGCATTATTTATTTTGTTCACTATCTTCCCACAAGGTTTCTCAAGGAACACGTCCAGAGAACACTACCAGCCAAAATATGCTAGAACAACGCCCAGCATGTGGTCGGCACTATATATATATTTGTTGAATGAAGGAACTTATCGCCCACAGCCTCCTCTCCTCCTCTTAACCCGCTTCCTCATTTTTTTACCCTTTTTCTTTAAAAAGTCTGCATTTTTTAAAATTAAATTTATTTATTTTTAATTTAAGGATAATTACTTTGCAGTACCGTGTTGGTTTCTGCCAAACATCAACATGAATCAGCCATAGGTATATCTATGTCCCCTCCCTCTTGAAGATCCCCCCTACCTCCCTCCCCATCCCACCCCTCTAGGGTGTACAGAGCTCTTGTTTGAGTCCCATGAGTCGCACAAGAATTCCCATTAGCTGTCTATTTTGCATGTGATAATACATGTTTCCATATCACTCTGTCCGTACCTCCCACCCTCTCCTGCCTCTCCCCCGCCCCGCGCCCACTAGTCTCTTCTCTATGTCTGTGTCTCCACTGAAAAGCTTGGATCTTACTCTTGCTTCAAGGCTCACGCTTTCACCTCCTTAGCAAGATCCTCTGCACTTCACACCCTACCCCTTCTCCCCTTCCTTAGTAAATCAATCCATTCTTCTGTGCTCCTGGCAGTGTTTAGTTTACAATTCTCCAGTTTTAGGTTTATCACATTGTATTACAGTCTCTGTGATCATTGGACTCCACCCCATTTATCATGTTCTGGGTAGACTGTTCAAAATGATCATTGTAACTCATGCAGTCCATAATATGTAGCAATCTCTCAATAGAAGATTATTAAATATATACATATATTTCTCATGTATTTCACTTGTTATTTCCCTTGGAAATAAAGAATGCAGTTTTCAGCCGGTGTCTTGTTCTGGATTTTTTTTTTTATTTTAATTGGAATATATTGCTTTACAATGTTGCATTGCTTTCTGCTGTTCAACAAAGTGAATGAGCTCTATGTATACATGTATCCCCTCCCACCACTCCCCACTCCAACCCTCTAGGTCATCCCAGACCTCCCTGTACTATATGGCAACTTCCCACTAGCTATCTGTTTTACACATGGTAGCCTATATATGTCAGAGCTGCTCTCCTAATTTGTCTTACCTTCCCCCTCTCCCCTGTGCTTACATGTTCATTCTCTATGTCTACATATTTATTCCTGTCCTGCAAACAGGTCCATCTGTACCATCTTTCTAGATTCCACACATATGTGTTAATATACAATATTTGCTTTTTTCTCTCTTACTTCACTCTGTAGTGATGTGGAAAGACCTAGAGAAGATGATAGCAGCTTGCACACTCCTTGCTGTCCCCTCACCAATACTAGGTCAGAACATTGGGAATTACAACTGCTTCCCATGATTGCTTTTATTCTCTACAAACAATCTCCATTTTGCTTTTATTCTCATACATTCCTTCTTATGAACTCCATTCTGCACAGCAGGTAGAAATACATGAAATAAAACACATGGAAAACTATAGAAAAATATACTCCCAGAAAATCTGTAGGAAAATAAAGATCTTCTTCAAGTTAGACATCTCTATTTGAACTCTCCAGATAATTCAAGACTCTCAAACATGCCTCTTATTTTCAATGACATCAATTCTTAAATTTAAGTCTCCCATCAACCCATACGCTTCCTTAGTGGCTCAGATGGTAAAGAATCTGGCTGCAATGCAGGAGACCTGAGTTCGATCCAGGGGGTGGGAAGATCCCCTGCAGGAGGGCATGGCAACCCTCTCCAGTATTCTTGCCTGGAGAATCCCCAAGGACAGAAGAGCCTGATGGGCTATAGTTCACGGGGTCACAGAGTCAGACAAGACTGAGCGTCTAAGAACAGCAAGCACAGCAAACAACCCATGTGCTTAATAACTGCTACAAACCAGAGGCACCAATGACTCTTTTTATAGCATCTTCATACAAAACCTTCAAACCATTTGTTCAGATGACTAATCTCAGCAAGGTGGGTGAAGGGCATTCACAGACATTTGGGAATCCCTGTAAATCCATCATCCTAAAAGACAGCACCGTACCCATGGTGACGCCCAAGGGAGAGAAATGAAATATGCCATTGACTCTCCAGAGGTTAATCGATCATATTTCTGGTGCTACTTGGTTTGACATAACCAAATTTGCCCTGAAAATCAAGTCATCTATCTTTGTTCTGGTCAACTGAAAAAAAAAAATTTAATCCTATTTGACCTTTCCTGAGGTACAGTCAAAGAAAAATAGATTCTTTTTTGAGCTGGACAACCCACTTTTATCTCTATTACAGACTCCCGAGCAGCCTCAGCTCTGCTCTATTTCAAGAGCACTGAATGGTCCATGACAAATCCACTCACTTGCCCCCAAAGGCGGGAAGATTGGGGAACTTTATTTGTTTTACTTTGAGACGAGAAAGGGAAAACTTTTTAAGGAAGATTAAAGACAGAGAAGACAAGAGAGAAAGAGCAACGTGATTCCCTCATTCACCATGTGTCTGAGGCAGAAATAAACCTAAAGAAATCATTAGATTCCCACAATCAACCGTTTTTTCTCATGGAAAAGGTTGCCCGAGTCTGACTCTCACAGAGGCCTCCAGAAAGCAGGCTTGGCCCTCTGCTTTGATTTGTTTTTATTAACTTAATTTAGAACTTACTGGAGGGACGCTACTTCATTTTACATAGAGGCTTTCTTCCCGGAAACACAGGGTATTTGAAGTCGCATTTCAATGGCTGTTTACAAAGGGAGTTTTCTTTCTCTCTTTCTTGTCCTTTCATGAGCACACTCTTGCTCTCATTCTCTCTCACTGAACACTGAATATTCTTTGTCAGATGTTTCGAACCTCTAATTTTCACATTGTCCTGGAGTGTCCCTTGTTACAGGAGAACTTCTTCCCAGGGAAGAAAAGCCAGCCTGCTTCTCTGAGGATAATGGGCAAATTTGATATGTTGAAAGTAGGAATACATTTTTGCAGCCACTATTCAAGAGGAAGGCAAGTCAATTGGACATCAAAGAGCATGTGTATCCATTCATTTTGGTGACTGAAATGCGAACTAAGCACAGAATGAGTACCTGAACCAAAGGCATTAGCTTATGCGGGGGTGGAGGGGGGCGGCGGTAAGGGGAAGGCGTTTGAACATGATACTATAATGTATGGGCTTTCCTGGTAGCTCAGTTGGTAAAGAATCCGCCGGCAATGCGGATAGACCTGGGTTCTATCCCTGGGTTGGGAAGATCCCCTGGAGAAGGGAAAGGCTACCCACTCCGGTATTCTGGTCTGGAGAATTCCATGGACTGTATCGTTCATAGGGTCACAAAGAGTCAGACACGACTGAGCGACTTTCACTTTCACTGTAATGTATATCTTGCATACAGTCCCTGGGTATCTCAGGCTTATCACACATGGGATGTATACTCACAGATAGTGGCAAAAAAAAAAAAAAGGAAAATCATGGGTTTCTAATATTTATTTTTGTTTGTGTTGGGTTGTGGTTGCTGCCCAGGCTTTTCTCTAGTTTTGATGAGCAAGGGCAGCTCTCTAGCTGCGGTGGCCTCCCCTGATGCAGAGCACAAGGTCTGGGGTGCACAGGCTTCAGTTGTTGGGGCTCCCAGGCTCCAGAGCACAGGTTCAGTAGCTGTGGCTCAGGGGCTTAGTTGCTTGAAGTCCTCTGGGATCTTCTTGGATCAGAGATTGAACCCATATCTCCTGCATTGGCAGGCAGATTCTTTATCACAGAACCACCAGGGACACCCAGAAAATTTTTTTTTTTACTGTTTGATTCTCACACTTGAATCTTCCTTTGTATATGTGTGTAAAGCTAAATCAAACTCTTGGTTGCATTGACAGAGATAAAACAAGGTAGGTATTTAGGGTTAGAATTTTCTTCCTTTTGCCAATTTGTACTTTAAAGGGGTTGTTTTTTCCCTTAAATAATAAAAGGTCTTTCTTTGTGTCACTAATAGGAACTCTCCTAAGTTTTCACTGAGAGATAACTCAAAATGTCCAGTCAGTGCCTAAAAATAATAATAAAGCTTTGAGAAGACATGCAATTCACTCAAGTCTCTCTTTTTTAATGTGTAGAAACTTAGGTGGATGGTAGCATCCCTCACATCAGTCCTGCTTCACAATGTAATTGTTGAAATTATCTGAGAAAGGAAGTGACAAAAATGCTGGTCATTTTAAGTTTAAGCAAACACCCACTTTAGAAACATCAGTCCAGTCCAATTTGCATTCTATAATATGTAGGGAACCATTTTTACCTTCTAAGTCAGTGTTACCAAATCTATGCTGAAATTTAAAGAATTTCTGAAGCATCATCATTTTCTTGAACCACCGTATAATATATATTATACCACAAAATAAGATAATAATAGTAGCTGCATATAGTATATGTCATATATTATGTATACTACATAATATAATATGAAAACCTTGCATTAAATACTTATATCAGGTAAAAATCTTCTAGAGCAGAAACAAATATTGATCAAACACTAATAAAAACAAAGTTAATACTTGTTTACATTCTTTGAGCACTTACCATGTGCCAGGAACTGTTTGAAGCACTTTGTATGTTATAACTCATTAGACTTAATAATAACCCTGAGAAGCTGTTGTTATTTAGTCTTTAAGTCATGTCCAAGTCTTTGCCACCCCACGGGCTACAGACTGACAGGGTACTCTGTCCATGGGATTTTCCAAGCAAGACTATTGGAGTGGGTTGCCATTTCTTTCTCCAGAAGATCTTCCCAACCCAGGGATAGAACCCACGCCTCCTGCGTGGTAAAAGTGAATGTCTCTCAGTCCATGGAATTCTCCAGGCAAGAATACTGCAGTAAGTAGCTGTTCCCTTCTCCAAGGGATTTTCCCAACCCAGGAACCAAACCCAGGTCTCCCACATTGCAAGCAGTTTCTTTACTAGCTGAGCCACCAGGCAGATTCTTTTACCACTGAACCATCTGGGAAGCCCTCCTAAGTTAGATGCTGTGTGACTAATCATAAACCAATGGTACATGAAGGCAACTGGAAAAGGAGCTACTTCCCTAGAAAACCTGATATGTCCTGGAAGTAAAACATCTAAAAAGCCATCATGTTTGAACAGCTTTACACCTACAAACACAGATGACAGTTTTGTGGGTCTCTGGCAATGTAACGATTTCTCGAGGTCTAACTGAAGTTCTAAGTGACAAAACCTCCCCCACTCCCATGAAATAGTAGCCTTAAATTAAGCCATCCTTTTCAAGAGAGAGAATGATCTGGGAAAGCAGTATGGAGATCTGTAAACTATTTCTAATCTATCTAGGGGAAAATCTAATAAAAAGCTAAAATTACTTCTTCTTATGATCTTCACAGTTGGAGAGACATCCAGTGATTCACCATAAGGAAGGTTGATTTGGCCTACTTTCTAGGTTTGAACATATGCCCTTTCCATCACGGAACAGCCTGGTATGTGATTTTGAGACTCAGTGACTGTTAAGCATTTTATGTGTGTTATTTTGGCAGAAGTTGGTTCAATTGTCTTATTAAAGAAAGTGTCAATTTCTCAGTCATGTCTGACTCTTCATGACCCCATGGAATGTAGACCACCAAGCCCCACTGTCCATGGGATTTCCCAAGCCAGAATACTGGAATGAGTTGCCATTTCCTTCTCCAGGGGAGCTTCCTGACCCAGGGATCAAACTTGGGTTTTCTGCATTGCAGACAGATTCTTTGCCGTCTGAGCCACCAGGGAAGTCAGTTTCATAGTGGAAATGAAAGTAACACAGACACACAGGCAACTATGTCTCTGTTCTTTCTTCAATGAACAATACCCTTCCATCTTTCAACTGTTCAACAATTACTCAATGAATCCATTCACTATAGACAGCCAACACAAATAAAACAGCCATAACTGATTTCCCATGAATTAATAAGTATGTAATGAGCCTTTACTGCTTGGTAACATGAATTCTGCAGACAAGTGATTCCATCCTCTTTTCCCCCATGTATCTGGAAGCAACTGAAAACAGTAGCCAAAGGAAAAATGTAGGCGTGGAAGCCTTGGTTGGTGCATAGTTATTTTGGATACCACCAGAGAAATAATTTGTTCTGTGGTGTTTTCCTTGCTACTGTTTGCCAGTCTTATCATACATGTTGCTTCTAGCACATATACCTCTGATATTTAAAACCTTGGAATCAGTTGTTCCTGGTTCTGGAATATTTGAGTGTTCATTTTTCAGTCTTTCCTTTCTTGACACGTGAGTGTTTCTTCTATGTAATCACTGTTTCAGATGCAAGCAAGTGGTTTCAGTATTAGGACAAATTCATGAGATCAAAACTGACTGGAAATATACTGAAATGTCTGATCTTGTTCCAGAAACTAACTATTGAAATTCAATACCGTGTATTTTACTAGCCTGTATTTTATATACATCAATGGAAAATGTTTGAAACAAAAAATTTTAATGCTAATTTATAAGGTGTTATTTCCAGACACTGCTTACAGAATCCTTTTTAAATGATACTAAATTCCTACTATGAACACTACCAAAAATAATAGTAGCATCCCTTATAACACTTCTGAATTTATAAAGTACTTTTATGTGAGATTTAAAAGCCCTATGAGACAGATAGTATATATTTTTCCAATTAGTAGATGAGGGAATTGAGACCAGAAAGGGTAAAATAACTGGCTTATAGTTAGCAAGAGACAGAAATGTAATTAGAATCCAGACTCTATAGCAAGAAAATCCAGCAAGCTTTATAAGTAAGAGAACCAAATTTAATCTAGAATAGAAGAGCGAAATAGCAACAATAATAATGTGGACATTTTTCTAATAACCGGGCAAGACTAAAATAGAACATTGGTAACATTTGGAGGTAGCAATTGGGAAGAGATGAGGTTCATTTGGAAATATGAGCAGAGATTTTCTATCTAAAAAAAGCACTAAGACTCATCTATGGACCTCTTGGTCCTCTCAGTTTGCATCAGTTGCAAAGGAGCCAGTGACCTGAAAAGTTACCAATAAGCATCTCTTAGTGGGACAGAGAGAGGTTGATGCTTTTGTTCGACTGTCTTGAGCTTTTGTCATCATAACCCCTGAAACACATGCAGTTCCTTAAAATTGGCCAAGCATTGCCTTACATACAAGTGTTTTCAGTCCCACCCCAACCTTTCAGACAGGCCTGAACAGATACCATCTTCCTCATTTATTCCAGAGGACTCTAAATCACAAAAATACCATGTTACTCATCCGTGCACTGAGTTAGAAAATCACAGGTGGTGGGATTTGAATTTTTGATTGCAGATGCCCTGTTTAAAGCTGATCCATCTATAACAAGCAGGCTTATTAACCACTGTATCAGGCAGGATCCCATTAGGAGACAGTTTGCTCATGGTTGCTTGAGCAGAGAGAGTTTCATATAAAAATGAAGTAGGCAAACAATGACATCAGCCAAAATAAAACATCAACTGAATCTATCTTGCTAAGAGATGCTTATTGGTAACTTTAGAGATAGCTGGCCCCTTTGCAAGTATGGAAGCTGAGTGGACCAAAAGATCCATATTTGAATCTCAGTTCTTTTCTTACATAGAAAATCTCCACTTGTATTTCCAAATGAACATTTTCTCCTAGATACTCTTCATTCACCTACATAATTGAAAAGCCAGAAAAAGAACACTCAAGTATCACAAAGGTAGCAACTGCACAGTGCAGTTACCACCCTTGGGACTGGGAAAACAAAGGTTGTAACTGTGAAATAAAATTATTAAACTTCTAGAATCTTGGTAAGAAGCCCTACAGAATGGACCTGGATCTCTGCAGAAAAGTCACTGTCCATCAGGTACTCTCGTCCCTAGTAGGTAAATGAGAATGCTTCTAGCAGTCATTGGAAAAGTGCAAATTGGACTCACCTGCTGGCACAGGAAACCCTTGTCACTACTGAAATTAAGCATTGCTAGGGTCACCCTCACAGGAACTAGAAGCATACAAGAAGAAGCATTCTCTTTTTTCTTCTCCAGGCTTATAACCTCTCTCTAGAGTTCTCTGTTAGCAGAGCATAACAGAGAGCCAGCTGGCAAAATAGAAATATGGTTGGAATGGCCCCAGCCCCAGAATCACCCAACAGAATATAAAAGTGTGGGTTAAGGGCTAAGAGACAGTAGCTAAAATCTGACACCATCCATACCTTTGGATCTCAGCTACCATACATGTCCTCTACAGTTCTTTGAACTTCCACACAATTAAAGGGCTTCCCTGATGACTCAGCAGGTAAACAGTCTACCTGCAATTCGGGAGACCTGGGTTTGATCCCTGGATCAGGAAGATCCCCTGGAGAAGGGAATGGCAACCCACTCCAGTATTCTTGCCTGGAGAATTCCATGGGCAGAGGAGCCTGGTAGGCGACAGGCCATGGGGTCACAAAGGGTCAGACATGACTGAGCAACTAACACTTACTTTTCACACACAGCAATAAAACAACTCCATGTTTCAGTCTGCCAAGATGCAACTGTCTTCCTACAAACCAAGACACTCTCATCCTCTTCCCCAAGTGAGGAGACAGAAAGTCCTAAGAGTCTTTGCATTCATTTCTATGATATGTCAATTACCCTTTCATTTCAGTCAAGGTCTCTTCTGAATATGCTGTTGCCTAATCACTATCTTGTAAAGTTAACCTCCAATAAACCTCATATGAAATTATATGAAGTAGGGGAGAGACAGAGGATGAAAGTAAGAAACACATTTAACAAGTGAAAAAGAAAATACCCACATTTTCTATGACCAGTACCAATCATGATGTCATAATGGATATTTGCAAATGTGACTGGGATATACCCTTTGATCAACACCATCCTGATTTTTGGTCCACATTCTCAGGTTAGCACTGTTGGAGAGAGAACATTTCCAAAGGCTGCCAGAGGCTGATATCACTTACATCTGTGGTTTAGAAGTTTTGTGGTTAATTTTATATTTAGATATTTATTCTCTGTAATTTTCAGAAAAGCATTGAGCCTAATTCTCTGGTTTCCAGCTCAAATCCCAGATCCCTGTAATTCTGCAGAGAGAGAGAGTCTGGGAACAAGACACACAGGCAATTATAGGGTCTTATTAGAGACAGGGTATAAGTGAGATGGAGATGTCTATAGAAGCGTCTCTTCCCTCCGGACTTCTGAGAAGCTCTGGATTCAGAATCTCCACTTCTGCCCAGTGTTGGCTGCCAAAGACCAGAGCCCCCTCCCAGAGCCTCACCGTTACTCACACTCTGCCTTCTGGCAGCCAGCCAGTTGCTGAATAGAGTCAACTTGGGCAACTGTGGAAGGAACATGCCCCGCATTTGAGAAAAATACCAAAGGGAAGTTATCAGAAGGATGCATCCTCTGCGGCCACCTTCCTTACTCACTCTCCATATCTCATTCTCTTTACTGGGTTATTGCAATAGATTTATGTAACTACTGGCAAACAGTAGACACTGAGTGAATTTTTGCTGAACAGGTAGATAAATGGATGGATAAATTATTGTAATGTTTCTCCTTGCCTGCGATCTCTATCCTTTCTAATCCATCCTTTGTGATATCAGAGAAACCATCTTAAATACGTATCATATCATATTTCATCTGCCTATATACTCCACTCTATAAACAGAAGCCTTCAGTGACTCCCCTTATTTCCAAAATAGTAAAACTTCCTAGCACAAAATTAAAGTGTGACCCTTGCAATTCCACCTACTACATGCCTTCAAGCACCTTAAGCTCCAGCCATGCCAGTTACTAACAGATTTACCTTGGCAAGTTATTAAATTTCATGAGCCTCCTTTTTCCAATGCTTCATATATAGGACCAAAAATATCAGCTACACATTTCCTCTTGCCCCTCTGCCTCCTCCATGCCTAACCACTATTCCACTTTCATGACTTCTATGCTTTAGAAATAGTCATTTCTTTTTTGGGAGGGAGGGGATAATCCCTTATAGTACTTTCTATGTGTATTTATCTATGATTAATTCTGCCTTACTTTATTGTTGCTTGCTTGCTTAGATGCTCAGTCGTTTCCAACTGTTTGTGACATTTTGAACTGTAGCCTGCCCGGCTCCTCTGTCCAAGGGATTTTTCAGTCAAGGATATTAGAGCAGGTGGCCAACTCTTTCTCCAGGGTATCTTCTGGAGCCAGGGGTCAAACCCAGGTCTCCCGCATCTCCTGCATTGCAGGAGGATTCTTCACCCACTGAGCCATTTGGGAAGCCCTTGCTTTATTGTTATCCATTGCCAATTCTTATCGCCTTTACTAAACTGTGAGCTCCGTAACACACCAGATTCCTCTCTCTATGGAATTCTCTTGGCAAGAATACTGGAGTGGGTTGCCATGCCCTTCTCCAGGAGATCTTTCCAACCCAGGGATCGGACTTGGATCTCCTGCATTGCAGACAGATTCTTTACCATCTGAGCCACCAGGGAAGACAAGCTCTTTGAGGGCAGGCACTATTTTTAACCGTTGTATTCTCTACAGTGCTTTGTCTTGTGCTTAAATATAACAGATTTCCTCCAATATCTCCTTGAATGGATTAGCTATGAGAGGCATGGTCAGACTCTTAGCAACATGTAATCATAGGGATATTCAGAAGGCAACATATTCTCTTCCCTCCCCACAACTCCAAATTCTTTCTCCCTGAATTGCTTGTTTTGTTTTGTTTTGTTTTTTTAATTCTACCATCATAGAATGATTACTTTAGTTTGAATCCTTGTCTTCTGAGAAGTAAAATAGACATGTTGGTTAATCAATCCCTCCTGAAGGGTGGCCACACTCCTCTTTCTGGGCTCATACTTCTAAATAAGAACATGTGTATCTGGCCCTTACTAGGAAACAGATTTCCATGGAGATGAGAGCTTCATGCTACTGAGACACTAGATTGAAGACACAGAGATGGGAGGCCATAACACCAAGATAAACTCCAACCACTTCGTAATCTTGCCCAGACCAGTCCCGCCTGGTGGTCCTCAGGAGCCTCCGAGGTGGTCCACAGATGAATTTCTTGAGGAATTAATGTTTATAACATGACTATGTCATTGTTTTTGTTTCTGGAATGAATTAATCATTTTGCTAGGATAGTAAATGAAGATCAGACGACGCCTTTCAACAAAAGCAGTTCCTTTTGTCTCATTAATATTTGAGAAAATGTTTGACTGTGTAGAATATAAGTAGGTGAAATGCATCAATTACAAGGTCTTTTCCCCTGACAAAATGATACAAAAGAAGGAAAAGTGTGAGATCACTGCTATTATTCTTCCTAATTTTAGAGTTGCTCTCTAGACCATCAGACTAAACCCTTGTCAATGTTAAGTTATCAGCTACCCCCCCCCAAAAAAAAAGTTATCAGCCCCCTTGAGGACGTCCTGTTATTTTATGCCTCCAAGTCATCTTCCAGGCAGCTCATTTCACCTAAAAGACTCTTTCCCCCTCCTCTGCCCAGAAATTCTGTTTCAGTTTTCAAAATTCAAGTCAAGCACCATTTCTCCTTGGAAGTCTTTTCTGACTTCTCTAGATAAGTGTTGTGATCCACTTATGTTCTCTTGCTTATTTCATTTATAGCCTATATTATTGTGAACTGAAATTGTGCATTGACTTGTCCTTTTAAATATTTCAGTTATTAGTATTTATTATTCTTGTGTAACTTTTTCCAGTAGTCATGTGCAGATGTGAGAATTGGACCATAAGGAAGGCTGAAAGGGACCATAAGGAAGGCTCAGTCATGTCCGACTCTTTGAGACCCCCATGGTCTGTAGCCCACCAGGCTCCTCCGTCCATGGGATTTTCCAGGCAAGAATACTGGAGTGGGTTGCCAAGAATTCATGTTTTCAAATTGTGGTGCTGGAGAAGACTCTTGAGAGTCCCTTGGACAGCAAGGAGATCAAACCAGTCAATCCTATAGGAAATCAACCTTAAATATTCATTGGAAGGACTGATGCTGAAGCTGAAGCTCCAATATTTTGGCCACCTGATGAAAAAAGAAAAAAGACCACTCATTAGAAAAGACCTTGATGCTGGGAAAGATTGAAGGAAGGTGGGGAAGGGGGTGACAGAAGATGAGATGGCTAGATAACATCACCCATTCAATGGACATGTATCTGAGGAAACTCCGAGAGATAGTGAAGGACAGGGGAGCCTGGCATGCTGCAGTCCATGGGGTCACAAAGAGTTGGACACAACTTAGCAACTGAACAACAATATACCACTAGCTTAAAATTCACTAGCTTAAAACAACATTTTTTTTTAAAATTTCTCAAAATTGTATGGGCGAACTGAGTTCATCAGGGGAGTTCGGCTGCTCCATGCCTGCAGGAGTGGCTGAGGTCACTCAGATAGCAGCATTCAACAAGTGAACACCTGAAGCAGGAACATCTAAGGTTGCCTTTCAGTCTCCAAGGTCACTAGGCACATGGTGATCAGTCACTTCATAGCCTTGTTTGGGCTCCTTACATCTTGGCAGCTGTACTCTAGGAGAGGAGTAGAAGCTCCTAGACTTCTTTAAGGGCTAAGCCCAGAACAGTACCACTTCCTTCCCTTTTCATTGATGAAATCAGGTCACAAGTCCATCTCAGATTTAAAAGGAAAAAGAGTCTTTCCCTGCTAGAATCATGCAACAAGTTAAAGATCTGCTTACTAGGGGAGAGTAACATTTCAGGGTTTCCACGGTGGCTCAGAAGGTAAAGAATCTGCCTGCAATGAGGGAGACCTGGGTTCAATCCCTGGGTCAGGAAGATCCCCTGGAAAAGGGAATGACAACCCACTCCAGTATTCTGGCCTGGAGAATTCTGGCAGGTTACAGTCCATGGAGTTGCAGGGTCGGCCACAACTGAGCGACTAACACACACACAACTTTTCAGAAATTGGGAACAGTGTGCAAAGACGTGCCAAAAGAAACTTAAAATGAAAGGTAAGAAAAGGGATTCCATAACCCACATTCTGAAGTTTCAAAAAAATCTGATTTTAATATGGCTCAAGAAGAACAATGAGGAGGATAATGAGAAGCTACCCATTTCATCTGCTTTTTCTCTAAATGTCTAGGAAAACAAAGCTTCTTGTAACGGGGTTATTGTGAAAACAAATACTCCTTGGGCTTCCAAAATCCCCCATGTTCTGCTACACTCCCAAAAGTCTAACAAACATGGACTTCACCTAACATCATCAGGACTCAGGGTACTTGGTACATCTAACATATTTAAACACATTTTTTAAAATAGTTTTATCTAGTACAGCATGCTGGAAAAGGGACAGGCTACCCACTCCAGTATTCTTGGGTTTCCCTTGTGGCTCAGCTGGTAAAGAATCTGCCTGCAATGTGGGAGACCTGGGTTCAATCCCTGGGTTGGGAAGATCCCCTGGAGAAGGGAATGGCTACCCACTCCAATATTCTGTTCTGGAGAATTCCATGGGGTCCATGAGTCCATGGGGTCTCAGAATCGGACACAACTGAGCAACTTTCACTTTCACTACACCATTACACATGGTCCAGTAGGATCCACCAATCAGAATTTCAGTTATTTGGTCTAAATATGAAATACTTTATTACATTTGCTGGAGGCACAATACTTGCAACTAAAAGAAAATACAAAGTTTAGCAATATAAGGTCAGTCATTTATTGGCTCAATGTTAAGTCAGTTTTGATATTTTAACTCTTAATTTAGTACATTCATGTCTGTTGATCCCCTCAGTGATGTGTTTGTCTACATAGACAAGAAAACGTGGGTCTTCCTGGACTCAAGTCTCCAACTCTTGCTCAGATGTTTAACCAATCCTCTGAAATCTCATTTTTCCCTGTCTACTGGGCATTTTGATCACATACGAATTTCTTGTGGGGTAATTTTGGACATCTGCCAAGGGTCCTCATGGTACCTTCAGTGGTGTGTGCCAAGATGCCCCTGTGTGACTGAAGCATGGGGTTTATGACATACCTATGGAGGTATATCCTAAATATCCATCCTTACAGTGTCTCTGCTTTTCTCCTTTGTGTTTTCAAGATCATCAAGACTTGGACTTCCAAATAATTTATCTTGTTCCCATCTATGACTCAACCAAAAGTCCTTACTAAATTTTACCATACCTAAAATTCCAATATGTACTTAGTAGATGTTCAAGAGAGGACTAATGATTGATTCTTGACTTTTCTTCCGGTGTTTTAAGGTTCTTCTTCCACATCTGCACTTTTGCTGCTATATAACTTCCGAGATGGACTACTTCTCCTCCTTCTTCACATTAAAATCTATAGTAAAAATAATTCACTAAGCCACAGATTGAAATATAGCACCAGCTGGATTACTGAGTCCCTTCCCCCTACCAGTGTACCCCATAATGCAGCTGTCTTGTTTCTCTCATGACAATACAACAATAAATCGATCTTTCCTAAGAGAACATTCATGAAATAACTATGTTCAAGGCTTTTTGCTTTTGTTTTTGTAAATTCCATCCTAGCATAAGGGCCATCTCCTAGTAACCTGAATACATAGGAAATAGTAACAAAAATTTGAAACATTGTATGAATTCAAACTAAACTACCTCCTTAACTATTTGCATTGAAGTTGATTATAGTCAACAGGTAGAGCAGAAAGTTCTTACCTAATTGATTTGGAGCTGCCTTTGTGAGTATAATAGAAATGTTATAGTTTCCAAAGCCACTAGTCAGAGATTTTACTTAATATTTTAGGAAGCAGTCAATATACTATACTGTTTCACCTGTCTTGACCCCAAGACACAGAATGATGACTGACTGGTAAACACCCCCATGAATGATTTTCATGCATGATTTTCCAACTGCAGATACAGAAACTTTGTGCCCAGACCAGTGAGGTAACTATTCCACAGTTCTTTATGCTTCTCTGATCCATCTGGATTATCAATTAAAATTCAGTCTGAGGCTGTTTGTTTTGAGAAAGATATTTATTGGTCCATGTAAGTGAAAATTCCGTGGTGGTGCTGAATTGGACATGACAGGATTTAGGGTCCATAATATGCTATGAAAAGGCTTCCCTGGTGGCTCAGATGGTAAAGAATCTGCCTGCAAAGCAGGAGACCAGGGTTCGATCCCAAAGTTGGGAAGATCCCCTGGAGAAGGGCATGGCAACCCACTCCAATATTCTTGCCTGGAGAATTCCATGGGCAGAGGAGCCTAGTGGGCTACAGTTCATGGGATCACAAAGAGTCGGACACAACTGAGCAACTAACATACACTTATGCTTCAAGGGTCCCTTTTTCCCATTTCTGGGCTCAGCTTTTCATCCATTCGATAAAATCAATGCAGATGTAGGGTGGCAACATCTCTAGCCCTTACATCCTCTCAAGCTTAAGACTCAGCAGAAAAGCTCAAAGGAAAATCCCAGAATTGAATCACATTCATCCTGATAGGCATGACTTGTTGTACCCAAAACAAAGCAATCTTTCTAGCCAGTGGAATGGAATGTGCCGATTGGTTTGGGCTATGTTTGCACAGGCTTCAAGACAAGTCCAGGGTAGCTTCTGCTTCTTGAAAATGCATGGATAGAGAAAAAAATCAGGGCAAGTACCAGAAGTAGGATGAATGGTATCTCAATTGACAGACAAGATTCTGCCCTCATGGAGTTCACATTCTAAAAAGGAAAAGAGACAATAAACAAAACACTTTTAAAAAGATAAAATGCCAAACAGTGCTAAGTACTCTGAATAAAATAAACAGTGTAATAAATCAGGTGAGATAGTCAGGAAAAAGCTTATCCCTGGAGGTAACAGCTCCATATACAATTATATCCCGGCAAGTGTGGCTTTGATTTATGTAATTCTTTACTAAGTATGAATAATTTCTTAGGTTATTTAGCCCAAGTGTTTCTTAAGCACTGTTCAGTTTACTGGAGACATTTCATACAGATTTTCAACAGATGCTGGCAAATCTAAATATTTGTTCTGTTCTTGAGATTGTTTGCTGAGGACAGTACTTTGTATTTTTAGATAACTGCGTTTGATTGCATGTGACCTTGGTTTGTCGCAACTGATTGTTTGGTGATCTCAGTTGGTCTGAGATTAGTACGGTGAGAACTTTTTTGTTGTCTTTTCCATTTTAATCCTTTCCTCCATCTGATAATTACCATTGTCTAAAGAACTACAAAGTAAAACAAGATGTACATGGGGATCATTTTTTTAAAAAAACTAATTTGGACCACTAATTTAATTATCCCATCAAATAAGTGTTCCCCCTGAGCTGGAGGCAGCATCTTTCCAAGCTCCATCTTCAGGCACAGGGGCACAGCTGCATCTTGGTAGGAGACGGGCATTTCAGTGTCAGGAGACAGCTGAGTTTTCACAGGTCCCCCAAGAACCATATGGAAAACAGCTCACAGTGTTTACACCTCAGTTTCAGAGAAAAGCCCTGTGCAATTATGACTGTCTGACAGCTGTAGAGACTGAGGCACGAACCAGTTAAGTGGCTTCCTTCGGGGACAACTGAGACACACACTGCTGATCTCTGGACTGGGTGAGCCTGTCCCTGTCGCCCAGTTAGCAATCTAAGCAGCCCACAGCTCTGTTCCAGGACCCCTCAGAGTTCTCGGGACAATGCAAATTCTTGTTTTAGTTTTTTTTCCCTATGGTAACATACTCCCCCAAAGTTAGTTTATAACAACACTTATTGTCTCACAGTTTTGTGGGTTCAAGGTCCAGAAACATCAAGGCTCAACTGGAGCCCTGGGCTTAAGGTCTCCAGAGCTGAAAAGAAGGTGCCAGCCGCCTTCCTTTCAGAATGCTGTGGCGATGAAGCCACTTCCAAGCTCACTCAGGTTGTTGGCCAAAGTCAGTGCCTTGTGATTCTGAGTCCCTGTTTTTTTACTGGCTATGAGATGAGGGCCCTCCCCAGCTTCTAGAAGCCATCTGCATTCCCTGGATCACAACCTCCTTTATCTTCAAAGCCAGTAGACGTGGGTGTGGTCCCTCTCACATGCTCTGAATCTCTCCCAAGTCTTCTGCCAAGTTTCTCCCTCTTGCCACCTTCTTCCACCTTTAAGGGTCCATGTGATTATATAAGCTCCCCTCGAAGGAGAATCTGCAACAATCTCCTTACAACTGATTAGCAAACTTCCTTCCATCTGCTAAGTCTCTTTTGCCACATAATACTAATAAATTGACAAGTTCTGGGGGTTATATCAAGGACATCTTTTGGGGGCCATTATAGCACAAGCTGGGCTTCCCAGGTAAAAGAACCTGCCTGACAATGCAGGAGACTAAAGGGACGTGGGTTCGATCCCTGGGTTGGAAAGATCCCGTTGAGGAGGGCATGGCAACCCACTCTAGTACTGTTGCCTGGAGAATCCCATGGACTGGAGAGCCTGGCAGGCTACAGTCAACGGGGTCAAAAAGAGGTGGACATGACTGAAGTGAGTTGCACGCACACACTCATTATACAAGCCACAACACTCAATTAACATTTTTTAATAAATGAGGGATTCACCTAAGAGCAAACACTAATAATACTGTCTCTGCCATGCAGCAATACACATAAGAACAGAATCTGATGGATGAGGGCTCGTGTGAATATAGGAAGAAGGAAACGGCATTGCATGCCCATTCCATGCTAAGCCTAGAGCCAGGTGCCTTCCCAGGAAGGTCATCTTGAAACATAAAGCTTTGGAAAGCAGGCACATTATCTCCATGCTTTAAAGAGGACATGTGTGTGTGTGTGTGTGTGTGTGAGTTGCTCAGACGTGTCCAACTCTTTGCGACTCTGTGGACTGTAGCCCGCCAGGCTCCTCTGTCCATGGGATTCTCCAGGCAAGAAGACTGGAGTGGGTTGCCATTTCCTTCTCCAGTGGTGACTCCCAAATTAGTTTAATGACTTACCTAGCAGCAAAGCCCTCTGAATTGAAGTCCACCTGGTTTTCCTATCATGCAGAGTGCCCTCTTGCTTAGAACTGTGTGTAAGTTATACCCCTATGAAGGCCTAATTGTGTACACAGACTCTGAAGCAAGACTACATGGGCTCAGATCCCAGTCTGAACTTGTCAGTCGTGTGACTAGATGTTTAATATCTCTCTGCCTCGGTTTTCTTATCTGTTAAAAATGAAGGTAGCTATTGTATCAAGTTCATTAAGTTTGATTAAATGAATTAATGTAAGCAAAGCTCTCAAAATAGTGCCTCTCATTGCTTTTATTATTAATATTACGTGTTTGAGCAATTGGATTTAAACCACGCTTGTTACCTTTCAAGTTCTGTGGTTTTTTTGTTTAGTTTTTTTTTTTTTTTTAATGTGGATCACTTTGAAGGCTTTATCGAATACAATATTGTTTCTGTTTTATGTTTTGGGTTTTTTTAGCCTCAAGGCATATGGGATCTTATTTCCCTGACAAGGGATCAGACCTGCAACCCTTTCACTGGAAGCATGGAATCTTAACCACTGGACCACCAGGGAAGTCCCTCAACTTGTATGTTTAAAAAATATCTTATCTCTATACCACTTCACATGGGTCAGAATGGCCATAATTTAAAAGTCTACAAATAACAAATGCTGGAGAAGGTGTGAAGAAAAGGGAACCCTCCTACACTGTAGGTGGGAATGTAAATTGATGCAGCCAAACTAAAAACAGAGTTGCCATCTGATCCTACAACCCTACTCCTGGGAATATATATGAAGAAACTCTTAACTCAAAACACCATTGACAGATGAATAGATAAAGAAGACGTGGTACATATATACAATGGAATGCTACTCAGCCACAAAAAAGAATGAAATAATGCCATTTGCAGCAACATGGATGGACCTAGAGATTATCACACGAAATGAAGTAAGTCAGACAGAGAAAGACAAATATCGTATGATGTCACTTATATGTGAAATCTAAAGTACGACATGAAAGTGCAAGCAGTGAAAGTGTTAGTCACTCAGTCATGTCTGATTGTGACCTCATGGACTCCTCTGTCCATGGGATTCTCTAGGCAAGAATATTGGAGTGGCTAGCCATTTCCTTCTCTAGGAGATCTTCCCAACCCAGAGATCAAACCCTGATCTCCTGCATTGTGCGTAGATTCTTTACCATCTGAGCCACCAGGGAAGTATGACATAAATGAATTTAAATGAAACAGAAAGAGAGTCACAGACAGAGAGAACAGACATGTTCTGGCCAGGGAGGATGAGTAGAGGAGGGATGGATTGGGAGTTTGGGGTTAACAGATGCAGACTATTATACATAGAATTGATGAACAACAAGGTACTATGGTATAGCACAGGGAACTGTATCCAATACTCTGTGATAAGCCATAATGGAAAATAATATTAAAAAGAACATATATATATATATATATATTCAGCCATATATTTAAATATATGGCTGAATCACTTTGCTGTGCAGTAGAAATTAACACAACATTGTATCAACTATGCTTCAATAAAATAAATTTTAAAAGACATGTATCTTACCTCTAAATGGGTTTATCATCTCTGAACATATTTGCATTTGTACTGACACTTTCATTCTTATTCTTCCCCCTTAAGCTGTTTGGAATAAAAGAGGAAAGTGATAACTGGTAAGATAAAGTTTCGAAATGATTTAAATGATGAGAACACATGTGTGTTTGTTGAGGGGATGGATGGGGAGAACAACACTTCTACCAGACACCAGAACATCTCTTGGGTCTCGGCAGGGTGAGACAGAGCAGACGGAGGACAGTGGAACCCAGATAAGGTTCCACAAGGAAATGGGAGGACCACAGACTTAGGTGAGGTGTTGGTGCCCAGATACTAGCCAGCTCCCAGCCCCTAGCACATCTTTCACAGACGCTGAGGCTGCTCAGGGTCCCCTAGAACACCAGAGTGCATGGCATGTGTTTGGGAGCAACAGAGAGGTATCCAGAGATGACCTCCTTATAACAGTAGGAGACAGTTCCCTAGGGATTATGAAATGAAGCATCTCCATCTATTACATAGTCTTGGATCCTCATGGCTCAATTTCTTTCCTCCTGTTCCCTCTCTTTCTGTTCTTATGACCCCCTTCCTTCTTTTTGGCACCCAGATTCCAAGAGCAGCCAAGACCACTGTCAAGCTTATTTGGCCCAGGTGCACTGTCTGGCGCTGTCTCAGCTCACTCCTGCTCTTCATCACTTCACAAGTGCCACCAGACACAAATTCTTTCTTGTCTTCAGGCATCAGGGAGGAAGAAATCACCAATCTGATCCCAATGCCAAGTAATCACCTTCAACCCGGAGCAGAAACACAAGTCCCAGGGGAAATACATCCCTGATTGCTCTAACCTAATGAACACCAGAATTGAATCCACGTGGAGACAGAGTGAGCGTTTCCCATTGAGAATGTGCTCACTCACAATGAGTGAGATTTTGCTATATCGAAGGAGCACTAAGAACAGCGTTTAAAAAAAGAGATTCACAAGGAAAGGGAAATATTTCCCTGCTGTCAGTGGTGAGTGAACATTCATTTGATCATTCCATTCTGTGATCTGTTCAGAGCAACTGTTGGATCACAGAGCTGTCCGGCCCACAAGTCTCTCCCATGAATTCTTCTCCCATCTTGGGCCAGTTGCCAAGAAAAACAGATTGAACTCTAAGTCTGAAAAGTTTCCCTTTACTGACTAGAGTTCGACTCTAGTCTATTATCCTAAACTAACTGATAAAACAGTCCTTTGATGCTATCCTTTGAACAAGTTGTGTAAGTGAAGACTTAGTTGAGGAAGAAAAAAAGTGGCGTCTGCAGGAAGTTTTGGAGCTCGCAGTTATTCCAATCCTTAATTTCAAACACAGTGCAAACACTTCACACCTTAGGGTTGCAATAACAAGACCTACAAAACTTCAAAAGCACAGGCGGATATTTCTGAGTTCGTCCCTTCATCTCACACAAAAACCTAAACGGCCATATGTTACCTTGTTTTTTGTGAGAGCTATGATTTACATTCATACATTCCACTTTCCCCTGAATCTGGAAATAATTTCCCCTGAATATGAATGTGAAGACACACAAGCAAGGGCAGGGTGGGAAATCCTGTGTTCACACGGTACTGTGTTTACAACCCTGTCGCTCCGGATACTCGTCTATCAGAGGGTGTGTCCCTTTATATTGCAATTATTTACTCGAATCTGTTGACCTGTCTGTTGCTTCCATTAGCCTTGAGTAGAGACTGATTACCAACCAGGAAAATGTGCTAGGCAACAGAGAGGCAGCGACCACAACAAAAAAAGAAAACAGTAGAAATGTTTTGATAATCGATGCTTATTTTAACAACATCATTGAAGTTATCATCACGGGGTGGTGAGGCGAATACTTTGTTGAAATTTCTCTCACTTTTTTTTTACAGTTTTGTGTTGTTTGGATTTCAATTGTATTCTGGGATGAATTGGGAGACTGGGGTTGAAAATATATATATGATTGATAGCATGTATAAAACAGATAACTAATGGGAACCTACTGTGTGGCACAGGAAACTCTATTCAGCGCCCTGTGGTGACCTAAACAGGAAGGAAATCCCAAAAAGAGAGGATATATGTAAACACGTAGCCGATTAACTTTGCCGAACAGCAGAAACTAACACAGCATTGTGAAACAACTATACTCCAATAGAAAATAAATTTTAAAAAATGAATTGTATTCTGGGTGTGGTGGGGCCACCAAAGGATTTATCTGTATGTACTCTCTAAGAATTCCTGGAAGAGAGAAAGCCAGTGGAAATTCATCTTGGGTAAACACAGTCAAGGATGGATCCCAAGCCAGAGCAGAGCCTGACACATAGCAAGAGTTCAATCATATTATTAAACAAGTGAAGGCATGGAAACTGGTGTTGCTCGTTTCCAGGGCACACTCAACTTCTTAGAAAGACTTTTATCAATGTTTGTTGACCTATGATCACGTAGCAAAGCTCAGGTTTTCTCCCAGAAAATGAATGGAGCAAACAACTGAAAAATGGAAATATTTATAGATAAGTGTATCTCTCTCTCTCTCACACACACTCTCAACAACATATAACCAGATCTTCCTCACATGAGACCATTTCAGTTCAGTTCAGTCACTCAGTCATATCCGACTCTTTGCAACCCCATAGACTGCAGTACGCCAGGTCTCCCTGTCCATCACCAACCCCTGGAGTTTACTCAAACTCATGTCCATCGAGTCAGTGATACCATCCAACCGTCTCATCTTCTGTCAGCCCCTTCTCCTTCCACCTTCAATCTTTCCCAGTATCAGGGTCTTTTCAAATGAGTCGGTTCTTCGCATCAGGTGGGCAAAGTATTGGAGTTTCAGCTTCAACATCAGTCCTTCCAATGAATATTCAAGACTCATTTCCTTTAGGATGGACTGGTTGGATCTCCTTGCAGTCCAAGGGATTCTTAAGAGTCTTCTCCAACACCACAGTTCAAAAGCATCAACTCTTCGGTGCTCAGCTTTCTTTATAGTCCGACTCTCACATCCATACATGGTTACTGGAAAAACCATACCTTTGACTAGATGGACCTTTGTTGACAAAGTAATGTCTCTGATTTTTAATATGCTATCTAGGTTGGTCATAACTTTTCTTCCAAGAAGCAAGCATCTTTTAACTTCATGGCTACAGTCACCAACCATCTGCAGTGATTTTGGAGCCCCCAAAAATAAAGTCTGTCACTGTTTCTACTGTTTTCCCATCTACTTGCCATAAAGTGGTGGGACCAGCTGCCATGATCTTAGTTTTCTGAATGTTGAGTTTTATGCCAACTTTTTCATTCTTTACTTTCATCAAGAGGTTTTTTAGTTCTTCTTCACTTTCTGCCATAAGGGTGGTGTCATCTGTATATCTGAGGTTATTGGTATTTCTCCCGGCAGTTTTGATTCCAGCTTGTGCTTCATCCAGCCCTGCTGCTATTTTAACACCAGTAGGATATTTCTCCTCCATATACTGCTTATATTAGTGATCTCTGGTGACTTGGCCAGATTGAAGAATGATAGCTGTAGGCTTGGACAGCTGATGGTGCTTCCAAGTTGAACTAACTCTGTTCCTTGAGATGGTACATGAATTGGGATTGAGGGTTAGAGTGGAAATCAATGGTGGCATATGGCTAAGTACAGAGGAGGTCTTGACCAAAGAGTGACAAGCAGCTGATAGAAACACCAGCAAACAGCTGTCACTGGACAGGTCCAGAAAGAGATGATGGACTTTGCTGATGGGCCAAGCTGCTTGGAAACGAGGACCTGGATGCAGGCCATTTTGAGACCTTTGGGAAAATAGTAGAGTCTCTTGTAGTACAGAGTAAGTCTTGGTCACAGGCTCAGGCTCAAGGGAGCAGGAAGAGGATGGAATACAGGTCGGACGGGAAGCAGGCAAGATCCTGCTGGGCTTCTGTCTGGAAGGCCCTGGAAATTCAGCTAGCTTAACACAGTTGGAATTTAGGCACAAGAGAGTTCATAGCCATTGATCAAAACTAGAGTCTAAGATGGAAACTGTGTGCCATGAACAGGAAAAAGACTAATTGGAAGCAAAGTGATGCTGATGTACATCTTAAGACCCTTAAATCTCCCCCACTGTCAACGCACAGGCTGGGATGGGCTCCACCAGAGACCTAGGGGTTCTATCTCCCCCAATGTCAAGTTACAGCCTGGATAGGCTCCACCAGAAGCAGAAGTCTGGGGGCCTCAGCACACCTTCATTCATTTACTCATTCACTTAAAAACATCCTGTGATTACCAACTCTTTGCCAGGCACTGTTTCAGGCACAGAGAACAAGTGAAGATTAAGACAACATAGTGCAACAAGGGAAGAGAAAAGAAGACATCTTTGCAAGGTCTAGGCACATTGCCAGGGAGCCCAGGGTGCAGGGAGGCACCCAAAGGAGGAGCTGAGAGATGTGGAAGGAAAGAAACGAGGTGGGTCAAAACATCTCAGAGTTACACTGTGCTGCCTCTGGAAGCCAGGTTTCTCTTTTCACAGGACAGTCAGTAATTTGATCTTTAACGACAACTTGCAGTACATTGTTCTCTCACTAATTACATGGCTAAATTCATATCAAAGTCTAATGAGCATCACTAGGGTTAAATCAACACAGCCAAAACAGAAGCTGGGGTTTTGACCCCCAAACTGTTTCTCCCCATTCGTGCTCCACCTCCCCATCTCTGTAATGGTACCCATAGCCTGCTATTTGGGCAAACTCAAAACCTAGGAATCATCCTTGATTTCTCTTTATGTCTCATTACTTCTGCTTCCAATAACCAACTGATCAGCACATTCTATTCAAAGGCTGATTCCAAAAATATATCCTGAATCCACTTTCTTCCCTCCATCTCTACAGCCATTCCCCAGCAAATGACACTAATATCTCTTACCTATGCTGCTGTAATAGCCTCCTAACTGGTTTCCCTGCTTTTGTCTGTGATTCTCCCGAAATCCACTCTCTTGCCAGAGTGATCATCTCATTACCTGCCCAGAGATAACCAGTGGTGACCTGTGTCACTCTGAGACTGGATTAGCCATACTTGTTCTTATGTTCTGGTCCCCAGTTCCCATAAAGAACACTGACCTAACTGAAATCTTTTAGCAGCCATTAAGTCCAGTGGCCAAAATGAAGTCAGTTTAACTTCAGATGTCTTCAGTGGCTTAATCTTGCAAATCTCTATCTACTGGGGGATTCCCGGGTGGCACAGTAGTAAAGAATCTGCCTGCCAATACAGGAGACAAAGGAGATGCAAGTTCAATTCCTGGGTCAGGAAGATCCCCTGGAGAAGGAAATAGCAACCCACTCCAGGATTCTTGCCTGGTAAATCCCATGGACAGAGCAGCCTGGCGGATTACAGTACATAGGGTTGTAAAGAGTAGGACACGATTAATCAACTCAGCATGCACGCAACTCTAGCACACCATCTGTTAGAGTTACTGGGGGGAGTTAAGTTTACTGAGAACTCTGGTAAGTTCCAACATAACCTATCTGGTAGGCCTAACCATTTATTTTTTAAGATTGGGGCATCTGAAATGTCATGTTAGAGCAAAATAGAGTCCTAAAGTTTGATTTTTGCCTAACACTGCATGTAGGCCTAGCTATGACTTGCAGTTTTCTGATTGGTACAAAATAGCAAATTTAAAATCTCAGTGCCTAGATAAAAATCACTGAGCTGCATTTCCTCTTCCTATAACCAGGATCACAGTACCATCAGAGAATACAGGTACTATTGAAGTCTTTAGTAAAGAATGCTTCTTCCTCTTGGTTTCTCCCTGCCTCCTAAAAAGAGAATGAACTTCTGGCTAACCCATCTAATCTTGGGTGTCCAAGATAATAAGAGGCACTCTTCAGGGCGCCGGGAATCACACTAGTTGTTTCATATCCAAAATCTCTAACTCTCACAACCTCTGGAAAGGTTAACCTCATTTTTATGCAAGGAAACTGAGTCTAGAGGACCACACAGTTGGGTGAAGGCAGACCCCATTCAAAGAAGAGTGTCCAGCTCCACACTCTGCTGTTTTTCTTGCCAACACACCCCTTCCAAGTTCCTTGACCAATCAGGCTAAAAGAACATTGGCTTACCAAATAGGTTTAGAGAATAAAATAAGCCTTATAAGGATACAGAAGTGAAACAGAGAATAAGGCGTGAAAGGGCAGAGAGCATAATAAGGGAGAAAACTGGCACAAACCCTTATTATTGTTGGAGGTGGAGAGACTTTATTGGATTTCTAGCAAAATCCACTTTATCTTCTCAATTCAATCAGATTGATACACCCTCTGAAGATTTATGCCATGCTGTCATTGTTTTTTCTGACCCATCTGGTGACTGTGATCATGTTCAAACATTCAATGGGAGGAAAATAAATGTGCATTCTCTCTGGAACGGCGCACACATATGTTCTCAGCCTGACAAGTCAGATTCATCTGAAGAAGACACACGCACAGAAATGGATCCGCTTAAACAGGAACGGACTCAAATCAGTTCCCCAGCAGCTGCTTCATTTTGAGCAAAGCAGCATGTAACACTAGATGGGATTAAATATCTCTTTTTTTGATGAGGAGCCAGCCAAATGCTTCCTAGCTTCTAACTTTGTCCCCTTGTTGGATCTCCAAGAGGAATTAAGAGGGCCTTCCAAGAGATCTTCTGTTGAATGTATCACTCAAGATTCTTCCTGCCAGACCTTTAGTAATTGGAGAAAAATGTCTCTAGGTGAATTGTCTGAGAATAAATCATTTTAATCCGTAGCACAGGGAATTCTACTCCAAGCTCCCTGGTGACCTAAATGGGAAGGAAATCTTGAAAAGAGGGGATATACGTATATGTATGGCTGACTCACGTTGCTGTAGAGCAGAAGACAGCACAACATTGTAAAGCCACTATACTCCAATAAAAATTTAAAGTAGATAATAAAAATAAATTAAAAATTTAAACAATTTTTTAGTCATTTCAATTCGCAGAGAAACTGATTTCTTATTTAAGCAGTCTGTGACTTCTGGGAAATCCTTTTTATTTACTTGTTTTTTTAAGTAAGGTGCTGACATTTATTGTCATTTTTAACGGCATGCTAAAAATTCTCTCTCTCTCTGACTGCAAGTATAAATTAGCTGAAGATAAATTCTCTTGTTTGCACAAGAGGTTTGCAAGGATATATTGTTTTGAAAAGCCTAGATTCGCCTAAGAATTTCATGTGGAATTCCTGTGTGTCATGTAAGGAACAGACAGCTTTTAGGTCCCACTTCACAGATAAGAAACTCAGCCAGACAGGCATAAAATGACTTTATTGGATGGTAAATTCCAGGTCTCCAAGACTAAGCCAGACTATGAGCCGCCAGGTTCTTAAAAACCATGTTTCCTTCTTTAGGTAAGTTTTACAACTATACTCTTTTTAAGATTAGGCTCTTGCTTAAATCCGCTTTCTGACTGGAAATGACCTAGCATTTCATTTTACTTTTGTATCCGTCTTTGATTTCACGAGGTAAAATTCGCCTTCTACTTGTGATCTCGGATTTCGATCTGTGACATTTTCTGGAACTTCCTGAGAGTGAAGAAGGCTTGTGAGGGAGCAGGTGGGGCCAGGACTGAACGGGGTCAGGTGCTGACACATTGCGGCCTTGGCGGGAGTCGGAATGCCAGGTACGCTCCTCAGCCTTTCCTGTCACCCTCTCCTCTGCTGACTCATGTGTGCTCACGGCCTACGCGGCCTCTGGATCTTGGAGGTTTTGCTTCAAGCCAACCTGCCTGAGTGTAAGACGAATCACATGGAAAGTTCTGGAAACTGACCATTCACTGAGTGGAAGAAGAAGTAAGAAAAACAACGTCATCATTCCATCAGACGTCGAGTCCCTGACACATGCGTGTGTGGAAGAGGCTCAATGACCCCTTGAAATAAACTGTTTTATCTCCTCACAGCGTTTTTAGAGTGTGGCCTTTGTGACTGGCAGGGTCTGGGAATCCGCCTTTCCCAAGGTGATTCTCCTGCATTGTGATCATTGAAAAGCACCTGTTTAAAGAGGTCAATCACCCTATTCAGGAAAATTCTGTTTTGGATGAAAACTGAAGGGTAATAAAAAATGAATGGTACATTTTAGACATTCCTTGGCCACTGTGACGGTGTGTTTTCCAGGCTTATTGAAGTGTAATTGATATACAGCATTATGTAAGTTTAAGATGTACAACATGGCAGACTTCCCTGGTGGCCCAGTGGTTAAGACTTTGCCTTCTAATGCAGGAATTCTATCCCTGGTTGGGAAACTAGGAGCCTACATGCTTTGCAGCCAGAAAACTAAAGTGTAAAACAGAAACAATATTGTAATAAATTCAATAAAGACTTTAAAAATGGTCCATATCAAAAAAAAAAATGTTTTGATGTACAACTTGATTCATGCATATGTTATGAAATGATTACCACAATAAGGTCAGCTAACACTTCAGCTTCTCACATGATTAGCTTTGTGTGTGTTTGTGTATGTGCATGTGGTAAGAAGATGTAAGATCTACTTTGTTAGCAACTTTCAAGTATATAATATGGTATTGTTAACCTTAGTCACCATGCTGAATAGCAGATTTCCAGAACTTGTTTATCTCATAATTAGAAGGTGGTTGGGCTTCCCTGGTGGCTCAGATGGTAAAGAATTGCCTGCAATGCAAGAGACCTGGGTTCAATCCCTGCGTAGAGAAGATCCCCTGGAGGAGGAAAAGGCAACCCACTCAATTATTCTTGCCTGGAGAATTCCATGGACAGAGGAGCCTGGCAGGCTACAGTACCATGGGGTCACAAAGAGTCAGACATGACTGAACACCTAACACTTTTTTCACACTTTAGCTAACACCTCCCATTTCCCAAGCCTCTAGCCCCTGACCACTACCATTCCACTTTTTGTTTCTATGATGTCAGCTTTTAAAAAAAAAAAAAAAATTCCTTGTATAAGTCAGATTATACTGCATTTGTCTTTCTCCGTCTGACCTATTTCACTTAGCATAATGTCCTCAGGGCTATCTACATTGTTACAATTGACAGGTTTTCCATCTTTTTATGGCTGAATTATATATATATATATATATATATATATATATATATATATATATTTATACAAACACACACACACACACATACATATATGAGTGAGTGTGCAGGTTCAGTCTTGACTCTTTGTGACCCCATGGACTTCAGTCTTCCAGGCTCCTCTGTCCATGGAATTTTCCAAGCAAGAATACAGGAGTGGGTTGCCATTTCCTACTCCAGGGGGTCTTCCAGGGATCAAACCCATGACTCCTGTGTCTCCTGGATTGGCAGACAGATTCTTTACCAACTGCACCACGTAGGAAGCCCATATACATATATATCATATATATATATGAATCATATCATTTTTGTCTGTTCATCCAGCACATCCAGCAATGGATACTTGGCTTGTTTTCCTGTCTTAGTCACTGTGAATGATGCTGTAATGAACATTAAGGGTGTAGATCTCTTCAATATAGTGGTTTCATTTCCTGTGGCTTCTTACCCAGAAGTAAGATTGCTGTATCGTATGGCAGTTCTATTTTTAATTATTTAATGAACCTCAATACTGTTTTCTATCCAAGTGACAGTATTCTTTTTAAAGCACTAACATATTAGAAAATATCTTTGAGCAGATAGGCCACCAGATTTGATGGCCTAGAAATGGATCTCTTTGTTTCAAATAGCTTGCCCTTCATTTTACTACTGTGAGAAACACACAAGTTTTCCTCTTTATTTTTTTCATGGAAAGACATTTTATTTTAAATAGAGCAACGTGTACACGTCAACCAAACTCCCAATCTATCCTTCCACCTACCCTTCCCCTCTGGTAACCATAAGTTCATTTTCGAAGTCTGTGAGTCTATTTCTGTTTTATAAATAAGTTCATTTGTATCATTTTTTTTTTAGATTTCACATATAAATTATATCATGTGATATTTTTCTTTCTCTGACTTACTTCACTTAGTGTGATAACTTTCAGGTCCATCCATGTTACTGCAAATGACATTATTTCATTCTTTTTAGTGGCTTAGTAATATTCTATTATATATACACATACCAAATCATCTTTATCCATCCTCTGTGAAAGGATATCTAGGTTGCTTCCATCCTTGGTTATTGTAAAGAGCACTGCAATGAACATTGGGGTGCATGTTTTCTTTTAAACCATGTTTTTCTCCAGGTATAGGCCCAAGAGTGGGATTACTGGAGTACTGGTTCTACTTCTAATTTTTAGATGAACTTCCATACTGTTTTCCACAGCAGCTATAAAAATGACAATCTTCTTTAAAGAATTGAACTATTAGAAAATATTTTTGGGCAGAGATTGAGTTGGTGACCTAGAAAGAGATATCTTTGTTTCAGATAGCTTACCCTTTGTTTTATTACTGTGAGCAACACACAAGTCTGCCTTTTTTTAAGTGTGACTTATTAACCTGTCATCTATTCTGGTTCTATGTGTAAAAGGCTTTAACTAAGCCTTGCTTCTTCAAAAAGTTGGGCTGTTGGGAATCTTGTCTACTTGGTTAGTTGACTGATTGGTTAACATCCATCTTTTCTACATTACAATTTCTACAGATACTAGAAAAGTTCATTATTGAAGAAGATGATGGTTTTATTTCTCATACTTGTATGATTTTATTTGCTTATCAGTTGGAATTTATCAGCAGTTATTTTAATTTAGCTTTTATTTGTAACATAAATAAGGGCTTTTAAAAATTGTTATACAGACATTGTGCTGAGAAGAGAAATTAAACAAAGGAGAAAGGAAAATAAAGCTGATTTTCAGCTAGGGGAATCAGGTTGACAGAGCATATAAAGGGAAGTAGGATTAGAAGACACAATTGGCTTTTTTGTCTGGGTCCAATCTCAGGGGAGGAGGAAAGAGGGTTACCCTAGCTGACGGGGTTCCCAAAGCCAGATCTGAAGGAGAAGATCTCTTCCCTAAGGTTTTTAAGGGTGTCAAGAGAGATCAAAACCAAAACTAGTGCAAGTCATGGAAGTCCAATAAGTCCAGGAGTCCTATAATGAAGAATTCTAACCCGAGAAAGGGGCCTCCAGGAAGTAATAGTGCAGGCTGAGTGTAGCAAGATCTTGACCTCTTAATTGGAAGTGACTTTATATTCTACAACTGGTCTGAAGTGCGAACTGTTGCATCAGAGACAGGAGGGCCAGCTGAAGGTCTACGCTAGGGATAGTACAGACTACAAGTTCTAAGTGAATGTTTTTGAATTGCAAGTGTTTGCCCATTTATGGGTCATAAAACAACTCTGGGATAGGAAAAAATGTTTTTTTAATTTTCATGAAACAATAAAATATAATAGAAGAGATACCACAAAACAGAATAGAATACAGTGCACATTGTGTATGTGTATTTATATATACCATCTTATAATATATTTTTATTTCTTAGTATATGAAAGTGTTAGTCACTCAGTTGTGTCCAACTCTTTGCAACCCCATGGACTGTAGTCCTCCAGGCTCCTCTGTCCATGGAATTCTCCAAGCAAGAATACTGGAGTGGACAGTCATTTCCTTCTCCAGGGGATCTTCCCAACCCAGGGATGGAACCCAGGTCTCCTGCATTGCAGGCAGATTCTTTACTATCTGAGCTACTAGGGAAGCCCTCTTAGTGTATATCAAAGTCAAAAAGAAAGTTTAAGAAAGAGAATACTTTTCCAGACAGGCCTGGCCTGCCCTAATTCTAATCACACAGGCACTGAACAGACAACTTTCAGATACAGACAGGTCTGCATCTTCCATTTTGGCTCAGTATTCATTCACCCCCAGGCTCCCTCAATTCTTGGGACTAGAATTGGCCTTTTTGGTTTACCTAGTCCAGGTAAGTTTCTTGGGAATGCACAGAGCCTCCAGTTTCAACCTTTCCTGTGACCCCATGACAAGCGCCAGGCTTCTCAATTAGATTTCTCTCCTAATTGGTACTCAAAGTCCAAGCAAGTCCTGAAACTCTGCTTTGAAAATCCCAGAGTGTGTGGTGAGAGCCCTCATGACCTGCCTAATTATTACTTGGTACAGCTTCCCAAGGATGCAGACTCTACGATTTTACCACACACATGAGCTGGAATCCTGTGTTTGCCCAAAGCTCCCCTCCTGGAAACGTGCCTGTGCCATAATTCAGACCATCACCACTGCGAGAAGCTCTGGTAATGATGCCCCCAGGGCAGCTTCAACCCACCTCTCAGCTGGAACTGTGGACCATGATGACTCACGCATAGCTGCACTTGGAGATTCATCTAGAGGAATCATTCTCCAAGTGTGGTCCCAGGCGAGCAGCATCAGAAACACAGAGAAACTTGCTAGGAAAGCACATCTGGAGGTCCACCACAGACCTACTGAATCAGAAACCCTGTGGGTGAGGCCAAGCAACACAGGTTTATAATGAGTCTTCCAAGTGACTGCGATGTGCCCGACAGTCTGAGAACCACCATTCCGGGGCAGAGAGAAATCTATTGACATCTGACAATGACAGATCTTCTTTCTTTCATTGCTTCACACAGATTTGCCATGGTACCAAGCTCAATCTAAACATGTTCATGCATTACTGTATTAACTCTTTAATACATTAGAACAGAAATAGTCCCACTGCAATCTTTAGTCTTTGTTCTCTGTTTTTCCTCAACCAAAGTATGAAGACATTTAAGACTTGATTGAATAAAAATGGAGAAATAACAACAGAACTGTTCTGAAGTCTGCAAGTTTCCAGAATACCAAAAAAGTTTCCTTTTGTTCAATTTCACTTGCTAAATTTCCTTTTTCCAGCTGGGACTGTCAGCAAAAGAGATATGAATCTCAGGAGGCTTTTTTTTTTCCCCTCATGAAAACACAAATCAGTGTTTGCTTCTTTGTTTTGTTTTGTTTTATGAGTTTCATTCTTTACACTCAAAAGGTTCAGATAGGTCCCTTATGTTCCAACTGTGCATTTTTTGGCTTGCCCATCAGACATCACCTTAGCACCCAGATCAGTGCTGAATTGTACAGTAATTTACATATAACCATCTTAAGAAAATAGCATGCCTTAGTGATAAAGTTTCTTAATATTTTTTAGTCTGTGATCCATTTATAAACTCTTAGTAAAGAGACAGTTCCTCCTGATCATCCAATAGGTCCAAAGTGTATTAACCTATACAGCAAACTGTATAAGACTCTGGACTGCAAATGATGAAAACCCAACTCAAATTAGATTTGGTAAAAAGAATAATTCATTGACAGAGCTAACTAGAGTCATAGAAAGGCACTTGACCCTGGGCTAAACATCTCCCAATCTCAGCTATACTTCCCTTTCCAACACTTAGCCTTCCAAACACAAGCACAAATGTGTGCACTGATTTTTGCACATTTATACACACATTTACCATCTTTAGATGAGAAACACTGATTTAGGCAGACAGAAGAAACTAAAAAGCAATCAGTACAAATAAACTTGGCATTAGGACTCATGTACTCCATGTTCTACCTAAACCTGTCAGCATCAAGTAGTTGGCATATATTTTTCTGGTCTTGCCAACATGCCTTCTTTGTGGGAATGACTCCTCCACCACTCTATAGACATTTCCTTAGGCCATGAAGTGTAGGTGGAATTGATGCCACTTTTGGTGGAAGAAGGGCTTCCCTGATGGCTCAGACAGTAAAGAATCTACCTGAAATGTAGGCCACTTGGGTTCAGTCCCTGGGTCAGGAATATTCCCTGGAGAAGGAAATGCAACCCATTCTCCAGTATTCTTGCCTGGAGAACTCCATGGACAGAGGAACCTGACGGGCTACCGTCCATGGGGTCACAAAGAGTCAGACACAACTGAGTGACTAACAGTTTGATTGAAGAGGTGGCCGTGACCCAGGCTAGGTCACCCACAGGACTGAGCCTATTTCCCTGGACACAGTGATTCAATCAGGAATGTGTCCCAAGCTCAGCCAATGTCCCCAGGACTCTTGTCATGAGATGTGGGCACTCTTTCCCTATAACCATGAACACTGAAGGCCATGGGCATCTGGAACATCTGGGGGCCATTGTACTACCTCTGGGGAGAGGACAAGAGGAGAATCAGGCAGAGGGAAGTGTAGCTAAGTGGCCAGGAGCCATTTATGCCCAAAGTCAAGGGCGTTTCTTTGACTCTCTAGTTAACTTTGTCAACCAAATTTTTTTTTAACCAAATCTAGTTTGAGTTGGTTTTTCATCACTTGCAATCAAAAGCCTTAAACAGTTTGCTGAGTATTCTTGTAAACTGACTTTCTAATTTATTCAATAAATGGGAAAATCATTCTCAATGGCCTTTTTCCAGATCTATGACGCTAAAATGTATTCTGTTCCCTAACTTGGGCAGATTATTTTTTAATATAGCCTGCCAGTTTATTCCTGGATCACTTTTCTTTTATTTAAATGAAATCAGATTTATCCTGCCTATGTTTTCTGTGAAGATTAACTAAGTCAAAATTTATGGATACTGCAAAGAGAAAGTCTTCCCTTCTGGTCTGATGCAGAGCTATTCACTGGTGCTCAGACTCCGGAGTCTGCAAGTGTGGGCTGCGTAAGATTTCCTGAATTCTTGCCATTGACCTTGTTTTGTGATGAGTACATAAGCCCCTTATTTGGTTCTGGTGAAAATCCAAACAAAGAACAAAATCAAAATGCCTTGATAATATTTGCTGACATACTGTGAATAGTTATATCATAAGAACCGAAGCACTGGCGGCCCCGATAAACCATAATGAACACAAGAAAAGGTTGTGTTGCTCTATAAACAGATTTTTTGTATATAAACGTCACATGAAAGGCAGTGGGATTAAAGATTTATGCCGCGGGGTTGCCTGGAAAACATCACCCAAGCACTATTGTTCCTTTGGCAGGAGATGTAGGGGCACTTACTGTTTGTTTAATCTGGACCTCTCTTTCTGAGAATTCTACGCTGTCAAAATAGTTCTTTGTTCTTAGTGTATATGTGTAGAATTTTATTTAAAAGAACTGGGACCATTTTATTTCTTTCATTAAAAAAAAGACTAGAGGCAAACATGAGAAAATGTTAACAAAGTACACCTCTAGGTATTAGAAACACAAGTGTTTTTTATATATTAAAAAATATATATGTGTGGACTCTGCTCATTACACCAAGTCATTACCCATGAATAACAAGACTCCAGTAGGATGCGTAAATTTATTTTCTGTTCTAATACAATCCTTAAGTGATTCAAAAAGAAGTTTTTTATCAAGTATCATTACTTTGAACCAAGAGATGAAAAATAAGCCATTTTTGGAAGAGACTACTTGAAAACAACTCAGAACATCAAAGTTGCCAAACTTGGAACCTACCCCCAAAATCTGTTTGAGAAGCACTGGGTAAAAACCCAGTTCACCATTTGTTAAGGCAGTTTCTTTACCTTTCAGATGGGAATTCTGGAGGAAGTAGAGGCAGGGAGCACTTAAATTCCCACTGAGGAATGCTGGCAAACACCAATTAAAAAATTTACATGGAGAGGATGGTGCCATATACATATAAATGATTATTTTGCAAACAATTTGGATTTTTATTGCTTTAGTATTATTTGTCATTTTCATTATTGCTTTGCCACTGAATAAAGCCAAGAAATGGGAGGGGGAGGGGTTGTAGAATAAAAGCAATAGCTTTGTTCCTGTATGCATGAACACTTCTTTAATCAACTCTAATGTTATTAACACAATGCCTACTCTAGGAATGTAATAATTATACAGCAAAAGGAATTTTTCAGACAATTCTTTTCATGCCATTTAATAGGTCAATTATTGGACAGTATTATTCATATTCGTGGAACCTGTCATTACAGTGACCCAAAATGTATTGTTCCAAGCAAAGCCTGTTTCCAAACGGTATTAGGATTCAAATTTTACAAATCTCTTCTAGTGATTGGAAGACATTCTCAAAGAAAATGTCCTGACCCTGTTACATTAGAACATGAACAAATAAACATATTTAAGTATTTAAATGCTTTAAGTTAAAATATAATATCTAAGTTCCATTTCTTAAAAATGTATTTTATTGATGAATAGTTGATTTACAATGTTGCATTAGTTTCTTCTCTACAGCAAAATGACTCAGTCATACGAATATATTTGTTATTTTTCATGTTCTTTCCCATTATGGTTTATTACAGGATACTGACTATAGTTCCCTATAAAACTATATTCAGTAGGACCTTGTTGTTTATCCAATCTATATATAATAGTTTGCATCTGTTAACCCCAAATTCCCAATCCGTCCCTTCCCTATGCTGCCTCCGCCTCTCGGCAACAAGTCTGTCCCTATGTCTGTGGGTATGTTTCTGTTTCATGGATAAATTTATTTATGTCATATTTTAGATTCCACAAATAAGTGACACCATATGCTATTTGTTTCTCTCTGTCTGACTTACTTCACTTGCACAATAATCTCTAGGTCCGTTCATGTTGCTGCAAATGGCATTGTTTCATTGTTTTTTATGGCTGAGTAGTATTCCACTGTATATACGTATGATATCTTCTGTATCTATTCATCTATCAATGGCATTTAGGTTGTTTTCATGTCTTGGCTATTGTAAACAGTGCTCCAGTGAATTCAGGGGTGCAGGTATCTTTTTGAATTACAGTTTTCCAAGCAGCTCCCTAGCCCTCTTTCTACCATGTGAGGATATGAGAAGTCCGCAGACTGCAATCCAGAAGAGGAACTTTACCAGAACTCAACCAGGCTGGTACCCTGATCTTGGATTTTTTTCAGCATCCAGGATTGTGAAATACATTTCTGTTGTTTATAAGCTATCCAGTCTGTGGTGTTCTGTTACAGCAGACTGAACAGACTAAGAAAGCTATAAGCATAGTGCATAGAGTTACATAGGTTAGTATGAACTAAATACTATAACATAACCTATAAAGGTGGAGTTTTCAAAAAGTGAGTATAACTCAGATACATCTTTCACTTTTAAGAGTAGAGATCCATACTGACATATTCAATGAGAAAAGAAAATTATAAATATATCATTTTATGTAACCCAGAAACTATCAGAAACATGAAGCCAGAAATGATGAATTTCTAGTCCTCATCTTATTAACCTATGAACAACATTTGACCGGCCGATGACTCCCTCCTTGACATCTTGCTTCATTGGCTGCCAGGTCTCAGAGCAGGGTGAAGGGAGGGGAGATTTCGCCTACTTCATTTACTCCATCTCAGTTCTCCTCGCTGCACCCTCCTCTCTAAACTGGTAATGTCAGAGTGTCCCTGGACTATACTCATTTCCTTGGAAACGGCAGTCCCTTGGCATAAGACCATGTGCATACTTTCCTAAGATTTTGAAAACTGTGATTAATTTTGATAACTTTAGCTGAAAATATCTATTAAATATCTAATACAGGCAACCAGTCAATCCTAGAGAAAATCAACCCTGAATATTCATTGGAAGAACTGATGCCGAAGTTGAAGCTCCAATACTTCAACCATGTGATGCAAAGAGTCAACTCTTTGGAAAAGACCCTGATACTGGGAAAGAGTGAAGGCAAAAGGAGAAGGGGGCGGCAGGGGATGAGATGGTTAGATAGCATCTCTGACTCAATGGACACGAATCTGAGCAAACTCTGGGAGATGGTGTAGGACAGGGAAGCTTGGCATGCTGCAGTCCATGGAGTCACAGAGTTGGACACAACTTAGCAACTGAACAACAGTAGCATGACAGGCAAGATACTGTATTATAGTCTTAGACTGTGTTGTTCTGCAAGAATTTTCTGTGTTGATAGAAACATTACATGCATTGTCTAATACTAGTCTGTGTGGCTACTGAGTACCTGAAATGTGACTGGAGAATAATTGATGAGCTGAATATTTTATTTAATTTTATTCTAACTTTAATAGCCACATACGGCTAGAGGCATATTTGACAATGTATTTCTAGGGACTCAGCTGTGAAAGGGACAGTTATGATGGTGCTTGATTCTTGGATCTTACCTGTTACCAAAGAAAGGATCCCACTAAAGAAAACAAAGAAACTTTTAGAAAATAGAGGATAAAAAGTCTTTATCACTACTAAAAATGGGTCAGCATGGGTCAACTTCATTAAACAATATCACATAAAGCTTTCAGAAAGCTGGTTTCAATTTTTACTGGTAAAACAAAAGGAGGTTAAATCAACTTCTTTCATTGTTAAAATTATTATTGACACATTCATTACATTTTTTACTTTGTAATTTTTGGTGATCTGAGAAGAGAAAGTTAAGAAGTGCCCTAAAGAAAATCTGTCAGCCAACTTTAATTTTGGTCTTCCTTATTTTTCAATGATGTATCTTCAGTTTCAGAGAGCTCACTAGGCGTGTTATTTCATCTGTCTTTAATTCCGAACTTCCTGCTCTGAATTTGTTTCCTGATATTTATCATATGACTTGTGAAGGTCTCCCTGAATCACTGATACTTGCCTTTTATTATTGTAAACTTTTGTGTGTTCATAGTCTGCTAATGGCAATAATATCTCCATTCATTTCTGGCAGAGAAGAGAAATACCTGATCTTTCATTCTCATTTACATTCCATTATATCAGAATTTCCTTGTCTTTATTGTACATTGTCTTTGTATGAAAGATACTAGGTTTTAGTTGCTTAGACATTTTGAGTATTTAGAAGGAAAATTCTTTATATAATTTTTAATCTCTTTGAAACATCTACTGTACTTGTATATTATTAATGAATGTGGTCTATTTCCTATTCCAAAAGCCACGCCCACCATTATTTTCAAGACACACCCCTGGCTCTCTAGACTTAATAGCTGGTTCTGGGTTAACAAACTTCTGGGAGACACAAGCTTAAGCTTTCTAAGATCCAGCTGAAAGGACATTCTAATAACCATTTGATTTTTTTCAAGGGCTTTTTGAAAGGCATTACAACCCAATACTTGCTTTTCATCTATAAGCCTTGGAGCAAAGGCAAGAGTAGAAAGCCATGTCTTGCTGAAGCTCCTAAATGCCTTGGTCTCAGGCTACATCTTCATTTAAGAATCTCTCACTGAATGATACCACAGAAATGTAAAGGATTGTAAGAGACCACTATGAACAACTATATGCAAATAAAATGGACAACCTTGAAGAAATGGACAAATTCTTAGAAATGTACAATCTCCTAAGACTGAGCCAGAAAGAAATAGAAAATATGATCAGACCAATCACTAGTAAAGGAATTAAACCAGTAATTTTAAAACTTCCAAGAAACAAAAATACAGGACTACATAGCTTCCCCGGTGAATTCTACCAAACATTTATAGAAAAGTTAACACCTATCCTTCTCAAAATGCTTCCCAAAAGCCACAGAGGAAGGAACACTTCCAAACTCATTTTGGAAGGTTTTATATCACCTTGATACCAAAACCAGACAAAGACATCACAGAAAAAGAAAATTAATGAATAGAAAAATAGTATAAGAAATCTATTTTTCCCTGAACCAGCAAGTTCTGGGTTCTCTGCATGCATGCATGCTAAGTCACGTCAGTTATGTCTGACTCTTTGCAACCCTACGGACTGCAATCCATAGGGTCCTCTGTCCATGAGATTTCCCAGGCAAAAATACTGGAGTGGGTTTCCATGCCCTCCTCCAAGGGATTTTCCCATCCCAGGGGTTGCACCTGGGTCTCTTACGTTTCCTGCATTAGCAGGCAGGTTCTTTACCACTATTGCCACTGGGGAAGCCCTCTGGGTTCTCTACTGTCCCTCTCTATTTCAAACTAGCTTGTTATTTTCTGAGTTCATCCTTTGTAGCTAAAAGAAGGTAACAAACACTTCAACAATAGAAACCATGTTGGGGAAATCCACTGTTCATTGGTTACATTTCTAACTTCTAGTTTCTCACAAAAGATCATTATACCAAATGCTTCATGGTTATATAACATGAGCTATCACTTCAGGCTTTCATGACAGTTTCAACATTTTCCTAGCCTATACCCACCTACTATCCCATATCTTTTAGGTTTTTCTTGTACCCAGTACAGGATTTAATACAAATTCCTGGGTAGGTTTGTTATTGCTATAAAGATGTTGCATAACAAACAGCAAAAAATCTCACAGGTATGCAATAATAAACGCTTATTTAGTTCACATATCCTTGGACTGGCTGGGAATCTGCTGATGTAAGCTGGGCTTCTCAACAGAGTGACCCTGTTCCTTGAGATTCTCAGCTTTCTCCTGAAATCTGTGGACTAATCTAGGAATGTTCTCTGGTCACAGCAGATGGCAAGAGCCTCTGTTGAGTTGCACCTATTAATACCCCATTAGCCAAAGCAAATCACAGTCTCAAGCCCAAATCAAGGGCTGCAAGTACTATTTGCCCACTCTGAAGCCAAAGACAGTCACATGGTCAAGTTCAGCATTAATGGAGTGGGAAAGTTTTCTTCTTCCATGGAGATAAAAGGAAGGGGATGTATTTGACAGTAGTGAAATCTGTCACAAGAAAAGGCTTGTTTCTCTTCTTGACTTCTTTTGTAATTCCTATATAAGTTAGGGGAAATTCAGGTGTCAGCAACTAAAATCAATCTAGCTAGCCTAATCACAAAAGGGATTCATTGGAAGGATTTGAAGAAATCCAGGCTTCCCCTGTGGCTCACGAAGTAAAGAATCTGTTAGCAATGCTGGAGATGCAGTTTCGATCCCGGGGTCACGAAGATCCCTTAGAGAAGGAAATGGCAACCCACTCCAGTATTCTTGCCTGGAAAATCCCATGAACAGAAGAGCCTGGTAGGCTACAGTCCATGGGGTTGCAAAGAGTCGGACATGACTGAACACACACTACTACTACTACTACCATAAAAAGGACAGAAAAATCGAATCATACAGGCCTCGGAAGGCATTAGGGCCAGGAAGGCCCCAAAGATGTAGATAACAGAAAATTGGAGTCTCTGAGGGATTCTTCCATAGAATGGGGGAATTTTCCCAGCAAGTCACCAGCTAAAGATTCAAATTCTCAAGTCAGAGACAAGCAATCCTAAGCCTTAGGCCAGTGAAGAAGCAGGGTGCTGTCCCACCAAATCTATATATAACAGGGAAGACTCAGCCCTTAAGGGAAAATCAGCATTCTGTTATCATCGGAAGTAAGGGGACTGGGTGTGGAGAAGGCAAAATCAACAGGTGTGCACACTGGTTACCACATATGTCAATCTACTGGAAAATTAAGGATGTTCGGGGAACTTTAGCCCAGATCATCAGATTTCAAGGCCTCTGATGATAAACCTACACAAGTTTATCCAGTAGAGACTTGAATGAAGAAATAAATCTATGTCACTCTAGTCAACATTGTGCATCAGAGGCCTTGAAATCAGATGATCTGGGCTAAAGTTCCACATCTACTGGGGACTACTTATATGACCTTAGGCAAATCGCTTTAGCTGCAATCTCTTCATTTATGAGACAGGAAAAACCTGTCTCATCTATTTCTGTGGTTGTTGTGAAACCCAAGGGAAAGAACAAATATATTTACAACAGCGCTTTAAAACCTGTAAAGTGACTCCCGTGAAAAAGCAACTCTGATGACCAGTGACACTGGTACCAGCTTAAAATTTCTTACAATGGCACCTCATCACCACAACCTTCAGATCCTATGCCTAAATGCTCTTTACAAATACAAGCTGGTCAGAAAAACTTTTCACTTTTAAGTTAATGATTTCTGATCAGAGGAGGAAGATGCTCTGAAAGTAGTATACATAAAAATTAAAAGAGAGAAGAAAAATGGTTATTTGTTTTCATACCAGGCAAGCTGGCACAATGTCTTACATGATCCCCAGGCTGGGATCTGTTACTCTATGAGTCAATATTCTATCATCACTGCTGTTGTTCAGTCACTAAGTTGTGTCCAACTCTTTGCAACCCCATGGACTGTAGCATGCCAGGCTTCCCTGTCCTTCACTATCTCCCAGAGTTTGCTGCAATTCATATCCATTGAGCCAGTGATGTCATCCAACCATCTCATCCTCTGTCATCCCCTTCTCCTCCTGCCTTCAATCTTTCCCAGCATCAAGGTCTTTTCCGGTGAGTTGGCTCTTTGCATCAGGTGGCCAAAGTATTGGAGCTTCAGCTTTAGCATCAGTCCTTCCACTGAATAGTCAAGACTGATTTCCTTTAGGATTGACTGGTTTGATTTCCTTGCTGTCCAAGGGACTCTCAAGAGTCTTCTCCAGCACCACAGTTCAAAGGCATCAGTTCTTCAGCACTTCCATTATCATAGAAGGTACCAAGTTGGGAAAATATCCAACAGTCTCACAAGGCAGAATGAATGAAGCAGACAGACAAAGACCGACAAAAAGACAGGAGGAAACCCTCCTTTGCATTGAACACACAAGCTGAGAATTGCACAGTGAAGAGCAGTGATGGTGCATCTACTTAACAGAACTTTACCTAACCCTGTACTGAACACCTTTCAGCCCTTTGAATGTTTGCCATTGGAAGAAGATTTGGACAGGAGCAGAAAATAGAACATCCAAACCTTCGTGTGGTCTGAGGGAGAACAAACAGCCAAAGTGTCTCAGCCCACAGTCTTTAAAAGATTCGCTCCAGGGACTTCCCTGGTGGTCCAGTGGTTAAGACTTGATGCTCCCAAATGCAGGGGACCCAGGTTCGATCCCTGGTCAGGGAACTAGACCCTGCATGCCACAACTAAGAACCTGCACGCCATAACGAAGACTGAAGATCCTGAGGGCTGCAACTAAGACCCAGTGCAGCCAAATGAATAAAAAAGAAAAGATTTACTCCAGTGAAGACAAGACAACCTCATTTTCAACAGCAGCTTTCAGTTGATGAGGAGGCAAAGGAGCAAAGTTAGCACCGTCCAGGCCCCACACAGGGCAGCTTTGAATTCATCCTTGAAGGTTGAGCATGGGTCCCGGCGTGCTCACCATAACATAGAGAAGACGTCATTGGTTAAAGATGGGAACTTGTGTGACGTTTCCTTAATGAATGACTTTCTTGTTCATGTGCTGCTACACAGTCAAGCCCCAGTTTATGTCTTACTCTGTAGTTAATCTCTCTTTATTCTTCCATTCTATTATTCTTAGCAAAGTAATATTGCTGAGACGTTATTTCCTTTGAATTTGCCTCAAGGGAATCTCCCCTTCTTTCCTCATGCAAATGAAAAGGAGGTAAAGTGCCCTTGCCTCAGGGAATTGTGTATTGCAGAATTTCCTAGCAATTGTGGTTCCAAGAACTTAACCCTATTAAGAAACCATGCTGGTGCCTCTGAGAAAAATATAAGAAATTAAGAGAGGGAAGGACTTCGAGTATAGAAAAGTTTCCTGAGTTGAAGTGAGAGTAAGAGAGAGAAAGAGAGAAATAAGAGCAAAGTCCAGAGTGGGGCTCAGAAAACATATTCACACATATCCTCTCTACCTGTTCTACTTCTTGGGTAGAGGCTCATGGGCTGCGTCCAAGCCCACTGGACCCTGGCAAGCCCCAGTGAAATCCCCATGTCTCCATGTGGCCTCAAGTTTAGAGACCTTCAGTCACTAGACTCTAAGGGGCCCATAAAAATAATAATAATAATTTTTAAAAAACAGTAAGACTATCACATCAGTCAGAAACCAAGAACTGATGCAGCCCATGGAAATCCCAGAGGACTCCCCAATGAACAGATGACTAATGAACAATCATCCTTCATCCCCGAAACTTGCTACTGTGTTAGGACGGAGTGAGACATGCTCTGCATTGTCTGAGATGAAGTTTCCACCATGTCACATATGGAGCTGGAAACAGGAATTAAATTGAGTTACTGGAAAAATAAAGTCATATTTTGCACACACCAAGGCATGTAGTCTGAGATCCATTCCATCTACCTATGCACATGTCTGCATTCCCAGTGAAATGCTGAGCTCCTAGAAGACACCAAACAGACTCCTTCGTTCTTACAGCAGGGCCTCCCAGATGTTAATGTTCACTTGTATCATCTGGATCTTGTTAAAACACAGATTCTGATTCAGTAAATCTGGGGTGGCCCAAGATTCTTCATTCCTAACAAATTCTCAGATGCCGCTGGTCGTGAGTAGCAAAGCCACAGAGATTCATAATGATCCACACATGTTATAGATGCTGGAGTAAAGGGGAGAACAAAGAAACAAGTGAATGATGATTGAATAACTTGAAGGACTGCAGAATGTGCTGATTCTATCTGTCTTTCACATTTTTTACTTCTGTTCTCAGAATAGGAAGGTATGACATGTGTACAGCACTATGCTAAATGAATCCATGGAGACATGTGACAATTATCAGTTATTCTTCCAGTCCCTGGTGCCTCAGACGGTAAAGAATCTGCCTACAATGCAGAAGATCCAGGTTCAATCCTTGGATCAGGAATATCTCCTGGAGAAGGGGATGGCTACCCACTCCAGGATTCTTGCCTGGAGAATCCCATGGACAGAGGAGCCTGGTGGGTGACAGTCCATGTGGTCTCAAAGAGTCAGACACGACTGAGCACACACACTTCTAGTTAGTACTAACACACACAGTAGTGACACTTCTAGCTGGACTAACACATACACTTCTAGTCAGTACTATTCATCCGTTCCCCTACTATTCATTGGGTGTACAAGCATTCATGCTAGAGAGCTAAACAAAAGACCTACACCTCATTGTCCCACACCCAAATTAGGTTTATTAATGTTTGACTCTAGACTAGATAGAGTGTTGGGCACATCTTACCTCATTTGATCCATAAAAGAACTAGACAAATACAGAGGGCCACAGAGATAAAGTGACTGGCTTAAAGCCAGTCTATTAGCTAATTAAGGTATGGATTTGAACTTGATTTGCAAATCAAGTTCTATCCTTTTTACAGTATCATAGTACCATTAACACATTGTTACAGGTCATCATTGGGCTGTTCAGCCAGGCCATAAATCCCCACTGTTAGGCAAGGAACAGCAAAAAATCTCACCTTCCTAATCAAAACGATTACTTTTATTTCAAAAAAATTTGCAGTTACACTGGGTAACTGTAAATCAAGATGCATCTGATTTCCGTCTGGTTAACAGGCAGTCGTCTCATATGTGAACAGTTTAAAAGTCCATCTTTATTTTAAATCCTTTGTGGATTCATTTGCCCTCCATGAAAGTCCAGGTTATAGTTTCAGTGGGTATTACCATATCACTAAAGACAATACCAGCCCCCAGAGAGACAACTTCTTACAAAATGAGGACAAATGTAAAGAATTAACAGCTCTAGCAATTTAGGCATCTTCTGTTTGCAAGGAAATTTCTCTCCCTGCTCTACAAGAACTTATTCTACAAGAGCCAGCTCTTTTGGAGAAAAATTGATCATTACCTTACAGAGAGTATTGTTACAACTGGCATTATGCTGCCCAAGGACTGGAAAGAGACCAGGTAGCTTGAAAAAGAAACACAGGTGATATAGGTAGCAGCAGGACACCTGAGGCTCTCATTCAATTGTGAGTTGTGTGATTAAAAGATTCCATGGAGAAATTAAAAAAAAAAAAAAAAGACCCTAGGGACTTCTGCTATAGTTGGAATCTTCTCTTACTTAGGTAGTTCTCATCAACACAATATGCTTAATATAGCAACACAGTGCCCTGATCAGATACTAATAGACAGCAGTCAAGAAAAGCGCATCTTATGTACCTGTGTTTCAGTTCAGTTCAGTTCAGTTGTTCTGTCATGTCCGACTCTTTGTGACCCCATGAACCGCAGCATGCCAGGCTTCCCTGTCCATCACCAGCTCCCGGAGTTTACCCAAACTATGTCCATTGAGTCGGTGATGCCATCCAACCATCTCATCCTCTGTCATCCCCTTCTCCTCCCACCCTCAATCTTTCCCAGCATCAGGGTCTTTTCAAACGAGTCAGCTCTTCGCATCAGGTGGCCAAAGTGTTTACTGCAACACTATTTACAACAGCCAGGACAAGGAAGGAAACTAAATGTCCAGTCACAGATGAATGGGTAAAGAAGATGTGGTACATATGTACAATGGAATATAACTCAGCCATAGAAAGGAACAAAACTGGGTCCTTCATAGTGATGTGGATGGGCCTAGAGTCTGTCATATAGAGTGAAGTAAGTCAGAAAGAGAAAAACAAATATTGTGTATTAACATGTACATATGAAATCTAGAAAGATGTACAAATGAGCCTGTTTGCAGGGCAGGAATAGGGACACGGACATAAAGAAGAGGCTTTTGACCACAAGAGAGAAGGGGAGAGTGAGACCAGTTGGGAGAGCAGGACCGACATGTATGCGCTACCACACGTGAAATAGAATAGCTAGTGGGAAGCTTCCGTACAGTGCAGGGAGCTCAACTCAGTGCTCTGTGAGCGCCTAGAGGAGTGGGACGGGGGGCAGTGAGGAGAGCAGGAAGGAGGCTCAGGAAGGAAGGGACATATGGATACATGCAGCTGATCCCCTTCATTGTGAAACTAACACAACATGGTAAAGCCAATTACGCTCCAATAAAGAAAAATAATAACAAGTATATGCTCACTCATGCTCAGTCGCTCAGTTGCATCTGACTCTCTGGTACCCCATGGACTGTAGACCACCACCACTATAGGCTCCTCTGTCCATGGACTTTTCCAGGCAAGAATGTTGGAGTGGGTTGACTTTTCTTACTCCAGGGGATCTTCCCGACCCATGGATCAAAGCTGCATCTCTTGCATCTCCTGCACTGGCAGGCAGATTCTTTACCACTGAGCCACCTGGGAAGTCCCAATTATATTCTATTAAAGAAAAACTACAAAAATAAGTTTTCAAAAATGGACATGTTAAATACATGCTGCAGAGTGAAGACAAAATCCAGTTAACATTATAATTGCTTTGATATGCTTCACTATCAATGGGGTCAGCGTGGAGTGGCTGTCACAGGGCAAAGATGACTTTGGTACCCAACTGCTATAGCCAGAGTGACCATGGTTTGCCCTGGACAGCCCTGGTTTGCCACAGTTACTAATAGGCCCCCTTTTCACATTCACATGTATTCCCTTTTGGACAACAAATTATAGAGTCACTTTATTTCTAACTGACTCTCCCGTCTGCACAGACCTCACTGCTTGCCAATTTGCAGATTGAGCTGGGAATCCTGCCATGCAGAAAGAAAAGAGTGATGAGTATAGATCCCAGGGTCCTCTGATTAGGGATAAATCAATAGTCACAGCAACACCACCTTAGATCTCCACCATGAATACCTGAGATTTATGGATTTTTTTTCAACTTCTAATTAATTTTTTATACAGGAGTAAATACAGTCATCATCACCAGATGACAAACGATGAATCAGAAATAAAGAAAAGCTAGTTAAAAAGCATCTGACCACCTACTTGATGATGAGCAAACCATAGGTTGGGCATAAAAACACCTAAAAAATAAAATGCATTGTTCTATCCTTGGAACATTTAGAATTTATTGTGGGGAAGCCTCCGCTAATGGAAAAAAAAGAAAGTAAGAAGCAGTAAATGACAAATGTACACTGATATGATGCCTAAGTGTTGAAAGAGCTCCCTCAAGGTTACATAATAAATATGTGTCAGAGTTAAAAATAGAGGGAGTGGATGGAAAATAAACATGTATCGAGCACATGGTATGGGCTAGCTTTAGATCTCATTTCCCTTAATTCTCATTACAAGCCCTATAAAGGCAATAAGGGTTTCTTTACCCATGAGGTAACACATCTTGAGAGGGTAAGTTGTCTGATGCCACAGAGTACACACATCGGACACCCCCAAAAAACCCGTGTTCTCTCTCCCCTATTCTGTATGAGTTGCCCTCGTTTCTCGTATCCCAGGGCAGAAACTGGCCAAAATGAGGCATCCTATGAAATACAGACAGAACGAGCAAAATAGGACAATTACCTGTGTGTACATTTTTAACACTCAAGAAATGAAAGAAAACTGCTTCTCCATGTTTCCAAAAAGAAATTCCCATGCAGTGTTGTATGATTAGGAAATCAAAATGAAAAGAGATTGTGTAGGAATACATGCTCAATCAAAAAGTCTTTGTGCAACTGATCATGATATATTCTCTCTGAAGACTCCCCTACAGAATGGAGTACTGGGTTGACAAAAAAGTTCGTTTGAGTTTTTCCATAGCATCTTATGGTGCTGTTTTAATACTAATTACAACAAAAATCCTCTTAGGTGCCACTGATTAGTAGGGGAGGGCATTGCTGAGCAGTGGATGAAGCTTCAGAGCTTTCAAAACACGAATGTTTGGTCCTGCCATTGATTCTGTTCACTGCAATTGATCAAATACTTTGGAGTTACAAAGCAAGGTACTGGATGGAAGAAACAGAGGCTGGGAGGAGAGTAAAACACAGTCAGGACCCTGGGTACATTACAACCCAGTAGGAAAGTGGAAACAGATATATTTACAAAATTACAAATCATGTGCAATGAGCCAAAGAAGTAAGGGCTTCCCCAACGATGGCTCAGCAGGTAAAGAAGCCACCTGCAATGCAGGAGACACAGGAGATGTGGGTTCAATCCCTGGGTCAGGACGATCCCCTGGAGGAAGAAATGACAACCCACTCCAGTACTCTTGCCTGGAAAATCCCACTGACGGAGAAGGCTGGTGGGCTACCATCCATGGATCACCAAGAGTCAGACATGACTGAGCACAGACGGGACGAAAGTGAATTAAAAATAAAGAACTAAGTTTCTTCCATTCCCTGGCTATTGTAAATAGTGCTGTAGTGGTGAACTCTGGGGTATGAACATATTTGCAGGGCAGGGCAGAGAGAAGGGACTTGTGGACACAGGAGAAAGGAGAGGGTGGGAGGAACTGAGATAGTAGGATTGATACATATATATACCATTCTACTGTGTCTAAAACAGAGAGCTAGGAGGATGCTTCTGTGTAGCCCAAGGAGCTCAGCTCAGTACTCTGTGACCTAGAGGATGGGATGGGGTGGGGCATAGGAAAGAGGCTCAAATAGTAAGGAATATGTGTATACTTATAGCTGATTCACATTGTTATACAGGAGAAAATAACACAACATTGTAAAGCAATTGTACTGAATTTTTTTTTAAAGAATATAAAAATCAACATAAAAATAATAAAATAAAGAGATAAGAATGATCTCACGTGGCCTCGGTCTGCAGCAGCTTGAAGCCGGATTTCAGTTCCTGGCTAGAGATTGAGATCTGGTCGTGGCCCTGAGAATGCTAAATCCCAGGAACTAGACCAATGGCCAGCGACAAGGCCCTGGCCCTTTGACTTTGTAAAAATGAATTCCCGTCAACACAGAAAATAATGAAACAAGAGCTTATTGGGAGGAAAAAAAGGTACGTGTGGATAGACACACAGGTAGACTCAGAGAGAGATACACTCTCGTGGTGGCCTGAAGCACTCATATGGGACATTTCTCCTGGGTTTCCTTTGGCCAGTCATCTTGCTTTGACTGGTTCCGAGTCTGTATCTGTCTTATCTCAGGGTCTTCCCCTGTGCACGCGAGCATCAGTGAAGAGGCCTGTGGTAGGCTGCCATCACCCCTGTTTGAAAGGCTCCAAGGAGCCTTTCTGCGCACGTGTGGTTGGAAAGGTCTCATTCACTTTGAGAGAAATATGTGGTCTATGGGGTCGCGAAGAGTCAGACACGACGGAACAGCTGAGCATGCACACACATCTGGACAAGGCTTAGTTCCTTCTCCTCCTTCGTGTCTCAGGATCTGTCCACAGGGGGTAAACTCCAGCTCTTCAGCCTGGGGCCCATCCATCTCCTGCCTCAGGAAGATGTTAATGTCACATGACAATTAACCCTAATTGCTCTTTCTCCCCCATAGATGAGCTGCTTCCACTTCTTTATTGTGAAAGGGGGACTCATATAGATACCTTTTGGTATCACTTACATGTGGAATCATTGAATTGCTAGAGTAAAGTGGTTGTCAAGGGCTGGGCAGGAAGGGATGGGGAAAACAGAGAGAGGTTGATGCAAAGGTACAAACTAGTCTTATAAGATGAGTGAGATTCACAACATCATAAATACAGTCGACAACACTGTATGCTGTGCTTAGTCGCTCAGTCATGTCGATTCTTTGTGACCCCATGGACTGTGGCCCACCAGGCTCCTCTGTCCATGAAATTCTCCAGGCAAGAATACTGGAGTGAGTTGCCATGTCCTCCTCCAGGGGATCTTTCCAACCCAGGGATCAAACCCAGGTCTCCTGCATTGCAGGTGGATTCTTTACTATCTGAGCCACCAGGGAAGCCTGTAACATTGTATAATAGCATCGAAATTTGCTAAGAGAACTTGTTCTCACAGAGTAAAAGAATAAATATGGTAGATAATTGGTGTGTTCATTAATTTGATGGGGGAATTCTTTCACAATATGTGTGATTATATACAAAAATATATATATAATGTGATTATATATATATAATCAATATGTTGCACACTTTAAATATCTTACTATTTCATTTGTCAATCATATCTCAATAAAGCTATTAATAGAGTGGGGAGGTTCTTAATACCATCTACAACAACTTTCTGGTTCATCATACGAATGTAATTTTTAAATTAAAAGTATCAAAAGAATGCTTTGAAAACTCTATTTTAATATATAAATTAAAGGTGACACTTGAAAAGGAAAATAGGCCCCATTTAGCTAGTTAATGTAAATCTGTGCTGTTCCCCTGTATCCTGGGCCGGGCAGGGTGGTGTGTGTTTAAAAAGGACTAACTGCTGGGTGGGGCTTCCGTGGTAGCTCAGGGGTAAAGAATCCACCTGCCAATGCGGGAGACCCCAGCTGGATCCCTGGGTTGCAAAGATCCCCTGGAGAAGGAAATGGCAACCCACTCCAGTATTCTTGCCTGGGAAATCCCATGGACAGAGGAGCCTGGGGGACTACAGTGCATGGGGTTGCAAAGAGTTGGACACGACTGAGCAGCTAAACACCATTTAGCAGCTAAACACAACTGAGCAGCTGCATGGGTACCTGGGATCCTTCTGCTCCTCCTGCCTGGTCTCCTTCCAGTCTCCTCTTTGAACCTAGCCTGGCCCTTCTCCTGCTCATACTGAACTGTCTCCAATGATGTCATGCACACTCATGGTTTCAATGCTCTGTTAACCCAAAGATATGCCTCCAGCCCAGACATCTCTGAGCTCCAGACTCATATATCTGCCTGCCTAGTGGAGACTTCCACTTGGACATGCCTGAAGCCTGTCCAAATGGAGCTCATTATCTTCCATCTCTTCCAAAGAAACAGGCAGCTTCCCCTGTTCCTGTTCTCAGGGAACTCTGATTGTCACCTGCTAGTTACAACCCCCTGGCTCTCCCTGTCCCCCTTCTCCTTTCCTCCAGCACTGCCTCCTTCACTTGGTTGCCTTGTAATGTAAAAGGAGAGGAAAGTGAAAGAGGATGCTTTTATAAGCAGATTTATCAAGATCCCATGTGGCTGGATGTTGTTCATTTCCGATTCAGGTATTCTGCTGATCTCTTTGTCTCTGAAAAAAAGAACAAAGAAAGCTGGAATCTATATAGACGAGTGTGTTCCTGAGTTCCATAAAATTCTGTTTCCGAGAGGTTTTAATAGGTGATGTTTCTTTTAAAAAAAGAAAAGAAAATGGCAGCAATGAGACTTTTCTGGTGGTCCAGTGGTTAAGATTCCTAACTTCCACTGCAGCAGGAGTTGGGGAGGTGTTGGAGTTGGCCCGGGGTGGGAGAGGATGTTGAGGGGATTTTTCAAGCTGCATGGTAGAGTGGCTGAAGAGTTAAAAAAAAAAAAAGGCTGCAGTGGTCCAATGATAGCAAGATTGCGTATTGATTGTGTTTTGCAGACAATCCTCCCTCACCCTTGGTCCCCAGGATTTAGGCTTCTAGGTAAATATTGCTCCATAATGAGATTTTCACTCTGGCTCCAGTGAACGAGTTTGATGGCTCTGTCCAGTTATAACATCCTGACAATGTGTGTTTATGTGTCACAAACAGTGTGCATGTACAAACGTGATGTTTAAGGGTGTGATTTAGCTTTTGTTGTTTGGATTTGGTTTGCTTATTTTTTGATGTCCCTTAGAGAACCGTGGACTTCACTAGTGGCTCAGACGGTAAAGCGTCTGCCTACAATGCGGGAGACCCGGGTTTGATCCCTGGGTCGGGAAGATCTCCTGGAGAAGGAAATGGCAACCCACTCCAGTATTCTTGCCTGGAAAATCCAATGGACAGAGGAGCCTGGCTGGCTACAGTCCATGGGGTCGCAAAGAGTTGGACACGACTGAGCAACTTCACTTCTTCAGAGAACGGTGGACCATGTGAGCCTACGCACCCTAGCTTGGGCAAGTCCGCTTGTTTCCGCTAGGAGCCCTGAGGCTACCAGTTAGCTCTCCCAAAAGGATAAGTTTTCTGGCCCCTTCTCAGGGGCAGCCTGAGGTCCCATGGCTGTTTCCCCACCCCACCCTGCCTAGAAAGTGAGGTCATAATTGCTGTCCCCACCTCGCTCCCAGTGAAGGGCTTTCAGTCCAGACACTGTTGCTTCTTCTGGCCAGAGGCAACCAGATCACCCTGCTCAGGACTCTGAAAGCTGTAACCCTTCCCCTCCTTCAAGCTCAGACACTGCCCTCCCCTCAGGGGATTCAGGGGAGTCAGAGGCAGCCATAAAGCTGCCTGTAGTGTTATTCCTGTCTGGTGAGTCTGAATTCTCTAAGAAAGGCCCTCTCAACTGATTGAAAATCTCTTACCTATGGTTCCTACTTTGGAACTAGAGATTAGTACTTAACCAGACTAAAGCACAAGTTGGGGCTTCCCATGTGGCGCTAGTGGTAAAGAACCCGCCTACCAGTGCAGGAGAGATGCGGGTTGGATCCCTGGGTTGGGAAGACCCCCTGGAGAAGGGCACAGCAACCCACTCCAGTATGCTTGCCTGGAGAATCCCTTGGACAGAGAAGCCTGGTGGGTCCATAGAGTCACAGAGTCGAACACAACTGAAGCAGCTTGGCACGCATGCATGCAAAGGACAAGTCAACCCCTCACATCTGAGCTTCTTCGTAAAGCTAACACAGACACATTTGTTCTGTCTCTGAGAAGTCCTACAGCAAAGAACCTGGTTGCTCTTCCTTAATCTAGTTGCCCAAACTATTTGGAGCATGGGAAAGTCTTTGGCAACCTGTTTCTGGGTATCTATGGCTCTGAACTGACAAAACCCCTGGAGGATGTGGCATACACTCAAGAGGGAGGATTTTCTGGATGAGCCCTAATGGATTCCAGCTCTCAATTGTGTCAGAACAAATGGGCCAGGAAACCCTTCACCTGTGTTGCTTTGCGGGAGGTGATCTGTCTGCGAGCCGTCTGAGGCTAAGAAGAGGATGGCGCAGGTGCAGCGGAATCTGAGAGAAGGTGGGAGCCAGGGAATGAGGAAGCCAAGAGGTACCGTGTGGAAACTGCCTCCTGCCGCCGCCAGCCCACCCTCCTGAGCCCCCTTTCTAGCCGCCAGCTTGAGCCTCTGAGGAGAGAAAGCTGAGGCCAGTTCAGGAAGCCGAAGCCTGGAGGACCCTTGCACAGTAACGCTCAGCGCCTAGAGCCATCCTGAGTCAAGGAGAGAAGAATTCTTTCCACCCCAGCCCCAGACCCCATTTTCTGTCACAAACTGCAGCATGACTGCGTCCCTGGAGCGGTCTTCTCAGGGGTGGGCAGCAGAGAAACAGGCCGGGGCCCAGGCAGGGTGTCCGAAGGGGAAGAATTACCAGGCTTGTCCCCAAGAGGGACACCTTGACACCGGAGACCCCAGACAATGGCAGGCAGGCTTCTGAGGTCTTCTCGGGGTTCTGAGGAAAAGAGCGCTGAACTTTGGGCCTTGCGTGCGTGCGTGCATGTGTGCTAGGTCACTTCAGTTGTGTCTGACTCTGCGACCTTATAGACTGTAGCCCGCCAGGCTCCTCTGTCTATAGAATTCTCCAGGCAAGAGTACTTGGAGTGGGTTGCCACGCCCTCCTCCGGGGATCATCCCAACCCAGGAATTGAACCCATGTCTCAGGTCTCCTGCATTGGGAGGCATGGTCTTTACCACTAACTCTACTGGGGAAGGCCCCCTGGGGCCTGACTGTGCCTGTAATTCCACCCGGAGGCCAAAGCTCTCTAGGCATCTTCTATATTAAGGAACCTGCTGGATTCTTCTTCCTCTTTTTACCCCAGGCCACACTCTCCCCACCCACCCAGTCCCTCTGGAGCAATCCTCTGCAAAAAGGGCGTAGCTGTCTTTTATTCCAGCCAGAGTCAATGTGTGGTGGTGATCAGCCCCCGCCCCATGGGGTTGCTGGACTCCAAACGGGCCTGTAAGGCAAACGGTCAGACCTGGGTTGGGGGTTTTGCCAGTAAAGGGAGTTCCCATTGTCTTAAATCACCCGGGATTGTTTACTGCAAAAGGCAGCCGTTTAATCTGAAACACAGAAACAACGGCAGCCGTGTGTCTCTGCAGGTTTCGGCCAAGCCCAGCTTTTACGTTCTAAGCACTTTAAGTACTGAGTGGCCTGGATGGCTTGAAGCCAAACAGTAATGTTTCCTTTCGCTGTTGTTGAGAAAGGCATTCAGGAAAACAATTGAGCACAATAAGGGCCTTCCTGTTCCGTTGGGCAGGCAGGCGTGTGAACCACCCAGCCAATGTGGAGTGAGTCATCCTGGCTTCCTTCTCCTTTGTCCAAGGCTCTCTCTGTGGCCAGCTGCACTGCTGCAGACATTCCATGAGATGAGTGTCTTCTGAATCCGTTTCTCTAACCTCTCCAAGCACCAAGGATTTCCTCGCAAATCAAAGCTGATGTTTGTTTATACAGGGTAATGTCACCAACATATTTTGGTTGGGAAAGGCATTGGCCATTGGTTTCCCTGTTGCCAAAGGTTTCCTTACAGAACCCCACTAGAGGTCTTAGAAGAAGATTCAACATGTCTAAACTTCATGGGCTTTTTCATTACGTGGCTACACAAGCTGTATCTCATGTGTTGACTAACACATACTTGGCTAGTTTCGTGCCAGCCAACTGTAGCTGGCCACAGAAGGCAAACAGCTGACAGAGCTCAAACAAAACCAGTTGTATATAGAATTAAGGAAAATAAGACCACACCTTGCAATGTGTGATGGCCTTTAATTTTCCAAGCAATACAACAGAAATACTTAGAGTTGCACTGACATGTCTTAGATGCAAGAAAAGAAGTCTGGAGAGATGTGAGAAGACCAGCTGTTGGTTGGTAGTGGTAAAGGCAGTTCCCTCTTTCATGCTCCCTCTCCCTGTCTCTCTCATTCTTTCTCTTCTCCACCCTTTTTGTTCATCTCTCTTTCCCCTGTCTCTAGCCTTGTTAGGAGAACCAGTGACTGAAACCACCGGCCCTGGCCAGGCACCATGGTAACCACTCACAGGAGTTAACTTACCTCAGGACATCTTGGTAAGAAACATGGAACTAACAAGCTACCACCAAATGTAAGAGTTCAGAAAAGGTCAAAAGGAGAGAGGAGACGCCAAGCCCTATGTCCTACCAACCTCCCAGAATCCTTCTCCTTGGAATCCATCTTGGCTGAATAATGGGTGTGCCACAAGAAGGACCTTGAGTCAGAATGATTGGCCAGAGACAACCCTGAAACTAACCCCATCACCATAACACCTGAGACTGTGAACCACATGGCAGAAGTCCTCCTGGGTTCTCTTACCCTTCTGCTCTCCACCCAGGCACCCCTTCCCAATGAAGTCTCTTGCTCTGTCATCACGTCTGTTTCCTTAGATGATTCATTTCCAAGCATTAGACAAGATTCTACTCTTGAGCTCTGAAAGGAATCTCCTATCCTGCAACAGGATTATGGCAAAAATATTCTTCCAGGAATGGAATGAAAAGCCTAAAAGATCCTTCAGAGTGTAATCCAATAGAGATGGTAAACTTGGCATCATTTCCCATACTCTATTTCTAGGAGTTAACACTCAGTGTTCCTCAATCAAAAGTTAAACCAAAGGATAATTAAGTTTTAAAGGCTCATAGGACCTGTCACCCCAAAATACACCACTTTAGTATGTTGATTATTTTGTGGGCATCTGAAAACAGCAAGTGCGGGGCCAGGGGGACTTTCTCTGAACTTCCCTTATCTGACTAAAGATAGATCCTCCAAAATGAACTCAATTGTTATAAATTCCTTCTCCAAGGGTTTCATCAATCAGGGAAGACTGACTTATCAGTGGAGGGGAGGCCAGAAGTAGGCACCACACCCAGACAAACTTTGTCACCAACGATAATATCTCCCATATATTCTCCTAGTGGCCCATTCAACGTTCCTGAAAAGTCATCAAGATGGTATTGAAGCCTGAATTCTAGGCCCCCTGTTTGAGTTGCTCATTTCTTTCCTAGGCACCTCCCCTGTATACATGAGGTCTACACGTTAATAAATTTGTTTGTTTTTCTTGTATTAATCTGTATTCTATCACAAAGATCTCACTAATTACTCAGAAGTGTAGAGAGAAAATTGTTTTTCTTCCCCTGCCATTCTAAGCATCTACTTTGCCTATGCAAAAAGAGTTGCCACTAGCTGCTTAAGCACATTTTGATAAAAAGATGAAAAACAGAAACTCTTTGGTACTTTAATACTGTATAACATTTTGAAATGCTTGAGTTTCGTGTTTAACAAAATCATATTTGGGCCCCATCTTTTTCCATTTACTAGCTATGCCACCTGGGCATTTGATTTCTCTGTGCCTCAATTTCATCATCTGAAAATGGGGGTAAAATAGTGCCTACCTCACAAGGTTGTTGTGAGGATTAAATAAGATGATTAATATGGACCATTTAGTGTCTTGCCCAATGCTCAATAAATGTAACTAGTACTAATCATCATTATCATCATCTAATCAAATTGTCATTGGATTTATATTTTTTTCATTGGAAATCTAATAGACTGGGCTTGGCTGAGTTGAAAGCATAATGTCACTCCTTAGGAAAGTATAGCCTCTCTCTTCTGCTAAAATAAAATCAGACTTCCAAAGGGAAGAGGTTTCTGATGAATTTGTTAGTTGAAAAGTCATATCTTTTTTCAATCATAATAGAAAATATTTTTAAAATGTGCACATTCCAGGGTGACAAAACCACTAGATTTCTCTGGCAAATTTGGTAATCCCTTCAACTGAGACCTAGTTCCTAGAAATTTACATATTTGGTCCACCATAACCTTCAACTGAATACACCAAGTAAAGTAAATGAAAATATTCATTGGTGTCACACTAAAATATCTGCCAGATTTGCACTCTAACCAGATTAGGTTCATGATAAGAGGACCATCAGGGGTGCAATTTCTCTTCACTCAATATGAAGTAATCATAAACAAAAGTGTTGTTCTATCAAACACAGTCAAAAATCCGCACTTGTGGGTCAAGTGGCAGTCCTATGTATGCCTTGACCAGTCAGTAAAAAAGCGTGTTAAACTGAGCTCTTCTGAAGAACATTAGGAGTACACTCATCTGGAACCGATCTCATCACAATCTACATCCCCAAGAGAGACTCGGCTCTGATCTCAAGAGTTTCCTGAAAGAAAACATTTCTGCAAAACCAATAAACTCCAAACTTGAGCAAGATGTTGGCTGAGGGACCAGAAAATTCAGTGCAACTCTGGTTAACATACCCAACATTTTTACCAACGGTCTTCTTGGTGGGTGCAGTTCATTTTCAGCTCAGTCAGGTCTTTTGGAAACTGAACCACAGGAATAGCACAGACGCTGAGTAAATCAGATACATCCTGTGGTTTGCACTTCAAAGGTAGCCACAAATTCTTAAGGTATGATTCATAGTCATCAAAATCTATGAATCTCCTCTGAAATTGTTCTTTCACTACCACTAAATAGCTCTGTAATTCTTCAAATCTGTGACCCCATTGAAGTCAAGGAAATTGGGCAGGAGATTATGAATGCAATAGGAAATGAGTGCAGTTGTCACCTACTTAGGCCACTTGGCCTGTTAAAACCTACGTTTACTTGAATAAGAAGGGAGCCATAGCCCATATCTTCTTAAACCCTTAAGGGGTCCTTGGAAGATCTGCTTAAACAGATATTCAAAGTCTAGTGTTTCATGTCATTCAGAATTCTGTGCTAAAATGTGGAGATTCTATCAAACTTCTAAACTCTGTTCTATATCCACATGTCAGTTTTGAGAGTATAAGAGCTATGCTATATCAGAAAAATGCTAGACAGAAGAAACCTATTAACTTCACCAGCAGAAACATCCTATTAATTCTTTGTTCCACAACAGGGAGTTACAAAATGCTCAGAGTCCCTATCAGTAATTGTGTCTGTGCTATGTGCTCAGTCCCTCAGTCATGTCCGATTCTTTGTGACTTAGCCCTCTAGGCTCCTCTGTCCATGGGGATTCTCCAGGCAAGAATATTGGAGTGGGTTGCCATGCCCTCCTCCAGGGGACCTTCCCAACCCAGGGATAGAACCCAGGTCTCCTGCACTGCAGGCAGATTCTTTACCATCTGAGACACCAGGGAAGCCCAATAATACTGGAGAGGGTAGCCTATCCCTTCTCTAGGGGAACTTCCCAATAAAGGAATCGAACCAGGGTCTCCTGCATTGCTGGCAGATTCTTTACCAGCTGAACTACTAGGGAAGCCCATCAGTAATTATACTCAAGGTAAAAATCAATAACTGTTCCCATTAGTTTTTACTCTATAACAAACCATCCCAGAACTTAGCATTTAAACAATGGCCATTTATTTAGTTCACAATTATAAATGTTGATAACTAGGGCTGTGATGAGTGACCCACTGGGTGTCTCTTCCGGTCTCAGTTGGGTTTGCAAATGCATTTATGGTTGGCTACTAGGTCAGTTGAGTTAGACTAATCTAGAATGGTCTCAATTGAAATGACTCATCTCTATTCCACATAATCTCCTGTCCTCCAACAGGCTCACCTGGGCTTGGTCATAAATTATCTGGCCAGGGTTCCCAGAGAGAGCCTGGTAGTCCCCAAGGCCTCTTGGTGTCTAAGCTCAGAGCCAGCACACTGTTCACTTCCACTGCATTCCATTGGCAGAGCAAGTTACTAGACCAACCTTGATTTGAGAATGGGGAAATAAATCCCACTTATTGATGAGAGGAGTTTCAACATCAAATCACAAGTATGAAAAAATTGTGATCATTTTTGCCATCTGCCAAAAACCTCTCACACATGTGCTCCTTAATGCCACAGTCACTAAACCAAACAGGACAGGGCTGAGTGTCAGCAGAGGATGAGGACAGCCTTCCTGTGTGGCACCAATCAGAGCTCAGCAACAAGGATGCCCGATGCTCCTTCATAGCACCCCCTCCCTCCATTTGGTGCTCCTGAGATGGGGGACTGTCCCTTTAACCTGAGTAATAGACAGCAAGACTGTCACCCCAGGTAATTACACATACAGTAAAACTCAAGTTCATGTTTCTGGGCGAAGGAGAACGGAAGTAGAGTTTTGAAGGGAAAGCATGGTTGCAGTGTTTTTGGCTCTGCAAGAGGCAGAGGAAAATCCCAAGGATCTGAGAAATGGGGATTAGAGGCCCTCCAGGAAGCTGAGATTGTCATTCATGCTTTGTTGCTATTGTTCAGTTGCTCAGTTGTGTCCGACTCTTTGCGACCCCATGGACTGCAGGCTTCCCTGTCCTTCACCCTCTTCCGGAACTTGCTCAAACTCAGGTCCGTTGAGTCGACGATGCCGTCCAATCATCTCATCCTCTGTTGCCCTCTTCTCTTCTTGCCTTCACTCTCTCCCAGCGTCATGGTCTGTTCCAGTGAGTTGGCTCTTCACATCAGGTGGTCAAAGTACTGGAGTGTCAGCAACACTCCTTCCAGTGAATATTCAGGACAGATTTCCTTTAGGATTGACTGGTTTGATCTCCTTGCTGTCCAAGGGACTGTCAAGAGTCGATGCTTTCAAACTGTGGTGATGGAGAATACTCTTGAGACTTAAACAGTTGGAAACCCTTTAAAAGAGGGAAGAGACCTCCACTCTTCCTGCCCTCTGAGTTCAGAGACTCCAAGTTCCAGCTTATACTTCTGCAGTTCTAGATGCTCACAATCTTCCCTCCTGACTGCCTGTCCCACACTCTCCAGGCATGCTTAGAAAGTGAAAAAGAAATGAAAGTGAAAGTATTAGTCCCTCAGTCATGTCTGACTCTTTGTGACCCCATGGACTATAGCCCACCAGACTCCTCTGTCCATGGAATCCTCCAGGCAAGAATACTGGAGTGGGTTGCCATTCCCTTCTCCAGGAGATCTTCCCAACCCAGAGTTCAAATGTAGGTCTCCTACATTGCAGGCAGATTCTTTACCATCTGAGCCACCAGGAAAGCAACCCCCACCCCCACCCCCTACTCCCAGGCTTGCTTAGCTTGCTCCCATAATTGCAGAGGCCAATCCCTTGTGACAAATCTCTGATTGAACCCTGACACATAGTAATTATCAGAAAACAAAAAGAAGGATTTCCCTAGTGATCCAGTGGTCCAAGACTCTGCACTTCCAAGGCAGGGGACAGACTTTTAATCCCTAGTGAGAGAACTAAGAGACCACATGCCATGCAGCTTGGCCAAAAAAAAATTTTTTAAAAAACAAGAAGAATGTATCCAAGTTAGCCATTTTTATTTTCCACAAAGAGATAAGGGGCTACCAACAAGAGTGGGGAAAGCAAAGACTCAAGTGCCAAATGGCCTGGACCCTCCCCCTCCATTTTCCTTCACCAGCCAAGTGATGGAGGCAGCTAGTTCTCAGAAGTCCTTTAAGCACTCTTTCTGTATCTGTAGAATAGTGTTAAGACTAAGTCAAGTCTACCCATTTTGCAAGGCTATTTTGAAAAATCAAAGGAGAAAATGTATATAGAAACACATTGTAGCCACCCATACAAATGAGAGATGTTTAGTGTTGAAACTACCTACTCTAACATTTTTTATTTAAAAAAGGAGAGAGTGAAAAAATAAAGATTTACTACAGGCCTACTAGGAAATGTGACTAGTCAACCATGCTCTCCTTTTGACCTGACTATGAGGCAGGAAGTATTTACCTCATCAGAGATGAGGAAATTGAGACTCAGAGCGGTTGACCAGCTTGCCTGGGTTACAAGATAGACCTGGAGTCCAGCCTGAAACTGATTTGATGACACCAAAGCGCAGGCCCGGTCTGTAAATCCATGACCTCCTCCTTTTGCATAATGAAGGAGGAGCGTTTCATGGGATGCCGTGCAACATTCTACTTCAAGGAAGACTTTCAAGAAATACTTTCAGTATATCCTCTATTCTTTGGGACCGCCTAATTTAACTGAAAAGCAAACAGAATCCATTTGCATTAGTGTAGACGTTGTTTCAGCTGACAGACTCTGAGTCACAACCCTGCAGACATCAACAAAAGAGGAAACCTCTCTGGCCTCTTTGCCAACAGGCAAATTTATTTCCTTAATTTATAATAAAACTATGACTGCAAAATAATGAAAGTGAAACTTCACTATTTACTGATTTTGATGGCTCCATTCTTTAAATACTCAGAAAGGACACTTTACTACATTTGCACCCACAGGGAAATGACTGTGGTTGGAGGTTAAAGTTATTCAACAAACAAGAAGACAATTTTGTAAATGTATCTTTTCCTCAAAAATGTAAAGCAGCCAGGACAATTTGTGGGTTAGGCATTTTCTGAGAGTTAATGATCAATTATGTGAAAAGCCCTTGAGATGGTTAGTAAAATGGTAAGGAAGGGCCTTCTACCCGGCATTCAATATTTGGAGACACTGAATATGCATAAATGGAACCCAAAATGAGCCAAATATATATTCATAGTAGATCAAGCTTTTTTCAGATCAGTATATTACATATAAAGTTAATTCCTCTCAACTTGATTTTCAAAATATAGGAAGAAGAAAAAAAAAAAACACAGCATTTATTAAATACCCACCAAATATTATGCTTGGCATTCTGAATCATGTTTCTCTTAATTCTCACAAGATTTTGCCATACCTACAGGAACAAATGACCTATTGGGGTTCAAATTCAGCTCAAGCCAAGGTACTGACAATTTCTACTTTTTGCAGTTCTGTAGCCTCTAGCTTAAATGAGCATAGATTATATATATATATATATAATTTTAAAGGGAGCTCTATTTTAAAAACTAAATTAACAGTGTCAACCCACCTTGACTCAAAACCAAAATAGAACCCAACATACAGAAATTCAACCAGTGCTCTTTAAATCTTTGAGAAGCTAATTAATCACAGAGTTTAAATTATCATTACTTCTTAGGTAAGGGCCCAGAGAGTATTAGTTCTTTCTCATTTCATGGGCTTCTCCTAGTGCAATCCCCAGAGCAAGGAACACATCTGCCCTGTTTATTCTATATTGGATATTACACTTGGAGCTTAGCACACAGAGGATGCCAGCAAATTCATAAATAAATGCTCAAAAAGTATTCATGATGGAATGCAAACTTATAAAAGCCCAGTGCTTTAAAACTTACCACCACTTCACTCATCCTATTGCTTGTAATTACCACAACAACCCTGTGTGTGAGTTACAGCTGATGGTTGTTAACCCCACTTTATAGATAAAGAAATTGAAAGTCAGAATAAATTGAGTAATCTGCTCAGTCACAGAGCTACAAATGTCACCTGTCTGGTTTAACCACGAGCAGATTTCTTGAGGACAAAGACCAAAGGTTTTGTGCTACTACAATTACTCCCTCGTTAAGTAATATCAATTTTTGTTCATGTTTGAACAAAAAATGCCTCCTATTGAAATAAAACACTGAAATGAACAGACCCAGGTGATTCCAACCTAGCAGTTAGAGCTGGACATCACCAGTTTATTTGAAGTGTTTGTATATGGTTTTATCACACTGACCATCTTATAATGCAGTGGTTCCCAACCACGACACTGGGTTATCATCATACTGCAGGGTCTAAGAGCACTACTTGAGGACGGGGGAGCTGCCATACCTGGGCAGCATTAGTGAGAAAACAGCAGAGGGGAACCAAAGACCTATCGACAGAATGAGTATCAAGAAGCCGAAACAAGCCAATAAAGAACAGTAAAGACCAGACCTGTTTGGTAAGCTGTGTATTGACACACCTTTTGGGGGATTTTTATATTTAGATTATATAATAAATTGGATAACTTTTTAAAATTAACTCATTTATTTGGCCTTGTCGGCTCTTCGTTTCTGCACCCAGGCTTCTGTCTAGTTGTCACACACAGATTCGGTAGTTGCAATGCTTGGCCTTAGTTGCCCTGGGGCATGTGGATCTTAAGGGCGTCCAAGCGGTACTAGTGGTAAAGAGCCCGCCAGTTAATGAGGAGACTTAAGAGATTCGGGTTCAATCCCTGGGTCAGGAAGATCCCCTGGAGGAGGGCACAGCAACCCACTCCAGTATTCTTGCCTGGAGAGTCCCATGGACAGAGGAGCCTGGTGGGCTACAATCCATAGGGTCCCAAAGAGTCGGACTCAACTGAAGTGAATTAGTACAGCACACACATATGGGATCTTAGGTCCCTAACCAGGGATGGAACCCACATTCCCAGCATTGGAAGACAGATTTTTAACCACTGGACCACCAGGGATGTCCCACAAATTGGATAATTTTTAAGAAAAACTTATGTGCTTATAGAGGGTTGCACTTGGAGAACCATATCGATAGCCAAAGCAACAGAAGTCAAAAAATAAATGTGTGACTGTGTGTGTGTGTGTGTGTGTGTGTGTGTGTGTCTTATGATATGAAGCTAATTGAAGCTAAAATGTTTTAAGGGATTTGTTTGCACTTGAGCCATCCCGATGTGTGAAAAGCAACACATTTTATTCTCAATTATCCATGGTCTTATTTGCTCTCCGCAAATGCTTCAAGCCGTGACTAAGCCGCGTTATGCGTAACTCAACACTTTTTAGCAGTATCTCTTGAACTTTTTTACCTCAATCTAATCCCTGGTCACAGACTCTGGGAAATTCAACACGATGTAGCCAAGGGCCTTTTGCTTTATGGTCATATATAAAAGAAGCTATCACCCAAAAGTCATGGGATATGTTGCTGACTCAACCTAAAGAGGGATTTCAGGTTGGGTCAGCAACGTAGCCCAGGAGCGGAGGCCGCCAAAGCTTCCCCTCAAGGCCAGGTCACAGCAAGTTTACTGAGGAGACTGGATGGATACCTGTAATGCTGGCTGGAACTCGCCCCAAAAACCCACATCTATAAAAAGAAACTTCTCTTCGATCTTCCCCTCCAATCAGCAAACCTGGGTGTCTTCCTAGCAGGAAATAGAGAGGAAACCACTTTTTCCTCTTCTCTCTGGCTTTTCTTGGGAAAGAATCCAAATATTCACACAGTCAGTGAGATAATGTGTCTTTTGTGTCTCAGAATCAGGTATGTTTATCTGGCAACAGAAGCACCTCTTTAAATGCTCCTAGAAATGGAGATAGAGTTGTCCCTGGTTTCCAGGCACTGGTTTTGTTCTCTCTGAATCAGGTTGCAAACAGACAACCTGTTCTTAACCTGAGCGCCATTTTGAGACCCCCCCTCCCCCCAGGTAGTAAGTTACACCTCAAAGGACGGATTTTGAATATATCTCCATTTCCAGCTCTCTCCTGCACCACTGTAGGAGTTAAAATACTATCACAAGACAAGGATGGTTGTATTTCCTTGACTGTCCCCTCCTCTGACGTTACCTTCAACCTCCCTCAAAGTCCCGCTTGCCTGTTAGCAGGAGTACCCAGGGCGCCCTTGCGTGTGTCCTGGACCAGCTCCTCTCCCCATCTCAGCTTTAGCATCTCTCACCGGCTCTCAGTGAGGTTTTTGTTAGCCATGTCACTTGCCCTGCTCTAGCCCCACGAAAAAAATCTGCTCTCTCTGACAAAGCCTTTGTTTTCTGCGTTATTCTCAAGCCTATTGGTTGGGCTCCAGCCACCTGTCCTGTTGCTCCCAGCCCCCTAGCTCCATCCCCAGGCAGTGACATTGATCAATGCTGGAGTCCGTGGCTATATGAGATCATGTAGGCTAGCAAGTCCAAACTCCACAGGACAAGCCCATAGAGTTAGAGACCCAGGAAAGAGTTGGTGTTGCAGCTCAACTTCAAAGGCAATCTGCTGCCAGAGTACCCTTTTTTGGGGAAAAGTCAGTCTTTCTTCCCTTAAGATCTGCCACTGCTTGGATGAGGCCTGTCCACATTATGGAGGGTAATGTGCTTTACTCAAAGGCTACTGATTTAAGATTTCCCAGGTGGTACAGTGGGAAAGAATCTGCCTGCCAATGCAGGGGACACAGGTTCGATCCCTGGTCTGGGAAGACTCCACAAGCCGCGGAGCAACTAAGCCTGGGCACATCCCACAACTAATGAAGCCTGCCAGCCTGTGCTCTGCCACAAGAGAAGCCATCACAGTGAGAAGCCAGTGCACCGAGCTGAAGAGTCAGCCCGCTTGCTGCAACTAGAGAAAGGCCGGGTGAGGAGCAGAAAAGACCCAGTACAGCCATAAATAAATAAAGAAACCGGTTACTGCTTTAAATATTAATCTCATCTAAAAAATACCTTCACAGGAATATCAAGGATAACATTTGACCAGATATCTGGGTACCACATCCCAGCCAGCAGACTCTTAAAATCACCATGCGTTTTTCCTCTTTTATTTCACATCGTGGTGACCCTCGTTGGTGTTCCACCTCCCTTTGGGTTCTCAGCACTGTAGGATATGTGGATCAATGGCCAAGGAACTAGTGGCATCTAGTGGGTGGAGGCCAGGGATACTGCAAAACATCTTACAATGCACGGGACAGCCTCCAACAACAAGGAAGTTTCCGGTCCGGAATGACAATAATAGCACTGCGGTTGAGAAGCCCTGCTCTAAATGACCAGTTCACTTCCTGCCTCTCTAACCCTGTTCATTATGCTGCAGTCATTCTGACCTCCTTTCAGGTTACAGAACCGGCCAATTCCTTCCTTCCTTGGGGACTTTGCAACTGGTCTTAACACTGTTGGAAATACCCTTGTCCTTGCATGGCTGTTTCCTTGTCATCTTTCAGGTTTAAACAAACCCTGTCCCCGCAAGGTCCTAATTCCTCTCCATTTCATTAATCTAATGACATCCACATCACTAGCTGACCTCGTTCATTGGTGATCTTACCACCTTAAATGCATCTGGGATGGATACCTATCACTATATCCCAGAGACAAGTGACCTGACTGGCACAAAGTAAGTGCTCATCAAATACTTGTTGGATAAAAGGAGGAAAGAATGTCTTTGACATGTTTAGTGAATGTGGTTCTCCCCATGTTTTTGATTTCACATCCCTACCAACTCAGATTTGTATTTATAAGATCTGTCACCATGGCAATTGCTTCCATAGATTCACCTGCCCCTGGACCACTATTCTCTATTGAGTTTAGAACGTGATCCCAGATCTTTTCTCAAGGGCATCCCTCTCTCTGGACACAAATTAGTCCCTCATGATAAGATATCTGAGTGCAACACTATTAGTTTTCCTAATATGCAAAGACATCAGTTTAGATTCAAAGTAAGACCCCCATATATGGAATCTTTTTTTTAAAAATGATACAAATAAACTTATTTACAAAATAGAAATAGACTCACAGACATGGAAAACAAATTTATGGTTACCAAAGGGGAAGGGAGAGAGAGAAATAAATTAGGAAAGTGGGATTAACAGACACATGCTACTATATTTAAAATAGAAAACTAACGAGGACCGACTTTATAACACAGGGAACTATATTCAGTATCATGTAATGACTTATAAGGAAAAAGAATCTGAAAAAGTATATATATACATGTGTAAATGCATGAATCGCTTTGCTACACCCCCAAAACATTGTAAACTAACTAGACTTTGACAAAAATAAATAAATAACAAAGTAGAACCCCTAATATAGACAAAATGTCTGATTAGAATCCTTAGGAAGGGTTTGCTCCAAGAAGGGATTAGCATGAGAAAAATTAGCAGACACAATCAAAATAATTCACTTTAAAATCCAAACAATTGTGTTATTTGTGACTACAGATTCCACATCACAGAGATACAGTAAAGGTCATCTAGCCAAGACCAGCTAGGTCTGCATCTCAAATCTGTCCATCCTGATTCTTTTTTTTTTTTTTTTCCTTTTCCCCTTTTTCTTACAGTCTGACATATTCTTAAGGAGGCAACGAAGACCTTATGGATGCCTCCAAAGTGACCCAGCACGTGATTATTACTGTCTATCTTTGTTCTTTGCCCTTTTCCCTGTAAGTCCTTAAAATGCCATTTCTCACTGCCTTGCCCCTTTCTGGGCATTCTACTTGCACCTGGAAATGTTTGCTTTGCTTCAGCATTTTCTCACTAGATCCATCTGTTCTAGTTCTGCCCATGGAGCCTCCACACATGGCTGCCAGCCACTGAACTGACCAACCTCTGCCATTTCTAAATCTGCATTCAATGCCCTTCTCAATTAAATATCTATCAAATGGGCAGGATTATTCTTTCCTTCATCATACCCACGGTTCAGGAAGAAAGCTCCAGATCTACAATATAGGACCACCAGGGAGACCATCTACTAGGGAAATAGCTCTGACCCAGGCATGTCCTTGTTTTCTTTCGTTCAAAGTACTCCTGCCCAAGTGGGAGATGGATGGGTAGGTGCAGAATCAGTGGAAGAGCTGCCTGTGTTTTCCTTCTTCACTGCACGGAAGGGACACACACCCTCTGCATCCACGATATCCATGGTCCTCGCTTAGTCCGCCAGCACAGCTGAAGGCACTGCCAAGGATGAGTGGCAGCAGCTCACAGTTCTCATGACACTTACAAAGAGGAGGGAATGGACTCCCCTGGTGGTCCAGTGGTTAAGGCTCTGCACTTCCAATGCAGGGGGTGTGGGTTTGATCCATGGTTGGGATACTAAGATCCCATATGCTGTGTGGTGCATTCCAAGCCTCCCCCCCCCCGCCCCCAAAAAAGATGAGAGAACAGAATACCCTCTGCAGTGTCAATCAATCCACCTAGGAAACAGTAGAAACTATGCAGCTTAATTTCTTATCATTTAATTATGAAAATAACCTCAAAGTTGAAAAAGCATTAGAAACCATCTAACCTAATGCTCAGGCTTCCCAGATGGCCTGGTGGTAAAGAATCCACTGCCAATGCAGGAGATGCAAGAGACAAGGTTTCGATTGCTGGGTCAGGGTGATCTCCTGGAGGAGGAAACAGTAACCCACTCCAGTTTTCTTGCCTGGAAAATTCCAGGGACAGGGGAGTCTGGCGGGCTACAATCCCTGGGGTCGCAAAGAGCTGGACACGACTGAGTGATTGAGCACACACAAGCCAACGTTTGCATCATATTGAGGAAACAAACAAGGCCTAGGCTAGGTGAGCAGTTTGCCCAGGGCTGCCATGTAAGTTATGGTAAAGCCAACTGTCCCATCTCTCTTCACTTTATAAACTATTTGGTTCTAGTCCATGTGTTTCTGGTGGGGATCAAATGTCTCCATCTACCCCCAACACCCTGCCATTCCCTGGAAATTCTCATTAGTCCAATGTGTTGTCAAATAGCCCAAACTGAGATAATGAGAATTCTTTTCAAGAATTGATGGGGACAAATGGATCATGAGCAGGGGAGGCGAAGTGCTGTAGTAAGCAACACAAAAGTTTCAGTAGCTTAAAACACTGCAGCTATGTTTTTCTTACCCATCACTCCAATATGGGCACTTGGCAAGTGACCCTCCACACAGTGACTTGGGAACCCAGGCTCCCTCCGTCCCAGGGCCAGAGAGTCCTTGCTGGATCTCCTACAGCTCACTGGCAGCGGGGGAAAGAAAGTGAGAGAGCATGAAATTTCATGAGGGAGAGCAGTGTGCACCACTGTGTGCAACTTGCATGAGCCTGAGTCCATCACATGGTCACGCCTAACTGCAAGCGAGTCTGAGATAAATGGTCCAGTTGCATACCAAGCAACAAAATAAGATGGGACAGGTGACCCAGTGCAAGTTACCAGGGTCATCCTTCCTACCACGTGGAAAGGAGCCTACTAGAAAAGTAATCCAAAACAGCAAAGCAGGACAAAAGTTGAGAAAAAGAGCTATTTGAGAAGTGTTGTTTGAGCCCCTGGATAGAGCCATGTCTAAAGTTGGACCAACTCCTATACTTGTCACTCAAAGAAAGCAATCTATCAATATTCAGCAGAATAATAGCTACACAGGATGGCAGATAACAGGAATTACTATAGCTTCAGCAGGTGTTTGAATTGGCCAGCACTTGTGGGCCATTGCGAATCTTCTTGGGTCCACTTCCTCCAGCCACTGTTCATAGAGTCCAAGTCCATGAGGTTTTAACCAGGCCGACACAAGTGCCAGTTGGCAGCACCTCACTTTGGGCCACTGCCTAGAGCCTCTCATTTCCCACCGCAGAGCATCTCTGGCCCTGCAGCACGATCCTCCCATGGGAACTGCCCAGCAATCATTTATGCACAACCCAGAGGAGCAAGGAGTCAGTCCACGTGGGGGTCACCCTTGACCAAGGAATGCAGAAGTCAGTGGATCATTAACTGCCTTTTTCATCTTCTGGGTGGATAATCTGAGACACATTTGATAGGGCTCTAGTCACAGGCCAAAACGATGCCTCCCAAGATTCCACTCTCTCTTTCTCAACTTCTCACCCTACTTTTCCATGGTTTGGTTTCATCTGCCAGCAGAAAAGCCCCACAAGGGGATTTCCCTAGTGGTGCGGTAGTTAAAGTTCCATGTTACCACTGCAGGGGCTGCAGGTGCCATCCCTGGTTGGGGAACTAAAACCCCGAATGCTTCAGGACTGAAATATAAAAAAATAAAATTAAAATAATGATTGTTGTTGTTGTTCAGTCACTAAGTCATATCTGACTCTTTGTGACTCCCAGTGGACTGCAGCACAACAGGCTTCCCTATTCTTCATTATCTCCCGGAATTTGCTCAAACTCGGGTCCACTGAACTCATGATGCCGTCCAGCCACCTCATCCTCTGCTGCCCCTTTCTCCTCCCATCCTCAATCTTTTCCAGCACCAGGGTCTTTTCCAATGAGTCGACTCTTCGCGTCACGTGGCCAAAATACTGAAGCTTCAGTTTTACCATCAGCCCTTCCAGTGAATATTCAGGATGATCTCCTTTAGAATTGATTGGTTTGATCTTCTAGCAGTCCAAGGGACTCTCAAGAGTCTTCTCCAGCACCAGAGTTTGAAAGCATCAGTTCTTTGGTGCTCAGGCTTCTTTATGGTCCAGATCTCACATCCGTACATGACTACTGGAAAAACCATAGCTTTGACTATATGGACCTTGGTCAGCAAAGTGATGTCTCTGCTTTTTAATATGCTATCTAGCCTTGTCATAGTTTTTCTTCCAAGGAGCAAACATCTTTTAATTTCATGGCTGCACTTACCATCAGCAGTGATTTTGGAGCCCAAGAAAATAAAATTTGTGTTTACAAAAAAAGGAAAGAAAAGCCCCACAATGTCAAGCACCAGGAAGCCTGTACGGAGGCAACTCAGACTCAGTAACTCACACTTGTGTTGGCTTCCTCCCTTTCTCTCCATCCTCATTCCCCTTTTCCCCCTTTTAGGGAGGTTCACACTCCCTAAAAAACTCCCTGCACACAGCTTAGGCACCCTCTGCCCTTGAGGAAACCTGGGCTAAGACAGTTTTACAGCAAAAGAGAAGCAATATGTGAATATGGTGATACTCCTAAATGTGGCAGGTTGCAGAACTTCCCAAGGGTAATTAACTTGGCCTCTCTTTTTTTTTTTCTTTCTAGAAGTCTGTGGAATTAAAACAAACTCCCTTTCTACCAATTTTTCTTCATGCTTATAGACTATCTCATTGTTCTAAACCCCCATCAGACCACAGGTGCTGGAGGGAGCAGATATTGATCCATTGGTAAGCCCAACCTGCCACCCCAGCACCTGGCAACATTAGATACACAGTAAACACTCCTGGTGACTCAGATGATAAAGAATCTGCCTACCAATGTGGGAGACCCAGGTTTGATCCCCGGGTGGGGCAGATCCCCTGGAGAAGAGAATGGCTACCCACTCCATTATTCTTGCCTAGAGAATTCCATAGACAGAGGAGCCTGGCAGGCCACAATTGATGGAGTGTCAAAGAGTTGGACCCTGAATGACTAATACTTTCACTTTCAAACATGCAGAAAACACTTGAGTTAGGTTAATAAGATGCTTACAGATTGAAAAAACACTCAGATTTTTAACCAATATTTTCAATAATGCTTAAATAATCAGAATATTTTGAACTTTCCTCTTACTCAATAAGAACAAGGTGAAATATTATATTTTAACTCTAGCCCTCTGTCACAGCACACTGACGTCTTTCCACTCCTCTCTCCTTCCTTTTCTTTCTCTCTCATTTCCTTGCTTTTCTCATTGTTTTTCTTCCTGGCCTTGTAGTCCTTTCACTATTTTTTATCGCCCCATGTTTTTTTTTCTTGGTTTAAAATTCAGAGGAAAAGACTCCAGGGACAGTGAGTCAGTAACTCCAAACTGTGTTGACTCCCATGGTAGAGAAAGTAGTAAACTACTGAGAATTCCAAAATAGATGCATTTCTTGTGGGAAAATCATCGCCATGCCTTCTGCTCCCATACATTACAATGCTAATTTGCCTGCATCATCCTCCAGTGTTTATAATTATCCTGGGCAAAGGATTTTTTAAAGGCTGTCTTTCCTGCCTCCCAACCTCCACCTCCCATGAATTCTGCTTTTTGTGGATGGTATTTGCACAACTGAAACCTCAGTGAGAAAGCAATAACGTGTTTAGAAGCAACAACTGGCAATGTGCCTGTCTTAGATTTGGGGATGTAGTTCAGGGCAGTCCCTGGAAGTTCCTCTCATCTTCTCTTTTACTGACTGTTAGCAAATTGTGACGATCAGTCAACATCAAAACGAGTGTGTTGTTTCCCTGAGCCCTGAGCAGTAGGAGTTTTCCGTACTCATTCAACTCCTCTGTGATTGTTCACACAGATAAGGAGCTTTGCTATGTGTAATGTATGATCTATTTATATCATTATGAAGAGCCATCAGTTATTGAGACATGACTATTGGACTTCATGGGCTTCCCAGGTGGCACTAATGGTAAAGAACCCACCTGCCAGAGCAGGAGACAAAAGAGACTTGGGTTCGATCCCTGGGTCAGGAAGATCCCCTGGAGGAGGGAATGGCAACCCACTCCAATATTCTTGCCTGAAGAATCCCGTGGACAGAGGAGCCTGGTGGGCTACAGTCCTTGGGGTCACAAAGTGTCGGACACAGCTGAAGCGACTTAGCACACATGCACATTTGACTTCATCCCGAGGCTTTTATTTACACCACTGCATTTAGCTTCACAAAGATCTTGAGATAGGAATGGTTGTCCCCACTTTGCAGAGATGTTAAGTAACTGGTCAGATATCACACAGCCAGTTAAGTGGCAGAGGTAGGACTCAGACCCACATTCATATTCATCTAGCTTTTTACAACCTGCTCTCCCCAAACGAATTTCATAAATCAGGTATTTGAAAGCTTAAAGAACAGAATAGTGCTGTCTATTGCACACAAACAATTCTCAGAAATGGTTGTTTCTAGGTTTATAATGACTGTTGCTATTATTTTTACTGCTACTACTGCTGCTGCTATTGCTACTATTACTGTCATTATCCAAATAATGTGACCCTCCAAACCTAATTTCCAGGACTTATAAATACCTATGGTGTTAAAATCATAAGCAAAACATTAAATGCCTTGAACTAATAACAGTAGGAAAGTTGACAAGCCAATAAACACATTATCAAAATGCAGAATAAATGAATGAATTTAAATAACAACTATCTCTAAAGAGCTCACAGTTATTCATGGAATTTCACCTCCTTAATCAATTTTTACACGAGCTATCTAGATAAGAAATATATTTATTCCCAGAACAGGAAGTGCTGAAGATGAATAATTGAGTGATTAAGCCATGGTAAAGCCATGTTGGTAAAAGTTGGGGACAAGTGTTTCTTATCGTGCAAATCAAAGACCATATTCCAGCTTCATAATCCAATATCTGAAGTTGATGTTTACATCAAATTGGCTGGAAGATCAGTAAGGAAGGAAGTTAGTCTCAGCAAAGTATTAAATGCTGAGTCACTTTACCTAGAATGACTGTGTTATTTTCCTTCCTAAAAGCACAATTTCCAACTTATAAGTAACATGTTTTCCAAAACTGGGTCAGATGCTTGGTATCTGTCACTCTGAATCCTCTTTCCCATATTTGCATGGTGCAGTCAGGTCCTGGGACAAGCCCTAGGAGGGAGTCCAGGCTCAATACAGCTGAAGGCATTGCAATCACTGTGACCCGCCACCATGGTTGAGAGTGGGAAGTCCTGCTGGGAGACCGACCCAGCAAGGCAGCCATGGCACCTGGCGGAAGCCACCTTCCACCTCTTCTCTGCTAACCAGGAAGTAGGAGCCCAGGTCCACTGGGCCTCTGAGCCCTAGGATGGTGGTTCAGGTGGAGAAAAGAGCCAGGAGGAGGGTGAAGGGTTCAATCCAGGATTCCAGATGCCAACAGGTGGGGAAGGCTGGAGACGCCCAAATCCTTTGGGACGCTATCTATTCTGAGTGGGTTCCCCATCCCAGATCCCAGGGCTTACTTCATCCCAGAACTTCAGATGGGCTCTCCTCTTCCCCTTGAACATGGAGAAGGGACTCAATTCCCCATCTTTCCTTGAGATCCTCAAAGGACTTCTTCATCCCTGGTGGCTAAGCGGTAAAGAATCCACCTGCAGTACAGGAGATGTGGAGGTGAGGGTTCAATCCCCGGGTCAGGAAGATCCTCTGCAGGAGGAAATGGCAACATACTCCAGTATTCTTGCCTGGGAAATCCCACGGACAGAGGAACCTGATGGGCTACAGTCCACGGGGTCACAAGAGTCGGACATGACTTGGCAACTAAACAACAACAGATGGTATGGGCTGCAGACACTGAGGTGGAAGCTCTAGAATGAGGTATGAGGGTGGGCACAGTTAACTTGAGCCGGGGTAAAGGACCACTCTCTGGTATTGGATTTCCTGTCATCCATTCTCCCTTCTTTTTTGGCTGTGTAACACATGGGATCTTAGTTCCCTGACCAGGAATCGAACACATGTCCCTTTGCTGTGGAAGCTCAGAGTCCTAACCCTGAACCACCAGGGAAGTCCCCATTCCCCCTTCTTTAGGTGACACCTTTTGCAAGAATCCCCCTCCCCATTGGAGAGACTATGAATAAAAATGTCTTGCTCTACTCTGTCCAAAGAGTAGCGCTGAAATGCAAACCAGGCCTAGTCCTTCGTAAGACACTGGTTCTTCAGCAGAACGATACAGAATGAGAAAGAAACAAAAAATATGTGGCTTCCTGTTAAAATGATCAGAAATGAATTCATTTATGTCTGCATTATTCGATCACGATTACTGAGCACCAGTCCAGGAACTAAGGATTCAGGAGTGAACACATATGATGAAAAGCCCTACCTTGCAAAGCTTACATTCTAGTTGTGCATATTGGGGGGGGGGGGGGGGCATCAACCTGTAAAAAGTAAAATAATAAAATATGTACAAGTGAAATAAGTACCACTAAAAAAAAAAATTTAAGGGGACTTCCTTGGTAGTCCAGTGGTTAAGACTCCACACTGCCAATGCAGGGGGAGCAGGTTCGATCCTTGGTCAGGGAACTAAGATTCCCACAGGCTGTGCAGTGTGGTCAAAGGATTATATGCACTGTAAAATCTATATATGTATAATTTACATTTTAAAGCACTATAAGAAAAATAGATGAAGGAAGGGAGGCAGTGAGAGAAGACAGATGAGGTTGCAGTTGCAAACAGCTCTCACTGAGAAAATGACATTTAAGTGAAACCCGAAGTCAGTGGGGGAGCAAACAAGGGAACAAATACAAAGGCCTGAATGGAAGTGAGCCCGCCAAGGTCAAGGATAAGCACAGAGGTCGGTGCAGCTGGATCACAGCACCTGAGTGGTAGGGAAGAGGTTAGCCTACCGTGGGCATAGCAGGCACAGAGCTTTGTGGGGCACTGGGAAACTGGCCTTCTCCTCTGAGCCTATCTCAATCGACTGTTGCTTGGACAGAAAGAAGCACAGACTGTCTGTGGCATGCTACCAGCGTTTCTTTTACTCACATGCCTACTATTAAGGCAAGGGCTTAATCGACTCAGAAGCAGCCAAGTCTAGATCAGGCTCACCTGGATAGCATGAAGCGGCAGTTGGCCCATCTCTGCTCCAAGTGTCTCTCATCCTCCTTAAACAACTGGACTAGATACAGCATATCCTCACAGACAGGTCAGAATACAGAGGGCAAATAGAACTACAACTCAGGCTTTTTAAGGACTGAGACACTGTCACTTCTGCACACCTACCCCCACTTCTATCTCCTTGCACAAAGCAAGTCCAAGACCAAGTTCAAGGCAGAAGATGGGGCAGCATACTTCCCTCTGGATTGCAAAGTAATACAGTGAAGGGACAGATGGAGAATCAGGGCTAGTAACTCAGTCTACCAGAGAGCCATTGAAGTTTCTAAACCGATGAGTTACCTGATCTTTCATTTAACAACATCACTACGGTTGGTGTGTTAAAAATAGACTGTGGGAGAGCCAGGATGAAATCTGGGAAGCCAGGGAGAAACTATTGCATTATTCCATGTAAAGCATGGGCTTCCCTGTGAAAGTTCATGTGAAACAAGGGCTTCCCTGTTGACTCAGACAGTAAAGAACCCATCTTCAATGCGGGATTCCTGGGTTCGATCCCTGGGTTGGGAAGATCCTCTGGAGAAGGGAACAGCTACCCACTCCAGTATTCTTGCCTGGAGAATTCCATGGACAGGGGAGCCTGGCAGGCCACAGTCCATGGGGTCACAAAGAGTTGGACACAACTGAGCAACTTTCAAAAAAAAAAAAATGTGAAACACATTGGTGGCATAGCTCAAAGTGATAGCAAAGGCATTAGTGAGAAAGGGTTAACCTTGGAAATGTTTTGAAACTAGAGTCAAAGTTCCAAATCGATATACTAACTGTGAAATATGATTCAATTTTTTGAGTTCAGCAATTGTAAGTATAGCATTGTCGTTTTTGACACAAAAGGGCTGCAGGAGCAGTGAGCTAGAAGAAAGGGAAGTTGGGGACATGTTAAGTTTGCGATGGCTATTAGACATCCAAGCAGAGATGTTAGGTAGACAGTTGGATATCAAACTGAAGTTCAGGAAAGAGGTCTGGACTAGAAATATAAATTTCAGGGTCATCAACATATATGGTATCTACCTATGTTCTATTCCTCTGTAACAAAGTACCACAAACTGAGCAGTTTAAAACAATATCCATTTATTATCTCAACAGTTCTGTAGGTCAGAAGTCCAGACTCAGTGTGGCTGAGCACCCTCCTTGGGCTCTCACAGACTGAAATGAAGGTGTTGGCTGGAGCCTCAGTAAGGCTTTGATCATCTTCCAAGCTGGCTTGATGGCAGAATTCAGCTCCTTGTGACCATCGAACTGAGGTCCCAATTTCTGGCTGGCTGTTGCTCAGAGCAGCTCTCAGCTCCTTGAGGTACCCACAGCTCCCTGCCTCATGGCTTTGTCCACAGCAGATTTCAGCTTCAAGGTCACCAAGAGAATCTCTTTCTCAAAGAATCCCTCACCCCAGGAAGCACTCAGCCCTCTTTTAAGAGCTTGGCTGATTAGATCAGACAAACCTAGGCTAATCCTCTCTTTTGATGAACTCAGAGTCAACTGATTAGCAACCAGACCCTGGCGGTAATATCTCATCATATTCATAATCTCACCCACACTGAAGTGAAGAGGATTAAACAGGATGTGTAACCAGAGTGCGATGGTAAATTTTATGTGTCAACTTGACTGTGCTAAGGGGTACCCAGATAGTTGGCGAAACATTATTCGTGGGTGTATCTGTGTTTCCAGAAAAGATTAGCACTTGAATGGTAGATGGGGTGAAGAAGTCTTATCACCCTTATCACTGAGAGCAGGCATTATCCAACCTGTTGAGGGCCTGAATAGAACAGAGGCTGAGGGTGAACTGGCTCTCTCTTGAGCTGGGACATGGGTGCTCCTGGTTTTCCAGCCTTCAAATTTGGACTGGAACTGCACCACTGGTTTTCCTGGGCTTCCAGATTGCAAACAGCAGATTGTATGACTTCTCAGCTTCCTAATCACGTGAACCAATCTGTCATAATGAATCTCTTTGTGTGTGTGTGTGTGTATATATACACACACACACACACACAAAGGTACTCTTGCAGTGAGTATTTTTGTGCACACATTTTCATTGCAAACATTTTCAACAAATAACTATTAATAACTGGCTATAAGACAGTTATGCCATAAAAGATTAAACAACAAAAACAAATAAAGAGGGATATTAAAATAGACATAATGAAACATGAAAAAGAAATAACAAAGTTAAAAAGACTTTACATTTTCACTGTGTAACTAATTGGCCATAAGACAATTTTCCCCAAAAAAACTGTGAAGAATTTTAAAAGGGCACTCAAAAGGACATAAATATGAAACATGAGAAATGGATAACAAAATTAAGAAGACTTTATTGCAAAATATAAAATATCTGAATGCGTTTAAAATGCACATAGATTCATGGCAATTCTAAGCAGATAACTAATTTTATCTTGTGGGTGTACTTGAGTGTTTGCTTTCCAAGTCTTTCATTCATAGTATTTTATACTTTTTCTTTTTTGCTTGTTGATTTGTCTCCTCATTTGGTATCACATTTTTACTTTTTTGCCAAAACTTCTTTCATTGAAAGAGGTATCAGTTTCTAAATACTGTGGAGCTTTGTATTGCCTTTTGAAAACCTCTACACAGTTATTTTTTCTTGGCATATTGTTCTGTGTTCATTGATAGACATTCCAAAGTTCTATAGGAAATGTGGGTTCAACTCTGGGCCTTCAAGTCACCAAAGGATTTGTAAACTAAAAAGTTATCATTTTCTAGTGGTACACAATCTGACTTTACAGTCTCTTGTTTCACGTAACCAGTAAGCTTTGTCACTGCATTTTGTATCAAGTCCATATACATAGTTGCTATCATCCACTATTTTAAGACTGCTGTGTCCACTCATCACTGTATAGATAGAGACCATTATGAGGGTTAAGATCTAAAACTGGGAGTATTGCATCAATGAAGAAATGACACCAAACTGTCAACCAATTATTTTATCTTTTATGGCAAAATTGTCTTAGAGCCAATTAATTATGCAGTGTAGATGTCTGTGGCAAAAATACCAAACAATATTTGTTATACATATTTCAGATGGTGCAGTGGTAAATAATCCACCTGCCAATGAAGAAAACACAAGAGATGTGGATTTGATCCCTGGTTTGGGAAGATCCCCTGAAGAAAGAAATGGCAACCCATTCCAGTATTCTTGCCTTGAAAATTTCATGAAGAGAGGAGCCTGGCAAGCTACAGTCCATGGGGTTGCAAAGAGTACATAGAGCATGTACTCATACAACAAATATATATCTCATATACATATTATTAATATATATACATCCTATTGATTCTGTTTCTCCAGAAAACACTAACTAGTAAATAGTGGGTGGGAATCTTAGGAGGTTTTGTTGCTAAGTCATGTCCAACTCTTGCAACCCCATGGACTGTAGCCCACCAGGCTTTTCTGTCCATGGGATTTTCCAGGCAAGAATACTGGAGTGGGTTGCCATTTCATTCTCCAGGGGATCTCCCAGACCCAGAAATCGAACCTAGGTCTTCTGCATTGCAGGCGGATTCTTTACCAACTGAGCTACAAGGGAAGCAGGTCCCTATTAGAATTCTGACTACTATAGTTATTTTTAAATCTTGGAATTAAATGAAATCACAATGGAGAGTACAGAGAGAAAAGGAATTAGTTTCTCCTACTTACACCCCTAAAGCTGTCCGTCTCATTCTTTTTCTGTCTCTGTTCTCCAAGCTTCCCTCTGGTTCTCAGAGCTGCCCAAATCCTTGCTTGTTACAGTAACCTGAGAAGATTTCTGTTACTTGCAACCAAAGAACACTAACTAATTCACCTGAGAATGAGTCTTATTCATACAGAGTTTGAGAACCACTGGATCAGACCTATAGAGTAAGACTGGGATGCAAATAAAAGATAATGGGTCTTTTATACCCCAAATTTTGAAATAAGAATGTATCTACATTTCACAGGAAATCCTATCCAAATGATTTCGTGATAATTTGCTCAATGGAAAAATCTGAGCCTCTGGTTTAAAATGTGGAAACATGGCAGAATAGGGTTCTAAAGTTGATTTTACAAGACTAGCCTCTTTTAAATCAGTGACAACTGATGTCTCTTTTGGGTCCTGCCTATTGTTCTTGCTTGGGCGTGGTGGATGGAGAAGCAAGAGTAAAATGTAGTCGAGAGAGTGGAGGTGACACATGTTTAATTACTCATGTAACCAGTGGCCCCCATCTCATCCCATACCTTCTCAAAACCTAGCTTTCCAGAAAGCAGTGGAATAAAGTAATAAAAGCAGAGATGAAAGCGCAAGTAACAAAAGCAGGGGACGAATCTGGGTTTGAGCTCTTAACACTTTCATTCACCAGCTGTGCAAGTTTGAGCTCATGACCCAACTTTTCTGCATCTCCTTTCCCTCATCCATCAACTGCAGTAACCTTGCCGTTCTCCCAGGTTATTGAAAGGCTTAAATGAGATTATGGATCTAAAAGCATTTCTAGTGTGTGCTAAATAACGGCGACCGTTTGCTGTGGCTGTCATGCCTGTTACCCTCCTGAAATAAGAACCGGAAAGATGACCTCCCTTTGTCTCCCTTCATTGCCAAACGCACACGGATCAGAAAGCTTAAGAGAGAAAAGCTGTAAATAGCATGAAGCTGCAACACGGCTTGCTCATATTCCCTGACCTATTCCTGACTCACTAATAGCATCCGGCCCTCATCCCTCGTCTCCTCTCCACTTTGGATTGGATAGAAAGTAGGGGAAAAGAAATAAAATTCCCTGGACAACTGAGCTATGCTATGTAAATGCATACCAAGGCAGTGAGGTAGGCATCATAAAGTCTAGGGAAAGTAAAAGCAAATTAAAGCATTAAAAATCTTCTATTAAGTGAATGCAAAATCAGAATGAGTGCAGAATTTATGACTTTTCTCCTGGTATCAAGATCCTCTCTACCAATTCAGAGACCTACCACCTAGGTTGCACATGCCATGGTATCTGCTCTCGCGGACATTTTTTACTGCACAAAAACATCAGCATGACAACTCAAAAAACGTTATGTGGGTAAACCTTTCAGATGTTTCCCTGTGTTTAACTACACTATAACTCTTTCATCTGGTATATCTAATGTCTTTCTTTATATTACCTTCTGCATATTAACAATTAAGATTTGTGCTAAATCCAACTCTTAATTGTTCTCAATTAATCTCACCATTCTACTAATGAAGCTAATCAGATGAAATTCACCATTACATGGTTTATTTTCATGTTCTTTGATTCCAAGGATTATCGTCATCCTCAAAGTAAAGATAAGGATGAGTCAAATGTTCCCTTTCAGAGTTCCTCTTATTCATCAGCGCTTTAAATAAACTGGCTGCCACCTGGATATATAAGAAGATGTTTAAGTACATATGAAACTCATCCTATCATTTTCTTGAGCATAGACATCCCAGCACCCAAGCCTCCCACATCAGCAGATTTAAAGACATCACAAGACAAAGAGGTGGAGGTCTCTGGCAATATGACTGCCAGTTCCCTTGACCTAATATTCCCTGGTTAACATGTTCTGACTTTCATCCAAGTTTCACTTTAGCTAAATCATGATATTTATAAGACAGAATGAAACAATCACATGTCTCATGAAAGCAGGGAGGGAGGGATTTGGGCCATCAAAAATGCAAATAAGCACTGGGAAAAAAGCAAAACTTGACCTATTAGTTCCTAGCATTCACTTCCTATTTAATGTCTAAGGGCTTATTGGGAAAAGGAAAAGCAAACAACTACAGGAAATGATTATTGCAGTTTGTAATTTATCTACAGTCTCTTCATAAAATTAACTAATAAACATAAATAGGTGTTTGTGGGCCAAATCAACTGGTTTGTGGGTCGGTAGGGTATTTGATTCCATTTGCCATTTTGTCAGCTCCTTATGTCTAGTCAAGGCTATGGTTTTTCCAGTGGTCATGTGTGGATGTGAGAGTTGGACTATAAAGAAAGCTGAGTGCCAAAGAACTGATGCTTTTGAACTGTGGTGTTGGAGAAGACTCTTGAGAGTCCCTTGGACTGCAAGGAGATCCAACCAGTCCATCCTAAAGGAGATCAGTCCTGCGTGTTCATTGGAAGGACTGATGTTGAAGCTGAAACTCCAATACTTTGGCCACCTGATGCGAAGAGATGACTCACTGGAAAAGACCCTGATGCTGGGAAAGATTGAGGGCAGGAGGAGTGAGATGGTTGGATGGCATCACTGACTCAATGGACATGAGTTTGAGTAAACTCCGGGAGTTGGTGATGGACAGGGAGGCCTGGTGTGCTGCCGTTCATGGGGTCGCAAAGAGTCAGACACGACTGAGCGACTGAACTGAACTGAACTCCATTAGCCTATCCCACAAACTATTGAGTTAATATATTCTGTGGGATTTAAGAGACCCCAGGCAATAGCTAATTGTGCTCACCAAGCAATGCCTAATTTAACTCAAAAACAAGAGAAAAATTTTAGAGGTTAGAAAATTATTGCATATATGTCCTCTTTGACTCCCAGTGTTTATATATTATTTATTTATTTATTTATTTCCTCTTCCTCTCTCCTGCTTTTCCACTCCTTTTCATTTTTTTTTTTTCTTTCTTCCATGTTTATGGTAAGGCATCAGTGATCTCACGGGTGTTATTAAAAACCCAAGAGCTTATTCACTCTCAGCTCCTGTGAAGGATAATTTTTCTATTGTTTCATCACATTTCCTGGGGATTACTTAAGCTGTAATGATCCACTAAGTTCCCCATTGTGTAGAATCCATTCAATCAAGTTGCTTTTGAATCAAATGCAGAAATTGACTCCAGTTGTCAACCCAGGGTGTTCCTAACTCAAAACCAACAGGAAGCCCAGTGAAGTCATAGAGAAGAGGGAAATAAAGCCCTTTTCATGGTAAGAGAACTCAAGCAACCACAAACCGATAAGGAAAGCCCTGGGGCTGCCTTCCCAAAGAGATGCCAACAAGGAAAGCTGATTCTGAATTTAGAGGAAGCAGCTGCCTGCCAGAGAACAGAGAGGCCGCGTGGAACAGCAGAGAGGCCGCGTGGAACAGCAGAGAGGCCGCGTGGAACAGCAGAGAGGCCGCCTGGGGGGGGTGAAGCATTGAAACCCCTGAGTCAGCGCTCCAGCATTTAGTCCTGGATTCTCTACACCAGCCTGGCAGTCTGTACCATTTGGTTCACCTCTCTGAGTCTTAATTGCCTCATCTGTACAATGTAGATGATACAAATCTACTCCAGGCAACTGTTCTCAGGCTCAAATGAAATTAAGTAGTAGCAGCCCTTCCTAAAGTAGAATGTGGTTTGTAAATGTTAGTGTGTGTGCATGTGCATGCGTGCCCAGGGGTATGTGACCCGATGGACTGTATAGCCCGCCAGGCTTCTCCGTCCGTGGAGTTTTCTAGGCAAGAATACTGGACTGGCTTGCCATTTCCTTCTCCAGGGGATCTTCCTGACCCAGGGATCAAACCTGCCTCTCTTGCATTGGCTGGCAGATTCTTTACTGCTGAGCCACCTGGAAAGCCCATTAGTTACATAAGTTTTGCTTTTGTCTTGCTTTAAATACTTATTCGGCTGCACTGGCCTTAGTTGCAGAATGTGAGATCTAGTTTCCTGACCATGAATTGAACCCGGGCCCCCTGCCTTGGGAGCATGGAGTCTCAACCACTGGACCACCAGGGAAGTCCCACATCAGCTTTTTTTTTAAATCTAAAGGTTTTAACACAGAACGTATGACTTATCTGGAAGTCTTGATAAGGTTCGGATGATCTGGGGGCTGGACAGTGTCATGAAACACTCGGGTTCTTTCTATCTCTCTGTTCTGCTAAACACAATGTCAGCTCCATCCTACGGTTGTTTGCCCCATGGTTATAGGATGGCTATGTGTATCAGTTAGGTCCCTATATGCTTCCATGTTCCTGTCCACAGAGGGGCAAGTGAATGGGGATGGGGAAGGGAGGAAGGGAGAGATGCGTTCCCCTGCCACTGAACCAAAGCTTTCTTTTCTGTCTGTATGAAAGGACCTATGTCATTCACCCTGAGCTGTCACACAAGCAATGCTGCGCTTTGAGTTCCCGAACCTGTTGCTGATAAGGGGAAGAAGACCGCCATGATCCGCTGAGATGAATCAGGCTCCCTCCCTCTCTGGAGCTGACTTCACCACCACCACCACCCCCAACCCCCATTGCTGCTACACACAGGAGAGGCAGTGGAACGGACACAACTGCATGCCCCAGGGGAAACCTTGATGAGACGTGTGTCACTTCTGCTAGAGACATCAGCGTCTTATCAAAGCAGGAGACGATACAAGGCAATGAATATCTGAAGGTTTAGATTTCAGAGGTCTGACTGAGAAAGGTCCCCTTGATGACTCTAAAGTCATATCCTAGAAATGTTAGACTGAATTTCCAGAGGCAAGGTGACTTCCCAAAGTCAGTGTAAGGGAAAGAAGGGTCCAGAGTGCAGGTCAGTCCAGGAGAAGTTTTACTTAAAGAACCATTGTGAGACATGCACGGTCCAGAAAGGGCGAGTGTGGGGCTGAGGACAAGAGAACTCAGACATTGGATCAAGGCTGAGAAACGGCAAAATGACGACAAGATGAAAGTGTGAATGTTAATCAAGTCTAGAAGGTGGGAGTCAGCCCGAGGGACCAGAAGATTCTGAAATTAAATCAGAAAGACCCGGGCATGGGATCTTTGGGAGCAAGCCGAGCAGTAGTAATATATCCTCAGAGGAGCCACTAGGCCAAGACTCAGCCAATTTGGAGGCAGCATTTATAAGTACCAGTGGGAAAGGAGAATGTTCACTTTTGTTTTAATCATGAAGGGTGCTTCTTTTTTTATGTATCACTTTGTATGAGTAACTCAACAAACTAAATGAATTATCTCACAAAGAGGTCACCCTCTACAAAAAGAGTGCTTACCTGAAGCAGAAATTACATGGAAATGCAGTGTAAAATGGGCTTTGGAGATCTCTAATTTACCGATATATTTTGTGGAACTAAGCATAACTCTTTTCCAAACTCTATCTTCCACCCTGTCTTGGTGGCATTGTTAATAATTATACCCAGGTGAGTCTGCTTTGGATGTTGCCTAATCAAACACCCAATCTTCTGTATTTGTCACCATGCCTTGCATTTCAAATGACAAAAACTCAAACTAGCTCTTGCAAAAAGGGCAACCCCATACTTCTGGCAGGTCTAGAATTATCACTGATGGAGACACAGCTGTTGTCAGGACTTAAATTAGGTCTTCAGGATTCCATCTCTCTAGACCTCTCAGCTTTTGATCCAGCTTGGCTTTATTCTTCAACCTGTGTCTCTCAAAGATGACCTCTGGTATCTTTACTGCCAGCAGCATCCTCTCTGTTTAGCCACTCCAGCAGGAAATGGTTAATTCCAACTGAGATATTTTAGGGGAGGCAGTCAATGGTTGCGTCAAAATGGTCCATGTGACAATCTCCGAACCAATCACTATAGCCGTACCAAAAAGGAACTCTGAGTGCCGTGCCCGGCTCCTGCGATGAGAGGAGGGCACCTGCTCCACCAAGTTCACATGCAACGGGCATGTCAGCACCCAAAGGAAACCAAAGGGCTGTGATCAGAAGGACACTGGAACAGTGATGGTGGCAGCTAGTGGCCACAGTCCTCACAGTCTCACCCACTCTCAGGTCTTAATCTTTACGTGTGACTTCTCCAAAAGTAATTTAAATATGTTCAGCTTCCCACCTTGAATCTATAATAAAATCATGGTAATTTCCACCCACCCAAATGAGAGTGATATGTAAAAATCACCTAATAGATGAAGAGTTCAGCAAATTGAATATCACAAAATGTTTAACAACAAACGTTACAAAACAGACCGGGAATACTACTGTGATGAAAGTGTTTACTAACCTCAATGAAGTTTAGCCTAATTAGATGGTAATCACACTGGGCCGGTACACAGTGTTCATACATAAGAAACAGGAGCAGCCAGTGTTTGATCTGAGCTCCGATAATCCTGGCTGAGTTCTCGTTTTAGACACATACGTCTTCAAAGGAGGAATCCTTTTACCTAAATGTTTTTTATGTGCTCTGCTCCAGCTTTGAAGGATTAAAAATTCACCAAATCATATCATACAAGCCTGGATGTGTTCCAGCCTGCCTCAATGTCTTTTAAATAATTCTCCATTAAAATTCTGCTTTCAGCACTGGAACAAGTGAGCAGGGCTGCTGAGGCAGAACAAGATTGGTTTTATTGACAGATTTTACTGCTATCTGTTATCCAGCTGTGGGTTTCACTGATCGTTTATCACAGGGCAATTAAAGACGTTGCTCCTTAGACACACGGCTAGCTTATTTAATTCAAAGTCATTTTGCTAATTAGAAATTACTATATTTGATATGCATAACTGTAAAAATCCTCTCCAAAGACTGACTCCACATTCACATCTCAGAGAAACTTCCCCAACCGAAAGGATGTTTGGACACAAAGGTGTACAGAATACTTCAACTGTAGAATCGTCACCTGGTCATACACAGCAGTTACAATACTCTCATTAAAAAAAGAACAACAAGGACTTCCCTGGCAGTCCAATGGTTAGGACTTTACCTTCCAATGCAGGGTGCAGGTTTGATCCCTGGTCAGGGAACTGGGATCCCATGTGCCTTGGGGCCAAAAAAACAAAACATGGAACAGAGGCAGTGTTGTAACAAGCTTATTAAAGACTTTAAAGACAATCCACATTTAAAAAAAAAAAAAAACTTAAAAAAAAAAAGCTCACTTACATGCAACAGTAAATTATAGCTAAAAACTAGAATGGTTGCACAAGTAAGCAAAATGCAAACAATTTTTTAAAACCCACTTACCTTCAAAGTGAAAAGTGAGGCTTCAGAACTATAAAATTCAAAACAGTTTGATTAATAAGACTACGTGTTGTCCTTACGAAAAAATAAACACTGGCTCTTTTTTTTTTTTTTGGCAAATGAATATTATAATTCTCCCTGAAAAACATTGGCCCTGAGCCCAAAAGAAAGCAAGAAGCAAGTGGCAACCTATTTGTGGGGCTGCAATGAGCTGCCTTTTCTGTAATTGCCTCTGCCCCAGGGACGCCTGACCTTGCTTATCTGAGCATGAACTCGCCGCTGAGTTCAGTCTGGCCGCTTCGTATCTGCACATGCTGGCTGGTAAATTAAGCAGGCTTCTCCAGGCAGGTGGCCTGGCTTGTATATGCACCACCTTTGTAGCCCAGTGACAAATGCTTGGTGTTATCATGGGTGTTGCCCACGAAAATCCACAGAGACATGGGAGAAATCCATTGGTCTTCAGTCACAAGGGAAAAGGGGCACATTTACCCTCGGCTCTTTTATTTTGCTTTATTTCTATGGTCCTTCTATTTTATACTAGAGTATATATATGGGGGTCAAGGTAGAAGAGTCGTGATTACAATTCTCTATTTGGAGAAGGAAAGGGTTATATATCTAGTTCTTGTTCCATATGCATTTATGTTTTCCCCTGATCTTACAGAAGAGAGATTAGCAGACCACTGCACAAAAAAAAAAAAAAAAAAAAAAAAGCTGTGCCTTGTGAATGGAAAGAAAGATCTAGATCTGAAGAGTAGCTTAGGATCTGAGTCCCTTTGAGAATAGATATTGTCTCCTACTTTTCATTCTGTCTCTAGTGCCTAGAACATACCTGGCACGTAAATATTTGCCTACAGATGATCAAACAGTAGTTCTCAGAACTATTTGACTCCTAACAGGAGCTCAGCTAGTGTGTATCTATCACATCAAACCTCTTCCTCCTACTGTCAGTCTTTGGAAGAAGGGAGTTCTGATCTGCATAAGCCCTGGTGAGCACACTCTGCGTGAAGCCTTGATGTGATCCAGGAATCATCAGGATATAGAGTCTGTCTTGTGAGGCTTTGGGAAGGAAGTGGCAATTGGGCTGGATTTTACCTCTCAGCAGTGAATGGTGGAAGGAAAGCGACTCCAAAAGGGAAAACATACAGAAGTGAAAAATCACCTGGGAGGAACTAGACGTTCTGAAAAACCATCTTTTGTGATCTGCTCCCCCAAGTTAGCTCAGATGTCAGATTGGTTGTGTGAAATGACTTACACACGCCAGGAAATAATACTACAACTTGATCCCCAGGTTCAGTCTGTTTCTCCCTGCTGGGCACAGAGAAACTTCATCCCCCAGGAGTCTGGCCTCAGCCGGGAGCACAGGGAGCCACATACCTGCTGATAATCCTTTGAGAAACCCCAGCTTGATCAATGATCACACTAGGTTTTTGCTGAGAGAACTAGACACTGAGTCTTACATAACTGAGATCTGAGATAATTAGAGGGACATCGTGTGCAGGTTCAAAAAGTGTCATGGATGCCTTGATGTTTCAGAGTAAACAACCAGAGGCCCTGAATTATTATTATTTTTTTTTTGAGTGACTATTTAGGAAAATTGAAGCCCAAACCATAAGTTGAGGGCCTTGAAAGTGAAAGTGTTAATCACTCAGTTGTGTCTTTGCGACCCATGGACTGTAGCCCACGAGGTTTCTCTGTCCATGGAATTCTCTAGGCAAGAATCCCGGAATGGGTAGCCATTCCCTTCTCCAGAAGATCTTCCCAACCTCGGGATCAAACCTACATCTCCCACCTTGCTAGTAGATTTTTTACCATCTGAGCCACCATGGAAGTCCAACTCATCAGATACTCAGTAAGTAAGAGACTCTTGAAAAAGCTTTTCTCTTAATAACTCAATGGGCACCAGACAGCCAAAATAAATGTCAATCTGGCACCACGGCAAGGTCCTGGAAACCCCTTTGAAAAGCACTGGGGCATCTTGCAGGGGTCTTTGGGGACTGGAAGGTGGTAATTGTTTAACAACCGGTATGGAACTACTTCCATACCAGTTGTTAAATAATTATAATTACAACTGATATGGATACTTCCATACTGATTACAGAAGACTCTTGAGAGTCCCTTGGATTGCAAGGAGATCAAGCCAGTCAATCCTAAAGGAAATCAATCCTGAATATTCATTGGAAAGACTGATGCTGAAGCTGAAGCGCCAATTCTTTGACCACCTGACACTAAGAACCAGCTCACTGGAAAAGACTCTGATGCTGGGAAAGGTTGAAGGCAGGAGGAGAAGGGGACGACAGAAGACAAGATGGTTGGATGGCTTCACTGACTCAATGGACATGAGTTGCAGCAAACTCCAGGAGATAGTGAAGGACAGAGAAGCCTGGCGCGCTACAGTCCATGGGCTCACAAAGAGTCAGACGTGACTGAGCACCTGAACAACAAAATGGAAGCATCAGGTAAAATCACATGAAGTTCCTGGTATTTAACCATTTGGGGCTACAAAACTGATGATTTCATGGAATGCAGCCTAATACCTCACTATTTTAATAACTGGCACAGTCATATCAAAGTGTATGTGGGGATTATGTCTCTCTGCAAATAAGCAAAGTCTGACACTTTGGTTGTGTTTACCCAGCACAAGTAGATACGATCTGACAGGTATCTAGTTGATTTCACCCATAGAGGCAACTGGATATTTTAGACTCCAAGCAAAAATTGCTGGGGCTGGGAGCTCAACTGAGAGCATATCTTTCTCCACACCACATTTCAGAACCATGAAAATAAGCATTTGTTGAGCTTACACCCGGTTCCCAATGTCATTCTAAGACCTTAATTTGAACAAACTCCTTAAATTCTCATACAACCCTATGGGGCGGGTTCCATCATCATCCTCATTTTACAAATGCAGAAACTGAGATGGAGAATAGATCACTTTTGCAAAGTCCCAGGTCAAGAGTAGCAGAGGCAGTTGTGCACCCAACCTGTCTGCCTCCAGAATCTATGTACACATTTCAGACTCATACTCAAGCTGCTGGAGGTAACAGAGGAGGAAGACCACAGCGATGTTCGGACACCAAAATGGCAGCCTTACGACTGAGAAGAGCTGAACTGGAATGCACAGTTTATTTAGTACCCCTGCAAAGAATTGTGAATACCAGCCCTTAAAATGGAGAAAGAAATGGCAGCCCACTCCAGTATTCATGCCTAGAAAATCCCATGGACAGGCTACAGTTCATAGGATCGCAAAGAGTCAGACACAACTTCTCCTCCCACCTTCAATCTTTCCCAGCATCAGGGTCTTTTCCAATGAGTCAGCTCTTCCCATCAGGTGGCCAGAGTATTGGAGTTTCAGCTTCAGCATCAGTCCTTCCACTGAATATTCAGGACTGATTGTGCTGCCAGGCTGGATGGAAAAGAGAAATGCCCTCCTCTCAGAGTCAGAAGGCACAGAGCCCCACCTCCTCCCATGCAGAGTTGTGGCCTCTTAGCAAGAGGTCCCTAGAGAGAACTCCAGGGGACTATGAAATTGGAAAGAGGAAAAATTACTTCTTTATTGTCGTTGACCTCTCTCCGACCTACTAACCTCTAGCTGAAATTCAGCATTTCCTTACATTATGAAAGGAGAAAGCCAGACTCACATAAGCAGCACGTGCGACTCTATCAGGTGTGTTCCCAGCATGTTACTACTCTGGAAAGGTCTGGAAGCTCATTCGTGGGTATCAGAACTTCAGAATCACAGAGGTTCAGACCTACGGCTCTGCCTTGTTATTTAGGGCATTAAGAAACATATATGATATTATACCATAACTTCTTGTTTTTTTTCTACTATTTTGAAAATGGCATTTAGCTATAATTAATTTCCTCTATGCCTCTAAATATCGTATTGTATACATTTAAAAACATTATTCTGAGAAGGGGTCCACAGGCTTTGCCAGACTTCCTAAGAGAGCCCCCACCCCCGCCACTTTTGCCACAAAATATATATGAATCTCTGCTCTGATTGAAGTCCCTCCACATAGAAAAGTGAGGCAATAGAAGTGGAGCTTTCACCTTAAGAGATATTATATATGTGTGCATGCTTAGTTGTGTCTGACTTTTTGTGACCCTGTGGACTGTTGCCCACCAGGTTCCTTTGTCCATGGGATTCTCCAGGCAAGAATACTGAAGTGGGTTGCCATTTTCTTCTTTAGGGGATCTTCCCCATCCAGGGAATGAACCCGTGTCTCCTGCATTGGCAGGCAGTTTCTTTACCACTGCGCCACCTGGGAAGAGATGTTAGTAAACCATAAATAACTAAATATCTTATTTCTTCAGATTTGATATCTCCTTCCTCATTTCCCTTAATCCGGTCATATCTGTCCATCAATGTCCTCAAAAAATTAAGTCTGTGTGAGGGAAGGCTCTGATACAAGATGGCTAGGTTGGAGAACCTTTTTTCTTTCTAGCTGTTCTCTGATCACAAATTGCTTGCTTAAACTGTGCAAAGGTGTTCAATGCATGTTTTTATTTTCAATTCATGTATTTCTACCCTGTGTTGCTCCAGAAATATTTTTAGGGATTATTAGAATGAGTGTCTTTTGGGATCAGCAAGGCAATATTATTAATTATAGTGATGGGCCATTCGGCAGCTCCTAGCAGCATTGCCCTAGACCCTCCTTCAAGCCCTGCTTTCAGTACTGGTCCAAGTGCAAGTTCTTCCCAGAGCCAACAGCTAAGAAACAATGAGCACCAACATAGAAAGCCATTTCATTTCTACTTGATAAGGAATAGATTTAGAAATTCTTGCTCCAGATACTACTTTTATTTCAACTGTGTATTTATATTAGGAAAGTTCTTTCCCACCAAGTTCAGAATTTGTGTCTCACGGAAGATGACCCACTTCTCTGTAGACTTCTTGGTGGAATCAGACTCAGGTTTACCCTGAATGTCCATGACCAAGTAGAGTTCCCACTTCAGTCCCATAAAAGTTCCCATTTTACACTAAAATTTCTCATGGCCAACTAGAAGAGTGAAACAGAGAGAGAGAGAAAAAAAAGAAAACACTGCCTGAGTGTGTGTTTAATCGCCCAGCCATGTCCCATTCCTTGTGACCCTGTGGAGTCTGCCAGGCTCCTCTGTCCATGGGATTCTCCAGGCAAGAATACTGGAGTGTTTTGCCATCTTCTCCTCTAGCAGATCTTCCCATCCCAGGGATCAAGCCGGGGTCTCCTGCATTGCCTGCCTTTGCAGGTGGATTCGTTTACCACCGGGCCACCTGGGAGGCCACTAATTGATTTAACACTGACCTTATCTTAAATATTCACCTGTATTTGATTGGTCTTCAAGTAGACTCTTTCTGGAATTTTTTTTTTTTTTTTTTAAGTGACTGCCTAAATATTTGCTCCTAAGATTCAAGCCTTTGTTTTTTTCAATCATATTATTAAATCCAATTCCAAATCATCAAATTATATCATGACACTCAATGACATCATTTGTATAGCTATTCTGAAGGCCTTTATTTTTTAGTATTTACTTGTGTTTGGTTTTTTTTTTTTTTTTTGGCTTCTTTGAGGGCTTCTCTCTAGTCCTGGTGTGTGGGCTTAGGTGCCCTGCAGCATGTGGGAATCTTAGTTCCCTGACCATGGACTGAACCCCATCCCCTGCAGTGGAAGGCAGATTCTTAACCCCTGGACCACCAGGCAAGTCCCCTTGTCCTTATGAATTTGATTCTCTCTCTCCCAAAACTCTGCTGTGAGGGAAAAAAAGAATACATAAATGGGTTTCCTGCCCTATCTCTGCCAAATATAGGCAGTGAGTACGTGACCAAAAGCAATCAAGCTTTTGTGCTAGCTGACTGTGGACACACCCAGGCCGCACCAAGCCTTGCCCGGACACACACTGGAAGGATCACTCTATCTGGTCAGCCTTCTGGGAGGATCTGAGACTCATAAGAATTTCATTAATTCCACCTGGTACAAATATGTCTGTAAAAAATCCAAACAGACTCTTCCACTCAAGACTTTAAAAAGAGTCCATTGAGAGTGATGAAACCCACACTATGAAATAAAAAAACTGGAGAGAGGTGACTAACTAATTAGTGTAAGAATGTGTGCACACACACCAGCAGAACCACAGCTAGTACCACCACACCCCGAAAACAAACAACAGATACTGTTCTATAAAGTCTTGATGTTCATTTCCAAACCTTTCTTCGCTAACTGAAAATTCTTAGCCAAGGAGGGCTAAGGGGCCTGTCCCTGGCCAGGCCTGTGTGCGTCCTTTGCGGCTGCCCTGGTTCCAGTTCTGTCACCTGAAGACCCATTTCCAGGAGTTCTAGGAAAGTTTCTCTGCAGCAAGGCGTTTCCTATCAGCTGCAGAGATCTTCAGTCTGCAGTTGCTTGAAGTGGCAATTTCAGGTGTTCAGGCTTTATCAAGCAGAGCCCTACTGCAATTGTTGCATTCGCTGCCCTCTGAAATGCAGCACTTGTCTGAGAGGGCTCCTTGGCTGGGCTTGGTTGTGGGCACTCCAGCTGTGTCTCTTTCTGCATCTTGAGGGATCTCACCCCCTGAGGCTCTGTCCAGCCCCCTCCAAGGGACTGCAGCATTTGGGAGGGTTTTTAAAGCAACTGATTTTAACTTACAGATTGGATCCAAACTGAAAGAGGTTTCCCAGACATGGAATTCTTGATCGTCCCTGGCAGGCCCATTATACAGGCTCCCAGGAGCCCAGGCTCAAGGCTTTAAGAGTTTAACCGCTTTGTTCCCATGGACTGTTTGGTGACACCAGGGGCTCTCATCCCTGAAGTCTCAGGACATGGGTTTTAGGTATAAGATTATTGGAAAGAATTCACTGATAATATTGGAAAATAACTGACTGACTTAATAAGAACCAATTCCAAGTTATTCCTTAACAATGGTAATTCTATTTAACACTCACCCTTTCTTTAGTGGGAGAGAGAGCTGTACATGTCAGCACCCGGAATAAAATATAGCCTAAGGCCTATTTTATCTATGCCTCAGGCTTTTAATTCTTGTGACCATAAAAAACTTACTGTCTATAATTCCTCATTCCTCTCTCCTCCTGTTCTGATGTTTCAACGAAATCTGAGTATATCCAGGCAGAATGCAGCATATGGAAGTGTCAACTCATCATAGCAGGTGAGTAATGAAGGGGGAGAGAAGCAAGTTCCAAATGCCTGAGTACTGTTGTTGATCAGTGTTGTAATCAACCTGCATAACACAAACCCAGAAATATCCATTTGAAATATGACCAGAAGAAATTGCCAATATTAGACCATTTTTGACCCACAAAAGCAGCATTTTCACATGGTTCCATTTAATATCATTCACAGTGCATTAAAACAACCTGGGAAAGAGACCAAGAAAAATCACCCAGTCCTGCCCGATAGGTCTGCATCAAGGAAAAGAGGCTGCCCACAATGTTTTTGTTTTGTTTTGTTTTATTCCATTTTTAACCAAGAGGACTTCAACAATACACAGTGCTATAAATGTTTCCTTGTTTTTATCCATGTTTGGGTATATACATCTGAGAATAGCAATGGAATTTCTTCCTCAGCTTTGGGCCCTTCATCACTCTAAAAAAAAAAAAAAGTGCATCAACAGAATTTAAGAATGGTTGGTCTAAGTCCTCTTGAAATGGAAAGCTATTATTTTAAAGTTTCTGAGGAATAAACGATCCCTTAACTTAAACTTTTCTGACTGAGTTGCCCCGATCAGTACAGGGTGCTATTACAGCTACCACTATAATTTTGACCCCCAAAATACAAAGAAAAATGAGATAATGTGCATGAAGGGTTTAGAAGAATGATTCTATTCTTTTCCTATTTTTGTTGTGTTTTCGTTTCTCAAGTTAATCTGATTGCTGTTGTTGCAAGGAGGTTATTCATCGAATATATCATAAATACATATTACCAGGCTCAAAATCCTTCAATGTGGGGAAAAGTTCCTTACCTTATTTACCTGTATATATGGAACTAGGTAATACTCCATTGCCAAGATCATAACAATCACTATTTCCAAACAAGGTGTGACCGTAAATAGTTTAAACACTTTAGGATTAGTGTTTAATCCTAAACTTCCACAGACACAGAAATTCTCAGCTCCTCAGGTCTTGCCTTTTAGTTGCAAACTAAAATATATACATTGTGGAAATACCTTAAACATTTTATCAAGACCAGTGAGGATCAGAACATGTGTTAGGAGATGTCCTTACCTGCTGACGTTTCCAAAGGATTTCAGTCCTCTAGGAAGAAGGAAAAAGTGGAGAGGGGAAAAAAAGTTGCTTAATTGGTTGTTCCTTGACTGCTGAACAATATCCATGCAATTTATCTTTTCAACACAACAGTGGCAGAGTTGATGGTGTGAATCTGCGTGGCTACTATAACAAAATACAGTAGACTCGGTGGTTTAAACAGCAGACATTTATTTCTGGAGACACAGTTCTGGAAGTCGGAAGGTCCAAGATCAAGGCGCCAGCTGATTGAGTTCTTCATTAGGAACACCTTCCTGGCTTGCAATAGCTGACTTCTTATGTCTTCACATGGTAAAGAGAGGAGGGAGGAGCTGGGGGCATAGAGGGAGAGGAGAAGGGGGAGGGGGAACTCTGCTGTCTCTGACTCCATCATGCAGCCGCTTCGCTCATGACCTCATCTAAATTGGGTCTAAAGGTCCAACAGTGCTCTCAATCATGTCCAACTTTGTTGTGACCCCATGGACTGTAGCCCACCAGGTCCATGGGATTCTCCAGGCAAGAACACTGGAGTGGGGTGCCATTTCCTCCTCCAGGGAGTCTTCCTGACCCAGGGATTAATCTGAGTTTACTGCATTGGCAGACGGATTCTTTACCACTGAGCCACCTCGAAAGCCCCAAATGCTGCTACTTTGAAGGTTAAAGCTTCAACACATGACCTTGGCAGGGTTGGAGTGGGGAGGACAATTCAGTCCACAGCACTAGTTAACAACAACCAAAAAAACTCTTCAAAGTTCTAATTCATTTAAAAAGTGGTTTTCTAGATATCTGAGTTTAACAAATAAAATACAGAGATGACCATTCTAAAAGGAATGTCTTCAATGTATGTGTAAGCTTCACATTTATAGTAAACTTAACTTATATGCAGAGTACATCATGAGAAACGCTGGGCTGGAAGATGCACAAGCTGAAATCAAGATTGCCGGGAGAAATATCAATAACCTCAGATATGCAGATGACACCACCCTTATGGCAGAAAGTGAAGAGGAACTAAAAAGCTTCTTGATGAAAGTGAAAGAGGAGAGTGAAAAAGTTGGCTTAAAGCTCAACATTCAAAAAACTAAGATCATGGCATCTGGTCCCATCACCTCATGGGAAATAGATGGGGAAACAGTGGAAACAGTGTCAGACTTTATTTTTGGGGGCTCCAAAATCACTGCAGATGGTGATTGCAGCCATGAAATTAAAAGACGCTTACTCCTTGGAAGGAAAGTTATGACCAACCTAGGTAGCATATTTAAAAGCAGAGACATTACTTTGCCAACAAAGGTCCGTCTGGTCAAGGCTATGGTTTTCCCGTGGTCATGTATGAATGTGAGAGTTGGACTGTGAAGAAAGCTGAGCACCGAAGAATTAATGCTTTTGAGCTGTGGTGTTGGAGAAGACTCTTGAGAGTCCCTTGGACTGCAAGGAGATCCAACCAGTCCATCCTGAAGGAGATCAGTCCTGGGTGTTCATTGGAAGGACTGATACTGAAGCTGAAGCTCCAATACTTTGGCCACCTCATGCGAAGAGTTGACTCATTGGAAAAGACCCTGATGCTTGGAGGGATTGGGGGAAGGAGGAGAAGAGGATGACAGAGGATGAGATGGCTGGATGGCATCACCAACTCGATGGACATGAGTTCGGGTAAACTCCGGCAGTTGGTGATGGACAGGGAGGCCTGGCGTGCTGTGACTCATGGGGTTGCAAAGAGTCCGACATGACTGAGCGGCTGAACTGAACTGAACTGATGGCCACATACCAACAAGTTTATATTACCTTTTCCTTTTAGTGTTTATATTTCCTTACTGCATACTTACTCTCCTGGTCCTTTTTTTAAAAAAAAAAAAAAACAATTCAGCTTAGTGTGCTAAAAATATCTTGTGTGCGCTGTTTTTCCTTCTAGCTTCATTGTTACAAACTGATTTCTAATAGTCTTGGAGACTGGGTAAATCTCCTGTGAATGCAGTAAGCATATTTGATTGAAACTCATGCAGATTATCACAGCCCTGGATTTGGGGGACACAGTACTTCCCACCCCTTGAGCCCTGCCACTCCACCCCTCCTTAATCAGACACTCTTTGGGGATTTATTTCTGCCCCTGTAGAATCTGGGTATTAAATGCTCTGCGTTGCTATAGTTAGAGAGGCTCTATTTTTAGTTACAAACTGTTTCCCTGAGATACATACAGCTGCTCATTAACACTGGGAGCCTTTCTGACAAAGTTTGTATTCTCAACCTTCCTTTTCAATGCCCGATAGGCCTATAAGGGAAAATACAAACACTGGTTATATTTAGTTTTCTCCTCAACCATGTCAAACCCTAAATTGAGAGGAAGTTATAAATACCCTGCAAGGAAGGGCACTCTTTTCTTTAAGTAGCATTTTAGTGCCCCGCGGTGTTGTGGTGTAAAGGGTTGAGAGGAGCCTGTATTAAAATAAGAGATTGAGTACATTTAACCTTTTGAATGGCAACCCACTGCAGTATTCTTACCTGAAAAATCCCATGGACAGAGGAGCCTGGCAAGCTACAGGCCCCGGGGTTGCAGAGTCAGACACGACTTAGCACCCAACAAGCAGGCAGCCTTTTGAAAGTATTCTCCAGTACCTGGAGTTGTTCACACTGTGTGGCATTGAAGATTCTCTAAGACACAGTAAGCATTCATCCAACACTTATGGCATGCAGAAGAACTGACCCTATGTAGCAGATATTCCAAAAAGGCTTACTGCTTGGGTGGATATATCCTTTGGCAGAGTTAACCCTTTGAGATCAGAGAGAACCTTCTCTTAAAAGAATTCCTTGGAGAGACGGGCACCGCCGACCCGCAAAGCATCCGACACGTTCCCAGCAATGGATCCAGCCATCCGTTTGCAAGGTGTTCCAGCTACTTCCTTGGTGGTGATGAGTTTCCACTTGCAGAGATGCAAGGAGAGGCAATCTGGGTTTGGAACTCCTGGCTTGTGAAAATTCTGATACCTGCCGCCAGCCGGTCACCCCATGATCATCCCTTCTCACTCTTCACCAGCTCGTAACTCATTTCCTAATTTCTCTTGGGGGCCTGGTGATGAGTACCTGGAACCCTTCCAACACCGTCTGCAGCACCTCTTTCATCCTTCTCTGAGGGCTCATGCACATCATGACCACCACGCCCTCAGGCTTTCAGGGTACATTGTAACATGAGGGCAGCGGCCTGGCACTCTGCAGGCTTGCATTTAAATCCAGGCTCATCTCCTTTTACCTGGAAGCAGGTGAGGGAGTGCCTTGAGTGAGTTGTTTCACCTCTAAACTTTGATTTCCCCATCTGCAGCATGGGAGGAAAAACCTACTTCATGATAATGATGCAAAATAGTTAATGTAACTATTTTAGTTCAGTTCCCAGTGCTGGAAGGAAATGCTCTGTAAATGGGCACCCGTGTTACTCACAAGTCTGTAAATTTCACCTCATCATCATCCAAAACCTTGACATCTTCCCTTTCTCTCAACTTCTGTCTATTATGCATTAGTCTCTTTTTATGCCCCCTCTCAATTTTTTCTTTCTTTCCTGCTCTTTGCCCAACTCAGAAATCAAAACAAGTCTCTTACTGATCCTAATAACAACACTACTGATAGACCCACAGACAAGAAAAGGGAAACAATCAACTCTGAAATAACATATTTGAAGTGAAATATAGGACTAGTGTTAATAAGTGCAAGCAGCCTTAAAAATAAGTTCAAAATACCAAATAACTTCTTTAGAATGTTCCCAGAAGTCTCTTCTACTTCTAAGTTTAATCTGCTTTTCTTGGAGCAGTCAACACTTCAGAACAAACTGAAAATATATTGGTTCTTATTCTATTTTTTCAAACTTCAACCATATTTTTGGAGAGTAGTATCAAGTAATTAGGGCTTTCCAGGTGGTTCAGTGGCTAGAGAATTTGCCTGCCAATGCAGGAAACTCAGGAGATCGGGTTCTATCCCTGGGTAGGGAAGATCCTGTGGAGAAGGAAGTGGAAACCCACTCCAGTATTCTTGCCTGAAAAATCCTATGGACAGAGGAGCCTGGTAGGCTACAGTCCATGGGGTTGCAAAGAGTCAGATACAACTCAGCGCCTGAGCACACACACAGCAAATAATTAACATTGCTGAGTTTTGATCCAGTCTTCCATTAACAATGAGTATTCCAGAGAGATATTTTCTACTGTCTTTACTACAAATATACCATCATCCCCTCCATAATGAGCAAAATAGACTACTAGAGTTTAGCCTTAGAAATAAGTAAATTATAAAAGCACTTCCATGGAGAGCGCCGTGAAGACTCCAAATAAATGAGTTACAGCTACGTATGACATGACTTGGTAGCAAGTTGAAACCTGTGCTATTAAGCATTTTCCCACACCTAGCACATCTTCCTTTCTCTGTTTTATTGCTTTGTTTTGCTTTTCTAAGATGTCTTGGAAAGGAGTTCGCTCTCGAACACAGATCAAAGTGCAGGAACCCAGTATCCAGAAAAAATGACAGTAGGAGACAGATCCACTTGCTGAGACATTACCACTTTTCATAGTAGAGAATGTTTCTCCAAGAAATAATCATCAATCCTGCTCTAGGAATACCTGTAGCCTCAAGTTTCTTGTTTTTATTTTTTATTTTTTTTTCATTTTTTCTCATTCTGATTTTTAATGAGGGATTTATCTTATTGCAGGAATGTGTTTTGCTTTTATGATCAGCATCGCAACTTCCTGGGGAGACTAAATAGAAACTCCCAAGTGTTAAACACACATAGCAGACACCATCTCCATCAGCTCTAAGCAGCACGTGGAACAGGGACTCACATGCATTCCTGCTATGGTCCCTCTAAAAATGTGCTGTGCAGTATAAAATCTATTAGACACATGTGACTGTTTAAATTAAAATGAACTGAAAATAAGTAAAATGAAAGTTCAGTGTCTCAGTCTCCATAGCCACACGTGGTTTGTGGCTACCATATTGGACAGTGCAGATACATAGGCCATTTCGTTCATTGGGGAAAGTGTTTGTTGAACAACGCTTTGGCAGAACATGGATTTTTCGTGAAAGAATATGGAGATCTACACTCCACCCAAATGAGGCATTTTTGGAGTGGATTTTCACTGCTCTGGTGTGCGCTGTGCTCAGCCACTCAGTCGTGTCCCACTCTTTGTGACCCTATGGACTGTAACCCACCAGGTTCCTCTGTGCATGGAATTCTCCAGGCAAAAATACTGGAGTGAGTTGCCATTTCCTTCTCCAGGGCATCTTCCCCACCCAGGGATCGAACCCACATTCCCTGCGTTGCCGGCTGATTCTTTACCACTGAGCCCCTTCAGCACTGCTCTGGACCAGTTTTCAAATCAAGACTTCTCTATTTGGGAATTGTTCAAATCAGTTCTTCTCTAAACCACATGATCTTTTGCCGCTTGCCAGTGGTAGCACAAGAGCGTCATCCCTCTTCTCTTCTGACATAGAGGCTTGTGGCCTCAGCAATAGCCAAAGTGGCAGATTGAGACCTCTGACTCTCTCACACAATTTAGCGGGCCGTGAGCTGCCAAGGAGTCAACCTTTGTTCTAAACCACTTTGTTAGCAAGCAAACTGAGCAAGGACAACAACCCAGTTATCATGTTCTCCCCAAATGCAACAGAGATTGTGAGTACATACCCAGGGTCAGCATACAGTTCTGGAAATAAAGCTTCCTCAGTTTCCTGGGTGGCATTGAGGATACACACAAAAATAACTCTTGACATTTTCAAGAATGTTAGTACATGGACCACCCGCTCAGGACGGGAAGGCAGATAACAGAAAATTATTTCAGCCTTAGGATGGAGCCAACCTTAGTAGTCACCTCAGTTCGAGCCAAAAAATATTCTCCTGACAGCCCCCCACCCCTTTGTTATTTGGACATATTTCCACCTTCTGAAATGCACCTATTAAATTTGGTCACCCAGTAAGCATTTTATTAAAAGTGGGTTGAGTTGGCTTTGACTTAAACTCTGCTGTGAGCTTATTAAATGAAAAAAACCTGCTTCGAAGATCAAAGTTCCTTCTTTTAATTCCTTTAGATCCTTTGGGGAAACCAGCGTTTATCTCTGTAAAGTTCAAGTCCGCATAACTAAAAGTCAGAGCGATCTGCATCCAGCGTGGAAACTTGCATAGGCCACCTCCCCCTCCTCTCAGTCTTGGATTCTGGCTCCCTGCTTAGACTTCAGTTTGGAAGTGGCTGAATGAATTCACAAGTACTACCGTTTGCACTTTCACACACTGTTTAAAGGCAGAAGTATCAGGTTTCACAGCACTGTGAGGAAGTTGGCAACCACTTCAAAGAGTTGTCCAAGCATCTATTACTTTATTAAGCAAGGGCAATAATTATCTACAAAGTGCCAACTTGCTCACGATTTCCGGCTCTCTCTGCATTACATTGCGAATACCGCAGGCTGTCTCTTCCTGCTTAAACACCAGTTAGGACGTTGCCTTTAAAATGCACTGTAGATCTGACAGCAATCATATAAAGTGCTAAAACCACATAGCTAAAGGATATATATGGCTTGCAGAGCTACAGAGAGGTAGAAAGATCTGCTGTAAAATAATTTGTCTCTTGTCACTTTCTAGCTGTGTGCATTTTTTTTTTCTCCCTCATTCCCTTCATTTTTGAACTCTGTGTATTTCTACAGATATTGTGAAACCCAATAATAATTACAAATGATTAGTCCCTACGGTAACTCAACAGATATTGAACTGTGTGTTTCCAATTAGCCCAATGCTCGGTAACCCAAGTGGAAACAATATAAGTGGAAATATTCTGTACTCTATCCAAGGAATACACAATCCACTCTTAGAGCTAAGTCTAATCCATATTAAGCAACAATGACCCATTATAGATTAATTAAATGGGAATTTGGGAAAATGAATTATCTTTTCTGGTCTACTTTCACGGCATATGAATTCTAGGATGGTATAAGCAGAGGGCTTCCGCTATGTCTTACAGGCTGTAAGTCTTGTGGATGTTAAGACCCAGGGTGACAATTGAACTGCCATTCCTGAAACATGACCTTGTCACTTTCAGCAAGGCTGGTTCTTAACAAGTGATCCCTCGCACTTAGGATCTATTTGTCAGCAGGAAGTGAAACTCCAGCCAGCTGATAATCTGCACTCACCTCTCCCCTCTCTGATGGTCCACACTGGGATAGATGAATGGAGGTAAATGACTATCAAAGCCATGGTAACCAAATCTGCCTTTTTAATGATATCTTTTAGCTCTTGGTGCTGTCACAATCTTCTGAAAGTTCTTGTAAATGAGTCAATTATATGGATTCCAGACTTTAAATCTGATTATTGGTCTTCCCTTTTGTATGTAAAATAGAAATGGTTTGGTCATTACAATCCATCTCCCACCAAAATCTCTAATGTTGAAGAACCTGGAAATGACATCTACCCAGGGAGGTAGAGATTATGATGACCTTAGCTCACCCATCATCTGAGTATTTCAGAACTCAGGCCTGAGACCAAAGTCTGTTTGAAGAGGATGGCTGGATATGGCAGAACAGAAAGGAACAGAAATAGTATGGGTTGCCATGTTTCCCCAAATCTCTTGTTCACATGATGTAGCCACACCTGAGTTTTTTATTAAGCACAAAGATAATTACCTCCTTTGACCACACCAATAATGCTCATCTCTTTTTCTAGTGTTGTTCTTGAGTCAAAGACATCATTTCTCACCCTCACAGCTAGTTGGTTCAATTCCAATAAATAAAGAAACAGAGAACATATTTCCATATGCAAAAGGTTAGTGAAAAGAGTTCAGAGAAATTAGAAAGAAATCCATATTCACAGCTGTGAAGAGTGACTTATTAAGGTGTAACACTGATTTTTTTTTTTTTATGCAATCATTTGTCCAAGTGGACAACGGCTTTCAAAGCAATCGACTCAGGCTTATGCCAAAGAAACAATTCTCTTCAACATATTTCTAAACCCCAATTTTGGAGTTACCTTCAGCTCCAGTGTATGAGACGCCTCTGAAAATCTAGCCAGTTACTTTAAAATCACACCTCAGTGGAGGCCCAAACTGTGTTGCCTGATTTTATCATTCTTTCTGTTAACCCAGTGTCTTGGTTCATTCAGGCTGTTTATTACAACAAAATACCAGAGACTGGGTGCTTTATAAACAACAAACATTTATTGCTTACAGTTCTGGAGTGTGGCAAGTCCAAGGCACCAGCAGACTACGTGTTTAGTAAGAATCTCCTTCCTGGTTCTTAGACTTCCATCTTTTCACTGTGGTGGAAGAAGAGGGAGAGCTCTCTGAAGTCTCCTTGATAAGGGCACTAATGCCACTCTAAATCCCATGAAAGCCCTCATGACTTAATCACTTCCCCAAAAGCCCTACCTCCTAATACTATTACCTTGGGCTTTAGGATTTTTCACACATAAATGGTGGGGGATGCAGAGAGGACCAGCTTTAGTCTATAGCACCCAACTTGACCATGAACTACCATTGGCTTTTCCCAAAATATCGTGCATGTTTTCCAATAATGAAAGATGCCCCCAGTGAGAAAGTTCAAAAGCACAAGTCACAGTCTCTGAAGTTGGTTTCCAAAGGGGCATTTCACAATGATTTGAGCAGAGGTATTATTATTGAAAGTTTATTGTTTCCCAAGATAATTTCTCTAAAGTTATCACATAAATATCTAAATATCATGTTATAGTGTACCTCCCAATGTCACGGTTTTGTAATCTTCTCCATAAGTGATGTGTCCTGTAATGTACATTTCTCTACCACCATCATGCCTGCCCCATAGGTTTCATTTCTTTCTCCTTAAATCCTGTACCCAAAGTCAAGTCCTACATTTTCCAGGAAACTTTTCCTGACAAACCAGCTTACCCTCAGCCAAGATTGCTTGCACATTCCTTTAGGTTTTTTGTTTTGTTTTGTTTTGTTTTGTTTTCATTGTCTGTTTGAGATATCATGTTGTTTTTCTGTGTGTTGTCTTTTAGTATATAGCTTCATATCTCCCCCATCAATTAAATTATAAGCTATTTGAAGGCAAAAATCTCTCTTGAGCTTCACTGTATTTGCCATATCATCCAGTGCTATGCCTAGTATGTCATAGGCCCTCAATAAAATTAAGCAATCTGATCCTTTTTCTATCCCACTTTTGTCTAACGTTTTCTCCTTAACACTTTTTGGCTTTTGTTGTTGTTCAGCTGCTAAGTCATGTCTGACTCTCTGCGACCCCATGGACTGCAACATGCCAGGCTCCTCTGTCTTTCACTATCTTCCAGGAGTTGCTCAAATTCATATCCATTGCATCAGTGATGCTATGTAACCATCTCATCCTCTGCCAACCCCTTCTCCTTTTACCTTTTATTTTTGCCAGCATAAGTGTCTTTTCCAATGAGTAGGCTCTTCACATCAGATGGCCAAAGTATTGGAGCTTCAGCTTCAGCATCAGTCCTTCCAATGAACACTCAAGTTGATTTCCTTTAGGATTAACTGGTTTGATCTCCTTGTGGTCCAAGGGACTCTCAAGAGTCTTCTTCAGCAACACACTTCAAAATTTTTTGGTTATGTAAAGCATAAAAGTAAAACGCCCAAGCCACTAGATGCATTCTTAACTTTGCACAAATAATAAAACTTTTCAACCTTTCTTTTGGCCCACAACTACATACTAAGCACCTCCTATCTGAAAGCCACAATTCTCAGTGCTGAGAATACAACTGCATGAAAATTGAGCTCACATTTCCAGTAAGGGGAGAGGGGAGATAGATGACCAGCAATAATAATAACAAATAAAAATGAATACATATTGTATCAGATGGTGGAAGTTGCTGGAGAAAAAGAAATAGAGTATGGAAGAAAAGTAGGGAATACTGGGAATGTACAGACAGAAGGTATAATTTAAAATAGGATGCTCAGGGATGACCTCAGTAGGAAGATGACGTTGAAATGTCCCAAAGAGAATGGGACACCAAACCTTGTAACATGTAGAGAATATTTGAGATATTCAAAGAAATAAGAATCCATATTTCTAGTTGTAAAAGTCTTTGGTGATCATCAGAGCCTGATAGTTCCTATCTGGAGCCCCACAGCTTATTTCAAAGCCTCCTGTACTTCAGTTCAGTTCAGTTCTGTTCAGTCGCTCAGTCATGTCCGACTCTTTGCGACCCCATGAATCGCAGCACGCCAGGCCTCCCTGTCCATCACCAACTGCCGGAGTTTACTCAAACTCATGCCCATCAAGCCGGTGATGCCATTCAGCCATCTCATCCTCTGTTGTCCCCTTCTCCTCCTGCCCTCAATCCCTCCAAGCATCAGGGTCTTTTCCAATGAGTCAACTCTTCGCATGAGGTGGCCAAAGTATTGGAGCTTCAGCTTCAGCATCAGTCCTTCCAATGAACACCCAGGACTGATCTCCTTCAGGATGGACTGTTTGGATCTCCTTGCAGTCCAAGGGACTCTCAAGAGTCTTCTCCAACACCACAGTTCAAAAGCATCAATTTTTCGGTGCTCAGCTTTCTTCACAGTCCAACTCTCACATCCATACATGACCACTGGAAAAACCATAGCCTTGACCAGATGGACCTTTGTTGGCAAAGTAATGTCTCTGCTTTTTAATATGCTATCTAGGTTGGTCATAACTTTCCTTCCAAGGAGTAAGCGTCTTTTAATTTCATGGCTGCAGTTACCATCCACAGTGATTTTGGAGCCCAAAAAAATAAAGTCTGACACTGTTTCCACTGTCTCCCCATCTATTTCCCGTGAGGTGATGGGACCAGATGCCATGATCTTAGTTTTCTGAATGTTGAGCTTTAAGCCAACTTTTTCACTGTCCTCTTTCACTTTCATCAAGAGGCTTTTAATTCCTTTTCACTTTCTGCCATAAGGGTGGTGTCATCTGCATATCTGAGGTTATTGATATTTCTCCCAGCAATCTTAATTCCAGCTTGTGCTTCCTCCAGCCCAGTGTTTCTCATGATGTACTCTGCATATAAGTTAGATAAGCAGGGTGACAATATACAGCCTTGACGTACTCCTTTTCCTATTTGGAACCAGTCTGTTGTTCCATGTCCAGTTCTAACTGTTGCTTCCTGACCTGCATACAGGTTTATCAAGAGGCAGGTCAAGTGGCCTGGTATTCCCATCTCCTTCAGAATTTTCCACAGTTTATTGTGATCCACAGAGTTGAAGGCTCTGGTGTAGTCAATAAAGCAGAAATAGATGTTTTTCTGGAGCTCTCTTGCTTTTTCAATGATCCAGCGGATATTGGCAATTTGATCTCTGGTTCCTCTGCCTTTTCTAAATCCAGCTTGAACATCTGGAAGTTCTCGGTTCACGTATTGCTGAAGCCTGGCTTGGAGAATTTTGAGCATTACTTACTAGCGTGTGAGATGAGTGCAATTGTGTGGTAGTTTGAGCATTCTTTGGGATTGCCTTTCTTTGGGATTGGAATGAAAACAGACCTTTTCCAGTCCTGTGGCCACTGCTGAGTTTTCCAAATTTGCTGGCATATTGAGTGCAGCACTTTCACAGCATCATCCTTCAGGACTTAAAATAGCTCAACTGGAATTCCATCACCTCCACTAGCTTTGTTCGTAGTGATGCTTTCTAAGGCCGACTTGATTTCACATTCCAGGATGTCTGGCTCTAGGTGAGTGATCACACCATTGTGATTATCTGGGTCATGAAGATCTTTTTTGTACAGTTCCTCTGTGTATTCTTGCCACCTCTTCTTAATATCTTCTGCTTCTGTTAGGTCCATACCATTTCTGTCCTTTATTGAGCCCATTTTTGCGTGAAATTTTCCCTTGATATCCCTAATTTTCTTGAAGAGATCTCTAGTCTTCCCCATCTGTTGTTTTCCTCTATTTCTTTGCATTGATCACTGAGGAAGTCTTTCTTATCTCTCCTGGCTATTCTTTGGAACTCTGCATTCAAATGGACATATCTTTCCTTTTCTCCTTTGCTTTTTGCTTCTCTTCTTTTCACAGCTATTTGTAAGGCCTCCTCAGACAACCATTTTGCCTTTTGGCATTTCTTTGTCTTGGTGATGGTCCTGATCATTGCCTCCTGTACAATGTCATGAACCTCCGTCCATAGTTCATCAGGCTCTCTGTCTATCAGATCTAGTCCCTTAAATCTCTTTCTCACTTCCACTGTATATTCATAAGGAATTTGATTTAGGTTATACCTGAACGGTCTAGTGGTTATCCCTACTCTCTTCAGTTTAAGTCTGAATTTGGCAATAAGGAGTTCATGATCTGAGCCACAGTCAGCTCCTGGTCTTGTTTTTGCTGACTGTATAGAGCTTCTCCATCTTTGGCTGCAAAGAATATAATCAATCTGATTTCGGTGTTGGCCATCTGGTGATGTCTGCCTGCAATGCAGGAGACTTGGGTTCGATCCCTGGGCTGGGAAGATCCCCTGGAGAAGGGAAAGGCTACCCACTCCAGTATTCTGGCCCAGAGAGTTCCATGAACTGTACAGTCCACGGGGTCTCAAAGAGTCAGACTGAGCGACTCCTGTACTTACTTATACATAAATATTAATCACAACATGCCATTAATCTTTCATTAGGTGTCTCCCTTAAGAGACTATGAGTGATTAGAAGACAAGGATTATCTCATTTATCAGTTTAGACCTTATACTATTTAGCACAATTCCTGGCCAACAGTGAGAAATCAATAAATGTTTGTTGAATACTGAATAAATCTTCATTCAGCCAAACAGTTCATCACATCTAAATTCAAAGCATAGCCTATCCTAATTTGAGTCAAATACTGTTTGTGCAGATATGTTTGTTTTTAATCTAAACACTTGACAAACTGCTTTTGAAATGAAGAATTAAATCTCTTATAAAAAGTCAAGTAAAGCTGACCCCATCTCCTCTTTTGGCACTTCTGTCTGGACCATGGAGATCTTGCTAAATATGGACTTAAAACTGGGTAGCACACTTGCTACTGTTCAATAAAGGAGGAACAGCCAGTACAAGAAGAGATGGTGCAGGTTCCCAGAGGAAAATTTTAAACTAGTACACTCAGTACTAATTTGGCCCTTAGAGATATTAAAATGAGGAAAGAGTAAAGTTCAAGTCTTCCGAACACTTGAGGACAAATGAGATGACTACACAATTTCCTTGGCGTAATCATAGTTGTATAGAGATGTAACTATCTTGCCAGCTTTTAAATTGGGGGGTAGAAAATTACAAGATGGTGGAGTAGAAGGATGTGTGCTCATCTTCTCCTGGGAGAACTCCAAAATTACTACTCGCTGCTGAACAACTGTCTACAGGAGGATGTTGGATCCCACCAAAAAGAGATACCCCATGTCCAAGTGAAAAGGAGAAGCCCCAGCAAAATGGTAGGAGAGGCAAAATCACATTTAGAATCAAACCCCATACCCAACAGAGATGCTTGGAGGGTTCAAAAAAAGCCTTGTGTGCATCAGGACCCAGAGATCCCACAGAGACTGAGTCAGAACTGTGTTTGAGTGTCTTCTGCAGAGATACTGGTCAGCAGAGGCCTGCCACAGGGGCAGGGGCTCTGGGTGCAGCAGACCTGGGTATGGCATAAGCCCTCTTGGAGGAGGTCACCATTAACCCCACCATAGAGCCACCAGAACTTACACAGGACTGGAGAAACAGACTCTTGGAGGGCACAAACAAAACCTTGTGTGCACCAGGACCCAGGAGAAAGGACCAGTAACCACACAAGAGACTGACCCAGACTTGCCTGTGAGTGTCCAGGAGTCTCTGGTGGAGGCATGGGTCCATGTGGCCTGCTGCAGGGTCAGGGGCACTGCGTGCAGCAGTGGAGGCATGGACCTTTTGAAGGAGGTCCCCATTATCTTCATTACCTCCACCATAGTTTGGCCCCAGGCCAAACAAGAGGGAGGGAACACAGCCCCAACCATCAACAGAAAGTTGGATTAAAGACTTACTGAACATAGTCCTGCCCATCAGAGCAAGACCCAGTTTCCCCCTCAGTCAGTCTCTCCCATCAGGAAGCTTCCATAAGCTTCTTATCCTCATCCATCAGAGGGCAGACAGATTGAAAACCTCAATCACAGAAAACTAATCAAACTGATCACATGGACCACAGCCTTGTTTAACTCCATGAAACCATGAGCCATGTGGTGTAGGGCCACCCAAGACAGACAGAGAGATAAGACGGGGGAGAGTTCTGACAAAACGTGGTCCACTGGAGAAGGGAATGGCAAACCCTTTCAGTATTCTTGCCCTGAGAATCCCATAAAGAGTATGAAAAGGCAAAAAGATAGGACACTGAAAGATGAACTCCCCAGGTCAATAGGTGCCCAATATGCTACTGGAGATCAGTGGAGAAATAACTCCAGAAAGAATGAAGAGACAGAAACAAAGCAAAAACAACATTCAGTTGTGGATGGGACTGGTGATGGAAGTAAAGTCCAAAGCTATAAAGAGCAATCTTGCATAGGAACCTGAAATGTTAGGTCCATGAATCAAGGCAAATTGGAAGTGGTCAAAGAGGAGATGGCAAGAGTGAACATTGACATTTTAAGAATCAGTGAACTAAAATGGACTAGAAACAGTGAATTTAACTCAGATGACCATTATATCTACTACTGTGGGCAAGAATCCCTTAGAAGAAATGGAGTAGCCAACATTGTCAACAAAAGAGTCCAAAATGTAGAACTTGGATGCAATCTAAAAAATGGCAGGATGATCTCTGTTCATTTCCAAGGTAAACCATTCAATATCACAGTAATCCAAGAATATGCCCCAGCCAGTAACGCTGAAGAAGCTGAAGTTGAATGGTTCTATGAAGACCTACAAGACCTTCTAGAACTAACACCAAAAAAAGATGTCCTTTTTCATCCTTTTCATCATCCTTTTCATCATAGGAGATTGGAATGCAAAAACAAGAAATCAAGAGATATGGGGAGTAACAGGCAAGTTTGACCTTGGAGCACAAAACGAAGCAAAGCAAAGGCTAACAGAGTTTTGCCAAGAGAATGCACTGGTCTTAGCAAACACACTCTTCCAACAACACAAGAGAAGACTACACACAGACATCCTCAAATGGTCAGTATCAAAATCAGACTGATTATATTCTTTGCAGCCAAAGATGGAGAAGCTCTGTTCAGTCAGCAAAAACAAGACCAGGAGCTGACTGTGGCTCAGATCATGAACTCCTTATTGCCAAATTCAGACTTAAATTGAAGAAAGTAGGGAAAACCACTAGACCATTCAGGCATGACCTAAATCAAATCCCTTATGAATATATAGGGGAAGTGACAAATAGATTCAAAGGATTAGATCTGATAGACAGAGTGCCTGATGAACTGTGGACGGAGGTTCATGACATTGTACAGGAGGCAATGATCAGGACCATCACCAAGACAAAGAAATGCAAAAAGGCAAAATGGTTGTCTGAGGAGGCCTTACAAATAGCTGTGAAAAGAAGAGATGTGAAAGGCAAAGGAGAAAAGGAAAGATATGTCCATTTGAATGCAGAGTTCCAGAGAATAGCAAGGAGAGATTAGAAAGCCTTCCTCAGCGATCAGTGCAAAGAAATAGGGGAAACTTACTTACTCAAACTCTTCCAGAAAATTGCAGAAGAAGGTAAACTTCCAAACTCATTCTATGAGGCCACCATCACCCTAATTCCAAAACCTGACAAAGATGCCACAAAAAAAGAAAACTACAGGCCAATATCACTGATGAACATAGATGCAAAAATCCTTAACAAAATTCTAGCAAACAGAATCCAACAACATATTAAAAAAATCATACACCACGACCAAGTGGGCTTTATCCCAGGAATGCAAGGATTCTTCAATATCTGCAAATCAATCAATGTAATACACCACATTAACAAATTGAAAGATAAAAACCATATGATTATCTCAATAGATGCAGAGAAAGCCTTTGACAAAATTCAACACTCATTTATGATTAAAACTCTCCAAAAAGCAGGAATAGAAGGAACATACCTCCACATAATAAAAGCTATATATGACAAACCCACAGCAAGCATCACCCTCAATGGTGAAAAATTGAAAGCATTTCCCCTGAAATCAGGAACAAGACAAGGGTGCCCACTCTCACCACTACTGTTCAACATAGTGTTGGAAGTTTTGGCCACAGCAATCAGAGCAGAAAAAGAAGTAAAAGGAATCCAGATAGGAAAAGAAGAAGTGAAACTCTCACTGTTTGCAGATGACATGATCCTCTATATAGAAAACCCTAAAGACTCTACCAGAAAATTACTAGAACTAATCAACGAGTATAGTAAAGTTGCAGGATATAAAATTAACACACAGAAATCCCTTGCATTCCTATATACTAACAATGAAAAAACAGAAAGAGAAATTAAGGAAACAATACCATTCACCATTGCAACAAAAAGAATAAAATACTTAGGAGTATATCTACCTAAAGAAACAAAAGACCTATACATAGAAAACTATAAAACACTGATGAAAGAAATCAAAGAGGACACAAACAGATGGAGAAACATACCGTGTTCATGGATTGGAAGAATCAATATTGTCAAAATGGCTATTCTACCCAAAGCAATCTATAGATTCAATGCAATCCCTATCAAGCTACCAACGGTATTTTTCACAGAACTAGACCAAAGAATTTCACAATTTGTATGGAAATACAAAAAACCTCGAATAGCCAAAGTAATCTTGAAAAAGAAGAATGGAACTGGAGGAATCAACCTGCCTGACTTCAGACTCTACTACAAAGCCACAGTCATCAAGACAGTGTGGTACTGGCACAAAGACAGAAATATAGACCAATGGAACAGAATAGAAAGCCCAGAGATAAATCCACGAACCTATGGACACCTTATCTTTGACAAAGGAGGCAAGGATATACAATGGAAAAAAGACAACCTCTTTAACAAGTGGTGCTGGGAAAACTGGTCAACCACTTGCAAAAGAATGAAACTAGAACACTTTCTAACACCATACACAAAAATAAACTCAAAATGGATTAAAGATCTAAATGTAAGACCAGAAACTATAAAACTCCTAGAGGAGAACATAGGCAAAACACTCTCCGACATAAATCACAGCAAGATCCTCTATGACCCACCTCCCAGAATATTGGAAATAAAAGCAAAACTAAACAAATGGGATCTAATGAAACTTAAAAGCTTTTGCACTACAAAAGAAACTATAAGTAAGGTGAAAAGACAGCTGTCAGATTGGGAGAAAATAATAGCAAATGAAGAAACAGACAAAGGATTAATCTCAAAAATATACAAGCAACTCCTGCAGCTCAATTCCACAAAAATAAATGACCCAATCAAAAAATGGGCCAGAGAACTAAACAGACATTTCTCCAAAGAAGACATACAGATGGCTAACAAACACATGAAAAGATGCTCAACATCACTCATTATTAGAGAAATGCAAATCAAAACCACAATGAGGTACCATTACACACCAGTCAGGATGGCTGCTATCCAAAAGTCCACAAGCAATAAATGCTGGAGAGGGTGTGGAGAAAAGGGAACCCTCTTACACTGTTGGTGGGAATGCAAACTAGTACAGCCACTATGGAAAACAGTGTGGAGATTCCTTAAAAAGCTGGAAATAGAACTGCCATATGACCCAGCAATACCACTTCTGGGCATACACACTGAGGAAACCAGATCTGAAAGAGACACATGCACCCCAATGTTCATCGCAGCACTGTTTATAATAGCCAGGACATGGAAGCAACCTAGATGCCCATCAGCAGATGAATGGATAAGGAAGCTGTGGTACATATACACCATGGAATTTTACTCAGCCGTCAAAAAGAATTCATTTGAACCAGTCCTAATGAGATGGATGAAACTGGAACCCCTTATACAGAGTGAAGTAAGCCAGAAAGATAAAGAACATTACAGCATACTAACACATATATATGGAATTTAGAAAGATGGTAACGATAACCCTATATGCAAAACAGAAAAAGAGACACAGAAATACAGAACAGACTTTTGAACTCTGTGGGAGAAGGTGAGGGTGGGATGTTTCAAAAGAACAGCATGTATACTACCTATGGTGAAACAGATCACCAGCCCAGGTGGGATGCATGAGACAAGTGCTCCGGCCTGGTGCACTGGGAAGACCCAGAGGAATCGGGTGGAGAGGGAGATGGGAGGGGGGATCGGGATGGGGAATAAGTGTAAATCTATGGCTGATTCATATCAATGTATGACAAAACCCACTGAAATGTTGTGAAGCAATTAGCCTCCAACTAATAAAAAAATTAAAAAAAAAATAAAGATAAACACCTACCTGTAATCAAAAGCTAAACACACGTGGAAGAGTACAGGAAGGGAGGGGAGTACAAAAATAAACAGGTGATGTGGAAGGTGAAAAAAAAAAAAAAAAACAATAGAATGGGAACAACTAGAGATCTCTTCAAGAAAATTAGGGATACCAAGGGAACATTTCATGCAAAGAAGGGCAAAATAAAGGACAGAAATGGTATGGACCTAACAGAAGCAGAAGATATTAAGAAGAGGTGGCAAGAATACACAGAGGAACTGTACAAAAAAGATCTTCATGACCCAGATAATAACAACGGTGTGATCACTCACCTAGAGCCAGACATCCTGGAATGTGAAGTCAAGTGGACCTTAGGAAGCATCACTACGAACAAAGCTAGTGGAGGTGATGGAATTCCAATTGAGCTATTTCAAATCCTAAAACACGATGCTGTGAAAACACTGCACTCAGTATGCCAGCAAATCTGGCAAGCTCAGCAGTGGCCACAACACTGGAAAAGGTCAGTTTTCATTCTAATCCCAAAGAAAGGCAATGCCAAAGAATGTTCAAACTACCACACAGTTGCACTCATCTCACACATTACTTAGCATTACTAGCAAAGTAATGCTCAAAATTCTCCAAGCCAGGCTTCAACAATACGTGAACTGTGAACTTGCAGGTGTTCAAGCTGGATTTAGAAAAGGTATAGGAACTGGAGAGCAAATTGCCAACATTCAACGGATCATCGAAAAAGCAAGAGAGTTCCAGAAAAAGATCTGCTTTAGACTACACCAAAGACTTTGACTGTATGGATCCTCACAAACTGTGGAAAATTCTTTAAGAGATGGGAATACCAGACCACCTGACCTGCCTCCTAAGAAATCTGTATGCAGCTCAAGAAGCAATAGTTAAAAACTGGACATGGAACAGACTGTTTCCAAATCGGGAAAGGAGTATATCAAGGCTGTATTTTGTCACCCTGCTTATTTAATTTATATGCAGAGTACATCATGCGAAATGCCAGGCTGGATGAAGCACAAGCTGGAATCAAGATTGTCGGGAGAAATATCAATAACTTCAGATACGCAGATGACACCACCCTTATGGCAGAAAGTGAAGAAGAACTAAAGATCCTCTTGATGAAAGTCAAAGAGGAGAGTGAGTGAAAAAGTTGGCTTAAAGCTTAACATTCAGAAAACTAAAATCATGGCATCCAGCCCCATCACTTCATAGCAAATAGATGGGAAAACAATGGAAACAGTGTCAGGCTTTACTTTTGGGGGCTCCAAAATCACTGCAGATGGTGACTGAAACCATGAAATTAAAAGACTCTTGCTCCTTGGAAGAAAAGCTAAGACCAACCTAGGTGATACTAAAAAGCAGCAACATTGCTTTGCCAACAAAGCTCTGTCTAGTCAAAGCTATGGTTTTTCTAGTAGTCATGTATGGATGTGAGAGTTGGACTATAAAGAACACTGAGCACCAAAGAATTGATGCTTTTAAACTGTGGTGTTGGAGAAGACTCTTGAGAGTCCCTTGACTTGCAAGAAGTTCCAACCAGTCCATCCTTAAGGCAATCAGTCCTGAATATTCATTGGAAGGACTGATGTTGAAGCTGAAACTCCAATACTTTGGTCACCTGATGCAAAGAACTGACTCACTGACAGAGACCCTGATGCTGGGAAAGATTGAAGGTGGGAGGAAAAGGGGATGACAGAGGATGAGATGGTTGGGTGACATCACTGACTCGATGGACATGAGTTGAGTAAGCTCTGGCATTTGGTGATGGACATGGTGGCCTGGCATGCTGCAGTCCCTGGGATCTCAAAGAGTCATACACGACTGAGCAACTGAACTGAACTGAGAAAACGAGGAATGCCAGTTTCCTTTTCATCATCATCTATACCTGGAGCAGGTTTTCTTTCTTTTTTAACTGTTTTTTGAGTGTTTGATCCCCTGAGGCAGAGAAACCCAGCATTCTGTCATCTAGCCATCTGTCCAAAAGTGCTCTTTACCTGAGAAAAGCTGTCTACTAAGTAGCCCTAAAGGTTGACGTCATTCTCCTTTGCTGAGCTCCCTGGCAACAAAGTATCATGAGGCAGTTCATCCCAAGCAAATACAATCTATTATCATTCCAGGTGATACAAAGTCATTTGGTATCACTCAGTACGCAAAGGTGAGCATTCCACTGCATCTCTCAAAGTGCTTAGAGAGAACGCAGATGACTCAGGGGTCTTGCCATATGCTCCTTGGCCCTGAGCTGCTGCGGCAGTTCCAGTAAAATCTGCTCTTGGCTTCCAGCCAGCCAGGAGCCTGTTTACAGCTACTATTCTGGTCTTTGAATTGTTGGCCAGCTCCAGCTTTTGCTCTTCACGCTAATGCTCTGCCGTCCCTAGAGGTAACAAGGTGCCTATATAAAGCTGCTTATAGTCACTCTCCCAGCTCGGGCTCTGTCTCCCTTCCACTTCCAATTCCCTTGACTCATCTGGTTTCTCTCCCATTAATTGAACTCTCTTTCTCTGCATATGTCCTTCAGATTGAGATATTAGCTGCACGCTTTTTTTTTTTTTGGCTGTGCTGGGTCTTTGTTGCTTCACGGAGTTTTCTCTAGTTGTGGGGCTGCTCTCTAGCTGCAGTGCATTGGCTTTTAATTGCGGTGGCTTCTCTTGCTTTGGAGCGTGGGCTGTAGGCAAGAGGGCTTCAGTTGTTGTGGTTCCTGGGCTGTAGAGCAGACTCAGGAATTGTGACACATGAGTTTAGCTGCCCCGAGGCATGTGGGATTATCCTATACCAGGGATCAAACCTGTTTCTCCTGCATTCACATGCAGATTCTTTACCACCAAGCCACCAAGGAGGACCCTGGCTGGATGGTCTTACCTGATTTTTGTTTGCTTATTTCTGCCCCCAGATGCTGCCTCTTGGGCTATTCTTTCAGAGACTCAGCATTAGCACCCAAGGCCATCGCTGGCCCTTTCAGTACCATCTAGCAAGTATCCCAAGCTACTGCTCATCTAGGAGAGAATGTAGATGGGTGCTCATCCATGAGCCCACACCAAAAAGTTAAAACAAATGCAATAAAAGGAATGTACTCAGTATCTGTGCAACAATATAAATCTCACATCTTATCATCTTAGGGCAGACTGTAAACCTAGAAATAGTGTAAAGGGAATCAATATGGTGCTCTTAAATGCTCTGGGCTCTGCACATGGCCAACACATCAGCAAGAAAAAGAGGTTGTGTCCAGATGAGTGGGCAAAAGGTGAAGGCAGGCTTGATTTTGCAAGTTTTATTATAAATTTTTTTTTTTTTCAGGTAACCTTAGGAAGCTTCCTAAGTCTTCTGCTTGTTTGTAAACCCAAGTTCTGTCTTTATGCCTTTTTGGGGCAGTGAATATTATGGGATAGCTTAGAGATTCCCTCCGATACGCAGAAAAGTAAAGTGTTACTCGCTCAGTAGTGGCTCTTTGGGACCCATGGACTGCCACATGCCAGGCTTCCCTGTCCATCTCCTGGAGGTTGCACAACTCATGTCCATTGACTCAGAGATGCCATTCAACCGTCCTCTGTTGCCTCTTTCTCCTCCTGCCCTCTGTCTTTTCCCGAATCAGAGTCTTTTCCAATAAATGGGTTCTTTGCATCAGGTGGACCAAAGTATTGGAGCTTCAGCTTCAGCATCAGTCCTTCCAATGTATATTCAAGACTGATTTTCTTTAAGATTGATTGCTTTGATCTCCTGGTAGTCTAAAGGACTCTCGAGAGTCTTCTCCAGCACCACAATTCAAGAGCATGAATTCGTTGGATCTCAGCCTTCTTTATGGTCCAATTCTCACATCCATACATGACTACTGGAAAAGCCACAGCTTTGACTATAGGGACCTTTGTCGGCAAAGTGATGTCTCTCCTTTTTAATACGTTAAAATTGTCCTAGCTTTTCTTCCAAGGAGCAAGGGTCTTTTAATTTTATGGCTGCAGTCACTGTCTGCAGAGATTCTGGAGCGCAAGAAAATAAAATCTGTCACTGTTTCTACTTTTTCCCCCCCACCTATTTGCCATGAAGTGATGGGACTGATGCCATGATCTCAATTATTGGTATGCTGAGTTTTAAACCAACTTTTTCACTCTCTTCTTTCACCTTCATCTAAAGACTTTTTAGTTCCTTTTCACTTTATGCCATATGGGTGATATCATTTGCATATATGAGATTATTGATATTACTTCCAGCATCTTAATTCCAGTTTGTGATTCAGTCAGCCTGGCATTTTGCATGATGTTCTCTGCATAGAAGTTAAATAAGCAGAGTAACAATGTACAGCCTTGACATACTCCTTTCCCAGTTTTGAACTAGTCCATTGTTCCATGTCCAGTTCTAACTGTTGCTTCTTGATCTGCATACAGGTTTCTCATGAGACAAGTAAGGTGGCCTGGTATTCCCATCTCTTGAAGAATTTTCCACAGTTTTTTGTGATCCACACAGTCAAAGACTTTAGCATAGTCAATGAAGCAGAAGTAGATGTTTTTATGCTTTTTCTATGATCCAGTGGATGTCGGCAATTTGATCTCTGGTTCTTCTGCCTTTTCTAAATCTATCTGGAAGTTCTCAGTTCACATACTGCTGAAGCCTAGCTAGAAGGATTTTGAGCATTGCCTTTGCTAGCACGTGAAATGAGAACAATTGTATGGCAGTTTGAACATTCTTTGGCATTTCCTTTCTTTGGGATTGGAATGAAAACTGATCTTTTCCAGTCCTGTGGCCACTACTGAATTTTCCAAATTTGCTAGCATATTGAGTACAGCACTTTCACAGCATCATCCTTTAGGATTTGAAATAGCTCAGCTGGAATTCCATCACCTTCACTAGATTTCGTAGTGATGCTTCCTAAGGCCTATTTTCCTTCACACTCCAGGATGTCTGACTCTAGGTGAGTTACCACATTATTGTGGTTATCTGCATCATTAAGACCTTTTTTGAATAGTTCTTCTTTGTATTCTCACCACCTATTCTTAATCTCATCTGCTTCTCTTTGGTCCTTACCATTTCTGTCCTTTATTGTGCCCATCTTTGTGTGAAATGTTCCCTTGGTGTCTCTGATTTTCTTAAGAAGATCTCTAGTCTTAATCATTCCATTGTTTTCCTTTATTTATTTATTTATTTATTTTGCATTTTTCCCTTAGGAAGCTTTCTTATCTCTCCTTGCTATTCTCTGGAACCATGTATTCAAATGGGTTTATCTTTCCTTTTCTCCTTTGCCTTTTGCTTCTCTTCTTTTCCCAACTATTTGTAAGGCCTCCTCAGACAACTGCTTTGCCTTATTGTCTTCTTGCATTTCTTTTTCTTGGATATGGTTTTGGTCACCACATCTTGTACAATGGTACAACCCTCCATCCATAGTTCTTCAGGCACTCTGTCAACCAGATCTAATCCCTTGAATCTGTTTCTCACTTCCACTGTATAATCCTAAGAGATTTGATTTAGGTCATACCTGAATAGCCTAGTGGTTTTCCTTACTGTCTTCAATTTAAGCCTGAATTTTGCAATAAGGAGCTGATAATCTGAGTCACAGTCAGCTCCAGTCTTGCTTTTGCTGACTGCATAGAGCTTCTCCATTTTCGGGTGCAAAGAACATAATCAATCTGATTTCAGTATTGACCATCTGGTGATGTCCATGTGTAGAGTCATCTCTTGTGCTGTTGGAAGAGGGTGTGTGCTATGACCAGTGTGTTCTCTTGGCAAAACTCTGTTAGCCTTTGTCCTGCTTCATTTTGTACTCCAAGGTCAAACTTGCCTGTTACTCCAGGTATCTCTTGATTTCTTACTTTTGCATTCCAATCTCCTATAATGAAAAGGACATCTTTTTTGGTGTTAGTTCTAGTAGGTCTTGTAGGTCTTCATAGAACCATTCAACTTCAGCTTATTCAGCATTAGCAGTTTGGACTTAGATTTGGATTCCTGTGAAGATGAATGGCTTGACTTGGAAACAAAGCAAGATCGTTCTGTCATTTTTGAGATTGCATCCAAGTACTGCATTTTGGACCCTTTTGTTGACTATGAGAGCTACTCCATTTCTTCTAAGAGATTCTTGCCCACAGTAGTAGATACAATGGTCATTTGAATTAAATTTGCCCATTCCCATCCATTTTAGTTCATTGATTCCTAAAATGTTGATGCTTATTCTTGCCATCTCCTGCTTGACTTTAATCAGTTTACTTTGATTCATTGACCTAACATTCCAGGCTCCTATGCAATATTGTTCTTTACAGCATCAGACTTTGCTGTCACCACCAGAAGCCTCCACAACTGAGTGTCATTCTTCTTTGGCCCAGCCTCTTCATTCTTTTTGGAGCTATTTCTCCACTGTTTCCCTGTAGCATATTGAAAACCTACCAACTTGGTGAGCTCATCTTCCAGTGTCATCTTTTTGCCTTTTCATGCTGTTCATGGGGTTCTCGAGGCAAGGATACAGGAATGGTTTGCCATTCCCTTCTCCAGTGGACCATGTTTGAATGGTTATAATACATAGAACCTTTCATTAACTGTTAAGTGCCTACCAGGCACTGTCCTTGGCACCTGATGAACATCAGTTAGGAAAACAGACAAAGATCTCTGCAATAATGGAGTTCGAATCATTAAAAAATTATGTTTTCAGGACTTTCCGGGTGGTCAGTGGCTAAGACTCTGTACTCCCAATGAATGGGGCCTGGGTTCAATCCATGATCGGGAAACCTAGATCCCACGTGCTGCAACTAAGAGTCTGCTTGTCACAACTAAAGATCTAGCATGCTGCAACAGAGAAGGAAGATCCTGCCTGCTGCAACTAAGACCTGGTACAGCCAAATAAATAAATACTTTTTTTATTTATGTTCTTAAGAGCCTTTAATTGCATAGACAAAGTTTAACATATGATGTGAAGTTTAAAAAAAAAAGCAAGGTACAAAATTATATATTCAGCAGGATCTTTATATATTCCTGTGAAAGTGTTAGTTGCTCAGTAGTGTCCAACTCTTTGTGACCCCATGGACTGTAGCTCACCAGGCTCCTCTTTCCATGGGATTCTCCAGGCAAGAATACTGGAGTGGGTAGCCATTTTCTTTTCCAGGGGTCTTCCCGACCCAGTGATCGAACCCGTGTGTCCTGTCCTACAGGAGGATTCTTTACACACTGAGCTATTGGGAGAGCCCCATAATTCCTTTAAAACTTAAATCCTTCATAGAAGCTGTCTCTACGTCTGTATTTTTTAAATTATTTTCAGTAAACAACTTATATCGACAGATAAACAGTATAACAGGTAAGACAGTGAGTAACACCCCCATCTAAGCCATGGGAATCTGGAACTTTCATCCTAAAAACTCCTACTCTGTGTTCCTCATAAGTAATATCATTTTTTTTAAAGTATAAGTTTCCCAATCTACAAAGCTCTTTTCAGCATTTCTTTATCTGTCAGTTGAGAAAAGCAAGCAGTAACCTGCCATGAACAATTGCTGCTCCATGTTAAATGTGTCTGAGGCTGATAAGTTAACGAGTTGATGGGTCAATATAAACTGCATTTTGAGGTATCACATATTTTAATACCCAGGGAATTATTCATATAATGCTACTTGTATATAGTGTAGATTGAGTATCTGTGAGCATGATACACACACACACACACACTTACACATACACCCCAAAGGATAAAAAAACAATGATAGCCAGGTGACAAAGATTTCCTAAAACAATCCTAATATCATTGAATTTTCTTATTACCAATACAGATACCATTTAAAGTAAACATTCTTTCATTTTTATCCCTTTGTGAGACTTCAACCAAATAGATATTTAAACACTAGGGGAAAAAATACCACGTGTTGTAATTTTGGATTTAGAACCTAGTGTCATTTAAACAAAGGAATGGTATATAAATGTTCATTGTTATTGTTTAGTCAAGCCCAACTCTTTGTGAACCCAAGGACTGTAACCCTCCAGGCTTCTCTATCCATGGGATTTCCCAGGCAGGCATACTGGAGTGGATTGCCATTTTCTTCTCCAGTGGATCTTCCCAACCCAGGTATCTAATACCCGTCTCCTGCCCTGGCAGGTGGATCCTTTACCACTGAGCCACCTGAGATTCCAACAAATGTTTATGGAGTAATGTAAATAGAGAGTCTTACATTTATTATCACAAAGTGAAAGTTGCACAGTCATGTCTTACTCTTTACAACCGCATGGACTATAACCCACCAGGCTCCTCTGTCCATGGAATTCTCCAGGCAAGAATACTGGAGTGGGTAGCCATTCCCTTCTCCAGGGGATCTTCCCCACCCAGAGATCAAACCCAGGTCTCCCGCTTGCAGGTGGATTCTTTACCAGCTGAGCCGCCAGGGAAGCCTTATTATCCCAAACAGATTGTGTATCCCAAAAAGATTGTCAAAAGTGTGCCTGCGTGCATGCTGTGTCACTTCAGCCATGTCCGACTCTTTGCAACCCTATGGACTGTAGCCCACCAGGCTCCTCTGTCCAAGGGGTTCTCCAGGCAAGAATACTGGAGTGGGTTGCTATGCCCTCCTCCAGGGGATCTTCCCAACCCAGGGATCAAACCCGCATCTCTTATAGCTCCTGCATTGGCAGGTGGGTTCTTTACCACTAGCACATAAAACTGTAGCCAATTACTCTACTGTAATTTTCCCATATATCTGCTCTTAAACACACACACACACAAATGAAGTTGAGAAACTAAGCTGAGCATGAAGAAGGTGCCTCCATGGCATAAGAAGTCAGGTGAAAATGAGCAATAGCAACAATGATATAAAAGATCAGAAATGGTAATATCTCAGCTCTGGTGAGTGAGTGAGGAGGTGGTAGAGAATAGAGGGAGTGTGGGTATGGAATTTTTTTAAAATATGTAGAACTGGTCAATGAGTACATTTGAAGAAGAAAAAAAAAAAAACCTCAAATACTTGATTAACACTGAAAATAGAATAAGTTAAAGATTATCTGTCTAATATACGCATTGTATGTATATGTCTGTGTGTTCAGTCACTTCACTCGTGTCCAACTTTTTGAGATCCCGTGAACTGTAGCCCCCAGGCTCGTTAGTCCATGGGATTCACTGAGCAAGAATACTGGAGTGGGTTGCCATGGTCTCCTCCAAGAGATTTTCCCAACCAAGGGATCGAACCCATGTCTCCTGAATTGCAGACAGATTCTTTACTGCTGAGCCACCAGAGACGTCCGAAATACACACTACTATATATAAAATAGGTGAGTATTTTTAGTTATCTAAAATAGATAACTATACTGTATAGCACAAGGAACTCTATTCAATACTCTGTAATGACCTATGTGGGGAAAGAATCTAAAAAAGACTAGACATATGTAAATGTATAACTGATTCACTTTGCTGTACGTATGGAACTAACACAACATTGTAAATCAATTATACTCTAATAAAAATTTTTTTCAAAGATTATCTGTCTAAACAAAAGATTTGCTTTCAGGGCAAATCTCATAAACCAAAAGACTTGCTTTCAGAGCAAAGCTCGTGACAGCATGAAAGGCTAGATGGCAGATTCGACTCACTGCAGTGGGTCAAAGTAGTTTTTCAGTGAGTGTTGACAATGTGTACTGCCCTCCCAACAGGGTGGCTAGAAGCAGGAGACACTATGGGAGGACAGGAAAGTGACACTAAAGACTGTTCAAATTTTGTTCCAGACTGCTAGCTAAAAGAAAAGCAATCCCTTTCATTGTGCGTGTGTGCACGTTAAATCACTCAGTCATGTCCAACTCTTTGCGACCCCATGGCCTGTTGCCCACCAGGCTTCTCTGTTCTTGGGATTCTCCAGGTAAGAATACTGGAGTGGGTTGCTATGCCCTCCTTCAGGGGATCTTCCCGACCCAGGGATCAAATTCTCATCTCCTGCGTTGCAGGCAGATTCTTTACTCACTGAGCCACCTAGGAAGCCCAACCTTTTTCATCCCAGAGGTTCAAAGAGATACTAAGGTATATGACATGTGAACAAGCCAGGCTTAGAGAAACATTGTCAGGGTCAGAGAGTCTGTAAAGGCATGCCACCAAGGGCTTGACTGTGAGTACAGAGGTGGAGGAGAAGGAGATGGCAGTCACTGGGGAGTGTATATAGATTCCAGTCCCTAAATAGCTTGACCTTGTACCATGCAAGGAACGCAGTGAGAAGAGGAAAGGCAAAGGACAGGGACACAGATTATTTTTTCCTATTATGTTCATCTTGCCTTTTTGTTTTATTGGGTGTATTTCTTAACATAGCAGCAATACAGATTAACATATGTTTATTGTAGAAAATACATAGATGCAGAATAACACAAAAATAGAAGTAAATACCACCTGTAAGCTCATCCTTCAGAGATAACTTGAACATTCTGACATGCACCCATGCAGCTGTCATTTTTTTCTCAATGAATAAAGTTGCTTGTTTCTTTTTTTTTTCCATTGGGAATCATTGTGAATATACTGCTTTGTAACCTGCCTCTTAAATTTTAAATAAAATCCTCATCATCTGGCAATGTCATTAAATATTTTTTCTGAAATATGATTTTTTTGTTGTTTGTTTTGGTTTGTCTTTGGCTACACTGTGCAGCATCCAGGATTTTAGTTCCCTGACCAGGGATTGAACCCAGGCCTCCTGCAGTGGTAGCACAGAGTCTGAACCACTGGACTGTCTGGGAAGTCCCTAAGACATGGTTTTTATTGGCTGAGTGCCTTGCTGTCACATGAATGCCTTCTTATTTAGCCAACTATGATCACACTTGCATTTCAACAGTTTCTGACCTACACACAGTATGCGATGTGTTCCTGTTATTCAGTCTCTAAGTCACGTCCAACGTGTTGTGACCCACGGACTGAAGCACCCCAGGCTTCCCTGTTGTCATCATTTCCCAGTTTGCTGAAGTTCATGGCCATTGAGTCGGTGATGCCGTCCAACCATCTTGCCCTCTGTCACCCTTCTCCTTTGCCTTCATTCTTTCCCAGCATCAGGGTCTTTTCCAGTGAGTCGGCTCTTTGCATCAGATGGCCAAAGTAATGGAGCTGCAGCTTCAGCATCAGTCCTTCTGATGAATATTCAGGGTTGATTTCCTTTAGAATTGACTGGTTTGATTTTGCAGTCCAAGGGACTCTCAAGAGTCTTCTCCAATATCACAGTTCAAAAACATTGATTCTTTGGCACTCAGCCTTCTTTATGGCCCAACTCTCATATCTGTACATGACTACTGGAAAAACCATAACTTTGACTATATGGACCTTTGTCAAAAAAGTGATGTCTCTGTTTTTTAAAACACTGTCTAGGTTTGCTGTAGCTTTTCCTCCAAGCAGCAAGCATCTTTTAATTTCATGATTAATTTCATGATTTATTAATTTCATGATTGCAGTCACTATCACTGATTTTGGAGCCCAAGAAAAGAAAATCTTACCCTCACACATAAGACTGTAACGAATCTCTTTTTTCTTTTCTTCCAGATAGGTTTCTTGAAGTGAAACTAGGTGAATGGTTGTGCATATCTTTCAGGCATTTGATATTTGATGTCAAACTGTCCTCCAGAAAAGTCTACTGCTCTATATTTTGTCAGTAACGTATGAGCCTGTCCATTCACCCTGCATCCTCAGTCACATTAAATATCACAATATTACAGTGAAAAGAATCTGTTGGGTTTATTTATGTGTAAGTGTTATACTGCAGTTTCAGCTGCAACTTTTTAAATTATTGGTGAGGTTTCTCTTACAAGTATTCATGTCTTGTGTTGTAACATAAAGTAAAACAAGTGCAATTTTCCCTTACCCACATTCATTTTATAAAGTTTTTTGTTGTGGATCACTTTAAAAATCTTTATTGAATTTGTTACGATACTGCTTCTGTTTTAAGCTTTAGTTTTCTGGCCATGAGGCATGTGAGCTCTTAGCTCCCCAACCAAAGATTGAAGCTGCATCCCCTGCCTTGGAAGGCAAAGTCTTAACCACTGGGCCACCAGGAAAGCCCCTCTAATAATACACATTATTTTATACAAAAGCAGACAGGGACACTTATCTCCACTCCTTCCCAAAGCCTACAGTAGTATTTTCCTCACCATCATTTTTCCCACTTGTGGTTGATGGTTAATAACAACGGGAGAGGGAAGAATAACAAAAGAGAATGTCAAACATTTGGATGCAAGAAGAGACTTATATTTCAACTTCGGTGTCCCTAAAGGAGGGGGCTAGTCAAGGAGCGAGTGAATATTTGTAAGGGGATAGCAGAAACACTCAGAAGTCGGGGTTAGGAAACATGCAATCTTGGCACTCTGTCTTCCCAGCCCACAGCGCGGAGCTGCTCCTCCCAGGAGAGAAGGTGGGTGGTTACCTAGAGATGAACGTAGAACCAGTCCTCGTATCCAAGGAAGTGCCCAAGCCAAGATGCTTGACTGGCTTCTGTCCAGCTCAGCATTGTCAATGGCAAAGTGTCTTGGTCTGAACAAAAAAATATGTGGTCACTGTATTGGATAGAATTGTGTCACTCAAAAAATATCCACTTGGAACCTCAGAATGTGACCTTATCTGGAATGATCTTTGCAAATGTAGTGAAGGTAAGAAACTCGAAGGGAGACCATCTTGAATTAGGCCCTTAATCCCACAAAAAGAGCCCTTATACAAGACAGAAAGGGGAAGACAGAGGCACAGTGGGGAGGGCCTTGTGACAACTGAGGCAGGAAATGGAGACCACATTGCCCCAAGTCAAAAGACGTCAGGGATGGCCAGAAGCCACTAGAAACCTAGAGAGAAGCATGGACTGCCTTACCCCTCCAGAGGGAACTCACCCTGCCAACATCTTGATTTAAAATGGTCGCCTCTAGAACTGTGAGAAAATAAGTTTCTGTTGTTCTAAGCCACCTGCTTCGCAGTACTTCGAGACAGCAGCATCAGGCAGGTAATACCGTCACCCTACTTCGAAGAGGCTGTCGGGGGTTCAAGACAGCAGTGCCTTGTCCCGGCTTTATCACTGTTCAGTCGCTGTGTCCAGCTCCTTGTGACCCGGGGGATTGCAGCACACCAGGCTTCTCTGTCCTTCACTATCTCCCGGAGTTTGCACAAACTCAGTGGTAAAGGATGCTCCCATCAGCGTCCTTTATCCGCTCAGCTCCAGAACTCAGTTTCTGGGTTTCCACACCCAGTCCTCCCCAGCATGAGCAGGAGATGGGAAGAGATACCTCTGGAGAAGCCAACTGTCCTGGTTAGTAGCCCTACTGCACTCTCTCTTGTGAGCTTGGCAAATCAGCCAGCTTGCCCATGCAGACACAACACTCGGTCATGTTTCCATGCCACCCTCTTAACTACAAACAGACACAAAATTATCTTAAATGGAAACAAATTCAGAGAATTAAGAGCCTGGTATGCAGAGATTTGCAAGTCAGTGGAGCCCCGCATTCTTGAGGAAGCCAGCCCTCCTTTCCATGGCCCCAAATCCCTCTATCTCGCTCTGGATTCCTAGGGTATGACTAGCTGTCTTAGTCCTGTGGCATTTACAAGAATTTTATTTTCTAGTTTCCTCTCTCTTTCAGACGCTGAGCTTTATACATTTCAAAAATTTTTATTGGCGTATAGTTGCTTTACAATGTTATGTTCGTTTCTGCTGTACCGCAAAGTGAATCGGCTTATACATATACATATAGCCACTCTTTTTAGATTTCTTTCCCATTTAGGTCACCGTAGGGCATTGAGTAGAGTTCCCTATGTTGTAAGTAAGGTCTCATTAGTTATCTATTTTACACATAGTATCAAAAATGTATATGTCAACCCCAGTCTCCCAATTCATCCCATACCCCCCTTCCCGCCTTGGTGTTCATACATTTGTTTTCTATGTCTGTGTCTCTACTTCTGCTTTGCAAATAGGTTCTTCTACACCATTTTTCTAGATTCCACATGCATGCATTAATATACAATATTTGTCTTTCTCTTTCTGACTTCATTCTGTATGACAGCCTCGAGGTCCATCCATATCTCTGCAAATGGCACAATTTTTGTTCTTTTTGGTGGCTGAGTAATATTCCATTGTTCTTCCCCACAGCACTGACTCTTAACAAGAATCTCCATAAATATGACTAAAGATGAGACCTTGAGGTCCAGTACATTCCCTCCCACCCACAACACACACACACATAGCTTCAGCATAATCTTGATAAATTAACCATCAAAACCATGTTCATAGAGTCCCCATGGCTTGACACAACATTTGCAAGTGTGTTCATGGATTGAGTGCTTCCAGATGCCCAGTAAGCAGCTAAGAGACTGACTCAAGGTTGTAACATCCGGTCTTTGTAGAAACCTGGAAGCTAAGAACTGCCATGATTCCCCATTTTGCAGGTTAAGAAACCAAAGCTCCCTAAGGCTTCTCAACCCACCCAGGATCACACAGACTAAATTCAGGCTCTGGCAATTTAACTCTAGATCCTGGGCCCTTCAATCTCAAGGCAGATTCTTCTTCTGACATTATATGGATCATCCTATCCAGCAATAAGACTCATCCTCCCCTTCTCCATTGACAGCATCCATAGCACCAGACATTACAGGCACGCACAGGTTAAATCTAAAGGATGAGAGGGAATTCACTGGCCAGTGTCATAGGTGGGGCTCCCAACCGGGGAATGGAAAGCAGCCAAGCTCAGAGCTTTACACAGAATCCCTCCAGACCCCACTGAGGTCCAGAAAGATCTGAGCCAGTAGGATTTCCAGTTACTGCTCCTGTGCAGTGATGAGACTTAATTTGAAGAGTGAAGAGCACAAGAAGAGAAAGGAATAATCAATCCTCGTCTGTACAAACTCAGGCTACCATGATCTCTTCCAGAGAGCAGTACAGATTGAATATGAAGTCTTGGTGTGGGGACTTCCCTGGCAGCACAGTGGATAGGAATCCACCTGCCAATGTAGAGGACATTGGTTCATTCCTAGTCTGGGAAGATCCTATGTGCCACAGGGCAACTGAGCCTATGCACCTCAACTGCTGAGCCCATGCTCTAGAGCCCGTGAGCCACAGCTGCTGAGCCTGTGTTCCAGAACCAGAGAAGCCACCACAGTGAGGATCCCATGCACTTAGGGACTGAGCACGCAAGTATGGGGCAGGCTGCAACAGGATCCATGCGTCTCGAAGTCCATTAAGATCATCTCTTGTTCCTCAACAAGTAGCAGGGTAAAACACTGCAAATTCACAGCTATCAGCCTGATAGCACAGCCCCTGACCACTGCTTCCTTGCAACTTCAACCCACGAAGGTGTAGAGAGATGGAAACCACAGTGTCAGCATGACGCCTACAGATTAAATGCAAAATATAAAAGTTCTTCCCTCTTTTCCTCAAGAGGAAGGAACAAAGATAAAGGACAAAATGGACTTAGCCACTGTAACTCAGTTCCTATTTTCGTGGCCAAGCTGACTTTGAATAAGAGCTTTGAGGAAGTTGTTCAAGACATTTGATAGTTCTGGCCACATTCCAATCTTCTGTCAGCATTGGGTGGTAGACAGTAGACAAGTTTTTGGTGTTGTTTAGTCACTCAGTCGTGTCTGACTCTTTGCAAACCCATGGACTGCAGTACACCAAGCTCTTCTGTTCATTGGATTCTCCAAATATACTAGAGTGGGTGGCCATTTCCTTCTCCAGGGGATCTTCCTAATTAAACCCATGTCTCCTTCAAGTCTCCTGCACTGCAGGCAGATTCTTTACCTCCGAATCACCAGGGAAGCCCTTAGAATAAGACAAACTCACCTTTGACACTTGATATCTGAGCCCCACTGTCCTCATCTGTAAGATTCAAGGTTTGGCTTAGATCAGGGTTTGCACACCAGAATCTCTTATCTACTGATTTCATTGGTCTGCATTGTCAAAATAGTTTAAATATCATTGCTCAATGTGTAGCTGAGAAATAGTCTTTTTTAGAATCTATTTTTTTTTTCTTTTTTAGGATCTATATGCAATGAAGACTATTTTTCCTTTTACAGATAAAACTAAGTAGAATGAGCAGCATTCTTTTAAAATTCTCAGTAGAGATGACTATTTTTTGAAGGCAGTACTTTGAGAGAGGAATCAAAATAATACCAGCTGGAACTATAACTGTCTTATTTGTGATAGTGAAGTCCTCTGCTAACTCACCAAGCATTCAACCAAATATCACATTTCAAAGCCTCTCATTCAACCTTGGGTATAAACATGTGTCCACACTGCCAGATGTTTGCCAAACTTTAATGAATGATATAAACTTGTAGAAGCCACCACGACATATGCCTTTTCGTGAAGCACCTTTTGAAATAAACCTATGAAGTCTCTCAAATCAAGACACTCTGTAGAAAGTGTTGATCATCACTTGTTAAAAAAATTAATGTATGCAGTACTATAGGTGCTGTAGGTGAGAAAGTGCTCATCAGTGAATGTTTTCCACAGTCCCAAACTTAAGAAAATGCACTTGCAGCTCTTCAGGTTGATAGTTCTGTGTTATTTACTGTGCAAGGGCTTCCTCCTTTTCTCTCACTTTGGTACAGGGAAGTGTTGATCTTGCTGGGAGGCAGAGCTGGAAGGTAGGATAGACACTCTGCACAGATGAGCCTTTCCTGGAAAATGTGGCGATTAGAGGGATTCTCTAAGTCTGCACATGGTGCCACTTCCTTCCTGTTGCATTCACACATTGCTCTTTCTTCTGTATCACTACCCTGCCTTGACTGCTCTAAATTAACTGCTAGGAATTGAGTTTTACTATTTTATCTCTTACATTAAGGTCTTCGGTTCATTTTGTGTTGATTTTTGTATGTGGTCTGAGCATTTGTTATATCTTGACACTATGTTAAAACCTCCAATTCAGCATCCTGCTGAGCATTAAGTAAATCAATTATATTTTTGTACGTAGAAGTGGCTGAAAATATCTAAGCCATTAAAGAAAAATATTTCAAGCACATTAAAATATATATTTTTTATAAAAATTAAAGTAGTTACTGTGCATTATAAGCCATCCTTATGTATTAGAAGAGACCCCCTAAGATATTTATTGAGCAATAGATTATTGACTTTATTGGACTTAGTATTTTTACTTAAAAATAATGCAAATAGCATTTCTTTAAAAGTCATAATACATACCTTTTAATGCATTTAGTTTATTTTAACACTCAATAACTAATTTCTTTAAGGTAAAAACTTTACAAATTAGCATATTATCCTTATGGCTACAATCTACACTAGGCACATGTTAACAAATGTTATCATTCAAAATTATTCTTGCCAAAGTGTAGGTGCCTGACAAAGAGAAATAAACTTGTCACACTCTATTTCTTCTTAAATGAGGTCTTGGATAAGATGAAATGCTGGTAAATAGAACTGTTGGTAGACTGCCATTGGAACTCAATGCATTCAGAAATTCATGAAAACGAAGACACATCTAACTCAGTGGATGTGAGTTAGAAAAATTAGGGAAGGAAACTAGAGACAGAGATATATTTTTTAAAACAAAACTTATGACAAGGGACCTCCCTGGTGGTCCAGTGTTAAGAATCCACCTGCCAATGCAGTGGACACAGGTTCGATTCCTGGTCTGGAACTAAGACCCCACATGCAACAGGGCAACTGAATCTATGCACTACAACTACTGAGTCTGTGCTCTAGAGCACCAACTAGAAAAAGCCCTTGCACAGCAACAAAGACCCAGTGCAGCCAAAAATAAAATAGTTTTTTAAAAGCTTATGACAGAGGCACCCGAAAAGGAATAAAGGATATATAATTTTGGTGTTAGATTTCCTATGTCCGCAACTCAGTTCTACTACTGACCAGTTGTGTGAACTTGAGTGAGTTAGCCTCTGTAAAGCCTGTTTCTTCCTCTGTGAAATGGGTTTCATAATACTATCTGTCTCATAGGATTGCTATGAAGATTGAATGTGTTACTGCAGTTAGGATACAACTCAGTTCCTTTCTTATAGAGGACTCAATAAATGTTAGCTTTAGCATTTCTTCTTTTTATTTAGTATTTATTTCTTTTTCAAGTTATTTAATATTTTGAGTTACTAACATTTTGTTAAGGGACCTGTTTCAATTTAAAAAATCAGTATTAAATATTATCAAATGCTTTTCTTCATATATTAGGGAGAATGACCTTTATATATTAATAGCTTCATTTACTGATTTGCTAAACTATGTTAAAATTCCTATTTGAAAATCAGCCCTATGGACCTAAAATAAACCCCTCATTGGGGTGAGTTATTTTTTTAACGTGTTGTTGGAATCTATCTGCCAATACTTTATTTAGGCTTTTTGTCTAAAACAGTGTCATACTGTTTATGACTTTCTTTTTATGCTATCTTTGTTGCATTGTGAGGACTACTAACGCCAAAACACTCATTTCGAAGCTTCCCCCTTTTCTGCTCTGAAACAGCCTGCATGGCCCTGGAGTTATCTTGTCCTTTAACGATTTGGTAGAACCTCCCTGAAAAGCCATCTGGGCCTGGGACTTTCCAAGGTTTCGCTTTCACAAACTTCTCTATTTTGTTTATATTATTTGTCTAGTTTATATTTCAGTTTTGTTTTGTTTTTTAAGCTTCGGGAACAGAAGGTTAGATTTATCAGACGCTTCAATTCATGGCACATTGTTATCATTGGTTACACAAGGCCCCTCTTATTTATTCTTTCAAAATATCTTTTCCTTTTTATCCCCACACTTCCTCCCTACCCTTCCCCCTCAAATAGGCAACCATTCTAATATGTTTCATGTATGTCTTGCTAAAAAGTAATATCCTTGCAAACCGTGCACTGTTTTTCTGTGAGCCTGCATTCTCTGACATAAATGCTACTGTGTACTGCAGCGGTCCCACTGGGTCATGGGATAATTGGGTTCAGGACCTCCATGGATACCAGTGGGGTTTCCCAAGTGGCACAGTGGTAAAGAGTTCACCTGCCAATGCACGAGATGGGGGTTCGATCCTTGGGTTGGGAAGATCCCCTGGAGAAGGAAATGGCAACCTGCCCCAGTGTTTTTGCCTAGAAAATTCCATGGCCAGAAGAGCCTGGTGGGCTGCAATCCATGGGGTCACAAAGAGTCACAAAGTGTGCTCACAACTGAGCAATTGAGCACGCACATGGGAACCAAGATCCGAAGATGCCCAAGTCCTTCGTATAAAACAGCACAGTACAGTTGGCCTTGCACATCCATGGGTGCAGGACTCGTGGATCCAGAGAGCTGACTAGTACATCTTATTCTATTAATATTTGTTACCTTTTCTCCTCAAGCACTATGTTTAAGACTCATCCATGTCATTGTGCAAACATGGAACCCACGGCTTCTAACTGGTGTGATAAACTCCAGGATGAACATCCACTTGATTATATATCCCTACTCTTTCGGAGATGAGCACCCAGGTTCCCTGACACCACACACACCTCTGTAACTAATATCCTTGTACCTAGCTCTTTTGTTATTGCTTTTCAGTAGCTCAGTTGTGTCTGACTCTTTGCATCCTCATGGAGAGCAGCATGCCAGGCTTCCCTGCCCTTCAAATCTCCCAGAGTTTGCTCAGATTCATGTCCATTGAGTCAATGATGCCATCTAACCATCTCATCCTCTGTCACTTCTTTCTCCTCTTGCCCTCAATCTTTCCAAGCATCAAGGCTTTTTCCAATGAGTCGACTCATCACATCAGGTGGCCAAAGGACTGGAGCTTCAGCTTCAGCATCAGTCCTTTAAATGAATCTTCAGGGTTGATTTCCTTTAGGATTGACTGGTTTGATCTCCTTGTAGTCCAAGGGACTCTCAAGTTCTTTAAGAACCTAATGGTGTCATAATTCAGCTGCTGGACTTCCTAATTACAAGGTGCTGTGCTGTGCTTAGTCGCTCAGTCGTGTCCAAATCAGAGGGTACATGGCTGTTTAATCTGACCAAAATGCCTGAGCAGGCTATATTCCCACTAACAGTGTATAAGGATTTCTATGCCCTGAACCCCACTGACTAATTGTCTGCTGTCAGTCCAATGGGTGTATACCATATACCCTTGTTACTTTAATTTTGATTTTTTTTCTCTTCAAACACCGATTCGCTTTTCAAGTGTCCTCATCAGTATCTTACCTATTTATATCCTTTGCTCACTTTCTAGTTGGTCCTGCTGTATTTTTATTTTTGGTTTTCAAAAGTTTCTTGATTAATCTAAATATTAGTCTTCGGCTTAGATGTGGAAAATACCTTCCCTCATTCTGTCACTGATTTATCCATTTTAGCCATGATGATGCTTGTTGAATAAAAATCCTTTATTCTGATATAATCAAATATCTCAGGTTTCTAGTTTATCCTCTTGCTTTTGACAGTTTATTTTAAAAATATTTCTCTGTTCTAGGTAACAAAACTAGTGTCCTGTATTTTTTTCTATTAAATTTCTCCTTGAAGTTTAATTATCTCATTAAACTCATTTAATATTCACCTTTATTTGAGATGCCTGGAATGGATCTGGGCTTCCCCAGTGGCTCACAGGTAAAGAATTCACCTGCCAAAGCAGAAGATGCATGGTTCCCTGGATTGGGAAGATGCTTTGGAGAAGGAAATGACAACCCTGTCCAGTATTCTTGCCTGGGAAATCCCATGAACAGAGAAGCCTGGTGGGCTACAGTCCATGGGGTCACAAAAGAGTCAGCCACAACTTAGTGACTAAACAACAGCAAGGCTTGAAACTATTAGATATTCACTCCTAATGGCTCTTTTTCATGTTAAACTATGATATGGTTGTAGTTATAAAGGCAACCAGTAGATCACAACTATTATAGTTGCTTCCTCCCCATTATTCAATTTTATATTTGTCTTTATATTTTTACTTTAAATTTATTTTTACTCCTACCCTTTGCTTTATTCATTTGTTTATATTTATTTTTGCTTATAAATTATGTTTTGTGTCTTCACCGAAAGATCAGGAAATCAGTGTGTGTTCATGACTTCCATTTCATTCTCTATCACAATCACTTCAACATCATCAGGACTGATAATATTCTCATATTCAGTTCCATCACAACATATCGGTATCAGTCTAAATGGAATCCATTATGATGCTAGCCCTTTTATTGCGCTTTCGATTCTGGTTCCCAGCGTCCCCCCACAGGTTCTAGCCCTCAGAAGAGAGTAGGTTTTGTCCCTGTCCTGTGAGGTTTCACTTCTGGGAGGGCTGAAAGAAATGTAGCAAATTTGGAAACTAGTAACTCTGGGTTTCAAGCCCTAGGCAGGAGGCTTGGTAGAAAATACAGAGTCCAAGAGCCTGTGGAGAAGGCCACGTCCCGCAGCAGCAAGAAGGCAAAGCCGTACCAGTGAGAAGGCCTTGTATGAACGTGGCTGATGTGCCTTCCTGGGACTCAAGGATAATCTGGGCAGAGGCTTGGTGGAGGACATAAATCCTGCTTGAGGGGACGGAGACACTGAATCAGGAAAATCTGGGTTTAAGTGGTAAAGTGGTCACATGTGACCACCTCCCCTCCGCCCCCTCCCCCCACCCCCAGGCTAGATAGGCCTGGGAACATTTAACTTACATCTGACATTAAACTGTGACTCAGTAGAAAAATACATTTTTGGGGGTAGATAAATAGCAAGGTCTGCTGAAACAGAAATGCAGGATTATAGATGTTTATATGATTCTCTTGCTCTAATAGATACAGATGTGCAGTTTTGTCTTGAAAGAATGGAAGGCAAAGCTGGATAAAAGAAGGAAATATGTCCTCCCACAGCTACTTACAAGCTTTCTCAGAACAGAATTTAAACTCACAGTCATTCTCACCTTTCTATTCTCTCCTATAAAACACACACACACACAACATACCCTGGGATTCCATATTCCACTTCCAAATGTCCAGAACCTCCACCCCCGAATCTTCAAGGGCTGAGATCCAGAAACACAAAATCACCTTGTCACAACTCTTTCCTGTTGCCATCATCCAGAAGCCACGTCTTCCTTCTCTGAATTCTCATGATATTTTATCTGTACCTCTCATGGAGCTTATCTCTTTCTGGCTTGTATCATAGTTGTTTACACGTATGAGACACCACGGTCCAGAGAAGAGAACCGCTGTGGGCTTGAGGGTCAGACCTGTCTGGGGATGGATCCCAGGTCCTTCCCTCACAAGGTGGGTGGCCTTGGGAAAATACCAGCTCTTGAGGGCCTCCTTTTTTTTTGGCAAAATATAAAAGTAATAGTCTCTCATGATGGTTTTGAAGACGGGAGATAGTATACATAAAACACAGTGCTCAGTAACATACCAAAAATGTCAGTCATTATTATTATTGTTATTTATGATGTTATTTTTGTATTTCTTATCCCCCCATGAGAGTATCTATTTATCCATTCATTCAATAGACATTTATTGAAGACAAACTAACATGACGCACTGGGGACCACATGGAGAAAAAGATAGAGAGTCAGTAGTCTTGCCTGGAGAGTTCCACATACAGAGGAGCCTGGCGGACTATAGTCCATAGGAGTCAGACACGTCTGAGTGACTGAACACAAAGGCAGGAAGTAAAGAAGCAAGCAAACAAAGATAGTTTCAGATGAAGAGTAATGCTGTGAAGAAACTAAGACAAAACATGCCATAGAGCGTCAGAGGTCGGGGGAAAGAGGAAGGGTGTCTCTGGGAAAGGAGTATTTGGGTTAAAATCAGGATAAGAGGTCAGCACCTACGAGAAGTTCTGAAGCCAGAGCATTTCAGGAGAAGACCCCAGGGAGGAAGCTCTGAGTGAGGAGTGAGCTGACAGCAGTATCGGGAAGGAAGGCAAGGTTGGGGGATGGGAAGTGATGGCCAGTCCCCCAGGGACTCTTGATTTTGTGTATGGATTTTTTTTTCTTCATTATATCCTTTTTAATCTTTGCACTATTGGTACACTTTGTGAACTGTGTTTTAGCCAGAAAGAGAAAAACGAATTTCATATATTAAAGCGTATATGTGGACTCAAGAAAAATGGTACAGATAAACCTATTTGCTGGGCAGGAATAGAGACATGTTGGTAGAGAATGGACCTGTGGACCCGAGGTGAGGGTGTGGAAGTGGGGGGAGGTGGGATGAATTGGGAGACAGATTGACAGCCCCTCTGGCTCCTCTGTCCATGGAATTCTCCAGGCAAGAACACCAGAGTGGGTAGCCATTCCCCTTTCCAGGGGATCTTCCCAACCCAGGGATGGAACCAGGATCTCCTTCCTTGTGGGCAGATTGTTTACCGTCTGAGCCACCAGGCAAGGCCCTAATATATACACTACCATGAGTAAAATGAATGGCTAGTGGGAAGCTGCTATATAGCACAGGGACCTCAGCTTAGTGCTCTGTGATGACCTAGACAGGGATGGGATGGTTGGTGGGGTGGCGGGAGGAAGGCTCAAGAGGAAGGAGATATACCTATACAAATAGCTGATTCACTTCGTTGCACAGCAGAAAACAACACAATATTGCAAAGCAACTATACCCCAACTTTAAAAAAAAAAAGGCACATGAAAAGGTGCTCAACAGGTTCATTATTAGAGAAATGCAAATCAAAACTACAATGACAATCACTTCATATCTGTCAGAATGGCCATCATCCAAAAAAAAAAAAAAAATCTAAAAACAATAAAGGCTGGAGAGGGTGTGGAGACAGGGTGGCGTCGGTGGGAAAGAGCCCGGATTTTATTCTCACTGTGGTTGGGCAGCTCCTTAAAGACACGGTCCACTGGCTTGTACTGGATATTCTGTCTGCCATTGGGTTTGCCTCCTGGAGGGATGCTGCCCAGGATGTAAGACTGCAGATTGCGGTGAAAGGTAGAGATGAAGGGAAGGAAGGAGAATGGGAGGGGAGAAAGGAAAGAGAGCTGGAGGGAAGGAAGGAGGAGGATCAGAGTCCAGACATCCCTACAGCCAACCATCCATACTGCGCTTCAATGCTTCTCTCCACTGCCAGGGGCTCAAGGAAACACCAAGGCCGGCGCTAGTGGGTGGGGAAATCTTCCATCCTCCCACGAACATTTGGTGTCACCCTTGTCCCTTTCCTCGCGTGGTCCTAGATGGTGGCGGGGGCTGAGGAGCCCGGAGATCTCATCACTGCCCCTGACTCGCATCGCTGGCAGTTCTGTCCCTCAGGTCGCCGATAACGGCTGTCAGATGGTCTCCCTATGAAGCAATAAGCTTCCCCAAAACAAAGAGGCCAGCCAAGCTCCAGGAAAGCTGCAGTCTGGACAAAACACACCAGCCTGGAAAAAATTAAGAGTTCATGAGCAACTGAACAAAGGACCTCCGGGAAATGCAACGGGTTAAACACGAGCACACAGTGTTCCTGACGCCGTTGAACGCGCAAGGAGAAAAATCATCACACATCCCTGGTAAGGGGAAAAGAAACCACGAGAGAAACAAGTCCGTGCTGTAGCAGGAGAACTAAAAATAATGCCGTGAGAGGTTGGGCCCGCCCCAAAATGCAGGGAAAAAGAGATGATAGGCAGCAGGGGAAGATGAAAAATGAGACAGGACGAGGGGGCCAGAGCCCGGCCCTTTTGTCTTTCAGAGAGCGCTCCCTTCACAGTCTCGGTGGCACATTCCCCCCGGACCTCCTCCTCTGTAAGAACACTCTGGTCAGGGAGAATCTAGGCTATTGATGAAGCAGACACAACAGCTTCATCTTAAAGATATTTCTTCACTAATTTGGGTCTTAAATCTAAACAGAAGTAAACTCAACCCCAGGGGCCAAATGGTGCAGTGGGTATTTGCTAAGAGACAAACCTCTCTCCAAGAAGGCTCATGGATCAGAACAAAGCAGCAGCTTTCGGATAAGCAAGAAGTATGAGAGTGTGAGACCTGGGGGTCATATCGGAATCCAACTTATAGGTGAGCACGCGTGGAAGGCATGAGCGTTTCTAATCTCAGATCAGATCTTGAAGAAAGTAAAGCAATAATCAGAATTAAAGGTAGAACTAGCTCATATGTTTGTCGTTTGTTATGTCCAGTTTCCTCATCGGTGCCACTTTTGTGCTCAGAAACTGCATGAGTGCATCTCCGAGAAGGGGTGCCATGGTTACAAAATTCCATCTACAGTTTCGTCATAACCTTCCTTGGACCACAGGCCTTTTCCACCAGAAAGATAGACTCCAGACTTTCAACAAGGAAGACTTCTCGTGTCTAAGGCCTTTTAAACTTCACGGTTATAAAAACGTAGACCCAACTGTTCTGGTATGATGGAAGAGATTTTGTCCAAAAGTCACAAAAATGTTTAGAATTTAAATTATTCTGCAAGGTCTACAATGTGTGGGGTGCCAGCTATGGGCAAAGCACTGTATCAAGTGCTCTGCATGTGGTGAGAATGCCTTGAATGCTCTCCAAACCTCTGCAAAGTAAATGTCATCAGCCCTATGTTCCAGAAGGTAAAGCTATGGCTCCAAGTAGTTGAGCAATTTTCAGACAGTCCCCTGGCTAGTAAATGGGGTTTCCAGGGTGGCCTAGGATTGACTAATTCTAACACTACAGCCCTTTTCTGGAACAAAAAACGCATCACTCCACAGCTACATAGGAAAAATTAAATGGCATTGACAAAAAAGAAAAAATTAAAGGGCAGATTTCATCTTTGGTGAAAATCTTTGATAACTGATTATGTTTTCATTGGAGGCTGAACATCATAATGCAATACACACAGCGGATATAGTCTTCTTACCTGAAATACCGTATTGTAGTTTCCTAGAGAAGATACTTTGAGTTTATAATCTCCAAAGAGAAATGGTCTTTGTAAATTTTTGGCTGGGGTTTTCCTTGTGTCATGAGGATCAACTCCATTGCCGGGGCACCAAAGAGTAAAAATAGATTTCCCATTAGTAGCAACAAGTAGGAGTTGTTTGTCAGCCAGAAGGAAATTCATTCTTTTCCTGCTTTAGCTCTTTTTCTGCCAGCAATTAAGCAATGTTCATCAGAGGGTGAGTCATAGCCAATTTCATGTACTGGTAGAATAGGTTGTTGTTGTTGTCGTCCAGTCAGTCAGTTGTGTCTGACTCTTTGCGACCCCATGGACTGTAGTACAGCTGGTTTCCCTGTCCTTCACTATCTTCTAGAGTTTGCTCAAACTCATGTCCATTGAGTCAGTGATGCCATCCAATCATCTCATCCTCTGTCATCTCCTTCTCCTCCTCCCTTCAATCTTTCCCAGGATCAGGGTCTTTGCCAAGGAGTCAATTCTTCGGATCAGGTGGTCAAAGTATTGGAGCTTCAGCCTCAGCATCAGTCCCTCCAATGAGTATTCAGGACTGATTTCCTTTAGGATGGACTGGTTGGAGCTCCTTGCAGTCCAAGGGACTCTCAAGAGTCTTCTCCAACACACGGTTCTATACTCCTTTCCCAATTTGGAAACAGTCTGTTGTTCCATGTCCAGTTCTAACTGTTGCTTCTTGAGCTGCATACAGATTTCTCAGGGGGCAGATAAGGTGGTCTGGTATTCCCATCTCTTTAAGAATTTTCCACAGTTTGTTGTGAGCCACACAGTCAAAGGCTTTGGCATAGTCAGTAAAGCAGAAGTAGATGTTTTTCTGGAACTCTTTTGCTTTTTCGATGATCCAACAGATGTTGGCAATATGATCTCTTCTAAATCCATCTTGAACATCTGGAAGTTCTCGGTTCATGTACTGTTGAAGCCTGGCTTGGAAAATTTTGAGCATTACTTTGCTAGCGTATGATGAGTATAATTGTTCGGTAGTTTGAACATTCTTTGGCATTGCCTTTCTTTGGGATTGGAATGAAAACTAACCTTTTCCAGTCCTGTGGCCACTGCTGAGTTTTCCAAGCTTGCTGGTATATTGAGTGCAACACTTTCACAGGATCATCTTTTAAGGTTTGAAAGAGCTCAACTGCAATTCCATTGCTTCCACTAGCTTTGTTCATAGGCCCACTTGACTTCGAATTCTAGGATGTCTGGCTCTAGGTGAGTGATCACACCATAGTGGTTATCTAGGTCATGAAGATCTTTTTTGTATAGTTCTTCTGTGTATTCTGGGGAAAAAAGCCCAGTTTATCAGAAATGTTTTCGTCACTCCAGAAAGGCCATGGATTCCAAAAAATCATTTCGTGAAGGGAGAATACCCAAACTCAACCCATCTGTAGAGCTGAGGGGAGAAAGTGGTGGGGACAAATTTCACTGATCTAATATTTTGCCATAGACCAGCCCCTAAATTCTATAAAAATTTCCTAGCACACCACAAAAATCACGAAATTTTCTGATTCTAAGATGCCATCTCTCTGTTTTGAATCTTTAATGACTGTACTAGAAGTCACAGACACCATGCCCAGGAATAAAAAATACACAGTCATACCCAGGAAAAACACTACATTTGCTTTTAGAGTGTAGACAAATTTCTGGATCTCAGGTTAAGATCAGATAACCTTTATATTTTATAAACAATGAAGGAAAGAGCCAGAGAGGAGTGCTTTGCTCAAAGTCACTCAGCGGCAAAGCAAAGATGAGAGCTGAAGTGTTGCACAGTCACTAAAAGAAATACCCCCATCAGAGTCTCATCTGTCAAACATTTCAGCAAACACAAATAGCAGGGTTACTCTATTCAGGAAGAAATTTGTTTAGCTCAGCCAACCTCATTTTCTTTTTCAAAAGATGAAGTAAACCAGATTCAGAAATCTAATACTTTTTTTACATATGGGGCAGGAGACCCTGCTAACTGGAGTAGTTGGTATGTGGTAGTGATGAAAGTAGTATGTAAAATTAAAGGAACAATGTGAATTTAAACCAGAAACTTGCTACTGATGTAAAAAACAATTTAGCCATTTTAGATGCATCATTAACTTTTCCTCCTAGAATTTTATGATGGGGTGGGGAAGGAAAGGGGACTGCGGTGTGCATGTGTGTGTGTGTGTGTATAAGTGGTGTGATATGGTGTGTGTGTGTGTGTGTGAGATGTGCTGTGGAGGGTGTGTGTGTGTTTTGGCTGCCATCCTCTGTGAAAAGCAAATGTTAAGTTGTACTTAATTGAGCTTCAAGAGGTTAAAGAGAGATAGCTGAGGAGCACTTGCACCCAACCTAAGAAGAGCCCCCCAGAATCATCAAAAAGAACGTTAGACTTGGGAGGTGGGAGTGGGGGAAGGGAAAATGTTGTGTCCAGCAATGGGAGTGTGAATCAAGAACTCTTCCCATGGTTGCTTAAGTAAACAATTAATAATATGTGGAAGAAAAAATATATATTTTTAAATAGATTTATTGTCCATATATTAGCACCTGAAGAACAAATAAAGTAAGTCAGCAGATCAAACCAGTCAATCCTAAAGGAAATCAACCCTGAATTTTCATTGGAAGAACTGCTGAAACTGAAACTCCAATACTTTGGCCACCTGATGCAAAGAGCTGACTCATTGGAAAAGACCCTGATGCTGGGCAAGATTGAGGGCAGGAGGAGAAGAGGGCAACAGAGGATGAGATGGTTTGGATGGCATCTTTGACTCAATGGACATGAGCTTGAGCAAACTCTTGGAGATAGTGAAGGACAGGGAAGACTGGCATGCTAGAGTCCATGGGGTCACAAAGAGTCAGATATGACTGAGCCACTGAACAGCAACAAAGTTTAAAAGAAAATGAAGTTAAAAAAATAATAATAATAATAATTAAAAAAAAAAGAAAAGAAAATGAAGTTAACAAAAGAGAGAGAGAGAGAATTTTCCACAGGGCATTTTCTGACAACCCTGCGTCAGAAATGTGTAGCAGGATTTCAGTGAACATTTCTTTTTTCCAGGTTCCTTGTCTTTCAATTGTTGAAACTCTGGAGTTGGACGGGACTGAGTGGGAAGGTCAGCACTACACATACCATCAAATGACCTTAGACAGGTTCCCTTCTAGATCTAAGTTTATTTTACTCTTCAAAATGGCGTTATATGCAATATCTACAAACATTTGGGATGAAGGCGTAGGAGCTGATCCATGAACAGTGACAGGCATGTAGCAAAATGCTTGAAAATGTGAGCTGTGGGTGTTCCTCGGGTTTTCACTATATCTGATCCAGAAGGAGTTCTGAATTCATGGGCAGGAGACTGGGGCCCTTAGGTCCCTGACTTTACCTAAGAACAAGGAGTTGTACCACTGATGTGTAAAGGATTTAACCCTTTCAGATTCTCTGATGCCTTCTGGTCTCTTTGAAAGCTGGCTACAGGAGCCTTTCCACCTGGTTGCTCTGATTCCCACATTCCAGCTTTCTGGTCCTTATAGCTGTCCCACTTCGATGCTGTCTCTGTCCCAAACTCCCCACTTGACTCTCCGGGTCGACCTCAGCCACCCTCCAGGACAGGACTTCCCAGCCTGTGCACCCACTTCATACACTGCAGACGGGGCCATGAGAGCACCACAAAAGGTGCTAACAGGGCGTTAAAGCCCTTTCAGGATCTGTTTTAATCAACCTGGTACAGATACAGTTTTAAAATAAAGTCATGTTAAATAGCAGTGGAACAGAAATTCAATTTTCTTACCCACAAAACAAGTGGTCCAGACATAGATCACTTTCAAAACAAATATGAGAATACCACGGGAACAAGAACTGGGGCAGCAGATGCAGGAGATGTGGGTTGATCCCTGGGTCCAGAAGATCCCCTAGAGTAGGAAATGGTAACCCACTCCAGTATTCTTACCTGGAAAAATTCCTTGGAGAGAGGAGCCTGGTGGGCTACAATTCCATCCATGGAATTGCAGAGTCGGACACGACTGAGCACACACTCTCTACTTTGCCACATCACAGCACTTAATGCATACGAGCTCAGTCACGTCTGACTCTTTGTGACCCCATGCGTGGACTGTAGCCCACCAGGCTCCTCTGTCCATGCAATTTTTCCAGGTAAGACTACTGGGATGGGTTGCTATTTCCTCTCCATAGCACATAGTAGTTCCTCAACAATATCATGGATTTGATGAAGGAATAAATAGTGGGATTTTATAATTTTAAAATACCAAGGAGTTGCTTTCCAGCCTAATAACTTATAACAATGGTTCTTTTTTTAATCCAATAATCTTCATCCCATAGGTTATCAAGTATTATCTTCCTGACCAGAATCCATGCTCTTGGCACTGTTTTCATTCTCAGCACTGCAGTTGATGACAAGTTGGGAAAAGAGACTGGGAAAGGATGCCTGTTTACTGTCTCTCCCATTGGTCGAAGTCCTGCTATTCTGGAGACCACAGTCTATTTTGAACCTCCTTTAGAATCTCTTCAGGAAATCCTCTATTTGAAAGCGATAACTTTTAATTGACAATTTGTGCTTTTTTTTTTTTGGCTCTTAATCTAGAAAAACTGAGGCACCAAGGACAAAATATCATTCTAGATTTACCCTAATTCAGCTCCATGTGCTTCATTGTAAAAGTATTTTAGTATTTGTAGGCAAAACTTAAAGAAGTCCATTTAGCACTTCAACAATCAACCACACAGGTTGATCCTTGGGTTGAGAAGATCCACTGGAACAGGAAATGGCAATCCACTCCAGTGTTCTTACCTGGAAAAAGTCCATGGACAGAGCAGCCTGGTGGGCTACAGTCTGTCCAACAGCACTGTAATTCTGGCAGCAGATCCAGAAAGCTCCTTGAACAGGTTCAGGAGAATTTCAGAAGTTCACGAAAGGGTCTCTGTCTCATCCCAATTCTCTCTCTTAAAAAGCAGTGATTATAAGGCTGGACCAACCTTTTTCCATAAAGGACCAGATGGTAAGTGTGCTACTTGGGGGACTGTTTGGTCTTTGTCAGTTACTCAACTCTGCCACTGTGGTGCCATAGGCAATATGTAGATGAATGAGCAGACCTATGTTTCAATAAAACTTTATTTACAGAAACAGGCTCCTGGGCTGGATTTGGCTTCCAGACCATAGCTGGCTAACCCCTGATTGACTGATCACGGAGTGTTGTGATGTATGGTAAAACCAGCACATGGGGATTCACTAAGATTCTCATCCAATTCCCTTTGTGTTTTATGGAATATTTTTTTCTTTCTCATCATGAAAATCAGACATGATCAAAAAACCCAGAAAATTTAAAATTCATCCATAATGCCATCAAACATGCCACCACTTGTAATGTTTTGAGATTTTTGTTTGGGATTTTGTTTTATAGAATCAGGATAATGCTGTATTTACTGCTAATCTACCTAGTTCTCATATTTTTATGCTGTTTTACATTCCTACTTTATAGATTGTGCTTTTTCAGGAGCCAGGAGAAACTCCAGAAACGTCATCATTTCTCTCACATTTACAATTAGAGGCTGTGGGACTTGAGATTTGGAGAAACTTATACAGAGAAGGGAGCAGAATGGATACTGCCTAGTGACTGCCAACAGCACATTCCACCAAGGTCAGGGTGTAGAACAGCCCCAGAGAGAAGGAGTGTGTCTGTGTGTGTGTGTGCACATTGGGGAAACAACTTGTCACTAATATAGCTTCCTGAGGCCCCTGTTAAGAATCCTTATGTCGTCAGGAAATTCTGTAGGTAGTATACAGTCCAAGTTTTGAGACGCACTGTGGGTTCATGGGGTTCAGGACACATCACCCGCAAATACAGCTCTTTGGCCACTGAATATTTTAAGCTAAATGAGTCTGAGAAAGCAGCAGCAGCAGCAGGAAGGTCACTCTGACCTTCTCCTGCCCTTCTCCCCTGAAACAGGTCATAAAACCGTCATGTGAGAGGTGCCCTCAGAGCATATACCTCAGAGGTATACTCAGAGCAGAGAAGCATCCTTATCCCCAAAGACAAAGAGATGCCAAGAAGAATGCAAACAGACAGGACTCGCTAAGTTTCCCCCAGTTTGGTACACTAGCCCACACTACTTATCCTATTCCTCCACGAGGGTCTACACTCATCAAATGCAGTGCAGAAACACTTAGCTGTTTCTTCAGGTCCTTAGGAAGCCAGGGCACCCATGTCATGTAAAAATTCGTACATCTCAATTCATAGGTTTTTCTCTGGTCAGTTTGCCTTTAATTTTCAGTCCAAGCCAGGGACCTTCAGAGAGTCAAGGAAAACTTTTCCTGCAGGGCATATGAGAGAGGGTATTCCTATACTGAGGCAGCTTTGACCATTCTATCACTTTAAGTCAGGACCCTCTCCAGCTCAGATGACCCCACTTTTTCCTATCGCCAATCTTGGTCATTGATCTAACAGTCTCCCTACCAGAGAATGTAAGGAGCTCTGATTGAAAGGGTTTAAGGAAGCAATATGTAAAACCTGATGCCAAAGCACACCACACACACACAGGCATCTGGATTTTTTTTTTTGTGGCTTTCACATCTCACCTACTGTCCTGGTATGTTCCTGAAATAAAATTATCTCTGTTCTGTTGCTGGGGACTATGTCCGTGGCTCAAGTGGTAAATAATCCACCTTCCAGTGCAGGAGAAGCAGGAGATGGGGGTTCAATCTCTGGGTCGGGAAGATCCCCTGGAGAAGGAAATAACAACCCACTCCAATATTCTTGCCTGGGAAACCCCATGGACAGAGGAGCCTGGCGGGTTACAGTCCATGGGGTCTCAAGCAGTCCTTGCTGAAAAAGGGCGAACTTTTTGTTGGCTTATTTTTGGCCATGCCGCACAGCTTTCAGGATCTTAGTTCCCCACCAGGGATCAAACCCTGTGCTCCCTGCAGTGGAAGTGCAGAGTCTTCACCACTGGACCCCCAGGGAAGTCCCAGGGGTGAACTTAAGCAAACCACTATGGAATCAGAAAAAGATTTTTTACACTAGACACAAAGATAAGGAATTGAAATAAATGTAATAAGGGTCTGTTACTTTGTAGGGTGAAAGTTATCAGTTGGAGAGAGTTTTTCTTCCTGGCTCCTGTGAAATTGTATTTGCTCAGTACATTAATACAAGGCAGGTGAAATGATAGTATTTTTAATGTACAGAATTTAATTTTTTTTAAGTACTTGGAAACCAGAAACTTGCATTGGTGAAGATGGGAATACAAACTTTGCCATTGCTCAGTCCAGGGTTGAGAGGCTGGCCATCCCACAATATCCCGGGACCACATCATGTGCCTTCTCTCTTCTGCTTGCCTTTCTGGGAAAGAAGGATCAAGATAGTATCTACCTCTGGTTGCTAAAAGGGTAAAATGAGATAACTGTTGTGCATCCTGGCGACTATGAATGCAGAATAAATGCTGCTATTGTTTATAATAGAATCAGTGAGATAATTACAGATTCTCCTTGCCTGCTCATTCTCACAGGCATCTTGCTGACAACATCTTCCTTGCTAGTCTGTTCCGGCATATGTGTAAGGGTAGTAAGCCAATTATTGCTATAAGTTGGACCATTAATTCACTCTAACTAGACTTCCCTCAAATTAATACTAATTGGTGATGTTTACTTGTAATTTCAGTAGAAGTTAGAGTGATGTTTGCTTTGCAATACCACTGGGAGGGGGAAAAAATCATGTTTTTTAAAAGAATAAATGGAGGAAGCCAATATAAAGTGAAGAGGCAATAATGACTTCAAGCATTTATTCAGTCACGTTGTACGTGACTTCTGAACAATAAAAATATCATTTACACTGCATGCCAGGCAGAAGGAAGAGTCTCTGACCTGGTGTACCAAGTAAGGGTAAGAAAGGCAGAAATCTGTCTTTTTACTCTCAGTGGAGCATCATGCTCATCAAACAAAAATTAATTTAGAAAATTATATCTCAAATCTGTTTCCAAAGTGTTCAATAATTTGGGTCTGCCCTAACAATATGAGACACATCCATCATATGTTTGTTTAAGCAAGAAAGCTCAATTTGGGAGGACCTGGGGAGTTGGCTGTTTATATATTGGTCACATAGTTTATTATTTTCAAAAATCCTTGATATTCTATCCCTTCTTAGAGCGAAAACAACCCAAAAGACTCCACTTGTACAGAAATCAGGATTTTCCAAACGTGCCAACCACAAGGGTCACCTATTTAAATACACCTTCCCAGGCAGCTCCAGGGGATCAGCATTTTGAGTAAGTGACTCCAGTCACCAGATAAGCTTGAGCAATACTTCCCATACCCATTCTCACCCCTGACCTGTACTGCAGTCCTGTATTTATAGAGAAGATAAAAAGCAACTGAAGGTGCAAGGAACTGAGAGAGTAGCAGCAAAACATATACATTACCATATGTAAAATGACAGCTAATGGGAGGTTGCTATATAACAAAGGAAGCTCAACCTGGTGCTCTGTGACAACCAAGAAGGGTGGGATGGTGGGGGGTGGGAGGGAGGGACAAGAGGGAGGGGACATAGGGCTGATTTAGTTGTTGTTTGGCAGATATCAACACAACATTGAGAAGCAATTACCCTCCAATTCAAAATAAATTCTAAAAAAAGGAAAGCAACTGATACGCAGCCCCACCTCAGACAAAGCGCATCAGCCTCACAGGAGGTGGCCTGGTCATTTTTGTTTTTCAAAAGCTACTCAGATCTGCATCAGAAAAAGCTTTATTGAAGATCATCAACGCTCTTCTATTATAGCAGCTCTCAACAGCTCAGAATCCACCTGTAATGCAGGAGACCCCGGTTCAACTCCTGGGTTGGGAGGATCCCCTGGTGAAGGGATAGGCTACCCACTCCAGTATTCTTGGGCTTCCCTGGTAGCTCAGACAGTAAAGAACAACTCTCCTGCAATGCAGGAGACCTGGGTTCGATCCCTGGGTTGGGAAGATACCCTGGAGGAGAGCGTGGCAACCCACTCCAATGTTCGTGCCTGGAGAATCCCCGTGGACAGAGAAGTCTGGTGGGCTACAGTCCATGGGGCCTCAAAGAGTTGGATACGACTCAGCACAGCAACAAAACACCTATCTTTCCACCCAGGGAAGGATGGAGTTTTGCTCCTCTCTATCTTCCCATTACTTCACCACCAAAAGCAACTCACAGTCTGTCTTTTCAGAGGACTTTTTCTTTATCCTCTTGGCCACTGGAAGCCAGGTGAAGAGGGACAGGATGAGGTAAACCTATCCATTCAAAAATCATTTATTAAAGCATTTAAACAGTGTACACTGCTCTTACGCAATCAAGTGGCCCAGAAAACTTTAATTGGTAGTTTGTTTCATGTCCCATAATAGAAAACATGAAGGATCACTAGCATTCACATCCGTGAATTCATTTAGACAGTTTTCTTTAATTAACGATGAAGACACTACAGTTCTAAGTACCAGACAGAATCAGGGGGGAAAGAAAAACTGAAAAATAAGCATAACACTCTAAAGGAAACTTGGAAAAAGTGAATCTAAATAAAAATATAGACCTGGCCTGGTACCCATTACATATATACATCATACATATGTTATACACATATATACAGTAAATGTTTTGGTAGCAATACAGACCATGCATTGGTCCTTTTGAACACAGATGAAGTAGCACCAGAAGCAGCGCCACCATCTTAAGATGATTAAACCTAACTGCACACACATCAAATGAAAAAATATGTATGTATTTAATTTGGCCCACCCTGTAGCCAAGAGGTGTAAGGAAAGAACTGTGTAAGAAAAATGGTTCAGGGAACTACATTCTTAAGCCAATAGCCAAATTCTAACAAGAAAAAAAAAAAAAAAACCACTAAAGATGTCCATACAAATTTTTCTGTTTACTGAATTTGTCCTATCACATAGCATCTTGATCAACACTGAAGAAATTAACAACAACAACAAAAAAAACAGAAGTAAATAGCCAAAGTCTATAATACCAAGATCTCTTGGTATACACATCACAGATGCCACCAACACACTAGGAAGACAGCTCTCCAGCCATGCCTTATGTTTTTCTAATCATACTAGCTAATTCTAAGCTCTGGATTACTGATAAATTCATTAAAAGTAGGGTCCAACACCTCCAATATCATTCCACCTACTCCCAGCATCTAAGTTGATGCTCTGGTTACAAGTAGGGAAGAAATCTAATATGCCATCTGACCCATCCCTTGTCTGTCCCCCCCTTAGGAGACTGATTATATATAGAGCTGTGGAGGGACCCTCATGATCCTCTCTGACTTGGCTTTAGAAATGACCAATGGCTCCAAGTGTTTAACCTGTTGATGGTCTGCTGATTACAAGGCTCTATCTGCCCTCCACGACTAAGCTTACAGAGTGGAAGTCTTTCCTCTTACAGTTGGCAAGGTCCTATTTCCTCACATCCCTAGGAGCGTATGCTTCTTCCTTTCGAATTTCTCAGCAAGCTATATAAATGCAGCATTAACTCCAACGAACATATACGAGGCCCTAGGAACGGTGACTCTCCCGTCAAGTCACCGCAAAGGATGGAGTGTCTATCTGGCCTGGATCCATTCTCCTTCCCATGCCTTCCAGAGGGTCTCATCTTTTCTGAGTCAAGGTCTCCATCCGTGAATTGTTTCTAGTTCCATTGCCTCCCTGTGTGACAGGCAGACCCATAGAGCTCTGCTAAGGCAGCTGGAACACTGCACATTCATCTCATTTTTTGTGGCTCTGTCATCAGTGGATGATGACCTTCCTCCCCCCATTTTGAAACCACCTGTAGTAAATAAAAATCCGTTTTCAACTACATGGTATATTGCATTCAAGATGCAGGACTGAATAAAACAGGGCTTCAGCACTGTCAAATACTGTTTCTTACGGTTTAGTAAAACTGTTTAACACTTTAAAGATCTCAGATTTAAAAGATAGCTAGGAGGCAAGCATCAGGGAAAGAAAAGTTAAAAATCCCTACTTTTGGCTAGATGATTTTGGGAAAATTCACTTTTTGCAGTCAACGTCAGTTCGTCAAGAGAGTCCCTGACCTTTGAAAGTTAGCAAGAAATAGCCACAAATGTAACATCAGTACTGAATTGTCATTATTGACTCAGGTGGTTGATCATTAATGGATTCTCTTCACTTTTAGCTGGTTCTAGGACCTTTTTTTCCCCCCAGGATAAAGATATCATCAAAGTCATGGAACATATTTGTTCTTTCCACAAAGGAGAATTTTAAAACTCTGCCTAAGTCTCTAAGAAAGAACACTGTGAAAGGTTGGTCTCATGAAGAAAAAGCCACTAACTTATAGGTTAACCAGAGGCCACTAGAAGTCCCATTAATGTAAGCCCTTGGCTGGCCTACAAATACTTTGAAATGGATAAAAGCCAAGTCTCCCAAATAAGAACTGAACACAAGGACTTAGCAGCTGAAGGTCAACCCCTCACGGAGACAGAGCATGAGTTTTTGCCTTAAATACCAGCAACTTCCAGTTTTAAACGGGTGAAGTTTGATAGTAACAGCAGACCCAGCCCAGGGACCACTAGGAACAGCTTAAATAGGAGTGTCTTACCTTTATACTACATGACTCAACAAAACAGATGATAAACAGAAACCAAGAGGTGTTTTTTCCAGTCCGGTTCATTTCTTGTTGTCACCCAAAATATGTTAATAATCCCACATGCAGAGGTACCTTGGTAATACATATTCAAAGTTTAGGTTCCTTGAGAAATAACCACCTTTATAGGGAAGTGGGTGGGGCTGACTTTGTTCACTGATCTCTCTCCTTGACTACTTCTGTCCTCAAGGGAAGAGAGCGGGACAGCTTGCTTCCTTCCTACACCAGCGAGAGTATGAGTCAGAATACTTGAAAAATAAGAGCTTGACTAAGAAAGTCTTTTTTATGAAAGGGTACAAAAACAAAACACTTTCATATCAGATTTTAAAAGTCGGTGGTGTTCCCTCCTAATAGGAAATGATGTCATTCAGCAAGTTCCTTGAAAACAATGGGTTCTTATGACTACAGACCTATTTATCTTAGAAATTGATGGGCATGCAAATGCTTAGAATCTGCAATGGTGAACATTGTACAACAGTCTGTGAGGTACATGTCATCCAGCTGAATTAACAGTAACACGGGCCTCAGCAGGGGAAGGGGTCCACTGATTTCTATTCCCTTTTGAGTAGAGTGGGAGGTTGGCGGGGGGTCCCTGACCCGTTGATGAGCAGCCACTGAGATGGCCCCCAACCCTGGCCCCTTCCTGGCAAACCCTCCCCCAACCAGGGAGCTCAACCCTTCAGTGAAAGAAAATCTTGCTCCTCTCAACAGCAGGGCTGGGGATTCCTGATAGAGCATTCACACAGACTCCAGGAGAGTCTGATACTAGACTTAATTCACTGAACTTTTAGGAAGTTTCCCGATCAAAAGATTCAAAACTCTGTAGGCAATTTCTTTTAGTACGTTCATTGCCATTTCTCTTTCATGAGGAAAAATTCTAAGATGTGTGTACTTTCCAAACAAGAAAAGGATTAACATTTTCACTGCTGGCTAGATGTTTCCCTAGCAGGTCATTATGCTTTGATGTGCTCTCTGCGCCCTGGGTTTTAACTAATCACACACCACCAGTAGCCTGGTGACCAGGCTACTGGCCAGGCCAGTAGCCACCAGGGCAAATGGACCAAATTACATTCAGTTAAATAATGTAACACTGGACGTTCTCAGAAAACATGAGATAAGAGTCTTAAGGAAAGTGACATATAGTCCTGGTCATCGTGAAAAACATGTTCTGGAATTTTAATTTCTGGTTAGCAATGAAAGACAAGTACTCACTTGTCTTACATCTTTCTTGAGACAATGCAGGAAATGAAAGATCCTAACGTGTGCAACAGGAAAAAAAAATTTGGTGGCAATGGGAACAGGAAGCTTACAGAAGTGGGGGAAGGGGGAGAAGAAAAGATCAACAGTCTCTAGTTTATTATGAATAGAAAGAAATTTCCAGAATTTACAAACACCCACATTATTCATTCCAAAGAGAGCTTTTGATTCAAAGGGATCACCCATGTCTCCTCCTCTTTACAGTATATACAAAGGAAGACACTGATTGCCTTTTCTTGTAATTTTGCTTCCATTCAATTGCCAATTTTAAGCTGACACTTGAAAATACCCAGCAGAATATATCCTTCTTCAGTTTCATTAACATGGCCTATTGCCTTACAGGAAAAAAAAAAAAAATACAAAATTAAGATCAATTCTTGTAAGGATCTCAGCTCAACATCAAGGCTATATTACAAGAGATAGTATCAGCAAATAGAACTATACAATTGAGAACCAAAATCTATGGCACTATGATTCTTATTATATTACTTTTCTGAATTACAATCTTAAAACAAGGATCGTACCCTATTCTACTCTTGTTAGCCTTGTTTTAAGCATTTGCTCCACTCTTTACAATAGAACACTGTATACCTCAGTTCCACATCCCCCCCAAAAAAGATGTGCTGTAAGAAAAGTTACATTTTAATTAAAAAAATTACACATATAAATCAAAAACCTATGTTAAATATTTAATACTCTCTCCACCCAACGCTAACAGTTCCATAGGAAATAATTTACAATGATGCTCTGTCGTACACGGTTTCAGCAGCAGATGAAATGTGTCTTGTAAATGCAATGAGTGTAAACTCATTCTCCTGTGGCACGGTGGCCCATCAGCTCATGTGGCCAGCTAAGTCCTTAAGGTTGAAGATGAAGTTTATGCAGACTCATTGTTCTGGGGTCACAGTGCTTTTTTTCTTGGCACGATATAGAACGTGCAGTTCAGTCAACAAACTCCTGAGGATTGTGTAAAGTAAACAAACTGAAATGGGTGCATCGTACCATCTACTGAGGAGGAAGATGTGAGGTCCTGGTTGTGAATCATGAAATATTTAGAGTCTGGGTACCCATGAGTTAAAGGAGGATTTGCTGAGGTCATTTAGGTCTTCATTCTGAAAAGAAAAATGAAACAATTCGTCATCATCAGCATCTCAAAACACACGTTCAATCATTTTTTTAGGGTTATTCTTTAAAAAGGGACAGCGGGACAGCATGGGATAAACCGAACTTACAGGCACAAGCAGTACTGAGTACTTCAGAAAAATAAACAAACTGTATTTAACTTCTTTTTTTCTTTCAAAATGCAAGAGTCTAAAGCAATCACAAACTCACAATAGTCAATATTAAGTCAGCAAACCAATCGATGTGGTTTGGAGGTTTCAGAGGTTTAGGAACACAAAAACACAGAACACTTTGATGTTCTTATGATCAAAATAAAAACGTCCACTGCAGCTTTCATGTAAAACAACTACAAAATATGGTAAGCAGGTTACCGTCAGGCTATGCTTAATCTTCTTTTGATTAAAAGGCAACTGGAGATTTTAGAATTTGAAGTTGCAGGGTTTTCCCATTATAAAATCTGAAATTGGTTTTTAAGTTGACATTGGTTGATAGGAAAATTCTAGATGCAAAAGAATGTCTAAGCAAAAGAGACCTAATTAATCATTAAATTTTAAAAGGGGGTTCTAATTTAGGTCTAACAGAGATAAGTTATTCTGGCAGAAACACAACATTTCTTCTACGCAGTTTAAAAGTCAGATTACAATGAGTGTTACCCATTCCCCTCAGAAGGAGACCCCTTCTGAACCTTATGAAGTCTCATTTGCTCTCGTCTTAACATTAGAAAGTCCTTCTGAGGGCCTTATTTTTCACGTATCAAAAAGGTATCTATAGAAACATCAATATTTATAGGATGTCCTATAAGCAGGAGGTGGCACAGCAGAGCTAATCAGTAAATACCTGTCAAATAAGTAAATGGTTGCATTAAGTACTATCAAGGCTACAATGGTGAATTCTGCTATAGGCTCTGCTTTCCAGAAATTCTAGCAAGGAATGTAAGCTTCATTCACAAATAGAGAGAATGCAAAGTAAAACCAGGATGAATCCCACAAAAGGTGCAATAGGCAAAAAGCTGTTTATCAGTGGTCCCCAATCTTTTTGGCACCAGAGACCAGTTTCATGGAAAATAATTTTTTCCAGGGCTGCAGAGAAAGGATGGTTTTGAAGTGATTCTCATAAGGAGCGTGCAACCTAGATCTCTTACATGCACAGTTCACAGTAGGGTTCCCACTCCTATGAGGATCTAATGCCGCCACTGATCTGATGGGAGGCAGAGTTCAGGCGGTAATGCCAGCAATGGGGAGCAGCTGTAAATACAGATTAAGCTTCCCTGTCTCGCTCATCCATCACTCACCGCCTGATGTGTGTTCCAGTTCCTAATGGTCTACAGACCAGTACCAGTCCGTGGTCCAGGGGTTAGGGACTCCTGCCCTAGATGTACAGAGGAGGGAAGAATGTTTCTAGCTGGGAGTGTAAAGTAAGCACTGCACTGACACAGTTGGCTTGGTTTGGAAGCCAAGAGTCTGGAGATGTGGAAATGGTGTTTCAGTGGTGGCACATAGCAGGAACTCACTAAATATGAGTGGAACGAATGAAAGGGACAAGGCGTACGTCCCACGGAGGGCACAGGACAAAATAAGCCCCGGGGGGATGAGCACACAGCCCTGATTGGGCCAAGTGAGGAAGGCAGTTTTGTGAGAACACAGGGTATCTGCAAAGGGGAAAGAGGGGAGACGTCTACAAACGTAGGTTGTGTAGATGGTAAGGAACCGTGAATGACAGACCAAGACGTCTTTAAATAAGTGAAGGGACCACAAGGACATGCTTTGTGATATGATCAGCACACAGCAGTAATGATCCATGTCCACGACAAGGACAGCAACAGACCTGAAAGTCCACACAAGGTAAATGTTGACCAATGCAAATTTTTTTTTCTTTCTCTGCCTCTCTCTCTCCTCTTTGAGAGCATGGCTGGGACCCACCAGCATTGATCGTCTAACCACTGAAAGAACCTGAAAGAACCACTTTCAGGTAAGCTGAAATTTACCAGATGAGGATTCAAGTTTTACTAAGAGATTTCTGTTCATTTCATAGTATTAACTTCAGTCCTAAATGACAGATAAAGTCTATGTTTCTACTTACAAAGAAAAACTTGACATGGAGACATGAAGGTAAAAACAAACAAACAAAAAAGCAAAAAGCCAGGCTTATCTCTTTCATTATCAAAGAGACAGGATTTACTTCGTGTGGTTGCTACAAGTGAAACAATAACCTAGCCTTTCCAAAACCCCAGAGATCTTACTTTCAAGTTTCTTCTGAATCCATATTGCAATCTATCAAAATGTTCCTACCAGGATATCTATGTACAGCTTAACACAGCTTCATACATCCTAAAATTAGGTAGGAAGGCCATGTTTTATTAAAAGGCTTGAGACAAACATACTGCCAATTTAAAAAGTCAAGGGTATGCTTTTGATTTTACATCTGGCTCTCATCCAGAAGAGCTGAATGAACAGCTTAGCCCAGGAACAAACTATAACCAGTTGTGTCATCACACATGCCAACCTGCAAGGATGCACAAGGGCGGAAATTGGGGCCCCTTTGAGGAGAGGAAAAGAAACATATATGGTCCCTGGAGGCTGAAATCTATTGCTTTGGACCACACACACATACCCTTGCACCCTTGAAACCATCCTGGTAATTTTTCACAAGTAGTATGTTCAAAGGGCAGGAAATCAAAGGATATATCAATTCCATCATACACTGTCCCCTCCAAAAAATTTTGGCATACTACTTTTCAAAGTCTTTATCGTAAATTCTGATCAACACAGGCCTCAGTCACTAATGCTACCTACCAGTGCCAGCTGGTCTAGGAATAAGGTAAGTGAGAAAGTGGTAGGTAAGGCTGACATGGAAGGGATAGGTACAGAAGCTATCAATAAGCAAGAGAGGAAAATTTAAAGGGACAGTCTGAAGTTTGCCCACTGTTTATTTTTGTGCAAGCGTGTGTGTGTGTCTGTACATAAAGTTTAGCTACTGAGTAAACAAGACAGATTTTTCACAAAGATCCTCAGTGAGGACTCTTGCACACAGCCACCTCAGATCTGCATACTTATTCCAAGCATGCAGCATTGTTCAAAGCATTTTTGGAATGCCTTCTTCAAGTCCCCTTTCTTTCTTGCAACTGCCTTCTCAGCTTTGGGCATACCCTTTTGAATGGTCTCTATAGCAGCCAGCTTGGCCCTTGGAGGGCACATCTGATCTTTGGAGACAGTCAAAAAGCTCTGAGACCCAAATATGGTGAATAAAAGAGCTGATTAAGCTGGGTAATGGTTCCCAGTGAGGTATTATCTAAAGCCAAAGAACTCCAAAACTAAAGTTTCAACAACATCACTGTAGAGTTTTGTTGGAAAGGAACTGTCCTAACTTTACAGACAGACCTTACAGATGCCTCACGGGACTTCAGTTTATCTGTCTATATCCCTACCACTACACACTTGCAATCTATACGGCTGAGCTTGAATAAAGCAATCCACTTGAAGAAGGGCACCCATGTAAATTTGTTTGCATGCATGGCATGATATAGTGACTAAACGACAAAAATAGACATCATCTATGAATGTATATTCATACATTTTTGCAACTTGGAAATATGTTTAAAAAAACAAAAAGCAATACCCATCCATTCTAAGCTCCTATAGTCATTAAATGCAATAAACATCTGCTGAGTGACACAAATACAATGGTAAAGACTGTAATAGAAAAAGAAGACATGGGTAAAGTGTGTTTAATGCACTTTATATATACCATTTCAAGACTCCCAATCAACCACACAAGGCAAACATTGCTAGGATGTTTTACAAAAACTCATTTGTAGCACTCATAAACTGGAAACAAGAAAAAGCAAAACATATCCTTGGAGAAGAACTGTGCAAATATCAAATGGTGATGTTCCTGTGATATATTCTCTCCAGTTACATCACTGGGGAATAACTTTTGAACCCAGAAATACGATGCACCTGTCACAAGATTTAGTAGCAGGAAATTACATTTTGACAAAAATTTCATCACCACATCAGCATCTATGGTCCGCATGTGTCTTCTCACAGGATAAAATCCGCCTAATCCTGTTGCCAGTAATGAAAAATGCAATTTTTAAAGCATTATCAAATAAGTCAACACTTGACTATGCTACTTGAGACCTATGGATTATTGCATTATTGTATCCAGTAGGAATTTACATCTCCTGGACTCGACCCACTTAAACTCTTGGCTAGAGCTGAAAAACAAATAAAGCTTCTGCTGCCTTTCACACTGTCTCGGCCTACTGATTAGTCTCCACTGGGTGAGCAGCTGAAACAGCATACAGTTATGATATAAATACAAAAGAAGGATCTGCGCCTTTTCAGCAATGCATTTTTAGTCAAACCCACTGTCTAAAAGTTTTTATCTTGTATTTAAACACCTTGAAACTTCCTGCCAACTTGTTAAGTGCAACATAGTTGAAATACCTGGGCAGAACATCACTTTCTATTTTACTAAGAAAACAGAAGTAAAAATATTGTAAATTGCTTGGCTGTTGTCATGCACTAAAATGTAGCCAGAAAGAAACTCTTCCTCATCCAACTATGGCAGAAAAAAAAAAAAAAGACTATAGTAATGACTTTTCTTCAATGGAGATCATTGTTTGAGATCTTACACTATAGACTCAACTAGAAAAATTCATACAAATAAATTCCTCCACTTGAAGAAATGTGTCAAACAGCATATTTCTCGTTCGCTTAACATAAACAGCTGTGATTAGAAAAAAAAAACCTTCAGCATAGTAAAGAAAATTTATAAGAAACAGTAAATGTAAAGGAAGGAATAAACATTATGCATTAGAATTATTATAATTCCTGTCACCTAAGGAAAACTACTATTTAGTTATGGTTCTGATTTCACTATTTACTTAAAAATTTTGAACTTTTAACATTCTATATCTAATGTCAAAGATGTTTAAGTAGAGAGGAAGATAATGCTTTAATAGATTTAATATTTAGATCTTTCCCATTCTGAAAAATCTGTGATAAGATAAAATGTTAACCAACTTTCTAAACTTTCTTGGTATTTTAACCCCTTTCCCATCCTTCCAATTCATTGTGTATGGGGAGAAGTATGATAATTTAAAAGCAGAAAATAAATAAATAAAACCCTCTGGCTTCTTGGGTTTGTTTTCCAAATGCCTAAGTCCTTAAGGAAATGGCACAAGCAAAGTATTTAGAAAAATTGGTGGGGGCATAGGGGAACTCCTTTCAGAGGAGAAGATTACCTTTGATTGGGATTAGAAAAAAAAGAAAGTGGACGGGATGTGAGAGCAGAGAGGTTGGTGGGGAGCTCTGTACCTTGCAGGAAGCTGAACATGGCACCGGTGATCTCTCTCTATATTCTGTCTTCCCAGGTTTGTTAATTTCTTTTTCACACAGTTATATTCAACTGTGTACCACTAACCATGACCACAGTTCATTTCTTCGGCTACCCCACTGATGCTAATGCAATTAATTCACAGTCACGTACGGATATGAGAGCTGGACCATAAAGAAGGTTGAGCACCGAAGAATTGATGCCTTTGAAGTGTGGTGCTGGAGAAGACTCTTGAGAGTCCCGTGGACAGCAGACAGATCAAACCAGTCAACTCTAAAGGAAACCAACCCTGAATATTCATTGGAAGGACTGAAGCTGAAGCTCCAATACTTTGGCGACCTGATGCAAAAGAGCCGGCTCATTGGAAAAGAGCCTGATGCTGGGAAAGATTGAGGCCAGGAGGACAAGGGGGAGACAGAGGATGAGATGGTTTAATAGCATCACTGACTCAGTGGACATGAGTTAGCGCAAACTCCAGGAGATGGTAAAGGGCAGGGAAGCCTGGCGTGCTTCCATGGGGTCACATGGGGTCACAAAGAGTGGGACACAACTGAACAACACATGGCCAATTTAAAGCTGACCAAGCCTTCTAGAATGCTTCTGTACAATAAAACACCTTAGAAAACACTGCAAAATTACTGTTTTTAAGTGTACTTGAAGGCCCAGTAATTCTTTTTTAAATCATCAGTATCAAATACATTGACAGTCCTGGTAGTGTACCATGTCTTCTCAGATGGATAAGCAAGAGCAGGGATCTGTCTGATGGACTGTGTGAAAGCCCTTATGCAAGGAATGTCCTGGCTCAGAGTTTGGCTTGCTCCATGCGCGCTTAATGGTAGCATCTAAGGCGGAAGCAGAGTTACCAGCCCAGCTACCCAAGGAACAGAAAATTAAATCCAGACAGCTTCAAGTTTGGGACAGGGGGACTGTCTCTCTGCTTTTCACAAGGTACTACTGGAAGTGTGCAGGCAATCTGAGACTTTGGGAAAAGACAGATCTAAGTAGCGAAAAAACATTCTCTTTTAAAGCCTTCAGACCATAATCACCAAAAAGAAAAAAAAAAAAAAATCAAGTGAGGATTGAACTCAAGAAGTCAAGTTGGAGGTAAGACCCAAGGTATTTGCTACTTTTATGTTGAAAGGAGACAGCCATTTTAGCTAAAGAAAGGCAACCAACATCTTTCAAAATAGGCCAGAAGTGAGCTGGAAAGACTTGGTTTCATGGTCTTAAATGGCAAAGGGTAACCGACCGGCCAAGCCAGTGCTTTAATGGAGCTGCTTAAATAGCAGTTTTGCCCAGTGCGAGTCACATGGGGGAGGGCTGGTGAAAATAACACGGTTGCTGGCCAGCCCTTCCATGGCGCAGAGTTGCCAAGGAAAGAAATTCAGGGAGGGCTGCCAACATGTGAGAGGCCATCTCGCTCCAGCTTCCCTTTTGTCCCAGGGAAAGACCTTCTGGCAGGGCTGGTGACTTCAGGGGACCACCAATGAAGACAGGCACACGTATTATGCATAGGAAAGAAGAGAAGGAGGGACCGAGACACTGCCCATCACGCCTGCGGGCTCCCGCTGTGGTCCAGCCGGGTGATGTTGTCAGAATCGTGGATTTCTCCTTCCCCTACAACAAAGGGCAGAAGACGGAAGGGGCTGGAAACTTTTCAAGAAGGCTAGGGATTTATGGAGAAGACGATTTAAACAACGACAACATACAGTCCTCAACCATGAAAAGTATTCCATCAATGACCTACTAAGGAAATCTGAATAAATATTCAGAGATCTTTGAAGCCAAAGACTAATCACTTCAGTTACTACCCAAATTTTTCTTAAAGACGGAGCATGCTGATAAAGCCAAAGGTAATTAAAACAAAAGCAAAGGGGGTGTCAACCCCCAATAGTCTCCCCCACTAAATGTGAACCCAAATGCCTCAAATCTCTCTTCTGCCAAAATTCTAATCTGTCCCCACGTATTAATACATGAAAATCAAGGCAGAGGAAGTCAGAGAAACAATCCCTCTAATATTTCAAGTCAGACCACGTGTGCTGGGGGACAGGAAGTTTTCATTTTCACAGAGCTCAACTAAAATAAACCTGTTACTTGAAGACATGAAAATAATATGATCTCATCTTCCCTACCTGAGGAAGAAGGTCATAAAAGTTGCCTTCTTCCGCTTTCATGGGAGCTCTTTCTGCAGTATATTCTCCCTAACAGGAATTACAATTGCACCTCTGAGGTTTATATTGTAATTTCATACCAGTTTTGCTTGTTTGTTTGTTTGTGTCATGTTCAGAAATATGGGACATAGCTTTTATTTGGCTCTGATACAAATCTGTAGACTTAAATGACCATCACTTCATTTACAGTGTGGTATAGAGAGAGTAAAAAGTGTTTGCAAGACCGTTTCTATTAATTAGCCAAAAGGAAAGCAGGTGAACCTCATCCCCTTGCCTTTACTTTTTTCTGTTAAACACGAAATAAGACATCACAGTCTTTGCCCACTCCCTAGAGTCGTCTCATAAACTGAAAGAAAGCAAGTGCCTGAGTGTACCTTCGAGTAATTGTCTGGCTGTTCAGTTGTTTCTTATCAGCCATCATCAGCTTTTCTGTAACAGCCCAGGAACAAGAGTATAGAACAAGCATTCGCACAGACGGCCCTAGGTCTGCAGAGGGCTGAGGCAAGGATCATTAATGCCACTGACATCACTTTTGGCAGCCAGAGAAAAGGGAAAACCTGTGTTTAATCTATTTCCTACTCACCACAAGTTTTAGTCGGAGTCCCCGATAATATGGGTTGCGGTTGACTTTGTGGAAGAATTTGGTAATGCAAGAAAAATGTACTGAATTGAACAAGCATCTTTCAAAGGAACCACGAGGTACCACAGCCATGGGGCCCTCATCTCCCTCCTGTAGGTGTTTTGGTCATTAAACGGGCCCAACAGAGAACAGGGCCATTGCCAGCTGGTCCTAGGAAAGTCAAACTCAGTGTAGGACTCTCCCTACTACACGCATCTGATTAGCATCTCCTGAAACACATCACTGTAAATCACAAATAAAAAGGATTTAGCCTTTGTCTTCCTTCTTCTTGCTTTGAGTATATCAAGGGGAAAGTGTTGGGGAGAATTCATCTGGGATTTTGGCAGTTAAGTATGCGTGTGCATGCTCAGTTACTCAGTCATGTCTGACTCTCTGCGACCCCAGGGACTGGAGCCTGCCAGATCCCTCTGCCCATGGGATTTCCCAGGCAAAAATACTGGAGTGGGTTGCATTTTCTTCTCCAGGGGATCTTCCCAACACAGCGACGGAACCCGCCTCCCCTGCACCTCCCACACTGGCAGGCAGATTCTTTACTATTGCACCATGCAGTTAAGTGAGCTGTTTTTCTTTTTTTCCTTAAGCAGCCTAAATAATGAAAGAACACTCTCTGAAACCGACTGTTTCCCTTGAGTTGCCGCTACCTGAGTGATATGTGAATAACCCGTAAGCAATCTTGAGTTCTAAAATGTAGTTTAGGACACTCCATCCAGCAAGGTTATTTTGAGAATGAAGATAGAGCCATTACATGGTTGTTACATTTTTTTTTAAAGACTGATCAATTTTAACTCAGGACTTATTTCCAAGTTAAACTTAAAAAAAAGACTAAGAATGTACATTCTCTCTTCTCCTGCTTCTCTTCTCTCCATAATTTTGGGTAAGTTACAAACCCTTGTAAACCTCAGAGCTGTCACCGGTAACATGGGCTAACAGTCCCCATTCTATAGGGTCATCACTTGAGGTTCAACAAGATAATACATGAAAAGTTCTCATCATTGCGCCTCACACATAATAAGCCCTCAGACATTAACTCTTACTGGTACTATTCTCATGAAGAACTAGAAATCCTTGGATCTCATATCCCCTCCTGATACCTGAATACATAGCAGCCAAAAATGTCCTGGTGGGAGAAGGAAGCAACAGGAAAGCCACAGATCAGATGGCGGCCAAGAACCCAACCTGAAGTCAAGATTAGGAGGAGTCTTGGGAAGAGAAAAGTTACTTCAGAGAAAAGTCACTTCAGAGAGGAGGTGGGTATGGGGGAAAGGCCAGAACAAAACATAAAAGAGTAACAGTAGTAGTAGTAAAAGGCTAAAAATAGGACCTAGTGAGATGAAGTCCTTGGTCTTTAGACAAAGACCTGCTTACCTATTGAATACAAAGGGAACAGCTCCAGTTGAACACTGGGATAAACAGCATCAGCGGGCCTTTGAGCAGCTCTTCAGTGGATGCCATCTACAGGAATGTCACCGAAAGGCCACTTCTGCTGCTTGCCAGGAAGAAATTAGAAGTTTGAAGATGCCCCACCCTATCTAAGTCAGTGAATGAAAAGACTTATACATGAAAGAATTTACAGAGTTCTCATGAATAGACTTGAATGGATGTTCACTGAGATTCTTTTGCACTATCTCCAGGTGCTAAAGCTTGTTTCTAATTGTTGGGGAAGGAACTGAATGGCTTTTGTTTCCGAATTCTTTTCCTCAATCTCTCAACTGAACAGGAGAGGGAGGCCAGTGCTGCTTGAGGAACTTGACGAACAACTGAAATTGCTGCCAGATGCACATGTCTAATTGTTGGCAGCTGGAAAAGGAAGGGAAGACATTCGAAAGATGATCTAAAATAATTGATAATGAAAAAAAAAATTGATAATGGACACATCGCTCTCATCTCTAAGGTCTCTGAAGCAGACAATGATGCAGATTTCTAACCAACTGCAAACACTTCTTTATTGTCTTGGATAAGGGAGTAAAACTTTTCCAGTGGAAAAGAGGGGCTGACCTTTCACACACTGACCCCAAGCTCCTGGTCCTCCACTTTCATCTTTCAAGACACACTGCCACTGTTCCCATTCTTCCCTCTTTTCTTTCATTATTGGACATCTTAGACTTGTCATTTTTGACCTGGAAAATGGTATTTGCTGAAAATTCCCTACCAGCATGCTGAATTAAGTGCTTCAAGCCAGTTCAGGGCTGATCTAGCAGCATTCTGAAGACAGTTGGGCCAAGTTCTTAATGAAGAGGTAGTGACAACTCTTAAGGAATCCTTATGAAGAATATTTATTGAGGGCTCTGAGGGAATCACAGTCCCAAAGGAAATAAATGGGGTCTGTGAAGGTGATCCCCAGGCCCACTGGAGTACCAGGCAAAAGTCACCTGTACTTCAGCTAAAATGTGCTTGTGGGGCTAAGCCCACTTCTCATGCCCGAGACCCTCTAGCCTCCATGTATTCCATGAAGTCTCTAGAGCATTAATTCTCAATTTGAATGGGTAATAATTTCCCCCCTCAAGAGACACTTAGCAATGCCTGGAAACACTTCTGGTTGTCACAGTTGGGAGTTCAGATAAGAGAGAAACTGTTGGTATTTAGTAAGTAGAGACCAGAAGTGAAAAGTGTTAGTCGCTCAGTTGTGTCTGACTCTTTGCAATCCTATGGACTGTAGACTGCCAGGCTCCTCTGTCCATGGAATTTTCCAGACAACAATACTGGAGGGGTTACCCATTCCCTTCTCCAGGGATCAAACCCCAATCTCCCACACTGTGGGCAGATTCTTTACCATCTCAGCCACCAGGGAAAGCTCAAATGGAGACCAGGAATACTACCAGATATCCTACAGTGCCCAGGGCACCTGTGACAAAGAATTGTTGTTATTGTTGTTTAGTCACTCAGTCATGTCTGACTCTTTTCAACTGTAGTCCACCACGCTCTTCTGTCCATGGGATTCTCCAGGCAAGAACACTGGAGTGAGTTGCCATTTCCTTCTCCAGGAGATCCTCCCGACCCAGGGATCAAACCTGCATCTCTTGCATTGGCAGGCGGGTTCTTTACCACTGAGTTACCTGGTAAGCCCACAGCAAAGAATCACCTGGCCCCAAATGTCAGTTGAGCTGAGTCTGAGGAACCCTGTTCTGAAGTTATTGCTGTAGCTGAGGAAATGGAGGAAGACACACAAATGCTTATCAGCTGTTTCTGGAATTCCCACCAGTTTTAGGGAAGAATCAGAGGGAAGATGTGCTCTTGGTTCTGAGGCTTTATTTCCGACTGTCACACCATGACCTGAGTCCCAACGGTGCCTCCCAATTTATCACTGATGGGAAGTTACCTCTACTGTGTCCTGCTCCCTCATGACCTAGAAGACATCTAGTTAATCTGATTAACCAGTCCTACCCCGTGTTTGCCTGTGTCCCTGCTCCAAAGGAATCTTCTGGACGCAACGAACAAAGCTGACTGAAGAGGAGAGACTAGCAGGATTGCTGAGGCCAAAGCAACAGGTCTAGGGGAAGACTATCATTCTGACCCACATGAGAGAGATCAACCCCACAAAGAAATATATCTGAACACTCCCAGGTCTGTATCTCTGCCCAGCTGAGCCAGGACCTTCTGTCTGGTCTTGAATGAGTCATTTGGTCTCATTTTGCCTCCATAGAACAATGAAGTGGAGAAAACATCTCATTCTCACAATCACTTGCAAAACGCCACTGGATGACAAGAGAAGGACATTGTGAAGCAGAAGACAGTTTCCTTATGTGGCTTGTGAACAGGCTTATTAGTCCTGTTCACTGCCGTTCAAATATCTGGGAGGGGTAAAAAAAATTAAGGATTAGGTCCCCTCTGTTCCAGAGTTAGTCAACTTTTAAAATAAATCCACTAACTTTGCTCTCTAAGGGGCAACTCCTAAGTCACAAAACTGTTTCCCACACGTTGTTTTCACTTTATGAAATAAATATCCACCTTGGAAGATGATTTATTACAAAAAAAAAATAGTCAAAGTACAAGACTGAGATAGAAACAGCAACTGGAATTTCTAAATATAAGATGTGTTCCCAGGAAGACACTTTTAGGTCTGTTTTCCCTCAACTTAAACTTGAAGAAAAATAACAGAGGAGGTGGAGGAAGGGGGCAGGGCACATGTACCATCATCAGTAAGAGAATTCAGGGTTCAAAATTCTAAAATCTAGACCATGCGCAGAAAGAACAAATTGATTTCCAGGTAGTAAAATACAGATTTTTTTTCTGATAAAACTTCGTGATAGTAATAAGAACAGATCCTCTTTTCAATACTGGCCCCAGAAGCTGCTACGGTCCTAAGATACACAAAGAAAACAATAGCGTCTATTCTTTCTTGACTGTAGTCTGAGCTGCTGACAAAATGCCTTCAAAATAAAACCGAACCACACAATTTCACCATTACTATCCACCAGCGACAGGCTATAATTAACACTTAATTAACAGCTCTATGATGAGCTCTGCTGAATTCTGCTCAAAAATTGCCTTACATTTTTTCCATAAAACCAAGTCACCAGTGGACAATGGCCTACCTGTTTCCTTGGCTTCTCCACGCTTTCCTTCCTCAACAATCAGTTAAAGAACGGGACTACGTTGAGGTCCAGACCAAGACAGATTCTTCAGAGATGCTCGTCTTCTGACTTTTAGCTCTCTTCACTCCCAATCATCAGCAGTTCCTAACAGAGACCCTAACACAGCCACTGACTTAGCACACATCGTGTCTTCTTGGAGCCTCCCTAGAGAACTTCCAGTAGAAATAAAAGCCACTGCAGAGTCTTTCAACAGAGGTGTAAGCACTGGGAACACCCAGATCCTTGTCCCATTCTATAGAAATTAGCCGGAGAAAGTCAATAGGAAAGTGACTTGAGAACCACTGCACATAAGTAATAAGCTTGGACCCTTCTCCATGGTGGCCTTGTGCCCCTGCCTTTGGCCATTCAGTGGTTTATTAGCACTTGTTCCAGAGACAGAGCCAGGAAATATAAGAAAAACTCAACAAAAAGTGAACTCATACAATATCACTTATATGTAATGAACTCATACAATATCACCTATACGTGGAATCTAAAATATGATACAAATGAACTTATTTACATAAGAGAAACAGGTTCATAGACTTAGAAAACCAACTCATGGTCACCAAAGGAGAAGCAGGGGAGCGATAAATTAGGAGTTTGGGATTTTCAGATACACACTACTATATGTAAAACAGATCAACAGCAAGGTCCCACTGTATAGCACAGAACTATATTCAATATCCTGTAATAAACCATAATGGAAAAGAATATGAAAAAGAATATATCTATGAATCACTTTGCTATATACCAGAAACTAACACAATGTTATAAATCAATGATACCCCAAATTTTAAAAAGTCCACTTAGCAAGTTTTTCCCACCTGAGAGTTCTACCAAAGTGGTAAGGAGGATGTTACAATGACTAAGCAAAATACACATATGGATGACAATTATCCCAATTTTTGTTTTAGACACCCCATTCCTATGGCTATAGGCAACTTCCACTGCATGATCAAATCACTGTATAGTGGTCTCATGGATTAATAGGAACAGAACAGTCAAAGCAGTCTCAGGCCTGATATTATGGGGACTTCCCCAATGGCTCAGCAGATAAAGAATCCACCTGCCCATGTAGAAGATGCAAGGGACATGAGTTCAATCCCTGGATGGGGAAGATCCCTTGGAGGTGGAAATGGCAACCTACTCCAGTATTCTTGCCTGGAAAATTCCATGGATAGAGGAGCCTGGCGGGCTACAGTCCAAAGGACTGCGAAGAGTCAGACACAACTGAACAAGTGAGCACAGTGGTACCTTGACCGTGTGGTTAGTTAAGAGTTAAAACGATCACTAAATGAGTTGCCTGAGCTCACGAAACTGGTTAGTAGTAGCATGGAGGTAAGATGGAGCCTCTCCACCCACATTCTTTCTAACCATGAGTCACTGAACTCTCAGTAGCCCAACTCTTTAGAAAAGCAAAACAGAAAAAGAAGATAGGATAGTATTCCATATATATACGTGCAAAACAAACTCCGTGGCAGCCCAGTCACTCAGCTACAAGCAGGGGGTTTCTTTAGGTGATGGACGTCAATACAGAGCAGAAAAAGACCTCCTCTAAAGCCTCTGAAGACTATACATTTGTTGTAACTGAAGATTACACAGCAATTTAGTTTGAAATCTTTTAACATCATGGGTATGAACAGGAACTGAGATAGAAGAATACTTGCTAAAAATATTTCTGCTTTTGCAGTACCATGCCTGGCTTTGGCCTCCACTGTTAAGGCATACTAGAGAAAAGTACAGAACAAATAAATCACAAAGAGAGAAAATAAAGCAGTGCTCGTCTCACTTTAATGTGCTTAAGGTCTCCTGAAGATTTGGTTAACAATGCAGATTCTGAATCTCTAGGTTTGCAGTGGGGTGGGCCCCAGATTCTGCATTCCTAACCAGCTCCCAGGTGATGCAGGGGCCCCTGATCGGAGGACCACACTTCAAGGAACAAAGGAGTGGTGATAGTGGCATAGTCGTTAAGTTGCGTCTGACTCTTTTGCGACCCCATGGACTGTATTCCGCCAGGTTCCTCTGTCCACAGGATTTCCTAGGCAAGAATACTGGAGTGAGTGGCCATTTGCTTCTCCAGGGGATCTTCGGAACGCGGGAATCGAACCCACATCTCCTACATTGGCAACTGGAGTCTTTACCACTGAGCCATCAAGGGTTACACACTGAATCAAAATATGCTTCCACTTTCTCCGTGAGTATTAATTCATCCTCCAAAATCTCTCTGAAGAACAAGAATGATTCCACGTGTTGGCATCTCATCCCCGGAACCATCGATGTGTGCAGGGGAAGACCCAGAAGCAGCACACTGGATAGTATCAGGGGATGAGGCAAAGCCGCCATGACTTAAAGGAATCAACATTTGGGAAAAACTGAAAAATAAGCACAAAAAGATAGTCTGTGTGTGCTAATAATTTCCATTCAGGTCAACAGGCAGTAGGAAATTGATCCCCATTTCTACAGGAAGGCAAACAGCCCTGATTCAAGCACATGGCCATCAGTCTGATTTATCAGGTAGTCAGTTATCAGATTCCATTTCCCTATGCATGAAGTTTCACAGGAATGCAAAGCCTTCATTATTAGATGGCAGCTTCATTCCCTGGGCTGGACCCTGTGCTGTGACCAGGAGGTACAAGTTTACTGGTCTGGAACAGAAGCCCAGGCAAGGCAAGCATAGATTTCTAGTGGCTTGAGAAAACAGCAGGAAAATGATGAGGTGGCCAGAGATAGTCTCCAAGAGCTAATTCCACTGGGCACAGCACTTCACATGCCGGGCCTTCCACCCAAGTTGGTTACCCCAACCATTTGGGACAGAGAATGTATTTTGCCAAGATCTCTGGGAGACAACAGGAAGGGACACTGCACCGTGGAAGACTTTAGCACCCCCAGTGCTACCTGTCGGGGACGCAGGCACTTGAACAACCTCAAACAACATCAGTGAGTTCCTGGTAAAATGCCATTAAAAGCACCTAAGTCACTAGCCTGTAGCAAGGCTTAATGAGAGGGTGACTCTAAAACATGTGACACAGACTCTTGACAACTGAGCCAATTACAGAACAATTCATTCATTCTGTCCAGTAGCTAGAAGCCACCAGAAACCATAATGGGAGGGGGACAGAAGAGGAATGAAAGGGGAAAGAAAGTACCTGACATTGAAGCTCTCTGCTCTTGGTCATGCCCAAAAAGTGTTGTCATGGAAACTCCAACATTTACACTCATCATACGACACCACTGGTCTCAAATTAGGAATATTTCCCGAGTTACAGCTGTTTTAACACTGGGTATGAAGGCACTTCCGATGTGGTTTTGAACTTACAATTTAAAAGCTGATCCATTATTAAAATTGATTGTCCTTAGTGAGTATAAAGCACTTTATGCTTTACTAGTTGAAAGGAAAAACTACATCTAAGCATGGTATATTCACACCATATTCCATATATTCCATGAAGTTTAATTTCCTAAGACTGTGGAAAAGCTTCATGTGACTAATACCTTTCCCCTGATAGTTCTTGAGGTTTCTTCTCTTCAACTCTCAGCTTGATTTATCAGTGTTTCATATATAATTGGCACTCAATAACTGTATTATCTAAAAAAGTATCTATATCAAGGAAAATCATAAGTATTCATACACATATTCTAAGGTCCAAAAGACTTAATTAAGGGCAATTTCAGCCAAAGAAGAAATAGGTTATTAAGTTTTCTGAGATTTGCCTCACATTCAGCAGTGGGTAAAGTCAGGGTTTGTTAACCTTTTAAAAGGATTATCCTCTTTTGCTAAATAAAATAAAAATCTCAACCAATTTTTTAACGAGTTAAATACAAGTTAAATATGGCTAAGAAAATAAAGAAATTTTAATATCGATTATAACTGATTTCAAATAATACAAACTCTTGTCTTCTCCTTCCTTCTCAAATATTTCAGCAAACCATTCCTAGGGTAAAGATGTGGTACATAAAATTACCAAATCCGCTAACACCCATGAACACATCACAGTAATTTAGAGTCTTCATCAACAACAGAGCCAGCATTTGCTCCATGTCAGGCACTATATTAGGGGTTTTAATATGCATTGTTTCATTTAATCCTCACAGCCACCCTAAGAGTGTCCTACTATCCCTGTTTAAAAATGAGTAAACTGAGGTTCAAAAAGAATGTGTAAATTCCTCCAGATCTCAAAGCTAGTAAGTGGGGCAATTTGGATTCAAAGCCATGCTCTTGATCATGAATGTATAGACAATGCTATAAAAAGAATGGGTGGAAGTGCTGTCAAACCTCTCATCTAAATAGAGACCACTAGAACATACAAAGTTATTTTTATAAAAGGAAATGAAGAGTAAGCTTCGTGTTTACAAAGGGTAATGAGAAATTACATAGTGAAATGCCATTCTGATAAATCTATATGAAATCAGCTAAAACAACATTTCACATAATAGGCACCTGGATCTCGGAAATGCCTTCACTTCTGGAAAATAGTTTGCAAAAGAGATTGTCATCATAAAAGCACCTCTTCAGCCTTTAATTCATGCCCTCCTGGAAAAACAGTAAATATGAACTCTCTCATTCCCTGGAGAGTCTAGACAGTGGTAGATGCAAGCAACTGGGTGTGACTAATAGATTCTGACAAACAAACACAAACAGAGCCCTAAGGTAAAGAGTGAGGCCTCACATTTACTGGCCCCATAAAATAGAAACCCTTTTCACTCTAGGATCCTAGCTCGTCTGGCCCAATGCTTGCAGCTCAAGATCTAGTGGGCTCGGGGCTATTTTTATCTGACAACTTTTCCTTCAGTCCCTTCCATCCTTTATTTAGAAAGCCAAAATAAAAACCAAAAAAAAGTATACTTATAGAGCCATATACACTAAATACACTAGAATAGGTAAAGAGAAGTCCTCTGACATAAAAACCCACAAAAGAACAGAAGATGAAAAAGTAAATCACAAACAGCTGCATCTCCCCTCCCAATTGTTTACATTCTTAGACATCCACTTTTCAAAAATATTCCCTACGTAGATCAAAACAGGCTGTACTTTGAGAAGGGGCAAACAATGACGTTAGCTTTAAGATATTACACAGTTTACATATAAACAGAGCTGAGTTTATGTGCCTTATTCTGGTTGTCGAGAACAGATCTGAAGGGCTCAAATAGAGAGCTATCATTGTGTTAATTATCTGTCTACAGAAAACTCTAAAATACAAAGGTGACCTTTACAATTCTCTAGCTTGAGTGTATGTTCCCCATTTACGGTGTAAGATACTACTGGTTTCACCAATCAAAATAATCCAAAAAGCTTTCTCAAGTTGAACTTGGGTAGCACAAGCCCTGGCTGACACTGAATGCAGTTACTGGGGGTACTCTGTCCCTTCATTTCCCATTCTTCCCTGCCTCCTCCTCTCAACTTTCCCCCCTCCTCCTCCCAACTTCCCCCCTGCCCTTTCCCCTAATCCCTTCTACCTATTTATCAAATCAGAGCCACCCATAAATACTTCTCAGCATTGATATTGATACTCATCACTATTATTGGCCCCATACCAATAACCACTGTTCAGATTCTTGCCTCTGAGAATTACAACAGGAATCCACAATTAACGAACCCTAAGGGCATGGATCTGCCCATCCCATCATCACCTATGCACCTGGAAGAGGAGAAGGGAGTACTTCAATCTCTAAAAGTCCAGTCTGTTACATTCTCAAGACACCAGCAGTTGGCAAAACTTCTTTAAAACACACCATCCATTCACAGACCTCATGGCATTTACTTTGAACTGTCCATATCAAAGGAGAGACTTCATTCTAAAATGTTCCAGCTTTAACTGAACACAAGCCCACTCCATCAGGAGCAGCCAATTAATGACAGCCAATAAAAAAATTCAGGTAGATAAAAGATTTGGCTGTCCTGAACTATCATTAAGAAATCATTTATCCTATACCCACGTGTTTCAGGTACAAGCCAAGGTGAATCACCAGCTTCATCTTTCTGAGAAAGTTCTGATGTTAAAATCTGGCATTGATGACCTCAGTGAAATCAAAACACATGCTTCATGGAAGGTGGTGAAACAGCCCTGAATATGCATTCCTTGTCAGTGAATCATGGTTGCCTAAAAGTTTCCAAGGACTGTTTGTAAATATTAACCCTACAACAAGGTCAATGTCTTGACATCCAAAAAGGTGGCTCCAAGTGTTTCACACCCCGAGGTTTACATGATGAATAAACAAAACAATATAGTCTACCTTTAGAATATTAGTGAAAAAAGGTAGTTTTGAAATCAGATGACTTTATTGATCAATTATACCTTTACTGATACATTACAATAGCAATGTGAATTCAGACTCAATGGTCCAAACCACAACTCCAATTACAAGGAAGCACCAAACTGACTCCTTTAAGATATAATGGTTCCAAGAAGGCTTTTTATTGATCTTTGCTGCCCAGATTCATCATTAAAAGGGTTGGCTTATGTATATAAGTTTGCTAAGGAGGGAAGTGAAAATGTCTGTAGAAGCTTCAATGCTCTGGAACAGAACTCTTCTAATCAAAAATGTTATAATTTTTAAAAAAAGATATTGGGACTTCCCTGGTGGCTCAGTGGTTAAGACTTTATGTTTCTACTGCAGGGGGCATGGGTTCTACCCCTGGTTGGGAAACAAAGATGCTGCATATCCCGTACAGTGTGACCAAAAAATAATATATATATTTAAAAGAAAAAAGATATGACGGTTTCTCTCCTGAATAGTCTTCAGAGAAGGAAACCACATGTAGCCAAAGAGGGGTCTGGAGGGCTGTATCCTTATTTTCAATGATGAAAGGCAGATATAAGAAGTACAAATTTGATAGTTTATAAAGTGTTACAATGAATGGGTCATGACAATGACTCCAAGTAATACAACATTTGGGGGACCTACAATATACAGAGTGAGAAGTCCTAGCACATAATGGTTAGCACCACTTCTGCAGACCTAGTCCTGGATATGCAAAAAGCCAGCAGCTCCAAAACATGTTCTACAGAACAGGAGCTCCAAGAGAAAGAAGGTTCTGTGGCTATTGACACTTAAGCAGTATCTCCCTCTTGACATTAGAACCTTCACATTTTGTTTAACCATGTGTTTCCTAAACTTCTGATCAAAAAATATGTAGATTTTATTTCACAGCAATGACTCTAACATCCTGTGAAACACACTTTGGAAAAGACTATGTTAAAAATTCCACGACCACCCCCCGCCCCTGACCCCTCGCAAAAAAGCATTTGCCCTTGAACTTTGCTATTCAAAAAATATTATGATGACATATCAGACAAAATAATATACAGAGATAAACTAAAGAAATGTATTGGGGGATGGAAAAGTTGATAAAAAAATTAATTGAACACAAAAATATACTTTGAGAGTATCATATCTGTTTTTCATTCCTAAATTCCTAATATCATTTGTAGTCAATAATTTACAATGTGGCATGCCATATGTCAAAAGTATTATTTGATGCTTTGATTTTTTAAAGAAAATGAATATACAGAGATAAAATGAACTGAAGAGTGGAGAGAGAAAACTTCCTTCCCTAATCATTTAAAATAGACTTGATTTGACTTCAGAAAAATCATCCTTTAGTTTTCCTGGTTCACGTATGAAAGGTGCTTTATTTTTACCTTCATTGGTGGATAAAGGTCATATAAATGAAGTGGTTTATTACTGTACAAATAGTTTTAAATAATAATTGAAGAAATACAGACAAAAGTAAAAATATTTTACATTGCTAGAAAAACCAACTCTACCATTAGTCTACCACTATGACCAACCACCCAGGATGAGTACATTTAAAATTAAAAAAGAAAATGAATGACAATATCATATATTATTTCAAAATATTAAACAGAATATATTATTTTTAGCCTAAATAGTTTCTCAAGATACGGCTGGGTATTCTGGAAAAATGTGAAGTCTGAATGTTTAAATGTGAATATTTAGATGGGCAGAAATTTTACCTTATGAGGTTAAACCTTGATTAATATAGAAATAATTACAACGACTCAGACTATGACTTTGATCCCTTTCTTGGCTTCCAAAAGGCTGCGATGATATGCATATTTTCTAAGATATCTTTATGTATATAAGTTATAAACTCCCAGAAATATGGAAATGAAACAGAAAGAGCGTAACATTTTATAGGAGTCATCAAAAAGGCAATGGTGGCAGGGAAGGGAAGTTAAAGCACCAGATGTAAATGGCAACAGCCCCACAAGGGCTGTTGAGGACACAGCCGGAGAGGACACAGTCCAATCGAAGATGCCTAAAATGTCCAAGGAAGTGGAATTTTTGCAACTCTTCTGATAGACACAGGGATTATCTTGAAGACGTTTTTATAAATCCCTGTAGCAAAAATGCTCAGCACACATTACAAATTATTGTAGCCAATAACTGCAGAATAAGAGAGGCTGTGCAATTATACATTCACTTCTGTTTGTGCCCAGAAGATGACTCATAGAGGCCCAGTGGGGGATCATGTAAAAATAAGCCCTAATATCCAAAACTGCCTGTTTAAGGGGAAAAAAATATTACACAAGGCTCAAAGCACAAAGTCACAACTAGTAAGTAATATTCATTAGGCCCTCATGTAATTGAAATCCAAATGCTCATTTATAAATGTGAGATAAAATTGTTGTATTTTTACAAATGAAATGCTGGTAAATGGAAAAGTTCTTTCCACAAAGCATAACACCTTGTACAGAGCAAACTTACAGAGGTCTGAAACAAATGAACTTCTAAACATGGTACCTGCATGTAATAAAGGGGCAAATGAGTACTGGGTTCTTGAGTCTGAAATTACAAAGGTTTTGACATCGCCAGCAAAGCATGGCAGCTGGCAAACATTCCGAACCATTAACCCACCAAACAGCAGCTGAAGCAAGCCGCATTCCAAAACTCTGCAACCTCTTCTTATAATGTAGTAAAATGCTGATGTGCAGGGAAATTTATTTCCTCTACTAAGGCTGAATGAAGACCATGTGAGCATAGAAGAGCTCATTACAAACAGAGCACAGAGAAATTTTCATATGTATTTTAAAAGTGAATGAAAAGTAACACCAAAACTTAACAATTTTCAAAATTCATGTGAAGGCAAATAAAAACCATTTTTTAAATCTAATTTAAAACATGCCATTTTTTTTTACACTAGCAAAAACTTCAGAGACTCGAACGTCATAATAAAATGTAAATATGCCATGAATCATGAAGCCATGAAAACACACGGAGATGTTTTGTCTTCTAGAGCTCTGTTAGAATTCATACACAGGCTTAGAGAACAGAAAAGTCACTCACAAAATAAGCCCACCTTCCAAACAAAAGTCTTCTCCTTTAGGTGCATAAATTAAATTTAGAGTTCATTTTGCTTGTTTTATTTTTACATTGTTTGTTTTGTTGTCTTGTGCCCTAAAGACAAGATTAAAAGTTAACTTTAAAACCAAGATTCCATAAGTGGCTTTACAAAAATGTTGTCTGAAATATTATTTCAACAAAAGGTAGCATTTAGAATCTCTCTGTTCCTTGGAGCAAGTTGAAATGCCCAGTTAGTTTATAAAATCTCAGTAGCAGAGAATCTCAGGAACAGCAAATCTAATGGTGTCCGGTCCACACTTCCCTACAAAGATAAGCAGTCATCCTTTTTTTCCCTTCTTAATCTGCTGTGGCTCCATTAGTAAGCCCCTAAAAATGTAACCTGGCATTTACACTCTTATCCATCTGGAATGTCTCTACGTCAGAGGAAAACCCTCACCCCCCTGTGAAAGATGAACAAGTACACAGCTGGTGGAGATCTGGGCACGCAGGAAGGAACCCCGCTTAAGTGCCTACATCCACATGGCTCAGTGGTTAATCCTGCATATGCCCTCTTCTTCCCACCTTCTGATGAAGCCAGCGAGGAACTGAGTGTTTTTTTTTTAATCACTGAATTCTGTACTATTATCAGACACCTAACAATTCTTTTGTTGAAAAGATATTACAAGAACAAAGCCTGAAAACTTGCCATCGAAGCTGTCTGAAGTCCAGGGTGTTAACCGTCACTAGAAACCTTGGAAACAAATGTGTACAAGGTTAAGGCCAGTCTTGTGAAAGTAACATTGTGAAATCTAATCCTGCACCTCTGCCCCCCTCCCAGCAGTAGACTCACACATGTGCCTTGCAGTGGAGATTTGGGAATTGCTGAGGTTTTCCACGCTGCTTCCATGAAAACCAACACTTCTAGGTTTCACTGCTGGCTCGCGATGTGAAGCTAAACTTAGACATCAAGCTGCGTTCTCTATCAAGCTACAACATCTCACTGGCGGTGGGCAGGAATGCGAACGTACAGACAATTCCAATTAACTATTGGTTTTAACGCACAAAGCAGGGCAATCAAACCCAGCTCTCTACAAAAGTTAACTACAACAGCAAAAAAAAAAAAAAAAAAAAGCTATGGCATGCTTTCAAAGCCTGGTGGGCTATGGTCCATAGGGTCGCAAAGAGTCAGAAAGGATGGAAGTGACTTAGTACACATGCATGCTTGGTATTAAATTTAGCTTTTGTTGAACCTGAGGTTTTGACAGTACAACCACAGGGGGTGCTATTTACACCATCATCTGTATGAAATAGTCTCAAGGAGTGGTGATCAGGTGGTTGTAGGTTTTATTAAGTCTACCCAGAGGTATAACCGGAAATTATCCATTTTATCTCTGATACTATGCTTATGTAATTCTTCCCAACCACTTTCTCCACACTGGTCAACTGTCAATTACAGTGATAAAGTTTTGCTTCTTGTCTAGTCAGTCAGTTCAGTCACTCAGTCATGTCCGCCTCTTTGCGACCCCATGAACCACAGCACGCCAGGCCTCCCTGTCCATCACCAACCCCCAGAATCCATCCAAACCCATGTCCATAGAGTCAATGATGCCATCCAACCATCTCATCCTCTGTCATCCCCTTCTCCTCCTGCCCTCAATCTTTCTCAGCATCAGGGTCTTTTCCAATGAGTCAGCTCTTCGCATCAGATGGCCAAAGTATTGGAGTTTCAGCTTCAGCATCAGTCCTTCCAGTGAACACCCAGGACTGATCTCCTTTAGGATGGACTGGTTGGATCTCCTTGCAGTCCAAGGGACTCTCAGGAGTCTTCTCCAACACCACAGTTCAAAAGCATCAATTCTTCGGCACTCAGCTTTCTTTTACAGTCCAACTCTCACATCCATACATGGCTACTGGAAAAACTATAGCCTTGACTAGACGGACCTTTGTTGGCAAAGTAATGTCTCTGCTTTCTAATATGCTGTCTAGGTTGGTCATAACTTTCCTTTCAAGGAGTAAGCGTCTTTTAATTTCATGGCTGCAATCACCATCTGCGATGATTCTGGAGCCCAGAAAAACAAAGTCAGCCACTGTTTCCACTGTTTCCCCATCTATTTGCCATGAAGTGATGGGATCGGATGCCATGACCTTAGTTTTCTGAATGTTGAGCTTTAAGCCAACTTTTTCACTCTCCTTTTTTACTTTCATCAAGAGGCTCTTTAGTTCTTCTTCACTTTCTGCCATAAGGGCAGTGTCATCTGCATATCTGAGGTTTTTGATATTTCTCCCGGCAATCTTAATTCCAGCTTGTGCTTCCACCAGCCCAGCGTTTCTCATTATGTACTCTGCATATAAGTTAAATAAGCAGGGTGACAATATACAGCCTTGACATACTCCTTTTCCTATTTGGAACCAGTCTGTTGTTCCATGTCCAGTTCTATCTGTTGCTTCCTGACCTGCATACAGGTTTCTCAAGAGGCCGGTCAGGTGGTCTGGTATGCCCATGTCTTTCTTATCTAAATTTACACTAAATAAAGGTCAGCTGAGCTTTCAAAGAGCCTCCTTCTTCCCACCAAGAATCCTAAATTGCAGATGATATCAAGTTCTAAAATTTGAACAGAACTAAGATTTTACAGGTATTTCAATAAATCTGAAATTCTCCCAAGCCAAGGAATTTGCCCAAAGAAGTGGTGTTTGATCTAGTGAAGTTCCAAGTTGTCAGCCTTGGAACGTAATTGACTGTTTCATTAATGTAACTTGGAAATCACGATAGAGCCATAAACATGGTCACAAATACGAGAGGTTGCCAAGTGACACTGCTTTCCTTCGTAAACTACATGAATACTAAGGTTTATCATTCTTTGAAGTGAAGACCCTTGATTACTGGCTGGTACAGGCACTTCATTCTGATTATCCAAAAAGCATGTAAGGGAGGGCAAAAATGACTGATCTTTCTATAGGGCTGATCTACAGTTCTAGATCCATATAATTCTTGCTTACTACAGAAGCACTCTCAATACAATTAGAAGGCTCTCTAAGGCTCACACTCTTGCAACAACTGGGAATCATTTTCCAGAACAACACAGATTTAACTTTGGTTTGATCGATTAACAAAATTTTTAAAAACCTTGCTCTTCGTGGTAGACAAATGCACTATTACCATCTGAATGTAGCATCCTGACTCAGATTCAATGCCCAGAATTCTTTGGGAAGCCATTACATCTGCCATAGTGTACTAATAACTGAAGACACGTAACTCATGTCTCCTGTGATATAACCATCTAAAAAGGCATGAGACCATAGAAACGTAAAAACAAGATAAAGAGCAAAACATTACAATGTAAATTTTACCTACCAGGTAAATTTTACCTACCAGGTACCTACAATTTCTGTTGCCAGAACTCAATTTTGTTGCTACAGCTGGAAAACAACCACAGACAATACATATATGGGTTTACCTGTGCCCCACAAAATGACAGAAACAAGCAATGGTCAGATTTTAGGCTCTAAGACTAATCTGTTGACTCAGTGCAGTGTGCAGTCAGTAAAACCACATATTTCACTGTAAATCAGAAATAAGAATACAAAAGAGAGAAAGAAAGATAGTGCTAAGTCATGTCCGACTCTTGTGATCCCATGAACTGTAGCCCACCAGGTTCCAACGTCCATGGGATTCTCCAGGCAAGAATACTGGAGTGGATTGCCATTTCCTTCTCCAGGGGAACTTCCTGACCCAGGGATTGAACCCAAGTCTCCCGCATTGCTGGCAGATGCTTTACCGACTGAGCTCTGTGGGAAGCTTTTAAGAATACAAAAGGGACTGCACATAAAGCCAAACTGAGGGGTGAGGGAGGGATGGATCAGGAGTTAGAGATTAGTAGATGCAAACTACTATATACAGAACGGATAAACAAGCTCTTGCTATTTAGCACAAGGAACTATATTTGATATCCCGTGATAAACCATAATGGAAAAAAAGAATATATAGGGAATTCCCTGGTAGTCCAGTGGTTAGGACTCCATTCTTCCACTGCAGGGGGCCTGGGTTTGATCCCTGGTCAGGGAACCAAGATCCTGCAAGCTGTGCAGTGTGACCAGAAAAAAAAGGAAAAGAGTGTGTGTGTGTGTGTGTGTGTGTGTGTGTGCGCGCGCGCGCATGTATACTGAATCACTTTGCTGTACAGAAATTAACACAACCTTGCCAGTCAACTATTCTTCAATAAAATTTAAAAAAAAAATCAGCTCAGAGTAACAAGCCTATAAACCGAAAGCAAGGAATCAGGTAAGGAAAACAGCTAACAAGTGATCTGCCCAAATATAAATAGGTTATTTTTATTCTTATGGCATATTATAATGCTATTTTGATCACCCAGAAGAGAACAAGACTACCTTCAGAACATTCTGTGTCTTTATCTTCCTTTAAATGCTTTTGTAGTAAAGAAGGCACAGAAATTTTCTGAATGGAAAGATAAAAGGGGAAAAGAGACAATATCTTCAAAGGCAAGAGATGAAGATAGTGTAAGGAATAAAGAAGCTTCGAAGACCACATGGCTGAAGCGCTTACACTGGAGGGTCTTGTTAGTTTTAAATTCACCATTCTCTAAATATTCCCCATACCACTCTATTTTCAGCTCCTTTTTATTCAAATGACTACATTTTTAGGGTTTTTCTTTTTATACCATATTGTGGTTTCTTCAGTCCTGGAATTATGCAAGGTTCTGTATGAAGGCTCTCTGGGAAGGCTACTATGCACATTTATGACAAAAATATGACAAACAAAATCCATGAGAAGTGCCAAAGATGCCACATCTCAGATCCTGGTGGTTCCCCCACTTTGAATGCTAGCATGACAATGAAATGAGCCACTCAGAGAGCGTGACTTTCAAAAGATACCATCTGCTTTCTCTCCCTCTCTAGCACCAATGATCCAAAACATTATAGTACATTTGATTTCCGATGCCCAAGGTATCAACATTTTTGTGGTCTTTCTTGGTTTCTATAAGTTATATTCCATTTGGAATTACTCATTATCCTCACAATAATTTCAAATCAATTTTAAATGTCATCAGAAAGGATGTTACATGAATCCCCCATTCACAAAAACTCTGACTTCTGAATTGAATTTCTCTTTAGCAATACCAAAATTATTCTTGTCTTCTTTGGCAATACCAACAATGAACCTCAGGACATTTAAGATATCCTACTTAATATAGAAATCTTTGAATCAGTCACTTAGTAGTCAGAGCTTCAAAACTCATTTATATCAATGTCATACAATATATAAACCACAAAACAAATACTAGTACTAAGATGAAAATCCTTGACATAACTTTGCAAAGGAAGCATGGATAACTTTTAACAGTACACAATCCAGTATCATTTTTACCCCATTTGAAAACAAGTTTTATGATTTTCTTCCCACACCAGATTTTCTAAATAATATTTTGCTTTTGCTTTTATTGCACTAATTAAAGTGTGTGATCCTTCGGTGATAACAAGGGATCACTAAAAAAATGTGACAAAGATTCAAATTTTAAAATACGGATTTTTAAAATTGGACTTCACAAACCTAACACATAAAGACTGGGGAAAAGAGAGAACAAATGAGGATGTTATGAATCCAGAAAAGGAGCTGAGGCAGCCGATCATGGTGTTGGCATCATGGCATCATCACCTCTGTGCAAGAATGCTCTATAGTCAACTTATAAACTCAGTGTTATAACTCATAAGTGTTATAAGTTCAGTGTTATAAGTGTTTTAAGACATAAGTGGTATAAGTTCAGTGTTGGGAGTCATCAAGTTCTTATGCTCATCTGTACATATGTGAAGGAAATCCTAGTGGCTCAGTCGTCTAAAGAATCTGCCTGCTAATGCAGGAGACGCAGGAGATGCGGGTTCAATCCCTGGGCCAGGAAGATCCCCTGAAGTAGGAAAAGGCAACCCACTCCAGTATTCTTGCCTGGAAAATTCCATGGACAGAAGAGCCTAGCAGGCTATGGTTTATAGGGTCTCGGAGAGCTGGACACAAAGCAGCCCCCATGCATACACACGTGAGCAGATCAGAACCAGGTCACCTGCCTAACTGGTTTTCCTACAAGATTATGCCCCACATGCGACCAACAAAGTGCTCCCTAAAAATCTTAAAAATGCAACAAACTAGTGAATATAACAAAAGTAAAGCAGACTCACAGAACTAGAGAACAAACTAGTAGTTACCAGTGGGGACAGGGAAGGGGGGAGGGGAAAGGGTAGGATAGTAAGAGGGACAAGCTACTAGGTAAAAAACAAGCTTCAAGGATATACTATGCCACACAGGGAACATAGCCAATATTTTATAATAACTATAAATGGAGTATAACCTTTAAAAATTATGAATCACTATATTGTACATCTATAACTTAATATTGTATAGCAACTATATGTCAACAACAAAAAAAATTAATTAAAACAAATAAAGACCTAATGGGGCACAATGACACTGACATGATAGTTACAGAAATACCATCACTATAACGCTTAGAACTCTACCACCCAAATTTTCATTCTTGATAATTCTCTTCAAAGCCAACAAAATTCGCTTCTATTTCCATTTCCTTCCCCTTGGATTATACCCCTATCTACCTCAATCTCACGCTAGCACTTCATCAATTCATATTTCTTTCTTAGGAAAAAAAAAAATCTGCTCAAACTCTCCTCCTTCAGGAAACACACAGTTGAGCTGACATGGGAATTCGACATGAGATAATCCCTTTAAGATCTAAAATGTTATTGACTAGTAAGTAGCAAGCTCTTCATGAATAGCTATTTGTTGTCAGACAAACTACTTTGGAGGGTCCTCTTGATGCAGCTGTCTTCAGGACTGGTTCATATCCAGCACTCAAGGCCAGGAGGAATTTTGATGGAGGCCCTGTGAGGAATCGGCAACTTACTTGCGTTTGCTACAAAGTTGGCTAGCATCACTGTTCCAGTGAGTTCTTGAAAACAACCCATGAGCACTAATGGCCTTTCTTGGGCCCACAGGAGTGAAATATCTCTGGAGTTTTGCCACCTGCTTGTTTAACAACTGGCCTCGCAGCTCTGAAACAGTAAGAAACTTCAGTTTCTACTGAGCAAAATGTGGGGGGCAAAATAACTGGCTTCCCATGACTATCTTCTACCACACCCTGAAAAGAAATATGTATGATGCCATTATCAGCTGAACCTAACTGGTACCAGAATAAGGCCATTTTTAAAAGTAAAATCTATTTAACACGGGGACCTGATTTTCATAGTGAAAAAGAAAAAAAAAAAAAGGCAAGGGAGAGGTTGAATGGAATTTTTTATCGGGAAAACTAAAATATTGGACATATTCAAACTAAAATATATGAGAAAGAGCTCTTTTATCCCATGTTTATCAAAAAAGCCTCACTGCATCTACTAGCAAAGTCTCAGAATGAACAGATTGTGATTGAGTGTTCATTTTTTGGATTATTTATCCTTCATGTTTCATCTTTGATTTCTTGTTTGGTTTTCATAGAACAACCATATAAAGGATCATTTCTATAAAAATAGTCAAAGGCTTCACTAGTTTCCCCAAGGGCCTCTCTTAATCTGATAGCTTTACCATTTGCATTAAAAGTACTAAGAAAATAATTATCTTTGATTTGTTTCTTCAACCACTGACTCATCTAATTCTGCTAGATCTTATCATTGACTACTTGTGAATCCTAGCCTTTCTTTAACGACTCTCATTGACTTCATGAAATCCTGCACCTTTTGCAAAATGCACGTTTTCACTGTTGACTATAATGACAGAGGCACAGTCCCTGGTTTAATGATCATTGTTGTTCAGTCGCTAAATTGTGTCCCACTGTATATGGACTCTACCAGCCTCCCTTCCTTAGTTATTTGTAATATGATTATAACTCAGACTTCTACAAATCCATTTAGAGAGAGAAAAAACTCATTTAATTATGTTGTTTTTAGTCCGCTTAAGTCATGTCTGACTCTCTGCAACCCGATGGACTGTAGCCCACCAGGCTCCTCTGTCCATGGGATTTCCCAGGCAAAAATACTGGAGTGGGTTGCCATTTCCTTCTCCAGGGAATCTTCCCAACCCAGGGATTGAACCCATCTCTTCTGCATTGGCAGTGGATTCTTTATCACTGAACCACTAGGGAAACTTGGTATTAATAACAGTGAGATAATACACAAGGGGAGTTTTAAAGTGGTTCATTCATAAATGGATATTTTTATAGCTTCTACTTCCCAACTAAATCCTTATAGCTGCAGGAACTTGTATCATGAAGATCACTCTTCCACCACCACCCACCCCAGTCACCCATCTATTAGGGTTTCATCAACCCGTTCACACGTCCCTATGAAACTACTATAGCCAGCTGTCCAGAGCAGCTCCAAATAAGAGTGATCACAGAATTAACACCTTAAAGCACATGGCATATCCAAACATCATGAAAAGTTACTTCGGCCAACATTTTCCAGGAAGTAGGTAAAATCCGATTTAAAGAAAGCAATAAAAGTCAGTGCTAACTCATGCTACCTGACTGGTGCCATATGTTTCCATGATAGGTTTTAAATGTCACAGAAAGAATGCTCTGAAACCTAGGTGCTGGAGCAGACTAGTCTCTAGCATACACAAGATTAAAGGATTAAAATGAACTAATATTGCACTTCCTAAAACACACAGATTTCCACTCAGGGCCAGTCAACTGGCAGCCAACTGATACCAGAGAGTCTAAATTTGGATCTCATAATCTAAAAACCACTTAAGATAAAAAGAGTGCTGAAATAAGTACAAGCACCAATAGGGCCAATATGGGAATGGGTCATGTCAGGTGACATGGATTCCAAAACAAAAACAACCGAATCAAGGTATAAAAACTGGGTTAGTTATTTATACTTCGTATGCTTGTTGGAGGCTTATACCAAGGCTCCTACCTCAGAAGGAAGGGCTTTTGCCATTCCTTTTTTTTTTTGGTGGGGGGGGGATGTTGGATGATCTCTCGGTTTATTTTTTTATTAATTATTTTTAATTAGAGGGTAATTGCATTACAATGTTGTGCTGGTTTCTGCCACACATCAACATGTGTCAGCCATAGGTATACATATGTCCTCTCCCTCTTAATTTCCCATCCCACCACTCTAGGTTATCACAGAACACTGGGTTTGAGCTTCCTATGTCATACAGAAAATTCCTACTATTTTACATACAGTAATGTATATGTTCCAATGCTACCCTCTCAATTCATTCTACCCCCTCCTTCCCCCACTGTGTCCGCAGGTCTGTTTTTTATGTCTACAACTCCATTGTTGCTGTTATTGTTCAGTCGCTCAGCCATGACTGACTATTTGCGACCACATGGACTGCAGCATGCCAGGCCTCCCTGTCCCTCACTATCTCCCAGAGTTTGCCCAACCATCTCCATTATTATCCTGCAAACAAGTTCATCAATACCATCTTTCTAGATTCTGTGTGTATTTGTGTGTGTGTGTGAGAGTCACTCAGTCGTGTCCAACTCTTTGCGACCCCACAGGCTGTAGCCTGTCAGGCTTCTAGACTCCATATACATATATGCGTTAATAATGCCATTCTATACAGAAGAATTGGGATCTGGCTTTAAAGAAACTAGAGAGGCATGTCTTACAAGGAAGGTGTCAACAATCACCAGGTGGGCGGCCGAGCATCCAGCTTGGCCTGGAACTAAGACCAAACTGTAGTCATAGTATTCAAAGGACCCCGTTTGGCCAATGGGCATCCCAGGGGCCTGAGCAGTAGGCTGCAATGGCAAGACTGAAGAGGAAATCTCCTGAATGCACCCCTGGGTGATGCTGGGAATGAATGTAGGAAAACCAATCTAGGTCACAGGTGGCTTTAGTTCCTATCTAAGAGATCCCAGCTGATTGGCTCTATCAAAAGAAAAACTCCATACAGAAGAACTCCATGTCTCTGCAATAGGAAACTTGATAGACATGTTGGGTGGTCCTGGCACATATGCTAACCTCTCTTAATGGAATTCCCATCACACTTAGAATGAATCCAAATGACTCACCACAGTCTATCAAACCCGCCAGGATCTGGCCTTAAATTACTAGTCCAGGCACATCTCCCACCTCTCTCTCTGCTCCTCTGGAAGCATTGGAACATGCTGGAATCGTTTCCATCGTAGGACTCCATCCGCTGCAGCTCCTCCTGAGAACAGTCGTCAGCAGCACAGTTTACATGACTTTCTCCTGCACCTCATTCAGGTGTTTGCTCAACACTGCCTCCTTTTCTGACTACCCTTATCAAAAACAGCCCATGCTACTACTTCACCTCTATCACTATCCACTACTTAATATTCTCTGCAATGCTTAGTCTCTGAAATTACATGACTTTTGTTTGCTTGTTTATCATTTGTCTCTTCCACTGCAATCATATATACTCCATGAGGACAAAAGAAATTTCACTCTGCCTGAGTCACTAGAGAATCTCCATTTTCCAAAAACATATCTGGGCACAGAATAGATATTCAACAAGTAACTGGACACATTTTGATTGCATTGATACAAATACATTTTATGACGTAATAACGAAAATAAGCAAATAATCACTGATAAGATGAAAACAACCCCAGTCACAGCCAAAGGGCTAATCAAAGGCAAAAGTGTTTGTGTACTGCGTAATATGCCAAGAGTTGACTGGCAAAACTGCCTGGAGCACTCCTCTGTATTTGCTGACCTTAAAATCCACTTGAAACTAGGCTCTGGCTATTACCAATTTGGATGCCCTCAAAAGTTCACTAAGTTCTTGATTCTTTTTTAAAAGTCATGAGAGCTGACTGAGGCAGGATAGATGGTACCTTCTGTGACCCGTTCTCCAACAGCATTGTAACACTTATTTGCATGACAGGACCATTCACACAGTCTCTGTATTTTATGGAACTCCATTCAGTATAGCTCAATATTGTTTATACAACTGAAAAGATAATCAGAACCTAGAAACTGGTACTAGAATTCTCCAAATCCAATGCTACCACCATCACCAAATCACTCTGTGACCACAAGAATGCTCTTAAAAGCATTGAAGACATGCCAAAGATTGCAATCAATGGCACAGAGTCAGAAAAGAGTTATGAACAAACAATGAAACTGAAGTCAACTGAGGACATCAGCCCTTGCCCAGCCAAGGATGGTCACTGGCAACACAGAATACAAACGTCAAAAGCAGGACAGTCCAGGTCCCTATGATCAGTGACTGACAAATAAAAAGAAGCTCAATCAAGACTGCCCACGGTGTCTCTGGGAAGTTCAAAATTAGACCAAAGCAGTCCAGGCCTCTAGCACCCCATGGAACCACTTCCGGGTATAGCCTTCCAGCCAACCAGGCCATGGATGGAAGACATAGCCATGCAGGACATGTCATTTCAGGCTTCTTAAGAGTTTCACTGCCTCTTAGGCAAAGAACTGACTCACTGGAAAAGACCCTGATGCTGGGAAAGATTGAAGGCAGGAGAAGGGGGTGACAGAGATCAAGATGGTTGGATGGCATCACCGACTCGATGGATATGAATTTGAGCAAGCTCTGAGAGTTGGTGATGGACAGGGAAATCTGGCGTGCTGCAGTCCATGGGGTCAAAAAGAGTCGGACACAACTGAGTGACTGAACTGAACTAAAGAGTTCCACAAGAGGCGAGAGACTTAACTTCCATTTGAAAAGCAACAACTTACCCTCCCATCATTATAACATCAAAGTTGTTTAATAAAGTGATTCTTTTAATGGTAAAAGGGGAGATAAGAGGATGATTCCGCTGGTCATTATCTCTAGAAAACTTTGCATCTATGACTCTTGGAAAACAGGTGTGTACAAAAAGTCATAAGCCAATGGGACAGTCTTCCAGCTTTTCTGAATGAACTCAGGTCACACTGATAAAAAGCATACATTTACCTTAGTTAAGACATATCATCCATTGATTGCATTACTATTATATAAGACATGCCCTTTCAAGTTGTGTAAAATACAGCATCATGGTTTTCATTGCTCTCCTATATGAGAAGTACAGTCACTGGGAATATACTCCTCTCCCAGAAACAAAACAGGAGGTTGAAAAAAAGAGCACTAATAAAGTTCTAGTAGTCATAAATGCATTTTTAAAACTTTATGGTTAGGGTTGACTAAGTCATAGATGCTCCAAGAGAAGGAAATGGCAACTCACTCCAGTATTCTTGCCTAGGAAATCCCATTTGTCAGAGAAGTCTGGCAGGCTACAGTCCATGGGGTCGCAAAGAGTTGGTCATGGCTTAGTGACTGAGCACTCACTCAGGATGATAAGGGTTCTTGGCTGATACTACCACAAAAAAAGCTGTGTCATCTTGAGCAAGTTATTCAGCTTCTCTGGGCCTAAGTTTAAAAGTGAAGTGAAGTCGCTCAGTCGTGTCCGACTCTTTGAAACCCCGTGGACTATAGTCTACCAGGCTCCTCCATCCATGGGATTCTCCAGGCAGGAATAGTGGAGTGGGTTGCCATTTATTTATAAAATGAATGTTTTAAGCTTTATCATCTTTAAGGACGCTTACAGCCCTAATATTCTTCTTAATAAACTCAAGAGAGTCATACATGGTTTACAAAATCCACTCTACATGGAAAACAAAATAGCAATAATAACTAAAATGCTAACTCCTGACCTCTGGGTAATTATAAATCATTAAGTAACTATGGCCAATGACTAGCTACAGAAGTGTGACACAGTTTTACACCTCCTCCAGTTTACTCCATTGTACTCATTTTTCCCGTTTTCTTTTTCCTTGACCAATGGAGCTGAATGCCCTGAACTTTGGACTACAAATGCACCAAGTGAGCCCTTAAAATTATTGTTTTCTACAGCTAACTAGCGTTGTACACCTGAGCAAAGGAAGGAGCACGCGGCTGTAGACGCCTCTGCGGTCATGTGTACCCCCCTGCCATTTGTTGTTGCCGTTGTACAATTGCTAAGTCACGTCTGACTCTTTGTGACCCCATGGACTGCTGCATACCAGGCTGCTCTCTCCTCCATCTTCTAGAGATTGCCCAAATGCATGCCCATTGAGTCGCTGATGCTATCTAACCATCTCATCCTCTGCCTCCCTCTTCTCTTTTGGCCTTCCATCTTTCCCAGCATCAGGGTCTTTTCCAATGAGTTGGCTCTTCCCATTAGGTGGCCAAAGCATTGGAGCTTCAGCTTCGATCCTTCCAATGAATATTCGGGGTCATTATCCTTCCCCCAAAACCATGACCTTGAAAAATGCAAGTCAGGACCAAGAATGTGCTCACATCTAAATACCCACTCTCCCCTGTGGGGGAAAAATAAAAGGTAACCTTCAAAATCACAACATAGCCTACACTACCAAGGTCATTTTACCCCAGCAAGAGGAAATCCCATTCTTTCAGCTAGCTTACACGGTCCAAAAAGCTTGCTTTCTTTAGGACTAGTAAATTGCACCATTCAAATTCTAAGACCAGCTTGAAAGAGTTAATCACTAAGTAAGTGACTCATACTTTCCTTTCCCTGTGGCCTCAAGATGGTCACCATTCTACCCAGCACAGCCAGGAACACCAGTTTTCTCTGGCAAAGGGTGCTGGGACTCCAGAGTAGAGATATTTATCAACAAGAATTCTGGGGAAGGAAACATTCAGTGCCACCCATCAATACTTTTATTTTCCATATTTAGTGTATAAAAAAATCCACAGGAACTATAAAATGCATGCACATACCTCCTTTTAAAATTTAACAAATACACTGCAGTCTTTAAACTTGATTTATACTTTCAGCTTCTAAAATAATTTAGCCCACGTGTAGAACTTTGTTCCTTCTGTGCCAAACTAATAATTCCTAGAATTTCACAGTACAAAATACTCTTGCTCCAAGAAACAAATATCTGAACTAGAGAGTCAGAGTCAATGTATCTTTTCAGGCACTCAGTCACAATATACTTTTCCAGTCAAGATGTATAGGAAGCTGACTGAACTCGGAAAGCATTTTGAATAAGGAACAAACATAAACCAAAAGCATCCTTTTGTTGTAAGGGCAAAGGGGGAGTGGAGGGATTTAAATTCAAACCAATGCAAATCTTAGGCTCAAAAGGCAATTCATAGTTTCCAATTGCACTTTTACTTCATTCAAACAAAACTGTGAGATTGAGGAAATACCACTATAGCCAATGTTATGGACCAGAAAATTAGGTCAAAGAAAGTTGGATCCCAGGAAGTGGATGAATCAGGAATAAAATTCACATCTCCTTATTTCCTACCCATGCTGGTTCTATCATATCATTCAACCCTTCATGTATTATAGTCCACCTGGCCTTGCCTTGTAAACATATACAGAATCAACCTTATATGCACACACACAGTAGATGAGCCAATGGGATGAGTGAACAATAATACAAGGTTCTTCTCCTAGCAGAGTAAATACTATTGAGTAGTAGGAAATGAAATAATCTTATCAAGACAGGAAAAATGATGCTGGCAAATTCTCCCCAGATCCCTAAGCCCCTCTACCCCCCCTTTCTAAAATCCTCTTACAGAAGCTGATTACAAGAAATCAGGAAAGCAGAACTGAAACCAAAAGCTTATCTGACTGATAAGGACATACTTACACAGGATGCAATAAATTACCATTGCTTCCTGTTTTAAGTATTCTTATCTGGAGGACACTAAATGTTTTTTTTTTTTTTTTTACCACAGAACCTCACATTTAGGACACGTCCTAAAATAGGAGCTTCTGATCTTCAGCTGTCAGCTGAAATTGTTTCATAAATAGCCCAGCATATGTACTCTGGAGGCTTGCTAACACTCTAAATGCAAATATAGTCCAGTCACACCAATTCCTCTTAGACTTTGGTGGCAATTGAGAAGGTGCAAAATCCAGCAGCCCCAGAAATTCTACAGAGGATCCCATGAATGTCCCCAGTCAATGACCTATGGACCTCTATTTGGTTATTTTTGGAATTTTGAAACAAAAGCCATTAACAGAAACAGATCCCTATTTTTAATATCTGGTTCGTAAAAGAACGAAGATTTATTTCAGGTCAGTTAATTTTTAAACAAGTTTAAAAATAGTTTTTGCCCAGAGATTCATTTTGATGAAAAGGATGTGTTTAAGGAAACCCTTGGGTCCTATATTTTTAAACAACTTTTCCAGAAGCTTTGCTAGTCAACAAGTACAGACAACAAAACTGATTATACGGGAACGTGCTTGAAAAATTACACGTGTAACCCAAGGTAAGAATACATGCAGACACACACATACACAGTATAAAAGACGCCTAGCTATAATCTTTATGATCTAGTATGTCAGGAATTCTATTGCCAGAATTACACAACAAGTTGAAACAATTTCAGAGAGAGAGAGAGAGGAGAAAAAAAAAAAAAAATCAATGTTTTCCAAAAAAAAAAAAGAACTATGGCACATAACATAAATGGCCTGGGACTGTATCACTTGTCTTTTGTGTCCTTGTATTTGAGCAAAATATCCATGCCTTTATGGCCCTCTTATCACTCTATGATTACCTGCCCTACAGCACACTCACCCCAGGTGGGTAAAAAGGGGTTTGACTGTTCTCAATGGATGTCAATCTACAAATGTAGCCTTAAGATTGATTTCACCTTGAACATAGTAAATGCTCAAAAATTTTTGTTGAGTGTTGAAAAACTCTTCAATATGCTCTTCAAGCCCCTTTTAGCCATTTGTTAAGTAATTGCTTTTTTTTAAGCCCAAGTGATAAGCACAGATTCCCACCGAGTGGCCCCTTTATGAGTCTAGGAACAATTCTGCAATCCAGGAAGGAAAGTCCTGTCCCCAGACTACAAGTCCAGACAGGAATGAATTTTGTGGCCGTCTTGTGAAATCCATGTCTGGTGTGAACCACGTCTTGTGTGAACCACACTACACCCAGACCAGGCTGCAGTGCCTGGCCAGTTCCAGATTCCTATTGCAGAATCGATGATGACCATGCTCACAGGATCTGCATTATTAACTTGATTCTTTGAGACCTGGGAAAGAATTACGGTAAGAAAAAAAATGTGTTTTTAAAATATCTATGTGAAGTTGCTTCAGTTGTGTCAGACTCTTTGCAACCCTAACTATAGCCTCCCCCACCAGGCTCCTCTGTCCATTGGATTCTCCAGGCAAGAATACTCAAGTGAGTTGCCATGCACTTCTCCAGCGGATCTTCCCGACACAGCGATCAAACCCACGTCTCATAGGTCACCTGCATTGGTAGGTGGGTTCTTTACCACTAGTGCCACCAAAATAGCTATAGCAAGGCAATATCATAAAATATTCTTTAAAAGATTACTAGTGGAAGGATTCATATAACTGTTTCAAAAAATCCAAGTAGCTAGGTCCTTGGAGGAAGACAGCTCAAGAAGGCGCTGGTGATCACAGTGGCTCCAAGGTGATACAAAAATCTATAATGTTCTGATTTGCATTTCTCTAATAACTAGCGATTTGAACATCTTTTCATGTGCCCATTGGCCATCTGTATGTCCTCTTCCACACTGGTCAGAATGGCTATCATAAAAAAATCCACAAACGACAAACGCTGAAGAGGGTGTGGAGAAAAGAGGACCCTCCTACAGTGATGATAGTAGCGTAACTTGGTATAGCTACTGTGGAGAACAATATGGAGGTTCCTTAAAAAACTAAAAATAGAGCTACCATCACCTTGAAATCCCACCTCTCGGCATATATCTGGAGAGAAACATGACCCAAAAGGATACATGCACCCCAATGTTCATTGCAGCACTGTTTATAATAGCCAATACATGTAAGCAAATGTCCATCGACAGAAGAATGGATAAAGAAAATGTGGTACATATATACAACAGAATGAATTCTCAGCCTTAAAAAAAATGAAATAATTCCATTTGCAGCAACAAAGACAGACCTAGAGAGTGTCATACCAAGTGAAGTAAGTCAGACGTAGGGGAAATATCATATGTTTGTTTATCTAGTCCACTGACCTCTTATGGGATATTTTCTTACATGCGTTTGAAGACCTTTGTGAAGTCAGCTTTTAGTTTTTTTAGGAAACAAACTATGGTACATCCATATAACAGAATATTATTCAGCAACATAAAGAAATGAACTATCAAGCCACAAAAAAGGACATGAATGAATCTTAATGAGCATACCACGAAGCAACAGAAGACAGTCTGCTAAATAAATGTATGTGCTGTGTGATTCCAATTATATAACATTTTGGAAAAGGCAAAACCACAGAGATGTTAAACAGATCAGTGGTTTACCCCCAGATGCTGGGTATTAGGAAGAGGTTTAAATAGGGAAGCACAGGGAGAGTGAAACTATTCTGCATGATATTGTAATGGTAAACACAAGACAACAAGCATTTGTCAAAACCTAGAACTTTATAGCAAAAAAAATAAACCTTAAGTGTATGCAAAAAAAAATTTTTTTAATTCAAGAGGTCATTGATTATAGGTGGAATACAGAATGTGATGGAAGCATCTAGATATATCACCAATGCATGAGACAATCTCCCTGAAGCAGGTGGAGATATGAGGTGCTGACCTAAGTAACTCTGGAAATGTGGCAAAAATCTACAAAACTAAAGGCAAAAGAAACTGCACTCTAGTTGATAAAGTCGTTTCCTATAGGGCATCTGTTGACAATTCTGACACTGCTACATACACGTATGCAGTGGAATTGAACCAGTAAGTACATGGATGAAGGGTGATGATAGCCAGGTTTCTCCATGTTGGGGTGGGAGGTAAAGATAAACAAAGGGCAGAGGCTAGAATAATCCACCAATAATCTGATCAATAATGATCCATTCATCAGAGTTCAGATATTAGTATGAACCCAAGATTAGCTTAAGTTACTTACAGATGGTTACATGCAGAAATTTTTATAGATATATGTGTGTATTTAGTTGCTCAACCGTGTCTGACTCTTTGCAACCCTTTGGACTGTAGTCTGCCAGCCGACTCTGTCCGTGTGTATATGTACATGTGAATATATATATATATACACACATATATATATACACACACACATGGGCTTCTCAGGTGATGCTAGTGGTAAAGAGTCCACCTGCAATGCAGGAGATGCAGGTTCAATCCCTGGGTCAGGAAGATACCCTGGAATAGGGAAAGGCAGCCCACTCCAACATTCCTGCCTGGAAAATTCCATGGACAGAGGAGCCTGGCAGGCTACAGTCCATGGGGCCACAAAGAGTCAGAAACGACTGAGCAAACATACATATATATATATGTATACTATATATTATTACATATATTATATATTATTATATAAACATATATATAGTATTATATATATCTAGGTTAATATACACACATACATTTCCTTGCTCTGACAGCTAAGAGAGCAAAAAAGAAATAACATTCCAGTAGCAACAAAGAAATCTAGTGCCAAGATCTTGGTTTCTAACACAGTTCTCCAGTAGAAGGAATCAGAGCTCCCTAGACGAATGGATGATATTAGGACAGGGGCAGGAAATAAATAAGATAATCACGGAGCATCTTACAACAATAGAAAATAGAGAAATGTTTTAAAACATTTCTACTGGATTAAAAATGAGTGATAAAACAAGGTTAGGTGATTATAAAAAATATTCATGTGTTCTGTTCTCTAAATGGTTTTCAAACACCTTTAAATTTCCTGGCCACTTTAAAGAACCCTAAATGGTAAATTATATTTGATGAATTCTTCTTTTTTATAGAAAAGTAGGATGATGCAAAATTTCTTTCTGAGGAAAATGACTGCAATTAAATGTCAGCAAATAAATATATATTTGAAACCCAGAAAGTCATATTCAGTTTAGTGAACACTGTCTACTCACTGATGAAACAGTTCATGTTTATGGCTATTGTCTTCTAAGAATTTCTGTTTAAATTTATTTCCAGTCTCATTTCCTCTTTTAGTAAACTGATTAATAACAATAGCAATGCTGCTATAATTTCCTGTTTTATATTCTGCACATTTAAATGCATTGTTTTATTTCTTTAATGTTTTTTTAGAACCTTACTGTACCTTATAGAAGTTTATATATATATATATAAATTTAAATATTCTGATAAAAATATAATTTATATCTTCAATTTAAAAATAAAAAGGACAGGGGCCTTGTTTCTTGTCATCACTACTAAAATCAAAGTGAGGGAAATAATCTCACATTTCCTCACCATAAAACCTGGTAACCACTAAAAAAGTCACCTCAAAATGGTGGAATTTACTCTTGTGGTGTATGGATATACCAGGAACATACCAAATATCCTTATTAGTAAATTACACGGTAATATAAAAATAAAAGCGTTTTTTAAAAAAGTAGTTTCAAGATACTGGTCTTTCCTTCCAAACATTTTATACAAAGAATAGATGCAGAGAAAAGTAAACATGTTAAATATTTTTCCATCAGAATTTTCAAACGAAACTTCAGAAAAGAATTGGTATGACCCATAACCAGTTTTGCATGATAGTCTTCAAAAGAAGCCTCTGAAACAGTGAAAACTACTACCGTCCAGTCCCACGACATACGCTGTGGTTCACGACATCAACACATACACGTGGCCCAACACACAGAGGTGGCCACACACAGTCGCAGCCTTTTCTCGGGCCTCCTGGAGATCCCACTCACCCCTCACACCCCTTCCCTGAGGGTCATCTGTTCCAGATATTGCCTTTCACATAAGGCAATCTCTCCCAAGCAGACACACACCAATTTCAAGTCTTTACTTCCTTCTCTTTCATATCCTGTCCCATGAGGTCAGAAAAATGTCACTGTGTTTCATTTGTGAGTCACAAGGTAACCTTGATCACAACTGAAAAGCCACAAGTAGTATAAAAAACATACTAAGATCCAGGCAAAAGGATGCTAAGAGTAAAAGTACATGAACAAATCAATGTGAACCCTTCAAGTCCATGAAAAGGGCTGGCAGTTTTTGTTCCTTCTCAGTGGGCCTTATTTGTCCCCTGAGGAAGCTGATTCTTTCTAGCCTTTCTTTCAACAGGTCCTCAAAAAGAAAAAAAAAAAAAACAAGCTCTATGAGGGGCCTAAATTTTCACCTGTTTTCTTTACAGTTGTAATTTAAGAACTTAGGGATACGCTTGGCACCCAGGAGAAATTCACTAACTCCTTGTTGCATTAATTAACCAGAACGTTTGAGTCTTCAGCACTTCCCCACAGCTATCTTCAAGTCGGATTATGATTTCCTCAAATTTCCAGGTTCAGTAATGACAACAGCTTAATTATGGAAATGAATGGAAATATTCAAGAAGTACTTACCAAGTGTCAGACAGTGGTAATGTAGCTAAGAAAAACTCTAACTCTCTGTCCTCCTGAATAGAATATGATTCTGTTCTATAGATAAATGAGGTGTTGGCACTTTTCCCATACTGTGGTTTAAAAACATATGGTCCCACATTCATTCATTCAGTATCTACAACAAAGAGTGTCAACCAAATGCCAGAGGCATTGCACTAAGCATGTAAACCTTGTCAACCACCCTGGCAGAGAGAAAAATAGCCTAATTCAATACCAGACACACGCCCATTGAAAATACTTTCACATTTTAGAAAGTAGCATAAATGCCAACGTGACTATGTAGGACCAAGGAAATTGAAGTCCTATTTAAGATAAAATAGAACATATTTATGTTATAGATCTTGGGGATTTGTAGGGTTTTATATTAAAAACAATAAATTTTTGCTATATATAAAATTGCTTGGATGCTGTGAGCTTAATACTTAAAACTTCAGGCAATGTTGAAAAAATTACTATAATAGGTGATAAGCTAGTTGAGAACACACGGTCTAATCCTTTGGCCATCAAACTACCCCAGCCTCAACCAAACGCAGAAACAGAATGCAAGAGTAAAGTCTCAGACATTGGCAATCAGGGTCAGCTGCTCAGACCAAGGTAAATTTTTAGCAGAGTAATAACAAGTACCACATTGGCAAAATGGACTCGTTTAAATTTAATTCCTTTCCCCAGACCTTATTCATATTTTAGTAGAAAGGCTAATTAGCAACAATATACTCAAGAGGAAAAAAAAAGGATGAGCATGGGGACAAATTAGAAGGGTCCTCTATGAATCACATACTTAATAACTGGCCTCTTTTTGAAAAATAGAGGTAACTATGATACAGTAATTATTTTTCAAATACTTTTTGCATTGCTTTTGATATCTTCAAACCTCAGTAAAAATGCTATGCTTTGACCTAGATCAGTAGGCTACAATTAACATCAGAAGAACTCTATTAGTAGAATAAAAGTTGATGAACTACTGTTGGAAGCAGAGAAATAAATCTTGTCAAAACAAAGCAAAGTTTCTGTCAATCTTTCAAAGAATGGTTTGGGGGAGCAAAGGAAGTATGCAAGGATTTCAGACACAGCAATGATGCAGCTGTAACTAATTTTCCCCAAGTTTTCACATCCGGTCATATCAGACTGCAAAGATTCCTGTAATTCTGTTTGATGATTTTTTTAATATCTTGTTAAATCTGAATTTGATTTTTAAAATATTTGGCAAATGAAAGGGTTTCAGGGCCTCAAAACAGATCCACAGTGTTGTTTTCATTTAAGATTTTTCTAAAGCTATCCTCTCCCTGGATTCAACAACTCTCTCCTTAACTGTCGATAAACAAATTTTTAATTTGGCAAGCATTTTGTGAGCACCTCCACTGATACTGGAGTCATGAAATAATTAGTGAGACTACTCTCAAATAGCTTGCAATTTTTAGGAGGAAAGAGGAGCATGAAACCAGTAATTCGAGCCAGGAAAGGGGTTTCCAGCATCTCTCAGGAAGGGGTAAACTTTCTGAAAGAAAGGAAAGAGACAGCGTGCTAGGTACACTGGAACCCAGGAAACCAAAGGCTCTAGATATTTTCTTTGATCAATTAAATGAACTGATTTTACACTGCAAATGCAATTTTATAGATAGTGAAAATCCATTCTGAACTTATCGGAGCTAAGAACTCTTCATGTATGTCTCTAAATACCTCCTGCCACTGTTTTTTAAAATAATATTCTGCAAGCCAAAAAAAGAAAAAGCCTGAAGTTTCTTTATCTCATGAGTAACCATGGAATGGTGTTCTGTTCTTAGAGAAGAGACATTCATTTAAAATCCACCAAAAAGTAGCTAGTGAATTAGATCAAATTGGGTGGCATGGGGTTTTGTTGCGTACTTGATGCTGCAAAGACACTTTCCAAGAGCCCAGTGGGGTGGGAAGCAGGCTCTGAATCTCACAATGACATTCCTCCATCGAGTTTCAAGCTGGAGGCTAAAAGCACCAGCCATTCATTTTTCCATCCTGAGACACATTCCTCACCCAGTTCAAAGGCCCAAGAAACAACAAGCCTGCACTTTCTGAAGGTCGTCCCTTGCAGGGACTTGTGAGGGACCAAGCCTGCAAGATATTTTTAAAGACCTAGTTTTAGGAATAGAACACTTTTTATCAGACTGTAGTTTCCTCTCCATAACCCTCTGCTTCACCTCCCCAGCTCTCTGCCTCCCCGCCTACACACACACACACACACACAGAGTAAAGTTTAGGCAAAAGAGAAAGTCTTAATTATAATCTCAATGACATCTAGGGTGCCCTACTAGTGGAAGTAAAGTATTTTCAGAAATTAAGTCATTACCTACTCTTTCAAAAAAAAAATGCAATATTTATATTCCTTAACCTGAGGAATGGGATCAGGTTTGAAAGGAAGTTACTGTTTAACTGTGGTTTAAAGCATACACTGGAATTAGGCAAGGGGGAAAAACAGCAATCAAGGGAGGATTTGGGGGTTAGGTGGGAGTTGCCAAAAGTAGGTTATAGATACCCCGCTCAGCCAGGCCCTCAAAACACTTTAAGGAAGTCCCTCCCCTTCCCCTACCATGACATACTTCCTACAGTGGCCCCATTTTGTTTTGTTCTGTAACCCTGGGATCATTTAAGGCATGGGGATTCTGGTAAAAGAAAAAAGTAAATGCTGACTGGTAGAAGATCTGGGGCAAAGAGTTACAACCCTGCCTTGGCTTTGAGTGGGATGTTGCCAACCCTTTGGGTTTGCTTTCCGATAATTAGCAACTCTTGTTACCCAGATCTGGACTTGTATTCAGATGGGAAAACCTCTTTTAAGTCATTTAAAAGTCTTTGACCCTATTTCGGTCATGGCTCCCCAGCTCTCCCCACTCAAGTTTAAGTTCTCATCTGTTTCAGCTTCCGGGGTCCGTGGGGAGAGGGCAGTTTTGGTGAAGAGGTAGAAGAAGGATTGTTCAAGATGTCTCAAGACCCTCTGGGCTCAGGATGCCTTTCCAGGACCACAGTTCATTTCCAGTCCTATCTGAGCCATTTGGGGACTATTAGAATGTAAAATTCTCCAGTCTAGGAAAACACCATGAATATTTTTACCAACCACCAATGGCATTAAAAATATAGACAACAGCCTGGTATGAGAAACCCCAGTAAGTCACGTTTTTTGTTCTTCTCAGAGGTGAACTTCTAGCTTTCACCCATCCAGCAAGAGGCATTAATTCTTTCGAACTCTCAGAACTATGAGACTTCGGTGTCCAGAAACTCTTCAGAAAGATCCTTAACCTTTATACTTAATCCTACTACACTATATTAAGAACTAGTTATTCATTCAGTCTTAGAGAGGTTAAGGGCTGGGTGTCAAATGGTCGAGTACTACTATGAAAGTGAACCAGGGAAGTAAAGAAAGCAATAAAATGATAGTATGTGAAAATTTAGATACCTTCCGCTTCTCCATCAATTAGGAGAAATGCTTCAAAGTTAGAAAAAGAGACCATTTCTTAACCAATGCTTTTCTTCCTTCCTGGGTTATGTGCTTATTTTAACTTGACGATTCAAAAGAGGCATGGAAAATAGAGTACTTTTCTTTTTCCCTTTAACAGGAACAAAGCATTGAATCTACTATAAGAGGTATGTCATCTGCTGTGTTCTTTCGTTGCAGAAATGTGAGGTCTGAGCGTGTTCTTCTATGGAAGACTGAGTTGTTGGGCATGTAACCAACTTTCTATAACTAAGTTTCAAGATTTATGAGCAGCTCATCTCTGGAAAGATAAACAAAAAAACAGTGTTGGTGGTGACCTCTGAGAAGACAAACTGGGGTACAGGTGTGGGAAGAAGCCTAAATGGTCACTCTATACCTCTAAAAAATGTGTAAACCACTTGAAACATATAGCACGTTACCTGATTGCCTATGCCAAAACAGTAAAGAGAAAAAAAAAAGTTTGGATACAGCAAACTATCATAAAACTTGATGGACTTTTTAAAAAAAATGCCTTTTTAATATTTCTAGAAGAAACTACTACAAGCTTAAAAACAAGTATGACTGCACACCATCAAAACAAAGAGAGAGAAAAGAGAAATGAAAAAATCTCAAAAGAGATTATACTTCCCACCAGAAGCAAGCTCAGGAACCAGAGATCAGAGGGTTAGAGGTTTTCACTACTAAAAATAAAAACCACCTACCCAAAGGCAGGGGGGAAATGTCCTTGAATAATAGAGCTTCTAAGACCAAAAAAAAAGAGATTTCACTTTTTTTTTTTTTGTAGTTCTCATCCTCACCCCATGCTTCCTAACACTGACCAACCCATGACAAGTACTCACTAAACTTCTGCTCATTTAACACCTGGACCCCTCTCCTGTCTGCTTCACTTAGAGTAAAGATAACTTTTTCATGCTTCTTGCAAATGTTATGTTTGCTATCAAAAGAGCCAAAATTGAACCATTCTTCCAAAGGAGAGTTGCAACAGCTTTATAAACTCTTTCAATATATTAGTGTTATGGTGAGGCAGGAAGTTGAGGTTAGAATGATTAAGAAAAGTACAAAACTTAAAGGCAGATGGACACCTGAAGTTAAGGAAAAAAATGCTAGTTTTCATGAATTACACCTTCTGAATATTCCCTGGTGGCTTCTTAATATTCCCTGGTGGCTCAGACGGTAAAGAATCCGCCTGCAATGCGGGAGACCTAGGTTCAGTCCCTCGGTTGGGAAGATCCCCTGGAGACGGGCATGGCAACCCACTCCAGTACTCTTGCCTGGAGAATCCCCATGGACAGAAGAGTCTGGCGGGCTTACAGTCCCTGGGTTCGCAAAGAGTCCGACATGACTGAGAAACTAAGCGACTAAGTGTGTGCACACACACCTCTAAATCTTGATTTCTATCCTTCCCCAGCACCCTCCCCCACCACCCCCACCAAGTTCTGCCAGAAGAAATTTGGTAGTTCTTGGATAAACTCTCTTCATTCCCATTTTCATCCCCATTTCCTGGTCTCCATCCCCACCCTCTTAGCAAAACAAGTGCTATCTGGAACACAACAGGTGCTCAATGGTACTTATTGAGGCAAAAGGGGAGGGAAACCAAGAGGAAATTGTAGTTTAGGGTTTGTCTGGCCAAAGAAAATCACTGACACTGCGGAAGGGAGGTGGGTGGCCTCTATAGCTTTGGAAAGTTCTTCTGATTATTTCCACAATCCCTTAGACTCAAGGATAAGTATGATTATTCCTCACATTCCATACAGCCCATTCAATAATTTTAAAAAGAAAATGGAGATTATTTTATTGGCGAATACTGAATTATAGTTAAATACATAGTAATTGGGAAGATCCCCTGGAGAAGGAAATGGCAACCCACTCCAGTATTCTTGCCTGGGAAATCCCATGGACAGAAGAGCCTGGCAGGCTACAGTCCATGGGGTCGAAAAACAGTTGGACACGACCTAGCGGCTAAACAGCAACAAAAAAACAAAGTAATTACTGAATATTTTGGAGACCTTCAACTGCTCTATTTTTAGCAAATCTCTTTTTTTAAATGTTGCCAGTCTCATTTAGATCATAATCTTCCTGAAAGTAAGAATCATGACTCTGTGCAAAATATAATTTGTTTGCCACACTAGATATATTTGAAGGAAAACAACAAAAAGAATGCCTCTTTGATCATTTCAACAAACATAACACAACTATGAATTTCTCAAGATGAACTAACACTGCTCAGTTATATGACCCAAATATGTCAAGGACAATCAGAGAACTCACACTGAAGAATTTTTTGGTCAACAGAAAAAAAGAGGGGAGGGTAGTTTATCAAAGTCTTTTCCTTACTACAGTCTTTCCCTTACTACAACTTGGGTTATACAGACATCTTCTTCAGCCTGACCAATTATCATCAGATGCATGTGAATTTGCCTCTAACAGAGCCAGGGTGATGCTGGACAGGGTGACATAGAATGGAAAACAAAAACAAAAAAATCACGGAATGGCAAAGACCATGAATGCAACTCAGTTTACTCAATAGAATATTCAAACTAGGGTAATAAAATCACAAAAATCTCCTCTCTGGTTGAAGATAAATACAATTAAAATTATACTCTGACCCATATTCAATTCCATGGCCATCATTAACAGAAATGCAGAAAGGGGGTTGAAAAAGAAAAGCAGCATTTTTAAAAGCTGTGTTATTCAAAGATCACTGACTCATTGAAGAAGCACAAATAACATTTAGCCAAACAAATCTGTTTTAACAGACTACAGTAGAGCCTGCAGCAAGACTATTAAAATGGAATACGTTCCTCTTCCCATAGATGACAGTACCTTATACTTATCTGCTCTATTCTACCCCTATTCCCTTAAATTAAGAATGGGAGAAATACTACCATTTTCATAACAGAAGATAAGAATAGAAAAAAAAAAAGATATACTAGTCTATCATTTTAAAAAGATTTACAACTTATTTTTTGCCATATTTCACCATTGTTTGAAATGAGTATACTATGATACCATACTAATATTAAAATGTAATTCTGTTCAAGTTCAAAGTGATTACAACTTCTCAGCCTATTTCAATAACATTTTTAAGAGAACTTTTCAAGTTTGCCACATAGCTATAGATTTTCAAGGTAATGAAATAATGTCAATTACATAATTATAAATGTGGTACAGTATCTATAATTTTAAATACAAGAAAAGTACTAGTATGAAAAAAGTTACAGAATATTTAGTGTGAAACTGACTTCAAGTTAATCCACCAGAAGCAATTTTCCTTTAATACAATTTCCACTAACTCTGTAACATGAGGAAATAATTGAGGAAATGGTTTTCTTTAAAACAAAGCAAAACAAAACCTTAAAATGGTGAAGCGTTCCATTATACTAAAACTACCAACCCACCAAAATAAAAGGAATCATTTATATACAATACAGCTAAGAAATAGATCTGATTATAGGAGGAAGACTGGAAAAGCATTAGGTCAATGAAGTTTTGAATGAAAGAGTCAATAGACTATTCTAATGATTTATGAAATCCACATGGATGTGCCCAAAGGCTACGACCTTCTGGAAGCATTGGCAACTGGACAGGAAGGGTTACACCGGGTCAGCAAAGCACTGAACAGCTCAGACGACCAATCAAAAATCTGAACCACAAAAACTGCACAATGCTAACTTCCGCCAGCAAGAGAAGCTTTGAGCTTTTTCACACACCTAACAGAGGAAAAACTAAACTAAACAAAAAATTGTGCATGACTTCCTACAGTTCCCAATTGGCCTCTCTGATTTCCTCTCCATTCATTCAAGTGGATACCTCACTGAAGGATTCTGATGGAACAACTGAGAAACATTATCCATAAACAGACCACCAGCTCTATTCCAACCGAATAACGCCATGGAAATGGATTGGTTAAAGCCTGACCTAAACTGTCAATAAGGAATCTTCCTACGATGCAGGAAATAAGGGTTGGATCCCTAGGTCAGGAAGATCCCTTCAAGAAGGAAATGGCAACCCACTCCAGTATTCTTGCCTGGAAAATCCCAAGGACAGAGGAACCTGGCGGGCTACAGTCTTGGTGGTGATGTAGTCAGTCCTTAAATCATGTACAACTCTGTGACCCCATGCACTGTAGCCCAGCTGGCTCCTCTGTCCATGGGATTTCCGAGGCAAGAATACTGGAGTGGGTTACCATTTCCTTCGGGGGCTCTTCCCCACCCACGGATTGAACCTGGATCTTCTTATTGCAGGCAGATTCTTGACTAACTGAGCCACCAGAGGCTACAGTCTATGGGGTTGCGAAAAAGAGTGGGACAGGACTTAGTGACTAAACAGCATATTGTCAGGCGGGGAGGGGTGCTTCCAACAGCTGACCTTAAAGTGAAGGAATCAGCAGGTAACTTACATGCTTCAGTCAGTTCAGTCATGTCCGATTCATTGTGACCCCATGGACTGCAGCACGTCAGGCTTCCCTGTCCATCACCAACTCCTGGAAGCTTGCTCAGACTTATGACCATGGAGTCAGTGATGCCATCCAATCATCTCATCCTCTGTCATCCCCTTCTGCTCCTGCCCTCAATCCTTCCCAGCATCAGGGTCTTTTCAAATGAGTCAGCTCTCCACATCAGGTGGCCAAAGTATTGGAGCTTCAGCATCAATCCTTCCAATGAATATTCAGGACTGATTTCCCTTAGGACTGACTGGTTTGATCTCCTTGCAGTCCAAGGAATTCTCAAGAGTCTTCTCCAACTTACATCCTTACATAAATTTTATTTTTAAAAGAGGAGGGGGGAGAGGAGCCAAACTGAGTTTAGAGAAGGTTCCAAAAACTTAGACTGGTATAGTCAGGAAGGTTTGTCTTAAGGTCTGTTAAAACCTGAAAATGCTCCATCCAAATAAGAAAGGTTGAAATCAGTCCTGAATTAAATCAAAACAGTGATTCAGAAGGTAGAACGGGACAGAACATTCTAATGCGCTTCATTACAACCACAACAACAGCTTTTCCAGAAAGAACCCTCATTACAACTGACCCATTAAAGAATATCTGTCATTTTCTACAAAATATCGCTATGTTTAGAGCTGCAAAAGAGGTTAGAATAATTTAGTACAAAATTCTCAAGTTACTGAAAAGGAAATAGGTCCAGAGAAATTAAGCGACTTTCTCGAGGTCACCCGGCTTAGGAAGGACACAGGCTGTGTTACAACCCAAGATCTCTGGTTCCCAGGAACTGTTTTTTCCATTGTATCATTCAAGATGGAGTTAAATTATTTTCCAGGAATTTTGATAAACAAACAACAACAAAAAAAAAAAACAGGGAGAAGGGAGGGAAGTATTCCCTTTTGAATTCCAAGTCTCTTACTCTAAGACAATTTTGAAGATAGTGTTTATTTGGGGGTGGGGGGGTGGGGGGTGGGGGGTAATCAGATAAATAACTACAATATGTGAAATGTTTATGGATTTATTTTTAAAATAAAATGCTACCCAAACATTGGTAGAAATTATGAAATGCTCAAAGTTTTTTGGAACAGAGAAGCTTGCTCCCACCTGCTCAGACACAGTATTGGGGCACAGAATTACTCAGGGGGCACAGAATTACTTCCTTACATTTTCACCTGTGATGTTTCAATCAACACCTAAGGAAAAATGCTGCCTTTGGGGCTTATTCAGCGACTGCAACAGTGATTGCCGGCTGCTGAGAAAAACTTATTTGAGAGCCATGGAGAGAAGAAAATACTTCCATGGAATTTCTCTGTTACTTTCCCTCTTTACTGTAGAAAAGACAAATGTGAACAAATTTCCAATCTCATCTGGTTATACAGCGCACAAAAGTTTGGTTATGTTGAGGGAGAGCAACACAAATTTAGCAAGCTTTCAAAATCAGTTCGTCCAGTCTGTCTGATGAGCTGTCACTAGAGGGGAAAAAAAATCGTTTTTTTAGAAGCAAGCCGCATTACCTCCAAGCTCAGTAAGGAACCCTATCCAAGCCCTTATAATGAATCTCTAGATTCTCACGACTGGCAAAGATATATCAGATGTTTTCATTTCACCGGGAACTCCCGAGGGCCTAGGATGGTCGGTTTTTGTTGATCTTACCTAGCTTCCTGCTTTGCAAACTGCAAGCACTCAGTAAAGTGTTAACTCCAAGGCAAATTCAAGCCAAATGTGTTTTCCGAATGATCCCCACACGGTGCCTGCCACAGCACTTGTATTTTCTACTCCAATGTTTTGTTTTGTTTTTCTCTCCTCCCTCCCAATAGTAAGAGAAATAAATGTAAAACTCCTGAGCCAACCCAATCAATTCTAAGCCACGTGCTGTAGCTTCCTGGGAAGGTGAAGGAACAGGAACGTGGCGTAGTAGTAAACCGTAGTAAAGAGAGGAGGGAAACAAAATGGGGCACGTCACATGGTCACGGCCTGGATTTTTCTCAATTAAATATAAGAGGAAGTGTGCGTTTCCGGCCTCTGTCAGTGGGCTGGTTGGACTTTCTCATTCTTAGGATTCTGGTCTGGATGCACACTAACAGGGCCGAGTGCACAACATCCTCCGGGAAGGGGGTGGAGGGGGCGTGTGTTTGGCTCGGTTCTCGCGGCCCCAGAGGGAAGGGGTGGCGGGAGAGGGGTAGGCTACAGCCCGGATGCCTGGCCCGCCGCCCACGCCGGACCCCAACCAAGGCCCCCAGTCGACCCCCTACACCCGAGGCCCCTCCCCACCGCTGCTGCAGCACAGCCTGCGCTCGCGCTGATTGGCTCTGGCGGAGGCCAATCAGCACCCGGCTGCCCCGCCCACTCGGGGCCAGTCTCTGCCCCGCTCTGCTGGGGCGAAGGGCTCGGCCGCCGCCGCCACCGCCCACCACGCGCCGCGTGCGGAATGGGGTCCCGCCGCCCCCGCGCCCTCGGGCGACCGGCGACGGACCGGGTGGGAGTCTGAGGGTAGCCTCCGCCTCGATACTAACCCCTCCAACCCCGGGCCAAAAGGGCTTGTAGGAGGGTGGGGGAGCCAAGTGCCAAATAAATAAGAGAGGCATGCAAGAAGCAAAGGTGACCGTGGAGATGAGAAAGTGCCAGACAAAAAGGCCACACAGCGAGGTGACAGGAGGGAGGAACGGGGAAGGAGAGATGGGAGGCAGACTTGGAGGTAGGAGTCCTGGAAATCACAGCTAGGAAATGCAGTGGAAGGAAGAAAAATGGACTTTTTTCCCAAGGGGACAGAACAAAATGACCCCCCCCCCCCAAAAAAAAGGAACCTAAAATAGATGGCAGGAGTCTATGTCTTTGCCAAAGCCTGCTCTACCTGCCCAGCAGCAGTTTCCAAACAAAACAAACTTGTAAACGCTGGTTGAAGATAGCTGGCTGCTGTGCCCTTTCTGCCCTGCTTTCGGGGCTCTCCATTAACTCTGGGGAGAGTAGGCCACAAGTACTGCGAAATTCTGAAATGGAGCCAAAGAGAGAGAAGAGAGAGAAAAAAACAGACAATGGCAGGAACATTAAATAAGAGGTGGGAGACAAGGGGGATGGGAGAGGAGGGTACCGGAAAAAAAATCCAGCAGGTTAGAACCCAGAGGAGACATGGATGGACGAGAGTGGAGAAGGGAAACAGAAAAGGTGATCAGACAGAAGGTGAATCAAGGGCAACCAACACTCCTGGGCACCTGCGCTAAATGCCTCGGAAACATTCTCCTGTAACAGACGGTGGAAAACAGTCAACAAGCCGAGACGTTTAAAATGAGTTAAGAGAAAGAGCACACACACATCTCCAAGACCCTCATTCCTTTTCCTTTTTTAGGTTTTACCTGAGAAATAAGAAAGACAGGCAAAGATAGCAATTGCTGAGAAGTTAGGAAAATGTTTTCACAAAGTAACATACTCCTTCCCAGGCAAAGGGGTTTGCCACAGACAGGCTTGATTTCTTTTTGTTTCATATGATAATTATCTATTAAATTACATCTTTAAAGGCAACAGGGCAAAGGCAAACAAGCAGAATTCAGGATGTATATGTGCCAAGTAGCATTTGGTGCCTCACTTAAAACACACACACACCCTCACCTCTCTCCATTTACGTCTTACAAATACACATTGTAGAATTTTTCTGGCATGGTGCTGTCCATTGCTGGTCTATTGCTGCTTCAGAATTATTAAGGAATGACTATATGGTTGTTCCAGAATACTATATTTTCCCTCAGAAAGTTAAGACTAGAAGATTGTTTTGTTTGGGTTGCTTTGTTTTTAATGTATCCTCAATACAAGGAGGATTTTATTTTAAAGCCATTTTGAAAAATGAAAACTTTATTTGGTCAACTTCCTTCAAAGCAAAATATTATTTATTCTACTTTCAAAAACAAAAAACCCTGATCAAATTAAGAAAACAGGTGAGTTGTTTCTTAGCTGCTTCTTTCTTCTTTAAAACCAAAATCTTGGTTCTGCTGGAATTTTTTTTTCCCCTTTCAAATTCCCATTCCTTTATAAATGAGAAACTTTGCAACACAAACAGCTAAAGTGTTAGAGGGATCCACATGTCCCAAAACATCATTTGAAACAACCAAAATTTTTACTGTTGATGCACACAATTAAATCTCTCTTATAGAGAAGGAATCATGAAAATAAATCTAAATACTAATCAAATAAATGTTTTGCATAATATCCCCTAAAATCTTAGTTTGAATGTTTGTATGCCTGTGCCTTGTTCCAGACAAACAGCAAATGATATGGGTCAAATATTAGAATCAATAGGAATAGGAACCCCAAATACACATGAATTTCTTATGGATGGGCACATATTAAGAAGAATAATGTAAAAGCACATTTGATGAAACATATATAAAAAGGTTATCACAAGATAATGTTTGTCAGAATAAAGTGTTTCCAAATGCTGGAAACGTCTACATTGCCAACTCATCACATTATTTGCAAACTATACTCCTCTCCTCTTCCCACAATTATGACCACCAGAAAAAAGCTCAACAGAATGAAGGGCAGGCTAATTTCCTATTAGAAATGTTTTTCATTTTCAGTACAGCCTTAGCCACAGAAGACCCGAAGCCAACTTTCAACATTAATGAGGCATCCACTCTAGAACTTAAAAAGCAAACAGTAAATATCCTACAAAGGAAGAGGACAAGGTTTAGCCCTTACATTCAATGCAGATGAAAACCAAACTCTTCCATCTCCCTGTCTGAATATTTCTTTTCAACATAAATATGTTAAGCAATTTTACAGAAGATGTACAGTAGCCCCCATATGATCTATGTGGGGGTCTCTGAACAGGCCTTAGCAAGAACAGACAACTGTAAGGCTGACACGGTGGGATGAATTTTCATAACTCTTAACTCAATAATGGGTCCCAGATGCAGGCAGACTTCACTGTGTAAAAGCAGCCATGCCTGTGAGGTGATGGGTCCATGTGTGGGTAATATTTCATAAATCTTCATTCAGAAACAAAGTGTCACTAATAATTACTTTCTAAAGAGAGTCATAGACAGACAGCTATTTCTCTAAATCTGTAAGCCTAAAGCAAGCTCTTACTTCTGAATCTTTTTAGGGCAACAGGAATAAAAATTGATGTTTCCCACTGCTACTTATGTTGCCTTGGTATTGTGAAATCACAGAACTAAAGTACACAGGGCAACTTGATAAGATCACCCTTAAGAGTTCTGAGAAATTACCTTGAAATGAAGGGCTAAGCCCCTGGATTAACAAATATTTTTGTAGAACTGTCCCTTCTAGAGACTGACCTAAGTATATAGTCAAAAGAAAACTTCCATAAGGAGATCAAGGTTCTTACAAACGAACTTCACAAACCTCAGAACTGGTATTAACAGGGTATATGTCTTGGAAATACTAAAGTACTTCACTTGGGAAACTCAAGGGGAAAAGCTCTCTGGAGTGGCTGCTTCTATAGATTTATCTGACCATCAGGCACATGTCCCCTCCTGTGCCCAGACCTCTCCCTCCCAGGAGTGCACTCCCTACAGAAGCAGAGGGAGGAGAGGGAAGGGCCCTGGGGCAGAGGCACAGAATTCGAGCACCAGGTTAAAAGCAGTTTTGTCTTCTGACTTTGTTACCATGAAACGCACCTGCTGTGATGTCCAGTTGAGCTACTGGAGGTCCTCTGGCTGCTTCTGGAAAGTGATGCTGGCATAGGCGCTTAGATCCTCGCTGGAGCGGCTGGTGGGGCCGCTCTGACTACTGCCCAGAGGCTGATGAGGGGCCGGGAGTGGAGGAGGCTGCGGTTGAGGTGGGCACTCTTGAGGGCGCTGTTTGAAGTCCTTGACCAAATCCAGGTCTATGTAGTTAAGACCATTCTCCAAACCCCCAGTGGCCCCGCACACTTGGGCCAGCTCCTTGGGGACTCCCCCGAGCTCCCCAGGCCTCAGCCACACGTTCTCGAAGGAAGCAGAGCTGTGGCGTTTGACATCCTCGGCGCTGCTGCTGCTGCCACCAGCACTGCCCCCGACGGCAGCCCCGGCTCCGAAGGGCACCGTGTTGCCCACCCGGGTGGCACTGGGCGTCGAGGAGAAGGTCTCGGAGCTGTGCCGCCTCCTGCACCCTTGCGGGTCGGCACGGATCACTTTGGCACTCTGGTTGCGGTTGGGACTGAGGTTCACCCGCGTGAAGGCGCTCGGGCCCCCCAGCAGGGCCGAGCGGGCCGCCAGCTCCCCTGTTCCTGGAGGAGCAGTGGAGGAAACAGAGGCCGTCGAGGATGAGGAGGGAGCGGCCGCGGTGGCCCCGGGCAGGCTGGCTTCCTCCACAACGACGCCCGTCCGCATGTCGGCGTAGCTGATGGGCGCGACGGGTGAGGTGTCCACGTAGTTCTGCCGGGGACCGCCCATCTGCATGGTCATGTAGTCGCCGCGGCTGCTGGGCACCGCCCTGGTCGGCCTGCACACGCTAGCAGCTCCAGGGGGCGCCGGGCCCACCCTGCCCGGCTGAACCCCCACGCTCTCTTGCCAGGTGGCCCTCCGGCCCGGCCCCAGGTCCATGTTCATATACTCTTCTGCGCCCGTCTCCTCCTCTCTGGGAGCTGGCTGGAGCTGGGATGGACACCTGATGGAAGGCGAGCTGTGGGACGCCACCGGGCCCGATAAGTAGCCAGGCTGATCGCTCCCAAATTCAATATTCACATACTCCCCTGGGCTCTTGGGCTCCGGAGGGAGCAGCAAGGGGGGAGGCGGCTGCTGCTCTCGGGCCCGAGGTAAGGTGCTGGCCTTGGGATCCCCCAGAGACAGCCTCGTGGGCCGAGCCAGGCGGTTGTTGGTCTGGGCAGCTGTGTCCACCTTTCGAGGCAGATGGGCCTGCAGGACCTGATGATGGAGATGCGGGAGGCCGGGCTCCGGCCGAGCCCCACAGTATCCCCCGCCCAGGCTGTCGCTGCTGGTGGACGACGAGGAATCTTCTGCGGCCGCAGTGTAGAGGAGTCGACCGGAACTGGAGGAAAGGCGGAGGTGCTGGTGATGCCGAGGCTCCTCCAGCTCCCCAGGGCGCTGGGTGTGCTTAAAGGACCTTGGCAATGAGTAGTAGGAGAGGACTGGCTTGTGCTGGGGGTCCTCGGGGCCATAGTAGCAGTCGGAGGGGCTGCTGGTGTTGGAGTCCCCGACGGGCGACATGTTCATGTAGTCACCTGTACAAGACAAGAGTTTGCCACTACCGCTCTCCACCGGGAGTTTGGGGTGTGGCAGGGCGTGAGAGTGGTGGCCCCCTACGCCGTTTGCCCAGAGTTTGCCATAGCTGCTCCCAGAAGGGGCGGCGCCGCTGCTGCTGCCGCCGCTGCTGGGCCCACCTCCAATGTCAGGAGAGCAGCTGCCGCTTGGGGACATCATCATGTAGCCGTTGGGGTCCACTCTCTGGGGATGGCGTCTGATGGGGTTGATGATCTGCTGCGGGGCAGACACGCTCTTGGGGCTCATGGGCATGTAGTCCCCACTGCCTTTCCGGCTGCTGGGCACCGGGGCCACCCCTGGGGACATGGGCATGTAGCCATCATCGGTGTGAAGGCTGGAGGTGTCTGGGCGGTGGTGGCCCCCACGCCGCTCCAAGGGGTGCATTTCCAGACCCTCCTCTGGGTAGGAGTGGGTGGGCACGAAGGCAGAGTGCCGGTAGCTGGGTACTCGGCCTCCACTGCCACCTCCTGGTGGGTAGGTGGGCATCATTTCGGTATATTCCTCAATGGAAGCCACAGAGGACTGAGACGGGGTTTTCTGGTGGGAAATGGTAGGCGAGGTGCCTGCAGAGTGAGTCCGCTTTCGGAACCGATTATCCAGATCTGCCACACCGGCTCCTTCTTCTCCTGGCAGGGCTGGGCTTGTGCCCAAGCCGGCAGCTGGCACGTAGCGGTGACCATTGCCACCCCGAGGCAAAATGTAGTGACCATTGGGGGCAGTGAGGGTGGAGGCCCCCTTGCCTCCCATGCAGATGTAGTTGCTTAGCTCCTCCTCACCCCGGGCAGGCGGGGTGTGGCCCAGGGAATCTGGGGTGACGCTGCGGAAAGAACTTCGGAAATCGCAGGGACTGGAGCCATACTCATCGGAGGAGATGAAGCCGCCATCACTGGGGGAGCCAGACACAGAAGCACTAGACCGCCGCGGGAAGAGGCAGTCTGAGGTGGAGCCGTGGCCACTAGTGCTGCTGGAGGACAGGCTGACCGGGCTGGTGGCGGAAGGCGAGCAGCGAGAAGAAGGCATGGGGATGGAGCGGCTGTGGTTGAGAGGCGGGTGCAGCCGGGAGCTGCCTCGATGGCGGTGGGCGTGGGTCCTGTTGGTGCTAGGACTCACAGGACTGCCGTCCACAGAGGCGGGCCGAGACATGGTGCCTTCGCCATCACTGGAGGCACGCACGCGGAAGGAGCCCTGCTTCCCGCCCACCAAGCTGGCCGGGGAGGTGGCCGTGATGCTCTCGGTGCGCGAGCGGCGGGTCAGCCCCACCTGGCTGGGTGGAGGGTTGTTGAGGTGATGCCTCCGCAGCGGCACACTGATGGGGTTGGAGCAGTTGGAGGAAGACTGACTCTTGCTTCGAGGGCGGAACTCATCGCTCATGGCCCGCATGGCCTCCAAGATTGTCTCGTGCATGTTCTGGGCCACCACGGAGTCGTCCACCTGCATCCAGAACTCCCCGGGGCCCGTCACTGCGGAACGGCCCACTTCGATGAAGAAGAAGTTCTCTGAGTGGCCGCAGCGCCTGATGTTCATCAGCTGCAGCACCACGGCCGCCGCCTCCGAGTTCAGCTTCACGAAGCTGATGGTCTTGCTGGTCAGGCAGAGGCGGTAGATGCCAATCAGGTTCTTTGTCTGACCCAGGCCCTTGGGTTTCAGGATCACCTGCCAGACCTCCTTGAAGGCGGGCCCTGGGGGCACATCCCCGTAGCTCAAGTCCTCTCCGGCCTCTCCGAGGCCAGAGCTGCCACTGCAGCTGCCCCCGCCGCCTCCGGCCCCAGGCGCCGCGGCCCCGTCGTGGTGGCCCTTGGCACGGTTGTGCAGCTGCAGGAGGGCCTGGTACCAGCTGTCCTGCTCGGCCTCGCTGTCTGCCGCGATGGCAAAGTGCTCGTCCCGGGTGTAGAGGGCCACCAGGTGCTTGTTCTTGGAGTCCGCCCGCTTGTTGATGTTGAAGCAGCTCTCCAGGGGGATCGAGCGTTTGGGGGCGCTCGACTTGTGCCGCCACTTCTTCTCGTTCTCGTAGTACTCGAGGCGCGCCGGGCCCCCAGCCTCGCTGGCCGCCCGCAGCACGAAGAATCGCTTGTGCATGCTCTTGGGTTTGCGCAGGTAGCCCACCTTGCGCACGTCCGAGAAGCCGTCCGTCTCCGGAGGGCTCGCCATGCTGCCGAGCAGAGGGAGGCGCCGAAAAACAACCGGGTGGGGGGCGGAGGCTCCTAGCCGCGGCCCCGCACATGCAAACAGGGCTGGAGGCGGCAGAAACCCCGACTCCGAAATCCACGCCGCCCTCTGCGCCGGGGAGGGGCGGTCGAGGGAGGACGCAGCAGCTGCGCCAAGGAGATAGCCCCGACCCGAGTTTACTGGCGTTTCATGCCCTGGGGGGGAGGCAACGCGTCCGGCGCGAGTGCAGCCCGGATCCCCCGAGAGCCAAGTCTCCTCTCAGCCGCCGCGATCGGGAAGAAGCTAAGATGCATCTCTCGCCGCCGGGGCCAGAGTCCGGCGCTGGCAGGCGGCGGCCCGGGCGGGCGGGCGAGGTTGGGGGGCGGGGGGGTCTTCGCCTGGCCCCTCCAGGCGCGCGCGCGCGCCTTCCCTCCGGAGTTCCTCTCTGGAAGTAGCGATTCCCGAGGCAAATTAAATATCCTTGGGCAGGGGGAGGCGAGCTGCCAAGTCCCAACGTTGCACGGGGTTCTCCCTCCTCCTCCTTCGCCTCTTCCTCCGCCTCCTCCCACCCCCCGACCGTCCCCGCCGCCACCAGCCGCCCAAATACCAGTTCAATCGCGGAGACCGCGGCGCTGCGGCTGTTGCTGTTGCTGCCGCAGCCCGCGGACGCGTCCTCTGTAGCCCCCGATCGGGCCCATGTCGGCGGGCGGAGAAAGTGGCTTTTCCACGCGAAACGCGACTAGGCAGCCGGGGAAGCTGGGGGCGCGCCGAAGGGACAGGCTCATCCCTGCCCCTCGCTCCAGTCGGCCGGGGAGAAGGGGAGGGGATGAGGGCGGGAGGCGAAGGTGGGGGGGGGGGGGTCGGGGGTGCGAGGGGGAGGCTGGGGAAGGAGTCGGGGGAAGACGCCTCTTCCCCGGGAGGCGCTGCCGCTACTTATCCCCTCCTCCCTCCTCCTCCTCCGAGAGTTGCCGAGAGCCCCAACCAAAACAAGCGGCGGCGTCTGGCTCTGCGCGCCGACCGCGCCGCCGTCTCACTCGGGAGGAGAAAAAAACACGTGACGGAGCCTCCGCGCTCCGCAGCCCGGCCGCCGCCGCCGCCGCCGGGAGGCTCCCGCCCGGGTCTCTACATTCCCGGCCGAGCCCGCCCCGCGCCCGCCCCTCTCCGCCCCCCGGCTGTGCCGCAGAGGCGCCGGCGCCCGGCCTCGGCACCACGCTCGGGCAGCGCCCCTACGCGGTCGGCCGCCCGGGCTCAGAGCCGGCCTCCTCGCGCGCCACCCAGGGCGCCCCAGGCCCGCAGGAATCCCCGCCGCGGGCGGGGGTGTTTGGGTGTCTCCCCGAAAGCACGAGGGGAGTCTGGGAAAACGGGGGAGGGGGGCGAACCCGGGAAGACGCAGGAGTGAGGGTGGGGGGCGACGGGGGGGCACTGCGGCTACTGGGCCCTGCGTGGGAGGGCCCGGGTAGGGGGGGACTCGAGAGCTGGGCTGGATCTTACCTAACAGGTAAGATGCAGCCCCTCTGGAGAGTGTTTCTTCCCTCCCTGGAAATCTAAAAGCTGGATTTCAGTTGCAGTGTGATAGGCCATGGTGAGATCTGTATTTTCGTGAGGTTTTACTAAAGGACTTCTGGGCCAGCCTTTCACCTTGGAATCCCCGAATTTGCTGCAGTGAAGTACCACGACAGAACAGAGGGACGCCCAAGGGCAACGACTGGGGGAGGGAAGGAGGAGGTTATGGTCACTCCCAAACTAGAAGAGGGAGCCCGGGGAAGTGTCGTGTGTCCGGAGTGGTGGGGTTAGCTGCTGATCCATTAGGGAGAGACTGTAAATATCACAGCTTCTCCCCACCCCATCCCACTCCCGTCTCATCCTAGCGTGCGGTCGGGGAGTCACACCTTGGGAGTGAAGGCTTGGGGAGAAAATGAGACTCCCCTTATCACATTCCGAAACCTATTTGTGATTTTTAAAAAAAAAGAAATGTCAGGGACCTACAGAGGGTTCGTAAGGCCAAAACACTACTGGGTAAACATTGGCCGAAGTGTCTGTTTCACACACAGCTTCCACACCCATCGAATCACCCCATAAAATTTTTACCCTTGACTACAAGGATAATCGGGAGAAAACAAGGACGGTGCCAGCTGAGCTGTACAGGAAAATGGGTGTTTCGTGGGTAGCAGACGTCAGTAGCTTGGGTCTACCTGCGGAGACTCTTAGGCTGTTAGCTTGCGGTATCAATCATCACAAGCAAACGCTCCCCAAAGTTTTTTGTTTGTTAAGGTGATCTACAGATCTTTAAGGACCCTTTAAAAAATGACTCCTCATCTCTTTGACGTTATCTTATTTTACCAGCCCAGTCCTGACCCGTTTGGGAGTCTCCACCACCCCTCCGCGCAGGAGACCCTCCCCTGTCGCCAGCTCTCAAGCACTGCCCGATGCTCGCGGCAGTGGAGGCGCTGGGCATGCGCTGGGCAGGACCCGCTGGGCTGCGGAGGAGCCAGCCTGGGCCTAATACCGGGCTGAGGGGCGGGGAGAGTTTCTTAGGGTAGCCTGCTGATTGGTGGGGCTGCCTGTCTTTCAAACCTTGCACTGCAGGAGGGGAGGTGGGGAGAGAGGGTAAGGGTACCAAGGTAGGTTGCAAAGCGTAGTAAAAAAAAAAAAAAAAGAAAGAAAAAAGAACCAAAGGCGCCATTCAGCAGCGTGTGAGATACGTGAACTGGGGTACCCGGTATCTGTGGAGGAGCTACACCCCACCAAAGCCTGGGAGCTTTTCATTTCTTCCCTCACCTTCTTATTCCCTGCCATCATGCAGCCTCAACTGAGCCTCGTTCATCTGTAATTTGTGTACACGCTGTTGAATTGAAAGCCCGCCCTTCTCTCCCTCTGACAGCTTGGTGATGTGGGCACACGTGCCCACAACAGCAAAGCTATAAATAGCAAATGTAATCCGGTAACTAGGCGGCAATGACAGTGACCGGGATTCTGGGGGGAAAGCGTGTTTTATGGCGAGTACAAGAAGGGAATGCGAATAGGAAAGTCTGAAGTTAGTAGTAAAGTAATTGTGGGGTTTTACCCTTGGAGAGAGAGGGGGGGGAGGGGAGGTAAAAGTGTTGTTTACTAGTAATAATGTAATCTAAGGCCAAAGGGCTTTTTACAGGTTTGATGTTTAGCGCAGGGTGGGGGTGGAGAATATTTCACGTTTTGTAGGAAAAATAATCCAAACCCATTTACTTTAGAAATGATGCTCCTCTTCAAAAATAAAGCTAAATGAAGGTAGTATATACCTCTATGGGAAACAAAATACTCTTTTCTAGGAGAAAGAGGGATCTGAAAGATCAACCTAATTTGAAAATATTTTAGAAAAATTTTCACAGAAAGGTTAGAATTTTGATCACACAAAAATGTTTTTTTTTTTTTTATTATAAAAGCGTTTAAAAAAAAAAAACTCTGTGGGAAAGGATCTCTGCTTTAAAAGCCCAACTTCAGTGGCTAATATATTCATTAGAAATCATGAAATAACTCAGATTGCTGACATTTTTTCCCCAAATCAGTGGATTTCCCATCATAGATAATCACTGATGGTAAGATATTCTTGTCCTTTCTTCCTACTTGCTGATTTTTTACTACCAATATTAAAGGTGCTTAATAGTTAATTACAATTATACTATAGTAATTCATATTTCTTTACTTTCTTCTTTTATTAATGGGTTGAGCTAACTCTGGAAATGCATATATGGTTTATATACAGAATAGAAAGGATGCTTTTGTGGAAACTAACTGAAGTAATTTTGAGCAGGTACAAGTATTATCCTGCCAGCCTATGCTAAATTAGTCTTGTGGTGTACTACAATGAAATATACTGTATGAAAAATTGACTCCCAACTGAAAATTCTCAGAAACCAAAACAGCATCGTTACCAAACACTAATCTGTTGCTCAATGCTGCCATCTATAGGACACTTAGAGATGACTTGCATAACAGGCTAGAGTGGGACAGTATTAGTCTCTCAGTTATGTCTAGAGACATGCGACCCCATGGATTCTAGCCGGCCAGGCTCCTCCATCTATGGAATTTCCCGAGCAAACATACTGGAGTGGGTTGCCATTTCCTCCTCCAGGGGATCTTCCTGACCCAGGGATCGAACCCACAACATACAGAAGTATAAGTTACTGGCAAAAATAACCAAAATGAGAATTGAGTTGGCTGAAGGGTCAACTAACCATTTGAAAATTAGAAAGTATTTCTTATATCAAAGTGATGCTTTATTTCAGTGAAATAGATTGCAGCTGGAGGAGCTGTTTAAATATTACCAACTCTAGAATTAGTTTTGACCATTTAGAATGATCCTTGGAGGAAAATAAAATTGTGTAGATTTTCTAACTTTAGTAGTTTTTTTAAAGTTTAAGATTGCTCTCAGTAGTAAGCAATATTTGAATGCCTACTCTTCAAGACAGTATGAAAAGTATAAAAAGAAGCAGCTTTTAACAGTTTTGGTGGGGTAATAAGAGAGATACAAATTAAAGATAATTGATAACTAAAGTGTGTGTGCACCTGCATGCATGCACGTGCATGCATGTGCATGCTAAGTCACTTCAGTCATGTCTGACTCTTTGGGACCTATGGACTGTAACCCACCAGGGTCCTCTGTCTGTGGCATTCTCCAGGCAGGAATACTAGAATGGGTTACCATGTCATCCTTCAGAGGAACTTCCCAACCCAGGGACCAAATCCTCATCTCTTACATCTCATGCATTGGCAGGCAGGTTATTTACCACTAGCATTAAATGTCAAATAAGTGGTATTTACTTAGAGCAGGTGGAGATTATGCTAGGTAAAATAACTAAAGAAATATTTTGGAGGAAAGGAGCCTTAAGCTTGAATCTGAAGGGTGGATATAATTCATAAGTGATTGGTAATTTTTTTCCCCCACTCAGGCATTTTGGAGTACTTCCTTGGGTTAGGCGTTAGGCTGGCCACAGAAGATCTAAATACCCTAAGAGGATCCTGCCCACAAGAAGCTTGCAGTGAAGAGAGACAAACGAATACAGTTCAAGGTACTGGGGTCTCAGGCCCCTGTGATCTACAGAGCGCCGTGATCTCAGGTGAGATTCCATAAAAACCAACTGCCTTCTCATTTTAAAAGTCATAAGTCACAGAGTCAACTTGGGGCCCTTCAGTTGTCTCTCTCCTTAATAACCTTATTTTCTCTTGTAATCAAAATCTTTCTTCCTTTCCGATTAAAAATGTGAAAGTGAAATTAAAATAGTGAGCTGAAAAATCACATTTAGCTGGAAAATTTGCAAGATCAATGCATCTCAAACCTGAGGATCTTGTTAAAATGCAGTTTCTGATTTAGAAGGTCTAGGGCAGGCTGAGGTCTGCCTTTTTTACATACTCCCAGTGATGCTGATTCTGCTAGGGAGTAGATGTGGGCAGTACACTTTCAGTAGTGAAGTTCTAGGTGATTGATGGTTCATTTAAAGGCACAGTAATATGATGCTGTGAAAGTCAAGCAAGATACTTACATTTTAGGATTGTATGCATACCAAGAACAACAACAACAAAAAAATCTACTTAACTAGGACAATACAGAATGGAGGTTTCTCTCTTTTCAATCCCAAGTATCATATCTTTCTGACAAGTGTGAAGAGTTAATTCTCTCTCACACATTTGTGTTAGTGTTTTCCAAAGTGTGAATATAAATGCACTGTGAGTGCTCAGTCAGGTCCCCAGCTCTTTGTGACGACTGGACTGTAGCCCACAGGCCCCTCTGTCCATGGGATTTTTCAGGCAAGAATACTGGAGTGGATTGCCATTTCCTCCTCCAGGGGACCTTCCCCACTCAGGGATCGAACCCGAGTCCCCTGCACTGCAGACACATTCTTTACCCCTGAGCCATCGGGGAAGCCCCATAGAGAATGTTACTTACAGTAAAATTTGAGAATCACTGGTTTAGGCACACAGGAAAATTAATTAAATACTTTGGGAACAAGATTTCAGAAAGACACTAATACTTTCAAAAGACAATTTCAAGACTTTTTTGGTTTTGATATAAATTAAGCCAGAGATAAGGGGCTTTGCTCAGTGGTAAAGAATTCGCCTGCCAACACTGGAGACAAGGGTTCGATCCCTGCATCAGGAAGTTCCCCTGGAGAAGGAAATGGTAACCCACTCCAGTATTCTTGCCTGAAAACTCCCATGAACAGAGAAGATTGGTTGGGTCACAAACTCAGACACAGCTGAGCACCCAAGCATGCAAGCCAGAAATAAATAGATGGATGAGGTTGAAGGAAAGGGAGGAGGTGAAAACTTCATGCCACTGTTTAATTTTTCCATTTCACAAATTTTACCAATTGGTGATTTTTTTTAGGTTAGTCCTTAATAACTGACACTTATCTAAAAGACTTGCTTTTGCTTTTTAAAACTTGTCTTGATTGCTTTAATGTGTTTTCATTTTCCTCTGCATTCTTGGTCGAGGATTGAGGTTTGGCAATTTGTCGTCTTAGATAATGCCATCAAATCTGTTGATCAGTTAGTTAATCTAAATAAAGAATCCTCAGCTCTTTCTTGTGTTTAAAGAAACATATGTTTTATGCAGAAAAGCACATGCCTAGAAGGGTTTGTAAACTTTATAACACTTCTTGTTGATTTTGCCTTATATTTCATCTTAAAGTTGTTGTGGGTTTTTTGTTTGTTTTTTGGTGCAATGCACTCAGTATAAAATGTGATAACTAAAAATTATCTTCAAAATAATATTTGTTTCTTAACAGGAATTGAAGTAATGATGAATTTCAATGTCTCTGTTAGGTGGCTCGGGTAAAGAACCCACCTGCCAATGCAGGAGTCATGAGAGACATGGGTTTGATCCCTGGATCGGGAAGATCTCCTGGAGGAGGGCTTGGCAACCCACTCCAGTATTCTTGCCTGGAGAATCCCATGGACAGAGGAACCTGACAGGCTGCAGTTCACAGGGTCACAAAGAGTCAGACACAACTGAAGTGACTTAACATCCATGTACCCAGGGCTCTAGAGGTAAAAACTAATAGGTGTTACTAACAAAGAATTGCTGGATCCACATGACCCTCGCTTTTCTCACACTCTCTCCTTAAATGCAAGGTTAAAAACCATCCTTTTTTCTTCTCTCTCTTTTTTTAAAATAGTTCCTCAAACTTCAGACTGGGGCTTGTGACGTCAGGTCCTTCATTTTGAAAAACAAAAACCAGCTGATTAGAAGTTTAGACATATGTGCTATGGGTGGATTAGGAAGATAGGAGTTAATCTGAACTCAGGATGTTTGTAATTACACTTTTACCAGGGGTGTTGCAGGGTTTGGCTCTTCAGATTGGCAGAGGACCACCCATCTCAGAATCACCTGGGTGCTTAACTCAAAGCTTACATATTCCCCAACTACTCCCCACTAGCCCTCTCCCCCACAGGGTCACAAAATTGGATGTTCTGTAGGTCCACGTGCCCTTCCCCATTTCCTACCCCTACTCCTAGGAATTTTATGTGTGCTAAGATTTGAACACTACTCATTAGCTTGCATCTAAACTGTGTATTTTAAATGAGGATATTATGAAATTCCTATGGATTGAACTCCAGTAACTGCTACATTCTGTCAATAGTTTTATTCAGAAATACTCTACCATATTTCTTAAAAACTTTTGACCATGACCTAGAGCAAAAAAGAAAAAAGGATTTCCCTTGTGGTTCAACTGGTAAAGAATCCGCCTGCAATGTGGGAGACTTGGGTTTGATCCCTAGGTTGGGAAGATCCCCTAGAGAAGGGAAAGGCTACCCACTCCAGCATTCTGGCCTGGAGAATTCCATGGACTGTGTAGTCTGTGGGGTTGTAAAGAGTCGAACACGGCTGAGCGACTTTCACTTTCACTTTTCACTTTACAGCAAAAATACATTTGCAGACCTCGTACCTCAAGCCCTGTCCACGGGTACACTTAACCGAAACAAACTTATTCTTACTCTTTGCAATGCACTCAGATCATTCTACTTCTTTTCTGTCCCCCTCTCTTGCTCCCATGGCTATTTTTCTTCCAAAGCTTGCCAAGATCTACTAAATGAATTTCCAAGCACATTCAGGTGTCATGACTTACAGTGTGAAAAGTTTGACTGTTAGCCTTCTGGTGTCTGTAATGTAAACTTCTAGACATTTCTTAAAATTTCGAGAGAGGGGAGAGGGGAAGAGAGAGGGATAGAGAAATTTATAGGAAAGATTTCCAAATAATATGTCCTCATTTTTAACAATCCTTTTAAAAAATATTTTCAGATGAAAGTTTACTTCTAGAAATCTACTTCTAGATTTATTAAAGCTTACTGATTTAAAATTTTCCCAATAACAAATAACAGCTTTCCTCTTTATCTTGAATTACTTTTTTATATAAATATTATCTGGCAATTTATTAACCAACAGAGCATATCAAACAACAAACTGTTTTATATCTTTCAGGAAGAAAAAAAACTAAATTTGAGAAGACCGGCACCCACTGAATTTGGACACAATTACAGTGTGCTTTAAGTATTTCCTTGGGGAGGGAACACAACACCTCTACTCAATTAAGAGAAACATTTGTACTGTCCACGTCTTTATTTTTACACCCATCATGCCATGAATTCATAGAGAATGGGCTCCAACAGTTCAACTGTTAGAACTGTTTTTAACTCCTTAACATTGATGCTCACAAAGTGTACTTCTCTGGGTAGAGGAAACTGGTGTTTCATCTGAACCCAAGCCCCTTTCTCTTTGGTTTCCTTCTTCTACTGATCATTTTCCTTCACACATTTCAGGAAGCTATCTCGACTTAGGAGTGCTTCATATGCTTGATATACACATTAATTGTCTTGACCAGAATCTTGCCTTTAACTTGTTTGTTTACAGTGACACCAACAGCATGCTGGGTAATGTAGACCCTCCCCATTTTGCCATGGTAACATCTGTGGGGCATTCCTTTATGAATATTACCCATTCTCTTGATATCTACACCATCACCCTTCTTGTAGATTTTTATGTAGGTAGCAAAGGAACAATTCCAAGTTCTCCAAAAGGCCTAGAGGACGTGTGGAGGGTGCCCCTCCTCTTTCCCTTTCTGCTGGTCATTTTGGTGAATTGCTGGAAGAAGGTGGTTCCAGCCAAAAGGCTGAATTACTTTTAAAGATTAATGGAAAATAATTTAGCACATTCAAAGGACAAATATCAATATCAGCAATCATGTTAAACTGGAAAAATAAGAAACAAAATCGTATGTAAAATAAATCAATACCCAACAATATAATTATGTAAAACTGAAATGATTATATCATTGGTGAAAGTGAAAGTCACCCAGTTGTGTCTGACTCTTTGTGACCCCACAGACTATGCAGTCCATGGAATTCTCCAGGCCAGAATACTAGAGTGGGTAGCCATTTCCTTCTCCAGGGGATCTTCCCAACCCAGGGATCGAACCCAGGTCTCCCGCATTGCAGGCAGATTCTTTACCAGTTAAGCCACATGGGAAGCCCTTTATGTCATTGGTGGACACACAATTTACCAACAAGTAAAAACCATACTCTTGAATATTTATAGAATTACTAACTATACTTAAACACATATATCTGTGAATTGGAAAGCTTTACTATTGTTTCAGTTCTGCAATTTTCTCATCATGATATAAAAGTAAAAAAATCAAGAAAATCCATTATAATTTGTTTTGGGTCAACTGAGAATGGCAGTTGAGCCATCTCATCTTTGCTCAGTGGTGATCTGCCCACTCCCCTCAGAGATCGTGCTTGTTCAGTTCAGTGGCTCAGTCATATCCAACTCTGCGACCCCATGGACCACAGCACACCAGGCCTCCCTGTCCATCACCAACTCCCGGAGCTTACTCAAACTCATGCCCATTGAGTTGGTGATGCCATCCAGCCATCTCATCCTCTGTTGTCCCCTTCTCCTCCCGTCTTCAATCTTTCCCAGCATCAAGGTCTTTTCAAATGAGTCAGCTCCTCACATCAGGTGCCCAAAGTATTGGAGTTTCAGCTCCAGCATCAGTTCTTCCAAAGAATATTCAGGACTGATTTCCTTTAGGATAGACTGGTTGGATCTCCTTGCAGTCCAAGGGACTCTCAAGAGTCTTCTCCAATGCCACAGTTCAAAAGCATCAATTTTTCAGTACTCAGCTTTCTTTATAGTCCAACTCTCACATCCATACATGACTACTGGAAAAACTATTGCCTTGACTAGATGGACCTTTGTTGGCAAGGTAATGTCTCTGCTTTTTAATATGCTGTCTAGGTTGGTCATAACTTTTCTTCCAGGGAGCAAGTGTCTTAATTTCATGGCTGCAGTCACCATCTGCAGTGATTCTGTAGCCCCCTAAAAATAAAGTCAGCCACTGTTTCCACTGTTTCCCCATCTATCTGCCAGGAAGTGATGGGACTGGAGGCCATGATCTTTGTTTTCTGAATGTTGAGCTTTAAGCCAACTTTCTCACTGTCCTCTTTCACTTTCACCAAGAGTCTCTTCAGTTCTTCTTCACTTTCTGCCATAAGGATGGTGTCATCTGCTTATCTGAGGTTATTGATATTTCTCCTGGCAATCTTGATTCCAGCTTGTGCTTAATCCAGCCCAATGTTTCTCATGATGTACTCCATATATAAGTTAAATAAGCACGATGACAATATCACCGTGCAATCTTGCTTATGCATATGGACATCTGCACAGATGGCAATGATTCCCACCAAAATTGCTTATTCTCTTTCAGTTTGGCCAAGGTTAATTGTGGTTTATTTGTTGGCAACAAAATTGACAAAAATCTTTTTTTTTTTCGCTCCTTAACAGCCTTTTCAATTTCTCTTTTCCTTAATTCCCTTCCTATCACATTTCAACAGACTCTAAAATGAAGCACCCCACGTGGTTCAGCACCATGGAGAGCGTGAGGAAGAGGCACTACCAACATATCCTGGTCATACAGGTGGGGGAAAGATTGCTCCTGAAATAGTTGCTGGACAATTTTCACTTAAAGGACAGTATTGTAATGAAGAAAAGTGGGATCTTGATTCTCTGATATTTGTGAGAAGTTATTTTTCTGGACATTGTGTCAGTTTTTTTCTAAACCTTCTTCATCAAATTCTATGTAATTTAAGACAAGAATACACCCAGAGTAGGTAGAACCAGACACTGCCAGTACAAAACATCTTATGAAGTTTCATGTTTATGATGTGAGGCCTTTTATGTAAATTTTCAAATTTTTTAACAGTTAGGAGGCTTACCCACCTACCATAGAAGAGAATGAAATCATTCAGAGATACATGAAGTTGAGGATGGGTAATCAGAGGATTGTGTGAAGGCTCCCGTCTTATGTTTCTAGAACTGCCCTGGGAACTTGCAGCTTGTCCTTCAGATCTGTGAACTACCTAGAATCCTTTCAGTAGTTTTCCTCCTCTCCCCTTTTAATTTTCCATAAGCTAGATTCATTTGAGTTTTGTTACTTGCAACTGAATGTGTCCTAGCACCGCAGATATGTAGGATGAGATGGATAAATGAGAAGAAAGGTAATTCTAGGCTAGAAGCAAAACAAGTTTACAGCAAGGAAGCAGGGATATAACCTGGGATTTTCTGGGACAGTGAGAAAATGAGCTTAAGAAAATTGAAGTGGTTTATAAGGAATGTATTTAAATAACTTCTCTGTACTAGAACTGAGCAAGAGTATATTAATCTTTCAGCTCTTCAGAAGGCAGTTGAACAAGAGCTATACAAATTTTGAATGCATGTGCCATTTGACCCAGCAATTCCACTTACAGAAGTGAATTCTGTGGAAATAATTGTTCATGGATATTCATTGAAATTTGTCTTGTCATAGAAAATGACTGAAAACAACGTACATGTCCATCAATAGTGAACTTATTAAATAAGTTATTCCATATTTGAGTGTTGAAATACTGCATAGCCATTAAAGATAATTTAGGAAACTTATTTGTATCACTGTGAAACAATTCTCACGGGAAAAAAAAGTCAAGGTACAAAACTGTATTACAAATGCTCTCATTTGTGTTTTTTAAAAATCACAGGTGTATTTTTGTACATAGACGAACTCTAGAAGGGCAAACAAATCTTAGCAATGGTTTTCTCTGGGAAAGGGACTCTGTTTTCCCATATTCTCTTATAGTGCTGGTTTGTTTTTTCAACTACATTCTTGTATTACTACTGGAATTAAACCATGATATTTAATATAACAAGTGTAGAACAAGGAAAACTTTAAGAACATGCAACGGTTATCACTTGCTTAGGAATTTCTATATAGCCATTGTTTTAAGCCCTTTAATATGCTTTCTCATTCAGTCCTCACAGCAACCCTATAAGAAAAATGTGTTTCTCAAATTGCACTTGACGTTGCTGCAAATAAGGCTCAAAGAATCTTAATTCAAAGTGCCATAATTCCAAACCCTGGCTCCAGAGCTTTTATCTTTAACCATTCCACCCCTTTGCCTCCATGAGTTGCTCCTGACTTTCCTGTAATACACCCAAGGACAGATTTCTGTGGCTGAAAAGCTAAACTTCCTTGTAGACAGCCTATCAGTGGCATCCAGTAAGGATTTCTTCATAATGACAATAAAACAAAGTAGAACAAGCTTACCCTTCTGTACCAGGAGCTTAGATTCGGGGTAGAGGTTTTCTTAAACTGATAGTTAAAGTAAATGCCACTTTGTAAATTTCTTTAGAGAGCAATGAACGATAATAGTTTCTCCAGCAGTTGGAGCCATTAAATTGTTTAATCTGGGTAATGACAAAGTTGGACTTCGTAGTTAGATCACTCTTGTAGTTTTGGAGGATGGACTTAGAAGAGAAAAGTTTAGAGGCAGAGAGGTAATTGACATGGAAATTTATTAGGCATCTACACAGCACTCACTTTCTTCATCTCCTGCCAAGAGCACCCTGATCCTCTGTGGATTAATTCATAGAAGGTGATTAATTTAAGCCTTCCTTAGAACTGAATTGTCTTGTTCAATTGGCTCTGCCACTTACCATCATTGTAAATGTTGATAACTTATCTAACCTGCCTCATGTCTCAAGTATTAAAAACATGGGAATAATAATGGTTATCTCATTGGGCCATTGTGAGATTTTAAACAGATAGTTCCTGTATTACCAATGCTTTATAAATATTAGTCACCATCATTATTGTTGTCTTAGCCATGTATTTTGAATGGGATTACTCCCACCAGTAATCTCTCTCATCTTTAATCCCTCATCCCTTGCAGAACAGGGCCTACCATGCAGTGGTGAGAATCATAGAAATTTTATCCTTCAAGAAGGGGTAAGAGTTTGCTAGGTCAACTCTCACCTTAACTTACTTTATTTTTCTTAAGTATCACAAGTTACGTTAAATATGTATGCATGTGTGCTAAGTCATTTCAGTCGTGTCTGACTCTTTGCGACACTATGGACCATAGTCCACCAGGCTCCTCTGTCCATGAGATTCTCCAGGCAAGAATACTGACAATCTCCAGGGGATCTTCCCAACCCAGGGATCAAACCCACATCTCTTACATCTCCTGCATTGGCAGGTGGGTTCTTTACCATTAGCTACCACCTGGGAAGGCACAAGTTAAATATATCTCCAGACAAATATGTGTTGAATAACGATGGTTTAAGGGAGCATTCCAGACATGGAGAACTATGTGAACAATGGTGGGAAAGTCATGAAGAAAAGCAGGCGTTCTGTGTGGACTGGAAGAAAAGGAATACACTGCCTGTCTATAAATGAGATCATGCATGTAAGGGATTAATCACCTCGTAATCATCACAGTTCCATTATAAGAAGCAGGGACTATAAACTCTTTGAGGAGAAGAGGGTCCTCTTCATTTGAGAATCACTCATGGCAAGCACTCAGTACCCCATTGTAGAGCTGAATGCTTTTACATTAACCTCGAGGGCCCACACAGCTGACTTTGAAAGCAGATCAAAGAGTTTGGAATTACTTAGCAAATAATAAGGAGTACTTATGATAAACAGGGGAAGTAACATGAGCAGATCTGAAAACAGAATAAAATGGAAATCTTGGGCAAGGTAGGTTAGGTAGAAACCTGTTTCAAAAGATCAAATGAGATAATGAGGGTCCGGGTTAGGTTCATGGTGATAGAAATGAGGAAGAAGGAACATATGTGGAAAAAAAAAGAGAAACAACTCAGAGGTGGGGATATTGGACTTTGAAAACAGCCAGCTGTTTGGAACAATTGTAAGAGAGAAGTCAAAGATGACTGGGATATTGATTCTTAGCAATTGGGAGGATGGTGGTACATCTGACTACTTTTTACATTTTTTTTTAAGAAATGGAAGACTATATTATGCACAGAAAAAGTAGTAGCTGGAAGTCAGCATGTTAGTGCCAGTTCCCAGTCCCTCAAGCCCACAAGGGTGACTTAGTTGGCTGATACAAGTTTTGCATAGAATATAGAGAGGAGTCCAGGGCTACAGGCCTCACAAGAAGCGAACAAGCCACCCTCCATCCTTGCCATCCTCCAGGGAGTGAGCAGTTACTGGCAGTCACTCTTGTGTGCTCCTTGATCTATTTGACTGCTCACATGACTAGCTACAGAAACTGCCCAGTGTCAGAAGACAGATCTGTGTACCAGCTGGATACTATGAAACAATTTTCAGAGACTGCTTTGGGCCATGGAGGATGTCCCTTCCAATACCATTTTTTCAAGTGTACTCATTGGATCAGTTTTAAGGAAAACTGGCTTGAAGTTCTTTTCTTTTCTTTGCTCAAACTCTAACCTAATTAATTTTTCTTCTCTTAATCCTTATTCATTATTAATTAGAATTGTTGGTAAGTAACATTGGTTTTTGTCATGAAATTTCTTATCAGTAATTATATAAGCTAATTTCTACAATAAGCGTGGTGAAGATTATTTTTATAACTCAAAATAATGGTGTGTTATGAACAATTTCCTAGAATTGCTTTTGGAATCCTTTGTATCTAGTTTGGAGATTCTTTTCTATAATAAGGATCAGCACATCAGATAATACAGTTAATAAACATTTCATCCAGGCTTTTAAAATGCATTGAATATTTTACTGCTTAATTCCTCTAGGTAATGAAGAAATCTTTGAGGAATTTTTATATTGTATTAATTGAAGCATATCAAGGTCTATTGATTCCAAAGACCATAAACTCTACTTACATAACATGAGGCAAAAATAAAATTTAAAACTTGCGATCTCTATTCCACTTCATTAATTCTTTTTGATGGAGGAAAAGGGTTATTTGAAGAGTTGTCACTAGATTTGTCCCCAGCAAAACTGAAGTGCTTATTGTTATTACTAGTTGAGTTGCTTGTCAGTTGGAAGACTGAATTTTCCAGAAATTCTTCAAAGTGTAACTTTCAAGACTCTGGCTACCAAAGGTTAATTCTTATCTTTCTCTAAGTTGTAATACATTCATGGGTTCTTCAGACATTAAAATAAAGATCGACACTTTGAAGGAAGTAAAAATAAAAGTGGACATTTATAGCTTTAAGTTTTGTTTGTTTGTTTTACAAAAAGAACTTCTCTGGGTGTCTCGTTTGTGAGGTAATGCTGTTGGCTCCTCTATTAGTGTGCAGGTTGGGCTGTCTTTGTCAACGTATCTGGCTTCAGCTAGGAGGTGGATTCAATAATGTTATGCTGACTTGCAGGCTACAAAGCCTCTGACGAAAGGTCATCACATCTGAAGTCTGATTTTATGTCAGTAGCTGACCTTCTTTTCACCTTCTTCCCCATGGACTTCTTAACTTAGTATTTCTAAAGATATTATACAGTGCCATCTTGCTGACTTAGATGAGACTATGACAAATTTAATGTCACTTCACCTTTGCAAGGGAGAATTCAAGACCTATCACTGTGTCCAGAACCCAAGTAGCATATTTGAATATTGTGAACTGCAGAACTGGTTGCATTAACTAGACTGGAATGGAAATGATGAAAAAAGGCAACTTGTGCAAGGAATTATCAGTTTATCTTCTGGAGAAGGTTATCTCGGAGGTCAAATGTTTCTTTTGTCTAACAATGTTGGAATAAAGAAACATCCCTACTTATAGTCCAGGCTAAGGGATGAATAATCTTTTAAACTGTGCCCTGTATCCAAGATGCTGTCATTTACAGGGTGTGAACACAAGATAGAAAACACAGGTTGAATGCCTTTCCCCACTCTCAATGTTTTTAAAGGAAAATTTGCATTTTGGTTGATTTTTCACTGAAGCAAAATGACAATTTACATTTCAATTGTGGTTTTCCCTAGGCACGCTAAAATGTGGAGCTCATTGAACATGTCAGTCTATCAGCATTTTCTACAGCTATTGTTTCCAGTGTCTAAAATGGTGTGACAATACCACTTTGATGATACTGTTTTTGTCCTGTATGACAGCTCATAGTGAATTGTATACTCCTAATAATACGTTTACTCCGTGAAGGTATGAGCAGGCAAGGTCAGAAGTTATGTTAATCATTTGGGGATGGGCTCATTTGGTCAAATGTCATCAAACAATCTTCTGAGAGCTAAAAATTAGTCAAATTATTGGCTTAACTAAAATGCCTGGTGGGTTAAAGTAAATGATTATTCAGTTCAGTCACAGACAGTTGATCGGGTAGGCCTCGTTGACAATGTTCTAATTAATGCATTATAATAGTCAATCAAAAATTACTTACTGGGCACCGATCAGGTACATTACACTGATACTCAGTAGGGAGCCACGAGGAAATAACCCACTAAGACATTAGCTAAATGAAGACATAAACTGAGCAACCATAAACTGCAAGCTAATGGGGTAGACATTTGTCATTATGAAGTATCAACCTGTAACTATGGGACTGAATGACCCCAAAACACAGATGTGTTATGATCATCCAACTAAGCAGGGATCCAAAGGATCCAAAACCTAACCCTCTTTAAATCACAGCTGCCTCTGCCTGGGAAAATAGGGAAGACGCAGAAGTTACGACTGGCAGTAAAATGACCACATAGCCTGCAAATTCTCCAAGGGAGGAACTCCGTTAATAACTATTAGAATCATCTGGGGATCAGGGTGCTTGGACAAAGTCAGATTGCTAGAAGCCACCTGAGACCTAATTAATGCAAATCCAGTATGCACATTTTAAATAAGCTCTTTAGTTAATTCTGGAGTAGACAGAGTATAGTTTACATACTGAGAAATACACTTTATGGTTTCACCTAGAACCCTAGACCTATACCATCCTTTTTGTTTCTTTTGGGAAAGTACAACTTAAGTGTATTTTTAATGTATATGAAGTCTAATATGGATATGAGAATTCAAAACTATGATATCATTTTCAGGTATTTATTACTATTATCTTACTTTCTTAAATCTGTAAACTGGTAGCCTGCTGGCCAGATGTGGTCCATGGGTGGTTTTTTAAATTGGTCCAAATAGCATCTTTAAAATTAATTGTCAACATAAAGATTAGAAGATGATACATCAAAATTTGAAATTCTAATTTCTCTTTAAAAATCAGATGATCTGAGAGCATTGGCCCTTGATTCCCAAATGGCCTCAGTCCGCCAGAACTGAAAAGCAGCTGCCCCTTTGGATGGCCAGTTTGCTATGATCGTGTGGCTCCAGGTCACCCCCCTGACACCATGGCCAAGTGTCAGGTGCCATTTGTCACCACAATGTTTCAGATGCTTTCTTCCATCCAGCCCACTTGACTCATTTGTATCACCTGCCTACCTCCTGGAGGCACTGGAGTTGGTGACCCCTGTCTTAAGGGTGCTTCAAAACCAATTGCTTTTGAACAGTATTTGATGATGAAGACAGATATTCTGCATTCAGACTTGTTTGACTGCATCCCCCTGGGATGCCCACACTATGCTCCTGGGCAGAATCTGGGCTAATTCGTTTAAAGAATGCCCATTAATCAAAAGAAGGTCCAATCTAACTCGTCTTTCTAAGAGGCTACACAATTTGCCTTGTCTAATTGATGTGCATATTTTATTTTGTGTGTGTTTTTTATAGCAAAAGGAAAGATACTGCTAGAGATTATTGTTTTACAGAAAACATGGTTACTATACTTTACCAAAAATAAAGATAAATAATAAATTTAAGAAACTCTTTAAAAATTCACTTTAAATCAATCACATGTGATTAATAGCCCAAGAATATTAAATAGGCAACATGTTGTCCCTTTTCTTTGTTCTATAAAAAATATAGTTAAAATTTGTGTATTATTTCTCAGCAAGGCCTCGAAAATAAAATGTGTTACCTTTACCCCAGACCAAATATAATCTGGCAATGGAAAAATAAGCCTTTCTCTTCATTGTTTTCATCCCCTTGATTATGTGCACTGAAAATAAGTCTCAAGGAAATTCAAAGTAAAAATCTGTTTATGAAATATTGCCTGGGTTTAAGTTTGAAAACTGCATTTCATATCATTTCTCTCCTGCAGTCCGGGTGTCCCTTTTAGCAGTGGAAGCTCTGTGGATGAGTTCATGGTGATTTAGGTTTGGGTTCTAAATCTCTCATATTTTGTCTCTGTGAACTTAAAACTAGTCATTTTGATTATGAGCTTCTTGTCTATAAAATGTGATAATAATCCTACTTCATAGACTCATTAGGAAGATAAATGTAGTTTTATGAATGAAGTTCATGGTACAGGTTCAATAAATGATGAAGGTGAAGTCGCTCAGTCACGTCCGACTCTTTGCAACCCCATGGACTGTAGCCCACCAGGCTCCTCTGTCCATGGAATTTTCCAGGCAAGAATACTGGAGTGGGTTGCCATTTCCTTCTCCAGGAGATCTTCCTGACCCAGGGATTGAACCCAGGTCTCCCGCATTGTAGGCAGACGCTTTGCCATCTGAGCCACCAGGGAAGTCTAATAAATGAGGGCTCTATTTTAATCAATGAGGGTGACTCTTTTTCTGATACTGTTGTTGTTCAATCGCTCAGTTGTGTCTGACTCTTCGTGACCCTGTGGACTGCAGCACGCCAGCCTCCCCTGTCCTTCACTATCTCCCAGAGTTTGCTCAAGTTCATGTCCATTGAGTCAGTGACGCTATCTAACCATCTCATCCTCTGCAGCCCCCTTCTCCTTTTTCCTTCAATCTTCCCCAGCATCAGTCTTTTCCAATGAGTTGGCTCTTCTGACACTGACTAAACAATATTTCATAGGTCCTAAGAAAAATCCCTAAAAAAGTATGCCGTAAACCCTTGTTTCGGTTTTCCTTTTAAGGAAATTTATTCACCTAACAAAAGAAAGGCAAAGGAATGTATTATTCATGACAAAGGAGTGTTTAGGCTAATAGCTAATCATCACTGCTGACTCTTGTTCAGTCTCTAAAAATTAAGGTCTACAGAAAAGTAAATGTTTCTTTTAAAAATTAACTTTTATTTTTGAAAGTAAGATCAAAGAATCTATTACCACAGATCCAAAGGGGAGTTGCTGGAAAGTCAGGTGATCTTTCAAAGAATCACACTGAAGAAATGGGGTCTGTTAACTAGTCCAGGAGGGTGGATTAGTAGCACCCCCAGCATCACTCAGACCTTTTCTGCTCTTTCTCTAGACTTCTGGGTAAACCCATCCTCACTCATCCCTGCCACTCAAGCTGTTGTTTTTCCACCTCGGAGCAGAAGACTGAATATGAATGATGGAAAGGTTGATGTGACAGTTAACATCTTTTTGAACCCTTACTATGTGCCAGTCACTAAGGTATATGTTTTATATGACTTATCACAATCAATCTTGACAAGAAGCCACAAAGGAAGGAATTATTGCTCTGTTTAAGAGGTTGGTCAGATCACACAGTCCCTTGGTTGGGCTGGGACCCAAACCTGGTTTGCCTGAATTCAAGCCAGTTATAAATGCAATAATGATTGGTAGTGTTTTCTGTTTTTTTTTTTTAAAGCAGTGAATGAATATATTTTTTCCTGTTAAATTTAAAATAATCAACTTATTCTTTGCTTGAGTTTGTTCCAGAGTTGTTGACTTTGTTTAGTTATATTTTTTTTCTTTATTCTTTTCCTATGACTTACTGGCTGTCAGTAGATAGAGATTTTTAAACTTTTTTTTTTTTTTTGACTCATGCATTATAATTTTGGAGAAGGCAATGGCAACCCACTCCAGTACTCTTGCCTGGAAAATGCCATGGATGGAGGAGCCTGGTAGGCTGCAGTCCATGGGATCGCTAAGAGTCGGACACGACTGAAGCGACTTAGCAGCAGCAGCAGCAGCAGTGATTGCCTCTTATGGACATCATAGCACAAGATATATTTATTAAGTAACTGCGAGTCATGTTTAGTTTACTGACTACTTCGATTTTATTTTCTTTGTTCCAAAATATAACAAAACTGTATATTCTACCCATTTTTCTACACCATTAAAGTTTTAATTAAAGTGAATTTTTAAATGTTAAAAATTATGATGATTCTTTATATCTCAAACTTTATCTTCCTTTTGGCTCAGCAACTCTTAGGTCTAGTCACATTTTAATATCTTTCTATCTTTGGTTTTTTCCAAATGTGCTATTTATTTTTTTCTTTAGATCTTAGAATCTTAAAATACTTAAGCTGAAAGAGAACTTGGAAATAATTTCATGTGATTATTCTATCTTACAGTTGAGAAAATTGAGTTTTAGAGGGTTTAAATGGCTTACACAAGACCACATAGCTAGTGTGACAGTTGAATATCACATTCCCTGAAAACCACTAGGGAGTTTGGGTTTTTCACTATGAGCCACCCAGTTTTCCTCCTTGCATGGCCCTGCAATAAACTTTTCTCTGCTCCAACCTTTGCAGTTTTAGTTTGTTTGGCCTCACAATGCATCAGGTACACAAACTTGGGTTTGACAACAAAATGATTCAAAAATGGTGTGTATGTATATAATGTGTCAATTAATATATTAATATTAATACAACCTACATAGATAGGGAGAGAGGAAAAAAAAAGCAACAAATGTTAACATTTAGGATATTTTGCAAATATACAGATATTCTCTGTACTATTTTTGCAACTTTTATTCTATAATGTCTGCAACTATTTCAAAATAAATTAAAAACATAATTGGGACCATGAAAACTTATGTGATATGCCCTCCACTTAAAGACTGGCATTCTCATAACTTAAGAAAAATAAACAGTAAGCTATAAAAAAAATCTTCACTTAAATATATTTAACATTCTCAGATAAATGTCAGCCTTTACTTAGATAGTTATCAATTGAATAACAAATTCCCTGGAAAAGAGACACTTTTGTTAGAAGTCAGGTGTGTTAGAAAAAGAAAAATCTAAATTATGTAAAGTGAAGCTATCTGTGTTCATAGGTGATGCCAAAAATTCCCTCCTCTTCTGCTCTGCCCATGGCTTCTATTTTCCCTAGTCCTATTGTAGCAAATTGGGCAAAGCCTTAGTAATAATTCTGCAAATTTTCCTACTGTGCCTTTTATCCCAATTTCTCTCCTTCCACTCAAGATCCCTCTGCTTCTTGTTCCCTCTAGTCAGGACTGCCACAAGCTGGGAGACAGGTGGACTCATTGACCTTTAATAAAATTCATTCACTCCTAAGTGTTCTTTCAACAGCCCTATATTTTAAACATGGTATGTCTAACTGTGGGCTTCCCAGGTGGCTCAGTTCAGTTCAGTCACTCAATCGTGTCTGACTCTTTGCGACCCCATGGACTGCAGCACGCCAGACTTCCCTGTCCATCACTGGAGGTTGCTCAAACTCATGTCCATCAAGTCGGTGATGCCATCCAACCATCTCATCCTTTGTCATCCCCAGGAGACTCTGTGGTTAAGAATCCACCTGTCAATGCAGGAGACACAGGTTCGATCCCTGGGTCAGGAAGATCCTCTGGAAGAAGAAATGGAAACCCACTCCAGTATTCTTGCCTGGGAAATCCCATGGACAGAGAAGCTTGACGGGCTACAGTTGGTCGCGACTACACGCACACATTCATGCCTAATGGTGGATGGAAGGGCACTTTTTGAAGAGATTTTAACTATTAGCCAACAGTGGTGGAGATACAGCTGTATATATGTCCTTAAAGAAGGTCCTAAAATCACCATGGACCATGGGCTGGCAGGAAAAACAGCCTGAAGGCCTGCATCACCTACTGCTACTGTCTTCACAGCCTCATTTTCCGTATCCTGATGCAAGTTTCTTCTTGAATATTTTTTCCTAGCAAGAACATTTGCAGATCTTCCTTTGCTAAGAATTCATTATCTGAATTGTTTTTTCATAAAGGACATATAGAGTCATCATGATATATTCTGTCAGATTTGAGGAGATGTAGTTTGGGAAGCCTTCTATGAGATCTCATATGGCACATAGAAAATGTGATATGGCAGTTTGGAGTGAAATTATTCATTGTAGTCATGGAAGCATCAGAATTTTAGTTGATATAAAAACAGAAGTGGCAGTTGCAGATGTAAAAGAAAAATGTTGTTAAAGGAATGGTTATTAAAATAAACTGCTTATTTAGGATTTATTATTTGAAAGAAAAAGGAACTCTCAAACAATATCTACTATTATCTGTAAACATAAGAACAATGGGACATCTGTAAACTCAATTTAGTTTTTAGAAAATAATCATGATGAGTCAAAATATGATTAAGGAAGATTTATCCAAAACACTCAATAGAAAAAAAAAAACTTCCTGAAATAGAAAAATATAGAAAATTGAAAGAAACACAGTCATTCAAAATAATTCTGAAATGGATAATAAATAGCTGTCATTTTATCTTTTATAGTTTAGATAATTAGAAACAATGAAAACTTAATGTAAACATGTACATGAATAAAAACAAAATTACCTTTTATGTGGACAATGATGTATCCGATGCCAAGCAGTACTAGATTTTAATATTCAGAAGTAGAAATAGTTTATGAGAAAGCTTGAGCCAGGAACTTCCCTGGTGGTCCAGTTGATAAGAATCTGCCTTGCAATGCATGGGATGCAGGTTCGATCCCTCATCGGTGCCCTGAGACCCCACGTGCTGGCGGAGCAACTAAGCCTGCTTGCTCCAACTACTAAGCCAAGCGCATCAAGGAAAGATCACACATGCCACAATTAAGACCTGACACAGCCAAATAAATAAGTATTTCTTAAAAAAGAAAGTTTGAACCATTAATCCCTCTAACCACTAGCTTTGTGAGCTTTGGTAAGTTACTTAGACTCTCTGATCCTCTGTTTCCTCATTTTCAAAATAGAGGTGAAGTGCCTGGCCCATAGTAGACAATTAACAAATGGTGGCTAATAGTAGTTAGTAAAACAGTTCACGTGTATTGAGTGCTTATTGTGTCCCAGACACTTTCATAAGAGAGGTCTAAATGCATTATCTTACTTGTCAGGTAGATGTCACAGTAATGGTAATAGTGAGATCTTATAAGATCTTAGAGGAGTAACAAAATAATTTTAAAATTTACTAAAATAATACTGAGTTGTAAGAAAATACAATCTGTATCTGAAGGTCTTAGGAGTAGAGAGTCAAGTGTTGGGTTAAAGTTCAGGGAATCCTGAGACTGTTAAGCTAATACCCTTCCCTTCTCTGGGTGCTTTGAGAAGTACTCAGCCTCCAGCTGGCCCATGAAGGACTGCCGTTTCAGATGCTGAGATGAGTGTGGACTCACCATCTCTTGATCCTTCCAAGAGCCTGGGTCCCAAGAGAGAACCTTTGACTGACAGCTTCCTAGTTACATTCTTGCTTCATTAGACTGACTGAGTCGATTAGTGACAATTGATATGCAATTATAATAATGACCATAATAATGTCAAGATAATTAACCATCACAGGTCTACTGTAAGTGCATTGCTCCTATTTGCAGTTTTAGTGATAACTATTACTTCCAGGACTTCTCTCGTTGGCTGTAGAATGAACTCAATCATGATAGATTCTGAATTGTATATTCTTCATTTAAACCAATGGCAACCACTGAAGTTCTAAAGCACATGTTTCCTTATGAAGGCTCAAAGGTCATTCATTGTAAGAATTTCTAAAACATTAGCATGTTGATAGCATTCTTATTTTTTCAACGGGTATTTAATATTCTCTATATTTTACATCCACAGTTTACAGCTAAACTTTCCTAATTATTCTCCTAATTTTTTCCCATTCCATTTAGTCCAGTACATACATTATAATGCTCATTCTGCTTGTGCTTAGCGTCACTCAGTTGTGTCCGACTCTCTGTGGCCCCATGGAATGTGGCCCACCAGGCTCCTCTGTCCATGGGATTTTCCAAGCAAGAATACTGGAGTGGGTTGCCATTTCCTCCTCCAAGGGGTCTTCCCGACCCCGGGCTCAAACCCACGTCTCTTAAATCTCCTGCATTGGCAGGCAGATTGTTTATCACCGAGCCACCTCCTACACCAAGAATATTGGACATAATAGCATAAACTTTTCCTTTTCATTCTTTATTATTGATCAAAATAATACCCTGCTCAAATGTTACACAAAATATAAATCACACTAATGATTGATTCCTTGTAATATTGTTCTCAATTTACTGGTTTTTTGGGGGGAGGGGAGGCACCTGAAATTCTCTTCCATTCATCTCAGTGAAAGAGTTAATTTAGGCAAATTGATTAGCAGTCCACAAGCCTAAGGCCCCTTTAAGGAGGAGGTAAACATTCTTTTTCACATTCTTTTGCCTTAGACACATAGGCCTCAAAGGCAGCAGTATTTCTCATTCAAGGACACGCTTTTTTTGAGCTCAGAATGTATGTTACAGGAGAAGGTCTGGATAAAACTTCCACAACCTTGAGCTCTGGGTTAACCTGTTCCTTCTGGCTAATCTCATGCTGATGTCATCCCAGGATGTACGTTATGGGAAAGGGTCTGGGCAAAATTTTCACAGTCTTGAAGTTGTTTTTTTTTTTTTTTTTTCTTTTCATATTCTCAACAACTAGCAGAAAAGTATATATTTCCCTACTTAAAACTAGCAAGGTGGGTAATATTTCTACCCCCTCTGATGTCTATGTCAGAAGTTTCTTTCTGTCACTATTACTTTAATAACATTTCTACTACACAAAGCTCTTAATGACTGAGACTGTCTTTGGTCCCAGAGTTAAATCTTCTTTGGTTACCATGATTCTGGCAGAACACTGTAAGCTTTCATCTATCATCAGCAGGTACCCATCTATCATCAATCCCACTTGTACCTCGAAGAAACTACTCAGATATCAACTCCACAAAGCATTCACTCATCTCTGCAGTTTTGGTCAATATGATCTTCCTTTGAAGTTTTAAGTTAATTTAACTAAACTTCACTTAGAGCAGTTAGCTCTATCTGGTTTCACTGAAATGTATGTATTAGACGCCTCTGCTCCAATACAAGACTAGAAGATCCTAGAGTATGGCTTCCAAAAACAACTTTGAGGTATCAACAGGATTTACATACCATAAAGTTCACCCATTATCTGTGTATAGTGTGTCTTTGTGACTTTTAATAAATTTACAGAGTTTGGTTACCATCTTCACAAACCAATTTTAAACATTTCTATAATCCCCCAATATTTTCACATGTCTATTTACAGAAGTATGAGTCCAAATTAATAGTCTTTTTTAATATAAATATCCAATCTTCCTAGCATTATTTGTTTAAAAGACTATCCTTTGCCTTGGCAGTTTGTTGAAAACCAACTGACTACATAAAGGTTTATTTAAATTCTATTCCATTGATCTCTATGCCTCTTCCTACACTGATAATAACCTGTCTTGATGTTTGCAGTGTTATCGAGTCCAAACTCAATCTGCTCCCTGCTCGACAGGCTAGTGAATCTGAGAGATGAGGTGTTGAGGCAAGAAATATGACTTTATTTGGAAAACTGGCTTACCAAGAAGATGGCAGACTGATGTCTCAAAGTAACCATCTTATCTGGGTCTGGATGCCAGTTCCTTTTATAAATCAGAGATGGGAGGAGGTGAGGCAACAAAGTTAAGAGGTTGTTAAGGGAAGCACACTGATTGAAACCGCCCACCCTGGCCAGGCACCATAGTAACATTTGCATGAGTTGTTTTATGACAGGAGATCCTGATAAGGAATACGGAGCTAATAAGCCACCACCAGCCGGAAGAGCTCGGGAAAGGTTGAGAGGAGACAATGCCTGTCCGTCCACCTCCCAGAATCCCTCTTGCTAACATCCATCTTGGCTGAGCGATGCATGCGCCACCAGGAAAGACTCTGAATTAGAATGATTGGCCAAAGACCACCCAGAAACTAATCCCATCACCATAAAACCCAAGACTGCGAGCCACACGGCAGAGCAGTTCTCCTGGTTCCCTTACCTACTGCTCTTCACCCGGGTGCCCTTTCCCAATAAAATCTCTTGCTTTGTCAGCAAGTGTCTCCTCGGACAATTCATTTCCGAGTGTTAGACGTCTAAGAGCCCAGTTTCGGGCCCTGGAAGGGGTCCCCCTTCCCGCAACAAGGCCATTAATCTTGCAAATATCTCCTAGAATGGCAAGCCTCAGGCAGGGGGATGTGTTAGTTTCTTCCTTTCTGCCCCCTAAGGTGGATAGGGTTCTGAAGTCCATGGGGTCACAAAGAGTTGGGCACTACTGAGCTACTGAGAGACTGAACTGAACCGCATTGACCTAAGGAGGATAGGCTTCTGGACAAAGTCACTTTAGTTTAACAGTCAGGCAGAGGGGCAGGATTCTCTAAGGTAGGCCTTAGAGAATGATTGAGCTTCCATGGTGGCTCAGATGGTAAAGAATCTGCCTGTTATGTGGGAGACTTGGGTTCTATCCCTGGGTTGGGAAGATCCTCTAAAGAAGGAAATGGCAACCTGCTCCAGTATTCTTGCCCGGAAAATTCCATGGACAGAGGAGCCTGACAAGCTCCTCTCTAAGGGGTCACAAAGAGTCAGCCACGACTGAGCAACTAACACACATATATATAATAACAAAAGCAAGTCAAAGAAACAGTTCCAACGTGGAGTCAGAATTGGATTGTCCCTGCAGAAGTAACTTTAGAGTACATTTTGAGTAGTCTCGTTCCTCTAATTTTGTTCTTTTTCAAAGTTGTTTTGGCTATTATAGATGTTTATAAAAATTATAAAAATCAGCTTGTCCAATTTCTATCCAAAAAACCCTAAGAATTTGAGAGATTGTGTTGATTATATTATCAATTTAAAACTGCCATCTTAACAATATTACAATTCGGGTCCATGAATATGGAATATTAATTTCTCTCAGCCATTTTAAGTAGTTTTCAGTGTATGAATCTTCATCTCTTTTGTTAGATTTATTTCCAAGCATTTTATTCTTTGTGATGCTATTTGTAATGAAATGTGAAATATTTCTTGCCTTATAGGTAAAGAAGGATATCACAGTCAGGAGGGATTCCAGCCTTTCAAATGCAGATTTCTTAGCCCAGGAAACAATACTGGTTACTAGGCAGGCACCAACTGCAATCTAGGCAGCATATTAAAAAGCAGAGACATTACTTTACCAACAAAGGTCCATCTAGTCAAAGCTGTGGTTTTTCCAGTAGTCATGTATGGATGTGAGAGTTGGACTATAAAGAAAGCTGAGTGCCAAAGAATTAATACTATTGAACTGTGGTGTTGGAGAAGACTCTTGAGAGTTCCTTGGACATCAAGGAGATCCAGCCAGTCAATCATAAAGGAAATCAGTCCTGAATATTCATTGGAAGGACTGAAGCTGAAGCTGAAACTCCAATAATTTGGCCACCTGATGTGAAGAACCGACTCATTTGAAAAGACCCTGATGCTGGGAAAGATTGAGGGCAGGAGGAGAAAGGGATGGCAGAGGATGAGATGGTTGGGTGGCATCACTGACACGAGTTTGAGTAAACTCCAGGAGTTGATGATGGACAGGGAAGCCTGGTGTGCTGCAGTCCATGGGGTGGCAAAGAGTTGGACACGACTGAGTGACTAAACTGAACTGAACTGCTTCTCAGGTAAGCTCTGAGGAGCTGGGAGTTGGGGCGGATGTTAGAAAGTGCAAGAGGCAGCCATCAGTTACATCTGCAACCCATTAAGGAGAAGGAGGGCTTAAGGAAGAGAAAAGCGAAAAGCAGGATTTGGCCCCAGATAGATGAGAACACTCCTGAGAGTCCCTTGGACGGCAGTGAGATCAAACCAGTCAACCTTAAATCAACCCTGAATACTCATTGAAAAGACTGATGCTGAAACTGAAGCTTCAATACTTTGGCCACCTGATGCCAACAGCCAACTCATTGGAAAAGACTGATGCTGGGAAAGATTGAGGGCAGGAGGAGAAGGGAATGACAGAGCATGAGATGGTTGGATGGCATCACCGACACAACGGACATGAACGTGGGCAAATTCCAGGATATGGTGAGGGACAGGGAAGCTTAGTGTGCTGCCGTCCAAAGGGTCGTGTAGAGTCTGACATGACTTGGCAACTGAACAGTGAACAGGTGAGATGCCTATGAAAAAAATGATTTTAGTAAGCTTGGACACTTACATCTTCCCATTCATAAGAGTGCTAAATCCCTTAATGCACGATATCTGGTTTTCCTTAATTAACAATAATCTTTTAATATTCAGATTACCTGCCCCTTGCTACAAAACTTCTATATAGCCCGATTCCTCCCCCAGCCTCCTGCAAAACAGTTCTCTTGGGGTCACCTGAGATGCCTTCTCCTGGGCTTGAAGCCCTCATGGATCCCATGGAATAAACCTAACTCAACTTTTAGGCCGCATGTATTCTTTCAGTTGACAGAAATTATCTTATTTTTGGACTTTTAACTTGTATTAGAGATACATTTAAAAATTTTTGATCTTGTATTCAAAGACTGTGCTAAACTCATTAATTAATTCTAGTAGTGTTTGTATGTGTGTACCCCACTGTTTATGTGGCCTGGAGAATATACTTTAAAAGAATATAAACTCTGCTGTCACTAAGTTCAGAGGTCTATAGATACCTGTTAGGTTGATAGTGTTGTTCAAGGCTTCTATAGCCTTAGTGGTTTCCTGTCTAGTTGATCTACCCATTATTGACAGTGTGATATTAAATTATCAAGTTATTGTCTATTTCTACCTTCTCACCAATTTTTGCTTCATGTATTTAGGACTGTTTCAGGTGCATGTACCTTTCTAATTGTTACAGTTTCTTGATGTATTGACCATTTTACTATGAAATGTCTGTTTGTAGAAATACTTATCTTAAAGTCATTTCGTCTGTCATTATTATTGCCACAGCAAATCTCTTATGGTTGCCATTTGCAGGGCCTATCACTCTTAAGTATTGTTGTTAGTCTTTTTGTCATAATACATGATGCAATTTTATACTTAAAGTTGTTCTTGTTTTAATTTTGAAGTTTCATAATAATTAAGCTATAAATTCTTTGGTGAGTTTCACACACCTTTCCCTACAGTGTTGGGTATAATAAATACTTGATCCATTAAAAGCAATCAGATAACAAACAAGTTCCTCTTTAAAAAAAAGAATCCAGTTGTGTTATTTGCTAATAGTGTTGTCGTCTGATGCTTTGTCACCTTCAGTATAGATTTTGAAACCTGAGAATGACACCTGCCCTCCTGCAAGTTCCAATCCTAGACTTATGAACTGTACAAAGGTGTATTCAAAAATCACATTTTAGGAACACTCATTTAAGTCAGATGGCTTAATCCTAGGCATTACTGCTCTCATGAAAAACTTTTATAAAGAAAATTGGGACTCCCCTAGTGGTCCAGTGGCTAAGACTTCATGCTCCCATTGCAGGGGGCCCAGGTCCAATACCTTGTCAGGGAACCAGGTCCCACATGTTGCAACTAAGACTTTGCATGCCACAACAAAGGTTGAAGACCCTGCAGGCTGCAACTAAGTCCCAGTACACCCAAATAAATAAATTAAAAAAAAAAAAAAAAAGCAACAGAAAATTGTCCAGACCATTACATCAGTTCAGTTCAGTCGCTCAGTCATGTCTGACTCTTTGCGACCCCATGAATCGCAGAACGCCAGGCCTCCCTGTCCATCACAAACTCCCAGAGTTTACTCAAACTCATGCCCATCGAGTCGGTGATGACATCCAGCCATCTCATCCTCTGTCGTCCCCTTCTTCTCCTGCCCCCAATCCCTCCAAGCACCAGGGTCTTTTCCAATGAGTCAACTCTTTGCATGAGGTGGCCAAAGTATTGGAATTTCAGCTTCAGCATCAGTCCTTCCAATGAACACCCAGGACTGATCTCCTTCAGGATGGACTGGTTGGGTCTCCTTGCAGTCCAAGGGACTCTCAAGAGTCTTCTCCAACACCATATTTCAAAAGCATCAATTTTTCAGCGCTCAGCTTTCTTCACAGTCCAACTCTCACATCCATACATGACCACTGGAAAAACCATAGCCTTGACCAGACAGACCTTTGTTGGCAAAGTAATGCAACTTTACTCTTCATGAGAACAGTATACTGTTCATGAGAACCCCATGAACAGTATGAGACCATTACATAGGTCCCTGATATTATTCATAATGTGCATAATACTGGTTATTCTCACAATTAAGATACAAGAGTACACTTGAACTTTAGGAATCATTATCTTACAAGGTAATTTATAATTGTATAACTTGTGCTAAATGACCTTTTCAAGTATTGATTCTTTGATATTTTGAAACCTTGCCTCAGAAAAAAAATCTTGCTGACTGCCACATGTATTAATGTTAATGTTAAAGCTATTACAATTATTATCCAAGTGATCTGTTTGTCAATTTAAATAGGGTCTGAGTTTGATACATGTTGATGTCAATGGGCTTAAAAAAATTTCTGTCTGCTCAACGAATCCTATAGGACAAAAAATGGTCATTTTTAAAAAAGCTATACTTTTTCTGTACTCTTAAATGGCTATGAAATTGTTCACTGATAATACTTGGAATTGAATATAATTGCCTAAGTATACTTCTAACCCCCCTATATAATGACATTTTTATGAGATTATTGCATTGAGCCTCTTTGATTTGTGGCTTCCTTAAAATCACCTATGTATTTGATATGTTAGGAAAGGGACAATAAAAATTATGCAATTATTGAAAGGTGCAAACGGTGGTAGAGAATGGAAGCTAAGGATTAGTATTAACTAAATTGGTGCTCATGATCTTGGATCAGGAATAAAAGGGAACGTCTTCTTTTTGAGAAATTAGTTTTATTTTTTCTAAGGAAGTAAGGAGAAGGGGATGACAGAGGATGAGATGCTTGGATGGCATCACCCACTCAATGGACATGAATTTGAGCAAGCTCAGAGAGTTGGTGATGGACAGCGGAGCCTGGCTTCCTGCAGTCCATGGGGTTACAAAGAGTCGGAGACGACTGAGCGACTGAACTGAACATAATTGATACAAAAATATTCCTACTGGCAATTCACCTCCACCCTTCAGCTGAATTTCTATTTCGAGAAACACAGCTTCTCCTTGTCAGCCATACTTTCTGATCAGCATATTGTTTTCAGAAGAAAGGAATAACTTGCAAGGCTCAAGGAACATACTTGCCAGTTGCCAAGATTCTTCTTTATCACTTGAAAGTCTGTTGTACACCCTGCACATGAGCTAAATCTTCATTTAAATTCCAAACTCCAAAATAAACATTTCCATGAAGAATTCTTGCAATACATAATAACAAACGATAATCAAAACGCTTCTGATTTAGGCAGTTTTTAAGTAGACTATCTAAACACAGCTGCTACAACTTCCAATAAATACAGGGCAGCATAGAACCACCCGCACTTGGTTGCTTCCTTGGAAAACACGTTATATTCCCCTTAGTTATCATATTACATGTAGCACAGCATTTAACTTAACCTGACTCCTACAACAGAACATAAAACTTGCTCCAAGGCAGAAATGGATCCATAATCAAAATAGCATCAAATGATACATTAACAAAAATTACTTAACACCTAAAGCCTCAAAATGGCAAATGAACTTCGAAATGTAGCCTCCAACAGAAGCTCTAGGGAGTGAAATGTACACCCACAATCTTGTTTTGCTAGCTTGCTTTGTAACCACGGGTTCCGCCCTGAGATAGGTGGTGAGCTAATCTTCGGTGTCTGGTAACTCATGAACAGGTGTCTCTTCCGCCATCCAGTCCACGTGTGTTACTGGACTCCTCCACACAGTAGGTCCTGAGCCCGTGGGAGGACTCCAATTTCTCAGCCCCGATCGGGCCTACTCCATCCCACATCCAGGTACTCGAATGCAAGCCATTCACTTGCTTTACGCATGACGGGCTGCCAATAGTTACTTATGGCAGAAGGAATATTATTATCTAGGTGTCACTCAGAGCTTGGAAGACGAGTGGAAGGTACAAACCCTCCACACTCTGCTCGGCTGCAGCCTTTCCCTGTCGCGTCCTAGGAGCCTCCTCCAAGCCACCAACACCGCTCTCGGTCCAGCAGGGAAACCGGCGAGGAAGAGCACGCACGTGCGCGCAACTGAGCATGCGCCGTGGGCCGCCTGCTGGGCGTCGGCAGTAGGAGCGGCGTCGCAATATCAACCGCTCTCTCTCCCCGCCCCCAGGCCGCCGGGACCTGGAGCGTCCGGGATCCGGCGCTCGTGCGTGATGACGTACTTGCTCGCGAAGACGTGGGGACGCAGGCGGGCCGTAAGAGAGCGTGAGTTTCCGCGTCTGTTCGTCGCCTCGCTGGTAGTCCAGTTGGGGCCGCGGGCGCCGGCGGCTGTGGGGCTAGGGCTGCGGGCGGCTGTCTGCGCTTCTTTGAGGTCCGAGTTGGGGGCGCGTTTGGAGGCCCAGCCTCCGCATCCAGGGATCTCTAGCCGCTCGGAGAATGGGGAGTTTCCGGAACAACTCTATCCAGGGGTCTAAACGTCTTCACCCTCCGTCTCTGCTTGAGGCTTATCGCACCGGGAAGGACGGGCAGAGGCGTTGAGAGGATGGGATCGTTGGTTTCGGGGAGAGGGGATGGTTAAAGGATCCCTTATGAAAGCGGGAAGTTTAAAGTGGTGTTGCATCAGCAGTGGCTTGTGGTTTCAGTTTCTCTTGTAAAGAGTAACTCTTTCTCTGAACTAGTGTATGGCAAACAGAACCCTAACCTGAGTAGTGATTATTTCCCTTATTAGGGGACAGGAAGTAAACTAAGTGTACACAACCCTTTTATGTCCGGGCCTTATAAACCTACTCAAAAACGGATCCTATGTGTTTATGTTTTTCCAAACCAAGCATAAGTTCTCTTGAAGACGCAGGGTTACCAGCACAATAAATTATTGCGTAGTTATGACTGAGTCATTGAGATGGGTAGGCCCTTTTGCAGTGACAGCTGGACTTTGCGGCTTTTTTTTTTTTTTTTTTTTGTCCTTTGGAATTCTTTCTTAAAAATCTGTCTGACGTCTCACATTTATATGACACACTTTTCTGGTTCTAATAACTTTTAATTAAATCTAAAACATACTAATTTGCTGCTGGCGTGGCAAGGGTTGGGAAAACAAGTCATCTTAGAAGAATGCAGTGCGTTGCGTTCCTAAGTTGTCTCAGTATTACTGGCATCAACAACACCTGGGAACTTGTTGGAACTGCAAAGTGGAGAGTCTTACCCCAAACTCCATGAATCAGAAATCTGTTGTAAGGAGATTGCCAATTGATCCCAGTACACCTGGCTGCTACAGTTTGAGAAATGCTGGCGGGAGTGAAAAAGAGCAGCCAGCCATTGTGGAGTCACAGAATGGAATTTGAATCCAGGTGAAGCCTTTCCTAGGTTTAGGATCTTGGACTAGTTACAGGTAACTTCATAGGGCTGTGGGTATTCTATGTGGAAATTCAGGAAAAATGTTTTAACTCAGGTGGGAAACAAGATGTTTAAAAAAAAAAAAGTAATTTGTTAGAATAAGATATTAAGTAATTTGCCTAAAATAAGTACACAGATTGTGCTAGAAGGATTCTTCTTTGGTTTAGATATGAGTTGTAGTGCACGAATATTGTGCCTTTGCTGCTGCTTAGAGGGCAGTTTGTTTATGGATTCTCATTGTGTTGTATACAGTTGAGGTTGTCCAGTGTAGGATATTCAGTTAATACCTATGCTGTGGTGTTAAGAACCACATTGGTAATTGTGTTAAAGAGTAGTTTTTAATTCTTTGGCCTTTTGGTCTTTCCCATGTAATTGTACCTTCTTTTGACCCAGAATTTGGTAAAAAAGGTAAAGTAGATAACTGACCATAGACCAGCCTCAGCCTAAGAGTTGAGAAGTATTATAGAGCAGTGACTGGGAAACAAGAGGCAAGACTGAAGATGTTTTGCTCCTTATCTTTTTTTCCCACGTGTCATACAGCTCCACGATATTAGCAGAGAAGGCCTCATCCTATCCACTTCTCTCTGTTTTCTGGAAGCATCACAGGAATTAAGTTAGATATGCCCTCTATCCACTGTTTTGACCAAACGTCAGTTGCAGTGTTTGCTTACAACTTTCTTCCCTTTTCAGGGCGTCAGTGTTGGGGGTATATAGAGAAATATTCAGGACTTGAAGCAGCTGCCCTAAAGCCTAGACTCACTGTGATGTTGAGAAGAGTGCCACTGAGACAACACGTCACTCTGATTAGTCCTCTGCCCCTAACTTCGCACTGTGGTTCCTGGGTATTGTGGTGAGTTTTCAGATTAACAGGAGTCAGTGTAGATTTCAGCTCCTATAAGTAGTTTTGTTAATGTTCCTACTGAATTAACACTGTCACACCATGAAGCATTTACTTTTCACAAAGACCCATTTTTCTTGTCCTCTGTGTCTCAGAGGCAGATCTCTGTGGTTGGGGTCAGGCAGACCCTGCTTTGAACCCCGCCTCTGTTACGTACTGATCATGTCGAGTAGACAAGTTAATATCTTCCCAGTATTCATTTCCTCTCCTATAGAGTAGGAGTCATGGTATGGACTACTTTAGGACATTGGATAAAATAAAATCAAGTGCAAAACACGTCTGTTACGCTGAGAGGCTCAGTTAACTGGTAAACGTTGGACAAGGGAGAAAAGGTAGTGATCACGTCAAATCTAGCTTGATCTCATTCATTGCCTCATATATTTTTATAAATGAGGTGATTCTGTTAAATTACCTAACTGCACTGCTTTTTTTTCTTTTTAAAACAAAATGCTGAGGAGTCAAAGCTTTCATGTTACTATGTATGAGAGAAAGCAGACACTTGGAGAAAGTTAAACTCAACCCAGTGGAAGAACACCATTTTCAGGTCTATCACTGTAACAGAGCAACTTTCCTGAATTGTTTTGTGTGTTTACTGAAAGGACAATGTCAGGGTCGGGGGTTAATATTTAAGTATCTTTAGTTAACAAGGATAGCTAGAGGAATGGGCACTTGTCACAGCAGATGAGACTTCACTCAAGACATGCAGCAAAGAATAAGAAAACGCTGTCAGCTCTGAAATCATTATTTTTCAATATGGATGCTTAATGATAGCAAAGTGAAAAGTTTTGTGTTCCATTTTTTAAAATACCAAAAATCTCTTGTATTTCTGTGTATATTACGTATGAATATGTGAGCACGGAAGGCGTCATTACTAGGTCGTAATTTTGTTTACTTGGCAATGTATGATCATGTGGGAGTGGGGACAGATAATCCATACATTATACATGTATTTGTAAAAATTCTTTTAAAAGCCATTACAGAGATAGAAGTGCCTTAAAAAGATCACCTTTTGTGCTGCAGTTCCAGTCAGTCGTCTAAGCAGGGGACCTCAGATTTTTATAGAAGGGGAAGCTGTTTAGCATCATCTTGTAAAGCTCAGGAGCTGAGAGGCTTTGAGAGAGTTTGAAGGGCTTATCCTGAACCTCCTGCAGTGACCCTCCATGGAGGCTGAGTCAGAAGGTGTGAAACCCCTCATCTTGGTGTGGAAATCCTCAGGAGATGAGCTGTACTATACCCAAGAAGTCTGGGCACTGAGAATTCCTGAGTGGGATTCACAAACATGTTCTAAAAACAACTTCCAGGGTTTTCAGCGATGTCAAACATGCCACACATATGCTTTTCTTGCAGAGAAATGAATGGCTATTAGAAAAGAAAAATCCAGGCTTCAACGTGATTTATACAAAAATAGGAATCTAGGCACATTTTTTGAGAAATCATCTGAGGGTTTTTTTTTTGTTTTTAATCACTCTAAGCTTGTGACATCTGTTAGCACAGTTAAAACTATTTAATATTTTAACTGGCTGTTGTTTAGCGTTATAAGTGACTCAAGGAAAAAGAAACAAGGAGTCAGTGGAAATATATTCCTTGTGTTTACTGTCCTTTGGTTTTCTGTTGTATGAAAACAGCTGGTTTGCATTTATATGGTAAAAGGTTTTTCTTAAAGAGTTAATTTCCAGTTAAGAGTGAGCTTTCATAAGAAAAATAATCTCAAATGCTAAGTGTTTGTTAGATTGTTATTAATATCAGTAGTAGTATTATCACATCGTCCTTTTTCACACATTGAGGAGGGTTTCCTGGTGACAGCTGGAGTGTGGGGGAGGGGGAGTCACTTTCAATCAACCAGCTGCTCTGTGCAGCATCATGATGGTGATATTTCAAAGCCCGTGGATAGTTTTGGCTGTATTCAGAAGAGAAAATGTATCAAATTTCTGGGAAGCAATAGATAGTGTGCAAGAGCCCTTGGGGATCTAGCTGGTAGCCAGCTAACAATGTGTGCATTCAGGTTTGCATGTTGGTGTTATTTACCCCCTCCTCTTTTGGACATTGTTACATGGATATCATAATTATAAAGCAATAATGTCTAGTTCCATGGGGGCAGAAGGCTCATTACTTTATGGAGAGGAAGGGAGAATGGAAAACAAACTTTGGGGATGTGCTATGTGCTTTTACATGACAGGCTATTGCATTTCTTCTTCCTGATGACGCCAGAAAGTAAGTGGAATTTTCATCATCCATGGATGAAGAAAGTGAAGCTCAGCAGGATTGATTATGTGATTTGCCCAAAGCCACGTACTAGTAAACATCTAGATTTGACCCCAAATCTGGCTTTAGCCCCAGGAATGTTGTTACTACATCAGTGGTTGTTTCTCGATGGTGTTCAGTTGCTTATGCATTTTTTGAATCCAAAGTCACAATCTCAGGATAGTTATATGAATGAAATTTAGATACAGATGACAATGACTTCAGTTTTATATAAATAACATATAAGGATGTGTGCGTTTCCCTTGAACAAAGTCTCTTGGGCAACACTGTGAAAGAAATTTTGCTACCTTTTTTTATGTTACGAATACCAGACATTTGCAGTGATGGATATTGTAATGAATCAGTTGTGATGCTGAGTTTGAACAGATGTAGGAATAAACATTTTGCCTGATGCCCAGGTAGTAGAAGTTCCTTCACACCAGAGTCTTCAGGTCTTTCTCTTTTCAAGGAATGTTCATTTTGTATTAATAAGGGACCTTTTTGCTTTCTAAACGTTCACCCTGTAGCTGTTACAGCCACCAAATGATGACTTAAAATTTCATCCATTTCTTTTTGTGGAATGGCTCCACTGCTTTGACTCTGAGTGTCCTGGTCATTTCATCTCCCTCCTTGTTGCCCACAGGATAATACTTGCTCCAGTACTTTCTTTCTTTCTTTCCTCCCACACCCCATAAAGTGTAAGTTGCTCAATTGTGTCCGACTCTTGTGACTCTGTGGATTGGGGATTGTAACCTGCCAGGCCCCTTTGTCCATGGGATTTCCCAGGTAAGAATACTGGAGTGGGTAGCCACTTTCTTCTCCAGGGGATCTTCCCAAACCAGGGATTGAACTGGGGTCTCCTGCATTGCAGGCAGATTCTTTACAGAGCCATAGAAAAGTCCACATCCCATACTGAATTTTAAAACTTACCTTTGCTGTTTTCCAAACACTTAATGCATCTTTATTTGCAGACCTGTTACAGTTCTTTATCACACCATAAATGTTGCTGTTTGTCTGTCTGCTTCTCTCTCAAGACTATGGTTGTCTCTAAGGACAGTGCTTGTCTTTGAGTAGATGCTCAGATATTTCTTAAATGATGGAATATAGATGAAGATGTATTGACTTACATGCTTAGTGCTTTTATTGCTGTAGTCTCGCATTCATTGGTTTTCTTCTCTGGGTTCATGATTAGAGAAATGTGGATATGTAGGTCTGTTAATGAAGTGCATTATGGTGGAAAGGAGGGTTAAACCTTTCCACAGAAAAGCATGCAGGATACCTCTGTGTTCCTTCCTGAAGGCTGTGAAATTGAAGTCTCTTACCCCCTTTGTCCTTTTTTCCTCCCCCTCTCTCTTCCTCCTCTCCTTCCTCCCTCCCTTCCTCCCATGAATCTAAATAATTCATTGTCCTAAAGTTCTAGCCAGAAGTTCCTGTCAACTGCTAACATTTCATTAGGTGTGTAGACTAGTCTTACTTCCAGTGCGGAACAAAGGGGGTACATCATTTCAGTAATTAGAAGTTTTCCTGAAAGAGCATCAATTTTGTATAAGTAGAAGACACATTTAAGATAATCAGGTCTTCCTTTTGAAAGAACATTCTTCATGTAGTGTCCAAATTTATGCACCAAGTGTGTGGCATTGAGAGGGCTTTGTCTGGCGTACACAGAAGCTGCTCTTGTGCTCACCTCCTCAGCTCTGTGCACGCCTCTTCGGGAGTAGCTTGTGTGTGGCCGACCTTTGGGATGCTGCTTATATACCCTACAAGTTGCGGTTCTCTTGTCAGCTAGAGTGTTGTATGGACTCAATAAAAAATGAGAGTTGGTGATGCTTGAAAGATACCAGGATCTGCTGCTCGCCCTTGGCAAACACCCTAAGATCTGGGTAGGGTTCTTCGACTGTGAAAACAGACGTTAACTAAGTTACCTTGATAACTTGTTCAAGAAAGTAAAAGTTGCTCAGTCATGTCTGACTCTTAGTGACCCCATGGACTATACAGTCCATGGAATTCTCCAGGCCAGAATACTGGAGAGGGTAGCCATTCTCTTTCCCAGGGGATCTTTCCAACCCCTGGGTTAAACCCAGGTCTCGCACATTGCAGGCAGATTCTTTACCAGCTGAGCCACAGGGGAAGCCCAACTTATTCAAGAACAGGAGATTTAATGGAAATGTATGAATAAGCTCAGGAAATCTACAGAAAAGTCAAAACCACAGGACAGCAGCCAGGTGAGCTCTCGAGGCTTGAGTAGACTTGGGTAGATCTGGAAAATTCTTTAATGTTCTGAATATCAGATCCAGAAGCTGTTAGTATCTCTGCACAAGTTTTAGATTCCAGGAAGAGAGCTGTTACTCCAGTTTTGGTCAGCGTCACCCTCGAATCCATGTAGGAAATGCACCTTGATTTGTGGTCCTTCCAGGACCACATCCAATGGAAGGGAGAGCCATCTCTCACCTGTTAACTGAAAGAATGAAATTGATGCTGGCCAGGCAGCAAAGCAAAACCAAAAAACCCAGGCTGTCCCCACCACCTGGTAATTAGCCGACGTCCTGTGTGCTTGAGGAACATGAACATCTTTGATGTCTGGCGTGCCATTCCCCTCTTGACTTGTTCCTGTGCTAGGAGGATTTCAGTTCCATAAATAATTCACTAACAGTTCTTACATGCCTTAGTTTAAATGGGGTTATGGCTCTCACCTTTTCATTGACTTTAGGTAAACAAAGAAATCTGGTGTGGAGTGAGTGTGAGTGTAGAACTGCTTCAATCCTCTTGAAGGGAGTGACGGTGGACTTGCTGGCATTGCTGCTCCCTGAGCGCCTCCTGGTTTAAGGACCACGTCTGAAGGGCTGTCAGTCGGAGGACTTTAATGAGCCCTCATTACACTAAAACTTGTAGTCTGTGAGAGAAGGAACTGGCTTATGATTGATACTGGAAATCATAAGTGATGATGGATCAGAATTGGAGTTGGCACTAATTCACCTCACGATGGAGCACAAGTCAAGATTATATACAAAATCCAGTATTTCATTTTTCATGTATAAAGATCATCTAATCAAGAGTATTGCACTCTAAAAAGGGGGGGAGAATTAAATTTTTGCCATCTGACTTTTTTTTTTTAATCCTAAAATGGAGGCTCACTATATTCTCAGATGTAATGATTAAGATCATCTTGATGAAAACTCTGTTTTGAGATTTTATTGTTAAATTTATTTTAGTTAATTTTTTTTTGGGGGGGGTTTGTTGTGCCTTCCACATACCCCATCATGTTGTTTTTTTAAAAAGTGCATAATTGTATCGCACAATATGGTTTAAAAATGTAGGATCATAGATAGCCCAGAAAAAGGCTATTTGGTTACTAAGTTATAAAATCAAGCTTTTTAGAGTTTTTAATCTTAAACCTTATTTTATGTGTTTATATGCATTAAAAACCATATCACTTTCCAATTTATGATTTATATATATTATATATATAAAATCTCATTTGAGCTTCACAGTCCCAAATGTGGCTACATTATCTCCTTGTACTGGTGAGAAACCAGCAGTTAGTAACTTTCCTATAAAGTCACATGGCTGGCGTATTTTGGAGCTTTTACCAAAGACCATGCCCTTAACTACTGTCCTGTACTGCATATGTTAATATTACTAGTCCTGTATGTCATTTTGACAAAAAGCACCGTGATGTTTCCTTAGCCAGGGTCTGTCTGTTTCTACCCCCGCCCCTTCCCCTTTCGCTGACAACTTCTTTGTCTGCGGAAACTGTTCGAACGTGTTGTGCTATCCATCATCTTGTGCGTCTGTTTGCTGTGGATGTAGCAGCAGCTCCTGTATTGCAGCAGTGTGCCCTGTGAAGACTTGTCCTTTATGTCTTAGAGCAGCCTGACAGCCTCTTGTGTTGAATCCAGCAAGGTTGCTTTTCATCTAACAAAGCTGAATGTTGGCTTTCTAGGTGAAAAAATAATTAAATGCTTTTAAAGATGTATTTGATTAACAGGAAGCAGATCTGTGTAAATTAATGATAGCCGTAATGATGTCGTAGCCTTGTCTTTTGTTATTAACCAGGTAATTGACCAGAGTGTGGAAGCTTACTTCACCGACAGCGGTTTGACCTTGTGTGCTGTCCAGTAGTGAAACATGCACAGTGCGTGTGAATGCAGTCGGCTCATTGAGCTGCGTGTGTTGTCAGAACATCTGATCTTGGGTTCTTACTTTCACGCTTCTTTACTTCTTTGCTGAAATTGTTGCCCTCGAATATTGTACTGATATCTCTTACTAAAAGCATCTGGCCAGACACAAATGTTTTGTATCATTGAATAATTGTAATCGAACATGAAACCTTGACACTCCTAGGACATACAGTCAAGTAAACAAATGCCAAAATTAAATGAGTCTTGGTTTAGAATTCCATGTGAAGGAAGGTGAAATAGCTTTTGGTAGAGAAGACTTAAGGGGGAAAAAATGGGTGTACTTGGTAGGTTGAAAGAGAATTTATCCCCTCTTATTCTAATTTGTCCAAGAAAGCTCAGAGTATATGGTGTTTAAATATTTGAGTGATGAGAGCCTCTAACCTGGGTAGTTTGGGTTACAAAGTGGAATGATAGAAATAAAACATGGAGTGGATGTGGGATAACATTGGCTAAAGAACAGCGATTCCTGAATACAGACTGTCCTCCTTCCCACACACTTTAGACTTGAGGAATAGTCAGCTCTGCCAGAAGTGACAGAGGCATCCCCCAAACCACCAGACTGTATGAAATCATGCAGTAAAAACCAGAGAGCTTATGGTGCACAGGGTGCTAGGAGCAAAATGCGCAAAAACTTTATCAGTGGTACCTTTAAAAAAAAAGATAGGAACCTAATGGTAGCATGGTTTTACACTCCTTAAATGATAAATACAGAAGTACATAAGAAATACGGCACTTTACCTTCCCAGAATTCTAAACTTTGCTGTCAGAAGTGGATGTCAGAAAGACTGAAGCTTGTAAATTGCTGTCAGGTGGTGGAGGAAGGATCATCTGGATGTGTGAGTCTTAGCTGGAGACGTAGAGGGGCATAACTCATTAAATACGCAGTGAACTTTAGGCCGCTGGTTGGGTGTTCAGGGTGTGCAAATGTGTACGTTTTATGAAATTCTGTGCGGCTTGCTCTAGCGGAGTGTAGTTTCCTGCATTCACCTAGGACTTCCTGCTGATGAAACTGCAAATCCGATGCAGATTTTGTATTCAAGTTGTTCCCTGATATATAAATATTAATTTCATTTGGACAAATCTGCTTGTTACAAAACGAGCAGTATAGCAGAGCTGAGCAGCCTAATGCATTTAAACTTCGCTAAGCGTATTTTGGGCTTCTGTGGTGGCACAATGGTGAAGAATCTGCCTGCCAGTGCGGGAGATGTGGGTCCAATCCCTTTGTCGGGAAGATCCCTTGGAGGAAGAAATAACCGACTCCAGTGTTCTTGCCTGGGAAATCCCATGGACAGAGGAGCCTGGCGGGCTACAGCCCATGGGGTTGCAAGGAGTTGGACACGACTGAGTGACTAACACATATGCTAACAGCACAAATACCTTTCCTCCTTTTATCTGCTTTTTCAAAGTCTGATGCAGGTGAGGAATCCTCCCTAAGGTATTGTCTGAATTGAATTGACTTATCACTTTTTTAAATTGGCACATATTTGTACATTTATATTGGCACAAATTTGTACATTTGCCCATTTCCAGAAAGTGTCAGTTTTAGAAATGACTTAAGACAGAAGTTGGTAGTAAAGGGGGAAAAAAGCAACCAAATGACTGAGTAGCTCTCAGCAGAAGAGAGCACAGGCACTTCTTAGGTGAAATTAAGCCTTTTCTAGCTCTGGTAGGATTTTGCACAGGGAAGGAGAAGTCTGAACAGTGTTTTATGACAATGTGAAAATGATTCCTCCGCAGCAGTCCCTCGGGTGAGTGAGACCTATGTCAGGGCCTCAAATAATATGAAGGTGCATTTCTGCAGAAGTCTTTCAAAGGCAGTGTGATGTGATCCGACCAGGCAGTATTTGGAGATTTGGCAAAGAAATTTGCCCTGGAAACTCAAAGCCCTTTTCCTTTGCCTTGTCACTTCTCTAAAAATGTATTGTTCTTTTGTCAAGATTCTATATACACCCAAGTTCGAACCCTCTCTTGAGTTGCTCATCACTGGGTACTTTCTTATGTATCATGATCACCCTGAGTAAAATAAGAGGAAAGATTGGGTAAAGGTTACCCTTTCCTCCCAAAGAGGCTGTTGTATAGAAATTTTTACACTTCATGAGTACTACCTAAATATTTGTTGACTGTGAAAAGAAGATACCCCTTCCAGGGTGAAACACAGGGCTAAGAGTTGGAAAAGTGTCGTTTTAAAGTTTGATGTTGTTCAGTCACTAAATCCTACTCTGTAACTTCATGAACTGCAACATGCTAGGCTTCGCTGTCCTTCACTATCTCCTGGAGTTTGCTTAAGCCCACAGCCATTGAGTCAGTGGTACTCTCTTATCCTCTTCTGCCCTCCTCTCCTCTTGCCTTCAGTCTTTCCCGGCATCAGGGTCTTTTCCATTGAGTCAGCTCTTCGCATCAGGTGGCCAGAATATTGGCGCTTCAGCTTCAGCGTCAGTCCTTCCAATGAATGTTCAGGGTTGATTTCCTTTAGGATGGACTGGTTGGATCTCCTTGGTGTCCACATAAAAGGTAGAAAAGATGTTTGCCTCTCTGTGGCTTAGATTAAGCCTTAGTTTGCAGGATTGGGCCTGAGGGTGAAAGAATGCTGGGCAGGGCACCCTTCACATTCCCCTGCTTCATGCCCTTCTTTCCAGAGTCCTTGTCAGGTCGAGCCCTGGTCCTGGTGGGAGAAAAGTCAGCGAAGGAGCAGGGGCTTTTGTTCCTCAGCTTCTCTGTGTGTATAGAGTATATTCCAGAATGAGAAAAGTGACATTTGGATTACTGTTACTGTTTTGTTTCTTAACTTGATTTTAGAAACAGATTTTGTTGTTGTTGTTTTTTAAGCTATGACAATGATAATTACCAAAAGAAGTTGGGTATCTGAACATGACTTTGTACCTCAAGTTACTTTGTGTCAAGAAACAGTTATATTTGGTGGAGTAAAAGCTCTGTGTTCTGAAATTTTCTACATTTGAAATACTTCAAAGTGCATATATATTTTGGTGTGTGATGAAAGTCACCAACTGCACTTTCTTAGCAAAGACAAATCTTTATGCTTGAATAGTGTCCTCCTTAATTCTTTTGGTGGTTGAAGTGTCATTTCTCTTATCAAAATACAGTAGGAGTGACTTCCTATTTCAGCTCTGATGTGTAAAGAGCTTGCAGGTGATTACCCCAGTATTCACAACAAGAAGAACCCTGAACAAACTGAAAATCAGTGACTTTTTCTTAGATCTGTCAGAATTGAGGTTACAGGGCAAACTGTCACCCCCAGATCATTTTGAGAGTTGCAGCCAAGCTTGTGCTCACAGTAGAAGTACCTTTGTTCTTGTTGTTGAGTTGCCCAGTCATGTCCAACTCTGTGCAACCCCATGGATTGCAGCACGCCAGGTCCCCCTGGCCCTCACCATCTCCCAAAGTTGGCCCAAGTTCATGTTCATTGCATCAGTGATGCCATCCAGCCGTCTCGTCCTCTGATGCCCACTTCTCCTCATCTGCAATGCAGGAGACCCAAGTTCGATCCCTGGGTTGGGAAGATCCCCTGGAGGTGGGAATGACTGCCCACTCGGGTATTCTTGCTTGGAGAATTCATGTAGTATGGCTTTTAGTGGGCTGCCCCGGTGGCTCAGATGGTGGAAGTTCCATACCTAGTGATGAGTGGCTGAAGAGTTGGTTAGAACTTGGGCTTATACAACATCCTAGCCAAAGAACAATACATCTCTTTGAGAAGCAACAAGGCAAAGGAAAAGGGCTTTGAGTTTCTAGGGCAGCAAACGGTAGGAAGGCAAAAGGGTCAGGGAACTAATGGAAGATTAGGGCTAGTTGATGAAGTTTGCCATGCAGATTTTTTTTGGAGCCAATTTTAAGGTTGTGTCTGGTGATTAACTTTTGTCCTGCCTGGTAGAGGGGGAGTGGTAGGCATATTTATGTCCTGCTTTTAAGCAGACTGGGGAAGCAGAGAGCTCTAGTTGTATCTGCTTGTTCTTAATTATATTCAGCTCAAGGTAATCCTTATGCCAAGTGGCCTATTTGGGGGTGCGCCGCTCCTGCCCTCCAGCCTACCTTGGACCACGGCCACTGAACAGTATAGTAAGTCACTGAAACGCTTACACGGTAGTTCTGACAAACTGCTAGAGAACAAGAATAGGCTATCTTAAGAGTCAGGAACTCACAACTTTCGTGCAGACAGACCTGACTCACAACTTCCTTTTAAGAACAAGGACTCGGGAGCCAGATTATCTTGATTAAAATCCCCTACTCATCTGTGAAATGAAATAATACCTGCCACATAAAGTTTAGAGGATTGAACGGGATACGCAGGATGACAAAACTAAGACGACTTAGTGGTGAGTTTGATGTCCTTTGTTCATAGAGTGGGGGGACAGGGCGCCTCCCAAGCAGTGGAGCCTTATTCCTGGGGAATCTGGGGCCAGGGCGAGTTTTACGAGGGCTTCCCAGGTGGCATAATGGTAAAGAATCTGCCTGCCAATGCAGGGGACGCAGGAGATGTGGGTTCGATCTCTGGGTCAGGAAGATCCCCTGGAATAAGAAATGGCAACCCACTCCAGTATCGTTGCCTGGAAAATTCCATGGTCAGAGGAGACTGGCGGGCTACAGTCTGTGAAGTCACTAAGCGTTGGACCTGACTGAGCACACACACATGTGCGCACATGGGTTTTACAGAAAGTTAGAAGACGTAAGGAAGAAATGGCATGGTTGGCTAGGAGGTAGGAGGTGGTTTCCTTTTGAGGCCAGCAGGACCTGTTTTTCAAAAGAGTAAGGTGACCTGACTAAAGCTGATCTGGAGGATTGTGCTTGGCGTTAGGTTTCCTGGGCAGCGAGGCTGTTCCCATAAAAGCAGGCTGACTTGGGTTTAGATTTGTGGCATGAGCCAGACCTTTGGGACAGCCTTCATTTTGTGGGTCTTGATGTATGAATTAACTTTGTCAGGCAATAGTGCATGTGTAAAGCTTGAGAACAGTGCTGCCAAGAATGAACTCGTACTATATAAGAGTGTAACTTTAGTCAAAGTTTTGACTTTTGTGTTTGACCCGTGTTGAGGAAAACTTAAACCCAAAACCCAGTAGCAAATGTGTATCTCTGTTTAAGTCATTAAAACACAAGCTGAGATTGAATGTGTTTACTGTGTGCTTGACATCATTCTAAGCACTTGGTGTTTTAGGTCACTGAATCCTTGCAGGAATTCTAGGATCAGGTTTGTTGTTGTTCAGTCATCCAGTTGTGTCCAACTCTTCACAACCCCCTGGACCACAGCATGCCAGGCCTCCCTGTTCCTCACCATCTCTGGAAGTTTGCCCAAGTTCATGTCCATTGCATCAGTAGTACCATCCAGCCATCTCATCCTCTGACACCCTCTTTTCCTCCTGCCTTCAGTCTTTTCCCAGCATCAGGGTCTTTTCTAATGAGTCAGCTCTTCGCATCAGGTGACCAAAATACTGGAGCTTCAGCCTCATCATCAGTCCTTCCAATGAATATTTAGGATTCATTTCCTTTAAGATTGACTGGTTTGATCTCCCTGCTGTCCAAGAGACTTGGACAGGATCAAGTTTAGCTATTATTATTCCATTTTCATAGCAGGAAACAGGGGCTTAGGTTAAGTGACTTGCACAACTTCACACAGCTCTTAAGGCTAAAGCCAGTCACTGGGATCAGTTTAGACTCCAGAATATGTGCTCTCAAAGCCCAGGGTATCCTGAAAACACAGTGTGGTAGAGATGATAAAAAGCCTCTGGTGACATCCTGTTGGCACAGGTGGTTCATGCCCGTGGAAGGCATTGTGGGAGATTTCGTGAATGCTGAGATGGCTGAGAAATCTGACACTAAGGGTGCCACTCAGGAGTGGGGCTCTGAAGGTTGGGGCAGAATTGAACGGAGGGGTGGCAGGGAGTGTGTCTCACATCAGGGCGTGATGCCACATCCCTGTGCCCTGGGTATCCCCCGACAGACTCCCAGCCTCCAGTACCTGCGGTTCTTTACCCGCGTGTTTTCTGTGGCCCCTGACACCCACCGTTCCTGCTCTGACAAGCCACCAGTGACAGGGAGTTAAGGCAGAGTCCTAGCCCTTGGCATTAACACTGGGGCACATCTGTACCAGCTCCCAGAGTTCCCAGTGAGATAAAGCCTGGCACCCACAGTGATAGCTCACTTGACGATACATCCATTTCAGTGGGTCTCATTATTGCTATGAGCAATACCTACCTTAAACTGGGTGGCCCTACCTTAGCTCTTTGGTGAGATCTCATTTTTCATAAAAGCAAACCCTTGGCTAAATGGAAATATTTAAACTTTCACCCTTTTAATCACTTTTTCTCATTTATTACTACCTAAAATAGTTCTCATTGAATTTTATGCCATATAAGGAGAGATTGAACTAAAAATGAAACATTGTTTTAGCCGTTTTTTTTTTTTAAACCTACAAGAATTCTCTTAAACTTGAGTTTACCACCAAGAAGCAGTTATGTGAAAGCAAAGTAGCTGACATCTTCTTTCAGGGTTTCTATTGACTTAAAAAAAGATGGACTGTGTACCAGAAGTTTGAGCTGTTTCCTGGTCTGCCTCTAGATCACAACCTAAAATTCCAAAAGATTTTTATTTAACCCTATATAGTCATTCCAGGAATTTGTTATGTGCTGTGGAAATGTGCTGCTGACAAGTGCTCAGTCGTGTCCGACTCTTTGCAACCCCATGGACTGTGGCCCTCCAGGCTCCTCTGTCCATGGGATTTCCCAGGCAAGAATACTGCAGTGGGTTGCCATTTCCTTCTCCAAGGGATCTCCCCAAGCCAGGGATTGAACCCAGGTCTCCTGCATCTCCTGTGTTGGCAGATGGATTCTTTGCCACTAGCACTACCTGGGAAACCTGTGGAAATGTGGACATTTACTTTTTGAGTGATGGACAGGCAGGTCCATGGAAGTCTCTCAAAAGTGTAGACAGTAGTGGCAAGGGTTGCGTTTGTGAGAGGCAGAAGGTTGAAGGGCTTGCCAGATTAACAAGCACTGTCTGGTGTAATGAGCTGGTTTTGAGTTCCAGTAGTCAGGTTTAAGAGTATTGTCATCTTGGTGTCTTTAAATGAGAAAGAAATGGGATTTCTCTCTCTGAAGCTTTCTCACCAAAACTGCTGAAAGGATTTCCATTAAATTGGGCAGTTATGTTCAGAATACTCAGACTTAAAAGCTATGGGATGTATGTAAAATTCACTTTGGTGACCTCTGGTGGTGAGAGAACCCCACAGAACTGCCCATCTGTGGAGATGGCCATAATTCTTTAGCACCTTGGACAGAGGAATTTAACTTTTCCCCAGAAAGTCTCAAGGGCAGGAGCTTCACTGTGTTCCTTTTCATATGGGCAGCTCTACAGAGCAGGCTTCAGAATGACTAGCAAGACAGTAAAGTGACTGTTTTTTGTTTTTCCTCAAGTGCTGGAGAGACCAGCTGGTGGATAACATGGAACTAAGTTTTGTCTTCCCCAGATTGTGAGAATTAAGTGAAATGAAGCAAGTATACTATTTTGTAAACTATAAATAGCTGCATAAATATTAGTTATTATTGAGAACACTATACAAATATTATAGGACTGAGGTATAAGCTAAAATGCTTGAAGTTGAGCTGATGATTATTTTATATCAGCTAATACTTACAAAGTCCTTACTATGTTTCAGGTCTTGTCCTATGTGTTTTACATATACTCACTCATCAACTACTCTATGAGGTAGGTCTTAGTATTCTTTAGTATCTATTTTATAAGGGCTTCTCTAGTGGCTCAGAGTTTAAAGCGTCTGCCTCCAATGCGGAAGACCCAGCTTCGATCCCTGGGTTGGGAAGATCCCCTGGAGAAGGAAATGGCAACCCACTCCAGTATTCTTGCCTGGAGAATCCCATGGACAGAGGAGCCTGCTTGGCTACAGTCCACAGGGTCGCAAAGAGTCAGACATGACTGAGCAACTTCACTTCACTTCCCTGGTGACTCAGTAGTAGAGAATCCGTGTGCCAATGCAGGAGACATGGGTTTGATCCCTTGGAGAAGGAAATGGCAACCCACTCCAGTATTCTTGCCTGGGAAATCCAATGGAAAGATCCTGTCAGGCTGCAGTCCATGGGATCACAAGGAGTTGGACACATTAACAACAAGTTCATACAGATGATGACAAGGTCATAGAATTCCAAACAGTTGAGCCAGAATTTGAACCCAAGCCATTAAGCTTCAGAGTCTACTGTTAACTATGATACTATCCAGTCTTATTACAGTGATGATGTAGAGAAAGCTGATCTAGGTAAGAAAACATGATGGACTGGGGGCAAAGAATAACATGATGACATTGGATTTTAAGCAAATTGAGTCAGGCATAACTTAAGTAAGATTGGGGGAGGAGCATCAGGTGATAAGGGTCTGACCTTTGGTTGGGTCTGTCACCACATAACATGTGACATTATTAATGGCTGCTTACTTGTCTGGAACATTCTTTAAGTTCTGTGTCATTTTAGTGATCTTAAATCCTAACTCCCCGGAGATCATCTATTTTGTCTTCCACGTGGATGGCATTGATATTAGTACTTAGGAAGGCCTTGTAAAAGATAGTTGGACCTAGTTCTGTAAGGTATGGAAAATTTTGTATTTGTTTTCACTTGGAGAGAGGAGCTCTCATGTGTTAAAAGCTAGGTGTCGTGTGTTTAAGCTAGGTCTGGTAGCTGAAAATCAGAAAGATTTAGCCCATTGGTATCTGAGAGAGAGTTTAATGGTTGTCTCGAGCTGGGTAAGAGTTTCTTACATAGTTACGAAGATGAAGTGTACAATATTGGAGAACCATTGTGTACATGGGGATGTCAGCAGTCTTCAAAAGGGGAAAGTGCTCTCAATTCCTGGTTTCTTTTGAACCAGAGTGCAAGCTGTAGATATTTCCATGAACAGACACTGGAGTGTAATTACTGTCACGATATTCATAAAGACTAGATTTCCATTACCTTCTTCCTATAATTTGATTCCGGTTTTCATTGTTTATTCACGAAGTCGGTTTTCGTTCCATCGTCCTCATTTCTTTGTATCTTTCTGCCTCTGATGTGAAATAAGAAAACAGAATCCTACGCTGATGCTTTGATTTTTATCATTAACGTAGCTCCTGAAGTCATGTAACAGATTTTGATGGCCAGAAAAAATCTGTTGTTTATGTCATTAAATGTTGATGGTACTCTGTCGCAGCTTCCACACCGGATCCCCGGAGCCCTCCATTGACTCATCAACTTAGGTAGATGATGCATTCTGGTCAGTTGAACACCGTGCAGTGGTGTGAAGCCAGACCATCTGCTATTACATTTAATGTTTTAAGTACTAAGTTTTAAAAGTATAATTCCTATGTTACTGATATATCTATGTATGTTGTATTTAACAACTGTATCACATTTTAAGCTATGTAAGCTTTTTGAAATGCATTCATATATTTGAAAAGGAGAACAAATTACTTCACAAGTGTTTGGTTCATAAATTCTTGTTTTCCACTAAATGCAAATACATATACTGAAGCATGTTCTTATTTTCAAAAGTATCTTGAAAATCTGCACTTTGTAGTTGGGTTTTCTTGGAGCTAATACCTTTAGGAAAAGTAAAATTATGCTAAGGTATATCAGGAAGAAGAACAGGTTGTATTATTATTGTCCTGAACCAAAGCATTCTCATCTATTGGCCGTATAGTAACAGGTGGTAAAAGCAGCCTCTTATGTTTGGATTAGAAAAACCATGTATGAAAGGTTGCTGAGAGTTATGGTGGCAATGAGAAGAAATGATCCATTTCAGTTCATTCTTAGAGAAAATAGACTATGCTGGCAGTGAGAGAGAAAAAATGCATCTAATTGTTTTGTGAACTCACTTGGGCGAATATCCAAGTCAGTGTGGTATTTATGATGCTCTAATTTGTTGTTCAGCTCTTGTAGTTTCAAAAGTGGAGGACGTTTTTATGTTTAGCATATCCAATCTGCTATTTCCATAGTTTTTTTTGCTTTATTTGAATCGATAAATCATACTGACCCTCTGCATCTTTCAAAAAAAGATTTTACAGTGTGTAGAGTTGAATGTCTTGGCCCCAGTTTGGCCCCTGCTACTGAAGTACATTCTCCTTCACTTTTAGCACATCACATCACAGGGGAAGAGATGGATGGTAGTGCTAAAATTCTGGCAGTTTAACCAGGATGACTTTGTGGTTCCATCTTTTTTTCATCATCTTTCTTTTTTTTCTGAGGCGTTTGTTAAACTGTTCCTTGAAAGGGGTGTGGGAGGGAGGTTGAGGGAAGGGAAATGTTTATCTGTATGGTTACGTGTACCACTGAACATGCATATTTATATATATATATTTTTTTTTTAACATGTATATTTATATTTTAAGCAATAAAAATTTAAGCATTTGCTCAACATCATTAGTCGCTAGAGAAATGCAAGTCAGTACTGCTTCACACCCACTTAGGATGGCTATAATAAATAAGATGGATAAAAACAAGTGTTGTTGAGTATGTATAAGTATGGAGAAGTTGGAACCCCTTACACTGATGGAGAAATATTGCCGGGAGAAATATCAATAACCTCAGATGTGCAGGTGACACCACCCTTATGGCAGAAAGTGAAGAACTAAAGGGCCTCTTGATGAAAGTGAAAGAGGAGAGTGAAAAAGTTGGCTTAAAGCTCAACATTCAGAAAACTAAGATCATGGCATCCGGTCCCATCACTTCATGGCAAATAGATGAGGAAACAGTGGAAGCAGTGGCTGACTTTATTTTTCTGGGCTCCAAAATCACTGCAGATGGTGATTGCAGCCATGAAGTTAAAAAACACTTGCTCCTTGGAAGGAAAGTTATGACCAACCTAGACAGCATATTAAAAAGCAGAGACATTACTTTGCCAACAAAGGTCCGTCTAGTCAAGGCTGTGGTTTTTCCAGTGGTCATGTATGGATGTGAGAGTTGGACTGTGAAGAAAACTGAGCACCAAAAAATTGATGTTTTTGAACTGTGGTGTTGGAGAAGACTCTTGAGAGCCCCTTGGACTGCAAGGAGATCCAACCAATCCGTCCTAGAGATGATCAGTCCTGGATGTTCATTGGAAGGACTGCTGTTGAAGCTGAAACTGCAATACTTTGGCCACCTAATGCAAAGAGCTGACTCATTTGAAAAGACCCTGATGCTGGGAAAGATTGAGGGCAGGAGGAGAAGGGGACGACGGAGGATGAGATGGTTGGATGGCATCACTAACTCAATGGACATGGGTTTGGATGGACTCTGGGAGTTGGTGATGGTCAGGGAGGCCTGGCAAGCTGCGGTTCATGGGGTCACAAAGAGTCGGACACAACTGAGCAACTGAACTGAACTGAACACTGATGGAGGGAATGAAAAATGGCACAAAAATTTGGAAAACAGTCTGATAATTCCTCAAAAAGTTAAGCATAGAGTTACCGTGCTAAGTCACTTCAGTCGTGTCCGACTCTGTGAGACCCTGTGGACTGTTAGCCCACCAGAATCTTCTGTCCATGGGATTCTTCAGGCAGGCAAGAATCCTGGAGTGGGTTGCCATACCCTCCTCCAGGGAACCTTCCCAACCCAGGGATTGAACCCACATCTCTTAAGTATGCTGCTTCGGCAGGCAGATTCTTTACCACTAGTGCCATCTGGGAAGCCCCAGAGTTAACCCAGCAATTCTCTTCCTAGGTATATGTCCAAGAGAACTGGAAAGATATGTTTCTACAAAGAAATTGTACATGAATGTTCATAGCAGCAGTATTCTTTATAGCCAAAAAAGTGGGAGTAACCCAAGTGTCCATCATAAATGGATAAAACAGTGTGGTTTATCTATATAATAAAATATTGTTGGACCATGAAAAGGAACTCTTAAGTACTGATGCTTCATACAGTGTAGACGAACCTTGAAAATAGTGTGCTAAGTGAAAGAAGTCAGACACAAAAGGCCACATACTATATGATTCTGTTTGTATGAAATGTTCAGAATAGGCAGATTCGTTGAGGTGAAAAGTAGGTTAGTGGTTGCCAGGTACTGGGCAGGTGGAGGGTTAAGGAGGTAAGTGGAGAGAGTTTCATTTGGACGGAATGAAAATATTCTGGAATTAGATGGTGGTGGTGATTGTGAAGCCTTGTGAATATACACAACCCACTGAGATGTGTAGTATAAGAGTAAAATTTATGGTGTGTGAATTATAGCTCAATTTTTAAAAATCAACACTTAAGCATCTGGAAAGTCAGGCATTAGCAAAATATTCAACCTGAGTGATAGCAGGCCTCTGATAAATACTTGCAAAGTGACTTAGACAAACATACGTTCTCCTCTATGATTTTTTTTTAAAGAGGATATGCTTAAATATATATGGAACCTAAGTGAAATTTTCCAAAGGTGTGAAAATAGTAATAATGACATATCATTAATCTGCCTCAAATATGTATTGATAATCCTTTTATTGATTCTTAAAGAAAAATCTCACATAATTTTAAAAGATCTCAATGAATAGTTTTAAGATCTGTTGCACTTTTAATGACATAGAAGGCTGTTTTCAGAATAGTGTTCGATTACTCCTATTAGGACTATAGTTTCTTTCTTGTGATGTTAATTTGGTTACTATCAGATGCCAAATTGGGAATATAATTTATAACTGGTATGTATGTTTGCAGTTTAATAGCCTGAGTTCTTGAACATTTAAACTGAAAATTGAGATACAATGTCACCATGGTAAATGGTAATGATGAAATATTTCTTGCTTTTGTAAGTAGAATTGAAAATCACCATACTTAATTTCTTTTCCCTTTTCGTAAAACTCCTTTCCCCTGTGAGACACATTGGTTTCCCAAATTATAAATTCAGTTTCTTTTGTTTGTTCTAACTACTTAGTTTTTCTTATTACATACCTGTTTAATTTTTAATTTCTCATTAAAAGTAAATGTGGCTAATTTTCCTATCAATATTTTAAGAGGTCTTCCATTTCTCTCTGTCACAGCCATGATGCAGCGCTATCTTGTATGTATTACTGCATAATTAAAATGCCATTATTTTATCAAATAGTTCTGGCAAAGCAACTTATTAATACATTTTAAATGGAACAGAAGTTTATTCCTGTGAAGTTGAGGTAAACGTTACAAACACAGTTCAGGAACTGAAAGTATTAAGTGGAATAATGTGTATAGTGCTATGAGGAAGGCTGCTGCAATTGTAGGAAAAATACTTAGGGGTGAATGTATCATAGGTATTCAGACCTGTCAGTCAGTCTCATTTATTGTATAACGTAGATATATTTAACATGCTAATTTTGATTCATTGGACAAATACTTATAAGTCATATAAGTATATGAGTCACTGTGCTAGGCTCTGGGTATTCAGTGGTAGCCGAAACAGATAACTCTGCCCTCTGCATTTATGCTGTGACCATGGAGTTCCTGGGGTCCTGAGTGGCTGGATCATAGCTGATAAGGCAGAGACCAGTGTGAGATGAGCCCAGAGGGGCAGGCAGGGCAGTCCTTATCACGAGCATGTAGCTGTGGTCAAGAGTTTGGACTTCAGCCTTCAACAATAAGCCATCAAAGGCTTACCACAAGGGATTCCGACTTCAGTTTTATAATGATTACTCTGAGCAGTGGTGGAAAATGGTTGGTGGGTATAAGAAGGAGAAGCAGAATTTGTTGTAATCCAGGCAAGCTGTGATGGTGGTTTAGATTAATGTAGTGGATCTAGGGGTAGAAGGAGGGAGATTGTTAAAAGGTAGTTTGGAAGAATTAAAGTGTGGTGGATGGGATTTGGGGATGAAGAGGGGAAAGTATGTGTTGAGGATGTCATCAGCATCTCCAACATGAATAGCTAGGTAGGCAGAGATTCTGTGTCCTGAGATCTGGAGCGTGGGGGGAGGGCCAGACTTGGAAGGGACCTTCCAATGTTCAGGTTGGGACATGTTGAGTGTGAGGGGAAGGAAGTGCTTATAAGTCGAGGGCAGGGCTGGAGCAAGGGCCCAACCTGGTCTTCCTTGAGCTGGTATGACTGGTTATGGTCTGGGTACAGATTAGAATAAATAAGTCACTTTCAAAACCAAACACATTGCTCCAGTTTCCAGCTCATCAACCTTGCTTCTGTGCTGTCTCCTACAGCTTCAGTTCAGTTCAGTTGCTCAGTTGTGTCCGACTCTTTGTGACGACATGTACTGCAGCACGCCAGGCCTTCGTGTCCATCACCAACTCATGTCCATTGAGTAATGCCATCCAACCATCTCATCCTCTGTCATCCCCTTCTCCTCCTGCCTTCAGTCTTTCCCAGCATCAGGGTCTTCTCCAATGAGTCAGTTCTTCACATCAGGTGGCCAAAGTATTGCAGTTTCAGCTTCAGCATCAATCCTTCCAATGAATATTCAGGACTGATTTCCTATAGGATGGACTGGTTGGATCTCCTTGCAGTCCAAGGGACTCTCAAGAATCTTCTCCAACACCACAGTTCAAAAGCATCGGTTCTTCGGTGCTCAGCTTTCTTTATAGTCCAACTCTCACATCCATATGTGACTGCTGTAAAAACCATAGCTTTGACTAGTCGGACCTTTGTTGACAAAGTAATGTCTCTGCTTTTTAATATGCTGTCTAGGTTGGTCATGGCTTTCCTTCCAAGGAGCAAGGTCTTTTAATTCCTTGGCTGCAGTCACCATCTGCAGTGATTTTGGAGCCCAAGAAAATAAAGTCTGTCACTGTTTCCATTGTTTCCCCATCTATTTGCCATGAAATGATGGGACCAGATCCCATGATGTTAGTTTTCTGTGAGAAAGCCAACTTTTTCACTCTCCTCTTTTACTTTCATCAAGAGGCTCTTTAGTTCTTCACTTTCTGCCAGAAGGGTGGTGTCATCTGCATATCTGAGGTTATTGATATTTCTCCCTGCAGTCTTGATTCCAGCTTGTGCTTCATTCAGCCTACCATTTTGCATGATGTACTCAGCATATAAGTTAAATAAGCTTAGCTCAGCTCTCTAGGAATTGCTGTATATTGATGGACAGGACAGTATTCATCTTACAGTAAATGCCACTTGTGATCTGTTGTCTTTAGTGTTCTTAGAACCATGCCTTCCTGACCCACAAGGTCAATTTACATATTTGATCTTCACATGAACTAGTTGGATTTTCTGTTACCTTGTTACAAACAGGCTACACCCCTCACCTTGGATGTCTGACTTGGTATAACTTATAAGAAAGGAATCTGGGCCACAGATCTGATATGCAACAATACTGATTGACCTTGGCTACTTAAAACTCAAAACTTCCTTCTCTTGACCTTTGTGAAAGCAGAGCCTGACACATGTTATGCACTTCTCACATTGGTTATGATTTTATCTGCCTTTGCAGTATTAAGCATAGCATGTTGTTTTATTCATCCTGTGATTTTTTTGCAGCCAGTATTTCTATTTCCTTCAACAAATAGAAATAGGCCATTTAAGGACTAAGATTGCAAGTATTTTGGTCTTTGCTCTGCCTCTGGTGCCTGGTACAGGGGCTGGCATGCATTCAGTACTTGCTAGCTATTAAATAAATTAGTGATTGAAGGTGTGGCTGAATAGTCATTCTGTGAGAGCAAGAGATTGGGCAGATTATAGTCTTCCTAGAAGGTTATGTCTCTGAAATCTGAGAAATAAAGCCTGTAAAATGTAAATTTGGGAACCATCCTGATAAAAACAATTATAGAAACCGTGAGAGTGGAATTCCATGAGTGTATGCAAAACAGAGTGTAAGAATGGAGGGAAACTGAAACGCAAAGAAAGGGGGATTGGAAGGAGTCAGACCTACAGGAGAGCCCAGCGGCCCAGGGGAGCAGTCATCAGTGGGGAGGCAGAGGTGAGAAGGGAGGGGAACAAGAGGGGGCCTTTGGGTCTGAGCAGAAATCAAGCGAGTGTAGTGTGAGCCTGGGTGCACAGCCTGAGAGAGGCTTGGGGAAGTGCCACTACCTTTTTGTTTGTACTCTTCATCTCGAGTAATTCCAGTTGAGAGGGAACTTTTTCTTAAGCAAAGACATAATTACTTTTGGTTTTCTGCTGCACATATGGCTGGTATCATAGGACACTGTACTAATACTGAAGGGTTTATTTTGTGATTTCTTTTAAGCCGGTTACTTAATGACCATGGCCATATTTTTCCATTACTCCCATTACAGGTAATGATGTTTGATATATACATAACTATTGAGGGGAATTGCCAACTTGTCACAATAGTTGGAGATTTGAAAATCAACATGAAGGTCAATGGGAAAAATGTAGACTCTTTGTCCAAGATTATCTGGGAGCTTTTTAGTTGAAATTTTATTAAATTCTGTAGTTTATGAGATTGCTACAAAGCTATAATGACATGCCCTGGCAATAAAGAAATTTGGTTGCTAATAATGGGGATACACATATGACACACACATATGTGTAATTTTTTCTTTTGGGCATGATGTTAATAAAAATCCATATGGGGGACAGGTTGGGGAGTACATTTGAGTTTTATTAGAATGCTGTCATTTGTGAAAGCTTTTTCTCTTAATTAAGATTATTTTATTGTAATGAAACGTTGTTGTTTAGTTGCTCAGTCATGTCCAACTCTTTAGCAACTCCATAGACTGTAGCCCGCCAGGCTCCTCTGTCCATGGAATTCTCTAGGAAACAGTACTGCATTGGGTTGCCATTTCCCTCTCCAGGGGATCTTCCTGACCCAGGGATCAAACCCGTGTCTCCTATGTTGGCAACTGGGTTCTTTACCCCTGAGCCACCTGGGAAGCCACAGTGAAAAAAGGCGCTACCATTTATTCACCACCTACTTTGGTCTAGACATGTTACAGTGATCCTTGGAAGGAGGTATTATTTCTAATTTAAAGTGAAGAAATTGAAGTTTACGTAGTTTGCCCAAGGTCCCAGGGCTAGTAAGTAGGAGAGTCTAGCCATTTTTTAAATCCAAAGCTATGCACTTTCCAGTCTGTTGTCTGAATGAGAATCTTTAGTGTATCAGAGTGAGGTGTATATTTGATTGGAAGCCAAGAAAGCTCAGAAAAAGGGAAATCAGGCAAGTCAGAAAACCACTAGATGAGAACTTTTTAAGCATCCTTTCCCCTAATCTGCCTGTTTACCCATATCTATACCTGACACTTGCCTTCTTACTTGCGGAGGACAAGGCTGCTCCTCTCAGGACTTGACTCCTTTTGTTTATCTCTCGAATCTTTAGTCTGTTTCCCTTTCTTGACTAGCTTCTTCCCAGAAGCGTAACCTAGACCCATTCCAAAGCAAAGACCTCCGGTATTGTTTAGTCATTGCTGTGTAACAAACCACTCCAAAACTTAGTGAAGTTAATTTAAGATATTTACTGGGCTTCCCTGGTGGCTCTGTGGTAAAGAATCAGCCTGTCCATCCAGGAGACACGGATTTGCTCTGTGGTCCAGGAGGCTCCCACATGCCACAGAGCAGCTAGGCCTGAGCGCTGCAATTACTGAGCCTGCTCTCCGGAGCCCGGGAACCGCATCTCCTGAAGCCCCCCCACACTAGAGCCTGTGCTCCGCAATAAGGGAAGCCCCCACACTGAGTAGTGGGCCCCGAAAGCAGAGAGCAGAGCCTGCTCACCGCAACTCGAGAAAAGCCTACACAGCAACGGCCAAGCATAGCCAAAAATAAACAGATGAAAAACTTTAAATATCTTATTGTTGATAAAAGCTATCATTTGTTTAGCTCACTGTTTTGTGAGTCAGCAAATTAGTCTGGGCTCAGTTGGATTTGTGTTTTAGGCGCTCAGTCGTGTCCGACTCTTTGCGACCCTATGGGCTGCAGCCGGCAAGGCTCCTCTGTCCATGGGGATTCTCCAGGCAAGAAGACTGGAGTGGGTTGCCATGCCCTCCTCCAGGAAATCTTCCCAACCCAGGGATCAAACCCAGGTCTCCCGCATTGCAGTCGGATTCTTGACCGGATTCAGAGTCACTAGGGAAGCCTAAGAATACTGGTGTGGGTAGCGCTTCTCCAGGGGATCTTCCCAATCCAGGAATCAAACCGGGGTCTCCTGCATTGCAGGTGGATTCTTTACCAGCTGAGCTACCAGGGAAGCCCCCAGTTGGACTTACTTATTCATTTTTGGTCAGTTCAACAGGTCTGTTTCTGAGGCATTAGCTGGTCAGTGGCTGCGGCCATCAGGTGAGTAGAGCACGTGTCTTCCATCCTGCAGCAGGCTAGCCTGGACTTGTGCATGGTTGTGTGGGAGGGTTCCAAATGAGAGCGGAAGTCTGCAAATTACCTGAGGCCTAGATTCAGAATGAGTGTCCTTTGCTCTTCATTCTGTCAACCAAAGTAGGTCACAAGATCAGTCCAGGGCATGGAGAAGTAGACCAGTGAACAGGGTCCTCTTTCCTCGCTGGTGAATCCAGTTTACCCTTCAAGACCATAACCGTGTCAGGCTGAGTCACGGCCTCGGGTCGCGGCTTCCTCGGTCCCTGCATTTAAAACACTGTATGGCAGCTGTTGGTTTACTTCTTAGTAGACAATGAGTTCCTTAAAGACAGTGACCGTGTTTCAGTCCAGGATTTGGCACATAGTGGAACATTTGAAAGTGGCAATTTTTGTGAAAATAAAGCATTCTAGCAGTTAACATCTGGCAATATGGACTAGAAGATAATATATGCTTGCATTTTAAGACTTGCCAGTGTCAAACAACTTTGGGGCAGACTCTAATATATCAAAATCAAAACTTCTTTAAAATTAGAAAACAGTCCGAGAAGAAATCACTAAGTATCTGTGTACTATCATTAAATATCTGTGTACTATCTTTGTCTTTTTGTTAGGTTATAAGTTTTTTTTATACAGGAGGCAAGTCACATTTTTATGGCATGTTTGTCAGAAAAAGCATACCCAGCCATTCACTGGCCCACTGGGATTTGGGATAACATTTCTCCTTTAGGATGTACAATGAGGAGAGATGGCAGCCGGTGTCCTGGGAGTTGCTCTGGGCAACACAGAATATAAATGTTTCCATTAAATGGGAGATGAGATGTATGTAACATAAGCTCATGTTTCAGTGAGCATGTCTTGTCGATGCCCTAATTCTTTTATTTATTTTTTTTTTTGCCCTAATTCTTAATTGGTGGATTTTCATGTGCATTTTTTTTTTATTGTGTTTTAGATTCAGCTGCCTGTGTATTCCCCAAACCTGACCACATCTTCCCATCTCCGACTTGATATCTCACCATGCATCGGAGATCAAGAGGAGTTAACATCGGGCTGCTTCTGCTCCTTTCTCAAATCTTCCAGGTCGGGATCAACAATGTTCCACCTGTCACCCTGGCAACGTTGGCTCTCAACATCTGGTTGTTCTTGAATCCCCTGAAGCCGCTGCTTAGCTCCTGCCTCAGCGTGGAGAAGTGTTACCATCAGAAGGACTGGCAGCGCCTGCTGCTTTCCCCTCTTCACCACGCGGATGACTGGCACTTGTATTTCAATATGGCATCCATGCTGTGGAAAGGAATTCATCTGGAGAGAAGACTGGGGAGTAGATGGTTTGCCTACGTCATCGTCACATTCTCCCTCCTCACTGGGGTGGTGTACCTGTTCTTGGAATTTGCTCTGGCAGAATTTCTAAATGAGCCTGACTTCAAAAGGAACTGTGCTGTGGGTTTCTCAGGTAAGGCAGACACATTTATAAAGGTAGCCTGTGTGAAGACAGTAAGGGAGGTGCAGCTGCTGTTGTTTTATGAAGCGGGGGTCCCAGCCGGTGAGGGAGCTGACATCTGAGTGGCTAAGGACTGCTGGGGCTTGGATTTTGGAGAAGAGGCTTATTGGAGCACAGGAGAGTCATTGATTTTGCTATCTCCCATTATGCCGCATTATTCATTCTTGGACAGTTTAGACTATGGTCTGCCCAAAGGTAGTTTTGCAGGAAATAGGATTTTGGAAATATGCCCTGGCTCCGTTGTGATGGGGCCAAAGAGAGAGATGCACTGGTGTATTTGTGATAGGGAGTTCTCTAAAAAGATCAGGTCTCTCAATAACGCCATTAAAATAAAGGTACCACACCCTATGATGGCCCCTCCTTACCAGATATTCTCTGTACATGTGTGTGTGCTCAGTCATGTCTGACTCTTTGTGACCCCATGGAATGGAGCCCACCAGCCTCCTCTGTCTGTGGGATTTCCCAGGCAAGAATACTGGAACAGGTTGCCATTTCTATCTCCAAGGGATCTTTCCGACCCAGGGATTGAACCTGCATTTCTTGCATCTCCTGCTTTGGCGGCCGGATCCTTTACCACTGCGCCACTTGGGGGGCCCAGTCTCGATGCACAGTTTATGCTGTTTAATTAATGTAACAGGCCCATAGGGAGGTGGCCTTGTGTTCATTTTCTAAGTTAGGAAGCTAAGGCACAGGGAAATCAGTCACGGTTATACACCTCGTAAGTGATGGGGCTGGGATTTGAACCTAGTCTACATGACTATCCACGTGTTACCTTGCCTCTCACTGTTGCCCCTCGCTAGTTCTTTTCTTATTTTTTTCTTGTAGGACTGAATTGCCATCAGGACTTAACATGGGTCTTCTAAAAATTAGAATGTGAAGGGTAGGAGGGAAATTGTCCTGAAACAGAAGGAAAACAAACCCTTTCCTCTCCTTTCCCTGCTGTCCTTTCCCCTTTCCTCTAAGATACATCTTCATGAGTCTAATTGTGTGAGAACAAAGGAAATATGCCCTGCCTTCAATATATCTTTCCATGGGAGTTAGAAAAATACACATCAATGGTGTTTTTTCAAATTGAGTTAAAAATCACATAGCATACAATTAATGATTTTGAAGTTTAAAATTCAGTTGCATTTAGTACCATTACTAGTGTGTTATTCCCATTTTGTGTGTTATATATTTAATAGCATACTCAAAGTCAGTATGAATTTCTGTTAAGAAACATTCAAGGAGATTTCCCTGGTGGTCCAGTGCTTAAGGCTCCGGGATGCCATTGTAGGGGTTGAGGGTGTGATCCTGGTTGGATTACTAAAGTCCTACATGCTTTTCGGTGCAGCCAAAAGATCAAAGAAAAGGAAAAAAAAAAAAAAAAAAGACACATCAAAGGAATGGTTACCTTCAGGATTGTCTTTCTGCCAAATGTTCAGGTTGACTTTTTATAAGGAGTAGAATATGTATCAAAGCCAAGAGTTGAAGTAGTCAGATAATCATTTTCACTTCAGTTAGTTTTTTTTGCCATTGTTGATCATCTCTGCATTTGAATTGCTGATATTTGTATGCTCTTCATTCTCTTTTAGGAGTTTTGTTTGCTTTGAAAGTTCTGAACAACCACTGTTGCCCTGGAGGCTTTGTCAATGTTTTGGGCTTTCCTGTATCCAACAGATTTGCTTGTTGGGTGGAACTCTTGGCTATTCATTTCATCTCGCCAGGGTAAGTGTTTACTCTTAGAGAATGCAAATGAAGGACCTGATATTCCATGGAGAAAGAATTGAAGTAATAATGAGGTAACTGGAGTTTGTGCTTTAACTCTAAGGACAGAATCCAGTTAATGGTTTTAGTGTCAGATATTCCTGTGTTTGAATCCCATCAGCTACCGAGCTGTGTAATTTTGATGTACTTGTCTTATGTGAGTTTCCATTTTTTCACCTTTTAAGTAGAACCTGGTACACAGCTTAGGGGGTTAATATTAACCAGCCTGTCAATTAGTTAATTCTAATAATGATAATTCAAAGAGGCAGCTAGAAACCACATAATTTTAAAGATAAAAAAATCAAAAGATATTTTAGAGGACTAATGCTTTTAAGCCACTTTAGTTGTGGATTGTCTTGGTGATTTGATGATACACTCTATAAGCAGAAGATTTTACCCACGGTCTTGACATATGAACTGGATCAACTCTGAACTGTTTTGGGGTGGATTCACCTCCGTGTCACTGTGGCTGTGTCCCTGGAGCTCCAGGGAATATAGTTTGGAAATCCCTGACATCTGTAACTTTTCCTCTATAGATGAGGAAAAGGAAATTCAGAAGGCTCATTGAACAGCTGGTGGTAGGTACCAGGCTAGTTAGGATTCCAGCCTTCTGATTCATGGTCTGTATGTTCCCAGGGGAGAGGGGATGGAGTTGGAGGGTGCTTTTCCACTTTGATTCTTTTCTCTACTTTCTCTTCAGAAAAAGGAGTGAATTGTTTTTTTTATTTCCCTACCTTGATTCTTTTCTCTACTTTCTCTTCAGAAAAAGGAATGAATTGTTTTTTATTTCCCTACCTCTTCCACCAGCTGCACTTCTCTTAATCTGTGTAATGCAACTGGAAGCCCATGGTTTGCACATTTATTTTTAAACTCTGGGGATCTGGATGCTGTTTGGAGAAGGGAGAGATTCAGGAAAGTTCAGAAAGAAGTATGGATATTTTTTAGCTGCTTTTCTTTTCAATAAGGAGCTCTTTTGTTTTGCTTTTGGTTTGTGTGACTATGTTGGGTGTCGTACTTTATTTGAGAGTGTTCTTCTTGGGCTGCGTGTCTGGCCAGTAACCTTGAGTCCTTCTTTAATGCTAATTCCCATCCCGGCAGGGCAGCCTTCGCCAGCTGGTCTGTAAAAGGCAGTGGTGTGGCCACTGAACTCTGCTCATTTGCAACTGTATTGTTATCTTGTGACAGTTCCACCAAGAAAGCCTAACAAAATCTTCAAAGTTTTCTTTGAAAAAGGGTCCAGTAATGTGTGTCCCTTATCTGAACAGCCTTCCCTATACCTTGTCACTCACAGCTCCCTGACTTGCTCGATGTGACTTGGTTCTCTGTGTAGACCAGAGACTCTTGTGTGTGAGGGCAACACCCAACATTCATATGAAAATCACTCCCTCTGGTACTTGAACTTTTATTCTATAATGAATCCATTGAATAGCTGTGCCTTTAATATTCTCATGCAACTATTGCTTAAGACTCTCATCATGCATTTTTATTTTTTTAGGAACACCTCCCCCGCCCCCAGCCCCGTCCTTTTACATAGAAAAGGCATGGTTGCATTTTTATGTAATATGCTTATTCTGCATGGAGGGACCTGATACTCTGAGCCTGGGAATTAAATGGAATTTCCTTTGAAGTTTGAAAGACTAAATCTTTTGGTTTTTGAAGATTTGACTACTTTGAATGATAAACTGATGATATCCAAGCATCTCCTTATGTGGTGTGTCCAATAGAGACAGAGTTGAGCGCTGGTCCAGGAAACCTAAGAAGGGAGTGCTTCTTTGAGATGGATCTTGGAAGAATGGGAGAAACCAGAGCTCTGCTGCCCCGCATTGTTATTCTCCTGGTGGTTGTCAATTAGAATTTTCATTGGGAAAACATTGCAAATCTTTAGAACAAAGCCTGCTTTATTGATGGACTTAATGAGCTGCCCTTTGGGAGGGAAAAAAAAATCTACCAAGCAAACATTTGTGGCCCTCTGTGTTTTATGAAATCCACAGAATTAGTAATTTCCCCCAGTTAGGGAGTTTTATGGAGGGAAGCCACTCCAAACAGCCAGCCCCGTGAGGGGTATGGACCTGCACAGCAGGGTGAAGTAACCACTCTTCTTTGCTGGGCCTTTTGCTCTTGATGCCGAAAGCTCAGCTTCTCTTTACGCCAATGCTGAATCACATTTTGGAGACAGTTTGGGGTAAAGTAGAAAAGGGTAGTTTTGTTGCTTTGCCAGACAAAGGGGGCCACACGGCCGGTTCAATGCCCTCAAAACCTTGGGTCCCCACTTGGGGAAGATAGTGAGAAGTTTTATGGTAATTGTTTGAAGAGGGAATGATCAGTCCATGGCCATTTCTTCTGATGAATTGGTGGTGAGGTAAGTAGGAGTCAGCATCATCAACTTTCTGGTCCAACTAGTCTGGGGTCTATAGGCTTGTGGGCAGCGTACTATCCTTAATCGTTAACATCTCCCACTTTGAGCCGGGGTCAGAATCTGCAGAGCAGCTCAGAGAGGTTGTGTGTATCCAGTGATGGAGAAACAAACAGGACCTTGCCTCAAGGCTGCTCTTGACTGTTCGTCCCTGGCTTTGCATCCTCTCCGTTTCCTGATTAACAGCTGCTTGCATCTGCCCACTGGGACTCAGGGAAGGTCCTGGAGGCTAAACGAAGGCTGTTTCCTACAGTCAAAGAAATGGGGGACACAAAGGCCTTGTGCCCGGGAGCCCCGCAGGGCCCGCACGTGTCCCTTCCACACTCCCTTGGGTGGCTTGCTGCAGTGACAGCTATGCCTCACTGGTCTTTTCCTGTCCCCGTGTGTCCTGGGACCCGCTCGGTGGTTGAGTCTGAAGAAGTGACCCTGCTCCTTAAGGGGGCACAGGAGGGAGGAGATGCCAGAATTCTAATTTTCACCTTAAAGCTGAAATTTTATTAACCGTAGATACCATTGGGGTGTTTTTTTTTTTTTTTTCCCTTGAAGGCTCACATTGTTTATTTTTAAGAAAATGCGTGCCATTTCTTATTTAACTGTGGGCAGTCAGTTTTTCTTTCGAGTAAGTGTGATGAGGCAGAGTTCATAAAAACAGTGGCCAGTTCATTTCACAGCTCAACCAACCACACTGGTGCTTCTCTGGGAGATTAGTACCTTAGCTGGATATAGAGTTGAAGCGCTTTATGCCTATTTCCCATTTTGTCACATAGAATATGAAAAAGATGTATACTTTTTAAGAAATTAAAATTTTACTATTTATCAAGGATATTCTTAGGCAGAGCTTCCATTTTTCCCTTTGAGTGTGAATCTGTGGCTGTGAGATACCCAGCAACTCTTGATATTTTTTTGGAGTCACTGCCTTGATTTACTTGATTCAAGCAGCTAAGGCACAAGTGGTTGTACCCCCCTATTGCTTTTATGTCGTTGTTGTTTAGTTGCTAAGTCTTGTCCAACTGTTTGTAACCTCCTGGACTGTAGCCTACCAGCCTCCTCTGTCCATGGCATTTCCCAGGCAGGAATACTGGAGTGGGTTGCCATTCCCTTCTTCAGGGGATCTTCCCCACCCAGGGATCAGACCCCTGACTCCTGCATTGGCGGGTGGATTCTTTACCCTTGAGCCACCAGGGAAGGCCCCGTTGCTTTTATATCATTAGTGAAAATGCCAGCATATGGAGAGAGGCTAATAATGCCTCAGTAGTATTATGAAAATAGTTTAGACTTCATGAACTGATGGAAGGGCCTCTGGGACCTCCCGTGGTCCATGGAGCCCACTTTGAGAATCACTGCTCCCAGCTCTCAGGCTGCCTCTCTGGCCCTGCACTTAACTGTGTCTTCACTTGTGTGAAAAGAAAGATGGTAGCTTCATGCAGCCAGGGCTGGGAGAGAAAGGGAATCAGTGAAGTATGCAAGAACACATGTAACCGTTGAAATCGCTAATTAACAATTCCTAATTAGCCTGAACTGTTAATGCTTTGTCCGAAGGAGGGTGGCCACCTGTCTCTGTCATTACAGGGACTGATTATAAGTTCTGTTCCACACGAACTTAGATGCAGGGAACTGCCATCCTACTTTGGATTCTTGTGATGAGGTGCTTCTGGCTTATTCGTCTAAAATGCAACATGCATGTTCTTTCTTCCCCAGTAGTGCTGAGATAGGGAACATAACAGGCATACCTGTGTTTCAGTGCCAGTTGACACCTCTGTGGAGTTAGCTACGTAGCAGTCTGTTGGATTTTTGCCTTGGGAATTAGGAATGAGGTTGAGGAATAACAATTTGGACGATGATGGTTACACCATCTCCTGTCCCACGTGTTCTTTTAGAACTTCACTTAGAGATGGGGCCCAGGGCTCCTCCCCGTGAATTGAGTGGGTTTGTGGCTCATTGCAATCAATAGATGGCAGCAGAAGTGCCATGTTACTTCTGAGGCGAGAAGTCCCTTGCCATGTGAGCGGCAACACTGGCCCGCGGAGCCCACATTCCCTGGCACCCCCATGCCGTGAGGAAGCAGCCCAGAACATGTGAGTGAGTGGCTGATAGATATACCTGTGTCTCAGCCCAGCCTCAGCATGGTGGGGGAGAGACCGGCCACCCCGTGTGCTTCCGGAATTCCTGACCCACAGAATCTGCAAGTGGAAGGAAGCAAGTGTTATCTTGTGCTTCTGCATGTGGGAAGATTTGTCCTGTGTAACGTCAGACAGGTGAATGAAAAAGAAGTGGGGAAAGTAGAATGAAAAGCAAAGGAGTACACAGGACGGTGTGGGAGAGAGGGGAGCGAAAGTGGAAGAGAGCCAAGGAGGGAGGCTTGGGGAGGAATGCATGCTGGGATGCTGTGGTACCACGGGTCACAACAGCATCACCCACCAGGTAACAGGGCTTTAAAGCAGTGGTTGGCACTTGTGGGTTCCAGTCCTTTAAAAGGTTCTGAAATCAGTGTAGTGAGACCCAAGCAGCGTTTGAAAGAGAGAAAGGAAGGAAGGGGGAGAGGAAAGAAAAGAGAAAGAAAGACTAGTGTTGAATGTGGTAAGGGTATTATTTCCAGGAACTTATGTTTTGGGTGTATGTGTGCTACATTTCTAAAGTGTATTTTTATTGTGGAATACAGTACAAAAATTTGGGGAGGTGCTGCTTTAAAGCAGCTATTAGTTGCTTAAACTAGAGTTAAATGCATTTACTCTAAGGTCAGGGACATTTATTGTCTTCAGTGGAAGAGCATTAGATCACCAAGTCTTGAGGGGCAATGAGAATAGGCTGTGATGACAGATTTCTGCCAATTTATTATTTTTCATTAGAATAAGTATTAATTCACAAGACTTATTACTTAATAATCATGCCAGCTCTCCAGATAGCTGTCTATATGGATATGCATGCTAACAGATTTAGACTTCACCTACCTAAATCAGAACTGCTAGTAACGATTGCTCAGTTATAAACATTATTCTTAAAAATCCTTTGAAATTCAATACAAAGGGTTGATCTAGAGCAAAGGAGACAATGAAGTGTAAAAGTTAACACATTTTCTCCAAACGTGCAACATTCCTTTCTAAGCTTTTTAATGTATTGATAGAATTATTTCCAATAGCTTAGTAGAAAATAAAACTCAGATACAGGGTTAAAATACACCTTGGGAGTTTGTGTAAACAAACAAGTGACAAATGGGTAAATCCAATGATACCCAAGTTAAATGTGCTTCGGAGAGAAAGCTCCTTTAACAAGATGGTCACGTACACACTGCTATATTTAAAACCGATTACCAACAAGGACCTCCTGTATAGCACAGGGAACTCTGCTCAGTGTTCTGTGGCCGCTGGAGGGGAGGGGAGTTTGGGGGAGAGTGGATACAATGCCTACTCACTTCACTGCTCACCTGAACCTGCCCCAGCATTGTTAATGGGCTGTACGCCAAAACAAAGTAAAAAGTTAAAAAAAATGGCCTGATGGATGAGGGCTAAGGAGGATCCCTGATCTTCTCAGGGCCAGGGAGGGTAGTGGCAGCTCACTGAGAGGAGAGACAGCTGCTGAATGAGATTCCTGTTTTTCAAGTGTGGATTAAGCTATTTTTTCAAGCAGTTATACCAGTTCATTATGTCATTTTTGTCAGTTTTAATACAAATTCACTTGTATTGGGGGGCCATCATTTAAAACAAACAACAACTACTTTTTCAGTAGGTATAATGTAGTGTTGCCAGGTTATTTGGTGTGTTTGTGTATGTGTGTATATATGAATTTATTTATTGGCCCGGGTGAACGTTTTCTGAAGCATTGCTTTTCTGTTTATATTATACAATTACATCTTTTGTTTTGTATCTACTGGCACGGTTGCATTTTTCTACTAAAGTTGGATGACACCTGTGTATAGAGTTGATACTCACCCTCTGTTTTATTTCATGGAAGCATGTTTTCACAGCCTGTTAACTGGTTCAGCTTGAGTCAACATTCCAGGACTCTCCTGAGCAGATTCTTCTTCTGCATTCCTTGGGTGTCCATTTATACATTTCCTTCCTTCTCTCTTTACAGGCTCCCATAAAGGAAAGTTATATGAGTTATAGAAAAGAGTTAGTTAGTTAGTTTGTCTCCCAGGAGGGCTTACAGTTGCACAGAACTCAAGGTGAGAGCAAGACTTAATGAAAGCAATGATTCCCTTGAGTTAGGTTTTATGAGATGAGAATGAGAACTTTGGAGGCAGAAAACTTTCCCTCCCATTAGGACTGGAACTTTTTGAGGGACAAAGGAGTGTATAAATCATTTCCCTAGCTCTGGAGTCCAAGCTTGTGGCAAGAGAGAAGGCCCGGTCTTGTCCTGGACAGCTGACCCATCCCTGACCACTTACGAAGACCCTCAAGCTGAATAGGAAGTGCATTAAGAGCAGAAAAGAATTTTATCTGACTGCTGTGTTTTCTTCTTTCTTTTCTGAGAGATTTAGTGTAACAGTTTCTTTTAAAATCTGGTTATATTACCTAAAGAATTAAACTGAAAAGAAAGCAGTAGCCAAATGAGAGTATAACCTAATTTCTCAGCTCCTAATTGAAAAACAGTATATTCATGCCTGCATGGCATGGCTCATAGCTTCATTGAGTTTCTCTAGCCCCTTCTCCTTGATAAGGCTGTGACCCACGAAGGGGTATTCACTGTAGGAAAGTTCAAAATATATACAGATAAAGAACACAAATTGCCCATAATCTCCTACCCAGAGAAAACTACTTTTAGCATTCTGCCATTGCATACCCCTCACCTTGTACACAATTCTGTTTCCTACTTTCTTGTTTAACTTGTTACAAGCACAGCTCTTCAGAAGCCTCAGTTTTAGTGGCTGTATAAAGATTCGTGTTGTAGTTTCCTTATTTTCTCATTCACTAATTTTACATGCTAATTTTATTACCTAATCATCCAAATTACAAGTGAGAATGTTTACTTAAAGCATTATTTGCTAGTTTTGGCTCCCAGATCTGAATATGTCCTTGGAGTAGATTTCCAGAATCAGTTCATGGGTTTGAACTATTTTTCATGGCTCTTTTATGCATATTACTTACTTGTTTTCTCTCAGCTTGTTCTCATTTACAGCCCACCAACAGCATGTGGGAGCGCCTACTTCCCCACTTCTTGACCAGACTGAATATTTGCTATAATATTTTTTTTAAAAAATCTGATACGTAACAAAAATTGTTTCCTTACTGTTGTTTATAATCTTTTGTTAATGAAATGGGACAACTTTTTATTCCTTTCTAGTAAGTTTTATGTCCTTGTCCATGACTTGTCTTTGTGTCCCCAACATATTTTCAAGATGCTACACAAACTAAGTGACTGAACAAGAAGAACAAATCAATTGTTTATTGTTAATGAGTGGTGACTCTGAATTTCAAGGGGTTCCTGTTAGGTTATATATACTAAGAGACATTAAAAAACAGAGACATTACTTTGCCAACAAAGGTCCGTCTAGTCAAGGCTGTGGTTTTTCCAGTGGTCATGTATGGATGTGAGAGTTGGACTGTGAAGAAAGCTGAGCACCGGAAAATTGAAGCTTTTGAACTGTGGTGTTGGAGAAGACTCTTGAGAGTCCCTTGGACTGCAAGGAGATCCAACCAGTCCATCCTAAAGGAGATCAGTCCTGAGTGTTCATTGGAAGGACTAAAGTTGAAGCTGAAACTCCAATACTTTGGCTACCTCATGCGAAGAGTTGACTCATTGGAAAAGACCCTGATCCTGGGAGGGATTGGGGGCAGGAGAAGAAGGGGACGACAGAGGATGAGATGGCTCGATGGCGTCACCGACTTGATGGACACGAGTTTGAGTAAACTCCAGGAGTTGGTAATGGACAGGGAGGCCTGGTGTGCTGTGATTCATGGGGTCGCAAAGAGTCGGACACGACTGAGCGACTGAACTGAACTGAACTGAAGAGACATTAAGTACACAGTACAGTTTTAAGTTCTGTAAATAATAACTTGGGCCTTCCCTGATGGCTCAGCGGTAAAAAATTAACTTGTAACAGAGGAGATTCAGGGTTGATCCCTGGGACAGGAGGATCCCCTGGAGAAGGAAATGGCAACCCACTCCATTATTCTTGCCTGGAGAATCCCATGACAGAGGAGCCTGGTGGGCTACAGTCCATGGGGTTGTGAAGAGTTGTACATGACTGAACAGGCATGCACAAATAATAACTTAGACAATGTTTATGGGGATTTTTTATGTCTGATATTAATTGATAAAGATTTAAACTATAGCTAAGGACAGAAAGTCTTTTACACTGAAAATAAGAAATCTGATAGATTGCTTTAGGAGTAGATTGAAGACAGATTTTGCCTATTTATATGTTTTCAATAAAAAATTTTACTTTTTAGAATAGCCTTAGATTTACAGAAAAATTGTAAAGAGATACAGAAAGTTCCCCCATAACTTGCACCCAGTTTCACCTAATTTTGACATCTTAACATCCCGTATGGATGTGAGAGTTGGACTTTAAAGAAAGCTGAGCACTGAAGAATTGATGCTTTTGAACTGTGGTGTTGGAGAAGACTCTTGAGAGTCCCTTGGACTGCAAGGAGATCCAACCAGTCCATCCTAAAGGAAATCAGTCCTGAATATTTATTGGAAGGACTGATGTTGAAGCTGAAACTCCAATACTTTGGCCACCTGATGCAAAGAGCTAACTAATTTGTAAAGACCTTGATGCTGCGAAGATTGAAGGCAGGAGGGGAAGGGGACAACAGAAGATGAAATGATTGGATCGCATTACTTACTCAATGGCCATGAGTTTGACTAAACTCAAGGAGTTGGTGATGGACAGGGAGGCCTGGTGTGCTGCAGTCCATGGGATCATAAGAGTTGGACACGACTCAGCAACTGAACTGAACATTGAAAAGAAATGAAAAAATGAAAAGTTGCTCAGTCGTGTCCGACTCTTTGCGACCCCATGGACTGTAGCCTACCAGGCTCTTCCACCATGGGATTTTCCAGGCAAGAATACTGTAGTGGGTTGCCATTTCCTTCTCCAGGAGATCTTCCCAACCCAGGGATTGAACCTGGGTCTCCCGCATTGTAGGCTTTGGTATATTTGTTACAGTTGATGATCCAATATGACACATTATTATTAACTAAACTCCTTACTTTATACAGATTTCCCTAGTTTTTACCTGATGTACTTTTTCTGTTCTAGGTTGTTAACTGGACTCCTGTGTGACATTTCATGTCTCCTTAGGCTCCTTTGTTAATCAGCTTGGGCAGTCATAACAAAATACTATAGATTGGATGGCTTGAATAACAGAATTTAATTTTCTCACAGTTCTAGAGGCTAGAAGTTCAAGATTAAAGTGCCAGCATGGTTGGTGTCTAGCAAGGAGTCTCTTCCTAGCTTATAATGGCTGTCTTCTTACTGTGTCTTCACATGACAAAGAGACCAAAAGAGACCATGCAACCATCATGACCTTACCTAAACCTAATTCTCTCCCAGAGGTCCCATCTCCAGCTATTTTCACATTGGGAGTAAGGGCTTCAACATACGGATTTGGGTAGGGACAAAATTCAGTCCATGGCAGCTCCTCTTGGCTGTGAAATTGGTTTTATTTTTAACGAAGAGTTCAATTCAGTTCAGTCGCTCAGTCATGTCCGCCTCTTTGCGACCCCATGAACTGCAGCACGCCAGGCATCCCTGTCCATCACCAACTCCCAGAGTCCACCCAAACCCATGTCCACTGAGTCGGTGATGCCATCCAACCATCTCATCCTCTGTCGTCCCCTTCTCCTCCTGCCCTCAATCTTTCCCAGCATCAGGGTCTATTCAAATGAGTCAGCTCTTCACATCAGGTGGCCAAGTATTGGAGTTTCATCTTCAACATGAGTCCTTCCAATGATCACCCAGGACTGATCTCCTTTAGGATGGACTGGCTGGATCTCCTTGCAGGCTAAGGGACTCTCAAGAGACTTCTCCAACACCACAGTTCAGAAGCATCAATTCTTCGGCGCTCAGCTTTCTTAATAGTCCAACTCTCACATCCATACATGACCACTGGAAAAACCGTAGCCTTGACTAGTCGGACCTTTGTTGACAAAGTAATGTCTCTGCTTTTTAATATGCTGTCTAGGCTGGTCATAGTTACAAGCTATTTTTCCTAAATGTCCATGTGTATAAGCATTAACTTCTTTGATTTGCCATCTTGTGATTCAGAAGCAGTGTTCAGTTAGCCATTGGCATGGCTTTCATGCAAGTTTTTTGTTTTCTTTTCTTCTTTAAATTAATTTATTTTAATTGGAGGCTGATTGCTTTACAATATTCTGGTGGTTTTTGCCATACATTGACATGAATCAGCCACGGGTGTACACGTGTCCCCCATCCTGAACCCCCATTCCTCTAAGCAAGTTTTAATTTAGGTGTATGAACATATATTGTCTTTTCTTAAACGGCACTGCTGTGGTTCCATTGTAAGATGTGCATGTCCTACACAGAGGTAGATATGAGAAATTTTCATCCCAACTAGAGCACACCAGCGTGGAGGACTCCTGCTGCTGGTAAATTACTCAGACCTTGTTTTATACCTGCTTCACCCAACTGGTTGGCTCAAAATAACAGAGAAGAACAGTAGGCAGAAATGAGGAAGCAGCTGTTTTTCCAGTTGAATGCAGAGTTGTCTGGAATAAGGTTCACTGCACAGGTTGAAACTAATTGGCCATCATGCTGTGATGTAATTGTGGGTTTGTGGATGATAATACCTACCTAATCTGTACTTAACTAACTAGGCTTGTTAATGATCAATTCTGGTGACTTGGTGACAGGTGCAAGGCTTGGGTTTACTGTATTGACTGTCTCAGGTAATGATGCCTACAGGTTAGTTTGAAAAGAAAATTTTTTAAAAATTAAAAAAGTCATATGCCGTAAGTTAATAGATGCATCTTATTAAATTAAAGAGCCTTGTGTAATATGTGTTTTACAGGAAAAGGTGTTTTTTAATCTGAAAAGTTAATTACCAATTGCAGCAATTATTTTGAGTTGATTGTTTTCTTACTAATAGTTTTTTCATTAAAAAAATGAGCCCTGTGAAGTATAGTACATTTATTTCCCTTGGGAGTATCAGTATTTAGAATGTGCACTTTGGTCTACTTGGATCTTTTTTTCAGGAGACATTTATTGCAGATAAATGTTACACAGAGTTCACTCTCAACTAATAAGATGGTAAATCACATCTCTGGAGATGTTGTGGTGTATTTACTTAATTCTTCCCATTTCAGTATAAGAAGGAATGTTTTTAAATAGAAAGTTCTTTATATTTGCTAATTTCCCCTTCCTCTTCTGCAGCATTAAATGATTTTTAGTTAAAAGTCTTGGGAGTTAAATAGTCAAGAGGACTGTTTTCCATTTACATTCAGGTTTGGTTTAAATTATGCAAAATGAAGACAGTCGGTGCTATGAATTGAAATCATTAGTGCATCAATTATTCCATGATAACCAGCTGAGAACAGGCTGCAGACTACATGAATGTTCCTTCTATTTCAAGTTGGCTTCTCATTAGCTTATATGAGAGATAAAATAATTTGATTCTAATTTATCTCTCTTTAAATGGACATTGTTCCCCTCTGAATTCAAGACGAGAGCATTTTAATTTTGCAGTTGTTTATAACACACAGGTCAAATAAATAACAAATTTTATTTCCAGCAATATATGTCTCCTTTATGATTTATATTACCGTAGTTTCTTGATTCTAAGACATACTTTTTCCCCCTGCATCTTTTTAGGGCAAAATAAGCCATGAACATAATAAAAATAACATCATAAATCTGTGGGGATAATAAGGGTTATTTAGCAAATAGGTACTTGAAGAAGAGTTTAACCATTTGGAAGAAACTGTTGTTCAACTTATAGTTTTAACTCACTATACCCTAAAACAACTTTCATATAGCTTATGTTTAGAAGATTTAAAAAATAGCATCTAAAAAATATCTAAGAAATTTCAGTGAGGTAAATTTTTGAGGTCTTGAGTTGGGAGGAAACTTCCAAACATAAAACAATAACAATCTCAAATAAAGGTAAAAGCAATTTTTTTTAGGTCCAAATATTATTAGTTAAAAGGCCAAAAATATATTAGAAATATATTTGGAAAAAGAGGATCATATTTTTGTGGTGAATAGTACTAATTGCAAGAAAAAGTCCATCAATAGGCTGTTAACAGAAAAAAAATCAATTTTATGACCTAATAAATGTATGACAAAAATTCATTATTGACCAAATAATGAATATTAAAATAATGGACTATTTTACTTATTAAACCAATAAAATTAAAAGAGTATCACTGTTGTTAAGAGTTTGGTGAAATGAAAGTTTACATAAATTTCTGCTGGTGCTATATCTTGCTATAAACTTTCTGAAAAGTCATTTGGTGATATGTATCAAAAGCTGCAAAAAGTTTATACCCTTTAATGTGGTAATTACTTTTCTAGGAAATTGTCCAAATTAGAAATAACAGTAAATGCAAAAAAAAAAAAGATGTAACTTACATCTATCTTTTTTTTGTATTTACTGTTATTTCTAATTTATTATCATAAAGTGTTGGAAAATTGGAAACTACTTAACAATCCAATAATAGGTAAATGGTTAAATCATAATGTAGTAGAATATTATATAGCCATCAAAATGCTATTTTCAGAGATTATTTTAATAGAATTGGAAGATCCTCAAGTTAAGAGTAGAAAGTAGAATACAAATTATTACATGTGATGTGGTTTCAATTTTTTCTTCCCAAACTAAGAATAGTCACAAAAAGGGCTAAGGAAAAACAGATAGCAATATTATTAGTGTTAATGTTATGGAATTTTATCATTTTTCTTTAACTCTTATTTGGTCAGATTCTCTATAGTGAGCATGCATTATTTTCATGGAAAGACTTAAGTTACTAAAATATAAACAGCGTATTTGCATGATCCTTAACTCTCTTGTCCCTCCCAAGTTCCAGGAGGGCAGAGCTATCATCTGTTCTGTTCTCTGCATATCCTCAGCGTCTACAATAGTGCTTGATATATCATAGTTACTCAGTAAAATGTACGTTTGTTGAATAAAGACACTTTGAGGTGACTAGCCCAATTAAAGACAACAGGCAAAGTGTAAGTTGAGTTACTGACCTTGTTCAGAAGTCTAGAGTAAGTCAGATGCAAAACCTGAGTGTCGAGTTGGAAGGCACGTCCATTCAAATGGACAAAGAGGAAAGGACATTCAGGAGGCTTGAGAGGCAGCTCACCAATGGGGCTAGAATGGTGGAAGTGCCCCTGGGCTCATCTCATCCTCCTGAGAGACCACATGTTCCTACACGATATGATGAAATAAGCAGGGACTGTGCACCGGCTACAAAGGCAGCTTTAATCACCTCTAAAACTGCAGAGGTCTTACAGGCTATGTTATCTGATCACAAAGCAATGAGAAGGACTTTAAAAACTAAATATGAGGGGCATCCCTGGTGTTCCAGTGGCCAAGACTCTCAGCTCCCAATGCAGGGGGCCTGGGTTCGATACCTGGTTGGGGTGCTGCCGCTGAGACCTGGTGCAGCTAAATACATAAATACTTGAGGGGGTGGGCACTGAATATGAGTAAAAGGAAAAAAAACAATTCCAATAATTATTCTTAATCACTTAGAAATTTAAATAACTCCCTGATGAAGAGGAAATGATAATTAAAAAAAAAAACTTTAGAAATAGAATAGCTGGAGCACTCCATATCAAACCCTTAAGTTCTTTCTATAATAGAGTAAACAAGTTTTTTAAAAAGCTTTAAAAGGTCAATAAATGAAGTCCTCATCTTAAACTAGAAAAGGAATCAATACACGATTAAGGAAAGATGGAATTGGTAAAAAGTAAAACTTTTTAAAGAAGAAAAATAGATAATTGGAGGGCCATATCTTTAAAAAGATGAATCAAATGGGCAAACCTGTGGCAGGCTTAATTAAGAAACTTAGAAGGAAAATTTGAAACAGTAGATATGAAAAAGATGTAAGCATAGATAAGGAGGAGGCTGGATCAACTTTCAAATGGATATATGTTTTCATAAACTTTTTTTCCCTGTATTAAGAGATAGCTTTTTGATTATTAAAATTTTGGACTCATTAAACCCAAAATTTCTTTGAAAACATTATTGAACAAATAATACGGATATGTAATTTTTTACAGGTCTCTGAGTTTCCAAGAGGTATTCCAACATCAGTATTGCATCCAAACTTGTAGAATTTATTTGATGAGATCTTACCAAGTGTCAGTTTGTGAGGACTTAAATCCTGTAATTTTGGAAGGAAGATGTCCCAGTGTAGGTGACATTGCACAGATTTTTTTTTTTCTTCTTCTTGTTTAGAGCTTCCTGTTTTAGTGGCCATGCGGAACTTTAGCTCCCTGACCAAGGATCAAACCCATTCCCACTGCTGTGGAGGCACAGAGTCTTCCCTGGACAACCAGGGAAGCCCTGACATTGTGCAGATTTTGTTGAAACAGTTGATTTTACTTTGAGTGTGGTATGCATTCATCGCATGATATAAACCAAGTAACTTGAACTCTGAACAAAGGCTTGCATTGCTTCCTATTCCTCTCCAGTGATTTCGTGAAGTGTGATGCTCCAGCGGGTAAAAATACTTGAGGACTTGATAATGAAAGACTGTATACAGAGTCTGCTTCTCTAGCACATATTTTTATAGATGTTGAAAATGTTGTTGTCAAATGGTATTTTAAAAACTGTCAGGTGTGTGTATTTTTCAAATGAGTTTTAAATAATTCAGTACTATGCAGGCAGTAGAAAAACTGCTTTATAAACTTGCAGTGCTCTTTTGTACTGAATATACAAGTAGAGTCTATGAATTAAAAATGAACACTTTCTGATCCATCTTTTTACTAATAACTGGTGTAGTGTTGATGGAAATTCACTGTTACTGTTTTTTCTTTGTTTTTTACATTTTCCCAATAGAGACTTGCCTTGAAGGTATTTAAGCACAGGTATCTTATGTATGTGTGTGCATGTTCTGTCGTGTCTGACTCTTTTGCGACCCCGTGGACTGCAGCCCGCCAGGCTCCTCTGTCCATGAGATTCTCCAGGCAAGAATACTGAAGTGGGTTGCCATTTCCTCCTCCAGGGGCTCTTCTCCACCCAGGAATTGAACCCGTGTCTCTTGAGTCTCCTGTACTGGCAGGTGGGTTCTTTACCACTCTGTCACCTGGGAAGCCATCATATGTGTACTTATGGTGAAATAGGTCTCTAACAGGAGCAGTGTCTGATTTGTCTATCCTGATGGCTGACTCCTGGCAGCCTCCTTCCCTTTTCTTCCCTCTTGTGTGCTGCTGACTGGGGGCGAAAGAGTCCATGTGGAAGACAGTTCACTTTGAATAAGTGTCAGAGTCCTCAGAGCTTGCCCATCCAGACAGTTGGTGTCTGAGTAACCTTGTGGAATATGAAAAGTCCTCTCCTTGATTTGAGAGTGTAATTGGGAGTAAAAAAGTAAGGGTCATGGATTATTATGAGTCTTCACCACATTTCTCACTGATTCATCACTCCTTGTATTTCTCCTGATCTCATCCAGGAAAGCTCATCTCTGGAAGAAGCTAAGTGGCATGCATCATCCTGTGTACAGTTTTTATTCCTGCCCATAAAGAATTATAGTTTTTCTGAAGGCAGAAGAATTTTCTTCTTTATTATGGTCATTACTATGGCTCATATTTGATTTTGTTTCCCTCAGGTGTTTTGCACTAATAATAGTGGTATTAGTCATGTTCTAAAAAGACGCTTACTGCTTGGAAGAAAAGTTATAGCCAACCTAGACAGCATATTAAAAAGCAGAGATATTACTTTGCCAACAAAGGTCCATCTAGTCAAGGCTCTGGTTTTTCCAGTAGTCATGTATGGGTATGGATGTGAGAGGTGGACTATAAAGAAAGCTGAGCGCCCAAGAATTGATGCTTTTGAACTGTGGTGTTGGAGAAGACTCTTGAGAGTCCCTTGGGCTGCAAGGAGATCCAACCAGTCCATCCTAAAGGAAATCAGTCCTGAATATTCATTGGAAGGACTGATGTTGAAGCTGAAACTCCAATACTTTGGCCACCTGATATAAAGAGCTGACTCATTGGAAAAGACCCTGATGCTGAGAAATATTGATGGCAGGAGGAGAAGGGGACGACAGAGGATGAGATGGTTGGATGGTATTACCGACTCAATGGGCATGAGTTTGAGTAAACTCCAGGAGTTGGTGATGGACAGGGAGGCCTGGCGTGCTGCAGTCCATGGGGTCGAAAAGAGTCGGACATGACTGAGCAACTGAACTGAACTGAGTCATGTTCTGCAGTTGTCAGATCTCTAATCTGAGAACCTCAGAGTTAGGCATTAAATGGCTTTCATGGCAAAAGATTTAAGGTGCATTTGCCAGGATGGAAAAATGACCTTAAAGTCACAATGGTTGAAAACACCTGTCTTTAAGCTTTTTTGCGTTATAGTGGTTTTAGGGCCAATTTTAAAGATTTGCCCTAAGAAATGGTAAAAGTTCACTTAAAATTCATAAATTCCACTCCAGTGTCTCTCAGTGTACCACATATGATTGCTATCAAGATGGCTATCAAGTGTCTTGAGCAGACTGATTATACACTGTTTAACACACATCCTTTGTAACAGTGTTTCAGATAATACAAGACTGACTCGATCTGAGTGCAGTAGGGACCCCCTTCTGAGTGAATATGTTCCAAGACCCACAGTGGATGCCTGAAATCAGGGATCATGCTGTACCCTATATGAATGTTTTCCCTCTACATACATACCTAGGATAAAGCTCAACTTATAAATTAGACACAGAGATTAACGGTTATTGTTGCTGTTGTTCGGTTGCCAAGTCACGTCCAACTCTGCGACTCCATGGACCGCAGCATGCCAGGCTTCCCTCCCTCACCGTCTCCTGGAGTCTACCCAAGTTCACATCCATTGAATCAGTGATGCCATCCAACTGTCTCATCCTCTGTCACCCTCATCTCCTCCTGCTTTCAATCTTTCCCAGCATCAAGGTCTTTCCAAAAAGTTAGCTGTTCATATCAGGTGGCCAAAGTATTTGAGCTTCAGCATCAATCCTTCCAGTGAGTATTCAGGGTTGATTTCTTTTAGGATTGACTGGTTTGATCTCCTCACTGTCCAGTGGAGTCTCCAGAGTCTTCTCCAACACCACAGTTCGAAAGCATCAATTCTTCTGTGCTCAGCCTTCTTTATGGTCCATCTGTCACATCTATACATAACTACTGGAAAGATTAACAGTAACAATAATAAAATAGAACAACCACAACAATATCCTGCAATAAAAGTTATGTGGATGTGGTCTCTCAAAATACCTTATTGTACAAATTTAATATTTTTTCCATCTTAATTAAACGCTTATCACACACCACAATAGCCAAACTTTTGCAGTTTGAGATGTGCCAGCAAAGCTAGCACAATTTTTTTTTCCTTCTTCTCAATTTCATAGATAGAAGATTCATTCTTATTGCAGATTTTAGCAACCTCAGTGTACAGTTTTTCCTCTTTATTAAGTTGAAAACTTTTACCTTTTCACTTAAAGGAAATACTTTATGGCTTATCTTTGGCAGATCTGAATTGCCATTGTACTTTGGGGCTGTTATTAAGTAAAATAAGAGTGACTTGAACACAAGTCCTCCAGTACCATGACTGTTGATCTGATAACCCAGATGGCTACTCAGCATCTCCAGGCATATATGCTGGACAAAAGGATGGCTGACAGACCAAGACAGTGACAGATTTCATCAGGCTACTCAGAGAAGCACACAATTTAAAATTTATGAATTTTTTATTTCTAGAATTTTCCATTTAATATTTTTGGACCACGGTTGACCTTGGGTTGCTGAAACCTCAGAATGCACAATCATGAATAAGGGGGCACTGTTATATTTAATTTGAAATGACTCAAAGAGAGCTGTTTTTCCCTGTCCACATAGAGGTGGACTGCCCAGCTAACGAGATGGGTGTTTTTCCTGTGCTCCATATTATTCTAAGATCCTCTTTCGAAGTCTTCATTTTTAAGTGACTTTGAGGTCTTTTGATCTGTATTCCATAGAATTTTGCATGCTGGTTTCAGTTGAGTTTTCATAAGGTTCAGCTCAGAATCAGCACTTAAAAAAAAAAAAAAAGATTGGATGGGGAACGGGCAGCAAAAGATCTTAGAAAACAGTAAAGAAAATTAAAACCACCTGGTGAAGCAAGTCTTTTAGTAGATTTGAAGGAGGCACACATAGCTGTTTTGAAAAAGTTTGTTGAGGGGTACAAATTAGAAATCAGTAGATTAGTTCAGTTTGGGGAAATGTTTTATGGGTAAAACACGATCCGGTATATTGTTAGACTTGTGTTACATGAACTGTTATATGGCTTCTGGTCACGCATGTGGCGTCTTATCCTCATGTTCCTTGTTGAAGATTATACATCCTAATTATGCTTTCCCAAACTTAAAAAGTCGGAGCAAAGGCAAGCAGAAGGTGTATCCATCAGTGAGGGAGTGCTGGGTACAGATGCATTACTCAGTTCTCCTTCTTTCAACACACAATTATTGAGTGCCACTCCTGCTTTCTCTTAGCTCTCCCTTTCATAATCCTGGCCCTTGGTTTTACTTTTCAAAAATTCAGTTCCTCATCTGTTATGTAGGAACTGCAACAGTATGCATCCCATGGATTTGTTGGGAGGACTAAAAAGATAAACAGAAAACGTCCTGAAATCAGTATCAGACTCATTGGAAAAGCTCCCACCATTTCAGTGCCTCTGAGCTGTCTTGTGTGGGTACAAGAAGAGTGGCAGATGAAGCTCACACAAGTCCAAGGACATCAGAGCCCCTGGGAATGACACCTTACTGGATAAAAGTATCTACATATTTCAGAGAGCTCTTAAAAATAGTAGATGCTCCATCACTGAATGGCGTCCAGATCTTTGCAGCCCCCTGCCCTATAGCCTGCCAGGCTCCTCTGTCCATGGAATTTTCCAGGCAAGAATATTGGGGTGGGTTGTCATTTCCTACTCCAGAGCATCCTCCCAACCCAGGGATTGAACCCGCATCTCCCATGTCTCCTGCACTAACAGCCAGGTTCTTTACCACTAATGCCATTTGAGAAGCCCTTTAGAGATAGTAAATGAGTATTTAAAAATAGTGTTTCTCAGTTTTAACAAGTGAGGTGAGTGGATTTTGACTCACATTTTAATTCTTCCAGTGTATTAAGCATTATATGGACCACTTTTATGTGTATTTTCTCTTTTAATTCTTGCAATAGTATTTTTCTTTTCTCCCGCACATGATAAATTGAGCTATATCTAATACAAGGGTGTGGTGGTTGGTTTAGTTGCTCAGTCATGTCCAACTCTTGTGACCCCATGGACTGTAGCTGCCAGGCCTCTCTGTCCATGGGATTCTCCAACCAAGGATACTGGAGTGGGCTGCCATTTCCTTCTCCAAATACAAGGGTGTAGGTTCTAGGAATTCATAGAGTGAGTTGAACATTTGGGTTAATATTTCTTTAGTGTGGTAACATCCTTTTTGACACTTTTATTAGAATTTTCAAACTTTACATGTCTGGCTTTCTCACGAGACTGCAGCAGAGATGTCTGTCAGCACTGATGTCTCATTTGAAGGCATGACTGGGGAAGGATCTGCTTCCATGCTTATGTAGCTTTTGAAAGAACTCAGTTCTTTGTGGGTTGTTGGACTGAGAGCCTTGCTGTCGGCTCTCAGCCTTGCTGTCGGCTCTCAGCCAGAGGCCATCCTTAGTTCTCTGCCACTTGAATCTCTCTGTAGGTCAGCTCACCATATGGCAGCCTCCTTCATCAAAGGCAGCAAGGAAGAGTCTGCTCACAAGGCAAAAATTAGAGTTTTATGTCATATGATCATGGAAGTGGCATGCTTTATTCTGTAGATTAGAAGCAAGTCCCAATCCCATCCATGCTCATGAAGAAAGGGTTTATGAAGGGCGTGAATAGCAGGAGTCACCAAGCTCATTTTAGAATCTGTCCACCAGCGCTTCTTTCTCAGGAAAGCTCTCCACACAGTGACAGGGTTGACCAACAGCTCATGTCTTACGTCCTAAGGCTAGCAATTCTAGGGAAAATAGAGCCACTCATCTCCTTGTCGTCCATATATGTACCTGTTCCTTACCAGTTAGGATTCTTATGGAAAACAGAAAGTAACTCGGGCATATTTAACCATGGATAGACTTATTGGAAGGATGACAAGCAGCTCTTAGGATTGTTGAGAACAATGAAGTGTTGGGCGGGGGAAAGACCTGTGAGGTCTGGATGGACCCCTGTGCCACGGCCACTGCTTCACTGCACTCTCAGCACTGTATTCTCAAGATGAGGTGTGAGGTGTGTCTCACCGGCCATGTGTCGGTCCCATGTCTGTGCTCCAGCTGCCAGCAGGGGAGATGAAGGGACATCTGCCCTGCCTGGGCCTCCATCAAGGGTGGGACTGTGTATCTTCAACTGTGACAGTGCTCCTGAGATGAGCCCGTGTGGATCTCATGGCTTCACTGGGATTACGTTGTCCACCCAGATGTTCAGCCTAGTATGTTGTCTTACATAAACACATTCTACTCTAATGGGCGGTTTTCAGAACTGTGCAGCTGGTGGTTCTTTGCCCTTGTTCAACATCAACTATGCCTCACAGGCATACCAGTAAAGCAGCTACAGGAGCAGCATGTGATGTCCATGGCATGCCTGGGTCTCTTAAGTCATGGAGAAGGTTGGGCATTTGTAGAATTTTGATTCAGACCAGATTTAACCACAAATGGAATTTACCTTTTCTGAAATTATAGGTTAGCCTTATGATCCAGTTTTATTTCCCCAGTCTTTCTGTTGGATTTAGAGGCTCAGGGATTACCCTAGCTCTTTACTATCTTCAATTTTGACCATGTTTATATGACTTTCTTGAATATGTGGGTGCATTAGCTAAATTATCATGTTTTCCTAAGAACAAAGAACTTGTAAATCTTTTGAAGTAAGTTCACATGTTTCCTTCCACGTATTTTCAAAGCTATACCTACTCTCTTGCTGCCTTTCAGAATATATTAAGACCAACTTACCAAGAAGGGAAACAGATGTCACTTCTCTGGGGGTACATTGTAGGGTAAAGAGTCTTGCCAACACTCAAAATGTTTTTCTTGTTAGCCTGCCCTGCCAGCTGAAATCTCATCATTAGAATTTGAATTTTGGCTTAAGATCAGTGGGCCTCAACCCCAACACATAAAATCACCTGGGGACTTAAAAACAACATAATCAACAAGTAACCCAACAAACAGCAATGTCAGGATACCACTCGAGAACAATTCTGCAGAATTTCTGCGAGTGGTGTCCAAGGAGCTATGACTTTGAAAATCCCTTAAAGAGACTCAGTTGAGAGCTAGGATTGAGAGCCAGTGAATTAAGACTACCACCTGGTAAGAGAAGCCTACCATTTGTGTTCTGGTAAGTATAAGTGCAGTGTAGAAGTCACTACCACAGTTCACAGCCAAGACTGTTCCTTGCTGTCCTTCTCTTGTTGTGTACCCCATGATGAACTCTCATTAATTGGGGTCATCTAAGCCAGCCTCTGCCTACAGCCTCAAAGAGCCCAACTACCATAGGGCCATGAGATTTCCAGTTATGACACTGCTTCTGAAAATACCTCTAAAAGGCTGATTTGCTTCATAACAGTAGCATATGTTAAAGTCAGGCTATAAACAATCCCACTTCTCTTTCATTTCACATTTACTTTCTGGAGGTGATATGCACATAACCATTCACGTGGTATCCAGAAATATTTTTGTCTGTAGTAATAGCAGATGGCAGAGCGTTTTTCCTGTGCCAAGCTGCATTTACTCTGCCGCCGCACAGTGTGGAAGTGATCATGGCCTCTTTCAAATAGTCTGACTCCCCGTGTGCGTTTCGGTTGTGGTGGGAAGTTTTCTTGCGTATCACTTCAATATGTTGTAGATTTACTTGGAATCCTTGGAATGTGTGCATGGTATAGTCACATGAAAAGTCCTTTGAAAAATATTTTTGAAGCTTAATGATTAAAGGTCATCAATTCAGGCAAACAATTCGTAAGCATCTGCTGTGTGCTAAGCTAGTGGTTTTTCACTGGGAGAGGTGGTGTGGGCTCCAGGAAGGATCTTGGAAATTTACAGGGTTGTTTTAAGGTATCATAACGATTAGTGGGGGAGCCTGCAGGACCGTCCCCTCCAATAAGAATGTCCTGTGCACACCACGCCCCCATTCTGTTGAAAGGACTTTTATGTAGGTGAAAAACCTGTTTATGATTATCTGAGCCTGAAACCTAATTGTGCTTTTCGTGTAAACACAAAGATTTTCCTCTTTGGCATGGATTTAATAGGCAGTGACTTTTTCCAGGAAAATTGTAAATAGAATTGTAAATGTAACTTAAGAGAAGATTGTACTCTGCATTATTCAGAGTAAAAATCTCCCATAAAGTCATGTCACCAGTGAAACCCTGCCTGCAGTGTTTGAGTCACAGAAAGCCCATCTGTCCCCGCCTGCATTTGTGAATCTCGCCTTCATGCAGATTCCGTACATAGAGGCAAGCAAAGGACCACTTTATGTGTCTTCTGGTGGTGGTGTGCCGGGACATTTTTTTAAAAATCTCATGTATTATTTTTGGCTGTGCTGGGTCTTCGTTGCTCCGTGAGGGCTTTCTCTGGTTGCAGCGAGTAGGGGCTTCTCTTGTCGGGGAGCATGGGCTCTGGGGCACAGGGACTTCAGTAGTTGCGGCGTGGACTCAGCAGTTGGGGTGCGTGGACTCAGTTGCCGCACGGCTTGTGGAATCTTCCCGGACCAGGAACTGAACCCGGGTCCCCTGCATTGGCAGGTGGCTACTAACACTGGACCCCCAGGAAAGTCCCTGAACGTTTGTAATTCATGGTCCTTTATTGTGTGATTTAAAAATTTCTTGTGTTTACGCCTGGGGCATTGAATTGAGATTGAGTGTATGTGTTGTGTGTGTGTTTTTAAAAATATGTGTGTAGATACATTATTTATAAATTCCATTACAAGAAAACAGAGTGAGCATTAAAGAATATTCGGGCTTGGGGGTTGTTGGGTGTGATAGGGTTCGTAGCCAGTAGGTTCAGCAGCAGGGCAACGGCAGACACACCTTCAGACAAAGTCTTAAACGGTGGAGGAACTCAGACGATACCGTAGGAGCCAAGAAGCCGCCCCTGCCTTGTCCTGAGGCAGCGGTCAAGGGTGATCAGGAAGGCTGTTTGACTCGGGCTCAGCGAGGCAAAGGGCACAGTGCATATTAAGCTGTGCAGAGTGGAATCATGGCTTTTGCAAATGGCTCAAGCCTGGGATGGGACAGGGCTTGAGGGCAGTGCAGAGCAGATGGAGAGATTTGGGGCAAATGGAACCTCCTCAACAGTGATATGGACGATATGGGAGAGAGTACTGTAGGAGGTGTCCGGTTACATGAAGTGTCTGGTGAGGAAAAGAACACCGGCCTCACTTAGAATTAATACTGACTCTGTAACATCTGTGGTCCAGTTAAGTGTATTGGGTTACTCATTTATTTTGTGTGTAATTTCACTTACCAGTTGCTTTCATTTAATTTGGCACAACTTCTCATTATGTTTTGAAGGAGCTTTGAATAATAGCACAGCCTCTAAAGAAACTTACTAATGCTACAAAGCTAGTGATCTTGATTTCCATCTGGAGGTCAACTTGGAAACACTAGCATGTGCCAAATGGAGGAAAGCTTTCTTAACGATTTACCTCAACAGCAACAGCAAAAATATTTAGATTTATCTGCCACATCAATAAGAGAAATGTTGTCTTTTAAATGAGAGCCTTGTCCAGTTACTGTTTGCTTTATATACTTTTAAAAAATAATGAAATTCTTCCCAGGGTAGCTCAGTGGTAATCCGCTTGTCAATGTAGGTGACACAGGAAAATACAGGTTTGATCTCTGGGTCGGGAAGATCCCCTGGAGGAGGAAATGGTAAGCTACTCCAGTAATTTTGCCTGGGAAATTCCATGGACAGAGAAGCTGGCTCCAGTCCATGGGGTCACAAAGAGTCGGACATGACTGAGCACACACCCAGTAACATAGTGAAAACACTCTTTTAAGGAATTTGGAACAAAGAAGAGGGGATGTTCTTTCCCTCCATATTATTGGTGGTTATTTTTGTGTATTTCCTATTTTTAGATGTGTATACATGTATTTGTGTGTGTATAATGCATCAGAACCAGGGCTTCCCTGGAGGCTCAGACAGTGAAGATTCTGCCTGCAATGCAGGAGGCCTGAGTTCGATTCCTGGGTCAAGGAGATCCCTGGAGAAGGGAATGGCTACCTCCTCCAGTATTCTTGCCTGGAGAATCCCATGGACAGAGGAGCTGAGTATGTTATACACTTAAAGATAAAATATCATGGCCCTGTGTGTACAGATATTCTAGGAGTCAAGTAAAGTTAAATATATGAACATTATTTTGAATCATTCTTCCTCTCAATTTCCAGCTTGGTATCCAGGTATCTAGTGAATACTCCCCTCAGTATTTCTGTTTAATTGTCTTGCAGGCACCTCAGAGTAAACACATCAAAATGGAGCTCTTACATTCTCCCCTCTCGCTCTCCTTTTTCTCTGGTTTTCCCCATCTTAGTAGGTGGTTCCCTCATCTGTCTCATCACACAGGCCAGAAGCCTAGCTTTCTCCCTTTTCCTCACCTCCTGCACTGAATCTATCAACGAATCCTTTATCTTGGCCACCAAATAGACCTCAAGCCATTCTTTTCTCTCCACGCTTATTGCTCCCACCCTCTTCCAAGCTGCTGCCATGTCTCACCTGAGCTACTTCAGCCTCCTTCCTGGTCTGCTGACGCTCGAGAGTCTGCTCAGCAGACAGAATAGATCACTCTTAAGAATTCTCCTTTTTAAACTTCTCCAGTGGCCTCCCAATGTACTTATGAAATAACCCAAATTCCTCTGCATGGCACATAAGGCCTACAGGACTTGACCTTTACCTGTTTTTCTAAATTCATCTCATGCCAAAATTCATGGTTTCCATCATCTCACTGTATTCAACCACCTCATAGCCATCTCAGTGTTTTTAAAACACCAAGTTCTTCCTTTCCTCAAAGCTCTTCCATATGTACTTTTCCCTGCCAGAAGCTCCCATCCTCGCCTCGTGGCCTGCCAGCTTCAAATCCTGTGTATGTCACTTTAAATGCCACTTAAGGAGCCATCCCAGACCACCCTAGGGAAAGTGGAGTTACTTCCCTACACTTAACACAATTTACAGTTAGTGTGTGTGTCTGTGTCTGTTTCCCCACCAATTATAAGCTCTGTGAGGCAGTGACTATTTGTCTTGTTTATGTAGTAGTCAGTCAGTAAGTATTTGGTGAATGAATGAATGCTACTTCCTTGAACCAGCTCGTGGGATTCTCTTGCTGCCAGGCTGAGAGACGTGGACTTGAGAGCCAAAGAATTGCTTGGTATCATCTATTATAAATTGGAAGCTCTTGTGTAAGAGAGTCTCCTCCAACCTCGGTAATGCTTATTTTTGTCTAGGTCTTGTTTGTCTGGGACTGAAGTAAATGTCCGCGGTCAGCTCCCAGTTCTGTGTTTGAGGTTGAGGTTGAGCATGTTTATCTAACCGACATGGAGAGTAGAGATTGCATTACCTTTAAGGAGATATAATACTGGAAGGGGACTAGTGTTTCCTTCTGAGGCCACAGCGCGCTGAAGAGGGCATGAGGAAGGTATGGTGAGAGACACATAGATCAGGTATCTCCCAAAGTGCCATTGCTAAAGAAACAGGCTGGTTGTGGTTGAACAAAGCATCACAGATAGAAAACAGATGGTTTAAGAACAGGTTATCTTGGGAAGAAGCCATCTGATCAAGATTTTCCATAGTGATGTTCATTAAAGCTGAAAAATTCTTGCTACATCTTGTTTCTGTAACGGCAGTCAGGGGCCTTTTATTAAGATGGCCAAACCTTCTGATCCACTCAGTCCCTACCTGGTAGTAACTGCTTTTACAGGAGGAAATTCTGGAACATCCAGTACCAGAGGCCACTTCTAGCTGACTGTCTTTAACCCTACCTTATTGTCTTACCTTATCCAACACTGGGTCCCTATCAAGTTGCATCCTTAATGAGGTCTTTGCTGTTCATTCACGGTGAGATCACGCCTTAGAGTAATTCATTTCCTGCTTTCTGAACTGTGCCTGAGAGGATCACCTCTTCAGCTGTGGGCAGAGTTTGCCGTTTAACAGAGGTCCTGTAGAGCTTGTCCTGGCTTCCAATCATGACTTTAGTTTTGGTTCTTCAGCAGTGCATTTGACAGGGGAACATTTGTATAACCGCTTCACTCAGCCTGACAAATAATTTGCCTGTTAAAGGAGTCGGGATCAGCCGATGCTGGCATAGTAGGAAAGAACACTGTGTGTTGGTATTAATAATATTGTCTGCGTATAGTCTGTGGAACTAAAATCCACAATAGTATCTTTTCTTCAGCTTTACTGAGAGGTAATTAACCTATGATCCATAATAGTATCTTAGTTTTGCTCCCGAATTACCTTTCCACCATCACTATTCCTTATATGTAGCAACATTGATTTGATATTTGCTTTTCATGTTTTTTTTTTAGTTTTTTTTCTATAAACATGCATTGAGCTCCCACTCTGTGCTCAATACGCAAGTGCTGCATAGTTGGAGGTCCACAGGATGAAAAACAATGATGATTTTTCATAACTACAGAAAGACATGAGACTTTAGGTTGAAAAAACAACAGCAAAGCTCAAGGAGGGAATTCAACCAGTCTACAACTGGAGTGATCCATAATGACAGTAAATCTAACACAAAGAGGGAATCTTAAAGGCTGAGAGGAGAGCCAGATCACCTGTAGAAGGATGACTGTCCGATGGTCAGAGCATTTCTTAGCAGCAGTAGTAAATTCAGAAATAGGACCTTCTCGAACATACAAAGACTGGCAGAGATTTTTACTGTCAGACTTGAACTGAAAGAATTGCTAAAAGTTGGGTTTTAGAGAGAAAGAAATTGATCCCAGATGTTGGTTCCACCATGAGAGAGCAGTGGGCCAACAAAGAAGTTGGACATGTTCATAAACTTAAGTGATCTAAGGAAATGGCTGCCTCTGTGTTAGGATTTGAATACAAACAAAATGTTTTTCCAATTGAATATGTAACTGCTTAGACTTAGTGCCGGTATTTGAAATTCTTCTGTTTGTGAGAAATTGTTTTCGGGCAAGGATTTTTAATCAGAGGTCCATGGATAGGGTTCAAAGCATCTATGAAGTTCTTAAAATGATAAGCGACATACCGTGTGAATGTGGAGTCTTTCCGCAGACAGGATTCATGGCATTTATCAGACTTTTAAAGGGATTTAGAACCTGGACAAGCTAAAGGACCACTGGACTACTGTATTGTCCCCCTATTAGGAAGAAAATACATAAGCACTTAACTCGCTCTGACAGTGGGATCGGAGCATCGGATCTGTCAGTACTTTGCAGAGCCATTGAGACCCTGGACAGGCGATTTGCCTTCTGTCTGTAGTTCACACAGCACATAACCTGTGTGGCCACACACGGCAGTGGTGTATCTGGCTCTTGTGACCACACCTCACCATCGCAGTCAATGTTTGACAATAGCTCTTAGGATTTTCTAAAGAGTCCCTCTTGAGCTATCAGAAGAAACAAAGCTTCCAAGTGATCAATTTTAGACTATGATAATAGACTTAGTGCTGTTGTTTTGTTCAGTGAACACATGGCTTGTGTAATATGTTGTCCAAGTGTGCAGGAGTGAGCACGGAGGGGGGGGAAGTGTGTGTTCAATCATTGTCTCTCCCAGTGAAACTTGATACTAAAGCAGCTGTTCACTGGCGACCGGTGTTCCTTGTGCTGTTAGAATGTACTTGTAATATAGGTCAGATGTGTGCATTTTGTGTGTTAGTTTTAATTCTACTTCTCCACCCCTTCAGGAGTTGTTTACTAAGAACTGGAGTCAGGCCACTTATCAAGGCTTCCGATGCTGTACCATTTGTGGTCGTGGATGCAGAGTTGAGGACAGTGGTTCTGTCCCTGAGGAATTACCGTAGATTAGGATAGAGGACAGCAGGTCACCACCAAATCCTCATCCCAGCCTGAGACCACCTCAGGCTGTTCCTAAAAGCAGGGTTTCCCCAGCCTGCCACTTGGGGTGTCAGCCCGCAGGTATAAGTAAGAGCAGAGGAGGGCGCGCCTTCTAGGAGGGCTGCCGTGGAGCTCGGGGAGCCTCAGATGTCAAAAATGTTGAAAAATCTGCCTAGCATGTGTCATTATGATCATGGTAACACGGTCTGTTTCTGAAGCTGTGACATTCGACATTCCCAGCCACTGATCAGAGAGCCCAGGTGTGTCTTCTTCCCTCAAAGCCCCGGGCCTTCTTTATCCCTGCCTCCTTCCCAGCACCCCCAGGGGCCGGGATAAAGTGTCCTAATCCTAGGACTGGGCTGCCCCATCCTACCAGGGAGGAGGTAGCTCCCAGCTCCACTTCCGTTTCCTGTCTGCAGGGCCGTTTCCTCTCTCATGACTTGGGTATCTCTTAGAAGGCGAAGGGCAGTGGTTTGTCAAATGGTTACCTACAGCATGGAGCAGGTTAACTCACCTCTTGAGACAAGCATATGATTCCTTTGTCATGGATGGCATCCTTCCCTTTTCTGTCTATAATGTTGGGACTTTCTCAGGGGTTGTTTGTTTGTGTTAGCTATGCCGTGCAGCAGGTGGGATCTTAGTTTCCCGACCAGGAATCAAGCCTTCACCCGCTGCATTGGAAACGTGGGGTCTTAACCACTGGACCACCAGGGAAGTCCTGAGAGGTTCTCAGTTTAGATTGAATAAGATCATAAGCTCTTCTTGTTTTTTAAAAGAAAAACATTTCTATATAGCTTAAATGAAATGATAAGGACAGTAAGAGTGTTGAGATGGGACTTTAGTGGAAAATGCTGAATTTAGGCAGATAATAAAATATAGTCTCAGGTCTGCCAGCCTCCCTTCCTTCATTATTTATAATGTGATTATAACTCAGACTTCTACAAACACATTTAGAGAGAGAAAAAATTCATTTAACTATGTTGTTGTTTGGTCGCTCAGTTGTGTCTGACTCTCTGCGACCCCGCCCGCCAGGCTCCTCTGTCTGTAGGATTCCCCAGGCAACAGTACTGGAGTGGATTGCCATTTATTCCTCCAGGGGATCTTCCCGACCCAGGGATAGAACCCAAGTCTCCTGCATTGGCAGGGAGATTCTTTACTGCTGAGCCACCAGGGAAGCTTAGTACAAAATATACATGTCTTTTTTTTTTTTTTTATATTAACTATATTATGCTGTAATTTATAAATGAGGTTTAAACTTGATTGTTTAATAGGTTGGGACTTAAAACTGACATTTTCTCCCATGTCATGTTACAGCTGTATAATTTACCATACAGAATGGCTTAAATAGTTTCAAAGACATCAATGTATTTTATTCTTTTCAGTTAAATTGAAGTTACTGTTTTTAAAAATTTGATTCTGGCCTCTTCTTTGCTTCTCTCAAACCACCACTTTCTTTGCCATTCCTCGAACTAGTTGGAGAGTTTATTTGCCTAAAAATAGAATAAAATAAGTACAATTTGGGGTTTTTTTTTTTGGAAAAGCTAAAGGAAAGTACAATTAATATTGTTCTTCCCTGAAAATGGGAAGCTGACTGTCTGAGCCCATGTTTTTCTTATCAGGTCAGACATGCTGTTAGTTAGAGATATTTGATGAAAGTAGCAGCTATCCTTAAGGAATGATTATGTGTGCGCATGTATGTGCGTGCACACATGCATGCCCACACATGGCATGACTTTGAGTGTATGTAGACGCATGCAGAGCCTTGTTTGGGCAGTAGTGTGATTGAGTTGGCTGTTGGGCAGGACCGTCCTGACTACACAAGGCTTCCTTTCATCTTTTTCTCTGAAGTGCTCCCTTGTCTGTTTCTTTCCTGCAAGCCAGGAAGTCTCCCCGGCCCTGAGGCCGTGGCAGTCACTTGCGGCTGCCTCACTTGTGGCGTTAGGGCCTCTTGCCCCTGTCCTTTGCTGCCGTGGTCACGAGGTGTATTGGGTTTGATTCTACGTCTCGTGAGGGTGACAGCGTCCGCGGCACGGCTCGGTCCCTGCCGTGGCACAGCCAGCGCTCCGAGGCTGAAGGTGCAGCGACTTTAAATCGCCTCCTGCTCTTCTTGCTGAAACCATCCTGGGACACTGGAAGCATGCATTCCACACCTATTTGGGTGTCTGTCCTGTGCCAGGCACCATCCTAGGTGTGCGAGATACCTCTGTGTAAACCACAAAAGTCACCGTGCTCTTGGCGTTCACATCGGCTCCGTGGTAACTTCTGAAGGAAGAGGAACTCTTCACCTGGGATGTGAAGAGTTGTTATGACGGGGTACTCCTCAGCCTAGCCGGGGGGTCACCAGTGAGCTCTTGAGGGGTATGGCAGTGGGCTGTGAGAGTGGGTTTAGTAGGAGATGAGGATGGAGAGAAGAGATGGGCAGGGCCATGAGTGCGGGGGCCTTGAGCGCAGGCTAAAGGGTCTGTAAGCAGAGGAGTCAGTGAGCCCTACAGGATGGCAGTGACAACGTGACCTCACCTCTGTTTGGGGAACATACCCGACGGAGGGCCTGGGCTGCCCTGAGAGCAGGAGCTGGGGGCAGCAGAGAGCCGGGCTGCATGATCTTCCATTTACTCTTTTTACTCATTCAGCATGTACTTAGCTGGGGCTTGCCTTGTATTTATATTTAGAAGCAATTGCTAATCTTAGATGCTATTTTAAGAAGAGTGGAACCGATTTATGCTCTATCTCATCTTTCAAGCTTGAAGTTTACATTTTGGGGTTTTTTGGGGGCTGAGGAACTGAAAGATCCACATTTATGTTGGGGGGTGTGGGAGGGGGTGGACATCTCAATCTCTTCTGCAAAGTGTCTCTTGCTCTTTGCCTCACTAGTCAGGGTGGGAAAACTGTAGCTGTCTGCTCTGCGGTGAACACAGGTAACGCCAGACCCTCGCAGTAGCTGTGACTAATTCAAGATTTAATTCAGAGGAAATGCATTTCATTGATACTTCCTGATAAGAGCTACAGACATAAAACTGGAAGACGTATAATGGGTTGCTTTGACAAAAACACTTCTGTTGTCCTGAAGGAGACCGCTCACTTCTCTTGGTCAAGGAGGGAGATTGCCTTTTAAACCTGTTATGTTTGTTATTCATTGTACTTTTTTTTTTTTTCCCTTGTAAGGTAGGAAGTGATGTCCTTGGGACTGAGTTAAATGCTGCTCAGCATGAAAGATGTGATGCAGAGCTTGAGTCTGCAAACTGTGACTCACTGACATGCCCCTGGCTTTTGAGAAGACCGTGTGTACTCCACAGCAGAGCAAACACTCATGAAGGTTCTCCTTCTCTCCTAGGACTTCCTTTGCCGGGCATCTGGCTGGAATTCTTGTTGGACTGATGTACACTCACGGGCCTCTGAAGAAGATCATGGAATCGTGCACAGGTATGGAGCAGAACCGGGCTTCTTCAGTGGCTCAGTGGTAAAGAATCCACCTGCCACAATGCAGGAGACACGAAAGGCACTAGTTCGATCCCTGAGTTGGCAAGGTCCCCTGGAGAAGGAAATGGCAACCCACTCCGGTGTTCTTGCCTGGAAAATCCCATGGAAAGAGGAGCCTGGCGGGCTGCAGTCCGTGGGGTTGCAAAGAGTCAGACACGACTGAGGAGCTGAGCACACAACCCAGAACACCTTGGCATGACTAGTTGGAAGTTCATCTTCATTTTAATGGGAATAAAGGCAACCCCAAGTTTCCCTGTGAGTCAACTTAGGAATTCCCTAATAGGCTCTTTTTAAACTAAGAGGTGAACCAGCTGGTGCTGGTCCTCGGATCCAACAAGGAGAGTGAAACCCCCAGTTTTAAACCTGCTGCTTTCTTAGGGGACAAATGAGGTACACACTTACACCCACAGCATTATTGCCACTCACTGAAAACCACTATTTCCTTGAAATTCAGAGAACTAAAGCAGGTTTAAAATATGCTTTCTTCTGTAATATTTCATGAATTCAAAGTGCAAGGCAAAGTTAAAAAAAGAAAGACAAATCTGTGTTGAAGTACAAGGTCAATATTTTAAAGTCATTTAAAGTAGAATGACTACTAGGTCCTTGGCAGGCGAGACGTATATTCATGCATGGCCAAACCAAGTCTGTTATTCCTGAAGCATGGCTCCTGCTTTTTTTTTTTCTTTTTTTTTTTTAATTTTTATTTATTTATTTATTTATTTATTTATTTATTGTCATACATTGATATGAATCAGCCATAGATTTACACGTATTCCCCATCCCGATCCCCCCTCCCACCTCCCTCTCCACCCGATTCCTCTGGGTCTTTCCAGTGCACCAGGCCTGAGCACTTGTCTCATGCATCCCACCTGGGCTGGTGATCTGTTTCACCATAAATAGTATACATACTGTTCTTTTGAAATATCCCACCCTCACATTCTCCCACAGAGTTCAAAAGTCTGTTCTGTATTTCTGTGTCTCTTTTTCCGTTTTGCATATAGGGTTATCGTTACCATCTTTCTAAATTCCATATATATGTGTTAGTGTGCTGTAATGTTCTTTATCTTTCTGGCTTACTTCACTCTGTATAAGGGGCTCCAGTTTCATCCATCTCATTAGGACTGATTCAAATGAATTCTTTTTAATGGCTGAGTAATATTCCATGGTGTATATGTACCACAGCTTCCTTATCCATTCATCTGCTGATGGGCATCTAGGTTGCTTCCATGTCCTGGCTATAATAAACAGTGCTGCGATGAACATTGGGGTGCATGTGTCTCTTTCAGATCTGGTTTCCTCAGTGTGTATGCCCAGAAGTGGGATTGCTGGGTCATATGGCAGTTCTATTTCCAGTTTTTTAAGAAATCTCCACACTGTTTTCCACAGTGGCTGTACTAGTTTGCATTCCCACCAACAGTGTAAGAGGGTTCCCTTTTCTCCACACCCTCTCCAGCATTTATTGCTTGTGGACTTTTGGATAGCAGCCATCCTGACTGGTGTGTAATGGTACCTCATTGTGGTTTTGATTTGCATTTCTCTAATAATGAGTGATGTTGAGCATCTTTTCATGTGTTTGTTAGCCATCTGTATGTCTTCTTTGGAGAAATGTCTGTTTAGTTCTTTGGCCCATTTTTTGATTGGGTCATTTATTTTTCTGGAATTGAGCTGCAGGAGTTGCTTGTATATTTTTGAGATTAATCCTTTGTCTGTTTCTTCATTTGCTATTATTTTCTCCCAATCTGAGGGCTGTCTTTTCACCTTACTTATAGTTTCCTTTGTAGTGCAAAAGCTTTTAAGTTTCATTAGGTCCCATTTGTTTAGTTTTGCTTTTACTTCCAATATTCTGGGAGGTGGGTCATAGAGGATCTTGCTGTGATTTATGTCGGAGAGTGTTTTGCCTATGTTCTCCTCTAGGAGTTTTATAGTTTCTGGTCTTACATTTAGATCTTTAATCCATTTTGAGTTTATTTTTGTGTATGGTGTTAGAAAGTGTTCTAGTTTCATTCTTTTACAAGTGGTTGACCAGTTATCCCAGCACCACTTGTTAAAGAGGTTGTCTTTTTTCCATTGTATATCCTTGCCTCCTTTGTCAAAGATAAGGTGTCCATAGGTTCGTGGATTTATCTCTGGGCTTTCTATTCTGTTCCATTGATCTATATTTCTGTCTTTGTGCCAGTACCATACTGTCTTGATGACTGTGGCTTTGTAGTAGAGTCTGAAGTCAGGCAGGTTGATTCCTCCAGTTCCATTCTTCTTTCTCAAGATTACTTTGGCTGTTCGAGGTTTTTTGTATTTCCATACAAATTGTGAAATTCTTTGGTCTAGTTCTGTGAAAAATACCGTTGGTAACTTGATAGGGATTGCATTGAATCTATAGATTGCTTTAGGTAGAATAGCCATTTTGACAATATTGATTCTTCCAATCCATGAACACGGTATGTTTCTCCATCTGTTTGTGTCCTCTTTGATTTCTTTCATCAGTGTTTTATAGTTTTCTATGTATAGGTCTTTTGTTTCTTTAGGTAGATATACTCCTAAGTATTTTATTCTTTTTGTTGCAATGGTGAATGGTATTGTTTCCTTAATTTCTCTTTCTGTTTTTTCATTGTTAGTATATAGGAATGCAAGGGATTTCTGTGTGTTAATTTTATATCCTGCAACTTTACTATATTCATTGATTAGCTCTAGTAATTTTCTGGTAGAGTCTTTAGGGTTTTCTATGTAGAGGATCATGTCATCTGCAAACAGTGAGAGTTTCACTTCTTCTTTTCCTATCTGGATTCCTTTTACTTCTTTTTCTGCTCTGATTGCTGTGGCCAAAACTTCCAACACTATGTTGAATAGTAGTGGTGAGAGTGGGCACCCTTGTCTTGTTCCTGATTTCAGGGGAAATGCTTTCAATTTTTCACCATTGAGGGTGATGCTTGCTGTGGGTTTGTCATATATAGCTTTTATTATGTGGAGGTATGTTCCTTCTATTCCTGCTTTTTGGAGAGTTTTAATCATAAATGAGTGTTGAATTTTGTCAAAGGCTTTCTCTGCATCTATTGAGATAATCATATGATTTTTATCTTTCAATTTGTTAATGTGGTGTATTACATTGATTGATTTGCGGACATTAAAGAATCCTTGCATTCCTGGGATAAAGCCCACTTGGTCATGGTGTATGATTTTTTTAATATGTTGTTGGATTCTGTTTGCTAGAATTTTGTTAAGGATTTTTGCATCTATGTTCATCAGTGATATTGGCCTGTAGTTTTCTTTTTCTGTGACATCTTTGGTTTTGGAATTAGGGTGATGGTGGCCTCATAGAATGAGTTTGGAAGCTTACCTTCATCTGCAATTTTCTGGAAGAGTTTGAGTAAGATAGGTGTTAGTTCTTCTCTAAATTTTTGGTAGAATTCAGCTGTGAAGCCATCTGGTCCTGGGCTTTTGTTTGCTGGAAGATTTTTGATTACAGTTTCGATTTCCTTGCTTGTGATGGGTCTGTTAAGATCTTCTATTTCTTCCTGGTTCAGTTTTGAAAAGTTATACTTTTCTAAGAATTTGTCCATTTCATCCAAGTTGTCCATTTTATTGGCATAGAGCTGCTGATAGTAGTCTCTTATGATCCTTTGTATTTCAGTGTTGTCTGTTGTGATCTCTCCATTTTCATTTCTAATTTTGTTAATTTGGTTCTTCTCTGTTTCTTAATGAATCTTGCTAATGGCTTGTCAATTTTGTTTATTTTTTCAAAAAACCAGCTTTTAGCTTTGTTGATTTTTGCTATGGTCTCTTTAGTTTCTTTTGCATTTATTTCTGCCCTGATTTTTAAGATTTCTTTCCTTCTGCTAACCCTGGGGTTCTTCATTTCTTCCTTCTCTAGTTGCTTTAGGTGTAGAGTTAGGTTATTTATTTGGTTTTTTTCTTGTTTCTTGATGTAAGCCTGTAATGCTATGAACCTTCCCCTTAGCACTGCTTTTACAGTGTCCCATAGGTTTTGGGTTGTTGTGTTTTCATTTTCATTCATTTCTATACATATTTTGATTTCTTTTTTGATTTCTTCTATGATTTGTTGGTTATTCAGAAGCGTGTTATTTAGCCTCCATATGTTTGAATTTTTAACAATTTTTTTCCTGTAATTGAGATCTAATCTTACTGCACTGTGGTCAGAAAAGATGACTGGAATGATTTCAATTTTTTTGAATTTTCCAAGACCAGATTTATGGCCCAGGATGTGATCTATTCTGGAGAAGGTTCCGTGTGCACTTGAGAAAAAGGTGAAGTTGATTGTTTTGGGGTGAAATGTCCTATAGATGTCAATTAGGTCTAGCTGGTCCATTGTGTCATTTAAGGTTTGTGTTTCCTTGTTAATTTTCTGTTTAGTTGATCTATCCATAGTCGTGAGTGGGGTATTAAAGTCTCCCACTATTATTGTGTTACTATTTATTTCCTCTTTCATACTCGTTAGTGTTTGCCGTACATATTGCGGTGCTCCTATGTTGGGTGCATATATATTTATAATTGTTATATCTTCTTCTTGGATTGATCCTTTGATCATTATATAGTGTCCTTCTTTGTCTCTTTTCACATCCTTTATTTGAAAGTCTATTTTATCTGATATGAGTATTGTGACTCCTGCTTTCTTTTGGTCTCCGTTTGCATGAAATATTTTTTTCCAGCCCTTCACTTTTAGTCTGTATGTGTCTCTTGCTTTGAGGTGGGTCTCTTGTAGACAGCATATATAGGGGTCTTGTTTTTGTATCCATTCAGCCAATCTTTGTCTTTTGGTTGGGGCATTCAACCCATTTACATTTAGGGTAATTATTGATAGGTGTGGTCCCGTTGCCATTTACTTTGTTGTTTTGGGTTCACGTTTATACAACCTTTGTGGGTTTCCTGTCTAGAGAAGATCCTTTAGCATTTGTTGAAGAGCTGGTTTGGTGGTGCTGAATTCTCTCAGCTTTTGCTTATCTGTAAAGCTTTTGAATTCTGCTTCATATCTGAATGAGATCCTTGCTGGATACAGTAATCTAGGTTGTAGGTTATTCTCTTTGATTACTTTCAGTACGTCCTGCCATTCCCTTCTGGCCTGGAGGGTTTCTATTGATAGATCAGCTGTTATCCTTATGGGGATCCCTTTGTGTGTTATTTTTTGTTTCTCCCTTGTTGCTTTTAATATTTGTTCTTTGTTTTTGATCTTTGTTAATTTGATTAATATGTGTCTTGGGGTGTTTCGCCTTGGGTTTATCCTGTTTGGGACTCTCTGGGCTTCTTGGACTTGGGTGGCTATTTCCTTCCCCATTTTAGGGAAGTTTTCAGCTATTATCTCCTCGAGTATTTTCTCATGGCCTTTCTTTTTGTCTTCTTCTTCTGGAACTCCTATGATTCGAATGTTGGGGCGTTTCACATTGTCCCAGAGGTCCCTGAGGTTGTCCTCATTTCTTTTGATCCTTTTTTCTTTTTTCCTCTCTGCTTCATTTATTTCCACCATTTTATCTTCTATCTCACTTATCCTATCTTCTGCTTCCGTTAGTCTACTCTTGGTTCCCTCCAAAGTGTTTTTGATCTCATTCATTGCATTATTCATTTTTAATTGACTCTTTTTTATTTCTTCTAGGTCTTTATTAAACATTTCTTGTATCTTTTCAATCTTTGTCTCCAGGCTATTTATCTGTAACTCCATTTTGTTTTCAAGATTTTGGATCATTTTTATTATCATTATTCTAAATTCTTTTTCAGGTAGATTCCCTATCTCCTCCTCTTTTGTTTGACTTGATGGGCATTTTTCATGTTCCTTTACCTGTTGGGTATTTCTCTGCCTTTTCATCTTGTTTAGATTGCTGTGTCTGGAGTGGGCTTTCTGTATTCTGGAGGTCTGTGGTTCCTTTTTATTGTGCAGGATTTACCCCGTGGGTGGGGTTAGACGATTGGCTTGTCAAGGTTTCCTGGTTAGGGAAGCTTGCGTCAGTGTACTGGTGCGTGCAATTTGATTTCTTCTCTTTGGAGAGCAATGGAGTGCCCAGTAATGAGTTTTGAGATGGGTCTATGTGTTAGGTGTGTCCTTGGGCAGCCTGTATGTTGACATTCACGGCTATGTTCCTGCGTTGCTGGAGAATTTGCGTGGTATGTCTTGCTCTAAAACTTATTGGCTCTTGGGTGGTGGTTGGTTTCAGTGTAGGTATGGAGGCTTTTGGACAGTCACTTATTACTTAAAGTTCCATGTAGTCAGGAGTTTTCTGGTGTTCTCAGGTTTTGGGCTTAAGTCTCCTGCCTCTGGATTTCAGTTTTATTCTTCCTGTAGTCTCAGGACTTCTCCAACTATACAGCACTGATAAGGAAACTTCTAGGTTAATGGCGAAAAGATTCTCCCCCGTTAGTGACACCCAGAGAGGTTCACAGAGTTACATGAAGAAGAGGAGAGGGAGGAGGGAGATAGAGATGAGCAGGAGGAGAAAAAGGGGGACTCAAGAGGAGAGAGACAGATCTACGCAGCTGTCTGTTCCCAGAGTGTTCTCCGTAGCCCAGTCACCTACAAAGATTCACAGAATTGGATTGGGAAGAGAAGGGGAAAGGAGGAAATAGAGGTGTTCTGAGGTAGAAAACAGAGAGTCAAGATTGGGAGAGAATAATCTTCGGTTTAAAAATAGGGCTTCTCTTCTTTTTTTTTTTTTTTGGTAAGGTTATAGAGTATTGAAAATGAAAATTAAGGAGTAGTAGAGGAGTACTAGAGGACTTTAAAAGAAATAAGAGAAAAAGAAAAATAGAAAATAGAAGAGAAAAAGGAAAGAAAAAAAAGAAGAAAAAAAAAGAAAAAGAAAAGAAAAAGAAAAAAAAAAAAGAAAAAAGAAAGCAAAAAAAAAAATTTTTTTTCCCCTAATTAAAAAAATCATAAAAATCTATGGAAATGAAAGTTAAGGAGTAATGGGGGAGTAATAGGGGATTTTAAAGGAAAATAAAAGAGAAAAAATAAAAAAAGAAAAAATAAAAAAAGAAAAAATAATTTAAAAAAAAGAAAAAAGTAAAATTATATATAGGAGTTTCTCTGGAGCTGTTGCGGTCAGTGTGGGTTTGGCTCAGTTTCAGATAGCTCCTCGTTCCAGCTTACACTTCTCGATATCTACAGGCCCCTTCCGGTGTAGTCGGTGTTTTCTAGAGGGATTTTAATCTGTTGCTCCAGTCCCTTCTGAGGCGGTTCCCTTTGTTTGTTTGGCTTCTGTTTGCCGGTCTCTTCAGAGCCTCATTTCCGCCCTGACACAGGCGGGCGGAGGTGGACTCTTATTCAGGTAGCTAGTTCCGTCGCTCTGCGGGGCAGGGAGGGGCTTGCGCCGCGGGGACGGGCTGGCGCTGCAGGGAGGGGCCGACGCCGCTTTCTCCGTCTGTGCTGCTCAGGCTCCCGGCTGTTCTATATGGAGCGCGGCCCGCGCTGCGCGAGGTTGCAGCCCTCGGGTGTTCCACAAAAGCGCGGAAGGAAAAGCTGCGCCTGCCCTCTGTGCCTTCCCCGTCAGAGCGGTCCAGGCAGCCAGGGGCTTGGTGGGCGCACTCTACCCAGGTGTGGCGCGCCCCCTCCCTTCCGCGGACCCAGTCTCAGTTTCCGCTGGCGCCAGTCGGGTGCGCGCGCCTTCCGCCCTCCGCGTCCCCAGCCCCAGTCCCCGCCCGCGCCGGTCGGGTGCCTGCGCCTGTGTCTCGCCGCGACCTTCCCCTCCCCTCTGCCTCCTGCCTCTGGCGGGGCTGGGCCGGTCCACAGCCTGCGAGCTCTTCTCTGGACTTTCTCGGTCCCTTTGTTCTGCGAACGGCCGGCAGTGTGTTCGGCCGGTTAATGTACTCTCTCTCCTTTGGTCTCCCACAGTTCAAGTTGGCAACTCACAGAAGCTCCCTCCGATTGCCCTCAGGGCACTCAGGCCCGGACCCTACTCCAAGCAATGCCGCCTAAGATTCCCTTCCCGGGACGGATCTCCGTCCTTAGCTCTTTTGTCTCACTTTTAATCTTTTATATTTTGTCCTACCTCCTTTTGAAGACAATGGGCTGCTTTTCTGGGCGCCTGATGACCTCAGCTAGCGATCAGAAGTTGTTTTGCGAAGTTTGCTCTGCGTTCAGTTATTCTTTTGATGAATTTGTAGGAGAGAAAGTGGTCTCCCCGTCCTACTCCTCCGCCATCTTCACATGCATGGTGGCTCCTGCTTTTTAATTAAAAAAATTTTTTTCCCTTCTAATTGCTGCTCAATGAAAATACTTTATTTTACTTAGGAAACCTTTGAATTTTTTGGCTCTCTTAATTGAGAATGCTATACTAGTCGTGACTTATAAGGAAACTGTTTTGCCAACACTTGTTCTATAGACCATATGAGTTCCTATATTTCATCTTTTACTCATGGGGAATCCTCTGAAACTTTTACCATCTTTTGAACCATAAATAATTTGTTTTCACTATTTGTGCTGATGACTGGTATTCTTACAAACTGTATAATATTCATGGCATTAGAAAGCTTTCCAAACGTTGTGCCCTTGCCTTTATTAGCTGGTTGTATTCCCTTTTGGGTGATTTTTACAAACTGTGTTGCATCCACACATGTTTTTATTTTCCTACATTTGCATCTTACTGTATTTCTGGTGTGTGTGCCTGGAGGAGGTAGCAGGAGCTTCCTGTATTGAAAATGTAGAGTTTTATTATATTTTTGATATAATTATGGAAATCCAGTTATGAGTTTTGTTGCCCAAATGTCCTCAGTGCTGATATAGGAAAAGAAATAATTCTTGGGAGTCTGATATTTTGTTTCCTTTTTGTGTGGGGGTGTCTGAGGATTGAGTGATTAGTAAAGCTTTCTTACAGACATACTACAAAATTTAGGCAAATACTTTGTTTTTTAAAGAGAATTTTCCCCATAATTATAACATTTTAACTTTTAGTTTCCTCCTTGAATCCTTGCCTGTTTTCTAAGGAGACTTATTTTTATATAATTCTGTTTTCAGGATAATAAGTAGAAAGTTGAATACTAGAACTTGAAACATTCAGCGCTGTTCACAAATAGCCTGCAATCTCTGCCTTTGTTTTTCCGGCAAAGCAGGAGAAAGATCTAGAGTGATTTGAGAACTGAGGTGCCACAGGAGCCCTGTGAAAATACATGAAAGCGGCTGTCTGACAACTCCTGGGAAAGGAGCATCACGCTGAAGGTGTCCCCTGTTACGCTTCCCTCTCTCCTTTTCTTCAGCAGTGCTGAATTTTCTGTCCTATTGCCCTTAAGGAGGGGTAAGAAACAGGAAAGTCCCTTAGGAGGGGTAAGAACATGGCTCACAAACACCCTTGTTATGGGGCATGTTCTCTCAGTAGCCAGAGCATCTCTACTTGTACAGAGATCTCAAAGACCAAGCTTGGTCCCGTAGAAGGCGGAGACCACCTTATGTTGTCAGGAACCTTAAGGAACTTCAGAGAATATAAGTTAGAGTTTCACTGTCTCCACCACGTTCTGTTCCCTGTAGGACTAACCCCAAACAAAAGAATATATTTTAATTGTTCAGAAATTATGTATAATGACTTTGAGCTTTGTTACAAAGAAGCTAGTAATTGTTGGAAAGAGTGGTAGTTACAACTTTAGGGCTATTCTATTTTTATTCCAGTACCATCCTGTTTTGTTTACTATAGTTTTATAGTATACAATGGGCTTCCCAGGTGGCTCAGTGGTAAAGAATCTGCCTGCCAGTGCAGGAGACAAAGAAGACACGGGATCGATCGCTGGGTCAGGAAGATCCTCTAGAGAAGGAAATGGCAACCCACATCACTAGTCTTGCCTGGAGAATCCCATGGACAGAGGAGTCTGGTGGGCTACAGTGCAAGGGGTCGCAGAAAGCTGGGTATGACTGAGTGGGCACGGCTGCGTGTCTGGGCACACACACGTGCACATACTGTTTTGTTTACTGTAGCTTTATAACATCAGTTGCAGTCAGGAGTTGTTAAGACAGCTGTTATCAAAAAGACAAGAGATAACAAAGTTTGGTGAGGATGTTAGTGAGAACGTGTATTGGTGCAGCCACTATGGAAAATGGCATGGGGAGTCCTCAAAAAATAAAAAACAGCCCTACTGTATGATCCAGGTTCCTGATAGCATTTGTTCACTATAGCCAATATAGGGAAACATCCCACATGTGTGATGAATGGGTGAAGAAAATGTGGTATGTGTGCAGGTATAATGGAGTATCATCAGTCATAAAAAGGAAACTAGTCCTGTTTTTGACAAAGTGGGTGAACCAGGAGGACATTGTGCTAAGTGAAATAAGCCAGATAATTAAGTATGTTGTCACTTACATGTGAAATCTAAAAACGCTGAACTCACAGAACCAGAGAGTAGAACAGTGGTTTCCAGGGGGTGGCAGGTGGGGTAAATACAGAGATGTTGGTCAAAGGGTACAAGCTTTCAGTTATAAGATGAGTAAGTTCTGGGGATGTAATGTTCAGCATTGTGACTGTAGTAAATAGCACTTTATTATACTTGAAATATTACTTGAAATTTACTAAGAGAATAGATCTTATGTTTTCTCATATGTATATACACACAATGGTAAGTATATAAAGTGATAGATGTGTTAATTAGCTTAATTGTGGTTATCATTTCATAATATATATGTGTATTAAATCATCCCATTGTACACCTTTTAAAAAAATCACCACCAACCTAAACATGTACAATTTTAATTTGTTAATCATACCTTAGTAAAACTGGCAATAGGGGTTAGGGCAGAGTCTATGGCTACAATTAAAATTTTTTTTTCCTTCATATTTAGGCATTTTCCCCTCCAATATTGATTACCCAGGACAGCAGTACTACTTTAATAGTTCAGGTAAGTAACTTCATTTCATTCAATACAGTTAAACTTGTTTTTAAAAATTATACTGTTTGTTACTACAGAGCTCCCGTAAGGTAATATGAGTTTATGCTTCTGGAGAGTACACCAGATATTACGTCCTTGTGCCTCTAATGTCCCTGGAACCTAGATCGGGGGGCTGTCCAGGGAGCATATTTGGATGCGTTGTTAGGGAAGGAGGGAACTCCAGCAAGAAAATGTTAAATGATTGGTTTGAGGTTTCTCAGACATGTTAAGATTTATATGAGAAACAGGCCCCTTGATACTCAGCTTAAGAGACCATTCACTGGCTAAGTGTTAGAAGTTACTTTCATATATATAGTTCTCCACGGTCCACTCCACCTACATATTCAGGAAGAATCACACTTACTGTAAGAAGCTGAGATAGGCATTCCTCTAATAGTTAAAGAGGAGAAGGTATTTTTTCCTAGAGGTCTTTGTAAATAGGTAGAAAGGACTTCCTGTTGAAGCATATGACCTGTTTTAAGCTAAAACCCTTACATTCCAGCCTGACGAGGCTGCACTGTAATATCCTGGATCAGTACCAGCAGACAAGCGTCAAAGAACCTGAGCTCCAGAGGCAGTGGGTGGCTTTACAGTCCTGCCTGTCGAGAACCATTGCTGTTTAAATATGGAGTGAGCAACCTTTCCTGTAAAGGGCCAAGTAGCTACTGTTTGAGGGTCTAAAGGCTTTGTTGACCATATATAGTTTTTGTCTCAACTAGGCAACCTGTCGTCATAGTGTGACGACGACCATACACTGTTCAGTCACTCAGTCATGTCCTATTCTTTGTGACCTCATGGCCTCTAGCATACCAGTCTCCTCTGTCCATGGGATTTTCCAGGAAAGAATACTGGAGTGGGTTGCCATTTCCTCCTCCAGGGGATCTTCCCAACCCAGGGATCGAACCCAAGTCTTTGCATCTCTTGCATTGGCAAGTGGGTTCTTTACCTCTAGTACCACCTGGGAAGCCAACCATGCACTATTCATAAGCAGATGTCCTTAGTTGTGTTCCAGTAAAACCTTATTTATAAAAACAGGCAGTGGGCTGTATTTGTACTCCGACTTGTAGCTTTTTGATCCCTGGCTTAAATAATACAAGTATTAAGAATTATATAATTAGATCCATATTGGTGCTTCTGCTTTATTTTCCCATACAGTTTTCTGATCCTCAGTCTGGTTTCCCCAGCAGCACTCTGAGAGTGGTCGTGCCGTGCATGTTTGTCAGCCTGACCACTGTGGGAGAGAGAGAAACAGCTATAGTCCTTGTCTCAGAGTTTGTAACCGGGACTTGATTGTAGGTGCCATGCATTTGGAAAGGCAAAACAGTAGACGCGAATAGGACTAATCTGGGTGTAGGAAATGGAATGGTGAACCATGGAGTCAAGTAGTACAGAATAACATGATGATAGTTAATGTTCAACAAAATCTCCAATTGACCCCAGGAAGATTTCTGGAGGTTTTTCTGTACACACAGTTTTCTCCTTTGCTGTATTCCGCCCTGCAAATTCCACCTCTGCTCAGGGAGCCTGCTGCATCTGGCTGTGTCCCTCGCTGCTCCCCGAACCACAGTCTAGAGAGTGCCTTCAGGCTCATTTCCTTTATTTCCCTTCTCTCAAGATTCAGAATCTTGAAGTGCCAATTATACAATACCTGAAAACATCCATCTCATGTGTTTTCTCCCTTCTTCTACTTGATTTGGTAGAAGATCTCTTCCAGTCCCAGTTGCTCCTTCCTGGCAGAGGTAGGAGTCCATTTCAGAGATACTGATGCAATGCAGTGAGCGCTCAGCCTGGAAGGGAGGGAGTAGGGTTGCAGTTACCAGAGGTCATCTAGAAGAAGTGGAGTGCTGGGTCTTGATGCATTAAGTAAGCATCCTTATTTAACTTGATGGAGTTAAGGAAAGCAGTGAAAGGGAAGGGCTTTTCAACCCTTTATGAAAAAGCCTGCCTGGAATTATCCAGAATGTAGTGGAGTGCCACTGAATGATTTACTCTGTAGAATGATACTGTTAAGAGTTATGATCAAGATATGTTTTTGATGTAGTTGTAAAGGCTCGGATCATGATGGTCAAACTTGGCTGTTGATGTGAACCACTTGAGAAGATTTTACAGTGTGTCCATGGCTTGAATTCAACCCAGACCAGTTAAGTTATAATTGGGGTAGAGACAGGGACTTGGACCTTTTTTTTGTTTTTGTTTTTGTTTTTAAAAAAAAAGCTTCTCAAGTGATTCTAATGGATTCAGGAAGGAAAATCATAGGCTTAGATGGTTGGGATTGCCTAGGCTTATGGGCTACAGTGATGAATACTGTTGTTCCCCAGAGGCTTCACTCTGAGGCTTTCACTTCTGATGCTCTGGATGCTTAAAATCCTGCAACTGTGGTCTTGATGCAGGAAAGGCACAGTTGCTACACAGTGCAAGCTCACTTGCTTCTATCTGAACTCACCTGACAAGAGGAGGTGTGATGATTAGTTGTCAACAGAGCTGATACAGTCTTATGGAAGAACACTGGGTCCTTTTGGCTGTTGGTTATGGAGGCCAGCTCACACTGACTTAAGTTTGAGTAGAGGTTTCTCAGTCCATGTGACTCGGAAGAGGTGAATCATACAGGAAGACCGTTTTGGCTGTGTCTCCCATGGTGATTTCTCTCTTCCTATTGGCCTTATTCTCTCCAGTATATATGGCTCCTAATACCTCAGAGTGCTAAAGGAAAAGGGACTTCTCTCCTGGTTCATTTTTTAAATCTCCAAGAGAAACAGGAATGATCCTCTGGATGAAGAGAATAATAACATATTTGTGCACAGACGTGGCTTGAACTATCATCAATGACCTCATCCCAACATCTTCTGTGACAATTGGGAATTGAGGTTTAAAAATGTTAAATATTTTGGCTAAAGTCATACAGGTACTTAGCTACACAACTAGGACTAAACATGCAGGTCACTGATTCCTCACCCCTGCTGTTTCTCTTGTACATGGATATGACATAGGCATTCTACTGATTTAACCTTAGCAAAGAGGGCAGTTTCCCTTACTGACTTGACTTTCATCTTTTTTGAACTTCCTAAGAAAAAAGGGAAACTTGCTAACAGCCTCCTTCATATGAAAGAGGCATCAGCAGAGTAGACACGCAGACCAGAGATTGAAAGGCAACAATAAAAGCCTCTCTCGCCTTCCTTTCCTATCCCCTGTAAGATTACCATATTTATATTTCTTCCGCTGAAGTGATTGGATTTCTTCAAAGGCAGCACTACATAAGGCCAGGTGGCCATGCTAATGGTCACCTAGGGAACTTTTATGAGAGCATATGTATCTCTTACAGGCAATGATTTATTCTGAATATGGTCGTCCTTAGCTGGAAAAGAATTTATAGGTCACAGAACCTCATGAATGTTTAAAAAGCTGTTACCAATCTTTCTGATCTTGGTGGTGTTTCTTGATCTCTTTTGCCGTGAAATCCTGGTATGTGTATAGGGAACAGATGGAGTAGTTTATAGAATAATGATAACCAGAATTTCTTTTATTACAGAGCCAAAGTATATAACTACAAAAGAATATTAGACTAGCATTCATCGCAGGATATAATTTAAACTTATTTATCTTAAGTGTTTGATAGTTAGGTTTTTCTAGCCATGTTTATTATGAAGATTTAAAAATATCTGATTGGGCCAGTGGAACAACTGTAGGAAATTTTTGGTCCTAGGAGACCTGTCCTCATTGTAATAGATATTGATGGGTCCTGTTGATAACTTGGGACTGATCATGTAGAACGTTTAACCACACTAGTCTTTTTGACTTAAAGCACTAAAACTTTCCCTTTCTCTCTCCCCATGTTTTGTCTGGCAAGTACCAAATTAGATTTTATAATATTCAGATGTTTAGAGTTATAGGCTTTATTTTGTGAAGGCACTGCTCAGTCGTGCTTTAAATAAGAAATAACACGAAGAAAGATGTTCATCTCTATCAAGAAAACATTGCCTCAAATCGTAGCAAATTTATCTGTCAATTGAAACTCCACAGATGTATGTCGTGTTTCTGGTATCTGTGTAGATAGGTATTCAGAGCTTTGGGGCTATTTTGGATTTTGAATTAGCTGAATATTTTTGAGGGTAGGTAGGTAGAAATGCTGCTTAGACCTTCTGCAATAAAATGACTTTCCACAGGGATTTGAAAGTGGTAATGAGCCATATGGGAAAGTGCCCAGTGTGCTTTTCGTGTTGCAATAAAATAATTGGCACTCTTAGGGAATTGGGCGGTCTCTCTATTCAGGATTGCTGAAGCATCCTGTGGTATTTAGTGACTTGTCCATAAATATTCTATTACGTTCTGGAATGGTTGCCCCTGTCTTTTTGTTCTTTGTAAAGTAGATGTATTTATTATGTATTGATCATTTGTCCTTATGTGAAAGGTTTGGGGAGTCGGTTTTTTTTTTTTTTTTTTTTTTTTGCTTTTCAGTGAAAAGCACAGAAAGCAAGGTTTGTAGCAGTGCCATAGTCTCCTTTATCTTAGGATATGAAACTTGCTGGTATGTGTTCCTCAACACAGTAGTGGGAGCTGAATTTTTCTGATTGTTCTGTTGAGTAGAAACCAATTTGAGGAAGAGTGTTCATATTAAAAATTGTGTCCAGATCCCATTTCAGTCCTAAATCATTGAGGGGATTTGAGGATATATCCTTATCCTGATTTAAATATCATAATGTTTATATTTTGACCTGGGAAATGTGAGAGAGAATACAGAAGTTGGGTTACAGGAGGTGTTTGGTAAATCCCCATTAATTTCTGGGCTTCCCTGGTGGCTCAGCTGGTGAAGAAAGTGAAAGTCACTCAGTTATGTCCAGCTCTTTGTGACCCCATGAACTATATAGTCCATAGAATTCTCCCGGCCAGAATACTAGAGTGGGTAGCCGTTCCCTTCTCCAGGGGATCTTCCCAGCCAAGGGATCAAACTTAGGTCGCCCACATTGCAGGTGGGTTCTTTACCAGTTGAGCCACCTAAAGAATTCACCTGCAGTGTGGGAGACCTGGGTTTGATCCCTGGGTTGAGAAGATCCCCTGGAGAATGGAACAGCTACCCACTCCAATATTTTAGGCCACCTAAACAATAGAAAATTGTATAACTTCTTTGGAAAACATTCTAGTGGTTTCAAATGGTTAAATATAGGATTACCATATGACCTAGCAGTTCCACTCTTAGGTACTTACCTAAGAGAAATGAAAACATATGTCCAAATAACAACTTGTATACAAATATTTGTAGCAGCATTATTCACAATAGTAAAACGGTAGAAATAACCCAAAAGACATCAATTGGTGAGTGAATAAACAAAATGTGATATATTTATACAATGGAATATTACTTGGCCACAAAAAAGAATGAAATAAGGATTTGTGCTACAACATGGATGAACCATGAAAACATTATGCTGAATGAAATAAGCGATACATGAAACACCACACATTATATGATTCCTTTTATAAAATTGTCCAGAATAGGCATAGCTGTGGAGACAGAAAGTAGACCAGTGTTTGTTTAGGACTAGGATGATCAGCTTAAAACTCAATATTCAAAAAACTAAGATATTGGCATCCAGTCCCATCACTTCACAGCAAATAGGTGGGGAAACAATGGAAGCAGTGACAGACTTTATTTTCTTGGGCTCCAAAATCACTGCAGATGGTGACTGCAGTCATGAAATTAAAAGCCACTTGCTCTTTGGAAGAAAAGCTATGACCCACCTAGACAACATTAAAAAGCAGAGACATGACATTACTACCAGAGGTCCGTCTAGTCAGAGCTATGGTTTTTCCAGTGGTCATGTATGGATGTGAGAGCTGGACCATAAAGAAAGCTGAGTGCCAAAGAACTGATGCTTTTGAACTGTGGTGTTGGAGAAGACTCTTGAGAGTCCCTTGGACTGCAAGGAGATCCAACCAGTCCATCCTAAAGTAAACCAGTCCTGAATATTCATTGGAAGGACTGATGCTGAAGCTGAAACTTTAATACTTTCACTACCTGATGTGAAGAACTGATTCATTGGAAAAGACCCTGATGCTGGGAAAGATTGAAGGCAGGAGAAGAAGGGGATGACAGAGGATGAGATGGTTGGATGTCATCACCGACTCGGACATGAGTTTGAGCAAGCTCTGGGAGTTGGTGACGGTCACTCCAGTGAAGCCTGGTGTGCTGCGACTCATGGTGTCGCAGAGTCGGACATGACTGAGCAACTGAACTGAACTGAGGCTGATCGGGGGTTAGTAAGTGAAAGGTTGTTGATTTCACACACACAGGCACACCACAGAGTTAGTAAAGTATAGCAGAAAACATGTTTACTAGGAGAGTAAAGAACTAGAGCTTCAATCATCCTTTCCTTGTCTTGAAGATGCCAGACAAGTCCCCAGGATGAAAGGTTGCTGCTGTGAGCAATGTGTGTGTGTGACCTCCGGAGGAGAGGATTTTGATCTGGGGTCAGAGATGAGGCTTGACTACTTGGAGCTTTTTGTATAGCAAAGTTTTATTAAAGTGTAATAGAGATAGGGAAAGCCTCTGACATACATCAAAAGGGGACAGAAAGAGTGCCTGCCTTCCTAGATTTTAGCAAGGTGTTTTATGTCTGTTAGAAAGCTATTTATCAGATAAGAGAGATACCTCAAGGCTGAAGGAGTTGCACCAGGCCCCTTTCCCACAATATGCACTTTTGAGATAGGATGGCATGAGGTGTGTCATCCCCAGGCCGTAAAACAATTGACAGGAACACTGGTTTGTTGAGCCATTATCAGCCCAAGGTTTGAGGAAAGAAGAAAAGTCTTAGGGGGAACCATTTTGAAGAAAGGCAAATTCCAAAGCAAATACACAGTTTCATTAACATAAGAAAAACACATTGGTTAGCTCAAGGCAGAACCAGGTGTCCTCAACACAGAATTAAAAGAAGCCTCTTTTAATTTTGTGTAGAGAAGTAAAACAAACTGACACTTGCAGTTTATTTCCTCCTGCCACTCAGGAACCTCTGGCCTTCCTGCCTGTTAACTCTCTCATAACTAAAGAGTGCAGGTTTCTCTGAGGGATGATAAGTGTTCTCAAATTGTTTATGGTAACGACGGCACAACTCTCTGAATTTACTAAGGTCCATTGAGTTATATGCTCTAAATTGATGAATTATATGGTATGTCAGTTAAATCTCTTGAAAGTTGTTGTAAAAACACAACCAATAGACATGGATGCTTTACATGACAAATATTTATGTAAGCACTTATAGTTAGATTATCCAGCTGAATTTTATTGTCATTTCATTTTTTAAAATTAATTACCAGAAATTCTGAACATGAAATTTTAATTGGCCAGGTTCTACCCGCCAGTGTTCTTCTTGTTGGCTTTTTTTTTTTTTTTTTCCCCCTTATAGTCTTATTAAAGCCATAAGTTTAAACTCAGGCCTGTACTATGGTGATATGGAATGATATGGAGGCATATGGCAGAAGATGCATAGTGATGGGTAGGAATTTTCATCAGCAACAGGAAGCACATTGATTAAACATTTGGAACATTATCTTCAAAGGGTATGACCGTGGCAGGAGAGAAGGAAAAAAATTAAGTGGACTTCTTTCTCATTATGGGCTTCCCAGGTGGCACTAGTGATAAAGAACCTAGCTACCAATGCAGGAGACATAAGAGACTCCAGAAGATCCCCGCAAGGAGGGCATGGTAACCTACTCCAGTTTTCTTGCCTGGAGAATCCCCATGGACAGAGGAGCCTGGTGGGCTACAGTCCATCGAGTTGCAAAGAGTTGGACATGACTGCAATGACTTAGCATGTGCACACTCTCTCATTATGCCAGAATTAAGCTCTTAGTCTTCTGTGGAGAAAAATAAGCTCTTCCAAACAAATTCCATAAATGTGAGCAATAAAATAAACTCAAACTGAGTTGAAAAATTTGGTGGAAACATCTTGCAAAAGTCACTTTGCCCCTTGTTAATAGTTTGTAAAAGTTTGACTCTTAAAGCATTATTTAATGGCCATGCTCTCTCTTCTCCTCTTTGATCTAGCAACCAGTTTCTTGAAAGGGTTGGAATAGAAACTATGATCTCTGACATAGAATTACAATTAGAGAAACTCTCGTCACTTATATCGCACTGTAGTTACTACCATCTGAAGTATCATACCTAACACAGAAGTCCTACAGTATATGTTTTAATATTGATCTGTCTGTCATTGTTGGAACCATTGGACAGGAAGGCTTTATCAACTGACATTTTAACCATTCTCTCAAGTCCAGCCAAGTCTTCACTGAAAATACTTCCAGTGTTAAGTAGCTCAAAACTGAAAGAACCCACTCCATATGTCAGTAGCCCATCCCAGCCCCCCTCCAGTACTACTCATGACTTCTAAATTAGTATCTTCTTATGTAAAATAGTTAATCAGAACCTAATATAGAGCACGGGCTTTCCAGGTAGCTCAGTGGTAAAGAATCTGCCTGCAATGCAAGGTATGCAGGTTCCATCCCTGGGTCAGGAAGATCCCCTGGAGAAGGACATGGCAACTCACTCCAGTATTCTTGCCTGGAAAATCCCATGGACAGAGGACCCTAGTGGGCTGCAGTCCATGGAGTCTCAAAGAATCAGGCACAACTTAGTGATTAAACAACAACTGTGTATCACAGGGAATGCTACTCAATACTCTGTAATAACCTACCTGGGAATGTTGTGCAATTGCTAAGTTGTGTCTGACTCTTTGCAACCCCATGGACTCTGGCTTGCCAGGTGTCCCTGCCCCTCGCCATCTCCCAGAGTTTGTCCAAGTTCATGTCCATTGAATTGGTGATGCCATTCAACTATCTCACCCCCTTCTCCTTTTGCCCTCAATCTTTCCCGGCATCAGGGTCTTTTCCAGTGAATTGGCTCTTCACATCAGGTGGCCAAAGTATTGGAGCTTCAGCATCAGTCCTTCCAGTGAATATTCAGGGTTGATTTTCTTTAGAATTGATTGGTTTGTCTCCTTGCTGTATGGGAAAGTGAAAGTGAAAGAAAGTGAAGTTGCTCAGTCGTGTCTAACTCTGTGCGACCCCATGGACTGTAGCCTGCCCAGCTCCTCCGTCCAGGGGATTTTTCCAGGCAAGAATACTAGCGTGGGTTGCCATTTCCTTCTCCAGGGGATCTTCCCAACTCAGGGATCGAACCCGGGTCTCCCATACTTTTGGTAGACTCTTTACCGTCTAAGCCACCAGGGAAGCCCAAGTGAAGTGAAAGTTGCTCAGTCGTGTCCAACTCTTTGTGACCCCATGGCCTGTATAGTCCATGTGTGAATTCTCCAGGCCATAATACTGGACTGGGTAGCCTTTCCCTTCTCCAGGGGATCTTCCCAACCCAGGGGTCAATCCCAGCTCTCCCACATTGCAGGCAGATTCTTTACCAGCTGAGCCACCAGGTAAGCCCTGCTGCATGGGAATAGAATCTAAAAGAGAGTGGGTAAGTATGTGTGTATGTATAACTGATTCACTTTGAAGTACTGTAGAAACTAACACAATACTGTAAATCAGATATGCTCCAATAAAAATCAGTTAAACATAAATGAATATCTACTTCATCTTTAGCACATAAGGACTCAGGCGTGTCCAGTCCCACATGGACACTGTGGTACCATGGTGACAGGATAATTATTACCCACCCGCATGAAGGCATTCTCCGTTGGTCATCTTTTTTTTAAACTTTCTTTTTTTTAAAATTTAAATATATATTTTAAAATTTTGCAATGTTGTATTTTTTTCCTGCTATATAGCAGTACAAATCAGCCATAATTATACATATGCCCCCTGCCTCTCTAGTCTCCTTTCCCCACCCCCTCTCATCCCCCCAGGTCATCATACAGCGCCAGTCATCTTTTCTTATTTTGAGAATTAGTACTCTAATCAAAGTAATGACATAGATTATTTTAATGCCTTTTGCTTACAAAATAGGAAGTATGAAAAGGAATAGTCCATGGCATTGTTCCATAACTTGTTCATTGTGCCTGTAGGCTACTCTGGATATCAGGATTATTACCCATATGGCGGGCGAGGTGCTTATGAAGATGTCCCCAGGAACTATGACACGTACACCGCGGGACTGAGTGAAGAGGAGCAGCTGGAGAGAGCATTGAGAGCCAGCCTCTTGGACCAAGGTAGGGGATTTGCACCCTTCTCTTATTTTAAAGTACATACCTCACATGGTGTGATGTCTGAAAAAGGGCTGTTTGTAGCAAATTAAACTTTAAATAGTTTATAAAAAGGAGATGTAGATGAAAAAAATGTGTGCAGATTGTGATTACAAAGAATGGGGTGCGATGCCATATTCCCAGCAACCTAAGCTAATAAGGTGCCAGACTATGTATGTATTGTTAAAGTGGTTCTTTTTATAGGCCTGCTGCACTCAGTGCTTTGGCATTAAAGTCAAGAAACCTAAGAAAAAAATTCTTAGGTACATGAACGAAGGGTTTACGTTGGAATGCATATCTATAAGGCAGGCTATATGGCACTATACATCAAAGTGTCGCCAACAAGCCTTCTTCAGAATCACATGGGCAGCTTGGTGAGAATGCAGACTCAGGGTTTGGCTGCAGGCCTGCTGAACCAGTCTCCCTGAGAGCAGAACCTAGAAATTTGTATTTTTAACTGGCTTTCAGACGATTCTTTTACCAATTAGTGTATGAAAAGAAAGTGAAAGTGAAGTCTCTCGGTTGTGTCCAGCTCTTTGCGACCCCATGGACTGTAGCCTACCAGGCCCCTCAGTCCATGGAATTTTCCAGGCAAGAGTACTGGAGTGGGTTGCCATTCCCTTCTCCAGGGGATCTTCCGGACCCAGGGATCAAACCCGGGTCTCCCACATTTCAGGGAGACGCTTTACTGTCTGAGCCACAAGGGAAGCCCTATGTGAAATAGTATGTGAAAATCACCCTATTTATTTTGCCATCTTTCTTCTAGGTTTGGTAATAAGTTTTGGTATTCCTGTTTTTATTGTTTGTGTGTCTGAGTGTTAGTCACTCAGTCATGTCCAACTCTTTGTGACTCCATGGTCTGAAGCTTGCTAGGCTCCTCTGTCCATGGAATTCTCCAGGCAAGAATATTGGAGTGGGTTGCCATTCCCTTCTCCAGAGGAATCTTCCCAGCCCAGGCCTCACACATTGCAGGTGGATTCTTTACCATCTGAGCCACCAGGGAAGCCCTTTTATTGTTTAGTAGTGACTAAAAATCATCTGTTGATTCGATAAGCATTTATTAGGGTCTTGTTATGTTTCATGTACTATGTTAGGAAATACAGAAAGGTTAAAAAAAAGTGGGGGGGAATCTTCCCCCACAAAGTGTAATTTCTGATAGGGGAGAGGTCTGTTAAATGCCATTGTTCTTGAGTTGCTGAGCTGTGTCTGACTCTTTGAGACCCCATGGACTGCAACCCGCCAGGTTCCTCTGTCCATGGAATTTCCCAGGCAAGAATACTGGAATGGGTTGCCATTACCATCTCCAGGGGATCTTCCCAACATCTACTGCATTGGCAAGAGAATTCTTTACTCTTGAGCCACCAGGAAAGCCTGCTCAATACCATAAGTAACCATAATATCAGGTACCTAAGAGAAGCTTCAGCCGTTTTCTGGAATCAGCGAGAAGGGGTGAGCTTTTTCTTAACTAGATCTATCAGAGTTTCACAGAAGAGGTGGTGTTTGAGTTCATCCTTGAAGAATGTGTAGCATTTGCCGAGATGTGGAAGGGCCTTCCAGGCAGGAATCATATCCTCTCAGACACAAGAGTAAGGGGTGTGGTCATCCCATCCTCGCTTTTGAATAAAGTGCTAAGAGAAGAAGGGGAAGCAGAGTGGGCAGCTAGGCTGGGGCCTGATCACAGAAGTCCCAGAATTAAATAGGCCACGTGGAAAATGGGTCTGGTCTATGATGTAGCCTCCAGTAAGAGTTTTGCACGGGAGAGTGATGTGATCAGAGCTGTGTTTCATGGATCCAGCAACAGTCATGCCAGGAACAAGGACTGAGCATGAATGGGGGGTATCGGGCATTTACAACACATGACAGGAGCACACAGATTCCCACAACTTGGCTTCTAACGTTAGGAATACGGTCTTAGCAGTAAGAGTGTGCGTGGAGGTGGGCAGTGACAGCAAGAGGGAAGACAGATCAGAAGACTTGAAGTAGTCTAATCACGGAGCAAAGTCTGGATGATGAAGGTGGCTGAGGCAGTGGAGAGGAAGAGCTAAATCAGGACTTCTCAGATGAAGAGTATCAGAACTGTGGTCTGTCAGTCGTCTATTACTGGGTAAAATCGCCCAGACACACTTGGCCTAAAACAATACATATTTCTTCCACATATATGGTTCCGCACGGATGATCCCATGGGCCAGGCTTCGCTGGTCTTGGCTGGTGTGCTGAGGAGTCTGCAGGGGTCAGCTGGGGCTGGCTCTTCTAGGACAGCCTCCTCTACCTGCCTGACTGACTGCTGTCTGATGCAATGGTGGCGATCTGTCTACACGTGACCCATCATCCAGCCCGCCAGCCCAGGTTTGTTCACCAGGCCTCAGCGCGAGGGTTCCCAGGGAGAATGTGGGAACATCCTTAGGCTGGTGCATTGTTGGTTCTGCTGTATTTTGTTACCGAAGTAAGTCAGGAGACCAGACAAGATTCAGGGGATAAGGAAGTAGATTCCTCCTCTTCCTGGGCAGAGCTGTAGAGTCACATTGCAAAGAGGATGCATGGAAGCAAAGGTGGATAACCGGGAATATTCTTGCCATCGCCAGCTTTAATGGACTGCCGGTATCACAGTCACTGGAAGCGTGCCTTAGCCTTGGAATCCTAAACGCTGGGGCAAGGCCCAGAGGCTGTATTTTAACAAATTCTAAAGGTTAGTCCTGGGCACAGCAGGTGCTTAATCACTTCAAGGTGAGACATGAAATATTACGGGAGGTGAGGATATTATGTATTTAATAATTTAATTTGGAGCAAACCATAGTCTTAACAGAACTGTGTCTAAATTTGTTACCTTGGACTGTCCATTGCATGTAATACAGTATGCTCTATTGGATGTAAATCTTAGAAGTGCAGTAGAAATGTTATCACTGATAAAAATATTAATCCCTGTGTATCACACACACACAAAGGTAAGGAAGTCAGGGCAAAGCTGCTAAGCTTGGACTTTGTACAAAACTTTATTTAGTACCATAGAGAGACAACAGGAGGGGATTTTTGGAGTGATGGCAATATTCTGTATCTTGGTCGTTGTGATAGATATACTGCTCTTTGCGTTTGTCAAAACTGTATCCCACAAAGAGAACATTTTCCTTAAAAGGAGTTTTAAAAGATGTAAGTAGAAATTAGCAAGAAACCCAGTGAAATAACTGGTAGTCTTGCAAACAAACACTATAAAAATCATTAGTGAAAAGGTCTTGTTTAGAAATGAAACATTGTTATAACTGATTCACTTTGCTTACACCTGAAGCTAACTCAACATTGTCAATTAGCTACACGCCCCCCACCAAAACAAGAAAAAGAAACAGGTCATTCACATGGTGATAAAGGGTCACTTCCTAGAGGACATGTTAATAGGGAAGCAGAGAGACTTAGGATTCATCACCTGAACCCAGTGATCAAACCTGGCAGCATTATTATGGGATGGCCTGATAGTGTATGTCTCCTGATGCGATGCCATGTGAGGAACACAGCATCGACTATGACGTAGTCTTACTAAAAATGCTTAGTCTTCCAGAGTAAAGGTCCATATACAGGAAATACATGGAATAGAGGAAAAAGTCAAGACATCATATAAAACATGAGGTTTCAACAATTCAATGAGACTGGTCTCCTGGAAAAAAAATCAATGTCAGAAAAAAAGCAAGATGTGATTTTTATATTAAAAGGAAGTAACAAGCAAACACAAGCACCTTGAAAAACTGGTTCTTATAAAGAGACCTTTTTTGAGGAAACAGAAACTTCGTATTTGGGCTATATGTCAGATGTTATTTGGGAAATAGACTAACTTTCTTTGAGGTGACAATAGTATTATGGATAAGTAACAGAAGGTCCCTTATTCTTGGGAGATACCACTGAAGTATTGTATTTGGAAGCAAAGTAGTATGTCTGCAACTTACTTTCAATTTTTAGATGAAAACAGCTCTCTCCTCTCTCTCCTTCTCATTCACTCATTCAAATAAAGGTGAGAAACTGCAAACTTTACCCTGCAATATATCTCTTGAAAATCCAGAATGACAATACTGACAATTCTAATTAGTTCTACAATTAAGAAACCAATTTATGAAATTAATGTTTTCCAAACTTACTTGACCACAGAACTTCATTTTCAATGAATGTTTTTAAGAGCATATGGAACTGGTTCCAATGAAACTGATCTGAAGAGATCTCTTAAAATGAGTATATGTACAGTAATGGACAACAGCAAAGGAAATAACTTTGCAAATTGTTTATATTAATTTCAATTTTATTTCCCTTAAAACATTTCATGACTGTCTTACTAAGCGTGAGAAGTCAAGGAGACATTTTAAAAAATGGACCTTATTATTTTTTAGCCTTATTTCCTGTAGAAAATTGTTTGGTTTATTTTATAACCATTGACCATTATGGTAGGTACCTTTGTTTTTAACCTTACTTTTTTTAATTCATTATTACGTTGTAATCATCTTTTCATGCCATTAAAAACTTTGAAACATACAAATCCTCCATATATTTTCTTAAACTTACACCTGTTTCTTTTTTTTTTTAAGACTGGAGATCTTTTTTAAAGATGACAGATCTGGAGATCTGTCGCAAAGAGTTGGACACTACTTAGCGACAGAACATGCAGGCACAGTGTGTTATTAATAATAGTATTTTTAATTCTGTGTTTGTTGAGATCATTATATATTTTTCTTCTTTAGTCTATTATTAATAACTTAGTAAATAATTTCGATTTTCAAACTCTGTCCTTGGAATTCTCCAGGCAAGAATACTGGAGTGGGTTGCCATTCCCTTCTCCAGGGGATCTTTCTGACCCAGGCATCAAACCTGGGTTTCCTGCACTGCAGGCAGATTCTTTACCGTCTGATCCACCAGGGAAGCCCCAGTCTATTATTAATAACATACTAAGTAATTTTGATTTTCAAACTTGAAGCAGGTTTGCATTCCCAGGTTAAATCTCATGTGTTTGTGATGTTTATGGTGCATCTTGGTGAAGTGCCATGTGTACCCAAAAAGACTGTGTGTTCTGCTCTAGTTGAATGGGGTATTCTGCAAATGTTAATTATATTAATTCAGTTGATAGTGTTGCCCAGGTCTTCTAGTCCCTGCAAATTATCTGTCTACTTGTTCTATTGAACACTGTATTTTGAATTTTGCAGAATTACTATAATATTGAATATGTACCATAAGGTCACCCTCAGTGTCCCAACGGCTTTGAATTCCTCCACCGTTACCTTGTTTCTGGGTGGGGGCTGATGTGGCTGAGTGTTTCTCAGTGTCTGCTTGGACTTCATTTTTAAGTCCTTGTGCTGTAACTGGGTTAGGTACTCCATCCCCTCCCTTACCCCTCCTCCGGTGGGTGGCACACCATTGTTCCTCGTTGTTGTTCAGTCGCCCAGTCGTGTCCAGTTCTTTGTGACCCCGTGGACTGCAGCACGCCAGGCTTCCCAGTCCTCCACTATCTCCCGGAGCTTGCCCAAACTCAAGCGCATCAAGTTGGTGATGGCATCCAACCGTCTCATCCTCTGTCGCCCCCTTCTCCTCCTGCACTCAGTCTTTCCCAGCATCAGGGTCTTTTCCAGTGAGTTGACTCTTCTCATCAGGTGGCCAAGGTATCAGAGCTTCAGCATCAGTCCTGTACACTTTCCTGACCCAGGTATTGAACCCAGGTCTCTTGCATTGCAGGCGAATCCTTTGCCATCTGAGCCAACCAGAGAAGGCCCATTTACTTGTTGCTCTCTGCTTTTTAGCCTGGCCATGGGAGGCTGGTGCAGGGTGTGCTCTTACTAAGCCTCAGTCCAAGAAGTCACTGTGTCCCTTGGTTTGGAGGCATGGTCTTTTCAGTGTCCCTGACCCTCCCTCCGGTTTTAGAGGTTGTTTTTTTGTTTTTTTCCCTTCCTCTTCCTTTTTCTAAGCTGCCGAAGGCTCTTACTATTTCCCTAAGGGAAACTTGGTTTTTGTCTTTCTTGCAGGCATTTAAGTCTTTTGTTCCTTAGGGACAATAGGGAAGAAGGATCCAGGCAGTCTTTCCTCAGGTGGCTGCTGTTCTGTCCCTCAGGGCTACCCCAGGAAGGACAGAGGACAAAGGACACATGCTCTGAACTCACCTGTGTCTTTATAAGGACCAGTGGAGGTCCTGAGAAGAGCCTGAAAGTTGGGTGTGAATTCCTTTATATTGCAGCCCCCTATGTGTTCTGTGTTATGTATTCTAAGAATATAATCTTGCTAGCTGTCTCTCTGCCTTAGCAGTGTGTTATCAGTGTTGGCTGAATTCTCCTAAGTGTCCAGGAGAGCCTGTCCTGGGTAAACAAGGGCTCCTGTAACATCTCGGACTTCAAATTAGCTGACTGCCCTACTGCCGTCCCTTTCTCATAGGTTCAGGACAGAATATTAGTTTGCAAATTGTCCAGCATTTATGCTTAAAGATGATAGTGGTGCTTTTTCCAGTTTTCTATATCCCCAGTGGAACCAGAAGTGTTTCTGAATCTTCATTGGGGGTTTCAATTTATCATCTTAGTACTTTTATTTATTAGCTTTTTTTTTTTTTTAAATAAGGAAAATCTTCCCCTCATGAAGAAGGTAGAATCTATAGGCTTGTTTTAAAAGGCAGGGTAAATGCTCAGTTCTTTTTCTTTGATTCCCAGTTTTCAGAAAAGAAGTTAGCGTAATAGTCACCAATAATACTGGGATATGAAAGGGCCAAATTGTGGAAATTCATTTGGCAGAATACCGGTCCAGCAAGAAACATCCAGCACCAAATTAGTTTCAGACCTCTCTTTAGTTGGACATACTGGAAGAGTAAATTAAAGAATCAAGGTACCAACTTTGTTAACCTCAGAATTTGCTGCTGTCATATTTCTTAACAGTGTACCTGGCTATAATTACAAGTCCTAAAGCTCATGCCAGGAATAATAATACCACGGGAGCCTTTGTAGAAGAAATATCGAAATCCCTATTATTTCAAGAGGCTTGTGCACATTTACTACCATTAACAGAAATCTTGTCCTGTTCCGTTGGCAGTCTCAGCTTTTATAAACGAATCCAAGAGGCAGCTGATGCCACAATAATAGAAAAATTCTGGATGAGAGCCATCTCTTTCTTTGAGTCAAAAGGCAGATGCCAACTAGGAACATTAGCTCATTGCATTTTCCTCTCCCCCTCCCCCACATCCTTCCATGTATAATTTGTGCCTTTTTTTTTTTTTTTTTTTTTAAAATAGCCTGCCACCAAGTTCAGCTGTCAGTTGGGTACAAAGCTGTGTCCTTTTCAACTTCTGTCTGCCAGCCTGGGGCATGTGTACTGGTTTAAACTGGAAATCCTCATGACATGTGGAGTAACGTGTGTTGCTTTTCCTAGACTCCTCTGAGAGGCAAACGGCCACAGTCACACTCTGGCTCTCTTGTGAAAATCAAGCAGAGTTGTCACCCCTTCCCCACACTGTACAGTTGGGGTTACTGGCTGGCCATATGTGGAGCTATGGTGGGATAAACTATAATACAAAGGTCTTGGCTTTAGATTGAAATGGGTTCCTGCTTTGTCTCTTAAGTCCTCACATGTAATATTAACCAGGGGAGCCATATTGGAAAAGAGTGTCTAGGTTCCAAACTAGTATGTAGGGCTTTTGTTGCTAAAAGATCACTTGACAGTATCTTTGAATCCTGTTTATAGGCATTTATATTCATAGGGACCAATTCAGGTATATTTTAAGTGAAAAAAACAAAGAGAGGATTTAACTGAGTTGTCTGTTTTGCCTTTTATTGAAGCTACACCAAAGTATATGCAAATGACATTTGTTTATTATTGTATGGAAAATTTTGAAAAAAATGGAGTAAATTACATACATGTTTTTAATCTTTCATCATATGGTACATCATATGGTACGAAGAGAAAAGGCTTAGAACCGCAGTGGTCTGAGCGTCAGTCCTCACTGAACTAACTTTACTTTAGATGTGTGTCACTGAAACTAATCAGATGTTTGCTTTATTACTATTCTTTTTTTAATAATAAGAGAGTTGAAGTGGGTCCCCTTCAAAGTTTTCTTTCTTTTCCATTCTTCTGTGGTAATGGACTGAGTAGGCAGGCATAGCCAGAAAGAAATGGGGACATTGAGAGGTATCAGGCATTGACGCGTTTGTCATCTAGGTCTCAGGGCTGATGGCTAAAAGATCATTTCTGTATCCGAAGATAAAGTCACACTACTGTCTAAGGCAGATCTACATTGATATGTAAATACGTTTGATGGTGGTACCTTCTTTAGTCGCTTGATTATGTGAGTCTTCACTGGCCCAATGCAGGCATAATGCAGTTGGTGATTTTTAACGTATGCAAATGTTCACGGCTGGCCTGCTTGGCTTTGCAGGCGTGTTGGAGGCCAGGACAGAGATGCACAGCTCATTCTGTGTGACCACTTAACTTTTTTTTTTTTTAAGTAATTTGATGTGTTTTCCCCTAGGAAAACTTTCTCTATAATGAAAAACTGCCATCTGCCAGATTTCCTGAAAGCAATTTCATCACAGAACGCTTCCTTTAGATTACTGGTTCTTACTCCCTACTCTCGACATTAGATATTCATTTCAGTGAGTAAAGTTTGATATTCGAGACTGTAGCTAGATGTGAAATTGTGCGTGTAAAGAAATATAAATACATGCTTTTTCAAACCTGTGAACTAACATGTGAATATATCCCAGTCAGGAAGGGAAAGAATGAAATAAGTGGACCAAGGTTCTGTTTAGGTTGCTATTGGGAAGGAGCAGGCCTCTGTTGAGGCTTTATACTTAGAAAGATTAACTCTATCTTGGCCACTGCTAAAATAAAAAAAAAATAAAAATAATGATACATGGAATTGAAACACATTTGAGAAATTGACATTAATAGTTCTTTGTGAATTATTTTTTGATTTTCCCTTTGCCACCTACCCCCACAATCACCATTTATTTAAAGTATTATTCAGATGCTAATGAGTAGATTTAACAATAAACAAAACTCGAATGAAGTAGTTCCACCCACCCACATCTTCTCCATCCTGTTTTGGGGGCTAGCAAGTCTTAGTGGTTGCAGGAATGTTGCCTGGTGGATTGGTCACATTGCTCTGGATGACTGTTCATTCTGTTCCTTAGCAAATCCCTCTTGGAGTCCCTTGTCTGTGTGTGATACTGTTGCGTAATAACAGGGTACAGAAATGAGTAGGTCTTCTTCTTTGTTATCAAACCCAAAGTATTATTCTTTTTGCTGACTGACAGGAGATTTAAGTGACTTCACTTCAGCTACCCCAATATATTGGATTTAGGAAAGAGATAAAGTAACTTTTGAAATGAGTTGGTCCTTTTACTTATCCATCTATGAAATTCTCTGTTTCAGCAACTGTGATTCCTTAAGCTGTGTAAGAATCTTATAGAATATCAAATTTATTAATATGATGATTTGGATACTCAGGTTATCTATACAATTTTTTTCTTTTTTTAATCTGTACAATCTTTAATACCAAAGTTATTGATGGGTATATTCAGTGTCTCATAAGATCAGACTTAACTGGAGAAAACTCTTTTAATATAGGCCTGTTTAAGAGATTCCTCATTCCTATAAAATGTTTTAATTAGGAAGAGAGTTGTCAAATAGTGCTTTAAAATTATAGTAGATTCTATATTCTTATTAATCAAACAATTGGAAGTGTGAAAATTTTTCTAATTATATGTATCTATACTAAAATAGGAAACAAAACATATTCTCTTTTGATTGGAGCTAAAGGCCTAGACTTTGTTTCATTGACTCAGCAGTTGATATTTTAATGAACAAAATTAAATAAATTAATTTTTTAATTTGAGCCTTTCTTATAACATATACCATATAATTGTACCATATAATTTTAAGTACATAACTGCAGTCTTGGGGAGGGACCTCTTATATCAGTCCTTTGCTTAATTTACTTAAATTATTTTTAAAGTAGGTAATGGAGAATGATATAAGACCATACCATTTTCAAACACAAATGACACGGAGAATGACCTTAAAGGTCACCATTGTCTGACCCTTGACGTTACCCAATGAGGAAGCAGACTAGGGGAAGTCAAGAGACTTACATCCTCTCACAGCGTGTATCTGTGTCTGTTAACTGTGGACAGTGGCCTGCCCTGGGGATGCCGGAGCCACGTAGGTCGGGTTCCCCAGGCATGAGGATCCTGGGAGCCAGGACCTCCCTGGAAGGTGCGAGACTGAATCCACATTTCCTCGTGCTCCTATGAGTCCAGGTGGGACTCATAGCTGAACCTTAAATTAGTTTCCACATCCGTCTTCTGGGCTGCCTGCAAATGGAATTCCCAGCTTTCTCCCAAAGTCCTCCCTGAATTCCAGACGTCCCGGGGTGGGTGTTGCTGAGGGCCTGAGACACGTGGTGATGAGCACCTGAGCTCAGTTCAGTTACTATGGTCTTCTAGAATTTGGACAAGTGTTGTCATGCTGGTTAGAAAAGAATATATTAACGTGGAAAATACAAATCACCAAAAAGAAAAGACAAAAATTAGTTCATAACTCCATCACCCACATTAAAACCACTCACATTGAATCCTTGCAGCTACCCATAAGATAGGCACCCAGAAGAAACCGCTGTACATGTTTTGGTGATTTTTTTCCAGGTCCATGAGCATTAATGATTCTGTGCCAGGAAGGTTCACATCCCCACACAGAAGCCTATGAGATAAGCATTTGTCTTTGTAGTCATTGTTTTAGATTGGGAAACAGAGAAGTTAATTGGCAGGCCCGGGGTCACATGCTGAGTGGCAGACAACAGTCGAGAAGGCCAGACTCCTCTATTCTTTGCTGGGACACTTTCTACATTGTCCAACATAGCCTCTTCAGGAAAAGCGCTTGTGGGCTGCTGTGAATTGTCAGCTATGGAAGAGTCCAGCGTGAATCTGTCTGTAGCCCTCCACACAGTCAGCCCGCATGGCTGAGCTGGAGTTATGTTTGTATTCTTGGAGGTGGATTGGCCATTGCAATCATCCTGACACCAGAACACTGAAAACTCTTAGGTAGACATGGTATGATAGTACAGTCTCAGCTAAATTGAAAAAGATAATATCACTTACAGAATGACAGTGACATTTCTCTTACTGTTGTCTTTGCATCATTGGCCAAGTTCTTTGGTTGATTTTTTTTTTTTTTAAGTAAAAGAAATCCTGGCATTAATTAAGAATTGTGAAATCAATAGTTTGTATAAGAGAAGAATGACCTTCTTATGGCAAGAAACTTGCGTCTTAGATATCTAATAGAACACACACCAAAAAATATGCTTCCTATAGACAGTCATAGATAATCTTCTGGGCAGTCGTTTATTTCTACCAAAAATTATAGCATGTGAGTTTGAAAATATTGTTTTTACTGTGGGCTCAATTAATGTCATTTGAATTGATATTTGCACTGCTTATTTAAATAGAACTCAATTTTTCTTCAATGGCTTTCTTTTTAGAAAAAGATTCATAACAAAAAGGAATATATGTGCTTGCACTAAGAGTGCCTTAAGACATCAGAATTTTACACTGAGCTACCGCCTGCCAATGCAGGAGATAAAGGAGACATTAGTTCAATCCCTAGGTTGGGAAGATCCCCTGGAGGAGGAAATGGCAGCCCACTCCAGTATTCTTGCCTGGAAAATCCCATGAAGAGAGGAGCCTGGAAGGCTACAGTTCATGGGATCACAAAGAGTCAGACACAACTTAGCTACTGAGCATAGACAAAAACAGCAACATTTTACACATTCTTCTAGCTCCTTGCTGGGCTTCCCTGGTGGCTCAGGCGGTAAAGAATTCGCCTGCAATGCAGGAAACTTGGGTTTGATCCCTTGGTTGGGAAGATCCGCTGGAGGAGAGGGTATGGCAACCCACTCCAGTCTTCTTGCCTGGAGAATCCCCATGGACAGAGGAGCCTGGCGGGCTACAGGTCCATGGGGTCATAAAGAGTCGGACATAGCTGAGCGACTAAGCAGCAGCTAGCTCCTTGTTAATAGGAATCATTCATGTGAGAATTTTCACTGTCTTTTACTCAGCCTCTTGGATCTTACTCGGAGTTGCACGTGTTCATCCATTTTGTTGTGTTGTTTTGCTAGTGAGAAAAATCAAGAGTCATGTTGGTTTCCATTTATTACAGAATCACAAATAGCTTTCAAAGTGGTCTAGTTTCATCACATGGCAGTTCTCCAAGGATTCAAAACTATTTATAATTCTGTTGTATTTTGTTATGGAGAGCCAGATGTGAGAGTCATGCATAATATGTATTTATATATCTTCGTGAATCTCAATTAGGGATCAGCAGTCTTCCTGTGTCACATCTGTGTTATTTAAATCTACTTTTGTTGTAACACAGGACCAAAATTGTGCAGTGTTATGAAGATTACTATAAATATTAAACTGATTAAAATTACATTGTAATCATCTGCTTTAGAAAAATTGCAAATGGCCTAATCATGCCCCAAAAGGAAGTAGGTGAAATAAATCATGATCTAGAATAATACTCAGCCACTAAAAAGAGAAACAGGTTCACAGTGAGTCAAATGAGCAAGATATAGCAGTATTCTAAGTAGAGACACATCTATTTTTGTAAGACCTAGTAAATGTACTATAAAAAAGATTGGAATAATATTTAGCAAAATGCCACTCATCCTATTTCTCAGGAATAAGATTATGGTGACTTACTTTCTTGTTTTGACTTCATGCCATTCTCTCAGATGTCTGCAAAATCATGTAGAACTTTTATTTTAAAAAAATATGAAAATCTACACATTGCTAAGAATATGCAGTATTGGCCTTCCTCTTCTTTGATGTTATCCGCAGCCCCACTCTGTTAAAGGCATCAGGTTGTTTTTTGTAGAGAAATGCAGAGAAAACTCCACCTCACGCCTTCACCTCCAGCCTCTGTGAGCTACTTACTCCATCAGAGTGATGAGAGAGATCGTGCAGAGCTGATATCGAAACTAGGATCTCTCTACATCCAGTCCCCACTTTTCCTTTTTGCTCATTTCCTTCTTTCCCTTCTCATCTATCCTTCAATCCTTCCAGGCTAAAAGTATCCACATACTCTGGGCAGGAAGAACAGTGGCTTCAGTGACCAGTAGCTAGCTCTCCCTGGCTGCTTCAGTGATTTCTTTCTTTTTTTTTTTTCTTTAATTAATTTTTTTTAATTGAAGGATAATTGCTTTACAGAATTTTGCTCTTTTCTGTCAAACCTCAACATGAATCAGCCATAGGTATACACATATCCCCTCCCTTTTGAACCTCCCTCCCGTCTCCCTCCCCATCCCTCCCATCTGGGTTGATACAGAGCCCCTGCTTGAGTTTCCTGAGCCAGACAGCAAATTCCCAGTTGGCTATCTATTTTACATATGGTAATATAAGTTTCCCTGTTACTCTTTCCATACATCTCACCCTCTCCTCCCTCTCCCCATGTCCGTAAGTCTATTCTCTTTGTCCGTTTCTCCATTGTTGCCCTGTAAATTAAGGGATCCAGAACACACTGGATCCTATCTCAGTGGAGTGTTCGAGAACCAGGGCACCAGCATTGCCATCTGACTTTACAGTTCACAGAAGTTAAAGCTGCACACATTTTACCAAGCACATTTTTTTCAGATCAGTTGTGCATCACCTCAGTGGAAGGTGTCTAGTGATCGACACTCAGAAGTTTGGGTCTCCAAGAAAAGGGGGAGTCTGGCATGCTTTCTGTGGAAGAGAATTTTTATATCGCAAAATATACTTTTTGTGTTTCTAGGAAACAGTGGGAGTTGACTCTAGGATCATAGTGTTCAGGATTCCCTGCAAATCCCTACAGAACAACACAAAACCCAGTAGTATGTAATTTTCATCTCAGTGAGACTAAAAGGAGCTCGGGGTGATGCCGAAATAAAATGTAGCCTAGCCCACCGACATTAAGGGAGATAAAGTGTTTAATCAGTGTCTTCTAGAAAGAAGTGACATCTGCATGGAACACCTGCTGTCTTCATTATAACTTTAAATGAGCTGTGTCTCTGGGGGTTAGCAGGCCCTTCTTTTGGCACACCGTGCTGTGACAGAGATAAACTTTAAGCCCCAAGTAATTCTCCATCGTGTGGAAGATGCTTTTTAGGGAGACATGTGGGGGTAAGGAGGAAAATGAGCCCCTGCCTTAGATCACTCAGGCCCAGCGAGGACCATCTTGAACATAGCTTTGACACTGTGACACTTGTCAGGTTATGACAATGTTTTCTTACCCCCTCGGCAGCCCTAATTATTTGCTAATTATTATCATTTTAATGTTTTATGCATCAGGAAGGCATGAAGACAGCGTTTCTTGGTTTATGGGCATAGCTGTTTCCTGGAATTCTGGATTTCTTTCTTTTTTTAATTTTAATTTTGAACTTTTTATTTTGTCTTGGGGTGTCACTGATTAACAATGCTGTGATGGTTTCAGGGGAACAGTGAAGGGGCTTAGCCATACGTGTACATGGACCCTGTCTCTTTCAAACTCCCTCCCACCCAGGCTGGCACGTAACACACGTTCTTTGTGCTCTACAGTAGGCCCTTGTTGGTTATCCATTCTCAATATAGCAGTGTGCACATGCCCGTCCCAGACTCCCCTAACCGCCCCTCCCCCTCTGGCAACCATCAATGCGCTCTCTAAGTCAGTGAATCTCTTTCTGTTTTGTAAGTTTATCTGTAGCATCTCTTTTTAGATTCCACATATAAGGAATGTCATAAGATATTTCTCCCTCCCTGTCTGACTTAAACTTCAGTCAGTATGACAATCTCTCGGTCCATCTGTGTTGCTGCAAATGGCATAATTTCACTGTGTGCTTTGAGGAAGGGATCTGAGTAGTCACTGAGCACCACCCATGTTGATGGCTTGTTTCTCTTACACTTTGGCTCATTACCGCAGGAGCAGACCGTCCTGCATGTGAGGGACAAGGAGGCATAGAAGGGGAAGAGCAGCAAGGAGCGCTTTCTCAGAGCCTTTCAAACCAGTTACCATTCTGGCAGATTATCATCTAACCAAGAATGATTTCCATACGCGGTGGCTGTGAAAATGATGTTTAAGCGGCCATGTGGTTCATCTTATTAGCCTGAGGGGAAAGTAACTCACCACCAAACCCTGCCATGGTGTAGATAGGATTGTTTGAAACCCAAATCAAAACATCTGCTGTTTTTCAACTGTGCGAACCTAAGGCTTTGTCCCCGTACAGCTGCTGTGCACTCCAGCCCTTAGACCCTGACACCAGACAAGGGGGACATCTTCAGAGTTAATGAGCTATTAGGACATTCTTTCCTGTCAATTAGCTGGTAGAATAATGAGATCAAATGAGCACTGTCCTTAAAAAACACCCAGACTTGTATTTTCTAAAAAGAGTGTCTTTCTCTGCTGTTTTAGTGACATGAATAGACAGACAACTGTTTAACATGAAAATAAAAACTGCACCTACAGCAGACAGAAGAGAGATATACAGACAGGATCCTACTTACTCTAAACTCAGGATTCACAGATTTTCCTCTTGAGTGGATGTAATGACATCATAACAACTGCTTTCACCTTGATTGTCCTAAAGACTGGCAGACAAATAATTAGGGGGTGAGCATGTTTTCTCGTGTGAATACATATATCATATCTAAAGTTTGAGGCAATCTAGGTATCAATCCTAAATTTGAATTAGTGGGCTCCAGACCATGGACCATCTAAGGATTTTGATTTTCCCCTGAATGTGATGAGAAGTTAGGGAAGGGTGTGACCAAAGGAGAGAGGGGACCATGGGGAAAGGCCCTGAGATGAGAGGGTGGCCCATTGTAGGTACTACAGTGGTTGCAGCAGCAATAGATTTTTCAGTGTGCGGATCAGAGTGGCAAATGGGTGGGAATTGGGTTGTCAGACTCATTAAGGGTTTTGCACTTGACCTTGGAGACAGGGGAAACCATTGAGACTCGAGTGCGGGGGTAGCAACAAGGTGAAATCTGGATTTTAAGCTCACTTTGCTTTGTGTGGGTTCCAGGAGAGAGATGGAATTTGAGTTCCAGCATGCCAGGCACCATTATTTAGTGACATATGCATGTGTATATATGTGTATGTGCGTGTGTATATATGTGAGCATGTATGTACATGTGTGTTCACTCAGTCCGACAACTGCAAATGAAGGGTTACTATTTACCCATTTCAGAGAAGAGGAGACTAAACTCAAGGCAGGGAAACTGGGGTCCCTTAGCTAATAAGTCATATACAGAGATTTGAGCCCAAGGAGTCTTGGTTCCAGAGTCTGTTTACTTCATCATTACATTGTTTTGCCTTTCATATTGTATTGCTAGGGTCATTGTCATAATATTTTACTTGATAATTAATATAGTTAATAGTATTCTAAATGCTACTAGTATTTTACTAGCTTAATGAACTGTTTTTGGTGTTCATACTCATAGGAATGAAATTAAAAATTGTAATTAGCTAGTTTTCTGTAAAATATTCATCAAAAACTTTCAGGCTTCCCTGGTGGCTTAGTGGTAAAGAGTCCACCTGCCAAGGCAGAAGACACGGATTCAATCCATGATCCAGAAAGATCCCACATGCCACAGAGTACTAAGTTCGTGTGCTATTAACTACTGAACCTGTGCTCTAAAGGCCGGGAACCAAAACTGCTGAGCCCACATGCCACAACCTGCTGAAGCCTGTGTGCCCTAGAGCCCACGCTCTGCAACAAGAGAAGCCACAATGAAAAGCCTGCACGCTGCCGCTAGAGAAAAGCCCGAGCAGCAATGAAGACCCAGCACAGCCAAAAATAAAAATAAATAAAAATTTAAAAAAAAAAAAAGGTTCATCAAAAAGTTTCAAATTAAGTTTTCCAAATAGAGGTTTTTTAATGTCTTCTTGGTCAACGTTAACCTTCCTATGGGAATTTCTACTACACATTTCATGGTTGAGAGTTTCCAGAACCTTCAGTGGAGACGTGTGAAAGTGGAGGGAATATAAAATCCCCGGATGTTTTCCACCCCACAGCTAACACTCAGCCAACGATAGACAAAATCTTCCACTTCAGTGGAAAGTTAGAAAAGATGATATTAAATGGAGGAGAGTGGACTTTTATGAAAGGTACAGCTCACTGTTATCAAGGAGAATTAAAGGAGTATTTGTGACCACACTTGGTTTTTGGAAAAAAGAGAATCACCATTGGATCCAGCATGACTATGGGTCCATCCAAGGCCTATAAGACAAGAAAGGTCAAGTGTACTGTTACTGAGTAACTCAAGACGATGTTTCAGTGATTTGTGATTTTCAATCCTGACTGCCAGTCAGAATCATCTGAGGACCTTTTAAAAATTATTGGTGCCTGGACCCCCAAATAAACTAGAGTCCACAGCCAGTGGGGCAGGGGTGAGGGTGTGTACACGGAATCAGCCATGTGGGTGCAGGCACTAGGAATGCGTTATGAGCATCCTGTGATTCTTGCAGGTCTTCAGGTGGGGAGCTCCTTGAGGACAAAGGAGAGAGGTTTCCATTTATCTCTGTGTCACTCTCTAGCTGTAGAAGAAGACAGAGGGTACCTTTTTAAAAACTTTTTTTTTAATTGAAAGTACAAATAGTACCATCCATTTAGTAGTTACCTAGATTTCTAAATTCTATGTAATGTTTAGAATATATGGAAAACCCATATTGTGCCAGGTATGAGCAAGGTAGCCACCCCTCTTCCCCTTAAATGAAGATTAAAACCAAAGTCTCTGCCTGCAGGAAACTTAGTTAAGTGGAAGAGAGAGAGAGAAGGTTGGAAGGAGAGAACTAAGAAGGAATCAGCAGAAACAGCCGTTGTCTGGGTGAACCTGTTGTTAATCAAAGAGAAGGGTGACTGATGGTCTGGAATATTTAGGAATGGGATGGATTGATGGGAGGGAGAGAGGAAGAGAGAGTGGGTTGTGAGTGGTTTCCTCTTAGGTTTCCATGAAAAGAAAGGAAACCATTAAAACCAACTTACATCACATACTAATTCTTATTGGAAATCATGCAATTAAGAAACTGTAGAACAGCATGTTTGTTTTTCATTTACTCTGTTTTTTAGGCTTGCCTTTATTGATGAGGAATGTTGACATAAGCATAAAGCAGCACATTTTAATGATTATTGCTTGTAGTGTGTTTTCTTTTTTAATTATTTTGCCTTTTAACATGTTTCTTATTACAGAGGCATGAGGTTCTTTTCCAGGCCTTTTAGTGATTAGGAAATTTGCAATTCACAAGAGCACCAATTAGAGATGATTATAACCTGACGGGCACGACTCTGCCATCTGAGGAGAACTCAGCTGACACTTGCAGAAACTGTGCAAAAAAAATGTTAGTCTAAGAGCCCGTGGCAGCAGTTTGGCCTTATAAGAATTCCGCAGAGTTCTTGTTTGTAATAATATAGTCATTCCTTGGATTATAATAGCTCTGTAAGAGCCTTTGCACTCACCACCTTGGTCCTAACCCCCTTGGCACAGTGCACCCTAGAAAGAGAAGGTATTGGCTGGAGCCACACGGCTCGACCACTCGTCCTGGAGTCTGCAGCATCATACTCCCTGTTCAGAGCTGTTTTTTACTGTATCCTCCAAGTTCACTTTTAAGCATAATATGCAATCAGAAAAATGAAGGGGATTATTCAAAGAGTAATAATACACATTCTCACCATTACAACTGTAGGATTGGCCAAAAAAATTGTTTGGGTTTTTCATAAGCTGTTATGGAAAAAAACCCAAACGAACTTTTGGGCCAACCCAATACATATCCCCCTCTACCTTAGAGGGTTGTCAATAAGATCCTTTGGTGCCTGCATTTGCTTTGAGGAGTGTCTGTTGGCCAACTAGAGCAGAGAGGTGAGGATCTATCCTTTAAAATAAATGTTAACAAGTTCGATTGACCAGCTTGCATCAGCTTGTTTTCTAACATGATGTTGGGAACTCTGGTGGGTTTTCTGGCATCTTGTATTTAACTGAGCTTTCTTGTGGATGGATCCAGAACATTCTCCAACTAGATTTTCTTCTTATGCATTGAGTGTCGTGATGCTGTGAATTTTTGGCCAGATTCATCTTTAATTAATTGATTAAATTAAGTATCAAATGATTTTTAAGACAAAATTAGGAGTCAACTTATATTTTCTTAGTCTAATTTTATAACCTTTGTACACAATTGGATTTTCAGTTGAAATCAGCCCTAGTATTGATGTTTTGCTAAATGCCAAACATTAGCTCTTTAAATTGAGGGGGACTCCAGCAAATGCTTCTCATTCATTCCCTAAACACTCCCAGCAGCATCCATGTGTTGGGCCATCTTCACACAGTCAGAAATGTGCGTCTTTGGAAGGACCTTTTAAAGCAGCATAAAGCGAGAATAATTCTCTGTTTTGAGCCCCCTTGCCCAAGTTGCTGCTTAAGATGATCAAAAAGTTGATTAACCCAACTTAATTTAAAATTGTCTTAAGGTAGTTATTTTACGGTAGTTATCAGATACAGTTCATCTAGACAGCCGAAGCTTTGCCTATCAAGAATTTGGTTTTTTTCTTTTGAACTTTTTATTTTATATTGGGGTATAGCTGATTAACACTGTTCTGATAGTTTCAGGTGGACAGTGAAGGGACTCAGCCACACATATACATGTACCCATTCTCCCCCATCAAGGCTGCCACATAACACGGGGCAGAGTTCCCTGTGCTATACAGTAGCTGCTTGTTGGTTATCCATTTTAAATATAGCAGTGTGTACACATCCCTCCGTTTCCCCCAGGCAACCATAATGATGACTGTGTTTTAAAAAACATGTAAAGCAGGGAAACAGGGCAAAGATAGGAAGAGCCGAGAGTCTGTCTCCGCCTCAGTCTGTGAGGAAGCCCTTTGCAGCCTGCCTTTCACGCCTCCACACAGTGTGGGCTTCACAGCCAGTCAGGCCCCAGTTGGAGTCCCAGCTGTCTCTCCTTCATCAGCGAACAAGGTAATTAGGGGATTTATGGGGATTCTGTGGCTGGTGGTTAGACCCTCCTCTCGAGGCTGTGGTGACAGCCGCCTGAGTCCTGGGATGAGTGCCCCCCACCCCCCAGCACCCAGAGAAGGCCCTGGGAGAGCTCCTCCTCTTTCACACGTGCTGTCTTTGCTTATCTTAGGCCACTGGCTAACATATATCTTTTGGCATTCATTTCAAGCCTTCCTAGAGATATCTCCAAAAATGATGATAATTGCAATGAATGCTTAAGCACTAATATTTAGCAAGCCCCCTTGTATATACCAGGCCCAGCAAGGACATTACATGCATTTTTACCTCCTGAGCTACCAGGGAAGCCTTACATGCGTTTTAAAAAATTTACTTTGTATAAGAACTCATGAGGCAGGGCACAGTTGAGGCATATATATTAAACGTATTAGGGCTTGGTTCTGATTCCAAAGCACTGCATCCTGCTCCAAGGATCTCCATCTCAGAGTGTGAAATTCTGTTTCTACCCCCATCCAAAGCCTCCTGGGTGGCTCAGTGGTAAAGAAGCTGCCTGCCAGTGCAGGAATCAGGGTTCTATCCTTGGCTCGGGAAGATCCCCTGGAGAAGGAAATGGCAACCCATTCCAGTGTTCTGGCCTGGAGGATCCCATGGACAGAGGAGCCTGGTGGGCTGCAGTCCATGGGGTTGCAAGAGAGTCAGATACAACCTAGCAACTGAAACAACAACTGAACAACAGTCAGCCAGCGCATACCTTGAGCTGGGTGCTGGTCTAAGCCCTTTCTATGTATTAACTGAATTAAGGTTCACCGTAACTTTCTGCAAGGTCCGTTGATGTTCCCATTTTTCAGATGAGAAAACCAAGGCACAGAGGGGCTCAGTAACCTTTCCACTTACCCAAGGTCACAGAGTGTAAACTGGGTCTCAAACTCTGGTTCTTAAAGCCCCCAGCTGTCCTTCCCCTTTACACTTAAGCAGTTCTTAACACTTGTTTACAATAAGTCTCAGACTAATTAATGAAAAGACAGGAATTCTCTCCTCCTCACCTTAACCATCCCAGCTATTCTTTCTGCTTTTCCAGTAAACTTACAGAATTCTTTTCCTTATCCTTGCTACAGTCCTTCTGAAGTAGTGATATATTGACTGTTTCATCCAAAGGCTAAACCAAGACTAACGCCTAAGCAAGGAAGAACAAATAGTGAATTCATTAACTGGGAATCTATTTACAATCCCCAAGGCTCATTGTGCAGGCAGTGCTTCTGTATCATTTAGAGTTGCTAATAAACGAAAGTCTTTGCATCTTTCCAAGCGTCTTGATATTTACCAGTCTCATATTTTACCATAGGAAGCGGCTTCAACAAGCATATTCATGTGTTGACAGTTCTAATTAATACAAGTAATTAGTCCTGACAGTAGAACTGTGAAAAGAAGACCCATTCATAAATTTGCTAATTATGTCACTCTGCTCAGAATTTAATTGCAGTCTAGTCTTTAATCATTTCTGTATATGGGCAAAAGGCCAGCTGACTAAATTCTTCAGACTTTTACATTTACCACTCATAAAGGAATTTTGTCAAAATTAATTTATCATTGGAACATAACAGTCTGGTGTGCAGAAGTGGTGAAGAACAGAGCTCCTTCTGCAGAGAAACAAACAGGAGAATGGGGAAAGCCAGGCAAGGAAGGAGGGAGGGAGAGACGAAGTCATCAAGAGCATCTACATCCTTTCTTACGTATCTACATCTACGAGGTTTTGTGTACTCATATTTCAGTGTTTTTCTAAAAAGTCAGGTAGTTTTATTTAGGCTCTTCATATGCTCATGGTACAGAAAATTTCAAGACAATTTGTTACCCGGACCCAAAGTTGAGCCCTCTTCTCTCTGATGTTAATAGCCTACTTTTCAAACAAGGACGTCTGTTTTAAAACAGGGTTTTTCTAACTGAGCTCTATTAACCTCGTCTGTGTGTGTGTGTGTGTGCGCGCGCGCATGTGTGTGCTCAGTCATGTCCAACTCTCTGTGACCCCGTGGACTGTAGCCTACCAGGCTCCTCTGTCCATGTCTATGGGATTTCCCAGGCATGATTATTAGAATGGGTTGCCATTTCCCCCTCCAGGGGATCTTCCCAACCCAGAAATCGAACCCACATCTCCTGTGTCTCCTGCATTGGCAGGTGGGTTCTTTTCCACTGAACCACTTCGTGAAAGTGTAAGTTGCTCAGTCCTGGAGAAGGAAATGGCAACCCACTCCAGTACTCTTGCCTGGAAAATCCCATGGATGGAGGAGCCTGGTAGGCTACAGTCCATGGGGTTGCAAAGAGTCAGACACGACTGAGCGACTTCACTTCTTTTCCACTGTACCACTTTGTGAAAGTGTAAGTCACTCAGTCGTGTCCGACTCTTTGCGACCCCATGGACTATACAGTCCATGGAATTCTCCAGTCCAGAATACTGCAGTGGGTAGCCTTTCCCTTCTCCAGGGGATCTTTCCAGCCCAGCGATCGAACTTGCATCTCCTGTGTCTCCTGCATTGGCAGGCGGGTTCTTTACCACTGCGCCACCTTTGGGGCTGGATAGTTCCTTGTTGCGGTGGGATGGGGCCATCCTGTGCACTGTGGGATGTTGAGTAGCATCTGACTTCTTACCCACTGCGTGCTCGTGCCCCCTTCCTCCCAGTTGTGATGGCCAAAACTATCTCCAGACACTGCCATTGTTCCCTAGGTGGGCTACACTGGTTGAGAACCACTGCACCAGAGTGTAAGTTAAGATGGAAAAAGAATCAGGTAAACGTGTGTATAGGATGCTTACCTAGAAGCAGTTGTAGCAAAATCAGTAAAGCACATCACTTAAACACAATTTGGTAATATGAAATTCAGTTGGAATGATGCTCCTCGAGTTTCAGTACCTCCCTCAGTATCGAGTTCCCTCTGGTTCTCTTGGATTGTAAGTACAGTAAGTGTTTAGTATTAATAGTAGAGTAGTTGTATCTAAAATCCTTTGCTTCTCGTGTTAGATACACTGGGCTTGTAGCTTTCATGGATTTTAATATTTAGAGTTCTGACCACTGTAAGATGACCTTAAAGTTATGGGTACTCGACTGCAGGTGTTCTTTGTTTTCAAGTTCATGAATTCCTCCCTTCTTGTCTTGCCTCCATCCAGTGCTTAGATGTTCAGTCCTTTGTTTCAGTTACTCTGTTACAAATACTTCAGTGCCTTTGCTGCTCACTCCTTCGGGACATCTGGGACCCAGCATCTGGCAGCTGAGCCCGATTGGAGAATGTGACCCAACAGAACAGACGGAGCCTAAATGACATCGACATCTCCCCTGTCCTCGAGTTCCCAGAGAAAATGGAATCCACCTTCGGCATCCCATCATGAAAACTACAAACCTACCTGCATCCACTCGCATACTTGTCCCTCCCTGACAGCTGGGCAGGGAGGGCTCTTTCCTCTTTTCAAAAGCTAGTCATTCACCTGTCTTCTCTGCTCAGGAAACTCTGTTGTTACTGATTCACCCTCTCTCCATTCTGTCTTCAGCTTTTGACTCTTTACCAGATCCTTCCTATCAACATGTAAACCTACTCAAGTCTCTTTCCTCCCTCATCCCAAAGAGAAGGAGACAGGTCAACAACTCGACTGACTTTTATTCACCACCTTTCCTTCCCATTTACAGTCTCCAGTCTTCACTTTCACTCTGGATCTTCCCTCCATTTCTTCAATCATGCTGCTGCCCGCTACCCCTCCTCCCCGCCCCGCCCCTTACTCTAATGAAAGTTCCCCAGTGATCTCAATGTTGCTGAGGCTTGGAGACACTTTTCTTCCTTAGATGTACTTAATGTTACGTACTCGCTCCTTGAAACCCTGCCTTTTTCCTCCAGTTCTCCTGATGCCCACCCTCCCAGGTTTCCCACTGCTACTCTGCTCTAAACCTTTTTCTTGGTCTACTTTGCAGGCTCCCCCCATACCCCCACCACCACCCCCTGCCACCTTGGAATATCAGTTTTCCTAATGACTTTATTCTAGGTCTTCTTTTCTTCTCTTAAGCTTTAGTTACTATTTGTACTTCAAATTTATCTCCTCCGCCCAGATCTCTTTCTGAAATCACAGATAAATGAGCTCAAGGACATCTCATGTGCCTCACGTACAAACCTGAATTTGTGGTAGCTTTTCTACCTCCCCAACTTGCTCCCCGTCAGGTGTTACCTCCTGGGTATTGGTCAGTAACCAGGTGATCTTGATGCTAACTCAAAATATGTCTCAAATCCACGTCCACTCGTCTAGGCCACTGTTATGACTGGACTGTAGGAGGTCAGGACAAAGAAGTGTGAGAGCCAGATTCCATAGGGCCTTTCAGGCCGTTGAAGGACTTCAGTTTTTCTCTTGAGTGAGATGGGAGCCATTAGAGGGTTATGAGCACAGGAGTATCATAATAATTTAACTTGATTTTGTAAAGGGTCACTGGGGCTATTGTGTTGAAAATAGTCTGTGGGGTGGCCTAGTGGGTTGAATGGTGACCCCCGACAAGAGATATATTCACCCAGAGCCTTAGAATATGACTGTATTTGGAGTAAGCCTCTTGGCAGGTGTAATAAAGTAACAAGGTGATATCATCCTGATTGGGTGGGACCTAAACCCAATGGACGTGAGTTTGAGTAAACTGTGGGAGTTGGAGATAGACAGGGAGGCCTGGCATGCTGCAGTCCAGGGGGTCACAAAGAGTCGGACACGACTGAGGGACTGAACCGAACTGAACTGAAACCCAGTGACAGCTGAGCTGATGAGTTAGACAAGGGGAAGACAGACAGAGGAGGAGGCACAAGTGGAGACAGGCAGAGGGGAGCAGCAGGAAGACCAGTCAGGGTCCCGCTGCAGTGATTCAGGCAAGGGAGGACCGCTGCCCCCTTTCTGACGGCAGCCGTGGAGGAGTGCAAGGTGGTCAGCTTCTGGATACCTTTTGAAGGCAGAGTGGAAGGATCTTTGACAGAATAGCAGTGATTATGAGAGAAAGAGAAGTGAAGGGAGTAACATTTTTGGCTGAGGGCACTGAAAAGTTGGAGTTCCCATTAACCTGAACACATAGAGCAGGTTTGCAGGGAGAAAAAATAGAGCTCAGTCTTGGACCTGGAGAGAGTGACAAGCTTTGAGAGCTCCACGTGGGGATGGAGTTGGTGGTTCAGCATGAGATTAGATGACAGGTATGGTCTGAAACTATCAGCATGATGTAAATAATATTTAAGTTAATGAACGTAGATGGAATCACCAGGGAACGTAAATGGAATCCTCTTCTTATCAATGGAGAAGAGGATCAAGGACTGAGCTCTGGGGGTTTCCAACATTAAAAGGTTGAAGAGAAAAGGAGGCCAGCAAAGGAGAGTGAGAAGAAGGAACCAGTGAAGCAGGGTGAAAAAACAGAGAAAAAGAGAGCAGGTGGTCCTAGAACTGGGGTCCCCAGCCTCTGGGATCTAATGCCTGATTATCTGAGGGGGAACTGCTGGGAATAATAATAGAAATGAAGTGCACAGTAAGTGTAATACTTGTGTGTTTGTTGTGTGCGTGCCGAGTCGCTCAGTCATGTCCGACTCTTCTCGACCTCATGGATTGTAGCCCGCCAGGCTCCTCTGTCCATGGGATTCTCCAGGCAAGAATACTGTAGTGGGTTGCCAGTCCTTCCTCCGGGGAATCTTACCAACCCAGGGATCAAACCCAGGTCTACCTGCATTATAGGCAGATTTTTTTTTTTACCAACGGAGTCATCCAAATCATCCCTCCAAACCACCTACCTCCCGGGTCTGTGAAAAAATTGCCTTCCATAAAACTGGTCCCTGGTGCCAAAAACGTTGGGGACCACTGCCCTTGAAGACAAGTTTTTCTAGGAGGAAAGAGTATTCGTCTGTGCTAGGTGCCCTGGTGGTCCTGGGCGGATGAGGACTGAGAAATGACCTGTGGGTTTAGCAATGCCAAGGTTAGCAATAGCCTTGACAGGAGCTGTTTCAGGATGTGAACCGTTCCTGGTGTGATACAGACCCTGCTATTGTACCTTGTTCCACCAGAGTTGAAAGCCCCGAGCTTCTAAAAGCTTCAAGTTTCTTAATCATCCCCCACCCCTAATAAAGGGTGAAGAGAAGGACCCTGATGACTCACATAGGCTCCATTACTGCTGCTGGGTTCCCCAGCCTTAAGTGGTATTAAATATATAAACTCCTGATGCTGCTCATCCTAAGCAACAGAGAATCACCCATGTGAGAAGCGGCCTAACCACAAAGCAACATTTGCCTTTGGTGTGGACCATCTCGCCTTGTGCTTTTTCAGCGTAAGGCCAATAGTGGAAATTCCTAATTTCCCTGCTGTAGTACATGACCGTGTATGGAGGGGTTTCTCCTCAGGGCCCTGCTCAGTGGCTCTAGAGCAGCACCGTCTTACAGAAGTTTCCACAGTGATGGACATGGTTTGGTCTTTTATCTTCTGTGTCCAAAATCGTAGCTGCTAGCCACATGTGCTGAGTGCTTGGAATGTAGTTAGAACAACTAAGGCGCTGTATTTTTAAGTTTACTTAATTTTAATTCATTTACATATGAAAATAGCCATGTGTCTTGGGTGAGACCCAAGAGTCTGTAGTTCAGCAGACTCTGCAGGTGATTCTCTTGCACACTGCACAGAATGGTTTCCTAGAGCTGGGCTCCACCCCTAGAACTCCTAACTTAATGGGTTTGGAGATGAGGTGTGAAAATTTGGGGCTTCCCAAGTGGCTCAGTGATAAAGAATCCACCTGCCAATGCAGGAGACACAGGTTTAATCCTTGGGTCAGGAAGATCCCCTGGAGGAGGAATTGGCAACCCACTACAGTTTTCTTGCCTGAAAAATTTCCTTGGACAGAGGAGCCTGGTGAGCTACACTCCGTGGGGTTGCACAGAGTCAGACATGACTGAGGCTGGCACACAGTAAGCATGTGACTTGTTAAGAGGTTCCCAGGTAATGCTCGGAAGCTGAACTGGAGATGACTTTAAGAACCTGATGTACAAAATGGGCCTTCTCTTTGGGAGGTGACCCCAGATCCCCAAGAGTCAATTCCGTAAGTGCCATATAACAAATACTTTGTCAGGGTATCCTGAGTATATCCTATGAACTTTATGAAAATCTTTTTAGCTATTTTCTTATGATCCAGTAATGAGCAGTGCCTGACTCATTGAGGAGCTCACAGTTCTGGGAACTGAACCAACAAGTCTGCAGTCTGTAGGACAGACCTTCAGGAAGGGTGGGCTGATGCTCTGGTTCTTTGGTGGAATTTCTTCTTTGTCTAGGAAACCTCAGCTTTGCTCTTAGCGGTTTTCAGCTAATTCAGTCAGGTCCACCCGGACTTACTAGGATGGTCTCCCTTGAAGTCAACTGATTAGAGACAAAAATGACATAAAGGATCATAGCTTGAAAGGTGTGGTATTTGTTTTGCTCCTTGAAGAATGGGAGAGTCTAGTCAGTGAGGACTAAGGGAATAGATATTCTAGGGAAAAATGAGTAATAAAAGGTGCCAGGACAGGAAAGTACAATTGGTATTTGCAGAGTGGCCAGTTGTTGCTGTATGATCTTTCATTGAATCTCCCTTTTTTCATCTAAAAAAAAATGGGTTAAATGCTTGTCGTAACTGTCCCCAAAAATGGAACGAGGTGGTGTTTGAGGGTGCATTTTAGAAACAATAAACACTATTTGATCTCTAGTAAAGAAAGCAGAACACCTAAGAATTGATGCCTTCGAACTGTGGTACTGGAGAAGACTCCTGAAAGTCCCTTGGACAGCCAGGAGATCAAACCAGTCAATCTTAAGGGAGATCAAACCAGTCAGTCTTAAGGGAGATCGACCCTGAATATTCACTGAAAAGACCGATGCTGAAGCTGAAGCTCCAGTATTTTTGGTCATCTGATGCGAACAGACAACTCTTTGGAGCAGTCCCTGATGCGGGGAAAGATCCAGGGCAGAAGGACAAGAGGCCATCAGAGGATGAGATGGCTGGATGGCATCACTGATGCAGGGAACATGAACTTGGGCAAACTCCAGGAGATGGTGAGGGACAGGGAGGCCTGGTGTGCTGCAGTCCATGGGGTCGCAAAGAGTCAGACAGGACTGGGAGACTGAAGATCAGCAGCAGCAAAGCACTATGAATACCAAGATACTTTATAGCAATGTTAGTGGTGGTAGTATTTGTGTATAAGTTTGTGTGGTGAAGAAAAACAAAAAAGTTTGGGCAGTAAAAAAGAGCCTGATTCTTGTGGGTTTTGTCTAAAATAATGCTTGTTTGGGGAGAAAAAGTATAGGGTTGGACAAAAGGTTCGTTCATGGTTTTGCATTACAGCATATGGAAAAACCCAAATGAACTTTTTGGCCAACCCAATAGTTTCAAATGGATTAATAGGAAATAAAAATGTCCCTACATATGCAGTCACACCTGATTGCAAAAATGTCCCTACATATGTAGTCACACCTGATTGCCACAAAGGTGTGGTAGGCATTTGATCAGAGCCTAAGATAGCTCAACATTTTTTCCACAAGTAGACCTTAGGCCTCTATTTTTGATGCTTGAGATATTAGAGGTGAGGGAGAGTCATTTATTATAAAATCATTGAATAGTTTGCCTAAATAGGGAGAGAGAGTTAAATGATTTCCAAGAAAGTTGTTCCCAGGCAACGGCCCTTGTAGCCAGTTGACCTGGCCATCAAAGAGAGCACTGGGTAGGAGTGGGGGGATGCCAAAGTGACTGCCATTTGCAAACTTCTTTCTTCTGTCCCCCACCCCCCACACCCCAAGCTCTGCTCTACAAACCAAGCTAATTTTGCCAAGCCAATTTCCCCTTGATTTTTAAAGCCCTATGCATTTTGGATGAAATTTAATCCACATGTTCCTCCTGAGTCTCTTATGCCCAAGCCATGAAAATGTTATTTGTAAAATGTGATTCCATGTTTGAAGTCACTGTAAAGTATTTTTAGTAGATTTTCGTTCTTCATCATGCAAAATTTTTCTCGGTTTGTTTTCTTGTTTTATTTAAACACATTGTATATGATCCTAACACACATCCTGTGGTGAGACGCAAAAGGAATCTTGAAGCCAAAAGGAGGGTCTATTCTAACACAGTTGAAGGAGCCAGGTTCTACTTGCACAAGTTTATAACTATTGTCCCTCTTCAGTTATGTTGTGTCCTGGCCTCCTTTTCACACGGTCACACCCTACCCCAGCCTTCTCCTACCCTGCTGCCTAAAAGGGTGTCTGTGAAGACAAATAGGGAAAAGGGAAAGTGAGAAATAATAGAATCAAACTGCCTCCTAGGACACATTTCTGTGTTATGCCATGTGATCCTTCCTTTCCAAAGCTGAGTTCATTTTCTCCTTTTACATGCATGCTAACATTGCCCCCCCCACCCCCGGGAAGATTAAGCTATTTCATGAAATGTCTACAAAAATGAGAAGTAAAATCAAATTTAGGAGCAGTCTGCAGTTTCTCATTCCTAGGGCAAAATAGATGGTGGTATCTGTTTAGGGCTGAGCTAATTGAAAAATGGTTTTATTTTTACCAAAGTAAGCAATTTTTTGTTTGTTTATTTTTAATCCATTGTTTGTGTGTATGTGTGTAGATGTGTGTATTTGTGTGCACACGTTGCTAAGTTGTGTCCGACTCTTTTTGACCCCATGGACTATATCCTGCCAGACTCCTCTATCCATGGATTTCCTAGGCAAGAATTACCGGGATGGGTTGCCATTTCCTTTTCCAGCGGATCTTCCCCACCCAGGGATTGAACCTGGGTCTCCTGCATTGCAGGAGGATTCTTTACCTGCAGAGCCTTTAAACCGTTGTCTCTTTGGAATCTCATAATATAGACCCGGTTTTATCTTTACACGAAGCATCCTGGTTTATGTATGTCTGTCTCTCAGAGACATCTGTGGGCTGCAGAAGGGCACCAAAGCAGCCTTGTTTTTAGTGTGTGGTAGAGATTTGTCTCTGTTCTGAGCACTGATTCCCACATAGGCAGCAGGTATAGCACCCAACATGGTAAGAGACATTTCCCACCAGGAGGAGCTGAGAGGGGTTAAATTTTGACTTCTTACGACTCTGAGCTTATGAAATACTTTCCTACCATTTAATAAAACATTGGTCCTCAAAACTGCCCCTAAGGCTATGGTTGTCTGGTTGGTTATTTTTTCATGAAGAAAATGAGGCTCAAAGGGGTAACTTTCTTAGGCATTTCATAAGGTGATGGGGGTTATTCACATGTGACTCTGTCTCAGCTGCACTGTACACTCCAGGAGGGCAGAGACGTCCTGTCCATCCTGTGGGGGCATTTGAGGACTTCTGTGGGCTTTAATTATGGAAGCCCCACCCCCACTCCATATCATCTCAAATGTGTTCAAACATGTGACATCCCAGCCATAGTATATTAATACATTTTTAAGTAAATGGCTGTAAATATATATATATATCCTATTTATGAGTTGAGATATTAAATGATCAATATGGTACATTTCATAAGCATTTAATCAAATATTTATTGCTGTTCAGTTTTGTAGGTTGTTTTTTTTTTTTTCCACTTAGGGAGTCAATTAATTATTTTGAGATCTCAGACATTTTCATAGGCTTAGTCCCTGAGTACTGGTCCCACAGAGGATAAAGCCATCCCCCTGCTCTTATACTTTTCTGCTCTGGGAAGGGACTTAATAAATGTTTGTTGGACGAATGACCACTTAGTGACAGAGTGAAGGAATGAACAAATGGGTGAGTAGTAAATGGTAAAGTCTGATATTAAAGAAAAAGGCCTATTTCTTTTACACAGTCATCCTGGTGGACACCCCCAAACTCCATTCAAAACATAGTCCTTGTCTTTCTCTCATTGTTCTTTTTCAAGCCGATTTTCTACCCTATTACAGCTAAGGCACACGGAAGAATAGACTACAGGTTATTTGCATTTTGGTAGTTCTTCTGAGGGCTTCCCTGGTGCCTCAGTGGTAAAGAATCTGCCTGCCAGTGGAGGAGACTCAGATTTGATCCCTGAGTTGAGAAGATCCCCTGGAGGAAGAAAGGGCAACCAACTCCAGTATTCTTGCCTGGAAAATCTCATGGACAGAGGAGGTTGGCAAGCTATGGTCCACGGATTCGCAAGAGTTGGACACAACTTAGTGACTACTACTTAGTGACTACACATACACACAGAGTTCTTATGAAGGAGTAACCACCTCAGGGTGATAATCAGTTCTCTGTTTAACTGCCCTAGTTTATTTGCTTTGCCTTACAAGTGTGGGATAAATGGTGGCTGTTATTAATATTCAAATACTCATTTTTTGACAAAACCGGAGAAGTGTTTTTGCCTGTCTCTTTTGTTTTGTTTAGAATTCTAAGTGTTAGCTCTCAAGTGTTTCTCATGTGATATCTGTGTTTTCAGGAGATGTGACTTTTTTTAAATCTAAAAGTGAATCTTTGTGGTTTCTCTTCAGAGCCCTTAGATTTGGATTTGATAGCTATTGAACATGATAGAAAGTTTGAGAGTTCCCTTCTTAGGCAAGCATATGCAAAGGGAACGATGAGAGGGGAGAGAGAGATGAAGATTGTGTAAAGGACAGAGCCATGCTTTCCTTCCTCAGTCCTGAGTTCACCTCTACATGCTAGATCGCTTCAGTCGTGTCTGACTCTTTGTGACCCCATGGACTCTAGCCCACCAGGCTCCTCTGTCCATGGGATTCTCCAGGCAAGAATATTGGAGTGGGTTGCTATGCCCTCCTCCAGGTGATCTTCCTGACCCAGGGATCAAACCCACATCTCTTAAGTCTCCTGCATTGGCAAGTGGGTTCTTGATCACTAGCGCCACCTGGGAAGCCCTGGTTTATCCCTAGAGAAGTGGATCCTCACTTTTCTTACATAAATGGATACCAGGGTAGATTGCTGTTCTCAGATCATCCCAAGGTCTTTAGAGGCTGTGATGGATCTCGCTGGATGGATCCAGGGCAGACCAGGGCTAAACCAAAGACCTGCAGTGCCCCTTGATTGGCTGAGTTTGTGGGCAAATGATGCCCACAAAGAGATGCAATGATGGAACTTACTCTCCATCCATGGGAAGTCTTTGGCATTGAGTCCTTCAACAAATACTCACTGGCCACCTGCATGGGGACCACCACCAGGACCAGACAGACTTCTCCCTGGAGTCCAGACCCTTGATCAAGCTCTCGCTTGAGGTATCACTTGAAATGACCTTGGTTTTTATATCTCACTTTTTGGTTGGATTTGGTTGTATGTGCACAAGTGTCCTTGTGTTTTCAAAAGGCTGAAACCTTCTGTTTATAAAGTTGGAGAGGGAAAGAAAGCCTGTAACATAGAAAATGGAAATGTAAAACTTCAGTTCCTCCACTGCTTTATTTTTTCTGATTTCTTTCAAAATCTCTTGATGGACTTGGACTTCAAAATAGAGGAATGCACTTTTCTGGTAAGCGGCCTGAGCTGACCCCTAAAAATGGTGCGCTATTCACTCGACCCAGAAAACCCCACAAAATCATGCAAATCAAGAGGTTCAAATCTTCGTGTTCACTTTAAGAACACTCGTGAAACTGCCCAGGCCATAAAGGGTATGCATATCCGAAAAGCCACCAAGTATCTGAAGGATGTCACTTTAAAGAAGCAATGTGTGCCATTCTGTCGTTACAACAGTGGAGTTGGTAGGTGTGCACAGGCCAAACAGTGGGGCTGGACACAGGGTCGGTGGCCCAAAAAGAGTGCCGGATTTTTACTACACATGCTCAAAAATGCAGAGAGTAATGCTGAGCTTAAGGGCTTAGATGTAGATTCTCTGGTCATTGAGCACATCCAAGTGAACAAAGCCCCCAGGATGCGGCGCAGGACTTACAGAGCTCACGGTCGGATCAACCCCTACATGAGCTCTCCCTGCCACATTGAGATGATCCTTACTGAAAAAGAACAGATTGTTCCTAAACCGGAAGAGGAGGTTGCACAGAAGAAAAAGATATCCCAGAAGAAACTGAAGAAACAAAAACTTATGGCCCGGGAATAAATGCTGCAGAAAATAAATGCAAATAAAAGTTAAATAAATAAATAAAGGAATGCAGAGACCTTCTTGAGTTTGTGTTGTCCTCTGGCACTATCCTTCCTCATGGATTCCTTCCTGAATTTCCAACCTGGGCACTCTTGTGCATGTTCAGTATTTGCTTTTTCCAGTGTGTGTATGTTGTATATATACATATGTGTCCTACACATGGCCGTGTATACACACACACACATATATATATATGTATATATATGTATGCATATGTGAGTATATGATTGTCCTTAAATGATTTGATTGTCCTTAAATGATCTTTTTCTAAACTCATCTAGACCATTTAATTTGTGGCAGGAATCCCAAAGTATATTCTCCCCAGAGGAAGAACAAGATTTGCCTGGCATCAATTTAAGAAAATAATTACTTAAGAAAATTGTGCAAGATGTTTTCTTACACTGGAGATTTCTGGTGACATGCAGTGGGGGCCTGCGTGCGGGGACCTCAGGCCTAATTTTGTCTAAAGAAGTTGGGAAGATAGTATTTTCTTTTTTTTTTAATTGAAGTGTAGTTGATTTACAGTGTTATATTAATTACTGCTATATGGCATAGTGATTCAGTTATATATATGTGTGTGTGTGTATTTAATGTTCTTTCCCACTATGGTTTATCATAGCATATTGAATGTAAGTTCTCTGTGCTAGACCTTGTTGTTTATATATAAAAGCTTATATCTGCTAACCCCAAACTCCTTTCCATCTTCCCCTAGGCTCTTCCCCCTTGGCAACCACCAGTCTCTTCTCTGTTGTCCATGAATCTGTTTCACTGATAGGCTTATTTTGTCATATTTTAGATTCCACACATAAGTGATATCATATGGTATTTGTCAGGAAGGTAGTATTTTCATATTCCACTCAGCTTCCTCATGCTTTGCCATTTACCCAGAACTATCCCCTTTCGAAGATTGGTATTTTTTTTATTTAGAGCAAAGCTCCATTGCCTTGGGAGTATTTTCAAAAACAGTTTCTAGATATGACCTCTCACTCTTCCTGCCCTGTCCCCTTCACCAGGAACTTTTCCGTTATTTTACATTTGACTTGTTTTCTTTTTAGAAAGCAAGGTAAATTCAACTGAGAATAGGCAAGTGGAAAAGCCGTAGAGATGGTCATTCTCGGAAAGGCCAGGCCTCATATTATTACTGCTGTTGTTGTCTTTTAAGGAGTGATAACCAGGGGAGAAGAACCTTGACCTGATTCTTTCGCTGACAAAATCACAGCTGATCTTATCTCCCTGGTAGCATGTCTGTGAGCCTTCACATACAGCTCTAGGGCCAAGAACTATGAGTATTCTGTCCTAAAGCTGTAATCCTGACTGTTTACCCTCCTAGCTGCCCACTCCTGTGCGTCCCCTTTTGTTCATATGAGCTAGTCAGTAGCAGAATGCCCACCTATCCACGGTGAACTTGAGGCTTTGAAGGAAGGAGACCCACATGCCTCATAGCCTTTCCTCCATCTTGACAGATGGCCGCCGTGTTTCTCATCCAGGACATCTTTTATGAAGCACTGGGTGTACAATTTAAACAGAATTCTGACTCTCCTCTGAGTTCTAAGCATACTTAACCGTCAAATGTAAGTCTGAAATTTGGTTTGAAATTAACTGGGCCATTTGCCTGCTGTTGAACCAGGTGGGAGGAGAAAGTCAGGTGAGGGACACAGAATTCTTTCGTGGAAGGTTAACAGCCTACCACCTGCACGTTGGATTATCTGTGGCCCAACTTCAAAGAGAAGCCACAGTTGTAACACAGTCATGATCTACCCTGCCTGAGCACGACGGACTGTGTCCTGTGGCCTGCTGAGCTGTCCGGGTGAGGACCCCTAGTGTTGTAGGCACCTCTGGCGCCTCCAGGACACACATTTCCCTGAGAAGTGGAAGGAAGCCCGTCTGCCTTGTACATCAGGTTGCTGTCCCGTTACAGGGAGAAGGGGCCTTAGGAGGGCGCCCCCTGGTGCCTGGGCGCTGCTTCTAAGCCTGCAGCAGGTCCTGTGACCGGCCTGCGGAGGGCATCTGGAGGGACCCCAGTACTGTTCTTGTGATTTTTTTTTTTTTCTTTTAATTTTATTTCTGACTTTGCTGGGTCTTCATTGCTGCGCCGGCTTTTCTCTGGTTGCGGCGAACACGGTCTACTCCCCAGTTGCAGTGCACAGGCTTCTCAGAGCAGTGACCTCTCTTGTATTGTATTGAATATCTTGTATTGTATTGACGCACAGGCTTCAGTAGTTGCGGCTCCTGGGCTCTAGAGCACAGGTTCAGTAGTTGTGGTTGTGCACATGCTAAGTTGCTCCTCAGCATGTGGGATCTTCCTGGATCAGGGATAGAATCCATGTGTCCTATGTTGGCAGGTGGATTCTTTACCACTGAGCCACCAGGGGAAGCCCCCGTCCTTGTGATTTTTTTTTTGCTCTTGATGGTATTGCATATGTAAAACTTGCGCTTCATTTATTCTTCCCCCTGTCGTTTAAAGAAACATCATCTTTTTCTAAGAGGCCCTGCACCAACAGTGGCAAAAGGCCATGTGTTTGGTACGAGACACAGGTTCCTGGCTGTGACAAGGATTTGTGCCTGACAAATCAGACTGGGAACCAAGTCACTGCCCTCCTGAGGTTCCTCTCTCCATGGAAAAGGGACCTTTGTGGTCATTTCATCCCGTGCCTTTGTTTTCAAAATGAGGACCTTGAGGCCCAGCGAGGTGAAGGGCCAGGGCTAGACCTTGCCCCTCCGGTTTCCCAGTTTGGACTTCTGTCAGCCCTGCAGCTCCTCCTCCGTTTTGTTTTGCATTCACTGTGGCCTTGCCTTCGTGACCGCCTCCTCTTTCTCTCTGTAAACATTAATATGAAATATATTTGCTTTGCTTTTCAGCCTTGCCCTCCACCACCCCCACCCGCCGTGTGTCCAAAATAGCCGCCGGAATCATGAGAATGTTAGGTCTTCAGATGTTTATAATCCGAAAGAATCCCTTCTGTTTTTTTTATAATAAAACTACTTGGATGTCGGTATTTTATGTTGGAAAGGCAAGCCAAGTTCACAATGCAGCAATTACAATGCAATGCATTATGTATAATTTGTAGCACGCCCCAGGAGAAACGGTAAACCGTGAAATGCCATCCCAGCCCCACAGCATAATTAGCAGGATCAAACGCTGCCCAGAGAGGAGCACAATGGTTGTCGTCTGAGGTCCACCAAAGTAAGGGAAAGTTCCGATAAAAGCAGTACACCCCAAATTATATAAAAAGCAGCCCCTATATCAGGCTGCAAATGTCAAGAACCTTCACTGCTAATTGAGGAAACCTTTTGAGGTTTAACAGCTCATAAATTCGCACTGGGAATGCCCCATTGTTCTGGGGTTATAAGTCTTGTCTTTGAAATTTAGCAGTTGTACTTTTATATTGCATTCCTCCAAGAGTCCCGTTGTAAACATGAAGGGTTTGCATTTTAACATAAATTTGAACAATGTGGTTTGAAAAGAGCTCACCACATCAAAGGGAGGCTGTTTGGGCATGTTTCATAAATTCTTTTTTCTATAGTATTTAAAGCTACAAATGACTCATGGAAGTATGTTCCATTTAGATCAGTCATACTAGTGTAGCTTTTAACGCCCTTGTTTTTCCTTTCCTAAGAGTGCCTGTGTCAGAAAACAAGTCTACAAGCCTTTGACCAAATCAGTTGTCCTTAATCTAGAATCTTCAGATCCATAGAGACAGCTCTGGAAATGTTGTTCCACTTGGTCTAAATAGCAATAAATTTTGTGCGTTTTCATGTTTTTTTTTTTTTTTTTTAACTCAAAAATCTCCCCCTTATGAACTCTCAATTTTTTCTTTTATCCACATGACAATTACAGTCTGTAGTCCATTGGGTCACAAAGAGTCGGAGACGACTGAGCAACAGGCTTCCCTGTTGGCTCAGATAGTAAAGAATCTTCCTGCAATGCAGGAGACCTGGGTTCAATCCCTGGGTTGGGAAGATCCCCTGGAGAAGGAAATGGCAACCCATTCCAGTATTCTTGCCTGAAATATCCCATGGACAGAGAAGCCTGGCGGGCTACAGTCCATGGGGTCACAAAGAATCGGACATGACTGAACAACTACCACACACCCCTGTGTCCTCATAGTCCCCCAGTTTTAAAAACCCACAATGTTGTTTTGTCTTTTTTTGTTTTTTTTTTTTTTATGCTGAGCTACCAGCTAATGTGAAGAGAGATGTGGGTGGTGGTTTCTGAAGCAGCGTGGTCGAGGGGAGTGTGGGGACCACTGCTGTTTGGTCTGGCCTCTGGGGATCTCAACCTCGGGAAGTCACACGCCACGCTTGAGCCTCAGTCTGGATATAAAATGAGGACAGTGGTTAAACTCCTCCGCATCTTCCTCCCTCCAGTTCCTGCTGGTTCCTTTATTTATTCATCCCTGGGGCCAGGAGAATTTGAACACAAAGCCTCAGTGCTCACCCCACAAAGCTCACCACCTTAGGAGGATGTGCTAGACTGATATCACCAGAATCCTGTAATTTGCTAGAAACCACTAACCATGGCATTGTGTGCTTTGGAGGAAGGGGACGTGATCCTGGGAGAGTTCAGAGCAAAGTGGGGCACGGCCACTTGCCTGAGAGCTGGGGGAGGTGGGGAACAATCCCTGGGAGTCAGTGCTGAGGGAGGGCAGGCTTACTGGACTGGCTACAGAGCTTGATCTTTGTTCTTAGGTGAAAGGAAACTCCTAGAGGGCTTTAGGCCGAGGATAAAGTTGGTGAGATGCATGTTTTTGGAAAGCGTTCCAGCTCCCCTGTGGAGGATGGCTGGTTGAAGACCAGAGCGCCGGCAGGACACCGTCTCAGGGCTCAGGCACCACCCAGCCTCCGGAAGCAGGTGGCCCAGGCAGGGCTGATGACAGGGCAGGTGCTGCGGAAGGGGCGAGTCAGAGGAACGTTCAGGTGACGATGACAGGATCTGGTGATGGGCTGAAGGGGGCAGGTGAGGGAGGGGCGACTTCCAGGACAGCTGGGGTCTGAGCATGTGTGACTGACTGAGTGGATGGCATGAACATTCCCCGAGTCAGGCAGCTTGCAGAAGGCCATCAGTGTAATAGCAGGAGACCCTGACCCTCCAATGCTTTGCGCCAGGCGCTGGCGTCCTTTACTCCCTTCCATCCAGAGCACATCTCTAGGTAGGTTTCTGCATCACACAGACAAGAAAATTCAGGGGTGATGAGGAAAGTGACTTCTCCGAGGGCCCAGAGGAAGGGGCAGAGCCAGTATTCAAAAGCAGCTCTGTCTGGCACTAGAGCCCGTTCCCTTCCACCAGGGCCGGGTGGCCAGAGGGCCCTCTTATAAACTCCAATGTCCACTCCAAACTCGAAAGGGGCGTTGAATTCTCCAGGATGAGATGGCCGAAAGAGAAAACAGTGAAGCCTGGTGGCAGGACCAGAGCCCCGAGAGACACAGCATCTGATTCTTCCCCCTCTTAGCTGTGCGAAGCAGGAGACCCAGTCACCCTCTCTGCGCTTCAGTTCCCCGGCTCTTAAATGCAGACAGAATCCTTCCATCCCAGGTCCTCCTCATCCCCACTCTGAAAATCCATGATTTTAAGATGTGCTGGCTGCGTCTCACATAGAATCTCCTTTCCACCCATGACACAGTCTTTAAAGCGTCTTTCTTAACTGTAGGTAGGCCTTTCAGTACTCGCCTTTTCTCTGGTCATGGCACACACTTAGATATTCCCAAAGATGCTCAAGAGAGCAACATTTTCCTCCCCACTTACCTAAAATCATGTTATCCAAAGTAAGCTTCACTCTAGATTCCTAACTTGGCATTTAAAGTTCAAAAAATTTCGTACTGAGGTCTCCCTTTCTGTTCATAAGTTTGATTTTATTAGAAATTATTTGACAGACGCGTAAGAATAAGGTAAGGAAATGGCACTCCAGCAGTCTTGCCTGGAGAATCCCATGGACAGAAGAGCCTAAGGAGCCACAGTCATAGGGTTGAACAGAGTCGGACACGACTGAAGCAGTTTGGCAGAGCAAGAATTAGCTATTTTTGTTACCAAGTCTCCATAGCACAGGCCATTTTAGAATCGTTTCTGAACAATTCTAGGTTAGTTAGAGGCAGACTATTTCAAAGGGGTGCCCACAGTCTGAGAAAGCCCTTGGCTCCTCCTCAGACTGGGAGGGCTTGTTCATTGGAGACATTTCAGTCACAAGGCACGTCTGTTAACACACATACTCGTGCCCACACACAAGCACGCACACACACATACATGCTCTTTCTTTAATGGATCAGAACTTGGTATGGGTGGGGCGAGTTAGTCAGACCTAACAAAATACAGCAGTGCAGCTCAGGGTAAATACCATCAAATACAAAAAACAAGCATGTTTTTAAGATGGCGGTCCTGCATCTGGGGTAGTTTATCGCGTCATGAAAGTTCCCCACCGTCCCAGTTCAGGGCCAGCTCTGACCCAGAGGAAGCATTTCTCAGCTCCTGGTGCAGAGAGCAAGGCTCCTGTCTGTTCATGTTTGTGCACAAGACTCTCCCAGCTCGTCCACTCTGAAGAGATTCACGTGTATCCCCCTCACCTCCCTGGTTATCTAGGCCTTTGCCAAGGAGCCCACTCTGGTTTTCTAACCCACCAGCCATTCAGAAATCACGGGGCTCGGACTGTTGACAGGGATGTTGTTCCTCTTCCAGTTACTTTTCCTCTCGGCCCCTGCCCTTTTTTAACCCAGCAAGTGCATCTGCCAAGGCTCTTGCATTGCTGTTTCCTCACGGACTTGGGTTGGTGAGTCTCTCGATGCCCACCCCAGCCCAGCCTGCCAACCAGGCCCCTTTGAGACCAGCTGTGATGCACTCTCATTGCAGGCTTTTCCCCGAACAGCTTATCTTCCTCTCTTTCCACCTGCAAGAGAAGCCGGCCAGCAGCTTCCAGCTCTTGTGAGAGCTTTGAACCACAGTGCTCTCCTTGACTGCTCATCATCTTGGAGACTGTTTCCTAGGTCAGGGATCGTTTCTGTAATTGTGCCTTGATAACTGATGTCTCTTGACGTGTAGTTACGCACTTAACATGTAGTTAAGTTTATTTGAAAAGTGGAAATAATTTGAATTTTTACAGTCTCTGCGACAGCATTCATCAGGGATATACATATCACATCTCATATCTCAGCCTGCATCCAGGTACTGGAGGCCTCTAATGTAGTGGAACCCCAGAGCCCAGATGGCCTCCATGCATTGGTGAGGGGAAACAAATAGATGAACCGTGTTCCAAAGCCTCCTCTCGCCTTTTCTCACCCATTTATGTCTCAGGGTTTGGAAGCTGGTTGTTGGCAGAGGCGAGAAACCAAGATTCCCGGGCCTTGAAATTCCCTAGCTGCTACCATTTACCTGTATCTCTCAGGGTCCTCCAGCCCCATGGGCCTGACCTGGCCCCCCGGACCCCAGCCTCCTCTCTGCTGTCATGCTAGTTGTTGTTTTGGTTCGTTCAGCAAACATTTATGATGCCCCCACACTGTCCCAGGCAGCTGGGGTTTAGTGGCGAGTGGCTTCACTCCTAGGGCTGGCTAAGCGGCCAGTGTCAGCCACTCTCACGTGATAATTAATAGACTCACCAGGGCAACACTGTGGTCATACTTGGTATATTCCTCAGGAGAACTGGGTTGCCTTGGTGTCTTACGTTTAAAATCCATCTCCTCCAGGACTGAGCACGGCGCATCCTGGGAAACCACCGGAGCGGATTCTTTACCAACTGGGTTTTCAGGGGAACCCCAGGGAGGACGTGACAGAAGACGGTGTGCACAACAGCAAATGGCATCGTGCCAGCGCTGATGGTCACAGCCACACAAAACCCCGGAGTATAGCACAGCATCCCTCTGGCCCAAGTTTCTCAAAGTGGGGCCCGGTAGCATCAGACACACTCGGGGTGCTTGTGAAAAGAGCAGATTCCTGGATCACGTTAAAACCTAGAACCTGCCTCTCGCCATGTTCGCCCACGTGCAAGTTTGGAAGTGACTGTTCCAAACCCAGTGTCTAGTCTCTAGAGCTTTGATGCGCCACGTGCTCTGCAGGACGGTGACATGGAAGCAGTGGGTGGAGGTAGGACCTGTTACATGTTTCATCTTATTTGCTGCCAGTCAGTCTGGCCACCAAGCCTGGGGCCAGCGGTACCAACCCCCTTCCCTCCCAGACCCCACACCCTCGCTTCTCCTGACATGCAGTGACCCGGCCATGGTGGTCCGGTGTGATCTGGACGTGACCCGAGTGCTTGCTCTCAGCGAGAAGTTCCTGATTAAAGTCTCTTTGTCCCTTTCCAAAGTTCTCCTGTTGACCTTCCATCTTTTTACTTTCTTTTGTTCTTTGATTTCTTGGGATGATCTTTACTTACATTTTTTTATTTGTTGTTGTTCACTCACTCAATCATGTCCAACTCTTTGTGACCTCATGAACTGCAGCACGCCAGGCTTCCCTGTCCTTCACCATCTCCTGGAGTTTGCTCACACTCATGTCCATTGAGTCGGTGATGCCATCCAACCATCTCATCCTCTCTTGCCCCCTTCTCCTCTTGCCTTCAATCTTTCCCAGCATCAGGGTCTTTTGTAATGAGTCAGCTTTTCACATCAGGTGTCCAAAGTATTAGAGCTTCAGCTTCAGTTCTTCCGATGAATATTCAGGACTGATTTCCTTTAGGATTGACTGGTTGGATCTCCTTGCAATCCAAGGAACTCTCAAGAGTCTTCTCCAATACCACAGTTCAAAAGCACCAGTTCTTTGGCGCTCAACCTTCTTTACTGATCACATGGATCACAGCCTTGTCTAACCCAGTGAAACTATGAGCCATGCCATGTAGGACCACCCAAGATGGATGGATCATGGCAGAGAGTTCTGACAAAACGTGGTCCACTGGAGAAGGGAATGGCAAACCACTTCAGCATTCTTGCCTCGAGATCCCCACAAACAGTATTGTTTTATGCCCAAAGGTTACAAGGTATTTTCAGAAGATGATTATTTGAGTCAGTTCTAAGGAGGTGGATGAACCCAGAGCCTGTTATACAGAGTGAAGTAAGTCAGAAAGAGAAAAACAAATACAGTATATTAATGTATGTATATGGAATCTAGAATAATGGTATTGATAAACACATTTGCAGGGAAGGAATGGAGACTCAGATGTAGAGAACGGACTTGTGAACAGAGGGAGGGAGGGAGGGAGTGAGTGGGACGAATGGAGAAAGTAGCACTGACATACGTACATACAGTGTGTAAGATAGACGGCTGGTGAGAAGGTGCTGTGAAACACAGGGAGCCAGTCCGCTGCTCTGTGATGACCTAGAGAGGTGGGGTTGGGGAGGGGAGGCAGGCTCAGCACAGAGGGGGATGGACCCATTCAGTTCAGTTCAGTCGCTCAGTCGTGTCCGACTCTTTACACCCCATGAACCGCAGCACGCCAGGCCTCCCTGTCCATCACCAACTCCCAGAGTCCACCCAAACCCATGTCCACTGAGTCAGTGATGCCATCCAACCATCTCATCCTCTGTCGTCCCCTTCTCCTCCTGCCCTCAATCTTTCCCAGCATCGGGGTCTTTTCCAATGAGTCAGTTCTTTGCATGAGGTGGCCAAACTATTGGAGTTTCAGCTTCAACATCAGTCCTTCCAATGAACACCCAGGACTGATTTCCTTTAGGATGGACTGGTTGGATCTCCTTGCAGTCCAAGGGACTCTCAAGAGTCTTCTCCAACACCACAGTTCAAAGCATCAATTCTTCCGCTCTCAGCTTTCTTTATAGTCCAACTCTCACATCCATACATGACTACTGGAAAAACCATAGCCTTGACCAGACAGACCTTTGTTGACAAAGGGATGGATAGATATATAATTACGGCTAATTCGCATTGTTGTATGACAGAAACCAACACAACATTGTAAAAAATTTTTTAAAATCATTGAGGTTTCTGAGGGAAATATGGCTAATTCCAAGTGGTCTATGATTTTAAGTCAATGAAAACTACCTTGGGCCTTTGCTTAAAAAACTGGACATTGATTCAAAACTCAAGTCAAAGGAAATGAGAAAAAACTGAAACAGGTCTAAATATCATCAGCAGTGCTTCTCTCTGCCTCTGTCTGCGAGTCTGGGCTAAGAGTAAGCATGTTGGGGATTTTGTTTTCTGAGTGGAGGACCTGGCCCTGTGTGTGACAGAGGGGGCGCCCTCTACTGGGGTTTTATCCTTTCTGGGGAGGGAGCCACTGTTCCAGGCAGTTATGAGCACACCACTTAGATCAGGTCCTCACCCACTAGGAAGCACATCCATGCATCCCTCAGATGGCCGAGGGTCTGCTCAGCAGCAGGGGTAGTTAAGACCTGCTGAACTACTGGTTACCAAGCTGCTGCCTTCCAAGACACCCCATGGCCTCTCTGATCCCTGGCCGACCAGGACAGTGGCAGCCGAGTGTCCAGGATCACAGGCTAAGGAATTGAAAACATTCTCCAGGCAGGAACCTGGAGGTGCTAAAGGCCTTTGAAGATTTCCAGGACTCACGTGTACTCCCGTGTGTAACACCCTGGTCCTACGCAGTTGGAACCACTGCATCAGGCCCAGTGAACATGAGCGCCCCATGGCCCTCCTTGACCTTGCTTCCTCCCTGGGGTAGCAAGGTCCCTGGAGTCGTCAGCGCAAGAAGGGGCAGGAGGATAGAGGGCTGGGGCACATTTAAGTGAGGGTCTGGGTAAAAATGTAAACCAGGAAGCAGAGCCACTTAAGACTGAATTTAAAGCATTTTTAGAACTGCTGCATCCAGGATTCGTTGTCTGATTATCACAGATTGTATCTGTTTCTCTCTTCTCATTTGGAGTTAGAATGATCCCAGTCATTTCCAGGAAGAAGCTTGCAGCCGTGGAAGGCAGTATGTACCATAGCAAGGGTAAATTCTGAGTTTAGAGCTGGTTAAAATATCTACATCCATACCCATAACCACATCTGTATCTCTCCGAGGGCCTTGTCAGTCCCCTTTGCCCTGGAAGAAATCCGGTATGACATAGAAACTGCTAGACGCTGGCCAATAATCCCTGGGTTTCAGACCATCTAGACAATAAACAACTCCATAATATTCAGTGCAGCAGCTTCTGTGAGAGCCCATCTGTTTCAAAATAACCCTAATTCTGCTTACTATGCGGAATGCTTTGTTGACTGGAATTTGTCCTACTTTTCTGCAGCAGATTCAGAGTCACAGGCCTCTCACTCCACCTGCTGGCAAGTATAAATACTGGCCTGAAACCTGGGGTGGATATTTTCAGTTGAAAAAAAAAAAAAGAAAAAATCTGAGCTGTAGCTCAGGGATTCTCAAAAGCTAGCGTAGCTCAGAGTCACCTGGGAGCTCATTAAAAATGCAGTGGCCCGGGCTCTGTGCCAAGCCTATGAATCGGAAACTCTCAAAGAGCTCTCCTGGTGATTCATACACTCACGTATCTGTTAGACAATCTGGAATTCAGGGACCTGAGCCAGCGAAGGTCAGGGATGACCCCCCGCCCATCCTGCTCATCCTCGAACAGGGAAAGTGACGAAGCCAACTTTAGGTACCCACTTCTATATTGGTAACTCTTGGTGGTGAGAGTCAAGGCTTTATTCCTGGATTTCCCTGGTGGCCCAGTGGATAACAGTGGATAAGAATCTGCCTGCCAGTGCAGGGGACACAGGTTCGATCCCTGGTCTGGGAGGATTCCACATGCCATGGAGCAACTAAAGCCTGGGCCCCGCAACTGAGAAGCCACCGTAATACAAAGTCCATGCACCACAAGGAGGAGTAGCTCCTGCTCGCCTCTGCTCGAGAAAGCACGCACACAGCACCGAAGGCCCAGCACAACTGAAAAGGGGAAAAAAAAAGCTTTATTCCTTACCCAGGGCTCAAGGTGACATCACCAGTGATAAGTCATATGATTGCGTGGTGTGATGGGAAGGGCACTTCTCCTCGCTAGTATTCTGCCCAAAACCCTAACCCCAGTCGAATGATGAGGAAAAGCATCAGTCAAACCAAATCGAGGCACATTCTATAGGCTAGTACTCCTCAGAATTGTCAAGGTCACGGGAAATAAGAAAAGACTGAGAAAGTACCACTGGCAGGAAGACACTAAGGAGACCTGACAACTAAATGGAGTGTTGGACCCTGGAACAGAGAAAGGAAATGAGTGGAAAAACAAGTGAGATCCAGGGCAAGTCTGGAATTCAGTTAACAGTAACATGCTCATCCCTGTAAATGGTTGGTCTTGACAACTAGACCGTGGTAATATGTTTGGCTCTATTGCCTCGGAGACTTTTTTAAATCTGAAAATTATTCCCAAATAAAAAGTTTATTAAAAATTAAAATATCAGGGGGTGGGGAGGGACACTGAGTTAGATCAGATGAGTTGGAGAAAGTTTGCAAGGAGCACAGCCTGGCCAAATCTCAGTCCAACTGTCAGAAGTCACGGCCAGGCTGGCTGACAGGCAGGCAGAGTAGCTGCCCAGACCACCGGCCATGGAAGAGGCGGGTTGCTGGCATGACCCACTCTGCCCTCTTTGGCCAGCCAACCCTGATGCCTCATTGGGTGGGATCTTACATCTCTGTATGGAGGTCTAAAATGTCCAGTCTAGCTCCCTCATTGTGCAGACGGGAGCCTGAGACCCTGGAGAGAAGTGAATTGTCCAAAGTTCTGGTGGAGCCAGATGGAAGCCCACCTGTATAAAGACGTGTGTTCTTTTCCCCAGTGATTCTCAGTCATTTGATACATTGTCTACAGGAGAAACACCTGGGTAGCTTTTCATTAAAATATAGCTTCCTGGGCCCCAACCACTTAATGCAAAGAATCTCTGCCTTTAGGATCTAGTAACTCTGCATTTTTAACAAGTTCTTCATTATTTGCACAGGAAACTTAAAGAATCTTTGCAGAAAGCCAGACAACTGTCCCATTCGTAGATTCTCCAAGACAGTCTAGCTTTGCCCAGACCTCTTGCATTTGAGCTACTGAAGGGCTCTGACTCCTGTCTCCATTGGCCAGCTGCTTGCTTTCTATGGAGACTGTGCTCATAGTCCAGGGCTACTAAAAGGCCTGCAAGGGGAGAATTCAGTCACAGCTGAACTCTTTTATGATGATGCCCTAGCAGGTGGTGAGCTGCCCAAGCAGAACCCTGTGGGTCTTGGAGAGGAGGCTATTTAATATCTTTTTGAGCTCAATTGATTATAGTTTAAATAATCTCATACCCATTTCCCTCTCCTTTTAAAAAATAATTAAATTATGTTACTCAGGCCTTCCCTGATGGCTCAGTGGTAAAAGAATCTGCCTGCCAGTGCAGGAGGCATGGGTTTGATCCCTGACCCGCACAGATCCCATGTGTCGTGGAGCAACTAAGCCCAAGTGCCGTAACTGCTGAGCCCGGGAACTGCAACTGTTGAAGCCCACGTGCCCTAGAGCCTGTGCTCCGCAACAGGAGAAGCCACCACAGCTAGAGAGTGGCCCCTGCTTGCCACAACCAAAGAAAAGCCCACACAGCAACAAAGATCTAACACAACCAAACATAAAAATTGAATAAATTTTAAAAAGTTTTTATTTTTAAGTTACTCAAAGATAACCCTATGATCAATGAACAAAAGGAGGTGTGGGATCCAGGCTCCAAGGAGCCACTAGAAGTCCCATCCTGCTTGTCCTTTCCCCACCATGGCCCGTCTTAACGTCATCAGAAAGTCCAGGCAATGAAGACAGTGGAAGGCCTCCTCTGTCTATGAGATGAAGATGAGAAGTCAGAGCTGACAGAGGACCAGAGACTTTGGTAGGTAACCATCTGGAGCTCAGGATTCCCTGCAGGCAACAAAGATGCAGGCCAGGCAGGAGGTTCAGGGCAGTGGCCCCCACTTTGAGGTTCTGCTAGGGCCCTGTTTGCAGGCAGGTGTGGGATCTCCATCAAAAACATCCAGAGAGGCTGCAGCCACCCCTCCTGGGTGAGTCAGGCATGTTGGTCTTGGAGCTTCAGAAAAGAGTGTGGGATTTCATCTTTCTGAAAGGTCTTCATCTTTTATCTAGCATTGTCTGTACTCACGTATATGTGTGTGTGTGTGTGTATTTTTTTTATCAGAACTCTCTGCCCACAAAAAGACTTCCTTATTCTACTTCCTTTCTTCTGTTGTGAAGTGTTCTCCAATCTGTCCCTTCAGACAGAGCTCATGTCTGGGTTCGCTCTGCCATCCCAGCCAGGCACGTGGGACCTCGTGGTACTAGGCAATGAGGATATGGCAGCAAAGGGAGGCCTGCATCTAGTTTTCCAAGAATTTTCTCATATCTGTCCAGTGGATATTCCTAGGTGATTTTGAATTTAAAAAAATAAATAAAAAAAAGATGCAGTCCCAGAGTGTATGGAACTGGGAAAGATACTCTTGGAGACAGTTAACCTCAGTCTGCAGAATCAGCTGATGTCACTGAGTAAACTCCATCTGAGGCACCTCCAGATTGGTGAGCATTCTGTTTTAGATCAAAGAGAATGGGAAACATCCTAAAATTTGAAACATTTACATATTAAATGTATATAAACCATTGTATAGATTTTAATACTAAAGAGATTTTTACTAATGGGATTTTATGTATAAATATATATAAAAGGTGCTTGAAAATCATTCCTAATTTCATTAAAATCCCTCTTGATAAAGTGTTAAGGTGATGACAGATTTGTGAAAAGATCAGAGACAGATTGATTTAAAAAATGGAAAATCCCTTTAGTATGAAAATCTACATCCATTTGTTTATTTTTGTTTTGTTTTAAAAAATCTACATCCATTTGTTTAAAGAAATACATACCTCATGTTACAGTGTTTCCTAATGGGAGACACTTTGCTCCTCAACCTCTCTCTCTCTCTCTCTCTCCTTTTTAAAGTTTATTTTGGCTGCACTGGGTCTTAGCTGTGGCATCTAGTTCCCTGACCAGGGATTGAACCCAGGCCCGCTGCATAGGGAGCAGAGTCTTAACCACTGGACCACCAGGGAAGTCTTCAGCCTGTTTCTTTGCTGCTCCTCCAGCCTATTGAGAATTATTTCTGTAAGAACTTAGAGGCTGTTCTCTGTTTAGAAAATACATGATGTAGTTAATTACCAAGCCTGACATACACAACTGGACCTCTTGCCTAAAACCTTGTCAAGGGAGATCCTAATTCTGGTTACTTTGTTATCCAGAAAATCTTGCTGTTTGCAATGAGGCTTATCTACGGCAGAAGGTAACATTTTCCTGCTGCATTCTAAACAGACCCTGCCTCCAAATCAAGTGTAAAAGCAATAGTATTGTTCAGGTTTACAGAGTCTGGTTTCAGAATTAAGGAAGACAACTGAGACACGGCATGTCTAGAGCAGAGTAGAAACAGACATGAATTTGACTTTGGACTCAGTTCCTGACCAAACCGTGTGGCCATGGCAAGCTCCTTAAAGTCTTTAAGCCTCAATTTTTCTAGCTGTAAAACAGACGAACTTCTACTCAGAAGGATAAGTAGAATAAAAGCTACATAAAGCAATATGGTGAATCTCACAAACATAATGTAAAATGAAGCTACTCACAAAGGGTACATATTGTATGAATCCACTTATGGACAAAAATAGATAAAACAAATCTCTGCTGTGAGAAGTCCGTGGACCAGTGCTGGGAGGGAGCACATGGAGGCTTGTGAGTGCTGGAAATACTCCTGTGTTTTGGTCTGGATGTTGCTCCCATATGTTCCGTTCATGAAAATTAATCAAGTTGTACACTTTTGCAAAGGAGGGGAGAGTAAGTAGGGAAAGCATGTAGCAATTACCCAGAAAACATTATCTCCCCCTGGACTTTCTCTGTTCTTTTTTTTTTTTTTTGCCGCATGGCATGTGGTGGCTCAGTGGTAAAGAATCTGCCTGCGATGCAGGAGCTACAAGAGATGAGAATTTGACCTCTGGGTCAGAAAGATCCCCTGGAGAAGGGCATGGCAACCCACTCTAGTATTCTGGCCTTGAGAATTCCATGGAGAGAGGAGCCTGGAGGGCTGCAGTCGATGGGGTTGCAAAGAGTCAGACACGACTGAAGCAGCTTAGAACACGTGTGGGATCTTAGTTCTCTGACCAGGGATCGAACCCATACCCCCTGCATTGGAACCTGGAATCTTAACCTCTGGACCACTAGGGAAGTCCTGGACTTTCTCTTTTTGTTCTAGAGCTCAGACGGTGCATTGTCTATATTGCAAAAAACTCTAGATCTGACCGTAGACCCAGTATTTTGGATTACTCAAATTGCTGACTGAATTATAGCCTGTTGATTTTAAGTCAGTTGTGGCCAGTTAAAGTCCCCCAAATTAGCCAACTAGAACGGGCAGAGAAGTACAACAGGGAAAGTAGCAACTGAGTTGATTTCCATTCAAAGCTTCTCATTTGGGGATTCCAGGTACTGTTTCAGAACTAAGAAATTCCTACTCCTGTTCTTTGATTGGTGGTGTTCAGTCACGAAGTTATTTTTGATTCTTTGCAGCCCATGGACTGAGCACACCAGGCTCCCCTGTTCTTCACTATTTCCTGGAATTTGTTCAAATCCATGCCTGTTGAGTCAGGGATACTATCTAATCCTCTGCACCCCCCTTCTCCTTTTGCCTTCAGTCTTTTCCAGATTCAGAGTCTTTACTTTTTCAACTCATTGGTTGAGGAGTAAAAATGTGAATTTCTCTCTCTCAAGTCACACCTGTTAGTAAGTGTTACATTTACTGTAAACCATAATGAAACTTCCATCTGTATGAAACTTATGAGACTTTAAGTGATTTCAAACTCTTTTTAGAGATGGACGGATAGATAGGTCATTGTAATTAGTGACTCAAAAAATAGAGTGGTCTTATTATCCTTGGGCACCTCCCACTTTCAAAGAATATCTTGCTAATTATTGCACTTGGGATTTCTTCCAGGCCTTTTTGGTCGTAGTAAATGATTTAGCAACTGTGCTATCAGAAAGCATTTTTGCAAGCTTTAGAATTCATGGAATTCTAACCAAGTAACATTTTTTGAAAGACAGACTATGGGTCCCATGCTACTGCCCTCATTTAACAAAGGAAAAAGAACATTTAGAGGTTTCTTGGTTTAAAAAATTGTTTTAAGTGATTGCCTTCCATGGGTCCCTGATTTAAGGGAAAGATACGCCACCCTGCGACTTCATTTTAATGTAATATCACTGAATGGTCTAGAGGGCTCATCAGATCATGGCAGCATCTATGAATACCAGCAAATTAAGCATCTCTGTTTACAGGGATGGCGAACAGTAGGGAAAAGGGCCATCAACTCACGGCATTCTTTTTAGCAATTCTTATGTGGATGGAATTGCTTCTCCTCCCTCAGATGTAAAACGCAGAGGTTACTGCATTATACATAAGCGTAGAGAACTGAAAATTTTTTCCATCAAGAACCACAAGTCAATAAATCTTATGATCTCACCATTGGTGCCATAATTGAGCTAAATCTTCTTAAACCGGGCACTGTTCCTGAGGTTCTTTGAAGCATGCTCACTCTTTCTTTCAGTAAAATTGAGGGCTGACCTCCATTTACAGGAACACAGAAGCAAGGCTCATAAATACTAATGTTGTGTACCAAGTTCCACAGAGCAAGGCCGTTTCACCCAAGTCTGTAAGTTCAATGCATGATTTTACTCAGCAGAGAAAAGAAGGTCTCCAGCTTTCCCAAAGCCTGTAAGGCTCCTTCTGGTTACAAAAATGGGGGTCACAAATTACCCTTTTTGCATCTGTTTCTTGGAGGGCAAATATTTAATACATAGTGACCCCACGCTTTGTACAAAACACTCCCAGTTCTTCCTCAAACAGAATTAGGCTCTATCTTTTAAAACATTTTTTATTTATTTACTTTTGACTGCACTGGGTCTGCGCTACTGCACACAGGCTTTCTCTAGTTGTGGCGAGCAGGGGCTACTCCTTAGTTGCTGCGCGTGGGCTTCTCATTGCAGTGGCTTCTGTTGTCGAGGAACATAGGCTCTAGAGCACAGGCTCAGTAGCTGTGGCACACAGACTTGGTTGCTCCTCCATGTGGGATCTTCCTGGACCAGGAATCGAACCTGTGTCCCCTGCATTGGCAGGTAGATTCTCAACCACTGGACCACCAGAGAAGTCCTGGGCTCTTATCTTTTAAGAAGTCATTGGGAATTTTATTTTGTATCTGTCTTAGTCAGTGGTAGTAACAAGCAGACATTTAACCCGTGATTCTCACTGATGTTAGAGGTTAAACGTCCCAGCGTCCATTGGCCATCAAGCACTAACTGCATGCCTGGCACTCAGCATTTTATATGCATCATCTCTCCTTATCCTCTCAACAACCTAACAGAGGAGGTACTGTTACTAGTCCCATTTTACAGATAAGAATACTGAGGCTAGGGATGGTAACCTACTTACTCAAGGATATATAACCATACATGGAGGAGGCACAATTTAATTCCAGTCATCAAACTCAAGTTGTACAAGGACCCTGGTAGTCACCTTGCTCCTCAGCCTCCCCTGACAAGTGACCCAAACAGAGCCTCATGGAATGAAGCCTTCCCTGAGGTCTCCCCCGCAGCTGTATGCACAGCTGGAAACATCTCCCATTTCCAGTACAGCCACAGGGACCTCTTCTTCTTTTACCATCCAGCTGAGGCCCGTTCGGATCTTTTCCTATGTGCTCAGGCTTTCCAGGTGGCGCTAATGTTAAAAAACCTGCCTGCAATGCAGGAGACATAATGAGACGTGGGTTCAATCCTTGGGCTGGGACGATCCCCTGGAGGAGGGCCTGGAAATCCACTCCAGTGTTCTTGCCTGGAGAATCCTATGGACAGAAGAGCCTGATGGGCTACAGGCCCTAGGGTTGCAAAGCATCAGACATGGCTAAAGCGACTTAGTACATATGCAATCAATATAAGTAGATATTAAAAGCACATTTCTTAAGACCCTTTGAGAAATAGCTTCAGAGGATTCTGGAGTCTAAAGAGAGAAGTGATAGATCGTGTGACAGAAGAGGAAAATACAGGAATGGGTTAAAAAACAAATGAAAAAGTGTCTATTTGGAAGACAGAGATGAGCTGAGACTGAGCAGAGCAGCTGAGAGGCCCTGACCCAAAGCACAGATGATGAATAGGATGGGTGGGTTGCTGACTGATATCAAATACTCAATTGCCTTTAAAATATCACAGATTAATTTAGACTTGAAAACTTTCCAAAAAAACTAACCACTAGCATTAAGAAGAATGGAGTTCAAAACCTGAAATGAAAGGATTAAGTCATTCTTCAGACAATAGGGTGGCTTTGATAAATCAGAAACACTGTTTGAAGGACTTAAAATATCCACAAGAACATCCAAGTCAGGCATTGTCCATCGTTGTTGTTTTGTGGTTGCTATACCCAAGGCCTTCCCAGGGATCCTAAAAAAACCCCAATGACTCCAGCAGTCAGTAGAATTTAAGGGGACCCAATGGGGGAACTTTGTGGTGGCTCAGACAGTAAAGAATCTGCCTGCAATTCAGGAGACCTGGGTCGGGAAGATCCCCCAGAGAAGGGAATGGCTGGCTACCCACTCCAGTATTCTTGCCAGGAGGACTCCATGCCTGGCATGCTACAGCCCATGGGGTTGCAAAGAGTCGGATACAACTGAGCGACTAACACTTTCACTTCTGCGTGGGAACTTCAGTGGCCACATCTGTCATGACAGCAGAGTCCCATCAAGTTGAGGACTTAGGCTGGTTCTTCTTTTTCTCTTTTCAGATAGTGAGCTCCCCACATATCTATACAGGAAAGGGACTCTCTGGGTTTGGGCAGGAGGATAAGGTAGAAGGAAAAGATAAGATGCTTAACATCCCCGGTGTGTTAGAAGGAACAGTGACACGGGATTGCGGGAAAGGGGAGGAGAACTCGAACTGCGGGCAGAGCACCTGGGGTCACGTTTTGCGTCCCCTCGTGCTAGCTTCGTGACCTTAGCTTTGTCCCTGACTCTTCCTGAGCCTCCGTTTCCTCCTCTGTAAGGCTGGCTTCATGAAATTAGGAATAAAAACTAATTGAAATAGGATACCTTAAAAGGCTCTAATGAAGGAGTGATTATTTGTTCCTCTCTTGATGTGAGTTTTCTACGTGGGCCCGTGGCATTTCTGCTGTTGGCTCAGCCCTGGCTCTCCTCCAGTGCCCCAAGCGGGACTCCAGAGAGCTTTTGTGCGGGCTGCCCGCTTTGAGAGCTGGACCCCTGGAACCTTCACAGTCTGTCCTCTCTAAGTTCTCCCTTCGCGGAACAGCTTTTTCTCTTGGACGCTGTGAGTCCCTTTGGGTGTCTGAGCATCTTTCAGCACGTGTGGGCTTGCGCCCTGTGGCCTAGAGTCAGCATGCCACGTTGAGCTCACTTCTGACTCTGCCCAGAGCCCAGGCCTCCAGTTCCCTGCGCAGCTGGAATGGGCTGTCACACACTGGCCTGTGCTCCTGAGTGCAGTTAAGGACGGACTTGTTAAAAACAACTGTCAGAGGAGAAGCAGGATTTGGATCTCATTGTATAAAGCGATTTGAAGCTGTAAACTAATGGTAATTGGATTCATGAGTTTCTCTGTAATTTCAAAGTGTTTACCACTTTAAACAGATAGAAAGCCCTCTACAAATGTATATGGCGAAAGCTGTATCCAGTAAAACTTTTATAGGATTCATAGAATCTCTATGGTAAAAGTGTTCTGGGTTTGAACATCATCTTCAGTGAACGTTGGTAAAATGACGGATACTTCACTGATCAAAAAAACCTCGAAGTGGAGTTTACCCAGTGGGACGGAGTGTCGGGCTTGGTCCACCCAGTTCACTTTTGGGTGGACTAGTCAGAAAATGTTACAAGAGGTCTGGGAGGGGTAATTCCCTCATGTCTCAAAAGGAAAGGAGAACCACATCTGGGTGAGTCTTGGGGTCTCTCTCGCGGTGTGGACCAAAAACTGCCTTCTTAGACATTTCTGTCTGACTGCTGAAATTCTAGTTGTAGCTCAGCAAACTGACTGTTAGTTTCACACTGCTTTCTGTCATCTTTTCATCATAGGTTTAACAGTCGCCACGTCGACATATTACCTATCAACATCTCCAACGCTCAAGAGTGTGAGCAGGAGGGATCACCTGTTTACTTGTTTTCCCTCGTGGCTCCAGCCCCCTTTCCCACCACCTACTGTTCGTGGCTCAGCTAGAACTTCCAGAGTCAGTTGAGTCAGGACCTCAGAGGGCAGTGTTGAGTGTGGTGGTCTGGCTGTAACATATAGAACTTTTGATGGATGTAGGTGATGGAAGCAGGCCTTTCAAAGTGAACTCACAGAGTTAGCAGAGACTCAGAAGGGAAAAAGTACAATCTTTTTGGTCCACGTGCTGAAAAGTGAATCTACTATTTGTCTGTATCCATCAGTGATACCCTGCATGGCTGCCTCATTGCGAACATTAAAGCTCTTTTATTAGACTTAGGTTGCTGGTTCCTTGAGATCAAGGACTGTCTGCTGTTATTCCTTTATTACCCTCCCCCCCAACAATGCCTGGATCTTCCATTGGTTTTTTCTTTGTTTGTTTTTTTAATGCAGTAAACTGAAGTGCTTCTATCATTGCAGATGATTTTCTTGGTCTGTTTGAAGCCCCACGAAGGTCTTTTCAGTAATGACTTCCATGGTCCTTCATATGATCTTCACATATTATGCCTGTATTTTTGTCTGCCTGCCCCAATACTGATCATTATGGTAACACAGCCTTTGCCCTGTGGGCCATGATGCCCTGTGGGTGCTTGTGCGTCTGATAGGTGTGACTCCCACTGGCTGGCGAGGTACCGGAGAGAGGAGGTTAGAGGGAGGAAAGGGGAGACCCTCAGACTCATCGGGAGACACCTGCGAGCACATCCAGTGAAGACGTTACAGATAGCGACCAAGTTATTTCTGGGCATTAAGAAAAGATAAACTCAGCCCTTGAGACATTAGGGAAATTAAATGATGCGAATTATGGAGCATGGTGGGGAAAAAAAAAAACCAACATTGAAATGGGAGAATTGTCAAGAAGTTTCAAAATGAGTCAAACTAGCTTCATGGACTGGACCTCACTAAAAACGTTCACTTGATGTCGCAATGTCATATTGACCGCTGCAGTTGAAATCTGTTTGTTCTGTCTCTGTCTCGTGCTAAAGATAACACCCGAGCCCTCTTCTCCCCCGCCCTTGGGATCTGGGGTGCCGAGCCCTGTGAATGTCAGAACAAGGGCAGTGCTTGATTCTACCCTGTGCTTTCTCTTCAGGAAATCGCAGAAGCAGCCCCCCGGCCTATGGGTTCCGTCTCTCACCAGAAGAAGAAATGAGGAGACAGCGGCTGCACAGATTTGACAGCCAGCGAGGCAGCCCAGCCTTGTGAACAAACACGGTCCGGTTGTGCAATAATTACCCCCAGACCCCCAGCTTTGTACAAAAGCAGAGAGGGCGCCTGACCATCCCAGTTGCTCACCTCTGCAGTGGCCTGTCATCCTGCAGCCACCATGAGTCCAACTGATGTTTTGAGCTAGTTGACATCTTGAGACCAGACTTGTTTTGACAGCCCCCAGCTCTCTGGGAATGGCACTCTCGACCTTGTTCCCTTGCAGACAGAAGCTCGGGCGTCTCCACGTGGGGACCAGTTTCCACGCTCCTGTCTCTCACTGCTGACTCAGCGGAGCTTCTGCCTTGTTATGTCTTTGAGGACCGTGACCTTTGCCAGGAGGTTTGTGTTCACCAGCCCAGAAGATCAGGTCCTCCTCCTGCTCCGTGCCCGACTTGGCAGGAAGTGGGGAGCCATCCCTCGTCCTCCTGGCACGTTGCCATGGTGACTTTCCAGGCACCGGATGTAGCCGTCATTGCAGGGTGTCGTCCCGGCCTCCCTTGCCCAGACGCCTCGGTTCCTGGGGCCCCCATGTCTGAGCGGTGTCTGCAGTGAACCTGCTTTTCTCTGATGCCCCTCTGCCTTCCCAGGATGTGTCAGTGGGAAAGCTTAAGTGAGACCTTAGACGGGAAATCAGTTCCACACTCCACGACCCGGCAGGTGGCACGGACAACCCAGCTCCTCTCCATCCCAGAGCCTCTCCAGGAACGATGTCACATCCCGGAGCTGCGACTTGTATTTAACTAACCAGCAAAGCAGCAGCAGGTGCCACATGCAGAGGAGTGACCAGCAGCTTGGTCACAGAGAAATCCTTCCTGAGGAAGTATTTTTTTTTTTCTCATAAAAGTGCCTTTTAATTGACCACTGTAACAGCCACCCTCCAAGACACTGCCCTAACACACAGACCCCAAGTCACTTAAGACGTGTTTCCTGGTGCTCGTGTTTCAGGAATAAAACGAAAAGGTCGAATATCACTGATGTCTTACATCACTGAGATATTTATATTTAAAGAGAGTTAGAAGCAGAAAAGGATCTTCCTCTATGGCTTTATCTAGCATTTATATAATTTTCTGATTATGAAAGTAATATATATACCTTGTATATGCATAAAGCCAACATCTGGCAGGAAATGCACCCACATATTAACAGAGGTTATTTAGGAAGGTGGAGTGCATAGGATTTTGCTTTCTGCTTTTTTCACAATTTTATATTGTTCTCTTTTTAAAATGTGTGTATATGTATATGTGTGTACTGCTTTTGCAGTAGGGAAACTGATTTATATAATAATAAATGAAGAAATATATAACCAGGAAAATGGACTCAAGAATAAGTATTGTGTCTCTGTTGATAAAATTTACAATATAAACAGAAATACAAAAAAATACATGTGCAATTTAAAAATCACCTGTGTCTCCACCAGGGTTAAGATTTTAAGGATATTGCTTTCTCAGGCTTTGTATATGTTTCACAAGTTTGGAGCATACCAACTATGCAGTTTTGTGTCTGGTTCCTAATCTCGGCTGACCTGGGTGAGACTTTGTCACTTGCATGTAAATGAGCTAACAAACCATGTGAGACCTGGGAGCACTTTGACCTGCCAGCTGGAACAATGTTACCTGAGCTCCTCAGCTTAATTTCTGACTGATACAAAGCGACATGCAGCACATTTATAGTATGAATTGTATCTCTGAGCCTTGCAGCTTCAAACACTTTAACATTGAAATGTTTAAGCCATATGTCATTCCTCTTCTCCCAAACTCTTGGAACTTGTTTCCCATGACCTCTGCTGGCGATGCGTGCATACTAAGTCGGTTCAGTCGTGTCCGACTCTTTGCAACCCCATGGACTGTAGCCCACCAGGCTCCTCTGTCCCTTGGATGCTCCAGGCAAGAATACTGCAGTGGGTTGCCATTTCCTCCTGCAGGGGATCTTCCCAACCCAGGGATCAAACCCGGGTCTCTTAAGTCTCCTGTATTGGCGGGCAGGTTTACCACTAGCGCTACCTGGGAAGCCCCCTACTGGGAATAACCTCATTCTTACATTCCATCTTCTGATAGCACATGTAAAGGTAACTCTGACATTTATATTTGGCTCTATGATTATTTGTACACAACTGTAGAAAGACATGCCTTCTACACAGGAGCACAGATTATGAATGGCTGTGGAATGAGGTCTTGTTAACGCCACACTTTCCAGCTCTCTCACTGCATCACCCAAAGGCTGGTCCCTGCCTCCCAGTAGAGGCTTATTCAGTGTTGGTTTCTCACCAGAGTATTTTTTCAATGCAGTAAAAGTCCAGCCACTGTATATGGAGGTATTTATATTTTTTATGGTTGTCAAGTCTAGTAATAGTAGCTCCTTGCTCTGTTTCACTTGTCAGATGTAAAGACACCAGAACTGGATTTCAGATGGTGTAACTGTAATAGGCACACCTTATTTATGGAGTGGATTATCACTAAACTTTCAGATGTGGGAAAGGTCATATCAGTTATAAATATAAACCAGTTATCTTAGCACAACAATAAAGATGTTTTGGAAATTATTTTAATTACTTTGTTCAGTTAATAGGCTTGCTTGTAACCAAGTGCTTATTATTTTCAATATCCATCTTATCTTTTCTTCCTACAGTAAGGAATCTCCAAAGTTACACCACAAAACTGAAACTGGGTTGAGAAAGACAAGCAAAAGCAGTGTATTCAACTAATTATCTCTCAGGGAGTAAACATTTAGAGGTGGTTTTAACTTTGGTTTCTTTGCTTAATAGTGATTTCCTGGTTTGTTAAACATTCCCACGCTTTGGTTGTGATCAGTCAACTTAGGAGACCTCTTAATTCAGACTCTTTCCTTGGTTTTCAAGATGAGGAACCAGTTAAAATTGCTTCCTCTTTATGACCTTGAATGTATTTAGTGCCTGTGATTCCAAAGTTGTACTTGATTGTTCATAGCCCCTCTGTCCTTTTAAGCTGTCTGTTGTTGAGGCCTGGACAGTAAAAGGCTGGTTTTTGTAGAATTGGGGCCAGTATACATATCCATCACACGTTCTGCTGCTTGGGAAGTAAGTTAAGAATCTGAGAAAACAGAGTCGCTCAGTTGTGTCCGACTCTATACGACCCTATGAACTGTAACCCGCCAGACTCCTCTATCCAATAAATTTTCCAGTCAAGAATACTGGAGTGGGTTTCCATTTCCTACTCCAGGGGTGATCTTCCCAACCCAGGGATAGAATCAGTATCTCCTGCTTTGGCGGGCAGATTCTTTACCACTGAGCTACCTGGGGGATTAAAAGACTGAGACCCATCACCAGAAAAGGACAGTAAAACCCAGAGGGTGTGGCAGACCTGGCCGCCTCCTTCCTGGTCCTAGTTTCTCTTGAAAGTCAGTGAAGAATTGTATTCAATTAATAACTGATGCAAAGAGCTGACTCATTGGAAAAGACCCTGGTGCTGGGAAAGATTGAAGACAGGAGAAAGGGGCAACAGAGAATGAGATGGTTGGATGGCATCACCGACTCAATGGACATGAGTTTGAGCAAGCTCCAGGAGATGGTGAAGGACAGGGAAGCTTGGCGGGCTGCAGCCATGGGGTCGCAGAGTCGGACACAATTGAGTGACTAAACAACAAGTCATTAAAAAACAAAATCCTATCATCTCTTCCCTTCCCTTCCTGTGGATTACTGCAATCATTTTCTTTCTGCTTTGCCCCAGTCTTTTTTAGAGTCACAGACTCCCTGCTTAAAATCTCTGTTAATTGCCCCACTCAATACTTAAAATTCATCTTCACTCAGTTCTACACAGCGCTGCCCATTAATCTCCCAAAATCTACTTTGTGATGCTACCCACCATGTCAGTACCTTTTTATCATTTCTCTGTTGCCAAAGGATAAAGGTCAAACTCATTCGCCTCAACCATGGGGCTCCAGCCAGCCTTTCAGTCTCACCCTCACTTATCCCTAAGGGAGTCTGTGCTGCTGCTAACAGGTCTCATTGCTGTCCAGGCCACGAGCATTCCTGACCCTGTGACTTCCATGCAGTAACCTATTCCTCTCTCTTAGATCCTCATCCAGATCCTCCCCGTTCTGCCCCCAGAATGATCTGCCCTTGGAGGGTGTTCATCACAGTTTCCATAAGCCGCTTACAATTGCTAGTTATCCTGAAGTGAGAGAAGGTCTTTGGATTGTAAGCTTCACAAGGGCAGGACTTTGACTGTGTTTCTGTGCATCTCTTCATAGTACCTGATACAATGTCTGAAGTGTAAAAATCACTAAAGTTTTTGTGGGGTGAAACAGAAAGAAGCTCATTTATAACATCACCAGTGGCACACGTGAAAAGAGGTGTCTGTTGCTGCTTGATGTTGTTGACTGTGTGTCTGTTTTCTTGAATCACAGGAAAGAATCACTTGAAAGAAAGCTTTTGTCCATGTTGTTGTTCAGTCACTCGGTCTTGTTCGACTCTTAGAGACCCCATAGACCACAGCACGCCAGGCTTCCCTGCCCAGTATCTCCCAGAGTTTGCTCAAACTCATGTCCATTGAGTCGGTGACACCAGCCAACCATCTCATCCTCTATTGCCCCTTTCTCCTGCCCTCCATCTTTCCCAGCATCAGAGTCTTTTGCCCATAGAAGCAGAAACATCCAGGCCTTCCCCAAGGCTTACCGGATGGTGGGGAGAGGTCACCATCCTCCTGCGCCCAAAGCTGGTTCCATGTCACGAATGCTGCAATATAGTGCACAAAACTCAAGATTCCAGGACCTTCAAAGCATATCACCAAGGAGCCCCCATGGATACCACCAAGTCTGGCCACTGCTCCTTCGCAGGTGTGTTTGTGTGTCTGTGCTCACTGCTTTTTCCCCCATGGCATTTTTGACATCTTGTTCAGGAATCTTCAGATGAACTGGCAGATTGGAACATTCGATTTTTACTTTATCGAGGAAAACCAGAACATGACTAGCAGAAATCACTGAATTTGGTTGTAATACATATTGCTGCTTGGGCAGAGAATTGTGTGATAAAACCAGTAGTATGGGAGGCCATGGTGTAGTGGGTAAAACATAATCTTAAGCAATCGATGGACCAGGGTTCAAGTTCTCCTGGTGTTGACTGTGTGACCCCGAGCGAGTCACTTATCCTCTCTAAACCTCAGCTTCCTCATCTGTTCCTGTCATATAGTAGGTGCTCAAGAAACGTTCATTTGCTAACATCATTGCTCTTTAAGTGAGTACACGACTGTGCATGCTCAGCTGCTAAGTCATGTCCAACTCTTTGCAACCTCATGGACTGTATCCCACGGGGCTCCCCTGTCCATGGATTTCCCAGGCAAGACTACTGGAGTGGGTTGTCATTTCCTCATCTGGAGGATCTTCCCAACCAAGGGACCAAAACTACATCTCCTGCATTTGTAGGCAGACTTTTTTTTTTTTTTTAACCACTGAGTCACCTGGGAAGCCCAGTTGGACCAAATAACCACTGAAGTTCCCTCCTAATTAAAAAAAGGTGCTCCATGAAACAGCTATTGAATATCTGCACTGCACCCACCCCTGTGCCATGAGAATAAAAATACCTCCTAACCCCTAACTTTCAGTTACTCTGGTTGTCAGTAACAGTACCTTACATTTTATATCTCTTTGTAGTTATATTTCTTAATATTTAATACTTATATTTCTTAATTTTTTAAAGTTTTTTTGAACTTTTTTAAAGTCTTTATTGAATTTGTTACAATATTGCTTCTGCTTTATGTTTTGGCTTTTTGGTGTGAGGCATGTGGGATATAAGCTCCCTGAAAAGGGATCAAACCCACACCTCCTGCATTGGAAGGCAAAGTCCTAACCACTGGACTGCTAGGGAAGTCCCATATAGCTCTTACTTTTAACCCTTACAGCAACCCTGTGAAGCAGGTGGTCTCATTTTTCAACTGGTAGGACAACTGAGACCCACAAGATCAGAGCCCCATGCCGGTGGGTGAACTCAATTCAGCAGAGGTTTGGTTTCATGTCCACTCCAGCTCACCACTGCATGGAGGACAGTGCTCCTTGGAGCCTCAGAATCACACTTTCCCAAGCCCGGGGCGGGGGGGTGGGCACTGTCTATGCTCCCCTCATGCTCTTCCCATCTGCAGATCACACTTCTACCATGTAACCTTTCCTGTTCCCCGCACCCCCGAGCCCACCCTAAGGCAGGACGTATTACAAGGTAGGTTAAGTAGTAAACTCACTTTGGCTTGAAAGAAAATAAACGCACCAGATAAAACACAGTTGCTTTTGGAGGTCATCAGAGAATTTTATATATAATAAGTGATAGTATAAATTGCAATACAACATTTCAATGTCAATAGCAAACCAGGCACCTTGCAAATGTTACATGTTGAAAGTCTTTAACTTTACAACTGTAGGTTAGATAAAGGGATGCAATTTATCAGACACATTTCACATTTTTTTCCTATGAATCATTAAATATTTAAGCACCATAAAATTCAAGCATTTCCATGGATGTGGCAGCCAACCTTGGTGGTTGAAAATGCATTATGCAGAATCTCTGGAAGATAATAACAGTGGCAATTGCAGAGTACTGATTTTTAATGTCAATTGTTTTGTTCCCTGCAGAACTTCCTGATAATGATCCTGCAGGAAATGGTGACTTTTTTTCACATGTGGTACAGTAACTTCGAGAATTGAAATAAAATAGCTTTCCCAAAGACATTAAGAATTGACCAGGTATAAACAATTCTAATCAGTAATTTATATGAGAATCATCATGTTCTACTATGTAAAGAATCCCAAGAAATATGTTTTCATATGAAAGGGCTGGTTTTAAATCAGAGATGTGGCCATAATAAATGTATGAGGTCAGCTATGTGCTGGACATATAACCTTAGAGTTAATTTTCAATGCAAGAGTAGGCATTAAGCCCCATATTGTAAATGTGGAAAATGGAGGTCAGGGAGTTGGTGTAACACCCAGGGTGCTGCCGCTGGAAAGGGACAGCTGAATTGAAACCTAGGTTCAACCAACTTTAAGGCCACATCTTTCCACTGTTCTTGAAGCCATACCAAATAAAAGTAACAGTGATAAAATTAGGCTGGTGAGCTGACAGAAGAACAAATCCATGTAATTTCCTGAAACACAGAGAATGATTTATTTTATTATAATCTCTAAGAGGCTCAAAATAAAACCCTTGATAAATCCAGTTTTAGTAAACCATTCTGTTACTCTTTTCCTCAGCACCAATAACATATACAAATTTTGTAGAGGGGATTTTATGCTAGGACACTCAACATCATGAGGGAACACAGCCTACAGCATGAGTTAAGACATCACGTTTCCACAAAGAGTCTTCTCTCATTGTCAAATCTCTCAAATGTTATTTCTAAAATTTCAGTTTATGGAAATGTATGCTACGTTTCAGAGGAACCTTGGTGACTCAGGGGTAAAGAATCTACCTGCCAATGCAAGAGACATGGGTTCGATTCCTGGGTCGGGAGGATCCCCTGGAGAAAGAATTGGCAACCCACTCTAGTATTCTTGCCTGGGAAATCCCATGGACAGAGGGGCCTGGCAGGCTACAGTCCATGGGGTCACAAAAGAGTTGGATATGACTTAGCGGCAAAACATAAACAAATAAGCTATGTTTCAGGAGTGGGTGAGGGTTAAAGTTCATCAGTCGGCTTTCTGTCAACAACTGTAAGATGAGATTGTGGGTGTGCAGATAGGCTGTCACATTAAAATCATTTGAAATGGTTTGTACTTGTAACCATTTTGTCAATGAGAACTGATACCCAGAGCTGAACATCTAATGTCTAATGATGCTTATTTGAATTGTCAGTGAAGAAAGAACTGAAAGTCAATAACATGCTCAGCTCTACGTGAGCCCTGAGCATACAGCAATGAATGAAGCATGGTCCCCGCCCTCTGGGCTTACATTTTAGCAAGAGAATGAAGGCAGCGGGATGAGACATACAGGAGCTGTGGGGAAAGCATGAGAGAGTGAGCAAATCCCTGACTCGTCCTGGGAGCAGCAGAACGGAGGCCAGGGCATCGTGGGGAAATGCACACAGTCCTCCCTACCAGCTAATTCAGTCTAAAGATAAGTTGTCTGCCAGGTAAACTTACGGGGGTGGGACGGGGACATCACTGGTGGAAAGAGCAGAAGCAAAGTCACAGAGACAGGAATTTGCCTCTGTGATGAGCAGAGAGTTCCCACAGGGCCTTTCCCCCCATGGGAAGCCATCTAGACTTCGTGGGCAGTGGGGTCATTTATCACTGCGGACAGTGACTGCAGCCATGAAATTAAAAGACACTTGCTCCTTGGAAGAAAAGCTATGACAAATCTAGATGGCATATTAAAAAGCAGAGACATCACTTTGCCGACAAAGGTCCATAAAGTCAAAGCTATGGTTTTTCCAGTAGTCATGTAGGGATGTGAGTTGGACCATAAAGAAGACTGAATGCCAAAGAATTGATGCTTTCGAACTGTGGTGTTGGAGAAGACTCTTGAGAGTCCCTTGGATTGCAAGGAGATCCAACCAGTCAATCCTAAAGGAAATCAACCCTGAATATTCATTGGAAGGACTGATGCTGAAGCTGAAACTCCAATACTTTGGTCACCTGATGCGAAGAGCTGACTCGTTGGAAAAGACCCTGATGCTGGCAAAGATTGAAGGCAGGAGGAGAAGGAGGTGACAGGGAATGAGATGGTTGAATGGCATCACTGACTCAATGGACATGAGTTTGAGCAAGCTTTGGGAGATAGTGAAGGACAGGGGAGCCTGGTGTGCTGCAGTCCATGGGGTCGCAAAGAGTTGGGCATGACTGAGCAATTGAGCAACAACAAAAACCAAAGAATAACAAAATTAAGTTTGCATCTCAGAGAAATGATGATGAGAATTTTAAACTGGAGGCAGCAGCTGGGAGATGTCTACTACACGAGCAGAGGTGAAGGACAAAGGCTATATTAAGACAGGTGCAGTGAGGTCGGAGAAGAAGATAGCAATCCACAGGAAGTGGCAACTGAAGTTGAGGTCTGGGGGAATCTGAGAGGGGAGGGATTATAGTGGATCGGCCTCCCTCCGCTGGCAGCATGGATGGGCCACTCATTGAGAATAAGAGCCTGAAAGGAAACACCCTGACCCCCAGCTCATAGCAACTGTCTTTGGGCAGTCCAGAAGCATTTCAACTAACTCTCTGCAGGAGAGGGTTTGGGAGAAGGACCTTTTGGTAAGGATAATCACCAGTAAGGGATTAGGAGAAGAACTTTAAAGCTTTGTTCATCCTTCAGAGAGGAAGGAGAGAAGTACCCTGAATGGGTAACTAGATAAAGAAACTAATGGCCTAAAAATTACTGTGGTTTTCTAATGCAAGATAGTTATTTTTTCCATCATTTTGCTTTTTCGAGCATTGAAAATAATTTTTCAAAATCAGCAGGCAGCATTTTACTGCATTCAGAGGGGACTCTTGTGATACTAGTATTTTGAAATCAGCCTTGTACACTACCGTGGGCTCACTGTGGAGGAACTTGTCCACTTAATTCAGGCTTTTTTTTTTTTAATTTATTTGGCCAGTTTGTTAAGATAATATTCTAATACTAAAACGAAGGTGTTTAAAATAGCAAACAAGATATGTTTCCTTATGGTCCATCAATCATCCTTTCGTCTTCCCAGAAAATGTTCTCAGAACAATTTCGTGAATGAACGAGATGAATTTTTGGAAGGCTTGAATTTAGGTAATATATGAAAAAAACTTTTGGAATCAGAAAATGGTAATTATAAATAAGGTTGAAATTGGCTTAAATTTCAGGTGTATGCAAATATTTAACATGCCATAGCAGAGTTTAAAAAAATTAATAAATGGGTCAAATGAACTAGGAAATATTCTGGTACATCAAGATAATACTTCCTCTTAAAATGTGCATTTTTCTCTTTTTACCAGGAAGCAGGCTTAAAAAAATTGCCATCCTGGGGGGCAGCCCAGAGCAAGATTCATTTGAAATACATTCTGCATATAAGAGCACACTCCCAATCAATATTTGGCAAGAAAAGCATTTCTTATAAACAAAGTTTTAATTATTATTAAGTGCATTGAAACTAAGCACTAAAATGAGTGTCACTTTCTCATGGGAAATTTCTTTAGTTTTCTCTAAAATATCAATTTTTTAACATGAGAAAAGGAAATTTAATAAAAGTCTTTTCCAATAAGCCTTTTGATTTTCAGGATTAGACCACAGAATTCTAGCAAAACAGAAAACATATCCTTTTGCTAGACAGAAAACTACTCACTATAAAATGACATGACCTCTAAGCTTTTGTTAAAAAAAAAAAGCCAAATATCAAACTGCTGCCTTGGTCTAATATTGATATAGAATACAAGAATGTTTTTAGGATAGGAAAAACAGGATGCTCCTATAAAAACCAATAACAGAACACAAGATTCAAGCTGTAGGTTGTCTTTGTTGCATTTAAAAGTGTCAGGTCTTTGGCGGGGGTGGGGGGTGACGATGACTTAAATGAATCTTCTTACCTTAGTTTAATTAAGTCGGCCCTTAATTTTCTCCCAAGCGCATAATGATAGCTCTGTCACTTCCCTGCATGAGATGCCATTATGTGGATGGAGGGAAAGTGTCCTTTGTGGGGCTGTGGGGCGGCTCTGTAGGCGTACCCAGGGGAGGGAAGGGGTCTGCTTTGTGTGAACGTGGCCCCATGTGGCTCCAGGACCATTAACACACACACACGCGGAAGACAAGGCGGACCCCGACTGGGCCAAAGCGGTCTGTTTGGAAGTTCACTGCAGTGGGGAATCAATTTTTGTGAATCACTGCCTTAATATTCATTAATAGCTTTTAGGCTCTTAATCCCTTATTGAACATATTTTTGCCCCATAATTGCTACTTTTCCAAAGGGTTGCCAAAGTAGGCACTTCTATTCTCTGAAAAATGCAGAAGGGAACATAATGTTTTATGTTCATCTGTGATGTGTTTTATGCTAATGTTGCATCTCTGGAATATACCAACCATGGTCCTTCATGGCATAATGATTCATTTTGCTTTGAAATGAACTGTTAAGGCTGGCTGTGTGGGTTTTTTTTTCTTAATCTCCTTGGGTCATGGTTTTACAATTATTTAAAGTGCATGGAAAAATAGATTACAGAGGAAATCATTTTGAAACGTAGGAAATCTCTACTTCCTAGTTCATTTGCTGGCCTATTTTTTTTCCTGTAATATCCATCCAGAAGCCCACTGTATTATAGAGTAATTGACTTCAATTGTTTGAGTTGCTATTAACCAATGAATGAAGTTTCCAGTAATGTCATTTGTAATCTGGCCTTTATCGTCTATTTGCCTTCCCCTGAATTAGCATACTGTTAAATAAAGCCAGCTTTTCCCACCATCCTCAATGAAAGAATATCTGGGTTTCGTCTAGATTGGTAGGTCCAAGCAAATCCACATGTGTAGCATTTGCTTAATCTGTCTGGAACAGAGGAAGGAGTTATATAGTCCTCTGGGAATAACCACATCAAAACAGAAGGAACGGCTAAACCAGGAGTCTAAGATGAGCACCACTGAATCTCTTAGCACATCCTAGGATGTCTCAGCCTCCTGGCAAGTTTCTCTTGGTGACCTGATTGTGAAAGGTGGGATCTTAGCTATGCTTCACACAGACCTGGCACCTGCTGATTTTCTGGCGTTGAGCATGGCTTTCTTTCAAGGTGTCCGGTAATGGTGCAGAGGAAAACTGCAAGTCAGGTCTCACCGTTGTCAGCCAGAAACTATACTTGTTGGCAAAAAAGTGGCAAGTTCCCTGCCGGCCTTGGCATTCCAGGAACGGTGCGGCTCTGAAATCCTCTAGGCAGCTGCCTGGGGACATGAGGGCCTGCCCGCCTCCTTGGTCCCCAGCGCCTGTGTGCTACCCAGACAACAGGAGAGAATTAGGGCTCAGACATGCACAGACAACCCCAGACCCAACCAGTGACACACCCAGGTCTGGGCCTGACTTTACATTTTCCCTAAAAATCATGCCAGGAAGAAGAGACTATGATCTGCTAAGGAAAGGTGGCTCAGTGGTGAAGAATCTGCCTGCAATGCCAGAGATGCGGGAAACACAGGTTCAATCCCTCGGTCAGGAAGATCCCCTGGAGGAGGAAATGGCGACCCACTCCAGTATTCTTGCCGAGAAAATCCCATGGACCAGGGTAGCCTGGCAGGCTACAAGTCCATGGGATCGCAAAGAGTCAGACACGACTGAGCAAACAGGAAAGGATGGGCTAGCCTGGTGGCTCAGTGATAAAGAACCTGCCTGCCATTGCAGGAGATCCTTGGGCGGCAAGATCCCCTGGAGAAGGGAATGGCAGCCCGCTCCAGTATTCTTGCCGGGGGGAATCCCATGGACAGAGGAGCCTGGCGGGCTGCAGTCTATGGGGTCACAAAGAATTGGACTGGACACAGCGACTCCATAATGACAACAAAGCAAAGGGTACATGGGAAAGGAGATGGGTGCACACACAAAAAGAAACCCCTTTCACTAAGGGCTGATGCAAATCCATCCTCTAAATTCTACTCGAGTAATACAAAAATTCATCCACAATAAGCAAAACAGAGTGGCCCTGTGTCTCAGCAGGCTATAGTATGGTGTGGCCTTCATGACTCCCATGCCAAACTGTCGCCCATCGGCCCTGGATTCTCAAAACTACAGTCCAGTCGAGATGGAAGGGGCGCGGAGGTGGGTCTTAGGGACGGCGGAGGTGCGGGGGCTCACCATGAGGAAGGAGTACCCGATCCAGAGGCTCCTCCAGGCCCGCGGACACGGGGGGATGGACTGGTCTTGGCTGTGCACCGCCACAGCCTGGGCGGGGGCCTCGCACACGGCGCAGCGGCTGATGTACGGGCGGATCTCGTCCTCCGAGAGCGGCTTCATGGGCAGAGGCGCGGTGCTCGCCAGCCAGTAGGACCTGTCGTTCCTCCGGGCATAGTGGCACACCTGGTGGATGTTGCAGTAGGCGAAGGGCAGCGTGCTAAAGATGGGGAGGCAGGAGCCCGCCAGACCTGGGCAGGGGAGACCACGTGGAGGCTGAGTGCTCTGCTCGGGGATGACCTTCCCTACCCGGCCCCCTCTGCAGACACTCATCTGGCATTGGGCGGGGGGTGGGGACGGGGGCACCGGGTGGGGGTCCGGGGGCCTGGCCAAAGCCTGCTGCTGTGGGCACCTGACCACTTCGGCCACCTCTCAGGCCTCACGGGTCTGGCTGCTTTTTTCCCTGGATCCCACATCGCTCTCCTGAGTCAAGCAACAGGCCAGGATGCTCGAGAGAGAGACGTGAGCACACCTCTTCTCGGAAAGCTTCAGGAATTTTCAGGAAGCTGCTGGCCCAGCTTGGTGGGGATGGGGAGCTGGAGGAGCCAAGAGGCAGTGAGAATATAGCAAGAAAAGGCTTGAGAAGTGGGGACTCGGGGGTACCCAAGCCGGACGGCTGCAAGAAGTGATTGGAAGCCAGGACCTGAATTCCGAACAAGTTTTGGCCAGGTTTGGAGATCGTGGTGATGGTTCAAAAGAAAGGCCTGTTTATACAGCAGTAAAGATGGTCAGAGGTAATTAGGGAGCAGGAGCTCAAAGGACTCAGAGAAGTTCAGCCCCGGGGAAGGTGGGGAGAGCAGGTCTGGGTCTATGTCTAGCGTTGCTCGAGTATTAAGTTGGCCAAAAAGTTCCTTGGGGTTTTTCCCATAGGATTACACATTTTCAGCCAATCCAATAAAGCAGACCAGAGGATGCAGGCTTGGTCCATCTCGTTAAGGAGTTTGGGTTTTATTCCAAGAGCTCTGCAGAGCGCAGTCACAGTGGGGTGGTCACAGAGCAGGGCCGGGGAGCTGACACTGGCGCCCCCCACAGGCCTGCATGCTTTTATCACCCTTACTGGCCGCGGGGTCACGCCCAGTGAGAGAGGGGACAGGACGCACCTCACCACCAGCTGATCCTGTGGGCTCAGCCCTCGCGCACCCACCACGGCAACCACCACTATCTTAGGGAGGACATGAGTGTCAGCATCTGGGGACTCAACCCTCAGCTTAGAAGTCAGTTTCTGAGGCTTACAAATCCACTATTGGAAGCTGACAAAGAGTGCTAAGGAATGACACTCCAAGTAAAGTTCTGATGTTGTTAAAAGGTGTAAATTTGCAACTAGTAGATACATAAGTCCTAGTGATCCAATGCATAGTGGAATGAATATAGACAACAATATTGTATCATAATCCTTAAATTTATGAAGAGATGAGATCATAATTATTCCCACCACAAAAAAGAAATGATAACTATGTGATATGATGGAGGTGCCAACAATCGGTACAATGAAGTCATTACTATATATATATGCATCAGATCAACGCCTTCGACACCTTAAACTTACATGTTATATGTCAAATGTATTTCATTTGACAATGAATTCCAAAAGAGTACTGGAGTGGGTTGCCATTTCCTTCTCTAGGAAATCTTATCGACTCAGGGATTGAGGGAGTTTCTCCAGGAACCAACCATATCCTGATTAAATCATTTACATTGGGAAATAAAAGTTGCTTTTTATATCAGAGTTATACTTACTGAGGAAGAATTATTTTTAAACTAATACTATGTAGTCAGATAATAATAATTATTAAAAATTATAAATAACATTTTAAATGGTTATTTTATAATTTTATTTTATAATTATAATTTCAAAATTTTATAAAAATTTTATATTTGTCATTAAAAATTTTATAATAATTAGTATTTAAAATTAGAAATAAAAATATAGTAATGATATAGCCAGTATGAGCTTTCTTGGCACCTCACAGGGTCATAGATTTAACAATATTAGTTGAGAATTAGCATGGTAGTTGAAAAAGAAAAAAAAATTTCATAGAAGATGAGTGATCATTTAAGATGTTAATGAATCCATGAAACTAACCCAAAAGTCTTGCTCATAAGCAATGAACCGGGGTGAACACATGCCATCTACGTACCTAGGTCTTGATTGTGAGCTTTCTCCTGTCCTTCCAGGTATAGCAGACTATACCCAGTCCAGAGCCTGGGCATGCCCGTGGGGCAGGTGGGTTCTCCATCGGTCTGACTGTGGAGAACCAGGAGGAAGCCACTGAGGTATCCAGGGCCAAACCCTATGGGCCCAGGATCCCCCACGGGCCCAGGAGGGCCTGGAAGAATAAGGAAACATAAAGAAAGGTGGTTTAGGGAGTTCAGTTTAACAGATATTTCCAAGTACCTCTGTCTGATGCTACGCTAAGTACTCAGAGAGCAGAGAGGAATGTCCCCCTCACACAACTGCAATGCACCCCAACAACTCATTCAACAAGGACACCGTTTAGCAGCTTCTAGCTGCTTGGGTTACATCAGCATACAAGCAGTCGAAAATACCTGCCCTCCTACAGCTTACATTCTACTTGAAGAGGAGAAATGACAAGTAATAAGCATAATGAAAATGTAAACTATGAAATACTTAATAAAGGGTAATTGCTGAGAAGAACCACGATGGGGTAACGACAGCCAGTGTGGGATCTCCCAGACTTTTCCAATTAGACTAGGAGTCTGCTATCTGAGAAGGTGACTCTCAGGAGTGGGCCTGTCTTATAGCTCCCAGACGCGTTCCATGGTCCTCCCATATTGTCAGTTCCATTCTAAAGACAAGGGTTTAGAATCCATTGTGATTGTTGTTTAGCCACCAAGTTGTGTCTGACTCTTTGCAACTCAGGGACTGTATAGCCCATGAGGCTCCTCTGTCCATGGGATTTCCCAAGCGACAATGCTGGAGTGGGTTGCCATTTCCTACTCCAGGGGATCTTTCCAACCCAGGGATTGAATCCGGGTCTCCTGCATTGCCAGGCGGGTTCTTTACTGCTGAGCCCCCAGGGAGGCCCGTGTGTTTGGCTCTGTATCTCTTCTTTTATACGAAAGGCAAATGGAAGAAGCCCAAGTTCTAGATCTCTAACTGGCTGGTGGGAAATGAACAGCTATACAGAATATGAGCAGGGACATCTCCTTCGGCCTCTCTAAGGGGGTGACCTCCTGAAGAAGGTCAGTGGCTACTTCTGATTGCCAAAAGCAGAGGGTGGAGTTAGACTTTGACACCTTTAAAAAAGGTGTTTGTTAAAAGCTTTTGTTTCTGGAAGACTGGCAGCTCTTCTCATCTATGCTGTAAACCAGAGGCTACAACCTGGTAGCTTGTGGACTGCATCAGGCCTGCTCATGTGTTTTGTTTGACTTACCAAGATTTGATGAGTTAAGATTTCAGACTAGAAAAGCAGAGTATAGGGAACAGTGGGCCCACATTTCTACACAGCCACAATTTCCACATAACAGAAGCTGAGCCCTGCTTTCAGACTGCAGCCCCCATTTTCCCGAGGCCCCTTCCTCAGCATCCCAGCTCCCCCACACCCCTTCACCTGCTTCTCATTACTAAGCTGGTACTGCCAGATATTCTCCACAGAGGAGACTGTATCTGGGAGTCTTCAGGCCCTAACATATTGTTTGATGAGTTATATTTCAGATTTATATCCTAAAGGGTCTTATCTGCCTTCACCGCAAGCCCACTCACAAGTGTTTTTGAAGAAAAGCCTTGTGTTCTTTGTAAGAGGCATCATCGACTCAATGGACATGAGTTTGAGCAAATTCCAGGAAACAGTGAAAGACAGGGAAGCCTGGCAGGCTGTACTCCATGGGGTCGCAAAGAGTCAGACACAACTGAGAAAAGTGAACAACAAAATGTACTGATGGCTGTATGATAAGACAAATGAACTCGGAAAACCAGAGACCAAGTGATTCAGCCAGTTATGGACGTGAGACCACCCCTGCCGACGCTGAGATCTTCAGCACAGCCTCTCAACGGTACAGCATGCCAGGCTCACACTGGGAAAGCAAACAGCAGAAACGGCTGAGCCTTTTATGCTAATGAATAGTGCTTTGGAAGAGTAATGGACACAAGGCCTTGACCCGTTTTTATGATAGTCAAGTATCAGTTAGAATGTGGGGCGGGGGGTCCATTCTTTTCTGTTCCTGTTGCTTTGTCTCCCTAAAGCCTGGTGAGTTGGTATCTAAGGCAAATGCTTGAGAGGTCAGAGACCTTGTACACAGTTCTCAGATTCACTGGGCCAGAGAAAAGAAGAGAAATGGAAATTCTTTACCTGGTGCTCCTGGACAGCCTGCTTCTCCCATGTCACCTTTATGACCCGGAGGCCCAGGGGGTCCTGGGAGGCCATCCTCACCCCTCCTGCCATCCAGCCCGGGCTCTCCTTTGCACCCTGCAGGAAAGTTCACAACAGCAATAGCGACAATGAGGTGACACCTGCTAGGCTAGCATTTACTGCCTGAATTCCACTTGGCAGCCTGGGGCCTCCCATCTGGACACACCTGCATTGGCTCGTTCATTTTGCAGGTACGTGAAGTTGGGATTATACCACCTCCTCTTGGCAGTTGGGGTAATTAAGACTCCAAGAGGTCAAGTACCTTGACCAATTAAGGCCAATGAGCCAGGAATGGGCAGAGCCAGGATCTGAAGCCAGAGCAGCAAGGTGTTGAATGAGGCATTTTCATATTTTCTTCGTAGTCTTGTATTTGGACCTGGTTGGGTTTTTTTTTTTTTTTTAACACCGAACATCTATGGCTTTTGTCATTGAATATTTTCCTTAATAATGATGCTTTAGAAGCCTGAATGGAGGAATGAATACAACTGAAGAGCATTCAGTTGAGAGACAGTCAGGTTAAATTTAAAGCAAGAGCAGCAACTTTTAAAAATCAGCTGTTTGTTGAGAGTTCAAGGCACTAGGGAGCAGGGTAATCTCTTTATGTGAAATTATCTGATTCAGTCTACACAGCTACCACGTGGGGAGACGGAGGCTCAGAGAGGCCACGGTGAGGGTCATGTGTGCAGAGGACATGGACCCAGCAGGCCAAGTGCAGAGGCTGGGCCAGCCATCACCAGCCCCGCGCTCGGGACAAGCCGCAGGGCTCAGGAGTGCTCCCTGGGGCTTCGGCAGCCAGCCGTCACCCTTAGACTCGAGCCGTTCTTCCTTAAGTGTTTGGTTTATTTCAGCCAAGGCATTAATTCATCAGCTGTGATCTGTTTTGGTCTGGGAAGCAGATTTGGTCCCTGCCTGTGGCAGAGCTCGCAGCCCTTACCGTAATTATCTGAATTACTAGCCCCTCGAGGGTTCCAGTGTCTAATCGCTCTCCCTTCCTCGATCATTGTCCTTCTCTAGCCAATCTCTCTCTCTTTCTGCCATAAATCAGTCTAAAACCAATCATTATGTCAAAGAGGCTTCACTCCAGGAGCTGCCCCTCTTTTCCGCACTGGGCTGTGTTCTGGAAGCAGCGGAAGCTCCCTGAGGGAATGAAGGAGGGGCTGCCGCACTCAGGGGACCAGACATCTCACTCGACTCCGCTCTCACACAGGCCCCCCTTAGAGCCATCTGAAATGTGTGCCCCTCAAACCTTTACATTTTGCATCCCCTGCCTGAGTGGCCCCCATAAACCTCCTCTTTTTGTCCCACAACCAGCAGCCCCCGTACCCAATGTTGGTCACAGTACGTTCGATGTGGGCATCAGGGGTGCTCCTGGCTTTTGGGGTGCTCTCATGTCACTTCCTCACCTCTTGGACCATAAATTCTCTTGGAACGTGCTGCACGTCTGGACTGTGTTCTTACATAGTCATCACTCAGTAAGTGAGAAACGAACCCCTCTCCTCCTCCCTAGTGAGGGGAGGGGTGCCCCTCCATGTCTAACTAGGCAGAAGCCTCTTCCTAGATGGTGCTGCTCTCTTTCCACCAGCTTCACAGAGAATATCTGTTATTTTGGAAGGAACCTAGGGCCCCGCGGTGAGCTCAGAGCATTCTTCTCTTTCCCATCCAAAGACATGATTCCAACATGTGGCCACGGGGTGATTCTGGAAAGGGCTGCCCAGGGTTAACGAGCCAGCAAACCAACAGGTGTATCGCAGAGAAGGCAGTTTCTTTCCAACTTCCCAAATGCAGCAAGCCCACTGGCCATCTGGAAAAGAGTCCCCTGACCAGATGTTACAATATGGGCTTTGCTCCCTTTCAAGGAAGACAAACGGAAATTGTAAGTGGATGACGTTTTCCAAGCCCCAGGAAGGAAGGCTTTTGTTAACTTGACATGTAGGCCCAGAGCTTTTCATCTGGAACTTGTTTGCAGGAACAGAAAAACAAACATGTGCTCAGCGGAGTCTGACTCTGCGACCCCATGGACTGTAGCCCACCAGGCTCCTCTGTCCATGGGATTTCCCAGGCAAGAATACTGGAGTGGGTTGCCATTTCCTTCTCCAGGGGATCTTCCTGACCCAGGGATTGAACCTGCATCTCCTGCATCGGCAGGCAGATTCTTTACCATGCACCAGGAACAGACCTACATCTGAAAGCCCAGCACTGTCGGATGGAGTCCCTCCTCTGAGAGGGTCAGGTGTTGAAGAGAAATGCTCCCAAACAGGATGGAGGGAATGGCCATGAGACAGTAACAGTTCAACCCAGAACGGAAACCATTTTTAAGTTCATCACAGGAAGCCTCAGCCTTTGAGGGCCACTCAGGAAGGATGATTGTAGAGATGAATGAGACGTGTGGAGAAAAGCATTAGACCTTCTGTTATCCAGGGTTCTTAACAAATTCAGGTTTTACTTGGTGTGGCCATTACCCACTCAGATTGGGCAGGAAGGAGCCAGAAGTTCATTCTTTTCTCTGTAGATCTCAGCTGCAGCACTTGGCTACAAGATCAGCTCAGAAATGAAAGAGGTCTTGACGGAAAACAGGAAGAAAACCATATTATTTTAAGCGGAGGTGGTACTTCTGTGGGGCAGTTGATCCTTCACAACCAAACTCAGGGTGGTCCTCAATGCCCTGCTCACCCTGCTGAAAGAATCTCCTTCAGAAAAGGAAAGATGACCCAAACCCATAAGTGTTCCAAATTTCCAAATTTGCTGCCATATCGAATGCAGCACTTCCAAAGCATCATCTTTTAGGATGTGAAACAGCTTAGCTGGAATTCCATCTTCTCCACCAGCTTTGTTCATAGTAATGCTTCCTAGGGCTCACTTGACTTCACAGTCCAGGATGTCTGGCTCTAGGTGAGTGATCACACTATTGTGGTTATCTGGGTCATTAAGATCTTTTTTGTACAGTTTTTCTGTGTATTCTTGCCATCTCTTCTTAATCTCTTCTCCCTCTGGTTAGGTCCATACCATTTCTGTCTTTTATTGTGTCCATCTTTGCATGAAACGTTCCCTTAGTATCTCCAATTTTCTTGTAGAGATCTCTAGTCTAGTCTTTCCCATTCTATTGTTTTCCTCTATTTCTTTGCTTTCTCACTTGAGAAGGCTTTCTTATTTCTCCTTGCTAGTCTCTGGAACTGTGAATTCAGTTGGGCGTATCTTTCCCTTTCTCCTTTACCTTTCTACTTCTCTTTTCTCAGATATTTGTAAGTCTTCCTCAGACAACCATTTTGCCTTCTTACATTTCTTTTTCATGGGATGGTCTTGGTCACCACCTCCCATACAATGTTACGAACCAAATGGTTTGGTTTAAATACTTAAGAATCCTGCCACCCTGACAATGACTGAGCAATGCCCAAGTCCATTAGGTGAATAAGGCCATCTTTGCCAGAATTTAGAGTGACCCTCCCCCTCTTCCCTTTTCCTCTTCCAAGAGATACACCTCCTTCTCCCTTCTTATAGGCTGTTTCTGCTCCACTGAGCCCCGATTCAATAGTTTTTAATTCAAGGTCAAATCAACCTAATAATTTTTAGGTTGATTATTATCATTACCAAGGTCATTATCATACTAAGGTCATTATCAACCTAATAATGACTACTCGTAGAGCATTTACTCAGTGATGCTAAGAGATTTCAAAGCTTCATGTCCAGGGACTTCCCTGGTGGTCCTGTGGTTAAGAATTCACCTTGCAATGCAGGGGACATGGGTTTAGTCCCTGGTTGGGGAACTAATATCCCACATGCTATGGAGCATCTAAGCCTGCATGCCACAACTAAGACCCGAGACAGCCAAATAAATAAATAATTTAGGCAGATAATTATTTCTTGGGGAAAAAAATTTAAAAACCTCATGTCCAAAAGCCGCCCAAGGATAAAAGTTAAAATAGGTGTTCCCCTAGAAATAGAAGGAATATTGTAGATCCCATTGCGTGCATGCGTGCTAAGTCACTACAGTCATGTCTGACTCTTTGTGACCCTATGGACTGTAGCCTGCCAGGCTCCTCTGTCCATGGAATTCTCAGGCAAGAATAGTGGAGTGGGTTTCCATGCCCTCCTCCAGGGGCTCTTTCTGACCCAGGGATCAAACCCTGGTTTCTTATGTCTCCTGCATTGGCAGGTGGGTTCTTTACCACTAGGTCCACCTGGGAAGCCCATAGAGCCCATGACTACATGATTAAACCTTTGGACAAATGTAGAAAAACTGTTAAAGGGGAAGGAGATTTTCACTCTTGATCCTCAAGAGTTGTTTAAGCTCCATACAAAAACCTACATAGCAAACACCCAGATTTTCATTTCAGCAGTCTTCAAAGCCAGTAATCAGAGTGAGGTTCATACCTGGTCCTGGCGGGCCTCTCATGCCAGGAATCCCCATGGCTCCTTCCGGTCCTCTCGGGCCTGGTACCCCAGGAAGCCCTGGGATTCGGGGGCAGGCATCCAAGTCTGCTGGGGGCCCAGGCTCACCTGAAATTGGAATCACCACCTGTATAAGGGGTTCAAATGCTTATGAACCAGTGCCTTCTGCAATCTGGATGGGCTTCTGACACCACGCTGGAATGTTATCAAGAATGTTCAGCCATCCAGTGTCAGCTCTGTGAAGACAGGACTCTGTCTTGTTCACTATGGGGGGCAGGCAAACTTCTCCAAATCTTTTCGTTGAGTGACTGAATGAATGAGTGAATGGGATTTCAGAGGAAGCAAAAGAAGTAGGAAATAGTGAAATCTGGCTGATACAGTGACTATTTGGTGCACTTCACAGGATTTGCCATCTTTGGGCCATTTCTTACTAGGTGCTGGCCACAGGTGGCATGGGGAGAGGACTTGGTGGGTTCCTCACACTCAGCTTAAGATTGCTTTAATTCAGCTGTCTACACTGCAGCCAGCTGGGTTTCCAGAGTGTCTGCTACTCAAGGAGACATGATTTCAGGATGGCTAGAGGCACTGAGGCAGCAGTAATTTTCTACCTTGAGTGCACGTTGACATTATCCAAGAGAGTTATAAACATTCAGATATCCGGGCCCCATCCCAGAAATAGTGGGTTAATTGGTACAGGATGTGGCCCGGGCAGTGACCTCAGGCTGGACAGTACAATAAATCCATCTGCAGAGCTTTTCAAAAATACTGCTGTGGAATCTAGAAATATGGTATAGATGAACCTATTTGCAGGCAAGGAACAGGAATGCAGACATAAAGAAGGCAAATGTCAGCACGGGGCAGGGAAGGAATGAAAGGGGAGATTGGAACTGACGTATTAATATATATCTACTGCCATGTGTAAAACAGATAGCTAGTGGGAACTTGCCACATAGCTCAAGGAACTCAGCTTGGTGCCCTGTGATGACCGAGGTGGGTGGGATGGGTGATGGGGTGAGAGGTCCAAGAGGAAGGGGACATATGTGTACAAATAGCTGATTCACTTCATTGCACAGCACTGTAAAGCAACTGTAGTCCAATTTTTTTAAAAAGTACTACTGCCGGCACCCCACCTAGATTATTAGAAAGGAATCTGTGTGAGTGAAATCCAAGCATCACTAATTTTTTAAACTCTCCAGATGATTCCAGTATTCGCCCAGGCTAAGAAGCACCACTGGAAAGCTGCAGCTGTGACCTGAATACATCATGACTGTCTCTCAGGCTTGTTAGAGCCCTGAGTCTCTGAGTCAGTAGGTCTGGGGGAGGGGGCAGCAATTTGCATATTCTAATAAGTGCCCGGGTGAGCTCAATGGTACTGATGTGGGAATCTCACTTTGAGAACCGTAGCCCTAAAGGTTGAATTTTTAAAATTCTTGGTTACATTCCCATCTCTAAGACGGTTTTTTTCTCTCCTAAATCTTCATTCAGTCTCCCAGCAGTCATTCCACAAAGGACCAGAAATAATAGCTCTAAACAAAAATGATGACCGCTAACATCTAGTGGATGCTTTATCATGCATCAGAAGTGAAAGTGTTAGTCGCTCAGTCATGTCCGACTCTTTGGGACCCTATGGACTGTAGCCCGCCAGGCTCCTCTGTCCATGGGATTCTCCACGCAAGAAGACTGGAGTGGATAGCCATTCCCTTCCCTAGGGCATCTTCCCGACCCAGATCCAGGGATCAAACCCAGGGCTCCTGCCTTGCAGGTGGGCTCTTTACCATCTGAGCCACCAGTGGAAGCTCATGTTGAAGCTCAACATGCCTCAGACCTCCTGCTAAATGCTCTATGACTGAATGTTCCCACCCAGGCTGTGGGTATGTGCTGCGGTCATTAGAATGTTACAGGGAAGAAAACTCAGGCCCAGGGAAATGAATGACATTTATTTATCGACAAATAAATGTCATGCAGCCAGTTTGTGGCATAGTCTAGGTTAAAATCCAAGACACCTTGGCTCCAAACCTGTGCTCTTCACCGCCACCCCATACTGCCCTCCTTAAGGACTCTGAACGTCTACGTGCTGAATTCTAAGAAGTGCAGCATATTGTAAAGCACATCCTTTATTAGTTATCGATTTCTTAAAATTCATACAAATGTGCCAAATCATTTTAAAAACAATGATAAAGAAGTGAGAATATCCTAGAAAACCTGGCCATAATGGCAACAGAGTCTACACGATAGTAACTGTGTCTTGGAAAATGGACTTGAATGCTATAGGCAGTTTGGAATTTAACCTCCTAGAAAATATTGTGTGAAACCACAAATAACACCAAGTTAGAGGTCTTTTTACAGTATGAATAGTTTAATGTAAAACTTGGCTTTTTTACTCAGGGTGAGTTGAGAGACGTATATTTCTTATTTTTCCTAGATAATCTGGTGTGTTACGGTGGAAATTCACCAGTGGGGGTGGAGCGGAAGCAGGTAAGTAAAGGCAGGGCTGGGTATTTGGCTGGTACTTTATATTTAGGATGTTGATGTTATCGTCTAGTGAGTCACAGTATATACTGTGACTACAGACATTAAAAAGGCTGAAGTGAAAACTCATTAAATATACAGCAATAATTTTAAAATATAAACATTAAAAGCAGCCAGATTTCTTAAAATTCTGATTTTGCTTTTTCTTTACGTTTTGACAAGCCAGAAGCTGAAAGAAAGGGACCGAGGCATCTCTTCTAAGGGCCCTAAAAATAATATACAGCGTCTGTATTCAGGGCAACATTGCTTGGGGTTAATAACAGTCTCTTGGAAAGAACAAATGCCCACATTCAGGGTTTTCCTTTCCTTCTTTTGAGAAACTCTTTTTATTCTCTTTGAAAATGCCAGACACAAAATCATATGTTGCTTTTGCATTGTAGAGGATTAAGTGCACACTTAGTTGAAAAGAATGGCATTTTCATTTTAATACACAAAGGAACTTGCTCATGGAAAATGGACCTTGGGTGTGGTGGGAAAGGCTTGTCACAGCCCCTGACCGGTGGTCAGGACCCATCTTTTCGTGATATTGTTTATTTTAGGGATGTTCTCTGTATTCACATTGCAGAATTTAGAAAGGAAACGTACACTGGTATGTACTGTAGCATCTCACATAGAAAGCTCATTCCCTGTGCCTGAACTCAATTATATAAGCCGAGTCTCTACACTGCCTTGACAACCTCTAAGGAGGTCCAGCACTGGGACACCCTAATATAGGGTTACTATACCTGTAATGAGGAAGCGGAAGCATTCAAACCTAATATAATTACAGCACCCCATCTAAAAAATTCAACAAAGTTGCCCTCACAAATACAGTGAAAAAAGCAAGTATGAAAATGACTGGAAACAAGATTTAAAGGAAATTATTCATCTTATAGCAAGGCTTACCTCTGGAACCTGGAGAGATCCAAAGCCAAAAATGCGAGGCCACATAACGATTTTCATAAGGCGGAAAGAGATTATAAATGTGTAAGTTAGGGCAAAAGTGAAATAGATTGAAAACGCAAATAATAATTTGAGGACAGCATAGACAACAAGCAGAATGACGGCATCTTATTTACATAAGAAGTCCACATTCTTGTTACTGACAAGAATGGCTATGATGAATGAAGTTTTCATATCTAGAAAGACCTGAAATGAAACCAACTTGCACAATATAAAATTCAAGTCGGTTTCTTACAGCAAATATGCCCTAATTTAATGTATGGAAAAATTCTGTCCTTTTAAAGGCTTTTGGAAATTCCATATTAATTTGCCGAGTTTTGTAGATTGTTCACATAAAAGAAATAGAAGATGAATCATAGTAGTTCTTCATCATGTTGTTCTGTGGTCCATCAAAAGCAGTACAGTTTTCATACTCTTTGGACTAGAGTGCTAATTTAAGAGACTGCAAAATATTCAGAACTGATACCACACTGCTGTCATATTGACTTAGGATCCTGAAAGGTATGACTTTTGCCAATCTCAGATACACATGTGTGCCCTTCCAACTCTTCCTTGGCTTCTTTTGACTTTTTGATGAAAACCTGTTGTCTATAGAGCTGAAAAACCAAAGAGCCTTTCATCTTCATAGAAACTAATATACTTGACAAGAAACATTAAAATAAAACATCTAGAAAAATTAATGGTAGGAAATTTGGAGACAAGAATATACAATGTTTACATACAACAATCAAGTCTGTCTTCGGATCTTGTGTGAAGGAACAAGAGTTTATTTACCTTAGAAACAGTATATGTAAAACCAACTCCTAACTTTCAAACTCACTTGTTCTAATTATAGGTAAGATTTCCAAACCTGAGACTCTGTCATGCAGCTTGAGATAAACATAATCTTTATAAAAAAGAGCTTAACTTCCTAGAATTTGCTGATAATTTCAGAATAATTACTTTCTGAAAGATGACCCTCATAGTAAATATTTTTTAAAAAACACTCCATGTGGGCTGCTAGCTGGAGATGATTAGGTGTTAGACACTTACCCGGAGGACCCAAAGGCCCTCGTCTGCCTGGAGCTCCAGGTAAACCTTTGTCTCCAGGTAGCCCAGGACTTCCAGGTGGCCCCTGTGGCCCCGGGAATCCCATTGGTCCTAAAAGAAACATGAAAAGGAGGGCACTAGAATGAAGCATTATAAAGACAACAACAACTTGATGGATTGAATTCAGAGGTTCACTCCAGCAAAATGCAGGGCAAAGTCAGCCTCGGATTGGAGAATAGCTCCCTCTTTCTTCTGGAAGGCTGAGAAGAGTTGCCTCTGTCTAAAGGAAACACAATAATCCATCAACAGGACAAAGGAAAATCAATCCATGACCAGGACAAAACTAAGTGAGGATGAAAACCCAGTAACCATGAACTTCCTCTGGAGACAGTCAAAGGACTGCCACGGAAAGGGAAAATTAGGAAAGATGCTCCACTATCTGGGAACACCCACCCTGATCCTGAGAGTCCACCCTTCTCTTCCCCACTCTCTCAATTTCAGCCAGAGCAGCCACTCAAGTGCCTCATACACACTGTTCCTTCTCCCCTCCTCATCCAGGAAGTCCTCCACCTTCTGTAGGGTGCAGATCACACCAAGAAGGCTCTCCCTGGAATCCCAACCCAAGTCCAGTTTCTTTGCAATAAGCACTCAGAGAAGTGTGCCTCACCACCCAAAGCATGTCTCTCATTTAGTATAGTTCTTGTTCAGTTGCTTGGTCGTGTCAGACTCTGTGACCCCATGGACTGCAGCACGCCAGGCTTCCCTGTCCTTCACTATCTCTTGGAGCTTGCTCAAACTCATGTCCATTGAGTCAGTGATGCCATCCAACCATCTCATCCTCTGTTGTCCCCTTCTCCTCCTGCCTTCAATCCTTCCCAGCATCAGGGTCTTTTCCAATGAGTCAGTTCTTTGCATCAAGTGGCCACAGTATTAGAGCTTCAGCTTCAGCATCAGCCCTTCCAATAAACAGTCAGGGCTGATTTCCTTTAGGATTGACTGGTTTGATCTCCCTGCTCTTCAGGGTACTCTCAAGAGTCTTCTCTAGCACCAAAATTCAAAAGCATCAATTCTTCAGCACTCAGCCTTCTTTTGGAGTAGGAAATGGCAACCCACTCCTGTATTTCTTAAATGCCTGGAAAATTCCATGGATAAAGGAGTCTGGAGGGATATAGTCCATGGGGTTGCAAAGAGTCAGACACGACTGAGTGACTAACACTTCAGCCTTCTTTATGGTCCAACTCAGTTAATATAGATGGATACTTTAATGTGAGTATCTTTCTTCCCTTATGAAACCATATATTTAACTTAATTAGTGGGTACTCCTTTTGAATTTGTTCACTACTATATTTCTGTGGATTCCGAGTAATAATTTATGGAACAGATCAAATATTTCCCACTGGGTAAGTCTAAAAAAGGTAAGCTGAAGAAATTCCCTCATCCTTTTAACAGTTAAGCACTCTTTGGCCCTAGGCTCACTGGAATGGGAATTAAGAAGCATAATTAGAGGTTCTACCAATATTTCCAACTCTTGGTATACCCTTTTGTAGGTTGCTATTATTTATATGTCTTGCTATTTCCCTAATCCTGAAGTATATTTCCAGGTGAAAGCTAATTCTCTAGGGAAGCCACTGGGGAGGAGTGACTTATTAGGGAGAGGAACAAGGCTGTATAGCCAGCCCCCTTCCTTTCTCTTGGTGATTTGAATGCTAGGTGTATCTGTCCAATCCAGGAGTTTAATTAGAAGCCAAAATACCAGCAGATATAAGCCACAATTTCTAAAATTGAATTTACCGCTAATAAAGGTGAATAGGATGGCTGAGTACTGTTGTACAGGTTGTGCACTACACAATTTCAGGGATGCCATTTGTGTTCTAGTCATAGCAGCCTCATGGTGATTCTGACCTTCCCTTTGCTCAAATCGTTTAACTTATTTCACATTTGTTTCAGAAATCAGACAGAGTGCTAGTTACTGGTATCCTGCAAAGTTCAACATTTGTATCTCAGGTATCAAGTTTCCTTATTTATGACATAAGGGAGCTAAAATGGATAATCTTTATTGGTCTCTTCTCAACAAAATGTCCTATGAACCTTATAATTCTCTAAAATTGTTACAGCCAAAAACTAAGGTTCCCAAATATTCAGTTCAGTTGCTCAGTCGTGTCCAACTCTTTGCAACCCCATGGATTGTAGAATGCCAGGCCTCCCTGTCCATCACCAACTCCCGAAGTTTGCTCAAACTCATGTCCTCAAATTGGTGATGCCATCCAACCATCACATCCTTTGTCGTCCCCTTCTCCTCCTGCCTTCAATCTTGCCCAGCATTAGTTCAGTTCAGTTCAGTCACTCAGTCATGTCTGACTCTGCGACCCCATGAACCGCAGCACTCCAGGCCTCCCTGTCCATTACAACTCCCAGAGTCCACCCAGACCCATGTCCATTGTGTCGGTGATGCCATCCAACCATCTCATCCTCTGTCGTCCCCTTCTCCTCCTGGCCTCAATCTTTCCCAGCATCAGGGTCTTTTCAAATGAGTCAGCTCTCCGCATCAGGTGGCCAAAGTATTGGAATTTCAGTTTCAACATCAGTCCTTCCAACGAATATTCAGGACTGATTTCCTTCAGGATTGAATGGTTTGATCTCCTTGCAGTCCAAGAGACTCTCAAGAGTCTTCTCTAACACCACAGTTCAAAAGCATCAATTCATTGGCACTCAGCTTTCTTTACAGTCCAACTCTCACATCCATTTATGACCACTGGAAAAACCATAGCTTTGACTAGATGGACCTTTGTTGGCAAAGTAATGTCTCTGCTTTTTAATATGCTGTCTAGGTTGGTCATAGCTTTTCTTTCAAGGAGCAAGCATCTTTTAATTTCATGGCTGAAGTCACCATCTGCAGTGATTTTGGAGCCCAGCAAAATAAAGTCTCTCACTGTTTCCATTGTTTCCCCATCTATTTTCCATGAACTGATGGGACCAGATACCATAATCTTCATTTTCTGAATGTTGAGTTTTAAGCCAGTTTTTTCAGTCTCCTCTTTCACTTTCAACAAGAGGCTCTTTAGTTCTTCTTCACTTTCTGCCATAAGGGTGGTGTCATCTGCATACCTGAGGTTATGGATATTTCTCCCGGCAATCTTGATTCCAGCTTGTGTTTCATCCAGCTCAGCATTTTGCATGAAGTACTCTGCATATAAGTTAAATAAGCAGGGTGACAAGACACAGCCTTGACATACTCCTTTCCCTATTTGGAACCAGTCTGTTGTTCCATGTCTAGTTCTAACTGTTGCTTCTTGATCTACATACAGGTTTCTCAGGAGGCAGGTAAGAATTTAAGAATTTTCCAGTTTGTTGTTATCCACACATCAAAGGCTTTGGCGTAGTTGATAAAATAGTAGATGTTTTTCTGGAACTCTCTTGCTTTCTTGATGATCCAGTGGATGTTGCCAATTTGATCTCTGGTTCCTCTGCCTTTTCTAAATCCAGCTTGAACATCTGGAAGTTCATGGTTCATGTATTGTTGAAGCCTGGCTTGGAGAATTTTGAGCATTATTTTGCTAGTGTGTGCGATGCGTGCAATTGTGTGGTAGTTTGAACATTCTTTGGCATTACCTTTCTTTGGGATTGAAATGAAAACTGACCTTTTCCAGTCCTGTGGCCACTGCTGAGTTTTCCAAATTTGCTGACATCTTGAGCACAACACTTGCACAGCATCATCTTTTAGGATTTGAAATAGCTCAACTGGAATTCCATCACCTCCACTAGCTTTGTTCTAAGGTCCACTTGACTTTGCATTCCCCAAATATTAGCAGTTAGGTAAAGCTTAATTAAAATAAATATTTTAGTCTTAAATAGTGGGAGAATTCAGTAGTGAAGACACTTTTGTGAATATAAAAAGGCAAAGTCAGCAGTCTAAAACTGAACTGTCCAATACGGAAGCCACTAACGTGGCTATTAAACAGTTGGAACTGACAAGGCCAAACTGTGTTCTGCTGTAAGTTTAAAACACACACCAGATTTCAGCATCAAAGAGGAGCATCTTATTTGGGAAAGAAACTAGGTTTCTACAACCAGCCCTAATTATCCCTTTGATAATTTATATTGATTTTATGTTAAAATGTAATAATATTTTAATATATTATGTTAAAGTAGGAAAATCTATTTATTTGTTTCTTTTCCCTTTCTAAAATGTGGCTATTACATCTTTTCATTACATATGTAGCTTGCATTAAATTTCTATTTTGTAGTTCTTGTCTAGAAGATTATCAAGCATGTTATTAGGGACTGAAGATGAACTTGTGTCTCTTCTTCTTACTTGTCCAACTGTCACCCAGATTTTAGGATTCTGGGCAAGTCAGGACATTCTGGAAATGTAGTCATTATTGCCATAGAAAATGAGAATGACCTTACAGTGGTGCACACCCCAGACCTGCGAGCCAGACAGGGGAAGTCATCTAGTACACTTAAAAGAATTATTTGCATTCATACCTTTCTGGCCATGTTTTCCATCACATCCTGGGAAGCCTTTGTGTCCGGGAGGGCCTGGTGGGCCCGGGAGACCTGGAGGCCCCGGCAGACCACAGTCTCCTGGTTCCCCTTTCAGAAGGTTGACACTCCCAGGTGGCCCTGGAGGCCCAGGTATTCCTGACCACACGAGTAAGCAAAAAGATTCTTTTAGTCAAAGACAAATGTGCATGCTTGCTGCCTAAGAGCTTCTTAAGGAAAGGAATTTAATCGTTTACAAGCAAGGGATGCAAGGAATTAGAATAAGAAGGTCAATAGTATCAGAGGTGAAGCAGTATGTCTCATGAAGCCCAAGTTGAGAAATGTAAATAGTCTGTTAGTAACTATTAGGAAAAAATGAGCTATGCAAAATCTTCCTTCCCTTCAGAGCCATTCCTTTTGGAAGCATCAGTTTGTGACTTTTCTTTGCATTGCCATCCCATTGCTTTCATGTGATAGATGGATGGATGTATAGATAGATGAATAGATGGATGGGTGAATGGATGGATAGATGGATGGGTAGATGGACGAATGGGTGGATGGATAGATGGATACATGGATGGATGGATAGATAGATGAATAGATGGATGGGTAAATGGATGGATGGGTAGATGGATGGATGGATGGATGGATGGATGGATGGGTAGATGGACGAATGGGTGGATGGGTAGATGAATAGTTGGGTGAATGGGTAAATTGATGAATGGACAGATGGATGGGTGGGTGGACAGAGAGATAAAAGATTTTTAAGAAAGTCTGACTGGGCTCCTTGGTGGTCCAATGGTTAAGAATCTACCTGTCAGTGCAGGGGACATGAGTTTGATCCTGGTGAGGGAAGATCCCCAATGTCTGTACACCACAACTAAGCCCATGTGTCACAACTACTGAAGCCCAAGCACCCTAGAACCGTGCTCTGCAACAAGAGTAGCCCCTGCTTGACATTACTAGAGAAAGCTCATGCAGCAGCAAAGACCCAGGGCAGCCAAGACTAAATAAACCAAAAAAAAAAAGAGAGAGAGAAAGTCTGGCTGATGACAAATGAATATCCACTCAATTAAATTTAAAATCCTATTTGAAGACCATTGTCTACACATGGTATTTGAGCTCAAGTTCTATTCCTACTTAACTTCTAACCTTCTTAGCATATTTTTGGGCATTTCAGTTTTTCATAGTGTAAAGCAGAATTATATATTTTTTATCCCACCCTCACTAAAACCTAAAGATTTAAAGGTTTCTGTCTCTCTGGAAGAGTTCTATGAGCTAGTAGGAATATGATTGCCTGCATTTGGCAGAAGGCTGCATGGAGCCACACTCTTATTCCAACTCCCCAGTCAGCTCTGGTTCAACCTTACTTCGTTAAATATTGACTAGCTAGAGTTCATCCCAGTGAAGTGATAACAGGAATAAAATGTACTGTGAGCAGTGCATGAAGAGACTCTGTGTGTGTGTGTGTGTGTGAGAGAGAGAGAGAGAGAGAGAGAGGTAGGGGTCCTGTCATCTCTGGGCTGAGAGCAGTGCTTTATGTGCTAATACTGAGACCAACAAGGAGGATGAGACCACCTCCTGATGGTCCCTTCTGCACCCTCAAGCTCAGCATCAAGCCAGCGATAGGCAAGACTTGCTCTGCATCAGAGGTGGTCTGATGGAGTTGAAATAGAAGAGTGAGGGGTATAAGCACTGGTCCTGGGTACAGTCCTCAGAGCTCCCCACTGCCCACGCTCCCCATTTTCCATCTGCCAAACTGATGGGGCTGCTGACGTGCTTCTACTTGACCATTCTCTCTGCTCCTCCATCCCTACAGAGCAGGCAAGCGTCTAAGGAAAGCAGCGCCATCACCCTTTGCCGTGACTGTCCCATACCTCTTAGACCATCGGGGCCAGGAGGTCCCTGATCTCCAGGCAGACCTGGGTCTGGAATGTCACCCTTAAGAGCTTTTCCTGGGGCACCTGGGGGACCAGGCAGTCCAGCTCTCCCTGAGGAGGAATGTGTTCAGCTGTTAGTCTCATGACATTTGGGAGGTTTGGTTCCAGTTATCAAGCGAAGGGCAAAGCATGCTGCTTTCTTACCTGGGGGTCCTGGGGGACCTGGTGGACCTCTTTCTCCAAAAAGTCCCAGAGGAGAAATTCCTGGGTTCCCGGGGTCTCCTGTCTCCCCTTTAGGGCCGGGCATTCCCACTGGACCCTGGGGGCCCATTTCATGCGACCCTTAATGAGGAAAACAACATTAGTGATGCATCTTCTCCTGGTGTGTCCCTGGCGTGGGGGCTGGAAAGGAACTGCTTCCCAATGGGCATAGGACAGGAAAGGAGCGCATTCTGCCGAGACCAACACTGTCCACAAGAGTGATCCGAATGGCTGCACAGTCTTCCGGGGGTCACTGTCCCCTCTCTTACGACCCATCACACCTGTCCAGCGTAGCGCTAACTTATTTTTATGATTGTTTCCCAGATTTAAAAACACAACCACTTAGTGACAATTCCAACCCTTCAGCCTCTACAATCATTAAGAGTGAAACAAATGAGATGGAAGAGTAAATGACTGTGAATAAACTGGCTTGACGTTTAAGATGGAAACTGGCAAATAAACAGAACCATTGTGCGGTTCCATCTTGAAAAGGCAGAACTCCACTGGTTTCTTGGAGAGAGTACACATTTTACCAGACGATTTGGAAGAGCCAATAACAATCCTAAGTGACCTGAATGATGTCTTGATCTTCCAAACCGTATAAACGTTTTCTCCCTCCCCAACTACAGATTCAAACCTGGCTGCACAATTCAGTCCTTTTCTCACCGTCTCACAAATGAGCAAGTCTGCTTCTAGCTACCTCATCTGATTGCAAGCTCTTTTTCTGAGAAACAATGCAACCAACATGAATTCTATTCAAATAACAGAACAAGCTAAGATGTTGATGATTAGCCTATTTGTGGCATCAAAAATAACAGCAATTTGTTCAGGTAATTTGTTTTCACAGCAGGCCACTGAAGGATGCTGAAGTACTAATTAGACCCACGTGGTTGTACTTGGCATAACAACATGTAAAACAATACTCTAGTATCCTGACTATTTATTTGTTATTCATAACATTTTGAAATCTAGCTCCACCTAAGTGATTATGCAGAATATTTTTAATAGATAGTCACAAGCAGTATCAACAATAGGCAATGTTAACCCTCCATTCCTGCTTAAATTGGGTTTTCTCAAGTGCCCGTTTGATAAGTCATCATCAAAACTAGAAACAGTTCCAACACGGTGAATCTAAGCTAAACCAGTGTCTCAGTTTCGCATCCGTATCTTGTGAAGGGAGGAAACACCAGTGGACTCTCATGGTTCGTTAATGAACGCAGTTCAGCCTCTTACAAAGGTTCTCTCTTACCTGAAGCGCCTTTGCTGCCTTTCGGACCCTTCAAACCATGCAAGCCGTTCAGGCCGGGTGACCCCGAGGGACCTGAAATACATCACACGTCTGTGACCCACAGGGGAAGACCCTGTATTCACATTCTCTAACTGTGCCTCGCACGCACAGTCTAGGGGAAGGGGAAGGTTAACTGACAGGGACCCACGAATTCTCTAGGTGGGAACCATGAGACCTCACCATCTAAACATCATAGGAAGGCAGAATCCTCACCAGGGATCATCACTAGACACGTTCATGTGATGGATGTTTTCTGTTAACATAGACTGCTTAACATATACCTTTAAATATTATATATTTAAATATTCTTTCCCATTATGGTTTATCACAGTGAAAGTGAAAGTGTCAGTGGCTCAGGCGTGTCCAACTCTTTGCAACCCCATGGACTATATATAGCCTGCCAGGCTCCTCTGCCCATGGAATTCTGCAGGCCAGAATACTGGAGTGGGTAGCCTTTCCCTTCTCCAGGGGATCTTCCTGACCCAGGGATCAAACCTAGGTCTCTTGCACTGCAGGCAGATTCTTTACCATTAGAGTCACCAGGGAAATATTTTTTTTCCCATTATTCTTTATCATAGAATATTTAGTATAGTTCCCTGTGCTATACAGTAGGACCTCACTGTTTATCCAGTCGGTATATAACATCTTGCATCTGCTAACCCCAACCTCCCACTCCATCCCTAACTCGGCATATATCCTAGAATATAACTTTATTTTTTTATAATGTGGTTTTTTTGTTAAATGTGGGCCATTTTAAAGTCTTTATTGAATTTGTTGCAATATTTCTTGTGTTTTAGTTTTTGGCTGCGAGGGATGTGGGATCTTAGCTCTCCGACTGGGGACTGAACCTGCACCCGCTGCACTGGATGGTGAAGTCTTAACCACTGGACTGCCAGGGAAGGAAGTTTCCCTTTCTTTGGTTTTAACACAGTGCTGTTGGTTTCTGACCATATCATGAATCTCTTTCTCTCTTTCTAGACAGACACAGTCTAGAATTACTGAATCTTGGCATAGGAAATGACCTCCAACTTTACAACAATAAAGTCATTCTAGATAAGGAAGAGATTGGGTGGGAGTAAACCCCTGTTTCCCTCCTCCCATGCCCAGAATCTTCCCTCTCCACCACGATCTGCAGATTTTAATTTCTTCACAATCTACCTGGATAAATGTAGTAAGACAGTAAGGACAGGTGGGTCTGTAGCACACTGAGGAATGCGTGTCCTGCTGATGTTTTTGAGCACTGTGCCCTTCAGAGAGAACAGGCCTGCAGCTCAATGTGGCTGCAGCTATTTCTCTGCCACCAATTCTGTCAAAGAGAAACTCTCTGACGCCTCTTTACAGAAACCAAATTTATTTCATGATGATCACTGAGAACTCCATTCTTTATAACTGGATAGATCTCACTCATGCCTGCATCTCCTTCTAGAACCTTCTGTCAGATGTCACTAAGGAGCCATCTACTCATCTGACGTGTGCACTCGGTCGCTCAGTCGTGTCTGACTCTTTGCAACCCCATGAACTGGAGCCTGACAGGCTCCTCTGACCATGGAATTTTCCAGGCAAGAATACTGCAGCGGGTTGCCATTTCTACTCCAGGGGATCTTCTCAACCCAGGGATTGAACCTGGGTCTCTTGTGTCTCCTGCACTGGCAGGCAGATTCTTTACCACTAGCACCACTTAGGAAGACCAAAATAAATCATAAACCGTTACTGAGAGATACTATGGGAAGATCGAAATGAACTCTTCTGTCAACCCAATATGTATTATATTGGGTTGGCCAAGAAGTTCATCCCGATTTTTCTGTGTAAGATGTTATGGAAAACCCCGAACAAACTGCTTGGCCAATCCAATGTAATATGTGCTACATGACATATAAATATATAGATTTGTAGGGAGGAAGTAAAGGGAAGCAGGGAGAGAGGGAGGGAACAGACAGGTTACTAATCTGTACAGAACATCCCTGGCTGCTGAGTCTTCTGCCAAGTGCTCCACACACGTCCGATGGACATGTGGATGGATATGGGAGAAGAATCTTCTCAGCCCCTGGCCAAGCCTGCTCAATAAATGTTTGTTGAGTGAGTGAGTGAATGAATGAGGAATGACCAAGTCTAGAACAAGGAGGGTGAGAGACTGAACAGGGGGAGTTGTTATTTATTGCTAAGTCATGTCCAACTCTTTGCAACCCCATGGACTGCAGCATGCCAGGCTTCCCTGTCCTTTACTATCTCCCAGAGTTTGCTCTAACTGATGTCCATCAGGTTGATGATACAATCCAACCATCTCATCCTCTGCTGCCCCCATTCTCCTCCTGCCCTCAATCTTTCCCAACATCGGGGTCTTTTCCAGTCAGTCAACTCTTCACATCAGATGGCCAAAGTATAGGAACTTCATCCTCAGCATCAGTCCTTCTAATGAATATTCAGGGTTGATTTCCTTTAGGATTGACTCGTTTGACCTCCTTGCAGTCCAAGGGACTCTCAAGAGTCTTCTCCAGCACCACAATTCAAAAGGATCAGTTCTTTGGCGCTCAGCCTTTTTCATAGTCCAACTCTCATGGCCATACATGACTACTGAAAAAACCATAGCTTTGACTATACGAACCTTTGTTAGCAAAGTGATGTCTCTGCTTTCTAATATGCTGTCTAGGTTTGTCAGAGTTTTTCTTCCAAGGAGCAAGCGTCTTTTAATTTCATAGCTGCAGTCACCATCCACAATGATTTTGGAGCCCAAAAAGATAAAATCTATCACTGTTTCCACTTTTTCCCTGTTTATTCGCCATGAAGTGATGGGACTGGATGCCATGATCTTAGTTTTTTGAATGCTGAGTTTTAAGCCAGCTTTTTCACTTTCCTCTTTCACCTTCATCAATAGGCTCTTTAGTTCCTCTTTGCTTTCTGTCATTAAAGTAGTATCATCTGCGTATCTGAGGTTGTTGATATTTCTCCCAGCGATCTTGATTCCAGCCCAGCATTTCACATGATGTACTCTGCATAAAAGTTAAATAATCAATATACAGCCTTGACATACTCCTTTCCCAATTTGGAACCAGTCCATTGTTCCATGTCTTGACCCACATACAGTTTTCTCAGGAGACAGGTGAGGTGGTCTGGTATTCCCAAGTCTTTAAGAATTTTCCATAATTTGTTGTGATCCACACAGTCAAAGGCTTTAGTGTAGTCAATGAAACAGAAGCAGATGTTTTCTTGGAACTTCCTTGTTTTCTCTATGATTTAGCAAATGTTGTCCCTTTGATCTCTGGTTCCTCTGCCTTTTCTAAGTCGAGCCTGTACATCTGAAATTTCTCAGATCACAAATGACTGAAGCCTAACTTGAAGGATTTTGAGCATTACCTTGCTAGCATGCAAAATGAGTGCAATTGTACAGTAGTGGGAACATTGTTTGGCACTACACACAATTTGGCATTCCAAATTTCTTTGGAATTGTAATGAAAACTGACCTTTTCCAGTGTTGTAGACACTGCTGAGTTTTCTAAATTTGCTGACATATTGAGTGCAGCACTTTGACAGCATCATCTTTTAGGATTGTAATCAAGGAGGGTGAGGGATTGAACGGGGCGAGAGAAAGCTATAAAAATGAGTGAACTCCAATCTCTGTTTGCATGTCACATGTTTCATTGATAGATTTATAGGATGAGTCAGATTGGGGGAAGTTAGTGTTATCCATTTGTATATAAATAATTCAAGCACTCATTATTATTTCTTCATTAAGGTAAGTCCTCTGTAGAGTTCTTATTGGAAGATAGAACAGTTCATTGGTTCCACTTTATTTTTTATCAATACTGGAAGCAGAGTTATTACTATTTTAAAATCTAAACATTAAATTGGTGCAAATGAGCCATATTCTCTCAAAACCAAAAAAGGGGAGAATGCACCCCCATTTTTCCTAAAGCTCTTATTTCCTAACCACTTTTATCAGGTCTAGCTGAGCTTGTTTTCCAATTCTCTTTCCTACTTATGAGCAAATGTTTCAAGTTTGCACCAAAAGAACACACAGACTTTCTTCATCTGCCAAATCTGGATATTTATTGCCATCTATCTGAAACGATAATACATTTTTTGAGACTACTCTGCTATTTCAATGTGTTTTGATCTCCGGCTTAAGCCACTGAGATTGATGGCTTGGGGACTTGGCTGGGGGTGGAATGTCTCAGCTCCTGCCAACTCTCCATTGTCACATCAACACGTCCAAATCCTGCTCTGTCACAATTTCAGCCTCTCGCCATTGTTGAACTGGCCGACCCTTATCTGACCCAATGTTATCTTTCTAAATTGAATGCAGCTACATCTGGGTAGGGTTTTAAGGGCAATTTTTCCTTTTTTTTACTGAAAGCTTTTTATCCATCCCATCTCTAAATCAGAAAGTTGTTCATGCATAAAATACATACAGGGCAGATGAGAGGTAATTAGGCTCACAAAACACAGTCCTCAGTAATGAGGCTTTTTTTTTATTTACCTCTCTGGTCATCCTCCGGCTTAGCAACCACCATTTAAGGCTGCATATCGCTGCACACACAGGCGAGGGTGTTCTCTAGTTGGAGAATCTGATCTCATCTCCCAACTGTAAGCACAATTAAAGCTTCCATCTCTGTGAGCCAGCAGACTCGTGACCAGATGCCCACTCTGAGGTTTTCTTTTGTTGTCAAACTGAAACTGCTTCCCTATCCCCAGGAACCTTTCACAGTTTATACCTTTAATAGGGTGACCAACTTGTCCATGTCTGCTGGCGCCTAGCCTATTTCTAGCACTGTGAGTTCTGTGTTCTGAACATTTCTTCTGGCCAAGGCAAAGCGGGACAGCTGGTCACCATAACTTGAAAGCTGCTGGGAAAGAGACCTTTCTTTGAGCCTCTAGGTAATAGTTGAGCAAAGTGGAAAACAGCAAAACAGATTCTGAAATAAGATGGAATTCTCCTTTAATTCAGAAAATACATGAGTGCCTACTAAGGGAATGCACAAGAGCCTAAGATAGGGTCCCCTACACTTGAAGCTTCAGCCCCCAAATATACTTGGTGACAGGCACTGGGGAGACATGGGGCTGAGAGAGCAACCATCCCTGACTTGACAGAACCATCAGGCAATTACCTCAAGGGTGGTACATGCTGTGGGGCAGGGTCAAGGAGGGGGCTCTAGTTGTAAAAAGGGAGGATGTTTCTGATTTTCACAACTGTGAGGTGCCGGGCCTGTCTGTGCTGATAAAAGACTTCTCTAGGTGCTTTGTTCTCATGAAACAGTTTACTTGCCATCGACCGAAATAACCCAGCCCACATTCGTTACATGCTCTCATGCCAAAGCTTATTATTTTAGGCTTCTAGTATTACAGTCTTCTATGGGGCTTCCCAGGTAGCTCAGTGGTAAAGAATCTGCCTGCAATGCCGCAGATACAGGTTGGATCCCTAGGTCAGGAAGATCCCCTGGAGAAGGAAATGGCAACGCATTCCAATATTCTTGCCTGGGAAATCCTATGGACAGAGGAGCCTGGTGGGCTACAGTCCATGGGATGGCAAAGAATTGGACACAACTAGGTACTGGAAGTCTCAGCACCAAGCTATTTTTACCTATGTTGAAGTGAAAGTTTAAACTGATGGAACATAAGCAGGACTCAGAATCCATATGGCCTGTTCTAGTAGAGCAAACAACTTGGAGTTCAGCAGCTGGTTTGTTCAAACAAGATAATCAGTCCCCTTGACTTATTTAGAACATACTTCAAATATTTAGTTTCTCAGTTCAAAGCATTTCTGCCAGAGTGTGGTTCATTTTTCTATCAGCATGATAAATGACAGCAATGGATTTATATTGTAGACGTTTTCATTCCTAAGAATGTATTTCACTGTTTTGTGGATTTAAAAAAAAAAAAAAAAGACTGGTTGTTCACTGGGCTGTTTGCAGGGAAACAGTGTCCCCGCATGGCCAAGAAACATCACTGCAGCATCCATCTCTACAGTGGTACATACGTTTGGCTCAATTTCCTCATTACCTCACTCCTCCTCTTAGCAAACTTGTTTCATAGCACGGAATTATGATGTCATTGGAGATAATTTTGTTATTCGATCAAACTCACTAGCTATTAGTTTTTTAATAACCTCTCATACTGAAGCTATGTGGTAAGTGCAAACAAATTCAAGGAAAGGAAGAATCAACAATCACAAAACGAGCCTTGTCATTTGAGTCAAGCTGAGCGTATAAAATGGCACTCGGGCTTCCCTGGTGGCTGAGATGGTTAAGAATCTGCCTGCAATGCAGTCTACCTGGGTTTGATCCCTGGGTCGGGAAGATCCCCCGGAGAAGGGAAAGGCTACCCACTCCGGTATTCTGGCCTGGAGAAATCTGTGGACAGAGGAGCCTGGTGAGCTACAGTCCATGGAGTTGCAAAGAGTCAGACACTACCTAGCGACTAACATTTTCACTTTTCAGGACACTTGAAAATCCTTGCCATTTTACTATACTAGGAGGGTAGGAAGAAGTGGAGATTCCGTGGAAGTAAAGCAATGGAAAACATTTTCTTCTCGTTCTTTACCAACTTAGTCTCTTAAACACTCAAAAAAGCATCAGAGAATACCCCAACAGAGTTGTAGGGTTTGCCAGAGACAGGAAACAGCCACAGTAACCAGAGAAACTCGTAAAATAACAAAATTATTTTGCTTGGAATCCTAAATTTACCACCAATCACTGCACTTCACATTACTAAAAAGGCCAGTGAAGAGGAAGAAGAACAGTGCAAAGATATCTTATCTCTGTACTGGTGATGGGAGCTGGCCCTGGTCTAGTTATTTGGCTGCATAGAAGTATATAAGTGTATACCAGCTCTTCAAAATAAACAACTTCCCTCTATCTATCTGACAAATGAAGAGGTGAGAGTGTAGAAAAATGTTACTTGGACTTTCAAAACAATAGACTGAGTGAGCCCAAAAGAAGGGATTTCCAATTCTTCTAAGAGGAAGTAGTCTTTATTTTACCAAAATTGACTGTACTTATGAGACAACTAAGGACCTCTTGGGTGTTGCTAGTAGTAAAGAACCTGCCTGCCAAAGCAGGAGACCCATGTTCCATCCCTGGGTCAGGAAGATCCCCTGGAGGAGGGTAGGGAAACCCACTCCAGTGTTCTTGCCTGGAGAGTCCCATGGACAGAGAGGAACCTGGTAGGCTACAGTCCATGAAGTCGCAAAGAATCAGACACGACTGAAGCGACTTAGCACCCACACACACATGAGCGAAAAAACAGAAGTGGGAGGAAAGGGGAGGAAGGAGATAGAGGGGTCTTGGCTACAGAAATCTACCAAGTAAGGCTTGACCCTTCAACTGTTGACTGAGGTAAAGACAGAATCTCAGCTTTATAGCTACTCATTCAATTGTTCATTCTTCCACTTCTCCATCAATTAAACAATTAATTGTATTTATTCACAAAAATAAATTTATAAATTGTAATTTTAATTTATAAATATATTTACATTTTATTTATTTTTATAAATAAACACAATAAACCAACCAACAGACTTACTAGGAATCTACTTGTACCAAGGATATAAAAAATAGTTCTTAAAATTAAAAATCAAGCTACCATATGATCCTGTAATCTCACTCCTGAGCATATATCTGGAGAAAACCATAATTTGAAAAGATACATGCATCCCAGTGTTCACTGAAGCACTAATTACAATAGCCAAGACATGGAAGCAGCCAAATGTCCATCAACAGATAAATGGATAAAGAAGATGTGCTATACATATACACAGTAAAATATTACTCAGCCATTAAAAAAGAATGAAATAATGCCATTGGCAGAAACACGGGTCGACCTAGAGCATATCATATTAAGTGAAGTAAGCCAGACAGTGAAAGACAAATATTATATGATAATGCTTATATGTAGTGATCAAAAAAAAAATGATACAAATGAACTTATATACAAAACAGAAATAGAGGAGGGGACATATGTACACCTATGGCTGATTCATGTTGATGTGTGGAAGAAACCAACACAACACTGGAAAGCAATTGTCCTCCATTAAAAATAAATAAATTATATTTTAAAAAAACAGAAATAGAATATAGAAAACAAACCTAACTGTTACCAAAGGAGAAATGGGGGGAGGAATAAATTAGAAGTTTGGGATTAACATACACAATATTATATATAATATAATCAACAAGGACCTATGTATAGCACAGGAAGCTAATATCAATATTTTGTAATAACCTATATGGGAAAAGAATCTGAAAAAATAGATATACATGTAAATATGATTGAATCACCTTGCTGTATACCTGAAACTAAGACAACACTGTAAATGAACTATAGTTCAATTCTTAAAAATGATTCTTGGTTTTTGAAAAAACTTATATTCTGGGATTTCCCTGGCAGTACAGTGGTTAGGACTCCATGCTTCCAATGCAAGGGGCAGGAGGTCGATCCCTGGTTGGGGAACTAGGACTCCACATGCCTCGTGGTATGGGCAAAACATTTAAAAACTTTTTTAAACTAAAAAAAAGAAACATTATATTCTGCTTGGTGAGAAAGATCTCTAAACAAAAACAAATGTGGTACAACATAAGCATTATGCTAGAGGTATACAAAAAGTACCACGGAAAAAAATATTTTTTCTACAATGAAAGAAATGGACTGAAAAGGAATTAGTACCATGGATGAATGGAGGGGTATGAGATTTGTTTATATATATATACACACACACACACACACACACATATACATATATATTCTATTCTACTCTATTCCACAAGATCTATATTATAACCAATCTACTACACTTTTAAAGGGATAAAAACTTAACCAGGAGAAAAGCATTTCTTCATCAAACAAAGATAATGTACACAGGTTCCTCCTTCGCCATAACATCTTATTCTTTTCTCTTCCTTCTACTTTGCACAATTGGCAAATACACATTTAATATCTGTCTCCCCTTCTCAACTGTGAACTCCACGAAGGCAGGAACTATGTCTGTTTTCTTCAGCATTATGTGTCTAGTGTCTAACAGAGAAATCTAGGACACAAGAACTTGACTCTCAGGGGAGAGGATAAATGCAAAGGCTCAGAAAATTATGGAAAACAATGGGAGAAATGTCCTAAAAAATGAGCATCATTTTGGTAGAGCCGGTCAGGAGACCAGGCCAGTACTGCCTGAGTAAGAAAGAAAAGGAGGTGTCCACGGGCATCCTGGAAAAAAGGGGGACCCCAGAACATGTCCCTGGGGTGTGAGAGAGGCACTGTGAACTTGTGGGAGCATCACTGGCTAGAATTTTCTGAGGCGTCAGGGTTCCTTTTGACTTACCTTTTATTCCTGGAAGACCTGGTGCCCCTGGGTCCCCCAGGATGCCTCTTGGTCCAGGATCCCCCACTTCTCCTGGAGGTCCCTGCAGCCCAGGTCCCCCTGGATTACCTGAGGATGACAGGGTGGTTTTGCAGGCATCCAGGTGATACACAAGTTTCATTAACTGGGGAGACCATCTATATTCTTAATATATGGGTACCTGGGATATTGTTTTATTACTTTTTCTTCCTTAACCTCCTAGTTTTAATCTCAAGAGGAGAAAATACACTTCAGATTAAAGTTGCCAATTTTGATTTGAAATTTTCACTTGATTCTGAATTGGCAGGAGGAGGAGCCATTGAAATGTTGTGTTGAATGGGTGAGGTTTGTCTGAAGGCTAAAGAAGAGGAAATCAGCATCCTGAATGGAAGAGGCCTTAGGGAAGGCTGGAGAGGAGCTTTTCTCTGTCAGCCCATCACTTTGTGCCTGGCATCCTCCTTGGATGAAGACAGGTCTGTCTTCATTTGTTCCTAGACCAACCCAGTGAGATCAGTCTATCTCCAACTTAGGGGTCAGGGATAGGTACATTTAAGTGACTTGTCCAGAGTCACAGGTCTGGGAAATGGCAGAGCCAGCTCTGGACCAGTCTAAGAGACAAGAGCTAGATGAGTGCCCAGGAAGTCTCCGGGTGCCTTTCAAGTTACCTGGACATCCTGTTGGTCCAGAGAAGCCAGGAGGTCCTGGCCTTCCCGGTGGTCCTCCAGGACCTTGAGCACCGGGCAAGCCCTGCTCTCCAGATGCTCCCAAACGTCCTAAACAAAGAAGGATCGAACATCTGAGTAGTTGCAGTTGCTCTCCAAAGTGGTGAATCTATAAAACCTCCAACTTCAGCTCTTGCTTTTCTACTCTTATTTTTATATACATACAATTTTTCTATTGAAAAGATAACATATAGGAAAAATTGAAAACAAAATACCTATAATCCCACCAACTTAACATAGTATTTCATATATATAACATCGTGCAAATAAGGCCTCCAATTTTATATTGATTTTTAATTAGTGTTGTATCATAAGTAATCTTCCAAGCTTCATATCATTTTCCTAATTATTGTTTTGAAACAACTGGCTGATAGCTTATTGAGTTAACTCTAATTAAATTGATTAACTAATTTTCTCTACTCTTGGCCATCTGAATTATTTCTAACTCTTACTGTTATGCATAATGATCCTTATATATTTTCAATCTTTTTTTTTCTCCTATTAAATTGTTTCCTTAGGAAAAATTCCTAGGAGTAGAATTTTTAGGTAACAGAGTCTGATATTTTGGTTGTTTTTAATGCATTTTTAAGGGCTGAAGTATTTTAAAGTAAATCACAGACATCATGGAATTTCATCCCTAAATATCTCAGGAGGTATGTCTGAAAACATAAGAACATTTTCCTATGTGGCCAAAATAACATCATCACAGCCAAGAAAATTAATCATGTTCAATACTCATTCCATGCTTGAGTTGTCTCAATTGTCCTCTTAATGTCCTTCACAGCTGGTTTGTCCTCACTGGGTCCCCTTCCAGAACCACATATTACATCTGGTGGGTACATCTACTAGGTTAAAATAAAATTGACCATGGTCCCCTTCTCAGGACAGTGACATGCTGAAGAGGAAGGCTCAGTTGCTTTTAGTGTTCAAGAACAGACCATTCAGCATTTGGTTCTTGAAAGAGGTTGCCTAGTGGTTTTGGATAAAGTCTTCATCAACTCACATCACCACACATAACCCACCCACAGCCCCACAACTCCGAGAGCATAACATGTGCTCACTGAAGACTTTTTAGTTTTTGGATTTGTTTTCTTGCTAATCTAGTAAGAATGAAATGATACTTCAGACTTTAAGTCATATTTGATTACTAGAGATGTTGACTTTGCCATGTGTTTATTCATTATCTATGACTTTAATACAATTTATATTTATAGGATAAACCAATAGTCTGTGCCAAAATTCATCTGCAAATAAATTACATGGTACTGTATTTACAAACCCACGGAGGTCAGAGTCACTATTCTAAAACACAAGAAACAAGCCTGTGTTAGTCTATACTTGTTCCTGATCAAATTTCAGATCATGAGCTTCACTGTGTGTTGTTTTATTTATCCTGAAAATATCCCTGCAGTAAAGGTGTTAGTTGTGTTAGTCGCTCAGTCGTGTCCAACTCTCTGGAACTGTAGCCTGCCAGGCTTCTCTCATGGAATTCTCCAGGCAAGAATACTGGAGTGGGTTGCTATTTCCTTCTCCAGGGGATCTTCCTGACCCAGGTATCAAACCCAGGTCTTCTGTATTGTGGGGAGATTCTTTACCATCTGAGGACAGCATTTTCCTATTTGCAAATGAAAGTTGTTTAGTCGCTAAGTCATGTCCAACTCTTTTGCAACCCCATAAACTGTAGCCTGCCAGGTTCCTCTGTCCATGGGATTTCCCAGGCAAGAATACTGGAGTGGGTTACCATTTCCTTCTCCAGGGGAATATTCCCTACCCAGGGATTGAACCCAGGTTTCCTGCACTGGCGAGCAGATTCTTTACCACTGAGCCACCAGGGAAGCCCTTTTGCAAATGAAAAAACTGAACTATTAAAGGCTTGCTTCTCCAATCACAGTTGTATTAAAAATAGAACTTCTGGGTTAATCTCTACTGTATTTGCTCTCTGAAACAAAGGAAGGGGAAGTAGACCTGAACCCAATACAATCATATAAAGTCCCCTGAGACAGGCTGCAGGTCCATGCCTTCTTGTTAGGCTTGTTCAAATTCAATCCAGCTTTTTTCCAGTCAATGAAAATTGCATGTTTAGGTAAACTCTGTGCTGGTACATAAAGTATGATGTAACTTTAAAAATTTAAGCAAAAGCCATGGCATTTGGGAAAGGGAATGATTTAAATGATGATAACCACAGGAGACCAGGGAAATATAATACCAAGGCAAATTTTCTTGAAAAAGTGAGCCTATATATAAAATAACTCAGCTTTATGATTTTTAACTTAAAATATTAGGTAATATAAAAGGTCTCCATTTTGGACTACTTTCAGCTCATGAAATCTTACTCTCTTAAAGGTTCTACATAAAAATAGCAGTAAGTGTGGAAAGATTTCTTCATGTTTTGCTGATGATGACAATGATGAATTACACATTATATTTGTATAGCACTTTTTGGTTTACAAATCGCTTTTAAGGAATCTCATTTGATCTTCAGAACAACCTGTGATCTGCTTAAGGCCAGTTTACAGATGAGCAAACAGCTCAGAGATGATAAGCAACTGGCCCAAGACCACATATTCAGTGGTAATGGAGGTTGACTTTGAACCAGTGATTTTCCTTTCTGAGACCTCATTCTAGTACTTTTTATGAACCCCTACAATGCTAACCTCAAAGCTATTTTCCCCTCCAAATGTACACACATAAGCTATACATCTCAGTTAAAATTATATTACCTAAATCTATTTGACACGCCAGAGGTAAAAGACCCAAAGGGAAAGGAATGGGAAAGGAAGGTTTTGCCAGGGTAATGGCTTGTTCTTCTGTTAGATTTCCATTTTAGCAATTTATGATATAAAAACAAATTTTAATTCATTCTTATTGTAAATATGGCTTCCCTGTGCCTATAATTTATTGAATTGTGGAGGTAAACAGAGTGTAAATGGCTTCCCTTGTGGTTCAGATGGTAAAGAATCTACCTGCAATGCAGGAGATGTGTGTTTGATCCCTGGGTTGGTAAGATCCCCTGGAGAAGGGAATGGCTTCCCAGTCCAGCATTCTTGCCTAGAAAAATTGCATGACAGAGGTGCCTAATGGGTTCTGTAGTACCTGGGGTCAGAAAGGGTCAGACACGATTAAGCGACTAACACACACACACAGAGTATAAAGACAACTGAAACTCTATAAAATGTCTAAAGTTAAAAAACAAATTTTTTATTTATTCTTTAAAATAAATAAATACATAAACAAGTGAAATAAAAACAAAGAAATAAAAATTCCCATAATAGATCTGCTCAGTCTGTCATATGGAATGAAACGTCACCATCACCAAACAGAATTTGAAGATGAAGCATGAAACTATTAATATGAGACATTTAATTTACAAATGCATGCTCAGTCATGTCCGACTCTTTGTGACCACATAGACTGTAGCCCACCAGGCTCCTCTGTCCACAGGATTGTCCAGGCAAGAATACTGGAGTGAGCTGCTATTTCCTCTTCCAGGAGATCTTTCCAACCCAGGGATTGAACCGCTGTCTCCTGTGTCTCCTGCATTGGCAGGCAAATTCTTTACCACAAAGCCACCTTGGAAGCCCTTAATTTACACGGTGCTCATCTAAGTGTAAACCTAGTCTCTAACCTGTCCACTATCAGCTTAACAGCCCTGGGCATCACTGATTGAACCAATTACCAGTGGAGAAACAAATATTCCTTCCTGGCAGTGGATATCCTTGTGCACACACCTTTGTACATCTGTCTGATTATTGACTTCAGGTGTATTCCAACACGCAGAATTAGTAAAAGGCTATGTGTATTTTGTCAGCTGTGGGTCATCTACTGTAGGCAGCCACAGGCTCTATGGAGGGCAAGAACTCACTGGAACACCATTATCTGTTCTGAGGGATTACACATCAACTGTTGCTGATTAATAGAGTACTGTTTCCAAAGACTTGTTGTGGATGATGAAGCTTTACATTTTTTTTTTTTTTTGGTTAGGTTTTTAGTAAATTAGATACACAGGAAATGCGGTATTCTATAATATTATATCTCAGCAACAGCAGCCCTCGGGTCATTCACCTATGCTTTTGTGAGTAGAAAAGAAAGGGTTGGAATGAAAACCTGTCAGTTGAGTGGTTCTTGCTAATTATCATTTTTAATTACAGAGATTGTAAAAGGGTCCAAATTTTCACTTTTGACCCTAGAAAGTGTGTTGTTAACATCCCAAGTCATGGGACCCATGATGGAAAGAAGATGATGAGTCTCCAGTGTTCTCCTAGGCCAGTGTTTATACATAAGTTTTCTGTTTATTTCTTTTTTAAAAAAAGCTTTATTTATTTATTTGGCTGTGTCAGGCCTTTATTGTAGTGTACAGGCTTCTCTAGTTGTAGCACGTGGATATACTTGCCCCATGGCATCTGTGATCTTAGTTCCCTGACCGGGGATTGAACCCTTAGAAGGCAGATTCTTAACCTCTGGACTACCAGAGGTTAAGTCCCTAAACATAGTCCTTCTGATACGTATCTTAATGAGTAAAGAGGGGAGAAAATACTGATATAATCATTCCCAGCGAGGAGGATGAAGTAATTGTTCTATTTTTCAAAAACACTTACTCTTTTTTGTTTGAATAAGAAAAAATGTGTCTGTACCTGGATATCCGGGGCTACCTGGCTCACCCCTTGGACCAGGTAGGCCAAACTGACTTGCAGATTCTCCTTTGTACCCTGTAAGTGATAAAATACACACATTATTTAAGAGAGTTTATATTTTTTTCCACCAAGTGATGTAATAACTTTCATGTATTTGTGTTTTTATCGTCTATCTTCAATGTTCCAGGAAAGGATTTTTTGAAAAATGCTTTTTTTTACCCCTACATAAGAACATAGGGGATGCAAGGTGAGATTTAAGAACATATGTAAGAACACAGATCCAAGGTGTGATTTAAACACACACACACACGTTTATAGTTCATAACAGTCATAAGAAACAAAAGATCTTAGTAAGCTTAAATTTTTAATTTTCTAAAGTAGTTTCAAATTTAGATGTCTATTTAAGAAATTACTTGGCATTGAGTAACTATATCCTCATACTGTTTTTCAGGAAGAGAAAGCAGAAAGTGTTACTGTTTCGGCTACTGCAATCACATTTCAAGCTCTCTGCAAGGAAGTTCAACTCAGTGTCCTTGAAAAAAAAAAAAGTCACAAAAAGTCATCTTATTGATGACTTCACAAGGCACACTCAAAGGCCACTGTAGGCACTGATTCTCACAGTCCCGCAGAGCTGTTCCACACTGCTGCTGTGTCCTGTCAGACACAGAGACTCATTAATACATCATAGCTGAGAGTCAATTAAAAGCCGCTTACTCCTTGGAAGGAAAGTTATGACCAACCTAGACAGCATATTAAAAAACAGAGACATTACTTTGCCAACAAAGGTCCATCTAGTCAAGGCTGTGGTTTTTCCAGTGGTCATGTATGGATGTGAGAGTTGGACTATAAAGAAAGCTGAGCACCAAAGAATTGATGCTTTTGAACTGTGGTGTTGGAGAAGACTCTTGAGAGTCCCTTGGACTGCAAGGAGATCCAACAGTCCATCCTAAAGGAGATGGGTCCTGGGTGTTCATTGGAAGGACTGATGTTGAAGCTGAAACTCCAATCCTTTGGCCACCTGATGCGAAGAGCTGACTCACTGGAAAAGACCCTGATGCTGGGAAAAATTGAGGGCAGGAGGAGAAGGGGACGACAGAGGATGAGATGGTTGGATGGCATCACTGATTCAATGGACATGAGTTTGGGTAAACTCCGGGAGTTGGTGATGGACAGGGGGGCCTGGCGTGCTGCGGTTCATGGGGTTGCAAAGAGTCAGATATGACTGAGCTACTGAACTGAACTGAACTGAGAGTCAATTATAAATGGAGGATTCAAAATGGTGTAGTAGGGAAGGGCAAAATAATTGATGTGGTTGTAAGAGAAGAAGAGAGCTAATTAGGCACATGTTGTAGCACCTGCCCACCAACACCCCTTTAAAGGGGTCTCACCCACACCTTAGAGAAGGTTCTCTTCCACCTGACCCTACTCATAATTGTGGTTAGCCCTTTGAAGGGTGCAAATCTGGTCCATCCCAGGTCAGCCAGCCTTTGAGAAATTGTAATAAAAAGTAAGAATTTGAGTTCCTTGCCTATTGAGGCAGAAATCAAAAGCATTTTCATGATGGAGGTTGGTTATCACAATGTCCTGGTACAGATCATGTTCAAGTGCAATCCAAACATATCCAGAGAGATCCAGAAAGGATACTGAATACAGAGTGATAAAGCTGGTTGTAGGCAGATAAGAGAAAATCAGACCATGAAGACAAGTCTCAAGAGAAAAAACTATGGATTGCCTGAGGGGTAGGTTCCATCAGACTGTGGTCCCACAGAACTATAGCTCTTATTTGTGGGCTCCACGAGACAGCTTTTACTTCAGTATCTTCATTGTACTTCATTTTCTGGAAAAGATGGCCAAATGCAAGGAGGAAGGAAATGAGAAGAAATAGGTTTGTTCTTTGAGAGAGGCGAAACATCTATAATAAATGCATAGATGAATAGAAGAAAAGACGAGGAGTGTGTTCTGAGCACTGAAGCTATACAATGTCAAAATCAAATATGAAAACTTTCCTATTTGTAAGTATTTCTGAAGAGGAGGTCTAAATTACTTTTTCTGAATAAGTAAGGGTGCAGAGTTCATTTTTTTCATATAGCAATTATCCCATTATTTATGGAGTGTCTCTCAAAGTAAAAAGCATGTTTCAATGGTAGTAAGGGAGAAGATTTTTAGGCAGCTCAATAATCACTGTTTCACATTTCAGGGTTATTTATTTTAACCTATATTAAAATAAAACATAACTGTACATTAAGCCTGTAAATTCACAGATAGGGTAAGGCTAAGGTTAAAAAGGTGAATCATTTTAAAATAGATTTAAAGAAAAATATTAACCCAATGATACACAAAAATAGTAAAAATATTAAAGCTTGTGTGTAAACATTGCAATTTAAGATAGCCTGATTTTTGTTTGTTTGTTTATCTGCATAAAGAGTTAATGAAACCTCTATTTCTAAGGACATTTTTAACCTGGGGTTAAATTTCTATTCCTATTTTCCTGGAAACCTGATAAAGGTAGAATGTAAGTTGTGTTACAAGGCAACACTGTCTCTGGCATAAATTAAACTAAGGCCTGTGAGGCCAAATGCAGCCTGCAGACTTTTGTAAATAAAGTTTTATTGGAACACAGCTATACCCCTTTGTTTTCATGCTTGCTGTGTTTTCATATACTGTTGTTGCAGCAGAGCTCACGCAGCTAAAGATATTTATGATCCGGCCCTCTGTCAAAAAGACATTTGCTGACCTTTGGCTTACGGTAAAAAATCTCAATTGTAAATTACACTTGGCCCAGGAGTTCTTAGTGAACTATTACCCCTTGGTGAGAAGCCAAGGCTGTGGCTTTCTCTGTCTACCATGACTCTTGTGACTGAGCCCCTAAAAGCTGTACCCATGCAGTTTTTAGAAGCGACACTGGTTCCTCAGGGGCATGCGACATGGGCCTCCAATGTGAGCTGTCACTCACGGAGCTGCAGTCACTAGAACGGCTCTGAAGACTCCTACCAAGCACGCGGACATGTTTTCTACACAGCACCATTGGATCTGAATGACAAATACAGATGATGGAGGTCTTATCTGACTGTCTAGTAGAGTCTGTGAAGAACTCTTTAAATGTTGCCGTTTGATACACTTTGCTTTTCATGCCAAAGGTACTTGCTCACAATGTTACAAACACCCAGGACTATGAGCTTGGTGGATGGCTACTGTATTTCCAAGCCATACCTTTAGGTCCTCTTGTACCATCAATTCCTGAAGGTCCCGGGCAGCCTGGAGAACCTGGCTCACCCTGATAGTTTAATGAAACAGAAGTAAGACTTTAACTGAATTTCAGATAGAAATGACACACTCTTAATATGACCCAGTTATCATTTTCTATAACAAATTAGGCTTTTATGATTTGCTGTGGTAAAGAAAATTGGAAATGCATCACAAGCATATCACTGCATGCATCCAGTTTGTAAAAAGCTGACAAAATGCTTCCAGAATTAGCAATACCAACAGGAGGTATCCAGTTCTCTATATTTGATTGTAAAACAGTAATTGCATCACATCATTTGAACTTGAAGCTTTGAATGAACGAACTGATACCAAATAAAATATTATTATAAAGTAGTTAAAAAAAAAAAGTAGTTCATACCCAAAGCTTTAAAAATCTATTTTACTCCAAAAATGAGTAGCAAAGTATGTTATACATTATCCAGAAGTTGTAAGGTAGGCTCCTGCAGTTGTACTTCCTGGGGTATTTTGCTCATGATTGTAAAGATAAAAAATATTTACAACAAAATCTATGATGTCTGCCATTGGATAGGAAGGCTTTGAAATCAGAATTTGGGTCATTTTTCACATGACTGTTTAATCTGATGTACCAGCAATCCTGAGGCAAGTCTCTATGAAGCTGTTTAAACAAAGAAGGAGTAGTATGTGGAGTAAGTGACTTGTCACTGGAACCAGGCGTGAGCACTGGCCAGAAATTAGTTACATCATGGCCTTCCAGAGTCTCCATTCTTCTCTCGACCAACTTATATTCTAAAAGCTGTTGAAAGGACCCTGACATACACTGGCAAAGTAAGATGCCTAATGGGCATCCCCAGGGCGAAAGGTTTTACTATTTCTTTCCTTCCAAGACAGCAGCTGCTTACCTGGTCACCCGGAAATCCTGGAAAACCACCGACCCCTCTCAGCCCAGGTGAGCCCGGAGGGCCTGGGGGTCCAGGATGCCCTGGCTGCCCATTTCTCCCGGGCTCCCCAGGGTGAAATCCAGGTGGTCCATAGCTTCCTGGCTCTCCTCTCCTTCCTTGCATCCCAGGATGACCTTTATCACCTGATGGAGTTGGAAGAATTACAGACCTCCTGGAGGAAATTTGGGGCTGGGTGATAGTTAGAAAACAGGTCTTTGGTCCTACTTATAGGAGATGAGGGCTTCCCTGGTGGCTCATATGGTAAAAAATCTAGCTGCAATGTGGGAGACCAGGGTTTGATCCTGTGCTGGGAAGATCCCCTGGAGGAGGGCATGGCAACCCACTCCAGTATTCTTGCCTGGAAAATCCCCATGGATAGAGGAGCCTGGCAGGGTGCAGTCCATGGGGTTGCAGAGTCGGACACAACTGATTGACTAAGCATACAGGAGATGAAGCCATGTCCTAGGAATTAAGACTACTAATTCCTGCCCTAAACCATATCACAAGGGTTTCTGGCTTCTATGATCTCACCGTAAAAAGGATTCCTCCATAAAGAATCCCAGGGCTATCCCAGAGAAGGATGCTTTATTTATTCCAGCATCACTTGCTTTATTATAACACGCTTATTTTACAGATGAGGAAGGACTTACCCATAGAAGTTAAAACATTCATCCTCTAACAACTAGTTAAAGAAGAACCCAGATCTCACACAGATCAGGTCTAAACCAGGGATGGGGAACACAAACTTGCCATCAAACCACTTGCTCTGCAGTGTATCTGAGGGCCAGGAGCGCAGGCCTCAAGGAGCATGTTAGAAATCCAGACCTGCTGACTCAGTAACTGCATTTTAACAAGGGCCCCCAGGGATGCCCACTGAAGACCGAGTAGCACCTTTTGTGCTTGAAATTCTGGATAGTCACTGTGCTATTCGTTTTAATGAAAGTGTTAGTCACTCAGTTGTGTCCGCCTCTTTGCAACCCCATGGAGTGTAGCCCACCAGGCTCCTCTGTCCATGGGATTCTCCAGGCAAGAATACTGGAGTGGGTTGCCATTCTCTTCTCCAGGGGATCTTCCTGAGCCAGGGATTGAACCTGGGTCTCCTGCACTGCAGGCAGATTCTTTACTGTCTGAGCCACCAGGGAAGCTCAAACCAGGAACACTTTAAACATGGAACCAGTGTTTCAAGTATCTGTTTGAACTGATTCTCATTTGGAATATCCAAATCTGTTTCTTTTTTATTCTGCAGGTACATGGGCTTAATTGTTCCACAGTACATGGGATCTTCCCGGATCAGGGATTGAACCTGTGTCTCCTGCACTGGCAGGCGGATTCTTTATCACTGAGCCACCAGCGAAGCCCCTAAACACATATGAACTACAGCTAAGTTCTAACATGGAAAAAAAAGTACCATGAGGGAGATTCCTAAGCATGTATTTTTATTTTTATCTAAAGAATGAACTTTCCTAAACTCTGTATTACAGTTTCCTTGCAAAAGTTGTCTAATATACATGCTTGTTTGAATGACCTGTAAAGAACTTAACTTACTTGGTATGGTTAAAAAACATAAGCATTTACCATTTTCTCCTGGGAATCCACCATCCCCGGAAGGTCCAGGTTCTCCAGTTTCCCCCTTCTTAGAAATAATATCCATTTCTCCTTCATCTCCCGGGGGTCCTCTTGCTCCTTTAGATATTAATTACATAAGAGCGAAACAAATTATGACTGTTTAAGAAGCATCAGACATGTGATTATTCCTTTGTGGCTCTTCACATCCAGTTTGCAGATTCTCATTCAACTGAAACTGTATTTATGTTCATAGACTGCATGGTATCAACATTGTTGATTGACTGCATAAAGGGAGGTCCACGCCTTTTACACTCCTCTCCCACCTTGTCCAGCAACGGTGTCTGATATATAGTAAGTCCCTACCTATGAATGGGTTATGTTCCTAGAGTGCGTCTGTAAGTCCAATTTGTTTGTAAGCACAACAAAGTTAGCCTAGGTTCCCTACTAACATAGCTGGCTTATATAGTACTACACTGTAATAGGTTTATAATATTTTTTACACAAATAATATATAAAACACACACAAAAAAATTTTTAATCTTATAATAGAGGATCTTGAAAAATAAAGTAGTACCTTACAATAGCTGCATACAGGGGCTGGCATCGAGTGAACAAGCAAGAAGAGTTACTGACTAGAAGAGGGACAGGAGGTGGGAGATGGCAGAGCTGAAGGATCGTCAGCAATAGGAGACAGAGGGCGAGGTGCAGTTTCACTCATGCCTGACATTGGTGGAACGCATGTTTGCATCTTTGAAGGTTCACAACTTGAAGATTCGTGTGCAGGGGACTTACTGTACACTGAGTGCTCGGGGAATGTTTGCTAAACTCAAGCAAACTGGTCTCAGTGAAAAAAGGCTTGAAAAGTTCCAGGTCTAAAATACATCTCTTTATCCTGTAAATTTTAAATTGTCCATCTCACATTTTCCAGTTCCCCATTTTCCCCTTCCTAACTACCCTCCAATTTTCTCTTACATTAAAAGAACGGACAATTAATTTGGTTCTCCACATAGAGAATTCTAAAAGGTAGGAGGGGTGGACGATATTTCTCCTCGTTTGGGCAAGCACTGGCCAGTGGTAGATGTGGGCTGGAGTGGGCTCATCCCAGCTTGGCGAGAGTCACTTACTAACAAGTCAAGAATTTTGTAAACTAGTTGCTAAACCACTGGTTGTTTTAAATCAGTCATGGTGGGAGTATTTGCAAACACTACAGATCTGGGCATTTTAAAAAAATTTTATTTGAGAGCCAGCCTACCAGCACATCATTGGCATTAACCCAATTTTAAATATTTTTAGTGAGATAATTATATAGTAGCATAATAGCACAGCAAACATCACTTATCTAAGCTAGCAGAGAATGACTCTTTCATTCCTTGATTCTACATAAATAATTTACAGGCTAGTAAAACAAAAAATAATATTATAATCAATCAACTAAAAGAAATTTGAATAAAGTATGAGGCTATTTGCCCAAAGGGTTTTAAAGACAAAAATTTTTGTTTTTAGAAATTGTCAAGCCTTCATTCTTAACAGTGGAAATGAATTTGTACCTTCACTCTCTGCAGCCTCTTTGGCTAAGAGATCAAGGTAAATATTTAACAAGAATGGGCACAGAACCCTGACACCAGTGGTCTTGAAACTTTTTTTTTAATAATAGTGAAAACTCTTTTTTAAAATAAAGCTTGGGAGGGATGCAATTCACAGCCCAGATGAAAGCATACTCAAATAGTTGAATGGTCAGCAGGCTATGGCCCAAGAGCCAAATTCTGCCTGCTGTCAGTTTTTATATAATCTGTGAGCCCTGAATGATTTCACAATGTTAATCACTGGGGGAGGGGACTCAAAATAAGAAGAATAAAATGACATGTGAAATTAAATGAAGTTCCAACTTCAGTGTCCATAAATAAATTTTACTGGAACACGGCTATGTTTTTTTGTTTACTTGTCTCAGGCTGGTTTTGTGCTCTAAATGCCGAGTTGCATAATTTCAACAGAGACCATAGGGTCTGCAAAGGCTAAAATATTTATATCTGGCTTTAAACAAAAAACTGGTTTGTTTGCTTGCTTGTTTTCATTAAAAAAACTTGAAGCAGGATTTGGGGGCCAGGAGCCCTGCTTGCACCCCATTCCCAAAAGGTGAGAAGGTTTTCTGAAACCCAAAAGCTACCCATCAAAGCCCTTGTTAATTTTCTCTGTTAATAGAACAATTCACTTACCACAGTCATATGTGATAAGACTGAGAGGTAAGGAAAACTAATTTTGTTTAAAATCCTAAAACAAACACCACAGATTCAGAAGGAGCAGAATCTAAGTGGCAGAAGGATCCATTTTATTTTTCAGGGATTGTACTTACAGTTTCTGGCCAAAGACTAAAAACATCCTGTGTTGCATCAAGAGGCTGTTAGCTGTTACCTTTGCCACCTTTCAGTCCTCGGTCTCCCGGGAAGCCAGGCCAACCCTTCTCTCCGTGTTCTCCCTTTCTGCCAGGGTGTCCATCCTGACCAGGTTTTCCTCTCTCTCCTGGAAAACCCAGGAAGCCAGGCAGCCCCTGGGGTCCTGATGAATGAGAACATGAAAATTTAGGGAAAGTTTTATAGGCTAGTATGGTTCCTGGAACTGTGTTTCTTTCTTTCCTTTTTTTAAGATTTTTGATGAGGAGCATTTTTTGTTATTTATTTATTTAGGCTGTGATGGGTCTTCCTTGCAGAGTGGGCTTGTCTCTAGTTGCGAAGAACAGGAGCTACTCTTTGTTGTGGCGCTTAGGCTTCTCATTGTGAAGCACAGGCTCTCGGGTGCTAAGGCTTCCATAGTTGCGGCATGTGAGTTCAGTAGTCGTGGCTCCCAGACTCAACAGCGCATGCTCAGTCAGTTGAAAGGCCCCGGCGTGTGGGATCTTCTCCGATCAGAGATCAAACCTGTGTCTCCCGCACTGGCAGGTGGATTCACCACTGAGCCACCAAGGAAGCTGGATGGGGACCATTTCTAAAGTCTTATATTGAATTTGTTACAACGTTGCTTCTGTTTTAGGTCTTGTGCTTTTTTGGCCACAAGGCATGTGAGATCCTAGCTCCCTCACCAGGGATCAGATCTCCACCCCTGCATTGTGAAGTGAAGTGGGAACCACTGGACCCCCAGGGAAGTCCCTATCTGTGTTTCTGGCCATCCACTTAGAGATCCGAACTTGCCTCAGCTCTGAGCTTGTGCTCAACCACTATCAACCTCACACCTGTAACAGCCATGCTGTCCTACACAAGCTTCAGTTTTCTGCCCCACAGATCTCAACTGTAGGCTCTTATACTTCTGAGTTCCAACTCCATAAACTTCAAGGGAACTGGGCCTGGGGGAGGCGGGGTGGAGTTTTGGGGCCCGTCCAGGGCGGATGCACACCTGCCCTGACCCCACTCTCTATCAGGACCCCCGGTCCTTTGGGCAGAAGTGTTTATGGGTTCTGTATACCTAACTCCACCACACCCCTTTTTCCCATTAACTTAAACCAAAACATTCTGCCCCTGAAAATCACAATACAGAGGACACGAAGAAGGAAGGAGCCCCATGGGAAATGATAAAGCCAGGCTAACAGACCAGTCAGGCTGTTTCCTGGGTCCAGAAGATCTGCTGGAGAAGGGATAGGCTACCCACTCCAGTATTCTTGGGCTTCCCTGGTGGTTCAGCTGGTAAAGCATCTGCCTGCAATGTGGGAGACCTGGGTTTGATCCCTGGGTTGGGAAGATACCCTAGAGAAGGGAAAGGCTACCCACTCCAGTATTATGGCCTGGAGAATTCATTCCATGGACTGTATAGTCCACGGGGTCACAAAGAGTCCAACATGACTGAATGACTTGCACTTTCACCTTCAATAGACCAGTTAAATCCTACAGTAAAGTCACATGTACAAGAGTAGTCTTCACCTGGCAGTGGATTTTATAAACTAAGGGATTTATTACAAACTAAGAGAAATATTGGAAAAGCAATACACACCCTTTGGGCCTGGAAGACCAGGTAGCCCATCGTCTCCAGTGGGGCCTGGGAGCCCTGGAAGACCTGGGGTTCCATCTGCGCCTGGCCATCCAGGGACTCCAGGGAGGCCCTTCATTCCAGCAGGTCCCAGAGGCCCCATGTCCCCTCGCTGTCCTTTCCATCCTGGGGCACCTGTGATGTGACAAACAGCAGTGACAACGAGGCATGAAGACTGAGAACCGGCTTCACACATGAGCAGGAAAAAAAAAAATCCAGAGTAACTTCAATTGTGTATCTATGGCCAAGTAAACAATACTTATCAGCTAAAATAACAGTAGCAACTTTCCATCAGTTTAAGGTTATATTTTTCTGGCTGCTATAAAAAGAAAGGCAGATTATTTAAGTAAATATTTCCCTGTTGAGATGCATTATAAGGAGTCTTTTAAAATGGAAAATGGATAAGGGTAAAGAATTTATATTTACTCTAGGGTGAGGCGAGGGTGGGAACTAACAGAAGAAAACATTCCAGGTGCTTTTTGAAGCTACCGCCAAGTGAATTTTGGTCAAGCTGTTTACTGTAATGAGAGAACTATAGGAAACAGCAACGTCATCTAGTATTACGGTGGTAAAAATAAAGCTCTAGTGGCACAGTTTGCTCCCATCTCATTTGGCTCCTTCAAGAAGGCATATTCCTGGTTTTGGATAGATGCCATTAGGATCTAAATAATAGATGACAATCTGAATGATGAAATAAAGATCCCATTGGAAATAGCCCCCTGGTACCCCTGTGTTGAGAGAGAGTTTTTCATGGGTCTTTGAGCTCCTATGATATCTTGCTGGGTGTGCTAAGAACACAGAGTCTGGACTCACCCTTATCTGGAATATTCTCAAGGTTGCATTGGCAGTGAGCAGCCTTGACATGATTTAGTACCTCCCCTGTGAAGAAACTGATGGGAAGAGCTGACTCATTGGAAAAGACCCTGATGCTGGGAAAGATTGAGGGCAGGAGAAGGGGACGACAGAGGATGAGATGGTTGGATGGCATCACCGACTCAATGGACATGGGTTTGGGTGGACTCCGGGAGTTGGTGATGGACAGGGAGGCCTGGCGTGCTGCGGTTCGTGGGGTCGCAAAGAGTCGGACATGACTGAGCGACTGAACTGAACTGAACTGAACTGTGAAGAAAACTGGGGCTTCCCTGGTGGCTCAGTGGCAATCAATCTGCCTGCAATGCAGGAGACACAGGAGATGTGGGTTTGATTCCTGGGTCAGGTAGATCCCCAAAGGAAGCCATGGCAACCCACTCCAGTATTCTTGTCAGGAAAACCCCATGGACACAGGAGCCTGGCAGGCTACAGTCCATGGGGTCGCAAAGAGTCAAACACAACTGAGCCACTAACACTTTAACACTTTCACTTTCTTTCTGGTGAGAAGAGCAGGCTGTCATGCAGGTTACCTCATTATTGACCAGAGGATTTTTGCAGGAACTAACGCCTGTGGCCCAGTGATTTTTATCTTGGCTGGCCAAAAATTAATTCTGCTATTTCGCTAACACTTTGCTGGCTATTTCAGTCCATGTGTGCTTAGTCGCTCAGTCGTGTCCAACTCTTCAACTCCATCGACTCTAGCCCACCAGGCTCCTCAGTCCATGGGATTTCCCAGGCAAGAATGCTGGAGTGGGTTGCCATGCCTTCCCCGAGGCGAGACCCAGGAATCAAACCCGCATGTCTCCTGTGTCTCCTACCTTGCAGGTGGACTCTTTACCTGCTGAACCTTTGGAGAAGCCCCAGTTACATCTGACACACCTGTAATACCATGTACCATGTATTGGTACCATGAGTTTTAGTTTCACTTGCCATGTCAGAATCAGTCACTAAGGTTTTTTGTCTTTTTGTTGGCCTAATATTCGTATTGTCTGAATCAGAACTATATTCTGAAGAACTATCATCTTCTGAGAAACTACTATATATGTAACATGGGCAATCAGATAAAGCATCTGTATAAAATTCACCAAAAAATTCTTCTTCAGTCAAAATTTTTGCAATGCTTTAATTTTTAAAATTTTATGGTAATAAACTTCGGTTTATAAAATACACTAGGTTAGAACAAAAACCTAACAGGATAATGTGAATGATAATGGCAATAAATTGTATAATGAACTCTTGATCATTTTAAGCTCTAACAACTTCACATGGTGATGTTAATTGTAATCACTCTCTAAAAATGTATTAATATATCTCCAATCAGTAATGTGTTACTATACAGCCATAGTAACCCAGGCTCAGAAACTGCAATCCATCATGTATGCAACATCCACTGGCCCATCTTAGATCACACCTGAGAGACTTGGGTGACACGGGGGAATGTCACCAACAAGAAGCTCATGCTACTTGCTGTGCTGTGAATAATAATGTCCTTGACCCAAGAGTCTTGCTCCTGTCAGCACCCACAAAAGAACAAGTGAGGTTATTCCTTTGTAAGTAGGTACATCCCATACTTGTCGCAGTTCTTGACACCTGCCAATGCTTACCTGGACTGCCTGGAGTCCCGGGGAGCCCCGGTTGCCCTGGGATCCCTGGAGCACCTCTTTCACAGGAGTGACCAGGTGGGCCTGGGATCCCTGGAAACCCAGCATTTCCCTCTCGGCCTTTGGGACCTTGGAGACCTGGAAATCCGGGCATGCCAGCTGGCCCTGAAATGACAGTTCATTGTGATACTCAGGACATAAACCATACAGATGGCCTACGATGGTGTTCATGTGGATCAGTATTGGAGGTAAACATTTTGATCCTGACTCAGGGCTCCAATGAGTTACGCCTCTGAATGCATTTTCTTGTCATAGATTATAGTGAGCTCCAAGTACACCCAAAAACTATGCCTGTCTATGAGAATTACTTGGTAAGGTTATGCAGACAATACAGAAGTTGCTTATGCAAATTTTTTAAAAAAATGTAGCTCTTCCTGATTTTAATTAACCTCTAACATTGCAATGGCCCCTATACCAAATCTCCACACTGCTTACACACCCTGTGTACATTGTCTGAATTTGCATTTTGTAAGTGATTTCATCACAGGAATTCTCAAAGTTTTATATATTGAGAAGACAACACCATAATTTTCAGGAGGGGTAAAAAGTCTGTACTCTAACCTAAAAATCTATTTTATTGTTTCATGTTCTCATTGTATTTTGGTTCATGTGTTTGCATTTTTTAAATAGTAATCACAGAGCACTTTCAGTTGTTGGATTATTTTATATTGCAAGTTAATACGCAAATATTTTCCATTTTATTGTAATCTTTACAGATATAATTTTAATTGTAATGCTGTTCAGTTGCTAAGTCGTGTCCGACTCTTCTGCAACCACACAGAATGTAGCCTGCAAGGTCCCTCTGTCTCTGGGATTCTCCAGGCAAGCACACTGGAGTGGGTTGCATTTCCTTCTCCAAGGGATCTTCAACTCAGGAATCAAACCCATGTCTCCTGCATCTCCTGCTTGGCAAGCAGATTCTTTACATTAATTGTTATAGCTGAGTAGTATTCCTTTGTGAGCATGTATATATATTACTTTACTGTTTTCAATTGTTCCCCTATTGTGGATAATACTACAACAGTATTTTCATATTAACTTTCACATTCTGTTGAACACATGCCTTAAATACATCTCAAAAGTGAGACAGTGGGATTACTGGGTCAAAATTATTTTCATTGACTCACATAATGTATTATCTTGTTCTGTTCCAATTAAATGGGTCTCTGTTTATGAATGTTTCTGGTTTATATACAAACTATTGAATAAGCTCCCCGAGGACAAAAAATGTGGATTATTCACCGGCCCCCTGTCTTCCCTGCACTGTTATATAGTACTATCCTGGGTACCTATTAAATACAGGCCCGTCCATTGTAAGAAAAGAACTAGAAGGGTGTGTGTGAAAGTCTGATCTGTGGTCCACTTTTGGTCACCAGGCTTCAGGGGCTAAAGTTCAGACTGCTGGGTTCCATGCAATTCTGATGCAATGAATCACAATTTCTGAGACTGGGGCCCAGAAGACAATGATGTTAATGACCCCCACCCTGGGTTATTTTTAAGTACATTAAAATCTGAAAGCCTCTGCTGGGGATCCTGAAGAATCCAAAGTGATTTCAGAAAAGAATGTGAATCAGTGCCAGGGGCCATCTCCCCGTCTTCAGTTTCTCTGCCCTGCCCGGTAGCCTGCTGGAATGAAAGTCCCTCCAGCCTGTCACCTGCCCACCTAATACAGCATCTGCTGGCATCCTGTCCTGCCCTCTCTCAGTCGGGCAAGGGCAGTGGGAGGGTCACAGGGCTCCTACTCCTCAGCACTCACATACTGTCCTGAGTCCAAAGCAGGAGGACATCTGGTAGCCACTGGATCAGATTGAACTGACTGAGCCACAGTAAAACAACAAATAAAATGCAGAGGCAACTCTGGGGATGCAGGTTATTAGAAACGTAACCACTGCCCATAGATGAGGGAAGATGCTCGACTGAACATTTAACATTCTAGATTTTTAAGGCGAGACAATCTAGACATTCCTCAGGGACCTGTTTAGGGACTTAGCTTTATGGACCGAGGGGACAGTGCAGCCCTCATACCTGTGGTCCCTGGACGCCCGACACCGCCTCTGAGTCCTTTGGACCCTGGTGCTCCTGGAAGACCACTCTTTCCCGGGAGTCCTGGATAGCCGATAGCAGGATCTCCTGGGGGTCCTTTCTGACCATTCACTCCAGGTGAACCTGGAGCGCCTGGGGGCCCAAGAGGGGAGGACCCCTTTTCACCTCCCAAACCTGGTTCTCCTGTATCACCACGGAAACCTACCCAACAGAAAAGTGTTTAAATTTTTACACGTACAGATATAAAACCAACACATGTGTAAGCATACTACTTCAATTAAAAACACATTATTTTAAAATACAGGGGTACTTACTAAAATTAAAGGGTAACTTAATAGGCAATATTGGGGTTTTTTGTTGTTGAAAAATTGTAACTGTGTTTCCTATAAGCCAATGATATTTCCATATTGCTTTCATTTACTGGCAAACTGTCTAGACTGAGCAGTTTCCAACAACATAGACCAATAATAGCCTATAACTCATGCTCCAGGCTTAAGGAGCCCTGAAAAGTCACAAAAGTATAACCCAGAAGTTATCAAAACATAGCTAAGTGCTTAATGTATTAAAAAAAAAAACCCATCCCCCAGTCACGTAGGGATCCCTGGGCCATTTGCTGACTGTGATCATCCAGTTTAGAGGTATCCAGACATTTCTAAACAAAAAGCTCTTATTTACCAGGTGGACCAGGTCTTTCTGAGATTCCTGGTTTGCCACGTTGACCCTTTTGCCCATCCAGACACCTCAGCCCAGGAGCACCCCGATGACCTGGAAGTCCCTTTGGACCTAAACAATAACAACAAACACAGACTCGATAAAACACAAAGCAAATGAGAACAAAATAAGATGACTTAAAAAAAAAACAAACTATGTTAAATCTTTTTTAGGATATTTTCACTTTATGGAAGTAAAAGTGTTGCCTGCGTGTGCCTGATCAGTTGCTCAGTTGAGTCCGACTCTGTGACCCTGTGGACTGTAGCCCCCAGGCTCCTCTCTCTATGGGATTTTCCCAGCAAGAACACTGGAGTGGGTTACCATGCCCTCCTCCAGGGGATCTTCCCAACCCAGGAATCAAACCCACATCTCCTGTGTCTCCTGCATTGCAGGCAGATTGATTACCACTGAGCCACCAGGGAAGCCCTAGCCATATTTATATAATCATTTTATGTCATGTGCTTCCAACGAGTATTTCACAGAGATGTGTATTAAGTTACTTTCTCAGAAGCCATACAGTAAAGAATTTACACCACCATTCAGATGAACCTTTTGGTACCTTCCCGCGCTGAGTCTCAAACACAAATACACGAGTACAACCTTCCTTCTAAGAGGACAGAGGTGGTGGCCAGTGTGTAGCTTGATGAGAAAACACCAGAATAAAGACCAAATCTATTTCCCTGCATTTACTACATTTGCCCTTATATGAAGTACAGGCAACAAGTACCTGCAAAAGGAATTGAGTTTTTTTAAACTTTCTGTGATTTCTTGCTAGGAGCTATCTTAGCTAAAATAACTTATAAATTATGGATTTCAAAGGAGTTAACAACTGCTAACTGAAACTGAGTGTTCACTTCCCTTGAGGCTGAAGCTGCTGAAAGTAATCATACGCATTTTTTTATCCATCCATAGGGGCTTCCCTGGTGGCTCAGAAGGTAAAGAATCTGCCTGCAATGTGGGAGACCCAGGTTTGATCCCCAGGTCAGGATGATCCCCTGGAAAAAGAACGGCTACCCACTCCAGTATTCTTGCCTGGAGAATCCCATGGACAGAGGAGCCTGGCAGGCTACGATTCATGGGATCACAAAGAGTCGGATACAACTGAGTGCCAAACACACCTATCCATGACAGCACTATGTGAAAATGAGCATTCAGTGAATCAACCAACAGTTCTTCACTCCACAGACACAAAATTACACCTCCACAAGCTACCGTCTTGTGGTGGGTGGCCTGTATGTCCCACACTTTGATCTGGGGCTTGGTCATATGACTTGCTTTGGCCAAAAGGATCCTCGCTAACACCATGAAGCAATGAGAGGTGTGAGGAGTGCCAGTGAAGCTGGACGCCACCCTCTTACATTTCTGCAGCCACAGGAGCAGGGCATACCCTGGCACCACAGAGGTAGGTGTTGCAGATCTCACCTGACCTGGAGCCAGGGACCAAGTCAACAGAGACCATCTAAGGTCAACCAACTACAGACCCATACAAGAGAAAATAAATATGATTTATTAAGCCCACTGCAATTTGGAGGTTGTTACACAACATATTGGGATGAAAGCTAGCGGTTAAAGAGGGCAAGAGAAGGTCATTCATCATTCAACCTTTAAATAATTTCTGTAGTGACGTAGAACAAAAAGGTGACCTCTAGTGGCCATGCTAGTACTTAATGGATCAATTTAAGTGAACTCTGAATGAATATTGGGTTGGCCAAAAAGTTTGTTCAGGTTTTTCTATAAGATGTTATGAACTTTCTGGCCCACTCAGTAAAAAAGAACTAGGAAAAACAATCCCTTATATAAATTTTGGGTTAAATTCAGCTATAAATAAGTGATTGAATCAAGTGACATGATTGTATAAAAGTGTAGTCAGGGGTGTAGATGTGTGGGCATTTTTCAGAATGTCTCTAGTCAGAAATCTGGGTCTTTTGGACAGCAGAATAGAGTAAAACTTAAAATTAGTAAGCAACTTTTTCACTATTGGGGGAAGAGGTAAAGAAAAGATAAAGTTTTAAAATGTTCAGTTTTTGTGTTAAAAGGGCAGTCAGTTTTGCTGACACGTGATCAAATCAAGGTAAATTTTGCTGCACAGAAATATTATTCAGAGTGTGTTTGGTAGACTGGGGACTTAGGGGTAATGTCTATAAATCCTGTTTCCCCAGAGTCTCTCAAAACTTTACAATCAGGGTAGAAATAGCCTGAAGAACTCCCTGAGGATTTGCTATTGGTTTATCTGTCTTGCAGGTTCTTTTACTTTGAGAATGTGTATGACAGGAATTTCTCCTTGATCGTACCTGGAGGACCATCAAAACCTGGAGGGCCTGGCCTCCCAGGGTATGTTACGTTACAAGGAATTGTGTCACCTGGAATGAAAAAGAAAAAAAAAGTGACATTCATATAATTGATAGATCTATGCAAGTCTCAATAACAGCTTAATCAAAATGCTTTTTCATATAGAAAATGTGAAATTCAAAAGAAGAAGACCCTTGGCCATCATCAGTTCAGTTCAGTTGCTCAGTCGTGTCCGACTCTTTGCGACCCCATGAATCGCAGCACGCCAGGCCTCCCTGTCCATCACCAACTCCTGGAGTTTACTCAAACTCATGTCTATCAATTTGGTGATGCCATCCAACCATCTCATCCTCTGTTGTCCCCTTCTCCTCCTGCCCCCAATCCCTCCCAGCATCAGGGTCTTTTCCAATGAGTCAACTCTTCATAACGTCACTTGAATTACTTTTATTTTGAATTTACAGAGGATCTAACCTGAAATCTGAACTTCAACTGTCAGAACAGTAATAAACAGAAGGGGAATAAGGAAAATGTTGATTCTAAGAAATATTTTAATTAATAATCTATAGAAAATAATAAACTTATAGGTCCATGGATGCCTAATACAGTGGAGTCAGAAGCTCTGATAAATCATGAAACAGTAGTAAGCATCCAACACTAAGATTCCAAGATTTGGATCTGGATGTAGGGGAATTATGCCCGAGAAAAAGAGACTGGGAGAGAGATTAATAAAAAAAATGCCACTTATTGAGGGCCTGCCACGTTTCAAATATATTCTCTCTCTCTTGTTTTCCTAATGACTCTGCAATGTGGTTTTTGTCATCTCTCATTTTATTTAGTGAAAAAAAAACTTCAAAGTTGTGCCTCTGAGTTCTCGTCTCCTTTAAAACGCAATGTTCCCCTTTTAATAGAAATTACATCTCCTAATGTATTACACTAAATGCTGTCAAATAAAAAATGAACCACATGAATAAAAATCATGCTAGATGATTTTGATGGTCACAAACCATAATCTTAATCCATATCAAATTTTGAGTTATTTGTTTTTTTATGTCATCAAAACAAAAACCAAAGATATATTATAAAATCCCACAATTAACTATGTAACCCAAGTTACATGTACATATTACAAAATCTTAAATAAATCTTTTTCCAAGTTTTTAAAAGTTTTCAGCTATAAAACTACAAATCACTTTATTGTTTGGAATTCAAATAACTGTCAAATATATTTAAAAGACCATTTTTTTTCTCCCTAGAATGCTTACAAATGGGTTTTCATGGGCAATGCTGTATTTTAAAATGAAATGTTGGTGTTTTTTAACTAAAATACAACAAATTATCTTGAAACACTGTAAAAAAGAGAGATTTTTAATATATACACATATGTAATTTTAAGAGTCAGATTGTCCACAGTGATATGGAGAAATGAATGAAAGGCAATTTGCCAAACCAGTAAAACAGCAAAGACAGCTGAGCATTTTAAAGACTTGTTTTAAATATTGATTGTGCTGTAATGCTTTTATTTGTTTGACAACATTCAAGGTTTAAACAGCAACTTGTAGGAATTTTATTTTAGAGGTTCTGCCACAGCTGTAATATCTCTGCTCAGAAGAGAGGCTCACTTTAGTTTCCATAATTGCACCTGACATTCTGCCACAAGAACATTCAAAGTTACCTTTCTGACCCTTCCGACCATCAGGACCCCTGTTGCCTGGGTAGCCTGGAGCTCCTGGTTGCCCTCTCTCTCCTGGAGGGCCAGGAAATCCCAGGCCTGGGGGCCCCCTAGGTCCTGCTCTGCCAGGGGGGCCCGGCGGTCCAGGAGGCCCTTTATCACCTGGGGCTGCATCTTCATGATCACCCTGGGAATATTTGCATCACAAGTCAATCATCAGTCTTTGAAAGGCCATGAACACAAAGCTATCATTGTCATCGTAGGCTACAAAAACGCATGCAGAAAGCCAGTGATTCCAGAAGTTACTTAATAGCAAGTGTGATTTAAAATGTTTAACCTAGATTTTTTACAGACAAATACAGTATACGTTCTTCAGGTGTGTGTGTTATGCCTCAAATACAGAAAGTTATGTGTGTTACATCTTTTATTTTTAAAGATTTTTTGATGTGGGCCATTTTTAACGTCTTTATTGAATTGGTTACAACATTGCTTCTGTTTCCTGTTTTGGTTTTTTGGCCCCGAGGCATGTGGGATCTTAGTTTCCTGACAAGGGATCGAACCCATATCCCCTACATTATGTCTTATAGTCTTTTCTTATGAATTTCATTAGCTACACGTGCTCTCCATCCAAAACATGTTTGAAAAATGCAGAAATGTCAATTATTCGCTGGACCCTGCATTAGCCAATATGTCTATCCAGTAGATCTGCACTAGTTTCTCCTTTCTTGTTTGCTACTTTGCCTCACGTGCTCCTCCATCAGGGACCAGGACTGAAGGTAATTCTCAGGACCTGTGTGTATCCTCCACCCCACAGAGTCAACTGAACATCCTGAAACCAGTGGGGGCTTCACAGAGACAAGGGCCCCAGAAGGAAATAAACACCGTGAAAATAATACAAAGACTAGAGACAGAACGTCTTGCCGTGATGAACCACCACTCAGGATTTTAGACCATCTGCAATATGCCATATCTTTATAACAACCATCTTTTTGTGGCAGTGAATCAAAGGTGACTCTGATTTACAGCACGCTGACACTATACTGAGTTCAGCTTTTTAAACTGGGATGCTTTGTGACCGTATGAGTGAAACTCTACAGCAGGAGAATTATACATACAGGCGGCCCTGTATCCCCCTTTTCTCCAGCATATCCATCTCGACCGTGTTGTCCCTGCTGCCCTGGAAGTCCAGGGGGCCCATCAGGCCCTCTTTCTCCTTTGTGTCCTGGGAACAAAGGCCAAAAAATTTAAGTCCTTCTCAGCAGTGAGCAAAGGTGAAAGGAAACAAAGGACTAAAAAAAAAATAAAGGCAATGACCTTGACTCTGCATGGGCAGGTAGAGATTCCTCTGAGTGTCTCAGCTGACTTAAAGTCACGCACAGACAATCACACAAAATCAGAGGGGAGATTGACAGTGGCCAAACCCGCTGATTCTCTTATTAGAGAAGCATTTCTTTTCTCATTCTGACAAAGAGGTTGTGCGTGGAGGTGCCAATCGCTACGGCATCTTCCTCAGCTTGTGTGATGCCAAACTTGGTACCCATGCCTTGGCTATAGTGAATGGGGAAATGGTCCATGGTTGAGCATGTGCCCCAGGCTAATCCAATCCTTCCTGGACTTTTTTTCCTAACTGGAGCAAAAAGAAGTAGAGCTCTCTTTCACCTCTGGTTGTGAACTTGGAGGACCTACGGGCACATACCCATAGCCCAGAGAAAACCAGATGGGGAGAAAATGCAGAGGGCACAGTGAAAGATACAAGATGCTGAGACAGCCTCCCAATGCAGGCGTCCCAGTGCAAATCATACATCTAACCTTTCAAATTTTTCTTAGGTAAGTCAACAAATAACTTCTCTAAAAACACTACTTCAAGCTGGGTTTCTGTCACTTACAACCAAAACATTCTTTTTTAAAAAAATATTTATTTGACTTTGTTGGGTCATGTTTGTTGCAGCGTTCAGACTCAGTTGCCCTGCAGTATGTGGGATCTTAGTTCCCCAACCAGGGATCAAACTGGCATCCCCTGCATTGGGAGGTGAAGTTTTAACCACTGGACCACCAGGGAAGTCCCCCCAAACATTCTTGATTAATACAAGATACTACAATGCAGTGAATAAACCCTGGGCAAGTCAAAGGAGGTCTTGTTTCAATCAAACCCAGTTCACAACAAAGGATTTGAGTATGTGACTAAACGAGTGTTTGTGTTTTCAGATAAGAAACAGAGAATTTAGGCTCAACATTCACACGACTCTGAAGGGCAGGGAATATGTTTAAGCAAACTCAACAATCTCAAATCAAATTACAGAATTGACCTTAGGTCACAGGGAAAATTAATGCGAAAGAATGGTTCATACATCATTCATAAAGTGGCAGGGAGCAGAGTGATTGATTATGCTCACCTTTCACTCTTGATACAACCATGTCACCTTTTTCTCCTTTGCTGCCAGGTAGTCCTGAGGCACCAGGTTTTCCCTTGGTGAAAAGAAAAAGAAGTCAGTTTAACTGTGATGAGTCAAAAATTATTTGTACACACCTAACCTACCTCCTCTTTCCTTCTAAATCACCTGTTCTAGATTCTAGTTTGGCACTACTGGTATCATTCTCTTTCCTCCCCGCCTTACAAAATCGAGGTTCTTGAACTGCATGTAAAACTGGTGGAATCTGAATAAAGTCTGCGCTGGGGTCAACAGAAGTCACTGCCAGTTTCTTGGTTTTGGCAATGTACTCTGTTTAGATAAGCTATCACTGGGGGCTTCTCTGGTGGCTCAGTGGTAAAGAATCTGCCTGCCAATGCAAGAGACAGAGGTTCGATCCTTGGGTCAAGAAGATTCCCTGGAGGAGGAAATGGCAACCCACTCTAGTGGTCTCACCTGTGAAATACCATAGACAGGAGCTTGGTATGCTGCAGTCCATGGGGTCACAAAAGAGTCAGATACTACTTAGCGGCTAAACAACAGCAATATATCATTGGGGGAAGCTGGGTGAAGGATTCGTGGGACCTCTCTGTATGACTGTGCAACTTTTTGGGAGTCATAAAATAAAAGCATCACAAAATAATTTACAATAAAAAAACTTGACTATCTTGGGTGTTGTAGTGTACAATTGGGAGGAAAAGTAGGGGAGGTAACTACAAAAGCTGCCACTAGAGGGACCTCCCTGGTGAAAGTGAAAGTGTCAGTCACTCAGTGGTGTCCAACCAACCCAAGGATCAAACCCAGGTCTTCAGCATTGCAGGAAAATTCTTTACCATCTGAGCCACCAGGGACATCCCTGGTGGTCCAGTGGTTAAGACTTTGCTTCCAATGCAGACGGTTCGATTCCTGGTCAGAGAACTAAGATCCCACATGCTGGAGGTGTGGCCAAAAAATTTAAAAATTAAAAAAAAGAGCTGCCACTAGAGTTGAATGCAGACGTTAGGGATGAAAGTGATGAAAACAACTGTGATACTGATGAACACTGATGAACAAGAGAAGGCAAAATAAGAACGCTTTCTGTCATCAATGTATTTCCACTTTATGACAAGTAAACAACTAATTTTGGCCAATGGGTTTATCATCTTTTGATCTCAACACTGCTCTGAGACTGGACTATTTGGGTCATGGTTTTGTAAGCGTTACATATTATCAAATATTAAGCTATCTCAAAAATCTTTTATCCTACTTTTGGTATATTAGAATGACCAAGCATTACAGTAAATACAGTTATAGAAGCACACTGTACATAGCTTAAGGTCACTTATCTAGTGACTTCAATAATCAAGAAACATAGGTAAGAATCTGGAAGGAAGTAAAAATGACTGAATGGAATATTTGCTTTGCTTATACAGATGCTACTTTGTCTTATCTTCATACAACCTAACACCATGTTCTAGCAGACTTCATTATCTTTGCCTAGTTTCTATCCATTTGGGAGCAGTGAACTATGAAGGGGAGTAGAGGTACCAGTGGAAATAAGCGCAATGGCAGCATCAAACAGTGAGAGAAGAAACAGCCTAAAATGTACACAACAGGTATCAAAATCAAAGTGGACCAAACGGTTAGGAGCCACTTAGTGTAAAGAAAATATCGCTTTACACACACCACTCAATACGCCCCAAAATCTCATTCTAGGACACCATCCTGCATGTAATGATGTCCAGAAGGGAGAGCTGGAAAAATTTCTTTGTAGAAACAGCCAAATGAGATAAGAAAAGAGCTTTAGAAATCATAAGGTGGGAATATAGGTGAAGTGTTCGTTGTCTTAATTCTTACTTTTACTGTCTATGCGAAGTCTTAAGTTAACAATGAGACTGGCCAAAGTGTCTGGCAGGCAGCATCCAATCTAAGAGTTGGTTAATGAAAATGCCCTTCTAGTACATGAACTATCAAGACAGAAAGCTATTCCCAGGGCACATGAACCAGTTTCTCTCCAGAAAGAGATTGACAGTAGCATGCTTAAATAAATAAGACCGGGGTACCCTAAAGATCAAACTCACCCCTGGGAGTCTGAACAGTTTATTTTTGCAAGCCCATGGACTCTTTGCAACCCCATGGACTGTAGACCATCAGGCTCCTCTGTCCATGGGATTCTCCAGGCAAGAATATTGGAGTGGGTTGCCATTTCCTTCTCCGGGAAATCTTCCTGACCCAGGAATCGAATCCAGGTCTCCTGCATTGCAGGCAGATTCTTTACTGTCTGAGCCACCAGAGAAGGCCTACACTCTCACCCTGAAGATCAAATTCACCCTGGAGTCTGAGAAGTTTATTAGCCAACACATTGGAGACTTGGGACAAACAGTTCTGATGCTCTGCCGGTGTAGAATTTTAAGTATTAGAGTCAGATCAGAGACTTAGTTGAGCTAGTAAGGGGAAAAAAAACATTACCAGCACTGTGTTTGGATTTTGATAAAGAGATTTACTGAGAACCTACAAGTTGCCAGGCATTATTCTGGGCACAGAAGACACTATAGTTAACAAAACCATCTTGTCTTCACAGCCTTGGATTCCAGTGAAACAAATGTGGAACTTAAAAAATTTCCAGGGCAGAGGTTCCCAGCTGGCTTGGGATGGAGAGTTAGCCTAAGACCTGAGAGCACTAAACACATGTGTTAACACAACAACAAAATCTCAGCAGCAACAAAGAAGACCTCTCCACCAGGCATGTACCAGTTATTTTATACACAGCCAAAACAGTGACTTCAGTTGTAGATGTCCATCAGGGGGCCATGCCCTTCTGAGAAGCAGGCAAAAGGGCATAGTGGAGACTAGGGCACCCCAACCTCCTCTCACAGGCATGACCTCCTCTCACAACCTCCTCTCACAACCTCCTCTCTTAGCTTGTGGCAGCAGCGGGAACACATTGACCTGTGTTAATGAACTTCCAGTTTCTCAAAGGCAGCCACAGATCTCACATGAAGAATGCAAAAAGAAACACTGTGAGGACGAAACCAAAACTGCCAGAGGTTTAGCCCTTGTCAGTCTCTGGCCTTTGGTTTGCCCTGCAGCTCCTCAGGGCCAGTGACCCTGGTCATCCGGTTCACTGGTGTGTGACAGCTCTCAATGCATGGCTGAACTGAATTCCTACTAACCCTGGAGGACAGGTGATGGGATACAGATTTTCCAGGAAGGCCACAGAGATCACCAGTGTCAGGTTTGGGGTGTGAAGCTTGGTCCACGTGCTCCTAAGCCCCATGCCTTGCACTTGAGCATCCTGGTGGGAAACTCCCATCCTAGGAAGTGCTCTCAGGCTAAGGCAATGAATATAAAGCTTTGGTCCAGTTACAGAAAAAAAAATGGCAGAGAACGTAAACCTACTTTTCTGTGTTGTACTTTGCCACCAACCTGTGGCTGCTGGGGCCAGGGATCAGCAGAAGAGAGACGTACGGAGGAGCGAGAGTGCCCTGTCTGTGGGTCCTTTTGTCCGTCCCTCGCCCCCTCCTTTCCTTTCCTGTGCCCCATGGTGTGAACCTGATCCCTAACTGTGATCCCAATTTGATGAATTTAACACAGAGAAGTCATATGGACAGAAGCATACACGGAACAAAGACATCAGAAATACAGCCAGTTTAATACAACATTGTAAATGAACTATACTTCATTACAAATTAAAAATTTAAAAACATTAAAAAGGTAAGCCCTGGAGCAACTGAATTACATAAACTTTTGCCAGGATAACCCTGGATGAACCTGTAACTCACAGGCCAAGACGCTAGCTCTGAGAAGCAACTCAGTGTGAAGGCAGAACAACTTTAGAGCCAATAAAACCTTCGGTAAGATTAAGTAACAACACAAAAAAATGACTATGCAAAATTGTTGAATTAAAGAAATCAGACTATAAAATGCAAAATACTTAGTAATTACAACCACATTCACTCAACATATGTGTATGAAGGATGTAGCTTCTCCTTGAGCTGACTTTGCTAGTGTGACAAGCGGGGTGTGGGAAGAGTGAAACAAAAACCTTCACTTAAGGCTCTGAAACTGGGATCTTATTTCCCAAGATTTCCTGAGGGAAATGGAAAAGAGTGCACTGGGGCTGATGGTTGGGCCACAGGCCACCCCAAGATTAAGCCTCTGTAACAAAGGCTGTCTCCAGCCTCCAGAGGAGTGCCCTGGAGGACGTTGATCTTATTCCGAGGGACAGCCTCAGTCCACCGCACTTGTAATGGTTCCTTGGAATGGTCAGCAAAAGAGTCATGGCAAGATCTCACCCACCCTCTGGCACAAAACATCATGTAAACTCTGACGGAGCCAATATTTATAGCTCCAGGCCGATCGCTCACCTGGATCCTTCACTTGAATCATCTCAGCTTCTACTCAACACTTCCACTTGCTTGTCTAACTGGTGCCTCAAACTTATAATGTGCCCAATGGCTCTGCATCCTTTCGTACCCCATGCTTACTCTTCACGTTGTCCCCCCATCTTGGCTCCATCCTTTACTTCTCTGCTTTCCATATCCGATGTCTAGTCTCACAGCCAATCTGTAGGATCTGTGGTCAAAATATATCTCCTCCTGCCACACCCAACATTAATATGGAAACCTGTCCACCTTTATATTTCACCAGGATTACTGGAGCAATTGCTCAGCTAAATCTTCCTACTTCCTCTCTTATCCTCTCTGGTCTGTCCTTAACAAAACTACCAGTGTGATACTATCAAAACCAATGTCAGATTTATCCCTCCTTAAGATTCTCCACCAGCTGCTCAATGGCATTCAGAGTCCAAGTTCTAAGCCAGCCCTTCTACAAAACCCTATGCTCTCTAACCCCTCCTAACCTCCAGCCATTTCTTTGACTTCATCTGCTACTCCGCCCCTCACTCTACACTCAAACCACACTAGACGGCAATGGATTTTATTGCCATCTGCCATACTGGACATTCACTTGTCTATCTGTCATACCGTGTGTAGTCTCCCAACAGAGAAGGGGCCCCAGGAGGGCAGAGATTATGTTCTGGTCCCTGCTGTATCTGGAATAGCACCTGGAACATAGTAGGTGCTCAATAAACAATTGACTGAACAAATGAATGATGAAGGGATGAATAAAAGGACAGAGACAATTTTTTGCCATTAATATACTTATAGATTCAAAACATATAATATACTGTAATTCAACTATACTTCAATAAAAATAAATTAAAAATACATAAAAACATATATATCACATTATATATACTAATATATATATATATTACAATATATGTATTAAAAACATATATATCACACTATAAATTAGAGAGAGGTACAACTGAATTATAACTCTGTTAAAAGATTACTGGGAAGTTACTCACCGGTGGCCCTGGAGATCCTTCGGCACCAGGAGGGCCTGGGGAACCTTTTTCTCCAAGCCACCCAGGGAGCCCCAAGTCTCCTTTACTTCCTTGCCTCCCAGGAGGCCCTGGAGGGCCTGGTGGGCCCATGGGACCAGGCTGGCAGGCACAGAGCCCTGAGCTCCCTAGACAGAGGATAAAAGGCAGCTTTGTTATATTTCCTGAATGAAATCCCAATAAAGTCCTTACTATACAAAACCAATAGTGTGAATAAGAACAAAAAGGGTCTGATGCACACAATTCTTATCACAGACAACTGAAAACATGTGATGGGGGAGGGATACAGAGCATGATGTGGAGGTAGCTATGGTCTGTGTGGGTAGACATATTGTTTCTAGACAATGGGGTGTTCTGTGTCTTAAAAAATTTATCCTGGTAAAATCAAGAGGAAAAGCTAATGCTGAATTCTATTGCAGAAACTTTGAAAATAAGAAAATTTCTTATTTTTAAAAGTTTAGATAGCTCTTATTTGGATCCTACTTTAAAAAAAAATCTCTTAATTTGGTTCCTGCTGAAAAAAAGCAACTAAAATTGGTTAGAGTATAAACTTTGAACATTTAAAGAATCCAAATAAAATATGTAAAGAGGATTATTGAATGCACTGCATATCACAGCTGATAATTCACTAAATGCATTTTCTACTCATCAGGATTTTTAGTCTAAAAAATGCCTTTAGGAAAATCAAAGTGCTCAGCTCTCATACCTGCCTGACTCTGTTGGTCAAAAATGCACCAAACAAGTTAGAGTGTAGAAACAGAGAGCTAGAGGCATTCGGTGCATCTAGGAAAGATGGGACCCACAGAGAGAAATTGAAATTGAAGATCAAAACTGTTCTACCTCTGCTCTTTTCAAGGAATTGAGAGGATCTCATGGAAAAGAGTCACCACTTTGAGACAAATCTCATGGCAGATAAGTGTCTCCTTTATACTCTAAAATATGGATTTGACTTTTTGGCAAGGTCTAACCACGTCACGGAGAAGGCAACGGCAACCCACTCCAGTACTCTTGCCTGGAGAATTGCCCAGGGACGGGGGAGCCTGGTGGGCTGCTGTCTATGGGGTCGCACAGAGTCGGACAGGACTGAAGCGACTTAGCAGCAATCACGTCAGAAGCGCACAGTGAGTTAGGTACTCACAGGGGTAACTAAAGGGAGTAAAGAACCTAAATGAAAGGCCACACTGTACATGTCATATAATGCCTCCCAACCCTCCACAGGCTGTTTTTTTCTAGAAATTCTACTTGGAGGGATACTTGCCTTTTTCTCCTTTGGAGCCTCGTCTTCCTGGAGGACCCACCTTGCCTTTTATTCCTTGTGGTCCAGGTTGCCCAAGAGTACAATATACAACTTCACAGTGGGATAGGGGAGTGCAGAGAGAATTACACAATTTTTGTGAACATCTACTACTGAACAAGTAGAAGTATCTCTCATACTTCAATCATCCCCTTACCCCCATTCTTTCTTCCACTCCTTTCTTAAGATTCTTTCTCTCTGATATAAGAATGTGTACACAAATAGACCATACAGTTGTCACAGCAAGCTTCTGGTACCATAACCATTGATTAAATCCATGCCTAATCTCAGCCCTAATTTAGTGGGTTGCAGGGTAAGGTAGGGAATAAAAAAACAAACAAATATACCAAAACAAAACAAATAAAGTAAGAATCAGTGTATGGCACAGATCATTTTTTTCCCATTCAATTATCAATAATTACCTAATAAAGAAAGCAAAAAGCAGAGTTTGTAAAAGCAAAAATTCAGAGACATCTGATCAAAGATGACAGCTAAATTACAAACAGTAAGTTCCTTGTTCTCTCCAAACAGACAGTAGAAGAATATTATAATAAGACAGAATTCTTTAAGACAAAGAAACAAGAGAAAGGAAACAACAACAACAAAAAATAGTAAAAAGATTTAGCAGATTTTAAAAAGCTGAACTCCAAGAAGGTTGTGGGGGAAGCAGAAAAAGAACACAGCTGACTGAAAAATCTCTCCTGAAGTTCAGGAATTGGTACCTCTGAAGCAGAATGACAGTGAGGCCCCACACAGAATGACTGGTCAAAGAAACAGCTAAATAGTTAAGAACTCTTTTTTGAAAATTGCAGCAGGAAAAAACAAACTCCCTCAAATAAGAGAAAACAGACAATACAGTAAGAAAAAGTCTTTAAAAAATAAAATATATAGTTTAAAAAGCAGACAAAGGAAGGCATTTCACTCCTGAGACATGAACAAGCTGCTGCAAAAAGACACATTAAGAGAGAACAACACCAACAAGAAAATTCTCAGAAATTTTTTTAAAAATGGTTATAAAAGCAGAAATTTAAAAATTCAGAAGCAGAGCTGGAATATGGAGTTGAGGAAGTCTACCAGAAAGTGTTAGGAAAAACAAAAAGATGAAGATAATAGGTGAAGATTTGAAAAAGAGATGTATAGGATTGATTCTGAAACAGGCAAATATATTGAGTCCAGAAATAGAAAGCAGAGGGAAAAAGCACAGAATATTTTCAAAAAACTACTTCAAGACATTTTTCCAGAAATGAGGGATATGTGTTCAACTGAAACTGCTCTGAGTGCCTGCAAATTTACCCACACTGAGGTAAATCACTGTGAAATTTAAGGACATTGAATACAAAGAAAAATTCCTAGAAGCTTTCAGAGAAAAAAGAGACTTTAAACAAAGGATCAAATATCTAAAGATTATTGAACTTCTTAGTAACAACACTAAAAAAAAAAAAAAAAGAAAGGAAAGTGAATGCCTTCAAAAACCTGAAGGAAAAATGATTGCAATCTAGAATTTTATATTCAACCAAGCTATCAATCAAATTTCACAGTAGAATAAAGGTATTTCAAATATCCCAAAATTTATACACTTTCTCACAAAGCATAATGAGAGAGTAAACCAACAGACAAGGCTGAAGAAAGAAGGGAAAACCACTAGACCATTCAAGTATGACCTAAATCAAATCCCTCACAATTATACTGTGGAGGTGACAAATAGATTCAAGGGATTAGATCTGATAGACAGAGTGCCTGAAGAACTATGGATGGAGGTTCGTAACGTTGTACAGGAGGCTGTGATCAAAACCATCCCCAAGAAAAGAGAAACCCAAAAAGGCAAAATGGTTGTCTGAACAGGCCTTACAAATAGCTGAGAAAAGAAGAGATGTGAAAGGCAAAGGAGAAAAGAAAAGATGTATCTAATTGAATGCAGAATTCCAAAGAATAGCAAGGGAGCCCCTTCCTCAGTGATCAATGCAAAGAAATAAAGGAAAACAAAAGAATGGGAAAGACTAGAGATTTCTTCAAGAAAATCAGAGATACAAGGGAAACTTTTATGCAAAGATGGGCACCATAAAGGAGAGAAATGGTATGAACCTAACAGAAGCAGAAGATATTAAGAGGAGGTGGCAAAAATACACAGAAGAACTATACCAAAAAGATCTTAATGACCCAAATAACCAAGATGGTGTGGTCACACACCTAGAACCAGACACCCTAGAGAGTGCAAAGTCAAGTGGGCCTTAGGAAGCATCACTATGAGCAAAGTTAGTGGAGGTGATGGAATTCCAGTTGAGCTATTTCAAATCCTAAAAGACAATGCTGTGAAAGTGCTGCACTCAATATGCCAGCAAATTTGGAAAACTCAGCAGTGGCCACAGGACTAGAAAAGGTCAGTTTTCATTCCAGTGCCAAAGAATGCTCAAACTACCACACGATTGCACTCATCTCACATGCTAGCAAAGTACTGCTCAAAATTCTCCAAGTGAGGCTTCAATAATACATGAACTGAGAACTTCCAGATGTTCAAGCTGGTTTTAAAAAAGGCAGAAGAACCAGAGATCAAATTGCCAATATCTGTTCTATCATCAAAAAAGCAAGAGAGTTCCAGAGAAACATCTACTTCTGCTTTATTGACTATGCCAAAGCCTTTGACTGTGTGGATAACAGCAAACTGTGAAAATTCTGAAAGAGATGGGAATACCAGACTACCTTACCTGCCTCCTGAGAAATCTGTATGCAGATCAAGAAACAGTTAGAACTGGACATGGAACAATGGACTGGCTCCAAATTGGAAAAGGAGTATGTCAAGGCTGTATACTGTCACCCTGCTTTTTTAACTTATAGGCAGAGTACATCATGAGAAATGTCAGGCTGGATGAAGCACAAGCTGGAATCAAGATTGCTGGGAGAAATATCAATAACCTCAGATATGCAGATGATACCACCCTTGTGCTTGAAAGTGAAAAAAAACAAGAGCCTCTTGATGAAGGTGAAAGAGGAGAGTGAAAATACTGGTTTAAAAGTCAACATTCAGAAAATGAAGATCATGGCATCTGGTCCCATCGCTTCATGGCAAATAGTTGGGGAAACAATGGAAACCGTGACATAATTTATATTCTTGGGCTGCAAAATCACTGCAGATGGTGACTGCAGCCATGAAATTAAAAGACGCTTACTCCTTGGAAGAAAAACTATGACTAACCTAGACAGCATATTAAAAAGCAGAGACATTACTTTGCCCACAAAAATCCATCTAGTCAAGCTATGGTTTTTCCAGTAGTCATGTATGGATGTGAGAGCTGGACTATAAAGAAAGCTGAGCGCTGAAGAATTGATGCTTTTGAACTGTGGTGTTAGAGAAGACTCTTGAGAGTCCCTTGGACTGTAAGGAATCAAACCAGACAATCATAAAGGAAATCAGTCCTGAATATTCATTGGAAGGATTGATGCTGAACCTGAAGCTCCAATACTTTGGCCACCAGACCTGAAGAACTGACTCACTGGAGAAGACCCTGATGCTGGGAAAAATTGAAGGCAGGAGGACAAAGGATGAGATAGTTGGATGGCATCACCGACTCAATGGACATGAGTTTGAGCAAGCTCTGGGAGCTGGTGATAGACAGGGAAGCCTGGTGTGCTGCAGTCCATGGGATCGCAAAGAGTCAAATATGACTGAGCAATTGAACTAAACCAAAAGCGACTGAAGAAATATGTGAGTTGTGGGGAAAAAGGAACCCAAAGAAAGAAAGGCAGAGACAGACAGAGAGGTAGAGACACAATTCCTAGGATAACGATGAAGGAAGATCTCAAGGCAGGATCTTAGCATCAGCTTTTGAAATTGTAACCTGACCTAACTTGAACAGTCATAAAGCTCCAGAAGAGACTTATTCAGAGATAAAACTGGTAATGAGTTAGAATGCATGATTAAGAGATTTATACAATTCTAGATGATTTGAGGTTGAATTAGCAATAAGTACATTGAAAACCAAGCAAACACACAAAAAGAATGTAAGACAATTATTAACTAAATGCTATGCTGGGAAAGCACAAAGCAATATATATTATTATATGACAAAACCAGTGAATAATATTTATATAATCCTTCAATATAAACACCAAATATTTAACTAAAATAATGATGATAACTGTATTGATAGGTTGTAGAAATAGAAAACGTGCATGTGTGGCAAGGAAAGAGGGCCATTCATCTGCGGACAGGAAAGTCAAATGATAATGCTCAAACTGAAAAATTAAGAAATAGAGACACATGTCTGCTAAATGGTCATAAAAGACAAATAACAGAAGATTCAGCTAACTGTACGGAAATAATTGCCCCTAGGGTGGACAGAATAGGAGAAGGGGTTGCCTGGGATGGTTATTTTTCACAAAAGGCTTTATAGAGCTGTTTGACTCTTAAATCTGGTCTGCATATGACTCATAAAAATAAAAACTATATTCAAAAAATTAAAACTGTGTTAATTTACAAAATTCTATCATCACACTTAAATTCTCAACTGAATATTTTCACATACTTTAATTGATGTGGTAGGTTAATATCAGTTTATGTTTTTGTATTATTAATAACACTAACTTGGCTTATGAAATATTAGACAACTTTTTAAAAATTTGGAAAGTCACATTTTCTGGATGATACTGCAAATATCAAATGCAACATAAATGTTATGAAATGTGAATGAAGAGCATTTTACCATCTGATCCTGGAGGTCCTGGCAGTCCTGGCACTCCAGGCAGCCCAGTTGGTCCCTGGTTGCCTGGTTTTCCTGGAGCAGAATCAGCTCTTCCAGGAACACCAGCTGCCCCTGGAAATCCTGGGTGACCAGGAAACCCTCGTGGCCCAGGAGGTCCTGTCATGCCTCCAAGAGAAATCAACAATGAAAACCATACATACTCTCAGATAATCTCACATTAATACTCTCAAAAATTTTTTCTGTGGAAGAAATAAAAATCAGTACATCTTTCTTAGGCTGTGGGATTTTTTTAAGGAAAAAAAATTGTAGTTTAAAAATAACCGAGTATACCAGCCATCAAAATACCTCAACTCCTGTGAAACAAGAACACAAGTGATAATAAGGAAGATTTGGGGAATCAAGTTTTCTTACTTTTTTGTCCATTCTTTGGAATTATTGGAAAAGAAGTATATATTATTTAATTAAATTTACTTTAAAAATCTTTCCACCTTGATAATTTAATAGGACCTAACCTGAACAAACATATCAGTACATTCAGGGAATTAAAATATGAGCTCACAGAAAGACAAATACTATATGATATCACCTATACATGGGATCTAAAGAATACAGCAAACTAGTGAATATAACAAAAGGGAAGCAAATTCAAAGGCATAGAAAATGATTTAGTAGTTAGTAGTGGGGAGAGGAGAGGAGGGAGGGGCAATATTGGGGTAGGGAGCAACAAACTATTATGTATAAATAAGCTACAAGGATATATTGTACAAAATGGGGAATATAGCCAATATTTTATAATGACTAAAACTGGAGCATAATCTTTAAAACTGTGAAGCACTATACTTACTCCTTGGAAGAAAAGTTATGACCAACCTAGACAGCATATTAAAAAGCAGAGACATTACTTTGCCCACAAAGGTCCGTCTAGTCAAAGCTATGGTTTTCCCAGTAGTCATGTATGGATGTGAGAGTTGGACTATAAAGACAGCTGAGCACTGAAGAGCTGATGCTTTTGGACTGTGCTGTTGGAGAAGACTCTTGAGAGTCCCTTGGACTGCAAGGAGATCCAACCAGTCCATCCTAAAGGAAATCAGTCCTGAATATTCATTGGAAGGACTGATGCTGAATCTGAAACTCCAATACTTTGGCCACCTGGTGCAAAGAACTGACTCATTGGAAAAGACCCTGATGCTGGGGAAGATTGAAGGTGAGAAGAGAAGGGGATGACAGAGGATGAGATGACTGGATGGCATCACCAACTCAATGGACATGAGTTTGAGTAAACTTTGGGAGCTGGTGATAGACAGGGAGGGCTACAGTCACGAATGAGTGACTGAACTGACTGATACTGTACACCTATAACTTATAATATTGTACAGCAACTATACTTCAATAAAATTTTTAAATAAGGAGAAAATAAATGAGGTAATGCATTAAATCCTGCAGATAGGTGTCTGTGTGTATGTGTGTTAGTCGCTCAGTTGTGTCTGACACTTTGCGACCCCACGGACTGTAGTCCGCCAACCTCCTCTGTCCATGGGATTCTCCAGGCAAGAATACTGGAGTGGGTTGCCATTTCCTTCTCCAGGGGATCTTCCTGACCCAGGGATCGAACCCAGGTCTCCTGCATTGCAAGTGGATGCTCTTCCATCTGAACTCTTAGGGTAGCCCTCAGATAGGTATCTAGCATATAATTTTAAGCACTGTGTTTTTATAATTATCATTGACTAGGAGAATTTAATGAGAAAATTGGTGTTGCCTTTTAGATACTAAAATGTGACATTTGGGAATGCTTATAATATGCTTATATGGAGATAGTCTTCTAATCTTTTAATCTCAGATTAAATGGGGAGCATACTTTCTTAACATAGCCAAAAAATTGGACTCATATAACTATCTATGTAGAGGTAAAATACTATAACCACGTAGGTTGGTGGAAAGCATAGAGATGCTAGATTTGAACCTGGCCTCTGACTGGCAACCCACTCCAGTATTCTTGCCTGGAGAGGAGCCTGGTGGGCTACAGTCCACGGGGTTGCAAAGAGTCGGACACGACTGAGCAACTTCACTTCACTTCACTTCACTTCTGTCTCTCCAGCCACAGGTACCAAAGTAGGTTATGTAACTTATTTAATTCTCTACATCTTCCTCAGAGGCTCCTAATGAGGATGAAACAAAATAACCCACATAAGGACCTTAGAGTAATATCTGGCTATAGCAAGTTCTCAGCGAAGGATTGGAAATTCAGGGGAAGTCAAAGCAATATTCAGTGTGTTCAGGGGAAGTCAAAGTAATGCAGGAGCAGCTGAATCCTGCCTCCCCTTGATACCCTACTCCACCCACCCCATACTGACAGCTTTGGCTTAAAGATAGCCAGAAGCCCTCATGTGACAGCGACCACTTCTCCTAGCTGCTTCCTCCTAAGCACACCTAGTACCAGAATCTCTCGGATGAAAGATGGTCATTATTAAAGATGGCGTCCTGATAGCTCTCGCTTCTCACGCTCTTGCAGAACCCAGACACTCTCCTAGCAAGAAGTGCAGATCCCCCTCCCCTGCAATGTGGCAGCCTTTGGTGACTGTTTGGACTAATCAAGTATGGCAGGAGTGATGCTGTATGGCTTCCCAGGCCAGATCATTAAAGACGATTCAGCTTCTGCCTTGTGAGCTGAAATGCTTGGGACTGGAGTCCTGAACCACCATGGAAGCAGTATTATCACTTGGAAGCCAGCATGCTCTAAGGAAGTCTTAAGTTAAGCACAGAGCCACACAGCAAGCTTTGAGACTATATGAGAGACGAATGAGAGAGATACCTGGCCAGTCCTCATGTTTCTATTCCAGCTAATCTACAGCTATAACTAGATGAAAATTTTTGCTATGGAACCACTTGGGTTAATGCCTCCTGAATTCCTGAACCATGGAAAGAGTGAAGGGTATATTCTGAATGTTGTTGTTTTAAACCACTAGGTTTGGGGTTACTTGTTTAGCAACAGACAATTGGAACCCTGTTTGTCATCAGTAATGCAGCACCCAAAGTAAATAGATGGCTTTCATTCCTGTGTGCATATGTGCTGAGGCTTTACATATACATTCAGACATTAGCTTTACTCCTCAAACAACTTTGTAAAGGTTGTACCTTATAGATAAGGCACAGTAAATTTAGGCCCAGTATAAGAAATGCTAATAACAGCTAACATAGTGAGTCTTTATGCCAAGTTGTATTCTAAAAACTATACACATTACTTCTTTCAACTGTAATAAGAACTCAATTTTGCAGATGGGAAAACTGAAGAACAGAGAGATTTAATAAGTGCCCAAGATCACACAGCTTGTAAGCACTAGAACATGAAACGTTGTTAGTTCACTGTATAAACACATAACTATTTCACCGTACTACACCGATTGTGAAGGCTGGGATTCAATCACAGGTGTTTGACTCCAAAACTTCACGGTAAATACTATAGATGATTATAAAATTGAATAGGTGTAATAAAGGCTACATACATGGGTGTCCTTAAAACAAAATGAACATGTACTCCTATGGACCTGGTTGCCATCTTGTCTTCATAACGTTCCTAAGACCTGACTTGGAATGAGCCTGAATGCTGCCTGCTTGCTGTCTCGCCCCGGGGCCAGGGAAAAAGCTCAACCAGCTTCCAACAGGGAGAATGGGTTGCACATCACAGCCTCAATCACCCACCGATAGGACACGATATCAATGAAGTTGTGGCCAGCATTAAAACTTTTTTTTTCCCAAAAGCAAAGAATGGAATAGAAAAGGGAGTGTCTCATATAACCCACAGATAATATTTTGTGAGATTTGTGTTTTAACCATATGTATGTATGGATGTATATATATGTGCATGATGTAATATAAATATTATACCATATAAAATTACTTCTTACTATGGGTTTAAGTCCAAATATGGGTTAATTCTTTTTCAGAAGATTTTTAGGATAAAGAGGCTTCTTGTTATACTTGGTTTGAAATTCCCTAGAGACATGTGTTACTTACTCCCACTGGGTTTTGATTTCAATCTGTTGGAAACACTATTTTATTATAAACAAGCCTGAAAGGAGAAATGTAAGATGAGAGCCTAGTGCCTCCTGATTGAGAGTAGTCTATATGATTTATATAGTCCTGGGTCAATTAAACCATGGCTACAGTGTCTAAAGAGTAAATGAACTAAACAAAGCTTTATTTACTGACTTTATGGTCATCAGACTCTCTCTCAAGTGAAAGCCAGCTTCATGGAAGATTAAACAAGAACTCTGTAGTTCATGGTTGAATATCTCAGAAAACTTTTTACTCCTCAGGAAACATAACTTGAGACAGATTGAATAAAATTACATTTATCCCAGACCTTTCTCCTCACATGTTTAATCAATTCTCCTGGGTTCACAGAATGAAAATATCCTGTAAACTTCTATTCCTAATATCACTGAGACTATTAACTAAGATAGCACTTGAAGAAGTTGAAAGTCCTTGTGTCAATAGGATTATTTCTCAATATGACCATGAGCCATAGGGTTTTTCTGTGGGGGATGAGACTGTTGTTTTTTGGTTTAGAGGGAAGGAAGGAGAGAACTGTGGCTTTTGTTTATTTTTTTAACTAAGTGTGAATCAAAATCCTACTTTTTAATTCACAATTTGTATTTCCACATTTCATACAGAACATTTAAGTTGGGGCCTAGGTGGATGAACTAAATTTTAACAACTAGATATCCACAGGGAGAGCCTTCCAAGAAGGTGGTAAAAACCCAAAGGGACACTCTAATCCTAGCAGTGGTTTTGAAATCTTATCTGCATGTGGTAATCTTGTGGGAGGGCTTCCCCCGTGGCCCTACTGGTAAAAAACTCTCATGCCAATGCAGGAGACATAAGAGATGTGTGTTCAATCTGTGGGTCAGGATGATCCCCTGGAGAAGGAAACGGCAACCCACTCTAGTATTCTTGCCTGGAGAATCCCAAGGGCAGAGGAGCTTGTGGGTTACTGTCCAAATCGTCGCAATGAGTTGGACACCACTGAAGCTACTTAGCATGCATGCAAACTCATGGGAAGCCCATTATACATAGATGCTTCTTATCATACCCCTAAGATAGTGACTGAATATTTCTGAGCAGCAGTCTAGGAACCTGGGTTTTCTCCAATTAATTAGCCAACTGGTTTGAATTCTGTGCTTCTTAATCCTAGCTGTACATTAGAAGTAGGGGGACGATTTTATAACAGTAGATGCCTGGGTGCATCCATCCCCCCAGAGAGTCCGACACTCCTGGTCTGGGTAGGCTCAGCCATCAGTATTTTTGAAGCAATCCTAAGATGAGTTGGGCTTTGCCAGTGGCTCAGAAGTAAAAGAGTTCGCGTGCAATGCAGGAGACGCGGTAGGAGCTGCAGGTTCAATCCCTGGGTTGGGAGGATCCCCTAGAGAAGGAAATGGCAACCCACTCCAGTATTCTTGCCTGGGAAATCCCATGGACAGAGGAGCCCGGCAGGCTACAGTCCATGGGTTCACAAAGAGTCAGATACAGCTTCACGACTAAACAACAAGATGATTTTAGTATCAGCTAGAGTGGAGAACCCCTGGTGTGGAAGAGGATGTAGCAAACCTGAGCTGTAAAAGCCAGTGGATTCATACCTGCACAGGCTTCCCCTGGTCTACCTGGGGCACCAGGAGGACCACGTGGTCCAACAGCCCCTGTTTCTCCATAGCGGCCGGGGTGCCCTGGATCCCCTGGAGGGCCTGCCAAAAATAATGACATCATGTATGTAGCAAACATATGTATACATTAGAAAATTCATGCACAATTACTTTTTGGGAGGCTTGCTCAAATACAACTGGGAGACGGTTTTGCAGTTTCTCACCACATTTAAAATGCAGTATTTTAGACCCTCCCCCACAGACACGTGAAGTTGAAGTAGCACTAAATTTGTCATTGATTGAGGCTGCCTTCTTCCTGGAGGCAGCATTGTGGCAGGCCTTAGTCAAATGGTTTTAAATGTGTTTAGCAATTAAAACACCTACTTTCTGAAAGGTAACATAATAAAAATCCCAGCAGGCAGTTTACACACTAACATAAAATTTGATGTCTTATGCTGATAGAGATGATAAAAATGTACATCTCTATTAGCACTTGTATAATTTACACATTATGAAGCCAATACTTTGGCCACCTGATGCGAAGAGCTGACTCATTTGAAAAGACTGATGCTGGGAAAGACTGAAGGCAGGAGGAGAAGGGGACAGAGGATGAGATGCTCCATAGCATCACTGACTCAAGAGACATGGACTTGGGCAAACTGCAGGAGATACTGAGGATCAGGGAGGCCTGGTGTGCTGCAGTCCATGGGATTGCAAAGAGTTGGACACGACTTAGCGACTGAACAACAACAGTTACGCATTCATGGTAAAGTTCATATATTTAGCCCACCTACTGTATAAAGTACAGAAAGAGTGGACCAAACTCTTCTTTCAGGACAACTTAAATCCCATTTCAGCATAATTGATAGAGAAGTCAAATGGAACACAAACCTTTGAGTGGAAGAGATGGAGTTACCAAAACCCCTGGTGGTCCTGGGTGCCCACGGTCTCCAGGATCTCCCTGAAATCATTCATTCATTCACTTTTCTTAGAAATATTAATATTCTTCTCCTGTTTCCTGGCACTAAGTAAATATTAGAAGGGCCAAGAGTACATTCGTATAAGAAATAAAGCCTGTAGGCTGACTAGAGAAATAAATAACTGATGATGTTCTAAGAGGAACAAAAATAAGTAACCTCCTACCTATAAGCAGAAGTAAACAACCAACTAACAAAATTCTCCCTAAAAAAAAAAAAATCCAAATTCCAAAAATGATTCCATGCCCATAAACTAGATACCTCTGAAGCCATGGAATTTCTTCGATCTATAATAAGCATTAATGTCTAATTAGGCACTCTAGGACAAATGGTTTCTTTGCCTATAGCATCTGAACCTACATTTTTTTTGCAGCAAATACTGTCCCTCCTTAATTGTGTCATCTCAATGCCACCATGGCTTGTCCCGCACAAGTGCTGAAGGTGAGGTCAGAGGTTAGAAAGGAAAGAAAAATTATAGTGGTGGTCAAAGCAAAGAGTTCTCCACAGTTGCCTCTGTTTTAAATCATGATACTTATATGATCCCTATGGAATTTTTGAAACTTTCAGTACTTTTCATCTGCTTCAAAAAGATCAATTCACAAATGTAAAATATAATCATTATAACATGCATTAAAATAATATATGCAAAACTGACTCATTTTTTAAATGATATTTTGAAATATTTTAAAAAATAAATTAGATAGATAAGGGATATAAGTTGTTATTAGATTGTACTCAAATAGGCTCACTTTTTTACCTTTGGGCCAAGAAATCCAAATGACCCAGGATCTCCAAATAGTCCTGGTTTCCCCTACAAGTAACAAAAAGCATGCCTTTTTTTAAAAAAAAAAAGTGATTGTGACATTTTATCTCATTGACAAATTATCTCATTCTCATTTTATCTGAATGACACATGCTCCCTGAGATTCTGTACAAAATCTTAACACTGTTTTAGGTTGCATCAGAGAGTTTTGTGCTCTAGTTTTTGCACCCACAGAAAAATTATATAATTTATAAAATAAATGTGTTTCCTCTGCCATTACTGTGTATGAGTCTACATGCCCTGGTACAACCTTTGAATGATACTAAACTGCATCTACTAAAGAAAAATGTATTTATCATCTCTGTAATGGTATACATTTACCTTTAATCCTGGAAAACCTGGAGATCCATAGGAACCAGGGTCCCCCTAATAAATTCACAAAAATCAACACAAGTAGAATTAAATAAAAATACATAAACCAATTCAATGAATCATTTTTCACCTTATGAGATTGCTTTTGGGACTTTTAATCATGCCTACAAAGATAACTGAATAAAGGAAATAAACATAAAAGAGATTCCATTTCTTTATAACATTTGCTATTTTAATTACTCTTCAATATTATTAAAAAAAAATCATGTCCTCTCCAGTGCTATAAATTAAGAATATAGTTTTGTTGTTTTTATTGCTCTTCCACTTCAATTTATTTAATGTAATGCTTTCACTGAGCTAAATATCTTTAAATCATTGCAATATAATTTGTCTGGAGATTAATAGTTGCTCTATGCATTATCAGCAATAAAAATTACTATGGAAGTCAATATTGCCTCATTAAGTACTAAATCTGGAGTCAAATAAACTGAGCGCCCATGCCTATTGGGGTCTGGCATTCATCGTGACTCTGTGAATGGGGATCCCATTAGTGACAGGTATGGAGATGTTGAGGCCTGATGCTGTACTTTTTTCTAGCTACTGTCCATAGATCAGTACTTTCTTTTGTCAAATAGGCTTAACTGAACAATTCCAAGCTACAACCACACTGACACTGAGCCAGTGAGAAAATGTCATGATCCCATTTTTGTTATTGTTTAGCTCCTAAGTTGTGTACAACTCTTGGCAGCCCCATGGACTGCAGCATGCCAGGCTTCCTTGTCCTTCACTGCCTCCCGGAGTTTGCTCAAACTCATGTCCATTGAGTCAAGGATGCCACCCAACCATCTCATCCTCAATTTTCCCAGCATCAGGGTCTTTTCCAATGAGTTGACTCTTCACATCAGGTGGTCATAGTATTGGAGCTTCAGCTTCAGTATCAGTCCTTCCAATAAATATTCAGAGTTGATTTTCTTTAGGATTGACTGGTTTGATCTTCCTGTAGCCTAAGGGACTCTCAAAAGTCTTCTCCAACACCACAGTTCAAAAGCATCAATTCTTCAGTGTTCAGTCTTCTTTATGGTCCATCACTCACATCTGCATATGACTACTGGAAAAATCATGCCTTTGACCATGATCCCGTTACTTCCTGCCAATTCTCCCATCTTTTGCTTGCCTGTTTTATCCAAATGATGTCCACAGAAGGGATGCTCTGGGGGCTTTAGCTATCACTCAATTCTTGCTGAGCAAAATACAGTACTCCTCTTTGAGAAAATCTCCACTTTTGAGCTCTCAGAATTATTGATTGAATCTTATAAAAATGGGAGAGAGAAATGCCTCCAAACTCACTGAAGTTAAAGATAGCATGAAGGGTCCTTACCCGAGGTCCTGGAAACCCAGGAATCCCTTTCTCTCCTTTTCTCCCAATACCAGGTTCTCCCTTAAAAACATAACAACATTTAGAGGGGTTTAAGCAACTATATTTCAGCAATATGGAATGCAAAAACAAAATAAGAAATAAAAGTTACTGCCATCAACTTAAAGGAAATGAATACTTTGGAATAGTCTTCCTACATGATTATGATAAAATAGTGAAAAATTCTAGTAACAGATCAGCATTTAAAGCAAGGATAATAATCAAGTAAAATTTTTAAAAATGAAGGTAGTACATCATACACATTTTTTAACATTATTTGAATAAACTACCTTGGGTCCTGGTGGTCCAGGAGTTCCAGTCATTCCAGGCATTCCTTTAATACCCTAAAATTGACAAAGAATATAATCTTCCTTACTCTTATTTAACATACTGAATTACACCCATTTCAGAAATTACCTCTTTCAACAACCGTTCTCCTAACTTTTTAATAAAGGATTACCTTCAACTGTTGCTAATTAACAACTAAGATCCAAGGGCACCTTTAAACCTGACACTCTTCAGGCTGGTTCTGTGTGAGAGTGTAGCCTCTTGGGGCATGGAGGAGGGGCAGTGGGGCGGGAGCCACCATGGGACCAGGGCAGGAGATGGAAGCTGGGAATGTAGCTGTTGAGAGGAGAGGCTCATTTTGAACAACGTAGTGAAATTGAATCCAGTAACTGAAAACTGATAGGAGAATTTGCACATGGCATCAGTAACATCAGTGCTGGAGGCTGACAGAGGAATTAACATTTGCCAAGAGTCTATTATGTGCCCAGCCCTATGCAACTGTCACCTTTTCAATGACCCAAGCATCAGATCCATATGTAACGTCTAAAGGACAACTGGATTTCCAGTGGTCTTTTCAGCCACCATATCGAAGACACGAATGGGGGACTAGATCCTAGAGGACATGTCACCATTTGCAGCCCAAGCTAGGTCTGCCACTCAACAGCTGGGTACAGTTGAGAACACTGGTAAACCTTTCCAAGCCTCCTTTTTTCAGCTCTGTATAGTGGAGCTAATAATAGTACCAATCTGTGAAGGCTGCTTTGTGATGGAGGCAGTGTGGCACGTAGGTACTCAGCTTTTTGCTGGCATGGGAACGTGTTCAGAAAATGTTGGCTATGACTACTTTATCAAAGTATCATATGAGTTGAGAATTACCTTTTCTCCTTTATAGAGACCAGAATCTGGTGGCTGCACCAACAGAGTGGGTCCCGGAGAACCTTGCTGGCCAACCTCACCCTTTAAAAAATAAAAATCAAGATAATAAGAATGCCATTTTTAACTTTATTTTGAAATGAAATTTGAAGCAAAGAAGCTTTTCACAACTGTGATATAATGCTTATAATCCTGTGTAACATGTATCACAGATTTAAAATAAAAAACTTGGCAAATATGTCACTTAATTTTAAATGTTTATTGTTTTTCATAAATAATACATACTTATTGTTAAAAATGAATTTAAAAAATAAAAGTGATCCATAATCCTACTATCCAGAGACAATATTTATTAAAACTTTGGTATGGTTCTTTTGGTGTGCATGTGCTTGTACATATTTGTGTATATACACATGTATACATACACATATATGTGCACAGTATGCATGTGCACATACATGTATATGTGACTAAATGGTACCTTGAACATATTAAAATATATTATAATCATAGTAAAACTATATAATGTCATTTAAATATATAATACAGTTTATATTTTTATATTTTATTAAAATTTTAAGTCACAATATTTTTTGCACATTTTCCTATTATACTAGAAATTCTTTAAAAAAACCTGATTTTCAACACCTATGCAATAATCTTTCATAATAACATATTATCACTTACTAAGTTATTCCACTTTGGTTTGATTTAGGTTATATCTAGTTCATTAATATTTTACATCTGTTTGTAGGAAATCATGAGTCAAGAGTTTTCATTTAGGTCATTAAAGATGTTGTTCTCTACAAGAAAAAAATGTTCCTTGGATTGGTTTTGCCACAATACAATGAAAACACACCCTTAATTAGAAGATAGTTATTTCATACTTTTCTGAATATTTCTATTATTTTGCACCTGGAATTATCTTCCCTCTTGTGTTAAAAACAGGTGATAGGTCAGGTTGTCACCTGTGTGTAGAAACCAGGCCCTTACTAGACTGGGTTCCTTCGGGCAAGTTTCTTAAAATCTCCTTATCCTTAGTTTCCTTAACTCCTCAAAATCTTTCTCTCCTTCTCTGTGAAATGGGGATTATAATACCGCCTGCCTCAAAGTATCCTTTTATTGAATACATAATGCACATAAAATGCTTATTACTTTCTGCAAAGTAAATGAAAAAATACAACCAATAATTCAATTCCCACCCACACCTGGGAAACTACAGAAGAACCAGGAGGTTAGGGATGTGGGTTTGGTTTGTTTTTCTTGATGTACCCTAGTAGCTAACACAGTGAGGGTGTAGCAGCCATTCTAGTGGCATCTGTTGCATGAATAAGTAATTGAACAAATGCATAAACACTGTGTATTTGCTTACTTAATAAATACATAATATGAATTGGTAAGATAACCATACTTATTCCTATAACTGGAATAAAACTATACAAAACCCATATAGGCTGGCAAGCAAGGAGCCTCTTCCAAATGTTGGTCATGCTACTGGTTTGTTTTTTTTTTTAATATTGTGACAGTACCATATATTCATTTCAGTCAAAAGTACAAAAAGATAAATTATGAAGAACAAAATGTAAATGATCCATAATCATACCCCCTAGGAAAATATGAGTAACAATCATTTAGGACAGTCTGCTCTGAAAATGGAGTGGGCAACATGGTCTTGGGCATTGTGAGAGCTCTGCACCAACATTTTAAAATTATGCCTTTATTTACCTAACAATCCAGAAGAAATTTTTAAAAGCGTATTTCGGATAATTTGAACAGCCACCTCATAGTCAAATATTTCCATGTTACTATAGGAGTAACGGCCTGAGTTTGCAAACACGTGTAACTGTGTTGGTGCTGAGTTCTCTAACTTGGCAATGCTTCCTCCCTGTGTGAGATTTCTCAAAATGGGGTGCACAAGTTTAGGGTTTCTGACAAACATACTCCAAGTTTGGAAAACATTGTTCTCATCTATTTTTACCCCAGTCATTTCTCTAAGCTGGTGGTTCTCAAGATTGGGAGTCGGGGGGCATGAGGAGGGAGGGGAGAGTTTGGATGTGCCTCCCTCCAGGAACATTAGGCAAGATCGTTTGACCTTTTGGTTGTCACAGTGAAGTGGAAGGAATCTTACCAACATCTAGCAGGTAGAGGCCAGGGATGCTGCTAAACATCCTAGATTGCACAGGACAGCCCCACAATAATGCATTAGTACTGTGAAGGTTGAGGAATGCTACTCTACATGTAGATTTTAATAATTTTTGTTGTTGTTTTGGCTTTACAAAGTTGAGCTTAGCCTTTTGTCACCTGTACTTTCTGCCTAGCATTGCACTTCCCCACATCATGATGTCTTCCAATATATTTTTGGCAAGTCCTTCTGTTAAATGGATGTACAGTAACTTACCCAACCCCATGCTGGGACCCCAGGAGAGGGGGTATCAGGTCTGTCTCACTAAAGCCCCACCCCCAGGACCAAACCTAGCCTGGCACAGGGTGGATGCTCAGTATCTTTTTACCCAGAGTTGTTGAAAGAGCCCATCACCAGGGACTACCCTGATGGTCCAGTTGTTAAGAATCTACTTTACAAGCGAGGGGATACACGTTCGATCCCTGGTTGGGGAACTAGCATCCCACATGCTGGAAGCAACTAAGCCTGCAGTCTGCAACTACTGAGCTCGCAAGCCTCCATCTGCAACTACTGAGCCCATGAGCTGCAATGAAAGATCCCACATGACAAAATCACAATCCCACATGCTGCAACTAAGACCCAACACAGACAAATGAATAAATAAATATTTTTTTAAAAGAGCCCCTCACCAACTCTTAAGCACTGCAGATTGCTTCTAGATGAACAGCCACCATAAAGCACTTTGCTAAAGCTTGTCCTTATTTAGTGTCCTACTTCAGCAGAAAGGACTATAAGTGGGAAGGGTGGAGGGAGTGGAAGAACGTGTAGCTAAACGCCTTGGATTGCAGCTATTTATGTTTCTACTTATGTGTGAAGTTTTGGATTCCAATGAAATTTGTAAAATTAAGTCAAACAAATCTGTAATTAAACATAATTGTTACTCTGGATGTATTCCCAGAATCATTCCATCTCTTTGGCCTAGGAGGAAGTGTGTCATATAAATTAATTTGAATTTACTATTCGATTTTGTCAGAACTGTCATTCCACAGCCAAGGGTAAGGATAACCTAATAAGTCAGCAAAGACAAATCGTTGGCCACAAAACTGGACAGTGATGAGACGATGAACACAAGTTAAGTGATAATCAGAACTGCCTCCTAGACACGGGCAGTTCATGCATTTTAACACCTGCTCCTCTGTGCAAAATGGGATTCTTACCGGGTCTCCCATTTGCCCCTTCACTCCCACGCCAGGATTACCCTGGAAAAGAAAACAAAACAGAAACTCATTGCTTTTGAATATTAAAGAATAACTATAAGCAAGTAAGACTTCTGGTTAGGTAATTTGTTGAAGTATATTAAACAGGGCTTCCCCAGTGGCTCAGTGGAAAAGAATCTGCCTGCAATGCAGAAGACCTGGGTTCGATCCCTGACTTGGGAAGATCCCCTGGAGAAGGAAATCACAACCCACTCCAACTCCAGTATTCTTGCCTGGGAAATCCCATGGACAGAGGAGCCTGGGGGGCTGCAGTCCATGGGGTCGCAAAAGAGTCAGACGCGACTGAGCAACTAAACAATGATTTATTAAATACTTAGGGAATTTTAGGCCCTTGGCTAAGAGGAGACTCTGCCTTGGGCCCGCCGGTGTAATAAACTGCACTCCACTAAAAAAAATAAATAAATAAATAAATACTTGGGAATTTTAAAGAGGGAAGACATGATTCTGACAAACATCAGCAGTCACTTATCTTGTTGGACATGGACTTCACTTGTGTACCTTACTCATGGCTGCCTACCTTCAAGCCTGGACTCCCAGCGGGGCCTGGAGGTCCCTAAATCAACAGCAAAAACACACAAATCACTCATCAGTCACAGAAATCGGAATGTGGCCTTGTTGGGTGTCCCAAGCTCTTCTTTAGGAAACCCTTAATTTTGAAACATGCACAATGGACTTCCTACCACAGCTGGGCTGCTTGTCCCTGCCTCAATGCCACCCCCAGGGGGGATCTGTGCTTCAAAATGGACTGGCTTTCATAATGGTGGGTGTGCGCTGATTCATCAGGTCTCACAAAGGACCCACCTCTGCATGACCCAAGACTGCAATTCTGCTTTCTCCTGCTTTATTTAAACGTCAGGTCAGGGCTTCTAGAGGAACAGCATCAGCAATGCGGTACTTACTGCTAACCCAGGTTCTCCTGGGTACCCTGCTGGGCCTGCTGGGCCTCTCACTCCCCTTGATCCCTAAACAGGAGAAAAATCAGAGCCTTTGTTACCAAAAACCATAAGCATTGTTCTTGCAAGAGCGACATGTAATCGCAGGTAGATAAAGACCTTGAAGAAGTCAGTTCCAGACACACGTGCCCTCTTGGGTCGTCCTGGACAGCAGCCCTGACAGTTGGGGAAAGGGCACAGAGTAGGCAAGCAGCAGTGCTCAGGTGGGGGTGCCTAACCCCTACATTTGAGATTAAATTAAGACCCAGAGATCAGAGAAAACTTGTTCCACATATAACTTTAATAGACATCAAGATGCTTTTAATTGCCGGGAGAAATATCAATAACCTCAGACAGGCAGATGACACCACCCTTATGGCAGAAAGCAAAGAACTAAAGAGCCTCTTGATGAAAGTGAAAGAGGAGAGTGACAAACTTGACTTAAAACTCAACATTCAGAAAATGAAGATCATGGCATCCAGTCCCATCACTTCATGGCAAATAGATGGGGAAACAGTGAGAGACTTTATTTTGGGGGGCCCCAAAATCACTGCAGATGGTGACTGTAGCCATGAAATTAAAAGATGCTTACTCCTTGGAAGAAAAATTATGACCAACCTAGACAGCATATTAAAAAGCAGAGATATTACTTTGCTGAAAAAGGTCCATCTAGTCAAAGCTATGTTTTTTCCAGTAGTCATGTATGGATGTGAGAGTTGGACTATAAGGAAAGCTTAGCACCGAAGAATTGATGCTTTTGAAGTGTGGTGTTGGAGAAGACTCTTGAGAGTCCCTTGGACTGCAAGGAGATCCAACCAGTCCATCCTAAAGGAAATCAGTCCTGAATATTCATTGGAAGGACTGATGCTGAAGCTGAAACTCCAATCCTTTGGCCACCTGATGCAAAGAGCTGACTCACTGGAAAAGACCCTGATGCTGGGAAAGATTGAAGGCAGGAGGAGAAGGGTACAACAGAGGATGAGATGGTTAAATGATATCACCGACTCAATGGACATGAGTTTGAGTAAACTCCAGGAGCTGGTGATGGACAGGGAGGCCTGGCATGCTACAGCCCGTGGGGTCACAAAGAGGCAGACATGACTGAGCAACTGAACTGAACATTAAATTAAAACATTAACGTAGTTATACTCTATTCTTTCAACATGCCCAAAAGATCAACGTGAATAGGAATGTCCCCAATTCAAGATCAAGGCAATTCAGTCTTCAACAAAATTCACAAGGAAAGGTAATAGCTGGGCAGTTCTAGAAGTATGAACAGAGGCACTCTGTTCTCCAGCTCACCCTGCCCACATCCGATGATTTGTGAGCATGCAGTGGCATTCCTCTCTCCTAGAGGATGAACAGCTACTTATTTTAACATCAACACTGAGGTATCTCATTGAAAACATAGCAATTAGCTTCCAGAGTAGGAAAAGAACCAACCTGGGAAATAATCCCATCAACAGCCAGAAGTCACCAAATGAAATTACTGTGAACCATTAGGAGGCAAAATTGCTTTCAGTTTTAATCTTGTGAACATTGATGAATTGGAACAAGTCTAATCACTGAATTACATATTCCAGGAACAAGAAGATGGTGCAAAATATTAAACACCATATACAATTACTGATTCAGCAGGCAAAATTGCTTTCACTGGACATATATGATTTAGGTAGTTTCAAAGAGGTACATTTTCCTAAATATTAAGTGACTGTGGCTACCTGAGCAATACCAAATGATCACTACAAGACCAAAGAGGCAGGTAAGCGGGAGCCAGCTGAGATTCAAGGATGGCTCTGTGGGCCTGTGATCAGCACAGTCACGTAGGGCCTTGTGTTTGATTTAAAGCTCTGCTGTCATCATCTTGAAATCTGTAATAATTTTTGAACAAGAGTGGGCCCTGCAAGTTTAGGTAACCTGTCTTGCTAGTGGGGTTGTTGTGGGGACCTACTAACCCACAAGCGGGGACCACAGGTTATTTGAGGAGCAAACAAGCTCAGGGCCTGCCCCGAAGACTTACTGGTGAGCCGGGAGGTCCTGGGTCCCCTCTGTCGCCCTGCAACAGTAGCAGTACATTGCATTAGAAGAGCAACACTGTTCCCCTAAAACACACAGGACATAAAAGAAGAAACACACACAGGCAGGAATTGTCTGGACAGTCCGTGCAGTTTGTTCAATTTGTCAGCGTAGGACAGACAGCTGTGGGTAGGGCTCTGTGAGGCGCTTTCCTGATTTTATTCTTAAGCCCCTAACTGCATTTCTACTCAGTCAAAACCAACCAGAACCAGGGAAAGATCGCTGAAGTCGTGAGGACGTGGAACCAATGTGCAGGGCGGGAATAGAGACACAGCGTAGAGAACGGACATGTGGACACACGGTGGGAGGGGAGGGTGGAACGAATGGGGAGATTAGGGCTGAGACACATCCACCACCAGGTGTAAAAGAGACAGCTAGTGGGAAGCTGCCGTGAGCAGAGAGCTCAGCTTGGAGCTCTGTGATGACCCAGAGGGGCGGGATGGGAGGTGGGGTGGGGGGAGGTCAGGAGGGAGGGAATGTGTACACATACATTCCCTTTGTTGTACAGTGGAAGCTAACACAACATTGCAAAGCAACTATAGTCCAATAAAAATAAAATATCAATTTTTTAAAAGGGGATTTCATCTTTCATTTCTAAAGCCTCACTTGAAAGGTTCCATTTCATCAGCGATGAACCATCTCTCTTCTGACTGGCAGACCTTGGCTGCCTTAACGGATGCTTTGTTATCACCCCAGAGCAGGTGTAAAGGGAATTTGTATTGCAATTCTCTCACACCTGCCTTTGCGCTCATCTACCGTTTCGTGACTCTGTCCTGAGACTTTACCTACCTTAAAAAAAAAATCAAGGGGTATCTATTCTCTTGAATATGGGCTTTTTTTTTTTCAAAACGTAAAATACACTGTAAAACATAAATATGGTAAAATTTAATATTTCAACCATTTTTAAGTGCATAGTTCTGTGGCATTAAATACATTCACCACGTTATGCAGCCATCACCAGCTTCCATTGTCAAAACTTTTCAGTTCCTCAGTGGAAACTTTGTACTGATTAAATATGAGCTGCCTAGCCCTCTTCCCTCCAGACCCTGACAAACATCATTCCACTTCCTGACTTTATGAATTTGACTACTCTAAGAACCTCCTCTAAGTGGAAATCACCCATTTTGTGTCCTTTTGTGACTGGCTTATTCCACTCAGCATAATGACCACAGGGTTCATCCCTGTTGTAGCATTCCAAAGGAAATCTCAGGCCATGTGTTTTCTGCATGGGTTTACCTGTATGGAAAAAAAATTCATTTGAAATCCACCCTGATCATAACGCTTACCTGCATACCTTTAGTGGTACCTAAAATGAACACTGAATTTCCTTTTTCTCCTTTTTCTCCTGGAAGGCCCTGAAAACAAAATATTCACTTGAGAGAAGAAAAGAGCATATTACTATTTCTGTATTTTCTTTTGCAACTGAAATATTACCAATAAAATTACTGTTATAATCATATTTCACTAGCAGAGACTATTTTATTCTCATTATTATTATCATCCTCAGTTACTCATATATACTTATTCAATATTGCTTAAGATCTATTAAGGAATCTCCTAAGATGGAATATCTACTAATATATTCATAAACATATTACAAATATATATTATACATTATAAATAAATTATATATTTATATAGGTTATACATAATGTTAATACTTTATAGCTATTTTCTAATTATTCAGCAGGAAAATTGCATTTTTCCTTACAACATAATGTACATATAGCACTTGGATTATTCTTATAAGTAAATAACATTGAAGTTGTCAGTTAATAATTTATGCCCCAGAAATAGTAAAAAATTATTTTATCCATTTAACAATTTGTATTCAAAACAAAGCCTAGGTACCCTTTGTAAGATTAACTTTTAAAAAAGATAACCTGTTTCTTTCAGAACGTTTTTGCATGTAGCTGCAAGTTTGTTTACTTAGAGTAATTTTTACAAGTGAACAAAACAGCTTAATGTAAGTTCACCCCAAAGTTTCCCTATTTAATATTTTTATGACCAACCTAGATAGCATATTAAAAATCAGAGACATTACTTTGTCAACAAAGGTCTGTCTAGTCAAGGCTATGGTTTTTCCAGTGGTCATGTATGGATGTGAGAGTTGGAATATAAAGAAGGCTGAGCGCTAAAGAACTGCTGCTTTTGAACTGTGGTGTTGGAGAAGACTCTTGAGAGTCCCTTGGACTGCAAGGAGATCCAACCAGTCCATCCTAAAGGAGATCAGTCCTGGGTGTTCATTGGAAGGACTGATGCTGAAGCTGAAACTCCAGTACTTTGGCCACCTCATGCGGAGAGTTGACTCATTGGAAAAGACCCTGATGCTGGGAAAGATTGAGGGCAGGAGGAGAAGAGGATGACAGAGGATGAGATGGTTGGATGGCATCACCGACTCAATGGACATGGGTTTGTGTGGACTCCGGGAGTTGGTGATAGACAGGGAGGCCTGGTGTGCGCAGTTCATGGGGTCGCAAAGAGTCAGACACGACTGAGCCACTGAACTGAACTGAACTGTCCTACTTAATATCTTAATACATGTTAAGTTGGTTGCTCAGTCACTCAGTCGTGTCTGACTCTTTGTGACCCCTTGGGCTACAGCCTGCCAGGCTTCTCTGTCTACGGAATTTTCAGGCAAGAATATTGGAGTGAGGCGCCATTATAACACATTTCTATGAAGCACATGCAAGTTTCAAAGTTAATCCCTGTTAGGCGAGCACTTAACTTTGCTTCCAAATGGAGGTAACTAAAGAGTTTTGTGGTAAATTACACCACCAGTTTCCTTGAGAAATCAGATTTTCTTATACAGACAGTTGTTGCTTCTCACAGTTCCAACACACAACTGAACTGTGTTTCAGTTCCACAAATAAGTTACATCACACCAGTCCTCCAACCAACTGCTTCAAATTTCAGTTACCACTGTGTATTAACTGAGCCAACACATAAAACACAAACATCACTGCTAGCTCAATGGTCCACAGATCGCTATGTAAGTAACAGGTGAACGAAGACCACGAAGGGATCATATCACTCCTTTCAAAGTCTACCCGTGACTGGTCACTAACATCTGTTAGCTCACACACAGCGAAGTATGTAGCTGTGTTGCCCCTGGTTACCGTCCCAGTGAGACACCCAAGTGACATTTCGTGAAAATAAATCATTGAAAGAGAGAATTGGCTAACAAAGATGAAAAGGAAATGAAAAATGCTAATACTGGAGGCGAAATTCAAACAGAATGTAAGTGGAGTTATGGAAAAAAGAGCTATTGTGAGAGTGTTGTCACTACTGTCTTTCAAGCCAGAGGAATTCAGTGAAGGTAAACATATCCATATAAAAGAAGGAGCGGTTGTGACTAAAAGAATGAAGATGTACCAGAGGAAGTGACACAGACAGAAGAACCTCATGGTAAAGAAACTCTTAGAGATATTTCACCACACTGGAAGCTGGTCCAAACTTAGAAAAGAGGGTGATACTCACCAAAGCACAAAAAACCCCTCCACTTCATGTCCTAAGTTACAGGACCAGGAGAAGGCAAGCCCAATTCAAACTGTCTTTAATAAGTTTTTACAAAGAAAGAAAACCCTTTAATTCTCAATGTTTTTAATGTTTTAGATTATAATGTGATAAATAAATATTAGTTTTAAAAATTACCCCTATATATTTATGAAGTTTTAATGAAATATCTTAAAGGTCACAGAACAATAGTAATTTTCCCATTGGATGTTAAGGTTGCTTTGTGTGCCTTTGGATTCCATGCCATTCTTAAAGTCTCAACTTCTGGGCAAAGTGAGGACCACCCATATACGAAATGGGTCAAGGGAAAAAAAAATCACTTTTCAAAGAGACTATTATGACAAACTTCAGTACTGTGATCAGAACAACCTGCTGTGTTAAAGCTAAAATTGAGAACCCTGGTCTCTCAGATGTTCATGGACACTCAGTAGAATGCGCTGTGATCCAATTTGAAGATTTTAAGAAATGTGCATTCACCAGACTGCACTTGCATGTTCAAGGGGCTGAGTTTGAAAACAAATGGTGGTTGAGAAGCTTAACCATGGAAGTTGGTTGTTACTTGATACCACAAGAAAAAGGTGAATATGGAAAATTTTTTTTGAGTTCTGTGTTCAGACCATTTCCACTAGGATCTGGAGCAAAAGGAAAATGCATAGAAGAAAGTAAGATGAAAGTGGTGATGAGAAAACCTTTTAGAAGGAATCTTGGGTGATGCTATTTAATTAGAGAAGCAGAAAGGCTGAAAAACAGGCACAGAAAATCAGTTTTGAAAGGCCAAATCATCTCCAGTCTTTATTTAAGTGAGAAAAGAGAGAAATGGGATATAAGTGGTAGAGGAAAGAGTCATTCTTACTAAAGTTACATTTAAATAAAAGTGCAAACTTTTGAAGGAAAAAAAAAAAAACACTAAGAGCGGTAAAGGTCTCTTAAGTGCTGGATACTGTCAACTATTTCTGAACCTCCACTCCAAACTCCTGTCATTTATTTATTTCTTTTGCATTATGGGGGCTAGAAAGCTAAACACTACATTTCCTAGACTTCTTTGCAGCTGGCTGTGAAGTAGGGTCCACCTGGGAGATGTACTTCTGAGATTTGGGAGGCAGAAATGCGCAAAACATCCTCTTCTGGTACTGTTGATGCAGCCAAGCAGGAAGATAGAAACCTAAGTGTTTGCTGGTGTCTTGAAGTGGGGATGAGAGGCAGTGGTTGAGGTGCAGGAGTAGCTTCTAACTTCTGGATCTCAGCTATGTGTGAGCCCCTGAAATCTTGCAGTGACCCCAGAGTTTTAATCCTCCAACTGTTAATATTAAGTGCCAAATTCCCTGTATTAAATTCCTCTCTGTTTGAAATACCTAGAGGGGTTTAAGCAGCTGCAGTGAACCCTGAAGGATAAACAACCTCAGTTTTGCTAACTGGCCTCCCTTCCCCTACTATCCATTCTCTATCCAGCAACCAGAAACATCTTGGCAGAACATCAGTCAGATCAGATCACTTCCTTCCTTAAAACCATCTAGTGTCTTCCCATGCTATGGAAAAGAAAACCCAGCCTCCTTCCATAGACTGCAAGGCCCCATGTCATCTACTGAGACAGCTGTTATGTCAACTCTCTGCTCTCATCCTCCAATCACCCCCATCCATTCACCAGGCTCCCGGGATACTTGTAATAACTCTGTTTCTTGAACACATCAAGTCTGTTCCCACGGGAGGCTCTTTTCACTTGATCCCCACTAAAATGAGCTGTGGCTGTCTTACTGGGGGGCCTCGTGGGCCAAGAGCTCCTCTTTCTCCTGGCATCCCTGGATCGCCTCTTGAGCCATTGTGGCCATCTATGCCAGGTCTGCCTCTGGATCCAGGAGGCCCTGGGTGTCCCTACAGAAAACAAAATTATAGGTGAGGTATTTTTGCAAGAATATAAAGATTTAAGGCAAGAAGAGAAGGGGACAACAGAGGATGAGACGGTTGGATGGCATCACCAACTCAATGGACATGAATTTGAGTAAACTCCGGGAGCTGGTGATGGACAGGAGGCCTGGTATGCTGCAGTCCACGGGGTCGCAAAGAGTCGGACACGACTGAGCGACTGAACTGAACTGATCATAACAAAACAGTTATGCAATATGCGTTCCCAGATTATGGCCTTTATGACTCATATGTTGTTCAGTTTTGTGAATCTTCCTTTCCCACCCACAAATACTATGTAGTACAGTGCATATGTGCATGCTAAGTCACATCAGTCATGTCCGACTCTTGGGACTCTTTGCAACCCCAAGGACTGAAGCCTGCCAGGCTCCTCTGTCCATTGGATTCTCCAGGCAAGAACACTAGAGTGGACTGCCATGCCTTCCTCCAGGAGACGTTCCTGACCCAGGGATCAAACCCATGTCTCTTATGTCTCCTGCATTGGCAGGTGGGTTCTTTACCACTAGCACCACCTGGGAAGACATGAATTAATTTTCATACACTCCAATTTAAATTCATTTAGTCTGGAATATTTTCAGAGATTTGGGAGGAAATTTTCCTTGAAATCCTTAGAAAGACTCTAATGAATTATAACCATCCCCAAATACCTTTTTCTTCTTTCCTTTGATTTTCATGTTAGAAATGAGAGCTTTAAGCCCACTCCCACCATTAGGACTCACAGCTAGTAAAATATTTCATAATGAGAATAAATTTATTTCCAGAAAATTATACTTGAACTGACAAGTATATCTAGCTCATGTTCTAAAACGTTTTTCTCCAATCAGTTTGAAAACCTTGTAACTCCATGGCTGATTCATGTCAATGTATGACAAAACCCACTGAAATGTTGTGAAGTAATTAGCCTCCAACTAATAAAAAAAAAAAAAAAGAAAACCTTGTTCTTCAAGTAAAGTGTTTTGGTCTCAGAGTTATTACACAAAATTGAAATGCACATATCCTGCCATTTATGAAAATAAAAAGATAAAGAAAAGTTTGCCATTTGCTGTTGTTTTTGTTCAGTTACTATATATCATATAAATACATTAGATCATGTGACTTTAAGGCTTTGATGAGTATCTTCCCCTCCTAAATGGAGAAAACTTAAGGATACTTACAGGTATCCCATCCAGACCTGGAAATCCAGGAACTCCGGTTGGACCCTAAAATCCCAGAAAATAAAACAAAGATATAAAAGTTACTAACTTATTAGATTAACCTGTTGATTTACTTAAAAGCATTAGTAATTAATGGCTTGCTTTAAAAAAAAAAAAAACAACCCTTAATGGGTACTATCATCTATTTTTACATTAAGGAGCTCAAATGCCAACAGTTAGAAATCAGCATTTTGTTCCCTTCTTTTTGTACTTAGGAAGCCAACATGGCAGTATCAGTTCAAAGAATACAATACTGGATAATTAGAAATTCAACTTCCCAGAATCTCTTTACCCTAGAGAAAGAAAACCTTAAAGGTAAACATGGGTAATTGACAGGACCGTTTTTGCACACTCGCACTACAATAAGATTTCAAATTCTCAACAGAGAATAAAGAACAATTTTACATCCATATTACAGCATATTATACAAAGTTTCTAAAGGAACAAGTTCAATACAACAATTGATATGGAATGATTTCTAAGCCATGTGATTGAGTGAAAAAAGACTTGGCATGGTACCTATAGTATCATTTAGGCTTTTTAAAAAGTCATAAAGAAAACCACTCCTCACTGGATACATTCATGTTTTTTCATATCATTTTATGCATTCATTTTATTTGGGGTTGTGCAGGGTCTTCGTTGCTGCACAGGCTTTTCTCCAGCTGTGGCGAGTGGGGACTACTCTCTAGTTGTGATGCTCGGGCTTCTCACTGTGGTGGTTTCTCTTGTTGTGAAGCATGGGCTGTAGGGATTTCAGGCTTCAGTAGATGCGGCTCCTGGACTCTAGGGCACAGGCCCAGTAGTTGCGGTACGCGGGCTTAGTTACTCTGCGGCATGTGGGGTTTTCCCAGATCAGGGATTGAACCCGTGTCTCCTGCATTGGCAGGCGGATTCTTCACCACTGAGCCACCAGGAAGCCCGACATGCTCTTCTCTCTAAGTATCTAGAAAACATCCAGAGAGGCATGCTCCTCTGGAAAGGGGGCTAGAAATGAGGGTTGATTATACAAGAGGAGTTCAGGCTTAATTTTTATAAGGTACAACTTGAGATTATACAAAAAAAAAAAAAAAATCTGGCATAGCAACACTGGTGAGTGGTTAAATGAGTTTCACTTAAGAAGAGGCTTACCTTGTCACCTTTGTCACCTGCTGCTCCAGGACGGCCACTATCACCTTTCATCCCTTTCTCTCCTGGGATCCCAATGGGTCCTGGGGGTCCCAGGGGTCCAATAGGACCCTGTGGCCCTGGTGGTCCCGGTTGACCCTAGGAAGAAAGGTTAAAAAGGTAAGGGAGGGGTGGATGAGCCTTAAGTAGAGTTTTCTAACACAAATATATGGTGACTTGGGTTTACAGAAGACTGGAAAATTAAGGATGGAGCAAAATTTAACAACAGAAGGACAAATGATGAATTAATTACCAAAAAAGAAAGAAAATGTTGCCTTTTTCAATCTGAATCAAAGCTATACAATAAATTTGAATTACTGCATGTACACACACACATATCTACATACTGATGGAAAAAGTGAAAGTGAAGTCACTCAGTTGTGTCCAATTCTTTGTGACCCCATGGATTGTAGCCCACGGAATTTTCCAGGCAAGAGTACTGGAGTGGGTTGCCATTTCCTTCTCCAGGGGATCTTCCTGATCCAGGGATCAAAGCTGGGTCTCCCGCACTGCAGGCAGAGGCTTTACCTCTGAGCCACCAGGGAAGCCCTCTTATTATTTTCATTCTGTCACTGAAATTTGTAAATCTTGAGCTGTTTAATGAAGTAAGTAATTTTTAAAAAATTTATTTGGCTGCATCATGTTTTAGTTGCCACGCATGGATTCTCCAGTCATGGCACACGAGCTCAGTAGTTGTGGCATGTGGGATCCTAGTTCCCCGACCAGGGATCGAACCCACATCCCCTGCATCACAAGGGGACCACCAGGGAAGTGCCCTGAAGTAAGTAATTTTTAAACGAAGTCTCATTAACATTATGTTAGTGACACAAGAGTGAGGAAAAACTCCCAGATCTTTTATTTCCTTCAAATGGCTAATGACTGGTCTGCCCTTTTAGAGAGAAACATTTATTTTTTAGCTGATTTTATCTGCTCTGTTATCCCTAATTTGGAAGCTGGCTCTCCACGTCACATTACTTTTATGCAATCTAATTTCCTTCCAGGAATGAAAATATCACCTTTTCTTTTAGGCAAAGAAGTTTCAGGAACTCAGCTCTCCCCCTGAACACACAGTGGGAACATCTCTGGGACAAAGATGAGGAAAGCTCTGCTCTCTTTAAGCCTGTTCCCCCTTTGCATTTAGATGCACTGATGCCACGAATGCATGTTCAGTTACAAGAGCGAATCTCACAGCTTTTTCTATTCTGAAGTAGGCAGCATCAGTTTCTCTGATCAGTTTCCAGACGATCATATCTAGCTTCCTCCTTGACATCTCCTTGAATACAATGGTTGTTGTTGCTGGTCACTCAGTCATGTCAAACTCTTTGCGGCCCCATGAACTGTGACCCTCCAGGTTCCTCTGTCCATGAAATTCTCCAGGCAAGAATACTGGAGTGGGTGGCCATTCCCTCCTTCAGGGGGATCTTCCTGACCCAGGGATCAAACCCAGGTCTCCTGCATTGCAGGCCGATTCTTTACCATCTGAGCCACCAGGGAAGTCCCGAATACAATGGTATCTCCAGCTTAAAAAAACAATGCAAAATAGAACTTCTAATTTTTCTCCCCAGATCTGATCTTCTGTTCACCTTCTCCAGCTCCAGAAAATTAGGGATCACCCTTGCTATTCCTCTTTCTCCCACACTACATTTAACCCATGCTCTATTCCTAGCCATTTTACTTCCAAAATAGACCTGAAACCTCCCCACCTCACTGTCTGCTGCCTTGCTGCCACACCGGTGCAGCCAGCATCAGTGAGACCTGCACTCTAGGCTCCTAAATGACTCTCCAGCTTCCTCTTTACCCCTCCCGGCCTTTCTCCGAGTGACATGAAAGAAAATCAGATCATGGCATGGCCCTGCTTTTCAAGTTCTCCTTGCCTTCCCGCTGCAAGCAAAGTAAACCCCGCGCTCCTCACCTTCCAGGCCTCACAGAGTGTGGCCTCAGATTCCCTTGCACCCCGTGCTGTGCTCGCCCCACACACCGTGTCCGCCACGCTGCTCGTATCTGTCCCAGGGCCTGGGTGCAAGCATTCCCCGAAGGCTCTTTCTCTATCTGCCCACGACGTGAGTCTCTCCTGAACCGCCACCAGTGAAGGAGGATTCTCAGAGCATCCACATCCCCATTAGTCTCCAGCAGGGCACTCTGTCTACTTCCTTCTTAAGATCTTAGCATTTCACATTTTTTTTTAACTTTTGGCCCTCCTGCACAGCCTATGGGATCTTAGTTCCCCAACCAGGGATTGAACTTGTGCCCCCTGCATTATAGTCTTAACCACCGGACTACCAGGGAAGTCCCTCACAGTTTTACAATTATGTATTTGCTCATCAGTTCATTGTCTGCTCTCCAGTGAGATACTAGCACTATGAGGGTGGGGACATCTGCTCACCATTTAAGTCTTCTATCCACCTGTCATGGCCTTTGGCTCAGAAATGAATGAATGAATGAATGAAGGGTTCATGTGGTGGTAACTAGCTCTCAGACTTGGTGGTCCAACCTGACCATCCATCCACTCCAGAAACACCCTACCTGGACCCTGGCAAATGATTTTTGAACTTTGCAAAAAGGAATGCTATCAAATGCAATGTTTATGACATATTCCTTGATTTGATTCCTTCAAATTTATTTTTATAAAATAACCAATGTATGGGAATAATGAGGCTCTTTGAATGAACTTTAGAATCTAAAGTCAGGGTTTCTAAATGATACTTCCAGCCTCCGCATTCAATCTCTGTCTATAATTTGATGTGAGCAGAGAGTATCTTAGATTCAAATGTTTTTTTTAAAATAACTCACTTTGCAGTCTTAAGATAACACCTCCAGAAGAGGTAAAGAGAAGCTTTTTAACGAGAAGTATATAACAGTGATTTCGCCAATGCAGGGTGATCTGGCCACATGACACTATGTACCATACACACACATGTCCAGCTGTGTTGTCTGACAGCTTTAGAGTCTGTGCTCTATTTCATTACAGTCTGAAAACAGTCTGTATCCATCTGAAGTCAGACTGTTCACCTGCCATTTTTTTGTGTGTTTTCTAAAAATTTTCCAAATATTTAAGAAAAGTCATTGAATCTCCCCTTTCCCTACCAGAGAACCTGGATAACTGCATTTAGTGAGCAAGTGAAGTCTTGATCTGTGGAGAGAAAAGCTAAGTGGATTTCAGGGGAGATCTGTTCAGATCAGATCTCTTAAAGCTCTGGGCAATTCTGAATCATTAGTGCTCAGCTCCAAGCATGCATGGGGCTTCACAGGTGGCTCAGTGGTAAAGAACCTGCCTCCAATGCAGGGGACTCAGATTCAATCTCTGGATTGGGAAGATCCCTGGAAAAGGGAATAACTACCCACTCCAGTATTCTTGCCTGGAGAATCCCATGCACAGAGGAGCCTGGGGGCGACAGTCTGTGGGGTCACAAAGAGTCAGACATGACTTAGTGACTGAATAACAAAAACCACAAAGTGTGCACAGGACCCTAGAATGTAGAGCCATCCTTTGGGTGTGTGGGGCCCAGGGGAAAAAGATTTTTTGAACAGTCCCGTCTACATAAAAATTTGAATCATCTGAAATCAGTGTGTAAGCACCGTTCTGGTGACCCAACCTCAGGAATCCTATGAATGAAATCCCACAAGGGGGAGAGTGAGATTGTTCTGTTAAGCGGCCACCCTCTTGAAACCAGGGCCAGTCATGGGGCTCAGCCCTGAGCCGGAGCCCCAGAGCTTCTCATGTGCTCAACCCCCACTGGATAAACAGTCAGAGTGCATCCTAACTTAAAGCCCAAGTTGGAGCTGCCACTGCCTGGGTACCACTTGAGCAAACTTCCAAACTTCTCTGTCCCTATAAATGCTCCGTATGACCGAAAATGGGGTCTGTCCACTCAGCCAATCCCCTAACACCAAGCTGACCCTGGGCTCTATGCTTTCTTCCTCGTTCCTTTTTTTTTATTACTGACAACCTTTAACATCTGCCTACATTTTATAAGTCAAAATCATACTTCATTTGTACTTTCCCTTCTCTTCACATGTTTTCATTATCATTAGAATAGCGGCTATTCCTTGAGCACCCGTAAAAATACTATAAGCTTAGAATTTTCAAGGAAGCTTAAATGTATACATAAGTGTTACAGAAAAGACAACAATAAAATATAAAATCTAATCATATGGGCACCAACCATTTAGGGGCACTTTGAAGGCATATCTATTTACTCTAGATATTATATAATTTCTAAACTACAATCTAAATGTCAGCATAAATAATAACTTCAGCTGACCTTTTCTACATGTTAATTAATCTCAGTTGGTTTTGATTAATTCCCATAAGGCTCAGGAAATAACTGCTTTTTCATTAAGTTTGGAAATTATCTGTCTTATATATCATTTACACAAAAAGTTCTAAATTATGTATTGTGGATGCTGTACTTTGCAGTAACCTATGATCTAAAAACAACAAAATGCATGTCTGGACAGAAAAGGGGAACAGAAAGGACAGCCAACTTACTGGCTATAATTCTCTTTAATGTATTTTGTTTTAGACACGCGATGCTGAGTCCAAGCCACTAATGGAACTTTGGGGAGAAAAGGAACAGGAGTGGAAATATTGAGCACAGTGGCAAGAATGATAAAACTGCATTCAATATAGAAATGTGTCCTGACTGAGAACACGCCACCTAAAGCACCCTTAAACAGAAATACATCGAGCGATGGTCATTTGTATTATTAAATTCTCTGTCCCTCCCTTTTGCCACCTCCCCAGCCCTGATCGGTCACACTGACATCCCTGAACAAGGGATGTCAAGCTCCGTTCTTTCACAGACTTCTGTGTCCTATCCCCTTTAGGGGATGCCCCACAAGTCATCTCTCACTCTTCCCCTGGAAAATCCCCGCTGTCCACTACCCTCACCCCACACGAGGTGCTTGTCCAAGATGCCTGCGTAATGACACTTCCCATCTACTCCTGTGATCACCTCTTTGTGTGGCCCCAGCCCCACACCCACCAGACCAGAGCTCCTGGCAGACAGCGTCTCGGTGCCCCAGGCCATGATGCAAGAAAGGCAGAGAACAATACTTAACAAAATCACGTGGTCAGATCCACCACCCAACCCAAGGGAAGACTGTCAAAGATCTGCTTTCTCCTGGCTCTGAACTGCCATCCCCGGAAGTCTGGCTGAGAGTAGGGATGGGGCCCTGAGATGACCCCACCCGGGCTGAGCAGTGGCCCTGGACGCTGCCCTGTCGGTGTCTGTGGTTGTTGAGATCTGACATAGGGGTCTTCCTTCAACCCTACTAAACTGCACATACAACCCCTACCATGCAACTGAAAAAACTAACAAGACAGCATTAAAGGCCTCCCTTTTATGGGATAGACTTTGCGTTTTGTTCTACATGCAGTACTGTTTTTTCCTCTTAATAGTTATCTTATTACAGAATACATCTTAAAAAATGCTCTAAAACCTTGTATACCAGTATTAAATATGCCAGAAAGCTGTTCACAAAAACTTCCCGAGCACCAATATTTGAAATAGTCATTGTGAGTTTATCTAATCTGAGTAAATCATTTATCCACAGTGATGGAATAATTCCAATTTCATTAAATCACTTCATACAAAAGATGGGATCAATAAAAGAAAAAACATGTTTAAAAGTAAAGAGTTGAGCTTACTAATTTATCAGGCAACACTAAAACTAACTTCACGATGAATAGACATAAATAAGGGGATGACAGAAGATGGGATGGTTAGACAGCATCACTGACTCAGTGGACATGAACTTGAGCAAACTCTAGGAGATAATGAAGGACAGTGCTGCCGTCCATGGGGTTGCAAAGAGTTGGACGCAACTTAGCAACTGAACAAGACAAGATACTTCCGTAACTACAGAATCATTAAATAATCACAAGAATTTTGCATCTTTAAAAAAAGGTTTTTTTTTTTAAGAAACATTCCACTCCTACCCCTGCACCTTTCACCCATACTAGGCAATGGATCACTGCATTTCAGTCACTGTAGCAAAAAGAAAAAAATGCCCAAGGGAATGAATGGCTGGCTGTCAGAGCTAGGATCTCTGAATTTTTTCTTTTTTTGCTACTGTGGGTCTGGAATTGCCTCTGTGGTTTATGACCTTCAGTGAGAGACAGTGAAGTCAGAAAAAGGATTCACTGAATCCAGAAAGGACAATCGGCCTGACAGCCGAGGAAGCTCTGGCATGCCCTGGGAAGCCGCCAGGCCACGGCTTTCTACCCAAAGGCCAGGCGGACGCCGAGTCATCAGACCCATTCACGCGCCTCCCCACTGTGGCTGCAGCCGCACCGGGCTCTCGGGCCAGCTGAACAAATAAAGGCTGAAGGCGATCGGAGTGGACGCTGGCTCCCACGCCTGCCTGGCTCTCCGAGGCCAGAGCATTCCTTTAGGATTCCCCCTCATTAACCGTCCGTGTCAGATGCGTCTCTTGAGCTGGGCTAGGATCAAACTCTGTTTCACAACATTTAGTAGATGAGACAAACAGAGAAGACGATATGTACATTTTTAAAACCTAAATCTTCAAATCAGCCTTTTGGGCTACCATTGGTCTGCTTGCTTCCAGGAACCAAACCCTAAGAGGAACGGAAAGACACATGTGCCCCCGTGGCTGATTCATGTTGATGTATGGCAAAAACCACCACGATATTGTAAAGTAATTAGCCTTAAAATAAATTAATTAGTTTAAAAAAAAAAGAAATCCTTCGCCTATTGAGCAGTATTGAGGACCGGGAGAAATAGCTACAGATAGACAATGACAAATGCACATAAAATCACACTTTTTCTGCCACTACTTCTTGCTCTTTTAGAATCAGAGAATCAGTGCAAAAGTCTGAATGAATGCAATGAATGAACAAATAAGAAAGATGCTTTTATTATACTGTTGTTTAGTCACTAAAGTGAAAGTGAAGTCACTCAGTCGTGTCCGACTCTTTGTGACCCCATGGACTGTAGTCTACCAGGCTCCTTCGTCCATGCGATTTCCAGGCAAGAATATTGGAGTGGGTTGCCATCTCCTTCTCCAGGAGACCTTCCCGACCCAGGGACTGAACCCAGGTCTCCTATATTATAGACAGACACTTTACCGTCTGAGCCAGAAAGTGAAAATGAAAGTGAAGTCCCTAAGCCGTGTCCAACTCTTTTGGAACCCCATGGACTGCAGCCTGCCAGGCCCCCCTGGTTTTGCTTGGAATTTTCCAGGCAAGAATACTGGAGCGGACTGTCAATTCCTTCTCCAGGGGATCTTCCGGACTCAGGGATTGAACCCACCTCTCCTGCATCTCCTGCATTGGCAGGTAGATTCTTTCCCACTGAGCCATCTGGAAAGCCTTTTATTACACTGTTTACACATAAATTTCCAAATCACTCTTGGCCAATAAGACCAAGACATTGATCATCAAAAGTGTCGCAGGAAGGGAAAGGTATTTATTTATTAAGCTTGGTTATGCACCTGCAGTGTCCATATATTACTTTGTTTAATCCAACCCACAGCACTGAGGACTGTGGATTATTATCCCCGTGTAAATGAGGAAAGTCCACATACAACAGTGCTCATCAGATCAGTTAAAAACCTCTATTTTTGTGTTCTCAAGTCTAACTTCCTAGTCCCAGCCTGTATCTCTGACTGTTCTTTAGAAACTTCCGTGAAGCTTCTTCGCTGTACATGTGCACTCATCATGTCAGAAGCTGAGCTCACCATGCCCAGACTGGTTTTGCTGCCTTTTTCCTCTCTGACTCGGCAGACGGCAACTTGGGTTTCTTCCACCAGCTAAGCTCACCACCCAACTGTCAGCTTTGCTGACCCTAATCCTCCTCCCAAGACCAAGTCTATCACTTCTTTCTCTGAATTAATTCTCAGATGTCTGTCCCTCTTTCATCCCACTGTGGAGGCCCTGGGTCATGCTCTGGTCCTCCACGGGGGCTACCCAAGCACCAGCCTCCCCCGTGTCCCTAACTGAAGTCTCCCCCTCCCTTGCACACACCAATGTCAACTAACCCTCTGTCTTCCCTTTGCTGTGTCCTTCCTTGCCTCCATCAACACTGCAATAAGCACAGCCCATCTTCCTCCACCCTGGCAAACCCTGGTCCCCGAGTGTCTGCAGCCACACCCTCTGCTCCAGCCACATTTCTGTCTTCTCTTCACCTGAAGGAATAGCAGCCCTGGCCCATCTGTAGCTCAGAGTCAACCTTCGCCCAATGCAAATTATGATGACAATGATGATGATGCCAGGACACCCTTCACTGAGCACTTACTCCATCCTGGTCAGTGGAAAAGTACTGTGCCTTCCTCTCATGGAATCCTTAGATCCGTAAAGCACAAAGTCATCCTATGTCTGCTTTTTCATCCCCAAATGAGGAAGCCTAGGCTCAGAGAGATGAAGGCCACTTGGCTACGACCTGAAGAAGCAGAGTCACACCCAACTTCAAAGTTGCTGCTTCCCTTTTCACTCCAGTCCTTATCAATCTCACTCTTGTATAAACTCTCATATCCACCCTCAAGCAATTAATACCTACATAAGCTTAGCACTTATTTCTCATTATGGTTTTATGCATGTTACTTTAATATCTACTTGGGGTGATGTTGTCCAGTAAGATTATTGAGACCAGGAATCTGTGTACATTTTTATTACCACCCCCAGCCCACCTTGGCCACTGCCTTCCACAGTATAATTAAATATACACTCAAGCACTTATTTATAATCAAAATTAACAAAGAAGGGTTTGTCAGCAACCCTTTTTAATTCTTGGTTGCATTTCAACAACTGTGCCACTAGGTGGCACTATAACATCACTTAAAGCTCAATAGGCCTCAATGGGCAGCCTGAACCCTTTAGGGGTGCCTCCAAGGTCCTCCTCTATTGCAGATGAAACAACTGCTGGAGATGTAGAAGGATGATAAAACAAATAACATAAAAGGTGTTACTCAAAGAGTAGACAATCCAAGGAGACCGGACTGCAATGGCAGAGTGTTTTCTTGTACCTTAATTTCACCTCACTTAATGAAGGAACAAATTGGTCAGTTAAGTCTGTAATATCCCTGACTCAGGATTTTTAGCTGTTTTAAAAAAATTTTTAATGGAGGTAAAATGGATATTATTTATGTTTTCATTAATATAAGCAGGACAATAACTTGTTCTTCCAAATCATTTAAAATTCATTTATTAATGTCTTTTAATTTGATAAATAGGCTGTATTTTTGTATCACTTTTTTCCAGTTTTTTGGGGGGAGGGCCACACCTCAAAATTTGTGGGATTTTAGTTCCCTTGGGCCCATGGCAGCGAAAATACAAAGCCCTAACCAGTGGACTGACAGGTTAATTCTCCATGGGATACATCTTATACAGTGCTGTATCAAGTATATCATTAAAACTGGAAGAAAGGGAATTCCCAGGATCTCAGTTCCATTCCTGGTTGGGGAATTAAGATCCTGCAAGCCAAGCAGCAGAGCCGAAAAAAAAAAAAAAAAAAGATAAAAAAGATGTACAGCATAATGATTCAATTCACATACATCATGAAATCACAATAAGTTTAGTGAACATTCCTCATCTCATATAATATAGATCAAAAAGAAAAGAAAAAAGTTTTTTCTTAAGTGGAAGCTTGATGCAATGGGAAAAAGTGCTGTCCTGAGAACTAGAAGACATGGCTTTGCTACTGAATGATAAACAAGGTCACTCACTTATTATACAGGATAGGGAACGCCAATATCTTATAGTAACCTGTTTGGAAAAGAATCTGAAAAAGAAAGTGTGTGTGTGTGTGTGTGTAACTGAATCACGTTGCTATACACCTGAAACACTGTAAATCAATTATACTTCAATTTAAAAAAAAAAGTCACCCCTTGATCCAGGTCATGGAACACTGGTTTTCCCATCTTCATAAATGGTGTAACATTAGCCCAGCATCATACCCCTCCAAGTACCATGGTCTTCAGTCCAGACCTCCCACCAGGGCGACTACAGTAGCCTCCTGACAGGTTTTCTCTAATAATTCTCCCTGCCCCTTGTCGCCTTCAATATATTCTTCGAAGAGCAGCCAGCATGTTCTTATAACATAAATCCAACCTGTGTCTACTCCGAACATCTTTCAAAGCCTTGCCTATCCTTCAGGATATGCTGTATCTGGTTTTTCAATTGCGTCCCTTACCACTGGCTCCCTCCCCTACATGATCAAACCCTGCTGGCCACCTCGTGGCCCATCCAACACACCAGCCCATCTCCTTCTTACTTCAGGGCCTGAGTAGGGGCTGTTGTCTCTGCCCAAACACTTACGGTGGTTTGAAGCGTGGCCTCAAAAAGATACGTTTATGCCCTAAGCCTGGAACCTGTGGATTTTGCCTTGGGTGGCAAAAGATGTAATAAACCTAAGGATTTTGAGACGACAACTTTTGTTCTGTGTTACCCAGGTGGGTCCTAGAGGCCATTACAGGTATCTTTATAAGAGGGACATGTATCTTTATAAGAGGGACATGGAGGAAGATTTGGTCCAGACACCCAGGAGAGAAGGTGATGTGATGATAGAGGCAGAGACTGAAGTGATGTAGCCACAAGCCAGGGCTGGAAGAGGCAGAGAATTGGGTCTCCATCTTGCCTATGGAGAGAACACGCCAGGCTTCCCCTAGGCCATCACTGGGTGACCTCTGGTTCCACCAGGTCCAAGATATCTTTGCACCATCCAGCACACACACATAGGCTTCTGTACAAAATCAAGTTAGGGCACTAGATTATCCACCTGGAGAAGAAAGGGTCTTCATATGTTCTTTTCCCTGATGCATCTGAAATGTCCAGACCACCCCACATCTGGCACTCATCAGGCACCCAGTAGGAACGGGCGGAAGGTGAGTCTGTCTTGCTTGATGGACTCCCAGCTCCAGGCCACAAGGACCCACCTCTTTACCCCCAAAGCCTCACAGCCTCCTCGGATGCCTGGCACATGGTGAATGCTCAATGACTGTTTGCTGAATGAATGGAAGAAATTGTTCTTGCTGTTGTTGTTCAGTCGCTCAATCTTGTCCGACTCTTTGCAACTCCATGGACTGCAGCACGCCAGGCTTCCCTGTCCTTCACTATCTCCCCAGGTTTGCTCAAACTCATGTGCAATAAGTCAGTAATGCCATCCAACCATCTCATCCTCTGTCGCCCCCTTCTCCTCATGACTTCAATCTTTCCCAGCATCAGGGTCTTTTCCAGTCAGTCGGTTCTTCACATCAGGTGGCCAAAGGAGCTTCAGCTTTAGCATCAGTATCAGTCCTTCCAGTGAATATTCAATGTTGATTTCCTTTAGGATTGACTGGTGTGATCTCCTTGCAGTCCAAGGGACTCTCAAGGGTCTTCTCCAGCACCACAATTCTAAAGCATCAACTCTTCGGTGCTCAGCCTTCTTTATGGCATAGAAGGAATGAATGGCTAATAACTGAGTGATTTGCAAATTCATATATGTGTGACAAAGGAGTGAAAAACAAAAAAACAGCACTCGACACAGTTGTTTCCCCGTGGATTTCTTAGCAACTTAGGGAAAATGGCATGTGAAAGGAGAAATACAATTTTCTCTCCTAAAAACTCTGTAATTCACTTTAACTAATTTAGTCACGCTACCTTGGCATGAAACAGCTGTTCTCATAGTCACAAACTCTGCTCCCAAGTTCCTGTGTGGAAGATGCCCTGTGTGGAAATGCACCTTATTTCTTACCACCACCACCAAGGCTGACTCCACTTTGGTAATGACCCTGACCCTCTCAAGTTCAGCCTAGTCCCACATTTGCTGAGCTCTGCACCCGCCTGGCCACGGTTCACACTGGGTCGCAGAGCTCAGCAATCATCGTTGCTGTGGGATTGAACTGAGTGTGCGCGCGAACACACACACACACACACACACACACACACACACACACTCAGGATTGAACTCCACCCAGGAGACCAAGGGCACGGCTGTAAAACCACTGCCCGTTTAATGAGGTGACTGACTGGGGCAGACATGCCAAAATCTACCTTCAGACCCAACCTCGTCACTGGGTTTTCTTGATGAGGTTTCATACAGTTAGCCTGTTTGGTAAATAATAGAGGCAAGCTATTTAATAAAAGTAGCAGGCAAATATAGGCTTGCTTTCCTTTTTCAAGCACAGATGTTGGGTTTAAAGAGTGAGGGTGTCAGCATACCAACAGCCACGCTAATTAGTTGGAGTTATTCCTCTACATTGTTTAGTTGCTAAGTCATGTCCAACTCTTTGCAACCCTATGGACTGTAGCCCACCAGGGTCTTCTCTCCATGGGATTCTCCAGGCAAGAACACAGGAGTGGGTTGCCATGTCCTTCTCCAATTCCTCTATATTATGTGAGTGCTAGGTCACTTCAGTCCTATCCAACTCTTTGCGACTCTATGGACTTTAGACTGCCAGACTACTCTGTCCATGGGATTCTCCAGGCAAGAATACTGGAGTAGGCTGTCAAGCCCTCCTCCAGGGGATCTTCCCAGCCCAGGGATCAAACCCACATCTCATATGTCTCCTATGCTGGCAGGTGGGTTCTTTGGAACAGCCTGGGAAGCCCCATTCCTCCATATGGATATTGGCTATTAATGATATTATTAATAGGCCGAATGATATAAAGTGATATCTCCTCTCTACACCCAGGTCTCCCACGCCTTGTTTAGAAATAGGGATTCAGTCTTTTAACTTCTGTATGTTTTCCAGTCTTTAAAATTTAAGGATAATATTTATGACAAGGGGAACTCCTTTAACCAGCTAAACCAGTTACAAGCTGGCAGGTGGCAGGCTGAATTCTACCAGGAAATTTGTTTAATTATTAGGCACTATGGTTTTTTTTTTTTTCAACATTTTATTTATTTATTTATTTTCTCTTTTTTTTTAGTGGTTTTTGTCATACATTGACATGAATCAGTCATGGATTTACGTGGTTTTTTTTTTTTTTTAATGCTAATCCGTTTACATGACAAAAGGACCACGCAGCCCCGCACAGTCCCCAAGGCTGAGGCCCCTTTCTGGGACCCCTCACTCAGGTCACCTGCTGTCACCTCAAGGCACCTGCACGTGTCCGCTCAGGTAAGGCTTCGCATATCAGATGATTCTCCAGCAGAGACCCAGTGAACTAGGGAGTCGGTCCTCGGAGAAGAAAGATGCAGCAAGAAAAGGAAGACATCAAAACCAAATCACAAAGAGGTGGTGACAGACTAAATCTGCCAACTTCTCTGTTGTCACTGGAATTTGCTTCCATCAAAATGTAACATAATCGACTTGCGCAAGCTTTGAGAACATGAAAACAATTGCTCCGAACCACTTATCGGGCTACAGTTATAGAGTGTACTAGAACACAGATGTGTGAGTGATAAAGAGGCTGAATTCTAGGGCTTTGTGTGCAAACCATCTAACGATATGAAAAATGTTAATGACAGCTAAAACTTCCCAAGGAAATGCCATTTTTATCATGGACTGCAAGCTCTTAGGAGTGGAAGGGACAAGTGATTGAGGCTGCAGGAAATAATACCTGTATGTATGCATGAGGCAAGTGCTCAGGGCTGGTGCACCGGGAAGACCCAGAGGGATCGGGTGGAGAGGGAGGTGGGAGTGGGGATCGGGATGGGGAATACATGTAAATCCATGGCTGATTCATGTCAATGTATGGCAAAAACCACTACAATATTGTAAACTAATTAGCCTCCAACTAATAAAAATAAATGGAAAAAAAAATACCTGTATGTATTTTGGTGATTTCAAATTCCCAAAAGAAAGACTGGTTTGCTAATGTGTGATTTTTGGTTTCCAAATCAAAAATAAACTAAGTCAGATCGTGAGTTTTAAGCCATTTGACCTTCTTGTGTATAAAACTACCAAACTATAAAGTTCTATTGACTTAACAGTTACAAGACTCCCTTGAATGGAAAACAATATATATTTTCTTCTGGAAAAAAATATAGAAGGTGTCTTTATTATCAAGCGAGTTACTAAAGCAACCTTATAAAAGGTTCCATCCTGGTCTGTGATGACATGTATGTAATTTTCCCTACAAGAAGACATCCATCAAAAACACAGCGATTTCTCCCTTGAAACTGTTGTACTGCGCTCAGTTGTGTCCAACTCTTTGTGACCCTGTGGACTGCAGCCCGCCAGGCTTCTCTGTCCGGGGGATTCTCCAGGCAAGAATACCGGAGTAGGTTGCCATTCATTCCCTCCTCCAGAAGATCTTCCCACTGAAACCGATAAAGAATAATTTGATATCCTACCCAATGTTATGTCACTAATATCCCTAAAGAGGGACTATAACGGGGTTTGGGGAAATGTTATGCAGAGTCGCAAAATATTTTAGAAACCAATTAAGTTACTGTCATATGTGAAAAGTCACACCCACATCACAGAACCATAGGCTGTTAGGAGGACAGGACCAGTCCTCTAGTACAAACTCTTAATTCCCAGGTGAGGGCTCTGAACTCCTCCCCTAAAACCAAAGGGGTAATTCCCAGTGTCCTATCCTCAGACTCAAGGTCTTTCCAGGATGCTACTAAACCTTTAAAAGATCTAAATACAGCAATGGCCATGTTCCCTTCTGTGGCTCAAAGTGCTTATTCACACTTTGAATATCACCTACCTGATATTCACAAAAAAGTCTAAACTCGGTGAGATGCTCACTTACTAACAGGTTTACACGTTGTGTGTAAAAAGGCTTGGAAGAGAGACTTCCTACTAATTCTATTCCCATTTCCCTCGGACCTGGCAGGTCTTCCCACATACATGCTGCTTATAGCCTGGCTACCAGCTCAGCCTCCCAAATCCTGTCCAGGCTCAAATCTGAATTTTAAGTTACTGATTTAAGTGTGTTAACTACCTATTAGGTGCCATCTACTGTGATCATCTCAAAGAAATACCTCCAAAAATGACTCTCAGCTCTCAAAGAGGAGAAACTAATGTAGGCAACAAATATTTCTAGAGCATCCACTACGAGCCAGGAACCAGCATAAACATTTTACATGTGTCCTTTACAACCACTTTGAAGGAGAACATGCTTACAATCTAATCAAGAGGGGCAGACACATCCACAGTCGAACCCAGAGGTAAAGGTCAGAGCGCAAGAAACATCACAGAGGGAACCAGGTTCACATTAGGGGGCCATCCGCACTGTCTGGGACCAGGCAGGGGACCTTGTGGGGGGTGGAGTCTCTCCCGAGTTCCTTTGGAGAGGACAGGAAAGATGGAGACCGAGTGGAAGTGGGAAAGCATCCCAGAAAAGGGTAGAGGGGATGTGTCATAAAATCAATAAATATTGAGTGATTGCTTTCTGGTCGTGAATCCCTGGATGATTTATCATGCTGCTTCTAGAGCTGACTCATTGGAAAAGACCCTGATGCTGGGAAAGATTGAAGGCAGGAGGAGAAGGGGGCGACAGGGGATGAGATGGTTGGATGGCACCAGTGACTCGATGGACATGAGTTTGAGCAAGCTCTGGGAGTTGGTGATGGACAGGGAAGCCTGGCGTGCTGCAATCCATAGGGCCGCAAAGAGTTGGATACGAGTGAGTGATTGAACAAAAACAAACAAAAAGTTTTTCAGTATTATCTAAATGGTCTATAATAATTGTATACGAATATTACAATAAAAACTGCTATAACCATTAAAAAAAAAAGGTAGAGGAGTGGGAATATTTAGATTGTGTTTGGGGGGACAGTGGGAGGGACAGTGAGTGACCCAACTGATGCAGTGGGAGACGGTCCAAGGGGAGGTGATGGTGATTACCGATGAGAACACAGGTGGAGGCTGGTCTGTGAGCCTCCAGCAATGCAGGGATGAGACTGAAGGAGCCCCCTTGGTTCCTGCCCTTAGATGCATTCCAGTCCAGTTCAGTTCAGTTCAGTCGCTCAGTCGTGTCCGACTCTTCCAGACCCATGGACTGCAGCACGCCAGTCCTCCCTGTCCATCACCAACTCACGGTGTTGACTCAAACTCATGTCCATTGAGTAGGTGATGCCATCCAACCATCCCATCCTCTGTCGTCCCCTTCTCCTCCCACCTTCAATCCCTCCCAGCATCAGGGTCTTTTCCAATGAGTCAGTTCTTCGCATCAGGTGGCCAAAGTATTGGAGTTTCAGTTTCAACATCAGTCCTTCCGATGAACACCCAGGACTGATCTCCTTTAGGATGGACTGACAACATGTGGTCTACTGGAGAAGGGAGATGCATCCCAACTCCACCTCAAACCCCAGCTTCTGTCTCCACTGAAACTCTCGCCCAGCCTGGCTCCCCAACTCTTACTAAAGACACAGCAGCTTTGATTTGGGGCTGGACAAACCACTCAGTCAGCTGTTCAACCAGAAGGGGAGTCACTTCCCTCTTAGGAAGGCCCCGCTGTTCCACTCCAGGGCTGTGCCCCTTGGAAAGAGCCTCAACCCTCATAATTCAGCTTATTCCTGTTTCTATCGTCCATCTTGAGCTGTCACTGCGGCAACTGGAGAGATGGCATGAGAATGGCTGGCTGCCTCCCAAACCTCCTCCCGGTTATGCACAAGCCACGCCCCCAAATTCCTAGCTGGAGAACGTCACCAGCGCCTCGCAGCCATCACCAGGGATCCATCTGTGCCAGGAAGGGCAGAGGTTGACCGGTGTTGTGCACACAGCTCTCCCCGACCACCCAGAAACCGAGACAAAGACAGCGGTTCACGACGACAGAGGCCCGCCCCTGTGAGCCCTCCTGACCCACCTCGCTGAAGGTCTGGTGATCAGAGACAGCACATCCTCTACAGATGCAAATGCCCGTGATGGTTCCACAGCCCAAGGACACGGAAGACAAAGCACCAAGGGAGTAAATGTGAGGAAACCCAGGCTTGGGCAGATTCAAGCGGCCACGGGGGGCTCCCGAATACTAGGGTGAGAACTGGTGTTTGAACCCAAGTGTCATCCTCTTCTCCTGGACACGGGGCAGGTGCTGGGGCTGAGACCAGACATCTGGAAGTGGTCCCTGCTCCTTCCAAGTGAAAGTGAAAGTATTAGTCACTCAGTTGTGTCTGACTCTTTGTGATCCCATGGAGGTCACTGCAGTCTGTCAGGCAAGAATACAGGAATACAGGAGATACAGGCATACAGGAATATAAGAGGAATACAAGGAGATACAAGAATACAGGAATACAGGCAAGAATACAGGAGTGGGTTGCCGTTTCCTTCTCCACGGGATTTTCCTGACCCAGGGATTGAACCCAGGTCTCTTGTATTGCAGGCAGATCCTTTACTGTTAGGGACACCCACCTCTTCCATATATAACCAAGTTATTTAAAACTTGGAAATCCAGGGTTCCCCGTGGTGACCGATGGACATAACAATCCTTCTGGCTTCAGAACTGCTATGGACCGAGGGCAGGATTTCTCAACCTTGGCACTACTGGCATTTGAGGACGGATAGCTCTTTGATGGGGGGCTGTCCTATGCATTGTAGATATCAGACAGTCACGGCCTACGAACCACTGGAACCAGGAGCACCACCAAACCTCCATGCAGGTGTGTCAGTTAAAAAAAAAAAAAAATTTCCAAACATCATTAAGTCAGAGGACCACACCTACCTGGCTTCATCTTTGTTCTGTGGCATTCCCCCATTCCTGCCATGGAGCTGATCCCTCCATTTCTCTGGTACCTCAAGCTCCAAGGGTCTTAAAATCTTGGCTTGCAATCTTGGCACGCTTACGTGGACAACCTCATAAAAACACCAGGCTTTTTTTCCTGACTATTGGGTCCACTGATATGAAAAATGTTAAAGCATTTCTTAGGCTGGTCGTTTTTAGGGTCCTAACTTTGCTTTCTGGCAAATGTAGTTTTTATATTTTATCATGGGGACTTCCCTGGTGGTCCTGTGGTTAAGACTTCACCCTCCAATGCAAGGGGTACGGGTTCCAATCCCTAGATGGGAAGCTAGGATCCCATGTGCTTCACAGTCATGAAAACATTAAACAGAAGCAATACTACAATAAATTCAACAAAGACTTTAAAAAATAAATAAATCATAAAAGTGGCTGGGGAAAAAGCTCAAGATAGATTCTGATCACCAAAAGTTGTGATGTATTGAAGAAACAAACCAGTTGAGGCAGAAAGGGATTTGTCATAACTTAAGCTCAACAAGGGCTTCTCTGGTGGCTCAGTGGATAAAGAGTTGGCCTGCAGTGCAGGAGAATCATGTTCGTTCCCTCACGTGGGAAGATCCCCTGGAGTAGGAAATGGCAACCCACTCCAGTATTCTTGCTTGTCCATGGAGAAGTCCATGGACAGAGGAGCCTAGTGGGCTACAGTCTATGGGGTCACAAAGAGTCGGACACGACTAAGTGACTAACATGACATGACGTGAAGCTCAACAAGGAAGCTGCTTACTGCAAAGGACTTGACAAACGAACCACACACATACTGTATAACTACTGTGTGAAAATAAAGCAATACTGTGGGAGATATACACGGTCCTTTCTCTCAGAAAGGTAATATTTTGCATCCTTGTGGACTGATCTTTATGGAATTGTGCTTTTTGAGCATCACACACAGCCCTATTGGATCCATCTGAACACGTTTCAAAAACCATTGACCTGACTCAAAATTGTCTAAAACTTCTGAAATGTACTCTTTTCTTGTAATACAGTGGGAGTGTTTTTAACCAACGGGATGGTTTGATCTAATAGTCCCAGCACAGGTGAATTAGTGTCTGCCAACTGCTGCTGTCAAGATATGTGAGAGAGGTTTATAAATAAATGTTCAAGAGACCCCATATACTGTAACCAAGAGGGTTATTACTCTCAGGACAGAGAATAGAGTGTGGTCATGAAAAGCACTGTCCTGGGTGGACTTGAGCAGGGGGCTCAATTGTTCTATGCTGATGTCTTCGGCTCTGCAAAGATGGTACCGTAAGATGGGAAGAGAGTTATTGTGAGGGATCGGTGAGCTAAAGCATTTTGAGCACGTCAGACCAGTGCCTGGAATATAAGGAGCATATGATACATGCAACTGTCACTTCGATTATGGAACACCATTCCACAAGGTTATAAAAGACGTCCAAGAGTCATGTGGTCAAATGTCTAGAAACACTACTTTAAACAAAGTTAAGTAGTTTTTTCTTAACTCACTGCAGTATTAATACTTCTCAACTAGTGCTTTTAAAACATGAATATCAATATGGCGACCCAGCATGGGCCGTGTACACCAGGACCCTTTCTGTACAAGGTGATTCAACAAAATTTTAAGTGAACAATACATTATTGATGACAGTGGATAGGATGCTGGGTGGAAGATCTCTAGAACTTATTCATCCTGCATAATAGAAGCTTTACGCCCTTTGATTAGTAATTTCCCATTTTCCCCTCCCACCACCCATGCTGAATTTTACATGACTCACCCGAGATCCCTTTTCAGGAAAACACTGGCAAAGAGAGCAATCTCTTCCTCCACAGACACCGATAAACTTCTTTCCACCCTAGAAAGTGAAGCATTGGTTTAGTCAACCAGTGTTCATTACCTAGCTGGGTACACGATACATACATTATAGCAAGTACTATTGGTTTCTCTAACTCATGAGATGTCCACAGTATAGTTTTATCTCTGAGTCTCTGAAAAGACTAATACAGATATATAAAAAGGCAAAGAACTTACACTGTGGCTTGTTAATCAACGGGTTGATGAATTGGAAGTTTGGGGTTGATATATATATGCTGTTGACACTATGTATAAAATAGATAACTAGTGAGAACCTACTTTAGAGCTCAGGAAACTCTATTCAGTGCTCTGTGATGACCTAAATGGGAAGGAAATCCAAAAACAAAGGGATACATGTATATATATAACTGATTTTTCTGTACAGCAGAAACTAACAAAACATTGCAAAGCAACTATACTTAAAAAAAGTTAATTAAAAAAGAGTTTTTTAAAAGAGTTGATGATTATGTGAGCAGGATAAAAGTTTACATGAGTTAGGTTTTTTTTTTTTTTAAAAAAAACCTCCTTTGAAGTCATTTATGTTTAACCAGAATCTTCTACGATTTGTCTCTCTTGCTAAGAGTTTGTTTACCAAGTTGTGAACAATTTTAGAATGTTAACTATGCAGCTGGGAAAACCACACGTATACCACAGTGTCTAACTTAAATTATAAGAGTGACTCTTCTTCCAAGACTCTCTTCCTTTACCTCCAAGACCAGCTAGGGCATGTGTCCCCCAGGGAGGCCATCGTGGATCAGCACTGCCATCACAGTCTTGCACTTGAATTAAAACTCTTCCTCCTACAGCTGGCCGACACCCCAAGGCGGCTCCTCTGACGTGTCTCTCAAACCGAAAGCTCCTGAACTTTGAGTAATTTGGGCCTTTTCCCCACTTCTAACTAGCTCTTCTACCACAGTCTTTAGAAAGTTAAATTACAACATGATCACATGTTTTCTTAACTTTAACCCATCCTACACATACACACACACCCATGGGAAGAATCAGCCCCATTTTCTCACAAACCCTCACTATGGACGTGGCAAGTCGTCAGTCACTTCAATACAAAAGTACAGTCGTAGAGGAATGGTGTCCATAAGGAGACCCTTAATGACAGCCAGAATGGCATATGTGCAGTGAAAACACACCCAGCACTGACTCGTTCGCGGGGCTCAGGGCTGCATGTTCAGAGGGAAAAGTTGGTAGAACAGCTCTCGGTGCTGGGAGCTGAGGGTATGGCTAGGACCACGTGTGTCCTGATAAGCCACTTCAGTTGTGTCCAACTCTTTATGGACTGGAGCCCGCCAGGCTCCTCTGTCCATGGGAAGAATACTGGAATGGGTTGCCCTGCCCTCCTCCAGGGGATCTTCCTGACCCAGGGACTGAACCTGTATCTCTTGCATCTCCTGCATTGGCAGGTGGGTTCTTTACCACTCGTGCCATCTGGGAAGCCCCAGATAGGGCCACACACTTCTATAAATAATAGATCTTTTAAAACTAACAACAGTGAAAACTTTAGCCTTCAGACCAACACATAATGGGGAAACATCACACAACTGAACCAATACGTACTGTTCTCTTTTTTAAAATTGGGGTGTATTTGCTTTACAATGATGTTGTGTTGGTTTCTGCTGTTTGACAAAGTGAATCAGCTATCAGTCAGTTCAGTCGCTCAGTTGTGTCCAACTTGTTGTGACCCCACGGACTGCAGCACACCCGGATTCCCTGTCCATCACCAACTCCCAGAGCTTGCTCAAACTCATGCTCACTCCACTGAGTCGGTGATGCCCTCCAACCATCTCATCCTCTGTCGTCCCTTTCTCCTCCTGGCCTCAATCTCTCCCAGCATCAGGGTCTTTTCCAATGAGTCAGTTCTTCGCATCAGGTGGCCAAAGTATTGGAGCTTCAGCTTTGGCATCAGTCCTTCCAGTGAATCAGCTATATGCATACATATATTCCCTTCCTGTGGCCTTGCCACGGCCTCTCCCCATTCCCGCCCCCTCCAGGCCACCACAGAGCACTCAGATGAGCTCCTTGGGCTATGTAGCAGGTTCCCACCAGCTGTCTGTTTTATATATGACAGTGCACATTCGTCAATCTCCCAATTCATCCCCACCCCCGTGTCCATGTATCTCTTCTCCATGTCTGCGTCCCTATTCCTGCCCTGGAACTAGATCTATCTGTACCACTTCTCTAGATTCCACATATATGCATTAATATACAAAACTTGTTTCTCTCTTGGCGACCTAATTACGCTTAAAAGATTCTGCACAGCAATACGCACAGTTCAGATAGAAGATAATATATATACATATATATACTATACATAAATATACAAACACATTTATGTAAAATATACACGAGTATACATGTATATGTATGAAATGCACAAATGTATACATATCCCCTTCATTACATATACATGTACAAAAGTATACAGCCCCATATACATACAGAAGTGCATATGTATATGTGATGTGAGGGAAAGGAGTCTAAGTGGCATATTTTTCTTTTCAATTATATGATTAAGACCTCCTTTTTCTTGAAAAATATGCTCAGAAACAATAAAATATTTTGATTAATCATTAATTAAAAATACATTTTTATAAGCATAACTCTTATGGGTCATTGAAAAATACATAAAAATTTGAATCTTGACAAGAGCTAAGGAATCAGATAATTTAAGTTAAAAAATGTAATTGAAGTTTCAGAAACATATACCTCTTGAGCTTTGGGTAACACTGTTATCTATGAATGCAGAAATGTTAAGTTAAAAACCCTGATAAGGTTAAAAAAAAAAAAAAACCATCAAATGTTCAGGGCCAGGTCAGGACAGCATGAAAGCACTTGAAATAACTATTCTGAACACTTGGGTTCATTTAAGGTTGGGATTCAGTACTATGTGTTCAGTGAAATATCAAAACAGCCAGAGAAAAAAGGTCAGTTGATTAGATGGCTTGATAATAGAGGCAAGTTTGTTATTTTTTAAGCTTTATTATGCTAAGCATTATTGAGATATTTGTAGGAAAATTATATTTCAGAGAAGAATCAGTTTAAAGTAGATTAGTAGAATTCTAATAAAGAAACACATATAAAACTTCAACTTGGACCAATAAAAGAAAAAAGCAAGAGGCAATTTTAGTCCCCACAAAGTTCTTCTACATCAGACATATCCCAACAAATATCACTTTAAAGGAGGGAGGCATCTATAAAGGAAGAAACTGTACCTCAGAACCAGATTGTATAACCTCATTAAAAAGAGATAAAGACGGTATTTCAGGCAAGTCAACATTCAAAGTACAAACCACATTTGTACTAGCATTCTCAAAATATACTAGCATTCTCAAAAACCAATGTTACTCTTCAAAGAGAAAAAAATAAAACTCATTATCTGTTTTATCCTAGATATTTTAAACAAATATTTGTTGCATAGAAAGTTCAAGAAAATATTTTACTAATTTCTAGATTAATGATCTGTTCTGCATTTGTGCTTTTATAGGTCTTTTTTAAACAAATAACATATGTACATGATAATTCTATCAGTTCAAAACAGTGTAATGGAAAAAGAAATTTTCTCTTCTAACTCTGGTCCCCAGTTCCTTATCCTAAAGATAACTGCTCACCTCAAGTCCATGTCTGGGCATTTATGAGTATATTTATTAATACACAATGACCAAACACACACACACTTTTGGTGATTTTGTCCTTGTTCTGTTTTTATGCAACAGGTATATTTCTTTGTACCTTGCTTTTCTCACTTATGTCTTCAAAGTCATTCTGAATTACTGCACATGGCTACCCATTAAACAAAATATTGGGTCGGCCAAAAAGTTTGCTTGGGTTTCTCTATAACATCTTACAGAAAAACCCAAATGGACTTTTTGGCCAACTCAATATTATAACTTATTTAGTTAGTCCTTATTAATGGACATGTAATTATCTCGCCTCTTGCTTCTGAATGCTACCTTTAAACTAATATTCTTATGCACATATATTTAATCATGTCAGAATAAATATATACAATAAATTTCAAATAAGGAAATTGCTATGTCAATAGGCACATGCATTTAAAATCCTGATAGATGATGCCAAATTGACTTTCCATGGAGATTTTATCAATTTATATCTCTACCTTTAAAATCCACCAACAGTACAGTCTCTCTCTGTGGGAAATCTCTAGAATCTCTGCACACCAGAAGCTGGCAGGAAGAGCCAAGATAGAATAATCTTTGTTCAGGTGTTATATGCACTCATATGAAACATAAAGAAGTGAAGGAGGTAAAATTTAGCACTCTATAGACTTTTATAATAGAAAAAAAGAACATAATACAAAAGAAACTTTAAAAAGTCAGGTAAGAGGAAAAATGATCCACAAACATATATTTAAGTGTGTTTCTTTTCATTACTTGAGGTGATGCTCTGAAATGCCTGTGAACTAAGCTGGGCAGGTTTTATCAGGCCCATTTCCCATAGGAGTAAACTGAGTCTATAATAGGTTATGAGATGAATCCCTGGCAGAGGAACCCAGGGCATCCTAATCTTTAATGCATGTGCTTTCTGCTCATGACTAAAAGAGAAAGGAGAATGAATGGCAACTTTCTATTTTGATTCACTTTGAAAAGACCTATGATAACTTGAATCACAGAAGCTGGACTGGATAGGTCCAAGCTACAGGATGGATAGACAGAAGATGTATTTATTAGTGTGATTTAAACCAGTTTGACTGTCTCAAGGTCAACCTGAATACAGACTGCCTCCAATAGCATTTCCTAGAAGTGTCTGAAGTTGGGTTTAATCACTTAGATTCTCTAGAGAGGAGCAGAACAGAATGTTCAAGGCTTATCCTTCTCCTGAGTTAAAATGTTCAAATTTAATTTTATACTTCTTGATTTAATCTTGTAATGGCCCAGCTGCTTCCTTCTGCCCTCTGAAAAAAGTTTTGAAAAAATAGCTCTTTTATAAAACAAAGAAATGTCTAATACCTAGGAAATTTTGTACTAGTCTTGATGGTAGGATATAAAAGAAATCTTACAGCCCATTTAATTCAACACTTCATTTTTACAAATGAGAAAAAAGCCCCAGAGAGTGACTTGTTTAAAAATATAATAAAGAACACAAACAAAACCCAAAGGTAGCTGAAGGAGAGAAACATAAAGATCAAACCTGAAATAAATGAAATAGAGACTAGAAAACAAGAGAAAAGATCAATGAAACTAAAAACTGGTTCTTGGGAGAAACCTTTAGCCAAACTCATCAAGAAAAAAAGGAGAGGGCTCAAATCAATAAAATTAAAAATGAAAAAGAAGTCACAACTGACACGACAAACTCAAAGGATCATAAAAGGCAATTATATGCCAATAAAATGGGCAACTTGGAAGAAAAGGATAAATTCTTAGAAAGGTACAATCTCCCAAGACTGAACCAGGAAGAAATAGGAAATATGAAACACCAATTACATGTACTGAAATTGAATCTGTGACTAAAATAATTTCAACAAACAAAAAGTCCACAACCAGATGGCTTCACAGGCAAATTCTACCAAACATTCAGAGATGAGATGATACCTATCCTTCTGAAACTATCCCAAAATATTACAGAGGAAGAAACACTTCCAAACTCATTCTATGAGGCCACCATCACCCTGATATCTAAACCAGATGAAGATATCACAAAAAATTAAATTATAGGCCAATATCTCTAATGAACATAGATGCAAAATTCTCAACAAAATACCAGCAAACCAACTCCAACAATATATTAAAAGGCCTACATAGCATGATCAAGTGGGATTTATCCAAGGAATGCAAAGATTTTTCAAGATCTGCCTGCAAATCAAACAACATGATATACCCCATTTACAAATTGAAGAATAAAAACCATATGATTATCTCAATAGATGTAGAAAAAGCTTTTGATAAAATTCAGCATTCACTTATGAGCTAAAAAATAAAAAAAAAACTCTCCAAAAAGTGGGCATAAAGGGAACATACTTCAATATAATAAAGGTCATATATGACAAACCCAAAGCTAACATCATACTCAATGGTGAAAACATGAAAATATTTCCTCTAATATCAGGAACAAGACAAGCATGCCCATGCTTGCCACTTACACCTAATACAGTTTTGAAAGTCATGTCACAGCAATCAGAAAAGAAAAAGAAATAAAAAGAATTCAAATTGGAAAAGAAGAAATAAAACTGTCACTGTTTGCATATGACATGATACTATACATAGAAAATCCTAAAGATATCACCAAAAAAACTATGAACTTAGTAAAGTTATAGGATAAAAATCAACACAGAGAAAAATCTCTTGCATCTCTATACATTAACAACAAAATATCAGAAAGAGAAATTAAGGGAATAATCCCATTTACCATCATATCAAAAAGAATAAAATGCCCAGGAATAAACTTACCTGAAAAGGCAAAAAACCTGTACTCTGAAAACTATGACACTGATGAAAGAAATCAAAGACAACACAAATAGATGGAAAGATATATCGTGTTTTTGGATTGCAAGCATCAATACTGTTAAAAAAAAACACACACACACACTAATCAAGGCAATCTACAGATTCAATGCAATCTCTATCAAATTATCAACACTATTTTTTCACAGAACTAGAACAAACTTTTTTTTTAATTTGTATGGAAACACATAAAGCCCCGAATAGCCAAAACTGTCTTGAGAAGAACAAAGCTGGAGGACTCATGCTCCCTGAATTCAGGTTATACTACAAAGCGGCAATAATCAAAACAGTATGGCACTGGCACAAAAACAGACACAGACATCAATGGAACAGGATAGAAAGTTCAGAAATACAACCACGCACTTATGGTCAAGTAATCTACAACAAGAATGCACAATATAGAAAAGAGAATCTCTTCAATAAGTGTTACTAGGAAAACTGGACAGCTACATGTAAAAGAATGAAATTAGAACATTCCCTAACACCATGTATAAAAATAAACTCAAAACAGATTATTGACCTAAAAGACAGGATAGTATAAAACTCCTAGACGAAAATATAGACACAACTCTCTTTAACATGAGTTGCAGCAAAATTTTCTTGGTTCTATATCCTAGAGTAATGGAAATAAAAACCAAAATAAACAAATGGGACCTATTTAAACTTAAAATATTTTACACATCAAAGAAAACTATAAACAAATTGAAAAAAAACAACCTACTGGCTGGGAGAAAATATTTACAAATGATGCTACCAATAAGGGATTAATTTCCAAAATAGACAAAGAGCTCATACAGCTTAATACAAAAAAAAAAAAAAAAAAAAACCCTAAAAACCAAATAAAAAATGGGTAGAAGACCTAAATAGACATTTCTCCAAAGAAGATATATAAGTGGCCAACAGACATATGAAAAGATGCTCAATATCACTAATTATTAGAGAAATGCAAATCAAAACTACAATGACGTATCACCTCACACCAGTCAGAATGGCCATCATCAAAAACTCTGCAAATAATAGATGCTGGAGAGTGTGTGGAGAAATGGGAATCTGCTTACATTGCTGTTGGAAATGCAAATTGGTGCAGGCAGTATGAAGAACAATATAGAAGTCCCTAAATACTGAAAATAGAGTTACCATGTGATCCTGCAACCTCAATCCTGGGCATATGTCCAAAGAAAACTCTAATTCAAAAAGACAAATGCAACAAAATATTCACAGCAGCTCTGTTTATGATAGCTAAGACATGAGAGCTAAATGTCCATCAACAGATGAATGGATAAAGATGTGATATTATATGCATATATATATATACATACACACACACACACACACACACATATATAATGAAATGTGTGTGTATATATACATGTACATAATGGAACACTGCTACTGCTGCTGCTAAGTCACTTCAGTCGTGTCCGACTCTGTGCAACCCCATAGATGGCAGCCCACCAGGCTCCCCCGTCTCTGGGATTCTCCAGGCAAGAACACTGGAGTGGGTTGCCATTTCCTTCTCCAATGCATGAAAGTGAAAAGTGAAAGTGAAGTTGCTCAGTCGTGCCTGACTCTTAGCGACCCCATGGACTGCAGCCTACCAGGCTCCTCCGTCCATGGGATTTTCCAGGCAAGAGTACTGGAGTGGGGTGCCATTGCCTTCTCCATAATGGAATACTAATCAGCCATAAAAAAAGAATGAAATAATGCCATTTGCAGCAACATGGATAGAGATAATACATGAAGTAAGTGAAGCTAAGCTAAGTAAGTCAGACAGAGAGAGAAAGATACCATATGATCTCACTTACATGTGGAATCTAAAAAAATGATACAAACGAACTTATTTACAAAACAGAAATAGACTCAGAGACATAGAAAGCAAACTTATGGTTACCAAAGCTGTGGGGGAGATAAATTAGAAGTTTGGGATTAACATAAACATACCATTATATATAAAATAAACAACAAGATTTTACTGTATACCACAGGGAACTATATTCAATATCTTGTGATAATCTATAATAGAGAAGAATCAAGAGGCAGATAGAGTTTTATAACTGAATCATTTTTCTGTTAGTTCTGAAACTAACACAACATTAAATTAACTATAATTAATTTAATTAACTATAATGTAAATTAACTATACTTCAATTTTTTAAATGGTTTAAAACAGTATAATAAAAGTAAGGCATTCAGTAAAGTAAATTTTCAACATGAAATCAGAGCTCATTAATCGACTTACCCCATATGCATATTGTACAGAAAAGAGAATAAGTATGAGTGACCTACAAGAAAACAAAAATGCAGATTAATTTCAACTGTCGGTTTTCATGCAAAACAAACTAAAAAGCCAAAGGACATAGGAATTAACTCCAGAAAGCTTTTTTTTTTTTTAGTTTCTAATAGGCTACTATCACCGGTTGATGGTCATCAGTGACCAGATAAATGTTACCCTCTCTCCAGATAGCATCACCCCATTTCCTCAGTCAAGAAGTACTCACACCCTTTAATGTGGCCCTCACTGTACTGGGTACCATAGGGACACTGTGAAGGTGAGACCTGGATGGATGGATAAGTGAAGGGAGATGACTCTCAGAATAAACACTAGAGGAAAGCAGGAAGCGAGCAGCTTTGCGCAGGAACTACTGCAAAGATTAAGGTATTCTGGATGCTATTAAGTGGGAACAACCAGAAGGAGGGAGAATGGAAGAAACCTAACTGGGCTGAGGAGATGATTTGGGAAACAGTATGGAAAAAGCCTCCTTCCCATCACCCTCTCTTCCTTCATTGCCCATCAATACATGCTCATTAGCTTCAAAATTTTCCATATTTTTCACAATTTAACATTTCCCTGTCATAACTCCCAATATTTTGTAGTCACTTTGAACAATCTCATTATTAATAGTTTGCTACTGCTACTGCAGCACATGACCACAAACTTGGTGACATAAAACAACAAAAATTTATTTTCTTATCATTCTAGAGGCCAGAAGTCTGAAATAGGTCTCGCTGGCCAAAAAAAAAAAAAAAAATCAAGATGTTGGCAGGGCTGTGTCTCTTCTGAAGGCTCCAAGGGACACTCGGTTTCCTTGTCTTTTCTGGATTCCAAAGGCTGCCTGCATTCCTTGGCCTGTGGTCCCTTCCACCTTCAGAGCCAGCAGTGACCAGTCAAGTCTCTCTCCCACTACATCCCTCTGACCGCTGCTTGCATCATCACGTCTCCTTCTCAACTCTCAATCTTCTACTTCCCTCCTTCACTTCCAGGGTTTTAGTCCCTCAATTGTGCCTGACTCTTTGCAACCCCATAGGCTGTAGCCTGCCAGGCTCTTCTGTCCATGGGATTCTCCAGGCAAGAGTATTGGAGTGGGTTGCCATTTCCTTCTCCAGGGGATCTTCCTGACCCAGGGATAGAACCCGGGTCTCCTGCATTGCAGGTGGATTCTTTACTGCCTAAGCCACCAGGGAAGCCAAAAGGGGACTCCGCGGCTGAGTGGCCTGGGGGACCCCTGTGATTATACTGGGTCCCTCAGATAATCCAGGATAACTTCCCCATTGCACGGTGAGCTGATTAGCAACCTTAATTTCATCTATAACCATAATTCTCCCTTGCCACATAACAGAACACATTCAAAGGTTCAAGGGATTAGGGCATGGACAGCTTTGGGGGGGTCATCATTCTGCCTACCACACTCATGCAGTGCATTGTCCTAACTGCTATAACTGCTAGTAATAGGGACCCTGCAGCTCTGGACACGAGAAGGTTTTTGCTATTCAAACCCAGTGAACAGGAGAGCAAGAATCTGTGGCCTTGTATATTCTCCCACTGGGTGATTGTGTGGCTGCAATTCTAGAAGAGTAGAGAGAATTGCTGCTTAATAATAGATGTGCTGTTTAATAGGACGGCGGCAGGTAAAATTTATAGATTTCTGGAATATTTTGGTTTTTTGACACTCAGATAATTTATACCTATAAAACCAACACTGGGGAGAAATTACTAAATAAAAGCCAGTGATCACACTTGAGGACACTCACCAGGAATCTGTGGCCAAGAGCTTGTTGCACCTGAAAGAACGCCTTACCAATGCCATGTGCACAAATTACTTCATATTCAAGTCTTGGTACTCAACAAAAACTCTGTCACTCTTTTCTCTTCCAGAAGACTCTCATCTGTAAGTGAGGTTCTATGTCCTGGGTTTAAAGTCTGTATATGGCAAATATAAAATATCTTTTAAAACACAGTATGCATTACAACATCGAAAATAATTGCTTTCATTATTCACAGTTAGTGATGGAAATACTTTCTAAAGGGGAACTTCAACAGTGTTTTGACATAACACTCTTTCCTTAGTGATGAGTAAACTGAATATATATCAATTTTTAATTCTTAGAAATAAAAATACCAAATCCTTTCATTCATAAATACAATTTTCAGAAATGAAAAGATACACGTACATAAAACTTTTATAAAAATTATGTTTCATTTTGTTATTTAATCTTTTCTCTTAAAAATTCAAGCTAAAATTCACTCAAGTGCTTTTATTTTTTGAAACTAAAAAGGAATCCCCTAGTATAGAAATGAATGTCTTGCCTACAAACAGCAAAGATACATAAACATGTTTTATGTAAAATGGTACAACGTTTTGGCAGGTCATCAAAAAGTTAAACACAGAGTTACCATATGACACAGCAATTTCATTCCTAACTAATTCCTAATTTTGTCCAAACTGACAAAATGTGTTCATATATAAACTTGTACATGAATATTTATAGCAGAATTATTTATAATAGCCAAAAATGGGAACAAGTCATTTCCATTGATGACTAAATAAGCAAAACGTGCTACATCTATACAGTGAAATACTTGTTGTTTTTAGTCACTAAGTCATGTCCAACTCTTTTGAGACCCCATGCACTGTAGCCCAGCAGGCTCCTCTGTCCATGGGAACTCCCAGGCAAGGGTACCAGAGTGGGCAGTTGTTTCCTTCTCCAGGGGATCTTCCCAACCCAGGGATTGAACCCATGACTCCTGCATGCAAGCAGATTCTCTACCACTGAGCCACCAGGGAAGTCCCGCAATGGAATATCTGACCATAAAAAAAGAATGAAGTACCAATCAGTGCTACAACATAGAGGAACCTTGAAAATGTGATGCCAAGTGAAAGAAATCATGTACTGTATGATTTGTATGTGTATGAAATGTCAGGCATATCCATAGAGACAGAAAGTATTAATAGATTAGTAATTATCAAAGGTTGGAGGAGGGGCGATTGGGAGGTATGGGGTTTTCTGGAGGGCAATGCAAGTGTTATGGGTTTAGATAGGGTAATGGTTGCACAATATTATAAGTACACTAAAAACCACTGAATCATAAACTTTAAAAGAGTGAAAAGCTTGTGTTTTATTTTTGAAACTTATCTCAATTTTAAAAAAGAAAAAAATATCTTGACTCCAAGTACCATATACTTTGAGAAAAGCTCTCTTTGGCTGAAAGAATTTGAAATGTCTCATCTTTAAAATTTTGGCTTCTCTAAAGACCCGTACCTGTCAGAATTGAGTACAGAGAAGGAAATGGGAGTGTAGAATGTTACAACTTATTTTTAAATTTCTGGATAAAATCTAGATAAACTCAATCAATGTTATATTTATGACAGACTAGTTTTCCAGGTAAGCATCAGAATGATGTTCCATGATAATTTCAAAACCAAGTAGAAACAGAGTATCTAGATCTTTTCCCATTCCTAAATCCATCACTGAAGTAGTTTTCTATTTGCCTTCTAGAAGCATGTCTCAATAAAACAAATTACTGTTTTAAGAGTAATACATAAATTGGCTTGAAACAAACTGTATATGATATTTCAGACAAATAGGAAACACAGTCAAAAATTAAAGAACACCAGAGGTATTTGCTTTTTAATCCCAAAATAGATACATCATGCAATTAGTCTGCACACATAATGTGATAAAGTGTATCCCTCCCCCATTTCTATCCTAGTGCAATATGACTTTATACTTGAAAATCATATTAATCACTCCACTATACTTCTCTGCAACAAAAATATGTATATAAATTCAATATTTTCATTTATGATCATAAATTTCTGCATCTTAAAAAATGTTTTTCTTCTGGGTTGACATTATGGTTATTAGTAGCATATAATTCATCCAAAAAAATAAGTATGTCTTGATAAACAATTATGGTTGTTGTTTAGTAGCTAAGTAAACGAGCTGCCAAAGGTAAAACAGTTTTGTTGACAGTTGTACCTGGAGCAAGCCTCAGATGACTATGAGCTCATCTCGCACATCTGTCTAGCCTGAAAACAAAGCCACAGAGGAGTCACAGAGACTTTAGAACCACTCTCCTGGCTGGAGCGCAGCTCCAAGGTCACAACTAAGCAGAGGCCCATCTGGCCATCAGCTGGACACCATGAACAGTGGTGTGTACCGGACTCTACAGTTCCCCAAAGGCTGTCTACAACAATCCACAGCAATCTACAAATATTTCCTTTGCTGCAACCACCTGTGTTAAGAGCACAAAACTTTTTGTCTCAACCATGCTTTTGATGACACCGAATAAAATTTCTCATAAATAAAAGGCTGTCATCACACGGGAGAGGTCAAGGCAGTGTTTCTATTGAAGTTTGTTTTAAAAAAAGAAGAAGGTATAAACAATTTGAGTGCTATGCCACTAAAACATATGCAAACAACAGCTTTGGGAGACTGTCTACCTAGAAAACTTTTGCAAAAGTTCTGAACCTTTCAAAGGGTATGCTTTATTCTGCCAACTGTTATTCTCAAGCAGGGAGTGTTGAGTGCTATGGAGGGCTATATCGGAGCCCCCCACCCCAGGCCCCATCTTTGGCTCTTAACTGCAGGGATAATCAGGTTTCCATCACCTGATTCCATCTTCTAAGCACATGGAAAGGTTAAGGATAACCACCTGACCCAACCCAGAGCTTGACTTAGTGACACAGAACTCTGAGCCGGAGGATGGTACAAAAACATCGTCTGAACCAGTCCTCTTGGAGAGTTGAAATGAGGACACCGAGAGAAGAAAGGGAGATGAGGGAAGAAGGATACGTCCTGTACATCCTCAAGTACAGCTGGGTGTTAGAAAACTGCGACAAGTCAAGGTCAAGTGCAAGTCTGAGTTTAGAAGAGACAGATAAACTGCGTAATCAGACAAAGTTGTTTCCAAGAAAACGCAAAAACAAAGAAAGACAGAGAGTCTCAAGAAAGGAGGAAAAACCAGCTCATTCCTGAGAGCCCTCCCCTACCCAGTTCTTGATGTAGTCTTGAGGTCAACTCCCTTTTCTTGAGCAAACCTGGGCAGCGAGTCTGATAAAAAGCACTGCCCTCACTGCAGCTGGTACCAAAGCTGCGTGCGACACACCTCAGGAGGCCATCTGGGGCCACCCACCCCCAACAGGGAAGCTGAACATACGTGCCCTGAGCCTTTGACATTCATCTTGTTCACTAACCCAGTCCGTAATAGGCTCTTGCCCAGCAGTATATTTCTATCATGTATTTCTAGCATGTATATTTTTATCATGTAATTTCTAGCATGTATATTCAGCAGATATCATGGTGTTCTCTTTCTCCAGTTCTGGGATTTTTTTTCCCTCTGCACTTCTTTATGAAAACGCCTAGACTCCAGTTTCCCTGGGACTCCTTAAGAGTCTCTGTCCGATGTTTTCCAAAGGCCTGGGAACAGGATCTGAGAGCCTCCAAGCCATTCTCAGTACCCTGGGGAATTTGTTTTCACTGCAACCTCATCTTGAATACAAATACAGCCCCTCTGGAGTTCTCATCCACAGGGCGTGGTGGTTGGGTGGGGGGGGGGGGGCGGGGCCGGGGGGAGGGGGTGGAGGGGAGGCCAAGACTGGAGGACCAGATAAACAGGAGACTGAGGACTGGAATCTTCTAGCCACAAAAGGTAGCAGGGATACAATATCTTTTCTTTTCCCAAGGAACATTAAGTCTTTGAGCTCTTTCGAACAATATTTGCCCTTTCAGGGAAATCATTTTATATTAATTCAATGACTACATGTTCTTTCCTTTGACTTTCTGACACTGAACTATCTGAAGACTCTCTCTCCAAGGTTAAATTTTTTGGATGGTCTGAACATGTATTTCTATATACCTTTATCTTTCCAAAGTAGAATTCCTAAAGGCTAAGCTTTTGTAGAGAAATAATCAAGGGTCAAAGGGCCAGGGTAGGGGGAGAGGCGGGGTGGTTAGAAAAATGCTCCCAGAAAAAGAATGGCATGCCTGGGGCTGGATAGCTCCTCTGAGGCTTATACCTTTCCTGTTATGGGATCACCTGACCTTTCCCCAACATCCAGGTTGATTACTTTCTAAAATCCCATATCTTTGGGTTGCCTCTAGCTGCAGACTTTCAAAGCCTCCAGGTTGATGAGCGCTTTTCAGTGAAAACAGTCAATCAATCCCATCAACCATCACAAAGGTTTTTAAAGCAAGTCACGAACCCATGTGGTCCACGGACTACCGGAATGTGGCGGGAGCATCATGTTCCCTGAGAAGGAACTGGGGAAAAAAACTTGAGAACGACTTAAGTAAATTCTTGAGAATATCTCTACATTCCAACAGGACCAGAAGGTTGTTGGATTGTGGTCAAGCCTGCCCCCACCTTGCCCTCCTTCTAGATTCAACTGAATTGTTTGAGAGTCTTTGCACAGTCCTCAGGTGACCCTGGAGTTGAGTTTGCTAGTCCAGGGCCAAATGGCTCATATCTCAGCTAATCTACCATTCTGCCAGTACAGGCTTTTATTATCATTTTTCTCCATGAGGTCTCCTCCCAATATCAACAGAACATTTGACAACAATAATAAGAATGTCATAGGTGGGAAACACACAGAGGTGACACTGTTCCACAAACATACAACTGATTTTCAAAACCGGATGTGCCCTTTACTTCCAAGTCAAGAATGACATTCTTGACTCAGAATGCTGGAGGTCTCTTGCCAAAAACACTCCACCCCCAGGTTTCTCTCGGTCTGTGATTTTCCCTGCAGGGCAGGGATGGGGCAACTCTGGATTCCCTTGGCCTTTCAGATTTCTGAGAGCTGCCTTTGGTGTAAGCAAATCCCACTGCCCACTGAGAAGTGCCCGCCTGCAACCAAGAGTACTGAAAGACTGGCATTCACCTTTGAGGACGTCTTCCCTCCTCCCTAGAGACTGGCTACCTTCTCCTGGGACCTGGTGATCTCATGTGAGAGATCAAAAGCAGGACTCTAAGAAGTAGAAAGACTTGTGTTCAGATCTTGATCACTTACCAGTATAACCCTGAGCAAATCTGTACCACTCTGAGCTCTGCATTTCTCAGTATGTAAAATTAATGCTGGAAAGAACTGCACGAGTCAAAATCCATGACTAGCACAGTCCCTGGCACATTGTTCTTGTTGTTTAGTTGCTAAGTCGTGTCTGACTCTTTTGGGACCCCAAGGACTGTAGACCGCTAGGCTTCTCTGTCCGTGGGATTTCCCAGGCAAGAATACTAGAGTGGGTTGCCATTTCCTTCTCCTGTGTCTCCTGCATTGGCAGGCAAATTCTTTACCACTGAGCCATGAGGGAAATTCCCTGGCATGTGGTAACGCTCAATATATGTCTAATTCCATCCTTCCTCATTTGTCATGCAGGCAAAATGAGCTCCCAATAAATGAGAGAAGAGTTAGAAAACTGGGAACTGGGGCAAGCCTGGCAGACCTCAGGAGGAAGGCAATACTTGATCTGGGAATGAAGGAAGATCCGGAGAAATGAGGAGAAATAAGCATTGACTGTCTCTCTTAAAGGACCTTGTAAACATCGGGAAAAGTCATTGAGAGGGATGACTCCTCAGTGAGTGTAGAAGCAGGTATAGAGGAGGTCAAGTCTGGTCAGAATCGGCGGTAACGTAAGCGGACTCTGAGAGGACACTTATGAAAAGGTCAGCATTTGTTTTTATCAATGACTGAGCCTTCTGCTGCTACCACAACTGCTGCTGCTGCTGTTCCAACCCCACACCCTTCCTCCTCCTCCTCTTCCCCATCATCGTCAACATCTTCCCCATCATAAGAAATTATAACAAGCAGCATGGTCAGTAGGCTCTTATATGCTACATCCTGTGCTAAAGGTTTAACACCAATCTTCAATCTTCACAATAACCCTAAAAGGTAAGTTATACAACAATGTCCTTTTACAAGTAACTACAGTTAGTAATTGACTTCCCTCATAGCTCAGTCGGTGAAGAGTCTGCCGGCAATGCAGGAGACCCAGGTTTGATTCCTGGGTTGGGAAGATCCCCTGGCAAAGGAAATGGCAACCCACTCCAGTATTCTTGCCTGGAGAATCCCATGGACAGAGGAGCCTGGCAGGCTATAGTCCATTAGGTCGCAAGAGTCACACACAACTTAGTGACTAAACCACCAACACCACAGTTAGTAAGAGACATTTCCAGGGTTCAAATGCTAAAGTTTTCCTTATTAACCACTACACGACACAGTTTCAAAGTTCATGAAAATTCATGGGCACATTTCAGGAAATGCATCTCTGGAAGGAACAACTTTAGCCTTCAATATAATAGTAGCAGGGAGATTCACTCGTAAATGCAGTGATGCACTCTGATACACAGACATTCAGTTTCCTGTGAATCCTAGAAAATGAGAGTTCTCCTGTGAAGGTCTTCATGTTTGGAATTTCACCTCTAGAAACTTCTACAGGACAGTTGGCTATCTTCAAGGCACTATTTCTAACTAGACTATAGGAAAGTTAAAGCATTTCAGGCAGCTATGTAAGCAAACAAAAAAAGAGAGAGAGAGGGAGAGAGAGAGATTTCACAGAAGTTTCCAAATGAACTTTAAAGGTTAAACAGAAATACTAAGACAAGCACGCAGGTGGTTTCAAGATAGGAGGAAAGCTTTGTCTTGGGAGGGAAGGAACACTGTATTCATGAGTCTTGGCCTCTTCTGGGCTTCCCAGGTACCTCAGTGGTAAAGAATCCACCTGCAAATGCAGGGTCACAGGTTCAATCCCTGGATTGGGAAGATCCCGTGGGAGGAGGAAATGGCAACCCACTCCAGTATTCTTGCCTGGAGAATTTCGTGGACATAGAAGCCTGGTTGGACATGACTGAGTGACCAAGCGCACACATGGGCCCTTTCTAAGGACAGCCTCAGTTAAGTTCAGTTCAGTCACTCAGTCGTGTCCGACTCTTTGCGACCCCATGGACTGCAGCACACCAGGTTTTCCTGTCCATCACCAACTCCCGGAGCTTACTCAAACTCATGCTCACTCCACTGAGTCAGTGATGTCATCCAACCATCTCACCCTCTGTCTTCCCCTTCTCCTCCCACCTTCAATCTTTACAAGCATCAGGATCTTTTCTTCACATCAGGTGGCCAAAGGATTGGAGCTTCAGCTTCAGCATCAGTCCTTCCAATGACTATTCGGGACTGATTTCCTTCAGGATTGACTTGTTGGATCTCCTTGTTGTCTGAGGGACTCTCAAGAGTCTTCTCCAACACCACAGTTCGAAAGCACCAATTATTTGGCGATCAGCTTTCTTTATGGTCCAACCTTCATATCCACACATGACTACTGGAAAAACCATAGCTTTGACTAGACAGACCTTTGTTGGCAAAGCGATGTCTCTGCTTTTTAATATGCTGTCTAGGTTGGTCATAGCTCTTCTAAGGAGAGCTTAACCATCTCAACTTTTCCTTGTGTCTGCATCCTGCCTTCTGTCCACCTCTGTCTGCCTTCCTTCAGGCAGGAGTTGGTTCTAGAGACTGGGTCCCCTTAGCAGGTGCTTCCCTAGAGGACAAGACGTGGAACTAGACTCCTCTAGAAATGCTTCTGCCACTCTGAAACCTTATAAAAGATTCAATCCCTCACACCCGGACTTCAGAGCTGTGCCATCTCCTATTTGCTACAGACCATGAAGCTACAGACCAAACACTCAGTGTTTCAGTGTCAGCTTTACACACTGGAAAATAACTGAGCAAAGCCAAGAGAACGTGTTATGTATTGGATGTGATATCACGTAGGCAGAATGGTCAAGACAACCAATGTTTGGAAGTTTCACAAAATCATAAGAAATTCCATTATTAAAGTGATTCCTTCTCTCCTAAAATTTGAAAATGAGGTTTTTTTTTAATTCAAAAATTAATGGTAAGAAGAGATCTATATTAAATTTTTACAATTAAAAATTTAAACATTTGTTTTCTTTAAAATTGCTCAGTCATGTCCAACTCTTTGTGACCATGGAATTCTCCAGGTCAGAATACTGGAGTGGGTAGCCTATCCTTTCTCCAGTGGATCTCCCCGACCCAGGAATTGAACCAGGGTCTCCTGCATCACAGGCGGATTCTTTAACAACTGAGATATGGGGACAAAATAAAATAATACATAGAATCTTCACTACATGTGAAAATTACAGGGTTTGTAAATGCAAGTACACTAAATATGTAATAACATTTAAAAATGATTTTTCTACTAATTAGCCTGACATTAACCAAAACAAATTTTTAATCATTTCTATATACCTTTAATACAACATAAAAACACCTATGATTATTAGTCACTCAAGAAATAGCTATTATATCAATATCTGTCAATTTTCCAGTTTCTATCAAATGCCATGCTAGGCACTGTGGATACAAGAGTGAAATCAATCTATCCGAATATTGAACTTTCAATTAACTTTCAAATATCTGAATATTGAGTTTTCAATTTACCAAATAGTGAACTCAATTTGAAGTCAACTGAACTCAAATATTCAATATTTCTTTTAAGTAGATTGGGAAAAATTAAAGATGCATACTATAATCATTAAAGTAACCACTAACAACAACGCAGAGAGATATAACTAGAAGTAGAAAAAAATTTAAATGGAACATTACAAAATATTTGATTAACACAAAAGAATGCTAGGAAGAAGAAAGGGGATAAAAAACAGATTAGACAGATAAAAAGTAAACAGATGACAGACCTAAAAGTAACTATATCGACTATGCAAAAATGCACTAAAAATTGAAAGGCAAAACATTGGATTTAAAACCGAAAAAAGAAAAAACTCAAATATATGCTATCTAAAAAATACATACTTTAAATAAAAAGACGCAAATAGGTTAAGAGTGAAAAGGTGGAAAAAGATACACCACAGAAACAGTAAGCATAAGGAAAGTAGACTGCCTACATTAAAAATGGACTTCAAGATGGAAAGTGAAACTTAAAAGCCACAGAATGGGCAAAAATATTCAAAATAAATACATCTGCCAAGGGTCTTGTATCCAGCATATATAAATAGCTATTGCAACTCAACAGTAAGAGCAACCACCAGTGTTTTTAACGGGGAAAGATCTGTGTGGACACTTTGCAAAAGTTCTCTGAACAGTTAATAAGTACCTGAAAGGATGTTCAACATCTTTAGTTACTTGAGAAAACAAAGGCATGCTAACTGTCACTGTGTGACCATTTGAATTGCTAACATTTTAAAAGCCGGCAATACCAACAGTAGGCACCAAAAATATATGGGGGGACCAGAACTCTCATACACTGCTGACGAGAATGAGGGTCCAGTTCCTTTGGAAAACTCTTTTATAATTAAACATACACCTACTCTATGGTCCAGCCATTTCACTCCTAGGTATTTATTCAAGAGAAATGGAAACACATGTTCACACAAAGCCTAGTACAAAAATAGCCATAGTAGCCATATTTCCCAAACTGGAAACAATTTAAAAATCCAACAGGTAAAGGGATCTTTAAAAAAGTGACGTCCATACAACGGAATTTTACTCAGCTACGGAACAGAACAAACTGCTGATACAGAGAACATGGATCCATCTCAGTATTGTTCTGTTGAGTCAAAGAACCCAGATGCCAAACGGTACATACTGTATGACTCTATTTATATAAAATCCTAGAAAATGCCAACCAACCTACAGAGTCAGAAAGCAGATCTGTGGTTGCCTGCGAATGGACAGGGAGAGATGGATGGACTAAAAGGGGACAGGAGGGAACTTTGGGGAGTGATTGAAGAGTTCTGTATCCAGATTCATGCTATTGATATCACAGAGTGCATGCATTTGTGAAACTCCTTGAATTGTGTGTTTTAAATAGGTACAGATTTTGGTATGGAAATTATACCTCAATAAATTTATTTTTAAACACCATTGTTTCTATACTAAAAATAAAATGAATCTTTGTGCGTGCTCACAAAGGTCTCATAGTACAAAAAAGTAAAATGCATGACTCTGTTTCAGTGTTATATAATAAAGGTCTGGACAAAGGTCTTCACAGAGACCATGATCTCTGACCTTTGACCTAGATCTCAAAATGTAAGGGTTGCATCAGACAGACATTGGGGTGGGGGAAGGGTGGGTGGTTCTTGAAAGTGGAAAGAATGGCAAGAATAAAGGCATAAGGTAAAGAAGGGTGTACGGTGAACTTGAGACATATGAGTGATACAAGAGATTTTTCAAAAGTTGGTTTTGGACCATTCTATTCTATCCAATCATGAACTTCCAGATGTTCAAGCTGGTTTTAGAAAAGGCAGAGGAACCAGAGATCAAATTGCCAACATCCGCTGGATCATTGAAAAAGCAAGAGAGTTCCAGAAAAACATCTATTTCTGCTTTATTGACTATGCCAAAGCCTTTGACTGTGTGGATCACAATAAACTGTGGAAAATTCTTAAAGAGATGGGAATACCAGGCCGCCTGACCTGTCTCTTGAGAAACCTGTATGCCAGTCAGGAAGCATAGACATGTCCAATTAGAACTGGACATGGAACAACAAACTGGTTCCAAATAGGAAAAGGGGTACGTCAAGGCTGTTTATTGTCACCCTGCTTATTTAACTTATATGCAGAGTACATCATGAGAAACGCTGGGCTGGAAGAAGCACAAGCTGGAATCAAGATTGCCGGGAGAAATATCAATAACCTCAGATATGCAGATGACACCACCCTTATGGCAGAAAGTGAAGAAGAACTAAAAAGCCTCTTGATAAAAGTGAAGGAGGAGAGTGAAAAAGTTGGCTTAAAGCTCAACATTCAGAAAACTAAGATCATGGCATCTGATCCCATCACTTCATGGGAAATAGATGGGGAGACAGTGGAAACAGTGTCAGACTTTATTTTGGGGGCTTCAAAATCACTGCAGATGGTGACTGCAGCCATGAAATTAAAAGACGCTTACTCCTTGGAAGGAAAGTCATGACCAACCTAGACAGTGTATTTAAAAGCAGAGACATTACTTTGCCAACAAAGGTCCATCTAGTCAAGGCTATGGTTTTTCCAGTGGTCATATATGGATGTGAGAGTTGGACGGTGAAGAAAGCTGAGTGCCGAAAAATGATGCTTTTGAACTGTGGTGCTGGAGAAGACTCTTGAGAGTCTCTTGGACTGCAAGAAGATCCAATCAGTCCATCATAAAGGAGATCAGTCCTGGGTGTTCATTGGAAGGACTGATGTTGAAACTGAAACTCCAATACTTTGGCCACCTGATGCGAAGAGCTGACTCATTGGAAAAGACCCTGATGCTGGGAGGGATTGGGGGCAGGAGGAGAAGGGAACAACAGAGGATGAGATGGCTGGATGGCATCACCAACTCAATGGACATGAGTTTGAGTAAACTCCGGGAGTTGGTGATGGACAGGGAGGCCTGGCGTGCTGCGATTCATGGGGTTGCAAAGAGTCGGACGCGACTGAACTGAACTGATTCTATCCAAAGAAGGGTGACGTAATCTGTAAAGAAAAAGAGAAACTTCTGGAAGCTTTAATATAAGCAAGTTACACGATGCATGTGAGGAGTGTAACTAACATTCACCAAACCTTTTACTAGCACTTTTTCAGGCATGTGGGAGATCATTGCCTCATCACCTTCAAAATGAAGTGTGACCACTTTGGTTAATGAGATGTGAAATAGATGTGGCAAGTGTCACAGTAGTTGGCAGATTTTAGAGCAGTTTTTGATTCACTGAATTCTCTTCCCCTTCAGAGGAGATCAGAGAACAGGTTGAGTGGGAATTTCCAGGAGGTTCCTCAGTGGTTTTGATAAGCAGAATTCCCCTCAACCCCTTTCCCACCTCCCTATACCCTGTGATGAAAATGTGTGTGTGTGTGTGTGTGTGTGTGTGAGAGTTGCTCAGTCATGTCCAACTCTTTGCAACCCCATGGACTATAGTCTGCCAGGTTCCTCTGTCCATGGAATTCTCCAGGCAAGAATACTGGAGTAGGTTGCCATTTCCTTCCCTAGAATATGTAGAATATGTATAAATGGAGAAGAAGAGTTTTGTTATTGGAAGCCTCTGAAGTTCGGGGGTTATTTGCAGATGCCCCCAAGGTAACTGGTTCTTTCTGATACAATGTGAGCTTTTATTCAGACAGTAACGTATCAGGTGGATTTCAGAGGACAAACATTGCAGAGAACTAGCTAGAAGAACCATAGTTCACAGATGGTAAGTCCAGGCCCTGGGAAGAGCCATGACCTTAATTGAAAATAACTCTAAGACTGTGAAGAGCCTCTTGATGAAAGTGAAGGAGGAGAGTGAAAAAGTTGCCTTAAAACTCAACATTCAGAAAACTAAGATCATGGCATCCGGTCCCATCACTTCATGGCAAGTAGATGGGGAAACAATGGAAACAGTGACAGACTTTATTTTCTTGGGCTCCAAAATGACTGCAGATGATGACTGCAGCCACGAAATTAAAAGACACTTGCTCCTTGGAAGAAAAGTTATACCAACCTAGACAGCATATTAAAAAACAGAGACATTACTTTGCCAACAAAGGTCTGTCTAGTGAAAACTATGGTTTTTCCAGTAGTCAGGTATGGATGTGAGAGTTGGACTATAAAGAAAGCTGAGCACTGAAGAATTAATGCTTTGAACTGTGGTGTTGGAGAAGACTCTTGAGAATCTCTTGGACTGCAAGGAGATCAAACCAGTCCATCCTAAAGGAAATCAGTCCTGAATATTCATTGGAAGGACTAACACTGAAGCTGAAACCCCAATACTTTGGCCACCTGATGCGAAGAACTGACTCACTGGAAAAGACCCTGATGCTAGGAAAGATTGAAGGCAGGAGAAGGGGATGACAGAGGATGAGATGGTTGGATGACATCACCGACTCTATGGACATGAGTCTGACTAAGCTCCAGGAGTTGGTGATGGACAGGGAAGCCTGGCCTGTGCAGACCACAGGGTCGCAGAGTTGAACACAACTGAGTGACTGACCTGAACTGAGACTGTGAAAGAAACTATGTCTAATTGTTTTTGAGTGTTAAAAACAGAAGGTTCTTGAAAGAAGAGAGATGACTGAGTGCTGAGGTAAAGTTTAAAAATAATTAATTTAAAATGTAGTTAATATTAATCTTTCAAAAAGATTGAAGAAGGAGCTACTGGCAGTCTGGCAAAACACATCACATCAAAAGCCTAGGCACATTCCTATCCAGAGAAGGATATAGAAAGATCATAAACTTTGGAAGAAATCAGACCTGGGTGTGAATCCTGAGTGAATTTGTCAAGTCATCCAGTTTCATTCATTCAGCAAATAGTAAACAACTTCATTCATGTACTAACTAACTTCATTCATTCAATAACATTAAAGAATACCAGAAAGGCCACTGTCCTACTGGAGCTGAACTCCAAAAATAGGGAAGCAAGCACTACACATTTAAGCTCTGTGCAGAAAACAGACCTGATATTGTGACCATGAAAAGGGGGCAAAAACAATAATACAGGCCTTGTCAAAGGTCATTACCATTTCACTTTGTTCAAAACTCTCATCTGGCACCAAGTCAAAAGCAGAGATTTCTGTGTCCTTTGTACTTACAAAAAGGACTGCCCTCACTTTCCTTTTGTTTTATACATTTCAAGAGCCAGCTGGGAAACTCTCGACTCTGAGACCATTTTTTAAAAAATCAAAAATTCTGGTTAATTAACACCATCTAGTGAGCATACTCTGAATATTCATTGGAAGGGCTGACGCTGACTGCTGAATTAGATTCCCACAATTGTTTAAGGTGGGCACACTGATGATGCCGATTTATAGAAGAAAAGACCCTAAGCCAGACTAGTAAGTGTGGAAAAGATGCAAAATCTAAACTGTACTGCAGAGACCACACTTAACGTCTCCTGCGTCCTAACCCTGTTTACATCACAAGTTTCTTTCCTGCTCCTTTGTAGCATTAGAAGTGACTTGCAGTTGACTGTTGCCACCCCTTCTAAAGTCAATAAAGCCAAGTCTGGACTTCAGTCAAAATGACATCTTTTTAGGAAAAGGCAATTGAAATCCAAATTAAGAAAGCTTCTGGACTTCAGTATAAAGAAGGAGCATTTAACTCCAGCATTGAGGGTTGTTTTTTCCAGGAAGTAATGTCAGTTCATTGAAGACTGTCACAGGCCTCTCAGAATTCTTGGACCCATATTTTATCAACAGAGCACCTGCTATCTCATCTAACAAGGATGGCAGGAGAAAGTTTCATAAGCACTCTCCTTATCAATGTGGAGCAGCTATAGCAACATTGTGGAAAACTCCAGAGAGCTTAAATAAAGATACTTCAACACCTGGGGACTTCCCAGGTGGTGCTAGTGGTAAAGAACCCACCTGCCAATGCAGAAGACCAAAGAGACTTAGGTTTGCTCTATCCCTGACTGGAGAGATCCCCTGGAGGAAGGCATGGCAGCCCACTCCAGTATTCTTGCCTGGAGAATCCCATTCTCAGAGGAGACTGGCAGGCCATGGGGTCGCAAAGAGTCAGACACAGCTGAAGCAACTTAGCACGCAGGCACCTGAGTATACAGACTCCCATTGCTGGGGAGTCCGGTGTAACTGGCTTGGGGTGTTTTAGGATTTTTAGAGGCTCCATAAGAGATACTAATATACAGCCAGAGTTGACATTTGGTGGCATAAAAAGAACAGAAGGGAGTTTATAATTATTCCCTCTACAACCATAAAGGGGAGTGTGTATCTTCATTGATTCACTGTCAGGGCTTCACCTACCTCCAGAGGTGCAGAGGTCTAATATACCGTGACCCCACTCTAATTGCAAACAAGTGGTTCTCCACCATCAGCCACCAAACCACACATTTCACACGTGCTATCTGATGACCAGCTACTGCAGACATCAGCAACCCTGATCCAGAGTAAGGGTTCTTAACCTGGAGATGGAATTCAGGTGGTCTGTGAACCGTGGATGGGAATCAATACCACATCTGTCTTTTCACTAAACTTTCCTGGAAGACCAGCGTTTTCTTCAGCTATGAACACAGCTAACAAACCACAACAGTATTTTTCTTGAGGTTCTTGAGACTGTACCCACCGGTATCTTTAAGTCACGTTTCAGTTTTGCAGTCATCACGACTTTGAGATTACGGTTGTTTAACAGATCTGCTGTTAGATCGAATTATTCGGTGCAATAATCACGATGCATGTATGTTACTAGATTATGACTTTACTACTTTGATAATTTGTTCCAGTAAAACGGATTCTGAGAATGGTAATGCTGTAAGAAGGATCTGAATGCTTCGCCAGAGCCCATGTGGTCAGTGGCACAAGAAAACGGCTCGAGCCCTGCTCTGCGGACGGTGCCCAGCACGTCCGCCTCCAAGGCCACCTCGGAGAAGAAGCGCCCTCTCAGGCCGGAGGCACCCCGACAAAACTGGCGCGCGGCCTCCCGTGCACTTCCGCAGATAAGATTTAACGTGAAAAGCCAGTTCAACGCGGCGGAGAATCGGCTGGATGAGCTTTCCCTTTCCCCTCAGCTGCCTCCTGCTCTTGGCATTTCGGAGTGCCCAGACCGCCAGGCTGGTAACTCGAGCCTCCAAATTAATCAAAACACAACAGCACCCAGTTCAAGCCCAGGCAGACAAGACTGGAGCCAGACAAGCTCTCCTCCCGTGACCCCCGGGCCCAACTCCCCAGCCCCGCCCGCCCGCCGGTGCGCCCCACCCCGGGATGCCGCGCACGCTTCCTCCGCCGCCCGCGCCCCCAGCCGGTGGCCCGGGCCCTGGGCCCCTGATCGTCCAGACCCGGTCATGATCGCCTTACCTCGTGGGGACACCCGCCGCCCCGGGGAGCTGCCGCGGCGCCCGCCTGCGCGGCGCGCACCTCCCGCCGCGCCCAATTCCACGCGCCACTCGGCCACCGGTTCACCGCGTTCTCACCGCCGCTGCGTCCGGCGGCGGCCGGATGGAGGCGGGTGGAGAAGGGGAAAGTGGCTAGACGGCACCGCCGGGGAGCCCGGAGCCAGTGGGGCCACCCGAGTGCCCACCCCGGCGCGCCTCCCGCTTAATCTGAGGCAGGGCCGCTGGCCACTCCCTCCACCCTGCTCGGTCACCTCCCCTTCGCACACCCCCCAGGTCCCCACCTCCGACTCGCCACCTCTTACCCCGACTCGCACCACTTTGCCGCGCCGCGACTCCTGAACCTCGGGCGCATCACCTCCTGCACCCCTTGCCCTGGCCCCGCGGCCACCTGCCCCGCAGGCGCGCAGCCTTTCCTCGCCTCCCGCGCGCGCTGCCCGGGGCTGAGGGACGTCGCCTGGAGAGTTGGAGGGGAGCGGGCGGGGGGGACGAGGGCGGGACCTGAGCTACTTCTTCCCTCCCTGGAAGCCTCGGTGGGGAGGCTGAGCCCTACAAAACCCGCCCCGAGCGGGCTGGCCAGGCGAGCTTCACCGCCGGGCTCCCAACGCGCGCCGCGCAGGGGACGCGGGGGCCCGAGAGCCTGCGGGTCCCTGGACCACGCCGGGGCTCTGAGCGGTCGCCCACCATGAGCCCGAGGACCGCGCCGAGGCCGCCGGCGCTGCTGCCGCCGCTCCTGCTTTTGCTCCTGGTGGCGGCGCCCACGGAGGGCAAGGTGAGTACCCGGGGAGGCGGGGGGGACGGCGCGACCCCCACCCCGCTTCCCCTGGCAGCCTGCCCCGTCCGCGGGGAGCGCTGGCCTTGAACCTCTGCTGGTAGGTGCGGTGTCAGTGGGCTCTAGGCAGACTCCTGGTTGGAGCAAGCGAGGATGCCCCGGGACAGGTGGAATGCGCGGGGTTGGAGGAAGAGGCGAAGGGGGAGGCTTGTTTCTGGTTCCCTAGGGATCAGGGGTGGGAGCTAGCCCTCCAGAGGGAGGGAGAGAGGGAGGCAGGTAGGTAGATGGATGGATAGATGAATAGAAATGCAGGCAGATGTATAGAGAGAGATGTGGGTGGATAGATAATCGCCAGGGATGAGCGCTTGAGAGCACCGGATGTAGAGACACGCGAGGTCACCCTGGTGAATCAGAGCAGGCAGCATGGCCTGGCAGAGAGGACAGAGGGCTGGCGTCCCAGCCCTGCCACTTCCTAGATGTCATCTCACACGGAACTCTGACCCCTCCTGTTCCTCCTTGTCAATATTTGCCCTCCGGGGTTCCATCAGTTTTGTTGAGAAAATTTTGCAAATGCATCACTGAAAAGTTAGTAGCACCTTACAGAAGTCATGTTAGGATAAATCAAGCAATCGGTCTCCGTGACTTCTGTTCGAAATGTGAGAGATCCTGGATTCATTTCAATCACCCTGCATATTTCTTGTTATCTGAGAAGATACATTTTTTTTGTCCTCAAAACTGTTAAGGACTCCTGAAGTAGGCTTACTGGATGTTAACTGGTGGAAGTGCAATTTAACTTTTCAGATGCTTTCTGTGACTTCTATTTTTGTAAGTTTTAAGAACTTAATTTGGGATGGCAATGCAGTATAAATTTCATTTCCCAGGATGATCAGATTTTTTTTTTTTTACAAATTTCATGGTTAAGATTGTGATTGGAAATTAATCATCACATAAGTGTGTGTTACATGAAAAGATTCTTCCAACCTACAGTCACAAGTAATCCAAGTATTTTCCTTTTCAGTTAAAATTTATGACATTGCAGGTGAAGCTAAAACCCTCTTTATCACCTCCATACCTTCCCCCACCCCTGTCTAAAGAAGGGTATCCACTCTCACCACTTGGGTTTCTTTTCAGATATTTTTCTGTGCATGCGTATATGCATATATAGACCCACAAACAATATGTGTTTTGTATGTATTTTTAGCATAATTGATACCATATACCTTATACTACTTAAGACAGATCTACCTCTTTTTCTTTTTGCATTATTACAGTTTTCCACAATATGAATATGCCAAATTTAACTGAGCCATTTCCCTATCAATGAACATTTAGGCTCTTTAGTGTTTTATACTCTAAAGGATTTTATAATCCATGTAATCTCTTCATGACGTGGTCCTAATAAAAATGTGCTTTACCTAGACTAAGGATGACCAACCCAGGTAGCTCAGTACTTCTGAACATGATGACTAGAACTCAATCTAAGTCAGTATAGAATGTCTGCCAGCATTAATCCAGAAACAAATACAAGTGAAAAAAAATAGCTGAAGTATCTGTATGTGTGTGTGAGAAGGGCTGGGTTTGCACATTCTTCTAGAGTCCAAAGAAGAGGGGAGATTAGCAACAGGTGGAGGAAGAGGGAAAATATTACCAATGAGTAAAAATTAGCCTGAAAAAAGGATGCTCTGTGATCATACCGCCTCTCCTTATACCAGTTTTCAATTATACTGTCTTATTCCTTATTGTTTTTTACATAAGAAATTTTCTGTCTTACTTTTGGCCAAATCTTGGAGGCTACCTGCTGATGTCACAATGAATCCATTCGTATTATTTTTATCATCATTTGAAGTGAGCCTCTGTTAAAACTTTGCTGAGTTACACAGTGTCATTAGAAAGCATGAAATGTGTCCTCATCACATAGCAAAAAAGAAATCACAGCAAATTAACTGATAACTGGTCTGCACGATGCCAGCATGGCTCCCTCCTAAGGGTAATTCTGATGTTGGGTGAGGCTGTTGACCTCTCTGAGCCTCACTCTTTTCATCTGTAACATGAGGGAGTTGAAACCCTTCATGAGGTGAGGTTTAACTGAGTGAGGCTTTGTGGGGAGTGGGGGCAGTCTTCAGGGCCAACTAAGTGTTGGCATTCTAGAATTCAGATTTAGTAATACCAGAATCCACCTTTTTCAGAAAAGAAGCTGGAAATCTAGTTTCCATTAGGAATCTCTTAAATTCTAAATATTAAATATCTCTTAAATTCTAAATATTAGCAAAGAAATTAAAACTTTACAGAAGGAACAAACTGTATAAGTGAGAGCCAGATGTAGTCATTGGGCCATCCTATTTATCATCTTTGTGCTACATAGTTACAGACATATTTTGCTCTAAATTCCTGTGATTTCATTTTAGCATTTCTCAAAACAAAGAAATAGTGCTGTTCACCCTCTATTCCGAGTTCAGGCAGGGTGGAACTGTCCACCCACACAATTTGTTCTGAAGAACCCTGAGTAAAATCCTGCTGCTGCTTTGCTGAAGGCATCCAGTTCCAGGCCTGACTGTTCAGTACGTGCCCAGTTTTTATAGCTGTTCCCAGGCCCAACTGGAAATTGGGAGGCACTCTGCCTCTGCCACCGGCGGCAGATCTGGGAGAAGTGCAGAGAAAGCGCCTTCTCTGATTATCTGGGGAAGGTGAGATTCATGTACTTTTCCCCATTTGAGATATAGTTTAGCCTTCCTCTATTTGCCTTAAAATTCGAGACAGGGCAGGAATATGGCCAGCAAGTATCAGGAACTGAATAACAGCTGTGTTTAGGGAGGGTGCTTCTCAACTGATTTGGTTTTTAAATCTAAAAACAAAAAATTAAGTTGAATTAAGAAACATTTCAAACAGACAAAAAGTCATGTAACAGACTCCAGTTTATCCGTCTCTGAGATTAAGCAAGTATTAAGTTTGGACCTGTTTGTTCTCCCATCTCTCCTTTCAGGAAAAGAATAAATAAATACAAAAAGTCCTACATTCATTTTTTGCCTACTCTTCCACGCATGGTTTTATATTTATGCACCATGGATGCGTGTGTGTGTCAGTCACCATAAAAAATAAATGCTGTTGTTGTATGGTCCTTCAAGTGTAATAAATGATTTCACATGAGACATACCTATTGGAGCCTGCTTGTGTCAGTCAGCAGGATGTTTCTGGTTTTCATCCATGTTGATAGAGATGTGATTTGTTTACATACATATAAATGTAATAGCTGCTGCATATGTAATAGCTGCCGCATAGTATTCAGTTACATAAATAAAGTACAATTTATTTTTCCATCTGCCAAACAGTAAGTTTGTTTCTTTGCTCTCCTCTTACAAAATTGAAATGTACAGCTTTGTATATGTACCACTGTGACAACCAGATGTTGAATTGCTAGGGGGAATTCAAAGAGGGTTATCAGAGAAAACATATTAAATTGTGTTAGGGATTGTCAAATCGACTCCAACAACATGCCACAGTACCTGTTTTCCTATATCCTCAGCAAAACTTGGTGTACTGAGATGTTAATGGATATGAAATCAGATCTTGTTTTGACTAGTGAGCTTAGCATTTTTTGATTGACAGTCTATAATTCTCTCTGAGTGAATTGCGTAAATAGGTCTTTGCCTATTTATCTTTTGTGACCTTTGCCTTTTTGTTGCTAATTAATTAGAAGTTGTTTATATTTGGATACTGAATTAATTCTGCTATTTAAATATGCAGAAAATATTTCATTCCAGGTTTTGGCTTACCTTTTCATTTAGTTATTGGTGCCTTAACATATAATTTTTCTTTTCACTATAATCTCAGACTTATCCATGTTTTCTTTGATTTCATTGATTTTGTGTTTCGCATCTTGTTGAGATCTTTTCCTTCCCCAGGACTATAAAAATGTTCTCCTATGGTAAAAAAATTATAGTTTAATTCTTTTGCATTTAAGACTCAATCTTTGAATTGTTTTCTACTTCTGGGATTATAATCTTATCTCTCTCCACAGAGAAAAAGAATGGTCCCAACATTATTTATTAAAGAGTTCATCCTTTTCCTCACTGTTTTGCTGTGTTACATCTGCAAACATGTGTGCCAAACACTCATTAATATTTGATCTGTTTGAATTCTTACATAGGTCTGTTTATTCGGGGCTTTAATTTCTCACAATGTTTTAGAGTTTTCTGGGTTTTTTTAATTTCTAAGTATTTGACATTCTTAGTGTTATTATAAATAATATATTCTTTTAAAAAATTTATAGTCTAACTAATAAATTTATTAAAAATTAGTTGAATTTTATATTTTGACTTTGATCAAGCAACTTTGAATAATCCAAATGCATTTAAGGCTAAAAAGTTTCCCCTAAACACTGTTTCAGCTGCATCATCCAAGTTTTGATAAAAACTACTTTAATATCATTAAGTTCAAAATCTTTTCCAATTTTTCTTTGTCTTATGGGTTATTTAAATGTTTATTTCTTAATTTTGAAGCACAGGAAAATTTTTTAGTTTTTTTTATTGAATTGTGGTAGAGATGATATTCTGACTTCAATTTTTTCTATATATCTTGTCACTAGATCAAGATTTTTTATCGTGTTATTGAAATTGTGACATGTGTGCATACATGGGATTTTTTTGTATATCCTATATTTAACCTGAGATTATCTATTTTGCATCGTCTTGAACATTCTCAGGTTTTTTTTTAATGTTTTTAATTTATTTTTTTAACTTTTTATTTTGGGGTACAGTCGATTCATATTGCGATAGTTTCAGGTGAATAGCAAAGGAACTCAGCCGTACATACACATGTATCCGTTCTCCCCCCAAACTCCCCTCTCATCCAGGCTGCCATATAACGTTGAGCAAAGTTCCCTGTGTGCTGTGCAGTGGGTCCTTGTTGGGGATCCATTGAAACGTAGCAGTGTGTGCATGTTCATTCCAAACACCCAGACTATCCCTTCCCCTTGGCAACTGTAAATTCATTCTCTAAGTCTGTGAATCTCTTCTGTTCTGTAAGTTCATTTGTATCGTATCTTTTTAGGCTCCACATATAAGGGATGCCATATGATATTTCTCCTCTGTCAGACATTTATTTTTTATATTTCTCTTCCCCACTCTCTACTCCTGGCATTCTCAGGAGCCAAGCTCAGCCTTCTCATTTTTCCTCCAGTTCTTCTGACTTCTCATGTCAGGTATCTTTCCTGTGTGACTGAGCTTCTCCTGGTGCTTCCTCCCTGAGAGGCCATTTTGGCTATGGGCTTCACACAGGCATGGCCTCATGTGCCTTGAGACTCCCCCATGGCTTCCTGTTGCACCCCAAAAGTGCAGGCCGTTAACACCTGTGGGGCAAAGCTCTGACCAGCAGAAGGTGGGAACCGTTGGATAAACTCTTCTCTTTTCCCCACAGAAGAAGGGTCTTAAACTGCAGAGGTTCTCACAGACTCTCCAGGCGACCTCCTCATCAGTTGTCTTTGAGACCAAACTGTAACATACTGAGCTTTTCTTTTTTTTTTTGGAAGAGAGATATTTATCATTTATAACAGATATTTATAATTTAAACCACGTGATTGTATACACTAAAAATGGAGGCTAGCTCAGGTCCTTTGGGTCCTAGTAACAAGCTTCCAGAAACCTCTACAATATCTTCAGTATAAACCCGTGCAGGTAGAATATTGATCAGAAAACTCTAAGCTGGATGTCACTTCCAGGTTCAAATGAAACCTGGATAATTCTCATAGGCCCCAGTAAAACTACTAGGAAAACCTAAGTCTTCTTGATAATAACTTTTATTTAAAGGAAAGTGAACCCAAGAAATCACAGTGGCTGCCTTTCTTATGGGCTTCCCAGGTGGTGCTAGTGGTCAAGAACCTGCTTGCCAATGAGGAGGCATAAGAGATGTGGGTTTGATTCTTGGGTTGGAAAGATCCCCTGGAGGAGAGAATGGCAACCCACTCCAGTATTCTTGCCTGGAGAATCCCAGGGACAGAGGAGCCCGATGGGCTATGGTCCATGGGGTCACGAAGAGTCATGACCCACCTCCGTTTAGGTCCCTATACAGTGACTGTGATCTTGAAGAATGTGTCCCGGTTGCATTTCCATATCCCTCATCATTGAAAGTTGTCCACAACTTAAACACTCAAGACAGTCTCTCTAGTGTTCATCAAGGGCTTAGTAACTGTTCACTCTCATTATGACTGTCATCACAATCATTACTATTGCTAACGAATTGGACTTTTGTTTCTCATGCTGTTTCCCAACCTGCTGTATCCTATGACGTGCTCCCATCCATCTTTCAGTGTTTAATTCTCTCTCCTGCTATTTGTAATGTCCAGGAGATTTTTGATCTAATATAATTTTCCATAATGAAAAATATCTCTGGAACTATTCAACATGGGTTATAACCCCAGGTCTATTAATTCCCAGTTTTTTTTTAAACTTTCTGCCTTAGTTTCCTCATCTTAAAATGGAAGTAAGAGATCTGCCTCAGGATTGTATGAGGATTAAATGATTTAACACATACAACACACACTTTACCATGCCTGTCACATAGTAATCATCCAGTAAATATGAAATGTGATTATGTTTATTCACTAAATGTTACTTTCAATGACTATTCTTATTTCTAAACGTTCTTTTGGAGTCTAAGTCTTTCTAGGGTTTTCTGATTTGTTGGGGTTATTTTTCAGTCTTTTTTGTAGGGATTTTCCCCCCCCCTTTTATACCTTTAGTTATTCTGCACTTATTTGTATTATCTTTCTGATTCTTTTTGTATGATTTCAAGATTTGGGAGTGCATCTTGCTTCTTAAGTCTGTTGACTGACACTCATGGGGAGACTCTGTAAATGAGAGATTTGTGGGAAATAAGCCTCCTGTGTCATCACAGCTTGCACCCTCACCCACCCATTGCTCCCACACTGGAGCTGTCCTGCCCTGGGAGAAAAAAAAAAAAAAAGAGCAAAGTAGTTCTAAGGCTCCCAGGGGATTTTCCCCACTTGGACAGACTTATGTAATAACAGTAATGGTTTGGGGGGAGGGGGATGGGCGTACCAAGCATGTTTCCTTTCCTGTTCTCAAGGTCACCCTCCTCAAGGCCTCTCCTACTGCCCACTTCCTCCAAACATGCTATTCTTACATTTTTTAAAGTTTTTAAAAAATTTATTTATTTTTAATTAGAGGCTAATTGCTTTACAATGTGTTGGTTTCTGCCAGACATCAACATGAATCAGTCATAGATATACGCATATGTATCCCTCTTGAACCTCCCTCCCACTTAACCACCCCCATCCCAGCCCTCTCCATTGCCCCAGAGCACCAGGTTGAGCTCCTGCCTAGACTTTCATTTGATGACTGGGACAAGGTCAAGGCCACACAGCAAAGCCACCAGCTTCGTCTCTCTGAACAGACTAAGGGTCTTTCTCCTTGAGTGTCTCTGTGGGGTTGCAGTCCTTGGTTGGTTTCCAAACATGGTCTAGGGAAATAGTCTGAATTAAATGCAATTTGTCATTGTATTTCCCTTATCATTGTTACCGTGTTACTCAGAACACAGTAATAACTGCCCAGCGTTACCTGTGCCTAAGGTTAACTTTGTTAAAACACTGCAATTGATTAAGACCCCTAAACCTACATATGTATGAATCTGACAGCTGGGCTGTCTGGTCTACACACACCCTGTGGCCCTTCATCCTTGTGCAGTTAACCACACTCGTGTTGTGACCTTCAGTCAAAAAGCAGCCATCCATCTCTTCTCAGCCTTTTGGCTAAGATCGAGTGTAAAAAGCAGCCATCCACCACAGTCATAGGTTTTTCAAGATCAGTAAAAAAACTTTGTTTTACAAAGTTTATATTCAGCCTCAGCCTAAACTTTGTAATCATAACAGATTTTCACCATAGGTCATTTATTTCACCTCTGTTTTCAGTTTAAGAAAATAAGGAAACCAAAATTATATCAACTTCTTAACAGGATAGACAAGTTCCATATTAGCCCTACTACCATGGCCTTGAGCTTAACCTCTCTGAGCTGTCTTCCTCTCTAACAATCTGATAAGAAAGCATCTTATTGCAAGTTCTACATCATCTCACAAGATCTAATCACTGGCTCTTGTCTTCTCTAAACACCCACCCATGCGTGTTCTTGTTCCTCCTGGGGATCTTCCAGTAACCCTCAATTAAGACTTCTGGCTTCAAGTATGTTTTCTTAGCCAAAATTGAATTAAATTATATCAGCTTTATATGGAATATAAGCTTTTTTCACTTTCATTGCTTTTATAAGTTAGATAAATAAATCTATGTCCATGCCATCCTAGGAGTGGAGCCATAACTGGGAGTCATGTGTGTAATTTAAAATTTTCCAGTAGCTACATTAAAAAAGAAAAAAAAACAGATGAAATTAATTTTGGTCGATTTTATTTATTCTAATATATCCATAACAGTATCAGCAAAATGTATAATCACTATTATAAACATTGAGAGATATGTATCTTCTTTTCATATTAAATTTTCAAAATCTGTATCTGTTTTGCACTTCTAGAACCTTCCAATTCAATTAACCACATTTCAGGTGTCTATAGCCATGTGTGGCCATCATTCTAGATAGCAGAAACCTAGGTAAATTACATCCAGATATGAGAAGGGGTTACAGTCCATAAGTATTTATCTCTGGATAGAACACATTTGCTCTGATTACTTGCCATAAAAAATAAACATGTGGCCAAATAATAAACATCAATTAAAGAGAGTAAATCAGCATGGGTTGTGCCTAAATTCCCATGCAAATTTTTTCTCCAGAAAAGTAAGATAGTTGGCCTTGGCTGCAATGTTTAAAACTATGCAGATTACCATTTGTACAAGTTTAATTGTATTGCAATTATATTGCCCCATTATCAAAATATGAGTAAGTTATACACACTCAAAAATTGAAGACACATCACAAAAACAGCAAACACTTGGCAAAAGAAATGGAGAAAATTATGAATGTATTGAAAACCAACATGTTACACCTTGCCTTTCATAAACTATAGACTGTGTGCTTAGTCCTGTCTGGCTCTTTGCCACCCCAATAGAATGTAGCCCGCCAGGTTCCTCTGTCCATGAGATTATCAAGGCAAGAATACTGGAGTGGTTTGCCATTTCCTCCTCCAGGAGATCCTCCTGACCCAGGGACTGAACCCATGTCTCCTGCATTTGCATTGGCAGGCAAGTTCTTTACCACTGAGCTACCTGGGAAGGCAAACTATAGACTAAGTTATCACTAAAGTTCAGCCAGGTAACAAGGCTAGTGTTAGCCTGAACAAGTTGCTTCCAAAAAGGTCTCTAGTTTTCTTACCTGAAGATGATGCTCAATACATCATATTATTAGTGATCAATACAGTACTTGATACAAAGTAATACCCAGCTTTTAAATAATAAAGATATTATTTATCTTTAATAAAAGCAGGAAAGAGAGAACAGGAGAAACACATGGGCACATGGCGAGGTGCTGGGGATAAACCAAACAGCCTGAATCCCTAACCATGATGGATTTGGGATTCTAGTGGAGTAGAAGAGAGAGACAGGAGCTCAGTAAACAAATGTGCAACTATGGATCTTGGTACCTGCTGGAAGAGAATGGGATGTGGTGATGAAGAAGAAGAGGTTCTATCTTAGCCCACCTTTCTGATAAAGCAGCATACAAGCTAAGGCCTAAGGAACCAGCATGGAGACAGCCTTGGGAAGCTCTGAGGAATATGGTCCAGGACTTCTAGACAGTGGAGGGAGGCAAGACACTTTCAATCTTTTGGCTCCTGGGTTGTCAAAGCATAAAACTAAGACCAACAGAACTTTTTTTTTAAAGGGAGGGGGAAGAAAAGAGCTGAGTTTATTTACTCACCACCAAGGGAACACATGCCCCTGAAGGAATATGCTGAGTGTTTTGTTAGAGGTGGGAGGAAGGATGGGGAACAGGGAGGCAGGGGACCCCAGAGAAGGACGACTCATGGTGGTCCTACTAATAAGGATGGAAAGCTGCTCACTGAACAGGGTGGGATAAGTCCACAGGCCTGTATGTAGCTGATTGTGGCATGATTTTAAGGTCTGCACTGAACAAATAAGTATTTTAACAAAAAAGGTATGATGCTGTGTTTATGCTATTTACAAGATAGTTGTCACATTAGTAATGGATGAGTAACAAATTCACAGAACAGTTTGGTAATGGGCTCACATATAAAGTGGTGTGATGAAAACCCTCTTTTGCTAACTGTCTCTTCTCAGTCTCAAAGGGATGGGTCTGGGTTTGCCCCATGTGGCTGAGAAGAGGTAAAGCTGAGCCAAAGAGACCTTGTCTCAGGTGACGTAGGCCCATGCCGGGGAAGGCGCTAAACCAGGGAAGGATGAGATCCACTTAAGGACTGGAGACCTCCTCACTCCAAACCCAGTAGCACCAACCTCTCTTGAGTGCAGGTCTGGGACACAAAATGTCATGTCAGGCTCCACTCCAGGCCTCCCCGACTGGAATCTGCACTTAATGAATTCAAAGGATTCCTGGGCATATTATTGTCTGAGAACTGCATTGGCCTTGATAAGGACACTGGAGGGTCCTTCAAACTGTGATTGGCCCTGGAGTATTTCAGGACAGTGACCTGACCCCAATTTTAAAGATCTGTGTGGCTGATCCCCAGGGAAGGTTGACTGCTCTCTCCCTGGGAACCCAGCCTACGTGAAGGAGAAGTAACCAAGCAGGAACCAAGCCTTGCTGGTGCCTTCTCCTTGGATTCTTGGATTCAGAAAGAAAGGAAGGGAAGATGAACCAGTCTAGACCAGTAGAGCAGGTGCTCAGTCTGTCTTAATTGATTCAGTGAGGTTAATTTGAGAATTATTTATGTACAGACAAAGGTTAAAAATCCACTTCAAGAAAAAAAAAATCTAGTCCATAGTGTGCCGCTCTGACACAAGGTCAGGCTATCAAAAAATATTTCCCTTTAAGGAAGTCCAAAAAAGATGGGATATATGTACACATATAGCTGACTCACTTTGCTGCACAATATATACTAACACAACATTGTAAAGAAACTACACGCCAATAAAAAATTTTTTAGCAAGATACAACAACAAACTTTAAAAGAAAAATATCTCTACATATCTTGGTAGGTCTTATGTATACATGTAAATATACACACAAATATATTTAAAGAATATTTTATAGTCTCAGAATGTTGATGTTGATTGTTATAGGAAGATAGTGGCCCCCAAAAGTATAATTTTCAGAACTATTTAAAAATGTAACCATGTAACCAAAAATATAAGAATCTTTTCTTTTTCTGACAGTAGTTTTGGGGAAAGTTAGGAATTTTCCATTTTTAATCTTTAAGATTGATGTTTGGTAATTAGATTGTCTTGCCGAATTGATTTCTTAGAGAAGTGATCCCAGTGTTTAAAAATAAGTTCAAGTGTATTTAGAAACCTCGGGAGGTTTGTCATTATGTAGACAAAACAGTCAGGTCATTGGATTTTTTTTTCCCACCAAGATATTTTGTTGTTGCATGAACTTTTCAAGCAAAGGTTCAACAAGCAGAAAGCTGAGAAATTTACAGTATTATCCTTTTGAGTCAAATGACAAAGTATGTCTGAGAAGAGGCAACATGGCTAATATTCATTTCTTTGTTTAACCAGATGATAGGATAATTTTATGCTGTTTATTTATGTATGAAATCGTGAAGACTGAAGAGTTTACATACTGGCTTTAAAAATAAAAGGTTGAAAAAAAAAGGTTGATTAAAAAAAAAAAGGTTGTATGTGTTGTACAAACTTTGTAAAATGTTTAAAAGTACAAAATGAATTATAAACATAAAAATTATCCATGATCATATTACCCATAGACAATTGCTATTAACATTCTGGTCAGTTTCCTTCCCGACTTTTATTCTGCTTTTTTTTTTCACCTAAGAATAGACTGAAAAAAATTTCCTGGGTCATTAATTTTTCCAAATATTACTTTTAATTATCTACAGAGTGCTTCATTAGAGGTGGTACTATAACTTATTTAACTAATGCCCTTCTACTGAATATTTTGGTTATTTCCAATTGTTTAGAAATAATACTACAATGGAACTCCTTGAAAATAAACATTCATTAAAACTACACTTTAAATGATTTTGTGTGTAGATACTTTCTTGTTAGATGTCTGACTTTGTGCCTTTCTGAGAGCTAGATGGCAAGGTGTTATCATTCCTGATTTACAGGTGAGGGTCTGATCCAAGAGTGTTCACCAAGTTAGTGGAAGGAGTGGATTTAGAACTGGGAGTTCTGGCTCTTCAATAAAGCTCTTTCCTACCAAAACATCACAGATAACGGAAAGAGTATCAGATGCCACGTCATGCATTATTTAGATAACTAAGTACTATTTGAAATAAAATTGAATTTTTAAATGCTTCAGTTATCAAAAATGAATGATTCACGACACTGCTATCTTTTTACAATCACAACACTAATGAAATACCTTATTTATTTATTTATCTTGCCAATCTAGAAAGATTTTAACTCATTTCCATGTCGCTTCCCCTACTGGACTCCTTGGAAGACAGATGTTATGTCTTACCCATCTTTGTAATTCCAGCTCTTGACATCGTACTTGGTGTTACTGGTCCTCAATGAATGTTTGTAGAATTGGATGTACATTTTATTAAACACTAAAACAAAAAGGTCAATAAAGAATTAACAGGCTGATTCATGTTGGTGTCTGGCAGAAACCAACACAATATTATAAAGCAATTATCCTCCAATTAAAAATAAACAAATTTTAAAAATAAAACAAGCCTGCCTATTTGAAAAAAGAATGAACATACCTTCTAAACCGTTGGCATAAGAATAAAAATAAAATACTATTTTTCAGATGAAATATTTTTAATGATTATACTCCATTTTTAGATATTATAGCATATTAGCTATATTCTCTTACAATATATCCTTGTAGCTTATTTATTTTATATAGTTTGTACCTCCCACCCCCTCCCCCTAACATGCCCTTCTCCCTTGCCCTCTCTACACTGGTACCACTAGTTCATTCTCTATATCTGTGAATCTGTTTATTTTTAATTATATTCACTCTTTGTTTTATTTTTTAGATTCCAGACATAAGTCATAGCATACAGTATTTTATCTTTCTATGTCTGACTTATTTCACTAAGCATAATACCCTCCAGTCCATCCATGTTGTTGCAAATGGCAAAATTTCATTCTTTTTTATGACTGAGTGGTATTCCATTAGGGCTTCCCCGGTGGCTCAGGGGTAAAGAATCTATCTGCAATGCAGGAGATGCAGGTTTGATCCATGGATTGGGATGATCCCTGAAAGAGGGCATGGCAACCCACTCCAGTATTCTTGTTTTGAGAATCCCGTGGACAAAGGAGCTGGTGGGCTACAGTCCCACCAGGTCACAAAGAGCCAGACATAACTGAAGTGACTTAGTGCATACACACATGCACGCAGTATTCCATTGTGTGTATATATCACATCTTCTTCATTCATCCCTTGATGGACATTTAGATTGTTTCCATATCTTGGTTGTTGTAAATAATGCTGCTGTGAACATTGGGATGCATGTATCTTTTCAAATTAATGTTTTTATTTTCTTCAGCTATATACCCAGGAGTGGAATTATTGGATTTTATGGTGGATCTATCAGGCTTCTCAGGTGACACTAGTGGTAAATAACGTTCCTGCCAGTGTAGGAGACTTAAGAGACTCAGGTTCCATCCCTGGGTTGGGAAAACCCCCTGGAGGTTGGCTGCCCACTCTAGTATTCTTGCCTGGTGAATCCCATGGATAGAGGAGCCTGGCAGGCTACAGTCCATAGGGTTGCAGAGTCAGACACAACTGAAGTGCCTTAGCATGGATGCACACTTGGGAGTTCTATCAGTATTTTTAATTTTTTGAGGAGCCGCCGTACTATTTTCCATACACCAAGTTACATCCCACCAACAGTGTACAAGAGTTCCCTTTTCTCTACATCCCTACCAACATTTGCTATTTGAGTTTCAAATGAAATATTGAATGCTTCATTCATTAATTCAGCTAATTAGAATTAGATAATGCAAAGATACAACCAGCATGGCCCATCCTCAATTTATGGAATATGCCACCAAGTGAAGGGTTTTGATAAGTATGCAGACAATAGGAATGAAATTATACATACTGTCACACGGCAAATATGCAAAAGTGAAATCAGAGTGAAGTGAGAAAGAAGAGAGATTTCTAAATGTATGGAACATTGAACGTGTAGGCTGTATATTAATCAAATCTGTGATGGCAGTGGAGCCAGAAAGTAGTAAGATTTCAGTGACTTAAAAACATAGCTTATCCTCAAAGTAGAGTACCAAAAAAAGAGGTGGAACGAGTGTACTTATATAACCACGTGAAGTTACTGGCTGGTATTTTCACCTTCTTCAGCCTTGGCCTCAGCTGGAGCTCTTCAGCGTTTGGCAGCAATGTCCTCAAGGTTTACACACGTGGACTGGATTCTCCTTCATTTGCTCTCTTAGGCAAAAGCAGATTCCACAGTCCCTTCCAAAAAGTGATAAAAACGTAAGAACAATACTGCATCTGAAATCTCATGACATAAGGTTCCTGCTGATTGGAGACCAGACTATGTGCCCCTGAAGATGCCAGCGCTCTCTGATTGCTGCAGATAAGGCTGGAAAAAGTCAAGGGGTTGATTTATCCAGTACCGCATGGACCTGGGGTTATGCCCACAGGACTAGTCAGAGTGTCTGCTCACTGAGACCTGCTCAGACCTCTTGGAGATGAAGCATTCAGAGGGCATGTGACCAGAACAAGCAGCATCTCCAGACCCTAGGAGGGCAGTCCTGCAGGCAAGGGTATCTGAGGCTCCCTGCCAGTCAAGAGAGGCCACGCTGAGCCGCAGTCAGAGCCCTGTACTCTCTGCCAGCAGGAAGGCACTGTTGTGACAGTCTGGGGCAAGTCACTTGAATTCTAAGACTCTTCATTTCCTCAATCATAAAAATGTGGTCATAAAACCTCTCTCTCCTATTTCCAGAAATAATACAGTTGAACACATCTTGCACACAGTTAAGCATGCTACAAATGCCAAGTAGTATTGAGATAGGAATGAGTTTCAATATCAAGAAAGCTGTAGTCCAAATATGTTTCTTATACTCATTCTAATTCTCCTGTTATTTTGTGACCTAGTATCTACTTCCTGGAATGTATTAAGGAGTATCTTGTTTTCAAAACTATTACTCAGTGCATTCTTTGCCACTGGTATTTTCTAATAACATTATTTGGAAAGCTCAGCAGAAATGGCATCCTCCCGTAGCACTGTCCCTGTCAAAGAATGAACAGTTTATTGACTTTACACCATCCCGTGTAAATACTGATGCTAAAACTCAGCCGATGATTTCATGGCTTTGATGGTGACTTTCCAAACACCTCAACTAAAATACCTGTTAAGTACAGAGATAGTCCTGCATAATATTTAATACTAATAATCTGTCCCTTTCTAATCTTTAAGATATAGGCTCTTTGGCCTGTATTTAAAAGACAAGTCATGTAGCCAGTTTTGGCACACTCCCTCCCTCAAATTCTGTTAATATGTAATCTGCTGCAACTGCGTAGAAAGTGTAAATTCATTTTGTGCCCATTCACAGATCATCTTAGGTGCAATGCATTGAGCTAAGGAAACTCTTGGAGTGCCTTCCAACAGAGGATTGATCCTTGAGGAGTTTCATGCTGAAGCTGCTAGAACTCATTATCAGACCTGGCAAAATATTTTTTCTGTGTTGATTTTTTCTTCCCTAACAATAAAAGTAATATATGCCCATTTGTGAACATTTGAGATATAAAGATAAATATAAAGACAATGCAAAAAAAAAAAGTACTCCTAGTATAAGAACCTAGGGGCAGCCAGTGTTAATATTTTGGTATATTTATATAAAAATAAAGCCATACATCATATACATATTGTATCCCACTTTTTTTGATGTTGTATTACATTGTTAATATTTTCCCACATCATTAAGCATCTTTAAAAATGAATGCATATATTTCATGGTGTTTGTTGTTATCATTTTTGTTTGGTTGCTAAGTTGTGTCCAACTCTTTGTGACTCCATAGACTGCAGCATGCCAGGCTCCCCTGTCATCATGTTTATATACCATAATTTAACCTAAAATTTTGATATTATAAAGAAAACTATGAAGAATTCTTCCCTGCTTATAATTTTTTATAATAAGCTCACAGAGTTATTTAGATCAATTGGCATGCTTTTTTCTTTCTTTATACCACAAGTTCTACTCATCCAGTAATAAACATAATTTAAATACTAAGCAAGAAGAAAACACAATTATGCAAATCTTATTATGTAAATATAACTAGAGCTAACATTTTTATATAAATTCTATTTTTTTTAACTTAAACCAAAATGTGACGGTGTATGATATGAGCAGAAGATATAAATTTTAAAAATTTCTCCAAAGTAGCAAATTTGCCCATCATATCTGCAGTGATCTACCCATCCCCCATCGATTTCTAGTGATCTCAGTTCTGCCCCTAAAATGGATATGTTGAATACAGTCAAGATTTTCTTAGAATGCAAGTCTGAGGATGAGATACACACAAATTAAATATGGTGTTTAGCAGTCATTCCCCTTGTTAAAGACCTGGAGTTAGCCTCGTGTTAGATAGAGCTAAAAATTCTCACCTCAGCCAGTCCACCATTTCTTAGTGCCCTGCACCCTTGTCCTCAGCTGTAAATCTAGAATGAGGTTGACTCAAAGATCTCCATTATCCCTTACCATAGAACATCCCATTGGTTTTAGATCATTCCAAGCATTTGGAGAGGAGGTGCTATTTCCCAATGTGCCTTAATTTCAATCAGTGAAAATTTTTTCCCTCTCAATTGCACTCTACCTGCCCTATCCCCTCATGCTTCTCTCATGCATTTTTATGAGCTCCCAGCAGGTGACATTTGAGCTTACAATCTGCTGGATTTTTTTTTGTTTTAATTTTAGGTTTCTTGAAGGCCAACCTTACTAAAACCATGCATCTAAATTAGAACTAAATTGATTTCCTTATGTCAAATTGAGCAGTAACTTGATAAGCATTCTAGTGCATTATAAGCCCAGGAGTAGATTATATAGTGATTGTATTATAATCTTATATGCAAATAATAATGTAGAGAAAAACAGGATTGAAATAAAGAAAAGACCCAAAAAAACTCACAATTTTGTAAAAGAGGAAAATGTTGGAAATTCTGACCTGCACCTGCTGAAACACAGGATCAGTCAGACCCCTCTTGAATCATCACACATTAGATTCAAGAACTTTTCTTTAAGCAAGTTAACACAAATGTCTTGGAAAGGAATGGAGATCATTCTGTCATTTTTGAGATTGCACCCAAGTACTTCGTTTTGGACTCTTTTGTTGACTATGAGGGCTACTCCATTTCTTCTAAGGGATTCCTGCCCACAGTAGTAGATATAATGGTCATCTGAATTAAATTCGCCCATTCCAGTCCATTTTAGGTCATTGATTCCTAAAATGTTGATGTTCACTCTTGCCATCTCTTGTTTGACCATGTCTAATTCACCCTGATTCATGGACCTAACATTCCAGGTCCCTATGCAATATTGCTGTTTACAATATTGCCAAACATTCATTGGATCAAATTGTCAACATCTGTTGGATCATTGAAAAAGCAAGAGAGTTCCAGAGACCATCAACTTCTGCTTTATTGACTATACCAAAGCCTTTGATTGTGTGGATCAAAACAAACTGTGGAAAATTCTTCAAGAGATGGGAATACAAGATCACCTTACCCACCTCCTGAGAAATCTATATGCAGGTCAAGAAACAACAGTTAGAACCGAACATGGCACAACAGACTTGTTCCAAATTGGCAAAAGAGTACGTCAAGACTGTATATTGTCACCCTGCTTACTTAACTTATATGCAGAGTACATCATGTGATGTACTGGGCTGGATGAAGCACAAGCTGGAATCAAGATTGCTGGGAGAAATATCAATAACCTCAGATATGCAGATGACACCACCCTTATGGCAGAAAGTGAAGAGGAACTAAAGAACGTCTTAATGAAAGTGAAAGAGGAGAGTGAAAAAGCTAGCTTAAAACTCAACATTCAGAAAACTAAGATCATGGCTTCCAATCCCATCACTCCATGGCAAATAGATGGAGAAACAATGGAAACAGTGACAGACTTTATTTTCTTGGGCTGCAAAATCACTGCAGATGGTGACTGCAGCCATGAAATTAAAAGATGCTTACTCCTTGGAAGAAAAGTTATGACCAACCTAGACAACATATTAAAAAGCAGAGACATTACTTTGCTGACAAAGGTCCATCTAGTCAAAGCTATGGTTTTTCCTGTAGTCATGTATGGATGTGAGAGTTGGACCATAAAGAAAGCTGAGCACTGAAGAATTGGTACTTTTGAACTGTGGTGTTGGGGAAGACTCTTGAGAGTCCCTTGGACTGCAAGGAGATCCAACCAGTCCATCCTAAAAGAGATCAGTCCTGGGTGTTCATTGGAAGGACAAATACTGAAGCTGAAACTCCAATCCTTGGCCACCTGATGCGAAGAACTGACTCATCTGCAAAGACCCTGATGCTGGGGAAGATTGAAGACAGGAGGAGAAGGGGATGACAGAGGATGAGATGTTTGGATGGCATCACCGACTCTATAGACAAGAGTTTGAGCAAGCTCCAGAAGTTGGTGATAGACAGGGAAGCCTGGCGTTCTGCAGTCCATGGGGTCGCAAAGAGTCAGACACAACTGAGCGACTGAACTGAATTGAACATGAATGCAATGTGTTTAGCATTTTTTGATGTAAAATCAGGAGACTAAAGGAGATCAGTCCTGGGTGTTCATTGGAAGGACTGATGTTGAAGCTGAAACTCCAATCCTTTGGCCACCTGATGCGAAGAGCTGACTCAATGAAAAAGACCCTGATGCTGGGAAAGATTGAGGGCAGGAGGAGAAGGAGATGGCAGAGGATGAGATGATTGGATGGCATCACCGACTCAATGAACACGGGTTTGGGTGGACTCCAGGAGTTGGTGATGGACAGGGAGGCCTGGCGTGCTGCGGTTCATGGGGTCGCAAAGAGTCGGACACGACTGAGCAACCTAACTAAACTGACTGACAGGAGACTAATACCAGTTACTCTCAGCATCCACCCACTAACATACTGTAAATTATTTACTTGGGAGTCTATTTCAGTGAATTTTACCTTTAGGAGGTAGCAGTAGGAAAAGCTTCGCTAAAGCCAGACTTGTTTTTGCATGTGAAAATGTTGTGCTTTTTCATTTGAATAAATCACTGAATTGGTCTAAATAGAGTGGGTTCTTTGTTGTTGTTATTATAAGCTTTTCTGGTCTAGAATTTTCCTGTTTACTCACTATGAAGAAGGACAGTGCTTTTCGCTTCTAAAATTGGAGTGGTAGTTCTGACTATAAGCAAATTGAAAATGATCATGTTCATCAAAATCACCACAGTGAACCATGACCCAAGAGATGATTTCCAACAGTCCATCTCTGGGGCCTTGAAGAGAAATACAAGTGTGCATAGCCATGCGTGAGTATAATAACACACACCTATAGATTTCTATATATGATGATGGTTAAATGTTACAGTGTCTATAAATGTTTGGCACAGTGTCTGGCGTGTTCAACCCACTCCAGTATTCTTGCTTGGGAAATCCCATGGACAGAGGAGCCTGGTGGGCTATAGTCTATGGGGTCACAAAGAGTTAGACACGACTTAGCAACTAAACCACCAAACCACCACTGGCGTGTTGGGAGCTCAGTACTTGTTCATGGCAGTGGGTGGTGGTATTTGGCAGTCTTTGACCAAGTCAGATCTGGTTTTTCTTACTAGAACCCAGAAGTCAAACTGCTTTTGTTAACTTTGCAATCTCTTCTTGCATACTGAGAGAGTTGTTGAGCTGTTCATTTTAAAAAATGAGATCCTGGTTATATGGCAAGTTATTTGTTTTAATTTCAGTTTACCAAGGGGGATACACATGAATTAAATTAGAATTGTTCCTAATAACATTATATTCAAGGACATTGGGTTTATGAAAGATTTGACTTTCCAACATGTGAAGTGATTTCAAAGTAGACACATTCTCAAAGGTTGTACTATTGTGCTCAGTCACTTTAGTCATGTCCAACTCTTTATAGCCCCATGAACTGTGGTCCACCAGTCTCCTCTGTCCATGGAATTTTCCAGGCAAGAATAGTGGAAAGGGTTGCCACTTCTTACTCTACAGGATTGTCCCAACCCAGGGATGGAACCCCTGTCCCTTATGTCTCCTGCATCGGCAGGCAGATTCTTTATCAGTGGGCTACCTGGGAAGCCTATATTTAAAGGTTATGCATTTTTAAAGGGAGGAGAGTGGTTCTGCTTATTTTCCTTTTTGCCATTTAAAAAAAAATTGAAATTATATAGATACACATCTTGAATTGTTCTCCTTAATATACAGCTTTGGGGGCAGATGAGCCTGTGATAATGGTGAACAGCATAAGGACAGGGTGAATCTGAGGAATGTCTCAGAAACCAGAACCCAGAAACATCTGAATATTCTAATCAGAGACCAGAGGAAGGTAGTGTGTGGGAATAAGAGAGACATAAATCAGAGGGTTCTTTAATTGTATTTGACTTCAGACCTACCTTCAACCCAAGGAGAAGATGGACTCAAACTTGGTGGTTATCGAACTTGGCCAGAAGGACCCAAACTGAGAGGAGACAGTATGTCCAAGGCTAACAAACAGACAGAGGGAAACCAGTCAACACCCAAAAAACGAGTGTAGTGGACATCTGCTCTTCTCGCCTGCCCAGACTCCTTCCTTCCTTCTGGTGATAGCATGTTGATTTTACCTCGTTGCTTGTGCCAAGGCTTGGCACGTGACCTCAGCTGAGCCAGTCAAGTGCCCTCTCCCAGGAATTTGAATCTTCAACTGAAAGCGCAAGGAGCTTATTCATCCTGACAGCAGTGCCCCAAAAAACTTTCCGTTCGTTTTTGTACCTTGATCCTCGCTACAGCCCTCAGGCTGGTCTTTTCTGAGGCCTGTTGATTTAACTTTTCTTCAACTTCTGTGTGCTGCTCCATGTCATTCCAGCAAATTCCTCTTTTATCATTGAGTTAGCCTACATAATTTCTGTTGCTTGCCACCAAAGAACCCTGGCAGGGATTCAGGAATCCAGACAGCAGTCTGGCCAGCAGAAATGGTGGGTCAGCAACCCTCTACCCCAGTCAAGGAGTCTCTTATATTAACATGTGAGGAGAGAGTTCCCCTTAGGAGCAACATTCAGGTCGACAAGTGCGCATGGATGAACTTTTGCTAGGAAACTCATCTGGCAGTCATCCAGGATGGACTGGGGAATGTGAGAACTGAGTTACTGATTAATCATTGCTTATCACCGAATTATGAGGCTCTTTCTGTTTTGTATGCAACTGAGAGCCGGCCCCAGTCAAATCGAAATTGAATCAATCAATTGATGAAAGAAATAGTAGCCATTGAAATATTAGGCTTCCCCGGAGGCTCAGTTGGTAAAGAGTCTGCCTGCAATGCAGGAGACCCAGGTTTGATCCCTGGGTCAGGAAGATCCCTTGGAGGAGTAAATGGCAACCCACTCCAGTATTCTTGCCTGGAAAATCCCATGCACAAAGGAGCCTGGGGGACCTAGAGGCCATGAAGTCATGAGCTGGCAACTAAACCACCTCTGAAATATTGTCTCTTCCCAAAACATGTCACTTGGAACAACTACTTAGCACATTCATGAAGGTAACTTTGTTTGCCAGCTTGATTTTAGCCCTCAAAAAGTTCTGGCCTCTGCTTTTTGTATAAGAAAGACCTGGTCAAATGCTATATTTTGGTATTCATGTCTAAGTCTATTTTCATTAGTTATATCCTTTTATTTTGCAAGGCCTGCCTTTTTTCCCTCACCAACAATAATTTTTAACTGCTTTAAATAACTTAATTTGAACATGCTCAAAGTTCATACCCAGAACCAAATAAACTGAATAGAGCATTTTAACAATAAAAAAGTCTGATCTTTTCTTTCTCTCATTATGCACATTTTGGAAAACTTCTGTCTAAACTTGTGTACACATTCTTGACCTTTACTTTGCATAACTGATTTGTTTGACTCTTGACATTAGGCTGATTTTGTTTTTTTTTAAGAAGTGGATTCAGTCAACCAAATTGTAAAAAATAAAAAGCTCTGGCCAAGTACAAGGTTTGGTTGATGATTGATGAAATGAATGGGTGGCTTGAGGTGATTTGTCTCAGCAGTTACCACAGATAGTTAGTGCAGGGGATTGCTAGTCAGAACACCAAGAACAGGTAAAATCTCCAGGTGGACTGGTTAACACAAGAAAAGCAACCTGGCAAGCTTTTCTTTTTTAAAAAGTAATTTTTATTGGAGTATTGTTGTTGGTGGCTCAGATGGTAAAGGATCTGCCTCCATTGCAGGAGACTCAGACTCAATCCCTGGGTCAGGAAGATCTCCTAGAGAAGGGAGTGGCTACCCACTCCAGTATTCTTGCCTGGCGAATTCCATGGACAGAGGAGCCTGGTGGGCTAGAGTCCATGGAGTCACAAAAAAGTTTGACAAGACTGAGCAACTAACACACACGCACAGTTGCTTTGCAATGTTGCGTTAGTTTCTACCATATAGTGAAATGAATCAGCCACATGTATGTGTGTATATATATCCTCTCCCTTTTGGACTTCCTTCCTTCAGGTCACCACAGTGCATTAAGTAGAGTTCCCTATACTGTACACTATGTTCTCAATAGTTACCTGGTTTATACATGGTATCAATAGTGTATATGTGTCGATCCCGTCTCCCAATTCCTCCCACCCTGTCTTTTCCCCTTGGTATCCATATATTTGTCTCTAACTGGCTAACAAGCTGTTTTTGCTCTTGAGTGTCAGGCAAAGCTTTCATTACTATGAGAAAGGCAATGCAAAATGCAAGTTTTAGGTTCATCTTCAAATACAAAAGGAGACTGTGTTTCATTTAATTTTTTATACAGTGTACCGATTTCCCTCCTCTCCCATGCTGCTATTTTAATCTTTTATAAATATTTGGTCCCATTGAGATCAGAGGGTGAGGCCCCTGTTGAGACCTGTGGGTAGTTGTGGTCCCAATTGTGGTCCCAGGTCACTTCAAATACATTTGAAGTTGTAATTAACTTATATCTTCAAAAGAAAATTTGAACCCATCAAGGAATAAGTGTTTAAGAAATGTCTATTAAAGTATTTACTGTATCTTTAATACACTTAGCAGGAAAATTAAATAAACATTAATGCTAGCAATACAGAGTCAAAATGTAGAGAAAATGAAGATAATTTAGTTCTTGACAATATCATAATCTGAGGTGCTTCTCAAAGGGACAGAAAATTCTACCCAGAGCAACTAGTTAGAAACTACTTGGAAAAAAAAAAGAAACTACTTGGACCAACTCCTCTCACTGATGGGTCTCCTCACTAGACATTTTCCAGTTATTTTCACTACACATGGTGAAACTGTAGTTGCTTAACCGCACATTTCTCCTATCCTTGGCATGAAAGAAAAGTGAAAGTGAAGTAGCTCAGTCGTGTCCGACTCTTTGCAACCCCATGGACTATAGCCTACCAGGCTTCTCCCTCCATGGGATTCTCCAGGCAGGAATACTGGAGTGGGTTGCCATTTCCTTCTCCAGGGGATCGTCCCGACCCAGGGATCGAACCCGAGTCTCCTGCATTGCGGGCAAACGCTTTAACCTCTGAGCCACCAGGGAAGCCCATCCTTGGCATATATGGTCTTTAAAAGTTCAGAGTACCTGGCTCAGGATAATAGAATAATTCTCCATTTTCTTCAGGAGTCAGGAAGCTCAGCCACCTTTCAGATATTGACTTCCCGAATTACTGAATAGGCTTCCTAGGTGGTTCAGATAGTAAAGAATCTGCCTACAATGGGAGAAACCTGGGTTCAGTCCCTGGGTTGGGAAGATCCCCTGGAGGAGGGCATGGCAATCCACTCCAGTCTTCTTGCCTGGAGAATCCCCATGGACAGAGGAGCCTGGCGGGCTGTAGTCCATGGGGTCGCAAAGCATCAGACACGACTGAGCGACTAAGCACAAGTTGCTGAATGGGTTCTTCTGAGAAAACTAGAGATAAGGCGAGATGAGGATGGGGGAATGATCACACTTCTCCAGCTGGGATGAGATTGGTACACCTGGCTCTGCTTGTGCTAAAATGGACTGTGAATGGTGTGGCGACGGCGGGAGAAAAGTATGGCAGAAGGGAAGCCCCCTATACAACCCAAATGAGTTCGCTTGCTGTTTTGGATATACATAGATAGATAGATATAAATAGACATAAATATACATGCATACATGCATATATGTGAATGACACTTTTTTAATGGGGAACAAAGAGTCTCCCAGTATCTCAAGAAATTGTTTTCTGTAAATATATGCACTGAACAATAAGAGAAACCGGAATCTAAATCTTGAGATCTCATGGATAGCAGAAGTTAGTTTAGGGCATGTTTAGTAACCAAGTCACCTCACTGTCCCTTGAACTGCAGGAATTACAGCAACCCTGCAGAAGCCACTGTCCCAGCTCATCAGCCACCTCACCGTCTTTCCTGTGTGTTCCGGCTCCTGCTTTCTGCTGACTCAGTTTCTGCATCATGGTTTCACATCTTCTCATTCACATCTTCTCCTGCCAGACTGTCTCCCTTCTGCCTTCTCTGTGTTGGTCTGGGCTTCTGTTCCCACTATCAAGCACCTGATTCCCCACTCCAGGGAGAATCTGATCTGTGCAGCTAATAACTGCATCTTTGCCCTGATAGTAGCTTTTGGGTCAGGGTAGACCACAGGACAATGGATTCACCCCTTTGGGCCAACGAGGTGTGCCCAAGGACATGATCCATAATAAACTCGCAAACAACAACCCCTATTAGCTTGCTTCTATGGGGTCTTACGAGAACAGTGCCTCAAAAGTACTTCCTTTTAAAAATTAAAGTAAATGCTAGTAACATGAGATATTTATCTGATTGTTCTGCTCCAATAAAAAGTATTTTAAACCCAAATCTAACAACATTTCTTTATAGGAATCCTGGTTTATTTTTCACTAAGTTGTTAAAAGATTTTCTTCTTTTAAAGTCACTTTTAGTATTAACATTGGATTTTTTTTTTAAGTACCTGGAGTTAAAAAGTGATAACTGTTTGGACATTGTACCCTTTCTCTAGATTTTCAGTCCGATTCTGTTGATAAGCAGATATTTAACACTGAAAAAAAAGGATCCCAAATAGCCTTTTCAAAGCTCAGCGATCCATTGTGAGACATTGGCTTAACACAAAATACTTTTACATAACCCAAGCCACCAAGAGGGATATCCGGTCAGCTATTTTTAAAGCCTCCTCCCCGATACCATCTCACGTAACAGGGTTACAGCAGTTTGCTTAGAAAATTGGCACAGGTTCTGTGATTCATGAAATGAAAACCCAAATGAAATGTTTTTCACTTGTTTAAAGCTGGAACCATTTTCACTTAAATGTGCTACAGTACCAGAGAAATAACATTCTGGATTAGACACAAATATATGTGTACACTGAATGTAGTTTTTTGCATTATTAGATACATATGGTAATATGTACTGGGTTTACCCAATGAATGATTTTCTAATTAATTAACTCGTTCAACAAGTGTTTCTGAAGTACTTACCGTGTGCCCACTGCTGTGTTGTAGCTGGGGGCCCAAGAGTGAGGAAGGTGGGCCTGCCTTCATACAGGGTCCAGTCCAGTAAGCGTCAGGCGATCGCAGCGTCACACGACAGGACTGCATTGTGGTGGAGGAGGCCTGCGACAGAGGCATGTCCAACAAGGCTTCCTAAAGGAAGTGATATCCACGCTAGGACTTGAAAGGTGAGGAAAAGCCAGCCAGGAAGGAAGGGAGGCAAGAAGTTTCCAGCAGAGCAGTCCATGCTGGCTTCCTGTTGGTGAGCCAGAGAGGAGATCAACATGCCTGGATGTAGAGACATAGGAGGAGGAAGGAAGGAGGCTGGAGAGCTAGGCAAGGGTTCATCATACAGGGTCACGTTAAGGGGTTTGGACTTGATCGTATGAGTGATAGGGAACACAGAGACCAGATATATGATGAGATTTATGCTTTAGAAAGAGAACCCTAGCTGTGGTGTGGACAACAAATTGGAGGCAGGGAGAAGCTAAGACATGGGGGTGATCCAAGTGAGAGATGGAGGCGGTCCAAGAGAGGGTAAGGTCAAGAGGCTGGAGAGAAGCAGGCAGATCTGTGAGTTTTAAAGATCTCATCACTAGAACTTGATGATGATAGATGGACGGCTCCGTATCTACCCTAAGTGTGAAAGTCGCTCAGTCATGTCTGACTCTTTGCGACCCGTGGACAATAGAGCCCATGGAATTCTCCAGGCCAGAACACTGGAGTGGGTAGCCATTCCCTTCTCTAGGGGATCTTCCCAACCCAGGGACTGAACCCAGGTCTCCTTTCTTTAACAGCCGAGCCCCCAGGGAAGCCCATATCTACCCTAAGTCGTCATCAAAGCACTGCCTTCAACTAAGGACTTGTGCTTCATTCATTTTCAAATTAGTATCAGTGAAGAGTTTGTCTGTTTTACTATATTAGTAGGTATTCCTTTTAATCAAGTAAGAATTAAATAATCTAGAGTTCTTGTTAACATCCTTGTAATTGTAAGTAACCTAGAACTCTATTCAAAATGATATAGACAATAAAAAGATTTTTTTTTTTTTTTTTTTGGTTCGTGTAACTTAAAAATCCAGGATCAGGAAGGTTTCAGGTAAGGCTGGATCCAGCGTTTCTTTTTCTTTTTTTTTCAGAATTTCATTAATATCATGAAAGACTTGGTTTCTTGTGCCTCTGCTCTTCGTACGATGTCTGCTTGATCCCAAGGTTGCTTTTTGTCACGGTCTCAACAACACACTTCCCTGTCATGTTATGTCCACAATGAAGAGAAATAATCTCCACCAGTTATGACTATTCCCCTCTAACTCCCAAATCAGGAAGTTTCATTTCTCAGGACCCTCCAGGGAAATGTTTTAGAGTCCTATGTTCTCAAGCAGTCACAGTTGCCAGGGAGAAGGACGGAAGAGAAAAGAGGAAGGAAGAAGGATGGCAAGAGGAGAGGGGGAAAAGCAAATATCCACTACATTCAGCACATTTTCCTTTGCATCTTGATTGCTAGCACTGTTGTAAATGAGTAGAAATACTCACCAAACAAGGAGATTTTGAAATAAATTCTCATCTTCTAGTGCAAAGCATATGCATGTCCCTCCAGAGCTGGAGGCATACTCGACTGAACGGTGCTTCTGCCTCACTGCCACCCTGGCCCACCTGTTCCATGATCCTCTCTTACTTTCTCTACTTGTTCACCAAACATAGCTTGAATCTCATCTTTTCCAGATTCTGACACTCTTAAAACATGGACATAAAATGATGCTTCTCATAGCAGTCTGCTATTCCTGAACAACTAAAATTGAAATATTGCTGCAGTCTAAGTCAAACACACAAATAGATAAATGTGTTTCATACATTATCTAGAAACATACATACTTTTTAATTTCAGGTCCAAGCTTGTTATGGATGAGGGACTTTGTATATCCTCTTATTGTGGCTGAGATGTATAATGGTTAATTAAAAATAAAATGTATCAATTATTTTCTATTATAAAAGTAATATATGCTCATGGAAGAAAATGTGCAAAATTCTGAAGGTTTAAAAAGAAAAAGTTAATCATAATTTCACTACTTAAAGGCAATATCATTAATGCTTTCAGTATTTTCCTCTAGCATTTTTATTACGTATAGAATTTTTTAAAATATAGGTGTAAAAATACTGTATGTACAATTCTTTGGCCCTTTTTTTCTCTTATAAAAATGGACTCCATAAATAATATTTATGTGGTATTGAAAACATTTTCTAACATTCATGCTTTCTTGGCTATTTCTCTCTTATTGGATATTTAGAACCTTTCAACTTTTTTATTACTTTAAATGCTGCTATAATCATACTTGTATATAAAACTGCCTCAGATTTTAGATTATATTCTCTGCATAAATTCCCAGAAGTGGAATTCCAGTATGAAGGAATCTGAACGTTCAAGATTCTTAATGTATACAAAAGACCTATTTTTTGAATTTGGACTTTCTTCCCAAAAAAGGGAGGGCAAGTGAGAAAGTAGGAAATATAATCAGCTTTAGGAAAGTGTTCTGAAAAGCAATCCACAAAATCACTCTGCCTCAGCAGTAATAAAAATGTTGAATGGCTCCATCTAAAAAGAATTTATGAAGCACCCCTGGTAGCCAGGCCTGGTGTCAAGGACTCAAAAGTAAAATGTGCCAAGGGGCTGCAATCAGAAATTACAGTGACTCAGCAAAACAGAGTTATCAGATTTCAAAGTCAGCCTAATAACTCATCTTAGGGGCAGATGCGGCTAAAATTTTACACTATTGCCTTCAACTTCAAGAAATTTCAGTGTAATTCTGATAGAAATAAATTGTGAACTTTTAGTGGAAACCACTTTTTGTTATTGCAAAGCGTAAAATTAAAGATTCTTTTCATAATTCATTTCTGGGACACTAATAATAGTGAGAACTTGAAAGTATTGCAAGTGCTTTTAAGAAGAACAAATACATTTGTGTAAATTTGATCATTTCTTCATAGGCAGTGCTCTTATCAAACAAGCTAACACTAGTCTTAAAGAGAAAAACAAAAAACAACCCAATAGCTGACAGGAGAAAGAAATTTGTATTTTCTTAAATTTCAACTGTGAACGTGCCACTGTTAAGTTCTTCATTCTACAAAGTACACTTTTTAGAAGAAAGAATTTGTTTGCTCTAAATTATTCATTTTTTGTCATTCTGGTTGTAGGTTGAAAAGCAGGACATAATTTTAGCACAGAGTATTAATGTTAAGTCACATTTTACCATTCAGATGCAAAATGTAGTTGAAATACGGGTGGTTAATTTATCCCAAACAAATGTGACTCCAGGTGCTGACATCCTATTTCATCTTGAATATCTTGTCCAAACCTAGTTATAGGGTTGTGAAGAAGGCTCGGTTTTTGTCCGGTTGTTATCTTTTCCCTATCACTTTATAGTGTGCAGGGGGGCTCCCTGGTAGCTCAAGCAGTAAAGAATCTGCCTGCCAATGCAGAAGACGCAGGTTTGATCCCTGGGTTAGGAAGATCCCCCTGAGATGCAAATAGCAACCCATTCCAGTATTCTTGCCTGGGAAATCCCGTGGATAGAGGAGCCTGGCAGTCTACAGTCCATGGGGTCACAAAGGAGCCAGACACGACTTATTGACTAAACAACAACAACAACAATGTGTGCAGAATGCTTTGAAATGTTAAATGTGATTTGGGATACATTATCTCGTTTGACTTACTCATTTCATTTTCTCCAGAACCTAACAAGGGAGTAATAAAGTCAGAAGAGTAAGATAAATACCAACCCAACCCCTGGGCTTCAGTTTTCTCATCCACGCTTATTACATCTCAGCTTATTGTGGGGATCAAATGATGTTCTACATATAAACATGATCCTCTTGCCCTGGGAGTGGTATTGGGGTGTAGATGCCCCAAATCCTCAATCTCTGAATGTGTCCCTTTTTCTGGAATTTTGCTGTGTGTGTAGGGAGTGGGTGTGGGAGTGGGGTAACTGGGTGGGATAGAAGTGGCCTGAAAGGCAGAAAGAGGTGTGATGTATCCTCTGTATGGTGAGAGTGCATAAAAGATCTCTGATCCATCAATTTGGCCAAAGTAAGAGTTTAGAGTCATGTTTCTCAATCTTTCTGTGGTGAAGGAGCAGGTTTGTTTTACTTTTCATTCTATCATGGACCAGTACTTTTGTAAAATTTAATGAATGTGAATTACAGAAAAGTAGAATAAAGAAAATATAAAATACAAACCCAAATATTTTATTTTAGAATTAACCAACATAAAATTGTTCTGCCAAGTTGCTCTAAACTTAGTAAGTATTTACTCTCATGATCTGAAGTTATTTTGTCATGTTCAGGTGAGAAACTGAGACCTATGCACTATTTGAATTGCAGTGTTTTAGAGGAATTGAAAGATGCAATTAAAAATTAATCTGAGATGTCAAACTCTCTCTCCTGCATCCAAGGATGCATCTTTTCCAGTGTTCTTAGAATACTTACAAAAGTAAAACATAACCACAAAGAAAAATGGAAAGAATCCCACAAATTTCACCAAAAAAGGTTAAGAATCAAAAACCATTTACAATTCAACAAAATTAGAAACAACAACAAAAAGCTTATCTATACACGTTAAATCTTCCTCCTAAATAACTCTTAACTTAAAGAGGAAGTCACGATCACAGTAGCAGGATATTTAAATAAATGCTGATAATGAGAAGATGAGGAATGAAATTATGTAGGATGTGTCCATAGCATCCTCTGAGGAAAATGCATAGCCGTTGTGTCCCTCAGGGTCCCAACAAGAAACAAGTGCCACATCCAAAATCAGATACCTTGAAAAAGAAAAAAAAAAAAAAATCAGACACTTTGAACAGAGTTTGTTTATGGAGACATTGTTAACAAGGGTGAGGTTCAGAGAGACCATCAGAGATAGTACAGCAATCAGACTGTTTTCAGTTCTGTCTGCTTCCTTTCCCAGGACCCTGAAATACAGTGGTATCAAGTTGACCACTGTTTTGAGAAGTGCCAAGGTCAAAAGTAGAGGGATCCGGGAGTCCAAGGCAACCCAGCAGGGAGGGAGCCAAGAGAATAAAGACCTTGACTTCATCTGCCCCCTCCCTCACCTCTCCTTTTTTCCCTCCATCTCTGGCCAGAGGCCTGACAGCTCAGAAGCCCCTCATTGTGTGACCTCACAGTCAGCCCCCCGGCCCCTGCAGGACAGAGGAGCACTGAAAGTTACCTGCCACCACTGTAAGCCACATTCTTAACAAAAGAAAAGATAAATACTGAAAGTAATCCACTCAAAAACTTTCTTAATAAATGCAAATATAGAAAATTAAATCAGGAGAAAATTAAGTAAATATTCCAGGAAAATAGTTAAGTTTCAGGCTATTAAACCGTTCCATGCATAGAGAAAAATAATAGATGTCCTGATTTTTTTGTTTTCATTTTTGTTATTTTACAAAGCGTCGTAAGTCAATTGCAGTCTTGAGCAAAAAGCCCAGGAAAAATAAGATCATAATATTATGTAAGAGTCCTGATGAAAAAGTCCAGAGTAAAACATGAGCAAAACAAAATAAAATAATAAAAATGCAGTATATTTCACCAGGACCAAGGAGAGTCATTCTAGAAATGCAAAACTGTTTAATACTTTTATTTATAAAAGGATTTATAAATGCTTCATTTATTTTGTAAATAAATATAATTTATTTTTTAATAATTTATTTTTTATATAATTTTATTTATAAAAATAATTTATAAATTATTTTTGACCATGTTTGTAAGTCAAAAGAGAAAAAACATAACGGAATCTCTGCAGATACTAGAAAGCACTTGAAAATTTTTCAGTCATTTCTCACTACACACACACACACACACACACACACGCACACACACACACACAACTTGGAAAAGAAACAGCAGTTGAATAATTATAATAGCTAATACTTACTGAGCCCACCTACTGTGGGCCAGCATGCCAGCATGGTGGTAAGCTTTTCATAGGTATTAATTAGAATGTCCCAGCACTCCCATGAGATAGCTTACAATTATTATCCCATTTGACTAATGAGGAAATGACGGCATGAGGTATCCCATTTTACTAATGAGGTAACTGGGTAGGGCCACAGGCTTGCTGAGTGGTGGGGAGGGATGCTAGGCTAGCAGTCTGGCTCTAGAACTCAGGGTGTCATCATTCCAGTTTATTGCCTTTCCCACATGCTTTGTGAATTGCAGAAATCATATTTATGCCCAGGTGAAGAAAAGGCAAATGCCCAATCTCTTGGAAATAGCCCCTCTTTGACTCTCACCTGAGTTACTGGCCCAGCTTGTAGGCGTCTTCTTGGGATTGTTGCATGTTTCTCTTGGTCAGGATAGATTAAATTCAGTTCTTAGCTATCTATGTGGATCATCTCATGTAAGTGATAGCTGGGCAGTTTTCTTCATTTTGTAACCACTTGTGGCATTGAAACTAAAGTCTGGAAGTGAGATGTTTGTTTTCTGCACCAGGATTTAATCAAACTTAGATTTGTGAATGGCCGTTATAGTTTGATGAGAAGTGGATTCTTAACCTCAAATTTTTATTTTTTTTAATTATCGTAATGCTTATCTAGAAATTCAGATATAATGTATCATGTATTAAGAACATAAACTATTATGTCAACCAAGTATTAAACTTGTGCTTTAAATGAACCAAGTAAAATTGAAGACCTTATTTGCATGCTGACAAATGCTCAGTCGTGTCTGACTCTGAGACCCCTGGACTATAGCCACTAGGCTACTCTGTTCGTGGGATTTTTCCAGGCAAGAAGATCTCCTGGAGGAGGGGGTGGCAACCTGCTCCAGTATTCTTGCCGGGAGAAATCCCATGGACAGAGGAGCCTGGTGGCTAAAGTCCATGGGGTTGCAAATAGTCTGCTATTACTGGGCAACTGGATGTGTACGCGCGCGCGCGCACACACACACACACACACACAAGATAGATTTACATTTTAGGAACAACGTGCAGGTATGAAGGATGGCTGGAAGGAGAACCGAGTGACTTGTAAATAGCAGGAATTCAGATGGTCTGTGTGAATCGAAGGAATCAAAGCAAGGAACCCGAGACTTGTCCTTCACCCCACCCTACCTCGCCGTCGTCACATGCCATTGGCGCACAGAGGGGGTGTGACTTTGGACAAGGGACTTCCCTCTCTAAAAGTTTACAAATGTTCACAGAAGATTCAAAATAGTCCTCACAATAGGGGTGGGGAGTAGAAGGTACTTACTGTCAGATATAATATAGACTTAAGAATGTATTGTCCAACGTGCACCCCAATGTTCATCGCAGCACTGTTTATAATAGCCAGGACATGGAAGCAACCTAGATGCCCATCAGCAGATGAATGGATAAGGAAGCTGTGGTACATATACACCATGGAATATTACTCAGCCGTTAAAAAGAATTCATTTGAACCAGTCCTAATGAGATGGATGAAACTGGAGCCCATTATACAGAGTGAAGTAAGCCAGAAAGATAAAGAACATTACAGCATACTAACGCATATATATGGAATTTAGAAAGATGGTAACAATAACCTTATATGCAAAACAGAAAAAGAGACACAGAAATACAGAACAGACTATTGAACTCTGTGGGAGAATGTGAGGGTGGGATATTTCAAAAGAACAGCGTGTATACTATCTATGGTGAAACAGATCCCCAGCCCAGGTGGGATGCATGAGACAAGTGCTCGGGCCTGGTGCACTGGGAAGACCCAGAGGAATCGGGTGGAGAGGGAGGTGGGAGGGGGGATCGGGATGGGGAATACGTGTAAATCTATGGCTGATTCATATCAATGTATGACAAAACCCACTGAAATGTTGTGAAGTAATTAGCCTCCAACTAATAAAAAATTAAAAAAAAAAAAAAAAAAGAATGTATTGTCCAACATGGGGAATATAGCCCACACTTTGTAATAATTGTAAATGGTATGTAATCTCTAAAAATTGTATAAAAACAAAACAAAATCATGCTCACAACACTTAAAAGTAAGATGACTAAACTGGAGGGCTATCTTAATATTTTCTGCATATCTAAAATTTTTCCTCTGTTGGTTTAACACTGGAAAGTACCAGCTATTTTTCAGTCTTATCTAAGGACACTGTTAAGCTTCCCTTGTGGCTCAGCTGGTAAAGAATCTGTCTGCAATGTGGGAGACCTGGGTTCAATCCCTGGGTTGGGAAGATCCCCTGGAGAAGGGAAAGGCTACCCACTCCAGTATTGTGGCCTGGAGAATTCCATGGATTGTATAGTCCATGGGGTCACAAAGAGTCAGACACGACTGAGCAACTTTCACTTCACTTCACTTCATGGACACAGGAGAGAAAATTTTAATTAAGGAATGAAAAATTCAGGTGAGGCACAGAGAAGCACATTACCAGGAAGTGAAGACTGATAAAAGGCTTTCCAGGTGGCTGAGTGGTACAACAATCCACTTGCCTAGGCAGGAGACTCAGGAGCCTCAGGTTCAATCCTTGGATCAGGAAGATCCCCTGGAGGAGGAAATGGGAACCCACTCCAGGATTCTTCCCTGGGAAATTCCATGGGCAGGGAAGCCTAGCAGACTACAGTCCATGGGGTCACAGAGTCAGACATGACTTAGCAACTGAGCATGCAGCACAAAGACTGGTAAACATGGCAGTGGGGCATCTCAAAATAAATATCTTGTGATGTTTATCACACAAAAAATTCCATCTTCCTCTGGAGGATTTACCTGGGTAAATCCTGCAAACGCTGTGGTTTTATAGCAGAGTTAGTTACCAATTTCCTTGTCTATCATCCCCTGTCCCACCGTCCCTCAGGTTGTTTCTATCACTGACACCACTTGGACATATTTGTCCCTGGAAATTCTTGCCCGTGGCACACCATCATTGTAGAAAAGAAGTGTTTTTGAGACTTAAATGTAACCAGGTAATCAATGCCCCTTTGTAATTCATTTTGGCTCATTCTACAACAGGACTGGGTCAAAACAGACTAAAGGATTTATCTCTAATCTGAAACATTCCAAAGAGATTGATTTGAAACTTCTCTAAAGTCTCTGAAAATACTCAGCTGGAGATATGACTCAGGGTCAGGCTGAATCCCCTGCTTCTGTGTTCCAGGACAACAACCAGGGCATGAAAATCACCTGGGGGAGCTTCTTAAAAATACAAAATCCCAGGCTTAAGATGAATCAAAATGAAGACTGGTTACAGGGAGCAGCAGTTCAGAAAGGCTTGTGCTTTTACCATGTTCCCTGGGTAATTCTTGTGCACCTAAAAATGTTAGAAAACTAGTATGAAGGATGGGTCATGCCTTCGATCATTTTTAAGAGAACTCGAAGGTTGAGGCAAGTGTTATCTTTATATTTTATATGCTGATTCATAACGTATACTGCATGTTCGCGCATAGCCTTGAAGGTACTACATTCCCTAGGCGTGAACATGGTTTGACCTTGTACTAGCATGCTCGAAGTAGAAGGAATCATAGAGATGACCTTGACCAACCTATGGAAGCTGAACATCAAAAAGACTGAAGCCTTTAATGTGTGCACATGGCTAAATGCTAGCAGAATCTGAGTGTGGGCTGAACCTGGCCTGTCTTCAGACATTTCTTTTTATGATATGATAGTCACTGGAAGAAAAAGAACAGGAATAAATTTTGTGCCCTTCTGCAGTGTATGTGTGCATATTGAGTTCCAAGCAAGGTTTTGTTTTTTTTTTTTTTCTCCCAATCTAGAGCTACTTTTCTTTCTTTTTTTTTTTTTTTTTTGAGTTTGAAAATTGTAATTTATTGATGAAAGTGAAGTCGCTCAGTTCTGACTCTTTGAGATACCCCATGGACACCAGGCTCCTCCGTCCATGGGATTTTCTAGGCAAGGGTACTGGAGTGGGTTGCCGTTTCCTTCTCCTAGAGCTACTTTTCAATAGAATACGGGATTCAAGCATTCACAAAGTCCTTCCTGGGTGCCAGCAGCCCAAGGCGCCCTACTGGTCTCCATTGTCTCAAATAGTACTGATTCCCACATAGGGTTTCACGCTTTGTTCTCTTATTGGTTCTCATCCATCCTCTTCTCTTCTACATCCTTGGCTCTTTAGGACTGGCCCACTATCTAGTTTTTTCCATTGTTCTGAACACAGCTACGGTGCATAGGTTGGTGCTTAAAGAATGCGTGTAGACTTAAGAGTTGTCCAGTTTTAGAAAACAAGAAAGATGGTGGTGGATGTTCTCTAAAGCTAAAACTCAAAATGGCTCAGACTCACAAAATCATTCATAGCAGACCCTTTGGCAGTATTGTTGTTGTTCAGCTGCTAAATCAAGTCTGACTCTGTGACTCCATGGACAGTAGAACGCCCTCAATCTTTCCCAGCATCAGGGTCTTTTCCAATGAATCAGCTCTTCACATCAGGTGGCCAAAGTACTGGAGCTTCAGCATCAGTATAGGGGAGGAAAATCTTTTCCTCTATCCTCTTGTGCTTGTACCTGAGGCTTGTAAATTAAATGAACAGAAGCCAGATTAATAGAAGAAAAGCATACAACTTTTATTTGATGTTAATATTTTTATATGCATGACAGCTTCACAGAAAAGAAGTGAAAAACCAGGAAGTGGTTAGACTTGGGGGCTTATATGCTATTTTAACAAAGGACAATAAATTGTGGAGAAGTGATTAGACAGAAAAAGAGGATATTGGGCTTTTGCAAGTGCTAAATATATGGATCCAACCAGTCCATCCTAAAGGAAATCAGTCCTGAATATTCATTAGAAGGACTTATACTGAACCTGAAACTCCAATCCTTTGGCCACTTGATGTGAAGAACTGACTCATTGGAAAAGACCCTGATGCTGGGAAAGATTGAAGGTGGGAGGAGAAGGGGACAACAGAGGATGAGATGGTTGGATGGCATCACCGACTTAACAGACATGAGTTTGAGTAAACTCTGGGAGTTGGTGATGGACAGGGAAGCCTGGTGTGCTGCAGCCCATGGGGTCACAAAGAGTCGGACACGACTGAGCGACTGAACTGAACTGAAATATATGGGGGAATCTAATGGTAGATAAAAGTTACTTCTTAAGGTTTGTTTATGCAGACTCATCTCGGTGCTTTGTCCCTGGGGATAAGGGTTGTTCCTTCTCCTGGAATGGAGAGGAGAGAACACCTTTGTAAGGGAAGTATAGGACCTGCTTTTGGGCAGATAAGGGGAGGGCAGAGAGCGCTTTCTGTATCTATTCACATTTACCTCCAGCGCAAAATAATCCTTAACCCAAAGTAGAAATTTTCGAGGTAACATATTCTGATCCCCTTCAGCAGCACAAATAGAGCTAAAATGTTTGGGGTCTAGTTTCCAGAAACCTAGGTACACATTCCCAAAGTACGGTTCTCTAAGAGAATGTTTTAGTTCTCTTTGTGCTTTGTATTTTTAAACTTGTCTCTTTAATCAGTTACACAATATTAATTACAATTAAATTTATGGTTTCAGTGTTCAACTACAAAGGTCAAATCTCTGCTTGTTTTTTGGTTTTTGGTTGTATTTTTTTCTAAAATTTTACTGTGCAAATTTTTTAAAATGCAGAAAATTTGTAAGAATTTTTCCCTGTAATTTACTGAAATTCAGGTTAGAAATTCTATTTTTTACACTTAATTTTAATGAGAAAATCATAAAAATGTCTCAAATGTTTTTCAAAATAGTTTTGCTTATACAAATAATTTAATTAGATCGAGATGTTACCCTGTTGAATCTCTCTTCTAGAGTCTATTAACAGCCCCAATAAGGAACCAAGAAAGTAAAATGTGAACAGTATTGACTTAGGATCTGTGTAAGAGCAAGAGGATATTTTCTCTCTATATAAACAAATCCCCTTGTTTACAACTTCATGAGCCGTTTTAAGACATGAAACTTTTCCACTGAAGAGGAAAACAATTCCCCCTGTTGGTAACATTTTAACAGTAGGTTAATAGGAAGGACATAGTTTAGTGAGTTCAAAAAGCAAAATCCAAAATAAGGAAAATCAAAGAAAGAAAACCCAACGTATTTTGGGTTGAAAAAGCAAATTTGTTTCATCCCGGACTTACACTGTATTTGGGGGCCCTCATCTCAGTCAGTGATTTTAGTTGAACTCTGAAGGCAAAAGAATGGAAGCAGAGATTAGTTTCCCATTGACCTTGATGTCAACAGACTGAAATCCAAGGTGTGGGGTCATGTGTTTAAAGAAACAAATAGTTCATTCTAAATTCTGAGGAATGCCTGATGTTATTACAGACAGCAGGCAAAAACAATTGTAGAATAGAAAGGATGCTGAACGAAACAAGAGATTTAAAACCACTTACGGGACTTAAGCATTCCAATCATATGTACTTCTCTTACTGAAATTTATGACTCTTATCTATTGGAAGGACTTCCCAGATAGCCCAGTGGTAAAGAACCCAGCTGTTAGTGCAGGAGCTACAACAGAGTCAGGTTTGATTCCTGGGTCAGGAAGATCCCCTGGAGAAAGGAAATGGCAATCCACTCCAGTATTCTTGCCTGGGAAATCCCATGGATAGAGGAGCCTGGTGAGCTACAGTCCATGGGGTCGCAAGAGTCAGGCAAGACTTAGCAACTGAGCATACACAAATACATCTATTGGAAACATAATCAGATTCATATTATCATAAGCACCCCCTAATCCCAAATAAGATATTGGTCTAGTTTCCCATTACTTGTTTTGACAAATTCTTCAGACACCGAAGGATGTTGTAGTTAATATTCTATTAGACTATTCCCATGGAATTTTTTTTCTTATTTAATTGTACTTCTTAGCAAATGTTAACATTTTTACTCTATGTATTTCTTGAACCCTTCATTTCTATACTATGACTGTCTTTCTTTGGCGTCCCAAGTTTGCTGTTTATTCTGGGCTGATGATACTGGTATGCTGGTGTTAAAAATAAGGCCATAGGGACTTCCCTGGCAGTCCAGTGGCTAAGAAACTATAATACACTTTAAATACCAACCCTTAACCATTAACCTGAATGCCAGTGCACTAAGCCCTATTTAATAAGTTTGATTTTAGGGTTGGTAGCAGCACAAAAATCCATGTTCTGAATTCCTTTCCAGAATTCTTGTATGTTCTACTAAATACAGGGTCATTGGGTTTGATGTTTGAATGCAGCATGTGTTCAACATGACGTGACACTGTAGGGTGTCCAGTGGGTGATCAAGGCAGCACAAGTCTAGCTGGCCTGCAGTGTACAATTCACCTGTGGTCAGACTGCTGGGTAATTTAGCCTAGTCTGCATTCGTGACTATTCCCATGGAATTTTTTTTTTCATATTTAATTGTCCTTCTTAGCAAATGTTACCATTTTTACTCTATGTATTTCTTGAAACCTTAATTTCTGTTCTTTGGCTGTCTTTCTTCGGCATCCCAAGTTTGCTGTTTGTTCTAGACTGATGATGCTGGTGTTAAAAATGAGGACACGGGGACTTCCCTGGTGGTCCAGTGGCTAAGAATTGGCTTTTCCATTGCAGAGGGCATGAGTTCAATGCTTGGTGAGGGAACTAAGATCCCACATGCTGCTCAGCATGGCCAAAAATAAATAAAAATAAAAATTTTAAAAGAAGCCATATATCACAGGAGCAAAGTCTGTTTTTATCTCCCAGTTCATTTTTTTCTCAGCAATAATATTCTACAGAAAAAAATTTACAGATATTTTAAAAATTATCAACATAATCTAAACAGTACCTTAGAAGAAAAGCTTCTTGAATATGGGATGTTCATGGCTGGATCTCCAGCAGCTAGATCATTGCCAGGCACATGGTAAGGGCTTCATAAATAGTCATTGACTTACAGTCTTAATTAGAACCTGGGAATACAGTAGTGAAAAATAATAAGATCTTTGATAGCATGGAGCTTACATTATTCATGAGAAGGACAATTTGCAGCATGAATATCACTGATTGGCATCTCAGTGGCACATAGTAGATCTGGACTATCTGAATTCAAATCTAAGTTCCACTATTTACTAGCTGGGTGACCTTGGGAAAATTACTGAGTCTCTCTGTGCCTCAGGTTTTTTCAACTGTAATATGTTGTAAAGATTAAATGAAATAATATAAATAGCTTACTTAGACCAATGCCCAAAACAGAAATAGACTCACACAGAAAACAAACTTATGGTTACCAAAAGCGAAAGGATGGGAAAGAGGGATAAATTAGGAGTTTAGGACTAACATATATGCATTGTTATATATAAAATAAACAGCAAGGACCTACTGTATAGCACAGGGAACTATATTCAATATCGTGTAATAATCTATAATGGAAAAGAATCAGAAAAAAAGAATACATATATGTATAACTGAATCACATTGCTGTATGTTGTTGTACAACTCTTTTTGACTCCATGGACTCACTCAACTAGGCTACTCTGACCATGGGATTTTCCAGGCAAGAATATTGGACTTGGTTGCCATGTCCTTCTCCAGGGGATCTTCTGACCCAGGGATTGAACCCGCAGTTTCCTGTATTGGCAGGTGAGTTCTTCACCACTGAGCCACCAAGGACGCCCCACTTTGCTTTATACCTGAAAATAATGCCACAATGTAATCAACTATAATTCAATTAAAAAAAAAAACAATGACACATGAATGTACAATAAATCTGAGCTATTATTTTTAGGTGTAACTCGGTACTAGCTTGATTTTGATTTTTTCTTCCTTTGCTTCTTTTTGTCTCTCTCCTTTCTTTCTATCTTAATTACTTTTGCTTCTCCCTTTCCCCTTCTCCTTCACTATCATCCCGGCAGGGACTCTCATAAGCATTACTAAATTCATCATATACATGAAGGGGCCCATGCTGACTCATAATACAGAATTTCTGAGTTTCTAGAGATGGACTAACAGAATCCCCTATTGGTATTTTTCTTATGAAGTCCTCTTCTCTAGCTTAATCTTGTTACCAACAATTGCCTAGCTGAACACAGGACCAAAAATCCAGGGATTTTCACATTTTATTCCAAGACTTGCCTCAACCACACTTTGTCTCTTGCTTATATGTAGCTTTCCTGTTTAATCAGGGACCTAAAAAATGTTCTCTCACTGTGTGTCTGGATCCTTGGGAAAAAACTTGTGTTGTCGAGCATGTTTGTGAGTGTGCGCACATGTAAATACAAATCTTAAAAATCAGACCAGTTTTTAATTTTCTGTATACTTGACTAAAGGGTGTCCCAGGTGGCTCAGTGGTAAAGAATATGCCTGCCAATGCAGGAGACATAGGAGAGGTCTGGGTTCGATCCCTGGGTTGGGAAGATCCCCTGGAGGAAGAAATGGCAACCCACTCCAGTATTCTTGCCTGGAGAATCCCATGGACAGCAGAGCCTGGCGGGGCTACAGTCTGTGGGTCACAAAGAGTCGGACACGACTGGTGACTGAGTGAGCACGCACGCATACTTGACTAATGACTGATCATAGCATGGGTGTACAGTTCATGAACCTGTGTGCAGATGCAACAGCAGTGTTGAAAAACAAGATTCATGTGTCCTCTCTGTTCACCTTTTAAATTGTGTAAATAAAAGTTGTAAAAATATTCAATTATGTTCCATTTAAGAAACAAAAGTTTCCTTAGAAGTAATTGGTTACTTTATAAAAATTGTATAATACTTCCCCATGTTATCTTGAAATTTAGAGGTCTGATACATCTCTTAGTTGACAGTTTTAAACAGTCTTATCTATATGTGATAGCTAGAACCAATAGTAAATTCTTTTGTTCTAGATCAGCAATCTGCAATAGCACAAACATTGTGATATTCCTTTATAATGAGAGAATTTATTTTCAGTGCTTCAGGACACACAATGTTCTTATTATACCCCATAGTGACAGAATTTATATCTCATATTGGAATTTATTTTTAAAGTTGTTAATCAGTATGACAAAACCCACTGAAATGTTGTGAAGTAATTAGCCTCCAACTAATAAAAAAAAAAAAATAAAGTTGTTAATCATCCCAGAGATGAGTACATTTTCTTGAGAAGATTAATTTGTAGTTGAAATTATTATGGATCAAAATTTAAAATAACAAGGAAGCAAATATGGTACTTTATCAATGATAGTACTATATGCTGTTTCATAATGATGGAAACTCATTAGAATACATCTCAGTATACTGGTATACATCTCAGTATGATAAATATTTTTTTGAAATCTTCCCAAGTTCAAGATACTCTCTTTCGAGTTTCTTGACCTTTAAATCTTGTTAAGACACAGTTCCTGCTTTTAAAGCACTCTCATTTGATTAGGTTGAATATGATAAGGTCTATGTAACTGACTCCAATAGCAAGAAGTCAAACGTCATAAGCAAAGGCTCTTGGCAAGTCCACCGTGTATCTGTGGAGATGGGGAGCCTCTGAGCTGAGATTCTGGGGCAGCAGCTCTCACCTGGGTCTCCCCAGTGAAAATCAGTGGTCAATTTTCCAAAATACTGATGCCTGAGTTCAGCCTCTGGGGATCTGATTCACTTGGACTGGGCTGTATCCTGAGACTTTGGAGGATTTTGAGAGTTCCCTGGATGATTCTAGTGTGTTAGTCACTCAGTCGTGTCCAACTCTTAGAGAACCCCTGGACTGTAGCCCGCCAGGCTCCTCTGTCCAAGGGAGTCTCCAGGCAAGAATACTGGAGTGGATTGCATTTCTCTTCTCCAGGGGATCTTCCCAAACCAGGGATAGAGCCCAGGTCTCCCACATTGTAGGCACATTCTTTACCATCTGAGCCACCAGGGAAGTGACTGTCATCAATTGGTATGGTCCTGAAAAATGATACGATTTTAATAGATGGGGATGGGGACTAAGGAGAGGGCAGGAATAAAAGGATGAGAGACCAAGAGGAGAGCCAGTAGCGGGAGAAAAGTGAATTATCGTGGGACCAATAGAAGGAGTAGAAGGAATTGTCTGAATCCCTCTGCTCAAAGTGTGGCCTGCAGACCCACAAACTGGGTATCACCTGGGAATTTAATGGGGATGCAGACCCTCGCACCAGACTTATTGAATGAGAATCTGCATTTTCAGAAGACCTGCAGGTGACTTATAGCAAGAGTTGAGGAGCACAGGCCAGATCACAGGCAGCAATGATGGCAACCCCTGGCGTTTATACACTCGCATACGGTTTTACATGTTATCATCTCAGCCGAGCCTCCTATCAAGCCATAAGGAAGTAGTCTTCATCATAGCTCAATTTCAAAATGGCCAAACTGAAACTAAGAAGGGTTTGGTATAGTTTGCTCAGCTAGAGAGTGATAGAGCAGGGATTTGAACTCTAGATGCATAACTCCAAAGCTCTTGCCCTATAGTCATATAACATGTCACCATTTCTGTGGTCTTAGGGGGGTTCTAGGGAACCCCCTGGAGGAGGATGGCTTTGAGATAGCCCCAGGTAGAAATCTAAGTCCTGGACAAGGAAGAGCAGGCCTGTGAAAGGGCAAAAACACCCCCCTCCACCCCCTTGCCAGAGCTCTAGGGGGCTTGCTGTCTGCACCCCTAACCTTTCCCACTCCTGCACCCCTGACCTTTCATTCTAGGTTACTAAAAAGGAGTTCTTGGTGCCTTAGAGGAAAAGTTCAAGGAAAATGATGACAAAAGATAATACCCCCATGCAAATGGAATGCTTAGTCACTCGGACTTAAAATATTAATAAAAATCAAACACAGACAGGTGGTGGTTTAGTCACTAAATTGTGTGCAACTCTTGCAACCCCATGGACAGTAGCCTACCAAGCTCCTTTGCCCATGGGATTCTCCAGGCAAGAATACTGGTGTGGGTTGCCATTTCCTTCTCCAGGGGATCTTCCCGACCCAGGGATCAAACCCAGGTCTCCTGCATTGCAGGCAGATTCTTTACCAACTGAGCTACGAGGGAAGCCCCAAACACAGACTAAAAGGACATAAAAATAAATATCTCTTCCAAGTATTTCTCTCTCTCCACTTATTTCCTTTCCAGTCTCTTCCCTCCTCTCTCTGACACCCACACTTTCACATATAGACGTTACCTCGACACAGAATTCCAGAAAGAGGAGCAAGATTCAAAATAAGAAAAAAGAATTAGGGAGCACACAAAAATTAAAAGAACCTGTGCTATATCAAATATTTCTAACACATTAAAATTGTTTTACCTAAAGTTTTCACAAAATCATTTTTACTTAAAACAACAGTGGTGGGGGAAGGAAGGACAGGGAAGACGGGAAGAGCTGTGAAATTCCCAAAGGAAAGTAGAGGGGGAAGGGGGCATTCAAAGTAAACTTAAAAAAATAACATGTTTTAGCCTAAGCCAGCTATTTTTGAACACTAAATGTGGCCTGAAGAAAAGCAATTCTGCCTACCATGGTCATATGTCACTGACGTGGTATAGCCACCAGCACGATGCTGGGTCCTATTACATGCTGCGGTACTTTGAAGGTTATCTGAGGATAACCTTGGGAGGTTCCCCAGGAATGTGTGGTCCAGGCTGCATGCAACTATGTCAGGATGCTCAATTTCAATGTCAGTTGTCTACAAGTCAACTGCTTTCTCAGTGGACCATCCCACCCTTCCCTTCCTGCTCTCCTCACTCTAGCCAGCTGAGTCCAATAGCATGAAGTCCTCAATATGCCTTGTATTTTTTTCACCTCTAGTCTTCACTTACTATTCTTTCGTGATACATCTTCCCCAATAGATCTCTTCTTCTGAATCCTACACAGTCTGTAGAACCCAGTTCTAGCCCATCTCTCCTGTAGAGAGATGTAACTCCAATAACTCCTGTATAGATCCTGTATAACTCCCCAATAGATCTCTTCTGAATCCTACAGTCTGTAGAACCCAGTTCTAGCCCATCTTTCCTGTAGAGAGATGTAACTCCTGTAACTCCAATCTTATGTGATCTTCACTTCCTATGAATTAGAACAAGTAGATGTGTTTTTTTCAAGTCATCCTTCTTTATTGTAAAACTATAGTCTCGTTTTCTTTACTGTATAATGTGTCGTCTTATGAATGTAACAAAATTGATTTTTTTCATCCTTCCTTGAAATATATGTGGGGGTTTGCCATTTTTACTATTAGAAGCAATAGCTGTGAATATGTCTGTACATTTGTCCTGGTGCACATGTGTCAGGGTCTCTCTAGGGCATATCCTGGGTGTGGAATTGCCATGGAGTAGGGCGTGCACACTGTTATCTTGATTAGAAAATGCTAACATTTCCAGTGTTCTTGTTGGAAACCAGCTAACAGTCTCTCAGCAGGGTATGGGAGATTCAGTTTCTTCTCATCTTCACCAACATTTGGTGCTGTCGGACTTAATTTTTGCTGGTCTGGGTCCCACTTTTAGGCTTTCCTGGTGACTCAGGTGGTTAAGAATCTGCCTGCAGCACAGGAGACCTGGATTAGATCCCTGGGTCAGGAAAATACCCTGGAGAAGGGAATGGCTACCCACTCCAGTATTTTTGCCTGGAGAATCCCCTGGACAGAGGAGCCATAAGTTCTCAAAGAGTTGAACGTGGTTAAGCATACATGGGACCCACTTTTACTTTTGTCAAAATGGTCCATGTATGTTTACAATGAAATATTACTCAGTCATTAAAAAGAGTGAAATAATGCCACTCATAGCAACATGGATGGACCTAGAGAATGTCATACTGAGTGAAATAAGTCAGACAGAGAAGAAGAAATATTGTGACATCCCTCATATGTGGAATCTAAAAGGAAATGAATACTAACAAAACAGATAGAGATTCACAGAGTTATAGGACAAACTTATGGTTGCAGGGGGCACGGATAGTTAGGAGGGTTGGGATTCTCATGTACACACTGCTGTATTTAAAGTGGATAACCAACAAGGACCATTGTACAGCACTTGGAACTCTATTTAATGTTATGTGGCAGCCTGGATTGGAGTGAGGTTTGGAGGGAGAATGGATCCATGTGTATGTATGGCTGAGTCCCTTCACTGTTCACTGTAAATTATCACAACATTGTCAATTGTCTATATCCCAATACAAAATAAAAAGTTTTTAAAAATAGTACATGTGAAGTCATACCTAAATTTTAATTAAATATACAGTTTTTCAGTTTTCTAATGATGTTGGACATATTTATATATGTTTATGGACTGTTTGTGTTCCCTCGTCTGTGAAATGGCTGGTCATATCTGTTGTCTATTCTTGCATTTTTGATTCTCAGGGATTAGCTGTATGTGTTGTGCATATCATATTGCAGTTTATGATTTATCTCTTCATTCTCTTTATAGTATCTTTGGTAAAGAGAAAATATTTTCATTTGAATATGGTAGAATTTATCAATCATAAACATACACTCAAATTTTCTTATAAAAGTTTAAATATTGCTTCTTGTCCCTTTGAATCCTTAGTGCATTTTGGCATGGATCCTTTGTAAGGTATGAGGTAGAGAAACTTTGCATTATTTTCTGTACAGATGACCAGCTGACTCAGCACCATTGATTGAATAGTCTATCCTTTGCCCAGGGATCTGCGATGCTGGCTCTCTCATACACAAGTTTTCCGTATATGCAGGTCTAAGTCTGGGTTCTCTGTTGTTCCATCAGTCTGTTGTCTCTCTCTATACCAGCACCACAGTGCTGCATTACTATAGTTTTATACAATATATCTTGAAATCTAGACTAATATGTTCTCCTCCTGGTCCTTCTATTCAGATCTGTTTTGGCTATTGCAAGCCTATTACACTTCTATGTACGTTTCAGAGTGTGCTTCTCACTTGCTGTGGTTCTTGGTCATCCCCAGTGCATATTGCTCCTGTCTTACTGCTAAAAGCACATTCTCATCTCACTCCCAGGCCTCAGATGTCAGGCCATAGAATGCGGTGAACATCTTCGATTTGTAAGTCCTGGTAAAAGTCATAGGAGATTTCAAAGTCAAGGCACAGGATTGACCCTATTGTTTATTTGAAGACTATAAACCTTCTTGGAGAACTCCAAAATTGCAACTCCCTGCTGAACAACCATCTACAGAAGAATGTTGGATCCCACCAAAAAAAGATACCCCACATCAAAGGACAAAGGAGAAGCCCCACCCAACAAGATGGTAGGAGGGGTGAAACTGCATTTAGAATCAAACCCCATACCTGCCAGAGATGCTCAGAGGGTTCAAATAAAACCTTGTGTGCACCAGGACCCAGAGGCCCTAAGACCATGGCATCCAGTCCCATCACTTCATGGCAAAAGATGGGGAAACAGAGACAGACTTTATCTTCTTGGGCTCCAAATCACTGCAGATGGTGACTGCAGCCATGAAATTAAAATATGCTTGCTCCATGGAAGAAAAGCTGTGACCAACCTGCACAGCATATTAAAAAGCAGAGACATTACTTTGCTGACAAAGGTCCATCTATTCAAAGCTATGGTTTTTCCAATAGTCATGTATGGATGTGAGAGTTGGACCATTAAGAAAGGTGAGCGCTGAAGAATTGATGCTTTTGAACTGTGGTATTGGAGAAGACTCTTGAGAATCTCTTGGACTGCAAGGAGATCCAACCAGTCAATCCTAAAGGAAATCAGTCCTGAATATTCATTGGAAGGACTGATGTTGAAGCTGAAGCTCCAATCCTTTGGCCACCTGATGCAAAGAACTGGCTTATTGGAAAAGACCCTGATGCTGGGAAAGATTGAAGGCAGGAGGAGAAGGGGATGACAGAGGATGAGATGGTTGGATGGCATCACTAACTCAATGGACATGAGTTTGAGTAAGCTCCGGGAGTTGGTGATGGACAGGGAGGCCTGGTGTGCTGCAGTCCATGGGGTCGCAAAGAGTCAGACATGACTGCGTGACTGAACTGAACTGATAAACCTGCTTAAAGTAAAACTCAAGAAACTTCCCTGATGATCCAGTGGCTAAAACTCTGTGCAAGGGGCCAGGCAAGGGGCCTGGGTTCAGTCCCTGCTCAGGAAACTAGATCCCACATGCCATAACTAAGATCCAGCACAGTCAAATAAATAAACAATTTAAAAAGAGAAAAAGTAGGCCCTTGCACTAGAGATAGTTCTTGCCTCAATCTCTGTAGCCTTGGCCATTCATAAACAAACCTGTTTTATTCAAACTTTTTGGTTTGACATTTAGAAATTTGTAAACACCATAATTACTTCCTTTCATCTTGACACAACTTGGTTTTATCCAGAGCAAATTGATGTCACAGTGCTATTCTCTGGGTGCTGTGCAACTTAGGTTTGTTAGAATCTCTTAAATAGCTACAGTGTAGCCTGAAACACAAATTAGAATTAAATTAAAAGAGACCATATGTTACAGGAGTATTGAAACCTAGAGAAGGTTTTTAACCAGCCCCAAATCACATAGTATGAAAAAAAAGACACAAGTCTTTTTGCTCTCTGTTTAGTTCCAGTTCTTTCTACTTTATACCAGTGGCCAGCAAACTCTTTTTGGAGAGTCAGAAGGTAAATATTTTAAGCAATTGCTCTCCTGGAAAGACTGATAATGTTTTTACATCTTTAGACTCTTTGGCTCGAGGGCCATACAAAACCAGGTGGTAGATCAAGTTTGCCCTGCAGGCTGTATGTCTACCCCTGCTCTAAACCACACCTATGAGATGTAAATTCTTGTTTCAGTCTTATTTGGTGATAAGAGGCATATGAAAATAAAATTAGAGCCCCAATGGAACAAAGAATCTGATTACATTTTATAAGCAACCACAGATGAAACTATGTTCCTGGGAAGAAATTAACGCTTTTTATTTGAGAATCACTTCTGAATATGACTTGAGTAAATTGGATTCTGGTTCATTTTACCTTCCACACATTCAGAAATCTGTATGGCTTGGGGACTCTTTGGTTCCAAACCACAAAATTAGGAGTGGTGATTGATGTGAAAATTCTTGACAACCTATTAAAATACAATGTTTTAGTATTATTTAATGAAATCCCTTAAATATGCACACTGCGAAAGCCTATCAGACAGGTCATTAATTTTTTGAATGTTCTGTGAGTAAAGACGTCTCCAATGGGGACTGTGTCATTTGTGTCCTTTCTGATTTAGACATATGTTGTTTATCGCATTTTTAAAGGAAGTTGCATATTCATGGCAGCTCAGCATCCAAACCTTTTTCATTTCTTGCCCTAAATCCAGATGACTGTAAAGTGTATTCAGAGTGGTGTCTTTTTCGTTTTCTCTTCTGTAAACCAGAGGCTTTAATAACACATCACAGTCCTAACTAGGTCCTGGTGTACAACTGGCTTTCCGTTCTTCAAATGCTTGTTCATTACCGGTTATAGACATTGGCTGTGTGAAGTGAAAACCATGTCAAAGATTCAAGGTTGGAGAACTTGTGACTCATTGCCAAGTCCTTTGAAATACGCTCATGGATACTGTTAGCTTCCTTCTCATTTATGTAGTGTCCCGTATTCTGAAGGGCTTTCTTGTAATTTCACAGAGCTCTGTAGTCTGGGCGTCTGCTTTAAGAACCTCTTATCACATCATTACCCAAGGTCACTATTTACCGACTCCACAGAAATGAAAAGTGTGCCCGAAAATATGTGTTTTCAGATTGACTCATTCTTGAATGTATGAAACCTGTATTAGAATTTTTGTTTTCTGTTGTTTGTTGTTTAGTTGGGTTAGAATGTCGGACTAACATGAGAAATTAACATAAACTAAACTTAAAACATAGACATTTGTCAGCAATGAATTTTTATTTTTTACATTTGTGGATAAGTCTGTAGCCAACTATTTCCTTATCATCATCTTTATTTCTTTTTCTAAAAAAAGTGAAAATTGTTCTTATTGTTTGTTTTCCTGATTATGAGGTAATATACACACAAAGGTCTGGGAACAATTCAAGAGAGTAAAAAGTCAAATATGAAAGGCACCATAACCCCACCCCCAGAGATACATCCAGAACTTCTACACATACACATATATGTTTCATACAAAAATGTGAAATATTACCATACCATTTAGCAACTTGCTTTCTTCACTTGCAGTCATATCTCCTCTCCAAGGTAACATGTATAAAAATTTGCTCACTTTTTATGTGTCCCCATAGTAATCCACTGTTCAGATGCTATAATGTACGTAACCAGCCCCTTTTGGAATCTTGTTTCTTTCATGGGCAGACTTATACTTCCTCAGTTTTTTCTTTCTTCATATAGGCAGGTATAGGTTTCATCATCTTGGATTTTTTGTGATGATCTTTTTTATTAATTAATTTTTATTGGAGTGTAGTTGCTTTACAGTATTGCATTAGCTTCTGCTCCACAGCAAAATAAATCAGGCATGCATATGTCCCCTCCCTTTTGGACTTTCTCCCCAGTCAGGTCTCCACAGCGCGTTAAGTACAGTTCCTTGTGATGAACACTAGGTTCCCCACCGTTGTCTGTTATATACATGGTGTCAATAGTTTACAGGTGTCAAGCCCAACTTCCCAATTCCTTCCATCCCACCTCTTCCCCCCTTCTGACCTTGATTTTTAATGATATTTTTATTGATATTAAAATTTTAATTATGATAAGGCAAATAAGAGAGTGCTTACATGTTACAACATGGATGAACCTTGAGGACGTTATGCTAAGTGAAATAAGTCAGTCACAAAAAAGACAAATCATTTGTGAGTCCACTTACATGAGGTTCCGAGAGTTGTCAAATTCACAGAGACAGAATGATGGCTGTCAGGAGCTGGAGAAGAGGGGAACTGGTTTGATGGGAATAGCATTCCAAATTTGCAAGATGGAAAGAATTCTGAAGACTGATTGCACTACGTAAATGCACTTAACACTACTGAACTGACAGTTAAAAATGATTAAAATGGTAAATTTGAGGTTATCTATGTTGTGTGACAATTTTTAAGAGAATATATAAAATGTGACTATATATTTTATTTAATTTAAAAAGTAGTATTAACTTATTAGCTATGTAAACACCACCCTTACCCAGCAATTTCATTTATCTAGAAGATAATTTTTTAAAAAACCTAGACAAGTCCACAAAACTCCTGAACTTTGTCTACGGTTGAAGCATTTAGGCTTTATCCCAAGTCTCTTTATTCTGAATTTATAAACAATTCTACCAGACTCTAGTTACCTGATTTCTTAATCAGTAGCACATATGAAGCAGAGATGCAACAGGAGTACAGACAGTTACAGAGAACACACTGACAGTAGAAAGGAAGAAAGGCAGAGTGCCAATCCCCAAAAAATTTCCTTCCTCAAAAAAAGAAAAGCATATTTAACAATTGAAACTATATACTACCTTGCAGTCAAACGATATGGATGCAAATCTCCTATACACGTAATGCCGTCAGCCAACAAATATTTTTTAATCATCAGTGACGTGCCAAGAAACCATTAGGACATGAGAGTGTTGACAGTGACAGTGACAGTGTTTAGAGAAGGATTATGTCACTTAAAAATCTGTTGACAAAGGCCGAGGAGCATGGAATACAATGACAGATGATCAAAGTTCGGGCACTTTGAGACATAAACTCCAGTTACCTGTAAATTAGATTTAGAATAGTTCATCTTTCCCAACAATCTTGGGCCCAAATGAGACTTTCTTTTTAGTCATCATGTATGGTCTTTCCCGATGGCTCAGGTGGTAAAGAGTCTGCCTGCAATGTGTGAGACTTGGGTTTGATCCCTGGGTTGGGAAGATCCCCTGGAGAAGGGAAAGGCTACCCACTCCAGTATTCTGGCCTGGAGAATTCCATGAACTGTATAGTCGCTGGGATCGCAAAGAGTCGGACACGACTGAGTGACTTTCACTTTCACTTTCACGGATTAGTGACTTGACTTTGACTTCAACCATTATGCTGCTTTTGTAGCCAAGCAGTTTGTAAACATGGTCTTCCCCGGGCAGCAGGTGTTCAGGTTCTGAAGGCATAGTTGTTTGGTTTTAAATATTTGCAACAGGATGTCTTTATTTAAACCACGTTGCTTTCTTGGCTATCGCCCTTTTTCATTTCGGTATTTGTGCCAGGATCCACAGTTTATGGATTAGGGTTTTAGCAAAAGCTAATATCAGACATAAAAAAAGTACTTGTTGTACACTACATCACTACATGATAGTGAATTCTGGGATCTTCTTCCCTTTTTCCAGGGAAGCTGTAAATTGTAAAAAATTGTCAGTATGTCATCTATCAATGTATTTGCCATAGGAAAATTCAGAAATGAAGTTTGTGATATCAGCAACTGCATTCAATATCAGAGATCATCGTTCAAGAAAAATGTGTTCGTAAAGAAGACTTGAACATCACAGTCTCTGATGGGACCTTAGTATTTCTCTTTGGAGATGAACTTTTACAATTTGGAGGCCTTCAAGTTAAATATTATTTTGGACATTACTGGTTTTGCTTTTTCCATTCTGCAGAGTGTTTCTGCAAATAAGACTGTGCTTCCTAAAGAGCAGGTGATGCTCTCAGCATTGCTATGATATCCACATGTATCCATTAAAATGTAAATTCCAAATCCCAGAGTAAATGATTTTTTAAAAACTTGAATGTGACTGAGTATCAACATTGTGTGATGACTATGGCATGGCAATAGTCATCCATAGGCAATCCTGTCCATAGGATTTCCCAGGCAAGAATACTGGAGTGGGTTACCATTTCCTTCTCCAGTGTGTGTGTGTGTATTCATTTATATTTCTGTATAATGGTCTGCATATATATGTATATAATATGTGTATACATTATATATATATATAATTATTTTGAATTTGCCAGAATTGCTAAATCCCTTTTAGTTTTCTAAATGTAATTGTACATTTGAAAGGGTGTCATATAAAAACACTGCATTTTTTTTATTAGGATGTGATACTGATTATATCTCTGTCTTAAGAAAACTAATTTGAATGCACTTTTGTTGTTCTTTCTGTAGTCTTCCTTCCAAAACTAACAGTGAAGCAAGTTATCTAGATGCCTGCTCTGAACAATCAAACTCTGTTTCAGCAACAACACAGAGATATTTTTAATCGTGAGAGAAAAGCAAAGCAAAACATCAAAGTGTGCAAATAGAATCATCTCAAAAAAAAAAAAAACAAAACAAAACAAAAAAAAAAGAATCATCTCAGAGAGCTCCAAAATGTATCTGATGCTTAACATTTAGAAAGTTGGTGATCCAAATTTCAGTTACTTTGCATTCTAAACTATGTTACTTTTGCCTACTTGTATTTTTGATTCTAAAATATAGATTAATAAAAATTCTTTAATCATATCCTTTTACATTCCTGCAAAACAACTCTCACCATTGCATAGAATTTCTCATACTCAAATCAAAAATAAAATAGCATAGCATGAAATCTCTGTCCTCTGACCCAGGATTTCTCTCTCATCTTTACCTTTTCCACGTACTCTGCTTTCCAGCTCATGCATTTATTCTTCGCTTAGTGTCCCGCCTATTTACAATACGACTCTGTGCCAGCTAGTTGATATTTTCCCCCAGTGCTAATCCTAAGTACTTTAGTTAATTCTCCCGTGGCTTTCTCATTTATCTGCTCCTAAGATTTTATTTACTTGGCAATAGTCATGTCGGGTAGGACTTCCCTGGTGGCTCAGATGGTAAAGCATCTGCCTACAATGTGGGAGATCCGGGTTCGATCCCTGGGTCAGGAAGATACTCTGGAGAGGGAAATGGCAACCCACTCCAGTATTCTTTCTGGGAAATTCTGTGGATGGAAGAGCCTGATAGGCTACAGTCCATGGGGTCACAAAAAGTCGGACACGACTGAGCGACTAAACTAGTCAGGTTGGGCCTTGGGCAAACAATGGAAACAGTGACAGACTTATTTTCTTGGGCTCCAAAATCACTGCAGATGGTGACTGCAGCCATGAAATTAAAAGACGCTTGCTCCTTGAAAGAAAAGTTATGACCAACCTAGACAGCGTATTAAAAAACAGAGACATTGCTTTGCCAACAAAGTTCCGTCTATCCAAAGCTATGGTTTTTCCAGTGGTCATATATGGATGTTGGTCATATATAGATGTTTACAGTTGGTCTGTAAAGAAAGCTGAGTGCCGAAGAATTGATGCTTTTGAACTGTGGTGTTGGAGAAGACTCTTGAGAGTCCCTTGGCCTGCAAGGAGATCCAACCAGTCCATCCTGAAGGAAATCAGTCCTGAATATTCATTGGAAGGACTGATGCTGAAGCTGAAACTCCAATCCTTTGGCCACCTGCTGCAAAGAACTGACTCATCTGAAAAGACCCTGATGCTGGGAAAGATTGAAGGCAGAAAGAGAAGGGTAAGACAGAGGATGGATGAGATGGTTGGATGACATCACCGACTCAATGGACATGAGTTTGAGTAAGCTCCGGGAATTGGTGATGGACAGAGAGGCCTGGCGTACTGAGGTCCATGGGGTTGCAGAGTCAGACACGACTGAGCGACTGGACTGAACTGAACTGAGTCATGTCGGTAAGAAGAAAAATTCAGTCAGTCATCAAAATGTCTAAAATAGCCACATGTTTGTTTTTACCAGAGACAGAGCTTATGCTTTCTTATTTATTTTTGTAGGATGTCTCACTCCAGCTGTCATCATTACAGTCACATGCTTCTCTCTCCATGGTCTGTTCTCTGGGTGCTGTGAAACATTGTATTACTCTTGATAACACAGTTTCACTCTTAACCTCCTTTTGTCATTACAATTGTATATATTTTTATAGTTATATAAATGCCACCTACCACCAACTCTAGGTACCAACTTTATGCATTTAGCAACTTGTAGTCTGTCTTTCATCTAGTCAACATTTATTGAGCATCCTCTGTTGGTGATTGTAGCCCCAATGCTATCTCGAAGTATCCTATCCTTTGAGGTTTAAAACTGCTTGAAATTCTTTGAATGCCATCTCAAATCCATGGGAAGTTCAAGTCCTGCCCAAGATTTCTACAGATTCACTAAGGTCTGCATTTTCTTGGTAGGTTCTCCTTCTGATTTCCTGTGCTTGCTAAAGACTGGATCTCCCAAGCATCTCAGTTTTCAACGCTCTTCTTCCATTCATGGGTCAGAGCAGGAGAGAGAGCTGCTTGTTCAATTTCCCCAGAACTAAGCAATTTTATTGAACAATCTTAATGGACGAACCAGGGACAACACAGAAGACCCCAAATGTACTTCTAATGTGCTGTTTCTTACTCTGGGTGGAGTCATTTGTTACATGACTCTCTTTACCTGTTCATACCTATGGTCCCCCACGCCCACCATTCTGGTTTGTCTAGAGGGCCTCCTTTTATTAGCCAAGGGGCCCATGATGTCCTGTGACACAGCTGAGGAGACAGTTTCTCCTCTGGGAGAACTGCTTCTCCCAGACCTGCCCTGGGAACTGTCCCTGCTGCTGGAAACACAGAGATGAGTAATGTGTGGCTTTCTGTGAGATTTGTCAGGTGGTGGAGGAAGACGTGTAAACAAATACATACAATGCAATTAGACGTGAATTTTAAGAGCAGTTATGCACAAAACAGAGAGAGCCACTAACTACCTAGGGAGTAGGTCTTCCAGAAAAACGTAACCTTTGAATGGCTCCCGAATGAGCAAAACTTAGCCCAGCAGGGTAAGGGGTGATGAGAAGTGGGCTCGCAGGCCAAAGAAGGACCATGTGGAAAAGCACAGGAATGTGAACAAGAGTGAGGGTGAACAGTGACCTCTGAGGCTGGGGAAACAGAGGGACCAGAATACAAAGAGGCTCAGACATCCACTGAGGGGTATCAAGCTGAGGAACAAATCATTTTCATCCAGGCGTGATATGATGCCATGTGGGGAATTTATTTAGGGTTGGTAATTAATCCCAACTGTCTTCTATGTTTTTAAAATAAGTGCTGTTTTCATATTTCATAAATAGCACAGAGGTTCGTATAATTGTTTTCCAGATAAGTCCTAGTTCTTGCTCCATGCTTGATATGCTGAAAGTGAAAGTGAAAGTCGCTCAGTTGTGTCCAACTCTTTGTGACCCCATGGACTATACAATCCATGGAATTCTCCAGGCCAGAATACTGGAGTGGTAGCCTTTCCCTTCTCCAGGGGATCTTCCCAGCCCAGGGATCGAACCCAGGTCTTCTGCATTGCAGGCAGATTCTTTACCAGCTGAGCCCCAAGGGAAACCCAAGGATGTGGAGTGGGTAGCCTTTCCCTTCTCCAGCGGATCTTCCCAACCCAGAAATTGAACCGGGGTCTCCTGCATTGCAGGCGGATTCTTTACCAACTGAGTTTCCTGTGCTGAGGATTCTCAAAGGGTTGTCTGGGGAACCCCTGCAACCCAATTATCAGGGCTGCTTGTTTCAAATACAGGTGCTAGGCACTCAGACCTACTCTATGAGGAAAGGGTGCTGGAAAAAGCATGACTGCCAAGAGCTCCAGGTAACTTATAGATACTAAAAGCTGAGAGCAGTTATCCTAAATTTTAGTTGTAGTCGCATGAAACAAAAGAGAGAAATTTTCTGAATCACAATGAGATTTGAACTGGTGCCATCGAAGGATGCTGATCGTAACAAATACAACAAAACTGTCCCAAACATTTATAGTATACATCTTCCAAAGCAAACTCTGGGTGTCAGATTCCCTTCTTATGCTTTGTAGAGAGTTACATTCATAATTTATTGTCTTGTGTTCAACAGTGATCAAAATATTAATTGACAGCGTCTACTATCCACTGTTAAAGACAAGATATTTTCATAGGGGTGAAATTCCTAGGCCAGGAATTGGGCCCGAGCCCATTCAGCCACAAAGTTACCCTGCTCGATGGTGAGCTTGCGGGTTTGTGGACAGGAAGGACTGCAGCCAGCACAGTCTCTGTGCTTGAAGTTTGCACTCTCTCCAAAATGCAGTCAGTGCCCCTATCCACGGGAAAATCAAGTTCAGGGCTACAGATGAATTCTGGGCCAACCTCAAAATCAGCATGAGGTGAATGACCGTAAGGCCCCCTGCTGTCTTGATATTCTGTGACTTGTAACAAAGGAGGTCTCCTCTACCAGCAACTGAGAGCTCAGGCCACCTCCAAATTTACCTTTGTCTGCAGAGAATTGTCAGTTTAAGGTTTCTTCCATCTCTTGGTGGGGAAGAGACCCTGGAGTAGGAAATGGGAACCCACTCCAATGTTCTTGCTTGAAGAATCCCATGGAGAGAGGAGCCTCAAGGGCTATAGTCATGGGGTCACAAAGAGTTGGACATGACTGAGCACATACACACACACACACACACACACACACACGGTTTCTTCATCACATGTCTGAGTCATTTTTCTTTATAATTTTCCTATGTTTATTCTATTTTTTTTTTTACTACTAGGAAGTCAAAACTAAATTGGTAGTTTTCCGAATTGATGGAAAACATGCCTTAAGATGAACTTAGAATGCTGCTTTGTCTGAGAAGACAGTAAACTATAAAACTTTAAATATAAAGGAACAGGAAATTGTTTGTTTTTAAGATGAAATTTCTTTTTTTGTTGTTCTGGGTGAACTTTATATTTTACTGTTCATTTTTAGCAAAGTAAATAGGCAGATGGTGAAAAAAAATAATAATGATAATAATAAAATACTTGTGATAATAAAGACAGAATAAAAACAAAGTCCTTCTGGTTACCCTCTCCCAAGTTCCCCTCCACAGAGGAAATCACTTTCAATTCTTGTAGCTATTTCTGCCAATTTTTTTTTTTACCTCCAGTGTTCTAAAAAACAGGCTTTTAGAGTTATTCCTCAATTTGCAAATTTTGACTTTATCTATAGGCTTGCAGTTGGGTAGGTTAGGCCTCTCTCATGATCCACCTCCCTCCTTTTTCTCAAATCTTATCATGCTTATATTGTAACTTTTGGTTAAATCAGTACTGTATGATTATGGAAATTTTGTTCACTGCTGAGCGACTACTTTCTTTCTCTCTCTCCTTTTTTTATTGGACTGTATTTGCTTTACAATGTTGTGGGTGTTTCTGCTCTACAGTGAAATGAATCAGCTATATGTGTACAGATATCCTCTCCCTCTTGGGCCTCCCTCGCATTCACCCCATCCTACCTATCTAGGTCATCGCAGAGCACCAAGCTCAGCTCCTGTGCTATACAATACCTTCCTGCCAGCTCTCTATTTTACACAGCGTCGTGTATATCAGTTCAGTTGCTCAGTCGTATCCGACTCCTTGCGAACCCATGGACTGCAGCACGCCAGGCTTCCCTGTCCATCACCAGCTCCCGGAGTTTGCTCAAACTCATGTCCATCGAGTCGGTGATTCCATCCAACCATCTCATCCTCTGTTGTCCCCTTCTCCTCCTGCCTTCAATCTTTCCCAGCATCAGGGTCTTTTCCAATGAGTCAGTTCTTTGCATCAGGTGGCCAAAGGATTGGAGCTTCAGCTTCAGCATCAGTCCTTCCAATGAATATTCAGGCCTGATTTCCTTTAGGATGGACTGGTTGGATCTCCTTGCAGTCCAAGGGACTCTCAAGAGTCTTCTCCAACAGCACAGTTCAAAAGCATCAGTTCTTCCGTGCTCAGCTTCTCTCAGTTCATCCCATCCTCTCCTTCTCCTACTGTGTCCACACATCCACTCTCTACCGTCTGCGTCTCTATTCCTGCCCTGCAGATAAAAAGATATGGTACATACCTCTTAATATAACTAATGGAATGTTGCTGCTGCTGCTAAGTTGCTTCAGTCATGTCTGACTCTGTGCGACCACAGACGGCAGCCCACCAGGCTCCTCTCTCCCTGGGATTCTCCAGGCAAGAATACTGGAGTGGGTTGACATTTCCTTCTCCAATGCATACATGCATGCTAAGTTGTTTCAGTCGTGTCTGACTCTGTGCAACCCCATAGATGGCAGCCCACCAGGCTCCTCTGTCCACAGAATTCTCTAGGCAAGAATACTGGAGTGGGTTGCCATTTCCTTCTCTGAATGGAATGTTACTCAGCCATAAAAAGATGTGAAATTGGATCATTTATGTTGAGGTGGATAGACCTAGAGACTATCATACAGAGTGAAGAAAGTCAGAAAGAGCAAAACAAATATCATATATTAATGCATTTATGGAATCTACCAATGAGCCACTACTTTTCATGTTTGTAGACTTTCTTGGACAAGCATTCATTTATCCTGAAGTTTTAAAATTTTCTACTGTCTCACTCATCAGACAGTTTTCTTGTTTTTTTGGTGTCCCCTTGGAGCCCCAAACCTCTGGCACCAGTCTGGGTCAGGTATACCTGTGTCATCTGGGACACCAGGACCCCATGTCTTTCCCTTTCCTAATCTAATTCTCTTTTTATTGGAGCACATCTTCCTGTAGTTTAGTATGAAACTATTTCCTGCACTACTTCCTATAGTTTAGTATGAAAGATTTCCTGAATTTCTCCTTCATCATTTCCCCCAAACCTTCAATTTTAGTTGGGCCCTTGTATTGTTTACTACTGCCTAACAACTCATCATTTGGGCTCCAAAATCCCTGCAGATGGTGACTGCAGCCATGAAATAAAAAGACGCTTATTGAAGGAAAGCTATGACAACCTAGACAGCGTATTAAAAAGAAGAGACATCACTTTGCCAACAAAGGTCCATCTAGTCAAGGCTATGGTTTTTCCAGTGGTCATGTATGGATGTGAGAGTTGGACTATAAAGAAAGCTGAGCACTGAAGAATTGATGCTTTTGAACTGTGGTGTTGGAGAAGACTCTTGAGAGTCCCTTGGACTGCAAGGAGATCCAACCAGTCCATCCTAAAGGAGATCAGTCCTGAATATTCATTGGAAGGACTGATGTTGAAGCTGAAACTCCAATCCTTTGGCCACCTGATGCGAAGAACATCAGCAAATGACTCATTTGAAAATACCCTGATGCTGGGAAAGATTGAAGGTGGCAGGAGAAGGGGACGACAGAGGATGAGATGGTTGGATGGCATCACCTACTCAACGGACATGAATTTAAGTAAACTCCGTGAGTTGGTGATGGACAGGGAAGCCTGGCGTGCTGCAGTCCATGGGGTCGCAAAGAGCTGGACACGACTGAGCGACTGAACTAACAACTCATCATAGAGTTGTGCAGTTTTAAGCAACAAACACTGGTTATCTCTTGCATTTTCTGAGGATCAGTAATCTGGGAGCAGCTTCGCTGGTTGGTGTTGACTCAGAGTCTCCCACGGAGCTACAGTCTAGCTACAGACTAAGGCAGTGGTCATCTGAGGCTGGACAGAGTTGGAAGATAAGCTTGAAAAGGGGTTATTCACAAGACTGTTCCTCAATATATGGGCATCTTCCTAAGGCTCCTTGACTTGATATGGCAGCTGGCTTCCCAGGGCAAATAATCCAGAAGAAAGAAGATGTACACTATCTTTTTTGTTGTTGTTGTTAATGTCTTTTTGTTGTGGTCAGAGTCACATAATATGAAACATACCATCTTAACCATATTTAACTGCACAGTTCCGTGGTTCTAAGTACACTCACATCGTGCTGGAGCTCTCACCATCATCCATGTCCAGAATTGTTCAATTTCCTAAACCGAAACTCAGTCCCCGTTAAACACTAACTCCTCAACCTCCCTCCCTATCCCCCGCTCCGCGCCCTGCCCTGCCCCTGATATCTACCCATGTACTTCCTCCCTATGAATTTGACTATTCTAGGTAACTCGTGTAAGTGAGTCAAACAGCACTTGGCTGCACCACCTACTGTATGTTGGCATGCATTTTTAAGATTAATATATGTTCTACAAACAGACTGTGCCCTTTGCTTCCCCTGTGCTATACCGTAGGTTCTCATTCGTTGTCTGATTTATACATAGTCATGTGTATATGACAGTCCCAGTCTCCCAGCTTGTCTCCCCCTTTCCCCTCTTGGTATCCAGAGTCTACGTCTGTGTTTCTATTTCTGCTTTGTAAATAGGTTCATCTGCACTGTTTTTTCTAGATTCCACATATATGTGTTACTGTTGTCCAGTGCTAAGTCATGTCCGACTCTGCACCTCCTGAACTGCAGCACGCTAGACTTCCCTGTCCTTCACTGTCTCCCAGAGCTTGCTCAAACTCTGTCCACTGAGTCGGTGATGCCATAACACATAATATATATGTGTGTGTGTTAATATGCAATATTTGTTTTTCTCTGTGACTTACTTCACTCTATATACAGTCTCTAGATCCATCCACATCTCTGCAAATGGCAAAATTTCATTCCTTTTCATGGCTAGTATTCCACTGTATATATGTGTCATACCTTCTTTAACCATTCCTCCATCAATGGACATTTATGTTGCTTCCATGTTCTGGCTCTTGTAAATAGTGCTACATGACTTATTCTCAGAAGTGACCCAACATCACATCTGCTTTATTCTCTTTGGTCATACAGACCAGCCTCAGTTAGTGTGGGAGGGGCCGTGCAAGGGCGTAGACACCAGGGCGAGGTATCCCTGAGGCAGTCTTGAAGGCTGGCTACCAAAGCTCTGGGTTCCAACTTTTGTTGTTTCTTTTCTCTTCCTCCTCTGTATAGGCCCACTTTTTAGGGCTGCCTCCCCTGGGAGTTCTCCAGGACCCCTATCCAGATGGTGTTAAAATGGTGTTTCTTGATTTGTGCTCCCGATTCTGTAGAGGAGCCCATCTCCCGGGTACCTCGGTTAGCTTCAGACTCAGTCTGACTGCCAAAGACATCGTTCCCTACACTACTGTGTGTTGCCTTCGCATTTTGCACACAAAACATATGCATCTTGTTTTTTGAGTGTGTCTGTTTTGTTTTTTGTTTTTATATCTTATCTTTTATTGGAACAGACAATATGTGCCACGGTATTCATAAATGTACCACCCCACTTGACTTTAAGGTTCCACCCACCTCCATCTTCCAAAAATTAATTGGCATCTTTAATCTGGTTTTGTCTTCTCGCCTATTTCACTTGTCTTGTGAGTTGATACTTTTAATATTCTTTATCCATCATCATATTCTGGTTTTCACAAGGAGAGGACACATACAAAGTTATTTAATGGACTTTCTTTCTGAATTCAATCTCAAAAGAAAGAAAGTGTTAGTTGCTCAGTCATGTCCAACTCTTTGTGACCCCATGGACTGTAGCTCTCCCGGCTCCTCTGTCCATGGGATTCTCCAGGCAAGAATACTGGAGTGGGTTACTCCAGGGGATCTCCCTGACCTCCTCCAGGGGATCTCCCTGACCCAGGGATCGAACCCATGTTCTCTTATGTCTCCTGCACTGGGAGGCAGGTTCTTTACCACTAGTACCACCTTTTCTGCTTTTATTCAGAGTAGTATTGTTGTATAAGCAGTGTCCATATTTCCAGATAATGTGACATCAGAGCTGGCCCTCCAATCCACAGAAGGCTTACTTTTGGAAAAGGGGTCCTATTTTATAAGTGATGCACAGCTTCCATCTTACATACTTTTAGGTTCCAGGTACAAAATGGATTTTTCCTTAAAATGTCTTACATTTCTGTGACTAAGTACTAGGTTTCTAAAAACTTCTAGCAACCATCCCAGAACCAAAGATGAAAAATACTAAAACATTTAAATTCCCTCTGGATTCATCATTGACAGTCGCTGTAGGTAGCCAAGTAGCAGCTTGTGGAAGTGGTACAAGGCATGTGGTGGTTCCACATGGACGAAAGCTAAAGGGTGGCTTCTCCAGGGAGATTTTCACCCACCTAAAGCAGCACATTCTGGAGAGATCAACCAGAATCCAGAAGTGCCTGGTTCAATTGCCAGTTAACAGATAAAATCCTATTAAGTGCTTATTCACTGATTACCAAATGAAAAAGGGAGAGCTGAGTTTTGTATACAAGCTATGTTTTATTTTTTTTAAAAACAGTATTATACTTTTATTACAAAATTATAATATCATAAAAAATATTATAAAAGATATTTTCTGAAAGACGTGGTCCTATACACAGACAAACCAGGTATGCAGACTACGGGGCCCATTCCCCAAAATGTCTCCACCTGTGGTTCTGAGGCTGGAATTTTCTACTATGTGTGGCATCTGTGGCAGGGGTGTGTATATGTGTGCATCTGTGTGTGCATTCATTCTTGAAAGACGTGTCGGATTTTTTAAAAATTAATTCATTAGCATGCCTTATACAGTATGAGATGAACTTGCATCACCTCTCAAAGGGAAAAACCACGCATCGATAGATCTCTAAGCAAGCAGTGGCTGACCGGCGCAGGTGGCGGGCAGAGAAGTGGGCAGTCATGCCTAGTTTAGCACATCACGGACTCATGCCTGTGTAAACTTTCACCAAACTAAGGCAAACAAGAAAAATAATAACAGTATAGAGATTTTTTTACGAAGAAAAATGCACTTATTTTCATATTAAAGGAGTATCTTGTACTCTGTGAGCATTTACTTACTTCCTTTCTGGTTTTTAAAATTCACTTATCTTGACAGAATGATGATAGTGGTAGAAGACAGCTTGATGAGGGAGAGAGTGGGTTTGTTTGTGGTTGTAGGTGGTCATATGGGCTTCCCAGATGGCACAGGAGATGCAAGCAACGGAGGTTCAATCCTTGGGCTGGGAAGATCCCCTGGAGTAGGAAATAGCAACCCTCTCCAGTATTCTTGCCTGAAAAATTCCACAGACAGAGGAGCCTGATGGGCTACAGTCCATGGGGTCACAAAAAGTCAGACACAGTGAACACATACACACAAGGTCATTACCCTTACATAGCAAATTACAAATAGGATAGTCCTCTGTTGGTGTCCACTTTAAAAATTATTTTATTTTACATTTCTGTAAGTTCCAAAGCACTAGAAATTTTTGGATCAGATGATCTGCAGGGATCTTCCAGTCCCCAGACTGCATTAGCTTGGACTGAAGTATGACAGAGGGAAGGAAAGGCAGGTCAGAGGGGATAAGAGGAAGAAAGAAATTCCTGTCTGACACTTGGAGGCAGAAAACTATCTGTCACTTGAGCTCAGAGCTGATAAATTCCTTAGCTTCCTTTAATACTTTTAATGTAACTTCTATACTAACACAAAAATAAAATCAAGGTCTTTTACACCAACAGTTAACAGGATTTTTTCCTTAAATGGTCAAGAGGCAAAAATCAAGGATGTTAGGTAGATACCCAGATGAAAGTGAAAGTCACTCAGTTGTGTCTGACTCTTTGTCACCCCATGAATTATGCAGTCCATGGAATTCTCCAGGCCAGAGTACTGGAGTGGATAACCTTTCCCTTCTCCAGGGGATCCTCCCAATCCAGGGATCAAATCCAGATCTCCCACATTGCAGGTGGGTTCTTTACCAGCTGAGCCACAAAGGAAGCCCAAGAATACTGGACTGGGTAGCCTATCCCTTCTCCAGGGGATCTTCCCAACCCAGGAATTGAACTGAGGTCTCCTGCATTGCAGGCGGATTTTTTTTTACCAACTGTGCTATCCGGGAAGCCCACCCTTATAACAAGACAGAAAACAAATCCCACAGAGATTTTAGTGATGAAACACAAAAATTTATTTACAGACACCAAGATCTGAAGTTCACATAATTTTCTTGATAACAAGCTATTGTTTTTCTTTTAATTTTCTTTCAAGTATTTGAAAATAGAAAAGCCATTCTTAGCTCTCATGCCGCACAGACACAGAAGGCAGACTGAATCTGATCTGTGGGCTGCCCTGGGCCACCCCGCTGACTTCATGAATAGTCATATTATGCTTATTGCTGGGATCTGATGACAGCATCACAGAGCAGTGACTCAGTGAGGGGATGAGGACAGGGGATGTGTATCCTCTCTCCCCCGAAGTCTCAGTGGCCCCCTGTGGGTGCTGTTCAGTGGCTAAGTCATGTCAACCTCTTTTGCAGCCCCATGGACTGTAGCCCACCATGGTCCTCTGTCCATGGGATTCCCCAGGCAAGAATACTGGAGTGGGTTTCCATTTCCTCCTCCAGGAGATCTTCCCACTGCAGGGATGGAACCCACATCTCCTGTATCACCTGCATTGCAGGCAGATTTGTTTTCACCACTGAGCTGTCAGGTAAGCCCCAGTGGCCCATAGAGCTGATCAACACTAAAACAAGGCATAGGGTTGAGAATATGGCTTGAGTCAAACCACCTGGGTTTGGATTCCCCGGCTCCACTCATGACCACTTCTAGCCTCTTCATCATCTCCCAGCCACCTTATCTAGAAGAAGGGACTGATCATAGCACCTGTCTACTAGAGCTGTTATCAGATGTCCATCGGATCGTGTACTAGGCAACGCACCCTGAGAGAGCTCCCAAAATGTTACCTACCGGTATCATTAGAGTCCTGATTGAAGTTCATTTTCTCCACAGCATCCATTACATGGAATTCTGCAGAGTCCATTCATCTTACATGAATGCCAAAGACCTCATAGTTTTACTGAACTCAGAACCTTTTAGGGCAAGAAAAAAACCCTGCTCATTAATGATTATAGATATGTGAGAATGGAATATTTCCTGCCATATCAGTAAACAAGGATGTCCCAGCCCTGAGGGAACTCAGGAAAGAATCCCTGCCACCTAGCAGCCATCAGACTGCAGCCACTCCCAACTTGAGACCTGAGGAAGCTCAGGTTGTAAAAACACAGGAAACTGGCTGATAGTGAGATGCATATCAAAGGAATGATTTCAGTGAGCCTGATTCTTGCAGCTTCCCATAGAGAGAAAAGTGCTAAATTCTTTAGCTTAGGGTATCTGGTTTCCTTTAATTAAAATCATCTTTTGATGTTCAGACTACTTGCCTTTTGTTACAAAACTTCTGCATAACCTGGCTCCTCCCCAGGCCTCCTTAGAGCCGTTCTGTCTGAGTTTCTTGAGATGCTGTCTCCCAGACTTGAATTCCTAAAAATTCCCACAGAATAGAACATAACTCTCAACTTTCAGGTTGTGAATGTTTTTCAAGTCCACTTATAAATGCCACTCGCTGCTTTTTGTGAGTTTATTCCCCAGTATTTGGAGAAGGGAATGGTGACCCACCCTAGTTTTCTTGCCTGGAAATTTCCATGCACAAAGGAGTCTGGCGGGCTACAGTCTATGGGGTCACAAAGAGTCAGACATGACTTAGGGACTAAACAACAGCAACATTGCCCAGTACACCAGAGACATCTGATTGCCACCTTCCTGGGCAGAGTCAATAATCTGTATGCTTGCTGTGGTCCAGAAAATCAAAATGTGTTGGCTGAGTTAGATGTCTAGACTAGTGATGTCTCTCTTGACAGAAAAATGGGAAGTGGCCATCGCTCCTGGCCAGGGAAGAAGGGGCCACTGCAGAAAACAGCCCATGGATGTCCACCTCCCTCTCTGGAGGGCATGCCGCCAAGGCTAATGGTTGGTTGCTTAAGGCAGAGGCAGATGGAAGAAAGTGAAAGTGAAGTCGCTCAGTCATGTCCGACTCAGCGACCACATGGACTATAGCCCACCAGGCTCCTCCATCCATGGGATTTTCCAGACAAGAGTACTGCAGTGGGTTGCCATTTCCTTCTCCAGGTGATCTTCCCAACCCAGGGATTGAACCCGGATCTCCTGAATTGTTCAGTTTAGCTCAGTGGCTCAGTCATGTCCGACTCTTTGCGACCCCATGAATCGCAGCACGCTAGGCCTCCCCGTCCATCACCAACTGCCGGAGTCCACACAAACCCATGTCCATTGAGTCAGTGATGCCATCCAACCATCTCATCCTCTGTTGTCCCCTTCTCCTCCTGCTCTCAATCTTTCCCAGCATCAGGATCTTTTCTTATGAGTCAGCTCTTTGCATCAGGTGGCCAAAGTATTGAAGCTTCAGCTTCAACATTAGTCCTTCCAGTGAACACCCAGGACTGATCTCCTTTAGGATGGACTGGTTGGATCTCCTTGCAGTCCAAGGGACTCTCAAGAGTCTTCTCCAACACCAACAGTTCAAAAGCATCAATTCTTCGGCGCTCAGCTTTCTTTATAGTTCAACTCTCACATCCATACATGACTACTGGAAAAACCATAGCCTTGACTAGACGGACCTTTGTTGGCAAAGTGACGTCTCTGCTTTTTAACATGCTGTCTGGATTGGTCATAACTTTCCTTCCAAGGAGTAAGCGTCTTTTAATTTCATGGCTGCAGTCACTCATCTGCAGTGATTTGGGAACCCAAAAAAATAAAGTCAGCCACTCTTTCCACTGTTTCCCCATCTATTTGCCATAAAGTGATGGGACCAGATGCCATGATCTTAGTTTTCTGAATATTGAGCTTTAAGCCAACTTTTTCACTCTCCTCCTTCACTTTCATCAAAAGGCTCTTTAGTTCTTTGCTTTCTGCCATAAGGGTGATGTCATCTGCATATCTGAGGTTATTGATATTTCTCCTGGCAATCTTGATTCCAGCTTGTGCTTCCTCCAGCCCAGCATTTCTCATGATGTACTCTGCACATAAGTTAAATAAGCAGGGTGACAATATACAACCTTGACGTACTCCTTTTCCTATTTGGAACCAGTCTATTGTTCCATGTCTAGTTCTAACTGGTGCTTCCTGACCTGCATACAGGTTTCTCAAGAGGCATTGTAAGCAGACGCTTTGCAGCCTGAGCCATCAGGGAAGCCCGGCGCAGATGAGGGACCCTGCAGAGAGCAGCTCATGGGGTCTGTCTGGCACGGCCGGCACCCAGTCAGCTGTTCTTTTCACACACAGACACTTTGGCCTCAGGCTATTGGCTGGGCAGAGGGTCAATAATCATCATGCAAAATCAACAGAGCTGCTCAGTAGAGTGTTAACCAGCTTTGAACGCTGCCAACTTCCCCTTCTGCTAAACCAGGCTGGGCTGGGTGTGGGGGAGGGGCGCCCCGAGGGAGGGCTGGGCACATCTGTTTCACAGGGATGCAGGGAAACGGGGCAGGCGATGGATGCTTCAAGAGTAGAAAGGGGAAACGCCCAAGCTTCCTTTGGAAATTGGTTCCTGGCCTATTCAATGAACAATGTTTAAAAGGTATGCCCATATCTAGATCCTTCATAAGCTTGAAGAGTAGAAATTAGATAGTTTTGTTACTGCCTGCTAGTGCTGGAGAGATGTAAACTTTGTCAGACGCAGTTCCTACTTGCAAGCTAGTCAATCTAATAAGTGCTCAACTCACGAGCATCTGAGTAGCAATATTAAGTTAATAAATGAGTAATAACCTACATTCTTGATTGCCCTCTGTAACAGCTGAAGGTGAGGAAAATGCTTTCCTAGACACTCTTAGGGTCCCTAGCTGGGTCTGAAAATGAAATCAAGAAAAACAGATTAACAGGAGAGAGGCATAAATGTATTTTTTAAAACTTTTTTTTTTTTACGTGTGCCTGGGAGTCTTTGCAAGAGAATCGAGACCCAAAGAAGTGACCAGAGGAGGAAGCATTTAGACCTTTTAGACAAAGAAGCAGTAAATTTGTGAACAATTGATTAGACAAAGGGGTTTGGGCTCGAGGTAGTGAAGGGTGAAGGAGTAACTAGAAGATAGGGCTAGATTAGGCTAGCCTAGATTATACAAACTAGGGTTTGTATACAGATTCCTCTAGTGCCCTCTCTGGGCTGATAAATTCTATCTTTATTAAATTTCTTTCCTGAATTTAAGATCAAAGGGAGGAGTTTCTTCTGCATTTAGTGCTTTTTAGTTGCCTTCAACTCAAAATAATTTGTATATCAAAGAGGCAGATTTGGGGGTGACACTTCTGATTTCCTTCACAGCCCTCCTCAGGCATCCTATGCATTCCTCTAAGTGCTTTATCAGAGGTAACCCACTTGACCCTCTTACAGATGTGGAAACTGAGGCACCAGAGATCACCCAGAGTCACACGGGTGGCTTGGCAGAGCTGGGATTTAGACCTAAGAAGTCTGCCCCAAGGCTGTGCCCTTAACAGTTCAGTCACAAACCCCCGAACAGAAGGCAGAGAGCAGGTGATACATAGTCACAGTGCAAGTTGAAACAGAGAGAAAAGTGTGAGAAGTAATTGTTCAGCATGCCCAAAATTGCTTCCTGCTTTTGTAACATATTTGATATGCCGCCTTTCATTTATAAGCACGCAATGGCACTGGTGCTTCTAACCCCAATGTTTCTTTTATTAAACAAGTAAAACAAGTTGTTTCTGTGCTCATGTACAAATCATATTTGGTGAATTAACTAATATATTCAATATATTTTAAGATGATTATTAATGAATGATACTTTTTAGTCTGTCTGACAATGGCTCAGGACAATTGATACTGGACAAAAGACTTCAAGAGGAACTGCCTGGGAAGGCGGTGGCTTGTTTGGAAAAACATATCATACATTAACATGAATGTCCCTTGGTAAAAGTTAGTGGAGCAAAAAAGGAGAGGATGGCGGCCCCCAAAGACTGAGTCTGCTACGGAATGCAGGGCACGCTGTGTAAAGATAGATCCTACTGTCTTCCTTTACAGGTGACGTAACTTGGAAGGATTAAGTAATTTTCCCAAAGCGTCAGATCAGTTCAGTTCAGTTCAGTCACTCAGTTGTACCCGACTCTTTGTGACCCCATGGACTGTAGCATGCCAGGCCTCTCTGTCCATCACCAACTCCCAGAGTTTACTCAAACTCTTGTCCATTGAGTCAGTGATGCCATCCAACCATCTCATCTTCTGTCGTCCCCTTCTTCTCTCGCCTTCAACCTTTTCCAGCATCAGGTATTTTCAAATGAGTCAGCTCTTCGCATCAGGTGGCCAAAGGATTGGAGTTTCAGCTTCAACATCAGTCCTTCCAATGAACATTCAGGACTGATCTCCTTTAGGATGGAGGGGTTGGATCTTCTTGCAGTCCAAGGGACTCTTCAGAGTCTTCTCCAACACCAACAGTTCAAAAGCATCAATTCTTCGGCCCTCAGCTTTCTTTATAGTTCAACTCTCACATCCATACAAGACTACTAGAAAGGCCATAGCCTTGACTAGATGGACCTTTGTTGGCAAAGTAATGTCTCTGCTTTTTAATATGCTATCTAGGTTGGTCATAACTTTCCTTCCAAGGAGTAAGCGTCTTTTAATTTCATGACTACAGTCACCACTGCAGTGATTTTGGAGCCCCCAAAAAATAAAGTCAGCCACTGTTTCCACTGTTTCCCCATCTATTTGCCATGAAGTGATGGGACGGGATACCGTGATCTTTGTTTTCTGATTGTTGATCTATAAGCCAACTTTTTCACTCTCCTCTTTCACTTTCATAAAGAGGCTCTTTAGTTCTTCTTTGCTTTCTGCCATAAGGGTGGTGTCATCTGCATATCTGAGGTTATTGATATTTCTCCCAGCAATCTTAATTCCAGCTTGTGCTTCCTCCAGCCCAGCATTTCTCATGATATACTCTGCATATAAGTTAAATAAACAGGGTGACTATATATAGCTTTAATGTACTCCTTTTCCTATTTGGAACCAATCTGTTGTTCCATGTCTAGTTCTAACTGTTGCTTCCTGACCTGCATACAGATTTCTCAAGAGGCAGGTCAGGTGGTCTGGTAATCCCGTCTCTTTCAGAATTTTCCACCATTTATTGTGATTCACACAGTCAAAGGCTTTGGCATAGTCAATAAAGCAGAAATAGATGTTTTTCTGGAACTCTCTTGCTTTTTCGATGATCCAGCAGATGTTGGCAATTTGATCTCTGGTTCCTCTGCCTTTTCTACAACCAGCTTGAACATCTGGAAGTTCATGGTTCACATATTGCTGAAGCCTGGCTTGGAGAATTTTAAGCATTACTTTGCTAGCGTGTGAGATGAGTGCAATTGTGCAGTAGTTTGAGCATTCTTTGGCATTGCCTTTCTTTGGGATTGGAACGAAAACTGACTTTTTAAGATCTGAGAGAATAGCATTGAAACATGTATATTATCAAGTGTGAAACCGATCGCCAGTCCAGGTTGGATGCATGAGACAAGTGCTCAGGGCTGGTGCACTGGAAGACCCAGAAGGATGGGATGGGGACAGAGGTAGGAGGGGGGATCAGGATGGGGAACACATGTAAATCCATGGCTGATTCATGTCAATGTATGGCAAAAACCACTACAATATTGTAAAGTAATTAGCCTCCAACTAATAAAAATAAATGAAAAAAAAAAAGAAAACAAGAAAACTGACCTTTTCCAATCCTGTGACCACTGCTGAGTTTTCCAGATTTGCTGGCATAATGAGTGTAGCACTTTCACAGCATCATCTTTTAGGATTTGAAATAGCTCAGCTGGAATTCTATCACCTCCACTAACTTTGTTCATAGTAATGCTTCCTAAGACCCACTTGACTTCACATTCCAGGATGTCTGGCTCTAGGTGGATGATCACACCTCTTCTTAATATCTTCTGCTTCTGTTAGGTCCATACCATTTCTGTCCTTTATTGAGCCCATCTTTGCATGAAATGTTCCCATGGTAACTCTAATTTTCTTGAAGAGATCTCTAGTGTTTCCCATTCTATTATTTTCCTCATTTTTCTTTGCACTGATCACTGAGGAAGGCTTTTTTATCACTCCTTGCTATTCTTTGGAACTCTGCATTCAAATGGGTATATCTTTCCTTTTCTCCTTTGCTTTTTGCTTCTCTTCTTTTCACAGCTATTTGTAAGGCCTCCTCAGACAGCCATTTTGCTTTTTTGCATTTCTTTTTCTTGGGGATGGTCTTGTTCCATGTCTCCTGTACAATGTCACAAACCTCCATCCATAGTTCATCAGGCAATCTGTCTATCAAGCTCCAGATAGTAGCTGGCAAATCTGAAGATAGATGTCATACAGATTTGGCAGAAGGCCTATGACTTCTGGACTTCTTAGGCTACAAGATTTAACTGTTTAAGGGTCTCACAAGTTTAACTGTTTAATATGCAATGGTGCTAAAATATCATGGAATCCTGGATTACTTCCTGATGTGATTAGGAGAAAAGTCAAAAAATCACTATTAAGAGTTTTCTGCTCATGATGATTTCTTACTTCATTAAGGTACATGTAAACTAAGAGGTACTTTATTGTTGGAAGTGGAAAAATCATTAAAATGTTACTTAAGCAGTTTCCATCATTATGCTTTCTTAATAGTTCACAGCATTTGGCTATACTGGTTTTAAAATGATCTAGCATTTGAGTAGTAATTAGTGGGTTATATTACATTAATATAATCATGGTGTTTCAACAGCGAGTCCAAACAAGTGGATCAAATGTAATAAAAATGAAAATATGGCCACTCTTATATTCTAGTCAACTGATCTGAATTATTGAATTATTAAAACATATTCACAGAGTTAAAAATTTATTTCAAACATAAAAAAAATTATTTTAAGAAAAGCAGTCCAATTAAGAGAAATGGATCTCTTGAGTCTGGGACTGCTGTTACCACCATCCAAAGACAGTGCCTTGTCTTATTTCACATGGCCCTGGGCTTGGCTCCCTGCTTCTCGAGAAGCAGCTGAGCATCAGCCAGAGAGCTGCCCAGATGGTAATTTTGAGTTAATTCAATCAGCTGGAGCATCCACAGGTCAGCAACTTCACATCCTCTGAAGTCCTAGTTCAATTGTGCAGATATATAGCCAGGCCATGCCTTGCCAATTTCACTGAAAAGTCAAGTTAGAAGAATTCTGGAGCAGTTCTGCTCACCTGGGCCCAGAAACACTGCCCCAGACCTGGTTCTGGAGTCCTGACAACAGTGCTGAATGTCTACATGTGGGTGACACGGTGGATGAGTAGATGGTCCAGTAAATTCCCTTTGATTGACTCTCCTTCTAGCGGTCAGCCTCTAACCAGAACTCTACATACTTTGTGTACAATAGACTGATGGATGCCAGTGCCCACCGACCCCCTTGACACTCCTAGGCTTTCCCAGCACACCGACATTCGCCTGCTCCATGGTGGAGGTGTATGATTGCCAAGAGTTAGCTGCTTCTGCCAGTTGTACTTGTTATTATAACAAAGTCATCTAATTAAATATTAAATAACAAATTGGTTAAATACAAATGCAGAAAAAGACATGTTTCTGTGAAAATTAGGTTGGAAGATTTGATAAGATTAAAACTGATAGGAAACTGCTGTTCAGTTAAGTGTGGCTGAGAAAACATTTAAAAAGTTAGAGGGAAACATGGATTCATATCTAGAAGGACTCTATACTCAGATTGCATCACCAGCATCTTTAAGCAATTGGCCTGCTCCAGAAAACCCAAACCAGAAATGTCAGTGTTACTGAAGAGGAAAAGTTAAAATTTGACATAACCTCCTTCTCCTTCTGCCTCTGTAACTCAGCTTGGCCCTTGCAAAGCCTAGATCACGTAGGTCACGTAGTCTCAGAAAGTGGGGACTTGCAATGGTAGGAACTGGAGTTTATCTCACTCACCCTTATCCTGCTCTTTGCAATCACCCAGCCCCTGCAAACCTGCTTAATCATGCCAGTCCAGGTCAGACATCCCCCTCCCCATCCTGACTGCTGTTGTCATGCACACGAAACCCCTTAGTTTAAACCAGCCTATTAACAGCGAGTGTTGCCCAGTACAGTCTGGCTATAAAAACTCTGTGATCCCTTTGTTCAGGGCTCAGAGTTTGGAGTGTTAACTCCTCTGGGCCTGCTGGCATAAGAAACCTGAGTTCTCCAATTCTCTGAGCGTGGTACTTGGTTTCTCGAGTACTGCTTTCTGCAACAGTACATCATGGGTGTGACTTGGCAAAAATGACGCTGTAGCCCTCTAAACAGCAGCCCCATTCCCAAAGATGGGACCTGGGCCCGACTTCAAAAGACTGAAGAACTGGTGTGCACATTTTAAGTTAAAATGTCTAAAGTGCTCATGCATCTTTTGTCTATCTGTTTTTGATTCCTCACTTTAACTTCTTAAGCTAACCAACCAGCTAGCTTCAAACCATCAAATTGTTGTAGCCACGCGTTCCGGAAAGCAAATTCACTCAGAAGGACAATGCAGATAGTGGAGTGCAGTTTATTACACCTGCGGGCCCAAAGCAGAATCTCTCTCCTCTTAGCCAAGGACCCTGACCCATTTTTGTGAAAACCTTATATACCCTAAGTGTGCGTGCACAAACCCGCCTCCCCAAATTCCCTGAAACTAGTCTGAACAAAGGAAAAAGAAAGATACAATCAAAGGTAACCCGTGATTCATATGCCTTAAGCCTAGGTAGTTAACATTGGACAATTATCAATAGGCCTGTGGTCATACCCCAATAAGCATAATAGAATGTATGATTCTATTAAGTTACACAGATAATTAGGGTATTCTTTTAGGTGACAGAGAGTCTAGGTACAAGCCCTGGGTCTGGTTTTCCAGTTGGTATGTCGTTTCCATAGATACTGGGCATATAGCTTAAAGTCCACAGTCCAGCCCAAGATAGAGTCCTGCTTTCAAGATGGAGCCTGTTCTGTTTTCTCCTTGAAAATAAGACTTCTACCTTCATGTGAAAACCATGAAATCAAATAAAAATAAAAGCTAACTATGTCACCCATAAAGGTTCAAGACCCAAACTCAAGGACAGTAGTGTAAAAAGTCAGGGACCGTGATTTTGATGCCAGGGCACAGTGATGAGTATTGCTGTGGGTGGCGATGGGGGGACAGTCCCCAGACAGGAGGGGACTCACGGGGACAAACGAGGGCTGATACCAGAGTCCCACATCTGCTCTCTGGGCGCGGTCGTGTGGGCTCTAAAGCTGCTTGGATCTCTGACAGTCTTTTGTTCAGACCTCATGTATTGATTATAGGTGAAATCATTGATTGAGACCAACTCTCTGGTATGAAAAGATTATTTATTTATTTATTTATTTTTTGAAAAGATTTTTTTAAAAATTAAATAGCTTTTTATTTTCTAATGGTCATCAAGAGCCTTGAAAAGCTGAAGATCTTGTTTAAGAGCTATTAATAGTAACTTGAAGTCATTGCATCAGAGTCCCTTTCTTAGGTTTGAAAATGATGTTGTTACTGAATAATAATATACTCGTGTTTGGTGGAGATGCGTGCAAAAGTGTTAGGTGTGAAGTGTCCTGGTGTCCACAGTCTATGTTTCAATGGATTGGCAAGGAAGTGTGTGTGTGTGTGTGTGTGTGTGTGTGTGTGTGTGTAGAGAGAGACAGACAGACAGAGAGAAAGTGACAGCTGGAATGGCTAGCAGAGTATGTTAACAGTTGGGAGACCTAGATGAAAAGATATATAGGTGTTCATTATACTGCTTTTCAGTTCTTCTGAGGGTTTAAAAAATTTTCCCCCCGAAATGTGTATATCCAAGCAACTAACAACTAATTAACCTTGTGTTAATTTTAACATGTGTTAAAATAGCCAAAGCTTCTAGTTTCATTCTCTCCCACTTCAAACATAATTGTTCAGAATTCATACATATAGAATATGTGTGTGTATATCTATATCTATCTATCTATCTATATATAACATCTTAATCATGGCAGCCCAGCAATAGCCATATATATCACATGCCTTGAAATTCCAGGACCAATATGGATATAAACAAATTACCAGTGCTCCATTCACTCATTGATCCATTCAGTCAAACCACAAGCATTTGTTCAGGACATATTACAGCCAGGGTTGCCAATGTAAAAAAGACTGGACAATTCCTTCTCTTCTGAGGCTTTGGGGCATCAAGAAAAATATACATTACACATATAACTGCAAGCGGCCCATTGGAGCATATAGGAAAGGGGACCTGACCTTGTTTTGGAGGAGTTCAGCAAACATTTATTTGTTCAAACCAAGACTGAAAGATACCCAATAATATATGACTGTGACTTACTCCAAGAAATAAAACTTAAGATGGCAATTCTTCATCTATGAAGAATTGATGCTTTTGAACTGTGGTGCTGGAAAAGACTCTTGAGAGTCCCTTGAATAGCAAGGAGATTAAACCAGTCAATCCTAAAGGAAATCAACCCTAACTATTCACTGGAAGGACTGACGCTCCAATATTCTCGCCACATGATGCAAAGAGCTGACTCACTGGAAAAGACCCTGATGCTGGGAAAGATTGAGGGCAGGAGGAGAAGGGGACGACAGAGGATGAGATGGTTGGATGGTATCACTGACTCAATGGACATGAGTTTGAGCAAACTCTGGAAATTGGTGATGGACAGGGAGGCCTGGCGTGCTGAAGTCCATGAGGCTGCTAAGAGTTGGAAGTGACTTAGCAACCGAAAAACAACATGCACCTTTTTAGGACTTAGAGGATTGCCAGTTTGCCTCCTCCTACCTGTGGTCCAGAGATGCTCCAAATACAGGTCTTGTGTGATGTCTGGGAGGCAGAGGAGTCAGAGAGGCTCAGGATCTACATGAAACAGTGGCCAACACCTCTGTGTAAACTGGAGCACCAGGCCCTGTGGGGTTGGGTTTCCCTGCCCCAGTATCTGGCTCCCTTGGGTGTAGGACTCAGACTTTCCTCTCCTGAGGCCCTACTGCTCCTCCAGACACTGTGGAGGAGCAGCTCGGTGGTGCCTCCATTCCTGGGGCCAACCATCAAAGGGTCCCTACACTCCAGAAACCAAAGCCAGGAAAAATCTTACCTTCAGGCAGCTTTTGCTTTCAGCCCAGTGATGAAAGCCTCTCTAAAGCCTGGCTACCTTCTTGGATTGAGAGAGAAAATGGCATCACAAACAAAAAGTGGATGTGCAGACTAGGGTCCAAGTGTTCAGAAATCTTTAAAGAATTAGCTGTACCCTATGGACTGGGCTTGTAGATATTGGTTTAGACTGGTAGTATCAGAGTCACCCAGGGGGGGCTATTATAGATTACTGCAACCAACACAAGGGTTATTGATTCTGTGAGTCTGGAGTGAGGCCAAGAATTTGCATTTCTGATAGGTTTCCAGATTCTGCTGATACTACTCTGAAAATCCATACTTTGAGAACAAGGACTTTAATAAATGTTAGTATTGTTGTTCAGTCAATAAGTCTTGTCCAACTCTTTATGACCCCGAGGACTGTAGCCGCCAGCCTCCTCTGTCCATGGGATTTCCCAGGCAAGAATACTGGAGTGGGTTGCCATATCCTTCTCCAGGGGATCTTCCTGACCCAGGGATTAAACCCCCATCTCCTGCATTGGCAGGCATATTCTTTACCACTGAAGTACTAGGGAAGTCCAGATATTAGTATGAAGTGAAGTGAAGTCACTCAGTCATGTCCGACTCTTTGCGACTCCATGGACTATAGCCTGCCAGGCTCCTCCATCCATGGGATTTTCCAGGCAAGAATACTGGAGTAGGTTGCCATTTCCTTCTCCAGGGATCTTCCCAATCCAGGGATCGAACCCAGGTCTCCTGCATAGTAGGCAGATGCTTTTACCGTCTGAGCCACCAGGGAAAGTATACTAAATTAGCATACTAGATTTGGTATATATTTTAGTATACTTAAATATGTGATTGAAGTGAACACTAAGGTTTAAAAATCCAGGAAAACAAGATTAAAATAATTAAGCTAGATATGACCTACTGACCCCCAGCATCTGGGAGGAAAAGTGGAAAAATTTAGTCTTCTTAAAGAATGCCAAATAGCTAACCCTTGGGGGGAAATATAGACCTTCATTTTCAATTATTTATTTTTCGTTGATAGAAATTGTGATGGGTAAAAATGTGAGAATCAATGATGAGTGTATGAAAATGACTATGGTCTCCCCTTTCTTGAATAACAACTTAGCTTACTGCCCTGGGATTAGAAAATAGATTCAATTTAAATTTTTTTGTTTGTGTGCTTATATTTTTGTTTTTTAATTATTTATTTTTTTGGCCGTACCAGGCAGCATGTGTGATCTTAGTTCCCTGACAAGGGATGGAACTCATGCCCCGGGCAGTGGAAGCTCGGAGCCATAACCACTGGCCCACCAGGGAATTCCCAGTGTCTTTTTATTTTGATTGCACAGAGTCCTCACTCTGGGACTATCTGAGGCAATTTCTTTTTATTTTTCCTACCAGCCAGCACATCTCCTAGGCTTGCTCTGCCTCTGTTGTCAATTAATATTTTTTCCTGGGGAGGAAAATAAACTAATTTTCAGTTAATATTAACACACCCCCCCAAAAAAAAGATAAATATAATAACCATAGAATGTGTGTCCAAAATGTTTAAATCCACTATTTAAAACTATTTCTCTCTTTCTTCCTCTGCTGGCAGAGAGGAATTTAAAAACTGGCCTTCATAAAATAATAAATAAAAACTGACCTTCATACAATAAATAAATAAAAACATCTTCATTAGAGTTGGCATGAGCATAGATGTGAAAGCTAGGTTGTAAGTGGGTCTAAGTGACCATTTAGATGTGTGAGTTCCCAAGGTCACAGCTCAATTTTTTTTTTTAAATAAGAAAGAGCGTTTTGATATCAGCATCAGTGAATTAGCTTGTTCTTGAAAATACATGATGGATAGTGATCATCTTTTTTCAGTCTTAAACATTATTTCAGGAAAAGAAAACTATATCTACAGAAGATATCACCAGTTAATATATACAAATTCAACTATGTTCACTTTGTTGAACAAAGAAATCTGCAAATATTAGACCACTTTCTCCCTACAACAATGGCAATTTCATATGATTCAACTATATATTGTTCTGAAAAAAAAGAGAGCTGACTTGGTCTTTTCCATGAATAAATCACTTGAAATTCCTAAATACAATAAAAATGATGTACAGTTATCTGACAGTTCTGTGTACATCTCACTTCTCTACTCTGCTTCTATTGATAAATTGCTACGGTATCACAGGACTCCTGCTAAATGGTGTTTGATGCTCAGAGGACAGAAAAATATGTTTGCTTTTGTTCTGTCAGTTGGAATTTATTAAGCCGTTTTTAAACAAAACCCTCTCTCTTTCTCTCTTCCTAGGGCTGCATCTGTAAAGACAAAGGCCAGTGCTTCTGTGATGGGGCCAAAGGGGAGAAGGTAAAAACAAAACCTTCATTCTGCTCCTTTTCTCCATAGAGCTCATTAACGATTCACACTCTTCCTTCATTCGTAGCAGGCAGATCAGCAGTACCATATTCCATTCCCCAAATCCATTTCTTTTTCTTTATTGAATTTGTTGCAATATTGCTTCTGTTTTATATTTTTGGTTTTTTGGCCAGGAGGCATGTGGGGACTTAGCTCCCTGACCAGGGATTAAACCTGCACTCCCTGCATTGGAAGGTGAAGTGTTAACCACTGGTGTTAACAGTCAGAGAAGTCCTTTCCCCCAAACAATTTTAAAGTAATTGTATATAAATATTAACCTGGAGTGGTGGAAAAGCCATGGAGGGGAGCTTCAGATAACTGGTATAAATGCGGTTAATTACTGTAACTCTCTCGATCTGGAAACAAAAAATATTAAGTTAAAGAGAAAGAAAGTTTTTGAGAATGATCCGTACGTATCCCATATTTACACTGTTGCTGAAGGCGAGAGAATTGAAAACAGCCTGATAGACTCACTTGGACACAAACGAAACCCGCAGATTTTGTCCTGCAGCATTGGTGTAAGGGCGCCCTCTGGTGGAAGAATCTTGCACAAGCACTCTCGAGGCAAAAATTCAGCGAGACAAAGTAGCTCCATTGCAGAATTGGAGTAAAAAATGAGTGCCGTGAAATCTCATTAATTCGCTCCATTAACTTTCAATTTGTGATAATTAAGACGGAGCCAGAACTAAAATTTTTCCTTTGTTTACAAAACCCTTTTCTCAGATACACTAATGAATTGCTTAACAATATTGAAAGATGACTGCTTAAAAATATTTTTTAAAAGAATGCATTTTAAGCTCTTTAGACAAAATAATTTGCATGTTAATTACAATAAAAATTACCATATTTAAAGTATTCTATGATTCGTGTAGTTTGATTTAGGGTTTTTCCTGAAGCTGTGAAAGTGGTATGTTCAGATCCGTGTTGAAAAGCTATGACTCATTCTCTCATTCAAGAAGCATTTATTGAATCCCTCCTCTGGGTGAGATGCTGTTCAAAGTGTGAAGGTAACAGTCTTGAGAGGGACCTAGCAAATTCTTCTGCTTCTCTTTTTATTGGGTGTGTGTGTGCACACATCATGTGAAATAGCTGACTTGCTCCGTTTTAAAAATCTAAGTTTCCATTTGTCTAGTAGATTATCTGAATCAGACCAGTGGTCTTAACTGTTGAAGAGTAATCCCAGGATCTGTGTTCACGGGAAGGTTATTTGTTGGCAGAGCCATGTCCCTTACTGGGTCTAAAATTACTCCCTAATCCCAAGGGCTTTCCCATATTATCATCTCCTAACTATGTAGCTCACACTTTTGGTTTTGCCACTCTTGATATCTCGCCTGCATCTCCTCCACAAATAGCAGATTGAATTACTAATTCCTGTGTAATCAAGAGAGGACTGAAACTCATAGCCTGTGTGTTATTCTTTCGAGCTACATAGCAATTATGCACACTCCCAAGACATTCCTGAACCTGACTGTCACTCTCTCTCCATCCCCCAAAAACACCCTTCACCAAACTCCATCTTTCTAACTGGGCTTCCCCTCTCAGTCGTTAATTCCCTGAATCTCTGCTCCGTGTAGCTCTGCCGTTCGGGTAAAAGTCGAGTTTCCAGGAGACCAAAGACAAGTGCTTTCAAGCCTACAGACAAACATTAACAGAAACATTCCAGTTGCTATTACACTTAGTGTTGAGTGCTATTTTTTTTTAATCCAAGGGGAAAATGTGCCAAATGTTATCATAATATCATAAAGAATAGAAAATGATGGTTATGTTTACTCCTGGACATTGCTATTCTGTGTGTGTATTGTCTTGTTTTGGTCTTACAGGGGGAGAAAGGCTTCCCAGGACCCCCTGGGCCTCCTGGCCAGAAGGGATACCCGGGTCCCGAAGGCCTGCCTGGACCACAGGGACCCAAGGTATGTTAGCCTGTGAGTTTGGAAAATCCCCAGTCCGCTTAAGCTTCTTTATGACGATGGATGCCATGGTAAATTCCTGCTCCAGTCTTAGCTGGGCCCTCAGAACTGCTTCTTATTTCAAGCTATCTATTTTACAAATGGAAGTGTATATATGTATATATATCAATGTATACACTAAGATGTGTAAATTAGCTATATAGCAGCTAGGAAGCTGCTGTATATAGCACAGGGAGCTCAGCTCAGCCCTCTGCTGATCTAGAGGGATGGGATGGGGGTGGTGGTGGGCGCAAGGTCCACGAAGGAGGGGCTGTGTGTATACATATAGCTAATTCATGTTGCTGTTCAGTAGACGCTAACACAATATTGTAAAGCAATTATATTGTTTTTCAGTCACCAGGTTGTCTCAGACTCTTTGCAACCCCATGGACTGCAGCACACCAGGCTTCCCTGTCTTTCACTATGTCCTGGAGTTTCCTCAAGCTCATGTCCATTGAGTCAGTGATGCCATCCAACCATCTCATCTTCTGTCATCCCCTTCTCCTCCCACCTTCAATCTTCCCCAGCATCAGGGTCTTTTCCAGTGAGTTGGTTCTTCACATCACATGGCCAAAGTGTTGGAGCTTCAGCTTTAGTATCAGTCCTTCCAATGAATATTCAGGACTGATTTCCTTTAGGATGGACTGGTTTATCTCCTTGCGGTCCAAGGGACTCTCAAGAATCTTCTCCAGCACCACAATTCAAAGCAATTATTCTCCAATTAACAAAAAGAAAAGAAAAGACTATCAGTATCTTTCAGTCCTTAGCTCTATGTCCTCCCACTTCCTGATTTAGGGGTCTCCACACCTGCATCGAAGAGCTGACTTATTTGAAGAGACCCTGATGCTGGGAAAGGCTGAAGGCAGGAGGACAAGGGGACAACAGAGGATAAGATGGTTGGATGGCATCACCAACTGAGTGGATATGAGTTTGGGTAAACTCCGGGAGTTGGTGATGGACAGGGAGGCCTCGCATGCTGCGGTCCATGGGGTCGCAAAGAGTCGGACACGGCTGAGCGACCAAACTGAACTGAACACCTGCATTGGCCCCTCGTGAGGTTTTTTTTTTTTGCCTCCACTCAAGTCCTGTCCTCTACCTGTATCCTGGTCACTGGGATTTCCACTAGAATCGCATTCTGATGGTGTGTCCTCTTTCTCAGACATTTCAACTTGGTTACTGGTTTTTCTCTTTCCGTCTTTATGCAAAACCCATACCAGCATATAACTTCCTCTGGATCTTTCCAGCACTGTAATCCAAGGACTGCCATCCTTTCTCTGTCTTTCCTATCTCAGTCAGACTTCTTAAAAAAAAAAAGAAAAAAAGATCCAACCACACCGGCTGTGACTCAAATCCTATTCACTCCTTAGCCAGCAACAGTTTGCCTTCGGCTCCCTCCCGGAAAACCCACGACCTCCACTTTGCCCTTGACCCCCAACAGGTCAATGGAGAATACTCTGTGTCTTTGTCTGACCTGGACCTCTCTACTTTTGTTTCCAGCTGTGTGGCTCCCTCTTTTCTCCTTGAAACACATGCCTTTGTTTCAGGAATCCTCCTTTCTCCTCTCTCCCCTCCCCAGTGCTTTCCTTCTTTCCTGGGTTCCTGTTTCTCAGCTGGGTTCTTCAGTGTCAGACCTCCTAAGGTTCTTACCAGAGCCCACCGCCCTTCACACTCATCACACATTTTTATCCTAAAGCCTGTGATACAACAAAGGGCTTTGTCTAAATAAATGCCCTAGAGGATTTGCTAAATAACTGCATAACCGCTAGATTTGCTGATGGCTCTTTTCTGCTGTGGAATTAAGCCTGGACTCCAGCCTGGGCTCTCACGCACCCTCTGGGTCACTCCCCTGCCTGCTGGCTTCCCGGAAGCTATGAACTAACTAATAAGTTGTGGAGGGTGATTATAACTTTTAAATTATAATTTTAAATCTTTTTAAATTTCCAAAGTAATGTTACAGAATATTTAGGTAACATTTTATGTGAATTTGTTGCAGGAAGGGGCACCCCTTCCAAGGCTCTTGTCTAACACTCAGAAATAAATTGTCCGAGGAAACACATGAGTTGACAAAGCAAGAGACTTTGCTGGGAAGAGGCGCCCGGGTAGAGAGCAGTCGGGTGAGGGAACCCAGGAGAACTGCTCCGCTACGTGGCTTGCAGCCTCAGGTTTTATGGCGATGGGGTTAGCTTCTGGGTTGTCTCTGGCCAGTCATTCTGACTCAGGGTCCTTCCTGGTGGCACACGCATCGCTCAGCCAAGATGGATTCCAGCGAGGAGGATTCTGGGAAGTGGCAGGATATGTGGCGGCTCCTTTTGACCTTTCCCAAACCTTCCGGTTGGTGGTTGCTTATTAGTTCCATGTTCCTTACCAGTCCCTCCTGTCGTAAAATAACACAAATGGTTACCACAGTGCCTGGCTAGTGTGGGAGGTTTTAATCTGTGTTTCCCCTATTCTGAGTCAGGCACTGGGACATTTCTTCTTGACTGGATTTCTTTTACTCCTCACGTTGATCTCATTGGTCATGACGATGGTGACATATTATTATCCTCATCTTAGAGATGAGGAAACTGACACTCAGAGCATGAAGCAATTTGTCCTGGGTTAGACAGCTAATAGGTGGTAAAATCAGAGTTCAAATCCAGGATTACATGATGCCAGAATCAAATTTCTTCAGCCAAAGAAATTAAACCCCTTCCCACAGCTGCAAGACTTACATTTTCCAGGCATTCTACTTTACTGTATTCATGTATGCGTTCTGTTTCTTCATTTCTCCTTTCTCTAATCCTAATATGAAAAAAGTCATTTAGATTCTGGATACTTAGTGTCTGGTTTCAGACATGTTTAGTGTCTGAACATTCTGCTACATTCCTTCAGGGCATGGTCTCAGATTTCCCTTCATTTCCCTGGAGGGGAATTTGTCATTTCAGCACTGGACTTAAGATCAGCCTAACGCTAACTCTCTTCTTTTTGTTTTGTTCCCTGCACTCCACTCTGCTGGTTTCCTTAGCTTTTCTTTAGAGATGTCAGTAATGAATTAAAATTACAGTTGTAAACACATGGTGCTTTGTGTGGGTTACATGATGTGTAGGTATTCCATAACATTCATCCAGAAAATTGATATAGTAAACTATAGCTTAGAGCTGCTGCATTGTGTTCTATGCTGTGCTCAGTCATGTCTGACTCTTTCTGACCCTGTGCCCGCTAGGCTCCTCTGTCCGCGGGATTTTCCTGGCAAGATTACTGGAGTGGGTTGCTGTTTCCTACTCTAGGGGATCTTCCCAACCCAGGGATTGAACCTACATCGCTTGAGTCTCTTGCATTGGCAGGCAGATTCTTTACCACTGCTCCACCTGGGAAACCCATAGCTTAAAGATATAGCCATAAATGACCATTTAACCCAAGGCAGACAATCAGAGAATAGTAAAACCTGATTTAAAAGGTGTTGCAGGTTTATAAAGGTCTTCAGTCTGAATATTTCCTATATGAGACAGTTTATAATGGCGAAGTGAAACCTGCAAGTCACGCTTCTGGCATCTGCAGATTACAGACAGCCCCTGGCAGAGGAGGGGGTCATGGCCATGCACCTAGGAATTCCACTCCAGACAAGAAAGACTGACTTTGGCCTTGACGGTCCCGTCTCAGAAGTCTCTGTAACAACCCTGCCCTCAAATAATCAGAAATACCAAAACATACTGAAACTCTCAGGAATGAAGAAAAATTTTTGGACAACAATGGAACTTTCACACCAAGTGGTCTTGTTAAAACAGTTTTGTTTGGGGCTATTCTCTAAGAAACAGAACCTCCACATATATTCATTGTGTGTTTTAAAGCAAGTTTATCTCTGGTTCAGGCAGTTCTCGGTTTGCTGTTTATTTATTTGTGCCCGCCAGGCACATTTTGTTAGTAAAGTAGTTCTCATGCACAGAAATATTGCCTGCCATTCTCGGCCGCCGTTGTAATTGTGTCGTTCATCCTTATCAGCCCACGGCAGCTGTCTGGCTAATGTGGGGCTTTTCCCGCAGCTCTTCTCAGACACTAATGTGAGCAAGAATCATCATCACATCTTGTTGAAATGCAAATTCTGAATCAATAGGTCTGGGAGGTGGGGGAGACCCAGGATGGTGCATTTCTAACAAGCTCCCAGATGATGCTACTGTTGGACCCCCCACCTTGAGTAGCAGGGGTATGAATGGATTTCTGTTTGTCCTTTCGGATAAATAACTATAGCGCCAATGAAACAAGCAAGCAATTGAACCGTGTTAACAATGAAATAATCGCAAGAGCAAAACTGTGTGGCGTGTGAATAAAACTAGGACCTTTCATGTATGGGCTTATTAGTGCCAAGTAATTGTCACAGGGCTTACCTTTTGTTTTTTGCATTTGGATCTAGGGCTCTCCAGGATCTCCAGGACTGACCGGTGCCAAAGGCGTGAGGGTTAGTAGTCCACCCAGTCTATCCCGCTTGTTTGATGAAAAATCTTGTTTTAAAAAAGTGAAAAGAACCCCGGCACTGTAAAAGTTATACAGATGTCACAAAGGAGTAGGTTGTGTGTGACCCACTTCTGCAGATGACTTTCAAGGGCAGGTAAAAGCGGTCTATAATGGTAGAAGTCTACATAGTGGTTATTCACTTGGGGGTAGGTATTAATCGACTGGGAAGTTGCATGAGGGTACCATCTGAGCTAGTGGAGAGGTTCTGTGTCTGGTTGGGCAGGAATCACCAGAATGTGCATATGTACACAGGTAAATATTCCTCAGTCTGTTTGTGGAAGATTGGAGCACTTTATGCAAATTATGCCTTAAAAAATCTATCCCCCCAAAAAGCCAAAAATGATCTTAATCGTGTCTTTTGAAAAGTTATGTAAATGTAAGATTTACAAAGTTTGTCAAGCTTTTTTGTGTGTTTCAAATCGCTTTTAGCTGTTCCCAATTATAGTTACAGGATGGAGGTTTAGGAATGATAAATCATGTTTTGTTTACAGGTTGAACATTTTTAGCTTTTTTCTTACGGTCTGTCTTCTTTTCTATGTCTTTAGGGAATAACTGGATTACCAGGATTTTCAGGTTCTCCTGGACTTCCAGTAAGTAGTGAGAAAATGTGTAAATGGAATAATAAGTAAGCTCATTTTAATAAAGATGTTAAATCACTAACACAAGAAAATGAGTATGATGTTTTGGCTACATGATCAAAATGTCAGAATTATAGTGTATTAAGAATGTGGATTTATAGGATATCAAGTCAAATTGTATTTTCTGAAATGTAAGCAGAATAGAATGGAATAGATTGGGGTGGGATGGGATGGGATGAGACAGATTAGAGTAGAATAGGATAAATCTACTTAATAGCACAGTATAAAAATAATCAAATAGCTACACTGTGCACACTTCCCTCTTCTCCTTTCTTCCAGCTTAATACAGCATGTTAATGGACTCATTTTGTATAGAAAGACCTTTTGCTTTATCTTAAATAATATACCTCACTTGATAATTTATGGTTTTAATTAGGCTATGTTATTTCCTATGATTTTAATTTAAATTATCTAAAATAGCCAGTTTACTACTTAACTATTTAAATAACCATTTATACTTAAATACATCTTTTCCCACTGTGTGCTCTGCTCTGTTTCTACCTGGCCCAGAGCCTGAATATCTTTTCTTTCTGAGACTTTCTCTGTTTTTTAGGGCATCCCGGGCCATCCTGGACCTTATGGACTTGCTGGTTTGCCAGGATGCAATGGTTCCAAGGTATGCATCTTCTCACACAGGAGGTGGTTAGTTAGTGCTTTGCTAAATGAATAAACCTGGGTGACATAGCAATGAGATGGCCTAGCCTTTCCTTGAAATGTTGTTTTGGCCAGAACCAGTGGTATGTGTCTTCAGGGCAGAAAGGTGATGATTTTCTTTCTTTTCATGCTTTTTTCTTTATTCTTCCAGCTTTACTGAGATACAACTGACACATAGAACTACCTCAGTTCAAGGTGTGCAGCATAATAACTTACATACATCATGAAATGATTATCATCACAAGTTTAGTGAGCTCACCATCCCTTATAGATACTAAATGAAAGAAGGAAAAAATTTTGTGTGTGTGTTAATTCTTAGGCTTTATTCTCTTAACTTTTAAAAATGAACAGTGTTAATTAGATTTCTCACATTTACATTGTATCCTAGGACTATTTCTCTTATAGCTGGGATTTTGGAGTACCATTTGACTGCCTGCACCCAATCCCCCCTCCTTCCACCCACCTTGCTTTCAGATTATGTTTTAAGGAAGTTCTCTCATGTTCTCCCACAGGAAGGTGACTAGGGCTTAAACAGATATTTGCGTCTGAGGTTGTGATTGAATATAAACCAGAAACTAAAGCTTAGAATGCAAAGTTGGCTTTTGGAAATCAAAGACTGAGCTTTCCAATGTACACTCATCTCCTTTGTCTCCTGACTGCACTCTGCTTTTTCCCCAGGATGGTGGCCATGAAAGGACTAATTACAAAAATTTCAAGGAAGCAGCCATTAAAAAGTTCCTGGCACAATTAGCCTTTTGCCGTTTATGCACAATTTGAGAAACAGTAGATTCTAATCCTGTTTTCAATTAAGATAATGGTTTTCTAGTCTTTAGCCTCATGATCCAGTAGCTGTGAGGAATTTGGGTTACTTTGTCTAAATTTACTGCTGCAGGGTTGGAAGCGAGGAACAGGGGAAATATCACAATAGGCTGTTCTAGAACAACTAAGAAGAATGACAAGCGTCATGTGTCTTCCAGGGAGAGCCAGGGTTCCCAGGACTTCGGGGGACACCAGGCTACCCAGGGATACCGGTAGGTTCGTGTTTCTAACTCCCCATCCAAGACATGATGTACAAGGAGTTTCCTTTGAAATGATCATATACAGAAATCTGTCATGACCTTGGGGAAGTTGAGGTCAGTCAACAGTAGACATTTGACTACTCTTCGCAGCCCCACTAGGCTCCTCTGTCCATGGGATTGCACAGGCAAGAATACAGGAGTGGGTGGCCATGCCCTCCTCCCGGGGATCTTCCCGACCCAGGGACTGAACCCACGTCTCTTGCGTCTCCTCTGTTGGCAGGCAGATCCTTTACCCCTGGGCCACCTGGGGAGCCCGGTAATTGAGAGTGGAATGAATAAAAGCACTGGGGTTTGCACTTTGAGACTTTGTTTTGCTTTTGAGACATTGAAGTAGAGCTCTGAGATAGACAGTGGGAGACACCTGGGTGGGTGATGGTGACTCAAGGATGGAAGAGAGGAGAGAAGGGCCTTGAAAGTGGGGCTTAGACAGCATGTGAAGGGAGGTCAAGGACAATGAGCCTGTAAGGGAAGAAGGGCCCTGGGAGTAGAAGAAAAGCAAGAGGGGTATATCCTGGAAGCCCAGGAATTGGCTTCCAGATATTGTTAAATAACAAAAATTCAGCTGAGTAAATCTGACCATCTAACTGGCCTTATTGGATGATTCACGAACCCAGCTGCCTCCTAGCCAGCAAGGAAAGAGTTGCCTCCAGCCATAGAGAGCAAAGGATTTTAAAGTCAGAGAGAGAATGAAAATATGACATTCTTAGCAAAGAATGTATTGTTTTATTAACAAAGAAGGCACTGTCTTAGACAAGGTAGCCTGTTAAGGGGAACAGAAGGGGCTATTAGGCAGAGTATCTTATTAGTGCTGACCAGGAAGCTCCAGGTTGGCCGGTCAAAGGTCACATTCCTGGGGAAGGTTAAAACCATAGTCAAGGCAGGTATTAAGTCTTGGTTTACTGCACTGGACCTAACAGGAGTGATTCCATTTTGGACTCATCTCCGTTTTAACAAATTTCAGGTAAGCCGAGTAACAGACAGCTTCTTAGTGCTGTTGAGAAGTTCAGTAAGACTATAACATCAAAGTCAATGCAGACTTTAGCAGCCTGGCGTGCTGCAGTCCATGGAATTCGCGAAGAGTTGGACGCAGCTGGGCAATGGAACAACAACATTTCCATGACAGATGGAGGCAGGAGGCAGATATGGGCCTAAGGAAAAAGTGCGGATGAACAAAGTGAGTAATTTGTAGATGACAGGAAGGATAGATAAGACAGGATGAGGCAGTGCATTCAGGGAGACACTGGTTTCCCTGGTGGCTCAGATGGTAAAGAATCTGCCTGCAGTGTGAGAGACCCAGGTTCAATCCCTGGGTCAGAAAGATCCCCTGGAGAAGGGAAAGGCTACCCACTCCAGTATTCTTTGTTGGAGAATTCCACAGACAGAGGAGCCTGATGGCTACAGTCCATGGTGTCTCTCGACTGAGCAACTGACACACACTTTGTTTAAATGAGAAAGACTTGAGCAAATGTAAAAGCCATCAGGAAGCTTGCAGCAGGAAGAGAAGGCAGAGTAGCAGAGAGAAGGACAAAGCAGGGGTGTTCTGTATTTGGTTTGCCTCTAGTTTTTAATATGCTGCTCTTTTCCCTAGGGTGTCACTGGTTTGAAAGGAGAAAAGGTACGTGATTTGTGGCATGTTATTGTTGAAAAATCCCTAATTGTACATATGAAAGGCACATCTATTAAGATATGTCATTACAAGTCAGATTTCATGATTAACTCAGAAATGATATTTATTCCTAATGAGCGTCTTCTACTTCTTGCCATAAATATGTCTTAAGGAATACGAGCTTTGTATCATCCTTTCAGAAAATAAGGTCTGGGAAAGGAGAACTGATCTTATGATCAGGGCTCCAGATTCTAGATCAGGAAGTGCCAGTCATTTTGGTGCCTTGGGAAATGGTCTATCATTCTTGTGTCTTCCCTCTATAGTTAGTGGTCAATTTTAGAAAACATGAAAATGCTTTGAATTCTTCAAAACAAAATAACTAAAAAATCCTATAGCGTTTCTCTAAGTATATATCCTGGAAGCACTTTTATCCTTGAAACAGTATGACCTTGAATAATCATTTAAAGATGTTTTGAAGATAAAATGCTGCTGATGTTTGATGAATTTCCTTTTCAAGGGTGCTCCTGCTGAAGGAGAAGGTATAGGCCTTGATGGAAAAGGTGACCCTGGGTTGCCAGGAGCTCCTGGATTCCAGGTACACACTTCAGAAAAGGTCTCTATCATTCTCCATCTCTCTCTATGTGTCTCTTTCCACCTCTTTTTTTCTCTTCTTTCTCTCTCTTCCTCTCCCTATATCTTTCTCACTCTCTTAAAAATATTTTTCACATTCATGTTTTTCCTATTTATATATTTCATTTTATTCTAAAACTTTCACCTCATTATAAGAAACTACATTAAGCTTGTATAAAAAAGATGTTTTTGTACATATGTATTTTAGTCTCTTCTCAAGTCTCAATCACCCAAGCTTTCTTCAATCTAAGGAGATTTCAAGGAATGGTTATGTTCCTTTTAGTATTTGTCGAAATCCAGGATAGGTTTGTATCCCACATGGAATGAAATTTAAAACTGTAATATTAAATAACAGTCCTACTGTAAAGTATGCATAACAGTGATATTTTATTTAAATGTATCTTTCTCCTGCTGAATAGTTTGCTTTCTGACATCTATGCTTGTAGCCTGAGGGTGATCCAGAATATATACAACCTGTTCAAGCTGAATATCCTTTACTTCATGTTTCAAAGGAGTCTTTTGATGCTAACTTTCAGATTAATTAGAAATAGCTTAATTCGGGAATATATGTGAAAATTCCTGGGTAGAGATTGGTATTTGCCTGAGCAAGTCAAAGAGTTTGAGTTAAGGTTGTTAACATCCATCTAGTGAGCCAGGCCAGCTAGTGATGCAAAAGTGAACAGTGATGCAATGAGAAGCCGTCAGAGAATTTTATTTATTGACTCATTTTCGGCTGTGCTGGGTCTTTGTTGCTGCTCTCAAGATTTTTCTAGCTGCGGTGTGCAGGCTTATCACTGCAGTGACTTCTCCTGATGAGGCGCACCGGCTCGAGGTGTGCGGCTTCCGCAGTTACGGCACACAGGCTTAGTAGTTGCGGCTCGAGGGCTCATTTGCCCTGTGGTGTGTGGGATCTTCTCAGATCAGGGGTCAAACTGGTGTCTCCTGCACTGCAAGATAGATTCTTAACCACTGGACCACCAGGGAAGCCCGGTCATGGGCTTTTGAGAAAAGACACAAAAGTCGATGGCTCCTGGTTTGTTTCTTGTTTGCTTAGGAAGCAGTCAGGTGTCAGATGCTGAGGGCGGGGAATCTAGTAAGAGGAGACAGTAGCAATCTGGGACACGATGTATCCCTTAAATGTGTGTTGAGCATTGGCAATGTACTACAATGTGCTACTGCTGAAGGTACAAGAGTGGGACCTTCAGTCCTACAAGAAATCCCCCTTACCATCCGCCTGCCAGTTAGGTACCAGGAGCTATTTAGGCTCTGGGATGCCATAGTGCACAAATCCCCAAAAACAGTTTAACCAAAATCCTTGCCCTCATGGCACATGCCTTTTAGAAGGAGAAAATATTTCAAAATGTAAATTACTACCTATGTGTTGTGTTCAGTTCAGTTCAGTTCAGTTGCTTAGTCGTGTCCGACTCCTTGCGACCCCATGAATCGCAGCATGCCAGGCCTCCCTGTCCATCACCAACTCCCAGAGTCCACCCAAACCCATGTTGGTGATGCCATCCAACCATCTCATTCTCTGTTGTCCCCTTCTCCTCCTGCCCTCAATCTTTCCCAGCATCAGGGTCTTTTCAAATGAGTCAGCTCTTCACATCAGGTGGCCAAAGTATTGGAGTTTCAGCTTCAACATCAGTCCCACCAATGAACACCCAGGACTGATTTCCTTTAGGATGGACTGGTTGGATCTCCTTGCAGTCCAAGGGACTCTCAAGAGTCTTCTCCAACACCACAGTTCAAAAGCATCAATTCTTCTGTGCTCAGCTTTCTTTATAGTTCAACTCTCACATCCATGTGTGTTGTGTTAGATAGTAATAAATGCTGAGGAGAAAAATTAATGTTGGGTTGAGGATAGGAAGTGTCTAGGTTAGAAGGAGTACTGTGGCTTTAGATTGGATGTGCAGGAAGGCCTGTTGAAAGGATTATGTTTGAGTAAAGACAAGAAAAGGGAGCAGAAGTGAGTCATAGAGATAGACATTTGGGGAAAGAGGATTCTAGGCAGAGGGAAAGCAGGTGGAAAGATCCAGAGGTAGGAGCATGCTTGGCGAGAGACAGAGAGAGAAGCAGGGAAAGGAAATTTTTCTAAAAATCTTAAAAGTCTTCTAAAGTAAAGCAAATGCTTTGGTCATTTTTCTGGAAATAGTACCACCAGGATGGTGGTACCTCCAAGATAGTATCACCAAGATAGTCCTGGTAGTTATACATGGCACATGGCCTTTACTGAAATTAACTGCAAGCATAAATGGGAAACATTATGCCCTGATTTTACTAAAATAATTTAAGGCATTTAACTAATGGACATAGTTCTTCAGTAAGAAGTAAATTTAAACTTTAATTCTTCTCTTCATTTAAAGGGTTTGCCAGGCCTTCCAGGTTTTCCTGGACCTGCAGGTCCACTTGGCCCTCCAGGATTCCTTGTGAGTATGAAGCCACCATGGCAATAGACATCGTAACTAATAAAAGAATCATAGCTTAAAAATTTTAAACAGAATTGTAGGCTTGGTGCACTACCTGCTGTAATTTTAACTGATGGATTTTTCCAGGGCTTTCCGGGAGCCATGGGACCTCCAGGACCTAAGGTAGGTTGCAATCTATATGTTGTACCAGCCAAAACATCCTAACCAATCTAAAAGCCAACTGAGTCTGATTGAACATGTGGGGCTCTGCTGGGGCTTCTCTTTGGGACTCAACGAGAATCCCCAGCGGGGACATGAACAGTTCACCTCTTTATTCTCTTTTCCCTGCACTTCAGTAACTTGATCTCTGATACAAAGAGTCTTAATTCAATTATAAGGAGCTCCTTGTTGGGAAGAGAGAAAGGATTCCTAGTCCATAAGTTTCCATTTCTCATAGTCCTGCCGATCTCCCAGTACTTTATCTTATACATTTTTGTACTGGGCTGCTTCCCCAAACCAACCTGTCTTCATACTAGAAAATAAAAGATGGCTGTTCATGTGCTCATTAAACAGGGTCCTGCATGTCTTTGTTACAAAAGCCAACTGTTAGGATTGGGGAGAAAAAAAAAAAAAACTTTTTCTTCTATCTTCTTAGGTTCAGTGACTGGGTTAACAGGAGAAAAAAGGTTGATTTCATATGCATATGGAGACCTCACAGAAATGAAATGAAAACCCCAAAGAAGCAATCTGACCCAGAGGCTTGTATACCCTTTTAACAAAGGGTGATACATTTGTGGCAAAGTATCAAGACATAGGAAGTGGGTTGTGAGCTTCTAGGGGCAACAAACTGTGGGAAGGTAAATATAAGGGGGAAAGTAGTGGAAGATAAGGGTTATTTCAGTGAAGTTTGTTGATGCAGGTTTAAGTTGGTGCTGTCTCCCGTGATGAGCTGTCTTCTCTTCTGTGTACAGGAGAGGGGAAGGTGACATTCACACGGGGATATCTATGCCCAGCCTTGAGGCCCAGGGGGAGAGGAGAGAACTGTTTCTGCATTCCCTGTTTCTCAAATGCCTTCAGCTCAAAAAGAGTTCTTCTGCCAAAGTGGTGTATTTTGGGGCTGGATAGTCTAATTTTCATTAGTTTAAGTAAGAAAATGCTGACAGAGGGCTGAGCCTCACCAGGAAATTAGCACTAAACACAATATCTCTTACTATCAGGTAAGCCTTTGTTGCAGGATACTTTCCAAGGCGCTTTCACATTTATTGTTTCATTGATGTGCGTGTGTATACATACACAGACACACACATACATACTCTCTGAGATGAACAGGTTCAGGTTAAGTGAATCATCAAACAGTAATTGGCAGAACTAAAGTTTAAAATCTTTTGATTCGTCATCCTGAGCTTTTCTTTACTGCTTGTGGCCTAATGGGATGAAAATCTGCAAACTCAGAAGCAAAGAAACAAAGAGACATTGGTTGAAATGATAAATTTACTGAAGAGAGATGATTCACATTAGACTTAGCTCATGTTCTAACTTACTAGTGAAGTCAGGTTAGCTTGAATTCTGTTTTTAGTTCTCTATTAAGTTTTGAATTTCAGAATCCTGAAGTGCAGCTACACATCCCTCTTATTTTTAAGACTAGAAAACAGGGCATCAAGAAGTTACATATCCAGCCAGCAGATTCAAAACTAGCTGGTGGCTGGCTAAGCCAAAAAAAATGTCTTCTAAGCGGGCTTCCTCCTCCACCCCACACCCTTTCATGCCATCACTTGCTTTTTTAAGTAACTCCCTTCAACTTTCTGCACTTTAAGATCTCTGCTTTTAAAAGAAACATTTTGCCACTTTACTCCAAGCAATAAAGTAACTTTTACAATCCTAACATTACAATTAAAATGTAAGTGTTCAGTTACAAACATTGGAACTTTAATGGGCTTAGACTGTATATTTGTATTCATTAAAAAAAATAATCTGGTTTTGTCTTTTCTTACAGGGTTACATGGGCGATAACGTGCTAGGACAGAAAGGAGAGCGGGTAATTTATATACTATGGTTTATTTGTGGGCAGAATATTTTATAAACCACACATTTTGTAATGCCATTTGCAGCAACATGGATGGACCTACAGATTGACATACTGAGTGAAGTGAGTCAGACAGAGAAGGAGAAATATCTGGTGATGCCCTTATATGCGGAATCGAAAAAGAAATGATACAAATGAACTTGTATACAAAACGGAAACAGACTCACAGGCTTAGAGGAAACTTATGATTGCCAGGGAGAATGATGGGGGAAAGGGATAGTTAGGGGCTTTGGGATGGACATGTATACACTGCTGTATTTAAAAAGGGTTATCAACAAGGACCTACTGTATAGCACAAAGAATTCTGCTCAATGTTATGTGGCAGCCTGGATGGGAGGGGAGTTTGGGGAAAAAATGGATACATGTATATATATGGTGGAGTTCCTTTGCTGTCCACTTGAAACTGTCACAACACTGTTAATTAGCTATACTCCAATAAGGTAAGAACAAAGCAAAAAAAATCTTAATAACCCAGATAACCACAAAGGTGTGCTCACTCACCTAGAGCCAGACATCCTGGAGTGTGAAGTCAAATGGGCCTTAGGAAGCATCACTGCAAAGCTAGACAGGTGATGGAATTCCAGTTGAGCTATTTCAAATCCTAAAAGATGATGCTCTTGAAGTGCTGCACTAAGTATGCCAGCAAATTTGGAAAACTCAGTAGGGTCATAGGACTGAAAAAACTCAGTTTTCATTTCAATCCCGAAAAAGGGCAATGCCAAAGAATGTTCAAACTACTGCACAATTGCACTCATTTTGCATGCTAGCAAAGTAATGCTCAAAATCCTTTAAGCTAGGCATCAACAGTATGTGAACTGAGAACTTTCAGATGTACAAGCTGGATTTAGAAAAGGCAGACGAGCCAGAGATCAAATTGCCAACATCAACTGGATCATAGAAAAAGCAACAGAATTCCAGAAAAACATCTACTTCTGCTTCACTGACTACATTAAAGCCTTTGACAGTGATCCATCACAACAACCTGTGGAAAATTCTTAAAGAGATGGAAATACCAGATCACCTTACCTGCCTCCTGAGAAATCTGTATGTAAATCAAGAAGCAACAGTTAGAACCAGACATGGAACAACAGGCTGGTTCCAGATTGGGAAGGGAGTGTGTCAAGGCTGTGTATTGCCACTTTGCTTATTTAACTTTATGTAGAGTATCATCATGAAAAATTATGGGCTGGATGAAGCGCAAGCTGGAATCAAGATCACCCGGAGAAATATCAATAACCTCAGATACACAGATGACACCACCCTTATGGCAGAAAGTGAAGTAGAACTAAAGAGCCTCTTGATGAAAGTGACAGAGGAGAGTGAAAAAGTTGGATTAGAAGTCAACATTCAGAAAACTAAGATCATGGCATCCAGTCCCATCACTTCATGGCAAATAGATGAGGAAACAATGGAAACAGTGACAGACTTTATTTTGGGGGACTCCAAAATGAAATTAAAAGACGCTTGGTCCCTGGAGGAAAAGTTATGACCAACCTAGACAGCATATTAAAAAGCAGAGACATTACTTTGCTGACAAAGGTCTATCTAGTCAAAGCTATGGTTTTTCCAGTAGTCATGTATGGATGTTAGAGTTGGACTATAAAGAAAGCTGAACACTGAAGAATTGATGCTTTTGAACTGTGGTGTTGGAGAAGACTCTTGAGAGTCCCTTGGACTGCAGGGAGACCAAACCAGTTCATCCTAAAGGAAATCAGTCCTGAATATTCATTGGAAGGACTGAAGCTGAAACTCCAAATTTGGCCACATGATGTGAAGGACTGACTCGCTGGAAAAGGCCCTGATGCTAGGAAAGATTGAAGGTGGGAGGAAAAGGAGTTGACAGAGGATGAGATGGTTGGATGGCCTCACTGACTCGATGGACATGAGTTTGAGCAAGCTCCGGGAGTTGGTGGTGGACAGGGAAGGCTGGTGTGCTGCAGTCCATGGGATCACAAAGGGTCGGACATGACTGAGTGACTGAACTGAACTGAAGTGAGAGTATACCATGAGAAGTGCCAGGCTGGATGAAGCACAAGCTGGAATCAAGATTGCCAGGTCGAATATCAATAACTTCAGATACGTGGTGGTCATCACACCACCCTTATGGCAGAAGGCAAAGAGGAACTAAAGAGCCTCTTGATGAAGGTGAAAGAGAAGAGTGAAAAAGCTGGCTTAAAACTCAACATTCAAAAAACGAAGGTCAAGGCATCCAGTCCCATGCAAATAGATGGGGAAACAATGGAAAGAGTGACAGACTTTCTTTTCTTGGGCTCAAAAAGCACTGTGGATGGTGACTGCATCCATGAAATTAAAAGACACTTGCTCCTCGGAAAAAGCTATAACAAATCTAAACAGCGTATTAAAAAGCAGAGACATTATCTTGCCAACAAAGGTCCATATAGACAAAGCTATGGTTTTTCCAGTAGTCATGTACGCGTGTGAAAGTTGGACCATAAAGAAGGCTGAGCGCCAAAGAACTGATGCTTTCAAACTGTGGTTTTGGAGAGGACTCGAGAGTCCCTTGGACTGCAAGGAGATCAAACCAGTCCATCCTAAAGGAGATCAGCTCTGAATATTCATTGGAAGGACCCTTACTGAAACTTAAGCTCCAGCACTTTGGCTCCCTGATGCGAAGAGCCAGATGCTGGGAAAGATTGAAGGTAGGAGGAGAAGGGTACGCCAGAGGATAAGATAGTTGGATAGCATCTAACTATCTGACTCAATGGACATGAGTTTAAGCAAACTCCAGGAGATGCTGAAGGACAGGGAAGGCTGAAGTGCTGCAGTCTATGGGGCCACAGAGCCAGACACAACTGAGCAACTGACCAACAACAACAAAAGACTTACTAATACACATTTTATTTACTAAGTCACATTGAAACCAGAGTATTTGCCATGTCTCAAGTTTTGTTTGCTTTATTGTTAAAGTAAGGACTAAAGAGGAAATGTAGATTTCTTATGCTTAAGTTTTTTTTTTTTTTTAATTCCTGAGTGTATTTGTCTTTAGGGTGTGAAAGGATTAACAGGACCGCCTGGACCACCAGGGACAGTTATTGTGACTCTAACCGGCCCTGATAACAGAACGGTAACTCTTCTGTTTTATTATTAGGCTCCTGTCTTCCTCTCTCTGCCATGAGGCCCTTGTGATCCCTTACCTCTTTTATAAGCTCTGTCCCCTAAGTCCACTTCCCAGGTGGCCCAGTGGTAAAAAAAAATCTACCTGCCAACTCAGCAGACAAAGGTTCAATCCCTGGGTTGGGAAGATCCCCAGGAGAAGGAAATGGCAACCCACTCCAGTATTCTTGCCTGGGAAACCCCATGGACAGAAGAGCCTGGCGGGCTACAGTCCACGGGGTCCAAAAGAGTCAAACAAGACTGAGTGACTAAACAACAAACTAAGAAGTAAACATAAATCATCCCTCTTTTTTAAAATTATGATTAATTGTTTTGATAATACCTTGATTGCAATATAATTTACATTCTGTAATTTTCACCATTTTAAAGAAGGAATTCATGGATTTTAGCTATAATTAATTTTTAATAGCATTATTGAGGTATAATTCACATAACATATAATTCACTCACTTAGTGTGCAATTCAGTGGCTTTTAATGTATTCACAGAGTTGTGCAACTTACTGTGGGCAATTTTAGAACATTTTCATCATCCTAAAAGAAATAACTTAGCCATCACTTTTCAATATAATTAATTTTTAATGATAGAAGCTATCAAACAAAGCTAATAAGTTAAAACATGGTGACGTTTTATATGACCAAAATAATAACTCTCACTGAAGGTTGGAAAAAGTGTTGCCTGAGGAAAATAACTGAACTTTTCAGAATTAATCAACAAAAGTAAATTTAATAAAATCTAAAGCTTTATTGGCTGAAAAATTGATTTAAAAAAATCTTATCTTGAGAACATTAAGAGCTGGGAGATTTGACTCAGGGGATAAAAAATGACTTTTTAAAAAAAATGATACCCCAAGAGAGTACTCACATTGGGAAAAAATTGTTTTTGAAAATTATATTTTCACAAAATATTAATAAAATGTGATAAGGCCAAAACAAACCTAATTAATGACTCAAATCCTCATTATAACATTTACTCGGAAAATACTTGATCTCAGTTAAAATAATTTCAATATATTAAAAATGAGAGTAAAATATATTAGAAATGATCTGATTGTGCTTATAGAAAACTGATTCAGGAGTTAAATTAGTTTAATATAGTTTGATCTAAGTTCCTTTCTTTTTTAAAAAGAGACTGTAGAAAGGATATATTGTATAGCACAGGGAATATAACCAGTGTTTTATAATAACTATAAATGGAGTATAATATACAAAAATCTTAAATCACTACATTGTACACCTGAAACTAATATAATATTTGTAAATCTACTATACCTCAATTCAAAAACTAAAATGCAGCACACAAAATGTTTGTGTATTGTCTCAGGGGGTTCACAGGTATAAAATTCAAAATGTGAGAAATGGTGATGTGTTATGTTAATAGGAGGCATATATGTAACTTGAAAATCCAGTTCATTGGACAGCTAGAGGACTTTTCCAAATGTAGTCAATAATATCTTGTTTGCTCTCTTTCTGATGACCTCAACTTGTTTTTGTGACAGGACCTCAAGGGAGAGAAGGGAGACCGGGGAGCCATGGGACAGTCCGGACCCCCTGGACCCTCTGTAGGTCACTTAGAATCATATTGTTCTCTTGAAACAAAAAGTAGAAACTTAGAGCATATTTTGACGTATGAACTACCTTTAAGGCTTAATATTAGCTAAAGCGTGATAGCATTTTACTGCAGGGATCATAAATGCTAGAATTATTTTATGGCCACTTCTAGCTGAAATCCCTGCACTGTTTTACATGCACCCTCTGTCACCCATCTTGTGATTTATCTTCAGCATCTGATTTTATAGCATCTGTTTCTAATTTAATATTCATGAATAAGATGTCCCACTTAGATAACCTATCATTTCAAAAATTTTAACGGAAGGGAAAAGTTCATAAAAATCGATGTAAGTCAAAGATCAGTAATTTACAAAACTTGACTTAACTCTCACTAATACAGGGGCCACCTGGAGAATCTTATGGATCAGAAAAGGGTGCTCCTGGAGAACCAGGCCCGCAGGTGAGTTTGGAATCCAGTGTCATGTGCAGCCTAAATTAATCAAACCCAGGTCTTCCACATTGCAGGTGGATTCTTTACCATCTGGGCCACCAAGGGAGCCCCAAAGTAGTCAGTATTCAGGACTTTATAGATGGCAAGTACAAGATGCTTGGGGCTTCCCAGGTGGTGCTAGTGGCAAAGAACATGCCTGCCAACACAGGAGACATGAGACGAGCGTTCCATCCCTGGGCCAGGAAGATCCCCTGGAGGAGGGCATGGCAGCCCACTCCAGTATTCTTGCCTGGAGAATCCCCATGGACAGAGGAGCCTGGAAGGCTGCAGTCCATGAAGTCACAAGGAGTCACACAGAACTGAAATGGCTTAGCCCATAGTACCTAGCATGCAGTACTCTCATTGTTTAAAAACTCTAAAAATCATACACTGGGAAAAGTATATTTTTTCTAAGACAAATATTCAACTAATATTATTTTTAATTTTATCATGGAAAGTAAGTACCATAATAGTTAATCCCATAATAGTTAAACAGCTCTGTCTCTTTAAGCACTATAAAATTTCTTTTATTTGTATATTTAAATATAGGCACTTCTGCAGTTCAGGGAATTGCTAACATTGCAAATAAATACATTGACTGTGAACGCCTCTCTCTTTCTGAATTTTCCTGCTTACTTCTCTGCTCAGTGCTTCCCTGCTTTTCCTTCTAAGCTTGGATGGCTAACTTAGTTTAGCCAGGACATGGAAACAACATGTGTCCATTGACAGATGAATGGATAAAGAAGATGTGGTACATATATTCAATGGAACACTGTATGTGTGCGAAGTTGCTTCAGTCATGTCTAACTCTTGCCTGGAGAATCCCATGACCCTCCCTAACTTCCCAGTCTGACTGGCTTCTGCCTTTCCTGGCAGAGGGTCATCGTCGGTTTTGCAATTAATAGTTTTTCCTTCATGTTTTTCTTTTGTTTTTGTTTTAGGGAAAGCCTGGAAAAGATGGTGCCCCCGGTTTTCCTGGCACTGAGGTAAATGTGTGACTTGGCCCATTGATGTAATGAAAGTCAGTCGTATTAGACCAAGAAGGGGTTTTGAGAGTCACTCATGGTGGGTTACAGTCCATAGTGTTGCAGAGACAGAAGCGACTGAGCGACTGAGTACTCATGCATTTTTAAGTGTTACACCTCTCGGTGGAGAGAGGTCACCTGAGCACCCTTTTTTTCCCCCCAGAAAGGAGTTTAAAGCATTTTGCTTGCTCCAGAAGAAATTGATTATCAGAGTGTCTTCTAATCTATTCACTTTGCTCTTCTCTTAGGGAGCCAAAGGCGACAAGGGTTTCCCTGGGTTAAGGGGTGAAGATGGCATTAAGGTAATTCCCTTCCTAACATCTGCTTTCAGCTTTTATTACTGGCTGGGTTTTCTCCCCCTTTTCTTCCCCACATCCTGAAACTCGGTGCAAGGAGTCACAGTCAGACTTCACTAAAATACTTCAGCATATTTGTTAGGAAGAAAGGAGAGCTGTGGCGGCTTTACTTAAACACTTGAAGGGAAAGATGTTAAACCTGTTCTAGAGTGTAGTGGAAGTTGGCTGAGGACCAGTGAGATTTCAGCTTCCCATGAGGAAGGAGTTGGAAAGGACCTGTGATTGGAGGAAGTTTCGGCTCATCGGAGGTCTAGCATGGTCTGAACCCTGTGAGTCTCAACCTGGGTCACGATGAACTGAACGGTCATCATTGGTGAACGGTGGACTGGGTTTCGCATCAAGTTATTTCTGACAACACGTTATGGATTTCAAATAATTTTCCTATATAGGTATATTTAGGCAGCATCAAGATTTTTATCCTATGATATTATGGCTTTCTGTAGAATTCTGGAATGCTCTTTTCAGTAAGAAAGTTTGACTATAGCTGGGACACTGGGAACTGCCTACAACCCACGGCCTGGCTTCCCTGTGCCTCTCGTCCAGGTGCGAACAGGGAGAGCATGCAGCGATGCAAACATGCTTTGAAGGGAGTGATGTGGAAGAAACCAAGAGAATAAGAGCCACTTCTTCCAGACCTTGTAGATAGGATTTCTGCCTCAGATATGGCCCTCCAGGAAAATAATCAAAAGTCAATATCCCTTTTGTGCTAATTTGACTTGTACATTTCATAGAAATAACATTGGTTTTAGCATAGATTTGTTTAACTATGCATTTTGATTTCTAAGTATACCTAACATGTAAATACTTTTGCTTAATGTGCTCATAATTTGTAACTGTCTTTCAATACAGGGGTGGAAAGGAAACTCTGGCCCGCCAGGATTTCGTGGTCCAGTAAGTGTAATGAAGAACAATATTAACATTATGCTTGATCAAGTCTCCAAATATCAAGGAAATTTGGAATCAGTGTCCCTTACTAACTGCTATGATAGAGATTATAGTATTTACCTTTTTATCAATTCAGGGCAAAAAAAAATAGCTATTGTCATTATTTGTCCATTCGATGACGGACAGATATTTTTATCTGGTTCTTCTTGGTCCCTGGAATGCACTGGCAATGCCCATGCTGGGCTGCAGAGAAGAAAAAGCCTTTGTCTAGACAGGCCTGGCCTAAGGTCATCCTGCACCTTTGAGTAGCATAGCAGGGCGGCAGTGAAGGACAGCTCAGGTACTGGCGGTAGGGGAGAAGGACTTCACCTTCTGGGCCCTGTTATAACAGCCCTGAACTATAAGGCAGCAGAAGCTCAACTTTGGGTTAAATTAAAGGCCTGCAAAAGCCAGTGACTCCAGCCCAAGCTTCCTTGGTGGCTCAGATGGTAAAGAATCCACCTGCAATGCAGGAGACCCGAATTTGATCCTTGGATCAGGAAGATCCCCTGGAGAAGGGAATGACAACACATTCCAGTATTTTTGCCTGGAGAACTCCATGGACAGAGGAGCCTGGTGGGCTATCGTCCATAGGGTTGCAAAGAGTCAGACATGACTCAGCAACTAACACTTTCACTTTTAAGCTCCTTAGAGGCAGGTGATCTCTCCTTCCCACATGGACATGGATTTGATGTCCATCAGCTCCTGGCAACAGGGTGGCCATGCTGTATATAGTGACTCTGTAGCTTGGGATGAGTGTGAATGGGACCCAGGCTCTGAGTTCCGGTACCTTCCTTTGCTGCCTCAAATGACAGTGGTTCTCACATTCAGAGTGCAGAGCAGAGCTCCCATTTAAGACCTGCAAGTGGGACAGAAAGGTCCCTGGTGGCACAGGAGTCATTGGGGGAGTGCGTTTGTGTCCTCCTACAAATGCAGTTCCCAGACCCCCCAGGCCAAGTAAGTTAACTCAGTAACTGAAGGAGGGTCCCAGAAATCAGCTTCTTTACCTTGCAAGCAAATGATTCAGATGACAGTCCCAAGATCCTTTTAAGGGGTTGCTGGGAAGATGAAAGGCTATTTTGTGAAAGTACTTTGACAGTACTTGGTAGGTACATACATATCTTGATGGATTTTATGATGGAAAAGTTTATTACACTGTTATTACTATTATTATTATGAATTTTTTTTCACTTTATGCATACAGTTTTAACTACAAAGTTCTTGTTATAGTTCTTTAAACAAGTCAGTAAGCTAATTGGCCCCATGCAGGATAAAGCTGAAAAAAGTTTTTAAAAACTTATATTTCCATCTTTTTTTTAATGCTCAATTCCACATGATTCTGAAGCTTCTACTGACTCAGAGGAAGTTCTACTTTGGAAGGAGATGGTTAAGAAAATGAGCAGAAGGTCCATTGATCACTTCAGAAATACTACTAATCCTCAGTCCTTGGACTAAGGAAACGTTTGTCTGAAGATCAATGCTGTCCTGAAATTTAGAGAAGCAATGAAGTATTTTTTTGATGTATAGGTCCCAACGTACTTTGAAATAAACTTAGTCCTCAGGACAGGCATTTTTAAAAAATGAAATAGATTAGAATAAAAAATATCAGAGTTGATCATATGTTGTAAAAAGTTACTCTTTTGTAAAACTTTAATTTCTATATACATACTCACACGTATATAGATATGTATATTCATATTTAAGTGTGTGTATGTGATTTGGGCCACATCAGAAAATGTATTTCTAAATGAAAGCCCATGAAATATGCACTGTCATGATACCAGGTTAACTTTTAAATTTATCCATCCCATATATCTAACTGCCATGTTTTTCTAACACATAAGCCTGTGAATTCAGGAAAATAAGGAACGTATCATTTTAGTCAAAAAAGAAGAAATTGAAGTAATTGTATTTGGCAAGTTACCATAAATAGCTATCTTTTTTTTTTCAATTTCATTTTCCTTTAAGACAGAATATTATGATGCATACCAGGAAAAGGGAGATGAAGGAATTCCAGGCCTACCAGGGCCCAAGGGAGCTCGTGGCCCACAGGGTGAGAAGAATTTTCTTCCTAAAGCATTTGCTAATCATCCTGTGTCTTTCATTCATGGCAATATGTGTTTCAAAGCATGTGTTTATAGACCTAGAATTTGCAAGAGGAAAGGGGCAGTCTCCTAATGTTCATAGGTGGTGGTATTTTTTGATGTTTCCTAATTTTCATATTTTCCTAAGAAAATTCCTTAGGTGGTATACAGTAGACGGTAACTGATTATCTTTATGCATAATTAAATATCTTTAAACATAACATTCACATCTGATAGGAAGACACTAACATAGCCAGAGGGCAGGAAGAGGGAGTATCCAAAACCAGCAGTCCCAGAGGGATTACAGAAGAGAAGATGGAGCCCCTAACAGCTCTCATTTGAGCAAATCGACACAAATAGGGACAAGAAGGAACTGAAGCCCTTGCTTCCTGACTTCCAGGGCCATGAATTAAAGTCACATTGACTTATATTCTGTCCCTTTTGATGGTTGAGATGATCTTGTCTAATAAGCTCTATATCTCACCGCACATTGAAATCCCCAAGAACTGCTGAATAAGAACCATGTCCCCATTTCTTCCTTCTGATTCTGATGTAATTGCCTGGAGGAGGGCCCTAGATACTGGCAGGTCACAGAAGCTCCTTAGATTAATTCTAATGTGTAGCAGGCTTGAGAACCACTGATCCAGGAAAATGATTGATATAAATAAGATTTCAAGGAGAATTTTATTTAAACGTGTAAAACTTCTCATTGTTTTAAACAAATGGACAGATAATTATTAGACACATGTTTTAAAAAATCTGATATGCTCACTATAAATTACTAATATACATCAAAGAGTTGGAACCCTACTCGGTGTTATAGCTATAAGTGATCTGAAATGGATCCAGGCCAAATTTGAGGTTCTTGACAATTTTCAGTTGTTTGTCCTTCTGACCTCTGAATCATCCCAGCAGAGTGCCAAACACAGAACAGCTCTTAGGAAATGTCTGTTGAGTTATCTGAAGATGATAAAGCACTATAATTTACTTTAAAACAAAAAAGTATAGTTGATTTATAATATTATATTGGTTTAAGGTGTATAACATAGTGATCCAATACTTTTGTAGGTTATACTCCATGTAAATTTATTTAAAAATAATGGCTGTATTTCCTTGTGCTATACAATATGTCCTTATTGTTTATTAATTTTATACATAGTAGTTCATGTCCCTTAATCCCCTACTTCTCCTCCTCCCTGTTTTTGAGTTTTAGACATCTAAGATGAATTTGGTTTCTTCTTCACAGTTTGTCTAAATGAGTGAACTTTTCTCATATTTATGTGAGAGTAGAGGCAAAGCATGAAAAATGTATTAGTAATTATCATTATATGGCCATCTAAGATTTCAATACTGGAAGGAGGGGATATTTCTATCTTTGTAAACAATTACTGTTATGTATCCTCAGGTCCCAGTGGTCCCCCTGGAGCCCCTGGAAGTCCTGGTATGTACATGTTTCTCGGATACCAATACAAATACTATTAAAAGGAAAACATGCTGCTTTCTAATGAGTTTGCATTATTTACCTAAGACTGATGTTTCATTCATTGATACACAAGTGTTTACAACTTCTTCATCACTAACTTTGGGACCTTCAGGGGAAAAGGGAGGAAAACTGACCCAAAGTGATATAGAAATGCTCTTTTTCACTTCTCAGTAGTTTTAACTACTACTGAGCTTCCCAAGTGGTTAAGAACCCGCTTGCCAACACAGCAGACTTAAGAGTTCATTTCCTGGGTTGGGAAGATCCCCTGGAGGAGGGCATGGCAACCCACTCCAGTATTCTTCCCTGGAGAATTCCAAGGACAGAGGAGCCCGGTGGGCTACAGTCCACATGATTGCAAAGAGTCAGACACAGCTGAAGAGACAGCACGCACGCATTTTTAATTAAGTGTCAGGCAGTAACTTTGGTGTGGGAGCAGGAGGCTTGAAACTCAGAAAAAGATACAGAGAAAGGAAAAGGTTAATTTTGTGACAATTACGTTGGTTAAAGTGATAGTTTAGTTTTCATAATGTATCACAAGTTGCCTAAGGATACATAGATACAGTTTTTATATTTTAATATATATTGTTTGTAGTACATACACAATTCTGTGAAGTGTAAAAATATTCATGAATCATTAGAGTTGTTGCCTCTTGAAAGAGGAAGAATAGGGTCAAGGATGGTTAGTTAAGGATTAACCACAGTGGCCTCAGTTTTAACTGTCATTCTGTAATGGGTCATCTTGTGAAAAGGAAACAAAATAAGAACAAAATAGCAAAGATTTGATAAACCCTTACATTGACTATATTTCATTTTTCTCTATACTATGCTGTATATTTTAAAAATAATTTTGAAAATGAATTAAGGTTAAAGAGAGTGGAGGACTGTATGTATATTATGATTTTATTGTAAAAGAAAAGGGAAAATGCATACATATTATGTGAGCTTGCATATACATGGAAAAATATATACCAAACTCTTAACAGCAGGTGTTTCTTGAAGGTGAAATGATGCAAATGGAGATTTTAGAGGTCCGACCAAATACTAAGAAAGAGCACCTCCCAGTATTCTTCCCCGGTGGCTCAGTGGTAAAGAATCTGCCTGGAATGCAGGAGACACAGAGGACGTGGGTTTGATCCCTGGGTCGGGAAGATCCGCTGGAATAGGTAGTGGCAACCCACTCCACTATTCTTACCTGGAGAATTCCATAGATAGAGGAGGCTGGCGGGCTACGGTCCATAGGATGGCAAAGAGTCGGACACAACTGAAGCTACTCAGCACACACAGTGCATAAGACAATTGGCAGAAATAAACTTCAAATGGGCTTCCCTGGTGGCTCAGTAGCGAAGAATCCTCCTGCCAATGTAGTATATGTGGGTTCTATCCCTAGGTCAGGAAGATCCCCTGGAGAAGGAAATGGTGACCCACTCCGTTATTCTTGCCTGGGAAATCCCATGGACAGAGAGCCTGGTGGGCTATAGTCCATGGGGTTGCAAAAGAGTTGGGCATGACTTAGCAACTAAATAACAACAACAAAAGTTCAATTACACTTTTCTCTCTTTCTTATTTGAGACACTGAAAGATAAGCATCTTCTAGTCTCTAATAAAAAAAATTACAAAATATTTAGCATATATTGAGTAATTTCTACTGAAATCCTTTTGAATCAAGAGACTACAGTGAATCCCCACTTCTGTTTCATTCCCTTGTAATAAAGCACGTGAGTTACCTGGTGGGAATAGAGTGGTCTGAGCTCTGCTGTATTGTGATGGTTGAACCAGGTCACAGGTAAGGGAGGGAAGAAAATTCACTTTGTTTCATATGCTCTAGATATTTTTGATTGTATAACGTTTACAGGACTATCTCACTTTTGCAATTGAAAAGCATATGTTAATCAGTAGGAAATTTTTTAATACAATAAATGATTATTTTCTCCAAGGGTCATCAAGGCCTGGCCTCCGAGGAGCCCCTGGAGTACCCGGCGTGAAAGGAAGTAAAGGGGAGCAAGGGCCCCCAGGAAAGACTGCAGCAGGGCCTCCCGGGTCCCCCGGCTGTCCTGGTTCTCCAGGTCCTATGGGGTTCCCGGGACCTCCAGGCCCACCAGGTAAAGATGCTTCAGGGCACCCTTCTGCGTGTGATGCCCAGGGACAGAGGTGTGCCCATCGGGGCAATGAGCCTTCCATGCAGCTTGGCCATCCGTGTGGACCTTAGGTGCTATCTTTCCAGTGGTGTTTCATTTTATTAGCTGCCTGTGAAAGCATGACTGCTTGGCAAGATCAGCCCAGCAGTAGCCCGAGGACAGAGAGGGAGGCAGGGACAGAGGAGTGGAGCAGAGGAGGGACTGTTATCACGTTGGCCTAGGCCAAGTGCGACTTCTTGTTCAGTCCCTGGAGACTGTCTTCCAAGAAGCTGTATAACTTTGTCTCAGGATAAACTTTTCCTGGGGACCAAGAGGCAAAAGTTTGTCCAGGGATAAGATGAACACCCTACTATCACCACCATACACACATACACACACACATACACACACACACACACACACACTTCCAGACTCTGTTTCCATGGCTTCCAGGGCATCCCATGCCTTGGCATCAGCAGGAAAGCCCCAGAGTAGGAAACTTCAGGTGAGCAGCATGAACCGAGGCAAGAAGCTGCCAAGTAAAGTGGGTCAGAAACCACAGAGCTGCTGCCCAGAGGATGTGAACTGGTACCTGGAGGTTCTGATGAAGTTGTCCTTTTCCCCCCATCCTGTGACAGAGCCACTTCACAAAATGTGTTGGCTGATAGGAGTATAGCATCTCAAGAACATACAGATCACGCCATGTATTTTAAAATGCCTTTCCTGGCAGGTACCTAGGAGGTCTTGTTTCATACTCAGCCCTCCTACTAGCCTTAAGAATCTTCCAGAGATCTATTTAAGAAAGGAGGAATCATTATTTATAGACAATATTATTAAAACATAGAAAATTAAGAAAATAATCTGGAAAACTTAATAAAGAAATTCAGTTAAGCACCTACTTCTATGAGTAATATTAAAAAATAAATAAAGGGTGTTCCCTGGTGGTCTAGTGGTTAGGATTTGATGCTTTCACTGCCGTGGCCCATATTCAATCCCTGGTCAGGAGAACTAAGATCTGATAAGCTGAGCAGTCTAAATAAATAATAAATAAAAAGCTTTCCTCTAGGCTAACAACCATCAAAGAAATTATCCTATTAATAGGCATAATGTCTAAGAACAAATCTGTTAAGTTAAGGAGGGTATCTATGTGGAAAACAAAGCAAAACAAAACTAAAATGCTTCACTATGTGTCAGGACTCTCAGCCCTCTGGGTGTTTTCCCAAATGTAGGTTTTATGTCCTCATTTTATTGATGACAAGCCTGATGTGCATAACTCTTGAAGCTCAGGAATGTTCAAGTCAAGATCTGGAACCCGGGGCACTTGCAATAGAACTGCATCCTTATTTTAAAAAAAAAAATCATGTGTGTGATGTGAAAGGAAAGCTGGTCAGTCTTTTCAGTGGCAGGTAACCTTCACAAGACTCAACTTGCAAAACAGAGATGGGGAAATGCATATAAAATAAAGACATTACTAAAACACTTGCTAATTGAAAAAAATACTTAAATAAAAAATTAGCTTAGATGTTGTCTCTTTGCAGGTGGTATTGTTTTTCGTGAAGGTCCACCTGGAGTTGGTGGACATCCAGGCCATATAGGGTCGCCAGGTATCCCAGGAGTCGGTGGACCCAAAGGTTAGTTCAGTCGGTGATGTTCGACCAGAATGAGTCATTCTCATCACCGTTATCATTACTTATTTTATACTTCCCAGAGACAATGACCCGAAACAGCAGACAGTCACAGATGGCTTCTTTTCCAAAAGGATTACCTAATAGTATTTATTTCTCTGGAAATCAATCATTTATTTAGCACCTGTGCAATAAATCATTGGCTGTTCCTAGCATGTGAGTTTTATCCTGCACTCGAGAGAAAAACTGAGATAGTAAATGTTTGTTACCGGGCTCTTCGGATTTCCTTTCTATAAAGCAAAAAAAGAAAAAGAAAAGTTCAGATACAATAAGCAGATATAATAGATGAATTGTTTTTTATGAATATACATGTCCTAGATATGTATGAATACATACATAATTTTCACTACATGAAAAAATTTAGATGTAATAAATGGTCATGTGGTTGGAAAGTTTCAGTCCTTTCTGAGGACTCGGTGTGGGTTTGTGAGTGACGCAAGTATGTTCTCATTGCAGGGGAGCCGGGCCTCTTGTGCACACAGTGTCCTTATGTCCCAGGATCTCCAGGCCCCCCTGGATTGCCAGGGTTAGAAGGCGAAAAAGGATTCCAAGGTAGGACAGTTTACACCCAAGTGTTTTTGCAAGTACCAAAAGGCTCCGCTCACTGGACAGAAAAAAAAAAAAGACATCAGATTGCTCAATGTCAGGATGCAGTTTACGTGAATTTGGAGGGAAACCTTCAAAAACATTCTGTTAACATAAAGAAAGCCAAAAACCCCATAAAACGTGGCATTTCCCTCTATTGCATTTTAGTTGCTGACTACCTGAGACAAGCCTGAGCGGAAAGGATGGGGCAAAGAACAGGGGAAGTATTTTTCTGTAGCTTCTATTTGGTACCCAAGTCTCTGGGGGAAAACGTTAAAAAACCACAAGGAAAGGAGAAGAGAAGCAACAAAAGGAAAGCTATCATAATTTTCCTACATCCCCAGAGTCATCTCTGAGCCAAAGCTTGAGATGCAGGTGGGCAGCTCATTGCTGCTGCCCAACCAGTTGCATCGCTATATTTTCCTTGGTTTCCTTACGTTTGAGGAACTACAGCTATAGCTTAAAGAAGATGCATAAATGGAAAAACTGTTTTGATTACTATAAAAGAATTCTCCTGACTCACATCTTGCATTAAAATAAAATATGAATAAACATTTGTTAATAAACTGACCTTAGATCCATCCAAAAGACCCTCTAAAGGGATCCTCTTTACCAAAATATTTAAATACCCAGAGGAACTATACAGTTGTATAGCAAAACGCAATTTAGCAACAGATATCCAGAGCCTCAGAAAGGTTTTTACCTCTTTTGACCTGGAGCTACACTTTTAGGAATTTATTGTAAAGGAAATCGTTGGTTAAATTCGCAGAACTAAATATGGGGTATTTATCATAGGACTGTTTACAACAGCTAAAATTGAATAAAACAATTCAAATATTTAAAAATAGAGACTTCACTGGTAGTCCAGTGGTTATGACTTTGACTTCCGATTCAGGGGGTGTGAGTTTGGTCCCTGGTCCAGGAGATAAGATCCCACGTGTATCTTAGCCAAAAAAGCAAAACATAAAACAGAAACAATATTGTAACAAATTCAATAAAGACTTTAAAAATGGTCCATGTCAAAAAAATCTTAAATGCCTGAAAATAGCTGTTTGCTGAATAAATGATCTGGCAACCCACTCCAGTATTCTTGCCTGGAGAATCCCATGGACAGAGGAGCCTGGTGGGCTGCAGTCCATGGGGTCACAAAGAGTTGGACACAACTGAGCAACTGAACACACATACACACACACACACACACACACACACGTGCACGTGCACACACACACAATAAGCTACAGCCATTTAAAGTGAAGCTATAAATCCGTATTTATTGACATATGCATAATGTGACATCAAAAAAGTATATTATGAAGTCCTACACATTTATGGATATAAAATTTTATGAGTAATACACATGAAAATTTTAGCAAATATTATCTCCTGGTGGTAGATTTATGCATGATTCTTATTCATTTCTTTCAGTATAATTTTTTTTTACCATGAACATCCATTACTTTTATCATTAGGAAAAAATAAGTGTATTCCTTAAAATTATAAAGACAAGAATTTAGGAAGCTAAAATTTGAGTACTTATTTTGAACATAACTCTTTTTCCAGTTTTTTTAACTCCCATTGTCATCCTCCACTGTGTGTTTTAAGATAGAAATTTTCTTTCTTCAGAAGAAAATGCCCTATTTTCCTCACACACTGCCTTACCCTGGCTGCTCCAAGTTTGTGTTCAATGACCACTTAATAATTTACTGCTTTGCAGGAGAACCAGGGGCAGCTGGCATTAAAGGAAGCCCAGGGTCCCCAGGAAGTGCTGGTCTTCCAGGATTTCCAGTAAGATTTCATGGTTTTGAAGCTTTATTTAGGTTCAGTTTGGAGCACTCTGGAGATAATGGTTGCTGTCCATATAAGTTGTCAGTTTGGTGCCTCAGAAGGAGGCTTACTTAATAGTAAAGCGCTTGGTTGATACTTTTGGATTGAATGAATTAATGAATGTTGTGTGAATGAATAAGTGAATTCATGAATTTATCATCATTTCAAATGGTATCAGAGACAGAAAGTAGATCAGTGGTTCCCTGAGGCTGAGGTTGGGCATAGGGGTGGACGGCAAGTAGATCTGAGGGAATTTGGAGGGGTGATAGAAATGTTTTAACACTGGATTGTGGCGATTGCAACACAATGTGTAAATTTACTAAAAATCATTTAGTTGTAGTCTTACAAAGGATTCCTTTTATGATATTTATACTTTAATATAATTGTTAATAAATTAAAATCAGAAAGTTGTATTTGGATAAATGCATTTAAATCAAATTATCCTTGGATGCATATTGTGGGGCTTCCCTGGTGACTGAAACAGTGAAAGAATCTGCCTGCAATGTAGGAGGCCTGGATTTGATCCCTGGGTCAGGAAGATCCCTCATAAAAAATCATAAAAAATTTAAAACCAGAAAGTTATGTTTGGATAAATGTATTTGAATCAAATTATCCATGGATGCATATTAAAATTTATCAGTATTCAAACATAATCTGAATTATAATGATGGTGGCATCATATTGAATTATATTATTATAGGTGTTGCATTGAATTATCCTAACTGAAGTTTTTTTATAGTTTTGGAGGTAAAAATAAAGCCAAAAAGCTTGACATACTTGTGGGTCAAAGAAAGTGTCTGGAAAATAATTCATGTCCATTAAAATTGAAAAGTTCTTACTGACATTTTTTTAAGATTGACAAGAACAACTGTACCCAAGGCAATGCAGACATTTCTCTACTACCCTAGGGATTCCCAGGTGCTCAGGGTCAGCCAGGACTTAAAGGAGAAAAAGGTGAAGCATCTCAGCCAGAGGGACAAGTGGGTGCCCCAGGGGATCCAGGACTCCGAGGACACCCTGGAAGAAAGGGCTTGGATGGCATTCCTGGAACTCCGGGAGTGAAAGGATTACCAGGACCTAAAGGAGAACCGGTTGGTACTCAGCAACTTTTTCCAAATTACCTTCCTTCTGAATGAAGGGCTCTAAAGTTAAGACATCAGCTGATCTTGTTTCAAAAAATTATTGGAATTTCAGCACAGTTCATCCCTCAAACCAGAACAAATATTTATAGTATTTTGACAAAATAAATATGTAGCACTCAATATCTTTTTTTCTCAATGATGTTTTCAGCCCAAATAAAATTCCACATTGACAATGATCTTGTCTCATACACAAGTAATAATTCCACATTTGTATCAAATGAGTTTATAGGGAAGTTCAGAAAATGATTAGTGACAGAAAGTTTTAGTCAGTATTTTGGGGACATTGTTCATTCTTTTAAGTAAAAATAAATGCCTGAAAGGATAAAATATTTAGTGTAATCAAAAAAATCTAAAGTGTTGTCATTTACAGTACTTAAGCTTGTATAAATCCTATCTTTTCATGTATAAAATCTCTCACATGTTCAAGTGAGAGGTTCTTACTGACCTTTATTTTTAAATGTTATAGAGGCAGAGGCCGACCACTTATCACATATATCTGAGAGGTTCACAAGGCATGCTACTCAGCGTGTTTCATGAAATACCAGTTACTCCAAGGCTTATCAGTGTCATCCAATCAAAAGTGTTCTACCTTGAACAGGGAAACTTGGAAACAATTTAAAGCTTCATTCACAAACCCTTTAATATGAGAATATGAATTGACTCCCCAAATGTAGATATGATATGCAATCTTTCCTACATCTCTTTGTGTACAAAACCCTCTTTGGCCAGAGCAGCTAGCAGTTCCAATGTTTCAGACTCATCTTTGGCAAACTGCCAGCTGTCCCTCCAAGGCAGTAGTTATGCTTAAAAAGGGCTGGAGTACAGAATTCTTTTGTTCTAGCATTAATACAGTCCATGAAAATGAAAGTGATAGTCACTCAGTCGTGTCCGACTCTTTTCGACCTGTAGCCTGCCAGGTTCTCCTGTCCATGGAATTCTCCAGGCAAGAATACTAGAGTGGGTTGGCATTCCTTTCTCCAAGGGATCTTCCCTTCCTGGGGATCAAACCTGGGTCTCCTGCACTGCAGGCAGATTATTTACCATCCGAGCCACCAGGGAAGCCCAATATAGTCCGTATGATGCTCCTATTTACATCTCCCTATTTTTTTTTATTAGTTCTTATTATGTCCCAGAAAGTAAGGGAGTATCGAGGAACTGTTTTGAGTCTTACACCCTGCCATCTTAAAAGAAGGACTACTTAGCCACCTGTTGACATTGAACAATGAAAGTCCTGTCAGATGGGCTTCTCTGGTGGCTCAGAGAGTGAAGAATCTGCCTGCAATGTTGGAGACCTGGGTTTGATCCTTGGGTCAGGAAGATCCCCTGTGGAAGGGAATGGTTTCCCACTCCATTATTCCTGCCTGGAGAATCCCATGGACAGAGGAGCCTCGCAGGTTACAGTCAAACATGACTGAGTGACTAACACTTTCACTTTCACTTGGGGGGAAAGAGGAACTTCAATTATTTTGTCAAATTCAACTTTAAAAGATACAACTCATTTTCAAAGCTAGAGATGATGAAATTAACAAAAGATTTGAGAAAAAATTAGTACAGATTCAATATCTCCTCTGTAATGAAGATACCTGGTGAAAACCAATCAAATGATGATTTGCCGTACTGGGTTTATTTTAGAAATGTGGCATTAACATGAATGTCAACTCTGATGCCCTTTGCATCGTTGGCCAATCTGAGGTGAGATTTCTGGGCTGTTACATGCGTAGCATTCCATTATAGGACATCTCAAGTGGGACTTGAGAGCGTTAATGACATGTTGCTGGATCCCAAAAGGCAGGAAACAACAGACATCATTCAGTGCTTATTTTAGAACAATGCCTTCAATAACAACTGCCTTTTAATTCAGGATCTTCTCAATGATGACCTAACTGGTATTCATATTCATGTGAGATTGTGTAAGGAGATACTGGATGAATCACTATACGAACATATTCCTATTGATACAGGCCCTGAGTGGTGAGAAGGGGGACCCAGGTCTTCCAGGGGATCCTGGTATCCCTGGGTCCCCAGGACCCATAGGACCGGCTGGACCATCAGACTATGGACCACAGGGAGAGCCTGGTCCAAAGGGCACCCAAGGACTTCCTGGAGCCCCTGGACCACCTGGAGAAGCCGGTTGGTTAGTTTTCTTTCCAGTCCTGTTTTCCTGTGGAGTGGGTTGATGGTTCCTAGAGCTAGAAGGAATGTAACTCTCCCAAGACTAGTGAATATCTAGAAATTGACTTCTAATAAGAAGACCGTGTCAACTTATAGACTCTGGGAAAGAACATGGAGGCTGTGGTAGAGAGCAATGTTACTGAGCAATGCAGCTGAAATTTCCTAGGAATAGTCTATATCCATTCCTGATATAGAGAAATGGAATGAATAGATCCTAAGAGATGAGTGGAAGTCAGGTATGACAAACAAAGGGGAGGCAGAGACCTGTAGGATTGACCTTGAGAAGCCTCTTCCTAGCCCCAGGGCCCACTCATATTATTGCAATTTGTTCTTTTTGATCCGTAACCTCATAAATGGCTTATGAATAAAACTTCAAAATATCTAAGGCAAATGAAGAAAAGTTGTATTGACAATAGTCATAAAGTGCCATTAACTTTAGGATCTATGTGTACTGAACATAGCTGTGGTATTCAGGAGGGATTGGACCCTCATGTTTACCCGTGATGGAAAACATGGCTGAAAAGGAGAATTTCCTGTTACTGACAGTGTTAAGTAATGTTGCATTGGTAATTTTTTACTTCTAAAATCACTTTAGTGATTCAGTACCAGTGGTCTCCAAATCTTTTTATAGCATCCCTCACCAGGAATAAGATTTTGAGTGCAGCATCCCCTGTAGTATTCACATACATTTATATGTACATTCCTCGAACAACACTATATGGGAGTTAGGGGCACCAATGTTCCATGTGTATAACTTAGAATCAGGCTTTCTGTGTGTAGCTCCTCCCTATCTGTATAGTTCAACCTAGCCTGTCATGTAGTACTCTAATATTTACTATTGAAAAAATCTGCCAATGAGTGGACCCTTGCAGTTCAAACCCATGTTGTTCAAGGGTCAACAGTACATTATAAATTGCATGCATGCATTTCTGTCCATACACATATGTAAAGCTTATTTTATCATTATATTGTTATATGAGTTATATGAGTATTTTTTTCTGCACCTACTTTAAGGCTCATATTCTAATCCAAAGATTGACACACTATAGCAGACCACAGTCTAAATCTAGCCCACCACCTACTTATGTATAGTCTACAAGCTCAGAGTGGTTTTTATATTTTCAATTTATTGGAAAAATTTTTTTGAATAATATTTCATGACGTAAAAATTATAGGCAATACAATAGACACTAAAAGTTGTATTTCCTATTAAGTTTTATTGGCACACAGATTGTTCCTCACTATTCTCACACTAGGAAAGTAAAGTTATTGCAACAGAGACACATCTGGACCATAAACTCCAAATTATTTACCATCTGTCCCTTTAACAAATAGGTTTACCTCCTTCTAATTCATCTTCAAATCCTCCTCTGTTCTTTCAAAGGGAATATCATCATCAAATTTCTCCCATCACATTACTGTAAACTTATCTTTTCTATAAATATATGAATATATGGGTGATTCTGATCAGTAACAATTGTTTTAATATTAGCCTCTGTTTTCAGAGGGCTTATCTAGTGGCTCAACAGTAAAGAATCTGCCTGCAATGCATGAGAATCAGGAGACCCAGGTTCAACCCCTGGGTTGGGACAATCCCCTGGAGGAGGGCATGGCAACCCACTCCAGTATTTTTCCTGGGAAACCCCATGGACAGAGGAGCCCGGCAGGCTATGGTCCTTGGGGTTGCAAAAAGTTAGACACAGCTGAAGCAACTGAACATGCACACACACACGCACTTTGGTCAGAACATTATCTCAAATCTTTCCCTGGGAGGCAGTCATTATTTCTTCAACCTGTAAGGAACTCAGGTTAAAAAACATGCTCAAGCTCATAGACCTTACAAAGAGCAGGGCCAAGATTCAAGCCCAATTCAACTTGTCAGGCCTCACTTCGTGCTTTATTCAGTAAACCATACTGTCTTCCTGTGAAAACTAGTCACCCAATAAATAAATACCCTGCCAGTATTCACTAGCAGTTAGGCTGAATTCCATATTATCAATATTTTTTTTAGAATAGGTTCTCTTTTAATAGATCAGCATGTTGGACTATTAACTAAAACAAGGCTTAACCAATAACAGATGCTTATAAATATTTGTCAATTGAATAAGAGAGTTTCTATGAGCTGGTCGTCCTTAAGCCAGGTTTGAAGCCTATGGAAGCAGAGATTATTTTTTATATCCCTTGGGGTATGTTTATGAATCCCTTATAATTATGTTTTTCCCTTCTGAACAAATAAAAACTTCAATATGCAAACCAATCTTATGCTGTACATTTTCTTAAGGTCCTGAGGGAGAAACTGGTGTTTCTATACCAGTCCCAGGGCCCCCAGGACCCCCTGGGCCTCCAGGCCGTGCTGGTCCCCGGGGTCCACCTGGTGAGTATCCCCTTTGCCACGCCTGGTACATGGGAGAAAATGGCACCCTGACTCTCCTGGCTAAAACTCTCCCATTAGAAGGAAAACAGATTCATTGGCTCCAATAAAGAGCTTAGGTCACAGGGGACAAGCCAACAGACAGGAGACTTGCTGTTGTCCTTTGAGGTTATCTGGACTATTCCCATTAGTACTTCTGACTCCAAAAGAGAATTGATACAATTCCTTAAGAGGGACTGGAGAGAAGAACAGACTTCCTGGATTTTTGGTGGAGGAACAAGCAATGTGAACTGCTGGTTGATTGGGACAGTTCCCATAGCTTCTTCATTTGAAAGCTTAACTTTTTTGCCAACATCATCTAAAACTTAACATTACATTCATGGTGGGGCGTGGGGGCATATAGTTCAAGACATCAAAAATAATTCATTTTAGAAGTTAAATTATATTTTCAAAATTATTTACAATATTGCATATTAATGCATATATGTAGACTCCAGAAAAATGGTACTGGTGATCCTATGTGCAGGGCAACAAAGGAGATGCAGACATAAAGGTCAGACTTTTGCACACAGTGGGGAAAGAAGGTGGGATGATTTGAGAGAGTAGCATTGAAACAAGTACATCACCATATGTAAAATAGACAGCCAGTGGGAATTTGTTGTATGATGCAGGAACCAAAGCCACTGCTCCGTGACAACCTAGAGGGATCGGATGGGGTGGGGGGTGGGAGGGAGATTCGAGAGGAAGGAGACAGGTGTATACCTATGGCTGATTCATGCTGATGTAAGGCAGAAACCACCACAATTTATAAGGTAATTATCCTCCAATAAAAAATAAAAATTTTTTAAATTACTTGTGCTTCCTAATGATAAGCTCATTAGATAGGAATGGGTAGGAAGTTGGGGTTATTATTTCTTAATTTACAAAAAGGTCTGGAATAATGCAGAAACAAACATCTTGTTTTATGGCAAGATACAGGGAAGGTGCTGACATGGATGTCTGTGTGTTTTCAAGGTATCCCTGGATCCACAGGAGAATGTGATCTGGGTCTCCCGGGGCCTGATGGTGAACCAGGAATTCCAGGAATTGGATTCCCTGGGCCTCCTGGACCTAAGGGTAAGTTTTCAAAAAATTTTAAACACAAGGTTCATTGTGGATATTTATAAAATGTAAACACATGTAATGAATAGCATAGGAAATATCCATTAAATCCTTCAAAATGATGTTTTCCACTAGTCTTAAATGGGGAAAAAAATCTTAAAATAATTTTAAGCAAAAAAGGAAGAATTCACATTTTATGCAGTCTCATCTCAATCGTATTTTTTAAAATGCAAGAAAAAAACTGGACGGAAATTCACCAAAATGGTAATAATGATTCTTTCTGATTGTGGGATTGTAAGAAATTTATTCTTCTTAATAGATACCTATACTTTGTTGTTGTTCAGTCACTCAGTCATGTCCAACTCTTTCAACCCCATGGACTGCAGCATGCCAGGTTTCCCCGTCCTTCACCATCTCCCAGAGTTTGCTCAAACTCATGTCCATTGAGTCAGTGATACCATCCAACCATCTCATCCTCCTTTGCCCCCATCTCCTCTTGCCCTCAGTCTTTCCCAGTATCAGGGTCTTTCCCAATGAGTCACTGCTCACATCAGATAGCCATGTAAAAATTCATTTGGCTGTGCACTGTATGTGAAATATACTTTTTAAAAAAGGCAGCCAAACTGTCAATCAGTATCAGTGGTTTAAACTAGAATTGCCAGAATTTAGTGGCTCTAAACAACAAAAATATAGAAGGTAATTTTTTTAAACTGGGAACCAATGTAGTCTAATTTGGAATTTACTTTTTTAAAGTGCTAATTTAGCAGTTGTCTTTCTCATTTCTCAAGCTTTCGTGAAAACTCCTAAGGCTGCTTGCCTTGCAAAAGCACTTTAAGATGAGAGAGCTACTGCGTAGGCTCTTTTAAGCCTTATCTTACAACCTTTATTATTTTTTCTCTAGGAGACCGAGGGTTTCCAGGAACCAAAGGATCACCAGGTTGTCCTGGAGAAATGGGAAAGCCAGGCTTACCTGGAAAGCCAGGCCTCCCAGGAATCAAGGTCTTGGAGAATTAAAATTTAAACTAATATGGGGGAGAAGAGGAGCAATTACGGTTGGCCAGTTCATATGCCCCTGCCAGTCAGGATGCTCTGTGTGCATAAATTGCCAATATATTTGTAGATGACGAAGATATTGATTTTTTTAAGTTTCTTTAAATTATTCCTCCCCTTTAGAAAGGAGATAGAAGGTGTAAGAATACCAAGTTGCCTCTCTATTTCTTCCTTAATCTTCAGAAGCATTTGGAGTTCTTAAAATGGGAAAACTTTAGAAACCAACATGAATAGCTATGAGAAAAACTATCAAAAGGAGAGATATCTAGACTGTAGAAAATTCCACAGTGTTCTTAACAAGTGGAGGCTAGGAAGAATTAGTAAGCACAATTTTATTTAAAAAGTCAGCAACTAGAGTTGAAAAGGGGAAATGGATGAAAGGGTGGAGACTATGCAAAAAGGGATGTAGAACCTCCATCTTGGAGATATTATTTTCAAATAAATAGCTCTAAAGACCAGTCTATAGTCAGTAAGGATTTGAAAGCATGATGCAGTGAAACTAATATCATTTTTGTGCCCTAGGGAGAGCCAGGACTAGCCATGCCTGGAGAACCCGGAGCACCAGGTTTGCCAGGAGAAAGAGGCAGCTCTGGGGAAACTGGAGAAATTGGACTCCCTGGACTTCCGGGTCTCCCTGGAGTTCCAGGAACTGGGGGGCTTGATGGACCACGAGGTACAATAGCAAGTATGGTTACCTTTTCCCACTGTGAGCTCAGCTACAATGCTGCCATTTGAGTGTGTAAGTGCTCTACAAGTGAAGAATTCTTCTCAAACTTCTAGCTCAATAAATAGAATGTGGGAGGCTTAATTATTTTTTCCATTCAACTTTCCATTCCATTGCTGCCCTACCTTTGTTCCCTCTTTTTCCCTTCCTTCCTTCTTTTCTTTTAACCAGTGTCCTCTGTATTAGACACAGGACTATGGTACTATCAATGGTAATAAATATAAGTTCCATTCAGGGGGGGAAAGTTATAGGAGAATGACTGGAATCGCAATACTAAGACCTTGAGTTTGGCATCTTATTGTGTTTTGGGCTCTATTTTGCAGGGGATCCAGGGAAGCCCGGGCCACCTGGAGAAAGAGGACCCCCAGGAATGTGCACAGAGGGTCCCATGGGAGCTCAAGGACTTCCAGGCTTAAATGGATTGAAAGGGCAACCAGGTAGGGGGAGGCCCTTGAAACCAATCACCAGGTGGGCAAGTGACATGGGACTCCTACTCTGAGCTTTGCTGCCTGACATGAGAACTGTCCAGTAAAAAGTCCTGACCACTGTTCAGTGGGAAAAGTGATTTCAAAAACAGAAACCTGTTGTCATAGATTCATTGCAGTGAATACCATCGATAGAGTACGAGACCTGAAATTACTATAGTAAAATTGGTCTATGTCTTGTATGCAAGAAAATATGAACACTGAAATTATATACAGATATATATTTACATATATATACATATAAACTCTCAAAAATATTTTACCTTGAATACTTTCATACATACATTAAAGTGGTAAATGTATCCTAATTATTGAAACAGAGTGAATGTATACAAACTAGAACATATAGTCAGTTGCTTTACAAGCAACATAAAAGAATATGAAAATAAATCTAATTATGAAGATGAGGTGGTCATGGGGAATTTACTATCTTTTTGGCTTCTCTCAACCAGGTTTGTGAACTATTTCTGGGGAAAAAAAATCCTTTAGGACTCAGCTACCACACTTCTAATATGATCACAAGCAAAATTTTAGCCAAAATGTTCATTGTTGTAGTGGTGCTATCATTGTTTCCAGAAGCATCTGAGACTTGCCAGATGAGTGGTTCAGTACCAATCCTGCAGGTTAAAGACTGAGCCACAGTCAGAAAGTGCATTCCCAAGATGTGCCTGCAGGACTAGAAAATAAATCTAAATTCTAGACTATCATCACTTCATGAAGCATTGAAACACAGAATCTTAAAGCCAGAAGGGATTTTTGAATTCCACAAAAGGGGACCTAAATCAATCAATTAAATCAATCATTAGATAAGTGTGTGATTTGCTCAAATCACAGAGCTAAGTATTTACAGCTGTGAAATATATCTGGAGTTGGTGGGGAAAGCAGTTGTGTGTTCATTTTTTCATTCATTCATTTATATACAGGCAGAAGAGGTGAAACAGGGCCAAAGGGAGACCCAGGTATCCCGGGCTTGGATAGGTCAGGATTTCCTGGAGAACCTGGACTACCAGGAACGCCAGGTCACCGAGGGGAGATGGGACCACCTGGTCCAAAAGGATATCCAGGAAATCCAGGATTTTTAGGGCCACCAGGTACCCTTGCTTTTGTTATTCTTCTTCCCTTGTTTTCCACATTTTCCTTTTAAGTTACTGTTGTTTAGTCAGTCGTGATTCCACTTGTTTGCCTTAGCATGAATAGAATGCTAGATTTCTAATTTAAAAAAAAAATAGATATGCAACAAATAACAAATGTTTACTGTATAGCACAGGGAACCATACTTAATATCTTGTAATAACCTATAATGGAAAATAATCTCAAAAATGATATATATGTATATGTATGACTGAATCACCTTGCTATGCACCTGAAATGTTGTGAGTCGACTATACTTCAATAAAATATATATAAAGAAAAAAATAAAAACTCACAACAACAAAAACAAGCAAAAAAAGACTTTAAGACCTGTAGCAATAAAACTCCGAGAAGAAAAAAAAAATTACAAATTCAATCTCTTCACTTCTTATAGATCTATTCAGACTTCCTATTTCTTCTTGAGTCAATTTTGGTAATCTGTGCCTCTCTAAGAATTTGTCCTTTTTGTCTAAGTTATCTAATTTTGTGGCATATCATGGTTCATAGTATTCCCTTATAACTCATTTTATCGCACCAATTTTTATGCTTTGTATATTTGGGGGAGAATGTTTCAACAGTCTTCTCATGGTATAAGGACCTCGCTGATCTCTCCTCAAGAGAAGAGCCCAGAACAGCATGACATATATACACGACCATGTGTAAAATAGGTGGCTAGTGGGAAGTTGTGGTATAGCCCAGGGAACTCAGCTCGGTGCTCTGTGATGACCTAGAGGGTTGGAATGTGGTGGGTTGGGAGGGAAGCTCAAAAGGGAGGGAATATGTGTATACTTATAGCTGATTCCTTTTGTTGTGCAACAGAAACTAATATAACACTGTAAAACAATTATACTCAAATTTTTAAAAGTTTTTAAAGGAAATTGAAAAAGGACTCAATCTGCTAATTAATCTTTCATTTATACTATTGAGCCTGTAGTATATGCCATCACTATTCCAGGCCCTAGAGACACATTGCTGAATAAGACTCCACCTCTGACAGTGGGGACACAATAACAAATACATTGAAGAACTAAATTCATCTAGAGACAAAGGTTGTGAAGGAAGTAAGATAAGGGAATATAACAGAAAGTTATTGATCAAAGGTTGGGAGGAGGAAAGGCTCCTGAACTTCAGCCATAGTCTCTCCTCACCCACAACTGTGATGTACTATCAATGACTTCTACATCTGTGATGTAAGAAAAAGGCCATTTCCTGACCCATCTCCTAGACTATTATGATTATTTTCCTATTTACAGAAACCATTTTTTCAACTCTCTTTCCTCTAAGTATACTTTATTTTATGGAGTATTTGCTTTTCTCATTATTTACAACGTGTGCTGCCTTGTGTTAATTTCTTTCCACAGGTGAAAAAGGAATAATGGGGATGATGGGGTTTCCAGGCCACATTGGTCCCCCAGGGCCTCCTGGGAACCCAGGCACCCCAGGACAGAGGGGTAAGTGATGGAGTATCTTCCAGCTATTAAAAGGTATGAACAATATTCATTTAATTAGCAGAAACATGAATTATATTTTATTCTTTGAGGAGAAAGTATTTCTGAGGGAATCATGTATTTAATTTTGCAGTTTTCTGTATTCCTTTTTCTCATTTGAATAGAGGCATATTTTTCTCCCTATAGGCTTTGACCACTGCCCTCATGTGGCTGCCTGTTTGGGAGCAACTATTCATCAAGTTCTTAGCCCTATTAACCTTTTTTGGTTTATTTGTCTTGTTTTATGATCAGCACTGTTAGCTTTAGAATCCTCATGGACTTTTAAAGAATTAAGGGACTGATGCTGTTATTCCTGTCTTTTAGGGAGCTTTGGAATTCCAGGAGTAAAGGGCGCAAGAGGACCCCCAGGAACCAAGGGGGAGCAGGGAGAGAGAGGAACTCCCGGGTCTCCCCAGATATTCCACTTAGTGGGGGACAAAGGGGAGCCAGGACTCAAAGGTAAAGACTTCTTTACAGCTAGACCAGAACATCAGAGCTGATTCTAGGACTAAGAAATTATCCAGGAAAATCCCTTTAGTTGACAAAAGAGCACCGTGAGGCCCAGGGTTTAATTTTGCACCCAAGCGCACAAAGCCGGTTGATGGCTGAGTTCCACTAGAACTGGGTTTTGTGCACTTTAACAATAATACATCGCCTCTTTAATCATAACTTTTTATTTCTAAGTTAATTCTGCATTTCAGTCTGCTGTCTTTAAACTGTCACCAGTCAATTTTTAGATTCTAAGCCTCAAAGCCCCCCTTTGGCCAAGAATGGTGAAAATGAAACCTTTAGAAAACTCCACATAAAAAACTTCCCTGGCTGGAATAGAAACTTCCACTTCAAATTCTACTCTGTTCTATCAACTGCCAGGATGAATTTTTCTGATTGCATCTAAAAACTGCTTCTCATGCTCAGAGACCTTTGGAGAATAATTACTGAAGAGAAACTGTTTTGATTACAAGTCAGTGACTTTAAAAGGCTGATAATTGTTAGCTACAGCTGTTAAAATTCAAACCCATTCACATTATTTCAAATTATTTAAGCACTTTGTATGACAGGTTTTGTTATATGATCAATGCAATCAATATTAAATCAAAATTTAAGAAAGTTTGCCTTGCAGTCTTCCTGATCAAATTGAGTAACTTTAGTAAAACAGAGAATTGCTGGGTAAAATTAAATGTTTGCAGATCAAACTTATATATCAGGGAAGATAGTGTGCTTGTAGTTGCAAAACCATATCAAGTTTTGGGTAATTTGTAATCAATTTTGAGAAGTCAGATTGTATTCAACAAATATTTACTTATTTTTCTGGTAAGGATTTACAGTCCAAGTAGATTTGATTTTAAAATTCTGTTTAGAATTCTGTAGACCAAGCTGGCAAGCTAAATAGCCATCTCTCCTAGAATTAGGAAGGACTTCACATAAGTGACTTCGACCAGTGTTCTGGAGTGTGATTGAATCCAACTGATTCTCTAACTTAAAAAAATGGCTAAGCATTGGAAAAAACTACGATTTTTTTTCTATAAAGGAAAATGAGCAAGTCAAGGTCTTTGGGATGTGTGCATACTTGCTAAGTCACTTCAGTCATGCCTAACTCTAAGGTCTTTGGGATGGTCCCCCTCTAATCTGCTGTCAAAGAGATAGTTTAGTTATAGGTGCATACAGAATGCACAGAAGACTGTGCTGCCTTTTTAGCAATGAAATAGAAAGTAGTATTAATTTTATAAAACTCCTCTGGAACTGGTCTAAGTCAAGACATAAAAAGAAAAAAAATACTGGCACAAATGTCCAGTCTTCATAAACAAACACTGCTTCACTAAATTATCCTAGATGATTTAGGTAGTGTTGCAAACATTTTGGAAAAAAAATATGAATAGCATATCTGTGCTTGCATAAACTAAATTTGGTTCTAACATCATGAATGCACAATGGAGACTAATTTATAATTAAAAATTGTTTCTGTGAAATATAGAAGGACACATGTTATTTCTATGCTTCTAACAAAGTACAGTATGCATGGAGGCTGTCCTGTATGTTTCCTTTTGGCTTTTCAAACACATAACCAAGGAGCAGACCGTGAACAGCAACAGCAAAAGATCATACTATCTAGACCTTGCTAATTTCAATATGATTCATTTTTTTATCTGAATTTCTGACTTGAAGACATACATTGCAAATAGTGGAAAAGCTATTAAAGGTACAAAAAAGCAGTCTTCCCCTCCTTGAGGAGTCTGCATGGGAGATTTAGGCATACGTGCAAAGAGAAGGAGATGGCAACCCATCCAGTGTCCTTTCCTGGGGAATCCCATGGACAGAGGAGCCTGGTAGGCTACAGTCCGTGAGTCACAAAGAGTCAGATATGACTTAGCAACTACACAACAACAAAAAGAAAATGAATAATACAATAGAACTGTTGTGTTACTTTTAGCAAAGACCTATGATGCCCTTCCCACATGCAGGTACTATTCCAAATTTTACAAATAGTGACTCTTTTAATTCTCACAACAACCCTATGCATAGATGATTGCTATCATCCCATTTTACAGATGGGAAATAGAAAGGTCACTCTGTGTCATTCTGATAGGAAGTGCAGAGATGGACCTCACTCTGATGTGGTTCCAAAGTCCATGCTCATTGAGGGCGAATGGATACATGTGTACGTATGACGGGCTCCCTTCACTGTTCACCTGAAACTGTCACAGCATTGTTTGTTAATCAGCTATCCCCCAGTACAAAATAAAAAGGTAAAAAGCAAAGTCTATACTCAGCCTTCTCACTCTGCCGTCGGCTGGGTACCAAGACACTGAGCTCTGTGGGAGATGAACACAGCAGCAGCTGCTGCTGCTAAGTCACTTCAGTCGTGTCCAACTCTGTGCAACCCCATAGACGTCAGCAGAGAACACCTCAAATGGGGTAGTCAAAGAAGCCTCATGAGCCCAGGAAACTATATTCAATATCCTATAATAAACTATAATGGAAAATAATATGGAAAATAATATATACATATACTACTGAATTACTTTGCTATACAACAGAAATAACACAACATCGTAAATCAATGATACTTCAATAAAATAAATTTTTAAAAAATCCTCCATGAAGGAGAATCTAAATTGTGAGTAGGTTTCAAATAAGCAAGGAATATTCTTGGCTTAAAATCTTTCCAAGTCTCCCCTTGTTTTAAGAATTCAAATTTCTTAGACCAGCATCCAAGTTTCTCTACCACTTGCCCTTTGCCTACCTCTCCAGCCACATAATATTTATCTACTCAACAATTATTTTTATAACCTACTGACTGGGCATTTTACTCTGTCCTGAAGACAGAGGGGTAAACAAAGCGGTGCTAATATCCTGGTCACGAGGAAATTCAGCTCAGTGGAGGAAAGAGACAGTCATGTCTCTGAAATGATTTATATCCAGGGCCAGGTAGTAAATATCTTAGGCTTTGTGGACCACCTGTGACCCTAGCTGCATATTCTTCTCTGGTGTTTCTGTTTGTTTGTTTACAACCCACAAAAATGTGAAAGCCATCCTTGGATCTCCAACCATAAAACATTAAGCCAAATTTGGCCCACAGGCAGTATTTGCCACCCCTTAAAAAACAAACCAAGTGAATAAACCAAACAATACATATTTTAGATTATGGTAAAGGACATATATGGAAAAAAACAAAAGTTACAAAAGAAAAAATTCTAGCCTCTTGCCACTTACCACCCCTTCACACATGTATTTTCTTGTCTAGGAATTCCTGTTCCATTGCATGCTTTCTCCATCCAGCTGGCTCCCACTTGGTCTTCAAGACTGAGCTTAAAAATATCACCTCTTCTTGGGACTTCCCTGGTGGTACAGTGGTTAAGACTCTGTGCTCTCAATGCAGGAGGTCTGAGTTGGTTTCCTGGATGGACAGCTAAGATCCTGCATGCCTCATGGTGCAGCCAAAAATAAAACTTGAATAAAAATTTAAAAATTCCCCCTCCTCTCAGAATTCTTACCTGTAGCACATTGTGCCCATCTCTATTACAGGAACTATCTCACTGGGTGGTGATTTTTTATTTGGCTCTCTCCAATTAAATACTAAAAACCGGGACAAAGGGAATGTGATTTACTTGTCTCCAGTACTCAAAACAGGACCAGTCTATTAATTAGTACTCAATCCATATGTGAATGAATGAATATGTAAGCAGGGAAACTTTCAGACAAAGGAAGTGAATCTGCTTGAGGAAAGGCACAAGCCAGGCCTTGGACTAAGTGCCCATGAAGGGAATTCATCATTAACTCTGTAGGCAAAAGAGAGGCAATGAATCTTTTTCAGCAGGAGAATAATGTGATCAAAACCATGTTTTAGGAAAAGCAGGATGGTGGTGTGGGACTAGTAATTCCAGCATTACCACTAACTGATGGTGTAACTCTAGATTAGTTCATTGACTTCATAGTTCAGTTCAGTTCAGTTGCTCAGTCGTGTCTGACTCTTTGCGACCCCATGAATCGCAGCACGCCAGGCCTCCCTGTCCATCACCAACTCCCGGAGTTTACTCAAACTCATGCCCATCGAGGTGGTGATGCCATCCAGCCATCTCATCCTCTGTCATCCCCTTCTCCTCCTGCCCCCAATCCCTCCCAGGATCAGGGTTTTTTCCAATGAGTCAGCTCTTCGCATGAGGTAGCCAAAGTATTGGAGTTTCAGCTTCAGCATCAGTCCTTCCAGTGAACACCCAGGACTTATCTCCTTCAGGATAGACTGGTTGGATCTCCTTGCAGTCCAAGGGCCTCTCAAAAGTCTTCTCCAACACCACATTCAAAAGCATCAATTTTTTGGCACTCAGCTTTCTTCACAGTTCAACTCTCACATCCATACATGACCACTGGAAAAACCATAGCCTTGACCAGACAGAACTTTGTTGGCAAAGTAATGTCTCTGCTTTTTAATATGCTGTCTAGGTTGGTTATAACTTTCCTTCCAAGGAGCAAGCGTCTTTTAATTTCATGGCTGCAGTCACCATCTGCAGTGATTTTGGAGCCTAAAAAAATAAAGTCTGATGCTGTTTCCACTGTCTCCCCATCTATTTCCCTTGAGGTGATGGGACCGGATGCCACTGACTTCTTTTTTTTTTTTCATTTATTTTTATTAGGTGGAGGCTAATTACTTTACAATATTTCAGTGGTTTTTGTCATACATTGACATGAATTAGCCATGGATTTACATGTATTCCCTATCCCGATCCCCCCTCCCACCTCCCTCTCGACCCGATTCCTCTGGGTCTTCCCAGTACACCAGGTCCGAGCACTTGTCTCATGCATCCAACCTGGGCTGGTGATCTGTTTCAACCTAGATAATATACATGTTTCGATGCTGTTCTCTCAAAACATCCCACCCTCGCCTTCTCCCACAGAGTCCAAAAGTCTGTTCTGTACGTCTGGGTCTCTTTTTCTGTTTTGCATATAGGGTTATCGTTACCATCTTTCTAAATTCCATATATATGTGTTAGTATACTGTAATGGTCTTTATCTTTCTGGCTTACTTCACTCTGTATAATGGGCTCCAGTTTCATCCATCTCATTAGAACTGATTCAAATGAATTCTTTTTAATGGCTGAGTAATATTCCATGGTGTATATGTACCACAGCTTCCTTATCCATTCATCTGCTGATGGGCATCTAGGTTGCTTCCATGTCCTGGCTATTATAAACAGTGCTGCGATGAACATTGGGGTGCACATGTCTCTTTCAGATCTGGTTTCCTCGGTGTGTATGCCCAGAAGTGGGATTGCTGGGTCATATGGCAGTTCTATTTCCAGTTTTTAAGAAATCTCCACACTGTTTTCCATAGTGGCTGTACTAGTTTGCATTCCCACCAACAGTGTAAGAGGGTTCCCTTTTCTCCACAGCCTCTCCAGCATTTATTGCTTGTAGACTTTTGGATAGCAGCCATCCTGACTGGCGTGTAATGGTACCTCATTGTGGTTTTGATTTGCATTTCTCTGATAATGACTGATGTTGAGCATATTTTCATGTGTTTTTTACCCATCTGTATGTCTTCTTTGGAGAAATGTCTGTTTAGTTCTTTGGCCCATTTTTTTATTGGGTCATTTATTTTTCTGGAGTTGAGCTGCAGGAGTTGCTTGTATATGTTTGAGATTAATCCTTTGTCTGTTGCTTCATTTGCTATTATTTTCTCCCAATCTGAGGGCTGTCTTTTCACCTTACTTATAGTTTCCTTTGTTGTGCAAAAGCTTTTAAGTTTCATTAGGTCCCATTTGTTTATTTTTGCTTTTGTTTCTAATATTCTGGGATGTGGGTCATAGAGGAACCTGCTGTGATTTATGTTGGAGAGTGTTTTGCCTATGTTCTCCTCTAGGAGTTTCATAGTTTCTGGTCTTACATTTAGATCTTTAATCCATTTTGAGTTTATTTTTGTGTATGGTGTTAGAAAGTATTCTAGTTTCATTCTTTTACAGGTGGTTGACCAGTTTTCCCAGCACCACTTGTTAAAGAGGTTGTCTTTTTTCCATTGTATATCCTTGCCTCCGTTGTCGAAGATAAGGTGTCCATAGGTTTGTGGATTTATCTCTGGGCTGTCTATTCTGTTCCATTGATCTATATTTCTGTCTTTGTGCCAGTACCATACTGTCTTGATGACTGTGGCTTTGTAGTAGAGCCTGAAGTCAGGCAGGTTGATTCCTCCAGTTCCATTCTTCTTTCTCAAGATTACTTTGGCTATTCGAGGTTTTTTGTATTTCCATACAAATTGTGAAATTATTTGTTCTAGTTCTGTGAAAAATACCGTTGGTAGCTTGATAGGGATTGCATTGAATCTATAGATTGCTTTGGGTAGTATAGCCATTTTGACAATATTGATTCTTCCAATCCTGAACATGGTATATTTCTCCATCTGTTTGTGTCCTCTTTGATTTCATTTCTTTGTGTATAGGTCTTTTTCTTTAGGTAGATATACTCCTAAGTATTTTATTCTTTTTGTTGCAATGGTGAATGGTATTGTTTCCTTAATTTCTCTTTCTGTTTTCTCATTGTTAGTGTATAGGAATGCAAGGGATTTCTGTGTGTTAATTTTATATCCTGCAACTTTACTATATTGGTTGATTAGCTCTAGTAATTTTCTGGTAGAGTCTTTAGGGTTTTCTATGTAGAGGATCATGTCATCTGCAAACAGAGAGAGTTTCACTCCTTCTTTTCCTATCTGGATTCCTTTTACTTCTTTTTCTGCTCTGATTGCTGTGGCCAACACTTCCAAAACTATGTTGAATAGTAGTGGTGAGAGTGGGCACCCTTGTCTTGTTCCTGATTTCAGGGGAAATGCTTTCAATTTTTCACCATTGAGGGTAATGCTTGCTGTGGGTTTGTCATATATAGCTTTTATTATGTTGAGGTATGTTCCTTCTATTCCTGCTTTCTGGAGAGTTTTAATCATAAATGGATGTTGAATTTTGTCAAAGGCTTTCTCTGCATCTATTGAGATAATCATATGGTTTTTATCTTTCAATTTGTTAATGTGGTGTATTACATTGATTGATTTGCGGATATTAAAGAATCCTTGCATTCCTGGGATAAAGCCCACTTGGTCATGGTGTATGAGTTTTTTAATAGGTTGTTGGATTCTGTTTGCTAGAATTTTGTTAAGGATTTTTGCATCTATGTTCATCAGTGATATTGGCCTGTAGTTTTCTTTTTTTGTGGCATCTTTGTCTGGTTTTGGAATTAGGGTGATGGTGGCCTCATAGAATGAGTTTGGAAGTTTACCTTCTTCTGCAATTTTCTGGAAGAGTTTGAGTAAGATAGGTGTCAGCTCTTCTCTACATTTTTGGTAGAATTCAGCTGTGAAGCCATCTGGTCCTGGGCTTTTGTTTGCTGGAAGATTTCTGATTACAGTTTCGATTTCCTTGCTTGTGATGGGTCTGTTAAGATCTTCTATTTCTTCCTGGTTCAGTTTTGGAAAGTTATACTTTTCTAAGGATTTGTCCATTTCTTCCAAGTTGTCCATTTTTTTGGCATAGAGCTGCTGGTAGTAGTCTCTTATGATCCTTTGTATTTCAGTGTTGTCTGTTGTGATCTCTCCGTTTTCATTTCTAATTTTGTTAATTTGGCTCTTCTCTCTTTGTTTCTTAATGAGTCTTGCTAATGGTTTGTCAATTTTGTTTATTTTTTCAAAAACCCAGCTTTTAGCTTTGTTGATTTTTGCTATGGTCTCTTTAGTTTCTTTTGCATTTATTTCTGCCCTAATTTTTAAGATTTATTTCCTTCTACTAACCCTGGGGTTCTTCATTTCTTCCTTCTCTAGTTGCTTTAGATGTAGAGTTAGGTTCTTTATTTGACTTTTTTCTTGTTTCTTGAGGTAGGCCTGTAATGCTATGAATCTTCCCCTTAGCACTGCTTTTACAGTGTCCCATAGGTTTTGGGTTGTTGTGTTTTCATTTTCATTCATTTCTATGCATATTTTGATTTCTTCTATGATTTGTTGGTTATTCAGAAGCGTGTTGTTTAGCCTCCATATGATTGAATTTTTAATAATTTTTTTCCTGTAATTGAGATCTAATCTTACTGCACTGTGGTCAGAAAAGATGACTGGAATGATTTCAGTTTTTTTGAATTTACCAAGACTAGATTTATGGCCCAGGATGTGATCTATTCCGGAGAGGGTTCCGTGTGCACTTGAGAAAAAGGTGAAGTTGATTGTTTTGGGGTGAAACGTCCTATAGATGTCAATTAGGTCTAGCTGGTCCATTGTGTCATTTAAGGTTTGTGTTTCCTTGTTAATTTTCTGTTTAGTTGATCTATCCACAGCTGTGAGTGGGGTATTAAAGTCTCCCACTATTATTGTGTTACTATTAATTTCCTCTTTCATACTTGTTAGCGTTTGCCGTACATATTGCGGTGCTCCTATGTTGGGTGCATATATATTTATAATTGTTATATCTTCTTCTTGGATTGATCCTTTGATCATTATGTAGTGTCCTTCTTTGTCTCATTTCACAGCCTTTACTTGAAAGTCTATTTTATCTGATATGAGAATTGCAACTCCTGCTTTCTTTTGGTCTCCATTTGCATGAAGTATTTTTTTCCAGCCCTTCACTTTTAGTCTGTATGTGTCTCTTGTTTTGAGGTGGGTCTTTTGTAGACAGCATATATAGGGGTCTTGTTTTTGTATCCATTCAGCCAGCCTTTGTCTTTTGGTTGGGGCATTCAACCCATTTACATTTAAGGTAATTATTGATAGGTATGGTCCCGTTGCCATTTACTTTGTTGTTTTGGGTTCACGTTTATACAACCTTTGTGGGTTTCCTGTCTAGAGAAGATCCTTTAGCATTTGTTGAAGAGCTGGTTTGGTGCTGAATTCTCTCAGCTTTTGCTTGTCTATAAAGCTTTTGAGTTCTCCTTCATATCTGAATGAGATCCTTGCTGGATACAGTAATCTAGGTTGTAGGTTATTCTCTTTCATTACTCTAAGTATGTCCTGCCATTCCCTTCTGGCCTGAAGGGTTTCTATTGATAGATCAGCTGTTATCCTTATGGGAATCCCTTTGTGTGTTACTTGTTGTTTCTCCCTCGCTGCTTTTAATATTTGTTCTTTGTGTTTGATCTTTGTTAATTTGATTAATATGTGTCTTGGGGTGTTTCGCCTTGGGTTTATCCTGTTTGGGACTCTCTGGGTTTCTTGGACTTGGGTGACTATTTCCTTCCCCATTTTAGGGAAGTTTTCAGCTATTATCTCCTCGAGTATCTTCTCATGGCCTTTCTTTTTGTCTTCTTCTTCTGGGACTCCTATGATTCGAATGTTGGGGCGCTTCACATTGTCCCAGAGGTCCCTGAGGTTGTCCTCATTTCTTTTGATTCTTTTTTCTTTTTTCCTCTCTGCTTCATTTATTTCCACCATTTTATCTTCTACCTCACTTATCCTATCTTCTGTCTCCATTATTCTAATCTTGGTTCCCTCCAGAGTGTTTTTGATCTCATTTATTGCATTATTCATTTTTAATTGACTTTTTTATTTCTTCTAGGTCCTTGTTAAACATTTCTTGCATCTTCTCAATCTTTGTCTCCAGGCTATTTATCTGTAACTACATTTTGTTTTCAAGATTTTGGATCATTTTTATTATCATTATTCTAAATTCTTTTTCAGGTAGATTCCCTATCTCCTCCTCTTTTGTTTGACTTGGTGGGCATTTTTCATGTTCCTTTACCTGTTGGGTATTTCTCTGCCTTTTCATCTTGTTTAGATTGCTGTGTCTGGAGTGGGCTTTCTGTATTCTGGAGGTCTGTGGTTCCTTTTTATTGTGCAGGTTTCACCCAGTGGATGGGGTTGGACGATTGGCTTGTCAAGGTCTCCTGGTTAGGGAAGCTTGTGTTGGTGTTCTGGTGCGTGGAACTAGATTTCTTCTCTCTGGAGTGCAATGGTGTGCCCAGTAATGAGTTTTGAGATGGGTCTATGTGTTATGTGTGACCTTGGGCAGCCTGTATGTTGACGTTCAGGGCTATGTTCCTGTGTTGCTGGAGAATTTGCGTGGTATGTCTTGTTCTGGAGCTTATTGGCTCTTGGGTGGTGGTTGGTTTCAGTGTAGGTATGGAGGCTTTTGGGTGGTCTCTTATTAGTTAATGTTCCATGTAGTCAGGAGTTTTCTGGTGTTCTCAGGTTTTGGGCTTAAGTCTCCTGCCTCTGGATTTCAGTTTTATTCTTCCAGTAGTCTCAAGACTTCTCCAACTATACAGCACTGATAATAAAACTTCTAGGTTAATGGTGAAAAGATTCTCCACCGTGAGGGACACCCAGAGAGGTTCACAGAGTTACATAAAAAGAGGAGAGGGAGGAGGGAGATAGAGATGAGCAGGAGGAGAAAAAGGGGGACTCAAGAGGAGAGAGACACATCTACGCAGTTATCTGTTCCCAAAGTGTTCTCCATAGCCCAGACACCCAGAAAGATTCACAGAATTGGATTGGGAAGAGAAGGGGAAAGGAGGAAATAGAGGTGTTCTGAGGTAGAAAAGAGAGAGTCAAAAGTGGGAGAGAGTAATCAACACACTACTGAATAGAAATGAGAACTGAATATTGGATTCTTAAATGTCTAAAATTTATATCCCATACTAAAAAACACAGATTAAAAATCTAGCATAGAGGTTAGACTCTTTAAAATACAATATATAAAAACAAAAACAAAAGCACCAAAAAAATTTATAAATATATATGAAGTTCGGTTTAAAAATAGGGCTTCTCTCTTTTTTTTTTTGCAAGGTTATATTGAAATGAAAATGAAAATTAAGGAATAATAGAGGAGTATTAGAGGACTTTAAAAGGAAATAAGAAAAACAAGAAAAAGAAAAACAAGAAAAAAAATAAGAAATAAATTTTTTTCCCTAATTAAAAAAATCATAAAAATACATGAAAATGAATGTTAAAGAGTAATGGGGGAGTAATAGGGAATTTTGAAAGAGAATAATAGAGAAAAAATAAAAAAGAAAAGGAAAGAAAAAAAATTTTTTTAATTAAAAAATATATATATATATCTAGGAATTTCTCTGGAGCTGTTGCGGTCAGTGTGGGTTAGGTTCAGTTTCAGATAGCTCCTTGTTCCAGCTTACACTTCTCGATATCTATAGGCCCCTTCCTTCCAGTGTAGTTGGTGTTTCCTACAGGGATTTTAATCTGTTGCACCGGTCCTTTCTAAAGCGGTTCCCTTTGTTTATTTGGTTTCTGTTTGCCGTCTCTTCAGTGTCTAATTTCCGCCCTGACACAGGCGGGCAGAGGTGGTCTCTCATTTAGGTTGCTAGTTCAGTCCTGCAATGGGAGGGCGGGGTGCTGCAGACAGATACCGCTGTGTGTGGGGAGCACTCACCGTGTTCCAGCCACACTGGGTTTGTCCCCGCTCACGGATGTCTGTGCTTTCCCCGTCTACACTGCTCAGGCTCCAGCTGCTCTATAGGGAGCGTGCCCTGCGCTGCGCGCGGTTCCAGTTTTCGGGTACTCCACAAAAGCGCGGACTCGGTTGTGCCTGCGTTTTGTGCCTTCCCCGGCCTGAGCAGCTTAGGCAGCCAGGAGCTTGACGGGCGCACTCTCCCTGGGTGCGGCACACCCTCTCCCCTCCTCGGCCCCAGCCTCAGTTTCTGCGTGCGCAGGTCGGGTGCCAGCGGCTTGTGTTTGTTCTCAGGAGCTGGCATCTAGCCGCGACCCTCCCGGCGGCGGATGTCAACCATCCAGAATCTCAGGAAGTCTTTGGATAGAAGCTGGAGGCCTGTTTGCAGTGTGGGAGGGGATGCCGTTTCTGGGGCCGAGTTTGCCCCTTTCCCCTCCCCGCTGCCTCCTACCTCCGGCGGGGATGGGCCGGCCCGCAGCCGGCTAGCTCTTCTCTGGAGTTTCTCAGTCCCTTTGTTTTGCGAACGGCCGGCAGTGTGTTGGGCCGGTTAATTTTCTCTCTTGCTATCCCACAGTTTAAAAAAGCTCCCTCGGATCAGGGCCTTCGGGCCTGGTCCTTGCCCTAAGCAATTCCGCCCGCTCCTCTCCATTCCGTCCCCACTTGCTGGTGGCGGATGCGGGCGTCTGGGGTACTTTTCTGCTGGGAGTTGCTTTTAGGCATGTAATCTGTGGGCCTTATTTAATTTTTCCTCCCACTTAGGTTGCCCTCCGAGATTTGAAAACTTCCCCCAGACCCGCCAGTGCGAGGGTTTCCTGGTGTTTGGAAACTTCCTCTATTAAGACTCCCTTCCTAGGACGGGTCTCCGTCCCTAGATCTTTTGTCTCCTTTTTATCTTTTATATTTTGTCCTACCTCCTTTCGAAGACAATGGGTTGCTTTTCTGGGTGCCTGATGTCCTCTGCTAGCGATCAGAAGTTGTTTTGTGAAATTTGCTCAGTGTTCAATTGTTCTTTCGATGAATTTGTAGGGGAGAAAGTGATCTCCCCGTCCTATTCCTCCGCCATCTGGGCTCCTGCCATTGACTTCTTAAGGGGTCTCAGTTTTCTCATCTCTCCACCCAATCTGGAAAGGCTCAAGAATTCATTGAGATTGCCTGAAGGTTAAATCAGATAACTAAAAGAAAATAATGTCTTCCATAAACCAGTTACTTGATAAATTATAGTTGTAATAGATGGATTAAGAATGCAGTAGTCCAAATAAGAGTAGTGTATTAGATGATCCTGTCATTAATTAAAAAAAAAAAAAGAGGGACTTCCCTGACGGTCCAGTGCTTAGGAATCTGCCTTACAGTGCAAAGTACATGGGTTTGATCCCTGGTCAGGGAGCTAAGATCCCACATGCCACAGAGCAACTCAGCCTGTGTGCTACAACTACTGAGCCCTTGCACCGCAAATAGAGAATCTGTGTGCTGTAATGAAAGATCCCCCATGACACAAGGAAGATCCCACATGCCACAGCTCAGACCCAACAAATATAATAAATAAATATTTTTTAATTTATAATAAATTTTATAAATATAATATATATTTATAATTATATATAAATATAATAAATATTTTAAAAATATTTATAATAAATAAATATTTTTTTAAAAAAAGAAAAGAGCTGTATTTAGGCCACTAATTCCTAAAATGTTGGTTTAAAGTGTAAACATTGTGATAATTGCTGGTGTTCTTTGAGAACATGACCTAACTCATGCCAGGAACTGTCCTAATGTTTTTTATGTGTTATCTCATTTAATCATCTTTTTAAATGAAATATAAGCCCAAATCTGCCCATGCTCTTAACAAATATTCTATGTATAACAATAGCTCATAAATTTTTTTTTTTAGCTCGTAAGTTTTAATCAGGATGTGGAAAAATCTGATAGAATTTTAACCTGTGTGTTTAATACATGGTTTTTAACTTTAGGACTTGCAGGAAAGCCTGGTGAGAAAGGAAACAGAGGCAATCCAGGGTTACCGGGTATAAAAGGACTCCCAGGGCTTCCTGGACCAGCAGGACCACCAGGTATGGCTGATTCCCTAATATAAATATCAGGTATTAAGTTTTCCTAGACCTAAATATAACAAAAGAGTGTTTCTAGAATATGAATTCTGCCCCAACAGTGTTCCAACAGAAATCTGCTTCTTATAATTTAACCAAATTGTGGTCAGCCTGCATTAACTAAAAATATTAACCTACATGAAGTTCTATTTTGCATTCAAAATGTTATTTTGAAATTGCTGGTATATATTACAAGCTATCATTTATTACAATATCATATATCCTGGAAGAAAGTAAGAAAACGCTTTAGAGGCCTCTTTCTATTTTAAACAAGTTATTCAGTTTGCAAAGTCATTTTTCAAATAAATAAATTAGTCCCCTATTCCCCATGACATCACTGATGAAATATATTACATGGTAATAAAATTTCCTTGTTGTATTTGGAAATCTATTACTGTATTGTCACAGTAGCCCCTTCTTTCCTGCTGGCCTTGGTCCTAGGATGATTTTGATGTTTGAACTCCAGGCCTGCTGACCAAAATATAATTTTCTCTAATTGTACATTTTCTGAATTGCCAGTCCCTTCCCTATTTGAAGGCATAAAGGCAGCTAAACAAGTACCTAAACCAGCTGGTTTGGTTGATCTGCATTCATTCATTTGTGCAAGCAAAAAATGTTCATTGAGCACCTACTGTTTCCAGAAACTACACAGAGCCCATGACTATTTATTTGTTCTCAAGGTCCCAGAGGAGAGCCGGGCAGCATTGGGAATCCCGGTGAGCCAGGACCACGTGGCATCCCAGGAAGCATGGGAAACATAGGAGTACCAGGTAATGCGTAAGGTCCTATTGTGAGCCTACCACCTCCTGATGAGTCCTGATTCTACATTTTCTGTGTTGTCACTTTGGTTTTCCACTTGGTAGAAAGTTGGTGTACAACAACTAGATATGCTTTTAGACAAAGGTACTGTATGCAGCAGGAACATGAGAATGAAATAAATATTTACACTGTGCAGAAAATCATCCATTGAGGCTACCTGACACATTAGAGCTTCTGAGAAACCAACTTCATGGGAGAAAGATGGTTTGTGCAAAGGTCAGAAGTAGAATCCTTCGAGATCTCTGCCTTTACCTATTTTACCTGATTTCTTTCCTAATTTCAGGTACTAAAGGAATGAAGGGAGCTGTGGGATTCCCGGGTCTAGCTGGAAGTCCAGGCCTCCCAGGTATTCATGGTCTCCAAGGAGATAAGGGAGAGCCAGGTTACTCAGAAGGTGCAAGGCCAGGACCACCAGGACCAAAGGTATGTAGGTCATGGAAGTATTTACGTTTTGGTAGTAGAATGAGTCCTTTTAAATATCAACAAGCATCTGGATTCATCGTGGGCAAGGAAAATTGAAAACATTACTGTATTTTCAGGCATTTGTTTGGGCTTTTTGTTTTGTTTTGTTTTGTTTTCCTCTCTCTATAACTCAGGATGTCTATCACACAGTTTCAACTTTTGAGTTTATTTTGTCCAGTTTCAACCCCCGAGATATTTCTCATAACTGGCCCTGTAATTTATGCATGCTTCCTGGTGGGCTTCCCTGATGGCTCAAACTATGAGAAATCCATCTGCAATGCTGGAGACCTGGGTTCGATCCCTGGGTTGGGAAGATCCCCTGGAAGAGGGCATGGAAACCCATTCCAGTTCTCTTGCCTGGAGAATCCCCATGGACAGAGGAGACTGGTGGGCTATAGGTCCTGGGGTCACAAAGAGTCGGACACAACTGAGTGACTAAGTGCACACACACACACAATTGAGGATGTCTATCACACAGTTTCAACTTCTGAGTGTACTTTCTCCAGTTTCAACCCATGAGATAGTTCTCATAACTGGCCCTGCAATTTATGTATGCTGCCAGCAGGAGTCAGTGATCACAGGCCTGTATAAGATGCCCAGGCAGTGTTTGTCAGTCTCTGCTCTGGATTCAAATCACACATGCTTACCAAAATAAATTTCCCAACTTTATAATAAAAAACACTTATTAAACATAATAAAAGATATAAAATAAAATAAATTTAGAGAATTATTAAAAAGCAAACACACACAAAAATTCTAAGATATGTTTATCTTTCTTAATTGTTTTAGAACTTTATTTTCATTGCATTACACAGAGGATTTATTTATCTTGTCCCAGTGTTTTCAGTGCTTGTGCTCTCTCAAAGTCCTCCCTTGTATGTTGTATCATGCAGTAACCAAAGGTTTCAGTGGAGCTCAGTTTTTCTTTAGGTTTATCTTCTTCCAACCTTTCTGTCTATAACAACTACACTAAGATTCAGAGCAAGACTGAGAGAGAATAGCTAACAGAAATTCCCACAAGCAGGGGCTTTTAGCTTGTAATTCCATGGACCCCTGGGGAAGCCTATTGGATCCAAAGAAAAATTGAATCCAGATCGATTTCATCGATCCTGAACTTGAATGAAAACCATTTGGAGATGGAGTTTTTTGTTTGTTTGTTTTTCTTTATAGGAGTCTGTTATTTTTCATCAGACTTTCAAGAGTATGTGATTCCAAAGAATATAAAAATTGTTACTTAGGGGACTTTCTCCCTGATTCTCTTTTGAGCCAATAATATACTGCCTTTCCTAAAGATTTCCTCCAGCTATACATCAGCATGAAAGAAAAATTTTCAGAAACCACAAAGGCCCAAGAAAGTAACCCTTTATTACTTGGAGTACAAACAAATTTCCCTTTGCCCTTTATTTTTAACTAGATCCTCAGAAAACCAGGGAGAAATTCTTTCCATTCTTTCCTCAATGAGTAATTGTATTTGACTGAATTCATTCAATTAATTAACAGTTTCATTTAGATTTACATTTTTCATAGGTAACTACAGAAGAAATTTTTAAAAAACTGTACACTGTACACAAAATGAGCTGGCTTTATCATGCTAGCAAATCTTAGTAACAGAGTAGTATTTTAATCAGCTACCATCAAGATTCTGTAAGTCACTATCAAATCCATATGTTCTGGCCTATCATAAAAGCAAGGTACAGATTTAATGAATAGAAAACCATGGAAAGTTTTGGGTTTTTTACATTTATTTATCTGCATGCAGAGTATCTGATGAACACACATCTATTTGTTCTGTTTGCTTCTTACACCTGACTTAAATATTACAATTTGAACATATACATTTGTGATTAATATCTGTCTCCCAGTGGTCTCTAAAGTTCCATGAAGGCAGGGATTGTATTTATCACATATCTGTATGCAATTACAATCATATTCCTGGCTTCCTGGGCATAGGACTCTGTAGCCACAGAGGTCCCATGCTGATAAGGACTCCATGCTTGATTTAATCCTCTGCCATTTCTGTCTTGAATTGCTTTAAAAAAGTTTATTTTTAAAACACAAGAGAGGTGCATTTTCATTTTGCACTGCACCCCACAAATTATGTAGCCATCCTGTTTCCAGCAAGTTTTCAGGGTGCTGGCTCACAGCAGACATTTACCGTGAATTGCTAGATAAATCAATAAATGCAAACTAACATAGTTTATACTTAATTCTGATCACATATTCTGCTTATATGAGAATTTTAAAGGTGTTTGACTGAATTTAAGGGAGATCCAGGATTGCCAGGTGACATGGGCAAGAAAGGCGAAAGAGGGCCCCCTGGCGCACCTGGACATTCGGGGCCTGCTGGACCAGAGGGACTTCCTGGGAGTCCCGGACCCCCTGGCCACCCAGGTGAGCCTGGCTTTGCAACCTGAATGCTGGAAGCCTGACACGTGTATGACCCTCGCTTCCTAGAATAGTGAATGGAAAGCTGTTTTGTACTACAGTTGCCTTCTTTCACCTTTGATCTTTAAAATCAAGACACTAAGAAACAGCAAATGAATTGCAAGGAGCTCATTTCAGGCCAGTTTGGTGACCTGAAATCTTAAAACTTCCTGTAAACAAAATCTGGGGAGTGCTGCCTCACGTGAATTCAACCTAAAGACATGAAATGTTAGCTCAATGTACTTAGGATATTTGTATTAGTTTCCTTGGGCTTCCAAAGCAGATACACAGACTGGGTGACTTAAACAGAAATTCATTTTCTCAGTTCTGGAGGCTTAGAGTCTGAGATCAAGGTGTCCCAGAGCTGATTTCTTCTGAGGCCTCTCTCCTTGGCTTGTAGGCGGCCTCCTCCTCCAGATGTCTTTCCTCTGCGTATCTGAGTCACAATCTCTTCTTATAAGGACATTAGTCATGTTGGATTAGGGTCACCATCTGCCTTGGTGACCTCTTTTTAACGTAATTACTTCTTTAAAGACCCCGCCTGGGAATTCCCTGGTGGTCCAGTGGTTAGGACTCCACTGAGGGCCAGAGTTCAATCCCTGGTCGGCGAACTAAGATCCCACAACTGGGGCAGCACAGGCAAAAAATAAATAAATAAACAAAGACCTACCTCCAAATGCAGTGATATTTTGAAATACTAAGTGATGAAGACTTCGGCAGATGCATTTGGGGGCAACACAATTTAACCTGTAACACTGTTGATCTGAGACATTTTTTTTTTTCTGACATGTTTCCAGTTTGAACATTGGGTTGCTTTCTTATTAATATTTGCTTGTTATTTGGGTTTTCACTTCATCTGATCAAAAACAACTACTCAGTTACTGGTTTACAGCTTCAGGTCTTACCTAAAGGCAATATTTAAACTATTTTTTCCAAACATGGAAAGGTTCAGTGGATTTGCTGCTAAATCCCAATTAAAGTAATAAATCAGATATTCAGCTATCCACCCGGCTGGGGTACGCATCCCTTTGAAAATGAGTGTACACAGCTCTGCTGTGCTTCTCTGGGGAAATAACATCCAGGACAAAACCCACTGTGACTGGTAGCAGGAGTGACCCATGAAGACCAGCTTGAGCACAATTGACTGTAACAACTGACGTTTAGCCATTGTTGGAATCATTCATCTTGTGGTTTTCTTTTTTCCTTTCCCTCTCTCTTCATTTACAGGGAAGTCTGGTCCTGGTGGTGATTTGGGGTCCAAAGGAATCAAAGGCTTCCCTGGCTTTCCAGGAATAAAAGGCCCTCCAGGTTCCATTTTTGTATTTTGTCTAGTTCCCTTTTGTGAGGGAAGCATGTTTTCTATGTGGTTGGACTCTCTTTCTACCTATCTGTATCTCTGACCCACAACTGCTCCTTGGAAGGTAGCTTCCAGTTACCCAGTTCCCAGACAACAGTGTGGAAAAGTGAGGTTAGGTGTAAATCAAAGATCGGGCTTCCCAGATGGTGCTTATGGTAAAGAACCTGCCTGCCAGTGCCAGAGACATAAGAGACATGGGTTCGATCCCTGGGTCTGGAAGTTCCCCTGGAGGTGGGCATGGCAGTTCACTCCAGTATTCTTGCCTGGAGAATCCCCATGGACAGAGGAACTTGGTGGGCTACAGTCCATAGGTTTTCTAAGTCAGACATGGCTGAAGCAACTTAGCTTGCTCTTGCTCCCAATTCAAAGATCAGCCAACCTACGCAAAGTGAAAATCCTCATGATAGCACTAACCAGTCCATGGCTTTCACTGTGAATTTAGCTTCATGTCACTACAGTTCTGAAAAATGAACACTTTTTACAGAATTCCACACATCTGGGGTTCACATCAGGCCATTGATAGGAAGTAAGTCCTCTCTTTGAATGGCTTTTTTTTCCAGGTCCTCCAGGATTGCCAGGAAATCCTGGACCAGTGGGTGAGAGAGGTAATCAAGGACTTGATGGAATTCCTGGTCCAGCCGGAGAAAAAGGAGAAACAGGTACAGCTTGCTCACCACGGATACACTAGTTTTACTTTTCATAGAATGATTAGTGACACTGTAATTCTTCACCATTCTAGGAATTCTTCCCTGACAGAATTGATGACCTTTAAGTTGTTCTGGGTTGCAATAATTCTGTTACCAAAGTGAAGTTGACCAAGTAGAATAAATTTTATATATAGGTCAATTTCACATTAGGGAATATATATGTGTGTGTGTTAGTCACTCAGTCGTGTCCAACTCTGCAATCCCATGGGCTGTAAGTCCACCATGTTCCTCTGTCCATGGGGTTTTTCAGGTAAAGAATACTGAAATGGGTTGCCACATTCTACTCCAGGGGATCTTCCCAACCCAGGGATCAAACTCACATCTCTTGTATCTCCTGCATTGGCAGGCAGATTCTTTACCACTGTGCCACCTGGGAAGCCATATATAAATATAAATATATACATATATATATGAAGATGAATATATATTGTGTGTTAGTCATTCAGTCATGTTTAACTCTGACAGGTTGTTACTGAACTGAGAAAGACACTGGGATTCTTGGCCTCTGGAGGAGAGGAATTCAATCTGGGGCCAGTGACGAGACTTGATCGCTCAGAGCTTGTGTGCGATAAAGTTTTATTAAAGTATGAAAGATACAGAGAAAGCTTTTGACATAGACATCAGAAGGGGCAGAAAGAATACCCCCCTGCTAGTCTTTAGCAGGATGTTATATAGCTACCAGCAGGCTGCTAATTAGAGAAAGGGAATGTCTCAAAACTCAGAGATAGGCACCAGGCTCCTCACCCACAATATGCATTTTGAGATAACATTGGCACAAGGTGAGTCATCTGGGGCCATAAAACGATTGACATGAATCTTGAAGAAAGGCAGGTTTCCAAGTAAATATATAGTTTTATTAACATAGGTTAGGAGAACAATGTATGAGTAAAACATGCTGGTTTGTTGAGCCCTTATTGGTTCTGAGTCTTAAGCAGAACTGACTTGAAGAAAGACAGAGTCTAGGGTAAATACATAGTTCATTAACATAGCTTAAGAGAAACATTTCCATAAGAAAAATGCATTGGTTAGCTCATGGTTTGAGAAAAGTTAAGTTCAGGTGGAACCAGGTGTCATCATGGCAACATGGAATTTTAAGAGAAACCTCCTTTTAAATTTGTATAGAGAAGGGAAAAAATCTGACACTTGTAGTTGGTTTCCTCCTGCTGCTTAAGAGAGATAAAAAAATCGTCTGACACTTGCAGCCTATGTCCTCCGTTTGCAGACCCCTAGCCTTCCTGCCTGTTACCCTCTCAACTCTTTGCAGTCCCATGGACTGTAGCTTACCAGGCTTCTCTGTCCATGGGATTCTCTAGGCAAGAATACTGGAGTAGGTTGCCATTTCCTTTCTCCATAATATATATTATATGATATAAATTAACTGTATATATAACATATTGAAATACAAGCATTTTCTCTTTCAGGCTTGCTGGGAGCACCTCCAGGTCCAAGAGGGAAACCTGGTCCTCAAGGTGAGTGGTTCTTCCTCCCAAACCTGGTGATATACATTTTCAAGGACAGAATCTGATTTAATAGCCCTGACAGATACACTTAGCATTTTGAATTAAAGAAGTCCCAATGGTAACACAGGATATTTATATTCCTAGCAGTCAAGTAAAAACGATCCATTACTACCATCACAACAAAATGAACACACTAGGCACTGTGATCCAACTTTCAGATTTCCATCTATGAAAGTAAAAAGACTTCTTCTGTATTTCCTTCCTTGTTATCAGCATGGTTAAAATGTATCACCTCCTAAAAAGATGGAGGTGGAATTGACAGCTTCTCAAGGAGTTTCCTCTCCCTGCTATTCTGAGCTGCAGTAGTAACACTAATCTTTTGCCACGTTGTTCTCTTCATTGGTCTGATTCCAATCCCTGGAGCCAGTGTGTGGCTCAAGCTACTGTTTATTCAGGGCTTTCCCATAACTCTCTCAGGATCTCAGACATGTCAATTTACTGAATGTCATTAAGAACATACACGTTTTTTGTTTGCCTCAGACTGTTGCCAGACCCTTCAAGCATCTCAGAGCTTGCAGAGAGCTGAAATCATCTAAATTTGTTTAAAAGTATAAATTACAGTCATAAAAAAGAACATGGTAGACAAAGTGTTAGATATTCAGTTTTATTCTCATCATCACTTTAAGCATTCTCTGCACAACATATAATTCCCCAAGTCCTTACCTGTGCCACCAGCCTCATCCTCACTTTTCCTTCTTCCATCCATCTTTTCCTATTGTCATGCCATTTACTTTTGGATTGGCCAAGTTCATTTAGGTTTTTCCATATGATATTATAGATTTTATTTCTAGAATATTTCTAGAGTAACACAAAGATGGGAGAGAGGAGGGGGAGGTTATTTTCAATTCATAAAACATTTTCCATTCATGAATGTCAAAGCACAATTTCTTGAAGGTTTTCTGAGATTAAATATATTAAGTTGTGACCTTCTGGGGGAGTCTTCTTTGGTAAATTCAAATCTCTCATCACCATTTCTCCCAGACTAATGTTTATCTTATAGGGGAGAAGTAATCAGAGGACAGAACAGAAATTGCAACTTTGTCGTTCCTTTGTTGGGGTTTGGCTGGGCAACACTTGAAATGCACAAGCCGGCCCTGAAGTTTAGCTTTTTAATGCTCTGTTGAATTATCAGTGATTAAATAAAGTCATTGTAATTAAAATACACCAGATAATAACAGACAGAACACTTTAGAGCTTATACTATGCGTTTTCATCTGCATATTCTCTCATTTGATATTTAAAGAACTGTGTTAAGTCAGACGTTACCTCTATTTTTAAAATAAGAAAACAGTGAAATGACTTTACCAGGAGCAACAGATAGCTGGAGGCAGAACTGAGTCTAGTCTGAACCCTGTCTTCATAGACGTACATCTCTTTTGTTGGACTCTTTAAAAAAAATTATATTTTGAGTCTTAATACCTTTAAGCAAAGTGTCTCTGTTATTGGGGATAACCACAAACTATAATATCAAATACAGGGGCATTACAGAAACTTACCACTTTTCTTTGCAGGAGCCAAAGGAGACAGGGGAGCACCAGGCTTGCCCGGCCTTCCTGGCAGGAAAGGGCCAGTGGGAGATGCTGGGCCTCCAGGGCCCATTGGCATGACAGGACCTCAAGGGGCACCAGGCTTTCCTGGTGTAACCATCCCTGGCCAGAAAGGAGATCGAGGTCCACCTGGCTCCAGAGGAAACCCAGGTAGAGAATCTACTTTTAAACATGGTAAAAGAATGAAAATAACATTTGACATCAGAAGCTTTCAACCCACTCATGTGACCATCTTGCTTCTTTTTCCTTCTGGTCTTCTCTGTTTTCCCATTCCCACCTGTCCTCACATGGGGTGCATAAGGCTGTTGGTGTGGAAGCAGAGGGACCTGCTTGAAAAATTAGTAAATACTGGCACTTCCCTGGTGGTGTACTGGTTAAGACTTTGCCTTCCAATGCAGGGGGTGCAGGTTCGATCCCTTGTTGGGAAACTAAGATCCCACATGCCTGTGGCCCCCAAAAACAAAACATAAAACAGAAGCAGAATTGTAACAAATTCTATAAAGACTTAAAAAATGGTCCACATCAAAAAAATTTTTTTTTTAAAAAGAAAGAAAAATGAGTAAATATCAAGTTCATGAGCCTGGGAGAGAGAGAGAAGCATCCATTCACCAGTACTGACTGAGCCCCAACTGTGTGTAAGGTACTGGGTTAGGCACTGATTTTGCTCTAACAAACCGTCATCAAGGAGAAGCAGTTCCTGCCTCACACCTCGTGGCAGGTAACGTTAAGGTGCAGGGTTTGCTCTTCACTCAAAAGGGCACTAACAGAACCTGCAAAGCTCCCCGAGTGGTAACACTGACAGGCTTTTTATGAATTCAGGCATGCCTGGTCCTCCTGGGCCTCCAGGGAGTCCTGTAGAAGGCATAAAAGGAGACAAGGGGTTGATGGGAGAGCCTGGCCGAAGAGGTCCACCTGGAGCTGTAGGAGACATGGGGCCACCGGGTCCTCCGGTAAGTGGGAAATTATTTTGATGTCTGACCAACCTAGACAGCATATTAAAAAGCAGAGATATTACTTTGCCAACAAAGGTCCGTCTGGTCAAAGCTATGGTTTTTCCAGTAGTCATGTATGGATGTGAGAGCTGGACTAGACAGAAAGCTGAGTGCTGAAGAATTGATGCTTTTGAACTGCAGTGCTGGAGAAGACTCTTGAGAGTCCCTTAGACAGCAAGGAGATCCAATCAATCCATCCTGAAGGAAATCAGTCCTGAATATTCACTGGCAGGACTGATGCTGAAGCTGAAACTCCAATACTTTGGCCACCTGATGCGAAGAGCTGACTCACTTGAAAAGACCCTGATGCTGGGAAAGATTGAAGGTGGGAGGAGAAGGGGATGACAGAGGATGAGATGGTTGGATGGCATCACCAACTCAATGGACATGAATTTTAGTAAACTCCGGGAGTTGGTGATGGACAGGGAGGCCTGGCGTGCTGCAGTCCATGGGGTCGCAAAGAGTCAGACACAACTAAGCAACGGAACTGAACTGAATGCTTCTAAGTTGACTGCCAGGATCAGATGTACCTGGAAGCATCACAAGTTTCCTATGCAGTGAACCCAAAAAAATGACAGAGTCTGGAAGGTTCAAAGAGTCAAAGGACCTTAAGAGTTGCCAGATTTGGTGTCTAAGAGGCCTGTGAAAGTTCAGTCTATTGGGGACCCTTCTCTTTGTCATCCCTGACCTCATCTTGTTTCGACTCTGAACAATTTCATGTAGAAGTTTGGAATCACTCTAGATGACAACAAAATTTTTCTCTATTAATAGGATTTCAAAATCATCTTTGCCGTCCCCTAAATGTCTATTTTCCCCCACAACCTACTTTCCAGCATTTATGAATAGCTGCCATTTCCTTCTGGGTATTTTCTTTCCCAATAAATAAGTTTTTCCCTCAATTTCAGTTTAACTTTTCATAAATGTGCCTCTATTCTGAATATATCCTAGTTTGCCAATACCTTAAGAATGCAGCCCCTGAGATGAACACCTTCTAGGAATATGAATTCAGTACCCCCCACAGAGTAGCTAGAAGACAGATGAGTCTCACTATCCTGAACATTCTGTTTTATAATCCAGTCTACAAGTCCACATGGGGCTTCCCAGGTGGCTCAGTGGTAAAGAATCTGCCATCCGATTCAGGAGATGCAGGTTTGGTCCTGGGTCAGGAAGATCCCGTGGAGAAGGAAATGGCAACCCATTCCAGTATTCTTGCCTGGGGGGGATTGCATGGGCAGAGGAGCCTGGCAGGCCACAGTCCATGGGGCTGCAAACAGTCAGACATGACTGAGCTACTAAACAACAATAAAAACAGAATTCCACATGGATTGTCTGGCTGCCTAGTCACCACATTATCATCACACGTTGAGTTTATGGTCAGCGAAATCCCTTGTGCCTTTTCCGCCTGAGCTGCTAAGTTTCCGCCATTACTTTTTGTCTTGTCCATTTGTGTATTTGTGACTTAAGTGCAGAACTTTCACATTTATTTTTCTTAGATATCATCTTGTTCCTTTAGGCTCATGCTCCCAATCTATTAAGATCTCTCAATCATAACATCTCACTTAACACCATAGCCACCTTCCCTAGCTTTTTCTCAGCAGCATATTTGAAAAGATTTCTCCATTTACATCAAATTCCTGGAAACTAATGATGAAATCAGAGTTATGTCATAGTGGTTCTGTGTTATCTTGTGATGGATAATGAAGTTTCTTGACATGGTTTATTGCCAGGATACATGTTAAGCTCTCTTGGTATGTGGTTTCCAGAATCTACTTTTTAAAAACTTTTTAAAAAATGAGATACTCACCTATCTCCAGCATTAGGTATTTCTCCTGTACTTCATGATTTTTTGAAAGTGGCAAACACTGATATTACAGTCACACTGAAAGTTCTTCCAAGAACACTGGGATGTGGAAAGTCTAGTTTGGAAATGCAATCTCTCTTAAATCATCTGTAGTGTAGGCTTCTGTATTTGCACCTGAAAGATAATTTTTGTTGTTCAGTCACTAAGTCATGTCCAACTCTTTGTGACCCCATGAATTGCAGCATGCCAGGCTTCCCTGTCCTTCACTATCTCCCGGAGTTTGCTCAAACTCATGTCCATTGAGTCAGTTATGCCATCCAATCATCACATCCTCTGTCGTCCCCTTCTCCTCCTGCCCTCAATCTTTCCCAGCATCAGGGTCTTTTTCAATGAAAACTGACTCCTTGCCCTTAACAACTCTCTCCTTGCAGGAAACAGCTTCCTCCCCACCCAAGAGAAGGGCCTGGCACCAGACCTTTCTCCCTGGTTACCTTTACCTCTGGAGAACAGGCCAGACTTGAGAAGCCTGAGAATCCTTGATCACATGCTCCTGTTTACTCTCCTTCCTTTTTTAAACTCACACCACCTTATCTAAGAAATAGGACCGTTCCTTCTTTGGTCTTCAAGCTCCAAAGACAGCTGGCTCAACGACCAGTTTTGTTACTGTTGGCATTTTCAGGACCTTCAATTCATTGCTTTCAAGTAATAGCATTCTGTCTCAATTCTTATGGATAGTATAAGACTAGAGGTGACATACATTCTGACAAACAGTGCTTTTTGGAAGCCCTGTTCCCTCCCCTCTCCTCCTATGGCCTTGCTTGAGCATCTCAGGGCCACAAGGGTAATTAGTGTGAGCCTCATAATATGGGAGCATCTCAGCCCGGTCAGATCACTGCATCCTTGCCAAGAGTGAGGTCAAAACTCCACTGACACACTCTTCCTACTCCCATCCCTGGAACCTGTACTTCTATCACTCTGACCAGAGTAAGTTACAACTCTGAGGGCTTAGTTAGAATGATGGTGGTTGTTACAGTTCAATAGCATCTCTGTTTTCTTTGCAAGAATTACAAACACAAATTATAATTTTCATTCTGACAATCTGGTACCTGTTCTTCTGGAAAGATCTCCAAATGCCAGGAAGTTCACTTTGAAATACAGAATATCCAATTGTATCCGATACACTAACATACATTCACATCAAAAGTTATGTTCGCTTTTGTGTTCAGAGGTAGTTTTTACTTCTTTTTTATTGAAAAATCATAGACCTAAGGTGAGGTCTAGGTGACATAGAAGTTACAGGAGGTGATATAGTGGATTAGAAGGTAAAAATGATGTCTACCAATTTTAGATCATTCTGACCCAATATAATAAAATATCTTATATGCTTAAAACTATAATTAATATTGTGATTTTAAAAATTTGTCTTTGGTTTTGCTTCTTCTTATTTGAAATATAGGGAGCACCAGGTGTCCCCGGTCAGCCAGGGGCCAGAGGTGATCCTGGATTCTACGGATTTCCAGGCTTGAAAGGTACTGTTTTTGTTCCGTCCTCTATGGTGCAAAGGCAATGACCACGAGTCACATTTTAGGGCACACAGATGTTTACTGAACCCACAGTGCCAGAACAGGTTGGGTGAAAATAGGATGAATGAAGAAGGGAGAATGAAGCAGGAAGACAACACCAGCACCCAACCCCAGAGGCCTTAAAAATTAAACCATATCGAAGATGGCGGAGGAATAGGATGGGGAGACCACTTTCTCCCCTACAAATTCATCGAAAGAACAATTGAACACTGAGCAAATTTCACAAAACAACTTCTGATCGCTAGCAGAGGACATCAGGCACCCAGAAAAGCAACCCATTGTCTTCGAAAGGAGGTAGGACAAAATATAAAAGATAAAAAGAGAGACAAAAGAGCTAGGGATGGAGACCCGTCCCGGGAAGGGAGTCTTAATAGAGGAAGTTTCCAAACACCAGGAAACCCTCGCACTGGCGGGTCTGGGGGAAGTTTTCGAATCTCGGAGGGCAACCTAAGTGGGAGGAAAAATTAAATAAGGCCCACAGATTACATGCTTAAAAGCAACTCCCAGCAGAAAAGTACCCCAGACGCCCGCATCCGCCACCAGCAAGTGGGGGCAGAATGGAGAGGAGCGGGCGGAATTGCTTAGGGCAAGGACCAGGCCGAAGGCCCTGAGAGCAATCAGAGGGAGCTTTTTTAAACTGTGGGATAGCAAGAGAGAAAATTAACCGGCCCAACACACTGCCGGCCGTTCGCAAAACAAAGGGACTGAGAAACTCCAGAGAAGAGCTAGCCGGCTGCGGGCCGGCCCATCCCCGACGGAGGTAGGAGGCAGCGGGGAGGGGAAAGGGGCAAACTCGGCCCCAGAGATGGCATCCCCTCCCACACTGCAAACAGGCCTCCAGTTTCTATCCAAAGACTTCCTGAGATTCTGGATGGTTGACATCCGCCGCCGGGAGGGTCGCGGCTAGAGGCCAGCTCCTGAGAACAAACACAAGCCGCTGGCACCCGACCTGCGCACGCAGAAACTGAGGCTGGGGCCGCGGAGGGGAGAGGGCGCGCTGCACCCGGGGAGAGTGCGCCCGTCAAGCTCCTGGCTGCCTAAGCTGCTCAGGCCGGGGAAGGCACAAAATGCAGGCACAACCGAGTCCGCGCTTTTGTGGAGTACCCGAAAACTGGAACCGCGCGCAGCGCAGGGCACACTCCCTATAGAGCAGCCGGGAGCCTGAGCAGTGTAGACGGGGAAAGCACAGACATCCGTGAGCGGGGACAAACCCAGTGTGGCCGGAACACGGTGAGTGCTCCCCACACACAGCAGTATCTGTCTGCAGCGCCCCGCCCTCCCGTTGCAGGACTGAACTAGTGAACCTAAATAAGAGATCACCTCCGCCCTCCTGTGTCAGGGCGGAAATTAGACACCGAAGAGACAGCAAACAGAAGCCAAATAAACAAAGGGAACTGACTGGGAAGGGACTGGTGCAACAGATTAAAATCCCTGTAGGTAACATTGACTACACCAGAAGGGGCCTGTAGCTATCGAGAAGTGTAAGCTGGAATGAGGAGCTATCTGAAACTGAACTGAACTCACACTGACCACAACAGCTCCAGAGAAATTCATATATATATATATATAATTTTTTAATTAAAAAAATTTTTTTCTTTCCCTTTCTTTTTTATTTTTTCTCTTTTATTTTCTTTTAAAATTCCCTATTACTCCCCCATTACTCCTTAACTTTCATTTTCATATATTTTTACAATTTTTTTAATTAGGGAAAAAAATTTTTTTTCTTTTTTTTCTTTTTCTTGTTTTTCTCTCTTATTTCCTTTTAAAGTCCTCTAATACTCCTCTATTATTCCTAAATTTTCATTTTAATTTCACTATAACCTTGCAAAAAAAAAAGAGAAGCCCTATTTTTAAACCAAACTTCATATATATTTCTAAATTTTTTTGGTGCTTTTGTTTTTAAATATTGGATTTTAAAGAGACTAACCTCTATGCTAGATTTTTAATCTTTGTTTTTCAGTATATGATATAAATTTTGGACATTTAAGAATCCAATATTCAGTTCTCATTTCTATTCACTAGTGTGTTGCTTACTCTCTCCCACTTCTGACTCTCCATTTTCTACCTCAGAACACTTCTATTTCCTCCTTCCCCCTTCTCTTCCCAATCCAATTCTGTGAATCTTTGTGGGTGTCTGGGCTACAGAGAACACTTTGGGAACAGACAACTGTGTAGATCTGTCTCTTTCCTCTTGAGTCCCCCTTTTTCTCCTCCTGCTCATCTCTATCTCCCTCCTCCCTCTCCTCTTTTTCATGTTACTCTGTGAACCTCTCTGGGTGTCCCTCACGGTGGAGAATCTTTTCACCATTAACCTAAAAGTTTTATTATCAGTGCTGTATAGTTGGAGAAGTCTTGAGACTATTGGAAGAATAAAACTGAAGTCCAGAGGCAGGAGACTTAAGCCCAAAACCTGAGAACACCAGAAAACTCCTGACTACACGGAACATTAAGTAATAAGAGACCACCCAAAAGCCTCCATACCTACACCAAAACCAACCACCACCCAAGAGCCAATAAGCTCCAGAACAAGACATACCATGCAAATTCTTTAGCAACGCAGGAACATAGACCTGAGTGTCAACATACAGGCTGCCCAAGGTCACACCTAACACATAGACCCTTCTCAAAACTCATTACTGGGCACTCAATTGCACTCCAGAGAGAAGAAATCCAATTCCACGCACCAGAACACTGACACAAGCTTCCCTAACCAGGAAACCTTGACAAACTAATTGTCCAACCCCACCCACTGGGTGAAACCTGCACAATAAAAAGGAACCACAGACCTCCAGAATACAGAAAGCCCACTCCAGACACAGCAATCTAAACAAGATGAAAAGGCAGAGAAATACCCAACAGGTAAAGGAACATGAAAAATGCCCACCAAGTCAAACAAAAGAGGAGGAGATAGGGAATCTACCTGAAAAAGAATTTAGAATAATGATAATAAAAATGATCCAAAATCTTGAAAACAAAATGTAGTTACAGATAAATAGCCTGGAGACAAAGATTGAGAAGATGCAAGAAATGTTTAATAAGGACCTAGAAGAAATAAAAAAGAGTCAATTAAAAATGAATAATGCAATAAATGAGATCAAAAACACTCTGGAGGGAACCATGAGTAGAATAACGGAGACAGGAGATAGGGTAAGTGAGGTAGAAGATAAAATGGTGGAAATAAATGAAGCAGAGAGGAAAAAAGAAAAAAGAATCAAAAGAAATGAGGACAACCTCAGGGACATTTGGGACAATGTGAAACGCCCCAACATTCGAATCATAGGAGTCCCAGAAGAAGAAGACAAAAAGAAAGGCCATGAGAAGATACTCGAGGAGATAATAGCTGAAAACTTCCTTAAAATGGGGAAGGAAATAGTCACCCAAGTCCAAGAAACCCAGAGACTCCCAAACAGGATAAACTCAAGGCGAAACACCCCAAGACACATATTAATCAAATTAACAAAGATCAAACACAAAGAACAAATATTAAAAGCAGCAAGGGAGAAACAACAAGTAACATACAACGGGATTCCCATAAGGATAACAGCTGATCTATCAATAGAAACCCTTCAGGCCAGAAGGGAGTGGCAGGACATACTTAGAGTAATGAAAGAGAATAACCTACAACCCAGATTACTGTACCCAGCAAGGATCTCATTCAGATATGAAGGAGAACTCAAAAGCTTTATAGACAAGCAAAAGCTGAGAGAATTCAGCACCGCCAAACCAGCTCTTCAACAAATGCTAAAGGATCTTCTCTAGACAGGAAACCCACAAAGGTTGTATAAACATGAACCCAAAACAACAAAGTAAATGGCAACGGGACCATACCTATCAATAATTACCTTAAATGTAAATGGGTTGAATGCCCCAACCAAAAGACAAAGGCTGGCTGAATAGATACAAAAACAAGACCCCTACATATGCTGTCTACAAGAGACCCACCTCAAAACAAGAGACACATACAGACTAAAAGTGAAGGGCTGGAAAAAAATATTTCACGCAAACGGAGACCAAAAGAAAGCAGGAGTCACAATATTCATATCAGATAAAATAGACTTTCAAATAAAGGATGTGAAAAGAGACAAAGAAGGACACTACATAATGATCAAAGGATCAATCCAAGAAGAAGATATAACAATTATAAATATATATGCACCCAACATAGGAGCACCGCAATATGTACGGCAAACGCTAACGAGTATGAAAGAGGAAATTAATAGTAACACAATAATAGTGGGAGACTTTAATACCCACTCACAACTATGGATAGATCAACTAAACAGAAAATTAACAAGGAAACACAAACCTTAAATGACACAATGGACCAGCTAGACCTAATTGATATCTATAGGACATTTCACCCCAAAACAATCAACTTCACCTTTTTCTCAAGTGCACAGGGAACCTTCTCCAGAATAGATCACATCCTGGGCCATAAATCTAGTCTTGGTAAATTCAAAAAACTTGAAATCATCCCAGTCATCTTTTCTGACCACAGTGCAGTAAGATTAGATCTCAATTACAGGAAAAAAATTATTAAAAATTCAATCATATGGAGGCTAAACAACACGCTTCTGAATAACCAACAAATCATAGAAGAAATCAAAAAAGAAATCAAAATATGCATAGAAATGAATGAAAATGAAAACACAACAACCCAAAACCTATGGGACACTGTAAAAGCAGTGCTAAGGGGAAGATTCATAGCATTACAGGCCTACCTCAAGAAACAAGAAAAAAGTCAAATAAAGAACCTAACTCTACATCTAAAGCAACTAGAGAAGGAAGAAATGAAGAACCCCAGGGTTAGTAGAAGGAAATAAATCTTAAAAATTAGGGCAGAAATAAATGCAAAAGAAACTAAAGAGACCATAGCAAAAATCAACAAAGCTAAAAGCTGGGTTTTTGAAAAAATAAACAAAATTGACAAACCATTAGCAAGACTCATTAAGAAACAAAGAGAGAAGAGCCAAATTAACAAAATTAGAAATGAAAACGGAGAGATCACAACAGACAACACTGAAATACAAAGGATCATAAGAGACTACTACCAGCAGCTCTATGCCAAAAAAATGGACAACTTGGAAGAAATGGACAAATCCTTAGAAAAGTATAACTTTCCAAAACTGAACCAGGAAGAAATAGAAGATCTTAACAGACCCATCACAAGCAAGGAAATCGAAACTGTAATCAGAAATCTTCCAGCAAACAAAAGCCCAGGACCAGATGGCTTCACAGCTGAATTCTACCAAAAATGTAGAGAAGAGCTGACACCTATCTTACTCAAACTCTTCCAGAAAATTGCAGAAGAAGGTAAACTTCCAAACTCATTCTATGAGGCCACCATCACCCTAATTCCAAAACCAGACAAAGATGCCACAAAAAAAGAAAACTACAGGCCAATATCACTGATGAACATAGATGCAAAAATCCTTAACAAAATTCTAGCAAACAGAATCCAACAACCTATTAAAAAACTCATACACCATGACCAAGTGGGCTTTATCCCAGGAATGCAAGGATTCTTTAATATCCGCAAATCAATCAATGTAATACACCACATTAACAAATTGAAAGATAAAAACCATATGATTATCTCAATAGATGCAGAGAAAGCCTTTGACAAAATTCAACATCCATTTATGATTAAAACTCTCCAGAAAGCAGGAATAGAAGGAACATACCTCAACATAATAAAAGCTATATATGACAAACCCACAGCAAGCATTACCCTCAATGGTGAAAAATTGAAAGCATTTCCCCTGAAATCAGGAACAAGACAAGGGTGCCCACTCTCACCACTACTATTCAACATAGTTTTGGAAGTGTTGGCCACAGCAATCAGAGCAGAAAAAGAAGTAAAAGGAATCCAGATAGGAAAAGAAGGAGTGAAACTCTCTCTGTTTGCAGATGACATGATCCTCTACATAGAAAACCCTAAAGACTCTACCAGAAAATTACTAGAGCTAATCAACCAATATAGTAAAGTTGCAGGATATAAAATTAACACACAGAAATCCCTTGCATTCCTATACACTAACAATGAGAAAACAGAAAGAGAAATTAAGGAAACAATACCATTCACCATTGCAACAAAAAGAATAAAATACTTAGGAGTATATCTACCTAAAGAAAAAGACCTATACACAAAGAAATGAAATCAAAGAGGACACAAACAGATGGAGAAATATACCATGTTCAGGATTGGAAGAATCAATATTGTCAAAATGGCTATACTACCCAAAGCAATCTATAGATTCAATGCAATCCCTATCAAGCTACCAACGGTATTTTTCACAGAACTAGAACAAATAATTTCACAATTTGTATGGAAATACAAAAAACCTCGAATAGCCAAAGTAATCTTGAGAAAGAAGAATGGAACTGGAGGAATCAACCTGCCTGACTTCAGGCTCTACTACAAAGCCACAGTCATCAAGACAGTATGGTACTGGCACAAAGACAGAAATATAGATCAATGGAACAGAATAGACAGCCCAGAGATAAATCCACAAACCTATGGACACCTTATCTTCGACAACGGAGGCAAGGATATACAATGGAAAAAAGACAACCTCTTTAACAAGTGGTGCTGGGAAAACTGGTCAACCACCTGTAAAAGAATGAAACTAGAATACTTTCTAACACCATACACAAAAATAAACTCAAAATGGATTAAAGATCTAAATGTAAGACCAGAAACTATGAAACTCCTAGAGGAGAACATAGGCAAAACACTCTCCAACATAAATCACAGCAGGTTCCTCTATGACCCACATCCCAGAATATTAGAAACAAAAGCAAAAATAAACAAATGGGACCTAATGAAACTTAAAAGCTTTTGCACAACAAAGGAAACTATAAGTAAGGTGAAAAGACAGCCCTCAGATTGGGAGAAAATAATAGCAAATGAAGCAACAGACAAAGGATTAATCTCAAACATATACAAGCAACTCCTGCAGCTCAACTCCAGAAAAATAAATGACCCAATAAAAAAATGGGCCAAAGAACTAAACAGACATTTCTCCAAAGAAGACATACAGATGGGTAAAAAACACATGAAAATATGCTCAACATCAGTCATTATCAGAGAAATGCAAATCAAAACCACAATGAGGTACCATTACACGCCAGTCAGGATGGCTGCTATCCAAAAGTCTACAAGCAATAAATGCTGGAGAGGCTGTGGAGAAAAGGGAACCCTCTTACACTGTTGGTGGGAATGCAAACTAGTACAGCCACTATGGAAAACAGTGTGGAGATTTCTTAAAAACTGGAAATAGAACTGCCATATGACCCAGCAATCCCACTTCTGGGCATACACACCGAGGAAACCAGATCTGAAAGAGACATGTGCACCCCAATGTTCATCGCAGCACTGTTTATAATAGCCAGGACATGGAAGCAACCTAGATGCCCATCAGCAGATGAATGGATAAGGAAGCTGTGGTACATATACACCATGGAATATTACTCAGCCATTAAAAAGAATTCATTTGAATCAGTTCTAATGAGATGGATGACACTGGAGCCCATTATACAGAGTGAAGTAAGCCAGAAAGATAAAGACCATTACAGTATACTAACACATATATGTGGAATTTAGAAAGATGGTAACGATAACCCTATATGCAAAACAGAAAGAGACACAGATGTACAGAACAGACTTTTGGACTCTGTGGGAGAAGGCAAGGGTGGGATGTTTTGAGAGAACAGCATCGAAACATGTATATTATCTAGGTTGAAACAGATCACCAGCCCAGGTTGGATGCATGAGACAAGTGCTCGGACCTGGTGCACTGGGAAGACCCAGAGGGATTGGGTAGAGAGGGAGCTGGGAGGTGGGATCGGGATGGGGAATACATGTAAATCCATGGCTAATTCATGTCAATGTATGACAAAAACCACTACAATATTGTAAAGTAATTAGCCTCCAACTAATAAAAATAAATGAAAAAAAAATTAAACCATATCTTAAGGATGGAAACTAGAAAAGCTTAAAACAGAAATAGTTTGAAGTGGTGACCTTTGAGTGTACTGATGTGTGTTGGGCTAGAGAATGGGGAACTACATCAATAGCAGCAGTGGTGCTTTGAATGATTTATTTTACTTTGTGCCTGTGTGATAATTTTAAAAAGATAAAAATCTAAAAGAATATTCACAAACTGATCATGGGGAAGTGTAAGTAAATTTTTATATGCATATTTAAGTGTTTGGTTTTTTATGGGGCACATATATTATGTTTTTTAATCAGGGAAATATAATTTGGAGTTTTAAGTTTAAAACATTCATACACATAAAATTTAAACTTCATGTGTTCAGAAAATCCCCCATAATGGTACTATGACCTCAAATGACATTTTAAATATTGGATGTGTTGTCTTAGCAGGTTGAATCCACTGGGATTGTTTTGTGTGTGCAGGGAATTGATGATCATATTATAAATAGATGCTAAATTAGTATTAACCAAAGTGAACAAAAGCACATTTCTATGAAAGACACTTTTTCAGTTCTGAGGGAGGACAAGGTGGAGGTCAAAGATAGCCTTTTCAGTTTTTCAATCACTGGCTCTTCAAAGAGCAAAATAACTAAGGAGAAACCAAAGCAAGAGATTCTGAGAAATCTCACTAGCTGCTGGGTGGGTGAACACTGGCAGGCAGCCTGGAGAGGATGTGGACCATTTGTCACTCTTCCAAGTCTCAGAACAGGAACAGCTAAGACTTGAAAAATTATAGAAATGCTATACCAAAGAAAGAAATATTCTGCTGAAATATTTAGATGTAGATCGAGGGCATATGTGCGTGCATGCTAGGTTGCTTCAGTCATGTCCGACTCTTTGCGACCCCATGGACTGTAACCCACCAAGCTCTTCTGTCCATGGGATTCTCCAGGTAAGAATACTGGAGTGAGTGGCCATTTCCTCCTCCAGGGGATCTCCCCGACCCGGGGATCAAACCCATGTCTCTTATGTCTCCTGCATTGGCAGTTGGGTTCTTTACCAGTGGCATAACCTGCGAAGCCAAGGAAGATTCATAAAATAAGAAGTATTAACCAGTTCTTTTGAAATATGTTCCATGAAACACATTCAGTTATTCTCTTAGATGTCAGAATAAGACTGTCCATCATCTGACACCACTAATGAGTTTGAATTCTTTATTTGGAGATTTTTATTCCCCAAAAGATTAGGCATCTTCTGGTAGATATAAGCAACTATTAACGTATCCTCAAGTTCTGATATCAAGTGGATAATTTATAGTGTGATTGCCAGTTAACTTTTGATAATATAATTGTTTTATTATATTTCTGCTATGAATATCATATTTAGTATTAAGTTCTAAGTAATTAGATGTTATAGCAACCCACTCCAGTATTCTTGCCTGGAAAATCTCATGGACAGAGGAGCCTGGTGGGCTACAGTCCATGGGGTCGCAGGCAGTCAAACATAACTTAGGGACTAAACAGCAACAATGTAGATATGATATGTACATTTTGTCAAGATTTTTAAAGAGAGTGTTTCTCCAAACCAATGTTTCTTGGTAACTTTTTATTCATGTCAAAGACTGAGAGAGAAACCTTACCACTTTGATAGTTTTAATCAAACAAGATATTCCATATGAGCTCATGAGAGTTCCTAATATAACTAACTTTGGGCTATTAGTAAAGCCAGAGTAAGAAGCCAAGAAAGTAGATAACTATGACAACCAATATAACTCACTAGGAAGTGCTAAAATAAGATTTAATGTCACTTCATATTTTACCTTAAATATTAAATTGGTTTCTGAACTTAAAAGTAAGAACTCTTCCCCTTCAATGCTAAGATACTAGTACTTAATGCGTACTTCTAGAATACATTTTTAATAAACACTACGCATGACCAGTTGGGTCCAAATAAAATGCTACAACCCACATGAATATAACTAAGTCGCAGTCCTTGTCATGCAGCTCACAACCTCCAGTCAGCAATCCCAGAATCTCCCCTTAGAGACAGTAATCAATCTGAAGAGCTAGGAAACCCATTGTTCTATGTGGAATGACATTGCCTTTTTTTTTTTAAGGGGAGAAGGGTAATTCAGGATTTCCAGGACCACCTGGACCTCCAGGGCAAATTGGGCCAAAAGGACCACCTGGTAAATATATTATTTCCTTCATATTGCTCTCAGTGAAGAAAGAGTAGCTCATAAGGAAAGCCATCATCCTCTTCTGTTCATGCCAATAGGTGTACGTGGAGAGCCTGGCACAGTGAAAATCATCTCCCTTCCAGGAAGCCCAGGCCCACCTGGTTCTGCTGGAGAACCAGGGATGCAAGGAGAACCCGGGCCCCCGGGACCACCAGGAGATCCAGGTGTGGGATCACTAGGAAGTCGTTGAACCAAACTTCTTGTAAAGAGATTTGGAAACAAACAGTACAACTTCACAGAAAATGTTATACATTATAGTGTTTTTAATAATCAGCTTTCAGTCATTTTAGTTCAGTCACTCAGTCATATCTGACTCTTTGCAACCCCATGGATTGCAGCACGCCAGGCCTCCCTGTACATCACCAACTCCTGGAGTTTACTCAAACTCATGTCCAATGAGTCAGTGATGCCTATCAACCATCTCATCCTCTGTCATCCCCTTCTTCTCCTGCCTTTAATCTTTCCCAGCATCAGGGTCTTTTCAAATGAGTCAGCTCTTCGCATCAGGTGGCCAAAAGACTGAGCTTATTTTACTCTAGACCAGCAAATCAAAGACCTTTTGACCCTATTGACAACTGGTGTTTATAGTATAAAGTTGAGCAAATACACTATAGGGCACTCAGGATTGTTTTTTATTAAGGTAAAAGTATGAAGGCTTCTCTGAAAACTGCCAGTCTTAGAGCTATTTCTAAATGATTGCCTGAATAAACCCGAGTTCTATGTAAAATATTTATACCTTTCCAACACTTTGCACAGCACTTGGAAAATTAGTAAATGCAAATGTACTTACTACTATGAAATCTTTTAAAATTATTGGTGCATGGAAATTGAACCAACCCCTTTCTATTGGCCTAGCATATTGTAATAGACCTCTGGATGGAATTGTGTTCTAGGTTCACCTGAATCACCTGAGAGATGAGAGATTTTATTACTTTGATCATACAAGGGCATAGTGAATTCTGGAGTAGCATTAATCTAAATGGTAGCACAGTATTAAAATGCTGTATTTCATATACCCCTAGTTCATTCTTTAGTCTTTTTTCTCTCCCTTGGGAAGTAGATTGTAGCATATTGGATAACCAGTTGTCCCAGTCTGCCCAGGGATGAGGGTCTCTTCTATTTGCAGGACTTCTATTATTGACACTGGGGAAGTCTTGGCTAAAATGGGATGGTTGGCCACCTTGCCTTTTATCCTATGTGAACCATTCAATACAATGTTGGTTTTTTGCTTTAGGACCCTGTGGGCCAAAAGGTAAACCAGGGGAGGATGGTCCACCAGGACCTCCTGGACCAACTGGAGAAAAAGGCAACAAAGGTTCTAAAGGAGAGCAAGGTAAAACAAAACAAAACAAAACAGCTGACTGCTCTTCTTCACTGAGGGAGAGCTATTCTCTGTATATAGAGAGAAAGGAGACTTGTTTGAACTTATGAGAACTCTAAATATTTCAGTGTGTGCTGTGCAGAGAAGACTAAGCCAGGGGCAAAACATTCTTTTTGAAATAGACAATCAAGAGTTATTGGAATATACCATTATTCCTATATCTTAACTGGGCAAATGTACTCCTGATTTTTAACCTGCAGGCTCATAGACTCATAGACCTAATGAAACACCAATTCTATTTTCAGAAAAGCTGATACTATGTACTTAGTTAATAACATCTACCTCTAAGCATGGCACCTAATTTTTGATACCTACTGTAGAAAGTGATGATCTACTTATTTAAGATTAAGGTTTAAAGACTTCAATTAAGAATGGGTTTTACTTATTGGCCTGTTGATACACATGCATCTTATGAGATAAGAGCATGGCAGAGTTAATAAAGCACATAGATTGATATAGACTTTGCAAACTATCATACTTATATAAATTTTGCTATTGTAAAGTCAAAATCACCTTATAAATTCTCTTCAGTTTAATTTTTACTATTAAGCTAATTTACAACAGAAATATATGAACTGCACATGTTTTTTCAAAGAAAAGAAAAAGAGTGGCAACTAAGGCATAGTTGGAAAAATATTACTTTGATATGAACAGAAGAGCAACTTCATATCATTATTCAGGAAAGCCATCTTCTAACTATCCCCTTGAATACAATTCAACAACTCATGTGTGTGTCCTGAAAAGGGGCCTCTTTTAAGTACTTCAGGCTGAACATAAGCTTATATGTGTCAATTTGATATGCCTGAATCAAAGTCTACCTTCTGCAAAAGTTTCAAAACACCCTTCTAGAAAATATCTAAATGTCCAAATCTTATTTTTTAGGATTGAATCTTTGTTAAAGTAAGAAAAAATTCTAAATGTGATTTCCCAATTCATTGACATATGCCCAGATCTACTATGACACAACTGTATAAAGATTAGAGATTTGTCTTTAAAAATTCAAATATAATGCTAGCTAATAATAATAATGGCACAATTGCTCATGATTTAGTACTGTCCTGACTGCACTTTAAGACACTATTAATCATTTGACTTTCACCAAAGTATGTTTTTCAAAGTGGTAAAAACAAAACTTTTAATAATAATTATATGAATTTAAAAACTTTACTGGCCACATCTGGCTTTCAAAATTGGGCCATAGCAAGATTAAGGATACTACAACACAAACTGTGTTGAGAATTACTAGCAAGTAGACAGAGATGGTCTTGATGCCGGGCACCAAAGGACAACATAGAGATGAAGAACTGATCTCAAAAAACTCATCATCAGATATACACAAATATTTATAACAAGAGGCATCTGTAATAAAATAGTCAACATTTAAGAAAGTTCTTTGGCCATTTTATAAACCATACTTCTTTAGGACTCCTTTCTGTAGTTGAGGCTTAATGCTGCTGCTGCTGCTAAGTCGCTTCAGTCGTGTCCGGCTCTGTGTGACCCCATAGACGGCAGCCCACCAGGCTCCCCCGTCCCTGGGATTCTCCTGGCAAGAACACTGGAGTGGGTTGCCATTTCCTTCTCCAATGCATGAAAGTGCAATGTGAAAGTAAAGTCGCTTAGTCGTGTCCGACTCTTAGCGACCCCATGGACCGCAGCCTACCAGGCTCCTCTGTCCATGGGATTTTCCAGGCAAGAGTACTGGAATGGCTTGCCATTGCCTTCTCTGTGACGATAATAAGTATATGTAAATATTTGAATTAGTATTTTGGATAACCAAGTTTGAGGTATTGTGTTGCCACATGTATAGTGTGTTTTTTAAAGGACCACCTGGATCCGATGGCCTGCCGGGCTTGAAGGGGAGGCCTGGCGACACTGGACCACCAGCATCAGGGACAGTGATGAGGGGCTTTGTCTTCACCCGGCACAGCCAGACCACAGCGATCCCCTCCTGTCCAGAAGGGACAGAGCCACTCTACAGTGGATTTTCTCTTCTCTTTGTACAAGGAAATGAACAATCCCATGGACAAGACCTGGGTAATGCCCCCTGTTTAATTTCTATCTACTTCGTTCCACATACAGACAATACATTTTTATGGCATGGGGTACTTCCCTCTGAAGTTAGGTGTAAACAATCCAAATATCTTTAGCACTTTTGTTTTTATTTTTTGTTTTTTAATTTTTACAATGTTGTGTTGGTTTCTGCCATACAACAATGTGAAGCAGCCATAATTATACGTCCCATCTCCTCCCTCCTTCCCCTCTCCCCATCCCATCTTTCCAGGTCATCACAGAGCGCTGCTCCACAGCGATTTCTCACCAGCTATCCATCTTACACCTGATAGTATATATCTGTATTGATGCTACTTTCTCCATCCATCCCACTCTCTCCCTTTCCTACTGTATCCACAAGTCTCTACATCTGTGTCTCCATTCCTTCCCTGCAAATAAGTTCATCAATACTTTTTAAAGAGAATAAATAAGACATTGGCCTCATGTCTAATATTCATTCTGGATTGTAAGCTCTAGAAGGAGCCAATCTAGTTGGTCTTATTTAAAAAAAACAATTTTCACTTAAATAACCTGTCTGCTATTCAGGCTTAAAAGTAAAATCTTTTCCAAAGCTTGGCCTGGTTATTGGCCATCGTATACATATGAAGAACTGGGGATACTTTGAGGCAAAGACATTTTCTCAATGACCTCTGCTAGTCCTCAAGTTCTAGATGATTAGAAAGGGCCCCAGAAAGTGTTAAAGGTGGAAGAAGGAAGATTTATGTCCCTATTGGATCTTTAATTCCTATCAGTATTAAAACTTTTCAATCACACATTTTGCAAATAGCTCTTTTGTGTCGTGTTTCTCCAGTTTTTGCCACACGTTATGTTTTAATTAGCTTCTATCTAGTAATGATAATCAAAATAATTGGAATTCACTGAAAGTGATACCCAGTCTGATGTTTTATTAGGAACACTCGGCAGCTGCCTGCAGCGATTTACCACAATGCCATTCTTATTCTGCAATATCAACGATGTATGTAATTTCGCATCTCGAAATGATTATTCATACTGGCTGTCAACACCAGCAATGATACCAATGGACATGGCTCCAATTACTGGCAGGGCCCTGGAGCCTTATATTAGCAGGTAAAATCCCAGTCCCTTAGTTTCACAATGGCAACAGGTGAATCACTCCCTTTGCCACAGAATGTAAGGCAGCACACCATGGTGCAGAAAGTGGTGATGCACCCGTATTTTTTGTTTCATGTTACAGATGCACAGTCTGTGAAGGTCCTGCAATTGCCATAGCTGTTCACAGCCAAACCACTGATATCCCCCCCTGTCCTGCTGGCTGGATTTCTCTCTGGAAAGGCTTTTCTTTCATCATGGTAAGGAGAAAAGGAACAGTACATTCATAGTAAACATTATCCATGGAATCTGACATTGGGCTGGGTGAGATGTGGTCTATTGTTAGACATCAGCATGCACAATCTGCTGTGAATATTTGCTTGAAAATCTGCAAATATGCTTTAAGTTTGTTTGTTTTTGTAAATAATGGAGCATTTTAAAAAACAGACTTCTCAGAGATTACCCACATATTCTAAGTAAGGCCCTTTGAAGTTCCTTATGAAGATGGGAACTAAAAGAGAAATAGCCTTTTAAAGAAAAATTCTCCAGATGCAAGTACTAAATGAAGAAATCTATGGATTGACATTTGTGATTTTGATACCTGCACAGATGTGGTTGGTGATTATTCATATTTTGTGTAACATCATTCATGATACTTTATTCTCCCTTCTCTACACAATCACTAATTCAACAAATATTTATTGAATGCCTACTCTGTGCTATGACCATTCTAGGCACTAGGATACCAGCAGTGAACCAAAGTTCCCGCTCTCATGGAGCTTCTTTCATAGTGGTAGAGATATAAGTGAGAAGACAACATAACAACGGTAGTATGTAGCGAGTTCAGATGGTGAGCAGTCCTATGGAGAAAATAAAGCAAGATAAGAGGAGAGACTTGATAGGGATAAGGTCAAGGAAAGCTTAGTGGAGCAGGCCCCTGAATGACAAAAAAAGAACAAGTCAGACCTGGGGGGCAGAAAGCATTCTAGGCAAAATAAACAGCTTTTAGATTATTTTTGATGACTATCCTTCAACTTGGAAGGTACCTGGAATGTTATAGTAAATTTGGGTAAATAAGCACAAGAAGTTCGATGCATGCTTTTTTTTTTTTTTTTGTCTTCTATTAAGAAAAAAAAAATTAGAGCATTGAAAGTGTGAGCACTATGCACAAAATTCTTATTTGGATCCTTTTCTTGTGACAGTTCACAAGTGCTGGTTCGGAGGGTGCCGGGCAAGCCCTCGCATCCCCCGGCTCCTGCCTGGAAGAATTCCGAGCCAGTCCATTTATAGAATGTCATGGAAGAGGAACATGCAACTACTATTCAAATTCCTACAGTTTCTGGTTGGCTTCATTAGACCCCAAAAGAATGTTCAGGTAACTATTCAAAGTTAAGTTTAATCTGATGACTCAACTGTGTAACTATTCAAAGGTTGCCTGTGTTAGATTTTCATTCCCTGTGTGCTGATGTACTCACATTAAAAAAAAAATCTCCCTGTGCCAATAAAATCCTGTTTAGCTTGGCACTCCCAGTGTACAAGTGGTCTAGAGTCAACAAGTAGCCCTGGTTTGTGCTACTTTACCAAAAAAGACCAAAAAATATGACTTTTGTCATTGTTAAAAATATTTAATATTGATATATGAATTTATAGACTACTGAATAAACTACTAAAATGAAAGTGTTAGTTGATCAGTCATGTCTGACTCTTTGCGACTCCATGGACTGTAGCCCATGGACTGTGGCTCCTCTGTCCATGGAATTTTCCAGGCAAGAATACAGGAGTAGGTTGCTATTTCCTCCTCCAGTGGATCTTCCCAACGCAGGGACTGAACCTGGGTCTCTTACATTGCAGGCAGATTCTTTACTGTCTGAGCCACCAGTGGGCTCAAAAAAAATAAAAAAAAAACTATTAAATGATCTACTGATTTTAATTTATCATGTTGGAAGACTTTTAAGTATTACAGAGAACTAAAAGGGTAGGAGTATTTTTTCAGAAAAAAAAATCTGTAAGTTTGCATTTATAAGTTACTGCTAAATACAACTAAAATGATAAAGTGTTGACACATGTATCTTTTCAGAAACATACCTCCCTGAAATAAAGTTTAAGTGAGCTACCATATTTATTAACAAAACTCAGACCCAGGAAGTTTTTCCCTTTTATCTATAAATTGATGAGATTTTTGGTGTTCTTTTTGCTTTTGCTTTTTATTTCAGAAAACCCATTCCATCAACTGTGAAAGCTGGGGAGTTAGAAAACATAATAAGTCGCTGTCAAGTGTGCATGAAGAGGAGACCATGAAGAAATAAAGAAAAAATAAAACTGTTACTTTTCATCCTAAATAACCAAGTAATATTGCAGAACATGCACTTATTTAAGTATCTTTCTCTCTTGGAACACCAGTACAAAGTTTCTATTTGTTTCCCCACATAACAAAGCCTTCTTTTAAGTTGGTTCTGTGATACTGGTCTATAAATCTGTACTGTGTCCAAGTTCCCTAATGCAAAGCACTAAGCTTTTCACAAAGTATCACCAAAATCTTGTATTTCACTTTTATCCCATGCACTAAGTAAATGGTGATTGTATAAAGTTTGATACTACAAGTGAAGAGCTATTTGGTCCACTGGATTCCCAGGATTCACCCCCTTTCTATTCCAATCTTGGAGACTCAGGGAGGCTAATTCTGTTTTAGATTGCCTGATCACCTGATTCCCAAAGCTTTAGATCCTGGGTAGGGAAGGGAATGAAATGGGATATTAGAGCATCATGAATAAACTGGACTTTCAAACCTGGTGAGTAATCTAAGACCTAAGGAAACCAGAATTGAATTGAGGTTCATGGATTGTCTAGTGCTTTTTCAAACACACCCAAGACTAAGGCCAGAAGGGGGTTGCCCTGAACGGAATAATAATAGCCTTGGAAATACTGTATGGTTTTGGTTTACATTTTTTAAAAGACATTTTTGTTTGTCCATTGAATTCATTTTACTACAGCAATATAGCTTGCTTATATTCAAATAGATATAATTTTTGCCCTTATAAATTAACTACATCCACACAAATAACAGATTCCTTGATGTGCACTTTATCCCCATCCCTATAAATGTTGGTGCATACCTTATAAACTAGCAGGTCAGCAACCCATGGAATAACTGAAGGCATTTGTTGGCTAGCCAGGCTCAAAATATTTTTCATTTGCTCTAAATATTCCATTTAACCTGGGTGTTCAGAGATGTATTCCCTTGTTAACTACATAATTCTTCCTTTGTTAAAGACATGTTTTTGATATTACATATTCTCATAAACCATTTGAAGAGTCCATTGTGTAAAAATTTTGATGTACAAATTGTATAGTTTGGTGGTTGTATGTCTTAAAACTTGCTTTTCAGTGTGTTGATAACATTCCCAAGTTTACCTAATTCAATTTAAGATTTTATTCAACACCAAGTCATATCCCAGGCGCTGCACTAAATTATAGACACTAAGAGGATGAAAAGAGACTTGTTTCTGATCCAATATCTCAGAGAAGGTAACTTACTGTTTCTGTTAAGAATTCTACTTGTCTAAGTTGTTTTTCCTCCTTTTTTCTCTTTGTTCTTATATTTCATCAGAATAATTCACCAGGCCTCAATAAAGGTTCAAAAATAATATTTATGCCCAGGGAAAGCCCAGGACATCTAGCTTCTCCTAGGCATTACAGAAGCCAAGGTCTGAAAATGTTAAGAAAATGAAAATCTACAAAACCTTAAAGACCATTTATACTTGATAGTAGCACTATTTGATGAATCTCAGAGACCAGATGTCCAGAGATAAAGCTCTGCAGGTTCTTCTTAATCCACCGAGGTGGAGTTGGTGGTGCTGATATTTAAATTCAGGTTATTGCTTCAACCTCAGTTGCTTTGTAAATGAAGGTGTGACCCCAGAGGAAAGCACAGACTGTGACCTTGGTTGGCATCCTTCACTGCTCATGTGACTGCTTTCAAGCAATTTTTACATTTAAGCTGAGAAGTGCATTTTACTTAGATTATTTGCTTAGACTCACCTTATACTAAGACTTTTTTTTTTTTTGCTTTAAATATATCCAACTTTCTTAATTGTACCATAATGGCATAAGGTTAGCTGATCTACACAAACCCTCTGTAGGTCAGCAATTCTCAAAGTGTGGTCCCTGGACCAGCAGCATCAGCAGCATCTGGGTGCTTGCCATCAATGCAAATGCTTAGCCTAGACATTTAGAATCAGAAGCTCTGGGGGAAAGGCCCAGAAATGCATATTTTAACAAGCTTATCCAGGTGATTTCTGATTGAGAAGAGCTGTTCTAGGCAAACATCCAAGAAACTATTCTACAGACAGTTACCACTGTCTGTATAAATAAGGCCAACCAATATTGCTCCATCCATACCTCTCTTTAAAGTCCAAAATCACAGGTGACCTCAAGGTCATCTAATTTTACTAATGAGTTAAAGCCCTATATTGGTGCTAATGGCAAATGACTGGCCTCTGCTTGTCCCCAGGCTCCCTCTTTTCTTGTCCCATTATCAGTGTTTAACTTCTGAGGAAGACAAGTGATGCTAAAACATTAGATCCCAATGAAGCCATATTGAAAGTGGCTCAGTTCCCCTTCTAAGACTGAGCATTGAAACACAGCTCATGAGCATTACTTTCCAGATACCCATCAGTAGTATATAAAGTTATGAAGATTTAACTTTGTAGATAAAATGTAAATAACTTGGTTCTTTTAAATCTGGGGCTTCAACTTTGGAATTTCACAGTGTGCTGAAATAATGGGTTTCTCAGAGGTGTTTTTGCAAGATAAACATTATTAAATAACTTATTTATAAAAGTATTACAATAATTCTAAATTTGAATTTTATTGCTAATTTAACTTACAAAGATTTTTCTATGCATCCAGTGCAACTTACTGCTACTAAACTTAATTTAATATTTACTCTATAACCAAATGAAATATATTTAAAATATATTGAATATTTTATATTATTATATCTTGACAGAATTACAATGTTGTACTAATATTTCTGTAATTACACCTTAAATATTATGTTGTTGTATTGTCTAAGAATAAAATTGAAAAATTTATATCTGGTCTTATTTTTTTCGAAATATAAACAAATTAATTTTTTTGGATTGTAAAAATAGTGTATGTTCACTGTAAAAAATAACAGTAATTATGAAGACTATATAAAAATTGCCATGATCTAACCCCTCACCCCCATCCAAAAAAATTAAGGTATTATCATCTCAGACTTTTTTCTTGTGGACATATTTTTCAAATCAATAGGTAAGAACTAATCAGTATTTATATGGATTTCTCTACATAAATCAATGAATTGGCTGATGTTTAGTTTTATTATGGATGTATTATGAACATTTTATTTCATATTTGTCCAATTGTTTCCTCAGGATAAATCTCTAGGAGGAAAACTGCAAAAATCAAAGGAATTGCAATCTTAGGCCTTTGAAATATATATATTTTTTATACAAATACATACATGTTCTCCAGAAACATTGCTAGAATTTCTAGTTGCATCAATACAATGTTATGAAAACATTCATCTCCTTATGCTTTTACCAATATTGGACATTGCTGTTCTTTCACAGTTTTGCCAGTCTCAATTTACATTTTGCTCATTATCAGCAAGGCTGAACATTTAGCACTTTAAATTAGTATTGGGGTTTTTATTTATCTTAATTAATAGAGTTGTTTTTTTCCTGTGAAAGACCTAATCATATCTTTATGCATTTCCTATTGAGGTATTTAAGGAGTTTTCATAAATCAAGAGGAAAAGGTATAAATTACAGAAGTTATGGATCTTATATTTTGATGTTTCCCATTTATAATGCACCCTATTCAAGGAAAAATATTCATAAAATTTCTAAGGTAGAGAAGTGGTAAAGATGAATGCCTTTAATATACAAAAATCTGAACTCTCATAGGTAAGGAATTTTGGGGTGTGTCAAATGACAATAAAGATATCATCATATGAAAACATAGAATGAATGGTGATGCTGGGTAATAATTCCAAGAAAACCAAGAAAATTGTTACCCAAATATTTAGAAACAGTTTCATAATTGGACCAAAAAATCTAATTAGAGAACATTTTGATCAAAAAGTATCCTAATCCATTTTAATGAACTTACTTTTACAAGCAGAAGAATGAATGCTGTGTTGAGTCCATTCTCTCTACTTAGAAGCCTGTTTAGAAAGAAAAGTCTTCATCAGTCTCTAAGGGATTCCTTGTAACTCACTGACAGGGCACTTGCGGAGCACTCAGTGTGCCTCCTTCACCTCAGTCTTATCCCAGCTCTGCTTACTGGAAACTAAAAGACAACCAGACACAGAAGGAAAAGCAACTGATTTTGAATCATCATCAACATCATTCAGTCAGTCGTGTCTGACTTTTTGCGACCCCAAGGACTACAGCACGCCAGCCTTCCCTGTCCTTCACCATCTCCTGGAGTTTGCTCAAACTCATGTCCATTGAGTCAGTGATGCCATCCAACCACCTCATCTGTTGTCCCCTTCTCCTCCCACCTTCAATCTTTCCCAGCATCAGGATCTTTTCCAATGAGCCGGTTCTTCGCATCAGGTGGCCAAAGTATTGGAGCTTCGGCTTCAGCATCAGTTCTTCCAATGAATAGTCAGGGTTGATTTCTTTTAGAATTGATTGGTTTGATCTCCTTGCTGTCCAAGGGAGTCTCAAGAGTCTGCTCCAGCACCACAGTTCAAAAGCATCAATTACTTAGCACTCAGCTTTCTTTATAGTCCAAGTCTCACATCCATACATGACTACTGGAAAAACCATAACTTTGACTACACGGACCTTTGTTGGCCAACTGATGTCTCTGCTTTTTAATATGCTGTCTAGGTTTGTCACAGCTTTTCTTCCAAGGAGCAAGCATTTTTTAATTTCATGGCTGCAGCCACCATCTGCAGTGAGTTTGGAGCCCAAGAAAAAAAAGTCTCTCACTGTTTGCACTGCTTCCACTGTTTCCACTTCTGCCATGAAGTGATGGAACCTGATACCATCATCTTCATTTTTGAATGTTGAGTTTGAAGCCAGCTTTTTTCACTCTCATCTTTCATTCAAGAGGCTCTTTAGTTCCTCTTCACTTTCTGCCATTAAGTGTGGTGTCATCTGCATATCTGAAGTTATTGGTATTTCTCCCAGCAATCTTGATTCCAGCTTGTGCTTCAGTCAGCCTGGTATTTCACATGATGTACTCTGCATGTAAGTTTAAAAAGCAGGGTGAAAATATACAGCCTTGATGTACTCCTTTCCCAATTTGGAACCAGTCTGTTATTCCATGTCCAGTTCTAACAGTTGCTTCTTGACCTGCATACAGATTTCTCAGGAGGCCAGTAAGGAAGTCTAGTATTCCCATCTCTTAAAGAATTTTCCAGTTTGTTGTGATCCACGCAAAGGCTTTAGTGTAGTCAGTGAGGCAGAAGTAGATGTTCTTCCAGAATTCTCTTGCTTTTTCTATGTTCCAACAGACGTTGGCAATTTGATCTCTGACTCCTGCCTTTTCTAAATCCAGTGTGTACATCTGGAAGTTCTCAGCTCACATACTATTGAAGCCTAGCTTGAAGGATTTTGAGCATTACCTTGCTAGCACATGAAATGAGTACAACTGTGTGGTAGTTTGAACACTCTTTGGCATTCGTTCTTTGGGACTGGAATGAAAACTGACCTTCTCCAGTCCTTTGGCCACTGCTGAATTTTCCAAATTTGCAGGCATATTAAGTGCAACACTTTCACAGCATCATCTTTTAGGATATGAAATAGTTTAGCTGGAATTCCATCACCTCCACTAGCTTTGTTTGCAGTTGTGCTTCCTAAGGTCCACTTGACTTTGCACTCCAGGCTGTCTGACTCTAGGTGACTGATCACACCATTGTGGTTATTCGGGTCATTAAGATCTTTTTTGTATAGTTCTTCTGTGTATTCTTGCCACCTCTTCTTAATCTCTTCTGCTTCCGTTAGGTCCATACCGTTTCTGTCGTTTATTGTGCCCATCTTTGCATGAAATGTTCCCTTGATATCTCTAATTTTTTTGAAGAGATCTCTAGTCTTTCCCATTCTATTGTTTTCCCCTATTTTTTTGCATGTTCACTTAGGAAGGCTTTCTTATCTCTCCTTGCTATTCTTTGGAACTCCGTGTTCAGATGGGCATATCTTTCCTTTTTTCTTTTGCTTTTTACTTTTCTTATTTTCTCAGCTATTTGCAAGGCCTCCTCAGACCAGGCTCAATTTAACCATTCAGATAAATACTACCCTCTTTAGGTTTTTTGAGAAAATCCCATGGACGGAGGAGCCTGGTAGGCTGCAGTCCATGGGGTCGCGAAGAGTCGGACACGACTGAGCGACTTCACTTTCATTTTTCACTTTCATGCATTGGAGAAGGAAATGGCAACCCACTCCAGTGTTCTTGCCTGGAGAATCCCAAGGATGGGGGAGCCTGGTGGGTTGCTGTCTATGGGGTCGCAAAGAATCGGACACGACTGAGCGACTTCACTTTCACTTTAAATGGTTAGACAGCAAACATCTCTTGGAAACTAAACAGGGTTTCTAACTACTGTGAAACCAGGTTAGTAAAGCAGGTCAGGGTTAAGGACGACACAGAGGGCTTGGAAAATCGTCAAAATTGGAGTATAGTGTTTAAGAATCACGTGCAGAGCTAGCGAAATATGCAGATTATTAGGCCTCACACCAGTCCTGATTTTGATGCGGACAGTCCTGAAATCTAAGTATTTAACTAGCTACCGAAGGTTTACCTTTTAAACACGAGATGCGGTGGGCGCACTTTGCCCACAACAAAGATGTCGCGGAATCGCCGTCGCACAGCCCCGCTCCTCTGCTTGGGTCTTACGTCCGCCCTTCCTCGCGTCACATGACCACGAACCTGTCTCAACTACAGCTCCCGGAAGGGACCAGTCCCGGGCGTTCTCGCGTTTCTCTTTCTCTCCCCGCCCGCTGCGGGCGTCTCCGGCCGGTGATTTGCCCGGGCGCCTCCGTGCGCTCGGCCAACGGCCTCTGAGACCGCCCACCCGAGCACCCCGGGAGCCGGCGGGCGGCGGCCCTCGCCGGGGACCCTCCAGCGGGCCCAGGGGTGAGTGCTGACGTCTTCCCGACCCGGGACCCGGGGCCCGAGCCGTATGCGGGGCCTAGCGCCGCGGCCCGGATCCTCCGGCGATGGAGGGACCGGCTGGGACGCCAGCCGGTCCGTGGTGCAGTCTTGGCCTTCCCCAGTGGCCTCCCCGCTTCAACCCTGACCTTTCCTCCTCCTCGGGGCGTTGCTCCCCCCTTTAGAGTCTGAGGAAAGCACGGGAGAGCCGCGCACCCTGCTGCAATCGTCCTGGGGCTAACCTTTTCCGCTTTAGTTCTGTGCCTTCGTTTGGTCGAAAAATTGAGTTTTCCACGTAGAAAATAGTTTCTGGCGTGGGAAACCGTAAGGGCGTCCTGAGAGCTTCAAGCGAGGCTTGAGTGGTAGTCTCCTCTCATGCTTCCCAGCCAAGGTCCTGGTACCTTCCAGTATGACCTTGAACCTGCCGCCTGTCTCTTTGAAAGTGGTTTTTGGTTTGTTTTTGCTTTTACTTTGTGTGTGGGGAGGCGGGACGTGTTGGAAAAGAAAGGCCTTGTTGGAAGCCCAGGCGCCCCGGGGAGGCCCCTGGTCGCGCTGATTAGGAAGCATCCTTGCTGCAGGTGTGGATGTCGGGAGATGGTCCAGCGTTTCCTTCCAGGAGCTGGAAACTGGAGAAAGCTCGGATTCACCTTCCGTCAGCGTGTGACCTTCTTCGTCTGCAGGACGAGTTCCCCTTCTGTGGTAGAAGAAAACCCCTGGCTGCCTCCTACGAGAGGCATTCTCGAGGGAGGAGAACCCTTTCAAAAGTGGTGGCGTCTTTTAGTTGCAGAAGATAGAAAGCCTTAGCGCCTTTGTTTCAAATATAGAACCAGTTGTATACAGGCCTCTCACCCCACAGAGAGACTTTAACTGAAGGATCTTAAATGTTTTCTCTCCCTAGATGGAAAAAACATTTCTTTCGGTGTTGATTGCATCACCTAATGAGATCCCAAAGGAAAAACCCTTAGGAAAATAGATTTCGGAGAGAATTGAAACGATTTAGTTGTACCTCGGAGTCTCTGCCCGTGTAATTAAATTGTGTGTAGGACCTGCTATCTTTTTGGTTGCAAGCACTTGTGAGTTGGTTTTGCTCTTTTGTTTTTTTTCCCAAAGGAAATTGTGTTTTCTATCCCTTCCTGTCTGATAGGGCTACCGCATTTTATGATTACAAAGTTTAGCGGTTACTGTCTTCCCTTGTGGTGTTGAAACTTGTTTTCTGTGGATTGATAGCCTTATTTTAAAATTCGTTAACTGGTATTTTCCCAACTTTTCAGTGACTTTTCTTTAAAAATAAAAATGAATCCTGGGTTACTACGCTGTGATTTTCTTATACACCCATTATTTAAATATGAAAGTGAAAGTCAATCAGTCATGTCCAACTCTTTGCGACCCCATGGACTAGTCCATGGAATTCACCAGGCCAGAATACTGGAGTGAGTAGCCCGTTCCTTTCTCCAGGGGATCTTCCCAACCCAGGAATCGAACCCAGGGCTCCCAGATTGCAGACGGATTCTTCAAGTATAGATGCTTGAAAAGAGAACTGAAATAGGGTGACCGGTATAAAAGCCTTGAACTAGGTCCACACAATAAGTGACAAACAACCTGACATTTTTTTTAGTATTTGGGGAATTATAGAAATCTTTGTAACCACAATCAATTTGACCCAAGTTCTTTCTGTGACTTCCTGGGCTGTGTCTTTCGATCCCAGCATTCTAATATAGAAAATGAGAAGGTAAAGCTTGATTCATTCCCCAAATTGGGGACACTTTCCATCACAAGAAAGTGGATGTGACTTGACTAGGTGGTTTGCAGGTGAGGGGTTTTTTAAGAGTTATGTTTTTGTTACCTGTTTTTGTAGGTGTACATTAAAGGATTTTGTCTCTTTAGTTATATCACAGAGACTCATGTACCTAATAGATTGTAAGTGACAAAACTGGAGTTAATGTCTTAACTCCAGATGAGAAATTTATTTTCTTTTTTGCTGAAAGATACTACCAAAAATGTCATAGTCTAATGAGAGAGAGAAAAAAAGATTTTGATCTAATTTACTTAAGCAGAAAAGCCAGTAATTGGAATAGTAAAATGTTAAATCTTAGTAGAAAAGTTTAATCTACCTTGTAAGTAGTTCAGATTGGCTACAGGAGAATTTGGCTTTTTCTAGAAGTTGTCTTTTCAGTGTCCATCTTTGGTGATTTAAATCCATGATACTTTACAAACTCAGAAAGTCTTGTAAGCAAAGATGTTGCTGTATAATGAAACATTGAGACCCCTGGTATGTAGTAGTGGAAAGTTAATACGAAGGTTGAAAAGTAGTAAATGGAGTGAGGAGAATAGCACATTTTGGGGAGATACTGTTCTAGCAATTTGCATCCCTTGTTTATTATTATAAAATTTCAGTTTATAATGTCTTAAGGCTGTACTCCTTTTGAAGTGTCTCTTTCAATGTTATTTCCAAATACAAGCTTTTACTGTGCCTCAGGTACATGTATATGTAAGTATAAGAAGGGTATCTCATTTCTTATTTAGAATGATGCACAGAAATTGATGAGAGGCTACCTCTGGGGATCTGAGTTGTTACATAGTATAGGATCAGTGGGACACTTCATTGTTCTGTATCATCTTGTGTACTTTGTACCATGTGCATGTGTTACTGGTTCAAATTAAATACTGAATTAAAGTTATGAATGAAATTAAATACTGAATGATGGGGAATACGTGTAAATCTATGGCTGATTCATATCAATGTATGACAAAAAATAAATAAATAAATAAATACTGAATGAAAGTGGCTGGATGAAAATTTCGCCAGTGCATTTGTTTCTTCTTAATTTGTTTATGTATATATACACACATACATGCCTAAGTATTAAGATTCTGTTAAACATATATATATTTCATCAGCTATGTTTTTCTAAATTCAAATCAGAAACAATAATCTTTTATCTTGCGTTAACTAGTGAATGGTTGTAGGGCTCTGTCTCCAGGCCTAAAATTGGTGGGAAGTTTGTTCATTTTTTTCTTTATTTATTTTAGTGGTTTTTTTAAATGTAAGGCTATGCATCTTTAGTGGCTTTCATCATTCAGAGGATTTCCAGCAATGAATCTCTGATGTCAGTATCATCTAGTTTTTCAGTTAGCTCCGTTTTTTTTCTCCCCCAGGGACAAAAGTGGCTCTAAATCCAGCACGTGAGTACTGAGGCAAGTTAATGGATTTAATATGAAGCACAGAAGCAGATAATGCCAAAGAGCAAGCAGTAATTGGTACACATTTGTGAGTAAAAATTTTCTCTTTTGGGTCCGTTGTGTTAGTCTTTAAACCATTTGCATGCCAGATCCTTAAAATTCACACATTTTGGTAAAGAATAAAAGGTGCAAGTTAGAAGTCATAATTACCAATTGTCAGGGTTTAACCCCTTAACCAACCTCTAAGAACTCTCCAAAGCATGTCAGTGACGTGGAGTTTGAGATGTGTGATGTGTCTCTGACATGGAGTTTAAGAAATGTCCCCACTGTGACTTAAATTTATACTCCTTAATTTTTTTATTGTCTTTAATTTTTATTGACCTTGACTTAAATATAATATCTTTCACTGAAAACTTAGTGTAATTTAGCTTTCAAAGTTATTTGCTTTTAAAGAAATCATTACTTATACATCAAATATTAAGTTACCACAAATACATCTTTCTGCCCTTTACATTATCTTTGTGATTTCTTCATTTTTACTTAGTCTAAAAAAGAAAAAGATTTCCCCCCCTTCAGAATATAATACTTAGAGGAATTTTGTGACAAAATATTTTCTTCTAATCTGACTTCCCATTTGCATATATGTTTGATTAGCTTTTCTTGACCCTGTTTGCAAAATCATAGTCTAGTGACTATGCCTAAAATGGCCCTTGTCATTTTTGAGGTAGAGAAGAACTCTTTTTAGGAGAGATTTGAAGATTGGTTTTGGTTGAAATCCCAAAATAATTTTAAGTAGATATTTACTTTGATTCATAGTTTTCATATGAAATGAATTGTTGAAATACTGATTTTTATTCTTTCTTTTTTACAGCTGGAAAAGCAGTGTCCGTGTTGTTATGTACACCTTCAAAAAAGTTCAGATCTGTAGGGGAATTGTTGTGTAAAGTAAACAACTCCAGGGTAGCAGTATTTTAATAGCTTTTATAGACGTGTATTTACTGTATTAAAAATGAGTAAAAGAACAAGCAATGACACATCACTAGGAAGGTCAGTGACGTTTTATTCAGTTGAGCTGGTATTATAGGCTTGAGACATAATGGCTTTAAAGCTGATTGCCCACGGGCTAATCATCTTTTACATTTTGATCAACATTTTTTATCTCTGGCAACTTCCTTTCTGCTGCCTTTCCTTGGAGCATGGATTCTTCTCTAATTAGAAGATTTTGCAGTGCATATGTTTTGCCTTTCCCTTTGAAGGCATGTCATGTTTTTTAAAAATATACATGCAAATATGATATTCAGTACAAATGATGAATAGTGTGAACTTTTCACACTATGGTCCCTCAAAATGAATGCATACATTAAGGATTTATTAATGTATATTCTTTATTTGATTTTCAAAATTTCATCTCAGTCATCAGGTATAAATTCAGTAAGAGAAGTTTTAATTTGTATTTTGTGAAACTCAGGGGGTTGCTTCTCTTTTAGTAAATTTAGAATTAACGTTATTTACCTTCTGAATCTGATTTTCATCATAAAAAAGTTTTATTTTTTCCATGCATGATAGCAGTTTCTAATTTCATTTTTATAAAGTCCTAGCAGCTTCCCTTCAAATAATTCACTAGGAAATTTCTATTTGAGTTTTATTTTCAGCAGTTTTTATTTATAAGCAGCATGCCTATCTGTTTATGCAACGAGGAGGAGAGTGTATGTATGTGCATATTCATGTTGTAGTTATACACAAATTTTAAAAATTTGCTCCTAAATAATAACCTCAAGGTGCAACTTCAACTAAGTGGGATGGTATTATGTTGAGAAAAGCGTTTTCTTCCATCTTGTATTTTTCCTTTGTATGTGTTCAGTACTCACAAACGAGAAGTCTTCTTGTGCTTTTTCTAAAAGGTATTGTCTTCTAACTCACTACATAGAGAAGACTGCATTTTAGCACTCATTCACCCCGTTCTGTAAATTTTTTGCCCACAGAGTGAGTGGGGCCGCTTTTCCTTCTCCCACTGCTGCTGAGATGGCGGAAATTAGTCGAATTCAGTATGAAATGGAATACACCGAAGGTATTAGTCAGCGAATGAGGGTCCCGGAAAAATTAAAGGTAGCACCACCAAACGCTGACCTGGAGCAAGGATTTCAAGAAGGAGTTTCAAACGCTAGTGTGATCATGCAAGTTCCAGAGAGAATTGTGGTAGCAGGTATTTTATATTTGTTTATAAAGTTGTCTGATAAACCTTTATTTTATCTATTTTTATGAAAACTTTGGGAACTTTTCGAAAGATTTAGAAAAAGGATTGGGGCCCACTCCAGTATTGTTGCCTGGAAAATTCTGTGGACAGAGGAGCCTGACAGGCTGTAGTCCATGGAGTCGCAAAGAGTCGGACACGACTGAGCAACTGAGCACACAGAAAAGGGATTGAGAGGTGCAGCTTTACATTTTCTTCAAAAAGTTTATTAATTACCATAGTCTGAAATTTCAAATAGTATTTGTTAATAGTTCAGCTAATTATTGAAGTATGATTTGCATACATAAAATGTGTGTAATTTTAAGTGTATAGCCTGATGATTTTTGACAAAAGTATACTCCTGTGTAACCTCTACCACAGTCCAGATATAGAACTTTTCATGATCCCACCCCGAATGGTTTTTTATTCAGTTCTTACCCCTCAATTCCAGGCAACCATAATCTCCTTTTTATAACCAGAGATCAGATTTATCTTTCCCAGAGTTTTGTATGAATAGAATGATAGCACTATATTATATACTCTTGGGTCTGGCTTCTTTTGCGTAGTGTTAAGTTTTTGAGAGTCTTCCATATTATTGCTTGTATCGATTGTTCTTCCATTTTATTTCTAATATCCCACTGTGTGGATATACCACAATTAGTTTATATATTCACTTGTTGGTGGACATTTGAGTTGTTCCTTTTTTAGTGCTATTAAGAATAAAGCTGCTATGAAGACACATGTTTTCATATCTCTTAGGAACAAGTTGCTAGATCACATTATAAGTTCTAACTTTTAACTTTATGAACAGCTGTCAAACTATTTTTGAAATTGATTGTACCCTGCTATGTTCCCATCAGTGACATATGAAAGCTCCATTTGCTCTGCATCCTTGCCAGCACTTTGTATTGTTAGCCTTTTTAATTTTAGCTATTCCTGGTGGGTGTGTAGTGGCAAATACATTTGAATAAAACCAGTATCTTTTTAAAAACCTCCCTTCTCTGTATTGTTTTTACTCTCAGGAAATAATGAAGACATTCCATTTTCAAGACCAGCAGATCTTGACCTTATACAGTCAACTCCCTTTAAGCCTCTGGCTCTAAAAACACCACCTCGTGTGCTTACACTGAGTGAAAGGCCGCTAGATTTTCTGGATTTAGAAAGACCTGCTCCAACCCCTCAAAACGAAGAAGTAAGTACTGGAGCTTTAACAGCATCTGAACTGGAAATAACATAGACAACTGCAAAAGTTAAAGAGGCAAGAGCCTATAAATCCTGTCATTAGCAATACGTAATGATACCCTTCTGCATGGGCCATGGATTGCTATAAATTCTGGTTTATAGATACTCGGAATAAGATACTGTGCTTTTTTTTTTTTAATTTAAATATTATATTTCAGGAAAATGACAGTTTTGTGGAAGGCATTAACAATCATGGGATCTTGAAGGAAGAGCTTTTATGGCTAGGAGTCACTTTTAGCAAAAATTTGGGGAAGTTTAGCATGGGAAAAAATTAACACATCACTTTGTTATAAAAGCTGTCTGGCAGTTGGCAAAAGCTCTTTTTTCCCCTTGACACTACCTATTCTCTTGCTTGCTCCAAAGTTTCTACTGAGTTATTGTGTTTTGTAAGGTTACTAGCCCTTTTGACCTAAATATGGCAGTATAGGGACTAATAAGATGTTAGTAGCAAAAAAAAAAAGATGTTAGTAGCAAAGTTCAGATTTTGCCTTTGCTGTTGATTTAGGGCCAGTCTTGTAAAATTCCTTTGCTGTGATTTCTGTAGTTGCAACTTCATTTTAATTCCTGAATTCCTGTGTTGTCATGATTCTAATAAAAGACAATATGCAAAGATAAGTTTTTATTGATAATGAAACTGCCTTTGTCTTTCATCTTTCATATAGTCCTTCCTAAGAGAGTACATCATGCACATAACCTACAGGAGTGCAGTTTCCCGGTACTAGGTATAGCCTTTTCTTAGGCTGGAAGTTTTTGCTGAGGTGACTCAGATAATACACTTAGAGGTGCCAGTTTAGACATTCCATATATTTGCTTGATGAAAAGTACCAAATTTGAGTCTTCACATGATGAAAAGGCCCGAGGTGCTTGCAGGACTGTATTTAACAGACATCTTCTGAGCTTTTGTGTAAGACAGTGCAGCGAGACACGCTTCCTTCACAGTGGTCTGAGTGAGGGAAAGACCCTGACGGCTGTGAATAATACTGTCTTGGAATGAGAATTCTGCCAGAAGAGAAACCATCCCTTTGATATTCCTTTAGTTTTGTTTGCCTTCTGATCTTCATGATCCCACTGTTTTAGACACTGCTTGGTGTGAATAACCAGCCTGAAAACAAGCTGAGCACTGTCATGAGTGACCATTTTTTAATTAAAATAATATTTTATTTTAAAATAATAAATAAGTGGCACTTACATTTTTGTAAATCACCCCCTTTTTTCTGAATGATTAAGGATGAGTGATAGAAAATTTTTTACCAAGATTTCCCTCAGTAGACCTAGATTCTAAGCCTGTGTGAGGTTTACTCCTGCAGTAATTGTGATATTTAGTCAAATGTGATAAATGTCCAAAGTGTATAGCACTGAAGCGAAAAACTGAGCCTGAGAATTAGTCTTAATTTTGAGGGCCTGCTTTGCTGCTTACTAACCACATAGCTTTCATCTAGTTGTTTAACTGTTCCAAGGCAAGGCTCATCTCTAAAGAATAATGCCAAGTACATAAGATTATTGAGAGAATTAGGTATAATAATATGTATAGTATGTTTAGCACATGGTTCTAATTGATGTTAAAAGATCAATAGGTACAAATATCATTGTTATGAAAGTTAGCATCCTCTGGCAAAAAAATATGGAAATAAGTGTCTTATCAACAGATAAATGGATAAAGAAAATGTGAGATACACACAGAGAAACACACAAATACAATGGAATACTACTCAGCCATAAAAAGAATGAAATTTTGCCATTTACATCAGCATGGATGGACTTGAAGGGTATAAGGCTAAGTGAAATGAGTCAGAGAAAGACAAATACTATATGATATTACTTATATGGGGAATCTAAAACATGCAACAAACTAGTGACCATAACAGAAAAGCAGCAGACTCACAGACACAGAATAAACTAGCGGTTATTAGTGGAGGGGTCGGCATTAAGAATTGGGGAGTGGGAGGTACAAACTATTGGGTGTAAGATAGGCTACCAGGATGTATTGTACAACGCAGGGAATATAGTCAGTATTCTGTAATAACTATAGAGTATAACTTTTCAAAATTATACGAAAAAAAAATAAAACGGACCATTATAGGGGAAAATACTAAGGAATCTGAGCAGATTCTTGAGGGAGAGATAAAATCTGAATAAATCTGGAGAACCAGTAAACAAAGACCTCATGGACATTGATTTGTCCAGGATTCGTTTTTATATATAAATACCTTCAAGTGATTTTGACTTTTGGTTTAACTGTAAAGAACTCTTGCAGTAGGCTCCAAGCCAACTCCTTTTCTGTTTTTTTTTTTTCTTTTGTTCAGATAGATAAGTGGTTCATAATCATAACCAAATCTAAGCCACACTTTGAAGTTATGTGCCACTTAGTATGATTTTAAGTTTTGTTGGCATGAAATACAGGATTTTTTCTGCTCTGATGGTGCTTATACCCTGGTGATCTAGTCCCAAGTCTTTTTTAACAGCATTAATGGATACTGGGTTTGCATTTTTGAGAATGTTAATCTTCAAGTCTGTTGGTTCACACACCAGTTGTCATTTACAATAAAATCTAAATTTTTTTTTAACCATTAAGTTGCCACAGGTGTTTCCAGTAAAAAAAAATATATATTTTTAAGCAGAAAAGTTCATGATTACCATTGTTTGTTATCTCCTGTGTGCGTATGTGTGTTAGTCACTCAGTCGTGTCTGACTCTTTGTGATTCCCATGGACTGTAGCTTGCCAGGCTCCTCTGTCAATGGAATTCTCCAGGCAAAATACTGGAGTAGGTTGCCATTTCCTTCTCCAGGGGATCTTCCCAAACCAGGGATCGAACCTGGGCTCCCACATTGCAGGCAGATTCTTTACTGTCTAAGCCACCAGGGAAGCCCCACTTATCTCCTGCTGCCCATTAAACCACCCTAAAGTTGGTGGCTTGAAATAGAAAGAAATTGCTTATTTTGCTCATGGATTTTTTGGGTGAGGTATTTGCATCAAACATAGTGGGGAAAGCTTGTTTTTGTCATATATTATCTGGGCCTAGGCCAGGAAGTCTCAAAGGCTCGGGATGACTCAACAGCTTGAGGCTGTAGTCATCTGAAGGCTTACTCACTCATAGGTCAGTTGATTCTAGCTATTGTGTAGACCTCGGCCAGGATTGTTGACTGGCATAACGGTACATGGCCTTTCTGTCTGGCCGCTTGGGTCTTGGTGCTGTTGTTCCAAACAATGAAAGGGAAAGAAAGCAGAAGCCTTAGTGTTGTTTCTCACTTAACCTCAGAAGTCACATTTATCATCTCTGTAGCAGTCGCTAGCCCACCTAATTTCAAGGGAAGGAAACGTAGATTCATCCTTTAATTCCATCTCTTTAATGGAAAGCGATCAATGATAACATTTTGTAAGAAGAGCATGTAAGGTGGAAGATTGTAGCTATTTCTAGAATGCTAAAACTTTTAAGCGTGTAAGATTTTTTTAGTTTTCAAATATCTAATCTGAGTTTGTTTTAACCTCAGAAACCTTATTTGTAATATTTACAAATATATCACATTTCCTATAGTGTAAGTGCTTTTAAAAGCTGTTGTGAATTATTGGTAAGTAATGTAAGTACTGATGCTGGGAAAGATTGAGGGCAGGAGAAGAAGGGGACAACAGAGAATGAGATGGTTGGATGGCATCACCGACTCAATGGACATGAGTTTGGGTAAACTCTGGACTTGGTGATGGACAGGGAGGCCTGGCGTGCTGTGGTTCATGGGGTCGCAAAGAGTCGGACGCAACTGAACTGAACTGAATAAGTTTATTGCATAATTATAATAAGTAAAAATATTAATAATTGTACCAGGTAAGATTGAGACTTAAAAAGCAACTGGAAGTCACTATTTTCATAAAGAAGATAAGCATTCCGAAGTTTATCCGCATTATAGTAAGCAGAGGTTTTTTTCTTAACATGCCCTGCATATAATACACACACCAAGTAGCAATTCATGGTTGTGTTCTTTCTTAATTTTGTGAGTAGCCTTAGATTAAGGTCCTTTTGATGCTAAGCAACTACTAGACTACTAAGAATATTTTCTGTTCCTTTCCCTTTCTTTGTGCCTAACAGATCCGTGCAGTTGGCCGGCTAAAAAGAGAACGCTCTATGAGTGAAAATGCTGTTCGCCAAAACGGACAGCTGGTCAAAACTGACTCCATGTGAGTAGAACCACTAAGCACTGTATCTCATTCATAAGTTGTCTCTATACATTGCCTGTCCCATCCTTTTCTAAATGATTTACTTACTCTCAAGTATTTAAAAAGAAAAAAAGGATGAAGTGTATGTTTTATACCTAAGAACCTGAAGAAAAAAGTCATTTACTTCTAATAGTGTTTGCAGTTTATCATGTAATACGTTTACATCAGTTTTGTATTTTTGTAGTACTCTTCATAACCTTAAATTTGGGGAAAGAAACAAAATAAAGCATAAAAACACTTTGTTAAGGAAACATCTTCATTTTCAGGTTACTTAATTTGTGATTAGGTTGTAAAAGGACTAGTCGGCTCTGCTTCTATTGAGCCATGGTAAAGAATATAGCATAACCAAATGGCATTGTTTTTGCTTTCCAGGATTATTTTTTTAGCTCTCTTCCTACTGAGTGACAGAATTCTTAGATCCTTCTCATTTTCTAAAAATTTAAGTACATTGTTTAAAGGACTATTTGTGTAAACCTTTCTTTCTCATTTGATTATGTTATCATACCCTGATCTTAAAAGCTATCCCTACCATAAGATGTTTTAAATTGGACAAGTGATTTTTGTTGTTTTACTAAAATTGATTGGTGTTTTAAAATAAAATATCCCTTTAAAAACTGGTCAGAATTTTTTAAGTCTCAGAGCCATTGGTGATTTAAATTATATAAATTGCTGTTTCTTCCTCATTAAATTTTCAACTTTCGTGAGATCATTTATCATGAACCTGATTTGATGTCAGACATCACGTTAATCTCTCTGGGAACTAAGAAAGAATCAGGGGGTGATAATGTCTCTCACAGCTTGCAAATCTAGATAAAAAGCAAAACATTTAAACTTACATGGAAAATACCACACAGTACAATTATGCCATTTGTAGTAAACTGTGTGAAGTTTTAACCTGGGCTTGACTAAAGAATATAGGGATGCAAGAGGGACTTTGATGGGGATTGAGTCTCTCTTTTTTTGCATTAGGTGCAAAGGAGAACTGTAACTGTTTTCATTTCTTGGGGAATCTTGAAATGCCTCCTAAAGTAGTTACAGTTATTCTGAAGCATTATATAGGAAGATAGGAAGTTTGAAAGAATATATGTCTTCTTCAGGGAAGGCTTATCTGAAAGGTTCAGCCATTTTTAATAATGAATTTTTTTGTGATAATTTTATGTTTTCCTGCAGGCCCATGGCTGGCAGTGATAGCCAGTCCATGGAATTCCTTTTTCTAGACTGTGTTAAAATATGTTACACAAGTGGTGAAAAGACTACCTAATTTATGGTGAAGGTAGCTTCTTGATGTTTAGAACCCTCTCAGAATGATTAAACATAGACCTAAAGGCTTCTGTTATTTTCTATTTGTAATATTTTTGAGGGCACCAAAAGTTTCTAATTAACTTTCCTGTTATATAAAGATATTGCTTTTTATTTAGTCCATGATTACTTTGAAATTTCCCATAATGAAATAAAAATAGGACTATTTTACTATAGCATCACTTTTGATTTTTTCCCCCACAAAGTATATATTACTGATAGCTAAGTTCAGTTGACAAGAGAGGAAACGGCTCTGCTCTGTAATACATAAAAACCAGGCTTGTGAAGCATGAGCTAGAGTAAATGACTAGTTCATAGATACTTTTGCAGTTACCAGTGATGAAAGTTCCTCAGAAAAGATGAACAACAAAAAAAAAACAAAACAAACAAAAAAAAAGATGAACAAAGTTAGCTAATATTTGAGTTCTTTGTTTCTTTAAGTCCCTTGAAAGGCATTTTCTAGATCAGGGGTACCCCAGTCCCCAGGCCAGGAACCAGTACTTGGCCGTGGCCTGTTAGGAACCAGGCCACACAGCAGGAAGTGAGCAAGCCTGCAAAGTTTCATCTGTATTTACAGCCACTTCCCATCGGTCACATTACAGCCTGAGCTCCACCTCCTGTCAGATCGGTGATGATGTTAGATTCTCATAGGAGCACAAACACTAACCCTAGCGTCAAGGCAGAATGTCCTGAGATTGCCACAAAATAGAAATAAAGTGCACAATAAATGTAATGTGCTTAAATCATCCTGAAAATCCCCGCCCCTGCCCCTCCGTCTGTGGAAAATTTGTTCCATGAAACCAGTCTTTGGTGCCAAAAAGGTTGGGGACTGCTATTCTAGATGTTTAATGAAACAGAATCTCATGTTTTAATTTTCAGTTGTAAAAATAGCATGAATATTCAACTATACAGTTTTTTGCAATAGAATGCTTACCTTCCTTAACCATACTTTTTGTTTCGGTAGTTATGTATGTTACCATGGTAAGATACTTAACCATGTTTTTGTTGATAACCATCTTTTTGTTGATAGTGTGACCTTGCCCTTTCTTCTGCTGCTATTAATTTTATTATTTATAATTGTATTCATGTTTAAGAATCTACATTTGATAAACTTTCAAATTTTTATATAATGAGCAAATTATGTATTTAATGCTGGTAATGTGGTAAGGAAGAAGCTATTAACATGGTTCAGCTGTATTTTACCTCTGCCAAAGTAATCATTGGACTCTTCCTGTCTTTACCTACTTCAGCCTTTTCTCTGTGATCTGATCCGATTATGTGTCATTGTGCATGAACCTTTGCCTGCCTCCACTTTATTTTATTCCTTGGATTTAGGAATAAAAGTCCATAGGGGTATAAGAGCAGGAGCGCTGACCTTGTTCTCTCACTTACTTTCTTTTTTTTTTTTTCTCACTTACTTTCAAAGAGACAATAGGGCTTGTTATTGACACAAAAATGATCAGTAGATTCGTATTTAGCTTTTTTCTTTGTGTTATAAAAGCTGAATATGTAAAAGAAGCATAATTATTATTTAAGGTGGTACAGATCAGATTCTGCCCCAAGAAATAAAATTTCAAGGTTCCAGGCACCGATTTCTGCACCGGAGTACACGTAAGATTTTTATCTGTCTGCTCTGCTTTTCACAATTAGGAGTTGTTTTAATTTTGCAGGCTTAATGTGACACTAATATTTCACCAGGTAATTGGCATGTACTGCCCTAATTCTCTTACTGTTTGGCTTTTAAGTACCTCTGTTTCAGGATTTCTCAAGCTGTTATCATATACTTTGTTTAAAAAAAAAAAAAGCTAGATCAGCTAAGGAAGTTATGTATGATTTGCAGTATAATGGTGAAAGTAGAATGGAATAATTCATACCAAAAATCCTTTCTAGTTCCTTTATTTTGCTTTCATTGGCATATTAGTTCTCTGTGGATTCGGTTCAATCAGACTCAGTGGTTTCAATCTTTAAAAAATTTTAGCACACTATCTTTTATTGTTTATTTTCACTCAGAAGGAGAAAAGGAGTCTAATGAGTCATTTAAGTTTTTTTTTAAATTCCATATATTAAGATTAAGCTTTGGAAGAATATTGTGAGATCATTAAACCCACTCTTTCTGTGTGTGTGATACAGCAAGGGATGGGAATGACTGGCCTCTTAAGGGGAGGGGAAACTTTGGCATGCAGTATAAGATTCAACAGCTAGTGTAGTTCTCAAGTACCAGAAACCGTTCTGACAACCGGTGATTTCTCTCTTAATTCTGATTCTCTTATACTTCTAGGAACCAGTAAATTACCTAGTGGCAAGAAATTAAAACTTTATCTGTATTTAAAATTTCAAGAGAAATGGTGCAAAATTTGTGATTCAGTGAAATTTTTTTCTTCCCTTTCTTACTGTTTTATCTTTACTATATTTTTGGAAAAGACTGGAGCCTCATCAAAGAGATTATCCTCGCAGTTTGAGAAACACTATTCCTATGAAAACCCGTGGAAAAAAGAGGTGTTTGACTTTGGACTTATGTTATAATAATAGCTATGCCAAGTCAATTTTCATTTAAATTTGAGTTCTAACATTGACTAGTGTTGTTTATTCAACACTCGCATAGTAAGAGTTCATATAGGCATGAGAAAGAGCTATTACTAATGAAATAATATGACACACATAAGTACATTCTTCAAAATTTCCTTTTATAAAAGAAAAAGGTAAAGCTGAGATTTTGCTGTTTTGTAACGTTACTAAGATGAATTTATCGTCAACATGCATTTTTATTAAATCACTAATACTGTAACATTTGCTTGAATAATCTCAGTACCTTTGCAATATGTTTACTTATTTTTCATAGGAGTTCATCTGTCAAAACAAAAAACCAAAGTCACTCCACTTTGGATGGGTGGGCAGAGATGAAACTCAGCTCTGAAAGCACTGTTTGCTGTCACGGTTAATGCCACCAGGGCCGGGCATCCCAGCTAGCATCAGGCCTATCACTAACATGGGGCTTATTCTTTTTTTGTTCTTAGATTTGTTTATTTTTAAAGAGACTCGCAAGACTGCTTAAAGCTTTGAAAAGAAAGAATTACTAGACTCTTTCTTCTAATTAGTGTAGCTATGATCATTTTATGCTTTAGTCATTCAGTTCATCTGTAGATAGAAATAGATTAACCATTAAGGGCATTTAATCTGTACGTATACTGCCCAAACTGGTCATCAGTGTATGAAGTACTTCTACTCTGATTTTGCTGTTTATGAAAGATTGTTTATGAAAAGTTAAGTTTCTTAACTAATCTTTGAAACTTTTGAGAAAAAGTTTTCTTTTGAGAAACAACCTGAAATCCAAATATGATTTTGATGTTAATCTTTGATGAAATATCTTTACTAGCATTAGTGAAGACTTAATTTTAATTTTATCTTTCTACGTTAATATGTTTTCTTACTAAGTTACCATTGAGGACTGTGATGGTTTTTTTCCATTTAATACCATATTCCAATTTTATATGATCATAGAATCTTAGAATTGAAGGTGATCTTACAGACTTTTTAAAACTCAGTCTTCCGTGCATTCCATCTGAAGAATGCTTTGCAATTAATCTGAAAATAATTTATGCTTGATGACCTGATTTCCCATGTATGGACAGGAAACACTTGTACTTTTAGAATTTAAATAAACAATTCCTATTGCTTATTTCTGACAAAGTGAGTTTTCTCCAAGGAAGCCTTCTTTCCTTTTGAATTTTGATGGGCAAAAATCCATCAAAGCTTTTTCATGGATTTGGATTCAGTTTGTTGGCATTTTTACTCTTAATATTATAATTCTAAATAGTGATCATTATAGACTTTATATAGGTAGCTCATTTATATACTGTTTCAAATTGGTATATGCAGTGTTCAATGTAAGCCCCAGAATATGAAGACAAAAGCTTCAATTATGTCAGTAGATACTGTCCTGAATAGTCTTTTAAAACTTGATTAAGTCAGTTTAGCTAGGTATGATGGTGTTGCTGTCGAGAACAGTGTCAGATGGATGCCTGTTTATGTTGATGAAGAACTGGCCATTTTATTCCTGCCTCTGGTGACACTTTTCTAACATGAATTGAGTCTGTTTTCTTAGAAGGAGCAAGAACTTCAGGTATTCTCTATGCTGCCTGAAGAGAATGTTGAGTACAAGCCTAGTACCTAGACTTTGAGTCCCAGATATACTGTTTCTTTTACTCTTTTTGGATACCCAGTTTGGGTTCTGCTGAGTACCATGGATCAGTTGATATTTATTGTTGTTGATAAGTTATATATATTCCAGAAGATTCCTAGTCTGTGGACAGATGTTTCAGGTAACCATCCATGAGTTTGCATCTGAAAACTTGCATTTATCTTGACACCATGAGGCCTCATTCATATGGTGAATCAGCCCTGACAGATTACTGGAAAACATGGTTTTCATGTATTTTGTACTTTTTGCTTTGGATCATCAAGACATTGAAAGTTATTCACATAATTGTGGAGAAGATTTCGTTTTTAACTTTCTGGGACTCTGGGAATAATATTAGATGACAGTTACCCTTTCAAAAATTATCCCACTCATTTTGTGGTTCCCAAAAATATTAAGTAAGAAAAAATTACACGGATCAAAGTACAATCTTTTCTCTTTTTTAAATTTTTTAAATTTATTTTTATTTTTTCCCAATTATTTTTATTAGTTGGAGGCTAATTACTTTACAATATTGTAATGGTTTTTGCCATACATTGACATGAATCAGCCATGGATTTACATGTGTTCCTCATCCTGAACCCCCATCCCACCTCCCTCCCCATCCCATCCCTCTGGGTCATCCCAGTGCACCAGCCCCAACATCCAACCTGGACTGGCGATCTGTTTCACACTTGATAATATACATGTTTCAATGCTGTTCTCTCAGATCATCCCACCCTCGCCTTCTCCCATAGAGTCCAAAAGTCTGTTCTATACATCTGTGTCTCTTTTTCTGTCTTGCATATAGGGTTATCGTTACCATCTTTCTAAATTCCATATATATGCGTTAGTATACTGCATTGGTGTTTATCTTTCTGGCTTACTCACTCTGTATCATGGGCTCCAGTTTCATCCATCTCATTAGAACAATCTTCTCTTGCACTTGTTCACTATCTGCTCCACCTGCACTCTTCTGTATATGATGAGCAAGGATGAGGCTCAGTCTAAGATGTTCTTGCCCTGACACTGAGAAAATTATTGAGCCCACATCCCATAGTTCTCTTATTGTAACAAATCAGATGCCAAGTCCTTAAATCAGTTAAATACCTCATATTGCTGATCATGCTCTAAAATTAGACAGTTCTCTGAAAATAAGAATCCACATTAGAACTGTAAAATCACTTCTTTGAAATGTGCTTAGCTTTTAGGAGAAACTGTAAGTGGAACCAAAGACATTGTAAGTCTCAACTCACATATAAAAGAATGACCAAGATTATTGTTACTGAGAAACCAAAAAATGATCATTTAACCTCCATCTGGATAATTTAAGAAGTATCCTTGCCTTTTCATTGTATTCAGGAAATGTATGCTTTAATTGAGTAATCAAAATGCTTTTTGTTAGCTTTCTGAAACGTTGATTCATCTTTAAATTTACTCGGCATAAACTAATTGCTTCATTGTCTTTGTGAAGTATTTGAAATTGGCATTTTCACGGAATCCCTTTCGTTTTATGCATGTAAACTTTGCCTGACAGCTGTTTACTGAAATTCCCTATCTTACTCTTCTGATCATCTGTAAGTTGCAGTGCCGTGTTGTTTGTTAGAGGCTTGGGTTCACGTTTCTCCAGAGGCGGGGGCTGCAGTTGCTCTGAGGTAGTTCTCTTCCCTTTTAAAGTTGTCCTTTCATATTCAGTCTGTTTAACTTGACGCTTAAAGCTACGCAGTTACAGATGCTTCATGGTAGCTGGGTTTTAAAAAAACCACAGAAACAATTTAACATGTTTATTAACTTATTTGGCCTGACTCTGTGGGGACAATGAAGGGTGGGGGAAATGGGCAAGAAAACTAAGCTAATTTTTAAAATATGGGTGTTTGGGGAAAATGTTGAGCTGGGGTTTTACAAAAATCTGACGTGAGTGTTTTTCTCTTCATTTGCTGTGCTTGTGTGAACAGTGTGACACCATCGCCACCGCAGGTCCGGGTTTGCCCTCCCCGTATGTTACCTGAAGACGGAGCTAATCTTTCCTCTGCTCGTGGCATTTTGTCGCTTATCCAGTCTTCCACTCGTAGGGCTTACCAGCAGATCTTGGATGTGCTGGATGAAAATCGCAGGTGATTGGCCATCACTGACTCTTGCCAACTTTTCTGCATTATTTTTTGGCTCCTTTTTAGTGGACTGTGGTGTCTTCCTTTTATGTTTACACCTTTGTCTCTTTCTCAGATGCAATGATTTAAAGAGCTTGCTTTGCTTTCTTTTAATTTGAAATTATTGTCCAAAATTCACATTTCAGAAGATTCTGTTAGCTTCTCTTCAGTTGAGGTACAGCAGGAGGGGGTGGGATACAGTTAGTAACTACCGATACACAGGAAATATATTGATTTTTCTCCCCCAAGACCTTGCTGAGCTGTTCTAAGTACTTGATTCCATTTTGGATATGCTGAGGGGTACTTTTGGATCCAGTGTGGGATGTTGGGCTGAATTGTACTCATTTTTATTAGTAACTCTTTAATCATTTATGATACTAATGTGGTTGGATTAGTAAGCAAATCTTAGAAGATGAAGTCAGTGTAGCTGCCAGGGCTTTTTTTTTTTTTTCCCCCCTCTTCACTAGGGATTTCTAAGCCTGTGCTAAAAATCCCAGGTGCTGTTGTCTCTTTGTTAATAATACTGATTGTTCTCAATATGGATGGCGTGTCTCACTTTTGAGTGCCTCCAGTTAAAATCACTAGTAGTGTACCTAGAATTGTTCATTCAAATGAATTTTTTGCCATTATTTCGAATAGCTTTTTCTCCTTGCTTCATTAGTAGATAGTGTTTTAAAAAGATGAAATTTGAGAGCTTTTTGGCAGAATGTGAGGAAAGTACAGTCAATTTCACTTCAACTCTAAACATTTTATGTAGTAATAACTCTGTTGAGTCAGTGCTTGAATTTTCATAATCATTTTATTAGGATGTTAACTTTGCTTTCTGAAGAATTTCCAATAAATTAAACAGGCCTTTCCAGTAGACCTTCTTTCTTACCTTGGGAACTGACATGTCTCGTGACTTGCTCTGAACAAACTTTTGCTTGTTACCTGCTCTTGAGCCTCACACAAGCCCCAGGTGTTTCACCGTCCATGATGAGCACCCATCGTGCCTCTGGACTAGGGTTCCTGACCCTTCCCAGGGTTCCCATACGTGTGGGCCCAGGGACTTAAAGCCATACTAGAAAGAGCGTAACAGAGAAAGTTCATGGCAAGGGCAAAATTGCATCTATGTGTACCTGTATTCATGTATGGGTGGGGGTGTGTGTGGGCGTGTATATATACACATTATGAATATATACATATATGTATGTGTATATATATCCCTCCCTAAGGGTTTAGAGTCCCTGTTACACTCTTTAAAGCTTCAAGGACTATATTAGATTATAAGAAGCATCATGGTTTAGAACAAAAAGCTTGGATTGAAGGGATTGGATTTAATCTTGGTCCACCGCACCGAGTAATTTGCCACATGCTGACCTTGAACAAATTGCCTAGCTTCTCTGGGCCTCGTTTTCTTCATCTGTTAATACTAATATTACCTAGTTTTCTGGATTCTCGTGAGGACTCTTCTTTCCTCCCCTGTCTTTATTTTAAGATATAAAGATGGCCTCAAATTTTTTGTTTAGTGTCATGAGAGATACTTAAAAAGATATTTAATATAAAGTACCTGGCACTTGACTAGTATTTCCAAATGCCTGTTTTCTTCTCCCTCCTTAACATAGATTTATTCTTTACCAGTTATCCTCTTTAACTTTTAATTATAATAGGTCCTTACAAGAGGCTAGTTTATTAGGTCAAATTTATTTTATCAAATGCTATTACAGTGAAAATATCTGAATGGGACAGATGTTTTATAAATCCTATATAGATGACAAAGATGTATCCCCCTGCATACACACAGCTCAATGCAGTATATGGAAAAATAGTTGTATTTTTTTTTAATCCATAATGGAACAGTTTTGCCTTAAATTCAAAAGTATCATAAGAAATCTTATTAATTGTAAAATTTGCTTTGTATTCTGTTATTTATGAAAAATTATCTTGAGCTTTAAGTGATTTTTTTTTAATTGAAATAAATTGATAATTTTAAAATTCCCTTTTCTGTGAAGGAAGTATTTTTCTTATTAAGTGAGATTTTTTAAAAATTCATAAAGTAGTTGTAGTAATAATTCTTTGCTCCTGTATATATACCTGGGAACCTGGAAGAATAGATTATCATTAGTATTATTGGTTGCTTTCAACTTGAAAGGTTTTTTTTCGCCCGTTGTATTTACTAATCTAAATGTTGTGCAAGATTTAATCAGAGTTGTAGATGTCAAATTAGTTTTTATTTCTGCTAGGAGAACTGTCTAGCTTGACTTATCAGATACAAGAAATAGGAATGTGAAATTTGGATAATGTTCTACTTGCATGACTATTAAATAATATTGCATATAAAGTTTGAAGTGCTTTTATGTTCCTTGCTCTGTATATCTTTTTTTTCCTTCCTATTTTTTATTCCTGGCTGTTATGCTAATGCAGTGTCTTATCTTTGGTCTTAAGCCATTGTATTAGATACAGTTAATAAAGTTAGAACTGTTTGACAGAAAGAATGAAAAAAACCTTTCTGCCTGTTTTATTATCATAAAATAAGGCATTTTCGCAGTTGCTTGGCATAAGAATTATTTTTAGTGTATACTCTGAGGGTCACTGTTGAAAGGTTTATGTATTTTGTTTTTATTTTCTCATCTTGAGAACTTATATGACCCAAAACCAAGTTCAACGTGAAAACAAAGTTAAATTCTAGGTATGCGTTAGAAAAGTTTACTTACATAGGTCGGTGCTATGCATTTGGAAAACTGAGGTATAAGAAAAAAAATTTACCAAACCATCTGAAACAGCAAGTACCAGGTGTGTTCTTTGGATTTAAAAATGCTGTTTAGTCCATGCTAGTTAGGAAATGCTCACATCTCCTGACACCTTCGAGAGCTCTGTATCTCACTCTCCAATACAAAATATTAATGTTTTTAAAAAGAAACTTAGTACCTCTGAAAGAAAACTATTTAAGTACTCAGATTAGTCATGCTCAGCATGCATAGGTTTTATACTTCCTTGACAGTCCAGTAATGAAGACTCCACTCCTCACTACAGCTGCTAGGGACAAAGGTTCAAGCCCTGGTCAAGGAACTAATATCCCACATGCTGCCCAAGTACAGCCAAAAAAAAGGAGGGGCTTAATTATTTCTGGCTTTGATTCAATAGAGTAAGAAGCCAATTTGTAGATAATTTATATTTTTTGCAAGTATCCATGTAAATACATTACTTGGAAGACCTAGAAATGCAGAGTTGCAGTTGAGACAGTATCTGTTATTTATAATGTATCTTTTTAAAAAATACATGTAATTCCTGGTACATCTACCCTGTTTACTTACTGTAGCAGTTTCCATGTTTTATTTTGTTTTGTTTTTTAGCAAAAAAACATTCTACTAAGACCATTTATTTACTGAAAAATGTTGATGTACAAGTTAATACTGGAAGAGCCTTGAATCTCATTCCCTTTTACCACTTTAATTACAAAACTTATTTTCAAAACTGAAAAGATTTTTTAATACGTTAAATCTTACTTATTTTCAAACTTAAAATGATTCCTTAATGTATTAAGTCATATTTACAGTAGAAAGTGGTACTTGAATAAAGTTTCTAACTTTGCCAAACACCTGTCTAATTTACTTTTATATTATATGTGTCAATTGCCAGTGTGAGAAGACAAAATGAAATACGTTGTGAAAGGTAAAGACTGTATTATTTTCTGGCTCTGCATTATAAAAGGGAAATCTCTGTGGTGGAATATGTTGGATATGGCAGATCCTTTTGAGCATATACTTGAAATTTTTAAAAAAGCTTTAGGTAGCACACAGCAGTGGCTTCACTTTTAACCTTTCTCATGTTAGTGTGATATAGGATCAGAAAGTAAGTTTTCCTAATGTCACAGGATAAATGAATTAGTAGGGTGGGATGAGTTAAAAAACCTGCCTCAAGCATTATGATTTCTTACAGTTCTTTAGCCAACAAAGGAGAAGTCTAATATCTGACTCAAAAGTCCTTTCCCCTCTAGGTTCTATAAATTTCTTTAAGCACCAGTAGTGCCTTTAGGAAACATACAACCTAAGCATTAAGATTTTCTCTTATAAATTGATTTGACATAAAATAGTGGTCTATATTGTAACAAAAATTCTACAGCTGTGCCAACTTACAGAAAAAAAAGTAGTAACATTTGGTGTTAAATGTTTCCTCTAAGAATTGTGTTGATACTTAAATTCAGGTAAAACCTGATAAGCCTGTAGAGAATGAGACATTCAAAATAGAATAATAATTCTTCAAACCCTCAATGTGGCTTCTGCACCCCACCCTCCTTTCTCTGGTTATAAGTATTGCTGATTCCTTTTGGGGGAGTTGACCAGTGACCACATAGAGCCTTTGTTTCCTGATTTAAAAAGTAAAATTTACTGAAGAGGTTATCTCTTACCAGTAGAGAGCTAATTGTGCACTAAAATCAAAGTATGTGCTCAGTGAAAATGCCCACAAAGTTTCCCGGTGCGCCCTAGTCTTCATTTCCAGCAGCCCCTGTGTGTCTCTCCTGGTTGCCCCTCGGGATCAGGCGCACACATTCAGTTGCACTTCCTGTGATGTGCTGTATTATGCCCTCAAGATGTGTCCCCGACCTCCTCAGCTCCAGAGCTGAGCTCCAGTTCTGCTCTTGGGAACTGAGGGTTTGCGTGCGACCCGGCTGCATTAGGATCCGAGGCAGGAAGCAGAGTTCATGAGGCGGGAGGCAGGGACTTGTGGGAAGTGGGAGTTACGTCAGGTTTGTAGCTTTCGAGATGGCTGTTGATACCAGATGAGCAGCCATGACCATGCAGGTGCTGCTAACCAGTTCCTGACACGCTTCTGAAGTTGCCGATGGTTGTTTTTTTCCCAACTCAAAGAGAGGAGTTACACATTTTGAACAGAATTAGTAGGATGTCAAGTACAAGCACCAAAAAATTAGTTTGTATGTTGGTGCTGTTTGTTACGAAAATAAGAGGTTCCCTTTGTTTTCTAACTCATTGTAAAATGCTCAATTCATGAAAGCCATAACATGGATGACAGCGAGACCAAGATACGTAAAGTATTTGAAATATATTGTATTGAAACATACAATATAATCCTATTTGACATTTGTTTGTCTTATTTTTGCTTTTATTTCATTACCCTCTGTTTCCTGACTCTGTCTTGTGCCTTCTCCTGCAAAAACCCGCCTTAGACCTGTGTTGCGTGGTGGGTCTGCTGCCGCCACTTCTAATCCTCATCATGACAACGTCAGGTAAACTCTGAGACTTTGTAATTACCAGGGTGAACAGTTGGTTGAATGTGTTATTTTGCAGGGCGTAATGCATGCCGTAGCCATGCCTTTAGATTATAGCTTTAAACTCTAGAGTTTTCTCTAGGTGGACCCCCTGCTTTTCTCTGAAAACAGTGAGTCTAATCACTCGTGACATTTGGCCAAGAGAGTATAAGGAAAAAGTTATAATACATCACTGTGTGAACGTCTGAGCCGGTGTATTTAAGCACAGTTTTATGGACGATCATGCTAGTACACAGGAAAAATAATCTTAAACCTGGCTTTGTGTGCATTATGTTAATTGTTGCCTGAGGTTCTGTCCAGCACTTCCTTTTTAGTTGTTAATTGTCTATAATGTCACTTTGTCACTTTCACTGTATAGATAAACATGTCTGTAAAGCATCATTTCAAATTGGGGAAATTAGGATTGACAGCCTGAGAGGTTAAATGGTTAGAAAGAGAATTTAGTTTTTAAACATTTTTGTCATCTGTTGATGAAGCTTTTCTCTCTTATTTTGTCCCTCTCACTTTGAGTTATGCTTAGCCTAAAGTAGGCATTTCTTCCTGTCGTGCACAAGGACAGATAGAATGGCACATACTAATACTTAAAGTTCTCAAGTACCCAAATTCTCATTTCCAAAGTTGTACAGTTGATAAAAAAAATGGTTGGTACAATAATGATACCATTACTGTAATTTTTTCAGAGCCAATTTTATTTATTTTAAGCAAAATCAGCAGTAGATTTCAAACTGGCAGCATTATTTCAATGATGAGAGGAAGCGAGCTGGCACATTTCATCTTTAGGTAGAAGAGAGAAACATGGGTTTCTCGTTAATACTAATTTCTGATTGGAAAATTGAAATATGTGTCCTTAGGAGTCCCATTCCACTCAACTGACTAGTTTATTTTTACATTATTAACAAGTTTTTCCTTGTGTATTTCTCATAAGTTTGTTATACTTTTATTTTTCTGTTATTTTCAGCCAATGATCTGACTTAGAATTTCTTACAGAGATTTTAGGTCTGATAAATACATGTTTTGGTTAAAACACATGTTTTAAGTTGAATTATACAGGTAGAGTCTTTTGCATACCCTTAGATTTCTTAGCAAATGAAGATTTCCTTTACAGATGTTTAAAACTATAGTTAGTTCAGAATGTAAGTTGTGGGGAGTTCCTTTCAGTTACAGTTCATTTCTCTGCATTCAGTCTGGGTCCATTTACCTTTGAAGCAGTTGCTTCTGTTTGATTTTTTCCCCCCAATTATTTATCTAATATATGACCTCACAGAAATAGAAAACTTTTATTTTGAGGATAAAGTGTAGAGAAGAGGAATCTTCAACCTTTATTTTTTTCCACTAACTGTTTAATAATTCTGGTTAATGTTAAGAGGAATTCAGATGTTTATAAACCCATAGTTCTAGCACCTACTGACTTAGTAGCTTACGTCCCTACCCGATGCAGTTATTCTCAGTATTCCAGTATCTTTGCTCTATTCCCATGAAGGAAAGGGCAGATCACCTACTGAGTTGGTAGCTTACTTCTCTACCTGATGCAGTTACGCTCAATATTCCAGTATATTTGCTCTATTCCCCCATAAAGGAAAGGGCAGATTAGGAGAAAGCCAGTTAATTTAGCCATAAAAGGAGTGTTTAGAGATCATTCTAGGTTATCTGAAGGTACACACCAAGTGTCATTGAAACCGCAACCTGTATAATTCTATTTGGTGTTCAGAATGATGGCACTGCAGGATTATAAAATTTAAAATTGTTTCACATTTTTTTTGTTTCACATTATTTATTAAAGTATTTTTGAATTATTTTCAGTAGCATTTATAGCAAAAGGATTTTCTAAATAGACTTGTCTAACATGTTTGAATGAAAAATATAATTCTCTTCATACGCCTTTGTACCCCTTTGTATGGTAATGTGCTTTTTGTTATGGGGACTTGCTTAGAGTATTAAAAACATGATGTATGTGCCAACTCTAGATTACATAGGAGTAACTTTTAAATCTGATTTATTTATAATCTGCTCATTCAGCAAAGTTAATGAGCCCATTTTATTGAAATAGCCATACAGGATTAAATAGACTGTACACGTGTGAGGTGAATTATCAGGTATGTAAATTGTATCTTACTTAAAATATATTTTAAAAGTGGAAGTCGGGACAAAGAGGAATAATAGCATTTGTGTGTTTCTCAGTAGTTGTTTGTCATTTATTTAAAAATCAATGCCCCTTTAGAAGTAACTGCATTTGAACAAGAAGAACTTTTTAATGTTTTCTCAAGAGTTTGTCTTAGTGGCCTTCCAGCATTATGTTATACACAGCTCCTTAACTACAGTCCTTAAATTCTGGATCTGAATGTAGCGGCAAGGTGTGTTCAGGTTATTTTAGAACTGCTTCTCTGGAGATACAGGAGAGATTAGATAATTGGAAATAAGAAGTGAAGAGTAGAAATGGCAAGAGGGGAAGTAGAAATGGCAGTGAGAAGAGATGGAGAAATAAAAAATGATCAGTCTTAGGCTTTTAGCTGGAGTTTGTTTACTTGGTATTCCCTGCCAGTGAGTCTCAGCAGGGACTTCTGAGCAGAATGACAGCTCTCAGATCTTTTCAACCATGTATCCTTTTTTAACACTGCCAGTCTCTCTGAGTTGAAAAGTGTCTCCTTATTTACATCCTTAGTCAGGGTTTCTTCTCTTTCTCTGACCTTTAAGACACTTTCCCAGGATTGTGGGTAGTTGTTCCCTTAAGCTCTTCTCTTTATTAATACCCGTTCAGATTGATAAATATTTTAATAATTTGTACGGTTAAATACCAGTCTTTATAACAGTCCTCTGAGCATTACATAATATGTTATGTGACTTGCAAGGTACTTTTAGTTCTGTTCTAATATTAAATCGTGTTTTATTTCTCAGGTATGGCATTTCAAATATAGATGCAATGATTGAAGGAACTTCAGAAGACATGACAGTTGTAGATGCAGCTTCATTAAGACGACAGGTATCTAATGTCCCAAACAGCATGAGACCCTAAATTCCATTGATGCTACATGTAAAGTGGTAGTTCCTAACATTTTATCCATTTTATCATTTTTCTCTCCATTGTAACCCATGAATTAAAATACTTTCTCTATCAAACTGTTTATTAAACCATAATTGATATTCCCATTTTGATTAAAGATATATTAAATCACAGTTTACAGGTTTTCATCAGCATAAAACAGTATTACCAAAATGGATTGGTGTAATTCTAGCCAGTCACACAGGGTGTTAACATTTTAAGCAAATCTATACAGCTGTATATTGCTCTGAAGCTGGGATAACCCTTCAGAGTTGGAGCGGGGAACCTGGGCCTTTAACACCATCACAAACCAGTTGTTGGATGCACAATGTCTTCATAAGGGAGCATGAACTTGGCGAGACAGTTGTTTGGCCCAGGGCTGCTCATAGTAACGACCAACAGCCAGGAACTGTGCTGTTGACCAGTGACCCTCCTGGCAGGTAGAGAATCAGCATTTCAGTCCTGAAGGGCCTGGGTGGCAGGTCACAGGGCCCACTCCAGTAGGTTAATACATGGAGCCCTCTGAGTAACTCAGAGAAAGCATAAAGCAGTTAAAGCAGGTTAAATAGGAAAAACTGAAGCTGAGTGACAGAAGCTTTTAAGAGAATTTAATGAATTTAAGCTGTCTTGGGTAACATTTTTTTCCCTATATACAACTTTCTTTTTTGGTGCCGAATGAAACTTCTCATGTTTATAATAATTCTTTTGAGAAATTAAGCTACTTAATAAGAATCTGATTGCATGATGCATTAAAGCTTCTATTCATTTTTCGATGTTGTTTTTCACTCAGATAATCAAACTAAATAGACGTCTACAACTTCTGGAAGAGGAGAACAAAGAACGGGCTAAAAGAGAAATGGTCATGTATTCAATTACTGTAGCATTCTGGCTGCTTAATAGCTGGCTCTGGTTTCGCCGCTAGAGGTAACCTCAGCTCTCAGAAATATTGTCTCAACAGCTGGAAATATAAAGAATTTGCAAACTTCTTTGTTTTCTGTCTTTGCATTGTATGCCGTTTCACAGTCCACGCCCTGAAAATGTATTTCTCCCAGAAAGGAGGGGGAAGGACTTACATTTGCAGAAGTAAAGGTATATTCTGTCTCTTGACTGTATTTACTTTTAACCAGTTCTACCATAACACCTACTTAAAATTCACACTTTGCATGTTTTGTAAATAGGATCTAGTTGGGTTTTTTTTTTTTAAGGAATTTTTTTTTGCCTCTTCAGTCTGCACCACTAATTCTGAGTGTGAGAAAGTGTATAGAAAATGGGTTTAGCGAAATGTCTGTAAAGGAAAAATAGTACTTCATTTTGTCCTATTTGTAGTGTTTTCTCAAACCCCGTTAGATTAAACAATTTAGTTAATAGACATTTTTGCATCCACATGTCAACATTAACACTACTGAAGTCCTGGTCTGGTGTCAGGTTTAATAAAATCAAGCTACCCCATGTTTCATGATCACCTCCAACAAAATAATTCCTAACATTTTAAGCGGTTTATCTAAAATGTGGGTAAAAATGTGCATTTTTATTTTTATTTTGCAGATGGTTTTCTATAAAGTACATTTTTACTAAGTCCGTGTGTGAATGATTTAAAAAAAATACAGAATAAGGTACAAATGTAGTGTATTTAATAAACTGTCAACCAAAGCTGTATTTGTCTGTTTGAAAGATTTTATTTCATCATATTGTGCTGTGTGCTATATTCCATGTCATATTTCTTTATATGCACCTAAGTCTTCCCATCTCTGGAGCAAATAGTGCAGTTAATGACATGGCAGGTAGCAAGTCAGATCTTCATCCTGGTAGTGGTAGACACTGGTTTTGTTACAGCTGTTTTTCTAACATGTATTGTCTATAAAGTGATTCAGATAGAAGCACCATCAGTTCTGTTGCTTCTTCCGTTGTGTTTAGCTGATGTTCTAAATTTCATGAGATTAAAAGCATCAAGGAAACCAAATGCTGGAGCCTTTAGTTCCCAAACTATTTGTTTTTTTCCCTTTTTTTTTTTTTTTTTTGGTTCAGAAATGGATAGAATTTTACTTAGGTACAGCATTTGCCATACATCTTCAGTATCTTTCTACCAAGGCAGTAAGTTTTGAGAAAGGCAGTTAGGGGAAATTCCTTAGATAAAGGTGTATTCAGCTGTTCTTTTCTTGCTTCTTTCCTGTCCTTCAAAAAAATACTTGGAGGAGGGATTCTTTTCTTTAATTCTTAGGGTTTATCATGAGTTTGGTGGCAGTTTGTTTTTTTTACCCATGAAAGTCTTCTGACTTTTATATTAATAATATCCTTGTGATATCATTCATTATAGCAATTCTCTTTATATGTATATCTCAAGGTAATTTCTGTGAATAATTGAAACTACAAAAATAATTTAAAAAACAGTCAGGGTGGTCAGGAAATACATCTTAGATATTCAAACTGAATCTCAAAGTAAATAAAGATGTGATTTCAACAAGCAGAGAATGAAGAAAAGATCTCAGATGCAGGAAACAGTGGGAGAAAAGGATACAGTTAGGGCCAGTAACCCATTGTTCAACCTCCCAGGCTCACTAGGGCCATTAACAACTAAGTGGCAAGTACAAGTGTAGCAAGTGCCACTACTTTCAGAACTCTATTTAAAGGTTGGATTTTTTTTCACTTCTCGGAATATTTGTTGAAGCATTTGCTGGTTATTTACATTTGGGGGATGATTTTATGAAAATACATTTGCAAGAGAGCTTTCCTTCTTTTCCTGCATGAATGTCTGTTATCCAGCTTCTTAATTATAATTGTCATTGAATTTGAACTTTTTCTGGCCTCAAGTTTGGAAAAATGTAATTACTGTAACTGTTATTTTACTTACAGTTTATTCTGCCAATGAGCAGACACTCCTGTGAGCACAGCACTGACCTCAGCAGTAAGCAGTTTCAGCAGATACACCACCACAAGCCCCATGGTTAAGAAATTGAGGGAAATAAGGCTCATTAATGAATTAGAGGATTATAAAAATATTTTATGAAGGAGAAGGAACTTGAGATAAATGCTGAAGAATAGGGAGAGACTATTTCAGATGGATACAGTAAAAAAAAAAAAAAAAAAATTTCCAAAATGAGATTGAACATGGGGGTGGAAGTGAGAAATAAAAAGCAATGAGCTTTGTAAGTAACTTAGGTGCATATTGGGCTTCCCTGGTGGCTCAGACAATAAAGAAGCAGCCTGCAATGCAGAAGACCCAGGTTCAATCCCTGGGTCAGGAAGATTCCCCTGGAGAAGGGAATGGCTACCCTCTCCTGTAATCTTGCCTGGAGAATCCCATGGGCAAAGGAGCCTGGTGGGCTACAATCCTTAGGGTCACAAAGAGTTGGACACAATTGAGTGACTAACACTTTCAAGTATAGGTGCATGTTGTTGGGTTGGGGGTGGAGGGCGTTTTTACAGACATGTGTTTGTAATTTTAGGTATCAGGGTAGAGATAACATGTAGCCAACCCACCGCAAGTGGCCCATCAGCCTTAGGCATTTAAGGGCATTTAGGTGTATCTGCTATACACCATGGTAGCAGTTTCCACAAGACCAAAATAGCAAAGAAATAACTTACCAGCCATTTCAGCCAATTGTGCTACTGCCAACCATCCTTTATTTTGCCCTCCAAAATGAGAGGCTCAAGTCTCTGTTCATGACCCTGTAGAGAACTGGGGTCATCTCAGCCATTTCCCTGCTGATGAGGATTATATACATCACCACTGACTTGTTTAGTCAAGTTCAGGGAGCTGTCACATTTACTTGTGTTTTAATTTTATGACTTAGCAGTTTGGCCTTCATTTAATATGCAGTGAGTCTTGGCTAAAAGCTGAGTTCTAAAAATCGGATTCATTTATGCAATAAAGTGTTCATAAGATTGCTACTTTGTATCAGGTACTGTACTTGGTTCTGACTGTACCAGAGTGAATAAAAGAAACATCCTTGTACCCGTGCAGCTTATGGTCTTATGGGGGAGAGTGAAATTTAAGGAACAAGCAGAAGTTAAAATGCTGTTGCCATTGTGATAAGTACTGTAAATGAAAGAATGATGAAGGAGAGAGGATGGGAAGCCCACTTTTCATTAGGCTATTAGGGAAAGCCTCTCAGAACAAGTAACTTGTTACACTGGGACGTGACATGAGGTATGATAACAGTGGTTTCGGTACCTGCTGATTTTTGTTGAAATCATGCACTCTAGGAAGGCTTTCTCAAGTAGGAGATGTTTAAGAGTAAGTAGGTATTTATAGGAGCATAGGGAGAAGATCTTTATAAATTGGTTCAGAAAAAAAATGCCTGTAAGGTCTTGATGTTACTGATTGGGGGACTCAGGCAGCTATAGGAATTGTAAATTATTTCTAGACTCTTAAGCCCAGTAAATATAATATATAAGTAATTGAAATAAAAATGCAGGCATGATCATAATTCAGAAAATGGTAGATTTTGAATTTTGTCTATAACATTTTAATATGGCCAATACACTGTTTTGTTACCCTGCCTTTTGAACTTGGCATATGTATAGGCCAGATTGTGAAAGACTTGATTTTCCCCCCAGGTATTTATTGTTTTTTAATTACTCTGAAAAATGCAAACATAAGAAAATTGAATCATGTAATGAATTGCCATATACCTGTCACCTAAATATAATAATTAACATTTTTCCACTGCTTCATTTTTTAGCTGAAATGTCTTAAAAACGTGATATTTTCCCCCAAACGTATAAATATGCATTTCTGAAAAAGAAAGACATTTTCCTGCATAACCATAAAACCGTCATCAGTCATAAAAAACGAACAGTAAGTCCTTAATAATACCTAAACTAGTCCTTGTACATGTTCCCCCAGTTACCCCTGACAAGGTCCACATAGTCCCTTTGCTTGAATCATACCTCTCTTTGGTCTCTTAATCTAGAATCGTTCCCTCAACCCATCCAACTTTTTGTTTTCTTTCTTGTACTACATTTTCTTGTTGAGAACAGTTGACTGTTATGTGCTATCCCACCTTTTGAATTTGTCTGAATATGTCCTCTTTTCTTGGATTTCCTGTAAGCTGAATGAGGTCTGAAAACTTGATTATATTCAGATTACTTTTCACACTTGAACAGCTTGGTCGGTTAGGGGCACCAACTTTCTACACAATCAAATGTTAGAAGTGTTAGTTGCTCAGTCGTGTCTGACTGTTTGTGACCGCATGAACTGTAGCCTTCCAGGCTCCTCTGATCATGGGATTTTCCAGGCAAGAAAATGTTGCTGGCCATCCATATAATATGCCTTTTTTCCATATCCTTGGTTTGACTGTATCCAGGGCTCTTGTACCCACAGATTCAGTCAACAGCACTGAAAATCATGTGGTACTCTGGTATTTACTGTTGGGGAAAATCTGCTTCACAAGTGGACCTGCACAGTCGAAACCCCAGTTGTTCAAGGGTCAATTGTATATATTTATCATCTTTAATTATAAAGAAATACAAAAAAAAAAGAAAAATCCCATACTTTGGCTTCTATTATAACTTCTGTCCTGCTTACTCTCCCTCCCTTTCTCTACATATGAGAATATAGTTAGAAAATCCAAATAATACACCAGTACAGAAAGACACAAAATAACCAGAAAGCTTCTCTCCACTTTTCTCCAAAGTCAATGACTGATATTTTTCTTTCCATAGGAGAATTTGCATTTACCAGCATGCTTAACTGTGATTTGTTTTTTTAATTATATCAAAGTTGACTTTAAAAACAACCTTTGAAAAATAAAATAAAAACAACCTTTGGGCTAAACTGACTCATCCACAGCTTTCTAGGTAATGTTCTATTATTGAACTTCTAAAAGCATGTCTTTTAAAGGTTCTCAAATGATTTAAGCTAGTATTTCCATTTTATTGTTATTAAACTACACGATTTGGCTTCTTCGCTTAGAGACTCCTCCACACAGACAGCCAAGGAAGCCAGTGATGATCTGACTGAGTCCAAACAGCATCTCGAGAATGCCCACGAGCAGCAGGCCTAAAAATACTGAGACATGGATAATCCTGTGTTTGTTTTCTATAGAATTGAAGTGCAAGTTGTGTACTCTCCAGTTACTGGCTGTTGTGTTGGTGATGGAAGGATTGTTGGAATCTGTAGGAGGAACACAAGAGTCTTCGAAGAACCACTGCAGATCAAAGGATTCGTGGTAATTGGTACTGGAAAAAAAAGAAAGAAATGATAAAAAAAATAAATACTCAGAAATACTACTGACCATTTCGAGAATGCAGCGTGGCCTCCAGAAAAGGACATGTCCAGTAAAGCAGACACTGCTTTTAAAATATTGTGCCCAGAAACTGTCACTAGGATCAGGGTTCCAGAGGATGTACCCCTGTAACAGCTACAAAAGGTTGATTCATTATGTATCTCATCAACAAGCACTTCTAGAGCTTCCCTGGTGGCTCAGTGGTAAAGAATCTGCCTGCCAGTGCAGGGGACACAGGTTCGGTTCCTGGTCCAGGAATATCCCACATGCTGAGGGCAACTGAGCCCACAACTCAGGCACAGCTACTGAGCCTGTGCTCTAGAGCCCGGCAGTCACAACTCCTGTGCCCGTGTTCCGCCACAATAACCCCCACTTAATGCAACTAGAGAAAACCCAAGCAGCAGCATAGCCATAAATAGCAAAAGTGAAAGTGGTGGGTTGCCATTTCCTTCTCCGGGGGATCTTCCCAGACCAGGAGCCCAACCCGAGTCTCCTGCATTGGCAGGCAGATTTTTTTTACCACTGAGCCACCCAGGCGGAAGCCTTCTGATTTCCTATTCCAACTCTATTAGTAAAGGGAATTTCTTTGGATTTTGATTCACAACTGTGGTATGCAAATTTTGAGAGATTTTTCTTTTTTAACCATTCAAGATAGGAAAAAGGGGGAGCAATTTTTTCCCTATGACCACAAAAGTGAATTCTAGTTGTTTTCTGTACTGAACAATATATAATTAACGAATGAGATTGTTATTTTCTTTGAGTTTTACCAGTTGTGCCTAGATTAAGGCACAGAACCATTTTAGAAGACTGAAATGAACCATTACCATGTAACTCTTCAGCATTACTTGCTACTCCGCGACTTAAGCTTTTGATTCATCCCCATGCCTATAGTGTATTTATATTATGTTTGCATGATTCCACTGGCTGCTGCTCTGTTTCTTTTTTAGGGCTTAGTGGTAAGCCTCTAGATTTTATTTGCTTACTGTGTTTTTGTTCAGATTTTCAAAGTAATATATGCTTAGGTTTTACAAGTATAATTGGGCTTCCCTCATGGCTCAGACAGTAAAGAATCTACCTGTAATGCAGGAGACCTGGGTTTGATCCCTGGGTTGGGAAGATCCCCTGGAGTTGGGAATCGCAACCCATTCCAGTATTCTTGCCTAGAAAACTCCGTGGACAGAGGAGCCTGACGGGCTACAGTCCATGGAGTGTCATAGAGTCAGACATGACTGAGTGACTAACACTTTCACTCATTGCACTACAAGTTTGCTTTGATCAGAAGTAGTGCTCCCTTCACTCCCTGAGGGCGTCCTCCATTACCATTCTTCAAGGATGGAAGTTTCTGGTTCACATCTTCAGAAATTTTTTATATACATGCACATATGCTGCCGTAGATTTTTGAGAGACAAGGATAATCCGTTTTAGCCAAGACCATACCCAAAGCATTCTGAATGCAGTGATTCCTCCGTTTCTCTGAGGTTGGGCCAACTGGGGTTACTGTACTAAATCTGTAAGACTGTCCCGTGAGAGAAAACATGGCACCCGGTCAGCACCACATTCTTCTAACCTAATTAGCTGCAGCTGTGTAAGGAAGCAAACGGTTACTCACGTTAAGTTTTTAAGTGAAAATTCACAACTGGAAGTTGCGTTGCTTTGAGAGTTGCAAATGAGAGGGCCCTCCTCGAGAGCCTGGATGGACACCAGCAGGCAGTATGCAGCTCCGATGACTGTGATGGCATTCAGAAGTGATGAAAGAAACATCTGAAAAATAAAGTAGGCACGTTTGCACACATTATTACATGAGCGTAGTCTGTCGCAAGTTTCAGCAGCATATGTGGTCTTTATCATCCACCACTGCCATTGTCCAGCTACCTTACAAACCTCAGTCTTAGGATCTAGGTGTGATTAGGTGGGACTTATGCAAGAAAGCAGAGGGCAAGGTCCCTGCCATTCAACTAGATTTCAAAAGATCACTGGTTTTGGACTTCCCGTGGTCCCATGCTTAGGAATTTGCCTGCCAATATAGGGGACACAGGTTTGCTCTCTGGTCTGGGAAGATCCCACGTGCCACGGGGCTAATAAGCCTGTGCACCACTACTGACCCCGCAGGCCTAGAGCCCACGCTCTGCAAAAGAGAAGTGCGCATGCTCTAGCTAGAGAAAGCCCACACACAGCAGCAAAGACCCATTGTAGCCACAACTAAAAATAAATAAATGATCATTGCCATTGTTTCTGAAAAAGCTGAACTTTTATGCTCTACCTGAACCTTGTCCATTTCAATGGACCACTACAATGTGTCAGGACCAGAGAGAGACTATAAATAACTAGCAAAGTAACTATAATGCTAGATAAATACCAAATGTCAGAAAAGGTTTTTTTTTTTAATTAATTTTCTAATTTATGGTTATCAATATGTACACTTTTAAACAGTGGCTCTTACCCCTGGGAGCATATTAGAATCACTTAAAGTGCTTTTGAAAAATACTGATATAGGATCTTAGGGAGGGCCACAAGCCATGGGTATTTTTAACATTTTCCCTAGGTGGTTCTAATGTTCCCATCAAGCTGAGAATCATTGCTTTAAAACCTTAGACAGCCAGGAATATTTACTGTGATTTCTGGTTTATTGATCTGCTTGCTTCCTGAAAGAATTGTGAGAGGAGTCCTCAGAGTTACGGTGTAACCATGTTCATGGCATAAAGACTGGGAATTTTGGAATCTGATGGTGGCGGTGTGGATACAAATCTACCTGCTAATGGTGTAACACTGGCAGTTATTTGCTTCCTCTGAGGATTAATTTCTCAGTCAATAAAACAGAAATCATAAAACATGGATTTTCAGAAAAATGAGATAACGTGCTTGAAAATGTTCTGAGTACAGTGAGAGACTGGAGAAGGAAATGGCAACCCATTCCAGTATTCTTGCCTGGAGAATCCCTTGGACAGAGGAGCCTGGCAGGCTGTAGTCCACGGGGTTGCAAAGAGTCGTACAAGACTGAGGGACTAACACACACACAGTGAGAGAAGGTTAGTAAATATTCATTTTGTTTGCTTTTCAAACTTTCTTTTTTTTTGCTGCACCAAATGGCATGTGGGTTCTTAGTTCCCTGACCAGGCCAGGGATTGAACCTGAGCCGCCTGCATTGGAGGTGTGAGAGTCTTAACCACTGGACCACTAGGGAAGTCCTCCTTTACTTTTGACTTCGTTACAATCTTAAACAACCTTATACATACCAAAATGTTTGGGGAAAAAAATGGGATGTTCTCTTTTTTTGGGGGGGGGGAGGGGGGAGGAATGTTCTCTTTTAACTTAACTGCATAAGGACAGTTAACATTCTCTTCCTAGTAAACCGGTCTTTCACGTGCATAAGAAAACTGAGAGCACTTTTCCCCAAGTACTTTATACACATCTCAAAAATAACAAGTACTTGAGTATTATGAAACTGATTACAGCTCTTAGAGTGACTTATAAATCTCCTTTCTTTGAAAACCTTTAGACTGAAATTGAAGATTGAGGAAAAGGTCCGAAAGCTGGCTCCAAAAATAAAGTTTTACGGGAAAGCAGAAAGACCAACTTCAGTCTCAGTATTATCGTATAAATCCTCCTAAATAGCGTGTGTCTAGGACCAGTCCCACCACTGGAGTCACACAGCTGATGCAGTTGCTGCTGACGCCTCGGCGACTTTGCTGAGATGCCAGGAACTGCTTCTGCCCTTCTGCTCCCGGACCAGCCGCACTGTGCTCACCCCGGTTTTGTTGTTGCAGCACGCTCTTTTCCTCGCTGCCAAGGACATCGTTGTTGCTGGAATGGCCTGAAAATTACATCAACAGGAACGATGAATATGATTACTTCTCAGCAGATGATAAAGCAGTAATCTTCACCTTCTGCTTACCAGCAGTTGTGGGAAGCCAAGGCTTCAGAGAACAAGAAGGAAGTGTAGCAATGTCCTTTATCTTGTGATGCCTGTCTGGACCATAAAGATTACAAGAGAGGGCAAAGGATAGGAGATTTCAGGATAGCAGTTTCAGACTTTCCCGTCTACATTTTAACACTACTCTGAGTCATCATGAGAGAGACTTGGATTTTAAATACAGTGAGTTATTTATTAATTATGTTGAAAGGAATGTTTCTGAAAGAGTTGGTTGCATCATCCAAAATTCACTTTTTTTTTTTAAACTATAATCTGCAACCACTTACCCAATTTCCCTAAAATGGTGTGAGTTAATCCAGCAAGTGTTCAGAAAGGAAATTGATGGTTTTGTCTGCCTGGCAGTTGGGAATTAAGAATTCTATCATCACCCTTCTCCCACTCCCAGGGTCACTACCAGCTCCCTCATTCCCCAAACTTGTGATTTGAGGATTATTTTTAGCTCCACATTCTCCTTTCTACTCCTGTGTCCATGGCATGAAACAGTTTCACTTCACATTGATGTTTAGAAATCTTGTATTACATTCAGTATCAAAGGAATACATACTGCTGGTGAAAGCTATAAGGAATGATGTCACATTCTCAGGAGTTTAAGTTCAAATGTTTACAAATAACTAGTCAGCAGCTGGGGCAGGAGACATAGGAGATGCGGGTTGGATCCCTGGGTCAGGAAGGTCCCCGGGAGGAGGGCATGACAACCCACTCTGGTATTCTTGCCTGGAGAATCCCATGGACAGAGGAGCCTTGGTGGGCTGCAGTCCATGGGGTTGCAAAGAGTCAGACACGACTAAAGCGACTGAGCAGGTGCTCATGCAGTCAGCAGGTATGACTAGAAATTCTTCCTGAAAGAAGTTTTATATCGTTGAAGGGAGGGATGTCGATTACTTCCTTCCACTTAAGAAATTTTAGCCACAGGCTTTTTTGTTTTTTTGTGTGTGTGTTTTCTTTTTTTTTATTTTTTTGCCATCTCAGCACAGCTGCCCTTGGGTAGTTCTCTGTCCTCCCACTCTTCTTTCTAACATTTTGTTGAGTTATAACAGCATGTGTTTTAGTTTATCCCCAACCTCATAAAAATCCTATGAGGTAGGTGCTAGTTATCCCCATTTCACTGGGGTGGAAAACTGAAGTCCAGAAAGCTTGAGTAACTTGCCTGAGAAAGTGGAAGAGATGAGGGAGAGGGGGGTCAAAGCTGGCCACTAAGGTTCCAGAGCCCAGACTCTTAACCACCATTCCAACCACACTGGCCAATTCTTAACAATTCTCTTTTCCCTCACAGAGCTTATTCATTCTCATCCCTACCACCACCGTCACCTCCCTCAGTCATCTCAGTGTCCTCCTAACTGCTCCTTCCCCCCAATCTATCTTTCCAATACAATGTCTACCTTTCTCCTTTCAGAGCAGATCTAAGATTGAATACCTTGGTTTAGTCACTAAGTTGTGTCCAACTCTTGGGACTCCATGGACTGGGAATCTACCAGGCTCCTCTGTCCATGGGATTTTCCAGGCAAGAATACTGGAGTGGGTTGCCATTTCCTTCTCCAGGAGAACAGCCTTACAACAGCTTTCCTGACAAACTTCACCCTTCTCTGACCATGAACTGACTCCGAAAACACTTTGTATTTTTATCAAGCTTTGCTTACAGACTGCCTTGAACACCAGCACCCTTATGATTCAGAGGGCACATGTATGTATGGTAGCCTAGACCCTCAATTGCTGAGAGCCCAGAAGCAAAGACGAAAGAAATTTATGCACCCAAATAGGTGTCAGTGTTCACGGGTTAAACGTCTTATGTTCTACCTGTAAGTGATACTGCCTTCTGAGCTTAAGGAACAAATTGTTTAGAGCAGGAACTGGCAAACTATGGCCCACAGCTGCTTTTTTGTAAAGTTTTATGAAAACACAGACATGCCCATTCACTTAATTTTTCATGCTGGTTTGGTGCACAAGCAGGAGGGGTGAATAGTTGTAAGGGAGACTGACTGGCTCCCAGAACTTAAAATATTCACTAGCTGGCTTTTTTGCAGGGAAAAAAAAAAGTTAACCCCGATTTAGAAAATTAATTAATCCGTTAAAAGAAAGTTGGAGCATCCATTACAATATAATTTAAATGGATAAGTCATTCCAGGTTGCTTATTGATATAAATTAAACTCTGCTAAATTTCTTGAAGATTAATTTCAGAGATGCTGAAAGAGATACATTCTCTTACAAAGGGGTTTTATAAATAATAGCTTTTCAAAAAAATAAATAAATAATAGCTTTTCATATATGAATCCTCACCTGATTGACTTCTGGCATGTTGACACATCTTTGTTACATTATTACTGGTAACTTGATAACTCATTGTATTTCAACCATTTTGCCCATTCAGAACGTTGGAGATTAGAGGGATTCTTTATAGGATTTACATTAAAATGTGCAAGTGTGTGTGTGTGTGTGTGTGTGTGTGTGACTGAATTATAAATCTTCCAGTTTGTCTTCTACAAAAATAAGTAATCTGGAGAATACTCTTTCTCTTCAACTCTTAAGCACATTAGAATGTATCAGAGTTTTTGTGAGCCTATTTTTCTTGATAGTCTTTTGTTTTTATAAAGAAAATTAGCATTGTTCACTTTTCATTACAGAAGCCCATACTTTCATCCAATTTTAGAAATAAGGCATATGATTTCATAAGAAGTCCAGAATAGCTTTAGACCACTACAACTCTGTTAGAATGCAGATTTCTGGGACTCGTCAAAGTACTTGAATATGAAAGTAACACAAAACTGTGGTTCATTATAAATATAAAAATTGTATTTTGAAAATTCTTATTAAACAGTATTTTCTAATTTGTTTAATGTTCAACAATTTCTACTCTAAGACTTTAATAATTGATTAATTATTACACAGTAAGTGAACTCAATAAATAATCATGATTAAGATTAGGCTTATAATTAACCTGTAAAATAAAACAGTCTTTATTTTTTAGAGGAAACGTTTCAAGGAAACATTTCAAGTTGTTTTTTTGGTACTTGGGAAAAGAATGTGTATTGATTTTCCATTTAGTAGATAATACATGAAGATAGTAACTTAATATTTGAATACTCTTAGTCATGGTTTCAAAGATGAAAAGATTCGTTTCTGTTTTGGGTAAATCATAAAGCCGTAAAATAACTGTATTTTATGAAGTGATCGATGATGAATTCCATAGTTTTTATTATTAACTACTTCCTGCAAAATTCCCTGTTTTTGAAACTAATTTAAAATGCTACAGATTAGAACTGGATTTCAAGAACTATGACGAAAGTACTTATTAAGGGAGTGATTTCTTCTTCATTAACTTTTCTGTGTATATACAGTATATTGAGAGTTCAATATTTTGAACTAAGTCAGTATTTAGATTGATGTAAAGGACACAATTCCCTTTGAAAAAGATATTCTTCCATATTCTATACATGGCTGAGGATCAAGAAAATAACCCTTCTATCATCCACCTATTTGCTTGTGAGCCTATTCTAGAGTTTGAATCTCTGTCAATAAAATGTCTATTGAATGCTTCAGAGAGTGGTTGATGCTGTGAAGATGCATGATACTGAGTAATAGCAAGAACCTGGTGTGATAGCAATACATTGTTAGTATTTATTGAGGGCGATAAAGGAAACTATCTGGAAAGAAAGTCCAGATTCTCTGAAACAGTTTCATACTTATGTAATCTTTCTATGCTTTGGTTTCCTGGTTACTTGAGTTTATGGGTTAAGTTGTAGATTTTGTCTTTCCCTTTGTCAGCCTGAAATCGATGATGAGGATTATGGTGCTAATACTGATGGGAAACAGAGGTTTAGAATCTGATAAATCTGGAATTGGGTTTCACACCTACTGTGCTACCTTGTTAACATTCTCAACCTTCTCTTGGTCTGTTAAAATACAAATGTTAATAACTACTCAACCAGATTTTTAGTGTAATGTATGAAGTCAGTGGCCTCTCTTTCTCTGTTTCATATATAATGACCCAACAGCAAGGAGATCGAACCAGTCAATCCTAAAGGAAATCAACCCTGAATGTTCATTGGAAAGACTGATGCTGAAGCCAAAGTTCCAATACTTTGGCCACCTGATGAAGAGCCAACTCATTAGAAAAGACCCTGATACTGGGAAAGACTGAAGGCAGAAGGAGGAGAGGACAACAGAGGACGAGATGGCTGGATGACATCACCAACTCAACGGACATGAGTTTAAGCAAGGTCCGGGAGATGGTGAAGGACAGGGAAGCCTGGCGTGCTGCAGTCCGCGGGGTCACAAAGAGTCAGACACGACTGAGCAACTGAAGAGCAACAACAACAACAAAGACCGTTTTCTTGTAAGTCAGGAAATAAGACTAAGAACAGTAACTCATCATCATTATAACACAAAGGCGCATCCAAACAAGGGTGCCTTTCTCTAGCATTCGTGAGACCACCCTTAAGTAGGCCCTCAATGGTATAACAAAAACAAGCCTCTTGAATGCTGAATTTTCCAACTTTAATTACATTCCCACTTTTACTGATATGGAAACAAAATCACAAGATAAATGATTTGCTAGTAGTAATATACTGGGGACACAACCAGAACTGAGATATTCTGCCAGGTCTGAAAACAAGATTTGTTGCCACACCATGGGTCACACCTAACCCACCTACACCAGAATCCCCAGGAAAAGGCATATAAATCTGCATGTATTACAAGTGCCTGGGTTGATTTATGGCCAGGTACGTTGGGCAGTTCTACCTTACACTGCTCGGCTACAGACTTCAACAAAGATAGACCTATTAATAATTATCAAACTTTAAACAAGCACCATGATGTTTGGGTTGTAAGTAAGATCTGAGTCAAAAAAGTCCCTGAGGTTAGAGACAGCCAGGGTTTCAAGTCCCAAACCTCTTAGGTCAACTCCCCTAGGTGTAAGCAGTGTCATATTCATGCCTCACAATTTTCATCCAGTAGGTTCACCGGGCATGGAATGTCCCTCCCCCTTCCTACTGAGCACTTCCCGCTCCTATTGTATTCCCTGTGAATACCTAGAGACTGGGATTGGCAAAGGAAAGCTGAGGCAACGAATTCAAAAACTCTTTACTGCTACCTCTGAAGCTTGGGAAAGCAGACTTATATGAGAAGAAGTATTGAAATGGAGCAGCCTCCTATGATCCTTGCCCCCCAGGTCCTCAGCCTGCCTTTTGTCTGTGGAAAAACTTTAGCCAAAGAATAACGTTAATTAGAGAAGTGAGAAAATGCAGAAACAAAGGAAAACAGTGAAAGGAGACTAAATGATAACAATGTAGTCATTAAACAGGCTTCCCTGGTGACTCAGATGGGAAAGAATCTGCCTGCAATGCAGGAGACCGGGGTTTGATCCCTGGGTTGGGAAGATACCCTGGAGAAGAGAATGGCTGCCCACTCCAGTATTCTTGCCTGGAGAATTCCATGGACATTTTAATTCCTTCTCGAGTGCTGTAGGTAGTATTCTGAGCCATATTCTGTGAGCTCTCTTATAGATACTGAAATCCCCGCCAGGTGGAAAAAGTTAACTACATGGCAACCAGGATGTAGCCATGACATAAGCGGCCACAATTCTGAGAACCGGCCTCAAGAAGATTGGAACGAACTGAAACTGAAGAATAACTGTACCTAAAACAATCGAGATGACTCTGGTCAGACCACTGGTGACTGATTTCAAGATGACTGTCAGAGCTGACTGTACTGTTGCATATAGCCCCCTCCCTCTGTCTATAAAAGCTCTTGCCCACTGATTGTTAGTTTGGGGGAGTTTGATTTTGGACAGGCATCCCCCCTACCTCCCCCCACACACAATTGCTGGCATCCAAAATAAAGCAAAATTTCCTTGCCACCAGCCTGAACTCTCATGGCTTTTGAGCAGTGAGCTGCCAGACATGGATGTGGTAACAGTATGATACATAATAACCCAACCAACTTTTATCAATGTATTATTATTTTTTGGCCCAAGCTCCCTAGCCTATACCACGGTTCATTTAAATTGCCATTCTTCACTGATGCCCATACAAGTTAATACCATACCCATTTCCCCGCAGTATATCCTAAGCCAGGACATAGCTCACTGCAGGGCTGAAAGGTTGTCTTTAGATCATCTTCAATATAATAAGCAGGCGTTTCCCAAATTGAGTCAAATAAATTTCACTCACCATCACACCTGCTCCAATAATTCCAGGGAACCACCATTCAAAGCAGGAGATGGGGTTTTCAAAAAATTGGTCTTCATCCACATAGTTGACAATTAGAGGTATTGCGTTGAGAATTACTCCGAACAGAAGTAGAACCAGCAGGCTGAATCCATTGCAGGCTGTCCATCCTTCGCAGCAGGTCATGGTCGCCCCTGGTTTAGGAGGAGTCCTGTCTGGGTGGCTGTTTGTCTGGCACTGTTTTGCCTTTTGTCCTGTGCCTTCTAGTTAAAGCTCAGCACTTATAAAAAAAAAATTACAGAAAGCAGGTCAGAGTCCAATAGGGCAGGACATTATTATGAGTATTACAGGAAGTAAGGATGATTTTATATTATGATGGGGTGGAGGAAGATAGGTGGGAAAAATCTATGAGTGCTACTAGATAAATTTATGCATGAAAATAGGCAAAAAAAATCTTTAAAAAAGTTTAAAATATACTCTTCTAATACACTTTCTTTTACTCGTATGCCATATAAAAAGTAAAAATAAGACTATCTGATTAATATAACCTATTTTTTCTTGTAGTGATATTAATATCAACTATGAAAGTTCCTTATTTTGAAGTTGTTCAACAAAAAAAATGAATACATATGAAATTGGGAGAAAAAAATGTTTTCTCTGCTGCAAATATTCTTAATTAGTCGAAATGTTAGGGCTCAGTTTCAGGCTGTATGCTCATACACACAAAACAGGCTTTCTACTTCTTAATCTCTACCCTATGAAGACTGACTCTGGGTCCTGGCTTCGTTTCTTGAGATGCCTCTATATTCTTTTTTTTTTTTTTTTAATCTTTTAATTGAAGGATAATTGCTTTACAGAATTTTATTGTTTTCTGTCAAACTTCTACATGAACCAGCCACGGGTATACACATATCCCCTCCCTTTTGAACCTCCCTCCCATCTTCCTCCCTACCCCACCCCGCTAGGTTGATGCAGAGCCCCTGTTTGAATTTCCTGAGACATACATCTAATTCCCATTGGCTATCTATTCTTATAATGAATTTTCTCTTTGTTAATACTTTAAGTGGGTTTCTTTCTTTTTTCTTTTCTTTTTTTCAAACAAAAGCTGGAAGTTACTAACACCAAGGATAGAAAAGTATACAGATAACTTGTCACATGCTGTACTAAAACAGCAAAAGAAGTTCAGAAAAAAAGGAAGGATTCTATCAAGATGGGCAAAGAATCAGGATTCCTCTAGGCTTTGGAAGATGGCTAGAATTTGACACAAAAAGATGGTCAGAATAGTATTTTGAGTATCGGAGTCAGTTGCAGAAAACCCAAACCCTTCTGGCTATGTTAAGCTGGAGGAAGTATAACTGGGGAATCGTGTGTACAAAACTGCTGGGAGGTCTGGAGGGGCAGGCTCCAGCGTGGCCTCCAGGAATGCCTCCCAAGACGTGGCTGCAGGGGAGCTTCTGCCTCTGCAGTCCTCAGAAAGGCGGGGAAATTGAGAAACCACCTCTGCAAGGGTCAGACTCAAGCCCGCACCATGACAGTCACAGTCCAGGGAGCCACGGCCATTGCTGCTGCCCCTGCCCCTCCACACACTCAAGGGTGGTAACAAGACCCCGGAACACTGAACTTGACTTCTGCTTGTCACCTCCTCCCCCACCCATCTTCCTTCAGAGCCACAGATGGAAGTGGCTGAAAGAGGGCCTCCTCCTCCTTGCTATCTTCCAGCGCATGCTGAGTCGCTTCAGTCGTGTCTGAACCTGCGTGACCCTGTTGACCATAGCCCACCAGGCTCCTCTGTCCATGGGATTCTCCAGGCAAGAACACTGGAATGCATTGCCATTTCCTTCTCCAGGGGATCTTTCGGACTCAAGGATCGAAACCACATCTCATACATCTCCTGCATTGGCAGATGAGTTCTTAACCACTAGCACCATCTGGGAAGCCCTGCTGTCTTCCATATTGTTATCGAAAGTAGGGTCTGGCTGCTTGCTGCTCAAAAGCCACTAAAGAAGCAAACTGGGGAGAAAGGAAAGTTTGCTTTATTTCAGATGCCAGCAACTGAGGGGCGGACAGACTCCAGTCCAAAGGCTGACTCCCCTGTTGCCCCCCTCCACTGATAATCATGGTGCAAGAGCTCTTATAGGCCAAGGGAGGGGGCTACATGCAAAAAACAGCACAGTCAGCTCTGACTGTCATCTTGAAATTGGTCATCGGTGATCTGACCAGCATCATCTTGACTGCTTTAAATACAGTTAATCTTCCATTCCAGGGTTGGTTTGTTCTCATTTCCTTGAGACCAATTGTCAGAATTGTGGCAGTTTATGTCATGGCTACAGTCTGGTCATCATATGGTTAACTTCTCCCCCTGGGGTTTCAGTATCTATAAGACAGCTCACAGGACATGACTCAGAACATTACCTATAGTTCTTGAAGAGGAACTAAAGGTCCTCTTTCCTTAATGACCAAGCTATCATTTGGTCTCCTTTGACTGTTTTCCTTTGTTTCTGCATTTTCTCACTTCTCTGATTAAACTTATTCTTTGGTTAAAGTTTTTCTGCAGACAAAAAGCAGGGTAACTACATGGAAGAAGAGGCAAGGACAATAGGATCTTCCCCTGTTTCAATGTAGCACAAGGACTGATCTAATCACTGCAACATCCAGACCTTAATGGTAGAGTATTCTGGAAAATGTAGTGTTTAATCATCACAATCTCTACTGTACAGAAACATATACTAGAATGACATTGATATGGACATCGAGCAAGATAATTCACCATAGTGATTCCATTTAAATGATATGGAAAGAAACTTTCTCTAGAGTATGGAGTATTACCATTACTATGTTATCATTTAAGTGATTTCCATCATGTTTCTGTTTCTTCCATGGCTTGGATGTCTAGAGTGTCTAGATGTACTTACATGTCTAGGCTGACATGTAACATTCCAAATGGGAACAGTCTTAAGAATATTAGGAAAATGTGTTTCTTCAAGACAGAAGAGAGTTAACATATGAGAGAGCATGGAGTCATGGTCAAGTCATGTTTGTGGCATTGGTGAAAATAAGAGGTAATGCAAAAGCACTTTGTTCTGTTCTTTCCCCCAACCCGAAGCTTCCCCTCTTAGTCCCATGCACACTGTGGACCTAGGAGCAGTAAGGATCATAGTCAAACATCAGGGACCACGTTTCCTAAAAGTCTCTAGCTTTTACCATCTTCTCCCCACCCGCATGAAAGGTTATGTGATCTTAAGCAGCTCCAACCATGCTCTGAATGCGCCTCACAGTAATCTGGATAACTAACCCAGGAGGAATTCATGCAATACTGAATGGGTATTAAACACCCACCCATGTCCTGTCAGGCATCCTCTTCTAAACACACTCCAGTCAACCCAGTTTTATTAGAACTTGGGCTTTATACACAGATATGGCTAACTTTTAGCTTTCATAAGACTTGGGCTTTATACACAGATATGGCCATGCTTTTACCTTTCATAAGACAATGGTTGAGAAGTGTCTGGGAACTATAGTTCCCAGTTTCCCATGCATCTAGTTTGGGCCATGTGACTTCTTCTAACCAAGGAGAAGTCACTTTCAATCTAAGACACTTACAAAGTGACGGACGTTATCTATTTTCTTCTTTTCCATCCATAGTTTGCAGACAAGTAAGCTGCCTTGGAAGTCATATCAGCTTTCAGCAACCTAAATCTCTACCAGTTAGAGGCCCCATGCCCTTCCCTTTCTGTCCATCCAGAACTGCTCAAGATAGTTGACATCAACAAGCAATAAATGTCTATAGTGTTGTCATCATATAATGTGTCAGTGTTAGTGTAGCTAGCATTACCCCCAGTAAACCCAGTGTATCCCTTGTCTTTGGCCTTATAACCTTCCTAACCTTTGCTACATGCTGCCAAACATCAACAATGTCACTCTCACCTCTCCGAAAAAGTGACATCAAAACAAAACTGTGAGATACCATATTTTCCTAGAGTTTTATTCATAAATTATATTCAGGAAGATTAGGGAACATTAGAAACTATAAGAAATGTACAATATATAACAAATATAAGTAGGAAGCTATGCTTAGTCATGTCTGACCCTTTTGTGACCCCTATATGGTCTGTAACCCTCCAGGCTCCTCTGTCCCATGGGATTTCCCAGGTGAGAATACTGGAATGGTTGCCATTTCTGCCTCCTGGGGATCTTTCTAAACCAGGGATCGAACCTACATCTTCTGTGTCTCCTGCATTGCAGGTGGATTTTTTTTACTGCTGAGCCATTGAGGAAGACTGTAAAGTAGGAATACAAGTGGAGAAATCCCAGAAACAGAAAAGTAAATGTTTCAAAAGAATGAAATATCTTTGAGAGTATTATTTCTTTCCACTGAGCTCATTAATAGGAACTTTTGCACCCTCAGTACCAAGCTTGCCTAGAGAATTTTGATTAAGGGATGATATTGGATTGAGAGCTGTTTATATATACATAAACAAATTTAATGCCCGCTATAACCAAAGAATATACATGAGTCTGTGAGGTAGAGAAACTGTGGATTTAATTTTGAGAGCTCAGTAGATATATGTACTCCTAAAGCTGTAAAGGTTCATGGAGATTCTTAGCGCAATCTTTTTGCTGTATAGATGAGTAGGTAAGACAATCAGATTCAGGGAAGCTGAGGTGACTCACTCATGGTTAGGTTGCTCTGGCAGAGCACGGACATGAATTTGGGGTTTCTGACCTCCAATCAGTTGTCTTTCTATTAAAGTATAAGCTTGATGTTTAGATGAACCAGATGAGATGAAAGTTTAGGACGTCTGAAAATCTAAGTACCTGCCAAGAGGACGCTGCCTAGTGGCAGCCTTGCTACTGACAACAGCCCTTACCACACCACTGCCCCCACCACAGACACCACCACGGCCATCTCCACAACTTCCACAACCACAGCAGACCATGGTGTCAGTAGAGAGGACTCAGGAGAGGTGAGGAGCGAGACTCAGGAGGGGAGGGAGGTCTGAATTCCTGCTGCTGGAGGAAGCCCTGGTTACTCTCTTTGGCTTGGCCGTGACCCAAGCACATGACTGGTTCTCTGTTGTTTATCTCAATTTCCCTGGGAGAAGTTTACAGTGCCTCTGGTTTACTTCCTTAAGGACTTCTGGCCTCATGAAATAGCTTATATCAGTTCTGAATTTATTTGTTTTAGGGACATATTTAGAATAGGATTATGAGGATCTGAAATATATTACTGTCGTCTTTATTTTCTGTTCGATCCATGCAAGTCTGACTCAGAAGTCTTAACTGAATCATAAACATGAGTAATGTTGTGACGTTTAATCTTTCCCATCTTTTGTTCAGTGTCTTCATTGATCCTTTAAGAGATGAAGCAAAGAAATACTTCTGAGGCTGATGTCTCTACCAATAAGAGGCCTCAAACTTAACATTTCCAAAACCTCCTGTGTCTCACATAAAAGGAAAAGAATAATCTGTAGGTCTTCCCCATTCTTTTCCAGGCTTTTTACTGTCCCTGGTTAGTGTTCAGATTCTACAAAGAAGGGATTCACTCAAAAGTGAAGACTCTCAGAACCGCAGGACTTTGGGTCACAGGGTCAGGATTCAGAGCAGCTGGTGCACAGAAACCACATGTGATCCCACAGCAAGAGTGAGATCCACAGACGGACCCATGGCTGAGCCTGTCAGCCCAGGAACAGGAAGCATCTTCCTCCCCAGAGCATGGTGGCTTTCCACGTGGGCACACAAACAGGATAGAGCCTCCCAGGTGGAACTACTGATAAAGAACCTGCCTGTCAATGCAGGAGACATAAAAGACACGGGTTCAATTCCTGGGTCGAGAAGATCCCCTGGAGGAGGGCATGGCACCCCATTCCAGTATTCTTGCCTGGAAAATTCCATGGGCAGAGGAATCTAGTGGATGTCCGTGGGGCCGCAAAGAATCGGACATGACTGATGTGACTTAGCATGCAGGCATACAAACAGATGGCAGGAGTAGTTGGAAAACAGATTCAATATAATTTTTCATTTGACAAATTAAATGTGTTACCTTTGAAACACAACAAATTACAAATAAATTTTGGCTTTAAGCCACAGGTTGTCAAGGAGACTCCCCTGGAGTAGGTGCTCATGTACAAACAAGCCAGTTCAGTGACACGATCTGAGTCCTGGTTTAAAGTCAAGTCCCATGAGGACTTCCCTAGCGGTCCCATGGCTGGGACTCCACACTTCCACTGTAGGGTCACAGGTTCGATCCCTGGTTGGGGAACTAAGATCCCGCATGCCCCATGGTGTGGCCAAAGGTCAAAGTATTTTTTCACATGCTTAAAACTTAACTTTTTTGAAAAAAAAAAAACTTCAAAATTACCTACAAAATTAACAGAAAGTCAAATTTAATTAGTGACCATTGTAAATTTAAATTATTTAAGTAAAGCTAAAATATGTGTATCTCTACATCCTGACCCATCAACACAAACACAAACACAACCCAAACACAAAGCATTAGTGATTAAATTCAATTGTCTTTGATATTTTGCCAAAAGTAACACATGTACACAAATTTTTCTATGGTTTTTATGATGGTATATTTGATCAGGCAAAAGAATGAAGCACATTGTAGCAGTTTCTTAGCATAATTTATTACTTTACAGTATTGCAACTATACAGTCTGAAGTTCCATGTGTTCTCAAATCCCAGCCCTGCAAATGTTAGGGCTTCACTACATGCAGACAAAAGCAGAGCGCATCCAAGCCCAAGTACAAAAGAAGTATACAGAGATTAGGGCAGGCTCAGGACCATCAGGGTGTGTGTGTCTGGAATGGAGGGAGCAGAGAGGAACAGGGATAGCAGGGGCCACAGTCAAAGAGGCCAGAAAAAAGCCACCCTTTTTTTCTCTTAATACTGTTTTTTAAATTTAATTTAATTTATTTATTCTTTTTTTTTTTTTTTTACTGTGGTAGGTCCTCATTGCTGCCCGTAGACTTTCTCCATTTGTGGAAAGCAGGGGCTACTCTCTCGTTGTGGTGCATGGACTTCTCATCGCAGCGGCTTCTTTTGTTGCCAAGCACAGGCTCTAGGATTCACGGGCTTCAGTAGTTGTGGCATACAGGCTTAGTTACCCCTTGGCATGTGGAATCTTCCAGGATGAGGGATCCAACCAGTGTCCCTTCATTGGCAGACAGATTCTTAACCACTGGACCAGCAGGGAAGTCCTGAAAATCACTCTTTACTGTCTGGCTGACCCTGTGGAGACTGGCAGCCCTGAAAGTCGAGGTGTGAGAGGAGGAAGCCCTAACAGTGAACAGGCGGGGCAGTCAGTTAGGAAGCTCAGAACCACATCTCCTGGGAGAGGAACCAGAAGATGCTATGCCCCTTCAGTTGAACGATGGGAAGTAGGATTTGGAGAGATCCAGTGCAAATCTTGCTTTTATATGGAGTTGCACCTCTTTTAGAGCAGTGGGGTTTTGTTACTGTTCTTCTTTGAAGCACCTGAGGTAGAAAAATATTAAGAAAAAAGAGAGCACATTCTTTAAAATGGATTATCTGGTCATTTCTTGCTTGTTCAAGGGATGCTGATGGAAAAAATATCCTTCAGGGGAGTGTTGTGGAGCGTGAAATTGGGGAACGTCCTGATATAGTAGGAAAATGCACTGGGAGGCAGGAGGCAATGTGACCCCTCTATACAGTGGGCTTATGCTGGTTCCTTGCTTCCTGTGTTTTCTTCATCAGGTTTCTTCTTCACATCTTATGTTGCTGTGATGTGGTGGTCATTCCCTGATCCTCTATCACATTCCACATTTCATTGTCTGAAAACATTTCTCACAGAAAATAAACATTGCTTTTTTAAAAATAATTTTTATTGGAGGGTCATTAATTTACAGTGTTGTTAAGTTTCTGCTGTATAGCGAGGTGAATCAGTTATACTTACATCCACCCTCTTTTAGGTTCTTTTCCCATATAGACCATTACAAAGTATTGAGTAGAGTTTTCTGTTCTATACAGTAGGTCTTCATCACTTACCTATTTTACACATCTAATTGTTCAGTTGCTAAGTTGTGTCCAACTCTTTGCGACACATGTTCTGCAGCACTCCAGGCTCTCCTGTCCTTCGGTATTTTCCGGAATTTGCTCAAATTCATGTCCATTGAGTTGGTGATGCTATCTAACCGTCTCATCCTCTGTCACCCTCTTCTTCTTATGCCTTCAATCTTTCCCAGCATCAGGGTCTTTTCCAATGAGTAGGCTCTTCGCATCAGGTGGCCAAAGTATTGGAGCTTCAGCTTCAGCATCAGTCCTTCCAATGAATATTCAGGGTTGATTTCTTTTAGGATGGACTGGTTTGATCATTTTATAGTCTGAGGGACTCTCAAGAATCTTCTCCAGCCCCCAAATTTGAAAGCATCAGTTCTTTTGGTGCTCAGCCTTCTTTATGGTCCAACTCTCACATCTGTACATGACTACTAGAAAAATCATAGCTTTGACTATATGAAAAGCTAATCACTTTGTCAGTAAAGTGATTTCTCTGCTTTTTAATATGCTGTCTATGTTTGTCATAGTTTTGCTTTCAAGGAGTAAGTGTCTTTTAATTTTATGGCTGCAGTCACCATCAGAAGTGATTTTGGAGCCCAAGAAAATAAAGTCTGTTACTGCTTCCACTTTTTCCCCTTTTCTATACCATGAAGTGATAGGACTGGATGCCATAATTTTTCGAATGTTGAGTTTTAGGCAGGCTTTTTGACTCTCTTCTTTGACCCTCCTCTTTGACCCTCATCAAGAGGCTCTTTAGTTCCTCTTCACTTTCTGCCATTAGAGTGGTATCATCTGCGTATCTGAGGTTGTTGATATTTCTAAGAGAGTTGTTTATTACATATCTACTATAAATAATCATGAGTGAAATCATTGGTTCTCTCATCCACCAAGGTAATTTTCCATACTGTTTCTAATCTAGTGCAGGTTAGATGTAGAGGATCTGACTGTGGTTTTCTGTAGTAGAAGCACATGTGATGATGTTTATAGTATTCTTTAGAGTTGCGAAATTATATAAGTCATTGGGGAATTGGTTGAATTGTAACTCATTGATTAATTCAATTCATTCATCAGGTGTTTACTTGAGAATCTACTATGTGACAGGCTCTGTTCCAAAAGCACATGGGGTCCATCAGTGAATGGACACAACACAAATCCTTACACCCTTGACATTTCCTTGAGTATGGGAGGAAACGAAATAAATATAATGGGTAAGTATTGAGTACATTAGAACATGCTAAGTTCAATGGAAAAGTAAAGGAAAATTAGAAATGTGGTATGATTTTATAATTTCAAATTAAATCATATCCATACTATGTGCTATTTGCAGTTTTTAGAAAATCAGATGGATGCATATAGTACACAATGGAAGAGCTCTAAGACGAAGAGGAAAAAAGCAAATTACAGAACAATTTGCTAGGAACTCATGTAGATGTGCATGTGTGCATGTGTCTGAAAAGATCTTAGGAGATATACAACAAAACATATGTGTGAAAATCTCCCATATCCCCACTACCCAAACTGCAGCGGACACTAAATAGCCACTTTGTCCTGAGTGGGTTTTTTCCAAGCCCTCCTTTCACTGAGGATGACTCTTTGAGGGCCGACATTTCTAACAGGGGTCTCTGCTTCAGTTCCCCTTTGCCCAACCGAAGGCTGCTGCATGTCAAATTTGTAGCCTTCTTCCATTTCTTACGCTGGGGTCTGCCTTTATTCTCCTGAGTCAACTCTACAATTAAAGGGGAGCTTTTTTTTATTTGTGCAGAATCTGTAAATGTTTTGCAGAAAGGGAAGGTTTGGGGGGATAGCTAGCCTATCATATTGCCAGAAATCAAAATGATCAATAGAATTTCCAAAGCAGCTGTAAAAAGTTACAGTTTAAGACAACAATTAATTTATTCTTTCCCTATCTGTTCTTGAAAGGAATATACTGACAATAGGACGCCACATCATGGGGAGGAAATTCTTTGCCTATCAAAATATTAGCAGAGATGCTTAGAGAGGATGATCGAGCCCTCCAGCATGCCATCAGGAAAAACATGCCACAACCCTGCAATCAAATCTGACTTATTTGTTGTTCTAGAAATGAGCACACAGCAGTAATTATAATCTGTATTTTATTAGCTATAAAACAAAATAATTCTTAGGCATCACTTTTAGCTTCATTTTTAAAGATAGGGTTGCAATCAAAGTTGTTGCTAAATTATTTGCTGTGAAACTTCAGTTCCTGTTTAGATAGATTCGAGCTTTTTTCCCCTGTACTCCTGGATAATGAAGACCTACAGTATTCCCATTTACAAAAAGAGGATACGGAGACTCAGAAATGTGAAGTACTTTGCCCAGCATACCCCAAGCAGTGACCTAGAGCCAGGTTTCTGGGTCAGGTCTCGGTGACGTCAGGCTCGGGCCCCGCCCCTTCTGAGCATGACGCCCCCGAGGAGCGGCAGCACCAGCGGCATCGCTGCAGCCCACCTCCCCTGTGACTTGTTGCCCTGCCTGTATCTCATCCTCTCTCCCAGACCTGGGACTCCAGCTCCATTTGGCCTCAGGATTCAGGATGTAGTTTTCGGTCTGTTTTCCAGGCTTCCATCTTCAGGGCAAAAACACGCTCCTTGCCCCACCCCGCCCAACTCCAGGTGAGAGACCTCTAGTCCAAGTGGGACCTGATTCGAATGGACCAGTCTCCTTCTGGGCCCAGAGCTGACAGGTGAAGGCTGTGTGAGTGCTGGATGCGGTGTTTCATATTCTGTTCCTGTGACATCATCGTGATTAGCTAAAACCTTGATCTCAGCAACTCAGCGGAGTGCCTGCGTCAGAGGGTGAGCCGGCTGGTCATTATTACGGACTGTGGCTGGGCTGTTTCCTTGATCTCTGCCTGCCTATGGGTCCCCTTGCCCCATTATCTGGGTTCCTGCCACAGCCCTATCACATGTTCAAGACGGAGGTACTCGTAATTTCTTATCAATGTTAATGTAGTGATATAATATATGACAATATATAAGGTAATTTCTAGACTTTGTTTCTCTAACACGAAGACTATCTTTTATGGAAGATGGAGAAACCAGCCTTTCTGAGCACACGGAAGGTAAACAAACATACAGTATTAGAATTAAGGCCAAAATTTCCAGGAGTGAATTTAAACATGAGACCAAATTATCCATAATTGTGTAGATCCAACTGCTAGGGACACGCAGTACTGTCTTCAAATTAGATTTCATCCCACTAAAAATCACTAGTTGTCTATCTTGTTTATATAGATTCTCAAGAAAAATGGGTATTCAAACTCTTTCTGCAATCAGGGATTTTTTTTTTTTTTTCCTCCCCATGTCATTAACCTAAACACTTCTGTAGTTTGAGGCTGGTCTTCCTCTGTCTTTGGAATAGATGGAAAACATCTGGCAAATGCAAGAAATTAAAAAGAGCCCTTCAGATGTTGACAAAAAGTTACTATATTACCTTTTAGCCATTTTCTTGTCTTTTCTAGAACATGTTATTCATAGCCTTATTATTTATTTATTTACTTTTTAAAAAATTTAACGGAGCTCTTTACTTTGTAATACCTTTGGAAAACCATCCTTGCTCTAGCAGCTGTGACCTAATGAGTGCCCAAATTATCTCTCCAGACCCCTTGGCCATGCCTAGAGGCTTGGATCATAATCAAGTCTCTCTTTTTAAAATTTAAATTTTAATTCATTAATTGGAATATACTTGCTTTACAATGTAGTGTTACTTTCTGCTGTAAGACCATCCAAATGAATAAGCTATATGTATACATATATCCCCTTCCTCTCGAGCCTCCTCCCAACCCCCCTCTCCATCCCACCCCTCTAGGTACTTATTTATACTTCCTTAGTTCTGTTTCTTCAATTCAGTCTTGCCCATTTTCCCCCTTTCCTATTTAATTCCCCCCCCCCCCCCCGTCTTAACTCCCCAGTGCCTTCTCAGAGCTTTCAGAATAAAATCCAGACTTAAGGTGTTTCACAAGGCCATTCTTGGGGTGTGCGTGAATCAACTCTTCGGTTTTCCCACTACTGCACCATTTTCCCTTCCTCCAGCCCTATCAGGCTCTCTTTCTCCAATACATGTGTTCCCACCTCAGAACTCTGCACTCAGGTGTATATCAGCTGGAATTGAATCAGGAAAAGAGAAGCTACTCTAATGATTGCTTTTGAAGGAGAGAAAGATGCCATTTAGGGGATACAACGAGTTAGTTGAAAGGATTACAAAGGATTAGCTTTGCAGACACAATCGAGCATCATGGTCCCATGGGGATCAGAGAACTGCTGCTGATGGGTACAACTGCCAAAGGGGTGACTGGCAGGGATATTGAGCCACAGCACATGAAAGACCAAACCCTGCCCCGAGGAGAAAGCATATGGACCTGTCTGGCCTCCTCCCACAGCGCCATGCGTGTGTGGGTGGGTGGCGCAGGAAACACAGTTCCCGGACTTCTAGGGCCTTTGGTGGAGGGTTGAGGATGGGGGCTGGGGCTGAAGCTGAAAGAGAACAACCAACAGAGATGTTCCTTCTGCTTCAGCCCACAGCTCAGAGGCTCTCTCTTCTCATCCAATCAGCTCTTTCTAGAGTCTTTAACCCCTCCCTCACCCAGCAACTCTTGCTTAGAAGTCCTGACTTCCCTCAGAACTTAGTTCAGTGCAGTTCAGTCACTCAGTCATGTCTGATTCTTTGCAACCTTATGGACTGAGAATGCCAGGCTTCCCTGTCCTACATCATCTCCTGGAGCTTACTCAAACTCATGTCCACTGAGCTGATGATGCCATCCAACCATCTCGTCCTCTGTCGTCCCCTTCTCCTCCTGCCTTCAATCTTTCCCAGCATCAGTGTCTTTTCTAATGAGTAGGCTCTTCGCATCAGGTGGCCAAAGTATTGGAGCTTCAGCATCAGTCTTTCCAATGAATATTCAGAGTTGATTTCTTTTAGGATTGACTAGTTTGATCTCCTTGCTGTCCAAGGGACTCTCAAGAGTCTTCTCCAGCACCATAGTTCAATTCTTCGGTGCTCAGCCTTCTTTATGGTCCAACTCATACATCCATACATGACTACTGGAAAAACCAAGGCTTTGACTATACAGATCTTTGTCAGCAAATTAATGTCTCTGCTTTTTAATATGCTTTCTAGATTGGTCATAGCTTTTCTTCCAAGGAGCAAGCATCTTTTAATTTCATGGCTTCAGTCTCTGTCTACAGTGATTTTGGAGCCCAGGAAAATAAAGTCTGTTACTGTTTCCATTGTTTCCCCACCTATTTGCCATGAAGTGATGGGACCAGATGCCATGATCTTAGTTTTTTAAATGTTGAGTTTTAAGCCAACTTTTTCACTTTCCTCTTTCACCTTCATCAAGAGGCTCTTTAGTTCCTCTTCACTTTCTGCCATAAGTGTGGTGTCATCTCCATATGTGAGGTTATTGATATTTCTCCCAGCAATCTAGATTCCAGCCTGTGCTTCATCCAACCCATCATTGCATGATGTACTCTGCATGTAAGTTATTAGTAATAACCTAAATGATCATATTTTTTTCCTTGTGTATTTTCTGTCTTCCACCACTATATATGTATATATAAAATTGCAGTGATATATAAAGAAACATAGGAGAGGTGGATTCGATCCCTGGGTTGGGAAGATCTCCTGGAGGAGGAAATGGCAACCCACTCCAGTATTCTTGCCTGAAAAATTACATGCAAGAGGAGCACAGCGGGCTACAGTCCATGGAATTGCAAGAGCTGGACACGACTGAGTGACTGAGCATGCACGCAGGCACAACCGAAGACCCTGTACGCACATTAGATCCTGCACCCTTGTAGACCCTGAACTCACCGTGTAGACCCAGGGCTCACAACAGTGCCTGCCATAGAGCAGAAACAGGAGAAATGGTGTCCTGCCCCCACCCCTTCCTCACAGCCACATCCAGGAGGATTCTATTAAGACAGCAGTCCAAATAGTCAGGGCTGGCTTTCCAAGACAAGTGAGCATGGTGGACCCACCATGAGAAGAGCGTGGATTGTGACAGATTCCCGCTGCTTTCTCAGCAACCATCCATCCTTTGTCTGGATGCTTGCTCACCTGCGAGGCTTCTGCTTATGCTTGTGGTGGCTGAGAGTCCCACCTGATTATACTTTAGGGTCTGTCACTCACAGCTTCTTGGAGAGAGGAGTCCTGGAAGGTATTGGCAGGCTCAGAGATGAAGTTTGGATCTAGGTTCTGCTTTTTCTGGTTATGGAACTCCAGGATTTGTTTTACATCTCTGAGGCTCAGCCTCTCCATCTGATGCCTCTTCCCAGGGCATCAAAAAGTATGATCTGGTACTGTGTATATGGCCAGTTGCTCAGATGTGTCTGACCCTTTGTGACCCCATGGACTGTAGCCCACCAGGCTCCTCTGTCCATGGGATTTCCCAGGCAAGAATACTGGAGAGGGTTGCCATGCCCTCCTCCAGGGGATCTTCCTGTCTTCCATGGCTCCAGCATTGACAGGCGGATTCTTTACCACTGTGCCACCTGGAAAGCCAGGTGGTCTGGTACTCTCAGACCAGATAGTACTTGTACCATCACTATTGCTCCTTACTCTACAGAAAGGGACAGCAAACTATGTCCCCAGGCCAGTTCTGTCCTTGGCCTGGTTTTGTATTGTCCCCTAACTCAGAATAGTTTTTACATTGTAAAAGTAAAAATGTGCAGCAGAGATGGTAGATTACTGCAAAGCCTAACCAATTTACTACCTGCCCCTTGACAAGAAAAGTTTGTGACACTGCTCTAAAGGTCTAACTTCCCTTAGACTGTTTTGTGGTTTGTTTGATTGATTAGAATGAAACTGAGACTTTTTTCTTAATTAAGAAAGCATGGTTATTGTTCTGGAGATTTTCCAAAAACTGATAAAACAGAGATACGTAAGCCAGTGGAGCAGGCCTTGAGGAACCAGTGACCGATTGATGTTGTATTCACCTCCATCATCCTCCTGGGATTTATACTATCTAGGTGTGTCTAGGAATACATAGATTAGCTATAAATATCCCTTAATAGCACCTCTTTGGGAACATTGGATGAATTATCAACTAATGATTGATCTTGGAGAATTTCCAAGGTAACATTTATAGCTTTTGCTGTAATATTACATACATAAAATATGTCAACCCTGAGGCCAGCTCATTTTGAGGAAAGAGGAGTCCAGGGTGAAGTCCACCCAGCCTGCCCTCCACCCTGGCCACTTCTGCATCTTCCCTCCCACTTCCTGTTTAGCCCTCCACTCCATGCCCCCCTCTGCCCCAAGTCTGCAAGGCACACATTTGCAGGGGAGTGGTAAGGTAGAGGACATCCATCCCTCCAGATTCTGTCTTGATCATATCAGATCCCACAGACATTTCTCCTGCCACAGCTGTACTTGTTTCTTGGAAAAAACCTTCTGGACTCAAGTTTAACAGTAGTTGAATTATCTGGGGGAAAGTCTGTTTCATAGACAGGTAAATCTGTTGATGGAGTCCTGGGTAAAAAGATGTTTTAATAATTGTTGTTTAGTCGTTAAGTTGTATCTGACTCCTTGTGACCCCATGAACTGTAGCCCGCCAGGCTCCTCTGTTCATGGAATTCTCCAGGCAAGAATACTGGAGTGGGTTGCCATTGCCATTTCCTTCTCCAGGGGAATCTTCCTGACCCAGGGATCAAATCTGCATCTCCTGTGTCTTCTGCATTTCCTGCATTGCAGGCAACTTCTTTATCACTGAGCTGCATGGGAAGCCCATTTTAATAACATGCTCACTACAAAGGGCTTTTCCAGTCACTCCACCTGGGTCCTCTCTGGACCCCCATAGCATGCCATCCATCTTTGCTCCTGTTTCTGGGATTTCTCTGAGAATCCAGCATTGTCATTGTTACTTTCTACCACTGTATTAGGTAAAATGTTTTTGTTTTCCGGTATACTCTCACAGTCAGACTCCTTAAAGAGACTCCTAGAAGCCAAGAGATCGTCAGTGTCATGGGTTCCACCCTCACTGGAAGGCAATCGTGGTTACAAGGAACAAAAGATCTATTTTGGTTCCAGTAGTGGGGGTGCTAGGAAGGAGAGGCTTAGGACAGAGGGAGCTTAACCGAGTTTGTGAGTTCAGGAAGATTCCCCTGGAGGAGACAACTACAGGGTAAAGTCTGAACAGGAACTGGCCACCAACGTGTGGGAGTGAGAGTATTCCAGGCAAAGGCAAGAACAGAAACTGAGGTAGGAACGTTCTAGAATCAGAGGACTTGAGGGAAAGCTGGAGATTATGGACTGTGGAAAAAGAAAGGGAGATGCTTGCAATGAGACTGCAGGGATGACAAGGAGCAAGTCTTATCCAGCATTGCAGGACCAGTGAGAATCCTGATCCTTCTCCTGGAATATGTGTGTGTGTGTGTGTGTGTGTGTGTGTGTGTGTGTGTGTGTGTGTGTGTGTGTGTGTGTGTGTGTGCGCGCGCGCTCAGTTATGTTCAACTCTTTGTGACCCCATGGACTATAACTCACCAGGCTTCTCTGTCCATAGAATTTTCCAGGGAAGAATAGTGGAGTGGGTTGCCATTTCCTACTCCAGGGATCTTTCTGACCCAGGGATTGAACCCACATCTCTGGTGTCTCTTGCATTGGCAGGCGGGTTCTTTACCATTAGCACCACTTGGGAAGTCCCCTTTCTCCTGGGACAGCAGGTATACTCTTGGCAGGGCAGTGAGTGGTCCCTTTGCTGCTGTGTGGAGAGTGGGTTGGAAAGAGATGGAGAGACAATGAGGAAGCCATTATGATAGGCGAGCAGGTGGGATGGGTTGAATCTAGGGGTAGAAGTGGCTGCGGGAAAAAGTGAATGAATTAAGCATATGTTTAGGAGGACAGGTAAAGGAGGGAGGGGTGCGGTCAAGATTGCTCCAGGTTCTGAGTGACCAGGTGTGGGAAGACAGCTTCGTTGTTGGGGTGGTTTTGAAAGAGGGCCTGATTGTGACTTCCTGTGACGACTTCCTGCCCAGGCCTCTCACTTCCTGTTTAGCCCTCCACTCCACACCCCTTTTGTGTAGGATTGGAAATACCCATGCGTCATCCACATGAAGATGTCAGGCTGTGGGAAGGACAGACCTGGAACCAGAAAGGGACCAAGGTGGGGTAGTCCCCGTAGGAGCACACGGAAGGAGTGGCAGGAAAACCAGGGTGGTGTCTGCAGGCGCCAAGAAAAGAAGGTACTTCAGGAGAGGGTGAGTGATACTGGGAAGGCCGATTGGGCTGAGAGCACAGGGATGGGGCTGGCCGGACATGGCGCAAAGTATCCAGCAACATGGCAGCAAGAAAGGGCCACCGAATGCTATGACGGGCTCCATTAGAGTGGGCTGAAAAATGGAGGCAGCTGTTACACTGAGATTTCTCTTGGATTCTCCAACCAGGAAGAGCCCTGTCTCAGGCCTCAGAAAAGGGAAATGTCTTCAGGAATCACTCTGAAACTCCAGTCAGTCAATCTGACTGGGCATCTTACACGCTTCAGAGCCGGCCCGAAGACAGAGTTGTTACGTGTTTAATCTTTAATCTTATCCCTTTTACAGAAGAAAACTGTGAACCCACAAGCTCTGCCCTTTACCATTAATCTCAATTTATGCTAAAGAGAAAATCAGAAAAAATGATTACTGGAATAATTAGCTCAGAGCAAACAACACTCCGCCTATGCTAGGTAGATTGCTGTGATTACCACTGCCTGTTGGAGCCCCTGAAGGCAAAGGTCAGATTTATTCTGGTAACTGGGCACAGTTGGACCTTTGATCAGTGAGAGTAAAGAGAGAGAGAGAGAGAGAAGTGAGAAGCCTCTTTTCACAGAGATGACAAACACAGACACAGAACGCCTGCTTAAAGGGCTATTAGAAATGTCATGCTACCCAAATACCTGCCTCACCTGCTGGTCACTGACATGGTCTGTAAGTTTCTCGGCAGAGCTTTGTTCCCTGAAGTAAGGGATTGTGCACCCATTAAAAACAGGTGCACCTTGAAGGACAGAGGATGGAGCAGGCATAATGATCAACAGGGAAAAGCACAGTAATGGTGGAATGAGAATCCAAGAGGGGCCCACGCACCTCACCAAGAGAAGTCCCCACGCACCAATGAGACAAAGCCCATGGGCCCCAGTCAAGAGCCCGTGCCCCTCATCAAAGACCCAACTCAGCCCCGCAACATAAGAAATAAAAATAAATTTAAAATTTAAGAGTTAACCTGGAGAATGAAATGGCAACCCACTCCAGTATTCTTGCCTGGAAAATCCCATGGACAAAGGAGTCTGGTGGGCACAATCCATTGGGGGTCACAAAAAGTCAGACAGGACTGACTGCATGTGCGTGCGCACACACACATACACACACACACACACACAACTTCTGAACATTAGCCAATCTGACCTCCAGGAGACTAAGAGGGTAAGGTTGAAACTTGCAAGGCAACCCCCCAAGTGAACTCTGAACTTCACTAGCTAGCTCCTCTGTGGAGGCAGAGTGCCCTGAAATAGACAGCGTAAGAGAGAACTGTGCTGTTATTCTTGTCTGAGGTCGTACTCCAGATCCTCTTTCATAAGAAAGACCCGATTTTGATGAACTTCTTAAACGTGATCGTGTTGAGTTCATTGATGTTAGTGTCCTCTTTGCTGTGATCAGTAGACTGATTTGAGAATTGTATCATCACTGTGTAATAAGACTGGACACCACTGTTTGCCATCGTTTCCTCTTGTCATCCTGTGTATGGGGGTTGAGGGAGAGGGAATCCATTCCAGATTCATGAATAAATGATTTTTAAAATTCTGCCCTGAATAAACTGCAGCTGATAGTAAAAAATAATAATAATAATAATAAAATTTAAGGGTTAAAATTTTTTTAAAAATTAAAAGAAAAAGAGAATCCAAGAGGAGAGGTAGGAAAGCCCTAGTCTGATCGGTTCAGTTCAGTCGCTAAGTTGTGTCCAACACTTTGCGACCCCATGGACTGCAGCACGCCAGGCTTCCCTGTCCATCACCAACTCCCGAAGCTTGCTCATACTCATGTCCATCAAGTTGGTGATCATCCAACCGTCTCATCCTCTGTCGTCCCCTTCGCCTCCTGCCTTCAATCTTTCCCAGCATCAGGGTCTTTTCCAGTTAATGAGTTCTTCACATCAGGTCGCCAAAGTATTGGAGTTTCAGCTTCAGCATCAGTCCTTCCAATGAATAGTCAGGACTTATTTTCTTTAGGATTGACTGGTCTGATCTCCTTGCAGTCCAAGGGACTCTCAAGAGTCTTCTCCAACACCACAGCTCAAAAGCATCAATTCTTCGACGCTCAACTTTCTTTATAGTTCAACTCTAACATCCATACATGACTACTGGAAAAACCATAGCTTTGACTAGACGGACCTTTGTTGGCAAAGTAACATCTCTGCTTTTTAATATGCTGTCTAGGTTGGTCATAGCTTTTCTTCCAAGGGGCAAGCGTCTTTTAATTTCATGGCTGGAGTCACCATCTGCAGTGATTTTGGAGCCCAAGAAAAGAAAATCTGTCCCTGTTCCCATTGTCTCCCCATCTGTTTGCCATGAAGTGATGGGACAAGATGCCATGATCTTAGTTTTCTGAATATTGAGTTTTAAGCCAGCTTTTCACTCTCCTCTTTCACTTTCATCAAAGGGCTCTTTAGTTCTTCTTTGCTTTCTGCCATAAGGGTGGTATCTGAGATTATTGATATTTCTCCCGGAAATCTTGATTCCAGCTTATGCTTCATCCAACCTGGCATTTCACCTGATGTACTCTGCATATAAGTTAAATAAGCAGGGTGACAGTGTACAGCCTTGACATACTCCTTTCCCAATGACTTAGCACTCATGCAAGCAAAACAGGGTTTTAGAAGCTTAGTCTGAACATCTGTGCTCTTTTGTGGAGAAGGTATTTTATGAGGGCTGCTTCATAAGGATGGTCAGGTTGTGCATGGCACACCTCTGAAACAACATTTATTTCACAGCCAGGGTCTCCTGCAGAGGCCCTAACTGCAGTTTTCTGAAGGTGAGGTGCACTTGTCTGAGAGATATAGCCACAGGACATACATTCCTACAATGCAAATTCCTACAGTGTCTTTTTAACTGTGCAGGACAACACACAATTGAGTGTTCGGGAGATAATTTTTTAATGTCAGTGGTGGAAGTGTCTTTCATTCTAGTTTCTGCTTTAAAAGCAAATAGAATAGAGGCTCAGATCACCAGTCTCATCCAGGCTGTTCTGGGCCAGTGATCATGGGCTTTCAGATCCAGATGTTTTTCTGCTGTGCCAGAAGTTCACCTTGCATCCGCTGAAATGGTTGGAGAGAAGAGGACTGGCCATGGCAGAGATCTAGGGTTTTCCCTCTCCAAGCCAAGGTGTGTGAGGAAGATGAACAGTCTTACATTGTGACTGAGAGTGCAAACCCAGGGAATGGGTATATTTGTACCTCACACCACTTGCATATGTGGGTGTGTGTGCTGTGAATGGACAATGCAACTCTCCCCCCCTCCAAAAAAAAGAATTTGAAAGTGCTTCAAGGCAATGAATTGGATATGAAGAATCTAGGAGTACGTATTCCTTTTCTAATTCATAATTTCAGTTTATGGAAATGTTCAGCTCCATTAGAAAGCAGAATTTTCTGTCTCTGAGCTCTTGAATTTGAATTTTATCATGCCTGATTTTTTTACTTTATTTTCAAAGCTCTGAGTTGGGTAGTTAGTGCCACCTTCAAAACATTCTGGGCTATTCTGGACATTCAGGGCAATTGGATGTGTTTGTTTGCCTCCCCCTCAATACTGAGGTCTTTCTGCATGAATGGCGTCACTTGGCTGAGCTTTAGCGGCCGCTGGAAGCTACATTGTCAAATGCATCATAGACACAAGAGGGCGGTGTGTGCTTAGGAGTCAACGTGGGTGAGACATGCACCCCCTGCAGCAATGTCTGGGTTAACTCCCAGACCTAAAAGGGATTCATAAAATAGGTTCTCGAGGGGCGAGATTGGCCCTAAACTTCATCAAAGAGGCCCCAACATAAAGTCAGCATAAGGAGACAGCCTGGCAGGAGCTGGGGAGGAATTCACATTCTTGTGTTTGGAATCATGGCCCTGTCTGTGCCACAATCTATGCTCATGATGGTTGTAATCGAGACACGGCCTTGTGGGACTATTCAGAAAAGTCAGACTTCAAGACTGCAGAGAGTCTGCCACTGTCTCGATACCTGATCACAGAAACCTTATTCTGAGAAAGTCCCTCCTTCATTTGTGGGAAACTTATTGTGCACGTGCTATGGGCCAGGCCTGAGCCTTGGGACTCAAACAGCCCTGAGTCAGATAGCCCTGGCCCTAACCTCCTAAAGCTTACTTTCCAATAGGACAGCGGAATGAGCAAACAGGACACAAATCATTAACTTCAGAAACATTCAGTGTTCCCATCTTGTAGTTTCTTTTCTTTCTCGGCCGGTCCCAACCAGCACCATTTACATTGTCTATTCTTTTATATTAACTGAACTATAGTTGATTTACAATATGATATGTTACAGGTATATAACATAGTAACACTGTAAATCAGTAATGCTTCTGTGAACATTGGGGTGCACGTATCTTTTTGAATTAGTGCTTTCATTTTCTTTGGATATGTTTACATACCAGGAGTAGAACTGATGGGTATTATGATAACCCTATTTTTTGTTTTTTGAAGAACATTCATATTGTTTTCCACAGTGACTGCACCAATCTACATCCCCAACAACAGTGTACAAGGGTCCCTTTTCTCCACATCCTCGCCAACTTTTGTTATTTGTGGTCTTTTTGATGATCGCCATCCTGACAGGTGGGGCTTCCCTGGTGGCTCAGTGGTAAAGAACCTGCCTGCCGATGCAGGAGATGCAGGTTCGATCCTTGATCCTAGAGGATCCCCCGAAGAAGAAAATGACAACCCACTCCAGTATTCTTGCCTGGGAAATCCCCTGGACAGAGGAGCCGGGTGGGCTACAGTCCATGGGGTCACAAAAAGTTGGACACAGCTGAACGACCAAACAACAACAATGCTGACTGGAGTTCAATGGTATCTCATTGTGGTTTTGATTTGCATTTCTCTAATAATTAGTGATGCTGAACATCTTTTCCTGTGCCTGCTTGGCCAGCTGTATGTATTCTTTGGAAAAATGTCTCTTCAGGTCTCTGCCTGTTTTTTAATGGGGTTGTTTGTATTTTTGAGGTTGGGTTGTATCAGTTGTTTACATATTTTGGATAGTGATCCCTTATCGTTCATATCATTTGTAAAAACTTTTTCCCATTCAGTAGGTTGTTTTTTTATTTTGTTGATGGTTTCCTTTGCTACACAAAAGCATTTAATTAGGTTACATTATGTATTCTTATTCTGAGAGAGAATGCGAGTCACACATTCAACTCCCAAGCATGGCTGCAGGCCACATTTTTAGAGATACCATCTGGCTGCAGTTGATCTGACAGTCTAGTGGAGAGTGGAGATTGCAACAGCCTTCTCCCAAATGAAAGGGGGTGAGGGAAGCGTTTCGTCATTGCCATGGAGATGGTCTCTGGCCTGGCCTGTTTGCATTCAAATGACTTGGGGCTTTACTCAACAAAGTGATATTCATTGGAAGGACTGATGCTGAAGCTGAAGCTCCAAAACGTAGGCCATCTGATGCGAAGAGCTGACTCATTGGAAAGGATTCTGATGCTGGGAGAGATTGAGGGTGAAAGAAGGGAGCGACAGAGGACGAGGTGGTTGGATGGCACCACCGACTCAATAGATATGAATTTGAGCAAACTCTGGGAGATAGTGGAGGACAGAGGAGCCTGGCATACTGCAGTCCATGCGGTCACAAAGAGCCGGACATGACTTAGCAACTGAACAACAGCAAAGTGAACAATGCCTGCTCCCTCTTCCATGAAGCTACACCTATTTAACCAGAAGTGAGTTCTGATGCTTTGTACAGAGCTCTACGTTCTGTACAACATGACACTGTTGGGGGAGATGACGGCTACTTCAGATCCCTGCCCATGGCATCCTGTTTTATCTCAGTGCCAGGTTCTTCGTATCCTAACCCAGGGATTGAACCCAGGTCTCCCACATTGCTGGCAGATTCTTAACCAGCTGAGCCACAAGAGAAGCCCTAGAATACTGGAGTGGGTAGCCTATCCCTTCTCCAGGGGATCTTTCCAACCCAGGAATTGAACTGGCGTCTCCTGCTTCCCAGGTGCATTCATTACCAACTGAACTATGAGGGAAGCCAGAGTCTGCTCAGCCATTATCTATTTGAAAACTTGGGATCTGAGGAAATGGGAAGCAGCTACATATGTTACACAAACCATCCCCCCTCCTTCACACACATATCACCTATTGGATGGTAGCACCACGAACCCTCCCCGTGAAAATCCTTTCATCATTCATGAATGCTGCAACCACAAAGTTCATAAGGCCCTGTGATAACCAGCACCTGGCTTGCTGGCTCCTCTGAGTTCAAGTTCCAGGTGTGCATGTTCAAGTTCAGGGTTTGTCATTGGTAGCATTCTTCCAAAAAGGATCAAAGGGCCCAGCAAAGACAGGCATTAGCTGTGACCTAAAACATAAACCTCATTCATTTCTGCCAGGAGGTCCAGGAAAAGTTTACCTTTTTCGTCCCGCCGAGTGTTGCAATGGGCAATTCTGCTACTATCCCTTTCTTCTACTCTCTGTTGCATTGCTCCATCTTCCAATTTCCTGAGACAGTGGCATTCACAGCTCACCCCTCGCCCCAGGGCACTGGGAACTGCAGTGCAGTGAAAATTTCAGCCTGACAGCACTATGCTTCCAACCCAAAGTGGAACTCAACTTTTACGTCCGTCAGTTTGGAAGAAATGAAAATAGAACTCCATGGGTAGGTGGATGTGGACGGAGACTAGGTTGCCCTGATTCCAAAAGGCGTTGATTGGTTGAGTAAATTGATGCTAAGATGGACGATATCATTCTAAACATGTTTAGCTTTGTGGTTCTAGCTCAGCTTGGGTGAACAGTCCGAATTCTGTCAGACATGTTTTTCTTCAGCTGTCAGCACCGTGTCTGTGGCCAGGATTCTTCCTTCTCTCCATCAGGCATAATTTTCAGACTTTGCCTTTCCTGTCAGGAAAAGTTTAATTCATCATTTTCCTCAGGCTTTGAGAGAATTTCTTTAGAGGGAAAGCAGTGGTGGGGAGTGACTTCATGAGAAAAATAAATTACAGCACTTTATTCATGTGTAATAAAAAATACTTATTTTTGATTAGGTAATACATACACATGGTACAAATTCAAAAAGTTCAAATGTGAGTTCAGGGGAGAAAACTCCATATTCCTACTCCTGTTTCCCAGGTACCTGGTTCCTAGGAAAGACAGAGGCAGGGTCTTTTGTCTTCCTAGAAGTGGTCTGCATATAAATTAGCAGAGATATTCTTCATATGGGCCTCCCAGGTGACTCAGTGATAAAGAATCTGCCTGCCAACACAGGAGACCCAGGTTTGATCCCTGGGTCAGGAAGATCCCCTGGAGGAGGAAATGGCAACCCACTCCAGTATTCTTGCCTAGAGACTCCCTTGAACAGAGGAGCCTGGGGGGCTACAGTCCATGGGGTCACAGAAGAGTCAGACACGACTTAGCGACTGAGCATGCATGATGCATTCCTCACATGGCTTCTGAAAGTAGCTTTTTCTCATTCCTAATTCAGATGAATTCTGAAACCAATATATAAAATATACGTTAAATGTACCAAAATGGGTTGTCCAATGAAAGCCCTGAAGCTAGACCTCGTCATTTGTTTGGTGTTTGCTTTTATTGCTTTAATAGAAATGTGACTGAAGTTGTAATCAGTCTGGAAGCGTTTTAGGTACTCTGGAGTTTGATAAGGCAAGTTTCTTTCTTTTTTTTTTCAGTTGGAATATAGTTGGTTAACAATGTTGTGTTAGTTTCAGGGGGTACTGCACAGAGATTCAGTGAAACACATACATATATTCATTCTTTTTCAGGTTCTTTTCCCATATAGGTTGTCACAGAATATTGAACAGAGTTCCCTGAACTATACAGTAGGTCTTTGTTGGTTTTCTGTCTCATACACAGTAGTATATATCTGTTAATCCCAAATTCCTAGTTTATCCCTTCCTGACTTACTCCTGATACAGCATGTTTCTTATCTCTTCATGTCCAGTTCATCATTTCTTAGTTTTGGCTACTACTCATATCCCTTTGAAATGGAGGGTAGGGCCTCAATTCTTGAAAATGAGAGAATAGGCTGATTCATGTCAATGTATGGCAAAAACCACTACAATTAAAAAAAAAGAAAGAAAGAAAATGAGAGAACAGATTTTTTTAAGATGAGTTCTTTTGTCATTAAAACCCAAGGGAAAAGCTAGCTGGAGATCCACCTGGCCATACTCTAAGAGGGGACCCTTGGTCACTTGGGGCATATTTATTTTCTTTTTTTTAATCGGAGGATAATGGTTTCACAATATTGTGTTGGTCTCTGCAATGCATCAACATGAATCAACCACAGGTACGTGTATGTCCCCTCCCTCCTGAACCTCCCTCCACTTGGGACATATTAAACAGTCCAGGGAATCAGCTGGGTCTGGAGGACACACCTGTTTTGTTCCTGAAGCTTAAAATGGGCTGGAACCACAGCAGCTGGTTGAGTGGCCTGATCTTCAATGAACAGGCCTGGCCTAGCCCCACCCCCACACAGCAGGTCTGGTCAGCTTCTTGCCAGAGGTCAGCGCTCAGGCCCAGGAAATGTGTCACTTATCTTTCTCTTTGCCCTACTCCACCTCCAACCACGCCTAAGGGAAAGCTCTCCAGGGCTAGGAGTGGGTGCAATTTGTCTTTTAATTGCTCTATAGCATCTAGAAGGTAAACCTATATAAAGTAGGCCCTCCTTAAATGTTGACTATCATAAGGCAACAAATTAAAAAATAAATTTTTATAGCATGTACTGTTATTTTATTTTATCATTTTTAATTACAATTATTCACTTTGATCTAGATGGCGAGATACCTGGTCACCAGATTGATTTTGCTGGGTACTTTTTGATGTCTGAGAGAAGAGTCTGATTTCCTTGCCTAGGGATTTGCCTCAGGTGCTTTCAAATTCCCCTCCTCAGTCTATGGAGTGAAGGGGACTCCGGTGTACACAGGCCCCCTCCCCCACCCTCTGCTGTGTTGGGTCTGGAGAGTGTTAGTCGCTCACTCTTTGTGACCCCATGGACTGTAGCCCACCAGGCTCCTCTGTCCATGGGATTCTCCAGGCATGAATACTGGAGTGGGTTGCCATGTCCTCCTCCAGGGGATCTTCCCAACCCAAGGACTGGACCCAGGTCTCCTGCATCACCAGCAGATTCTTCACCTGGAAAGCTCTAACTATTGGGTTGGCCAAAAAGTTCCTTGGGTCTTCTGTGAGATGTTATGGAAAAATCCATCTGAACTTTTTGGCCAACCCAATACTTGTGACCTGGTGACCGATCAAATGCTTCTAAAAAAAGTCTCAGCTTCCAAGATTTTATTGTATCAACATTCTAACTAATTTCTCAACCTCGGCTGTGGTTCAGTCACTTCTCTGACTGAAATGAAATATCCACTGAAAGGCTGATATTTTTGGTGCCTTCCAGCAGCCCATGGAGAAGGCAATGGCACCCCACTCCAGTACTCTTGCCTGGAAAATCCGATGGACGGAGGAGCCTGGTAGGCTGCAGTCCATGGGGTCGCGAAGAGTCAGATATGACTGAGCAACTTCACTTTCACTTTTATGCATTGGAGAAGGAAATGGCAACGCACTCCAGTGTTCTTGCCTGGAGAATCCCAGGGACGGGGTCGCACAGAGTCTGACAAGACAAGTGACTTAGCAGTAGCCAGCAGCCCAGTATGTCTGTCACATCATAGAGCCCCGCCTCCTTGTTGCTGCAGGCCATGAAGCTGGGGAGGGATCCTGGAGACAGAAGGGGAATCCTTTCCTTTGGATTAATAATATAAAATATACCTGTATTCCTCATCGGGGATGTGGTGCTTCCCTCTTCATTCCCTTTGGGGACCGTGGAGGAGAAAGTGTATAGGACCTCCCGAAGAGAAATGATGGAGTGGAAAGATGTTGAGTCTTTCCAATATCATCCAAGTTGAACATTCCAGGGCAATAAATAGCTCCACCAAGCCAGCCTTCCTCAAGAAGGCACAGGTGTGGAATGAAATGACAAGCAGCTATGCCTGGGGCACAGCCAAACTAACCCCACTGCCTTCTTAGACACCTGTTCAGTTCAGTTGCTGAGTCATGTCCAACTCTTTACAAGGCTTTCTTGTCCATCACCAACTCCTGGAGCTTGCTCAAACTCCTCCTATCCATCAAGTCGGTGATGCCATCCAACCATCTCATCCTTTGTTATCCCCTTCTCCAGCCTTCAATCTTTCCCAACATCAGGGTCTTTTTCAATGAGTCAGCTCTTTGCATCAGGTGGCCAAAGTACTGGAACTTCAGCTTCAGCATCAGTCCTTCCAGTGAATAGTCAGGACTGATTTCCTTTAGGATTGACTGACTTCTCCGCCTTTTGGTTAAGATCAAGTGTCGACCCCTGGGGCCTGAGTAATCCTTGAGACTTCCTGGTGTAAGCCCAAGGTTCTGGTTATTCTACTGTGACTGTGTTTTGACTCATCTGGTTCCTAGGCAAGCCAAGGCAAAAACGAAGTTGCCAACTCCTACTTCAAATTCACTGAACGAGACATGGGATTTCTTTCTTTCTTTATTTCTTTTTTAATGAATTTATTTTTTAACTGAAGGATAATTGCTTTACAGAAGTTTGTTGTTTAACGTCAAACATCAACATGACTCAGCCATAGGTCTGGGAGGGAGGTTCTAGAGGGAGGGGACATATGTATATCCATGGGATTTCTTGGTGTTTTTATCTGTTGTTCTCCAAGCAGAAATTTCATTCCACAGGAGCATTTCTCAGTACCTGATCTCATTTGCTTAACAATTTTTACGGAGTCTACAACCAAAGCCTTGATATTGATCCCCCAGCTGAGTGGAATATCCATGCACATAACAGCCCCGAGTGCCCTGAATCCTACCCCTTATTTCTGTTGGCGCCGCTCCCACTCCGATGGATCAGGTTAGAGTAAAGCCTCCTCCCCAGTAACCAGATAGAGCAGGAGTCCTCCCCGCGATAGAGCAGAAAGGGCGAAGCATGATGCTCTGTGGAGACTCACTTCACTCTCATGCCCACTTGGATGCACCTCACTGTGGAGGCTTGGCCAGGCTCCCCCCAACTTCTGCCCCTCACTGTCAACCTCTATACCCTCACTTGGCTTTGTCTTCACTGCCTGTTTCCCCAACCAGCAGGTGAGCCCCCCGCAAGCATAGAATCGGTCTGATTCACTTACTGCTGTTCTCCCAGTGCCTAAAACAGACCTGCCCCATTTGTGGGCACATAAAAATATTTACTAAGCAAATAAGGAAACGCTACTAATGCCAGCACTGGGTCAGGCCCTGTCCACACACTGTACATTCAACACAAGTGAGTATCAGCTTCATCTTTCTACAGGTGAAGAAAATGAGGAGTCATGAGGTTAAGCCACTTACTCAAGGTCATAACAGTTAGCGAAGAGTCAGCTTGGAATTTGAACCAGGAATGTCTGCCTCTAGGGCTCTATCCCTTCTCCTAGACACAAAAGCTAAAGATATACATAGACTGTGAGTGTGTTCACTCTTCAAATGACCTAAGTTTTCTGCATGAATAGAGTGTAGGAAAATGGAAGGAACGGCAGAATATACATTGAAATTAAATTAGGAAACTAGGAGAACCATGATGAGGGTCAGATTTAAACTAGCACAATCTAATCCAAAATACTTTGAATCAAAATCAGACAACAATTCTTACTATCTCAGAGAGTTTAATTCATTTACTTAAGTTCTTCCATCATTCCATATGTATTGACCGAAGCCCTAGTATATGTATCTGCTTCCGTGCTAAGTGCTCAGAGGACAACAGATAGGACCTTAGCCTCCCTTGGGTTTACTGTCCTCCAGAGAAAACAAACACACATAAATTTCTGATTACAGACTGAAGAATGAGGAAGAAATACACAGTGTGCTTACAGAGCAGGTAAAAGAGGGTTCTGACCTAGACTGTGGGACAGGGAGGCCAGGTCAGGGGAGGTGAGCCCATGGAAATAGTTTTAGAACAAAATTAATTCACCCTGGAGAATATCACTGTGAAAGAAAAACAAACAGTAAATCAACAGGACACACAACACAAAAACTACAGAAACACTGACAAGAGGGACTGCGGAGGTCGTTAGGTTCGTGGGCAGGAGCGCTGAGAAAGAATGAGGGCTGGGGCTATATATTTGGAAGTCTTCAGCTTACAGAGGGTACTCGAAATTGGGGGTGTTAAAGAGATCACCTTGGAAGAAGGGAAGGGAGCCAGCACTGAGCTTTAAGACAGTCTAGCTTTGAGTGGCCTCAAAGAAGAGAAGGTGCCAGCAAAGCAGACAAAAGGGAAGGAGGCCAAGGAATGCGGCCTTGCTGAAGTCCAGGGGGAAAAGACTCACTAGGAAGTCACCTGCGGGAAATGACAGTGCTGGGAGCCAAGGGAGCTGGGGCCATGGGTGACCTTATAGGTGGAATGATGTGCCCGAGAGTCCAGTGAGAGCTGGTTCAGAGCGGGTGGGAAGGGAGGAGAGGAAGCCAGTGGAGACCAGCCATCTGCCAACCTGGGTCCAAATCAGGCCGCAGGCCCAGTTCTAGAAACTTTCACAGGAACACAGTCCCCTACTCATCCACATACTTAGTATTTGTTATGGGCTAAGTGGTAAAGAATCTGCCTAACAATCCAGGAGACACAGGTTCGATCCCTGGGTTGGGAAGTTTCCCTGGAAAAGGAAATGGCAACCCACTCCAGTATTCTTGCCTGGGAAATCCCATGGACAGAGGAGCCTGGCAGGCCACAGTTCATGAGGTCACAAAAAGTCAAACATGACTTAGCAACTGAACAGCAATGACCTCCACCCCATACCCAATTCATATATTGAAGTCTGAGCCCCAGTATCTCCGAATGTGACTGCACTGGGAGTCGGGGCCCTTAAAGACACGACAAAATTAAAATGGGCTCATTAGTGTGAGTCCTGATCCAATAGACTGGTGTTATTGTAAAAAGAGGAGATTAGGACACAGACCGCACAGAGAGATGGACTACCATGTGAAGACACATGACCATCATTAAGCCGCAAAGGGTGGCCTCAGGAGAAACCAACCCCTCCAACACCTTGGTCTTGGACGTTTAATCTGCAGAACTGTGAAAGAACAACTTTCTGTTGTTTCAGCCACTCAGCCTGTGTTACTTCAGCATGGCCACTGTAGGAGATTAACATATTATGTCTGGCTGTTTGGGGACTGTGGGAGTTGCTAAGAGTTGAGAAATTACAGCAGTGGGCAAAGTGAAAAATATCTATTAGCTGGCCCTTTATGGAAAATGTTGGCTGACCCTGGCTGTAGACAACAGCTTCAGGGTCACAGAGCTGGTCCATTACCAAGCCAGGGTTTGAACCCAGCTTGGCCCCCGTGAAGCCTGTGCCCCGGCCCCTGGAGCGCGTGGTCTCTTGTCAGGCGAGAGAGAGCCGAGTCAGCTGATCCTTTCATTTTCATCAGTTCATGCTCTGTCCCGTGGGCAGCTGCTGTGGGGAAATGCTGAGTCATAAATAATTCTTACATTAATGCCAAGGCAGCCGGAAGGGAAATGTCAGTAGGAAACAGTATTTCAAATAAGTGCAAATTTCATAATTCAGCCAATTGCTTAGACTATTTATCATAGCAATTTTGCCTTAATCTGAGCGAGGGCGGAATGCTCAATGTGGAAGACACTTACCTTCATTTATTTGGACCTTGAGCCTGGGTATAGAGGTGATAGAAAAATGAAGGCATTCTTCCTGCCATTTAGAACCGGCTGAATGCGCCAAGGCAAAGAGAGGAGCCAGCCATCCTCTTTACAAAACTTGACCTTTGTATCTTTCAATCACCCTATCCAGGTGCAGCCTTGTGACAGCCTCTGTTTGAGTTTATAATCGAAAGGCTCTTGGAAACTTCGATTCCTACTCAGCAGAATGGCTCATCAGTGTAACATTATCCTTTCAGAGGTACATCACACAGGGCTTCCCAGATGGCTTAGTGGGAAAGAATCTGCCTGCAATGCAGGAGACATGGGTTCAGTCTCCCATCTGGGAAGATCCCACATGCCTCGAAGCAACTAAGATTTTGATTCTGTGCTCTGGAGTCCAGGAGCCACAACCACTGAAGCCCTATGGCTGTGCCCGTGCTCTGCAATGAGAAGCCAATGCAAAGAGAAACCTGTGCACCACAATTAGAGGGTCACTCCCACTCACCACAACTAGAGAAAAACCCGTGCAGCAATGAAGACCCAGTGCAGCTAAAAAATAAATGAATAAATTTAAAAAATTTTAAAAAGAAGAAGAAATATATCACACACATCTGCCCTCACCATCAGCTTCTTTCCCAGGAAGTCCCTTCTGGGTAGTGTCCAGAGAGGTGGTTGGGGGGAGGTTTGTGTGCACACACCAGTGTCCACAAGGCCAGGCTGCTGGGTTCAAAAGCAAGGCCAATTAGGTGGAGAAACCTGCCTCCCTCACCAGCACACTGTGGCCCTGAGGAATCTTGGGCCTGTTTTATCAGGTTCCCAGATCTGCTTTATCATGAGAAGCTGGAAACCCAGATTTGATCTGAAATTTCCCAATGTCTAAATCTTGGCAATGCATTACATTTAAAAAAAAAAAAAACCCTACCTATGCCAGACTTTTTTTTTTTGTCTATGGGCTGGATCCAGCCATAAGCTCTCTTATGACTCCCTCCCTGGCCACCCTGTCTTGCAAAGTTGAAGGTTAAAATCGCTCTGAACTCACATGTGCTCATCATTGTCCATTTCAAAACCTCGCTTCAGGGTGGGGTCTGCCCATGTGTGTTGTAGTGTTGTATCTGACTCATCCAGTCTCATACCCAGTTTCTCTCTCCCCCCTTTATTTCTGGAGACTGAAGTTCTTGGGGTTCTCTAAGTTCAGCTTCTGAACCGTGCCTTCCCAAGTGAGGAATCAGGGTGGTGGTGGTACTAGTGGTAAAGAACCTGCCTGCCAATGCAGGAGATGTAAGAGATGCAAGTTTGATCCTTGAGTGGGAAAGATTCCCCTGGAGATGGAAATGGCAACCCACTCCAGTATTCTTTCGTGGAAAATCCCATGAGTGGAGGAGCTTCTGGCGGGCTACCGTCCATAGGGTAGCAAAGAATCAGACACCACTGAAGCGACTTAGCAAGGAATCAGGCTGAGCTAGGGCAGCAGGAAGGATGGGACTAGATTTATCTGTCACCCTGACAATGTTTTCTAAAGCTTGAGTGAGGTTTCCTGACTCAGTCTCTGTCGCGTTTCACATCAGAGTTGCCAAGGAACAGAAGAAAGGATACTAAAAATATAAGCTTTGTCATCTCTCTGTTCTTTTTTATTCAAAGCTTTTTCTCCACTAAATGCTTCTACTCGACCCTGAATTTCCATTTGTTTTTCTCGTTTGTTCATGTATTCAGTCACTTGATAAACATTTATTAAGCAAGTGATATGTGCCGGGCACTGTTAGGAACTGGGAAAGTCAAGATAAGTCAAACCTGGCCCCTGTTCTTTAAAAGCTTATAATGATCTGAGTTCCTGGATGTCAAAAGCTAAAGTTTGTCTGGTGACCAAAGCCCCTATATTCATAACCCTTCTCCCTTACCACTCCTTCCTAGGTCTGGTGAATGTGGCTTGGAAGGGTGAAGGTGAACAATAGACCCTAAATTAAAAGGGAAACCATACAATTCCTTAGGAGAAAAACATCATCATGGTGGATACCTTAAAACCAAGGATTGATTTCAGCAAAGAAATTTTATTTTTTAGTTTTCTTAATAGATTTTTATTTTTTAATATTTAAAAATTTTTTATTGGAGTAAAGCTAATTTACAATGTGGTGCAGATTTTTTTAAGGCAGTTTTCTATTCACAGAAAAATTGAGCAGAAGGTAAAGATATTTCCCATATCCCTGCCCCTACATATACACAGCCTCCCTCACTATCAAAATCCCACTCCATTCAGCTCATTTGTTATAATCAATGAACCTGCACTGAAACATTATCATCATTCAAAGTCCATAGTTTACACTACGATTCACTCTTGGTATTGTACATTCTATGGTTTTTGGTAAATGGGTAATGATCCAATACTTCAGCCACCTGATGCAAAGAACTGGCTCATTGGAAAAGACCCTGATGCTGGGAAAGATTAAAGGCAGGAGGAGAAGGGGGTGACAGAGGATGAGATGGTTGGATGGCATCACTGACTCCATGGACATGGGTTTGAGCAAGATCCAGGAGTTGGTGATGGACAGGGAGGCCTGGCGTGCTGCAGTCCATGGGGTCGCAAAGAGTCGGACATGACTGAACTACTGAAATGACTGACTGATTGATACACATCCACAATGATTCCATCATACAGAGTAGGGTCACTGCCCTAAAAATCCTCTGTGCTCTGCCTATTGGCATTAATTTTTTTAACTTTGAAATGGTTAAGAAGAGCCTCAGTAAAATGTTTGTAGCCCAAGTGAAGGCCAATTTGATCATTTTAAAATGTGAATCAGAAAAAATAAAAAATAAAATAAAATGTGAATCAGGTGGTATCATGTCGGAGTTCAGAGGGAAACCGCAGATTCTGATATGGGAACATAGAAGATTTCCTCCAAAAGTTACTAAGATTATCAAGTAGCATTAGGCAGTTAAGATCCCTTGGAGAAAGAAATGGTACCCCACTCCAGTATTTCCACCTGAAGAATTCCATGGACAGAGGAGCCTGATGGGCTACAATTCATGAGGTTGCAAAGACACGACTAAGCAGCTAACACTTGGATGTTCATTAGTCAGTTAACCTTGTTGAAATAGCTTGCGAGGGATTAGTGAGGGGACTTCCCTGGTGGTTCAGTGGATAAGACTCTGTGCTCCCAATGCAGGGGGAAAATTTTCCATTCCTGCTCAGGAAACTAAAATCCTACATGCCATAGACCTGGCCAAAAAACAGAGAGACTAGTGAAGCCATGGAACTTGATGGAATTAGTACTACCTCCTCCAATCCCTTCTCGCAACATTTACTGTTCAAAGTATCTGTATGTCTTGAGTGCTCAAAACATTGACAATCCCCTTCCCTTTTTTTTTTTTTTCAAGAAAATGTTAGTTGCTTAGTCATGTCCAACTCTTTGTGACCCCGTGGACTATAGCCTGCCAGGCTCCTCTGTCCATTGAATTCTCCAGGCAAGAATACTGGAGTGGGTAGCCATTCCCTTCTCTAAGGATCTTCTCGATCCAGGGATCGAACTCAGGTCTCCTGCATTGCAGGCAGATCCTTTACCATCTGAGCCACCAAAGATAGCCCTAATTTTTAATTCAATGTGAATGTCCTTGTTGCAATGAGTAACAGCTGTATTTGCTGAGCAGATTTCCCAGTAAAGAGAGGGATCTTCCATTCAAAATCTATTGGATCTATATATTAGGACATCTCAATTAAGAAAAATCCCCTCCAAAAAATAATTGCCCAAACAGCTTTGATATTAAATGTGTGGGTTCACATTCTTAACTGTTTACAAACGTATCCACTTGAATTTTATTTTACTGTCAAAATAAATGTCTACAGATTCATGGTTTGAACAGACTTCCAAAAGTGGGGTAGAGAGTAAGCATTCAACTGCAGTCTGTTCAATTTGTGACTTTTATCCAGAAACCAAGTAGGTCTTAAATCTGGAGTCAGCTGACCTTGAGCCTACACCTGACCCAGCCAGAAAGTAGAGGTGTGTCAATGGCCGGGGAAGGAAAGAACCTTATATAAAATTAGCAGAATGATGTAGTTAACCATGCTACATTTTGGGTCCGAGCAACTCATTTAAGACAGCAGAATCCAGATGACGTGGAACTTCTCTCTGCAATGGGAGGGAGGAGATGAGAGTGGTTAGGATCTTCGTATCCCTGACCATTGCCTTAGATACAGGGGCAGAGTTGATATCTGCTCATGAAAGACCTTCTTACTGTAGTTGAGACACACCTAGCAGACCCACTAGAAGGGAAAAGAGCCAAGAAATGGGAGCTGATGCCCTGCAGTAGTATGGGTAGGAAGAGGAAACTGAGGTAGTGAAATGATAAATTAACAATGACTGCAATCCAGTTTGCCCCTGGGTGACCACCCAGCTATCTTCTCTCAGCTCCAAACCCAACCTTTTCCATTTGGCTTTGTGATTCTGGGGCTGGGTCTCTACAAACCACATTTTCGTGTTGGAGTTGGTTCCCTGTAAGGCTGTGCCTGCAGGACTGATGCTAGGGGAGTCTGCGTGGAGGATGGAGAAAGTCATACTCCTTCCCAACCACTTCTCGCTCCTGGGAGCAACATCCTGGCAACACATCTTCACCCCAGCAGCAGCAATTCCTGCCCATGGCAACCACCGAATCCAGTTTGCAGTATTTCCAGCGCTTACAGAGATGGTCTCCTCACACCCCTTCAGAGACATCAGCACGAACCAGCTGGCACTCCTCTTGGATGGTTTGGTTTGCAGCTCTGTGGGGTTTTTCCGTCAAGCATCTAAGTTTCAATCATTTCAGCCTCTTTGTTCTCCAAGCCCTAGGGGTCATAGCCATTTCCTACTGTTGCCACTTCCCTAATAATTTGCTACTTCCCTAATAATTTGGCCACTTCTGGTTTCTAGTCCACAGATTTGTACTTCATTAACAATTAAGTCTTCTCAATTCAACTATTTCTTCACTGGAACCTGACTGACTTACTCTTAAGGTTTGCTCTGTTCACATATTCATTCAGCAACAATGTAGTGAGTTCACACTGGGTGCCAGGCACAGTGCTCAGGCCTGGGGATGCTGTGATGAACACGCCAGACAAACTCCTTGCATTCAAAGGGGGAGAGATAAATGCAATTAACAAGCATATGGAATCTTTTAACCCACTTCCAATTACTGCAGGGAGAAATTTAAACTCTTAATTTCTAATGTGAATGCTTACTGCTCATTTAGCTTCTCAGTGAATTTGTAATACTGAAGTAGCCATTGCTTCCTACATCATCATACAAGCCTCATTGATAGATGTCCTTGTCAGGCTGACAATTATGCTGGCAAACGCTCTGCTCCCACCAGTGGAAACCCACACTGATCAAGAGTCAGTTGTGCTTGCTCCCAGTCCTATGTCTGCCACTTATATTTACATTTCTGATTACATTATTCAATGAAACTATATGTAAACCAATAAAATGTAAAAGGATGAGCATTACTTTGTTAAAACTAAATTATTTGAAGGTTGTTACAAGCAACTCATTTGAAGAGGATGACAGAGGATGAGATGGTTGGATGGTATCACCGACTCAATGGACATGAGTTTGAGTAAACTCTGGGAGTTGGTGATGGACAGGGAGGCCTGACGTGCTGCAGTCCATGGGGTCACAAAGAGTTGGACATGACTGAGTGACTGAACTGAACTGTTACAAGCAATAGTGACACAAGAAGATATTATGTGTCTGAGAGAAGCATTTCATCTGTGTGTTCTTTCTACAAATCTATAACTGCAGTCTAATCATGAGAAAAATATCAGATATTGGGAGACATTCTACAGTCTTTATTTTAAATGGACTCTTATCTTAAAGTCCATTTTGTCTGATATGAGTACTGCCACTCCAGTTTTCTTTTGATTTCCATTTGCATGGAATACTTTTTCCATCCCCTCACTTTCATTCTGTATGTGTCTCCAGCTCCAAAGTGAGTGTCTCATAGACAGTATGTATACAGTCTTGTTTTTGTACGCACTCACCCAGTCTATATCTTTTGCTTGGAGTATTTAAGCTCTTTATATTTAAGGTAATTATTGATATGTACATTCTTATTGCCATTTGGTCAGTGGTTTTGTTTTTGTGGGTCTTTTTTCCTCCTTTCCTCTTTTATCCTTAGTGATTTGATGACTCTTCTGTGCTATGTTTGTATTCCTCCTCCTTTTTTGTGTGTATATCTATTATAGACTTTTGGTTTGCAATGACCATGAAGTTTTAATGTAGCAGTCTCTCTCTCTCTGTATATATATATATACACACATACATGATTGTTTTAAGTTGCTGATCTCTTAATCTCAAGTGCATTTCAGATATCCTGCATTTGTACTCTCCTCCTCTCACAATTACTGGTTTAGATATAATATTTGTGGGGGAGACATTCTACAAATACCTGGTCAGTACTTCTCAAAACTGTCAGGATCATGAAAAATAAGGAAAGAGAAACTGTCACAGACCAGAGGAGACTGAATGCAATGTGGCACCCTGGATTAGATCATGGAATAGAAAGAGACTATAAAAAAAAAGAGTTTATAGAAAAAGTGGTAAAGTCCAAAGAAAGCCTGCAGTTTAGTTAACAATAATGCAGCAATGTTGGTTCCTTAATTTTGACACATGGAGATGGTAAGGACAGGGAGAACTGGGTGAGGGGTAATCAGGAACTCTGTGCTATCTTTGCAACTTATCCGTAAGTCTAAAATTATCCTCAAATAAAATGTTTGTTTTTTTAAAAAAACTAAATTACATGCCTTGGAAGATTAGATAATGGTAGGTTGTTTTTAAACAATGCTGTTAAATTAGGCGTAGGCAAAACCTAATTGTAAAAGATACAGAAAAAATTCTCAATCTTGCTTTTACAAGTTTCCTTATGTTCATGCGCCACTTGAAAGAAACTGAAGCTGGAAATTGTAGATGATACTTTTTGGCTATAATTTATGTAAGAAAGATGATACTGAACTTGAATTAACAAACACATTCAAAATTATGCTGTTGTCTCTGAGTTAAAACCGAGGTAAACAAATGTGCCTTTATTTATATTTTCATAAAAATATTTAACATAAGTAAATACCACTTTTTATGATTCCGCAATTTCAGTATCTAATTGATAATCGACTTACCCTCTACTGGTGTCAGTTGAGTCAAATAAGGCTGCATCTACTAAAAATTAAACCAAAATAATCACAGGATCTGAATGGCATTCTGAAAGACACAGTCAGGGTGTGAAGAGTGATGAGGTAATGATCTTATTTGCAATGCGGCAATAGAGACACAGACTAGAGAATGAATGTGTGGATACCAAGATGAGGGGATGAATTGGGAGACTGAGATTGAGGGACATATACTACTGACACTACGTATAAAATAGATAACTTGTGAGAACCTACTCTATAGCACAGGGAACTCTACTCAATGCTCTGTGGTGACCTAAAGGGGAAAGAAATCCAAAAAAAAACAAACAAACAAACAAGAAAAGGAGATATATGTATAGCTAATTCACGCCGCTATACAGCAGAAACTAACACAACGTTGAATAAATTTAAAAAGAGTGACAATGTTAGGGGTGGAGGGCTTCTTGGGGACATCAGAAAAACTGAGGAAAAGACATTTGAGTTGAGGTCAGAATAAGGCTTAGGGCATTTTGGTTGACAAGAGTTTAAGGAAGGAGAAAGTCATGCAAACAAATAAATACAGCAGTGTCAGGAGATGGTTGTGCTGACGCATTGTAGCAGGAACCGACGGGGCGGGGGCGGGGGTGCTCATTTCTAACAGAGGACGTCAGAAGAGGCTGTCACACAGCTGGGCTTTGCAAGAAAAGAAGGTGTTCCCTGGGCAGATGCGAAAGGGAGCGGGAGCGATTTCTGGCAGTGGGAGCAATATTAATAAAGCCCAGAGGTGTGAAACAGCCTGTTATGTTTGGGGAACCATAAATAGTTTTATACAGGGGAGTAACACGGTGAGATTCACATTTTTGCAGGAGCCTTTAGCAGCCATGCTCCTTAAAGTGTGACCCGATAACCTCGAACAGCCGCATCGCCTGGGAGCTTGTTAGAGATGCAGAGCCTCAGACTCCTCCCAGACCGACTGAATCAGAATCTGCATTTTAATAAGAATCCTGATGACTCAGATGCGCATCGCTGTTTAAGAACCATTGTCTAGAAGATGGATTGGAGGCGTGTGTTCTGAAGTCAAGAAAGGATCTCAGAAAGTATTATAATAGTCTGGGCAAGAGACAAGACATCCAGAGGTAAAAAAAAAAAAGAAAGAAAGAAAGAAAATACACTGGCACTGAGGAGGGAAAACAAACGTTACAGAAGTTTAGGGATGAAATTATAGGACCTGGGGACAAATTTGATGGGCTGACATAAGGGACCTGTGAGAAGCAGCAGGAGATGTGATGGTAAGTTTATATTGCCATTACAAAATCAAATTATATATATTTAAAATAAAATACATTTTGTTAAAACCAATGGTAACACAGTCTCAAAACTCATCACTTCCTAATGATCTCACTACATTTTACTCTTTTCCAAGTTCTGGAGGTTATTTATATCTGCTGTATCTGTCTAATGGACATAGCATTGAGTAGGGCATTTCTGCATCTCTCTCTACCATCATCCCCAGTAGCTTGAAACCTGCCATGGTGGGAATATACAAACACAGAAATTGGTCAAGGCTACAAATTAGGGCTCAGTTTGTTGTTTTGTTGATTTTCTAGCTCAGGGGTCAGCAAACATTGATATGAAGGGCCAGAGAGAAAATATTTGGGGCTTTCTGGGCCACACAGTTCCTTTCACAGCCATTTAATTATGCTGTTGTCCAGTGGAAGCAGCCACAGAAAATCATAAACCAAGAGTGCTATTCTGTTCTGATCACATTTTATTGATGAAAATAGGCATGTATCCTTTTGGATCATGTTTTTCTCTGAATATATGTCCAGGAGTGGGATTGCAGGATCATATGGTAGCTCTATTTTTAATTTTTTTTAATAAGTAAGAAGTGGATTTATTCAAATACAGAGGGAAGCACACTCCACAGAGACAGTGTGGGCCATCACAGCAGGCAAGTGCTATTTTTAATTTTTTCAGGAACCTCCATATTGTTCTGGGCTTCCAAAGTGGTGCTAGTGGTAATGAACTCACCTGCTGATGCAGGAGACATAAGAGACATGGGTTCAATTCCTGGGTCTGGAAGATCCCCGGAGAAGGAAATGGTAACCCACTCCAGTATTCTTGCCTGGGAAATCCCATGGACAGAGGAGTCCGGCAGGCTACAGTCCATGGGGTCATGTAGAGTCAGACGTGACTGAAGCGGCTTAGCACACATTCCGTACTGTTCTCCATAGTGGCTGTACCAATTTGTATTCCCACCAACAGTACCGGAGAGTTCTCTTCTCTCTACACCCTCTCCAGCATTCATTGTTTATGAATTTTTTGATAATAGTCATTCTGACTGGTGTGAGGTGATATCTCACTGTAGTTTAGGACGTAAACACACTGCTATATTTAAAAATGGATAACCAATAAGTTCCTACTGTAACAGTACAGGGAACTCTGCTTGATGTTATGTGGCAGCCTGGATGGGAGGGAAGTTTGGGGGAGAATGGATACATGTACAAATATGGTTGAGTCCCCTCGCTCTTCACCCGAAACTATCACAACTTTGTTAATCAGCTATACTCCAATACAAAATAAAAAGTTTAAAAAAGTAGGCAGCAGCCAGTTTTTTCATTTTGGTTTTATGCCCACGAACCATTGTTTGCCAACTCCTGCTGTAGACTAGAAAGTGATGGAGAAAGTGTTAATAATGTAAGTTATAAGAGTTTTATCTCTATAGCCAGGACATAATAGTGTGAAAACCTGAGGAAATAAACTCTTCCAATATTGAGATCTGTCATCTGATTCAGCTGAGGAGTCACTTGCATCACTGAGGAACAGATGACGTTCCAGTGTGTGTCTTCTGCTTCATATTCACCATTATAACAAAAACATGAGCCCACCTCTGTGTTGGGGCTGTGACCAAATTGGACCGAGACCCCCCGGCTCCATCAGGAGGTTCTTTCCCTCTCAGTTTCGTGCTGCCAATGACGAGACTGAATTTGGTGCAAGCAAGACAGGCTTTTATTCCGTGGCCAGAAAATAGAGAGCAGGAGCTTATGTTCTCGAAGAACCTTCTCCCCAAAGTGAGGAGGTGGGGGGGAGTAAGGGAATTTTAGGAGTTATGAGCCCCCAAAAAATCATTTTGGGGGGCTCCCAAAATCACTGCAGATGGTGACTGCAGCCATGAAATTAAAAGATGCTTGCTCCTTGGAAGAAAAGTTATGACCAACCTAGATAGCATATTAAAAAGCAGAGACATTACTTTGCCAACAAGCGTCCATCTAGTCAAAGCTATGGGTTTTTCTAGTAGTCATGTATGAATGTGAGAGTTGGACTGTAAAGAAAGCTGAGCGCCAAAGAATTGATGCTTTTGAACTGTGGTGTTGGAGAAGGCTCTTTAGAGTCCCTTGGACTGCAAGGAGATCCAACCAGTCCATCCTGAAGGAAATCAGTCCTGAATATTCATTGGAAGGACTGATGCTGAAGCTGAAACTTCAATCCGTTGGCCACATGATGGGAAGAACTGACTCATGAGAAAAGACCCTGATGCTGGGAAAGATTGAAGTCAGGAGGAGAAGGGGATGACAGAAAATGAGATGGTTGGATGGCATCACTGACTCAATGGACATGAGTTTGAGTAAACTCTGGGAGTTGGTGATGGACAGGGAGGCCTGGTGTGCTACAGTCCATGGGGTCGCAAAGACTCGGACACAACTGAGCGACTGAACTGAACTGAAGAGTTAGGAGGCAGATGTGATCAGGGCTCTAGAAAAAGGGTACTCACAGTCTTCCACACTCCTTTGCGTGTGGCACAAATGTGCCTAGCAGAGTGCAAATTCTCCTTTTGGGTGGAGACTGTAGCATGACAAAGAAGCAAAGGTAAGTCTCTGACACCTCCAGATTTAACCTGCACAAGTGCATTCCTGTGGTCAAGCCAGAGCAGGGCTGAGGCAGTTGACCATCCTATATTTCTCAAAGCACGTATCTCTCAAAGTATAGCAGCAAAACATCTCTACCAAATGCCAGGTACTTTTGAAAACAAACACAGAGATAAAGCAGGTCCAGTGTTCTTCAGCTCTCAGGGGTTGGTATGAGAGAAAAGGCAAGGAAATTGATGGCCTTTCGCCAGCGTTGCCCACCATCTTGGATTTAGTCCATTCAGCCTGGTTTTGTCTCAGGCCTTTGTGTCATATTGCTGATAAAATACGACTAGTCTATATGGTTAAAAAAACAAACAAAGAAAACACAGTTTCTGCACCAGGGGCCTGGGCTGCATAGCATGGGTGACAAGGCCACAGTCGTCCAGCAGTTGCACCATAGGATGGCTGTGGTTACAAGAAGCTAATAAACATCACTGAAAACATTTGGTAAGCATCGATGGGCTTCCCAGGTGGCTAGTGGTAAAGAATCCACCTGCAACGCAGGAGACCCAGGTTCGATCCCTGGGTGGGGAAGATTCCCCCAGAGGAGGCCATGGCAACCCACTCCAGTCTTCTTGCCTGGAGAATCCCATAGACAGAGGGGCCTGGCGGGCTACAGTCATGGGGGTCACAAAGAGTCAGACACAACAAAAAGTGACAGCACGCGGGCACAAGCATCAATAGGCCACATGGTGTGTGGTTGCAGTGTTTTAGTTGCTGAGTCATGCCTGACTCTTGTGACCCTGTGGGCTAAAGCCCTCCAGGCTCCTCTGTTCATGGGATTTCCCAGGCAAGAATACTAGAGTGCGTTGCTGTTCCCTTCTCTGGGGGATCTACCTGACCCTGGGATTGAACCCAAATCCCCTGCATCGCGAACAGATTCTTTACTGACTAAGCCACCAGGGAAGTCCCCAGACCACATGGAATTTACAGTAAAGATAAGAGTATGTTTTATTATATGTGTAAATTGTGCGCCATATGTTCTTTCTCTTAAGATTTTATTACTTATGGTACATCAAGCATGAACATAATATTGTATTGGTTCTCCCTCTCCCAGTTCCCACTGGGATGACACAGAGGGATCCACCTGGGTATTATGCATTTATCTGTTGTGTAACACTGAGGAACACTGGGTTTGAGGCCTTCACTGCCAGTTTTACTTCTGGTTTCACCACATGGCATTCTGGATCTTAGTGCCCGGGCCAGGAATCAAACCCATGCCCCCTGCAGTGGAAGCACGGAGTCTCAACCACTGGACTGCCAGGGAAGGCCCCACACATTCTTTTTATCAGAAAAACTCCTAATAAATGTATATGTATATAGGGATCCTCTTTGATTTCTGGAGAGTTGCAGTGCACACCAGTACTCAGGTTTCTGGTTTAGGTGAGGAGTGGGACTGGGTGAAGGGGTCCAGGAGGATGGGGAGAGGGAGAGGAACAGACGGAGCAAAGAAAATTGAGCTCAGTTTTCAACATATTTCCCAATTGTAATATATGGCTTTCAAAAGGGTAAAAAGCAGAGCCCACTCAGAGCCCAACCTCAAATTCCATGAGCAACCCTCTTTTCTCCTATTTTCTTTACCAAATCTTAAGTGGATTCTTCATCAGTAAACTGAAGCCTACGGGCTGGATTTCCCAAAGTGTGTCCTGCTAAACAAGAAAGGTTTAGGTGGATAAAGTGTTCTGAGGTCACTTGGATTTGAAATGCTCAAGTTAATGATAAAGTTAACTTTATCATTAAAAACAGATGCAGCCAGAATATCTCCGAGCCTCACATGGGTAATGTGGATTGTGATTCTCCCATAGTGCGTAGAGCATGCAGTATTTCTGTACCCCCTTGATCTCAGAGTCTTTTTCTCTGCACACCTGTCTTTCATGACTATGTTCTCAGGAAGACGCTTTGACAAACAGTGCCCCCGTGCAATCACAAAAGGAATGAAAAGTGGCTTCTTCCGTCAATCTGGGCACATTTCTCTTCTTTAAGGTAAAAATGTTTATTCTTATATTTTAGTCTAATATTCTAGCACTGTAGGGTTGGAAAAATAAATCTGGGGCCCTGGAAATTAGTCTGGCCAAAGACAGATGAACAAAAGGCAGCAAACAGAAGTTTTTATTGATTTGTGCATCATACATATATACGGGAGCACCCAGTGAGGGGCGACCCAAAGGGATGGTTAGAACTTGGGCTTATAAACCATTGTAGGACAAACAAGGAAAAGCGGTCTTGGGCTTCTTTGCAGGAGACACAAGTTATGGGGAGGCAGACCAGACTTCCAAAGTTGCTCAGCGGTAAAGAATCCGCCTCCCTAACAGGAGACACAGGTTCGATCCCTGAGTCGGGAAGATCCCCTGGAGTAGAAGATGGCAACCTACTCCATTATTCTTACCTGGGAAATCCTATGGAGAGGGGAGCCTGGTGGGCTGCAGTCCATGGGGTCACAAAATAGTCAGATACACCTGAGTGACTAAAAAACAGCAACAAAAAGTAACCAGGAAACATGTGGTACACGAGGACTGTTTAATAGCATTTATTATGGTGACTTCTCCACTGATAAAAGTTGAGTCCTCCTCTTACTGATATAGGAGAGGAAACATGTCTATAAGTGGAAATTTTCTTTACAAAAGGAAGCTGTGTGCCCTGTTTTCCCTGCATCTGTGGTTCTTAAAATAATCCACATGCCAAAGAGGCATATTTTGGGGTGGCAGATTTTGATACCTTTCAGCACTTCTCAGCTTCAAAATCTGGTCTGTACTGAAAGCAGCCATTTTCAGCATCAGGTAGAGTGGTGGGAAGTCGAGGCTGAAGTTTCAATTGCTCTCTTATGTTGGCTGGAATGGGTTTTTTTCCTATACATTTCTTGATTATATTCTATGAAAAGAATATTCCCACATTAAGCAACTCATTTTAAAATCCAGAATCCATTAATTTATAAATAATGATTAAAGAACCTATATGCTCTATCTATATAGGCCCTGAGTATTCGCTGGGAGGACTGATGCTGAAGCTGAAGCTCCAATACTTTGGCCATCTGATGCAAAGAACTGACTCATTGGAAAAGACCCTGATGCTGGGAAAGATTGAAGGCAGGAGGAAAAGGGGATGACAGAGGATGAGATAGTTGAGTGCTGTCTCTGACTCAATGGACATGAGTTTAAGCAAACTCTGGGGGATGGTGAAGGACAGGGAAGCCTGGCGTGTTGCAATCCATGGGGTTGCAAAGTCAGACATGATGCAGCGACTGAACAACAACAACAATAGGCTCTGTTGACTTTAAAGAAGAAAGCACAATGTGAGAGTTGCTAAGTTTGATTTGAGTCCAAATGAGGACTGCAGCCCAGGAGACAGCACCTCAGATAGCTTTGAGAAGCTGCTCCAAAGAGGTAGGGGGGGAAGGCCAGCATATATGTGATTCTAGTGAAGGGAGGGTACATGCTTGAATCAAGCACATATTCTTCCAGAAGGTTTCTGCTAGACTCATGAAGCTTTCTGCTGGTCATGAGAAACAGTCATCACCAGGAAGGATTTTAGTGTTTTCCTAGATATGAGGAGGAAATACAAAGACTTGGGCTCATAAAATCAACTCCAAAAATATGTAACTATCTGAAGACCTGTCTTGCCAGTTCCCTGCTTCCCACCCCACCACAGCGTGCCTCTTCTCTGCTCTCCACTCTGAACACCCTTCAGGGGGTGGTGAAGGTCAGCAGCTGCAGCAGCATATGATTTAATCCTTGTAGAGGTAGATGGCAAGTGCCTGTGGCAAGTGCCAATGGCAAGTGCCAATTTGTAGTTGATGGCTCCTTCACAGAGATCTTATTACTACCTGCTGGAAAGGATTATTCAGTTCTTTAGAAATTTCTGGAGATGTAAGTTAAGCACGCATAAAATATTTCTATTTATTAGCTGTGTTCAACACATGGATGTACATCCTGTGGAGGGTTTTATGGATATTCCCAGGAATTAGTGGGAAAAAGAGAGAGAAACATTATCTATCTCCCCTCAGCAAAAACCACAATGGAAACAATTTAAATGTTTCCTCTTATCCCAGGAATGCCGCAAGCAGCCCTGTAGGCAGTGGATGTGACACTGTTAGGTTTGGTAAGCCACAGCAGAGAAGAAGGCAGAAGCGAGGAAGCAGAGAAGACCTCAATGCTCCACACCAGAGATACTCGGATTCAGAATCATATAGGATGTTCGCCCTAAAAAACACTTGTGACAGCCTTTCATCTTGCAGATGAGGAAGGGAAACGGAGCCCCAGAGAAGGAACATGTCCAAGGACCCCGGGCTGATCTGATGGAGCAGGACTAAGAAGAGTCTTCACATTCCCAGCTCACTTCTCTGTTGGGCTCTGGCCCCTGGAGGCAGCCGGCAGCCTCCTCCTGCCTTGCTAATGTGGGTCAGGTCTGAATCCACGTGTGGGTCAGAATCACTTCTGCTTGTTCTAATAGTCTTTCACTCCTGAGGGTTGAGAGCCAATTTCTGTGGTATTTGCTGACCCTGGCTGTTCACCTTTCTTGGAGCCTTTGGTAATGCAATGTAAAGGCCTCAGAATCTATTCACAACAGGAAGCAGTCCGTTTTGCAATCCTTTTCCTAAGTTGAGTTAATAGCTAAGCTCCTGTGGGACACAGAGCAACTGAAATCCTATTATTTAGTCATCAGAAACGGCCCCAGTCCTAGTTTTCATTTCCTTTAAAGCAGCCAACATGCCTTTCTTCTTTTTTCATTTTTATATAATACAAAATATAGAAATTGTTTTATGTCGGGGATATCTTTGATTGACAAGAAGACATGCTTTTAGACAGAAAATATTTGCAGCTCTTTAAAAAGTGAGTGAGATTAGAATATGAATTTACCTGCGTAGTTGCGAACTACTTAAAATAGATCAGATAAAATGACAATGGAGAGAGTGAATTTGTAAAAATTTAGTGACAGTATTATTGAATTTTATGCATCAGGCAATCAATCAATCAATCATTTTGAAACCGAACACATAAGTTTATATTACTTATGTAACTATTTCACAAACAATCTTATACAATATCAAAGTGAACAGCAGCTTTAAAAATCAGCTGTATTTTGGAGAAGGAAATGGCAACCCACTCCAGTATTCTTGCCTGGAAAAGTCCATGGACAGAGGAGTCTGGCGGGCTGAAGTCCATGGGGTCACATGACTGAGCATGTGTGCACGAGGGTGGAGGGAGATGGGTTGGTAGCAATAAAGTGGTAGAAGTAAAAAAAAAAAAAAAAATCAGCTGTATTTATAGAGACATGGTTACAAACAATAAAATTCATGAACTTAAGTTTGAGACATTTGGCAAATACAGTAATATAATCCTGTAACCACCACCACAGTCAAGATATGGAATTTTTTTGTCAGCCAGTAAGTTCTCTCCTGCCCATCGAAGAGTAAACTTGAAAGCGAAAGTGAAAGTCACTCAGCCGTGTCCAACTCTTTGCGACCCCATGGACTGTAGTCCATGGAATTCTCTAGGCCAAAATACTTGAGTGGGTAGCCTTTCCCTTCTCCAGGAGATCTTCCCAACCCAGGGATCGAACCCAGGTCTCCCGCATTGCAGGTGGATTCTTTACCAGCTGAGCTACAAGGGAAGCCCAAGAATACTGGAGTGGGTAGCCTATCCCTTCTCCGATGGATCTTTTCCACTCAGGAATCGAACCGGGGTCTCCTGTATTGCAGGCAGATTCTTTACCAACTGAGCTATCAGGAAGAGTAAGTTTAGATATGACAATCTTTTACTCCCTCTTTTTACAGAATATTTGTTGGTATTTCCTTAAATTTTCTTGCATGACCACAGGACAGTGGTCAAAAATCAGGAGATTAATACTGAAACAATGCTATCTGATCTACAGACCTTATTAAGATTTTGTCTTAAACAATGCAATGCTTTAATTCTGTCATCTTGCCCCTTTGGTCTCCTGTGATCTGGGACGTTTTCTGGCTCTTTCTTTCTCACATTGGCATTTTTGAAGAGCAGAGTTCCAGTTGCTTTGCAGATCACCCTTCCACTTGGATTTGTTGGCTATTTCCTCACGACTAGATTCAGTTGCTGCACTTTAGGCAAGAATTCCACAGTAGTGATGCTGGATTCTTCCTAGAGCACCCTGCTGTCGATTTAAAAAAAAAAATTCACAGCATGAGGGTTGCCAGTTAAGTTTTATTTGGGGTAGAACAAGGACTGAAGTCTGTGAGTCAGCACGTCAGACAGCTTTGAGAAACCACTCCAAAGATGTAGGGGGGAAGGTCAGTTTATATGTGATTTTGGTGAAGGGAGAGTACACGCAATCAAGCACATATTTCCCCAGAAGGTTTCTGCTAGTCTCATGAAGCTGTCTGCTAGTCCAGAGAAACAGTCATCACCATGAAGGATTTTAGTGCTTTTCTAGACAGGAGGAAATACAAGAACAGGGCTCATAAATCAGCTCCTGAAAATAACTATCTAAAGACGTGTTCTGCCAGCTTTTCCCCAAACACAGAGTGCCTCATTTCTGCTCTCCACCCTGAACTCCTTTCAGCCGATGTTGCAATCAGCAGCTGCAGCAGCACGTGATTTAATCCTTGGAGAGGTAGATGGCAAGTGCCCATGGCAAGTGCCAATTTTTGTTGATGCTCTCAGGAGGCACATGCTATAGTTTTTATTCCATTGCTGCAAGGTTACCTTTGATCATTTGGTTAAGGTGGTATCTTGCAGGTTTCCTCACTGAAAAGTTTGCCATTTTAGCCTTTGTAATTAAAAAGTATTTGGAGGGAATATTCTTTGAGATCCAGTACTTTATTTAGTATCTCAACTCATGAACTTTCTTCTCTAAAGACAGTAAAATCTCAGTTGGCCAGTGTCAACAAAGTGGACTTGTTATCCTTCCCTAAACTCTCCGTTTGGCTCCCTACAACCTGTTGAAAGGAGAGAACTCAACGCTTTAAAGCTGAGTCAGAAATTCATCTCTCCAAAAGTATTCTCTAGGGTTCACCTGAGGTTCTGAGGTCTGGTCTTCAGTCCTGGCTTCGACTGTATTAACCATCATCACGGATGTTTCAATACCTGTCTTCAAGGGTTAACTCAACTTTGATGACTCTTCTGTGCTCAGGAAGTGAGGAAAACTTATATATTTTACCAATGGTTTCAACGGTAGATGGAAAAGTGTTAAAAAAAATTCCTACTTCCTATTTAAACATGAATGGAAGCTTTCTGATTAATAGAGCTTTTCTATTATATACAGAAATCCAGTTTCATCTTTGACAAATATATTCTTAGCATTAATGTAAGATTTATTCCGCATTTAATTTTTATACTTTTCCATATACATGTGAGATTGTATCAATGGACCGTTAGCTTTTTACCACAATAATTTTCCTTGTCATTTAAACTTCTGGGTTAACTGTTTTTTAAATGAACATTCCTAGAATCCAATCATGTGGTAATTAATGGGCAGGAGTTATGTTCATTCTTTAAAATCATCTTCCAGAATACTTATTTTATTTTGCTGTTTCTTTAGCAGAAGTGTGGGAAAATGTGCTACACACATTTCTCAAAGCTAGGCTGTTACCAACTCACCAAAAAAAATAAAAACCATCAAAACAACCAGATTCTAAATGCTTACTCATCACTGGGAAAGCTTTTAGAGCTTCACATTTACTGAGGACCCTCCAGGTTTAGATGCTTTTATTATTTGTCTAGTTAAATAAGAAATGAAGATCTGAGAGGATGCACAGCTGGGCTTTAACTAGTTTGAGAGTCTGTAGCTTCTTATTCCTTTACAACCATGGACAGACCAATGAAAGCCGAGGAAAGGCTGCCTCCTTTCTTTCTCAGATGAAATCAGATGGGGAGAGCAGAGAAGCAGCAGTGAATCCGGATGCTTACTTGGCATTCTCCCTCCTCTCACAATGGCCGTGAACTGCTCTCCTCCTGGCCCTCCCCCAAGACCTTGACCAACCAAGCCATTGTACTATGGCCCTGCGGTTGTCCACACTCAAGGAGGACTCATGTGTATCTAGGGCACCTAGATAACTTCCTGAGACATGTCAGACAGTTGAATGGACAATTGAATGCTTCAGAGGTTTGATTAATATCCTATGGTACTTTATAGGTGGAAGAGACTTCAAATAATTTAACACAATGCAGCTGCTTAAGGAAGAGGAAAGCGACTCTGAGGAGTTAAAAGACTCGTTGACATCATCCACTTATTTAGTTGATAAAACAGGACTAGAATTTATTGCATACTTTTTTCCAAGGCAGCATGGATAAATAAATTTGATTTTCACAGGACTGGACAAAAAACAAATTAGAGAGAATGTAGAGACTGGTTCCTCGTGTTTTTCACTTAACATTGAAACAGCTGAGGTCCCTGGAAGGATTCACCTTTTAGAATAACAGCTTTTAAGGTCAGAGTCAATGGCTTGTGATGGATAATCTCTGTCAACCTTCGTGTCAAAGTGATGTTCCCCAGGGATCATCTGGAACCTGCTCCATTTAATGACGTTTTCTCATTTTAGAATCAAGTGCATAGGTGGCTCTAAGGTCACATCAATTCTGAATCTTTGTTCTTAATATTTCTATCACTTGGAATGCAATCTTCTACATACTTGAATTTTTCCTAGTATGTAGAAGAGGTAGGTCTGGATATAAAACAATGTCGAGTAAATTGGAAGGTTACAGAAGGAAGACAACATTCATGTATGTTTTCTCCTTACTTTTTAGTGACATATAGTAAAATTCACTCTATTTTGGTGCACAGTTCTGTGAGTTTTGACAAATGCACACAGTTGTATTACTGCCACCATAATCGAGATAGAGAAGAGTTTCATCTCACACACACACATGCACACATTCCCTTGTGGTACCTCAAGATAGTCAACCTTACCTTTTTCCCCTAAACTGCTCTGACTCTGGCAGCCACTGATTTATAAGCTGTCACTATAACCTTTTCCAGGATGTCATAAAAATGGAATCACAGGGAATATAACCTTTTGAGACAGGCTTTTTTTTCCACTCAACATAATACCTTTGCAATCCATCCAAGTCACTGAGTGTACCAATATCTTTTTTCATTGTTGAGCAGTATTCCATTGGATAGACAGACCTTGGTTCATTTATCCAATCCCAAGACAAGAGACTTTAAGGTTATTTTCAGTTTTTGGCGATGATAAACAAAGCTGCTATAAACATTTGCATACATGTTTTTCTGTGAACATAGGTTTTCATTTCTCTTAGGTAAAAATGTAGAAGTGGAATTGCTGGATCTTGTGGTAAACATGTTTCACTCTATAAGAAACTGCCATGTTTTCCATAGTGACTATACAACAGTTTTAGCTGCTTAACATCCTTGCCAGTCGTGGCATGGTCAAATTTTCATTTTGTTATTCAGTTCAGTCACTCAGTCATGTCCAATTCTTTGTGACCCCATGGACTGCAGCACGCCAGGCCTCCCTGTCCATCACCAACTCCCAAAGTTTACCCAAACTCATGTCCACTGAGTTGGTGATGCCATCCAACCATCTCATCCTCTGTTGTCCCTTTCTCCTCCCACCCTCAACCTTTCCCAACATCAGGGTCTTTTCAAATGAGTCAGCTCTTTGCATCAGGTGGCCAAAGGATTGGTGTTTGAGCTGCAACATCAGTCCTTCCAATGAATATCCAGAACTGATTTCCTTTAGGATGGACTGGTTGGATCTCTTTGCAGTCCAAGACTCTCAAGAGTCTTTTCCAACACCACAGTTCAAAAGCATCAGTTCTTCAGCGCTCAGTTTTATTTATAGTCTAACTCTCACATCCATACATGACTACTGGAAAAACCATAACCTTGACTCTACGGACCTTTGTATAGTAATATTTCACTGTAGTTTAATTGGAATTTTTCTAAATACTAACATTTTTAACACCTTTGCATGTTGACATATCTTCTTGGTGAAGAACTTTTTTTGGACTCTTTGCCCATTTTAAAAGCTGCATCATTTGTTGAAATCTGAGAGTTCTTTATATGGCTCAGATGGTGAAGAATCTGCCTGCAATGCAGGAGACCCAGGTTCGATCCCTGGATTGGGAAGATCCCCCAGAGAAGGGAATGCAGCACTCCTCCACTCCAGTATTCTTGCCTGGAGAATTCCATGGACAGAGGAGCCTGGTGGGCTACAGACCATGGGGTCACAAAGAGTTGGACACAACTTAGTGACTAACACTTTCACTATATAGTCTATATAGAAATCCTTTGTCAGATGTATGATTTGGAAATACTTTGTCCTTTTCTGTTCATCCTTCTAAAGATGTCTTTCAGAGGACAAAACCTTTTAATGTTGATGAAGTTCAGTTTATTAATTTTTTTCTTTTAAGGATCATTACTATTTGCATCATATCTAAGAACACATTGACTAACGTGTTGTTTTCAAAAAGTTTTATAAATTTATGTTTTACATTTAAGCCTATGATCCATTTTGGATTCATTTTTGTGTTAGATATCACATGTAAACCTTTAAACAATTAAAAATGCCACTATGTTTGTTGAAAATAAAAACAAATATGATAGATACATTAAGTAGGAGAAAAGATCATAAGACTATGTAAGATTTACAAAGAAATGTTGAACAGGAACTACAACAATTTATTTCCTTAAGAATAATGAATCTTAGAGTTTGGGGTACACATAATTTTCCCTAACCCCCTCACTGACTGTAACTAAAAGCCCTAGAAATTATTTGTAAAACAAGCATAAAAAGACTGAAAGGTAAGGAGAGGCAGAACTGCTGAGAATCTCGGGGCCCAAGGAATAACAGGGTGGTACGTTCTCTGGGTTTTCTTTCTGTTGTATACAGAAGCAGACTTAGAATTGAAGTGGTTGTTAACCTGGAAATGCCAACAAGCACAGAAAAAAAATTCCCAACAAAATCTTCTCCAGCCAAAGGACCTGGAAAGGGACAGCCTCCCACGATGTAATACTTTTAGACAAGAACTGCTCTACCCCAGCCAAGCTCCATATTGAAAACTGTACTCTCATCTTCACCCATTTCCAGGCAGTAGAGATTGAGTAGGGAGTTTAGACTCCAATCCTTGTGAGCCTGTAACCACATGCCCAGGACCCCATTGGCATGGTGTCAAAGAAGGCCAAGTAGAGAGTTAGGACTTACACACCAGCCCAGCAGTCATGAACCTCTCCTTCCCGCACAATCCTGTGAAGAGTCAGTGGAGCCAGAACTCCCACCTGCGACCTGCAGTAACAAGCAACCTCCCTCTCAGGTGTCAATGCAAACCTAATGGGAACCTGGACTGCTGTCTCCACCTGGCACAGTGAGGGGGCATCCCCCCTTCCCTTGCCTTACCAGTGTCACAGAAAGTCTGCTAAAGCAGAAAGTTTTTAAGAGATCCAGAGCTTCACAACACAACACAAAAAGTCTGATAGGAAACTTCTCGTCATTATTAACACACATGAAACAAATGAGAACAAAGCCTCAAGAAAGAAACAGACATTTTCAGATTTAGAAAAGATAAATGAGAATCAAATAAAAGTTTTAGAAGGGAAAACTGCGATGATTGAAAATTGTTTTAAAAATCCCAAGTCCATGGATTCAACCACAGAAAGGAGGAATTAGAGGGAAAAAAAAATCAGTGAACTGTACGTTTGAACACAGAAATGACCAAATTTAGGACTTCCTTGGTAGTCTGGTGGTTAAGAATCCACCTTTCAAAACAGGTGATGAGAGTTTGATCCCTGTTGGGGAACTAAGATCCCACATACTGCAGGGCAACTAAGCCTGCACGCATAGCTACTGAGCCCACGTGCTCTAGAGCCCATGTACTGCAACAAGAGAACTAGAGAAAGCCTGGATGCCTCGACGAAGACCTGGTTCAGGCAAAATAAAAAGAAGAAAGAAAAAGAAAGAAATGATCCGGTTTGAATAACAGAGACAAAATAGATTGAAAAATGAATGAACAGAGCCTAAGGATCCTTTGGAACTACAACAAAAGATTCTACACTCACATCATTGGAGTCCTAGAAGGAAAGGAGAAAGAAAGCAGGACTGAAAAATACTTGAAGAAATAGTGGCTGAAAACTCCCCAAATTTGGCAAGGAACATACACCTCCTGATTCAAGAAGCTGACTGAATCCCAAATAGGATAGACCCAAAGAAATCCACGGTGCATTATAATTAAGCTTTTTAAAACGAAAGATGAAGAAAAAAGTCTTGAAAGCAGCCAGAGAAAAATGACACAATACCTGTAGGGGATATATAATTTGAAAGGCAGGATATTTGTCACCAGAAACCACGGAAGACAGAAGGAAGAGGCACAATGTTCTTCACGTGTTGAAAGAAAAGAACTGTCAATCCCAAGTCCTATATCTATCAAAAATATCCTTCAGAAATAAAAGGAAAATCAAGACATCCTCAGATGAAAGAAATCTAAGAGACATAGTTGCCAGCAGACCTACCCTCAAGGAATGACTAAAGGGAGGAAATGATAAAAATAGGGACCTTGGCACTTAAGGAAGAAAGAACATGGTAAACAAAACTATGGACTGAAAAAAAACAGGCTTGACTTATCCTCTTGCTCATATGGGTTAGATGATAATACCAGTAGACGGTAAGAAGTTTTCATATATAATGTAACCCCTAGAGAAACTTTTAAAAGGCTGAAAAGAGAGATATACCTAAAGACATATGGATAAATCAAACTGGGATTCTAAAAAATATTCAGGTAACCCACATAAAGATAGAAAAAAGAAAACAAAAACAGAAGAGTCAGAAAATGACCATGAAATGCCAGATTTAATCCCCACCTTGTTAATTAATGGCCTAAATACAGCAACTTAGATAGAGATTGGTAGCTTGTGTTAAGAAACATGACCCAACTACATGCTCTTACAAGAAACTTTCTTCGAATATAATGATATAAGCATTGAAAGTAGAAGGATGGGAAAAACACACCATGCAAACATTAGTCAAAGAAAAGCAGGAGTGGCTATGGCAATATCAGAGGAAGTAGACTTCAGAGCAAAGAAGATCACTAGAGATAAAGAGGGCATTATGTAATTAAAAGTAAAGGGGAAGACCGATTCACCAGGAAAACTTGGTGAACATTCCTAAATGTATACACACCAAGCAAAAGAGCTGCAAAATAGGTGATGTCCGAAGTGTTAGAACTAAAAGAAGGAATGGACAAATCCATAATTATAGCTGGAGACTTCAGCACCCTCGACAACTGATAGAAGAACGAAACGGAAAATCAGCCGTGATGTAGAACTCAACATCAATACCCAACAGAAGCGAACAGATATTTATAGAACACTCCACCTAAAAACATCAGAATACACATTCTTTCCAAGTACCAATGGAACAAATACCAAGATAGGTCATATCCTGGGCCACAAACCAGACCTCAAAACATTTGACAGAATCAAAATCAGACAAAATGTGTTTTCCAACCACAATGGAATCAAACTAACAATCAAAAATAGAAAGATAATACGAAAAGCTTGAAACTTCTGGAAACTAAACAGTATAATGGTAGATAACCCATGGGTTAAAGAAGTCTCTAAGGAAATTAAAAAAAACATGTTGATGCAAATGAAAATGGAAATACAATGTATCAAAATTTGTCCCCATGAAGATTATATGATTATCTATGTAGAAAATCACAGGGAAAAAAAAAGCAGAAATACCTCCTGGCAGTGGTAAGTGAAAGGTCATGTGATGCAAAATAAACCTACACCAATCAATTGTATTTCCATATACAAGCAACGAACACATGGACACTGAGATTAAAAGCACAGTACCTTTCATAATAGCTTAAAAAAATGAAATTCTTAAATGTAAATCTAGCAAAACATGTATAAATCTTGTATGCTGAAAATCACAAAACCAATGAAAGAAATTTTTAAAAATCTAAGAAAAAAATGAGAGATACACTGTATATATAGATTGGAATACTTAAGATAATAATGGAGAATTCCCTGGTGGCACAGAGGTTAGGACTCTGTACTTTCACTGCCAAGGGCTTGGATTCAGTCCCTGGTTGGGGAATTAAGATCCCACAAGCTGCATGGTGTGTCCAAAATATAAACAAATAAATAAATATGATTTTAAAAGAGGATAATGATGATATCAACTCTCCCCAAATTTATATATTGTTTTAAAACAATTCCTATCAAATTCCCAGCAAGACTTTTTTAATAGATATAGGCAAGATTATTCTAAAAGTTATATGGAAAGGGAAAGGAACTAGAATAGCTGAGGAACTAGAATAGCTGAAATAATTTGAAAAAGAAGAATACAGTAGGAGAAAGGAACCTAGCTGATAGTAAGGCTGATTATAGAGCTATAGTAATCAAGACCATGTGGTATTCGTGGAAGAATATACACATAGATCAAAGGAACAGAATAAAATGCCCAGAAATAGACCCATGCAAATATGCCTGATTGACATCTGATAAAGGTACAATGCAGGAAACACAGCCATTTCAACAAACGATGCTGAAGCATAGATGGATGACCGTCTATAGGCCATATTATGAAACTCAACCTAAGGTCTCAAACCTTATAAAAAACTGACCCAAGATGGATCATGGACGTATTTCAAAACATAAAACTACAAAAAAAATTTAAAGAAAACATAGAACAAAATCTTCAGGATCTAGGGGTAGCAAGGCATTCTTAAATTTGATAGCTAAAGAACAATCCCTGAAAATGAAAATTGATATATCAGGGTTTCCTGGTGGTCTAGCAGCTAAGACTCCATGCTCCCATAACAGGGGGCACTGGGGTCAACTCCTAGTCAACAAACTAGATCCCACATGTCTCAACTAAGAATTCTAATACCGTAACTAAGGATCCCACATACCAAAACAAAGATAAAAGATCCCACGTGCTGCAACTAAGACCCAGTGTGGTCGAATAAATAAATAAAAATAAATACTTAAAAATGGCTATACCAGACTTCATATAATTAAAAACTCTTTCTCCTCAGAAGACCCTGCTAATAGGATGAAAACACAAGCTACAGAATGAGGGAAAATATTCACAAACAGTATATCTGACAAAGGATTTGTATGTAGACTATGTTAACAGCTCTCAGAACTGAAAAGCAAAACAAACACACAAGCGAAAAACAATCCAATTAAAGAACAGGCAAAAGACAGGAAGAGACAGTTCACAGAAGAGGATATTCAGCTGGCAAATAAGCAGATGAAAAGGAGTTCAGCATCATTAGTCATTAATGAAATGCAAATCAAAATCACAATGAGAATTAGGAGTTTGGGATTAATTTACACCTGCTACTATATATAAAATAGGTGAACAAGACTCTCTCGGGCAAGGACCTATACTCAATATCTTCTAATAACCTATAATGGAAAAGAATCTGGAAAATAATATATACACCTGTATAACTGAATCACTTAGCCGTATACTTGAACCTAACACAATGTTGTAAATTAACTCTACTTCAGCTTAAAAAAAAAAAAAACAAATACGATGAAATATCACTAGACATCTAATAGAATGGCTAAACTACAAAATAGTGACAATTCAAGATGCTGGTGTGAATTGCAGATCTCTCATTCACTACAGGTGGATATATGGAATGGTATAGCCTCTCTAGAGCACAGTTTGGCAGTTTCTTAAAAAATTAAACATTCTAGCATTAAGACCTAGCATTTGCAGTCCTGGGTCTTTTTCTCCAAAGAAATAAAGACTTATGTTCATACAAAAAAATCTATGCATGGATATTTATAGCAATAATAATAGTGTTTATTAGTAATAACCAAAAACTGGGAACAATCCAGATGTCCTTCCGTGGATGAATGGTTAAGCAAACTGTGGCAGATCCATACCACGGATTACTACTCAGCAATGAAAAGAAATGAACTATTATCACACTCAATGGCTTGGATGAATCGCCAGGGAATTATGCTCAGTGAAAAAGCAAATCCCAAAGGTTGCATGCTGTATGATTCCATTTATAAAACATTTATGAAATGATAAAAGTGTAGAAATGGAGAACAGATTAGAGGTTTCTGGGATGTAAGGAGATGGTCCGAGAGGGAGAGATATTAGCGTGGCTATAATAGGATGCCACGAGGGATCCTTCGGGGGATGGAAATGTTCAGTATCTTGACTGTATCAAAGTCAGTGTCTTGGTCGTGATACTATTGTTGCCTACATCTACAAGATGTTACCGTTGGGAAAAATGGGGGAAGACTATAGGGAATCTCTTGGCACTATTTCTTCTTTTTTTAATTTTGAATTTGTTTTATTTCTTATTAAAGGTATCAGATAAACTTTATTTTTTTTAAGGAAAGGGAGAAGGCATTTCTTTTTTTTTTATTTTTAAAAAATTTTACTTTTTTGTTGGCACTGGGTCTGTGGGATCTAGTTCCCTGACCAGGGATCAAACCAAGGCCTCCTGCATTGGGAGCTTAGAGTCTTAGCTACTGGACTACCAGGGAAGTCTGTTGTGTGGCTGTTAAAACAAGGCATTTTATAACTTCTAACAGTTTCCCTTTACATAGAGACATCCAACTGGGGGACTGGAATTCTTCACCAATCTCCCTGGTCATTATCAAAGTTTACAGCCTGTTATACAGAGTGAAGTAAGAGAAAAACAAATATGTTAAAATGCATATATAGGGAATCTAGAAAAACAGTACTGATGAACTTATTTACAGAGAAGAAATGGAGATGCAGACATAGATAATGGATTTGTGGACATAGTCGGGGAAGGACAGGCTAGGAAAAATCGAGAAAGTGGCATTGACATATATACAGTATTATGTGTAAAATAGATAAGTAGCAGGAAGCTGCTATGCAACGCAAGGAGCCCAGCCTGGAGTCTGTGATGACCTAGAAGGGAGAAATTGAGGTTAGGGGAGGGTGGCTCAAGAAGGAGGGAGGGAATATATATACATATGTATACTTATGGCTGATTCACACTGATGTACAGCAGACACCATCACAACATTGTAAAGCAATTATCCTCCAATTAAAAATAAATAAATCCATAGAAAAAAAACTTAATATGTAACTTACCCCATCAATCCCTGTATTATTTCTTAAAACTGTGTATGAGTCCACGATTATCTCAAAATTAAAAAATTAATTTTAGAAATGATTCTAAAGCCAAAATGGCAATGTTAATATTTATTTTTTAAAAATGTGTTGAGTACACAAGTGCTTAGTGCATAATTGTCTGTATTTTTAACGTTTGAATTTCCTTTATTTAAAAAAAGCTCCAAAAAAATAAATAAATAAATAAAAGCTCCAAGGCTTAGGTTAAAGGTCACCTCTGCTGAAAGTTATTGTCAGAATTACATTAACTGCTCTTTCTCCATGATTTGCTGGGGACAGAACCAGTATGAGAATATCTTCTAGCACCAAGTTATTCATCTTTCATCGTGCCTCTTCCCATAACCCCCATACTTAGTCCAGTGGTTTAAATGCAGTTATTATTCTTACTGATACACACACACACACACACACACACATTTAGCTGTTATCCTAGGGTTCTACATTAGAAAGAAGGAAGACAAAACCCACACAACTTGGATCTTCATTTCATAAAGCAAACAAAGCAGGCCAAAAGAAGTACAAGTCACAGAAACTCAAAGAAACCATAAGGGTATTAAAAAGTACCCAACAAAAAATAAATAAATAAATAAATAAAAAGTACCCAACAACGCGCTTTTCTCCAAAGTAGTTACTTTGCCCAGGAGGACAAAATATGGCTTGTGGGGTAGAAATTCTATTTTTGTTTCTTTGATGCTGGCTTTCCTCTATTTGTATCGTGTAAATAGAACACTTTTGGTGTCCAGTAACACACACGGAACTCAACTGGCTTATGTTGACACAACGAGAAACTCTTGGCTCCCATAGCTGGAACGTTCTCAGGACACAGTCAGGGCTGACCGAATCCACAAGCTCGACTTCCATTTCCAGGGGCTCTGTGTTCCCCTGGGGGCTGAGTTCATCTGTAGGAGAATATTGAGAAGTTCTGGCGGAAAAGACCCTCTCTTCCTCTTGCTTTCTCCCTAGAGTGAGGACACGGCAGATTGCCCCAGAAAACCTCTCCTTTCATCCCATCAGCTCCCAAGCCCCTCACCGAACCAGCTCCCAGCAGAGGGGGATGGGATTGCCCACAGACCAGCCAGGTCCTTCTCCCATCCTGGAGGTTTAGCCACTCCTGAGGACCTGAGAGTTGTCCTGAGCAAAACTCAGGTTGTTCTGATTGGGTGATGAGGCTAATACTAAAATCCAACCCAGGCCCCTTGTCAGCCCTCGCTCACGCTGTGGCTTTGACTTATTCCTCTCTCTTTCTGCAAATTTATTGTTTTGTTTCTATTAATGGTGTGATAAAGTGAAAGTGAAAGTTGCTCAGTCATGTCCGACTCTTTGCAACCCCATGGACTACAGTCCATGGAATTCTCTAAGCCAGAATACTGGAGTGGGTAGCCTTTCCCTTCTCCAGGGGATCTTCCCAACCCAGGGATTGAACCCAGGTCTCCCACATTGCAGGTGGATTCTTTACCAGCTGAGCCAACTGGGGTTTAAAACTCTGGGCTGACTTGCATTCAAGAAAAGAAGAAAGGACTTCCCTGGTTGGGCCCAGTGGTTAAGAATCTGCCTGTCAATGCAGGGGACGTGGGTTTCTACCTTGATCCCAGAGGATTCCACATGCTGAGGAGCAGCTAAGCCCAGAGGCCGCAACAACTGAAGCCTCTGCACCTAGAACTTGTGCTTGGCAATGAAAGAAGTTACAGCAACGAGAAGCCTGTGCACCCCAACGAAGAGAAGCCCCGGCTCGCAGCAACTAGAGAAAACCTGCACGCAGCAACGAAGACCCAGCAGAGCCGAAAAGAAAGAAAGAAAGAGAAAAACTTCCTCTCACATGCCCTCTGTCCATGAGGAGATATGCTAAAAGGCCTCGGGCTGGAGCCAGAGTGGGCGTGTTACCAACTGAAACGTCACCGGGAGGGTGAAACGTCACAGGCTCAAGGGAAAATGACCCAGGCGGAGCTCCAGTTCCAAGTGGACAGAAAGCCAGAGAGAGTGCCCCGTAGGCAATAGGAAGACGGGATCTGTCACCTAGCAGAGCCCCTTAATGGCTTAGACGAAGGTGGTGAGTTTCTCTAAAAGCAATCCAGAGGCCAGACGACTCCACAAAGAGGCTGGAAGCAAACCTAGATACAGCAGTGGTATGTGTTTCAGAAACATCAAACGTTCAAGATATATTCAGGGAGAGCAGGAAATCAGCCAGGAAGACAGGCCAGGGGAGTGCTGCATTCCTGTTTTAAGATTTAAAGGGACCAGTTTGAGACTTCCTGGGGTGGGGGGGTGGGGTCCAGTGGTTAAGAATCCGCCTGCCAGTGCAGGGGACACAGGTTCGATCCTTGGGTCTGGAAGAGCCCCTGGAGAAGGAAATGGCAACCCACACCCGAATTCATGCCTGGGAAATCTCAGGAACAGAGGAGCTGGGGAGCTGCAGTCCATGGGGTTGTAGAGTCGGACACGACTGAGCGACTGAGCAGGCAGATACGCAGTGGGAAGGTTCTACCTGCTGCAGGGCGACTAAACCCCTGTGTCACAACTACGGAGCCTGTGCTCTAGAGCCAGTCTCTGCAATAAGAGAAGCCACTGCAATGAGAAGTCTGTGCGCCACATGCAACTAGAGAGTAGCTGTTACTTGCCACAACTAGAGAGAACCTGCACGCAGCAGTGAAGACCCAGTGCAGCCATAAATAAATAAATAAAGGAATTGTGAGAATAAAGCACTTTGAAGCAACAAGATATTCAAGGCTATCAGAGTAGGTCTGTGGGATCTCTAATGAATACCCTAGTTTCACACTGTCTCCATGGGTTTGCAGGATCAATGTTAGTTTAAGTCTCCACTTAATTTCACTAAATGGAACCCTTCTTGTAATGAAAGAAAAACAGCTACAGAACTCAAAATGAACTTGGGGGCTTGAATTAAAAGCAGGTAAACAGAAAAAGAATCACTGAAGGCTGGGGTAAATGTTATTTAATGTCTGTTACTAATATTCAGAAGGTTATTTTCCTTAATTCTCATTCTAATTTACTTGGAATTGCCTGAGATATTTATGGGACTGGCCTGGTAAATATTTAGTGGTGATATAAAGCACTGTGAGCTCTGATAAAAAGAAAAAAAAAAGGGAATTGGGGCACAGAAAAAAAATTTTTTTCTCTATTCTCTGAAAATGTCTAAGAGAACACATGAAGAACTATTAATAGTGCTTATTTCTGAGCAATGGGGCTGGAGGTTGGGTAGGCTGAAAAAGGAAACTGTTTTCACTAGCATTTAGTGTGGTAGACATTTTTTTCTCATCTGTCATGAGCTTATGTGACTATTGAAATTTGTACAAGTTCAATAAAAATAAAAGGAAAGCAAAAGAGCTTATTAAATGCATTCCTGGTTTAGAGAGAAAGGAGTGGATTTATCAGTTCCTAGTTTTGCTATGACTGTGAAGAATTTATGCTCGAGTTCTCCTGGGCAGCCTCATTTAGTAGGGAGGCGTGTGGGCGACTGACTTTAATAACAAGAAAGAATGAAGATTCTAGACTGAGTGCTTTGTTAAAGATGCTTCACATATGAACTAGCACCATGAGGTCCCTACTAAGCCTTAATTTCCCCTTTCTCATAAGTACCCTAGGAAATGCCAGAAGATCAGACATAGTTCGTTAGGAGGTGTAACAGAGTTGTAACTGAACACAAGCGACAAGATTTTAATTTAATTTAGCCTAATAGCACACAAAGGTTCAACCTTGATTCTGTTTGGGACAGGGGAGAAGGAAGGTCATAGTCAAGGCACAGTTTCAAAGAAGGGATGACTGCTTCATTGGCCAAGAGTAAACAGCTGTCATGCTTCAGTTGTACACGTGTCATTCTGCTACTGAAACCAACGAGCTAACAAAACCCCACGTTTTTAACAAGGATTTGCAGTGGATACAGCTTGCTTCTCACACTTTCAAAGCCTCTGAGCTAATCTGGAATTTGTAACAACTTCTTTGGTCTTTGAAAATATTAACTCAGATTAGATTCTCAAACCTAGAAACTCAAAGCAAGCAAAATATTATGATATGGGAGAATGTGAAGCCAATATATTTCTAATACTGCTTGTTTTTCCGATGCTGGTATTTTGGTAACAATTCATAACTGCTTTAAATGTTTTATCCCATTTTTCCCTTTATAGCCTTCCCTGACCTGGAGTATTAAAATATACTTTCAAGTGAGACCAAGGCCAGTATTAAAATGCACAGCAAGTTGGGGGTTGAACAACCCCCAGGAAGTTTCTGTCAGCCAAGGTCCTTTTGAACCTGCAGAAACAAAACTTTGGTTTCTCTCTCTCCTTTCCTTTCCTTACCCTTATTCTAGCCTTCCATTCTATCTTATATTCTCTTTTCCTTTCTATGAAAGTGAAAGTGTTAGTTGCTCTTGATGTCCGGTGGTTTGTGACCCCCACGGATTATGGCCTGCCAGACTCCTCTGTCCATGGAATTCTCCAGACAAGAATACTGGAGAGGGTAGCCATTCACTTTTCCAGATCTTCCCAACCCCAGGATTGAACCTGGTTCTCCTGCAATGCAAGTGGATTCCTTACAATCTGAGCCACCAGGGAATCTCTTCCTTTCTAAACTTCCTAGAAAAGAATGGATGATGGATATGGTTTGGGGTAAGGGCAGGAGGGTATTTGTTGAGTACTCCGAGGTGTTTGTTTTTTTAACCAAATGTTTTTCACCTAAGGTTTTGAGCTTAAAGATCTACTCTGCCTATAAAACTCTGAAGAACATGTAGGAAGAAAATATAAGCTTCTAATGAACAGTAAGATACTAATGGTTTAGGAAAATATGGTGGTTTCTTTTTCCTTAAGCCTGTAACGGTTCCTTTTCCTATAGCCTCTGGAATGTTACTTATAGGATCTGGAGTCTTTTAAAATTTGACACAGGCTAAGACTCCTAGTACTTACTTATTTATCTGTCTTAGTTCTGGCATGTGGGATCTAGTTCCCTGACCAGGGACTGATTCCAGTCCCCCTGCTTTGGGAGCACAGAGTCTTAGCCACTGGATCACCAGGGAAGTCCCCACAGTCTAACTCTTGAAATAACTAGAAAAGGTGCTTTTGTTTTCTATCCATGATTGTTAATACTTGCTTATGTTCTGAAAAAGAACCAGAGTTAGTAGGAATTTCATTTGAAATAGTTTATTCCGGAATAGCATATGTTCTTTGGTGCCGGGTAGTCAAGCAATTCTGCTTTGTTTGGAGCTGAATGAATAGCTAAACTTCAGGAAAAAAAGTTAGAAAAAGACCTAAACCAGAGTTTCTCAACTTGGGGACTACTGACAGTTGAGGTTGGATAATTCTTCATTGTTGGGAGGCTGACTTGTGCAAAGCAGGATGTTTAGCTGCAACCCTGGCCTCAACCCGCTGGATGCTGGTACCACCCCATCTTCTCCTGAGCTGTGGCAATCAAAAAGGTCTCCAGATAGTGCCAAATGTCTCCTGGGGACCCAAAATGCCCCCAGTTGAGAACCACTGACCTAAATTTAGCCATGTCATTGTTTCTTGAACAGGCTTTGGGAGTTATTTCAGAAACACATAAAAATTAAAAACGGTAGAGGGAAACATTTTACATGCCTCTAGAGTTTTGTAAGATGATGTGTCCGTCTCTCCCAGGAGACCTAGCCCTGCTCCAGGAATGGACTTTGATGATCTAATAGATCTCTTTCCTGTCTCAGTATTCTGGCTAATGACAGCATAATCAATGTGCCGATGCTGCAAACACGCTGAGAAGACAATGGGAACAGGGTCAGCTTCTCCTGAAGAAAGATCTCTTTTTTAGTAGCTGGGGCCAAACACAACATTGCAGTGTACGTTTTTCATAAGGCAGAAAATGTTAGTGATCCAGATGAAATAAAAAGTCATCTGTTTTTATTGTATTCAAGTTCAGCACACATTTGTACATAGATGGAGCTAAGATACAGTCACAAAAGGAGAGCTCTTGAAATATGTTGCCAGGTGGCTTAAAAAAAATCACAGCCAAATCTATACATTCAGTTTGGCAGGAAAGTGCTCTCTTTCCATTTTGGGCAAGGCATCACACTATGCTTCCTAGATTCAGCAGAATTATGAAATGCAGAAATTGACACTTTGAGGCAAAAAGGAAACCATTCCTCCCCCCCCCCCCCCCACCTCTCTCCTTCCTTTTTCTTCTTCTTTTTTTTTTTTTTAAATTACAGTGTTCATGCATATCAGAAAAGTTGATTCAACACATCTGGATTGTGAAATCAGCATGAGGCATGGATGTGTCAGTGCAAGTATTACACACTGTTAATGTTTCATTGAACACTTAAAATCAAATGGCTGCCTTAGCAAGCTCTATAAAGAAGGGAGTGTGGATTTTACGAGCTTCTCTGTAGCCTGCAGAACTTTTCATATTGTATGAGCCACGGACAGGTATTTGGTTGTAAACACTAAATATTATTCCACAAAATGCTTCCTTAGTGGAGTGTCTGGCCCACTGGCTGCTCCATCCATGTAGCTTTACATGTCTGAAAACATCTTCTTCTACTTGGATTGACAAGAGAGCGTCACCCAGGTAACTGGCTTATTGAGAAAACTTTCTCTAATAAAGTGAACGACAGCCTCAGAATGCTTTCTAAGCCTGTAACGGAAGCTATTGTTAAAAGAAGTTTGACCTGCAAGCATCCTGCATCATGAACAAACTAAATGCTCTGCTCTGGGTCTGCCTCCTGGATCTCCTGCTTTCAGCCTTAGCCTGGGTTGTTTCCTCTGTCTGGGATGTTCTTTCTTCCCACGGCTACGTGCCTTCCGAATCCTGCCCATCTCAACTGCCTCCTCCTCCGTGAAGTCTCCACTCCCTTATTCTTCCAGACCAAGGGAGTCACACTTGTCTTTGAACTACATTATTATCTCACAGCTCCCGTGACATTTCACTTTCTGTCTTACTTTAAGGTTTTTTTATGCTTCCTTTCCCATTATCCAGGAAACCCTCTGAAGGGAGACTATGTTTCTGGTTCCTTGTTGCATTTCCCATATCATGTGGCTCAGGACTTTGTACATTGCGTTCAGATCACATGTTCAATAAAAGACTTTTACATACCAAGTCCATATCGGGTATTTGTACCACCCTGAGGAAGTTCTTCTGGACGGCAAGATAATGCAGGCAAGCTCTTCTCCACCCCATCAGGTTGAAGAAAGACAAAGTCTGGTTACAGTTCAACTCCCTGGATTAATGTTGCAATCCTCCCCTTTGCAAATGTGTGTCAGCATTTTTGCTTCCATTCTTTCTACCTTTCTGCAGTGAAAAAAACTCTCATAAACCCTGGGTGCTTCTTGAAATGGGGCTTGTTACTAAAGACTCAGCCATTCCTTCTCTTTCACTGTTGTATAACACAAGCTGTGCTTTCATATTTAGTAATATAAAAACTGCTACAATACCTAGCCCAACCCCTTTGTAAGGCTACCACTGCCAGGGACGTGTTGAGACGACATGCCTGACCTTTCTGAAAAAAAGGAAGAACGCTCCCAAACTGAATTCTTAGCATGAGAATGTTCAACCTTCAGAGTTCCGAAACACCTGCTGGCTTGTTGCTTTATATAAATCCATCGTTGAATTAAAGGAGCTCTCTGAGCTGACTATTTCTTCCCACAGAATGAGGATTCGATTTCTTCAATTTGGCTTGGCTCTGGGTCTATCTGCCTTCTTCCTTCTGAAGACGTGAACTCTGGCAGATAGTTTCTGGTTTTCTGCTCATCTGTGGTCATTGCCTCTTTTGCAGTGTTCAAGAATCATGTATTGGAGAAGGAAATGGCAACCCACTCAAATATTCTTGCCTGGAAAAGTTCATGGACAGAGGAGCCTGGCGGGCCACAGTCCATGGGGTCACATGACTGAGCATGTGTACACGAGGGTGGAGGGAGATGGGTTGGTAGCAGTAAAGTGGTAGAACTGAAAAAAAAAAAAAAGAAAGAATCATGTAAAGTTCCTTTTGCCTCCACAATGATACTGTGCCATTGGTTGGGTCTCAGATGGCACTGGGGGGAAAGTAAAGGTGTCCTAAAGGACAGCATATGGACGGACACCTGAATTTGAGTCCTTGCTCTGCTACGATTGATAGTTTGGTTTGAGGACAGCCAAGTAGCTTCTCTGCCTCCCAGTCTTCTACTTGAGAAGTGGAGACAGCAATAGTACATGTCTTCCAGAATTGTAGTGAGGTCTTAATGAGACCAGGCTTGTGAAAATGCACTGGAAGGTGTACGTGCTTTGTAAGTGCTGTTTGTTTTTATTACATCCCCAGACTCTGGTATCCAGACCGTGCGTCCACTTCAGATCAGCGATCGTTGGAGTGTGAACCCCTTCTCATCTGAGGCATAGAGTGTATAAAGTTGAGAAAGAGAGGCTGGCTTTGCCTTCAGAGAGCATTCACTCTAGAAATGAACTTAAGGGGTCAAAAGAGTTTAGTCACATTTGCTTTGGGAATCTGGAAAATTAGCTTAGTTTCTGTGAGGGTGGGTTTCTCCATCTGTGAAATGTAAGCGGAAGCTGGAGCTCTAATACTTTGCTCATCTGATGCAAAGAGCTGACTCATTGGAAAGGACCCTGATGCTGGGAAAGATTGAAGGCAGGAGGAGAGGGGGGTGACAGAGGATGAGATGGTTGGATGGCATCACCGACTCAATGGACATGAGTCTGAATAAACTGTGAGAGATAGTGAAGGATAGGGAAGTCTGGCGTGCTGCAGTCCATGGGGTAGCAAAGATTCAGACACGACTTAGTGACTGAAAAACAAATAAGCAAATAAGACAATACACATGAAGGCAGAGTTCAGTGTCTGGATGTATCTAGTGATCTAGTAAGTTGTATCTTTCCAAGGGGATAAGATAAGCACCAACCTAGTATGACAACGGTTCAAATAACGAAACAAGAATCATCACGTCTGGTTGAAGGAAAACTCTAGAAAGTCTTCGCAGAAGATTAAAATCTGGCCTGAGGCTTGGAGGATAAAACAGCTTCTGCCTTTGAAGAACATGGTAGCAAATGGCTAGTGCTGAGACTGAGCTGGACCTTGTGGGGCTCCTGAGCGTGGAAGCCTTTTGGCCGCTCATTGCTCATTTCTGCAGGCAAGCCTCCAGCCTCCACGACCTTTCTGGAGTTCCAAAGGGCAGATCTAACAGTTGTTAATCAAGGGAGGGGCGGCCAAGAAACCACCCAAGGCAAGATTACAGGGCCCAGAGAAGCTCACCGAGGTTAGAAGACCTGCCACCTCAGATGAAATTAAAGGCGTGCAAGCCCTACACACATACTAATCTTATCAACAACCCCAGCCTTGAACTATTGCTATAAAGCTCCTCATCAAAACCTCCTGGGTGGGGACACATAGATTTTGAGGGCAGAAGCCCAGTATGTCCCCCTTCACCTGGCAAAGCAATAAAGCTTTTTTCTTTCTACCCAAAACTCTGTCTCTGAAATTTGATTCAGTACTGGTGCATAGAGGTTGGGATTTCAGCATCAGTATGTATCAATCAGGCTTTCCTGGTAACTCAGAGATAAAGAATCTGTCTGCCGATGCAGGAGATGTGGGTTTGAAACCTGGGTCAGGAAGATCCCCTGAAGAAGGAAATGGCAACCAACTCCAGTATTCTTGCCTAGAAATCCCAGGGACAGAGGAGCCTGGCAGGCTACGGTCCACAGGGTGGCAAAAGAGTTGGACATGACTTAGTGACTAAATAACAACAACGTATCAATCGCTGTTCAAAACACTTTGTATGTATTATCTCATTTAATACATCCCCTGACATGGTTAGCGTTGTTATCCTTATTCTGGAAAGAGAAGGGCGAAACACTTAGAGTCAAGGTGATGAACCCCAAGTCCCATGGATGTTTGGGGGTCAGAGCAGGGAGTAGATCCAAGCAGCCTGGCTCCTGAACTTTAACTCATAACCTGAGCACAGAACTGGTTTTTGTCTGTTTGTTTTCCCTGGAGACAGGAAGCTTTTATTGATGATGATGAGGGCTAGGAGGGCCCCCTAGGAATCCTGAGTAATTTGGAGGGCCAAGTCACTCAGTGGATGCACAAGGCCTGGGCACGTAGAGGTATGTTAGGGAGGTATGTTAGGGCACATGGAGGTATGTTAGGTGATGTTAGGGCACATTCATCTTAGGATTCTATGGCTCCTTCTTTGGGGAAGGGAGACAGCATCTTTAGAGGGGAGCAATTTGAAGAGACGGGATATCAGGTAAGAGGTACAAGGATGATGGGAAGCACCACAGGAACAGAGAAGATGAAGGAAAACGTAGGATCTTCTTCTCCAGAGAAGAAGCCGTGTAAAGAGAAGAGGCACAGTCAGAGAGGAACCCTGTGTGGGGAAAGGTTTAGGGATGAAAGGGCAAGAGGGACAAGGTTGCCCCAGTGGACACAGAGAGGTCGCAGAGAACAGCCTGGCACCGAGCCCGGCTGATGTCTATTGATTGTGAAGGCAGTGAGGAGGGCTCCAGATTTCGCACATCTAGGAAAGATTGAAGGTGGGAGGAGAAGGGGACGACAGAGGATGAGGTGCTTGGATGGTATCACTGACTCAATGGACATGAGTTTGATAAACTCTGGGAATTGGTGATGGACAGGAAGGCCTGGCATGCTGCAGTCCATGGGGTCGCAAAGAGTTGGACATGACTGAGTGACTGAACTAAACTGAACTGAACTGAGGCCATACTGAAATCCATGGCCTGGGTTTGAAACCAACCCTTGTGGGGCTCCTGGGCATGGAAGACTTTCAACAGTTGCAATCAGGGAAGGGAAAGGATGCAGAGACAAGTGAGGAGCAGTCAAGAAACAATAGTGCAGCCTTGGGGCAGGGTCCTGGTTCCACCTCAAGGGATACACGTAACAGTATGTTCAAGCTCTTCTTCAGAGCTATTAATAAAACCCCCACCAAATGGAAGATGTTTCCGAGAGAATGTCACAGTTCAATAACCTTGAGAAGCTCATTAGGACACTACCTAATTCAAGGAGTGCCGGCCCTGCACACACCCCGATCTTTATCAGCAGCTTTGCCGTTGAACTCTGCTATCTCCTCCCAGGTTGGGGTACACAGTTTTTCAGTTCATCCCCCTTTGCCTGGCAAAGCAACAGAGCTATTATTTTCTACTTCATCCAGAACTCTGTTTCTGAGATTTGATTTGACATCAGTCCACAGAAGCCAAGTTTTCCACATTGTTTCCTTAGGAAGGTATCTTGTCTAAGAAACCAAGGTTAGGGCTCCCCTGGTAGCTCAGTGGTAAAGAATCTGCCTGCCAATGCAGGGGACACGGGTTCAATCCGTGGTCTGGGAAGATCCCACATGTCGTGGGGCAAGTAAGCCTGCAGGCCACAACCCTTGAGTCTGTGCTCTAGGGCCTGGGAACAGTAACTGCTGAGCCCAAGTGCCTAGAACCCTTACTCCCCAAGAAGAGAAGACACCACCATGAGAAACCCTGACACTGCAACAAAGAAGAGCCCTCATTGGCCACAACTAGAGAAAAGCCCTCACAGCACCCAAGACCCAGCAGAGTGAAAAAATAAATAAAATGATTAACAGAAGAAAAAAAAAAAGAAACCAAGTTTAACCCCTTCTCAGGCCACAAAATACTGGTGACCTCTGATTTCAACCAGAGATTCATCTGAAAGTCTTTCATTTGGTGTCACCCCCCATCAAGTCTGAGCAATTAGGCGTACTTTTTAAAAAGGTTAGCCTTGCAATTTTTCTAGGCTCACACAGTAGAATGTCATTGTGCGCATGTTTAATTAATCACATCGGCATTTAGACTGTGAAAAGCACTTCCACAAAGTACATTGAAGGAAACAATAAACACCCTTCAATCTTTGAAACACAAATTGCCATAAGAATGCACATTTTCCTTCCGAAGCAGACAGACTCAATGTACATTTCCTTTGTTATCTTATTTTGCATCTCCTCTCTCAAATGCAGAGTTTTATGGACATGATTTCATGAGGCCTCCAGGGTCAACTTTCTTTTCAATAGAATCCTTCTGTATCTTTTACAGCCCTGTATTGTTAGCATTTAGATTCAAGGTTGCTTCCTCTGCAAGAGTTAATTGGATGGTATGATGGTTATTCGATGATGATGTATTACACTGCCTTGGTGTTACCCTTGGGTCTGCCTTTTCATTAGCAGTCCGAGAGCGTGTCTTACTAAGGCTTTTTGATTCCTAATCACATGAGCAGCTTTCACTTACTTTCTGTCAGTAACATTAGGGGCTTCCCTGATAGCTCAGTTGGTAAAGAATCCGCCTGCAATGCAGGAGACCCCTATTTGATTCCTGGGTCAGGAAGATCTGATGGAGAAGGGATAGGCTACCCACTCCAGTATTCTTGGGCTTCCCTTATGGCTCAGCTGGTAAAAAATCCACCTGCAATGGGGGAGACTTTGGCTTGATCCTGGGTTTGATCTTCCCTGGGTTGGGACGATCCCCTGGAGAAGGGAAAGGCTACCCACTCCAGTATTCTGGCCTGGAGAATTCCATGGACTATATAGACCATGGAGTTGCAAAGAGTTGGACACAACTGAGTGACTTTCACTAACTAACCAATCACACGAGCTCACCTTTGCATGCAAAATTAGAGATGCTGAAAGGTAGTTAGCATACATTATTCCATCACTCAACCACAAAAGCATCTTTCTTTTGGCAAAATAGTTATGCTTTTTAAGTAACTTCCCTGCACATGCACTTCTGCTCTCTCTCTAATGAAGGAAAATCTGAAGTGCTACTACAGTAGTCCAGGCTACCATTTGTATTTTGCCAGAAAGACCCAGAGAACTGCTGCAACATCCTTTTGCAAAATAAAATAAAATTACTGTCAAAACTACCTGCTGGAAGTTGTGTCAGTTTTGCTTCTATAAAAATAGGTCAACACCACCAGTGAGTATATATTAAGTAGAAAAATAAATGCTATCGATCATCTGTGTTCACCCTTTTCTTTTGTTTCGTTTTTTATTTTTTTTTCACCCTTTTCTACAATGCTGATTCCCCCATCCCATTTTCCTGCTTCCTTTAGAAACCGTTAGACGTGACATTTCTAAATATTTGCTACTGATCAGTAGTCATCCCAGAACAAAGATTTTCTTCACTCATGTACTTATTTATTCATTCAACCATTTATTTATCGACTATTAACTGAGCACCTAAACTACCTAGCACAACTCACGGCAAACTCCAATACATTAGTGAAAAGGATAATTAGAGTCAAAGATTCCTGCCCCCTGGAGCCTACATTCTCGTGGGAGACAGTGAGATAATAAACAACAAACATGGTAAGTAAGAACAATACAGTATCCTGGAAGTTCATAAGCGCTCTGGAAAAAGTAAAATAAATAAATGAAAGGAGAGCAGGTTTAAGGAGATGGAGGATTGGGATGTGTATGTGTGGGAGGCAGGTTGCCACATTAAGTAGGGTTATCCAGATAGGCCCTGTTGAGAAAGTGAGAGGTGAGTTAGCCAGTTAGCCACCTTAAAAACAGAGGCAGCAGCTAGGGTAAAGGCCCCAGGTAGGAGCCTGGCGTCTACCCAATGAGGAGAGAAGGTGAGAATGGCCAGGGCAGAGAGAGAAAGAGGCAGAGCCTTGTAGAAGGGGAGGACAAAGGTGAGGGAAGGCATGACAGGACCTGGAGTAGCAATATGCTGGGTGCAACTTCCTATTTAAAACAAGGACGTTCGAAAGACCAGTTTGTATGGATGAAATGGGTACCTTTGTAATCCCAACAGTTTCTATTTTCTAGAAGAAAAAAAATAAAAAATAAAAGGATCCCCTTGTAAAAAATAAATAAATAAATAAATAAATAAAATAAAAGGATCCCCTTGTATCTGGTGGAGAATGGACAGCAGAGAGCGAGGTAAGTGTGGAAGCAGGGAGACCAAAGGATTTCTTAAAGTGACATCAGAAAATATTAAGAACCCTCTTGGTTTACATCAGACCCAAAAATAGAAAACCAAAGACAAGCACACCTGGACCTCCTTTTCAGCCCCTCTCTTGCAGAGAGAACTTGCCCACCCTCCCATCACAGGCGGCAACCTGCCTAGCACATGGCTTCTTCCACTTGCGAGATGCATGAGACATAAGCTAACTCGGTTGTTCCCTTCGGGGACAGCACCGCTGTGTCACAGAAGACAGTCATCAAGTCAAGGGGCACTGAGGCAAATACAGGGTTGGAAGTTCCAGAAGTAGTTCTGGAATGCCTGGTGATGCAAGCAAAGAACAAAGGCAAGAAAGGGGCCCTGCTTGGACTCTACTCTCAATGCATCTAACTGATGTCTTAGATAAAGAGCTCCTGTTGGATATTTAGACTGACGAGGCGTAAGACCTCACACTGCACCTCACCTGTCACTGTCTTTGAACTTCCTGACACAGCTTAGATTTGTGTCAGTCTACTTGTTTCTTCTCCAAAATCTAGCATAAGGGATGTTGTGGAGAGAGAGAGATTGATCATTGATACAAAACAGGGTCTTGAAATCAAGACACAAGCCCCGTGGCAATAATAGTTTTAAAGAACTGACCATGTTTACAAGCATGCATGTGTGCTCAGCTGTGTCTGACCCTTCTGTGACCCCATGGACAATAGCCCGCCAGGCTCCTTTGTCCATGGGATTCTCTAAACAAGAATACTGGAGTGGGTTGCCATTTCCTCCTCCAGGGGATCCTCCCAACCCAGGGATCGAATCCACATCTCTTGCATTTCCTATGTTGGCAGGCAGGTTCTTTTACCATTGAGTCATCTGGGGGGCTCTCTGTAAACACAAGCAAGGATTCTTGGGGCTCTCAATCATTTCACATGACTGAGAATGTAGGAGAACAGCTATTAGGAAAAAAAATCCTAGGGGAGACCCCTGCCCTAGAAATAGAGGTCCCTAGGCCTCTGCTGAGCCAAGTAAAGCCATCAGAAAGTTTAAATGGGACAACAGGGAAATCCATCATCACAGTTCAGGTCAGTTCAGTCGCTTAGTCAGTCGTGTTCGACTCTTTGCAACCCCATGAACTTCAGCACGCCTCCCTGTCTATCACCAACTCCTGCAGTTTACTCAAATTCATGTCCATTGAGTCGGTGATGCCATCCAACCATCTCATCCTCTGTCGTCCCCTTCTCCTCCTGCCTTTAATCTTTCCCAGCATCAAGGTCTTTTCCAATGAGTCAGTTCTTCGCATCAGGTGGCCATAGTATTGGAGTTTCAGCTTCAGCATCAGTCCTTCCAGTGAATATTGCGTCATCACAAGAGACTAGGAACAACACTGGAAGGTCATTGAGCCAGAGGATGGCATATAGGTTGCAGATGGCATTGCCAACTGGGAGGAACTGAGTTGTGAGGACTCTGAGGCCACACTGGTGTTGGTTTAGAAAATAGTACAATGAGGGTGAATGATGTCTGCTTGGGGCTAAAGAGGCAGGAATTGGGTGTGCCCAGACAACGTATTTAACGTTCCTGACCAGCCTCTTGCCGCCATAACTGTCTACATTCAAATCATCTTAGATAGATGAGATGTTATTCTATTTTTAAAGAGGCCTGCAGAGGACAGTATATAAACTTCTTTTAGAAATGCAAAGATAGTTACTTAAAATAAAATTCCCTTGTGTTATCTAAAGCTTTGCTGCTTTAATGTAAAGTTCTTTTGTCTTGGCCTCGCTGGAAACTGGAGGAGTGCCGTGTCTGAGGAACCTACTGCGGTGTCCTGTCCACAATCTGCGTGGAGACTTTGGACTCGCTCCCCTGCCTCCAACCATCGGCTCCTGGGATCTGGGCCTTCCTTCCCACGATGTCCTGTTCCCCACCTTGGTCCCCCACCTGCTGACACACGGGTCTCCTGAGAGAGTCTCAGGGAGGCGGTGGGTCACGGGGAATCTAGGTTCTTGTCCTGGGTCTGCCACCAACTCCCTCTGAGACATTTTTTGCTTTCTGTTTCAGAGTCTGATTTTTCTCAGCTGTAAAACGAGGGGGACTTTAACCTGGGCACAAGGAATTTTAACCTGAGATTCTTGTTGATATGCTTGGTGCACAGTTCAGGGAAGGGGACTGGCATCTTTATCAGGTTCTCAAAAGTGGGCTGTAACCCTAAAACTCTTAAGAAGTAGGAGCTTTCAAAAAAAAAAAAAAAGTAGGAGCTTTCTAAAATTCTTTTCACTTGAAACTTTGTCTATGAAGATCCCTTTTCAAGTAACTGAGAACTATATATATGCTCACAGCTGGAAGATGAGGCCCACAGCACTTTTCAAGTGGCCACTTCCAGTTCTTACAGAGCATGGACCCATGTTAATATTACATAGACCCGTATTAGTCACATCTGTGGAAGATGACTCAGGTAGACAAAAATGTAACCTGCATAAGAAAGAGGAAGTAGGGTTGTTAAAATGACCGGTGAGGGCATGAGAATTATGAAAAAGGAGACACTGGGACTTCCTGGTGGTCCAGTGGTTAAGACTCTGCAGTTCCCTTGCAGGGGACCTGGGTTCGATACCTGGTCAGGGAACTAAGATCCCATGTGCTGTGTGGTGGTGGGGCAGGGGAGTGTTAAAAAAATGAAAAAGGAGGCATTGTTTCAGAGGATTCTCTTGTCTTTCAATAGTTGTCATTCAGAGGCAATGCTCATGGGAGACACAGGAGAGGGTCCCCTGGGAGAGGCAACTCAGCTCTCCTCATTCTGAAGGTGGTCCAGCCACCCGGCTCCAATCAAGGCTGCAGAATGCAGTGAGAACGGTTTAGCCACCTTCACCACATGCTGTTGTCAACTAGATGAAATATGCTAGACTCATGGGAAAAGGCCTGGAAAGTAATAAAATGACACTCTGCCGGGAGAAGGGACATGGATGGGGGGATGGGGGGGTGCGTGCCGTGGACAGGGTAACATGGGATTTACCGGCTGGATTCATTTCCTAGAGCTGATATGACAAATGTCCACAAGCTGGAAGGCTGAAAACACCAGGAATTTATTCTCTCGCAGTTCTGGAGGCTAAAAGTCCACAATGGTGGTGTCACAGGGCGGTGCTCCCTCCAAAGTCTCTGGGGAAGCCTCCTTCCTGCTTCTTCCAGTTTCCTGGGGGTCCTGGGTCTTCCTTGGCTTGCATCGCTCTGTCCTCTGCCTCTCTCGTCACGTGGCCTCCTTCCGAGGGTGTCCCCATGTCTTCTTGACTAACTGATCACATCTTCAAAGACCCTATTTCTAAATAAGGTCATACCCTGAGGTCCTGGGTGAATGGGGGACACTATTCAACCCATGACGCTAGCACTGTCTGAAGTCCTTTTTTAAAAAATGAGACTGTATGCATGTTTTATTTAGCATATTAAAAAACAAAAAGAAACAACAACAACAAAGGGTGTTGTCAGAAGCCACACACACACACACACACACACACACATGCACATTTACTCCCTTACTCTGGCTGGATTATAGTGGAGGTGGTTGATGGGAAGACAGAGAAATAAAATAATAATAGCTAACACTTGTGGAGTGCTCATTATTTGCCAGACACTATCCTAAGTGCTTTGTTTGTTTATTGTTCTGTTTTAGAAGGATCCCTTTCATTATTTTTGGAAATAAACATAAGATTAACAACCCCAGATTAAGTTAATAAATTTGGAGAAGCAGTGGCAAACGGTGATAATAAAAGTGTTAGTTGCTCAGTGGTATCCAACTCTTTGCGACCCCGTGGACTGTAGCCCACCAGACACCTCTGTCGATAGGATTCTTCAGGCAAGAATACTGGAGCGGGTTGCCATTTCCTGCTCCAGGGGCTTTTTCTGACCCAGGGATTGAACTTGGGTCTCTGGCATTGCAGGAAATACTTAACCGTCTGAGCCACAAGGGAAGCCCTGGGGGGGCAAATGGTAGGTACCATAAACAATGGGATGAGTTCCTTATTTTCCATTAAGTACCGTCCTCCAGGACACACACTGGCCACGCTGCTGACCTTGAGCACGTGGGTCAGCTGACCACTGCAGGACCCTAGCATGCTCTAACTGAGGGCAGCATTTAAATTTGAATGCTTAAATTTAGCTACGAATCCACTCTTTCTCCTTTTTTAGTAGGTAGCAAATTAAAACTTTTCTCCTTGTGCAAGGAGTTCAGAACATATATCATGTAGCTGCAAGCACTCAATTTAGTTTTCCTGAGGTGGGCTGCAGGGAGGACAGGTTGCATTAATTTTTTGGGTCCAGTGAAAAATGAAAATGTGGGACCACTTCTTTAAAAAATAAGGGATGAAGTGCTTTTTGTATACTGAATCACCTAATCTTCATAGTCACCTTAGGAAGTAGGTGATACTATCATTTCCATCTTACAGAAAAGAAAAAAGAAAACTGAAGCATGGAAGACTTAAGTTCCTTATGTAAGCTCCCAGGGGAGAACCAGGATTGGAATCCAGACAGTGTGACTCAGTAGCTGTGCTCACAGCTGCCCTGTTGTACTGTCTCTATACGAGCAGACAGACACAGGAGACAGAGGTCTGATTAAAGCAACTTATCACCACTTCCTAAACACAAAGAGACCCACAATCCTCCCCTCCCCCCTCCAAATACAACAACAGTAATAAACGAACATGTCGTTTCCATGGTTAGATGCGTTTGGAGCACTTCATCTGCAGAATCCATTGAACTGGACGTTGTCAGATAGTTAGAACAAATAAAGACTAGTATGAAAGTGTTAGTCGTTCCTTGTGACCCCATGGACTATAGCCTGTCAGGCTCCTCTGTCAATGGAATTCTCCAGGTAAGAATTCTGGCCATTCCCTTCTCCAGGGGATCTTCCCAACCTAGGGATCAAACCCAGGTCTCCTGCATCGCAGGTGGATTCTTTATGGTCTGAGCCACCAGAAAAGTCCAAGACTGAGTGAAATACAGATGTTCATGAGCATCACCTACTGCCTTGCCGACCACACAGACCACAAGTGATTTCAACCAATTAGAGCGCAGCGTCGCTCTGGTCAAAGTAGCCACGTACCCAAGGGGGTTCAATTACAGTAGCTTCTAGCAAATTGCAGCTAAACCGCAGTTGCAGTTGACTTGTACATTACAAGCAACACACACTGAGCAAAGAAAACGGAATTAGCAGGCATCTTTAAAATAATGAGAAGGATGACTGGAGTACTTACATTCAAATGTCAGGTGACGTGCTGAGTATTTTTTTTTTTTCATTTGAGTCTTACCATCGCCAAATGCTATGACCTTCTGAATCATTGTTGGCCCCAGGGCTGGGAGCGTGGCTGTTAATAAAGCAGTAGGTTATCTTTATGGAAAAAATAGCTACAGGCTTGTTCCTGTAAATCTGCTCCAGGGGTTCCCCCACTTCTGAAGTGGACTCTGCTCTGTGACTCTCTGCACATTCTGTAAGGACAAATCTGTACTGCATCAACTACCTGAATGAATACTGGGGACATTTTCACTGGGGGAAGTTTGGTGTCTGTAACTTTCCAGGTAATTTCCCTCATCTGAATAACTTGAGTGAAAACAGGTCCAAGCACACAGCCTGATGCTCTGGGGGTGGTGTGACATCCTTGGGCTATACCAGCCCGGTTGGGTTCCAGGGTGTTTGTACCCCTGAAGGCCAGATCAAGACCAAGGAAGTACATATTCCTGTCTTTTTCTGCTCTCATGTAGGGCTGGGTTTGACTGACGAGCACCTAACAGATAACAGTGCTGACTGTAGACATTAAATCATGGGCTCTGAAGTCACCCCACCACTGATCTTTAAATCCCAGCTCTGTCACTTCTCAGTTGTAGGACCTTGGCATGGTCCTCGACTCGGGAGCCTTAGTTTCTTCATCTGTAAAATGGACATGTCTGTATGTCTTTATGTCTGTAACCTACTGCTGAAGGCTGGTGTGAGGATTCATGGAGTCACTCCATAGAGCATGCTTTGCCTAGCACCTCGTGCTAGTCCCAGGAAACATTTGCCATCATTCCTGGGCATCAACAGTGGAATTCTGTGTGATGGCTTCGCTTTTCAGGGGCTGGGTTGTGATGGCCACGACAGTTAGCTGGGCCCAAGAGAGCTTCTCTGTGCTCAATTCACCCCGTGTTGAACCATCACCTGTTCCATAGGCATTTGGTGAAAAAAAAGAAAAGGGAGCAGGGGGAGATGAGTGTTTTTGGAGACCCACGTGTACAATATCTGCATCTGAGTTCATCCAAACAGATGGCTGCTGGTGGAGTCCATACTCCTTCTGGGCAGCCCAACAAGCCATGCTGGGGTTTCTTTTCTGACACCAGAGCAGGTTTCTTTCCCCACAGGAGCCCCATTCTTCCCCCCGAACCAGAAGGGAAGGTCCCCTTTCTCTTTTCAGCGTCGGGCAAGAACAACGTTCCATTGACGACGTGAATGGAACGTTTCTTACCCTGGACGCTCTCCCTGCTGTAGACGCGGGGCCCTTTCCTCTGTCCCTTGGCTTCCAAAGACGATGACTCACGTTCTCTTTAGGCAGCCCAGGGGCCCTGATTCCAGTACAAACTGTTGAAGGGAGGGAGGCTGCTTGGTCCAGGGTCTCGAGTCTGGGCTGTTTGACCTGTGATTTTTTTAAAAAATTAATTTTTATTGGCGTATAGTTGCTTTAGTCGCTATTGTGTAGCAGAGTGAATCAGTTATACATACACATATACTCTTTTATAGATTCTTTTCCCATTAAATCATCACAAAATATTGAGCAGAGGTTCCTGTGCTGTATAGTAGGTCCTTATTAGTTATCTATTTTATTTGTAGTGGAGTGGATATATCAATCCCAATCTCCCAATTTATTCCCTTTCCTCTCCCCCTTGGTAACCATAGGCTTGTTTTCTATATCTGTGACTCTATTTCTGTTGTAAATAAGTTCATTTGTACCATATTTTGGGATTCCACCTATAAGCAGTATCATATGATATTTGTCCTGTGATTTCTGACAGGTGCACGTCCTAGAACTTTCCCTGCCTCATTGACCTCCAGGTCTGCCCAAACATCCAGCAGCATCCTCTTCACACTATCTTCCTTCACCTTGCTTCATTTGGAGTTAGAACCCTTAGCATCACCTGGTCCATTTCCATGATCATGGATACAGTCTGGTCTCCGTCGCATGGGAACACAGGTTCCAGGGGAGCAGAGACTCTGTCTTATTTACTGCTGAGTCCCCAGCATCCAGCAGAGAGCCTGGCACACAGTAGGTACTCAAAAAATATTCACTGAATGAATGAATAGATGGCTGAATGCAGGCTGGTTTCCCTCTAACAGCCAGAAAGTGCCTTTCTGACAGGTGGATAACTGGAGGATAGCTGCAGTTGCTCTGGGCTTGCAGGATGGACTGAGGTCAGATCAGCCGACTGACTGGCACGGCCCTTCTGTGGTCTGGCAAGCTAGGGACAGCAAGTTTAGGAGCTGGTCCCTGCTCTCCGAGCAGACACCATTCAGCTGGGCGCCTCGAGACAACACTCACAAAGGACACAGTAAGATGAATCCAGGTGGAGAAGTACAGCGTTGACGGTGGTGGGGACTGCTTGGGGGCAGGTCTGCGGGGAGCAGGAGGCAGGTGACAGAGGGCCCGTTGGCCCTGTGGCCTCGGCCCTTCAGCTGCGTGGTTTCCTGGCTCTCTTGAGCAGAGTGTACCCAGAAACCACGCCGACGTTTCCAGGAAGTGCACACCGACCGCGGTTCTCTGTAGGTTCTTTCCCTCTTCCCTTTCTGTCTCACTGGTTCTTGCAAATTAAAAAGCAAGTCAGGAAGCAATGTTAAAAATAATCAAACCACAGCTAAGGGAAAGAGCTAGCAAAAGAAGAAAAGGGGAGAAAAAAAAAAATCAAGCTGAGTATTATTCCACAGTGCTTCACATCCAGGCCCTGTGATTGTTCATCCTGTGAGACCTGCGGGGGCCTGGGGGAGTTAATGGGCCCACGTGACTTGCCTCTGCCATTACTTAAATGGGCCATAAAGGTTAGCATTGGCTCCCTGGTCACAAGCTGGAAAAAGTCACACTCTGGGGAGGGAAGAGTGTTAATAAAAAGAGAAAACCCACAGCTCCAGTTTCCTACCTTGGAAAGGCTCCTAACTTGTCAGGTTAACTCCTCTCCATAAGCAAAATCAGCTCCAGGCATCAAGGGGTTCTGAGCAGAAGGAAGATCTGAAGACCCCAAGCACAAGAAATGGGGTCCCTGATAACCCCACTCACTAGCCTACCCTGGGGGTGCCTTGAGGGAGGATTGGGAGAGTTTCTGAGAGGCTCTGTACTTCAAGGTTTGGGGCTGGGCAGGGGACAGTAAAGGGTCTGGGGGCTTGGAGAGAGAAAGAGATTAATCTCAGAGGGGGTTCATGGCCATTTCAAATTTTTCAAGGTTTCCAGTATATGAAAAAACAGATGTCAAAACAGGGCCACTGCGGCGTATTTTTAAATACTTACAGTCAACAGATTAGCCCTTTTAATATACAAGCAAATGAGCCAACTGTGTTATTCATAGGCTAAATCCAGGACTTATTAAAAGTAGGAATTCAGAGAGTGCTGTAGGTGGCAAAGACGCACACAGGCCCTGTGTGTGTCTCTGGCAACATCTTCTTTCTATTCTGTCAGCGGATCTCGTTGACACTGTGGGCAACATAGTGACGGATCCTGTCAATACTCTCTTGTTGCAGAACACAGGCTCTAAAACATTCAGGCTCACGAGTTGAAGTGGGCTGGCTTCGTTGCCCCATGGAGTGTGGGATCTTAGTTCCCTGACTAGGGATTGAACCTGCGTCTCCTGCGTTGGAAGGCGGACTCTTAACCACCGGCCCGCCAGAGAGGCCCCTGTCCATAGTCTAAATTTGAGCCCTTCACATAAAAGTGGGGGAACTCTCCTCTCCTCACTCAAGTACTCCGAGAGAGCGATCAAACGACGGCTGTTACATTTGTTATTGCTTGTCCTGCTTTGCTCCCAAGAAGACGCGGAGGGGCCTCCCCTCCGGGCCCCGCCTACAGGCCTGGAGGGTGGGGCGGCCAAGGATGAGTTGGCAGCCTGGTCGCTGGCTCCATGGGGCCTCTCCAAACACCAGGGTTTGTTCAGGACATTTTCTCTGAGTCACTCCTGGTGATAAGCACAGTCAGGAGCCTCTAAGCAAGTCAGGTTTTAGATTCGTACCCTTGGAGGTCTGATTGCAGAATTTGCAAGTTCCTTAACAAACCTTTTGCAGCCTTGACAGAACTGTAGTCGTTCCGGGAGCCAAAGCAGCAGAGACAACGATCAACAGAAGGCGGGACCCAGTGCAGAAGACTGAGGGACGCTTTCTTCTTTGGCTGCATTTTTTCAACCAGTATTTATTGAGCCCCTTCAAAGCGCTGCGTCCCATGCTAAGGGCTGAGGAAACAGTGATGAGCAGACACAGGCCTGGCCCTGAGGACACCCACTGTGTAGTGGGGAGGGTTGGCGGGGGTGGTGGGGCTGGGAACCCGATCGGAAAAACATAAAGCCACTGCAGTAGCCAATGCTCTAAAGGAGAGGTGCATGCATACGTGCTAAGTTGCTTCAGCTGTGTCCACCTCTGTGCGACCTTGCAGACTTGTGTGGCCCTTGCAATAAACCTTGCACTTGTGTGTGTTCAACTGCTTCAGCTGTGTCTGACTCTTTGTGACTATGGCCCGCCAGGCTCCTTGTCCATGAGGATTCACCAGGTAAGAATACTGGAGTGGGTTGCCATGCCCTCCTGCAGGGGATCTTCCTGACCCAGGGATCGAACCCACATCTCCTGCATCTCTTCTACTGCAGGTGGATTCTTTGCTGCTGAGCTACCAGGGAAGCCCCGGGATGAAACTTTCTCTGCTCCAAACCCTGACTTTTCAGTTCGTTTGGCCTCACTGTGTGTTGGGCGAAGGAACTCCGGTTGGATCACAGGGCTTCTGGGTTTCTTGGGGTCTTTATCTTCCTAGCAATGGGAAGTCTCTGAAACGCAGGGAGAGGAGACTGAGAATGCCAGGATCATTTTTGCATTGGGAAAGATCACTCTGGCTGCAGAGCTAACTTTTCTGAAGGTAACTGTTGTGTAAATCCAGTAAGCAGGATCAGTATTCAGTTACTAGAAGCAGAAGCTGGCGCCTTGCATCTGGATCTGGGTTTGAACTCAGCTTCATGCTTCATTTCTGGCCTTGGGCAAGCTGGCACTTCATAGCCTCAGCAACCTCATATATGAAATGGGGACAAAAATACCTCCTTTTGTTGTGACGGTCAAGACAAGTAAATAAATAGCCTTGCTTGAGATACCACAAATTCTCCTTGGGATCTGAGAGAGTAGAAACCTACCTTGATACTATATGGGAAATTAAAAAAGCTAAAATTCAGCAGGTCATATGGACTTTCAGCTTCATTTGGAGAAAGCACTTTGGATGTCACCTGAACTTCACCTTCCTATAGAACGACAGTCTGGAAATACTGACTCCTGATTTTTTAAACAACAACAACACCACCAACACAACAACCACTTATTAAACTGTTTGTACAAGGTGCTGCAGCCACGCCTTCTGATTTTGGTATTTATTAGATGCTAGACCATGGAGAGATGAACAACCAGAAAACATACAAACAGGTGAGCATTACAAATATAGAAACAAATAAGGAAGCCATTGGCTGTGAGTTGAATGCATTTGTTAGTGATGAGTAAGAAAGAGATGCCTGGGTGTCACACTTAGTCGCAGAGGGGTTGTGAATCCTTCTGTCTTGGTCAGTCCAGGACTGGACACTTCAGTACCCTCCTCTCCTAAACAGCCAAGGATCCGGCTGCCTTGGCGTTCCAGCTGATGTTAAGTCAACGGTCTTGTCAAAAAGACTCGGGAGTCAACTTTCTAAGGCTCCCACTCGCTCATGAAGAGACAATGTGATCACCAAGGAGGATGTGAAATATATCAAATACATTTTAAAATTCTTGAGTTTGTAATGACATGGAAAAAACATTGCTCACCACCGCAGGGTGTTAGGAAACCAATATATTATTTTGAAAGTTTGTGAATGAAAAGAAGGAATCAAATAGTCATCCTGCCTTTCTGACATGAACTGTGCTAAACAGTGGCTGAAGGCAAGTTTTCCTTTATACAAAACATTTTCTTTCAGCCAATACATGAAGAAGGAACAACAGAGTTAGAATATCACCATTTTGTAAACTGTAACGGATTAATAAATCTAGACACTAATCATCAAGGGCTATCATCAATGTCATAAAAAGACAGAAAGATATTCCCCTCCTCCTCCCCGGCCCATAATGTACCTCCTGATGGAAGAACACAAAGATAAAATTTGGCCAAAATTAAAAAAAAAAAAATTGAACTGGATACAAGTGAATTAGACCCAACAATGCATTTCTCAGGAAACAGAGGATAGAGAAAAATGTTAAATGATGTAGACAATTGTAAACGACATGATCAAGGGCCCAGTTCCTAAAAGAAATTAATTGAAAGGAAAAAAGATGGTGGGGGAAAAAAAAAAAAAAGAAGATGGTGGGGACTTCCTTGTGGTCCAGTGGTTAAGACTCTAAGCCTCCACTGCAGGGGTCAAAAGTCCAATCAAAGGTCAGGAAAGTAGGATTCTGCATGGTGCAGCCAATAAAATAACATAAAATTAAAAAAAATAAAAAGGAGATGGAGGGGTAACCATAGACTAAAAGAGATTTTACAATATGAGACACATTACTCAATTGCAAGGGGGGGATTCAAATAAACTGTAAAAATCTTTTTTTTAAATATTGATAATTGGAACTTTGAACTCTGATGGGATATATGAGGATTTTAAGGAATCATTAATTTTTCACATGTGCTAATGGCATTCTGAAAGTGTTACTCCTTCAGTCGTGTCTCACTTTTTTTGAACCCATGGACTGTAGTCCACCAGGTTCCTCTGTCCATGGAATTCTCCAGGCAAGAATACTTGAGTGGGTAACCATTCCCTTCTGCAGGTCATCTTCCCAACCCAGGGATCGAACCTGGGTCTCCTGCACTGCAGGTGGATTCTTTACTGTCTGAGTCATGAGGGGAGCCTAAGTTATAAGTTCATTGGCCAATCCAAAATCTGTCAATCCTTTTCTTTTACTATTAAACACATTATTATTACTAGTATTATAGTAATCTGATGTCTCATTTGGTCAACTTGTCCAGTCACTTTCACTGGAGATCTGGAGGCTAGCCTTGGCAATAGGAAACCTGGATTCTAATCTTACTTTCCTATTCACCGGCTGAGGGGACTCTGGACTCTCTGGGTCTCCCTGGATACTCCTTGGGGAAACGAGGGGCAAGGATGATTTTTAATATCCTGCTGGCTGTGGATTCCTGGAGTGATTAAGAGATTTGAGTTCTGCAGTCTGACTGTCTGGGCTAACCCATGTATATCCAAGGGTAAATTTACTTAATACTCTAGAGTGTTGGCTTCCTGATTGTAAGAACCATAAGACTTACCCTTAAGGGATCTTGTGAAGATTAAGTGAGATACATAATGCACTCATTCCATAAATACTGAGCACCCAACCTGCAGCTCTGGGAGGGGCAGGGGGTGGAGCAGAGAAGAAAACATTAGGGTCCAGGTCGTCTGGAGCTTAAACACAGTAAACACTAAAGAAGGAGTGGGATTTTATTTATTTACTTTATAACAGTGGGTCAAAGATGGGGGTCTCTGATAGGATTAAGGGAGTGAGCAGGGCTTGCACTCCCTCAATCTCTTCTAGAGTAGCAGGGACAGGATTTTAAATAGCCAGAGCCATGAAGAAAACACGGCACAACCGTTTAACTGAGGGCGACTTTCCTGAACGTGGACATATTCACGTGAAAATGTCGCAGATCCTCCGGGCTGCGATATTAAGTAGGTTGGTTGGGCTTAGGGAAGTTGCCTGCAGTGGGTGCATGGATGACATAGCCTCCCCCGTGTAGCAGTGGTTTTCAGCCAGGTGGATTTCACCTCCCTCTCCCATGACTCCACATTTAGCAACGTCAGGGAATTTTCGGTTGCCACAACAACACGGCATGGGGTGGGGAAGGTCATTCTGGCATCTAGTGGGTCAAGGCCAGAGATGATGTTCAGTATCCTACACGGCACAGGACAGCCTCCACACCAAGAAATCATCTAGTCCAAAATGCCAACAGAGGCATAGTGGAGAAACCCTGCTCTAGAGTGTACAGCCCCGGCAAGGGTTCCTGACTCAAGAGGGAGCTTGCTGTGTTCGGGATCCAAATGGAAATCCCGCGTGGCTGAGTAGATTAGGATGAAGTGACAGAGGCAGCCTGGGCTAGACGGATGGAGAGCTGTTTAGGACACACGGCGGGGAACTCTGAATTATCCCCAAAGCAGTGGGCAGCCCTTGAACCCCTTCAGGCAGGGGCAGGAAGGCAACCCACGTAACGCGGTTTGCCTGCAAGTGCGGCCGCAGTAACTCCTCCCGGCCAGCAGAGGGCGCTAGCCGACACTTGGCCTCCGGCCGCCCGGGGCGGGCCTCTTCTTGCCGTCCCCCCTTCCTCGTCTTTTCCCCTCAGGAGAAGTCGGGAAGGCGGCGGCGGCGGTTGTCCCACGACCGTCGGGCCGGTTCGCGTGGCCCGTCAGCCCGCGCTCCGCAGCGTGTCCGCGTCGCGCTCAGCCCGGTCGAGTCGAGCCGCAGCGGCCCGGGTCCGGCGCGGGCAGGGCGCGCTGACGGAGGGCGGCGGCCGCGGCCAGGGCGGCCGGTGGGACCGCGGGGTCCCCGGCGCAGCGCCGCCCGGCTCCCGGCCCTGCCGGCCTCCTCGCTCGGCGCCGCGGCCATGGCGGCCAGCGCGAAGCGGAAGCAGGAGGAGAAGCACCTGAAGATGCTGCGGGACATGACCGGCCTCCCGCACAACCGAAAGTGCTTCGACTGCGACCAGCGCGGCCCCACCTACGTGAACATGACGGTCGGCTCCTTCGTCTGTACCTCCTGCTCCGGCAGTCTGTGAGTGCGGGGCAGCCGGCCGGGCGGCCGGCCCTTCCTCGGGCGCGGGGAGCGGTTGGTCAGGCGGGGGGCCTCGCGGGACTCGGGGCCATGGGCAGGGATGCGCTGGGCCCGCGGGGCCGGGGATGCGCTTTCGGTTTTCGCTGGGTGAGGGTCCAGGCCCGGCGGGGATGGGAGGGGGGTGGCTAGCCTTGGTGGCTGGGGCGTGGGCGGGGTCGGGGTCGGGAGAGGGCGCCCGGGGTGAGCATCTCTGGTCCCCGCGGAGCCGGCGCGCACCCGCCTCCCTCGGGCCTCCGCTCTCCCGGGCGCGCCGACCCGATGCAGCTGCAGTGGGAGGACGGGAGGAGGCTGGGAGGGCCTCGCGGGTCCTTTGTGTGCCCCGCCTCTCGGCCGGGGCGCGGCGGTCCCTAGCGAGGCACCTGCTGGGCCCCCGGTAGAGGGTTGGTGGGTAAGGCCGGGGTGGGAGAGAGCAGGGACGCTTAGCCTGTGTGTGTCGTCTCCCCCCGCCCCCGCCCCGATCCAGAGTTCCTAGGACACTGTGAGAAAGCCAGCACTTAGAAATAGTAGCGGGGTTAAAATGTTTTGATGGCAGAGATGGGAATCCTAAGGGAAAAGTTGAGGAGAGGGGAGGGGGTCCGCGTTTAATTGCGGGAGAGGGAGACAGAGAAAGCAGGCGTGAGGTTATGGGCCTTCAGCTTTATGGCCCAAAGAGAGTTTTGAAGAGTTGGGGTAAAGTTTAATGCAAGGTAGGGACTCACTAGGAGCTGTGTCATTGTCCATATGGTGGTGGTGGTATCTGTAAGATTTCTCCGTCAATACCCAAGTGTCCTGGCTGTACACAGAAACGAGAAGAGATGGAAAGACAGTATTGTTTCAGGAAAAGGGAGACTGCCGTCTTGAATTACTGGGATGGTTTATATTTGTTCCTCTTTTCTTCATTAAGCTGCTTTTTTCTATTAAGATTTTTGTTGCTGAGATTGAGGGGTTTTTTTTTTTTTTTTTTGAGAGTTTGCAGTTGATTTTGGAACTAAGTTGCTTTTATACACTAAATTGTCTTGTAGTAAGTTACCAACGAAGGGGTAATTACTAAATGGTCTTAAAACCTTTGTTGTATCAAACATCTACTTAAGTTCTTTCTCTTGTTCCATTCTTTGAAGTCAATTATTTGGTCTCCCCCTTCCCCTCCGGAAACTTTGTAAGATTAATCTTGAGGCAAAGTGTATAATATGTGAGAAAACTTGATTTTTTTTTTTTTTAAACATGTAAGTAATGTATGATTTTTCGTCTTCCTAAGTTGGGCAAAGATGCATCATTAGTCTTCCATGATGGTTATTTCTTTAACATATTTATTGGGTGCCTACTAGTTTCTCTGTAAAGCCTTGGGGAGTGCTGATGAATAGAGCAGTCTTTTGTTCTCTTGGTGCTTACATTCTTATTCTTGTTGGGGAGATGGTAACATAGTAATCAAATGAGAAAAATGTCAGGGGCAAGAGTACACTGAAATAGTAAGATAGGAGGAGAGACCTTCTCTGAGAAGTCCCTTTTAGATTGTAGGATCAAGAAAGCACTCTGAGAAGTTGATAATTAGTGATGTTATTGAATTACAACAGAATCCTAGAGCTGGGTAGTGTTTAGGAGATAGTCTGGTTCATTGTTTTCATTTACAAATAAAAACTTAGTTTGTGGGCAACTTTGGTTTTAAAACAACTTAAGCTATAGTCCAGTTTGTTTTGAGGGTAGTACTTGACTTTTTGCATAGTAAGTATGCTGTGTTTTTACTTAACACAAGGTCCTTTAATACATTTAAAGTATTTGATTTGAAAAAATGTTCAGTCTTATCACTTTATGGCAAATAAATGGGGAAAAACAGGAAACACTGGCAGATTTTATTTTCTTGGACTCCAGAATCACTGCGGACAGTGACTGCAGCCATAAAATTAAAAGATGCTTGCTCCTTGGAAGAAAAGCTATGACAAACCTAGACAGCGTATAAAGTGGAGACATCTCTTTGCAGACCAAGATCCGTATAGTAAAAGCTATGGTTTTCCCAGTAGTCATATAGGCATGTGAGAGTTGGACCATAAAGAACTGATGCTTTATGAAGCATTGATGAAGACTTGATGCTTTCAAATTGTGGTGCTGGAGAAGACTCTTGAGAGCCCCTTGTACAGGAGGGAGATAAGACTAGTCCATTCTAAAGTATATCAACCCTGAATATTCATTGGCAGGACTATTGCTGAAGCCCTAATAACTTTGGCCACCTGATGCGAAGAGCCAACTCATTGGAAAAGACCCTGATGCTGGGAAAGATTGAGGGCAGCAGGAGAAGGGGGCAACAGAGAGTGTGAGGTATCGACTCAATGGACATGAGTTTGAGCAAACTCCAGGAGATAGTGAAGGATAGGGAAGCCTGGTGTGCTGCAGTCCACAGGATCAGAGTCAGACATGACTTAGTGACTGAACAACAACAATGTATATACTTACTCTTCTGGATTTCTGACTTTTCTGTGTATCTGTTTATAAGTATGAATTTATTGCTGCAAATGTGTAATATGAAGAATTATTTACAGGTTTCTTTCTAGAGTGTTTGCATTTCAGAAACATTATATATGGGAGGTTATCTCATTATACATGCCAATTATTCACTTTAATGGAATTTTTAATGTGTAACAGGTAGGACTCCGTATCTGTTTAGTCATAAATCTGCAAATATTTATTGCTTGACCTGTTTCATGTACTGTGGGAGGCACTGGACCTGTTGGGATCCCACTGTATTTCAGGTGCTTGCATTCCCAGTATGGAAACAGTTACAGTATAGTAATATTTCATTTCTTTGAATGAGCTATCCCTGAAATATATAGATGAATAGGAAAAGCCTCACAGAAGACTTGATGGCTGAGCCTTTGACCACCTGGTGGTGAGCCTTTGGTCTCACCTTTAAAGATGAGAGCCACATGGCAGTGGCTTCATGGAGTGAAAGAACCAGTACTAATGCTTAGGAGCTGGATAAGCTTGGGTTTGAATCCTGGCTCAACTTGTTAGCTGTGTCGTATTGAGAATGTCACTCAGCCTCTAAATTTTCTCATGTTTGAAAAGGCAAGGATGAAGTTTACCTTATACATTTTGGGTGTAGGTTAGTTTTCAATATTAGAGATACTGTTTGTCTGACATCTCCCATGACTCCTGGGATATATATTACTAATAGCTGCCCAGTAGGTGAGAGGCATTATTGACGAAGCGGACAGGACATTCCATGAGCAGGGAATGATATATGAAAGATGATAAAATGAGAAGCACCTTTATAAGAAAATTTATCAATTTGGATTCTTTAGATTTAACTCAGTGTGACTGAAGTTGGTTTAAAAATATGAGGGGAATGTATTGTTTGTCTTTAAGTGAGACTTTATCCTCTAGTTTAAGGATGTTGCCTAGATTTCCCTCATTCAAAGATGGCTGCTCCCAGCTGCCTTAATTTATAACACTGTTACAACTTTACCAGAAATCCTACAATTCATTCTGGATTAGGTTAGGTCATTTGATTGCATAGAACCACTACCCTCATTGGATATGTTGTATGATGATGTTATTGGAATAACAAAGATCCCAAATAGAATTCCCAAATCAGAAATCTGGGATCCTTGGGAAGGAAAGACTGGATCCCAGATCAAACGTCTATTCAGAAATTCTGAGAGAACAATAATTCCTGAGGATTTTTTTCTTTGAAAAGCAATAATATAGGAAAATACTTCAAGAATAATAGCTACTGAGTTTAATGATAATTATATCTTTGATACTTAGATGACATGCTGTAATGGAAGGAATATGAATTATGGAGTCAGATTTTGACTCTACCACTAGCTTTGTGACTTGAAAGTGAAAGTTGCTCAGTTGTGTCCAACTCTTTGCGACCCCATGGACTGACTATACAGTCCATGGAATTTTCCAGGTCAGAATACTGGAGTGGGTAACCTTTCCCTTCTCCAGGAGATCTTCCCAACCCAGGGATTGAACCCAGGTGTCCTGCATTGCAGGCAGATTCTTTACCAGCTGAGCCACAAGGGAAGCCCAAGAATACTGGAGTGGGTAGCCTATCCCTTCTCCAGGAGATCTTCCCAACCCAGGGATTGAACCCAGGTGTCCTGCATTGCAGGCAGATTCTTTACCAGCTGAGCCACAAGGGAAGCCCAAGAATACTGGAGTGGGTAACCTTTCCCTTCTCCAGGAGATCTTCCCAACCCAGGGATTGAACCCAGGTGTCCTGCATTGCAGGCAGATTCTTTACCAGCTGAGCCACAAGGGAAGCCCAAGAATACTGGAGTGGGTAGCCTATCCCTTCTCCAGCGGATCTTCCTGACCCAAGAATCGAACTGGGGGTCTCCTGCATTGCAGGTGGATTCTTTACCAACTGAGCTATTAGGAAAGCCTAGCTTTGTGACTTAGGTCAAAGTATTAAGCAAAGGCAAAGTATTGAGCAAGATCACTATGTGTGGGTTGGCCTGGATTCATCCCCTCAGCTTCTTTATTTGTGATAAGAGGGTGATAAGATACAGCTTAAGGTTGTTCAGAGGATTAAATGGTACACTTCAATGAATATTAATTGAGCATATATCATTTTTGAGCATGGGGCTAAGCAGGGGATACACATACATGAATTGAGGCATGTTAGCTGTCTTTCAGAAACTTTGATGTGCCTAGAAAATGCTGATACACAATAAATGGTATCTGCTATTATGAATTTTAAGATAGTCACATGCCTTTTTATTAATTATTTAGCAATATCTTTGTTAAATAAATTGAACAAGTATCTTGTTATTATTATTAGACTCAGAGCTAATTTTTTATTTCCTGTGTTTTTTTTTTTTTTTTTTCTCGGATGATTGCACTCTGTGCTTGTATGATGCTTATTTAAAATATGTAACTGAATTAGGATTGTGAAACTTTAAAATAGACTTCAGATTTAGGTATATTAAATTGTCACTGAGGTAGAAAGGGGGTGTTCTAACAGATTGATTTGTCATTCTTCCTGCTTCTATCTATGAAACTATTTAGACTTATAAATGGCACTCCATTATAGCCAACATAAAGTATTGCCTTCATGTTAATGAACTTACAGTTGATATAAAGACTAGGTTTAGACCAAATTATTTATTTTGTGGAGATTGTTAGCATTAATTAATTGGTAAATAATATAAGAATTGTTCTATCCTTAAAAAATGATTGATTTACTTTTCAGAGAGAGTTTAGATAAAAATAAAAAACAACATTTGAGAAACATCTAGTCCAGCTGCTTAATACCAGCCCTTTTATGTAGATAGTGCATTGAAACTTGGAATTTCACAGGTGGATAAATGTAAACGGATAGTAGCTTATACTCAATTTTGTGTGCTTTTTGAGTCTTATGATGAATCTTTATTAATAAGAATTTTTACTTTAAAATGAAAGTTGGGCAGTTGAAAAGAGGCATTTATTTTTATATATTCACTAGTATTTGAGTAGATTGAATCAAATATCCTTTTGGACCTCTGTGTATAATATTCAGAACCTCATGGATGTCACAAGGGGCAGTTTACATCCTTAATTCCCTTTTCACTTTTTTTTTTGGTACACTAGCATGGGTACATTCAGTGAAATACTTTGACTGTAGTACAATTTCAGTTTAAGTGTGAAAGCTATTTTGATAACTTTTTCAATTGTGAAGGGCAGAGTTGTTTTTTTTTTAAGTAAATATTCATTAAGTCCAGGCACTAGTACATGTATCCAGGGGATACAAAAAGTATTTAAATGAAAAATAAGATAATAAATACTAGCTGCAATTACTAAGTACTCACTCTTGTGTCAGGCATTATTCTAGTAACAGTCATAAAGAAAAGTACTGTAATCCTTCACAACTTTAAATTGTAAAGTTAGCTTACACTCTAATGCTTATGGTAAATTCTTGTGAATTCTGTATTTGGGGGATTTAAATGGTGGATTTTACTTCATTGGATATTAAAGGGCAGGACAGGTAGTTTATTAATGTATTGTGTATTTTTGTGTTTTATAGTTATGTCATGCTTTTCTTTAAATTGTAGTTTTAGCTAGCTTCAAATGTCTGCTCTTTGAATTTCTTCAGAAACTATTGTTATGTGTTTTAAGTGTGATGGGTTATGGTGTGATTGATTCTGATATTGATTCTTTTGAATTTGGCACGTCTGTCCTGTCAGGAATTAATTACTTTGCTATTTTCTGTGTTTGAACTGTAATTAAAACCCCTCATCCTATGTGTTCAGGTTTGATAGTAGTTAGATTTATCCAAAAAGGCAGTGAAAAAAGACAGTGATAGTCATTAGGTTTATCAAAAAAGACAATCATTAAAAAACAAATTTCATTCACATTCAGTAATACATATAATAAAGTTAGTTCAGATCTAAAAAAAAAACAAAAAAAAAACATACACACAGATAAAATTTAGGTTTTTGAATTTTAGCATGTAATTGTTAATTTGCCAGAGCGTTATGTATAGCACCTAGGACTTTTCTTTGAATATGGTTCCACTGATGAGATTTTTGTCCCATTGATATAACTTAGACTCAGTTTGTGTTATAAAAGATTTTTAGAATTTTAAGCTACTCTTAAAGCAGTTTGAGTGCTAAATTGTTCTAGATCTCTTTTCAGCTTAGATGTTTTACATTTCTTGTCTACAGTTGAGTAACAGCTTTTCATAGTGACTATTTGGTGGAGTTTTTAAAATACTTCATTTTCATGGAAACAATTACTCAAGTGTGATTGTTTTATATAATGTTTAATTAAACTATATATCTGCCAAATAGAGCTTCCCTGTTGGACCAACCACCTGCCAGTGCAGGAGACTCAGATTCTTTTCCTGGGTGGGAAGATCTCCTGGAGAAGGAAATGGCAACCCACTCCATGTATTCTTGCCTGATAAATCCATGAACAGAAGGAGCCTGGCAGAAGAGCCTGGACAGAAGGTCCACAGTTCTCAGAGTTGGAGATGACTTAGCGACTGAACAACAAAAACCTGCCCGATCCTGTCCCCAGTGAATATAGTTTAGTAGTGTTTGGAACGCTCTGCTGCTGCTGCTCAGTCGCTGCAGTGTGGCCGACTCCGCGCGACCCATAGACAGCAGCCCACCAGGCTCCCCCGTCCCTGGGATTCTCCAGGCAAGAACGCTGGAGTGGGTTGCCATTTCCTTCTCCAGTGTTTAAAAGTGAAAGTGAAGTCGCTCAGTCATGTCCGACTCGTAGCGACCCCATGGACGGCAGCCTATCAGGCTCCTCCTTCCATGGGATTTTCCAGGCAAGAGTACTGGAGTGGGGTGCCTTCTCCGTGAAACAATTCTAGATAAGCATCAAACTCAGTTGAAAGGAGCTAGAGATAGGACCTTCTAGCATGAATGTTCATTGTGGAATAAGCGTTTGCTGTAGGTTTTTGAGCAGGAAAGATAAACGTGGATTCATTCAGCAAACTGATTGAGAGAGACTCTTCTTAAGTGTTGTGAGCACGTCCTGTCTTGGTGTCCTTTGGCACCCAAGGGATGGTGACATCGTTTGACCTTAACTTGCTACCACGGCATTTTTATATTGCTTGTGTATGTTCTTCTTTCATAAGTCTATGAATTTGGTTCAGTGTGCTTGTAAGCACTTTGACCTTTAATCAGTTTCGAAGTAGTGGTTGTATCACTTATCTAATTAAATTTATATTAAAATTTTAAATATTAGTGAGTTGTATTACAAATAAAAAGAGTTAAAGCATTCTTTTAAGGAACTTGCTGGCCTCTGGACCCCAATTTAAATATTTTGCCTCAAAAAAAATATTTTGCCTCTTTAGAAACTTCTGTATCTAGTTTCAGTACACTCTGGAAAATAAGCAAATACTCAGAGTGATAATTTTCTGTCTTTTCTGTACAACATGTATAATGTTTACATTCTTAAGAAGCTTCTGTGGAAATATTCAGTACTAGGTGCCATTATCTTCTTGTTTTTTTCCCCACTCAGTAATGCATTTCCCAGTCCACCTGATCAAATCGATGGTTGTCTAGGAACATATACCTTGGATTACTCTAATGTATATTAAAAAAATAAATCGTTCATAACTTTGGGTACTTTGTTTAATAGGTTCCTCCAGACATCCTTTTCAGCCTCACTCAGGAGAGCTGTTGCCCTAAAAACACCTGCTTGGACATGATTAGAATGAAATTTATTAACTTAGAGGAGGGGTGGGAACCTTATTTGAATTGTTCTATATGTGGGGAATGAATTTTTTGTTTTTTTTGTTTTTAAGTTAGAATGTATTTTTCCAAAGACTCCTGCGTCTCCTTTTGGAGACATGGTCTCCTTTTGATTGGTATCATAACTGACTTTTACAGGGAAGGAAGTCATAATTACTCTTTTATTCCAGTTGCTTAGCTTAAGAGATGAATTAACAAACTGGAGCATGGTATAAGAAAATTGATTAGGATGGTAAGGAGATTTGAAATTCTGAATGAGCGGGATATCTCCAGGGACCAGAAGTATGTTAGCTTAAAGAAGAAAAAACTAGGGAGTCGGGGTACAGAGCTGTACATGTGGTCACTATCTTTGAGTAATTTAAGGCCTTTATGCAGAAGAGCTTCCCTGATACTTCAGTTGGTAAAGAATCTGGCTGCAATGCAGGAGACCCCAGTTCGATTCCTGGGTTGGGAAGATCCCCTGGAGAAGGGAATAGGCTACCCACTCCAGTATTCTTGGGCTTCTGTTGTGACTCAGCTGATAAAGAATCCTCCTGCAATGTGGGACACCTGGGTTTGATCGCTGGGTTGGAAGGATGCCCTGGAGAAGGGAAAAGCTACCCACTCCAGTATTCTGACTTGGAGAACTCCATGGACTGTATAGTTCATGGGATCTCAAAGAGTTGGACAGGGCTGAGCCACTTTGACTTTCTCTGCAGAAGAGGTAATAGGTTTTATTCTGTAGTTCAGTTCAGCCACTCAGTCGTGTCTGACTCTTTGCGACCCCATGAACCGCAGCACACCAGGCCTCCCTGCCCATCACCAACTCATGGAGTCTACCCGAACTCATGTCCATTGAGTAGATGATGCCATCCCACCATCTTATCCTCTGTCGTCCCCTTCTCCTCCTGCCCTCAATCTTTCCCAGCATCAGGGTCTTTTCAGATGAGTCAGCTCTTCACATCAGGTGGCCAAAGTATTGGAGTTTCAGCTTCAGCATCAGTCCTTCCAATGAACACCCAGGACTGATCTCCTTTAGGATGGACTGGTTGGATCTTCTTGCAGTCCAAGGGACTCTCAAGAGTCTTCTCCAACACCACAGTTCAAAAGCATCAATTCTTCGGCACTCAGCTTTCTTTATAGTCTAACTCTCACATCCGTACATGATCACTGGAAAAACCATAGCCTTGACTAGACAGACCTTTGTTGCCAAAGTAATGCCTCTGCTTTCTAATATGCTGTCTGGGTTCTGTAGAGGGAGATACAAGACCAGGTATGGAAGTCATAGTGAAACATACACGTTTAGGAGAAGAAGAGGGATTTTTCTTGTAGTGTCAGCTTCTAAAAATTCTTATTCTTGCCCCATTTTTTGGTTAAATTTTGCAAGATCTTTGATGGGGGAAGTAAGAAAGTCAGCAGAACTAATAATGTGGGAAGATGGGAAAACTTCCTTATTTCTCTCTTCAAGCCTTTATCTCTTAATGAATCTTGGTGGCTCTGACTTGGAACAGTTGTGTTCAGAGGTATTTCTATAAAAGAAATGGCTGGTGTCTAATAGAGTCTTGATATTTTTGAAATATGAGAAATTTGAAGTTTAAAAAAATTCCTCACATTTTCTAGAAATGTTTTTTCTTCAGTTAAAGAATACAGTGTGTGTATGTGTCAAATTTCATTTTGAAGGGAAAGAACTATTTTCCATTTTTTATGTTTACTTTTTGATTTTAAGTTTTATAAAAAAAATACTTGCACATAGTTTAAAAAGGCTTATAGTGAGCAACAGCAGTCACCTCTTCCCTTTCCCCGTTTCTGTTTATCATGGACAGTCTGTTCCCTTCTGTTTTTTACCTTTGTATTTCTAACTAACATGCTTAGAGCTTTTTTTTTTTTTTCCCCCAACTTTGGCTTCTCTGTTCTGCGAGAGTGAAGATAAGGCTTTGGCTCTCTTAACACTCCTCTCACTTTTCATGTGTACTCTGCGTCTACTCCTTCAATAGACTGCACAGTTTTGGTTAAATCACTATTAAGTATTTACCTTATTGCATCATGTACATACTGTCTCAACTAAGTCCTATAGTATGTTACTATTATGTACATACTGTCTCAGCTAAATCCTATAGTATGTTACTATTATGTACATACTGTCTCAGCTAGGTCCTACAGTATGTTACTATTACATACGTACTGTCTCAGCTAAGTCCTACAGTATGTTACTACTACATTTTCTTTCTTATACAGACTTTTCTCCCTGAAGTTTATAATTGTCTAGGTTTCTTCATTTGCTTTGTTTTCCATGTGGATTTCATTAATATATCTCCACATAAAATTATCTCTGGCTGCGGTATGCACCTTTTTTATAGTATGATCAGATGTGTTAGATACTGGGTGCTTCTGTCATTTTGATTTGGAAATAATGGTCTCTAGGCCTGCTGTGCAGCTGTCGTCTTTGGACTTTCTTCTTCTACCTTCGTTCTGGAAATTCCCATCATGCCTAACCTATGTTGAAACCTCTTTTTCCAGGATCCCCACATTTCCGTTAGCCTCTGGATTAAAGGTTAATGGGAGATCATTTTTGAGATCTGCATTGCTGAAAATGTCTTATTCTGCTGTCAGGTTAAAATTAATACTTTGTCTACATTCACAAAGGTGAAAATACCCTTGGAGTTTTTAAGACATTGTTTCATTGTCTTTAAACCTTCAGTATTGCTGTTGAGAAGTTTGATGCTATTCTTACTACTCATTCTCTGTGCCCCATTTTCCACTCCCTCTTTGGGAGTATATATAATCTTTCTATCCATGGTTGTTTTTCTAGTTCATAGATATTCTTTCTCCAGTTTTCTTTTTGGGGAGTAAAAAAGTCTGACTGTCATTCTAGGTGTCAGGTTGAGGGAGGGGACTGGGGACATAGAATCTATTATTGTTCAGTGTGTAGAGTCTCAGATAAGCCTCCAAGTTTTGGCATAATACCCAGTAGCAGTCCTCAGCTGTGCCAGAGTGTATTTTGTATAGGCTCTCCAGATTAGATAAGCAGTTAGATAGCATCACTGACTCAATGCACATGAATTTGAGCAAACTCTGAGAGGTCGGGGAGGATGGAGGAGCCTGGTGTGCTGCAGACTGCGGGGTCGCAGAGAGTCAGACACGATTTAGCGGCTGACCTACAACCACCACCATTGCAGGTTAAACTGCCCTACCTGGGATTTGGTACGTGTGCGCGCTCAGTTGCTTCAGTCGTGTCTGACGCTTTGAGATCTTACAGACTGTAGCCCGCCAGGCTCCTCTGTCCATGGGATTCTCCAGGCAAGAATCCTGGAGTGGGTTGCCACGCCCTTCTCCAGGGGATCTTCCTGACCCAGGGATCAAACACGGATCTTCTGCATTGCAGGCAGATTCTTATCCGCTGAGCCACTGGGGAATAGTCTTTTGGAAGGAGGGAAATTGGAAATCTAATTTTGAGCCTACATAAATCCCCCAACTTGTAACTTGATTGATTTTGTGACTCTTTTAAGGGTTCTGTGGTGGGAGTCCGTCTTCTAGTTGGCTTCTCCCACCTCTCCAGGAACTTCATTTTAGCTTTCTTTACTCTGCATAGTCAGTTACTGCTGGTATTTATTTTCTATATTTTTGCTATGCCTTTGGGTTCCCTCCTTGTTTTCTGTTCCTCTCTTTGTGGTTTAATGACTTTTTATTCCTTTGCTATCTTTTCAGTAGGGTTTAGAGAGGTAGTCAAGACATTCTTGAGTTTTGTCCACTTTTAACAGGAATGCCTTAGGTTTAAATTGTTACCTGAGTAGTATTAGGTTCTTGCCCTAAATGTTACAAGGACCTTACAGTGTAGTGTTGCTGGCTTTTAAAAATAAAAACCCCAAATAGCAATTATGGTTTGCACCATGGGTGTGTGTGTGGGGGGGCGATGTGTGTCTGTGTATGTGTGTGTATTTTCAGTGTTTTACAGTTGAGTTCCAGATAAACTAATATCTGGACTATCTAATATATACAGATCTTGGTATCAAAAGTCTGTAGATTTTTGGTAACCTGTTAAAGGCATCTTCTATTTGTTGTAGATTTTAAATGTATAATTTATATAATACAGAACATTTATATACAGTATTTTTGCTCCATAAGATTGGGATAGATTTAAATGTCAAATTGGCGTTCTTACTTAATGCCAATATTAACAAACCACTTAAATTTCCACAGCCTAATGAAATATTTGAACCAGCTTTTCCTCCAGCAGGAGAAAAGCAGTGAATAAAACTAGCTAAATAAGCTTTCTTACTTATTCATCCAGCACACATTGTTTTTTGAGTTGAACAAATGGCTATTTGCAAGATTGTTTGAGGCATAGTTAAGAGTAACATACTGGTGGACATATGGAATGAGTCACACCATCTGGTTGCAGTCATACCTGGGTGGTGGTCCTTAAAACTGAAACTCTTGGGGATCTGCATATGACTTAATTATGCTGCAAAAACATATTGGGCTCCACCAGTAGATGACTTTGAAACTTCTTGAAGCCAATTAAGTGGCAAACATGCTTTCAAAATATCAATACTGCTGTTATTAAATGAGTCACTATTTTTTTTTTTTTTGCACTAAACTGGAGACTTAAAATGTGTATTTTAGGATCCAGAATGGGTGGTACTTCAGTATTGGCACTGTAAAAATGATGTGGTTTATTTGCGTAACACTTTGATTCAATAGTTATGACTAATGTCATTACAGTAAAGTGTTTTATAAACGCTGGATTCACATGATAGCTAAACTTGGCTTAGCAAAAAACGGGGAACCAGCTTTTAGGAGTTTATCCTGAAAATAACTAGATATATTAATAATTCAGTTTTGGTTACTTGAGGATTTCATTCATTTAAATAAATAATCAGATTTGGTAGATGGAGAAGGGAAGGTGGTCTGCCAATGAAAAAATGTAGTTTGTGTGAAAATTGTGGTTACTGTAGATAGTAACATGGAATCTTAAGTTGGTATACATTAAAAGCAACTTTTTTGTTGTGTAATTCTCAAGAGTCTTAACATCTGTATAGATGCTTGTAACTACCACCACGAGCAGAACATGGAATGGTGCCTGCATGCCCAGTTGTGACCCTATGGACTGTAGCCCACCAGACTCCTCTGGGATTCTCCAGGAAAGAATACTAGAGTGGGCTGCCATGTCCTCTTCCAGGGGATCTTCCTGACTCAGGGATCAAACCTACATCTCTTATGTCTCCTGCATTGGGAGGCAGATTCTTTACCACTGTGTGTGTGTGAGTCTGACTCTTTGGGAACCCATGGACTATAGTCGCCTGTCGGGCTCCTCCGCGCACCACCCATATAGTTGCTGGGCACATTGCAAATTCCAATTTTGCTTTTTGGAACTTCGTGGAATTGTTTTTTTCCATATTTTTGATCTTCAGTTGGTTGAGTACCTGGATGTAGAATCCAGGGGCACAGAAGGCCAATTATACGTTTCTTTAGTGAAGATCTCCTGGGGGTAAACTTCAGTTTTTTAATATGAAATTATTATTTTGTCTTACACTTCAGAGATATTTTTGCTGGATTCACAACTGTTAATTTTTAGTTTTTTAAAAACTTCCTAAAGACCTTATTCCACTATTTTCTGGTTTTCACTGAGAAGTCTTTCCAGTCAGATTTCATTTCCTTTGTCTTTCTGATTGATTTTAAGGTGTTCTCTTTATCTTTGATATTTTACCCAAATGTTTCTAAGTATGAATTTTATTTGTGCTGATTTTAATAAGCTATGCTTCCTATATTTGTAGATGCATGACTTTCATTGGATCGTAAAAATCTCAGCTATTAGCTCTTTAATATTGCTTGTCCTTTGTTGTTTGGTTTCTTTCTTGCAAAAGCAAGAGTACTGATTGCACCTTTTAGTAGTGTCCCCCCACCCTGATTTTTTTTTTTTTTAATCCTTGTCTTTTCTATCTCCTTGTGCATTTGTGCTGCCTTCTGGGCTATTTCTTTCTGTTTTCTCATTCCCCAAATCTCTCTTCTGGTATGTTTAATTTGCTCTTTAACTAATTTGTTAAATTTTTGATTTCCACATTTATAAATTTTCATTTCTAAAAGTTCTGACTTTTAGATTTACCAGTTTATTCTGATAATTTCATATTTCCTGTTCATTTTTACTCCACCGTTTAACATTTCCCAAATGCTATGTTTACTTTATATTTTGTATTTGATAAATCCAGTAGCTAAAGTCATGGGAAGAGGTGGCATAAATCTGTTTTCTACTGTCTCAAGCTCAGTAGTGATTTGTTATTATGTGATGATTTTTATTGTAGTCTTATCTTTTATTGAACTTAATATTTCCAGATCCTCATAGCATAATTTATAAATTAGAAATGCATTTTTCTTGAGAGGATTTACATATTCTTCTGCTGGGATTTAGGGATACTGCCACCCTGAAGCTGCTTAATTCTTCATCCAAAATCTTGGGTTTAATAGGAATAGCTCAGGATTACCTCTCATTGTCTTGGCTATTGTTGTATCTGCCTTCTGAACAATACTGAATATTTTGTATAACATAGGCCACTCTTCTAGTTTCAGTTCACTTTTACTTTTAATCTTTGCTTTTTTTTTTTTTGTGAAGGGGGAGTACTTTGAGATTTATTAGAAGTGTTAACAATTAGGATTTTTCTAGAAATATCAGCAATTAGGGTTTTTCTTCTTCTTTTTTTTTTTTTTTTTTAGTAGTCTATAAAGTTATCATCTTTTAGCAGAGGAACCTTTTCAAAAATGGCTGCCATACTGTTGTAAGTAGAAATTAATGAGATTAGATATGCAAAGTGCATGCCAGTCTAGAAACTTTATAGATATTAATTTCCTTCTGTCTTACTAAGTTTTTTTTCACCTCTTAGTTTGTATAAATGTGCTTAATAGCATATACATATATATTTTTCTGGACACTTGGCTTAATCTTTAAAGGATTTCTATTTTTTGTTATGCTGGAAATAGTAAATTTATGGGAAAATTAAAATTATTGTTTTATATTGTTGCAGGAAGGGGGACTCCTTCCAGGGCCCGAAACTGGGCTCTTGTCTAACACTCGGAAATGAATTGTCCGAGGAGACACATGCTGTCAAAGCAAGAGATTTTATTGGGAAAGGGCACCCAGGTGGAGAGCAGTAGGTAAGGGAACCCAGGAGAACTGCTCTGCCACGTGGCTCGCACTCTTGGATTTTATGGTGATGGGATTAGTTTCCGGGTGGCTTTGGCCAATCATTCTAATTCAGAGTCTTTCCTGGTGGTGCACGCATCGCTCAGCCAAGATGAATGCTAGCGAGAGGGATTCTGGGAAGTGGATGGACAGGCAGGGTCTCCTCTCTACCTTTCCTGAACTCTTCTGGCTAGTAGTGGCTTATTAGTTCCCTATTCCTTATCAGGATCTTCTGTCATAAAACAACTTATGCAAATAGTTACTATGGTGCCTGGCCAGGGTGGGCAGTTTCAATCAGTGTGCTTCCCCTAACAGGTAGAGGCCAGGGATGCTGCCCTACATCCTATAGGGCACAGGGTGATGTGCCTCATGTGCCTCGTGGTGGTTCTCTGGCCTGAAATGTCAGTAGTGCCTGGTTTAGAGAAGTGCGTGCTCAGTTGCTTCAGGCATGTTCAACTCTTTTGTGACCCCATGAACTGAACTCACCGGGCTTCCCTGTCCATAAGCAAGAATACTGGAGGTGGTTGCCATTCCTTTCTCCAGGGGATCTTCCTGACCCAAGAATCGAACTCACAATTCCTTTTATTTCCTGCACTGGCAGGCAGGTTCTTTACAGCTAATGCCAGCTGGAGAGAAGTGAGGTGAATGTAAATTGTTGATGCTGGTAGCTGTATTTGGGAGGAGAGTTTTCCAGGTATTTTAGAAAAACTGAAAGATAGCCTTAAGAAGGAAAACTTCTTGCTTTTTTTTTTTTTGGTAATTCTTCAGCACAGACATTTACATTCATAAAGTCAATACTAAAAGTACAAATTTTTTGACTACTACTAGTTAATTGAATTGTTTACTATTTTCTGCTGGTTTTTTTTCCCCCCTGTACAGAATAATACAAATTCACTGTGGAAAACTTGGAGAGAATAGAAAATTATATATAGGAAAAAAAATTCAATTCCATAATCTGTAAACAAAGACTATTAACATTTTGGAGTATTTAGTTTGTTTTCTTTGCAGATATTTTTAATATAGTTTTGAGAATATAGTTATACAGTTTGGCTCAGCAGTAAAGAGTCCCCCTGCCGCTGCAGGAGATGCAAGTTCTGTCCCTGGGTCCGGAAGATCCCCTGGAGTAAGAAATGGCAACCCACTCCAGTACTCTTGCCTTGAGAACCCCATGAACAGTATGAAAAGGCAAAAAGATAGGACACTGAAAGATGAGCTCCCCAGGTTGGTAGGTGCCCAGTATGCTACTGGAAAAGAGTGGAGAAATAACTCCAGAAAGAATGAAGAGACGGAGCCAAAGTGAAAACAACACCCAGTTGTGGATGTGACTGGTGGTGGAAGTAAAGTCTGATGCTGTAAAGAACAATATTGCATAGGAACCTGGAATGTTCATGAATCAAGGTCCATGAATCAAGGTAAATTGCAAGTGGTCAAACAGGAGATGGCAAGAGTGAACATCAACAGTTTAGGAATCAGTGAACTAAAATAGACTGGAATGGGTGAGTTTAATTCCGATGGCCATTATATATACTACTGTAGGCAAGAATCCCTTAGAAGAAATGGAGTAGCCCTCCTCGTCAACAAAAGTAGTACTTGGATGCAATCTCAAAAATGACGATGATCTCCATCGGTTTCTCTTCCATTAAATATCACACTAATCCAAGTCTATGCCCCAGCCACTAATGCCGAAGAAGCTGAAGTTGAATGGTTCTATGATGACCTATAAGACCTTCTTGAACTAACACCAAAAAAAGATGTCCTTTTCATCATACGGACTGGAATTCAAAAGTATGAAGTCAGGAGATACCTGGAATAACAGGCAAGTTTGGCCTTGGAGTACAAAATGAAGCAGGGCAAAGGCTAGCAGAGTTTTGCCACGAGAACTCACTGGTCATAGCAAACCCCTCTTCCAACAACACAAGAGATTACTCTACCCATGGCCGTCACCAGATGGTCAATACCAAAATCAGATTGATTATATTCTTTGCAGCTAAAGATGGAGAAGCTCTATACAGTCAGCAAACACAAGACTGGGAGCTGACTGTGGCTCATGTCATGAACCCCTTATTGCCAAATTCAGACTTAAATTGAAGAAAGTGGGGAAAACCACTAGACCATTCAGGTATGACCTAAATGAAATCCCTTACAGTTTAAGTGACAAATAGTTTCAAGGGATTAGATCTGATAGAGTGCCTGAAGAATTATGAACTGAGGTTCCTGACATTGTACAGAAGGCAGTGATCGAGACCATCCTCAAGAAAACAAAGTGCATAAAAAGGCAAAATGGTTGTCTGAGGAGGCCTTACAAATAGCTGAGAAAAGAAGACAAGCTAATGGCAAAGGAGAAAAGAAAAGATATACTGTTGTGAATGTAGAGTTCCAAAGACTAGCAAGGAGAGATAGGAAAGCCTTCCTCAGTGATCAATGCAAAGAAACAGAGGAAAACACATGCGAGGATGGACACAGTAAAGGACAGAAACTGTATGGGCCTAACAAGCAGAAGCTATTTAGGAAGGGGTGGTGAGACTCCAAAGAAGAGCTATACAAAAAAAGATCTTAATGACCCAGTTAACCACGATGGTGTGATCACTCACCTAGATCCAGACATTCTGGAGCAGGAAGTCAAGTGGGCCTTAGGAAGTATCACTATGAGCAAAGCTAGTGGAGGTGATGGGATTCCAGCTGAGCTATTTCAAATCCTGAAAGATGATGCTGTGGAAGTGCTGTGCTCAGCATGCCAGCAAATTTGGAAAACTCAGCAGTGGCCACAGGACTGGAAAAGGTCAGTTTTCATTCGAATCTGAAAGAAGGGTAATGCTAAAGAATTTTCAAGCTACCACACAACTGCTGTCATCTCACACGCTAGCAAAGTAATGCTCAAAATTCTCCAAGCGAGGCTTCAAGAGTACGTGAACTGAGAACTTCCACATGTTCAAGCTGGGTTTAGAAAAGGCAGAGGAACCAGATGGAATTGCCAACATCCGCTGGATCATCGAAAAAGCAAGAAAGTTCCAGAAAAACATCTCCTTTTGCTTTATTGGCTATGCCAAAGCCTTTGACTATGTGGATCACAACAAACTGGAAATTCTTAAAGAGAAGGGAATACCAGACCACCTGACCTGCCTCCTGAGAAATCTGTATGCAGGTCAAGAAGCAACAGTTAGATCTGGACATGGAACAACGGACTGGTTCGAAACTGTGAAAAGGGTATGCTCAAAGCTGTATTTTTGTCACCCTGTTTATTTAACTTTTTTATGCAGAGTGCATCATGCGAAACGCCAGGCTGGGTGAAGCATAAGCTGGAATCAGGATTGCCGGGAGAAATATCAATAACTTCAGATATGCACATCAGTTCAGTTCAGTCGCTCAGTCGTGTCCGAGTCTTTGCGACCCCATGAACTGCAATATGCCAGGCTTCCCTGTCCATCACAAACTCCCGGAGCTTACTCAAATTCATGTCCATTGAGTTCGTGATGCCATCCAATCATCTCATCCTCTGTTGTCCCCTTCTCCTCCCGCCTTCAGTCACTCCCAGCTTCAGGGTCTTTTCCAGTGAATCAGTTCTTTGCATCAGGTGGCCAAAGTATTAGAGTTTCAGATTCTGCATCAGTCCTTCCCATGACTATTCAGGACTGATTTCCTTTAGGATGGACTGGTTGTATCTCCTTGCTGTCCAAGGGACTCTCAAGAGTCTTTTTCAACACCACAGTTCAAAAGCATCAATTGTTCAGTGCTCAGCCTTCTTTATGGTCCAACTCTCATATTAGTTTTACTTATTTCCATCAGTTTTATTTGTTTTCAACCTCAGCATTATCCTTAACAGAATAACAAAAAATTTAAGTATTATGGGATCATGCAATTCCCAGGTGACCCTAGTGGACAGGAACCCACCTGCCAATGCAGGAGATACAAGAGACACAGGTTCCCATCACTTCCTGGCAAATAGATGGGGAAACAATGGAAACAGTGTTACTGAGACTTTATTTTTGGGGCTCCAAAATCACTGCAGATGGTGACTGCAGCCATGAAATTAAAGATCCGTGCTCCTTGGAAGAAAAGCTATGACCAACATAGACAGCTTGTTAAATAGCAGAGATATTACTTTGCTGACAAAGGTGCGTCTAGTCAAAGCTATGGTTTTTGCAGTAGTCATGTATGGATGTGAGAGTTGGACTATAAAGAAAGGTGAGCACCAAAGAATTGATGCTTTTGAACTGTGCTGTTGGAGAAGACTCTTGAGAGTCCCTTGGACTGCAAGGAGATCCATCCAGTCCATCCTTAAGGAAATCAGTCCTGAATATTCATTGGAAGGACTGATGCTGAAGCTGAAACTCCAATATTTTGGCCACCTGATGCGAAGAGCTGACTCATCTGAAAAGACCCTGATGCCGGGAAAGATTGAGGGCAGGAGGGGAAGGGGACGACAGAGGATGAGATGGTTGGATGGCATCACCGACTCAATGGACATGGGTTTGGGTGGACTCCGGGAGTTGGTGATGGACAGGGAGGCCTGGCATGCTGCGGTTCATGGGGTCGTGAAGAGTTGGACACGACTGAGCGACTGAACTGAAATGAACTGAATGTTATGGTTTTGTTTCATAAGTGCAAATTTTTGTTCACTTAAAGTTAATTAATATGAATACCTTCTTTATGCAAAAATTGACTCTGTGGTGTGGTAGAGCCTTGATGGAGTAAGCTATACAGTGCAGTGCTTTCTTGAGAGTGCATCTGTATAACATAACTTTAAAAGAGTCAGGGGCTTCCCTTGTTTGATGATTTGAGAGTAGAGGGATAAAATTCGTTACTCCCTACTTTCTTATATAAAACATACACACTCTCGTAGTAGTGTTGTGGCATTACCTTGTTAGAAAGTTATGCCTTTGCATTTTTAAAAAAAACAGGATACTGTAAGGGAGGTGGGAGCGGAGAGGGTTGGCTGGAACAAGGAGGAAGTATTAGGGAATAAGGAGAGACAAAGTTGCTAAGTGTGAGGGAGAGAGCAGGGGAATTTGAGAGAACAATAATAAGTTAATTCCTTTTAAAACTGTTTTGGAACAAGATAGGATACAAATAAATATAAATGAATAAGCTGTGAAAGTGATGAAGTTAGTCTTATTTTCATAATACAGGTGAATTGAAAAACAAAATGTCCTGCTTTACAGGAGTAATAATGACTTTTCTAAATTTTCATTTTTGGAAATTTAGATATTTTAAAGCATTATATAATTTGTGATCACTAGTTGTAAAGATATTTAAAGTAATTATACGGTGGTTGTTTCTTCATAGTTAAGTTTCAGAGTTTTACTAGGATGAAATGGCTGTGTTTCAATTTGTCCTACTGTGCAATATTCATTTCTGTATTTTATGACTTACCAAGAGCTGAAAGAAAAATAATTTATTAGTTTAAAGCTTAAAGCAAAACAACAAAATCCAACTATTGTTTCTCCACCTTGAAATGTGAAGCAGATAAAGTGCAACGTGATTTAATTCAGAGTGTGAACTGAAATATGTGCCTTCTATGTCTGACAGAAGGGAGAGAAAGAAGCAGCAGTGTATAAAAATTGAGCTTCTGTTAATTCAGAATCATTATGTTAAAATATTTTGTATTTCTAGAACAATATGTACCATATTTAATTATTCAGAAATGTTTCTAGAATATTTTTGAAAGATTTTTTTGTTACTTTGCATCATTGTTAACTCTCACTTAATTATCATGGTTGATTGCAAAATGAGTATGGCAAATTCTATAAAACTATTGATCTGCCCTAGAACCTGTATTTCAAGTGAAGTCTTTGTCAGAGGATATGACTCCAAACTATTTGATGAATCTGTATAGATATCTTGTTACTTTGCATAGATTATTTAACTCCTCATTCTTGTGGGTAGAGTAGGCCACTATGTGGTAGTTGGACAGAATACAAGTAGTTCTTACTCTCTCTGAGTGCATCTCTATTTAGTTTTTCATGTGCATGATAAAATGTAAAGAAACTTAAAAGTCCTCTTAAGGCCACATAAACAGAAAAGATTTCAAAGTGGTGAAGGACCTTAAAAGTATTCATATATATTCAGGTATTTCTTGAATCCCATCATGTCCCTTTAATTTCCTCTTGATCACTTAGGGCCTCCGGAGGTGGTTGAAGATGTTCTTCATTATCAACCCTTAATTGAATTGATGGAGAGATGGAACTTTTTTCTTATCCATCAATACCTTCAAGGTTCCTTGGATTAGTTTTCAGTTTCTTAAGTCAGTCTGAGAGATGGTAGCTATTTGATTTGAGTATTTGTATAATTCCGTATCTGACATATCATCATCACTTTCTTAGAAAATAAGAAAATATTTAAATAGTAACTTTTGAATTCTTTACCATTGAGCCTATCATATATATATATAAATTATTCTCCTTCCACCAGACTTACACTAAAGCAGTATTTGTGTTCCCAATAAGCTAATGTATTACAGGTACTGTATATTTCTAACTAACTGGTTACTTGAATTTATCTTTAAATAAATTAGTGTCAGTCTGAACAAATTCACCTGATATATCTGTTGTGGGGATTAATAGTTTAAAATATTTTTAAATTAGCTTATAGCATAAAAACAGTTCTGAGTTTAAATGTGCCAATTAAAATGTTTTTCGTTGACATAATTTTTGAAATACTGTAGTTTGTAATGGTATTTTCTTTTATCTTTTAGGCGAGGGTTAAATCCACCACACAGGGTGAAATCCATCTCCATGACAACATTCACACAACAGGAAATTGAATTCCTTCAAAAACATGGAAATGAAGTAAGTGTTTCAGTCCTTTTAAAAAATTTGAGTTGTTCAGAATGATAAGAAATTTTCACTGTCTAAAAAAGGTATTTTTGTATTCTGTATTCAGGTGTTTCAGAATGTACTCATCTAGCAGTGTATTTAGATTTAATGTCTACTACATAAATACTTTACCTTAAACCTGAGATGAAACCTATATTTAAGCTTTGTCAGTATTGAATGTAAAAGGCGTTTTTAGAGGACATCTAGTATTGGAGTAACTTAGTTTTGGCTTTAAATGACAAAAAGGAAGAAAGAGAATTAACATAGTAGTACTGTAGTAAACTTTTGTTAGGCTCTTGTATGATCGGCTTTCACTTGAGGGTCCCCTCCTTCCTTTTTACATTTTTAACTTTAGATGTATATGTGATGCTTAATGTTGAGCTGCTTCCCTGGTAGCTCAGCTGGTAAAGAATCTGCCTGCAATGCAGGAGACTCCAGTTCAATTGCTGGGTTGGGAAGATGCCCTGGAGGGGGGCATGGTAACCTACTCCAGTATTCTTACCTGGAGAATCCCCATGGGCAGAGGAGCCTGGCGTGCTTCAGTCCATGGGGTCGCAAAGAGTTGGACAGGACTGAGCGAATAAGCACACAGCACAGCAGGGTTAAGTAGGTGCTCAGGAGGGAGGCGATCAGTAGTTCTGAGTGGGCAGCCTAGCAGCATGAGGAACCCAACAGTCAAGTCAAGGTTTGTAGGGGAGCCTTTTCTCTCTACTCTGCTTTAATGGGCTCCCAGGAATTCTGTTCTCTTCGCTTGCTTTCTTGTTTTAGTTTCATGTTTTGCTGTTATTAAGAGTGGTGGTCTGCTATTTAAAACAAATACAAAAAACTGTAAAATTAACAGAAAGCCAGCATGTTTTATAATCTTGGGGCATGGATGAACCAGTCAACCCGATTGATTAGTAATTGCCATTATTTAATAAGACAGTTTAATCACTTCCTAGAAAGGAAGTATTACTTTAGTTGTACTACAGTGGTTGTATGTTTTGTTTTTTGCATGTTTTTGATAATAGAAAAGAAGTCTTCAAATTTTATTAGTTACAGTCTTCTTTTTCACCTCAGAAGATGTATGCAAGCATTTTGTACGTGGCTTCTTTTTTTCTCTAACACTTCTATAGTAATGTCTTAAACTTGCTTTCCAACTTTTGATGCATGTGTGTATTTGGTTCTAAAGTAGTAAAGATTATGAAATATTTTTTAATACATGATTTAGAGAAGTAGCACACATTTTTAAGTTTCCAAATTTTGCCAATAAAAAATTATCTTGAGTAATCAAGTTCTATATTACAGGAAAATCTGAAGCAAGATGAAAAGGCAGAGGTGTGTAATGACAGTAAGTGTAGAAATGTATTTCGATTAAAAGACAATTTGAACAGTTTGTATAAAGTTTGAGATTAGCCTACCAGTGCAAATTTTAAATTAGTTTCTTAGAAATTGGCCTTGAAAAAAAAAAAGAATTTGGCCTTGAATACAAAATTTTAGACATCAGAATGGAGTCAGGAATGAAAGAATATCATCTGTTCTTATGCTAAAAATCTAATAACAGATACAATTATAGTAGTAGAACTCTAAAGGTAACAAACAATCCATTGGAGAAGTAAGTAAAAAACATTCAAACCTGTCAATAGATAAGATTTGGTGGAAATTGGTCCTAAAATACTACAACTGAAGGACCCTTTAAAAAATTTTTGTTTCTGAAATTGTGGTGAGTACACTTAATGTGGGATTTACTCTTTTAAAATATTTTCAAGTGTAAAATGTGGTATTGTTAGCTATAGGCAAAGTGTTAGGAACTTACTCACTTTGCATAACTAAACTTCATTGCCAGTGAATAGCAGCCACCATTCTACTTTCTGCTTCGGTGGGTTTGACTGTTTTAGGTGTCTCATCTTAAAGGGAGTCATGCAGTATTTGCTCTTCTGTGACTGGCTTATTTTACTTGGCATAATGTTCACGAGGTTTATGTTGCTTATGATAGGATTTCTGAAGGAATAGTTTTTATAACTGTAATATCAAGATAAATTTAGAAAATATGAAAGGAAATCTTAGGTAACTCTTTATATCAAATAGTGGAAACAATACAAACAATAGAGATGACTGGAATGGCTTTATGAATTTTAAGTTCTAAAAAGAGTCATGCAAATTAATAGTCCCTTTAAAGCCCTCACTGTTAGTCGCTGTGCTACTACTTGGATACAGTAGGCTTAGAGCTCATGGTCTAGGTAGGAGATGGATACATAACAGACAATCGTGACCCTGTGTTAGGTAGTTAATGATGACAATAAGAATGTTTAGAAGTAATGTGGAAAGGAGAGAATTGGGAAGATTTCATGGAGGAGGCGAAGTATTTGCCGACTTTTGACGGTGACTAGGACTTAGGCTAGCAGGAAAAGATTCTACAGGCAGAGTAAACAGTGCACAAAGAGAAATTTCCAACAGTTTTTACTGCTAGAAAGTTTACCAACTACTTAATTACTTGTTAAGGGAGACAAACATACTTTCTTGTGTCCCTAAAGACATCTTATGACCAAAACATTGGAGTAGGTATACTTAATTCCTTACACTATTAGCAGAATTTCCATTCTTAAAAGTTTTATGAGGTGTGTAGAAGGTGAGGATTGGTATTATGAAATGCAGGATGATTGATGCAGCTTGGTAAAAAATTGTATAGACTTTAAGTGCAAGTGCCTAATTATCAGTTTATCTTATACACTTAAATCTTAAGTATAACATGCATAGGGAAAAGTATGCAGATGTTTATTTTTTATTTCAAATTATGTTGCCATATTTGAACAGTGTGTTAAGTCTCCATTGTCTGGAAAGGAACATACTCAGTCATGTAAATGTTGGGTTAAAAGAAGGTATTGTCATATGTCTAGTGAATGAGTGGGTTCATGTCTGAAGTTAAAAGATCAAAATGTATATTAACTGGCAGAAGTCTTGGATCTTCTACCCCCACAAGAGAGTTTTAACGTTCTGAGGGGCTTGTTGGTTGTCACTGTTTGCAGCAGGCAAGCACCATGGTTGCTGGATGACTCATAAGGTGTTGATTCCTAAATCATCCTGTATTCCACATTCTTTGACTTTTCCCCCAGACATTTGTATGTGGCAGAAACCTTTTTACAGTCAATCTGCATGTAAATCTGTTTTATATGCTTTCATTATAGTTGTGAACAACTTACTGTCAGAGAAAGTCATGCTGCCAAGTCTAGAATCAAGTGTGGGAGGGGACCACGAGTTACAGGGCAGAGGGCTTGGACAGAGGAAGCCATTCATTGACACCATCAGTGCAGTGACTTAATGCATTTGTATATCTGGGAAAGATTTCACTTTTCATTCAGAACTTAAGAATTGTCCACTGTTTTTGGCACATCACATAATGCTTTCTTTTGTATCATATGTTGTTTTAAAAAAATCTTTAGTGGTTTACTCCATATGTCCTCTTTTATGGTGTTGTGGGTCAATCAGAGGAATTTCACTATTGGATTAACTTCTGATTATCAAACTTAATGGAAAGAAGACTGGGTACTGGTGCTATATCGCTAACTCAGTAAAAGGAAAATGTAGGAATAATTTTATTTTGAGCCATACAGTTTTTTTTTTTTCTTAGTAATAAATTAATCTCCCTAATTACATTTCAGGACTGAGTAAAAGGGTTACTGCTGATGCTTCACAGGCATGCACTCTACATGTAGAAATAAAATCATGTGTTGATTGACAGTATTTGGTCATCTTTATGCTAGATTCAAAACATAACCCCCAAACCAGAAACTAAAGCTTTTAAAAAAAATCCTTCCAAAGTGGTAGACCTATAAGGTAAGTTGTGCTTTTCCCTAGTCAATATGCATGATCGACTCATTCTTCATTCCTGAAGCAGAGATTTATTAATCACCTATTGTTGTGTCCGGGATTGTCTTTGGGTACTGGGGTACTGCCTGTGATTCCTGCCCTTATGTAAAGTTTTCAGTCTAGTGGGGGACAGAGTGACAATAAAAATCTTTTTTTTCTCCCCAGTTCTATTTTTGGGTAAGAGTGAGAAAGGGCTTCAGTTTAGAATTGTAGATGCTTGGGATTATGGAGACAGTATTTTTTTTTTAAGATGTTATACTTTGGCTTAAATAGGCCTTATTTTATGAGACAGCACTTCAGGCCTTTTGGGTAGTTGAATTGCATCTTTGGGAAAGATTGGAGCTATTTTATAATCAGAAATAAGCACTGCCACAAAGAAAAAGTATTCTGATATCTTAAAAACATTTTAAATTTCAAATTCACATGCTGTGACAATTTTGCTGGAATATTCAGGTATCATTTTATGATATTAGACTCAATCTGTTATGATGTTAAACAGGACACTACTGGTTATTTCCTAAATCATCTTGTCTTATAACCTGTAATAAGTCATGGTCACTCTCAGTACAGAATAGTGGACTCTGTAAAGTAGAAGGCCAATATCTGAAAGAGCCTGCAGGCCATTGTCACAGTAAAGACAGTGAACTTTTGAATGAATCCTGAATCAGGGCATGGAACTATTATGTAGCTTCAAAGTGTTACATTCATTTAAGTTTGATTAAAAACCAGATGATCTATCCCAAACTGCAACTCTGTACAGAAATTGATAAAATTTGGACTAAACTTGTTAAGTTTACTTGAAGTTCAGTGGTCTTGTGCAGAAAAGATTGGATTTAAACTTGGAGGGTTGAGAACATTGGTCAGATTACCTCTGAGCCTCAATTTCTACAAGTGTAAAATAGTGACAATATCTTACTGTAGAAAGGGTGGAATGCTTTGAGTTTAAGCAACCATGATAGTTCCCAGCATACTTCTTGTAGAATAATATTCAAATGTTTATTGAATCAGAACCTGAGGTAGTAGAAGTTACAGGAGGGTTAACAATTTTTTTTTTTTTTTCACTTCTTGCTCACAGTGGTTTTTTGGAGGATTTTTTCAGTTTTCTTAGAATCTGGTAGTATATCAGTTACATTAATATTTAGGTTGAGTATTTAAACTCTTGGAGCATTTTAACTATATGCTGAGCCTAAATAATATTAGTAAAATTTGGTAATTATTTTAGTAATGGCATATTAAATATCTTTATTGAGTGGCAGAATTAAGTTACATCTTCATTACTCCAGGGTTTACTCCTAACTGCCTGTGCGGAGGTTGGCACAAATAGTAAATATTGTAGGTTTTGTAGGTCAACTGCCTATAGTATATTCTTGCTTGAAAACAAACTTTTTTTTTTTTAAAGTAGCCCTTTAAATATTTATAAACCAAATTATCAAGGGCAGTACAAAAACAGGCCAGTGGCCCAATTTGATCTGCAGTTGGTTGATTGAAGACTCCTGACCTATGAAATTCCAGTTCTCATTGTAAATCCTTTTATAACCTTGCTTCTTTTCCTAGTTAACTTTCTTCATTATCAATAGAAATGTTTAAACCCCAGTGATTTCTGGTTTGTTTCTTACATATGCTGTTCATATCCCAGTTTTTTCGACATCTTGCTCAAATTGTTCATTTGTCATTCATCTGTTCCAAGACCTATTGGTTTTTACCCTTCCATCAAGTCTTTCAGGAGTATTTTAGCACACAGGGACCAAACTACCCCTTCATGCTTTAAACTTTTATAAAAATATATTTGACTATAAGATTTTACACAGGTTTTTAATTTTTTTTTGCTCTCACAGTTTCTTCTATATTGATCTTACTACCCTCAAAACATAAAGACATTTCCATGGCATAATCTTAAATACTGTATCATTATACCTAGGCTGTGAGAATGTGTGTGTGTGTATATGTATTATTTTAATTTTTATAAAAATTCCTGGGCTTTACTCCATCGGAGATTCTGACCCTGGGTGTGGGATATAGGAGTGTCTGCTTTTTCAGCCAGAAGCCCCATGTGATTGTGTTGCTGATGCTGTCGACCATCTTTTGAGACAACCAGTATGATAACTGAAGGTTCCATTGAGTCTGGACTCAGAATAATCTGCAGTCAAGTTTCAGCACCACCGATTGATAAGCCTTGTTACAGCCTGAGGGAAGTGCGTTTCCCTGAACTTCATTTTCCTTTGCACTCATGGGAAGCACCTGTCCTGCCTATTTCATGAGGTTGATTTGAAAGTAGTACATGTGAAAACATTTTGAAAACCAATGTACTATGTAGATAAAAGATGTCAGTTTAAGTGCAAATACACTTTCTTATTGATTTCTAAGCTCAGGGTGGGGTGGGGGGGTACCATGTAGGAAAATGATGTGCTTTGAACTGAATTCAGTTAGTTTAGTGTAGGCAGGTTTTTGCAGAACTGTAGTCAATATGATGGTATTGATCAGTATGGAAAGATAATTCAGTAATAATATAACATTTCAAACAATTTTAGACTAAAAATATGGAATTATTTGGGAGAATGGCTTTCTAGTGAGATACTTGAGGTTTAAAACCATCCAGCTAAAATATTGAAACACATGCTATTATTTAATAGGCTTTTTTTTTTTTTTTTTCAGTTTCTACATATTTGTGAAGAAACATTTTAAATCTGGCTTCTATTTTAAAAGAAATGCGAGGTGTTAAGAGTTTCTTAAAATTCTGAATCAAATCGGTAGTGACATAGTAATCTTTAAATATTCATGGTGCATTCTTCGGTATTAGTTGTTGGCTTTCAGAGAAATATCTAATACTAATTAACAAAAAGAATGTAGGAAATGTTATTATTTGTCTTGTACATACTGTAACATGTGGATTTTTTGAATGATTACTGAAAACCCAAAGGGTATTGTAGAAGGAGATTGATAATAGTTTATGTAACTACTCTGAGCATTTATTTAGCTTTTTATTGCTTTGGTATCCAAGGTCATATTATTTATTTGCTTCTAACTGTTTGCTTCAGTCATTCTCACTTCCTGTCATCTGTCTCCCAGCTTTTCTTGTTTATTTCTTTTTTGCCATAAATGTTACTTAAAAAAAGGAAACAGATTTGTTTGAATCTAATTAAAAATATAAATTATTCCTTCTTTTTTTTTAAACTTTTTGTTATGGAGATTCCCATATAGCTACACAAGTAGACAATATAACAAACTCCTGTTCCTTTTTTATTATGTGAAATGGGTCTGAGACGTACAATTTCCTCTATAAATTCATGAACTAGATGTTATCTTTGAAGAAAGAATTAAAAAAATATATAACTCCATACCATTTTCACATCCATAAAAATTAATGGTAATCTAATTGTCTAGGCTCCCCCTGTGGCTCAGCTGACAAAGAATCCGTCTGCAGTGTAGGAGACCTGAGTTTGATCCCTGGGTTGGGAAGAGCCCCTGGAGAAGGGAAAGGTTACCCACTCTAGTATTTTGGCCTGGAGAATTCCATAGGGTTACAAAGAGTCAGACACTACTGAGCAACTTTCACTTTCAATTATCTCGCCAGTGTGCATATTTCCTTTTATTTCATAATTTTCATTTTTTCTCTTCCCTTAAGCATATGTTTAAGTAGAGATTTCAAGTAAGGCTTACACGTTAATGAGTGGTTAATATGGGTTTTGAAACTGACAAAGTATTGGAGGTTAGATGGGTCAGAGTTGGGCTTGCATAGTTCTGGCTGGAACCAGGCAACTTCCTGGGACCTGTACCACTTGGTCTGTGGGATAGAGCCAGGTTTGTGCCAGGACAGTGGGAACCTCAGACCAGTTGGTTACTGTGGGGCTGGATACCCTGTAACCAGGGGCCCTGCCAGCTCAAGTCCCTGGGAAACATACCAGTTGAGGTGAATTCTGAGCCTTGCAGTCAAACTTGTAGTATACATTCCCCTGGTACATATTGAGTTGTTGTCTTTCACATGAATCTTCTATTACACATTGAGTTGTTCTCTTTCACGGGAATCTTCCATTGCTCCAGCATCACCTGCTAACCAGACTCCTGAAAATTGATGTTGAATTCTTGCTACAGAGCAGGGACGCTAGTTGGTTGCTAGGTGTTCTTGGCAACAGAGGATGCCATCTGGATATTGGGTGCTTTATAAGCTGGTAAGAAGGACCTTAAACTCTGGGGCCATAGATTTTTGAGGAATTGGTGATGACATTGAAGATTTTTTGGTTCTGTTTTATGAAATTCAGGCCATCCTGTACAGGCAAGATCAGCTTTTGTAGAAGGCAGAGGTCATACCCAGTAGGAATTTAATGGAGATTTAGGGTAGTATCTTTCATCAGTTTTCTCCTGGACCATGGGCTTCACCAGTTCCTTAAGGATGATCTCATACTGGCCTGTGATGCTAGGATTTTTCCAAGCGTGGGGGTGGCTCATCTTCTGGCAGAACCTGACCTGGACTGTGCTGCATAATGCAGCTTTTAAGTCTTCCTGAGGGTGGGCTAAGTCTTCTGGCAGTGTGAGTGCAGTAACTGCTCTGTTTGGTGGGGGGCTGCTTGGATATCTGCTCCCTTGTCCTTAGAACCCTGTCTCATGGATGGTCATAGCAAGGTCTTGTCCCTGGCAGAGGCTGCTTCAAGCCAAAGCACAGTGGCTGTATTTGCTTGTCTTCTGCCCCACACCTCCCAATGTTTTATTATGAGAAATTCATAAAACTTATAATTATGCAGATAGATTGAACACTGCCATATTTGCACTAGCAAATAGATGTGTCTCCATTTGTCCACCTGTCTTAACATTTTTCTTGAATTTCACAGTAGGTTGCAAAATTAGTTCATATCACTCCTAAATCTTTTGTATATTGTTGATTCAAATTCAGTAAGATTTTTTTGAGGTATAATTTACTTACAGTGAATGTAAAAGTCTGATGTGTAACTTTGAAAGAGTTTTGACTAATGTATCCAGTTTGGTGACTCCGAGTCCTGTAAAGATACGAACATGACCATTATCCCCAAAGTTCCTCTGATTATCTCTTCCTATTCAGTCCCTCCCTTTTCCAGAGGCAGCCACTGTTTTTATTTTTATTCATACTCATATAAATCAGAATGTGCTTTTTTTGTTCTACAAGTAACAAATACTGAAAAGGGTATGGAAAAAAGGGAACCCTCCTACACTGTTGGTGGAAATGTAAATTGGTGCAGTCACTTTGGAAAACTGTAGGAGGTCCTCAAAAAACTATAAGAGTTGCCATATGATCCAGCAATTCCTCTCCTAGACACATATTCTGACAAAACTATTATTCAAAAAGATACAGCTCTCCTCTGCTCATAGCAGCACTATTCACAATAGTCAAGACATGGAAGCAGCCTCAGTATCAATTGGTAGATGAGTGGATAAAGAAGATTGGTACATATACACGATGGAATACTACTCTGCCATAAAAAAGAAGGAAATAACGCCATTTGTAGCAACATAGATGGACCTAGAGATTATTGCACTAAGTGAAATAAATTGGAAAGATTTATTATGGGATATCACTTACATGTAGAATCTAAAAAAAAATGATACAATGAACTTACTTACAAAGCAGAAACAGACTTACAGCCTTAGAAGACAAATTTATGGTTACCAAAGGGGAAAGGTGGTGGGGAGGGATAAATTAAGAATTTGAGATTGACATATATATGCTACAATATTTAAAATAGATAATCAACAGAGACCTACTGTTTGCCTTTTATTTTGAATATGGATCACACTCTCTTGTTTCTTTTGGGATATATAGCGGTTTTGGATTATATGTAGAACATTGGAAATGTTGGTTGTAGAGCTTCTGGATTCTGTTTTGTTTGCCCAGAAAGTATTCATTTGTTTGTTAGTTTTGTTCACATTTTGCTTTAGCAAACTTTGCCTCTCCTGGTGGGAGCCAGTTGAAATCTCTGCTCAGTTCTTTTCTGTCCTTAATTGAACTGCTTTGAATCATTCCTGAGGATGCCAAGGTCAAGGGTGAGCCAGAGTTTCAGGCAACGTCGTTATGCAAATCTTGTAGCTCTTGTCATTTTGGACATACCCCCACTTTCTGGATGCTGTGGTTATGAACTCTGTCTTTAAGCTTTAAGGTTTGGGGATTTCTCCTTGAGTTTTGACAGCTCTGCTTGGCAGAGGCCTGCTTTCAAATGATGATCCTTAAAAAAGGCAAATACCTCGAGCTGTTTCTTCCAGGTGTTGACTCCTCTCCGAATTCTGTTTACTTGTGGTTATTTTCTAATATCTTCTGATAAATTTTCTAATGTTTGCTGAGTTTATAGTTGTTAATTTCTGGGAGTTTTTTTTTTTTTTTTTAATGAGCTACTCTGACATTATTGGAAGTGGAATCTGCTCTGCTTGTCTTTTAAGTCTTCTTCATTCTGTAGGTTTCCCCTTCTGTTTTTCACTCTTGTTCTTCTCTCCCCCCTTCTCTTTTCCCCTGTCAGCTGAGTAATTTCTTCAGTAGTTTCCCACTGTCAGGATTTTGCTGATTCCATTCATGAAGTGTCAGTGTTCGTCTGTCATCTCAGTTACCTGTAAATTGATAGTCAGATCTAGTAGATGTCTAAGATTTACATTTGACTGAGGGAAGGGAGAAGACTTGGTGTCTCATAGGTTGGGTGTTGTGTTCTTTTGTGGAGAGACATTTTTGTGTTTGTGTATATGTTGGCTAATACTCTGTCTATATCCATTTAGTAGGAATGGTAAAATGGTGATAACTTAGTCTAGGATCCTGTGAGAGGGGAATCCTTGAGACCTTTACAGGGGTTCTATAAGGTCAAGATGTTTTAAATAATAATTCTCAGACTTGGTTTGTGGTGTTTACTCCCAGTGTTATGAATGTACAGTTGAGTTTTCCAGAAGCTGCATAATATAAAAATGCAGCAGCTGATGAGAGATCAACTTTCTTCTGTTTAACCAGGTACTAATGAAATTTGTAAAAACGTATAGCAGTGCCACTCTTTTTATTTTTTAGAAAATATAGCTATTTCTACAATACAAGTTGGTTACATTAGCACAGTAGTTTTATTGTTGTTAAAAGTATGTTAATATTGCGATAGAGGAGAAGATGGTTGGATGGCATCACTGACTCAATGGACCTGAGTTTGAGCAAGCTCCGGGAGGTGGTGAAGGACTGGGAAGCCTGACATGCTGCTGTCCATGGGGTCACAGTCAGACACAACTGAGTGTCTGAACAACAGGATTGCCTAAGACATGGGGTTAGTACAGAGCAACTGCTAATGGGTGTGGGCTTTCTTCTGGTGATGTTAAATATCCTAAAATTTGGTTGTGATAGTATCACAACTCTTGTGAATATACTAAAAACATTAAATGGTACAAATAGGTGAATTATATGGTATCTCAGTAAAGCTTTTGAGGAGTCAAAAGAAATACATTAAAACTATTTCTTATAAATGTCAGTAGGAAAAAAAAATATCAGATACAGTGCACACAGATAAAGCCATTTGTGGTCCTCAGTATTTGCTCACTTGTGCTTAGTCGCTCAGTCATGTCTGACTTTCTGACTCCATGGATTGTAGCCCACCAGACTCCCCTGTCCATGGAATTTTCCGAGCAAGAATAGTGGAGTTCATTGCCGTTTCTTACTTCAGGGGATCTTTCTTACCCAGGGATTGAACCCCTGACTCCTGTGTCTCCTGCATTGGCAGACGGATTCTTTACCACTATGCTACCTGGGAAGCCCCCTCAATATTGAACTGTTTTCAAAATGAGTTAGCTCTGTAACAGATGAGCAGCTGGGGGTGGGGGGTGGGGTGGGGTGTGTGTGTGTGTGTGTGTGTGTGTGTGTGTGTGTGTGTGTGTGTGTGTGTGTGTGTGTGTGTGTGTGTGTGTGACTGTGTGTGTGTCACTGTGAAATTATTTATTTTGGTCAGTAGCAGTTATTCTTGTTGATGTTCGGGGGTGTGTGTGTGTGTGTGTGTCACTGTGTGTGTGTGTGTGTCACTGTGTGTGTGTGTGTGTCACTGTGAAATTATTTATTTTGGTCAGTAGCAGTTATTCTTGTTGATGTTCAGTTGTCCCCTTTGTACAGTTAGGTAATCTTTTTGGAAACCTACTTATAACTTACCACTTCTGCAGATCCCATTTTTACTTAGAAGGACTTTGTCTAAATATTCCTTTTTCTCTTTTTATATTAACCTGTGAACCATCTATTTGCAAATATTCCAAGAAAACTAAATATCTCCTCTTCTCATGATTGATTTATGTAGAATATGGTACAGATCAAGCTTACTTCAGAGACTTGTTTTGCATTTGGGCCAGTTCATCTCTCTGTTCCTTTGCCAACCGCTACATTCCCAACCTTAGTCAGCTGCCTGGCAAATGCATGCCTTCAGTCACCAGGACAACCAGACAATAGAGTGTCCGTCTAAATCAATCGCTATCATTGAGCCTCAGATGAGGCTGAACAATGGGTGAGTCGTGTTCATGCTGGAGGTAGAGCCCTCTGGTGCTGGTGCTGTCCCTAAACCATTGATAATCTGAGAACAGTTCTTACTTCGTATCAGAACAAGTAAATAAAACTTAATATTCAGTTCTAAATGAAATATCAGACCATCTTGCCCATTCTACTCCCTTGCTTACCTCCGTGTTCTTGTTATATTTTAGGAATGTAAAAAATGTAAAACTTGCTCTGTAGAGAGAGAAACATAAACCTTTGGTAATTTTTCCTTCTTGGCAAGCTTGCTTATCAGATTCATACTGTCTTAGGGAATAAGAATGCTTTGCTTTAAGAGCCTTCACAAATTAAGTTTAGAACAAATGAAACCAAAACGTTGGTGGGAATTTTTTTTTTTTTACCTTTTTAAGAAAATGATTCTAAAGTTTATTCAAAAGATCAAAAAAGTAAAACTAGCTGGAAAGAACTTACGAAGGGAAGAGTAAATAGGATTGCCTCTAGTAGATACTAAACATAGCTCTGTTTATAGGAAGTAATTTGCAATATAAACTTGAAGTCATTAATTACAGCAATCTGAAACTAGTGCAAGAAGTGGTAGACTAGACCTGTAAAAATAGATCCTGAGATATACTATAGTCTTTATATATAGTAAATATGTATATGAAGTTATTACAAAATTCAGTCTTGTGTGAAAGGAATTGGTTATTCAATAAATGCAGAGTCAGTTAAAATGTTAACTGACATGGTATGCCAAAATAAATTTCAGAAAAATTTTAGTTAAGAAGCCATAAAGAAAGCTATAAAAATACAATTAGTAGTCTCAGAGTATTTCCCTACAAGATACTTATTAAGCTTAAAGGGAAAAATAGTGACTTTACTATGGGAAAATGTAGGCTATATCTTTTTTTTGGGGGGGGGGGGTCTTTCAGTTGTTTTTTGGCCACACCACATGGCATGTGGAATCTTAGTTCCCTGAGCAGAGATGGACTCTACACTCCCTGAAGTGGAAGTGCAGTCTTAATCACTGGACCACCAGGGAAGTCCTATGGCCTATATCATTTTAACCAAATGATTAAAGTTGGCATCACCAGGAACGGGGCAAATTGACATCATGTGCTTCCTGATATGATGCACGGGGAAGGAAACAACATCACTGATGTGGTATTCCTTCCCAAAATGCATAACATAAATTTAATTATGAGAAACCTAAATTTAGAAACATAAAATAACTTGCTTATACTGTTCAGAGATGTCAAGGTCATTAAAGACAAAAACAGGCTAAGAAGCTGTTCCTGATTAAGGGAGACTAACGAGACAAGATGGTTACAGATACTGTACTAGGAGACCTTTTCCCATTTGCTATTAAGAGTACTATTATGGTAATTGGTTAGTCTGTGGATTAGATAATATTATGAAGTGTTAGTTTCCTGATTTTGATAATTGTGTTATGGTTATATAAAAGAATGTCCTTTTTTTTTTTTTGTAGTAGATACACATTTAGAGGTAAAAGGTTTACATCTATAATTTAACTGGCTCCAAAAATTTTTTTGGAGAAAGGAATGATAAAGCAGATGTTAGACTCTGGGTAAAATAGCATGTATGGGATTTCTTTCCACCACAATTGCAACTTCTCTGTAAAACAGATTATTTCATAACTAAAAAACTAAATGACAGTGTTTAAGGATGTATACACTTGTAGGTAACATCAAAAAACAAAAGCAGTTATTACTGTAAAATTAATAAAAAATAGCTGACTACATATTTTAACATTTAAATGTATGAGGAATTTATAGACTAAAAGCAATGGAAGAAATCACAAAAGTAAAACTGATAAATTTAGCTAGCTAAAACATGGAAACTTACTAAAGACATAATGTATAAAAAAAAAACAGGTGATTATTTTGTTACACATACAGGGTAAATTACATATGTCATCTTAGTTTGATAAAATAGGGCAGTTGATAATCCTTCTCCAGACTACTGTCCTTGGCTAATATAATGAATCTTACATTTATAAAGCTGTTTATAATTTACAAATTACATTTATGAATAAATGGGTTTAGGAGGTAGGGGCTGCTTACCAAGCTCTTGCTCCCCTTACTGAAGGAAGAAATGGGGGAAGGCTCCCTCTGCTGGGAAAGCCACAAAACACGCAGCTGATTGGATGCCTAAGCCTAGGGCCTAGGGACTAATCAGATCCTCTCTCTTTTATGAAATTGAATTAAGGTTCACAGAGGCTGGACTGAAAAGATGAGTCACTTAGCCAAAAAGGCAGTATGTATTTGGGCTGTGTGCAGTCTTAACAAGTAAACAGGAAGAAAAGAATTGTACTGAGATTAAACATGAGCAGGGATGAGACATGTGTGTAAACCATGTGTTTGCAGGGAGTAGGAGCGTGGAGAAGGGCTTCAGTTCCGTTCAGTCGCTCAGTCGTGTCCGACTCTCTGCGACCCCATGGACTGCAGCACGCCGGGCCTCCTTGTCCCTCACCAACTCCCGGTGTCTACCCAAACTCAGGCCATTGAGTTGGTGATGCCATCCAATCATCTCATCCTCTGTCGTCCCCTTCCCCGCTGCCACAGTCTCTCCCAGCATCAGGGTCTTTTCAAATGAGTCAGCTCTTCGCATCAGGTGGCCAAAGGATTGGAGTTTCAGCTTCAACATCAGTCCTTCCAATGAACACCCAGAACTGATCTCCTTTAGGATGGACTGGTTGGATCTCCTTGCAGTCCAAGGGACTCTCAAGAGTCTTCTCCAACACCACACTTCAAAAGCATCAGTTTTTCAGTGCTCAGCTTTCTTTACAGTCCAATTCTCATATCCATACATGACTATTGGAAAAACCATAGACTTGACTAGACGGACCTTTGTTGTCTGCTTTTTAATATGCTATCTAGGTTGGTCATAACTTTCTTTCCAAGGAGTAAGTGTCTTTTAATTTAATGGCTGCAGTGATTTTGGAGCCCCAAAAAATAAAGTCTGCAGTGATTTTGGAGCCCCAAAAAATAAAGTCAGCCACTGTTTCCCCATCTATTTGCCATGAAGTGATGGGACTGGATGCCATGATCTTAGTTTTCTGAATCTTGATTTTTAAGCCAATGTTTTCACTCTCCTTTGGAAACAGGTAATCAGACTGCCTAGGCCCTGGATGACTTCCTGTTTGCAGCCCAGGTTCCCATAAAGTTTTTAAGAGCTGCTCTTCACTTTGAGTAAACTTGTTTTATCTGATCAAATATGAATGAGTTTTGGTTCTTTGCAGCCTACCTGGAATGCGGTTCTGACATTTGAAACATTAAATGAAACAGGGCATGGAGTGTGCTGTGAGGTTTGTACACTGACTTACTTAATCTCCACTGTAGGTGTCTGAATTAGAGCTCTTGGTCTCCTTCACAACCCAGACACTTGGAATTAAGTTTTATTGGTCTTTTCACTTCATTTGATTTCTCTCTGGTGTCCTAGTATTTGCTTATTTTTTCTATTTTGTGATTATCAGTTATTTTGAGAATAAGTGTGAAATACCCATTAATCTCTCTGTTATTCTCAAGCGAATGGGTGTATATAGTAAATTGGCCCTTAGATAGTCCTCACTCTTGGAAAGTTCTTCCTCCAGGGAAAGACTTGTTTTATTTTCATCTCTGTTATTCGCATGTACATTAACTCATACCTCAAAAACAGGCTTTTATTTATTGTCCTATTTAAATCTTTATTATTCTTGGATAGTGGGGTAGTGTCATATTAAGTCCAGGGGTCTTGCAAGTAGTTCAGGGGTCAGCAGACTTTTTCTTTAAAGAGCCAGATAGTAAATATTAGGCTTTTGGATCATGCAGTCCCTGTTGCAACTACCCAGCAAAACAGCCCTAGACAATAGATAAACAAGCAGACGGGTCTGTGTTCCAGTGAAACTTCAGCTGTAAAAGCAGGCTATATAGGCCAGATTTAGCCTGAGAGGTGTGATTTGTTAACATCTGGCCTAAATTTGATTTGAGAATTTGGTTTGGTGAATTTATTACTTATTCATAAGTTAGTAAGCTAAATCTTCTAGGTCAGCATGTATATTTTAGATGGAACAAAGGGAAAAAAAATTTCTACTGTACGTATATTTCATGGCTGTTAGGAGGTTGCTTTCATTCATGCACCAGATACTTATTCAGTGGCTACTCTGTGTTTGGCAGGCACTGAGAATACAAGTAAATAGTGATGAATTGGAGAGAAGGCACCTGCCATGTGAAATTTACATTTAAAAGTTAGACAAAGAGCTATGAAATAAATAATACATTGTGATAATATTATATGTGTTTTGGTGTGGGGAATTTGCCCCTTTGGAATTGGTGGTCAGGAAAGACTTTATGGCTGAAGAGAGTGATTTTGTAGGATGAGTTTGGAAAGTTAATCAGGGGTTAGATCCTTTGGGACCTAAATAGGTGGTGGTGAAGAATTTGATTCCTGTGCTAAGGAAGCCATTATAAGGTAGTTTGTGCTTAAAAAACAACAACAAACTGGGATTAAATAAATTGGATTCAATGTCTTTAATCTGATACTCCCTCACCTACCCATTTAGATACCTGGTTCACAAGTCTCGTGTCCCGGTGGTCTGCACATAGAGCTTGTGTGTGCCTGTTTTCAGTGACTCAGCTGTATATGTTCTAATTCTTGCTAAAAGATTTTTTAAAACCAAATTTTAAGATGGACTATATACCACATGATCCTAAAAGGATGTATATAAATGCAGGACTATCTGTATCTTTGCATAAGGCATATGGATAGTGTTGTTATTTCTTTAAGCATTATTAGTTTGTATAAATCCTTTATAGTTAGGCCATCACTGAGAAATACCTGTTAGCCGGTGGCCTAGAAATATTAGCATAGTCATGCTCATGTAGTCTGGGTGAGTATAGGAAATTTTAATAATGTAGTTTTTTTTCCAGTATTTAACTTAAGTCATGACACAAATTTGAAGTATATTTTTTCCGAGTGTGGGTTTTTAGGACAAACTAAGGCCCCCAAAACCCTTATTGTCTGTCCCTTTTAGGGCAAAATAATATGTTGCTGACAGAATTTGTGTAGATCCATGGTAACTCACTAGAGAGTTTCTAATACTTCCTGTTCATAATGATTTCTGTTAATCTTTTCTTTCTGCGCCTCAAAAGTGGATATTATGCTTGTGGATTTTTCAGTTCTTTAAGTCTCCTATTGTTTGTTCCTGTCTTTTATAGACAGTATTGTTAATTGCTGTAACTGTATCTTAGTGGAAGGAGGCAGTAATCCTCTCTCTAATGAGGAGAGAAAGGGCAAAAAAAAAGTCTGAATTCTAGTTGATACGTGTAGATTGGCTTAATGACAAAAGTTTCTGTAATTCCAGAACATCTTCCTGTATTTTCCTTATTTTGTATCTTTGGACCTAGAGGTTATAGGTAGTGTCATGTCACATTGTTTATTCTTTGTATTTATTTTATGAAAATACAGGGTTGTCTTATTCAAGGTCAGTATCCATTGCAGCCAGTTTCTTTATTTTGTTGTCCTTGAGGGGATTATAAAACTATAACATGTCATATCTATTTGCCTGATGCAACACTGTTTTCTTAACTCTTTCTTTTATATGTAATTGAGAATTAGTATAGATGGGCCCTATTTTTGATTTTCAGAATTGAGTTTGTTAAATTGCTTGCACTACATGTATTTATTACTTGATTTACATGCAGTGCTGCATATCTTTCATCTGCCCTTCTAGCCCTAGTTTTTAACCCTGTTATGTCTCCAAGTACCTGGTTTGTTGGGGTACACAAGTGGCTTTTCTTGCCTCCTGGAAGGGTTTAACTGATGGAGAACATTGTTGGCAGATCAAAGAAAGGAAGGAGGGAAAGGTTAGGATATTTACTTTCTTAACTTTTGTGTGGGGTTTCTGTAGCCTAGCTGCCTCCTTTCTTTGAAGGTCAAAGCTCCCATCAAGTAGCCGTTTTTATTTTAAGGTTGTGACCTCTTCCTCTCCTCCTCCCTTTGCTGTCAGTAGGTGGTGATAGGCAGGCCCTGCTGTTGCTCATAACCCTGGGACACTGTACTCTCACTGGTGATTTCCTTACAGCCTACCTCGGCTTTAAACAGTCCCTGTTGCAGTTCTCAGATTACCCAAATTGACTGTGTCATCTGTTTCCTAAGGCCGACCCTGATGGATAAATATATGTTAAAATATTCTAGATTCTTTCAGTGGTTATCGTGATTGCAATTCTAAAGTGGATTAGCAGTAGAATAAGGGAGAAAATTATTCTGACAATTCCACTAATTTATTCTGTTGGTTGATGTGTGATTTTATTTTTAATTCCTTCATAACATCTGGTTTTAAGTATTATCAGCCTGGCTACTGAACCCTTAGTATGGCACAACCCATTGTTCCAGCATTATGGGGAATTCAAAAGTAGATGAAGTGAAGTGAAGTCGCTCAGTCATGTCCGACTGTTTGTGACCCTGTGGACTGTAGCCTACTGGGCTCCTCCGTCCATGGGATTTTCCAGGCAAGAGTACTGGAGTGGGGTGCCATTGCCTTCTCCAGAGGATCTTTCCAACCCAGGGATCGAACTCAGGTCTCCCGCAGTGTAGGCAGACGCTTTACCGTCTGAGCCACAAGGGAAGCCCTTAAGACACATAGTAATCCTAATATAGGGCAGTTTGTGGTAAGTTTCATGTGAGAGGTACAAAGTGTTCTAGAAGTTCAGAGAGGGTGATTGTTTCGTTAAGACCACTTTGATTCTGTCTGCAGCAGGAATGAGAGACCGCAGTTTTGCTGTGTTTCTGGTAAGACCTCTGCTTTCCAGTCCTTGCTTATTTACTTTGTCACCCCATAACACTCCACTGCAAACCACATAAGAGACTAGGCACCAAAGTAGTAATAGCTAATGCCATTTAAAATCCACTTGTATATACCTGTTCTGAGTGGAAAACATATTAACTCATTTAACTCTTCCAGCATCTCAGTGAAGCAGGTTCTCCTACCCAACCGAGTTGGAATTCACATTAAGGCAATCTGGTTTCCTCAACTAGGCTCATAACTGCCACACCTACCATATTATTCTGTAATTAAAACTAATTATCCATCTCCCCAAAGGGATCATCAAAACGAATTTCATCATGTATGAAGCCTTTCAAATGATGGCTTTTATGTGTCCTCCTTGTCCTCAGTGATGTTTCAAGGCCCCCAGCCCCATGTTCTTGTCAGTAAAATTTATCACATGCTCTGTCATACCAGTCAGCCCCTCTCATTCAATATATGTTTTAACACTTCACATGATGAATCTTTTTTTCTATTAATTATTTTTGGCTGTCCCAGTGTCCACATAAGATACCTCAGCCTCCTGAATTCTTTGGCTATTTATGTCTAGGACTCCTTTGTTCTAGTTTAGATATCAGTAACTGTATTGTTAGATTTCAAGTGTAAGTGTCCTGTTTTCTGACCACCACTGCTCATGCCCTCTAATTTCTGACTCCAACAGTTCTGGGATAACCATTAAGACCTCCAGTCCACTGATGCTAAATTTCTTCATTGTGCATCATTCTTACCATGTTTCCATTTTTCTTAACCTAGCTTTGATTTCATGGTCTATAGGTCTATTGTTAAAACCACTCACTTAACACCTGTTGTATTTTACCTGATCAAAGCCAGCATTCTACCTACTTTGTACCTAAACAGCCAAATGAGACTGGAGGAAAACACAACTCTTTTGACTAATTTCACTTTAAATACCCGTACCTTAAAACCTTAGTGCTGCCTGTAGTTTTAGTTTATGCACTCTCTCATTTTTCCTTAACTCAGAAACCCTCTCTTTTCAGTTGATGGTGTTTATTATTTTACTCAAAAAAAAAAAAAAAAAAAAGCCAAAACAAACATGGAGAAAAGAGAACTTTGTGTGTTTCTATCAGAAGATCTACAAATCTGAAATCGCAGTTTCCAGGAGAATGATAGGAGCAGAAGCCACTTTTTCAGGGATTAAAATGTGAATGGATCAAAAGGAGATAGGACTGTGACATTTTCCCAGTTGTATCTCTGGAATACTGTCTTTGTTTCATGAATCTTGCCCAAGAAGAGATTTAATGGCTAAGTAAATTTGAGAAATGCTGAAAACTATATATAGTATTCGTATGGAAGAAAGTTTCCATCTGCTGGCCTAGATTTTACTAAAGAGTTGGTTTTCAAACTTTGGCCTATTTCACAGTCTCTGGAAGGGCTTGCTAAGACACAGATTGCTGCATACCACCTCCAGAGGTTCTGATGGCACAGGTCTTGCGTGGCTCCTAAAAATTTGCATTTACAAGTTTTTAGGTGATGCTGATGCTGCCAGTCCAAGAGATTGGGGAATCCCATTTTGAGAGTCACTTCACTTGAATAAGAAGTCAACTACCAAGAGTGGCAGGTGTAGCTAGGATTTGGAGCAGTGCAGGAAGGAGCCTCTGCAGAGTAGCAGAGTCAGAAGTGAGAGCTCACAGCATCGTCAGTGTCGGGGCTTCCCTGGTGGCTCGATGGTTAAGAGTCTGCCTGCAGTGCGGGAGGCCAGGCTCATTCTCTGGATCTGGAAGATCCCCTGGAAAGGGAGAAGGCAGCCCACTCCAGTTTTCTTGCTTGGAAAATCCCATGGACGGAGGAGCCTGGCGGGCTACGTACAGTCCATAGAATTGCAAGGAGTCAGACACGACTGAGCGATTACACACAACATCATGGAACTCTGGTAGTAAGATAGCATGAGTTTGTGGTGGACCGAGACAGTGAGTTTTCATGATTTTCCCTAACAGTTTGACCTGTCAGGGAGAAAGAACAGACCCTGCAGCAGTTAGTGTGAAATTTTGAGTGACTTGTGCATGCATACGTGCTAAGTCACTTAAGTCGTGTCTGACTCTTTGCGACACTATGGACTGCAGCCCGCCAGGCTCCTCTGTCCATGGGTTTCCCCAGGCAGGAATACTGGAGTGGGTTGCCATACCCTCCTTCAGGGGATCTTCCTGACCCAGGGATCCAACCTCGCATCTCTCATGTCTCCTGCATTGGCAGGTTGCTGCTTTACCACTGTTGCCTCCTGGGAAGCCCTGAGTGACAGGCCGCTAATTCAGGTATCTATAGAACTTGTCATCAAGCACGCCATCTTTGCTGTGTATTACCGTGATGAGTGCCAAGACAGTAACTGTATGATCTACCTTTAACCCATCTCCTTTTTGTTTGTATTTTTATTATTTGCTATTCATTAATTGTTTTTAGTTTAAAAAACTGTATACATTAGTTAATAGGGGTTTTGGAATACAAAGACTAAATGTCATAAATTATCCTAAGCTAATGCTTTCAGTTACAGTTTAATAAGTCTTTGAGCAAATGTCTTGTTTTCCCACTTGGAAATCTTGTAAATAAAAGAATTAGGAGCTACCAGTTATTTCTTTATGAATGTAATTTTAAAGCCATAGAATCTTTTAAAATTACATTTTGGGAGAATCATGATAGGTTTCTGGTTGAGAAGAGTCTCGTGGACTTTTTAAAAAGATACTACTTTTCTTGGTGTATACTTGACTCACAACGCTGTGTTAGTTTCATGCGTACAGTGCAGTTCTACACACACGTGTTTCCCTTTTCTTAGATTCTTTCCTCACGTAGGTTGTCACAGAATATTGAGTAGAGTTCCCTGTGCTATACAGTAGATCCTTGTTGGTTATCGTGTGTATAGTAGTGTGTGTGTCTTCATCCCAAGCTCCTGATTTTTTCCCCCCTTCCCCTACAATTTCCCCTTTGGTAACCATACATTTGTTTTCAATATCTGTAAGTCTTTTTCTGTTTTGTGAATAAGTTCATTTATATCTTTTAAAAAAATTAGATTCTACATGAGTGATATCGTATGATACTTGTCTTTCTCTGACTTACCTCACTTGGTATGATAATTTCTCTGTCTGTTGATACTGCTGCAGATGGCACTGTTTCATTCTTTCTGTGGCCGAGCAGCGTCCCATTTATACCTGTGCGCTGCCTCTTCATCCGTTGCTCTGTTGATGGACATTCAGGTTGTCTCCCTGTCTTCGCTGTTGTAAACACTGCTGCAGTGAACACTGGGGTGCAGGTACCCTTTTGGATCATGGGTTTTTTTTGTTGTTTTTTTTTTTAAGTACCTAAGTATTTATTAGAGAAGCTGGTCCTCTAATAGGGTTTAGATAGTATTTGTGGCGTAAGTTGTGTTACCATTCCTGAGTGTTTGTACTTGGGCTTTTCCACTGAAATGTTTTTATAATAAGGCTGTACCTTTGTGTTTATTGTACTGCCTTAATGACTTTATAGTATTTGTATTGAGCCCAGAGTAGTAAGGAACCACAAGAAATGCTGTTCTGAAACATGCTTTGGGTACATGGTAGGAGAGGAGAAGGGTGACTCCTTTTTTCCTGTCTTTATTATTCCTGCATCTACTTCAGTGAGCAGGCACGTAAGCCTGAGAAGGATGCTGCTTTTCCATCTCTCATTTCTCAAATTTTTGTCAAGCCTTGGAAGTTATATACTGTGTTCTTTTCACAGTGTTATTCTTTAAAGTAATATAATTTTGGAAACTTGTGGACTTGTTTTTTAGAGCTTTACTGAGGAATAGGTAATTATAATAAATTGTATTTAAAATGTATAATTTAATGAGCTTTGACATATGTGAACCATCATTATAGTAACATGATAACATACATTTTCATCATCCCCAAGAATATTGTTGTGCTCCTTCCTAGTGCATCCCCTGATCTCCATTCCGTCACCATAGATAAGTTTACATTTCCTCAAATTTTAAATGAATGGAATTACATAATATGTATACTATGAATGTATACATACTAACTATGTATACTTTTTGGGGGGGGGATTCTGATGTCTCTCAATCAGCATAACTGAGGGTTTATTCATGTAGTTTCTTGTGTCAATACTTTTTTCATTTTTATTGCTAAATAGTATCTAACTTGGATATTTCAAAATTATTAATTCACTTACCTGTTAATAGATATTTGGGTTGTTTTCTGTTTGGAGTTAATGAAGCTGCTGTGAACATTTGTGTTCAAATCTGAGCATGGACGTGTAATGTACCTTTATGTTTCTTGAATTAAGTACTTACTTAGAAGTGGGATGGGTGGGTCATATGGTAGGTATATGTTTAACTTTTAAGAAACTGCCAACTACCTTCCAAACTGATTGTACCATTTTAACATTCTTGAGAGTTTTAGTTGTTCCACATTCTCACCAGCATATGATATGGCCAGTCTTTTTTTTTTTTTTTGGCTAGAACCTTTATTATTTCAGAAATAAGCATTCTGTGTAGCTTGAGGTGGGTATTTCTGGATTACTGTGATAAATATTTGTCAAAACACCAACTATTTCAATAATAATACACTTATTTATAAGAACATCCAGAAATAACTCTTCTGTATCAAAAAACTTAATGGCACAAGAAAGTTAAACAATGGTCTGTAGAGGAGAAAAGGAAAATTCTTCTAGGGGATGCTTCATAAGGCATTTTCTCCATGACTTTTTTTTTTTGGTGCGGGTCCTGGGGATCGAACACAGGAACTTATGTTCCATTACATTTCTGACTGATACAGTTCATGAAAAAAGCCTCGCTTTGTCTTGCTTTAGTCTTTTTGTTTGGCCGTTCTGGTGGTTTATATGGGTGTCTGTGTACCGGGACTCAGTGTTGTTTTAATTTGCATTTTCTACATGGCCTGCGATCTTGGGCTGCTTATTTGCCATCTGTATATCTTCTTTGATGAAGTGTCTGTTCAAATTTTCTGTCCACTCTTTAACATTCTGTAACTTCCTTTCATCAGCTGGTGGCTGAAGAGCAATAGTTTTAAATTTTGATGAAACACACCTTATCAACTTTTTCTGTACAGTTCTCTCTATACTTTGTATCCTATTTGAGTATTGCATCATTTTGTTTCTTTGATTTTTGCTAAAAAGTTAGATAATCTTAGACTCTCAGTTTTTAGCCATTAGGGGGGAAAAGTATAGGAGGCAGTTATAAAGCTAGAGTCATAGCTGCCTTGTATTTTTCTTATATTATACTTTAAAAGCAAGTTGTGTATGATTCTAGTACTTTTTATTTGTTCTTTTTGGCTGATTTTTAAACCTGTCAAGGATTAAGAGATTGCTGATCAAATTCCTTTGTTTTATGGGGTGAAGGACCTGAGGTTCATAAAGGTTACATGACTTTGCTAATGGTTTACAGTTTATGATTATCCTAAGATCAAACAGTCTGAGGTCCTCTTAGATCCCATTTCACCATTTATTTCTCTTTGAGGAGCTGTCTTTGTGATGCTGTTGATAAGACTTTACTGCATGCTATAGCATTAAAATAAATTAGGTCCTTCATTTGTTGCTTCTCCATTGCTTATTGTGATTAATATCCTATTGAAAGCAATATTATTAAAATTAAAGTAGGTTAGTTTTCTGAATGAATCTTAATTATCTCTTAAAATTTCATTAAGATGTTGAATTTAACACTTTTGTTTTTGTAATTCTTTCCAAAGGTCTGTAAACAGATTTGGCTAGGATTATTTGATGATAGATCTTCAGCAATTCCAGACTTCAGGGATCCACAAAAAGTGAAAGAGTTCCTACAAGAAAAATATGAAAAGAAAAGATGGTGAGTGAATAGTTTCTATTTAGAGCAAAGGCTCCCCAAATTGCATTAATTATGGGTAATATTAGTATAACAGAAAGGAAGGAAATAAGTAGGTAGACAGGAAATAAGGAAATAGGTAGATACTCATTATACTTTGGCTTTTATTGGATTTGATTTCCAAAAACCTTTACTTCTGCTTTATCCTAACTCATCTGTGCCTGGCAGTAGCCTTTTTGTCACCACCAGGCCTCTTACCCTTTTTTGGGAAATCGGGGATTCTTCCTTCTAAACCTTTACTGTCCCTGTTAGCTTCTCTAGACGTAGTCATGTAAAACCTCCTTTCTTAAAAATCTTCCTTCGTTTAGCAAGTGTTTCTTTAGTTTCTTTTATATAGTAAGCATTGCGCTAAAGCACTCATGAAGCAATCTATTCACTTAATTGCAGGTTGCAATAATTCTTTGCTCAAAATACCCCTCACTACCCACCCAAGAAGTCATTTTTCTACCTTGTTAAGAAGGAAGTGTTTATACTTTTTAAACCAAATCTGTCATATGTTAATTTTTGAAAAGTAGTTAAAACAGATGTACATGTGGCTAGTGAAGTGTTTTAAAGCAGAGCAAGGGTATATTCGTAGAACTAGTGTTCAGCTACCTTGAGCTCTTAATTTTTAGCTGTATGAGAACAATTTAAGTCAGCTTACTAAGACTCATTAGTGATGAATTCTTGGTTATTTCTTTAGTGTGTGTGTTTTAGTTTCAGTAGTGTGTATTTTCCTTCTTGAGAGGTTAAAAAGATGAGAGAGAATCATAAATAGAAGGATAATGAAGAAGTAAATGGCCTCTTGTTTGCCAGAGGAACTGTATTTTAACCCAGAGAATATCTTCAAAAAACTGTTCTGGTTGAGGGAATACTTGCTGTGGTTATGAGTGAGATATCTCCACCTCTCTTGGGTGAGCATAGTAGAAAGAAGTGGCTCTGATTTGTATATTCTGTGAACTCTGTATTCTTACTATTCTCTAGAGGACACTAATTTTTGCCAGGGCCATATTCAGCATTACTAGAAACATCATGTATGAACATAGAAGAAAAAATAACAGCAAGATTTTAGCTCAGGAAAGAAAAAAACAAAACTTAGAAGATGAGGTGATAGTAAAAACATGGTGCCATAAATTATTCTCTTAAAATGAAGTATATAATTATCTTTTTATCATTTTAGTTCTAAATTTCCCAGACCTTTTATCCTGTAGTTAAGACCTTTCTCCTTGATAGCCTTGGCCTAATTTTTCATTTTCCCAAGTTTCACTTTTACCAGCTCACGGTTTGAATAGAACTTAGCTGGGTTTTCAAATGCTTTAGCTTCAGCTGATAAGAGGAAAGTGTGTGTGAATGAGAGTTTATAGAATTAAAACCGGAAGTCCTCTCTCCCTGCATTAGTGATAATAGCCACAAAATAAAATAATAAAAATTATTTATTCAAGCCATAACCAAATAATTGTAAACCTCAAAAAATTATAATTTGTGTTATCTTTTCTGTCCTTAGAAACAGAATAGTAATAAGAGTAAGACAAATACAAACTTCAGTTGGTGGGTAGGGGAGAGGGAATGACTAGCACTCAGGTGGGCTGGGACCTTTGCATTTTAAACTCATGCTCCCGCACACCTGTGATATGTACCTAGGGAGTGGTGCAATGGGTTTGTAATGCGACATAGGTGAAAGTGAGGTCGCTCAGTCATGTCCGACTCTTTGCGACCTCTTGGATGGAGGAGCCTACTAGGCTCCATGGTATTTTCCAGGCAAGAACACTGGAGTGGGTTGCCATTTCCTTCCCTGCGACATAAGCGTTATCCAAATGCAATCTCCCTAAAAACCCTCACTGTGGGCAGCTACACTTAAGACATTGAGGCTGGTTCAGTCATCTAAAGGGTTTTTGAAATTGTTCTTTTAACCAGTTTTCGAACTCACTTCCTATGCTGTACATGCTTAGTTAGCTTTTTTACTTGTAGCTCCATAAGCCTTTGAGCCAAAGATTCTTACTTGATTTTATGCTTTAAAAAGGCTTGGCTATTCTCAGAAATTGGCATCACCACTGATAAAGCCAAACTATGGGAAAATGTAACTTCCTGTTTTCATCTCTTCCATATACTGAAAAAAACAAAAGTTTTATTGTTTGTGATTATTATATAATTTGATAATAGCCAATACTTGTGTACCAGAACAGTGTATAGGTACTTTGTAAATGTTAATTTGTTTATACCTCATAGTAACCATATTTCAGTGTTTTAGAGGAAACTTCGGAGGCACAGAGTGCTGAAGTTGTCTGCCCTGGGTTTCACATCTGTTGAGTGATGGAGCTAGGATTTGAACTCTGATTCCGGAGCACAGAGGACCCTGGCGGGTTACTGTCCATGGGGTCGCAGAGAGTCAGACACAGCTGAGCACACACGCACACACATGTGGAGCACAGTAGAAGAACTCTGCTTTTCTGCTTCTCCCACCTGTGTTATATGGGGAAGGAGGCTAGATAGAACCAAACCCAGAAATTCTGTGAGCAAGAGCTCTCACAGAATGCCAGCCCTGGAGATAGCACTGCCAGTATGTGGGCATTGTATTCTCACTTCCCCTTCTCTTTCCTTTATTCTTTTCACTCCATAAGTCCTTACATGATTGGAGTCAAATCTGAAAGACCTGTGAAGTCTTATGAATGTCTTTCCATGTCAAGACAAGGCAGCTGTGTATTATATAGATACTAGCATAACCCTTTTAAGCATTTTTCTCCTGGTGAATTTTGGTTTATTGCCCTTTTTTTTTTGAAATTTTAGAGTGCTGTGGTAACATATGTTTATTTACACTTAACCCAATTATTGCCTAAGGATAGGTTACTGGAAATGGTACTTCTGGGGCACAGAGTATTTTATTAGAGAGTAACAAAATTTATAAAGTTTATACTCAGACCAAATGCATGCCATTTTAATTTACATCTTTTATTAAGTTAAAAATGTTTTCATTTCTGTATCTCGGTGAATTGCTTCTGTCCATTTAAAAATTGAGTAGTTAATCTTATTCTTATAGATTTATAATAGACCTTTATATTTTGAGCTATTAATTGTAACATAATAAATATTTTTTTTTTTCCTTTTGCTCAGTTTTCAAATGTTATTTATGACCTTACAGTACTTTGGTTTTTAAAAATTAGAATTATTAACTATCATCATGCTGAACTATAAGTCTTCTTTTTTAAAAAAAGCAGTTAATATTGTTATCTTAGAAAAACTGTAAGTAAATAGTTGAAGCAAGTTTTGTGGTTGCTCTTTTATTACCTTTTCTCTGAATATTTTAATTAAGTGTACTCTTATGGTGTCAATTCTTAGAGGGTTTTGAAATTAGATTAATATCGAAGCAGTCTTGTCCAGAATTATAGAGTTAAGCTTTTTGAGCTTAGTGTTCCCTACCACTTCCTTAGTTAACTGCCTCTTCAACTTTTCATATGTTTTAGGTATGTCCCACCAGAACAAGCCAAAGTGGTGGCGTCAGTCCATGCATCTATTTCAGGGTCCTCTGCCAGTAGTACGAGCAGCACGCCTGAGGTCAAACCACTGAAATCTCTTTTAGGAGATTCAGCACCAGCACTGCACTTAAATAAGGGCACACCTAGTCAGGTGAGTCATTTTTAAGTCTTTGTAGAAGCTTCTATGTAAGGAGGATTGAGTACAATGAATTTGGGAATTAAGACAGTTGCATAATGCTACTTGTATACCAGTACCATTATGTCCTAATGGTTTATAATACATTAAAAGATACTTGGTTAAGTGGTTGGAGTGTGTCTATTTTTTGTGGGTTTTGCTATCGCGAATACGAGTTTGTAAAGGTATACAGGAGCATTGTCATAGATGTAACATATAGTGGTAAAACATGAATCTGTGGTGACCATCAGAGTTATTTAGAACAGTATAGGCTTTGTGATATACTTTTACAGGAAAGGATTTCTCAAGCACAGAATTTTTTCCCCATCCTGATGGTGAAGCATGTTTATCATTGAAACGCAGGTAGCTTTGCATTACATAACTTATTCTAAAAAACTGAGTAGACTGAAGTCTTTTCAGCAGTTGGTGTCTAGAGCTTGTGCTTCTTTACTTCATGACAGTCAGACGAGTTATGACAAATCTGTTACTCTGGCATTATGTCTGTCTTATGTAAGAATGATTCTGAAGCATGTTATTATTTGAATTAAATTCCACCCTTTTAAAAAATGCATATACTAGGGCAGCTAGATAAATCACTCCATTTTCACCAAAGCTTTGAGTGAAAAATGAAGAGAAGGGTGAAGTCAGTATATCATACCTCCTCCCTTGGATAAAAGATTTGTTCTGTGGAAGCCTCACCATCATACTCTGTTAGCAGTAAGTCTGCTTTGTGTCATGAGGTGTAACAACGACACCTGCTGTAATTATACTTCATTGCTTTTGACTCTGTACTTAAAAGATAATTATGGGCATAGATGTTGAAAATTTGTGCTTTTCAGAAAGCATGGCTCAGATGGTAAAAGCGTCTGCCTGCAATGTGGCAGACCCGGCTTTGATCCCTGGGTTGGGAAGACCCCCTGGAGAAGGAAATGGCAACCCACTCCAGTACTCTTGCCTGGAGAATCCCATGGATGAAGGAGCCTGGTAGGCTACAGTCCACGGGGTCGCAAAGATTCGGACACGACTGAGTGAAGTGTTTTAAGCTTGGTGAATTGGAGATAGTTTTATAAAAGTTCAGCAAATCTAACTGGAAGCTCTTTGTAGTTAATATGTGGTTTATAGTCCCCTGTTGTAGGTCGCTCCCAAGGGCAGCAGCAGGAAAAGAAGCAGTTTGACCTTTTAAGTGATCTTGGCTCAGACATCTTTGCTGCTCCAGCACCTCAGTCAACAGCTACAGCCAATTTTGCTAACTTTGCACATTTCAACAGTCACGCAGGTAAGTGTTTTTTCCTAGCAGCTTTTGCCAGTGTTTGAATAATCATCAAATTAAATGTGGAGCACTAAATTAAGAATTCACTTGGTCATTTTGAAGCAGTTTTATTTGATAATTTGAGACTTTTCTTTCTTTAGAAAAAGAAGACTTTTTTTCTTTATATTTTTGCATGTATGTATTTCACTGTTTTATAAATATGACAGAAGCCAGTACTTACTGAATTGGTTTCCTGTTTGTATTTTGGGCCTTACTTTACCTTCTTTTACTCACCTGTGAATTTGTGATGCTCTCTGCCCTTTTTTTCCTTTCAGTTTCATGTCCTGGCTTATAGTTGGATAATAATGGTACAAATTATTTCATGTATATGTATCAAAAAATATGCTGTTTGAGATAATTTGGAAAATTATAGAAAACCTTCAGCCACGTTTCTATCAAACATTAAAGGCATTTTTGTTTTAAATATCAATAAAAACATTTTCTAAGACTATGCTACAGAAGGAAGTTGTGGTGTGATTTATGTATGTTTGTGTCTGTATGTGTTTACTTTAAAAAGAGATACTAGGATGAAGATTTCTTTCAAGAGAGATTATACTGAAAAGGGTAAGAAATCAGGAAGCTTACGTTGTTGGGACTGTGGTAGGTTTTCCATTTCTTATATTGGCCAAGTAGCAGAAGTCCAGAAGGAGACTGAAAAGAATCTTTCCCCTTCATCCTCTAGACGGGAAGCCAGTTGTTCCTTCTCTGAGCAGACAGGAGCTCTAGCTCTCTGTTCTCACCTCTTGCTTTTTGAATGATGGTCAAAACAGTTGGTAGAAGAATCAATGAATCGAGAGTGAGGCTTCTGTAATTTATGAATATTCTACTTATCTCAATTTTAGGCTTATTGAAATATAATTTGATTGATAGATAAGTAGCTGCCAAACTCTTATAAATTTTCAACTTATTTCGTGTTTCATGTGTGTGTGTGTTTGGTCTCTGAATGCAATTTGTGAATATTTGCAGGTCAGGGGATTAATGTTATACTTTTCTATGTAGCCATATTAGCAAAAAAAATAGACAAGTCAGTGTACTCCACAGACTTAATTTGTACCATGATTACCCTTATATTTTCAATAACTCCCTTAAAATGCTTTTTGAAAATAATTGTCATTATTTAATAGTAACATATAAATGTTAAAAAATAGCAATGTATGATTTTATCAGATTGATTGAAGATATTAAATATTGTTTGCCTCTTTCCCACATATGACAGAAATATAGTAGAGGACAGATATGTCTGAGGAAGTAGTTTAATAACCATGTAGATTGGGTCAGGTTGCCTGAGAGTAATAATTTTTTAACCTAAAATTCTTTTGTTTTTACAAAGGACCACTCAGATTACTCTCTTCTTACCTCATTTGATTCCAGGAGAATAAGAAATATATATGGATATTGCAAGAAAAAGCTAATAAAGTCACTTATTTATTTTCCCTTCTAGTATAGTTGATGCCATCTTTTATTTTTACCTTACGTAGTTTTTAAGTGTAAGCCAATGTCTTGGTTCAATCTGAAATATCTTTTCCCAGAACCTTTGTAAGCACTCTGAATTGTTACTTTTTCATACATGGTTTGCAGATTTAAAATCATTGATAGCTGAATTCTTGCCCTGAAATTCTCATTTCAAAAAAAAATAATTGGGTGAAAACTTTCTCCTGAACAGATTGATGTGACAAATGGAACCTTTAATGGCAAACAGTAATTATTCAGATAAGCCAATCTGGCTAGCATTATTTTATAGGAAAACCCGTTCTTTTACAGACAGTTTAATGGCTTAAAAACCAGAAGTCTTTACCCTTCTTCATTTGAACATTCTGGCTGAGTTAGTGTGTATGGATGTGTGTCGATGATGGGGTCAGTATTATGTTCAGGAAAAGTCATCTTCTACAGAAATATACATGGCAGTTAGAAACATAATTTACTATGGAATGTAGTAGTTATCTTGCCTGGTAATAAACATATCACAGAAACTGTAAACTGTCATTGATTATTGTCACATACAAGGGATGTCAAACTCAATTGCCTTGCCACCCAGTTAACACAGATGAGTAGTGTAATGAATGCACTGTGGAAGGGACCACAGTGTCCCTTTCAGAGGGGGATATTCTGTAATCTCCTGTTGCCACATGGAAATGCAGGCTCGGGGTTCCTAATATATTGATTCTTTTAAGAGAAGCAAGAAATCTTGTTGAAATGCTCTCTTTAAATGTTAGGAATTGATGAAAATAATCTAAAATATTGTATAAATGGAATGAAGTCTGTTATCTGATTTTGATGAGAGTTGTTGGCTGCTATCCTCTGGTCTCTACATTTTTATTTTTTTTCCCTTTTACATGAGTATCTATTGCTCATTGAAGTGTAAAGACAGCTCTCAGCAAGATTCAGGCTCATTGACTTAGTACCTTAAATTCTAAGGTACTAAGTACTTTAGAATTTTGTACTCAGTACAAAAGAGTACTGAGTTGACTCTCGTACTTTTTGAATAAGATTATATAAAAAGCATCTTTACTGTTTTGTCACATTCTTTTTAGTCTGGATTTCTTTGTGTAGAAGTTATTTGAGGTTCTAGATAGTTTTTGTTTATTGTATTATTAGTGTTTAATTTCAAAGTTGTGTTTTATCAGAGTTTCATTCCATAATGCTTATAAATTTTAAAAGTTACTGTAAAAAGTTGTTGAAAACAGTGAGTAGATTCAGTATCTACAAATAAGAACTGATAGAAGTATTACAAAATCCTGTTTTGTTGTAATGAATAGGTATTTGATTAGTTTGTTTGGTGCTCTAGTTGGAAAACAATGGGAAAATTATAGATATGATAAAATAGACTTGATTCACAAAATGGATTGCATTGAACTAATTTTTTTTCCTGATGTTTAAAACATGTTCAATGTAAGTTTTTCCCATATGATGTTCTAAATATAAGTTAAATGTTCAGTATATATTATTATAGACTACATAGTCATATATATTTGAGGTTATAAGCCACAAACTAGCTTAGGGACCCATTCCTGTTTCTATAAGGGACAGATGTATTTCATTTGTTGTTTTCAACCGTACAGCTAAGTATTCCAAAAACTTGGAAACTTGCCTTTTGGAATATAATCTACTCTGAATTTGAGAACTTCGTATATCATGCTCTCTGTTCATTTGGTTTACAGTTGTAGTCTGTGTTTTCGCCTTAATAAACTTACTTTGTCTTTTAGAATTTTCTTTGGATTAGCATTTTAGAACTGATGAGAAATTATTCCTATTTTTTCATAAGTTGTAGAATCATAGTGTTGGTTTTACTAGTAGAGACCATCTAATGAATCTTCTCATATTGCTAGTAAGAATACTGGTAGAGCCAGAACAATGAGGAACTAATCAAAGGGTTTACAGTTTCTTATGTTAAAATGGAGTTGTCTGACTCTTACCTTAGATTCCCTTTTCACTAAACTGTACTTGCTTACTGGTTTTGTCAGCAGTTTGTCAGTAACTGTGTTTAACCTTATATATGATTTAAACCAGTATAGATACTTGTTTCAAAATAATATTTTTCAAGAAATTAATTAAAACATTTTTTAATCTATTAGTATTTCTTCTATTACATGTATTTTGGGGAAAGTAAAGTTTCAGCCTGTAAAGTTATCAGAAGTGGTAGGTTGGAAGATGCTGGAAGAGAAAGTGGCACAGATGTGTAGGAAAAGGGGGCCAGATATTCTTTATGTGCATCTCCCCCAGCTCATTATCATACCCATTTAGATTAAAAAAAACAGCAATTACAGGAGATGCTGTAAGTTTTACTGATTTTCTTCCTAGAATAATGTTTTACTTTGTTAACAATTTTTTTTGCTTAGTGACTTCTTTTGGCTTGTTACCTCTCAGCCACCAGGGAAGCCCAAGTAGAGTACAGATTCACTGAAAAAGCTTGGCAAGTTCAGGACATGATACCTACCTGAAATCTCACTACTTCCATTTAACTAAAACTCAGATTTTGTATGCACATGATATCATGTTTAACGAAATTAGCTCATGAAGATGTATCTCGAATTTACTAGCCTATTTATCTTGTTTACTTTGCTGTAAGTATTTTTGTATAGGGCTAAATACTCTTTACATGATTTTTTTTTAATGGCTACATTATATTCCATCGTGTGATCCTTAATTAAGTAGTCCCTAATTGCTGGCCATTTGAGTTTCTAATTTTTCATTATTATAAAAAAATACATTGTTTAGCTATTAGAATTAGCTGTATGCTCATTTGTAGTAGTTTTACAAAAACTGCCTCGAAATAGAATTGCCTGCCAAGGAATTTAAAATGGCTCTCACTTTGTTGGTGACATAGAAGCTTTCTCCATCTTTTGGACATCCTTTTCATTCTTAGCGTTTACCATTCACTTTCCTGCATATCAACCACTTCTTATTCTCATCCTCTATAAAAATCTTATCCAGCATCTGTTTGGGCCTTTTGAAGAGTCTTTTGCTTTGCCTTACATATTTTAACTTTAGAGAAGCCTAGGACTTTGCTCTTAGATTGGTTACCAGTTGGGAAATGCCAGTTGGTCTTTTTCAGTAGGTTTGAGGTATATTTATGGTATAATTTTTACTAGTTTTTATTGTTTCTTAAGTTAATGTGTGTTTTAAAATGACAGGCTCCTAATAAAATATGAGTTTCTTCAGTTTATTTGATGATCATGTCCATCTTTTTGTATACTTTTTTTTAAAGTATGCTGTGATGTAACATAGTTGTAAGCTTAAAAACAACAAAAATTTTTAATGTAATGAAGCCATTTTTATATGATTCATGTAACTGGTGAATCACCATTTTAAATCCCAATTTTCCAAATGTATCCTGTATCCCACATCTCTTGTCTGCTTTACTGAAACTTGTGTTATTTAGTGCTGTTAATTCAGAGTTTCCTTTAATAGAGTCACTTTATAGTACTATTCCTGATGTCACTCAAAGGCTATTTGTGTACAAATTTATCATTGTCCTGGATGCCCTTTGATGAATTGCTTGCAGTTGGGTGAAATAAACATTTGTAGAACTTAAAATCTGATTTCTAAATGAATTTTCTTTAAGTTATGAAACGTGGAAACTTTCTTAAAATTCTTAAACTCATTTATCATATTTTTCATTTATAATTTTCATATTCATTAACATGTATTATTCCTTACCATTTACAGCTCAGAATTCTGCAAATGCAGATTTTGCAAACTTTGATGCATTTGGACAGTCTAGTGGTTCCAGTAATTTTGGAGGTTTCCCCACAGCAAGTCACTCTTCTTTTCAGCCCCAAACTACAGGTAGAGCCTCTCCAGCGTTATGATTAAATGTTTACTTTGAAAAATAGAATACAACTCTGTAGATGTGTTTTGGAAAATTATTCTAAACTTAAATTCTGTGATTATCTGGTTTTGAAATAGTTCTGTTTTACAAAGCTCTGGGGAAACCTGAAATCTTTATATTTTTCTTTATTTGTTTTTCTGGACACTAGTGTTTTGTCTAATTCACGTCTGTTCTCCTTTTCCTGCACATGAATCTTTCTTAAATTTCTTACTCACGGAGACATTGAAGTAGTAATAGTTTTTTAGGTTCACAAAATATGTTTTGATTTAATTTAGGCTCTAAATAAAGGAAGCTTGTTAATTATTTCCATAGAACTAAAAATGTAAGTCATTTTCAGGGCAACAAGCTTCAGAAAATAATTGGTTGAGTAGATTATTTTAATAATCACTTTGATAAACTTCAAATAGTTTTCTGTGCAGGAATTGGTCTTTAAACATTGAATACTTACCCATAAACTGTATTATTTTCAGAAACTCATTGAACCTTTGTTTAGATCTTTGGCTGATTGCTTTTCTTTCAGCTTTTAACTCTGTATTGTCTTAAAACCTTTTCTTTCAACTTTCTTTTTTTTCCTTTAAATTTCATCATTTACATAATTTCTGGCTGTCCAGCATTTAGAATGCTTTCATCTAGCTGCAGTTTTGGTGAATTTACTTCAGCTTTTCCTCTCCAGGCTTCCAACAGTAAGTTCTGTTGTCAAGTAGGCATCTTTTACTAATTTGTATGTTTAATGGTATATTTTATAGGTTTTTCAGTTACAGAATTTTAATCATCTTTTCATGATAATTCTCCATAAGTTCTCACTTTTACTCTCCTCACTATTGCTAAACTCGGAGAACACAATAGTATACAGTAACAGTTGCTTTAATAATTGTTTTTATTAATTTGAAATAACTTTTCTTCATACAGATTTTCAAAACTTAGTATGTGCTTTGTTCACCAGTTCCTTGTAACAGATCACAGTCTTTTAAATACAGACATTTAGTTTTAATCATAAACAAATAGAGTTTAATTTCTGTAAGACATCTATTTGTTTTAGAATGTATAAAAAATTGATTGATGGAAAGTGTTGTTATTTTTTTTTTTAAATAGGGTGTAATCTTTCTGTTTCTGAAATACGTTTAAGTGCGTGTTGCTCTCAGTTTAATCTATAACTGTATATACACGTATCTATATCTAATATCTTGATTGCTGAAACTAATATTTAGGTATAAAGAACAAACATCAAAAGTATAACATCAGAAGCATAGAATGAATATATACTGGTTTTTAGTGTTTTGGTAGTATGTTAGGGAAGATTCTAGAATATAGAACAGTCTTTAAAATCTTAGTAGGATAAAGTTGATGTAATATTTATATTATTTATATATTATGTGCTCTTATTTTTTCCTTGAAATATGTTAGCATAATTTTACTGAAGACATTGTAGTGTTGTGTGTACATTAAATTATTATGTGGAATTGAGTAGTAGCTTTTCAAGTACAATAAAACTGGGTAGCATGGAGACTCTCCTGTGAATTATTTTGTTCATTCCGGGATAGGTAGTTACACAATTACACATAGGAGCTTGTTGCCCTATATGTTGTCAGGACCTTTGAAAACCTATTTTTGCAGATTGTGAATAGTCGTGTGTAGATGATTCAAATTGAATGCCATTTGCCAGTTTTTACTTTTAAGAATTTAGGATTACTTATGGAAACTTAATTTAAGAAGAAGTGATCATTTAATCTATCAAAGGATATTGGGAAAGTCTTGCAGTTTCAAGTTTTCTGTCTATTCTATTACAGGTGGAAGTGCTGGATCAGTAAATGCTAATTTTGCTCATTTTGATAACTTCCCCAAATCCTCCAGTGCTGATTTTGGAACCTTCAGTACTTCCCAGAGTCATCAAACAGCTTCAGCTGTTAGTAAAGTTTCAGCGAACAAAGCTGGTCTACAGACTACAGACAAATATGCGGCACTTGCTAATTTAGACAATATCTTCAGTGCTGGGCAAGGTATCAAGCTTTAAAGAAAAGAATACAGATTTGTATATTAAGCAGTCTTCTACATTTGGTTGTATTTATTAAATTCTGAGGATGCTCTTTTTCATTGTGTATAGGTTTTATCTACACTAAATGTTCGTGACTATTTAGCACATTTTGGATCTGAAATAACCACACGGTAGAAAGCCTAGAAACTAGTTTGTACACTTATAGATTTAAAAGAAAATAATTGACAAAAATTTAATTTTGTCTTAGTGTGCTTTATTGTTCTAAAGGCCAAAAAAAGGGTCAAGAGATGACTAGAGGATTATTTGGTAGTTTCTATGATGTATTAATTTTGAACTATTTTCTATTACTATTTTAGTATTTATTTAAAAAGAAAACATATTTGCAGTGTATTTTTATACCCAGTTATGTTCGTAAGGCTAGTATTTTTGCCTCTCAAAGTGCATAGTGTAGTAAAGAGAACAGCCAGGGTCTGCTTTCAGACTGGATTCTGCATTCTGATCTCTGAGCCTGATTTCTCATCTCCCCTCCAAGAGTAATAGAAGTAGCATTCGACTTAAAAAGTTGTGTTGTATGTGTTACTGCATGAGAGGTATTTAGAACAGCGTCTGATGCATAGTAAGTGTTTTCTTATTACTATCTCTTAATTTTTTCATAAACAACCCTGGGAAGATATTATTAATAGAATGAGTTCACATAGGTCCAGCATTCAGTTCAGTTCAGTTCAGTTGCTCAGTTGTGTCTGACCCTTTGCAACCCCATGAATCACAGCATGCCAGGCCTCCCTGTCCATCACCAACTCCCAGAGTTTACTCAAACTCATGCCCATCGAGTCGGTGATGCCATCCAGCCATCTCATCCTCTGTCGTCCCCTTCTCCTCCTGCCCCCAATCCCTCCCAGCATCAGGGTCTTTTACAATGAGTCAGCTCTTCGCATGAGGTGGCCAAAGTATTGGAGTTTCAGTTTCAGCCTCAGTCCTTCAGTGAACACCCAGGACTGATCTCCTTTAGGATGGACTGGTTGGATCTCCTTGCAGTCCAAGGGACTCTCAAGAGTCTTCTCCAACACCACAGTTCAAATGCATCAATTTTTTGGCATTAGATGAGTGTATATGTGCACTTGATTGAGTTGTCCCCATATTGCAGATTTAATGTAGCACTTTGAGAATTTCCTTCTTATATGTAACCTAGACATGTAGTTGGTACCGGGTCTTAGTTTTTATTTCAGAAACAGTATTTTATTTTTATCAGAGTGGAATGTATAGCACTAAACTTGTCCAGTATTTTCTGGAGTATTTGTTTATTAGGTAAGACTCTAAAGTCATGTCCATTTATTTGCTAAGCTCCAAATCAGTTTTAAATTCACACATCATGGCAAATGTGGTGGGTAAGTTGAAAGGATAAGTTAAGCGTAAGTTAAAATCTTTGATTTAATTTGTTTTTGTTTGTTTGTAGGTGGTGATCAGGGTAGTGGGTTTGGGACCACAGGTAAAGCTCCTGTTGGTTCTGTGGTTTCAGTTCCCAGTCAGTCAAGTGCGTCTTCAGACAAGTATGCGGCCCTGGCAGAACTGGACAGTGTTTTCAGCTCTGCTGCCACCTCCAGTAACGCCTACACTTCCACAAGCAATGCTAGCAGGTAGCTTGTCACTGTCTTGTGTTTTATATTTGAAACTTTTTTCCAACTCTGAGTAATAATGTTGTTAAGTAATCACTGTTTGGAGCTTAATTTAAAAGATTCTTGAATATTTTTCTAAGTTTGAAGAAAGTTATGAGTTTACATTTTCTAATTAAAATATGTTCCTTGAGTAATTACCATAGGTGGTTTACCATAGTTTTATACTTTTTGTTTAATCAAAAGTAATTTTTCCCCTTGAATGCTGAAATGTAATTTAGAGTATATACACATCCTGAAATGGATGTGTTAATTGTTAAATACAAATTTAATTATACTCAGAGAATCCATTTACAGAATTACTTACTTTTAAGGTACAATTCTTAGTCATGAAGATTAAACACTGAAAGTAACATGTTGTAGTCTGAGTTGTAAGTAAAGTTTTAGAAAGATTTGCACCAGAACCCAAGATTAATCCTATATCTTTTCTCTCTACTGGTATTTATAAATAGATGTATCTGTTACAGTGTTTATATATGTCTGGTGTAAGGAATTCTTGGCAGAAGAGCGTCTACCACATTTTAAAAACATTTGATCTTTAAAAACTCTTCTAGTTTTTTGACTTCTTTTTGGGTCAAGGAAGCAGACCCAGAAGTATAGGTGACTTACCTGTACAGTGTCTTATCCTTGATTTTCCATTCCTATAGATTGTCTCTTTTATCTGAGTAACTTTTTATTTCCTTTTGGCACCTTTTCCAGAAAGAAATGATAGGATTGCAACACTAGTTAGTTGGGCTCATTCTCCAGTAACAAATTTTCTGTATGGCAGATGGGAAAAATTGAATCCAAAGAATAATAATATTCAAAGTATTTCTGTATTTTTGCTTTACTAATATTGTCTACATTAGACATATAAAATAGTGAACTATAGCAAGGTGGTCATAAAGTCTGGAAACACAGACAGGTGTATGTAATGAAATGGTTTATTGGTATTACATTATAATCATAAGTGGTCCCCAGAGTATAAATCATGGAATATTTGAAGTACCTGAGACCCATTTGAAAGGTCTGTCAGGTTAAAACTAAATTCATAATAATTCTGAGTGGTCGTTTGTGTTTTCATTAGTTGACATTTGTATTGATGGTATAGAAACTCTTAATAGGTAAGACTTGGTGGTGACTTCGCATTGAGTGTCAGGCCGTACAGGCAGTCATCTAAGAGGCATTCCTTGCTACCACACATTCAGTTTTATTTAGGAATATTTTTGATTCAGTTTTTATTATGAATATGCTTGATGAAGCAGTGTAAAGGAATTTAATTTTATTAAGTCTAGACCCTTAAATATGTCTTAATTTTCTGTGTATTGAAGTATGGTATGCATCAGGTAGTTCTGCCATATACTGAAGTATAAAGCTATCTTGAGGAAAATCAACTTGTGTGGTTTTTTGAGTTGTGGAATGAACTTGTTTTATGGAACACCATTTTTTGTTGAAAGTATGATTGCTACACAAACTATGGCTATTCAGATTTGGATATTTGTTAGATATTTTCTCAAAAATGAAATTTTAAGTCTGTCACTTTAGGGAAAATAATGGCTAAAATACACACTCTCAAGCAACTAAGTAGAATTTTGGAAAATTTATTAGCCATCATGAGCTTAAAATTAAGCTTCCTATTGCTTTTCTGATGAGATGGATGGTGATATTAATGGTTGTTTTTTTATTTTGCATAAGGAAATATGTTGACATTTTGAAGATTGGCATCAAGTATTTTCCAAATGATACAAAAGTAATAAAAGATTCATTTAAAGTGTAAGATAGACTACTAGATGTTACTTTAAGAGAGTGCATCAAAGTTCATTGATAAGGTTTCAGATTCCATACCACAGCTGTTGTTGAGTCACAAAGTTGTGTCCAACTTGGAAACCACATGAACTGCAGCACGCCAGGCTTCCCTGTCCTTCACCATCTCCAGGAGTTTGCTCAAACTCATGTCCATTGAATTGATGATGCTATCCAACCATCTCATCCTCTGTCCTTCCCTGCTCCTCTTGTGCAGATATGAGAGTTGGACCATATTGCGGCTAACCTTTAGGAAACTGTAACTGTTGTTGTTGCAGTGATATCAAGCAAGATATACATAGTTATCTGGAAAAGGTGTTAAAATTCTCCTGTTTTGTTCAACTGTGATGCCACGTGAGGCCAGTTTTTTCGTCATATGCACCAAGCTAAATAACGTATTACAACAGATTGATCATCTGTTAAGCCAACCATTAAAGAGATTTGTGAAAGTATCAGATATGAATGGCTTTATTGTTATTTTCAGATTAAATTTCTGATTTAGTTGATGTACTATCTATTGGTAGATGTAGCATCTTGAAAGTTCAGGGTTCTCATTTTTTAAGAATGTAAATGAATTCTAAAACTTAAAAGTTTGAGAGCTGATGTGATACATGATATGTTCAATATTATTTGTTTCCATATTTTATGGCAACCCTGTTGTTAGATTACCTTTGCTTTTTTCCCCTCTCAAAATATGAATTCTTTCAATACTTGTTTTCAGTAATGTTTTTGGAACAGTGCCAGTGGGTGCTTCTGCACAGACACAGCCTGCATCTTCAAGTGTGCCTGCTCCATTTGGAGGTATGTGTTTCTGGTATATATTAGTTTTTAAATGGAGTCCAAACATACATATATATATAGTATTGCATTTTCTTAGGGATACCAGAAGACGATCAAAGCACCAGTTTATTATCAGAAAGCTCTAATTTTCTGTCTTCATAAATATATGAACAAATACTTTAAATAATTGAATACAAATGCATTAGGATTTTATAGTGTATCTTATAATTTTTTAAAGCTACACCTTCCACAAATCCATTTGTTGCTGCTGCTGGTCCTTCTGTGGCATCTTCTACAAATCCATTTCAGACCAATGCCAGAGGAGCGACAGGTAAGAAATGTAAATTACAGAACAGTAAACTTTGGGAAAGGTATATACTGCAAAGACACTATGTGAAGAACATGAGAAAATAAGGTTCCTTTCTTACTGAAGTGACTGTGAAGTGGATTAGTTTCGTCCATGAGAACATACGCTAGCTGAAAGTTTATAGAATCCTAGAACCTAATAGTTGAAAATGGACCATGGAAGTTACCTAGCACCCACCACTGAAAGCTTTCACTTTTAAGGTGTGGAATCAAGCATAGAAATGAGAGTTAAAGCCTTAACTCCACATTGCTGGTTCATGACAGAGATAGTACTTGAACATTATAATTCTGACTTAATTTGTTGATCAGATTTCACAATTATTGATTATAACTCATGAAAAAATGTGTCAGTTTTTTCCTTTTGCTTGGGATTGCAAGGACTGGATGGATTTTATTACTGATACATGAGATGTTGATAATGAGGTCTTTTTCCAGTGCATATCTCTTTTAGGGTTATTAACATTTTTAGGGGGTTGTTGAAACTGGTTTAATTTGGGATATAATAATTTGAATATTTTCTTTTTATACTTTTTTAAAAAATCCTCTTTACCCCTCCCCCTATTTTTTCTTTTTGATTCATATTGTAAGCTAGCTACATATTTCTTATATTTTGCCTCTTTGATTTTTGTCTTATTACCCTGAACACCAGAGTTATTTGTCAGTACCTTGGAGTGTTAGCAGGTGCATGTAGTATGACCCAGTGCCCATTAAGCTGAATTTGTCGGGTTTTAGGTTTAGATAACTTTAGAACTAAAGCCTTAAACTTGACTTATAGCATATGTTGATGTGATATTTTGAGAGAGTAAGGTGCTTATAACATCACAATAAATTTGCACCATTAAGAATTAACTAGCACATCTTTTTGTCATTGGCAAGGTTGAGAACTGTAATATTGGAAGTTTGAACCATAACTTCCATTTTCATATAATGTCTTCATTCATAATCTGTTGCTATCTCATGGAATACATGTTGTATAAGTATTTGAATTTTGCACATAATTTAATGATTTATTTTCATTCAAGTACATATAAATACAGTATGCTTAAACATAATCAGTGATTATTTCAGATTGCTGTTGTGTTTTGGAAAAAATATACTATTCATTACTGATGATGTATATGGTATTTCTGTTTCAGAGCATATTATTTTGACTTTTTAAATGAATTTTTAAAATGTCTCATGACATGGGGTTTTGTACATTGTCTCATTTAGTCCTCTTAACTCTTCATCAAATGTTTTAATCACTCTTTGACAGCTGAGATGACTGAGGCTCAGGGAAGTTAAGTGCGTATGTTTTGGATACAGCCAGATTTGTGTTCAAATCCTGGTTTAGTATTTACTTACTAGGTAATCCTAAAAATGCTTTCTGTATATTATTTTTTTAATGAATGGAGGAAAAGTGATAGGAAAATACATTATTTGCAGTAATAATAATAACTGTTGAGATGTCTATAGCTATTTTTATAACCCCATTTGACAACTGAAGGATGGAAACATTTTATACCTTGACCAAGGTCATGTTGATCTAACTCCTCTGAACTTTATTGTCTTTTTCTGTAGAATGTGAACTTCTGTCAGGGATATTGTGAGAATTAGATGATGCAGATCACTTTGCATTGTCTTTGCATTATTGTATATCGCTGGGGGGTGTGTGTGTGTGTGTTTAGTCGCTTGTTGGGGGGTGTGTGTGTGTGTGTGTGTGTGTGTGTGTGTGTGTGTGTGTGTGTGTGTGTGTGTGTGTGTGTGTGTGTGTGTGTGTGTGTCTGTGTGTGTGTGTCTGTGTGTGTGTGTCTGTGTGTGTGTGTCTGTGTGTGTTTAGTCGCTCAGTTGTGTCTGACTCTTTTTGACCCTATGGACTGTAGCCTGCCAGGCTCCTCTGTCAATGGAATTCTCCAGGGAAGAATATTATAGTTGTCATGGCCTCTTCCAAGGGATCTTCCCAACCCAGGAATTGAAGCCGTGTTTCTTACATCTCTTGGATTGGCAGGCAGGGTCTTTACCACTAGTGCTACTTGGGAAGCCCATATATTCAGTAAATCATTCCTGTTATTTTTCTTTTGTGATTGTACCTCCAGACTGGTTCTGTTATTAAGAGCACCCCCGCCGTTATTTAGAGTACAAAAGTCCTTTAAGTTAAGGTTCTATATAAGACATGAAATAATGTAAAGTGTACAAAGTAAAGTGTAAAAATTATATCTCAAAAAGCTTGTTCAGATAATATGAAGTAGTTTTTTTTCCCATTTATTTTTATTAGTTGGAGGCTGATTACTTTACAAAATAATATGAAGTAGTTTTAATATTAGTCTAGGCAAAATTTATTGAAAGGTGAATCTATTATGTCCACAAAGTTTTATTTCAAGGTAAAATATCTTTTCTGTTGTAAACCATTTTGATTTATCACATTGATCATCTTATTGAATTGACTAAGTCAAAGTAAATGTTACCTATGTAATATGTTTTTATTGAAGCTGAAATATAAACAACACTATGCTTAAGTACTTCCAGTGTTTTATATCATCAAACTTAGTATTCTTTAGGAAATAGGTTTTGTTGTTGTTCTCAAATATATTAGCATTGTTAAATTCCATTTGAGGTAGCTTTTTAAAGAGGTATTGAATAATATTTCTCTGCAAACTATTTAGAAAGATTTGCTGATACATTTCATTCTTAAAATGCACATTTTAATAATAATTTTTTTCCTGCGTTTAATAGCTTTTGGGCCACCTTTTACCACGTTACATAGAAACCTTCAAAAGATGGGCCAATGTGGCCTAAGACTTTTTTTTTTTTTAGGATTCTATAATATTTAGCATTCTGTTTTTCTAGAGTCCTTGAACCCTTTAATTCATAAAGTTAATATAATTTTATAGTTTTCAATTATTAGGACATTTCTCTTAAAACTCTTAAATCTCTCCTTTGCCCCTGAATGAGTACCCTTTATTTTCTGATATTCATTTACTGGATAAATGAATGATTTTTAAAGTCCCGCGCCCCCCCCGCCCCCCCCACAAAGAAATAAACTTGTAGAAATGTAGAACCAAAAGAATCATGGTAGCATCCAGCCAAGCATCGTCATTTTATTACTTAGGTGGAGACCAATTAGGTGGATTTGCCTGATTAACCAATGACTAGTATTAGCCCCAGAGAGTTTCTAAATCAGCACTATTTCCACTGGTTCCACTCATTTCACTTACAGGAAAGTAAATGAAATATATATCCATACAAGAACTTGTATACAAATATTTACAGCAGCGTTATTCCTAGTAGTCAAAGGTGGAAACAGTCTTGGCTCAGCTGAGGTAGCTTAGTGATAATCCACCTGCGGTGCAGGAGACGAGGATTTGATCCCTGGTTCAGGAAGATCCCCTGGAATTGGAAATGGCAACCCACTCCAATATTCTTGTCTGGGAAATCCCATGGACAGAGAAGCCTAGCAGGCTCCAGTTCTTGGAGTCTCAAAAGAGTCGGACACAACTGAACACGGAAACATCCCAGGTGCCCATCCACTGATGAATGGATAAAGCAAATGTGTATAGCTGTACAGTGGAGTTTTTTTTGATGTACTGATATATTGTACAGCGTGAATGAACCTAGAAAACAGCAGGGAAAATAAAGGATGCTGGTCACAAAATGTCATATAATGTGTGATTCTATTTATAACCTGTCCAGAATGGACAAACCTATAGAGACAGAAAGGAGATGGGGCAAAATGGAGAGCTGATAGGTGTGGAATTTCTTTTAGTGAGGCGGGGGGCTGTGTGAAAATGTTCTAAAATTAAATTGTGATGATGGTTGTACACCTGGTGAATGTGTTTTTAAAAAAGGACAAAACACTGAATTTTACCCTTTAAGTTGACAAATTATATGATATATGAATTATATATCAAAAAGCTTATTAAAAACAAGTCTAAAATATTTTGATAGCAGCCCAGGACTAGGCATCATTGTTACAGATTGAGTATTGCAATTAATACCAGTTAACAATCAGTGTTGACTAAAAGTCAGGTTTACCAAAGTGTATTATGTAGAACATGTCTCCTGAGGTGATATTATCACAGTGCTTCATGGGAAGGGGTTCTGTGCCCAAAAGCATATGGGAAGTGCTGAGTTAGTAACACAAAATTGAACCAGTATTATTAATGCACGATTTCTCAGAGCTTATAACATGCTCTAAGAATGGATATAAACATAAAGTGACCGAGCTTGTTTATCATAGAACCCTTCCACCTCAGTCAACCTTTTGTTGAATTTATAACAACCTATAAACAGCATCTTTTAAGTTAGCAAGAAATAATAACAGATTCATTGAATATTTACTCTGTAGTACTTTTAATCACAGCAGCTTTGTAAATTAGGTACTACTGTACCTGCCTCTCCATCCCTTGTTTGCAAATGAGGAAACAGGCTTAAAGAAGTTGTGGTGTCCTGTAGTTAGAAAACAACAGAACCAAGACTCAAAACGACTTTCATATCTCAGTTGTTGTTGTTCCCCCAAATTTAGTTAGTTAAGTATGCTTCTTTAAAATGCATGGACATGTATTTTTAGAAACAGTGCCACTCTGGATAGTTTAAACAGTGGTTCTAGTACTTAACCTAAATTTGATTTCTGTTGGGTACTTTTCTTTACATATAACCTGTCTGACCTCAGTCATGCAGGTTAAGATCTGCACGGGATGAATTTCTCTTTTCTCTCTCTTTTTAGCCGTCATATTTTAAACTGAAGTGCTGCTCACCTTTTTAATGGAGTCCACTGACTAATATTCCCTGAGTAATTTGTTCACTTGAGTTATCTTTACTAGTTTCTAGTTAAGGTATGGAGTTGAAAATAAAACAAACATTATTCAGGTGCTTTCTCTGAGATTTGACTTTTAAATGCTAAAAGGTAAATGCTAGATCATTTTAGATGATTCTATGAATAGCATTTTTGGGTGTAACTGGTAAGGCCTAGAAAATCATTTTATGTATATTGTTGCATCTTCACGTGAAAAAAAAATGTTAGTGTTTATTTAAAAGCTGGATTTCGTAAATGTTTCTTTGTTTGATATTTGTTTTTCTGGTATTATTCTAATCTCTTTGTTTCAAATAGTGTAAATACTAGTATCATGAATATAGTTGAGGTAAGGACTCTGTGGGTGCGTTTTTATTATGTATTCTTATGCTATCTCCTTTGTAAGTGTATTCTAATTTTTGAATTTTTTAATGAAACAAATTTACTTTTATTTTGACAATAGTTACTCATAATTTAATTGACACTGGTCTCTTTATGGCTTTCCATAAGGCCTTTCTGGAGCAATGCATTCTCAAGTGTTTCCTCACGCTCATTTTGGTAGGTGGCCACAGCTAATACCTAGGTTTGTGTGGCAATTTGTCTACCTGCTTGTGGAAGCTTCTGCTAGTGTTCTGGATCCCTGCATGTGAAGTTAAGTTTTTTCCATGTTTTAAAATGGAGTGGGCATGGATGTGTGGCATTGGGAATAACTTATATTTTAAAGTTACATGAAAATCTTCTGTGGTAATTTATGTTTTAATATTGAAAAGCGTATTGCTTACCTCCATGGTCACATTAGAATGTTAATAGCTTTTTTGATTATTTTTCTTAAGTTTGAATTCATAGTACTTTGAGTGACACACCTTTTCTATGTACCAAACCATTTTACCACATTATTCCATGGAGTTTGGCTTTGCTTAACTGTAGCCAACTTTTGCTTTATACTGCTTTCTTGAAAAGTGATCTGTCAAAGTTATGTCAGTGTATTGTTGTCTGCTCTGAAACCCTTCTGTTTCCCTTGCAGTGTGCTTATTATTCTTTAATTCACTTGCTTCCCAGTGGCTTAGTTTCCTTTTTCTTATGAATAATAAAAAGTAATGCTTAAAATTTTACGATCTAATTAGGTTCACTGAGGAGAATTGCACTGTTACAAATATCAGGATTATGAGAATTACTTTGAGCAACATCCATAACAGATTTTTAATTTTTTAATAAAAGATAATTCTATATAGCATGTGTAGCATTAATTTCAGTGCCTTAAGTCAGCATTCAAGTTGGTAATTTTTTTTCTTAGAATCAGAAAATGCAATGAATTATGTTGTTTGATAACAATGCTGAAAATGCTTTAACTGTGTAATTGCTAGTGTTCTGTAGTAAAAGCAACATTGTTGGCTCTTCTTTCCTAGAACATATAGTTGAAAGGTTCTGTTTTGAATCATTAGCAAAAAGTAATATATCGTTCTGCTACTATGTGTGTTTTTATATGAGTAATGTAATAATAATGTGAATTTATAAGTTATTTGTAAGTGGGGGGTGATGGCAGCATACCATGTGTGTGTGTGTGTGTGTGTGTGTGTGTGTATGTATGTATGTATATATATATACATATATATATATATAACTGTAGTTCACACACAGATTTCCCCAACCTGTGAATGAATGCTTCATTCCATGACGTTTTGGTGACTAGATATGGCAGGCCATGGTAGTTATTGGGTACAGTGTCATTAATCCCTACATTCTTTGCCTCTTTTAAGAATGCCTATTTCACTTTCTGTTCAGTTTTTGTGTACTTTGTCCCAGTTTCTATAACCCATTGGTCCTAATATTATCTTCCTTACACCCCTTATGCAAAGAAATCTTCGTTTATTTATACTTTTCAAAGAAAGAATGGGAGTCCATATAGTTTAATTATGTTAATGTTTTTATTAGGATTATCCCCCATCCATTTTTTGACTATGGTTACAAAGCTGCATAGGTTTTGAGTGGCCTGCTGCAGACCCTGTTTCTCCTGTAAGTTTTATTTTTTTAAGTGGACTATTTTGCAGAGGTTTTTCCAGGAATACGTATACTACATTATAGCAGACAGTTCACTAGATATTATTAAATGTTTGACTATTTTACTGTGTATAACAAAGCAAAACTTAAAAATGTATATACAAGTATAAATGTGAATTGCATGATGATGGACTTTAAAAGTAGACTGCTATTTAGACTCAAATTTATATAATTACTTGGAGAGGTTTGCTTATGATTTCAAATGATAGCTTTACAGCTTACATTAAAATATGGCACTAAAACTTGCTATTAAGTTTGTTGGAGTTTTGGGATTTAAACTACATCTTTCTATTTTTAAGGTAAATGATGTCTATTTTACATTGCTGAGTATGAGGATAGCCAACCTCCCTTTTCGTTTGTGAGTGATCAGCCTTTCCTTCTCCCACCAGCGGCAACCTTTGGCACCGCATCCATGAGCATGCCTGCTGGCTTCGGGACTCCCGCTCCCTATAGTCTTCCCACCAGCTTTAGCGGCAGCTTCCAGCAGCCAGCCTTCCCAGCCCAAGCAGCTTTTCCTCAACAGACAGCTTTTTCTCAACAGCCCAATGGTAAGAGCTAACATTTGGCTGGTGCCAAGTTCAGGTGTCCTTTATTTATCATAACTTGAATGTTTGGACAAAAAGATTTATCTAAAGAATGCTCTAGTGTTATCTACTGAGTGTTTATTACACAGATATTCACACCTTTGGTGAGTTAGGCCACAGAAAATTGAGTGATTTAGTAAGTTTTTGCGACCAGATTACAGATTTGGGAGTAATCTGAGGCTAAAGAGTACCTCTTCTTTCTCAGGATGTCCAGTATCTTTCTTGTATGTTCTGTGTTATAGTATGCTTCTTGCTTTTAAAAGGAAACTTTATAGACCTAGAGTGTTTGCTTTGCATTGGAGAACTGTTTAATTTTTTTCCATTTATTGTATATATTTTGTTGTTTGTTGGTGGTGGTGATGACATAGACTAAAGGTAACTGTATTGTAGTTCGAGTTTGTTACTTGTTTTCAGGGAGATTCACTAGAGTGTTTTCAGTTTTTGTTTCTGTTTTTGTTGTTGTCTTTTTTGTTTTGGGTGGATTTTTTTGTTTGCTTTTTGGCTATTCATTTGCTGAAGTTTGAAATCCCTGGATCACAGCCCCTCTTAAGTAGTACAGACTCATTTTTTGATTAAATCCTTTGTCAGCAATTTACATAGCTGGGACAGACTGGAATTAACCACTTCTGGGGAGTCGAAGTAAGCTCTTTAAGACATGCCACTGAAACTTCTAACTTAACTTTGAAGAACATGAGACTCAACAAGTTAACATTGATTTTTTTTAATTATTGTTGCTCTGGTGGGGATTTTTCTGAAACTCCTTGATTGTCTCTCAAAGGTATAGGTTATAATTGTTGGGGTTTTGTTTTTTTTTTTTAAACAAGGTGCAGGTTTTGCAGCATTTGGACAAACAAAGCCAGTGGTAACCCCTTTTGGTCAAGTTGCAGCTGCTGGAGTGTCTAGTAATCCTTTTATGGTAAGTGAGATGCAGTTTTAAGCACTTTGTAAGTCATTGCGTTGTTTTTGTTTTCAGAGTGAGAAAAGCAGGATGTGATTCCGCCCAAATGCAAGATTGTACAAATCGAGGCAGCCATTGTGCACAATCCTTTGTTGAGTTAAGAAAACACATTAATCAGCTGGAAAGCAAAACATTGACAGTAAACTGTTGCAGACATGAAACCTGTATGCTTTCTTATCAAAATTCTGCTTTATGAGAGGCTGCCGATTTAGTACCACGATGAAAAAGGAATCTTGGAGTCAGATTTGGTTTGAGTTGTAAATGTATTTTTTAGGACCAATCCCTTCTTGGAATCTGTTAACAGAATTATGTGAAGTAATGGATATAAAAGACACAAACACAGTGCCTGGTAACCTATAGCTGTGTTAATGTTGCTAATAACAGTAATTGTTGTTCAGTCACTAAGTCATGTTCCAACTCTTTATGACCCCACAGAATGAAGCGTGTCAGGCTTCCTGACCTTCATGGTCTCTCGGGAGTTTGCTCAAACTCCTGTGCATTGAGTCGGTGATGCCATGCAACCATCCCATCCTTTGTTGCCTCCTTCTCCTGCCTTAATAATAGGAATGAATAAATATGGTTGCCAGTAATTATAAAACCTTAATCTAAATTGGAGAAGGAAATGGCAACCCACTCCAATACTCTTGTCCATGGGTTTGCAAAGAGTCAGACATGACTGAGCGACTTCACTTAATAATACTTAATCTAAATACTGTTAATTTAAAAATATTATTATTTTCCCACACACTCTTGTCTGTTTATTTATTTTGTCTTATGTTTTCCTTTAGACTGGTGCACCAACAGGACAATTTCCAACAGGAAGCTCATCAACCAATCCTTTCTTATAGCCTTATATAGACACTTCACTGGAACGAACTTTTACATGGTCACATTACATCTCTCCGCCTCTTGCACTGTTGTCTTGTTTCACTGATCTTAGCTTTAAACACAAGAGAAGTCTTTAAAAAGCCTGCATTGTGTATTAAACACCAGGTAATATGTGCAAAACAGAGGGCTCCAGTAACAACTTTTAACCTGTGAATTGGCAAAAAAAAAAAAGTAGCGGTATCATGTATATTAAAAATTGGCTAATATTAAGTTATTGCAGATACCACATTCATTATGCTGCAGTACTGTACATATTTTTCTTAGAAATTAGCTATTTGTGCATATCAGTATTTGTAACTTTAACACATTGTTATGTGAGAAATGTTACTGGGGAAATAGATCAGCCACTTTTAAGGTGCTGTCTTATATCTGGGAATGAATGACCTAAAATCACTTTAACCATTGCTACTGGAAAGTTACAAAGTCAAAATTGGAAGGTTTTAGTCATTCTTGAATTTTTCCTTTCTGAAGAGCTCTTCTGTTTATACATGCCTAAATTCTTTAAAAAATGTAGAGGGATACCTGTCTGCATAATAAAGCTGATCATGTTTTGCAACAGTTTGCAGGTGAAAAAAAATAAATACTAGAAAATATGCTATTGTTTTGTGTTCTTGCTGCAATGCCTTTACCAAAGTGGCCTTAAATATCAGTAGTGAATTGAGAACATCTTGAATTCTTAAATTAGAGTTTCAGAAGACTTCTAGTGACTAACTTTTATGTCTGAAAGCAAATTTTATAAAAAGGCCATGTAGAAAATTTATTAAAACTACTATGACTGCTATGTTTAGGAATATGTCAGTGGTAAAGCATTCAATGTAGCTTGTTAGATTCACTGTAATTCTTCTAATTTCTTTGCAACTTCTTAATTTTGTGAAAATTTGTATATATGAAGAATTTGCATGTATGTGTATTTACAAATTTTTTTAAGTATCTTAAATTCTCAGACTGCAAAAAGGCTTATTTTAACTATTGATTTTTTTTTTTTTTAATATTGTCTTTGAATGTATTGGAAGCAGACATGTATTAACTGTGACATGATTGCATCTCAGTTTTTTTTCTTTGGACAAACTGATATTAATAGGACATTTGTTTATGTTCATTTCTAGTGGAAAGAAACTGGAACCCAGTGTTACCTTAAAGTTATAGAATACTTTGTTTAAAAAGGCAGTGATACTAATGTTTAGCTATATCTTTATGTTAATATTCAAGTGAACTTGATTAAATATTTATATAATGCCTCATTCATCCAGTGATAATCTGGCAATCTCATCAAAACAGAACACAACTGAAAAACTTGTAATAGTTTTTTTTTTTTTAATGCCTTTGAGCAGCCCACAGAAGTCACAAAGTCCATATGTTAGAGCTATGCTTTTATGTGAAATTTTGATTTATTAGATTTCCCAGACCATGGCATATTAACAGTTCAGAAATTATGGCTTGAAACGAAGGAGATAGAATGTATGGCAAGCATACACTGTCTAAGACTAGTTAGTATAGGGACAGCCAGCCCAGTTTAGAGGGCATCACTATATACACCATCTTCTGAAAATTGCCTATTACTGTGACTCTGTGTCATCAAGAAAAGGTGAAATTGAATATGTAAATATGTAATACGTATTTGAAAAGTTTTCTTACAATACTTAAAATTGTTTTTAAAGCTTTGGTATTAAAAGAGGTGAACATCAGTTTCCTCAAACATTATTCGTGCTGAATACCTTTTCAAATGGTGACTACAGGAGTTGTTTTCATAGTATAGTAAAATCTGTGTTGAGTTTTAAACTTCTTGAAGCACTGCTGTCCAGTGCATATCTGGCTGAATGTATAGTTGTCTGAACTACTTTGATCAGACTGGGAAGTCTCTGCCCCTTTTCTGAGCAGTACGCCTCTTCTCTTAGAATTAAATGAATGCTGCAAAGGTCTGGGTGTGTGTTAGTGTATACTTGAAATCTCTTCAAATTTTTGGAGTCACCTTCCAGCCCCCTCATGAAGGGAATACTTAAGAGATGTCTTTGAATTCCTATGTTTCAGATTGTATTGGGTCTCAGTCAACTCTTGTGTCAAGTTATGCTATACCATTGAAGGCCATTACCCAGTTAACCTACCAGGCTTTCCATCTAAGAAATAAGTAAATTAAACAATTGTTATTAAAATAATTTTAAAGACCATTTTTTTCTGGGTAAACCTTGAGGTTTGTAATTAAGTGGAAACTCTTGTTGACTTTGAATGCTATAAAATCAAAATGCTTAGTGTAAGAAGTGATCCAACTTTAATGTGGATTTGAATCCTCAGACTTTCATGTTCAGATTTGCTTCTGGTTTTTTTTTTTTTTTTTTTGCTTCTGGTTTTATATGGACTATCAGAACTGTGTTGAACAGTGAAGAGGAGAAAATACTCAGTGGTAGCAACGTGAAGACACAGTTTTTCCTGACTTACTGGTTGAGTCATCCTCTCTCCTTTTGTGTTTGCTCAGGAAAGAAAATTTTCTTTTAGGGTGACAAACTTTATTGATTAGTTTAAAAGTATATCTTACTCTTATTTTTGTGAAGATAGAGATCAGGTAGTCACTTGCTTCCGCAGAAAAATTCTTTCTGTAAATTTGAAGAAGCATATCAGTGCTTGCTTTACTTCTGAGTTGCCCCAGCTCCCAACATATATCCTCGTTGGTATAGTTCCTATAAGTTGGTAAAATGAAGAGAATAACTAACTGGCTGCTTTCCAAACATTGTGGCCTCAGGACTATTAACTCTTTTAAGTTATTGAAGATCTCCAAAAAGCTTTTGTTTATATAGCTTGTATTGCTCAGTATTTGCTGTATTAGAAATTAGTACTGAGATATTTTTAAAGCATATTTATTCATATAAATGTAACAATAATAAACTCATTATACATTAACATAAATACCATTTTTTATGGCAAATAACTGTTTTCCACAAACAGAAGACCGTTGTTTTACATTTTGCACATCTCTTTAAAAACCTGGCCCAGTAGAAGCAGTGGGATTCTCATACTACTTTCACATTGCAGTTCTTTTAAGTGACATGGTGTGTAGGCACTGGGACACTCTACCGTGCACTTGTGAAACCACGAGTGAAACAGACAGCATTTCAGTATGCTGAAAATAGTTTTGACTTTGGGCTTTAGGGGAACCCTTGGGGTGTTTCTCAGGCTACAGTGGTTTGAGAACCGCTGCACAACACTTTAAATCTGTATTTTCTGTGACAGTGATGTTTAGTTGTAGGGTAAATACACTGTTCCCTGAACTTCTCAGTGTTTTTGTTGGCTTGTTGGGAAAAATTTTAATTTCAGTTGAAATGGCAAACTTTTAAAATGTTGTTTTCTGGATTTTCTTCCTTTGATTTTTATTTGAATGTATTTCAGTAATGATGAAATTGGTGAATATCTTTTTTAAAAGGAATATTCCAAGTTCTGGCTCTTGGATATTAATACTTATTTTGGAATTATTTACTCTTCTGACCACTTTGAAATTGTGGTATTCTTTTGGGAGATTGTCAGATAGCTATTTTAAAATTACACCTTGCTAAAGAACATCCAAAAATGAAGAATAATTTCTTATCTCTCCTGTGTTTATAGTTAACAAAGAATTTTAACTTTGTGTATGTATGTGTATATATATATATTGGAATGAAAATAGGATTTCTCTAACAAAAATCATTACCTTCCAAGATGTCGGCTACAGTTAAAGGAATGTGTTTACTTCTTAAGAAGGAAATTTGCTCTGGGTTTTTCCCCCAGTGGTTTTTTTATACCTTGTCCATTTTTAGAAAAAAACTCTTGTTGTTTCTCATTTCAACAGAATGTTTTTAAATTCTTTTGAAGACATAGTGACTTTGTAAAAGGTAGTTTATGATACATAGTCAGTCACCTCTTGCTGCTGCTGTTGGCATACAGTAAGACATGCTGCTGTCCTCAGGCCGGCCTGTGCCTTGCTTCTTGGGCCTCTTTGTTCATATGTTTGTGCTCCTGCTCCAAACTCACATTCAGAATGACTCACCTTATCTTTGGCCTCCACTTGCAGTCTCAGATTTATATCAGAAAGTTAATCTCTCTGGGACCTTATAAAGATATATTTCTTTAACTATATGACTTGAAAGTAATAATGGTGATGGTATTACAGAGTGTGGTTTATTGGCTCTTTTAGTGTATCAGAAACTTGGCTAAATGTTTTTCATGTATGAAAAATCTCATATGGTCCTTAAAGTGGGCTCATACTTTAAGGATGAAAGAAGCAAGGCATTAGGCTAATGACAGGGCTTTTGCTCTGGGAAGCAAGTATTTTATTGTTGGATTAAGACACTCTCACATTTATGTGTAAGCAGATTTTTAAAAAATCGTATGAAATTCTAAGAGAATCTCTTTCTATATCCTATATACCTAATAAAAATCGTTTTAAATTTCGATTCCATTCATAATTTGCTGAAATCAGTAGTTTATTCTGTAGGGTTTTATTTAAACTTGACAAGTAAATTCATGGGGGTAAATAGTGGGTCAGGTTTTAAACTAAACAGACATTTGAAGTATCACAATAACTCCTATTTTGTGAAACATTCCAACTATTAAGTCTCTGCCCTAGACAGTAGTAAAATTACTTTTGAAAGGGTGCTGTTACTACAATGTGTTATAAATGAGCTTATTGTATTGAGTTTATATTCATTAGTTAACTTTTTCCTTGTATGTTTTAAAACATGTCATTCATTAAAAATTTTATGTGGTATATTTGAACAAATGAATATACGACCAAGATGTGCTGGTCATATATTGTGCTGGTGAATGCTTTTCTCTCGTGAAAAAGTGTCCTGTTCTTGGAAGATTCCCTGGAGAAGGAAATGGCAGCCCACTCTAGTATTCTTGCCTGGAGAATCCCATGAACAGAGGATCCTGGTGGGCTACAGTCCATGGGGTCGCAAAGAGTCGGACATGACTGAGTGACTTCACTTTCACTTTCACTTTCTGTAGTGTTTACTGATATATGTGATATTAATACTCTCACCATGGCTGATTTCAGTTACCAGTCTGATGTTAATTGAATTAAACTTGGAGTTAGACACACCGGTCTCACTTTGCAGGCCAGCTCCAGCAGGGCACTTGATGGGTAATTCCACAACCCAGTTCATTAAGTTTATTGGTTATTAGGTGATTGTATGTAGTATTTGAAGAGCCTTTTGTGTTGTTAATTCAGTAAGCATTTGAACACTAGTTTACTTAGGCCTTCCCTGGTGGCTCAGACGGTAAAGAATCTGCAATCTGCCCGCAACTTGGGAGACCTGGGTTTGATCCCTGGGTTGGGAAGATCCCCTGGAGAAGGGTGTGGCAACCCACTCCAGCATTCTTGCCTAGAGAATCCCGTGGATAGAGGATCCTGGCCATCTACAGTCCATGGGGTCACAAAGAGTTGGACACGACTGAACGACTAAACATAGTAATTACTTGTAGAAGTGTAGTGGGCACTGAAGTATTTAATCTGGAAAGACCCAAGTGTTGTGAAAACCCTGGTTTAAAAAGTCCAATTATTGTTCTAATGTAGAGGTTGCACATTTATGGCATATACTCTGAACTCTCTGCAGTTGTGTTTTGTTTGACCATCACAGTGTTTTAAAAACTTGAATTTTGTGTAGTTTGAAGGGTGTTCGTACTCTCAAGGTGGCCACTAGCCTACTACTCTCAATTTTCTGAGCCTCAAACATTCAAAAACGTTTTAAGGCCTTTGAATTGGCAAATCCTTAGTAGACATAAAAGGGCTCTTATGCCAGCTCTTAACTGTTCTGATTTTGGAGTCAGTTCTGTAGGATTTGAATTTATGATGCTATTTTCTGGTGAAGACTCTTGCCAAAAATGTATTTCCTTTCAAACTTGATAGGCTCTATGTATTTTGCTTATTTTATGCCAATGGAGGAAAATTCAACATACTTAACTATATTTTTGAAATCTACGGTTATTGAACTCACAGGACTATGGAGTTTAAAGATTCAGGCTTTTGTAATCAGGAAAAGTGATCCTAGATAAAGTATTTTAATTGGTGATTCAGATGTTCATTGGTTAATTTCTTAATTGGTTCTCTGGAATCTTCAATAGATATTATCCAAATTACAGTTTAACCAGTGAGATTTAAAACTTGAATTCTCACCTTTTTCCCTCAATCTTGAGGGACAGAAAAAGCGAACAACCCAGAAGCCTTCTAATTTTGACTAAATAACCATTAAGTAAAAGGCAGGAAAGGATTGTGAATTAATGTTACCCAGTGTTTCATAGAATGCTGTGGGTACAATCAGGTTTTTTAAAGACTTTAAGGGTTTTTTATATGTTACCAAAATATACATGTTTATGATGTTTAAAAATTATGCAATATACAAAGGGGTGTAAAGTGGAAAAGTGTGTCTCCTTCCTGTGACTCTACTCCCACATCCCAGGGAAATACAGTTACTTGTGTTTTTGTATAGTCTTTCAGAAATGTTATCATTTATTTTATATACTTCTTTCTTTCTATATATATGCCTCTTTCTGTCCTCTGTTATTTTAAATGTATGGTTTTATAATTTGATTTTCTTTAACTTGGTTATTTTTCCATATTACACATCCAGCTCTAATTCATTATCTCTTTGGAGCTCCAAGATTTCATTATATGGATGCCCCTTTTGAAGAATGTTTGTTTATAGAGTTTTTCTACTTAAAAACATTGTTAAAATGAGAATGTCCTTATACATATATGAAGGTTTGTCATGAATCTGCCTGACCCTAAGCTCAATAAAATAGATATCATTCAATTTTGAATCTCAACTGCAGATTCAGTATGACTGTCTTAAAATAAGATGTTAGAAAAATCTCATACTTTTTAATTGAACTGTGAAGGCCTTCAGTTAGTTCATTGAAGATTGTGCAAGTTCACATCTATTTAGCACCTTAATTTTAATTTTTCCATGACCCTTGAAGTTTCTAAACGTTCAAGGTTTGGGACTATTTTCTATTACTACTTGTTGGTATTGCGCCTTTCCTTATCTACATTAGCTTAGAATATACCTTATTTTTGAGATGAGAACATAGAATTTTATTTGGCAAAATCTTTTGGCACAACCACATGTTTTATTTATTACTTCTCCAAAGTTAACTCCCTTTGCCTTAGAAAAGACTTGGGTAATAACTGAAAGTTCCAGTTTTCATTCCTCACAAGATTATAGAGTCGAGAATTTCTTTATTTGTGTTTATCCTTAGTCAAGGACAAGTCTTGGTTTTTGGAATAGTTTATGAGAAATAATATCAGCATTTAAGGCTAAGAATAGGGAGTGAGATAACTGAGAAATCTGAAAGAAAGAGCCGAGGCCCTTTTAATCAGCAGAACATGTCTTGGAAGATGTTTTAATATGACAAGATTTATGAAGACCAGTCTTAATTGCAAGAGGTGGTCTTAGGTATTAGGCAAAAACAGGTTGATTTCAATTTTCATTTCAAATATATGGTAGATATATTTGATTTATTGTTCATTGTGAAACATTGTTGGAAGAATTTTTTCAAAATAAAGACTCCTGGATTTATGTATCATTTGAAAGTAGTAGCCTTTTTCCTTTGATGGTCACAGAACATAACAGGACATCTGGAACACTGAAGGATAACATTTTTTTCCTTTTGTCATGCACATTTGTTCCTGCTAAGCACATGATACATATACTTCCAACCTTACTTTCTTTGTTCCATTAGTTGTACATTAATAGCAACTTTTGTCACTTTCTCCTTGCTTTTTAAATTACAAAGCATCTGTTGTTTAAAAGCACATATTTATTACTGAATTTCCAATACTGATTCCCCATCCTCAAAGGATGACATTTTTTCTTGAAATTCATACTGTTCTAGCTTGATTTTTAAGACTGTGGTTTTTGTAATTAGATTTTAGTTTCTCTACTACCTATTGAAATTTAAAAGGCATGTAGTAAACTATCTTTGGTTCTTTATACCTCTAATCTTATTTCCTGGTAGTAGTCACCATTATTTTTTGTGTCCCAATTCTGTACATTTTTGTTGTTTAAATTACTTTCATTAATCATCAAAACCCAGAAGAAAGTTTATTTTCCTCTAAATCAGTAATTTCACTCCACTACCACTACTGTCCCCACCCCTCCCCTCCGTCTAGAGGGAGACTATAGTTTAGTCTTAGTAGGTGAAGAAAGATTCAAATTCTTTTTTTTTTTTTTTAATCATATGCTAACTTTTAAAACTGAACTTGAGGATTGAAAGGTACTGACCCAGAGTCAAGTTTCCTGTTTTTCAGTCTTAAATTCTGCATTAACCGGCATTCAGTGAGCAGGTAATTTAGATGCCAGTTCCCCAGCTTTATAGAGAAATCTCTTCCAAATGGTAGAATATGATTCCCGTCAGCCATTTGGAATATATGTTTAGAGAATAATTAGCTTTGGAAATTGGAATTAGACATTTCATAATAATAGCTGTTAGGTTGAGCATAAACTGTTGTATTTTGTAGATTGAAAGTACAGGTAACAACACCACCATATAGTTTAATATTGTGGCCACTATTTTCAGTTTCTCTCATTCAGAGCTATCTTTTTAAATGCAGAGAAGTTTTGACTTTTTAAGTAATGGTTGAGGATTTCTCAGGTGAAAAATTGTGCTGAATGCTGTATGTCAGTGTTGCAGTGTCTTCCATTTAATCTATATTAATTTGGCGCCACGTTGCTGAGTATTTTTTAAGCATTTCCTGTTATCCTCATAACCTTATATGTAGGAATGACTATTTTACCAGACGAAACAGGCTAGGTGGTGGTTTACTTGGTGCAAGGAATTTAAGCAGCAGGACTGAGCTTTAAACCCGGCTGTCACAGCAGAGATGCAGAATCACTCCACCCCGGTTCCTTGGAGCAACTGATGGGGGAAGGGTGATACCTGCAAATCAAGGGCAGGGAAAAGGGCTCTGGAGAGTAGGAGAGATCTCTTTCCTGTGTGTACGACAGACTGATAAAGGAGTGTCAGCCTTGAAGGAATAGAATGTAAGGCTGAGGACTAAGCCTGAATTGAAACGGGAGGGAGAGGAGTTTATGTGTTCTGCGAGTGTTCAGAAGCTTAGTGGTGGTGACTCCATGGACCATAGCCCACCAGGCTCCTCTGTCTGAAATTTTCCAGGCAAGGATACTGGAGTAGGTTGCCATTTCCTTCTCCACGGGATCTTCCTGACCCAGGGATTGGACCTTGTCTGTTGATTGGCAGGCGGATTCTTTACCACTGTGCTGCCTGACCTGCTTTTATGTGTTGTTCAGTCGCTAAGTTTTATCCGACTCTGTGACCCCGTACACCAGGCTTTCCTGTCCTTCACTATCTTCCAAAGTTTGCTCAAGCTCACATCCATTGAATTGGTGGTGCCCCCCAACCATCTCATCCTCTGTTGTCCCCTTCTCTTGCCCTCAGTCTTTCCCAGCATCAGGGTCTTTTCCAGTGAGTAGGCTCTTCACATCAGGAGGCCAAGTTATAACTTAAATAAGCAAGGTGTCAGTATACAGCCTTGACCTTCTCCTTTCCCAATTTTGCACCAGTCCATTGTCCCTTGTCTGGTTCTTGTTGCTTCTTGACCTTCATACAGGTTTCTCACGAGGCAAGTAAGGTGGTCTGGTATGCCCATCTCTCTTAAGAATTTTCCAACACAGTCAAAAGCTTTAGTGTAGTCATTGAAGCAGAAGTAGAAGTTTTTCTGAAATTCTCTTGCTTGTTTGTGATCCAGTGGATGTTGGTAATTTGATCTCTGGTTCTTCTGCCCTTTCTAAGTCCAGCTTGAACATCTGAATGTTCTCAATTCACATACTACTGAAGCCAGGCTTGAAGAATTTTGAGCATTACCTTGGTAGCATGTTAAATGGGCACAATTTTATGGTAGTTTGAACATCTTTGGCATTGCTTTCCTTTAGGGTTGGCGTGAAAACTGACCTTTTCCAGTCCTGTGACCACTGCTTAGCTTTCTGAATTTGCTGGCATGTTGAGTGCAGCACTTTCACAGCATCATCATCTAGGTCTGAAATAGCTCAACTGGAATTGTATCACCTCTACTAGCTTTGTTCGTGGTAATGCTTCTTAAAGCCCACTTGAATTCACACTCCAGATGTCTGATTCTAGGTGAGTGACCCACACCATCGTGGTTATCTGGGCCGTTTAGACCTTTTTTTGTACAGTTCTTCTGTGTATTCTTGCCACCTCTTCTTAATTTCTTCTGCTTCTGTTAGGTCCTTTTACTGTTTCTGTCCTTTATTGTGCCCATCTTTGCATGAAATGTTCCCTTGGTTTCTCTGATTTTCTTCTTGAGATCTCTAGTCTTTCCCATTTTGTTGTCTTTCTCTAATATTTCTTTGCATTGTTTATTAACATTGCATATTAAGGCTTTCTTATCTCTCTTTGCTATTCTCTGGAATTTTACATTCAGTTAGGTATATCTTTTCCTTTCTCCTTTGCCTTTCACTTCTCCCCCTTTGTTAGCTATTTGTAAGCCCTCCTCAGGCAACCATTTTGCCTTCTTGCATTTCTTTTTCTTTGGGATGGTTTTGGTCACTGCCTCCTACACAGTGGTACAAACCTCTGTCCATAGTTCTTCAGGCACTCTGTCTGTCAGATCTAATCCTTTGACTCTGTTGGTCACTTCCACTATAATCCTAAGGGATTTGATTTATGTTATACCTGAATGGTCAGTCAGTCAGTCCTGTCTGACTCTGCAACCCCATGCACTGCAGCACACCAGTCGTGCCTGTCCTTCACTATCTCTTGGAGTTTGCTCAAACTCATGTCTTATCAAATCGATGATACCATCCAGCCATCTCATCCATTGTCACCCCCTTCTCCTGCTGCCCTTAGTCTTTCCCAGCATCTGGATCTTTTCCAGTGAGTTGGCTCTTCACATCAGGTGGCCAGAGTATTGCAGCTTCAGCATCAGTCCTCCCAGTCAATATTCAGGGTTGATTACCTTTAGGATTGACTGGTTTGATCTCCTTGCAGTCCAAGGGGCTCTCAGGAGTCTTCTCCAGCACCACAATTCATAAGCATGTGTTGTGGGGACTCCATATTGGAGAAGCAGCTATTTGCAGTGTTTTGTATAGGTTTCTCCTCAACATTTGAATAAAGAATATTGTGTGTGATTGTGTGTAAGAATACTTGTTGCAAATACTCCAGGTTCCTAGGGCCGAAAGAACGTGGAAAGCAGAGTAGGCGTCAATAACAGTAACTGAATTTAAAGTTATCGTAAAATAGTTTGGAATTCTCTGAAGTATGTATATTTCACCTTTTCCATTAAAGATGATTATGGTCACTTGCTACTCAAAGTTTGGGCAGAGGAGCTATAGCCTGGACATTGCCTGGACTCTTGTTAGCCTTGTCAATTCTCATCCCAGGATAGTAACCACAATCTGCATTTTAATGAATCTCAGGTGAATTGTAAGCGAATTCAAGATCCAGAAGCACTGGTTTAGTTACTATGTTCAGTTCAGTTCAGTCGCTCAGTCGTGTCTGACTCTTTGCGATCCCATGAACCACAGCACGCTATGTTAGATAAGTCATTTTTGTTTTAGCTTTTTAAATCTTTATAAAAGTCCATCTGTTTTAGAAAAATTGCTCTAAACAATCTTAAAAGATACACACTCATCAAAAAAAATTATGTAGAAGCACTTCTGAATTAAGTTCCTTCTTAAGAATGTTCAGGTTAAATGTTTCTAGGAGTTAAGAATCAGTGCGGAGGCTTATTCATGAAGAAGGATTAGTAAAGAAACATACCAGTATTGATCTCCTAGCACATAAAGGCGTTGGTTGATGGCTATAAGATGAAGGATGAAATTGAAGAACACAGGTTTCACAGTCACTGGAGAAGAGGAGGCAGCTCTCCAGACAGAACAGAACCACCCAGGGACACCAGAGTTTTCTCTTGGTGCCAGTAATTGAACTGTGCCAGTCCACTTTGGATTGAATGTGTGACTCAGAAGGATGGTGGCTCAGAGGACGAAGATGCATGCATGTTACATCCCCTGCTGGCTGAGTTACGACCCAGGTTGCAGGAAGCTGACTGAAGAGGGATAATGTATGGTGATTTTAAAGAACTCGTGTTTAAAATTGTTTTCTTACACCCTTGCCTGACTCAAAGGACATGAATTTGAGCAAACTCCGGGAGATGGGGAAGGACAGGGAATCCTGGTGTGCTGCGGGCTGTAGTAATGCCCCAACGCCCCATTGGCATTACTGCAAATAATATTTTTAAAATTCTTATCCATATATCTGTGTGTATATTATATAATGTTACTGTTTGAAAGATTAATTTCCAGGAGTAGGTTTTTGGGGATTGGTCTTATTCTAAGTATTTACATTGCCAAATTGCCTTCTGAAGAAATTTTACCAAGTTCATACTCCCACCATTAGAATGTGAATGTTTATTTTGCTTGGTCTTTACTGATGTGGGACTTGTAAGAAGTCTTAGGCATTATTATAAGGAAAAGACAGTATCTCATTTTCTGCATTGTAAATAGTTAACTTGCCACAGAAGCCGACTCTTTCCCCAGGAGTTATTTGCTTGGTCTACTTATGTTTTGGCATTGCAGCCAGGAGGGAGGCGTTGTGCCGGGAGGAGGTTGCCTAGATGTGTCCTGACCCTGTTTCTTAATTGGTTTGTAAATGCAACTTTTTTTCCTATTTGGAAACCATTCATCCTCCAAAAGCTGATTCCTGATGTCTCTCTATTACAATCAGCAAGGTTTCTCATGTGCCTAATGTACGCTTCTGCTTTAGCATGATATTTATCACTCCTTTTTTCACTTGCATCCCCGATAGGCAGTGAACTGTTCCCTAGCAATAGCTCTGTCTCAGTTACCTCTGAATTAACTATAACCACCGCTGGGCTGGGCACATGCTAAGCATTCAATAAATGTTGCTTGGATGAATGAGGGTTTCTTGGATCAACTTCTGAGAAAATAAGAGTTGGCAGTGGTAAGATAATAATCCTTAAAAAAAAATTCCACTCCGCACCTTTTGAGGATTTTATCTTCATCATCACATATAAAGTATGGACTGTGAACCAGGAACCAAGTAAGATACTGGGATTAAACAGGAAGGAACAGTGCCTGTCCTGAAATTTAGAGGGAAACTTAGAATTACAGTGTAATATAAGTTACAGTGCAGTGGGGGATGTAGGCACAAGTGCTCAATTAAGTAGGATAGAGTCAGGTGCTGTGGTTATAGGAGAAACACCTAACTCAAACCAGAGCACCGAGAAAGGTTTTCTATGAAAATAACCCACTGAGTCTTGAAGAGGGAGGAAGAATCATCTAGCTTATTGCCTAGAAAAATGCAAGCACTGAGATAACCTAGTGCAAAAAATCTGGGGAAATGTGAGAGAATCTCAAAGGGAGTACCGAGATGAGTCAAAATGATGAGAGATCAGATTGCAAAAACAGAAGCCAGGTCCTGAAGGGCTGCTTCTGCCATTTTAGATGTGCTTTCCTGGTGACTCGGTAGTAAAGAATCCACCTTTTAATGCAGGAGGCATAGGAGATGGTTGGATCCCTGGGTCGGGAAGATCCCCTGGAGGAGGAAATGCCAGTCCACTCCAGCATTCTTGCCTGGAAAATCCTATGAAGAGAAGAGCCTGGTGGACTACAGTCCATGGGGTCATAAAGAGTCGGTCACAACTGAGCATGCACACACCTGATGTGCCATCTTAGGGGTTTTGACTTTAGAAGTTGTGGGCAAGAGTGTTTAGATGTTAAGAGATTTAAGCAAATGATTGATGTGATCAGACTTGCTTAGAAATACGGCTTAGCCTGCAGTGTGAAGAATGAATTTACTGAAGAGATGGAAGTAGAAGCAGGGAGACAAGAGGTTTTTAGTAATTTATGTGACAAGTGATGGTGACCTGAGCCAGGATAATGGGGAGATGGTGTAAATTCTAGGGGTAAGAGAACAACCCAAATGATTCCCAGACTTCTGGCTCAGACAGTTGGATGAGTGGGAGTGACATTTGCTGAAGTAGTTGGATGAAAAGTTGTTGAGGTCAGTTTATATAAACAGATTCCAATATGCAGATAAAACCTATAGGTTGTTTCAGAGACTCAAAGGTCTCAGCTGGCGATACAGCCTTGAGTCTGGACATTCATAGCATTTAGAAGTAAATGTAGGAAAGAACTTCCATCTTTAAATAATTACTGTGTGACCAACCCAGAAATAATTATGGATTCTGGAAGAATACTAGATATAGTGATCTGAAGGCGTTGGAGAGCAACCAGTAGCAGGCAGAAACCTATACTGAGAGGAGTTGACAATGGGAAGAAGGGAACACTGAATTTCCTGCTTCTGTTAGCTTTTTGCCTGTGCACAGGCTACAGTTGATTTCATGGTGGGCAACTCAAACTTAGTTTTAAAAATACTTATGTATCTGATTGCAGATATATGTATAATGTATGCACAAGGCTGATGAGGGCAGCCCTTGTATTATGAAAACAGCCATAGATAATGTGCAAACTGTGCACATGGCTATATTCCCATACAACTTGATTAAACAGGCTACCTCCCAGATCTGACCAGCAGCTCATAGCTGCTGAATATATAAAGAAATACATGAAGAAGTAGGAAAATTTGACCTGTACTTGAGAAATGTTGACAGCATGTCAACCAGAGGAGGACTGGCAGTTCTTTCAGATGTAGATTCATGTTTCTTGATGAATTGTTTATTCCCCACTCATTTTGGTGTTCCTGCTTGCGCTGAGCTCAGCACATGTGGACTGGGCTCCTGGCCACTTCTCCCCAGGGCCCTCAGCACACACAGGGGAGAACGCAATGTTCTTTCAGCCCCTGAACTATTAAGCTCCAAACTTTACTTTCATTCATAAGTTTAGCAGATAATAGATTGAGTATTTGCAGCCTGCCTACATGATGCTATGTGTGGAGGTAGATGAAAAGTAAGACCCCTGTGTTCATGGAGTTGACGCTAGTGAGAGTGAAGCTTTCCATCCACCTTCCATCTTCACCTGGCGCTTTTAGTTGGGCACATCATGCGTTCCGTCTTGACTTCCTTCCAGATATGTTGTCCTTGGTTTAGTGCATCTCCAAGGACTCTTGGAGCAAATTCTTGTCCCATCTGACTGGACCCTGGAAAGACTCGCCATGTTCACCCAATGGGTAGCCCCTGCCTTTTATTTTGTCTGGACTCAACTTGGGAACCAGGACCTGGGTAGTGGATATGATGCATAAAACTCAACCATATTGGGGAATTAGGAATTGTATATAGAATAAAATATTTAAAAATCCTATTTGAGGTGCTTGAGAAAGAAGTACTGTCTTAAAACCTTGAAATGATTTCTGCTAAGATTCCAAGATAGGACAATCTCTGAAATATTAGAAGGTTGAAAATTATATGCAAGGAAGATGTTCTATCTTCTTAGGAATTGTCACATTCCTGATGAGACATTTTAATGGTAAGAAATATAATAAATGCATGTGACATTTGTCTTTGAATCTTGAGGTAACGAAGTGTTACTAAATTTGACTTTAAGCAACAGTCTGTGGTTCAAATTAGATGAAGACAATAAATCAATTATTGATGGACATCTGGCAGCCATTGGGAATTTTTCTTGTCATTGGAAAAAATTCTGTGGCCAGTCTATAAATGAAGAGCTTAATATGTGACTTAATAATATTAATATATCAAGTATTGAAATTATTTTCCTATAATAAAATCTAAATTGGTACTTTTTGTTACTGTGTGTTTAAGAGTTGGTAGAGCTTTTGGTACTTCTTACATTTTCCTTTTTTATTACAACAATAGAACTTCATTTTCTAAATATTGATAAAAATTACTTAAATTGCAAGTAAAATATGCCTACATATGAGTTTGTTTAAACATGTATTTCAAATTTGGTATAACATGAGTGTAATACATTCCTTTTTGTAGTTTTAACTATTTGAAGCAACTCTTATCTAAGTAATAAAAAGACAAATGACCCAACCAAAGTGTGCAAAAGATATGAATAGACATTTTTCTATTAAAAAATTTACAATAAACAATAAATGAAATAAATGAAAAAATGTTCAGCATCATTAGTCATTAAGGATAAACAAATCAAAAAGACAGTGGATATCACTTTACACCTACTGGGATGGCTATAATAAAAAAGACAAAAGTGTTAGTGAGGATGCAGTTGAAACCCTCATAGGTTGCTGGTGTGAATTTAAAATGTTGCAGTTGCTTTGGGAAACACTTTGGCAGTTCCTTAAAAAGTTCAACATAGAGTTACCATGTGACTCAGCAGTTTTACTGATTTTTGCCATCAGCCACTTAGCAAATATTATCCACTTACTCAAGTGATGTGATGAGCAGTCTGGTCATAATTGTTTCCACACTTTATTGACGGGTGTTCTCAGATTTCTTAACGGATGCTGTGATAACATGGATGAAGACACCAAGAGAAATAAAAACATGTCTACACGAAAACTTGTACATAAATGTTCATTTCAGCATTTCTGTAATAGACGAAAAGTGGCTATGACCCAAATGTCCATCAGCTGGTGGATGGATGAATAAAATGTGGTTTGACCTTACAAAGGAGCAATTTTCAGCCATTAAAAGGGAGGGAAGTACTGGTGCATGCTGTAACGTGGATGAACCTTGCAAACATGATAAATGAAATAAGCCAGATATGAAAGACCACATATGTATGATTCCATTTATATGAAGTGTTCAAAACAGGCAAATCCACTCAGAAAGAAGAGTGGTTCCCAGGGCTTGGGATGGAGGAAGAGTGAGTGACCGCTAATGGGCACAGGGTTTCTTTAGGGTGTGAAAAAATGTTCTACAATAGAGAATTTTGTGAATATACCAAAAATTATTGAATTACACACAGAAGGAAAAATGTATAGTTTATGTGAATGACATCACAATTGAAAATGCAAGAATAAAAGGGTTGTATGCATGAGTTATTCAAAAATTTACTCTCTCCTAATTGGACTATGGGGACTTCCTCTGAATCTCTCGCACCAAACCAGTGCTAGCAAGTGGTAGGGTTTTGTGGGTTTATTTGTGGTTTTTTTTTTTTTTTTGGAGCAATTCAACAAGTGAACTAAGTACGTATGTCATCCTAAATTGAATTCTTTTGACTCATGTCCCAGGAGTGATGAAATGTGTCCCTGTGTCTCATTTCCTGCTGATGATGTGGCTGGTGGTTCCACTGCTTCCCTTCCTGGAATGATTTTTGCCATCAGCCACTTAGCAAATATTATCCACTTACTCAAGTGATGTGATGAGCAGTCTGGTCATAATTGTTTCCACACTTTATTGACGGGTGTTCTCAGATTTCTTAACGGATGCTGTGATAGCATGGATGAAGACACCAAGTGGCTTGTGTCTGTGATGAAATATGACTTTTACTGGGCCCCCCTTGAGGGTTAAGGCAGCATGGGAGGTGAAAGAGAAGATATGAGTGGGTGAGAAAAGCAAGGTGTGGACTGGCCAAGGTACAAAGGGAAAATCATCCTGTTCTCAGCTTGGAAAGAACCTGATATTTAGGTTTCTCTGCTGCTTTTAATGTGATAGGAAGAATTTAGTTGTCCCGATAAATTGTCCTTGTCCAGAGAGAATGAACATTGCTGGCAGTTACTGCGAAAATGCATGAAGGCATCTGGTCACAATTTGCTCTAGTTTGTCTAGCAGCCACCTGTTGAAGCTCTCAAATCTGGATTCAGATTCCAGCTCCACATCTTAGAAAGCCTTGCACCTTGGGCAGCTTTCTGAGAAACAAGAGCTTTTCCCTTTGAAAAGGTGGTTCAAGGTGTTGACCCTTGAGGATTACCACCAGAGTTAAGTTAGACTGACGGCTGTATGCCCTCTGTAAGTGGTGATGATGATTGTATCTTCTTTATTAGCATCATGGGTTTTATTTTCTAGTTTTTATTTGTTCAGAGTCTAAATATCTTTTAGATCAGGCTTTTTAAGAAAATTTGGGCTTATATGCTTGTATTAATTTAAATCACAATCCTAGCATCTGTTTAACCTCTCATTGTGTAAATAAATTTGACTGAAATCGCCTCACAATTAGTTGTATATATCAAGTTTAAGAAATGAAACCTTCAATCCACATCAAATAAAAATCACTTCTGCCCTCTTTAGATAAGTCAGTAATTCTCTTTGTGAGCATATAGTTACAGAATACTTTTTAGTTTTAATGGATCATTCTGTATTATCATTGAACTCATTGACGAATTAAGAGCTGGAAGGACCCTTGGGAGGGTCTGAACTCAGTGATTATAAGGGGGAAAAATCGGCTGTTTAGAGAGGTTTAGTGACTTAAGGACAGGCAAACAGCTGCCCTGTGATGTGCACAAAACCAGATGGCACTGCCCATCCTTCCCAGTCAATGCTTGTTCCAAGGTACCAATTCCTGTTTTAAGAAAAAGGCGAATAGTGATGCTGGTCACTTGCCCTTAAGGTCTTATCTAGTATTGCCCCTTCAATTACCTGTTTGAGCTCACCAAGTTCAATCAATATTGATCTTCCATCTTTCACAGCCTCCCGACCCATCTTAGCCCATCACCCTTACAGCACTCAGGCTGTATTCTGACCTCAAGTTTAAAAGGCATCACAGAGCCACCAGTGGTAATTAGCCTCTCACGTTGTATTCCCGGAGAGTTATGAACAATTACAGAGCTGGTTATTTGCTGGGTGAAAATACTCAGTCCCATACTCTATGGCTTTCATTGAGAAGTGTTTGGCGAAGATTTTAGTCCTGCCCCCTGCTCCATTACTTTGGTCACCTGATCTGAAGAGCTTACTCATTGGAAAAGACTGTGATGCTGGGAAAGATTTGAGAGCAGGAGGAGAAGGGGTCGACAGAGGATGAGATGGTTGGATGGCATCACTGACTCAATGGACATGAGTGTGAGCAAACTCCGGGAGATAGTGAAGGACAGGGAAGCCTGGCGTGCTGCAGTCCATGTGGTCGCAAAGAGTCAGACATGACTTAGTGACTGAACGACAAGAACAGCTGGCTCCTGGCGGGTTAATGATGTGTTTCAGACACCTCTTGTGTTCCCCTCAGTGGCTCTTAGTTTCTGATTCTCTTTTCTGTGTCAGAATAGCTCAAAGAGAAAAGAGTATTCATGAACACCCTTCTTGATAAACAGTCAAAAGCCATTTTGAAGATCTTGGGTCCCAGGGAATTAGGCATATCTCTTTGTTCTTGTCTTGATTTGCTCCAAGATTGTGAAAGTGTTAGCAGCTTAGTCATGTCTGACTCTTTGTGACCCCATGGACTGTACACCAGTCTCCTCTGTCCATGGAATTCTCCAGGCAAGAATACTGGAGTGGGTAGCCATTCCTTTCTCCAGGGGATCTTCCCAACCCAGGGATCGACCCTGGGTCTCCTGCATTGCAGGCAGATTCTTTGCCATCTGAGCCACCTTGAGAGGCTGGTGATTAAACTGAGCAAAGGCCCTGCCCCCGGGGCTAGGGGGAGGGGAGCTGGGTGCAGCATGGTCCTCAAGTGGGAGGAAGTGGGGACATCCAGGGTAAGTCTTCTCTAGGGAAGCTGTGTTTCTGGCCTGTTGGAATCCCACTGAGACACTTAGATGGAGGGTGTTATGAAGTATCCACATAGATTGGACACTTTAGGTACCTCATTCCAAAGGTTTTCTTTTTGTTGTCCAATTATGGGGCCTATATATTTTTTGTTGGTTGCTCAATTTTGCTTGTATCTAATTACTATACTTCTATGTAACAGGCGACAAAAATGCCTTTTAAAAAGGGCTTTAGCATGATCTTACATTAGCGTGGATTAAAAAAAGGAATACTTGTTTCCAAATTGACTTTAACCTCTGAGTTTCCATCATCTCTGGTGACCTCCCAGAAGCAAGGTCACTTGGGCATCCCTTATGAAAATCAGTGATTTAGTTGTGTTATATTGCTATTATGGAGCTTTCCTTTCTTTGGTGTTTAGATGATTTGCTTTTTAAAAAAGCATTCCAGTTTAAAATCTTTGAAAAAAGTGAAAGTCACTCAGTCGTGTCTGACTCTTTGCGACCCCATGGACTATACAGTCCATGGAATTCTCCAGGCCAGAATACTGGAGTGGGTAGCCTATCCCTTCTCCAGCAGATCTTCCTGACCCAGGAATTGAACTGGGGTTTCCTGCATTGCAGGTGGATTCTTTACTAACTGAGCTATCAGGGAAGCCCAAAATCTTTCTAGAAGATGCATTTGTGCTTTTGGTTTTCAGCTTTGCTCCTTTATTTTGTGAGTTTTCTGTGAAGAGTGTCTTTGGCCAGAAGCTAAGGGCACGGCTGAATTGCATACTTAGTGAGAACGGAAGTGTCAATCTGGGTCTGACCCTCATGCCTCATGTGAGACACTGTTCAATACCCATCATCACTGGCCTTGTAAATGGCTTTAAATGTATTCTTGGGAATGTGACCACCTGCTGTCATCCTCTGAAAAGAGGGTGAGGTCATTCGTTCATCACATATTAATTGAGGGAGGCCTTATACTGTGAAAGGACCTAGGCCTTCAAAACCAAAACGCGTGGTTCCTGCCCTAATAGAACTTCAAGGTCTTGTAAACAAGCATGTGCATGATTGTGTCAGTGTTCCAGTGAGATCCTGTAAAAGGCAGCTGCTCACACAGGTGAGGGAGTAATTGACTCCATGAATGATGCAGGGGGAGGCATAAAAGGCCTCCGGAGCTTTGTTTCTTTAAGTGGGTGTTTACTGAGGTTGTGCCCAGCATTTTTGCGGGCACCAGTACAGAGTAGATAGGTAGGACTCAGCTCTCACGGGGGGAGAGAGAAAAACAATAAATAAAGGCCAATGGAGAAGCAAATTCCCTTGTTTATAAACCATACCCTAAGGGTTACTTCAGATTGAGTGATCAGAGAAGGTCATTCTGTGAAGAGGAGATTTAATTTTAGATCTGAAAGTTAAGCAGGAATCAATCATGCAAAGATTTGGTAAACTTTTCTCCAGGCATAGAAAACAGCTAGGACAAAAGTGCAAACCTGGCATATGCTTTATGTGTTTGTCAGACGGAAAGAAAGCGAGTGTGGCAAGTGGGTGAGGCTAACAAAAGGGGGTCAGGGTCAGTCAGGCCGAGCCTGTGGGCCAGGGTAAGGGATTAAAACAAACTCAGAACATGAAGGGGAGCCATTGGTGGATTGTTGGCTCTGGCATGATGTGGTCCGAACCCTAGCTGCCTCGTGCAAAGCAGAATTTATTGGTGATAAGGGTGAAACATGGAGAGTAATAGGGAGTTTACACCAGTAGTTCAGAAAAGAGACGGTGGCTAGTCCCAAGGTTGATAGTGCTGGAGAAAGAATTGGATGTTGTTGACAGAGGAAAGAATTTCACCAAGTACAGAAGGTGAAAGCGGGACAATCCAGGCGCAGGGGTGGGTATGGAAAGATCATACTCTTCCTAGTCTGGCTGAGGATGAGCAAATGGAGTTGCCAGAGAGAAGCTGGAAAGGAGAGCTTTGGGGGTCTCAAACCAGGTGCCATTTTGATCTAGACGTGTCCTTTGCAGCTTATTATTGCTTTGCCAACTAAGGTCCATACAGTTGAAGCTATGGTTTTTCCAGTAGTCATGTATGGATGTGAGAGTTGAATCATAAAGACAGCTGAGCACCAAATAATTGGTGCTTTCAAACTGTGGTTTTGGAGAAGACTCTTGAGAGTCCCTTGGACTGTAGCAAGATCAAACCAGTCCATCCTAAAGGAAATCAACCCTGAATATTCATCAGAAGGACTGATGCTGAAGCTCCAAAACTTTGACCACTGAAATGAAGAGCTAATGCATTGGAAAAGACCCTAACGCTAGGAAAGATCAAGAGCAGGAGGAGAAGGGGGTGACAGAGGATGAGATGGTTGGGTGGCATCACCAACTCAACGAACTCCCAGAGCAAACTCTGGGAGACAGTGAAGGACAAGGAAACCTGGTGTGCTACAGTCCATGGGGTTGCAAAGAGTTGGACACAACTGAGTGACATTTATTTATTAAGCTTTTTATTTGGAGAGAGTTGTAGGTCTACACACACTTGTAAGAAGTAATGCAGAGAGATCCTAACAGCCTTCACTCAGTTTCCCCCAACAGGAACTTCTTGCATAGCTGCATGGTACAGAATCGCGTCTGAGAAACTGACATGACATTGACTGTGTTTGTTTTTCACCAGTTTTACGGGCACTTATTTGCATGCACTTATTTCTGTGCGTTTTTATTGCATGGTTAGATGTGTGTGACCACAGCAGTGAAGACACGACAGTTCCATCACCAGGACCCCTCACGTCACCCTTTTGCAGTCACACTCACTCCCTTCCCACTCTTCCTCTCTGACTCCTAGTAACCACTAATCTGTTCTCCACCTTTGTGCTTTTATTATCTCAAGAATGTTATATAGCAGGTTCCTGCTAGCCAGCTTGGTGCTCTATAATGACCTAGATGGGTGGAATGGGGGTGTAGGAGGGAGGTACAAAAGGGAGGAAGGTGAAGTGAAAGTCACTCAGTCACGTCCGGCTCTTTGCGACCCCATGGACTTTACAGTCCATGGAATTCTCCAGACCAGAATACTGGAGTGGGTAGCCTTTCTCTTCTCCAAGTGATCTTCCCAACCCAGGGATCAAACCCAGGTCTCCAGCATTGCAGGTGGGTTCTTTACCAGCTGAGCCACAAGGGAAGCCCAAGAATACTGGAGTGGGTAGCCTATCCCTTCTCCAACGGATCTTCCCGACCCAGGAATCGAACCGGGGTCTCCTGCATTGCAGGCATATTCTTAACCAACTGAGCTATGAGGGAAGCCCCCCAAAAGGGAGGAGATATATGTATATAGCTGATTCACTTTGTTGTACAACAGAAATTAACACAACACTGTAAAGCAATTATACTCCAATAAAAAGAATGTTATGTAAATGAAATTATACAGTATATATCCTTTTGAGCTAGGCTTTTGCATACAGTATTATTCCATTGAGATCATCCAAGTTTTACATGTATCCGTCTCCTTTATGGTTGAGTGGTATTCCGAGGTTGGATATATTGTTACCATAGCTTGTTTAACCCTTCACTTGTTGAAAGACTTATGAGCTGTTTTCAGTTTTGGGTTATTATGAATAAAGCTGCCATAAGCATTTATGTATAGGTTTTTTTTGGTGAACCTTAAGTTTTCATTTCTCTGGGATACATGTCTGAGAGTACAATGGCTGAATTGTATTATCAACATATATTTGGTTTTGTAACATATACTTTTCCAGAATACCTGTACCATTTTATATTATTGCTAACCAAATGATTCAGTTTCTCTGCATCCATGCCAGCTTTGGGGTTGTCACTATTCTTTATTTTGGTCATTCTGGTAAGTATATAGTGATACCTCATTGTGGTTTTAATTTGAACTTCTCTATTGGCTGATGATGTTGAACACCTTTCCGTGTGCTTATTTGCCATCTGTAGATACTGTTCAGTGAATTGCCTATTCATGTCATTTGCCCATTTTCTAAGTGGCTAGTTGTTTTCTAACCATGGAGTTTTAAGAATTCTTCATGTACTCTGGATACACATCCTTTGCTGGATATGTGGTTTATAAATATTTTCTCTAAGCCTGTAGCTTGTCTCCTCATCCTCTCAACAAGGTCTTTACCAGAGCAAACATTTTTAATTTTAATGAGATCCAGTTTGTCAATTTTTAGTTTTACTGTTCTTGTTTTTTGTGTCTAGTCTAAGAACTCTTCATCTAGCCTTAGTTTCCAAAGATTTTCTTCTTTGTTAAAAAAATATTCACTGGAAAAATGAGATAGAAATAGTTGACTAGATTCCTATTACTATGAGATAGTTCTCCAAATCTAGGTGGAAAAAAGCGTCTTCCCCTATACCGATACAGTCCAAAGGTCTCAAATTCAAGCATGCACCAGGATCTCCTGGAGGACTTGTTAGAAGACAGATTACTGGCTTCACCCTCTGACCGTCTTGAGAATTTGAACTTCTAATAAGTTCCCATGTGATGCCAATGCTGCTGGCTCAAGAGTTACACCTTGAGATAGACCAATATATTCTAACTCTACTGAAGGCTAAGAAAATTGAGGTTGTTGGTTATTGCAAAAAAAGAAAAACAAAAGTGAAGACTGTCCTCTGATCTATTAAGGGTTTTGATGAGCAGACTCCTAAGTGTTACTTTTAGGTCTACAGTGGACAAGGAGAAACACAAAAGCAGAGAAAGCAGCGAAGATTCCAGTTGTACATGTGGGAGACATGAAGAACCAGGGTGATGCTACAGTGGGATAAGCCAATGGTGGAGAGCATGGATTTTTCTATACTGAGAGTCCTTCTAAAGGCCAGAGGCCATTCTTTGCTCTGAATTGAAAGTTTTCCTGTTTCAAGGTAGATGATTAAGTTTCTAAAAATGTAGGATATGGCACAAAAGTCAGTGTAGATGAATTCTCCCCCATTTCTAAACCTAAGTATAGTCATTGAATCTTTTGATTTTATAGACATTTTCTCTCTCTGTTAGACCTGCATTCCCTTAATTACACACCAGGAGAATTTTCCTGGATCTTGCCAGTCAGGTACTCATAGTATGTTCCTGGTGTGGCTTGGCAAAGACTCATGCAGGGACTTTTTATCCCTGTATCACACAGATCTCAAAAATCTTCATCCTCTTGCACATTAATGTGCATAAATAGAGTAGGGGAGTGGGTCCTTCATCAACATCTTAGTTCTGTCTGGCCCACTGACTGTATTTATCCTTCTCATAAGAGTGGGGTGAAGAATCGCTTTCAGAAACTGTCAAATACAAAATGAAAACATGTTCACCATTCCAAGAATAGTACCAGAGTAAAAACAGAGTAGGACCTAAATCTTTAGGGGCAGGCCTAACCTGGGGTCAGTGAGCTTTGGAAGCACCTGAAAATACCTGCTCCTACTCCACCTCAACACACCTGTCATCGGGCCATTGCCACCTAAGAGCCAGATGCCTGCCTACCTGTCTGAGCTGTTCAGTACCTCTTCCAAAAACAGCTCTCTGTGATAAGCCTTTTATGTCGAACGCCATATACCTCCAACTGAGATTTGAAAAGAAAAGACTTAAGGCAGATTTGGAAACGTATGACATTTGTCTTAAGAATATCCTTAGGGATGGGGCTGACTGATTGAGGGTAAAACATCTGTTTTTCTGGAGTGGCAGCAACTCAAGCTGGGTTCATCTTCCTTCAAACCAAGGAGAGAAGGAGACATTTTTGGAAAGATAGTAACATCCCCAAGGACTTAACTGGGTTCCCTGGTGGCTCAGATGGTAAAGAATCTGCCTGCAAAGCCAGAGTCCCATCTTTGATCCCTGGGTTGGGAAGATCCCCTGGAGAAGGGAAAGGCTACCTACTCCAGTATCCTTGCCTGGAAAATTCCATGAACAGAGGAGCCTGACGGGCTACAGTCCATGGGGTCACAAAGAGTCAAACATGACTTGGTGACTACAACGTTCACTTTCACTGACTTCAAAGAAATGAGGTGTCACAGTGGTATCAGGAGACAGAACATGGACAAGTCAGGCTACCCTGAGACCTGCTTGTGATTCTGCCATAATGCGTCTCAGGGCAACTGTGGTCGTAAAAGAAGTGAATCTGACAACTGTGGAAATTCTTCCCAGCAAAGCTTGCTTTATTTGGTTTGCCTGAATTTATAGACTAGAGAAGGTCCTTTCATAGCAAGACAATTAATAAAAGTGAAAAAAAAAGAGAGGTTTAAACATCAATGTATGGTGTCTTATTCTATGTATGATTTCATTTTCAACAGTATGCACTGCTAGGCGGAAGAAAACAGAAGAAATGGCATGTAATGTACGGGCACAGTGAGAACAATGGTGGGCCCTGAAGTTATGTCACAGAATTTCAGAAAAGCAAAGGCGTTCGTGACCATGATTCAGTTTCCAAGTTTGGTCAATATGTGGATTGTCGGCAGTGGCTGGGGTGTCTTGTTGGCCCAGTCCTTGCTTTCACCTCGGTAGCAGGGTCTTAGGAAATTAAACAGTTTGTGATGTGACAGAAAGGAAAATATCCAGTTACAGCCCTTGAGTGCACACCAGTGACTTCTGGGTCACAGAAAGAGAGACGGGGAGGGTTGTAGGAAAGACTTACCTACAGACAAGCCCAGTTCTTTTTTTTAATTAATTAAATTTTTTTTTTTATTAGTTGGAGGCTAATTACTTCACAACATTTCAGTGGGTTTTGTCATACATTGATATGAATCAGCCATAGATTTACACGTATTCCCCATCCCGATCCCCTCTCCCACCTCCCTCTCCACCCAATTCCTCTGGGTCTTCCCAGTGCACCAGGCCCAGTTCTAGCCAGTGCTACCAGCAGCCGGGCTGGCCCCCCAGCCGCAGCGTTGCTTCTGGCTTCTGCTGGCAACAGCCCTTCCCACCACCCCAGCCGCATGAGTTGCAGCTGCAGGCGCGGCAGCGGCAGCAGACCCCAGGGGCGCGGCAGCCTCAGGGGCAGCAGCCGGGGCGGCAGCCGACCTGGTGGCATCTGCAGCGGTGCAGCCACCACTGCAACTTCCACAACCACAGGTGTCCGTAGAGAGGACTCAGGAGAAGAGGGAAGGCTGATGCTTGGCTCTGCTCAGGGGCCGTGAAATAGCCCGTCGGGGGGCTTGGCACATGGGATGCAGTCACTTCCCTGTTCCTTTGACCAGTTTTTATGGCAGATGCTTATTTCCTGTTTTTAATACCTCTGAGGATACATGGAACGTGATTGTTTTCCAGTTTTAGCAAAATTCACTTCTGCTTCACAAATGGAATCAGAGCTGAAATATGTAATAAAACACTGTGTTTTTCCAGTGTGACTGCCTGAGCAACGCAGTTCTCCTGCTTAGCGTTAGACGGTCTCCGTCAAGGCCAGCCAAGCATCCCCTCTGCTCGCACAGATTGGTAAGAGCCTCTCAGAGGAAAGAGATCAGTTCTAATCTGATCCATCTTTTAGTATGCTGTACTTAGATACATTTTATGTACACTATGTCATCCACTCACCCTTAACAAACAGCAAATTAGATATATAGAGTCTTTTAAAAGGGAGTTTTTAGTCAAATAAGCCTAGGAAATGCTATATATTATGTCTCCATTTGGGAAATTGACAAAGCATCCCAGAAGTAATAGGAAATCCTGGAGGGGAAAAAACCCTTAAAAATATTAGTATTCAGCAAAAGAAATTTCTTATTCATAGAATAGAAAATGTAATTTAAAAAAGAACACCTTCCGAAGAGCAACAAAAATTATAATTTAGCATTGAATAAATCTAATGATATGCAAGGATCTTTATGGAGGAATTTATTAAATGTTGAAGCACACACAAAAAGAAATGAGAAAAATATATTAGGTTTATGAATGGAAAGTCTAAATAGATAAAGGACATTTTAACCATCTTGCCTGGTCTAAGGGATGCCTGTATATCTGGTAAAACATTATTTCTGGGTGTATTTGTGAGGGAATTTCTAGAAAAGAATTGTATTTGAATCAGTTGACTGAATAAAGATGATTCATCCTTATGGTTAGGGCTTCCCAGTGGCTCAGTGGTAAAGAATCCACCTGCCAATGCAGGAGCACAGATTGGGTCCCTAGGTTGGGAGGATCCCCTGGAGGAAATGGCAGCCCACTCCAGTATTCTTGCCTGGAGAATCGCCTATAGAGAGGAGCCTGGCAGGATACAGTCTATGGGGTTGCAAAGAGTGAGACACAACTAAGTGACTGAGCATGCACACATCCTCATAATATGTGTGTGTGTGTGTGTGTACTCATGTGCAGAGAGAGAGGTGGATAGACAAATATAGGTACAGATATTTTAGGGGAAGTGATAGGTCAACAGATACATAAAGTACGAGGAGGATATAAATTGAGGGGTTACAGAGAACAAAACAACACAGGAGAAGCTCATCTCCGTTCAGTTCAGTTCAGTCGCTCAGTCGTGTCTGACTCTTAGCGATCCCATGGGCTGCAGCACGCCAGGCCACCCTGTCCATCATCAACACCCAGAGCTTACTCAAACACATGTCCATCGCGTTGGTGATGCCATCCAACCATCTCATCCTCTGTCACCCTCTTCTCCTTGCATCTTCTATCTTTCTCAGCATCAGGGTCTTTTCCAGTGAGTCAGCTCTTTGCATCAGGTGGCCAAAGTATTGGACTTTCAGCTTCAGTGTCAGTCCTTCCAATGAATACTCAGAACTGATCTCTTTTAGGATGGACTGGTTCGATCTCCTTGCAGTCCAAGGGACTCTCAAGAATCTTCTCCAACTTCACGGTTCAAAAGCATCAATTCTTCAACGCTCAGCTTTCTTCACAGTCCAACTCTCACATCCGTACATGACTACTGGGAAAACCATAGCCTTGACTAGATAGACCTTTGTTGGCAAAGTAATGTCTCTGCTTTTTAATATGCTGCCAACTTGGCCACAACTTTCCTTCCAAGGAGTAAGCGTCTTTTAATTTCATGGCTGCAGTCACCATCTGCAGTGATTTTGGAGCCTGAAAAAATAAAGTCTCTCACTGTTTCCATTGTTTCCCCATCTATTTGCCATGAAGTGATGGGACCAGATGCCATGATCTTAGTTTTCTGAATGTTGGGTTTTAAGCCAACTTTTTCACTCTCCTCTTTCACTTTCATCAAAAGGTCTTTAGTTCTTCTTCACTTTCTGCCATAAGGGTGGTGTCATCTGCATATCCGAGGTTATTGATATTTCTCCTGGCAACTTGATTCCAGCTTGTCCTTCCCCCAGCCCAGCGTTTCTCATGATGTACTCTGCATATAAGTTAAATAAGCATGGTGACAATATACAGCCTTGACGTACTCCTTTTCCTATTTGGAACCAGTCTGTTGTTCCATGTCCAGTTCTAACTATTGCTTCCTGACCTGCATACAGATTTCTTAAGAGGCAGGTCAGAGGGTCTGGTATTCCCATCTCTTTCAGAATTTCCCACAGTTTAGTGTGATCCACACAGTCAAAGGCTTTGGCATAGTCAATAAAGCAGAAATAGATGTTTTCTGGAACTCTCTTGCCTTTTTGATGGTCCAGCAGATGTTGGCAATTTGATCTCTGGTTCCTCTGCCTTTTCTAAAACCAGCTTGAACATCTGGAAGTTCATGATTCATGTATTGTTGAAGCCTGGCTTGGAGAATTTTGAGTGTTACTTTGCTAGTATGTGAGATGAGCACAATTGTGTGGTAGTTTGAGCATTCTTTGGCATTGCCTTTCTTTGAAATTGGAGTGAAAACTGACCTTATCCAGTCCTGTGGCCACTGCTGAGTTTTCCAAATTTGCTGGCATATTGAGTGCAGCACTTTCACAGCATCATCTTTCAGGATTTGAAATAGCTCAACTGGAGTTCCATCACCTCCACTAGCTTTGTTTGTAGTGATGCTTCCTAAGGCCCACTTGACTTCACATTCCAGGATGTCTGGCTCTAGGTGAGTGGTCACACCATCGTGATTATCTGGGTTGTGAAGATCTTTTTTGTGTAGTTTTTCTGTGTATTCTTGCCACCTCTTCTAATTAAGAAAGGTGCCAATTAAAACCACAATGTGGTATATTTTATACCCATGTTGATCAAAATGTTCAAGACTAATGATACCAAGTAATAGGATGCTGAGTGACTGAAATTGTCATGCACTGTTGGGTAAGAGTGTAAATCACTCTCACCACTTTGTAGAGCAATTCAGCAGCATCTGGCCGGGTGGAACATGTGCATTCTTCCATTTATTCATTTATATCATTGTGGGTTAATAGAATAATCTTGTTCTATTCAATGAATTACAATCTGTTACTATCATTATTTTGATGCTCAAGCTGTCCCAGATTTTACCTGGGCCCATACCTGCAACCTGGCCTCTGTAGCTTTTTAAATACCTCCACTGTTTTTTGAGCACTCACTTAGGGTCCAGCACGAAATGTTCAAGGTCTGTTTCATCCCTTCCCAGCCTCAGATCTGAAATCAGTGATTTCTCCAAAGAGTCTGGCTCTTTTATTGGAGAATCTGTATTTAGAATCCAAGATCTAGGTGCTAGGTGTGCTCACTGCCGAGATGGTTTTCGGTACTCACAGTTCGGCTGTAACACAACATAGGTGTTCTTACATAGCATGGCACTCCGCAAGATCATGCAGTAAAAACCACAGGGCTATGGGATTGGGGAAGAGCGCTCAAAAACTTCATCAGTGACTTATTTACAGAGTTGAAACAATAAAAGTTGTGCACAGTTTTACACGTTATATGTTTAAAAAGTATAAATCCCATAATAAACAGGTCTTTTGTTTGTTTAGTCAGTAAGTCATGTCCTACTCTTTTGTGACCCTGGAGTGTAGCCTACCAGGCTCCTCTGTCCATAGGATTCTCCAGGCAAGAATACTGGAGTGGGTAGCCATTCCCTTCTCCAGGGCATCTTCCCGACTCAGGGATCAAGTCCACATCTCCTGCACTGCAGGCGGATTCTTTACTGCTAAGCCACAAGGAAAGCACAATAAATATGGTAATTTACCTTGAAAAAGACCTAAAGTTTGCTTTTGGAAGTGGCCCTGAGAAAGATTGCAGCCTGTGTTATTGTTGAGTGGTGCAAGAGGGTGTATCCAAAATGGGAGGGGAAGTTGTATTTGCAGGTGTGGATGAGTGATGCTCTTAGCCCATAGGACACACAGGTAGCTGGTGGTTGTTTGAAGTATGTGTGTGCGCATGTGTGTCTTAGCTGGGTGCAGCTTTTTGCATTTACCTGGTGTTTGTCAGGCATAGAATCCCACATAAGCAAACACAAAATTTGCATTGTACCCAAATCTTTCCCTAACATATCAATCTCCTTGGAACAAATATTTTTTCTAGCTTTATTGAGATATAATTTAAAAATCAGTTGTTGTTTATAGTTAAGATATATGATGTGATTTAGTATATGCATATATTATGAAATGATTACCATAATTAAGTTAATTAATACATCCATCACCTTGCATAGTTACCTTGTGTGTGTGTGTGTGTGTGTGTGTGTGTGTGTGTGGTGAGAATGCCATTCACGATGGCAGTGGTGCTAATAGACCTTAACTCCTGTCTCTCCTATGACAACAGCATTTCCTATTTTCCCTGCTGTCATTCTTCCCTTCCTTTGTTAGGATGTCATGGAGCTATAACCAAAACAGATGGGACAAAAAAGGCATCTTTAAAAATGAGTAGAATTTTGATGGTGGAAGAAGGCATTTTCAGCTGAAAGCACAGCCACAAGGGACGTATGGGAGTATCGAAGTTCAAGGTGTGAGCATGTGGCTGGGGTGTTTCTTTCATGGGAGGAGAAAGGTCTGCGTCACAGGCGTGATCTAGTGTCGCCCTGCCTTCGCCACCGTTGCTTTGCTGACACTGTTCCTTCACGCGTGTGTTACTGCCCGAGTCCTGCCTGTTTCCTTGCTTTTGTCTCCGTTTCGTTTCTGTCACTGGCTGGAGTCAGAATCAAACTCAAGCTTGGCTGCTCTGCTCAAAAGTCAATGTTCAAGAGACAAGGGTTGATGGAAAAGAGAGATGCTTTATTTAGGAAGTAGGCAACCCTGGAGAGATGTTGCACTAGTGTCCCCTAAACCATCTTCAAATTCCCCATTAGCAGGAAAGGGGAAAATCAGGAAGTTTCAGGGGAGTGTGGGCAGGGGCTACGTGCAGAACAGCACGGCCAACTCCAACAGTCATCCTGAAACTCACATGATGGTCAGCGTCATCTTGCTTGTTTTAAGTGCAGTTGATCTTTAACTCCAAGGTTGGTCCTGTGTCCATTTCCTTGAGGCCAGTTCTTGGAACTGTGCAAGCCTCAGATTCCGTGCTGCTCAGGATGGAGCAACTTACGTTATGGCTACAGTTTGGTCATCATGAAGTTAGCCTTTTCCCTCTGGTGGTAGTTTTAGTGTCTGCAGAACTCAGGTATGTGCATCAGACCCTCTTATCTATATCCTTCAGGTGGGAACTAAGTATTCTGTGACTCTGTGATATGGCTGATCTACTGTTTAAATTGTGACCAGTTCTCCTGATCCAACTGCTATCTTTTGTTCCTACATGTTCACATCCTTCTAATCATTAACTCTTGGACGCCTGAGAGACTAAAGCTTTTCTGCTATACAAGAGACAGGTGGAGGACATGGGGTGGAGGTCTGTTCCAGGAAGTCTTAAGAACCTGCTCAGTTACATTTATAAGTGCTTAGTACTGTGTTCAGTACCTAGTGCTTGTACCATGAAGATTAACTATTACTCCAGTGAGTGAGTGAATGAAAGTCACTTAGTCTTGTCTGACTCTTTGCGACCCCATGGACTATACAGTCCATGGAATTCTCCAGGCTAGAATACTGGAGTGGGTAGCCTTTCCCTTCTCCAGGGGATCTTCCAAACTCAGGGATCAAACCCAGGGATCGAACCCAGGTCTTCCACATCGTGGCAGATTCTTTACCAGCTGAGCTACATAGGAAGCCCAAGAATACTGGAGTGGGTAGCCTATCCCTTCTCCAGCCAATCTTCCTGACCTAGGAATCAAACCAGGGTCTCCTGCATTGCAGGCAGGTTCTTTACAAACTGAGCTACCAGGGAAGCCCATCAGTGATGGTGTTAATTTCCAGCCTCTCTCTTCTCTGATAGTCTTGTGTCCCCCTGGAGCTCTGGACAGAGGATTTGGCTGTAAGGGCCAATTGAAATCAGATTGTTGAGGGTGCTGAATGCTCTGCTGGTGAATCTCAGCTTTATTTTAAAGACAAAGACAATCACAGGATTGTTGAGTGGGAAATGCATTAGGAAATACTGTTAGAAAATATGGCAGCATGTAGTAACTATTTTAATATAGAAGCATTAAAATTCCAAAAAGTGGCATAAAGATGTATCCTTGATGAAGCAAAAATCAGTAGTTGGGAACATTTTTACGTAGGTTGTTTCCACAGGGAGCTAAGTTTCTGAATCTTTGCTCTCGCAGTCCTTGAAGTGTGATTCTGGGATCCTTGGATTATCTTCCTTTTTCAACTGCCTGACTGTGTGAGACTGAGTTTTCTTTATTTACTTCAACAAGAACAACATAGTATGATGGAGTCAACACAGAAGTAGATGTGACCGCCCAGCCAACTCTAAGCCATCTTTTAAGCCAGACCTCAAAGAGATCAGCAAAAAGATAAAACAAATGCCACTGTGCTCACTAAATACTTTTCTTTGTTTGGAAAGTGTTTTTGTCCCCAAAATGTGTTATTTTATGTGAACAAGTAATGGGATTATATTGTTCTTTTAAAATGAATTCATAATTAAGTATTAACAATGTCTTAGTATTCATTTCTAATATAGTAAGTAGCAATAGATGCCAGTCATACAACAAGAGCTCTTTGGGGTCCTAGGTGGTTTTTAAGAGTATAATGGGTCCCGAGACCAAAAAGTTTGAGAATCGCTGTTCTACCCTTTCTGTTCCCTGTGGTCACTGTGTGTTCTAAATTCACCGTAAGAATCTAGACTTGGGACTGTCCTGGGAGCTCTCTCACCTGAGGAGTGAAGGAAAGCAGGGCTTTCTAGCATGAAAGTAGGCTCGGTGGTCTAGTAGGTTTGCTCTGCTGAGAGTCACATGACCCACTGAAGCTCTGAGAAGATCTACAGTTGAAACATCCGGTTAGCTTTCTTTAAATGGATTACTTTTCAAACATAACTGAATCTTTTCTTGTGTTGTTGTAAGTTTTAACATCCTGTGGAACTGGTGTTCTACCAAACACATTTTGGGAAGCCCAGTGTTGAGTATGGGATCTTCCCTGGTGTCTCAGACCGTAAAGAATCTGCCAGCAATGCAGGAGACATGGGGTGGATCCCTGGGTCAGGAAGATCACCTGGAGAAGGAAATGGCAACCCACTCCAGTATTTTTGCCTGGAGAATCCCATGGACAGAGGAGCCTGGCAGGCCATAGTCCATGGGGTCGCAAAGAGTCAGACAGGACTGAGCGACTAATACGTCCACTTTCTTTTTTCAACATTGAGTATAGCCCTTCTCTAGCCAAGGATCTAATATGAGTCCTGAGCTGACACTGCTGAAGTCAGCCATCAGAGGAGGGGGTCTTCTGGGGGACAGAGGAGTTTCCTAGGGCTCGTGAACTCTCATCTCATGGTTGTCTTGTCACCTGCTCTGTGATTAAGACTGGACCTACATCTGTGACTCATGCAAGAAGTATTAATTACATGACAGAAATGTGAGGGTTAGGAGGTCCTGTAGATGGATCTGGGCTTCCCGACAGAGAGGGTGATTTTTATAATTTGCTGAGTGAGTTCACCATTTGCAATCAGAGCTTCTATCCCAGCTTAGAGAAACAGGCACATCCACTAGTTTATATATACGTGGATCTATAACTTTCAGTCCGATAATGGCAATAGCCATGTTGAAAGTTACCATCTTTATTTAAGGTTCTGTACAGTCTTTCTCCTACTGAAAGGACCCCTAGGAGTTCTCCCTGGAGAGGTGACAGGGGAAATACACGATTCCCCTGGGAAAATATTAGTGACTAAGGAAAATGCCAGTGGGCAGGAAGGTATTCCCAGTTCACCTATGCTAACACTGGCTGTATTTGAAAACAGGGACGGTCCTTTGCTAAATGCTCCCATTGGGTGAAACAAAGGTAAATTTAGCTAAACTGAAGAGATGTGACTTAATGAGAGGAACGGTGTCTAGCAGGAAAATGAGCAGGAGGAGGAAGAGGTTTTCCTGGAGAAATGGAAACAATTCCAAGGAAGTGGTCAGGTGTCTTCCCTCTCCTGTTCCCAGGGCTGGTATATAAGGGTCCCCTCCATCAGAAGCTGACATTCGACCTCCCTCACCTCCTGAGTCTCGCTCCTCACCTCTCCCGAGTCCTCTCTACCGACACCATGGGCTGCTGTGGTTGTGGAAGTTGCGGCGGCTGCGGCGGCGGCTGCGGCGGCGGCTGCGGCGGGGGCTGCGGCGGGGGCTGCGGCGGCGGCTGCGGCGGGGGCTGCGGCGGCTGCAGCAGCTGCAGGTGCTACCGGGTGGGCTGCTGCACCAGCTGCTGCCCCTGCTGCTACGGCTGCTGCGGGGGCTGCTGCAGCGTCCCCGTGGTCTGCTGCCACCGCCGCACCTGCAGCTGCAACTCGTGTGGGAAGGGCTGCTGCCAGCAGAAGGGCTGCTGCCAGAAGCAGTGCTGCCACTAGGTGACCGCCGGCTCCACCCAGGAGCTGCGGAGGACACACCCTCTCCTGCTGGTGAGGCTACTTCATCCTCTTCCGTCCGTCTCTTTCCTATAAAACCTTCGTCACCAGCTTTTCTTCTCCTTCGTGTGCCCCGTGCCTCATCCTTTTGAGATCTTCCTTTGCCCACAAACCACACATCACGGCAGGAAACAAATATACTGCAAAGAATTGATGATAAGACAGCTGGGCGAAGCCCAGGTTTGCCAAGAACCCTCATTTACAAATAAACCCTAGGATATTTGATTGTGTTGTTTAATCTTTCAACCCTTTCAGGCCCAAATGTGGGTCATTTTGGTGTTTCCTGCCTGTGTGGATTCTTTTCCGCTGCTGTGTATGTACACTTGCTGTTTTACACTGTCTAATAAAATGACTCAATGTCCAAGGAAAACTGTTCACTAGTCACATGTATCATCAGTTCCTTTGTTGGTGTGGCGTCTCCCACTCCCGCTTCCAGGGCCATTTATCAGCCGATTATGTGTGTTTATCAGCCCAGCGCCCTCTGATGCTGCCCCGTAATGACTCTTTTCCTGGGGTCTCTGGGTGCTCAGACTCACCCAAGGCTTTTCCAGGGTAGAAACTGGTGGTGGTGGTGGGTCTTGGTTTCTTTTGTAAAATCTAGGAGATGAAAAATGGGCCCCAAAGGAAGGCAGAACTCACACAGCCCCCCTACCCTGCGGAGCCCAGTGGTTTCTGAAGAGCCTGAGAATTCCTGGCCAGGGTGGCCAGCTTGGGTGCCGAGGATGGTTCTGCAAGGCTTTTGTTCTAACTGATGTCCTTGACCTTGCCTCCCACAGCGGTGTATTCTTTCTCTGCTTCTGTAGATTTTGTGCAGTAAACTCACCGGGCCCGCCCTCGAGGACAGAGACCTATGCTCTCCACTACAGACCAAGTGGGCTGTTTAGACTCTTTAGGCAGAAGTGGGGGTGGCGCTGTGTTGTCAGGTCCCCCAGTAGAGCAGCAGGGGCTCCTCTCAATCCCCTTGCACCCTGCTTAGCTCCCAAATCTACTGGGCTAAGAAAGGCTGAGTGGTTAGCTGGCCTGGACCCCTCTTCACACACACGACTACTTTTGTTCCAGCCTTTCACCACGGGGGTCATATTAGACCCATTTTACAGGTAAAGAGACTGAAGTGAGGGCGTAGTTAAGAAACTAACCCAGAGAAATCCAACCAATAAATCCTGATTTCATCCCAGGCTTCTCTGACACCAAATCTGACAATCTCTTTTCTATATCGTAGTGCTCTTAGAAGCTTGGACCTACTGCCTTTTTCATTTCCTCTTTTCTCTCTTTTCTCTCCCTAAGTTCAGGCATGTATGCTTCGTGTGTACCTAGTTGTTCAGTCACGTCCGACTCTTTGGGACTCTCTGGACTGTAGCCCACCAGGCTCCTCTCTCCATGGATTTCTGTAAGCAAGAGTTCTAGAGTGGGTTGCCATCTCATTCTCCAGGGGATCTTCCCAAGCCAAGGATCAACCGTGCATCTCCTGCATTGCGGGCAGATTCTTTATCACTGCACCACTGAACTGGGCCAAACTCTTATAAAGTGAGAAGCAGGGCTGGAACTAGGAAAGGCTGAGTCAGGTCAGTGCAGGGTCCAGTCCTATCTCTCTTTAAAATTTTCGTATTTTGTGCATCATAGATTTTTTTGAAGCAAAACCATCTTTCTTCACTGATGACATGTCCTTGTTATATAGAAAATCATAAGGAATCAACAATAACAAAAAGCTATCGGGGCTAATAAGTGAGCTCAGCAAGGTTGCAGGACACAGAATCGAGACACACAAGCACTTATTTCTAAACACTAGCAACGTACAACCCAAGATGAAATTAAGAAAACAATTGCATTTACAAGAGCATCCAAAAGAAAAAACACTAAGGAATAAATTTAGCAAAAGAAGTGAAAGACTTGTACCCTGAAAACTACAATACACTGTTGAAAGAAACTAAAGTCCTAGACAAGTGGAGAGACATTGAAAGCTCATGAATTGGAAGACTTAAGACTGTCAAGATGGCAAAACTCCCCAAATTGTTCTACAGATTCAAGGCAATCCTTATTAAAAACCCAGGTACCTTTTTTGCATAAACTGACCGGAATATTATAAAATTCTTATGTCCATCATAGATATTTTGCACTGATTTTGATTTTTTAGACATAAGGCATCAAAATATCATTTATATTGATGACTTGAAGTTTCTGGAGCTACATTAAATTTTGCTCCCCAGGAGAGCACCTCATTTACCTTATCCTAAACCTGGCTGTGGAAGGAAAGAAGTATGCAGTTCAGTTCAGTCTCTCAGTCGTGTCCAACTCTTTGAGAGCTTGTTTGGAGGTTCTAGCGGGGGAGCGCAGCTACTCTTATACCCTTGACCGAAGACCGGTCCTCCTCTATCGGGGATGGTCGTCCTCTTCGACCGAGTGCGCAGCTTCAGGAGGGACGCACATGGAGCAGTGAGGGAGGAAGGGGACACCCGCCTAGTCAGCCAGATCAGCCGAATCAACCCTGGCGATCAATGGGGTGACAGATGTCGCAACCAGATCGCCCTCACATCCCGTGTCCAACTCTTTCTGACCCCATGGACTGCAGCACACCAGGCCTCCCTATCCATCAACTCCTGGAGTTTACTCAAACTCATGTCCATTGAGTTGGTGATGCCATCCAAACATCTCATCCTTGTTGTTGCCTTCTCCTCCTGCCTTCAGTCTTTCCCAGCATCAAGGTCTTTTCAAATGAGTCAGTTCTTTGCATCAGGTGGCCAAAGTATCAAAGTTTCAGCTTCAACATCAGTCTTTCCAATGAACACCCAGGACTAATCTCCCTTAGGATAGACTGGTTGGATCTCCTTGCAGTCCAAGGGACTCTCAAGAGTCTTCTGCAACACCACAGTTCAAAAGCATCAATTCTTCAGCTTTCTTAATAGTCCAACTCTCACATCCATGCATGACTACTGGAAGAACTATAGTTTTGACTAGATGGACCTTTGTTGGCAAAGTGATGTCTCTGCTTTTTAATATACTGCCTAGGTTGGTCATAGCTTTTCTTCCAAGAAACAAGCATCATTTAATTTCATGGCTGCAGTCACCATGTGCAGTGATTTTGGAACCCAGAAAAATAAAGTCAACCACTGTTTCCCCATCTATTTGCCATGAAGTGATGGGACCAGATGCCATTATCTTAGTTTACTGAATGTTGAGCTTGAAGCCAACTTTTTCACTCTCCTCTTTCACTTTCATCAAGAGGTGCTTTAGTTCACCTTCACTTTCTGCCATAAGGGTGCTGTCATCTGCATATCTGAGGTTATTGATATTTTTCCTGGCAATCTTGATTCCAGCTTCTGCTTCCTCCAGCCCTGTGTTTCTCATGATGTACTCTGCATATAAGTTAAATAAGCAGGGTGACAATATACAACCTTGACATATTCCTTTTCCTATTTGGAACCAGTCTGTTGTTCCATGTCCAGTTCTAACTGTTGCTTCCTGACCTGCATACAGGTTTCTCGAGAGGCAGGTCAGGGGGTCTGGTATTCCCACCTCTTTCAGAATTTTCCACAGTTTATTGGGATCCACACATTCAAAGGCTTTGGTATAGTCAATAAAGCAGAAATAGATGTTTTTCTGGAACTCTCTTGCTTTTTTGATGATCCAGCAGATGTTGGCAATTTGATCTCTGGTTCCTCTGCCTTTTCTAAAACCAGCTTGAACATCTGGAAGTTCATAGTTCACATATTGCTGAAGCTTGGCTTGGAGAATTTTAAGCATTACTTTACCAGAGTGTGAGATGAGCGCAATTGTGTGGTAGTTTGAGCATTCTTTGGCATTGCCTTTCTTTGGGATTGGAATGAAAACTGACCTTTTCTAGTCCTGTGGCCACTGCTGAGTTTTCCAAATTTGCTGGCATATTGAGTGCAGCACTTTCACAGCGTCATCTGTACTGAGCACCAATAAAGGTTAAGCAGTATGGATGAAATACTTGTAATATGGATTTGACTTTCTCTGTGGTTGGGAAAAGCCCATTTGTGTTTGAATGTGCTGGGAGGGCCTGATCATGGCGGGGCCAGGAGTGGATTCTCTCCTTATTCCTCAGGGTTTAACTCAGGTCTCATCTCCTTCCCAAGACTGGGTCCTGTCAATTCTCTCTCCTGGGACCTAGGGCCTCTCACATCTCTCAAACAAAACCATTTGCATGCATGTGTGTGTGCTCAGTTGTGTGTCTGACTCTTTGCAATCCCATGAACCCCATGGACCCCATGCGACCCCCAGAGTGTAGTCTGCCACACTCCTCTGTCCATGGGGATTCTCTAGCTAAGAATACTGGAGAGGGTTGCCATTTCCTCCTCCGGGTGATCTTCCTAACCCAGGGATTGAACCTGTATTTCCTGCTTGGCAGGTGGATTCCTAACCACTGAGCCACCTGGGAAGCCCCCAAATCCTTTGACATTGGGTTAAGTGCATTGGCTGAGTTTCCCCTCTGCCTGTGAGATCAAAGCACCAATTTCTATCTTTAATTTATCCTATAAGCTGCTGCCAGTTACATCTTCCTGAAACACCATTTTTACCATGGTACGTAATTCACTTGCAAAAGAAACATCAAAGTCTTCACACACTAAAATTCATAACTAGTCTCAAATTTATTTCCAGTTTCAGTATCTTACTAACTCCCTTGAACAAACATTGCCCAGTAGGCAAATTTCCTTTCCTTTCTGTCTCTTGAGAGTAAGTCTTGTATTTTCCATTATGACTTGTAGCCTTCCTTGAAATACTAACAATGGCTAACATTTATTGAGCACTATGTCCCAAGTTCTACTCTGAGTGTTTTATATGTTATTGTATTTACATTTCACTAGAACACTACGATTTAGGGATTATGGGTATTGCAGGCAGATTCTTTCCCTTCAGAGCCACCAGGGAAGCCCTTTATGGGTATTGTTGTTGTTCAGTTGTTAAGTCATGTCTGACTCTTTGTGACCCCATGGACTGCAGCATACTAAGCTTCCCTGTCCATCACTATCTCCTAGAGCCTACTTATGGGTATTAGGGTATTGCTATTTTCATCAGGAAGTTGAGGTAGAGAAGGATCAAGTCACACAGCTAGAGAGGGAGGGAGAAAGCGTGTGCACAATGACCCTGGCCAGCATCCTCCACCCTCCTCTCCTTCCTCCTCTCTACCTATTCACCTGCTCATGTCCAGTTTCCCATTCAAGAAGCAGCTCAAGCTCTGCCTTCTTCAATTTCTTTCTTTTTTATGCAAGTGGAAGTCATTTGGAGCTCTTATAAAGTAATATTCACTTGGAATTTAATCAGCCGGTACTTTAACCCTTTTATTGGACTATCAGTTAAATCTTTTTTTTCACAATTTGCCCAATTATTTTTTCCTCACCTCTCTTGTTATTATTATATGCCAGTGAATTTGGAAAACTCAGCAGTGGCCACAGGACTAGAAAAGGTCAGTTTTCATTCCAATCCCAAAGAAAGGCAATGCCAAAGAATGCTCAAACTACCGCACAATTGCACTCATCTCACACACTAGTAAAGTAATGCTCAAAATTCTCCAAGCCAGTCTACAACAATTCGTGAACAGTGAACTTGCAGATGTTCAAGCTGGTTTTAGAAAAGGCAGAGGAATCAGAGATCAAATTGCCAACATCCGTTGGATCATCAAAAAAGCAAGAGAATTCCAGAAAAAACATCTATTTCTGCTTTATTGACTATGTCAAAGCCTTTGACTGTGTGGATTACCACAAACTGGAAAATTCTAAAAGAGATGGAAATACCAGACCCCCTGACCTGTCTCTTGAGAAATCTGTATGCAGGTCAGGAAGTAACAGAACTGGACATGGAATAACAGACTGGTTCCAAATAGGGAAATGGGTACCTCAAGGGTGTATATTGTCACCCTGCTTATTTAACTTATAAGCAAAGTACATCATGAGAAACGCTGGGCCGGATAAAGCAGAAGCTGGAATCAAGATTACTGGGAGAAATATCAATAACCTCAGATATGCAGACGACACCACCCTTATGGCAGAAAGTGAAGAAGAACTAAAGAGTCTCTTGATGAAAGTGAAAGAGGAGAGTGAAAAAGTTGGTTTAAAGCTCAACATTCAGAAAACTAAGATCATGACATCTGGTCCCATCACTTCCTGGTAAATAGATGGGGAAACAATGGAAATAGTGAGAGACTATTTTTTTGGACTCCAAAATTACTGCAGATGGTGACTGCAGCCATGAAATTAAATGACGCTTGCTCTTTGGAAGAAAAGCTATGACCAACCTAGATAGCATATTAAAAAGGCAGAGACATTATTTTGCGAACAAAGGTCTGTCTAGTCAAGGCTATGGTTTTTCCAATAGTCATATATGGATGTGAAAGTTGGACTATTAAAGAAAGCTGAGTGCCAAAGAATTGATTGTTGGGGAAGACTCTTGAGAGTCCCTTGCACTACAAGGAGATCCAACCAGTCCATCCTAAAGGAAATCAATCCTGAATATTCATTGGAAGGACTGATACTGAAGCTGAAACTCCAATACTTTGGCCACCTAATGCGAAGAACTGACTCATTTGAAAAGACCCTGATGCTGGGAAAGATTGAAGGTGGGAGGAAAAGGTGACGATAGAGGATGACATGGTTGGATGGCATCACTGACTCAATGGGCATGAGTTTGAGTAAGCTCCAGGAATTGTTGATGGACAGGGAGGCCTGGTGTGCTGCAGTCCATGATGTCACAAAAAGTCAGATATGACTGAGTGACTGAACTTTACTTCTTCTTGTTAGTTTGGAATTGCTTATTACTAGAAGCACATTTCTTTGTATCACCTATGTAGTCTGGTGCATAACAGAGGTTCCACAAATATTTGTTGATTTGGTTTGCTTTTGCTCAAATGTTTATGTTTTTCTTTTTTTAAAAAAAGACTTTAAAGTTTATTATTATTATCATTATTATTGGCCACATTTCGAGGCATGTGAGATCTCAGTTTTCTGAACAGGGATCGAAAGAAACTGTGTCCCCTGCATTGGAAGGGCAGAGACTTAGCCACTCCACCTCCAGGGAAGTCCCTAAAGTGTTTATTGTAAGCAGGAAGTTAATTGATAGATGTCTTATACAATTGCCTGTATTTAGGTCAGCAGCACCTGGTTATTTTTAACTGGTATGCTTACATATTGGGAGCCGTGCTTTATGTAGGCATTTGTGCTACTGATTAATGGGTCACACGTTTGAATGCCCTGTGGTTTTCAATGACCTTTGTCATACAAGTTGGCTGAATGTGGTTTGGGATTGTTATCTGTCCCCAGAGTGGGGCCAAGCTGATGGCTCTGTTATGTAGGTTAATTGAATGTGTTTTGATTATTGCCCAATGTTATTTTTTTCTGAGTTTGGCTAAAAAAATTCAAGAAAAGCAAAGAATCCATTATATGGCATCTGTTTGGAAGTCTAATTTAGTCTTCGGGTAATTATAGGGACTCTTGCATTCTTTTGCAATGCAAGGTGTTGTTAGGATTAAAACATGATGGTCCAGGATCCATAGGTGACCTTGGTGTACTCTGAATCCTTATTTCTTTAGCTTCTATCTGCCTTTTCTCAATGTATAATGCTTTCCATCACCTCTTTGACTCTGTGAAGTGTCCCTGACACACCTTTTTGCCACATCCCCCAGCTTCTGGTCTTTCTTCTAGGACAGTGTGCATACCCTCTTTATATGTACAAAATGGAAAGTGTCTTGAATAACCACAGATTTTTCTATCAGTTGTACTCCCATGATGTCATCGACACCAGTGACTGTCCAGCTTAAACTTCAGCTCCACTGGTCTGGAGGTGTTGATGTGTCTGGTGAGGTTTAGAGAAATGGTGATTGCCAGGAGCCCCTTGAGATGAAGACTGAGGAGTGTTTAAACAAAAACAAAAGCAAGTAGAGTTATTTTATTTTTTTAATTGGAATATAATTGGTTTACAATGTTGGGTTAGTTCTGCTTTACAACAGTGTGAATCAACTGTACCTATACATATATCCCTCTCTCCCATCTCCACCCCCATCACACCCCTCTAGACATCACAGAGCACTGAGCTGGGCTTCCTGTGCTTTACAACAGCTTCCACTAGCTATCTATTTTACACATGGTAGTGTATATATATATCAATCCTAATCTTCCAATTCATCCGACCATGCCCTTCCCCACTGTGTCAGAAAAGCAAGTAAAGTTATTTTAAAGGAAAGGAGTCAGACAGTGAAGCTTGAAAGCTATGACAACCAGACAGCGTATTAAAAAGCAGAGACCTCACTTTGTCGACAAAGGTCCATCTAGTCAAAGCAATGGTTTTTCTAGTCAATAGTCATGTACGGATGTGAGAGTTGGACCATGAAGAATGCTGAGTGCTGAAAAATTAATGTTTTTGAATTGTGGTGCTAGAGAAGATTCTTGAGAGTCCCTTGGACTGCAAGGAGATCAAACCAGTCAACTCTAAAGGAAATCAGTCCTGAATATTCATTGGAAGGATTGATGCTGAAGTGGAAACTTTGATACTTTGGCCACCTGATGTGAAGAGCTGACTCATTAGAAAAGACCCTGATGCTGGGAAAGATTGAAGGCAAAAGGAGAAGTGGGCAGTGGAGGGTGAGATGGTTGGATGGCGTCATCAACTCAATGGACATGAATTTGAGAAAACTCTGGGAGATAGTAAAGGACAGAGGAGCCTGGTGTGCTGTAGTCCATGAGGTTGCAGAGAGTCGGACACCGCTTAGTGACTGAAGAACAACAATGAAGCTTGACTTTATGACAGCGCCCTAGTTATTGGAGATCTTTTGAATAGTCCAAGTCATGGAACTATAATAGTTGCATCCCACTATGGACTTGAACCTGATGATGCAGAGAAAAGGCAGTGAGAACAATTCCCTGTGAGTCATGGGGAGTCAGCATTTTGGGACCACGTAACAAAATGTGGCAAAATGTGGGGGCAGGACACTCTTTCCACTGTGGAAGAGTGACATCAGGGCAGGGTGACATGCCACAGATGTGGCCAGGAGTGTTGCCATGGCAGCATGTACAACACAGCCTGGTAGCTGGTGACACTGGTGGGCTCCAGTTTAGGACCTTCGTCTGGTACCTGCAGGAGGTCACATCCATCATATACTTTCATGGTGTTTCCTGCCGAAAGGCCTCGGAGTTGTATCGCCACTGGCCTGGGAGACTGTGCAGGGTAGAAAATGAAGCAAAGGAAAGAGCTGGTCCACAGGAAAGCTGAGTGTGAGCACATGGATGCCTGGATTAACGGTTGTTGAAGTAGGAGGACTTTGAAGAGAGTGAGAAGACTCACATGGAGCATAAAGGTGGATTCATTTAATTAATCAACCAATAATTGATCAACACATTCAACAAGTGTTTATTGGCCACTTACTAAGTGACTAACAGCAGGTCTAGTAAAACACTTCTACTCTTACTGTGACCCTGTTTTCTCTCCTGCGGAGATGCTCCCCTGGGAAACGTGCCATCCCCAGTTTACCACTCTTTCCTTCCCTCACTTCCCCAGCTTCTGCCCTCTGGACGCCACACTCTATCTGGCCAGGACTGTTGCACACATCTTTTAACTCACTCCCATGTTCAGTTTCATCTTCCCAAGTCCTGGTTTTGCTGTTCTTGAAACGTGAATCGCATTTTCTGTTATTAAATTGGTTGCTTGGGCTTGTGCCAGGGTCCTAACCCAGGCTGGGATCCCTTGTCTTAGTTGGAGAGGTTCCTTTTCTGCTCAGGTTTGCATAGCTGATAGTGAAAGTGAAGCTGAGATGGGAAGATTTGTTCAATGGCCAAAGAATGGAGAAGTGGGGACACAGTACCCATATTGACTTCTCAACTCCTTCCGGGCATGGGCACCATATACATAGCAAGGTGGAGGTAAAAGGGAGGGAATTGAGTAAAGAGAGGGGGGAATAGTCATGACTTATCCAAGAACAGGGGTCTGATTGGGACCCAGAACGGAGGCAGCAGTACTTTTCAGTTCTTGTGTGGGTTTTTCCCAGTGTTGCCATGGCAACTGCCAACTGTCAGGGCACTAGTAGGTGTGTTATTTACTTTGTTAATGCATTACAGTGAGTGTGCGGGCATGTGTTCAGTTGCTCAGTTGTGTCCAACTCTTTGTGGCCCCATAGCCCCCCAGGCTCCTCTGTCCATAGGATTGTCCTGGCAAGAATACTGGCATAGGTTGCCATTTCCTCCTCCAGGGAATTATTCAGACCCAGGGACTGAACCTGCATCTCCTGTGTCTTCTGCATTGGCAGGCGAATTCTTTACCATTGAACCACCTGGGACGTCACTGGGAGCGTTTAATGAGTCCCAAGGTCCCCTGGAAGTCCGGTCTTCCACCATCTTGAGCTTAGTTAGTTCAAGCCAGTTCTTTTTTTTTCTTTTTGAAGCTTCCTGTTTTTGTCATTGGGCCTGAAACCCAGATAAGAACAGCACGTTTCCATTCAGGGGAGGGGCAATAGCCTTGGTAACATTCTCGCCAACTTCCACACTTCAAATGAGTCTTCAATGTGGTACCCAAGGATGTCTCCCTTTTGACTGTACCTTTGTCCCCAGATTCTGTTCTCACTGTTCTTAGCCTTCTGGGCCTCTCCCAAGTCCTATCCTGCAAGTCCCACCCATAGACCTATAGCAGCTGCTGCCTGACCACCCCTCACATTTTCCCATCTCCAGTCTTTACCGAAGCTCTTACATAGGAGGCCTTTTATGTGACAGTCCTCCTAGTCATCTCAATTCTCCTTCTCTCAGATCCACTTAGAATCAACACCCCCCCCACCCCCGGCCCCATACCTCTAAGAAAGTCCATTTACAAGGTTATTCTAGTTCTTGTCCCATTGCATTGAGATTTCTTTATATGCATTTTTTACAAGACAAAGAGCTTGTGGAGTCATCTTGTTATGTTTTCATGGGCTTCCCTGGTGGCTCAGTCAGGAAAAAGTCTACCTGCAATGCAGGAGAGCTGAGTTTGATATCTAGGTTGGGAAGATCCCCTAAAGAAGAAAATGAAAACCCACTCTGTTGTCCTTGCCTGGAGAATCCCATGGACAAAGGAGCCTGGTGGGCTACAGTCTGTGGGGTTGCAAAAGTTGGACTTGACTTTCAGACCAAACCACCACCACAAATTCTCATAGTGCCCTGCAGAGCCACTTCCTCAGATGAGAAGTAACTCAACAACCATTTATTAAGCTGATTACACTGCCCTCCTCTCAGTTTATACAATGGGAAAGTATTAAGATGTATTAAATCAGAAGTTCATGTGCCCTTTTAATAAAAATAGACAAATTCGGAAGATTAGAGAGTTGGAAAGAACTGTATACTAGCTGAAGGCATGGAAGAAATGCTTGTTCATCCTGTATTTTCTGGTATAGTTCTTTAAGTAATTTTATAGTTCTGTCTTTACTATGTTACAGGAAAGAATAACTACCAAACATTCATAGAAAATGATTACATTCCAAAACATCAGCCAAAAAATATCAGCAGAAATGAACTCGGTGTTTTACACAGGGGTTATCCTGAAAATGTAATGACTAATGTCAGGTGAGTGTAGGCAGGGTATTTAGAGCACTCAACTACTTGATTAACTTTCTGGGTTTCTAAGGAGTAGACAGAAGGCATCTTTAAGACTTCTTAAAGTAACTAAAAACTAACCGGAAGAGAGCCTGTGTTAAAGACCCAGATCATAACATTATTTCAGGGGAATTACAAATTCCTCCCTCAGGGTCCCAGAGAGGGCTGAAGGGGCACCTGGGCTTTCCTCAGCTGTTTGCTGCTTGGACAGGCTGAGGGTGACCCATCAGTTCAGTTCAATTGCTCAGTTGTGTCTACTCTTTGCGACCCCATGGACTGCAGGATGCCAAGCATTTCTGTCCATCACTAACTCCTGGAGCTTACTCAAACTCATGTCCATCGAGTCAGCGATGCCATCCAGCCATCTCATCCTCTGTCATCCCCTTCTCCTCCCGCCTTCAATCTTTCCCAGCATCAGGGTCTTTTCAAATGAGTCAGTTCTTCACATCAGGTGGCCAATGTATTGGAGTTTCAGAGTCAGCATCAGTCCTTCAAATGACTATTCAGGACTGATGTCCTTTAGGATGGACTGGTTGCATCTCCTTGCAGTCCAAGGGACTTGAGTCTTCTCCAACACCACAATTCAAAAGCATCAGTTCTTCGGCTCTCAGTTTTCTTTATAGTCCAACTCTCACATCCATACATGACTACTGGAAAAACCATAGCTTTGACTAGGTGGACCTTTGTTGGCAAAGTAATGTCTTTACTTTTTAATACACTGTTTAGGTTGGTTATGGCCATAGCTTTTCTTTCAAGAAGCAAGTGTCTTTTAATTTCATGGGTGCAGTCACCATCTGCAGTAATTTTGGAGCCCCAAAATTAAAGTCTGTCACTGTTTCCATTGTTTTCCCATCTATTTGCCATGAAGTGGTGGGACCAGATGTCATAATATTCATTTTCTGAATGTTGAGCTTTAAGCCAACTTTTTCACTCTCCTCTTTCACTTTCATCAAGAGGCTCTTTAGTTCTTCTTCACTTTCTGCCATAAGGGTGGTGTCATCTGCATATCCAAGGTTATTGATATTTCTCCCGGCAATCTTGATTTCAGCTTGTACTTCATCCAGCCCAGCATTTCTCATGATGTACTCTACATATAAGTTAAATAAACAGGGTGACAATATGCAGCCTTGACATACTCCTTTCCCGATTTGGAACCAGTCTGTTCCATGTCCAGTTCTAACTGTTGCTTCTTGACCTGTATAAAGATTTCTCAGGAGGCAGGTCAGGTGGTCTGGTATTCCCATTTCTTTCAGAATTTTTCACAGTTTGTTGGGATCCACACAGTCAAGGCTTTGGTATAGTCAATAAAGCAGAAGTAGATTTTTTTCCAGAACTCTCTGGCTTTTTCAATGATCCAATAGATGTTGGCAATTTGATCTCTGCAATCTGATCTTTTGTAATCCATCTTGAACATCTGGAAGTTCACTGTTCACGTGTTGTTGAAACCTGGCTTGGAGAATTTAAAGCATTACTTTACTAGTGTGTGAGATGAGTGCAATTGTGTAGTAGTTTGAGCATTCTTTGGCATTGCTTTTCTTTGGGATTGGAATGAAAACTGACCTTTTCCAGTCCTGTGGCCACTGCTGAGTTTTCCAAATTTGCTGGCATATTGAGTGCAGCACTTTCACAGCATCATCTTTCAGGATTTGAAATAGCTCAACTGGAATTCCATCACCTCCACTAGCTTTGTAATGTTGCTTCCTAAGGCCCACTTGACTTCACATTCCAGATGTCTGGCTCTAGGTGAGTGATCACACCATCATGATTATCTGGGTCATGAAGATGTTTTTTGTATGGTTCTTCTGTGTATTCTTGCCACCTCTTCTTAATATCTTCTGCTTCTGTTATGTCCATACCTTTTCTGTCCTTTATTGTGCCCATCCTTCCATGAAATATTCCCTTGGTATCTCTAGTTTTCTTGAAGAGAACTCTAGTCTTTCCTATTCTATTGTTTTCCTGTATTTCTTTGCACTGATCACTGAGGAAGGCTTTCTTATTTTTCCTTGCTTTTCTTTGGAATTCTGCATTCAAATGGGTATATCTTTCCTTTTCTCATTGCCTTTAGCTTCTCTTCTTTTCTCAGCTATTTGTAAGGCCTCCTCAGAAAACTGTTTTGCCTTTTTGCATTTCTTTTTCTTCGGGATGGGCTTGATCACTTCTTCCTGTAGAATGTCATGAACATCCATCCATAGTTCTTCAGGCACTCTATCATGTCTAATCCCTTGAATCTATTTCTTACTTTCACTGTATAATCATAAGGGATTTGATTTAGCTCATATCTCAATGGTCTACTGGTTTTCCCTACTTTCTTCAATTTCAGTCTGAATTTGGCAAGAAGGAGTTCATAATCTGAGCCACAGTCAGCTCCCTGTCTTGCGTTTGCTGACTGTATAGAGCATCTCCATCTTTGCTGCCAAGCATATAATATCTGATTTCGATACTGACCATCTGGTGATGTCCATGTGTAAAGTCTTCTCTTGTGTTGTTGGAAGAGGATGTTTGCTATGACCAGTGCGTTCTCTTAGCAAAACTCTGTTAGCCTTTGCCCTGCTTCATTTTGTACTCCAAGGCCAAATTTGCCTGTTACTCCAGGTATCTCTTAACTTCCTACTTCTGCATTCCAGTCCCGTATAATGAAAAGGACATCTTTTTGGGTGTTAGTTCTAGAAGGTCTTGTAGGTCTTCATAGAACCGTTCAACTTCAGCTTCTTCAGCATTACTGGTTGGGGCATAGGCTTGGATTACCGTGATATTGAATGGTTTGCCTTAGGAATGAACAGCGATCACTCTGTCGTTTTTGAGGTTGCATCCAAGTGCTGCACTTCAGACTCTTTTGTTGACTCTGATGGCTACTCTTTTTCTTCTAAGGGATTCTTGCCCACAGTAGTAGATATAATGGTCATCTGAGTTAAATTCACCCATTCCAGTCCATTTTAGTTCACTGATTCCTAAAATGTTGATGTTCACTCTTGCCATCTCCTGTTTGACCACTTCCAATTTACCTGGATTCGTGGACCTAACATTCCCATTTCCTATGCAATATTGCTCTTTACAGCATTGGACTTTACTTCCATCACCAGTCACATCCATAGCTGGGTGTTGTTTTTGCTTTGGCTTTGTCTCTTCATTCTTTCTGGAGTTATTTCTCCACTGATCTCCAGTAGCACATGCATATTGGGCACCTAGTGACCTGGGGAGTTCATCTTTCAGTGTCCTATCTTTTTGCCTTTTCATACTGTTCATGGCAAGAATACTGAAATGGTTTGCCATTCCCTTCTCCAGTGGACCACATTTTGTCAGAACTCTCCACCATGACCCATCTATCTTGGGTGGACCTACATGGCATGGCTCATAGTTTCATTGAGTTAGACAAGGCTGTGGTCCCTGTGATCAGTTTGGTTAGTTTTCTGTTATTGTGGTTTTCATTCTGTCTGCCCTTTGATGGATATGGATAAGAGGCTTATGGAAGCTTCCTGATGGGAGAGGCTGAGGGGGAAACTGGGTCTTGTTCTTGTAGTCTGGGTCTGGGTCTTGTAGTATCAGAGTTTACTACAAGATGGTGGAGTAAAAGGATGTGCCCTCATCTCCTCTTGTGAAAACTGCAAAATTACAACTCGCTACTGAACAACCATTGACAGGAGAATGTTGGATCCCACCAAAAAAAGATACCTCACCTTCAAGGGCAAAAGAGAAGCCCCAGCAAGACGTAGGAGGGGTGAAATCATGTTTAGAATCAAACCCCATACCCAGCAGAGACGCTCAGAGGGCTCAAACAAACCTTGTGTGCACCAGGACCCAGAGACCCCCTAGAGACCCCACAGAGACTGAGTCAGAACTGTGATTGAGTGTCTCCTGCAGAGGCATGGGTCAGCAGCGGGGAGGCAGGGCCATGCTCAGTGAATCTTCAATCCAATTTTCTGTTGATGGCTGGGGCTATCTTCCCTCCCAGTTGTTTGACCTGATGTCACGCTATGGTGGAGGTGATGAAGATAATGGTGACCTCCTCCAAAATGTTCCATGCATGCACTGCTGCACTCAGTGACCCCAACCCTGTAGCAGGCCACTGCCTACCCACACCTACACCAGAGACTCCTGGACACTCATGGGCATGTCTGGGCCAGTCTCTTGTGGGGTTACTGCTCCTTTCTCCTGGGTCCTGGTGCACACAAGGTTTTGTTTGTGCCATCCAAGAGTCTGTTTCCCCAGTCCTGTGTAAGTTCTGGCAGCTCTATGGTGGGGTTAATGGTGACCTCCTTCAAGAGGGCTTATGCCATATCCAGGTCTGCTGCACCCAGAGCCCCTTCCCCTGCGGCAGGCCACTGCTGACCCATCCCTCTGCAGGAGACACTCAAACACAGTTCTGACTCAGTCTCTGTGGGATTTCTGGGTCCTGGTGCACACAAGTATGTTTGAGCCCTCTGAGTGGGTATGGGGTTTGATTCTAAACATGATTTTGCCCTTCCTACTGTCTTTCTTGGGCTTCTGCTTTGCCCTTGGACATGGGGTATCCTTTTTTTTTTTTGGTGGAATCCAACATTCTCCTGTCGATGGTTGTTCAGTCTACTCTGCCATCTTGTAGTAAACTCTGATACTAATACACAAGTAACTGATTGAAGCCCAGCACTATAGAAGTAGCTGCATGTTCTTTGGAGTCAGAAAAGTATAGTCACTGGATAAGGAAACTTTTTAGTCCTCTGGGTGTATGTGAAGGCAACTGCAGAGCCCATGGGTTCAAGTTTCATTTGCTGCAAAAAGTATTTTCCTCCTTGACTGCAGTGTTCTTTGAGGGTGACACATAGGAGTGTTTTAATCATCTGAGAATGGCTAATAAACCTGATCTGCATGGAGAAGGAAATCGCAACCCGCTCCAGTATTCTTGCCTGGAAAAGTCCATGGACAGAGGAGCCTGGCGGGCTGAAGTCCATGGGGTCACATGACTGAGCATGTGTGCACGAGGGTGGAGGGAGACGGGTTGGTAGCAATAAAGTGGTAGAAGTAAAAAAACAAACAAACAAACAAAAAAAGAAAACCCGACCTGCAGACTCCAGTGATTGCCTCTAGCAGGAAAGAGTTGTCTGTGCAGTGGCAACCATGTGAAAGCAAGAATTTCAAGTAAGTATTCCACGTGGATGGTCCCTGACCACCCCAGCCACACAGAGACATGTCTTTTGGTTTGTCCTGCTTTTTATTTATTTATTTATTTTTAATTGGGGGATAATTGCTTCACAGCGTTGTATTGGTTTCTGTCATGCATCAACATGTATCAGCCATGTGTGTTACTCAGTCAGCCGTGTCCGACTCTTTGCCATGGGCTGTAGCCCACCCGGCTTCTCTGTCCATGGGATCATCCAGGCAAGAATACTGGAGTCAGTTGCCATGCACTTCTCCAGGGGATCTTCCCAACCCAGGGATCAAACCCAGGTCTCCCACATTGCCAGCTGATTCTTTACCATCTGAGCCACCAGGGAATAAGCTGAAACATGTCCCCTCCCTCTTGAACCTCCCTCCCCTCCAGCCTGTCACAGAGTACTGGGTTGAGACCCCTGCATCATGCAGCAAATTCCCATTGGCTATCTGTTCCAAACATGATAAAGCATATGTTTCAATTCTACTCTCTCAACTTGTCCAACCCTCTCCCATTGGGTCCACAAGTCTGTTCTGTGTCTGCATCTCTGTTGCTGCTTGTCCTTTTTGAACAGGCTGATGATAGCAGAAATGTCCTTAAATTTGGCAGGTGACTTGGGAATGTTCTTCTTAGGATGTGCTTCTATCATCTGACATAACTGAAAGCATGTCCTGGAGTAACCCCTGATAACACAGGACTATTCTCTTCTGAATCAGAGTCCTAACCTGCGGTAGAGGATGAGGAATTATCCCAGGATGAAATAATGTGACCGGGAATCCCATTTCCCTTTCAAGTTCAAAATGTTCCCCTGAAACAATGTTTTTCCAGCCTGGTAATCGGGAATGAACAATCTCTGTCCTGGGCTGACAGGGCTGAGAGATGTAAAAGCAGCCAAAGAATTCTGGTCCATTCAGACCTTTACAACTCCCTAGAGAGAAAAGGGGGTTAATAGTTGTTTCCTGTTCTATTTTTAAAGATGGCTTTAAAAAGACAAGAGAAAGCTAAATTTAGCAAGTTTTTTAAGTGAGAAGGATCCACTAAGGAAGTACACAAGGACATGTGAGATTCCACTCTGGGTATCTGCATCAACAGCAGGGACGTGACCTCGAGGCTTAGGTCACTTCTCTCCCCAGAGATGGTATTTAAGGGGCCCTCGGTGGAGGCAGGCATCAGACCCTCTTCACCTCCTGAGTCTCCCTGCTCACCTCTCCTCTCTACTCAGAGTCCTGTCTACCGACACCATGGGCTGCTGTGGTTGTGGAAGTTGCGGCGGGGGCTGCGGCGGCTGCGACAGGGGCTGCGGCGGGGGCTGCGGCGGCTGCAACAGCTGCAGGTGCTACCGGGTGGGCTGCTGCACCAGCTGCTGCCCCTGCTGCTACGGCTGCTGCGGGGGCTGCTGCAGCGTCCCCGTGGTCTGCTGCCACCGCCGCACCTGCAGCTGCAACTCGTGTGGCTGCGGCGGTGGGAAGGGCTGCTGCCAGCAGAAGGGCTGCTGCCAGCAGAAGAGCTGCTGCCACAAGCAGTGCTGCCACTAGGTGACCAGCTCAGCCTCTGTTCTGGACGTCTCTCTACCCTGTTCATCACCTACCTGACATCCACCTGGGATTCTGGGACTTAGCTTCCTAGGCTGCAACTTTGCTCCTGGATTTGGATTCCTATCTCTTCTGCTTTGGGTATTTTCAGTTTCCCTCCCTGAAAAGTTCCCAATCGATTAGCAAACACACAAAATAAAGGCCCAAGTACAACCTGACTCCTAAAGAAGAGTCGACATCACTGAGCTCCATCAAATAGGATCATTCCAATATCCTTTAGATGCACATTTCATTCCCAATTACATGCTTTTATCTCTGTACCTTTTCTATCATGTATTTCTATTTATCAGCAACTGTTCTCTAAATTTCCTAATAAAATAATTCAATTTATCATGTAGAAGTTTCTCTTTGCCTTTGTTTTGGGTTAATCATATTCCACCTCCTAGAAGATCTCAATCTCTTAAAAGTCTCTTGGTGGAGGGGTAGTAACAGTGGAGCCAGGAAGGCCCATGAGAACGGTTTTTCTGTCTCCACTGTCTATGAACTTCAGTTTCAACGCAAGCAGAACAAACATGCTTGAAAGTGTGGCTTTGTCCGCAATTTGAATTCAGTTTTGAGGTAACAGTTTTATTTACAAATGGATGTTTTTTCTAATTTATTAAAAGCCCTGTATTATTCACAAAGAACCAGTTTAAACAAAGTTTTCATAAATACATCTACTACCAAAATATGGATGACCACATTGCCTTAAGATTTCCATCCACTGGGGCCATTTACTCTTTGCTTGGAGGGCAGAGTTCCACCTCTGCAGTGTAGGCCCTTTCATTTTTTTCCCCATATAAATTCAGGTAGCAGTGCACATTTAGAATTTTCCTATTATTTGTTTAGCTTCCCCTGGTGGCTCAGTGGTAAAGAATATGGCTGCCAATGCAGGAGACACAGGTTTGATCCCTGGGTTGGGAATAAATCCCCTGGACAAGGAAATGGCAACCCACTCCAGTATTCTTGCCTGGGAAATCCCATGGACAGAGAAGCCTGGCAGTGCTATCGTCCATGGAGTTGCAAGGAGTGGGTCGTGACTTAGTGACTAAAACAAACAAAACAACTACAAAAATCAATACCATCAGGTTGTGCTAAATGAGTTGGCACTGGTGGATGTGGTATTTATGTTATGTTAGATCACTTGCACCAGCCTTAGGCCCCACTGGTTCTTTTCAAGTAACTGCTGCTTGCTTTTCTGTTTGTGTTATTGGGTTGCCCAAAAAGTAAGATCATACAAAAAACCCGAACAAACTTTTTGACCAATAGAATAATTTACCCTCACTAGGGGTTTATTGTTAAGACAGGGTTTCTTTCTAATTTATATCAGATCTTAATAGCTTAAGCTTTAATTTATGCTTTTGTGTATTTATTTCTGTTTCTTAGACTCTTAAGCCTATCAGGACTTTGAGCAGTCATCTCACCTGTGTCCCTTTGCCAGACTGTTGGAAGTCCTTTCCTGTTGGAAAATCATTATATGGGTAAGATCTACCTCTCTCATTCCTAGAGGAAACTAGACCTTAGTTAATCCTCGATAACCATCATTCACTTTGAAGATGCAAGGTGAAATACAAGTGATATTTTATGATTTAAACCATGATAAAATTTAGAAGGATTTGAATATTTCACAAGAGTTTGCTTTCTGTTGACAAACATTCATTGAAAGGCTCCTAGGTATAAAAGTAGGTCTAAAAAGATGATGCCAGTTCAAAGATGGAGCAGACTCTGCCTTGGAATGTTTGCGGGGGATGGATGTGCACACAAATAATTATAATCCAAGGCTAAGTGTGATGCCTGGCCTTCTAGGTGTTTCCATCAGAGGTAGGAAGACCATTCTTACAAACACACAGAACAGGTTCATTGCACTGACCCGTGTGGCTTCTTGTTCCATGTGACCTTTTCAGTGTATGTTTTCTCCGTCACATGTGGTCCAGTTTGTACAAGAGCCAGAGAGTGGCAGAGGCTGTTGTCCCAAGATGGGGTGGTCAGAATCATTGTTTTTGCATAAGTTTCCTCATTCCTTTGTGACAGGCATGAGTTTCTCAGATGGACTAAGTACTGAGAAGAAAGTGATGGGTCACAATGTAAGAAAGAAAATATTTTCTGTAGCTCAGTTGAGCTCAGCAAATCTTTTCATTTTTCAATCTGATATTATTCCCACTTAATTTGCAAATTCCTGTAGGCCCTGCTTATCTGTTTCCCACAGTAAAGCACACAGACTGTTTATGCCAATTATTCAGATAACCTAGTGAAGATCCAAATTCTCAGTAGGATTACAGAAAGCAAACTATTCACCAATTGAGGTACGGTGTAGAAGGAAATGGCAGCCCACTCCAGTGTTCTTGCCTGGAGAATCCCAGGGATGGCAGAGCCTGGTGGGCTGCCGTCTATGGGGTCGCACAGAGTCGGACACAACTGAAGTGACTTGACGACGGCGGCGGCGGTGGTAGACTCTGTGAACTCAGAATGCTCCTCCTACACTCTCCAACCTCCATCACACCCTCTCCCCACCCTGTCCATGCATAGAGTCTGTCTGACTTCCTTGTGAATTTCATGGTAGTTTCATGTGATGGGAATTAAGTGTGGACCATGTTCAGAAGGAGGGAGAGAGCAGAGCATGTCAAGGAAAGCCAGGAACCAGGCTGCATACCTGGACCACGTCGTGAATACAACAGCAGCGTGTTTCTTTCATTTAAACATCAAGAATGATTCATTACACAGGTTCACCTAAATCACAGCATCTCTTTAGGCCTACAGCTCAACACCCACAGAAACACATGTGGTTGATACTCATCACGCATTACCGAGAGAGTGTATTTTTTTGCAAGGACTGCCATAACAAAGTAGGACAAACTGGGTGGCTTAAACAGGAGTTTGTTTTCTCACAATTATAGAGGCTGCAAGTCCAATCAAGTCCAAGTTCCTCAGCTGGAAGATCCAGATTTCAGCGGTTAAGTTTCTTCTGCAGCCTCTCTCCTTGGTTGCAGATGGCTGCCATCCTGCATGTCCTCACATGGTCTTCCCTCTGGGCATGTCTGTGTCCTTACTTCCTCTTCTTAGAAGGGCACCGGCCACATGTGTTTAGGACCCACTTTAATGATCTTTTTTTAACTTAATTACATCCTTAAATATTTTATCTCTACATATAGTCAGGTTCCAAAGCACTAGGGGTTAGGGCTTCACCTTCAACATATTGATTTGAGCAGGAGTGGGGGACACAGTTCAACTCATAAGAAAAGAGCAACACAACCTAGAGATGTCATATCACATGTCCTTCATTCATGTGATTTTGCTAGTGACCTCTATTTGCTTTGCTTTGTTTCTCTGTAGCCTTAATGGATTTACACATATCTTCTTTTCTTTATCAAACTGTCACCTATCTACCTGAAGGAATGGTGTCTTCTTGGTATCCCCCTGTAAGACCCAGCTCCATGCCTGGCAAATAAACATTCAGTAATATCAGTGGTTGACTGGCTACTTGGGTCCCTTTCTCACAAATCAGTGTCAATGGTGAATATGACACCTCTTTCATCCTGACAGCCTCACGTCTTTTACTGACAGTGACTGAAAGCAAATGCACATGTCTAATGAGAGGGACAAGGGACCAAATGCCTGAAAAGGGTTCTATCTTCCATAGGAGGAGTGGCTCTATCTCCAGAATTCATCTGCTCAGCCTTTCTTTGTGGGAAAACTGCCTCAAGGATCCCCAGTGAAGAAAAGTTGTGTAAGAAAGATGGATGGGGCTTCTCTCTTGACCACTCCCTCCCAGCTGGGAATAGCCATGTGATGATCACGGTTCTAAGGGTGAAGTATGGGACTGGAAGGATGAGTCAGAGAGTAGGGGTCCCGGGGATGAATCCTTGAGGCTGAGATTAACTAAGGGGAGGTTGGGTAACCAGAGAGTACTAGAGACTCAGAGCTCTTGGAGGTGGGAAAAAACACGAAAACAGAGTCAGATGGCTGCCAAAACCTACCTCGTCAACTTAGAATTTGGGGAGACACACCCCCTCGTCAAATGCTGTCTTCTGAATTCCAAGGAGCAGAGAAGAAAGACCTCCATTGGAAGTCTTACCTGACATGGTTACTTCACTCATGTCTCCTTTGATTATTTTGTTCCATTTGGTTAGTTCAACCCGTTTAAACATCTGCCTTGTGCCAGGCTCTGTGTAGAGGGACAAGAAGATGCCCCAAGTGAGCCTGTGGGGTTGGTGCCAGAATGTCCTTCTGGGAGATGTTTCCTAGGGGCTTGGCTTCCCTCAGGCTTGACTCTCCTGTCCGACTCAGCTGGGAACCCCGAACCGACCATGATGGATTACGCAGCTGGAGTGTGCAGAAAAGGGCCAGGGAGAGATATGGGAAAGTGACGGAAGAGGTGTTTGGGGACACATTTTATCATGTATATGGACTCTTCAGGGAACGGGGTGCATGAAAGTTGCCCTTTTTGATTATTTGGATACCGACGCTCACAGTCTCACGTTATAACAGAGGGCTGATCTTGTCGTTTGCAGAGGCTGGTCTCAGATATCCATGGTGCTGGTCTTGGCTAGAGCTGAACTTTGTGGTCTGGCTCTGGGAGGTCTGAGCTGGATGATATGGATGCTCAGTGAGGGGGATGCCTCGTTGGAAAGCACACATGAACTGTAGAGCTAGTGGCAAAGGAGTGTGCGGGACCCAATGCCTCCATTTATGTTGCTTTTTGAAGTTGTTGCTGTTGTTGTTGTCTAGTTACTAAGTCATGTCCAACTCCTTGAGACCCCATGGAGTGTAGGCACCAGGCTCCTCTGTCCATGGGATCTCCCAGGCAAGAATACTGGAGTGCATGGCCATTTTCTTCTCAGTAATGAGGCATGGCAATTATGATCAAAATGCAGGAGAAGGAAACTCTATGAGGAGACAAAGAGTGATCATCATAAACGTGAGCCTAAATGTGACCATGCTCCTAAGTGACCCCATGACCATGCAGGATCTGTATAAATATTTACTGATGCACTAAGACTTCTGCTGCTAAGACACTATCCAGGGAGAGATTTGGGGAGAGTCTAGTGTACTACATTGAAGTGCTAACACTGAGGATGTGCCCCTAATCCCTTGCTTCTTTATAAACCCACAGGATTATTCATTCACTAACTACATCTATGACAAAAAATCTATCTAGTTTTTGATTCATTACTGTCTTTACTTATGTAACATCTGCCTTGTCTATTGAGATCAAAACACATTTCTCCTGATAGACTGTTGAGAGACTGGAAAGAGAAAAGAGATGGATCTTGTTTTAATGCAAATCCAGGTCTCCTGTATTGCAGGCAGAATCTTTACCCTCTGAGCCACCAGGGAAGCCACAACTAACACTAATGCAATTTGTTAAGACAACAGTTGCTTTGTGTATACAGGGATGCCAATGCAATGGTGAAAAGAGGACACAAACAAACACAAAGTTAGAGGCATTTTGAGAACGTGGAACATCAACCATCTTGACTCAATTTTATTGAGAACATGATTTGAACAGTAAATGACAGAGAAGGGGGCTTCTCAGGTGGCACAGTGGTAAAAAATCTGTTTGCCAAAGCCGGAGGCCCAGGTTTGATCCCTGAGTCGGGAAGATCCCCTGGAGTAGGATATGGCAACCCACTCCAGTATTTTTGCCTGACAAATCCCATGGACAGAGGAGCATGTCAGGCTACAGCCCATGGGATCACAAGGAGTCAGACACGACCGAGCGACTGAATGCACACACCCACCCCACCACTCCCCCACAAAACAGAGAAGACTACACATTTATTATTTTGGTTGGTGTTTATTAAATGCAGGCAGGAAAACAGAAACTCCAGAAATGTGAGATCTCCGTGGACTGATGATAAGGATCCAGCCATGCTTGTGACTTACAAGTCAAAGAGGAGCAGACAGAAGGGAGGGAGGAGTCTTACCTAGAACATGGCTCCCTGCAGCATCTTCCCAGAAGCCAGACTGGCAGCCTAGTGGCAGCACTGCTTGTGGCAGCAGCACTTCTGCTGGCAGCAGCCCTTCTGCTGGCAACAGCCCTTCCCGCCCCCGCAGCCACACGAGTTGCAGCTGCAGGTGCGGCGGTGGCAGCAGACCACGGGGACGCTGCAGCAGCCCCCGCAGCAGCCGTAGCAGCAGGGGCAGCAGCTGGTGCAGCAGCCCACCCGGTAGCACCTGCAGCTGTTGCAGCCGCCGCAGCCCCCGCCGCAGCCGCCGCCACAGCCCCCACCGCAGCTGCTGCCGCAGCCCCCGCCGCAGCCGCCGCAACTTCCACAACCACAGCAGCCCATGGTGTCGGTAGAGAGGACTCAGGAGAGGTGAGGAGCGAGACTCAGGAGGAGAGGGAGGTCGAATGTCAGCTTCTGCTGGAGGGGACCCTTATATACCAGCCCTGGGAACAGGAGAGGGAAGACACATGACCACTTCCTTGTTGCTATTTGTCTGGATTTACATGGAAGACTGCATCATCTCTTATTTACTTCCCTTTTAGATATCTTTGTCTTTACCAAATTTTCAATGTTGTTTTTTTTTCTTCATAAAACTATATTCCAATGCAATTTGAAAAGGCCTCAATGTTCCAGGGAAGCATGCTGAAAACTGGTGTCTACAGGGATGGGCAGACTTCTCCATCATCCCGCAATACCAGGGGAACATCACTGTGAGTGTGACCGCTGGGCAGGGTCATCTGCAGCTCACACCTGCCACTGGACAGCCCCCAGGCCAAGTGATCTGTGAGCTTCCAAGGGGGTTGGGACAGTGAAGCTTAAGGTACAATCCCTGACCTCAAAGAGTTTGCAGTATAGTGACATTAGAAGCTGGGGATGTGAAAATGGCTACAAATTCCAAACAAGGCCAGATGTTGTGATCAGGCTTTGTGACCAGTGGGAACTGCTGAGGCTAGAAGTTTTCATTCTTCACCTCTTCGTTTGACATGTATCATTGTGATTTATCTTCTCACAGCCAGGCTGTAATGATTCTTTTAAAAACAGAAATATTGAAGTGGCCAAAATGTTTGTTTGGGTTTAACCTCACATGAAAAAACCCAAACGAAGTTTTTGGCCAGCCCAACAGATCCTCTGAAGAGTCTGCATACTAATAGTGTAGTTCTTGGCATGTGTAGCTTTGGATAAGGGACTTATTTTGTCTTTGATGATATGACATCAGTTGATGTCTGAGAGAAGCACCCCTGTGTAAGTAGCTGACTTACATTTTGGGGGGAGGGGGAGTCAGGGAAGATTATGACTTGAGTCTGGGACAAGTGACACTGGAGGTGCCTCTGAGATGCCTGCAGGGAGAAGGTGGACTGCAGGTTGGCTAAGTGTGGAATCTGAAGAAGATTCCAAGCTGGATGTATGCATCCAAGGAACAAATCCAGGCATATACATGGGGAAATGGAAACCACGGGTGTGGACATGAGATTCAGGGAGATAGTGTACAGTGAGAGAGAAGAGCATGGATCAAGGCTTCTAGTAGACAGCTTTTGAGGTTACAAAAAGGAAAGAAGTTAATTTCATTCAAAAACAATTTTTGGAAATAAAGCTGTGAACATGTAGCTTCATAAGAACTAAAAGGGCCAATGTAATGAGGCAGAAAGGACACAATGCTAACAAAGGGGAAAACTTTGAAAGAGAATGGCTTGTTCAGTGTGGACATTCACGTTGACTTGCCTGCCTCTCAAAATTTCTGTGAAAGCAGGGTGATTTCAACGAACTATTTGGAGAGAAAACCATTAAGGAGAAAACAGAATGGGAACTCATAGCAATCCAGGACCTTCTTAATTCAGAATCTTAGACTCAACTGTGCTTCTACAAAGATCCCCTCCACCAGGTTAGCACCTCTTGGCTTGTTTCTAAAATGATTGTAAAGAGGAAAGCTAAAATTAGCAAATGTTGTTGGGTTAAATGTAGTCCATAAGAATGTGAACAAGGAAGAAGCCTAGACAACCCTATTTGGAAGCTGCAATGGCAGCAAGGAGGAAGTGACCACTGGTCATGAGTCCCGGGTCACTCCCTCTCCCGTCTCCCAAGATGGTATATAAGGGTCTCCCCCAGCAGAAGGCGGCATCAGACCTCCCTGTCCTCCTGAATCTCGCTCCTCACCTCTCCCGAGTCCTCTCTACCGACACCATGGGCTGCTGTGGTTGTGGAAGTTGCGGCGGCTGCGGCGGGGGCTGCGGCGGCGGCGGCTGCGGCGGCGGCTGCAGCAGCTGCAGGTGCTACCGGGTGGGCTGCTGCACCAGCTGCTGCCCCTGCTGCTACGGCTGCTGCGGGGGCTGCTGCAGCGTCCCCGTGGTCTGCTGCCACCGCCGCACCTGCAGCTGCAACTCGTGTGGCTGCGGCGGCGGGAAGGGCTGCTGCCAGCAGAAGTGCAGCTGCCACAAGCAGTGCTGCCACTAGATGGGCTGCTCTTCGGGTGCTGCTGGTACCCATCCTGTTGGTAAGATTTCCCGCCTTCTCACCCGTTTTTCCTCTACTTTATGGTCCTGGACCCTCTTCCTGGCTTTCTTTGGTACCACAAATCCCTTCATCTGGAAAGTTTCCCAACTAAAAAGGAAACATCTAATGGAAAAATTCTGTGTGCAGCCCAGTACCTGAGTGATTGTGCACATCAGTAGACTCAGCCGAACGAAATCTTGATTCCTAATGTTTGGTTTGGTGGATGTGAATACATCCAGCTGAATAGCACCATGCAGCTCCTTCCTTGATCTACTTTTCCCTGCCTGCAGGCATGGTTTTCTTTTTTCCCTTTTGTGTTCTTAGTTATCCCATAATGTTGTCCAAATTTCCTAATAAAATAAAAACTAGATACCCATAAGAAACCAGTCTTTTGTCTTCATTGTATTTTGATCACACTGATTCCTGGTTTGTCTGTTCTGAAACTTTGGAGAGAATTAGTCTTTGAACAAAGCCTTCAACTCCCTCGCAGTGGCAGCATCGCAAGCAAAGGTCATATAAGAAGTTCTGCCAGGTCTAGGGGGACCAACCTCTCTTCCCAGTGAAACATCACTTTGCCTCCGTGACCCCTCCCTCCCTTACACCCTAATGTGTCGACTCCTCCGTTTTATTGATGCAAACTGACATGGCCCATCTGCAGCTGCTCTGCAAGCCAAGCACGGCCACTCTCTTCAGGACCCAAATACAGAATTCAGTGGTGGGAATAAGACTATCTGAGCTTGTGATGGGTTTCTGTTACTGATATATTCAATTTTTTTCTTTGCTTCTTCCTGTTCTTTGTGTGTGATGTTTTCTTTTTTCAATTTTTTTTCAGTACACTGCAACATTCAATAAAAACACACTGAAATATTTAAAAATAAAACACATTAAATTGCCACAAACTCTCCCAATGCCTCTATCTTCTCAATTATCTTTAGCAAAAGTAATAAATGAAGGAAAGGAAGGATGAAAGGATATTAAGGGGAAAGGAAGCTTTCAATGCATTTTTCCCGGAGGAAGACTTTTCTTCCACTGGTTAAATTTCATTAAAAGCAACAGGGTAACTGCTTTTTTTCCCCTTCCCTTTCCTATTCCCTTCTTTCTCTCCCTTCTCCTTTTAGCTGCTTTTCCTTTTCTTTTTCTGATTATTATCTGTGGTCTACAGCCATATCAACCTGAATGCACCTGATCATGTCTGATTATTTTCTACAACTTTTTCCAGTTGTTGAGATTTTGCTGTTTCATTAGCAGTAGAGATGGGAGGCTGAGGAGATCTGGATCACAATAGTTCAGTCTTTTCACTTTGATGCAACATCTATGTTCAAAAAAGTGGAAAAAATCCAGTGTGGACAACAGAAAAATAAAACAAGTTAACAGTAACTGCTAAGTCACTTCTGTCTGACTCTGTGCGACTCCATCCCTGGGATTCTCCAAGCAAGAACACTGGAGTGGGTTGCCATTTCCTTCTCCAATGCATAAAAGTGAAACACAGAAATACAGAACAGACTTTTGAACTCTGTGGGAGAATGTGAGGGTGGGATATTTCAAAAGAACAGCATGTATACTATCTATGGTGAAACAGATCACCAGCCCAGGTGGGATGCATGAGACAAGTGCTTGGGCCTGGTGCACTGGGAAGACCCAGAGGAATCGGGTGGAGAGGGAGGTGGGAGGGGGGATCGGGATGGGGAATACGTGTAAATCTATGGCTGATTCATATCAATGTATGACAAAAAATAAATAAATAAATAAAAATTAAAAAAAAAAAAAACAAGCATTGTACCCAAAAAAAAATTAAAAAAAAAAAAAAGTGAAAAGTGAAAGTGAAGTCACTCAGTCATGTCCCGACTCTTTGCGACCCCATGGACTGCAGCCTACCAGGCTCCTCCGTCCATGGGATTTTCCAGGCAAGAGTACTGGAGTAGGGTGCCATTGCCTTCTCCGAGTTAACAGTAAAGCTGGGCTCAAAATCAAGACAAATATCTCTGTGGAGGAGACTCAGAATGGAAATGCAGAATACAAGGTTGCATGTGTTGGGTTCTGGGCCTGTCAGTGGGCTAAATGGAGAGTGGGGATGTGGTAGTATAGCCAATACATCTCACTTGATATGGGGGACCAGAGTCAGGCTCACTTTTGAGGTTAGGTGCCAGGGTGGGTCCTCTTGGATCTTAAAAAATAATCTACTGCTCTTTGTTGCCTGGGGCTATGGCTTCTAAACTGCTGTTCACCAGAGACACTGGTTTTGATGCTTTTGAACTGTGGTGTTGGAAAAGACTCTTGGACTGCAAGGAGATCCAACCAGTCCATCCTAAAGGAAATCAGTCCTGAATATTCATTGGAAGGACTGATGCTGAAGCTGAAACTCCAATACTTTGGCCACCTGATGCAAAGAACTGACTCAATGGAAAAGACCCTGATGCTGGGAAAGATTGAAGGTTGGAGGAGAAGGGGACGGCAGAGGATGAGATGGTTGGAGGGCATCACTGACTCTATGGACATAAGTTTGAGCAAGCTCCAGGAGTTAGTGATGGACAGGGAAGCCTGGCATGCTTCGGTCCATGAGGTCAAAAAGAGTCGGACACGACAAAGCAACTGAACAACAATCTTGCTCAAGAATCACCTATGCTATCCCATAACTACTATCGGATGGGGCAGGAAAGTTAACTATTAATACAAAACTTCTAGACAGGAAGACGCAAAGAGAGTGGGGCATTGAGGCAAGAAGAGAAATAGATGAAAATAATACCAAAAACACCTCCCTGCAAACAAGTTTCAAAAGCTCTTTATCGTAGGAGCCTCTAAGATGGTGCTCATGATTCCTGCCTCAGGTTGACTCGTGAAACCACCTCTGTTGAATATTGGCTGGTCTAATAGCTCATGATTACAAGTTTATTTCTTTAAAAATAAGGACTTACTAAGGCATAACCACCGGCTTCCCAGGTGGTGCTAGTGGTAAAGAACCCGCTACCATGCGGGAGACATGAAATGTGGGTTCGATCCCTGGGTCAGGAGGATCCCCTGGAGGAGGACATGGCAACCCACTCCAGTATTCTTGCCTGTGAATCCCATAGACAGGGGAACCTGGTGGGCTACAGTCCGTGGGGTTGCGAAGAGTCGGACACGATTGACGCAACTTAGCACACACGCAAAGCCTAACCACCAACTACTATCACACCTAAAAATGTGAATAATTCTTTAATATCTCTAGTCAGTGTTCAGAATGTCCTGATTATCTCATACTTTAGTTTCTTGGTATGAAACAGGATTCAAACAAGATTCATACACAGCCACTGGTTGGTAGATCTCCTAAGATACTATCAGCCTCTTTTTCTTTTCCCCTCAAATTCCATTTGTGTTCACAGGCCAGGGCACATCTTTTATTTATTTAATTATGTTGCCCAACAGAACTTGATTGTAAATAAAAGAAGAAATCTGTTATATACTTTTCAAAAAAAAAAAAATTAAAAAAAAAAAGAAAAAAGCCATACTTTCCCAGATTCTGGTGTTTTTGAGTGATATCCTTGGATGTCATTTAATGACTCTTCTATTTCCTCTGTTTTATTAGTAGTTTTAATTAGTAGTTCAATCTAGAAGCACATTTATTATTTGCATTTATTTCTTACTACTCATTTCCTATTTTTTCATGCTCCTTAATTTTCCCATTCCTTCCTTGAGTTCTTTAGTGTTAACATTTCCCATATGTTTTATTCCTCCCTTCTGTTTATAAATTATGTAATTTATCTCTAAGTTTTTGGTAGTTACACTGGACATATTAATTCTTGAATAAATGAAGTAGGGATGTATAAGAATGGTGGTCGTGGGAGCTGTCTGCCCTGGGTACAGGTAGTAAGGGGGAGAATTGTCTGCAGAGAATTTAAAAGCAATAATAAAACTGATTAAAACTCTGTCTACATTTTATTATTGCCATGAATCAGCAATTTCAAACCATGATGCTGATAAACATATGCCTCCCTGCCCCATAGACTTCTTCCCAACTCCCTGCTTGGCATGCAGTCCTAGCAGTGTCTAGTCAGTGTAATTTTTGCCCTCCTTCAGAACAATACAAAAATCTTTAATTTTGAACATCCTTTGACTAATATATTGTTGTTCACTATTTAGTCATCTTTTGAAAACACAGAGTCAGTGTTTTGTTAACCTCCTTTTTTGCATTCCTTCTTTTGGGATTCCCTTCCTTTTGGGATGATTTGCCTTCTTCCTCAAGGGCATCCTTTAGAAGTTGCTTTCAAGGAAAGATCTGTTGATGATAGTACAGTCACTCCATTTCTGTTTGTCTGAATATGTCTTCATTTCCCCCCTCATTTTTAAAATTTAGTTTCTCCTTGCATATAATTGAAGGCTGGCAATTATTTTCTCTAACACTTCGAAGCCATTGTTTTTCTGGCTTCCATTATGTGCCACTGAGAAATCAACTGTCAATCTAATTGACATTTCTTTGTAGTGGAAGTTCTCATTTCTCTGCTTGTCTTTTCCTTGGTTTTCTGCAGTTTTACCAGTGTGCTTAGATATGAATCTGTTTTCACTTATTTTTTGGTCTTTTTTTTTTTTTTTATTTTGGGGGCTTCCCCAAAGTAACTACTTCTGATTCCTTTCAGAAGTAATCAAAGGTGTGAGAATACATAACATTGATCACGTCTGAAAAATTCTTCAGTAATTTTAAAATCTTCCTCACTCTATCACCTCTATTAGGAACTCCAAAGAGAGATTTGTTAAACATTCTCACTTTAATCTCTCTGTGTGTTAATTCTTCCGTTTTTATCTCTCATAAAAAAGTGCAACATTCTAAGTGATATTTTTCCAGTTCTATAATTTCCTTTTATATATGTCTACACTGCTCTTAACATGTTTATTAAGTTTTAAATTCTGATTAATTCTATATCACCCCTTTGTTTCATGATCATTTTTTATGAATTGTATTTCTCTCTTTTGCTATTATTTCCTTCTGTGTAAAAACATACTATATATCATTTTATATTTTAATGCTGATGATTACTCTAAAATCTTTGTTGGTCTGATTATGCTGTTTATTATTTCAGTTGACTTGCTTATGATATTTTATATCCTTATGTGATTTTGGATTTTTTATCATAAACTCTTATCTGGTGGAATTTTATCTGAGGCAATTTTTTGATTCTTGTTTTGATGGACACTTCCAGAGAGTATTTGCTTTTAATACATATATGTATATAGGGCCATTGCCACTGAGCACCAATTTACACTGAATTCTCAGCTTTAAAAAAAAAAAAAACAGCTTGTAGGAATTGGGCTCCAGAATTAGGAATGCTAGATTATGAAGACAAATTCCTAGAGTAAATTCCTCCAACTCTATCCAAATTAATCTTTTTTGTTAGGTTCCCCCCAACTCCGTTTTATTCTATTTTACCACTTACTGAAGGTGCAACCTTTTGGGGACGCTACTGAAACACAAACTCCATGTCACTGAATCAGCAGATGCCTTGAGCACATGACAGACTCAGTGCTTCCTTATCTGGTTTCCTGTCTTGCTTTGGTCTCTGAGAATTTTTCTTACTTATCACCAATTCAGATTTTTATTTTAAAAAGTTAAAATTATATCCACAAGTTTTAGGTGTTTTGTAAGGATTGTTCTGTAAGGATTTTCCTGATATCTAGCCTATCATTGCCTTAATGGAAGTAAGCCTTTCTTCTTTTAACATTTTTTTAAAATGGCTTTTTAAAAAAGCACTTGTTGAAATTTGTGTAAGTTCTCTTATCCTTCTTCGAGTTCAATCCCTCAATCCTATTCCCCTAAATAATTGCAATGAGGCCATTTCTGAGAACAGAAAGATAAGCTAATATTGTCCTAATGATCAGGAGCCAAACTTATTGAAAATCCATATATACTGCTATTTTGTTTGATATTGAAAGTCTGGCTTTCAACTTCAGCTATACTTTGAGTTGACCCCAAAATAGCATATGAAGTAGTGAAAAGCCTGAGGCTGAGCAACTGCATACATCACAGGTTTGAATGAATGGGTATGAGGTGAAAGCACTCATCTGAACTGTCTGGACTTTTTGCAAATATTATATGCTTTAAACACATCTGAAAACTTTCAGTTTTTGTGTATGTGAGGCTGCCCCAAATTTGAACACATCCTTGTTTCATGCACTTAAAATAACAGCATCGCTGCTCTACTTTCTGTGAGATAATCTCTCTGTTTACAGTGACCTTTCCTTTACTAAGCCCTTGGAGGTTACAGCTAAAAAGCCATTTTCATGATTCTAATTTTTATTTAATTTAGGGTAGACAAAAACACCAGTTACCCGAGCTAAATAACCTAATGGACAGTATAATCAGGATCCATCTGGCTGGTCATAGTTAGCTGAGTGCAATGGCTTCCTGCCAGGACGGATAGAAAGGATCACTTTGCATTTCCCAGTGAGGACAGGGAGGGCAGAGCAGCCAGCAGCTGTGGTTTTCCTGACATCAAGGGGCCACTCTGCACTACTGGTCTTCCCCTTTTCTTTTTCATGTATACTTTCCAAACTTGGTGGTGATAGGTTTCAGGACATGCTACCCCCAAATGTGGCATCTTGACATACTAAATATTTTTTAATAGAAATTGGAGACATGGCACATGCAGGAAAGACTGACTTTCCCCTGGAGCAGGTCCTAAGACACTCATGTGAGAGATGCCCTCCCTCCACTCAAGGGAAAAGAGACTCCTTACCTCCAAGAGACACAGAGAGGAATGTGAATGACCAGGCCTTGCTAAGTTCCCCTCAGTTTACTACTCTTAGCTCATACCCTTTCTGTCTTATCACATTTTTTCATGACTCTCCCCTCTTCATCAAACCTAAGATAAAGGCGCACAGGTTTAACTGTTTCTCTGGGTCTTCATTTCCTTATGAAGGCTCTGGTGTCACATAAAACTTATGGCAAATAAATTTGCACACTTTTCTCTTGTTAATCTGTCTTTTGTTGGAGAGACTTAGCTGAGAACCAAAGGAGGTAGGAGGAAAAAATAATTTTCTAAAACTACACAGTTGCTTTTTTGTAGCTCAAGTCTCCAAACCATCCAGGGAGGAGGACCATGAAGACAATGAGATTCATGCATGGAAGGATGTTCTTACTGTTAACTCTCTTGATCAAGAAACGAATGTTCACCCAATCTGTTTCCCATTCAGAGGGGTATCTTTGCAAGGTGGAGGGTAGAAGGGTGTGTGTGTGTACGTGTGTGTGTGAGAGAGATGGTAATAGGCAACCAATCTGTCAATAGCTGGGTGTTCGGTGTGATACTAGTGAAGTGTTATTACTTCGTTTGCCTAAGTAAAGGATTATTTTAAGAAATTAACCTTTATTGAGAGGTTGTGTGATTATTCACTCTCCAACAACACTTGCCCCCAGCCCATATTTTAGACTTAGAAATTTCATCTATTTTTTTTTTTCTTGGTGAAGACTGCTTTATTGGTGGCAGCTAGTACAAGTCAAAAAATATTGATCCTCAAAGATCTCAGTTATGTATCAGATTACTGGTCCACAGAGAGATGAATGGAATTGAACCAACTGATGGCTGGGAGGATAAACTGAAGTCAATCCTGCTTCTTGGGAAATGAAGCCACAGCCAGTTCATACATGGCATATGCCGTCCCACCAACTGTAAGAATCATGGTGGCTCTATACAGGAGGGGATCAGCTATCCCATCTGTTAGATGCACTGGAATTCCATTATCCTCCTGAAACAGCTTTTGTTTCTCTGGAACCTTATTTTCAAACTGCCTGCGTGAAGCAGTACTTATGGTCCTCTTAGCAATCTGACGGAGAGCCAGAAGACTCCGCAGCATCTTGGCTCAGTTACTGCCCACCAACCATGGCAACTGACCACAAGCAACGAGCCATCTATTTTTTTTAAAAACAAGATTCCCCCAGAAAATTATCTTATATCATCTGTATACAACAATATATTCTTATGTTTTCAGTAAAGATAGTTTATAGTGGCACTCCTTGCCTAACTGGTTGTATGTTTAAAGATACTGAATTACTCCTTAGCTTTTTCTAGATGAGATAAAAAGGTTTTTTTTTAGCTTTTCTCATGGGCCTTCCCCACCCCCAACCTTTCATTAATCTTTAAAGATGTGTTTGAAATCTCTTTTTAAACTATGCATAGCTTTTCTAAATTGTGAAATTCATAAATAGCTTATGTTGTGATAATGGTTTGAGAAATGCTGAGAAAATAGAAGAATTACTTTAGGATGTTTCAACGCAATCTTCTATCTGATGAATCTCTGTGTCATGTGAAAATGCTGACAGCATATTTTCTCTTTTTTTGGTTCCAATCTTTTACAATGGCATTACATTGAAGAGCTCATGGGATATCATAAGTGTATAATCAATGATAAATGAATTTTATGGTGGAGATTGGAGAGTTATTAATCAATGTGTCTCTATAGTCTTGGCACTTAGAAGTTTAATTCAACTACATTTAATTAGATTCCTACCAAAAATCAATTTTGAAGAAGTTTGCTCTTCAAAACCAGGAGCTTGCAATAACATATTTTTGTCTAGGGAAATATTTTATTGAAATAGGATTTGTTTTCTGTTATGCCTTTGGACTGTGTTTTTTTTTTTTTTTTCTTTTTTTGCTTACTCTTCTCTGGCACCTGGGTAAAGTCCTTCCTTTGGGAGCTGAGTTTTAAAGTAACTTTCAAGGAAAGGATCTCAATGAAAGATGTCTTAGCATTGAGGATGTTGACAGAAACTAGAGGAGAATATATTACAGGAATACAAAGGAAGATTTTGGAGAAGTTTCTAAAAATCTATATTTCCCTTAGTTGAGAAGTTAAAAAGATTAAAAATCTTGAATTATCAGGAGAAACAAGGTGAACCTTGACTTTTTCTGCCCAATTTAATTTTTTTCTGAGTCTCTGATGCCTGCGTGAACTCCCCAGAAAGGGCAACATGATTTGCCAACAAAGGAGGCATTTCAATTGAGTTATACAAAATAGCAGCAGAAGGAGGATAGAGAGATTGATGGGTTAATTTCCATCACAAGTTCTATTTTGCCTACTTCAGTCATAGGGATGCATTCATTTCAAATTAAGACACAATGGGTTTGTGAAAAAATAAAGGAAATATCTGGAGATGATTAATGTAAAAGTCCTTAGAAAAAGTAAGTGCATTTTAGCAGTGTGACTAACATGAATATTTATTCAGTTAGGAAATCAGAGAAATGCACCATGTATTGTGTACATTGTGGGCCAGGAATCATGTGTTTAACAGGCTGACATTTGACTGCAAAACTTCATGAAGTAGATGTTACATTCTCCATTTTCTTGATGAGAAAACTGAGACATTAAAAAAGATGAGGAATTGGGTGGGGAAAACAGATGAAACAAGACTGGCCACAAAATGATAATGATTGTTGGGTGAGGTTTCACCATGTTGTCTATTCTATTAAAATATATTTGGAATTTTCCACAATGAGAAGCTTTTAAAAACTTACTAACAAACTTGAAGATTCAAATCTGTATTTTTCTCATTTCAAGCTTGTATTCTCTCCATCACACACTGAATAATTTCTGAAAAACAGGGGAGCAAATTTCCAGCCGGATAATAAATTGGGAATTCAAAAATAATTTTAGAAAGTAAAAACTGTCTGCTTTGTTATCTCAAATATTATTGAATCTATATGAACCTTTACTTTTAATATTTACTAAATAAAGATATCCTTCCTTCTATTGAATAAGTGGGGGATTAAAATAGATTTTTAAAAATATTCTGATGTTATTTTATTTAATTGTGCTTTATGAGCCGATTTTATCTTTTTGTTTTCAAAGTGGCTCAATATCTAAATGTTTTGAAGTAAATATTTATAGAGATATGTAAGACTGACCATTTTGTTCATGAGATTGGGTAGGTTTACAGAGTTTGTGAACTAAGCTTTAATAGAAATGAGCTTTAACCAAGACAAGGAAAAACTTTTGTAAGTAATGGAAACAAGTAAAAAGGAAAAAACAAGTAACAAGGAAAAAACTCGATAAGTAATGGGACCCATTAGACTGGCGTGACTTTACGGTTCTAATTCGTTCACCTGCTGAATAAAAAGTTCATCTGTTTAATGAAAAAGATTCTTAAGAAACAGAATGCATCTTAAGTACATTCTATTTCTGTTTCTCAGTACAGAATTATTCCATCTGAAGACACTATGAGACATGAAAGATGCCAGAAACAAAAGGTTGTATAATATGTGATTCCATTTCTAGGACTTTTTTTTTTTTTAAGTCTGACTTTTATTCAAAAGGACAAACTTGCTGACTGCTACCCCATCATCTAGAGTATCTTTTTTTCTTTTTTTTTTAAATTTTTTTGGCCTTTCCACATGGCATGTGGAATCTTAGTTCTCTGACCAGGGATAGAACCCACACCTCCTGTGTTGGAAGGTTGGTGTCTTAACCCCTGGACAGCTAGGGAAGTCCTTCAACAAATCTGATTAAAAAAAAAATATGTATTTTAAAAGATACACTTCTGTGTCGGTGTAGACACAGAAGCAATGCACCTACCTGAATGTTGGCTGGAAGCCCAGGTCCCTGATTATCAACCATGGCCACGTCAGGATGGTCTGGGTCAGCAAAGCAATGAAGGCATGACCTCCAACACTAGAGAGCAGGGTTCCATGCTGAGATTGAAAATGATCTGAAATCTCACATGGTACAAATGAAAGAGTTTTGAAAGAGTATATATGTGGGCTTTTAAATACAGAGAGGTAAATGGTATTGCTTTGCTCAGAAGCCCAGGCTTTTGTTGACAGTTTCCTGTTAAGAACTCTTCCAGCAGAGAAGAAGGAAAGGATAAATGGGATAGTGAAATGTTGTATTTTCTTTTTCTTTTTCATTTATTTTTATTAGTTGGAGGCTAATTACTTTACAGTATTGTAGTGGTTTTTGCCATACATTGACATGAATCAGCCATGGATTTACATGTGTTCCCCATCCTGATCCCCCCTCCCACTTCCCTCCCAAAATGTTGCATTTTAACATTCCATGGGATGTGATAGATTATGATAAGAATTTAAAACTAGTTAATTGTTCTAGAATTAAGCCAAGTATTCCACTGCTCTGAAACTAAAGAACATGAACATTATGTGATGTAGCTGAGGTTCAGCCATCACTTTTTAAAGACCTTTTTTTAGTTTTTCAATTTTTATTGAGGCATAGTTGATTTACTAAGTTGTATTAGTTTCATATTACAGCAAAGTGAATCTTTTATACGAATACATATACCCACTCTTTTAAAGATACTTTTCCCATATAGGCCATTATAGTGTATTTATTGTTTAGTCGCTAAGTCATGTCTGACTCTGCAACCCCATGGATTGTGGCCCTCCAGGCTCCTCTGTCCATGGGATTTTGCAGGCAAGAATACTGGAGTGGGTTACCCTTTCCTTCTCCAAAGGATCTTCCCAAACCAGGGACTGAAACCACATCTCCTGCATTGGCAGGTGGATTCTTTACATTTGAGCCACCAGGGAAGCCCCTTACAGAGTATTAGTTGCTTTTTAAATGAGCCATATCAGTGAGTGAAAACACAGGTCAATTGATGAACATTTACTTCTTTGGAGACTGTTCATTGGCTCACTGATTGTCTAAATTAGCAGTTTCAGAGTCTAAAAGGTGAATTTTTTCTCTGGAAAACTCACAAATTATTTCCTTTCACAGGTGATACAATCTGGCAATTGTATTGGCTTTTAAATTTAGTTAGACAAGACTGGCGTATATGAATTAAATTTCTTCCATGTAATACAGCTCAAACATTTGTAACTTGAATCTGTTTAAAAATATAAAACCAAATGAAAAGTTTTAACTATTTTTATATCTCCTCCCAAATTCTCACACTGAAAAGCAAATATAAGCATTTAAAAATTATATGATTCAGTGAAAATGCATTACTTCAGTGCAAAGAATTACCAACTAAACATAAGTAAAACTGCAAATAACCATAGGTCCCACAAAAAGAACAGAGCAGGAGGCCTAAATGGGCCTTAAAATTCCAGGTATTTCTTGTTCAGCTAAAGTTTTTTTCCCTTGACCAAATGTTACACTAGATTGATATTTTGAAACCTAGATTAAATCAAACGGCAGATTCCCATTTAGAATGTAAATTATTCCAGGCTAGGATCTTGATTTCACTTGTACAGATGCTTAAACAGCTTGTCAGTGACGAATTGGTTTTCGATAAGACCTATACACATTGTGGATTCGGAAGAAAACACAATTTTGAGGGCAGGCTGAGCGTGGCATTGACTCCTAAGATTTCTCAGTCTAAACCCAGAAATTACTTTTCCACATACCTGAAGTTGCATGTATAATCATATTATCTAAGACCTTATTTCAAAATTCCTGCTGGGTCGTTTCTCAATGGCACCTGCTTATTCACCATAAAGCTACCACGCAGAGTACCTGGTCCCAGCTAATAAGTTCTTAGAAAAAGAATAGTATTTGTGATCTTCTGTTAGGCATTTAGCACTTAATACTGGTGAGTCTTTGGGATAGTCTATACTTTAAAAGGTAGAATCACCTTGAATTGTTGTTTATGTCCCATGTATTATGGAATCATGAGATTGGCATTTACCAATTTACCCTGTAACTTCAAGGAAAGTAATAAGAACACTAATTTGTGCTTATGTGAAAATAGAATGTTTAAAAATTCAATAGCCCAAACTTTTATTTTTTAATGTTGTATTTGTTCTTTTTTTTTCTCTAGAAATGCTAGTCAAGTATTCACTGTGGAGCAAGAACCAGGGTAAGCACGAACTTGTGTAAGCAAGAACCAGGCTGTATAATCATGCAGAAGCTTGACTCTACCCTCACAGAGCTCACAGTCTGTCACAGAATAAGTAATTGGTACTAGATAACTGCTTTGTCTAATATTGGATGAAATTTATCAGTTTTTGTATCATGAGAAGGAAATAGGAAGTAAATATATTTTTATATAAGAAACACAATTATTTTATGTGAACTTCTTATATTACATGGTGGTTGAAACCATGGTCAATGACTTTCAGACTTTCTTCCAAACCTGAACAGTAACCCTTTGCACTAGAGATACACTTAATACCCTACACTTGTTAAGTTCATTTTAAAATTTGCTTAGAAGTTAGAATAACCATTAGATGTGAGTGTAGTTGCAGAGATTGGATCTTGAAGAGCTGTGAGCATTGCCATGTTCATTGTAGCACTATTCACAATAACCAAGATATGGGAACCACCTACACGTCCATTGAAGGATTAATGGATAAAGAATATGAGGTATATACATACAATAGAATATTATTCAGCCTTTAAAAAGAGAAATTCTTCAATATAGGACAACATGGATGAACCTTTCTGACATTTCACCAGTGACAGCAGGACAAATGCTGCCTGATTCCATTACTCTGATATATTCCATTATATCAAACTCATAGAAGCAAAGAATGGTGGTTTCCAAGGGCTGGGTAGAGAGGAAAATGAAGAACTGTGTATTTAAACTGGGGATTTAAACTGTATATTTAAATGAGGAACTGTAATATAAGCGTGTATATTTCAGTAATGCAACATGGATAAAGTTCTAGAGAGCAGATGTACAACATTGTACTTATAGATAACCATACTGTATTGTATACTGAAAAATCTGTTAAGAGGATAGACTTCAGGTTAATGGGGGAGCTCTATGAAAGAAAAAAATCAATAAAACGATTCTGTCAAATAAATAAATAGAATACCAAAATGATTAAAAAAAAATCAAAACCTGAAAAATGTATGTCCCTGTTTATTAACTGTGAGAACTCTGCATTTTCTTGCCTAGTTAACAATAAGTTCCAAGAGAAAGTTGGTTAAATATAGGGATATAGTTCCATCGTCTCTTATGTGAAGCATTATATATAAATAATGCAAAATGCTATGCAGAGAAACTGGAAGAATAAAGAAAGAAATGTATTTTGTTGCTTCAGATTTACATGGTTAAATAAAGAAGTGATAAATACCTAAGCTGCTTGTAACTTGATTATCAAAATAAGAAGCTTGTAACTTGAATATCAAAGATCAGCGGAGCACACCCAAATATTAGCTGTGGACAGTTGAGAAAAAGAGCACCTGCATCAGCTGCAGAGAGATTCCCAAAACCCACTCTCCCAGTAGATTCCAGTTGACACTCACATGGCCCACTGCCCTCTGCCCCTGAAGAGAGAGGAAACAACAGTCATCCCATTTTTCTCTGCATAATAAAGTACTGCACCATTTTGCCAAAATCCAAACTGTATAAGCACTGAAGCATTTCTAGGCTATGGTACAGAAGGTTGACTTGTGAACTTTGAATGAAAAATCGCTTGATCCAACTCTGCGAACTGCACATAGCTTTTTTTTCTTAACATTTGAAATAGACCCACCGAAATTTGGGTCTCCATAAATCATAGACTGGAAAGGACCCATAGAGGCCATTTTTTTCTCTCCCCTTCTCTTCTCTTTGCTAGAAGTTAAATTCAGGCTAGAAACCTGGTGTCAAACAAAAGCAAATCCAGACTTCCACAGGGAGAGCCTTATTGATGAGAAGACTACTGGAATTGGGAGACTTGCTACGATTATTGGAATCTGCAAGTGTCTTAAAATCAATCTGAAAAGGGGGTTTCTTTTCAAAGATAATCCTTTGCTCTTGGCAAGCAGAGGTAGGCAGAACTTTGGAGGGGAAGCTGGACAAGCCAGGGGAAGTGACCAGTGGAGTCTGACAGGAAGGTGTCCCGCTGTGGTCAGCCGATTCCCGGGAGAAGCTGATAAGGAGGGGCGGGCAGCGGCGGAGGCTTTGGGCGCGGTCCACATTTTTTTGTCCTTGCTCAGGGTTGTGGGCATGCAGGGTGTAGGGACCTGCAGGAAAGAGAGGAGCCGGATTAAAGTTTGGTCAAGAAAAAGCAATGGGTAAGAAATGGACAATAGTAAATGCTACGTGATCCAGTGAGGTGCCAAGTTTTTCAACTGAAATGTCAGCTCATTCCAGCACACCCTTGCTTCATGCTATGTTACGATGCTCTAGCAAGTATGACCTCTCTCTTTGCCCTTGGTTCTACTTTTCTCGCTCTCCTCTGAAATATCATTTAAAATATTTCTTCAAGATCCCCAACAGATACCAAACTTCTCTTCCAGAATTCTCTCTACACACTTCTTCCCCACTTGTGTGTTTGTTCATCTTCTTCTTTATTTGTTCAGTCCTCATTCATTCACTTATTTGCCCACCAAGAATTTTTGAGCTTCTCTGTGGGAAATTGTGGTGCTAAACTATGGACCCTGGCTCTTTTTTCTAAAAAAAAAAAAAAAAAAAAAATATTTTTTATTGGAGGATAATTGCTTTACAATGTTTTGTTGGTTTCTGCTGTGCAACAATGGGAATCAGCCATAACTATACAAATATCCCCTCCCTCCGGTGCTTCCCTCCCTTCCCCCCATCCCTCCCCTCTAGATCTTTACAGAGCTGACTCTTGCTCTTGAAAATAATATAGCTCACTGGGAAAATGAGACAAATCTGTAGTTCTTAAAGAAATTTATTATAGTTTATTTACAATGTTGTGTTAATTTCTGCCGTAGAGCAAAGTGACTCAGTTATACATATATATATATATATTACTTTTCATATTTTTTTCCATTATGGTTTATTACAGGGTATTGAATATAGTTCCCTGTGCTATACAACAGGACTTTGTCATTTATCCAATCTATATATAATAGTCTGCATCTACTAATTTCAAACTTCCAATCCATCCCTACCCTACCTCCTCTCCACCTTGGCAATCACAAGTCTGTTCTTTATGACTGTGTGTCTGTTTCTGTTTCATAGATAACATGTCCCATTTTAGATTCCACTTAGTGATGTGTGCATGTATGCTAAGTCCCTGCAGTCATATCCCACTCTGTGAGACCCTAGGGACTGTAGTCTGCCAGGTTCCTCTGTTCATTGGATTTTCCAGGCAAGAATACTGGAGTGGGTTGCCATTTCCTTCTCCAGGGGATCTTCCCCACCCACCCAGGGTTTGAACCCGTGTCTCTTAAGTTTCCGGCATTGGCAGGCAGGTTCTTTACCACTAGTGCCACCTGTGAAGCCCAATATAAGTGATACCATGTAGTAATAAATTTGTAGTTTTAATAGTTTGTGATAAAGATTGTAAAAATTCTGATCCTGACTCAAATGGAACCTAACCCTAACCAAATGGTTATCACCAGGATTGTTTCTGCCTCCAGGGGAAAGATGGCCATATTTGAAGACATTTTTTGTTGTCATGACTGGAGGAGGGAGTTGTTAGTGGGATCTAGTGGACTGGAGACTGGAGAATCTGCTGAACATCCTACAACGCACAGGACAGGACCCCTTCCCCACCTCCGCCCCAGGACAAAGAATTATCCCCTCTCAAAATGTCAATAGTGTGAGGATGAGAAACCCTGACCCAAGCCCTCACCCAACTAATGGAGTGCTTGGAAGCACATGTGGCCATAGGACACATCCTTAGGAGAGTTCTATTTTATAATATACATTATACAGATGTCTTTCCACTGTGTTCCCACAATGTGCTGGGAACTAAGTAGTCAATTGTCAGATTTCTTACTACTCTCAGCTTTCTTTCTTCAAGTGTTAGTCATTCAGTCATGTCTGACTTGGCAACTCCATGACTGTAGCCCACCAGGCTCCACTGTCCATGGGATTCTCTAGGCAAGAGTACTGGAGGGGGTTGTCATTCTCTTCTCCAGGGAGTCTTCCTGACCCAGGGATCAAACCTGGGTCTCCCGCATTGCAGGCGGATTCTTTACCATCTGAGACACCAGGGAAGGCTTTCTTTATTAAAGATGTGGTTTAATTTACATGCATCCTTAGGTCAGCAACCCAATCCTACTTTACTAAGTTTTCCCTAAAAATTTGACACTAAGTAAGGTCTTCCCTACCACCAAGAGACTATAAATACTATTTGTGTTTAATGGGCTTGTAAAGAATATATTTTATGAGAATTTTATCTTTTGTCCACATGGCCTAAGAAAGGGTACATTACCTGGAGAGAAGAGGATTTTTTCCCCCTGCTTCTCCCCAGGACCAAGTACTTACAGAGGAAATAAGTGGAGGAGAACCAACTAGAACAGTTTTCTAGGAGTCAAAATAGAATTTCCAGAAAGGGAAATGAGAAGAATATGAGCTCAACAATGGACCCTGAAATGCTCAATAAATAAGTGGGTGTGGAACAGCCCAACTTCAAAAGCAAGTATCTTCAAAGTCTTATTTGATGTGAAGGCTTTGTTTCTTCAGGAAGGTCTGTGTGCATTGTTGGGCTAATTTCAAAGCTGGCTTTGGGTTCTGCCCAGACTGTAGGATATTAACTCCTGTATCAGGCCACCTTCCCTCTCTCTCTGCACACTACTCCTTCTGGAAAAGTGTTTCAAATTTCACAATATGTTCTAGGAACAAGGAAGGGTGTCTGGATACACATCTAAAACCACCAAAGACCATAGCTTCTCAGCTGGGAGGGAAGTTTTGCTAAAACAAAAAGCTCAGGAGGGGTGGAGGGTAATACCCACTCCAGGAACAGAGGCTGGAGGCCCTCCACCCCCTAGAGACCTTACCAAGGCTTCTCCAGGCCACATAGTCTCCCTGGCTTCTTTCTACTGGACAAGATGCAATGTCAGAAATTTGTCTGTAGTAAATAAGGATGAAACAGACGTGTATCAGACAACTCAAGGAAAAGCTGTTCAGGTTCACCACGTCCTCCTGAAGGGCCTGACCCTTTCTAAAATGCCGTTTGTCCTCAGCTGCCATTTTCACCAAAAATCAAGGATTACTGTTTATTTGCTAAGGGCAACTGTGTCTTTGTTCTTACTAATGACAGTTGAGTGAAAGTATTACATGAATAAAAGGCCAGTGAGACAAGTATATGGGATAACACAATAACTTGATTGTGGAGAGGAGACAGCAGGGAAGTTTATTAGAATCGAGGCTAGATTCACTTTTATTCTAGCATATATCAGGATATGGTAGGGAAGGGGATAGCTGGGTGTGGAAAATAGTCTTAACAGAGGGCAAAAACTTCTGCAAATCTCTAAATGTATAGTGAGGGGAAAGATATAATTATTTCAGTTGTCTCAACTGGGAATCTTTGAAATGATAAGATAGATCCTAGAGCAGTAACTTCCAAACTTCTTGGACTATAGTCTGAGAAAGAAGTATATTTTACATGTTAGCCATGTTAGTACATATGCATGTGTAAACTGAATTGTCACAATACAGAATTCATCCTTACAAGTTGATATGCTCTAGTCTATTTTATTCTGGTTAGAAATCCATTAACTTGATTTCAAGATCTTTATGTTGTAAAGTGTCAGATAGTATGTATTTCAGACTCGTGGGCCACATATCTTTCTTTGTTTTCACTTGGCTGTTAGATGGGATGTATTTATTTTCACGACCCTTGTCATATATTCTTTTTTCTCCCTTACAATGTTTTATTATTTTGATTAACTAATCTGTGTCAGGTCTTACTTGTGGCATGCAGGATCTTTCACTGTAGGCCCTTCTTTGTTTGTAATGGCAGGCTTCCCTAGTTGCGGCACACAGGCTCAGTAGTTGCAGTGCTCAGTAGTTGTGGGATCTTAGTTCCCTGACCAGGGATCGAACTCGCATCCCTTGAACTGAAAGGAGAATTCTCAACCACTGGACTACTAGGGAAGTTCCCCCCCTTACAGTGTTTTAAAGGTGTAAAAACTATTAGCTATGGTAGCCCATTGGCCATCATTTGCCACCTCATATTAATGGTTTGCAAATCACAGATTAAAGATTAGAGCTACCAAAAGTTTAAAGAGAGGAAAGAGTTTTGATAGTTTGACCTTGAACTATCTAACTCGCCATGGCCAAACTGTGCTTGACTAGTGGGATAGCAATTTGCAGCCCCTGTTTTTAGAGATGAGTGAAACTCATGTATAGCTTCATCAAAACATTTTGTTATATTCCTTGTCTCTTTAACATTTTGTGACAAAATTCTTTTATTTTTCAAAGTAGCTGGTATTCAATGCTGAAATCACTATAAGATTATCCAAGAATGCAATTTGAAAGAATACATTTCTTGCACATTGATTGTTGTTCAGTCACTCAATCGTGTCCAACTCTTCACGACCCCATGGACTGAAGCATGCTAGGCTTCCCTGTCCTTTACCATCTCTTGGAGTTTGTTCAGACTCATGTTCATTGAGATAGTGATGCCAACCAACCATCTCATCCTCTGTCATCCTCTTCTCCTGTCTTCAATCATTTCCAGCATCAGAGTCTTTTCCAATAAGTCAGTTCTTCACATCAGGTGGCCAAAGTATTGGAGCTTGAGCTTCAGCATCAGTCTTTCCAATGAATATTCAGGATTGATTTCCTTTAGGATTGAATGGTTTGATCTCCTTGCTGTCCAAGGGACTCTCAAGAGTCTTCTCTAGCACCACATTTCGAAGGCATCAATTTTTCGGCACTCAGCCTTTTTTATTGTCCAGCTCTCACACCCATACATGACTACTGGAAAAAACATAGCTTTGACTATGGACCTCCCAGAGTTCCATAATATATAATGGAGCAGTAGAAGCCCTTGCAAACTGTGGGGGTAAGTATAGTTTATCTTTGGGAGTATGTATAGGATAATTATATAAAATAACTATGCATAACCCTAGAGATAAACTATACTTAGCCCCACAGTTTGTAAGGGCTTCTATTGCACCTTATTGTGTCATGGAACTCTGGGATGGTGCCTTATAAATCTCACAGGATTTGAACATAGTTCAAAACCTGGTTAAAACTTGCTGTGGAGAAAGTGCACCCAATCGGGATCAGTAAAAATGATGAGTAGAGGAGTGACACTCATTCAAGTCTTAGAACTACTGTGGACACACTCAGAGCTATATTTTATGGCTTTGGGTTGGTTACCTGGACACCACTGGGGTTCCTTAAATCAGTGAGTACTTCTTTTCCCACTGCTTTGTGATCTTTTTGATGTTCCTCTGGGACAGCATCCTTTCCTGTGTCAACTAAATAATATAGTTACAATCTGAAGTAGTTATTTTATTTGGTGAGAACGTTTCAGACTCTGGGCCTGGGAGATAGCATCTCTCAGTAGCTCTGAGGAAACTGCTCCAAGGAGGCAGGAGGGAAATCAGGCTCTACACAAGTTTACAACAAATGGAGCAGGCAGTCTGAACATCAAAGATCAGGTATCAAGTTAAGGAATCTAGCATTGTATGTATGGGAAGATGCAAGTCTCTGGGCTCACTGAATTCATTCCTTTCATCTGCTCCTCAGCTATCTGGGGCCAATCCTGTTTCCTTGTTCACCTTGCTTCTTGCATTCCCCTAGCTCCTCAGCAAGGTGGCAGCATACTCTGGATCTCAGTTTTGGGAGTCCTCATTCACATTTGGAGGGTAGAAATCACTAATGGCTGTGACATTTCTGGTTTATTGATATGGCAGAAGGTATTTTCACTTCACATCTACTGGCTATGGATGAGCTTCTTTGCTAGGTTTCGCATGAAAGAACACACTCTTCTTAGGCATGGGTAGGAAAAGTGAGAAGAGGAAGGCCATGGAGACAGAGGCCAAGGATATGACGTTGAGGTAAAAGTAGGACAGGCTGGCCAGGGATACCAAGAGCTGGGCCAGCACGGAGGACGCCGTGTAGGCCACCAGCGTCACACTCCTGCAGTAGCCGCTCACCTTCTGGTAGTGCTCCAGGCTGACCACGCTGTAAATGTAGGCGTAGTAGGCCACCTCGGTGGCGGTGACCATCCCATAGAAGAATTCCAGCACCTGCATGGTCTGGACTCCTTGGCCAAACAAAAGCAGCAGCCAGTAAACGATGCAGCTAATTCCCTGGAGGATGATGACTGGCTTGTATTGGACTTAATAAGTGAGGATAAACACCGGGAGCAGCAGCACCAGGTAAGAGTGTATTCAAAGTGAAAGACTCCCCCACTTAAAAAGAAAAAAAAATTCAAAGTGAAAGATGTCTTTTGTGATCTGCAAGATTAAATGGGCAGGGTGTGAGGACAAAATTCCAGGAAGAGAAAAGCGTCGTGACATTAGCATACGGCATGTGTCCTCGATCTGAGGACACATTGTTTGGCCTCTGATCAAGGGGGTCCACTTTGATACTTCACACGCTTTTCTGATAGTAGAATGAAAAACAAAGACAGCTGAAATTCGAAGAAACAAACTGCAAAGATAACAGATGTTTATAACATGTGGATTCGTTCCTCTAAGTGTAGGGAAGGAGCAGCTATTGCTCGTCATTAAGTGCTCCTTACATTTTAACATGTGATTTGATCTGCATAAGCTATTGAGGCTGGGAAAAGAGGTCACAATGCGTACATCCACTTATCTCTCACACCACGTGGTAGTTCCAGGGCAATTCACGCTCAGGCACTGCTGCCTGTGAGCACTTAGTCATTTACTCTTCTTCAAAGTCAGAACCACGAGGGTAAAAAGGATGTTTCAGTCTTGGAAGAACCTGAGCATCTTCACCTTTGATCTGCCTCCGTGTAAATGCCCAGACCAAACTGAGATACCATCATAGTAATCAGGCCACTCTAAAACAAATGATATTTTAAGACTGAGAGTCAAAGAAAGAAATTTACTGGTATATCTTGCTCTTCCACATTCTTGGCCTTATTTCACCCGGCTGTGGCTGTAACGGAAGAGCCATGAGAGATTGCTCAGTCAGTCATTTGCTTAAGTCAGTTTGGGTCACAGTTTCCCAAGGAACACTGGCTGTATCAGCAAAATTGCCTGAGCCCATCAGTAACACATGATTATTTCAGTTTCCATAAGAGGAAAGTATAGTGGACAGAAGATGGCATGAGGAGGTTGGCATAGACCCTCTCGAATCCTAGTGTCTCTCAAACAACTGAAATAAACCCACTGATTTACTGAGCCTGAGAATGTCCTTTGTTTTGACAGAATCTGTGTCCTCACTTCTTGGGTTCCCCAGTTCAGTTCCGTTCAGTCGCTGAGTCGTGTCCGACTCTTTGAGACCCCATGGAGTGCAGCACACCAGGCCTCCCTGTCCATCACCAACTCCTGGAGTTTACTCAAACTCATGTCCAACCATCTCATCCTCTGTTGGCCACTTCTCCTCCCACCTTCGATATTTCCCAGCATCAGGGTCTTTTCTAATGAGTAAGGTCTTCGAATCAGGTAGCCAAAGTATTGGAGTTTCAGCTTCAGCATCAGTCCTTCCAATGAACACCCAGGACTGATCTCCTTTAGGATGGACTGGTTGGATCTCCTTGCAGTCCAAGGGACTCTCAAGAGTCTTCTCCAACACTACAGTTCAAAAGCATCAATTCTTCGGTGCTCAGCTTTCTTTATAGTCCAGCTCTCACACCATACATGACTACTGGAAAAACCCTAGCTTTGACTAGATGAACCTTTGTTGCCAAAGTAATGTCTCTGCTTTTTAATATGGTGTTTAGGTTCCCCAGTAGACTTTTATCTAAGTATTCTTTTTTTTTTTTTTAAGATATAGGTTATTATTATTTTTTTTTGCTACACTGGATCTTTGTTGCTGCGTGGGCTTTCTCTAGTTGCCATGAGCAGGGGCTACTCTCTCAGAGTGGTGCATGGGCTCCTCATTGCGGTGGCTTCTCTTCTTGCAGAGCATGGGCTCTAGGGCCAGAGGTCTCAGTAGTTGCGGTTCCTGGGTTCTAGAGCATGGGATCAGTAGCTGTGGTGCACAGGTTCTAGTTGCTCCGAGGCATGTGGGATCTTCCTGTACCAGGGATTGAACCCGCGTCTCCTGCACTGGCAGGCAGATTCCTAGAGTGGATACTCTACCTACGGAAGCCCTATCTAAGCATTCTTAAAATTTGGTAGAAGATGTTCTTGCTCATCCTGGCCTTTAGGGATAATTACAAACCTGGGAAAAGCTACATTCCAAATCTGCTTTTTATGACAATCTGGAGTCTAAATCTAGCCCAGCAATAGCTCCCAGCTACCCCTAAAATTGCACTTACTGGCATTCAAGTTTGACTGGTGTTTAGGGTGAGGGAAAAATGGTGGATTGGTTTAGGGGGCAAAGTGTCCTTGGTGTGGGGCTGAGGGGGATGTGGATGGTGGCTGGGCAAGGCAAGGAAGAAAGGGAGATAAAATTGTCATGCGCCATCTGCTGAATAACCAGGCTGTAAAACAGATGTTAGTGACATTCGTGTTTTTTTTTGTTTGTTTGTTTTTCCCTGAAGCAAGTGAACTGACACAATTCCTTATCTGATCTTTTTCTTGCCCAATGGCTTAAAGCAGTGGTTCTCAAATTTTAGCAAATCTCAGATTAATCTGGAGGAATGGCTAAAAACAGATGTTCGGGGTGGAGGGTGGGAGAGAGGTTCAAGAAGGAGGGGACATATGTGTACTTGTGGCTAATCATATTGATGTATGGCAGAAACCAACACAGCATTGTAAAATAATTATCGTTCAGTTTTAAAAGAGCAGACATTCAGATTTGGCAGATCTTGAGTGGGGCTTGAAAATTTATATTTCTAACAAGAACAGGGTTCTGGATTCAAATAGGTCCAAATCCTTCTCTGCTACTTACACTCATGTGACCTACAGCAAGTTTCTGGACTTCTTTGTATGATTGCTCGTGTGTAAAATGAGGTTGATAATAACTACCTAATGTGATGAGGAATACACACATTAGTAATCCTCTAGTTGTTAGAACAAGGCCAGTTGCTAGGCACGAGCATGCAATCTGTAATACTGATGGCCTGAAAGGTACTAATGTGTGGACACGCAGTTCTGCTCCTTAACCTGGGAGCTCCTTGGGAGCAGAGATTCATCTTTGTCACCCAGAGTCTAGCACAGGATCCGATACATTGAAGGTCTCCTGGAAATGTTGTACAGCCATTGAACCAAATGGGATTTTCTAACTGGCCAGAAAAAATCAAAATTATAAGAGCAGGATGCTTTCCAAGTGTTCAGTTATTTAAAGGTGTTCTCTGGAGTGGGAACTACACACCACTTGATTTTCGAGAATGTGTAGGTTATTCTTGGAGCAGTTTTGGATTTAAGGAAAAGAGGATTTCCTGATGGGAAGAACATGGGCTTTTGGCTGAGCATATACAGATGTCGAATCTGACTTCTCAAGTCTTGTGACCCTGGATAAGTTTCCTATTCTGTTGAGACCTCAATATTTTCTTCACCTGCACAGTGGTAGGAATGTCCATCACACAAGTGTAGTTGTGTGGAAATTTCTTGGTATGATGCCTGTCATTGTTGCAAGGTATATAACATGGGCTAGATTCCCGCCTTTAGCTAGAGAATCCACACCCAGCTTCTGTGGGAATGAACAGGGAAAATACTAGACAGTGGCGGCGTTTGGCACCACTGAGCTGGTTTCTGTTGGAGTATGACATGCTTAACCTGCAGGGAGGTTCTAGAACCTGGGACAATTAGGTTGTTAAGTGAATACGCTTAGTACCTTAGATTGTTTTTACACAGATCAGTCCTGCTGGAAGTCAAGGGAAACAGCCAAGGGAGCTTTCTACTCATCAGGAAATAACCCCCTAAAGAGTGACATATTAAGTAACTGTACACTTTACAAAAATTCATAATTTCTCACTGTCATACCCATTGAAGTTTTTGAGAGTGTTTTTGAGAGACTAGTAATACTTGGGATACTACTAACAAATGCAGAGTAGAATCAGTTTCTAACAGAGGTCAGATTGAGGAAATCTCAAATCATCTTTCTGAATCCATGCCTCAGGTGTTGGCAGGGATGAAATATCATCATTTCTAAGACCAGTGACTTTGGTTTCAAAGTGATCATGTCTTAAGATTTTATATTGAAAATGACTTCTGATTCTACCCCTAATGTTAGCAGCCAGTTTGTAAAGCAGAATAGTGGACTCAAAACAGGTGGATTGGTTTGGCTAGACTATGAAATCTATTACCACTAGAAGGAAAAGACTCAACAAGTGAGTGATTACATGGAGAAACGGGCTTCCCCTCTGGTGCAGTTCCTTGGGTCAGGAAGATCCCTTTGAGAAGGAAATGGTAACCTCTCCAGTGTTCTTGCCTGGGAAATCCCATGGACAGAGGAGCCTGGCAGGCTATAGTCTATGGGGTTGTAAGAGCATTAGACATGACTTAGCGACTAAACAAAAACAACATGGAGAAACAGTGCAGCAAACTCCCTCATATGTGAGATTTTCATTGCTCCAATTAGGATAGGTTCCAGTTTTGTCCCCTGCTGTTATTACTGTAAAAAGACAGTTTTTATTTTAAAAAATTTACTTAAATTAAAAAAAACTTTTTTACTTAATCTTTTTATTTTATATTGAAGTATAGCCAATTAAACAATACTGTAATAGTTTCAGGTGCATAGCAAGTCGACTCAGCCATCCGTATACATGTTTTTATTTTATCTACAAATGTTCTGCCTGGGCAGCTCCTTTGAATTGAATGACTTTCCTTATGGTCTATGGAAAACTAGTGACTTTCAAGGAAGAACTTTGAAAACGTGAGGGTACGATAGTCCTCTTAACATGTGGTCTCTGCTAACACTGAAGGGAGGAAAAAAAAAAAAAACTCAACCTGAAAGATGAAACACTCCTTTCTTTGAGCTTTTTTTTTTCTCCCCCTAATTCTAAGGCATTTTCTTTAAATTTTAAAAATTAGGGGTGGAGTTGTAACTTCAAAAAAAGAGGAATACTGAATTTACCATCCAAGATTGTCTTAGTAATGCAATTTTTAATATTTCAAGCAGGTGATAATTTTTAGTTAAATTTTAACTCATTGCTTCAAAGGTTACTGGTAGTTAGTTAAAATGTTACTAAACAAACGCTCTGATTTGCTTCTGATGATGTTAAAATCCATGTTTCTATCCTTCCTAGGGAACTTGGGTGCATTGAAAGTAGTGGGCTTCTGTTTCAGGACCCTGGTCTTTCCTGGTCCCATTTCCGTTCTGGAGCCCTGGCTGTTTGCAGAGCTGGCTCACTCCATGAGTGGGTGGGCATTAAATAAATACCCCAATTATTATGTGATGTGGGCTATCAGATATATACTTTTTTTCTGTTGTAGTTAATCACAGTTGGCTGACCTTACTCAAATTTCTTAGTCTTTCTGAGTACCACTGATTTAGAAGAAGATAAAAATTAATTATCTATTTTATTGTTTGTGAGGAGTTGTTGTTTTGTCTTAAGTTGTGTCCAACTCTTTTGAGACCCATGGACTGTAGCCCTACAGTCTCCTCCATCCATCGGATTTCTCAGGTAACAGTACTAGAGTGGGTTGCCATTTCTTTCTCCAGGGGATCTTCCCGACCCAGGGATTGAACCTGTGTCTCCTGCATTGGCAGGAGGATTCTTTACCACTGAGCCCCCAGAGAAGCTGTTTGTGTGTGAGGAGTAAATGAGGCCAACAGGAGCAGACTCGGGGCAGTAAATAAATGCTACACAATAAATACCATGGTCTTTCCCTTGCCTTTCTTTTGAGATCCGATCTAGTCTCAGTGACCCAGGAAATCACAAGGTCCAACGAATTGCTAGGTGAATGCTCATAATATCAGACCCAGCTAATCTGAATTATTGATCATTAGTACAAAATGCAAAATTAATGTTGAGACGATAAGGAGATATTTAAAAAGTAAATTTACAGTTTAAGTAAGGTCACAAGGAAAACTATTTCTTGAAGGAATTGCCTTGTCTGAAAACACCTTAAAAATATTAACTTACATAAAAAAATTGTCATACTTATTTGCCTTTTAATCAAATTTTTAGGTCTTTCACTACAAGAACACATGGTCAGTTTATTCAGGTTCTGCTCAAAATGCATGTTGTCCACACACACACCTCTCCATTCAGATGTTAAATTATTATTATTATTATTTTTTTGCTTCTCCACTCAGCAGGTGGAAATCTTAGTTCCCCAACAAAGGATTGAACCCATGCCCTTTGCAGTGGAAGCGCAGTCTTAACCACTGGACTTTCAAGAAAGTTCCCATTCAGTTGTCTTACTAGTTCATTTAGGTTCTTCTCCAAATAGTCTAAATTAATGAACATTTGCTATACGTACTTTTTAAAGAATTGAAAGGAAATGATCTCTATATTCCAGCTCATCATGACTCAGTGTTAAATATAATTTTATCCAGATTACTAAGTCAATACTCCACAACAACATTCTCCGTCTGGACCCTGATTTGCCTTTTTAAAACCAGTAGTGTTGGTTAATACACACTGACTATGCAGCCTCATCATTTTTTAATGGTGATTAGACAGATTTTCTTAACTCATCTTGCTATTTTGATGCTATGAGCGAGGTGGAGGGCCTCATTTCAATAGTATGTTTCCCAAGCGCCCAGGAAATCACAGGACTAATGAATTGTTGATACCAATTTTGGTCCTGGGAAGTGGAGTACTGCTATAACAAATACCTAAAAATGTGGAAGTGGCTTTGTAACCGGATACTGGGTAGAAGCTAGAAAAGTTTTGAAGTACTTGATAGAAAAAACTTAGAATGCCTTGAAGAGACTGTTGGTACAAATTTGGAGATGAAAGGAATTTCTGATGGGGGCTCAGAAAGAAGAAAGAGGAGCTATAGAGAAAGTGTCTACTGTCTTAGAGGACACATATATCACCATGAACAGAACACTGCTAGAAATATAGATGGTAAAGATGCTTCTGGCATGGTCTCAGATGGAAAGGACCATATTATTGGACACTGGAGGAGATGTGATCTTTGTTATACAATGTCAGACAACATGTCTGAATTCTTTCTGTTGTTGAGAGGAAAGTAGAATTTGTAAATAATGAACTTGGACATTTTGCTTGGAGATTCCCAAGCAGTGTGGAAGGTGTAGCTTGGCTTCTTCATACCGTTTACAGTAAAATGTGAATGTAAAAAGATAAATTGAAGAAGGAACTGACGAGTAAAAATGAATCAGCACTTGATGATCTGAAATATTTTCAGGCTACCCAGACAGTGTACTTTATAGAACTGAGAGTGTGCCTGCAAAATCATTTATTAATGCTAAAGAGATTAAGTATTTAGCTAATGGATCTAAGGGCTTCCCTGGTAGCTCAGTCAGTAAAGAATCTGTCTGCAATGCAGGAAACCCAGCTTTGATCCCTGGGTTGGGAAGATCCCCTGGAGAAGGAAATGGCAACCCACTCCAGTATTATTGCCTGGGAATACCCATAGACAGAGGAGCCTGGTGGGCTGCAGTCCACGGATCTCAAAGAGACCGACACAACTGAGCGACTACCAGTTTATCTAATCTCAGCAGGATCCAGGAATAGAGATGGGGTCATCCAGGAGAGCTCTAAGGAGGACACTCCTGTCTGATGACTTAGGACTCTGTGAGTTACATGGGAGACTGACAAGGTTTTTGAGAATATACCAGCAAAAACACTACCAGCCTGGAATAAAAGAGACAGAGACAGCATAAAATGAAGAAAGAATGACTTTAAGGATAGAACCAAAATACAGAAGCTTATGGTGATGGGACCTCCTTGAACCAAGAGGCAGGCTGTCATCCTATCAGGCCTAGGGGACAGAGCATCAGGCCACAGAGGATTATTCCCAGACTTTGAAATCAAACGAAACTTTCCCTGCTAGTTTTTAAGACTTGTCTGGGACCTATTATCTCCTTTTCCTTCCAATTTCTCCTGTTTGGAAAGAACATTTCTATTCTATGCCTGGATAATGTATTTAGTAAGCAGACAACTTATTCTCTGATTTCACAGTTTCTCAGATGGAGAATTTCACCCCAAGAAGAATCACACTCATACTGATTTACATGATTTAGATAATGAAATTTGGGACTTTGAATTGATGATATTGAGATGAATTCTGGACTTCGAGTTGATACTGGAATGTTTAAGACATTTGAGAATGTTGGGAATAAGGTGAATATATTTTGCACATGGGAAGAACTTGAATTTGGGGAGAGGGCAGAGGGTAGACTGTTAGGGGCTAAGCTGTGTCCTCCCCTAAAATGTGCTGAGGTCTTATTCCCAGGACCTCAGGATGGGATTTATTTGGAAATAGGATTATTGCAGGAGGCCTGGGTTCAATCCCTGGGTTGGGAAGATCCCCAGGAGAAGGGAAAGGCTACCCATTCCAGTATTCTGGCCTGGAGAATTCCATGGACCGTATAGTCCTTGAGGTCGCAAAGAGTCGGACATGACTGAATGAATTTCACTTTCAGGATTATTGCAGATATAATTAGTTAAGATGAGGTTGTGGAGGATGGTTCCTTCATCCATTATGACTGGAATGTTTTTAAGAAGAAGAGACACAAAGGCACACCGGGAGAAGATGGCCATGTGATAACAAAGGCAAAGATTGGAGTAATGTATCTACAAGCGAAGACTCACCAAGGTTTGACAGCAAACACCAGAAGCTAATAGTCACAAGGAAGGATCTTCCACTATAGGCTTCAGGGAGAGAGAATGGACCTACTGACCTACTGCTGGATTTATAATCCTCAGAACTGTGAGACAATAAGTTTTTGTTGCTTTAAACCACATTTTGTGATACTTTACTACAGCTGCTCTAGGAAACTGATGTAGACTCTGATATATTTACTCTGAGTTTTAGATAATTTGGACAAAACGTAAGATGCATTTCACATTTAAAGATTTTCATTAGATATAGTCTATCTGGATTTCCATGTATCCATACTTTTATTATTGTTAAACGTAAGTAGGACAGGTGAGTCTTTATTTGCACACAGAGTAAAAATTTCCAGCTTGTTTTCACAGCGACTCATAAGTATCATTAGCTAGGTAATAAACACTGGTTACACCCCATATGGTGGCTGTTTGAAAACTTAAGTGTTCTCATAAGAGTGCAATGTTAGTTTTTTAAATGTAACGTTATATATTGCAGAAGTGATAAAAGATTGCCTCACGCTTTTAGGTGACCTGCCTTTTTAAGCAAATTGTAATTTTCAAGTAAAAAATTTGTAAATTTACTTATAGCTTAGTCATTACTTGTACTGATTTTCCACTTGAAATGGATGTTTATAACTATTGCTTTCCTTTTGGCTGACATCTTCTTTATCAAGTTATCAAGTTTTGGAAACAAGTGTGCCGTGGTGATAATGGAGGTGTGTCTTGTATAGGAGGCTGGTGCTCCCAGGACATTTCATGAATTCATGTTTTCAGCCAACAGAGCCCTCATCCATCCTAACAGTTCAGGCAGCCTCTGGGGAAGGAAGAAGGAAGAAAGCCATTTATTTTTCTTGTAGTGAAATTGCTTTAATTCATTCATGCACATTTATCTGGTTTCCCTGATCATGAACATTGTATAAATCCATGATGGCTGGCCAGAAAAAAACAAAACTTATACTAGAAATATCATCCTCTATTCATCTTATCATAAGTCAGCTTTATACAGTTTTCACCACTACTTCAAGTTGAAAGCCTGTTTTTTCTTTAGAATGGGTGTTTATAATGGGTTGATCAGGTCCATTCTAGAATGTTCTTTTGTTATTCATGGCAGTGCTACACCAATTTGGCTCCAGTGGTTTGCTGGCATGGATATAACATCCTGTTGGAATGGATGAAAACTGCTTACCAAATGCTAAGTATAGAATCTCTTCTCTTTATGAACTTTAGGTTTTTGATAGACTGTTCCCAAGTTCATTTTTTTCTTAATTGAAGGGAATATGGTTTAAAAAATTTCTGCTCCACCTGGGGGTGATAGGCTGGGTTGTGATTTTACTCCTCATTCAGAGGGTGTGTTTAAGCACTGAGTTCTGGGTTCCGCCCCCATGAACTAATTCAGTGGGTGTTGGGGAGGGAGATACAGGTTCATACTGAAAATTTTAATTTCTAAGAAGTTTCCAGGCGATGTTGATGCTGCTGGCTGGAGACCTCACTTGGAGAGTCACTGCTTAGCAAATAACCGACTTGGTCAACTCTTAGGCTGAAAGTTGTAAAATAGAGTTTTCTGAAGTAAGCTTTATTTTCTTTGAAGATTAGACACTAGAGGGCGCTATCCCCACAGCACACACACTGAATTGAGCCTACTGATTTCCATCTAGTCTAAACTATGCTGCAGCCCAGGCATCTTTGACTTTATCTGTTTTGTTTATTGATGTTTCACATTGGAATGTATATATAAGAAAGATTATGATGTTAAAAATAAGTATAAAAGCTGCACTCCTTTTTAAAGTCATAGAACCAGGGCTCTGGGCCTATGTGTGCAAGATTTTATGTTCCATTCTGTTCACTTCAGTTCATTCACTCAGTCGTGTCTGATTCTTTGCGTCCCCATGGACTGCAGCATGCCAGGCTTTCCTGTCCATCACCAACTACCGGAACGTGCTCCAACTCATGTCCCATAGAGCCGGTGATGCCATCCAACCATCTCATCCTCTGTTGTCCCCTTCTCCCCCTGCCTTCAAGCTTTCCCAGCATCAGTGCCTCTTCAAATGAGTCAGTTCTTTTTATCAGGTGGCCAAAATATTGGAGTTTCAGCTTCAGCATCAGTCCTTCCAATAAATATTCAGGACTGATTTCCTTTAGGATTGACTGGTTTGATCTCTTTGCAGTCCAAGGGACCCTCAAGAGTCTTCTCCAACACCACAGTTCAAAAGCATCAATTCTTCGGTGCTCAGCTTTCTTTATAGTCCAACTCTCACATCTATACATGACTACTGGAAAAACCATAGCTTTGACTGTACAGACCTTTGTTGGCAAAATAACATCTCTGCTTTTTCATATGTCCCATTTTTCAGACAAATTTATTAAAAACATTTTTTTAAATTAATTTTTATTGGAGTATAGTTGATTTGCAGTATTGTGTTTGTACAGCAAAGTGAAACAGTTATACACATATCCACTCTTTTTTAGATTTTTTTTCCCATATAGATTTTTTCCCCAACTCTACTTATTGCAGAGTATTGAGTTCCCTGTGCTATATAGTATGTTCTTGTTAGTTATCTAGTTCATATATAATAGTATGTATATGTCAGTCCCAATCTCCTGATTTATCCTTCCCAATTCCTTTTCCCCCTGGTAACTGTAAGTTTGTTCTCTATGTCTGTGACTCTATTTCTGTTTTGTAAATAAATTCATTTGTACCATTTTTTCCAAGATTCCACATATAAGTGATATCATGTGATATTTAATTCAGGCAACTTTAGAATTGAAAGATGAATTAGCTCTTTGAGGCTCATGTTTCTAAGGGTGTTTTCAATGAATCAAAGCTCAGTTGATAATGGACATAGGGTTTCGAGACCAAGTAAGTTGGAAGACATTGGGTTAAGTTACACAGGTTCCTTTACTGGAACGTTCCTCAGGGCCTTTATTTGTCCACTGAAAACTGCTGGGAGGAGGATGTAGAATGCAGGATGACTGTGGGTATTTTGGGCAGGAGACAAGGATCTGGTCCTAATCCTTCATCTTTCCTGTAAAGAATCAGAGACCAGAAAGTAAAATGATGACAGGACAGTGATGGGATCTCTTCCTTGACTGCAGCCCAGGGCACGTTCCATGTGATAGCTTACGGTGATAGGTTACCGTGTCGGATTCGTGATCTCCGAAAAAGGTTTAACTTCGGGACCAGGGACCAGGCTTGATCACGCAAGAGCTTTTGTGTCAGTTCAGTTCAGTTGCTCAGTCGTGTCCAACTCTCTGCGACCCCAGGAACTGCAGGCCTCCCTGTCCATCACCAACTGACAGAGTTTACCCAAACTCAGGTCCACTGAGTTGGTGATGCCATCCAACCATCTCATCCTCTGTCGTCCCCTTCTCCTCCCGCCTTCAATCTTTCCCAGCATCAGGGTCTTTTCAAATGCGTCAGTTCTTCGCATCAGGTAACCAAAGTACTGGAGTTTCAGTTTCAGCATCAGTCTTTCCAATGAATATTTAGGACTGATTTCCTTTAGGATGGATTGGTTGGATTTCCTTGCTGTCCATGGAATTCTCAAGAGTCTTCTCCAACACCACAGTTCAAAAGCATTAATTCTTCGGTGCTCAGCTTTCTTTATAGTCCAACTCTCACATCCATACATGACTACTGGAAAAACCCTAGCTTTGACTAGACGGACCTTTGTTGGCCAAGTAGTGAGTGAGTGTAACTGTAAAGTTGCTCGGTTGTCTCTGACTCTTTGCGACCCCATGGACTGTAGCTTACCAGGCTCCTCTGTCCATGGAATTTTTCAGGCAAGAGTACTGGAGTGGGTTGCCATTTCCTTCTCCAGGGACTCTTCCCGACCCAGGGATCGAACCTGGGTCTCCTGCATTGCAGGCAGATGCTTTACCATCTGAGCCACCATGGAAGCACCCTGTTGGCAAAGTAATGTTTCTGCTTTTTAATATGCTGTCTAGGTTGGTCATAACTTTTTTTCCCAAGGAGCAAGCATCTTTCAATTTCATGGCTGGTTGGCCAAAAAGTTCACTTAGGTTTTTGTAAGATGTTTCGGGAAAACCTGAACAAACTTTTTGGCCAACCCAATAGCTTTCTTTAAAAAAAAAAAGAGAGAGAGAAGATAATTGCCTTGGAGAAAATTGGCCACTGTAAAAACTTCCCCTCTCCAAACATCACAGGAATGCCTCTGATGGACACACTGATCTACAACCATATGGGGAAATGAATCCAAGCAAACTCCTTCCCAGACTTCTTCTTTGCAGGAGGCAGGGGGCCCTGGAAGGTGGTGGTGGTGGTAAAGGGTGAGGTTGAGTTCCCAACAAAGAAGCCCAGGATCTTTCAAAGTTGTTTTTGAGGTTAATTGACTTACAGTGATAAGGTCTACCTTCCCCACCAGCCAAGCCTAAGTCTCTGAGGGTTTTATCTTTTCTCCTTGAATCACAAGGCCCCTCCCTCTCTTCCTTTGCTGAATGAGGTTATAGGGTAATAGGAGTGAGGAGTGGAGCTGTGTGTGTGTGTTGCGGGGAGAGGCGGGGTTCGGTGGTGGAGGAGGGGGCAGGCGGTGGCTCCAAAATAAAAGAAAGCCTGAAAATAGATTCGATGTGTTACAGAACTCGTGTTAAATACCTGGCTCTATAATCAGCTAGAGTAATCCTGTCTACTTGAGAGATGAAAGTATATGGATAAATACTTTTACACTAACTTGCTAGTGACAATCGGTTAGTCCTCAGGTAATTTCACTTTAAAAAGAGGGTAGAAATAATGCTTAACATTATTATTCTGGTACTCCCCCAGAAAAAGAATGTGGGTGGAGAGGACCAGAGCTTCCTCAAAGAGGTGGTGGTGGTGAATCGGAAAAGGTGCTAGGATCAAGGAGAAATGAAGGCAGGTGATCTTCAGGAGGAAGGCAGACGGAAGTTATTTTGCCCAGTTAATAAGGAGACCAATAATGCTGCCAGGATTTTTCAGGTCCTTGAATTCAAATACTAGCTTCATCATTCTCTAGCTGTGATTTTGTGCTTTTAACATATGTTAACTGATATTATTCTTGCTTCTTACTGTTGTGTCCAGACAACTATCCCCAACTCCTTGGGAGAACATTAACATGTTCATTTTCTGGAAACTCGTTTAACTTGACCACCTTTTCCTAGTTGCTGGTATCTGTTGACTTCCTGGTGTCTTTTCCTTAGTCATCAACCTCTTTGGCATCAACTCTTCATCCCAAGTCCCGCTATTATCTTGCAAGTTCTTCAACAGCCACATGAAAGGCATCTTGTCTTTCTGGTTCCCCAAACTTCTTTAGTTTTAAAGACCTTTTTTATTTTTGCATTCTACCTCAGTCACCCACTCTCAAGACCACACCCTATTCCCCCTCTAATAAGGAATTCAGTCATCTGACTCTGACTACAGCCATCTCTTCTTGCTTATTACTGGATGAACTACTCCCATTGGTGCTGGAGAAGACTCTTGAGAGTGCCTTGGACAGCAAGATCAAACCAGTCAATCTTAAAGGAAATCAACCCTGAATATTCATTGGAAGGACTGATGCCGAACCTGAAGCTCCAATACTTTGGCCACCTGATGTGAAGTGCCAACTCATTAGAAAAGACTCTGATGCTGGGAAAGATTGAAGGCAGGAGGAGAAGGGGACAACAGAAAATGTGATGGTTGGATGGCATCACCAACCTGATGGACATGAGTTTGAGTAAGCTCCGGGAGTTGCTGATGGACAGGGAGGCCTGGTGTGCTTAAGTCCATGGAGTCGCAAAGAGTCGGACACAACTGAATGACGGAACAATACAACTTCCACTGCATACTTCTTCATCAAGATACCTCTGTTCTTCCAATCTCCCACGCTTATCCTTCCTTTCTTTCCCTTCTTATTTCTGTAATAATCATACCAACACCCTAAACTCCCTTGCCTGTAAATGCTTTGATCACACCTGTGGGGGAAAACTGGGATTTTCACAGAGCCAATATTTTAGTTTGTGATTTTACATTCATTATTGTGTCTATTAGGAGCTGAGTTCTCTCTTAGTCTGTCAGCTCCATGCCATCAGGAAGTAAGTGTGTTATTGTTGATTGCAAGTCTATCCCCAGTGTCTAGAAAAGGATCTGGTGGAGTATGGGCTTAACAAATATATTTTTAATGAACGGAAAATCTACAGATCCCCAGTTGCCTCATTTTTTTTTTTTTTTTTGAATTAGGGAGCATAATACAGACTTTAGACTAAGGCTGTGAAAGTTAAATGATATCTGTGCATGTAAGGAACACAACACAGAATCTGGCGTGAAGTTACTGCTCAATATTGTCTTGGTTCCAGTTTTTCCTTCTTCCCCCTTGTCCCTCCTTCCATTTTATAATTAACAACTGTTTTCTTGTCTGCGTGAGTGTGTGGGTGTTCATGGTCCAGATTCTGGTTGTGGCAGATGAAAACAATGAATAGTGGTCTAGGGAGAGGTGGAGGTTTGTTGTTGACTTCTGGGGAGGTTCCTTCTTCACTTCCACTGTGTCCAGAGCAGGTGCTTCTGCCAAGCATAAGTGACAGGCAAATCATCTGCTCAAAACAACTGGAGCCCTTTGTTCTTGGGAGGATGGGTGGAGAGGCCAAAGTCCAGGATTGCAGAGAACTGAGGTTTTCAGTAATCATCAGAGGATGCCTTGGGAAGAAGCAATTTTATTGGCCTCGACCTTCAACCTCAACTCTGAGATCTGTCGGTGAGGCTTTTGAGTCTGGAATCCTGCCTCTCAAATGCTCAGATGTGGGCACCCCTCCAGCTCCACCTTTATTCCAATGTGTGGGTGGCTGTCCCAACTGACGTATTTACATGCTGACCTTATACTTTGACCCATTCACATGCACGTGCAGGTGATTTACCGAGACTGTAATGAGTAACTTTTAGGATTATATACACTTGGGGAACTTAGGAAAAATAGAAATGTACTGGTCTCATCTCTCTAGCTTCTGACTGGATAGGTCAGGTTCGAAACCCAAGAATCTGCATGCTCACAAAGCACTGTTCTTACTGATGGAGAGTGTTCACAGTTCATAGCAGCAGACCAAGGGACCCTGCATTTCATCCTCTCCATTGGTCCAGGTCTCCCAAAGGCAACCTCCTGAGGTATTTACCACAGTGACATTCACAAAGGTGGGAGGTGAATTTATTACACCTTACTTAGGGCTTTCTCCATCTCTCACGAAGATCCTGGCATGCCCTACCAAGAGGAGGTACTAGAATTTCCTATGTGCAATTTTCAGCTTCTATTCTGTGATTCTTCTGTTTCTGATGTGTCCCACCCCAAGCTGAGGACCACTCTGGAGCCCCTGTCTGGATGGCTTTCCCAGAAAGGGATCGCCTGAGAGTCAGACCTCCATGCTGTCCTGGGTTAGTGCTGCATGGAGCGAAGAGACAGGGCTTCATTGTCGCAAAGAGACAGGCACACGAATAGCTGACATTCATCAGCCCACAGAAAACTTCTACCTCCCCCACACCTCCTGGAGTTCCCTGGAAGTGAAACTGAACTGGTCTTCTAACACCTCTTTAATTGTAATGTTGTTGTTGTTCAGTTGCTAAGTTGTGTCTGACTCTTTGCAACCCCATGGACTTTAACCTGCCAGGTTCCTTTGTCCATGGGATTTTTCAGCCAAGAATACTGGAGTGGGTTGCCATTTCCTACTCCAGGGCATCTTCCTGGTCCAGGGATTGAACCCGCATCTCTTGCAACACCTGCATTGGCAGGCAGAGCTTACCACTGAACCACCAAGGAAATCCCTTTAATTTTTTAAAAATATTTTTGTTTATTTGCTGTGTTGGGTCTTTTTAAAAGCAATTATTTATTTATTTATTTCTGGTTGTGTTGGGTCTTCACTGCTGCATGGGCTTTTCTCTACTTGTGGCAAGTGAGGGCTGCTCTTAGATGCAACGTGCAGGTTTCTCATTGGGGTAGCTTCTCTTGTGGAACACAGGCTCCATGGTGAGAGGGCTTCAGCAGTTGTGGTTCCCAGGATCTAGGGCACAGGTTCAATATGTGTGCATGGGCTCAGTTGCTCTGTAGCACGTGGGATCTTCCTGGATCAGGGATTGAACCTATGTTTCCTGCGTTGGCAGGTGGGTTTTTTTTTTTTTTTTTTACCACTGAGACATCAGGGAAGCCCCTGCCCCTTAACTTTAATAACTGCCTATAAATATGGTTTCTAGCAACCTAGTTCAGTCTGGTTTTTCCTGTCTGTCCACATTTCTGGAGATTCTGAGTGTTTAACTTGTCCTCCAAGTATGCAACTCTTCAGCAAAACCAAATCATTTCTGGGACTTCCCTGGTGCTCCAGTGGGTAAGAATCCATCTGCCAATGCAGGACACATGGGTCTAATCCCTGATCCGTGAAGATTCCACATGAAACAGGGCAAATAAGCCTGTGTACCCCAACTACCCAGTCCAAGCTCTAGAGCCCGTGCTCCGCCACAAGAGAAGCCACCTCAGTGAGAAGCCCACACACAGCAATGAAGACGCAACACAACCAAAAATAAATAATTAATTTAAAAAAGAAACAAATCAAATTCTGGGAGTTTCTTGGTGGTCCACTGGTTAGGACTCGGTGCTTTCACTGCTGTGGGTCAAGGTTCAATACCTGATCAGAGAGGTAAGAACCTGCAAGCCACGTGGTGCAGACAAAAACACAAAAACAAACAAAAAGTGCTTTCAACAAGCTCATAAAAGTAACATTGCTGGTAGCTGCCATTTTTTACTTAATTCCTATTTGGGCAGATATTAATAGCACTTGTTTTCCATGCTTTGTTTCTAATCCTTTGAGAAGTTTGCAAAGTAGATATTATCTCCATGGCGTGGATGAGAAACCAGAGATTCAGAGATAGATAATGAGGCTTGCCCAGGGTCATGGAATTTAGAATCCAATTCTGTAAGGATGCAAAGCCTAAAGTCTTTTTTTTCCCCTTACCTACTGGGTTAGGACATGATTATCATCTCATTTCTTTCATTCCTTTCAGGTTAACCCACAAACTTGGTTACTTCCTTTGTCCTTACAGGCTACTCCCAAAGATTGAACCTGTGTGGTATTTGACTTAAGATCGTCTTCTCAAATAAGTATAATTAAATCGTCATGTACCATCCTAATTGATAAGGAGTGGAGGATGAGTTCTTGAAATCAGTTCAGAGGACATTTACAGAAACTCTTCTTTGACTAGTTTAAGCACCCCATCCCCCAAAGCTGTTCCTTCTATGTTCCCTATCCCCCAAAGCGATCCTTTATGATTTAATGCTGGTGACATCTGCTAGTTGTCAGGCTTTTAGAGATAAGATGCTTAATTTCCCATCTAGAAAGGTTCCTAGATTGAAAGTTTGGGTGAAAGATAAGGAGCATGTACACCAAGACTCATGGCTGTGTCCATGAGATATCGGGACATGGGAAGGGGGAAGACCTTTTCTCTTTCTATCCCCCAGGACCTGTTCCAGTCTGCTGCTGATGCCACTAACAAGAGTTTTGGAGGTTGTCACAAAGATGTTTTGCCTTTATTATTGCACCTAATGGCCACAAGGGCTGGCTGGTCACCCCAGTGGTGCTATATAAAATGGCATAGTTTTTGTTTATAACCTACATACACCCTCTTGTGTGCTTTAAATCATCCTTAGAGTACCTATATATCTAAAACAATGTAAATGCTATGTAAATAGTTGCCAAGAAGTGGCAAACTCAAGTTTTGCTTTTAGGAAATTTTTGGAATTTTTTCTTTGAATATTTTTGCTCTGAGGTTGGTTGAATCCTCAGATGTGAAACCCTCAGAATCGACTGTAATCATTTTGAAAGGTCTGGAAGAGGAATGACATTCATGGAGAAAGCAAAAAGGAACAACAGTATTGCCCAAGATTCCAGTTTGTGCAAAGTAGAAGGGAACAGGGCTTCCCTGGTGGTGCCGTGGTAAAGAATCCACCTGCCAAGGCAGGAGATACAGGAGACGCAGGTTCAATCCCTGCGTCAGAAAGATCCCCTGTAGAAGGAAATGGCAACTTGCTTCAGTATTCTTGCCTGAAAAAAATCCCACGGACAGAGGAGCCTGGTGGGCTACAGTCCGTGAGGTTGCAAGGAGTCGGACACGACTGAGCGACAGAGCACAGAAGGGAACAGAGCATGGGATGCATATCCTCACAGATACACTTAAGAATTTGCTTTGGGCAATCTTAGCCTTCCCTTGCCCTTCAAGATTCATCCCTTGTCTTTTCTAGATCATCCTGGGAGATAAACCCAAACACAGTACCTTACCTCAAAGCCTGCCTCCTGCCTTCCATCCCAGCCCTTTAATGTTCGGCTGGGCTCCCTGTGTTGTTTAGCAACTTCCCGCCATCTCTTTTACATACAATGCTACTTTCTCAATCCCTCCCAACCCCCACCTTTCTCACTGTGTCCACAAGTCTGTTTCTCTACTAAGTTCATCAGTACGATTTTTCTAGATTCCACATATATGCATTAATATAAATAAATTAATATGCATTTTTCTAGATTCCATATACATGCATTAAGATACTTGTTTTTCTCTTTCTGACTTGTTCAGTCGCTCAGTCGTGTCTGACTCTCTGTGACCCCATGGACTGCAGCATGCCAGGCCTCCTTGTCCTTCAAGTAGGTGATGCCATCCAACCAGTCTTCCTGACTTACTTCATTCTGTATAAGAGGCTCCAGGTTCATCTACCTCACTACAACTGCCTCAAATTTGTTCCTGTTTTGGCTGAGTAATGTTTCATTGTATAAATGTACCACAACTTCTTCACCCATTCATCTGTCGATGGACATCCAGGTTGCTTCCATGTCCTGGCTATTGTAAATAGTGCTGCAACGAACATTGCACAACCTACTATTTTTCTGTACTGTCCCCAGAAATAAACTCTGACTATAAAGTTATAGATCAGGGGTTGAGAGTAGGGTCTACCAATATTGGATACCTGGAAATGGAAATGTAAGGGTTTAGTTGAATTTCATATACAGTCAAATAAAATAAATTTCTTAAATTTACTCCTAGTATTAAAGCAGGGAAAATCCCTCATCCATTTAGATAAAACCATCATATGATGTTCTAATCTGGGCCAAGATCTAATCTGGTCCAGATGGAGCAGAAGCACATGCTAAGCGAAGAAAAGACTCTGTTTAATTTCTATTTCTCTGCTGAAAATAGGAAAATGGAAGGTGTTTTTTTTTTTTTTTTTAACGACTTCTGATTAATGCAGGACTAGAACAATACCTGGTTCATATCAAGCACTCCATTAATTGTTTTTGTTGTTTAGTCACTCAGTCATGTCTGACTCTTTGTGACCCCATAGACTGTAGCCTGCCAGGCTCCTCTGTCCATGGGATATTCCAGGTGAGAATACTGGAGTGGGTTGCCATTTCCTTCTCCAGGTGATCTTCCCAACCCAGGGATCAAATCCTCGTTTCCTGCATTGGCAGGCAGATTCTTTACTACTGAGCCACCAGGGAAGCCCACTCCATTAATTTCTAGTACATAAGTTTTACTTCTGAAGGGACCTCCTCCAGGGCAATTCAGTATTTTCAACCTCATACAAACTGTCTCTTTTCAAGACGTTTATTTTTCCTAGTAGTTCACTAACTGTAGTTTCCAAAACCCAAGCTAGTGCTCTGCTATGTAATTACTCTGCTAAGTAGAAATTGAAATTTCTACTTAGAAAAATGCTGACGATATGATCTCTGAATCAAAACTCGGGCAACTCAAGGAAACAAGTGTGCCTGAATATCTCACATTTAGAGAAATAATTATTAACAGTAATACTAGCCAAGACTTACCCTTCCCTGTGTCCTGAGCCCTCTGGGTAAGTGACATGTATGTCTTAACCCATTTAACTCTCACAACACTCTTATGACCTAACACCATTCTCGTCCCCATTTTGTAGGTAAGAAAATTGAGGTGCAGACAAGTTAAGTATCTTTCCCCAAGTCATGCAGTATATAGAGATGGGAAGCTGCGTGGTTTGACTGCACAAATATAAATCTCCCTGAAACTCTATCAGAATACCATGTCAAATCACCCGATTGCCTCCTCTGTGGTCGAGGAAGACAGGAGGTTGGAGCAAGTTTCCCCTTCTCATTTCTGTCTGTTTTGATTACTTTCTGGATGAGTCCTGATTTCTACTTCTCCTTCTTCCAGTACCTATGGCCTCCCAGTTTCTGAGACAGTCCCTCCACTGCCAAAATGTCATGATACTGATGGACACTGAAGCATACATCCTGCTGAAGCCAGCTTCTTTTGTAAAGTCACACAAAACTCCATTTTTGGATCTAGTTCTTTCTGGAAATAAGGGGGGGTGGGTGGAAAGCATAACCAAGATTTCTCCCAGAGTGATGTGATCAAAGAAACTGAATTCAGAATTTTTTTTAGAATATTGTTCTCAGTGACCTAAAGTCCTAGGAGCACAGAACCTTAGAAAAGATTCCCAAGGTAGCCTCCAACCCAAAGTCACTGCCGTCAGAATACTCCCCTCCACCCCACTCCATCTTACCCCAGGTGATTGTTTTTTCAGCTTCTGCAGAAGTAATGCTCAAAATTCTCCAAACCAGGCTTCAACATATGTGAACTGTGAACTTCCAGATGTTCAAGGTGGATTTTGAAAAGGCAGAGGAACCAAAGATCAAGTTGCTAACATCTGCTGGATCATCAAAAAAGCAAGAGAGGTCCAGAAAAACATCTATTTCTGCTTTATTGACTATGCCAAAGCCTTTGACTGTGAGGATCACAACCAAGTGTGAAAAATTTTCCAAGAGGTGGGAATACCAGACCACCTGACCTGCCTCTTGAGAAGTCTGTATACAGGTCAAGAAGCAACAGATAGAACTGGACATGGAACAACAGACTGGCTCCAAATCCGGAAAGGAGTTTGTCAAGACTGTATATTGTCACCCTGCTTATTTAACTTATATGCAGAGAAATGAGATGCTGGACTGGATGAAGCAGAAGCTGGACTCAAGATTGCTGGAAGAAATATCAATAACCTCAGATATGCAGATGACACCACCCTTATGGCAGAAAGCAAAGAAGAACTAAAGAGCCTCTTGATGAAAGTGAAAAAGGAGAGTGAAAAAGTTGGCTTAAGGCTCAACATTCAGAAAACTAACATCATGGCAGCTGGTCCCATCATTTCATGGCAAATAGATGGGGAAACAGTGGAAACAGTGAGAGACTTTATTTTTTTGGGCTCCAAAATCACTACAGATGATGACTGCAGCCATGAAATTAAAAGACACTTACTCCTTGGAAGAAAAGTTATGACCAACCTAGACAGCATATTAAAAAGCAGAGACATTACTTTGTCAACAAAGGTCCATCTAGTCAAGGCTATGGTTTTCCCAGTAGTCCTGTATGGATGTGAGAGTTGGACCATAAAGAAAGCTGAGCACCGAAGAATTGATGCTTTTGAACTGTGGTATTGGAGAAGACTCTTGAGAGTCCCTTGGACTGCAAGGAGATCCAACCAGTCTATCCCAAAGGAGATCAGTCCTAAATGTTCATTGGAAGACTTATGTTGAAGCTGAAACTCCAATACTTTGGCCACCTGATTTGAAAAACTGACTCATTTGAAACGGCACTGATGCTGGGAAAGATTGAAGGTGGGAGGAGAAGGGGACAACAGAGGATGAGATGGTTGGATGGCATCACTGACTCAATGGACATGAGCTTGAGTAAACTGTGGTCTTCTTTACAGACCGGGGCTTGGTGGAATGGAGTCAATGAATAGAAAGCAAAAGAGAGAGACTAATATTCCCTGGGTTATGTGGGAAAACAATAAAGCCCTAGAATAGGGCTTGTACCGCTCACAAAGGCACAGGGCGTCCTCTCAAGGTCTTGAAAGCCCGGGCAGGAAAGTGAGCTTGGCAGGCCTCCACGCTCCAAAGAACTAGCCAAAGAAAGAAAGGACATGGGGGACCCAAGTTTCTAGTGGAACAAGGATGCTTTATTCATGTTTGCGTGAGCTTATATATTGTTATACAAGGAAGCTTTAGGTAAAAGATAAAGTTAGGCAAAGAACAAAAAACCAGACATATAACAATTGTTACCAAGGGAATAACAAGAAATAACAATCCTCACAAGGCCAGAAGACAATCCATATCTTGAGTAAGAGGGTTGTGACTAACTAAACAGTTTTACCTTAGGGTAAAAGGTTACTGAAGGAAATCCATGCATGTGTTCCATCCCATGACCTCAGTCCTGGGAACAGCGTGCCGTTCCACTCGTTCCTGTCTACGAGGAACGTAACAGAGGGTTCATGAGAAACAGAAAACAACATACAGGAATCCTAAAATTAAATGTTCCCTGACATAAACTCCAGGAGTTGGTGACGGACAGGGAAGCCTGGCATGCTGCAGTCCATGGGGTCACAAAGAGTCGGACACAACTGAGTGACTGAACTGAACTGCAGAAGTAAGGTGACAGGGAATGGTGGGCTTAGAATGTTGCTGTTTTTATCTTGTTTTATTTTGCCATTGAATATGAGGTATGTTGATACATAGGGAAGACTTTGTGCATCAGTGGAGAACTAGACATTATCTAGATTCTAGAGACATTATCTAGATTCCAGTGACCTGATTCTATCCTTTCACGGCCAGGTGGGCTATTTCACAGAGCTGTACATTCTAGAAAACTGAAAGAGACAGAAAATAATTCTTATCTGTAAACTTGCAAATGAATGTTGTCCAGTACAGGGAATATCCTTCTTCCCTGTGATAAAAAAATGTGAAAGGAAGTTTCTTTGGGGTACAGTTCTCGGTTGGCGGTTATCTTCTACTGTCTCCCGACTTTCATTCTGTTGAGACAATGATCTATTAATTATTTGATTTAGTAATTATTTCTGCCTTTGATTCAGTCATTGCCAAAGGACAGGAGTTTTCAGTCATTGTCAAAGGACAGGAGTTTTCAATTGTGTGTCTAGAGGCGGTCATAATTTGCTCTGAGCAATACACATTTCCTCACCTAAGTCAACCTGCAAACCTTGGTGAACACTTACAAGACAACAGGGAGGTTTAGATATAGTCTGTGGTTGTGATGATGGAATAAAGCTAAATGACACATACAGGAGTCAAGGCTGTTCCCTGGCCCCGGTCAGGACTCAGAGGTCCTTCCTTGATGACGCAGCCCCAGCCTGACTCTCTCTGGCAGCAGCGGACGTGCAGGGCCTCGGGGGCCCAGGCCTCCCCGCCACCTGCCACCTTCCTCTAGATGTTTTCACTGCTGCTACCGTGTGCCTCTTCCTCACAGGCCCTGTGGCCCTGCTTACCTGCCAAAAGTGCCTCTTCTGTGACAAGTTTCTCAACTAGAGTAACATACTTCACCTTCGTCAAGGCCTAAATACAGGCAGAGAGCAAACCAAACAAGCTAGAACCATAACCATTTTTTTTTCTTCTCAGAAAAGGCTGTTCTTTTGCTATTTCTTCCTCCTTATTTCTGTTATTTGTCTATGAGTTCTGTTTCTGTTGTTGTTTCTGAGTCATTCTCTGTACAAAGCAAAACATTTAAAATTTTTCTCCATAAGGTGTACTTACCAGGCACAAAAACTTACCAAGCAAACCTATGTTTCAATTAAAAAAGGTAATAACCTTTCTCTTTATTGAGATAACAAATAAAATTTTCTATTGAAAAAATATTCCATTTTTTCTTGTGTGTTTGTTTGATTAATAAATGTACATTTTGTTAACCTTGCATATTGCCCAAAATGTAAAAACAGTGGAATGAGTTATTAGAAATAATAGAAATAATTTAAAAATTCTAGCTCCTTATTCATCCACGCTGATTTATTTCCCAAGAAGCTAAATGCGTTTTTGAGAATCAATATTTTAATTTGGGGGTGCAAACATCAAAAACCATGATGAGATGACAACTCCTTCTGGTTCCCATTACCCCACAGCAGGGAAAGATTATTATCAACTTTTTAAAATCTTTCCAGAAGTTGTATGTGTATATAAGCCATTATAGTTATTTTTCTCCTTACCTTTACATGAATGATGAGCTGTTGCATTCATTACTATTTTGTCATTTGACTTTTTTTCGCTTAACAATAATTTATCATTATTTACTAAATAGTAATAATATATTTAGAGCTCGTTAATATTATTACATGTGAATATACTGGTGTCCCATAATACACTTCTCTCCCCTTTTAATGAAGGTAAATAGCTTCTAATCCTTTGTGCCTAGAAACTTTGCTGTAACGAAATACATTTACACAAGTCAGTTCCCAAGCATGCAAGTATATCAGTAATACATATTTCTATCAGACAAATCTATAGGTGGAAAGATACACACATTTGTAATTTTGAAACTCCTGAATTTTCCTTCCTAGCCATGAAGACAATGTACAGTCCCACCAAGAATTTTCAAGACTGCCATTGACCCATTCCCAGAGAACAAATTCTATTATCACACATTTAGATTATTTTCTACTCTGAGAGGTGAAAAATGGAGCTTCAATGTACTTTTATTATTTTTTTTCTTTTTTTCATTGTACTTTTAATACGCATTTCTCTTATGAGTTAATTGAAGCATTTTTTTCATATATCTGAGTCATTTATATTTTTCTTTCTTTGAATTCCCTGTTCACATTCTTTGCTCATCTTTCCCTCAGGTTTTTGACTTCTATCTTCTCAATTTGTGTTGGTTCTATAAAAATTAGGAAAAGTAGCTTTGATGAGTTGCAATATTTCACCCAGATTATCAGCTGTCTTTTGGCTTTGCTTATATTGCTTTACTTTCCATGCCTAAGGTTAGTTTTATGCTGTCAATTCACTTTTTTATGACTTCCAGATTTTCTGTTACTTTGGAAAGGTTTAAAGTTAGAAAGTAAGTTTCACATGTTTTCTTCTGGTAGTTTCAGTTTCATTTTTCATATTTGCCTATTGATACATATACATTACATACTGATAGTTATTCTAGTCCAACTTAGTTTTTCCTTTGAAAAGAATAGTTCCAACATTATTAAATATTCACGTTTCTTCTTGTATGAGATGCTATCTTTATAATAGTCTAAATTTTCATATGAATTAGGCATTAATTCAAACTGTCTCTTCATGCTGATTATGTTACTGTAATTAAGATTTTAGAGCTAGATTTTATTCTCTGCAAATAATTTAATCTTGTTTTCCACTTAAAAAAACATTCTATTGGTTCTTCTTTGTTAATTTCCAAATAAATTTAGAATCACCTCTACTAGTTGAAAAGGGTATTTTTTTCCCCTCTGGGATAGGATTTACCAAATAAATTGTTTAGGAAGCCTAATGCCTTTATGTGTTTTTCTTACTAGTCAAGAACAAGGTTAGGCGAATCCATGTTTAGGTGTTGTTTTGTAATTTCCAGAAGTGTTTTCAGGCATATGTGTTACATATTTATTGAATTGTTAAATAGATTAAATGTAATCATAGGTATTTCATTTTTATTCTACTATAAATGTGGCCTTTTACTAACATATAGCTTCTAAATGGTTGTTGTATCACAAAAGCTCTTGATTTCTATACACTTACTTTCTGTACTACTATGTTATTAGTTGAGTCTCTTGGATGCATACCTATAGCCTCTGTAATTGTGACAGTCTTTCCTCCTTCTTTTGAATTTTTTTGTTTGTTTTATGGCTTGCTGCACAGCTTGTGGGATCTTAGTTCCCAGATCAGGGGTCGAACCTGGGCCCTTGGCAGTGAAAGTGCAGAGACCTAACCATCGGACCCCCAGGGAATTCCCCTTCTTTCCAATTTTTGACTTTTCATTCTTTACCTCACTGTGTTGACTAATATCTTCACTATAACAGTGGTCATTCTTCCCTTGTTTATGATATAATTAGTTATTAGCTTTCTCCACTAAGTAAGTATTGTTGACTTTTGGACTGAATTTTAATTTTTCATCCAGTGATTGAATTTTCAGATTTGCAGAAAAGTCTATTGGAAAGACAAAATATTGAATCAGCATTCTGTATTCCCAGTTGCAGACTGTTCAATGAGACTATTGTTGAAGTTTCAAAGGACATGCAAACTCAGACATTTTTCATCACAATTCATCAAAAAATTAGAAAGGCTCTTTACATTTTTGCACACGTCTATTTTATTTAGCACAATTTCTGCCATCTAAAAATTAATTTTCTTATTTACAAATACTTCTAGAAATCCCTAAAATGTCTACTTAGGTTTTTCTGTTTTAGGCAGACATCACATTGACATGATATTAAAACACCTCTCTGGAGTCAAGATAGTGAGTGATAAGTGATAGTCACTCAGTTGTGTCTGAATCTTTGTGACCTCATGGACTGTAGCTTGCCAGGCTTCTCTGTCCATGGGATTCTCCAGGCAAGACTACTGGAGTGGGTTGCCATTTCCGTCTTCAGGAGTCATGACAGGAAGAAGCTTATTGCCTCTCCTGGGACCACTGGAAATTGGCATGAATGTCACTCTGTGGCCACACAGGAGTGTATGAAGCTACTCCTGAGATAGAGTTTCAACAACAAAGCTCAGCAGAGCACAAAGTGAGAAGTCATCGTGAAAAAATTAAGTGGTGATATTAACAAATAATAGCTTGTGAATAATACTGTGTTCTCAGGAGAGAAAAGGAGTCCTTACAAATGGGACCAAGTCTTACAATTTTCTCAGGGAACTGTATGTTTTAAAGAAATATATTTAATGGAAGAAGGACAATGGTTCATGTGACAAAAAATGTCCATTGTGTTGCCTATTTTGGTAAAACAAAACCAATATGTAAGAAAGGAACAAGGTCACTTCAGTTAGTATTTCTGTTCACAGCTGGGGAACATCAACTTAAGGATGACTGGGGTTTTTTATGGTTTGTTTCCATACCACATGCGTATCCTTGTAAGCGATCAAAACCAGAATTTTCCAGTCATGGCTATTCATTGGAGTTCCCCGACATGGGTTGTTGAATTGAGATGATAGCCCTGGTCAGCTGCATCCAGGTCAGTTGGGCACAGAGATATCTAGTCCAAGGCTGAACTTCCCTGGTTTTGAAAATGTTCTTTGGAATCCAGACCTGTGAAGGGGGTTAATATATGACACTCAGTATATATGTGAGTGTGACCAGCAGAGTCCTTGCTCAGAGGCTGCAGTGGTTGACAGAGGTTAGAGCTTTGCTCATTAGACGTTCTTTGGTTGCTCTGGGTGTGGCCTATATGGAGTCTGACCTGTAATAGCAGAGTTCTGCACTCTCTTTCGGCATGCGGCTGAGTAGATAATGTATATGCTTCTCATTAGGAAAATGCCAGCAATGGCTGCAAAGTAACTTCCATAAACTAAAAACTAGAGAAAAACAAATTGAATTAGACACACATGAAATATGACTGTCCTTGATAATACACAGCGATGCTATTGATTTACTTGGATTATGGGGTTTTTGAGACCTAGGATCTTAATACAGATCTTTAGATTTGCATAAAGCTTCCTTCTCCCCTTTTAGAAGAACCAGGTGTGAAAGGATAAGCAATGCAGTAACTAAGAGTATGGGCTCTAGAGTCAAGTTTGTTTGGGTTAAATTCTAGCAGATACCACTATTGGTAAAAAACAAAAACACTAAATCCTACTGATGTATGTGTCCATGTTTGGAGAATAGTGCATATGTAGTGTCTCCAGGAATGGATTATAAACACTGAGGTTACTTGTCACCTGCCTTATCCCCTTTATTTCGGAACCATATGTGAAACGTGATGCTGGTCTAATTTTAAGTCTCTCACAGCTGAAGGGAAAAGGGAAGTAGACTCGGTAAGCATGTTCTCCTCCCCTGTGGCACCTTAGTAAACCTTGGTCCTAGACCGTGGGAGGAAGAGGAGGCATAAGGGGGACATGACGGTGAGCGTCACTTGATGGGGCTTTAGGAGCCAAAGCAAATGCTAACCTACAGTGATCACTGCTCAAAATCTGCTTGATTTTATAGTTTGTAATTAAAGGAATGGCTTATTTTAAAATTTGCCTAGCCAAGGAATCCAAGACATTAAATACTGGCAGTGGTAAGGCTGAACAAAATCCCTTTCATTCTACATTCCCCCAATTACATGAATAGGTAAGTGGAAGTATTGCAACCTACCTGAATGCTGATTGGAAGCCTCAGTCCTCCCTGATCTACTACGATTACAGTTATAATGGTCTGAATCACCAGGGCAATGAAGGTGTTGATTCCAAACACCAGGGCATAGCGTTCCACACTCAGATTAACAGCGATCTGAAACCTGTCATTCAACACATAATATCTTTTAAAACATGAACATACATGGGATTCTTATCTTTAAAAGACAGAGACTGAAGAGAAAATGTCTTACTAACAGCACTTTTTGTCTAAATCTCCTCCAGTACAGACAGACAGACAGAGCAGAGAAAAAAAATGTACATATACTTAAAGGCTGAATTAAAATGTAGTTAAAGGAATATGGCAAATTTGCTCTTATCCAATTTAATACTTACGGAAATTAAACTTAAATGTTCTAGTTCTCATAACTTGAGAATATGGGAGGCTATCTGATCTTAGATACTGTTTCACAGTGCATTTTTATGAAAATCAGCAACATCCAACCTAAGGAATTTTTTGGACAGTTATTCTTTTTATTGTTGACTCTATTGGCAGTTTTAAAGTTTGGTAGGTGAATTGTTCTTTGGAAGATTCAAACCATGACTGGTGGTATAACTGAGTGAATCTATAACTAACTTTTTTTTTTTTATAATTATATAGATTTTGAAGTCTTATTACAAAACACTTTTGAAAGACTGGCAAATATATGATATTTGCAGTTCTTTCTTGGAATGAAGGTAAAAGGCTTCGGGTTCTGAATATTCTTAAAATGAAAAGAAATAATGTCATTCTACCTTAACAAAATACATTAAAAAAAACCCTCAAGATACATGAGTTTGATACATTAACCTGATTCCGTTCAGTGAAAGAAAAAAAAAAGAGTATGCCACAAGCTTCATCTCTTTCCTGTGTTTCATGATCTTTTCTCAGGGTCTTTATATTTCTGTGTTTTGTTAATTACTTGTCAAGCATTTTTCACAGATTAAAACCTTGGCACTACTTCTTTCATGTGTTTGAAATTCAAATGTTTCTTATCTCTTTCAGTGAAACCAAATCATATTTCCTATACTCTTATTTCCATGAAATACTCTTATTTCATAGTTCTCTGCACTTATATATGGAACCAAATTCTTTTAATCATTAAAAAAATCGCTGGGATTTATAGTTTCCTGTGATTTTTGCATTTACTTTTTTTCAGTATTTAACTTCTTATGACGGGCTGAGAATATTTTGTTTCATACAAAAGTATATGCCTGGAATTGCTCTAGAAACCAAGTGAAATTAGAGATGAAATCTCACCTTAATCACAAATCAAACTGCATCATACTGTGCAAACAGGAAAATCACTTGAAATAAAGATTACAACTGACACTGTAACATGCCTTTGGTTTATGAACTTACAAAACATTTTTCCTTGCTGACTAATATTAGCAATATTCAATGGATAAACAATTGAATGAAAAGATGGCTTAACTGTGCCTAATTTAATATGAAGTAGTCAACATTTAATATTGCATTGATTAAAATCCTTCCGAAGTTCTCAGTGGAATTACAGGAATACAGAAAAGAGAACATGGTTTCGTTTTAGAAGTGGGAAGAAATGCTTAGTAATACTTACACTGCTATGGTGATAAGGAGCATATAGACAGTCTTGAATATCAAATAGCCAGCGTAGCACGCCCATATGTTGGTCGTGTAATGCATTAGAAATAGAGAGCCTGCATTGACAACTGAGAAGATGGCCAGAGCCAACTCTCCCAGAAGATCCCAGTTGACTTTCATGTAACCCACTGCAAAGGCAGCCAGGGCCCCTACAGAAGAAACATTAAGGAAGATCCAACATACTGACTTTGCCCAATGAAATATTAACATGCTGTCTTAATAACTCAGGTTTCAGGCAATTCTGAAAGATGAATATATTACTTTCACAATTTGTGAAAATAACGTGACTCGCCTCGGTGGGGATTTATCCACTTCTCAAGCATGTTTTCCCTTGGTTACTGTCTTTCATTTCAAATATTTAGTTGTCACACTTTAAATCAGCATCAACTACATGCCAAACACTGTTCTATGCAGAGGGACCAGAAAGGTTCCTAACTATCAGAATGGGAAAAAAAGATACATAAACTCAGTTGCTTAATATAACAAGTTCAGGGCAAGGATAGATAAAGATGAAACAGTTGTCTGGCAGTACACCTAGACTGTTCATATTTGCCTTTCTTTGTTGTTTTTTTCAGCAATATATAACAGATATGTTGCACTGGGTAGTAAAATTCAGTCATTAGTACTAATCTTAATCTTTCTTCTAATCTTCATCCCAATGACTTCAAGATTTGGTTTAATCTACCTTGGGTTTGAGGTGAACAATTTACAGAATTTACGAGATTGAATAACTGACAGAAATTAGGGTTAGTAATTATAGTTCTTTTTAATGAAGTGAGAGGGATTTATGTTTTGAATTACTGAGATTTGATTAACTTTTCCACATGTGATCTAGGCAAGAACTATTACTACCAAAGAAATAAAATTACTTTTCTTCTCAGAATTTGAAATGTGGGATAAATAATTTCAGTGAACCAATTCCAAGACTGTCCTGGTTTCCAGGAGCTAAACATTAAGTCTTCTAAAAGGGAAACAATAGTAAAATGGTTGCCACATGAGGTTTCTGAAATTTTTTTGTAAAGGAGGGTGTGGAAATCTCCTACTTCCTAGAAAATATCTTCAAAGTCTTAGCTGAATTTAAGTTTCTGTTAACCAGGATATAAATATTTATTGCAGAGTGAACTTCAAAGGCAGACTCCTCTCTGATATTAGAATCTTGACTCTCAAATATCTTCCACTTCTGATTTAAATCTCATAAGAAAGCTAATTTTGGAAACGTGTGGTGTAGAACCTGGACTTGCTTAAAGACAGGCATTAGCTAAATCAAATCCTTTATTAACAAAAATACTTCCAGTGAAAATTTGGAAGTCTTAATATTTCAGTTCATTTTCTAAGATAACAGAACACCTTGTTTATATATTAATACAAAATACCCATTTTCTTGATATTAAAAACAATCCTGAAAGAAAAGAGGGCAATATTAACACTTTTCTTGATGAGGAAATGGAATTTTAGGAATCTGGTTAGAACGTAACCAGTTGGTGTTGAATCCTGAACTCTTGAGTTATCTGTAACACATTAAACACATTAACTGTTCCTCTTTTTCCCCCCATTGCCTTCAATGCCTGAAAACGATTAATATGCCTTCTGAAAAGACTTAATTTACCACTGTGGAGAATTTAGCAACTGGAGAAATGAATTTAGTTTACGGGGGCGGGGGAGGGGTGGGGATTGGGCAACAAAGGAAGATAGATCAATGTTTACTTACCTCCAAAAGTTGCAATAGCTTCTACTGCTCCATTATATATTGAACTCTGGGACGGTGCTTTGTAATCCCACAGGACTTGAACATAGTTCAAAATCTGGTTGTAACCTGCCGTAGAAAAAGCCCACCATAGGGACCAGTAAAAAAGATGTTTTGAGGAGTAACACTGCTTCAAATCTTGTAACCACTGCACAAAAACTCTCAGAGCTACATTTCCTGGCTTTGAGTTGGTCACCTGGCCATCATCTGGGTCCCCTGAATCAGCGAACACTTCTTTTCCCACTGGCTTGTGATCCTTTTGAGGTTCCTCTGAGACAGCGTCCATTCCTGGTGACTTTGGAAGGACTTCTTGACTGGGTTTTGCATGAAAAAACATGCTCTTCTTAGGCATGGGTAGGAAAAGTGAGAAGAGGAAGGCCACAGAGACAGAGGCCAAGGATATGACGTTGAGGTAAAAGTAGGACAGGCTGGCCAGGGATACCAAGAGCTGGGCCAGCACGGAGGACGCCGTGTAGGCCACCAGCGTCACACTCCTGCAGTAGCCGCTCACCTTCTGGTAGTGCTCCGGGCTGACCACGCTGTAAATGTAGGCGTAGTAGGCCACCTCAGTGGCGGTGACCATCCCATAGAAGAATTCCAGCACCTGCATAGTCCTGACTCCTTGGCCAAACAAGAGCAGCAGCCAGCAAATGATGAAGCTAATCCCCTGGAGGATGATGACTGGCTTGTAGCGGACATAATCGGTGAGGATAAAGACTGGGAGCAGTAGCGCCAGGTAAGAGTAGGTCCACACGGGGAAGATCTCATTTGTGAGCTGCAGAGATGGAAAATGGATTCTGTGACCACGAAGCACTGGGAAGTGAGGAGGGTAACCTTTCTCAGACTTGTGTATTACTAAGGTGTTGATCCATGTGGCTTGCCCAATATAAAACTCTGCATCTAATCAGATAGGGTGCTGTGCTGTGCTTAGTCGCTCAGTCATGTCTGACTCTTTGTGACGCCATGGACTGTAGCCCACCAGGCTCCTCGGTCCGTGGGGATTCTCCAGGCAAGAATACTGGAGAGGGGTCCCATGCCCTCATTCAGGGGATCTTCCTAATCCAGGGATCGAACCCAGGTCTCCTGCATTGCAGGCAGATTCTTTACCATCTGAGCCACCAGGGAAGCCTTAATTAGATAGGGTATCTTCACATTATGAGAAAGCAGGATAGAAAACTGATTTTCAAGGAAACCCTAGGAAAAGAGAGCTCCCCCACCACCTCAAAAACCCACTTTATACATCTACATGCATCTCAGTACAAGAATGTATCTGCTTAACGTGCAATCTGAACTTTGTTGTTCAGTTGCCAAGTCATGTCTGACTCTTTCAAGACCCCATGGACTATAGTCCACCAGGCTCTTCTTATCCACGGGATTTCTGAGGCAAGAATACTGGAGTGGGTTTCCTTCTCCAGGGGATCTTCCTGACCCAGGGATCAAACCTGCATCTCCTGTGCTGGCAGGTAGTTTTGTTTCCATTGAGCCACCAGGGAAGCCCCAGGTGAACTATGCTAAATGTATAATAGTATGTACACTAGAGCCCAGGCATACCTCATTTTATTGTGTTTTGCAGATACTGTGCTTTTTACTTTTTGTTCTTTTTATTTTATTTTATTACAAATTAAAGGTTTATGGCAACGTGCATTGAGCAAGACTACTGGTGTCACTTTTCCAACAGCATTTGCTCATTTCATGTCTTTTTGTCATATTTTGGTTAATTCTTGCAATATTTAAAGCTTTTCCATTGTTGTTATCTTTGTTATGGAATCTACAATCAGTGATTCTTGATGTTACTATTGTAATTGTTTTGGAATTTTTTTAGTAATAAAATATTTTTCAGTTAAGGTATATATATTGTTTGGCATAATGCTATTGCATATTTAATAGTCTTTGACTGAAAGTCATGCTCAGCTGAGACCATTACTTGCTCAGTCATGTCCGACTCTTTGTAACCCCATGGTCTGTAGCTCACCAGGTTCTTCTGTCCATAGAATTCTCCAGCAAGAATACTAGAGAGTGGGTAACCATTCCCTTCTCCAGGGGATCTTCCTGACCCAGGGATTGAACTGAGGTCTCCTGAATTGTAGGCAGATTCTCTACTGTCTGAGCCACTGGGGATTAGTACGGTATAAACATAACTATTTGTTGGAAATAAAAAAAATTCATGTGACTCACTTTATTGCATTATTTGCTTTATTATGTCTGTAACCAAGCAATGTCTCTGAGGTGTGCCTGTAAACTAGTTAAAAATTGTTCAACAGACCTGTGGGTTTTTCAGGCTATTAAAAAAAATACTATCCTTGTCTTGCCTGAAGATTAACAACACTTGATAAAGCAGCTACAGTGTTAGAAGAATTCAGCAACCTTTATCTTTGTCTTGATTCATCATTATGGCAAAAAATAGCCCTTGCAAGTCTGAATGAACACACACAGGAAGGCAGCAAAGAGTAAAGCACCCTGCAGAATTACGATGTAGGAACAAGCAATGCATTTCGTCTCCCTCCTGGACAAATTGACTGGGCTTCCAACCACGTTTCTCTTCAATTCTGTTGATTTATCTCTGTTTACTCAATTCTTGGTCTCCACTTAATACATGTTGTCTCATGGATTTAGTTAGAAATGCCGGGGACCTCACTGTTCATTCATAGAAAGCACTGAAGAAGTTGTTGATCTTTGGGGCATGGTGGGTACAGGTGGAGGTTGGCCACACTAGCCTCTCTTCTGGGCCCCCTGCTTCCTGCAGCAACCTCAATGGGTCCCTGTGTCAGTGACAAGGGGGGCAGTTCAGTGATTTGAAAGGCTAGTGTGACGGGGCTGCACCTATGCGGTCCGCCTAGTCCACAGTTGCTCCCTAGTGGCTCATATAGTAAAGAATCTGTCTGCAATGCGGGAGACCTGGGTTTGATCCCTGGGTCAGGAAGATTCCCTGGAGAAGGGCATGGCAACCCACTCCAGTAGTCTTGCAGGAGAATTCCATGGACAGAGGAGCCTGGCGGGCTACAGTCCATGGGGTTGCAAAGAGTCGGACACAACTCAGTGACTAACACTTTTGCACTGGTCCATAATGGTTCCAGAAGTAGAGACTTGGGGTTCACTGGCTGATTCTGGACCTCTCTCTGTGGTCTGCTTTGTCTTAACAGAGTCATATTCCCGTCTCGGAAACTCTGAGACAGAGCTGCCCCTAAGTGATTTTACAGTGTAGCAGAATAAACGTGCCCTTCTGTCCTTACCGCCTCATCACCAAATAAAACAGCATCAATGACCCTTTCAGGAGAAGCTTCACAATCTGCAGTGTCTTCTTAGCTAGGACTGGAGACTACAGAACCAGCCCAGGGTAATTCTCCAGCTGGGTCAGTGCACTTCCTTGTTACACTTGTCATTAAAAAAAAAAAAAAAGCAGTGGACCTTTTGAATTAGAGAATTGGAATTTCCAGGGAAGATAAAGCTGGGAGATAAAACTGTTAATGTCTCATCTGCTGATAAACAGTTTTTCAAAATTAAGTGTCCTAAAGAAAGGCTTCACTGGTGGCTCAGATGGTGAAGAATCTGCCTGCAATGCAGGAGACCTGGGTTCAATCCCTGGGTAGGGAAGATCCCCTGGAGAAGGGAATGGCAACCTACTCCAGTATTCTTGCTTGGAAAATTCCATGGACAGAGGAGACTGGTGGGTTACAGTCCATGAGGTGGCAAAGAGTTGGACATGACTGAGTAACTTAACACTCTTAACACTTTTAAAGAAATGCTACATTTTAAAAAATAAATTCTGCTTATACCCCAGCAAACTAAAAGGTTATTAGGACTAGATCCTGTGCCTGGCAGTGATTGTATCTTAGGCTAAGTATAACAGAATCAATGAGACTTGACATGTTCCCATGCATTAAGCCTAATGTTAGAACTCTGTAAAAGTGAAAATATTTATTATACATGCAATGTGTTTAGGTTTCCCATCTTCGCAAGTGTGAGGTGCGAAGAGCAGTTTGAACAGTTCTATAAAATAACAAACACCATGAAAATGGGATTCATTGAGGTCAGTATGTTAATCTTATTTCCAGTTGAATGACACCCTGACTCTATGTCCTCGTTTAAGTCCCGTAAGATTAAACAACATCAAGGTTCGTATGGGTATTAACTCACCTCTGCACTGGTCAGGTTTTTATCTGGTCCAGATAAATACAGCATAAGGAAGGGTTCTGAGGGTCTCATCATGGAGAAAAACCCAAACAGGCAGAGGATCACAGTGGGATAAATCCAAGACTGGCTCTCTGAAGTCTGGAAACAACTCATGGCTGATCAAATGAAAACAAAACCAAAATGAACTGAGGTTTATTCTTTCTGGCATTCTGGGTAGAGAATGGAGAACTGATTTCTAAATGTTTAATGAGAGGACAAAGTTTCCTCTATCTCAAGCTGACCTGAAAAGGTGAGTGATTAACAACTGCTTTCAACTATTTCTTACGGAAGCCAGTCAACCCTACTTTATCAACAAACTTCTTACTCATTATTGCTGGGAGTAGAGTCCCACTTCATTAGTGCTCTCCATCATAATCCTGGTAGTAAGTAGCTACTAATAAAGGGTAAGGGCAAGGCGACCCACTCCAGTGTTCCTGCCTGGAGAATCCCATGGGCAGAGGAGCCTGGCGGGCTACAGTCCCCAGGGTTAGAGAGAGTCAGACACAACTGAAGTGACTTAGCATGCAATAAAGGGTAAGGGCTTCCCCAGAGGCTCAGTGGTAAAGAATACTTCTGTAATGCAAGAGATGTGGGTTTGATCTCTGAGTCAGGAAGATCTCCTGAAGGAGGGCATAGTAACCCACACCAGTATGCTTGCTGAGAAGATCCCACGGACAGAGACACCTGGCAGGCTGCGGTCCATGGGGTCCCAAAGAGTCGGACACGACTGAACTGAATGAACACACACACAGTAAAGGGTAAACAGTGGGCCAATGGACACGTGAAAGTAAGTAAAACATCAGCTAGTGAATTACCAGTGTACAGGCATACCCCAGAGATACTGCGAGTCTTCTAGACCACCACAGCAAAGCAAATATTACAATAAAGTGAGTCATACTTTTTGGTTTCCCATTGTATATAAAATTGTGTTTACAATGCACTGTAGTCTATTATCTCTGCAAGAGCATTATGTCTAACAAAGCACTGAGCATAATTTCATTAAAAAGTACTTTATTGCCAAAAAAAGCTAACCATCATTAGAGCCCTCTGTGAGTTATAATAATCTTTCTGCCACACTAGCATTCAAGATCACTAGTCACAGGTCATCATGACAAACATTATAAAAATGAAAAGGTCTGAAATATTGTGAGAATTACCAAAAGGTGACAGAGAGATAGGAAGCGAGCAAATGATGTCGGGGAAAATGGTGTGGACAGACTTGCTCGAGGCAGGCTTGCCACAAACCTCCCATTTGTAAAAATGCAGAATCTTCGAAGCGCAATTAGGCGCAATAAAAGGAAGTCTGTCTGCGCAAGACCTTCTAGGAGGTCACTCCCAGAATAGAGATCGACTTGGTCAAGGCTTCTATAACCTGCCTACTACATTTTGCACAGAAACCTCTGACTCAGAAATCTTACTTAATATGCTGAAGGTATTTATTTACACATTTTCTCTCCATCCGACTCTGAGTGTCTATGATCTGGGAATTAATAATTCTTCGGTTAAAAAAGTTAAGCTGGTAAAGCTCTGACTTGCCATCTTTTTCATATTTCCTTTCTTTTCCATCCTGGTGTAACTCTGTGTTGCAAAAAGAATGCAGCATGTCTCAGACTGTTATTCCACTTTTCTTTAAGATGGGCCCCATCCCATCTCTAAGCAGTTTCACACCACTCAGTGGGGCAGGTAGCTTACTGATCATTCATACTAAGCTCATACTTCCTTTTGCCAGCTCACCAATAACATTGCTTGAAATTAAAATTTCAGATAAAAACTCCAGTGAAGGACCTCATCCGCCAATACACAGAAAAACAAGAAGAAAACCTTTATTTTACGGCGACCACATTTGAGAACATCTTGCTTTTTCATGTGGATTACAATGCGCGACAGAAAAATTCACTCTCATGCCTTCATAATTTTGCATCAAGTTTTCCTCTGTAAAGGGGACATGTGTTTTGGTGGTCTTGGATATGGTTAAGTTTTCCAACAAAATTCATAGGAAAGAAACTAACCTGCTGTGAGCCTGAAGCGTTCCTTCTGCAATGACCCTGTCTCTGTCTGCTGTCCACTGGGGCACTCTCAGACTCTTGGCTGCTAATGTCTGGCTGTGGGTAGAAATCAACTAGGGAGCTTTCCCAAACCTACACATAGACCTACTACCCTGAAATTCTTTGCTGGTCCTCTAAGCCCTGGAGCGTACAAGATAGGTGGGAGGCATTCTGATGGTTCAGATAAGACTTTCAAACCCTGCCCTACCCACTAACCCCTTGATATGCACACAGAACTCTGCTTGTGACCTATTCTGTCCCATCCAACCTAAACTGCTTATCCAGCAGTGGCCCCAGAGTGCCCGTGTTCAGCCCTAGACAAAACACCATGGCTCATGTGAGAGTAGGACCATAAAGAAGGCTGAGTGCCGAAGAACTGATGCTTTCAAATTGTGGTGCTGGAGAACTCTTGAGAGTCCTTTGGACTGCAAGTAGGTCAAACCAGTCAATCCTAAAGGAAACCAACCCTGACTATTTATTGGAAGGACTAATGCTGAAGCTCCAATACTTTGGCCACCTGATGCAAAGAGCCAACGCACTGGAAAAGACCCTGATGTTGGGAAAGACTGAAGGCAAAGCAGAGGATGAGATTTTTAGATAGCATCTCTGACTCACTGGACATGAATCTGAGCAAACTCCAGGAGACAGCAAAGGACAGGGAAGCTGCCATCCATGGGGTTGAAGAGTCAGACATAACTTAGCAACTGAACAACAACTGGCTCCTCCAGTTGCCACAGCTATTAATATATATTTATATATATATACACACACACATTTTATTATACATTATATGATATATTTCAATGCATATATTATTTAAATCACAATTTAAACATATTATATACTTATTTTATCAAATTGTACATATTTATATTTTATATTTATAATGTAAAATTGTAATTTATATATTATACATTATATATATATATATATATATAAAATATATACATGGCCCCGAATTTCTCAGACACAGAAACTGATCCTCCCAAAGCTCATGGCCACTCAGCAATAAAAGGCTAAAGCTGAGTTCAGGGTTGGGTTTGTTTGTTCCAAGTTTATATCTTCCTTTTCTCTGATGGGTAATGCCTCCTACTTCCATGGCACCATTTCCATCACCTCCTCATTTCCTTGCCAGCTACCCTGGAAAGCGCTGGTAACCAAACAACCTGGTTATCACTCAAATCCTCTCTCTCCTACTGGAGAAACCTGAGGCTCCTGGTCTCACAATGACTGGAAGTTTTGGTCACTATATTTTTATCTTACTGAGATGCTACTATTTACTGTCATCATGGCTATGACTATGATAATCAAGTTACTTATGCAATTTCTTTGTACAATTTTTACATGTGCAAAATTATTTTAATTTTTTAAACTGAAGTACAGTTGCTTTAAAATATTGTGTTAGTTTCAGGTGTACAACAAAGTGATTCAGTTATATATATATATATTTTTTTTTTCTTTTTCAGATTATTTTGTATTATAGATTATTAGAAGATATTGAATATACCTCCCTGTGGTATACAGTAAATCCCTGTTGCTTATCTATTTTATGTGTAGCAGTTTCTATCTGTTACTCCCATACTCCTAATTTGTCCCTCCCTACTTCCCTTTCTCCTTTGGTGACCTTGTTTTCTATGTCTGAGTCTGTTTCTACTTTGTATACACATTCATTTGTATAATTTTTTAGATTCCACATATAAGTGGTATCATGTAGCATGTTTTAGTCTGATTTATTTCACTAAGCATAATACTTTCCATTCATGTTGCTGCAGATAGTAATATTTTATTTCTATGAGTAATATTCCATTGCATATATATACACCACTACTTCTTAATTCAATTGTCTGTTGATGGGTACTCGGGCTGCTTCCGTGTCTTGGCTATTATAGAGTGCCACTCTAAACACTGGGGTGCATGTGTCATTCTGAATTTGTATTTTTATTTTTTCTGGATTATACACCCAGGAATGAAATTGTTGGATCATATGGTAATTCTATTTTTAGTTTTTAATGGAATCTCCATATTGTTTTCCTCAGTGGCTGCCAATTATTTTAATTTTTCTCTGAAAATTTTGTGAAGTAGCTAAAGGAAGTGGTATTGACCTTGTTTTACATGTAATGAAACCGAGGGCCAGAGACAAGATTTGCACTGGTTTTCACGTTTAACCAACATCAAAACCTGGACTTGTACCCAGTTTTTCTAATTACAAGGTCAGTAATCTTTCCTCTCACACTGTGTTGAGACTGCCTGGCTATATCCTCAGAATTCCAATTCCAATTTATTTCAGAACTGTGCCTTTCAGATGATCAGTGTCAAAAAATTTTAGTGGGTTGTCAATAGGATTTAAAAAAAAAAATGTTTCATAAAAAACATTTAAGTATCAAAGTGCACTGCAGAGTATGCCTGTTTCTTCCAAAACTTTAGTTTGGATTATCAGTACATCAATACAGTTGATCCTTGAACCAGAGGGGGTTAGGGGTGCCATCTTTTCACACAGTTGAAAAATCAGAGTAGAAGTTATAGTTGGCCTTCTGTGGTCCATGGTTCTACTCTATTGATGATTCTGGATCCGTGGATACAACCAGACTGTGTACTACTGTAGTACTTAGTACTGAAAAAAGTCTATGACCAAGTACACCTATGCAGCACAAAACCATGCTGTTCAAGGGTCAACTTTATGACCATGACTTTACATTACATTACTGCAGATAGAGCCACTGGGTTAGAAGTTGGAGAGGAAAGAAGAGAACTAAGTATCTAATCACGTCCCTCATAATAAAACTCACCTGTCTACGTCATCATAGAGCACCTGTTCTGTCTGGGAGGACCACAGCCTTCACGGCAATGCACCATCCTGAAAAGGCTGTTCTCTTGCTACTTTATCCATTTATCATTCCGTTTGGACTCCACACAAAATTCTCCTCCTCCTAAAGAGTCTTCAGTGAATCTAACCTGAGGATATGAATCACGCTGATTTTCTGAGTTGGCAGTTTTGAAAGAAGATGCTTATCTTTCCCCTTTCTGTGTTTTCCAAATATGACAATCCTTTCAAAAGTTGTTCCTGTGGCAGCAATTCTCACATACTACTTCCATGCTCCATCACCGTTTTTAAAAAGGTATAAAAACACTGCAGCAGGCAATAGGATTAAAGAGGGGGAAAAAAGAAAAAAAAAGACGGGTCTCTAAAATTCAGCCTATCAGGCTACCAAGACTTGAAATCTACAATGAAGACGCTGCAAGTAACAAGAGAGGCGAATGAATTAACAGGGCTTTGGAGCCCGGGACACCCTGGAGTGCTCTTAGGAGGGCAAGCTCCTGCTGGTAGGTGAGCAGGGCGCTAAGCTTTAGCCTCTGGTCAGCTGAGCCACGGTGGCCCCTGGCAGGTCGCAGCCTCCTGGCTCAGCCTGCCCCGCAGACCAGATCTAGTTGTGCCATCTGTACACACAGGCAGTATGTCACGTGGGCCTTGGGCACACATTGCCACACGCACCACTGTGGTGACCAGCCAGCCCTTGTGGCCGTGAGCAAGCCCCCAAACCACCAATACCGTTTTGACTGGAAGTGACTCACCTAAACTACTCTGAGACCTACATGTTCCTTTCTCTTTTTGCTGGCAGGCGGATAATGATTATTTTTCATTAAAATCCACAGCGCCTCAGCAGGGACCCTTCATATTCTACTCAAGTCTCCAGAGTCTCTCCGTCTCTCATTTGGATCTAGGTCTAGAAGGTTCCATATTTTTACTGCTGCTTCCCTTTCTTGGGGTATGTGGGGGTGGTAACCTTCTTAACATAATCTCTTTGCTGGCATGTCTTATCTGACTTCACTTTGAGGTGATCATAAGTTATTCTTCATTTCCTGAAGAAAAAAAATGAAGATTTACTTGTCTTTCAACTATGAACAGTTGGGCTGGTTGTTTCTATCTGCCTTAGAAAAATTTTTCTAGGCAATCTCCTACATGTTTTTAGTGTCTTGGTATAGAGTCCAGTTTTTCCTCTTCTCTTTTATTCCAAGAATTGCTGTGTAACTGACTTTTTCCATTTCTATTGTTATTTAACCATATCCTTAAACCTTTCTAACTGCTTTCAAGCAAACATTCTTTTTCATATGAATGTGCATAGCTTTAGTAATAATCTTAGGTGTTTCCTGGATTTTATAATATCACCTCTGAAACTCTCAATTTTATTATACGGACTGCAAAAGAAGTTCATTTGTTATTATAATTCTACAATGTGGGAAAAATGAAACTTTTTAAAATGGAAAGTAAACAAAAAAATTGACTCCTTTTCAAGGAGTTGCAAGGTTAACCCAGAACTCACATTTCTTGGTTCTTAAAGTCCAGACCCTCCACTTTGCTGTATGTCCTTCAGTTAATCTTCACTTGTAGTCTCATTGTGTGGAACAAACCTTTTCCACATTTGTTCACATAAAAATTTTTCATGTATTATTCATATATGCCACAGGGAAACATACTGGGCCTATGACAACTTCATCTAAATTTTAGGCATGGGCAGTGTCCTATTTCCTAATCCATAGGCTGTGTATATGCATAAAAACTCTTATGACCATAGGTATTTCTAAATATATATTTTCATTTGCATAGGAAGGCAGCTATTAAAAAGCAAGAACTGTAGAGACTGGCACACACCAATGGGCTTTCTGGTTCTTTGAGGTCTGGGTAGATTTCCTAGCTAAAAATCTTAGTTAATTAGATTCCTCCACCCACTCCCAGAGGATGGAATTCTGCTCAGAGCCAAAGTTTTCAGAGCTGCAGGGCTCCCTGAGGCAGGGGTCAAGGTGACCTGATCAAAGACCTTCTCCAAATCTGGTTTTGCAGAAGTTCCCCACAACATTTACCTGGAGTACAAGGGATAGGTCAGCAGTCAGCAATCATTTTATCAAATCCTCTTCCATGCTTGTTAAGAAGATGCTGCCAGAACTAATTGAGATGCTAATAATTTAGAGGGAAACTATCTAGAAGCCCCAGTCTCTACCCCATTCCCATCCATCCTCCTTACTAATTGTTCCATTCATCTTGGAGAGGGTGCTTGACAAGACAACCAGCATCTGAGAAGGGGACTGGCCTAATTTTCACATTATACTCCAGAATCTCACAGCTATCTCAAACAACACAGCAAGAGACTGGTAATTCAAAAGGATCATGAATCTCAGAGCCTCTAAATTCCAAAGGGGTTGGGCAGCTGGGAAGTAGATGACATTTGCAAATGGCTTCACTCCCCAAGGCCCAAAGCCTTTGTGAAAAGAGAGTTAGGGCCAATATTTGTTACATTTTCCAAAAAACTCAAGCTCCCCTTTTAGATTTTTCAACCCTGCCAGGCCAAGCCCCTCACCAGACAGAGGCAAATCAAAAATTTAATCACTGAAAACCGAAACATCTGCATTTTGCTGATAGAGTATAACAACTACTTATGCCTTTTAATCTATTTACTACTAAAACAGAAGAAAATATAATTTTGAGTAAAACATCCAAATCCAAATCTGCTTAAGCAAGGCAAGCTGATGATGGAGGAAGGCCTGGGAAATGACTCCAGGGAATTGCTTAACTACTATTGTTCTGTTGCAAAATCAAGGTTGGAGAGTGGTTTCACCAGTTTCTAGTGAGAGACTGCATTTTAGCTGTGACTTCATCTTATTTAAAATGCATTAATACTTATTGCTACTATATTCCATACAGAAAAACTAATTTCACATAATAAACTCAAGTACCAGAGAGTACTGAAGAAGGAATTCATAGGGCCTGGACTCCATCTCAGGCCTGTCTGTGCTGATCGTGCGTGGCCACCTCTCCAGTGGACTCTGAACTCTGTGCTTAGCGTGGACTCTGAACTCTGTGCTTAGCGCCTGTGGGAATGACAATGGAAGGATAAGACCCCCCCCTCTGGGCAGGGGAATCTTAAAGAAGAGAAAACAGACACTAATCACCCCTGCCTCCGGACACTATCTATCAGAATGTAAGCACAGGCTTATCGGTTATTAACTATTTGGAATGTAACTGCGGGCTTATTGATTATTGACTGTTTGAACACATAACACGTGAATGATGGGGTTATTGTGGTTGTATTTACCCTTCCTTTGTTTATGTAAGTCTCAAGGGAATTGGGATAGTGGGTTTGGACACATACATATGGGGTATAAAAGATCTTCACAAATGCTGGACGGGGTCCTTGGCTAAGAGGAGACTCTGCCTTGGGCCCACCGGTGTAATAAACTGCACTTCACTATCTGCATTGTCCTTCTGAGTGAGTCTGTTTCCCGGAAAGCGTGGCTATAACAGTACCATTTAGAAGAAAACAGATCTTTGTGACCTCAGGGCTGGTAAATATTTCATTGCAATGACAACAAGGACTAAACCTAAAAAGAAAGATAAATGGAATTTCATTAAAAAACCATATTTGCTCTTTTAAGGTTGGATGCATGAGACAAGTGCTCAGGGCTGGTACACTGGGATGACCCAGAGGGGTGGGATGGGGAATGGGGAACACATGTACACCCATGGCTGATTCATGTCAATGTATGGCAAAAACCACTTATACTGTAAAGTAATTAGCCTCCAACTAATAAAAATAAATGAAAAACAAAAACAAAAACAAACCATATTTGCACTTTTAGAGATACCATTTAGAAACCAGAAAGGAAAATCACAGAAAATGCTTCATAACCACTAGAAGGTCTAAGTACAAAACATTAGCATACCAAATGTTCACAAAGATTTAGTGCAACTGGGTTGAGACAGGTGCTTGTGAGAAAGTGAAATGGTACCAACTCTTTGGAAAACCTTTTGGCAATCTATATAAGAAAGTTAATGTGATTCATAACAGTAAAAAAAAAATGGGAAGCAACTGAAATGTCCATTAAAAGGTGAATGAATAAACAATACTGTATATTTAAGCAACTAATACTGATTAGCAATAGAAAGGAATACTGAATCAGAAATAGAAAGGAATGAATTATTTGCAAAAATTTGGGTGAATATGGAAAACATTATGCTGTTCTAAAGAACCAAGACTCAAAGCCATACAGTTTCATTAATACATATGAAGCCCTAAGACAAGCACAACTAATCTGTAGTGATAGAAGTTAGGTCAGTAGTTGCATGGGGTAGGAGATGGGGTTGGGGACTAACTGCAGAGGAACACAAGGGAACTTTCTGGAGTGATGAAAAAGCTCCTCATCTTGATCATAGTGATGATTATAAACTTAGATTTGTCAGAATCTATTTGCATTTTATGTACATTTTATTATATGCCTCAATAAAGATAATTTTTTAAAAAGCACTGAACCATTAATACATGGACTAAAACAAGTAAATCTCAAATATCATGCTGCCTAAAAAGAATCCAGACACAGAAAAACATCTCTATATGATACATCACTGATTAAAATCAGGAGCGGCAGGAGGTGGAACTGTCTGTAAAGGCGCATGAGAGAACTGTCTGTAAAGGCGCATGAGAGAACTTTCTGGGGATAATGAAATATCCTAAATTCTGGTATGCTAGTGTTACATACATGTATGTAATTATAGATACTCAAGCTAAAAATCTATACTTTGTATATTACATGTACATTATACTTCAATTAACAGAAATATATCCCTCACCTTCCACCCTTCCCCCCACCCCCATCAAAGCATTTTACTGTGTATGACTCTCCAAAGTCCTGGAACTTTCCTATTGCTGCAACTACTAAGGTTTTCCCAAATTCTACATTGGAGCAGGACCTCAATTTAATCTGAAAATAGAACAGCATCTTTGAAATTGGGTCTGTCCTAGAATATTAGAATGGAAACAGGGCTCATAAATAAAACCCAGGACAGGCCAACAAACTTTGCAAGTCTGACCACATATAGCATCCTAAAAAATAATGCAGATAGAGTCAGAGTTACCTGTTCCTTTCGTGCCCTGAACTTATTTCTTCCTAGAACCTAGTCCAATTTCCTGCCTTCAGATCCAACTTCGGCTTCTTCCTGCCACCAGCCGCTGTGAGTCCCTATCACAATGTCCCTTCCTTTCACTGGAGTCTCAAGTCCTCCTCCTTCAGAACTGAGTTGTCAGGAGCAATGGCTTTATATGCACCAAACCACACCTCCTTCTAATGGTTTCGTACCTTGGAACCCACCCTCTTCCGAAGCCACCCTCTTTGGAATGCCGTTGAATAAGATTGAGATTCTGATTTTTCTCAAACACAGATGATTGAAAGTGAAAGTTACTTGCACAGCTGTATCTGACTCTTTGTGACCCCATGAACTGCAGCCTGCCAGTTCCTCTGTCCATGAAACTCCCCAGGCAAGAATACTGGCGTGGGTTGCTATTCCCTTCTGCAACAGATGGTTAGGGAGGTAAACACATCAAAACACTTTCCTCTGAGTAATATTACTAAAGTAATCTAGTTTCTCCAGAATTTTGTCAAAGTGACTTAGAATCGCAGGAAACTATGAAGTAGCCCTATTACCCATCACCCACTCATAATCCTTCAGGTATCTCCCTCCTCCCAAACCAATCAAAACCAAAACCGTGGACTCCTCACTGAAATGAAGCATCCACACAACTTCAAAAGGTAATTAAGTCCAGATATTCAATATGCTTCCCAGGTGGCTCAGATGGTAAAGAATCCTCTTGTCAATGCAGGAGATTCAGGTCCCATCCCTGGGTTGGGATGATCCCCTGGGGAAGGAAATGGCAACCCACTCCAGTATTCTTGCCTTGGAAATACCATGGACAAAGGAGCCTGGCGGACTACAGTCCATAGGGTTCCAAAGAATTGGACATGACTTAGAGACTGAACAACAACAATAACATTCAATATCCAGGCTCGGATAGTTCTGCTTTTGCTCACAACCATAGCAAGAGTAGATACAAGTGACCTTTAAAATATATGCTTCAAGTCTTATTTTATTATATTTGGCATCCCTTTTTTTATTTGCACAAAACGTTTGTTGATAAATTGATCATCCCCTCCCAGATTGTTTATTCTCTGTGTGTCTATGGTTAGATAAATCTGGTTTCTGATGTAGCTGGAGGGATATGCCTATCTAACCATCACACTGGTGGATGACTTTGATAGAAGTTAACCATCACATCTAGTCACTGAAATGCGGTGTGGTAACTAGTAAAAAATACGGAGTGGGTGGAAGTGGAGGGGAAAAGTTGTGTTTCAAGGAAAACCTAGGCATTTGTTTGAGCTATTTTACAACTCTGTAGTAACTTGGGTTCCCTGATGGCTCAGGGGTTTAAGAATCTGCCTGCCAATGCAGGAGACATGGGTTCTTTCCCTGGGTTGGGAAGATCCCCTGGAGAAGGAAAAGGCAACCCACTCCAGTATTTTTGCCTGAGAAATCTCATGGACAGAGGAGCCTGGTGGGCTACAGTCCATGGGGTCACAAAGAGTCAGACACAACTGAGCACTGAATTGTAATAACTCACAGGCAATGTGAAAGAACTCTTGTCTGTAGACATGAAAATGAGTTCTATCCAAGGGAGACGTAGCCTTTTGCCCCTCTCTTCCATGGAAAACCAGTTTTACCTCCATTTCAACGTTCCTGACCTATAAATGTACCAATTTCATGGATTCTTCTTTGATCTGGTTCTAACAGCCTTAACGGTTTCCTTATTAATGAGTTAATAAAACCTTTACTGCATGCATTTATTTTATATCTGTATGAGTCATGACTATCTCTTTCTGAAAATTATCTTTTAATACTTGTTAAGTATTTGCTGTGCCTCCAGCCTATGCACATAACCTCTAATTTATTCTTCTGAATTTAAATGATATGGGACTAGTTGTTAAAACCACCAAATCAGCTTTAATATTTTGACATCTCACTACAGACTACCCAGCCTTAAGCTTGTTTATTTAATTTTTTCCCCCTAGGTCTGGGTTTGCTGTGACCAGTGTGGTACCGTGGAAAGAGACTTTGGAGTCTGAAGCCCATGTTCCTTCTGCCCCCACCCTTGTTTGTAGCATGTACTTAACCTTTCCAAGCTGCCTCTTAAAATGTAGATGATCACATCCACTGCATAAGGTTGCCTCAGGAACTGCTCCATCTGGTTCTTGGCCCCTATGAGGGACTCAATACAGCCCCCCTTCCCATTGCCCTCATACAGGCAGACATTGTATATCCAACCAGAATGAACACAGCTGGGCCTGCATAGTTCAGACAATAATTTCAGAAACATACACAGTAGTTAACTTCACCTCAACTGCTAAGGTTGTGTGTGTGTCTGTGTGTGTGTGTGTGCGTGCGCGCTTGGTTGCTCTGTTGTGGCTGACTCTCTGTGGCCCCATAGCCCACCATGCTGCTCTGTCCATGGAATTTTCCAGGCAAGAATACTGGAGTGGGCTGCCATTTCCTCCTCCAGCAGGTTCCATTTCCTACTCCAGGATGGAACCCACGTCTCTTATGTCTCCCACTAGCTTCCCTGGTGGCTCAGACAGTAAAGAATCCACCTGCAATGTAGGAGACCTGGGTTCAATCCCTGGGTTGGGAAAATGACCTGAAGGAGGACATGGCAACCCATGCCAGGATTCTTGTCTGGAGAATCCCCATGGACACAGGAACCCGGCAGGCTGCAGCCCATGGGGTCACAAAGAGTCGGACACGACTGAGCGACTAAGCGCAGTGTCACCTGGGAAGAGAGCCAAGTCAATTCACCTTTAAATATTTATGCTTGAATTGCATTTACCATTACCCAAGCTTGAGACACCACTGTTGGTCCATAACCAATAATGACTGAAAGAAACTAGCAAGATGGCGGAGGAATAGGACGGGGAGACCCCTTTCTTCCCTACAAATTCATTGAAAGAACAACTGAACGCTGAGCAAACTTCACAAAGCAACTTTTGATCGCTAGCTGAGGACATCAGGCGCCCAGAAAAGCAGCCCATTGTCTTCGAAAGGAGGTAGCACAAAATAAAAGATAAAAAGAGAGACAAAAGAGCTAGGAACGGAGACCCGTCCCGGGAAGGGAGTCTTAATAGAGGAAGTTTCCAAACACCAGGAAACCCTTGCACTGGCGGTTCTAGGGGAAGTTTTCGAATCTCGGAGGGCAACCTAACTGGGAGGAAAAATAATTAAAACCCACAGATTACGTGCCTAATAGCAACTCCCAGCAGAAAAGTAACCCAGACACCCGCATCCGCCACCAGCAAGTGGGGGCGGAACGGAGAGGAGCAGACGGCATTGCTTAGGGTAAGGACTGGGCCTGAGTGCCCTGAGGGCAATCGGAGGGAGCTTTTGTGAGACAGCAACTTAAACTATGGGATAGCAAAAGAGAGAGAGAAAATTAACCGGCCTGAACACACTGCCGGCCGTTTGCAGAACAAAGGGACCGAGCAAGTCCAGAGGAGCTAGCCGGCTGTGGCCCGGCCCATCGCCGCTGGAGGCGGGAAGCAGGGCCGGGGGGAAAGGGGCAGGCTTGGCCCCAGAGACGGCATCCCCTACCGCACTGCAAACAGGCCTCCAGTTTCTAACCAAAGACTTCCTGAGATTCTGGATGGTCGACATCTGCTGGGAGGGTCACAGCTAAACACAAGGCGCAAGCACCCAAATGGTGTAGGCGGGGACTGAGGCTGGGGACGCGGAGGGGAGAGGGCGCGCCGCACCCGGGGAGAGTGCGCCGGTCAAGCTCCTGGCTGCCTGAGCTGCTCCAGCGGGGAAGGCACAAAACGCAGGTGCAACCGAGTTCGCGCTTTTGTGGAGTACCCGAAAACTGGAACCGCACGCCATGCAGGGCCCGCTCCACATAGAGCAGCCGGGAGCCTGAGCAGCGTAGATGGGGAGAGCACACACCCGGGAGCAGGGCAAACCCAGTGTGGCCGGAACACTGCCAGTGCTCCCCACACACAGCGTCTGCAGCGCCCCGCCCTCCCCGCAGCAGGACTGAACTAGCGAACCTGACAAGAGACCACCTCCGCCCGCCTGTGTCAGGGTGGAAATTAGACACTGAAGAGACCGGCAAACAGAAGCCAAATAAACAAAGGGAACCACTTCAGAAGAGACCAGTGCAACAGATTAAAATCCCTGTAGGTAACACCAACTACACCGGAAGGGTCCTATAGATATCAAGAAGTGTAAGCTGGAACGAGGAGCTATCTGACACTGAACCGAACCCACACTGACCGCAACAGCTCCAGAGAAATTCCTAGATATATTTTTACCTTTTTTTTTTTTAATTAAAAAAAATTATTTTTTTCTTTTCTTTTCTTTTTTATTTTTTCTCTTCTTTTTCTTTTAAAATTCCCTATTACTCCCCCATTACTCCTTAACTTTCATTTTCATATATTTTTATGATTTTTTTAACTCGGAAAAAAATTTTTTTTCTTTTCTTTTCTTTTTCTTTCTCTTATTTTCTTTTAAAGTCCTCTATTACTCCTTGACTACTCCTTAATTTTCATTTTCATTTCACTATAACCTTGCAAAAAAAAAAAAAGAGAAGCCCTATTTTTAAACTAAACTTCATATATATTTCTAAAATTTTTTGTGTTTTTGTTTTTGTTTTTAATATTGTATTTTTAAGAGTCTAATCTCTACTCTAGATTTTTAATCTTTGTTTTTCAGTAATGTGATATAAATTTTGGACATTTAAGAATCCAATATTCAGTTCCCATTTTTATTCAGGAGTGTGTTGATTACTCTCTCCCACTTTTGACTCTCCGTTTTCTACCTCAGAACACCTCTTATTTCCTCCTTCCCCCTTCTCTTCCCAATCCAATTCTGTGAATCTTTGTGGGTCTCTGGGCTATGGAGAACCCTTTGGGAACAGACAACTGTGTAGATCTGTCTCTGTCCTCTTGAGTCCCCCCTTTTCTCCTCCTGCTCATCTCTATCTCCCTCCTCCCTCTCCTTTTTTTCATGTAACTCTGTGAACCTCTCCGGGTGTCCCTCACAGTGGAGAATCTTTTCACCATTATCCTAGAAGTTTTATTATCAGTGCTGTATAGTTGGAGAAGTCTTGAGACTACTGGAAGAAGAAAACTGAAATCCAGAGGCAGGAGACTTAAGCCCAAAACCTGAGAACACCAGAAAACTCCTGACTACATGGAACATTAAATAATAAGAGACCACCCAAAAGCCTCCATACCTACACTGAAACCAACCACCACCCAAGAGCCAGTAAGTTTCACAGCAAGACATACCACACAAATTCTCCAGCAATGCAGGAACATAGCCCTGAGCGTCAACATAGAGGCTGCCCAAAGTCACACCTAACACATAGACCCATCTCAAAATTCACTACTGGACACTCCATTGCACTCCAGAGAGAAGAAATCCAGTTCCACATACCAGAACACTGACGCAAGCTTCCCTAACCAGGAAACCTTGACAAGCCAATTGTCCAACCCCACCCACTGGGTGAAACCTCTGCAATAAAAAGGAACCACAGACCTCCAGAATACAGAAAGCCCACTCCAGACACAGAAATCTAAACAAGATGAAAAGGCAGAGAAATACCCAACAGGTAAAGGAACATGAAAAATGCCCACCAAGTCAAACAAAAGAGGAGGAGATAGGGAATCTACCTGAAAAAGAATTTAGAATAATGATAATAAAAATGATCCAAAATCTTGAAAACAAAATGGAGTTACAGATAAATAGCCTGGAGACAAAGATTGAGAAGATGCAAGGAATGTTTAATAAGGACCTAGAAGAAATAAAAAAGAGTCAATTAAAAATGAATAATGCAATAAATGAGATCAAAAACACTCTGGAGGGAACCAAGAGTAGAATAACGGAGACAGAAGATAGGATAAGTGAGGTAGAAGATAAGATGGTGGAAATAAATGAAGCAGAGAGGAAAAAAGAAAAAAGGATCAAAAGAAATGAGGACAACCTCAGGGACCTCTGGGACAATGTGAAATGCCCCAACATTCGAATCATAGGCGTCCCAGAAGAAGAAGACAAAAAGAAAGGCCATGAGAAAATACTTGAGGAGATAATAGCTGAAAACTTCCCTAAAATGGGGAAGGAAATAGCCACCCAAGTCCAAGAAACCCAGAGAGTCCCAAACAGGATAAACCCAAGGCGAAACACCCCAAGACACGTATTAATCAAATTAACAAAGATCAAACACAAAGAACAAATATTAAAAGCAGCAAGGGAGAAACAACAAATAACACACAAAGGGATTCCCATAAGGATAACAGCTGATCTATCAATAGAAACTCTTCAGGCCAGAAGGGAATGGCAGGACATACTTAAAGTAATGAAAGAGAATAACCTACAACCCAGATTACTGTACCCAGCAAGGATCTCATTCAGATATGAAGGAGAATTCAAAAGCTTTACAGACAAGCAAAAGCTGAGAGAATTCAGCACCACCAAACCAGCTCTTCAACAAATGCTAAAGGATCTTCTCTAGACAGGAAACACAGAAAGGCTGTATAAACGTGAACCCAAAACAACAAAGTAAATGGCAACGGGACCATACCTATCAATAATTACCTTAAATGTAAATGGGCTGAATGCCCCAACCAAAAGACAAAGACTGGCTGAATAGATACAAAAACAAGACCCCTACATATGCTGTCTACAAGAGACCCACCTCAAAAACAAGGGACACATACAGACTAAAAGTGAAGGGCTGGAAAAAAATATTTCACGCAAACGGAGACCAAAAGAAAGCAGGAGTCGTAACACTCATATCAGATAAAATAGACTTTCAAATAAAGGATGTGAAAAGAGACAAAGAGGGACACTACATAATGATCAAAGGATCAATCCAAGAAGAAGATATAACAATTATAAATATATATGCACCCAACATAGGAGCACCGCAATATGTAAGGCAAACGCTAACGAGTATGAAAGAGGAAATTAATAGTAACACAATAATAGTGGGAGACTTTAATACCCCACTCACACCTATGGACAGATCAACTAAACAGAAAATTAACAAGGAAACACAAACTTTAAATGACACAATGGACCAGCTAGACCTAATTGATATCTATAGGACATCTGACCTCAAAACAATCAACTTCACCTTTTTCTCAAGTGCACACGGAGCCTTCTCCAGAATAGATCACATCCTGGGCCATAAATCTAGTCTTGGTAAATTCAAAAAAATTGAAATCATTCCAGTTATCTTTTCTAACCACAGTGCAGTAAGATTAGATCTCAATTACAGGAAAAAAATTGTTAAAAATTCAAACATATGGAGGCTAAATAACACACATTTGAATAACCAACAAATCATAGAAGAAATAAAAAAAAAAATCAAAACATGCATAGAAATGAATGAAAATGAAAACACAACAACCCAAAACCTATGGGACACTGTAAAAGCAGTGCTAAGGGGAAGGTTCATAGCATTACAGGCTTACCTCAAGAAACAAGAAAAAAGTCAAATAAATAACCTAACTCTACACCTAAAGCAACTAGAGAAGGAAGAAATGAAGAACCCCAGGGTTAGTAGAAGGAAAGAAATCTCAAAAATTAGGGCAGAAATAAATGCAAAAGAAACTAAAGAGACCATAGCAAAAATCAACAAAGCTAAAAGCTGGTTTTTTGAAAAAAAATAAACAAAATTGACAAACCATTAGCAAGACTCATTAAGAAACAAAGGTAGAAGAACCAAATTAACAAAATTAGAAATGAAAATGGAGAGATCACAACAGACAACACTGAAATACAAAGGATCATAAGAGACTACTACCAGCAGCTCTATGCCAATAAAATGGACAACTTGGATGAAATGGACAAATTCTTAGAAAAGTATAACTTTCCAAAACTGAACCAGGAAGAAATAGAAGATCTTAACAGACCCGTCACAAGCAAGGAAATTGAAACTGTAATCAGAAATCTTCCAGCAAACAAAAGCCCAGGACCAGATGGCTTCACAGCTGAATTCTACCAAAAATGTAGAGAAGAGCTAACACCTATCTTACTCAAACTCTTCCAGAAAATTGCAGAAGAAGGTAAACTTCCAAACTCATTCTATGAGGCCACCATCACCCTAATTCCAAAACCAGACAAAGATGCCACAAAAAAAAGAAAACTACAGACCAATATCACTGATGAACATAGATGCAAAAATCCTTAACAAAATTCTAGCAAACAGAATCCAACAACATATTATACAAAAATCATACACCATGACCAAGTGTATCCCAGGAATGCAAGGATTCTTTAATATCTGCAAATCAATCAATGTAATACACCATATTAACAAATTGAAAGATAAAAACCATATGATTATCTCAACAGATGCAGAGAAAGCCTTTGACAAAATTCAACACCCATTCATGATTAAAACTCTCCAGAAAGCAGGAATAGAAGGAACATACCTCAACATAATAAAAGCTATATATGACAAACCCACAGCAAGCATTCCTCTCAATGGTGAAAAATTGAAAGCATTTCCCCTGAAATCAGGAACAAGACAAAGGTGCCCACTCTCACCACTACTATTCAACATAGTTTTGGAAGTTTTGGCCACAGCAATCAGAGCAGAAAAAGAAGTAAAAGGAATCCATATAGGAAAAGAAGAAGTGAAACTCTCACTGTTTGCAGATGACATGATCCTCTACATAGAAAACCTTAAAGACTCTACCAGAAAATTACTAGAACTAATCAGCAAATATAGTAAAGTTGCAAGATATAAAATTAACACACAGAAATCCCTTGCATTCCTATACACTAACAATGAGAAAACAGAAAGAGAAATTAAGGAAACAATACCATTCACCATTGCAACAAAAAGAATAAAATACTTAGGAGTATATCTACCTAAAGAAACAAAAGACCTATACATAGAAAACTATAAAACACTGATGAAAGAAATCAAAGAGGACACAAACAGATGGAGAAACATACCGTGTTCATGGATTGGAAGAATCAATATTGTCAAAATGGCTATTCTACCCAAAGCAATCTATAGATTCAATGCAATCCCTATCAAGCTACCAATGGCATTTTTCACAGAACTAGAACAAATAATTTCACAATTTATATGGAAATACAAAAAACCTCGAATAGCCAAAGTAATCTTGAGAAAGAAGAATGGAACTGGAGGAATCAACCTGCCTGACTTCAGACTATACTACAAAGCCACAGTCATCAAGACAGTATGGTACTGGCACAAAGACAGAAATATAGATCAATGGAACAGAATAGAAAGCCCAGAGATAAATCCACGAACCTATGGACACCTTATCTTCGAAAAGAAAACCTCTTTAACAAGTGGTTCTGGGAAAACTGGTCAACCACTTGTAAAAGAATGAAACTAGAACACTTTCTAACACCATACACAAAAATAAACTCAAAATGGATTAAAGATCTAAATGTAAGACCAGAAACTATAAAACTCCTAGAGGAGAACATAGGCAAAACACTCTCTGACATAAATCACAGCAGGATCGTCTATGACCCACCTCCCAGAATATTGGAAATAAAAGCAAAAATAAAGAAATGGGACCTAATGAAATTTAAAAGCTTTTGCACAACAAAGGAAACTATAAGCAAGGTGAAAAGATAGCCCTCAGAATGGGAGAAAATAATAGTAAACGAAGCAACAGACAAAGGATTAATCTTAAAAATATACAAGCAACTCCTGCAGCTCAATTCCAGAATAATAAATGACCCAATCAAAAAATGGGCCAAAGAACTAAACAGACATTTCTCCAAAGAAGACATACAGATGGCTAACAAACACATGAAAAGATGCTCAACATCACTCATTATCAGAGAAATGCATATCAAAACCACAATGAGGTACCACTACATGCCAGTCAGGATGGCTGCTATCCAAAAGTCTACAAGCAATAAATGCTGGAGAGGGTGTGGAGAAAAGGGAACCCTCTTACACTGTTGGTGGGAATGCAAACTAGTACAGCCGCTATGAACAGTGTGGAGATTCCTTAAAAACCTGGAAATAGAACTGCCATATGACCCAGCAATCCCACTTCTGGGCATACACACTGAGGAAACCAGATCTGAAAGAGACACGTGCACCCCAATGTTCATCACAGCACTGTTTATAATAGCCAGGACAGGGAAGCAACCTAGATGCCCATCAGCAGACGAATGGATAAGGAAGCTGTGGTACATATACACCATGGAATATTACTCAGCCATTAAACAGAATTCATTTGAATCAGCTCTAATGAGATGGATGAAACTGGAGCCCATTATACAGAGTGAAGTAAGCCAGAAAGATAAAGACCATTACAGTATACTAACACATATATATGGAATTTAGAAAGATGGTAACGATAACCCTATATGCAAAACAGAAAAAGAGTCACAGATGTACAGAACAGACTTTTGGACTCTGTGGGAGAAGGTGAGGGTGGGATATTTCGAGAGAACAGCATCGAAACATGTATATTATCTAGGGTGAAACAGATCACCAGCCCAGGCTGGATGCATGAGACAAGTGCTCGGACCTGGTGCACTGGGAAGACCCAAAGGGATCGGGTAGATAGAGAGGTGGGAGGGGGGATCGGGATGGGGAATACATGTAAATCCATGGCTGATTCATGTCAATGTATGACAAAAACCACTACAATATTGTAAAGAAATTAGCCTCCAACTAATAAAAATAAATGAGGAAAAAAAAAAAAAAGAAACTAGTATTTTTGTCCATTTCAGCTACCACTAAGATAGTCTGAAGAAAAACATACCAGCAGACTTCCCAGCTACCATGGCTTCAGTTATAGACCACCCTAATAAAGCAAATATTGCAATAAGGAGTCACTGGAGCTTTTTGCTTTCCCAGGACACGTAAAAGTTTATGTTGACACTATATTGTAGTCTATTAAGCATGCAATAGCATTATGTCTAAAAAAACCCATGTTCATACCTTGATTTAATAATACTTCAGTGTGAAAAAATGTTAACCATCATGAGAGCCTTCAGCAAATGGTGGGAGTAACAGCAAAACTCACAGACCACCATGACAAATACAATAATAATTTAAAAAGTTAGAAATACCGCAAAAATTACCAAAAGGTGACAGACACAGAAGGAAACAAATGCTGTTTTAACTATTGTGCAGACAGACTTGGTCGAAGAGGTGAGGTTGCCTCAAACCTTCAGTTTGTATGAAAAACTCAACAAAGGGAAGTATGTCTGTATCTGTTATGTTTACCGGTCTTTAAAATCTGTATCTTAATGAAACACACCTTCTACCTCAGGAGACTCTGATGTCTGCAGACGGAAAACTCTTCTGTGTATTTTTATAAAATATTATTTCCATTACCCTTGAAAAATTTTAAGCACTCCACAAGCTCAAACGTTTTGCATATTTACCGCGGCAACAAGGTCTTGACGAGTAATTGTTATACACGTTATTTGATGAATTTGGTATCCTTTCCAGAAGTATCATTGTAAGGTAAGCGTTGCGTTATTTGTTAACTTCAATCAGAGTCTATTTGTTAACTTCAATCAGAGTCGTCTCAACAGGGTCCCAGATTTCTTAACTTCAAAGTTTCCGTTTTTCCCCTCACTAGGACTTCTTCGACATTCTCGGATGAGGATTCAGAATTGTACTTTAAGATTTCTTAACAGTTAAAAATTTGTGACCATGGATGTAACCATGGGGAATGCTGGCCCTGTATCAGAATTCTGGTTTTACGTAATCTGTTTTTTCCAGATGGTTGAGAGTAACAATTCTAGCCAAACTTACTTGCGCGCGTCTCAGCACTGTGTTTGGCAGGACTGTGGATCCCAGGGGAGCCGCAACAGGAAGGAGCTGGCAGTCCGCCAAGCGCTGGGGAGGTGGGGTGGCGGGTAACCCAAGCCAGTCTGAACTCGCCCGCGGCAGCGCAGGTGCCCGCCCCCTCACGCTCCCAACGGTGGGGGAGGGGAGATAGGATGAAGGTGTCTGTTTCATCAATTAATTTACCTCCCAGAGACATCCTTACCTACAGGAGGGGATTTCTGCTCACCAACTCGCTCACAGCCTGGGTTATCAAGCTCGGGGGACCAGCACCCTCGACAGTCCGGTCCAGTGAACCAGCCTCTATAGTAGCGTGGCGCCGTGGGCGGGACCGGGACCGGGCTGGGGCAGGGCCGTGGGCGGGGCGGAGGCTGAGCCGGTCCTACTAGGAGTCGAAAGCCCCGCCCCAACGTTTTGCAAATCCTCTTCACAAGCTTCCAGAACCTTTAAACTGGAGGTGGGAATCCGCGGTTTGTGGGCAAACACCTCTGTATGCAGAAAGACCAACTGGAAGTAGTGTATCCATACCCGTTAATACCCAGTGTGACAGCGCAAGAGACGCTGGGAGCAGTGACAATCATCTGCTTATCAATATGACATTTCGTGTAAATCTGCAAGGAGATCAAGCTAGTCAATCTGGAAGGAAATCAGCCCTGAATAGTCAATGGGAAGACTGGTGGACCTGACGCTCCAATACTTTGGCCACCTGATGTGAAGAGCCAACTCATTGGAAAAGACCCTCATGCTAGGAAAGATTGAAGGCAAAGGAGAAGAGGGCGACAGAGGATGAGATGGTTAGATAGCATTACCCACTCAATGGACATGAATTTGAGCAAACTCCAGGAGTTGGTGATGGACAGGGAGGCCTGGCGTGCCCACAGCCCATGGGGTTGCAAAGAGTCAGACACGACTGAGCGACTGAACTGAACTGAACTGAACTGTCATACAGTAGCCATAAGTATACATATGTCCACTGTCTCTTGAATTTTGATATTGTTTTTAAAGGTGGTAGGTGGAGTGGCTTTCTGGTGCTTTGAGAATTTTCTAAAACAAATAGCTCATTTATTAAATACTGTTTATGAAGCATAGTGTGAGTAGTGTATAGTGTGAAAGTTGCTCAGTCATATCCGACTCTTTGCAACCCCATGGACTATACAGTCCATGGAATTCTCCAGGCCAGAGTACTAGAGTAGGTAGCCTTTCCCTTCTCCAGTGGATCTTCCCAACCCAGGGATCAAACTCAGGTCTCCCGCATTGCAGGTGGATTCTTTACCAGTTGAGCCACAGGGAAGCCCAAGAATACTGGAGTGGGTAGCCTATCCCTTCTCCAGTGGATCTTCCCGACCCAGGGATTGAATTGGGGTCTCCTGCATTGCAGGTGGATTCTTTACCAACTAAGCTATCAGGGAAGCCCAGATTTTTTTTTAAAAAAGCATTATGAAATTCTCACTTGTTAAAATGGATTTTTAAAAACATATTTTCTGTATCTGCTGCTGGAAACAGAAAACTCTCCCCAAAGATGAACACTGCTTGGTTCTGAAGGCTGGTAGTGAAAACAGAATTGATTAAAGGTCTCTCCAGATGTCTTGGATCACTGTACTATAGGTTTGGGTTTTCTATTCTCATCCTCCTGTGATTTTTTTAAGAAGTCTGCCTATAAGTTAGCAAGATGCTCCTAGGAAGTGGCAAAGAATAAATTGCAGGGCCCTCCCAGGGAAAACTGAAGTTTTCTTAGAGGTGAGGGTGTCATGTTTTCCTCTACATGATTTGCGGAGAGACCACTTTGCTTTGGATCCTGAGAAGTTTATTGCCGCATTCCTCTGATAGCTGTTAGCCATAGTCTAAGTCAGAGAGAGATGATGAGGAATCCATTTGTTCCCAGAAATGTGAACATGTTTGCTGAGGAGATGACTTGGGGATTCCGGTCTGGATGACCTGGTGATGGGAGGGGTGTGGAGGAGGGCATAGATGACAAGGGATGAGCCATATGTTAACAGTTGTTTTCTTGGGTGATGGTGGTTAGGCGTTTCTTGTACTCTTCTCCACGTTTGTGTATGTTTGACATTTTCCATGACTAAACCCTTTTTGAAAAATCATCTCTTCATTACAAAGCTATTTATTGAGTACATACTATGTACCAGGGGCTATTCTAGGTGCCAGAAATAGGTCAGTGAACAAAAGAGTGAGAATCTTTGCTTTGTACCTTCTAATTGGGTGTGGGTGAGGCTGAGGGAATGACAAAGGATAAGCATGGTAAACTCATGGGTTATATGGTATGTTAGAAAGTGTTGAGTACTATGGGAAAGAAAAAAGAGTAGAGACCAGATGAAGGTGTAAAACAATGGAGAAGAAGATGAAGGTTTGAGCCTTGGGTACCAATGTTGGAAATGGAGCTGCAGAGAAGGTTGAAGAGGAAGGAGAAAAGAAAAAGGAGGGGGGTTGTTATTAGGGATGAGGAACTGGTCAGCTGGGAGGCTGGGTGAAACGCCTTGTGAAAAGTACAATCAACTATTTCCTTGGTTGGCTTATCCAGGAAATGACTTGAGTGTCTCTTACATTGGTACTCAGCACAGCGGCTGCAGTTATGTGCCCCCAAAATCTATTTGAATTGCTGATGTAGGATCCATCCTGGAGAAAAGTGACCAGACAAAGAAAACTGAAATAGAAAGCTATATTGTAATTGACTCTCCCTTTTCCTCTGAGATGTCTACTCCTTGAGGGCAAAGGGTTGTTTAGCCTCAGAGCTCTAGTACTTGGCTGAATATCTAGCCTAATACAGCCCATGCTTGCTGAATGAATGAGTGAGTAAGAAACACATGGAGCAAGGGAGTGAAGCTGTGACCTTTGAGGACTGGTGCAGTCAACTCTTAAAGCCAAAACTCAATTGCAGACACAGATGTCACAACAGCATCTGTAGGAGAGCCTAGGAATTTCCCTCAATGATACTGACAACCAAAGTTTGGGGATTTCCCCCAAATTTCTATCTTTATTATCAAACCAGATATAGGATAGTAGAGGACTAATCATCCATTAACTGAAACTTATCCCAATCTTTGAGTATCACCTTTTGTCTTTTGTGCTCTTTGATCACCCATGGGCAGGTATCCATCTCATAGAACAGAGAGACACATTAGAATAAAGAAAGATCACTTTTAATCAAGAAAGAGTTCCTTTTTTTTTTTTTAAACGATACAGAAACAGGGGAAAAGTTAGTAAATGGACAATAGAAAAGAATAAAAAGTCCATCAAATGTAATGTTTTCTAAAGAAATGAATTATTACCTATCTTTATTTTATTTTGTTATATTTATAATATAAGTAGATTTTAACATGAGTGGCTGTGTTCCCAAGCACTAATGTTGATAATAAATGCTCATCTTTCATCTTTTTCTTTTTTCCAAGTGGAGACAAGAATACAAAGGTGAGAGAAAATAGATACCTCTGTATGCTGAGTTCTGAAGATACAGGGAGCAGAAATTAATGTCATCATGATACCACACATGATAAAGGGAAAGAACAAGCCCTGAAACCTCAGAGTAAAGGGGCAGAACCAGCAGTTACAAAGCAACCAGGTACCTGGGACAGGAGGCAGTGGGCGGGAGGGATGGAGGGAAAAAGAAAAGTCAAAGTATTAGTCACTCAATCATGTCCGACTCTTTGTGACCCTACCCCATGGACTGTAGCCCACCAGGCTCCTCTGTCCATGGAATTCTCCAGACAAGAATACAGGGGTGGGTTGCCATTCCTTTCTCCAGGGGATCTTCCTGACCCAGAAATTGAACCTGGGTCTGTTGCGTTGCAGGCAGATTCTTTACCATCAGAGACAGGAGCGAAGTCCAAGGAGAAGTCTTACCAAACGCTGTGAGCTGTGCCCCCAACATCTCTTACCCTGGGAAGCAGAGCCTACCAGCCACTCAGTGGCAGCACTGCTTGTGGCAGCAGCCCTTCTGCTGGCAGCAGCCTTTCTGCTGGCAGCAGCCCTTCCCGCCGCCGCAGCCACACGAGTGGCAGCTGCAGGTGCGGCGGTGGCAGCAGACCACGGGGACGCTGCAGCAGCCCCCGCAGCAGCCGTAGCAGCAGGGGCAGCAGCTGGTGCAGCAGCCCACCCGGTAGCACCTGCAGCTGTTGCAGCCGCCGCAGCCCCCGCCGCCGCAGCCCCCGCCGCAGCCGCCGCCGCAGCCGCCGCCGCAGCCGCCGCAACTTCCACAACCACAGCAGCCCATGGTGTCGGTAGAGAGGATTTGGACTCAGGAGAGGTGAGGAGCGAGACTCAGGAGGACAGGGAGGTCTGATGCACTTTGTCTCAGGGGCCCTCCCTTAAATACCATCGTCAGGGCTTAACTCAGAGCAGGTGACCACTTCCTTTGTTATGGTTCCCACCAGCTTCCTCCGGAGACTTTCACAAGACGCCGAGGCTATTTCCTGACCTCATCCAACTGCTTATTTTAGCATTGGCTTCTTCCTCAGGTTATGCTTCTAATAAAACAGCATGCTTCTAAAATGTTAAATTTTGTTTTCGTCTAGCAGTTTTAAAGTGCAATGAGTGAGTTGAGTCTCACTCATTGATGAGTCTCATCAAGTGAGACTCCCGTGAGTCTCATTTGATGAACACTTAACCTGTTTTCTGGGCATTGGGATCACTCGCTCAGCACCCAGTGAAGTTCTTTCCCTCAGTTTCAGAGGGAAATCCTCCTGTTTGCAGATATTCTTTGCTGAAGCCCAGACAAGGTGGAATTCCACATGTGGAAGCAAAGCACCCCAATTTGCCCCTCTTCGCAGGTCATAAGGTTCTGAAGCTAAAAACCCAAATGAATCTTCTCACTGATTTGAAGATTCACTTTTGTCCTTATCTTGAGAGTAGGTGAACTATGGGCAAGCTGCTTGGCAAAGGGATGGCTCTGGGGTAGGCGGCCTTGTGATGATGGATTTCAAAGTGAATGTCCCATGCTAGTTTATCTCTGTCTCTTTTCTCCAGTACTGACGGTAAGGGCCAAAGAAGCCAAGAACCCCAACCTCCAACTGAGTTCATGTCCCCCAGGAAACCAGTCTCTCTGTGAATCAGTTTCCTTAGTTTAGGTTAAATCATGTCTATTTTTTTTTTTTTTGAACTAGACTGTATTGTTAAGAGTAGGTTTAGATTTAGGTTCATAGTAAAATTGTGCTGAGGGTACAGAGGTTTCCTATATGCTCCCTGCCCCCCTACACCTACAGTCATCAGCATCCCACACCAGAGAGCTACAGTTGTTGCAACCTATGAACCTACGCTGAAAAGTCATTATCACCCAAGGTTCATAATTTATGTTAGGGTTGAATTCTGGTCTTGTATATCCTATGAGTTTCCATAAGTATTGGGTTGCCCAAAAGTTCATTTGGGTTCTTCCATTACATCTTATGGAAAAGCCCAAACAAACTTACTGGCAAACTCAATATAATAACGGGTAGCCACCATCATAGTATCATATAGAGCAAACTGCTCTAAGAAAAAGAGCTCTAAAAACTGCTCTACCTGTTCATCCCTCCTTCCCCACTAAACCCTGCCTCCAGTTTTACCTTTTCCACAAAGTCTTCTAGTTGGAATAATTTGACCCACATATATTTGTGTTGCTAGGTCTGAAAAAAATCACACATTTATCATGACGAGCAGTTAATGAGGTTCGTGTAAATATAAGAAACTTACTTTGCACACCATGTTAGCTTTTATCCTTAGCTTTCTTAGAAGAAAGGGACCACATGTCAGGTACTTTATTGTGTTTATTCTCAGCATAGTCCTACAAGGTAGATTCATTAGCAGTTCTGGTTCAAAGGGGTCCAAGGATTTGCTCAGGGTAACATTTGGGGTCTGAGTGGGGCTCCAACTCAATTATGCCTCGTTCTGCACACAGTGAAGGGACTTCCATGTCTCTTCGATTCTAAGATCTGCTTTGTTTCCTCAGAACCTACTGCTGTGACTTTCAGGCTAACTTTTTGCTTTCAATTATGACTTTGAGATCCAACATCAATGGCAGTGATTATAATGATTTCCTATTATATTCAACATATTTTATATAGAACAATGATTAGTTGGTACTGTGTTCCTCTGCAGAGAAGCCCACAATGGATCACATATGCTCAGTGACCCATCACTTCTTAAGAAGCACTTATGTCTCACTGCCACTCAGGTACCCTCTGCAAATGCCACCATAGATTGCAAAGCCTGGAGGAATGGGGATTAAGCTTGCTTTCACAGTCAAGCTTAATTCCTTGGTCACATTTTTATATTTGAAAAGATACCATGATTGATCATTTTAAGAAATCATCTTCTAAGAAGGAAATCTCACCATCTCTATTTTCCTCACTTGTGGCCTCTGGGAAGATTTCTGGTCTTATTCAAAACTCAACTGGAGCATCTTCTGTCCACCATCAGTACCCACAGACCATCACTCACTTCTTTTGAACTTTCTTTCTTTCTTTCTTGATGTCTTCACATTCAGATAATAACCTTTTGTGTTCTTGACCAGACTGTGAACTTTTCAAAGTCTGGTATTGTATTGTATTTATATTTTCATCCTTGTATCAGGAACACAGAAATGAAACGATAAAGGGCCAGTTGAAGAGTAATGAAGAAGTTGCAATGGATTGAATGTTTCTGTCCCCCCCCAAATTCATATCCTGAAATCCTAACTCCAATGTGATGTTAATAGGAGGCCTTTGTGAAGTGATTAGGTCATGAGGATGGTGGAGCCCTCATGAATGAGATTAGTGCCCTTTTAAAAGGGACCACTGAGATCTCTCTCACCCTCTTTCCACCATGTAAGGATACAACTGGAAGCTGGGTGTCTGCAACCTAGAGGAGGGTTCTCACTAGAACCTCACACTGCTGGCCCTCTGATCTCAGACTTCCAGTCTCCAGAACAATGAGAAATAAATTCCTACTGTTAATAAGCCACTGTGGTATTTTGTTATAGTGGCTCAAACTGAGATGATGTTAAATCCAGTTTAAACAACTTGGGTTAAAGTTAAACTTTAATTTGGGTTAAAGGACCACCATGGAGGCTTTCAAACAGAAGCCAAGAAGAAGGCTATGGCTGGCTACCCAGCCTATAGGCGACATAAATTGGGGTGGGGGGATGAGCTGTGGGAGAAGCATGGAGCAGAGTGTGTCCCTTGCATTCATTCTCCCAGTTCTGTTTTTATGCCCCTTTTCCTTATCATCTTTCTCTTCTCCACAACCTAGGTCTTTTGGAAGCCCTTTGAGTTCCCTGCGGTACCCAATATTATAGAAAAGACCATCTCCCCAGGCCCCTTCCTCAGGTCTCCTGTCTTTTCAGTAATGGCTGTGGCAGCCAGGAGTCAGCAGGCAAACCCCACTTCCAACAATTGCCCTTCCCCTCACCAAGCATCACTTGTGTTTCTTTGTGTTCCTTTTTTCACTTCCTACAGAGGTGCGAGATAGAATGTTGGCTTATAATTGACTAGCAAGACCATGTGGACCTTGTCTGGCATTTTTGCTTGTGTATGTGTGTGTTTTAGTCTTTCTACTCCACTTTTAGAAAGGGGAGGCAGGATTTTGTTTTGTTGGCATCAGTAGAATTTCCTGTGGTGTTCTTCCTGTTACTGCCTGCCTTCTTGTGACATTTAGCACAAAAGAAGCTACATGAAAATGTGAATCAATTTACTCTAGCAAGCATTTTCTGAGCATTGCTGCTCTTAAGTATGGCAGCAGGGAGAAGTAAGACTGGACGAGGCCTCTCCTGTCCTCTTTCACCAGCCACCTCAGGTGCTTAGCCCCTTCAGAATCACATGCCCAAGAGATTCTCCCCAGAATTTAAGAGGAAAGAAGAATTTCACCCCAAATCCTTTTGCTCTTTCTAAACTTGCATCATTGTCCACAACAGCTTGGCATGGATTATCCCTATTACATTTCTGTGTGTGCTCAGTTGCTAAATCACACCCAACTCTTGTGACCCCATGGACTGTAGCCTGCCAGGTTCTTCTGTCCATGGAAAATTCCATGAATACTAGAGTGGGTTGCCATTTCCTACTTCAGGGGATCTTGCCAACCCAAGGATTGAACCCGCGTCTCTTGCACTGGCAGGCAGATTCTTTACCACTGGATCCATTTCTATAGGGCACTAGATCTCAATGGGAGGCAATTTTGTACCTCCCCTGCCAGGGCACTTGACAATATTTGGAGACATCTTTGGTTGTCACAACTGAGGAAGAAGTTGTCATAACTAGTGGGTTGAGGCCAGAGATACTGCTCCACATTCTGCATAGGACTCCCTTCACAGCAAGGAAACGTCTGGCTCAAAATGTCAGTAGTGCCAAGACTGAGATAGTGTTTTATCTTTCCAAAGCATCTCCCCATCTAGTATTTCACAACAGCATAATTGCCTGATACTTGCTTGAAAGAAAACTGTCCTTCAGTTAGTTAATAAACGTGGGTAGAGTTCTTGGGGTGGACCAAGTTCTGTGCTGGGAGATGTAAATGGAAATTTTGTGTGACTATTTGATCTGTGATTTAGAATAGGAAGTAAGACTGGGTGATAGGGTCACGTGAAATGTGCCACAGGGGAGGTGTCAGTCAATTACCAGGACATCTTGAATATTATTAACAAAATATATGTACATACACAGTTAAAATAATTCTAAGTTGCCCTCTCTCATCCCACCTCACCTTCTAGGCCACTCTGCAAAGGCAATATTGCCATCTTGCAATCGTTTCCGGGAGCTGCCTCCCCCCCACCCCCAACATTTCTTTTCTATTTTTAAAAACTATTTACTTATATGAGTGTGCTTGGTCTTAATTGCATCACATGAGATCTTTGATCTTCATTGCAGCATGTGGGATCTAGTTCCTGGACCAGGAATTGAACACTGGGCCCCCTGCATTGGGAGTGTGAAGTCCTAGCCACTGGACCACCAGGAAAACCTTCATATTTTTTATTAATTCCTTGAATGACTATTTCTTGGTAGCCATTGTTAGTTTTGTTAAAACAAGGATTGAACTCTTTTATGTCACTCCTAATGTATTAATATTTATATCACTATTTTTAGTAAAATCTGTAACTGATGATAAAATTATTACAATATAACTATGACTCATCACAGAATAAAAATTATATACTCTGATTATATTTCCTTTATGTACAAGCTTTCATTTTTCTGGATGGGCTTCCTTGATAGCTCAGTTGTGGCTCAGCTGGTAAAGAATCAGCCTGCAATGTGGGAGACCTGGGTTCAATCCCTGGATTGGGAAGATATCCTGGAGAAGGGAAAGGCTGCCCACTCCATCATTATGGCCTGGAGAATTCCATGGACTATATAGTCCATGGGGTCGCAAAAAGTCAGACATGACTGAGTGACTTTCACTTTTCATTTTTCTGGAGTATCTGTCCTTTTAATTTTTTTGGTTTTTGTATTGTTTCTCTTCATCTCTCTGCCACTGGGCCATATGATTTTGCATATAAGATTTTCCTCTTAGATATCAATCAATAAAAATTCCTCAAGCACCCAAATTCATTTTTCATCCTGGTATCAATAAAAATTCTTCAAACACCTAAATTCATTTTTCATTCTAGCTAGGAAACGCTTTCTTATTTTATGTATGTATTTGTTTTTTGACGTGGATCAGTTTTTAAGTCTTTATTGACTTTGTTACATATCGCTTCTGTTTGATTTTTGTTGTTGCTGTTGCTGTTTTTGCCAAAGGCATGTGGAACTTTAGCTCCCTGACCAGGAATCAGATGCTCAGCCCCTGCACTGGAAGGCGAAGTCTTAACAACTAGACTATCAGGGAAGTCCAAGCTTTCTTATTTTAATTGCAATAGGAATTTTTCCAGAAAAAAGTAAGCCATTGACAAGGTTTATTCATGCTTTCTAAGCCAGCACACAACGTGCAACCTACTACATAACGGAACACAGTGGCCATCCTTAAACCATGTGGTGAGGACCTTCCATTCCCCAGTAAAGAGGCTCTGGTGAGGGGATTGGGGCTGCTATTGCACTTGGCAGTGACTTTTGAGGCTGCGACCGCTTTCATTTCTCCAATCTTTTGTAAGAGGACTTCTGGGCTGTACACAGAAATAGCCTCCTGGCAGTGTTCATTTGCTGCTCAGATGACATTTCAAGCACAGCATGTTGTGTTATGTGGGACTTCCTTGTGTGGCCGTGACTGGTCACAGCACCCCCTTTTCCAGGGCTCCCGGGGGCCCTCACTGGAATGTTTAGGGTGTTTGACTTAGAAAAACAAACATCATCTAATACATCTTGCTGACATTCCTAAAAAGGGTACTAATTAATATATTATGACGTTCTTCCATGACTACGGAGCCAAATAGCAACAGGGAAGTGGTCATGTGTCTTCCCTCTCCTGCTCCCAGGGCTGGTATATAAGGGTCCCCTCCAGCAGAAGGTGACATTCGACCTCCCTCACCTCCTGAGTCTCGCTCCTTACCTCTCCTGAGTCCTCTCTACTGACACCATGGGCTGCTGTGGTTGTGGAAGTTGCGGCGGCTGCGGCGGCGGCTGCGGTGGCTGCGGCGGGGGCTGCGGCGGCGGCTGCGGCGGCGGCTGCGGCGGGGGCTGCGGTGGCTGCAACAGCTGCAGGTGCTACCGGGTGGGCTGCTGCACCAGCTGCTGCCCCTGCTGCTACGGCTGCTGCGGGGGCTGCTGCAGCGTCCCCGTGGTCTGCTGCCACCGCCGCACCTGCAGCTGCAACTCGTGTGGGAAGGGCTGCTGCCAGCAGAAGTGCTGCTGCCAGCAAAGGAGCTGCTGTCAGAAGCAGTGCTGCCACTAGGCTGCCAGTCTGGCCTCTGGGAAGCTGCTGCTGGAAACTGTCTTGTGGGTAAGACTTTCTTTCTTTCTGCCAGTCCTTCCTGATTTGAATGTCATGTAGGTGACCTGAGACGAATTCTCAGGCTGAGGAGATTATTTCATATTCTCTGGTCACTGAGATGCTGCCTCCAAATGAAAAACACCAATGCAGTCTTTCTCCATCCATCACCAAAGTATGAACCCCACAAAATGGAGTGATGATTTTTAATGCTATGCTTTCTCGAAATTTTACTGTTGAAATGTTTGGTTTATCTCCTTCTCCTTCTTTCTGTGGTTTCTGCATTCTCTCTCTCTGCTACTATTTTCTGATGCTGTAAACCGTAGACAATTCTTTTCCTAATAAACCATAAAACTGGCATTCAAAAATGTGTCAATATCTCCTCTTATTTCCTTGTTTGAATGTGTCTCATGCAAAGATGCAATTAAACCCACTGAAGTGAGTAAGACCCCTTGATGTTTTCTGAGATGAATTTAGAGTAATTAATGAATAATCTATCCCTAATAGGTTTTCATGTGATGGTAAAAATTTGGTGGTTGTGGCTCATTTATACAGTGGAATGTTACTCAGCCATAAAAAGGAGTGAATTTGAATCCATTGTAGTGAGGTGGATGAACCTAGAGCCTGTTATACAGAGGGAAGTAAGTCAGAAAGATAAAAAATATCATATATTAGCACATATATAGGGAGTCTAGAAAAATGGTTTGGATAAGCCTATTTGCAGGGCAAGAACAGAGATGCAGATATAGGGAACAGATCCGTGAACACAGTGGGGGAAGGAGAGAGTGGGACGAATTGAGAGAGTAGCGCTGACATATATACATGACCACGTGTAAAATAGACAGCTGATGAGAAGCTGCTATAGAGCACAGAGATCTCAGTTCAGTGCTCTGACCACCTAGAGGGGTGGGATGGTGCGGTGGGAGGGAGGCTCAATAGGGAGGGGATATGTGTATACACAGAGCTGAGTCACTTCACTGTAGAGCAGAAACTATCACAACATTGTAAAGCAATTATTTTCCAATAATAAATTTTTAAAAAAATTTGTGGCTTCAACTCTCCTCTTATATCAGTGAGAAAAAGGATACTAGGAACACCATATCAATGAACACTTATGACATCACTCTCTCTCTACCCCTAGGTAACTTTCTAACAGATTTTGATCTCAGTGTCTACAGCCCGATGAAATTCAACGCCTAAAGCAAGGTGCATTTGTTTAGGTCTTGGTTATTTTAGTTTATTTGTGTAGTTCTTATTTGTTTAACATCTGACCACGATTTAGTGAGATTTTAAAATTTCATTACCAGTACTAATCAACTTTCTTTCAGAGGATTATGATTATAAAATACTGATCTGGTCCTGAGTGAATAAACCTATTCTTAAGAGTTGTGAGTTACTGAAACACTACCCACTTTGATTATATTCTATCATAAGTGACCACTGTAGGAATATAAAAATGAAGAGATTACAACAAGGTACTTTCAATCACATCTCTCACAGTCCCTTGAAGGTGAAACCACTCACAGTGTACGATGTTGATAAACCCACCCTTGGAATGCAGTGCCCTTAGGATTTTCTACCTAAGTCTGTTCCCTGGTCAAAGCAAGAGATGAAGAAAGGGGCAGGTCATTGCGTCAGTGGTCAGGCAGTTGCTGAGAAGGTGATTTATTCCTTCTGGACGGTGCTGGGACCACAGAGGTCCTGCCTCTGCGTCTCCCCCACTCCTCTGGGCAGCGTTCACAGCGGGTGGATACTTTAGAAGTGTTGCATTGAGAAGAACTTCAGAAGACACTGGTTCTGGGTGCACGGTAGAAGCACACACGCAATAACAATGACATGTGCTTCCCAGGTGACTCAGCGGTAAAGAACCCATCTGCCAATACAGGAGACTTGGGTTCGATCCCTGGGTCAGGAAGATCCCCCGGAGAAGGAAATGGCAACCCACTCCAGTATACTTGCCTGGGGAAGCTCATGGACAGAGGAGCCGGGTGGGCTATAGTGCATGGAGGTCACAAAGAGTTGGACACAACTTAGCAACTAAACAGCAGCAATAATAACAGCGACCGGGGTGCTTCTAGGGAGAGGCTGTGGGAGGATTTAACCCGGCACAGGGAAAAACGAGCCCTTCCCACCTGGCGCAGTCTGTGTTCAGATGTCCCTAGACAATGAGGAGTGATCCTGCTTGCTGCTGCTGCTAAGTCGCTTCAGTCGTGTCTGACTCTGTGCGACCCCATAGACGGCAGCCCACCAGGCTCCTCCATCCCTGGGATTCTCCAGGCAAGAACACTGGAGTGGGTTGCCATTTCCTTCTCCAATACATGAAAGTAAAAAGTGAAAGTGAAGTCACTCAGTCGTGTCTGACTCTTCGTGGCCCCATGGACTGCAGCCTACCAGGCTCCTCCGTCCATGGGATTTTCCAGGCAAGAGTACTGGAGTGGGTGCCACTGCCTTCTCCGGTGATCCTGCTTACTGGGGGGTTATAGCTTGTTACTACTTGCCAGCCTTCACATTAATAGGTGCATCAAAGGCTAATAATATAAATAGATGAGTTTGCTTCAGCATTTACCTGGTGATCACCAACTTTGTCAAACATTGAGCATGTGGTGGATTATATAAAAATAAGCAAAAGCTGGAAGCCAGCCTGCATTAACGGAGGGGTTGTAGCTCTGAGTGATGCAGTTTTTACTTGTGAGGGTAATGGCAAAATCAAACATATGCACCCGTAAAATAATATTTTATAGATACATCATATCCCTTCATTTTACATATATATATTGAATGTCTACAATACACTAGGCACTGTTCTAGACACTGAGAATACTTCAGTGAACAAAAGAGATAAAAATTCTTGCCCTCAGGAATTTTTTCTTTTTACACAAGTGATACTTTAATACATTTCATTATTTTCAGAATGTAAATTAGAATGTAAATTAGAAACATACATGCCATGGTGACTTTTATAACTGTAGAATAGATAAAATATAATAGGTAATGGAGTTGTAATAGTAAATACACCTTAAATGTGGATACACACATTGACATCCACAAGTATAAAGGTCATACTGTCTAAAAGCTCTGTCCAGACACTGTTTTTGCAGGGTACTGAATTCCTGATGGATCTTTGAGGGCTTGCATGTGTCCCATTGCTTATAGATATTTCCAGAGAGCTTATGTAGGGACAACACAATATGAATTTTAAAGAAGTATCACAGAGCATTAGAAAGTATTTAATACATTTTTCTACAAAGAATGAGCGTTTATTAAATGTTATAAAGGGTGAAACAAATAATTGACTTGCAGATATGTATAATTTACTTTATAATTGAAGTAACATTATTATTATGATTATAATTAAATTAATTACTTTATAATTTAAAAGTTCAGGAAGAGAAATTATACAGAAATATGTATTATATAGATGAAACCTCAGATCTAATGAACAACTCAATATCAGTCTTGGGCTGATCTTGCTATGTTGCATGCATGCTCATGGCATGGTTATCTAAATGACCAGCCCATGTAGCCAAGTATCTTTAGCAAAGGGTGCTGGAAGTCAAATGATACTGTCTGTAGCAATTTGATTAATAGCTGACAACTTCCCTAATTTTTTCGCCTTCTTCAAACTTAAGATGAGTCAAAGAAAGTCAAGCATGTCTAGCCCATTGCATAGGACACCCCACTTCTAGTTAGCCACATCCAGTTTCCTTACAACAGCCTCCATTCAGGGTCCACATGGATCCTCCCCTTTTTCCACCATAAAGCTTTCCCACTCCTCTGTTCGCCTTTGAGTCTCTGTCATAACACAGTGACAGTGGGTGGCCCCTTTGCCATAGTAACTCTGAATAAATGACCTTTACCCATTTTCTTTGATTGATCTTCATGTATTTCCATAAGACTTATGCATTTCACTCATAAGTGTGTGTAAATTCTTGCATATGTCTCTAGGAGATACATACAAGAATGTTCATAGCAGCATTGTCAAAAGTAGCAAAACCTGGAAACAATGGAACTTCCCATCAGCTGGAGAAGATATGAACAAATAACTGAAGCATATTCATAGAAAGAAATGCATATAGTTGTAAGCAATCCGTGACCATAGAAAATCAAAGGAATTATGAGTACAGGCATTAGGGTAGGGGCTTGCCTGAGTGTGGGGTTACAGGGGGCAAATTGGGGTGGTAGGAGCCTTATATTTAGGCTATCTTGTTAAGATCCTAGCTTGATAAATTATTAAAATGCTTGGCAGAATAAATAAGGAAAACTATGCTTAGGGTGTATTATGAACCAAAGAGATTACAGTCCATCATCTTCTGGGCCTCTGAAGTCCTTTAAAAAGAACAAAGCAAATTAAAATGTGATGCAAAAGAAAAGAAATAGAGCAGAATATAAGAGGTTTGAGTAGCAGAGAGGATAGGTGGGATTTCAATTTTTTATTGGGCAGTTCAATTTTATATAGGACTCGAAGAGAAAGTGCCATCTGAGCAAAGGAAGAAAGTGATGGAGGAGTGAACTGGCCAGTTAATTGGACAAGAGCATTGTGAATGGTGGGAAGGGGGCAGAAAGAGCGCAGGTCAATGAGGGTGCTGAGCGTAGGGAGGTCAGCAAGGTGATGGGGACTGCATTTCATGGGTGTCATTATAGATCATTGTAAACTTCAGCTTTGACCATGAGTGGAGCAGGCAACCTGGGAAGAGTGTGAGTTTAGAAAAGGGATCACCTTCCTTTCATTATAAAAGGATGACTCTAAACAGCACGTTGAGAATTGACTTTGGAGGGGCTGGGATGGGAACTGCGCCATCTTGAGGAAGTTCTTGCTGGACGGAGGTGGTGAGTGGAATATGAGTGCTTTGGGCTCTGGTAATGTCCCCTGGACTTGCTGATAAACCCAGCACATGTGTGGGAGGGAAACAGGAGTCCAGGTGGCATCAGCGTCTTTTAGGCTGGTGCAAAAGGATGAGATTGCTGTTAACTGAGGGAAATCAGGAAAGGATGTCTGTGACAAAGGCATCTTTTTGAGGAAGATAATGAGTTCAGTTTCAAACATGAAAAGTTATCAACTGTCTTCCATCCTGTAATTGTGCCCCTTTGTAATACTTTGGAGAGAGCAGCAGAGGTTTCATAGGAAAATTGAAAGCCATGTCTGGCTTCAATGTGACTGACCACTTCAAGCTACCTTCAGGTTACTGCTCCTTTGATTTGGGTCCACCAGTGAAAGTGAAAGTTGCTCAGTCATGTCCGACTCTTTGCGACCCCATGGACTGTAGCCTGCCAGGCTCCTCTGTCCATGGAATTCTCCAGGCCAGAATACTGGATTGGGTAGCCTTTCCCTTCTGTAGGGGATCGTCCCAACCCAGGGATTGAACCCAGGTCTCCCGCATGGCAGGCTGATTCTTTACTGGCTGAGCTACCAGGGTCCACCACTAGATAAGCATTTATCCTGATCTTGCAGAGGCAGATGACAAGGTTCATTCAGGGAACAGTAATTTGACAGGTATTTTAGCTGTGTTTACAGAGAACTGTCTGGGTCACCCTATTTCTTTTCTTGGTGTGGGGAGTGTGTGAGTGTTCACGTTCTTGTTCAAGCCCATCATTTCGAAGGAAAGATGATCCAGGTCAGTTTTACCCTAAGAGAGGAAGGGAAGGACCATGAACATGAAGAAGTCAGAGTTGGGCACTTTTCAACAGAGGCATAATATTTATGTCCCATACATTGTTGTTGTTCAGTCGCTCAGTTGTGTCCGACTCTGTGCGACCCCATAGACTGCAGCACGCCAGGCTTCCCTGTCCCTCACCATCTCCCGGCGTTTGCCCAAGTTGATGTTCATTGCATTGGTGATGCTGTCCAGCCATCTTATCCTCTGATGACCTCTCCTCCTTCTGCCCTCAATCTTTCCCAGCATCAGGGGCTTTTCCAATGAGTCATCTGTGTGCATCAGATAACCAAAATACTGGAGCTTCAGCATCAGCCCTCCCATTGAATATTCAGGGTTGATTTCCCTTAAGATTGACTGATTTGATCTCCTTGCTGTCCAAGGGACTTTGAGGAGTCTTTTCCAGCACCAGAGTTTGAAGGCATCAGTTCTTAGGAATTCTGCCTTCTTTATGGTCCAGCTCTCACAACCACACGTGACCACTGGGAAGACCATAGCCTTGACTATACGGACTCAGGTCTCCTGCATTGCAGGCAGATTCTTTACCATATGAGCCTCCAGACAAGCCCAAGAAGACTGGAGTGGGTAGCCTATCCCTTCTCCAGGGGAATTTCCTGACCCAGGAATTGAACTGGGGTTCCCTGCATTGCAGGCAGATTCTTTACCAGCTGAGTTACCTGGCAAGCCCATCCCATACATATGATTACTTGAAATACTCCAGGTATCAGGTGGTACAGATGTTGGTTTATTGTGTTCTGAAGTAATTGTCCTGCTGTGAACTCTAGGTTTGGAGGCAAGACCTCATCTGTGTGGGTGAGAATAAAGTGGGATTTACCCTGAAAGGAGCAGGTTTTCCCACAGTCCCTGCCTAGACCTGGGGTAGATTTAAGAATAAGATCAGGACGAGGCCCCACCCAGGGTGGGCCAATTTTCCTTTCATTGGAGTTTAATTGTGGTTTGTGCCTAGATTCCCAGGGGAGCAAAGGTGCCTGGAGGAGGGGAGCTGGCTGGTGTTCCCCCCAGAGACCAGTAGTGGAATGGAGCGGATCACAGAGGCATTAGGGGGTAAAGAGCATGGCTGCATTGGTATGATATTAAATCCCTTTCTGTTGTCCTTGTACCTTAAGTAGAGACTAGCTTGGTTGTCATCTGGAGCCTGAAAAGTTGTGGGGAATTAAAAGAAGACCCTGTTCCACCTCTGGGATGGAGGAGGGGAGGTGGGTATGGATGGTATAAAAGCAGTGAATGCCAGAAGGGCACCCTCAGTCCAGCAGAGCAAGGATCCACAAGAGTCGGTCAGAAGCAGCAAAGAGGGTCTGTGGTGAGGAGGTTGAAAGTGGAGGATTGTGGGTGGGTGCCGTGAGGAGGGACAGCTGAGTAGGTGACCCGGCAACCTAGGGATCTCTTACGACAAGTGGTGGGAGGGTGCAGAGGCTTAGGGCAGCCTGGCAGTGACTACCAGAGGGATGAGATTCCAACACAAAAACTGGGGCGGATCCAGCCATTACCCCACATGACACAACCATGACTGTGGAGGTTGATGGAAATGTGACCCTGCTCTAATTAGAGGCCTGAACATTTGGGTGGCTAAAGCATGTTGCTACAGTTTGTCCTTGTTTGGAATACGCTGCGGGCTGTTTTATAGGGAACTTCAGCTTTGTACACATGCAAGTACAGATAGGATGAGTGTGAGAGTCAAAGGTGCTTGATGTTCATGTAGGAACTATTGTAACAGTTGTAGATAGCACAATTTATTTGGCCAAATGCCTATGAGTGAACTTTTAAAAATTTAGTTATCTAATTTATTTGTCTACACTGGATCTTAGCAGTGGCATGCGAATTCATAGTTGTGGCATGTGGGATCTAGTTCCCTGACCAAGAATAGAACTTGGGCTCCCTGAATTAAGGGCTTGGAGTCTTAGCCACTGGACAACCAGGGAAGTCTATATAAGTGAACTTTTAATGTGGTCCTGAATGTCCAAACATTCCAAACAGTGAATGTCCAAACAGTGAAATAACACTCCCCACATGGAGTCAGATTCCCAGGGTTCAATTCTCAGCTTTAACGCTTACTCGTTTGTGCAATGACTTCACCTCTCTGGTCTCCTATTCCTAAAATGAAAGCGAACATTTCTCAGCTGTGTCCAACTCTTTGCAACCCCACGTACTGTAGCCTGCCAGGCTCCTCCATCCACAGAATTCTCCAGGTCAGAATACTGGAGTGAGTAGCTGTTCCCTTTTCCAGAGGATCTTCCCAACCCAGGGATCGAACCCAGGTCTCCTGCATTGCAGGTGGATTCTTTAGCATCTGAACCAATAGAAATGATAATAATAATATTAATATCTGATCCATATGGTTATTATGCAGATTAAAAGTGTCAGGCCCCAGCACAAAATAAGCACTCCATAAATGTTAACTATATATTACATCTTTTCTCTGTTCTGATTATTTCCTCTGAACAAATTTCTAGGGATGGTATTACCATATCAAAGATTACCTATGTTTTGCATAGTGATAAAAGTTAACTGAATAACCCCCTATAGAATGTACATCAGTTATTCTCACCCACTTAGTATGATGCTTACTTTATACTCTACAACCAACACTAGATAGTATTAAAGCAATGTTTTGTTACTATAGCAGATGAAAAGATCAATATTTTTCTTGATTATTAGTGAGGTTGAGCATCTTTTTCTAATTGTACACTATTTGTTGATCTTTGTATTTTTATACTGTTTATTGTAAAGAAACTTTAAGCATGTAATGAACTCCCAACTGTACAGCTTCAACAGTGATACTCTGAAGCAGATTTCATAATGCATAATTACATAAATGCATAATGATAATTTAATCATACAGTCCTCACTTCTGTCCTGAATGTGTTTGGAGACAAGCCTCTCTTATCTGGGTGTGTCTCCTTAGGAATCTGAGAGATTGTTGTAGGTCTACTTCTGTGACTATAGAAGATCTTTTGGACAGCACCTATTGGAATTTAAAAACATGCAGGAAATAAGGTAAGGGTGAATCGTTTAATGACACCTATTGTTGTTATTATTGTTTAGTTATTATTATTATCTCTAAGTCATGTCTGACCCTTTGCAACCCCATGGACTGCAACCCACCAAGCTTCCCTGTGCGTGGGATTTCCCAGGCAAGAATACTGGAGTGGGTTGCCATTTCCTTTTCCAGAGGATCTTCCTGACCAGAGATCAAACCCATGTCTCCTGCATTGGCAGGTGAATTCTTCTCCACTGAGCCACCAGGGAAGACCAATGACACCTATAGATTGAGCTGATTTTGTACATGAGAATCCGTGGATCTCCCCCAAAATTATTTTACCCACTAGGAATCTGGAGACGTTGAAGTCTTTGGTCAATTGAAAATCAGACACTTGCATCCAACACAGCAGGAAGGGAGCTGCTATCAGGCTATCTTTGCCTCGCTTTTCCCTGGAACCCCTCAGCCCCAGTACCAAGGAAGTTGTGGTTGGACATCCAGAGAGGCCAGCAAAGAGGGAGAACTCAGAGCGTCACTCCCCCTGGCTCAGGGCTCCCCAGGGCACTAATGCTGCTCAGCTGGGATGTCACAGGATGCTCCAGTGGTGGCAGGGCCATCACAGGTGTACCATTAAAGCCTGCAGGGAACCATCATATCAGGTCCTCTTCCTGAAACCTCCCTGCATGGGTGCTAAGTCGTTTGAGTCATGTCCAATTCTTTGCCACGCTATGGACGGTAGTCTGCCAGGCTCCTCTGTCCAGAGGAATCTCCAGGCAAGAATACTGGAGTTGATTGCCGTACCCTCCTCAAGGGTATCTTCCCAACCCAGGGATTGAACCCACATCTCTTTACATCTCCCGCATTGGCAGGCAGGTTCTTTACCACTAGCGTCACCTGGGAAGCCCCAAACCTCCCTAGTTCCCTTTGTTCCCCTGCAGTTACTCGGACAACACCTCATGTATACCTCATTGTTAACACATTTCTCTTGATTGTGTATTCTAATTGTTTAGGTAAATTTCAGTTTGCATAACTGACCTTGTACACTGTAGCTTGCTTTATGAACATTTAATCTATCTGAAATCATTCCTTCTCAGTTCATGGAGATTTATTTCCTTTTTTAGACAAGTGGGCAGGATTCTGTTGTACAGAGAGAAATTGAATCTGATTTCAGGGCTTCCTTGGTGGCTCAGATGGTAATAGACTCTGCCTGCAATGCAGGAGGTGTGGGTTTGATCCCTGGGTCAGGAAGATCCCCTGAGGAAGGGAATGGCCCAGTTCAGTTCAGCTCAGCTCAGTTGTGTCCAACATTTTGTGACCCCATGGACTGCAGCACGCCAGGCTTCCCTGGCCATCACCAACACCTGGAGCTTGCTCAGACTCATGTCCATCAAGTTGGTGATGCCATCTAACCATCTCATCCTCTGTTGTCCCCTTCTCCTCCCACCTTCAACCTTTCCCAGCATCAGGGTCTTTTCCAGTGGGTCAGCTCTTCGCATCAGGTGGCCAAAGTATTGGAGCTTCAGCTTCAGCACCAGTCCTTCCAATGAATGTTCAGGACTGATTTCCTTTAGAATTGATTGGTTTGATCTCCTTGCTGTCCAAGGGACTCTCAAGAGTCTTCTCCAATACCACAGTTCAAAAGCATCAATTAGTCAGTGCTCAGCTTTCTTTATAGTCCAACTCTCACAGACATGCATGACTACTGGAAAAACCATCGCCTTGACTAGATGGACCTTTGTTGGCAAAATAATGTCTCTGCTTTTTAATATGCTGTCTAGGTTGGTCATAGCTTTTCTTCCAAGGAGCAAGTGTCTTTTAATTTCATGACCATAGTCACCATCTGCAGGGATTTTGGAGCCCAAGGAAATAAAGTCTGCCACTGTTTCCATTGTTTTCCCATCTATTTGCCATGAAGTGATGGAACCAGATGCCATGATCTTAGTTTTTTGAATGTTGAGTTTTAAGCCAGCTTTTTCACTCTCCTCTTTCACTTTCATCAAGAGGCTCCTCAGTTCCTCTTTGCTTTCTGCCATAAGGGTGGTGTCATGGCTACCCACTCCAGTATTCTTGTCTGGAGAATTCCATGGATGGACAGAGGAGCCTGGCGGACTGTCTGCGGGGTCAAAGGAGTTGGACACAACTGAGCAACTAACACACACAGATACACACAGGGGAAGATAGTGTTTTCCTAGTCTTTATGTGTGATGCTGGAGAAGGGTCTTGAGAGCCTCTTGGACAGCAAGGAGATCAAGCCAGTCAATCCTAAAGACAACCAACCCTGAACGTTCATTGGAAGGACTGAGGCTGAAACTCCAATACTTTCGCCACCTGATATGAAGAGCTGACTCATTGGAAAAGACCCTGATGCTGGGAAAGTATGCAGAGAGGAGGAGAAGGGGGTGACAGAGGATGAGATGTTTGGATGGCATCACCCACTCAATGGACATGAGTTTTAGTGGACTCTGGGAGATGGTAGAGAAAAGGGAAGCCAGGTGTACTGTAGTCCATGGGGTCACAAAGAGTTGCACACAACGGAGTGACTGAACAACAAAGTCTGTAAGTTCAATGCCATGAGTTCGACCAAGAGGGACCCTCCCAGGGCAGACACCTCCCCTATACCCTCTGCTCTCTCTCCTCTCTGCATGCTTAAATAATAACATCTGATGCATGTTTTCTAAGATATTTTTTTAGAAACTTCCACCTGCCCTGCAGACCTCCTGGTGCCTAAGGATTGATATGTTAACCTCTGTGACACCACCCTGTTCCCTCACCATCAACCAATCAGAGCACTGTGCATGAGCTGATCACAGACCCTGTGACCTTCTCCCTTACTTGGCTTTTTAAAAGGCTTTGCTGAAATCCTTTGGTGAGTTTGGGGTTTCTGAGCATGAGCCACCCATTCTCCTTGTGAGGCGCCTTATAGTAAAGGCTGCAATTTCCCTCACCACCACCTGCAGCCAGGAGATTGGCTTTATGTGGGTAGCAGACTCAAGTGTGATTTGGTAACGTGTGTAGCCTTGTAAAGAGTATGCTTTTGTCCAAGATAGAAAATTTCTGAATTAAAAGACATGTACTTAAAGAAATGAAAGTTCAGACTGCTTAAGTGCTGTCCCAAGAAATAGTACTATTCAGCATTCTTACAGATATTGTAGAGGAGGGATTGTTTCTCCATGGGCATTCCAATCTGTTACTCATTTTCAAAAGTAGCTTATGGGGACCTTGAAAATACTGTTTCAAGACCATTGAAAGGTGAGTTCCTTAAGTTTCTCTATTCAGTCTTCCTTTTAATTTTTATTTTTTAAAATTTTTATTTAGAGGATAATTGCTTTACAATATTGTGTTAGTTTCTGCCATACATCAACATGAATCAGTCATAGGTATACATATGTCTCTTCCTTTTTGAACCTCCCTCCCACCTCCTGTCCCATCCCATCCCTCTAGCTTGTCACAGAGCTCTGTGTTTGATCTTCCTTAGATATATAGTAAATTCCCACTGGTTGTCTGTTTTACATATGATAATTTTATATGTTTCAATGCTACTCTTTCAATTCATTCTTTTTTAATGCAAATTGACGGTGGTCAAGCTGGTGATTATGGTCAGGATGGTGATGATGGCTGTAATGGTGGTTGGATGGGTGTGATCTTCTGTGGAAAATTCATTTTTTTGGAAGAAATGGCAGAGTTCACCTAAAAGCTTCATAATTCCAAATCCTGATTTGCTCACAGTAAGTGTGAAAATATAGTTCTAAACTGAGAAGCAGTATTGCATTCTGTTACAGAGGATATTTACATTGTAATTAGACACAGAATTGGCTAAAAATCTGTGGAAATCAATCTTTTGTGACTGAACAAGGATTTTAAATTTAATTGAAGAAACCCACTTGTCAAAAAGACACTCTTAACAAATCAAATTTAAATTGCATATGAAATCCATACTTTCATGAAATTATTTTGCCAAAGAAGGAAATATGCATGGATCACAATGGCAGAAATTCTACAGCCCAGGTAAACTTTGTCCAGCTTGGTGTGTGTGCTTGGCTATTATTATCAGTTCACTTAAGATAACCTTGGAAAAAAAAATCAGGTCACAAAATAGATGAGACACAGATAAAAAACTTAAAATTTTAATGTTTATTAATGTAGGTCTTCCATTAAAGTAGTTTGTGCTCACAATCAATTCAAGCAACCAAGGGAGGTCTCTGTCCTCCTTATTCAACATTACCCCTCCATCTTCCCTCAGAGGTTACAATCAAGTAAGAAGATCTTATGAGTCAATATTTTGAGGATGATTTAGTTTATTTTATTTGACATTTAGAAAGTGGCAGTGTAATAACTAGAAATATAAAGCAGGCATTACGAAATCAGGAATGCATTGTACCTAGAGATGGCAAAGGCAAAACTTGGTGGACAGAAACAATGAACACCTGCTACAGATCAAAATACCGAGGATCCCAATCCTACTAGTCTGAGATCAGGGCTATGGGCTGCCATCAGGTGCTTAGAGGTGCTCACAACTTTGAATTTAATTATTCCCGTGGGTTTAAACACTTTAAAGGTATGAAGGCTTGAACTGCTCAAAGCAAAAAGAGAAGATACTAAAACAAAGTCCCAACACAGAGTCTAAATCCTACACAGCAGGGTAACAGATCTGGGAGAAGCAGACAAGATTGAATTGAGGGAGGTTGGTCTCTACAACTGCCATATTCTCAGCACCTGCCAAGCGCTGCAGCTACTGATGAAGAAGCAACTCCATCTTTCCCCACTGGATGTCATTGTATACGATGTCCTGCCATCACCCTCAAGAAGTGAAGAATCACTGAAGCCTCAGAGTATGATATACACAACCAAAGAGAAAATTCCTAGGAAGCTCAAGTGGCAGAGAGACCGTGCAGAGCGGACAGATGGATGGAGGCAGTGCTCCCTCTGCCTGCGCAGTGGGAGCAAGCAGACGCCCAGCAGCACCTGCAGACCAGCTCACTCAGTGGCAGCACTGCTTGTGGCAGCAGCACTTCTGCTGGCAGCAGCCCTTCCCACCGCCGCAGCCACACGAGTTGCAGCTGCAGGTGCGGCGGTGGCAGCAGACCACGGGGACGCTGCAGCAGCCCCCGCAGCAGCCGTAGCAGCAGGGGCAGCAGCTGGTGCAGCAGCCCACCCGGTAGCACCTGCAGCTGCTGCAGCCGCCGCAGCCGCCGCCGCTGCAGCCGCCGCAGCCGCCGCCGCAGCCCCCGCCGCAGCCGCCGCCGCAGCCCCCGCCGCAGCCGCCGCAACTTCCACAACCACAGCAGCCCATGGTGTCGGGAGAGAGGATTTGGACTCAGGAGAGGTGAGGAGCGAGACTCAGGAGGAGAGGGAGGTTGGATGCTGCCTTCTGCTGGGGGAGACCCTTATATACTGACCCCTTTTCCTGTTTTTTGGCCCAGTTTCCCTGGAAGAGTCTCACAAGACCTTTTGTTTACTTCCTTCTTGAGTACATGTGCCATGATAACTTGCTATTTTTAGCATAGCAGCCCCATAACTTTGAGTTTTCTGTTGGGAATGAAATGGTTGTGTATCAGATCTTTAGTTCAGAAGTGGAAAAGTGATGGCCAAGGTGCAGGGAAAAAGCAGCCTCAGGGGCTTCAGAGTGTTGCCTGTGTGTCAGACGTGACCATCCTAGAGTTCACATGAGTGAAGAGTTGAAGAGCTCCCACGAGTGCCCCAGAGTTTTCCCATGACGTTGGGCAATGGAAATGGGGGGCTGGGAGAAACCGCTCAATGGTGAGAAGTAAATCAAAGGAGGGCATATTAACATTTCCTTCTCTAGTTTTCAAAAGGTAAACTTAACAAAGAGATGCCAGTTGTCAGTCCAGGGACACCACTGTCCTGGGAGAAGCACAGACCTGCCCAAGCCCAGGTGTCTCTGATGCAGAAGCTGCGGTGTAAGTCTCAAGAGAGACTGACAGTGAGCTCTTTGGAGTTCCTGGACTAGCTGGGCAGGCCTCAATTCTCAAGACGGTCAAGCAAGGGGACTACTCTTTACACCTGCAAGCTACTTGGGGCGAAATTAGGAAACCAGACCCGCAGAGCCAGCTGGATGGAGACCAGTCACTTCAAATAAACATTCCCCTGGGCCATATTTGGATTGAATCGATGGGCTGGCCGCAGGTCTCAAACCCAGAGAGGCACAGGAAAAGGCCAGCCACTGGATGAAATCTTTCTTATTTTTGTTTACCCAATTATTTAACAGACAAATGACAAGGAGGAACTTCCTCCTAGCAGATGTTAGGTGTGGGCTACAAAAAATTATAGTTTTAGCATCTGACATCACACAAGTTTTCTTTTTTTGGCAGGGGCAGGGTAATCTTTAATGAACAGTCAAGTTTTATAAAATAAGAACCTCAGGGAGCCAGGAAAAGCATAGCTGTGTTGTTGTTTTTGTTTTTTTTAAACATAATCACAATAGTAAAAGATGTTTTATCAGTTTTCACAATCAATAGCCAGAACCTCCCCACCCCCCAAAAAAGATAATTACAATTACAAGCCATACTGGGAACATGATTAACTTAACAATATAAAATAATTACATACAGTTTGGGGGGGGGGGGTGGCGTCAAGTCAAGTGATGTGGTAAGTGGAAGTACATATGTGTATATGTTTTCATCCACCCAGCCAGTCTATGTCTTTTGGTTGGTGAATTTAATCCATTTACATTTAAGATAATTATTGATATATATGATCCTATTACTGTTTTCTTAATTGTTTGGGGTTTATTTTCTGCATTTGTTTGGTTTTATTTCTGTCTTTTCCTTCTCTTGTTTCCTGCCTAGACAAGTTCCTTTAGCATTTATTGTAAAGCTGGTTTGGTGGTGCTGAATTCTGTTAACTTTTGCTTGTCTGCAGAGCCTTTCATTTCTCCCTCAAATCTGAAGGAGAGTCTTGCTGGATAGAGTAGTCTTGGTTGTAGGTTCTTCCCTTTCATCACTTTAAGCATATCATGCTATTCCCTTCTGGCTTGTAAAATTTCTGTTGAGAAATCAGCTGATAGCCTGATTAGAGTTCCTTTGTGTGTTGGTGTTTCTCCCTTGTTGCTTTTAATATTTTATCTCTGTCTTTAATTTTTGCCAGTTTGATTACTGTGTGTCTTGGTGTGTTCCTCCTTGGGTTTATTTTTCCTGGGACTCTGTGCTTCCTGGACTTGGTTGACTTTTTCCTTTCCCATGCTCAGGAAGTTTTCAGCTATTATCTCTTCAAATACTTTCTCAGGTCCTTTCTTTCTCTCTTCTCCTCCTAGGACTCCTATAATGTGAATGTTGGTGCTTTTAATGTTGCCTCAGAGGTTTCTTGGGCAGTCTGCATTTCTTTTCATTATTTTTTCTATATTCTGTTCTGGGGCTGTGGTTTACACCATTCTGTCCTTCAGGTCATTTATCCATTCTGCCTCAGTTATTCTGCTATCCATTCCTTTTAGTATTATTCATCTCTGTTTGTTGTTTCTTTATTTGGTTCTTCTAGGTCTTTGGTAAACATTTCTTGCATCTTCTCGATCTTTGCCTCCATTCTTTTTCTGAGATCCAGAATCATCTTCACTATCATTACTCTGAATTCTTTTTCTGAAACGTTGCTTATCTCCACTTTTTCTGGCATTTTATCTTGTCTAGGACATAACTTTCTGCTTTTTCCTCATGATTAACTTTCTGTAATATGGTTTTTGTTTTAGCCACTGTGAAACTATGCTTCTTCTTCTGTCTGCTCTGGATGGATGGGGCTAAGAAGCTGTGTAAGCTTGGTGATGGGAGAGACTGGTGATGGGAAAAACTGGGTCTTGCTCTGGTGGGCAGGGCCTTGCTTGGTAAAGTTTTAATCCAATTATCTGTTGATGGGTGGGGTTCCACTCCTCCCTGGTAGTTGTTTGGCCAGAGGTGACCCAGCCCTGGGGTCTGTGGGCTCTCTGTGCTAGGGTTAATGGTGAACGCCAAGAGGGTTTACACCAAGAGGACCTTCCTGGCCTGACGATGCCTGTGTCCCCATCCCTGTGGTGAGCCCCCTGCCGACCCATGCCTCCACAGGAGGCCCTCCAACACTAACAGGTCGTTTTGGTTCAGTCTCCTGTGGGTTCACTGTTCCTTTCCTCTGGGTTTTGGTGCATGCAAAATTTTGTTTGTGCCCTCTAAGCCTGGAGTCCCTATTTTCCCCAGTCCTCTGGAAGTTCTGTAATCAAATCCCACGGGCTTCAAGATCAGATTCCCTGGGGATTCCCAGTCCCTTTGTTGGATCCCCAGGCTGGGAAGCCTGATGTGGAGTTCAGAACTATCAGAACAGTGCAAGAACTCCTTTGGTATTATTGTTCTCCAGTTTTTGGGTCACCCACATGGAGGGTATGGGATTTGATTTTATCATGATTGTGCCCCTCCTACTGTCTCGCTGCAGCTCCTTCTTTGTCTTTGGACATAGGGTGTTTTTATTTAATGGGTTCCAGTGTCCTCCTGTTGATGGTTGTTCAACAGCTAGTTGCAATTTTGGTGTTTTTGGAGGAGGAGAGGAGTGTGTGTCCTTCTCCTCTGCTATCTTGAACCGGAAACCACACCTGCGTTTTAAGGTGACATGTTAAGGATGCTCTTTCTGTTTGGGGTCTGGTTTTTCACTTATTCTTCCAAGAGGTTTTTGTAACTTAGTGGATAAACATTGAATCTCAGTAGAGAGAAAAACAATCTTTTTTCCTAACCTGCGATGACTAAGAAGCATATGTTAAAAAATGGGACTTTTACCTGACTCCAGATGCAAACTGTCACGGTTATAAAAAATGAGGATAGTTCTTCAATATTTCAGGCATTTATTTAATACAGCAGCTGGCTGTTGAATATGTACAATGGGTCAGGCACTATTCCAGTCCCTGGGGCAAAACATACATACACGTGTAAGTCCTTAGGAGCGCAAAGCTGTTCGAAGTGTGTTCTAATCCAAATATAGCTTTAAGAGACAGGTAATGGTTTAAAATAGCAATGTTAACTGGACACAGTCTCAACAAGGAAGGATGTCAGAGTCTCGTGAGGTCTTTTATAGGAAGTGGGATGAACAACAGGGCACAAACTGTATATTCTTGGCTCAGCTCCCGAAGATGGTATATAAGGGTCCCCCTAGAAGAAGGTGACATTCAACCTCCCTCACATCTTGAGACTCCCTCCTCACCTCTCCTGAGTCCAAGTCCTCTCTACCGACACCATGGGCTGCTGTGGTTGTGGAAGTTGCGGCGGCTGCAGCGGCGGCTGCGGCGGGGGCTGCGGCGGCGGCTGTGGCGGGGGCTGCGGCGGCGGCTGCGGCGGCGGCTGCGGCGGCTGCGGCGGCTGCAGCAGCTGCAGGTGCTACCGGGTGGGCTGCTGCACCAGCTGCTGCCCCTGCTGCTACGGCTGCTGCGGGGGCTGCTGCAGCGTCCCCGTGGTCTGCTGCCACCGCCGCACCTGCAGCTGCAACTCGTGTGGCTGCGGCGGTGGGAAGGGCTGTTGCCAGCAGAAGGGCTGCTGCCAGCAGAAGTGCTGCTGCCACAAGCAGTGCTGCCACTGAGTGAGCTGGTCTGCAGGTGCTGCTGGGCGTCTGCTTGCTCCCACTGCTGAGACTTCATCCATCCATCTGTACTGTGCTCTCTCTTTGGAACCTGGGCTTTATGGCACTTCCCTCTGGTTCGCATGCTCTGACTTTAAGTATCTTTTTCCATTTTTTAATTTAGTCACACATGGATATTTTATTCAAAGTCATCCAAGAAAAATGATGGAGGGCATTTTGCTTACTAAGCTCAGCAAAATGAGGTAATGATTCTCACTTTTTTTGTGAACTTCTTTTCTGTCTTTGCCTTGCCTTCTTGTTTTTTACCATAAATATCTGTTCTTCCTGTGGCCATAGAGTTTTTTCTAGATGATGTCATTAAAATGTCTTAATAAAATACAAAAATAAATTCTGAACATTTGCTCTTGTTTTATTCTTAGAGATACTCTTATTAAACTGGTATTAATTATAGTTTCCCATGGCTTGGGGTTGTCAGGGATACACAAATAATTATGCCCTGGTGTGGTTTACAATTTTATTTACTCTACCATCCAGCCATACACAAATAGCCATGAATGCAAGACAGAATAACAATAAACATACCAGGAGACCATGATGTCATGCATCATGGCAGTAGGAACTCCTCATTGTTGGCTGAGAAAAGGGTGTAACGAGTAGAGAAAGAGATGACATTTTGAGCTGTTTTGAAGAATTAGTAAGACTGTGACAAGTGGAGATAGTTGGAGGCAGACATTCTGAAGGAGGGCGAACAAGTGAGGGATGGAAAAGTTCAAAGCACATATGGAAACCAGCAAGCCATGCGTTTCACCTAAGTACAGAGCATATCAATATAAATAGTTAGAAATAAGCACCAAAAAGACACTAAGTCTATCGTTCACAATGACACCGGTGACCAGCACACACATTGCCCTTAAAATCCAGGCACTTTTCTAACAATGCACCTGTTTTGAAAGAAGCACTATTACAACGCCCTCTGCACAGAGAGGTTAAGTAACTTGCTTAAAGCACACGGCTGCAGCCGGTGGAGCTCTGACACGCAACAATGCTGCTGGCCAGTGAAGGTTTTCAAGAAGGAACTTGGTGCAGCCACCTGTACCACAATCGGAGAACTAAAGTTCCATCAGTGTTCCTGGGACAAGCAATAAGAACCGAAACAATGGCAGGGTAGCATATTTATGGGCAAATACAAAACCCAGCAAATGTCTATGATGCCTGCAATTACAGAATAGGCAAGGTGGGACGACAATGATTGCTGTGGACTGAACTGTATCCCCTAAACTCACGCTGTTGTTGCTCTTCAGTGTTTCAGTGGTGCCTGACTCTTTCTGACCCCATGGACTGCAGCACACTGGGCTTCCCTGTCCTTCTGTGTCTCCTGGGGTTTGCTCAAACTCATGTCCATTGAAGTCGGTGATGCCGTCCAACCTACTGATCCTCTTTCACCCTCTTTTCTTCCTGCCCTCAATCTTTCCCAGCATAAGGATCTTTTCTAATGATCCTTGGAATCCTTGGTCAGGTCTTCGCATCAGTTGGCCAAAGTATTGGAGCTTCAGCATCAGTCCTTCCAGTGAATATTCAGAGTTGGTTTCCCTTAGAATTGACTGGTTGGATCTCCATGCTGTCCATGTGTCGGGAGCCGCCGGGGTGCGCCCAAACCGTCCTTTTTTGGGCATCCACAGTGCGCCCAAACTGTGACCTTGTCACAGGACGAGAGAGGAACCTGCAAGGCAGCTCTTCCTCACACGGGGCTGCCCCGGGGGCCCAATATGTCCCCTCGGGAGCCGCTGGGACTAGAAAGGAATCGGCGAGGCAGCTCTTCCCCTTGAGGTTGTCCTCGGGACAAGGTCACGGGACCAGAAAGGAATCTGCAAGGCAGCTCTTCCCCTAGAGGTTGTCCCGGGGGCCCGGTATGTCCCTTTCTTCCTTCTGTCTTACTGTTGTTGGGCTTTCTATTAATTTTTGGAAATATATAGTAATAAGGCCTCCCTGGAAAAGTCCAAGCCTTTTTGGAAATAGATAGCATATTAAAAAGCAGAGACATTACTTTGCCAACAAAGGTCCGTCTAGTCAAGGCTATGGTTTTTCCAGTGGTCATCTATGGATGTGAGAGTTGGACTGTGAGGAAAGCTGAGTACTGAAGAATTGATGCTTTTGAACTGTGGTGTTGGAGAAGACTCTTGAGAGTCCCTTGGACTGCAAGGAGATCCAAGCAGTCCATCCTAAAGGAGATTAGTCCTGAGTGTTCATTGGAAGGACTGATGCTGAAACTGAAACTCCAATACTTTGGCCACCTCATGTGAAGAGTTGACTCATTGTAAAAGACCCTGATGCTGGGAGGGATTGGGGGCAGGAGGAGAAGGGGACGACAGAGGATGAGATGGCTGGATGGCATCACCGACTCGATGGGCATGAGTTTGAGTAAACTCCAGGAGTTTGTGATGGACAGGGAGGCCTGGCGTGCTGTCAGTCATGGGGTCGCAAAGAGTCGGAAATGACTGAGTGACTGAACTGAACTGAACTGAACATGATTGCTCTGGCTCAGGACACGACCATAAACATCAAGTCAGAAAAGAAAAGGCCACAGGTATAGTTTGGCTGCTTGCTTGAAAAATTATAATGTTCTAGAATAGAAAAGAGTAGAGGCATTTAGATTTAGAAATAGTTTAGTGCTTTAGTTTACTTGCTCCGTGGTGAAAGGGTTTTCACTATTGCTATTTTCTTGCTGCTATTTGTTCATTGTTTCCCTTTCTTTAAACAACATGGGATATTATGGGTATTTTTGTAAAATTAGAAAATGGGGTACATAGGATTTCAATAGAAGATTTATATTAACCAGCTTCACTGCCATTATCTCACTATTAATAGAGGTGTTTTGCTGCTGTAGAGGTGTTTTTGCTGTTTAATAGTTAATCTTGTAAATTGAGATTTTGTGGTTTCAGGTAAAGAAAAATATCAGGTTTTTCTCATGGTACTATTCTCAGAAATGTCAAACATGTTACTGTGACCCTTCCCATGTATTGTTTTATTGTCCAAATAATTTACACTATACCTGAGATTTGTGGAACATTGTTTTTGTTAGAGTGAGAATGTTAGGCCATTGAGGCAAGAAGACTATGTACAGGACATTTAAGAATAAACCCTGTAATCAGAAACATTCTAGATGAATGCATAGGGGAAAAACATGGGGGAAAAATATTGATGGAAGCACAAACCAATATCTGATGTAATATGTGGTGACTTAAGGGGGAGGTAACGTTCACTCTATAAAAACTGAGCTATCCTAAAAATAAAAAAAAGCTACCTCAAAAAAAAAAAAAAAAAAAAAAAGCTACCTCTTCTACACAACCTTCTGTGTGTGTGTCTGTCTGTCTGTCTTCCTCGCCAATGCCACTCATCCCTTGGGTATTCCTGGTCCTGCCGGGGCTGGACCATGGCATCCGTGGGACAGTTGAGAGTCTTCTCCAACACCATAGTTTGAAAGCATCAGTTCTTTGGTGCTTAACCTTCTTTATGGTCCATTCTCACATCCACGCATGACTACTGGAAAGGCCATAGCTTTGACTACATGGACCTTTGTCAGTAAAATGATATCTCTGCTTTTTAATATATTGTCTAGATTTGTCACAGCTTTTCTTCCAAGGAGCAAGTGTCTTTTAATTTCATGGCTGCAGTCACCATCTGCAGTGATTTTGGAGCTCAAGAAAATAAAATCTGTTACTGTTTCCATGTTTTCCCCATCTATTTGCCATGAAGTGATGGGACCAGATGCCATGGACTTAGTTTTTTGAATGCTGAGTTTCAAGCCAGCCTTTTCACTCTCTTCTTTCACCTTCCTCAAGAGGCTCTTTAGTTCCTCTTTGCTTCCTGCCATTAGAGTGGTATCATCTGCATATCTGTGGTTGTAGATATTTCTCCTGGCAATCTTGATTCCAGCCTGTGATTCATCCAGCCTGGCATTTTTCATGATGTACTCTGCATAGAAGTTAAATAAACAAGGTGACAACATACAGACGCCCTTGCAGACTCCCTTCCCAATTTTGAAACAGTCAGTTGTTCCATGTAAGGCTCTAACTGGTGCTTCTTGCCCTGCATACAGGTTTCTCAGGAGACAGGTAAGGTAGTCTGGTATTTCCATCTCATGAAGAATTTTCCACAGTATGTTGTGATCCATACAGTCAAAAGCTTTAGCGTAGTCAGTGAAGCAGAAGTAGATGTTTTTCTGGAATTCTCATGTTTTTTTTCTATGAGCCGATGGATGTTGACAATTTGATCTCTGGTTCCTCTGCCTTTTCTAAACTCAGTCTGTACGTCTGGAAGTTTTTGGTTCATGTACTGTCGAGGCCTAACTTGAAGGATTTTGAGCATTACCTCACTAGCATGTGAAATGAGCACAACTGTACGGTAGTTTGAAGATTCTTTGGCGTTGCATTTCATTGGGATTGTAATGAAAACTGATGATTTCCATTTCCCAGTTTTCTCTGTCTCCAAGGGAAACAGAGACTCTTGGGGGTACCACAAGGTACAAAACCTTGTGTGTACCAGGACCCAGGGAAAAGGACCAGTGACCACACAGGAGACTGAGCTAGACCTGCCTATGAGTGTTTAAGGGTCTCCTGCAGAGTTGTGGTCAGCAGTGGCCTGCTGCAGAGACAGGAGCATAGGCAGCAGTAGTCCTGAGAGGCGTGTTGGTATAAGGCCTTTTGGAGATGCCAGCAACCCTATCACAGAGTCATAGACTCCAAGACTGGGTCAGTTCAGTTCAGTTCAGCTCAGTGACTCAGTCATGTCCAACTCTTTGTAACTCCATGGATTGAAGCACGCCAGGCCTCCTTGTCCATCACCAACTCCCGGAGTTTACTCAAACTTATGTCCATTGAGTCAGTGATGCCATCCAGCCGTCTCATCCTCTGTCGTCCTCTTCTCCTCTCGCCTTCAATCTTTCCCAGCATCAGGGTCTTTTCGAATGAGTCAGTCATTTGCATCAGGTGGCCAAAGTATTGGAGCTTCAGCTTCAGCATCAGTCCTTTCAGTTAATATTCAGGACTGATTTCCTTCAGGGTGGAATGGTTGGATCTCCTTGTAGTCCAAGGGACTCTCAAGAGTCTTCTTCAACACCACAGTTCAAAAGCATCAATTCTTCAGTGCTCAGCTTTCCTTATAGTCCAACTCTCATATACATACATGACTGCTGGAAAAACCATAGCCTTGACTAGATGGACCTTTGTTGGCAAAGTAATGTCTCTGCTTTTTAATATGCTGTCTAGGTTGGTCATAACTTTTCTTCCAAGGAGCAAGTGTCTTTTAATTTCATGGCTGCTGTCACCATCTGCAGTGATTTTGGAGCCCCCAAAATAAAATCTCTCACTGTTTCCACTGTTTCCCCATCTATTTGCCATGAAGTGATGGGACCAGATATCATGATCTTAGTTTTCTGAATGTTGAGTTTTAAGCCAACTTTTTACTCTACTCTTTCACTTTCATCAAGAGGCTTTTAAGTTCTTCTTTGCTTTCTGCCATAAGAGTGGTGTCATCTGCATATCTAAGGTTATTGATATTTCTCCCAACAATCTTGATTCCAGTTTGTGCTTCATCCAGCCCAGCGTTTCTCATGATGTCCTCTGCATATAAGTTAAATAAGCAGGGTGACAATATACAGCCTTGATGTACTCCTTTCCCAATTTGAAAGACTGGGTCACCTCAGGCCAAAAAAGTAACTGAGGGAGCACAGCCCCACCCATCAGCAGACAGTTGGATTAAAAATTTCCTGAGTGTGGTCCTGCCCACCAAAGCGAGACCCAGTTTTCCCCATAGCAAGCCCCTCCCATCAGTAAGCTTGCATAAACCTCTTATCCTTATCCATCAGAGGGCAGACAGAAGAAGCAAGAACTCTAAACCCACAGCCTCGAGAACGAAAACCACAATCACAGAAAGCTAAACTCACATGCTGAAGCCTCAACCCCCATATTTGGAGATGGGGTCTTTGGGAGTTAATTACAGTTGGATGAGGTCCTGGAGGTGTGGGTCTCATGCTGGGATTAGTGCTCTCACAAGAGGAAGAGACACCAGAGCCGTTTGTCTGCCACACGAAGACACAGTGAGAAGATGGCTTTCTATGAACTGGAAGAAAGCTCTCACCAGAACCCGACCAGACTGGCGTCCTGCTCTCTGACATCCTGCCTCCAGAACTGTGAGAAAATAAATCTGCTGTGTAAGGCTATGGTACTCTGTCACCACAGCTGATGACTGCTAGAGTGATGGAACAGCATAGGATGGCCTCTATTCTTTTCTGAGAGGTCTGGAACACTGTACAAGGGAGCCCATTTAAAAATTATATTAAATACAGGAAACAACCAGGCGAGAGATGGACAATTTCCTTTAAGGTTGTTGGTTTCACTCAATGAGACATAGAGGTAAATGCAGTTGATAGCAGCCTATTAATAAAAGAGCAGTCCAACAAATTACAAATTAAATTCTCTCATAAATCATTCTGATCCTATTTATAGTGTATTTTTTATATTCCTGTGGTGTGAGTATTCTGAGAAGAAGCAGGTATATTTAATTTGCTGTATTGGCTAAACTTAAAAGATCTGGGTTTAAAAAAAAACAAACATTGTTTCGGTCTGCTTATCTAATGGTGATCTTTTGCCTTCATTTCTAGAAGGAATATTAGATTCAGATTGGAGACCCCAAATATAGTTTGTATAGATCTTCCCAACCCAGGGCTCGAACCCAGGTCTTCCTCTGACCTCTAGAAGTGTGGAACAATACATTTCTGTTGTTTCCACTCACCCAATCTGTGGAACTTTGTTACAGAAATCTTAGGAAATTAACACAGGGGTTAAGTATCCTGCATTTGAGTGGTACATAAAGACCTGCTATTGGTTTCTTCCATTTGGTTCTACATCTGGCACTTTTCTGAGCTCTCTTACTAGATCTAATGATTTATCAGTTGGTTCTATTAATATTTCTAGGTATCCAGGTCTTGTTTCTGACAGTAACTAGAATATAGCCAAAGTCTCTTCATTAAATATAATATTTTTTGTATGTTACCAGGAAATTTCTAGGCAGTAAGTGATATTCTTTATATTCTCAAAGACAAAAAACAGCTTTCAAATTTTATAAGAAATTTTCTTTATAAGTTAAGGTAGTCTTCTCAATTTTCTCCTTCAGCATAGTGAATTAGCAAATTTTATAAGTGAATTGTTTCTACACATTCCTTTTCTGGAAAAATCCTTAGTTTGGAATCCATATGACATTTGTCTCAAAAAATAATGCAGCCAGTTTTCACTCCTTTTTTCCATTTTCTAACACAGATTCATAAGGAAGGAATTAAGTATTTTAAAGAATTTGGAAAGTTTATCTAAGAGGGGTTTGAAAACACATGTATTTGTTTAACCTTTTCAAAAAGTCCAAAGTAAATGAAAAGTGAAAAACTTGATTCCCAGTAGAAAGAAAGAGGGAACAGAAGTCACACTTTTCTAAGTGTACCTTGTTTTGTGCATTTGACTTTGGAAGCATGTGAATATTTTACATAATTATTCAACACAATTCACATTTGAAAAACCCATAAAAACTGAAAATAAAATGAAACAGATGAGCTTCAATGTGAACTAAGTAGGCAGCGTAACCACAAAGGAATCATTTCAAACAACTTTAAAGCATAATAATTTGACCTGTACGTCTCTAGTGAAATACACACTAAGGACAAAAGAACTACAAAAGTGGACGAAAGAACTAAAAAAAACAGACAAAGCTGGTGTTTGGTGACCCAATTTTTGGTGGTTGTTTGGTATTATTAGACTGAGACTGTTGTGTATATGCTATGGGGTAAAACAAGTGAGCACTTGTGTTGCTGTTAACTGGTGAATGGGATTTTGGCATAGAAGGAAAGAGGATGTGAGCTAAGTACAGTTGGCAAAGCCTCTGTAGTCTTGATTTTGAATGAGAACTATTTATATGAACTAACAGGGTATTTAAAATTTCCTACTCTGTCTACTGAGAAGATCTAGAAAACACTGCTCAGCCTACTAGCAATGACTACGCCTAGGGTGTAGATTGTGGTCCCTAAATACCATTTACTTCATAAAAAGCTGTTGAGACAACTTAGAAACCAACTTAGAGGGGTTCCCAGTGGCCAAATATAAGACAGTTTGAGTATCACTAAAAATGTTATGGCAATGAATTGCAATATTATGTTAAATGAAAAATTTATCTAGGCATAAAATTGTGGATTCAAAGAGTTTTTATTTCAAAAATTTAAAACATTACTTTATTGTATTTTTGGTACCAGTGTTGCTATTTAAAAGTATGATGTCAATTTCACTGTTTGGTGTGGTGTGGTGTGTGTGTGTGTGTGTGTGTGTGTGTGCTATCACCACAATAATGAAGGTCTTAGCCAATTCTACGCTTCTCTAGTAGCTCAGATGGTAGAGCATCTGTGTGCAATGCAGGAGACCTGGGTTCAATCCCTGGGCTGGGAAGATCCCCTGGAGAAAGAAATGGCAACCCACTCCAGTATTCTTGCCTGGAGAATTCCATGGACAGAGGAGCCTGGTGGGCTACAGCCCATGGGGTTGCAAAGAGTCAGACACAACTGAGAGACTAACACACACATAGTCAATTCTACTAATGCAAGGAAAAAAAAAATGAGAGGGATAAGGATCAAAATGGAAAAATCAAATCATCATTATTTGTAGATGATATAATCACAGTGAACCTCCAATCCCTGAATAAGATGGAAATGCTCCTGGAAAGTGACATAAAAAATCAGTAATGTTTTATACACTAACAACAACTAACAAAAATGTAACAAGGGTAGGACATGCATGAGTGCTCAGTTACTCAGTCATGTCTGACTTTTTTGTGACCCCACAGATCGTAGCCTGCCAGGCTCCTCTGTCCATGGAATTTTCAAGGCAAAAATACTGGAATGGGCTGACATTTCCTACTGCAGGGGATCTTCCCAACCCGGGGACTGAACTTACTCGTGTCTCTTGCATCTCCTGAACTGGCAGGAGGATTCTTTACCACCTGAGAAGCCCAGGGTAAGGACATGTTTTACTATTCTAACAAAAGCTATAAGCATCTAAGAATAAATTTAGAGAAGATGTGGAATACAATTATTGAGAAAAAAATAACAAAATATTTAAAGGGCATACAAGAAAATCTGAACTAATGAAGGCATATGCAAGGATCACAGATGGAAAGAGGGTGGCTTTGTCAGGATTTCTGTTTCCTTTCAAACAAACATATCAGTTTAATGTAATTCTAAAACAAAACTTGAAAAAAATTTTAAAGGGTAAATGTAAAACTCAACCAAATATATTTTTTGAAGTGCCTAGAACCTAACAGATAAAAGTAAATAAACAATACAAATGGAGCATTTACATAAAAGGAAGTTCAAATAAATTATTTCAAATAACTTCCAATCTTAAGGAAATTCAAGTTAAAACTACAATGATATGCCATAACCTCTCAGATTAGGGAGTGTACATGTGGGTGGGAGAGAAAGGAGATATTCCAGTTAGTAAAGATTCAAGGAAACAGTAGCTATCATACACTGTTGGAAGTATAAATTGATAACACCCCATTTTGGAAAGCAACTTGGCAGTATCTTTTTGCTTGTGCATACAGTCCAAATCAGCAATTAAATTTTTAAGTTCATGTTTCAAAATAACTTCTAAATTTATACAAGAAAATATGTACAGAGGTATTTATTGCAGCATTATGTACAATGGCACAATTTGAATGAAAAATTCCTAAATGAATAAATTCCAGTAGTCATGTATAGATGTGAGAACTGGATGTAAAGAAGACTCAGTGCTTTCAAACTGTGGTGTTGAAGACTCTTGAGAGTCTCTTGGACTGCAAGGAGATCTAACCAGTCCATCCTAAAGGAAATCAACCCTGACTATTCATTGGAAAGACTGATGCTGAAGCTGAAGCGCCAATACTTTGGCCCCCTGATGCAAAGAACTGACTCATTGGAAAAGATCCTGATGCTGGGAAAGATCGAAGGCAGGAGAAGGGATGAGACAGAAGATGAGACGATTGGATGGCATCACCAACTCAATGGACATGAGTCTGAGCAAACTCGGGGAGATAAGGACAGGGAGGCCTGGAATGCTCAGTTCACGGGGTCACAAGGAGTCACACTCGACTGAGTGCTGGAACAACAGCAATATTTTCATGCTATAGATTATTATATAACAGTTATAAATACAGATTATGTATTAAATTATATCCTGACAAATCTATCATAAGTTGAAGATATAAAAAATTGGAATAAATTTGATGCCCCTAACTTACTGAACATCATAGCTTACCTAGCTTATCTTAAACATGCTCATAACTCTTAATTAGCCTACAGCTGGACAAACACAAAGCCTATTGTATAATAAAGTGTTAACTATCCCATGTAATGTTTTTGAACTGTGGTGTTGGAGAAGACTTTTGAGAGTCCCTTGGACAGCAAGGAGATCCAACCAGTCCATCCTAAAGATTCATTGGAAGGACTGATGCTGAAGCTGAAACTCCAATATGTTGGCCACCTGATGCAAAGAACTGACTCATTTGAAAAGACCCTGATGCTGGGAAAGATTGAAGGTGGGAGGAGAAGGGGACGACAGAGAACAAGATGGTTGGATGGCATCACTGACTCAGTGGACTTGAGTTTGAGTAAACTCAGGGAGTTGGTGATGGACAGGGAGGCCTGGTGTGCTGCAGTCCATGGGGTTGCAAAGAGTCAAACACAACTGAGCAACTGAATTGAACTGAATTAATCCCATGTAATTGATTGACTACTATACTGAACATGGAAAATAGAATGGTTGTGTGTATGGCTGACTGGGAGCTAGAGCTGGATACTACACAAGCGCACTGAAGGAAAAAAGCATAGATCAAAATTAAAATACATTTTCTACTATATACATATTGCTTTCCCACCATCCTAAAGTCAGAAAATTATAAATCAAACCATTGTAAGTTGAGTACCGCCTGTGGTCAACTGAGTCAATAAGGATACTGATCTTAGAAACAATGAGTAAATGAAACAAGATGTAGCATTATACAATTTGTATAAATTTAAATAGCATCAAGACCTTCCTCAATATTACTATACTTGATATGGATACATATACACACTATAAAATTATTTCAAAAAAGATATTTAAAAAATGAGAAAGAGAGCAACTTTATGATTGTCTTTGGGGATCATGATGGAATCAGTTAGTCTGGTTTATTGAGACAGGGTTACACTCTAGTGCCCCTAAGTGCAAAAGTCATTTTCTGAATAAACTTCTAAAAACTTTGCACAAGTACATACCTTAAACATTAAGGATGAAGTGTTAAATGGGTTTCATAACTCTCACTGCCTGATTTTGATTGGAAGGAAGCCTTAAGTCAACTTTTTATCGTCTCTAGTGGTGAGTAGCACAGAAGAATGTATATTTCTCAGTATTAATCTCTCCTCGTAGCTTTGATTTACACACCTATATTTTCTCTTTGCCATTACCTTTTCAACTCTTTGTCTTCTGTGTGTTTTTTGAAAGCCATCTCAAGTCCTCTATGAAATGAAGTGTAACATAAATAAGCAGAAAAGAAAATAAGCAAAAGCCATCTGCACTCCAGCCAAGAAAGTGGTTTTGTTTTCTTTGCTGTTACTGCTGATCCACCCTGAGATTTTTTTTTTCCCTCAGGAAAAGCACATACTTTATGAAAAACCTTTCTCTATGCCCATTTCCCTCAAACTTCCACCTATTTTATTTTGATGCATAGTGAAAAAATGGGTCCAATAATTCTTCAAGACAGTAAATTGTGTATAATGCCAGAGAGAAGTAGCCTAGGTGAGACGGGAAGAGATGACTGAACCACTAATGATTTCCTCTCATTTTCAGAGGTAGATCTTCATACTCACACCTCTGTTTGTGGACATTCAGATGTGTTGTGTTCTCGATGGTCTATGTCAATTATTCTTCAACGTAGATGTTTTTTTCCACATACTATAAGAACTGTTCTTCTTCTCTTGCACCACTTTCCCATCCCTCAAGGTCATGCTTGCCAACAAAAACTTTGAGAAAAATAGTTTGACTGAATTCCCCCCAAGACACACCATAGCCTCTAGTTTTGAAATCTAGTTGGAGGTTTAACCATCTGCCTCTTGTCTTCCTACCCTATGACCTGTCTCAAAACTACAAATTACAACTTTGTAATATTTTCTCATATCGTTTGTACAAGTGCTGCTTTTGGAGCTATTGATCCCAAATTTCAAGATACTTTATTAAGACCTCATAGCATCCCCTCCCACTTCTTTTTTTTGGATGAGACTCACTCCTGACTTTACCTTATATTTTCTTTCCTAGTTATTCCTTCATTCTCATTTCTATACTTGAAAAAAAATCTTGTGGAATAAAGTGGCACTTGACTAATAAAAAGACAAGTGTTAGAAAAATATATACTTCAAAATTTCACAGTAGACAAAAATAACTTTTCTGGTAGTTTTTTTGGTAATAAAACATAAAGTTTTGTTACCCTAGGAAAAACAGTTTATTCCTTGTATGTCTTCACACATTGTCCATGTACATTCTCCATTCATGGGACAACTTTCTTTTTGCTGGATATTTTTTTGACTAAGACTGTAATAACAGGTCTTCCCTAGGGTGGCTCAGTGGTAAAGAACCCACCTGCCAATGCAGGAGACACAGGTTTGATCCCTAGGTCAGGAAGATCCCCTGGAGAAGTAAATGGCAACCCACTTCAGTATTCTTACTTGGGAAATCCCATGGACAGAGGAGCCTGGTGGGCTACAGTCCATGAGGTCACAAAGAGTTGGACACAACTTAGCGACTCAGTAATGACAATGATGTTTGGAAAAGCAGGAATCAAGAGCTAAGATCGATGTTGCATAATGATCTCATCTTTATGGTTAAGGTCTAAGGAAAATAAAGATGAACAAATGGAAAAGGAGTAAAGGAGCTGCTTACATTTAGCAAATCATACAGACCATTGGCTTTCTGGAGTATAAGACGTGGGTGCCTCCGTGTGCATCAATATATGCTTGATTGTTGGACTACATCCCAATGATGCTAATGCATGAGGGGCAGTTGGCTGGCATCTAGAACATGGATTTTGAAGGGTTGGCCTGAGCAATTGGTGAAGAAGGTTATGGTTGGTCTTGGTGTCTTCAACTGTCCCCATTTCATGCCTTAGGTTAATGGGGGCGTTCGAGACGGAGGGCTCATGTTTTCATCTGCGTCCAGTGACCCACATGTTCCCTTTCTTTTCCAAAACCTACACCCAGGAACCTTTTGATAGCAGAACTAAAAGCTGTGTGAATCCATGAAAGGTGACAGGTCCCAGGTATGTTTTCATGTCACACTTTAAACTGGGAACAGCTTGCTTTTGAAGGATCATCAGCCACAGTTACTCTCTGGGGCTGGAGCACTTTTGTGATGGTCTGCACGCAAGTTTTGGCCTAGGGGAGAAAGCTGGCCGCAGAGACAGCACTGAGGCTATTCATTTGCTGGAATGACAATTGTGCAAAATAAGGGTGAACGGCACACTTTGGTAGTCATCCAACTTTTTAGCAGGCAGCACGGGAGAGTAAAGTGCCAGGCCAGGAAAGGGTGAAGTTTCATAACTGGCTGTAAAACATCAGAAAATAGCTTCATAAATGATTAACACAGTTGAGAGCTACTGTTCTCTGTTCTCAAAAGAACATAAGGCATTTTACTGAATATGTGTGAGTAGGTGTTTCTGCGAGCATTTAAAACAAAACCTTGGAACTTCCCTGGTGGTCCAGTGGTTAAGACTTCCCTTTCCAATGCAGAGGGTATGGGTCCGATCCCTGGTGGGGAGAGCTAAGATCCTACATGCCTTGTGGCTAAAAAACAACAACACCACCATGAACAGAAGTAATATTGTAACAAAATCAATAAAGGCTTTAAAAATGGTCCACATCATGTAGAAGAGCCTTTGTTTTCTTCTCTTGCACTTAGCCCCTTGCATCCTACCTATTTCTAGGTGAACTTACTGCAGTGGGATTGGCAGGGCACATACGTATGTGTGTGGACAGTATCTTAGATAAAATGTCACATACGTCACATAGATAAAAGCAAGTCATGAGTAAACATGATATCCTCCCCTCACCCCATAGTTTTTGAGTTTACTTGCCAGTTCTGAGGGCAGAGAATGAAAGAAGTTCAGAAAAACAAAATCAATTTATACTTGGAGGACAGGGAGGATGAGCAAAGAAAATAGGTGGCTCCTGAGAGAAGAAAGCCCAAACTGAGTTCTTTGGGAATTTGGGGGGAGTTTTGAGAGATGAGGGAGACAGGAGAAGTTTGGTCACACTCTGATGTAGACCGCACTGGAAGATGAAGATTTTTGGAAGTATTTCTCTGACTTTTTTTTTATTGGCTGAGCCAGGTCTTCCTTAAGGCATGCGGGATCTTCATTGCAGAATGAGAACTCTTAGTTGCTGCGAGTAGGATCTAGTCCCCTAACCAGGGATCAAACCTGGGCATTGGGAACATGGAGTCTTAGCCACTGGTCTGTCAGGGAAGTTCCTTTCTGGCTTCTTTAATTCATCTCCCACTTTGAAATTTGCTAAGAGATTGCAGTGAAGAGTCACTTTCTTTTTCAATATGAAGTGTCATATTTTTCTGGATAACTGTAATTCTGTAGTGAAATGGACCACAAGGCAATTCAGCTTTTCAGAGGGTTTACGTCTGTCTATCCACCCCTCTAATTCAGCATATGTTAATTTTACATTGCAGTAGTAGATTGTCCAATCCAGAACAGGACAAAGTGAAAAAATAAAAGTGCCTCCGGGTTCTAGAGTAGGAAAGGGCTGGCCTCTCTCCATCTCCACCTGCTTGCTTTCAGTTCTCTTGTCTTCACTTGGCCTCTTTCTTTCTTGAAAGGGGAGTCAAAAGAAACTCATGGTTCCCTAGAGTTGGCCCAGAACCCTGGTGGGCCTTCATAAACTGGGCTGAGGTGGTCAGACTTTACCCTCTGGGCATCGGTGAACCAGATAAGACTTTGAAACAGGGGAGTGGTGTGATTAGAGCTGCTCTCAAGTTCCCTGTGATGAGGAAATAAAAAAATTATAAAGTGTTTGACCAAGCAGTTTATGGAGGGCAGAAGGAAGGAGGGGAGGGGAGAGGGGGTAATTACAGTCGACCAGGAAAATTTGCAAATAACTTAGAAAATGTGAAACTCCCAAGATAGAATTAAGTGGCTCTTGTGAAATGGACTCTCTCCTATTCATGTTTAAACATGAAACATTAATCTCAGCAGACACCTCAACAGAAAATTAAGATTCAACAGTTATTTATTACTGAGCATTTACCATGGGATTTCTGAGCACTTTTCACATATTAGCTCATATAATCCACACAAGGATTTGATGAAGCCGATTCTGTCTTAGGTCCATCTTTCAGAAAAAAGAAAAAGAAAAACTGAGGTACAGAGGCGCATTAACTGATTTATCCAGGGAGTCATTTAACTCTCTGTAGTGGTTGGCCGAGCTTGTCGTTCCATTTAGGTGGCTTGGCCCCGGATGCTGAAGCTGAAACTCCAATACTTTGGGCTCCTGATGTGAAGAATTGACTCATTGGAAAAGACCCTGATGCTGGGAAAGATTGAGGGCTGGAGAAGGGGACAACAGAGGATGAGATGGTTGGATGGCATCACCGACTCGATGGACATGAGTTTGAGTAAGCTCCGGGAGTTGGTGATGGACAGGGAGGCCTGGCGTGCTGCAGTCCATGGGGTCGCAAAGAGTCGGACACGACTGAGCGACTGAACGGAACTGGCCCCTAAGCGGCTCTCAAACACAGCCCTGTGCTGCCACCTGATGGTCGCAGTCGGGCAGTGCATCAGTAGAAGTGTGTCCTGGCGGGTCCACGCGGGGACGTCAGAGCAGACTCCCTGGAGGACGTGACCTCAAAGCAGAAATGAGGGAGGTTAGGCTGGAAAGCATTTCAGGCAGAGACAGCAGCACGCTGCAAGGCACAAAGGCTACAGTCAGGGCGCCGTTCGTGGGGGAACGTGACCAATCTGCCCGTCTTTCCGTTTTCTTTTGGGAGAAGATCCTCGTGTATTTCTAGAACGGGAAAAGGAAACAGGCCCTCGCACCGGGCCTCAGAATTTCCCGACAAGTTTGGGGTGCCGCGGTCACGAGTGCCCAGAAGGTCGTTTTGGAAAACGTGCACATGATCGTGGAGAGAAAGGACCCAGTCTTCGTGCTGCAGAGTTTCATCAGGTGGAAAACCAGGGATGCGAAGGGATGGGGCTCAACCTTGCCCCCCAGACTTCCCATCCCACCCCCAACCCCCACCCTCACCCCGTCTTTTGTCTCCCGACGCTCCTCAGCCCCGGCGACACACGCTCCATTTCTCCTGATCCCTCGGAGGAGTGTAGAGCGCGGTGGGCTACCGCGGGGCTGCCAGAGATGACCTCGCCTTGAGTCCATGTACTGCCATCATGAAAACTCCAAGAAGTTATTTCAGGCCAACTCGTTTGGGCACATGGGTCGGTAGCCTTGTAAGAGTTCTTGGGGGAGGCAGGAAAATTGGGCGCTCTGGGTGGATTTAGATGAAGGAGGTCTTTTTTAGAGCTGAAGGGTAAGTCCCAGCTGACTTGTGAGAATGACCAGTTTCATCCTTTACTGTATCATCCCCAGCATTTTTGGCTCTTGCATGTGGACAAAAGGAGGACTCTCAATATTTTCTTCTTTTTTATGCTTAAAATTTTTTTTATTTGATGAACAATTGCTTTACAGTGTTGTTAGTTTCTGCTGTACAATGTGAATCAGCTCTAAGTGTACATATATCCCCTCCCTCTTAAGCTTCCCTCCTCCCGAGCAACCTTCCCCTTTAGGTGACCACAGAGCACTGAAATGAGCAACCCGTGTTGTATAGCAGCTTCCTGCCAGCTATAACCGTAGATTTTTTATGAAAGACACTGTTATGGGCTGAGTTGTGTCTCCCATACAAAATTCATATATTCATGTCCTAACAATAACCCTTGGACTGCAAGGAGATCCAACCAGTCCATCCTAAAGGAGATCAGTCCTGGGTGTTCATTGGAAGGACTGATGCTGAAGCTGAAACTCCAATACTTTGGCCACCTCATGCGAAGAACTGACTCACTGGAAAAGACCCCACTGCTGGGAAAGACTGAAGGCAGGAGGAGAAGGGGACGACAGAGGATGAGATGGCTGGATGGCATCACCGACTCGATGGACATGAGTTTGGGTAAACTCTGGGAGTTGGTGACAGACAGGGAGGCCTGGTGTACTGCGATTCATGGGGTCACAAAGAGTTGGACATGACTGAGCGACTGAACTGAACCCCAATACCTGAGAACGTGGCTATGCTTGGAGATAGAACCTCTAAAAAGATAATGACAGTTAAATGAAGCCATTGAGGTGGACCCTACTCTAGTATGACTCCTGTCCTAAGAAGAGATTGGAACACAGACATACCAAGAGGAAAGACCATGTAAAGACATTGTAGGGGACTTCCCTGGTGGTCCAGTGGTAAAGAATCCACCTGCCAATGCAGGGGACCTGGGTTCGATCCCTGGTCTGGTAGGATCCCACATGCCGTGGAGCAACCAAGCTCATGTGCCACCAACTACTGAAGTCTCGCTCTCCAGAGCCTGTGCTTTGCGATGAGAAAAGCTACCTCAATGAAAAGCCCGAACACCATAACGAAAGAGTGGCCTCTGCCTGCTGCAACTAGAGAAAGCTGTCGAGCAGCAATGAAGACTCAGAACAGCAGGAAATTAATTAATTAAAAATAAAAAGACTGCAGGGAGGTGGCCATCTACAACCTCCAGGGAGAAGTCTCTGCAGACGTCAACCATGCTGGCACCTTCAGCGTAGACATCCAGCCTCCAGAAATGTGAGACAGTAGATTTTTGCTCTTGAAGTCAGCTGGTGTGTGGTACTCTGTTATGGGAGCCCAAGCAAATTAATATAGGCATCTTGGTGAAATGATAACCCCCAGTGATGGTGAGTGAATAATGTGAGTGGTTTCTCTGTTAGACTCCAGGTCATCTGATGCTTAAGATATTATCCTGTTGACAGGGTAGCTTAGGGAGGTTTGCTGCCATTAACCCATTTTGTGTTCATATCAGGGCCTCACCTGGAGTTTTCAAAAGTAGGTGATTTAGAGCAAGGGTCAGAAACTCATAGTTGAGGCCCAAATCTGACCTGCCACCTGCTTTTATTCAGCCCATGAGCTAAGATCAGTTTTTACATGTCTAATTGGTTGGGGGAAAAAAATCAAGGGAAAGTAGCATTTTATAAGGAGAAGGAAATGACAACCCACTCCAGTACTCTTGCCTGGAAAACCCCATGGACGGAGGGGCTTGGTAGGCTGTAGTCCATGGGGTCGCTAAGAGTCAGACACGACTGAGCGACTTCACTTTCACTTTTCACTTTCATGCATTGGAGAAGGAAATGGCAATCTACTCCAGTATTCTTGCCTGGGGAATCCCTGGGACGGTGGAGCCTGGTGGGCTGCCGTCTATGGGGTCACACAGAGTCAGACACGACTGAAGCGACTTAGCAGCAGCAGCAGCAGCAGCAGCATTTTATAATGTGAGAGTTTTACAAAATTTACATTTAAGTGCCATGAACTTTCACTGGAACCCAGTCCTGCCCATTTGTGTGCTTGCCCATGGACTCTTGTGTTACAAGGACAGAATAGAGTAGTTGTGACATGCACCCGATGGCCTGCAAAGTCTAAAAAATCTACCATCTGGGGCTTTACAGGAAAGGTTTGCCCTGATTTGAGCACAGCATCGGTCAGTGATGGAAGATGGCTTTTTCCGGGACGGTTGTCATCTTCCACAGACCACATGGCTTCAGGACAGAGGTGGATGTGGGGCTTGAGGGAGAGAGTCTGGAGGAGTTGGCAGGAGCTGGACCACAAAGGGCTTAGGGCCACATGAAGAATGTTGTTTTCATCCAAACTGGTGGGAAGCCACGACTGTACATTAATATGACTCCACCATGCCAGCGAGGCCAGGTGCTTATAAATCACTTATTACACTGACCTAGGAGGAGCAAAATCCCCTTTTACCATCTGACTTTTGGATAGACTCTTTTTTTTTTTTTTTGACCATGCCATGCAACTTGTGGGATCTTAGTTCCCTGACGAGGGACTGAACCCAGGCCCTTGGCAATGCAAGCACCTTGTCCTAACCATTGGACTGCCAAGATTGGAATTCCCAAGACATTGGAATTCCCAACCATTGGAATTCCCAAGACAAATTCTCGACAAGAGATGAATTCTTCTCCACTGCTGGTGCTGTGAACTGCCAGAAAAGAGACTGCAGTTCTAAGAATAATGCTGCCAACCCACTGTGGTGAGTGGGTGCGTGCAGAGGGAAGGATCACTTCCTTAGGATTCCTCTGAGCCCCTCACTCTGTCCAGCAGCTTTTGGCCACAACCTCAGTCTGGGTAGAGACACACCCCACCACCGACCCCTAAAATCCCACCGTGCTATCTGGGTAAAAGTAGCCTGTTTCCCCTTGTTGATAACCCCAGACTGACTTGAGAACAATTTAAAAAAAAATATTTTTATTTTGTATTGGAGCATAACTGAAACAAGCAATGTGATAGTTTCACAGTAAAGGGACTCAGCCATCCATACACATGTATCCATTCTCCCCCAAACTCCCCTCCCACCCACGCTGCCACAGAACATTGAGCAGAGTTCCCTGTGCTACACAGTAGGACCTTGTTGGTTATCCATTTTAAATACAGCAGTGTGTACATGTCCATCCCAAACTCCCTAACTATCCCTTCTCTTCATCCTTCCCCCATGGCAACCGTAAGTTCTGAGAATAATTTTTTAAAGAATCATTAAATATGTGTATGTATATACACATAAATATGTGTATCTATGGGCTTCCCTGGTAGCTCAGCTGGTAAAGAATCTGCCTGCAATGCAGGAGACCCCAGTTCAATTCCTGGGTCAGGAAGTTCTCCTGGAGAAGGAAATGGCAATCCACTGCAGTATTGTGGCCTGGAGAATCTACATGGACAGAGGAGCCTGGTGGGCTACGGTCCATGGGGTCACAAAGAGTTGAACACGACCAAGCAGTTAAACACAGCACAACAGCACGTGTGTATCTATATACATGTAGATGTGTTCTGTATATACACATATTTGGTAGTTCTTAAGAAAAAAATACACACACAGAAGGAGCTGAAGGACAGAGAGAAGACTGCCTTATATTCATAGACTCTTCTTGCATTGAAAGCTTGCCTGAGATCTAATACATTACTTTCTTTCCTTGGGGCAAAGAAAAAGTTGAAAGAGTCTCCAAATTTAGGTACCAGTTTTAGGTAGAAAAACTGCAGGTTAACGTCTAAAAGAAAGTGTGAGTTGCTCAGTCATGTCCGACTCTTTCCAACCCCATTGACTGTAGCCCACCAGGCTCCTCTGTCCATGGAATTCTCCAGGTGAGAATACTGGAGAAGGCTGATGCAATTAGACATGAAGGTCCTTTCAAGAGAAAGACACTCCTGTGTGCCTGATGCAATGAAAGGCCAAGCAGGAGAGCACGGGTAAAGGACAGCAAGCTCTCTCTTGTTAGAAATAAGCTTTGTGGTTTCAGAATGCTGCTTGGCCCAGTTTCTCCACTGGTTTTGAAAAATGATAACCTTTGCTTATCCCGGGGGTGGCATGTGAACTGTTGTTTAAAAGTTACAATAATAAGATAAAGGGTAAGTGGGTGGAACAAAATGCAGATTGCTGGGTCAGTGACGATGCGCATTGTCATCATATATCAAAATTTTTTGTCCTCTCACATTCCTCCCCCCCAGTTACAAGACATTAATCATTATTGTCTTCAGATACAACAGGGGAAGCCTCAAAAGAGCTTTCATGTGAAATGGGGAAATGGAAAGAGTGATGAGGTCTCCCTGATTGATTCGTAGTAAAGGTGGTTTAGTCTTCAGGGGAGCGCGGCTCAGGCATCCCATTGTTTTCCACCAGGTCTGCAGTGTCTGGCAGCTCCATGGGCACCAGCTCCTTGGCTGCACCCTGCGGTGGGCACAGGCTGTACATCTCCAGGGCCAAGAGCACCCTTGGGCTCCAGGGTCTCAGGTCCAGGCTGGAGGCAGTGAAGGGTATGCCCACCCATTTTCTGCAAGAGAGGGAAGGAGGGAGGGTAATGGATGGAAGCAGGGACAAGGGTGCTCCGTTGCTCAGTCGTGTCCAACTCTTGTGACCCCATGGATTCTAGCCTGCCAGACTCTTCCGTCCATGGGATTTCTCAGGCAAGAACACTGGAGTGGGTTGACATTTACTTTTCCAGAGGATTTTCCTGACCCAGGGATCGAATCTGTGTCTTTTGCATTGCAGGTGAATACCTTACCAACTGAGCCACCCGGGAAGCCCTCACTGGTGGATTATTCTCTAACAAATTCCTTGAACCACTGTCGACTTTTTTCATAGTCTTACTTCTCAGCTTTTTCTATTTAATAAGTAGTAGGATAAAGAGGTCAGATGAACTCTCCTGCCACTGACCAACATTCAGCTGGCTACACTTCCACTTTCTTCATAATGGGACTGTTCTGTCTTCCGTGGCTAGGGGCATGGCTGGGGTTTGAAGCCAGGGTGCCCCGGGAGATCAGAGAGTGGGCTGGAAGTGACAGCCTGGTTAAATATATGTTTAGTTGCTCAGTCATGTCCAACTCTTTGCAACCCCATGGACTGTAGCTTGCCCGGCTCTTCTGTTCGTGGGATTCTCCAGGCCAGAATAGTGGAGTGGGTTGCCACTCCCCTCTTCAGGGGATCTTCCCAATCCAGGAACCGAACCTGGGTCTTTTGCATTGCAGGGAGAGTCTTTACCTTCTGAGCCATCAGGGAAGCCCATTGGTTAAATGCAGACTCTCCTTTGCCTTAAAGCATCAGGACCAGACTGGCTAACTCCCCGGGGAGACTGTCTGATAATTGACTTTCAAAAGAAAGTTGTGGAATCATAAGATGGGGAGCAGTGCAATTTTGTGACACTCTTTTTCTGCTAAAGTTCATGGGAAGATTCACTCTTGGTGAATACTATTGATATTTTTAGTTTGCTCATTGGTACCGAAAGGGAATGGCTTGGAAATTGTTCCTATGTGGTTTATTGTTTGTCAATAGCAATATACTCTGGGCTCATTTACTAATTTGGAAATTCTTTAGGCCCTGAAACTTTCTTAGGGCACATAGAAAAAAAAGTGTGAGAAATATGTCCTGGAGGTTGTGCAAACATGTGGGATTCCCTCTGTGTCTCGTTCCTCCTCTGTTAGTTCCTGCATGATGAAAGTGTGTTTCTATTTCTGTATCTTCAGGTGAAAGCAATCTAAATGTCCATCAAGCAATGAATGGACAAAGAAAACATGAACTATATGCATATATATGCATTTTATATATCATAATGGAATACTACTCAGTCCATAAAAAAGAATAAAATTTTGTCATTTTCGGCAACATGAATGGACCCAAGTAGTATTAGGCTTAGTGAAATAAATCATACAGGAAAGGACAAATACTATTTGTTTTCACTTATATGTGGAATCTAAAAAAGAAAAAAAAAACCAAAAACTAATGTAGCAAAACAGAAATAGGCACAGAAATACAGAGAACAAACTAGTGGTTACCAATGGGGGTGGGGTGGAGTGAAGGGTAAGATGAGAGAAGGGGATTAAGAAATATAGACTCCTATGAATAGAATAAACAGGGTACAAGGATGTATTGGGTTGGCTGAAAAGTTTGTTCGGGTTTTTGCATAAGCAGTAAGAGAAAAACCCGAACGAACTTTTTGGCCAGCCAATAATATTTTGCACAGGAAACATAGCCAATAAGTTATAGTAACTTTACATGGAGTATGAGCTATCAAAATATTGACTCACCATGTTGTACACCTGAAACTAATATAATATTGCAAGTCAACTCTGTTTCAGTTGAAAAAGAAAACATACCTTGGCTCACCGTTTGGAGGTTAATTGCTTTTAGCATGCATGTTTGCACAAGTTTTGCGTTGTATCAAATAACCACTTGACTTCAAACAGCACACATGGATTGATTCTCTTACAGTTCTGGAAGCCAGAGGTCTGAAATCAGCTTCCCTGGGTGCCCGTCAAGGTGTGGGCAGGACAGGGTTTTCCAGAATTCTCTGGGGGGAGGGTCCACTTCCCTGTCTTTGCTATGGATGGTTTCTGGAGACCTTGTGGATTCCTTGACTTGTAACCCCTTCTTTGAATCACTGCAGCCTCTTGCTTCCACTGTCGCATCGCTTTCTTCTTCCTCTGTAGTCAAATCTCCCTCTGCCTCCCTTTTTTTTAAGATTGTGTGTGTGTGTGGACCATTTTTTAAAGTCTTTATTGAATTTGTCTCAGTAATGCTTCTGTTTTATGTTTTTAGGTTTTTCTGGCCATAAGGCATGTGGGATCTTAGCTCTCTGACCAGGGATCAAAACTGTGCCCCCTGCATTGGAAGGCAAAGTCTTAACCACTAGATTACCAGGGAAGTCCCATCCTCCCTTTTATAAGGACCCCTATGATTACATGTATGGCCTGGCCTGATTTCTGGAATAAATTTCCCATCTCAATCCTTTAATCAAATCTGCAAAGTCCATTTTGCCATGAAAAGTTGCAGGTTCTAGGCATGGGACCTGAACATCTTCGGGGCCGGTACTCAGCCAACCACACCACCTTTTCAAACTGGATGACTCTGAGGATCTTGTTTAGTACAGGGGAAAACTTTGAAAGATCTGAAAGTATTTGCAAAATATAAAGCTGACAGGCTACTCCAAAAGCAAATGTGTTAGCTTTAAGAAGTGTTATTTGGTCAAAGAAAATCCTTTAGGAATTCAACCTGCTAGCAAACAAAATGTTTGCTGAGAAATGCATTTTACTAGAGTAGCAGCTCTTTATTACAATTCATACTTTGTGTATCATTATTGGCGCTGTCATGATGACTTCTGATAATTTCACCCAGCCTTGTCAGATAGGTGTTTTCCTTAGAGTTTCCTCATTTCTGGAACTTCTTTTTCAAACTGATCACGAGTCTATGGAACTTTGGGCTGTGTCAAAGAACACAGGACCTTGTTTTGCACACAAGAACTTGTAGAGGGAGCGCTCTTCAAATGAAGAGAAAGGCTGCTGGGTTTTGGAGGAGTGTTAATTTCCTCCACTTCAGAAACAGTCCTAGAGAATGTGCTGGAATGCTTGAGGAAGGTGGACACATCCTGCATGCCACAGCTAAAGCTCCTGCACGCCCCAGTGAAGATAGAACGTCCAACATGCCACAGTAAAAACCCAGCACAGCCAAATAAAAAAATAAACATTAAAAAAATAAATGTAAGAAACAGGTGAATGTAGTTACTCCAGGACTGATCTGAATAGCAGCAGGTAGGGGTATACGCCAACCAGGTGACTAATTCAGGGCTGGTCCCTTGCCTTCTTTAACCCTGGGCTCCTCACTATTTGTTGTTGTTTAGTCGCTCAGTTGTATCCAACTGTTTGTGACCCCATGGACTGCAGCACGCCAGGCTTCCCTGTCTTTCACTATCTCCCTGAGTTTGCTCAAACTCTGGGGCTTCCCTGGTGGCGCTAGTGGTAAAGAACCAGCCTGTCAATGCAGGAGGTATAAGAGACACAGTTTTGATCCCTGGGTTGGGAAGATCTTCTGGAGAAGGAAATGGCAACCCCCTCCAGTATTCTTGCCTGGAGAATCCTATGGACAGAGGAGCCTGGTGGGCCACAATACATGGGGTCACAAAGAATCAGGCATGACTGAGGGACTTAGCACGTGTGCGTGCCCATTGAGTCAGTGATGCCATCCAACCATCTCATCCTCTGTCGCCCCCTTCTCCTCCTCCCCTCAATCTTTCCCAGCATCAGGGTCTTTTCCAATGAGTTGGCTCTTCACATCAGGTGGCTAAAGTATTGGAGCCTCAGCTTCAGCATCAAGACTCTCAAGCGTCTTCTCTAGCACCACAATTCAAAAGCATCAATTCTTTGCTACTCAGACTTTTTTAATTGTCCAACTTTCACATTCATACATGATCACTTGAAAAACCACTAAAAACATAGGGTTTTGCTAGGCTATCTGTAGGTCTCCTTCCTCCCTTCCCATGCTGGAATTCTTTTAAGTTAAGTCTATTCTTGAACATTTCTTCTCTGGGTCATTATTGAGGTTCTCCCCTTGGGACTCGACTCCTTGAGATCCTCAGAACAATGAGGATCACACTTAAAGCATGAAGCAAACCCATAAACCCAGAACATAAACCAAAGAAAAGAGAGAAAGGGTTTGAAAGCTGTAGAAAGTCATATATTTATTTGCTCTGATTATAACTTACTATATGAATGAAATTCATACTTGTCATTGGCCGGTCCAACCTTGTAAACCATACAGCTTACGCTATTGGCAGAACACTTAACTCTTGTTTGCTACCACAGGCCATAAGGCATGCATACATGGTGTAAGCCAGTGATTGCTTTGTTCTTTAGGTTCTAACTCAAACATTCTGGGGTTCTCTAAGGTCTGCAGTCTCCCCCAGGGCTTCTGACAGTAACAGGGATCTGTGTCTAGCTAAAGTGTCACCTTTCTATCCTTCCCCTACTTTATCATTATAAATCATCACCAGGGTTCTGTTGATTTATTTATATTGAAACTTTTTTTTTTTTAAGTTTTAGATTCATAGCAAAATTGAGAGGAAGGAGCAGAAATTTCACATGTACTGCCTCTTCAGCCCGCTCAGGTTTTCCCACCATCAACATCCTGCAGCAGATGGCACGTTTGTGACAAGTGACAAACCTACATTGACATATCAAAATCACATAATCACTCAAGTCCATAGTTTACACTAGGGTTTGTTCTATGGGCTTGGACAAATGTATAATGAAATTAATCCATTATTATGGCGTCATATTTTCACTGCCCTAAAAACTCTCTGGGCTCTGCCTTTTCATCCCTCTCCCTTCCCCACCCCCAACTCCTGACAACCACTCATCTCTTTACTGCCTTCATAGTATTGCTTTTTCCAAATGTTATATCATTAGAATCATACATTTATGACCTTTTCTATTGGCATCTTTCACTTAGGAATATACCTTTAAATTTCCTCCATGCTTTTTCCATGGTTTGACAACTCATTTCTTTTTCACACTGAATGATGTTCATCACCTGGATGTTTCAAAGTTTGTTTGTCCATTTACCTGTTGAACGACTTTTGACTAGCTTCCAAATTTCGCAATTATGAATAAAGTGGTTATAAATGTCCACCTGCAGGTGTTTGTTCGAACATGAGTTTTCATCTCCTTTGGATTAATACCAAGGAGTACAACTGCTGGATTGTATGGTAGGAGTATGTTTAGTTTTGTAAGAAACTGCCAAACTGTCTTCCAAAGTGGCTGTAGGTTTTCCCATTTCCCCCAGCTAGAGTCTCACTGTTATTTTAATTTGCATTTCTCTGATGACTATGTGGAGCAGCTTTTTCTACTATGTGGAGCAGCTTTTCATATGCTTATTTGCCACCTGTATATCTTCTTTGGTGGGGTATCTGTCAATGTCTTTTGTCCATTAAAAAAAATTTTTTTTCTAAATATGTTTTAAAAATTTTTGTATATTTTGGATAACAATCCCTTATCACAAATCTTCTTGCAAATATTTTCTCCCTCCTTTCTCATTCTCTTGCCCTTGTCTTTTGAGGAGGAGAAGTTTTAAGTTTTAAAGTCCAATTTATCAAAATTTGATGGATTGTAAAAAAAGTTGTCATGTACAAGATTTTTTCCAGTGTTACCTTCTAGGAGTTTTATGTTCATTTCTATTGATTTTTAATGTAAAGCACTTTAACTTTCTCTTTTGTGTCTTTATTTTTGCTTGTGATGAATTTACCCACTGATCATGACATTTTGCTTACAAAAAGAGTTCCCTTTCTGAGAGTATTTCTAGCAACAACGATTACAATTATGACATCTGCATGATTAATAGTATTCATGGGTGAGAGGGTAAATTGTTGCCCAAGGTAAGATAATTTTGAGCTCAATCTGGAATGTAATCTTGCTTGGAAAGCATCACTTTTTTTCTAAGCAAATAACAAAAATAAATAGAAATTTATTATGTAATGATTAAACAGTTCCTTTTCAATAACAGAAAATTATCATCTCTGGGCTTCCCTGGTGGCTCAGATGGTGGAGAATCTTCTTGCAATGTGGGAGATCCAGGTTCAGTCCCTGGGTGGGAAGATCCCCCGGAGAAAGGAATGGCAACCCACTTCAGTATTCTTGCCTGGAGAATTCCATGGACAGGGCAGCCTGGCGGCTACAGTCCGCAGGGTTGCCAAGAGTTGGACACGACTGAGTGACTAACATTTATTTACTTACTTATCATCTCTGGACTTCCCAGGTGGTGCTAGTGGTAAAGAATCCACCTGCCAAGGCAGGAGATGCAAGAGACATGGGTTGGATCCCTGGATCAGGAAGATCCCCTGGAGTAGGAAATGGCAACCCACTCCAGTATTCTTGCCTGGGAAATCCCACGGACAGAGGAACGTGACAGGCTACAGTCCATGCTAAGCTCACAACTGAGCATGCACACAGTTAGTTCGATTGCTCAGTTGTGTCTGACTCTTTGGGACCCCATGGACTACAGCACACCAGGCTTCCCTGTCCATCTCCATCTCCCAGAGCTTGCTCAAACTCATGTCCATCGAGCTGGTGATGCCATCCAGTCATCTCATCATCTGTCGTCCCTTTCTCCTGCCTTCAATCTTTCCCAGCTTCAGGGTCTTTTCCAATGAGTCAATTCTTTGTATCAGGTGGCCAAAGTATTAGAACTTCAGCTTCAGTATCAGATTGAGCAAGCACATACATCATCTCTAATTTCTCCTTTGGCCTTCTTCTTGTGGCTGTGAATCCCTTTCCTTTTAATGTAATCATGAGTAAATTGACCCTTTCTCCATATCTGAACACCTATTTTTTTTTTTTCCCCCAAAGTGAGATGAACAGAGAGAGTGAGAGGTAGGTGAAAGAACTACAGCTTTAGAGTTAGAAGACCTGGGTTGGAGTCTTGGTTTGTCACTTATTAGATAACTCACCCTGGAAAATTACTCAGTTGATCTGGACCCTCCATTTCTTTATCTGAAAGGTGAGTGGCTCTGCTAGATGGCTCTCAAGTCTCTACAAAAACATCTCTGAACTCTAAGTAGGTCACTCTTCATAGCAGGTTTTTCCACATCTCTGTTGACCCTAGAAAGTCCAAATCTAGGTAAACGAGTTTAAAAGAAAGACCAAGAATACGAGAGGAAATGAGTCTACAGTTTTCCATTTCTTAATTATTAAAATCAAAATTCTGGTAAAATCTTTCAGAATTTCCATTAATCGTGAAAAGGGCACTGGGCCTCTCTGCTGTCTCTGTTACTAATTGAAAATCTTTCATTTCTCTTTCACCTGAAATTATAGGAGTTTTCTGTGTTCTTAACCTTCTTGCTGGTTTGGTTATCATAGGGTCACCCATCAACCCTGATTTCTAAGAAATACTGTCTTCACATTTTATTCCTGGCGTACTGGTGTTTCACCTGCTTGGATAGAAACTGGAGAAAAATTCTCTCCCACACCTTGAAAACTCTTGTGAAAAATGATACTAACCGCAAAGGTCTTCCTTGAAATGAAAAGAAAACTGTTGACATTTTTATGTTTTGGTTCAACTTTTTCTTCCTGCATTGGTGCTGACAGGTACAATCCTGACACATATGTTTCATCTTCTCGTTGCTGTTCTTTACTTTACCTCCCTTCAAACAAGACATTTAAGAAGAAAAATAATAATACCTCTATCAGTTCATGGTTTCGGCCTAGAAGATGAGAGTTTTTTCTGGGAGAATGTCTAGGAAATTGCTTTATCAAGGGTAAGAATTCCAGGGGTAGAGCTAGAAGGGGGCCTGCTTCTCCCCACATCAGAGTTTTAGTGACTTAACCAAAAAGGAAATGCTGATTTCTTTAAGCCCTGAGCAGGTAGGAAGGCAAGAAAGGGTTCTCTTTGCTTTCAGATGAGTCGGGCATTTGGAACTCTTCTTCTTCTTCTTTTTTTTTTTTTACAGCTTTATTAAGATTTAATTCACATACCATATAAAGTGTAAAATTCAACATTTAAAAAATCTATTTGGATGTGAGAGTTGGACCATATAGAAGGGTGAGCACTGAAGAATTGATGCTTTCGAACTGTGGTGTTAGAGAAGACTCTTGAGAGTTCCTTGGACTGCAAAGAGATCAAACCAGTCAATCCTAAGGGAAACCAGCCCTGAATATTTATTGGAAGGACTGATGCTGAAGCTGAAACTCCAATACTTTGGCCACCTGATGAGAAGAGCTGACTCATTGGGAAAGACCCTGATGCTGGGAGAGATTGAAGGCAAAAGGAGAAGGGGGTGGCAGAGGATGAGATGGTTGGATGACATCACCAACTGAATGGAGAAGAGTTTGAGGGAACTCGGAGACAGTGAAGGACAGGGAAGCCTAGTGTGCTACAGTCCAGGAGGTTGCAAAGAGTTGGGCATGATTTAGTGACTCAATAACAGCAACAACAAAAGTATATTTACAGCACTGTATGGCTATCATTACAGTCTCTTTTTAGAATATTTTTATCTGTTCCCCCCAAAGAAGCCCACAGACTTTGGCAGTCACTCTTCCTTTTCCTCTACCTCTCTCTTCTGGCAACCATCCATTTACTTTCTATCTCAAAGGATTTGCCACTTTTGGACATTTCATATAGATGGGCTCATACATGATCTCATCTTCTGTATCTGGCCTCTTTCACTCAGTCTAAAGTTTTTGAAGTTCATCCATGTTGTAGGATGTCTCAGTACTTTACTGTATCATTTTTTTGCTGTTAAATATACCATTGTATGGATATATCCCATTTTATTTTTGGTGACTGACTCCCTGACAAGGGGAGGAGAAAGCTGGCAGAGATTTCACACCAAGGATAGCGTGGCCTGGTAGATAGGAAAAAAGCTATAGCTACCTCTTTGAAAGAACTGGGGTTTCCATAGAATGTACATTTCCTAAAGCAGAAATGATGCTTCTTCCGTGTATCATGCTCTGTGTCCATCTGGTCCTCCTCTGCACTCCAGGCTGAGACACCTGGACCCCCACCTGCTGGCACAGCATTGCCCCATTTTAAGGACCTATTTTCAATCTTGGGGCTGGAGAATTAATTTAAGAAACATTGCCTCATTATTTCCCAAGAAGTGTTTTGATATTCCAAAAGCTAACAAGAGATGACCTGTTAAAAAACAAAAAAGGCATTCTGTGATCAAATATATTGGAAATGCCTTACCTTCCCTTTCTGAAGATTTGAAATGAAGCTGAGTACATGACTGTCTCTGCAGTAACAGCAGTAAAGTATTTGGTTAAGTTTGCTTAGCCCAGGGCCACGGACAAGATTACCTATCACCATCTCCAAGGACAATGCAGTCCACAGAAAAGTGTGGAAGATGTGTCCTTCAGGGACCACTGGGACCCCTGGCCCAGCCTGACCACAAGCCACAGCTGTGATCCTGGAGCTTCTGCCCTGATTGCTGGGACTCTGCTTCCCTGATGGCTCAGCAGGTAAAGAATTCACTTGCAGTGTAGGAGACACAGGAGATGCAGGTGGGTCAAGAGGATCCCTGGAGGGGGAAAATGGCAACCCACTCCAGTATTCTTGCCTGAAAAATCCCATGGACAGAGGAGCCTGGCATGCTCAAGTCCGTGGGGTCACAGAGAGTTGGAAATGACTGAGTGACTAACACATGCAAGCCATATCTCAGGACTCAGGCCAACGCTCCTGTCTTATTCTCCGTGTTTTTCTGCTCTTATCAGTTCACCCAGGGACCCCAACCCTCCCCTGAAAACTCAGCCCGGGGCTGGGGTTCGGTTAGCTCCTGATCAGTTTCCCTGTTGTCCTGTGCATACTTACTGGGTAAGTCCCTTCATGGATTGCTTGGGATACTCCAGTTTCTTTCATTCTTTGCATCCCGGCAACACTTTCTTCTTCCTGGATGATCTATAATTTGCACAGCCCCCAATTTCTGTCCCTCCCTGGGTCCTGGTCCCAGCCACCCAGGCCCCTGTCCCACCGTAGTTTAGGTGTCCCAAGGCACCCTCTGGAGTATCTCCCACAAGGTGGACGCATGAGGTCTTTTTCTGAAATTGCAGCAGGATAGCATCAGTCTGCTCATTCTCTCTTGGCTTTGATTCCGTACCATGTCGCTGCTGAAGAACTATGAGCTTTGGAGTCTGGCAGACTCAGGTTTTGTTCTTGGCTCTGGCACTTAATGGTCATGGGACTGTGTGTGGGATGCGAATTTCTCTGCATCTCAGTTTTCCCATCTGTAAAAGAGAGGTTCATATGCTGACCTCACATGGTGGTTGTAAGGACTGGTTTTGAATTGATTTAGAAATCATCATTGTTAACAAGAGCACCATGATTCTGGTATGAGTACTTCCCAAATATCGTTTCGAGGGAGACCAGAATAAATAATAGATATGAAATCTCCTAGCCGAGAATTTATGTATGTTGTGAGTTAATATATGGAAATCACTAAGAATAAGACCCAGTACATAAGGTGTCTGAGCACTATGTAAGTGATAAAAGAAGAGATTTCTCTTTCTTCTACATAGTAAGGACCTTGAGTCATTGGCTTAAGGAAGGAACTGGAATATCACCTATATGGCGAGACTCATCATACCAGGATTTGGGGTGATGGCTCACTTTAGTCAGATTCCATCATGGCAACACTGGACCACAGAGGACAACCAGAACCCCAAATAGCATGGAGGAGCTGGAACTGTGTTGGCCGAGAGGTGAAATTCAAATATACTTTATAAAGTTTTTTCTTTAGCTGGAGTATAGTTGCTTTACAATGTATGTTAGTTGCTACTGAACAGCAAAATGAGTCAGTTATATGCATACGTTTGTTCCACCTTTTTTGGATTTCTTTCTCATTTAGGTCACCACAGAGCATTAAGTGGAGTTCCCTGGTGTATACAATTGCTGTTGTTCAGTTGCTAAGTCAAGTCCAATTCTTTGCGACCCTAAGGACTGCAGCACATCAGGCTTCCTTGTCCTTCACTATATCCTGGAGCTTGCTCAAACTCATGTCATTGAGTCAGTGATGCCATCCAGTGATCTCACTCTTTGTCACCCTCTCCTTCTTCTGTCCTCAATCTTTCCCAGCATCAGGGTCTTTTCCAGTGAGTCAGCTCTTTGCCTCAGGTGGCCAAAGTATTGGAGTGTCAGCTTCAGTATCAGTCCTTCCAATGAATATTCAGGATTGACTTCCTTTAGGATGGACTGGTTTGATCTCTTTGCTGTTCGAGGGATTCTCAAGAGTCTTCTCCAGAACCACAGTTCAAAAGCATCGTGGTTCTCATTAGTTCCTATTTTATACAGAGTGAAATAAGTCAGAAAGAGAAAAACAAATGTCATATACTAATGCATACATGTGGAATCTGAAAAAATTGATATAGACCCTCTTATTTACAAAGCAGAAATAGAGACACAGACCTAGAGACCAAAGGTGTGGCTACCAAGGGAGAAGTCAGGATTGAGATGAATTGGGAGATTGGAACTGACATATATATACACCATTGATCCTATTTATAAATGTACTTTTAAGGAAATCATCTTGCCCAAATGAAAGAAAAACTATGTAGCCATCAAGCATATTTCTGATTCCCAAATCATGTAGCAATTTCCTATGTACTGCCCCTCATCTCAAGTGCCATCTCGAAGACCTCTGACTTTCTTACCAGGAAACCCACCTTGCCCTCCTTTGTCCACTCAACTTCAAGCCCAATATCACAGCCTCTCCCCCTTCACCTGCCTCCCGTCCCCAACTTCACTTTCCCAGATCCCCAGGACACCAGGGAGAGAGAATCCACAGCACTCAAGGACTAGTGTGTTCTGACTGTGTCTGCACTTACCTGAACTTGGAATTCATGGTGGCTTCTAAAGAATAAAATGAGAAACTAGCCATCAATTTCTCCTTTTTGTCTCTCCTGGGGGAGTTGCAGCTGGGAGGCAGAGAGGTGTGGCAGAGTTGACTGGACCCTTTCAGTGGATCATTTCCTACTGGAAAGAAAATGAGGGTGTCAAGGTGCTGAATGGAGAGTCTCCATCTTGCCTGTGGGGGCCCCTGAACTACACAACCAGCAGAAACTGCTGTCAGCTTTCTGCAACAAAGCTGTCTTGGCAGATGTCATATTTCAGTGAGGGGTTTGAGAGCCTGCTGCTGAGTCCAGAAATAGTTTCTACACCTTGATCCATGAAGCCAGTGGGCAAATCTTCAGTTGTGTTCCATTTAAATGTGTCCACAACTTTGGTCTTTATTTACTTTCCTTTTTTCTTTCTGTAGAAGCAAAATTCTTTTCAGAGCAGGTGGTAGTTGGCTTATCTAAACTGTTTGTGTATTATTTATCTTAGGCATCTAGCCAGGAAAACTACTTCCGTATAATATACCTACTGGAGAAGGAAATGGCAACTCATTCCAATATTCTTGCGTGGGAAATCCCATGGACAGTCGGAACCTAGTGGGCTACTGTCCATGGGGTCACAAGGGTCAGACACAACTTGCTGACTGCACTGATGTACCCACATGTTCTTGGTGTTGCAGCTAAGAAAGTGGTACATAAAGTTAGAAAAATAGTGATTCAAGTAAGAAACGAGCATGTGTGTATCTTGAATTTGGTGGTGCACTTTGGCTTAAGAAAAAACTTCTCCTGACTCTAAAGCTAATTAGTTTTTAAGATTTTATCAAACTGTTTGCTGTGTGGTTGGCTTATTTGTTGAGTTGAGTGAATAAATTCTGTAGTATTATCTTTAAAAAAGCAGAACTAAACTTCCTAGATCTGTGATTATAATTTGCAGCAGATGATTCGGAAAAGGCAATGGCACCCACTCCAGTACTCTTGCCTGGAAAATCCCATGGACGGAGGAGCCTGGTAGGCTGCAGTCCATGGGGTCGCGGAGAGTCGGACACGACTGAACGACTTCACTTTCACGCATTGGAGAAGGAAATGGCAACCCACTCCAGTGTTCTTGCCTAGAGAATCCCAGGGACAGGGGAGCCTGGTGGGCTGCCGTCTGTGGGGTCGCACAGAGTCGGACACGACTGAAGCGACTTAGCAGCAGCAGCAGCAGCAGCAGCAGAAGATTGAAAATAGAAAACTGATTTTTTCCTATTTAAAGGAGAGCTGTCACATAAGAGAAGACTAACTGCCTCTCTAACTATAGGGTAAAATAAGAACCAACAGGTAGAAGAGATTTTACTCAATGTAAGAAGCAGTCACTCAGCAGTGAAATGGGCTGTAAGTGAAGTGGTGAACCACTCATGGCTACAGATGTTCTCTGAGAGGGTTTGGGAAAGGTTAGGTCCTCCTTCCCACTCTGCGATACTGTGTTTCTAATATTGTTACTTTCACGCCAAGTAATCTTAGTGACCCGGGAAATCATTGTGCTCCTTCTGTATTCCTCTCTTACAGAGAATTACTGATGCACAATTACTTACGATAATTATTTATATATAAGAACAATTCTTGATATTACATTATTTTTGACATCAAAACAGTAAAAATGCTTGGTAGAATTTTCCAGGGGCGGTGGGGGAGGGAGCGGGCATGAAGTCACAACACTAAAATTTTACTGTGGATCTCAACATTCTATCCTTTTCCTTCCAAACCAATTTTGCATTTCTGATTTGAAGCTCTGAATTGGCAAAGATAGATGACAGGAATAAAGTAGGTCCACATTCTTTATGTTTCCCAACAGGTCTGAGTTTTTCTTTTGGGGAATTGAAACAAACGGAAACAAAAACATAAAAAAACATCACCACCAGGATAAACTGGGCTCTGGTCCCAGCCCCAGGAAACTACCTGCTCAGCCAGGCAGAATAGGGAAATCTAGAGATAAAGGCCCCGGGAACAGCATATCAGATTTTCAAAGGAGGGGGAATTGTGTTTAGCAGGATTATCTGAATGAGGATAAAGGAAAGGAGGGTGGTGCCCAGGCTAGGAAATTACCAACTCGAATCATAGGAATCTGTAATTCTATCCAAGGAAACCACTCAGAGCCCATTTTGTGCTGCAGAAAATCCTTTGGGGAGTTGACAGTCCTTTGCATGGTGGGTTCAGGGAAATGAATTTAAACAAATAAGCACAGATTTTTTTTTTTTTTCCGAGAAAATTTTTTAAAATTGCAGAAATGCGCCAAGGCAGTGATTCTTCAACTCCTTGGAGTTGAAAGTGAAAGTGCTAGTTGCTAGTCATGTCTGACTCTTTGCGACACCATGGACTGTAGCCTCTGTTCACGGAATTCTCTAGGCTAAGAATACTGGAGTGGTTTGCCATTCCCTGAGAGAACCCTGAAAGTCTCTGATGAAAGCTGTGGCCTGTCTCCTCAGAAACATGCACCCATGTCCACAGACCCAACATTTTTTTTTTCAGACAATTTTTTTTGAGCAGTTTTAGGTTCACAGCCAAATTGAGAGGAAGGTAGAGAGATTTTCCATATATTCCCTGCCCCTACAAATTCAACAAAATGGTGCATTTGCTATAATTCATGAACCCAGATGGACACATGATTATCACTCCAAGTTCATAGTTTATGCTAGGATCCACTCTTGGTGTTATACATTCTATGGGCCTTGATAAACGTATAATGACACGTATCCATTATGACAGTATCATACAGAGCATTTTCACTGCCCCTAAAATTCTCTGTGCTACACCTGTTCGTCTCTCCCAACACCTAAAACCCTTGTCAACCACTGTCTTTTTTTTTTTTTTACTGTTGCCATAGTTTACCTTTTCCAGAGTGTCATATACTTGGAATTATACAGTATTTATCCTTTTCATATTGGCTTCATTCACTTAGCAATATATTTGTTCCTCCAGGTCTTTTCTGTGGCTTGATAGTTCATTTCTTTTTGGCACCATTACAGTTGACCCTACATATCCCTGTATTCAGCATCTGTGAACTTAACTTCCCAATGGGTGGAGGGAAAATATTCAGAAAAAAGTTCCAGAAATTTACCAAAAGTAAAATTTGATTTGCTACAAATCAGTAACTATTTACAGAGCAATTTATATTGCATTAGGCATTATAAATAATCTAGAGATGGTTTAAGGTGTATGAGAGGAGGATGTATGTAGATTATAAACAAATGGTGCAGTAATTTAAATGTGGGACTTGAGCATCTAGGAACTTTGGTATTCGTGATGGGCCCTGGAATCCTCCACAGATGCTGAGATAAGAATGTATTCCATTGTCTGGACATTGCTGTTGTCGTTGTTCATTTGCTCAGTTGTGTCCGACTCTTTGTGACCCCATGGATGGCAGCACGCCAGACTTCCCTGTCCTTCACCATCTCCTAGAGTTTACTCAAACTCATATCCATGGAGTCAGTGATGCCATCAGACCATCTTGTTCTCTCTCATCCCCTTCTCCTCCTGCCGTCAATCTTTCCCAGCATCAGGGTCTTTTCTAATGAGTCAGCTCTTTGCATCAGCTGGCCAACGTATTGGATCTTCAGTTTAAGCATCAGCCGTTCCAATGAATATTCAGTGTTGGTTTCCTTTAGGATTGACTAGTTTGATCTCTTTGCTGTCCAAGGGACTCTCAAGAGTCTTCTGTGACACCACCATGAAAGACTGGGAAATATTATAAGGAAACAGAGAGAAGCAAGGTTGTTAAGGTGGAAATGAAAGCAGAAAGTTGAAGAAGCTCGGATTTCAGAATAAGGTTGATCAGTATTGAAATTCTCATTCTACTGCAGAATTATAGCCATGTGAACTTGGGCAAGGGTGACTTAGTACACTTGATAGTAAGGTGTGCAGTGATAATCCTCATCTTTCTCCTTTTCTGATCAATATAGAAGAGGCAGGTGATGGAGAAGCAGCATGAACTGCATGTCTGGAGTGATCTGGGTTCAAATCCCAGCTCTGATGTTATTAGTTGGGTGACAAGGAACAAGTTACTCAATTCCCTAAATCTCTTGTCTCTAAGAGAGGTATAGAAATACTGTACCCCTAAGATGATGCATAGGTAAGTAAACTGTTTTCTAGAGAACATTCAACAGTTAATAGTCATTATTATAATGAAGGAGGCCAACTTAATATCAATGGAAGGTACATCTTGAGAGGAAATGGAAGTTTTACAAAGAACCTAATGCCAAATTGTAAAAATTAAAGAGAAATTAAGGTCTGACAGAATGTGGTCCACTGGAGAAGGGAATGGCAAACCACTTCAGTATTCTTGCCTTGAGAACCCCATAAACAGTATGAAAAGGCAAAAAGATAGAACACTGAAAGATGAACTCCCCAGCTCAGTAGGTGCCCAATATGCTATTGGAGATCAGTGGAGAAATAATTCCAGAAAGAATGAAGGGATGGAGCCAAAGCAAAAACAACACCCATTTGTGGATGGGACTTGTGATAGAAGCAAGGTTCGATGCTGTAAAGAGCAATATTGCATAGGAACCTGGAATGTTAGGTCCATGAATCAAGGCAAATTGGAAGTGGTCAAACAGGAAATGACAAGAGTGAATTTAACTCAGATCACCATTATATCTACTACTGTGGGGAGGAATCCCTTAGAAGAAATGGAGTAGCCATCATAGTCAACAAAAGAATCCAAAATGCAGTACCTGGATGCAATCTCAAAAATGACAGAATGATCTCTTTTCATTTCCAAGGCAAACCATTCAATATCACAGTAATCCAAGTCTATGCCCCGACCAGTAACACTGAAGAAGCTGAAGATGAACAGCTGTATGAAGACCTACAAGAACTTCTAGGACTAACACCCAAAAAAGATGTCCTTTTCATTATAGGGGACTGGAATGCAAAAGTAGGAAGTCAACAAACACCTGGAGTAATAGGCAAATTTGGCCTTGGAGTACAGAATGAAGCAGGGCAAAGGGTAATAGAGTTCTGCCAAGAGAACGCAATGGTCATAGCAAACAACCTCTTCCAACAACACAAGAGAAGACTACACATGGACATCACCAGATGGTTGACACTGAAATCAGATTGATTATATTCTTTGCAGCCAAAGATGGAGAAGCTCTATACAGGCAGCAAAAACAAGACAGGAAGCTGATTGTGGCTCAGATCATGAACTTATTGCCAAATTCAGACTGAAATTGAAGAAAGTGGAGAAAACCACTAGACCATTCAGGTATGACCTAAATCAAATCCCTTATGACTATACAGTGGAAGTGAGAAATAGATTTAAGGGACTAGATGTGATAGACAGAGTGCCTGATGAACTATGGATGGAGGTTTGTGACATTGTACAGGAGACAGGAATCAAGACCATCCCCAAGAAAAAGAAATGCAAAAAAGCAAAATGGCTGTCTGAGGAGGCCTTACAAATAGCTGTGAAAAGAAGGGAAGTGAAAAGCAAAGGAGAAAAGGAAAGATATTCCCATTTGGATGCAGAGTTCCAACGAATAGCAAGGAGAGATAAGAAAGCCTTCCTCAGCGATCAATGCAAAGAAATAGAGGAAAACAATAGAAGGGGAAAGACTAGAAATATTCTCTTCAAGAAAATTAGAGATACCAAGGGAATATTTCATGCAAAGATGGACTCAATAAAGGAGAGGAATGTTAGGGATCTAACAGAAGCAGAAGATATTAAGAAGAGGTGGCAAGAATACACAGAAGAACTGTGCAAAAAAGATCTTCACGACCCAGATAATCATGATGGTGTGATCACTCACCTAGAGCCAGACATCCTGGAATGTGAAGTCAAGTGGGCCTCATCACTATGAGCAAAGCTAGTGGAGGTGATGGAATTCCAGTTGAGCTATTTCAAATCCTGAAAGATGATGCTGTGAAAGTGCTGCACTCAATATGCCAGCAAATTTGGAAAACTCAGCAGTGGCCACAGGACTGGAAAAGGTGATTTCATTCCAGTCCCAAAGAAAGGCAATGCCAAAGAATGTTCAAACTACTGCACAATTGCACTCATCTCACATGCTAGTAAAGTGATGCTCAAAATTCTCCAACCCAGGCTTCAGCAACATGTGAATGGTGAACTTCCAGATGTTCAAGCTGGTTTTAGGAAAGGCGGAAGAACCAGAGATCAATTGTCAACATCTGCCGAATCATCAAAAAAGCAAGAGAGTTCCAGAAAAGCATCTATTTCTGCTTTATTTACTGTGCCAAAGCCTTTGACTGTGTGGATCATAATAGACTGTGGAAAATTCTGAAAGAGATGGGAATACCAGACCACCTGACCTGCCTCTTGAGAAAACTGTATGCAGGTCAGGAAGCAACAGTCAGAACTGGACATGGAACAACAGACTGGTTCCAAATAGGAAAAGGAGTATGTCAAGGCTATATATTGTCACCCTGCTTATTTAACTTATATGCAGAGTACATCATGAGAAACGTTGGGCTGGATGAAGCACAAGCTGGAATCAAGATTGCAAGGAGAAATATCAATAACCTCAGATATGCAGATGACACCACCTTTATGGCAGAAAGTGAAGAAGAACTAAAGAGCCTCTTGATGAAAGTGAAAGAGGAGAGTGAAAAAGTTGGCTTAAAACTCAACATTCAGAAAACTAAGGTCATGGCATCCATTCCCATCACTTTATGGTAAATAGAAGGGGAAACAGTGGAAGCAGTGGCTGACTTTATTTTGGGGGGGCTCCAAAATCACTGCAGATGGACTGCAGCCATGAAATTAAAAGACGCTTAGTCCTTGGAAGGAAAGTTATGACCAACCTAGACAGCATATTAAAAAGCAGAGACATTACTTTGCCAACAAAGGTCTGTCTAGTCAAGTCTATGGTTTTTCCAGTGGTCATGTATGGATGTGAGAGTTGGACAATAAAGAAAGCTGAGTGCTGAAGAATTGATGTTTTTGAACTGTGGTGTAGGAGAAGCCTCTTGAGAGTCCCTTGGACTGCAAGGAGAATCAACCAATCCATCCTGAAGGAGATCAGTCCTGGGTGTTCATTGGAAGGACTGATGTTGAAGCTGAAACTCCAATACTTTGGCCACCTCATGCAAAGAGCTGACTCATTTGAAAAGACCCTGATGCTGGGAAAGATTGAGGGCAGGAGGAGAAGGGGACAACAGAGGATGAGATGGTTGGATGGCATCACTGACTCAATGAACATGGGTTTGGGCGGACTCTGGGAGTTGGTGATGGACAGGGAGGCCTGGCGTGCTGCGGTTCATGGGGTCGCAGAGTCAGACACGACTGAGTGACTGAACTGAACTGAACCGAACTGAATTTTAATTTTTTCCTTTCTCTAAAATTTCAAACTCAGGGTTGTTTCCCCAAATCTCTTTACCTCACTCTCTTTCTGTAACCCTTCTATACTCATTCATTTTTTTCTCTCTGTCATTTATGACTTCTCTTAAGATCTAGCTCCTACCAAGAGATCTTTTCTAGTTTTTTCAAAAAAGGCCCCATAGGGAAGGTAAACTGGTCCATATCTTATTTTCCTCTCCTTGGGAACCAAACAAACAGAACAACGGACAAGTTTCTCCATATCATTATCATAATAATCTTAAATTTTTTTTAATTGGAATATAATTGCTTTGCAATGTTATGCTAGATTTTGCTGTACAATGAAGTGAATCAGCTATATGTATAATTTATCCCCTCCTTCTTGAGCTTCCCTCCCTCCCTCCAGCTCCCCATCCCACCCACCTACATCATCACAGAACTTCAAGCAGAGCTCCCCGTGCTATACGGCAGCTTGCCACTAGCTATCTGTTTCACACATGGTGGTGCAAGTATGTTCAACACTACTCTCTCAGTTCGTCCCGCCCTCTCTCCCCCCAACCTCCACCTCCATGCCTGTGATGGGCTGACAAGGCATCAGAAAAGTACCATATTAATGCAGACGTGGGAGTTCTGAGAACTGAGGGCAGGGCAGCTGTGATGGGAGACAGAGAAATGAGTTGGAAGCAAAGTGTGTAAGAGAATTAGTGGCTAATAGAAGTGGGGAATGAGGGGTGAGAGTAACCAGTGGTGACTTGGATTGGTTGAGTCATCTGGCACATGTTCTTGAACATTTGGCCTCCATCAGGCACTGTACAGAAAAAGACTAGTACAGGTTCTTATGTGATATGAAAAGCCAAGTCTTATGGGAGTTCAAAGTGAAGAACCTTTTCATCCAATTGTGGAAACTGCCCTGGAAAAGTAGCCTTTGACTTAGGTCTTGAATGATAAATAGGACATGGACATCTAACAACAGTGATGGACCAGTTAGGGGTAGAGGTGACATAAGGAGTTATTCCAGAAATGAGGCTGATACACAGGAGAAAGGCCTTTTCTTTTTTTTTCTTTTTTAAATTTTTTTCCATTTATTTTCATTAGTTGGAGGCTAATTACTTTACAATATTGTAGTGGTTTTTGTCATACATTGACATGAATCAGCCATGGATTTACATGTATTCCCCATCCCGATCCCCCCTCCCATCTCCCTCTCCACCCGATCCCTCTGGGTCTTCCCAGTGCACCAGGCGCAAGCACTTGTCTCATGCATCCAACCTGGGCTGGTGATCTGTTTCACCCTAGATAATATACATGTTTCGATGCTCAAAACATCCCACCCTTGCCTTCTCCCACAGAGTCCTAAACTCTGTTCTGTACATCTGTGTCTCTTTTTCTGTTTTGCGTATAGGGTTATCATTACCATCTTTCTAGATTCCATATATATGCGTTAGTATACTGTATTGGTCTTTATCTTTCTGCTTACTTCACTCTGTATAATGGGCTCCAGTTTCATCCATCTCATTAGGACTGATTCAAATGAATTCTTTTTAACGGCTGAGTAATATTCCATGGTGTATATGTACCACAGCTTCCTTATCCATTCGTCTGCTGATGGGCATCTAAGTTGCTTCCATGTCCTGGCTATTATAAACAGTGCTGTGATGAACACTGGGGTGCACGTGTCTCTTTCAGATCTGGTTTCCTCGGTGTGTATGCTCAGAAGTGGGATTGCTGGGTCATATGGCCGTTCTATTTCCAGTTTTTTAAGGAATCTCCACACTGTTCTCCATAGCGGCTGTATTAGTTTGCATTCCCACCAACAGTGCAAGAAAGGCCTTTAAATCAACATGTCCTTATTGAAGAGCTGACTCACTGGAAAAGACCCTGGCGCTAGGAAAGACTGAGTGCAGGAGACGAGGGGGGCAACAGAGGATGAGATGGTTGGATGGCATCACCAACTCAATGGACATGAGTTTGAGCAAGCTCTGGGAGGTGGTGAAGGACAGGGAAGCCTGGTGTGCTGCAGTCCCTGAGGTCACAAAGAGCCAGACACAACTTAGTGTCTGAACAACAGCAGTGTTGCTGAGTGATAGACAAGACCAGAAGGACTCTTAGGTTTCTGAAAACTTCTTATGATGATAAGAGTTGTACGTTGCGGAGTGTGGGCAGAGCTCCCGCAAGCAAGGACCTCCCACCTTCTGAGGGTCTCCCCCAAGCCTGCAGATATGTATGTTGAGTGTTGCCCACTCTGGTTGCTGTCCCCCTCATAGTGGTTGGGGCTCTGAAGGCCTGGCTCCAAAAAGGGTGTGACAACTCACAGAGACAAGCATAATTAATCCCTCTGCCCTCCAGTTTTCACTCTTTTTTCTTTTCCTATTTCCTCTTGATCACAGCCCTGGTGTTGGTTCTAAGAAGTGCAATGCAATCCCTATCAAGCTACCAACAGTATTTTTCACAGAACTAGAACAAAGAATTAACAATTTGTATGGAAATACAAAAAAACCTCGAATAGCCAAAGCAATCTTGAGAAAGAAGGGAACTGGAGGAATCAACCTGCCTGATTTCAGGCTCTACTACAAAGCCACAGTCATCAAGACAGTATGGTACTGGCACAAAGACAGAAATACAGATCAATGGAACAGAATAGAAAGCCCAGAGATAAATCCACGTACCTACGGACACCTTATCTTCGACAAAGGAGGCAAGGATATACAATGGAAAAAAGACAACCTCTTTAACAAGTGGTGCTGGGAAAACTGGTCAACCACTTGTAAAAGAATGAAACTAGAACACCTCCTAACACCATACACAAAAATAAACTCAAAATGGATTAAAGAGCTAAATGTAAGACCAGAAACTATAAAACTCCTAGAGGAGAACATAGGCAAAACACTCTCTGACATAAATCACAGCAAGATCCTCTATGACCCACCTCCCAGAATATTGGAAATAAAAGCAAAAATAAACAAATGGGACTTAATGAAACTTAAAAGCTTTTGCACAAGAAAGGAAACTATAAGCAAGGTGAAAAGACAGCCCTCAGAATGGGAGAAAATAATAGCAAACGAAGCAACAGACAAAGGATTAGTCTCAAAAATATACAAGCAGCTCCTGCAGCTCAATTCCAGAAAAATAAATGACCCAATCAAAAATGGGCCAAAGAACTAAACAGACATTTCTCCAAAGAAGACATACAGATGGCTAACAAACACATGAAAAGATGCTCAACATCACTCATTATCAGAGAAATGCAAATCAAAACCACAACGAGGTACCAATTACACGCCAGTCAGGATGGCTGCTATCCAAAAGTCTACAAGCAATAAATGCTGGAGAGGGTGTGGAGAAAAGGGAACCCTCTTACACTGTTGGTGGGAATGCAAACTAGTTCAGCCACTATGGAGAACAGTGTGGAGATTCCTTAAAAAACTGGAAATAGAACTGCCATATGACCCAGCATTCCCACTTCTGGGCATACACACCGAGGAAACCAGATCTGAAAGAGACATGTGCACCCCAATGTTCATCGCAGCACTGTTTATAATAGCCAGGACATGGAAGCAACCTAGATGCCCATCAGCAGACAAATGGATAAGGAAGCTGTGGTACATATACACCATGGAATATTACTCAGCCATTAAAAAGAATTCATTTGAATCAGTTCTAATGAGATGGATGAAACTGGAGCCCATGATACAGAGTGAAGTAAGCAGAAAGATAAAGACCAATACAGTATACTAACGCATATATATGGAATTTTAAAAGATGGTAACAATAATCCAATATGCAAAACAGAAAAAGAGACACAGATGTACAGAACAGACTTTCAGACTCAGTGGGAGAAGGCGAGGGTGGGATGTTCAGAGAGAATAGCATTGAAACAAGTGTACTATCAAGGGTGAAACAGATCGCCAGCCCAGGTTGGATGCATGAGACAAGTGCTCAGGGCTGGTACACCGGGAAGACCCAGAGGGATGGGATGGGGAGGGAGGCGGGAGGGGGGATCGGGATGGGGAACACATGTAAATCCATGGCTGATTCATGTCAGTGTATGGCAAAAACTACTACAATATTGTAAAGTAATTAGCCTCCAACTAATAAAAATAAATGAAAAAAAAAAAAAGAAGTGCATTTTGAATTCCTCATTAGAGTTTGTGAGCCTCGTTCTCACCGCCCTGGATAAAGTGATCAGGTAGTTCAAGTGTGATCTTGCTAAGTTGCTCTTAGTCACTTCTGGGAGCTGGATTTGGTTCAAGTTCTAAAGCTCTGACTCTGACTTGACACTGACAGATTACTTTCTACTCCCACAATCAAGTCTCTTCTTGGAATACAGGAAATGGTAAATATGTCACAAGTCAGGCAAAACTAAAAAGATCAGCAATCTTTAAACTGCAGGTATTGAAGGCCAGGAGGAAGCCGTGGTGTCCTTGCCAGACCTCCTGGTGGAATGGCCCATGTGTTGGGGAAAATTGTCAGGTGGTGTCATGCATGTGGTGGGTGGACTGAAAACTCTTTTGGAATAACAGGATGGGAGTGTGGCATGACTTGTTTTTTTCTTTTTCTAATTTGAGAAGATGCACGCAAGGAATTTTCACATGTGCCCAGAGGTGATCTTTCCACATTTACGAAATTTCATAGTTTTTTTGAACCAATATCGAGTATGTTTTATTTATTTTTAAAGAAAGAACTTCCATTTCCTCCTTTTGGGTAAAATGTCCATGTTAGATTCCCATATCCCACCTTATTTTTTTTTCTTTCTTTCTTTATTTTTTATTAGTTGGAGGCTAATTACTTCACAACATTTCAGTGGGTTTTGTCATACATTGACATGAATCAGCCATGGAGTTACATATATTCCCCATCCTGATCCCCCCTCCCACCTCCCTCTCCACCCGATTCCTCTGGGTCTTCCCAGTGCACCAGGCCCGAGCACTTGTCTCATGCATCCCACCTGGGCTGGTGATCTGTTTCACTATAGATAATATACATGCTGTTCTTTCAAAACATCCCACCCTCACCTTCTCCCACAGAGTTCAAAAGTCTGTTCTGTACTTCTGTGTCTCTTTTTCTGTTTTGCATATAGGGTTATCATTACCATCTTTCTAAATTCCATATATTTGTGTTAGTATGCTGTAATGTTCTTTATCTTTCTGGCTTACTTCACTCTGTATAATGGGCTCCAGTTTCATCCGTCTCATTAGAACTGATTCAAATGAATTCTTTTTAAAGGCTGAGTAATATTCCATGGTGTATATGTACCACAGCTTCCTTATCCATTCGTTTGCTGATGGGCATCTAGGTTGCTTCCATGTCCTGGCTATTATAAACAGTGCTGCGATGAACATTGGGGTGCACGTGTCTCTTTCAGATCTAGTTTCCTCAGTGTGTATGCCCAGAAGTTATCCCACCTTATTTTTAATAGCATCACCCTCACTTCTCTAAGGACAGAGTAGTTCTTAAATATCATTATTTCCCTGAGAATGCTCATTGGAGTAGGTTTTCAAAAGGTTGTTCGTTATCTAAACAATAAACTTCCTTTAATACCATACTTTTTTTCTTCTTTCTCTTTACCTTTCTTCTCTTTCTCTGCCTCCTTTTCCTCTTTTTCCTCTTTCCCCTTCCCTCACTTTATCTCCCCTTTACTCCTGGATTTAAATTTCACTTTTCATACTACCTGTGACTCTGGGAAATTTACTTTATATTTCTTTGTATATTTCACTTGTTAAGAGAGAATAATATTAGTCATTCCTATATATGTGAGAGATACATGTATAAGATATATATAAGACATATACATGCTTTTCATCTTATAATGTTATGTAATGACTGTTGGTGTTTAGTTGCTAAGTTATGTCTGAATCTTTTGAGATTCAACCCCAGGGATCAAACCCATATCTCCTGCATTGGCAGAAAGATTCTTTATGCTGAACCACCAGAGAAACTCAAATATTCCTATTATCTGTAATTACATTGAATAAATTTCAAAATACATAAAGAATAGATGAAATATAAGCCCATTTTGGCCTTTGGTATACTCTTTAAAAAATTCATGTATTTTTATTCATGAAAAGCATATGCTTTTCATCTTATAATGTTACTGTAATGACTGTTGGTGTTTAGTTGCTAAGTTATGTCTGAATCTTTTGAGATTCAACCCCAGGGATCACCAAACTATGTGTTAAAATAACTATGAGGCCATAATCTTCAGGGTCTGCGACAGTCCTGGTAACATTCACAAGGGCTGCTCTCTCTTGTCCTTCTCAGACTAAAGCCCAATACATAAGGCTTCCCCTTTAGATTTGAACATAGAAGAGAAATATAGACTTAAAAGAAAAGTTGCTTTGCTGTTAAATGTAAAGTCAAGAAGAAAAAGAAAAGGAATAATGACAAAAAATTTTTAAACAGGTATGGGTTATATAGAACCTATTCTTCATTTACAAAAGGATTTCAAGCACTCCCAGGAATTAGACAAAATTTAAATCAACCAAAAAGATAAAATGGAATGTGCATTTGAAAGGAGAATTGATGATACTTCAAATATGCTGCAAATATATCTAACATCCCCACCATTTGAGAAAAAATAAGAACTCTATTGCCTAGTTCTCTTAGGTAAACTAACAGTTTGGCAAGAATTAATTTTCTGCTACTACAGAGTAAGTGCTATAGTTCAGTTCAGTCGCTCAGTCGTGTCTAACTCTTTGCGATCCCATGAACCACAGCACGCCAGGCCTCCCTGTCCATCACCAACTCCTGCAGTCCACCCAAACCCATGTCCATTGAGTCAGTGATGCCATCCAACCATCTCATCCTTTGTTGTCCCCTTCTCCTCCTGCCCTCAATTTTTACCAGCATCAGGGTCTTTTCAAATGAGTCAACTCTTCGCATCAGGTAGCCAAAGTATTGGAGTTTCAGCTTCAACATCAGTCCTTCCAATGAACACCCAGGACTGATCTCCTTTAAGATAGACTGGTTGGATCTCCTTGCTATAAGGAAACAATAAAAAAAAAAACAACCAACCAATAAACATTTGCATTTGATTCACACCCTACATGGTACAAAGTGCTTTCATCTAGATTCCCTTATCAATCCTCTCAACAATACTTGGGTGCATATTTATCCCAACTTTTAAAATGCAGAAACTGAGGCTAAAATTTAGTGGTGCCAGAGGGCTAGTTTGTGCCAGAGGGCTAGCTTGTGACTCAGGTGCCACCAGGCCTTAGTCTTAACTTCTGGCCCAAAGCTCTTTCCTCTAGCCAATCTCCCCACATGGCAGTTGCCCAACAAATACTCATGGGTATTTATGTGCTTCCCTGAGATGGTTCTTCTTTCACATTCTATAGAGTATTTACCATTCAGTGTTGATTTCTTACTTGTGTATCTGGCATGGTTTGAATTCCTGAAAGATAAGGTTTTTCCAGTATATTTTGTTGCTATCAATTATAGGAAGCGTAACATTCAATACCCTCTTCTCTGCTCTTCCTTCAGTGAAAGCTCTCATTAGATTTAGCTTTCCAGATTCTCCGAATAATTCCCTACTTCCATGTAATTATTCTCTTATGTATGTTATTCATTGTGACACTCAACAAGGATCAGAATTCCTTGGAGCTGGAGTGATGAAGAACATTATATCTGAATGAATTCCATAGTTGTTCTTGCTCTAAAATGAAAGCTCTTTCATTTATAAAGGCTTAAGTTATGTCCTCATGTTACCACCTTAATATAACTCCCAAAATTCTGTGAAAGAATCAACTAATGTATTTTCTACTGGGGGCAGAGGAGGAAAGTATAACATAGATATTTTTAATCAATAAGTAAAAGAGTCAACATATTTTCTAGCATTGACTAAACAAATTATACTTGAAAAGACCCTGAAGCTGGGAAAGATTGAGGGCAGGAGGAAAAGGGGACAACAGAGGATGAGATGGTTGGATGGCAGCACCGACTCAATGGACATGGGTTTGGGTAGACTCCAGCAGTTGGTGATAGATGGGGAGGCCTGGCGTGCTGCGGTTCATGGGGTCGCAAAGAGTTGGACATGACTGAGCGACTGAACTGGAACTGGAAACATTATTTGGTGCAGAAAATGAGAAGGAGAAAAAGAACTATAGAAAGACAAGGCAAACTAGATCTTATATTTTATACATTGAAAGGGATAAAAATGGGGAGGATGAGAAAAGGAGAAAAAAAAGAAAAGGAAGAAAAAAAAAAAAGAAAAGGAAGAAGGAGAGAGAAAATAAGCTAAAAATCTTGAAAGAAAGATGAAGCTATATTAAAATAAAATGAATTCAGAGTAAGATAAATGAATGAGAGAGATCCACATGAAGACGCTTCATATGCTACCCAGGGTCCTTAATGTTTAAATTTCCTGTTTTTAAATTGTATTTCTAAAGTGAGTATGTGTCTCCATTAGTTAGCAACACATAGTTTTGGGTGGAAAATTCTCCAGTGGTTTTCCTGGTGATATAAATCATTTCTTAAAATAACATAGCTTTTCTTAACTTTTTTTATTCTCCCAATGGTCCTATACAGCATCCAGCTTGGTTAAAAGTCATCAGCTGCAGTTGACTCATTTCTAGCAGAAAGTTCTTTCCTAGAAAACATAGTCTGTATGAGATAGATGTTTGAACGAGTCTGACAATTTTCACTCGTGCTTTTCTACAGAGAGGATATAGTAGTCCTCAAGTAGGGTGGAAATATTTTGGAGGATACTTAAATTCAATCAGCGTGAAGGGTATATCCTTCTGGCTGACCATCATAAAATTGTTTTGGACTTGTTCTAGAGATGCAGTACTGATAGTTATTTTAGTATAGACCACAGTTTGTACCAATACCTTTACCACCACTCACAAGCCCCTTTACAGATGATGGGCTGGAGTTAAGGTCTGTAGAACAGAGGCAAGTCAAGGAGTCTTTTCAGTAATGAGTCCAGAGCTTTGACCTTATTGGCGTCATTTCCTGGCGAGCTACCATAGCACTCCACCCAGTAGCTATGAAACATCTTCAAATCAAGTCAATGATTCATTTTATCTTTCCTAACTGACACACAAACCCCAAGACGATTGGTAGCTCTTGACTTGAGCTGGAGGGCATGGCGGTGCATTCCAGTTGCTTATCTGGTTCCATAACTGGGTTCACTCCCAATGGGCACCTACGAGCCCTGAAGGAATGTACCGTAAATGGAAATGTATGTAGTTAAAAGTGACAGGGTATCTTAGGATTTGCCTAACCTTTTGTGAGAGGAAGGACGATCAGGATGGTGTGATGTTACATAATCAATAAAAATAACAAGATTCAGAATGGATGCTTCCTTAGAGTCAGACCATGGTGAAACTCAAGCATGTGTTTGTAAGTCTACTGGTTAACTGGTTTATTATAAGCTAGTTAAATCATGAGACTATGCAGAACTGATGGAAACAGAGTAGAATGATGGCTAACATAACATAATAGGTTGCAGACTGGGGAGATGTTGGGCAGTGAGTACAAACTTGCAGTTAGAAGGTGGTAAGTTTTGGAGATTTAGTGCACAGATTTGTGACGATAGTCAGTAATACTGCATTGTATACTTCAGAGTTGCTAAGAGAGAAATCTTAAATGTCCTCACCATAAAAAGCCAATCACAAGGCTATAATACTACAAGAGGTTATAGCCATTTCTTTTTATTCATGGAAATGAAGCTGCTAATTAATAAGATCTATAAAAGAATTCTCCTGTATCATTGAATAGTATATTCCTTCCAAGAGAAAGTTCAGAGAGTGGGTATTTGTACAGCACTTATTTTCTGACAGAGATGCTAAGACCCAGAGAACATAATGGCTGCCCAATCACGCAGCAAATTACTGGTATGGTTAATCAGTTATTCTTGAGCCCTAGCCAACAAAGTAACCTATTTCTGAAACTGTTTTATGGGCACTTTCCCCCTTAGTTAATAAAGAAACTTCACTACTAAATTTTGAAAAAACTACTGGCCCATGTAAACTATTTGTAGTTAGCTTTCACTTATTTTATGTTGCAAAATCTAACACAAAATATAGCATATTATTGATATCTCTTGATATAGTATATTGTTTCTAGGACTATCCATTAAGTTGGGGGGACAGTAAAAATTTTGTAAGGCTTGCCGTAATATTTTCATAAAAGCCTGGTATTCTAAGAAATAAGATTATTCTTTATCTTCCAATAGCAATTCTTTACTAGAAAATATTAAAACTCTGAACAAAGGTAGCCTTTTAAAATCATATTTGTAAGTTAAGTACTGCATATACTGTGAAATAAAGTTCTTTTTATAAGTGGTTTTGAAAATAGTTTATTCTTTTCTGATTATAAAGTGTTTACTGTAAAAATTGATATAGAAACAATATGAAAAATAAGGGTGGGGAGTCCCCCACTACTGAAGATCATTTCTGTTTCCATTTTGGTGATTTTCTTTCCAATTTGTTTATTTTGAATAGCATGGATATGAACATATACAATTTCCCATAATGTGTTAACAGAACATTTAAAATGTTGTATCATACAACTTTATCATAACGTCATTGAGATTTTCCCTTTGATCAAATGATTCAAAGTTGTTTAAATGGCAACATATGATTCAATACTCTGGATATCCTACAATCATTTTAATCTCTACTCTATTATTAACTGTTGGGGTATTTTCTTTCCTGGCGTCTGTAATGCAATGAACAGTCACGTGTGTAATTTTCTCAAGCATTTCTGATTATATTCTTGGTAGATACGGATTGCCTTAAATGAAAAATTACGTGTAGTAATTTCTAGAAAAGCTCCAGAACATAAACAGATGAATAGCTGAATGATACCTAGCAGGAGTGCAGCAAACCTACCTAATATTGGAATGTTTAAACATCACTTATTAGAACTTGGAGCATGTCACATGCTGGCCTTTGAAACTGATGCTGTTCATATAGACCAGGTGAAAACTGCTGGCTCAAATGTGAAACCACCTGCTCTGAAGGAACTTGTGGCCTCGGTCCCTACCTGTGCCTTGACCCAGCAGCATTCCTAAGCAAATTATTCTCTGTCTCATTCGGTTATTATAGCTGGCTTCTTCATGTCAGCTTTGAGAGGCATGCAGGGGAATTTTCACATTTACAACAGGGAGCTACCAAGATTTCATCATCAGAGCAATAACTCAATTACCTATTTAAAACCTTTGATCTGTTAAATAAATACACTTAGTACTTAGAGGCTCCTTTGGAAAGTACAGGACTGCCCTCCTCCCTTTCATTGGCTCTCTTCTTCCGGTTCTTCGATTTCCCTGGCAAAATATTTACTTTAAGAGTTCAGGGTGTGGCATGTACATTTCACAGGGCATTTTGTCTTTGTGACAGAAAAAAATAAAAAGTACCCAACAGTGAAAGAGACAGAGGCTAGGACTTGTCACAGTAATTGATAGTGTGCTGGCATTTGCTGCATTTTAGACTTTTATTTCATAAAAAGTCTCAAGTAAATACACGTATTTCTGGATACTGTGAAATGTACAGGGATCTGGGTTTACCTGATCAGAGATTTCTAGTAGGTAGCTTTGCAATCTCAAATCTATTGATATTAAGTATGTATACTTTTTAAAGACCCTGAAATTGCATTTCTTGGACCTACTTTAAGAGAGTAATTAAGATTATGTGCAAAAATTCATCTGTAGTTTGTCCTTCATAGTGCTGTTTATAAAAACTGAAAAACTAGAAACAGCCTAAGGAATTAAAGCAAGGATGATTATGCAATGGGAAACTACACAATAATTTAAAACAATGGCATAGAGAGTATATTTTTTAATATGAATGGATGATTTATCCATATTCTTAAATGAAAAGGGTTAAGGTTTGGAAAATATGAGCACTCTGATTAAATTTATGTTAAATATGTGGATACTCTAATAGAATTAAGTCTAGAAGTTTACACAGTTTTTTTTTTAAACCATTGAAATCCTCTAGATGGTGAATGCATGATAATTTTTACATTTCTCTTTTGACTTGTTTATATCTTTTTTATTTAAACAGATTATATGGTGTTGTTATATTTTTAAGTGCACAAATATCTTTAAAGCTCTGTTTGTTTCTGCATTATGTCCTACAGACTTTCTTCATCCTTAAGAGAAGAAAAGACACTAGAAAACTTATGTATTCAGCTTGACATACACCCTTTATGATATATATATATATATATATTTTTTTTTTTTTTGGCAAGGAAAAGACTAAATATTCAACCATTTCTTTTAAACCATTAAAACAATCCAGAAGCAGATATGACTCCAGAGTCTATAGATAAATATGATGCTCTCGTCATTGCTTCCCTCATCTCACAGCAACCATTCCTAATACATAATGAAACTTTTCTCAATGTCCTGTAGTTAGCCTCAAAATCCTTGTTAGCATAACAGTTCATAAAATGTTAGCTTCTGTTTGTCTCATCGGGAAGTTATCATACTAAAATCAGTCATAATACTGTTGAATATTTATTGCATTTTCCACTGAATATCATTAAAAGGGGACTCTATTAAACCAAGAAACATTAGCATCTCATCAGTGAAAACCCTTTAATGAAAATATGACTTATGCTTTAGAATGATAGACAAAAGAAGTGAAACCTAATTTTAGCAGGATAAAATTTAAAATAAATGTTGCAAATACAGAAGATTAAGACTGTTTTTGAAATATAACATGCCAATCATTGTACATGGTTCAACAGTGTAAACCTAGAAAGTTTAGATGTCTTCTCATTGCTCCATACCCATACACATCCAGCGTGAACACTGAATACTTTGGTATCTTGTATGGTATTTATTTAATTTCTTAGGAGATTTCAATTTCATGATGTTTTGTGTAGCCTTTTTGCTCTTTTTCAACCTGGATTTCAAGGCACACATCTTGGCTTGAACCAGCCAGTCTTGGGGACTCTGTTAGTAATTAAGCAAAGAAAGGCAGCACCAGTTTTATAGTATCAGTACTATAATTTGGAAAGTTCATATTTTCTAAAAGACTTGAAGATAAAAAAAATCAACCACATTGATGGCATTAAGTTGTCTCTGTAGATGCGATTTTTTTATTTCAAAGAAAAATTTAGTCATGGGCTGTTGACTGGCTTGATGATGCAATCTATTTTGAAGTAATAAGGGAGATTCATTGGCTTCCAGATTTATAGTGGGAAACTCCTGCTAAAATCTCCTGAGCCCTCATGTACTCTGAGAATTGTCTCCTTCATAATGAAAGATTTCTTGAAAGGCAGCCAAATTCCCAGATTCTTCATTCAGAAGAAGCAAAATACAGACTATCAGAAAATCAAAAGAATTTTAAAGTGATGGGTCTGGAATAACCAATGTTATACCATCTAGTAACAACAAACTTAGGCTTCCCCGGTAGCTCATCTTGTGAAGAATCCGCCTGCAATGCAGGAGACTCCAGTTCAATTCCTGGGTAGGGAAGACCCCTGAAGAAGGGATAGGCTACCTGCTCCAGTATTCTTGGGCTTCCCTGGTGACTGAGATGGTAAAGAATCTGCCTGCAATGTGGGAGACCTGGGTTCAAACTCTGGGTTGGGAAGATCCTCTGGAGAAAGGTATGGCAACCTACTCCAGTAATCTTGCCTGGAGAATCCCCATGGACAGAAGAGCCTGGCGGGTTACAGTCTATGGGGTTGCAAACAGTTGGACATGACTGAGCGACTAAGCCCAGCACAGCAGCAACAAACTTTCAAAAAATGAAACTATAATTGGTTTGCAGTATTGCATTAACTTCAGATATACAGCAAAATGATAATGTATTTGTGATATATTTTTTTCAGATTCTTTTCCATTATAGATTATTGCAAGATGCTGAATATGGTTCACTGTGCTATACAGTAAATCCTTGATGTTTATCTATTTTATATATAGTGGTGTATCTGTTAGTCCCATAGTCCTAATTTATCCCTCCCCTACCATTCCCCTTTGGTAACTGTGAATTTGTTTTCTAAGCCTAATGACAGACTTTTTGATCACAAGAACATTGAATTTGAAAATTAATGTGAAAGAAAGAGAAATTGTATTTAAAAGTGCTTTAAAATAATGTGGCTTACTTTCACACATATAGAAGTTTTTCTAAGTATCTGAAGCACTTTCCCCCAGACAGTAGCATATCCTCTCCTGCTTGAGTTTTTGTGGTTTCCATTTGTTGAGGATATGTTATATGTTCTTTTTGACCTGGGAAATGTATTAAGCAATGACTCACATTTTGGAAAGACTGGGATTTCAAAAGCTAGTCTTGAATTACATAAAACATTTCCCTCTCAAATGTCCATCGTGGCTTTAAAATTTTTTCCTTAGATTTGTAGCATACTGTGTAACATTAACAGTGAAGGTTCTGTTATACATACTAGTGGCAAAAATGCAATGAAACAACCAATGCCCCCAACCCATGTTGAAAGTCAGATTTCTTGTTTATTTGAAATTTCATTAAATTAAGTATAATCTAATGTTAAAAATGTCTAAATAATCTCTAAGGTGGCTTTATGTTCAGTTCCAGACAGTTATTGATTTTATATTGGTTGTAACCAATTAAGTCCTCAAAACTGAGGTTGGCTTCAGCTACGCCTGAGTCCAGGTGAGACTGTCATATGTGGGGGAAGGAAGCATCTCCATTTGGATGTCCATTGAGCATTATAGACAGGACAGAAGTCCTGATTCTGTTCTTCCCTCAATAACCCACTCGGCTCTCACGGCTCCCCAATTAAATTGCACTACCACTCCCTTATTCAAGACAAAACACTTGGAATCATTCCTACTTTTTCCTTTCACATTCACTATCCAAATATATATAAAATAACTCTATTTTTATCTTTATATTCCCAATTTAACTACTTCTGACCACCCCTACCATGTCCACCCTGCTATCAACAAACTTCCTCACTGCTTTCCTTGCTTCTATCCTGTTCTCATTTTAACATTTACTTTTATTTCTTTATTTACTTCACTGCACCGGATCTTAGCTGCATGTGGGGTTTAGTTCCCTGACCAAGGATTGAACCCCGGGCCCTCTGCATTAGGAGTGCAGAGTCTTAGCCAATGGATCACAAGGGAAGACCTGTTCTCCTTTTAAAATCTTACACTGTTTCCCTACACACATTTAGCCAATGGCATCCCATCCTGTCCCATTTGGGCTTCCCAGGTGACTCAGTGGTAACAAATTCACCTGCCAAGGCAAGAGACATGGGTTGGATCTCTAGATTGGGAAGATCCCCTGGAGGAGGAAATGGCAACCCACTCCAGTATTCTTGCCTGGAAAATTCCTTGGGCAGAGGAATTTGGTGGGCCACAGTTCATGGGGTTGCAAAGAGTCAGACACGACTGAGTGACTGAGCATGCGTGGACCCCCATCCCAGTTAGAACAATCAAGCAAACTCCTGCTCAATGCCAACAGAGTCTTTCCTGATCTCTCTCTTGACTGCCTCTCTGTCCTCATTCCATACCGCCCTGCCCCTCACTCCCTCTCCTCTAGCACACGGGCCTTGCTGTCCCTCCAGCTTCCCAAGCAGTTCCCTGTCTTGGAGATGTTGCCCTTGCTGTTCCCTCCATTTGGGTGCTCTTTGCCCAGATACCTACAGAGCTCTCTCCTTGACTTCGTTCAGTCTCTGCTCACTGTCTCCACCAGAGATTCTTTCCAGATGACTTCACCTAAATGGCACTCATGACCTTTCCTGATCACCTCACTCAAATGGCACTCATGAACAGTCTTTTTCATCATCCCACTTTAGTTTTCTTCATAACACTTACATTACTTAATATTAAATTACTTATCTGTTAATGTCTTTCTTGTCTGTCTCATCTACTACAATCCAAGTTGTGTGTGGGTAGAGAAATTGTTTTGTTTACTATGCTATCCTCGGAGCCATGAACAGTCTCTAGTGCAAATAAATGCACAAGTACCCTTACTGAATGAATGAATTCCTCTTCTCTTGGGTGAACAATAGGGCCCGTGTCAATGAGGCACCCTCTCTGGATCTTTCCTTGGAGGGGTAATTGTTCCCTTTCTTTACCCTTCACCCCTTACTTTTCCTTTTATGTGAATAGAAGTATAATCAATCTTAAACATTCATTGGAAGGACTGATGCTGAAGCTCCAATACTTTGGCCACCTGATGCAATAGTCAACTCATTGTGAAAGACCCTGCTGCTAGAAAGGATTGAAAGCAAAAGAAGGGGGTAACAGAGGATGAGATGGTTAGATAGCATCACAGACTCAATGGACATGAATTTGAGCAAACTCCAGGAGATAGTGGAGTACAGAGGAGTCTGGCATATTATAATCCATGCGGTCGCAAAGAGTTGGACATGACTGAGTGACTCAACAACAACAAAACGTATTTGTGTGTGTGTTTGTGTGTGCGTGTAAATGCAGGTGTGTATATGTTTTTAAAAGTAAGGCCAAGCAGAAATGATTTTCTACAGCAGGAAGGTGGCCATAGCATTTTCACAAATCAGAATTCCATTTAGAATTCAGTGGGAAAGATTCATTCTATCTCATAATGGCAGAGCAGAGAAAATGTTTTCTAGATGTCTGCAAAGAATGTTTTCATTTTCCCAATGTCAAAAACAAGCACCAATGGTCCATCTGCTGGGCCCTCCATAGACTTTGGGATGTTACCGCCCTAGTATCAACAGGTTTTCTCACTGCCCTCTCTTATGTTCTCCTTTTAAAGTTTTTATAATATTTGCTATTAAGTGAAGGGGAAGAGTGACTTCCTAGTTGGTCAAAACATTTGGGCAGAAGATACTGAAGGCTGTCAGTGGGGTGATGAAACTGCTCTTAATGTGATTTTGGTACCCTTGAGAGGAGGCAAGTCTTCATTGTCAGGTGTATTGGCTGCAAAGAAGGTAACCCTCAATCTGCCAACTTCAAAAGGACCAGAGGCTATGTAGCCCAAGATGACAGTGAGATGGAGACTTTGACAGTAAGAGAAAACTTAGAATTTTCAGTGTCCATTTGACAAGTATGGATCAGTCAAGCAAAAACAAAAACAAAACAAAACAAAAAAATCCCAGCATACTAATGAAATCACTCAAGACCTTGACATGAGCCAAGTGGGGGACCCAAAGGTGGGAAGCCAGCAAATTTAGGGGAGTGTCTGGAGGAGAGAGAAAGAGTACCAGCATTAGAATGGAGGGAATTTCAGATCCAATGGTCCTATGTTTGGTTAGCCCACCATCAACTTGCTGTTCAGTTGCTTGGTCACGTCCAACTCTTTGAGACTCCATGGATGGGAATATGCCCAGATTCCCTGTTCTTTACTGTCTCCTGAAGTTTGCTCAAACTCATGTCCATTGAGTCAATGATGCCATCCAACCATCTCATCCTCTGTCATCCCCTTCTCCTCCTGCCTTCAATCTTTCCCAGAATCAGGATCTTTTCCAATGAGTCAGTTCTTCTCATCAGGTGGCTAAAGTATCAGAGCTTCAGCTTCAGCCTTAGTCCTTTAGTGAATATTCAAGATTGACTTCCTTTAGGATTGACTGGCCTGATCTCCTTGAGGTCCAAGGGGCTCTCAAGAGTCTTCTCCAGCACCACAATTCAAAAGCATCTATTCTTCGGCACCCAGCCTTCTTTATGGTCCAGCTCTCACATCTGTACATGACTACTGGAAAAATCATAGCTTTGACTATACGGACATTTGTCGGTATCATGGGCTTGGATGCTGGCCTCTCAAATGCGACCCTTCTCCTGGTGAAGATGTCAAGGCAGGGAAGGAGCTTCGTCTTCTCCTTTCATCAGACTCATGACTCCACCTTCAAACTGTTTAATAGCCTTACCTTGTTGGCTTTGGGAAGGTGAGGTTTTATGGCTATGCATAGGAAACTTTGGCACCATCTGCATCCACTGGTTATGACTGTGAATCCTGTAATAGCTCTGCTGATTTCTTCCCGTAGGTCATTAATGACACTCCTCTGCTGTGACCACCCAGAAACCGAGGAGATGGAACCTGGAGAGTATTGAAGAGCCTCCCATAAGGATAAACAAAGCAGGGAAGAGTGAGCCAAAATTTTATTCCTCTTCCTACAGAGAAACTAAATCTGAACTGGAGGGTCTCTCAGTAGGTTGGAAAAGGAATACACACTTTTCACATATAAAACATATACGACTTTGGTCATAGAATGAGGTGGGTGTCCAAACTCAAAAATTTACTTGGCAGCCCTCAAACTCCATTCCTGTTATAATAAGACTGATTATAAGGGTCTTTATTTTGGTCTAAACAACAACCCTGCAGAAATTCAGAGTAAAGCTGACGTCCAGTTTTACTGGACCTACAACCATTGCTTTAACAATCTCTCAGTGGTATCTCTTTTGGTTCTTGGAAAAAAAAAAAAAACCCAAACAATTAATGCATGAGTCTACCAGTGGCTGTGCTTCTCTGGGAGCTCAGATGGTAAAGAATCTGCTTGCAGTGCAGGAGACCCAGGTTCAACCCCTGAGTCAGGAAGATCCCCTGGAGAAGGGAATGGCAATGCACTCCAGTATTCTTGCTTGGAGAATTCCATGGACAGAGGAGACTGGTGGGCTTACAGCCCATGGGGTCTCAATTAGTCAGACATGACTGAGTGACTAAACAACAACAACAACCAGTGGCTATCAGAGGGTAATGTCATATATATATTTTTGAAAACTGGTATCTGACTTTTTTGACATCTGACTTTTGACATCTGACATTTGATATCTGACAGTTTTTGAAAACTGATATTTGAAAACTGATATACTCCCTGTAAAAATGTTAAGAAGAATTATATTGACAGGTGTCTTGTATTTAATGTAGAGACTGGAACCTTCTTTATCGTGGTGTTTCTCTTCGTGATGTTTGCACCGACCTAGTACCTCAGCTCTGGATCACACTGCAGGTCACAGTGGCATCTTTTGGTAATTCCTCTCTTGACTGTATCTTTAGTGGTAATGATGACATTTTCAGGCTTCTTTGTGAGCCTCAGAAATATTCAGCTTTGGTTTTCCTAGATCCAACATATAAGTATTCCTCAGTATGACTACACAGCCTTGCAACATAATGGATTTAGGACAAAGCTTTTGTCTCAGGATCAGTGGGATACAAGGAAACAAGACATGTGCATATTCAGTATGTTCTGGAAAATATTTTTTGCAAAACCGAGCTGTCCTCCTGGGTTCTGGGGGGAATCACCTGGCCTTAGCATGTACAGTAGTTATTTTCTTTATAATTGCTTGCTTCAAATTGGTATTCCTAGGAAAGCTTTCTTAAACCATTGTAGCAAGTTATTTCTGAAACCTACAGTCACATTCTTTCAGCTCACCTTTGATTTCAGCCCCAGGGGTACTGGAGTGAACTGAGATCATATCACTTGGACAGTAACTTATCTGGAGGATGCTATGCTTGTCTTTCTGCTCCAAAACTTTATCAGGGCTGAGAGAGCATGCTGGACCAACCTCCTCACTCCTGAGTGTGTGTTTGTGCTCAGTCATGTCCAACTCTTTTCTACCTCATGGACTGTAGTCCACCAGGCTCCTCTGTCCATGAAATTTTCCAGGCAAAAATATAGGACTGGGTTGCCATTTTCTACTCCAGGGGACCTTTGTGACCCGGGGATCGAACCCATGTCTCTTGCATCTCCCGTATTTGCAGGTGAATTCTTTACCACCAGCACCACCTGGGAAGCTCAAGCATAGCTTGAAACTATAGGGGGTTGAATCCCCCCAGGACACTCCTGAGATAATGAGGCATGTGAGCTGGCTGACAAATGGACAGTCTGCCACTCTTCAGGGGGATAATTCTGTAAGACATGTCTTTGCTTCTCTGGAGGTTCTAGTGTAACAGATCGCCCAGTGTCCACAGAATGACCTTGAAATCCTTCCCTTGCTTCATCTCCCTGCCTGACTCTTGTTTCCTGGGATTATGTCTCAAATAAGTTATCTATGCCTGAGGCCCGGCTTTCAGGGGAGTCCAAACTCAGATACCAAGAAGCAAGATGCTTGATTTGTTTCAAGCTGTCATTGTGGGTATTTGCTTTGTTGCCGCCCTCCAATGAAGCAGGGGCTTGTTATTTTTTTCGTTCGCCATCTCTGTAATGCTTCAGTGTTTGGTGTACGTGATTAAGCCTGTACAGAAACTACAACTCGCGTCACTATCTAAAGAAAACAGAAGTATAAGTTGATGATATATAATTCCACCCATTTGATAATCGGATAATAAAACTTTGAGGAGGAAATGCAGAACAATCTCTGACCTGGGGAGGAGGATCTGAATTCTAGATCTGGTCGTCATGGTTCAATGCTGATGAAGTCAAACCACTCTCTGGCTTCCATGTCCTGATCTTTAAAATTAAGATATTGAGCTGGATGGTCACCACCCTTCTCTATCTTAGAAATTCTACAATTTGGTACTATTCAGAAACCATGGTAAGATAAGAAGCATGTTTGTTCCTTGAAGCTCAGCCAGGACCCACTTGTGTGGAAGCCAGAGAGTTCAGGGCTGCCTAATTCCTTGTCTTTGCATCGTGTACACACCTGTAAGGAAACAGACATCAAGTTCTCTGTTAAGACACCCAGCACATAGTAGTGATCAATACATGCTATTTCTTAAAAATGTGCTTTAATTGTGATAAAAGTCCCATAATATAAACTGTATTACTTTAATCATGTTTAACCGTGCAGTTCAGTGGCACTACGTACATTCACAATGTAGTACAACTTTCACCATCATCCATCTCGAGACTCAGCTTTTCACCTTCCTAAATTGAAACTGTCCCCATTAAACACTAACTCCCCACCCGCTCCTACCCCTGCACTCCTCAGCCCCGGGCATCTACCAATGTGCTTTCTGACTCAACGACTTTAACTCTTCTAGGTATCTCAAGGGCTTCCCTTGTGGCTTCCCAGCTGGTAAAGAATCCACCTGCAATGCGGGAGACCTGGATTTGATCCCTGGGTTGGGAAGATCCCCTGGAGAAGGGAAAGGCTACCCACTCCAGTATTCTGGCCCGGAGAATTCTCCTAGAAGTGGAATCAAAGGTGCAGAATTTGTCTGCACCTAACGTATATTGGAATGCCAATCAATGCTATTTTACAAGGAACTTGTATCATCACCCAAAAAACTTTACATGGAATCCCTAGCAGGAAGAGAATAGTTTTTGATGGTTACTCTGTTAAGTCAGCGTGGCATGTCTTGTGTTCATCATAGAAACGGAAGGGGAATTAAGTCATTTTTAAGTGACCGCATTTTGTTAATTTCTATGAAAATATTTCATATAATATGAAGATGGCACTGGCCATATTGCTAGGTTTTATGGTTATTTGTGTGTTTTCATTTTCACTTCCCTAGTAGCTCAGATGGTAGAGCATCTGCCTACAATGTGGGAGACCTAGGTTCAATCCCTGGGTCAGGAATTTTTCTGGAGAAGGAAATGGCAACCCACTCTAGTATTCTTGCCTGGAAAATTCCATGGACGGAGAAGCCTGGTAGGCTACAGTCCACGGGGTCACAAAGAGTCGGACACAACTGAGCGACTTCACTTTCATGTTCACTTTTCATTTTCTTATAGGTTCACTTGAATGCTGTTGTCATGAGCCACTCTGTACCTTCCACATAAAATACGTATCAAACTTTTTTTCTGGGGGAAAAAAAAGAAGCAAGATACCAAGACTCTACTACATGAAGGAGTTAGGACTCATCAGGAATGCCTGACATTTTTGAAAAAATAGCCAGAACCTGAATTCCAGTGTGATATAGCTTTGTAATAAATTAGGTTTGAAATAATTTTCTTATGTTAACCTCATTAGTATGTTCATCAAATGAGCAAAAAATTAGTTGAAGTTCATATTTTTTAAAAAGTTTTAAGTGACAAATATGAAATGACACATCTATGAAAAGAAAGAAAAGTACCTGTGGGCTGGGGTGAGCGTTAGATGTAGGTGGGTGGGAGAATTTTTGTTGCTGCTGTTATGAAATTTATTGAGATATAATTCACATACCATAAAATTCACCCTTTTAAAGTGCACAATTCAATGTGTTTTAGTATATTCACAGGATTATAGAAGTCATCACTATATATTTTTAGATTAAAAAAATAAGGAAGAAACATCATAACCATTAGCAGTCACTCTTCCTTCCCCTCCCTTTCCCCTAACCCCTCAGTCTATCCTCAACTATCAGTAGTTGACTTCCTGTATCTATAGGTTTGCTGGTTTTGAACATTTTATATAGATGGACTCATATAGTATGTGGCCTTTTGTGTTTTTTTTTTCTCACTTGTTTAGATGTTTCCGAGGTTCATCCGTATTGTATCATCCACTAGTACTTTTTTCATTTTTATTGCCAAATAGCATTCCATTGTACACATTCACTACATTTTACGTATCTGTTCATCAGTTGGTGGCATTTGTATTATTTCCACTTTCGGGCTATTATGAATAATGCTGCCATGACATTCATACAAGTTTCTGTGTGGAGATAAATTTCTCTTGAGTTGTATACCTAAAAGTGGAATTGCTGGGTCAATGTTACAGTTCCACAATCAGCCATTTGAGGAACTGTCAAAATGTTTTCCAAAGTGACTGCACCATATTAATAGATGAGGATTCCAATCTCTCCACATCGTTTTTGATGATATCCATCCCTGTGGGTGTGAAGTGGTATGTTACTGTGGTTTTGATCTACATTTATCTAATGACTATTGATGTTAAACATCTTTCTATGTGCTTTCTGATCACTTATGTATCTTAGAAGAAATATTTACTTAGGTATTTTGTCCATTTTTAAATTGGATTATTTATCTTTACATTAGGAGATGGGGGTGACAGAGGATGAGATGGTTAGATGGCATCATCAACACAATGGACATGAGTTTGAGCAAATTCCAGGAGGCAGAGAAGGACAGAGAAGCTTGGTGTGCTGCAGTTCATGAGGTCACAAAGAGTTCAGCATGACTTAGCAACTGAACAACAAAAATCGTTACATTATTGAGTTGTAGGAATTCTTAATATATTCTGTATTCAAGCAATAAGTCCCTTATCAGATGTATAATTTGCAAGTATTTCCTTCCTTTCTGTTGATGGTTTTCTCACATTTTTATAGTTCTGCGTGAAGCATGAAAGTTTATAGTTTTGATAGAGTCCAGTTTGATTTTGTTGCTTGAGCTTTTGGAATTGTATCTGAAAAATCATTACCCAACCCAAGGTCATGAAGGTTTACTTCCATGTTTTCTTCTAAGAGGGTCAGAGTTTAAACTCTTATATTTAGTTTTAGATCCTTTTTGAGTTAATTTTTGTGTATGGTGTGAGGTAATATCAATAACATTATTAACATAATTTTTTTGCATGTGGACATCTAGTTGTCCCAACACCATTTGCTGCAAAAACTATTCTCTCCCTGACTGAATGGTCTTGGTACCACAATAAATAATCAGTTGACCATAGATACCAAGGTTTATATCTGGACTCTCAATTCAATTCCATTGATCTATTTGTCTACACTTGAGCCAGTATCACATGTGTTAATTAGGTTTATAGTAAATTGTGTAGTCAGGAGGCTCTTTGGGATTCTTTGCAACCCCTTACGAATTTGAGTACCATCTTTTTCCACTTCTGAAAAGAAGTCAGCTGGGAATAGAGATGCAGATATAGAGAACTGACTTGTGGATACAGCAGGGGAAGGAGAAAGTAAAGAAATGAAAGAAAGTGAAGTTGCTCAGTCATGTCCCACTCTTTGCGACCCCATGGACTGTAGCCTTCCAGGCTCCTCAGTCCATGGAATTTTGCAGGCAAGAGTAGTGGAGTGGGTGGCCATTTCTTTCTCCAGGGGATCTTCCCGACCGAGAATCAAACCCAGGACGTCCTCACTGAGGGTAGATGCTTTAGCGTGTAAGCCACCAGGGAAGCGTAGGGGAAGGAAAGGGTGGAGCAACTGAGAGAGTAGCATGGAAACGTACACATTAACCACATGTAAACAGACAGCCAGTGGGAGTTTGCTGTAGGATGCAGGGAGCTCAACCCAGAGGGGTGGGATGGGGTAGAAGATGGGAGGGAGGCTCGAGAAGGAGGGGATATATATACATACCTATGGTTGATTCATGTTGATGTATGGCAGAAACCAAAACAACATTGTAAATCAGTTATCTTTCAATTAAAAAGGAATTTATAAATATATAAACAATTCAGCTGGAAGTTTGCTGGGACTTGTGTTGAATCTATAGATTAGTTTAGAGAGTTCAGTTCAGTTCAGTCGCTCAGTCGTGTCCGACTCTTTGCGACCCCATGGATCGCAGCACACCAGGCCTCCCTGTCCATTACCAATTCCCGGAGTTTACTCAAACTCATGCCCATCGAGTCGGTGATGCCATCCAGCCATCTCATCCTCTGTCATCCCCTTCTCCTCCTGCCCCCAATCCCTCCCAGCATCAGGGTCTTTTCCAATGAGTCAGCTCTTCGCATGAGGTGGCCAAAGTATTGGAGTTTCAGCTGCAGCATCAGTCCTTTCAATGAACACCCAGGACTGATCTCCTTCAGGATGGACTGGTTGGATCTCCTTTCAGTCCAAGGGACTCTCAACAGTCTTCTCCAACACCACAGCTCAATAGCATCAATTTTTCGGTGCTTAGCTTTCTTTATAGTCCAACTCTCACATCCATACATGACCACTGGAAAAACCATAGCCTTGACCAGACAGACCTTTGTTGGCAAAGTAATGTCTCTGCTTTTTAATATGCTGTCTAGGTTGGTCATAACTTTCCTCCCAAGGAGTAAGCGTCTTTTAATTTCATGGCTGCAGTCACCATCCGCAGTGATTTTGGAGCCCCAAAAAATAAAGTCAGCCACTGTTTCCACTGTCTGCCCATCTATTTCCCATGAGGTGATGGGACCAGATGCTATGATCTTTGTTTTCTGAATGTTAAGCTTTAAGCCAACTTTTTCACTCTTCTCTTTCACTTTCATCAAGAGGCTCTTTAGTTCCTCTTCACTTTCTGCCATAAGGGTGATGTCATTTGCATATCTGAGGTTACTGATATTTCTCCTGGCAATCTTGATTCCAGCTTGTGCTTCATCCAGCCCAGAGATTCTCATGATGTACTCTGCATATAAGTTAAATAAGCAGGGTGACAATATATAGCCTTGACACACCCCTTTTCCTATTTGGAACCAGTCTGTTGTTCCATGCCAGTTCTGACTGTTGCTTCCTGACCTGCATACAGGTTTCTCAAGAGGCAGGTCAGGTGGTCTGGTATTCCCATCTCTTTCAGAATTTTCCACAGTTTATTGTGACATCTTAATAAGGATCTTCCAACCCATGACGTGGGAGGTCTTTCCATTTATTTAGAAGTCTTCTTTAAAATGTCTTTAATAATGTTTTGTAATTTTAAGTTACTTTTCACTTCTTTGGTTAAATGTATACATAAATATTTTATTCTTTTATACTACTATAAGAGTAATTATTTTCTTAATTCTATGTTCAAGTGGTTTATTGATATATAGAAATACAATTGATTTTATGTAAGTTGGGAGGTTCGTGACATTGTACAGGAGACAGGAATCAAGACCATCCCCAAGAAAAAGAAATGAAAAAAGCGAAATGGCTGTCTGAGGAGGCCTTAGAAATAGCTGTGAAAAGAAAGGAAGTGAAAAAAATAAAAAATAAAAAGAATATAAAAAGCCAAAAAAAAAAAAAGGGAAGTGAAAAGCAAAGGAGAAAAGGAAAGATATATTCATTTGAATGCAGAGTTCCAAAGAATAACAAGGAGAGATAAGAAAGTCTTCCTCAGTGATCAATGCAAAGAAATAGAGGAAAACAATATAAGGGGGAAGACTAGAGATCTCTTCAAGAAAATTAGAGATACCAAGGGAATATTTCATGCAAAGATGGGTAGGACAGAAACGGTATGGATCTAAGAGAAGCAGAAGATATTAAGAAGAGGTGGCAAGAATACACAGAAGAACTATACAAAAAAGATCTTCACGACCCAGATAATCACGATGGTGTGATCACTCACCTAGAGCCAGACATCCTGGAATGTGAAGTCAAGTGGGCCTTAGGAAGCATCACTATGAGCAAAGCTAGTGGAGGTGATGGAATTCCAGTTGAGCTATTTCAAATCCTGAAAGATGATGCTGTGAAAGTGCTGCACTCAATATGCCAGCAAATTTGGAAAACTCAGCAGTGGCCACAGGACTGGAAAAGGTCAGTTTTCATTTCAATCCCAAAGAAAGGCAATGCCAAAGAATGTTCAAACTACCACACAATTGCACTCATCTCACATGCTAGTAAAGTGATGCTTAAAATTCTCCAAGCCAGGCTTCAGCAATACATGAACGGTGAACTTCCAGATGGTCAAGCTGGTTTTAGGAAAGGCAGAGGAACCAGAGATCAAAGTGCCAACATTTGCTGGATCATTGAAAAAGCAAGAGAGTTCCAGAAAAACATCTATTTCTGCTTTATTGACTATGCCAAAGCCTTTGACTGTGTGGATCACAACAAACTGTGAAAAATTTTTCAAGAGATGGGAATACCAGACCACCTGACCTGCCTCTTGAGAAATCTGTATGCAGGTCAGGAAGCAACAGTCAGAACTGGCATGGAACAACAGACTGGTTCCAAATAGGAAAAGGGGTGTGTCAAAGCTGTATATTGTCACCCTGCTTATTTAACTTATATGCAGAGTACATCATGAGAATCTCTGGGCTGGATGAAGCACAAGCTGGAATCAAGATTGCCAGGAGAAATATCAGTAACCTCAGATATGTAAATGACACCACCCTTATGGCAGAAAGTGAAGAGGAACTAAAGAGCCTCTTGATGAAAGTGAAAGAGAAGAGTGAAAAAGTTGGCTTAAAACTCAACATTCAGAAAACAAAGATCATGGCATCCAGTCCCATCACTTCATGGCAAATAGATGGGGAGACAGTGGAAACAGTGGCTAACTTTATTTGGGGGGGCTCCAAAATCACTGCAGATGGCGTTTGCAGCCATGAAGTTAAAAGACGCTTACTCCTTGGAAGGAAAGTTGTAACCAACCTAGACAGCATATTAAAAAGCAGAGACATTACTTTGCCAAATGGTGTATATGTACCACAGCTTCCTTATCCATTCATCTGCTGATGGGCATCTAGGTTGCTTCCATGTCCTGGCTATTATAAACAGTGCTGCGATGAACATGGGGGTGCACGTGTCTCTTTCAGATCTGGTTTCCTCAGTGTGTATGCCCAGAAGTGGTATTGCTGGGTCATATGACAGTTCTATTTCCTGTTTTTTAAGAAATCTCCACACTGTTCTCCATAGTGGCTGTACTAGTTTGCATTCCCACCAACAGTGTAAGAGGGTTCCCTTTTCTCCACACCCTCTCCAGCATTTATTGCTTATAGACTTTTGGATAGCAGCCATCCTGACTGGCGTGTAATGGTACCTCATTGTGGTTTTGATTTGCATTTCTCTGATAATGAGTGATAGTTGTAATAGTTTTTTAGTAGCTTCTTTAGATGTTCTACGTACGAGATTATCTCATTTGCAAATTAAGACAGTTACTACCTCTTTTCCAATCTGGGTGCCTTTGCCTTTTTCTCGACCAGTTATCCTGACTAGAAGCTCTAGTAGAACAATGAATAGAAGTGGTGGGAATGGGCACTCCTGTCATGGTTTTGCTCTCAAGAAGAAAGCGTTCATTACATGGAATATTACTCAGCCGTTAAAAAGAATTCATTTGAATCAGTTCTAATGAGATGGATGAAACTGGAGCCCATTATACAGAGTGAAGTAAGCCAGAAAGATAAAGAACATTACAGCATACTAACACATATATATGGAATTTAGAAAGATGGTAATGATAACCCTATATGCAAAACAGAAAAAGAGACACAGAAGTACAGAACAGACTTTTGAACTCTGTGGGAGAAGGTGAGGGTGGGATGTTTTGAAAGAACAGCATGTATATTATCTATAGTGAAACAGATCACCAGCCCAGGTGGGATGCATGAGACAAGTGCTCGGGCCTGGTGCACTGGGAAGACCCAGAGGAATCGGGTGGAGAGGGAGGTGGGAGGGGGGGATCGGGATGGGGAATGCATGTAACTCCATGGCTGATTCATGTCAGTGTATGACAAAACCCACTGAAATGTTGTGAAGTAATTAGGCTCCAACTAAAAAAAAAAAAAAAAATCTTAATTTACCCAACTGGAATTAGAAGAATAGTTGTAAAAAGCATATTGAACTTGGTATACTTTCATACAATCTGGACTCTATAATTCATTAAAAAATTTTTGAAACAAACAAACAAAAAAAAAGTATGTACAAGCTGTGCGATTTTCATAGATACCATTGCTAGTTTGTTGAGTTTTTAATTATGATTGGGTGTTGGGTTTTGTCCAACACTTTTCACATGGTTTTTGTTTTTCATTCTGTTACTATCATATATTACATTTCCTAGGTTATGGTGCATGATCCTTTTTATATGTTGTTGGGTACAGTTTACTAGTATTTTGTTGAGGACTTTTGTGTCTGTATTCATAAGAGATATTAGTCTGTAGTTTTTTCTTGTAATGTCTCTATCTTATTTTGATATCAGTACAGTACTGTCCTCATAGAGTGAGTTAGAAATTGTCTTCTCCTCATGTACTTTTAAAAAAAGTTTGTAAAGGATTGGTTTTATTTATTTTTTTTTTTGAACATTTGATAGAATAATCCAGTGAAGTCATCTGTGTCTGGACTTTCCCTTGTGTAAATATCTCTACTTACTAATTTGATTGCTTGTTGCATATTCAAACTTTCTACATCTATTTGAGTCAGGTTCATAATTTGTGTCTTTCTAGTAATTTGTTTCTTTCATCTATTTTATCGAATGCATTGACATACAGTTGTTCATAGTATTCCCTTATAGTCTTTTTCATTTCTTAAAGTTGGTAGTGGTGTCTCTTCTTTCATTTCTGTATTTAGAGTTTGTCTTCTCTTCACTCTACCTCTCCCTTTTGTTTCTTGTTTAGTCTAATTAACACTCATTAATTTTGTTGATTTTCTCTAAGAACCCACTTTTTATTCCTTTGATTTCCTCTACTGTTTTGCTTTGCTCCATTTATCCCTGCTCTAAGTTCCTTTCTGATCAGTGCTTTTGAGGCACCATACAAGTTTTGGTATGTTGTATTTTCATTTTATTGCCTCTCAAAATATTTTCTACTTTCTTTATTGACCTCTTTTTTCACACATAAGTCATTTAGACACGTATTGTAGAATGTGTTTAGACATAGCTGTTAATTTCCCAAAATTTCTTCCATTACTGAATTCTGATTCCATTGTGGTTTGAAAACATATTTTTATATGGTTTCAATCCCTTTAAGCCTACTGAGATGTGTTCTATGCCTTAGCACATGATTTATGGAAGAATGTTCCATGTACACTTCAGAAAAATGCCTCTTCCATGGTTGTTGGCTAGAGTGTTCTATTAATGTCTGTTAGGTTTAGTTGGTTTATACTGTTGTTCGAATCTTCTGTTTTCTTGTGCATCTTATGTTTAGTTTTTCTTTTCATTATTGAAAATGTGGTATTGACATATCTGACTTTGATTGTTGAATTATTTATTCTTCCCTTCAGTTCTGTTTATTTTTGCTGCATGTATTTCGAGGTGTGGCTGCTAGCTGTACTGCTGTTCAGTCACTAAATCCTGTCTGACTCTCTGTGACCCCATCACCTGCAGCTTGCCAGGCTTCCCTGTCCTTCACTATCTTCCAGAGTTTGTTCAGACTCATGTCCATTGAGTCGGTGATGCCATCCAACCATCTCATCCTCTGTCACTCCACTGTAAATAGTGCTTCAGTGAACACTGGGGTACGTGTGCCTTCTTCTGTTTTGCTTTCCTCAGGGTATATGCCAAGGAGTGGGGTTGCTGGGCCACATGGTAGTTTTACTCCATTTTTTGAGGAATCTCCCTATTGTCTTCCACAGTGGCTGTATCAATTTACATTCCCACCAACAGTGCAGGAGGGTTCCATTTTTTCCACACCCTCTTCAGCAGTGTTTGTGGATTTTTTGATGATGGCCATTCTGACCAGTGTAAGGTTATAACTCATTGTAGTTTTGACTTGCATTTCTTTAATGATGAGCGATGTTGAGCATCTTTTCATATGTTTATTAGCCATCTGTGTGTCTTCTTTGGAGAAATGTCTGTTTAGGTCTTTTGCCCACTTTTTGATTGGGTTGTTTGTTTTTCTGGTGTTGAGTTGTATGAGCTGCTTGTATATGTTGGAAGTTAATCTTTTATCAGTTGTTTCATTTGCTATTATTTTTTCCCATTCTGAGGGTTGTCTTTTCACCTTGTTTATAGTTTTCTTTGTTGTGCAAAAGCTTTTAAGTTTAATTGGTTCCCATTTGTTTATTTTTGTTTTTATCTTTGTTACTGTGGGAGGTGGGTCGTAGAGGATCTTGCTGTGATTTGTGTTATTTCTTTATAGTCATACCCTTCCTACAAACCCATTACCTAGTTTACAATGATATTATTCCTAGTGGAGAGTTCTTATATTGTCATAAGTTAGGTATTCATACCACATTATCATTATCACTGTAATTTGACCTTTGTTTTGTTGATTATTCACTTCTGATAGGCTCCCCCCACTTTTTTTTTTTTTCCTTCTGAGGCTTTGTATTGAGTTACGCAACCACATTGGCATGAAGGGTTAAGGGAAGAGGGGATCTCACTTTCTGAGCTGCAGTATTGATTAGAATCACATTAATGTAGATAAAGAAGACTGAACCTGAAACTAAATGAAGTCGAAGCTTGAGTCTTACTTAAGAGCTGGTATTTTCCACTACTGGTGGCTCAGCAGTAAAGAATGTCAATGCAGGAGATGTGGGTTTGATCCTTGGGTCAGGAAGATCCCCTGGAGAAGGGAATGAAAACCCACTCCAATATTCTTACCTGGGAAATGTCATGGACTGAGGAGCCTGGCGGGCTGCAGTCCATGGGGTTGCAAGGAGTTGGACACAACTTAGAGACCAAACAACAACAGCAAATTTTCCACTAAAACTGGAAACACTAATATGAATTTTTATATTACCAGCTCTGAATAGTAGCTTAGAAATTCAAAAGCTTTGCTGACAGTTGAGCACCAATGATGAAATCATAAATGCTTTGGTGTCCCACCTTGTCCTCTCCCTCCCCAGTTGCCCCTGGAAAGCTCAGAGTGTAGCAGTAGGAGTTCTGGAATGTTCCTAAGTGGGGCTGACCTTTGTACCACTGTTAATCCTTGTCCTCTCTTCTCAGAGACAAGAGATTAAGTTAAAACTGATACCTCTTCTGGGACACAGGGTAAAGCTACTTTTCCTTCTTTGCAAATTCAAAGGATTTTCCCTGTCTCAGCCTTCCCTCCCCCTCCATCCTGACCTCACACCTTCCCGACATTAGGGAAAGGCAGGAAGTTTTCCCTGTGGTTTTTCTTTGTGACGACATGCTGGGGCGGGGTAATCAATGGGGAAAACCCCATGTGAGAACACGCCTTCTATGTACATTCCCAATATTTGCTATAAGTAGGGCCATCCCAGGCCCAGGCTGCTATCAAACTTCACAGCACTCCTGAGGCACTGGGTACCCAGCACTGAGACATCTATTCCTCGAGTTGAAAATGATGTGCAGTAGCAAGAGTTTGCTCCTGGCTGCTTTGATGTCAGTGCTGTTGCTCCACCTCTGCAGCAAGTCAGAAGGTAAGTGTTGTTCTTTCTGCCAGCTCAGGAGGAAGAACTCTTCATTTCCCTCTAAGCCTTGAGCTCATCTAGGGGTGTCCCTGGGGAATGGAAACCTGTTAGAAAATCTTCTAAAGGAAGTGATGGGGGTTGTCATCTCACTGGCTAATTGAAGAGGGAACAGTTATTGCTGCCTATCAGGCTTTTTTCTCTGCTGTCAATCTCAGCAGATTTTTTTCCAGAATGGGCTCTAGGGACCACTGAGATCCGGAGAAAGGCCGAAGTTTTATTTCTGGGAGTGATGGAAATTGTGTAACACTACCAGTGAATGGGGTCACTTTGAAATGTAAGCAACACTCTCATTTCCCCAACTTTCTCACCTCTCAACTAAATAGCTTTGCCAGAGTTCAAAACTCATCCTTTAGGGGTGGATTATGACGCCTAATTTCATCCTTGCAAGGCCTTGGGACATCACTTGCCAACTCTGTGACTCTAATTATCCCTTACGGCAGGTTAGAGATACAGCAGGTTATAATTTAACTTGGAGGAGTGTCCAAGAATTGCTTTATTACTATAAGAGGACATCACTTTTATCAATAGGTGCATTCCTGAAAATACAAGTGTTGAACTTTTATGAACAAAATTAAAAATTCTCATTAACTAATATTACCATTTCAAAAGTCTTTAATTGTAGCTCATATTACCAGTTCCTATAAGCCACATTTTCCTTTGTACCTTCTTGTCTTTTCCCTCCTCTCAATGTTCAGAAGCCAAGATAATAGATTAAAAATCTGCCAATTTCTTTTCTGAATTTAAAAGATTATTTATAAGGGTTTCTTCCAGTGGTAGGTATTTATATTCTTGAGTGATTATAGTGAACTGAAATAAAGCACTATTAGTTTGTGTTTATTACTAAAGCTATTCCTTGGTGAAAAGTCATACGCTTCTATATTGTATTGTTGAACCAAAATTTCCCAGCACACAAACTAATATTTTTAGGGGAACTGAAAGCTATGCTAAATTGGGTCTCAAAGACATTGGAACTGTTCCCTTAAACAGTTAATTTGCCATATAAATTGGGTTTTAGGTTTTCCACAACTTCAAGTAGTTCTGTGTGGACTCAATACCTTTCATTTCTTTTTAGCAGCAAGCAGCTTTGACTGCTGTCTCCGATATACAGAAAAAATACTTCACCCCAGTTTTCTTGTGGGCTTCACACAGCAGCTGGCCAATGAAGCCTGTGACATCAATGCAGTCATGTAAGTTACTAAGGGATTCTAATTCATTTTTATCAGGAGCACATGGGAATTTCAGGTAGAGAAAGCTTTTTGCCTTTTTGGAGTTTCATTCAGAAATTACTGATGTGGCAAAGATAACTTTGTGTTAGGAGTACATATATCTTCAAAGTTCACTTTAAATAGGACTGAAATAAGGCAAAAGTTTAGTTTAAAAAATGTGAACATAGTTGAGGGCAAAATCACTTTTGAAGATAAATTTATAAACTAAGATGCTATCTTAGGAAAATAGGAAAGACATAAACTTTGAAATGTGCATCTTCTGCCAGAAAGTGGTTGCAGCTCTAAGTAAAAACTGAGAGTAGTTATACCACCACATACAATATTCTTGATGTATCTAAGATATTATATTTGAAATGATGTGAGTTATTGATCAGGTATATCCATATGTCATGTAACCACTAACAACAAAATTAGATAATTCTGGGACTTTATCTTCTTATTACAGCACAATCATTCATTAAATTGCAGAGAAAGTTAGGGAGAATCACTTTCATTTCTTGCATCAAGCTTTATCAGAAGCTTTATTTTTTCATTTTGTTTCACCTCTGAAACAAATGAATTGTTTAGCGTGTAGAGCAATCAATTGGAGTATGAAATTTCTATTGTATGTTCTGTGAAAAAAAATTAAAACTTCTTGAAACATAAATCAAATTGTCTGATTTTTTTTTCAGCTTTTACACCAGGAGAAAACTGGCTGTGTGTGCAGATCCAAAGAAGAAGTGGGTGAAACAAGCTGTGCATATGCTCAGGTAAGGAACCTTTACAGTCCATCAGCCTCGCTCCAGATGTTTGGGGTTAGTGTTGTTAGAGTGGTGGATCACAGGCTTGCTGGAAGGCTTTAGCCTAAGTGCTATGGCAATTTTAAAGGGTAATTTGAATGGGGCAAATTGGCGCTAGTGGTAAAGAATTCGCCTTCCAATGAAGGAGACACAAGTAGATTTCATGGATGATAACAGAGTGACATTTTATCAATGGACAGAATCATTTCACACCAGGGTGTCAGACACTCATTATGAAGACACAGTGTTTACATTCTGCTTCTGTCCTTGGCTAGCTGGCTTATGTTGGGCAGGGTCACCCTCTCTGAACCCTGATTTCCTCATAGTGCCTCTGAGCTGCTTGGTATCCTGAAATGAGACTAGGGAGTGTGGGTCAATTTCTGCAGGCACAAAACACGTTCCCACCTGCCTGTCACCCTATCTTTGCTGATCTTTTTCTCTTTGCAGTCAAAGAGTCAAGAGGATGTAAAAATGGATGCTCCCTGGAATGGAATTGGGCACAGCCCAAGAATGAAAGGAACCTGGCTGAGTTGACAGCTTCACTTATGCCTTGTTGAGGGCTCAAAGCTTATCTGATTTCTGTCTCATTGGACTTGTCTCATTTGTCCAATTAGTGAAGTTGATTCATATTGCATCATAGTTTGCTTTGTTAAGCATCATGTTATATTCTATTTTATGTTATGTTATTTATATGTGTGTTTTTTGTGTGTGTTTTGCTATTTAATACTAGTTTCCATAAGCTATTTGGTTTAGAATGAGGTATACAGTTATGCTTGAAGGAATAAGATACGTGGATTTTCTTGAGCAGAAGGCTATTTTAAAAAGACGTTTAACACTCTTGTTTGTATAGCTTTGTTTCCTAAATTGCTGTAATTACTTTGCAAAAGACAAAAATGATGAGAAGAATAAAAGTTGAAAATAAAAGAACTAAACACTGTTTGTTGATTGAGTTAAATAGCATTAAGAGGTATATTAAAAATATTTAAAGGTTTAGTAAATATGAAAATGCCCTGCAGTGCTTTTCTTTTAATTAAATAAAATTTTTTAAATTTACTTTTGGCTGCGATGAGGCCTCATTGCTGCACGAGGGGCTTTTCTCTAGTTGTGGTGTGTGGGGGCTACTGTCTAGTTGTGGTGTTCTTCTCATTGTGGTGGCTTCTCTTGCTTTGGAGCATGGGCTCTAGAGTGCAGATTCAGTAGTTGTGGAACACCAGCTTAGTTGCATCATGGCATGTGGGATCTTCCTGGACCAGAGAGTAAACCCACGTCCTCTGCATTGGCAGCTGGATTCTTAACCACTGGACCACCAAGGAAGTCCTGCTCTGAAACTCATGTTCCCCATTTATTTCTTTGCCTAGTTGTTCTATTTTTGGAGTAGGAAATGACAACCCATTCCAGTATTCTTGCCTGGGAAATCCCATGGACAGAGGAGCCTGGCGGGCTAAAGTCCATGGGGTCGCAAAGAGATGGACACTACTGAGTGACTAAGCATGCATGGTTGTTCTCTTTGTCTTTATCTCTTGTGGTCCTGGTTCATTCGATATGAATTATAATAGAAAGATTTTTTGATTTTTTTAAAATTCAAAGTCATTTAAACCATAATTTAGAAAGATTCCATATCTGTGACATAGTTCAATGTTTCTTGATATAAAAATTTTCAAAATAAAAAAGTATGCCTATCTATTTTGTGACTGCAGAGACACAGTGACCATTTAGAAACCACTGAGTCCATACATCTGTCACCAGCAGGGTCCAAGGAATGGGCATCTCAGCAGAGGTTTCACTACTTCACAAGTCCTTCCGAGTCACCTTTAAGCACTTGCCAAAAAGAAAATGACTATACAGTGGGTTTTGAAAAACTCATTGCCTCACTAACCAGAGGAGAGACAACAAGAGTGTGAAACCTAGCAAGAACTCAGAAATAAGGCAAAAAGACCCTGGACTAGGGTAGTTATTGTCACAAAAGTCATTCACTTAAGCTCACAGAGTGCCTGACAGCACTCTGGCTGGACAGTCAGCTTCAGATTCCAAAGGCCATGAAGGATTAGTGCAGGCAGGCATGCTGATCATAGGATTTAAAATCCAGACGCACACATCCATAAAATGGGCAATGACAGGTCACTTGGTATAGAGCCAAGTGACTCTATAAGTGTGACTCAATAAGATCTGTGACTCAATAAGATCTGAAGGCAGCTCTGTGCCCCAAGTACTAACACTGAATCATCAGGGAAAGTATGCTCAGTTTCCTATGTGTGTATTCATCCAACATGGGTTAGTACTATTATGAGCCAGGCACTGAGCCAAGTGAAGCTGGAGATACCAAGAGATTAAATTATGACTCGGTGCTTTCTCTTCTAGATAATTAGGGCCAAGCAGTATGGGGAGAGGGAGGGAACCACTAGAAAAGCAGCTGTTACAACACGGGGTGGTAAGCATCTGGGTAAAGGAAGTTGTGAAAGGCTGTAGGGCATTATTAGTGAGGGTTTCCAGAAGAAAGAATGTTCAGTTGAACCATATTAAATGGACTTCCCCGGTGGCTCAGACAGTAAAGAAACTGCCTGAAATGTGAGAGACCCGAGTTTGATCTGGGAAGGGAAGATCCCCTGGAAAAGGAACTAGCAACCCACTCCAGTATTCTTGCCTGGAGAACCCCATGGACAGAGGAGTCTGGCAGGTTACAATCCATAGAGTCACAAAGAATTGGACATGATTTAGTGACTGAACAACAGCAACAGGAAGGGCCAGTAGGAGACACCAATTGGAAAAGGGGCATCAGGGGATGTTTGGAAATATCTGGGGGCATATTTTAGTTGTCATAATGTGTGAAGGTAGGGTACTAAGGCACTCAATGGGCAGGAGACAGGAATGCTACACCCATTGAATTTCACGGGATAGTCTGGCAAAATGAAGAAATGAAGTGTCTCACCCAAGTGTCAATTATGCCATGAATTGAGCAATACTAGACAAAGCAGGACATATGCTAAGAGTGGGTATGGGATGGAATAGCTGCAGATTAACTGAAACTGTTATCTCCAGTGGCTCAGTGGTAAAGAATCCACCTGCCAAGCAGGAGACGCAGGTTCAATCCTTGCATCAGGAAGATCCCCTGGAGAAGGAAATGGCAACCCTCTCCAATATTCTTGACTGGAGAATTCGATGGACAGAGGAGCCTAGTGGGCTACAGTTCATGGAGTTGCAAAGAGTCAGACATGACTGAGCAAATGAGCCCACAATTCCCTGATATCACCAAATATTCAGTCAATATTCTAATTTCCCAGTTGGTTTCCCCAAAAAGGTTGTTTTATTTATTTATTTCAGTTTGATGTGTTTGAATGAAGCTCCACATATGGTGCACACACTGCATTTGTGTGATTTCTTTTTAATTTTAACCTATGTTTCTTACCGCTACCACCCTTCTCATTTTCCTTTACAATTTATGTTTTGAAGAAACCAGGAGGTTTCTTTCTGAGTTTCCCTCCTTTTGTTTCTTTTGCTGATTACATTCCTGTGGTGTCACTTAACATGTCCCCTGACTCTTAGTTGGAAATAGAGGCTGATTTGGGGAGCGGGCCAAAACCACTTGAAAAGCGGCCCTCTGTCACATGGTTATAACGTTGCCTAAACTGATGTCAGCAACAGGAATGAAAGAGGAGATGGTGAATATGGTCCAAATTCTTCAAGGGTAGTGAAGAACTGATGAAGACCTTCAATTGGTAGCCAGAAGGAGGGGAAACAGATGATCTAATGACACACATACACTTCAAAGAATGGGGAGGAATGTAGGCGTGAAGAAGTGCCATCATGGAAGCACAAAAATGCTGGTCTCTGGCTGCTCCTGGTCCTGTGGACATCTTGAGAAAACCATAAAAAAAAAACCCACAGGGAGAGTGTTGTACTTGTGATGGACTCAAGTTTCAACTCAGGCAAGGAGATAGGAGAATGAAAGATGGAAGGACAGGAAAGAATTGTCAGGGAAGGCCAGAGGGACATCCTGGAGATGAGTTGGAGGCACACAACAGTATTCAGAGGAAAGCATGAGAAATATGGGAAAGGACATATGGATGCAGGGAGTTGGGTTTGGATTTGGATAGTAATCATGCATTAATAAAATCTAGATAATAAGCAACAAGTGATGTGTTAATATCATTTGCTAAGATCATTGATGTATTATCTCATTTAAAGTGAGCAGGTACAATTTTAATGCCCATTTTGGGTATACAGAAACTGAGGGTCAGTGGAGTTAAGTACCTTACCTAAGATCATGCAGTCCTTAGAGACATAATGGAATTAGCTGGTGTCAAGTTTTTGATCAGGTGACTGGTGTTTCTGGGTCATGTAGGCAGTACCTGTGGTGTCTAATGTTTTTTCATGTCAGTTCTTTTGTTGGTTCTTTTTCATCTTTTTCAGTTCAGTTCAGTCTCTCAGGCATGTCCGACTTTTTGTGATCACATGTACTGCAGCATGCCAGACTTCCCTGTCCATCACCAAATCCCGGAGCTTACTCAAACTCATGTCCATCTAGTTGGTGATGCCATCCAACCATTTTATCCTCTGTCGTCCCTTCTCCTCCTGCCTTCAGTCTTTCCCAGCATCGCGGTCTTATCCAGTGAGTCAGTTCTTCACATCAGGTGGCCAAAGTATTGGGGTTTCAGCTTCAGCATCAGTCCTTCCAATGAATATTCAGGACTGATTTGCTTTAGGATGGACTGGTTGCATCTCCTTGCAGTCCAAGGGACTCTCAAGAGTCTTCTTCAACACCACAGTTCAAAAACATCAATTCTTCAGTGCTCAGCTTTCTTTATAGTCCAACTCTCACATCCATACATGACTACTGAAAAATTATAGCTTTGACTAGATGGACCTTTGTTGGCAAAGTAATAGCTCTGCTTTTTATTTTATTTTATTTTTATAGCTCTGCTTTTTAATATGCTGTCTATTTTAGTCATAGCTTTTCTTCTGAGGAGCAAGCATCTTTTAATTTCATGGCTGCAGTCACAATCTTCAGTGATTTTGGAGCCCCAAAAAATGAAGTCTGTCACTGTTTTGATTGTTTCCCCATCTATTTGCCATGAAGTGATGGGACCAGATGCCATAATCTTAGTTTTCTGAATGTTGAGTTTTAAGCTAGCTTTTTCACTCTCCTCTTTCACTTTCATCAAGAGGCTCTTTAGTTCTTCTTCACTCTCTGCCATAAGGGTGGTGTCATCTACATATCTGAGGTTTTTGATATTTCTCCCAGCAATCTTGATTCCAACTTGTGCTTCATCCAGCCTGGCATTTTGCATGATATACTCTGCATAGAAGTTAAATAAGCGGGATGACAATATACAGCCTTGACATACTCCTTTCCTGATTTAGAACCAGTCTGTTCCCTGTCCAGTTCTAACTGTTGCTTTTTGACCTGCATGCAGGTTTCTCAGGAGGCAGGTCAGGTGGTCTGGTATTCCCATCCCTTGAAGAAATTTCCACAGTTTGTTGTGATCCACATAGTCAAAGGCTTTAGTGTAGCCAATAAAGCAGAAGTCGATGTTTTTCTGGAACTCTCTTGCTTTTTCGATGATCCAACGGATGTTGGCAATTTGGTCTCTGGTTCCTCTGCCTTTTCTAAATCCAGCTTTAACATCTGAAAGTTCACAGTTCACATAGTGTTGAAGACTGGCTTGGAGAATTTTGAGCACTACTTTAATTTTGAGCATAACATTATCAACATTTTAGAACATAGAACATTTTAGACTTTCTTACTTTGGTATCAAAAAGACTTCAATACTTGCTTCTTCAAGGAGTAAATCCCAATTGTGACGTTGCTACCTTATTCCCCAGCAGTGTGACACATATCACAGTCCTTTTTTTCCTCATTAAATCATGGTTTATTTAGTGAAAGTTATGTTCTCCACCCATTCATTCATCAGTGGACAGCTATTTATTGAGCATCTACTATGAGACAGGCATTGTTCTGGTCACTGAGGATGAGCAGGATGCCATCCTTACTTTGATGTAACTTACAGAAGGAGAGACAGGAAACAAACATATAACCAAGTAAATGTGTAATATGAAAGAAGAATAAAGTCAGGTAAAGGAATAGAGATTGGAGATGAGGATGGAGAACTTCTCCATACCTGTGAAGAACCTGTCGTAATTTACTCTCTCTCTGAAGCAATGCCCATGTCTTCCCCTTGGCTGAGCAAGAAATCTAGATAAGGTAAGAAAGACAAACATGATCAAACCTCCCTCAGAATATACTCTTAATTTTCTGAGGTACAGTAAGATCCAGGAAGGACTGTTGTACCAAGCCCTGGCTCTCTCTGACTTTTTCTGACTGAAAGGATATGTCATGAATTAAAATTACTCAGGCTGTAAACTATTCCGCATTGGATTGACTTTTTCACCAAGTGTCAAGACTCCGACTGAGGACTAACATAAGGTACTTAACTATATCCTCAACTTGGTGATTTAATTAGCACAAACCAACATTTTTATCCACACACTTTGGTGATTTTGCAAATTTGTTTTCTTTCTATGCTCCTCACTCAACTGAAACAAGGTTATGAATGAATCCGTACAATAATGTGGTTATAAAAAAGGTTGCCCATGCTCTGGCATGGCACAACACATTCTCCATTCCTCAAATTATTAGTATCCAGGCATTTTTAACTATCAGTGACCACAGGTTTGAAAAGCTTAACATAGAAAACTTTTTTCACTTTTCTTGTTCCTGCTTCTTTCCTTCTTCCCTTCAGTATCAGTTATCTTAACAGGCATATATTAAGTTTAAATTCACCTAAATTCCAGGTGACAAGCCAAGTGTTGGATTTAGGTTCATTTGGAGTCAGGCCATAATGAGTTTCATGTTTCAGAGGTCCAAATCTGAGGAAGAAAAGAGCTTCTGGATTCCTGAGGGATGAAGTCTAGAGGCTGACCCAGGAAGACAGAGGATCCAAGGTGAAGGGGCTTTTATGGGCTGAACTGCTTCACCCATCCCCCAAACTCACATGTTGAAGTCTTGATCTCCAGTTTGATGTGACTGTTCATAGAGACAGGGTCTTTAAGGAGGTAATGACAATAAACTAAGTGATAGGGATGGGCCTTAATTTAATACAACTGGTGTTGTTGTAGGGAGGGGACATTTAGACAGACATGCACAGAAGAGGGCTTCCCAAGTGGTTCAGTGGTGAAGAATCTGATTGCCAATGTAGGAGATGTGGGTTCAATCCCTGGGTCGGGAAGACCCCCTGGAGAAGGAAATGGCAACTCCCTCCAGTATTCTTGCCTGGGAAATCCCATGGACAAAGGAGCCTGCAGGCTACAGTCCATGGGGTCACAAAAGAGTCAGACCGATTTAGTGACCGAACAAAACAACAAATGTGCAGAGGAAAGACCATGTGAAGACACAGCGTGATGATGGGCATCTACAAGCCAAGGAAAGAGGCCTCAGAAGAAACCAATATTGCTGGCACCTTGATCTTGGATTTCCAGCCTCCAGAACTGTGAGAAAATTAATTTATACTGTTCAAGGCTCTCAGCTTGTGATATCTGTTTCGGCAGCCCTGGAAGACGGATGCAGGGCTCAAGGAGAGGGAAAGCTGGTCCTGAGTCTTTTGGGAGTTATCACAGGTGTTCATAAATCACTCTTAGCGTGGTCCGTACAAACCATGTTTTCGCACCAGATCTTCTGTTTCTTAGGTGACATCTTCTGCCACAGAAGTTTTCTCACATCGATCTCAGCCATGTTACTAGGATGGAACTTGTGAGGAAAAGGGCTGGCAAAGCATAATTAATGAAGGTCTCATCCAACCTGAGGGACTTCCCTGGAGGCTCAGTAGTAAAGAATCCACCTGCCAACGCAAGAGACATGGGTTCAATCTCTGGGTTGGAAAGATCCCCTGGAGAAGGAAATGGCAACCCACTCCAATATTCTTGCCTGGGGAATCCCGTGGACAGAGGAGCCTGGTGGGCTACAGTCCATGGGCTCACAAAGAGCTGAACATGACTTAGCAACTGAGCAGCAATATCTAACCTGAACTCCCTGGTAATGAACTACCTTCACGTCTCAAGGCAGAAGCTGACACACACGTTCTTCCCTGAAAGCAGGAAGGTTACCATTGAGTTCCCCCAACTCTGCCACCAGTAACAAAAGAGGCAGGAAGCTCTTCTTCTCTCTGTGTTATAGACCCCAACTGCCTGCCCTTGGTTCAATACATGTCAGGTGGTGGCTCCAGGTAGAAAGGTCAGGTGGCATGTGTCTCCTTTAGTAAACCAAGTCTTAGGCAATTGCGGTGAATGCCTTGAGCTTCTTTCTTCACCCCATGGGACTCCCTGGATTCGACACATTCGGTGCAATTTCCTCTGGCCCAGATTTCATTCGCTGCCAAGATTCCACTTCCTCAGTTTCCACCATCAGGGTTCCTGCCCACCTCTTGTGGCATCACCACCCTGCTTATTCACTCTGACTTTGTCTGGACTTGAACGACCCACCCCTCCTCTCTGCTCCACTGTGAAAACCGGCTCACAACCTTTAAATGTGAAACCTGCCTGCAAATGAGTCAGCCCGGATGGAAGTGTCAGCTGGGGTAAAGGACGCTTTTCCCTTTTACAGTTTGGGGTTGGGGAGTAGAAATATTGTCTCCCTTCAAAGTAGAACTGTGACAACAAAACCCCTGAATTTCACGTTTTAACCTACGATTGAGGAAGAGGTTTTTTTGTTTTTGTTTGTTTTTTAAACCCATAAAAGCACTGTGTATTAGAAATGCTACGGAAGTTAAGGGAACACATGGGTTCTGCCTGGGACTTGCAGAAGGCATCCAGGATCAGAAAACGCAGGAGCTAAGCGTGTGTGCACATGTTTGAGGCGGGCATAGAGACATATGTGCACAAACAACCACATGCTTGTGTGTGTGTGTTTGTGTGTGTGTGCATTGTAGAAATGACTGGAGCTGAGGGTGGAAAAGGAAGTAGTCACTTTAAGAAAGTGACATTGTCCCTGAGACAATGAGAAATCAGTAAAGGGATTCTAGCAAGGAGTAATGAGGTCAGACTGGGCTGACGCCTCTCTGAGGATGGTTATCTCTCTTCTTGCTACTACTCACATTTCCTTATATCTGCTTTGCTTTGTTTTTAAATCACACCCAGTCCTCTAATTTATTGACTTCTATCTTTTCTTTTCATCGATCATCAGGTTCTAATTCTTCTCCAGTCAGCCTAAACCCCATAACATGTCACCAGAACAATTCTCCTGCTGACATCCTTGTCCTTTTGCTTCCTTGTGTCACATCCAGGCTATAAAACTCCACGTGGGGTTAAGTTCAGTGCTCCATCTTCTTAACTTGCAGACGGCTAAGTCTTGGTGGCAGAGTTCCACCATCTGTGGTTCAATGCTATTGCAAGTTCATGGTCTCCCAAGTCAGCTGGGCTTTCACTATGGCTGTCAAAGCAAAATTTGCCCTGGACAAAGTTAAATAAGCAAAGATGATTTTGTTCAAGGCTATTGCAATAGGGGAGAGAGAGGGCAGAACTAAAGTCTGGACCCAGTTCCACTGAAACACAGGGCAAGAGGGTATTTAAGGCCTGTGTTAGGCTACTATAGTCCATCTGTGTTTGCTAACTGACTTTACCTAGACAACGTATTACAAAGCAGAGATATCTCTTTGCTGACAAAGTCTGTATTATCAAAGCTGTGGTTTTTCCAATAGTCATGTACAGATATGAGAATTGGACCATAAAGAAGGCTGAGCATGGAAGAATTGATGCTTTTGAACTGTGGTGCTGGAGAAGACTCTTGAGAGTCCCTTGGACAGCAGGGAGACCCAACCAGTCAATCCTAAAGGAAATCAACTCTGAATATTCTCTGGAAGGACTGATGCTGAAGCTCCAATAACTTGGCCACCTGATGTGAAGAGCTGACTCATTGGAAAAGACCCTGTTGCTGGGAAAGATCGATAGCAGGAGAGGGGATGACAGGGGATGAGATGGTTGGATGTCATTGCCGAGTAAATGGACATGAGTTTGAGCAAGCTCTGGGAGATAGTGAAAGACAGGGAAGCCTGGTGTTCTGTAGTCCATGGGGTCTCAAAGAGTCAGACACAACTGAGTGATGGAACAACAACTCCAAAAAGTAAGCTTTCTGGTACCTTCATTACATAAAACACTTTTGTAACCTGGAACAAGGTGCCTACTGAAGTTAGGCTTCCATCCTTCTGCAGAGGCTGGGAGATAGTGGTCGTCATTGATGATTATATTTCACAGAAATGTTTCCCAGGTGTTTGAGAAAGACACTCCTGAGTTGTAAAACTAGCAAAAAGCTTTTTAAAATGATTTACCTTTCAAAGATCAAATAAAGAATTAGCAATGGCAAGTTTTCTATAGCAGATGCTCTGAGGAAATGGAGATCAGGAACCTAGAGGGAAGAAGACCCAGGTCTAAAATTGGCTCAGCCTCAGGGGGAGGTGGCAAGGCCCTCTTTGGTCACTGCCAAGTGCCCCCTTTTAGGCAAACTCAGCAGCTTCTCCTTGGCATGGACTCAAAGCTGGGGCTTGTTTTGGAGCTGCCATGGGGCATGCTTTCTCACCGCCCTCACCTCTTTTCTGTGGCTCTCATCACCTAAGAGGTTTTCCAGCCTCTAATCTCTTCCCGTTTGAACATGCCTTGTGTATCATTGCCACATCCTCAAAATTTGATTTTTAACATTCTGTGGTTTATAAACAGCTCCTGGGTTCCTGTCAAGTCCCCAGACTGGGAAGCAGGGCTCTCCATGATGCAGTCCCTTCCCGCCTCTTTAGTAGCTTGGGTTCTACATACTGCAGGCACGTTGACTTCCTTTCCTTTGGGCTTTGGCAAACTGGGCCATTTTCTGTCTTCACATCTTTCTCTATGCTTCATTTAGATTGCTGCCCTCATCCGCATCTAGAACAAGACCCAGTTCGTGTTCTTCCTCCTTCATGGACCATTTCCAGATCAGTCTAGTCCAAGCTATGCCCTCATCCCTCTGATCCTTAGCAGGCTGAGTCTCTCTCAGTGGTGGAGCATGCATTTTGTTCGCCCATGAACTGTACCTACCACATGTGCTTCATCTCCGTACGGTATTGGGCTCTCATTTAGGAAAAAAGTGTCACATTGCTTCTACCTCTTTGACTTTCTTGCAGTGCCTAATACAGGGCTTTGCACCTAGAAGGTGCTCTTCAGATAACTGTGAATGCCTAGGATCAATATCAAACTCTGAGATCCTGGGACTTCCCTGGTGATCCAGTGGCTAAGACTCCACGCTCCCAATGCAAGGGGCCTGGGTTTGATTCCCAGGCCTAGATCCCACATGCCACAACTTAAAAGATCCCGAATGCAGCAACTAAGACTAGGCAAAGCCAAATAAATAAGTAAATAAAATAAAATAAAGCTCTTGAGATCCTGATACTCTGTTTGTCAGATGCAGAATCTGTATGAAGTGGTTAACCATGAACTGACCCAGATAAGTCTCATGTTATTTATTTGCTAATGTAAATTCTCTACCCTAAAGGTCAGATCAGATGATTTCTGTGGTATTTAACTATATCATTTAGTCATTCAGATTTATAATTTTCAGATAACAGTGTAGTTGATACCCAAAAGAGAGGTGAGCTACTGAAAGGAATTTGGATGGACCTGTGGTTTACCTCTTTCATCAACTGAAAGCAATATTCAGCGAAACTGCCAGAGTCAGAATCTTGGAGTGGTTGGGCTTCCATTTCCAATTATTTCTCAGGCTCTCAAAGGTGATGTTTGAAGAGACATTGCCCATCCACTTGGATTTAGGGTTTAAATTCATTGTATACATAACCATAATCTCTGGTCTCTTTCCAAATTACAGGTGTTTGTTATTTTTTGTTATTTTTGTTTTGCTCTTTCTCATCCATCTTTAGTCAACTTTTCAACTAGGTATGTTAGAGTTGGATCCACAGAAGAGATGAAATTAATGACCATCTCAGGTAAGACCTCAGTGACAAATAAGAAATGAATAAGTAGGGAAGCAAACATAAACTGGCATTTATCTCAAAAGAATCGTGAATGCTATGTTAAATACATTGCTCTCTGCTCAGCCAACAACTGGGTAAAAGACCAAGCTCAGGATCTCTGGAGTCACTTTTTTTCAGTATCATTAGTTTTAAGTTGTGCCTGCCACTCCAGGTCCCTGTTTTAAAACAGTTATCTTTAAGATTACTTCTAATCTTGTATCTTGCGGTTCCATGATCCTGAGAAATACTGCTTTGAGATGCTGTTCTGAAATATTAGCAGTATCTAGAATGTGCTTTAAGCTGATAAAAATATTCTTAAAGAAATTGATAGTCTGCCAGACTATTAAAGTTTAGTATACATTCTGCAAAGTGAGACGTGGAATTTTAAAGCCACAATTTAGCTTGGCTATTTCCTTTATTGCACACTTTTGGAAGAAGTTATTTCATTCTTTCTGTGATGTGGCTTTTCTCAATAGTTTCTGCCACGTTGATAAATTATTGCAGACAATAATGTAATCTGTAGGAGAGGAAGATTGGGAAATATCAAAATGTCAGCATTGAGATTCTTGCATCACTTGGCAGATTGGCTCTCATGATGTCTACAAACCTTTCCATCTTGAAATCGTACGTACCTGTCCATGGATTTCCATGCTAGGCATGTTGCATCATAATCACTTGGGGAGATTTAAAAAATATAGCCTAGGCTCCACCTAGGGAAATATTTATCCTGTAGTTTCGGGTGGAGTCAGGTAGTTATTCTTTTCTCAAGTGTTCAAGGTGGTTTGCTGTTCCAGATTTTGGAAACTCTGCCCAAGGGTAAGTTTCAGTTTAAAATCTCTTATTTTTTTAAAATGCTTGTTTCTCAGACTCATGCAATTTTATCAGTCAGAGTTCAGTGTGGACAATGAAAACCACTCTAGGCATTAAAAAAAAAAAGGCTTTAAAATGAGAAGTTAGGTATTAGAAAATTATTGGAAGGGCTCATAGAATGGGTTCAAAGCTGGATGGCCCTCCAGGGATAATTCTAGAACTGAACAGAACTGACCCATCGCGGGAGCTATGCCAAGACCAAGATTGGTGATGGAAATCCCCAGCTGGTAGAGGTGGCACTGTGGCTTCCACTTTGGCCGCCTCTGAACTATCCAGAAACTGGGGAAGTGGAGTCTGGAGCTGCAGTCCACGGGTCTGGAAGCCTCATCAAGAGGCTCTAGTGACGCATTATCCCCTGAAGCTAGAGATGGACCTGGAGTGCTAGCAAAGAAACCTCATGTATTACTCTTGGCTTTGCCAGATAGCAAAAACCAGAAAGAAGGCATGTAAATATGGCCTTGCCTTATTTCTACATTCCAAATCTTGAACAAATACATCCAGTAGGCAGATCCTATCACATCCAGCTCCCTAGCTGCACATGAGTTTGAAAAATGTTGCTTTCGCTTTCCAGCCTCTCCAATTAGAAGAAGGAAGAAAGGGCAGTGGTTCAATCAGTCATCTCCAGTCTCCACGGCAGGAGAACAAAAGAACCTTTGATATAAAGAGTGTTTCTGTAAAGTGGAACAAAGTCATTTGTCTGATTGTTGCGGGGAATACAAATAGGAGTCTGTCAGAAGGCATGCAAACTTAGGATTTGATTCTAAACCACTGAAGGATGAATAATAAGACCTGATCTTTTCTGAAAGCTCACTTTGGCTGCAAGGCCAAGTACACTTGTATTACTCACTGCAAATAGAACCACAGTTTTGTTTATATTTTCCAATAATATTTCATATATTTCAGTTTGATACTATTATTTTAATTTTTATTTTTGGCGACATGTTGGATCTTAGTTCCCTGACCAGGATGGACCTCATGCCCTCTTCATTGGAAACACGGAGTCTTATCCACTAATCTGCCAGGGAAACCACTGATAACTGTCATTTTAAAATTATACTCTAAGTTTTAAAAGATTATTTTATTCATTACTATTCATTTCTTTTGTTAACACTTTTTACTATAAAAACTTTCAAACATACAGAGAAGTTGAAAGACTAGTATAATGAACACCATGTACCTAGCAATTACTTTCAACACCCATAAACATTTTGTTATGTTGTTCTTTTGCATTCTTGATCTCCCTCTCTCCGAATTATTTTGATAAATTATTCAAAATAGTTTGCCAACATGATGCTACTTTGCCCCAAGACTTTAGCAAGAATCTCCTAAATCAATGAAATTCTCTCCCACAATGGATAGGTCAATATGATATCTAATAAAATTAACACTCATTCGCTAATATGTCTAGTCCCTAAACCACATTATATATCCTCAAATTGTGCTCCATCCAAATCTCTATTTGTTTGTCTGTTTTTTTCTTTCAAATTAATTTCTGACAAAAGTTTGCACATTACAGTTCTTGACTGATAGCTTTTCTAGTAGAGAAACTGTGCTAGACCTCCCTCTTGTTTCTTTGCATCTTATTGACTGATCTATTGTTTTATCAAATTGTACATTCTGAATTTGATTATTGTTTCTTTTAATTTAACTTGTTCTCTGTCTCCTGAATTTCCGTTAGACTGAAACTTAAGTCTATAAGTTGACTAGATTCAGATGAGATTTTTCTGATATAACTTCATAGTTGAGGTTTAAATTTTATGCTTCCCTTCACCAAGCACATAATGCCAGTTTGTTCCATTATTAGTGATGCTAATTTGGCCACTTGGCTAAGACAATGACACACATCTCTCGTATTTACCTTCAGCAATGTGAACAATTTGTAGGGTAATACTATGACATCATGCCAGTATACCCAATATAATTTACATGGTAGTTTTATATTCACAGAAGATCTCGCATGAATCAATTGTCACTTTTGTGATTAAAAATACCTTATTCTTCGGACTGTATCCTGCCAGGCTTTTCTGTCCAGTGAATTCTCCAGGCAAGAATACTGGAGTGGGTTGCCATGCCCTCCTCCAGGGGCTCTTCCTGACCAAGGTATCAAACCTGGGTCTCCTGCATTGCAGGCAAATTTTTTACTGCCTGAGCCACCAGGGAAGTATCCCCTCTTTCAATATTATTAGCTGGAATTCTGCTGTAAAAAGCTTTCTCCTAGTATCTGGCTTGCTGTATAGTGCTTCCCCCAAAGTGCTGCTTTTCAAAGGAAGGATTTGATGTAATCGACACTGCCAATGATAACAAATGTCTCTTTTTTTCTTTTTTTGAGTAGTAGTATGGATTTTTATTTATTCGATGAGTCACAATCACTTTTTGTGGAGCCCACCGTGTCCTAAAATTTGACACATGCCCGTTCATTTGTGAGCATCTCTTGCTTTCTGTAACAAGATGTCCCAGGCTTGCCTTGCTCTTTCTTTACCTCAGGCTTGAAATTAGCTATTTCTCCAAGAAGCCACAGTTATGTCTGGTATGGGGTGGGGTGGGGGGCAAAAATGGTACATACAAACCAAGATCTGCAATATATAAGGTATTGATTGTAACTAAATGCACTGCTTCTAATACCTTCCAGGGAAGAAGAGCTGGGAAATGTATTTCTAAAAATGTGTGAGTGCATATTGATGTTTCTAATTAAAATGTAATATTACTGAGTTTTTACTCAGCCTCTTATCTTTTCACACTATCTAGGACGTGCACCATCAAAGCCCTAGCCCCTGTGCTCTTTCTGTTCTGCAAAGTCTCTGCCATTTGATCGTGTTTTTTCCTCTTTAGTGATGACATTCTCTTCTTGCAAAAAGTCGCTTATTCCTGACATTTAAATAATAGCATGGCTGAACAGGTGGGCAAATGTGTTCATTTTGAGTGATGTTTTAAACCTATTTTTGTTCCATTGATTCAAAACTATAATTCACTAACAAGAATTCATTCATTAATTAGGAAAGAATTTGATGAGGTTTGTTGAGGCTGATAGCTAGACATCTTTCTTTTTCCATATCTCAAACATCACTTTTTGAGAGTGTTAAAACAATCTACAAAATTTCTCTAAGGGCAAATATTCTCTTTTCCTATCAGGTTTTGAGGAATTTCTTCTTAAAGGGAATGCCTTCTCTGATAGGCATGTATGTAACATTCAATTTGAAGAACACTTTTAATCGACATTATCCAAAAGAGGAAGTATTAAAAATGAAAAAAAAAAAAACCTTTATAGATGAGAATTTTAAATCCACTTAGCACAGAGGCTCTAACCAAGAGACATTTGTAGAATGTTAACTCATACATTCAAGTTAACATTTGAATTAAGGGAAACATTCGTTTGTAGGTGGGGAAATTTTTATTAGCAATACTTCACTGGCATTCAAAAAAAATCCTTGAACATGAGTTTATAAGTGGCAGTTATTTTGTTTTGTCATTTTATTCCATATCACTTTTTCTACCACTCTAATAAATGATTCCAGAGAAGTATAAAGACCAATGTGAGGTCTGTCCAAAACTTTCCTTTTTCACTTCTTTTAATGTAAGAAAATCAATCTGTAGGGACTTCCCAGGCGGTCCAAGGGTTAAGACGCCCAGCTTCCATACAGGGGTGTGGGCTCCATCCCTGGATAGGGAACTAAGATCCCTCATGCCAGAAGGCATAGCCCCCAAAAATTAATCTGAAAGATTGTCATTTTAGAAAAATTTACTAGTAGGCATGTATTAATACACTGTGGTGGGAGTTTAAGGGGCAGGGGCTCCCCGAAATAGCTAGAGAGGCACTGCCTATATCTTGCCTCCAGAGGCAGGAGAGTTCCACAAAGGTTCCTGGTACATTCAAGTCTCTTGAATCCAGAACTGTTTCGTGAGACAGAGATGAAAAGTCCCCTTCTGTCTCAGGAATGGAAGACTCAGTGAGCATCCTTCATCCCCATCTTAGGGTTAAAGTCTGGCCGGGTGATGGACTGCAGTCTCCCTCACTCTGCTCCATACAAACTTTGCCCTATAGTCCAACAGTACTAGTGGACTAAATCTTTTTCCATATTAAAGAAATTTTCAGAGTAGAGGCCCACTTATGTTTGACCACAGTCCTCCCCAGGTAGATCCTTGAAAAGTTCTCAGACGTGGAATAAATCTGTAATGATTCATAAACAGAAGGGAATTTTATGAATTAATAAGGGCTTGGGGGTATCTTTAAAAAACCCGTCAACTGGGTAGCTCTGGGCATACAGAGATGAAAATGCCCATCCATGCCCATCAGATGGGCCAAGTTTGGCAAGGCTGTGGAGCCAAAGGAATTCCCATAGACTGGTGAGTGGGAATGGAAATTGTTACCACCTCTTTGGTAAACAGTTTGGCAACTTTTTACAAAGCACAGACATACGCACATGCTGTGACTCAGCAATGCTGCCCCATTCATACCCTGGAGGCATGCATGCACACGTGTGCCCAGAGTCTTGCCCAAGAATATTCTCAGCAACACTGAAAATAGTAGCTCCAAACTGGTTCATCAACTTTAGAGTGGAGAAGTAAACTGTGGAATATCGTGTGCAATGGAGATCTAAATGCAAGAGTAGCCTAGAATTTTCTTTTAGAATTTCATGTTGTATTAAAGGTGATTTACAATGTTGTGTGAGTTTCAGGGGTACAGCAAAGTGATTCAGTTATACATACACACACATCTATTCTTTTTCAGATTCTTCTCCCATTTAGGTTATTACAGAATATTGAGTAAAGTTCCCTATAGGGAACAGTAGGTCCTTATTGATTATCTACTTTAAATATAGTAGTGTATATCTGTTAATCCCAAACTTCCTAATTTATCACCCTCCCCCACCTTTCCCCTTTGGAAACCATAAATTTGTTTTCTAAGTCTGTGTCTGTTTCTGCCTTATAAATAAGCTCACTTGTATCATTTTTTTTTAAGATTTCTCATGAAACGGCATCATATGATATTTGTCTTTGTCTAACTTACTTCACTTAGTATGATAATCTAGGTCCATCCATGTTGCAGCAAATGGCATTATTTCATTCTTTTTTATGGAATAACCTGGACTCATAGGTTATTGAATAGCATTGAATGAAATAAAAAGCATGAGAGAGAGCAATATATAAGATCTATCTACAGATGACCCCATTTTTATAAAACTCAAAAACAGGAAAATAATTAAACTTCATTGTGTAAGAAAGCATACAAAAGTAGTAAAACTAAAATAAAAAAAAAAAAAGAAAATGAGAAAGGGATTAGCACAAAGGCAAAGAGAGTAAGGAGAAGGTGACCAGAACAGGATACTGTGGGGTTTTGGGTAATGCTAACCTGGGTGGAGGTTCTATGAATTTTTCTTTTTAAATTTTTGGCCGCACCCAAGGCATGTGGGACCCTAGTTCCCCAACCAGGGATTGAACTCACGCCCCCTGCGTGGGAAAGCAGTCTTATCCACTGGACCACCAGGGAAGTGCCTGAATTATTAAAAATAATAGTTCAGTACACTGTATGTTTGTTTTATGCATCTCTTTCGTATGTTGTTATAAGTGACTTTTTAAAGGTTAAATTCATCTTTAATTACTGAAATTCAAGCTATGACCAACCTAGACAGCATATTAAAAAGCAGAGACATTACTTTGCCAACAAAGGTCCGTCTAGTCAAAGCTATGGTTTTTCCAATAGTCATATATGGATGTGAGAGTTGGACCATAAAGAAAGCTGAGCACTGAAGAACTGATGCTTTTGAACTGTGGTGTTGGAAAAGACTCTTGAGAGTCCCTTGGACTGCAGGAGATCCAACCAGTCCATCCTAAAGGAAATCAGTCCTGAATATTCATTGGAAGGACTGATGTTGAAGTTGAAACTCCAGTACTTTGGCCACCTGATGTGATGAACTGACTCATTTGAAAAGACCCTGATGCTGGGAAAGATTGAAGATGGGAGGAGAAGGGCATGGCAGAGGATGAGATGGTTGGATGGCATCACTGACTCAATGGACATGAGTTTGAGCAAACTCCAAGAGTTGGTGATGGACAGCGAAGCCTGGCGTGCTGCAGTCCATGGGGTTGCAAAGAGTCGGACACAACTCAGCAACTGAACTGAACTGAACCAAAATTCAAATGGTTGAATTTTGATTGATCAGGAGGTAAACCCATGAAGTGATAGAAGCACAGAAGACGTGTAACTGACTGGTCTAGGAAGATCAGAGGGAAGGTGACAGATAAAGCTTGGGTGAACGGTGGAGGTTAGGCACAGAAAGCAGGAAAGCGTTTTAGGCTGAGGTAAGACTGGCCCAGGAGAGTGAGCACGTGGTCTTGGTGGCCAGATGCCAGGTTTCTGTGTGAAGCTGTGAGGAATGGTCTGGTGAGGTAGGTCTCAGGGGCCAGGAGAAGTCCTGTTCATGTCTGGATTTACTGGAGGTTTTTTTGGTTTGTTTTTGTTTCCCCCCCAAACTTTAAACTTTATATTTTGTATTGGGGTATAGCCAATTAATGATGTTGTGGTAGTTTCAGGTGAGCAGTGAAGGGCCTCAGCCATACATCCAGATACATACACATGTATCTGTTCTCCTCCAAACTCCCCTCCCATCCAGGCAGCCACACAACATTGAACATTGTTCCACATGCTGTGCAATGGGTCTTTGTTGGTTATCCATTTTAAATACTGCAGTGTGTACATGTCCTTCCCAAACTCCCTAACTATTTCTTCTCCCCGGGGCAACCATAAGTTCATTTTCCAAGTCTGTGAATTTCTTTCTGTTTTGTAAGTAAGTTCATTTATATCATTTCTTTCTAGATTCCACATATAAGGGGTGTTATAGGATGTTTCTCCTTCTCTGCCTGACTTACTTCACTCAGCATGAGATTCTCTAGGTCCATCCACGTTGCTGCAAATGGCATTTCATTCTTTCTAATGGCTGAGTAACATTCCACTGTATATAGGTACCACATCTTCTTTACCCATTCCTCTGCCAATAGATATCTAGGTGGCCTCCCTGTCTTGGCCCCTGCAAACAGGGCTGCAATGAACACCTGTGTGCATGTATCCTTTCGGAACATGTTTTTCTCTGGATATACGCCTAAGAGCAGGACTGTAGGGAAAGCTCCACTTCGAGTCTTTTAAGGAACCTCCATACTGTTCTCCACAGTGGCCGCACCAATCCACATTTTTGCCAACAGTGCAGGAGGGCCCCCCACCCTCCCTCCACACCTTCTCCAGCATTTGTTGCTTGTGGATTTTTTGATGATACCTGTTCTGACCAGTATGAGGCAACATCTCACCATAGCCCTGACCTGTATTTCCCCAATAACCAGTGATGCTGCACATCCTCTCATGTGTCTGTCTACTGGCCATCTGTATGTCCTCTTTGGAGAACTGTCTATTCAAGTCTTCTGCCCATTTTTTGAGTGGGTTGTTTGTTTTGAGGCTGGTGTTTTAAAATGAGGACATTTTTGCTAGGAAGCAAAAATAGGAAGACCCTTAAGAAAAGAGGAGAAAACTAAGGAAAACTTAGAAAACTGAAGCATAGACAGAAAGAAGAAGAGAGGATAGAGGATGAGTCAGGAGGGAGATAGAGAGGAAAGATATTAAAGACATAAAAACTAAAAACGGAGGCAAGAGAGAGAGTGAAAAAAGGGAAGAAGCAGACAGAGCAGGTCTGAGACACTGAGTTATGAAGCCCATTTCCCTCTCAGGGGAAGGAAGGGGGAAATAAATGAGAGAAATTAGGGAAAAAAATTTTAATTTTTATTTATTAAAGTTTTAATTTTATATTGGCATATAGCTAATGAACAATGTTGTGATAGTTTCAGAAGCACAGCAGGGCGACTCAACTCTATATGTACATGTATCCATTCTCTGCCAAACTCCACTAACCAGGCTGCCGCGTAACCTTGAGCAGAGTTCCCTGTGCTATACAGTGGGTCCTTGTTGGTTATTCATTCTAAAAACAGCAGTGTGTACAGGTCCATCCCCAACTCCCTCACACAGACTTTTAACAGAAAAAAAAGAGAGAAGTTGGTCAGAAATGTCTAATGGGAATGTGAAAGGTAAAAGTCTGCAAGGCAAAAATAAAATGAGGCTTATTTTTAGAAGAAAAAACATTTATAGAAAACCAAGGAGGCTCAAACTTCTAAGATCAACAAAACCAAGTAGTGGAAAAATCTTTAGAAAAGAAACCAGAATGGCATAAGAGAAAACTCCTAATACTTTAATCATTTAAATGTCAAGGGAAATAATAAGGTGAAAGGAGCAAAAAAAAAACAACCCGCATTTGCGTTATGAGGCAGGTGAAGATAGAGACGAAGAAAAAGGGCAAAGACTGTTCAATTGTCTAAATTTCAGGACTCTTTGCATCTTACTCTACTAAAAGTAAAAGAATAGCGGAGGCAAAAGATGAAAAACACCACAAAGCCATCCATTTTGAGTCACTCCAAGTCATTAAAACAGGGGAAAACCAATCATTGCAGGAAGGACCGGGAACCTGGTGAAAGTTGGGAGGAGGATGGGAAAATAAAAGTAGAGAGATGCCAAGATTATGAGTTTACTTTTCCTTGGGGGTGTGATACTCCCTCAACTGGAAAGTCAAGTTCCACTCAAGCTAAGGGAGCAGCTAGGAACTGACTTCATGAAAGTCTTCCTCTCCTCTGGGGTAATTTGTGCCTTTCATGATTTAACTCAGACTACCACATCATGACCTAGTTGAAAACTGGGTCAGACCATTTTTTCCTTCAACGGAAGCCTAAAAACCACCCTTCTTTAAACAAATTCATATTTTGAACTGTATTCTATGTTCAGTTTCTTTTCATCTTTTGGGAGATGTTAAAAGTTGCTTGAGCCAGTTGAAGACCTTTTCTCTAAATGTATAAAGAATTGAAAAGAAATCTGGGATTTTATAAGATAGTAGGATACTTACTCACAGCCCCTCCCTGTATGGCCCTGGGTATTAATTTATGTTACACTTAGCTCATCTTTCGGTCCCAACTTTTCTGAGCAGTTACAGAGGTCTATTAATTCCATTTTGGCTCAGAGACTTATATGAGGTGCTGAAGGAAGACAGTGTGGAAGAAGTTGAAAAGTGCTGAGTGAGTCATAAATGAAGCTGCAGAAATAGGTTAGGGGCAAGGATTCCTAGGTAATATAAATATGTTTGGGAGGATTATAAAAAGAGTGGTACTATGCACAGATTAGCATTTGGATGCATATCAGAAAGGCGCTAGAGTGGCTGGCAAAGTGATGTGGAAGAAATTTTCCTGAAAGTGGGGCTAGTAATATACTCTTCATCAGGAGCAGACTTTCATCCTGGCCTGGACCATAAATGCTGCTTTGAGAATGCTTGTCTATCTCTTTTCCCTATCTGACTGGTTGGAATGGATATGATCCCCAAGGAAGTTTGCCAGATAAGTAGAAGATACCCAGTTAATTTTGAATTTCAGATAAGCAACATACTTCTTTAGCATTATTATGTCTCATGGAAAATTTGAAACATATTTATACTAAAAGTATTATGTGCTGTTTATCTGATATTCAAAATTACCTAGAGAATTCCATGGACTGTATAGTCCATAGGGTTGCAAATTCAGACACAACTGAGCAACTTTCACTTTCTTTCTTTTATTTTCATAGGCTAAATCTGACAATTGTATAATCAAGGAAGTCTAGGCAGCCAAAAGTAGTAGAAGATATAGTCAAAGGATGAATTTCCATTTGCATGGGATACCTTTTTCCATCCCCTCACTTTCAGTCTGTATGTGTCTCTAGGTTTGAAGTGGGTCTCTTATAGACAGTATATAAATGGGTCTTAGTTTTGTATCCATTCAGACAGTCTGTGTCTTTGGGATGGAGTATTTAATCCATTTACATTTAAGGTAATTATCAATATATATATATATATTCCTACTATCATTTTCTTAATTATTCTGCATTTGTATTTGTATGTCTTTTTCTTCTCATTTGTCTTCCTTCTAGAGAAGTTCCTTGATTAAAATAGTATGTTTTATATTATGTGACTTATACCGTAACAAAAAATGTTTTTAAAAGTTTAAAAAATAAATAGAGAGTTCCAGGGGGAAAAAGCTGGAAAGAGCCTGGGTCTCTGAATCAAAGGTTTCATGATGACTACACAGGAGGATTGCCTAGATTTTAGGGCTTCCAACCTCCAGAACTATAAGAGAAAAAAACTCACATTTTAAGCCAGGAAGGTTGTGGTAATTTGTTACAATGACCATAGTGAGAAAACACATGATCTAATACTCTGGAATTACTGAACCTCTTTTCATGTCTTTTATTCCTTTTTCTCTTTCTTTGTGTATTCCAGATACACAAAGGATGCCGTAGCTGGAAAGAACATTGGAGAGCAAAAAAAAAACAATTTGCTTGTTTTCAGAGGAAGGAACTGAGGACAAAGTCACCATTTAATTCACTTGCAGAGGAACTCTCAGCAATTTTTCCCCTCCGTGCTACCTATGCAGTCTCTTCTATTTCACTTCCTTTTTCTCCCCCTCATCTAATTATCTCCTCTTCCCAGATTCTTTTAGTCTTTCTATTTTCATCCTCTTTCCTTTTCTCCTTCAGTTATCCAAGCTCCATCCATCCATCCATCCAGCATTCTTTTCCCTACTTTGTTCATTATTTTAGAGAAGCATTTTTCAAATTCATGAGTCCTTGCTTCCTCCTGGTAGTCATTTTGATGTGTTACTAGTTATAGATCCATTTGAGCAAAGAAACTTCCTTTTTAAAAATGCAGTATCTTAAGGGGTGAATGGGATGAATTGTAAGATTGGGGTTGACTTATATACACTATTGATACTGTATATAAAAATAGATAACTAATGAGTGTCTACTGTATAGCACAGGGAACTCTGCTCAATACTCTGTGGTGACCTCCATAGGAAGGAAATCCAAAAAAGAGAGAATATATGTAAGCATATAGCTTATCCCCTTTGCTGTACCCTATCCCCTAATGCTATAAAGCAACTATACTCAAATAAAAACTTATTAAAAATGCATATCTTTGCCCAGTTTTCTTATGCAAGAACCATCTGCGGCACTTTTTAAGATGCTATTATTTTGGAGAAACTCATGTTTGTATAAATAAATATATTCATATATTGCTTAATATATGTATAATATACTTTGTCTATTTGCATGCTGTTTAAATACAGAGAATCCATGACTTAACAATGGCTTGACTTGAGATTTTTTGACTTTATGACGGTGTGATATGCATTCAATAGAGATTGGGCTTCAAAGTGAATTTTGGTCTTTTCCTGGGCTCATGAAGTGTGTGGTACAACCCTCTCTTGTGATGTTTGGCAGCAGTGACCTCAGCTCCCTGTCAACTATACAGTCCTAAGGGGAAACAACCCACAGACTTACAGCCTCTCTGAATTCAGACTACTGATCTGCTTTTCCCTTTCAGTATGGTATTCCATAAATTACAAGAAATATTCAATACTTCAATAAAATGGGCTTTGTGTTGGACAATTTTGCCCAATTTTAGGCTACGGTCAGTGTTCTGAGCATGTTTAAGATAGGCAAGGCAAAGCTATGATGTTCAGTACATTAGGTGTATTAATAAAAGCATTTCGACTTCTGATATTTTCAACTTACCATGGGTTTAATGGGATGCAACCCCGTCATAAACTGAGGACTATCTGTACTTTGAAAAGCATTTTCCATAGGCTACCTTTTTTCCAGACTCTGGAGTTTCAGAGATCAGTTTTTAAAAATTTCTATTGGAGTATAACTGATTTGTAATATGTTAGTTTCAGATGGACAGCAAAGTGAATCAGTTATAGATATACATGTGCTCAGCCACTCGCTCATGTTTGACTCTTTGCAGCCTCATGGGCTGTAGCCTGCCAGGCTTCTCTGTCCATGAGATTTCCCAGGCAAGAATACTGGAGTGGGTTGTCATTTCCTTCTCCAGGGGATCTTCCTGACCCAGGAATCAAAGGTGCATTGGCAGGTGGGTTCTTTTCGACTAGCACCACTTGAGGAGCCCATGCTTACACAGATATTGACTCTTTTTAAAAAAAGATTCTTCATAAATGAGTGTTGAATTTTGTCAAAGGCTTTCTCTGCATCTATTGAGATAATCATATGGTTTTTATCTTTCAATTTGTTAATGTGGTGTATTACATTGATTGATTTGCGGATATTAAAGAATCCTTGCATTCCTGGGATAAAGCCCACTTGGTCATGGTGTATGATTTTTTTAATATGTTGTTGGATTCTGTTTGCTAGAATTTTGTTAAGGATTTTTGCATCTATGTTCATCAGTGATATTGGCCTGTAGTTTTCTTTTTTTGTGGCATCTTTGTCTGGTTTTGGAATTAGGGTGATGGTGGCCTCATAGAATGAGTTTGGAAGCTTACCTTCATCTGCAATTTTCTGGAAGAGTTTGAGTAAGATAGGTGTTAGCTCTTCTCTAAATTTTTGGTAGAATTCAGCTGTGAAGCCATCTGGTCCTGGGCTTTTGTTTGCTGGAAGATTTTTGATGACAGTTTCGATTTCCTTGCTTGTGATGGGTCTGTTAAGATCTTCTATTTCTTCCTGGTTCAGTTTTGGAAAGTTATACTTTTCTAAGAATTTGTCCATTTCATCCAAGTTGTCCATTTTATTGGCATAGAGCTGCTGGTAGTAGTCTCTTATGATCCTTTGGATTTCAGTGTTGTCTGTTGTGATCTCTCCATTTTCATTTCTAATTTTGTTAATTTGGTTTTTCTCTCTTTGTTTCTTAATGAGTCTTGCTAATGGTTTGTCAATTTTGTTTATTTTTTCAAAAAACCAGCTTTTAGCTTTGTTGATTTTTGCTATGGTCTCTTTAGTTTCTTTTGCATTTATTTCTGCCCTGATTTTTAAGATTTCTTTCCTTCTGCTAACTCTGGGGTTCTTAATTTCTTCCTTCTCTAATTGCTTTAGGTGTAGAGTTAGGTTATTTATTTGGCTTTTTTCTTGTTTCTTGATATAAGCCTGTAATGCTATGAACCTTCCCCTTAGCACTGCTTTTACAGTGTCCCATAGGTTTTGGGTTGTTGTGTTTTCATTTTCATTCATTTCTATACATATTTTGATTTCTTTTTTGATTTCTTCTATGATTTGTTGGTTATTCAGAAGCGTGTTATTTAGCCTCCATATGTTTGAAGTTTTAACAATTTTTTTTCCTGTAATTGAGATCTAATCTTACTGCAGTGTGGTCAGAAAAGATGACTGGAATGATTTCAATTTTTTTGAACTTTCCAAGACCAGATTTATGGCCCAGGATGTGATCTATTCTGGAGAATGTTCCGTGTGCACTTGAGAAAAAGGTGCAGTTGATTGTTTTGGGGTGAAATGTCCTATAGATATCAATTAGGTCTAGCTGGTCCATTGTGTCATTTAAGGTTTGTGTTTCCTTGTTAATTTTCTGTTTAGTTGATCTATCCATAGTTGTGAGTGGGGTATTAAAGTCTCCCACTATTATTGTGTTACTATTAATTTCCTCTTTCATACTCGTTAGCGTTTGCCGTACATATTGCGGTGCTCCTATGTTGGGTGCATATATATTTATAATTGTTATATCTTCTTCTTGGATTGATCCTTTGATCATTATGTAGTGTCCTTCTTTGTCTCTTTTCACATCCTTTATTTGAAAGTCTATTTTATCTGATATGAGTATTGCGACTCCTGCTTTCTTTTGGTCTCCGTTTGCATGAAATATTTTTTTCCAGCCCTTCACTTTCAGTCTGTATGTGTCTCTTGTTTTGAGGTGGGTCTCTTGTAGACAGCATATATAGGGGTCTTGTTTTTGTATCCATTCAGCCAATCTTTGTCTTTTGGTTGGGGCATTCAACCCATTTACATTTAAGGTAAAATAAAAATAAGAAACTAAAAAAAAAAAAAAAAAAAAAGATTCTTTCCCATATAGACCTTTATAGAGTATTGATTATAGTTCCCTGTGCTACAAAGTAGGTTCTTATTAGTCATCTATTTTATATGTAGCCACGAGTATATGTCAACCCCAATCTTCCGATTTATCCTTCACATAGATCCATTTTAAGAAAGAAGTGAGGCATTCACAATGAAGGGAGGTTGATGAACAGCATTACCAATCCTTTATTTTTCAAGGCAAAGTCATAAAAAACAAATGAATGAAAAAATACACCATAATTTTATTAAAGGAAGGCTATTTCCACACCATAAGTATGGGCAGAACAATTTCAGAACACTGGGAAATTCAACTTAAGAAGCATAGGAAGTAAAGTTACACTGATATCTAAATATTTTAAAAAAAGAATGTATTAAAGAATTTAGATAGATAAAAATAAATAGCAACATGACAGCTTTTCTTACTTTATTTGAGTGCACTTTGAGTGCACTTTGTTTTATACAAGCTTGTCAATTTGCACATCTATTTTTGGTGTGGTGTGAAATGAAGTGACAATATCCTACTTCTTTCTGGATTTAATCTTTATCAGTTATTGTTGAAAATCTGTTTCCACACGCATATGTTGACAGAAATAGATGCAACTTTCTTAAGGTTATTTTACTCAATCTAAAGTATTTGGGAAAATTATAAAGAAGGGACTTCGTGGCTCCAGTCATTTCTCCTGGCTTTCTCATTCTCAGTAACAGAAGCTGCTCTAGTTGGTGATTTTTCTGATTGAGAAGTAAACAGCCAGAGGTTGCAGAGCTCCCTCTCTTCCTGGTAGCACTTCCCCCAGGGCTGGTCCCCCTTGACGGGAGCTGAGCTTGAGCACCTGGGACCAGTGAGAGGAGTCTGGACTGGGGAAAACATCATCCCTGACAGATACTACATCTCAGACTACTTTTGGGAGAGCAAACTTTTCATCGTCACCTTTGGAACAGTGATGAAAATTTTCTGGCCAATGGTTTCCCAAAGCACATTGGAATCACCCATATGACTTTAGAACTGTAGAGGTACTTGGTCTCACTTCAGAACTGTGGGATCAGATTCCCTTTGACATCAAGGAGACCCAATCAGTCCATTCTAAAGGAAGTCATCCCTGAATATTCACTGGAAGGACTGATGCTGAAGCTGAAGCCCCAGTACTTTGGCCATCTGATGGAAGAGCCGACTTATCAGAAAAGACCCTGATGCTGGGAAAGGTTGAGGGCAGGAAGAGAAGGGGACGACAGAGGATGGAATGGTTGGATGGCATCGCTGACTCAGTGGACATGAATTTGAGCAAACTCCAGGAGATGGTGAAGGGCAAGGAAGCCTGGTGTGTCGCAGTCCATGGGTAGCAAAGAATCAGACACTACTTAGTGATCGATCAACAACAATATGCATGTATCCACACAAGTGATGTGTGGATACATTTCTTCTTCAGGAAGAAAGGACTGGACAGAGGGGTTTCAAGGTGGTCTTAAAGGACACTTACAGCCAGCTTCCACTGGGCTCTCTTGTAGAAGATGGATTTGATTTGCTGGGTCCGGTCTCAGCGGCTGAACTGGTAGTGGATGCCAGCTGAGAATTTATCCTATTAGAAGAAAGTTCTCCCTAACTGCCCTGAGAAATGTGCTCTTTATTATTAGAAAGAACCAAGATAGGCTGAGCAATGGCTGTGGGCAGGGGGGCAGTGGGGGTGGGGTGGGGTTAGTACCTGTCAATATCTTTGCAACTGACCTTCTGTGATTCTGTGATGATTCCCATCCTCATGCAGTGACTGAACAGGGCTTACTCTTTCTGTACTAGGCACAAGGGATACAGTGGTAAACACACAGACTTGGCAAGCAGAGAGGAAAGAAAAATAAACAGTTTCATTCCTACACTTATGATCGCTTGTTCTAGAAACCTAAATTGGAATTCAGATTATTTAGCAGTGTGTTTGTATCTTATTTTAGATTTACCATTTATTATATTTTATATTGTAGACATCATCTCTCTCAGTTTGTTCATATGCCCTATATTTTCCTCTTCTTTGTCTGTTTTTAATGCCTCTTTTCCTCCTCCATAACCATCTGTCTTTTTCTCTTTTTTTACCCCTTATTTTCACCTTTACTTCTTCCTGTCTTCATTAATAAATAGGTGGAATTAATACATTTTTAAAACAATATCTAAGTACTATACACATATAGGTATATACCTAAATGTCAATTCATCATTTTACCATTCCTGGTTATATCAGAAGCATCAAATGAATGTAGTCTGGAAAAAAAAAAAAGTTGACATGCAACTCTCTTTAGGCTCCTGAAACACTTTAATAAAAGAGAAAATAAATTCCTTGTCTCCTCCAAACCAGTTCTCAAAGGTGAACTTCTGCCCCTCACCTTGGATCTGGAAAGTACTGAACAGTTTATAACAGAAAATTCATCACATATTGCATAGCTTGTTACTTGATAGTGAATAGCTTTCTTGTTCTGCTCTGGATTATCAGAGACCAAACACTGACAAAACAATAGCCTCAGCGAGACAGGCAGCCCTGAGAGGTAACTTCACTTTGTTGTTTCAAAAGTGGTGGTTTCCACTGTGAAGAAACACAGGCTGAATTTTTATTCTTTTCACCTCTGCAGGTTCAAGCCATGGGTGAATTCTGAGAACAAGCAATTCAAACAGTTCTGCTTTAGCATGAAAGTCAAGAGCATGTAACAACATATTTTAGGAACTTTAACTTGGAAAGTACTAAAATTTAAAAAAAAAAACACTCTAGGCAATTGCTAAGTATTAAATGGCACTTCCTGTTCCATGAGAGAACTAAGGTGTTAGAGGAGTCAGAGCACTGGGGTTGGGGGCTACAGAAAAATACAGTTCTACCATCTGAAAACTACGTAACTATGAGTGGTGTGGTCCAACATTTTAATGCGATATTGGCCCTATATCCTAATGGGGGCTTTTGTCCAGATAAGCTTCTACTTCTAAAAAGAAATCATATCCTAGCTGGAGAGATATTTCCCCTGGTTTTATGCCCAGTTAGATAATATCATAATTGCTTTTCTTTCCTGCAGTATTGCACATTTTTTACTCATTGTATCTGGGGAAAAGATATGACCAGTTGCCAAACTAGCAAACAGATATGTCAATTGTTAGGAGATGAGGAACCAGCTTTTGGTGATGTGTGCCAGGTACTATACTAGGTGGTTTACACGCACGATCTCTTTTATTTCTCACGGTAGTTTTCCCAGGGAGAGGTTATCATTACACCCATGGGATGTTGAGAAGGTCAGGAGATTGCCCACATTCTCATAGCATTTGATAGCAGAGAAGGGATTCAAACTCCCATCTTTCTGACTGTAACTTTTCGGAACTTTCTATTGTAGTCGAGAACATAGCCCAGACCTGGGTTTAAGCACTTCTTCCCCCATTTTTTTTTTTTTTAATTTTTACAGAGGGCTCAGGTGGCAAGGTCACATGGGAAATCTGAGCTAGAAGGATGTCTGGGAAGTGTAGTCATGAGTGTCTCAGTCCTTAGCTTGCAACAACACCTGATACAATCAACACAAGGGGCTTGTTGGAAGCACTTGCTGGAATCAATATCCAGTTCTTGCCAGTAACAACACCTTTTACTATGGACACGGAAGAATTTCCTTTTTCCCTCAGAAACTCTCAAATCATAACAACAGCAACAACAACAAAAAACACCCATTGTTGCAATGAAACCTTCACTCTTGCCAATAAGAATACAATTTCCCACCCAAAGCAGAGACCCTGAATGTCTTCAGTTGCAGCACTCCCCCCAGGGCATCGACATTTACCCCTTTAGTTCAATCATAGTCTTGATTGTTATACTATAACACATGGAGGAAATTAAGCCCTATGTAAAGTAGTAGAGAAAAAGGAGAGAAAAGGTAAAAATATGACATAAAATGGAGAGAAGGAATATGTTAAGTACAACAGTGTTCATTTCTGCACCACTTTTTTTTTTTGTTTCTTGTATCTTTGTTACTCCACCACCCATTCTGTGTTGGCTTTGTCTTCAGCCAGCCCATCATCAGGTTAGGATTCTTTGTTCAGAGGGTAACCCAAACCTTCACTCCTAAAGGGTTTGAATCTTAGGAAGGTCCTGGTTATATAGTTCTCACAGTCTTCCATTGACTTTTATCACTTGACAGGGCATGAAATGGGGTCCCCACAGAATTTCTTGGTTTGAGGAATATTTTTCCATTGTTTGCATAATTTAACAGGAATTTTGTTTCCCCCTGATAACCAACTTACTCTCCCCAGTGTAACTAGTTTATCCAGGGATACAGGGGCCTGAAATGGCCAAAGGGCAGCTCTTAGCTCTGGGAACATGGTTGTGTCTAATTTAATATTTTCGTCCCCAGAACTCAGACTTCTAAGCTAGCAAAACCACACTTAAAAAGTGTGATAATCAGACTATTGGAGGTGAATTATTAGGTGGAATGTTGAGAGATGCCACTCTAATTTCCCATCCTTTGTATGCCAGAACAATGGTTTCTCTGGGAAAGTCAGCACACTTTATGTTTGCCGGTTCAGGACAGACAACCAAACCAGGAACAAATCCCTCAAGCTAACCAAGAATTGCTTTCCCCTAGCCCTGGAACTAAGTCCTCTGTTGGCCAGTTGCTTCCAGGTGGTGAGGCTGGGGTAAGAGCAGGGAGTCCTCTGACCACCTTAATTCTTGAGCAGGTACATGATGCTGCACTCAGTAGCAACATTGTTTGGATATCATTAGCAACATTGTTTGGCTATCATGATGATACATGGTTTAGTCTGTTCCCGCTACTGTAACAAAATACCACTGACTGGGCAGCTTATAATCAACAGAAATTTATGTCTTACAGAGCTGGAGCCTGGAAGTCTGAGACTAGGCAGCAGCATGGTTTAAGGAGGGCCCTCTTCCAGCTTATTGCTATGTCCTCATGTTGGAGAAAGTTTGAAGGCAGGAGAAGGGGATGGAAGGGGATAAGATGGTTGAATGGCCTCACCGACTCAATCGACTTGAGTTTGAGCAAACTTCAGGAGACAGTGAAGGACAGGGAAGTCTGGCACGCTGTAGTCCATGGAGTCACAGAGAGTTGGACACAACCGAGCATCTGAACAACAGCAACACATGGGAGAAGGGGCTTGGGAACTCTCTACTTTTTATTTTTATTTAGTTTTTAATTGTTTTTAAATTTTAATTGGAGGATAATTGCTTTACAATGCTGTGTTAGTTTTTGCTGTGCAACAATGTGAAACAGCTATACATATATCTCCTCCCTCTTGAGCCTTCCTCCCACCCCCATCTCACCCCTCTCCGACTTCTTCGTAAAGAGAATTAATCTCATTTATAAGGGCTCACTCTCATGACCTAATCACCTCCCAAAGTTCCCACTGTCTAATATCACACCTGGCATTAAGATTTCAACATATGCATTTTGAAGGGGACACACATAATCAAACTACAGAAATGTATGAGGCAGGTTGTCCAGCGGGAGGGAGCATGGTTGGTCAGAGAGGGAAAATTCTTATCCAGCATCAGCGTCTTTTCCACTGAGGGCAACTTTCTGTCCTGTCCATCCTACCAGTAAGGAAAAACAGAACTGAGTGAGCCAACCTGTCAGCTCTGCCAGAGTGGCCAGGTAAGAGTTTCAGGAACAAAAGTACTTATCAGCTGATTAAGTACGAGAAAAAAAGAGAACGGAAAGTCTGGGAAGTCTTTGAAGAGGACCTGGTTTGGGAAAGTGATGCTGTTACGTAAATTGAGTTGGAAACAATGGCAACATGGAAGTGAAACACCAGAAAGAGAGAAATAGATCAGAAAGGCAGGAGGAAGCCAAAGAAGTTTTGAGAAGGAAGTGCCAGAGAGGTCAGAGAAAGAGAAGGGGGAAACATGTGGAAACTCACCTATGCCAGATCAGCTGAGAGGGTCAGCTACATCTTCCCAGAATTACCCACCTATCAGTGCTGTTCTGAGATGCTGGGGAGGGGATGTAAGGCCTGAGAAAAAAGAACAACAGTGAAACAGCAGCACCCTATGGTCCTTGCCCCACCATATCCTCTGTCTGCCTTTTGCCCATGGAATTTAGCCAAAGAATAAGTCTAATCAGAGTACTGAGAAAATGCAGGAACAAAGGAAAACAGTCCAGGGAGACCAAATAATAATTATGTAGTCATTAAGCAAAGTCAAGTACTTTCAGTTCCTCACCAAGGGCTATAGACAATCAGTTCAGTTCAGTTCAGTCGCTCAGTCCTGTCCAACTCTTTGCAACCCCATGCAGTGCAGCACACCAGGCTTCCCTGTCCATCACCAACTCCTGGAGCTTGCTCAAACTCATGTCCATCTAGTCGTTGATGCCATCCAACCATCTCATCCTCTGTTGTCCCCTTCTTCTGCCTTCAATCTTCCCCAGCATCAGGGTCTTTTCCAATGAGTCAGTTCTTCACATCAGGTGGCTAAAGTATGGGAGTTTCAGCTTAGGATTGACTGGTTGGATCTCCTTGCAGTCCAAGGGACTCTCAAGAGTCTTCTCCAACATCACAGTTCAAAAGCATCAATTCTTTGGTGCTCAGCTTTCTTTATAGTCCAACTCTCACATCCATACATGACCACTGGAAAAACCATAGCTTTGACTAGACAGACTTTTGTTGGCAAAGTAATGTCTCTGCTTTTTAATATGCTGTCTAGGTTGGTCATAGCTTTTCTTCTGAGGAGCAAGCATCTTTTAATTTCATGGCTGCAGTCACCATCTACAGTGACTCCGAAGCCCAAGAAAATAATGTCATCCATTGGGACTGGATTCCATGATCTTAGGTTTTTGAATGTTGAGTTTTAAGTCAGCTTTTTCACTCTCCTCTTTCATCAAGAGGCTCTTTAGTTCCTCTTCGCTTTCTGCCATAAGAGATAGGGCTCAGAATATGGCTGTAGACAATATTCTGAGCCGTATCCTGTGAGCTGTCTTGTAGATACTGAAACCCCCACCAGGTGGAAGAAGTTAACTACATGATGGCCAGACTGTAGCCACAGCATAAGCTGCCACAATTCTGAGAATTGGCCTCAAGGAAATGGGAACAAACTGACCCAGGAACTAAAGATTAACTGTATCTAAAACAATCAAGATGACTCTGGGCAGAATACTGACAGCCAGTTTGAAGATGACGGTCAGGGCTGACTGCGCTGTGTCTGCATTAGCCTCCTCCCTCAGCCTCTGAAAACTCTTGCCCACTGACTGTCAGCCTTCTGACAGACATCTGCCCTCCACCCTGGTTGCTGGCATCCAAAATGAAACAAACTTTCCTTTCCATCAAACTGGCCTCATGGGTGGCTTTTGAGCCATGAACAGCTGAACCCCACTTTAAGTTATAATAGAAATGAGAGCAATAATAATAGCGCCATAGAGCTCCAAAGTTTTTAATTTTGAAAAGTATTTTTGTATATACTCCTATGGAAAACAAAATAACATAAAAGAAGATGGATTCTCTTCCTGTTTTAAAATATTACTTTTTATCAACTATGCACTCATTTCAGTTCAGTTCAGTCACTCAGTCATGTCCGACTCTTTGTGACCCCATGAACCATAGCACGCCAGGCCTCCCTGTTCATCACCAAATCCCAGAGTCCACCCAAACCCATGTCCACTGAGTTGGTGATACCATCCAACCATCTCATCCTCTGTCGTCCCCTTCTCCTCCTGCCCTCAATCTTTCCCAGCATCAGGGTCTTTTCAAATGAGTCAGCTCTTCGCATCAGGTGGCCAAAGTATCAGAGTTTCAGCTTCAACATCCGTCCTTCCAAGGAACACCCAGGACTGATCTCCTTTAGGATGGACTGGCTGGATCTCCTTGCAGTCCAAGGGACTCTCAAGAGTCTTCTCCAACACCACAGTTCAAAAGCATCAATTCTTCTGCACTCAGCTTTCTTTATAGTCCAACTCTCACATCCATACATGACCACTGGAAAAACCACAGTCTTGACTAGACGGACCTTTGTTGGCCAAGTAATGTCTCTGCTTTTTAATATGCTGTCTAGGTTGGTCATAAGTTTCCTTCCAAGGAGTAAGCATCTTTTAATTTCATGGCTGCAATCACCCACAGGTAAAGTAAAAAATCCTGGCTGAGAGGTAGCCAAGCTCTCATGGTCTTGGAGTTTGTTAGATATGATACAGTGAGCCCTGCAGGGGCCAGAGCTCTTGTGTTGGCACAGACTCAGCTCAGGAAAGTAGTATTATGAGCAGTTCTTCATTTGTGGTGAATGTGTTACTACATTCTTAAAAAAAGAGAGAGAGAGGCAGGAGAAAATAGAAATTTAGGATTTTTTTCTAAATTAAAATTTTTTAGACTAAAAGGCAAGCAAAAAAAGTTGGTTAAGTAAAAGGACTATTTTTAAAAGGCCATAAACAGAGAGAAAGAAGCTCAAACTATCTTATCATCTTAGAACTTCAGTTTCTTACCTGTGAAATGGGGATCTTTTCCGTCATGGAGGTTTTGTGAAGATTAAATCAGGTAATAATTTGTGCAATGCACTTAACCCAGTGCCTGGCACAAAGCGGGCACTCAGTAAATGTTAACTATTATTGCTGTCATTGCTAGCATATTTGCTTATCATTAACATTGTGAAGCATTATCTCACATGTTTTGATTTCTTACAGCTATGCCATCTATGGGCTTTCCCAGGTGGCACAGTGATAAAGAAGTCACCTGTCAATGCAGGATCGATTGCTGGGTTGGGAGTGGGAAGATCCCGAGGAGAAGGAAATGGCAACCCACTCCAGTATTCTTGCCTGGAATATTCCACGGATAGAGGAGCCTGACGTACTACAGTCCATGGGATCGCAAAGAGTCTGACACAACTGAGCACATACACATGCCACCTATATTTATCATTATTATTTTATTATACATTCAAAAATTGACCTTTTTTAGTCACTCTCAAGTATATTAAGTGTCGATTAAGAATACAGCAGTAACTTATTAGGAAAGTTAAGTACAATAGAAAATAACAACAAACGTCTACTGCACCAATTTTGAATATTCTTTTAAAACAACAACACGTTAAAATTATAAAGCCTCAACAAATAAACACAAAATTATAAAAAGATAAAAGAAATAATAATCTGTCTTCTGGACTGTTCTGGTATATCCAGGGAGTACTTTCAAATATAGTTTTCAAGAAGGCAGAAGAAAGGTGCGTTCTTGGCTCACAGCTTACACTTTTTTGTTGAACCCTGGCTCTGGGCTTGGAAAGGAAACAAGTGTTACTGTTCATCTCTACCGTATGTACACTGCTGCCCCCTGCCGCCAATGGGTTGCTTAACAGCTAAGAAACAAGATTATTAAAAAAAAAAAAAAAAATCCCTCAAAATGATATTTTATTCTGAACAGATGGTTGAATATATTGTGTATGTATGTATTCCAGAGTGAGGTAATTCGGTTACAGAGACAGATAACTGTATCATGATAAGGTTTAAAGAGAAAAAATTCAGTTCAGTTGCTCAGTCGTGTCGGACTCTTTGCGACCCCATGAATCGCAGCACGCCAGGCCTCCCTGTCCATTACCAACTCCCGGAGTTTACTCAAACTCATGTCCATCGAGTCGGTTAGGTGCCTACAAATTGAAAGGGGTACACACTGCAATGCATATATTTACATCATTTAGGCAAAAGGAGAAGAGGGTGACAGAGGAGGAGATGTTTGCATGGCATCACCAATTCAATGGACACAAACCTGGGCAAACTCCAGGAGATGGTGAGGGACACGGAAGCCTGGCATACGGCAGTCCACGGGGTCACAAAAAGTCACAAAGAGTCGGACACAACTTGGCAACTGAACAGCAACAATCGCTACAAGAATCCCACAGGTGGGTACTATTAATATTATTATCCCCACTGTAAGTAAAGGAAACTGAAGTTTGAAAACGTACTCAGCTAGTAAGTGGCAGAACTGTCATTCAGCCTCTGACTCCTCTTTGAACCTTTTCCAAGTCAAATCTCCCTGAAGGGAGTATTAGACCAACTATGTTCATCGAAAGTGTGACCCTTGGCAAGTCTAACCAAACAGCATGGTGTGCTATCTCCCCCCAGTTTCTTTTGCATTGAAAAGGAGCTTGCAAGCAAATGCACTTCAGGAGATCACGCACCAAGTAGGGAGGTTTAGAGGAGTCAAGGCTATGAGCCTTGGGCAGGTTGTAAGTATCAGCCATCCTCTCCGCACAAGCGGAGGGCTGCCCTGGCTGATGGGTTCTGCAGGCAGCCTGGGCAACTTATGAAGACCTGCCAGGGAGGATGAGTTGGGGGGAAACTGGTCCATGCTTATCTTGGGTCAGCCAGCTGTGGAAGTGCCTCCTTGAAGCCTGGCCCTGGAAGTCCAGGAGGAGTGAAGAGATACCTTGGTAATCCTCTAACCCATAGGTGACATCTATTTTTTTTTAAGATTTATTTATTTTATTTTTAGCCATGGTGAGTCTTCATTGCTGTACATGGGGATTTTCTAGTTGTGGTGAGCAGGTGCTACTCTCTAGGTGCAATGCGAGGGCTTCTCATTCCGGTGGCTTCTCTCACTGCAGAGTAGACTCTAGGTTCACAGGCTTCTGTAGTTATAGTGTGTGGGTTCAGCAATTGTGGTGCCTGGGTTTAGCTGCTCCATGGCATATGGGATATTCCCAGACCAGGGATCGAACCCATGTCCCCTGAATTGCAAGGTGGATCCTTAACCATTGGACCACCAGGGAAGCCTCGACATATTTTTATAATCTGCCCAAAGGCATGACTTTGGCTGGTGGTAGCACAAAAAAAAAAAAGCCCTGATGGATGTGTTTACCTGCTTGCTCATTACTCACAAGACAAAGAGGGACCTTTTTCTCAGGCAGGCAGAGGGCATTGGCAAAATGATCTTAAACCAATCCCATCCCTCAGGCCCAGCACCACAATCAAAAGCATATTTAGGAAACAATCCTTTCATCTGGGTGAAGAAAGAAGGATGGAGAGTTTACTATGGTGAGTGGTGGGAGGGTAGGGGAGAGGACCTTTGGAGTTTGGGGATCCAAGCAGAATGAAGAGAGATACCAGCTTTCTGAGATGATATTGGGATTCAACAAGCCTCACAAAGGAGCTTTCACGAATCAAAGGAATGAATGGAAATCGAGTAGAAATGGCCTCTCAACGTAAACTGGAGAGAGCCCCCTAGGTTCTTCTGGTCAATCTGGTAAGTTTAGATAACTGCAAGTTTGCTGGACTCCTTAGTAAGGCATGAAAATTAGCAAAGAGCTAAGGGCTTTCTAGGTGGCACCATGTTAAAGAATCTGCCTGCCAATGCAGGAGACACAAGAGATCTGGGTCTGATCCCTGGGTCTGGAAGATTCCCTGGAGGAGGGCATGGCAACCCACTCTAGTATTCTTGCCTGGAGAATCCCAGGAAGAGAGGAGCCTGGTGGACTACAGTCCATAGGGTCTCAAAGGGTCAGACACGACTGAAGTGACTTAGCGCGCATGTGCACAAACACACACACACACACACACACACACACATACACATGGCCTACTAGGTCTCTCTCCTAGAGTAAGCAATTAAGAGGTGATGTTCAGTAGAGTGTCCAGCTTGGACCGAAAACAGGACACAGTTACATCTCCTCAATTGACTGTAACAAGGTGGGAGGGAGTTCTCTGACAAACAGGGGGAGGGTTGTACATGCAAGTAGGAGCCTGAGGCCAAGGACAACCAAGACTGAGAATTTTAGACCTTTTCTCCATCAGTTAGTAAGAAGTGGCTATGTTGTAAGACCCCTCAGGAATTTAGAATACACTCCATTGGAGACTTCTCTGGAGGTCCAATGGTTAAGACTTCGCCTTCCAATCCTGAGGGTGCAGGTTAGAATACCTGGTCAGAGAGCTAGGATCCCACAGGTCTCAGGGCCAAAACACCAAATATGAAAACCAGGAGCAATATTGCAATAAATTCAATAGAAAAACTTTAAAAATGGTTCACATTAAATATATACATATGTATTTATATATAAATATTTATATCATATATATATTTAAAAAACAACTCTGTTGGAGGAAGAAAAAAACAACAGTTCTGAGGGTAATGTGGTTTTAAACATGAAATGACCAAGGAATCAGTGGTTTCTCATGAGTTTATCTGACAGTGGCCAGATGCAGCTTTCCAAATGGGAGCTTGAGGCAGGAATTGCCTGGAGGCAATAATTCAGAAACTGTGATGTGAAACTCACACCTACCACATACTGTTGAATTGAAATAAGCCTGTGCAGAAGGTGATCTAGCCTGGTAAGACTTCAGAACAGGTGAAGTGGGAGGCTTATCAGGTGGAAAGAATGACAAGAATAAAGTCCCAGAGCATGAATAAGCAAGTTGTAGTATGCTGAAGTTGCATGGAATGAAAGAGAGTGATTTACAGGTGAGTAACCAAGGGTAGGAATGTGACAAATGACTTTCTTAAAGGTCGCTGATGAGAAGGCCAGCGTTGGAACTTCTGTCTTCCAACTAGTGACCCACCATGGTTCACCTTTCCACATGCATTCTCTTATAAAAACACATGAAGAGCACAAAATCATGGAATCATAGCATCAAAAGGGAAACTAGACCTCTCTTATCTAACCCTGTTCTCAGCCAATTTAGCACTGCATTCTGCAATAATCTTGGCATCTGGGCAAACTGCCTCAGCTAGAACACTTCCTGTGATGGGAAATTCTCAGCACTTTTTCTGGCATTACTGGACACACTGGCACAAAATTCTTTATTTTGAGCGGAACTCTGCCTCCAGGTATCTGGCTCTCTTAACCCTGCCCTGTCTCTGCACATAATTAGCTCCTTTCTCTTGCCAATGCATCCTCTAAACTCTTGAGCACTGAGCATCAATGGAAGACCTACTATGTACCAGGCATGGAAGGTAGCATCATGCCCACCCCAGATATCCTTGTTCATGTTCCTGACATTTTCAGGTCCTTTTATATCTTATTGTTTTTTTCTGGACTATCACTAGACTTGTTCAGGCATAGAACTCTCTCCATACTTCTAAATCGTCACCAGCCATTTCTTTAAAAAGACAAATCAGTTAGGATCTATAGAGAAAGTCGTTATTTCTTAAGAAATGTAAGCTAGTTTTCTTATTTATACTAATTGCTCAGTCACTCAGTTGTATCTGACTCTTTGCAACCCTACAGACTATAGCCTGCCAGGCTCCTCTGTCCATGGGATTTTCCAGGCAAGAATTCTGGAGCAGGTTGCCATTTCCTCCTTCTGGGGATCTTCCAGATCCAGGGATCGTCTCCCACATCTCCTGCATTGGCAGGTGGATACTTTACCACTGAGCCACCTGTTAGAATAATGCAAAATATCATACGTAGTAAAGCATGCTGCTGCTAAGTCACATCAGTCGTATCCAACTCTGTGTGACCCCATAGACGGCAGCCCACCAGGCTCTGCCGTCCCTGGGATTCTCCAGGCGCGAATACTGGAGTGGGTTGCCATTTCCTTCTCCAGCGCATGAAAGTGAAAGGTGAAAGTGAAGTCACTCAGTTGTGTCCAATCCTTCCCAACCCAATGGACTGTAGCCTACCAGGCTCCTCCGTCCATGGGATTTTCCAGGCAAGAGTACTGGAGTGGGGTGCCATTGCCTTCTCTGGTAGTAAAGCATACCTGTTGTTAAATATCATACAAAAGACTCCGAATTGAATGTAAGTGATTGCCAGAGTAATTTTTGATCTAGGTGATCAGTTTCAATAGGAACAATATGGATACATTCTTTCCCCAATTTGAAACACACAATCATAGGATAATAAATGCTTACTGTTATCATTACCATCCTTGATAGCTACAGAATGTTTCTGATTGAGCCAGACTCAGCGAGAACAACTCTGTTATTCAGAACCTGTGATCATTCCTGTCATTCCAATGAGGAAACTGAAGCCACAGGGATTATGGACCATGCCCAAGAGCACACAGCTGGTAGTGGCAGAACGAGGCTTCCGGTCAAGCAGTCCACGCTAAGGAATCACAACTAGCTGCGAAGCTTTGTTAATCAGCCCTGTTGGTATTCCTGCCTTTCTCAGTAGTAGCCCCTCTCTGAGTGTCAGTGTGGTCTCACCTAGAGACGTGCCCCTCTCCATAAATGCAATAGTTTCAAACCCATTTGAGGTCTGAGTCTTTCTATGAATGAGTCCCCTGAAGTATTTTTTTCAGAATTAGATCCCTTTGTGATTGGAACATGCCTGGAACGCACAGGTCCTCAATACACACTGATTGAATGATAAAATTAGCAGACCTCAGCCCCTGCAGTTTTCTGGTCTTAGGAAAGATCAGATGCTTTGATAATCCTTCAATGGGATGGAGGCAGGATGGGAGAAAAATAAAAAGGGATGTGTCATCAGTGTGTCTGTACCCTGATGCAGTTCCTTGCTTGGGGGTCTGCTGGGGCAGACTGCTATTAACTGGTCTCACAGCTGACCTCTACTGCCCGGCTCTGATCTTCTGAAGGGATTGTCTTTCTCTCCAGAAGGGAACTGCACTTCTCTTTTTAACCTACCACTCTCAATGAGGACTAGTGATGCAGTTTTTCATTGATGCCATGACTCTCCAAGATAAATGCAGTCAAATGGGAACCACCAAGCCCCACTGTAGCTGGAACCCTTCCTGCCCCATCTGTCCCTCATCAGTGCTGAATCTGGATCCCCCAGACCGACTCCTGCCTCCCTCCCTTCATCCTTCTCCCCCTCTCCCATCTGTAGGGATTGCCCTGCTCCCCACCTTCTTTCCTGGGGGACTTCTTCTCCCGCCCTCTGTATGATGTCCATCGGTCCCTCTCAGTATCTGAAACCCAAGTATGCAAAGCATTCCCTCTCTTCCCATGTTGTTTCTGGGTCTTATTCACATCTTCTGAGCAACCAGTTTACTGTCCCTGACAATCAGGGAAGATGGTTTAGAATACAAAACAGGCCTGATGGCAGAGTGAAGGTGTCCAATTTCACTCAGACCTGGCCGAGCCAAAGTAACCTACTACACTAGTGCAGTGGCTTTCAGACTTCATCACTCATTAGCATCACCAGGAAAGCTAATCTAAACACGAACTGCTGGGCCTTACCACTAGGACTTCTGATTCTGTAGGTGGTGTCGGGGAGGGCAAAAATGTGCATTTCTAACAGGTTCCCAGGTGATGCTGCTGCTGCTGCTAGTCCAGGGACATACTGTGAGAACTGAATTTCAGGGTGGCTTCAATGCGTTGGACTAAAGTGGTTTGTGGGAATAAAATTATTATCACTAACTTTTCAGTTTCTGATAGTTCAAGACAGTCGTCAGTGGGAAGAAACCCAGAGTTGAATATTAGATTTATATGTACAAATACATATGTGTGGCAATTGCTGATCTAGAGAGTGAATGGTCAGATCAGCACAGAATGCCATGAATTGATGAAAAGTGTTCTACAACTTTTAATTGTTATTTTTCAGTCGCCAAGTCCTGTCTGACTCTTTGCAACCCCAGGGACAACAGCCCTCCAGGTTCTTTTGTCCATGGGGTTCTCCAGGCAAGAATACTGGAGTGGGTTGCCATTTCCTTCTCCAAGGGATCTTCCTGGATCAGGGATCAAACTTGCATCTCCTGCATTGGCAGGCAGATTCTTAACCACCAAGCATCAGGGAAGCCCACAACTTTTAGGGAGGCCTCTAAAGCATTGGAGAAGGAAATGGCAACCCACTCCAGTGTTCTTGCCTGGAGAATCCCAGGGACGGCGGAGCCTGGTGGGCTGCCGTCTGTGGGGTCGCACAGAGTCGGACAAGACTGAAGCGACTTAGCAGCAGCAGCAGCTAAAGCCCTGTTAGAGTCTTACGAGGTTCTCTGTACGCTGAGATGAGCACTCATCATCGTCACCAGGACAATGTAGGGGTTTTATTTATGTAAATTTCTGTACATCATTCACAACCAAAGGCTCTGATCTAGGGGTGACCTTTAGGATTGACTGGTTTGATCTCCCTCAAGTCCAAGGGACTCTCAAGAGTCTTCTCCAACACCACAGTTCAAAAGCATCAATTCTTCCGTGCTCAGCTTTCTTATGGTCCAGCTCTCACATCCATACATGACTACTGGAAAAACCATAGCTTTGGCTACACGGACCTCTGTCGGCAAAGTCAAGTCTCTGCTTTTTAATACCTTTTCTAGGACTGTGAGTTAGCGCGGTATGTGGAACAGCCACCCCAAACGTAGGCGACCACGCTGAGGTCATTTTTCTTTTGTGGGGGCAGGGACATAAGGGGCCAGGAATGGTAACCGCGAGCGGGAGTTTACTCCCACCCTCCGGATTGGAAAGCCAGTGGGTTAAAGCTCGTGTGGCCCAGGCTGCAACCGAGGCCCTCGGTCCTCGGCCGCGCCTCGCCCCTTGTGAAGTCGCCCTGACTGAAGACACCAGGGGAGCTCGTCCCACCCACCCCGTGGAGGTGCAGATTCTGGCAAAGGCGGTGTGGGCGGGAGCGTTCTCCCTGCGCGGCGCCCTGGACCCCCTATCCCGTTCCGGGAACCCCCAGAGGAGGGCGGCGGAGGGGGCAGGCTGCGCTTTGCGCCCGCGAGTCTCCGGGACCCGCCAGCCAATCCCCGGACGCCTGAGCGGCAGGATGAGCCCCGACAGCCAGAGCTCCAAGCCCCGAATCCCAGGAGCTTGTAGTGGCCCCCGCGCATGCGCGCCGGAGCTGGCCGCTGTTTGGACGTTTCCATGGCGACCAAGTCTGTTGGCTGGTGGTCCCCCAGCGAGAAAATGAAGCTCAAGAGCCTCCTGCTCCGGTATTATCCGCCAGGTACGGTCCAGGCCCCCTCTGCTTTCACGTGGAGGTCTGCACCGGGAGGGTCTGGGACAAAGGAAAAGTGCTGGGGTCCGAGCGATGGTGTCCAGATCGGGTGATCCCTTGGGAAGCCTGGTGCTTCTTAACTTGCGCTCTTCACTGCTTCGGATGTTGTACTTGGTTTCGCAAAACTTAAAAAAAAAAAAAAACTAAAAAAAAAAAAAAAAAAGACTTTCTTCTTCTTCTTCTTCTTTTTTTTTTTTTTAAAGGAAATCCTTAAACTTTTAAATGGCTGAGTTGTAATGCTTTCTGGTTACTTAGGAACGAAGTGGAAGGGGAGGGAGAGGGAGCGATTAGTGATGTTGTGGAATATTGTTTCTGGAAGGGAAGACGCTGACAAGGGTCACATTATTTTTTATTTCAAAGGCACCAGAATGATCAAGTCAAGGTTTGTTGAGTATGGGAAGAAAAGCGCATACTTAAAAAGCATATTACCTTAGTGACCGAATTCCAGACTGTACATATCAATCCCTCGATACATTTACTGAAGCCCTGCCTGGTGGCTCAGATGGTAAAGAATCTGCCTGCAATGTGGGAGACGTGGGTTCGATCCCTGGGTGGGGAAGATCCCCTGGAGAAGGGAATGGCAACCCACTCCAGTATTCTTGCCTGGAGAATTCCATGGCAGGCTACTGTAGGTGGGGTGGCAAGGAGTCGGACAGGACTGAATGGCTAAGGCATTCACTTTACTGTGTACACTTTGTGCTCTTGCAACATGGGGCTTTGAAAAGTTCCAGTGAGCTCAGGAACTGTGAAATAAACCCAGAGAATGCTAGAATGCTCTAATTTTAGAGTAGGGCATTGCTTCTTGGTCTTTTGGCTAAAATCAAGTGTCGAGTAGGACACTCTCGCCTATTGACTTTTAGAGGATAAGTGAAGTCCACTGGTCATACAGATTGACAAGGATAGAAATAGGAGCAGAATTCTTGGCTTCTAATTCAGAACTCACATTGAAACTAAAAATATAAAGTAAAAAGTCCTCAAAACTTGCCACAAGGCAGTAGAAGACAAAATACACTTGCTCAATGAAAAGTCGAACGAAAACTGTCTTTAAGACGTCAAATGGGGGGTGATATCACTTTGGACTGGTTTGATTTAGGATAACTTTGGGAGGGGTGGGACTTGAAGAATTTAGCACTGAGTACCTCACCGTTCACAGTAATGCATCCAACTGCTTACTCACAATCTCCATGAAGATGTCTAATAGGCACAGACCTCATGGGTCATTTTCTCCAGTCCCCTCCTAGTTGTGTAGCTGTTTCAGGCTGGGCTCGGTCCACGGATGGCACCACCACCTCATCTACTTTTTCTAGCTGAAACCTCAGCCATCCTTTGTTTCTCCCTTGTGATTCACTGACTCTCTCTGCACTCCTGTATCCAGTTCATTAACAAATGCTGTCAGCTCTACTCTCGAAGTATTTTGTGAGTCCATCACATTCTCCTCATTTCCTTGGCACAAGTTTCTTGACCCCACACACCTTCCTGCTTTCACCTCTATCCCTACCTGCATCTCACCCACCATCGCTTCTACTTCCTCCATCCCTGGGCATGTCAACTGGATTCCTGCTTTAACTCCATCCTCTGCCGTCTGTGTGTCACTAACAGCCAGTGGAATCTGGACTCAGTAGCTGTTCATCTTGTTCAAAATAAGATCCACACTCTGTAGCATTTAGCTTACACTCACTACACCTCAGATTTCTTTAGATGCTCTTCCAAGACTTCATGGAGGGCATTTCACTCATCAGTCTCTCTTTCTGGACTCAGATGTCCCTAGACTTTGGCCATTTTTATTCATTTGGTCTTGGTCAGTGTCACCTACTCAGAGACCTTCCATTACCACTATTCAAAGAAGCACTTCCCCTCATCAATCTTACTCTCAACCATTTTGTTTTATTGTCTTTTATTATATTCATCAAAGTACATTTATTGTCTATGTTTTGAATGACTCCCTCCCTCCCATAAAATGTAAGCTCCATGGGAACTGAGACCTCATCTCTTCTTCAGCTGTAAAAGAGACTCTGGCATATAGGAGGCCCTTAGTGCTTATTGAGTGAGTTTATGAGTAAATGAATGTGTATGATAAATGAGTTTGATCCAGACATAGAACTTGTGATTTTAAAATAAATGTTTAAAAACTCAGGAGATCCTCCTTCTGCCTCCCTGCATGAGTGCAACTTTGACATGAAGCTAGTAGCAAGTTTGTAGTAAGGACACTCAGTTTTTTTCCCCTCTTAAGTTTCCAATTAAAATTAATTAAAAGAATAACTGGATATCAGCATGTGAAAATGTGGAACTTGAGGATTTGTTTGGTTTTGATTTGTTAAGGCATCAGTCAGGTGGTGGTAATAACACTTATCCCATATGTCTACTGACTCCCTTTAGCTAGTCTCTCAAGTCGCTCTTGGGAGTGAACCTTCTTGCAAAGAATGTTGTCCCCGATTTTTCTTCTTCCTTTTGTTCTGAACTCACTCCTGTCCTGGTTTCACCCTCACTGAACCACTGAAACTGTTCCAGATCCTCAATGACCACCTCCAATAATGCTGAATCCACTGGCCACGTCCCATCTCAGTCTGTCTTTTTTGACCAGGCAGCAGCACTTGATCCATTGGATCACTCTGACCCCCTGTGACTTCCAGGACACACATTCCATGTTTTCTTCTCATTGTCACTCCTTGGTCTATATTGTTAACTTGTCCTCTTCTGTCTGATTTTAACGTTGGAGTGTCCCTGAATTCTGTCCCTGGACTTCTCTCCATCCGTCCGTGGTTGTGCTGTCATGTCGGACTCCTCGTGACCCTTCAGACTGTAGCCCACGAGACTCTTCTGTCCATGGAATTTCCCAGGCAACTGTACTGGAGTGGGTGGCGTTTCCTTCTCCAGGGACACATCTCCTGTGTCTCCTGCATTGCAGGTAGATTCTTTATCTGCTGAGCCATCGGGGACTTCTCTAACTCTATTCATTTGCTGGACGATCTCATCTATTCTCAAGGCTTAAAAATCATCCTGAGTAGTCCTAAGTACCTGCCTGCCTGGTTCTTCATTCAGAGGCCCAACTTACATCTCTCGTGGGGCCTCTGATGGTCTACCTCCTGTCAGTCAATGGAAGCGCCATTCCTCCACTTACTTCTGTCAAAACCTTAGACTTGTCTTTTTCTCCTCTCCATGTCTGGTCCAGGGACAAACCCCGCCAGTTCACCTTCAAAATATATACAGAGTTCAACAACTTCTCTCCAGAATCACGGCCACCATTCTCTTTATTGCTAGAGGCTCTATACTTGCCCCACTTCTGTGGAGGTGACTCTGTTAAAGCGTAAATCTGATTATGTCACCAGGCTTCTCCAGCCCTCCAGTGGTTTTCATTTCTTTTAAAGTGAAAGGGCCATGATGCCGAAGACCATATAGGGTCCACCCGCTTTGGCCTCTCTGACTTCACTCCCCCTCCAGCAGCACTTCTCTGCTTTGTATTCCTCGGGTGGGCCAGGATGCCCCCAGTCAGGGTCTCTGCAGTTGCTGGATTTTTGCTTGGAATAATCTTCCCCTGGATATTGTTACTTTTAGCTTTTTTAGCTTTTTTTTTTTAAATAAAACATAAGTAAAAGTGAAGCCTCCCCCTTCCTAGAATTTGCAGCTTCTCCTCATGGTATTTCAGAACCCTCTTCCTTGCTTTGTCTTTTCTTAGCATTATCTCAATTCAACCAAAATAAATTTTACTTATTTATCTTGCTTAGTCTCCCCGACTAGAATATCAACTTCATGAGGGCAAGGACTTTGCTAATTTCACTTACAATGGTATCTGTAGCTCCTAGAGTAGAACCTCTAAATGAGCCTCTAGTAGAGCTGGGTGCATAAATGAGTGCTCACATATGTGTTAAATAAATGAATGGTTTAAATGAGATGATGTGGGTTAAGCAGAATGTGTAGAATCCACCTTGAAATGTGAGTGGGTCAGACTCTGAATCAAGAATTCTAAAAGCAAGTAAACTCAAGTAAAACTTTAGACTCATGGTTGTGACTATTGCCTTAATGGTTACCTTATAATAAATAAGATCATCTCCCTTAGCATGTTAGATACTTAAATTCTGATCTTTGGTAAGCCACATGATATTGCAAGTTTCCAAGGTACTACTGAATAGCAGGTGGGTGTTAAATAACATTATCAAATAGGAAAAGTATGGCTCACCACTGAATCATTTTCATGTTACCTTTATCCCTTCTGTATAAAGCAGAAGGGATATGTTTCACCTCCTAATCTTTTAATTTCAGTCCTCCCACCCTCTTTTGAATAGTGTATAGGTCAGGAGCATTCTTTTGTTGGCATCCACTGAATAATTCCTCTCCCTAACTTAGATTCCCGAAACTAAAGGAACATAGCAGTAATATGGGTAATCAAACTTGGGGCCTTCCCTTTTTATCTTTTATCCTTCAGAATCTCTTTGCTTTGTGAAGAGTAGGTGTTGAATACACGCTTTTCAGTTGACTCAGTTATGACAATCTTTGTCGTTTATTTATTGCATGTGGGCCCCTTGTTCTTTGGCCAGAAGAAGGATCTAAATAAGCATTAATTGAACTGGTTGGTATTTTGTGCACTTTAAAGGTTTCTGTTGATTGAATATGAGCTGGGTAAGCAATACTATTTTACCTTTTGAAGCTTGGCCTTTTGGTACATTACAGAATTGGGGGAGAGGTGAGCGTCTTCTTACCCAAGTGTTTTGGAAATCACACATTACCTATGGTTCACAGCCAGGAGACGACCAAGAATATTAAGATACTGTGAGAAACAATCTCTGACGAACAACAAGTATTCCTGGAAGCATCTTTATCTATTTTCTGCTTACACTTTTCATTGCACATGTCACAGCCTCTTGCTTGTATTGGAGTTCAGTGAGCATACTGCCTTAATGCCTTGTCACGGTGAAGCGGTCAAATAAATGTACATGTTTCAGATTTTGCACTCTATTTTCTAGATTCATTTTTACAGAAACCCAACTAATTTTTAGTAGTTGGCATACAAATGTTTAACATTTTTCATCTTATTAAAAATAAGATAGTTGTGAATAAGGAGAACAATTTTGCTAATTTGCTTGCTAGATTTTGAAGATGCATCTATTTAGGAAATTGGATTATGCCGTGTGGGTCCTGAAGTGCTAGTTCTTTCCAACCTTTCTCTGAGTTATGAGTGATTATATGACTTAATGTTACATTATTTATTTACTCAATTACTTGTTGAATATCTTCATATGTTTTATGTTGAAAAATTTCAAAAATGGAAAAAAAAAGAAAAAATTGTATCTAAGTAGGTTAACTTTTGGCCTTAGCTGTCATCATAAGTGTTTTATAATATATTTGTTTATTTTTTAGGAATTATGTTGGAATATGAAAAAAGTGGACAGTTAAAGACCAAATCCATAGACTTGCTTGATCTTGATCCCAGGTAAGGTAGCTATATAAATGCAGCATGTATTTCATATCCAAAATCATTATTGGGAAACCCTGACATAGGATGGTGTGTGGATGAGCTCATAAAACTGCAGACAATGCATTGCTAGGTGTATTATTTCCTGTTTGTCTTGGTGAATTTTATATTAGTGTCTTGCTGAATGGGCTTCTGGGGTGGCTCAGCAGTAAAGAATCTGCCTGCAATGTAGGAGCCACAGCAGACATGGGTTCGATCCCTGGGTTGGGACGATCCCCTGGAGGAGGGAGTAGCAATCCACCCCAGTATTCCTGTCTGGGAAATCCCATGCACAGAGGAGCCTGGTGGACTACAGTCCATGGGGTCCCAAAAAGGTGAACATGACTGAAGTGACCGAACATGGCTCCCGCTTAAATGAGGAGGGCGTAGGAAAAAGATGATCAGTCTGTCCTTTTCTTCTTCCCAAACCAACCTTATTAAAAAATAATAAACCTCTTGGTTTGAAAATCTGTTTTGGTTTGTAACATTTGTTGAAAATCTTTCCAAGAGGCATTATTATCTTTTGAATTCTTATGCAGGTCTAACTCTATTGACCCCTGAGTTTTTCAAAGTCATTGTTAGGAACCATCTCTGATTCATTTCCGTTCCAAATATCCACTCTTATTCTGAAAGACTGTATTCCTTGAGAGCTGGCACCGTATCTTGGACACTCCCTGGGCCTAACTTATGGCAAGTAATCAATGTTAGTTGAGTGAAGGGTCTCCTAGTTCAGTGCCTGGCACAAACCTGGAGCTCAGGACATGTTTATTTATGAAAAGGAGGATGCTTATTAGACTATGCATTTCTGCAAAGCAGATGCTGAGGCAGAAGGAGGTGAGTACAAGGTTGTTGGGAGGTGATGCCTGGGACAGATGAGAGAATGAGGCAGGGTTGGGCAGAAGGGGAAATGGCCAGGCTCACAGGACAGAAGTGGCCAGGCTCTTGCATGTCCCCCTTGCTTAGCCAGGGGCTGAGGGCTGAAAAGAAGAGCAAGCCCTGGGCTCAAACTCTGGTGTGAGTTCTGAAGGAGCTGTAGCTGGAGGCTGTTGGCCAATCTCTCCCACAGCAGCCCGGCCTGTGAATCCTTTCTCGATTTGGGGACGTGTTTGGCAAAATGACCCTATTCTGGATGTTTTGTGGTGTACAGACCTTAATATTTGTCTTGAATTAATATTCTGAACTAGCAAAATTTACTAGAGTTGCTGCAAATTATTTGCATGCTGGGGGAAACTTGCATCTGTATTTTTCACACTGGTTCTCTTTCAGGCAGATGATGTTATAGTCTTAAGAAATTAATAATCATGATAGTTCTTTGAATGTCTGCTTTGGTGAGGTACTTTCTCTTTTTCCCAAAATACAGGAAATTGAAACTTTCTGAACCTCAGTTTCTTCATCCCCAAAATAGTTATGAAAAGCATTAAATTTTAGAGGGTTGTTATAGGATTAAATGGGAGATCATAGGTAAAGTGGAAATTAAGGTAGGATTGGGCAACTTTAATATATATTTATTTAAAAGAAAAAGAGAAACAGGAAAAAAAAATAAAAGAGCTCTTATTCAGAAGCAGCCCTTGGCCTTCTTAGATGAGCAAATCAGAATCTTTGCACACCTTCCTCGAGAGAAGTCTCAGGTAATGGAAAGGCATTGACGAGAACCCAGGTAGCTTTCATCCGTGCTCAGATGCTCTTTATTGATTTCTGTGATTTTTTCCCCTGGAAATCTCTTGGTGAACATGATGATGCTGTTCACATTTTATATTCTTGAACTTTGTAAAGCAATGCAATCCTTCATGTAGTGAATGTATATGCAATTTCTGACATAGAAAAAAGTAACTTTGTGTTTTTTGGTGAATTTCAGTACAGATGTCAGTGCATTAGTAGAAGAGATACAGAAAGTAGAACCTCTCATCACGGCTTCACGATCAGACCAGGTCAAACTTTTAATACAGAGATTACAAAATAAACTTGGACAGCACAGCAATCACAAATTCTATCTTTTTAAGGTAATGCATGTATAAAGATACTAAGGGGAAGAACTTCAATGAATTAATTCTACTAATCTAAAATAAAACATCAATCATGTTTTCTTTCAGGTCCTCCACATTTTTGCTAACACTAAATCTTAAATGTTTGTTGAATGAATGAATAAAATTCAAAAACTGGTTTCTTGACAGGTTCTTTTTTAAAAAATTTATTTATTTTAATTGGAGGCTAATTATTTTACAATATTGTAGTGTTTTTGCCATACATTGACATGAATCAGTCATGGGTGTACATGTGTTCCCCATCCTGAACCCCCCTCCCTCCTCCCTCCCCATCCCATCCCTCAGGGTCAGCCCAGTGCACCAGCCCTGAGCACCCTGTCTCATGCATCGAACCTGGATTGGCGATCTGTTTCACATATGATAATATACATGTTTCAGTGTTATTCTCTCAGATCATCCCACCCATGCCTTCTCCCACAGAGTCCAAAAGACTGTTCTGTACATCTGTTGACAGGTTTAACTTTTATTTAAAATGATAAATCTAAACAATAATCATTAAAGTAGCTTTAAGTTATTAAATAATCAAAATTTTTTTCCAGTTGGAGTAATATTAAGATGTATTTCATGGTGTATCAACATTTCAAATTTTCTGCTTTCATGTGAACTAAACTATATTTCAGTAAATTATTTATTGATATGGATCATACAATAATTTTAATTCCATTAAGATATGTTTATTTTCATCTATAATCTTGGCAACTAAATTAAAATAAATGTCATTTATTACTTCAATAACAGCTTTCATTTTTAAAAATTATTTAACATTTAATGCTTTATTCTAGAAATGATTTATATTACACTGAGTTTATTTTTTTATGACTTATATATACTTGTTATTTATATACTCAGCATATTTTGTCTGATGCGAAGTATTCAACAATCTGTATTCGGTCTTTCAATTTACTGCAAGATAGTCATTCTTGTAATAATTCTTTTTCCAGCAGGTGTCACTATTTTACTTCAAATATGAGCTCTATAACTTAGATGACCTTGTAATTTATCCTCTAAAGGGAATATTTTGATAGTGAAGGAGGATACTATTAATAGTTACACTCTGGCAGTAGACATAATTAGGACTGTCCCAGTCTAGCCAGTCATTATACCTAGAAACAGATGCTCCAATTTAAGTATATTCATTCAATAAATATAAAGCATCCACTATGTGCTAGACAACGTAGGGATGGAAATATAAATTCCATGACATATCCTGACACTAAAGAAGCTTTAAGATTCAAAAAGTAATGATTCATTGTCAGTCTGTATTTGAAACTTCTTTGGTTTATTTCCTGCATATACTGTTTATGTATATATACAAACCATGTACAATATGTGAAAGAGAATATAAATTAATGAAAAGACCCTGGTGCTGGGGAAGACTGAGGGCAGGAGGGGAAGAGGGCAACAGAGGATGAGATGGTTGGATGGCAACATCGACTCAATGGACATGAGTCTGAGCAAACTCTGGGAGCTAGTGAAGCACAGGGAAGCCTGGCGTGCTATAGTCCATGGGGTTGCAAAGAGTCAGACACGACTGAGCAACTGAACAACAACAGCTATATGATATCTCATAGACATAATCTATCTAAAGGCAAATTGATAGAAAACATAGATTTGATCATGCTTCTGTAATTATTTGTAACCTCCAGATGTGTTATTGGTATTAATAAGAGAAAGTCCTATGTGTTTTCCTCCTTTGTTCAAATATTGGGTACTATCCATTTATTATATATAATTAAGATGCATTTGAATGTCTTCATTGGTTGGAAGTTAAAATGAATGGGCTGAATAATTTTGTTCGAGTTTGAAATAAATGGTGTTTTCTTTTATTGAAGGTTCTCAGAGCACATATACTGCCACTGACTAATGTTGCACTTAATAAATCAGGCTCATGGTAAGGTCCTCTGTTTATTAAAAAAAAATTTATTGGATTTTATTTTCTTAGAGCAGCTTTAGGTTCACAGAAAAATTGAGCAGAAGGTGCAGAGATTTCCTATCTATGAATAACTTCTGCCTTGCTTCCCCAACCCCCAGCAGCTTCTGTCACTATCACCATCTCCCACAAAGACCTACATCTGTTGCAACTGTTGAACTATATTGACACATCATTATCACTGAAAGTTCATAGTACACATTAAGGCTTTGTACATTGTACATTCTTGGTCTTGTACATTCTGTGGGTTGGCAAATGTATAACAACATCTATACAGTGCTATGTTATCACGCAGAGCAGTCTCACTGTCCGAAAATCTGTGCACTGCGTATTTATTTCTGTGTGTATGTCTATTCCTGTTTCTTTATTTCTAATTTTTAACAACCAAGGGATACAAATCTTTTTTTTTCCCATTTATTTTTATTAGTTGGAGGCTAATTACTTTACAATATTGTAGTGGTTTTTGCCATACATTGACATGAATCAGCCATGGATTTACATGTGTTCTCCTTCCCGATCCCCCCTCCCTCCTCCCTCTCCATCCCATCCCTCTGGGTCTTCCCAGTGCACCAGCCCTGAGCACTTGTCTCATGCATCCAACCTGGGCTGGTGATCTGACAAATCTTTTTTAAAATAAAAATTGCCTCCCTACAATGTGAGGAGGGCTTGGCAACCCACTCCAATATTCTTGCCTGGAGAATCCCCATGGACAGAGGAGCCTGGGAGGCTACAGTCCATGGGGTCACCAAGAGTCGGACACGACTGAGCAACTGAGCGCTAGCACCCATGAGGTATCCAGCATGATGATTTGATACATATGCATAGTGAAATGTTTATGACAGTCAAGGTTACTAACATCTTATCTCCACAGGGTTACCATTTTTGGTGCACCTGAAACTATTCTGTCAGGGTATTTCCAGTATTCATTACAGTTTTATTAACTGTAGTCATCATGGTGTACATTAGATCTCTAGACTTACTCCTCCTACATAACTGCAACTTTGTACCCTTTGACCAGTGTTTCCTCATATCTCCCACCTCCCTAGCCCCTGGTAACTACTGTTCTGCTTCTGTGAGTTCAACTTTTTTGTTGCTATTGTTTAGATTCCACCTGTAAGTGAGATTATGTGATATTTGTCCTTCTGTGTCTGGCTTATTTCACTTAGCATCATGTCCCTGAGATTTGTCCATGTAGTAGCAAATGGCAGGGTCGCCTTCTTTCTCAAGGTTGAATAATATTTCATTGTATGTATTGATCTATCTATAGATATATATCACATTTTATTCACCTATTCATCCTTTGACAGATATTCAGGTTATTTCCATATCTCAGTCATAGTGAACAATGCTACAGTGAGCATGGGAGTATAGGCATTTCTACAAGATCCTGATCCCATTTCTTTCAAATATATGCCCAGAAATGGGATTTCTGGGTCATATGGTAGTTCCAGTTTTAATTACTTTGGTAACCACCATACTGTGTTCCATAATGACCATACCAATTTACACTCCCTGAGAAGCTAGGAGGAAAATACCAAGAAGAGAGTGAAAAGCACACTGCCTTGTTAGCTTTCCTGTTTAGTTGGGTTTAGATAGCAGAATTTGTTTCACCTTTTATCATCACCACTTGACATGAAGACTGGCTTTTCAATGTTGTGCATTTTTTCTGTACTTGGGAATTATTTTTTCCTGATGGAATATTTAGGAATAATGAAGATACTATGATTTTAACTCAAGCTATTAGAGAACAATATACTAATAATTCCTGTAGTAGAACAGTGATGTTAAAGGATTGTTAAATGTTAAACAAATATTTATTGAACACCTCTTGGTGTACCAGTCATGTTCCAGGGCCTGGGGGGTGATGACGGTAAACCGGATGGGTAGAAAGATGAACGTTTTTGAAAGAAACAATCCAGGTCTTCAGAGGCTAGCTTCCTGCTGATGGAGAATGTGACTGATCAGACTATGTTTTTGGGAAAAGTTGAGATCCCGGAGTTAGCCAGGGCTGCTGGCCTTGTGGACCATGAACAGAGTTTGCATTTTCCTCTAGATTACTAAGAAGCCATTTGAGGAAGTTTAAAAAAGTAAATGCAGTTTCTATGAGGAAAATAGATATGTAAGAACCATGTGTGAGCCACACCCTAATAGAAGATGGCTTTGTTTAGACAAGACATGGAGGTGATGGAGCTAGTGAGACATGACCATTCTGAGGATGTATGCTGAGACTGGGCTAATAGAATGAATTGACTGATAGATTGTGTGTGGGATGTGGGGGAAAGAGAGGAATCAAAGACTAAACCAAGATCTTATGGTCTGACTGACTGGAAGAATGATGTTATTTATTAAGATATATTAGATTTTCAGAAAAGGTTACTGATTATTAACATTTTTAGCTATGTAACTATAGTATAAGAATGATTATTAGAAGGATTACTCTTTATTTAGTAACTCCTTTTTGGGTTTGGGCTACAATTGAAAAGTTTCCAAGTCAAAGGATTTAGATATTGTTCTCAGTTCAACTCTTTGTTCTGCATACACAATTTCCATTGTAAAAAGTGAGATAAATGAGATTATGAGGGCTTCCCTGATAGCTCAGTTGGTAAAGAATCTGCCTGCAATGCAGGAGACTCCAGTTTGATTCCTAGGTCGGGAAGATCCTCTAGAGAAGGGATAGGCTACCCACTCCAGTATTCTGGGCTTCCCTTGTGAATCAGCTGGTAAAGAATCCACCGCCAGTGCGGGAGACTTGGGTTTGATCCCTGGGTTGGAAAAATCCCCTGGAGAAGGAAAGTCTACCCACTGCAGTATTCTGACCTGGAGAATTCAATGGACTGTATAGTCCATGGGGTCGCAAAGAGTCGGACATTACTAAGTCACTTTCACTTAACTCTTTGTTCTACATACAGAATTTTCATTGTAAAAAGCAAGATAAATGAGGTTATAGTTTTGCAAGCAAAAACATAGGTCTTTATTAACACACTGCTGGTCTCACCTTTTGCTGTATTTCCACTGCTTGTGTTAGCTTTATCACAGGAAGCTATGATCGGACATGCAAGCTCTGGGACACTGCCTCTGGAGAGGAGCTTCACACCCTGGAGGGTCACAGGAATGTGGTGTATGCCATAGCGTTCAACAACCCTTACGGGTAAGAAGACATCCATTCATTCAGTGATTCCTTATTAATCCACTGATTCTTTTTTTTTTTATTAGTTGGAGGCTAATTACTTCACAACATTTCAGTGGGTTTTGTCATACATTGATATGAATCAGCCATAGATTTACACGTATTCCCCATCCCGATCCCCCCTCCCACCTCCCTCTCCACCCGATTCCTCTGGGTCTTCCCAGTGCACCAGGCCCGAGCACTTGTCTCATGCATCCCACCTGGGCTGGTGATCTGTTTCACCATAGATAATATACATGCTGTTCTTTCAAAACATCCCACCCTCACATTCTCCCACAGAGTTCAAAAGTCTGTTCTGTACTTCTGTGTCTCTTTTTCTGTTTTGCATATAGGGTTATCATTACCATCTTTCTAAATTCCATATATATGTGTTAGTATGCTGTAATGTTCTTTATCTTTCTGGCTTACTTCACTCTGTATAAGGGGCTCCAGTTTCATCCATCTCATTAGGACTGATTCAAATGAATTCTTTTTAACGGCTGAGTAATATTCCATGGTGTATATGTACCACAGCTTCCTTATCCATTCATCTGCTGATGGGCATCTAGGTTGCTTCCATGTCCTGGCTATTATAAACAGTGCTGCGATGAACATTGGGGTGCACGTGTCTCTTTCAGATCTAGTTTCCTCAGTGTGTATGCCCAGAAGTGGGATTGCAGGGTCATATGGCAGTTCTATTTCCAGGTTTTTAAGAAATCTCCACACTGTTTTCCATAGCGGTTGTATTAGTTTGCATTCCTACCAACAGTGTAAGAGGGTTCCCTTTTCTCCACACCCTCTCCAGCATTTATTGCTTGTAGACTTTTGGATAGCAGCCATCCTGAGTGGTGTGTAATGGTACCTCATTGTGGTTCTTTTATTCAACTCTCCCTCCATCTAGTGGGGAAGGAAAAGAGGAAGATGAAGAACCAAAAGCTGCTGAGTGTCTGATGCATGCTACAGTGTGTGCATGCTAAGTCACTTCAGTCATGTTTGACTCTATGTGACCCCATGGACTGCAGCCAGCCAGACTCCTCCTTCCATGGGATTCTCCAGCCAAGAATACTGGAGAGGGTCGCCACGCCCTCCTCCAGGGGATCTTCCCAATCCAGGGATTCAATCCATGTCTCTTATGTCTCTTGCATTGGCAAGTGCGTTCTTTACCTAGCGCCACCTGGGAAGCCCAACTCAGCCATAAAAGAAATGAAATCGGGTCATTTGTAGTGATGTGGATGAACCTAGGGCTTCCCAGGTGGCTTTAGTGGTAAAGAACCCGCCTGCCTATGCAGGAGATGGAAAAGACAGGGGTTTGATCCCTGGGTCAGGAAAAACCCTGAGGATGAGCATGGCAACCCACTCCAGTGTTCTTAATTGGAGAATCCCATGGGCCGAGGAGCCTGGTGGGCTATGGCCCATAGGGTTGCAAAGAATCAGACACGACTGAAGTGAACTGGGATGGTTGCAGGTACGGATGAACCTAGAGTCTGTCCTACAGAGTGAGGTAAATCAGAAAGAGAAAAACAAATATTGCATATTAAGGCATATATATGAAATCTAGGAAAATGGTACAAATGAACCTATTTACAGGGCAGGAATAGAGATGCAGACATATATGGACACCACGGGAAGGGGAGGATGGGCTGAATTGGGAGCATAGCGTTGTGTGTGTATAAAACAGATAGTTAGTGTATAAAATAGACTGCTAGTGTATAAAATAGATAGCTAGTGTTCTGTATAGCACAGAGACCTCAGCTTGGTGCTCTGTGGTGACCGAGAGGGGTGGGATGGGGCAGTGAGAGGGAGGCTCAAGAGGAAGGGGACATATGTATACATATAGCTGATTCACCTCATTGTACGCAGAAATGAATTCAACTTTGCAAAGCAATTATACTCCAACAATAAAATAAAAAATAAAAATAATTTAAATATCTTCTTCAGTGTTCAAAGTAGCTTTAGGATGGGTATTACTGGCCTCATATAACATAGATAAAATTCAGGCACGCCGCCTAGGATCACACAGTAGTAGAGCAGTGAGCAAGAGTTCCCGTTGATGCAGGATTGACTCTCTGCCATTGGAAGTTCTCTGACTGGAAGATGAACTCTGACCGGAAGTTCCTGCTGATGTTTCTAGCCCTGGACCACAAGAGAGGGGCTGTGCATGCATAACACGGTTTACTTTGTGTAGAAGTTAAATTATAGTCTTATCAGGTAGAAAACCGTGTATAGTGACACGCTAAATAACAGTACAAAATGCAGTAGAACCATTTTTAAGCTAACTTCTAGTTAACCCATTCAGTAGATCTTACCAAGGTCCTCTATCCTTCTGAATGACGTACTACTTACACCTATAGTTGTCTGAATGCCTGCAGCAACTAGTCTATCCAACTAGTCTATCCCTTAACTTCTTTTTCCACTAGGGATGTTTTCAGCTTATCAAGAGTTAGTTGTATTTGTCCACAAACCTGCTTGTGGGGGGTTGTGCTTTTAATTTGTAATAATCTAAGTTAATTCGATATTGCTTAAGATAGTGAAATATGATGTGTGAAATTAAAGCTGTTGTCTCCTATGAAAACACAGATAAGGTAAATATTTGAAAAAATTGTTACTAAATGAAGTTGTAGATGAGACCATTATAAAAATTAGAGAAGACATTGTAGAAAGGACCCTCTTTTCATTTCGTGTTAGAGACCACAGAAAACCATGTGGGGGGACTGAGAACAGAGGAGAGATTCAAGGCATTAGAGTTAGTCTGGATAATTATAAAGTCTGCAGCTGTGCTGAGCACTTATAATTTTTGGGGGGATATGTATTTTGGGCCATAGGACCCCTACATTTTTGTTTTACAAAGGAAAAGACGGATGGACTTCAGTACAGACAATTTAACATATGTATGTTTAAAAATGAATACATAAACGTCAAGTGATCACTGTGAGAAAATTTGTAATATATGCAACAAAGAGTTATTATGGAGAACATGTAAAGAACTCCTTTACAAATAAATAGAAACAACACATTAGAAAAATAGCTAAAAAATATGAATAGACATACTCAACAACTAGGTAAATATGAATTTTAAAATTATTTTTATGTTTTGGCCATCTGAATGGCAAAAATTAAGATGTTAATAAATTACACACCATTTTGTTGAAGAGGAACTAAAGACCCTCTTCGATGAGGGTGAAGGAGAAGAGTGAAAGAGCCGGCTTAAAACTAAATATTAAAAAAAGTAAGATCATGCCATCTGGCCCCATTACTTCATGGCAAATAGAAGGGGACAGGGTGGAAGTAGTAACATATTTCCTCTTCTTGGACACTAAAATCACTGCAGACAGTGATTGTAGCCATGAAATCAGAAGACGTTTGCTTCTTGGCGGGAAGGCAATGACAAACCTAGACAGTGTATTGAAAAGCGGAGACATTACTCTGCTGACAAAGGTCCATATAGTCAAGGCTATGGTCTTCCCAGCGGTCATGTATGGCTGTGAGAGCTGGACTGTAAAGAAGGCAAAATGCCAAAGAATTGACACATTTGAACTGTGGTGCTGGGACTTGGACAGCAAGGAGATCAAACCAGTCAATCTTAAGGGAAATCAACCCAGAAAACCCCTTGGAAGGACTGATGCTGAAGCTGAAGCTGAAGCTCCAGTATTTTCATCATCTGATGCAAACAGCTGACTCGCTGAAAAAGCCCCTGAGGCTGGGAAGACTTGAGAGCAGGAGAAGAGGGAATCAGAGGATGACACGGCTGGATGGTGTCACTGATGAGATAGACATGAACTTGGGCGAACTTTGGGACACAGTGTGGGACAGGGAGGCCAGGCGTGCTGCCATCCAGGTCACAAAGAGTTGGACATGACTGGGCAACTGAACAGCAACATTGTTGAAGATGGGGTAAAATGAACACTTTCCTACACTTTTGAACAGTGAGCTTGCATTGCAAGTGATGGCCCAACTGTGTGAACTTTTGATGACTTGCTATTAGTACAAAAGACAGACAGGGGTCAGGGTAAAGGAAAAGATGTTAGTTCCCTGGTTGAGGGTTGAACAGGCTAATTTACTCTTACTTGTTGGGTGTTGATCAGTAGCCCTGATCCACATTAAATGTGTGAAGCTTCTTGCTTGAAAGGAACGGAAGTCATTATCGTATTTCCTCTCCAAATCCTCTTTCTTCTTTAAAGACCTTACAATTGGAAAAATACAGATTTTACTTTCTCAAGGAGACACTTACTGTCTAACTTCTCAAAACCTTATCTAGGCACATATTTAATTGGATTTATATCTTTCCATTTTCCTTCTTTTAAATTTGATATTACTGTCTTCAGTATATCTAACAGAATTTTTCCATATTCCTACAACCATATTACACATTATTAATTTCCACTTGTTAGTAATTTTCTAAACTAAATCCTTTATGATTTTAATTAATGAAAAATTATTGCAATCTTAAACACAATTTATATTTAAAATGTAAAATATTTAAAATTGAACACATAAAGAGATACTATTCAAAGATTAGAATATTATTTTCTTTTTCACTGCAACAGATACAGGATTGCTTATTATTTTAGCTTATTTAAAATTTTTATTTTATATTGGAGTATAGTTGATTTACTGGATTGCTTATTATTTTAAAAGTGAAATAAAATTTTTTGTGCGGGTGGGGTGGAAAGGGGCACTTCCCACCCTCAGGACTCTTGAGGGTAAATAAATTACTGAGTAATAAATTACTTATTTATTTTTTAAAATTAATTTTATTGAAGTATAAAAAGTGAAGTAGATTTCTAAATAGAGATCCGTGTATTAATATCTTGTCTTAATTCTGTGTATCAAATACTGTGATTGATTTTGCTTTCAAATTCCATGTATATATTTTTTAAATCTTAGTGACAAAATTGCCACTGGGTCCTTTGATAAGACTTGTAAACTATGGAGTGTAGAAACTGGAAAATGTTACCATACCTTTAGGGGTCATACAGCAGAAATAGTGAGTATATTTATTTTATTATATTTTCATTTTATTTTTATGTTGTCATTCCTTTTGCTTTTGCTTTGTTTTACTTTTTTATTTTTATCTTTTTCAGTAGATCTTATTTTTTAGAGAAGTTTGAGTCTGACAGAAAAATTGAGTGAAAAGTGCAAAAATTTCCCATACCTTTCTCCTCCTCTCCTCCAAAGCATGCCCCATTGTCAGCATTCCCATCAGGGTAGCACATATATTGCAAGTGACGAGTTTACATTGGGGCTTCACATCATTGTTATTTCTTTTCAGGATTACATTCCAATTTTAGTATATGTGCTGCCAAAGCGAGCACTCTTTTTAGGATTCCATTGCAAAAGTAGTTGCTATATCTTTACAACTAATTTAAAAATCTGTTATTTTAAATTTCTCTATATTATATATGATAGTATTTATATCATTCACGAGCTACTCTAGTTTTAATATCTTGCAGATACTGTCAAAGACTCATATCCTGCATTGACTAAAAATAATGGGATAAGTATATGAATACAATATCCAATCTGATGTCTTTTTTGTTGACTTGTCTTTAGAGAATTGGCTTGATTGAGGGTTGGTGAACTTCTTAAAATAGCTTTTAAAATAACTTTTTTATACCACCTAAAATATCTAAGCTGACTGTTTCCTGGATAAAATTAGAACTCAGATTTGCATAAGTGGTTTGATACTCTAAATTGCTTACACTATTGGGAAGCCCTCGTCCTTAACTAATTCTGTGCTAAATGTCTTACAACAATTAGTGAGATCATTTGCACCCTGTGGAACAACTGATGGCTTTTAAAGAGTTTGCTTATTTTAGGAGTAAAATTTATTTATATTCATTCTTCATGTTTATTGTATTTTCATCCAACAAGAGCTATGTTGAAGGTACTTTGCTGGGGATGTTGCAGTGAAAAATTATACAACTTTTTTATGTATATTAGCTTAGTTGTTCCTCATAACAACTCTAAGGGGTAGCTATTTCTCCATTTTTCAGTTGAGGATGCTGAGGTATACAGAGCTTAAGTAGCTCGCACAAGGTCATAAGAAAGACACAATCTTCATTTTTATAGTGTGGCCGTGTTTCCATACTCCCTTGGAATTTTGAAGGTTTTCCTCTTTTTAATAGTTCCTAGGAAGACATTCAGATTTTGGGATCAATGACATCAACCCAGTGAATATTTGCTAAGTACTGACTATGTGAAGCCCTGGTCTATGTGTGGGGGGGTCAAATTGCAGTTCTTGGGCCCTGGGGATTTTGCAGTTTCCTAGAGGGAGTAGAGGTGCCCATGGATAAGTTCAAAGATGTATTGTAGATGGGCTAGAAGTTGGTGTGGAGTTCAGTGAGAGCACAGAGGGAACAGCCAAGCCTCCTTGGCCAGGAGAGGTATTCAGGGGAGACTCTGCAGAGAAGTGGTAGGTGCGTTCCGGGCAGAGTGAGCTGCACCAACAAATGCCCAGAGGAGGCGTGTAACCATGGTACGTGCTTGAGAACGCAGGAGGCTGAGCATCCAGAGCAGCACTCCCCCAGCTTCACTGCACAGAAAGTGCTTATATGGAGATACACACTTGTAAGCATTGCCTGCCCACAGTCAGAGGTGATGGGCAGGGAACCCAGGTGTTACCCAGTTGTCTGGGCTAAAGGTGTCAGTGACTTGGCATATGTGTTGACCTGCAAAGCTAGGTCCCAGTCTTTGCGTGATGAAAGTAGGCGAGGCAAGAGAGGCTACACTGCAGATTTATAGAGGGTCTTACATGCCGTGCTAAGGGATTGGGACTTTATCCTGGAGATATTGCCACACTGTTGAGAATTTTCACGTGAGGGGGGTTATGGTCAGTTTTTGCATTTGGGGAAGATGGTTCTTTTGCCATTGTGAAGGAGACATGGGGGGAGGATGATATGGGAAGTATGAGCCAGTGGGGATCTGGTAAGTATGCAAACAGAGATATCAAAGCCCTGTTGTGAGGAGAATGCGAGAGAAGGTAAGGGGTGGGAGGGGTAAGACTGGGTTACCAGGGAGATATGAGGCCTGAAGGAAGAAAGTATTTAGGATGATTTCCTGATTTCAGACTCGGGCAACTGACAGCGCCATTCACCAAGTCTGTGCAGAAGAGAGAAACAGGTTTCTTCATTTGATTTGCATGTCTTAGACAGGGTGCTAAAATCTCCCTGTGTGATGTCCAAAAAGAGGCATCCATTTGGCAGATGGCATTTTGGGGCTGAGCTGAGAAGTGAGGTCTGGATAAAAGACACGGATGTGTGAGTCACTGGCATCTGGCTGGCAGATGCTGTTGCTGCTGCTGCTAAGTCACTTCAGTCATGTCCGACTCTGTGCAACCCCATAGACGGCAGCCCACCAGGCTCCCCCGTCCCTGGGGTTCTCCAGGCAAGAACACTGGAGTGGGTTGCCATTTCCTTCTCCAATGTGTGAAAGTGAAAAGTGAAAGTGAAGTCTCTCAGTCGTGTCCGACTCTTAGCGACCCCATGGACTGCAGCCCACCAGGCTCCTCCGTCCATGGGATTTTCCAGGCAAGAGTACTGGAGTGGGGTGCCATTGCCTTCTCCGGAGTGGCAGTAGAAACCACCAAACAACTGAAAAGTTCCCAATGGGAAAGGTAGACAATGAGGAGAAAACTGGTGGGATCCTGGGAAGATGGAGAAGAGAAACTTTGAAAAGATACAACAAAAGAGATAAGAAGTAAGAGAAAAAAAGCAGAGCATTATCAAAATAGTCAAGAAGGAAGAAAATATCAAGAACCTCAGGGAGGTTAAGTGAGATGACCAAGACCAACCAAGCCTCTCAACTGGACATTTATCCAGAGTGGTCCGAGTAGAGAAGATGGGAAGCGAGTGTTGGTAGACTATTTTTCCAAGGAATTTAGTGGTAAAGGGAAATCAAGTTAGTTTAAAAAGGAACAGATAGAGTCAAGGGAGAATTTGTTTTCATATGGGAAGAACTCAAGCATGTTTATAGGCTATTGGGAAGGATCTAGTTTAGAGTGAAAGGAAAGTTGGTGAGATCATCTCCCGGTGGAGCACAGGGAATGCAGTGTCTTAAAATGACAGCAATCTCTCTGAGTCTGAGACTGGGGGAAAGGAAAGTGAGGGTCAGGGGAGGAAGTTCCCACCAGACAGGTAAGTTTTTTTCAGGGATGTGTTAGGAGGCAAAGTTATCTGATGAGCAGGATTAAAGATGGGAGTGGAGTCAAGAATAGGGAATGGTAGAATGTACTGAGTCGGAGGCATGTTGGGCAAGGTAGGGAATGGTACTACGGTCACATCTGAGGATGGAAGGCACGAATGAGCAACACTAGTTTTCTGCCATGCTGTCTTCTTAAACTACCTTGGTTGAGTGATGAGGTAGGGCTGGCAAATGAGTGGATAAATTCCCAGGCTGATATAGGTTGTTAGGAGATTTGTGAAGGGTGCAGGTGGAAGATGGGGGCTAGGAGTTTTGGGCATGCTGGCAAGAGTGATTCTCCAGGTGTCAGTTGACTGGGGCATGATGGACCAGGAGAAGACAAAGGGGTTTACATGAGATGGAAGTCATCCTGCAGCGGGTAAGGGGTCTGGGCTTGGTGAAGAAGACAAAAAGCAGAAGTACTGGAAAACTGGAGCTCAAGATTGGTGTATCAGGAGTGAATTTCCTAGAGGAGGTAACATCAAGGTCAGGGTGTAGCCATGGGGGTGATTATGAAAAGGAGTCCAGGTTCGTGGGTCTAGGGGTGTTGGATGAACGGCCCACAGGAAGGGTACCGGGGACTCGGAACTGAGACTGTAAGCCAATAACCAAAGTCCTAAGCAAGTGAGGGGATGTGATTGACAGGAAGATGGGAGCCAGGGGGACTTCTCTGATGGTCCACTGCTCTTCCACTGGAGGTGGTGTGGGTTCAATCCCTGGTTGGGGAACTAAGATCCCACATGCCCCGAGGTGTGGCCAAAAGGTGAAAACAAATAAACAAAAATGGAAGTGAGCCAGACAGCATGAATCTCAAAGGAGTGGGCTTTGCTTTTGTTCTTGACCTTCTGTGGTCTAGAAGTGACTAAGGGGAACCAGTGCCCCTCCAAGCCTGAGCTGGGTGACATGGAGAACAGCAGCCTCTGCTCAAGCAGAGAATGCTTCCGGGTCAACCTGCAGATGGATGGCTACCCATATCTAGTGTTTTGCCTACTTATCTGTGCAAGGAATTAGGCTGAATCTGCTAAGGGAGTGGCAGCTTCAAGCTTCTCTATAGTAGGATTAACTATCTGAAACTATCTTTCTAAAATCTCTCCTATTTCATGTAATTCAGGTATGTTTATCGTTTAATCCTCAAAGCACATTGGTGGCTACTGGAAGCATGGACACAACAGCCAAGCTCTGGGACATTCAGAGTGGAGAGGAAGTGTTCACCTTAACAGTATGTTGCTAATGTTAATAACTTTAAGAGCTTTATATTTTCATTAGCTATTCCTTTGGAGAAGTCTTTTACCTGAGGTTTTTTTTTTGTACTTTTATTACAAAATGAACTCTAAGTTAGAAGATGTTTTTGAGCAATTGATTTTCAGACTGCAGTAAGACAGTGTTTCAGTTGGTTTGCTGGCTATTCCCAAAGACTTAAATGGACACACTGGGCTTTTGGGCTTTTTAAAAGCCCATAAAAAAGCCTGATGGGCTTTTTATTTCAACTAGCTTCAGTCTAAAAAAGGTCGTGGCTATTGCGTAAAACCTATGGTCATCTACCTGGCTAGAAGCAAAGGACGTGGAGGCTGGCACCTTTGGGAAGAGGCAGAACTGGAGGAACCTGCCAGAAGATTTCTTAAAAGGATGAATGTTAACTCCCTTCTTCTCTAACCTCCAATCAGAAGCTTCCTGTATCACAAAGTCTGAAGTATAAGGGGCAAGTGGCAGGAGGTGACAAGGTCAAAGGGGACTGCCCAAAGAGTGGATGCTAATGTTGTATCTCAGCGGGGGTCCTGTGTGTCTCCACCACATGTCCATTCAGCACTGTTCTTGACTGCTCCCCTCCACTTCTTCCCGCCCCAGCCTAACAAAAAAGGGTGATTCCCAGTGGCAATAGGTGGGAACAATTAAATGGGAAATCATGTTATCCTATTCTTTTGAATTATAAATGGATTTAAAAAATAGAACCCATTTTATAGGTGAACTTCTTCTAACAAAGTTTAAAAAAAGACTAGAAAAAGAGAGGAAAAGCAGTGCTTTTAACTAACAGCAAGAGTGTTTCTTTATTAAATGAATGTCTTGTTCTATTTACATTAAGCATAGTTTTTCACATCTTCGCCTTCATCAGTTTTCTGCATTGGGCTTCCTCACCACCTCTTCTTTCAGACAAACGCCTAAGAGCCTTGAAAGGCCCATGTCCTGCTCTGCACACTGTCTGACACCAGGGAATACGTTTGTGTGCTCAGAATTTTAATTTTCGGCTCCATTTAATCTTTGTCATTTGGAATCAACCAGAAATTTAATTTGTAAATGAACTTTTTTTTTATGAAAAAAGTAATTAAGTGAATTTACTGAAATCGTTAGGCAAAACGAGCGCTACATCCAAGCAGGATCTACAGCAGAGGGGGGCCCATTCTTACCACTGTCTCATACAGTTTGATTCATCCACCCCAGAGGACATCCAGATGAAAGTCAGGCCAAAGACTAGATATATATTAATCTATTTCATGTTAATTCACTATAAGAATTTTAGTTTTTAAAGCATTAGCTTTATTTTGCAAACTTTTTGTCTTTTGCCCATCACCTATTATTAGCTCATAAAGCATACAGGGCGCTTTTCTGTGGCTCAGATGGTAAAGAGTCTTCCTGCAGTGCAAGAGATCTGGGTTCAATCTCTGGGTCGGGAAGATCCCCTAGAGAAGGGAAGTGCAACCCACTCCAGTATTCTTGCCTGGAAAATTCCAGGGGCAGAAGAGCCTGGAGGACCATAGTCCATGGGATCGCAAACAGTTGGAGATAGCTGAGTAAGACTTAAAAAAAAATTAGCCCATAAAGCATACAGACCTTTTTAGCGTTTCCACAACAGTATGAATGAAGTCCTTTGAAACACGTATCCTTTTCTTTCTCTTTTTTTTTGTAAAATAGTTTCAGTTCAGTTCAGTTCAGTCACTCAGTCATGGCCGGTTCTTTGTGACCCCATGGACTGCAGCACAACAGGCTTCCCTTTCCATCACCAACTCCCGGAGTTTACTCAAACTCACGTCCGTTGAGTTGGTGATGCCATTCAACCATCTCATCCTCTGTCGTCCCCTTCTCCTGCCTTCAATCTTTCCCAGCATCAGGGTCTTTTCAAATGAGTCAGCTCTTCGAATCAGGTGGCCAAAGTATTGGAGTTTCAGCTTCAGCTTCAGTCCTTCCAATGAATATTCAGGACTGATTTCCTTTAGCATGGGTTGGTTGGATCTCCTCAATTTTTAGTAAATTTACAGAATTGCACAACCATCACCTAGACACTAGTTTTTGACCATTTCCATTACTCCCCACACCCCTCAAAAAACCCTTGTGTCCTTGGCTTACAGTCTTTATTCCCACCCCACAACTGCTAATCTCTCTTCTCCCTATAGAGCTTTGCCTTTGTGTAGCGCTTTCTTTTGAACTGTTATGTGATACATGGGTAGAAATTGTTTTATTTACAGGTATGCATGTTGATATCTGCTCTTTTCCTAGGGACACTCAGCTGAAATCATCTCCTTGTCCTTTAACACATCAGGAAACAGGATCATCACAGGCTCTTTTGATCACATGGCTACAGTGTGGGATGCTGATACTGGAAGGTATCCTTGATTTTTAAGAATTTTTTTAAACCTGGATCAGAAGATTAAGAAAATACTTGCTATTGATCAGCTTAATATTAAACCTGTTAACTGTGCCTTGGATTTCATAGGAATAGGACACATTGGAAGCAAATCAGTTCATTCTTTAATGATATTTCTTTTTAATTTTAATTGGAGGATAATTGTTTTACAATATTGTGTTGGCTTCTGCCTTACAACATGAGTCAGCCATAAGGCTTCCCTGGTGTCTCAGATGGTAAGGAATCTGCTGGCAGTGCAGGAGACCTGGGTTTCATTCCCGGGTCGGCAAGATCCCCTGGAGAAGGGTATGGCAACCCGCTCCAGTATTCTTGCCTGGAGAATTCCCTGGACAGAGGAGCCTGGCAGGCTAAAATCCATGGGGTTGCAAAGAGTCGGACCTGACGGAGCAACTAACACTTTCACTTTCATACATGTGTCTCCTCCCCCTTGAGACTCCCTCCCGACCCCCAGCCCATCCCACTCCTGTAGGTCATCGCAGATCAAGCTCTGCATCACTTGAACTGAGCCCCCTGTGTTAATTCAGCAACTTCCCACTGGCTCTCTGTTTTGCATATTGTAATGTATGCGTTTCAATTCTACTCTCTCAACTCTTCCCACTCTGTCCTTCCTCCTGCTGTGTCCAAAATCTCTTCATTATGTCCGCGTCTCTATTCCTGCCCTTCAGATAGGTTCATCAGTACCATTTTCTAGGTTACACATATATGTGTTAATATATAAAATTTGTTTTTCTCTTTCAGACTCACGTGGTATATATGCTTCCTCAGAATTCTGAGCAAATAATGGCAAACAGCAACATAAAGGAGAATGTTAGCAATAGCCTGGTTTATAGCTATTATTTATTCCGTGTACTGTGTAATCAAATTTCAATGGCTTGTCTTTAGGGTCGGCATGGATATCATGAATAAATAAAATCACGGCTAATGGTCCAAATTTAATTTAGTCCAAGAACTTCAATATTATTCCTAATTATTTTTGGTTCTAGTTGCTAAGAAGTCAACTAAATTAGCTAATTTGTGTTGTAAAACTCCACTCTTGGATTTGTCTGCATTTTGATAGTGGGGTCAGTTTTCAGGGATCCCCATTCAGATGGATGCATTGAGAAGGAAGGGTTCTTAGACGACTGATAGATAGTTTCTGAACTACAGAGGGGTCCACCCATCTGGTGTAAAATTAGTTCCAGGATTTCAGATTACCTTTATTATTCTTTTTGTTTTTGCCTTTATTATTCTTTATCCGTGCCTTTCTGAAGCACTGTCTTAAGTGATGTTGTTATCATGGGTTGTTTAAATTTTAATTATGTGTGTTACGTGAGTCACCCAGTTGTGTCCGACTCTTTGCGACCCCGTGGACTGTAGCCCACCAGGCTCCTCTGTCCATGGGGATTCTCCAGGCAAGAACATTGAAGTGGATTGCCATGCCCTTCTCCAGAGTATCTTCCCAACCCAGGGATTGAACCCAGGTCTTCTACGCTGTGGGCAGATTCTTTACCGTTTGAGTTACCCTGGAAGTCTACCTGAGTTACCTGGGAAGCCTACTTAAGCCTAAAATTTTAAATATATTCTTGTTGAGATGAAATTAAGAGCCTAGTTCACTCTTTTTGAGCCACAGTGAAGCCATCACAGATATTTTGTAAAAGCTGAAATTCATCTTGTACACTGATGACTTGGCATCATTCTTTGTGCACATATCCTGAATGAATGCATCTTCCACCAGTCTGAACTGTTTCTGTTTTGTAGGAAGGTGTATACCTTAATCGGACATTGTGCTGAGATCAGCAGCGCCTTGTTCAACTGGGATTGCTCTCTGATATTAACTGGCTCTATGGACAAAACCTGCAAGGTAAGCTCGAGAAATACCTGGGCTTTGTAACTCTCATATTTGTGCTTTGTACTGTGTCAAGTATTCATGGCAGCATTAACATGTTTTAAAGGTGCTAGAAAATTAAGATATTAATTTATCCAAAAATTGGTAATTTTTAAGTTTCAAGTTGCTGATCCTCTAAGTGTGAAGGATTTATGATGTAAAATAGCTTTGATGATTCAAATGTATTAAAAGATCTTTTTTATTGGAGAATATTTGCTTTATAGTGTTGTGTTGGTTTCCGCTATACAGCCCAGTGAATCACCCACACATATACATGTATCCCTTCTTTTTTGGATTTCTTTCTCATTTGGGTCACCACAGAGCACTGAGTAGAGTTCCCTGTGCTAAATGATCTTATTTTTTGAAGGCACATTGTCTTTGTTTACTCTCTCTCTATTCATTTATTAAACTTCAAGTAACGCTAGTAAACTTCAAGAAGTCTCAACGTGACATCTCCCTGCCTTTGTGTTTCTGTTGCTAAGAGCTTATGCTCTAGGATTATTATTAGATATATAGATTGTATATTAAATGTATTATAATCTGAGTGTACTTTTCATTTCTTAGCATTGTAGTTTTAGATCAAGCTCTGCATCACTTGATGACCCTCATATGAAAAGAGGTTGCTTCTACTCCATCAGTGAAGCACACACTTTGAGATTTTTTTTCCTAAAATAGTGACAGATTTGTATTCTGAAGTCTGTCGTTGATCTTCTCTGTGTTGAAAGTGTGCCTTGTTAGATGGTTGGCTGCCATTTCTGGTTGTGAATCAAAGAAAATGAATAAAAGGTGAAAATTATGCACATGATTTTGGTACCGTTTTTTTAATCAGCTGTAAACATGTCATAAAGACTACTGGCCATCTTTGTATGTTAGAGAGGAAGTCAGAGTCCTCATCATTTCTTTTTTTTTCTTTTTTTTTTTTTAATTGTAGCTATGGGATGCTGTAAATGGAAAATGCGTGGCAACCTTAACAGGCCATGATGATGAAATACTAGACAGCTGTTTTGATTACACTGGAAAGCTTATTGCAACTGCTTCAGCCGATGGTAGGTAACCTGCTTGTACATTTAATTTATGGAGGGATTTATGTTTTGTTTGATAAATATATGTGAGTCTACATTATAAGTCATCTCCCTGATGACCAGCTATGACAGAAACGACATGTGCCTCATCTCTATGATGTCCATGCCGGTCACTACACTGTGTCTGTATCATATTCTTGATACCACATGCAATGCTGTAGAAGGTTTGTATCACCTCCTTGACAACCACATATGATGTCAAACTATATCTCCATCATCTCCTTGATAACTATACATATTAGTATATCTTGGGTCATCTCCCTGATGACCATGCTACACTGTGTTGTTCTCATCAGCTTGACCATTACCAATGGTGATATAATAAATCTGCATTTTCCCCTTTATGATCACATGTGCTGCTCTACCATGCCTAGCAAATCTTCACGATGAACATATATAATGCTGTGCTACCCCTCATCTTCTTGAGTACCACTTATGAGTCTACGCTATGTCTATGTCATCTTACTGATAACCACAGTCAGATGCTACCCTGTCTAATCATCTTGACAACATGTATAATTTTATTCTTTGTCTGCATCATTTTCTTGATAATAACAAATGAAGTTATGCTATATCTACATCCTTTTAAAATAATTATGAGTGTTGTTATTGTTGGGTCTTCCCTGGTGTCTCAGTGGTAAAGAACCCACCTGCCATGCAGGAGATGAGGGTTTGATTCCTGGTCCAGGAAGATCCTCTAGAGAAGGAAATGGCAACCTACTCCAGTATCTTGCCTGGGAAATCCCATGGACAGAGGAGCCAGGTGGGCTACAGTCCAAGGGGTCACAAAAGTGTTGGACAATAACGAAGTTATGCTATAGCTACAGCCTTTAAAAATAATTATGTATGCCACTATGCTGCTGGTTATCTCACTGATGACCCTAGATTGTGCCATAAAATTGTGTTGTCACCTTGACAACCATAAATGATGAGGTGCTATGTGTGCAAAGTCTGTTTAGCAAGCACATGTGATGCTATCTCTTTGATAACTATGATCTTTAAAGTAAGACTTTTCTCTTTGATAATTCCACATGATGAATGTCTGTGTGCATGTACTCTCCTCAAAAGCTCAGTGTGATGTTTTACCTTGTTCTATCATTTCCTTCACAATCATGTGGCGTGCTGCCCTATTTTGCATCATCTCCTAGACAACTGTGTGTGATGACTCAGTTTGCTTCATATCCATGAAGGCCATGTATGGTGCTGCAACATATCTGTGTCATCTATTGATAACCACATATGTTGCTATGCTGTGTATGTGTTATCTCCCTACAGTCCACAGATGACTATACACTATGTCTCCATTATCTGCTTGATGGCTTGTATGATGCTACCCTATGTCTTTTCACCATCTTGAGAAGCACACATCATCCTATACTAAAGCTGTGTTATCTCTATGGTAACCACACACACATTGCACACCGTGTCTGCATCAACATTCTGACTGCCATGTATGACCCTACCTTATACTTGAATCATCTTATTGATGGTCCTGGATCACGCTACACTATGTCTGTCTCGTCTCCTTGATTCTAAACTGTATCCTTGTGATCTTCTCATCGGTAATCCGTGACACTCTGCTGTGTCTAGGTCATCTCTCTGATGAACATGTGTGATGCTACACTCTATCTGCATCATCCTTTTGATCACCTTTGATTCTAAACTATGTCTGCACCATGTCCCTCATGACACCATCATGCTTGATGCCATCCTCTGTCGACATCCTCTCTGTGATAACCACAGGTGACTCTGAATCTGTCACCCACTGTGAGTGCGTGTCCTGCTACTCTATGACTGTGTCATTGCCCTGACAATATGAGCAAGCTTTCACTCTAAGTCACCTCTCTGATAATCATGTATGTTGCTACACATATGTTTAATTCTCTTACTGACCATATGTGACTACATTATGCTTATATAAATTCCTTAATAACTTTTTAAGAAATTATGGCAAAAATCAAATGCTGTTTCTAGGCTGTTTCTGTTCACTTCTTTGCCTATATTTGCTCCTTGAGACTAGCATACTTTTAAGTAGCTACTTTGTATTGTAATCAGTTGTAGAATTTGGCCTGTGATTCATTTTAATTACAGTCTTCATTACTGTCTCTTCAAAATTATGTTTGCAAGCTGTTCTCTTACTCATTAGGACTTTTCAAAGGTGATCCTTTGATCATACACACATGTCTTTTTTGCCTCCTGGAATACAAACACCCTGAATCTGGAGAATTTTATTTTTTAAACTAACTACTTATTTTCTCATCTTCTCACAGATCTTGGCTTTTAAAAATCATCCCTTAAAAATAATGAATCTGCCCTTTTCATTTTAAATATCATTCTCATTTATACAAAAGAATCTGTTTATTAAATATATATGGAGTGCCTACTTTGTGCCAAGAATTCTTTTAGGAACACAGGATTTATCGATGGGAAAAAGAGATGGGCATCTCTTCCCTCCTGGAGCTATGTTTTGAAGGGGGAGACCTCAAACAATACCATACATGTGTCTTATATAGAATATTAGATTATGTAGAATGTCAGGAGTTGTCAGTGGTATGGGGGAAGAAATAAGCAGGGACAAGTGATCAGGATGCTGAGGGATGGAAGTGAATAAAATATAAGTTCAAGTCTTTTAGTTTTGTCCTTTCTATCATCTGCTGTTTTCCCCAGCAGTGATTCTGTTCTTTCCTTTCTTCAATAGCATATTGCTTTCAAAAAACATCTTTCTCTTTTGGTTTGTGTTGTAAACTTCTTTTCATTCTGTCCCTCCTAAGAAGTCTTGATGTTTAGAGCCATTTTTTATTTACTTTTGGTCTTTGCTCCTCATTCCCATCTTAAAATTTGATTTCATTCAACAGAGTTACTTGCCTCTGCAGCTACAATCTGTTTCTTTATATTTATTGCCTCTTTCACCTTCACTGGAATTACTCTCAAGGCTGAATTTTTTTGATGTCTTATTCATATTTTTATCTTATAAAAATTGCAATTTCAGGCTATATTACTTTTGTGTTTTCTGAAACTTAAAAATACCTTTGCAAAATTTGATGTATTAGTCTATGCTGCATATTTTTGTCATATTCACAAACTCTTAAAACAAGTGGATCACTTTCCTTTAAAGCTTTTGAAATACCCAATGAAGTAGCAATATTATATTTTAATCATATTAATTCTACTGTAGCAATTTCTGTCTACTTCCTCCTGAAGTTGTCAGAGAGGAAAGTTAAAAATTAAGATATTTTGCTTCTCTCTAAATGGAAATTAAGTAACCAAAATTCCCTATCTTTGGGAACTTTACCTTGATTTTATACTTTGTGTTGCGACAGCGTCCTTCACCTGGCCAGATAAATTTTAATTTTTTATGACAACAATTTCATTACTTCTATTTTTTTATCCTTCTATGCTTATGTAACAACTCTATTCCTTAATCCTACAGAAATGTTATATCACTTCATCTATCCATCCATCCATCTATTCATCCATTTATCTATCAATCTTTCATCCATCTACCATCCATTCTCATTTCCATCCATCCATCTACCCATCCATCCATCCATCTACCCATCCATCCATCCATCCTACATCTATTTATTGAGTGTTTAATATGAGTTTGGCATTTCTAGGTACTGGATATAAAGCAGGGAACACATCATTCTATTTGTCTTTTCTGTTGAAAAGGTTTTCTAGCTAGCACCTATTCTTCATTCTTTGTAAGTAGTGGTTGCTGACTCCTCTCAGAAGGCCTCTGTGTCTTCTGTAACCTTAGACTCATATTTGGTGTATGATATTAGTCTTGCTATTTATTTCTGTAGGTAATCAGAATCATCAAAACTTGTTGTGAGTCCCAAATTTTTCTCTTTAAAATTTGATTCTTTTTGAATTCTTGTCCCTTCACCTCCATCTATCTTGGAACCTTGTGTCTCTTCTAATAAGCTGGGGCTAGAGAGATGCTTCCCCCGCCCCCACCCCGCCCCGTTCTTCTCCTGTAGGGGGATCAGCTTGCATTTATAGTATTAAGTGTCTGGCTCTCACCACAGGCAAGAAGACAAACTTAGCACAGAGCTTACGTGTCAGAGGGATAGATATTTAGATAATTCAAGGCATGCGGTTCAAAGTCCTGCATTTCTGATGAATTTATATATATCTCCACTCCTCTCAAAAAGGAACAGCAAGAATTTTCAGTGCGGCCACAAGAAAATGTATTACCAAACTGGAAGGCCATGAAGGAGAAATTTCAAAGGTGAGTTGCTTTTCTCATTTGGAGCAATTTATTTATTTTCAAAAATAAGAATCAGGCTTAATATAAATCGATCTGTTGTCACTGATAGTACCAAGGTTTTGCCCAGTTATCTCATTCTTTGTAGAAATCATTTCCCTCAAGAGTAACTTTTCAAATGTGTCCTCAAACTCAGTTTAGTAAAATGATTTCTAAAACCTTTTAGAAAGTATAAAACAGCATTCTCCTCAGCCAAGAAAAAAGTTTCAGTTAGCAAAGCATACTTATTAAAGCTATTAAGAAGCTAGTAAAGTGCTTTTCCTGGTTCTAGTAAACACACTCCTTTTATATTATGCAAAAGAACAGGCTGCACTGCAAATATTAAGTGTCCTGTAGATCACATGCCATTGAGGAAGTATTTCCTAGAAATATTTACGGCTTAAAAAGTTAAAAATGACCTATCTTGAAACTTGAAAGCTGTAGTTTAGGATTTCATATGAACTCCTCCCAAAAGCTTATCCATGCAGGATGGCCATCCACTCAGTGATCTGAGGTTTAGAGATGTCCTCAGAAAGTTGTAGAGAAGGCTTTGGACCGGTGACTCTCACCCCCAGCTCAGCCCAATTCCTTGGCCTCGTGCCTAAGATGAGATTGTTCTTTCTTTTTAATGTATCAGCTCAGTGGATTCAGGTCTCTGCAGGCTCCCCTGCTATTGGTGGCCCTTGCCCTCCTGCCCATCAGCGTTGGTCTCTGAGACATTGCAGAGCACATCCTCTGTGTTAGGCTGGGAGGCCAGGGAGATTGGTAGTAAGAGAGATGAGGGATATGGCCACGGGAAACAGGCCATGAAGAGAGACTGAGCTATGTTTCTGAGTGTCTGGCATGGCACACTCAACAAACGCACATGTTTTTGTGTGTGTCTGAGTAGAAAGAGTTCTCAGTCTCTACATTATTGCATTTTATGCTTGTTAACTGATATATTACCTATTGAATTGCCATCCAGTAATGGAGTTTCTATGGGGTGCCAAGCTAAAGTATTCTTTCATTCATTTTGAGAGCTTCCAGTATGCTAGGTATCACGCCGGGCCCTGGTGACACTGTAATGAAAAAAGCCATAACCTTGGGGCTTGCCCTCATCAAGTCACAGAGGAAGTGACCCACATCTCCACCCTCTGATGATTTAGAAAAGGTTATCAACATGATGTCCAGAGGAACTGAGGACTGACAGTGTTCTTTACTGCTCACATACCATGTGACAATGCCTGGCCCATTGGGGCTCTCAAGCCCACACGGATGGAAAATGCTGCACTTTAAGTAGCAACACAGAAAGTCCTCTCCTGCGGACCCTGACATTCTGTGCCGCAGATTGAAGGACTATTTCTACGCTCATGATGACAGAAAGTTGGTCTGTAGAGGTGACACCGAGGTTTGGGTTTGAAGATCTCTGACTTGTGCTCTCATCCACACCAGGGCTCTGCCTCTTGGTTTGAGTGGAGAGGTCGATGTCAACAGCCTTTGCTCCTGAAATGAAAAGAAGCTGGGTGGGGGAACACTCAAAGTATAAGGGAGCTGTGGTCTTTATCCTTAGACTTGTGTGTGAGGGATAGGCAATCAGACATCATTGTCTAGATTTCAGTTTTCATGTATTAGTCTCTGCAGTCTTTTTCCCACCCTGAAGGAACTGTTCTAGGTAAGAATAAGTACCAGGCTGGGAAGATGAACAGGTAACTCAGTGATGTCCCCTTTTTACTGATGAAAAATATACTGGGAATCAAATTACACCAACCTGTGATCTCTTTTTTCCCCCTCGCTTGCCTGTAGATTTCTTTCAACCCCCAAGGCAACCGTCTTCTCACTGGCAGCTCCGACAAAACAGCTAGAATCTGGGATGCTCAGACTGGTCAGTGCCTCCAGGTTCTTGAGGGACACTCGGATGAGATCTTCTCCTGTGCTTTCAACTATAAAGGTGACATAATCATTACAGGTAGGGGAGAAATAGACCCCATCAACTCAGCTTTCCTTTCAAATTGGTTATTAGAGTTTCTGAGCTGAATACCAAAAGGAGCCCACTCCTATCCCCACCCTTCTTCCAGGGTCCCTAGCTCACCTGGGTGCATTTTATGTCCATTATTTAGTTTTAGCTGCTTTGCAGGACCACAGGAGTGGGCTCTGCCACTGACTGTAAGGCTTTGTGAATCCTGAATTTCGATTGCCCCAGACAGGGTAAGAATTTAGTAGCCTGCCTTACTGTTGACTGCATATCCCCAGGCATCATCCATCAAGTGGTTAATATTCAGTTGATGGCAGTAAGTCTTAGTAACTAAAACAAGTCAGGACCTAAGTTCTCCAGAGAGGGATTTACAGCCCATTAGAGCTTTATTCTTTGAGCAAAACTGTTTTCTCCTTGGATGTCCCCTTGTAACACATTAATATCTGGGGGAAAGAGCACATATTGAATGTTTTTTCCACCATTAACAATTTATTGTGAGTGAATTATATCAGCAATGTTTCATAAGAACTGGATTGAGAGCAGGTTAGTTGAGATTGTAGAAAAGGGAGAAAATGCCAAGAATATGGCATAACTTGAGTAGGTGTCTCTAGAGGGAACCCTTGCAGGGTGCAGGGTGCTAAATGATAGTGTGGGTTGGGGATACCCACAGGGGCATGAATCTGCTCAACTCTCAATGATTCTCATTGTGCTGAGAAAATTTTTAAATTGCTTAACTGGTCTAAGGAGTTAAATGTCGCATACGCAAACTTGGCTTCATATGTTGGCTGATTTTATTTATTTTAATCAGACAACTTCAAAGATGCTGAGAATAATCTCTGCCTTTGCCCTAAAATTCCAGTCCTTTCTACTTAATGATGGATGATTTCTAAAATTACAGATTACTTTCTTTGGGCCTATGGTTTGCAAGTGTTACTATAATGCAGGTATTCCTAAGACAATACCATAATAAATAGGATCAAATCCTTTCTCTTGATGATGAAGGATGTGAGTGGTTGTGACAGAGAACATTGAAGCTGGGGCTGGTTTGTCAGAGGACCAACCTTTCCTAGTCCACCCTGTTTGTGTTAAGCCGGGCAAGCCCTGCAGTACCTCTTTCCGCATCCACAGAAGGCCCTGGAGAATTTAGGGAAGGAATATTAGTTGTTTGTGCCTTGTTTTAATGCTGGCCTTCAAATGCCTGAGCTCTTTTAAGATATTATTAGTTTATTTAGTATTTCCCAAAGCAAACGCCTGGAGATAGTAAAGGACAAGGAAGCCTGGCATGCTGTAGTCAATGGGGTTGCAAAGAGTCATGACTTAGTGACTGAAAAATACCAAAAATAAATCAATAAATAAAAGCACCAATATGCTAAATACAGGTCCACTCTATGACAGTGCTTATGAGACTGGGAAGTGACATGTCTTCCTTGCCATCAGCAGAACACTTTGTTTGAATATGAATCTGCCCTATTTTCCTGGTGGACTCTGGTGTGGTTAACTGCATGCATTTTCAGTGGACTGCCTGAGGGTTTAGAATCACAAAATGGAAGCAAACTGTGCAGAGTGGTCAGGACACTTTCAAAAAGATGAGATACCTTTGGGTACAATGTACAGTTTTCACAGGCTTTTGCAGCCCCGACACTGCTTGTATTGATGATACATGCCTGGCACCTGAGGTGGAAAAAACCAACAGAACCCAGCAGTGCTTCATACTGGGGCTGCCATTCCCAGGGCACGAATGTGGATGGGGTCCCTGGGGGAGGAGTGTATCAAGGCTGCTTTGGAAGAGTGTCTGTTGCTGTCGTGGGGAGGGCAGGAGTTTCACATTTTGACTGATGAGAAAAATCCACTGTAATTTTGAAACATTCCAAAGTGGAATGTGCTGCTTCCTCATAAATTGATTACTCAAACCTGGAGATGTTCCAAGTCATCATATTTGCCACTTGGTGGTGATGCATGAAGCGGGATGGGGATAAGCAGAGGGGTGGGTGGTGTGGTGACATGCTAGGGTCCTCTCTAACCCTAAAATGCCATGAATCTTGCAGAAGGGAGTAGAATGTGAACTTGCCCAACTTATGACCAATGGGCAAGACAAACAAAAAGATCCCCTCTCCCCAAACACCTGAACTGCTAACGGGTTCTGCAGCTGGACACCCAGGAGCTAGCACATTGAGCACGTTGATCATCCACAACGACCCAGAAAATGTCAACCTGTAAACACAGAGAGAGTTAAATGAGTAAAAAAAAGAAAAATAACTTGGTGAAATTTACTTTATTAGGCAGCAAGGATAATACCTGTAGGATATGGCAGTGATTGAAGAGAGTCAGTCAACGAAGAAACTTGCCAGCCATGCTGATCAAAAGTTGGAGCGTCATAGCCAGCCAGCAAGCTGTTTTGATATTTCAAATGTTTTCTCTTTATCCACAAGTCAACCGTTTGTATACTGTCCTTAGCTTCACAGATATGACTGTTGAAGTTATATCATTCCTTGATGTCTGATAGAGATGACAGGAGTGAGCATATTGCTTGGCAAACTGGTTATTTCAATTTTCTTTTATATCTTGATAGCATCACCATACTGATAAGTGAAACCAGAATGATTTAACAATGTGTCTCCTACATTCTACTTTGCAGGCTATTATAATTTCTGTTGAATAAATTTTCTGGAGAAAATTTCTGTGAATTTGCATGTCTGTATGATGTATGGTTTCTTTCTTATGGTGAGAACTTTAATGATGTACTCTTTCAGCAGCTTTCAAATATGCAATACAGATTTACTAACTACAGGAACCACGATGTACATGACACCCCCACGACTTAAATATTTTATAATTAGAATATTGTACCTTTTAATCCCCTTTCACCCATTTTTATCTCAGTTCTCTGTATAAGTTCAGTGTTTTTTTTTGTTTGTTTTAAATTCCACATATAAGTAAGATTACATGACATTTATCTTTCTCTGCCAGACTTATTTCATTTTAGTTTTATGCCCTCAAAGTTCATCTGTGTTGTGGTAAATGACAAGATTTTTCTTTTTATGGCTGTATAATATTCCATTGTGTGTGTGTGTGTGTGTGTGTGTGTGTGTGCATTTTCTTTATCCATTTTTCCATCTTGGCTATTGTAAATGATGTTGCAGTGAATATAGGGGTGGATATATCTTTTTCAGTTATGGTTTTTGTTTTCTTCAAATATATAATCAGAAATGGAATTGCTGGATTATATTATATTTTTAATTTTTTTTGAGAACCCTCCATGCTACTTTCCATATTGGCTGTACAAATTTACATTCCAACATTTTTTAGGAGGATATGTAAGTTTGAAGTTTGATTAGAAGTTTTATTATTTATTTAGCTATTTTACTTTTATCAGCTCAGAAAGAAAGAGGCAAATAGGAATAGAAGTTTTATCTTCCTTCCCTCATATTCAAGAATACACCTACTCCTCCTTCCTCCAGAGAAAAAGTTGAGAAAGGACACAGAATAAAATATAGGGAAATATAGAAAAACATATAGGGAAAATAAAATGGATCTCATTTAGTAGCAAATGTATCCTGATTTCATAGTAGACTGGACTGTAGAAAACGCACACATGTTTTTCTCTGAGGAAAAGTTAAACAGAATGTAAATTCAGACTATTGAACTTAAAAATCTGGTTGTTAAACAATTGAGGTACCAGAGAAATCATCAAACACCAACCTGATTGATGCTGAAATACTAGACAATGTTTTTTAAAAGTCTTTTCTATGTAAAAGTGCCACAATGCATTTAAAAAATTAATGTTCAAAGATAAAGCACAAGATTTATCTTTACAACTGCTATCTGTTACAATGCAGGTAGCAGTCCTGATTTTACGCCGAGAAAGGTATATCACAGTGACGTTAAATAATTTACTAAAGACATAAAATATTAGTAGTGAAGTGGGATTTAGAGTCCAGGGATTACACTCCATTATATTATGTTCTTTGCCGCCCCCTGGTGGTCAAGAAAGCCTTTCCTGGGCTTTCCTGGTGGTTCAGATGGTAAAGAATCTGCCTGCAATGCAGGAGATGCAGGTTTGATCCCTGGGTCAGGAAGATCTCATGAAGGGAATGGCAGTGCACTCCAGTATTCTTGCCTGGAGAATTGCATGGACAGAGGAGCCTGGCAGGCTACAGACCATGGGATCACAAACAATCAGACAGGACTGAGTGGCTAACACTTTCACTTTCATATATTACATTCTTAAGTGAAAAAGTCTTAATTGTGGACGAACAGTATCAGATGTACCAGTAGGAAGGTTTGGGGTGAGAATTACCTCTCAGATCATCTGTGGATGCCTCAAGAAGAAAAAATAAAACAAAATAAACAAAACTTTAGTGCTGGAAAGGAGTAAGTAAGTTTAGAGATGGAACAGCCAATGAGAGCTTGAATTAGAGAAAACCAGGCCAAAATTTGGGCTTCCCTTGTGGCTCAGCTGGTAAAGAATCCACCTGCAATGTGGGAGACCTGGGTTTGATCCCTGGGTTGGGAAGCTCCCCTGGAGTGGGAAAGGCTACCCACTCCAGTATTCCAGCCTGGAGAATTCCATGGACTGTAGTCTATGGGGTCGCAAAGAGTTGGACATAACTCAGTGACTTTTCGCTTTCAGGCCAAAATTTAGCTGCTGCTTTGAAAATTCTAAAGAATCAGTGGACCTTGACTTTTCCTTCTAACCCTTTGATGGCTTTGGGAAGGGTGGTGATAAACAGAATATTTTCTGCCATATCAGTAAAGAGAGGATGTCACAGTAATCAGCAATTGCAGCCATAGCCAATTGTAAGTTGGGGAGCCTAAGGGCACTCAGCAAGGAGAAGAATAGCTGCTATTTAGTAGTCATCAGACTTCAGCCACTCTCTGAGGTGAGGCCTGAAGAAAATCTGGATGTAAGAACACAGGAAACTGGCCCCAGATACCTGAGGTGCAAATCAAAAGAATGATTTCATTGAGTCCAGACTCTTGCAGCTCCCCATGAGTAGAAAAGTGATAAATTCCTTGAGGTTTTTAGTTTTCTTTAATTAAGAGTAATCTTTTGTTTCTACTACTTGCTTTTTGTTGGAAAACTCTTATACAGCCTAGCTTTCTGCTTGCTTCCTTGCAGCAGTTCTCAGAGTTACTTGAGATTGCTGCCTCCTGGGCTTGAAGTCCTAAAAATTCCCACCAAATAAGACATAATGCTCAACTTGTAGACTGTGGATACATACTTTCAGTCCACAGTGAGAATACTATTTTGCTAAATCATTTAAAAGACTCAGACAACGTGTTAACCTAAGTTCATGTGCCTGACACACCGACCAAACAAACTGAAATGTCAGAGTTTGGAGCAGAGAAAGTTTTATTGCAGGGACATGCAAGGAGGTGGGTGACTCATGCCCTAAAAAGCCCCGAGATACTTGAAGGGTTTTGGAAAATATTTTAAAAAGCCAGGTGAAGGAGGTGAGGTACAGGGTATGTGATCATCTAGGGCACAATTCTCTGATTAGCTAATGACATGGAAAAGGGTGGTGTCACAGACAATAACTTTATCAGTCCTTAGGCTCCAGGAGGCTATGTGCTCACAGTCATCAACTAGTTATATCTTCCACTTGGGGGGTGTTTCCACCTCTGCAAAACAACTCAGGAAATGTACCTCAGATACTGTTTTCTATTCAATAGGTACTTTAGAGAGGAGCTAAAGCAGAGGATGAAATTAAAAGACATTTGCCCCTTGGAAGTAAAGCTCTGAGAAACCTAGACAACATATTAAAAAGCAGAGCTGTCACTTTGCCAACAAAGTTTAATTTAGTCAAAGATATGGTTTTTCCAATAGTCATGTATGAATGTGAGAGTTAGACCATAAAGAAGGTTGAGCATCCAAGAAATCACGCTTTCAAACTATGGTGCTGGATGAGACTCTTGAGAGTTCCTTTGACAGGAAGGAGGTTGAACCACTCAATGCTAAAGGAAATCAACCCTGAAAATTCACTGGAAAGACTGATGCTGAAGCTGAATCCCCAGTACTTTGACCACCTTGATGTGAAGAGCCAATTCATTGGAAAAGACCCTGATGCTGGGAAAAATTGAGGGCAGGAGGAGAAGGGGGTGACAGAGGGACAGATGGTTGGATGGCATCACCAACTCAATGGACATGGGTTTGAGCAAACTCTGGGAGATAGTGAAGGACAGGGAAGCCTGACATGCTGCAGTCACGTGCGACATGGTCGCAAAGAGTTGGACACAACTGAGCAACTAAATAAGAGCAAAGTAGAGGACATGGGAGAAGACCTGTCCTAGGAAGGTTCCATAGGGTCCTGCCGCTGTACAAATGTATGGTCATGGAGATTACCCTACGTCTTACAGACCAAAGTGAAACTCTTGGCCATAAAATGACTTAACCTCTAAGTTTTATGTTTTGAGGAATTGTTTCTTTATAGAATGCTTGTGATTGCTTTCAGATATCTCAATCTACTTTAAAAAGTGCTTACTTAGGATCATAGGGAAAGCAATAATATACTGCTGGGTGTTGGTCTCATCCCACTGATCATGATGCTATTGGCTAGCAATGCCTGAAATGCTCACCTGAGCTCCTGCTCCTTGTGGTGAGTCCTCACAGACATTTACCCACCTGAGGACAGTGTGGCTGGATTGGCCTTCCTGGTTCTTAATATGATTCTAATAGGGAAGAACAAATCTAACTCCATATTAGATATGTTTCTTTTAGTTTAACCTTTGCTCTCTGTTGCTTTTTTTTTTTTTTTAACAAGTTAATCAATAAAAGGACAATGCCTACAGTTAGAAGCAAATATAATGGCCCATCTCAAGGAATCTGCCCCCTCTGCCTGAATGCTGAACTGATATACCTTTATTCAGCTCACAGAGAAACATTCTGACCCTGCTCGCCTGTGAATGGCTGCAGGAAACAAGAAGGAGAACACATCCCCTCCCAGAGTCTGGTCAAGTTAGGAAATATTTGCAAAAATTATGGGCCTTTTTGCTTTACCTCCTGCCCTCCCCCATCTCTCCTATAAAATAACTAGCATCCAGACCCTGGTAAGACAGTTCTCTAGGACTCTAGTCTTCTGAGGCTTCCAACCTTCCAAATAAAGTCTTTCTTCCTTGCCCCAACACCTCATCTCCCAATTTATTGGCCTGTCATGTGGCAAGCAGAATGTGTTTGGACTTGGTAATATGATTGTAAGAGGCACTTCAGCAACAACCATTAGGGAACTTTGAAAAAAACTAGATTTTATTACCCACATGTCCTGGAGGGTACAAGTCACATAGGAGGCCAGGTGGAAGGAGGGATCTCACAGGTTCACACTTCAGTGGTGAATTTAAAACATAAGAGTGGGAATTAGGGCTTGGGAAGAAAAGAATCAGGGTCACTCAAGTGAAGTTTTCTGGGTCACCCAGGGCTTTCTAGAAGAGAATGCCATAGGTGAGGCGGCGTGGCTCCTTATCTGGTTGTTTAGCTAGTGTATGTGTCATCACAGAGCTGTAAATATGCTCTTTTGAGATGGGTATTTTTGAAATGGATGCCTCAGTAGTCAAAAGCTTATTGTCAGGCATTTTCACTACATATACTCACTTTATTTTCATCTGGAGTATTGTCAGGTACAGTGAAGTGTGTGTGGGGCCTGGAGTCAGATTCTCTACGTATATATTCTGATTCAAACTCTTATTCTTGGACAAGTTATAATACCTTACCACTCTGTCTGAGGTTTCTCATCTGGAAACTGGTGGCAATAAAAGTTCTTGTTTTGAGGATTAGGAATACATGGCACATAATGAGCATGAGGGTAATATTTTCCATTATTATTTATGATCAATAACTTAGGAGATCTCTTCAAAACAAATTGCACTTCATATATGAACACATTTTTCAGGGAAGAACACAGTGTTGTTTTCTCTGAAATAATAGTTGTAATATAACTCATTTAATTTGTTAAAAACATCTTAGGGAGGATTGTATATCAAATTTTTGTCAATTAATTTAAAATTTAAGTCTTTTCTAACTTTCATTTTAAAGGTTTTCTTTCAGAGGAGCTGAGATGTGAGGAGATCATTAATATAGACGATTATGGTCTAACCTATCCTCATGCATTTAAATTTCATATATAATTTTATGAGAATGAACTGTCTTCATAAAAATGAAGTATCTTTTCTAACAACTCATCTCTAAAACTGCAGTAGCTCATGATTTAGCATAATGTCTGATTTAAAGCAAAATAAATGCTTTTTGAACTAAACAGTGTTTTTTATACACAGAAGTCTCTTATTGCCATTTAAAAATGCATCAGTGATCTTTTAAATTACAAAGAAATTTGTTATGTTTTCCCATTGCTCTGGTTCTCTTAAACCAATTCAGCATTTTGGGTCTCTAAAGCGATGAAATTTGAAGTTAAAAAAAATTGTGAATATAGTAAAAGGCATACTCCTTTTCAAAAAATGATTTACAAGCTAACTCAAAATACCTATAGTCATTGTAGTTATCTTACCAAGATAATCTTAGGTTTCATTTAATTTAGGTTCTCTGTTATCTCAGTTTGGGCTGTAAGTAACAAAATACTTAATTGCCTTAAACAAGGTTAGTTAGTCCCATAGTGAGCTATTCAGGGGCATGGGGACAGAGGGACACTCCATCTGGGGGCTATCCCCTCCACCATCCTTGTTGGCTTCTGTCCTGCATGTCTTTCCTAGCTGCCAGGTGGGTTGACACTATTTTCTTAGTTTATGTATCTTGCCATCTCTTTTAATTTAATCAAATCTAGAAGAGAATTTCTTATATCTCTCATTATTTCCACTTGCTGTTCTTAGCAGTTCTATTCATGCTGACAATGACATCCTCTCTCACTTCTCCGCCTTTATTTCATCTACCCACCAAATCGTAAGCATTTTCCTCAAAAAACAAACCCTAGGTCTCCAATCTTATTACCATTTTAATCTGTAATCTATCATCTCATTTCCCCTGTACTAGAAACTGAAACTAGTGTCTACTTAATGACTTCGGCTTCCTTTAGTTCCATCAGATTATTCCTTTCTAAAATAAACAGGAAAAAATCTCCAAATGTTTATAGATTTTACAGTTTACAAGACTTTTGCATACATCAATTCATTTAATGAAGAGGAAAAAAGTAGGAATGATTAGAAACTGAATTTGGAGCTGATAACACCTACTTAGCGGAGGGAAGAGGTGGTTTACTCCAAAATCATTTGGCCAATAGTTGGTTAGACATGGACTCAAATCTTGAAAGGCTGTGTCTTACAAATAGCCAAAAGAAGTTATGAAATAGTGATGTGAGGCGTATGTTTTTTTGACATAGTGCGTTTCATGTGCTGGTGATACACATATTTTTTTCTTTTTTGGTCTGGATTTCTTTTGAATTCCCTGAATAACCTTTACAAAATTAACTTTATGAAACATGGTGCTGTTTTTCCAAGTAATAAGAGTTTCAATTTGGACCTTTATTATACATACAATTATTTAGTAACAGAGTCTCAATTGCTTGTGATCTGGTAGTTCTAAATTCACACTTCCCCTGGAAATTATATTGTAACAGATTAGAAATGCTTTTTCCCAGACATTACAGAAACTAAATGAAAATATTCATAACAACTTTTGGAAATGTAAAGAGCAAAGGCTGAGATTCTGATTGTTCACACTTAGAGGCTGAAAAGGTAGATATGGCAGTTATATAAGAGGTCCATTTAGCAATAGACAGCTTGTGTGAAGTGAAATCAAGTTAATTCATTCTCAATTAGAAGTTTCTGTACTCTGTAAACAGTAACTACCATAGAGGTAGTCCCCACTTAGTATTCCTGTGGAAAGTGAAAGCGTTATTTGCTCGGTCGTGTTTGACGTTTTGCTCCCCCATGGACTGACTGTAGCCTGTCAGGCTCCTCTGTCCATGGGACTCTCCAGGCAAGAATACTGGAGTGGGTAGCCATCCCCTCCTCCAGGGGATCTTCCTGACCCAGGGATCTTACCTGGGTCTCCTACACTGCAGGTGGATTTTGAGCCACACAGGGAAGACTCTATTACTGTGGAGTTCCTTTTAAAAATGCAGAGTGTCAAAAATCACTCTTTCTAAGACAACAGAAAAAAAGACAAAACCATGAGTGTGTAAAGTTCAGTTCAGTTCATTCAGTCGTGTCCGACTCTGCGACCCCATGGACTGCAGCACACCAGGCCTCCCTGTCCATCACCAACTCCCAGAGTTTACTCAAACTCACGTCCATTGAGTCGGTGATGCCATCCGATCATCTCATCCTCTGTCATCCCCTTCTCCTATTGTCCTCAACCTTTCCCTGCATCAGGGTCTTCTCAAATGAGTCAGCTCTTTGCATCAGGTAGCCAAATATTGGAGTTTCAGCTTCAGCATCAGTCCTTTCAATGGATATTCAGGACTGATTTCCTTTAGGATGGATTGGTTGGATCTCTTTGCAGTCCAAGGGACTCTCAAGAGTCTTCTCCAACACCACAGCTCAAAAGCATCAATTCTTCAGCACTCAGCTTTCTTTATAGTCCAACTTTCACATCCATACATGACTACTGGAAAAACCATAGCCTTGACTAGATGGACCTTTGTTGGCAAAGTAATGTCTTTGCTTTTTGATATACTGTCTAGGTTGGTCATAACTTTTCATTTTGTGTTGACTGGTTTGATCTCCTTGTGGTCCAAGGGACTCTCAAAAGTCTTCTCCAACACCACAGTTCTGTGGTTGTTACTTAATATAATAAATGTAATTTGTTATATCCAAGGTAGCAAGTTTTGACTTATGAGTACAATAAGCTTGGTGGCAGCTTATGATCACTTTCCCCCCTTTCCTCACATTAGAACAGATTTCTCACTTTTATTATGGATCAGGTCTATTCATATAGTAAAAGAGTGTAGATCCTGAAAAGTTTCCCCTCAGCCTGAGAACAGCTATATTCACCCTGGAGACTCCTGGGTCCCAGTGAGATTACAGTATGGTTTGTCCTCACTTGATTCATGGTATCATGACCTACTCTCTATTACTTGGCAAGCTTCAACTTTTGCATTGTTATTATTCTCAACTTAAAAATATTGAGATTCCTGAAAAAGGTAAACATCAAGTCACCATATGGCCCATATACCATTTTCACTTCTAAATAAATATGCAAAAAATTGAAAACTGGTACTTAAGGACATGTATGTGCATTTTCATTAAGGCACTATTCACAATAGCTTAAACGTCCATCAGTGGTGCAGAGATTAAAAAATTGTGATATATCTATACAGTGGAATATGACTTAGCCACAAAAATGAATGAAATATTGATAAGGTGAATCTTGAAAATATTATGTTCAGTGGAATTAAGACCAAAAGCTCACACCTCTTGTGTGATTTCTTTTATATGAAATACCCAAAATAGGTAGATCCCTGGAGATAGAATGTAGATTGTTGCTTGCCAAAGACTGGGGATGGGGTGGGGCACATCTGTTTCATGGGTATGGTGTTTTCTTTAGGGGTAATGAATATGTTTCAGAATTAGAGATGCTTATTGCACAACACTCAGAATATACCAAGTACTACTGAATTGCTCAGTTTTAAAGAGTCCCTTGGACTGCAAGGAGATCCAACCAGTCCATCCTAAAGATTAGTCCTGGGTGTTCACTGGAAGGACTGATGCTGAAGCTGAAACTCCAGTACTTTGGCCACCTCATGCAAAGAGTTGACTCACTGGAAAAACCCTGAGGGATTGGGGGCAGGAGGAGAAGGGGACGACAGAGGATGAGATGGCTGGATGGCATCACCAACTCGATGGGCGTGAGTTTGAGTAAACTCTGGGAGTTGGTGATGGACAGGGAGGCCTGGCGTGCTGCCATTCATGGGGTTGCAAAGAGTCGGACATGACTGAGCGACTGAACTGAACTGAAATAGTTCATGTTACATTTGTATATTTTGGAGATTAAGCCCTGTCTACTGCATCATTTGCAAATATTTTCTTCTATTCTGTAGATTGTCTTTTTTTTTTTTATAATGGTTCCTTTGCTGTGCAAAAGCTTCTAAGTTTGATTAGGTCCCTTTTATTTATTTTTGTTTTTATTTCTTTTGCCTTGGGACACTGACCTAAGAAAACATAGGTGCAATTTATGTCAGAGAATGTTTTTCCTCTGCTCTCTTCTAGGAGTTTTATGCTGTTTCTCTTTATTCCTAAATTTCCTCTTGAATTTCGAGCTTCAGGTTCAGTTACCTGGAACTGAAAAATGAGTTTATGACTCTCTGTGGTCATGCAAGAGATGGGAATCCCAGAAAAGTTATCTAGAAGCTGTAAATACAGTGAGGACAAAGGCTTATTTATTCTATCTTTTGGGCAATGCTGGATGAATCTCTTTGATCAAAAGTTGCCTTTGTTACTACTTTCTTGGGACTGTGAGGTCTAATCAAGCGACCACCACAAGTCAGACGTCCTTGTACTTTACTGAGAAATGACAAGCATGCCTTTCACTGATCTCACAAATGAAAAGTAGAAAATACTGTGTTTTAAAAGTGCATAAGCTTATTCACTTTTATTCTCTTATCTCAGCAGGTGGCAGTGTTTATCTTTTGGCAAAGAAATTCTTTACTTACAGCTGCAAATGAAGAGTCTTAAGAGTAAACTTTGTATTCTGGGTTCCTTTAAAGCCCAAGCTACATGGAGCTATATAACAATGCTCAGATTTTGGTATGGCTTAAAGCATAGGACCATTTTGGCATATCTGGGGCAAATAACATATCTCATTAAATCTGATGCAGTGTAGAGACGTTTTCCATGTATTTATGAGAACACCACCCACTAAGGTGGATAAGAGTTTTATTTGTTCTCTATAGATCCCTCTATTGGAAACCATGTTCTAATTATATTTTATGATGACATAATCTATCAAGTAAATCAACATTCAATTAGGATCAAGTAATACTTGATCAATTTTTATGTTTTAATAAAATTGATTGTAATTCCAGTGGATCAAGAGCCCAAGAATTGTGGATACTTTGAATGTAATTATTTTAACATAATTGTAAATCGAAAGGGTCAATCTGGTTTGTGTTTGATTTTCAAAGACAACAAAATTCTGAGATGAAATGAACAGAGACTATTTATTAATAAAGGAAGACCATCTGCTGTCACTTTCATTTCAGCAGGAGTTCCAAGTTTCAAAGGGGAGTCCGTTTCATAGAGTAGAAAGATGAAATACAGAGATAATCTCTGATTGACAGGTGCTTTATTAAGGTGGCAGCTTCAGGGTGACTTTCTAACTGGTTCTCAGGTATATCTGGCAGCCTTTCACTGGCTACAATGGACAAGAAAGCAATTTGAGGACATTTTTAAAGAAGGAAGGATTACTCAGTGTCATGGGTGGAGGATTTTCTGTAGAGGCCTTGGGTGCTTTGTGGCCATTAAACTGTCATCAAAGTTCTTATTTGATGGTGGTGGTGGGGCAGCTGCCATGACAGCCAGTTTCTCAAGAGTGACAGTATTTCGGTGATAAAAATGCAGACTCTGCAATCAAATAATATTAGAAGGGATAGTGTACCTACTCCAGTATTCTTGGATTTCCCTTGTGGCTCAGCTGGTAAAGAATCTGCCTGCAATGCAGGAGACTTGGGTTCAATCCCTGGGTTGGGAAGACCCCCTGGAGAGGGGAAAGGCTACCCACTCCAGTATTCTGGCCTGGGGAATGCCATGGACTGTATAGTCCATGGGGTCACAAAGAGTTGGACACGACTGTGCAGCTTTCACTTTCACTGCAATCAAAATGTCTGTTGTAGTATCCTGCTCAAATACTTCTTGGATGTGGGGCCTTGAGATTTCAAACACTCCTTGACTCAGTTTTCTCATCCATAAAATGAGACTGATAATAGTGTGTGGGGAGTTGGTGAGTATTAAATAAGTTAATAGATACACGAAGAACTTGGAAGGAAAGCTATTACAAGCCTAGACAGCATATTAAAAAGCAGAGACATCTCTTTGCCAACAAAGGTCCATACAGTCAAGGCTATGGTTTTTCCAGTTGTCATGTATGAACGTGAAACTTGGACTGTAAAGAAGGCTGAGTGTTGAAGAATTGATGCTTTTGAATTGTGGTGCTGGAGAAGACTCAAGAGTCCTTTGGACAAGGAGATCAAGCCAGTCAACCCTAAAGGAAATCAACCCTGAATATTCACTGGAAGGACTGATGCTGAGGCTAAAACTCCAATATTTTGGCCACCTGATGCGAAGAGCCACTCATTGGAAAAGACCCTGATGATGGAAAAGATTGAAGGCAAAGGAGAAGCGGGTGGCAGAGGATAAGATGGTTGGATAGCATCATTGATTCAATGGACATGAATCTGAGCAAACTCTGGAAGATAGTGAAGGACAGCAAAGCCTGCCATGCTGCAGTCCTGAGGTTGCAGAGAGTCAGACACGACTCAGCAACTGAACAACAATAGCAACAGAACTTGATACATCATAAATATTCAATTAGTGAATAGCTAATATTATTTGCAGACAAGGCTTCAGTGGCTTGGATTTAAAGGACTTAAGACTGGAGAAAGAATTCACATATTCAAGGCAGATTTTCTCATAAATTTATTATGATTTGGGATATCTCTGCAACAGATATTCAAAACCTCCCCATCTATGTTCTAGGAAACTGATAGGGAGTAAGATAGATGCAGTGAGCATTAATGTCCATCTCTCATAAATTCTTATGGACTGAGGCATGAGAATAAAGTTTTGGTTCAGATTAATCCACATGTAGTGATCATGGCTCTTAATCAGCCTGGTTTTTCAGTATTTTCCTCCTTTTGCAAAGCTGTGACCTTCTAAGTAAAGCCTCATCCAGCCCTCACAGCCAAGGGAACCACTACTGAAGAGGAGGAAAATGCCATTAAGTGAAATTTCGAAATTCTTCTTGAAGTTACCCTCTTGGTTTTTGAGAAAAGATGTTTTTATTAGAAAATTTAGAGGGAATTTATCAAATGCTTCTTAAAATTATCTTAAAGGTGACAATATTCCTCAGGGTGTTCTGATGTGCCTATTAAAATTTCAGTGATTCCTACATATTGGAGAAATTGACAAATGCCCCTAAATTTGAGTTTTAATTACTAACAGTGTCAATCAAAGACTGATGCTGAAACTCCAATACTTGGATCACCTGATGCGAAGAGCTGACTGGTTGGAAAAGACCCTGATGCTGGGAAAGATTGAGGGCAGGAGGAGAAGGGGGCGACAGAGTATGAGATGGTTGGATAGCATCATCAACTCAGTGGACATGAGTTTGAGCAAGCTCTGGGAGATGGTGAAGGACAGGGAAGCCTGGTTTGCTGCAGTCCATAGGGTCACAAAGAGTCAGACATGACTTAGCGACTGAACAACAACGGTGTCAATCAATCAAAGAAGCCAGCACCTCCTCAGTAAGGGTGATCACAGACATGCTTTCCTTTGGCACCTCCAGTGTGTTGACCTGTAATATTTTGGGTGTGGGCTTATGCCGCATGTGTAATGATCCCCTTGGAATCTCTTGTGGTGTGGTTCCTGCTTTAGTACTTTTCTTCATCTTATACACCTTATTATTTGCAAGAATTTCTAGGACACACTCTCATCCTTAATTATGGAAAGAGCAATCCAAGGGGGAATGCCTGAATTTCTGCTCCGTGTGCATGTGGTTTTTCCCTGTTTTCCCAGAGGAGTGTGTCTTCCTGGAGTGGAGGATGATACTGGGTTTTTTCCCCCAGGCAAGAAGAGACTTGTTTTCTAGGTGTGCCTGAGGCTAAAGAACATGAACAATTCTCTTCTAGGGTAGAAAATCTCCATCATTAAGTAGAGTAGCAGCTATAGCTATTACCTCTTGGGTTATTACCAGGAATAAACAATTAGGTTGCATCATATAAAATTTTGACAGATTTTGATTTACAAAAATTTTCATGTGGTTCAACCTAATACATTGCTGTATACGTGCAGGTTGAGAGATTTTTTTGCTTCAGGTTTATCCTCAAACAGATCCTTGATAGTGACCCACAGCCATTATTGCATCCTGGTGTCCTCCCCCTGCAGAGAGCTGATGATGGGATTCAAACAAAGGCTGATGATACTTTGACCTACGTAATCATGGTAGAGAGAACCCATTTAACATGGTATATGGCAAACATAGTGGACTTTGGAATAAGACAGTGTTCAACTCATTATTCTATTCTTACGAGCAAGTCGTTTTACCTTTCTGAGTCTGTTTCCTTATCTATAAAATGGAAAGACAAAAATAGAATGAAATGAGACAATACACATGGAGAAAAACTAGCCTAAGGCTTGTGGTATATTTGGTATTTAACTTGTGTCCTTGACCTTCAATTTCTCCTTTGAGAATGGAGTTAGTGCTGACTCCTGTGATTGAAAAAGGGATCTTGCACGAACTGTCCTTGGAGAGAGCAAGGACAGCCTCTCCACCTTTCTGAAGGTCTTTGCCCACATTGCCATGTAGAGATGTCCCTTGTAAATGTGCTTCTCAGCCACTCAGGTTTTGCTGATTCCCTTGGGAAAAACAGGTGGCCTGTATTTAGAATAGCTTCAACTGCTAAGCATTTGAGTGAATGCCTACAAGTGTTAATCAAAAAGTGTTTTAAGCATCGGTTCTATGTAAAGATATTGTTTCAGACAATATTCTAAATATCTGGAGGATCTTTTTAGATTGGTTTGAAAGAGGAGGATATAAATAGAAGTATATGAATATATATTTGAAATCAAGTCTTTTTAGAGGGAATTCAGTTGTCACAAAATATACATTATAATATTTAGAAACAATTTCAGTAAAGGAGTCATATTAGGTTTCACCTTCCATATTTAACAGTCCAATGAGGTAAGGAATGTCATGTCAGACATTCATAGAGTTCACTGCATAAAGAAGAAGTTCTGATTTCTTGTTCTTATATTCCAAGGCATCTATGAGTTGGCCCTAACCTACATTTCTGGCCTAATCTTCCCTGCTCCCCTATATCCCAGGCTGAATTGTGTTCTCTCAAAATTTGTATTTTGAAGTCCTAATCCACTTCAGAATGTGATTAGGATGTAATTGTACTTGGAGATAAAGTCTTTATAGAGGTGGTGAAGTTAAGGTCTTTAGGACTGTCCTTCATCCAATCTGACTGGTATCCAAAGAGCCAATTTGGATATACAAAGAGACATCAGGGTCGTGGTGGAAAAAGTAAAGACCACACGAGGACACAGAGGGAAGATTTCTGTCTGCAGAGCTGATCTTGGACTTCCAGCCTCCAGAACTGTGCGAAAGAATTTTCTGTTGTTGGAAGTGTCCAGTCAGTGGTGTTTTGTTATGGCAGCCTGAGCAGATGATGCACCTGATTAACTAGACTACTCACCAGATCTCATATACGTGCCAGACATTCCTTTCTCTGTGATTGCACTATTACCTAGTGGTCTCTTAGCCCATTTGCTCTGTTATTTTATAATACTATAGAGTCAGTGGCTTGTAAACAACAGAATTTTCTGGTTCACAGATGGCTGAATTTCTTACTGTGTCCTCACAGGGCAAAAGGGCCAAGGGAGCCCTTTGGGGTTGCTTTTGTAAGGGCACTAATGTCTTGATGAGGGTTCTACCCTCATGATCTAGTTACCTTTTAAAGGACTTACCACATAATGTCACATCAGGGGTTAATTTTCAAAACATGGATTTTTGGGGAACACAAACATTCAGTCTACAGCATTTATCATAAAATGCTGGGAGTAAATGGGTAAGTAATTTACCATAAATAGGTAAGTAAGTTACCCATTTATTTACCCTAAGATTCCTCTTCTTATATCTTTAGCTAGGAATTCCCCTCTCCAATGATTCATATATTCCTGAGATACAATTTTTCTATTGAATTCTACTCTCCTACCCACCCTCACTCCTCCAAGATGGAAAAGATCTTCCTCTCAATTCCATTCATGCATGTCTATTTTATAATTTTAAAACATATTATTCTGGAAAATAAAGACCAGAATTTCCAGAACAGCAAGTTGAAAAAGAGTTGAAAAAATCAAGAGACCATGGGACCATTGAGGTAATTTTGGCTTTTTGTTAGGATGAAAGAGGCTTTTGCCTGATTTTAGACTGAGGAAACGATTCTAGTAAAGAAATAAAGGTTGAAAAATTAAAAGAAAAAAATTTCTACTTGTTGGAACCGTTATTATTTTTTTAATTTAATTTTTGGTTGCACTGCGTCTTCATTGCTGCATGCTGGCTTTCTCTAATTATGGCAAATGGAGGCTACTCTTCACTGAGGGTGTGTGCATTCCCATTGCAATGGCTTCTCTTGCTGTGAAGCACAGGCTCTAGGCACACGGGCTCAGTAGTTGTGGTTCTTGGGCTTAGTCATTCTGTGGCATGTGGAATCTTCCTGGACTAGGGATTGAACCTATGTCCCCTCCACTGGCAGGCAGATTCTTATCCACTGAACCACTAGGGAAGTCTTGGAACCAGTTATAAAAGATGACAGAGGAGATGGTCAAAGAACAGAGGGAAGCTGACATTGAAAGGAGGGCCAGCTCATGTTCTGAGACTGGAAGAGGGATATGAGAAAGAGAATTGCCTTGCTACTTTTGTAGTTTATTTCAAAAATCCTTGAGTTTATAAGCTCTTGAGCCATAATTCCTTCACCCATTATGCTGGATCTGTGACATCAATGGCTTTTACATTTCATTCTGTCTTAGTGTTTTTATGTCTACAATAGGTAAAATCATCACTGTCATCAATTAAATGGGTCACACACATAAAGTACTTAGCATAGAACCTAACCAAAATGATCATCAATAACAATAAATCTTATTACTGTTGTCAATGCCTAACCACCAGGGATATGCCTGTAGCTGAACAAAATGGATTAATTATTCCTTGGAGGGAGAAGATGCTCTCATGGGGAGCCATGGATCAGTTCAGAAAAAGAATGCTAGAAAGGATTGATTATAAAATACAGGCTTGTTTTAGGTTCTTTTGGAAAGTATTAAAGGACTTTTCTCTGGATTGGATGCTGTCAGGAAGTGAGTGTGATTCATCAATGAAGTTGCTCAGTCATGTCCAACTGTTTGTGACCCCAGGGACTGACACCTGCCAGGATCCGCTGTCCGTGGGATTTTCCAGGCAAGAATACTGGATTGGGTTGCCACTTCCTTCTCCAGGGGATCTTCCCAACCCAGGGATCAAACCAAATCTCCCGCACTGCAAGCAGACTCTTTACCATCTGAGCCACCAGGGAAGCCCCATGAGTGTGATTGGGTATCTTCAAAACTTTTATGCAAGACTAAAGTTGTCATTGGTAAAGGAGTAGCTACTGCTTATATTAACTAAAAGAGGGAGACATTTGATTTACTACATTTTTATGGCTTGAACAATGCTTATATTTTGTCTGTGTTCAAACAGAATAGAGTGGTGGTGTTTGTATTGATCCAGCCTGTTAGGGAAGTTAAAGTAGTCCTGTTCAGGTTTCAGGAACAAGAAAGCAGAGGAGGCCTCTGATTTTGCTTCTGACCAGCCTGGACACTACCCTGACTATGTGCATGCTCCAAGTGCATCTATGGATACCAGTAAGTCCAGGGGAACTGTAGATAAGATAGGGAGTGGGTCTTGGAGTTGTTGAGCCCTTGGAGGAGGTCTGGCCAACCAAGCCCAGTGTTTAGCAACATCCTAGGACTGGCAAGGCAAAGAGCACTGTTAAAAAGATTAACCTAAAACCAGAGTTGCAGTTTTCTCACAAACTTCTGATGGTATCAGTTTGTAGCCTGGGATGGTAAGCGGGAACTCCCCAAAATGCAATTATGATGTCTCACCCACAGAGCGGATGTGCTGCCTGGGACTGTTTCCTGATTGGGACACCAGATTGCTGTTACATGGGACTTCCCAGCGTTATCTGTAGTCTGGATGTTAGCCAGCCCCAATTAGGTGATGTATCTGCTGTTCTATTTCTCTTTCCTGTTAATGATTACTTATTTAAAGTAAGAGAGATAATTCTCTATTAGATATTGGTTCTCTTTTCTACTAATGATTGTATATTGAAAGTAAGTTAGATAATTCTCTATTAGATATTGGAATTATTTATTTGTGTATGAGTGGTTTGTTTTGTTAATGAATCCTTGGAACCTGAAACAAAAGTTAAAACTTTCAGCAAGGAGAGAGTGTGGAGGAAAGGGAACCCTCTTACACTGTTGGTGGGAATGCAAACTAGTACAGCCACTATGGAGAACAGTGTGGAGATTTCTTAAAAAACTGGAAATAGAACTGCCATATGACCCAGCAATCCCACTGCTGGGCATACACACCGAGGAAACCAAATCTGAAAGAGACACGTGCACCCCAATGTTCATTGCAGCACTGTTTATAATAGCCAGGACATGGAAGCAACCTAGATGCCCATCAGCAGACAAATGGATAAGAAACCTGTGGTACATATACACAACGGAATATTACTCAGCCATTAAAAAGAATGCATCTGAATCAGTTCTAATGAGATGGATGAAGCTGGAGCCTATTATACAGAGTGAAGTAAGTCAGGAAGGAAAACAGCAATACAGTATATTAACGCATATATATGGAATTTAGAAAGATGGTAATGATGACCCTACATGCGAGACAGCAAGAGACACAGATGTAAAGAACAGACTTTGGACTCTGTGGGTTAAGGCGAGGGTGGGATGATCTGAGAGAATAGCACTGAAACATGTATATTACCATATGTGAAATGGATCGCCAGCCCAGGCTCGATGGATGAGACAGGGCGCTCAGGGCTGGTGCACTGGGATGACCCTGAGGGATGGGATGGGGAGGGAGGGTCAGGATGGGTACATGTACACATGTATACCCATGGCTGAGTCATGTCAATGTAAGGCAAAAACCACTACAATATTGTAACGTAATTAGCCTCCAATTAAAGTAAATTAAAAAAAGGAAAAAAAGAATCTGCCTGCCAATGCAGGAGATGCAGGTTCAATACTTGGGTTGGAAGATCCCCTGGAGAAGAAAATGACAACCCACTCCAGTATTCTTGGATAATCTTATGGACAGAGGATTCTGGTGGGCTATAATCCATGAGGTCACAAAAGAGTCAGACATGACTTAGTGACTGAACAACAATTAAGGCTATAGCATTTGAACTTGTAACATCATCAAGTAAGCGAATTACAGTTGCTTATTATACTTCTTTCTCTCTCTTTCTTCTATCTTGTATTCATCAAAATATAGTCACATGTGTAAGTAAAAAAAAATATATATATATATATATAGTTCCTGTTATTAAAAAAAAAAAAAAACTTTAGGCAAAACACATCCTGAGCACAGAGTGGCCTTTTCCAATGTTGATGTTCTGTGAAGTTGTTTATGAGAACACCAAGTCCTGGCTGTGAATATCAGCCAGTAGCAACACCAAGACCTTGTTGATCAATGCCTTACGACCTTGGTTCCTGTAGGGCATCGAATGAGGTGCTTAGAGACTGAGCTGGATGTTGATAATCTTTTTTTTGGTAATCACTGAAGAGAATCACAAAGGGATGATGGGCAACACTGAAAGTCAAGGTCAGAGACCATGGATTTGCTGCAGTCATTTGCGTGGTGCTTGTGTGATTCTCATCCTTAATGCTCGGCCACCCAGCACAGGTATGAAGAAGGGACATTCTGACACTGGTCCTGGCCTGGGGTTTTCAGAGAGACCAGGATAAAAGAACAGGAGTTCAAACTTGAGAGTGAAGATGAGAAGAATGGGCAATGCAATGAATAAAGATATATGATGAAGGAATTAACCACCAAGAGAAAGGGGAAACTGAAAGTCTCTTAGAGGACTTTCTGAGTGGAAATTCTTCTGGGTTGTGAAATGGTCTTTGGCTGGAAAGAATCCAGGACATTGGAAATGAAGGGATTGGGAAACACAAAAGCTGAAAGCCTGCAATGCAAAAGAAACTAAGCAAATAGACATTAAAGTCTCCATGGGCCATTTTGGATTTGTCAGAACTTCTGCCTCTTTCAACATACGATGCGGGTACAGTGACAAGTATCCTGCCACCAAGACCCTCACCTTTCGCTCATCTGATCACTGATATTCTCTCATATCCCATTTTAGAATCTGTTCCACTTCACGTGAAGATGATACCTTTTGGCACTGCCTCCGTGTTGCGGTTTGCAGCATGGTTTCTGAAGCAGCTTTGTCATTGCCCTGTGTTTCAGATATTTTTATGTTGGACAACTTTATTTTTGCCTCTTCTCCCTAGGGCTCTAGTACAAGTTCAAGGATGGGGAAAATCTAGTAAGCACATACTCACAGTTTTTACAAAACCCTGTCTCCTCTATCAGAGACAAATTGTCTTTGGAATAAACCTCAAAGCCCTTGGAAAGCTGACTCTTAGGACCTTAGTCATGCCTGGAATGATTTGCAACCTCAGGAGAGCATCTCACGGCCTCTCAAGCTGGTTCCACTTTCAGAAGGTTTCTTTTAAACTCTGAGCTTCTCCAGAATGTGGTGTGGTGAATGTGTTAGTTGCTTAGTTGTGTCTGAGTCTTTGTAACCCCATGGACTTTGTGTCCCACCAGGCTCCTCTGTCCATGGGATTCCCCAGGCAAGAGTACTGGAGTGGGTTGCCATTCCCTTCTCCAGGGGATCTTCCCAAGCCAGGGACTGAATCTGGGTCTCCTGCATTGCAGGCAGATTCTTTATGGTCTGAGCCCCCGGGAATCCCTGGTATGGTAAATTGCTCTAAATAGGTAATGATTGATTGATTATTGAGCCATGAAATTAAAAGACACTTACTCCTTGGAAGGAAAGTTATGACCAACCTAGACAGCATATTAAGCAGAGACATTATCGTGTCAACAAAGGTCTGTCTAGTCAAGGCTATGGTTTTTCCAGTGGTCATGTATAGATGTGAGAGTTGGACTATAAAAAAAGCTGAGTGCTGAAGAATTGATGCTTTTGAACTGTGGTGTTGGAGAAGACTCTTGAGAGTCCCTTGAACTGCAAGGAGATCCAACCATTCTATCCTAAAGGAGATTAGTCCTGAGTGTTCTTTGGAAGGACGGATGTTGAAGCTGAAACTCCAATACTTTGCCCACCTGATGCGAAGAACTGACTCATTTGAAAAGACCTTGATACTGGGAAAGATTGAAGGTAGGAGGAGAAGGGGACAACAGAAGATAAGATGGTTGGATGGCATCACTGACTCAGTGGACATGGGTTTGGGTGCACTCCGGGAGTTGGTGATGGACAGGGAGGCCTGGCATGCTGCGGTTCATGGGGTCACAAAGAGTCAGACACGACTGAGTGACTGAACTGAACTGAACTGAACTGATTGATTAATAGAATGAATGAAGACTGCTGTGTCTCATTACTTTAATGCTGATTTTCAAATGATGCTTTGTGGGACATTAGTTGTTCTTTAGAGGTTCTTCAAAGCCTTCCATGCCAGTGAGCAAGGGGCTGAGCACACAGAACTGTGTCCTCTGCATATTTCTTTAACCAGAGGAACTTTGTTAAAAAACGGGATCACACAAAGAACAGACTTATGGTTGCAAAAGGGGAGGCTGGAGGAGGTAGGGAAGGAAGGTTTGGGAGTTTGGGATTAGTATTGTATTTAGAATAGGTAAACAACAAGGTCTTACTATATAGCACAAGAAACTATATTTAATATCCTGTAATAAACCATAATGGAGAAGGAAATGGCAACCCACTCCAGTATTGTTGCCTGGAGAATTCCATGGACAGAGATGCCCAGTGGGCTACAGTCCATGGAGTTGCAAGAGTTGGACATGACTTAGCTACTAAATCATGATCATCATCATCATCATCAATAAACCATAAAGGAAAATAATTTTATAAAACACTTTCTTCCTGAGTATTTGGAGAAGTGAAGTGAAGTGAAAGTCGTTCGGTTGTGTCCAACTCTTTGTGACCCTATGGACTATATGGTCCATGGAATTCTCCAGGCCAGAATACTGGAGTGGGTAGCCATTCCCTTCTCGAGGGGATCTTCCCAACCAAGGAATTGATCCAGGGTCTCCTGCATTGCAGGTGGATTCTTTCCCAACTGAGCTATCAGGGAAGCATTTGGAGAAAGGTTTTATAATCTCTAAGGGAGAGAGAGAGATCATCAGGTGAAAACAGTTCTGCACTTAATCATGAAAGTCTGGTCATGATCTATTGTTCTAAACTCACGTTGACCTGTTTGCTTACATGATTTGTCCAACTGATCTAATATGCCATACAGCTTTGGCTTCCCCAATGTCAAACCTTCAAAATCAGCTCATTTCACATCTTCCTTAATCTCCATAGCAGGGATGCACTTGTTCCTTGTGTGGAATTTCACAGTATTTACTGAGTTTCATGGTCCATTCTTTATGTTGCATGTTTATTTCCTCACCATATTGTTCATTCATTCAAGTGTTCATTGATGCCATTTATGCACCAAACATGTTGTCAGGTTCAGTTCAGCTCAGTCCAGTCACTCATTTGTGTCCAACTCTTTGCAACCCTATGGACTGCGGCATGCCAGGCTTCCCTGTCCATCACCAACTCCCAGAGCTTGCTCAAACTCATGTCCATCGAGTCAGGGATGCCATCCAACTATCTCATCCTCTGTTGTCCCCTTCTCCTCCTGCCTTCAATCAGGGTCTTTTCCAATGAGTCAGTTCTTCACATTAGGTGGCCAAAGTATTGGAGGTTTATATGTCAGGTACTGAGATTCATAACGAATAACATGGATACCTCTGCCTTCAGAACATACAATTTAATTGGACTTGAGGAGTGTATTTGATTTCCCAGGAGGCTCAGTGGTTAAGAATCCACTTGTTAATGCAGGAGACACAAGAGACATAGATTTGATCCCTCGGTTGGGAAGATCCCCCGGAGGAGTAAATGGCAACCCACTCCAGTATTCTTGCAAAGAGTTGGACATGACTGAGCAACTGAACACTCACAAACGTGGGGGACCATATCAGTCAAAGTTCAACCAGAGAAACAGAATCAGTAGGAGATACATTGTGAGATTTACTATAAGGAATTGGCTTATATGACTGTGGTGAACCTGAAATCTTCAGGACAGGCTATCAGGATGATTGGGGTGGAACTCTCAGGCACAAGCAGAAGCTGCTGTCCACAGGTAAAAATTCTCCTTCTTCTGGCAGCAGCAGTTCTGATCTTAGGGACTTTAACTGATTGAATCAGGCACATTCAGATTATTTAGTAAACTATTCCATACTTAATGTCAGCTGATTAGACCTGTAATCACCACTACAAAGTACCTTCACAGCAAGTGCTATGTAGTATATGATTCAATAACTGGGGACTGTAGCCCAGTCAAGCTGACACAAAAAACTGACCATCACAGGAAAGAACATGAAACAAACCATGCAAAAATATCACTATAAGATTCAGGAAGGAGAAGAAAATATTTCTATATTCCTTTGTCTAGCTGGAAGCTTAGAGATAAATTTAATGTTTAGTTTTGAAACTGAAATTTAAGAATTTAATGCAACCATTGAATTAATTGAGTGCCAAACTAGGTATCTTTGAAAAATAGCAATGACCTGACCCTTCTCTGGACCAATTAAATAAAAACTTCTGGAGATTAGTGCCTTGGAACTTATGCTTTGAAAATGTTCTGCCAGACAGATCTAATATACAGCTAGAGTTAAGAACAACTGCTCTAAAGAGATTGGATTTTTCTAGCTGTCCTGTTTTATATGTGTTCTGATATTGAAATGATCTTTTCATCAACTTCAGTTCAGTTCAGCTGCTCAGGTGTGTCTGACTCTTTGTGACCACATGGACTGCAGCATGCCAAGTTTCCCTGTCCATCACCAACTCTTGGAGCTTACTCAAATTCATGTCCATCCAGTCAGTGATGCCATCCAACCATCTCAACCTCTGTCGTCCCCTTCTCCTCCCGCCTTCAATCTTTCCCAGCATCAGGGTCTTTTCCAGTGAGTCAGTTCTTCACATCAGGTGGGCAAAGTATTAGAGTTTCAGCTTCAGCATCAGTCCTTCCAAAGAATATGCAGGACTGATTTCCTTTAGGATGGACTGGTTGGATCTCCTTGCAGTCCAAGGGACTCTCAAGAGTCTTCTCTAACACCACAGTTCAAAAGCATCAATTCTTCGGCACTCAGCTTTCTTGGTAGTCCAACTCTCACATCCATACATGACTACTGGAAAAACTATAGCTTTGACTAGACAGACCTTTATTGGCAAAGTAATGTCTCCGCTTCTTAATATGCTGTTTGGGTTTGTCATAGGTTTTCTTCCAAGGAGTTAGGGTCTTTTAATTTCATGGCTGCTGTTACCATCTGCAGTGATTTTGGAGCCCCTCAAAATAAAGTCTCTCACTGTTTCCATTGTTTCCCCATCTATTTGCCATGAAGTGATGGGACCAGATGCCATGATCTTTGTTTTCTGAATGTTGAGGTTTAAGCCAACTTTTTCACTCTCCTCTTTCACTTTCATCAAGGTGCTCCTTAGTTCTTCTTCATTTTCTGCCATAAGGGTGGTGTCATCTGCATATCTGAGGTTATTGATATTTCTCCTGGCAATCTTGATTCCAGCTTGTGCTTCATCCAGCCCAGAGTTTCTCATGATGTACTCTGCATATAAGTTAAATAAGCAAGGTGACAATATACAGCCTTAACATACTCCTTTCCTGACTTGGAACCAGTCCGTTTTTCCATGTCCAGTTCTAACTGTTGCTTCTTGACCTGCATACAGATTTCTCAGGAGGCACGTCAGGTGGTCTGGTTTTCCCACTGTTTTCAGAATGTTCCACAGTTTGTTGTGATCCACACAGTCAAAGGCTTTGGCATAGTCAATAAAGCAGAAATAGATGTTTTTCTGGAACTCTCTTGCTTTTTTGATGTTTCAACGGATGTTGAAAATTTGATCTCTGGTTCCTCTGCCTTCTCTAAATCCAGCTTGACAAGGTGAAAAGACAGCCCTCATATTGGGAGAAAATAATAGCAAATGAAGCAACAGACAAAGGATTAATCTCAAAAATATATAAGCAACTCCTGCAGCTCAATTCCAGAAAAATAAATGGCCCAATCAAAAATGGGTCAAAGAACTAAACAGACATTTCTCCAAAGAAGACATACAGATGGCTAACAAACACATGAAAAGATGCTCAACATCACTCATTATCAGAGAAATGCAAATCAGAACCACAATGAGGTACCATTACACACCACTCAGGATGGCTGCTATCCAAAAGTCTACAAGCAATAAATACTGGAGAAGGTGTGGAGAAAAGGGAACCCTCTTACACTGTTGGTGGGAATGCAAACTAGTACAGCTGCTATGGAGAACAGTGTGGAGATTCCTTAAAAAACTGGAAATAATCCTGGGCCATAAATCTAGTCTTGGAAAATTCAAAAAAATTGAAATCATTCCAGTCATCTTTTCTGACCACAGTGCAGTAAGATTAGATCTCAATTACAGGAAAAAAATTGTTAAAACTTCAAACATATGGAGGCTAAATAACACGCTTCTGAATAACCAACAAATCATAGAAGAAATCAAAAAAGAAATCAAAATATGTATAGAAATGAATGAAAATGAAAACACAACAACCCAAAACCTATGGGACACTGTAAAAGCAGTGCTAAGGGGAAGGTTCATAGCATTACAGGCTTACATCAAGAAACAAGAAAAAAGCCAAATAAATAACCTAACTCTACACCTAAAGCAATTAGAGAAGGAAGAAATGAAGAACCCCAGAGTTAGCAGAAGGAAAGAAATCTTAAAAATTAAGGCAGAAATAAATGCAATAGAAACTAAAGAGACCATAGCAAAAATTAACAAAGCTAAAAGCTGGTTTTTTGAAAAAATAAACAAAATTGACAAACCATTAGCAAGACTCATTAAGAAACAAAGAGAGAAGAACCAAATTAACAAAATTAGAAATGAAAATGGAGAGATCACAACAGACAACACTGAAATCCAAAGGATCATAAGAGACTACTACCAGCAGCTCTATGCCAATAAAATGGACAACTTGGATGAAATGGACAAATTCTTAGAAAAGTATAACTTTCCAAAACTGAACCAGGAAGAAATAGAAGATCTTAACAGACCCATCACAGGCAAGGAAATCGAAACTGTAATCAAAAATCTTCCAGCAAACAAAAGCCCAGGACCAGATGGCTTCACAGCTGAATTCTACCAAAAATTTAGAGAAGAGCTAACACCTACCTTACTCAAACTCTTCCAGAAAATTGCAGATGAAGGTAAGCTTCCAAACTCATTCTATGAGGCCACCATCACCCTAATTCCAAAACCAGACAAAGATGCCACAAAAAAAGAAAACTACAGGCCAATATCACTGATGAACATAGATGCAAAAATCCTTAACAAAATTCTAGCAAACAGAATCCAACAACATATTAAAAAAATCATACACCATGACCAAGTGGGCTTTATCCCAGGAATGCAAGGATTCTTCAATATCCGCAAATCAATCAATGTAATACACCACATTAACAAATTGAAAGATAAAAATCATATGATTATCTCAATAGATGCAGAGAAAGCCTTTGACAAAATTCAACATCCATTTATGATTAAAACTCTCCAGAAAGCAGGAATAGAAGGAACATACCTCAACATAATAAAAGCTATATATGACAAACCCACAGCAAGCATCACCCTCAATGGTGAAAAATTGAAAGCATTTCCCCTGAAATCAGGAACAAGACAAGGGTGCCCACTCTCACCACTACTGTTCAACATAGTGTTGGAAGTTTTGGCCACAGCAATCAGAGCAGAAAAAGAAGTAAAAGGAATCCAGATAGGAAAAGAAGAAGTAAAACTCTCACTGTTTGCAGATGACATGATCCTCTACATAGAAAACCCTAAAGACTCTACCAGAAAATTACTAGAACTAATCAATGAATATAGTAAAGTTGCAGGATATAAAATTAACACACAGAAATCCCTTGCATTCCTATATACTAACAATGAAAAAACAGAAAGAGAAATTAAGGAAACAATACCATTCACCATTGCAACAAAAAGAATAAAATACTTAGGAGTATATCTACCTAAAGAAACAAAAGACCTATACATAGAAAACTATAAAACACTGATCAAAGAAATCAAAGAGGACACAAACAGATGGAGAAACATACCGTGTTCATGGATTGGAAGAATCAATATTGTCAAAATGGCTATTCTACCCAAAGCAATCTATAGATTCAATGCAATCCCTATCAAGCTACCAACGGTATTTTTCACAGAACTAGACCAAAGAATTTCACAATTTGTATGGAAATACAAAAAACCTCGAATAGCCAAAGTAATCTTGAGAAAGAAGAATGGAACTGGAGGAATCAACCTGCCTGACTTCAGACTCTACTACAAAGCCACAGTCATCAAGACAGTGTGGTACTGGCACAAAGACAGAAATATAGACCAATGGAACAGAATAGAAAGCCCAGAGATAAATCCACGAACCTATGGACACCTTATCTTTGACAAAGGAGGCAAGGATATACAATGGAAAAAAGACAACCTCTTTAACAAGTGGTGCTGGGAAAACTGGTCAACCACTTGCAAAAGAATGAAACTAGAACACTTTCTAACACCATACACAAAAATAAACTCAAAATGGATTAAAGATCTAAATGTAAGACCAGAAACTATAAAACTCCTAGAGGAGAACATAGGCAAAACACTCTCCGACATAAATCACAGCAAGATCCTCTATGACCCACCTCCCAGAATATTGGAAATAAAAGCAAAACTAAACAAATGGGATCTAATGAAACTTAAAAGCTTTTGCACTACAAAAGAAACTATAAGTAAGGTGAAAAGACAGCCGTCAGATTGGGAGAAAATAATAGCAAATGAAGAAACAGACAAAGGATTAATCTCAAAAATATACAAGCAACTCCTGCAGCTCAATTCCAGAAAAATAAATGACCCAATCAAAAAGTGGGCCAAAGAACTAAACAGACATTTCTCCAAAGAAGACATACAGATGGCTAACAAACACATGAAAAGGTGCTCAACATCACTCATTATTAGAGAAATGCAAATCAAAACCACAATGAGGTACCATTACACACCAGTCAGGATGGCTGCTATCCAAAAGTCTACAAGCAATAAATGCTGGAGAGGCTGTGGAGAAAAGGGAACCCTCCTACACTGTTGGTGGGAATGCAAACTAGTACAGCCACTATGGAAAACAGTGTGGAGATTCCTTAAAAAACTGGAAATAGAACTGCCATATGACCCAGCAATACCACTTCTGGGCATACACACTGAGGAAACCAGATCTGAAAGAGACACATGCACCCCAATGTTCATCACAGCACTGTTTATAATAGCCAGGACATGGAAGCAACCTAGATGCCCATCAGCAGATGAATGGATAAGGAAGCTGTGGTACATATACACCATGGAATTTTACTCAGCCGTCAAAAGGAATTCATTTGAACCAGTCCTAATGAGATGGATGAAACTGGAGCCCCTTATACAGAGTGAAGTAAGCCAGAAAGATAAAGAACATTACAGCATACTAACACATATATATGGAATTTAGAAAGATGGTAACGATAACCCTATATGCAAAACAGAAAAAGAGACACAGAAATACAGAACAGACTTTTGAACTTTGTGGGAGAAGGTGAGGGTGGGATGTTTCAAAAGAACAGCATGTATACTATCTATGGTGAAACAGATCACCAGCCCAGGTGGGATGCATGAGACAAGTGCTCCGGCCTGGTGCACTGGGAAGACCCAGAGGAATCGGGTGGAGAGGGAGGTGGGAGGGGGGATCGGGATGGGGAATAAGTGTAAATCTATGGCTGATTCATATCAATGTATGACAAAACCCACTGAAATGTTGTGAAGTAATTAGCCTCCAACTAATAAAAAAATTAAAAAAAAAAAAACAAAAAAAAAAACTGGAAATAGAACTGCCACATGACCTAGCAATCCCACTTCTGGGCATACACACCAAGGAAACCAGATCTGAAAGAGACACATGCACTCCAATGTTCATCTCAGCACTGTTTATAGTAGCCAGGACATGGAAGCAACCTAGATGCCCATCAGCAGACGAATGGATAAGGAAGCTGTGGTACATATACACCATGGAATATTACTCAGCCATTAAAAAGAATTCATTTGAATCAGTTCTAATGAGATGGATGAAACTGGAGCCCATTATACAGAGTGAAGTAAACCAGAAAGATAAAGACCATTACAGTATACTAACACATATATATGGAATTTAGAAAGATGGTAATGATAACCCTAGATGCAAAACAGAAAAAGAGACACAGATGTACAGAACAGACTTTTGGACTCTGTGGGAGAAGGCGAGGGTGGGATGTTTCGAGAGAACAGCACCGAAACATGTATATTATCAAGGGTGAAACAGATCGCCAGCCCAGGTTGGATGCCTGAGACAAGTGCTCAGGGCTGGTGCACTGGGAAGACCCAGAGGGATCGGGTGGAGAGGGAGGTGGAAGGGTGATCGGGATGGGTAAATCCATGACTGATTCATGTCAATGTATGGCAAAAACCACTACAATATTGTAAAGTAATTAGCCTTCAACTAATAAAAATAAGTAGAAAAAAAAATCCAGCTTGAACATCTGGAAGTTCATGGTTCACGTGTTGCTGAAGCCTGGCTTGGAAAATTTTGAGCATTACTTTGCTAGTGTGTGAGATGAGTGCAATTGTGCGGTAGTTTGAACATTCTTTGGCATTGCCTTTCTTTGGGATTGGAATGAAAACTGACCTTTTCCAGTCCTGTGGCCTCTGCTGAGTTTTCCAAATTTGCTGGCATATTGAGTGCAGCACTTTCACAGCATCATCTTTTAGGATTTGAAAGAGCTCAACTGGAATTCTATCACCTCCACTAGCTTTGTTCGTAGTGATGCTTCCTAAGGTCCACTCGACTTTGCATTCCAGGATGTCTGGCTTTAGGTGAGTGATCACACCATCGTTATTATCTGGATCATGAAGATCTTATTTGTACAGTTCTTCTGTGTATTCTTGCCACCTCTTCTTAATATCTTCTGCTTCTGTTAGGTCCATACCACTTCTATCCTTTATTGTGCCCATCTTTGCATGAAATGTTCCCTTGGTATCTCTACTTTTCTTGAAGAGATCTCTAGTCTTTCTCATTCTATTGCTTTCCTCTATTTCTTTGCACTGATCACTGAGGAAGGCTTCTTATCTCTCTTTGCTATTCTTTGGAATTCTGCATTCAAATGGGTATATCTTTCCTTTTCTCCTTTGCCTTTAGTGTCTTTTCTTTTCTCAGCTATTTGTAAGGCCTCCTCAGACAACCATTTTGCCTTTTTGCATTTCTTTTTCTTGGGGATGGTCTTGATCACTGCCTCCTGCATAATGTCATGAACCTCCATCCATAGTTCTTCAGGCGCTCTGTCTATCAGATCTAATCCCTTGAATCTATTTCTTACTTCCTCTGTATAATCGTAAGGGTTTTGATTTAGGTCATACCTGAATGGTCTGGTGGTTTTCCTTACTTTCTTCAATTTCAGTCTAAATTTGGCAATAAGGAGTTCATGATCTGAGCCACAGTCAACTCCTGGTCTAGTTTTTGCTGACTGTATAGAGCTTCTCCATCTTTGGCTGCAAACAATATAATCAATCTGTGTTCGGTATTGACTATTTGGTGATGTCCATGTACACACAGACAAGAGTCTTCTCTTGTGTTGTTGGAAGAGGTTGTTTGCTATGACCAGTGCATTCTCTTGGCAAAACTCTTTTAGCCTTTGACCTGCTTTGTTTTGTACTCCAAGGCCAATATCGCCTGTTACTCCAGGTATCTCTTGACTTCCTACTTTTGCATTCCAGTCCCCTATAATGAAAAGGACATCTTTTTTGGGTGTTAATTCTAGAAGGTCTTGTATGTCTTCTTAGAACTGTTCAAATTCAGCTTCTTCAGCACTACTGGTTGGAGTATAGACTTGGATTACTGTGATATTGAATGGTTTGCCTTGGAAACAAACAGAGATCATTCTGTTGTTTTTGAGATTATATCCAAGTACTGCATTTTGGACTCTTTTGTTTACTATGATGGCTACTCCATTTCTTCTAAGGGATTCTTGCCCACAGTAGTAGATATAATGGTCATCTGAGTTAAATTCACCCATTCCAGTCCATTTTAGTTTGCTGATTCCTAGAATGTCAATGTTCACTCTTGCCATCTCCTGTCTGACCATCTTAGAAACTAAAAATACATATATTAGTAAGAAATAATTATTTTAGTTTTAAAAATTGGTTCTTCTTAAAGCCACTGAAATACTTGAAGTCACCTTCCGGGATAGTAAGTCTAATGAAGGCAAGTAGGTGGCTCAAACAATGAAGACTCTGCCTGCAATGCAGGAGACCCAGGTTTGATTCCTGCGTTTGGGAAGATCCCCTCGATATCGGCATGGCCACCCACTCCAGTATTCTTGTCTGATGAATTCCATGGACAGAGGTGGCTGGTAGGCTATGGTCCATGATATCACAAAGAGTGGGACATAACTGAGACATGAACATCAATGAGTGGGACATAAACATCACTTTTCGCTATCAATTAGAATTGATACCAGTATGCTCCAATTAAATAAAACCCCTAACTTCTCAGGAAGTTAAAAAAAGAGATTTATTTCTCACTTATTCAAGGTCTGCCATGAGTCTACGTGACTCTCCAGGGCAGTTGTTCCCTCCAGGTGGCTCATTAATAAGATCTAGTCAATTTGGTTTCATATCTCTGCATTGAGCCCAATAACTAGCTCATAGTAAGGACTTGTTAAATATTTGGAGAATTCACATACCACACATTCTTTGTTCTTTGATATGTGTGTGTATGTATGTTTGTGTGTGTGTGTAGTGGATTGAATCCTTCTCTGTGGACAGGTGTTTCTCAGCTCATTAGCTCTGCAAGTCTACTGCTCCATAGACTCGCAACTTCATATCTGTGGCCCTGAGACATTTGTGATCCCAACCACAATGATAGCACCCGTAAAGGAGAGTTCCCTTGATACCACAGACTACCACTGACCCTCACCTCCTCAGACCCAATAAAAAGACAAAGAGAGCTTTCAGATAGTACCCAATTAAAGAAGTCTGTTTGCAATGAACCTGGCTAAACTCTGTGGAGAATCAGTAATGCAGTTCCCTGGTCAGATTAATGTCACTATCCAGCACTGTCCCCAGCAGTTCCCCAATCTTCACAGCTCTGAAGAACAGAGGCTTCTCTGGGAAAGAGAAGCTAGCCCTAAGGTCAAGTCTTTTCTAGACCTGCAAGCTTCTCTCCGACCCAGTTCTGTGAGGTGCCACTTAATAGTATGTTTTGGGGACATCCCTGGTGCCCATAGACTAAGACTCTGTGTTCCCAGTGTGGGGGCCCACGTTCGATCCCTGGCTATGGAACTAGATCTTATATGCCATAACTAAAAGTCCTGCGTGCCACAACTAAGAGCTGACACAACCAAATAAATAAATATTTTAAAAAGTAGTCACCATGTTTTCATTTCAATAAGCCTTTATCTTACTAAACTGCCCATCCTGTATGGAAATGCTGGTGTTGAAGATATTTGTATATTCAACTGAGTATCTGTTATAAAAGGCAATTTTCCTAAGCCTACATGAACGATTTCCAATATAAAAAAGCAATCTTCTTTGATTTCAGTTTCATTAATTGAGGGCATTTTAAGAGGGTAATTTGAAAGTGTATTTTTCAGGTTTAAAATAGATCCCAATTTTAAACTTACCATGTTGATGCTGTATAATTATTTTTCAGGGATGCCCAGTGAGCACCAGCCTGTGGTACTGCGGAGGCAAATAAAATCACTCTTGTTCTAAGAAGATTTGTGAATTATGCTTTCACAAGTGATTATGAATAAATAAGTCTGAACAAGTTAGAGAGGGGATATAGAAGAAAATTATATTTATATTTTGGCCTTTATGTCATCTCTAAACAGCAAAACTTTTTGATAAATTATGCTTACCACTTTGCATCAAAAAGAATCTGAGAATGACCTACTTTGAGGATATGCAAGCGTCTTTTCACTTGGTTATTAAATAAGAAAAAAATTTATTAGTCAATTATCCCAAGTCTGTTTGCCTCAAATTTGAAATGGTGTGACCAAATAAGTCATTGCTCTTGGCCTGGTGCATCAGTTTTCTAAAACTGGAGTGAGGACTGGAGAACTTAACCTCCAATTGCTTTAAATTCTTATGCAATAGTGTTGTTGATTTTCTGAGCATCTCTTGGGCAAATATTCCAGATTTTCTAACATCACAATCCTAACTGGATAAAGCTGTGTTTGGGATTCAGATATATTTTTAAGTCATTGGTAATAAGCAAAGGAAAAATAAAGATATGTACATTTGTTTTTAAGTATATAATACGTGGCAAATAACTTGTAAAGGCTGTTGCTTTTCATCTTCACAGACTCCCTGAATTTAAGAAGGCAAGCAACTGGCCCTGAACAACCCCGCTTGTGATGACAGCAGGGATTTGAACCTGAAAAGGTCTGCTTAAAAATCTTGCACACTGTTTTGCATATAGGGTTATTGTTACCATCTTTCTAAATTCCATATATATGTGTTAGTATACTGTATTGGTCTTTATCTTTCTGCCTTACTTCACTCTGTATAATCCTATATGCAAAACAGAAAAAGAGACACAGATGTACAGAACAGACTTTTGGACTCTGTGGGAGAAGGCGAGGATGGGATGTTTCGAGAGAACAGCATCGAAACATGTACATTATCTAGGGTGAAACAGGTCACCAGCCCAGGTGGGATGCATGAGACAAGTGCTCGGGCCTGGTGTACTGGGAAGACCCAGAGGGATCGGGTGGAGAGGGAGGTGGGAGGGGGAATCGGGATGGGGAATACATGTAAATCCATGGCTGATTCATGTCAATGTGTGACAAAAACCACTACAATATTGTAAAGTAATTAGCCTCCAAGTAATAAAAATAAATGGGGAAAAAAAAATCTCTTTTGAGTAAAATAAATAAGAGGAAAGACTTTGTCATACTAAAAAAAAAAAAAAATCTTGCACACTTTCCAACATACCATACTGCCTCCACTATTTAAGAATTACCCCCTTATTAAAAGAAAATTATTTATTTGGCTGTGCTGGGTCTTAATTGCAAGATACCAGATCTTTAGTTGTGGCCTGAGGACCTTTAGTTGCTACATGTGGGATCTACTTTCTTAAAGAGGGATTGAAGCTGGGCCCCTGCATTGGGAGGGCAGAGTCTTAGCCACTGGACAAGGAAGTCCCTATCCCTTCATTTTGAAATTTAATATATATGGCCCCTAGATGCTAAAAAAGGCTTCATAGAGCCTTTATATGTGTGTGTGTATATACATATATATATATATATATATATGACCTTATGTATATCATAAGGTCAACATTCATAGTAATTAGTTGTAATTAAATAGTATCACCAACTCAATGGCTATGAATTTTAGCAAACTCCAGGAGATAGTGGAGGACAGAAGAGCCTGACGTGTTGCAATCCATGGGGTAGCAAAGAGTCGTACACAACTCAGTGACTAAACAACAAACAGTAGTTATTCAAACTCCACTGCATTTTTATATTCATTTGTATCCTGAATGACTCCCATTTAAAAGCTATCCTAATTATTTCTAGGAGTTCCTGTAAGTGTTTCTTGCCAGCTGAATTTACTCACAGTGTTTTGTTTTGGACTGCCTTGAATATGCCCCTGAACTTGAGGGGAACCATCCACTTAGCACATTTGCCTGTGTGTGTTAAGTCACATCAGTCGTGTCTGACTCTGTGACCCCATGGACTGCAGCCCGCCAGGCTCCTCTGTACATGGGATTCTCCAGGGGAGAATACTGGAGTGGGTTGCCATGCCCTCCTTGCAAATCTGCCTAGTGGGTACCAATTAATGAGGGCAAGTCACAGGTTGGCTTCCTCGAATTTCCAAAGATCTAATGATGATAAGCGACCTTCTGCTTATACCCCTATGCCTCATATAGTTCCTTGTGAAAACACTTCCTTCAACTTTTATCTGAAGACTCACTTACCACAGGGCATTGACGTCTGATCATGAGGAGCAGTGTGGAGGCAGATGTCATATTACTCTCTGTTCTCTTTCTCAGTCTAACTCATAAACTCACTTCTTGCAGATCATCTTTGCTGAAATAACAGTACTGCTGAGAGGCCCGCTGTAGCAGGTACTATCAGACATGCCCCAGTTTCTCCAATATCTATATATGTAATATATTACAAAGGAAAGGTTCAAACATGTTTGATTTTGAAAGTGAAAGTGAAAGTGAAGTCTCTCAGTCGTGTCCGACTCTTTGCGAACCCATGGACTGTAGCCTACCAGGCTCCTCAGTCCATGGAATTTTCTAGACAAGAGTACTGGAGTGGGTTGCCATTTCCTTCTCCAGGGGATCTTCCCAACCCAGGGATCAAACCCGGGTCTCCCACACTGCAGGCAGTCACTTTACCATCTGAGCCACCAGGGAAGTCTGTTTGATTTTGAGCAGCATATTATTTTAAAAAATATACTTGGAAAAAAAAATACATACTTGGGATATTCTATCATGAGTTTTAATCTTCCCAACTCACACTCAATATTCCTAGCCAGCTTTACACATGTATCTTTTTTTTTTTTTTGATTCAAATGTTAACATTTTCATCATCTGGGAGCTTGTTAAAATGTAGACTTCTAGTCCTCACCCTAGACCTACTGAAGCAGAATCTTCATTCCTGTTGACAATACCGCCATTTAACAAGGTACCAGGTGAACTGTGTGTGTCTTAAAATTTGAGAACACTGGTCTCTGTTACTCCGCCATTCCCTGAATTTAGGTAATGGTGAGTTGGGTAGTTAGGCCACACCACCACTGACATAAATAAATAAAAAGATCTGGATAAAATACAAAGTGAAGTTAAGGCAGTCTAGACTGAAAGACTTAGAGGTCAGACAGAGCAAGAAAAAAATTCTCACTCGAGGAAGGTTCACCATTATATGTCTAAAATTATTTATACAGTAGTTATCCAAACAGAATACACAGGTTGCTATAAAAAATATCAGATGTATAAGGAACCAGGATGACATGAATGAGAACCAACAAAACAATGGACAAGCCCAGTGTGACTTCAGATCTAGGAAGAGGAGTAAGGTGAATCCTCCTGTTACTTTACTTATAACAAGCAACCTAGAGGCACAACAAATTTTTACTGTTCTATAAAATCCTGTGGGTTAGGAATTTAGACAGTATGCAGCAGAGATGATTTGTCTCTGCTCCATGGTATGTGGTTCTTGGTCTGGGTGACCTGAAGGCTACACTCACTGGGATTGACAACCGGGTGTGTGCACTTGGTCTCTCCACCCTGGTAATTTTTGACTAGCCTGATTTTTTATTTGACAGCTAGATTCTCTCATAGTGAGTACTCAAGAGCATCAGGCAGAAACTGCTTGTCATTTAATTATCTAGCCTTATCAATCACATGGCATTGCTTTTACTAAGCACTTTTGTGTGAAAATGTCAGATCCATGCTCAGATTCAAGTACACAGGAAATAGACACTGCCCAATGGTTGTTTTGAAAAAAAATCACCTTATCAAATTACACAAAGCTGGATATAAACTAAGGACAACTCTTCTTAGAGTCATGAATTATTGCATTTACTTAAACAAAATTGGTCTGACATGGCCTTCAAGGTGCTTTATTGGACATCTATCATAATTGACTTATAAGGCTACTGCTTACCAGAAAAGAGATGCCCAGGCCTAAGTACATCTTGTTCCACAGAAAGATATCATGGGGATTCTTTAGAGAGATATTTAATCAATTGCTTGACCACTGGGCTTCTATAACAATTAAACTGTTTCTAAAAGACTGTCAGAATGATCCTGCCATATTTAGAAAGGAATGCATGCCAATAAACATCAGTTTAACATGTAATACCAAGAATCCATCTGTCCGTGCAGGAGATGCAAGAGATGTGTGTTCAATCCCTGAGTCAGGAAGATCCCCTGGAGAAGGAAATGGCAATCCACTCCAGTATTCTTGCCTGGGAAATCCCATGGACTGAGGAGCCTGGTGGGCTACAGTCCATGGGATCTCAAAAAGAGTCTGCCACAACTGAGCATGTGCACACACACACACACACACACACACACACTACAGATATTTAATGAACATGTTAGAAAAATGGAAAAATAAAAACAAATAAACAAGCCCATTTATCCTGATACATCTATTTAGTTAGACTTTAAGAGTCATTCAACCCTTGATTAACACTCTGGGCTCAGTTGTATGTCCACCCTGAATCAACCACTGGGGCCAACGAAACAGAAAGCAGTGATTGGATTAGCCTAGGTCCTGTGTCAACCCCTGGAGGCTTGGCAGATATTAGTTTCCCTTTAAGCAAGCAGATACAGGGATGGACATTAGGAGTCATTGGCATGGGAAAAATTGATGCTAGGAGATCCACTATCCATGATGGGAGAATGTATACTCCAAACAAACAGAAGAAACAGCTTGTGTAAGTTTCTCTACAATCACGTATTGCTTGTGGGTAATGGTAAGGAGCTGTGATGGCTAGAGTAAGTAGTACCTAATATCTCTGCCCAGAAAAACACAGGAACCAGGCTATAATTATGTCACACTGAAGGATGATTACATAATTGATTCATTATCAACTCTCTTTCAAAATAAAACAGAAATATGTATTTTCATGGAGCTGAGATATGAGACTTGGAAAATATAGGGAATAGGCAAGTATAAATGCAGAAATTTTACATAAAAGTTTCATTAAAAAAAAAAAACACTTATGTTCTCCAAGATCTTAGCAACTGTTCTTTAAGCTAAAGTTGACTACCCTCAATTACAGGTTCTATTCATGGGCTCATGAACTTGACACTTGAAAGCTTCCCCTGAGAATCATCTGTCAAAAGTATGCTTTGCCCAGCTGAAAGCTAGATTTATAAATACTTTAGCCTGTTTTAACTCTGTCTCAGCAGACTTATATGTCATTTACAAGCAGGCATCAATTGATGTGACCTTTCCAAAGGAGTCAAAGATTCAGGAATCACACTGACACTGTACCTTGGATAGTGCCTTTTACTTACAAAGCATACTTCCAAATGTAGTCATATTGAATATTTACAACTGTTTAATGAATGTATATATATTTGATCATTTTTATTAATATATTTATATTTTATTGGAGTATAATTGCTTTACAATATTGTGTTAATTTCTGCTGTACAACAACATGAATCACTTATATGTATACATATATTCTCTCCTTCTTGGACTTTCCTTCCTTCTCCCCCAGCGGCCCCCCACCCACCATCCCACCCATCTAGGTCATCACGGAGCCCCGAACTGAGCTCCCTGTGCTATAAAGCAGATTTCCATTAGCTATCTATTTTATACATAATAGTGCATTTATGCCAAACCTAATTTCCCAATTCATCCCACCCTCTCCATTCTCTGCCTGTGTTCACAAGTTTGTTCTCTACATTTGCATTTCTAATTCTGCCCTGGAACTAGGTTCATTTGTACAATTTTTCTAGATTCCACATACATGTGTTCGTATATGATATTTGTTTTTCTCTTTCTGATTTATTTCACTCTGTGTGACACAACATATGATCCAACAATCCCACTATTGGGCATATACTCTGAGAAAACCATAATTCAAAAAGATACATGTACCCCAGTGTTCATTACAGCACTATTTACAATAGTCAGGACATGGAAACAACCTAGATCTCCATTGACAGAAGAATGAATAAAGAAGATGTGGTATAAATACACAATGGAATATTGTGCAGCCATATAAAGGAATGAAATTGGGTTATTTGTAGGATGAATGTATGTTGATACTCATTTTACAGATGAATAAACTGAAGTTCAGAAAGGTTGGTGATTTTCCCAAAGATATACAGATAGTCAGTGGCAAATGAGTCTCAAGCCTAGACTCCCTTCTTCCAAATTCAGCATTCTTTTGGTGTCATTTTTTCCTATCATGAATAAAGCAGGCATTATTAGAAGCTTCTCCCTTATTAAAGTATGACTTGAATCACAGAGCATGTGTGTTTTAAACTATTCCACATAACTGGAATTATAGCAATAATTTGCCTATAATCAGCATACTAGGATAATATAAAATGCAAGTAACATACTTTAAGAATAGGCTTCCCAGGTGACACTAGTGGTAAAGAATTGCCCTGCCAACGCGGGAGACATAAGAGGTTCAGATTCTATCCCTGAGCTGAGGTGATCCCCTGGAAGAGGGTATGGCAACCCACTCCAGTATTCTTGCTTGGAGAATCCCATTGGATAGAGGAGCCTCGCAGGCTACAGTCCGTAGGGTCACATGGAGTCGGACACGACTGAAGAGACAGCACACATGCACACACTTTAAGAACAAATACACATAAAACACCATACTGCTTGGATGAAGTTGTGTTTTCAAGACCTTCCAAATTTTGGCTCCAACCACTTCCAAATCATAGTTTTCCATTCTCCCATCTGTATTGTTTGTATCCTGTATTGTCTTGGCTTTGATACCCATCCTATCACCTACTCTCTTCCTTTTGCTTAAAATTTTCTTCCCAACTTGTCTTCCATTTCTGCTTTTCCAAATCTGATTTGGGATTTGAGGCACAACCACATGGAACTTGAAAGTCTCTATTCCCCAGCTAACCCCTCAAGCTATCTCACTGTAATTCTATTCCTGTCCAACACCATCCCTCTGTCTCAATATGTGTGTGTGTGTGCTGATGGGAAAATCACAGCTCTCTGAAATCATCTTAGTCAGTTTGGGCGGTTGTACCAGAATCCCACAGCCTGTGGGACTTAAACAATAAACTTTTTTTCCGCACAATTCTGGAGGCTGTAAGCCTGATATCAAGGCACCAATTGATCTTGTGTCTGTTGAGGGAATGCTTCCTGTTTGCAGATGGCCATCTTCCTTCTGTATCCTCTTATGGTAGACAGAGAGAGAGAGATGACCTCTCCCACAGCTCTACTTATAAAGGGTACTAATACCATTTAGGAAAGATTCACCCTTGTGACCTAATTAGCTGCCAAAAGCTCTGCTTGCAAACACTATCTCATTGGGGATCAAGGCTTCAACATATGAATTTTGGGAGGACAAACATGCAACCTGTAGCATTTTGCCTCTGCTGCTGCTGCTGCTGCTAAGTCGCTTCAGTCATGTCCAACTCTGTGCGACCCCATAGACAGCAGCCCACCAGCCTCCCCCGTCCCTGGGATTCTCCAGGCAAGAATACTGGAGTGGGTTGCCATTTCCTTCTCCAGTGCATGAAAGTGAAAATGAAAGTGAAGTAGTCTCTAGCATCCCCCAATTTATGTTTGTGAAAAAGACATCTAATCCATCCCAAGAGACCCAGACATCTTAGTTCATTTCAAAAGCAACTTTAAAGTCTAAAGTCTCATCTAAATGCCACCTAAATCAGATATGAATGAGACTGGAGGTAAGATTCACCCTGAGGCAAAATTCCTCTCCAGCTGGGAATCTGTGAAACCAGACAAGTCAAATGGTTCTAAAACACAGTGGCAAATAGGATAGATATTTCTATTCCTGATGTGCTCAGTTGTGTCCGACTCTTTGCGACCCCATGGATTGTAGCCTGCTAGGCTCCTCTGCCCGTGTAATTTTTCAGGCAAGAATACTGGAGTGGGTTGCCATGATCTCCTCCAGGGGATTTTCCTGACCCAGGGATAGTACCCGCATTGTCAGGAGGATTCTTTACCTCTATCGCCACCTAGAGGTATGAAAAAGAAAGACGACACAATGGGTCCCAAGCAAACCCAGTACCTAACAAGACTATCAGTCCTGAATATTCATTGGAAGGACTGATGCTGAAGCTGAAACTCCAATAGTTTGGCCACCTCATGCGACGAACTGACTTATCTGAAAAGATCCAGATGCTGGGAAAGATTGAAGGCAGGAGAAGGGGATGACAGAGGATGAGATGGCTGGATGGCATCACCGACTCAATGGACATGAGTTTGAGTAAACTGTGGGAGTTGGTGATGGACAGGGAGGCCTGGTGTGCTGCAGTCCATGGGCTCGCAAAGAATTGGACACGACTGAGACACTGAACTGAACTGAACTGAACTGAACGAGGCTAACTCCATGAGCCGTTAAGGCTCAAGAATGGTCCTTTCTGGCTTGATGCTCTACCTTCTGGACTCAGTGGGCCACATCACCTGGGCCTCGCACTTAGGGAAGACTTGCACTTGGCTTAAGACTCTGTTGTTGCAATCTGGGAAAATCTTAACAATTTTCATTTTGCACTGAAGCTTGCAAATTCTGCAGCTTTTCCTGCTTCCTTGATTTTAATTATTCCAACAAGTTGGCATGGAAGGGAGGGAGAAGGAAAGAAACAGTTATCTCTTGTTTAACTGGCCAATTGTGAAATCCCCTGTCTCTTGGTTGGCACTGTTTCTCTGCCCAAAACTGATTTCTAGAAACAAGACAAGCAAGGCTTCACAGCTGTATTGCTCAAGCCACTTCCACTACCCTGCTTTGTTGTCAGCTGCATGCCTAGTGGGTCATCAACCTGTGCTCGCCTCTGTCTCGCCCTTGTGGGGAGGGTATTTTTGTTTCCCTTTCCTTGAAATCCCAGGAAGGGGCATCAAGATGAACCAAGATCAACCAGGAAAGTAGGCATTCTGATTTACTTACTTTTGATTGGCTGCCTGTTTGGACAGCCAACTTGACGATTTCATTTTCGCACAACTGAGTGGAGAAGAACATTCCAGAGAGAAGACCCAGCTCAGATGAGGGGGAAAGAGGAGCAGCTTTGGTGCAGATAAGATTCTTCCTATTCAGTGTCATGCGTTTGCCAAAGTTCATTGCAAGCGTAGGGGTAGGTGACTGTATTTGAACTATTCTGAATGGTGCACACCCATGGAATTGTCTATTAAATATTGGAAACCAGGGGCAAGAGGCTTGGATGGGGCAGGGAAGCGGGAGGGGGAGGGGTCATATGAGTGTGGGCCATGTGAAGGAAAAGTAAAACTGGAGTTACACTTGCATCTTCTGATTTTTTTATTTTTTTAATTTTATTTTAACCTCTTTGTTCTCTTCCTCTTTTTATTTTTTTAACTTTTAATTTTATATTGGAGTATAGCCAATTATTAACCATAGAGGAGGAAATGGAACCCACTCCTGTAGTCTTGCTTGAAAAAATCCCATGGAGAGAGGAGACTGGCAGGCTACAGTCCACGGGGTTGCAAAGAGCTGGACACCACTGAGCATCTGAACACACATAGCCGATAAACAGTGTTGTGAGTTTTAGGTGGACGGCAAAGGGACTCAGCCATACATATACATGCGTTCATTTTCCCTCAGACTCCCTTCCCTTCCAGGCTGCCACATAATATTGAGTAGAGTTCCCTGTGCTATACAATAGGTCCTTGTTGGTTATCCATTTGAAATATAGTAGTGTGTCCATGGCCTTCCCAAAGTCCCTACCTATCCCTTTCCCCAGTCTTTCCCTCTGACAACCATAAGTTCATTCTCTAAGTCTGTGAGTCTTTATCTTTTTTGTAAATAAATTTATTTATATAATTTCTTTTTAGATTCTGCATTTTAAGGGTGTCATATGATATTTCTTCTTGTCTGACTTACTTCATTCAGTATGACAGTCTCTAGGTCCATTCATGATGCTGCAAATGGCATTATTTCATTTGTTGTTATGGCTGAGCAATATTCCACTGTATATATGTACCACAGTTTCTTTTTTTTTTATTTTTTAGTAGTTGGAAGCTAATTACTTCACATCATTTCAGTGGGTTTTGTCACACATTGATATGAATCAGCCATGGATTTACATGTATTCCCCATCCCGATCCCCCCTCCCACCTCCCTCTCTACCCGATTCCTCTGGGTCTTCCCAGTACACCAGGCCCGAGCACTTGTCTCATGCATCCCACCTGGGCTGGTGATCTGTTTCACCATAGATAGTATACATGCTGTTCTTTCGAAACATCCCACCCTCACCTTCTCCCACAGAGTTCAAAAGTCTGTTCTGTACTTCTGGTACCACAGTTTCTTTATATATTATTCTGTTGATGGACATTTAAGCTGATTCCATATCTTGGCTATTGTAAACAGTGTTGCAATGAAAACTGGGGAGCCTGTATCCTTTCAGACCATATTTTTCTCCTGATATATACCTAGGAGTGGGATTGAAGGGTCATATGATAGCTTCTCTCCAGGGAAGATACCTTGGAGGAGGGCATGGTAACCCACTCCAGTATCCTTGCCTGGAGAATCCCCATGGACAGAGGAGCCTGGAGAGCTGAAGTCCACAGGGTGGCACAGAGTTGGATGTGACTGAAGTGACTTAGCGCATGTAGCACATGGTAATTTTATTTTTAGTTTTTAAAGGAATACTGAAACTGTTCTCAGTAGTGGCTCTACCAGTTTATAGTCCCACCAGCAGTGCAGAAGCATTCCCTTCTCTCCACACCTTCTCCAGCATTTATTGTTTGTGGATTTTTTGATGATGGCCATTCTGACTGGAGTCAATTACTTGTGTCTTCTATTCAGAGAAATATGTTCACCATGATCCAACAAGGCCTTCCAAAACACATGTATCCCATGGGGAGAGCAGATATTTGGGTTCCTGCTCCAAGAAGCGCATCACCAGTGGGGTGATATTAACAAGAGAAGCAATCATAGTCAGCAGGGAATTGTAGTTCAACTTCCAGATAAAACGAGAAACATCTGTCCTGCTTCCTTTTCTTCCCCCATTGCCTAGACCAAGATGGAACCAGAAAAGGTTGGGGAGGAAGAACAAAAAAACAGCAGACACTGTCCCTTTTCCAAATTCAAGCTCCTTAGGCTGAAGTCTAGCTGGTGCTTAGCAGAAGGAAATAAGAACTTTAAATCACACACCAGAGCCAGGCTACAAATTGGATTAGACTGGCTGGAGAGTTTAGTAATGAAAGAGAACAGAAACTATGGGATCTGCCCTAGATTTATCATAGGATGGCAAAAATATATTTGACAGAACACAGTTGGCCCAGTAGTTGAAGGAACTTAAAAATGCATCATGTTTTTTTTGCCTCATGTAATTCAGGTCATTTAATAAACCATTTACATTTGCAGTTTGGCTGCCAGAAGTAGCCAGAGAAATGCTTTCCTGTTCACTTTATATAGATAGAATCTTCTATATAATTTCTTCCCTTTGGCTTGGGAAATTTAGGTCCCAAATCTACTCCTGAACTGATAAGGATTCTAACAAGGGAAGACTGGCTCCAATGGGCTTAGTCTAACTTGCATCCATCCACGCTCTGGGATGGAATTAGTTTCTCCTACATTATATGGATTATGTGGAGGAACCTGAATTCCTGCACATCATCAGGTAAGAAGGAGAGAGATGCTGCTGACTAGGCCACCAAAACTCCCCACTGCGTGGAGCCACCATATGTGATAATCATCTGCCTCCATTTGGTGATGACCAAGTTGCCCTGGGCAGCGTTGACCAATTTCCTTTGGGCTGCTCCATGGCAAGGATCTCCTCCATTCCTCACAGTCAGCGGGAGTCACTCATGCCCAGATAAGGGAGAGCCAGGTAATTGCTGACCAAAGATCTGTGTGCTCTGGTCAGTTAATCATCCTCACTCTTCTCCCCATTGACTGGCCTTCAGAGCGGTTGTTCTAACTCCCAGATCCATCATGAGTCAGCCTTGGCATTTGTTTTCTTTGAAAACACTCTTCTTTTAATTTTTTTTCTTTTTTCTTACTATCTTCCAGAGTCAAGCTCTAAAAACAAAATTAAAAATTCATCTCCCGGTGTGTCTTTGTGATGTTCATTCTTCCCATGCTGAAACTTTGGCTGGCATTCACTTCCTCTCTGCTCCATAGAACAATTCTATTCTTTAGTTCACTAACTTATTTTGAATAGATGAACGGTATGGCATTATTGGTTGTGAATGTTTAATATAACATTTAAAAAAATGACCTATCACATAATATTTTAAAAACACTTCTGAAAGCATTATGAGAGGAGCCAAATACTTATTTCTTTTTTCTTTTTGATGATTTAAGAATAAAATTTTATTGTGATTTTAAAGTTTTGGGAAACCTCTTGTAACCTGGTGCTTATGCAGGTTGAGGACATCTTTACATTTTGCAGTTAAGTGAAGTGTTTATCTGGAGGGAGGTTATGTGAATGATCTAGAGGTACAGTCTCTTTGCATGGGGATATTCTAAATAAGGAGTCCCCAGTCCCAAGACCATGAACTGGAAATGGTCCCTGGTCTGTAAGGAAGTGGGCCACACAGCAGGAGGTGAGTGGCAGGTGACCAGGGGGAGCTCTGTCTGTATTTACAGCCACTCCCCATCACTTGCCTAAGCTCTGCCTCCTGTCAGAGCAGCAGTGACATTAGATTCTCACAATAGCGCGAACCCTACTGTGAACTATGCAAGTGAGGGGTCTAGGTTGCACACTCCTTATGAGAGTCATCGTGAAACCATCCCCAACCACCTCGTCTGTAGAAAATTATTTTCCACAAAACCAGTCCCTGGTGCCAAAAAAGGTTGGGGACCAAGGCTCTAAAGAATTAACCCAAACTTTTAGTCGCCATCTCCACTTTCCCAGCCTTAACTGCTGTCACTGTCAAATAAGTAACACAGAGTTCTGTTCATCTATTCTCTCTTTATTTGGGGAGCATGATGGTAGCTGAAAAAAGATGCAAGGAACCAGTAAGGATGATTTGTGGTTTGTGACTCTGCTTCTTTCCCTGTCTGCCTTGTATCTCCTTTGACCTGGCTCATTTCTCATTCCTCGAATTAATACTAATTTAAAAACTTTGCAGCAGAAGTTCAGAGCGCAGGCTCTGATCTGTCTGGGGGTAAATCCTGCTCTACCCGTTTCTAGGTCTGTGATTATAAGCAAGCTACTTCTTCTTACCATGTTCCAAATTCTTCAATAATGAAATGAACAATACTTTATTAATTCAGAGGGCTGTTGGGGAGATTAAATAGTAGAGTAGAATACTTCACATGTGTCTGGTACATGGATCAAATGCTCAGTAAATCTTTGTTGCCATTGTTATTTTTCTGATTATTCTTTGATTTAAGTTCCCTTTCACCCCTGAATCTCCACTTTCTCACCTGCAAAACTAGAGCCATAATTTTTTTTCCATACTCAGATGACTTATGTGGACCTGAACAAGGAGCACAGAGGGAGTGGTCATTAGTAAAGTGTTGGTGAATTAACACCAGGAAGCGTCATACCAGGGCTGTCCTCTGTTTTCAGGATCATCAGAAGTTGATGAGGCTCAAACTTCAGTTAGATGCTAGCAGATGTCACCATCTTCCAACTCAAGGGCTTGCCCAAACCTCCAATGCTGAGTATGGAAAATTAATTTTCTCCCAGAAAGAAACTCATTTATCTTTAAATGTTACTTATTCTTTAGCCAGAGGCATTCTGATGATGACAGTGTTGCCCTTGACATTCTAAAAGATGAGGTTCCATGCCTCAGACTGTTGTACTCAAGGAGCCATCAACCCACACGTTCCTGCAGGGCAAGGAAATGTACAACCTGATGGGGATGGGGCAGCAAGAGCTAGAGATAGTTCAGAAAATGTCAGGAGACAATGTATTGGGATCTTAGCTGGAAGTGGGAAAATATACAATCTGAGAAATGTGGGGGTGAGAGGAAAAACTGCCCAAAGAATAAGGATGTATTGGCTTCTTGCAGATTTCTGTTCTTTTTAAAAATTAAAGAAAATGTTTAAATTTTTATTGAAACATAATCGGGTTACAGTGTTTGGGTTGGGAAGATCCCCTGAAGGAGGAAATGGCAGCTCACTCCAGTATTCTTGCCTGGACAATCCCACGGACAGAGAAGCCTGGTGGGCTATTCTCCATAGGGTTGCAAAGAGTCGGACATGACTGAAGTGACTTAGCAAGCACAGTTTTGGGTGTACAGAAAAGTGATTAAGTTATATACATATGTATGTATATTATTTATTTTTAAATCAAATTAAATAATTTAATTTAATTAAAAAAATTTTTGGCCACACTGTACAACTTGTGGGATTTTAGTTCCCCAACCAGGGATCTAATCTTTGTTGTCAGTGGTGAGATAGCAGAGTCCCAACAACTGGACTGCCAGGAAATTCCCTATATATTCTTTTTTAGATTCTTTTCCATTATAGGTTATTACAAGATACTGAGTATAGTTCTCTGTGCTATGCAGCAGGACCTCGTGGCTTACCTATTTTATACATAGTAGTGTCTATATGTTTATTCCAAGCTCCTAATTTGTCTCCCCCCTTTTTTGGATTTCTTTCTCATTTAGGTCAATACAGAGCATTCAGTAGAGTTCTCTGTGCTCTAGTCAGCTCTCATTTGTCATCTATTTTATACATGGTATCGATAGTATATAAATGTCAATCCCGATCTCCCATTCATCCCACCCCTTCTCCCTTGGTGTCCACACATTTGAGAACACCAGACATTCTGCTAGGTTTCTTTTCTTGGCTTTCTTTCTTGTGAGTTGAATACTAGTTGTGTTCTGGGCCTAAGGAGGCCTGTGATGGAATATTGAGAAATGTTTAGTCAGATACTAATGGGCTGTTATGGGCTTCCCAGGTCTTCCACATTGCAGATGGATTCTTTACCAGCTGAGCCACAAGGGAAGCCCAAGAATACTCTTCCCAACCCTGGAATCAGACCAGGGTCTCCTGCATTGCAGGCAGATTCTTTACCAACTGAGCTATCAGGGAAGCCCTAATGAAGGGCTTTCTAAGTGGTGCTAATGGTAGAGAACCTGCCTGTCAATGGAGGAGACATGAGAGATGTAGGTTCGATCCTTGTGTTGGGAAGATCCACTAGAGGAGAGCATGGAAACCCACTCCAGTATTCTTGCCTGGAGAATCCCATGGACAGAGGAGCCTGATGGGCTAGAGCCCACTGGGTCACAAAGAGTCAGACTGGACTTAGCACTCACTCAGATGAAAGAAGAACAGATTCTCATGGCATGATTGGGGGAATAGCATCAGGCCCTCAATCCCTAGGAGTTGAGGAGAAACTAGAAGCTCTTGGAGTTGAAGGAAACCTCTTTAGGAACCATGAATTATTTTCCTGAGACACTGAATTCCACACAAGTTCTTTGTTCCTTATATTGGTATCATCTTTACATTTACCTTTCTCTCTACCAAATAGCAACTTGTAGAATGTTCTAGTTGGAAGTGTTCTGATATATTGTCTTATCTGCATCCTTTATATGTTATGCTAAAAAACAAAACAAAATGTTTCAGAAACATTTAGTCCTATGCTGGAGGGCACATACAGCTGGGATTTAAGTTACTGATTTTTCTACTGTATCTTTGCACTTAAATTTTAGAAGGAGATTCTGATGTCAAACATGAGAAAAGAAGGAAATAAGTGAATTAATCTGATGAAGCTTTATTAGCTATTTCTACGTGTTTCACAAAAAGCCAGTATGTGGTCTACTGTCTTTTTCACTAAAAATGTTGCTAGGTGCAAAATAACTGTCCTATTGTCTGAAACAGTAGGCAAGAGTAACCTTCACAAATGGAACATGTGACAATGGAGAAGAATCCAGTGCACTGGAACCTAGAGGCTCTCCTGGTATCATCCATCTTTATTCTATCTTAACAAATGGCAGTTTGATTTCTTCTGCTTTCCTCTGAAAGAAGGAAAACAGGGCTTGCTCCTACTTTATCTGTGCCACATGCTACTGTTTGTGACATGATAAGAGAGAAAAATGTTGCTTCTGTATAAGTATTTGGGCCAGGTGTTCAGCCCAGACACAACACAATCTGTTGTGAAACAATCTTTGCACCTGGGTTTTGCAGGGCTCAGAGCATCATGGTAGAATCTGGAGTCCTTGCTACATTTTGGACCAGAAACAGGCAGAGCAAAGCGTAAAGTAGCAGATGGGAGAGAATTCAACAATGCAGAGGGAATCTCCCAAAGGCAAACAAATAATTGTTGATGTCAACTACAAATTGACACTTGCCATCTCCCCCTACAAGGACTAAATCATGTGCTGTTGCAGTTGATTTTCAACACCCCCTGAAAGGAGTTCGGGTTGGAGAGCAGAAAAGAGGCACTACTGTGTTTTGGGAAAGACTGGCATAACAAGTCTTCAGATATGGTTAGGAGCTGATTTTATGAGCTCAATTCTTATAGCTCTTCATATACAGAAAAGCACTGAAATCATGGTGACAACTGCTCCTTGTGACTAGCAGAAATTTGCAAAAATATGTGCTTGATTGCATGCACCAAAATCACATATAATACTGACCTTTCCTTCTGCTTCTTTGGAGCAGTTTCTCAGAGGTATTTGAGGAGCTATCTGCAGGCTATAGTCCTCATTTTGCCCCCAAATAAAACTTGACTCCCAACTTTCACATGCATTTTTTAAAGTCAACATTGATAAGTTTTAATGAAAGGCTGTTTTTAAGGACAAAAGCAGAAAAAAGGGGAAGGCGATATGAAACTGAAAAGAAGTGAAACCGGATATGGGGCTTTGCAAGGGTATTTTTAAGGGGATTATTTCAGGAAAAGAAAAACTTAGGTGGTCAAAAGATTCTTACATCAGTAACAGTGGATTAGCATTTTGTTCATTTGTTTGAGCACAGAAAATCTTCACTGATAGGAAGGGAGGATCAAATGATTCTTCCCCTTGTCCATCTTGTTCAGACTGAATCTGCACCCAACTGGCCTCTAAGTCTTGCTGATAATGTCCTGGATATCACTTAAATTCATCCCAGTACCATGAAGACATTCTCCTTTCTGTGACTGAATGTTCTAATGCAACTAAAATAAAAGGCAAATATTTTTAGAAAGTTTCACTTACATAAGTAAAAAAGTAATTTTATACAAAGTCTTGAGACATTGAATACGATAGGTCTCTGAAAAACTAAGGAGAACTTTAGAGTAAAGTTGTGTTTCTCAAATTAATGGTTGACCATCACTAGATGTAAACCAAAGCCTCAATTATCCAAGGTCCATTAGCTTTATCAGTTCAATTCAACAACTACCATGGACAAGGCATTGTGCTAGAGATGATGAGCAAGTCCATACATGAGTTAAAGATGGCTCCATCCTCAAGAAGCTTACAGTGATGGAGACATAGACATTCAACTTATGCTAGAAGGCAGACTGAGATGGTTAACCTAGAAAGCCTTGGTACTCACACATACACACCTCTTCCTAAAAGAGGTCAGATTTCAGGTCTTGCCCTTGACTGGTTCCTAGGAGCTGAGCTCTGAGCCTTGGATCCATGGAAGCCCCTGTGTTCACAAAGACCATCCAAATTTCCTTTCTTGGTCTCATAAATCATTAGCTGAACTATTTGTACCCACTGGTCAACTAGAGGAATATACTTGTTAACCAAACTTTAGTTAAGTTTCTTGACTTTCTCCAGGCTCCTTAACTCTGACCCATCCTTGTTGGCCGGATCCAGTATATAGTGTCTCCTTAAAGAACCCCTCCTCAGAATAGACCGAGCCCAGGATAAAACAAATCAAAACCACAATGAAGTACCATTACACACCAGTTAGGATGGCTGCCATCCAAAAGTCTACAAGCAATAAATGCTGGAGAGGGTGTGGAGAAAAGGGAACCCTCTTACACTGTTGGTAGGAATGCAAACTAGTACAGCCACTATGGAGAACAGTGTGGAGATTTCTTAAAAAACTGGAAATAGAACTGCCATATGACCCAGCAATCCCACTTCTGGGCATACACACCGAGGAAACCAGATCTGAAAGAGACACGTGCACCCCAGTGTTCACTGCAGCACTGTTTATAATAGCCAGGACATGGAAGCAACCTAGATGCCCATCAGCAGATGAATGGATAAGGAAGCTGTGGTACATATACACCATGGAATATTACTCAGCCATTAAAAAGAATGCATCTGAATCAGTTCTAATGAGATGGATGAAACTGGAGCCCATTATACAGAGTGAAGTAAGCCAGAAAGATAAAGACCATTACAGTATATTAACACATATATATGGAATTTAGAAAGATGGTAACGATAACCCTATATGCAAGACAGAAAAAGAGACACAGATGTACAGAACAGAGTTTTGGACTCTGTGGGAGAAGGCGAGGGTGGGATGTTTTGAGAGATCAGCACTGAAACATGTATATTATCTAGGGTGAAACAGATCATCAGTCCAGGTTGTATGCATGAGACAAGTGCTAGGGCCTGGTGCACTGGGAAGACCCAGAGGGATCGGGTGGACAGGGAGGTGGGAGGGGGGAACAGGATGGGGTACACATGTAAATCCATGGCTGATTCAGGTCAATGTATGACAAAACCCACTACAATATTGTAAAGTAATTAGCCTCCAACTAATAAAAATAAATGGAAAAACAAAACAAAACAAAACAAACAAACAAAAAAAACATTCTCTGATCTACTGCCCTATCATGACACCTGCAGTGTCTCATCTCATTCTCCATACCTGGCTCTTTCTACTCCTTTTCTCTCTGAAATAAAACCTCTTTTTTGGCCCAGAACACTTGTAGATCTCACAGTTGGAGCTTTCTTATTTTGCAATAGAAATAGTCCCCATTCCTTCCCATTGTCCCCTTGTTGTAGTAATCCTTTCAAATAAAGTCACTCCTTACTAATGCCTAGAGTTTATTTTATTTGACATTGTCCTCTGGCTGATGGAGAATTCTCTACATAAGCATATCCAAGCCTTTTTATTAGTGAATAAAATAAAATGCTCAGGTATCTCAATATGTTCTTTCTATAAATCTAATAATTTTTGAGATTGAATATGTTTTTATTTATGTGGGCTGGTGTTCATGGAGAGTGTTTTTTTCCAAACATAATTAACCTATGGAAAAAGAAAATGTTTTGTTTCATTAGTCTAAATATTTGAATAGTCAGCACACACACACATGCTGTCTCATACATAAATTAACCTCAATGAAATAATTTTGATTGTAAGAGATACATCATAAATTTTTTACCAAATATGGCTTTGCAGTTGGAAAACATCAGACTGTAATTAAAATATTGATACAACTGTCTAGCTATTTCTACACAATCTTTCCAGTTTTCATACAGGTATTAGGAAAACAGATCTCATTTTAAAAAATGTTAGATCTTATTTCATTTACTCAAATTATAAAAATCGCACATGCTCTCAGCCAGAAGTATGGTACAGTGGTTAAGATTTGCAGTCAGACTGCCTGTGTTCAAATTCTTCATAGCTGTGGGAGCTGGAAAAAATGAGCTCACCTCTTTAAGTCTTATTAGACCCCACTTTTGCCCCTCATTGTTTTAAGCATTGTACAGATCATTTAGGTTCTCTATATTTCAGCTTTCCACTTTTGGAAAATCATCATAAAAATTGCAACTAACAAAGTTGTTGAGAACAGTAGATATATTATCCTTATTTTTAATTACCTGAATAATTTTTTTTTCTTTTGCTATATATCTTGCGTCACAATAAATTCTAATGAGTTCAAAGAACACCAGTCCATTTATCTCTAAGACGAGACATTTACCTCTAGCTTACTTGCTTCTAGGTTGGTTTATTCCCAGGTCTAGAGATGTCTGGTTGCCTGGTGCCTCTCTCGTCACCGAGACTTACTGTAAAGGCCACAGCCCAGTCAGTCCTGGGAGGGTGTGGCGAAAATGAAAAGTGAAAGTGAAAGTCACTCAGTCTTGTCCAACTCTTTGTGACCCCGTGGACTAGACAGCCCATGGCATTCTCCAGGCCAGAACACTGGAGTGGGTAGCCTTTCCCTTCTCCAGGGGATTTTCCCAATGCCTGTTTTTCAGGTTCCTACTGGGGTTCTCCAGACTAGGGGCTATACAGGGCCCTCCTTTATGCTAATGCCTCCTAGAGCCTCAGGCTCTGCCTTTTCAAGGCATTATTTACACCAAAGATCTTCAACCAATGGTGATTTTACCTCCCAGGATCTACTTTTTTGGTTGTCATAACTGGGAGGAGATAGTCACTGACATCTATAGATAGAAGTCGGGAAAGGGGTCACTACTAAACATCCGACAACATGAAGGGCAGTATCCCCGCCCCCCAACAAAGAACTATCCAGCCTTGCCTGACAGTGGTGCTAAGATAGAGAAGTGCAGATTTATGTAAATACCATTGATCCCAACAATTTTGTCAAAGAACAGCTGCTTATTTAAATACTGAACGTGGGACAGTGATGTTGTATCAGGGATAAATCAACCTTCATCCAATCACACTGTGACTACTTTTCCTATGAGGCACTTTAGGTCTGGGAGAAAAAAATGATCAACCAGTTGGCAACAAAAATTTATTGATTAGTTTGCAACTTTAGGTACAACATATATTTCATCACATGGTTATAATTCAGTATTTGTGCTTTGTAGGATAAGTAAACATTCATTCGAGCACAACAAAAGTCTACACACAATATTACAATCTTCTGGGGTTGTTTAAAAAATAAACATATCCTTTTCCATTTAGTATCGCAAAGACTTTCACTTTGAGAGGGTGGATAAATGTTCAAGTTTGGTATTTGTATAATACATCAATTAAACATATAACCCAAATTTGGACTATTTTTCTATAATAAATGCCTAATGAGTCCTGGAAAGGATTCTGGGGGTGGGTGGTAGGGAGGATGACTTCCAATAAAGTTTTTTTGACATTTCAAGAAATGTCAATTTCTTGTCAATGTGGATGACACAGAAAGCCAGCATCAATGGCGTGGGACTTTGTTCACATTTAAAATTACTTGACAATCTTAAAAATAGTGTAAAAGCATAGTATTTCAGGAAATCTTTAATAAACACTTTCTTTGATCAAGAAAATAAAAGCCAGTCTAGCTCATTTAGCTGAAGGGGGAAAAGACCTATTAGGAAGTTAAATCCCTTTATTTTTCAAAAAAGTAAATCTCTGTTTTTAAAATACTTCAATGTGACACTATTTTCTTTTTCCCAAATTAAATGCCAGTATTCTTAAATTAGTAAGTATATAATCCTAACTGGATATGTCAAACCCTGCATTCATTATAAATGTCATCTGACTAACAGGTCTGCCATACCGGCACCAATATGTTTATAATGAAATCATAGGGCTCAAATGTCAATATACAACTTGAAACAATAATCTCTTCATATTTTATGAACCTCTAAGGCTAACTTGATATATTATTTATGATAATCTCTTCATAATTTACAATAAAAATGAAAGTTTATATTTTATATAATTTAATATACAAGCAGATTTTCTCTCCAAAGACTCTCCTTAGCAGGAAAGCTTTCCCATAGTGTAAGTTCTGTAACCATGTCACTCATGTAATAAACAGATGGAAATAAGACAATCTTCCACCTTTCTCTCAGCTGAACACCAAGAGTCTTTTGATTAGCTGGGAACTCAGACATTGTTGGGGAGATATGAAATATTTATCAGTGGGCTAGAGTGAACAAATTAAATCACCTCTATAGGCAATGCTGATATATCCTTTCATTTCTGTTAACATCCACTGATAATGGTCTATAACTGAAAAGCTTTTATATCAAAATTTTGGAAATTTCTCACCCATATCTTAAATATTTACCTGGGCTGATAGACCCTTTAATCTGCCCAAAAAAGTAAAATAAAGTTTATAGTAGAGTTTATAAAATGATTTTGACCAGTGATGTTTCCAGTTGATTCATATAATTGGAGATATTACATGAAATTTTATGTTATTAAACATATGCAATTGCAACTCTCCTGGAGTCTAGGCCTAGTCCTAAGTTTTCCATTTGGCCCATTACAATTTCTGTTTCTCCAGCCATTCTAACACAAGCTCTTTTAAAGTCACCTACAGGTTGTGTTGATTTGTACAGACCTATATTTTGTTTTCCCTCAGATTTATTCCATGTGCAGCAGACTTGAGGAGCAGATTTTTTCCTAGCTCTGTTAACGTGATGTGATGTTTTGAGAAAGTTTAGAGCATTTAGAGCAAACCACTGTAATCTAAGCTGGAAAGAAGGAAAGGGATACTCTGCAGGAAACTGCTGCCTTATCCCAGTTCCAAGAGCCAGTCAAAGAGACTCGGGGTCCCATCCCTCCGCTCCTCGTGTATCTTGCAGTATTGAACCACTGCATGGAAGATATCCCCCACCTTCCAGGACTTCTGATGGACCAGCCGCACGACATCTAGAAACTAGAGGAAAGCACAGAGTTAGGACTCATATATAGCAGATGATCCTCAAAGTCATCTCATTCAACCACTCTACCAAAGCCAATGGCTCTCCAGGCTGTTTTTGAATACCTCTAGTGACAGGGAACTATATTTCAGGACAGTCTATTTTTTTTGTAGACAGTCCAGATTATTAGAGGGTTCTTTCAAGTGAACTGGGATTTTCCTCACAGCAGTTGCCATCCACCAATTTTGAGAGTCTACATGGAATTCTTTCAACATCTTACCTCTTTGGTATTTGAAGAGTTCCCTCAGATCCACTTTTCTCTGGGTTAGACTCTCTCTAACGGGTCTGTATGGCATGGTTCCCAGTGCCTTCTATCAGTGGCATACACAATCTTTCATGGGATGTACCATTTAGGCCAAATAAATTGTGTGAAAATTTTGGGTGCTGGTGAAGACTCTTGAGAGTCCCTTGGACTGCAAGGAGATCAAACCAGTGAATCCTAAAGGAAATCAACTCTGAATATTCATTGGAAGGACTGATGTTGAAGCGCCAGTACAATACTTTGGCCACCTGATGTGAAGAGCCAACTCATTGGAAAAGACCCTGATGCTGGGAAAGACTGAGGACAGGAGGAGAAGGGGGCGACAGAGGATGAGATGGTTAGGTATCATCATTGACTTAGTGAATATGAATGTGAGCAAACTCCAGGAGAAAGTGAATGAAAGGAAAGCCTAGTGTGCTGCAGTCCGTGGGCCCGCAGAGTCGGGCATGACTTTAGCAACTGAACAACAAACTTTTGGGTAGTTTTACTTACTGGTTCCTCATTCCACTTTGAAAAGTTCCCTCCTCCTTCATCAAGTTTCAAAAGACACTGTCTTTTCATTGGAACAGTAAAAGGAAAGATTGAGGAAACATCCTGACTCATCACCTGGCTAATGGTATCAGTTTCAATTGGCCACAACTTAGAAAGCATCTGAATGTAGGTTGAGTTGGAGCACTGGAAGATGGGAAAATCATTACAGATGGTCCCCTTCATGAAACTGTGGCCTAAAGCTCAGCATGAAGTCCTCTCAAACTCCTTAGTCAGATATGTATAAAGAAAAGTAACAACTATTAAGAGCCAAAACCTGCAGGAAGTACCTTTCAAGCATGTAATCTCATTTAATTCCATCAACAACCCTGCAAATCAGGCATTTGAAGATGAAAAATTGTGGGTTTGTGAGATGAAAAGTTGGCAGTAAGATGGTCTTCTTTTTTTAACTTGGATCATTTTAAGAGTCTTTATCAAATTTGTTACAATATTGCTTCTGTTGTCTACATTTTGTCTTTTTGATCACAAGGTATGTGGGATCTTATCCCCTTGACCAGAGATGGAACCCACATCCCCTGCACTGGAGTGTGAAGTCTTAATCACTGAACCACCAGGGAAGTCCCAGGATGCATGGTCTTCTGACACTGCAGCCCAAAGCTCTTTATTTATTTATTTATTTTTTCAGTGGGTTTTGTCATACATTGACATGAATCAGCCATAGATTTACACGTATTCCCCATCCCGATCCCCCCTCCCACCTCCCTCTCCACCCGATTCCTCTGGGTCTTCCCAGTGCACCAGACCCGAGCACTTGTCTCATGCATCCCACCTGGGCTGGTGACCTGTTTCACCATAGATAATATACATGCTGTTCTTTCGCAACATCCCACCCTCACCTTCTCCCGCAGAGTTCAAAAGTCTGTTCTGTACTTCTGTGTCTCTTTTTCTGTTTTGCATATAGGGTTGTCATTACCATCTTTCTAAATTCCATATATATGTGTTAGTATGCTGTAATGTTCTTTATCTTTCTGGCTTACCCAAAGCTCTTTTTGCTACAGTACCCCATGCCTTTTGCTGGAAGGAGAATATGCTAAGTCACTACAGTCGTGTTCAACTCTTTGCGACCCCATGGACTGTAGCCTGCCAGGCTCCTCTCTCCATGGGATTTTCCAAGCAAGAAAACTGGAGTGGGTTGCCATTTCCTTCTCCAAGGTAGGACAATAAGACATTAATATTTATTTGGAACACTGGGATAAAGGAAAGGCTGGGACTCTAGCGTCGTTTATTAAGGAAGAAAAATCTATTTCTTAAAAAGATGAGAGATGTGGTTTAGTTACTATTTCTTCAATGTTTACTTTTAGAATTTCTTTGCCCTGCTCATTTCACATTTGCTCAGACTTTGAAGATGAGCCAGAAATTGGAATGCTAATTTTTTCTGATCCTCCCCCGCCCCCTTCAGTTTGAATTTGCTAATTCATTTCAATTACTGAGAAGTTGTTTCCCAGCGAGCTCCTATTAAATTATGTTTCTTCTTCCAGCTGCTGTGACAGCACCAGCTACTGCAGTTACAGAAATCAGTGTTTTATTGTACTCATTCGCTTTGTGTTGGCTTAATCAGAATAAAGCAGTTTTCTAGGCTGGAAAATAAAATGCTTAACTTTTAATACATGGAAACATAAACATTATCTCAAAGAGTTTTGGGAAGATGCAAAAAGGGAGACCAATGGGAAGTTGATGGCAACAGGATAATAGACGGTAATCTCCCTGGGAAAGGACACCATCTGAACTACCTCTCACTTTTTTTTTTTTTTGGTTTTACCAGGTCTTTGTTGCTGCATGTGGGCTTTCTCTAGTTGAATCGAGCAGGGGCTACTCTGTTGCAGTGAGAGGGCTTGTCATTGCAGTAGCTTCTCTTGTTGGGGATCACGGGCTCTAGAGAAACAGACTCAGTAGGTATGGTGCACCAACTTAGTTGCTCTGCAATCTGAGGGATCTTCCTAGACCAGGGATCAAACCCATGTTCCCTGCATTGGCAGGCAGATTCTTAGCCACTGAAAGTTAACCAGGGAAGTCCTTAATCACTTAATATTGGTAACATCTTATGGAAAAAACATGAATGAACTGTTTGGCCAACCCAATATCTTGTGCCTGTACCTACTAGGGACTCAATAAATATTTGCAGAAGGTGGAACATCCAAATGTGGGTCAAATATATCAAATGCATTCAAAATGATCAATAAGACTTCCTGAAATACGGAGTGACATCCAGAATCACTGAAGCTGAACCTTGTCTAAATATTCATTCTTGAGTTTTACATATTTACATTTACACCATTAAAAAATTACCAGGCACATCTTGGGGCTGCCTCCTCAATAATTTCCTACTGATAGGATGCTCCAAAAAATGAGTTGAGGCTGAGAATCTAAGCAAAGGCAGAGCCTGAACTGGTGCCATAGTAGTGTGTGCAAAGAGCAAAGTCAGAGATGGTCATGGGGCAGGTGTTTGATCACCTGTGACCGGGAGTGGGCATGCACGGTGGAGGTGGGGTGCCCAGGACCCCTCTTCACTGGTCACTACAACAGCCCTGGAAGGTTATCTCCAATCAGCTCCATCAGTCTCAGTGACAGAATTTCAGACTGTTAGTTGTCCGGTATCCCTCACAATTCTGTTGAGCTTTCTGTCTGTCCGACTTCTGAAATTTTAGAGAACTTAATCCTTTAGGTTAAGACTTTGCTCAGAACACAAATACCGTCAGAAAGAGGAACACTCTAGGTGATTATTAGTAATTTATGGAGCTGCATAAAAATAATTTTGTGGGCTGTTACTTGTATCTTGGTGTGTATGAAAAATCCCAGGCATGCATGTTTTTCCTTTGGACTAGGTGGCAAAAACATGTGGCCTCAAGAAAACGGGGAGAAAGGCTAGGATGTCTTTACATGATTTTGTTAATCAGACTTATCCAGCTCTTACTGGAGAAAGGTGCTCCCAGTGCAGAAGGTTTGAACATCAAGTTTCTGAGGTCTCACTGAGAGAGGCTCGTATTAATAATTCATTGACTTCTCTTCAAGATTTTCCTCCAGGGTCATCAGTGGTCTTAGACCAGACTTATCCCGTGAGGGTGTTTCCTCTTCTTTAGCATGTTTTATAAAGATGCAGTATAAAGTACACAGAAATATAAACTTAGTCTCAGCTCTTTTTTTTTCTTTCTGTACACTCTAGTTTCCTAGGCCACCATCTTATTCCCAACTTTAATCTCTGAGTCATTGCTCTGGGAGAAAATGAAAATTACAGAGCAGATGTCAGTATTGGTTAAACTCTTCCCAGAAGGCTGTCTGCTTCAGACCTTTCTGGAAGGTGTTAGCTACTTTCCAATATTAGCTACTTTCCATCTATTTTGGGCCTGCTGAAGCAGGGTCTCCCACTGTGGTCTGTGATGATGACCACAGGATGTTGTGAACTGACCCCAAATTGTCAAAATGTCCTACCAACTAGGCTACTCTATCAGTAGTTTGTGAAATGGCTACATGCTAGAATCTGTCTCATGACTTCTAAGGTCAAGTTGATATCCCAATAAATTGGAGAAGGAAATGGCAACCCACTCCAGTATTCCCTCCTGGAAAATCCCCATGGACAGAGGAGCCTGGTGAGCTACAGTCCAAGGGGTCGCAAAGAATTAGACACGACTGAGCGGCTAAGCACATCCCAATAAAGCAATTTTTAAAAATTATCTGGTCCCACTAAATATAGCATGCTTTTAGTCTGTGATGGCTTCATCTCAGACATTAAGACCTTGAAACATCGGTGGGGTTGATGAGTAGGGAAAGTCTTATACTTTCCTTTCTTTCTTTATTCAAAAAAAATTCTATTTTTTTTTTTTTTGGTTTATTTTTATTAGTTGGAGGCTAATTACTTTACAATATTGTAGTGGTTTCTGCCATACATTGACATGAATCATCCATGGATTTACATGTGTTCCCCATCCTGTACCCCCCTCCCACCTCCCTCCCCATCCCATTCCTCTGGGTCATCCCAGTGCACCAGCCCTGAGCATTTGTCTCATGCATCCAACCTAGACAAAAATGAAGCTAAGATTATAAATAAACCAGAAAAGGACACTTCTAGTTCATTACTACAGTCTTTAAAAACTGCATTCTATTTAGCAGCTGTCCCTATATCTTTCACTGTGTCTGTCCATGCTATGGACTCAGTAATTTCATAATCAGCTTTAGGATGTCAGGGATCTGAGTTTTTCTTTCCAACGTACTGACAAATAAAAATAAAAAATTTTCATTTTCTATCATTTCACAATTAATAACAATTAAGTTCCCTTCCTATGTATCATAGTTGCCACTTCCTTGAACAAATGTTTCATTTTAGGAAGCTAGAAGAATTTACATCCTGTGATGGTATGTTGTAGACCTATCACATGATAGGTACCTTTTATATTCCCAGGTGCATTTACTCAATTAGATTACTTGTTTATAAAGTCATATGGTGGGATCTATGGGTTGTTGTTGTTTAGGTGCTAAGTTGTGTCTGACTCTTGGTGACCCCATGAACTGTAGCCCCTCAGGCTCATTTGTCCATGGGATTTTCCAGGCAGAAGTACTGAAGTGGGTTGCCATTTCCTTCTCCAGGAGATTTTCCCGATCCAGGGATCAAAAGGAATCTATGAGAGTTGTTGCAAATTGTTTAGATTTTTTTTTGGAAACACTCAATGTGGATTTCTGAAAGCAGCTACCTTCTTTTGTTCCAAGGTAGTCCATTTCATTAGGCACAAGTGAGCTGGCCTTTATACTGCTCCTGCAACTGTGGCCTGTAGGAGTCGAGATTCTCAGTCTTGACTGTACCCCAGGACTCCCCAGGGATCTTGAGAAAACCCCAAAGCCTGGTTCATCCCAAGAGAAGAGTTTGATTTAATTGGCTCGAGCACTGGGCCATAAAAGCATCCCCGGGGATGGGGCTCCCAGGATGGAATTCATGCCCTTCTGAGAAGATGAAGATATACCAGAGGTGGCTCTCTGCCATGTGATGGCACAGAAATGAAGCTGTCCCTCATCAAGAAATGCACCTGCTGGCACTTTGATCTCAGACTTTTCTAGCCTCCAGAACTCTAAGAAATAAATGTCTTCTGTTCAAGCCACTGTCTATATTATTTTATTAGAGCAGCTTAAGCTAAGACAACATTTAACTCTTTATTTTTCCTTTGTCAGGTACTGTTTTCAAAACAGAAACTTTAAGTGTAGTATTTTGGGGAAAGTTAAGTTAACAGCAAATGCCATCAATATATTCTCTCTCATTCTCTTTCCTCTACTTTGCTTGTGGAGAAGAGTAAGACATTAAAGGAGAAGCAAATCTTCTTCTGACACCCACTTTCTTAGGAAGGCAGGTGTACATCTGTTTCCTCTTAGGACATTCTGTTCTATGCACTGCCCTCAAGAGAAGGATGTAATTCTCCAAATGAGCTTAATGATGAGGAAGGCAACTGATTACTATGAGGCCAGTCATCAGCTCATTCTGGCTCCCCGATTATTGAATTTAAACAGAAGTAAAAGAGCTGGAGAACAATAATGCATTGCCTCCACAAAGCAGGACAATTAGTTAATTGATATCTTTTTTTAAAAAAATGGCTGTCATGATTTTTCCCCTCCATGAATTAAGTAGATTAAGTTTAAAAGATGTCAAGGTCATTGTGAATTAAATTTATAAACTGTATTTTAGATTTTCAAGTGCTATGATTCTCAGCAATCTTTCCTTTGGAATTTAGCATACTTAAAAAGCCACCTCAAATCCTGCTTCAAATATTTCTAAGGAAGTGTTAGTTTCTCAGTCATGCCTGACTCTTTGCGACCCCATGGACTGTAGCCCTCCAGGCTCCTCTGTCCATGGGATTCTCCAGGCAAGAATACTGCAGTGGGTTTCCATGCTCTTCTCCAGGGGGTCTTCCCAATCCACGGATGGAACTCACATCTCTTAATGTTTCTTGCATTGACAGATAGGTTCTTTACTACTAGAGCCACCTGGAAAGCCCATTTCTTATGAAAGGGAATCTCAAACTTTAGTGTTCATCAGAACCATCATACTTGAACAAATATGTTAAAAATGCATATCTCTAGGCCCCACTCTTAGAAAGGGAGCTTCAAGAAGGGGCCTAAGATGTGAGTTGTAAATTAGCATCCCAGGTGACTCTTTGCATTTGGCTCATGTTTGCAGGGCATAAAGTACTGTTTCAGTGTGTTTCTCATTTTTCCTTATTCAGAATAAGCTCCCATTACATTTCAAGTTTGGTCTTTACAAGCTGAGCCTCCTTTGGTTTACCTTCTCCCTGCCCGGGGCCCTTCCTAAGCTGGAATATGAACTCCCAGAGGGTAAAATACCTTGCCTCTTTTGTTCCCTGTGTCCCCAGACCCTAGAACAATGTTGGCATGTTGTACATATTTGATAAACTTTTGATGAGTGTCCTGAATGTATGGTGTTCAAGTACACCTAGCATTTTAATAATTAGATGGAACACTAAAAGAGAAAGCCTGAGAATAAAGGTGTCATTTACTGGAGAGGAGTGACAGTGCATTGGGCACCCAGAATGTTTGGAATTTATCTTTTGAATTGAAATAAGACTGAAGGTAGTTATAAGCTGATATTAGGTGTCCTTCCACTCCAAGGCCAAGTTCACAGGCAGTGGTGGGACAGATTAAATGCTTTTGTATTCGATCATGACATCTCCCGGAACTTGCTCAAACTCATGTCCATTGAGTTGGTGATGCCATCCAACCATCTCATCCTCTGTCATCCCCTTCTCCTCCTGCCTTCAATCTTTCCCAGCATCAGGGTCTTTTCCAATGAGTCGGCTCTTAGCATCAGGTGGACAAAGTACTGGTGTTTCAGCTTCAGCATCAGTCCTTCCAATGAATATTCAGGACTAATTTCCTTTAGGATTGACTGGTTTGATTTTCTTGCAGTCCAAGGGACTCTCAAGAGTCTTCTCCAATACCACAATTCAAAAGCATCAATTCTTCAGTGCTCAGCTTTCTTTATGGTCTAACCCTCACACCCATACATGACTATTGGAAAAACCATAGCTTTGACTAGACGGACTTTTGTTGGCAAAGTAATGTCTCTGCTTTTTAATACTCTGCCTTGGTTTGTCAAAGATTTTATTCCAAGGAGAAAGTGTCTTTTAATATCATGGCTGCAGTCACCATCTGCAGTGATTTTGGAGCACAAGAAAATAAAGTCTCTTGCTGTTTCCACTGTTTCCCCATCTACTTGCCAGGAAGTGATGGGACCAGATGCCATGATTTTAATTTTTTGAATGTTAAGTTTTTAGCCGGAGTTTTCACTCTCCACTTTCACCTTCATCAAAAGACTTTTTAGTTCTTTGCTTTCTGCCATAATGGTGGTGTCATCTGCATATCTGAGGTTTTTGATATTTCTCCCAGCAATTTTGATTCTGGCTTGTGCTTCATCCAGCCTGCCATTACTCATGATGGCATTATAAGTTAAATAAGCAGGTGACAATAAAAAGTCCTGACATACTCCTTTCCCAATTTGGAATCAGTTTGTTGTTTCATTTCCGGTTCTAACTGTTGCTTCTTGATCTGCATACAGGTTTCTCAGGAGGCAGGTAAGGTGGTCTGGTATTCCCATCTCTTTAAGAACTTTCCACAGTTCCACAGAACTTTCCACAGTTGTGATCCACACAGTCAAAGGTTTTAGTGTAGTCAATGAAGCAGAAGTAGATGTTTTTCTGGAATTCTCTTGCTTTCTCTATGATCCAACTGATGTTGACAATTTGATCTCTGGTTTCTCTGCCTTTTCTAAATCCAGCTTGAACATCTGGAAGTTCACAGTTCATGTATTGCTGAAGCCTGGCTTGGAGAATTTTGAGCATTACTTCTAGCATGTGAGGTAAGTGCAATTGTGTGGTGTTTGAACATTCTTTGGCATTACCCTTGTTTGGGATTGGAATGAAAAATGACCTTTTTCAGTCCTGTGGCCACTGCTGAGTTTTCCAAATTTGCTGACATATTGAGTGCAGCACTTTAACAGCATCATCTTTTGGGATTTGAAATAACTCAGCTGGAATTCCATCACCTCCACTAGCTATGTTCATAGTGATGCTTCCTAACGTCCACTTGACTTTTCACTTCAGGATGTCTGGCTCTAGGTGAGTGATCACACCATCGTGGTTATCTGGGTCATGAAGATCTTTTTTGTATAGTTCTTCTGTGTATTCTTGCCACCTCTTCTTAATATCTTCTGCTTCTGTTAGATCCACGCCATTTCTGCCCTTTACTGTGCCCATCTCTGCATGAAATATTCCCTTGGTATCTCTAATTTTCTTGAAGAGATCTCTAGTCATTCTCATTCTATTGTTTTCCTCTATTTTTTTGCACTGATCACTGAGGAAGGTTTTCTTATCTCTCCTTGCTGTTCTTTGGAACTCTGCATTCAGATGGGAATATCTTTCCTTTTCTCCTTTGCCTTTCGCTTGCTGAACTTAACAGAGACACTTCTTTCACCTTCTCCAAGCTGATGAGGAGCTAATGAGACACTGATGCTTTTCAAGTGACACAGCTTCCTTGGTGGGAAGCACTGGTCTCTCTTCCACACCACTTGAAAATGGCCACTTAACTTCCTGACTAAGTAAAAAACAGTCAGAATGAGGCCTCCAAATAAAAGACAGGATATCAAAATTCTACATAAGGGTTTGCTTTATTTCACCAGTTCTGTCACAGACCTGGGTACAGGCAGTGAGTGCCCTTTTATGGAGAAGCCATTACCTGTGGAGAATTTTAACTGACTCAGAAACAGAAGATGATTCAGTCCCTAAAATTATATTACTTAGAAATAAGTCCCTTGAGGTGATGCTAAATAGGAGTGAAACATCATTTAATGTATCTTGACATACTAATGGAACATTTATTTTTATAGAAAAATTGTTATGAGTAAAGACAGGTATCCCCTTTGATAACTGAAAATCACTGGGGAGAAACAAATATCATGTCAAAGCATTATTTACATAATTAAGGTGTTAGTGACATATTCCTTGTCCTTTCATCTAAACAAAAATTTATTAGATGCATATTCACATAGAGTGTTACACTGTTTCTTCAAAATGGTGGACTGTATAAAAATCAATGGGACATGAATTTGAGCAAACTCCGGGAGATAGTAGAAGACAGAGCCTAGCATGCTGCACTCCATGGGGTGCCAAAGAGCTGGACAGACAGCAACTCAACAACAACATAAAAATCTGTTTCATTAAGAAATTGTCTAAAATACACCATGCAATGCTTTTATTCAGGAAGAGGCTAGGGATAAAACTGGAAACTAACCTGCCTTTCATTTTTCCAGGAAACCAAGAACTCTGGGTAAAAAATGTCTTTGTTCTCCTCCCCATGGCAGGGGGTCTTGGGATTGTGTGAGGCAGGAGGGAGGGGGCAAAACTGAAGCATTCTATCACCGTGCCCTGTGCCCTGGCTGGCTGGATGGTAAGGGGGAGGAGAATTTATAGTGAAGCACTATCGTGAACCACTCATCACCTTGAAAATAAAGGTGTGCCAAGTATGGGGCAGTATCTAGATTTAGAGAAGAGAGAACTGTAGGCAGTCCTAGGCATAAAGAGAAACACGAATCATTGGCTAGAAAGAGAAGCCGAAGTGGATGAGTCTATGGAAGATAAACAAAGTCTTCTCAATTTTTCCAGTAGCCAAGCCCATTGGCTGGGGAGGCAGAGACAGAGAGAAAGAGAGAGAGAGATGCTCTTCTAACTACCGTGTACCTAAGCCGAAGCCAGAGAGTAAAGGGCCTCTCATTTCAGGATGTTTCAAGATGCTAGATTTTGGCAATAAGAATTAAAATGCAGTTACATCTTTAAGAAAATCTAGATTGTAACTCCAAGGCAATTTAACTTGAGAGAGATACACTATCGAGAAGTATCTGTAGAGACAGTGCAGTTCTAGGACTAGGCTCAGCCATCACTATCTGAGGACTCTCACGGACCAACCTCTTTGAGTCCTCACTTGTTCATCAGTATAAAAGGAGTGATAATATCCATTCTGCTCTTCTCACAGGGTTGTTGAGAAACAAGTATAATGAGTATGTGGAAATACTTTATGACAATAAGACATTAAAGAAATGCACAGTGGTAGTGATAGGCAGTATCCTAAATTAGCTCCCCAAATTTTCTGCCCTAATCCTCAGTACCATGAATAGGATGAGATAATTAATGCCCTTATTAGGGCATATCTTAAATGGAAAAAGGGATTCTTCAGTTACTTTTGAGGCAATCAATAGGGAGACTATCTGGTGAACTTAATCTGTATAATTCAATTGAATGAACCCATTAAAAGCAGAGTTTTCTCTGGCTAGTGGCAGAAGAAGTAATGGAAACTAATGGCATGAGGGTACAAAACGACCACCTGACAAGAAACTGCACAGCTTCCAGAAGCTGAGAGTGGACTTCAGCAAGGAAATGGGACTTCAGTCCTACAACCTCAAGGAACGGGTCAGGACAACAACCCTAACAAGTGTGGAAGCTTATTTCTTTCTGTGGCTTCCAGATAAGTGCCACGCCAGGCTGACAAGTTGATTTCTGCCTTGTAAGTCCCTCAGTAGAGAGAATGGAATTCACCCAAACTTCTAACAACAGACCTGGGTTTTGCTGTTTTAAGTTAGTAAATTTGTAACACAGAAATAGAAAACCAATATAGTAACATTATTTTTAATTATTTTAAAAGTATATTTTTAAATTATGGAAATTGAGCTTGAAAACGTTGGTGTGCATGATCAATAGTTCAGTCATATTCAGTTCTCTGTGACGCCCTGGACCATAGTCTGCCAGGCTTCTCTGTCCAGGCAAGAATACTGGACTGGGTTGCCATTTGCTTCTCCAGGGGACCTTCCTGACCCAGGGGTGGAACCCGTATCTCTTGCATCTCCTGAATTCTTTACTACTGAGATAGGCAGATTCTTTACTACTGAGCCACCTGGGAAGCCATTGGTAGTTGAATTCTTGCTTTCCTTAATAACTGATATTCTACAATAGCAAGTGATTGGTCTTAGAGAAAAGGAGTTAGAGTGACCATTGCTATTGATTTTGATATTGGCCAAAGATCTATTCCTTAGCTTTATATTTTTGGTAGGTGGAGAATAATAACGAGAAAATCCACCCAATGCAAATCTGTTCCATAGAGAATTAAAAATGCCTTCCCTTCAACACCATGCCAGTTTGTTTTAATTATCAGTCTCACTTTGGTCTCTAGTATATATCAAATCTCTGCTTCTCTACTTTTAATTTAAATGAACATAGGAAGAGGTCAATTCAAGAGGAAGGAAACACACCTAAAGATAATAGACTCTGAAAATATCCCGTCTCCTCAATTTACTTTCTCATCATCCTCAACTAGTGGAAACAAACTGGCAGTCAAAGAGTTGTCATGATTACATTTATGTAGGTGGAAGGCTTCAAAGTTCTAATCAAAATTCTAAGGTGAAAAGTCAAGAACGAAAAATTCAAATGGGCCAACTGGACATTTACTCAGTTTTAAGCAGGGATTAAAAACACAGAGCCTTATGACATCCAGACAGGGGGCAAGGTACCTTTTCGATTCTGTTTTCTTGAGATTTCTTAAAGTAGATGGTGGGAATACCAAGTTCAGACGCAGCTATCCACTGCAGAGTAGCTCGCAGCTCAGCGTCAGGACACTCTGGCTCCAGGTCAAAGTTGATCACCAGCAGGCTCCCCTGGCGGCCGGCTGTTCCCACTGGTGTTCCAGAGGCACGTGCTGAACACAGACACAACCGCCTTACTACGCTTTCCACGGGAAGATCAGAGGCAAATTGCGTCTCAAAATTATGGGAAAGTGGCTTACCCTCAATAGTTTCTGACTGTCCTTTAAGAATCTCCTTTTCTTCTACCAATTCACTTTGGGAGAAAACAATAGTATACGGTTGGTAATGTATAGGAAGAACAAGCTGTAAATGGAAGATGAAGTGATGGGTCTTATTGATATAAAAGCTCTTGAAATACATTTATGGTTTTTGTGGAATAAACAAATACTAGAGAAGTACTAACATGACTATTACATCGGACTACTGGGTCTGAAATAATCTCGCTCCTAAAAAATGGCCAGATAAACTGCATGGTTTTAGTTGAGATGACTGGTGTGGGAGACTCTGAGAGATGCAATCTTCAATTCTTTTCAACCTCCCTTCTACAAACCCTCACAGGTTTGAATAGTCAAGAAAATATTTAGTAGGTAACTAGATCCGACTGGAGGATTTATCTTTCTTCTGCATTTTGTTTGTCATTTAAAGGATCTTGTATTTCCATCTCAAGACTGATTATTTTTCTATACCATAGCAACATAAATTTGCATTTTAGTCTGGGAAACTATTTTTCTACATATATCTGGTTCTTTGACCTGAGATGAGGAAAAACACAACCACAAACTTTAGAACTTGAGTTGTACAACAAAATATCTCAATTAGTTGAAATTTTTCTTTTTTTTTCTTTTTATTGGGAAATGCTAACAGGCTGGGTGTTGTTTAGAACTAGAGACTCATAACCGAAGTGAGTTCAGTTCAGTTGCTCAGTTGTGTCTGACTCTGAAAACCGAAGTAAGGATCTCATTAGATATAGGTATGTTGAATATCTGGGGTATTTTCATTATAATGAGTACTTATTAGGGAGCCTTGCAAATGTTTGGAAGATTTAGTAAATGATTTTAAAATTAGAGCATATGTTCCAACAGCTGAAAGCAAGGGGCCATCTTGGGAAACTCATCATTGTCCCATGTTTTTGTCCTGCTTAGAAATCAAACTGCAGGTGCTCTTAAAAATGTGTCTCTATGGGGGAGGATTCTTCCTTATATTCTCCGTTACTGCTAAAATCTGGCTAATAAATTCCATTGCATTCCTAATGTCCAGAGAAAGTACAATTGTTTTTTCACGAACACCTATTTGTTTGTGGAAGAATGGCCAATTTTCCAAAAGGTCTATATTTTTCGGTAGATCTCTATCCAAGGAACATAAGTGAAATGACCTACTAGATACAGTTTCTGCTGTTATGAAGCTGCAGGATGCTAATAGGGGTAGTAGGGATGGTCTTGGTTCTCTCTTTCTGTATTCTGTGGGGTCCTAGATTCATACTGGGGAGAAAGATGGACAACTAAACAAACGATGTCCAAACGAAAAAAATAAATTTACCCCAAAGTAGTTTTGTTTGCTTTGTCTCCTTTCGAAAACAAAACAGACCCAAGATAATGTTTATGTTCATCTCTACCTGCGAATTATGGCTGTGTAGCACAATAAAGGATGCACTGCAACTTTTAATCACTGAGAAATATTCCCACAGGCAGGATACTGATTAAATAGTGAAATAAAAGTGCTTTCGCTACGGATAATAATAAAAAAAAAATAGAACGGGGAGAAGCTTTAGCCCTATATCTCATTTTCATTTTTCTGAAATTTCAGAAGTCTCCAAATAATGTCATAATGGTAAAAAATAGGTTTTGGTTCATTTAATTTTCCAGAACAATCACAAATTCTAGATGAAGTCCTGACCTCATGTTGCTCTCCCTTTATATATTTTATGCCTTACTTATTGTACTTTTTTCCCTTGGTATTTTGGAAAGGCCGCATAATGTGGGGAGCAGATGATGTATCTCCATCATAGTGCCATTTGGTATTGGACTCATTAATGGCAATAATCCCAGGTGTCTACAAGGAAAGGAAAAGCCTCTCACACTATATTCTATTGAACAATAGTCTTTGCTGGTTGGTATAGTACAATTTAAATGGATTTTTGCTTCTCTGTATCCATCTAGGTAAAATGACATATATGTCTGAATATATGGATAAGCTTTATCCAAAACGATTATCGTATAAGGGATAGACTTGAAATATAGAAAGCGGTTGATGGCAGGGTGAGGCTACAGCACGCCTGAGTTCTTACTTCAGTGACATGAAACCACACGTCTCTGGGAACCTTGGTAGGACAGACATGATGAAGCCAGTGGTCGGGCACAACCTGAATGATCAAAATGGATTGCCAGATGGAATCAGAGTAGCGGTCTCACAATCACTGCATCTCAGTGGCTACTTACTTAATCATGGGAGAAGATGGCATGCTTTCCTGATAAATGTCCAGGTCCATAATGCCAAGACTGCTAGTGGCACTACTGTTGCCATTGCTGACAAAGCAAAAGTTTACATATTAATGCCAGTCTCCGCCACCTGGCCACAATGCCGACACTGCTGTTCCACCAAAGGTCCTTCCTTCGATCCCTGGGAGAATACTGCTTTGTGTCTAGGACCCCTAAATTGACGCTTATTTCTGACCAAATCAGGGGAAAACACAATAAAAGACTCTTTTGACTCACCACCATCATCCTCATCATCAGTATTTTGTAATTTCTGCAGTGAGCTCAGACCTGCTGGTTCACACCTGGTGGGTGGCAATCAGCATAACCCCTTTCTTCCCCATTCTAGTGACAGTGAGGATGTTTATCCCTCAGCAACAGGCTTCTTGGGTATATCTCCAGAGACTAAGATACTTCTGAGAATGCTGGCTTGGGGGAGATCTTCCTGCTTCTTGGTTTTTGATAGAAACCAGTACGGTTTTCCCTTTGCCATTCAGGGGATTTTTCTCAGGCACATTCCATAGGATATCCACTTGTCTCATTTTTTTTTTTTTCCTATGGGGCTACAGAATTTCTAAGTACAAAGTTGGGCAATGTCAAAGTTTTATAGCCCCTTTATCTTAAAATCTTTGAGAAGGAGCCACACCTGATACTTCTGTGTTGTAGAGAAGGAAGAATTACATATTGTATCATTTTTGTAGGTTGCACAATCAACATACGGTCCAGTTACTAGCCTGGAATTTATTTACTGAAATACAGAAGACTTGAGCCCATTTTTAGGTTCTGTCTGTACTTGCACAATGGAATGTATCCAATTTCACCAAATTCATCATGTGTCCTCACACCTTCTCTAATTTCCAATGACTTCTCTTGCAAGTAAGGTTTTCTAAGGATGTGTGCTGGAGTGTTGTGTGACGGAACGATCTTCCCTCTGGAGTTCTATGAATAAACAACTGAACCCCCTCATTTCAAATTCTTGTCTTGGGTTTCACGTGGGGGTACTGAATGTACTCACTCATTGAAATTTGATGACTCAAACCTAACGCTGGAGGTAATTAACAGTATAAACTTATCTTAAACCCAAAGATTCAAATTCTCTTTGCTTTTTATCGCTATACTGCAACATTTCCACCAGTGCTTGAAATTTTCGATAAATCATTTAACACTGTGACATTTTCTAAGTCTAAACAGACTGAACTGCAGGAAAAAAAGAAAAACCTTTCCGGGGGCATACACTCAGATGCAACTGAAGCCACTTTCCAATTGGCCTTTCTGAAAAGTCCTTAGACGTGCTGGCCGGGTATCAAATAAGATTTGGGGTAGAAATGTGAAGATTTTTTTCATTTTCACCTCACAGAGGACTAGTTTTTAGTCTATGTCTCCTGAGTGGCTTAGGTTCTCCCAAATCTAATCTCTCTAAGCTCCTGTCTAGCTTTCTAGAGCAAAAATACAGAGGGCAGGGCAGAGAAAGGGAGGAATAGTCAGTCCTAAAAACACAACACAGTGTGAAAACACTTGCCTCATGTAAACCCAGCCTCTCTTGCATCTGAAATACAAATGAACCAAAAAGAAAGTACCAAACACGCCAGCTATAATAGCAACTCATTAAAACAAAAAACAAAAAACAAGCCTCACAGTTGTCACATCATTGAATGCACGCGCTGGAGCCTGCAGAGAAGGGCACACGGATGACTCTCAACCTTGGTCGAGCTAATTGAAATTGTAACTGGATATTAAGAGCTCTCAGCACAAATCATGACAGGCAGGCACTTGGTCCTAGCAGGAGCTTTCCTTTTTGCTCTATTAGGGATCCTTTGAAGAGAATGATTTCAAATGCATTTCTGGAATCTGCGCTGAGACTCATTTCCCTGGGAAGTCAATTAAAGAGCAGGTACCTCATGGATCTCTCACTGAGCTGCAGGAAGCTGCTCGTGTCGTCTGGGTTGTCCTCCTCGTTGACAAGCTGGGACCAGCTGTCCATGCTCTCCCCACTGCTGCCGGGAGGGCTGGAGAACTCATCCAGGGCTCTGCCTTCTTTTGAGACTTCAGCCTCTGGTACATCTCTGGCATCAAGGGTTTCACTGTAGATGGTAAGACATTACTAAGAGTGTAGGCATAAGACTGAACTTTTCCGGGGAACCTCACTGTCCCTAGTGTATACACCATATATTATTAAGAGTTTGTATATGTTTGGGGTAGAGCTGTGGACATACTAAATATTCTGTAAATGAATGTGTGTGTCAAGTTGCTTAGTCGTGTCCAACTCTATTGCAACCCCAGGGACTGTAGCCTGCCAGGCTCCTCTGTCCATGGGATTTCCCAGAAAGAATACTAGGGCGGGTTGTCATACCCTCCTCCAGTGGGTCTTCCCGACCTAGGAACTGAACATGGGTCTCTGGCACTGCACGTTCTTTACTTTCTGAGCCACCAGGGAAGCCATAAATGAATATGTTACTGTTAAAACTGCCTAGCTCATAATTAGATGCATACTCTCAATTTAGGGAGCCTTACCTGTTAAGCCCCAAGTGGAAAGATCTGGATAACTACAGTATGGAGATGTGGCAGGGTCTATCACACACACTCTAGGCAAAAGAGTCGGGCACAACGTACTGACTAAAAAACACCTGCTGCTAACACGTGGTGAAAGAGGGTTCTCGACACGCTTGACTTTCCATTTGTTGGCCTGGCAGTTATACACACGCACATATACACAGGTGCTCTACATTAGGGATCAGACCGTTTCTTTGCATCCGTTTCCTCAGTCTGCCCCAATTCCTAACACACACTGCAGATGTAGTGAGGTTGGCACCACAGGAGAGGAGGCTCAAAATTAAGACGCTAGGACACATCTGCCTCCTTTTCTTCAAGGAGAGAGGAGAGAGAGAGAGATGGATGAAAGAGAGAGAACTTTGCTCTAGATTATAAATAAATTAAAATCTTCTCTGAGGAGAGGAGTTGGTGTCACCATCCTGGAAGGTAAACAACCAGCTCTAGGAAAATGAAGCTCTGTATCTCTCTAGAAGTCTCTAACTTGAAGGTTCATAATTGATCAACCTTCAATCCAGGTGCCAGGGCTCTTTTCTCAGACAGCCAAATGTACAGCAATTGGAAGAGATTCATGCAAACTTTTCTCCATAGGCTCATCAAAAACTAATAGCATGGAAGGGAAGGGCTTGAATGACTACAAACAAAAAGCAAGAGTGTATTTCTCAGTTGACAATGAAGAATAAGGCAACTCAGTGAGTGGACACTGGAATGCTTTCCTTGGCCGTAGTGCACTGCCTGTAGAGAGTATTGAGGGCTTCCACTGAGGACTGTCCTCAGGTCTGGAATTGTCCTGCCAGGGTTATACCTTTTCCCAGTGAGTACGCCAAGGAAGTGATGATGCAGAGCTACAAAAACCTATTCATTGGCTCCATTTGCACTAAACCCGACAGACCATCCCAGCTTCAGGGTTTCCTGTAGGCTGTGCTGTGGTCTCAGTTGTAAACACATTTTGGGGGGGAACCATCTCCCTCTGTCTCATCTTGTCTTTCCCTGCTTCTTACACATGAATGTAGACTTTTCTCTGGAGAGCACTCCCAAAATTATCTGTCTGCTGCTCTCCTCACCGTCTGTTCCTGGGAAATACAATTTAAGATGTTTGATCAATTTCATTCAAAATTTTTGTTAGGTAGGAAGTTAGGCATGAGTAGCAAGGGTTGCCTACTGGAAAAGGTTGCAGTAGGTTGCATCTCTCAACCTAGACATGCCCAGGAGAGCACACAGTCGATACAAACTAACTACAGGGGCTTCCCCAAGTAAACTCAGGCAGCTAGAAGCCCATTAAGGGTTCATAAATATTCTATACTGATTACAACAGACCGAATTATGGGAAGACATGCGCAACAGAGCAACTGTCAGTTAACCATGAGGGTATGACCATCTGCATTCCCTTTCTTGATTGGTAGTGGGTACAAGCCCTAAAAGTCTACATAATTTTCCTCAATCTTAGAATGAGTACTGTTATCCTTTTCCAAAGGATACATCACGAAGGATAAATTCCAATTGTACTTTAAAAAAAAAATCTCAGCTGGTAAAGAATTCGCCTGCAATGCAGGAGACCCCGGTTTCATTCCTGGGTCTGGAAGATCCTCTGGAGAAGGGATAGGCTACCCACTCCAGTATTCTTGGGCTTCCTTTGTGGCTCAGCTGGTAAAGAATCCGCCTGCAATGCGGGAGACCTGAGTTCGATCCCCGGGTTGGAAAGATCCCCTGGAGAAGGGAAAGGCTACCCATTCAAGTATTCTGGGCTGGAGAATTTCATAGACTCTATAGTCCATGGGGTCGCAAAGAGTCAGACATGACTGAGCGACTTTCACTTCATTGCACTTCACAGAATTTCAAATGCTTAATTTTGGGGGTGTGATTAAATACCGCCTCTGAAATGTGAACGTGTCACCTTGATAATTTCACACAAGATCTCAGATTCCTTCTCACAGCATCTGGACAAGTGCGGTGTTGGGGTGTGGCTGCTTCTAGTGCAATCTAGTGCTAACATTTGGTGCAAAGAGATCCATATAAACTTGATCTTTCTTTCAAAAATGTTGAGATGTTCTAAATTGAGCAAGGAGAAGGGGGTTAGGAATAGATGCAGCCAAAGAAACATTTACTGAATTTAACTAAATTCAAATGAAAGAGAAGTTCATTGATGACAAATGGAAACAATATACATGTTCCCCAAAGTGAAAATGAGCCAAGCGTTGAGCACAAAGGAGAGAGATCTAAGCCAATTGTTCATTTGGTTAAAAAACAATTTCCTAGGCCAATTCCTTACTGAGTTAGAACCTTATATTATTAGCAAAATTTGTTCCAGGACATTTCTTACTAAAGCAGAAGTTAAATCTCAGTGATTGACATTAAACATTCAGGTTAAAAAATGAAGCTGTCAGAATATTTTATTTCATCTCAATTTCACACTCTATTTACAGTAAACTTCATATCCCATGTTACATAACCAGGAATTCAGAATGAATAATGGTTATATCTAAAATAGTAGTTTTCATTTTCTTTTGAGAGAAATTTATAGCTTTGCTTATTTATTTATGAATAGTGCACATGTATGTTTTGCAGATGTATGTGTTGGCTTTTTTTCCTACTTCTGATCTTACAGTTCACACACAGTGCTTTAAAGGACCATACCTGATCTGACATCAAATTGAACTGTAGAATTTCTGAGTTGGCAGGGACCACAGAGACCACCTAGTTCAGAGTTCCTCCAACTTCATTTGCTAGCAAACCACTGTCATAATTTTTGCCATATTTGTATTACCTTTTATAATAATAATAAAAATTTTAAAGTTAGTTTATATAACCAAAATATGTTTATTTTAGAAAGAAAATTTGAGTCATTACTATAAATGGAAGGCACGAATCACTTACCATAGGTAGACAGTAACAATAACCCTAATGTAAATGATGGAGTTTGGGTGAAAATGATGTATTATGTCAGTTTATTAGCTGTAACAAGTGAACCACTGGTATATGATGGTGATAGTGGGGGAGGCTATGCTTATGTGAGGGCAGAGGACATGGAAAACTCTGTTGTATCCACTTAACTCTAGTGTGAACCTATAACTGCTCTTAAAAAATTAAGCCTATTTAAAAAAAATGAAAAAATAAGGCTATCAATAAATAGCAATTTTTATTTAACAAAATGTCACTAAGAGATCTGCACAGTAAGAAATGCAGTGGAAGTCCTTAGGCAGAAGGAAAATAATACTGATTGGAACTTGGATACACACAAAGAAACAAAGAACACCACAAAGAGTAAATAATTTTCAAGAGGATAACTGAAACTCAGGCATGCTGATAAGTACTTTAATTTTTTAATGGTCAAAACACTCTAACAAGAAGCAGAGATTGTCACTTTTGTTTCAGATCCTCCCACTTTCTGCCTCTGAGATTTTCATATGGTTATGATTATTAAGTTCAGCCCTAGATTAAAAAGGATGTTTATTATACTCAATCTAGGATTCCTAGGTGATTTATCCTGGGAGAATTTTTGTCTATCTATTACACAATGATGTGAAAGATTCAGTTCAATTCAGTTCTTCATGTTATTGGCATCATTTCTCTCTTTTTTCACATTTTGTCTCAAATGCCAACATTCTATCTTAAGAAGCCACTCCCTCCAACTAGTTATTTTCTATTACATTACTCTTCTTATTTTCCTCTCATCACACTCTATAGTAATCTTTTTCAAAAGGGTTTTTCATGCACACTGTCTATTTCTCCCACTGGTGTGCAAGGTAGCCGGCCAGGCTACTCTGTCCATGGGATTTCCCAGACAAGAATACTGGAGTGGGTAGCCATTTCCTTCTCCAGGGGATCTTCCCGACCCAGGGATCGAACCCAGGTCTCCTCCCTTTAGGCAGATGATTTACTGCTTGAGTCACCATGGAAGCCCAGGAGCCACGGATGCAGGCACTAAATCTCTCTGTTCTCTTGTGTTTGCAGCTCCAGTGGCAATGTGTTATCACAGATGAGCATGCAAATATTTGTCGGGTGAAAATTTTTTTTCTTGAAGCAAACATAAATGAATACACAATATAAAATATATTTCTAAAAAATTATATAAGGTGAGTGCAACATGTGAGTGATCAAAATTTTCAGTCTGGTGTTTATACCTTGGTCTCCAATGATCAAAAAGTTAGATAACTGCTTTTCAATAATCTCAGAGAAGGTGGTTGAGTTAAGAACACATTGCTGTTCACCAATAGGATAATGTTTCCCCAGAAATCAAGAACTGGGCTATCCTAAATCTCTTAAGCTCTTTAAAATTGGTATAATTTGGTACCTGGGCAAATGTGATGGCCTGAAATACAATAGTAGTAGTAATAGTAGTGTTAGTTGCTCAGTCGTGTCCGACTCTTTGAGACCCCATGGACTGTGGCCCACCAGGCTCCTCTGTCCACGGAATTCTCCAGGCAAGAATGCTGGAGTGGATTGCCATTCCCTTCTCCAGAGGATCTTCCCAATCCAGGGAAAGAACGTGGGTCTCCTGCACTGCAGGCAGATTCTTTACTGTCTGAGCTACAGTATTTCTATTTGGGCCTGATGGTCATGAGGAATTCTGGTTTTACATAACAAAAAAGTAAGAATGAGATTATTATTTCATTGTGTTGAGCTTTTATGAAGCTTTTAGTAAGAATTATGAAAATGTCCCTCAGAGAAGAGCCTAAAAGTATCTTCAGGACATGACACCCACGTCCAAACGATCTAATGTGCCAGTGTCATCTCCCTCCCTCTTGTGTATAAGTGGGTAGGAAATCTTTCATAGGGAATTGAGCTCCATATTTAGGCATTTTGACACATCAAATCCCCTGATAACAACCCTGAACTTAGAAAATGTGATCTAAGTGTGACTAATTTCCCTCTTGTAAATCCTGAGAATTCTCTAGTTTTAATAAAATTCTCACACTGTTCATAACAGGTTTCTCTTGGAAAAAGATCTTCTGGAATAAAGGCAACCACATACCTTAACCCCAAACAACAACTATAGAGTAAGCATTTATTGAGTGTTTGTAATAGACTACATGCTGAGTTAAGAGCCTGTCTACATTTCTTCATGTAAACCTTAAGAATCTTCTGATGATGTAGTTTTTACTATTATTACCCCCTATAGGTGAGACAGAGTGCCTGAAGAATGATGGACAGAGGTTCGTAACATTGTACAGGAGGCAATGATCAAAACCATCCCCAAGGAAAAGAAATGCAAAAAGGGAAAATGGTTGTCTGAGGAGGCCTTACAAGTAGCTGAGAAAAGAAGAGAAGTGAAAGGCAAAGGAGAAAACGAAAGATATACCCATCTGAATGCAGAGTTCAAAGAATAGCAAAGAGAGATGAGAAAGAATTTCTTAGTGATCAGTGCAAATAAATAGAGGAAAACAGTAGAATGGGAAACACTAGAGATCGCTACAAGAAAATCAGAGATACCAAGGGAACATTTCATGCAAAGATGGGCACAATAAAGGACAGAAATGGTATGGACCTAACAGAAGCAGAAGATATTAAGAAGAGGTGGCAAGAATACACAGAAGAACTATACAAAAAAGATCTTCATGACCCAGATAACCAGGATGGTGTGATCACTCACCTAGAGCCAGACATCCTGGAGTGAGAAGGCAAGGGGGCCTTACGAAGCATCACTACGAACAAAGCTAGTGGAGGTGATGGAATTCCAGCTGAGCTCTTTCAAATCCTAAAAGATGATGCTGTGAAAGTTTTGCACTCAATATGCCAGAAAATTTGAAAAATCCAGGCCACAGAACTGGAAAAGGTCAGTTTTCATTCCAATCCCAAAGAAAGGCAATGCCAAAGAATGTTCAAACTATCGCATAATTGCACTTATCTCACATGCTAGCAAAGTAATGCTCAAAATTCTCCAAGGTGGGCTTCAACAGTATGTGAACAGTGAACTTCTAGATGTTCAAGCTGGATTTAGAAAAGGCAGAGAAACCAGAGATCAAATTGCCAACATCCGTTGGATCATAGAAAAAGCAGAGAATTCTAGAAAAACATCTACTTCTGCTTCATCGACTATGCCAAAGTCTTTGACTGTGTGGATCACAACAAACTGTGGCAAGTTCTTAGAGATGGGAATACCAGACCACCTTGCCTGCCTCCTGAGAAACCTGTATGCAAGTCAAGAAGCAACAGTTAGAACCGGACATGGAACAACAGACTGGTTCCAAATTGGGAAAGAAGTACTTCAAGGCTATATATTGTCACCCTGCCTATTTAACTTATATGCAGAGAACATCATGAGAAATGCGAGGCTGGATGGAGCACAAGCTGGAATTAAGATTGCTGGGAGAAATATCAATAATCTCAGATATGCAGATGATACCACCCTTATGGCAGAAAGTGAAGAAGAACTAAAGAGCCTTTTGATGAAGGTGAAAGAGGAGAGTGAAAAAGCTGGTTTAAAACTCAACATTCAAGTAACGAAGATTATGGCATCCAGTCCCCTCAGTTCCTGGGAAAAAGATGGGGAAACAATGGAAACAGTGACAGGCTTTATTTACTTGGGCTCCAAAATCACTGCAGATTGGTGACTGCAGCCATGAAATTAAAAGACGCTTGCTTCTTGGAAGAAAAGCTATGACAAACCTAGACAGTGGATTAAAAAGCAGACACACTGCCAAGAAAGGTCTGTAGAAAAGCTATGGTTTTTCCAGTAGTTGTGTGTGGATGTGAGAGTTGGAACATAAAGAAAGCTGAGTGCCAAAGAATTGATGCTTTTGAACTGCAGTGTTGGAGAAGACTCTTGAGAGTCCCTTGGACTGCAAGAAAATCAAATCAGTTTATTCTAAAATCAGTCCTGAATATTCATTGGAAGGACTGATGCTACAGCTGGAGCTCCAATACTTTGGCCACCTGATGCGAAGAGCCAACTCATTAGAAAAGTCCCCTGATGCTGGGAAAGATTGAAGGCAGAAGGAGAAGAGGATGACAGAGAATGAGATGGTTTGACTGCATCATCAACTCAATGGACATGAGTTTGTGCAAGCTCCAGGAGCCGGGGAAGGACAGGGAAACCTGAAGTGCTACAGTCCATGGGGTTGCAAAGAGTCTGACACGACTGACTGAATAACAGCAGGTGAGTAAGGTCTCTCCTGGTGCCTGAGTGCTGAAGAACTTGTCTGCCAGTGAAGGAGACATGGTTTGATCCCTGAGTTGGGAAGATCCACTGGAGAAGGAAATGGCAACCCATTCCAGCATTTTTGCTGGAAAATCCTAGGGACAGATTCGCCTGGTGGGCTATCATGCCCCCTGCATTGAAAGCACTTAGCCTGTAGTCTAACCCCTGGACCACAAGGGAAGTTCCTATAATTCTTTATATTGCACCACAAAGAAAAATATATTAAATGCTTAGTCTGGATGCTTTGAGAAAAGATTTAGCTCTCAAATTTCTAAGGCTGATGATTCTACCACATTTTTTTTTCTCTTTCACTGTTGGAAAATTGAATCAGAAATCCACATCATGAGATAATATGTGTTTGGGTCATTTATTGGGAACACAAACTAATTCAGTTGGAGGCTTTATTCATGCCTATTTTCCAACTTTTTGGAATGTTCCTAGGTTGTACCTATTTTGAGTAGCATTTGTGACATTTAATTCAAAATTGTAGAATGCATGGTATCTAATTTCAGTGACCACCACTATTAGATTTGAGCCTACAACGATGAACTTTGTTGAACTACTGGTTCAAGAATGCTCCCTAGCTAGGTGATCTTTTACTAAGAATCTCAGCTGGTGTTTTCAAGGAGAGCATAAGTCAAACATCTGGAATCCAAAACAAGTCTTTAATCACAATTAATAACTTGTCATGCATCATATTTCCTGGAGGTGGTGAACACTATGGTAAGGTATGGTACTTCTGTAAGATTTTGACAAGTATTGTCTGGAGAGTTATAGATATGTAAGAACTTGCCTTCTTAGTCAACTTGGCCTGTACTTCATTTGGTTTAAGTTCATGCTCTTTTGCTTGTACATTTTCATGCTTTTGTCCCCCTGCATTCTTCTAGGATTTAATCCAACTGGAAAGCTAAATTCTTAGCACTAAGTAGCTAAGACAGTGCAACTGGAGCACCACTGCCCATAACTTGTAAAGATGCTTTATAATGATGGTGAGCTTTAGTACCTGAAGATGGATCCATTTGGGGGATTTCTCATTCTTGGTGGGGGTGTGAATGTCCTAGGGATTTTCTGGAGCTGACAAAATTTGAGGGAGTCTATGTTCAACTGGTTAGTTGCAGCTAAACATTTAAAAATCATAAGCTCTCTGAATGATAGATGTATATCTCTGAAAAGATAATGCAAGCTATTTCTCAAGTTTCCCAAAGCCAGTAGATTAATTTTTGTCTTTGTTTATTCTGTAGCTTAAAAAAAAACTTTAAGTATAGATCAAATTTTTAAATGCTACAATGGTCTCATATTCAAGAATCCTATGAATTTGCTACAGAAAATGGGAGTTGTAAAAGGAACTGATATTTCTTTAAGCTGCCTGAGAGAAATAATTACCTTGTCTCAAATTCAAAATGCACTGTCACCTGCATTATGATTTTCTGGAAAAAGAACTATTGAAATAACAACACTCCAGTGTTTTTTTGCATGTATGCTATTGTGATTATGTTGAAGTTTAGTCACTAAGTCATGTCTGATTCTCTTGCGGGTTAACCCCATGGTCAGTAGCCTACCAGGCTCCTCTGTCCACGGAATTTTCCAGGCACAAAAAATTGGAGTGAGCTGCCATTTCCTTCTCCAGGGAATCTTCCCCACCCAGGGATCAAACCATGTCTCATGAATTGGCAGGTATTCTTTACCACATGGTGGCAGGCGCCATCATGGAAGCCTGTATCATACTATGAATCTAAAGAGTCAGCACTGTGGGACATGGTGTCCTTGCAAAGATCTTTAGAGTAAGAAAGAAAAACTCGAGGGAACCTGGGGGAAAATTACACCAAAATATTTAATGTCAGATTCCAATATTATAACTTATTTAAATTTAGCTTTTTTCAAGTGAACAAGTTGATGTGCTTTCTTTTTTGCTTGGAAGTTGCCATGAATTAATTTCAAAAGGTAGCTTACTATGGGAGATTAATTTTAATGGGGAGAATGATATCTCATTTCATTTTAGAAATTAAAAAAAATTTACTTCCGCCTTTCTATTATATGCATGCTAAGTCACTTCATGTCTGACTCTTTGCCACTCCCATGGACTGTAGCTCACCAGGCTCCTCTGTCCATAGGATTCTCCAGGCATGAATACTGGAGTGGGTTGCCATGCCTCCTCCAGGGGATCTTCCCAACCCAGGGACTGAACCCATATTTCTTATGTCTCCTGCATTGGCAGGAGGGTTCTTTACCACTAGCACCACCTGGGAAAGGGTATATTAACCAGGGAAGCCAATGACTATCAGGCATTCAGTTCCTGCACCAGTAAGTTTCTAAGATTTATATTAAATACTGATTAGGGTGCAGTAACTGCAGTCCCATGCACCCTAGTTCGTCTAAGACATCACTCACTCACCTGGGGTTCTGGCAGGCACTCAGGGCAGCGTCTTCACCCTTCCCTGCATCTGGGACCTTTTCTTCTTTCAAACACTCTTCTTTTTCCTCCAGGGGGCTGCATTCAGAAACAACGTGTTCAGCTTCTCCCACACATTCTTCTCTCTGATCTGTTTCGATCTGAATTAAAGGCACGTCCCTTGAGCAAAGTGATCGCCGGGTGTGGCTTAGAGGGACCGCATCGTGGCATGAGGGAGTTTCCTTTTTAAAATCTAAACTGCTGTGACTTGTAAGAGGAGCATCTTTGCTTGGGGACGACCATGGGGGAGGGTTGCTTTCTGTGATTGAGTTTTTCCTCGGATAATCAACGGACCCCTGCACAAGCAGTGCTGGCCCACTTTGCACCCTGCCCGAAGCTAACCTGCCTGCACACTTTTCCACTTGCAAGGACGGGCCCCCTGAAGCAGGTTCAGCATCAGCCGCGCCGGCATCGTCCACTATAATTTTGTTCTTCCGCATGAGGGCCTCGATTGAGTTTGCCCACGTCTCGTGAATTAACATGTTTGTGACGTGGTCAGCCCCACCTCTGCGATACAGGCAAGAGTCAGATTTGCAGAGACCCGAGGAGGAAGCACCGCCGACTGGCTGGACGCTGAGGAAGTCTTGCTGGCTGTGATGAGAAAAGCCGTCTAAGGAGTTGGCTTTGATGGGCACGTTCACCGTGAGCCCGGCGCCAGGGGATCTGCCGTCGGGCACGGACGACTGTCTGTAGTACAAGGGGGCTCGCAGAGAAGGTGAGAGCAAGCCAGTGGTCCAGTCCTGGCTGCCTCGCCTGGAGGAGGCGCCGTCTTTGCCCTCCCGTTCGATGTCCCTCAGCATGTACCTGTAGAACTCCTCGGTGATGCTCTCGGTGCTGGATTGTTTCGAGGGACAGCCTGGCTTCACACTCAGGTGGTCATTTTTCCGGCAGGCCTGTTGCACAGCTGAATTCAGGATGCTACTGGCGTTCTTGCCTGCGTAGTAATCTAGCAGTAACTCGAAGCCTCTTCCTTCATTTTCCATCTGGTTCACCATGAACCTGGAAAACTCATCCGTGATGCTCTCGCAGCTTGACTGCTTGGAGACGGAGCTGGCCCGGCTAACTGGCTGACTCAGGGTACTCATTAAACCCAGGCTGTTCACATAGGCCCGGGTGTTAGAGTCCTCCTCTGGAATGCTCTCGCAGCTGGAGGCCTTCAGGCGGTTCCACCTGTCCCCACCCAGTAACCGACTCCGGGGGTAGCCCTGGGCTTGCCACACACCGTCCACCAAGGAGAACTCTGTGAGGTTCATGATCTTGGCTGCCACTTCGTTTGCAAAAATACTGACAGAGTCTGGGATGTCCTCGAGGTTCATGGACTCGTCCACCACTCTGTTCATCAGCTTCTCTTTCAGCTCTGGGTGCTCATCGGTTTTCCTCTTGATCTCGCTGAGTCGCGGGGGCTTGTGTTTCCTCACAGTGGCCCCGCTGGCCTGGCTCTCTTTCTTCCTCTTCAAGGATCGGCAGGAGATGTTGGGGGTAACCAGAAACTCATTCCCTCTTTTCCATGCACAGAACCAGGGTTGTTTTCCATTGGAGTTGTCAAGGCAAATCGCTGCGATTTCCGTTGCCATGGAGACGATCGTCTCTGCTAATTCTTCTGCGAAGTCTGCAATGCAGTATATGTCTGGGTCTTTTTCTGGTAGCGTGGATTGAGCAGGAAGCAGCAAATCATCCCCCAACAAAGACGGGCGAACTTGAACTTCATTGTTCAGAGGCAAGGCACCATTGTACTTTTCTTGAGCATCTGCAGTGATGCTGTCCTCAGTGTCCTGGGAACTGGAGCTGTACTCGCCAACTGTTGGTGCCATTTCTTCCTCTGGAGGCCCTCTGCATTCATTCTCATTGTCACTGGGTGGTGGAGGAGGGTTTTTCGTATCCTCCACCACTGATCCTTTCAGATATATCTCCTTGGGGGGTGTTTTAGCAGACATGCTGGTACTGCAGGATAATTCAGATTGCAGTGTGGGGATCTGGGAAAGACCTGACTGCTCTGGACCCTTGCTATCTTGCTTCAGATGTCCAGCATCTATGAGACCATTGATAACAGGACTGCTGATATGCAGGTTGCTAAGTGGATGGCAACTGGAGTATTCAGCAGCTTTTGTCCATGCTGGACAAATGGCTTGATCAGTTGGCTGGAAGTCTGGTTCGGTTTCCCTCCATCTGATGGTCTCCTTAGAAAGGACAGGGGAACATCCCCCAAGCTGTACAAGGTGGCTCATCTTCTTGAACGTGAAGCGTATCACATTGAAGAGCAGCCGATTTACACTTTCCATCAAGGAGTCCAGGGTTTCAGAAGAGTCCCTGTCATCATTGGGGTTTGTTATTTTATTTTTCTGGTGAATTTCATCAATGGAATGCTTCAGGATAACATTGGACAGGGTCTGTGCCAGCTCATTCCCAAGGGCATTTTCTGAGCACAAGGTCTGAGGCTTTGAAACAACATCTACAATCCTCCTGTTCACTGACTCCATGAGGTCTCCGATGCTGCTGTAGGCGTTAGGTCTCGTTAAGACCAAGGCAACCTCCTTGAGCAAGGTCTCTGCAATGGCTTCATTCCCCAGCTCCATGGTCTTCTCTGTCACTAAACCACAAAGTTGGGGGATGGCTGCAGGGGCCTCAACTGCAGACAGGAAGCCACTGGAAGCCACCGGGCACTTCGCCTCTCCTGTTTCCCCAAGGCCACAGACAGCAACGGCACTGGCCACCTGAGTCATGCCGCATAAAGCAGATGGAAACGAGTATTCACTGATGGAGGGATCCTTGAGTACTTGAGAGGCTTGAGTTTGCACTGGCTCATCGCCTCCCAGTGGATGGTGTGAAACCAGGGGTTCTTGCTCCATTTTGAATCTTTCTGTGGCTTGTGGACTGGAAATGGTTCCAATAACAGTGGCTGCACAAGCTAACGCTACTTCTAGAGCACTCTGGGGGTGTCTGCTGGAGTTCTCTCCAGAGGGGACGCCTGAAGTTTCACTGGAGACTTCTGTCTCGGGCCACGAGGAAATGCCTGTCTCAGGGCCAGCATCACTGCCTTCTGGACTCTGGACAATGATGATTTTGGGGAGCTCGTTCCAAGACTGAGGTACCACGATATCGTTTGTGGAAGAGCTACTGGGGAGCAGAGCACTTCCTACAGAAACACTGACTGCAGATTCCTGGGGGAGGGCAGGCTGAGACTTGGACAGTCGAATAAATGCATCTTGCAGCACAGATTCCGCCAAATTCGTGGCATACTTGCCTGTTGTGGCTTCTCCATCTTGTAAGGGAAGAAGAGAGCTTGTGCGGTCTTCACGGTCTCCTGGGTCTAAATTGCTGTCATGCTCAGAGAAAGTCCCACATGCAGAAGGTCCATCCCTCTTAATCATCCTTGAGAAATAAGCATTGCCTGGAATACATAGTGCCTGTGATTTTTCCTCTTGACTTTTATACTTTTGTGAGTAATAATCATTTGTTGTTGACCTCTCATTCTCCACGGCTTCACCTTTCCACTTTGATATCTTGGCTGAAGGATCTAGACTCTGCAGACTTGTATATTCTGCCACTTTTCCCAGAGATCCTTCTGTTTTAACCAGTGGTGTATGATATTTGCTAACATACTTGTCTTCCAATGGATTAAGTAACTTTTCCTTGCTGTAATTCCACTCCTCTTTAGTGGCTTCCTTTGGCTTTTTATTTTCCAAGATACTGGTTGAGACATTTATATTTTCATAACCTGGTGAAGAGAAAATGATACTACTTATTTATTTTATTTAAGTAAAAATACTACTTATTTATTTTTTCACTTTTGATCATCTACTTTTATTCCATTTTTTGCAATTCTGAGTACTTGTTTTATTGGAGTACAGTTGATTTACATTGTTGTGTTAGTTTTAGGTATACAGAAAAGTGAATCAATTATATAGATAACCAGTCTTTTTTAGATTTTTTTCCCATTTAGGCTATTACAAAGTATTGAATACAGTTACCATTGCTATACAGTAGGGTCTTGTTATCTATTTAATATACAGTAGTGTGTATATGGGGCTTCCTGGGTGGCTCAGCTGGTAAAGAATCTGCCTGCAATGCAGGAGAGCCTGGTTCAATTCCTGAGTTGGGACGCTCCCCTGGAGAAGGGAGAGGCCACCCACTCCAGCATCCTTGGGCCTCCGTGGTGACTCAGATAGTAAAGAACCCACCTGCAATGCGGGAGACCTAGGTTCTATCCCTGGGTTGGGAAGATCCTCTGAAGGAGGGCATGGAAACCTCCTCCAGTATTCTTCCCTGGAGAATCCCAAGGACAGAGGAGCCTGGCTGGCTACAGCTCACGGGGTCGCAAAGAGTCAGACATGACTGAGTGACTATGTACAACACAGCACAGCGTGTAAAGGTTACTCCCAATCTCCCAGCCCGCCCCCCCACACTCCACCATTTCCACCTGGTAATCATCAATCTGTTTTCTACATCTGTGACTCTATTTCTGTCTTATAAATAAGTTCATTTGTACTATTTTTTAGAGAAAGAAGAACAAACAAAACCCAAACTTAGTAGAAGGAAAGAAATCATAAAGATCAGAGCAGTTATAAATGGAACAGAGACAAAAAAACAACAACATAAAAAGCCATCATTCGAGAAGTTACATGCACCATTACTTTTCAGATAGCAGGTTCACATGAGTCTAAAATAATGTTTATTTCCAAAAATGCCTTAAAGGATCAGTTATCTTTTTTTCTGTTTCTGAAAATAGTATTTTGAATGTTTCTTCAAGAAAAGTGAATCTGAAAAGGCTTTTGAGTTTCATTGTGAACTGCCCTCAACAGAATGGCTTTCAGCGTGGAGTACGTATGCCAGTGTTAGAGTGGAAGAGGGCATTTGGGAGCTGAGGGCTGGTCACCGTGCTCTGGCAAGAAAGTAACCGAGACAACTGTGTCCTGTAGCTGCCCAGTGGGTACAGAGGGAGAAGGCAGGATATACAGGATATCGTGGGCCTTGTTGAGAGAGTTTCTCTGAAGCTGGCATAGGATGTGCCCCAAGGACAGTGAGAACAGAATCTGGAGTATCCCTTCCTCTTTGGGGAAGAGTAACTTATTGTTCACTGAGCTCTATTAATCAGTAAACACATGCTAAGTACTTTCCTGGGTTACTTCCTCCTGCCCTGGCAAAAATAATCATGCCAGCTCAGTTGTGTCTGACTCTTTTGCGACACCATGGATTGCAGCCTGTCAGGCTCCTCTATCCATAGGATTTCCCAGGCAAGAATACTGGACTGGGTTGCCATTTCCTCCTCCAGGGTTGGATCTTTCCAACCCAGGGATCTCACACATGTCTCCTGTGACCCCTGCACAGGTAGGGAGATTCTTTACCACTGAGCCACCTGGAAAGCCCAGAAATGTAACAAATATATATTTTAAATGGCTAAATATAATACATATAATAGTTCTGGGGGCACTGTCATACTCCCAAATTATGGATAAGGAAACTGGAACTCAGAAAGACTTAGATCACTGGCCCCAGGTTTCATAGCCTCAAAGAGGCAGTGCTTGGATTCAGGCCAGTCTCACTCAGCCTCAGCTAACAGATGGCTTTGATGGAAATCTTAGGGAAATTAACTTTCCTCCAAGTGATAGTCTCCATCTCTTGGCAGGCAGGAAGATTTTGTTTTAAAACAGAGATTTCCTTCAGCATCCCTAAGGCATCTTTACGGAGAATGGGGCCATCTAACCATTAAATCTGTTAAAGTGCCTCTGTCAGCATCCTCACTAGTGTTTTCTTATTCTCTCTCCCTCCTGAAACTTCTTACGTGAAGATTGTGATGCGTCAGCCGAACTGATGTGGCCTGAAACTTTTCCGAAATGTAACCCAGACATTTTTATAGGGTGACTAATTTCAGGGTGCACATTCATTTTACAGGAAAGTTCTCACCGTTCCTATACTCTTCCACTTCACTTTCCTCCTCCAAGTGCTCGGATGCAGTAAGAAAGTCTTCTTCAATTGAGGACAAGGAACAGTTCGTGTCATCCTCCACTTTCAAGACGTTTGTTTCAAGGTGGAGCTGCCGCTCCTGTACTAGTTCCAGACCAATCAAAAATTTGTTGATTTCAAAGATGATGCAGTTGGTACTGTTTGGCCTGTTCCCTCTTGCACACTGGACCAAGCAGACATCTGACATCCAAGGACACTGCGAGCAGAGAGAGAAAAAGGCATTTGTTAAAAAAAAAGGGGGGAGCGTCTTGAGGGACTCTAGTGGTAAAGGATCCACCTGCCAATGCATGAGATGTAAGAGACGCGAGTTTGATCCCTGGGTCAGGAAGATCCCCCGGAGAAAGAAATGGCAACCCACCCCAGTGTTCTTGTCTGGAGAATTCCATGGACAGAGAAGCTTGGTGGGCTACAGTCTGTGGGGTCGCAAAGAGTCCAACACAACAGCACAAACACACACAAGAGAAAATATAGAACCATTGCCTCCGGCCTTTCTTCTATTAGTCTCTCCTATTAGAAGGAATGGGGACCTTTAAAATACTTGGAATATCTTCAGGGCGTATATTGATGAACTGCTTGAAAAAATTCAAATGGTGCTTTGGAACACAGGGTACCTAGGAGAAAAGTTGACTAGTTGTATTACATATTTTTGTTCTCTCTTGTCTAGGTGAAAATTGCACTGGGCAAAGTTTAGCAGGCATAGAAGACCTCATTCAAAGCTTTTAAATTAAGAGAAGGAGGCCAGAACTGAGTTGGATCACAACTCCACTGAAATTAAAAAAAAAAAGGCAACAGGGCTTTGAAGAGCTGGTACAGGAGGACTAAAGTCCATCTGTGTTTGCTTAGGAAAAGGAAACTTCTTGTACCTTCTTGGCTGGAGGTAGTTTTGCAAATTGCAGCAAAGTGCCTACAGAAGTTAGGCTCCCATCCTTCCAAAGACATAGGGACACTAACTTCTTTGATGACATTTCCAAGACATGGGTCCAAGTCCTTGAGAAAGACATTCTTGGGTTGTACAAGTGTCAAAAGGCTTTTAAAATGATTTATATCTCAATGGGGCAGAGAAGCAATTTATAAAAATATGTTCTCTAAAATCAATATTCTAAGAAAAGGGAAGTTTAGGGCCTGGAGTTAGGAATAAGGCTGTCTAAAATTTAATAAAGCTGAGGGGAAAGTTAAGGCTGTCTTGGGTGCTCCTTTTGATTAAATGAGTCCCAGGTTCTCAGACCAATATTTTTTCTGCCTTGGTGATATTCAGTATAACCTCTCTGCTAGTATTTCACACAGATGGAAAGTGTTCTATCATCTATGGTTATATTTTATAATTTGTAGTGTTCATTTGAAGAAGCAGCCAAAATGAGATGTAAAAAAATCCACTGAAAGTGATCAAATTCTCTTTAAAGGACAGGTTTATGGGGACAGCACTGAGGGAGACAGATCACTGGAGAGTGTCCCATGGAGACCTGTTAATTCTTTTCAGTTCCAAGGTTACAGACCCCCTCCCCATTCTCCACTACATAGTTTCACCATTCATAGTGTCATTCATTAGAATAACAGTAAAAAGTCTCAGTTGCCCTTGCACAGAATACTAGTAAGTCACAGATATGTCTTGTGCATTGGGGTTTTCATCTTTGTAAGAGGAACAATATGTTGATTTATAGCAATTTTTAAGAGAAAATTATTTTAATAGAAACAACAGTGGGCAAAGGGAAGCTAAATAAACTTATCTCAAGATGGAATTCAAAATGCTTGGGAATATTTCATGTCTACATGTTCCCCTTATTAAAAGAGATTATTTAAAACACATGTACATCAATAGCATGTATGTGTATTTTATACATAGCATCAATAGTGTGTATGTACATATACACATATGTATGTGTGTCTATACATACACATGTGTATATACATCGAGTGTATATGTGTATATATGTATTTTATACATAGCATCAATAGTGTATATGTACATATACACATATGTATATACATCAATAGTGTATATGTGTATATACACATATGTATATAAATCAATAATGTGTATACACATATACACATGTGTGTATACATCAATAGTGTATATATGTATATACATATACACATATGTATATACATCAATAGTGTATATATACATATACACACATGTATATACATCAATAGTGTACATGTGTATATACATATATGTATATGTGTATATACATACACATGTGTATATACATCAATAGTGTGTATGTGTATATATGTATATTATACATAGCATCAGTGTATATATACATATACACACATGTATATACATCAATAGTGTGTGTGTATATATGTATATTATACATAGCATCATAGTGTATATGTACATATACACACATGTATATACATCAATAGTGTGTATGTGTATATATGTATATTATACATAGCATCAGTGTATATATACATATACACACATGTATATCCATCAATAGTGTGTATGTGTATATACGTCAGTAGTGTGTATGTGTATATATGTATTTTATACATAGCATCAATAGTGTATATGTGTCAATCTCTGTCTCTCCATTCATCCAAGTCACAGAAATATAAAGCGGAAGAACCACCACTGCAGTCTAGGTTTCCTGGATTCCAGTTCCTGTGTTTTTTCCAACTCTCCTCATGGAGAGTTTAATTAGGAATCATAACTAATAGGCCTGGTGCAGAAACCACTCTTAAAACTCAGGTTTGAAAATTATGTTCGGTTATTATGGCTTTGCCTAATATAAATAGATAGCACTTAGGTCCACTTCTGTATTCTCTTTTCAAACAATTAATTTTCTCATTAAAGAAATGTGTTATTAGATTGACTGGGAATAATCTTGTTCTAGTCTTGAGGAGAAAACTGTAATGGGCTGTGTGTAGATTTTCAGTGAGCATCTGAAGTATGGAACGAAATAGTGGGTGGCCCACTAAACTTTTTTTGATATTTTGAAGGATTAAAGAATAAAAGAAGATTTAAAAACTTTCCAGCAAAACTAAAACACAAGGAAGAACAATTTATAGAGGAAAACAAATGCTCATTATTTTAGTCTGTAGCTATCAATCACTATTCACGTGTCTTATGTGAGAACATAAGTGTCTTTAGACAGTGTCTTTAGAAATTTTATGTAAATCAATTAAACAATTTAAAATGTTAAAGTTTTCTTCAGCATTATAATTATTTATTTAATAATAATGAACATTAGTTTAATAGATTGAATGATAACAGTATTTTAAACTCTATTTTAAGTAACATTCTTTTCTTCTGGGAACTTCATTTTGGGTCTAGGAAACTCCATTTTCATCTTTGGGACTGCCATCCTGTATTCATTAGCTTGGCTGGTTTGATATCACCTAAAAAATAAATAGCATCCAGAAAGAAGAAATTATGCCATTCTGGCATCACATGGTATGAATTAGAATTTTGCTATTTTTCCTGAAACAGAAGACAATGCTGGTTTTGATTACTCAGTAGATTAGTAGAAAACCAAGCTAACCAACCAATGCCTGGTGTGTCTGCTCTAGTTTAAGTGCAACTTAGTACCATAAACTTGAGAACATAATATATGTTAGAAATCAATGTAAGGGAAACTGTCAAACTTTAAGGGGTGATATTTAAAAGAAGTACAAGTAAAGTCTATTATAGGATACAAAGATGTTTAAATTCATATGCTATGGGAGTCTACATATTGCATTCATTTGGGCCTCATACTGATTTGTGCCAAGAGCTGACCACAGATAACTTACTAGTGAATTGTTTATCAAGAGCTAATATTTCTTACCTGTGAAACTTCAAAATCTGCCTGTAGGTTTCCAGATGTTAACCCACTTAGGAGGACAATTTCATTTTCTTTTGGCTGTTGGACATTCATGGAGCTTATAAGTTTTGGAAGATCTGGTGAAACACTGACCAACTTCTGTAGGACAAGAATCTTTATTAGTTGAGATAATTTATTTTCACTTCCAAAATACTACCTCAAAATTATTTTACTTGCAAAACTAATATACTCATATAACTATTCATAATATAGATGACTGAATCTACTAAGATTATTATAAGAAGAGATTGTACAAAAGTGAAGCATAAAGGTTTAGATTGGAATAGAAAATTTCCTAAACATAAAGATTTAACAATTTTTAGTTTGAAGTTTCCCAAAGTAAACACTTAATGATTTTATTGTGACACCACAGGCATCCATGGTAGTTTGGGAATCTTCCTCCCTTTTAAGTCCTTGAATAAGAGACTCGTTGACTAATAATCATGTGTTCTAATGAAGCTAATAGTAATAATAAATTTGCATAATAATAATAAAATAAAATAATAATAAAATTGCATGGTAAGCCGCTTCAGTCATGTCTGACTCTGTGCAACCCTGTGGACTGTAGTCTGCCAGGCTCTTCTGTCCACGGGATTCTCCAGGCAAGAATACTGGAGTAGGTTCTCATGCCGTCCTCCAGGGGAATCTTCCCAACTCAGAGATCAAACCTGAGTCTCCTATGTCTCCTGCATTGGCAAACAGGTTCTTTGCCACTAGTGCCACCTGGGAAGCCCCCAGTGATAATATTAATAATAAAATAATTACTGGCATTGATTTTCTTGTATATATGAGGCACCATATGAAGGACTGCATGTCCTTAATTGATTGCATTCAATCACTGCAATACCCCTAAATGGATTAGGTAGCACTTTATTTTCACACATAAATATGCTGAAATCCAGAAAGATGAGATGAACAACTTTATGTAGCTAAATCAGCTTATGTATTCCCTTAGGCATAGCCAAAGACTGTCTCGAATCAGTCATAAACTTGTTAAATACAGTCTTCTTTTTTTTGCTTTAGTCTTTTATTGTGCTAGACATATACACTTTTTTTTTCATATAAAACAAAAGAACATTTCTTTGATCCAAAAAACAATCAAAACCTGAGAACACAGAGAATACTAAGAGATTCATTTACAACAGATTAATTAGAAATGCACATCTACATATTTATTTTATACACTCTGAAAATGTGATTTTCATAATATTACCAAATTTTCATTTCACACATATTTAAAAATTAATATCTGTCATCTATTTGCATATTTAAATATGGCAATAGCTGTCCCAAAGATCACTGCTGAAACATTTTTGTTTCCATGAAGATCACATTAATTGGAGCAATAAAAGTGGGAAAAATGCTGTTAAGTTATAATGCATATTTTCTGTATCATAAAGTTTGATGGAAATACACAGTTCTTAAGATGACAGCTTGCTTTGTTCCTTCCTGCTCTCTCTAATAGACTTAGCACCACAATTCCATGAAATGAAATTATTTGTATAATTTCTTTTGAAGATCTCTATAGTACTACACAGATGAGGGATATTTAGGGCTCAGTGGAAATTTGTAATAAATAATCTGTATGGACAATTAAATTTGAGAATCTTCAGGTGCAGCACTGTCAAGAAAAAAAAGTTACAGGAGTAACTGAGTAATTTCAGATCCACTGTCCTATGGCAATCAAGATGCAAATGGTGTACTATTGTACATTAAAGAGTGTTGTACCAAACAGTAAAATCAAACCATCTTCAGCTTTGGGCATGAAATGATAAATCACATCACACTAACAAACCCTTCCCATTTTACCTACAGTCTCTGGTCCCAAAGGATTGAGTGAGTCTTCAAGTTTTTGCATGTTGTCAAGGATTTTTACATCAGAAATATCACAACCTTGGATAAGTTTGGAATATTTAGCTCCCACAGAATGCAAAAAATGTGAGTCCCAGATGAGTGTGGGGCCGAGAAACTGAGGTTAGATATAAAACATTTGATGAGAGCAGCAAGAAGGAGCAAACCAGAGGGAAGGGCTAGCTGGTACCAAGCAGGTTTTGGAAAAACTTTGGAAAAGTCATCACAGGAAGAGTGCTTGAGTGCGTAGAGGGGGGCAGTAGAAAAGTCACTCCTAGGCACCAGGGGTGCAGGAGAAAGAGACTGCTTAGAAAACAGCCTAGTCTACTTGGGAAAGCAATTCTCAAATGTTAGGAGAGCAAACTGTGTAGAAAAATGTCAGGAAGAGGTCAGGGAGATGGGCTGTGATGGAATCATCTAATTAATGAGTCTCCTACACAGCGAGCATCACTGAGGCAGAGTCACGCTAGGTCTCTTGTCAGTACAGCCAGCCCTGGAAGGGAGCTCCCCGAGAGTTCAGTCCCCCGAGTTACCTGCTGCAGCTGCTCCGTGCTGTATGCATCCTTGTTCACATCCAGGTTCACAAAGCAGACCTGGGAAAGGCCAAACACTGTCAAGTAAGTGAAAAAGCTGACAGTCCTTCGTGAAGAAAGCAGGAATTAGTTGGGCACAAATGATTTCAAGAGCCAAATATTTTCGTATAGTTGATCTGGCATAGAAACAGCCATCTTACCTTTGAGCTTCTGCATGGGTCTCTAATATCCCGTGGGTCTCTAATATCATGATTCCCACTGATTCCACCCAATGCCCTCTGCCTTTCATGGCCCAGCAAACAAAACAAAATCCCTTTGTACAGAACCAGTGTCACAGTCTCAACAAAATCTTCAGGTTTTTAGAGCGTTGTTAAATCTCATGAAATAGAAAAAAAGCTTGCAATACTTGCCAACTCTTTATAATCGCAGCAAATATTTCTTGCTGGTTCTCTCTTTTCTCTTATTTCCTGCTCCCTTTCTCCACCCACTTTTCATATCATGTACTATCAATGGAGTTCTGTGTCTCATTATTTTAGTTAATTTTTAATGTATTTAATCTTGTTGTAAAGTCTGACACTTTTCTAGCTATCTTAAATAAGTGTCAGGATAAATAAGAGTGTAAAAACAATAGCTATAAGATTAAATAGTAATTCAGAGCAACAGTCAAAGAACTGTTATAATTTAAAACCATCACAAGCGGACTTGGAACAACAGACTGGTTCCAAACTAGGAAAGGAGTATGTCAAACCTGTATATTTCCACCCTGCTTATTTAACTTCTAGAAAGAGTACATCATACGAAATGCAGGGCTGGATGTAGCACAAGCTGGAATCAAGACTGCAGGAAGAAATATCAACAACCTCAGATTTGTAGATGATATCATTCTAATGGCAGATAGTGAAGAGCAAATAAAGAGCATCTTAATGAAGGTGAAAGAGTAAAGTGAAAAAGCTGGCTTAAAAGTCAGCATTCAAAAACTAAGATCATGGCATCTGGTCCCATCACTTCATGGCAAATAGATGGGGAGAAAGTGGAAACAGTGACAGATTTCATTTTCTTGGGCTTTAAAATCACTGTGGACGGTGACTGCAGCCATGAAATTAAAAGACACTTGCTCCTTGGAAGAAAAACTACCTGGACAGTGTATTGAAAAAGCAGACACATCACTTTGCTGGAAAAGATCTGTATAGTCAAAGCTATGGTATTTACAGTGGTCATGTATAGAAGTGAAAGCTGGACCATAAAGAAGGCTGAGCACTGAAGAATTGATGCTTTTCAACTGTGGTGTTGGAGGAGACTCTTGAGACTCCCTTGGACTGTAAGGAGATCAAAGCTGTCAATCCTAAAGGTAATCAACCTGAATATTCATTGGAAGGACTGATGCTGAAGCTGAAGCTTCAATACTTTGTCCACCTGATGTGAAAAGCCAACTCTTTGAAAAAGATCCTGATGCTGGGAAAGATTGAAGGAAAGAGAAGGGGACTACAGAGGATGAGATGGTTGGGTGGCATCACCAACTCAATAGAAGTGAGTCTGAACAAACTCCAGGAGACAGTGAAAGATAGAGAAGCCTGGCGTACTGCAGTTCATGAGTTCACAAAGAATTGGACCTGACTTAGCAACTGAACACCAACCACAATCACATCACATTAATTAAAATAAACTACCATGGGTACTACTATATATGAAACAGATAACTAATAAGGACCTACTGAATAGCACAGGGAACCCTACTTGGTGATTTGTGGAGACCTAAAGGGGAAGGAAATCCAAGAAAGAGGGGCCATATGTATGTGAGTGGCGGATTCACCTTGCTATACTGCAAGAAATTCACACAAATGGTGGTGTGGTAAAGCAACTATACTCCAATTTAGAAAAAATAAAGGAAGAAAAACAGTAGGACCATAAAAAACTGGATGAGAATATTAATTTCCTGAATAGTTAGTCAAATATTTGGACTTAAGTAGGTATCTGAAAGCATACAGGGGTTTCTGATTTCAGTTAAGTTGTTTGGAGTCATGCTTTCTGAGAGTCCATTGTTTCTCTTTTTAGGATTGGAAAAGAACCATAAGGGAAAGATTTTGGGAAAGGCCTTAAAAATTAAAATAGTTCTACATTGATGAAGTGTAAAGCTCACTATTGTTTTAATCCTAATTCCTGGGCTCACAGTATCGTTGTAGTACATTTCTTGGATACAGTATTTGCTTGTTAAGAATAACTTGATGGACATCTGGAATAAGGAAGGGTGTGAAATGCCACCCACACTCTCAATCTTTTGGTTAATAGGGTGGATTCGGGCATGAGACCTTTTGCAGACAGAGCAAATGGAAGCATAAGGAGTAGGTGCTTCCTGGTTTACAATCTGGAGCAGTTTGAGAATATTCATATAATAATAGTAACTTTGCCCTTGGAAAGCTGGTTCAGAATCCATTAGTATTCAGGGACTTTTCATTACAGGCAGCTGGGATGGCAGTTATTGAATTGATTAGACAATTTTCCATTCACCTTAAAGAAAGGTGCATTACCTGGCCCCTGGGCATCACAAAGCTCTACTATCCTATTTCACAGTGGGAGAGGGCAAAGCAGAGAAACCCAAGGAAAGCATCTATAATAACCATTTCTCTGTCCTCTGATATGGTATCAGAGACTACTCTGAAGATGAACATTTTTTAAAATTAATTTTGTGTTACAATGTGAAACTCTGCCTATGTTTGGAGGAGGAAACTCTCCATATCTGCTGGCTGGACCAAGACTGGAACGAAGCAAGACATAAACCAGTCACTTGCTTATATTGTACTGAGCTCATACATCTTTCTGGATGTTGGCGGTAGGGGAAGTTTTTAGGGCCTGATAAACTTACAATTTTGGAAGACGTTCCTTTAGAAAAAGAATGATGAAATCAAAAAGTTTAAATTAGATGTGACTATTTAGAAAGAGAAAGGAAATCACAACAAATCTCAAATTTAAAATGATTGACATATACCATAAACACAAGAACTTTCTGAAAAATATTTCTATTAATAAACAGCCCGGTACACCTACATAATATTTCCCCCTACAGTGTTGGCTCAATATTCTGATTATCTCTTTATATAAAAGCAGTTTTATAATATCATTTTCTCTAGCAAGAATAGAAAGATAATTCAGCCCCAATACTGTTGATTTAATTTTTGCAGCTTCACAAACTTACAACATCTTGTACATTTTCGAGGTTGTTGTCAAATCCAGTGAGAAATCACGAAATAATTTCTTTCATATATGAGTGGTTATAGGTATATTCATTCATTTTAATACTATTAAAGTTTGTGCTCTACAAACTAACATTTGGATAAATTCTCTTTTGATTCATACTGAAAAACAAAGACAAGGACATAGTTCATTTATAATTTTCAATGCTATGTTACTGAATTTTCCACTGGGGAGAACTTCTGTGTTGTTTAGACACCAATGAGAACCCAATCTTGCATTTGTAATTTTACATGTTTGGTGACTAGAAGAATTCTTCACAGACTAGCTCCCGGTACATAAACCTTGTTTACTATTTTATATTTCTGGTATTGGGGGTGGTAGGACACATTCAGTTGGAAAACTCTCTCATCTGAAATCTTCTTGGTGCAATGCCTGACTGCGTTACCTTCTGTCCATGATGGGAGCATTCAGGAAGACATTCCTCCATTCCTCCATGGACGTGATCTCAAACTACATAAACACATCTCAAGGAAATACAAACCCATTCATTTTCTCTTGAGCCAGACCCCACACATGTCTGGGGTCACTCTGATGACCTTCCACATGAGAAGAGGGAAGATGCAGGGAGTCTGAATGGAAAGAGACAACTGCAGTTTAAATATCTTCAATTTGTAAATCACACAAACAAATACCTTTGTGAATACCTACGAGGGGATCCTATGCACCCGAGGAGCCCTGAGTTTGAAGCTTTGATAGTTTTACTTTAAGTGCACTTCACAGCGAAATGGTCTCTGTGATGGAAATGCTCTTAGCATACGCTCACTCACTATGACTGTGGACTGTTTACTTGAGATTTAGCCATCTTCTGATGCTGAACTCTGAGTGGAAAGTGTTAAAACAAGCCTCTGTCCAGTAGGACTGGGGAATGGTCGCTGTGGAGTGGAGATTGTATAGGTTGATGAGAGGACTAAGGGCCCTACACCTCCGAGGTTTATGGCTTGGTGCTGGGTGCTGAGAAGACAAATGGTATTTCTCTCGCTCTCAGAAAGTTTTGGTCTGCTGAAGGCTGAATGCATCCATAAAAGGATGGCCATGAAGTGAAGTGAAGTAACAGGCATGCGTGCTGGTGGATGAAGCTGGGAAAAGGGATTCATCACAAATAGCATCTCTGAGAAGATAGATTTGAGGTGACGCTGGCAGGCAGGACACAATTAATAAGCAGAAGAGGGAAAATGGCACAAAACAACGAATGGACGATTTTCTCCTGACCAGCAGCTGTTGAGTAATAAATGTTAAGAATCTCTGTATTAAGCACAGGCTGAGGAGAAGGAGAAGACAGAGGCTGTGAAATCCAAGGCAAGGAAAACTTTCTAGAGGAACTCCAGAGTGAGAGCAAAGTGGGTGTACAATATGTCCTTCTTTCTGAATAATAAAAGACTCTGGGAATAATTCAGCAGACTTTTAAAAGATGAATGAAAGGGGAACTCATAACTGTGATACACTTCCTGTGCAATAAAAATTGAAGGAGACCTATGGGTTAGAATTAGGTATTTCCATTCCAGCAAGTGAGGCTGCTCCCATGTTATTACAGGAGGAAACTTAAACAGGAGGAGATTATATAAGGAAACTTGGTAACAGGAAGTTAAAGTTTCTAGAAGCTTAGGGTGAGTGTTATCTATGACCAACATTAAAGCCTGGGAGATTATTCATTATGGTTTAATGGGCTGCACGGAGGCTGAGTCTGTATGTCCGAGACATCATCCAATTAGGAATAAGTGTAACTGCTCTGTGTTGACACTTTATCTCAATCAGGAATGATGTTACTGTTGAGTTCAATCACTCAGTCATATCTGACTCTTTGTGACCCTATGGGCTGCAGCACACCAGGCTTTCCTGTCCATCACCAACTCCTGGAGCTTGCTCAAATTCATGTCCATTGAGTAGGTGATGCCATCCACTCATCTCATCTCTGTCACCCCTTTCTCAATCTTTCCCAGCATCAGGGTCTTTTCCAATGAGTCAGTTCTTCACATCAAGTGGCCAAAATACTGGAGCTTCAGCTTCAGTATCAGTCCTTCCAATGAATATTCAAAACTGATTTCCTTTAGGATTGACTGGATGGATCTCCTCGCAGTCCAAGGGACTCTCAATGTCACTGAGTTATCTGTCAAATGCCTGTATGTGCAAATCCAAATACAGTAAGTCCCCGAAATACAAACTTTAATTTGCAAACATTCAAAGAAGTGAACACGCCATCCATGATGAGAAAATGAGAGCTACTACCCAGACATCACTGGATCATTTTTTCCAAAAGGTAGATAGATTTGAATCCAGCAAGGAATCAGAACCTGTGTCATTAATGTCAGAGGTAAACGAAATTGCAGCTTGCCCTCCATCTGCTATTGCTGACCATCCCTCATGTCTACCTTCTCTCTACCTTTTCTCCCCGCTCCAGTCAGTAACTCCTCCTGCCTGTTCACTCAATGCCAGCCCTTGCTTACCAGCTGTTGTACTGTACTACTGTGCCTTTCAAGGCACTTTTAATCTTTAATAAAGATTAAAAATACTTTATTTTTCTGTATTTCATTTTTATGTATTATTTGTGTGAAAAGTATTATAAACCTACTACCATACAGTACTATATAGCCAACTGTGTTAGCTGGGTATCTAGGCCAACTTTATCGGACTTACGAACAAACTGGACTTAGAAATGTGCTCTTGGAATGGAACTTGTTTCTATGCAGGAGACTTACTGTATGTCAAATGATACAGGGAAAGATTTTTTTAGATTAATTTATTTATTTTAATTGGAGGCTAATTATTTTACAATATTGTAGTGGTTTTTGCCATACATTGACATGAATTAAAGTATGGGTGTTTACTTAATTACCTTTGTTCTTTAACACAGTTTATTTCCTTCAGCCTGGACTAGATTATTTGTTCATGAGGTCAGATTCTAGTCATCACTGTATTCTTAGTGCTTAGCATAGCCTGGCATTTCACAGGTGCTCAATGAATCCTTGTTGATAAATGTATATGTGTGAAGTGAAAGTAGTGTCACAGGTGATAGGTGCAATAATCATCAATTTAACTAAATATTTTCCTTATTTATTGCATAGTTTTCTTCTAACAAAGATGTAAGGGATTAAATACAGAAGTTATAGGAGGATTAACTGGGTTAATATGAATCAGTTCAGTTCAGTTCAGTTGCTCAGTCGTGCCTGACTCTTTGCGACCCCATGAATCGCAGCATGCCAGGCCTCTCTGTCCATCACCAACTCTCAGAGTTCACTCAAACTCATGTCCATCGAGTCGGTGATGCCATCCAGCCATCTCATCCTCTGTCGTCCCCTTCTCAATCTTTCCCAGCATCAGGGTCTTTTCCAATGAGTCAGTTCTTCACATCAGGTGGCCAAAGTACTGGAGCTTCAGCTTCAGGATCAGTCCTTCCAATGAACACCCAGGACTGATCTCTTTTAGGAGACTGGTTGGATCTCCTTGCAGTTCAAGGGACTCTCAAGAGTCTTAATATAAATCAGGCTGTTGATATTGCTTAAAGTGCTTAAAAATTGGCTTCTTTATCCCCTAATACGGATTTGCTAAAAAATAGAAACAGGCAAAAACTTGAGAACCATAACTGGCAATAAATACCCATAAAAGGTACTAGCTTTTTTTTGGACTCAAGGCTCCTTGTTCTTCACATAAAATGCATTCCACATTGTGTCTGCATTTGTCCTTGTTTAGAGCATCTGCAGATACATTCAGTTAAAGCAGATGGAAACACAGTATCATCATCAAGAGAACACAAACATAACTTTTCTTGCTAATTTTATGGTTGTACATAACTTTTAAATTCAAAGCCTCTCTTCTCTCATTATTATGGTTTTAAAGTGAAATATTGTAGGAGTAAGTATCACTGAGAAAATTATGTCACTTTATGACTTTGACTTTTAAATAATCTAATAAAATATTCTTCAAAGGTACTCACACATAATAAACATTTTAATGTTTGTAGGCAATATACTGTTTTCTCTGCTTAGCTTTTATGGATTATTAAATCAAGCACTTTACCTATAAGTCTACTTTCATAAATGGAGGATGTAGGCATGTAAACGGAGAAGGCAATGGCACACCACTCCAGTACTCTTGCCTGGAAAATCCCATGGATGGAGAAGCCTGGTAGGCTGCAGTCCACGGGGTTGCTAAGAGTCAGACACGACTGAGCGACTTCACTTTCACTTTTCACTTTCATCCATTGGAGAAGGAAACGGCAACCCACTCCAGTGTTCTTGCCTGGAGAATCCCAGGGACAGGGGAGCCTGGTGGGCTGCCATCTATGGGGTCGCACAGAGTCAGACATGACTGAAGTGACTTAGCAGCAGGCATGTAAAAATAAAATTTTACTATAATATTTTATTAGATAGTGATATAAGATGTTTTGGTGAAAGTTACTATGAGAAAAAATTAACCTTAAACTATATTAAAATAAGAAAATATAAATAATTTTAAGTAGATTGTAATTTATAACATGTGAAGTCAAGTGGGCAAATGATACCACTCTTATGGCAGAATGCAAAGAGGAACTAAAGAGCCTCTTAATGAGGGTGAAAGAGAAGAGTGAATGAGCCAGCTTAAGACTAAATATTAAAAAATACTAAGAAAAAAAAATACTAAGATCATAGCATCTGGCCCCATTACTGCATGGCAAATAGAAGGAGAAAAGGTGGAAGTAGTGACAGATTTCCTCTTCTTGGGCTCCAAAATCACTGAGGATGGCGACTGCAGCCATGAAATCAGAAGACGATTGCTTCTTGGCAGGAAAGCAATGACAAACCTAGGCAGCGTGTTGAAAAGCAAAGACGTGCCTCTGCCAACAAAGGTCCCTATAGTCAAGGCTATGGTCTTCCCAGTGATCACGTACGGCTGTGAGACCTGGACTGTAAAGAAGGCAGAAGGCCAAAGAATCTATGCCTTTGAAATGTGGTGCTGGATAAGACTCCTGAAAGTCCTTTGGACAGCAAGGAGATCAAACCAGTTACTCTTATGGGAAATCAACCCTGAATATTCACTGGAAGGACTGATGCTGAAGCCTAAGCTCCAGTATTTTGGTCACCTGATGTTAACAGACAACTCACTGAAAAAGTCCCTGATGCTGGTAAAGTTTGAGCGCAGAAGGAGAAGAGGGTGTCAGAAGATGAGATGGCTGGACGGCATCACGGATGCAATGAACATGAACTTGGGCAAACTTTGGGAGATGGTGAGGGAGATGGAAGCCTGGTGTGCTGCAGTCCATGGGGTTGTAAAGAGTCAGACACAAAACAACTATAAAGAAACAATTCATAACAACTTTTCTAAGTTAGCTATATTTAATAAATAGTTTTATTTCAATGCAAATTAAGTCAGAAAAAAAAATACTAATATGTCAAGTAAAAAATTCAGATTTGAGCCTTTGAACTGATCCACTGTATGTGGACAGTTTTATTTTTTCATGTATCCATTTTAGTCAACATTTTGGATTGTTCAGATAGTCAAATGCAACAGTTGAGAAATGCCATTACATAATGCACCCACTAAACGCAAATCGCTGTGCAAAAGGATATATGACAAGTGGGTTTTAGCCCAGAATGTGGGACCTTTGCTTTTCTTTCCTGGGTATGTTTTCATCTCTCCTGAAGTCAGCTAAAATCTATTTAAGAAATGATTCTTATGGAGATCCTGCTTAGAAAATGTTAACAAAGAGCATGATGTCAAATTGCTTTTGAAATCTACGCATTTGAATGTTTACTCTGACCAAATATATACTTAGGCTTTATCTTAGAAGAAACCCAATTCCTTTTTTCTGCAGCTTCTAACAATGCAGCCATCTGGCCATGTGATGATGAGAGGATCTCTTAATTTGGTGGTTTGAAACGCTGATCAACAAATCTTTCAAAATAAAAATTGCCTCCTTTCTTCCCCAACCAAGAGACTTCTGCTAGATTCAGGATCCAGGACCACAGTTACCTTTTAAAGAATGTGCCTTTTCCCCTGATTAGTCCTTTAGGTTGATGATAACTAAAATAGCAATTTATATATCAACGTTGTCAAGCCACAGAGCTGTCAGACATTCTAGAACATACTTGACTGTTTGGAATGATACTGCATGTGTATCCAGTTATTGCTTTGAAATGATTGCAGCAGTCATGCAAAATAAAATACGAAGTTTTATTTACACTTGAGACTGTCAAATTTTCCTCTGTTTTCATTGTCAATGTTTTTTTAAAATAACTTTGAAATGCTATTGGGGGGTAGCTATTCAAGTAAAAGGCATAGACTTCCAAGCAATGACAGGCATTTTAACTAGCCATACATCAGGCCAATTTTATTGCTAACCTAAAAAATAAATGAAAAATAAGGATTCTACTCTAGAGTAATTATTCATTTTCCCCAAATTTTTGTTGTTTTTAAGTTGTCTTTAAGTTGTCTTTAAGACAACTCTTTTGGAGTATGAGGATAAATTTAAATATAATGTCTGATATACATTTACCAGATAAAGAACACATGATATTTGTTTTAGATTTCCATTTAAAATATATGTTTTATTGAGATATAATTAATATACCATATGACTTATCCATGTAGAATGCATGCTTCTATGGTTTCTCACATATTCACATAGTTAAGCAATCATCACCACAGTAAATTTTAGAATATTTTTACCATCCATGAAAGGAAATGTGCTATTAGCAGTCAATCTTTATTTCTCCCCAGGTACCCTCCCTCTAGCCCTAGACAATCACTTATCCACTTTATATCTCTACATATTTGCCTGTTTTGGCAAATCATGTGTTTTAGAAACAAAACATAAGGTGCTTTTTTGTGTGTGTGATTAAAATTTATTGTTCACAGTCGCTCAGTTGTGTCTGACTCTTTGCAACCCCATGGACTGCAGCATGCCAGGCTTCCCTGTTCTTCACTATCTCCCTGAGTTTGCTCAAACTCAGGTCCACTGAGTAGATGATGCCACCCAACCACCTCATTCTCTGTCGCCCCCTTCTCCTCCTGCTCTCACTCTTTCCTAGCATCAGGGTCTTTTCCGATGAGTCAGCTCTTCCCATTAGCTGGCCAAAGTTTTGGAGTTTCACCTTCACCATCAGTCCTTCCAATGAATATTTGGGGTTGATGTCCTTTAGGATTGACTAGTTTGATCTCCTTGCAGTCCAAGGGATTCTAGAGGGTCTTCTCCAGCACCACAATATACTGCATTTTATTTGTTCCTTTATGGATATTTGGGTTGTTCCAAGAAGATATTTATTTTTTCAAAATCTCCCCTGGTAAAAGGATTTGGGACTCTTAGGATATAATAATTTCTGACTGTAATTTTGTCATCTATCATCTTGGCTATAAGAGTTTCTCCTGTTATCTCTTCTTAATAATAGGGGATGATTCTAAAACAAAAGTGATGCCCAAGGATGGAGGGGCAGGGATGAGTCAAATTTCCCTTAGAACAGAGTTTATCTGGAAGTTTTACCTTTTTTGCATGTTAAATTGAAAGGAAAAAGAATATATCAGACTCGCCTCCACCTTGTTTATTTCTTCTCTCACAGAGGTTATTTAGATTACTAACACAAAGAGCTGAGATACATTCCTAAACTCTCAGGAGTCATGTCCAGGGGTAATGCAGGCAAAGAAAACTCAGATGCTCATCAACTGAGTAGATGACTTGCTATAGACATCCTCGATGGCGGTGGGGACCTTCTACTTGACAGCAAACTTCTGTTTTCTTTTTGATCAAGATGATTTCTCAAGTCCCCATTTTGCCTACTGTAATTAAACCAAGTTTCAGAGAGTCACATAACAATCACTACTATGTTTAATAGGGAAAATCTTTTTTTTTTTTTCCCCCTTGGGAAAATAGAGCATGTGTCAGGTAGGGGGAGTAGTCAGAGGCTTCACATCTTTTGACAGGTGAACAACACCTCAGGAGATGGTAGATGAGATCTGTTTGCTGATTCTGAAACATGACTTGAGCATGAAATTCTTACTTGTTATCAAGTTCAATATGACGGCTCTACACATTTCACTCTTCAAAATTCATTGTGCTCAAACTGCTGTTTTCCTTGTAAGTTCTTGCATTCTCTTGGATGCCCTCAGTTCAAAGGGTTAACTCTACTTAATCTGGATAAACATACTCTAAAAAAGAAAGACTGAAAGAACAGGACTGTCCCTAGGTTATGAAAGCCAGAAATAACCCAGATCCTTAAAGTCTACGAACAGCCATAATAAAGGAACTAACAACAAAGAACTGAAGAAAAAAGTAAGCTATGTAGCAGAAAGCCACCTAAAATTTCAAAGCTTTCAAAATAATCCTATGTTTTCCATGTAGAGGACAAAGTCATTGTTCAGAATATTAAAATTTTAGAGGTTTCACCAAATACCAATGGAGGAAATTCCAGAAACAGTAAATGGGACAATATGATCCCCATATATGGCTGGACCATTCTTTCATCTATGAGGCACAGAGTACAGAAGAAACAGAAGGGCTTTGCTTTCAGACAAGCTTAGCTTCATATCCTGATTTCACTTCTTAATAGTTGGTAGTCTTAATAAACCATGGGAAAAATGGGAGTCATACATTCATAATAATAATTTGCAGAATTCCTGTGAAGATTAGATGAAATACAAAATAAAGAACACTGGAGTACACCAGATGACACTGTATTGCTTTCTGGATTATAATCTGTAAAGGTGAACTATCTTAAACTGCTGCTCCTTAGCTTTTTTCACACAAAACATTTTATAAGGTTTAATCTAAATAACCTAAATAACGGGAAATAGAATTTTATAAAGAACAGCTACTTCTGAGTGTAAAGCAATTACATTTTGGCTTCTTGTATAGAGGCAGTCATACAGAGTGAAGTTAGAAAGAGAAAAACAAATATATTAACACATTTATGTGAAATCTGAAAAAAAAAATTGGTATGGACAATCTCATTTACAAAGCAGAGATAGAGACACGGAAGTAGAGAATAAACGTATGAACACCAAGGGGATTGGGGTGGGATGAATCCAGAGACTGGGATTGACATATAGACTATTGATACTATGTATAAGTAGATTGCTAGTAAGAACCTACTGCGAAGCACAGGGAACTCTACTCAATGCCGCGTGGTGACCTAAACAGGAAGGAATTTCAAAACAGAGGGGATGTACGTATCCATACAGCTGATCCACTCTGCTCTAAAGTAGAAACTAACACAACATTCTAAAGCAACTATAAGGCAATATTTTTTTTAAATAGCTAAAGAAAATGCATGAGATTAAAAAAAATCATATTATTAATAAAAAAAAGTCATTCTTAGAGTCCCAGAAATTTTGCCTAAAGAACTTTCTTCTCTGGAGTTTTGATAAAGCAGAATAAATACTTGTGATTAAAGAAAGAAGAACATTAAATTTTTTTTTTTTATAAACTTTCGCTTCTCGTGTTTGGAATCTAATATATACAAGAACTGTGTGTTACCGTATTTTTCAAGCTATAAAACATTTTATTAAGAAATGCCTTCATTCTCGTTCTCAGGGGTGTTTATGACTTATTTATCTAAATACCTGCAAGTGCTATGGGTGATATTGTTATCACATGCCATAAAACCAGTGGGTGATTGCAACAGACATGAAATTGGGAACCAACTACGTGTAGGGAGAGTAAAAAAATTATACGTTGCAGCAGAAATGTAGACATGTTAAAAACATCAACCACTGTTTAACCAGCATCACTTACTAAGTTCCTCAACATGAATAGTGCTGTTTGAGGGAACTTATATAGATCTGCAGGCAAAATAGACTCTATTCTTAGAAATAAATATCTTTGATGAGAATGAGAAAACATAAACTGTTATACATACATATCACTCCATTGAATCCAATGCAGGATTTCAATTTCTCAATACAGCATATGAAAGCATACAGAGTAGCTTTATTTTAAAACATTAAAAAAAAACAGCGGAGAATGCACTTTTCATCAATGTTGAAAAGCTGATCAGTTAATTGACAAAAATTTTCCTTCAGGCATGATAAGAATATTCAGCTTTGACTATGGCAGGAAATGAATGCAACAGAAATGCATTAGATGATGTGTGTTAGAACAAAATGCAGTAGATAAACTGAGCATAAACTGAACAAAAATACTGCATGGCTTTAAATTTTGTAGAATTTTATGTTTTAACTCTTTAAACTTCTATTAAAGTTATTTCTAATTTTCACCTGTAAAGTGATAAAGTTACCTTTTCCTCTTCTCAAAGTCATACATATTTGCACAAAAAAATATAAAAAGTGTAGAAAGGGAGGTTTGTAGCCTTAACAGCTCAATTATTTTACAGTAGATGAAAGGCCATTTAAATACTTACAATCACTGGTAATAAATGATAGTGAACCTAATTTTAAAATACAAGTAATTAATCTAAACTAGACCTCTCACTAGCATCTCTCGCATTATGTGACAGCCAGACTAACACAGAACTCCAAGCTTCACCTCTCCCGGATGCCTTAGGTATACTTCAGCCAACACCGTGTGCCTGTCAGTAATTAGGGGAGGCTGTCATTCCATTCGTATATGTAAGAAAACAAAAAGCATAAAAAACAAAAATGCAACAGCAACTGCTGAATGTACATCCTGGTTGATGCCGCACAGAAAAGTGAATTGATTATTTAGATAATTTAGTCCTCAAATCAAGCTGCTAACGGTGCAGATGTACTTTTCCTTCTTTTGAAAAGAACTGTTCAGATTCACTATCTACACTGAAAGTTGTTCTCAATTCTGTTTCACTGGGTTTGTAAGAGCCACTTTATTTGGCCTGCTCTACGCATTAAGTCATTAGCTCCAACCAAGTATCTGAATTACTGCTCCCTATAACTTGGATTCCTAGAGCTCTTCAGAGACTCATTAAGGTAAAATGTTCTAACAGACTGGCAAGTGCTTAGATGTAACTTGCTTTTCAAATAAATGGCCATTAAAGTCAAGTCTTTGAAAATTAGAATTCTGAAGTCTGTCGTCTTCACACAATGAATAAGTAATCAGATAGATAGATAAAGCAATTAGAGAGAAACAAAAAAATACCAGAGGGGATTATCTATTGTTTTGAAGAGGATAAAAACTAGTCTTTCACATTTGTTTCCTTTGACAATGATTTTGATTAATTATCAAAATATTCATGTTTCAAAGAGACCTTCTGCATGATGAACGCTGTTCTTTTTTCCTTTGTTGGATTTTTGTCTCTGTTGGTAAAACTGACATATATCCTAATTCTGGCTTATTTTCCAATTTACTTTCTTGAACTTTATTCATTTAAGGCAATGACTTCTGGAAAAATGACTTTTGTAATGAAGGTGTTAATTCAAGTTAACTTTAGGCTTGCTATTAGCAAGATATGACCAATAAACTTCTGAATTTAAACTTTGATTATAGGATCAAGTATTTGAAATAGATAGGTGACTCAGATGCTCTTCAAACACTTCACATTCTCTGATCTCTCCAGAAATCATTGACAGTAAGAGAGCAGGAAAGTGTTTTTTGTTTTGTTTCATTTTGTGTTTAGGCTTAATATTTCATGGTTTCTGACTTCAATCATTGAAGCATCCATCAAGAATTTTTTAAAAAATATAGTTTCTGTCTGAGATCCCAAATGTCAGCTTTTAATTGAAGGATACTATGAATTGTGTACTTTTGTGGTGTTGGAGAAGATTCTTGAGAGTCCCTTGGACTGCAAGGAGATCAAACTAGTCAATTCTAAAGGGGATCAGTCCTGAACATTTATTGGAAGGACTGATGCTGAAGCTGAAGCTCCAATACTTTGGCTAACTGATGCGAAGAACTGACTCATTTGAAAACACCCTGATGCTGGGAAAGATTGAAGGCAGAAGGAGAAGGGGACAACAGAAGATGAGATGGTTGGATGGCATCACTAACTTGATGGACTTGAGTTTGAGCAAGTTCTAGGAGTTGGTGATGTCCGGGAAAGCCTGGCATGCTGCAGTCCACGAGGTTGCAAAGAGTCAAACAAACTGAGCAACTGAACTGAACTGAGCTTTTGGAAAGATTCAAAAACACACCCTTCTCTGTGCAACCGAGGAGATAGTACTGTCTGGGCGAGGACAGCTGGAGCCCTGACTTATGTTCCTTTGTAATGTCCACGCCTCATCATCATGCCTTGTCTGTTGCCAGCTAACATTTTCTCACTTGAAAGGAAAGGAGAAGAGAGCACAAAAAGCATTCCTGGGTTTCAAATCTGTCTTGTCAAATACCTTTTTACTTTACTAGGAGTAAATAAATAAAAATTTGAAATTCCAAGTTGAAAAATCATTTCACTCAAAAATTTGAAGACACTGCTCTGTTGTTTTCTAGCTCCCTTGCAAGCTATGTCCGACTCTTTGCAACCCCATGGACTGTAGCCTGCCAGGCTCCTCTATCCACGGGATTCTCCAGGCAAGAATACTGGTGTGGGTTGCTACACCCTCCTCTAGGGGATCTTCCCAACCCAGGGATTGAACCCACTTTTCTTAAGTCTCCTGAATTGGCAGGCTGGTTCTTCACCACTAGTGCCACCTGGTAAAGTCTTGTCACAAGCTAAACTCTAGGGCAAATCTTGGTCTCCTGCAAACACCAACAGTAGTATTTAAGGACTTGAGTACAATTCTTAGAGATTCCAGGATCCTAAGTCGTTACTCCAGTTCCTTGGGGCACAATGCTGCCAGTGTCTTCAACACTCCAGAGACCCCAGATGTGAGATACAGCCAATGGGAGTTTGACAAAATAGTTCTGATGCTGCTCACAGATGGAGTTTTCTATTTTTATTTACTTGATCTCCACATTCAGTCTTGAAGACCGGGATAAGGGTCAGATTTCTTCATATCTTTCAGATCTCCTTAAGAACTACCTCATCACAGTGAATTTTTCTGCTGATTCTGCTTTTTTCTTATGGCACCATGCAGTTCTCCTTCACAGCAGTCATTACAATTTGCATAAACATTTTAAAATTATTCCTGTCTTTTCCTCCAAATGTGTGTGTGTGTGTTAGTCACTCAGTTGTGTCCAGCTCCTTGCAACCCCGTGGACTGTACCCCTCCAGGCTCCTCTGTCTATGGAATTCTCCAGGCAAGAATACTGGAGTGGGTTGCCAGTTTCTTCAGGGGATCTTCCCAACCCAGGGATCAAACCTGCTTTGTTTATGTCTCCTGTATTGGCAGGCAAGTTCTTGACCACTGGTGCCACCTCAGAAGCCCTTTTCCCAAAGAAGGTAGGCTAATGAAGAGTAGAACCGCTGTCTTGTCAGTGTGAACTGTGCATCTCCCCAAGTCCATGGCACAGCAAATGTCCAGACAACAGCTGCTAAGTAAATGAAGAATGACCAGGTCATAGATGAAGACACAGGGATCTTGAACTGGCCATATCAGTGGCCCATTTTGGCCCCAATCTGTGTTTCGTTGGACTATCACTCCCAGCCCAACTTGATTGGGAACTATGTTATAGTGAATCTTGGCCTAATCTAGGGGAGACCTGTTTTCCCTAAGCACTGAGATAGCAATTCTTATTCTTTATGACTTAAGAGGTTCTTTAAATGTTTATTTTTCCCTTTAAATGTGAAGAGAGTAAAGTAAATAAAAGATAATATCTCTGATCTTTATTACATATGAGCATGAGCCACAGGAAATCATATTTGCACAGGGAGTAAACAGTGAATAAAAACCTGCTTATGTAGTATTGGCAAGTGTACTTTTAAGTCAATTGTCAGGCAGCTTTGAAGTAGAAGGAGGCATAATTACCTTTATACTCCCTGCAGCTTGCACTACAGGGGCCTCGTTTACTTTGAATGACTCTATGTGTGAGAGTCCAGGGATAGTTTAAGATGGGCTGGTCTAGCAGTATTCCTGAGAGTGGCTTAGACGGCTCCTGTGGTTAAGAAATAAATCATAAAACATCAGTGCTCAAAAGCACGTCTGACTTGTCCAGTGGACTAAGGCAGTTGCCTGAAACATCTGCATTTGACAGAAGCATACATTCTCAAATGCCACTGTACGATTAGGAAGCGGGGCATGATTGAAAGTAGAAATTGACTTGACTTGACATTCTACTTTTTTCTTTAAAATTATCTTATATACCATACATGTAGAAAATGTTCTGATGTTCTTCACAAGCATTCTAGATTATTTTTAAAGAGAATACTATTGAAAAGTATACTGGAAATCTTGCCATAGGAAATAAATATTAAATAAGTCTTTTTATTCATGTAACACCAATTATTCACTCAAAATACCTTGACATGTATCACTGAATGCACATTATTTTTATTGAGCTACTAGGCAAAAAATTCTCAAATGCAAAGCAAACTTGTCTCGTTCAAACTGTATCCTTGCCCAGTGTTCTTCCATTTCCATCTGTGTATTTGAAGCATAAGCTGGAGTCAAGATTGCCACGAGAGATATCAATAACCTCAGATATGCAGACGACACCACCCTTATGGCAGAAAACAAAGAGGAACTAAAGAACCTCTTGATGAAGGTGAAAGAGGAGAGTGAAAAAGCTGGTTTAAAACTCGTCATTCAAAAAATGAAGACCATGGCATCTGGTCCCATCACTTCACAGTAAATAGATAGAGAAACAATGGAAACAGTGACAGATTTAATTTTCTTGGGCTCCAAAATCACTGCAGATGGTGACTGCAGCCATGATAGTAAAAGACGCTTGCTCCGTGGAAGAAAAGTTATGACCAACATAGATAACATATTAAAAAACAGGCATTACTTTGCCAGCAAAGGTCTGTATAGCCAAAGCCATGGCTTTTCCAGTAGTCATGTATGGATGTAAGAGCTGGACCATAAAGAAGGCTGAGCATCAAGGAATTGATGCTTTTGAGCTGTGGTGTTGGGAGAAGACTCTTGAGAGTCCCTTGGACTGCAAGGAGATCCAACCAGTCCATCCTAAAGGAAATCAATCCTGAATATTCATTGGAAGGACCGAGGCTGAAGCTTCAATACTTTGGCCACCTGATGTGAACAGGTGACTCATTGGAAAAGACCCTGATGCTGGGAAAGATTGACGATAGGACAAGAAGGGGACGACAGAGGATGAGATGGTTACATGGCATCACTGACTTGATGGACATGAGTTTGAGCAAGTTCCGGGAGATGGTGAAGGACAGGGAAGCCTGGTGTGCTGCAGTTTATGGGGTCGAAAAGAATTGGGCATGACTGAGCGACTGAACAACAATCTGAAGTTCAAATTTACGAGACATTTCATTCATCCCTGGAGAAAATATTTGAGTCTCTATGAAAGTAATAACTGTGTAATGAAAAAACTGTAAGGAAGAGTCCAGGGCTTCACAGATTGTGTGCCAGATGATACTGAACAGATAAAGAGGGGAGGGGAAGTTATTCCGAGGAGGTGAAGTTTGAAGGAAGATCTGAAAGTCTTAGAGGTGAGGTCAAGGCATAGATGGAAGATGAGCAGAAAGGCGGTAAGCTGGGAGAGGATTCTGAGTAGACAAGTAACATATGTCAAGTTTTTAAAACACAGTGCATTTCTGAAGTGGTAAGGAAGATTGGTGGAATGTAGGGAGTGAGCACATAAATGGGACACTCTGAGGCCAGAGGAATAAGGTTTCGGAGTATGGGAAATTTGGAGGGAATTTTAAAGACGCTGTCTTTATCTTGAATGCAATGGAAAACCAGTAAAAAGAAAGACTCCCAGATAAGAGGAGACATAACTATATCTTTGTCTATACTGCGGGACAATCAGGTTCAGCCCCTGGGTCAGGAAGATCCCCTGGAGGAGGAAATGGCAACCCACTCCACCATTTTTGCCTAGAAAATCCCACGGAAGAGGAGCCTGGTGGGCTACAGTTCATGGAGTGGCAAAGAGTTCGACATGACTGAGTGACTAATACTTTCACTTTCAACCATATCTTAGTTTGTCGAAGCTGCAACAAAAACTGTAAACTGGATGGCTTATCAACAAGAGAAATTTATTATAGCTCTTGCAGTTCTGGAGGCTGGAAGCGTGAGATTAGGGGGCCACAGTGGCAAGGCTTTGATAAGAACCCCATTCCAGATTGCAGACTGCTAACTTCTCATTGCACCCTCACAAGGCAGAGGGTCTTAAGACTCTCCTAAGGGCATTAATCCCATGCAGGAGGACTTCATATCTGTGATTTCATCAGATCTTAATCACCTCCCAAAGGCCTCTCCTCCTAAGGCTCCTGTCACACTGTGGTGATAGGATTTCAACACATGAATTCTGGAAGGACACATTTATTCTATGACATCATGTTTCCATTTTGGAAAGACCACTCTGTGGGCAGTTTCTTTCCCTGGAGCTCTATGCCATTCCACAATTTAAAGATTAGATTAAAAATTAGTTTCATTTAGTTTCATTCCTTGCACATCTAGAATTGCAGACATGAGTCTACATTCTGTTTTGTTCTTGCTGCCATTGACCTATTCAGAATTCTCTGTAACCAGGAGCAAAAGCCTTTAATTGGGATCCCCAACTGTAGCTCCCTCAGATCTAGCCCATTCTGTGTCCTGCTGCTCCCAGCCTAAGAAACTTCCATTTCCCTTTAATGTCTAGAGAAACCTCAGTAAGTGCTATGAGTCACTCCAAGTCCTAAGTGCTTACCCATACATTATACAGACATTATGTTACATTTTACACCCCTTAATCTTCACATATATTATACCATTGTACTTGCATTATATCATTAAAACCTCACCACTCCCAGGCAAGGTAGGCACTATCATTTCAGTGCACTTGTCAACCCTGCTCTCTAAGCTCCAGGCAAATGCCACCAATGATGTTTGCTGAATGTGCCCAGGGTCTTCTTCCCTCTGTACTTACTCTCACACCTTTAGCACTGCAGGAATGGGGAGATGTTACCTCTGCTCTGCTTCCCGCCCCCTCATCAGAACATCCATTCAGACTTGAACTAATATGCTACTTTCTTCAATATCTCCACTTGCAGCTTTCCTGAAGTGCTCTGTCCCTCTTAGCATTTGTTTTTAAGAACTCCTATGTAGCATTCATGTGAACAAATAGAAGGGTTTTCTTTTAGTAGTTCATCACCTCCCTATTAAAAGGGTCTGCTTATTTCCTTTCTTAACTCTTAAATTTATGTAGAGTAAAATTTACAGACAATAAAGTTCATTTTTTGGGGTGTACATATCTATGCAGTCTTACACGTGCATACATTCCTGTAACCATGAGAAGATATAGAACACTTTGAACATCCCCAAAGAATTCCCCTGTGCTGCTCTTTTATAGGCAGACCGTCTTTCCCTCCTTAATCCTTGCAATCACTGACCTGTTGTTTATTCCTATGGTTTTGCCTTTTCTAAAATGTTGTGGAATCATATAGCATATAACCATTTATATACCTGATGGGAAGAGCTGATCATTGGAAAAGACCTTGATGCTGGGAAAGATCGAGGGCAGGAGCAGAAGTGGGCCACAGAGGATGAGATGTTTGGATGCCATCACAGACTCAACGGACAGAAGTTTGAGCAAACTCCAGGAGGTAGTGAAGGACAGGGTAGCCTGGCATGCTGCAGTCCATGGGGTTGCAAAGAGTCAGTCATGACTTAGCAACTGAACAACAACGACAACAGCATAATTATTTAAGACTAGGTTCTTTTACTCAGCAAGCTGCATTTGAGACTTCTCCATGTTGTGTGTATTTATTGTTTGTTCGTCTTTATTGTTGGATAGTATGCTATTATTTGGATGCATCATGGTTTATCTATTCATCTGCTTAGTCACTGATTACAGATTTTTGTATGCACATAAGTTTTCATTCTATTTGGGCAATACCTATGAATGGGATTACTTAGTTTTGTGGTAAGTGTATGTTTAACTTCTAAGAAGAGGCCAAACTCTTTTCCAGAGTGACTATATTTTATCCCCTGCTTATTCACTTCTGTAATTTTTTAATGTGGCTGAAAAAATGATCTTCCCCAATCATTTTGTTAACTGACTTATACAAGCGGCAAGACTGAATTGCAGTCAGTCATGGTGTTGAAGAAGAAACTGCATGTGCTGACTACATATTCCGTCCAGCGAGTGCAAAGGCTGAGAAAGAGAAAAAAAAAATTCTCTGAAAAACAGAATCTGAAACATGAGCTCATTATTTGTTACCTTATCCTCCAATTCTTGCTTTTAGACTAGGTGAAACTTAAAATATAGCAAAGAGCTTTCAGGTATTCCTATATGGAACTGATGGTAAATTTTATCTTACAGAAACCAAGCAGGAACCACCCACCTCCTTGTGACCTGCATCCTGTTTGTAGAAAACCTTCAGGTTTTTAGGCCTTTCAGGGTTTCAAAGAGCAAATTTAATCAGAAAACTGAAAAAATGCAGAAACAAAGGAAAACAATAATAATAATAATAATATATAATATATAATAATTATAATAAAAATAATAATAGTTTCATCATAAAACAAAGTCAAAGACCTTTAGTTTCTCCTCAAGGGTAACAGATAACATCCTGAGCCAATCCTTGTGTTGTTTTGCAGATACTAAAACCCCTACCAGGTAGAAGAAGAAGTTAACTGCATGCTGACCACAAACCTATTGATATCAACACAATATACCACATTAACACATTTAAGAATAAAAATCATGTGATCATCTCAAAAGATGTGGAAAAAGTTTTTGGAATTATTTAAGATCCACTCTGACTCATCTGAAAAGACCCTGATGCTGGGAAAGATTGAGGGCAGGAGGAGAAGGGGACGAAAGATGATGAGATGGTTGGATGGCATCACCGACTCGATGGACATGGGTTTGGGTGGACTCTGGGAGTTGGTGATGGACAGGGAGGCTTGGCGTGCTGCAGTTCATGGGGTCGCAGAGTCAGACACGACTGAGCGATGGAACTGAATTGAATATCCACTCAAAGAGATGGGAATACCAGACTACCTTACCTGCCTCCTGAGAAACCTGTATGTAGGTCAATAAGCAACAGAACCGGACATGAAACTATAAACTGGTTCCAAATTGGGAAAGGAGTATGTCAAGGCCGTATACTGTCACCTTGCTTATTTAACTTATATGGAGAGTACATCATGAGTAATGGCAGGCTGGATGAAGCAAAAACCAGAATCAAAATTGCCGGGAGAAATATCAATAACCTCAGATATGCAGATGACACCACCTTTATGGCAGAAAGTGAAGAGGAACTAGAGTTTCTTGATGAAGAAAGAGGAGAATAAAAAAGCTGGCTTAAAACTCAACATTCAAAAACTAAGATCATGGCATCTGGTCCCATCACTTAATGGCAAATAGATGGGGGAAAAATGGAAACAGCAACAAACTTTATTTTCTTGGGTTCCAAAATCACTGCGAATCGTACTGCAGCCATGATATTAAAAGACACTTGCTCCTTGGAAGAAAAGCTATGACAAACCCAGACACCATATTAAAAAGCAGGGACAACACTTGGCTGACAAAGGTCTGTCTAGTCAAAGCTATGGTTTTTCCAGTAGTCAAGTATGGATGTGAGACCTGGACCATAAAGAAGCCTGAGCACCAAAGAATTGATGCTTTCAAACTGTGGTGTTGCAGAAGACTCTTTGAGAGTCCCTTGGACAGCAAGGAGATCCAAGCAGTCAATCCTAAAGGAAATCAACCTTGAATATTCATTGGAAGGACTTATCTGAAGCTGAAGCTGCAATACTTTGGTGACCTGATGCAAAGAGTTGATTCATTAGAAAAGACCTTGATGCTGGGAAAGACTGAGAGCAACCAGAGACAGGGGCATTGGAGGATGAGATAGTTAGATGGAATCACTGACTCAACAGACATGAGTTTGAGCAAACTCCGGAAATTGGTGATGGACAAGGAAGCCTGGTGGGCTGCAGTCCATGGGGTTGCAAAAGGTCGGGTTGGATATAACTGAGCAACTGAAAAACAATATCCACTTAGGATTAAAAACTCTCAACAAAGTGGGTATAGAGGGAACACACCTCTACATAATAAAGACCATATATGGCAAACATACAGACAGCATCATACACAATGGTGAAAAGCTGAAAGCATTTCCTTTAAGATCAGAAATGAAACAAGGATGTCTACTCTTGCCACTTTAATTCAACATAATATGAAGCCTTGGGGTGAATTGTTTCCATCAAAGATTTCTGTTTTCCTTTTTGATTATAAATATAGTCCTTAGGGAGAAGGTTAATTAAATGTCTACAGAAATTCAAACATTGATAGTTAGAAATAAGTTAATTAGAAAAAGTTTTCAGGCAATTTATATAGGAGACATAAGAGATATGGGTTCAATCACTGGGTCAGGAAGGTCCCCTGGAGAAGGAAATTCCAACCCACTCCAGTATCCTTGCCTGCAAAATCCCATGGACAGAGGAGCCTGGCAGGCTACAGTCTGTAGGGTCACAAAGAGTCAGACATGACTGAAGCGACTTAGCATGCTCGCATACAGGTGCCCATTTTAGACCTTCAGAACTAATGTGATAGCAGATACTTTCATTATGCATCTTCTCAGGCAGACATTTGGTCCTCATAAAAATCCTAAAAGATGCCATTATGATTCCCATGTCAGGAATCTAAGACACAGAAGTTAAGTAACCTGTGCAGAGTCACAGAGCTGCTGAGTGGTAGGGTTCATTCGCAAGTAGTCTGTCTTAGAGGTCTGTGCCACGTTATATTGTCTTTTTAACATAGTATTTACTATATGCTCTATAATATATATATGATGTTACATATGTTGTGTGACATACTATATTATATATATAATATATATTTTACTATGTTGTTTTTAAAAGATGATAAACTGGAGAGACTGTTAAAGTGTTCTAATTCAATTAAAAGCTGGATACATTCTCAACATTTCATTCTAGCAGTCTAAGCTAGTCCTTTTTTAAAAACCATGGGTTAGTGATTGGAATGTGATATTTACTTCCAGGTCTTTAATATATTTACGATTGAAGCCATGATGGTTGCTGAGAATTTTTTTCTTCAAGAGGCATCTCTTGTCAATCTCAACTGTGATTTGGTTAATCCCAAAGAGCTTGAAGTAGGAGCCAAGATGGATGGCAGAGCTTGGGAGACGATTCCCCAGGGAGAGGGTGCCAGCTCTCAGGAAGTACTCTGAGTTTGATGGTTGATGGAAAAAGGACCAGGGGAAGAAGAGACACCACCAAAAGCAGCCCATGAGAGGGGAAGGCAGGGGCCTCATCTCTAAGGGCAGAGCCTATGTTGAAGATGGAGGCTTCATAAACCACACTGGATTTAGCACTAACCTTGGAGAAATTTTGGGGAATCTTGAAGTTCTCCATTTTCATGTGTGTGCTTCAAATATGATGTGTGTGTCCGACTCTGCGACCCTATGGACGGTGGCATGCTAGGCTTTCCTGTCCTTCACTATCTCCCAGAGTTTGCTCAAACTCATGTCTATTGACCAACCAGCCATCTCATTCTCTGTTGCCCCTTTCTCCTCCTGCTCTCAATCTTTCCCAACATCAGGGTGATGTTTGGACCAAGGTAATTACACTCCTGTAATTCAGGAGATCCGGGTTTGATCCCTGGGTTGGGAAGATCCCCTGGAGAAGGGAATGGCAACCCACTCCACTATTCTTGCCTGGAGAATTCCATGGACAGAAGAACCTTGTGAGCTATAGTCCATGGCAGTCTCAAAGAATCGGATATGAATGAGCTACTAACACATGCATTTATACTCTGAATATCCAGGGCATGGATTTTCTTGGAAAAGAGCATTAGCTGTAGCATCTACATGCGAGCCTTTGCAACTCTTTGCTACCCCACGGACTACACAGTCCATGGAAATCTCCAGGCCAGAAAACTGGAGTGGGTAGCCTTTCCCTTCTCCAGGGGATCTTCCCAACCCAGGGATTGAACCCAGGTCTACCGCACTGCAGGTAGATTCTTCACCAGCTGGGCCACAAGGGAAGCCCACAAAAAAGACAAAGAATTCTCTTCCTTGAGAAACTAATGGATCTTATAGTGACCGAATCTAGACTCCAGCCTTATTAGCCCTGATATCGAATAAATATCACTCAATTCCTTTCACAAGTTGCAAATTGGCATTTTCACTCCAAAATCAGTCGATATCCAGCCTAGAAAACGTTTAGTGTGCATAAGTAGTGTTTTAAGTAAAATCAAGGTAACATTAAACAATTGAGTGATTTTTCATAAAAGTTCTGAATTTCCATCCCCTAGAGAAACTCTGGGACAAAAACTTTCATTTCCATATGACAACTGTCCCCAGATCCTTTTAAGTGCGTCAAGTCCTCCACCAGTTCCTATTGTGTTCTGGACTCTGAAGTTGCACGGTAAATGCCATGTCATTGGCTTCTGCACTGGTCATTTTTTTAAGAACAGAGAACTATGTCTCTGTACCCAAGTGCAGAAATAAAAATGCCAAGACCGTGAGTTTAAAGAAAAATGGTAGTAAGCCTATTTCTTTGTGACAGTGAGTGCTAGATCCACAGGTTTGATATGTGCATACAAAGTGTATCTGTGTTTAAAAGAAACAACACAAAATCATAAAATAAGTATTATTAAATCATCCATCATAAAGAACCACACAGGTGTAAAGAAAAGATGTATGATGAAACAATTGGTGATCTGTTAAAAAGGACTGAAAATTTAAAAGCATTTGTTTTGGATGTGAGTAAAATAACTGATGCTCCTTGGAATTAGTTATGCATTAGGGGAAATAATTTGTCTGTGCAATTGCTTTTTACAGATGACAAGTTTATTAAACAAAGTCTATTGAGTGTAACAGAAATCATGTGTTTTGAACAGAAACAAGTTTTACAAACAAAAGTCTAGCTGGAAATAATGTTGCTTGGCATACTGAAGCTACTGTTAAGATTTTACTGTATACTTTACATGGAAATTGTTATTTGTGGCATCAGCTCAAAGCACAGATTGATTCCTGTCTATGTATAAATCATATCTATCTATCTGTCTATGTAGTACCAGCCAGTTATTTATATTTGTTCTCGGTATTTTGATGATTTTGATTTTACTGAGAACTTTTGGATATAGTGTCCCTCATGGCATAATATCAGGAAATGAGCTACTTTACTGAGAGAAGTCGAATAACTTATTGTAGATTGGTCAAAATTAGTTGAGTGGTATTGCTGCTGTGGTTGGTATTAGAGTTAGATATTAGGGAACTAACATATATACAGGATGGTAACATTTTTCAAGAATGTAGAATTTTAGTTCATGTAGTAAATTGTGAACTAGTTTTTGCTTGTTTTGGTTAAAAAGTTAATACTAAACAATATTATGAACATTGTAATTAACTTCATTAACTCAATAAACTTCTATAGCTTGAGTCAAAGTGAAATTTCTGGATGAACCGGACAGATAGTATGATATAGTTTTTCAATAGCTTCATATGACAAAATACTGAGCAGAGTTTTAACTGTTCAAAACACTGACATGGAATCATGGCAACTTGACTACATTAAGGATCTGGTCGTTTAAGTTGCCAGAACAACTCACCTTATCACTGAATAGTTATCAAAATGCATGATTTCACTGCTCCAGTAATCCTGAGATGATGTGTTTGAAGATACCATTTGGGAAGAAATTATCTGGTCCACTTTTATATGCTAAAATCAGTCTCCCAAATGAAATGGAACCACATACTCCACACTATGGTTTTGAAGTCTGATGTTTAAAAAGATTTCTCTGGTTGATGTTAAACAAGCAAAATTAATTAACATTGCTCAGTTTCTCTCTTAATATTTCCACTTGTAGTAAGAACTACTGTTGGATACTACTGAAATACAGTATCGTAAAAATCATTAAGAACTAGCATTTAAAAATGATGACATTGGGACACAGTAATTCTATCTCTCCCAGATGAAATTACCTAAAATATAAAATTCACAGGTCTATATATTTATGTCTGGGAACAGTTGTTTTCCATTATGGAAAGCAATAAAAGTAAATATCACACCCAGCTAGAGGAACCATGACTGAATTTGATATAACACATTGTAAACTGAAATCTAAAAACCTGCTATCAACACGATGTGTAGAAGAAAAGGTTTCGGATGTTTGTATTTTTAGTTTCAGAACAAGTTTTACTAACTTACAACACAAAAATTTAACAATGGGACATTTCTAATTTTTAGAGTATATAGTTTAAATGTTGGCTTTAAAATTATTTTTCAGTATCCATCATGTCTGTACTATGTTAGGTATTTTTGTCTTTGTTCAGTAAAAATGAATGGCAGATGATTCTGTTTCTGGCAGATGCTGGCTTTCTTCCTGGTGTATGTCACTCATTTCATTACCTGCCTCACCCCTTTAGGTATTTGAGGTCATTTTCCCTGATACAGATGTGAATTAAAGCACAAGATTATGAAGAGAAAGAGTACGTAGAACAAGAAGAGAGGAGGAGCCCACACAGAATTCATTAAAATGCTCACACAGGGGCAGAGCAAGAGAACAGACAGAGGACACGGGTACTCAGAGAGGTAACCAGAAAGCCAGGAGAATGTGGGGCTGCAGGGCTTGAGGGAAGACATTGTTGGCAGAGCAGAGGCTATCTACCATGAGCCCTGAGCATCTCTGTCCTTGCTGGGTACATCAAAAATGAAAGGTCTGGGGAGGAGCCAAGATGGCGGAGGAGTAGGACGGGGAGACCACTTTCTCTCCTACAAATTCATCAAAAGAATAACTGAACGCAAAGCAAACTTCGCAAAACAACTTCGGATCGCTAGCTGAGGTCATCAGGCGCCCAGAAAAGCAGCCCATTGTCTTCGAAAGGAGGTAGGACAAAATATAAAAGATAAAAAGTGAGACAAAAGAGCTAAGGACGGAGATCCGTCCCGGGAGCTCTTAGGCGGCATTGCTTGGGGTAGGGTCCGGGCCGAGTGCCCTGAGGACAATCAGAGGGAACTTCTGTGAGTTGCCAACTTGAACTGTGGGAGACCAAAAGAGAGAGAGTAAATTAACCGGCCCGAACACACTGCCGGCCGTTCGCAGAACAAAGAGACCGAGAGGGTCCAGAGAGGAGCTCGCAGGCTGCGGACGGGCCCAGCCCCGCCGGAGGCAGGAGGCAGGGGGGAGGGGAAGGTCGCGGCGAGACACAGGGCGCAGGCACCCGACCGGCGCGGGCGGGGACTGGGGCTGGGGACGCGGAGGGCGGAAGGCGCGCGCACCCGACTGGCGCCAGCGGAAACTGAGACTGGGTCCGCGGAAGGGAGGGGGCGCGCCACACCTGTGTAGAGTGCGCCCACCAAGCCCCTGGCTGCCTGGACCGCTCTGACGGGGAAGGCACAGAGAGCAGGCGCAGCTTTTCCTTCCGCGCTTTTGTGGAACACCCGAGGGCTGGAACCTCGCGCAGCGCGGGGCGCGCTCCATATAGAACAGCCGGGAGCCTGAGCAGCACAGACGGAGAAAGCAGCGTCAGCCCCTCCCGGCAGCCCCAGCCCATCCCCGTGGTGCAAGCCTGTCCCCACAGCGCCAGCCTCTCCCTGCAGCGCAAGCCCCTCCCTGCCCCGCAGAGCGACGGAACTAGCTACCTGAATAAGAGTCCACCTCCGCCCGCCTGTGTCAGGGCGGAAATGAGGCTCTGAAGAGACCGGCAAACAGAAGCCAAATAAACAAAGGGAACCGCTTCAGAAGGGACTGGTGCAACAGATTAAAATCCCTCTAGGAAACGCTGACTACACCGGAGGGGCCTGTAGATATCGAGAAGCGTAAGCTGGAACGAGGAGCTATCTGAAACTGAGCCGAACCCACACTGACCGCAACAGCTCCAGAGAAACTCCTAGATATAATTTTACTTTTTTCTCTTTTTTTTTTTTTTAAATTTTTTTTCTTTTTTTTCTTTTTTTCTTTTTTCTTTCTTCTCTTTTATTTTCCTTTAAAATCCCCTATTACTCCCCCATTACTCCTTAACTTTCATTTCCACAGACTTTTACGATTTTTTAATTAGGGGGAAAAAAAAATTTTTTTTTCTTTTTTTTTCTTTTTTTTCTTTCCTTTTTCTCTTCTATTTTCTATTTTTCTTTTTCTCTTATTTCTTTTAAAGTCGTCTAGTACTCCTCTACTACTCCTTAATTTTCATTTTCAATACACTATAACCTTACAAAAAAAAAAAAAAAAGAAGAGAAGCCCTATTTTTAAACCGAAGATTATTCTCTCCCAATCTTGACTCTCTGTTTTCTACCTCAGAACACCTCTATTTCCTCCTTTCCCCTTCTCTTCCCAATCCAATTCTGTGAATCCTTGTAGGTGACTGGGCTACGGAGAACACTCTGGGAACAGACAGCTGCGTAGATCTGTCTCTCTCCTCTTGAGTCCCCCTTTTTCTCCTCCTGTTCATCTCTATCTCCCTCCTCCCTCTCCTCTTCTTCATGTAACTCTGTGAACCTCTCTGGGTGTCCCTAACGGGGGAGAATCTTTTAGCCATTAACCTAGAAGTTTTCTTATCAGGGCTGTATAGTTGGAGAAGTCCTGAGACTACAGGAAGAATAAAACTGAAATCCAGAGGCAGGAGACTTAAGCCCAAAACCTGAGAACACCAGAAAACTCCTGACTACATGGAACTTTAAGTAATAAGTGACCATCCAAAAGCTTCCATACCTACACTGAAACCAACCACCACCCAAGAGCCAATAAGTTTTAGAGCAAGACATACCACGCAAATTCTCCAGCAACGCAGGAACATAGCCCTGAACGTCAACATACAGGCTGCCCAAGGACACACCTAACACATAGACCCATCTCAAAACTCATTACTGGGCACTCCATTGCTCTCCAAAGAGAAGAAATCAAGTTCCACGCACCAGAACACTGACGCAAGCTCCCCTAACCAGGAAATCTTGACAAGCCAATCGTCTAACCCCACCCACTGGGTTAATCCTCCACAATAAAAAGGAACCACAGACCTCCAGAATACAGAAAGCCCACTCCAGATACAGCAATCTAAACAAGATGAAAAGGCAAAGAAATACCCAACAGGTAAAGGAACATGAAAAATGCCCACCAAGTCAAACAAAAGAGGAGGAGATAGGGAATCTACCTGAAAAAGAATTTAGAATAATGATAATAAAAATGATCCAAAATCTTGAAAACAAAATGGAGTTACAGATAAATAGCCTGGAAACAAAGATTGAAAAGATTCAAGAACTGTTTAATAAAGACCTAGAAGAAATAAAAAAGAGTCAATTAAAAATGAATAATGCAATGAATGAGATCAAAAACACTTTGGAGGGAACCAAGAGTAGAATAACGGAGGCAGAAGATAGGATAAGTGAGGTAGAAGATAAAATGGTGGAAATAAATGAAGCAGAGAGGAAAAAAGAAAAAAGGATCAAAAGAAATGAGGACAACCTCAGGGACCTCCAGGACACTGTGAAACGCCCCAACATTCGAATCATAGGAGTCCCAGAAGAAGAAGACAAAAAGAAAGGCCATGAGAAAATACTCGAGGAGATAATAGCTGAAAACTTCCCTAAAATGGGGAAGGAAATAGCCACCCAAATCCAAGAAACCCAGAGAGTCCCAAACAGGATAAACCCAAGGCGAAACACCCCAAGACACATATTAATCAAATTAACAAAGATCAAACACAAAGAACAAATATTAAAAGCAGCAAGGGAAAAACAACAAAGAACACACAAAGGGATTCCCATAAGGATAACAGCTGATCTATCAATAGAAACCCTCCAGGCCAGAAGGGAATGGCAGGACGTACTGAAAGTAATGAAAGAGAATAACCTACAACCTAGATTACTGTATCCAGCAAGGATCTCATTCAGATATGAAGGAGAATTCAAAAGCTTTACAGATAAGCAAAAGCTGAGAGAATTCAGCACCACCAAACCAGCTCTTCAACAAATGCTAAAGGATCTTCTCTAGACAGGAAATGCAGAAAGGTTGTATAAACGTGAACCCAAAACAACAAAGTAAATGGCAACGGGACCACACCTATCAATAATTACCTTAAATGTAAATGGGTTGAATGCCCCAACCAAAAGACAAAGATTGGCTGAATGGATACAAAAACAAGACCCTTATATATGCTGTCTACAAGAGACCCACCTCAAAACAAGAGACACATACAGACTGAAAGTGAAGGGCTGGAAAAAAATATTTCATGCAAACGGAGACCAAAAGAAAGCAGGAGTTGCAATACTCATATCAGATAAAATAGACTTTCAAATAAAGGATGTGAAAAGAGACAAAGAAGGACACTACATAATGATCAAAGGATCAATCCAAGAAGAAGATATAACAATTATAAATATATATGCACCCAACATAGGAGCACCGCAATATGTACGGCAAACACTGAGTATGAAAGAGGAAATTAATAGTAACACAATAATAGTGGGAGACTTTAATACCCCACTCACAACTATGGATAGATCAACTAAACAGAAAATTAACAAGGAAACACAAACCTTAAATGACACAATGGACCAGCTAGACCTAATTGATATCTATAGGACATTTCACCCCAAAACAATCAACTGCACCTTTTTCTCAAGTGCACACGGAACATTCTCCAGAATAGATCACATCCTGGGCCATAAATCTGGTCTTGGAAAATTCAAAAAAATTGAAATCATTCCAGTCATCTTTTCTGACCACAGTGCAGTAAGATTAGATCTCAATTACAGGAAAAAAATTGTTAAAACTTCAAACATATGGAGGCTAAATAACACGCTTCTGAATAACCAACAAATCATAGAAGAAATCAAAAAAGAAATCAAAATATGTATAGAAATGAATGAAAATGAAAACACAACAACCCAAAACCTATGGGACACTGTAAAAGCAGTGCTAAGGGGAAGGTTCATAGCATTACAGGCTTACATCAAGAAACAAGAAAAAAACCAAATAAATAACCTAACTCTACACCTAAAGCAATTAGAGAAGGAAGAAATGAAGAACCCCAGAGTTAGCAGAAGGAAAGAAATCTTAAAAATCAGGGCAGAAATAAATGCAAAAGAAACTAAAGAGACCATAGCAAAAATCAACAAAGCTAAAAGCTGGTTTTTTGAAAAAATAAACAAAATTGACAAACCATTAGCAAGACTCATTAAGAAACAAAGAGAGAAAAACCAAATTAACAAAATTAGAAATGAAAATGGAGAGATCACAACAGACAACACTGAAATCCAAAGGATCATAAGAGACTACTACCAGCAGCTCTATGCCAATAAAATGGACAACTTGGATGAAATGGACAAATTCTTAGAAAAGTATAACTTTCCAAAACTGAACCAGGAAGAAATAGAAGATCTTAACAGACCCATCACAAGCAAGGAAATCAAAACTGTAATCAAAAATCTTCCAGCAAACAAAAGCCCAGGACCAGATGGCTTCACAGCTGAATTCTACCAAAAATTTAGAGAAGAGCTAACACCTATCTTACTCAAACTCTTCCAGAAAATTGCAGATGAAGGTAAGCTTCCAAACTCATTCTATGAGGCCACCATCACCCTAATTCCAAAACCAGACAAAGATGCCACAAAAAAAGAAAACTACAGGCCAATATCACTGATGAACATAGATGCAAAAATCCTTAACAAAATTCTAGCAAACAGAATCCAACAACATATTAAAAAAATCATACACCATGACCAAGTGGGCTTTATTCCAGGAATGCAAGGATTCTTTAATATCTGCAAATCAATCAATGTAATACACCACATTAACAAATTGAAAGATAAAAACCATATGATTATCTCAATAGATACAGAGAAAGCCTTTGACAAAATTCAACACTCATTTATGATTAAAACTCTCCAAAAAGCAGGAATAGAAGGAACGTACCTCAACATAATAAAAGCTATATATGACAAACCCACAGCAAGCATCACCCTCAATGGTGAAAAATTGAAAGCATTTCCCCTGAAATCAGGAACAAGACAAGGGTGTCCACTCTCACCACTACTATTCAACATAGTGTTGGAAGTTTTGGCCACAGCAATCAGAGCAGAAAAAGAAGTAAAAGGAATCCAGATAGGAAAAGAAGAAGTGAAACTCTCACTGTTTGCAGATGACATGATCCTCTATATAGAAAACCCTAAAGACTCTACCAGAAAATTACTAGAGCTAATCAATGAATATAGTAAAGTTGCAGGATATAAAATTAACACACAGAAATCCCTTGCATTCCTATATACTAACAATGAAAAAACAGAAAGAGAAATTAAGGAAACAATACCATTCACCATTGCAACAAAAAGAATAAAATACTTAGGAGTATATCTACCTAAAGAAACAAAGGACCTATACATAGAAAACTATAAAACACTGATGAAAGAAATCAAAGAGGACACAAACAGATGGAGAAACATACCGTGTTCATGGATTGGAAGAATCAATATTGTCAAAATGGCTATTCTACCCAAAGCAGTCTATAGATTCAATGCAATCCCTATCAAGCTACCAACGGTATTTTTCACAGAACTAGACCAAAGAATTTCACAATTTGTATGGAAATACAAAAAACCTCGAATAGCCAAAATAATCTTGAGAAAGAAGAATGGAACTGGAGGAATCAACCTGCCTGACTTCAGACTCTACTACAAAGCCACAGTCATCAAGACGGTATGGTACTGGCACAAAGACAGAAATATAGATCAATGGAACAGAATAGAAAGCCCAGAGATAAATCCACGAACCTATGGACACCTTATCTTTGACAAAGGAGGCAAGGATATACAATGGAAAAAAGACAACCTCTTTAACAAGTGGTGCTGGGAAAACTGGTCAACCACTTGTAAAAGAATGAAACTAGAACACTTTCTAACACCATACACAAAAATAAACTCAAAATGGATTAAAGATCTAAATGTAAGACCAGAAACTATAAAACTCCTAGAGGAGAACATAGGCAAAACACTCTCCGACATAAATCACAGCAAGATCCTCTATGACCCACCTCCCAGAATATTGGAAATAAAAGCAAAACTAAACAAATGGGACCTAATGAAACTTAAAAGCTTTTGCGCTACAAAGGAAACTATAAGCAAGGTGAAAAGACAGCCCTCAGATTGGGAGAAAATAATAGCAAATGAAGAAAGAGACAAAAGATTAATCTCAAAAATATACAAGCAACTCCTGCAGCTCAATTCCAGAAAAATAAATGACCCAATCAAAAAATGGGCCAAAGAACTAAACAGACATTTCTCCAAAGAAGACATACAGATGGCTAACAAACACATGAAAAGATGCTCAACATCACTCATTATTAGAGAAATGCAAATCAAAACCACAATGAGGTACCATTACACGCCAGTCAGGATGGCTGCTATCCAAAAGTCTACAAGCAATAAATGCTGGAGAGGGTGTGGAGAAAAGGGAACCCTCTTACACTGTTGGTGGGAATGCAAACTAGTACAGCCGCTATGGAAAACAGTGTGGAGATTTCTTAAAAGACTGGAAATAGAACTGCCATATGACCCAGCAATCCCACTTCTGGGCATACACACTGAGGAAACCAGATCTGAAAGAGACACGTGCACCCCAATGTTCATCGCAGCACTGTTTATAATAGTCAGGACATGGAAGCAACCTAGATGCCCATCAGCAGATGAATGGATAAGGAAGCTGTGGTACATATACACCATGGAATATTACTCAGCCATTAAAAAGAATTCATTTGAATCAGTCCTAATGAGATGGATGAAGCTGGAGCCCCTTATACAGAGTGAAGTAAGCCAGAAAGATAAAGAACATTACAGCATACTAACACATATATATGGAATTTAGAAAGGTGATAACGATAACCCTATATGCAAAACAGAAAAAGAGACACAGAAATACAGAACAGACTTTTGAACTTTGTGGGAGAATGTGAGGGTGGGATATTTCAAAAGAACAGCATGTATACTATCTATGGTGAAACAGATCACCAGCCCAGGTGGGATGCATGAGACAAGTGCTCGGGCCTGGTGCACTGGGAAGACCCAGAGGAATCGGGTGGAGAGGGAGGTGGGAGGGGGGATCGGGATTGGGAATACATGTAAATCCATGGCTGATTCATATCAATGTATGAGAAAACCCACTGGAAAAAAAAAATAATAAAAAAAAAAATGAAAGGTCTGAATTCTCTTTCCTAGGGCCATTTCTCGGCCTTGGGCCTGCAGAAAGCAGTCTTAAAGGATAAAGCTAACTTCTTCCTTCCCCACCAACAGAGTATAGTCACTCCTGGTTCATTATAAAATCAGTGCAGCAGCACACTCAGCATTCCTTCCTTGCAATGCAAACTCACTGTATGCATGCCATACACCTGGGACCCACCTGAGTCATCCCCATGGTTCTTGGGAGGCAAGGGAAATTGACGCAAATATACTGACTCTGGCTACTGCTGTGCTGTGCGTAATAAAGTACTTTTTCTCTGACCCAGAAATCTCATGTCTTCTCCAAGCATTCACCTAACAGTAACAGTCAGCTTGAAAGTAGGGCAAAATCTCAGCTCTTTCACAGTCCTGGACACTCATTCAGGAGAAGAGCTACCAGTGCTGCCAAGTGTTCAGAAGCACAGGAGGCTCAGCTTGGTGCTCTGTAAAGACCTAGGTGGGTGGGATGCGAGTGAGGTGGGAGGGAGGTCCAAGAGGGAGGATATAAATGCATACATACAGCTGATTCACTTCATTGTACCGCAGAAACTAACAACATTGTTAAGCAATTATACTTCAACAGAAAGGAAACAAATGATAATTAAAAAAGAAAGAAAGGTAGACATCGAAAAGGGTCTATTGGTCCTTAATAAACTTGGAAAAGAACAATTTCCATGGAGTTCGGAGGGCCAAAGAGAGAGTCTAAACTATTTTAATATGTTTGGCTATAAATGAGAGTACAGAAGGTAACTGCTAAAAGATGATATAGGATCAAAGGAGGATTCTAATTCCTGGCAGCAATTTTCCAGTTATTTAATGATTTTGTTTGGAATTCTTGCTAAGACAGCTGGTATGGTTGTGCAAATGTGCTTCGTAGTATAATTCCAAGAGGCCAAGGGGTACCATTTACTTTCTAGTTGCAGTGCAGTTGTAGGGTTATTATAATAGTTTTCTGAAGAGAAGCATTATATTGAATTGAGGAAGGAAACCCCTTTGCATTTGTGGCGAGGCTGCCTCTGGGGGACACTCAGGAAGAATCTGTCCTTGAGTAAACCAACCCTGGACTATAGAGGTGACTTCCTTGCCTGCACTCAACATTCTTATTGTGAGTCACCTAAGGACCAAGAATAGTACTGGGTGACGATACTGGGGTGTAGAAGATGATACAGTTCCAGCCCTCAGAGTTACAGAAGTCTTTCAGAGAGATGCTGACTAAGATGAGCTGTGAATAATGAAGAGCTATTAGTCACCAAAGTAGGGAATAGAGGGTCCGGAGAAGTGTGAATAGTTTCCGTAAAGACTTTGAGTCAGAATGACCCACGTAGGATGGGCTAAAGAGCAGAGAGGTGAAACTTCAAAAAGCATCCTTTGTCCCAGGAGGCTCCTGTTCAGGTTTTGTTGCTGTTTAGTCCCTAAGTCGTGACCGACTCTTTGCCACTCCATGGGCTGTAGCCTGCCAGGCTCCTCCGTCCATGGAAATCTGCCAGACAAGAATACTGGAGTGGATTGCCATTTCCTCCTCCAGGGGATTTTCCTGATCCAGGAATTGAAGCGCTGTCTCCTGCATTGGCAGGTGGGTTCCGCACCATCGAGCCACCAGTTGAAACCCACTGTTTACGCTGGAAGGGAATAATTTACAGTGGAACTTAAATATGCCCTTAGGGGCTAAAGTGAAAGTGTTAGTGGCTCAGTTGTGTCCGACTCTTTGTGACCCTAGGCCACCAGGCTTCTCTGTCCATGGAATTGTCCAGGCAAGAATACTGGAGTAGTTTTGAGTGCCCTATTTCATGCATCGAACTTGGACTGGTGATCGATTTCACATATGGTAATATACATGTTTCAATGCTATTCTCTCAAATCATCCCACCCTTGCTTTCTCCCACAGAGTCCAAAAGTCTGTTCCTTATACCTGAGTCTCTTTTGATATCTCACCTATAGGGTTGTTCTTACCATCTTTCTAAATTCCATATATACATGTTAATATATTGTATTGGTGTTATTCTTTCTGATTGACTTCACTCTGTATATTAGGTTCCAGTTTCATCCACCTCATTAGATGGGATGGGGAGGGAGGTGGAAGGGGGGTTCAGGATGGGAGACACATGTACACCTGTGGCTGATACATGTCAGTGTATGGCAAAAATCACCATAATAAAGTAAAGTAATTAGCCTCCAATTAAAATAAATAAATTAATTTAAAAAAAGAAAAAAGAATACTGGAGTGGGTAGCCATTCCCTTCTCAAAGGAATCTTCCTGACCCAGGGATCAAACCCAGGTCTCCCACATTGCAGGCAGATTCTTTATTGTTTGCCACCAGGGAAGAACAAAACAAAAACCTGTAGCAGGGCAAGAAAGTAGGAAAGAATTATGCTTAACTTTTTTTCCTCCCCTAATAATCAGACAAATAAAAGCCACACAAGCTCCAAGCAGTTTTTTTGTTTATTTGTTTGTTTCATATTTTCTCTTACCTTTCATCTCCGAATGGTTTTCCAATGAAATGGGCCTTATCCTACAGTTGAAATATGTCTGTGTTCAGAAACTCCAGGCTTGGGATCCCATCACACCTGACCTCATCATTAGCCAGAGGTCGCATCTTTTTTGCACCTTCCACTCTTATCTCTCTCCTGTGGGTTTCACCCTGATACAAGGTAATTCATTTTCTATAAAATGGTTATTTGTGTCTTTTGGAAATTAATCCTCTTCTAATAAGAAGGTTGTACAATTACCCTCTGTTTCCATTTAAGGCACAGTCAAGCTGTTGGAATCCACCCATGCAAAGTACCCTTCACCTTCCAGAGAAGATACCTTTCAGGCCAGCTGGTGCCGCCCTGAGCCACACGTTGTGTGGGGGCAGTAGACTCAGACCCCAGGGCTGTGATGAGCATACTGTTCCTAGTTTCTAGGTTGCACGTTGCTCTGACAGAGAGACATCATACTCATTTCTGAATCCATGTGAAAGAGAACATGTTTCTCAACTAGTAGAGCTCTCTGGAGCCACAGGAGCATCCATTCTTCCATGATATATTCTCATTAGAACACAAACTGACCAGAGAAGATAATCTCTTAAAATTTCACCTCTTGTTTTTAAGCACCCAATGAAACAAACTGCAGCTGCGAAATTAGAAAACACTTGCTCTTTGGAAGAAAAGCTATGACAAACCTAGACAGTGTATTTGAAAAGCAAAGACATCACTTTGCTGACAAAATTGCATATAATCAAAGCTATGGTTTTTCCAGTAGTCATATATGGATGTGAGAGTTGGACCATAAAGAAGGCTGAGGGCCAAAGAATTAAGGCTTTTGAACAGTGGTGTTGGAGAAGACTATTGAGAGTCCCCTGGACTGCAAGGAGATCAAACCAGTCAATCCTAAAGGAAATAACCCTGAATATTCATTGGAAGGATTGATGCTGAAGCTCCAGTACTTTGGCCACCTGATGCGAAGAGTCAACTCACTGGAAAAGACCTTGATGCTGCGAAAGATTGAGGGCAAAAAAGGGGGTGACGTGAGATGGCTGGATGGCATCACCAACTCAATGGACGTGAGTCTGAGCAAACTCTGGGAGACAGTGAAAGATACGGAAGCCTGGCGTGCTGCAGTCCATGGGGTCACAATGAGTCGGACATGACTTAGTGACTGAACAACAGCAGACAGACATGTGGTTGGGTGGTGGGGAATGGATTGGGAGTTTGGGATTAGCAGATGCAAACTATTATATATAGAATGAATAAGCAGTAAGGTCCTACGGTGTAGTGTGGGGAACTATATTCAATATCCTGTGATAAACCATAATAGAAAAGAATATGAAAAAGAATATATAAAGACTGTATATATATACATACATACATATATAATTTGAATCACTTTGCTGTACACCAGAAACGAATACAACATTGTAAATCAAATCAACTACACTTCAATTAAAAATAGTTTCACTGATATTTTTATTGTAGTTAGTAAACTATTATTTTGGAGATTGTACAGAGACAATTTTTAACTCTTGACTAAACTATATTTTCTGACTGTGATTTAAATTAAAAGCTACTTCTGTGTTTTTTTAAATAAAAATTAAAAAAAATAAACCAAGGCAGGAAATTGAAGGGATAGTATTTCAGAGACTGTAAAAATGTGTTTTTCATGCATTATCCTGCCTATTAAGCATCCTTTCATTTTTTATCCATCTGTCCTGTATCATTGCTCTTTCTCCTTATTGTGACCATATCCAGGATTGACCTTCATCACCTAATCTGAAAATTCAGCTCCAGTGGATGGGTGGATGTGCCTTTAAAAGTGCAAACCACAGAATGTATGCTGAAAGACTCTGCAACCTCGGCCTCAGGGCAGAAGGTTCTTCTGCTTCTCTCCTTCAGCATAGGAATTAAAAAGCCAAGAAATGGAGAGATCCTTTGCCCTTTCTATTTGGGTACTCCTGAGGCTCAATTATTTGAATCCCACTGACTCAATGAAACTTGCTGGGACTATTGATGGACTTTCCCAATCACAGTGAAAATGAATCTACTCTAAATATCAAGCTTACAAAATGTAAAATTATATACAAACTGCATACGTGGAGTTGGGAATCTGGGAAAGAGGAGGTAGCTCATTTCATATGCTCCAATTAAGTCATCCTGACTTAGTGCTGACAGGGCCTCCTGGGACTGAGCTAGCCCTCAGACAGACGGGTACATGTCAGAAAGACAGACCATCATTCCGTCATCTGTCATGTTACTGAGGGCCTCTAGTTGAGAGCTGTGAGTGAATCTCATTCCAATCAGGGCTCTAGGCCTTTAAACGAGCAGTTAGTCATTTCCCGCTTCTCTCTGTCGGGTATATTGGGAGACAGATACGATTTCATTTGAAAAAAAAGGTTTTTGCTTCTTAAAAAAAAAAAAGACACTGATGCAGAGCACATTCCGAGGCTGTGCTAGAATTATTTACAAACATATATGAATAATCACTGAAACTTCAGCGTGAGTTATTAAACATATAAAGAGACAGAAACCTGTCTTTCTCTTTGGCACCAAACAAATTTTAGGAGTGTTAGCTAAACCAAGTTAGAATATATTGGCATAATATTTTGAGCACCTTAAGATTGTAAGTTCAGAGGTTCTTCAGTTATCTTTGTTATTGCTTCAAGTTTCAAAGATTTTTCTCTCGCTTGTGGCATTTTATATTTGAGTCCTTTGGATTTTAATATTACTCTGAGCTTTGTTTTTGATGCAAACCAATTGCAGATAACTAGAAAGCCATTGAGTTTTGGTTTTAAAATCATGAGAGTCCAATAATTCTTTCTTTCAAAAATGCATTAGGCTCTTTCTTTAATGCATATTAAGCCTGGTGTATGAATATATGTCCTTACCTTTGGTCATATTTCTGCACTTGACTAAAATTCTCTTTCCTGCCTTCTTTGTTTAGATAATGTTTTCCTATTTTTCATGCTGTGACTTAAAAACAAAATCACATCTCAGACATCTACTTTGATGGGTAGTTTTTCCATCACCTTCTCTGACCAGAAATAACTTTTGACTCTCCTGTGATTCCACCTCCCTCATTTGTATCATTGGTGCTAATGTATCACACTGAAGTAGCTGAGAAAATCTGAAATTTCCCCCAGCCCTGTGGAGTGTCTGGTAGATATGACTTATTTAGCTTTATTTATTTTTAAAATGCTCTTATTTTTTGCAGGCAATATGATCATTACAATAAATAAAGCAAAAAATAATAAGAGATATGTAAAGGTAAAACTGATCATTTCAACCCTCTCTCACCTCTTCCTTCTTCCAATACCTGCCAGTGCAGTGAACAAATTTAATAGCTTAATCTATATCTTTCTACATTCTCTCCAAGCGAATCTATATTGATATATCTATGTGTTTAAAGATACAGATCTCTCTAACTCCATCTGTATCTTTATAGCTTTATCTGTTTATCAGTATGTATATGTGTACACACCGATATAAAGATTTTATTTTGCAACAATATAATTTTACTATATATAACAAGTTTTCTCTCATGGACACCCATATATCTAACTTTCTCTCTATATTTTTTCTTCTAGTGTTGCACACATACACTATAGCTTTCAATAAATGGGATCATAATACATGTTAAGCAACAGTTAGAACTGGACATGGAATAACTGGCTGGTTCAAAATTGGGAAAGGATCTCGTCAAGGCTGCATATTGTCACCCTGCTTATTTAACTCCTATGTAGAGTACATCATGCAAAATGCCAGGCTGGATGAATCACAAGCTAGAGTCAAGATTGCTGGGAGAAATATCAACAACCTCAGGTATGCAGATGATACTATTCTAATGGCAGAAAGTGAAGAGGAACTAAAAAGCCTCTTGATGAGGGTGAAAGAGGAGGAATGTTGAGGAAACCTCAACATTCAAAAAACTAAGATCACGGCATTCGGTCCCATCACTTCATGGCAAATAGATGAGGAAAAAGTGGAAACAGTAACAGATTTTATTTTCTTGGGCTCCAAAGTCCCTGTGGATGATGACTGCAGCCTTGAAATTAAAAGACTCTTGTTGCTTGGAAAAGAGGTTATGACAAACCTAGACAGTCTATTAAAAAGCAGAGATATCACTTTGCCGACCAAAGTCTGAATACTCAAAGCTATGGTTTTTCCAGTAGTCATGTACAGATGTGAGAGTTGGGGTCATAAAGAGTCAGACGCGACTTTTCCACTGAACAATAACAACAAATAGTACATGTTGGTTTTTCATCTGCAATATGTGAGTGTGTATTTTGTGGGGCAGGCAATATGCTGAGGCAAAGTGGAATCTTTATTTTATCCATTTCCTTTTTGCTGAATTTATTACTCTGTCATTTTTGTATCAAATCTCTGTTCTTCCACACTGTGATCTTATGATAAGAACTTGACATATAACATATATTCATGTGTCTGTCTACATATGTGTATATATATGTATATGTATAGGTATATATGCGTGTATGTGCATGCTCAGTCATGTCTGACTCTTTGTGACCACATCACTGTAGCCTGCCAGGCTCCTCTGTCCATGGGATTGTCTCGGCAAAAATGGTGGAGTGGGTTGCCATTTCCTCCTCCTGGGGATCTTCCCAATGCAGGAATTGCACTCGAGTCTTCTGCGTCTCCTATATTGCAGGAGGATTCTTTACGCCCGAGCCAGCAGGGAAGCCCTTCTTTAAATCCCTCCAAGAATACTGACATATCCCCAGCTCAATCTTCTGTATGACTGCATTCTGGTTTATGAGCTGAGGTAGGGTAATTTTTCCAAATTGTTAATGGGAATTTGCTTACAGGTTTGTTTGTTTGTTGTTGTTGTTTTTCTCTTGCTGCCATTGTGAAGAAATGTCATATTAAAGATTTTTGTTTTCGGTTACTTTTATGGTTTCAACACACACACACACACACAAAATGGGATTTGGGGGTTGAAGGGCACATAATTTAAGTTCTAACAAATGTTTTTTGTTTACTATTTAAACAGGTTAGAACAATTTAAATGCCCATCAGCAATATGTGAAAATATCCCTTTCCATACCAGTATTATAGGAATATTGCTCTTTTAAACTTTTGCTTTTATCATTAAGTATCATAAAAGCATGCTTCCTTGGTGAAGTGCATGGTCTTCCTTGCTCTTTTTTTTTTTTTTTACAGTCTGCTTTTTAATGGAAGAATTCAGTTCCTACACTTATTTTGCCATTTCATTTTTGTTAACCCCCTCCAGTAGCTTGGCAAATCATTTAAATCTATAGGTTCAGGTCTTTTTAAAATTCAGGCAAAGATTTCTTATTTAATTATTGTTTTCCTTTCATGTTCCTTTTTCTCCTTCAGAAGCTTCTGTCATTCTCATATTAGACTTCTGAGGTTTTTCATACGGTTTTATTTTCTAAAATTAGCAGTTAGAGATATTTCTTTTCCTTTCTCTCGTATACTACAAATTTGAATCTCTATAATGACTGTCTCCCACTCAACATATTTAGTTATGAAATGACGGTTTTCAGTTTTAAGAATTCATTTTGTGTGTGTGTGTTATTAGTATTTTTTTTTTCTTTTTAAAGTGTTCTAGACTTACAGTCCAAGCCAGCCTATAAGTCCCCATGTCTGCCCCAGTCAAGAGATGCAGCTGTGTTGGAGTGAGAGTTGGGTGAGAAAGTCAGAGCTCCTTAAGCGACCACCTTCCAGGGTTATTCTGATTTCATTCATCATTAGATTATCTGATCCTTGCATTATACCTAGTATACAGAAAGTACCCTATTGATGGGGCTTCCCAGGTGGCCCAGTGGTAAAGAAGTTGCTTGCCAATGCAGGAAAAGTGAGTTTGATCCCTGGATCAGGAAGATCCCCTGGAGAATGAAATGGCAACCTACTCCAATATTCTTGCCTGGGAAATCCTATGGACAGTGGAGCCTGGAAGGCTATAGTCCCTGGGGTTGCAAAAGAGTCAGACAGGACTGAGCAAGCACAAACATGCATTTGCACATATATGCATATTTTCTGAAAAGCCATATTATTTTCCATAATAATCATCCCAATTTACATTCCCACCAACAGTGCAGGAGTTCCCTTTTCTCCACATCCTTGCCAACACTTGCTATTTATTGCCTTTTTTTGATGATAGCCATTCTGACAGGTGTGTGGTGGTATCTCATTGTGGTACTGATTTGCATTTCCCTGACAATAGGTGATATTAAGCACCATTTTATACATCTTATGCCATCTGTATATCTTCTTTTGATAAATATCTATTCAAGTTCTTTGTCCATTTTTAAATCAGATTATTTCCTTTTTTGCTATTGAATTTTGTGAGTTCCTTATATACTTTGTATGTTAACTTCCCATCAGATATGGATGTGTGATTTGCAAATGTTTTCTTCTGTTCCATCGGCCACCCCTTCATTTTGTTGATCATTTCTTTTGCTGTTCAGAAGCTTTTATATGTGATCTACTCCTACTGACTTATTTTTGTTTGTCATACCAAAAAAATCATTGCCAAGATCAAGTCAAGCAGCTTTCCCCTTATATTTTCTCCTGGTAGTTTAACAATTTCAGGCCTTATGTTTAAACCTTTACTCCATTTAGAGTTAATATGCAGTTTTCCAAACACCATTTATTAAAGAGATTATCTCTGTTGTATATTTTTGGCCCCCTTGACAAATATTAATTGACCATATATATGTGGGTTTACTTATATCTTCTTGATGAATTCGCCCCTTTATTGTTATGTGATGAGCTTCTTTGTCTCTCTTAAACATTTTTAGCTTAAAATTTTATTTTGTTTGATGTGTCTAGCTACCTCTTTTCTTTTCCTCTGTTTATCATTTGCTTCTATCTTTTTTGCATTTCTTCACTCTCAGTCTACGTGTGTCCTTAAAGCTTAAACAAATCTCTCAAAGGCAGCATATGATAAGACATGGTTTTTTAAATACTCGAATTCAAGGTGGGAACCAGATTAATCTACCCATACTAGACTAAAGTTATTGAGAAGTTACTTATGTGCAATTTTGTTAAAGAAAGCACACTGACTGAAACCGCCCACTCTGGCCAGGCACCATAGTAACCATGCGCATGAGTTGTTTTACGACAGGAGGTCCTGGTGAGGAACACGGAACTAATAAGCCACCACCAACCGGAAGAGTTCAGGAAAGGTCAAAAGGAGACACCACATGTCTGACCACCTCCCAGAATCCTTCTCTCTGGCATCCATCTTGGCTGAACAAGGCGTGCACCACCAGGAAGGACACCAGTCAGAACGATTGGCTAAACACAACCCGGAAACTAGCCCCATCACCATAAAACCTGAGACTTCGAGCCACGTGGCAGAGCTGTTCTGGGTTCCCTTACCCTCCTGCTCTCCACCCGGGTGCCCTTTCCCAATAAAATCTCTTACTTTGTCAGCACATGTGTCTCCTTGGACAATTCATTTCTGAGTGTAAGATAAGAGCCCAGTTTTGGGCCCTGGAAGAGGTCCCCTTCCTGCAACAATATGGTACTGCATTTTCCAGAGGTCGTCATACCTATGTATACATCACATGCTTGTTTATGATGTAACACTAACACTCCTTCATTAATAAATGCGGTCAGTTTTTCTTCCCCTTTTTTTCTGAGCAGGCCTGTGTCTACAGTACCCATGCTGGAGAGACCACTTGGAGAAGTCACAGGGAATGAAAAGACACACATAACAAGGCCCAGTGGTTGAGATCCCAGTTGTTTGAGCTTTTCCAGCTCAGATATCAGATGTGTATGAACAAGCTTTCAGATGATTCCAGTCCTCAGCCCCTGGCTAACTTATTCAGCTCAGTGGAGCCAGCCATCCCATCTCCCAACTGTGACCCAGACCTATAGGGCAGAAACAAGCCACTCTTCTCCCCCTCTCCCCACCAATCCTCCCATATGCCCACGGAATGTATGAGTATACTGAAAGCTGTTTTATGCTACTAAGGTTTGGGCTAATTTGTTCGTGCATCTGTACTAACTAGAAGAGATGATTGGAAAAACACAAAGATGGAAAAGACTTTCCAAGATGGAAAGTAGACACTTTCAAAGGTGGAAAAGAATTCTGAGAACATCTGGTTAAAGCAGCTTATTTTACCGATGATACAATTAGCTCAGAGAGTCAGAATAATTGACCCATTATCTAACAGCTCATTAATGGCTCTGCAATGGTCTTATTCTCCTTATGATATGTGAGGAGAATGATGGTCTGGTAGAGAAAACTTACATGAGTTGTTGGACTGGAATAAACCTCTCTGAATGAATGTTGGTTCATATAGTTCCAGATACTCAGCATGGGTTAGGCTGGACCAGTGAGGTTCCCCAAAGTTACTGCCTGCCTACCCACTAGGCAGAGCCAATCTAGAAACGAGAATTGCATACATGTAATAAAGCACAAGCTGGAATCAAGATTGCTGGGAGAAATATCAATAACCTCAGATATGCAGATGACACCACCCTTATGGCAGAAAGTGAAGAAGAACTAAGGAGCCTCTTGATGAAAGTGAAAGAGGAGAGTGAAAAAGTTGGCTTATTGCTCTCAATATTCAGAAAACTAAGATCATGGCATCCGGTCCCACTTCATGGCAAACAGATGGGGAAACAGTAGAAACAGTGTCAGACTTTATTTTTTTGGGCTCCAAAATCACTGCAGATGGTGATTGCAGCCATGAAATTAAAAGACGCTTACTCCCTGGAAGGAAAGTTATGACCAACCTAGAGAGCATATTAAAAAGCAGAGACATTACTTTGTCAACAAAGTTTGTCTAGTCAAGGCTATAGTTTTTCCAGTAGTCATGTATGGATGTGAAAGTTGGACTATTAAAGAAAGCTGAGTGCTGAAGAATTGATGCTTTTGAACTGTGGTGTTGGCGAAGACTCTTGAGAGTCCCTTGGACTGCAAGGAGATCCAACCAGTCCATCCTAAAGGAGAGCAGTCCTGGGTGTTCACTGGAAGGACTGATGTTGAAGCTGAAACTCCAATACTTTGGCCACCTGATGCGAAGAGCTGACTCATTTGAAAAGACCCTGATGCTGGGAAAGATTGAGGGCAGGAGAAGGGGATGACAGAGGATGAGACAGTTGGATGGCATCACCGACTTAATGGACATAAGTTTGGGTGGACTCCGGGAGTTGGTGATGGACAGGGAGGCCTGGCATGCTGCAGTCCATGGGGTCACAGAGTTGGACACGACTGAGACACTTAACTGAACTGAGCTGAATAAAGCATGTGGGTATTAGGTGGAGGGTAAGGGGATGCAGGAATTTTTCCAACTCTGATTCAGCCAGATGTGTGAAATGGAATATTTCCTGCCATATCAATAAACAAAGATGTAACAGCCTACAGTGCTTTCAAGCCTCCAAATGTTAGTGAGGGCCCCCAAAAGGGAAAACAAAGCCTGCGATCCAGTAGACATTGCTTCACTCACCCTCATATGGCCATTGCTGAGGAGCTGGGTTGGGGGAGGGGGAATATGAGAAGTAAAGAAATAGGATGCTGGCCCCAGATACCAGAGGTGCATTTGAAAGGAATGACTTCAATAATCCCAGACTCTTGCATCTTCCCATACCTAGAAGAGTGCTAAATTTCTTAAGATACCTGGTTTTCCTTAATTAACAGTAATCTTTGATGTTCAGACTGCCTTCCCTTCTTTGTTACAAACTTCTGTATATCCTGACTCCTTTCCCTGCCTCCTCAGGCAAGTTTTTCAGGGTTACCTGAGATGCTGCTTCCCGGGCTTGAAGTCCTGATGTTCCCAACAAATAAAACACTCTCTACTTTCAGGTTTTTAGTTAACATATGACTACTGAAGGAGAGTATCTACAAAATTTAGGTGAGTAGTCTAGAAAAACTGCATTAATAATGTGCTGCTGAACATGCAGAAAGGATATATGCCTCAGAGCTCTCCAAATTACATCAGCATATCAACAATTATGGGGCTTCCCATTGGCTCACTGGTAAAGAATATGCTTGCCAATGTAGGAGAGGTGGGCTCTATCTCTGGGTCAGCAAGACCCCCTGGAGAAGGAAATAGCAACCCACCCCAGTATTCTTGCCTGGGAAATCCCATGGGCAGAGGAACCTGGCAGGCTACAGTCCATGGGGTTGCAAAGGAGTCAGATACAACTTAGTACTTAACAACAACAATGAATCAGTAATTACATAATTTCTGGTGCACTCTGAAGTCTGAAACCATTGCCACATGACCGCTATACTTTATCTGTTTAGAGTCAAACCTATTGCCTTTAGGATGATGTGGCCTGAAGGTTTATATGCCTCAGCCACTCTGGGAGTAATTTTAATATATGCTACTTAAGCAGTTACTCTTAACATCATTTGAAACTTTTTTTTTGGCATAAAATTAATGCTTTTGGATCTGAAGTTAGCAGTGATACTGTGCCATAGGAAAGACCAAGGAGCCATTCCCAATGACCTGAGTTAATTTAGGAGAAAACAACTCAAAGAAATAGCAAAGACAGTGTTAAAAAAACTAGAAGAAAAATAAATCACCAGTTAGACAAAGATAAATGTATGGAGATTAGTCCTAAGTTAGAAATTTCCATAATGTGCCCCTATGACCTTAAGCTAAACAACTGTCTATACTAAGGCAGGTGGTATTTTTTGACCATTTGAAAAGAGATGTTGGTAAAGCAAAAATTTCTGTAAATATATATTGTGATTAAAACATGTATTTAAATGCAAAAATGTTCTATAATGGGGGTTAATTGATATAATCTCAGATCCATTATCTGTATTCTATGTTAATGCTCATGAGATGTTAACCTTGAATTAGGGAAGTCTTCTGAAGTACCCCCAATTGTACGTAACTTTGCTCTTATTTCATAGGGTGTAAGCATCTGCCTACAATGCAGGTTCAATCTCTGGGTTGGAAGATCTCCTGGAGAAGGAAATGGCAACCCACTCCAGTATTCTTGCCTAGAAATTTCCATGGACGGAGGAACCTGGTAGGCTACAGTCCATGGGGTCACAAAGAGTAAGACACGACTGAGCGACTTCACTTTTCAGTTGCCTTTATTTTATTTGAGCCTGCCTGCCTTATTTTTTCCTTCCCTCTCTCCCTCTCTCCTTTCTTCCCTCCTTCTTCCATCCTTCTCTTTCTCTCTCCCTTGTCCTTTCAACATGTATTCCTGCCAATCAGTTTCCATTTACGTAAGACAGCCAATGTTATCATCAGAAAGTAAGATCATCCTATTCCAAAACCAAGAAAATTTTGGATGCAAAAGGGCAGAGACTGTGTCGATCTTAGTCACCACTAGAGTTCCAGGGAGCAGCACAATGCTTATTAAGGTAGGAAGAACAGGAAGAACATAATTATGGAAGTAAATTCAAATTACAGAATATCATCACTAAGACCTCAAAGATGAAAACATTCTTATAATACCTGCATTTTTCCTTTCATACCATGGATGCAGTAAACTTTTAGTACAGTCTTTTGGTATACACAAATGTGTCTATTTTTTAAATTAATAATGACTTACTTAAGGCTCAGGTGTGTGTATGCACATACCCCCAACTAACTTACTTCACGAAATCTGAGGCCCAGAAACTGGAAAATATATCCTCTGATCACACTCTCTTTGAATAACCAAGGACTTGCTTTCCTTTTCTAAAGAGCTGACAAGCGTTCGTTCCTCTTTCTGAATTGCCAAGCACACATCAAATATTTCTCAAAGACCATGGCTTTTGTGACTTCTGGTAGGTTGTGATTAACAGGCAACAGTAAAATGGGATGGCAAATTAGGGTTTACAGAACTAAAAATACAGTTAGTAATTACAGCTTTGAGACAAACAAAAGCTAGATTTATGCAGGAAGCAATGTTGTTCTCCTAAAAGATGCCAGATTATGCTTCAGAGGGACAAGAAAAGGCAATATATCTGTCTAATTCTCAAGAGTAAGCCAGGAGAAAATGCTATGAAACATGTAATTTCTTAGGACACTTGGACTAGTGAAATTAGAAGCCACTAAGAGGCAAAGCACAAAAAGGTTTTACTAAAGAGAAACAAAAATAAGCGTTTGTGGGAAACAGCCATGGAACTATTCTTTGATAAAAATTTCAAAACATACCATTTTTTTTTCAACAAGGTAAATTAAGTATATTATTAGAATAGGGAAGTCAATTTAAAAGAACCCCCGGAATTTAGGTGGAAACATGAAAATCAAATATCCTGGTGAATTTAAAATCCTAAGGTACAGTTCTCTATCAAGAAAAATTAAGACTTCAGTTAAAGTTCAGTCCACAGAGCTTATAGTCACTCTACTTTGCACAATTCAATACACCAAGAATCTTAAGTTTACTCAAAACATATCATGGTTTTAAGTAATGGGAAGCAGAGATTGACGAATTAAAGTCTTGATGGTGAAAAGTAATGTCCTTCAAACACTTGATGTATAACAGATCGGAGAGATTCCACAGATAGAACAGAAATAGTCTTGTTTTTACCCATACTAAATCAATAATGCAAAGAAGCTATACTTATTTTTCAAAAGTTTTTGCTGCATTTACTCACCTCTTCTGTGGTGATAGGGGAGACAGTCATAGGAAGCATGGAACAGAATGGATGTGACTGTGTCCCAATGAAATTATTTACAAAAACAAGCAGCGGGCCAAATTTGGCCTGAGGACTATATTTTTGTCAATTGCGTCTCCAGAAAATCAAGAATGTGAAATCATAAGGCTTTACTTTCCCAATTAATCGCTGCTTGGCAAATGTATTTGGGAGACCTGATTTCAAGCATTAAGTCCATCACTTTTTGATCCTGGACAAACATTAAACCTTTCAACACCCATGCACATTTCTTTACATACAATACCTATTCTGGGTATTTCATAGGGTTTCTGCAGAAATAATAAATAATAAAAAATAATATTATTATTTCCCCATTTCATCTTGCACAGATAGCATATATTATTAATGGCTTCCTGGCACTGATAGTATTAAAATTAAAGAAATTTAAATAAGAGAGACATTAATAGCAGTATGGCTATGAATAAGAAGGCAAATAAATGCCTGCACAGCTGATCTGAAAGAAGTTGAAAGCCTTCAAGAATTTTTCCCATAATTATTGACACACTACAAAAACATCCATCTGTTAATATCTCATTTTAATATATTTATACATAAATATTAATATTGATTATTATTCTTTTGGTTTTGTTTTTCAAACAAATGATGTGATGTAAATTTTCATGCACCACATTGTATCATCTTAAATGTCTTGTGGAATTTCATTTCAGGTAGTTTCTAAAAGGTTCATGATTGATTAGTTTTCAAGAGTGTTTCATAAACTAAAAACTTAAGAGGACTTTGCCTGAACAAATTACTCCTCCCTTTGGTTTCCAGATACATAAGCAGGGCTCAAGTCCAATTCTTTGCTTTCCCACTTTGAAGGAACTTCTCTTCGGATCAAAGAAATCTCTGCCTATATGAAGAGTGAGAAAGGGTTGTGATGGATAAAGGGGAAAACAGCATCTTTACAGACAAACTTACCTGAAGGAAAAAAAATAATTAATAAAATTGAGTTGTCATAAGAAAAGCTCAAAGCCTGTGACATTGATTGATGACTTCCCCTTGCAGTTAGCAAGGTAAACCAAATATATGCCCCTAGTTCTTTGTCTCCTAAGCAAAGCAAAGAGAATGTGTTTTCAGCACTTAACACCAGAACAACAGCAGTCTGCTGAGTTAACAGAACACCATGCTGAAGTTCAGTGTAAAAAAATAAAGGCAGCAAAATTATGGTGTTTTCACTAATTAAGCACAATATCACTTTCTTCCAATATTGCACTGTTAAGAACAATGATTCTGCTTTGACTATGTGGATCACAAAAACTGTGGAAAATTCTGAAAGAGATGGGAATACCAGACCACCTGACGTGCCTCTTGAGAAATCTGTATGCAGGTCAGGAAGCAACAGTTAGAACTGGACATGGAACAACAGACTAGTTCCAAATCAGGCAAGGAGTACATCAAGGCTGTATATTGTCACCCTACTTATTTAACTTATATGCAGAGTACATCATGAGAAACGCTGGGCTGGATGAAGTACAAGCTGGAATCAAGATTGCAGGGAGAAATATCAATAACCTCAGATACGCACATGACACCACCCTTATGGCAGAAAGTGAAGAAGAACTAAAAAGCCTCTTGATGAAAGTGAAAGAAGAGAGTGAAAAAGTTGACTTAAAGCTCAACATTCAGAAAACAAAGATCATGGCATCAGGTTCCATCACTTCATGGCAAATAGATGGGGAAACAGTGGCAGACTTTATTTTGGGGGGCTCCAAAATCACTGCAGATGGTGACTGCAGCCATGAAATTAAAAGACGCTTACTCCTTGGAAGGAAAGTTATGACCCACCTAGACAGCATATTAAAAAGCAGAGACATTACTTTGCTAACAAAGGTCCATCTAGTCAAGGCTATGGTTTTTCCAGTGGTCATGTATGGATGTGAGAGTTGGACTATAAAGAAAGGTGAGCCCCGAATAATTGATGCCTTTGAACTGTGGTGTTGGAGAAGACTCTTGAGGATCCCTTGTACTGCAAGGAGATCCAAACAGTCTATCCTAAAGGTGAGCAGTCCTGAGTGCTCATTGGAAGGACTGATGTTGAAGCTGAAACTCCAATACTTTGGCCACCTGATGCGAAGAGCTGACTCATTTGAAAAGACCCTGATGCTGCGAAAGACTGAAGGCAGGAGGAGAAGAGGATGACAGAGGATGACATGGTTGGATGGCATCACCAATTCAATGGATGAGTTTGGGTAAACTCTAGGAGTTGGTGATGGACAGGGAGGCCTGGCGTGCTGCCGTCCATGGGGTTGCAGAGTCGGACATGACTGAGCAACTGAACTGAACTGACCTGAAGAAGAATGAATAAGCATATGAAAAGAGTCTTTAAAATTGGAAGGAAGCTTTGTGGCCACATAGGCCAAGTCACTTGGGAATTTGTTGTGATAAATGAAATATGACCCTTAATTTTAATATCAATTTTTTTTAGCCTGCACAACCTACTTTTTATTAATGCTATTTGATGAAAATTACAGTGACCAGAGAATTTTCTTTGATACAGATATACCTATCTATGAATTTCTACTTGAAAATTCACAAAATTCTGCTGATTTCAAGGATACATGACTAAATTCTCTTGGAGGTTGATAATATAATTTTATCTGAAAAAACAAATGATATGAATAGACAATTGGGTTTGCTATACAATTAGTACTAGAGAGAATGACTCAGTTTTAGCTATTTCACATTTATCATCCTTTGCCAGACCTCATTTAATGTCTAAGTAGCTTCCAACCAAACAGTATATTGTGAATCAATTCATGCAGTATCAAGAGGAATCTTTTACAGTTTATTTTTTGGGCTCATGATGAAATTATAGTCCTTAAAGTCAAAAAATCAGTATTTAACAAGTTTTTAATGGATAGCTTCTCTAGACAACTGTGACATCTGTTAAATGTTTTCAGAATAAAATCAGTAGAAGCATCTCCTGAAGTTGAACTTCATGGATTATAAGAAACTTCTATTTTTTCCCTGAGAAAGATCTTGATTCTTTCCCCAAACATTCACTTGTCAACTTTATATGAAAATGAGATGCTTTTCTTTGGGGGAATTAGATTTCTTAACTTTCATGAAGAATGTCAGCTCTACCCTCAACAAGGCTAAAAGCTAAAGGATATAAAGAGATCTTTAACTGGTGATGAGAAATGCCTGACTTTATCTGTAAGTCCTGCCTGGGTCACAGACTCGAACATCTCCAAGCATCAGGCAGGTAACATAAATATAGTAGAAACTTCCAGGCCTGGGATGGCAGCAAGAAGAGCTCTGTGGCCCAACTCCTCAGTGAAGGAAGCAAAGCAGGGGAGGAGGGGAACTGTAAAAGCAAATGCTCTAATTCCCTAGAAACGGTCGTGAGAACACAGAGAAAAGGAAATGTTTTCAAGAAAATCTACTAAAACTCAGAATAGAGAAAAAGTCTGTGGTATTTATGCCACACCCCACTTTCTCCTTTCCCCTGCCTCTGCTTCCTTCAGTACAATTTGACTCCATTTGGGTCTCCTGTCCCGCCAACTCCCAACAAGGTTTCCTCTATCTTATCTCACTGAGAATCAGAAACTGCCAGCATTACTCATCCCCTCCAGATCCAAAGTGAAGAGGCTAAATACCTGGTGAGTGAAACCAAGAAACTGGGATCTTCTTTCTTCCACGTGGGCCCCACCCAGGTGCTACTTAGATACAGCAGGCTGGGAATACTAGGGCTGTTGCAGGGAAGTCAAATCTGACTCCATGTTGGAACTGTTGCTTCAACTAGCTTTTAGTTGCTTTTGTTATTATAATCACACATAATGGCTTCCGAGAATCCTGCCCCTCTGCTTAACTGTTAAACTAAAGTGACTTTGCAGAATCCTGTCCACTTGTAGATGGCAGAAAGAAATTAACACATCCCCTGCCTGAGACTTGCCGTTTAGGAGATATTTGCAAGATCAAGGTCCTTTTTACTTTGTTTCCTCACCTCTCCTCATCTCTGATCTATGAAAGAACCTGGCATCCAGGCACAGATAAGATGATCATTTTGAGATATTAGTCTGCCATCTTCTTGGTCAGCCAGCTTTCCAAGTCGTATTCCTTGCCTCAACACCTTGTCTTTGATTTATTGGCCTGTCGTGAGATGAGCAGAGTAAGCCTGGACTCACTCCGGTGTCTTTTAGAAAGTAGCAGTTCTAACTTAGAGAGGCAAGCCAAGAACATCAGAGGCTACTGTTACACCCAGTGCCCTGCATGACCACTTAAGAGATGTTGCCTAGGAGGAAAGGCAATCCATAATAAAAGAGAACTCAGAAGCTCTTTCCAAAAGGCACTGAGATTATTTGAGACAGTGTCTAGAGAAGTTCAAGCCTGAGTGCATTCTTAAAAATAATAGCTTCTCTTACTTAAGATCAACAAGCTACACCATAGTCAGCTAGTTTATTAGAGTGAATTAGAGAGGTATCCAAAAAGAACTCTCATGGGGTCAGAACAAAAATCAAAACTACAGAAACTACACCTGCCTAAGTTTAATTGCATCAGTCTGCTGAGCAATTTATATTCCATTTTTAAAAGCAATAAAATAACCAACTGGCAAGTAGTGGAGTCTAACACGCAGGAATGTACTACCAAATGAAACAGGCAGCTTAAAAGAAAGATCAGAGAAATACACAGTCAGAGAGAGAGACCTGCTAGGATCATGGTTGTCCTAGGTGATTGTGCACAGGCCCAAGGCTGTGCATCTCTGAGGAGTGACACCAAAGACTTCACAATATGAAAAGGAAATAAACTTCATTAAACCAATCCAGCCAAGAAACAAGTTGGAGAAAACGACAACAAAATTAGCCCAGGAGAGTGGGAGTGGAATCAGTATCCAGAATTATTATGGCATATTATTCAAAATGGGCTTCCCAGGTGGCGTTAGGGGTAAAGAACCCATCTGCCAATGCAGGAGACATAAGAGACACAGATTCAATCCCTGGGTTGGGAAGATCTTCTGGAGGAGGGCATGGCAACCCACTCCAGTATTCTTGCCTGGAGAATCCCAAGGACAGAGGAGCCTGACAAGCTACAGTCCATAGGGTGGCAGAGTCGGACATGACGGAAGCGACTTAGCGTTAGTTAAAATGTCCAGTTTTCTGAGCTACTTAAAATGTAGAGAATCTTTGCTCATGTTTCCATATACCTCAGAGACTCTGGTGGAGTGTTTTGAATATCATAAGACTCGATAAATGTCAGCTGGAGGACTAAGTGTAGGCACTGCTGCTCGAGGTTACCAAGGGCTATGTTGCTTTGGTTGATGGTACAGACATATCACACTTAATTGCTGTTTAGTTGCTAAGTCAGGTCCAACTCCTTGTGACCCCAAGGACTGAGGCCCACTTGGCTACTCTGTCCCAGGCAAAAATACTGGAGTGGGTTGCTATTTCCTTCTCCAGGGGATCTTCCCTACCCAGGGATCAAACCCATGTCTCTGCACTGCAGGTGAATTCTTTACCACTGAGCCACCCAAACCTTAATGGTATTTACAACTATGAATGATATAATTATATGTGCCCCAGATATAATTTGACAGTATTATGTATACAAAATGTGACAATCTTAAATGTACTAAAAACAGTCAGAAAGCTAAATATCTTGGAACTTTTTAATAATTTAAGGTCTTCAGCATGGATTGGTAATAAAAATCTTTCATGCTTCAAATAAAATCACCCTACAAAAGAAATTGTACATCTTATTACATTTTAGTAAAATTATTATAGCTACTGTAGAAGGGGATCTACCAGAATATTGAAAAAGTGCTGTATTCATTTTGCTAGAAACTGGTGGATCTGGGCTTTAGACCTGGCCTTGCTGCTAACTTAATCCGAGGCTTTGAGCAATCCTTCTCCTCATTGCTATTTTGTTTTCTCATTTGAAGTGTGAGTGGAATGGGCAATATATCTTCTCAGATTTGTTCCAGCCCTTGGGGTCTGCAATTTCACAAATAGAAGGTTAGTCACTTAGTTTGGCACTATAGGGGAACTCTAGTACATTTTGTTTAGCATGTGTTGTAAATATGCTTACCAAAGCTATTTTATTTTGGGGCTGCTGCTGTGTGCATGCATGCTAAATCATTTCAGTCATGTCCGATTATTTGTGACCCTATAGTCTAAATCCCAGGGATGGGGTCGCACAGAGTCAGACACGACTGAAGTGACTTAGCAGTAGCAGTAGCAGTCTATAGCCTGCCAGGTTCCTCTGTCCATGGGGATTCTCCAGGCAAAATTACTGGAGTGGGTTGCCATGCCTTCCTCAGTGGGGTCGCAGAGTCAGACATGACAGAATGCATACATGGGGCTGCTGCTGGGCTCTGGCAAATGAATATTGTGATTGTATCTTCAATGTCAGAGAGTACCAGTGTCAAAGTGTTTCTTCCTTGACCCGTCATTTTGCAATGCACTTTAAAAACTAGGATGGATATGCACACATTGCCACATTTAAAATGGATAACCAATAATGACCTACTATATAGTATATAGAACTCTGCTCAATGCTATGCAGGAGCCTGGATGGGAGGGGAATTTAGGGGAGAATGAATACATGTATATATATGGCTGGGTTCCTTTGTTGTCCACCTGAAACTATCATAACATTGTTAATCGACTATACCCCAACACAAAATAAAAAGTTTTAAAAAATTAAAAACTAAAACCCAGGATAACAGGGTGAATCATATCAATATTCCCTTGGAATTCATATTCAATTCAATTAAAAACTAGAGTCACGGTCTTGAATTAGATACTGATCTGATTAAGGGGCCCCTGAGGAATTATGTGACACAGCATGGTAGCAGGGTAACTGGTAATGCAATTATTTGTAACACTAGAACCTTGAAATAAGTCTAGGAATTTGATGCTACAAAGGAACTCAGGAGAGAAAGATACCAAAATATCAGTGGGCTGTCAAGATTGCTAAGGTCTTCTTTGTTTTTTTGTCTCTTGTTTTCTGTTTGCTTTAGATTTTTGCACATTAAATATTTAGAAGAAATATATGGGGCATTAAACAATAAAGTAGTGACAGTAGGTCTGAAAAAGGCACAGTCAGAACTGAGAAATAAAAACAGCTTTTGGTAATCAATTCAAGATGAAGCCTAAGAGAAAAATAAGATGATTATGATTCTAAGGACTACAGCCTGGGAAAATGTGTAAACTACAAAACCATCAACAGAAATTTTGGGAGAAGGACCATATTTTTGGATATTTACCCAATTTATGTTGACTATGTGCTATTTTTGAGATTTTTCAGATGAGTTTATCTAACAGGCACTTGGAAAGAAGTCTGTAGTCCTGAGATGGCAGTCACTGGTATATAGATGTGGCTAAAGCCATTAGTTATGGATGAATGATCCAGTGAGAACTGTGAGAAAGGAAGGATGGGCTTTTGCACAGACCTTTGGGAAAAGCCATATTTAAGAGCTAGGTTGGGGGAAGCAGAAGTCCAGGAAAAAGACAGAGGAAAAAAGATACAAGAGGTAGTGAAATAATTAGAAGAGAGAATGATGTCCATGAAGCCATGGAAAAAAGTAGCTCCTCTTCAGAAGCTGGGTGGGGGTATGAGTTTAGTTTGTTCTGCTCAAGGTGAGTAACATAAGCAGTGACAACACGTCAGAGGATAAGAACAATTTCAGCAGAAAGGTAAGATAGCCAGATAGTTGTCCAGATAGAATAGACAATATGCTTTTTACTAGTTTTTAACTTCGGTGGTCAAGAGAAGGAGGAACATAGGGAGAGTGGTTTCACAGGGAGAGGGTCTAAGAAAGTGTTTTGCTTGTTTTAATATTTGTTTTTTAAAGAGGATTTGGAAGAACATAAGAATTAATAAGGAAGGAGGGGAAGCATGTATGTAAATATGTGTGTACACGTTAGGAATGCCATAGTGAAGAATACTTTCATGAAGAATGAAGACATTTGTTTGGCAATGGTGCCAAAGATTGGAAGACTCTCTTCTGGAAGAATTAATCCCTGGGTACCTACAAAACCACCTTAGATACTGCTGACCTGTGAAAGTGTTAGTCAATCAGTCATGTCTGCTGACTTAGGCTGTCTCTTTAATGGTCCTATTAAATCAAATCTGAGGCATAACTTTGTTGCTGCTCCCTAGTCGCCAAGCTGTGTCTGACTCTTTGCGACCCCATGGACTATAGGCTGCCAGGCTCCTCTGTCCATGGGATTTCCCAGGCAAGAATAGTGGAGTGGGTTGCCATTTCCTTCTCCAGGGGATCTTCCTGACCCAGGGATCAAACCTGCATCTCCTGCATTGTGGGCAGACTCTTTAGCGCTGAGTCACCTGGGAAACCCACAAGGCATAACTTAGCAATGGACAAACTTTCTTTCACTCTTTTCAGCTAATTCAGATGATTCTGGCAAGTACATTGGACGCCTCCAGATAATCCAATTAAATTCCACTAACATCATAGAAGCTATGAACCAGCTGACCTGCCAGGCACTGTTTGGAACATACAGTGAGGGCTGTCTCTGGTCTTAAAAAGAGTGTAATATACAAGGGTAGAAGGGCAGCAGTTCTGCTTGAAGCACTTTCTCATCTCTAATAAAGGTCTAAGGGTGAGCTTGTGTCATTATTATAAAAGAGAAATAATACCCCAGAGGCTTGGAACTGAAAGCAGACATCCTATGGTGGTCATTAGCCAGGCACACTTTGATTCTTCCTCTGATTTATTCATTTTTAACCTTTAGACTCTAAGTTATGAAAAAAAAATTAATGCTGTTACTTCTGACTAGTTTTCCTGGGATTTTGGAATAAATGATCAAGAAAGAAAAGTTACCAAAATAATTCTGCTAAAGAGATACCTAAACTATGTAATAAATATCCTTGAAGCTTAAAGGTATTTTAATGAGAAACAGTGTTTACTGTTCTTGGTTTTTGTTGACTGATTGGCTTTCTACTCAAAGGAAAATTGCTGTAATTGCAGGAATTGTTTGAAATATGAAATTCAAACCTATTCTGAGCTATTTTAATAATGTATTCTTCTGTCAAAATGAATTTTTTAAAAAAACTGAGAACGGTTTGAACACCCAAGTTTAAAAGTGCATTCAGATCTATTTATCTGTCTGTATGTTTAGTAACAAAAATACCAAGATACATAAAACACTTCATTGTGTATTTGAAATTCAGACTTACACGCTTAAAAAATAATCTCTTGCTTTCCAGATCACAGTTACAAGCTCCCTTCTTCATCCACACATTCTCCCTGGTGTGACTGATCTCTACTTCCTGCCCTCAAATCCCTTCTCTCTTCTTTAATCTTGCCAAAAATTCCTATTTGTACTACCAACTACTAAGTTGACATTTCTACCTGGATAATTAAAAGACACTCAGAATCATATCCTTACTCCTACCTCCAACTACTTCTCCCAACCTTTAGTCTCCCCCATCACGGTAACTTAAATCCACCTAAGAACTCATGCCAAAATCATAACAGTTATCCTTGACTTCTTTTCTTCATTCAATTCATTGACGTGTTTTGTTTAATACATAATATGTGCAGTTTTGAAGCATATTTTAAATAATTACATTGGGAACCTTGGTTTCCATTATGAATTATTAGAAGTCTCATTCCACTTATTTAATGCTTAGGTAAAATAGCAATCTACTTTTCTAACAAAAGTCCATATAGTTAAAGCTAGGGTTTTTCCAGTAGTCATGTATGGATGTGAGAGTTGGACCATAAAGAAGGCTGAATGCCGAAGAATTGATGCTTTTGAACTGTGGTGTTGGAGAAGACTCTTGAGAGTCCCTTGGACTGCAAGGAGAACAAACCAATCAATCCTAAAGGAAATCAACTCTGAATATTCATTGGAAGGACTGATGCTGAAGCAGAAGCTCCAATACTTTGGCCACCTGATGTGAAGAGCTGACGCATTAGAAAAGACCCTGAAGCTGGGAGAGATTGAAGGCAGGAGGAGAAGGTGACAACACAGGGTGATACGGCTGGATGGCATCACTCATGACTCAATGGACATGAGTTTGAGCAAGATCTGGGAGATGGTGAAGGACAGGGAAGTCTGGGGTACTGTAGTCGCTGGATTGTAAAGAGTCGGACATGACTGAGTGGCTGAACGACAACAACTCCAGGATGCTTTCCTAGGAAATCCCATGGACAGAGGAGCCATGAAGTTGCAAAGAGTCAGACACGACTGAAAATCTGAGCACGTACATTGTAATTTCTGGGACAGTAAACAAAGTCAATGATCTTAATTTTTATTATGCATCATTTTACCTACAACTCAGGAGGAGCCTGGTAGGCTGCAGTCTATGGAGTCACAGTCAGACATGACTGAGCGACTTTCACTTCAGGACATGGAAATTGGACTCAATTTTCAATCAAAGTAAACTTATAAAAACGTCCTCCGGAGCAGTTTCAGGATCTAAGACACTGATAAATGTATGGACTGAACCTAAGACTTACTCCCAAATTGAAAGTCAAAGTGTGAAAGTGTTAGTAGCTTAGTCATGTCCAACTCCTTGCAACCCCCCTGTTCATGGGTTTCTCCAGGCAAGAATGCCGGAGTGGGTTGCCATTTCCTTCTCCAGGGGCTCAGATCCAGGTCTCCCACATCACAGGCAGATTCTTTACCATCTGACCTCCAAACTACTACAGTACTGTTTGGCCACACAGTTTAGATTCAGCCTTCAAATTATTTATCAAAAGCCTCTTCTCAGTTTGATTGGTCACTCTTCTAGGTTTTGGTTTCTTGCACATGACCTCATAGATGTAGAGCCACCTAGTTGATTGGTGGGAAACTCTTTTCTCTACCATCCCTCTGTGTCATGCTTCACAATAAAGTGCCTTTCTAATTCACTGGCTTCTAAAAGCTTGGAAAGATTCAGTGAAACTTTCATTTGACTGAGAGAAAAAAGTTTTCTCTGGGATGCTTGGATTTTTAAGATGTCTCCGAAGCTACTGTCCAGGTGAGATGAGGTCTCATGGTCTGTCCCAGATCACGTAAATATCTCTTCACATTTTATATTTCCTTAATCATGTAAACCTAGATTTTTCCACAGACCAACTTATCAAGTGGGCTATTTGTCTCTTCCTTAACTTTTCTACTAAGTTTCAGAAAAGGGTAGATACAGACATATTTGGAGAAATAATATAAAATAAAAAGCAGTCATTCAAGATACCATTCTGTCATTGTTGCCCCTGGGTTTCATTCACATCAGAGACCCACTGAACAGCTGTCAAATATCTTCCTAGTTTCACAATATCATGTCTGGAATGTTAAAGGCTGCTCGAAAATCTTATTAATTTATTCACAAATTTAAGGCAAATGCAAAACATTTTCAAATGCCAAGATTCATCAGTTAAAATTCATGCTAGAGGGTATAATTTATTTGCAGGGTGATAGCCAAAAGTCTTAAAATGATCAGTAAGGAAAGAGCTGACTATAATTATGAATAGAAATTATGTGACTTTCAAGGCAATTTTAATGAAGCATTAAACCAGAAGATAGTTCTGGAAAAACTAGAAATTAAATTCTAGTAAAGAGCAAAATGATGAGTCTCTTATCCTCATTCCTCAAGGGGCAGACAGAATGAAAACCACAATCACAGAAAACTAAGCAAACTGATCACATGGACCACAGCCTTGTCTAACTCAATGAAACTATGAGCCATGCCACATAGGGCCACCCAAGACACATGGGTCTGACAAAATGTGGTCCACTGGAGAAGGGAATGGCAAACCACTTCAGTATTCTTGCCTTGAGAACCCCATAAACAGTATGAAAAGGCAAAAAGATAGGACACTGAAAGATGAACTCCCCAGCTCAGTAGTTGCCCAATATGATACTGGAAATCAGTGGAGAAATAACTCCAGAAAGAATGAAGAGGCAGAGTCAAAGTAAAACAATGCGCAGCTGTGGATGTGACTGGTGACAGAAGCAAGGTCTGATGCTGCTGTAAAGAGCAATATTGCATAGGAATCTGAATGTTAGGTCCATGAATCAAGGTAAATTGGAAGTGGTCAAACAGGAGATGGCAAGAATGAACATCGACATTTTAGCAATCAGTGAACTAAAATGGACTGGAATAGGTGAATTTAACTCAGATGACCATTATATCTGCTACTGTGGGCAAGAATCCCTTAGAAGAAATGGAGTAGCCATCATAGTCAACAAGAGTCCAAAATGCACTAACTGTGTGCAGTCTCAAAAATGACAGAATGATCTCTGTTGGTTTCCAAGGCAAACCATTCAATCTCACAGTAATTGAAGTCTATGTCCCAACCATTAATGCTGAAGAATCTGAAGTTGAACAGTTCTATGAGGACTTACAAGAACTTCTAGAACTAACACCCAAAAAAGATGTCCTTTTCATCATAGAGGACTGGAATGCAAAACCAGGAAGTCAAGAGATACCTGGAGTAACAGGCAAGTTTCGCCTTGGGAGTACAAAATGAAGCAGGACAAAGGCTAATAAAGTTTTGCCAAGAGAACAAACTGGTCATAGCAAACACTCTCTTCCAACAACACAAGAGATGACTCTATACATGGACATCACCAAATGGTCAATACCAAAATCAGATTGATTATATTTTTTGCAGCCAAAGATGGAGAAGCTTTATACAGTCAGAAAAAACAAAACTGGGAGCTGACTGTGGCTCAGATCATGAACTCCTTATTGCCAAATTCAGACTTAAATTGAAGAAAGTAGGGAAAACCACTAGATAATTCAGGAATGACCTAAATCAAATCCCTTACGATTATACAGTGGAAGTGAGAAATAGATTCAAGGGATTAGATCTGATAGACAGAGGAGTGCCTGAAGAACTATGGACGGAGGTTTGTGACATTGTACAGGAGACAGGGATCAAGACCATCCCCATGAAAAAGAAATGCAAACAGACAAAATGGTTGAGCTACCTACAAGTAGCTCAGAAAAGGAGAGAATCTAAAGGCAAAAGAGAAAAGAAAAGATACACCCATCTGAATGCAGAGTTCCAAAGTACAGCAAGGAGAGATAAGAAAGCCTTCCTCAAGGATCAATACAAAGAAATAGAGGACAACAACAGAATGGGAAAGACTAGAGAACTCTTCAGGAAATTAGAGATACGAAAGCAACATTTCATGCAAAGATGGGCACAATAAAGGACAGAAATGGTATGGACTTAACAGAAGCAGAAGATATTAAGAAAAGGTGGCAAGAATACACAGAAAAGCTATACAAAAAAGAACTTAATGACCCAGGTAACCATGATGGTGTGATCACTCACCTAGAGCCAGACAATCTCGAGTTCAAAGTCAAGTGGGCCCTGGGAAGCACAACTATGAACAAAGCTAGTGTAGGTGATGGAATTCTGCTGAGCTATTTCAAGTCTTAAAAGATGATGCTGTTTGTTAAAGTGCTGCACTCAGTATGCCAGCAAAGTTGGAAAACTCAGCAGTGGCCACAGGACAGAAAAAAGGTCAGTTTTCATTCCAATCCCAAAGAAAGGCAATGCCAAAGAAAATTCAAACTAACACACAATTGCATTCATCTTACATGCTAGGAAAGTATGTGAGCTAGCAAAGAATGCTAAAAATTCTCCAAGTTAGCCTTCAACAGTACGTGAACTGAGAGATTCCAGATGGTCAAACTGGATTTAGAAAAGGCAGAGGTCCAGAGATCAAATTGCCAACATCTGTTGGATCACAGAAAAAGCAGGAGAGTTCCCGAAAAACACCTACTTCTGCTTTATTGACTACGCCAAAGCCTTTGACTGTGTGGATTATGACAAACTGTGGAAAATTCCTAAAGAGATGGGAATACAAGACCACCTGACCTGCCTCCTGAGAAACCTGCATGCAGTTCAAGAAGCAACAGTCAGAACTGGACATGGAACAACAGACTGGTTCCAAATGGGGAAAGGAGTACGTCAAGGCTGTGTATTGTCATCCTGCTTACTTAACTTATATGCAGAGTACATCATGAGAAATGCCAGGCTGGATGATGCACAGGCTAGAATCAAGATTGCTGGGAGAAATATCAATAATCTCAGATTTGCAGATGACACCACCCTTATGGCAGAAAGCAAAGAGGAACTGAAGAGACTCTTGATGCAAGTGAAAAAGGAGAGTGAAAAAGCTGACTTAAATCTCAACATTAAAAAAATGAAGATCATGGCATCTGGCTCCATTACTTCATGGTAAATTAATGGGAAAACAATGGAAACACTGACAGAGTTTATTTTCTTGGCCTCTAAAATCACTGCAGATGATTTTCGTGACTGAAGTCATGAAATTAAAAGATGGTTGCTCCTTGGAAGAAAAGCTATGACCAACCTAGACAGCATATTAAAAAGCAGAGAGACATTACTTTGCCAACAAAGGTCCATGTAGTCAAAGATACGGTTTTTCCAGTAGTCATGTATGGATGTGAGAGTTGGACTATAAAGAATGCTGAGTGCCACAGAATTGATGCTTTTGAGCTGTGGAGTTGGAGAAGACTCTTGAGAGTCCCTTGGACAGCAAAGAGATCAAACCATTCAATCCTAAAAGAAATCAGTCCTGAATATTCATTGGAAGGACTGATGCTGAAGCTGAAGCTCCAATACATTGGCCACCTGATGTAAGGAACTGATTCATTGGAAAAGACCCTGATGCTGGGAAAGACTGAAGGCAGGAGAAGAAGGGGACAACAGAGGATGAGATGGTTGTATGGCATCACTGACTCAATGGGCATGAGTTTGAGCAAGCTCTGGGAGTTGGTGATGGACATGGAAGCCTGGCATGCTGCAGTCCATGGGGTTGAAAAGAGTCGAACACAACTGAGTCACTGAATTGAAAAAGAAATAGGGGTTAAAAAGTAACTAAATTAGTTTTTAATTTAAAAATGTCAAGCTTCCTAAAACGTCCACATCCTACCACTCAAGTTAAGGACTTCTACTAAGATAATGCCTCAGCTTCTGGATTTAGATATTGGCTTCCAATGTTATTATTCTACACCACATTCCTCTTTTAAATAATTAGATTAAAAAAATCTCCAAGGCTGATGTATGCTTTTTTCCCTCAGAATAAGGCAAGTCAGAAATAAAAAAACATAATGTAATTTGATTGTGCTCTGTGCTCAGTCGTTCAGTCATGTCAGACTCTTTGTGATCCTATAGACTGTAGCCCACCAGGCTCCTCTGTCCATGGGATTCTCCAGGCAAGAATATTGGAGCAGGCTGCCATTTCCTCCTCCAGAGGATCTTCCCGACCAGGGATGGAATCCACGTCTCCTGTATTTCCTGCATTACAGCCAGATTCTGAACCCACTGAGCCATCTGGGAAGCCAACTCTATTTACAAACGCAAAAGCACAGTTTTCATATTTAATATCTTTTGGAAAAAATATTAAGAGTGACTTTCAGGGGGCTTCTTAGTCAGATTTCTCTCAAGTTTGGCTGGCCTATCATATTTCTTTTTTAATTTTATTATTATATTTTTGATTTTTAATTGGAACATAGTTGACTTAAAATGTTGTGTTAGTTACTGCTGTAAGGCAATGTGAATCAGTTATACATACACATATATCCACTCTTTTTTAGATTCTTCTCCCATATAGATCATGATAGAGCACCTATCGCATGTCTGATAGCTTCAGACAGCTCACTAAGACACATCATTTTAGCTGTGAAATGAAAGCAGTTCTTTACTGAGATAATGATCAAATCTGATTTTTGAAGCTCGTTTGATGCTTGGGAACAAACAGCTCTACTGACCCAAGCCCATAACACCCTGAAGGGTTTCCATGCCTGAGACTGTCCTTCAATAAAAATTAAAAATGAACATCTTGTGTTCAGAAAATATTGGTACTTTAAGGCACTTAGTTTTGAGAAACTGCAAATCCAGATACTTAAAGTTTAGCATGATGGGTAATAAGCCAATCAAAACTGGATATGAAACAGCTGTATACAAAGTTTGATCTGGAAGAAATGAGTTAAAGAAGCAACAATTAACATAGCGGAGGATCCCCCAGAGTTAGAACAGAGTACAAAGTAATAAAATATGGGGCAACTTTGCTTTAGGGTCCTCAGAATTCATTGTGATTACTTGTTAATAGATGTAGATTCAGGATGATCTCTTCAGAATAATTTCTTAAACTATACTTTAATGAAGATATTATTTAAAAACACAGTATTATGGTTTCCTTAAATTACACTTTCATGTTTATCCTACTGAGGAGAATTTGTTTGGAAGTGGAATTATGTACTTTTTCTCTGCCCATGTGGCTACTTCTTCCTTGTGTGTAGCTGTTTTGGGCAAGAAATTCTTGTCCTGTCAACCAGTGCTGTGTTGTTATTGTTGTTGTTTAGTCACTAAATCATGTCTGAGTCTTTGGCGACACCAGGGACTGTAGCCCTCCTGGTTCCTCTCTCCAGGGGATTTTTCAGGCAAGCATTTCGGAGTGGGTTGCTGTTTTTGTCTCCTGGGGATCTTCCCTCTTGACCCAGGGATCGAACCCGAATCTCTTGCGTCTCCTACATTGGCAGGTGGGTTCTGTCCTGCTGGGCCACCAGGGGAAGCCCAACCACTGCTGTAGATCAGAGCTGTTTCCCTCTAGACAATAGCTTCGCTTCAGCAATGTCCAGGTCTAGACTCTGTTTCTATGCCAACTAAGAGAGAAAGGACTTGTAAGCTAAGAAAAAGTAAACTGCAAAGTACTTTTTAAGAGGTTAAGGTTTATTTTTCATAGGGATTGTGAAATCTCTTTAAAGTTTAGAGTCATGGACAATTTTTAACGTTTGAGTCAGTTTCATTTATTATTAACTCTTGCAGAAAAATAAGCCTTCCAGTATGCCTTTTATTTGTGTTTAGATTTTTCCCCTTTGGGGAAGAATAGAAAGAACCATAAAGACAGCATGAATCAGCTAGCTCAAACGCACTGATGTCATCTGAAACAGTAAAGGGACAAAGCATTAAGAAAGAAAGTCGTTTACGTCCAAATGTGAGTTCCTTGAGATTGGGGTGGGGGGTTGTGAGTAGAACTTTCTTACACTTAGGGAGATCTAAGATCCAGTGGTAATCTTAACTTTGGCTATAAAATTATCACTTCTTCAATATAGATTCCAAAAATATGAAGTTTAAAAAAGACCTCCTTGCCCTTTATTATGCAATTGTTAGTGCCTCAACTTTGGTGCCTGCTGCAAATGACAGACTCATTTTTAGGAGCTGCCTGGATGAAGCCTTTGACTAAAGTGTAGATGCCGATAGCTTTTCCTCTCCATTTCTCTCCCTTTTGCAATTCATAGCTGTGTAATTAGAGATTAGTATCAGCAAATGCCTGAATTTTCTATCTCATCTTAGAACTGAATTTCCAAAGAAGGTATTGCTGTTAAATAGCTCACCACCTAATCCTTTCTGTTTTCACCAAAGATTTTTAGCCATCAACTGGTTTTCTGGACAAGGGATTAAAAAGTCCCCCAAATAGCACAATCAAATCATTTTGCCTAAACAAAGAGATTGAATTTAGTGTGTTGAATGGACTTTGTTTTTGTTGGGCTATGAGACTCTGCAGTGTGAAATGTTTTACATTCTCTGTCTGCCAGTTCTGGTTTTGCTCATTATATATAAAAAGCTTCTCCATCCCATTTTCAGCTTCCTTTTTTTTTCTTTTAACAGAAATGCTGGCATGCAACTTACCTCCAGGAATAGCTCTGAGCTGATGCTCTCAACTTAGTTATGAGAATTACATTTCTCTCCTCTTTGGAAATATTCTCCCCCAATTTCTGTAATTATGACCCCATAAGAGCTAGGTAATTTCAGTTAAAATGAAACATGTAGCTCTGTAGAACATACAGGAAGCAGACTACTTCATAAAGGAAGAAGAGATCACAGTGTTGATTTCTCATATCAACAATACGCCTTTACAATCTAAGCCACAAGAAACATTTATCTATAAGAACATCTCTTCCCTTGAAAAGGAGGGTTTCTATATGTAAAGCTCAGATACAGTACAGAATATTAAAATTCATGCTTGTGTATTTCTTATGTTGAGAAGGTTTTCAAATAACGACAATAACATATAAAAGTGGTAGAACATTTTTACAGTTTTCACGTTGGAAAATACCTATTAGAAGAAGTGATAAAATATATTGAAAAGAATCTAAGAGAGCTCTTGATCGGGCTTTTGTTTCTCATCATGCAATTCTATTTCTGAATCTTTTTCTCAGTTTTAAAAATAAAAACAACATGGATAGAGAATTGGTAAGATTAATTTGCCTGTTGAAATGAGAAAAGCAGAAGAATCATGAGCTTTGGCCTGTCACCCTCTGTATAAACCAACTGCATATTTTCAAAAGGTTACTTTCCCAATGCTGTATTTAATGATTATGTCCTCATGAGCACAGGTTCACGAGTCCCCACTTTTTCAGCCCGCAGCCCCAGAGCTGTGTTTACTTACAGAAGCGCAGTTTTCAGACTTGTCTTCCACAAAACCAATCTGGCAGGGTGTTCTCTGATTCTGCAGCCAGTAGTCTGTAGACTCCAGCAGGCTATTACTGCGGAGAATCTAAGGAAACCAAGAAAACCTTCTCAGAGCTACTGGCAAGACTTTCTATTTAAACAAAGAGCTCTTTTCTAAAGAATCTAGAAGTGTTTTGCTGGCCTCAGAGCATCTGGAGATTAGGGGAAAAAATACTTGCAGAATAACAGCATCTCTAAAATATGTAAAACAGTCAACCAAGAATCTACTTTAAAGGAACGCACTGACGTGAATATTGTTGTTTCTTCTCTCATCGTAATTCAACATCTGGAAACTTCAGTGACTTTTGCAGAGCTTGCAGTCAAATGACTATTTGGGTTATGGTTCAATTGGCAGTGGGGATCACACTTCATTTAAGTCTTGGAGCTCTTTTACATTCTGTGAATACTTTTGATTGAAATGTAGTGTTTCTCCATTTGGTGCAATAATGAAATTATTATTCTTTAGCTTTCCAGCTGTGCTAACTTCTCTATGAAATAAGGCACAGTTCTTTTAGAACATTTAGGGTCCTACACCAAGTTTAAAAGTTATTAGGAATAAGTAAGTGCATTACCATAGCCATTTCCCTTGTAGGAACAGTATAGTAATGCAAAGTGAATTTCAATACACTAATTAACTACACCAAATATGGTTTACAAATGTCTTGTTTCTGGGTTTTGATTTTAAAGAAATAAAGAAAACTCACATTTCTGAACTGAAACATTTTCAAGATGTAGTCTCATAAACAATCAAGTAATTCAGCTTTTGATGTTTTAGAGCAATTCAAATATTGTATAAGATTTTTCTCATATAAGAGTTCTATGCTCTCCTGGTACTCTCTATTAGGGCACATGTCTGCCAATATTTGACAACCACCTTCACTTAAGTAATAGAATAGATTTAATCAGTTTTGGTTACTGCCACAAAAATAGAATGACACTTCAATTATATTTCATTTGCACACTGAAGGATTGTCTTCCTTTGTTCTATAAAAATAATTTTTGTCTCTGCATACTGAGTTAACCAAATATAATTCCGACACATTTTTCTATAATGTTTTTGTGTTAGCCACACAATATTATTTTAATATTTTTCCCTCTCAAGGTTTATTATTCTGGAGATAACAAATTTTCATCATTCTTTTACAGAACAATACCAAGAGTCAGTGTGGATGGACTTCAGTTATCACTGTAAATGAAAGTCGGAGATGAAACTTCTCAGGTCTCTTAGAGTTTATATAAAAATTGTGGTTCTTAAAGTGTGAGTTGGGACCTATAGAGGTCCCTGGGGCCTTTCAGGGAGTCCAGTGGTCAAATTATTTTCATAATAATATTGTCTTTATTTTCTCTTTTCAATTGAATTGTCTCCTGAGTAGTCAGTGGAGTTCTCCAGGTTCCACATGAAGTGTGATAATGTAATAGGCTAAATGCAGAAGCAAATAGGAGAGTCCAGCTGAGTTCTTTTAAGTTAGATATTAAGTTAGATATTAAGGAGTTTTGCTAAAAATGTAAAATAAAGTTACTCTTCTCACAGAACTGTTTTGTTTTGGAAAACATACGTATTGGCCATAAAAATATGTATGTTAACATGCAGTGTGTTTATTTTTATTTTAAAATTATTTTTAAGTAATAAATTATGGCTATTTAAATTCTAACTACTATTTCAAGATTAAAGAAATAACGTATTTAGAATTTTCTTAGCTTTTTTTCTTATGAATTATATGTTTATTTAGCTGCTTTAAGTTTTTGTTGGGGCTTCCCAAGTTGCACTAGTGGTGAAGAACCTGCCTGCCAATGCAGAAGACATAAGAGACATGGGTTTGATCCCTGGTTTGGGAAGATCCCCTGGAGAAGGAAATGGCAACCCACTCCAGTACTCTTGCCTAAAGAATCCCATGGAGAGAGAAGCCTGGTGGGCTACAGTCTGTAGGATCACAGAGTCAGTTATGACTGATGAGACTTAGCACACATGCACAAGTTTTGGCATTTTTGTTTCTATGTGGCATCAGACTTCATCAAAATATCCTGAAAACACAATTTAGCAAATAGAAAAAGTTATTTTTAATTTTTTTTAATTAAAAATTTTTATTTTATATTGAAGTATAGTTTATTAACAGTGCATTAGTTTCCGGTATACAGCAAAGAGATTCAGTTATACACATACGTGGATCTATTCTTTTTCAAATTCTTCTCTCATTTAGGTTATTGCAGAGTATTGAGCAGAGTTCCCTGTGCTATATAGTAGGTCCTTGTTGGTTATCTATTTTATACAATAGGATTCATATGTTAATCCCAAATTCCCAATTTATCCCTCCTCCAACCTTTCCTCCTTGGTAATCATAAATTTGTTCTAGAAGTCTGTGAGTCTGTTTCTGCTTTGCAAATAAGTTTATTTGTATCATTTTTCTTAGATTCCACAAGTGAGCCAAAGACAAATATGATATGATGTTGCTTATATGCAGAACTTTTCTTAGGTTTAATTTATAAGATGGAATATACCAATAAGAACAACCCATATAATAAAAATTTTCACAAGGTCCCCAACATTTTTGTAGTGCAAAGGAGTTTTGATTTCAGAAACATTAAAATTGAGAACCATTGATCTAGATCAACTTTATTTGAAGTAGAAAAAGATTCTCAGTCCACTTCTTCCACTGCCATTCACTTTTACTTCCAGTATAGACTAGAATTTAAGAAAACGGACATTAGTGATCTGTGTTGAAATCATATCCTGGTCATTAGTAGCAAGAAGACCTTGGATGGCTGATTTAAATTCTGTCTCAGTTTCTACACCTGTGAACGGAGGCAGTAAATACCCACTTGGAGGTGGGATCACTGGGGTATTCAGAGAGATGTCGTGTGTCAAACACAGCACTGTGCAAGATGGTACATCATCCTCTCAATACATGGTTCTCATTGTTACTGTTTGATATGAACTACAAAGGAAAATAGAAAATTGGATGTCTTTGTTGGAAATTAGTACATTGAAAACATTTCAGATGTGTGAAGACAAATTTTCTTTAGCAAATCTTCTCACCTAAAAAGTGTAAGTTCAGTTTCACATGTTGCTGTGACCCTAAAACTGCTCTGAAAAATAAAACATGTCATGTATTTAAAAAATAACTAAAATGCAACTTAAATCTTTCAATTGCTTAACAACAAATACTTTGAAGAGAATGTCTCTTGTAAGAATAATCATTCCCCGTGTAACTTAAAATGTGAATTTTATTCATCATAATTAAAAAATAGCTTACTTGATTTTATCAACAATTAAATCTCACTATTTATTTAGAGATATTTGCTGCTGCTAAGTCACTTCAGTCCTGTCCAACTCTGTGTGACCCCATAGATATCAGCCCACCAGGCTCCCCCATCCCTGGGATTCTCCAGGCAAGAACACTGGAGTGGGTTGCCATTTCCTTCTCCAATGCATGAAAGTGAAAAGTGAAAGTGAAGTCAGTCAGTCATGTCTGACTCTTAACGACCCCATGGACCGCAGCCCACCAGGCTCCTCCATCCATGGGATTTTCCAGGCAAGAGTACTGGTAGAGATATTTACAGGTTATTAATTATTTAATACTTTATATTCTTTAATTATTGACCAAGAAATACTACATTTAATTGAGAACTCTCTGGGCTAAGGTTCTATTTAGTTATTATCTGAATTAAACACCTAGACTTATGAAGTAGAATTTGAGGGCTAATATGTGATATGTGCTTAAAATAGTTCTTGGCATGTAGCAAGTGCTCAATAAACATCAGTTCAGTTCAGTTCAGTTCAGTCACTCAGTTATGTCCGACTCTTTGCAACCCCATGGACTGCAGCATGCCAGGCCTCCCTGTCTATCACCAACTCCCAGAGTTTTGGAGTTTCAACTTCAGCATTAGTCCTTCCAATGAATATGCAGGACTGATTTCCTTTAGGATGGACTGGTTGGATCTCCTTGCTGACCCAAGGACTCTCAAGAGTCTTCTCCAACACCACAGTTCGAAAGCATCAATAAACATCAGCTCTTATAAAAATTATTATTCTCTTTGCCTAGACTTCAAAGGATTTATACTTTTTCTTCACACTCTGTGAACCAGTCCCTCTGGTCCCAAAGCCCCCATAACAGATTGCTCCATTGCAAGGTAGTAAAGTTACATAATTTCTCATCTTCCATTTCTACTAAATATATGTCTATGCATTTACCCATCTCTCCTGCAGGGACCTGTTCTGGGTGGTCAGAAGGTCTGAGTTCTAGTCCTAGCCCGACTGTCTGTGTGGTCAGGTTACCCACCAGCTCCCAGGCTCAGTTTGTCTTCTGTACACAATGAAATCATGTGATCTGAAGCACACTTCTCTGGAATAACAGTAACTCTCCGCCTCTCTTCTCCTTTCATTCCTTCTGCTCTTCCAATTCCCAAATATATTAAGAAGCAAATAAGCAAAGAGAATAAAAATGCAGGCGTCAATAAACCATTTAGCATCATATGTTAAGCAATTTTGACCTGTGAAAAGCTTTTGGTGTAATGGTTTAGACAAATCATTAGGAAAAAAGAAGAATGCTTGAAAGAAGGATATGTGTTTGAAAATATAATGATTTTAAAGCTTTATGAATATAATCTCCCTGCAGAGGGAGTCACTTTCTGATGGGGGTAGGGAAAAAGAAAAACGCACCAGGCTTTCCATGGCTCAGTTATTTATCTGCTATTTTTAGCTGCAGGTTCAATTATTTCAGATGAAGAGCTAATGACAAACAGGCTGTGCATTCACAAGTTTGAAATAATAATGACATATTTTCTCTTAAAATTTCATTGTGTCCTAAACAATGAAGAAAGATCATTCTGCTTTCCTGTACAGTGATTTTTCTTTTCTATATAGAAAACCAAGTTGCAGGAGTTTAGTATTGATGTGGAATCCATGCACCTGAACATGGATGGGTTCTTGATAACCTGAAAACAGCTCTAAATATTACTGAGCAATGCTTTAAAATTAATAAAAGCAATTAAATTGGAGGAGACAGCAATTTAAGTTTAGTCACACTTTTATTTCTATACTATCAAATACTGTCAATTTTTTTTCCTGATAATTATAAGTATCATGGTGTAAAGTAGCATCAATGCTCTTAAAAGTGAAAATTTCACACACAAAATGCTGTATTTGCCTAATATATGTATCATCATCGGGGCTTCCTGGAACCCGGCTGAGAACGTTCTTAGGTGGGAAAGAACCTGCTTGCTAATGCAGGAGACACAGGTTGGATCCCCGGGTTGAGAAGATCCCCTGGAGAAGGAAATGGTAACGCACTCCAGTATTCTTGCCTGGGAAATCCCATGGACAGAGGAGCCTGGTGGGCTACAGTCATGGGGTTGCAAGAGAGTTGGACACGACTAAGTGAGTAAACAACAATAGCAATGACAGGTGTCACAATTAATGATGGAATTGTGCTTCACATTAATTGAATAACATCATCAGAACAATGAGCTCAGTCTTCAGCAGCAGATTTATTCTCCCTCTGACCCCCAAACAAGTGGACTCAGAGAAGCTGAGAAGTGCTGGGACTCTGAGACACTGATGCATTCAGCTGTCTGGAGGCTGGACAGCACCTGGTTGGCCATTCTAGGGCAAGCACCCTTGACCATCTGCTTACTGGAGTTCCAAACAAATATTTTAAAAATACATGTCATAATGTGGAAAAGATTTGGAAACACTGCTTAAAGAAAAATCATCCTTTCAAATGTGGTACACAGTTTCCATGGATGTGTGCTGGAGATAAGGAAAGAAAAAGAAAGAGGAGCAACAATATAAAGGAAGCCAGACAAGCCCATTAGGAGAGTCTTGAGTATTCCTCAGAGAAGACTCTCCAGACCCCTACTGCAGTTCTGGCCTTTTCTAGGAAACTCAATTAAATTTTCTTTACACAAAGAGATTGTAATGTGAGCAGGTCAATTAGATTTGCATAGTGAGATGCCAAGAGTTGGGACATCCCTGGCAGTCCAGTGGTCAAGACTCCACCTTCCAATGTAGGGGGTGAGGGTTTGATCCCTGGTCAGGGACTAGGATCCCACATGCTGCACAGTGAATCCAAAAAAAAAAAAAAAAGATGCCAAAGAGTTGATGAAAATTATGTTAGGGAAGAATGAAGGCAGCTACTCACTAAATACTATTACATATTTGCTCTGCAATAAACAGTGGTCTCTCTACTGTGGATGACATTTTATTCATAGAGATAACACATTCCTATGAAATGTACCTTTCTGTGTAAAGTTCTATGAGTTCTGAAGAAACCACATAGTTGTGTAACCACCATCTCAATCAAAATGTAGAACAACTGTTCAGCTTCATCACCCCCAAAATTCACGTCTGCTCCTTTTAGTCAAAAGACCACCCAAGTCCCAAACTCTGGCAGTCTGATTTGATATCTATTTCTAAAATTTGCCTTTTCTAAAATGTTGTATGTGTGGAATAATGTAGTTTGTTGCCTTTTTGTGACCTGTTTCCCCCCCCTCCCCCGAGCATAATGTGTTTAAGATTTATCTACATAGTTGTGGGTATTAATTTTCTTTTATTGCCAGCAGTATTCCATTTTTTGGATGTATGCATGTTTTCAAAAATATCCATTTACCAGATTAAGAATATATGAGTAGTTTCTATTTGGGGGTAAACTACCAGGGAAGCCCAAATATGAATACAGCTGCTATAAATATATGCTTACAGGTTTTTGTCTGAATTTAAGTTTTTGTTTTGCTCAAGAATGAGATTACTAGGTAGTGATGTAACTCAGTAAGAAACTGATGAACTGTCTTCTAAAGTGAATTTGCCATTTTCATTCCCATCATCAGAGGTCAAGTTGCTCTGCATCCTTGTCAGTACCTGGCATTGTCAGTTTTTGTTTTCAAGTTTGAGCCATTCTACTTGGTGCACCATGGTATTTCATCATGACTTAGTTTCATTTTTAAAAGATTTTTCTCCTTTTTTTAAGTTAAAAATTTTAATTTAGATTCTATATTGGTTCAAGCCATATTCATCAATCATAAAGCATTAAATAGACTCTAAATTTGATACTAACTTTGGGATATCATTTCCAAGAGAAGGATAAGCCATGCATGTTGTTTTCATTCCCTCATTCATTCATTCAATGGCTGCTTGTTGAACACCTACTGTTTTTAGAAGATGTTGCTTATTTACTAGGCAATCGGAGGGTGGGCAAAACAAAAATAATGACAAAGCAGAGAGCTTTGTTCTCATTCTGCCAAGGGAGGACCCACCACAATCAAATAAATTTTCCATATTTATATATGTTCTGTGAAAACTACTGTGACCACTGTGATGATAAAGCCAGAGAAAGAAATGAAAATGTAAGGGATACAGTTTGAGAAAATATTTTCTGGCCTCTGTGAGGGTGACATTGAGCAGAGATCTGAAAGAAATGAAGGGCCAGCCACACACCCATCTGAAGGAAGAGCATCTCAGCAGAGATCACCAGTAAAAACAGAGGTTCAAAGCAGAAATGCATTTGTTGATGTTGAAGAGCAGCAGAGAATCCATCATGGCTGGTGCAGTGTGAATGGTTGGGAAGGGGATGAGAAAGAGCATTTTATCTTCCACTTCCATGGCTAAGAGAGCCAGATATTCTTTAACATCATGAAGTACTAATTTTTAATTTAAAAAATGTTTAATTATAATTTTTGGATATTTAGTCACTGGCTCAGGTAACGCTTAATTGTTTGCTTAAATTTGCTGGGAAAACTGGTCAACCACTTGTAAAAGAATGAAACTAGAACACTTTCTAACACCATACACAAAAATAAACTCAAAATGGATTAAAGATCTAAATGTCAGACCAGAAACTATAAAACTCCTAGAGGAGAACATAGGCAAAACACTCTCCGACATAAATCACAGCAAGATCCTCTATGACCCACCTCCCAGAATATTGGAAATAAAAGCAAAACTAAACAAATGGGATCTAATGAAACTTAAAAGCTTTTGCACTACAAAGGAAACTATAAGTAAGGTGAAAAGACAGCCCTTAGATTGGGAGAAAATAATAGCAAATGAAGAAACAGACAAAGGATTAATCTCAAAAATATACAAGCAACTCCTGCAGCTCAATTCCAGAAAAATAAATGACCCAATCAAAAAATGGGCCAAAGAACTAAACAGACATTTCTCCAAAGAAGACATACAGATGGCTAACAAACACATGAAAAGGTGCTCAACATCACTCATTATTAGAGAAATGCAAATCAAAACCACAATGAGGTACCATTACACACCAGTCAGGATGGCTGCTATCCAAAAGTCTACAAGCAATAAATGCTGGAGAGGGTGTGGAGAAAAGGGAACCCTCTTACACTGTTGGTGGGAATGCAAACTAGTACAGCCACTATGGAGAACAGTGTGGAGATTCCTTAAAAAACTGGAAATAGAACTGCCATATGACCCAGCAATCCCACTTCTGGGCATACACACTGAGGAAACCAGATCTGAAAGAGACACGTGCACCCCAATGTTCATCGCAGCACTGTTTATAATAGCCAGGACATGGAAGCAACCTAGACGCCCATCAGCAGATGAATGGATAAGGAAGCTGTGGTTCATATACACCATGGAATATTACTCAGCCGTCAAAAAGAATTCATTTGAACCAGTCCTAATGAGATGGATGAAACTGGAGCCCATTATACAGAGTGAAGTAAGCCAGAAAGATAAAGAACATTACAGCATACTAACACATATATATGGAATTTAGAAAGATGGTAACGATAACCCTATATGCAAAACAGAAAAAGAGACACAGAAATACAGAACAGACTTTTGAACTCTGTGGGAGAAGGTGAGGGTGGGATGTTTCAAAAGAACAGCATGTATACTATTTATGGTGAAACAGATCACCAGCCCAGGTGGGATGCATGAGACAAGTGCTCAGGCCTGGTGCACTGGGAAGACCCAGAGGAATCGGGTGGAGAGGGAGGTGGGAGGGGGGATCGGGATGGGGAATAAGTGTAAATCTATGGCTGATTCATGTCAATGTATGACAAAACCCACTGAAATGTTGTGAAGTAATTAGCCTCCAACTAATAAAAAAATTAAAAAAAGAAAAAAAAATGTTTAATTATAATTTTTGGATATTTAGTCACTGGCTCAGGTAACGCTTAATTGTTTGCTTAAATTTTTATAATAGCTTAGAACTACTCCCACCAGATACACTGAACTAGAAGTCGGAAGATTTTGTGTCACTTTACACACTTAATTTTATGTTGATTTAATCTGTGCCTTAGGGAACTTTCTGAGAACTCTGTAATCTTTTATTTTCCACTCTGGGATAATATGTTTTCATTACCTCACAGGGAAACTCTTATGCTTTAGAAAGCACACTGAACTCCTAAGAAAAGACAAAGAAACAAACTGGAAATAAAATGATTGTGTGGAGGAAAAAAGCAGCACAGAACACTCAGTGGTTTAGTCTTAGTTTCTCAGAAGATTGAATGAAATATTAAGATAACATATTCCTTTTGATGATGATTCTTCTGGCTGACTGCCTGTCATTTTGTGTATTTAGCTTCCTTTGACAAAAAGGGGAAACTGTTCTCAAAGTATGAATAATCATGTTGGCTGGATGTGAAACATTCTTTCATGACAAGGCTGACACCTAGCACAAAGTAGCAATCTTAAAACTGATTGTTGCAAGAGTATTGGAAAATAATGGAGTTCTGTTAAGACCTTGGAACTAGCAATTCTCCATTGTTAAGAAGTATCAATAACCTCAGATATGCAGATGACACCACCGTTATGGCAGAAAGTGAGGAGGAACTAAAAAGCCTCTTGATAAAAGTGAAAGAGGAGAGTGAAAAAGTTGGCTTAAAGCTCAACATTCAGAAAACTAAGATCATGGCATCTGGTCCCATCACTTCATGGAAATACATGGGGAAACAGTGGAAGCAGTGTCAGACTTTATTTTTTTGGACTCCAGAATCACCACAGATGGTGACTGCAGCCATGAAATTAAAAGACACTTACTCCTTGGAAGGAAAGTTATGACCAACCTAGACAGCATATTAAAAAGCAGAGACATTACTTTGCCAACAAAGGTCTGTCTAGTCAAGGCTATGGTTTTCCCAGTGGTCATGTATGGATGTGAGAGTTGGACTGTGAAGAAAGCTGAGTGCCGAAAAATTGATGCTTTTGAATTGTGGTGTTGGAGAAGACTCTTAAGAGTCCCTTGGGCTGCAAGGAGATCCAACCAGTCCATCCTAAAGGAGATCAGTCCTGGGTGTTCATTGGAAGGACTGATGCTGAAGCTGAAATTCCAATGCTTTGGCCACCTCATGCGAAGAGTTGACTCATTGGAAAAGACCCTGATGCTGGGAGGGATTGGGGGCAGGAGGAGAAGGGGACGACAGAGGACGAGATGGCTGGATGGCATCACCGACTCGATGGGCATGAGTTTGAGTAAACTCCGGGAGTTGGTGATGGACAGGGAGGCCTGGCGTGCTGCGATTCATGGGGTCACAAGGAGTCGGATACAACTGAGCGACTGAACTGAACTGAAGAAGAAGGAAAGAACCTTAATAGTACCAGATCAAAGGCATTGTTGGTTTGGAAGTCTGGGAAGGAAATGGTTGACAGTGGATCCGCAATTCTTTCTTGACTATGGAGCAGAGTGGGAGGGAATACTCCCAGGGAAGAAAGAAGGTGACACTCTCATATTTCACTATAAACATACTAACCTCCAGATAAACAGCACTTCTATAGCAGTAGAGTCCTTATCTATGGGATGCTTTTAGCAATATGTACCCGGTCTAACTAAGCTTGCCTCTGGTAAACATGAAATATACTGATTTATACCAGTCTTCCCTGGTGGCTCAGTGGTAAAGAATCTGCCTGCTAGTGTAGGAGCCGTAGGTTCGATTCTTGGGTCAGAAAGATCCCCTGGAGAAGAAAATGGCAACCCATTCCAATATTCTTGCCTGGGAAATCCTATGGACAGAGAAGCCTGGCAGGCTACAGGCCATGGGGTTGCAAAAGAATGGGACACGGCTTAACCACTAAGCAACAACATCCACATACTGACTTACAAGTACTTTCAACAAATGTCACACGTGCAAGTATCTCTCTGAGTAGAAAATGCATGTTTCATGAACAAGAGGGCTCTCTCCTTTGAAGTTAATGTTCCCATCTATGTAATCTGGAGATTTTGTACATTATCTTGGCCCAGAGTGTATCCTAATGCCTCAAGAAATGAACTAGGTGGGCAGTGTTAAATAGCTTCCTGTTTTTTTCTGGGCCACACAATTACTTGGATCCTGGAAGTTACATTGTATTTCCATGCAATCACAAGAATGGTATAGGAGCACAGAGGACAATTTAGAAGTATCAAGCCAGGCTGTTTACTTCTCCACATCACACAGATGTCAGCTGGCTGAAGAATGCTCTGAAAGCTGATCAGAGCTTTTTCCACATGAAAATGATAACCAAGTTTGAGTCTCAAGCATAAAATGCAAGAGTTACAGAAGCAGATATACTCAGTAAAGGCAATTATAGCATATTTTATAAATGGTCTGATTTAAATCGCATCAAATTAGACATAAATGGAAGATAGCCGATTAATTGCTGTTTAGTTTCTATTTAGGTGCCATATAATGCTGTCATGTTGATATGACCTGTGATGGAAATAGGATTTTTCATGTTAGGAGAAGCAAAATACAGGAAAAAAAAACACACACACATATAGGAAAATCTATAATGCACATCTGTGTGCACTGCATGCTGAGTAGCTCCAATCATGTCTGATTTGCAACCCCATGGACAGTAGCCCACCAGGCTCCTCTGTCCCTGGGGATTCTCCAGGCAAGAATACTGGATGGGGTTGTCATGCCCTCCTCCAGGGGATCTTCCCAAGCCAGGGATCAAACCCAGGTCTCCTGCATTACAGGCAGATTCTTTACCATCTGAGCCACCAGGGAATCTCATAATGCATATCTAGGTCTGCCACTGACTTTGGATGATTTTTGTGCAAAGTGTACGTGGTGCAGATTTGCTACTCATCAAAGGGACAGCAGGTTTGGCCACATAGCACTTGAGTATTGGTATGTGCATTTGGCCTTTGGCAATTATAAGAAAGTGGCAATTCTCGTCTTGACTCTTCTCTTCTTTGCAAGATGCTGCTGGGAACAACTACCTTCTAAGATGTACGCAGAGGGATGCATACTTTGCTAAGGGACATACCTGCTTCTTGGATGCTCTTCATCCTTGAGAGGAAGAGCCCTTTCAAGATGGGTCTCCTTCTCTAGACACAGATAAAAGCCTAGTAAATGCAGGTACACACAGCAGAGACTCAGTCTCAGGGATTCATGAACCAGAAGGCCCTTAAGGAGGACTGTTTAAGATTATCTGAGTCACATTCTTCCTTCCCACTCTGCCACTGGCAGAACTGAAAAGTGAGCACTTTTATCAGAAAGGCAAGCCTGGCAGGATACAGGGAAAGTGAATCCTCTTAGGACTGGTGGGGAACAGAATGTTTACTCCAGGCTACAAAGTCGAGAGGGATGCTTTTAGATGCAGGACTAAGGGGAAAGTGAGAAAAAGCAAAAGGCTAGTGATGGGAAGCAGGGATGGTAAGATATTTTAAATGCCTGAAAGGAAAAAAAGAGAGTTCTGAATGCCATATTAGATATTTAAAAAATATAGACCCCTTCCATTTTTGAATAGAGATTTTGAATAGCTAACATAAAGGTTTGGGGCAATTAAAATAATTCAAAGGAAAAAAAAAAGATCACTTGCCTGGTTTCAACAGCGCAATGTCACCTTCCATTCCACAAAATGTTCTAAGCTATTTTGAGTTTTCAGAGCCCTACTTTTTGATTGAAAAAAAAGAAAGAAAAGGCACTGCAAAATCCTTCTAGGAGTTCTTCACACATAGTGGAGAGGACACTCAAGGAATTGAACTGCAGAGAAGAGAAAAAGACTAGCATATTGGAGTCTCAAACACTCTACATAGCAGTTGTTGACAGGAAGGAGAGGTGGTGTGGAATCCTGAATAGAACTCCTGACTTTTGGAATAAGAAGCTGAATCGCATTCAGATTGCAGAGTGAGCCATAATTGATAGTTTTAAACAGTTTCCCATCTAAGATTACTGAACGGACATTTGTCAAAGAATAAACTCACCATGTAGCACACCTCTCTAGTTCAGAGTAGATCAGGCTGCTTTAAACGCAAGAGAAGATGAATTATCATTTCAATTTGCTTTTGCTGAGGGCAGAGGAAATGAGTCCCCACCAGAACCTCATTATCTGTGTTCTGGCCTCAGAGCAACCTTGAAGCCTTCTAGACATTAGTGTGGCTCAGGACAGATAGATATTTCCTTAGGCAGTCAGTGAAATGACCCCCAGAGGGAATTCTGTGGCTGGCTCTTCAGATGCAACTGGGCTAAATCTGAACCTGTGAACCCAATACCTTGTCTCTAGCTCCTCTTCCCAATGACCTCAATGACTCACCACTCATGAATGTCTTGGCTCCGACAGTTCATGGTTCTGTTCAACTCTCAATGTCGTGGAAGCCTATCAACCTTGACTTCTCATGTGTCTCACCCCAGAGCCTGCTTTTCCTTCCTCCCACTTTCTGTACACAGTGTCTGCGTCTCTTCTCCCTGCTTTCCCATCCATATAAGCCACACTTCTTCTGGCATCCTAGCTTTCCCTCTCATTTTTCTCTAAGGTACTGCCTTTAGAACTACTAGACCAACCATATTCAAATACCACTTTTAGGAAGACATCTATTTCTTTTCTTAAAAATCTCCCTGTTTCCTCAACGCCTCTGATTAGTCCTGTAGAAGGGCGATAAAACAAGACACCTCGCTGCTTGACAAAATTTGAAGAGGCCATTCTCTGGTATCAGAAGATGCATCTGAACATCGCTAACAGGCTGCTTGATCAGAAGAGTGTTTATAAATCTGTGAGTGGGTTACATACCAGAGGGAAAGCCTTCAACAGAAAGGTGATTATGGCCCAGTTATTCTGGCTTTGTTTTAAATTTTATTTACTTAGTTATATATATTTTAAAAGCCCTTCCCTCCTTTAAGGAAACAGCTTCTACAAAGACAGACTATTACAGCTATTTTCCATCATGTACTTCCTGGAGTTACTACTGGGGCTTTTGGCCAAGAGCAATGCAATTCTGATCAATAAAAACATCTTTAGAGACAAGGATAGGATTCTGAAAAAGCCTTTCAATTTGTATGCTCGTGCATGAACATATTAATTGAATTGCTTTTGTTAATTACATGTCATCAAAACGATATGGGCTGAGAGGAAATGTATATTACAGAGCAGGGTAAATCATCAAGGGGCCTCCATTCTGTTCTTCCTCAGTTGTATCTGTGCCACTGTTGACAGCAAATTTCAGTCAGTTTAAAAGAGGTCAGTCAAGCCAAAGCATGCTTTTGAAGCTTCAAAGAGATGATCAGATGTCATATTAAGATCAAATCTTGCCTCTGGGAACCTGAAGTGTTTTCAGTCTGATGCCTTTGATAAGTCCAACTCTAGGGTAGATTTAATTAACATGACATAAAAAGAGAAGGATATTTGAGGTGTTGATTTTTCTCCAAAATTCTTTTCATACATTTGTTTCTACTATGTCCTGAGTAGCAAATCTTCAGTCTGTGATGTAAAGCATGAATTGAAAATGTCCTGCTATTGTGGACATACGACATGGGCTATAATGCTTTCAAGGGGCTTCCCTGGTGGCTCAGATGGTAAAGATTCCACCTGCAATGCAGGAGACTCTGGTTTGATGCCTGGGACAGGAAGATCCCCTGGAGAAAGGACTGGCTACCCACTCCAGTATTCTTGCCTGGAGAATTAATTCCACGGACAAAGGAGCCTGGCAGGCTACAGTCCATGGGGTCATAAAGAGTCAGACATGGCTGAGGGACTACAGTTTCACTTCACTTTCATAATGCTTTCAAACTAGAGAAAAGTCCAACAGATAATCAACACAACGAAGCACACTGCATCCAGATTAGTTTGTCAATTGTACTTAAACAAATTTTACCCTGTGGGCTTCTTTGGTGGCTCAATGGTAAAGAATCCACCTGCTAATGCAGGAAATGTGGGTTCGATCCCTGGGTAAGGAATATTCCCCAAAGAAATGGCAACACACACCAGTATTTTTGCTTGGGAAATCCCATGGAAAGTGAAGCCTGGTGGGCTACAGTCCATGGGGTCCAAAAAGAGTCAGACATGACTTAGCAGCTAAACAACAACAACAAAAGATTATTTATTTTTTGGTTAAAAAAGAAATTAATTTTTATTAAGTATGAACTATGTACTGAAGACTTACACAAAGCTTTTGACATATAAATATCATGTTGTTGCTGTTGTTTAGTCACTAGGTCATGTCCAACTCTTTGCAAACCCCATGAACTGTGTGTAGCCTGACAGGATTCTCTGTCCATGGGATTTCCCAGGCAAGAATACTGGAGTGAGATGCCATTTCCTACCTCCAGAGGATCTACTTAACCCAGGAATCAGACCCCTTGTCTCCTGCACTGGCAGGTGGAATCTTTACCACTGAGCAACCAGGGAAAGTGTAGTGGAAGTGGATGTCACTCAGTCATCTCCAACTCTTTGTGACCCCATGGACTATACAGTCCGTGGAATTCTCCAGGCCAGAATACTGGAGGGGGTAGTCTTTCCCTTCTCCAGGGGATCTTCCCAACCCAGGGAGAGAGAACTCAGGTCTCCTGCATTGCAGGCAGATTCTTTACCAGCTGAGCTACAAGGGAAGCCCAAACTCTTAGACTCGTGATATAACTTAACTGACTCAGATGTCTTAAGGGTTGGTATGACATTTTTATAAGGCTTCCCAACCCTTAAGACATTTTGAGTCAGAGAAGTTACATCACTGGTCTAAGATCACACAGTAAAAGGAGAAACCTGAAATTTGACTCAGGACTTTGGATTCCAAGTTCAGCTTTGCTATACAGCACTTTACTGCCTCCCTTTAGATAACAGATTTTGATTTATTATAAAGAGAAAATTAAGGACATTTTACTTAGTGTTTAATAGATAAAAAAGGATAACATTTATAATAGCTTATTTAAAGGGAAATCCATATGATTCAATTTAACAAAGGTGGTTGTATTTGTCTTATAAGGAGGAATTATCCCTTAAGGGAAGGAAACATCAGGGAATGTCCAGGTGAGAAACAATTTTCTGTGCTGCAGTCCATGGGATCACAAAGAGTTGGACACACTTAGCAACTGAACAACAACAAAACTGCATACATTAAAACTTCCCTGGGTCTGGTGGTTGTTCAGTCACTCAGTCATGTCTGACTCTTTTCGACCCAATGGGTTGTAGCACACCAGGCTTCTCTGTCCTTCATCATCTCCTGGAGCTTGCTCAAACTCATGTTCATTGAGTCCGTGATGTCATCCAACCATCTCATCCTCTGTTGTCCCCTTCTCCTCCTGTCTTCAGTGTTTCTTCGCCTCAGGGTCTTTTCTAATGCGTCAGCTCTTCACATCAGGTGGCCAAAGTATTGGAGCTTCAGCTTCAGTATTAGTCCTTCCAATGAACAGTCAGGGTTGATTTCCTTTAGGATTGATTGGTTTGATCTCCTTACAGTCCAAAGGACTCTCAAGAGTCATTTCCAACAACACAGTTCAAAAGCATCAATTCTTCGGTGCTCAGCTTTCTTTATAGTTCAACTCTCACATCCATACATGACCACTGGAAAAACCATAGTTTTGACTAGATGGGCCTTTGTGGGCAAAGTAATGTCTCTGCTTTTTAATACACTGTCTAGATTTGTCATAGCTTTTCTTCCAAGGAGCAAGCATCTTTTAATTTCATGGCTGCAATCACCATCTGCAGTGATTTTGGAGACCAAAAAAAATAAAGTCTGTCACTGTTTCCATTGTTTCCCCATCTATTTGACATGAAGTGATGGGACCAGAAGCCGTGATCTTCGTTTTTTCAATGTTGAGCTTTAAGCCAACTTTTTCACTCTTCTCTTTCACCTTCATCAAGAGGCTCTCTAGTTCCTCTTCACTTTCTGCCATTAGAATGGTATTGTCTGCATATCTGAGGTTGTTGAAATTTCTCCTGGAGGTCTTGATTCCAGCTTTTGCTACATCCAGCCCAGTATTTTGCATGATGTACTCTGCATGTAAGTTAAATAAGCAGGGTGACAATATACAGCCTTGATGTACTCCTTTCCCAATTTGGAACCAATCTGTTGTTCCATGTTCAGTTCTAACTGTTGCTTCTTGACCTGCACACAGATTTCTCAGGAAGGAGGAAAGATGGCCTAGTATTCCCATCTCTTTAAGAATTTTTTACAGTCTATTGTGATCCAAACAGTCAAAGGCTTTAGTATAGTCAATGAAACAGAATTAGATGGGTCTTGGTGCTCATTAAATTAGGGTGACATCAAAGTTAGCTTAAATCGCAACTTGGATAGATTGATGCTTTGTTAGGAATAGAATTCTGAAATCATGTCCAGGCTCTATAGGCTCAGTTGCCAATGTCAGTTGAGGGAGGTGATAATCATACTAGTTCAGCAGTAGCAGTAGTTAAGTAAAAACAGATTTTATTTGTTACAACAACATTAAGATGTGTAGTTACTAACACCGCAGTGTGAGTTTATCTGATAACTTTCATAACTCTTAGAGGAAGGGGAGAAAGAAGAGAAAGGATAATTCTGAAGCTAGAGCTGGGATAATCATATGACACTGTGCATACCAGGGAATTTTTGAGAGCAAAAGGTGATTCTATCAACAAAATGCCAGGACAGTATATGTTAGCTGTGATTGCATGGTACGGTAATCTTAGCTCTGGGGAAAGACAGTCCCTGTCAAATAAACACATATATTAAGGAGTTAAATAAGAAGTGGTCCTTTAAATAAGACCACTAAATTCTTTTTCCTAATGGTATGGCCTTTTCACAGCTATGGCGACCAGTGACATATTTCCTTAACAACAAGAAACTAAAGCAACTGCACCTGGATAGGATTCCAAAAACCTTAGAGATTCACTGTCAAGCACACAGCATATGGAATACATTTGGTCAATTTGCAATTTTTCAGAGGCTGATTATCCAACTAATGCATTATCTTTTGGACCCTTGTTTTATTTCTTCTACTGGTTAATTCAACAATATGTCAGTTCTGATAAGAAGGTTTGATGGAGAAGAAGATGAAGCTATTACATAAAATAAGTTTGGGGAGGAGGAGCCAAGATGGCGGAGGAGTAGGACGGGGAGACCACTTTCTCTCCTACAAATTCATCGAAAGAATAACTGAACGCAGAGCAAACTTCACAGAACAACTTCTGATCGCTAGCTGAGATCATCAGGCGCCCAGAAAAGCAGCCCATTGCCTTCGAAAGGAGTGCTGTATAGCTGGAGAAGTCCTGAGACTACAGGAAGAATAAAACTGAAATCCAGAGGCAGGAGACTTAAGCCCAAAACCTGAGAACACCAGAAAACTCCTGACTACATGGAACTTTAAGTAATAAGCGACCGTCCAAAAGCCTCCATACCTACACTGAAACCAACCACCACCCAAGAGCCAATAAGTTATAGAGCAAGACATACCACGCAAATTCTCCAGCAACGCAGGAACATAGCCCTGAACGTCAACATACAGGCTGCCCAAGGTCACACCTAACACATAGACCCATCTCAAAACTCATTACTGGGCACTCCATTGCTCTCCAAAGAGAAGAAATCAAGTTCCACGCACCAGAACACTGACGCAAGCTTCCCTAACCAGGAAATCTTGACAAGCCAATCGTCTAACCCCACCCACTGGGTAAATCTTCCACAATAAAAAGGAACCACAGACCTCCAGAATACAGAAAGCCCACTCCAGACACAGCAATCTAAACAAGATGAAAAGGCAGAGAAATACCCAACAGGTAAAGGAACATGAAAAATGCCCACCAAATCAAAAGAGGAGGAGATAGGGAATCTACCTGAAAAAGAATTTAGAATAATGATAATAAAAATGATCCAAAATCTTGAAAACAAAATGGAGTTACAGATAAATAGCCTGGAAACAAAGATTGAAAAGATACAAGAAATGTTTAATAAAGACCTAGAAGAAATAAAAAAGACTCAATTAAAAATGAGTAATGCAATGAATGAGATCAAAAACACTTTGGAGGGAACCAAGAGTAGAATAACGGAGGCAGAAGATAGGATAAGTGAGGTAGAAGATAAAATGGTGGAAATAAATGAAGCAGAGAGGAAAAAAGAAAAAAGGATCAAAAGAAATGAGGACAACCTCAGGGACCTCTGGGACAATGTGAAACGCCCCAACATTCGAATTATAGGAGTCCCAGAAGAAGAAGACAAAAAGAAAGGCCATGAGAAAATACTCGAGGAGATAATAGCTGAAAACTTCCCTAAAATGGGGAAGGAAATAGCCACCCAAATCCAAGAAACCCAGAGAGTCCCAAACAGGATAAACCCAAGGCGAAACACCCCAAGACACATATTAATCAAATTAACAAAGATCAAACACAAAGAACAAATATTAAAAGCAGCAAGGGAAAAACAACAAAGAACACACAAAGGGATTCCCATAAGGATAACAGCTGATCTATCAATAGAAACCCTCCAGGCCAGAAGGGAATGGCAGGACGTACTGAAAGTAATGAAAGAGAATAACCTACAACCTAGATTACTGTATCCAGCAAGGATCTCATTCAGATATGAAGGAGAATTTAAAAGCTTTACAGATAAGCAAAAGCTGAGAGAATTCAGCACCACCAAACCAGCTCTTCAACAAATGCTAAAGGATCTTCTCTAGACAGGAAATGCAGAAAGGTTGTATAAACGTGAACCCAAAACAACAAAGTAAATGGCAACGGGACCACACCTATCAATAATTACCCTAAATGTAAATGGGTTGAATGCCCCAACCAAAAGACAAAGATTGGCTGAATGGATACAAAAACAAGACCCCTATATATGCTGTCTACAAGAGACCCACCTCAAAACAAGAGACACATACAGACTGAAAGTGAAGGGCTGGAAAAAAATATTTCATGCAAACGGAGACCAAAAGAAAGCAGGAGTCGCAATACTCATATCAGATAAAATAGACTTTCAAATAAAGGATGTGAAAAGAGACAAAGAAGGACACTACATAATGATCAAAGGATCAATCCAAGAAGAAGATATAACAATTATAAATATATATGCACCCAACATAGGAGCACCGCAATATGTACGGCAAACACTAACGAGTATGAAAGAGGAAATTAATAGTAACACAATAATAGTGGGAGACTTTAATACCCCACTCACAACTATGGATAGATCAACTAAACAGAAAATTAACAAGGAAACACAAACCTTAAATGACACAATGGACCAGCTAGACCTAATTGATATCTATAGGACATTTCACCCCAAAACAATCAACTTCACCTTTTTCTCAAGTGCACACGGAACCTTCTCCAGAATGGATCACATCCTGGGCCATAAATCTGGTCTTGGAAAATTCAAAAAAATTGAAATCATTCCAGTCATCTTTTCTGACCACAGTGCAGTAAGATTAGATCTCAATTACAGGAAAAAAATTGTTAAAAATTCAAACATATGGAGGCTAAATAACACGCTTCTGAATAACCAACAAATCATAGAAGAAATCAAAAAAGAAATCAAAATATGTATAGAAATGAATGAAAATGAAAACACAACAACCCAAAACCTATGGGACACTGTAAAAGCAGTGCTTAGGGGAAGGTTCATAGCATTACAGGCTTATATCAAGAAACAAGAAAAAAACCAAATAAATAACCTAACTCTACACCTAAAGCAATTAGAGAAGGAAGAAATGAAGAACCCCAGGGTTAGCAGAAGGAAAGAAATCTTAAAAATCAGGGCAGAAATAAATGCAAAAGAAACTAAAGAGACCATAGCAAAAATCAACAAAGCTAAAAGCTGGTTTTTTGAAAAAATAAACAAAATTGACAAACCATTAGCAAGACTCATTAAGAAGCAAAGAGAGAAGAACCAAATTAACAAAATTAGAAATGAAAATGGAGAGATCACAACAGACAACTCTGAAATACAAAGGATCATAAGAGACTACTACCAGCAGCTCTATGCCAATAAAATGGACAACTTGGATGAAATGGACAAATTCTTAGAAAAGTATAACCTTCCAAAACTGAACCAGGAAGAAATAGAAGATCTTAACAGACCCATCACAAGCAAGGAAATCAAAACTGTAATCAAAAATCTTCCAGCAAACAAAAGCCCAGGACCAGATGGCTTCACAGCTGAATTCTACCAAAAATTTAGAGAAGAGCTAACACCTATCTTACTCAAACTCTTCCAGAACATTGCAGATGAAGGTAAGCTTCCAAACTCATTCTATGAGGCCACCATCACCCTTATTCCAAAACCAGACAAAGATGCCACAAAAAAAAGAAAACTACAGACCAATATCACTGATGAACATAGATGCAAAAATCCTTAACAAAATTCTAGCAAACAGAATCCAACAACATATTAAAAAAATCATACACCACGACCAAGTGGGCTTTATCCCAGGAATGCAAGGATTCTTTAATATCTGCAAATCAATCAATGTAATACACCACAATAACAAATTGAAAGATAAAAACCATATGATTATCTCAATAGATGCAGAGAAAGCCTTTGACAAAATTCAACACTCATTTATGATTAAAACTCTCCAAAAAGCAGGAATAGAAGGAACGTACCTCAACATAATAAAAGCTATATATGACAAACCCACAGCAAGCATCACCCTCAATGGTGAAAAATTGAAAACATTTCCCCTGAAATCAGGAACAAGACAAGGGTGCCCACTCTCACCACTACTATTCAACATAGTGTTGGAAATTTTGGCCACAGCAATCAGAGCAGAAAAAGAAGTAAAAGGAATCCAGATAGGAAAAGAAGAAGTGAAACTCTCACTGTTTGCAGATGACATGATCCTCTATATAGAAAACCCTAAAGACTCTACCAGAAAATTACTAGAGCTAATCAATGAATATAGTAAAGTTGCAGGATATAAAATTAACACACAGAAATCCCTTGCATTCCTATATACTAACAATGAAAAAACAGAAAGAGAAATTAAGGAGACAATACCATTCACCATTGCAACAAAAAGAATAAAATACTTAGGAGTATATCTACCTAAAGAAACAAAGGACCTATACATAGAAAACTATAAAACACTGATGAAAGAAATCAAAGAGGACACAAACAGATGGAGAAACATACCGTGTTCATGGATTGGAAGAATCAATATTGTCAAAATGGCTATTCTACCCAAAGCAGTCTATAGATTCAATGCAATCCCTATCAAGCTACCAACAGTATTTTTCACAGAACTAGAACAAAGAATTTCACAATTTGTATGGAAATACAAAAAACCTCGAATAGCCAAAATAATCTTGAGAAAGAATGGAATTGGAGGAATCAACCTGCCTGACTTCAGACTCTACTACAAAGCCACAGTCATCAAGACAGTATGGTACTGGCACAAAGACAGAAATATAGATCAATGGAACAGAATAGAAAGCCCAGAGATAAATCCACGAACCTATGGACACCTTATCTTTGACAAAGGAGGCAAGGATATACAATGGAAAAAAGACAACCTCTTTAACAAGTGGTGCTGGGAAAACTGGTCAACCACTTGTAAAAGAATGAAACTAGAACACTTTCTAACACCATACACAAAAATAAACTCAAAATGGATTAAAGATCTAAATGTCAGACCAGAAACTATAAAACTCCTAGAGGAGAACATAGGCAAAACACTCTCCGACATAAATCACAGCAAGATCCTCTATGACCCACCTCCCAGAATATTGGAAATAAAAGCAAAACTAAACAAATGGGATCTAATGAAACTTAAAAGCTTTTGCACTACAAAGGAAACTATAAGTAAGGTGAAAAGACAGCCCTCAGATTGGGAGAAAATAATAGCAAATGAAGAAACAGACAAAGGATTAATCTCAAAAGTATACAAGCAACTCCTGAAGCTCAATTCCAGAAAAATAAATGACCCAATTCAAAAATGGGCCAAAGAACTAAACAGACATTTCTCCAAAGAAGACATACAGATGGCTAACAAACACATGAAAAGATGCTCAACATCACTCATTATTAGAGAAATGCAAATCAAAACCACACTGAGGTACCATTACACGCCAGTCAGGATGGCTGCTATCCAAAAGTCTACAAGCAATAAATGCTGGAGAGGGTGTGGAGAAAAGGGAACCCTCTTACACTGTTGGTGGGAATGCAAACTAGTACAGCCGCTATGGAAAACAGTGTGGAGATTTCTTAAAAGACTGGAAATAGAACTGCCATATGACCCAGCAATCCCACTTCTGGGCATACACACTGAGGAAACCAGATCTGAAAGAGACACGTGCACCCCAATGTTCATCGCAGCACTGTTTATAATAGCCAGGACATGGAAGCAACCTAGATGCCCATCAGCAGATGAATGGATAAGGAAGCGGTGGTACATATACACCATGGAATATTACTCAGCCGTTAAAAAGAATTCATTTGAATCAGTCCTAATGAGATGGATAAAGCTGGAGCCCCTTATACAGAATGAAGTAAGCCAGAAAGATAAAGAACATTACAGCATACTAATGCATATATATGGAATTTAGAAAGATGGTAACGATAACCCTATATGCAAAACAGAAAAAGAGACACAGAAATACAGAACAGACTTTTGAACTCTGTGGGAGAAGGTGAGGGTGGGATATTTCAAAAGAACAGCATGTATACTATTTATGGTGAAACAGATCCCCACCCCAGGTGGGATGCATGAGACAAGTGCTCAGGCCTGGTGCACTGGGAAGACCCAGAGGAATCGGGTGGAGAGGGAGGTGGGAGGGGGGATCGGGATGGGGAATACGTGTAAATCTATGGCTGATTCATGTCAATGTATGACAAAACCCACTGAAATGTTGTGAAGTAATTAGCCTCCAACTAATAAAAAATTGAAAAAAAAAAAAAAGTTTGGGGAATTACCAATAGATTTCAATTACCCATGTTACTCTTACTGAAGGCTGATTCATTGTGAAGAGGAGAGATTTAGCTGGACAGTCTTGCTGTTTCTAAGACAGAACTGTCCTTACTCTTTTTGTAATTATTGTACAGAACATATATTATATGTGCAATTGTGACCATACAGATCCTTACTTCCCCAATCCCGTGACCTGTGATTAATGCAATGAAAAAATAATCATGATCACTTAAATCAACTTTCAGTAACATATAAAAATAAAATAAAGGAATTAAGTTTCAATATTCATGCCTTTTATTGTGGGGCCATGATCTTGATACAAAGAAGAAGAAATACTGGTGAGTTACTTTTTGGAAGGCAAGAAAAACAATTAGAGTCCACATGGTGTATAACCTATGGCATATAAGGCTACTAAATTGTCTTAAAATGCAATGTTTACATAAGCTTAAGAACGAAAGGAACGTTCCATGAATATTAGAAAAACATTGCCATACACAAAAGTATTGGCTTCTCCTACATTAATTTGGCTTCTCCTTCCTAAATTTAGTTGGATAATCTCTTCACCTATTCAAATCTTAATCACACTTCAAAGTCTAAATTAACATCCACTTCTCTTTTTGAAGGTGTTGTCCATTACAAATCCAGTGTCTTTCTGTGTTCTCAGCTATAAATACCCATAATGCTCATTTGTCACCTGATTTATACTATCTTGATATGTCACTGCAGAGTTATATCATTTAACTTATTATTTATTGCTTGACTTTTCACATCAGAAACCAGTACAATCTCCCAAACCAGACTGTAAATTATTTTAGAGTGGGGGCCATTTGTGATCTATCCTTGTATCTTTCTCTGTGTGTGTGTGTGTGTGTGTGTGTGCATGCGTGTTTTAGTCACTCAGTCCTGTCCCACTCTTTGCGACCCCATGGACTGTAGCCTGCCAGGATTCCCTGTCCATGGAATTCTCCAGGAAAGAATACTGGCGTGGGTTGCCATTCCCTTCTCCAGGGGATCTTCTCAACCCAGGGACTGAACCCAGATCTCCTGCATTGCAGGCAGATTCTTTACCATCTGAGCCACCAGGGAAGCCCCTATCTTTCCTTAGGAGCTAACAACATTTTAAATATATTTAGGTTGGATTGTATGAAATTACCCATATGTGATCATTTTTGATATATGATCAATAAAAAAGTGAATTTTATATGGTTCAACGTAATAACAGTTGTTCTAGAAATAATTGTGGAATGAGAATTATATTCAAAATTTTAAAATCATATATATATATATGCATATATAATAGATCATTTAGAATAGATCATTGAATTTGTTTTACTTTTTCTAGAAGCTATTTAGTCCCAAACAGCTTTATTATTAATTCATTAGCTTCTAGACGTGATTTTTTAAAAAATGAATATGACTATTTTCTAAGGAAATAAGCATAATTGAAATAACGGATCATAAAATACTGACTCTCTTAGCATGGTAATGCTAATATTGAATTTTTCTGGCACTATTTATCAGTTGATAAAACCATTCTTTAGACTAATATTAGTTACAGGTAATCTTTATTGTTGAATATATGTAGTATCCCAGGTGCTGTTCTAAGCATTTCCTATTGATACACTCACTGAAGAACCTGCATCTCAACCCTGTGAAATGGGTAATAATATATTTTTTCAGATGAGCAAATGTAGGCATGAAGAGGTAATTTGCTCAAAATCACACAACTAGTAATCATAGAACTGGGTGTCAAATTCAGGCAGTCTGGCTTCAATCCTTCTTTTAAATGCCACTGGAATTCTAATCAATAGAAATAGAGTTATTCAAAAATTAGAATAAATTAAAAATAATTTAGCCTTATGAAAGATATAGCATCTGGTGATGACTTTATAATTTAGAGTTACAGAGTTGAATAGACCATATTTAGGGCTTGAAACCTGCAGCTTTGGTTCTTTCATAAACAACTCAAAACCAGTTTGTGTTAAATCTGGAATTTATAGTTTTGAATCCTCTACAAGAATTTTATAAGAGGAGAGAAAATAGGATTATGTAACATGTGTATCTTAATTAATCAGGCATATTTATTTTCATATTTAGTTATGAATATATGCATGAAATATTTTTTAAGATTATGTTTAATGTTACTTTTTTTTTTATAATCAATGTACGTTCTCTATTGAAGATATTTGTTTTCTTTGGTACTTGAAAACTATACAAAATCCAGCAGATGAATGGATAAGGAAGCTGTGGTACATATACACCATGGAATATTACTCAGCCATTAAAAAGAATTCATTTGAATCAGTTCTAATGAGATGGATGAAACTGGAGCTCATTATACAGAGTGAAGTAAGCCAGAAAGATAAAGACCAATACAGTATACTAATGCATATATGTGGAATTTAGAAAGATGGTAATGATAACCCTATATGAAAAATAGAAAAAGAGACACAGATGTACAGAACAGACTTTTGGACTCTGTGGGAGAAGGCGAGGGTGGGATGTTTTGAGAGAACAGCATCGAAACATGTATATTATCAAGGGTGAAACAGATCACCAGCCCAGGTTGTATGCATGAGACAAGTGCTTAGGGCTGGTGCACTGGGAAGACCCAGAGGGATGGGGTGGGAAGGGAGGTGGCAGGGGGGGATCGGGATGGGGAATACATGGAAATCCATGGCTGATTCATGTCAATGTATGGCAAAAACCACTACAATATTGTAAAGTAATTAGCCTCCAACTAATAAAAATAAATGGAATAAAAAAAGAATAAGAAAAAAAAACTATACAAAATCACACAGAGAATACTGCTGCTTCACTCAGAACAGTAATCAATAGATTGAAATATATATGCATATATAATGTACATTATGTTATCATAGTTAAATATACATATAAAACATGATCAGTAAAATGATTTGTCTTAATGTATAACTATAAGCATTCTTTATAATTGAACTTTTTTGTAACAATAAATGAAATAATCCAGTATGATTTTTCTGTTTTCAAGAAACGAAACACACTTTCCTCTGGAATACAGCATCAAATAATGACAAATGCATTAAATAGGTAAGTAAGCACTTGGCTTTAAATTTCTGGGCCTGAAATTGGGCTGGGTTGGCTTGAAAAATGGGACAGTTAAATTAGATGACTTTATGTTGTTCAAATGTCAGCTTTCTGCAAGTGTCTGAAAGCAAGATTTGTTTATCAGTTCTAAAATCTATACTCTAGTAAATGCAATTCTGATCCTAATAAAATAACCAAGCATACCCTTCCCTTTAAGAAAACAGCTAAAGGAAAACAGCCATGACTGTATTTTTCTTAGATATAGACTTAGGAGCTTACTATAATGAGTTGAATCATTCAAAACCTGTGAAGATTTTTCTGTAAGGAGATCCAAGAAGCCTTTATCCAATGCTTAAGTTTAGGAAGAGCTACTAGAAAAGATTGGAGGTGTGGTGTATGACTGGAGGTTTAGAATTTTTAAATCACACCTTTCTGAAATGCTTCAGTTTTCTGATCATTTCCATGAATTACATGTTTAATGTCATCAGGGGGTTATCCCCATGAGCAAACTGTGTGTGATTTTGTTGTGTGGTTTTACTGCTGTTTCTGCTTTAGAAGAAGTGCTTGAAAACTCAAACCAGTGTTCAATTAGCTCAATCAGTTCAGAGACAGCGGTGTGGTGTTAGAGGCAGCGTTACCTTCTTACAGGCAGTGATGGAGCCGCCCAGGCTACTTTCCAAGCTGGCGCTGGCGCTGCCTTGCTGCGTCTCCGGAACCTCGTACATCAGGGGTGACTCCAAGCTGCTGTTTGTTCCCCAAAACACAAAAGAGAACACATTCTGTGAGTCATCTGCATATTTAGAAAGAAAGAAGCACAATGTGCTTTATGCAAAATCATCTTTTCAGATCGCGCTGGACACTGCAAACCTTCTGCTGACATTGATGTTGGTTTCCTTGCTGGTTTCACTTTTGTATTTGGTGGGACGACTATGACCTATTCCATTCTGAATATAAAATTGTGACCCATCGCCCTCCACAGTCTGTGGATGGACACATCTGCATGATTTCTAGCAGAGTTGACACATTTTCTTAAGCAAGCAGTTCTAAAACCCAAGTAATATTCTTTCCATTGTCACATTATTTCTACTCAGCCAAAATGAATACATAAAAAATACTCATATTATTTTTTCAAATGAGAGGAAAACAATTTTAATTGGGAAGCAGTGTGGTATCATGAAAAGAATATGAGCTTTAGAAAACACAGGTCATCTCTTTATCATCCCTGTGACTGGAGACAGTATCTTACTTAGTTTTCTTGTTTCCAAAATTCTAGACTTATATCCTCTTCCCCTATTCCTGTCAAATCTTGGTGGGCTTGACTATATACAGGGGTGTATAAATATTTTAAAAGATCTGAAATTGCTTATACAGGCTCAAGACATGATAAAAATCAAAATTATTTTTAGAAAATAGTTTTAGAATATTGAAGGTAACAGCTACCCACTCCAGTATTCTGACCTGGAGAATTCCACGGACTGTATAGGCCATGGGATCGCAAAGAGTCAGGCATGACTAAGTGACTTACTGAGCTGAGCTGAGAAATATTAAGATTCAGAGGGCTCCTTGTATATTTAAATTAGGCTGAATAATTTTCTTCTGAAAATATGCAAATCTAGATTTTTAAAAAGTATACTGATATCTCAAGTCTACATATTTTATTTTTGTGGTTGTTGACCACATAGAATATGTGACATAGAACATAGAACATTCATTAAAACATATTTTTTGAAATATTGTCTGATGACTCTTTATGTAATTATCAACCCAACATATAGAATTTTTTTCTTCGGATTAAGAAGCACCAAACAGAAGATCCATTAAATAAACACTGTGTTTCTAAATAACCTATAAGCCTCATGCTTGAGGTTCTGAATCAGTCAATTTTCACTGCATTGTGATTAGCCATAAGTCAAATATTGCATGCATGTAGTCTATTTGTATTTCTGTTAATAACTACTATGAATAACATTCTTTTTTTTACATGACTGCAGATGGTGCTCTGTAACAGATCAGAAATTTGGGTAAAAATTTTATAAAATAATTCAATTAAAATCTGTTTTGTTTTAAACCTTATGTATTGTTTTCTGAGTAACTGCCACCTTGAGGAATAGAATGAAACGACAACATCCATATTATTTTTGATGAACTAGGGAAAGATTGGGAAAGGAAGGATGAAAGGAAGAAAGGAAGGAAGGGATGGAGGAAGAAAAGAAAAAGGAAGAAGGAGGGGGAGGGATCAGGAAACAGAGGGAGAAGGGAACTGACTCTAGATCCTGGTTCTAATGCCTTAGCCAAGACACTGCCTAGCTTTTCAAGGCCTGTCTCTTTTTTGTTTATAAATGAAATGCTTATAGTGAAGTCTGTGGTCCCTGCTAGCTCTGGACCTCACTTTCAAAATATCATTGAGAGTCTGAGTTTTCAGCCTTGTTTTTACAGGCTTCTTGCAATGTAGGGCCTATACCCTACTTATCATCAGTAAGTGATTCTCCCTCAAACTCAGCTCTAGGCCTTCTGAATGCTTTCTCGGCAACAGGAAAGTTTGACTTTTATACCAAACAGGTTATCATTGTGAGATTCTAAATCATTTACACATGGAAGACAGGATCACCAACCAAGGTAACTATGGTCTGTAACAACTTGGCCCATGACTCAAAAGAAATTGTGTTATTATTCTTACTAGGAGCCAGTCAGAGCTCTATGTGCAGGAGTTCGGGAGACAGGCTGAAGAGTCTGCATAGCTGCCTGCCCTGTTTCTGTTATGTCCTTTAGGCATCTCTGGTGAATTGAAGGATCACTTCCATCTAGGCCACCAAAGGATTTAAGTCCAGTGTTGGGACATTCCCCATGGCTCACTGCAGGGTTAGTGATCCTGAGAGCGGTAGGTAGGAAGGCTGAGAAATGAGATGGACACAAACCTAATTAAAACAGAGTAGAAACAGAGCTTCAGCAATCAGTATCTCTCTTCTCTAAAGGTGGATCACATCTAACTTAGGGAAAACTGGGTAGGTCCAAAATCAGGGAACCTAGGCCAGAGTAAAAGATCATCCATGCAAGCTCTGTTTTCCCGTAAAGCACATTGTACAAGTAGCCACATTGCTCAGCCGTGTCTGACTCTTTGGGACCCTATGGACTGTAGCCTGCCAGGCTCCTCTGTCCATGGAATTCTCCAGGCAAGAATACTGGAGTGGATACCCATTCTCTTCTCCAGGGGATCTTCCCTACCCAGGGATTGAACCCGGTCTCCCCCACTGCAGGCAGATTCCTTACCATCAGAGACACCAGGAAGAGTAGCCACAGTACTATAGTGATTATTATACACATAAAAATTTAATTGCTGAGTTAGTCTAGGAGAAAAAAGAAATGCCAAGTCACCAGATCACCAGATGGTCAATACCGAAATCAAACTGATTATATTTGTAGCCATAGATGGAGACGCTCTATACAGTCAGCAAAAACAAGACTGGGAGCTGACTGTGGCTCAGACCATGAACTCCTTATTACAAAATTCAGACTTAAATTGAAGAAAGTAGTGAAAACCACTAGACCCCATTCAGGTATGACCTAAATTAAATTCCTTACGATTATACAGTTCAGTTCAATTCTGCTCAGTCGTGTCCAACACTTTGTGACCCCACGGACCACAGCACATCAGGCCTCCCTGTCCATCACCAACTCCCAGAGCTTGCTCAAACTCATGTCCATTGAGTCAGTGATGCCATCCAACCATCTGATCCTCTGTCGTCCCCTTCTCCTCCTGCCTTCAATCTTTCCCAGCATCAGGGTCTTTTCCAATGAGTCCGTTCTTCGAATCAGGTGGCCAAAATATTGGAGTTGCAGCTTCAGCATCAGTCCTTCCAATGAATATTCAGGACTGATTTCCTTTAGGATTGACTGGTTGGATCTCCTTGCAGTCCAAGGGACTCTCAAGAGTCTTCTCTAACACCCCAGTTCAAAAGCATCAATTCTTCGGCGCTCAGCATTTTCTTTATAGTCCAACTCTCACATCCTCTCACTACTGGAAAAACCATAGCTTTGACTAGACAGACCTTTGTTGGCAAATTAATGTCTCTGCTTTTTAATACACTGTCTAGGTTGGTCATAGCTTTTCTTCCAAGGAGCAAGCATCTTTTAATTTCATGGCTGCAGTCACCATCTGCAGTAATTTCGGAGTCCCCAAAAATAAAGTCTCTCACTGTTTCCACTGTTTCCCACAGTGGAAGTGACAAACAGATTCAAATGATTAGATCTGATAGCCAGTGCCTGAAGAACTTTGGACAGAAGCTCGTGACATTGTACAGGAGACAGTGATAAAGATCATCCCCAAGAAAAAGAAATGCAAAAAGGCAAAATGAGGAGGCCTTACAAATAACTGAGAAAAGAAGAGAAACTAAAGGCAAAGGAGAAAAGGAAAGATATACCCATTTGAATGCAGAGTTTCAAAGAATAGCAAGGAGAGATAAGAAAGTGTTCCTCAGTGATCAGTGCAAAGAAAGAGGGAAACAGTAGAATGGGAAAGACTAGAGATCTCTTCAAGAAAATTAAGAGATACCAAGGGAACATTTCATACAAAAATGGGCACAATAAAGGATAGAAATGGTATGGACCTCTAAGTGGACCAACAGTTAGAACTGGACATTTCTGCTCCTTGGAAGAAAAGCTATGACCAACCTAGACAGCATGTTAAAAAGTAGAGACATTACTCTGCCAATAAAGGTCTGTCTAGTCAAAGCTGTTTTCTCCAGTAGTCATGTATGGATGTGAGAGCTGGATTATAAAGAAAGCTGAGTGCCGAACTGATGCTTTTGAACTGTGGTGTTGGGGAAGACTCTTGAGAGTCCCTTGGACTGCAAGGAGATCCAACCAGTCCATCCTAAAAGAGATCAGTCCTGAATATTCATTGGAAGGACTGATGTTGAAGCTGGAACTCCAATACTTTGGCCACCTGATTCGAAGAACGGACTCACTGGAAAAGACCCTGATAATGGGAAAGATTGAAGGCAGGAGGAGAAGGGGACGACAGAGGATGAGATGGTTGGATGGCATCACCAACCCGATGGACATGAGTTGAACAAGCTCTGGGAGTTGGTGATGGACAGGGAGGCCTGGCGTGTTGCAGTCCATGGGGTCGTAAAGAGTCAGACACGACTAAGTGACTTAACTGAACTGACTGAGCCACATGTATCCTGGTATGAAAATCTTTCTGCCTTTAAGATGATAGTGAGATTGAGATCCTAGTCAGAAATGAAGGTGAAGAAGGGGATTTGAAAGTGTTGCTTGCCTGCAGAGCTTGCTCCATTCGTTTTAAGGCTAAGCATGTATAGCATTAACAAAATAAAAAATGTGTCCTCAAAGCATCTCTGCTCTCCCGAAATACATTATGAATCAATTTAATGATGCCTATATCTAAAATATATCTAGAGAGGCACATCTTTTAAACCACGTGACATCAATGTAAGTTTCCAGTAGGTGACTACAACCCAGCTCAATCTATTTCCATGCCTTTGGGAAGGAGATGGAATTTTCAGAGTATATGCAAAAATGTTTTCTCTCTAGAAGCAGAACATTTGCTGCTACAGGATGAGACAGCGCTGGCAAGAACATGAAACTCATGCATTTATTAGAAATGAGCACAAATTGACATTAAAAGAACTGCTGTCAAGATATAGCACAGCCTTATAACTTGCTCTTAATGGGGAAGGATGTAAATACTTCCCTGGGACATTTTTGTTTGATTTTGACAAGTGCTGACAGTATTTATTAAGCACATCCTTTCCGTCTGGTTTCACGCTGAAACTGCTAAATGCATTTCAGTGAGGAGGAAGATCAAGGTAGGAAGGAAGGCACCACAGCAGAATTTAAAGTAGTGACTTTAAAAGTATTATAGGAGGAGAAGCAGACACCTTTGTAGAACAATGTCGTATACCAATGAGATCCTGAGTTGCCACCACACTGCAATCAATGATTCATGCAATGTGAATAAGTAGGTCAACCATTAGTAGTGAAAATAGCTTAAAGAATATTCAGTGATTTCACCAGAGAATGAAATGACCCACTACTGGAAATTGAGTGGTTTTTATGTTGCTACTCGAAGTTCAGTCTATGTACCAGCAGCACTCTTGGAAGCTTGTTGATACCCAGGATCTCATGACCTGCCCTAGAGCTACTGGATGAGATCTGCATTTTGACACTAAACTCATGGGATTCACATTCTCATTAAAGCTTGAGAAGCATTTATCTAAGGTCTTAAGTTACATATATATTCTTTTTGCCCTTGAGCCTTTGCACATGATATTACTTCTTTTAGAAACACACAGATGAACCTATCTTCAGGGCAGGAATAGGAATGTATTTGCAGACACAGGGAACAGACACACAGAGACAGGGTAGCAGGTATGAGGTGAACTGGGAGATTGGGATTCACACACATGCACTGCCATATGTAAAAGTGATAGCCAGTGGGAAGCTGCTGGATAGCGCATGGAGCTCAGCTTGGTGCTCTGTGATGACCTAGATGGATGGGATGGAGGTGGGGTGGGAGGGAGGTCCAAAAGAGTCCAAAAGACTGTTGTTGTTGTTAGGTTGCCCAGTCGTGTCTGACTCTCTGCAACCCCAAGGACTGCAGCACGCAAGGCCTCCCTGTCCCTCACCATCTCCCAGAGTTTGCCCAAGTTCATGTTCATTGCATCGGTGATGTTGTCCAGTTATCTCAGCCTCTGATGCCCTCTTCTCCTTCTGCCTTCAATCTTTCCCAGAATCAGGGACTTTTCCAATAAGTCATCTGTTCGCATCAGATGACCAAAATACTGGAGCTTTCTCATCAGTTCTTCCAGTGAATATTCAGGGTTGATCTCCCGTAAGATTGACCAGTTTGATCTCCTTGTCATCCAAGGGGCTTTCAGGGTCTTCTCCAGCACCACAACTCGAAGGCATCAATTACTTGGTGTTCTGCCTTTTTCATGGTCTAGCTCTCACAACTGTACATGACCACTGGGAAGACCATATTCTTGACTACATGGACCTTTGTTGGCAGAGTAATGTCTCTGCTTTTCAATACACTGCACTGTCTAGGTTTGTCATTACTTTCCTGCCAAGAAGCAATCATCTTCTAATTTCATGGCTGCAGTCACCGTCCAGAGTCATTTTGGAGCCCAAGAAGAGGAAATCTGTCACAACTTCCACTTTTTCCCCTTCTATTTGCCATGTAGTATTGGGGGCAGATGCTACGATCTTAGTTTGTTTTTTTTTAATATTTAGTCTTAAGCCTGCTTTTTCACTGGGATATATGTGCACATATAAATGCTGAATTTCACTGTACAGCAGAAACTAACACAACAGTGTAAAGCAATTATCCCCCAATTAAAAAAAACACCCTTCCTGTACCCACCCCCACCCCACCCCGCCCCCCTGCTTCCTCCAGGATAATTTCTACTCTATCCTTTGAGTCTCCATTTATAAATCACCTCTTGCATCTCTTTCTTTCCCCTCTCTCTGCTAAGGTGACTGCTCCTCTCCAACCTCCAATGGCCAATGCATGCACATGCATACACACACACACACACACACACACACACACACACACACACACACACACACACACACCTTCACCCTTCCTCCTCCCTCATCTTCCAAATCTCAACTCAACCCAAGAAATGAGATAGATACTCTCCTTGTGAGTTCCAATAGAAGTTGTCCTATGACAGTACTTGTCAAAATGATATATAATTGCATAATGTTTGTCTGTCTCCCTATTTAGGCTATAAGTAGTGCTTTCACTCTTAGGGATCCCTTACCACCTAGGACAGCACTAGGCAGTGATGGAAGCTCAATTAGTATTTATCAATGTTGTTTTTCCTTATCTTTCTGAGCATCCTGGTTGACCTCAAAAGATTAGGCACTGGAGAGTGTTTGAATTCAATGCTGAATTTCCTGCAGTGGTGACAGATGGTGAGATAAGCCACATCTGAAAAGATAATTTAAAGAATTTCCCAGGATAATTCTAACAAAAAGGGATCCTGCTGCTGTTGTTGCCAAAGTCAAGTAAACACAGTGAAAGTTAGACAATTTGAAGATTCTAAGAGCTAAGGTTTATTCTTAGTTTCTCCCCCACATAAAGAATGCTCTTAGTAAAATATGGTAATTGGTTTGATTGTCTCAATCCTATTAAGGATATCTATTCTTGGGCCTTCTACTAAATCCTTTAATCTCAACACCAGACGAAAAATAAAAGCTCCTATCTATGAGAAGGGACTTTGAGCAAGGAATCAAGTGCCCCTTGTTAAAACCAGTTTAACAATATGCCACAGCCTAGAATTTAGAGGGTTTTAAAATACACATTTGTGTGGTTCAAAATGAAAGTTTGCTAAAGTGAATGTCCTTATTTTACCCTTATCTAAAGGGACTAATTTGTTAGATGAAGAAAAGGGGTTTAGGTCAGTCTTTCTAAAACTGATATGGAAAACTGGAAACCCAAAGCAATCTTGAGAAAGAACAAAGCTGGAGGCATCACACTCCCTGATTTCAAACTATACTACAAACCTATAAAACAGTGTGATCTTAGCATAAAAAACAGAGATTACTGGAACAGAATACAGCACCAGAAATAAATGTACTCATATAGGGTCAATTAATTTATGACAAAGGAGCCAAGACTATACAATGTAGAAAAGGCAGTCTCTTCAGTAAATGGTATTGAAAAATGGAACAGCCACATGAAAAAGTATGAAACTGGACCCCTACCTTTTGCTGTGCTGTGCTTAGCCTCTCAGTCATGCCTAACTCTTTGAGATCCCATGGGCTGTAGCTCACATGCTCCTCTGTCCGTGGGATTCTCCAGACAAGAATACTGGAGTGGGTTGCCATGCCCTCCTCCAGGGGACCTTCCCAACCCAGGCCTTCTGCATTGCAGGTGGATTCTTTACCAGCTGGGCCACCAGGGAAGCCCATGAATATCGGAGTGGGTTGCCTATCCCTTCACCAGGGGATCTTCCAGACCCAGGAATCGAACCAGGTCTCCTGCATTGCAGGCGGATTCTTCACCAGCTGAGCTACGAGGGAAGCCCCCCACTACCTTATATCATACACAAAAATTAACTTGAAATAGATTAAAGACTTGAAAATAAGACCTGAAACCATAAAACTCCTAGAAGAAAATAAAGGCACTAAGCTCATAGATGATTTTTTAAAATCTGACACCAAAAACGAAAGCAAAAAAGCAAAAATAAAAAGATTCTGCACAGCAAAGGAAACCATCAACAGAATGAAAATGCAACCTACTGGAAGGGAGAAAATATTTGCAAATCATATATCCGATAAGGGGCTAATATCCAAAATATGCAAAGAACTCAAAGTTCAATAGCAAGAAACTGAACAGCTCAGTTTAAAAAGTAGGCAGAAGATCAGAATACAGATGGTCAATGAAAAGATGTACTACATCATTAATCACCAAGGACATGCAAATCGAAATAACAAAGAGATATCACTTCATACCTGTTATAATGACTAACAGACAAAATAGCAAGTACTGGAGAGGACATGGAGAAAAGGGAACACCTGTACACTGTTGGTGAGATGTAAACTGATGCAGTCACTTGTGGAAAACAGTATGCAGTTTCCTCAAAAAATTAAAAATAAAACTACCATATGATCCTGCAATTCCACCTTTGGGCAATTTCCCCAAACAGAACAAAAACACTCATTTGAAAAGATATATGCACCCCATGTTCATTGCAGCATTATTTACAATAGCCAACACATCCCAAGTTCCTCCATCAATGGATGGATGAATACAAACACACAAGCATGCGAGCTCACATGTACACAGGAACTGGAATATTAATCAGCCATAAAAACAAATGAAATCTTGGCATTTGCGAATGACATAGATGGACCTTGAGGGCATTATGCTAAGTGAAATAAGTCAGACAAAGAAAGACAAATACTATTTGTACAATCTCTCTTATATGTGGAATCGAAAACATACATGTATATATGTGTATTTATCTATATCTATATCATCTGCATCTATAAAAAAAAGGGACAGGTTGGTGGAAGAAATGCGTGAATGTTTTTTGCTTTGTTCTTTAAAAGTTACATGATGTGTAAATTTCTTCATCTTCTTACCAATCTATTGACAAATACTCCCTCCTTGGCCAAGCTTTAGTCAAGTTCATTACACTGTTCATGAATCAGAAATCTCAGCTTTGTGATACTGTCAATGCTGCTAATGAAACCCTAAGGCCTGATTTCCCAAGTGGCTCAGTGGTAAAGAATCCACCTGCCAATGCAGGAGGCACAGGAGATGTGGGTTTGATCTCTGAGTCAGGAACACTCCCTGGAGGAGGAAATGGCAACCCATTCCAGCATTTTTGCCTGGAAAATTCCATGGACAGAGGAGCCTGGCAGGCTACAGTCCATGGGGTCGCAGAGTCGGACATGACCGAGCACAAGCACAAATGGTGATTGTTAGTTGCTCAGTCATGTCTGACTCTCTGTAATCCCATGGACTGTAGTCTGCCAGGCTCCTCTGTCCATGGGATTCTCCAGGCAAGAATACTGGGGTGGGTTGCCATTCCGCTCTCCAGGGGAACTTCCCAAACCAGGGATCGAAGCCGGGTCTCCTTCATTGTAGGCAGATTCTTTATCATCTGAGCTGAAAGAGTCGGACATGACTGAGCACAAGCACAAATCAGCTATACTCTAATTCAACATTGATTATTTAAAAAATACACATTATAGAATTATTACCTCATGTGGGATATAACTTGTAAACACCAGTGGTTGGTCTTTTTTTTGTTTATTTTCAGTATTAAATTATATCGAACACTGTTCAATGAAGACTTTTTCATTCAGGCAACCCTTAAATCTATCAGACATTTCCAATGAAATTTCCAATGAAATTTCCAATTCAGAAATTTCCAATGAAATGTCTGATAGCCCATCATAAGTAGATATGATGCACAATAACTATATTATAATAGAAAAGGTAAACAATAAGCTGCTTAATATAATACAAGGACTGTACTGTAGAACAGACTGTATTGATGATTATATACACAATATAAAAGCATTTATTGAATGGTAGTCTGTGCGTCAGATGCTGTGCTTTGAAAATTCATATACTATCTCTGAGTAAATAGATGACAGCAAGTAATGGCCTCAGGAATTTCATCACTGACACAGGGGTTTATTTTTTTACCTTAAAACTCAGTTTCACAATCTCAGCATTCACAAACACCCCAAGATTTAACCTTGAAAATATAACTCCTTGTTCAGAAAAGAGGATCAAGCCAAAGAGCAATACAGTTTAGCTTTTTCTCCCTTTTTGTTAACAAGGGCTATGGGAAACTTTTGAAAACATATGTCCTACAAATGGTGTATGAAAAATATTATTTTAATGTCAGACAAAAGGTACCTATCACTGCTAAGTTACAGTTGCATGAATATGTACTTATATATGAAGGCCATTAGATGATTACTATTGACATACTTATCCCAAAATTCTTTATTTCTTAAAAAAGGTTCAGGTGATATTTGTCAAAACACATCATGTACGTCACTGCATTCTGCTGCATCTAGATTTTAGTTCAGATACATTGATACATTAGTAATATATGGTATAGTATCCACCTCCATTCCCAACTAATTTCTGTTCTTCCATCAAACCACCTGGGCAAGAGCTTCGTTCTGTTATACAATCTTCTCTATGTTGCTTCTAAACATTGCCGTCATCTAATGCATAGCAGATGCTTAATGTATATGGACTATTTTGCACTGTCTTTTAATTATACCCCTTTTATAGATCAGGAGTTGGAGGTTAACGTAATCCAAGTTTATATCCCTGGTAAATAACTGCTCTGTGATTTGCTCTGCTTTTCTTATCTCTACATCATGCTATTTTCCATTGTAACGTCTAATTTTCCCTCTAATCCTTGGCATCCATGACCATGTCCTCTAAATGAGCCCCAGTGTAGCCAAATCCTAGTACTTTGGTATTTGAGAACATCTAGGTTCAAGTTTCTACTTTAGTACTTATTAGCTGGGTGAAATTGGACATGTGACTTAAACCTCTCTAAACATTCATTTCCTCATCTGTGACATGCAGATTATAATAGAAGCTGTGTCATGGAACTGTTCTGGTGGTTAAATGGGGTTATTGTCTTGTAAAGCAATAGCATAATGCTGGCACAGAGAAAGCACTAGATATTAAATTGAGAAATGATGCCATGTTAAGCTCCATAAATTGACTTATTCTTAAGATTCTCCTTATCAGATTTTAAGTGTATTTTGAAAAAAATTAAACAGAATATGTGCAGACCTTTTGAATAAATGCATAAACATTGAATACTCGTGATTTTCTTGTTTTCTTTTAATTTTTATTGGAGTATAGTTGCTTTACAGCCTTGTGTTAGTTTCTGTTGTACAGTAAAGTGAATCAGCTACTCATATACACATATCCCCTCTTATCAGGATTTCCTTCCCATTGAGGTCACCACAGAACACTGAGCAGAGTTCCCTGTGCCATGCACTAGGTTCTCATCAGTTATCTATTTTATACACAGCAGTGTGTAATGTCAATTCCAACCTTCCAATTCATCCCAACCTCCCCTTTTCCTCCTTGGTGTCCATACATTTCTTTTTTACATCTGTGTCTCTATTTCTGCCTTGAAAATTGGTGCATCTGTATCACTGTTCTAGATTCCACATACATGTGTTAAAACCCAGAGGCAGTCATACAGAGAGAAATAATTCAAAAAGAGAAATAAATATTTGCTATAGTGACATTTCTCTTTTCTGTTCTCAGACCTGAGTTTCTAAAATATATACATACTTATGCTGTCTCTTGACTATCACTATGAGATTATAAAATAAAGAGCAATGAACCATTTTTAAATCCAAGGAAACACAGAATTCATTCAACGAGTCTGCTGCTGCTGCTGCTAAGTCGCTTCAGTCGTGTCCGATTCTGTGCGACCCCATAGATGGCAGCCCACCAGGCTCCACCGTCCCTGGGACTCTCCAGGCGAGAACACTGGAGTGGGTTGCCGTTTCCTTCTCCATCAATGAGTCTAAAGCTGTACAAATATACGGCCTGTTCAGACACACAGTATTTTATTTGTCAATGGGGGAAATATTCAAGTTTATAGAGGACTAATCTGACTTCAGTGAAAATTTGAATTGAAAGTGTTTTTTGAGGAAAGAGGTATTGCTATTTTAATTGAAAAAAAATAATGAATACTTTAATAAATACACAAGAATTACTTTTCTCTACAGTGGAACCATATATAACTTTGTTCTGTATTTTTTAAATCGCCTATACATGTGTTATGTTCTCATAATTTAAAAGATAAAAAAGAATTATTTTTCTAAGACATTTTATGGATATTTTCCTCTGTTTCTGTTTGCCTTCTTCATTTGCTTGGCAAACCCTTTCTTCTGAGATACTGTGAGTTACGCTTCTGTGAAGCCTTTGCTTCAGGTATCATTGGAATTTATTGTATGACAGAAGGAGTTCAAATCTGGTGCTCGGTGACAATGTAGAGGGGTGGGATGGCGTGGAGGGTGGATGGGAGGTTCAGGAGGGAGGGGACATGTATATACCTATGGCTGAGTTATGTTGAGGTACGGCAGAAAACAACACATTAAAGTAAAGCAATTATCCTCCAATTTAAATAAAAACAGAAAGAGAGAGAAAAAGAAATAGTAGGAGAGGGAGGAGAGGAGTCATGCACTCAAGCCAGAGCTGCTTGAGTCATGCATGTTGTTTATTTACATTGAAAGTCAGTTATATCTGGATTTCCCTGGTAGGTCCAGTGGTTGAGACTCTGCAATGCCAGTGTAGTGGGTACAGACTTGATCCTCGGTTGAGGAACTAAGATCCCACATGCTGTGCCATGAAGCCAATAAATAAATAAATACAACAATGATTCACTAAAGAAAATCAGGTCACTTATGTGAAAGTGGGTTAATGAAGAAAAAAGGAGTGAAAGAAGAAAGGTAAGAAGCGTAGGTATGTGTGTGAAAAATATAGGACTCCATCATTCTGATGTGTCTACTGATTGTTGTATGGATTTTAAGAAGTCTTTTTTGATAAATAAGTGAGTCTCTTATTTGTTAGTGTCAAGTTAAAAAAACTGACATATTATTCCGTTGATCAAAATAATGTCATATTTTACAAGTTGCTTCTGAGGGTATAAATGTATATGACACTTTTGGAAAACAATCTGGATGCACATTTCATGACTCTTCTTATGTGTTACTCAGTACTGCAGCTTAAAAGAATTTATGCTAGAGGATCGACACTGATGTCTGAGATAAAGACTCGTGTACTGAGATTTCCATTCAACATTATGAACAGGGGAAACTGAAATAAAGAATACATTCACTAATGGGTACATTGATGGAACCAGTATGCCTCTTCCCCATAAATACAAAATAACTTGGGGAGATGCTCCCCTGTTGAATGACCACAGTTGAACACAAAATGTTATACAATATGACTATTGGCATAGGTGGCATCCTTCTAAAATGTAAACTTGATCAGGTTATCTTTACGCTTAAAACCTTGCTGTAGGTTTGTGTTTCACTTTGAGTAAAATTGTCATTGCCATGGACCACAAAGCCCTACATGCTTGGCATCTCATCACCTCTGAGGCCTTGTGTCCTTCACACTCTTCCTCTCTCCACTCTGGCCACACTGGCCTTCTTGGTATTCCTAGAACAGGACAGGCACATTGTTGTCTTAGTCCCTTCCCTAGCTGTCCCTTGCCTGGAATGGTCTTTGTCTGCAAAACCCCTTCATCACCTCCTTCAGGTCTTTCCCAAATGCCCCTTCTCAATGTGGCTTTTCCTGATCTCTCTGTTATCACCCAGACCTCCCTACACTGGACTTCCCAATCTCTCCTACTTCGTTCTATTTTTCTCAGTATCAATATCATCTTCTAACATTCTATAGGATGTATTATTTACTAATTTATTATTTATTACAGGTCTCTCCTCCCTGCCCTCCCTCACTCCACCCTGCTGGTTGTAAATTCCAAAAAATGTGGGGATATTTGTTGGTTTTTCATGATGCATTCTCAGTCCAAGCATAACATCTGGATGACAGTAGGAGCTTAGTCAAGTTTGTTGAATCAATGAGCTACTTAAAACAAATGTATACATAGCTTCATATACACGGAAACATACTGGAGTGAGTTGCCATTTCCTACTCAAGGGGATCCTCCCGGACTAGGGATCGAACCCATGTTTCTTGTATCTTCTGCACTGCAGAAGGATTCTTTACTGAGCCGTCAGGGAAGCCCCTGAAAATGTAAACAGAACTTATCTTTGGATTATGGGATGACTTGTGACATTTTCTTTCTTGTTCTTTGCTACATTTTCTAGATTCTTTACATTCTTTACATATACATGTGTGCATGTGTGTGTGTGTGTTTGTGTGTGACTCAAAAGAATTCTCTATTTTAAAATGTGTGATCTCTGTAAGCTCTGAGAACCCAGAGCTTCTGAAAAAAAAATGGAGATGCAAAATTGTATTATATCTACAGTCATAAGGAATTTAACTGGTTAGTAAATTTTTTTTCCTTTTTCAAAATAAATGAAATTTTCCATCTTAGCATAGAGGTTATTATTTTAGTAGTAAGTGCTCATGGGTCCCACCAAAGGTAACAGACAATCCAGCTATTACAGTGAAAATGAACTAATGTGACTGACAGAACCAGCAAATGCTGCCTTTAACCAAAGGTTAGCAAGGAGATCCAACCAGTCCATCCTAAAGGCGATCAGTCCTGGGTGTTCATTGGAAGGACTGATGCTGAAGCTGAAACTCCAGTGCTTTGGCCACCTCATGCGAAGAGTTGAATCATTGAAAAAGACCCTGATGCTGGGAGGGATTGGGGGCAGGAGGAGAAGGGGGTGACAGAGGATGAGATGGCTGGTGGCATCACCGACTCAATGGGCATGAGTTTGAGTAAACTCCAGGAGTTGGTGATGGACAGGGAGGCCTGGCGTGCTGCGATTCACGGGGTCGCAAAGAGTCAGACATGACTGAGCGACTGAACTGAACTGAACTGAACTTCCATGGCAAAGTTTTTATGCAGAAGAACCCTTTATCACAGATGACTGGGTATGAGCCTACATCTTGTTTTCCTTACATCTCTGGGGGATGAAGATGTTGAATGGTTTCATACTTGTCTACGTAGATAACTGGCAAAATGAAATTAAACTTTGACAACCCTATGGAACACTTCACTGATTCTGGATAATGAGACTTAGATCAGGAGCGGAAGATTTTGGAAGCTGCTGGATGGAGTTATCGGCACAGGTTAAAAGAGCTGCATCATGCCAAAATAGAAATCCCCTCAAAAGAAGTAGCTCCTGTTCTCCTGATGGGTGAGGACAGCCAATGCCAATGGCTTCATTTCTCTGAAGCTATCAGAATAGTCTAATGGTTTTGTATTGAACTCTTTATTGGGTATACCAGAATGTCTTTTAAAATATCTAAAGCCTGTAGGAAGCCTTTCATGTGTTAGAATGACATTGAATAACATTCCTTTCAAAGGGTAGAGGGATAACCTTTCCCAGATCATTCTTGCTCTCAGACACGCTGCAAGCACATTTGGATTTATTGAATGGATCTTCTAAGTGTACCTGGAATTTGTATTACTACAATTATAGATTATTTTTATAGAGTCCAGTTAACTTAATTCCTTAGAGATGAACGTGTTTTCATTTTATGGCTTTAAAAGGTACAGCTTGTTAAATGTCAAAAATTTATGAATAGCATAAAATAAATTTAAAATTGAGGTAATTTTACATCCCAAACATTTAGCCATGAGAGGGTTTAAATAGAATTCACAAACTGTGCACTATTAAAATATTTTAAATTAGTTGCCAACTCTTGAAAACTGAAAGAATGCACCTTAAAAGGTTTGAGTTTTGTTTTCTCTTGAAATATATAAACCCTGGCAGAACTTGTTGAGCTTGGGATCTGTTTAAATTCAGCATGCTTTTTTAGTTTCAAGTGTATAGCAAAGTGACCCCATACACATTGCAAATCAACTACACTCCAATATTAAATTTAAAATTAAAAAATAATTTTAGCATGCTTTGTGAGCATGCTGTTGCACTCATTTTCATTACAAGTGTCAGCCTGGAAAATATTTGATCATACGACTTCAGAATAAAAAACATTCTTGACATATTTTTGCCTCAGATTTTCTTCCTTCAGATTTTTAGAACTGTAAAACTATGCCTTGAGTTACCATTGCTCTTAGATTTAGTTATTTTTGTAATTATTTTTGCATTTTGAAATAGAGCACTCTGATACACACTTTTATTAGAGTTCGAAGAAGTCTTTTCTGCTGTCATAGCAGCAGGCTACTTGTACAACTTACAAAGAGTTGGGTTTGTATTTTCTTGGAGAGTATCTGGAGAAATCCCAATTCAGACAATATTATATGTATATATATTTGTGTGTGTATCAGCTTCCCTCAGCAGGTAAAGAATTTCTCCTGCCTGCAGGAGAAGCAGGAGAAGCAGGAGACCCAGGTTCGATCACTGGGTCAGGAAGACACTCTGAAGAAGGAAAAGGCAACCCTTTCCAGTATTCTTGCCTGGGGAAATTCCATGGACAGAGAAGCCTCGTGGGCTACAGTCCAGGCTACAGTCCAGGGGTTCACAAAGAATCAGATACAGCTGGTCAAGCAAGTAAGCAAATCTTTACCTATAAATGTTAATGTATATGAATCTCCATTTTATGGCATAATTATATTTTATATTGAATGAAGGAGGAATTTCCAATTTAGCTGAGGTTAAATTTAAACTGCCAGATTTTATTTCCAAATTTGTTCTTCAGTTCTTGAGGTGAAAAGGAGCATCTGATTTGCTATTGAATTGTACAAAATACTTGGCACAATGTCTGCCAATTAGGCAGCACTCAATAAATATGATAGGATCCAAAAATGGCACCACAAAAATTATAGTGATCTATCCACAATTGTCAGGTAAAGGTGAACATGGTCTTTTAATTTTATCCCCATGTCTTTGTCTGTGAGAATCTATAGTCCTGAAATACAAATGTTAGTAAACCAACATTTAGCTAGAAATAGTAAATAGGTTAATATTAACAGAACAGTAGGGCAACAGATTTTTATAGACATTCATTATAGCTGCTTTGAACACCTTGTAATTAATTTTCTATACAACACTTACCTGTAAGCATGCTCTAGCACCTCTTTTTCGGTCAAAATGAATGGTACCTTACCTCAAACTTCAAAGGCTATAAAGTCATTATAGCTATGAAAAACTAACAATATCAATATATATTGGAGCACAAAATAAATGAGAAGTCAGTGAAATTATCATTACATCTCCACTGTTGGTAGTTACTTATACATCATTGGTGGCTTAGTCACTAAGTCGTGTCTGATTCTTTCAATCCCATGGACTGTAGCCCACCAGATTCCTCTGTCCATGGGATTTCCCAAGCTAGATTACTGGAGTGGGTTGCCAGTTCCTTCTCTAGGGGATCTCCCTGACCTAAGACTTGAACCCAGGTCTCCTGAATTGCAGTTGGATTCTGTATCAACTGAGCCACCATGGAAGCCCTATGCATCATTAGAATTCAAGAAAATTTTACTTTATGGATGAAGATGTCAGAAAAGTAGGGCAGTAAAATATCGGAGATATCAAAGCAGGAGATACTTGATTTAGAGGCATGGGGTAGAGCACCATGTATCAACGAGTGGCCATTTGTGGTCACATAAAGTCCAATCTGGGCTTCCCTGGTGGCTCAGTGGTAGAGAATCCACCTGCCAGTGCCGGAGGCCCAGGTTCGATCCCTGGGTCTGGAAGATCCCCTGGAGAAGGAAATGGCAACCCTCTCCGATATTCTTGCCTGGAGAAATCCACAGACTGGGGAGCCTAGCAGGCTACAGTCCAACGGGTCACAAAGAGTCACACACAACTTCCATCTTTTATTTTTTGTTTCTCATTATTGTCTTCCTGCCTTGGCTAGGATCTTCAGAGAAATGCTGAATAAAATGATGAAAAAAAAATCCATAGGGTTACACCAATGTATATTATATTTGCTGTAGAGTTTTACTAAGGAAATTTTGCCTATTTGTATTTTTCCAGTCTGTTTTTTTAATTAATTGTAAAAGGGTGTTGCTTTTTATTGGATGCTTTTTTGCATTTATTGATATAACCACATTTTTACCCTTTAGATTACTAATTTGATGGGTTACAAAATTTTAATTATAATGTTAAATCAGTCTTGAATTCCTGAGATCAATTGAATTTCATAGTAATAATTATCATTTTTATATGTTGTGAGACCTAGATTACTAATAATTTCCTTGGGGTTTTTTCCCCTTTGTGATCATGAATGAGATAGACTGTATTTCCTTTCTTCTTTTGTCATGTTGGTATCAAAGTTATGCCAGTCTCATAAAATATATTAAAGCTATTTGGTTTTTTTTTTTCTGTTTGCTGGATGAGTTTGTGTAATATGGAAATTATCTATTGTCAAATGTTTGGTAGAAATTTAACAAAGGGAGATGAAGCTTTTCTATTGGAAGTGTTTTGATCACAGAATAAATATCTTTGATGTTTACCATGGTTTCTATTTCTTCTTGAGCTACTTTGGTAAACTATATTTTTATTGAAAATTGTCCATTTAATCTACGTTGAGTGTTTATGTGTTGACATAAGGTTTTACAATATTACCATAATTTTGCCTGTGATATATGTAGTGATGTTCACTTTTCATTCCTACATTGTTTTTGTTCTTCACCCCCATCTTGAAATTAACTATCCTAGGGAATTAATAAAGTATTTATATATATTTATGAACAGTGTAAAATCAAATGGGCTTTAGGAAGCATCACTGTGAACAAAGCTAATGGAAGTGATGGAATTCCAGGTCAGCTATTTCAAATCCTAATAGATGATGCTGTGAAAGTGCTGAACTCAATATGCCAACAAATTTGGAAAACTCAGCAATGGCTACAGGACTGGAAAAGGGCAGTTTTCATTCCAATCCCAAAGAAAGGCAATGCCAAAGAATGTTCAAACTACTGCACACTTGCACTCATCTTACATGCTAGCAAAGTAATGCTCAAAATCCTTCAAGTTAGGCTTCAACAGTATGTGAACCGAGAACTTCCAGAAGTTCAAGCTGGATTTAGAAAAGGCAGAGGAACTGGGGATCAAATTGCCAACATCCGCTGGATCATATAAAAAGCAAGAGAATTCCAGAAAAACAGCTGCTTCATTGACTACACAAAAGCCTTTGACTGCATAGATCACAACAAACTGGAAAATTCTTAAGGCAGTGGGAATACCAGATCACCTTACCTGCCTCCTGATAAACCTGTATGCAGGTCAAGAAGCAACAGTTAGAACCAGACATGAAACAACAGACTGGTTCCAAATTGGGAAAGGAGTACATCAAGGCTATATATTGATACCTTGCTCATTTAACTTACATGCAGAGTACATCATGAGAAACGCCAGGCTGGATGAAGCACAAGCTGGAATCAAGACTGCCTGGAGAAATATCAATAACCTCAGATATGAAGATGACACCACACTTATGGCAGAAAGTGAAGAGGAACTAGAGAGCCTCTTGATGAAGGTGAAAGAGAAGAGTAAAAAAGCTGTCTTAAAACTCAACATTCAAAAAACAAAGATGGCATCTGGTCCCATCACTTCATGGCAAATAGATGGGGAAACAATGGAAACAGTGACAAACTTTATTTTGGGGGGATCTAAAATCACCGTGGACATTACTGCAGCCATGAAATTAAAAGTTGCTTGCTCCTTGGAAGAAAAGCAATGACAAACATAGACAGCATATAAAAAGCAGAAATATTACTTTGCCTACAAAGGTCTGTATAGTCAAAGCTATGGTTTTTCCAGTAGTCATGTATGGATGTGAGACCTGGACAATAAAAAAGACTCAGGGCCAAAGAATTGATGTCTTCAAACTGTGGTGCTGGAGGAGACTGTTGAAAATCTCTTGGACAGCTAGGAGATCAAACCAGTCAATCCTAAAGGAAATCAACCCTGAATATCCATTGGAAGGACTGATGCTGAAGCTGAAACTCCAGTACTTTGGCTACCTTATTCGAAGATATGACTCAGTGGAAAAGACACTGATATGTTGGGAAAGATTGAAGGCAGTAGGAGAAGGGGCCAACAGATGATGAGATAGTTGAATGTCTTCACCAATCCAATGGACATGAGTTTGAGCAAACTCCGGAAGATGGTGATGGTGATGGACAGGGAAGCCTGGCGCACTGAAGTCCATGGGATTGCAAAGAGTTGGACATGACTGAGTGACTGAATAACAACAATAAATAGCTCTCAATGTCTTTCTTGAAAAGCAGTATACTTTCGAAGAAGTTTACCTCTAGGTAATATATCTAAATGCCCATGAAAAGAACACATATTATGTGGATTTATTAATAATCTTATTAAATCTTATTTTTTGTGTTATAAATTCATTATGTCAATATTTTGTCATTGTGTATGTAGGTCTCATTTTCAGAAAAACCTTAAAATAAGTAACTTATTCAAGTAGCATGCATGATGCCTCCCTGCCAGTTCTAAATTGCTTTCCCTACAAAAACATTTTTACCCTAATGGAAGTTGAGTAGCACAATCCAACATATTAGAGAGGCAGGTAGAATGGCCAATTTTTCTATGACTCTTATTCTAGTTCAGTTAAAAAAAAAAACAACTTTACAGCTATTAGGTTTTAGAATGAGATGTAAAAATGGAAAAAACATTTATTTTCTCTTTTTTCACGAATTTATTCAACTAAACAATAAGTGAAAGAATTAATAAAAAGACAGACAAACCAGCTTATCATACTAGGTCCTAAGCTATAATGCTTAAATATATTGGCTTTCAAGCCAAAAAATAAATATCTCTATATTTTCCACTTCATGAAAAAGGTATGTGAGTCAAGGGACACGTAAAACATTTTCAAAGTGCAAAGAATATTAGAGAGATTTTATAGTACTCCTCTAAGCTTTTATATTAAAGGGGAAATTTTTTGTTAAAAAATGATACTTTAATTTGAGCAACATTTCAGAAATTTTAATAACAGATATTATCAGCTAATTTATATCTTTGTATAATTTACAGATAAAATTTTAAGCCAATTATACCAGCATGTCTGTTGGAAGTTTAGCAGTGAATACTCCTTTCACCCATTCAGCAGTAGCTGTTTCTAAGATAAGGCCTGGTAAGAGTAAAAATTCTTTACTTTCTAAAAGTAGGTGATGAGAATAATGCAGCTAGAACCCAAACCATAATCTATATGCAACTATTATTAATGAGAACCTCAAGTATTAGGCCACATATGAATTATAGCAACATAAAAACATTGTTCACAAAAAAGGCCATAACATAAATATGATATAAATATGCACTTCAGATTTTATAACTCTATGGATGCCCAAATCACCAAGATTCAGGAAACTGTCATTTGTTCTTGGAAATCGCCATTTCATCCTTTCTAGGTGAAGCAGAGCAGAGAATTTTAGTGAGGCTGAGCAGATGAATACGTTTCCTCATTATTAGGACGATATATCCATTCGCACAGTAGATTTTATCTTACTGCCTCATGAGATGCCAGTGAGAAAGGTGAGCTGAAAGCAGACAGTGAGCAAATCCCACTAGAGGGATTATGTAGAGACATCCAGGCTGCTTAAGGGCTTAAAACAATTATTTCCTTATTTCAGTGTTCAAGAGTGCTAAAAACATATTTCTGAGAGAAATCACATAAATTTAATATTTATAGAAAATTATCATTGCACACAGGAAATAGAGCTTCTATGCAGCACAGGCAAAGAGGGCAGGCAATGCCTCAAAGTTTAGGAAACGTTAATTAGGGCTCAGGGAGGGGACGCAGCGGGCCATCTAACTCATTAGCCAGTTTCTTGGCAGAAGAGAACAGAGTGTGTCCTATATAGAAGATCATCATGGTGAGGAATACCTTCCCTTGTGAAAGAATTAAGCTAAGATGTGCCAACTAAGAGGATAAGACTCCTTCCCCCTCCTCAAGACCTACTTTGAAATAAGATTACTTTCTTTTATCTATACTCTCATAATGTCTACAGAAGGATTACCCCCGAAATCTGATGTGCACGTCTCAAATGTACCAAACCTGTCAGTCCTAAAGGAAGTCAACCCTGAATATTCATTGGAAGGACTGATGCTGAAGCTGAAGCTCCAGTATTTTGGCCACCTGATGAAAAGAGCCAGCTCATTGGAAAAGACCTTGATGCTGGGGAAGATTGACAGCAAGTAGAGAAAGGGGCAGCAGAGGATGAGAGGGTTGGATGCCATCCTTGATTCAATGGACATGAGTTTGAGTAAACTCCAGGAGATAGTGACAGACAGGGAAACCTGGCATGCTGCAGTCCATGGGATCACAAAGAGATGGTTATGACTTAGCAACCAAACAACAACTGTGGGAAAACTACAAACAGGAATCATGAAGAAGCTTTATTTATATCAGCATTGCTTGTCTTCTCCGCCGACTCAGCAGTAAAGAATCTGCCTGCAATACAGGAGATGTGGTTTTGATCCCTGGGTCAGAAGATCCCTTGGAGAAGGATATGGCAACTCACTCCAGTGTTCTTGCCTGGGAAATCCCATGGACAGAGGAGTCTGGCGGGCTACAGTCCATTGGGTTGCAAAGAGTTGGACACCACTGAGTGACTAAACAGCAATAGTCTTCTCCACTGAAGAGAGAATTAAGTTTATCCCTCCAATCAAAATTACAAGTGCAAGGGTTAACATCAATAAATAGTCATAGATACATATCTCAGACCTTCTGGTCATTGATTCAGATTTACTTCTGAGCTTCTCATTTTCTAAGGAAAGATCTAGAAACACAAACGTTTCATTTCTTCTGAAATTCAACCAAAATGAGCTCTCTTTCTAACAAGATATTAACAGTTCCATTAACCACTCTGTAAGCAGAAAAAGCAGAAGAAATATACTCTCTGAGCAATTATAAAACTAAGCAGAAAACTGAATTCATGTACGTTTATTCTTCAACAGATAACTACTGAGCACTTACAGTAATAAAATGGACAAAAAATCCTCACTTTCATGGAGTTTATGTTGTATTAGAGAAGAAAAAAGTAAAATATAAAATTAAAAATATGTAAGAGACTAAAAACATTTAAATGTTTCTTTTATATTAGTGAATATTTTCATTTAGGTTGCCTAGGTTTTTTTTTTTTCCCCCTACACACGAATAATGAGAACCAGGTCAGGAAACATTAATAGACAACTTCAGGATAGGTAAACATTTTTCCTGAAGTCACACAGTATACCAAAAGATATGATTTCAACTCTGTCTTCCAATTCCACGCCTTGGATTTTTCCATTATAAAGCATTGTCTACACAGCAATAAAAGTAACTTAAACGTTCACAAAGAGTTGTGTACTGAGAATCATGGAAAGAGAATAGCCAAATGAACTGAAAAATTGAATACAAATCTGAATATTTCAGAGTGAGAAAAAATAAAGCAACTGTATAATTTGCAATAGAACATCTGTTATTCTCTTTTTACATTTATTTTTTTATGGTACTTGCTTTGAGAGAATTTTTGAGTCTGTCTCATTGCATGTGCTTCTATTACATAGTTCTACCAATACAAGGGATAGGGAGATAATATCTAGGGCGGTGAGGAACAGCATAAGTACCTAAGAACAAGAATAGCCAACAGAGACCACCGGAATCTGGGTGAGTCTGCTTGTTCTACAATTGCTAGGAGAGCTTCATTGGATAGACTCGGAAATAAACACCTAGGCTGAAATATTTTCACAGGCTATTTAGATGGCCACAGATGGATACTAGTTGTTTTGTCTAGGTAGAATAATTATGATTCTTGAAGGGAAAGTAAAATTGCCATGGAAAACAGGAAATCCAATTTTAAATAGTACTGCTTTTCATTAAGCCTTCGTTATTAGCCTGCTTCAAAATGCACAAGACTGATGTGGAGATGCCAAGGGCACAACATGCCAAGTGTACTGAAGTTAATTATGACTGATGTGCTTGCAAAAGGTCAGGAATCAAATGGTAGAATGGACAACACACTCACAGATTTGCTTCTTCTAGGGCTGCACAAAGGCAGAGCGACAGGGAGAATCGAGCAATTAATTATCCAGCGAATTTAATCAGTTCTGATGTTCAGTGTTGATCAACAAAGTAACTTCCTATTTCCTGTCCAAATGGTCCACTGACTACATTCTTCACCTACTTTCTTCTTTTTCAGACCTCAGAGGGCTATGTGAAAATAAAACAGGCACATGTAAGATAATTGTGATCGTATTTTACTTCTTTCTTTCCCAGCATAGACTGTATTATTTTACCATTTAAAATAAGGCCAAGAGACCAACCACACCCAGTGCAGGAGGTGGTTAAGATAGCCAGCCATGGGAAAAACCAGGGGCAAACTTAAGGTATGTCCTAGGGAGTGTGAAAATCAAGTCCAAGAGTCTGAATTCTGTTGCCATTTCTATAGAGTGAACATGGGGTTCATGAGGAAATTAAATACATGTATCATAGATAGATAGATATGGGCTTCCCAGGTTCTGCTAGTGGTAAAGAATCTGCTGCCAATGCAGGAGATGCAGGAGACGTGGATTCAACTCCTGGGTCGGGAAGATTCCCCTGGAGGAGGGCATGGCAACCCCCTCCAGTATTCTTGCCTGGAGAATCCCAAGGACAGAAGAGCCTGGCAGGCTTCAGTCTATGGGGTTGCAGAGTCAGACAGGTCAGAAGTGACAGAGCACACACATGTGTATATAGCAGGGTGTATATGTCAATCAAAACCTCCCCATTTATACCTCCCCTCCCTTCCTTGGCTTCCCCGGTGGTTCAGATGGTAAAGCATCTGTCTGCAATGCGGGAGACCCAGGTTCGATCCCTGGGTCAGGAAGATACCCTGAAGAAGGAAATGGCAACCCACTCTAGTACTCTTGCCTGGAAAATTCCATGGATGGAGGAGCCTGGTGGGCTATAGTCACTCCCTTCCTTGTTCCCAGGTAACCATAAGTTTTTTTGTTTTTATTTTTACACCTGTAACTCTGTTTTGTTGATAAGTTCATTTCTGCACTTTTGTTAGATTTCTCATATAAGCAATATCATGTATTTTTCTTTGACTTAATTTACTCAGTATGACAGTCTCTAGGTCCATCCATGCTACTGCAAATGGCATTATTTCATTCCTTTTCACGGCTTAGTACTATTCCGTTGTATACATGTACCACCTCTTTGCTATCCATTCCTCTACTGGAGGACATTTAGGTTGCTAAGGAGAGCCAGTCTTAGTTAACCAATTTACCCAAGAGATCTCATACCTCTGATAAGTTTGTCTAGATTCATTCTTTTACTCCAACCTTCTCCCTTGAGTTTCAGATATGAAAACTCAACAGCCTGCTGAATATCTTCATCTATATGTCTTGCACCTATCTCAAAGTCAACTTATTTCTACCTGACCTGATTTTCCTCATGAATTTTCAGTTCAACTTTTGCTATCATAAAGAACCCAAAATTCCCAAACTAAAACAACTTGGAATTTATCTTTGAATTTCTTTCGTCTCATCTCTAATATCTAATCAATTACCAAATCTTTCCAATCTTATTCTCTAAATATGTCTTTCAAAACAAATACATTTTTCATTCTGTTCCCTTCTTTACATTATTATATTACCTCTGAAAGAATTCAATGCCTGTTCATGGGTCATAGATGAAGAAACTCAGACTTAGGGATAGAGTAATTCACAAATGAGCAGTAGTAGAGACAGAATTCTAGTTTAGGTTGTAGGACCTCCAACTCTGAGTTCTCCATCACTATCCTACTAACTTAGACAAAGTACAGGTTCCTAAACATAATCTCAAAGCTAATTTCTACCAGACAAAGTTAAACAGGTAAGACAAACTTTATTCAAGGTCATTTCAATAGGGGACAGAGACCAGAATGCAGTGCAAACTCAATTCCATTGAAACCACGGGTGAAGACTGTTTAAGAGCAGGGATGCTGATGGTTGGTGGGTGAGCACAGGCCATTTGTATTTGTTAATTGACCTTACCCAAAGGAAAAATAAACTCTCACATCTTCATGACATGAGATAGTTTTATAACATGGAGCAAGATGCTCACATAATGCAGGCTCCCCTCTCCCACAGAAGCTAGAAGATAGGCACACTATCTCCCATGATGTTTATGTTTCAAATAGATGACTTTTAGGTCCTCAAGAGAGATATTCCTAGTTTGTAAAACTGGCAAGAGGCTTTTGAAACTATTTTCATTCCAGAGAGGCAAAGAAAGAACTTATAAGTTGTTTTTTTTTTTTTTTTTTTTAAAAAAGGTCCAAGAAAAGAGAAGTCTGTTCCCAGAGTCAAGAAGATAATTACTAGTGTAGTCAAGATGAGGAAAGTGTTAAGTTCATTTTGGACAATTGACTGTGCAGCTTCCATCGTGGAGACTTTGGCTTCTTCTCCATCCTTATGTCTCATCACAGGATACCATGCCCTTCACTTCTACACCATCCTCACCATATCTGAGGACGTAATTTCCATATAAATGTGTCTTTAAATTCTCCCTCCAGATGGGTGCTGGGAATGTGGTCTGGTGCTAGGTGCCTGAAGCCACGTGTAGTTTTTTCTTGTTGTTAATAGTGGCTCAGTCATGTCCGACTCTTTGTCAACCCATGACAGCAAAAGGCCAGGCTTCCCTGTCCTTCACTATCTCCCAGAGTTTGCTCAAACTCATATCCTTTGAGTTGGTGATGTCATTCAACCATTTCATCCTCTATCACCCCTTTCTCCTCCTGCCCTCAATCTTTCCTGGCATCATGTGAGTCTTGTTCATTAGGAAAGGGAGCAAAGGGAATTTGGCATTCACTACCCTCAGCTGAAAGATAAGGTCTTTATGTAAAACCATCATTTTGGGGAAGACAGAAATAAGTCAAAATATTGATTGGAGAGGAGAAAACTTAGCTTTGTGTGATGTTTTGAATGTTTTGAGACTTGATATTGTTAGTAGCATCTGTAGGCTTGGAAGTAGGAAAGGTGGCATATTGCAATAATCATGTGAGTCTTCTTCATGATCACGAAATCCAGATAGTCTTTAGCTGAATCTATGTGAACTTTCTGAATGAAGTACTGTACTATATAGGCATGCCTCATTTTATATTGTACTTTGAAGATACTGCTTTTTTTTTTTTAATACATTGAAGTTTTATGACAACCCTGTGTCCTGCAAGTCTGTTGGTGTCATTTTTCTAACAGTGCTCACTGCTGGTCTCTGTCACATTTTGGCAATTCTATTAAATGTGCAGTAGCTTTATGTTTTAGAAAAGGCAGAGGAACGAGAGATCAAATTGCCAACATCCACTGGATCATCAAAAAAGCAACAGAGTTCCAGAAAAACATCTATCTCTGCTTTATTGACTATGCCAAAGCCTTAGACTGTGTGGATCACAATAAACTGTGGAAAATTCTGAAAGAGATGGGAATATCAGACCACCTGACCTGCCTCTTGAGAAACCTGTATGCAGGTCAGGAAGCAACAGTTAGAACTGGACATGGAACAACAGACTGGTTCCAAATAGGAAAAGGAGTACATCAAGGCTGTATATTGTCACCCTGCTTGTTTAACTTATATGCAGAATATATCATGAGAAACGCTGGGCTGGAGGAAGCACAAGCTGGAATCAAGATTGCCGGGAGAAATATCAATAACCTCAGATATGCAGATGACACCACCCTTATGGCAGAAAGTGAAGAGGAACTAAAAAGCCTCTTGATGAAAATGAAAGAGGAGAGTGAAAAAGTTGGCTTAAAGCTCAACATTCAGAAAACTATGATCATGGCATCTGGTCCCATCACTTCATGGGAAATAGATGGGGAAACAGTGGAAACAGTGACAGATTTTATTTTCTTGAGCTCCAAAATCACTGCAGATGGTAACTGCAGCCATGAAATTAAAAGACGCTTACTCCTTGGAAGGAAAAAGCTATGACAAACCTAGACAACATATTAAAAAGCAGAGATATCTCTTTGCCGACAAAGGTCCATATAGTCAAAGCTATGGTTTTTCCAGTAGTCATGTATGGATGTGAGAGCTGGACCATAAAAAAGGCTGAGCATTGAAGAATTGATGCTTTTGAAACGTGGTTTTGGAGAAGACTCTTAAGAGTCCCTTGACTTGCAAGGAGATCAAGCGAGTCAATCCTAAAGGAAATCAATCCTGAATATGTATTGGAAGGACTGTTGGCTGAAGCTAAAGTTCCCATACTTTGGCCACCTGATGCAAAGAGCCAGCTCATTGGAAAAGACCCTGATGCTGAGAAAGAGTGAAAGCAAAAGGAGAAAGGGGCAGCAGAGAATGAGATGGTTAGATATCATCACTGACTCAATGGACATGAATTTGAGCAAACTATGGGAAGAATCCTCCTGCCAATGCAGGAGACCCAGGTTCAATCCCTGGGTCTGGAAGATCCCCTGGAGGAGGAAATGGCAACCATCTAGTATTCATGCCTGGAAAATCCCATGGACAGAAGAGCCTGCCCAGCTACAGTTCATCAGGTTGCAAAGGGTCAGATATGACTTAGCGAGTAACAAACTAGGGCTTCTTTCTGTGGCAGGAGTTTTTTTTTTTTTCTTGTGCCCTCCTCAGTTGTATAAAGAGACCTATTATAGGGGCATTCAGGGACTATGGGCTTCCCTTGTGGCTCAGCTGGTAAAGAATCTGCCTGCAATGCGGGAGACCTGGATTTGATCTGGGTTTGGAAGATCCCCTGGAGAAGAGTAAGGTTACCAACTCCAGTATTCTGGCCTGGAGAATTCCATGGACTGTGTAGTCCATGGGGTTGCAAAGAGACACTACAGAGTGACTTTCACTCACTCACTCACTCAATGACTATGAAGGATTAGACATGGAACTGTTTCACCAAGATCCTGGTCACCACAGACACTGTCTAAAGACCCACCACATGGTTTTAATCCTGTTGGTCTACTTGTTGCTTTTAGACTTTGACCAACACGGTGGTCTTAAAGAAAGGGTAAAGAAGCAGACACATTTATCCTGGAACACCGTTTGGTGCTTTTCATTCATTCAATTCAAATGAATGCCTGTGCATGAAAAAAGGACTAATAACTGTGAGATATTTTGGAAACAGAAAGACCTCTGCAGTCTTAAAAACAGTGGGTAATTTCCCAGAAGGATAGGTTTTTGAAACAGTCAATTCTATCTGCATTGCTTCATTAGATAATTCACTCATCTGTAAGAAAATGTTTGGGAAAATGGAAAAGATTTTCAGTAGTGCCTTCATTGGAGAAAATCTGGTAAATTTAAAATCATTGGAAATTGTCCTCCTAAACATCAGATGTCCTTGTGATTCATGTTCCAGGCTTTGTAATTAGAAGATTGTACAAAAAAAGCAAACATTTCATTAACTAATAGACTGACAGCTCCCAATTAGTCTCCAGTGAGGATTCCTCCCAACCAAACTTGAGTGTTTATCTCTGCCCATGGCATCAGTATCTTTGGTAGTTGCCTGTTGATGATTTAAGAGGTTGTCAGTTTTATTTAAATAAAATTTTCATAAATTAAGATGAAAAATCTTGCAGAAAATGCAGAAGATCAGGAAAGAGAAGAAAATGATGAGAACTCTTTATCACAGGTCAAACTGTTGATAAATCAGAGTCTGTCTGAGTTAAGATCAGTTAAAATTGGAAGAAGGGAAGATCAATGAGGTTGATAACATGATAGACATTTCACAAGGCATGGATCTGAGAATCAAGGAAGTAAAGGAACAACTGGCAAAACTTACAAGGCTCTTGAGTATATTTACAGAACTGACTTTATTCTTTATGTGCCATGTTAGCACACAATTTTGAAGGAAAAATTATGATCTTCCAATCCAATCAACACCAAATTCATTATTCAATTTTAATTTTTTTTACATTATTGATTCCATTATTTATTTATTTTTGGCTGTGCTGGGTCTTGCTGTGTGGGTTTTAGAGGTGGGGGCTACTCTCTAGTTGCGGTGCATGGGCTTCTCAATGCAGTGGCTTCTCTTATTGTGAAGCAGGAGTTCTGAGGCTCTTGGCTTCAGCAGTTAGGGCTCCTAAGCTCCAGAGCACAAGCTCAATAGCTGTGGTGCACAGGCCTAGTTTCTCTGTGGCATGTGGGATCTTCCCGGACCAGGGATCGAACCCAAGTCTCCTGCACTGGCAGGTGGATTCTTTACCACTGAGCCACCGGGGAAGCCCCATTATTTGATTGTTACATAATCCATGCTTACTTTTTATTTTTAAAACATCAATAAATTAATGATTGTTGATTTAATAAAATCAATAAAAAATCAATAAAGTGAACTGATTTTTAAATATAAATCTTATTATTCTTAAAGATACACTTCCAATCAAACTGGTTAATTTTGTCCACTATTTAGTAGCATTTAATCTTCACTGTAGGAAATTTATGTGCCCTTTTACAGGTTCCAATTGTCCTCACGCGATGAAGATGGCTTTGAAGTCACTAGATTTCATTCCTTCCTAACAAGTAAACAAGTAAGCCCTCCCTCCTACTTTTTTCCCCCTCCATTTTCAAACACCCACACCAGTTCCATATAATCTACAAGCTTAAAACTCATAAGAGATCTCACCTTTTCAGATTCACTTTATAAATGTTCTTATCCAAATTATGAAAAAATATGAAAACCAGTAAAAATACTGAGGAAAATATCATCATCATTAGCAGTTTGTGCATATTGTTCTCCTTCATAAAGAATGACTACAGTCTAAAAGGCCTGAGTGTGACTAGGGTTAGGATAAAAGCTTCTCTAGATAATAAGTTCTCTGGATCACGAATCTCTTCTCTGGACACTTCTTTCACAGGGATTCATGTGATGAAAGTGCAGCTCATTATCCAAATGACCTGATTCTGATGAAGTCATCATATTTTATGCATCATTGCAAGAGAGGAAGACTAACAGTTTAACAGAATGTCAGGTCAGATCACTGACCGTTGATAATTACATAAGTAAAGTGCATGAATTTTTAATTGCTGTTTTGAAGCATCATTGATTCATTCAGAAAAAAAATTAGAGGTAAAAATCATCAGGTTATACTGAGTGTATGAGTCAGCAATGAGCACATTAGGTGGAGCCAATATTTCACTTAGAAAAAAATGTCTCCAATCAGTCTTTGATTTTTATATGATTTTTGTTTTGAATTAACCAGATAAATTATTTGTCTTCATAAATTAAGTGGAAGAGTCAGTTGCTCAAACTGTAATTGAACAGATCAATTTATTCATAGGCACAAGGTATCAAAAGTCATTTACTGAAGTCTTATTATGTTCTTTTTATGTTAAAAATTATAGATTTTAACAAGAGAAGCAACTTGTTGTTGAACATATGTTAATACTGAAGTATGTGAGAAAATTATCAATTCTCCTTGTATCTTTCAAAGCAAAAGTAAATATTTTAAAATTCTTATTATTTTATTTAATGCATTTTAATCCCTGAGCAAAGTACTATAAAATATAAAATGTACAAACTAAAAATTGCACTTTTAGCTATTAATATCCTTGATACAAATTGAAATTCATTACATATGCACATACATCATATGTAACATCATATTTGGGCTTCCCTCATAGCTCAGTTGGTAAAGAATCTGCCTGCAATGCAGGAGACCCAGGTTCAATCCCTGGGTTGGGAAGATCCCCTGGAGAAGGAAATGGCAACCCACTCCAGTACTATTGCCTGGAGAATCCCATGGACAGAGGAGCCTGGCAGTTTATAGTCCATGGGGCCACAAGAGTAAGACACGACTTAGTGACTAAACAATCATAACATCATGTTTAATAAATAATTGAGAATTATGTTTCACAAAGCTTTCACATTTTATTTTATATTTATTCTAAAACAGTCAGTATTGCTTTAATGTTAATCATCTGATAATCATTTTGTAGAAATTGCTTATAACATTTCACATACAGTAAGTCTGTCTTTAAGGTAGGTTTAATTAATATGTATAGGCCATTGATTCATATGAGTTCCAACTTGCCACAGATCAATTTAATTCCTCTAATATGCAGGAACATTATTCTTTTGCATTGCTTATAATCAATTGATTGACTGTATAATTGGTTTAATAATGTATATTCCATCTTGTTCCACTAAAAATATATGACAATTATTAGAAAACATGGGCTTCCCAGGTGGTACAGTAGTAAAGAATCTGCCTGCCAACGCAGGACACTCAGGTTCGATCCCTGAGTTGGAAAGATCCCCTTGAGTAGGAAATGGCAACCCACTCCAGCATTCTTGCCTGGGAAATCTCATGGACTGAGGAGCCTGGCAGACTACAGTCCATGCGGTCACAAACAGTTGGACACAGCTGAGCATGCATGCACACACATAGAAAATCTATGTACAATAAAATGATCAGACATAGTTTAAAAATTAGGGCTAAGGAAAATAGACATTATGATAAGTGGTTAGTATCATGGTTAAAAACAGGATAGATATTTAAGTTATAAACTCCTAAATTGCTGTTATAATTAAACTTTTGATTTGTTTCTGGCATTACTGGCAGTTGAAGTGAAATGGAGACAAGCAGTCATAAAAATATTAGTATTTTAAGGAAAAATAAGAAAGGTATTTAGACATAGGTGATTGACAAGTTCTGTAGTATTGGAAAATGCCAAGAGCTTCCAACTACGTTTTGGAGTTATTATTAGTTATTATTATTATTATTTTAAATAAATCCACTGCAGTGATAAGCATAGGAATCAGGAGCTGAGGGATTCATTCTTGGCTCCCTGACTCTCCCAAGTGGCTCGGTGGTCAGGAATCCGCCTGCCAACGCCGAAGATTCAGGAGACTCGGGTTTGATCCCTGGAGAAGGAAGATCCCCTGGAGAAGGAAATGGCAGCCCACTCCAGTATTCTTGCCTGGGAAATCCCATGGACAGAGAAGCCTGGTGGGCTAGAGTCCAAGGGGTCTCAAAGAGTCAGACGTGACTAAGTAGGCACATACGCATCTATAAATATTAATATCTGTATAATTTGATTAATTCATTTAATTTTTCCTGAATTCAGTTTTTTAATCTGTAAAGGAAAAGGCTTGAGCAAAGTGGCCATTATCAACATCGTTATAGCTCCAAGATCCCATTCTCAGTGGGTTCCCACCTACTCAGCACAGAGGGTTGAGCATGTTTCAGAAGGTCTATATTTTAGGTAAGTTTCTCATTAGGGAAAACTTGTTTTAAGAAGTTAGGGGTCACCTCTCCCTCATGTCAATGTGCTCAGAATCAGGAAGAGAACTGATCAGTTTGGTAGCCTGAGAGAGGTCCCTCAAGAAATGAAGAGGATCTAGTCACTGGGTGTTGTGTGTCAATTTCCCAGCATGTCTCCTTCCTCACAAAGTTCAACTGCCACCAAGATGAAATGCAACGAGGGCAGGAACTGGGTCTTACTCCATCCCTGGATGGTGAAGGAGCCAGGGGAGAGTGCTGACTGATTAACTTTCCAGTCATCCTCTTCTTGTGGTGACAGGTTACCAAAATCAGTGTTTTGACAACCACTGGGAAGCAGAGAAGCAGTTACTGTGGGATTTCAGGTCTAATGTCATAGCCTATCTTGAAAATTGTGGGCAGTCAAAATAACCTTTGAAAATCCTTTAAGAAGCTTATAAATCATAGCATGTTAGATTTTGCAAAAAAAAAAAAAAAAAGCCTAATAAAGTGTGGTGTTTTTTTTTTTTCTTTTGGTGTGTGTATGCTATATAGAAATGTGCAATGTGACAGAAATACACATTAACATAAGTTTACCATATTTTTTTTTTTGCCTTTTCATACTGTTCATGGTGTTCTCAAGGCAAGAATACTGAAGTGGTTTACCATTCCCTTCTCCAACAAAGATTCTTGAGAGTCCCTTGGACTGCAAGGAGATCCAACCAGTCAATCCTAATGGAAATCAACCCTGAATATTCATTGGAAGGCCTGATGCTGAAGCTGAAACTCCAATATTTTGGCCACCTGATTTGAAGAACTGACTCATTGGAAAAGACCTTGATGATGGGAAAGATTGAAGGCAGGAAGAGAAGGGGATGACAGAGGATGAGATAGTTGAATGGCACCTCTGACTCTATGGACATGAGTTTGAGCAAGCTCTGGGAGTTGGTGATGGACAGGGAAGCCTGGAGTGCTGCAGTCCATGGGGTCGCAAAGAGTAGGACATGACTGAGCAACTAAACTGAACTGAACTACCATATTTTTAAAAATCAAAGAGAGGAAGAGAAATGGGAGAAGGAAAGAAGGAAAATGAACATGTAGTATTGAATTTGTATGAGTTAAATGTGTGCATGATGCAGTTGTTGTTCAGTCACTAAATCATGTCCCACTCTTTGTGATCCCATGGACATTGGCCTGCCAGGCTCCTCTGTCCATGGGATTTTTCAGGCAAGAATGCTGGGGTGGGTTGCCATTTCCTTCTCCAGGGGATCTTCCCAAACCAGGAACTGAACCCACGTCTGCTGCATTGACAGGTGGATTCTTCACCACTGAGCCACCTGAGAATCCCACATGATGCACTATGTCCTTAAATAGCAGCAGCTGTGTGAGATTGTGAAATGGGAAGGGTGTGAACTGACACCAGGATGACTGAGAATCCTAGTTCACACCCCATGTCCCTAGGATGGGAGACCTACAGGCCACACTGTATTTATTGTTATTACCTGGGGCTGGCCCAAAGGACCTGGTTCCTGACTGCTTCATGAATTAGTCAAGGTGAATTCCATTCCTCCCTTTCTCCAACCCCATTCTTGTATTACTACACCAAGAGTATACCGTTAGATAGTGATGAGGATCTTTTGAAGTTCAGAGCAAGACAAGAACCTGTGAGATCCTTTGAAAACCTTCACAAGCGAGTCACCCACCCACCGGACCACCTGCCATTTCAACCCCAAAGGTGGCAGGGTCAGATATAGTGGGTTGGGTGATGCTGCATTATCAAACAACTCCAAAATCTCAGGGGGTTAAAATGACAAAGATCTATTTCTTGCTTATCCTACATAGCCATCATGATTTACTGGGGGCTGTGTTCCACACTGTGCTCCTTCTGAAACTCAGGCTGATGGAGCAGCCACTATGTGAACTCATTACCTAGCAGGGCAGAAAGCAGGAGAAGTGAAACAAAATCATATATGGGCTCTTTAACACTTCCACCTGGATGAGACACATGTCTCTTCTGCACACCTTGCATTGAAGTGAAGTGAAGTGAAAGTCACTTAGTCATGTCCAACTCTTTGCAACCCCATGAACTATACAGTCAATGGAATTCTCCAGGCCAGAATACTGGAGTGAGTAGCCTTTCCCTTCTCCAGGGGATCTTCCCAATCCAGGGATCGAGCCCAGGTCTCCCGCATTGCAGGTGGATTCTTTGCCAGCTGAGCCACGAGGGAAGCCCAAGTATACTGGAGTGGCTGGCCTAGTACTTCTCCAGTGGATCTTCCCGACCCAGGAATCAAACTGGGGTCTCCTGCATTGCAGGCAGATTCTTTACCAACTGAGCTAGGAGGGAAGCCCCACCTTGCATTGGCTCAAGCAAATCATGTGATCATACCTTGTACAAAGGAGACAAGCAAGGACAACCTGGCTTTATGCTTAGGAACACAATTGGAAATATTTCCTGACTATCACTAATGACCATTGCAATATAGAGATGTGCCAAACAGTGAAATCTGTTAGGTCTTCAAGTACACCCCAATCCGGCCTTATGTTATTGAATAAGATTCTGTAATTGGGTGGTTGTTTCACTTTGGCTACATTGAATGAATTGCATATTGCAGTGGAGGAACAAACAGTCCTATCACTCTTCCCTTTTATTTAATAAAGAAGGAGGGTGAGGAGAGGGAGAAAGAGGGAGAGAGAAATTACTCCTAGTAGCCTCTCAAGTGCAATTTGAAAGCCAGCATGATACACTTTTTTTAGTTTAATTAATGCTTGTGATAGAACAATGGGCCTAAAAAGATGTTCATGTTCAAATCCCCACTATCTAGGAATATTGTTACATGGCAAAGCAGAATCAAGATTCTAGATGGCGTTTAGGTTATTAATCCATGACCTTGATATTTGGACATTATCCTGGACTGTCTGGGTGGATCCAATGTAAGCACAAGGTTTCAAAAGTGGAAAAGAGAGGCTGAAGAGGAGGTCAGAAGTTAGAAGAATGGGATGTAAGAACTCAACCCACCATTGCCGACTTTGAAGACGGAGGAAGGGGGTCATGAGGCAAGGACTTCCAGCAGTTTCCTGAAGTTGGAAAACACAAGGAAATAGATTCCTCCTAAACCTTCCAGATGCTGAAGCTGAAACTCCCATACTGTGGCCACCTGATGCGAAGAACTGACTCATTGGAAAAAAGCCTGATGCTGGGAAAGACTAAAGGCAAGAGGAGAAGGGGAAGACAAAGGATGAGATGGTTGGATGGCATCACCGATTCAATGGACATGAGTTTGAGTAAGCTCCAGGAGTTGGTGATGGACAGGGAAGCCTGGCATGCTGCAGTCCACGGGGTCACAAAGAGTCGGACATGGCTGAGTGACTGAACTGAACTGAAACTTTCCAGAAAAGAATGCAACCCTGCTAACGCTTTGATTTTATCCCAGTGTGGCCCATGTCAGACTTCTGACATACAGAATCATAAAATAATGTATTTGGGTGCTAATCTACTGATTTGGTGGCAATTTGCTGAATTAATATAGAAAATGAAAATAATATCTTTACATTTAAAAAATTGTTGGCCATACTGCCAGGGATCTCAGTTCCCTGATCAGGGGTCAAACCTACGTCCCCTGCAATGGAAGCACTATGTCTTAACTGGACTGCCAGGGAACTCCCATATGTTTACATTTCTAAAGACTAACTTTTATTCCAAAAGCCATGAATACTCTAAGAATTTCTGTTAACTATTTCAAGATATCAGTAACATGTATTTAAAATGAAAGGAATAAAAAGAAGTACATTGGTCTGTATGCTATTTTTTTTCCAAGAAGAGTTCTCTCAAGCCATTTGTTTGGATATGTCACTTTTTCTTTCTCAGGCAGGAACGCAGCATGGTTTTCAGGTAGAGGTGTTAGCGTCTGAATTTTTAGACTCCACTGGATATAGATACAAACTTTTAAATTAATGTCTTAATTTTTTAGTCCATCATGCTCTAGGTTTCCATTGCTTTCTTATGGCTGACTCAAAATTTCTTCGAGCATCCACCTGTCTTTGCAGCTGCTTTTGATTCAGAGGCCATATGTTGAGAAAGATGGAATCAAAAAGCATTCAGAAAAAATAATGACATTTTAAAACTACTTGGTGACCTTATGAAGGGCAAGAACCATTTCTTACTCATCATTATGCATGCTTCAGTAGCTTTCTTGGAGATAGGAGGTCAAAAATGTCTGAAATAAATAAAGCCATATGGCATCAATAAGAGTCCTGGAGGCCTCCAGAGTGGGAATGTACATACATTAGGAAGTACAGAGTAACAGTCATATAATCAGACAACATAGGATTTGGAGTCTAAAAACCAAGGGTGAAGTATGGCATCTGTCACTCACTAGTTGAATGACCTTGGGTGAGTCATTTAACCTCTCTAAGCCTAAGCGTATTCTTTAAAACGTGCATTAAATAGTAGCACTGACTTCCAGTTTCCACTTGGGGAAATGTTATCCTACCAAGGTATCTGGGTTTCAGTAAAAATATTATAAGCCACATGAAAAGGCAAGGTAAAAATGCTCTTCCAGGGGATAAAGCAACATATCGAACCAGCCTATTACAATTTTAGCTTAATATTTTCAGAATTAATAATAAGACATCAAACCACAGAGAGAAGCTCAGAGAACACGGGGCAGGATAAACACACACACACACACAAACACACACACACACACAAACAAATACACACACACATACACACACACACACATAAACACACACAAACACACACACACATACACACACATACACACAAACACACACAAACATACACACACACACACATACACACACACACAAACATATATACTCACTCGTTGGCATATCACATTAAAACTGCTCCAAACAAGAGACAAAAAGAAAATTAGGAAGACAGGCAGGGGAAAAAACACACGTGACATAGAAAGGAACAAAGATAAGAATGAAAACAGTTTCTTGGCAGAAACCACAGAAGCCCAAATACAAAGGAATGACATCTTTAATACAATGAAAAGAAAGTTTTTTCAACCCAGGACTCCATACTCATAAAAAGTATGATTCAAAAAGTGAAGGAAAAACAGACATTTTAGATAAATAAACACTGAGAGAATTCACTGCCAGCAGACCTGCATGATAGCGATGTGAAAGGGCGTTCTATAGACAGAACGTATGAGACAGAGAAGCTTGCCTCTATACAAGTAAGTGTCAGAAATTGAGGGTAAAATAAAAACCACTTTTTCTTATTTTTGATTTCTAAAATATCCAACTTTTTAAAGCAAATATAGTAGCATTAAATAGTGTTTATAACAGAAATAAAAATAACATATATGACAATAGCACACAGGATCAGAGAAGACAATTTGGACACGTAATTGTAAGACCGTTCCACTGGGTGTGAGGTAGTATATTACAATTTGAAGGCATATACTGTTAAAATGATGCACTCAGCATGTCAGCAAATTTGGAAAACCCAGCAGTGGTCACAGGACTGGTAAAAGTCAGTTTTCATTCCAAATCCAAAAAAGGGGGTTTGGATATCCTGCCATTTGTTACTGCAAATGGCAGGATATCCATCTCTCTCATGGATAAATAATATTCACGTATCTTCCACAGTTCAAGGGGTCACAAAAAGTCAGACATGACTGAGTGACAAACACTTTTACACTTCATGCATATAAATATTTACTCATTCACTGTTGATGAACACTTAGGCTGTTTACATACACTGTCTATTGTGTATAAGGCTGCAATGAACACTAGAGTGCAGATATCTCTTCAAGATCCTGCTTTCTTTCTTTCTTTCTCTCTCCACCCACCATCCCACCACGTGTCTCTCTTTTTATCTTCACCTAAAACGAGATGGCTGGCTCAAATGGTCATTCTACTTTCAATTTTTGGAGGAATCTCCATACAGTTTTTCATGGTGGCTGTACCAATTTACTTTTCTACCAACAGTGTAGAGGTTCCCTTTTCTCCACATCTTCACTACCATTTGTTATCTCTTGCCATTTTAATGATAGCCATTCTAACAGAGGAACCTTCCTTGATGGCTCAGATGGTAAAGAATCTGCATGCAATGCAGGAGACCTGGGTTTCATCCTTGGGTTGGGAAGACCCCCTGGAGAAGGAAATGGCTATCCACTCCAGTGTTCTTTCCTAGAGAATTCCAAGGACAGAGGAGTCTGGTGTGCTACAGTCCTTGGGGTTGTAAAGAGTTAGACACGATTGAGCACAGCTAACATTCTAACAGATATGAGGTGAAAGCTCATTTATGACTTTGATTTGCGTTTCCATGACAATAAGTGTGTTGAGCACTCTTTCAAGTACCTGTTAGCCATTTGCACATCTTTGAAAAATAGGGCTTCCCTGGTGGCTCAGATGGTAAGCGTCTGCCCGCAATGCAGGAGACCTGGGTTTGATCCTTGGGTTGGGAATATCCCCTGGAGAAGGAAATAGCAACCCTCCAAGAACACTCCAGTGTTCTTGCCTGGAAATTCCCATGGACAGAGGACGCTGGTAGGCTACAGTCGATGGGGATGCAAAGAGTTGGACATGATTGAGCAACTTCACTTTCACTTTGAAAAATATGTTTATTCAGTTTTTCTGTCCATTTTAAAACCAGATTGTTTAGATTTGTTGCTGTTGTTGTTTGCTATTGAATTGTATGAGTTTTTATATACTTTGGATATTATCTTTTATCATATATATTATTTATAAATATTTTCGCTCATCCCATGTTTTCCTTTTCATTTGTTGATGGTTTCCTTTGCTGTGCAGAAGCTACTTAATTCAAGGTTATCTCATTTATTTTTGCTTTTGTTGCTTTAGTTGGTGGCTTTTAACACAGCCCTATCTAGAATCATAATAAATGTGAATGATCTAAATTTAAACACATCAATTAAAAAACATTGTCAGATAAAATATAAAAGTAAGATACAATACCCTGTCTACAAGAAACAATTTTAAATATGAAGAGACAGATTATAAGCAAAAAGATGGAAAATGGTAACCCAAAAGAAAGCTGGAATAGCTATGCTAATGTCAGACAAAGGAGATTTCCTGTCTGAGTTATGTGGGCTATTCAACAACTAAGACAACAAAAGTAGTAAGTGGTAGAACCAGGATCCTAATCACCATGCTATAGTCTTTACAAAAAAGTTAAGTTTTTATTCTGCCTTCTGTGGGCCTTTTGGAGGGATTTAACAACAAACTAATTGATTCTCTGAGCTGGACTTTTTTTGAATGGATTAGTGTTGCTTCTTGCTGCTTCCAGGCAAGAGTACTGGAGTGGATTGCCATTTCCTTCTCCAGGGGATCTTCCCGACCCAGGGATCGAACCCGTGTCTCCTGAGTTGTAGGCAGACGCTTTACCATCTGAGCCACCAGGGAAACCACCAATAATGGTCATGAACAATAAAGGTCATGGCATTTTAGAAGGTTAGAAGTGAGAGGGATTCAGATCAGTATATGTAGAGTATGCATTACTCTAAACAGGAGGAGGTAGAGAATCAACAAGTCAAACAATCAATTCCACAGCTACAGCCATTAATTTCAGAACAGAACCAAGCACCACATGTCCCAGTAGTCTCCCAATGTCAAATACACCATTTTCCCCCTCTTCCTACAATTCTTTTCAGTTGTAAGCTTTAATTAGAGTAAAACTTCATTCAAATAAATATTAGACAAATGGACCCTTTGTGAATGAGACATTCTCTAATAGTTCATTTACAAATTGATTATCTGGCAGCAGATACACATTTTTCAAAAGGAACCAAAAGGATGGAGATCAGGGACCCCTAAAAGGGTCAAGGTGTGAAATGCAGGGTAAATGGTGGGTTTCAAGACTTTTTAAAATAATTTTTCTGTGGGAAACTGACTTCAGAGTTCCCACCTCTTTTCCAGATGTTTATTACCCTTCAGCAACGTAGAATCTGAGTCCTGAGCATCAAGATTTACTAATTCCCAGTCTTTTTTCCTCTGTCAGCAGCAGCACCTCCTGAGCAGTGCTTCCCTGAGAATTGTAAATTAGAGGATGTGGCCACATCAGCCCTGGTCTTGTAAAGAACATGCATTTCAGTCTAGAGAATAATCTCAAGTTTAGATTTAAGACAGAATCTGATATTTGTCCCTGATCCCCAATTTGTTAAGAGTGATGGCTTCTTTAAGAGTTTCTGATAAATAAAAAACAGAAATGTAAATGTACTCTTAAATTTCTCTGTTTGTTTTGAATTTGAATGGAAGACTTTCATTTACAGCATTGGGTTGTTAGCTCCATTTAAAAAATAGCCTTTTTTTTCCCCCCTCTAGAACTAACATTCTCGGAGACAAAATTTTGATTCTGATGGGCTTTAGTGAAATATTGCTAGGCTAAACTTAGGCTTGGTCAAACTAAACTGATGGGAAATTTAAATTAAAATATCTATTTTTTCAGACATCTCTCTTTAATGTTTTTCTCATTCAGTATGCCATGGGTGGGGGGAGGGATACACTAGGAGTCTGGGATTAACATACATACACTGCTGCTGCTGCTGCTAAGTCGCTTCAGCCGTGTCCAACTCTGTGCGACTCCATAGACGGCAGCCCACCAGGCTCCCCCGTCCCTGGGATTCTCCAGGCAAGAATACTGGAGTGGGTTGCCATTTCCTTTTCCAATGCATGCATGCTAAGCCGCTTCAGTCGTGTCCGACTCTGTGCGACCCTGTGGACAGCAGCCCACTAGGCTCCTCTGTCCACGGGATTCTCTAGGCAAGAATACCGGAGTGGGTTGCCATTTCCTTCTCCCTATGCACATGCTAGTATACATAAATAGATAATCAACAAGGACCTACCATAAGCACAGGAACTCAACTCAATATTCTGTAATAACCTAAATGGGAAAAGTATCTGAAAAAGAATGGGCATATGTACATGTATAACTGAATCACTTTGTTGTACACCCGAAGCTAACACAATATTGTAAATCACCTATAGTCCAATAAAAATAAATTATTACTGAAATAGAATTCAGTAAGCCAAACAGAACAAAAAGAACAAAATTATTATAAATGCAAGTGATTTAGAAAATAAAACAAGGCTTCTTTCTTAAATTTGAAATTCAAGCTTAGACATGGTCAAGGTGACAAATTATTTCTGTTTGCAAAAATGATATTTTCAGCATTTGTTGGCTTTAAACAATGATCTGGCTTTTAGGCTGCCCCCATGTGTTCTAATGACATCAGAATTTGTCCAAACCGTGCACCAGGATCTCTTCTCCTCTACCCCCATTTAAAATAATGTGTGAATTTTCAATCAATACAAAAAAAGAAACTGAATTTCAAGTCAGGAGAACTTGTAGATAACTGAGCTTTCTTACATACTATTGTATAAATTTTAAAATCTAATTATTTTCTTCATTTAATTTTTTTTACTTCATTTTTTTTCAACAAATTAGTGGAGGCAATTATATTTGTTGTAATTAACTCACATGGATGTGATGATCAAGTAATTTAACATATGGGATGTCCTCAGTCACTCAGTTGTGTCCAACTCTGCGATCCCACACACTGTAACCCACCAGGCTCCTCTGTCCATAGAATTCCCCAGGCAAGAATACTGGAGTGGCTTGCCATTTCCTCCTCCTATATGGGATAACACAATAAAATACCAACTTTACCATTCACACACTTCCCTGGTAGCTCAGCTGGTAAAGAATCTGCCTGCAATGCAGGAGACCCTGGTTCGATCACTGGGTCTGGAAGATCCCATGGAGAAGGGATAGGCTACCCACTCCAGTATTCTTGGGCTTCCCTGGTGGCTCAGATAGTAAAGAATTCACTTGAAATGCGGGAGACCTGGGTTCGATTCCTGGGTTGAGATCCCCTTCCCCTGGGCTAGGAAGATCCCCTGGAGAAGGGACCAGCTACCCACACCAGTACTCTTACCCGGAGAATTCCATGGATGGAGGAGCCTGGCAGGCAATACAGTCCATGGGGTTGCAAAGAGTCAGACACAACTGAGAGACTTTCACTTTCAACTTTACCATCCACACAATCAGTTCAGTCATTCAGTCATGTCCGACTCTTTGTGACCTCATGGACTATAGCACACCAGGCCTCCCTGTCCATCACCAACTCCCGGAGTTTACTCAAACTCATGTCCATTGAGTCGGTGATGCCATCCAACCATCTCATCCTCTGTCATCCCCTTCTCCTCCCACTTTGAAGCTTTCCCAGCATGGGGTCTTTTCAAATGAGTCAGTTCTTCACATCAGGCGGCCAAAGTATTACCAATATAAGTCAGATCAACTTTCCTTCTGTGAGAGGTAACTGCTGCATTGTAGTATAATGTGCTACGGCAATACAACACATTTTGTCAGTCTGGGATTCTATTCTGTTTTCATAAACCCTAGTTATGTGGCCTTGGCAAATCAAATAAACCTTTTGTAAAAGACATGATGAAAGAATCTCTTCCTAAACTTTTAGATCTAAAAAAAAAGAAACTTGTTTGTTTGTTTGTTTTTTAGATTTTGTGTGTTTGTTTTTTCCCTTGAACTGGATTACTAATCAGAAAACAGGTTTTGGGCCTACTATACAACTAACATGGAAACATTTCATGGTTCCATAGCTTAGCTTCCTTCTTTGAGACACCTTCCAGCTTTAATAAACAGTGGTTTTAAGAAAACTGTAATGTAATCCACATAATTTATTGCACATTTAAAGATGAAAATATTCAAAGTAAAAACTAGTTGGAGCTTTCACAGAGGTAAGGTAATATAGAGTAATAACTCAAAAAAACATAAACAATTCCTTTCAAAAAAAACCATCCTTCAAAATTTCTACAGTGTATGAATCAAATAAGATCAATTTCTACAGAATAGTTTGATTAAAATTTCAGTCAATTATATCTTTGATTCATTAAACATTTTAAAATATAAAGGCCCACACAAAACACATATTCTTTAACTAACTTGATATATTAAAAAATCTTTTTGTTTTATCTGTCCCATTGTTGGAGCATCAAATTGCTTTTATAATTCCTAAGAGAAACAATGATTTATAATCACTAACTTAATTTTATTAAATACTGAAATCATATCAGATTTAGACAACACAAATTTTGATTTATAACAATTTGATTTTTCCTCTTTATTTCCATTTTCTTGAAAAGTTTGTAGAGTATACAATCATCAATTATTTAAATTTTGTGGAGAAGTGGTACAATGAATATAATTTCTACACATTGTTTTTAAATTTTAGTTTACTTTTTGCATATCACTATTTATGACTTCCAATTAAATACTTCAGGAAGAAATTGTACTTCTTGTAGTAAATGAAATAGGGGTGAAACTTAACTATTTTTATATTAATAAGGATGCTCATAAAATAGCTGAATTATCACACTGATTTGCGGAAATGTGCTGCATCTTTGCAAATAAACAGTAATATTCAAAAGGTTTATAGCTGCAGCTGGTGTTAATTCTATATTAACATTTTTACAGGCTAATACAAGATACAGAGCAATTTCATGGCAGTTCATTTGCTCTTCAAAAGGTCATTTTACAATCGTGCAGAAATAATAATTTTAAGGAGTAATTGGTATAAAGTATTTCTAATATTTTAGAAAATGCCTCAGCTGTTTAATAGATATATAATCCTGATTCAAGCACCACTGTATTGATCAGCAAAACTGGATTTAGAGCAAGCACTCTCCTCTCAAAAACGTCTGTATTTTATTGGAATGTTGGAATCACACAGCTCACCATTTCCATTCTAAAGACCTTAGGTAGTAGATCAGATGGTGTAGAAAGTGAATCCCCAGTTTGTTCGATTTCAAATGCGTCACACTTTGACCCAAACTAAGTGACAATATATACTTTTAAGCTTTAAAAATTTTTCCTGCAGTTCTTATTGTCCTTTTCGTGCATTAGGATAGAAAGGAATGACTTAGTGGTACTTTGACTGTGTTTGGCTCCACTGATACTGGAGCAGCTTCAGGCGAGGCTTAGAAGCCTTTGTAAGAGCCCTCTGCTAACCCCCAGGGAAGGGATGTTTAAGAGGAAATGCCTGTGGAGTTGGAAAAGCTCTATTTCCTTACAGAATATAAATATTAACACTTCAAGTCTCTAGATGGCAGCCTTCAACACGTTTGAAAAGCGGTGTCCATCCACCCTGACTCCAGTCCCACCTCCATCGCGGCTACTCGGCAACATAGTATCAGCTCCGTGTCTGCTTTAGCCGGTGCAGATGGATTTAGGTGCTCTCCAAGAATTAGAGTTCAAAATGTTTATTCCAGAGCCTGACACTCGGCTAGAAGCTGCCTAGGTGTTTGCTTGGGGAAAATGAGGAAGTAAGGGATGACAGAATAGTCCACACGAAGCCCCTTCTGCCTCGGAAAGGTGGGGCTGTGCGGGCGGCAGAGAGACACCTGCATCCGCGCACAGCAGCTTCCTCTCCTCCAGGAGGAGGATGGACGCTCCGCGCGGAGCAGAGAGCGCAAAAGCCCAGCTGCCCGGCTGGCGGAACCCCACCAGCGCGACGGCCTCAATTCACCCCTGAGGTTTACGCGGGTAGAAATACTAAAATCTGTTTCCTAAATGCGCAAAGAACTGAGTCTGAGCGCGAGCACGATCAAAGCGAGGAGACAGGACGGAACGCACATCAGGGAAAACGTGTTGCTCCCCACCTGGGCAGCGCCTACGGTGGCCGCCCCCACCTCCCAGCGTGAGGACCCCAGGGCTGGGGTAGTCAGGGAACGCTCGAGGCCTGAGATGCTAAGGAGCCGGGCAGGGGGTGTGGGGGCAACTGAGGCGGGTGGGACTGGGGCGGACTGAGGTCCTTTTGGTCCAGGTCGCCAGCGGGCGCGGTCTAGGTCGGTCGAGAGTTAGAGGCAATAGCCCCCACCTCGACCTCCCCACCAGCAACCGCAGATACTCGCCTAGGGGGTCCGCAGGGTCGGGATGTAGGGGTGCTTTACCCCAATCCTGCTCCCTTCCTGTTTCCATCCCTACCTTGGAACCGCTCTCCCCTCAAGGCGCAAACCCTCTCCGGGCCGGGTCCGCAGAAAGTCCGGCTCCTGGCTTCCCGGGGCCCCCGCCCTAGAGGCGGACACGCGCTCTCGCCCACCCCGTGCGGCTCCGGCGCGCAGGCTCACCCAGCAGCGCTCCCCGTGGGCTAGTGGACAGGGACCGCGAAGCTCCTCGCAGCCCCGCAGCCGGACTTCCTGTAAGTTCCGAGTCCTCGGTGTCCTGGGGAGCCCCGCGCCCCCGGGCCAAGTTCGCGAGCGACTCGGAGCAGAGAACCGAGTTGGATGCGCGTCAGCTTGGGCAGAGGCGAAAGCGGGTCTTACCTTGGTGCGGAGAGCGGGGAGCTGCCATCCATTGTCTGGGGGCGCGTCGAGAGAGGCAAGACGGAAAGTGCGCGCGAGGGACGGGAAGTCTGCGGTGCTAGGACCCGGTTCCCAGAGCGCCGAGACGGACGCGCGCGGGCAGCGAGGCGCGCGGGCAGAGACCACCGCGGCGCGGGGCGGTCGGAGCCGCGCTCCTCCCTGGCAGGGAAGCGTTGAACCCCGCGGCCGTCAAATAGTCTCCTCCCAGTTGTCCCCTCTGAGCTTGCAAGTGCGCTTGGCCAAAGCTCCAAGCGGTCTACCCAGCTTCTGCCCTCCTCCAAGGCAGCCCGGGTCTCGGTAGCCAGAGGCGCCTTACGAGCTTTCCCTGCCTCTGCTGGCGCCCTGCTGAGGTGACTCCGACAGAATTTCTCTCTCCCCGCCTCACAATCCCTTTCCCTCGTCTCTCCCTGGGGTAAAGCCGTCTGAGCCCTGAAGTTGTTCATCCGCTTTGCCACATTCAGGTTCAACTCCTGCCCATGCCCCCCACCCCCCACTGGTCGCTCACCATTCCTTTGAACTGCCTCCCTGAATTTTCGTTCTGTTTGTCTTCTACCAAGGCATGGTTCATCGCTCAGAGCAATGCTCTTTGATCTGCCAGCTGCTTTTGCCTTTACCTGGACTAGATTTGATTCTCAGAATTCTGCATCGAACTCATTTTGCTTAATTGTGACTCACTCATACCTCATCTGTGTGCGCAGAGATTTCAGAAGCTTTGACAGTGGTCATCCGTCAGAGGCCAGCACCCAGACCCACACACACACACACACAATCTGTAAATGTCTGCTTCAGTGTCCTCTTGAGCAAAAAATGACACTGGTTTTAAGAAGGAAGACATTGATGATTGCAAGTGACTGTTAAGATGAAGATACTCTTGATTCTGCTTCATTTTCATTAAAATTTAAAAAAAAAATTAAAAGAAAGCTATGGGACTTCCTGGCTTCCCAGGTGGCGCTAGTGGTAAAGAACCCGCCTGTCAATGCAGGATACAGAAGACACGCGGGTTCCATCTCTGGGTGGGGAAGATCCCTTGGAGAAGGAAATGACAACCCACTCCAGTATTCCTGCCTGGAGAATCCCATGGACGGAGAAGCCTGGGGGTCGCAGTCCACGGGGAGTCGCAAAGAGTCAGACACGACTGAAGCGACTTAGCACATAAGACAAAGGGGAAGATGGTGGACATGCATTTGGCCCTCCTCCTGGTAGCCACAGATAAAAGCTCTGGAGATTGTAAAACAAGCATAATAAGACCAAAAGTTGGACAGAAGAAAGTTGACAAACTAGAGACTTTGAAACTCAAGGAATGGCGTGATAGTGAGTTCCCGTTTTTTTGTTTGTTTTTCTTTGTCTTTTATGTTGCAGACTTGGAACTGAAGTAGCTGAACAAAACCAGAACTGTCCATGAGTGCAGATAAAAAAAAAAGCCTCCTCTTTTTAGCCAAAGGACCAAGAAAGGGACAGCCCAGCAGACAGAAAATTGTCTGGCAGCACATCAAATAAAAAATATGCTGTGGTCTCTCTCAACCATGCCATCAAAGGCCAAGTGTGGCCCCTAGATTTGTTCTACTGTTTTCACCTCCAGAAGGATGTGTCAGCCCCTTCTCCTTGCCTTTGTGTCCCTGAAGCCTATACTTTGCTGCCACATAGCAGGAACCTGTCCCTCTCCCACTCAGCACTGGGGGAGTTTAAGAGGAGCCAAGGCGGAGAGTCAGAGCTTCCCCCACTGCCTGGAGGTAATGAAGCCCCTTGGGAATTGATACCTAGGCACTCACACCACTCCCAGTATCAATGGAGGTTCAGTGGAGAATCTTGAACCCCCAATCTGTGCCTAGCAGCAAGGGGGGACACCCCTCCTCTCAGGTGTTGAAGGAAGTTATGAGGACACCCTGAATTCTAGCCCCTAACTTACTCCCCTCACCTCCCCCAGGCAGTAAGGAGGCAGTACTTCCCACTTGCTCCTGCGTCCTGCAGGAGCCCTGTTGAGAGATGCCCATTATAAGGAGAAATGAGATTTAGTCTCCCAGATAGTACCCTAAATGTACAGGCTTAATAGAAAATTACTCATCTTGCCAAGAACAAGAAGATTTCAAACAGAATGTTTTTGAAAAATCAGGACGATAACAAAGATGTCTCCAATTATCTGACAAAGACTTTGAAGTAGCCATAATAAAAATGCTTCAATAAGTGATTACAAACACACTTGAAAAAAATTGGAGAAATAGAAAAAGAAAGAGAGGTGAGGGAAGGTGGTAAGAAGGGAGAGAAGGAGAAAGAAAAGAAGAAATGAAGTCTTACAGGTAAATAGAACATATACATAAAAAATTGAAAATTTTAGAATTGGAAAATATAATAATCAAAATGTAACAATAACAATGATTTTAACAGCATAGTAAAGTGAAAAGAAGAGAAAATCAGTAAACTGGAATATTGAGCAATGTAAATTATCCAATCTGAACAAAAGAGAGAATATGTTCTAAGAAAAGAAAGGAAAAAAACAGAGTCCCAAGAACATGTGAAGAAAAACAGTTGAAAAAAATATCCCCAAATTTGGCAGACAACTTCAAGCTATAAGTTCAAGAAGTGGAGCAAAATCCCAATGTAATAAACACAAATAAATCTAATAGAGACATATCATAGTCAAACGTCTCAAAATTAAAGACAAAGGCAAAATATTAAAGCAATTGTGGAGAAACATCACCTTACCCTTAAGGGTTGTTGTTATTGTTCAGTCACTAAGTTGTGTCTGACTGTTTGCGACCCAAACTGTAGTTTGCCAGGCTTCTCTGTCCATGGGATTTTCCAGGCAAGAATACTGGAGTGGGTAGCTGGTCCCTTCTCCAGGGGATCTTCCTGGACCAGGAATCAAACCTGCATCTCTTGCATTGGCAAGTGAATTCTTTACCAGAGACACCCAGGAAGCTCACCCATAAGGAAAAACGGTAAAAATCAATAGCAAATTTCTTGTCAGAAACCACGGAGGCAAGAAGTAAGTGCAACAACATTTTAAAACTGCTGAGGAAAAGAACTATCAACACAAAATCTTGTGTCTAGTAAAAATATTCTTCAGAAATGAAGGTGAAATCAAGACATCCTTAGATGAGGGAAGACTAAGAAAATTGGTCATCAGTGCTGGTGGTGGTGGTTTAGTCACTAAATCATGTCCAACTCTTGCAACCCCATGGATGGTAGCCCACCTGGCTCCTCTGTCCATAGGATTTTCCAGGCAAGAATACTGGAGTGAGTTGCCGCTTCCTTCTCTAGGTGATCTTCCCAACCCAAGGATTGAACCTGGGTCTCCTGCACTGGGGTAGATTCTTTACCAACTGAGCTACCAGGGAAGCCCAAAGAGGTTCTCCAAATAGAAAAGAAACTATAAGGAAGGTATCTTGGAATATCAGGAAAAAAATCCAATACAAAACACAGTAAGCAGTAGCATGATAAAAAACAATAGGTTTCCTTTCTCCTCCTGAGTTTTCTAAATAATATTTGACAATAAAGCAAAAATTATAACAATGAATGATGCATTTCTAAATATATGTAGGGAAACACTTAAGACTATTGTAAAATAAGTAAGTATAAAATAAGTATTATAAAGGGGAGAAAATAAAGGGACACAAGAGTCATAAGTTTTCTACACTTTGTTCAAACTGGTAGGTCGCCATTCTGTTTTCCACGGCATCTTCCTGACCCCGGGGTTGAACTTGGGTCTCTTGCATTGTAGGCAGATTCATTATCATCTGAGTCACCAGGGAAGCCCAAATTAATACCACAGAAGACTTTAATAAGTGATGTGTATTTAATGCAATATGTAAAGAAATCACTAAGAAAAAGCCACACAAATAAACATGCTCAAAATACTATGGGTAAATAAAATTGAAATAAATAATATGAAGTAACCCACAGTAAGGCAGAGAGAAAGAGAATAGAAACAGAGAAAACAAATTTTAAAAAATACAAAAGAATAGTTTTAAGCTCTAATATATCAATGATTGGGCTTCCCAGGTGGTGCTAGTGGACAGAATATGCCTGCCAATGCCGGAGACCCAGGTTGGATCCCTGGGTCAGGGCGATCCCCTGAAGGAGGGCACAGCAGCCCACTCCAGTGTTCTTGCCTGGAGAATTCCATGGACAGAGGAACTGGTGGGCTGCAGTTGATGGGGTCACAGAGTCTGACATGACTCATGCGACTTAGCATGCATGCATGCACATATCAATGATTACATGAAATTTGAATGATCTAAATACCAATTAAAAGACAAAAATTGGCAGGATGGATTAAAAACATTCAATCATATGCTGTATATAGGAAATTAATTTCAAATATAGCTATATAAGAAAGTTGGGAAAATGTGTATCATGGTAATATTATTCAAAAGAAAGCATGAGTGGCTGTATTAATATCAGATACAGTAGATCTCAGAGCAAAGAAAAGTACTAGAGACAGAGGGGGAGATTACTCAGTGATAAAGAAGTCTTTCTAAACTATACAGCTACATGTAAGAGAATGAAATTAGAACACTTCCTAACACCATATACAAAGATAAACTCAAAATGGATTAAAGACCTAAATGTAAGACCAGAAACTATAAAACTCTTAGAGGAAAACATAGGCAGAACACTCAAAGACATAAAGCAAGATCCTCTATGACCCACCTCCTAGAGTAATGGAAATAAAAACCAAAGTAAAAAAAAAAAAAAAGCAAAAGTAAACAAGTGGGATCTGATTAAACTTAAAAGTTTTTGCACAGCAAAGGAAACTATAAACAAGGTGAAAAGACAGCCCTCAGAATGGGAGAACATAATAGCAAATGAAACAATTAACAAAGGATTAATTTCGAAAATATACAAGCAACTCATGCAACTCAATACCAGGAAAACAAATAACCCAATGAAAAGGTGGGGAAAAGACCTAAACAGACATTTCTCCAAAGAAATACAGATGGCTAACAAACACATGAAAAGATGCTCAACATCGCTCAGTATTAGAGAAATGAAAATAAAAAAACTACAATGAGATATCACTTCACACAGGTCAGAATGGCCATCATCAAAAAGTCTACAAACAATAAATACTGGAGAGGGTGTGAAAAAAAGGGACCGCCCTTGCCCTGTTGGTGGAAATGTAAATTGGTACAGCCACAACGGAAGATTGTATGGAGATTCCTTAAAGAACTGGGAATAAAACCACCACATGACCCAGCAATCCCACTCCTAGGCATATACCCTGAGGAAACCAGGGTTGAAAAAGACACATGTATCCCATTGTTCATTGCAGCACTGTTTACAATAGCTAGAATAAGGGCGCAACCGAAATGTTCATTGACAGATGAATGGATAAAGAGGTTGTGGTGCATATACACAATGGGATACTACTTAGCTATAAAAAGGAAGACACTTAAGTCAGTTCTAATGAGGTGGATGAACCTATTATATGAGTGAAGTGAGTCAAAAATAGAAAGATAAATATCATATACTAATGCATATATCAGAATCAAGAAAGATAGTACTGAAGAATTTATTGACAGGGCAACAGTAGAGAAACAGACTTAGAAAACAAACTTATGGACACAGGGAAAGGGGAAGAGAGGGTGAGATGTCTGGAGAGAGTAACATGGAAACTTACACCATCGTATGTAAATTAGATAGATAGCCAACAGGAATTTGCTGTACGTCTCAGGAAACTCAAACAGGGGCTCTGTATCAACCTGGGGGAGGGGTTGGGGAGGGAGATGGGAGGGAGATTCAAGAAGTAGGGGTTGTATGTATACCTATGGCTGATTCATGTTGAGGTTTGACAGAAAAACCACAAAATTCTATAAAGCAATCATCCTCTAATTAAAAAGTAAACACATTTTTGAAAAAGCTACAAAAGGAGTGAAAGAAAGCAATTTATATTTATTTCTTAAAAAAAAGAAGTCAATCTATTAAAAAAACATAGGCACTTTAAATGCCTGTGCAAAACAACAGAGCTGCAAAATATGTAAAGCAACAAACTTGTAAAACAGACAGGAGAAATTGACAAATTTACAGTTATAGTTGCACATTTTAAGCATTTTTCTCAACAACTGATAAAACAACTAGACAGAAAATCATCAAGGATATAGAATGACACAACAAGATAATAAACCAATAGGATCTAATGAACATTTATAGAACACTGCATCCTGGGTTGGGTACAAAAGCCAAGGTATCCATCTCCCACTCTCCTGAGTCTCTTCCTGTCTACATCACTATCTGTTATGACTATACTGATTACTAGCACTGAGGTTTTTATTCCAAGATATGTGACAAACACAATATGCATTTCTCCATTTAAAAATAAAGTAAAAGAAAAAGTTAAAGTATCAGGAAAAAAATCACTGTTGTAGGGAAGTAGTTCGGTGTGTAATTTTTTTTTTTTTCGGTGTGTAATTTTTATGTTGCACATTAGGCCATAGTACTTGTTCAAAGACAAAGAAAATATCTATGTGCATTCAAAGTCCTAGAAATCTCTTGATTCCTGAGACTCAGAATCTTAATTTGCAAAATGAAGAACATTCTTGTGCTTTGCAATTGCAGCGATCACTGCACCTGTTTAAAAAACAAAAGCAAAAACTAAGCAATGAAGTTCTGAAAGAATTAATGGAAGATATTTGTAATTTTTTGTGCATCACATTAAAATAAATAGTTGGGAAGTTTATGTTTCAAAAAAGCAAATGAAAGGTGTGACATCATGGAAACCTCAAGAAAATTAGTTTGGCTGAAACCTTCCTTTCCAGTTTCTTAGCTTTGCCAGTGTTCTTGATTCTTGTGCCTGTGGCAATGCTCTCCAAAGTGTAAGCATCTGTCAACTATGAGAGCAGGAAAAGGGAGGTGCAATTAGGCGTATGGTACTGTAGGATGATGGCCATCAGAATCTGAGCTCCTGATGGTGTGGGAGGGCTCCAGGTGCTGTTCTTTTAACTGGTCTCAAAACATAGTCAGAAATGAGTGGGTTTGGTTCATATTTCTGAAACAAGGCTCAGTAGCTAATTGTGAGGGTTCTGACATTTCAGATTCAAAATTGGCTTGATGGTAGTCATAGAACTTGAAAGGATATTGTGCAGGTTCAGCAGTTCCTGAATGCATGAAGGTGACCAATATCCATCTATGTTGGTGTAAGCAAGCAATCTACTTACCTTTAAGGATGTAAGAGTAGAAGGCAAACAAGTGAAGGGTGAGGGTTATTTAGCAGCTTAAGGAGTTTGGAGATGGCCGAGGTCAGTGTAGTCAGAAGCGGTAAAATGGGATGACGCCCCCACAGAGCCCAACTTTGCCCACTCTTGTCTGTGCAGCCTCTCAGTGTCTGCAGCTGCATTGGTGATATTAATCAACTCAACAGGACACATCTCAGTATGATCAACTAAATGTGATCCACAACCAACTTTTAATAGTAAAGAGCCAGACACTGTAACACATCCATAGAAGACTGCTTTTGAACATGGTTGAACCATGAGCTTTGGGTCCGTGAGCCTCAGTCCTAACTATAAATCGATGCTTAAACTCCACAAAGATCAATTAAGTTAGAATCTTTGAAGATGATGCCTTTCCAGGAAGCAACATTTTATAGAAGTTTCTGATGTGATTCTAATGTGCTCAGTCTATAAGAATTTCTGCTAAGTCTATAGCAGCTTTTGAAAAGCTTTTTACCGAACACCCTGTTTTATAGAACAGAAAACAAGTCTAAGGAAAAGATGACTTGCTTAAAATTTCAGAATGAGTTAGGTGTACAGTCAGGCCAAGAATAGAATTATTCTAAATTTTGCCATTTGAGAAAGCCATGGTGGTGCTTGTGAAAGTGCTAGGTCATGAAAAGCAAATATAATTTTATTTTTAATGAGCCTTTAAAAGATTCCTTTATACATCCTTAGAGTTTCCAGTAAGTCTTATAAACTTCCATGTGCATGCATGCTAAGTCGCTTCAGTTATGTCTGACTCTTTTGCAGCCCTATGGACTGTAGCCTGCCAGGATCCTCTGTCCATGGGAATTGCCAGGCAAGAATACTGGAGTGTGTGGCTATGCCTTCCTCCAGGGGATCTTCCTGACCCAGGACTGAACCCACGTCTCTTATGTCTCCTGCATTTGCATGTAGGTTCTTTACTACTGGGAAGCCCTGGGAAGCACTACCTGGGAAGCCCATGTAATGGTGTATCAACAGTTACTTTGCATTTAACTAATAAAATGGTGTTAAACATCTATTTTGTGCTACATTGCCATCCACACCCCTTTAATGAAGTGTCTGTTCAAACTTTTTGCCCATTCTTGTTTGTTGGTTTGTTTTTTATTGAAACATTGTTGAATTCCATTGTTGGGAACATTGTTGTGTAAACACATGTGCACATTTTGGATATAATACTTTGTCAGATGTCAGATTAAGGAGTATTTTATCCCAGTTTATAGGTTATATTTTGTTCCTTTAACAGAATCTTTTACAGAAATAAAGTTTTTCATTTTGATGAAGTACAATTAATCAATTTTTTAAATTTGATGAACCGTGATATTGGAGCTGTGTCTAAAAACTGTTTCTCTAGGCCAGTTTTTCTATTTTTTCTTAAGATTTTAGAATTATACATTTTACGTTTAGATCTTTAACCCTATTTTGAGTTAATTTTGTGTAAAGAATAAGCTGTTGGTTAATGTTAATTTTTCAGTGATGTCTAATGTTCCAATACAGCATATTTGATTGAGCCACATTTGTACTTCTGTCAACAGTTGATCATATTTGTATACATCTATTTTTGTGCTTTCTGTGTCTATCCTTTTGTCAGTACTATACAGTTTTGATTACTGTAAGTCATAATAAGTCTTAAAATAATAAGTATAGTGTGCATTATTTAACACTGCTTTTCTTTATCAAAAGTGCTTTGGCTATTCTATTCTAGTTCCTTTGCTTCCCATACAAGTTTTTAGAGTTAGCTATTAACATTGTATTAATCACCTTAGGCTTCCATAGCAAAATATCAAAAACTGTATGATTTAAACAACCGAAATTTATTTATCACAGTTCTGGAGACTAGAAAGTCCAGGTCAAGGTGCCGACCTATTGTATTCTTACATGGGATGGAGAGAGAAAGAGAGAGAGATAGCAAACTCTTATCTCTTCTTGTAAGGACACCAGTTCTGTTGGATCAAAGCCCAACTCTTATAACCTCATTTAACCTTAATGACCTGCACAAAGGCTCATATCTCCAAATAGTCAGATTGGGGGTTGAGGCTTCAACATATAAATTTAGAGAGGACATCTACACTCTGTCCATAACAGATATCTATGAGAAACTTTGCTGGAATTATAATTAGTATTGCACTAAATTTATAAGTCAGTTCAGGAAGTGTGGTTTTGAATTGCTCATTCTTATAAGGAAGAGATTCTTTTCTTACCTTCTGGAATGTTGTATTTCTTCTATCAGAGTTAAGTGTACTTTGAATGTTTAATTCTTTCAAACTTTCAAGTATTGGAAAAACATATACATATGGAATAACTACAGTGGTTTCTGGCAGTGAGTAACAAAACCCCCATATCTGTGAAGTAATTACCACATGATATGCACCAAATCAGAAAAAATGTGAAGGCTTGATATTGATATATAGAGGAAATACAGTGAAACATAATTGTGTATTTATGAAATTATAAATTTTTTATTTATGCAGAGTAACTAAAACTTCTATACCAAAAGTTCAACAAATGGGTACTTGTTGTCATTTATTACCTCTGCTTTTGTTAGATTTTGTACACTGTTTTATAGTTAACCATTTTATAGTTGTTTCACATGTTACGTGGAAAATATTGGCCTTTGTTGGATTTTTCAAATCTTCTCTTTGAAAAGATCGTTTAAAAAAAAAAAACTTGCATTCTATTTGTATTGAAAATAAGTTAGGGAGTTTGGGATTGACATGTCCATACTGCTCTGTTTAAAATGGATAACCAACAAGGACCTATGATACAGCACAAGGAATTCTGCTCAGTATTATGTAACAATCAAAATGGGGAAAGAATTTGAAAAATACCTATATATATATATATATATATATATGTACTTGTATATGCACAACTGGATCACTTTGCTGTATACCTGAAACTAACATGACATTGTTGATCAACTATACCGTAAAATAAAAAAAAAAATTTTTAAGAGAAAAAAGGTGAGGTGAATTCTGGGAGAGTGAATGGCTTTGCAGAAAAATTACAAAGCAAGGATCAAGCGATCAGAAGTTGGGAGATCTTTCCCTCTACCTCTAACATGCTGAATGATGCTCGGTCAGTCTGCCTTCCACCCAGGTACACTGGCGCCATCTGTCGTACCTGGGAAAAGTGTACCAATGGGGGCCCTGAGCTCCAGTGGTAAATAATGAAACTTTACATAAAATGGGTTTTTATCCTTATGTTTCGTTAAAGTATCTTCACACTGCCTTAGAGGCCAGGTTCTTATATGCCTCCAGGTTCCATGAGGGAACTTGTCAGGTGAAGACAGAGGAGGGGTCCTGTCCTGCAGAGTCTGCCCCTTCCTCAGCCACCCTCCTTGCTGGGGAACCCATTGTCTTCAAATGCTTGTGATGATGCCTAGTGTGTAGGGTGAGGGCTGGTTTACCAGATGGCTTTACTCAATGTCTGTTGCACTTTCATCTTTATATTTCTGTCCTCGCACTGATTTGCCTCTTTGCTCTTGCAATTACTCAAGCCATGCTCCATATTCTTGTTACTCTACATTTGTCATTCTGGGGGTATAGGGAGGGGTAGGGGGCATTCTTTCACTTCTGATTAAGCCTCAGCCTCAGGCAAGCAGTGTGAACCTGGGTCTCCTGGCTCATTGCTCCCTCCCCCAGGTGTAGTTCTGAGCCCATCATGGTATTCTCATGATATTCTCATGGTATTCCTGCTCCATCCTTAGGGGCAGAAATGTTTTTCTGCTCAAATTCTCCAGCTGCAAAGGATTATAATAGGGCCTAAGGTGATGGTAGGCTTGTCCTCCTTCTTTTTCCTCCCAATATTAAGGGTTTCATTCTTGGAGTCATGTGTGGTGGTTTTGCACCTTTTTTGTAGATATCTGTTGTTCCTTTCCCCCAGGCTGGTACCACAGGGACATCTTTCCAGGACTCTCAGCAAACATTTTTGTGGGATCCATAGAGAAAAGCCCATAAGAGGGTGAAAACTCTCAGCACAGCTACAGTTCTTGAGGTAGTTCACTCGTTTGCCAGACCCACTTGACTTCCACCAATGCCTTAATTATTTCAGCTGGATTTTTTCTACTAGTGTCTGGTGTGTCTGCCTCAGGTAAACAAGAGCTTTCTCCCCATTTCTTTCTGAAGCACCTGACTCTCCCTAGATTTTAGGCTAGTTAGTTACCCAGGGCTCTAGATCTCTGATGGATTCAAAGAAATTCATAAACTTGCTGTTTCCCTGCTTGTTTTCCCAACTTGCTTTTCCGCTCTTGTTGTCTCAAGAGTGGAAACAAGGACATTTTCAGCTTGCTACATTGGGCAGAGGGTGCTATTACTTTCTAAAGAGACGATACCTAAAAATAAAAATGTTAATAGTGGTTATATATAGGTAATGGGATTATAAGCAACTTATTTTCTTCTGTGTTGACCTGTGTTTTCTAAATTTTTCCTAACAGATATTACTTTGTTACTCAGAAAAGACTAAGAAGCATTATCTTAATGCAAAAATGTAAAAAATATTAAATGAGAGACATTTATTTTATGGGGTGAGTCAAATTTTTGCTCCTCAGACATACCAGCCAGCTAACTATGCAGTTTGGTTTTAAAACTGAGGAACCATTTGTCTTCTCCCTACCCCAAGGATAGTGATTGCCATGCCCTGGAAGCATGCATTGTTTATGGGTCAATTTCCTCCTAGTTAAGTACTGGAGACCAGTTGGGAGGCTGCAAAGCGGGGAGATGCTTGATCAACAAGCACAGCAGGCCAAGATGACACAAAATCGTACATGTCTGTCAATTTTTCCTTTTACCTACATGCATCTGTCACCCTCCTATTCCCACCCCTTTTGTTCTTATCAGGCATCACGTCTGTCATTATTCAGGTCTTAGACCCAACATCTCTGGAATACCTTCTCCATGCTCACACAAATAAAACCATTTCTTAGATATCCTCATGCCTAATTTAATGTATTCTTTATTATTTATTGATAAAATTTAAGATTAATTTATGCAATTAGCACAATATATCTTTAATATATAATATAATTTGGCTAGCAACTTTTATGTACTGATTTGCAGTAAAATAAATTTCAGGAAGCAAATAACTCCTTTAAATGTTACTCCCTAGTTTCTTTTCTTTTCTTTTTTTGGGTCAGGTTTATTTATAAAGAAAGAAGCTTCATGGTGCTAAAATCTTGTATCAGTTTTTACCTTCCTCATCTACTATATCCTGTTTATTATCTTTTTTACCACTTTATATATTGGCCTAGCAAATTGAGTTCTCATATCAGCACAAACTCATTTGGGAATGTGGAATCAAAGAATCTCTCAACTGATAATAAGCTCTTGGTGAAATATATTCTCATTATTCCTTATGAGTCTTTTTGTATAAGTTATGCAGATGATATATATGAACAACTAAGGCTTAAATTTTATGCTCGCTCAGTTGTGTCTGACTCTGAGATCCCATGGACTATACAGTACACGGAATTCTCCAGGCCAGAATCCTGGACTGGAGTGGGTAGCCTTTCCCCTGTCCAGGAGATCTTCCCAACCCAGGGATCAAACCCAGGTCTCCCGCATTGTGGGCAGACTCTCTACCAGCTGAGCCGCAAGGGAAGCCCAAGAATGCTGGAGTGTAGCCTAGCCCGTGTCCAGAGGATCTTCCAGACCAGGAATCTAACTGGGGTCTCCTGCATTGCAGGTGCATTCTTTACCAACTGAGCTATCAAGGCTTAAAACAAGCAGAAATCCATAAACAAAATGAGATTCATTGTCAATGAAATGGTCAGCTGAGGCCCTCTACTAACCAATCAATGCAATGGACATCTGTTTTTATTCTTTTAGATTTTCTCTCTCTCTCTTTTTTTTAAAATGAAAACTGGACGGGATATTGATGCAGAGAAAATAGTGTTGTTTTGAAGGTAGAAGGTCTAGTTTCATTCTTTTACTGCTTTCTAGTTGGGTCATCTTGGAAAAATCTCATAATGTTTTTGAGCTTGTTTCTTCACCTAAAAAATAGTAGAAAATATAACCTTGGTAACAATACTGTGAGATAAGTATGAAAAGAGAATTTATAGAAAGACAGAGAGAGAGAAATTTATACAGCATTGCTGTTTGCTTTTATGGAGTAGTTCTGAAAAAGACTCTGTGCAGTGTTTTTAATCCTTCTGATTTGGAAAATAATTTATAAGTTGACAATATACAATAGCTGCAACTTGTGAATAATGTAATTATTGCTTTCATTGGTGGCCATTATTTAGCCTACCATAGGAGATTGTCCATATACAGATTTTATAATTTAAAAAGTATAACTAAACTACTAAACTTAGGTTAAGAGTGTGTGTGTGTATGTATATATATAATATAATATATATACATATATTTCAGATAGCTCAGCTGGTAAAGGATCCACCTGCAATGCAGGAGACCCCAGTTCGATCCCTGGATCAGGAAGATCCCACTCCAGTATTCTTAGGTTTCCCTGGTGGCTCTGACAGTAAAGAATCTGCCTACAATGTGGGAGACCTAGGTTAGATCCCTGGGTTGGGAAGATCCCCTGGAGGAGGACATGACAACCTACTCCAGTATTCTTGCCTGGAGAATCCCCATGGACAGAGGAGCCTGGCAGGCTACAGTCCATGGGGTCACAAAAAGTTGGACAAGACTGAGCAACTAAGCATAGCACAGTATAGAAAAGAGGAATATGGCAGATGGAAATAGCTCATACACTATCTGAATGAATTTATAAGCTGTTGTATTAGTGTATTAGAAGAGCTACATTTTCTCTAGATATAAGTACTTCAGATACTAACATAGTAATATTGCTATAGATGGTATAGGTATATATATATAATTATATAATGTAAAATATAATAATATATTATACTATATGTATGTGTACAATATATTTGTATATACATATAATATGATATATAATGTTTGTGTGTAATAATATAACTATAGGACAAATACATACTGTAAGGAAAAGAAATTAGATACTGCTAGAAATTAATGGTAAGCTGAGTGAGTGGAGGTCTGTTTACAGTATATTCTCAAGAAAAGTGTTTCAGGTCAGGGTTGAAAAATTCTTTTCTTTTTCTTTTACATATAACTTATTTTTAACTCTTCTATATTTTTATTTTTTTAATTTAAGGATAATTGCTTTACATGTTGTGTTGGTTTCTGCCATATAACAACATGAATCAGCCATGAGTATACATATGTCCCCTCCCGTTTGAATCTCCCTCCCACTCCTCAAAATTACTTTCTTGGCATTATAGAATATGTGTTTGAAATATGGTAAACATCTGAAAATAGAGATGCTTGCTCTAGCCACTAAGCAAGTCAGAAGACTCTTACTTTGCATTTGTATATAAGTGTAAAGGGAAGCATGGGAAAGAATGGTAACTTTGTTGCTGAAAATGGACTTTTTAATTTAATTGTTAATTTTAGCAATGAAAGTGCTTACTGATAGCAATATTAAAATAATCCAGAATCCAATCCACTGTTGATAAATATTTTATATTCATTTTAACATTTGATAGCAGAAGTTATTGTTTTAGTTGCTCATTCAATGTAAGTTAACAGTGACTAATACATACAGATGCATTGCATTTGGCACTATGGATACATCAGTAAACAAAGAAATCACGATTCATTTCTCTGTGGACCATGTGTTCTAGTTTGGGAGGCAGCCAAACAAACAAACAAACCATAACCAACTGTGATCAAATAACTGTCTGTTTGTACAAATAAATATACTGATAAAAGTCATATTATTTAAACTCTTTTGCCATGTTCTCCCTGTTTAAAAAGTATTAAATTGCTAAGATTATTGGAGGCATTAAAATCTAGTACTTAATTCTTTATTTTCATACACCTAGTATTAAATTACATCTTGCTCTAAGTATTAATTATTGCAAGATACCTGTCTTAATGTTTAGCTTCATTTTTGATGTTTCCATTTTAAACAGAAGGTGCTGACATTAAGAGATTTCCAACACCCCAAACGGCCACCTTCTCCAATCTTCCACTTCTCAGAAAATGATAGTACACTTACCCAGTAGTTCAAAATAACACCTTAATCATCATTTTTTATCTGTCTTTCTGTCCTTTTTTAACCTCTATATTCATGGATGGAGGGCAGTCAGTGGGCAAGGAAGGCCAGGACAAGGAGAAATGCTGGAGTTGCTGGTTCCTATGCGGTTTTAATCAGTTCTTACAGCTCTGCTATGAGCATTCCAGGAACATTTAACATGACCACGAAGGCTGTGAAGGTAGAAACAGTTCCGTGTTTTCTATTCTAAGGAACTGCAACAAGATGAGACAGCAAGAAATCAAACTAGAATCAGAGGCAGACCAATCAATGCGTGTATCTAGAAAGGATTTTTTTTTAAGTATTGATGGAGAATCTGTAGGAGTTGGAGGCAATTAATATAGAAAAAACCAATGAGGTACAAATGGATATAATGGGAGTGATCCTGTGTCTACTTCAGAGAGGCCTCAGAGAAGAGTGGTTGAAGACACACATACCTTCTAGTAATGGGGTATTATATTCTAACCCAAAGTTTGGCACTTGGAGTTTATCATTTGTTGCCTCATTTTCCTCATCCTAAAATGAGAACTATAACTCTCTATCCTAAATAAATGCTCTCTCAGCATTACATAAATGTATCAGGTGAGATAATATAGGCAAAGCACTTTGCATATGCTTGACAACCAGTTGTCACCAGAGGTGGAATTACTGTGATGCCCGTAAATCTTAGCCTTCAGGGGCTGTCTTGTTAGTGACCCTTTTTATGCCCTTGTAGAGATTTATGAGGTCATGTTTGGGATAAAATTAGTAACAGTAAAATATTTAACTGTATTTTATTGTCTTCTATTTCTTTCCACCCTAGCTACCTTTCTTTTGGGTTTCCCTTTGTTTCAGGGTGTTGTTATAAAACTACAGAAATGTGTCTTGTGGTAAGGGGCTCGAAGGAGCTCCAGTTTTTTATGTTTTAACACAGAAAGAATTCAGTGAGAGGCAAAGTAAGAGATAAGTGATTTATTAGAATAGGATGCTTGTGAGGCTTATAGACAAGTAGACAAGGGAGTGCTGCACCCCCAAGAACTTAGTGGGCTATGGTTTTAAAATCAAAGGAAAAGTGGGGGTGGAGTAGAAGACCACTTTCGTCCTCATTCTTGAGTGGGCATCAAGGCTTGCATTATTAGTTCCTCCTCCAAGTCAGGCAATGGGCTTTTCCTATTCCTACCTTGTCAAATTGGGTCTGTCATGGCAACAATGGAAATAAACAGAAAGGTGGTAAAATTTACTAGAACATGGTAAATCATCTCAGGTTTCAGTATTATGTCACCTCTTTTTTTATATTTTGTAAATTACTTTTTATTGGAGTATGTTTGATTGACAATGTTGTGTTAGTTTCTACTGTATGGCAAACCGAGTCAGTTAGACATATACACATATTCACTTTTTTAAAGATTCTATTCTCATATAGATCATTACAGAGTAATGAATAGTGTTTAGTGTGCACAGAGGAGCATCTCCTGGGAAGCATGAAGTTATTGAACTCACTGGGCGGCATGTGGATCTCATTCCACTACTGTTTTATTGTTTTGGGGGCCTATCCCATGTTTCTGTTGCATGCTTTTTTTGCTAAGCAAGCCTCCTTGGTTTTATGATTAAGCAAATTATTACTGAGTGATCATTAGCATACAGCGGTCTCCCATACTTTTTCCTTTACTTGTGATCCCTTGGTGATGTTAGTCACTCCGTCGTGTCTGACTATTTACAACCCTATGGACTGTAGCCAGCCGGGCTCCTCTGTCCATGGAATTCTCCAGGCAAGAATACTGGGGTGGGTTGCCATCCCCTTCTCCAGGGGATCTTGCCAACCCAGGGATCAAATGTGCATCTCTTGCATTGCAGGCAGATTCTTTATTGTTTGAGCCACCAGGGAATAGGATTAATTATTTAATCACCTACTTTGTGCCTTTACTGTCTCTATCAGAGTGCCTATAAGGAATAATTTGAAAAAAGTTTAAAAGAAAGCAATCTCAAAAACATACGTCTCAAAGAAAAACAGGTTCCAAGGAAAATTTTAAAAGGTATGTCAAAGAAAGATATGTAAAGAGTCAGAAGAATGAAAATTAAAGCAGGAAATTAAAAAAATAGAGATAAAAAGTGGTTAAAATAGAAGCCAGAAAAAGGAGTTCCAACACACATGAAATTGGAGTTCTTGAGGAAGAAAAGCAAGCAAATAAATAAAAAATATTTAAGAATTAATATTCAAAACTGTAATCCAATAAAATTTGTTTTAGAAATAAAATATTGAAAGAGTTTATCTAAGAAAATTGACTTTGTAAAAATAAACTCTAACACTTTCCTTAGTAAAGCTCAGTATTTAAGAATAAATAATAAAGGATTTCCAGGACCTTAAGGCAGAAAGATCAAACTCTTCATAAAGGTAAAGAGAAATCAGGCTGGCATTAGATTTCTCAAGAACTAAATGTAAGGCAAGGGAATAGTAGAGCAGCATTTTCAAAATACACAAAGAAAAAGAGCATGAGCCAAGAATGTAATCCCAGCGAAGCTGTGTTTTAAATACTGAGGCTATAGAAAGGCAGTTTTAAATATTCAGTAAGTCAGGGAATACTAAACACATCAGCCTTTTCCAAAGATTTGAATATATGACGCATTTCATTCTAGCAAGAAATAACTGGAGCAACTTCAGTAAAAAGACTAATGGAAATGATTTAATATATGTAGATGTAGAAATATGACTAAGTGATGTTGGTGACATGGGTGGGAGACACCCAGATAAATATATGTTCTGAAATAGTGGAATGAATGAAAGTAAAACAGGAGGAAAAAGGAAAAAAAAGAAGGAGTAGAATAAGATCATTGATCATTTTAAGGCTAGTGTCAAAGCAGAGTAATTAAAATTAAAAAATCAGATAGTAATAGATTAAGTTTGAAAATGGGAGATTAAAGATAATTAAAGGATTTAAATACAAATATTGCCACTAGAATGAAAAGAAAGCTTCCTAAATACAAAATGGCATTTTGAAATATAAAAGATGATATGCCACTTAGAGAAACATAGCAAATATTACATAGTACACACAGTAATGGTCCCATAAAATACTTTGACTGTGTGGATCACAACAAACTGTGGAAAATTCTTAGAGAGATAAGAAGTCCAGACTATCTTACCTGCCTCCTGAGAAATCTGTATGCAGGTCAAGAAGCAAAGTTAGAACCGGACATGGAACAATGAACTGGTTCAAAACTGGGAAAGGAGTACGTCAGAGCTGTGTATTGTCACCCTGTTTATTTAACTTATAGGCAGAATATAACATTTGAAATGCTAGGCTGGATGAATCCCATGTTGGAATCAAGATTGCCAGAGTAAATATCATCAGCCTCAGATATGTAGATGATACCATTCTAATGGCAGAAAGCAAAGAGGAGCTAAAGATCCTCTTGATGAAGGTGAAAGAGGAGAGTAAAAAAGCTGGCTTAAAACTCACCATTCAAAAAACTAAGATCATGGCATCCAGTCCCATCACCTCATGGCAAACAGATGGAGAAACAATGGAAACAGTGACAGATTGTATTTTCTTGGGCTCCAAAATCACTGTGGACAGTGACTACAGGAACAAAATTAAAAGACACTTGCTTCTTGGAAGAAAAGCTCTGACAACCTAGACAGCATATTAAAAAACAGAGACACCACTTTGCCAGCCAAGATCTGTATAGCCAAATCTATGGTTTTTCCTGTAGCCATATACAGATGTGAGAGTTGAACCATAAAGAAGTTCAGTTCAGTTCAGTTCAGTCGCTCAGTCATGTCCGACTCTTTCAGACCCCATGGACTGTAGCACGCCAGGCCTCCCTGTCCATCACCAACTCCCAGATTTTACCCAAACTTATCTCCATTGAATCAGTGATGCCATTCAACTGTCTCATCCTCTGTCGTCCCCTTCTCTTCCTGCCCCAAATCCCTCCCAGCATCAGGGTCTTTTCAAATGAGTCAGCTCTTCACATCAGGGGGCCAAATATTGGAGTTTCAGCTTCAACATCAGTCCTTCCAATGAATATTCAGGACTGTTCTCCTTTAGGATGGACTGGTTTGATCTCCTTGCAGTCCAAGGGACTCTCAAGAATCTTCTCCAACACCACAGTTCAAAAGCATCAATTTTTCAGTGCTCAGCTTTCTTTACAGTCCAACTCTCACATTCTTACATGACTACTGGAAAAACCATAGCCTTGACTAGATGGACCTTTGTTGGCGAAGTAATGTCTCTGCTTTTTAATATGCTGTCTAGGTTGGCCATAACTTTTCTTCCAAGGAGCAAGTGTCTTCTTATTTCATGGCTGCAGTCACCATCTGCAGTGATTTTGGAGCCCAAAAAAATAAAGTCTGCCACTGTTTCCACATCTATTTGCCATGAAGTGATGGGACCAGATGCCATGATCTTTGTTTTCTGAATGTTGAGCTTTAAGCCAACTTTTTCACTCTCTTCTTTCACTTTCATCAAGAGACTCTTTGGTTCTTCTTCACTCTCTGCCATAAGGGTGGTGTCATCTGCATATCTGAGATTATTGATATTTTTCCCGGCAATCTTGATTCCAGCTTGTGCTTCCTCCAGCCCAGCGTTTCTCATGATGTACTCTACATATAAGTTAAATAAGCAGAGTGATAATATGCAGCCTTGATGTCCTCCTTTTCCTATTTGGAACCAGTCTGTTGTTCCATGTCCAGTTCTAACTGTTGCTTCCTGACCTGAATACAGATTTCTCAAGAGGCAGGTCAGGTGGTCTGGTATTCCCATCTCTTTCAGAATTTTCCACAGTTTGTTGTGATCCACACAGTCAAAGGCTTTGGTATAGTCAGTAAAGCAGAAATATGTGTTTTTCTGGAACTCTTGCTGTTTCGATGATCCAGTGGATGTTGGCATTTGACCTCTGGTTCCTCTGCCTTTTCTAAAACCAGCTTGAACATCTGGAAGTTCATATCACTAAAAGAGTGACAAACTTCCATGAAGTACCTCTTCCTCACTAGGAAGGCCTGAAAGCAGGATCCTTAGCAACTTTGCTTATCTATGCATTTATTGTTTAGTAGAGAATGGAATATTCTTGCTTTTTCATAAGGCAGTTATATGACTTTGATGAGAAAAATCTTATTCTCTTTGTCTCCTTTCCTGTGCCTTAATTTCCCATTGTCAACCTCTTGACATGAGTTTTAATTTCCCTGTCTCTGCTTCATAGGAGTGCTGTGAAAATTAAATGAAATAACCAAGGAAGGGTTTCCCACAGTGCCTGACATACACTGAGGGCTTAATGAATGCTAACTACAGAAATGATGATTATTAGAGACCATCTTTTCCCAAGTAGGTGCAGAGAGTAGCATTCTTTAAGCCTTTCCAGCACCTCTTCACAACTTACATTTCAGGCTCATATAACTGGTGCCTCCCTGAGGCAGTGGGCTTCCTGACTTCCATTGATTTCCCTCAAAACCCAGCAGAGGAAGTGCCTCTTTGTTGTTTTTCATCTCAAGGCTGATTCAAATTGGGGTTAAACCATTTCATATCAATAAGTGACAACAGAAAAATCAGTCTGGCTCAGGAGACATGATCTGTGGTTGATTCTAGGTTCAAAGAAAATATTTTGATGGTTTTACTACTTTATAAAACTGTATAGCTTAAGATGTATTATTGCAATAAACACTTTCCAATCAGTCTAGGGAAACTGTGAATAAATCATGCTTGGTCTTCCCATTTCTCCCCTCTTGTTCTTATTACTTCTCCCATCTTTCTACCTATTCTGCATTTTTTCACCCCTACTTTTAGCTTCTTCTAACCCTCCCTTCTAAAGAACTAGCTAATAAAATTTTAGATTTGTTAATCATTTCACTTGTGTTTCAATTCACAGATATTTGCAATACAAAATGAAAAAGAAAGTTCTTCAGGTCTGGACTCCAAGACAACTCCATTAACATAGTTGGCTTACATGTAATTCTCATTTTCCTCCAGAAAACTAAACAGTGTCTGGGAATTTTGCTACAGATATATGAATAATTTGCCATATTTTACCATGTGTCTCAATCACATTAGGAAAGATAATTGAATAAACTATATGGCCTCAAGCAATTTTCTGAACTTAACTTCTTCAAGCTTTCATTTTAATTGTGTGTTGGAGAAGGAAATGGAAAGCCACTCCAGTATTCTTCCCTGGATAATTCCATGGACCGAAGAGCCTGGAGTGATACAGTCCATGGTTTCGCAAAGAGTTGACACGACTTAGAAACTAAACTGCCACCACTCACATTCAGCTTTCTCTAACAGGGTGATCCTTAAAGATTCATCATCTCTAGATAGCTATTTGGTGATCTGCACAGCAGGTAGACGTAAGACTTCTTAACCCAAAATGTTTTTTCAAACATCTGTGTACGTGTGTTTGTGTGTGTATGAGAGACTGGGAGAGAGAGAGAGGAGGAGAAGGCGGTGCTGTTTGCTTGGAGTTTCTCTTACTGGTGAAGAATCTTGCCTCTCATGGCCAGGCTATTGCCAGAAAATTTCTCTAACTCAATTCTAATTCCTTAGGATATAGAAAATGTGAAAGAAAATAGCATCCTAAGACTCTCTCTAGGAAAAATAAAAACTGAATAGAACACAAAACAAAAACAATAACAGAAATAGGAAATACTTGAAGGTGATTTTCAACTGAGTCCTAGAATTTTCTAGAATGGATTCAAGCTTCAAATATGATTCTTTGGAAGACACAGCAGATTGATATGAAAGGGAGAATAACATTTTTTTTCTTTTGTGGCAGGGAGAAGACTGATATTCAGAGTTGTTTCTGAATATGCAAAGTAAATAAAAGATTTCAGAATGATAGGAATTCTGTATGTATTCTCTAGTGAAGATGGAGAGGGCAAGGCATTTCTAACACAGAAATTCATAAGATAGGTAAACCTCTTGAAAGAGGTATTCAAAATTAAATAGATTAGTATTAAGTCCTCATTGTGGACATGCATATAAATATAAAGAGGAATAGAATATATTATGAAAAAAATAACACTGAGTCCAGCTGTGACACTTGTACACTTTAGAATTAAAGAACTGGGATTTTATATTTTCCAACCAAGTTTCCCATTAGATAAATATATCTCAGTAATGAGATTTATATTCTTCTATTAACTCTTGAAAGCCCCACAATCAATTTACTTCAAACATCAAATATTTGAGAAAATAAATGAAAGAAAAGAGAGTGAAGTTTTAACCACTTTAAAGACACTAAAGGTGACTTTAGCTTTCTTTTGTCATGGAAAACACACAGGTCCTGTCTTTTATTTGTTGGTGGCATTAAATCAGGGAAGGTGTTGGCAACATCCAACAGTTGATGGTGCAGTCTGCCTACTGACACCACACAGAGCAGAAGAGCAATTGACCTCCAGAACCATCGGTTCTGCTCAGCACATGGACACAATGGGCACCCCAGACATTTCAGTCCTCTGTTCAGGACCTAAGAAAACCAAATTGAGTTTTAAATCAATGTATTACTCGCTGATATGGAACACAGATTTGCTTCTATTCTTTTAACACTTTCAGAAAGAAAGTGGATTATTGATCTTTTTGGAATTCCTCAAAGTGTAGCTGTAGTCACCCTGATATTTGGAATGTGCTGCTAGGTACATAATACACTGACTCTCAGAACCAGTAAGATTGGATTGTGGACTGTGCTATTCAGAAGTCTTTTATGTTGGGCTTACTGACAAATGCACCATGATGGCTCTTGTGTCACCATCTCTGGGTTAATAAATAAAGCATTATCCTTTATGACTTTCTCATTCTTTCCTCTTTTTCAACTGAATAATAAAATATTTAGATTCTTTGAATTAAACAATGTAGAGAATCACTCCACCTGAAATATATGAACCATTCAGTTTACACAAATATTATTTAAAAGTGCAAATTTATTACTCAATAATGCAAATAGCAAGCCTGAATAACTAATAAATGTAAATACAGTTATTTTTCTGGAGCATGGATTGATTTTTTGTTCATTACTCCTGGTTAACTATTCCTTTACATAAATTTTTTATTTTTACCCTGATCCTAAAAAGAATTGTAGAAAATATGGAACATGCTAAAAAAAAGTTTAGAGCAATATAATGGAAATGACCTATAATCTAAACAATCAGAAAGAGCAAATACCGATCCTCCATTAAAAGAGTGAAAATCAGGTTGGCTGGAGGAAGAAACACAGCAGCTCATTAATCAGGCCCCAGGACAGATGTAGATAAAGCCAGCTGCAAAGTTAGCAGGAAACAGAATTTCTCCTGGGTCAGGCAGCAGCTGTGAAATGCCATGATGTCCCCTCTTGGGGTCTTTCTGATTGACTCGTATTTTCCTGCCAGTAAGGGCCCCAGACCTCCTTTCTTTCCCATAATTGCTGGAACACAATTGCTAAAGTGCTCTCATCTCTTGGCACCCAATTCTTAATTAGTCCCACTTCTACTGCTGCCTCAGAAATAGTAATCAGCAAAAGGTACAAACTTCCAGTTATCAGATAAATAAGCCCTGTACATGTTGTAATGTACAGCATGGTGAATGCATGCATGCTTAGTCTCTCAGTTATGTCTGACACTTTATGACCCCATGGACTGTAGCCCTCCAGGCTCCTCTGTCTGTGGGATTTTCCAGGCAAGAATATTGGGGTGGGTTGCCACTTCCTACTTTGGGGGGGTCTTCTGCATTGACCTACCCACTCTTTTTTTTTTCTTTAGTCATTTCTCAATATATATGCATATCAAATCATTATGTTGTACATCTAAAACTAACCAAATGTTATATATCAATTTTGTCCGCAAAACATGCTAGAAAATTTTAAAAATTACCTGATATGATTGAAATTGCTATCATATTTAAGATGGGACATTATGCAATTGCTGCTCTTTGTGTTGAACAAATTTAAGTCTCCTCCAGTACTAAAGCATGCAGGGAGCACTTAATCAATGCTGGGCTTAATGAGTGAAAAAAAAAAAAAAAAGAAACGACACAGGAAAGGATCCTGCCCCCTTTATGGACCTGTCAGGAGAACTCAGACTTTACAGTAAACACCTCCTTCTTCCCTTTGTCTTGGTTAATGCTGAGCTTCTCTGGGAGTGTCCCCTCACTGTATTAGGTTAATAAATGTACTTTTGCATTTTTTTCCTAAGCAGTGGCTTTCAAACTGATTTTTTTAATTTATTTTTTTATTGAAGGATAATTGTTTTATAGAATTTTGTTGTTTTCTGTCAAACCTCAACACAAATCAGCCATAGGTATACATATATTCCCTTTCTTTTGAACCTCCCTCCTATCTCCCTCCCATCCCACCTCTCTAGGTTGAAGCAGAGCCTCTGAGTTTCCTGAGGCCTACAGCGAATTCCCATTAGCTATCTATTTTACATATGGTAATGTAAGTTTCCATGTTACTCTTTCCATACATCTCACCCTCTCTTTCCCTCTCCCCATGTCCATAAGTCTATTCTCTTTGTCTGTTTCTCTCTGGCTGCCCTGTACATAAATTCTTCACAATGATTTTTCTAGATTCCATATGTGTGCATTAGAATATGATATTTATCTTTCTCTTTGTGACTCACTTCACTCTGTGTAATAGGTTCTAGGTTCATCCACCTCATCAGAACTGGCTCAAATGTGTTCCTTTTTATGGCTGAGTAACATTGCATTATGTATATGTGCCACAATTTCTTATCCGTTCATCTACTGATGGGCATCTAGGTTGCTTCCATGTTCTAGCTATTGTACATAGTGCTGCAGTGAACAATGGGATGCATGTGTCTTTTTCAACCCTGGTTTCCTCAGGGTATATGCCTAGGAGTGGGATTGCTGGGTCACATGGTGGCACAGGAATGGCGGCTGCATGATGCAGGAACAGCCAAGAGGAGCTACCCCACGTCCAAGGTCCAAGGTCAGGAGTCGTGGCCGTGAGGAGATACCCCAGGTGGAGATACACCATGTGCCCACATCCAAGGTCAGGAGCTGCGGCTGTGAGGAGATACCCCACGTCCAAGGTAAGGAGCAGCGGCTGCGCTTTCCTGGAACAGCCATGAAGAGATACCCCACGTCCAAGGTAAGAGAAACCCAAGTAAGATGGTAGACACTGAGAGAGGGGATCAGAGGGCAGACAGACTGAAACTACAATCACAGACAACTAGCCAATCTGATCGCATGGACCACAGCCTTGTCTAACTCAATGAAACTAAGCCATGCCGTGTGGGGCCACCCAGGACGGACGGGTCGTGGTGGAGAGGTCTGACAGAAAGTGTTCAACTGTAGAAGGGAATGGCAAACCATTTCAGTATTCTTGCCTTGAGAACCCCATGAACAGTATGAAAAGGCAAAAAGAACACTGAAAGATGACCTCCCCAGGCCAGTGGGTGCCCATATGCTACTGGAGAAGAGTGGAGAAATAACTAGAGAAAGAATGAAGGGATGGAGCCAAAGTAAAAACAACAGGCAGTTGTGGATGTGACTGGTAATAGAAGCAAGGTCCGATGCCATAAAGAGCAATATTGCATAGGAACCTGGAATGTTAGGTCCGTGAATCAAGGCAAATTGGACGTGGTCAAACAGGAGATGGCAAGACTGAACGTCGACATTCTAGGAATCAGCGAACTAAAATGGACTGGAATGGGTGAATTTAACTCAGATGACCATTATATATCTACTGTGGGCAAGAATCCCTCAGAAAAAATGGAGTAGCCATTATAGTCAACAAAAGAGTCCGAAATGCAGTACTTGGATGCAATCTCAAAAACAACAGAATGATCTCTGTTAGTTTCCAAGGCAAACCAATCAATATCATGGTAATCCAAGTCTATGCCCCGACAATGCTGAAGATGATGAAGTTGAATGGTTCTATGAAGACCTACAAGACCTTTTAGAACTAACACCCAAAAGAGATGTCCTTTTCATTATAAGGGACTGGAATGCAAAAGTAGGAAGTCAGGAAACACCTGGACTAACAGGCAGATTTGGCCTTGGAGTACAGAATGAAGCAGGGCAAAGGCTAAGAGAGTTTTGGCAAGAGAACACACTGGTCATAGCAAACACCCTCTTCCAACAACACAAGAGAAGACTCTACACATGGACATCACCAGATGCCAACACCGAAATCAGATTGATAATATTCTTTGCAGCCAAAGATGGAGAAGCTCTATACAGTCAGCAAAAACAAGACCAGGAGCTGACTGTGGCTCAGATCATGAACTCCATATTGCCAAATTCAGACTTAAATTGAAGAAAGTAGGGAAAACCACTAGACCATTCAGGTATGACCTAAATCAAATCCCTTATGACTATACAGTGGAAGTGAGAAATAGATTTAAGGGACTAGATCTGATAGACAGAGTGTCTGATGAACTATGGATGGAGATTCATGGCATTGTACAAGAGACAGGGATCAAGACCATCCCCAAGAAAAGAAATGCAAAAAAGCAAAATGGCTGTCTGAGGAGGCCTTACAAATAGTTGTGAAAAGAACAGAAGCGAAAAGCAAAGGAGAAAATGAAAGACATACTCATTTGAATGCAGAGTTCCCAAGAATAGCAAGGAGAGATAAGAAAGCCTTCCTCAGTGATCAATGCAAAGAAATAGAGGAAAACAACAGAATGGGAAAGACTAGAGATCTCTTCAAGAAAATTAGAGAAACCAAGGGAACATTTCATGCAAAGATGGGATCAATAAAGGACAGAAATGGTAGGGAACTAACAGTAGCAGAAAACATTAAGAAGAGGTGGCAAGAATACACAAAAGAACTCTACAAAAAACATCTTCACAACCCAGATAACCACGATGGTGTGATGACTCACCTAGAGCCAGACATCCTGGAATGTGAAGTCAAGTGGGCCTTAGGAAGCTTCACTATGAACAAAGCTAGTGGAGGTGATGGAATTCCAGTTGAGCTATTTCAAATCCTAAAAGATGATGCTGTGAAAGTGCTGCAGTCAATATGTTAGCAAGTTTGGAAAACTCAACAGTGGCCGCAGGACTGGAAAAGGTCACTTTTCATTCCAATCCCTAAGAAAGGCGATGCCAAAGAATGCTCAAAAACTGCACAATTGCACTCATCTCACATGCTAGTAAAGTAATGCTCAAAATTCTCCAAGCCAGGCTTCAGCAATATGTGAACCATGAACTTCCAGATCTTCAAGCTGGTTTTAGGAAAGGTACAGGAACCAAAGATCAAATTGCCAACATTGAAAAAGCAAGAGAGTTCCAGAAAAATATCTATTTCTGCTTTACTGATTATGCCAAAGCCTTTGACTATGTGGATCACAATAAACTGTGGAAAATTCTGAAAGAGATGGGAATACCAGACCACCTGACCTGCCTCTTGAGAAATCTGTATGCAGGTCAGGAAACAACAGCTAGAACTGGACATGGAACAGCAGACTGGTTCCAAATAGGAAAAGGAGTACGTCAAGGCTGCATATTGTCACTCTGCTTATTTAACTTATATGCAGAGTACATCATGAGAAACGCTGGGCTGGAGGAAGCACAAGCTGGAATCAAGATTGCTGGGAGAAATATCAATAACCTCAGATATGCAGATGACACCACCCTCATGGCAGAAAGTGAAGAAGAATTAAAGAGCCTCTTGATGAAAGTGAAAGAGGAGAGTCAAAAAATTGGCTTAAAGCTCAACATTCAGAAAACAAAGATCATGGCATCCGGTCCCATCACTTTATGGCAAATAGATGCAGAAACAGTGGAAACAGTGGCAGACTTTATTTTTGGGGGGCTCCAAAATCACTGCAGATGGTGATTGCAGCCATGAAATTAAAAGATGCTTGCTCCTTGGAAGAAAAGTTATAACCAACCCCCTAGATGGCAAATTAAAAAGCAGAGACATTACTTTGTCGTCAGAGGTCCGTCTAGTCAAAGCTTTAGTTTTTCCAGTAGTCATGTATGGATGTGAGAGTTGGACTGTAAAGAAAGCTGAGGGCCAAAGAATTGATGCTTTTGGAGAAGATTCTTGAGATTCCCTTGGACTACAAGGAGATACAGCCAGTCCATCCTAAAGGAGATCAGTCCTGAGTGTTCATTGGAAGGACTGATGTTGAAGCAGAAACTCCAATACTTTGGCCACCTGATGTGAAGAGCTGACTAATTGGAAAAGACCCTGATGCTGGGAAAGACTGAGGGCAGGAGGAGAAGGGGACGACAGAGGATGAGATGGTTGGATGGCATCACCGACTCAATGGACACGAGTTTGGGTGAACCCCAGAAGTTGGTGATGGACAGGGAGGCCTGGCATGCTGTGGTCTATGAGGTCGCAAAGAGGTGGACACGACTGAGCGACTGAACTTAACGGTGTTTTTATTCCTAGTTTTTAATGAATCTCCATACCATCTTACATAGTGGCTGTATCAATTTACATTTCCACCAACAGTGTAAGAACGTTCCCTTTTCTCCACACCCTTTCCAGTATTTCTTGTTTGTAGACTTTTTGACAATGGCCATTCTGACCTGTATGAGGTGATATCTCATTGAAATTTTGATTTGCATTTCTGTAATAATGAGCAATGTTGAACATCTTTTCATGTGTTCATAGCCATCTACATGTCCCCTTTAGAGAAATGTCTGTTTAGATCTTTTTCCCACGTTTTGATTTGGTTATTTGTTTTCCTGGTATTGAGTTGCATGAGCTCTTTGTATATTTTGGAAATTAATCCTTTGTCAGTTGTTTCAGTTGCTTTTATTTCTGCATTCCAAGGGTTGTCTTTTCACCTTGCTTATAGTTTCCTTTGCTGTGCAGAAGCTTTTAAGTTTAATCAGGTCTCACTTGCTCACTTTTGATTTTATTTCGTTACTCTAGAAGGTGGGTCATAGAGGATCTTGCTTTGATTTATGTCATCGAGTGTTCTGCCTGTGTTTTCCTCTAAGAGTTTTATAGTTTCTGGTCTTACATTTAGGTCTTTAATCCATTTTGAGCTTATCTTTGTGTATGGTGTTAGGAGTGTTCTAATTTCATTCTTTTACATGTAGCTGTCCAGTTTTCCCAGCACCATTTATTGGAGAGGCTGTATTTGCCCCATTGTATATTCTTGCCTCCTTTGTAATAAATAAGGTACCCATAGGTGTTTGGGCTTATTTCTGGGCTATGTATCTTGTTCCATTGGTCTATATTTCTGTTTTTATGCCAGTACCATACTGTCTTGAAGACTGTAGCTTTGTAGTATAATCTGAAGTCAGGAAGGTTGATTCCACCAGCTTCATTCTTCTTTCCCAAGACTACTTTGGCTATTCAGGGTCTTTTGTGTTTCCATATGAATTGTGATTTTTTTTGTTCTAGTTCTGTGAAAAATGCCACTGGTAATTTGATAGGGATCCCATTGAATCTGTATGTTGCGTTTGGTAGTGTAGTCATTTTCACAATATTGATTCTTCCTTCCCAGGAACATGGACTATCTCTCCATCTTTTTATATCATCTTTGATTTCTTTCATCAGTGTCTCATAATTTTCTGTGTACAGTTCTTTTTCTCCTTAGGTAAGTTTATTCCTAGATATTTAATTCTTTTTGTTACAATGGTGAATGAGATTGATTCCTTAGTTTCTGATTTTTCATTGTTAGTATATAGAAATGCAAGTGATTTCTGTGTATTAATGCTATATCCTGCAACTTTTCTAAATTCACTGATTAGTTCTAGTAATTTTTTGATACAATCTTTAGGGTTTTCTATGTACAGTATCATGTCATCTGCAAACAGTGAGAGCTTTACTTCTTCTTTTCCGATCTGAATTCCTTTCATTTCTTTTTCTTTTCTGATTGCTGTAGCTAGGACTTCCAGAACTATGTTGAATAATAGTGGTGAAAGTGGACACCCTTGTCTTGTTCCTGATCTTAGGGGGAACGCTTTCAGTTTCTCACCATTGAGAATAATGTTTGCTGTAGGCTCATCATATATGGCCTTTACTATGTTGAGGTAGGTTTCTTCTATGCCCATTTATTGAAGAGTTTTAATCATAAATGAGTGCTGAATTTTGTCAAAGGCTTTTCCTGCATCTATTGAGATTACCATATGGTTTTTATCTTTCAGTTAGTTAATATGGTTCATCACATTGATTGATTTGTGTATAATGAAGAATCCTTGCATTCTTGGAATAAACCGAACTTAATTATGGTGTATGAGCTTTTTGATGTGTTGCTGAATTCTGTTTGCTAAAAGTGTGTTGAGGATTTTTGCATCTATGTGCATCATATTGGCCTGTAGTTTTCTTTTTTTGTGTTGTCTTTGTCTGGTTTTGATATCAGGGTGATGGCCTTGACAAATGAATTGGAAGTGTACCTTCCTCTGCAATTTTTTGAAAGAGTTTTAGAAGGATAGGCATTAGCTCTTTTCTAAATATTTGATAGAATTCTCCTATGAAGCCATCTGGTCCTGGGCTTTTGTTTTTTGGGAGATTTTTTATCACAGCTTCACTTTCAGTGCTTGTAATTGGGTTATTAAAAATTTCTATTTCTTCCTGGTTTAGTCTTGGAAGACTGAACTCTTTTAAGAATCTGTCCATTTCATCCAGGTTATCCATTTTATTGCCATATAGTTGTTCATAATAGTCTCTTGTAATCCTTTGTATTTCTGCATTCTGTTGTAACCTCTCCATTTTCATTTCTAATATTGTTGATTTGATTCTTCTCTCTTTTTTCTTGATAAGTCTGGCTAAAGGTTGGTCAATTTTGTTTATCTTCTCAAAGAACCAGCTTTTAGTTTTATTAATCTTTACTATTATTTCTTTCATTTCTTTTTCATTTATTTCTACTCGGATCTTTATGATTTCTTTCCTTCTACTAATTTTTTGTTGTTGTTGTTTATGTTTTTCCAGTTTTTTAGGTGTAAAGTTAGGCTGTCTACTCAATGTTTTTCTTGCTTCTTGAGGTAGGATTGTATTGCTCTAAACTTCCCCCTTAGAACTACTTTTGTTGCATCCCATATGTTTTGAGTTGTCGTGTTTTCATTGTCATTTGTTTCTAGAAATTTTTTGATTTCCCTTTTGATTTCTTCAGTAATCTGTTGGTTATTTAGAAATGTGTTGTTTAATCTCCATGTGTTTGTGTTTCTTACAGTTTATTTCTTGTAATAGATATCTAGTCTCATAGTGCTGTGGTCAGAGAAGACGCTTGCTATGATTTCAATTTTCTTTAATTTACTGAGGTTTGATTTGTGACCCAAGAGGTGGTCTATCCTGGAGAATGTTCCATGTGCACTTGAGAACAAGTTGTATTTTTCTGCATTTGGATGGTGTCCTGAAGATATCAATGAGATCCATCTCATCTAATGTATCTTTTAAGACTTGTGTTTCCTTATTGATTTTCTATTTTGATGATCTGTCCATTGGTGTGAGTGGTGTGTTAAAGTCACCTATGATTATTGTGTTACTGTCAATTTCCCCTTTTATGTATGTTAGTGTTTGTCTTATGTATTGAGGTGCTCCTATGTTGGATGCATAGATATTTACAATTTTTATGTCTTCCACTTGGATTGATCCCTTGATCATTATGCAGTGTCCTTCCTTATCTCTTGTAATCTTCTTTATTTAAGGTGTATTTTGTCTGATATAAGGATTGCTACTCCAGCTTTCTTTTGCTTCCCATTTGCATGGAATATATTTTTCCATCCTCTCACTTTCAATCTATATGTGTCTTTAGGTCTAAAGTGGGTTTCTTGTAAACAGCATATATATGGGTGTTGTTTTTGTATCCATTCAGCCAGTCTGTGCTTTTGGTTGGAGCATTTAATCCATTTACAGTTAAAATAATTATTGGTATATATGTTCCTATTGTTTCTGGTTGATTTTGTAGATCTTTTTCCTTCTTTTGTATTTCTTGACTCTATAACTCCATTTAACATTTGTTTTAAAGCTGGTTTGGTGGTACTGAATTCTCTTAACTTTTTCTTGTCTGAAAAGCTTTTGATTTCTACATTAATTTTGAATGAGATCCTTACTGGGCACAGTAATCTTGGTTGTAGATTTTTCCCTTTCAGTACTTTAAATATATCCTACCATTCCTTTCTGGCCTGTCGAGTTTCTGCTGAGAGATCAGCTGTTAAGTGTATGGGATTTCCCTTGTATATTACTTGTTGCTTCTCTCTTGCTGCTTTTAATATTCTTTCTTTGTGTTTAGTCTTTGTTAGCTTAATTAGTATGTGTCTTGGCATGTTTCCCCTTGGGTTTATCCTGTATGGGACTCTTTGTGCCTCTTGGACTTGATTGACTATTTCCTTTTCCATGTTGGGGAAATTTTCAACTATAATCACTTCAAGAACTTTCTCATACCCTTTCTTTTTCTCTTCTTCTTCTGGGACCCCTATTATTTGAATATTGTTGCATTTGATAATGTCCCAGAGGTCTCTGAGACTATCTTTAGTTCTTTTCATTCTTTTTACTTTATTCTGCTCTTCAGAAGTCATTTACACCATTTTATCTTCCAGCTCACCAATGCTTTCTTCTGCTTCAGGTATTCTGCTATTGATTCCTTGTAGAGTATTTTTAGTTTCAGTAATTGTGTTGTTTGTCTCTACATGTTCATTGTTTAATTCTTCTAGGTCTTTGTTAATTGATTCTTTCATCTTCTCCATTTTGCTTTCAAGGTTTTTTTTTTATCATCTTTACTATCATTATTCTGAATTATTTCTCAGGTAGTTTGCCCGTTTCCTTTTCATTTATTTGGACTTCTGTGTTTCTAGTTTGTTCCTTCATTTGTGTAGCATTTCTCTGCCTTTTCATTATTTTTTTAAAAAATTATTGTGTTTGAGGTCTCTTTTTCCCAGGCTTCAAGGTTGAATTCTTTCTTCCTTTTGGTTTCTGCCCTCTAAGTTTGGTCCAGTGGTTTGTGTAAGCTTCTTATAGGGTGAGATTTGTGCTGAGTTTTTGTTTTTTGTTTGTTTGTTTTTCCTCTGATGGGCAAGGCTGAGTGAGGTGGTAATCCTGTCTGCTGATGATTGTGTTTGTATTTTTGTTTTGTTTGTTATTTAGATGAGGCATCCTGCCCAGGGTGCTATTGGTGGTTGGATGATGCTGGGTCTTATATTCAAGTGGTTTCCTTTGTGTGAGTTCTATTTGATGCTCCCTAGGGTTAGTTCTCCGGTAGTCTTGAAGTCTTGAAGTCAGTGCTCCCACTCCAAAGGCTCAGGGCTTGATCTCTGGTCAGGAAGAAAGATTCCACAAGTGTTTTGTTATGGCATTAGGTGAGAGTAAAACAAATATCCAAAAACGAGAAATCAAAGATGAACTCCAGACAAATGGCAGTTACAAAATCAGGCAAATAATGACTAAAATAATGAAATATACACATATACATATACACCCATGAGCAAAGTGAAAATAGTCCAACAAAAATAAAGTACAATAGATTGATCTGGGAAACAAAGGAAATAAAAAAATTGTATTTACCAGTTAAGAAAATTAACAAAGCACAAACTGGAAAACAAAACTAAAGCAAGGTGCCAAGTGGGGAATAAAGCAATGAAAATTAAACTAACAAATATGTTGAGAGGAAAGAAAGAAAGAAAATAAAGACTAGACATGCAAAATTAAATAGAGGTAGATGAAGAAGATTTATGTATATTAAAGATCAACTTCAAGGAGAAAAGAACAGTAGGAAAGGCAAACAAAGGAAGAAACCTAGAAAAAATATAATAGGTTTAAGAAAATTAAAAATTAAAATTATAAAATAGAGGGGAAAAAAAATGGAAGAAGAAAGAGAAAAGGAAAAAAAGGAAAAATCCACATAACTGCAAAGGCCCAACGTAGAGGCAGGATTTTATAACAACAATAAAAAGCGTGACTGAATATACACATATACATATACACTCATAAGCAAAATTAAAACAGTCCAACAAAAATAAAGTACAACAGATTGACCTGGTGAACAAAGGGAACCAAAAATTATGTCTACCAGAACAAAACTAACTAAAGCACAAACTGCGAAACAAAACTAAAGCAAGGTGCCAATTGGGGTATTAAGCAACGAAAATAAAACTAACAAATATGTTGAGGCTACAGGAAAGAAAGAAAAGAAAGTAAGAATAGATATGCAAAGTTAAATAGAAGTAGATAAAGAAGATTTATATATATTAAAGATTAACTGCAAGGGAAAAAGAAGAGTAGGAAAAGCAAACAAAGGAATAAATGTAGAAAAAATAATAATAGGTTTAAAAAGTTAAAAATTAAGATTAAAAAAAGAGGGGAAAAAAAAAAAACCCAAAAAACTCCCCAAACTGCAAAAGTCCAATTTAGAGGCAGAGGTTTATAACAACAATAAAAAATGTGACTGAGGGAAAAAAAAAGCTGAAAAGTTTAGTTAGATTTCGTAGTGCCAATAAAATCAACTACAACAGGGGTGGGGGTAAAAGGAAAAAAAAAAAAAAAAACAGAAAGAAAGAAAAAAAATCCAGAAGAATCTACAGAACACGTCAAAACATAAGAATAATAAATGTTTTTTTGAGTCACTACTGTCAGAGCCCTTTCCCTCCCTGGGAGTCACAGTCCACGTCACCTCCCTAGGATGCCCTCTAACACTGTGGATCTCTGGACCTGCTGTGAGGGCAGCTCAGATTCCTATCTGCTCCTACTCCTCTGTGTTTTTGCCTCCAATGTCCACAGCTATCAGAACCAGTGCGTTTTCTTTCGTGGGAGCTCTCAATTACCTTTTACGTATTCCACAGACACAGAGTCTGCCTAGTTGATCGTGTGGATTTAATCTTAAGTGGTACAGCCAGTGGGAGGGTTTGGGGTCTTCTTCCTTAGTCACTGCCCCTGGGTTTCAACAGTGATTTTATTTCCACCTCTGGATATGGGCCGTCCACTGCGGTTTGCCCCTGAGGCTGCCCTGGAGGACTTGGGTTTGCCCCAGTGAGGGCCAGGTGTGGAGGTGGTGCAGCTGCTTGGGTCGCAGGGGTTCTGGCAGCACCAGGTCCTCAGGGGAGTTGGCGACTAGGGCAGCAGGAAATACAGTGCTCTAGAAGTGGATGGCAACCAGTATTGGCCATACTGGTTCTCCAGTATTCTTGCTTGGAGAACCCCCTCCCTGATAGAGAAGCCTGGCAGGCCACAGTCCACAGGGTCACAACCAGTCAGACACTACTGAAGCGACTCTGTGCACACAGGCGCAAGAATTTTTTTGCCCGTGGCAGCTCTGTCGCAGTGAGAGTTGACCCTGAAGGTAGCGCAGCTGCTTGGCTTGTGGGGGCCCTGGTGGCATCAAGTGTGCAAGGACATGGACTGCCTCTGCCGCAGGAGTTATGGCCCTATCGCCGTCTTTTTTTGAGTCTCATGTAGCTGGCGATCAGAAGGCCTCTTTGGCCAGTCTTTCTCCGTAGCTCTGCCCTTTCAGGGTCTTAGAGGGCTTCCTTGCCTGGTGTCCTGCTCTGTAGTTAGGGCATCAGGCACTTAAATGAGCATCCTGGGTGGGGTCTTACTCTGTAGTTCAGTGCATCAGGCATTTGATGGGCCAGCCTTTCTATTGTTCAGCTGCCAATGCTGGCGTGTGGGGGGAGGAGCCTATGGGATGGCTCTACCCACTATGCATGACTCAGCAGTGTCGCCTTGCTTCCATGGCTGCCGGACTTTCCTCCACAGGCATTTCCCACCACAGTCTCCTCCCTCACATCCCCTCGATCTGTCTCTCTGTAGTCAACAGCAGCCCCGGCCCTGGGATTACTCCGCAATCCCTAAACTCCAGCTCCCAGCCACTGTGCCATCTAAGGTATGTATGGCTGCAGCAAGGACTGTCTGATTCTCATGCCATTTAGGCTGCCACAGATCAGCTGTTTCCCTCTCAGCCTTAAATGTTTCTCCTGTAACTCAGACAATTGCCCTAGTGTAGGGATTGGGCCCCTGCTTCAGTTCCCCCACCTGCCGAGGGCAGGTCCAGTCCTAGTAACACACCTGTTTTTCCCCCTAGTTCCTTCCTCCTATCAAGTTTTGCGTGGGTCTTTATATCCTTTTCTGCTGGTCAGGTACTCCTGTTCACTCTCAGCTGGTGTTCTGCATGCACCTTTGTGCCTGAAGGTGTATTCCTGATGTATTCATGGAGAGAGACATATTCCACGTCCAACTACTCCTCTGCCATCTTGTTCCTGGTGTTAATTTTTATCTCCTATGTTTTCACCCTCTCTTCCATCCTGATAATTAAATCAGGGACAACACCAGAGTTCAAGTATCCGGAGTTTACATGGAAAGCCACTGCCCTCCTATGCAGCTGGGCTAGCATTGAATCCACCTCTCCCACTTCCTTCTGCAAATGTGATGAGCCTGACCATGCTTGCCCTACGAAGGAGCCTGACTAGGGCCCTAGCCGCTCCAATGCTGGCATCTCAGATACCAGCTGCCAGGATGCTCAAACTGATTTTTAATGACAAAATACAAAGGACTGAAAGCTAACTAGGAATGTAAGGCAAATTCTTAACAAACATCAGCATTACCATGGTTTCCAGATAAAAGGAAATTATACTTGACTTTTTGAAACTACAGCAAAGTAAAACTTTATCACTAAGTTATCAAAAAACAATTGTGAGGAATGTATGTTTTTGAAAATGAAAAATATAGACTCGCCTTGGTTACTATAGTTGACAGAACGGAAGAAAGAGAAGAAAACAGAATGAGGGAGGTTTATCAGGCGATTCGGTGGTAAAGAAACAGCCTACCAATATAGGAGACACAGGAGACACAGTTTCAGCCACTGGATTGGGAAGATCTCCTGGAGAAGGAAATGGCAACGCACTCCAATATTCTTGCCTGGAAAGTCCCATGGACAGAGGAGCCTGGCGGGCTACAGTCCGTGGGGTCACAGAGAGTTGGACAGGATGGAGCAACTGAACATGCACAGGCTTATAAGAAAGGACACCAGAGTGAACCCGCCGCACCCAAACCATGTGAGGACATAGTGAGAATGTGACCACCTGCAAACCAAATAGTCTTCACTGGATATAGAATCTGCCAGGACCCTAATCTTGGACGTCTCAGCTTCTACAACTGTGAGAAGTGTCTGGTGTTAAAGCCACCTTGTCTATGAAGTTTCTTATAGTAGCCCTAACTAACTCAGACACTGACCTTAGGTCATAGATATGCAACTCATTACTATGTGATTCAGGGGCAGTTCATTAATTTTATTATTCTCAGTTTCATAATACATAATATCTCCCTCTCCAGGTTGTTTGTAAAGTAGAGAAATAATGTGTGCAAAGCAGTTAATACAGTCCAATTAACCATTGCATGCTCAGTCGTGTCCAACTGTTTTGAAATCCCATGGGGAGCCTGGAGGGCTACGGTCCCATGGCTTTCCCAGGCAAGAATACTGGAGCAGGTTGCCATTTCCTACTCCAGAGGATCTTCCTGACCCAGGGATCAAACCCCCACGTCTCTTGGGTCTCTTGCATTGGCAGATTCTTTACCACTATGCCACCTAGGACAGCAATGAACAGCAGTTAACCATTACGAGATGGATAAATGGCAGTAATTTTTTTTCCATTTTTATAACCATCAGGTTATCATGCAGCTCCATATGCATGCACACATACATATCAACACTTAGATTTTGTTCCCCACGAGATTAATGACTCAGCATGCACGTTCACACACTTACATCTTCTCTCTGGCGTTTGGGGACAGAGTTCTCATTTTTGTAAAATTGAGGTTTTATGAGAACCCAACCACTTTAAAAAGCAGTGAGAGGTGAAATCAAACACCTGTTGTACAGCCTTTGGGCTTCATCTATTTAATGATATAAAATGTGTACAATAAGACAAAAGTCCCAGAAGGTTTTGGAAATTCTGTCTTTAGTTTTAGAAACTAGAAACCTGATTTACTTACATAACTATTTCTCTTCAATTAAGAACTCACCTTGCAATAACAGAAACATTATCAATGAAAATATATTAACTAGGCATGATTATATATTAATCATACATCAATTAACTTACTCGGTCTTTATATTTCATACTATTTTGTCAGTTGATTTTTAGTTATTGTAAACATAAGTCTCAAAGTAAGTTTGGCTTTACTTACAGATGAATAGATATAATTTTCAGGGTGTGTACCTTCCTCTGAGCATTGAAAATTCTTTATTCACTCAACAACTGGTGCCTACAGGAGATTGACTCATTTCTGTTAGAATTTTGGGGTCTTTTAAAATGGGAATCTCTGTAGGAAGATAGTTCTAGATGTGCTAAAATTCTTTATTTGGTATCTGAGAGTAAGCTTTAGTTGGAGAAAAGGATAACTAGTGTGAAGATACTGGACATCAGAGAAGGGTGGACTAGTTTTCTGACTAGTGAAAGAAAATCTCCTACCAAATCAGTCAAGTGATGACTCCAGAAAGTAATCATCACTATTTCATAATGGACTGGTGAAACAGAGACCCTGGTTTGTCAGTATAATATGATTATTTATGATAGCCTAAGACAGGTGGCTAGTGATTGCCTATGTACGGTGCTGCAGATACTATCACAGGTTAATTCTCATCATTTAGAAATTTTGTCAACATTATCTTCCTGGTAGGTAATAGGTATATAGTACCATGTTCTAAACATTAGGTTAACTAGGATGCAGGTGTTTTCTCAACACTATCTGCCAATAACCCAATGAAGAAGGTATGTATTAATCTCATTTTACAGATGTGGGTCAGACATAGAATATTTACATAAATTGCTACCAATATCAGGGATATAAAGTGGGAAAACTAACCTAATTGTATATAAATACAAAATTTGGAAAAATTTTTTTTACCACCTTGATATGTTGTTTTATTTCCTCTGATGCTTTTCTTCAATTTTATTCCATTTATTTAAACTGAAAGATATTTCTCAGAGTTGATGCCTGGGAAATGAGGTTGGGATGTTTACCATGACCCTGGCATCTTTCTGGGAAGTCTACTTCATTCTTTTCATGACACCATACTATCAGATTTACAAAATACTTATTTGAAAAGTGTTTTGAATTTTCAGTGAACTGCAAACTGCTTGAGACAGACACCAAGTGTTATTCATACATATCTCACTTTCATCTAGCAAGAAGACTTTAAATTAGATGGTGCTGCAGAAATTTATTTATATTTATTCATACATATTCATGTAAACTCTAATAATGGGTGAATCTAGGTAAGCCTGAAATTTTGCCTGAAGTGAGGATAAAAATCCTTAAGCTACATATTGTAGCTTGATAACACTCATCTTAGTTCAAAAAAAGATCTCTAAATAGGATGGATGGGAGTTGCATATAAGTAGATGTAAAACAATAAATTATTTTAAGGCCCTTTTTTGAAATGAAGCCCAGAAAATGCCAGTGAGTTAGTTTCAATGGAACTAATTAACCTTTTATAGAGTGTAGCAGCATTTTATTCTGATAAGAGTTAGAGTGATCAGTGTTCTTAGGTATTTCCTAGAAAATGAAAGAACAAAGTACCCGGTAACTTTGCCAAGAACAGTTTGTTAGTCTTTGAAAGACACTGAGTTTATGAGTGAAAAATCAGTACAAAGAATGTCATGAATATACAATTTTGGCTTAAGATTTTTCAGAAATTTAAAAAATATGCTATAGGAGTTTTTCCTTTATATATTCACATATCTTTAAATGTGTAATAATTTTATAGGTAATAGATACAATCTGAATCATAGAATTGGAAAGAGACCAGTTCTGTTTATTTTCAGATGGGAAATTGAAGTCTACAGAGTTCAAAATATTGGCCCAAAGTCATAAGCTGATTATTGATAAAACAAATCACAATTTCTGACCTCTAATTCCCTGCTTTTGGCTCTAGCATACCAAACATGAAGTATTATTAAAGAAAATGCTTTTACTTGTAGTGTTGCTTTGCTTTTCCTATAATAAATTTTACCCCAAACTTGTCACAATGTATGTTACAGGCCCATATACATTCCCTCAATGATATTCATTTTTGTGATCATTTGCTCGGTCTCCTGTTATCCTCACTAAACTTCTGGGAGGGCAGCAAGTATGTATTCCATCATCTACTGCTGAATAAATATCATCTGAAAGCTAGTTACTTAGAAGACCAATTTATTACTATTCCCTGTAATTCAAAGAATTAATGGACTCCACTGGGAAATTCATGCTTTGGGTCCTTCATATAGTTGAAGTCAAGCATGAAGTGAGACAGATTCATTTGAAGCCATCTTGTGGCTCAGCTGGTAAAGAATCTACCTGAGGGAGACCTTGGTTGGTTCCCTGGGTTGGGAAGATCCCCTGGAGAAGGGAAGAGCTACCCACTCCAGTATTCTGGCCTGGAGAATTCCATGGGCTGTATAGTCCATGGGGTCGCAAAGAGTTGAACACGACTGACGTTCACTTTCACTTTCCATCCTTTATGGTGCTGGGGCTGGAGCAGCCAGAGACTGCCCAAGGCTGACCCCGCCACCCTCATCCTTGCACTTCTCTCTTTCTCTCTTCCCATATTTTCTACACATGGCTAGCTTTGGGATTCTTCAGGGATGGGAATTTCAGGATAGTTGGAATTCTTACATGGTGGGCTCAAGACTCCACAAGCTAGTGTTCCAGTAGACAGGAAGTAGAAGCCTTACATGGAACAACTGACTGGTTCAAAACTGGGAAAGGAGTACATCAAGGCAATATACTGACTGTATATGTCACCCTGCTTCTTAAACTTATATGCAGAGTGCATCATGCAAAATGTTAGGCTGGATGACTTGCAAACTGGAATCAAGATTACTGGGAGAAATATCAACAAATTTAGATATGCAGATGATATCACTTTAATGGCAGGAAGTGAAGAGGAACTAAAGAACCTCTTGATGCGGGTAAGGAGGAGAGTGAAAAATCTGGCTTAAAACTCAACATTCAAAAAGCTAAGATCATGGCATCTGGTCCCATCTCTTCATGGCAAATAGATGGGGGAAAAAGTGGCAGACTTTATTTCCTTGGGCTCCAAAATCACTGCACATGGTGACTGCAGCATGAAATTAAAAGACACTTGCTCCTTGGAAGAAAAGCTATGAAAAATCTAGACAGCATATTAAAAGGCAGAGACATCACTTAGCTGACAAAGGTCCATATAGTCAAAGCTATGGTTTTTCCAGTAATCATGTGTGGATGTGAGAGTTGGACCATAAAGAAGGCTGAGCACCAAAGAACTGATGTTTTCAAATTATGGTGCTGGAGAAGACTCTTGGGTGTCTGTTGAACAGCAAAGAGATCAAACCAGTCAATACTAAAGGAAATCAACCCTGAATATCCGTTGGCAGGACTGATGTGAAAGCTGAAGCTCCAATACTTTGGCCTCCTGGTGAGAAGAGTCAACTCATTGCAAAAGACATTGATGCTGGAAAAGATTGAGGGCAGGAGGAGTAGGGGGTGGCAGAAGATGAGATGGTTGGATGGCATCACTGACTCAATGGACTAAAGTTTGAGCAAACTATGGGAGAATGTGAAGGACAGGGAAGCCTGGTGTGCGGCAGTCCATGAGGTCACTAAGAGTGGGACATGACTCAGCAACTGAACAACAACAAGAAGCCTTCAGTCTCTTAAAGCCTGGGCCCAGAATCTGACACCAATTTTATTATATTTTGTTAAGCAATTATTTAGAACCTATCTATGTTCAAGAGAAGGGGGATTTTGATTCCATCTTGCTATGGGGAAAATGAACATATGGGGAGGGAAGACATTGATGATGGCCATCTTCAAGGCCAGCTGCCATAGTCTGTTCAAGGTAATCATTTTATTGTTAGTACCTAGCACTGTATCCAGCCTGGAGTAGACACTCAAGGAATATTTGTTTAATAAGCAAATAAATAAGAATACTGAATATCAGACTAGTTGGGTGAACTGTACAAGATCTGACATCTGGTAAATGGAGGGGATGAGAAAAATAAGTGTTTTCACCTGAAACTTGGGACTTCCTTGCTGGTCCTATGGTAAGACTTCATCTTCTAATGCAGGGAGTGTGGGTTTGATCCCTGGTTAAGGAGATAAGATCCCAAATGCTGTTGTTCAGTTCCTAAGTCACGTCTGACTTTTTGCAGCCCCATGAACAGCAGTGTTCCAGGCTTCCCTGTCCTTCACTATCTCCTGGAGTTTGCTCAAATTCATGTTCACTGAGTCAGTGATGCTGTCTATCCATCCCATCCTCTGATGCCCCATTTCCCTCCTGCCCTCAATCTTTCACAGCATCAGGGTCTTTTCCAATGAGTTGGCTCTTGGCATCAGGTGGCCAAAGTATTGGAGCTTCAGCTTTAGTCCTTTCAATGAACATTCAGGGTTAATTTCCTTTAGGATTGACTGGTTGGATTCCAAGGGACTCTGAAGAATCTTCTCCAGCACCACAATCTGAAAGCATCAATTCTTTGGTGTTCAGACTTCTTTATGGTCCAACTCTCACATCACTTTGTCAGCTCTGCTTTTTAGTATGCTAAGTTTGTCATAGCTTTTCTTCCAAGGAGCAAGTGTCTTTTAATTTAAGGGCTGTAGTCACCATCCATAGTGATTTTGGAACCCAAGAAAATAAAATATGTCAGTGTTTCCACCTTCTCCTCTTCTATTTGCCTTGAAGTGATGAGATCAAATGCCATGATCTTAATTTTTTTGAATGCTGAGTTTTAAGCCTGCCTTTTCACTCTCCTCTTTACTTCTCATCAAGAGGCTCTTTAGTTCCTCTTCACCTTCTGGCATTAAAGTGGTATCATCTGCATATCTGAGGTTGTTGATATTTCTCCAGGCAATCTTAATTCTAGCTTATGAGTCATTCAGCCCGGCATTTTGCAAGATGTATTCTGTGGCCAAGAAAGCAAAACATAAAACAGAAGCAATATTGTAACAAACTCAATAAAGTCTTTAAAAATGGTTCCCACCAAAAAAATCTTTTAAAAAATCTAATGCTATTTTCATGACATTGCACTGTACAAGTAAGTGGTCAGTGACCTGAGGATGGATGATCTGAAAGAGTTTAGAGACATTCCTGGGAGATAAAGCCTTGAGCCAGGATTATTGTTAGACTATCTAACACAGGAATGGGCTAGAAGGAGGCATGGAGACAACAAAGGTATCAGGAAACACTTAGCACATACTCTTTTTCAACTCTTGTCCCACCAAAATTAATACTATAGGCACAAACCCTCAAATTCCTTTAAATGGTTTCCCCTTCAAAGGAAATTAATGAGATATTATATATTAAATGATTCAGATCTTCTGACTGAAGCCTGAGTAAAAACATTATTCTCCACCAGTGAAGGTGGCAGGAATATCATATATTAATGTGCTGCGTGCTAAGTCACTTCAGTCATGTCCAACTCCTTGTGACCCCATGGACTGCAGCCTGCCAGGCTCCTCTGTCCATGGAATTCTCCTGGCAAGAATACTGGAGTGGGTAGCCATCCCCTTCTTCAGGGGATCTTCCCGACCCAGGGATCCAAGCCGGGTCTCCCTCATTGCAGGCCTGAGCCACCCAAGCCACCAGGAACACCCCTACTTGCCTGTAAACAAACCTGGACTCCACAGGAGAGGAAAGTGTATTATGCAATATTCACAAATGTGATGCAGAGTTTAGGATTGCCTGTTTCCCAACTCTTTCAAATCTGGAAATGTGAGAGACCTTTCCTTTCCAAAAAGCCTGTCCTTGAAAAATTTCCAGCCTAGTTTGTAAATATATTTCATTTTGTGCAACTTTCAGCTTCATGAGCATTTGATCAAGCCATATTTACTCCCAAGAGACTATCACATGACCAGAAAGCCTTCGCTTTTATCATCATGTCTTTTGTTGGGGATTTGAGAATGATGAAGAGATTTTAAGGGAACAGTGCTTGTAAATCACCACATTTGACACTTTAGAACATCCTCTGACTGTCATGCCAGAATTCTTTACAAGATGCAAGAGTTAATCTCCATGAACAGCAGGGTTACTTCGGGATAAAGGTCTGAACATATTGTTCCAGTTCACTCAAGCAGAAACTCCTGTTGCTCTAAGCATCAACTGGGGAGCATTTTAACTGAAGCATTTATGTTCACTGATTATGTGCAGATGCACCTACGGGACGAATAAAGTCCACTGTCCCTGATTGGAACCTTGAAGGCCAATGTAATTTGTAAACTACTTTCACCCCTAATTTACAACCCAGTTTTGCTTCAAAGATCAACCTGTAAAATTCCAGGTTTAAAAATTTTTTTTTTCAGCAAAGCAATACTCACTAGGGCATCAGCTGTCTTCTATAGCTAAAGAACAAGAATATACAGGAGGCTGATTTCAATGAGGCATGTGGATCCTGCCTAAATGATCCACCCTCACCTTGAATGCAGTTTCAGATATTTCCAATAGCTGCCTGAGATATTCCTAATATCTGTGATGACATGAATGGGATGTCTCAGGAGAAAACCTGCTGACCAACACAAAATAGTTTTCAGCACAGATGGTCCCACAGAACTGCCTGTTGAGTCAACAATGATAAAACTTCACACCCTGCATGTCATTGTTGGGAGACCAGACACAAACGTTTACGCTCCACATTGAAAGGTTTGCTCATATCACAGCAGCTAAGCCTCGGCACTGCTGCTCCATCTTCTCTTGGTAATTTTTGTCATTCAGTCGCTAAGTCCTGTTTGACCACTTGTGACCCAAAGGACTGCAGTAGGCCAGGCTTCCCTGTCCTTCAGTATTTCCCAGAGTTTGCTCAGATTCACATCCATTGTGTTGGTGATGCTTTCTGACAATCTCATCTCTGCTGCCCCCTTCTCCTTTTGCCTTCAATCTTTCCCAGCATTTCTTGATAATAGGGATGCTTCTTAGTTTATATAGAAAGAAGTCAGAAGAAGTGTTCCCACTCATATATGGAAACAATTTTTCATTAATATGCAAACTTTAATAAACAATTGTATATAATTTTTTAATAGGCAGATGTAACTAAGGGGTTCCTTCAAACTGTATTCTGTGATCATAACACAGGGGGATAAATTTCTTTTATTTACTCAGTTAACAAATATTTATTCGGCATCTAGTCCATACTCACTGTGTTATTATAACTGCTGAAAGCTACATTGTGAAAAAGATACAGTGCAAGGATTTATAATATAATTAATCATTAAATGGGCTACAAATTTAATATTAAACCTTTCTGAGTGACTTTGTAAAGTTATCTCATACATATTCTATCTTGTGATACTCATGTCCACCTAGTAATCTTAGTAAAACAGATATAATTAACATGCTTATGGATGAGGAAAGAAAAAGAAAATAACCATTAGGTGATAGCAGAACTGGAACCAAGTTTTAGTTTAAAAAAATTCTCAACATTAATCCTTTTAATTACCAGAAGAGATAATTATATTACCCTAGGTTCCACAAAAAATGTCTTACTTTTTTCAGACATAATTATTTTAAGCAACTCTTTTTTTATTTTAAAGGTAAAATATCTTACTAAAAATGCACAAAATAACATTGTAGGACAAGCATATTTCATAGATTCTGTCATTTCTATAGCTATTAATCATAGATTTTTAAAAAACTTTTAAAATTACCTTTATTGAGATCTAACACATAGATAATATAATACTCTTTCAAAGGATAAAATTCAATGTGTTTTGGCAAGTGTATACATAAACATCTAACCACCTCTCAAATTAAAGTATAAAATAATGGACACAGATTTTAATCTTTGAGTTTTCCCACTATCCTCTTTTGGACTTGAACTCAGTCCTTGAATGTAGGTTTCTGGGGACCCCGTGGAGCCAGATGTGGGGGCACAGTTGACTCAGTATAGCCAGGCTGAGGCATTTCTGCCCTAATACTTCCCTTCCACACTGCCCCTTGACTGGGCCCCTGCTTCAAAGCCCACTGTGGTAGATGATAAAACAAGACCCTCTGGGGGAAGGGCAGGGCATCATTTTTCTCCTAAATTCCTTCAAGGAGGAGAAACCTTTAAAAATTGTTTCTGGGTCCATGTTCTTGTTTCTTCAGACTTTTCCCCCTCACTTTCTCATTACTTTATACACTGTCAGAGAAAGCATCTCTTTCATCTGAATAACTCTGGTTACCCGTTGCTTAAAAGATGAATGTTCTCATGTTATCTTTTTCTGTTTGGAGACACAGACAATTTTAGATAGGGAGACCATTGGTAATTGGGGTGATATTTCTGCCAAACATAACTGAAAATATACCTGTAGGTAAGAGGTTTAGAATGCAATTGCTGACCCATCATTAGGAAGCTGTTCTGCAAATTATTCCTCCATGAAAATGGGAATTATAGTCTTTTACCTGAGATGTCTGTGTGGCTCAGCTGGTAAAGAATCCGCCTGCAATGCGGGAGACCTGGGTTCAATCCCTGGGTTGAGAAGACCCCCTTCCCCTGGGCTAGGAAGATCCCCTGGAGAAGGGACCAGCTACCCACTCCAATATTCTTGCCTGGAGAATTCCATGGACTATACTGTCCATGGGGTTGCAAAGAGTCAGACACAACCGAATGACTTTTAGTTTCACTTTCACCTGAGATGTCAAATGAAAGTAACGTGAGAGTCATCTATGATGACTCACAAAAGAAAAATCACCCTGCAAACATGAGGAAGTCAATCAGGAGCAAATAGCATTTCTATGATAGTAGCATTTGTCACTTAGGTAAGCAACATGAAAGTGCTGCCTGTCCTTCCCTATGTGTGAAGATAAGATATTTCTGCTTTTGCAAACATGCAGTGCTGCTCCTTGATGAAAAGCAAATGAGGAAAACATTGACTATTGCATGCATTCACAACACATGAAATGGATGTTATTTACTAGTGAGCTAGGTGTGGGAAATTCACACGTGAATTATGAAAATAAAAAGCCTTTTTTTGCTTCTTTATAAAATACACTAAACTCCCTGAGAAATCATTTTCAAAGATGTGTCAAACTGTGGACTGAGCAATTGAAAAGAGAACTAAGAGACTAAAAATAGCAGAGGTGATATTCTTCATTTAAGAGGAGACCATGATGTGGTCTGTAAATAGAAGCAATAGAAAGGAAGGTCTCTTTGAAGTTGGTTACTTGGACTTAAAGAATTAGAACTTTTCCTTCCAATTAGCTACCTATGTAGTTCACCTATGTTTTCAAGTAATACAATAGGCTCCTTAAATCATAATTGATAGCTTTAACATTTAAAAGCAGTATAGGAAAACTTTATATAAATGTAAGTGAATATATATAAGTATATAAAAACATATTTAAATGCACAAACACATGAATAAGTATGTACATATATATACATAAAAATATATATGTGGATGTGTGCCAAAGAATGTTCAAACTACCACACAATTGTACTCATCTCACATGCTAGTAAAGTAATGTTCAAAATTCTACAAGCCAGGCTTCAACAGTACGTGAACTGTGAACTTCCAGATGTTCAAGCTTGTTTTAGGAAAGGCAGAGGAACCAGAGATCTAATTGCCAACGTCTGTTGGATTACCAAAAAAGCAAGAGAGTTCCAGAAAAACATCAATTTCTGCTTTATTGACTATGCCAAAGCCTTTGACTGTGTGGATCACAATAAACTGTGGAAAATTCTTCAAGAGACGGGAATACCAGGTGATCACCTGACCTGCCTCTTGAGAAATCTGTATGCAGGTTAGGAAGCAACAGTTAGAACTGGACATGGGACAACAGACTTGTTCCAAATAGAGAAAGGAGTGCATCAAGGCTGCATACTGTCACCCTGCTTATTTAATTTATATGCAGAGTACATCATGAGAAATGCTGGGCTGGAGGAAGCACAAGCTGGAATCAAGATTGCCCGGAGAAATACCAATAACCTCAGATATGCAGATGACACCACCCTTATGGCAAAAAGTGAAGAAGAACTAAAGAGTCTCTTGATGAAAGTGAAAGAAAAGAGTGAAAAAAAGTTGGCTTAAAGCTCAACATTCAGAAAACTATGATCATGGCATCTTGTCCCATCACTTCATGGCAAATAGATGGGGAAACAGTGGAAACAGTGGCAGATTTTCTTTTCTTGGGCTCCAAAATGGCTGTGGATGATGACTAGAGCCACAAAATGAAAAGATGCTTGCTCCTTGGAGGAAAAGCTATGACAAACCTAGACAGCATATTAAACAACAAAGACATCACTTTGCTGAGAAAAGTCCATAGAGTCAAAGCTATGGTTTTTCCAGTAGTCATGTACAGATGTGAGAGTTGGACCATAAAGAAGGCTAAGAGCCAAAGAATTGATGCTTTCAAAACTGTGGCGCTGGAGAAGATTCTTGAGAGTCCCTTGGAGAACAAAGGAATCAAGCCAGTCAATCCTATAGGATATCAACCCTAAATAGTCATTTAAAGGACTGATGCTGAAGCTACATTACTTTGGCCACTGGATGCAAACAGCCAACTCACTGGAAAAGTGAGAAAGATGTTTCACTGGGAGAACCTTAGCGAAAATTGAGGGCAGGAAGAGAAGGGGGCTACAGTGGATGAGATAGTTAGATAGCATCACTGACTTAATGAACATGAATTTGAGCAAACTCCAGGAGAGAGTGAAGAACAGGGAAGCCTGGAGTGCTGCAGGTCATGGGGTCACAAAGAGTATCACAAAACTTAGTGATTGAATAGCAACAATTGTGCTACTGAACAGAAACTTGCTGTAGAAAATCACCTGTATACACTGGGGGGCTTCTGTGGGGCAAAATACTGTATGTGGAATTTGGGGAGAGCCTCAGAGGCACATGTTAGATTTAGGGTTTGTATGAACATCAAGACAAGTTCCTGATACTCTGAAGAATTCTGTAAGCCTGAGAAGAAGAACAGGCAACATTCAGGCAGCCCATTTTCTTGGTATTTGAGATTTCAAGAACTCATGAATTTTTCTCTGGTCTTAGTGGATACACACAAAAAAAACAGCTGGTTCCCTATGTAAGAGGATGATCTTCCAAGAATCCAGCTTGGAAGGCTGTGGAATATACTTCCAAATACAAGTCTAGATGGGAGAGTGATAAAATGATGATAGCAAGTCATTTCAGCCACATAGTGAAATTGTGCAGAGCAAAACTCCAGAAGAACATCTCAAGGAAACCAAGTCCTGGAACCATAAAATGTTTCCCAGAGGACAGCAGACATTAAGCACAAATTCCAATGGCCGAACAAATAAGCAATGTGTCTGGGCCTTTTTCTTTAATCTTTTTCCTCACACCTTGGAGGTACTAGAACTAATAAGATGGAAAAAGAAAGACAGAGCAAGGAGGAATAATTCAAGAAAGAAAAGGCACATTCTTGTCTGTGATGTAAATGAGAGTGATACTTGGACCAGATCATTTTTTTTTAGGTGTAATTTTTGAATGGAGGATACTCGCTTTACAATGCTGTGTTAGTTTCTGCTATATAACTGTGCAAACCAGCTATGTCTCTACATGTATCCTCTCCCTCTCGAGCCTTCTTTCCACTTCCCACCCATCATACTCCTCTAGGTCATCACAGAGCACCATGCTGAGCTCCCTTTTGTATATAGCAACTCCCACTAGCTGTTTTACAAATGGTAATGTGTATATATATACACACACACACACACACATATATATATATATATATAAATAAATAATTAGTACCATATTAATGGTACTCTTTCAATTCGTCCCACACTCACTCCCACTCCCCCACCCTGGCTGTGTCCACAAATCAGTTCTCTACATCTGCATCTTGGCCTACTGGTCAGAATGGCCATTATCAAAAAATCTACAAACAGTAAATGCTGGAGAGGGTGTGGAGAAAAGGGAACCCTCTAGCGCTGCTGGTGGGAATGTAAATTCTTACTGCCACTATGGAGAACTTAGTGGAGGTTCCTTAAAAAAAACTGGGAATGAAACTATAATGCCTGTGCATGCTAAGTCCCTTCAGTCATATCCAACTCTTTGTGACCCCATGGACTTTAGCCCACCAGGCTCCTCTGTCCATGGGACTCTCCAGGTGAGAATACTGGAGTGAGTTGCCTTGCCCTTCTCCAGGGCATCTTTCTGACCCAGGGATTAAACCAGTGTCTCCTGCGGCTCCTGCATTTCAGGCGGATTCTTTACCTTGATGAAAAGGCCTTAAACTACTATATGATCCTGCAATCCCATTATTGGGCGCATAATTTCAGAAAACCAGATCATATTTTAACCTCAGTAAGTTTATGAAAGGATTGTTCTTGATAGAAATAATCTTGAAAAATTATATGGCAAGAAAATAAATGCAGACAGTGAAAATTTTCTTTAATTGAATTTTATATATAAGTTACATATAGTCATGCTAATTAAAAAGGTAAAAGAAATTTAAAAAATGAATGCTAAGTTACAAAAGAGGGAAAAGTAATGGTTTGATACTTTTAAATTGCATTACTATATTTTTTAAAAGGCTTCCCTCCTGCCTCAGATGGTAAAGAAACTTCCTGCAATGTGGGAGACTCAGCTTTGATCTCTGGGTTGGGAAGATCCCCTGAGTAAGGAATGACAACCCACTCCAGTATTCTTGCCTGGAGAATTCCAAGGACAGAGGAGCCTGATGGGCTATAGTCCATAGGGTTGCAAAGAATCAGACATGATTGAGTGACTTTCACTCACTCACATATTTTTTAAAAAGAAAAAAATTATACAACTATATTAGTCTACCACAGTAATGAACGATATTATAATTTCAGTTATCTCCAAATTTTCAATGACTATTAAAACTGTTCTTGATAGATGTGTTCATATCTGACTGGTGAATGCATTTTATTCATTTTAATCATGAAATGTTTCCTTCGCATATAGCAGTTATCTAAAAACAGCTAACAAAAGTCTTCACATGAGGATGTTTGGCAGAAATTCATAAAAATTCCATTTCATAATAAATCCCATAAATTGTGACACTATTTAGATCTTTATTTCATCAGAGTTGATTCCAGAGGAAGTCAAATAGGAAACATTTCCACTAGAAAATTCATCACACACTTCTATTATATTTGAAAGAATCTTCCACTTGTTCTTTCTTCTGCAAAAAACAGAACACATGGCTAAATGACTTTACTTGATTCATTGATTTAGAGCAAGTGTCCAGTTCTTAGTGAAAGTGATCTAAGCATTCAAACATTGCCTTTCTTGAGGCATTTTTTGAATTTTTTTTCTGTATATAAATTCTATTTCCTTACATTTTATTGTTGCATAGTCAATAATATTTTTCACAAGGGACAATGTTAAAGCCCATTGTATCACTGTACAGTGTTCAAGTCTAATTCAGGCTATTGGAAAATTTGTATCTGAATAGCTTAATCTAAAACTTCACATTGGAAGAAAAAGTAAATTAGAAAAAGAAAACCCTGTATACAGCTATCACTATTTATTCTGAATCTCCTGTTCACACCAAAGAATATGTAGGGTTTGTAGACATGAACTGGCCTACTCAAGCTGGAACAATACCAAAACTTTCCCCAATTTACTCTTGACTGTGTGTCCCTAAGTCTGTGTGTGTTGGGTGTCAATGTCATAACTGGAAGTTCCCCAAATTATCTTCCATGTAGACTACTACATTTATTAATGCTATACTTATTAAAGGAAAGTAAGACACATGTGCTCATTTGAAGCTTATATATGTATTATTAAAACTTGGCAGTAACCCTGGCAACTGTTTACACGTTGGAAGATTTTTTTGGGGAGAGAAATATTTCATTACTGACATTGTTTAAAATTGCTAATTGATGGTGAATTAAAAAAATGATTTTTCTTTAGTTGCATTATTTTTTAATTAATTTTATTTTATTTTTAATAAGGAGTATAACTACTTTGCAATATTGTGATGTTTTCTGCCATACATCAGCATAAATCAACCAATAGGTATACAAATGCCCCCTCCCTCTTAAACTTCCCACCCACCTCCCTCCCCACCCCACCCCTCTAGGTTGTCACAGAGCTCCAGTCTTGGGTTCCCTGTGTCATACGGGAAATTCCCACTGGCTGTCTACTTTACATATGGTAATGTATATGTTTCAGTGCTACTCTCTCAAATCATCCCACCTGCTCTCTTCCCCACTGTGTCCAGATGTCTGTTCTCTATGTCTGTATCTCCACTGCTGCCCTATAGGTAGGTAGGTTCATCGGTACCATCTTTCTAGATTCCATGTATATGCATTAATATATGATATTTGTTCTTCCCTTTCTGACTTACTTCACACTGTATAATAGGCTCTAGATTCATCTACCTCATTAGAACTGAATCAAATGCATTCCCTTTTATGGCTGTGTAATATTCCACTGTATATATGTATCACAGCTTCTTTACCCATTCACCTGTCCTTGTTGCTTCCATATTCTAGCTATGTCTTTTTCATTTATGGTTTCCTTGGTGTACATGCCCAGTAGTAGGATTGTTGGTCGTATGGTAGTTTTATTCCTAGTTTTTTAAGGAATCTCCATATTGTTCCCTATAGTGGCTTGTATCAATTTGCATTCCCACCAACAGTGCAAGAGTGTTCCCTTTTCTCCACATTTTCTAACTGGTGTGAGATGATACCTCATTGTAGTTTTGATTTGCATTTCTCTAATAATGAGTGATGTTGAACATCTTTTCATGTGATTTTTAGCCATCTGTAGGTCTTTGGAGAAATGTCTGTTCTACTCTTCTGTCCACTTTTTGATTGAGTTGTTTGTCTTTCTGGTAATGCGCTGCATGAGCTACTTGTATATTTAGGAGATTAGCTCCCATTGGTTGTATTATTGCCTGCACCCTGCGCCTACTGTTGCTATCTCCTTGATCAAAGTATTCCTAATCCTAACTGTTCCTCATGCTGGGTTGGGCTTGAGGGACATTTGAGCTGGATGTGCAAAGGAAGTTTTGACTTAGATAAATGTACCTTTAATATCCAAACATTGACATTAGTACAAAAATGAGATTACTATAACTTACAGTGATCAGAAGGCTATAAGATCTACCTGAGATATTGTCAAGAGATGAAGAAGAAAATTATAGCAGAGTAGGGATGCATGCAGTGAATGGTAAAAAATGAAGTATATGCCTATAAATTATTATTAAAAATTAATTACAAAATCTATGCTATTTTCTAGAGCTGCAAATTATTTTTTTAATCACATATCAATTTTTCTATCCAAATGAAGCATGAAATAAATACCAAAATTAAAATACATCAATAATATTAAGTCAAATGCTGTTAACACTGCATGCATGCTAAGTTGCTTCAGTTATGTCTGACACTCTGCAACCCTAAGTACTGAAGCCTGCCAAGCTCCTCTGTCCATGGGATTCTCCGGCTAGAATCCTGGAGTGGGTTGCTATGCCTTCCTCCAGGGGATCTTCCTGACCTGGGGATCAAACCCATGTCCCTTATGTCTCCTGCATTGGCAGGCAAGTTCTTTACCACCAGCACCACCTGGGAAGCCCTATATTAGCATTACCATTCTTAATTCCATGCTATTAAATCATCATCTTATGGTTGACTAATAACAAGATACAGGTAGAGAACTTATAAGCTTTCGAGGTCTTTAGGGCCATGATTAAAAGTAAAAGGGGAAAATATTACTTTATCTGTGTCATAAAGTGACTATGTATTTTCAGGTAATGGACCATAATATTTATGGGTATGTCTGGGAGAAGAAAAGGAGAGAGGGAATAAGTTTGATTGACCAATGGCTGATTTTTTTTAATGACACATTTTTATTGCTATGTTTGCAGTGGCTTTTAGCACAGTAATGGGGTCCCCACTGGACCCCCGCCCTCACCCGGCATCACCCCTTGAGCCCTTGTCAGGGTGGAGAGAAAGCCCTTCAAGGGACCCTACAGCTTTCTCAGGACTGGATGTGCCACAGACATGTGGTTAAAATGAACCTGATACATGGAGGATTTGAGACAAGAAAAGTGCATCAGCTTTAAAGTCTCAGGTGGGAGCCACACCCAGGATCCCTTCCTGGGTGGGTGCCCACCTTGGATCCCTGCAGCAGTGGTGACCAGCCTAGAGGGCAGGGTGTGTTCAGGCCATTTACCTGAGCAAACCAGGTAAGCGGTGGGTAAGCAATCTGTGTTTGTATAATTCCAAGCACAGAAGGGAGTAGTGGGCTGCCGTCCATGGGTCGCAAAGAGTCGGACTATGACTGAGTGACGAACACTTTCACATTTGTATAACAGTTCTTTAATAAGGACTCTCTAACCATGCTCAGCCTTTGACAACTTTTAAAGGTGCCTGTGCTGCTTACCCTCCACTAGTTGTCCCTTCCCCCTGAGATCTATTCTCCATCCTTTTCTGCCCTGGTCAGTGTCCCAAGGGGACAGACCTCAGCATATCAATTTATCCAGATCCCAAGACCCTGCTTCATACTTTGTTCAGCTAATAGAAGATGATGGCAGGAGATGAGTGTGTAGGAGCAAGGAGAGATTAGAGGATATCTTTTGCCTGCAGTGGCTGTCTCTCTTTGACTGCAACATCAATCATGGGGCTCTGAACTCCCAAGGGTCTTGCTCATGTTAGGGCTTTCTCCCTTCACTTCCCCAAGGGTGCTTGCTAGTGCCAGCAAAACTCAGCATCCCATGCTGATTTCCTTGAACTTTCCCCAAACTCAATTTTAATACTCCATTCCTTAAGGTTGAGCCACAGTCACAGCTGAAAAGCTTTTCTATTCTTGCTGGGACTCTGATGAATGTAATGTCTTTTGTTCCCTTTCAGGAATCCCTTTATAAGACCCCTGATCTGACTGCATAAATGTTTCTCAGTTATAGCTATTCTGCCTTCCCTTGACATGTCATCTCTGGCCTATATTCTGGGCTGGATCCTTAGACGAAATAAATTCTTTGAATGTCAATTTTCTTCTTTGTCCAATGGAAAAAATGATATATATTAAGTTGTTGTTGTTCACTTGCCAAGTCGTATCCGACTCTACACGACCCCATGGACTGCAGCATACCAGCCTTCCCTGTCCCTCACCATCTCCCAGAACTTGCTCAAGTTCATGTTCATTGCATTGGTGATGCTATCCAACCATTTCATCCTCTGTCATCCTCTTTTCCTTTTGCCTTCATTTTTTCCTAGCATCAGGGTCTTTTCCAATGAGTCGGCTGTTTGCATCAGGTGGCCAAAGTATCGGAGTTTCAGCTTCAGCCTCATTCCTTCAAATGAATAGTCAGGGTTGATTTCCTTTAGGATTGATTGGACTGATCTCCTTGTAGTCCAAGGGACTCTTAAGAATCTTCTCCAACACCATAGTTCAAAAGCATCAGTTCTGTGCTCAGCCTTCTTTATAGTCTAACTCTTACATCCATACATGACTACTGGAAAAACCAATGCTTTGACCATCCAGACCTTTGTTGGCAAAGTAATGCCTCTGCTTTTTAATACATTGTCTAGGTTGGTCATAACTTTTCTTCCAAGCAGCAAGCGTCTTTTAAGTTCATGGCTGCTGTCACCATCTGCAGTGATTTTGGAACCCAAGAAAATAAAGTCTGTCACTGTTTCCATTGGTAATAATACTGTACTATTGGTAATAGTTGGATAAGGAAATGGAAACCCACTCCAGTATTCTTGTCTGAAAAATTCCATGGACAGAGGGGCCAGGTGGGCCATAGTTCATGGGGTCGCAAAAGGTTGGACATGACTAAGTGACTTCACTTTCACTTTCTGTTGGTAATAGCACTGTAGAAAATCTGGAAGAAGTCTTCAATACCTTATATCGGCCTCAGTTTGCAATGCCCTGCTGCATCTCTTTGTTTTGAGTCTTAGTTCCTTCTGTCCGTACAAAGACCTTAATGTTTCTTTTCTTCTCGTTTGGAACTGAGGTGCACAGAACTGGATAATCATAAACTCCATGGTCATGTCTCACTGTCCTCATTTGGTCAATGTGTGGTCCCCTTGTACTTATTCAGTTACTTCTAATGGTATAGTAAGCACCCTTAAGGTGACCACTCAAATAATAGTGAAGTTCTTGATGTAACTGCATGTAATCTTCTAGTCCTTCCTTCTTCTACCCACCTGATATGAACATCGTCTTGAGTCTCAATTCCATCATTCCTTTGCTTCCATTTTTGTCTAGATTTAGCACATCTACATATACTTTTAAAATGTAATTATATTCTATTTTAGTTGTTTTTAATTTATAAAAATGGTATGTGGTATGTAATCTTTTGATCTTTTCCAATTATTATTTTCACTCCTTTTTATTTTTCTAAGATTATTTAATGTTGTTGCATGTTTTTACATTTCACAAGTTTTGATTATTATATAACACTCCATTTTATGAATGTGTGTGTGTATACTCAGTAATGTCTGACTCTGCAACTACATGACTGTTGCACACCAGGTTCCTCTGTCCTTGGAATTTCCCAGGCAAGAATACTGGAGTGGGTTGCAATTTCCTACTCCAAAGGATCTTCCTGACCCAGGGATGGAACCCACATCCCTTGTATCTCCTGAATTGGCAGGCAGATTCTTTACCACTAGTGCCATCTGGAAGCCCCTCATTGTATGAGTAGTTTACTCATTTACTCTCTTCGGGTGGACACTTGGGTTGTCTCCAAGTTTTTGTCATTGTAAACAGTAATGTTATTTATATACCTTTTTTGATTCCTTGGGTTCTTGTGCATGGATGTCTCCTGGGGTATTCCTATGACTGAAATTATTGGGCCTTAAGTATATGAATATTCAACTTTAGGAGGTAGTGCCATATTTTCTAAACTACTTGTACCAATGGTCACTTTTAGTAGCAATGCACAGTAGATTCTGTGGTTCAAAATCCCAATCAATATTTGGTTTTCTCAGACTTAAAATTTACCAGTTGAATGGCATATCTCATGAGATGATTATAACTCATTGTGTTTATAATGTACTTTTCCTAAGCATCTCTTGTTAGAGATTTTTTTAGCTTAATAGAATCATTTTCCCCTGGAACTGATTTTTAAAAATATTTTTTCTTTGTATTGTGTTATTTGTGCTTTTAAAATTGGGTTTTATAGTTCTTTAGAGTTATTCTTCTATGATTGTGTGTACAAGTTTGTAACTCATGTTTTTATATTCTTTAAAGCATTTTTGATGAAAAAAATTAATTTTAATATAAGCAATTGATTAATGTTTCCACTCTCAAAGTTTTTGTGTCTTGTTTAAAAATTATTTACCTGAAACCTAAAAGATATTTCATCTATATTTCCACTGGGGGTTTAAAATGTTTTTGACATTTAACCAATGACCATCATTTTAAAGGGCTGCCCAGGTGGCCCTACTTATAAAGATCCCATCTGCCAGTGCAGGAGACATAAGAGACACAGGTCAATCCCTGGGTCAGGAAGATCCCCTGGAAAAGGGCATGGCAACCCACTCCAGTACTCTTGTCTGGAGAATCCCGTGGATAGAGGAGCCTGGGGGGCTACAGGGGTCACAAAGGGTCACGAAGAGTCAGACACAACTGAAGCAACTTAGCATAAGTATTATTTTAAAAACAAAAATTAGGGGTATCTAAATACATGTTTTCATTACACAATAAAAAGTCTTAAAATATGTAGTTTGAAGGGCCAACTATAATAGTTTTAGATACATGTTGATTTGAGAATAGAGCTGAAATGTTGATATTGTAATTATCACTGTTCCTATTTGTGAACAATGATAAACATTTGTCTAAACATTAAGCAAATATATAAGATTTTAAACATTTCTCCAAATGTAGTCAGATTCTTTTGAATATTCCTATAAGCATTTTTATTTATTATGACCACTAGATTGCCCTCATTTCAGCTTATTTAATGGTATTGAGTACTAATTCTGGGTAATCCCAGTACCATTAAATGCCCATTAAGTCTTGTCTCATAGTTAATGAATACACCTGAATTTAAACTAATCAAAATTTTGTATGAAAAAAAGCTTATTTTCTTTCATAGATTTTTCAAATTTGAAATGCAAAATGGTATTTTTTTATGCTACAGTTGAATATATTTGAATATGTTTTGGAAGAATCTGAAAATAATTACCTATCTTTCAGTAATTTTACTTACTGCTTATTCCCCCTCACTTCCTTTTTAGTTTTTATCTTTTCCAACCTATATTCACACGGACTTTTCTAATTGTAAGTTTGAGATGTACAAAAAATTCTTTAAGGCAAGTACTTTGATATTTTTTCATTTTGTTAAAGGTGATTATTTTAAACCTGCCACTGAGACCTGGTAAATCAACAACTATATTATATACATAAATAAATATAGAGAATTTCTTTTTTGAGACAACACATTCTTTTTAATGGGAATTCACTTTATCAAGTTACAGGTCTGAGTTCTTCAATAACTTTGAAATAGAATTAAATGAAAAAACAAATACCATTGTATTTCACTATGATATATTTAATATTTGTAATATAAAATAGTTTAATATTCATGTCAAAAAATGGCAAGGATCAGACTCTAGTTCACACCATCTGCTGAACGTTTGAACCCGAACACACACACACACACACACCCCTGTATGTTTGCTTTGAGAAGTAGCAGATTATGCTGAGAGACTGAGATCGCCCTTGCCAATAATTTATTTAACACAGGTTCACTGTGGGAATTATAATAATTTCACAAGACAATAGCATACAGTATGATGTTTTTTAAGTCAATAATAGAATAACATACTTTGAACAAGGGATAGATTAATTATGCTGTTGTTCCAGAAAAGGAGAGTTGAAAGGAATACAGCACAAATTTAATTTGAGGCTATCTTTATTTGAGTTGGTACTAGGGAGGGGCAGCTTAGCCAATCAAGTGCTGTAGGGAAAGGAAAATGAAAAGTCTTCTGTTGCTAGGGAAAATTGCTAGGGAACAATGGCATGGGTGTTGGCTAGCTAGAAGATCTTTGTGTTGTATGGGCTGCATAGTTTTCACCACTGCTGGTTAAGAGTCACCTTTACCATGGATGGAGCTAAGCCAAGGTGTTCAGAGAACTGTTTAGATCTGCAAAGGGCAGCCTTTATTTTTTAATAAATATATATATTTGTTTATTGAAGTATAGTTGAGTTACAGCGTTGTATTAATTTGAGGTGCACAACAGAGTGATTTAGTTGTCTATTTGTATATATGTATGCACATATATATTCTTTTTCAGATTCTTTTCCATCATAGATTATTGCAAGTTATTGAATATAGTTTCCAATGTGGTATAGTAGGTCTTTGTTGTTTATCTATTTTATGTATAGTAATGTGTATCTATTAACCCCCAAATTCTAATTTATCCCTCCTCATTGGTTTACTGTGTCTATGAGTCTGTTTCCATTTTGCAAATAAAGTCATTTGTATCATTTGGTTAGATTCCACATATAAGTAATATTATATGGTATCTGTCTTTCTAACTTACTTTGGGTCTATCCACATTGTTGCAAATGGCATCACATCATTATTTTGTATAGCTGAGTAATATTCCATTGTGGAATATTATATTCCATATATATATATATATACACACATATATATACATGTGTATATTCCATATATATATATATATACCACATCTCCTTGATCCATTCATCTGTCAAAGATAAGTTCCAAGCAGGGCTTCAACAATTGTGCTACCATAGATGTGTATCATGACATCAGTACACACAGTGCAAAATTAAAGAAAGAGAAAAAAATTATTACAAGAAATCTTAGGATTTACTCTCAGCAATTTTTATATATATCCTACAGTCTAGTTCCAATCTGTCACTATTCAAAGATATTATGTTTTTATTGACTATATTCCCCACACTGTACATTTCATCCTCTCAACTCATTCATTTTGTAACTGGAAGTTTGTACCTTTTATTCTCCCTTACCTATTTCTCTATCCTCTCCCCCCACCACTCTCTGGCAACCACCTGTTTTAAATGTTTATTGAATGAGTGAGGGAGGGAGCTTAAGTGCAGAGTTTCTAGGGCAGAACAAGCATGCCACAGCTGGGGACCCTGAAAAGAAGCCACCACGATGAACATGGCAAGAGCCAGTGTGGTGCCAGAAGAGGCTGAGGAGGTAAGCAGGGGCCAGGCCAGGGTCACGAGGTGGCGTGTTTACAGAAAGGACCTTTCACATCATAGTTTACATATTCAGTTCAGCTCAGTTCAGTTGCTCAGTCCTGTCTGACTCTTTGCAACCCCATGAACCCCAGCACGCCAGGCCTCCCTGTCCATCACCAACTCCCAGAGTCCACCCAAACCCATGTCCATTGAGTCAGTGATGCCATCCAACCATCTCATCCTCTGTCATCCCCTTCTCCTCCTGCCCTCAATCTTTCCCAGCATCAGGGTCTTTCCCAATGAGTCAGCTCTTCACATCAGGTGGCCAAAGTATTGGAGTTTCAGCTTCAACATCAGTCCTTCCAATGAACACCCAGGACTAATCTCCTTTAGGATGGACTGGTTGGATTTCCTTGCAGTCCAAGGGACTCTCAAGAGTCTTCTCCAACACCACAATTCAAAAGCATCAATTCTTCTGTGCTCAACTTTCTTTATAGTCCAACTCTCACATCCACACATGACCACTGGAAAGACCATAGCCTTGACTAGACAGACCTTTGTTGACAAAGTAATGTCTCTCTTTTTTAATATGCCATCTAGGTTGGTCATAACTTTCCTTCCAAGGAGTAAGCATCTTTTAATTTCATGGTTGCAGTCACCATCTGCAGTGATTTTGGAACCCAGAAATTCAGTCACTGTTTCCACTGTTTCCCCATGTATTTCCCAGGAAGTGATGGGACCAGATGCCATGATCTTAGTTTTCTGAATGTTGAGCTTTAAAGCAACTTTTCACTCTCCTCTTTCACTTTCATCAAGAGGCTCTTTAGTTCCTCTTCACTTTCTGCCATAAGGGTGGTGTCACCTACATATCTGAGGTTACTGATATTTTTCCAGGCAATCTTGATTCCAGCTTGTGCTTCCTCTAGCCCAGTGTTTCTCATGTTGGGGTGACCAAAAAGTTTGTTTGGGTTCCATAAGTTGCAGTGGAAAAACCCAAATGAACTTTTTGGCCAACCCAATAAATGACACCTTTGGAGCACAACTCAAGTGCGAATGGTGCCCTCCCGGCTGGGTAATCAGCCCACTTGGAACAGGGGATGAAGAAGGGGTGGCAGCACCAAGTTACTTACAGGCCTGAGGAAATGAGGCAGAGAGATCTTTGTTATAGACAGCTAGACCACTGAGGGCAAATTTCCATACCTATCATTGTGGTTGACCTGTTTGTCCATTCTAAATGCACGCATAAATAGCAATTGCTACTGCCAGCAAATGCCAACAGGTACAATTTACTCAAGCACATACAAAACACTTATGCATGCAACCCAGTTTTCAGAACTACAAAATGCCAAGTGTCCAGATGTAGTGAATTCTCAGAAGTAATTAACTACATAATTAACAAAATAAAATCATTCTCACATGCACTGATAAAAACTAATGGCCAGTCTCCCAGTAATGTTTTGAATTATTTTTTGTATTTTTTGTTGCGAATACTTTTTCACACTTTCAACTTTTTTTGGTCTATTAAAATGGAACAATTTTTATTACATCTCACCTCCTTGCAAATATTGCAAAAAAATCATAATAAAACCCTCATGTGTTTTCAGAATGTTATGTAACTTTCTAGTAAATAAGCAGAGTAAGATATGCAATCTCAGCTTTTCTCTCTCCTGAAATTATTTGCCTGATGTGTGCTCTTCCATGAAAGAGCTTTTAAGCACTCATACGTGAGATTAGCATACATGGAAAGAGAAGAATTTGCTTTTCCACTAGCTTAATAAAGTCTTGTCCTGGTGTCTTGGAGGGAAATCCAATTTCTCTTTGTTTTATATAACCAGTGATCTCCCAAAGGACATTCTTCACTCAGTGACTCAAAGTAAAGTTAATTCTTTGGCTCATTTGCTACAGGAGCCAAATATATCTAGGTTCAAATTATGCCTCTGCCATGGTCAACCTCTGTCACCTCCATTTAATGTTGCTTAATCTCAGTGCCCTCAACTGTAAATGGGGATAATGATGAAGTTGCTATAGGGTTTTTAACAGATGTGAAAATATAAATACCTAATGTGATGGTTGGCATGAATGTTACCATCTTTTTTACTGCATTTAATGGTATTTTTTATTTTTAACTAAATTACAAACATAGTCCATCTATATGAAGTGCATGTGAAACTAATATTGTAAGTTGACTATATATTTTCATTTTTTGAATTTATTTTTTCTTTTTTAATTGAGATAAAATTGATTTAAAATATTTGTTATTTTCTGCTGTATAATGAAGCAAATGAGCAAAATGTATACATATGTCCCCTCCCTCCCAGCCCCTCATCCCACCCCTCTAGGTCATCACAGAGCACCAAGCAGAGCTTCCTTTGTTATACAACAGCTTCCCACTGGTTATGTTTTATATCTGGTAATGAATATATGTTGGGGATTCCCACATAGGCTAGTGATAAAGAACTCGCCTATCAATGCAGAAGACATGAGACACGGGTTCAATCCCTGGGTCAGGAAGATACCCTGGAGGAAGGCATGACAACCTACTCCAGTATTCTTGCCTAGAGAATCCCATGGACAGAGGAGCTTGGCAGGATACGGTTCATAGAGTCGCAGAGTCAGCACGACTAAAGTGACTTAGCACGCATGCATGCACAATGCTCATATGTCAATGCTACTCTCCCAATTTGTCCCACCCTCCCCTCCCCCTACGTGTCCTCAAGTCCATTCACTAGGTCTTCGTGTCTATTCCTGCCCTAAAATACTTTCATCTGTACCATTTTTCTAGATTCTATATATATGCATTAATATACAACATGTGTTTTTTTTCTTTCTCATTTAGTTTGCTCTGTTTGACTCTATATTTTCAAAATTCCATCTATCATCCAAATCGTGACCCCTTTGGTATATGCATGTATCTTAGGATGTCAAATCCGGTCCATTTGAGCATATTCCCTCTCCCAACTTGATGTGCTTCTTCAAACTGCAGTTTTTAATATTCCTTCAAGAATCAACAGGTCATAACCATATTGATGCCTGCCCTAACATCTTTTTCTTTCTATTCTGAAACATAGAGCATGTTGAGCCTGTCATTTTGTCTTTTGTATAGTATTGCATTCCTTTTTTCCTTCTCTCTTTTCATGCTACCTTCTGTTAATTTCCTCAGTTATAACCTACAGTTAACTAATTTTCTCTCATACTACAACATACACATGGAATTTTAATTAATCAGCATCAGGTGTATCATGAAGCTCCTTAGAAATGGACAAAGTAGTAGTCTCTACTCTGATCATAGGTAGAACTTTAAAAATTCTCATTTTGAGGCTTCATCTCAGACAATTAAATCAGAATCTCTGGGAATAAGGACCCAGTAATTTTTAAAGCTCTATGAGTGATTTCAGTGAGAATCCAATTGTGAGGATTCCTGGAAAGAGCAAAGAGGGAGGTCTCAGCTTTACATCTTAGTTTAAAGGTGACCCAATAGCGACTAAGGCTTCCCAAGTGGCACTAGTTGTAAGGAACCCGCTTGTCAATGCAGGAGACATAAGAGACGGGGCAGGAGTGAGGGGCGCGGTTTGATCCCTCAATCAGGAAGATCCAGTGGAAGAGGGCATGGCAGCCACTCCAATGCTCTTGCCTGGAGAATCCTATGGACAGAGGCGCTTGGTGGGCTATAGTCCATGGGGTAGCAAAGGGTCAGACACATTATACCGTTTTACAGCTGAGGATAGAACATGGAAAAGTTCAGCTAACTGTTCAAGTTTGCAGAGCTGGTGGATGGCAGAGCTCTGCTTCCAAATCCAACCCTTGTAACTCCAGAGTAACCTCCCACCCCTTCCCCTCTTCAGTTCTGTTCAGTCACCCAATCATGATCGACTCTTTGTGACCCCATGGATTGCAGCACACCAAGCCTTCCTTTCCATCACCAACTCCGAGTCTACACAAACTCATGCCTATTGAGTCGGTGATGCCAACCAACCACCTCATTCTCTGTCATCCACTTCTCCTCCTGCCTTCAATCTTTCCCAGCATCAGGGTTTTTCCAATGAGTCAGCTCTTCCCATCAGGGGGCCAAAGTACTGGAGTTTCAGCTTCAACATCAGTCCTTCCAATGAATATTCAGGACTGATCTCCTTTAGGATGGACTGACTGAATCTCTTTGCAGTCCAAGGGACTCTCAAGAGACTTCTCCAACACCACAGTTCAAAAGCATCATTCTTCGGTGCTCAGCTTTCTTTATACTCCAACTCTCAAATCCATACATGACTATTGGAAAAACCATAGCTTGACTAGATGGATCTTTGTTGGACAAGTAATGTCTCTGTTCTTTAATATGCTTCTAAGTTGGTCACAACTTTTCTTCCAAGGAGCAAGTGTCTTTTAATTTCATGGTTGCAGTCACCATCTGCGGTGATCTTAGAGCCCACAAAAATGAAGTCTGCCACTGTCTCCACATCTATTTGCCATGAAGTGATGGGACCAGATACCATTATCTTAGTTTTCTGAATGTTGAGCTTTAAGCCAACTTTTTCACTCTCCTCTTTCACTTTCATCAACAGGCTCTTTAGTTCTTCATTTTCTGTCAAAAGGGTGGTGTCATCTGCTTATCTGAGGTTATTAATATTTCTCCCAGCAATCTTGATCCCAGCTTGTACTTCATCCAGCCCAGCGTTTCTCATGATATAATCTGCATATAAGTTAAGTAAGTAGGGTGACAATATACAGCCTTGACATACTCCTTTTCCTATTTAGAACCAGTCTGTTGTTCCATGTCCAGTTCTAACTGTTGCTTCCTGACCTGCATACAGAGTTCTCAAGAGGCAGATCAGGTGATCTGGTATTCCCATCCCTTTCAGAACTTTCCACAGTTTGCTGTGATCCACAATCAAAGGTTTTGGCATAGTAAATAAAGCAGAAATAGATGTTTTTCTGGAACTCTCTTGCTTTTCCAATGCTCCAACAGATGTCAGCAATTTGATCTCTGATTCCTCTGCCTTTTTTAAAACCAGCTTGAACATCTGGAAGTTCATGGTTCACATATTGTTGAAGCCTGGCTTGGAGAATTTTGAGCATTACTTTACCAGCGTGTGAAATGAGTGCAATTGTGCGGTTTTTGAGCACTCTTTGGGATTGCCTTTCTTAGGGATTGGAATGAAAACTGACCTTTTCCAGTCCTGTGGCCACTGCTGAGTTTTCCAAATTTGCTGGTATATTGAATGCAGCACTTTCACAGCATCATCTTTTAGGATTTGAAATAGCTCAACTGGAATTCCATCACATCCAGTAGATTTGTTCATAGTGATGCTTCCTAAGGCCCACTTGACTTCACATTCCAGGATGTCTGGCTCTAGGTGAGTCATCACACCACTGTGATTATCTGGGTCATGAAGATCTTTTTTGTACAGTTCTTCTGTATATTCTTGCCACCTCTTCTTAATATTTTTTGCTTCTATTAGGTCCACACCATTTCTTTGCATGAAATGTTTGATCCCATCTTTGCATGAAATGTTTCCTTGGTATCTCTAATTTTCTTAAAGAGGTCTCTAGTCTTTCCCATTCTATTCTTTTCCTCTATTTTTTTTTGCACTGATCACTGAGGAAGGCTTTTTATGTCTCCTTGCTCTTTTTTGGAACTCTTCATTCAAATGGGTATATCTTTCCTTTTCTCCTTTGCTTTTTGTGTCTCTTCTTTTCACCACTATTTGTAAGGCCTTTTCGGACAGCCATTTTGCTTTTTTCACATTTCTTTTTCTTGGGGATGGTCTTGATCCCTGTCTCCTGTGCAATGTCATGAACCTTCATCCATAGTTCATCAGGCACTCTGTCTATCAGATCTAGTCCCTTGAATCTATTTCTCACTTCCACCATATAGTAGTAAGGGATTTGATTTAGGTCATACCTGAATGATCTAGTGGTTTTCCCTACTTTCTTCAATTTCAGTCTGAATTTGGCAATAAGGGGTTCATGATCTGAGCCACAGTGAGCTCCTGGTCCTGTTTTTGCTGTCTCTATAGAGCTTCTCCATCTTTGGCTGCAAGGAATATAATAAATCTGATTTCATTGTTGACCATCTTGTGATGTCCACGTGTAGAGTCCTCTCTTGTGTTGTTGGAAGAGGGTGTTTGCTATGACCAGTGCGTTTTCTTGGCAAAACTCTATTAGCTTTTGCTCTGCTTCATTCTGTATTTGTAGGCCAAATTTGCCTGTTATTCCAGGTGTTTCTTGACTTCCTACTTTTGCATTCCAGTCCCCTGTAATGAAAAGGACATCTTTTTGGGATGTTAGCTCTAGAAGTTCTTGTAGGTCTTCATAGAACCATTCATTTTCAGCTTCTTCAGCGTTACTGGTTGGGACATAGACTTTGATTACCGTGCTGTTGAATGGTTTGCCTTGGAAACGAACAGAGATCATTCTGTCGTTTTTTGAGATTGCATCCAAGTACTGCATTTTTGGACTCTTGTTGACTGTAATAGCTACTCCATTTTTTCTAAGGGATTCTTGCCCACAGTAGTAGATATAGTGGTTATCTGAGTTAAATTCACCCATTCCAGTCCATTTTAGTTTGCTGATTCCTAAAGTGTCGATGTTCACTCTTGCCATCCCGTTTGACCACTTCCAATTTGCCTTGATTTATGGGCCTAACATTCCAGGTTCCTATGCAATATTGCTCTTTATAGCATCGAACCTTGCTTCCGTCACGGGTCACATCCACAGATGGGTGTTGTTTTTGCTTTGGCTCCATCTCTTCATTCTTTCTGGAATTATTTCTCCACTGATCTCCAGTAGTATATTGGACACCTACTGATCTGGGGATTTCCTCTTTCAGGGTCCTATCTTTTTGCCTTTCATACTGTTCATGGGGTTCTCAAGGCAAGAAAACTGAAGTGGTTTGCCATTCCCTTCTCCAGTGGACCACATTTTGTCAGAACTCTCCACCATGACCTGTCCATCTTGGGTGGCCCTACTCGGCATGGCTCATAGTTTCATTGAATTAGACAAGACTGTGGTCCATGTTATTAGATTGGTCAGTCTTCTGTGATTGTGGTTTTCAGTCTCTCTGCCCTTTGATGGTGAAGGATAAGAAGCTTATGGAAGCGTCCTGATGAGAGAGACTGACTGAGAGGGAAACTGGGTCTTATTCTGATGGGTGGAGCCATGCTCAGTAAATCTTTAATCTAATTTTCTATTGATGGGTGGAGCTGTGTCCCCTTCCTGCTTTTTCAGTTCAGGTCAGTTAAGTTCAGTTGCTCAGTCCTGTCTGACTCTTTGTGACCCCACGGACTGCAGAACACCAGGCCTCCCTGTCCATCACTGGAGGACAACTCCTGGAGTCCACCCAAACTCATGTCCATTGAGTCAGTGATGCCATCCAACCATCTCATCCTCTGCTGTTCCCTTCTCCTCCTGCCCTCAATCTTTCCCAGCATCAGGGTCTTTTCCAGTGAGTCAGCTCTTTGCATCAGGTGGCCAAATATTGGAGTTTCAGCTTCAACATCAGTTCTTTCAATGAACACTCAGGACTGATCTCCTTTAGGAAGGACTGGTTTGATCTCCTTGCAGTCAAAAGTACTCTCAAGAGTCTTCTCCAACACCACAGTTCAAAAGCATCAATTCTTTGGCACTCAGCTCTCTTTATAGCTCAACTCTCACATTCATACATGACTATTGGAAAAACCATAGCCTTGACTAGATGGACCTTTGTTGGCAAAGTAATGTCTCTTCCTTTTAAAATGCTGTCTATGTTGGTCATAACTTTCCTTCCAAGGAGCATGCGTCTTTTAATTTCATGGCTGCAATCACCATCTGCAGTGATTTTGGAGCCCCTGAAAATAAATTCTCTCAGTTTCTGTTGTTTCCCCTTATTTCCCATGAAGTGATGGTACTGGATGTCATGATCTTAGTTTCCTGAATGTTGAGCTTTAAGCCAACTTTTTCACTCTCCTCTTTCACTTTCATCAAGAGGCTCTTTAGTTCTTCTTCACTTTCCGCCATAAGAGTGGTGTCATCTGCTTATCTGAGGTTATTCATATTTCTCCTGGCAATCTTGATCTCAGCTTGTGCTTTATCCAGCCCAGCGCTTCTCATGATGTACTCTGCATATAAGTTAAATAAGTAGGGTGATAGTATACAGTCTTGACATATTCCTTTTCCTATTTAGAACCAGCATGTTGTTCCATGTCCAGTTCTAACTGTTGCTTCCTGACCTGCATACAGATTTCTGAAGAGGCAGGTCAGGTGGTCTGAAAGAGATGGAAATACCATCTCTTTTTCCACAGTTTATTGTGGAAAAATATTCCACAGGATTTTCCACAGTTTATTGTGATCCACACAGTCAAAGGCTTTGGCATAGTCAATAAGGCAGAAATAGGTGTTTTTCTGGAACTCTCTTGCTTTTTCGATGATCCAATGGATGCTGGCAATTTGATTCCTCTGCCTTTTCTAAAACCAGCTTGAACATCTTGAAGTTCACAGTTTGCATATTGTTGAAGCCTGGCTTGGAGAATTTTGAGCATTACTTTACTAGTGTGTAAGATGAATGCAATTGTGCAGTAGTATGAACATTCTTTGGCAGTGCTTTTCTTAGGAATTGGAATGAAAACTGACCTTTTCCAGTCCTGTGGCCACTGATGAGTTTTCCCTGCTATTTACCTGGGGCCAAACTATGGTGGCGGTGATGAAGATAATGGCGATGTCCTTCAAAAGATCCCATATATGTACTGCTACACTCATTGCCCCCAACCCAGCAGCAGGCCACACTGACCCGTGCCTCTGCTGGAGACTCCTAGACACTCACAGGCGTGTCTGGGTCAGTCTCTTGTGGGTTACTGCTCCTTTCTCCTGGGTCCTGGTGCACACAAGGTTCTGTTTGGGCCCTCCAAAAGTCTATTTTCCCAGTCCTGTGAAAGGTCTGGCAGCTCTTTGGTGAGGTTAATGGTGACCTCCTCCAAGAGGACTCTTGCCGTACGGAGCCCCATCCCTGAGGCAGTGCACTGGTTTCCCCCTTACCAGGTGGCTGTTGCTTATTTGTTTGTGCAACAGCTGTTTGTTACTGTTCACATCTCTCCCGCTGCTCAGAGAGTACCTGCCGTCAGTTCCCTGTGGGGTTTTTTTGGCAGCCACAGTCAGGCCTCCTTGAGCAATTACATTCATAGATGTCTCCTGTCCGATCTCATAAACACCCTCTAATCCTAAAGACACTATCATCTGCAGTTCTCTAGTCTCAGTCCATGGCATGATGATCTATAGCGAGAAAGAAGTGCTCAGTAATGATTTATGGAACAAACACATAAAATGAACAGAGGATGAGCAGTCAAAAAATGAATCATTTAGGAGCTTGTGTTGGGTGAGAAGGGCTTCCCAGGTGGCACTAGTGGTAAAGAACTCACCTGCCAATGCAGGAGACATAACAGATGTGGGTTCGATCCCTGAGTTGGGAAGATCCCCTGGAGGAGGGCATGGCAACCCACTCCAGTATTCTTGCCTGGAAAATCCCATGAACAGAGAAGCCTGGTGGGCTACAGACCATAGGGTAGCAAAGAGTAGAACATGACTGAATTGAGCTAGCACATTGGGTAAGATTGTGTAAAGTTGATAATCTACATGATTTTGGAGCAAATAACATGAATCTTGAAATAAGGCCAATCATGGTTTGAATGCACATATTTATACTCATAAACCCTGTTCATGTAAATTGCTTACCTTTCTGAGTTTGGGCTGTAAGTGGTTTAATAACCATGACCTCTAAATCTATAAAAGATCAGCATATATAGAGTGCTCAACATAATAACTTCTCAAAATGTGATATTTTCTGTGAGATATCTATCACATGTTCTGGATGGTCACAGGTTCTAGATGGTCTTTTAATAGCATTAAGCACACTGGAAATCAGCAAGCTAACTGATCATTATAAGATATTTAAATTATGTATACATATGTACATATACAGTTAAAAAGTAATCTTCTAATTTGTTCAGAATTTTGTGTGTTTTTGAGACTACTTCTTTATTCTGCTTATTTGCCCAATAAAATATCTGGATTTTCACTAAGTGATTTAAAATTAATATTTTTAGAAAAAAGGATAGCCGTGATCCCATGTCTGATAGAGAAATACGTAGAAGGTAGATTACCCTGTGATCCCTAGCAAGTAAATACTTATGCCCCTGTTCCCCTGTTCCCTTTCTCTTTCTGCAATCAAAGTTTTTAAATGGTAATCTTGAACCTGGGAAATGATTTATAGATTTCTTTAACAGATTTGCTCATAAAAGTCTGACATCTCAATTGTGTTCTGAACACATTCCTGTTTAAGGCCATAGGAAGTTTTATTTTATCTTTGGAGGAACACCATCTTGCCACATTCTATTATTTCAGTGACAGATGTTTCTAGCCAACTGGTGAGTCATCACATTTTTTTGGTATTTGACTTTCATCACAATGCGCAAATTCTAAAGCAATCTTTTATAATGGCAGCCTTGAACCAGCGTACTTTTAGTGGACTAACTGCCCTCTGAAACCATGCGGCCTTCCATTAAAAAGCCACCTAAAACACTAGGAAAATGCTGTCATTTTAAGTAGTTTTCTGGGAAGGCAAGTCTTTTCTCCCTGAATTGATTGGCATTTTTATACCTTTATGTCTTATGGTAGAACATGAGGCTAGTCAGCTATGTCTACTTTAAGGAATAATTTCTTATTTTTACATTTGGCTGAGTTTCCCAGTTTACCTGATGAGAACCGACCATAAGCTTGATTTCTGTGTTTAGGGATGGGAATCCAGTATGTAGATTTCTTAAGTGAGAGGGCTTCTTTTCATTATAATCATATAATATATTTCCTTCAACAACGACTTTTGCCTGTAATTGGGTTCTTCATCTTATCCCCCTGACTCTTCCTCAGATGTAACCATATCTTTAAGTTTATCAGTTCCCAGCTTTAAAAAATAATTTTGCCACAAATATAATTGTGTCTAACAGTAAAATAATTAATTTTTCTTTTTTGTAAGCATTATGTGTATTCTCCTATGATTTGTATTTTTAACTCAGTGTGATATTTCTAAAGTCCATATAAGCTGTTTTTAGATGAGATAGATGAGATTCATTCATTTTTCAGTGTTATATAGTACCTCATGATGATTACACAAAATTTGTTTCTTTTTCTATGGATGAGTTTTCCCCACTGGACATTTGGAACATTCTTGTGTCCTTCTTATGGACACAAGGTATGCAGGAGTTTCCTTAGGATAGGAATTTCCTGGACCCTGTTTATGCGTGTCTTCACATTGACAAAATGGAAAATAAGTTGTTTTTCCAAAGTGGCTGTACTAATCACAACCTCCAGAAGAGTACCTGTCTTTGTTGCTCCATATGCATATCAGCATTATCAAGTTCCTAAGTATTTGTCAATATAATGAATGTAAAATGGCATTTTATTGTGACCCTGGTTCACATTTCTTACATCAATAATGAGGTTGAATGTCTTTTCATATGTCAGCCATAGCTCAGCAGGTAAAGAATTTGCCTGCAATGCAGGAGACCCTGGTTTGATTCCTGGGTCAGGAAGATCCCCTGGAGAAGTGATCGACTACCCACTCCAGTATTTATGGGCTTCCCTGGTGGCTTAGACAGTAAAGAATCCATCTGCAATGCAGGAGACCTGCGTTCAGTCCCTGGCTTGGGAAGATCTCCTGGAGGAGGGCATGGCAACCCACTCCAGTATTCTTGCCTGGAGAATCCCCATGGACAGAGGCACCTGGTGGGTTACAGTCCATGGGGTTGCAAAGAGTTGGACATGACTGAGCGACTAAATACAGCATAAAACTTTTTGCATATCCTTTGTGTATTATTTTTAAATTGTGTAACCTATTATCTAGTTTTTATGGATTGAATAATTATTCAATTTCCTAATGATCTTCAATGTTATTTCTACAATGTATCATAATTACTGTTCTTGGATTCAGTGGTTGAACTATTTGGGAATCCCTACACCTAAATTAACTATATTAATTTTTCTAGTTTTATAAGTTTTTATTTCTGATAGAAAGAACCACATTTTACTCTCCTTTTAAATTTAGGAATGTTTGGTATATACTTTTGCCCATTGTTTTTCAAATAATTTTGTCAAATTTCACATAGAATGCTACTTGGATTTTTACTGAAATTATACTGTGTGTTTAGATCAAATTTTGGAAAATGGAAAATTTATCCTACCTGTCTATTAAAGTAAAAATTCTATTTTTAAGGTCTCTTCAATATATTTAAATGTAATTATAATAATTTCTTGATATACATGAAGCCTATCTTAGATGAATTCTTTGATACATTTTAGTATATACATTTATTATGATGGGTATATTTTTAAAAAATTGTAGCTAGCATTTAGAAAATGCAACTGAGTTTTTTTATATCCACCTTATGTCTAGCCATCTTCCTAAATTATCTTTACTATTTTGCTAATTTATAGATTTTTGTGGAGCTTTATGTAAATAATCATATCAACTGCAGATTAAAAGTTTAATACTTAGCTTGATTGTTATTTTCTAGTGTTTATGCTTTTAATATGAAGATTTAATTTATCTTCATGGATGAGCGTTTATTATATACATACATATATGTGTGTGTGTGATATTTTTAAACAATTTAAAATATTTGCACTTTTATCTTTTCAACCATTGCCTCTTTTTTTCTCTCTTCTTAGGAAACCTCAGTTATATACATGTGTCCCATTCTCTTCATATTCCTTAAGATTTGTTCATGTTTCCCATTTTCCCCACTGTGTGATACATTCTGTGTAATATCTATTTTAAACAAACATTATTTCAATGAAACCTCCCAAGAATCCTAACCTTGATTTTACAGAGAGAAAACTAAGATGCTCAGTATTTATTCAATAGTCCATTATTTAACCCATTGGTTTATGTAAAATTCCACCTTTAACATAAAGTAAATCACCATATATACATGACTCTACTTTTAATTCTCTATTCTGCTCCACTGATGCATTCAACTCTTTTTGCCTCAATAACAAAGCCTTTTGTTATGACTTTATTTATTATATATTTTTCTACTGATATCATTACACTTTTTTTCCTGAAACAACTTGATTTTTAAAAAATAGATATTCACCACATGAAATTTATATTTTAATTTTATTTTGCTTGTTATCTGGGGAAAAATACATTTGGCACCATATACAAGACATAGGAGGTAAACAATTAGTAAATACCACTGAGGAAACCAGAATTGAAAGAGACACGTGTACCCCAATGTTCACTGCAGCACTGTTTACAATAGCCAGGACATGGAAGCAAGCTAGATGTCTATCTGAAGATGATTGGATAAGAAAGCTGTGGTACATATACACAAAGGAATATTACTCAGCTATTAAAAAGAATGCATTTGAATTCATTCTAATGAGGTGGATGAAACTGGAACCTATTATACATAGTGAAGTAAGTCAGAAAGAAAAACACCAATACTACAATATTATTGCATATATATGGAATTTAGAAAGATGGTAACAATGACCCTATGTGCAAGACCACAAAAGAGACACAGATGAAAAGTACAGACTTTTGGGCTCTGTGGAAGAAGGCGAGGGTGGGATGATTTGAAAGAATAGCATTGATTCATGTATATTATCATATATGAGATAGATCGCCAGTCCAGGTTCGATGCATGAGACAGGGTGCTCAGGGCTGGTGCACTGGGATGACCCTGAGGGATGGGATGGGGAGGGAGGTGGGAGGGGGTTCAGGATGGGGAACACATGTACACCCAGGGCTGATTCATGTCAATGTATGGCAAAAACCACCACAATATTGTAAAGTAGTTAGCCTCTAATTAAAAAAAAAAATAAGTGTCTCCTTTAGCCTATCATTTGGTTCTTTCTTGAGAAGCAAGTAATGCTGCCAGCTTCTTATATGCCCTTCTAGAAATAGTCCATGCATTTGAATTTTAAAATAAGTCTATTAAGAATTCAAAGAATTTAATTAATAACCAAAGAATTTAAGAAAAACTTGATCAATATTGAATTGAATTTATAGATTAACCTGAGGCAGAATTGACATCCATTCAGCAACAAAACTCATTCAGCTGCTAGAATGTCTTTCCACTTCTTTTTTTTTTTTTTTTTAACTTTCTTATATTGGAGTGTAGCCAATTAACAACGCTGAGAGAGTTTCAGGCACACTGCAGAGCAACTCAGCCATACATGTACATGTGTCCATTCTCCTTGAAACTCCTCTCCCATCTAGACTCCTTCATATTTGACATATTGTACCCTTTTTTGTGTCCTTTGATAAACTTTTACAATTTTATTCATATTTTACATAGTTTCTGATAATATTTCTGCCTAAGAATTCCAACATTTTTGTATGTAGGGCAATAATGAATAGAATCCTGATGTATTGACTTTGTACCTTTCTTATAAGTCTAGTGATTTCTAACAGTTTTTCATTTGACTTTCTTGCATTTCTATCCCGATGATGATATTGTCTACAAATAGTGACATCTGAGTCTTACCTTTCAATCTCTGTGCTACTTTATTTATACTGATTTTATTAATTTAGTGAGACCTTATTATACCTTAGAATGATAACAGAGGTAGAAGATAATGCTATGTTTTCCCTGTTTTTGTGGAAAAACTATTTTTATATGAGTAATTATGTTTGCTGTGTGCCCACGGTAGTTTATTTTTCATCTATTCCATCTACTAAGGTCTTTCTTTTTTCTTTTTAACCTTTTGAACCTCTTAATTCATTTCTCTCACTCCAACCCTCGATCTCCGGCAACTGCCAATTTGTTGTCTATATCTATGAGTTTTTATTTCTTTAGATAGCATATGTAAGAGAGATCATACAGTGTTTGTCATTCTATAATTTCCGATATTTCTTCTGGTTCTATATCTTCTATTGCACTAAATGTTTCAACTATTTCTAAATTGATATTTAGGCTACCTATCAAATTTTTTTAATTAGAAAATTTATTTTAGTGTCACTAAATATTGTAAGCACAATAATTCTATCTGTTTTTATGATCTCTTATTGCATGCTTTACCTTGAAACCTCTGTTTCCATAATACTTGCACATAGAGCTGTCTGACATTCTGAATCTGACAATTCCAATATGTTTGATCTTTAAAAAATAAGAATATAATTTTCTATTTCTGGTAGCTGTGGCATATTGGGTCTCGTGTTTTCTTTGTTGCTTGGTGATATTTGTGGACTTGTCGGTTGGACCTCATCTGTGGAATATCTTTATGCTTTAATTAGGATAACTTTTCTATAAAGAGGGTTTGCCCCTACTTTGTAAATAGCCAAGGAATATTCCTAATATGGGTCTTTTTCCATCTCCTTCCCTATTGTGACTCAGTCTGGTTTTTCCAGTAGTCATGTATGGATGTGAGAGTTGGACTATAAAGAAAGCTCAGTGCCAAATAATTGATGTTTTTGAACTGTTGTGTTAGAGAAGACTCTTGAGAGTCCCTTGGACTGTAAGATCAAGCCAGTCAATCCTAAAGGAAATCAGTCCTGAATAGTCATTGGAAAGACTGATGCTAAAGCTGAAACTTCAATACTTTGGCCACCTGATGCAAAGAACTGACTCCTTGGAAAAGACCCTGATTCTGGGAAAGATTGAAGGCATGAGAAGAGGACAACAGAGGATGAGATGGAATCACTGACTCGATGAACATGAGTCTGAGCAAGCTCCGGGAGTTGGTGATGGACAGGGAAGCCTGGCATGCTGCAGTCCATGGAGTTGCAAAAAGTCAGATGCAACTGAACTGAATTGAGCTGATGGGATTGTCAGACTCAGATTATTTACAAACTGCCTCTCAAGGCTCAGTTGTAATCTCTCTTAATTGAGTTATTGTTGACCTCTGCCCTAAATATAACCCTTCTTCCCTGACTGTTCACTGCTCAGTCCCAGCATCTTGATCTGATTCCAGATCATATTAGAAAAATAAAGAGTGTCAACGTGATGAGGAGGTTTTGGTAGAGGAATTTCCTTACCTCTTTTGAAACTATGTAGGCATATATTTTCTGCCCTAGCATTGTATCTCTATTCAGCCATGAAATAGAACACAAAATATCTACAGGAGAATTATTTGAACATGTTTTGATGATTTTTCCACATTTCAGTGAATACAGGTTTTTTTTTAGAAAATTATATTTCAGAATAGTAGTAATAATTAGCATTTATTGAATGCTTCCTGTATGCTAGACACTATCCTACACACTTTTCATTATATTTAATTTCCCCAACAAACTTATAAAAGAAGTTATTACTAATATTACCATTGCATTAATATTGGAAATTGATACACAATAGCTAGACAATGACTTTGGTAGCAGCTTTTTGACCCAATGCTCTTTAATCTTGGTTTAGGATTTTTCTTCCTAGTCTGTAAGTATAAAAGTGGAAGTGTTAGTTGCTCAGTTGTGTCAGATTCTTTGTGACCTGATGGACTATAGCCCACCAGGTTCCTCTGTCCATGGAATTCTCCAGGCAAGAATACTGGAGTAGGTGGCCATTCCCTTCTCCAGGGGATCTTCCTGACCCAGGGATCAAACCCAGGTTTCCTGCATGGCCGGCAGGTTCTTTAGAATCTGAGCCACTAGATAATACACAGCCACCCATATTCGTATAAAGAGAGCTTTGGATTAAGAATTAGGACTCAATTCTCTACTTGCCAAAACAATGTGCAAGTTTCTAAAAGAAAAACTGTGTAAATAAGCATATTTAAACTAGCAGTCTCATAAAAATATCTTAATTTATTGATACTGTCCTATGTTTTGAAATACAGTGAAGAAACTATGAAAGGAATTAAATTTTTAACAGGTACCAATGATTAAAGCTGGAGACTGACCAAAAAATAGCTGCTCCCTATAACACTCAAGTGGAAAAATATCAATTTGAAGCGGAACTGTCCTTCTGAACTCTAGCTCAAATGTGATTTATATTTCAGTGTGTTTTCTTACCTGGTGACTTTTATTTAATATATTTTCCTATAATTTGATCCTAAGACTGTGAGACATATTGAAAACATTTATCAAAGAGTTGAAAACATTTTGCAAGTCTTAAATATTACTATTGAATTTTAAAGATAAAAACCAATCATTTTATGAGAGGAAATTTAAAGCTAAGGTATATTAATTTACTTTACTAGAATGATTTGACCCAACCATTATATAAAAATTAAATTTTTCTAAGAAAATATTCTAAATAAATTAGAAAAAAATTTTGATTGAGTATGTGATTTCAAGTGATGCAACACTTAAATGTTTAAATAGCTATAGCTTATTATAGCTTACTGCTATAAGGTTAAATATAAATATTCATACCATATTTTCTAGATCAAAATTTTATGAATGCTGACAGATTTATCCTCAGCATAAATATTAAGGTCAACTGCTGCATCCCTAGTGTTATTGTAATTTTGGTTTAACTCTACTTTTCATTTTCTACTTAAGTCAATAGACTAATACATTAAAAATATTAGCATAAAAGTTTTGGATATACAAATACAAATACAAAGCATAAAGATGGAGTTTTATGACTTCGACAACTTCAAGGGAGTTGGAATAGAGCTGTATAAGAGCAGAGCTTTTTGTATGTGATTGAAATCAAGCTGGTATTCAAATAAGAGTGTTAAAACTTCAGGGAACTAAGGTCATTCCCAAGATTACCACAAAGAAAATAGCTTGAGAATATACACATAAAGGAAATGAATAGGGAATTCTAAAATCTCACAATACAAAATCAAATAAGCATTAATAAAATAGTAATGCAAGAAATGAGGGGTAAAAAAGCTGTAAGGCGTATAGAAAACAAGTAGCAAAATGAAAGAGGTAATTCCTTTCCAGAATAAATCTTAAAAAAGGATGAAGTAAGAGGGTTCAAATTTCTTGATTTCAAAATTTACAACAAGGTCACAACAATGTGTTATGGCATAAGGATAGACACAGAGCACAATGCAGTAGAATAGAAAGAAAAGAAATAAGCCAAAAAAAAAAAAAAAAAAAGAAAGAAGCCTTTGTATATGTAGTCAAATGATTTTCGACAAGAACGCCAAGACAATTTAGTGGGGAAAGTACAATCTTTCTGACTAAGTGTTGAGATAACTGGATATCCACATGCAAAAAGCCAAAGACCAACAAAATAATAATCCAGTTTAAAAATTTGAAAAGACATTTCTTCAAAGAAGATATACAAATGAATCTAAAAGCACATGAAGAGATGTTCAATATCACTAACTCTTAAGAAATTGAAAATCAAACCCACAATGAAATCACTTTGTACCCAATAGAGTGGCTACTGTTAAAAAAATAGAACAAAACAGAAAAAAGCAAACAAACAAGTACTGATGAGGAAGGATGTGGAAAAACTGGAATCCTTGGCACTAATGGTGGGAATGTATAATGGTGAGATTGATATGGAAAGATTGATATGGTGGTTCCTCAAAAAATTAAACATTAAATTACTATATGATCCAGAAATTCTGCTGCTAAATGTATATACTCAAAGGAATTGAAAGCAAGGACATAGATATATATTTGTACACCTATACTGATAGCAGCATTATTTATAATAGCCAAAGAGCTTGAAGAAGTACAAGCATCCATTTGTGGATGAATGGATAAACAAGATGTGGTATAGGCATAAAATGTAATATTCAGCCTTTAAAAGGAACAGAATTCCAATATATGCTATACCATAGATAGATCTTAAAAATTCTATGAAAGAGAAATAAGCCAGATACAAAAAATAGAAATATTGTACACTTTTACTTAATTTGTATACCCAGAGTGGTCAAATTCATAGAGATAGAAAGTAGAATAGTGGTTTCTAACAGCTGAGGGGAGAGAGGATGAAGAGGTATTGTTTAATAGATGTAGAAATTTCAATCTAGGGTGATGAAAAAGTTCTGGATATGGACACTAAAGAAGCTTGCGAAACAATGTAAATATATTAATACTTAATGCCAATGAATCCTGCAATGAAAAATGGTTAAATAATCAATTTTACGATATGAACATTTTATCCCAATTAAAAAGATATTAGTTTAAAAATTTTCAAAAATAGTAAATGCCTGTTAAAATTTCCCAGCAATATAGACTTCCAGGAAGTGAAAACAGAAAGCGTTACTTCCCTCACTCTCGCTCCTAGGATTCTTTATCTTTGAAAAGACGAGTTAAACCAATTTTATGATATTAGCCTAGATTTCTTAAGTAAAGAACACAGGCACTGTGTAGGAAGTGCTAGTAAAAATTAACAAAAAATATGAGACTTATAAAGAGGAAAATGAAAGTATATATGACAAAAGAGCAATTGGTTACATGGGATCATAAGTGTTTATCCAAATATAGGGCTCAGGCAGAACTTGAGTTCTTTCTAGATGGTTAAATAGTATCATGAGCACAGATGGGACTTTTTGGCTCCTAACCCATGTAAAATGTGATGTGTGTTTGTAAGATAATCCCTTATGGCACAGCAAGGCATGTCTCTATTTTATATAGAACTTAGTTTTATAGTCAATAACTTCTTAATGTTAAAATGTTAACTTCAGAAATCTACTCTGTGAAAATGCTTAGTTGAGCCGATTTTCACCATCGGTTTATTTACTCACATATGTAGTTCTCCAGGATAAAGCACTGAGTTCAAAAGTCTGTGTGATTTAAAAAAAAACAACAACAAAAAATGCCACTGTGATCTTAATTATTATAATTCTTATCCCAGAATTAGGCAAACTTCATTTTTATTATCCAGATAAAGTGGTTTCTACTTCTTTCATTGTGTGGCACATTCTTACACCTCTCTATTGTCCTAACTGGTTTTCTTCTCTTCCTCTTAATTGTAAATATTCTGTCCCCTCTGAGACAGAACTTTCCTCTGTGAAGCATTTCCTATCAACTACAAGGCATGTATTGTGAGAGTTGGACTATAAAGACAGCTGAGTGCCGAAGAATTGATGCTTTCAAACTGTGGTGCTGAGAGTCCTTCAGACAGCAAGGAGATCCAACCAGTCAATCCTAAAGAAAATCAACCCTGAATGTTGGTTGGAAGGACTGGTGCTGAAGCTGAAGCTCCAGTCACTTGGCTACCTGATGCAAAGAGCCAGCTCATTGGAAAAGACCCTGATGCTGAGAAAGATTGAGGGCAAGAGGAGAAGGGGGCGACAGAGGATGAGGTGATTGGGTGGCATCACTGACTTAATGGACATGAGTTTGAGCAAACTCGGAGACAGTGAAGAACAGGGAAGCCTGGTGTGCTGCAGTTCATGGGGTCACAAAGAGTCAGGCACAACTTGACTGAACAACAAGGCATGTGCATACTCTTTACCACAGTAATTGGATCAGTGGCCATTGAAATGTGTATTTCCTTGTACCTTTGCCTGCTGCTTAGAGACTTCATGTGGGTATATCTTTTTGCCTCTATAGACTGTCCAGACACACACATTTGTTGTTGTTGTTGAATTGCTAAGTCGTGTCTGACTCTTTGCAACCCCATGGACTGTAGCCCACCATGCTCCTCTGTACATGGGATTTTCCAAGCAATAATAGTGGAGTGGGTTGCCATTTCTTTCTCCAGAGGATCTTCCCAACTCAGGGATTGAACCCTTGTCTTCTGCATTGACAGATGGATTGTTTAGTGCTGAACCACCATGGAAGCCCAGTATACACATAACAAGACATTAATGCCATACTAGATACCTAACATGTAAGCAGCAAGTACATGATGATGGCCTGTGGTGCTAACAGATATTCATTAATAATGTTACCTGCCACCTTCATATCTGCCTACTGTAATAAAAATTTTATGCAAATTATTTCTGTGTATGTTTTATGGATAAAAGCATAAAACTAAAGAGTACATCATGAAAAATGCCAGGCTGGATGAAGCACACGCTGGGATCAAGATTGTCAGGAGAAATATCAATAACCTCAGATATGCAGATGACACCACCATTATGGCAGAAAGTGAAGAAGAATTAAAGAACCTCTTGATGAAAGTGAAAGAGGAGCATGAAAAAGTTGACCTAAAACTCAACATTCAGAAAACTAAGATCATGGCATCTGGTACTATCACTTCATGGCAAATAGATGGAGAAACAGTGGAAACAGTGAGAAACTTTAATTTTGGGGCTCCAAAATCACTGCAGATGGTGATTGCAGCCATGAAATTAAAAGATGTTTGTTTCTTGGAAGAGAACCTATGACCAACCTAGACAGCATATTAAAAAGCAGAGACATTACTTTGCCAACAAAGGTCCATCTAGTCAAAGCTATGGTTTTTCCAGTAGTCATGTATGGATGTGAGAGTTGGACCATAAAGAAAGCTGAACACTGAAGAATTGATGCTTTTGAGGTGTGGTGTTGGAGAAGACACTTGAGAGTCCCTTGGACAGCAAGGAGATCAAACTTGTCAATCCTAAAGGAAATCAGTCCTGAATATTCATTGGAAGGACTGATGCTGAAGCTGATACTCCAATACTTTGGCCACCTGATGCAGAGAACTGACTCACTGTAAAAGACCCTGATGCTGGGAAAGATTGAAGTCTGGAGAAGGGGACGACAGAGGATGAGATGGTTGGATGGCATCACCAACTCGATGGACACGAGTTTAAGCAAGCTCCGAGAGTTGGTGATGGACAGGGAAGCCTGGTGTGCTGCAGTCCTTGGGGTCACAAAGAGTTGGACATGACTGAGCAACTGAACTGAACTGAAAATGTTTATATTTATAAAAATATAAAACATAAAAATATGTTTCATAGTCTCTTAGACATGATTTTTTAATTTCCCTAAACTCTACACATAAAAATGTATTCACTAAACTGATTTCCTAACCCTCTAATTGGTTTGAGATTGTTTATCCATGCTGGGTCCCTTACAGGATTAATACTTCTTGAAAATGTAAAATATTATTATCCTTATCATTTTGCATATTCAGGAGTTTGGGAAAATACAATATTATACTGCATTTACATTTCTTAAAGTAATTCTTGATTTTTTGAATGATGTGGGCTGGCCAGCATTTTGAGTTAAAATTGATGGGTTTTGCACTAAGTATTTGTTATTTTATAATTTGTTTCCCTAGATATTTGACATTATGAAGCACATCACAAATTTGATTTTAAAACTATGAAGATTGGCACTCCTTCAGTGCATGTTTCTATTCTGAATTTGAGGCTAGCATCAACTCTTGCCTACAACTGTAGGTGAGGCCAGTGATAAACCTTGTCTACATCTACAAGTGGGAGCCACACTAATGCTTACCTGTGACTGTCAATAAGCCAGTAGTAGCTCTTGATGTTACCTGGAACCTATGGAGTTGTGCAGTAGAGGCTGATGTTTGCCTTTCTGGGTACGCAGTGGTACCCAGAGCAACCATGGCAGCCATCACCTGAGAAGCTGTTAGAAATGCAAGTTCTCTGGTGCCACATCAGACCTACTGAAGCAGAAACTCAGAGGATAAGGATGCAAGATCTGTGGTTTAGTCAGTACTCCAGATGACTATGATGAACCAAACAGTGATCAAACCATGGATCTGCCCATCATTTACTGTTAATGTAACTAGTTCGTTCAGTAGCAACATGCTCAGGTCTGTCCTCCAGGCATTGGGACAAGTTTTGCTTGGTCTAAGCCAGTCTTCTGCATGCTATTTACCTTGGGCAGGATTATCGTAGGGGAGGGTATGCTAACTACTTTTAGCCAATGCATTATAAAATAAGCTTACTGTTCTCTTGTGGGAAAGATTCTGCTCCCTGATAAAAAAGAGAGCCAGTCCTGTGAAGAAAAAGCTATTTTACCACCAACACATCACCTGCCCCCTGCTTTCTGCATGAATATAGTTGTGCGATGTCTGGAATAGCGGCTGCCAAATTGCAGCTAAAAAGGGAAGGTAAGAGAAATGCAGAAACACCAACTCAGTGGCCTGATACTGTAGAGCTCCTAGCAAACCAGGAATCCACCTGTACCAGAGCACACGATAGGTGAGTTACACTATCCTTACGGTTTAAGGCACAGATGCTCAGGTACACCTTCATTTTCAGGCAAGAAATCTTAACTGATTAAAAACTGTGAATGCTGACATTTTGGCAGACATCATACCAGCTGCAGGAGTTTATAAAGGGATTGCCAATTGAATATAGTTTAGGTATCTTATGGCTCCTAGTTAATTATGATGAAAGCATAATTTGGAGATTTGAAGATTAATTTCAATAGCCAATGCCCACATTCTCTAATTGTGCTTCAGATTAAATGAATTTTAGGGCTGTGGCAGAGCAGTGCATTTGTAAGAGAATGGAGGAGAGATGTAGGCTTATCTGGTGAGTCGATATAATGCATGACTCTTCAGGTGGAGAACATCATTGAATTCCGGTGGGCAAAGGAACAAGGGAATTAAGACGAGGTTGTGGAGGGGGTAGTAGGTACTCATTAGGAACTGGAATCAAGTGCAGTGGGTTGTAATGCCAGGTTTTTAAGCAGAGAATTAATGTATGTGTTATGGGAAAAGAGAGGAAAAAGTTACTGGCTCTGTCTCAGTTCAGTTCAGTCACTCAGTCGTGTCTGACTTTGTGACCCCATGAATCGCAGCATGCCAGGCCTCCCTGTCCATCACCAACTCCTGGAGTCTACCCAAATCCATGTCCATCGAGTCAGTGATGCCATCCAGCCTCCCATCCTCTGTTGTCCCCTTCTCCTCCTGCCCCAAATCTCCCCCAGCATCAGAGTCTTTTCCAATGAGTCAACTCTTCGCATGATGTGGCCGAAGTATTGGAGTTTCAGCTTCAACATCAGTCCTACCAATGAACACCCAAGACTGATCTCCTTTAGACCTGGTTGGATCTCCTTGTAGGCCAAGGGACTGTCAAGAGTCTTCTCCAACACCACAGTTCAAAAGCATCAATTTTTCAGCGTTCAGCTTTCTTCACAGTCCAACTCTCACATCCACACATGACCACTGGAATAACCATAGCCTTGACTAGATGGACCTTTGTTGGCAAAGTAATGTCTCTGCTTTTTAATATGCTATCTAGTTTGGTCATAACTGTCCTTCCAAGAAGTAAGCGTCTTTTAATTTCATGGCTGCAATCACCATCTGCAGTGATTTTGGAGCCCCCAGAAATAAAGTCTGACACTATTTCCACTGTTTCCCCATCTATTTCCCATGAAGTGATGGGACCAGATGCCATGATCTTAATTTTCTGAATGTTGAGCTTTAAGCCAACTTTTTCACTCTCCTTGTTCACTTTCATCAAGAGGCTTTTTAGTTCCTCTTCACTTTCTGCCATAAGGGTGGTGTCATCTGCATATCTGAAGTTATTAATATTTCTCCTGGCAATCTTGATTCTAGATTGTGCTTCCTCCAGCTCAGCGTTTCTCATGATGTACTCTGCATATAAGTTAAATAAGCAGAGTGACAATATACAGCCTTGACATACTCCTTTTCCTATTTGGAACCAGTCTGTTGTTCCATGTCCAGTTCTAACTGTTGCTTCCTGACCTGCATATGCTCTGTCTAGAGAGACTGAAAAAGCAAATTTTATTGCTTTATTTTGTACACTAGTATGTTATTTAATGAAGTAATTCTTTTGGGGTTCCCCAAGGCTGTCCATATGTCTTTAGTGATTTGCTAAAAGAACTCAGGGGTGCAGCATAAAGTCATACCTACACCTAAGATTTATTACATGTATACAGCTGGATCTATTAGGTAAAACAATACAGAAGGAATCCAGATAAATTTGCATCCACCTTTCTGTGCTCTCTCCTGTCTTTAAGTGGTCACAGAAAGAACATTTTCCTTCCAGGAGCAAAACACGGCAACATATGTGTGATGTTTCTGCCCAAGGAAGCCTGTTTGTAGCTGCTCACATAGGCATTATCTGACTAGCAACTAGCAAAATTCCAGACTCTCAGCAGATGGTCACATATATATATATAGGTCACATATTATATACCAACTGTCTAAGCACAATGAAACATCCCTATCAGGTAGGGAAAGTTTCAGAAGATGCAACCTTCAAAGCAGAATCTTTTAACACAACAGCATCAAACATTCTGTATAAACTGTTTGCTGCACAGTACTTACCATTGAAATAATAAAATTGGGCAGGGCTAAGCTGAAATCAAGATTGCTGGGAGAAATATCAATAACCTCAGATATGCAGATGACACCATCCTTATGGCAGAAAGTAAAGAAGAACTAAAGAGCCTCTTGATGAAAGTGAAAGATCTTGGAGCATGAAAAAGTTGGCTTAAAACTCAACATTCAGTAAACGAAGATCATGGCATCCGGTCCTATCACTTCCTGGCAAATAGATGGGAAACAGTGGAAACAGTGGCAGATTTTATTTTTGGAGGTTCCAAAATCACTGCAGATGGTAACTGCAACCATGAAATTAAAAGATGCTTACTTCTTGGAAGGAAAGTTATGAGCAGCCTAGACGGTATATTAAAAAGCAGAGACATTACTTTGCCAACAAAGGTCTGTCTAGTCAAGGCTATGGTTTTTCCGGTGGTCGCGTATGGATGTGAGAGTCGGACTATAAAGAAAACTGAGCGCAGAGGAATTGATGCTTTTGAACTGTGGTGTTGGAGAAGACTCTTGACAGTCCCTTGCACTGCAAGGAGATCAAACCAGTCCATCCTAAAGGAGATCAGTCCTGAATATTCCTTGGAAGGACTGATGCTGCAGCTGAAACTCCAATACTTTGGCCACCTGATGCAAAGAGCTGACTCATTGGAAAGATCCTGATTCTGGGCAAGATTGAAGGTGGGAGGATAAGGGGAGGACAGAAGATGAGATGCTTGGATGGCATCACCGACTCAACAGACATGAGTTTGAGTAAACTCCGGGAGTTGGTGATGGACAGGGAAGCCTGGCGTGCTGTAGTCCATGGGATCACAAAGAGTCGGAGATGACTGAGCGAGTGTACTGAACTGATTGTCACATATATTTCAAGTTCATTTTGTAATGGTTTCCAGTTGCTATCACTCACTTAGTAACCAAAGTATGACTTGTATAGTAAGTAAGAAAAAAATGACAAAATTTTAACATTTCCATCAGACAGTAGAAAAGCACTACGAAACTAGGATAATATATTTAACTTTGTCAGCTGACTTTCATTTGGCTAATTTTTTAAAAAATGATTTTAGCCCACATCAGTGTAAAGGGTAATGGTCACAGCATTTAGGTGGTTTAAGAAGCATTGATAGAAAATAAAGAATTAATATCAAAGGTGGGTGTAACTAGCTGTCCGATTTGAGAAAGGTGGTAGAGAAGATGAAGTTGGTGATATGTTTTGGTTCAGTTGCTAAGTTGTGTCCGACTTTGTGAGCCCATGGACTGCAGCACAGCAAGCTTCCCTGTCTTTCACTATCTCCCAGAGTTTGCTCAAACTTAGGCCCATTGCGTCAGTGATGTCATCCAACCATCTCATCTTCTGTTGCCACCTTCTTCTCCTGCTCTCAATCTTTCCCAGCATCAGGGTCTTTTCCAATGAGTCAGTTCTTCGCATCAGGTGGCCAAAGTATTGGAGTTTCAGCTTCAGCATCAATGTTTCCAGTGAATATTCAGGACTTATTTCCTTTAGGATTAATCGGTTTGATCTCCTTGCAGTCCAAGGGACTCTCAATAGTCCTCTAAGCACCACAATTCAAGAACATCAATTTGTTGCTTAGCCTTGTTTATGATCTAACTCTCATATCTGTACATGACTACTGGAAAAACCATAGTTTTGATTGTACAGAATTTTGTCAGCAAAGTGATGTCTCTGCTTTTTAATATGCTGTCTAGGTTTGTCATAGATATTCTTCCAAAGAGCAAGCATATTTTAATTTGATGGGTGGATGCCAATAACGTACATTTCAATTTGGAATGTTGTAAAGCAAAGCTGGTTATGTTGATAGTAAAGTGGAATAAGGACTCCCTTTCACTTTTAAGTTGGAAAGAGGGCTGTATTTCCTCTTCTTTATGCTTCTTGGGTTTGCTCAATTTGCAGAAATACTAGATATACCTAACAAATGCAGAATATATTATACTAAGTGGGTATAAAATTGCACTCAAGCAATCTGCTTTCCAAATGGTACATCATTCACTAAATTCTAGCCAAGGCCCAGAGGTTTTGGATCACAGACACTTTAAAGAAAAATTGTTTTTTTCCCTATTCAGTGGAAGGAGAAGCTGTTATTGTCAAGTACCTAGTATGAGATTATGGTACAGTGACAAACTCACACTCTCTGGTTGAAATGAGCAGTGTAGTTGCATGGCCTAAATGTGTGACTTTTTTTTTTTTTTCCTCTTTCTTTCTGTTTTTTTTTTTTTTTTTGTATAGTTGCTTTACAAAGTTGTGTTAATTTCTAGTACACAGCAAAGTGAATCATCTATACGTATACATATGTGAAAAGTGGAGGTGTTATTCTCTCAGTCATGTCTGACTCTTTGTGACCCCATGGACTATAGCCTGCCAGGCTCCTCTGCCCATGGAATTCTCCAGGCAAGAATGTTGGAGTAGGTCACCATTCCCTTCTCTAGGGGATCTTCCCACTTAGGGATCGAATTTAGGTCTCCTGCATTCAGGCAGATTCTTTAATGTCTGAGCCCTATATCCCCTCTTTTTTGATCTCCTTCTCATGTAAGTCACCATAGAACACTGAGTTCCCTGAGGTATACAAGTAGGGTCTCATTAGTTACCTATTTTATACATAATAGTAGTGTATATATGCCAATCCATTTCTTAATCTATCTTTATATATGGAAGCTCAGAAAGAGTCCAAAAGAGCTCTCAATCCTTCAATTAAAAAAATTCAGCCTAAGTTCTAATTGTGTTGCTCGAATATATAAACACAAGTTAAGGAGACACAGTGTGTGCGTAACTACTGTTTTTCATATGTTATCTACTCAAGAGGCAACTAGTAGTCAAGCATGGTTTTGCTGTAGCTTCACATTTATCTCTGGCATATTAAACATCAGTATAGGGAGACAAAAGGCATTATCTCAGTTAATCTTTTGAAATGTGGTTTAAAATCATAGATTTTCATAGAAGGTAAAACTACTAAAATGGCGCTCTGAGGATCTTTATAGGATGCTGTGCATACACAAGGGAGAGCAACTCTACAAGGAGCTAAGAGTGATAGAGTGTTTATAACTGTGGTGCCTACAGCCTGCCAAGGACTGTGGCAGTTGCTTTTTTGGTGTAACTACTTTCTTCCTCACTGTGACTCTAGAAATGATACAGAATCTTATTTTCTTATTGAGAAAAAAAAATGGAACTAGACTGGTTGAAGTAAAAAACCCTGAAGTTCATATGGTTTTAAGGAGAAGAGCTGGAACTGAGTTACTACCTACTCTGGTCCATAATTTAAGCTTTTCTTCCCCACAATGGCTGAGTACAGACTCCTCACATTTAAGTGAGTGAAATAGAAATTTTACTCAATAAAACATGAATATGAAGGCTAAAATTATTCTTTGGGATAAGGCAGGGAAGAAAGGACACTTTGAATCTCAGAAAATTTGCCTTGTTGGAAGTCTTGAAGTAGTCTTCACTATCTTCCATGTACTATCACATTTTTCTTCCCTTTTGCTATCTAGTCACTCAGTCATGTCCAACTCATTGTGACCCCATGGACTGTAGCTGGCCAGACTCCTCTGTCCATGGGATTTCCCAGTCAAGAATACTGGAGTGGGTTGCCATTTCCTTTTCCAGGGCGTCTTCCTGACCCAGGGATTGAACCTGTGTTTCCTGCTTGGCAGGCGAATTCTTTACCACTGAGTCACCAGGGAAGATAGTTTCTTCCCTTTATTACCCCCATCATTGCCTTGATGCTCGTATATGAAACAACTAACAATCTAGCACCGTTGTACTATCATTCCACATTCAACAATTTTATGGAGAGAAAAGAGTGATGTTTTCATTTTGCTTCATTCAAAGATAAGTACTAGATCGAGAATATAATCACAAATAAGAAGAAAATGTGTTTTGTTGGTTAAAAATATAAGACTGCAGTCAGATTTTTCAAGAATGTACCAAGGGTACACAGTTTTAGAAATTCCAGTGTTTTCTTTGGAGTGACCTTTCTGTCCCAGTCTTGCAGCCAAGATATCACTGTCTTTCATGGCAGTATTTTTTTCACAACGGCATGCTATTCCAGTGGGGAATGAATGTGATAAACTTTCTTGAATTTTAAAAATTTAAAATATCAAACATTTACATATGAAATTTCCAGCTCTGACTATTTTAGTATGTAATACCAGTATTTGTGTACATAGAAATATTTTTTTCAATGTAAATTATTGAAAAAGCCTAAAAATGTACCTCTGCTGTTAAAAAGGAATGCCCCAAGAGATAATATTGAAGTCTTCTTAGTGGCCTACGACTAGCTTCTTAATGTAAGGTTCATACTTTAGGATTTCATTTTCACTGAAAAAAACAACACCGCCGATTTTGATTTTGTTCCTTTCTCTGAAGGGTAATTTCTTCAGTGGCTCAGAAGGTAAAGAATCTGCCTCCAATGCAGGAGACCTGGGTTCAGTCCCTAGGTCAGGAATATCCCCTGCAGAAGGGAATGGCTATCCACTCCAGTAGTCTTGGCTGGAGAATTTCATGGACAGATCATTACAAACCAACCATACTCCAATAAAAAAATGAATATTCAATTTGATACTAGCGGTAGATCTAGAAATCTTCATTTTCAATTAGCACTGGTCAAGTCTGATGTATATGATTGGTCAAGTCTAATGTATATGTTTGGACTATTTTTTAGGAAATGCTTCATTAGTACAATGAGCTATCAAAATTGGAGAAGAGGTTTTAACAGAAAGACTGATAATTCCACTGAATCACTGATGTCTGTGGAGTGTAATCACTTTGAGAATTATAGGATCACACAGATTTCCTGATATGCACACAATTAGTTCTATAAGCACCAAGATCCATTTAATGTGCTAGGGTCCCACGCCTCCTTCCTGGTAAGGAGATCATCTGTACAGATATCGGATGAGATGAGCGATTAGGTTTGGACAATGATACAGAGGCTTACAAAGCCCTTTGTGAAAGATAGCAAAATTTTTGATAACTGAAAGGAAGGCATTTATTAGGCAACTTCAGGGTAGAGGCCACTGAAATGTACAGTGAGTATGTCAGTCTGATAGTCCAAATAAGTAGTCACTTTATTCTATGTGATTAGGTAGAACTTTAGTCTAAATTCTACCCTCAAGTGGATGATAGTATTGAGCTTGGATACTTAACAGGGCTTTCAGCTATTTATTTAAAACCAATGACATATCTCATAAGTATCAAAATAGTTTTATTATTAAAGGAAAATTATCCCCTATAGATGTGTAAGATAGATTAGCCTTATGATAGTCACTCAGGTAGCAGTTTTATGGGATATTAAATATATGTATATATATATTTTATATATATATATTATATATATATATATATATATAATGGCAACTCACTCCAGAATTCTTGCCTAGGGAATTCCATGGACAGAGAAGCCTGGTGGGCTACAGTCCGTGGGGTCACAAAGAGTCAGACACGACTGAGCGACTAACTTTACTTTACTTTACATATATTTAGCTATATATATGTGTATAATTTTTTAGTCATGATTAACAGAAACCCTTTGGAGAAATCATAGCTTTTCTAATGGCTGATCTTTGAAATAAAAAATGTGATAATGATACTTTCACAAGTTAGTGGCATTTTTATCTATCTAAGCTGAAATATTTCAAGCTTCTCTATACTTTGAAGCATTGATTGACAGGGTACTTATTGTGTTTCAGAAATGTCACCCACTTTGAAAATAGCTAACAAAGAACACGTGTCAGATCTGATGCCAGACTGTAAAAATACACATTCTTAAGTAAAAGTTTTTTTCAAGACCCTCCATTCTTCTGTTGGCATCTTGATACTAGCCAACTTATAAAGAAAAATAAACATCACAATACCAAATAAAAGAAGTATGATCAGCCTCTTATCTGTGGGTGTTATTTACATGGTATCTTTTCTTAAGTATAGTATTTGGAGTGTTAATTATTAGAAATGAACATTGGCATTTTATTAGGCTTTTATTTTTTTTGGCATGTGGGATCTTGGTTCCCCAACCAGGGTTTGCACCTGCACCTCCTGCATTGGAAGTGTGAAGTCTTAATCACTGGACCAGCAGGGAAGTCCCTAGGCTTGTTTTGTTAGGAACTTTTTGTAGTTCCAAATTTATAAAAATTTTCTGTAAGGGACAAAACTGGCTAGCAAGAGCTACCAGGCAAATTGATATACACGTCTTAATGTATACCTCCTAGAGTACTCATTTTAACCTCTTTTAAAAAAAAAACAAAACAAAACTTTATTAAGGTATAATTAAAATATGGTAAATTGCACATATTAAAAATGCACAGTTTGATAAGTTTTGACATATGCAAATGCCCATGAAATTATTATCATGGTCAAGATAATAAACATAGTCATCACCCCTAAATTCCTTGCACCCCCTGCCACTACCCTGAGGGAGCCATTGAGATAGTTTAAGTCACCAGACATTAGCTTGCATTTTATAGGATTTTATGTAAATGGTATCATATAGTAGGTTCATTTATTTTGACTGTTTCTTTTTTTTCACTCAGTATAATTATTTTGAAATGCATCCACGTTAGCACTTGGATCTGTAGCTCTTTTTTGTTGCTGTTGAGTAGTATTCCAACGTGTGGATACAGTACAGCAGGTTTGTCATTTACCTGTTGATGGATATTTGAGTTGCTTTTAGCTGTTACACATAAAAGTGATATGAATATTTGCATGCAAGTTTTTCTGTGGATATGTTTTTTGATTTCTCATGGTAAATACCTAGAAGTGGAATGATCGGATCATGTGGTTAGTCACTCAGTCATGTCCGACTCTTTGTGAAACCATAGAATGTAGCCTGCCGGGCTCCTCTGTGCATGGGGATTTTCCAGGCAAGAATCCTGGAGTGGGTTGCCATTTCCTTCTCCAGGAGAATCGTCCCCACCCAGGGATCCAAGCCAGGTCTCCTGCGTTACAGCTGGATTCTTTATCACCTGAGTCACTAGGGAAGCTCACGTGATTGGGTCATCAGTTCAGTTCAGTTTAATCGCTCAGTTGTGACCTCATGGACTGCAGCACACCAGGCTTCCCTGGGTCATAGAGTGTAAGAAACCGCCAAAATGTTTTCCAAAGTAGTTGTATCATTCCATATTTTCCTTTTTTAACAACAATGATTTATTAGTTTTCCTGATTCTTTTTTAAAATTTATTTATTTTTTGGTCATATCACAAGGCATGTGGGATCTTAGTTCTCAAACCAGGGGTGGAACCTGCATACCTGCCTTGGAAGTGGGGTGTCTTAGCCACTGGGTTTCCAGGGGAAGTCCCCATTCTATGTCTTTGCCAGCAGTGTATGAGATTTCCAGCCCCGCAAGTCCTCCATATTTTTGTCAATAATTGGTATAATCAGGCTTTTTAACTTTAGTCAGCATACTAATGGTGAAATGATATGTTACTGTAGTTTAAATTTGCATTTCTTTAATGACTAAGGTTATCAAACACCATTTCATGTATTTGGTGAAATATTTGTTTTTCTTTGGTGAAGACAAAGAAAATTGTTCAGGTATTTTGAAGTTTCATTTATATTAATTTCTTTACTTTTCTGTTATTAATTTGGCTTATTTTATTGCCTAGATACAAATCTTGGAGAAGGAAATAGCAACCCACTCCAGCATTCTTGCCTGGAGAATCCCATGGACAGAGGAGTCTATTGTTGGATATGTTTTACAAGCATTTTCTTCCAGTCTCTGGCTTGTCTTTACATTTTCATAAAGGTGTCCTTTGAAGGGTAAAAGCTTTTTAAAAAAATTTTTTGATGAATGAATGTATAATTTGTACTTCTTGCATCATATTATGAAATTTTGCTAAACCAAAGTTACTATATTTTCTTCTTTATTGCCTTCTAGAATTTTTATAGTTTTAGTTCTCATGATCTGTTTCAACTAAATTTTTGTATGTGGTGTGCAATAAGGACCAAGGGGTTCTGTATATGGCTACTCAAGCATTTCAACATCATTTGGTGAAAGATTATACTATGTTCAATTAATTATTGGACATATTGACATTTTTGTCAAAAATATGTTCATGACAGTATCTAGATTCTCTAATGGATTCCATTGATCTATTTTTACATCAATAACACAATGATGGATTGTTATAGCTTTATAAGAAGTCTTAAAATGCGGTTGTGATAGATCTCCAATTTTTCTCCACCTTTTAAATGTAGTTTTAGCCATCCTAGTTTTCATAGAAGTTTGAGTCCCCATAGAAACTTTATGTTTGAGTTTCCATAGAAGTTTTAAAATCAGTTTATCAATTTCTTAAAAAATGTCAACTAGGATACTGATTAGGATTCCAATGAATCAGTCCATCAAAGTAAAATCAGTGTTTTAACAATAATAATTCAAAGCAAAGGGAGTTTTTGATACAGGTGCTTCTAGGAGATGAATATTCAGCCGTCAAATGTGTTCAAACAGATAAGGAAAATGTCAGTGAATGTTTATATAAAATTACCACAACAGTTATTTTCAGTTCAGTTCAGTTGTGTCCGACTCCTTGTGACCCCATGGACTGCAGCACACCAGGCTTCCCTGTCCTTCACCAACTCGCAGAGCTTGCTCAAATTCACATACATCTAGTCAGTGATGCCATCCAACCATCTCATCCTCTGTCATCCCCTTCTCCTCCTGCCTTCAATCTTTCCCAGCATCAGGATCTTTTCCAATGAGTCAGTTCTTTGTATCAGGTGGCCAGAGTATTGGAGTTACAGCTTTAGCATCAGTCCTTCCAATGAATATTCAGGACTGATTTCCTTTAGGATGGACTGGTTGGATCTCCTTGCAGTTCAAGGGACTCACAAGAGTCTTCTGCAAAATCACAGTTCAAAAGCATCAATTCTTTTGCACTCAGCTTTCTTTATGGTTCAACTCTCCCATCCATACATGACTACTGGCAAAACCATAGCTTTGACTAGATGGACCTTTGTTGGCAAAGCAATGTCTCTGCTTTTTAATATGCTGTCTAGGTTGATCATAGCTTTTCTTCTAAGGAGCAAGTGTCTTTTAATTTCATGGTTGCAATCACCATCAACAGTGATTTTGGAACCCCCCCCCCAAAAATAAAGTCTCTCACTGTTTCTGTTGTTTCCCCATCTATTTATCATGAAGTGATGGGACCAGATGCTGTGATCTTAGTTTTCTGAATGTTGAGTTTTAAGCCAACTTTTCCACTCTCCTCTTTCACTTTCATCAAGAGGCTCTTTAGTTCTTTGCTTCCTGCCACAAGGATGGTGTCATCTGCGTATCTGAGGCTATTGGTATTTCTCCTGGCAATCTTGATTCCAGCTTGTGTTTCATCCAGCCCGGTATTTTGCATGATGTATTTTGCATATAAGTTAAATAAGCAGTGTGACAGTATACAGCCTTGATGTATACCTTTCCTGATTTGGAACTTCTGACACAAGATGGTGGAGTAGAAGTACGTGTGCTCATCTTCTGCTGTGAGAACTCCAAAATTAAAACTCACTGCTGAATAACCATTGATAGGAGAATGTTGGATCCCACCAAAAAAAGATACCCCACCTCCAAGGGCAAAGGAGAAACCCCAGCAAGACATCAGTAGGGGTGAAATCACGTTTAGAATCAAACCCCATACCTACCAGTGATGCTTAGAGGGCTCAAACAAAACCTTCTGTGCACCAGGAGACCCCACAGAGACTGAATCAGACCTGCCTTTGAGTGTTTGAGTGTCTCCTGTGGAGGTACAGGTCATCAGTGGAGTCGGCACTCGGTGCAGCAAACCTGGGTGTGGCATAAGCCCTCTTGGAGAAGCTTGCCACTAACCCCACCATAGAGCTGCCAGAACTTACACAGGACTGGGGAAACAGACTCTTGGAGGGCACAAACAAAACCTTGTGTGCACCAGGACCCAGGAGAAAGGAGCAGTGACCCCACAATTATTTTAGTCTATATTTATTTTGTTTAGCCACTAATGTCAGTTTTTTTTTAATAAGACACAGATGAAATTTTTTGTATAACTAAAGGTTATTTCAAAAAGTTTAAAGGATTGTCTATCATTAAAATTAAAGATACTTGTTTAAGAAAGCTGCATTTGTCAAAATTTGTTTACTTAAAGCTGTCCAAATGGGGGTAATTTTATCCACAAACCTTCAGAAAATTAAGTCATTATGCACTCCCTAATTTAGCCCTAATAAAACAAATTTTTATGTCTCTGAAAATTATTTTAAAATTAGAGTTGTAGAAGTCACATACTCCTTATAAACTGTACAAGTTAGAACAAAGTGACTATTTTAGATTAACTTAAAATAAACACAGAATTTCAATATTCTATGACCCAAATAAATTAGAAATTTGGAATTTGGACCTAGTCATTTTGACTCTAGAACCTGTTTGCCTAACCATCATTTGAATGGGTTCAGCTTGTATTCTACTTTGTTTGCGAGCAAGGACCATTTCAGAATGCTTTGCTTCCAGGTCAAAATATCCCTTCTAGATATTTAATAGGATTTTCAGTTCAACATTGTGTATTACCTTGGCAATGACTAATTGAGAAGTGAAAAACATTTTGAGATAGAATTCTCCAAATGATGCTATATTTGTGGCTGCTTAATTTCACAATCCTGTGTCCAGTTCTTCTTGACAGGAGGTGACTTTGGTGACTACATATTTACTTAATTGATAACAGCATATTATTTTTATGAATTTTATGATGCTTGTCATATATCAGCTTTTTAAAATATACAAATTTGTTTTAATTTTTTTTATTCTTAATAACAACTCACGTAACAGCAAAGTTACTTTATAATACAACTCTGTATTTATAACTTTGCATTCTTTTTGTAAACAGAGCCTCTACAATTGTGTATGTTTTAGTACTTACAGGACTGGAGCTGTCCTTGAATGTGAATTATTGACTATCTGATAGTATGGTTCATTGTTCTCTTTTCTTTATTTTCTTAGAGGAACTAGGTCCCATTCTTTTGTTAAAAATAATTGACTGGTAATGATAGTGTCTTAGTTATTTTAAATCTCTCCCCTTCCCTATTATATATATATATGTGTATATATATATACATGTGTATATATATATATATATATAGGCTTCCCTAGTGCTCAGTGGTTAAGAATCTGCCTGCTGATGCAGGAGATGCAAGTTCGACCCCTGGACTGGGAAGATCCCCTGGAAAAGGAAATGGCCAATCCACTGCAGTATTCTTGCCTTGGAAATCCCATGCAGAGAGGAGCCTGGCAGGCTCAAGTCCATGGGGTCACAAAAGAGTCAGACATGACTTAGTCACTTAGTGACTAAACAGCAACAGCAAATCGTGATGATCAATGTGATTGACTAAGAATAAATATATGTGTGTGTGTGTGTACACACAAAACCTTCTCTGAATCACATAGTATCTGATGTCAAGGATTGCCATCACTATCCTTCAGTTCATTTTAATTCTGTCAGTCGTGCCTGACTCCTTGCAACCCCATGGACTGCAGCATGCCAGGCTTCCCTGTCCATCACCAACACCCAGAGCTTGCTCAAACTCACATCCATCTAGTCTGTGATGCCATCCAACCATCTCATCCTCTGTTGTCCCCTTCTCCTTCTGCCTTCAATCTTTCCCAGCATCAGGGTCTTTTCCAATGAGTCAGTTCTTTACATCAGTGGCCAAAGTATTGGAGCTTCAACTTCAGCATCAGTCTTTCCAATTAATATCCAGGACTGATTTCTTCTAGGATTGACTGCTTTGATCTCCTTGCAGTCCAAGGAACTAGCAAGAGTCTTCTGTAACACCACAGTTCACAAGCATCAATTCTGCACTCAGCTTTCTTTATGGTCCAACTCTCACATCCATACATGACTACTGGCAAAATCATAGCTTTGACTAGATGGAACTTTGTTGTCAAAGTAATGTCTCTCTTTTTTTAATATGCTGTCTAGGTTGATCATAGCTTTTCTTCCAAGGAGCAAGCATCTTTTAATTTCATGGCTGCAGGCACCATCTGCAGTGATTTTGGAGCCCAAGAAAATTAAGTCTCTCACTGTATCTGTTGTTTACCTGATGCCACTGCCTTAGTTTTCTGAATGTTGAGTTTTAAGCCAGCTTTTTCACTCTCCTCTTTCACTTTCATCAAGAGGCTCTTTAGTTCCTCTTCGCTTTCTGACATAAAGGTGGTGTCATATGTGTATCTGAGGTTATTGATATTTCTTCCTGAATTCTTGATTTTAGCTTGTGTTTCATCCAGCCCATCATTTCACATGATATACTCTCCATATAAGTTAAATAAGCAGGGTGACAATATACAGCCTTGACATATTCCTTTCCCAATTTGGAACCAGTCTGTTGCTCCATGTCCAGTTCTAACTGTTGCTTCTTGACCTGCATACAGATTTCTCAGGAGGCAGGTCAGGCGGCCTGGTATTTCCACCTCTTTAAGAATTTTCCACAGTTTGTTGTGATCCACAGTCAAAGGATTTACCGCAGGCAATGAAGCTGAAGTAGATAACTCTTCTGGAATTCTCTTGCTTTTCCTATGATCCAGGGAATGTTGGCAATTTGATCTCTGGTTCCTCTACCTTTTCTAAATCCAGCTTGAACATCTGGAAATTCTTGGTTCACATGTTCTTGAAGCCTAGCTTAGAGAATTTTGAGCATTAATTTGCTAGAGTGTTATATAAGTGCAATTGTGCAGTAGTTTGAACATTCTTTGGCATTTTCTAACTATTGCACAATTTCACTCATCAGTATTCTTACTAATGAAGAAAAAGAATGTCAGAGAATTTATCATACATTGCTGATGCTCTGTCTTCTATGACATACAGTATTTGCTGACAAAGTTTTTATTATTTTGAATTTTTGCTAAGTGGAGTTATACTTATTGACTACACATTATGTTTTAATTGGATATATAATATTTGGGAAAAATATTTTACTCCTGGGATAGTATTTATCACTCAAGAGAAAATGTAATAAGCCTCACTAGTAACATAACTAAAAAGAAAAAGCTTTATTGAGTAAATGTTATAAAGTATTAATGCAGATTAATAAGAGTTAATTTTTGTGCATGGGCTGATGGGATAAAGGCCATTCTTTCTGACAGATGTGGCTTTCTGGTTTGATGTAGTCATGTACTGATCAACTTCTAGCCTTATGCTGATTGTTTGCTTCTGTGTGTGCTCAGTTATGTCCAACTCTTTGCGACCCCATGCCGCCCTGGGTGGCATGACCGTATAGACCACCAGGCTCCTCTGTCCATGGGATTTCCCACACAAAAGTACTGGAGAGGTTTGGCAATTTTCTCTTCCGGGGGATCTTCCTCACCCAGGGATCTAACCCGTGTTTCCTGTGGTCCTTGCATCGACAGACAGATTGTTTACCACTGAGCCACCTGGGACACCCTATACTGATTATATTCAGGTCGTAAAGTGTCTTACTCTCGACTACCAGCTCTAACTCATGGGTCATGTGTATTCATGAAACTGTGTATTGAGAGGAACTGGGCAACCTGTGGGAAATTGTGCTCTCTGATCCATGCTCAGTACTCTCCATGGCCAGACTAGTCTGAATGACAGTCCATGTACTGATCTTGACAAACTCTGGGTTACAACAGCCATAGCATGGGCTGCTTAAGCCTTAGGGGTCAGAAGCCTCTCTTGGATACTTAAATTCTTTATATCTAACATAGTACCTGACTGATTAGGTGGTCAAAAGGCAACTATTTTTCACTAGATCCTCTGTAACTCTGCCTTGTTTTTTCCATAGTACCTATCACATTCCCGATCCAGGAATCGAACTGGGTCTCCTGCATTGCAGGCAGATTCTTTACCATCTGAGCCCCAGGGAAGCCTGACTAACACACACTTATCATTCCCACATGGTGTATCATTTACCTACTTTCTATGTTTATTTTCTGTATACCTATAATAGCATGTAAGTTTCACCAAAGCAGGAATTTCTTATTTTCTTGCTATCTTCAGTGATATATTCTTAGTATTACTTAGAAGAGCACTGGGCTCATAGCCAACATTCAGTGCACATTTTAATTAATTAATTAATATAATTGGTGTTATTGCACCACACAATACATCAACTTTCATCCAGAAGTCAAACTGTAGTGTGGAGAAGAGAATATTCCATTCAACCACCATCAGGCAAAATCTGCATAAATTATTCCTCACCTTATACATAGCAGCACACAACTCTTAAACAGCTGCCTCCGCTGTCCTCTTTTTACTCTGCTAAGTACGAACTTGTTGAATTTTTCCAAAGCCCTTAAAATAAAACACCAAGTTTTATTCCTTAAAATTTTCCTGGTGGGAAAACTACTCCCCATGCACTCTGAGTATGAAACCCAAAGACCAAAGTACCATCAATGGACTGTACCACCCATCTTCTGAACCACACATAGCACATTTTTTGTTTCTAAGAAGAAACAACCCAGACAGAGAAATTCTAACTTGAATGTTCACCTGCTTATTTCAGATGCTGAGTAACCATTGTAGGTAGGTGAGGAGTGGAGCATCTTGGATAGAAATGGCCCAAGAAAGCTAGAGAGGAGGAAAACTATAGGAAAGTATGTGTGTGTCCGCTCAGTCGCTCAGTCATGTCCTACTCTTTGTGACCCCATGGACTGTAGCCCTCTAGGCTCTTCTGTCCATGGAATTTTCCAGGCAAGAATACTGGAGTGGGTTGTCATTTCCTTCTCCAGGGGATCTTCCTGACTCAGGGATCCAACCTGCATCTCTTGACTCACCTGTATTGGCAGGCAGGTTCTTGATGACGAGAGCCACCTGGGAAGCCTCCCATCCCCACAAGTGTTTACTACACACAAACAACTTCAGTTCTATTTGACTTCTGAATTACAGAATGTTAAAATTCTTGGGGCTTGAGCCCTTGACCTTTGTATACTTCAGTGCTGCGTGCATGCTAAGTCGCTTCTGTCATTTCCAACTCTGCAACCCTATGGACTGTAGTCCACCAGGCTCCTCTGTCCATGAGGATTCTCCAGGCAAGAATACAGGAGTGGGTTGCCATGCCCTTCTCCAGGGGATCTTCCCAATCCAGGGATCGAACCCACATCTCTTACATCTCCTACATTGGCAGGTGTGTTTGAGACACCAAGAATTAGAAATGGCTTTACAATGCTTTTCAAGTTTAAAATAATCTTTAATAATATTTATTTTTATTCATTTAGCTGTACCAGGTCTTAGTTGTTGGATGTGGGATCTTTAGTTACAGCATGAGAACTCCCAGCTGTGGCATGTGGGATCTAGTTGTCTGACCAGGGATCGAACCCAGGCCCCCTGCCTTAGGTGTGAAGAAGAGTCTTAGCCACTGGATCACCACAGAACTCCCGAATGCTTTGCATTTTGAAAGATTTTTATACCAGTGTAAGCATTACTATTAATAAGGTAAAATGTGCCACTAGCCAGAGTGATTGAGTACTAAGAGGGAGAAAGAGAAGTTTCACTTCCCAGGAGCTGTCATCAGTGATGTACCTTTTCCTCATTCCCAACCAGCATCACCAGCATCGTTGCCAGCTATCGCTGTGGCCAGCAGAGAGAGCTTTTCCATTCTAACCACCCCTCACTTTGGTTGGAGCTGATTCTGGTTCTTTGCCTACAACCCAAAGATGTGCCGTCTACACTAACCTCCAGTGAAAGGCTCTGTAAAAATTAGCAAAGAGTATTTTTTTTCCTTTCCTCTTTCTACCTGTGGTTATGGTGTTCAAATCTCACACTTTCATTGTGCTTTTGAGATGTTGAGAATTTGGCCTGAGGCTGCATTGCATCAAAATTACCTGTGGTCTTTGGGGAACACAGATTGCCGGGCACAGCTGCAAATCGACTGTGGCAGGATCTCCATGCGTGGGGCAGGTCAGCAGGACTTTTTATGTGACCTTCCAGATATTTATAATATATTTCCCTGGGCACAAAAACCCTGAGAAATAATTGGAGAAAGCAGAATTTGGCTCAGCGATAAGCAGAAGGATTCAGACACTTCATTTCTTTGTGTTTCTTTCATCTACACAAACATGAAAAGCTGTGCTGTGCTTTCTGACACTTGTCTGATCTCACTTTTGGTCCAAAGAACTTATCTCTTCTGTGAGTCTATTTACACTGATGAGCTGCCCAGGAGTTTCTGTAGAAATACTCTTTTAAAAAAATTCATGTTAAAATTGTCATGCTTTTGTTACTCAAGAATCCTCTGGGAACTCAAGCTAATTGTAAAGATATAAACTCCTCGGGTTAGAATTCAGTCTCCTCCCTCTTTTTTGTGTGCATTCATGCTGAAAAATAAATATCAGTATGGTACACTTACGAAAAATTCACAAGCAGTTAAAAAATGCAAGAAGGAAAGGGTATGCTGATGTTTCCGTATGGAATAACCCCATGAGCTTCTGATTTGAAAGCCTCCCAATGTTGTTAGCCTTGGAATTCTACAACATCTGGATACTTACAGCTCTAACACAGCAGAGGAGTTACCTGTTTATGTAATACAGTTTTCAAATTCAGAATGAAATGAAGTCTATATTTTTCAGTTAAATTTGGCTGTTGAATTTAGGATTCATTTTTGGCTAGGAAAAGATTCCTGCAGTTAGCAACTATCCTGTTTTTGAAAGGGGAATTAATGGAATTAAAACAAAACATAGCTGCCTTTATCCCTTTTAAATTAATCCATCTTTCCAGACTGTCTTAAGCTGCAGTTCAACAGACAACAGAAGGCTCTATTGGGAAAGAAATATTATTAACATTAATTATATTATTAGTGGTTAGGTCAGAGAGAAATTGTGAAACAGGCAAAATTTGGTTTTGGTGTTATCAGCAGCTCTTTTTTAGTAGCTGGTTTTCCCATCTGTGAAGCCACCACCTGCATGCCAGTCTTCAAGTGCTGAATAGTTTCTTTTCTGCTTCTATTGTCTTCCAAAAAAGGATGGAGGAGGAGAAGGAAGAAGGAAGGAAGAGGGAGATGGTAAGATGAATTTGGTATCATTCATCCATACCTTCAATCCAATTTCATTCAAAATTTAGATTGTTTTTCTCCAAAGATAACTTCTACTTATATTGAATGATAAAACAAAACAAAACAAAACAAAAATAATTAGCAGCCGCGAGGCAGGAATCTAAGATAGGAAGTAACATTTTAGTTGGGAGATTCTTCCTAGAGTCATCCTTTGAAGGTGTCTAATTGCATTTGTGCCTCTTGTGTTTGAACTGTCCAAACTTCTAATGATAAGCATCTATCTGTCCAGGTAGACTGGACATGAAAATAAAGACTTTGTAAAATTATTGAAATGCTAGTAAGTCTTTCAGTAATTATCCTCTACCTGATTTCAGAGACCAGCATTAATGAGATATAATGGAGATTCCCCACGATAATCCCATCAAAGAGTTTTAAAAGGCAAGTCCAAGATGAAGTCTTTGCGTTTCTTTTTCCCTTTGAAAAAGCTTGTTTGTTCTTCATTAAAATGAACTGATGGCCTAATAATTTTCTGAGTTTGAGTAAAATGTGCAGTTTTCCTGCCCTTCCTCCCGGCAAATGCAAAAGTGCTGACAGATATTGTATCATGCATTATCACTGCTGGCTAGTTAAATATGCAGTTGTCAGAAATCTCAGCCAGCCCTTTTCCACCAGCAGCCTGTATTTTAATCAGGCAGATTTAAACATAGAGGAAGCAAGCAAAAGCAGATAATTGGCAAGATGGGTGGATGGTCACCTCTCCTTTCAGGGACCCCAGAATCTCCACGGTTGCCCTACATGCCTTCCCCAGGACTCTCAACCACATGCACACACAGAAACAGAAGAAACCAGACACATGTTTTCTTTACTTTTTCAAAAATCTCAGTATTATAATTAGCTGAATAATTATTATATAACAAGGAGCTGGGAAGTCTTTAGGGCATTGTTCATTTTTTAAAGTGTATTTCTTCTTCAGCTTCAGGGAGGTGCTGTTGATTTCGCTATACGCATATTTAAATCTGCATACATTAGTTGTTGTGTGAGTACACTTTTCAATTTACCATCAGGTGCATTCATATTTCCTAGCCTTAGATAGCTACAAAACAGCTCAAAGACAAATCATCAACCTGATATCTTCAACAGATTAAGGATACTGAGCAGATTCATTACTGAGGGTCTATTCATACTTATAAAATTCTCAACCAAGGAGGTTGCTAAAATGATTACAATTAACTCTAGGTTAGTCACAAATAAAATATTTTTTGACCTGGAGCAGATTATTCTAACAGGTAATACGCTTGAAGGTGTGAAGTCTTATGTAACAAAAATTTTATTAAATATGTATATAAGTACATGAGGTGTATAATTTTGGAACATGTCATTTCTGTGCGTTTTTTTTTCCTCATCTGTCAAATAAGATTAGAAGAGGTAACCTCTAAGATGACTTTCAAATCTTATTTACAAATTTTGTTAGTGATTATATACTAGGACTTCAGTATAGTTTTTCAATAAATATTGATCGACTCTATCTGTATCTGCATAATAAATAGTGAAACACTTATAGGCAATATTTGGCCTTGACAACAGTTCTGTAAAGTGGATATTTTATCCCTATATTATCAAGAAGGAAATTGAGTGACTTTCCCAAAATTCCACAGCTCATGGCCGACACAAGTGAGAGTCAAACCGAAGGGTGTGTGTTTGTGTGTGTTAAACTTTAAGACCACTTTTTATCAAGTGCTTGTTATGTGCATAATGGTGTCTTGGATGAATATAAATAAGTGTCTTTAGGATAAATGCACATAAATAAAATAGAAAGTCCCTTTTCTCAGGAAATTTGTATCTTAGTTAAGGAGACAAGACCTACAGAATGTTAAATAACATTGGAAATAGATAATGCCAACAGTTTCAAAAGACTGAGCATGTGCATGCTTGCTAAATCACTTTAGTCATGTCCGACTCTTTCCAACCCTGGACTGTAGCCTGTCAGTCTCCTCTCTCCTCCTCCAGGGGATCTTCCTGACCCAGGGATCAAACCTGCATCTCTTATGTCTCCTTCATTGACAGGCAGGTTCTTTACCACTAGTGCTACCTGGGAAGCCCTTCAAAAGACTCAGAACAACTGTCAAACGAATGGGAGAGACAATAAATGGCATGGGTTGCTGTGGAAAGATTAAGGGGAGATTTGGAGGAAACTGATCAACCTGAGAAGAAAGATTGGCTAAGGGGTTCTAGACACCTCAGATTTGTTAATCTGGTGTTATGATTCTAGAATAAAGAGAGTCTGTTGGTTGAGCATATCATTTCTTTTAAAGCAGAGAATGCAAACCTTTCCTCAGAACTCGGAAAATGTCAGAAAATATTTCCAATATCAGGGGCTATTGTGGTGTTGGCCGGCACTGCCCTGGATGAAGGCAGTTGTCTCATCCCTGTGCAAAAATGAGGGGCCCTGAGGTGAGGGGCCAGGCAGCCAGTCCATCTCTGTCCCTTGCTCTCCCTTTAATGTATTATTTTTAAAACATTTGTGTGTGTGTGTGTGTGTGTGTGTGTGTGTGGACAATTTTTAAAGTCACTATTGAGTTTGTTACAATATTGCTTCTGTTTTGTGTTTTGGTTTTTTGACCGCTGGACAGCTCCCTGACCAGGGATCGAACCCGCACCCACCCTGCATTGGATGATTAAGTGTTAACCACTGGACCACCAGAGAAGTCCCTAAATGCATATTTTGTGACTCCTCCTTGGCTCTGCTGAAGTGAAATCCATGGAAAATCCACATCTTGGTATGTGTGCATGTTTTTATATCTGAATCAAGTGGATAGTAGTGCTTACTTGGAGCACTGATATTAAACTGAATGCCTCTTTATTGTTTAAATTATTAAAGCAGTTATTGCTTGAATTGTTTAAATAAGCATGTGTTATGTTTCTAATTTCAATGGCTGACATTAAAAAATTGTTTCATTATATCCTGTTGAATCTATTGAACTTCACATTTCTGAACAAACGAATATGAATATGTATCAAAGGAGTTCAGGATCCATTCTTATTTCAGAAAATTCTGTGTGTATGCTGTGTGCTTTGTCGTGTCCCACTCTTTGTGACTCCATGGACTGTAGCCTGCCAGGCTCTTCTATCCATAGGATTTCTCAGGCTGGAATACTGGGGTGGGATTGCTATTTCCTCCTCTAGGGGATCTTCCCAGTTCATGGATCCAACCTGTGTCTCCTGCATTGGCAGGTAGATTCTTTACCACTGAGCAACCTTCTAGGTGGCACAAAGTGAGGAGAAACTTGTGCAAAAGACACTCATGGCTGGTTAGCTCAGTTGGTTAGAAAATAGAGTTACTGCTGGGACCAGCAGATCAGCTTAATCCCTTAGTGGCCCTTTACCTTTGTTCACATCCAAAGGCTCAAGCTGCCTCCCCAGATAAGAGCCAAACAGCCTCTTGACAAAGTCGTGTCATTGTTCTTTTTTTTTTTTTTTCCAGTGGGTTTTGTCATACATTGATATGAATCAGCCATGGATTTACATGTATTCCCAATCCCGATCCCCCCTCCCACCTCCCTTTCCACCCGATTCCTCTGGGTCTTCCCAGTGCACCAGGCCGGAGCACTTGTCTCATGCATCCCACCTGGGCTGGTGATCTGTTTCACCATAGATAGTATACATGCTGTTCTTTTGAAACATCCCACCCTCACCTTCTCCCACAGAGTTCAAAAGTCTGTTCTGTATTTCTGTGTCTCTTTTTCTGTTTTGCATATAGGGTTATCGTTATCACCTTTCTAAATTCCATATATATGTGTTAGTATGCTGTAATGTTCTTTATCTTTCTGGCTTACTTCACTCTGTATAATGGGCTCCAGCTTCATCCATCTCATTAGGACTGGTTCAAATGAATTCTTTTTAATGGCTGAGTAATATTCCATGGTGTATATGTACCACAGCTTCCTTATCCATTCATCTGCTGATGGGCATCTAGGTTGCTTCCATGTCCTGGCTATTATAAACAGTGCTGCGATGAACATTGGGGTGCACGTGTCTCTTTCAGATCTGGTTTCCTCAGTGTGTATGCCCAGAAGTGGGATTGCTGGGTCATATGGCAGTTCTATTTCCAGTTTTTTAAGAAATCTCCACACTGTTTTCCATAGCGGCTGTACTAGTTTGCATTCCCACCAACAGTGTAAGAGGGTTCCCTTTTCTCCACACCCTCTCCAGCATTTATTGCTTGTAGACTTTTGGATAGCAGCCATCCTGACTGGCATGTAATGGTACCTCATTGTGGTTTTGATTTGCATTTCTCTAATAATGAGTGATGTTGAACATCTTTTCATGTGTTTGTTAGCCATCTGTATGTCTTCTTTGGAGAAATGTCTGTTTAGTTCTTTGGCCCATTTTTTGATTGGGTCATTTATTTTTCTGGAATTGAGCTTCAGGAGTTGCTTGTATATTTTTGAGATTAATCCTTTGTCTCTTTCTTCATTTGCTATTATTTTCTCCCAATCTGAGGGCTGTCTTTTCACCTTACTTATAGTTTCCTTTGTATACTAACAATGAAAAAACAGAAAGAGAAATTAAGGAAACAATACCATTCACCATTGCAACAAAAAGAATAAAATACTTAGGAGTATATCTACCTAAAGAAACAAAGGACCTATACATAGAAAACTATAAAACACTGATGAAAGAAATCAAAGAGGACACAAACAGATGGAGAAACATACCGTGTTCATGGATTGGAAGAATCAATATTGTCAAAATGGCTATTCTACCCAAAGCAGTCTATAGATTCAATGCAATCCCTATCAAGCTACCAACGGTATTTTTCACAGAACTAGACCAAAGAATTTCACAATTTGTATGGAAATACAAAAAACCTCGAATAGACAAAATAATCTTGAGAAAGAAGAATGGAACTGGAGGAATCAACCTGCCTGACTTCAGACTCTATTACAAAGCCACAGTCATCAAGACAGTATGGTACTGGCACAAAGACAGAAATATAGATCAATGGAACAGAATAGAAAGCCCAGAGATAAATCCACGAACCTATGGACACCTTATCTTTGACAAAGGAGGCAAGGATATACAATGGAAAAAAGACAACCTCGTTAACAAGTGGTGCTGGGAAAACTGGTCAACCACTTGTAAAAGAATGAAACTAGAACACTTTCTAATACCATACACAAAAATAAACTCAAAATGGATTAAAGATCTAAATGTAAGACCAGAAACTATAAAACTCCTAGAGGAGAACATAGGCAAAACACTCTCCGACATAAATCACAGCAAGATCCTCTATGACCCACCTCCCAGAATATTGGAAATAAAAGCAAAACTAAACAAATGGGACCTAATGAAACTTAAAAGCTTTTGCACTACAAAGGAAACTATAAGTAACGTGTCATTGTTCTTAGTGGGAATCCAGTGACAAAATGTGGCTGGTTCAGTGAAATCTCCATCAACTGTGGAGGAAAGAACTCCTTGTATCTTAGGAATAGGAGTCAGTAATTACTTTGTGCTTGAAGAGAAGCAATTATTTCTATGGTACAATTTATGTTTGAAATACTTCTTCAGTATATTAAGTGGCAATCTATTTTTATAAACTATTTTGTCCACCCTTTATTGTCAAAAGTATTATTTGAAAAGTCTTTGAATGACCTCATTCTCACAAAATAGGTTGTCTAAGGTAGACTTTCAGATTCTAGTTCCCAAATCTATCCCCAAACATAGTCAAGATAGGATGAAGATAGGCCTATTTTTGTTCCAGTCTGATGGCATTTTTATTAAATTATGAACATCATTGCAAAAACATATTTGACCACAGAATGAAAAATTCACTTTTGTAAAGATGGAGTTTTCCCTATGTTAGTGCATAAATTCAAAGCCATCCAGTTAAGTGTCTGTAGAAATTTGGTCTATGGGATTTCAGAAAGAAAAGAAAAATCACAAAAAAACCCAAAACTGAAGCCAAAAGTTGTTTGGAAAAAGAATCATGTGGGCATATACAGGAATAATCTAGAAATGAGAAGCAATAGGAGCAGGATATATGTCTGGTCTGACTAGATATAAAGTGTATTAAATTTTTATATTGATTAAAATATTTGAAAAGAAAAAAGAGGAAAAAAGTCAATGGAACTGAATAGAGACTTGTGACTGTGATATGAAAATTTCATGTATAATGATGATGGCATTTTGAATAATTGTTGAAACATGAATTTAATCAATTATTAATGTTGGTTAGGCATTTGAAGAGAAAAATAAGAAAAAAGTCCTATTGCATTTGATTTACTAAAATATTTCTGGTGATCAAAATTCAAATACAAAAGAAATATATAATAGCATGCATTGTAAGAAATCAGATGACATATTTTTATTAAAATATTTTATTGAAATAAATCCAATATACATTACAAATAAATCAAAATTATTTCTAAAAACAGTTTAAGAATGCATTGGAAGAAATTATGAGAAATTTTTAAAAAGCCTTGGGTTAAGCATGTCCTGACACACCAAGCCACAAAAGAATATAAATTTAACCACTTAAAAATAAAACTTTCTAAGTTCTCCAAGTTATTATTTTAAAAGTCAGACAACTAATACAATTAGGCAAAGTGATTGCAACATATATGAAAAACAAAGGCAAATTTTCATAACATGAAAGGGTTCTGACAATTAATTTATAAAAATTCAGTAAAGTCACAAAGCTTCATGTTTCAGAAAACTAACGTTCCACCCAGCATTGATTTTTACCCTGTTTAAAATCACAGTGAATTAAGGCTTAGAAAAATAGGTGTGAAAGAAAATAAAATGAGGTTAAGTTTGATCTAGCAAAGAAATATGAGTTGTTTAATAATCATTTAAATAATTCAAATGTATTGAGTTTTGTAGTTACTGATTTATTGTCCTACCTTACAAATTCATTTCTTAGGTTAAATCATTATATTCCAAATCAGAAGCTGATGTTAAAATAGTATAACTAGAAGTTAAAACTTAAATTTAATGTTGCAGAATTATATTTATCAAATCCCTTTAACAGGCTTGAATATTTACATTTAAAACGGTCAGAAGTAAATATGTAAATGTATGTTGAAATGTGAAGTCAAATATTTGCAGTATGCTTGAAAGTTACTCATCCCGACCATTTATTTATCAGTAAGTATTTATTGCATTCTTAGAATGCACTGGCCATTATAATACACAATAAGCCTTTGCAAAATCAAAGTTTAGCTTTTATTTGCTTCAGTGGTTAATTGTCACAGTCTTTGTGGACCAGGACCTGGGCACTGGAGTCGCCGAGAAGAGTGATGCAGGGGACCCAAGTCTCAAGTGAAACAAGGGTGCTTTATTTGCAGAAACACCTGTTTATATATCTTCATACAAGGCAGCTTTAGGCGGTAAAAAAAATTGAACAAAAACAAAGCCAAGCAAATAACAAACTTCAAAGGGCCAGAAAGCATTCAATATCTTCAGTAAGAAGGGCATAACTGAATAGATTACATTTAAGTAAGGTCACTGAAGGGGGTCACTGAAAGGAATCCAAGCAGGTGCCCTCTCTCATGATCTCAGTCTTGAGAACTGCGTGCAGCTCTGCTCCTTCCTGTTTTCCAAGAACTGATAAGGAATAGAGAATCCTTGAGAAATGGCACACAAAAGAAAAGAATAACATACTGGATCCCTTAAAGCTGAACGTGCCCGGACAGTTAATATACATACAAGAGGAATACCCACAGATATAGATGGTTTGACACACTGTGGGAAAAATATTTTATATATGCTTTATATTAAAATAGAAGTCTTTAACCTTCTCAAAGGAAGCTGTTGTTTCATCACTAGTTTTGTCAATGACTATTTATACTAGGGGATTTATTTTTTCTGAAAAATATGGAAAGATATTTCTAATTCTAGGGACATTAGTATTACCTGTCTTTAGAATAAGAAAAGTTTGCTTATTTAGAAATCTGTGTTGTATCCTCTTTCATATATTGATCAATTATGGGTGTATATAGAACTAAGAAATTGAGTTTTTCTGGAAAAGTATGGGATACATATAAAGGTCTCAAACAAGATCCTCTCCTGGCAGCACTGACCTGTACAAGAAGGTATCTCAGACCTATATAATATCAGGGTTGTGGTTGGGACAGGGGAGGTCAGAGGTTATGGAGAAAACCTTGGATGGAAGAGAGAAGCTAGGAGAATGTCAGGTACGGCTACCTGGAGAGAGGACCTCCCTATGCTAACTGATTTGGACCACCTCCCACCATTTACAAGCCAAATGAGTGCATTTATAAGATAACTGGGTTTCAGAATTAAGAGGGCACTCAGCTTTACTATTTCTCATTCTGCATAACCCACAGAGTTTTATGCCTTGCTCCCACACTTAATAGGAAGAACCATTATGAGCTACTTGCATGACTTCAAACAACCTAGAAATGTCCTGTTTTCTGCAAGTAACTTTTTATTTTCCATAGGGAAAAAACCCCCAAAAAACAGAAAGGTAAATTTATAGCCATAGCCATGGTTGTCTGGGTTTTCTATTTGTGGCTTACTTGTTTTTTGGGAAGATTCCAAGGAATTTGGGTTCTATTGATTTAAAACTCTTCAAGGAAATTGAGAAAATAGAGGAAAAATATGAGAGAGGAAAATGCATTACTGCTTATCTTTTCATGGTGGTAATTATCTCACAGCAAGTAACGATTATTTGTCACCATCCCCAATCCATCTGGGCATTTGGGTCTGGGTGGGGACATGTGAACAAATTCCCAAGTTGAATAACTGTACTTAGAAAGCTTGAGAACTTTGAAGTGACAAAGAAAGATGGTTGACAGTAGTAGTTATCACATCATTTTCCTTACCCTGAATGGGGCCAACACACTTTTTGTAAAGTCCTCATGAATCTATTTTTATCAAGTTCCTATCCATATACACTCAATGATCAGGGACACTTATTTGGTCAATTAATCTACGGCAATTGAGGTAAGAATACACAATAGGGAAAGGATGGTATGTACGTATGTAGGCAGGTATTTTAAAACGATGTAAAGTTTCAGCTTTTATTATTTGACAATCCATGCTGCTGTGCTGGGTCTCAGAGCATGTGAGACTGATTCCAAAACCCTCTTGTTCTCCCTGCTGCTCTTCAAAGTCAAATGTTCTAAGGCTTGTCTTCCTGGTGCAGGACCCCTGGACTGGGGAGTCTGATGTGGGGCTCAGACCCTTCACTCCTTGGAGAGATTCTCTGCAATTAGGATTGTTCTCCCACGTGTGGGCTGCCCACCTGAAAATGTGACTCCTGACTCTACTGTGTCTCCATCCATCCAAAGTAAGTATTTTAAAGCCAAAATATCACAAGCTTTTTGTATTAGGAAAGAAGAAATTCTGGGTACTGGTAATTATTTGGCCATCTTTGGATTGTGGTCAAATAGGCGGCTGGCTGGAGATGCTAGGCTGTAGTCCTGGGGAGCCTCCTTGAGGGTGTGGCAACCAGAAGGTACTACTGCATTCATTTCATATCTCAGTCAGTGTTATGGGGTCCAGGCAGGTCTGCGCTTGGTGTCAACAAGCTCGATGGCCAGGTCTAGGTTTGTCAGGAATGATCATGTACCAGGCACTGCTCTGAGAGCTTTGCATGCATTTATTGATTTGACCGTCATCAAACCAATGGAATAGCTTTATTAAGCTTCCTCTCACAGATAAGAAACTTGAGACAGAGAGTTTGGAAGTTTGCCCAAGGCCCCAGGGCTTCCCTGGTGGCTCAGTGGTAAAGAATCCACCTGCAGTGCAGGAGACGCAGGTTCAAACCCTGGGTCAGGAAGACCCCCTGGAGGAGGAAATGGTAACCGACTCCAGTATTCTTGTCTGGAAAATCTTGGACAGAGAAGCCTGGCGAGCTCTAATCCATGAGTTGGACAGGATTGTGTGACTAAACCAACCACCACCATCATGAGTGCTGGGAGTAATGACTGCCTGAGTTTTGGCAGAAAATCTGGCTGCAGACTCTGTGTTCATATTTACTGTTACCCATAAACAAGAATAATAAATTTGATTTTTGACATTCATATGGCTATTCTTTATTATATAAATAGAGAAATAAAGATAATTTTTATTTTTATTTTACTTTTTTTGAGAAATAAAGATAATTTTTAAAAAATTATTTTCATTGGAGTATATTGTGTTAGTTTCTACCATACAGCAAAAATGAACTAGCCACACATACACATATACATATGCACATATTCCCTCCCTTTTGGACTTCCTTCCTGTTCAGGTCACCACCATGCATTAAGTAGAGTTCTCTGGGCTGTATGGCATGTTCTCTCTAGTTATCTATTTTATACATAGTATCAATGTCTATATATACATGTTTTAAGTAAAGAAACCATAATTTCTTGGCACTTGAGTTGCGAGATTATTCTCTCTTTGTCCTCCTTCTCCTCTCCCTTCCCATTCGACTCATCTTCCTTTCTCCCCTAGATTTGTTATCTGGAGAAAATCACGAGAGGCTATTTTAAAATGGTAACTTTTAGTTCTAGAGAGAGAGAACTCTGGTTATATTTTTAATTATTGTTGCTTCAGAGCAGCCTTGCGAGCCATTTAGTCCACTTCATAGTAAATGAGGGAAGAAAACAGGTAGAAAGCCTGTTAGTGGACAGAGCGCTTCTGAACGCACAGACACAGCAGAGACCTGGGGACAGATGGAAGTGCTTCAGGCAGCAATTGCCTTACACGTTCCTCCATCCGCACCTCCATCTGTCAGCACAAGGATGTTACTATTTTGGGACTCAATTTATCCATTTGGTGAATCATTTTCAGGCTTGTTTCTAAGGTTAAAATGAAGTCTGTAACTCACCAGGCCTTTTCCTTTTACCTACTGAATCCCTTCTCGTTTTCATTAGAAGTAAGAATTATTGGGGTGAGGAGATAAATACACATGGGGGAAGGGTGTGCTTAGAGGGAACAGTAGGATATTAAAATTTGACACCAAAGCAGAATAAAAGTAATTGAAAAGAGGATTGACTATATCATGCCTTCTTCAGGGAACATATTATAATAATTTGAAAATGTAATTTAAGAATAATCCATGAGTAGGAGAGTCCAGATTCAAAACTAAAGGATCCATTTTCACCATATTTATAAAGTATTGTGAATGCAATTCCTGAACTTAAAAGGAATATTTAAGGAGTGAGTTCTTAGCCAAATGACCCTCTTTTCCTCTTAAACCTGAAGAACCTAGAGGTTAGACCTACCAAATGTCTCCATTCTATGCTTTTCTCTCCTGAATCACATAAAGGCCAGTGGTCAATGGGTGCTCCTGGTATAATGTTTCATGCCACTTCATTGAGAACTCAGATGGGGTTAGAAATGGAGAGGCTTATGGGGAGAAGGTGCCTGGGAAACATAATGGAGGAAGGACTCAAGATGTGGCAGGAAAAGGCTTTTGCCTGTGATGTAGACCTGACATCTGTGAAAGAAAAGAGGGCAAAAAGCAGAGACAGACAAGGAAACTCTCAGCTTTGATGCAGGTCTGACAGTTTTGGTCAGCAGAAAAGGAAACTGAGAGCAAAGATGGCCTGTTAGCAGAGTCTTTTTTTTTTTTTTTTTATTAGTTGGAGGCTAATTACTTCACAACATTTCAGTGGGTTTTGTCATACACTGATATGAATCAGCCATGGATTTACACGTATTCCCCGTCCCGATCCCCCCTCCCACCTCCCCCTCCACCCGACTCCCCTGGGTCTTCCCAGTGCACCAGGCCCGAGCACTTGTCTCATGCATCCCACCTGGGCTGGTGATCTGTTTCACCATAGATAGTATACATGCTGTTCTTTTGAAATATCCCACCCTCACCTTCTCCCACAGAGTTCAAAAGTCTGTTCTGTATTTCTGTGTCTCTTTTTCTGTTTTGCATATAGGGTTATTGTTGCCATCTTTCTAAATTCCATATATATGTGTTCGTATGCTGTAATGTTCTTTATCTTTCTGGCTTACTTCACTCTGTATAAGGGGCTCCAGTTTCATCCATCTCATTAGGACTGATTCAAATGAATTCTTTTTAACGGCTGAGTAATATTCCATGGTGTATATGTACCACAGCTTCCTTATCCATTCATCTGCTGATGGGCATCTAGGTTGCTTCCATGTCCTGGCTATTATAAACAGTGCTGCGATGAACATTGGGGTGCATGTGTCTCTTTCAGATCTGGTTTCCTCAGTGTGTATGCCCAGAAGTGGGATTGCTGGGTCATATGGCAGTTCTATTTCCAGTTTTTTAAGAAATCTCCACACTGTTTTCCATAGCGGCTGTACTAGTTTGCATTCCCACCAACAGTGTAAGAGGGTTCCCTTTTCTCCACACCCTCTCCAGCATTTATTGCTTGTAGACTTTTGGATAGCAGCCATCCTGACTGGCGTGTAATGGTACCTCATTGTGGTTTTGATTTGCATTTCTCTAATAATGAGTGATGTTGAGCATCTTTTCATGTGTTTGTTAGCCATCTGTATGTCTTCTTTGGAGAAATGTCTGTTTAGTTCTTTGGCCCATTTTTTTTTTTTTTTTGAGGGATTTTTTTTTTTTTTTCCAGTGGGTTTTGTCATACATTGATATGAATCAGCCATGGATTTACATATATTCCCAATCCCGATCCCCCCTCCCACCTCCCTCTCCACCCGATTCCTCTGGGTCTTCCCAGTGCACCAGGCGCAAGCACTTGTCTCATGCATCCCACCTGGGCTGGTGATCTGTTTCACCATAGATAGTATACATGCTGTTCTTTTGGAATATCCCACCCTCACATTCTCCCACAAAGTTCAAAAGTCTGTTCTGTATTTCTGTGTCTCTTTTTCTGTTTTGCATATAGGGTTATCGTTATCACCTTTCTAAATTCCACACATATGTGTTAGTATGCTGTAATGTTCTTTATCTTTCTGGCTTACTTCACTCTGTACAATGGGCTCCAGCCTCATCCATCTCATTAGGACTGGTTCAAATGAATTCTTTTTAATGGCTGAGTAATATTCCATGGTGTATATGTACCACAGCTTCCTTATCCATTCATCTGCTGATGGGCATCTAGGTTGCTTCCATGTCCTGGCTATTATAAACAGTGCTGCGATGAACATTGGGGTGCACGTGTCTCTTTCAGATCTGGTTTCCCCAGTGTGTATGCCCAGAAGTGGGATTGCTGGGTCATATGGCAGTTCTATTTCCAGTTTTTTAAGAAATCTCCACACTGTTTTCCATAGCGGCTGTACTAGTTTGCATTCCCACCAACAGTGTAAGAGGGTTCCCTTTTCTCCACACCCTCTCCAGCATTTATTGCTTGTAGACTTTTGGATAGCAGCCATCCTGACTGGCGTGTAATGGTACCTCATTGTGGTTTTGATTTGCATTTCTCTAATAATGAGTGATGTTGAGCATCTTTTCATGTGTTTGTTAGCCATCTGTATGTCTTCTAGCAGAGTCTTATGTTGGGCAGAAATGGCTTTAGAAGCTCTAGTAGCCTTTCTGTGCTCAGCCATTGGCTGGAAATTGTCCGGGAAGAGTCTTACATTTGCTCCAAAGCTGTGGTGCCTACAGAAGGTGCTGCAACTTAGAATGTCAGCTAAGTGCCCATCTTACAAGTTCTTTCTTGAAGGGAAATTGCAGGTTGCCACACCTATCACCTGTGGATTGTTGTTTTGCACATTATTTGTGTCTCTTGTTCACCTGACCACAGGCACTAGGCTGAATCATTTCCCTCCCACCATAGATATCCATGTTCAAATCTCCAAAACCAGTAAATGTGTGAATAAGTTAAAAGGACTGTGCAAAGTAAATCAATTAAGGATATTGAGATGGTGGATTTTCCTGGTTTATCCAAATTGTCTCCTTTATATAACCAACAGAATCTCTATAGAGGAAGGTGATAGAGTTAGAAGCAGAGTAGGAGATGTCAAGATCAAAGCAGAGGGAGGGAATAAGCCAGGGAATGCAGATAGCCTCTAGAAGCTGGGAAAGGCAAGAAAGCGGATGCTCCCCTAGAGACTGCAGAATGAATGCAGCCCTGATGACCCTTTAATTTTAGGATTTCCAACCTACAGAATTGTAAGATAGTAAATCTGTGTTTTGTTAAACCATTGAATTTGTTGTAATCTTTTATAACTTTGTGAAGTGAAGTGAAAGTCACTCAGTTGTGTCCAACTCTTTAAAATCCCATGGACTGTATAGTTCTGGGAATTCTGCTTAGGAATTCTCCAAGCCAGAATACTAGAGTGGGTAGCCGCTCCCTTCTCCAGGGGATCTTCCCAATCCAGGGATCAAACCCAGGTCTTCTGAATTGCAGGCAGATTCTTTACCAGCCAAGCCACTAGGGAAGCCCAAGAATACTGGAGTGGGTACCCTATCCTTCTCCGGCAGATCTTCTCAACCCAGGAATGGAACCAGGGTCTCCTGCATTGCAGGTGGATTCTTTACCAACTGAGATACTACAAGGTATTTATAACTTATTTCCTTGTGCAATATGACCTTCTTAAAATAGCCCAAGGGGACAAATGCCTTGTAAATTTCTGAGAAATCATGATTATACAGATTTTTTTTTTTTTTTTTGCTCAGACAAAGCTCAATACCAGCTGCAAAGCTAAGGCAACCAGTTTTGCCTTACTGTTTGGGTTATAAAAACTGGTTAATTAAACCATATTCATCAAAAATTTTGCAGGAGAATGGAATTATAGCCCCAGGATCCTCTAGTGAAACTATGCAAATCTCAGAGAGAAAGAGAGAGGAAAAGAGGTCCTCTGCTGAGTAGATGCCAGTCACAGTAGGAAATAAAATCCACTAAAAGGAGCAGAAATTGCCACCCTAAATTATGTCCCCTTGCCTAAAGGATTATTTTAAGCTGATTAGTTTTTGGAAATGGAAAATGCACGGAAAGCTCTGGAAACTGAAAAGTTACTCTTTTGTAAGAGATATTTACACTCCATTTGTAAGGGAGTCTTACTCTCTGTTCCTAGAAGAGGAGGGTGATCAAATCTCTAGAAACTCTTATTAAGGAGACAGCTTGGATTTAAATCTGTATAATAACCATATACTTGCACATTGCACTTTTTCTGGTTACCTCCTATAACTGGCCTCCCCAGATTTCGTGTTTTTAGCTGGAGATAGTCTTTAACATGGTGGCTTGACCTGTTTTGGGCTTCCCCAGTGGCTCAGATGGTAAAGAATCTACCCGCAATGCAGGAGACCTGGATTCTATCTCTGGGTCAGGAAGATCCCCTGGAGAAGGGAATGGCAAACCACTCCAGTATTCTTGCCTGGAGAAGTCCATGGACAGAGGAGCCTGGTAAGCTATGGGGTCACAAAGAGTCAGACATGACTGAGCAACAATCGCTTCACCCATCTTGGGAGTAACTGGGTATCTCTGAAACTGAGGTTTTCTAAAACAGAGTTCCCCTGCCAAATTTATGATTAACTTCTTTATCCAAAACGTTATACCTTTTCTTGTCTTTCCCTTGTTTCCCTGAGGATTGAGGAGGAACAAAGAAAATGAGGGATTGAAACTGAGCAGGACCTTGCAGGGTCTTCCTGGGTACAAAAGTCCCCCTGTGTCCCCCATTTCATGTTTATAGAAAAAGGCTTTAGTCTTCTAGGCCTTCTCTGAGTTCCAAAGAGCAAACTCAAGCAGGTACTACCTGGAGAAGGGAAGGAATGCAGAGACAAAGGAAAACAGCCAAGTAAGAAAAGTAATGGAAATTTAAACAATAGTTCAGCATTAAGACAGAGTCTTCGATCCTTCTCAAGGGATATACATAACAATCTGATACGTGTCTCCGAGTTTTTCTGCAGAAACTAATACCCCCCTACCATAGGGGGAAGGTAGTGACTACATGCTGACCACAAGCACATAGACCCTAGACTGGTTGGAACCAGATGGCTAATGATTAAGATTTCCAAACATCACTCGATTACCTCATCACCAACAAATGAGAAAAAGTCACACACCCTAGAAACCCAAATGTTGCCTTTAAAAACCCTTCCCTGGAATCCACTGGGGCAGTTCTGGTTTTCAGCACTAGCTACCCATTTTTCTTGTTTGGTGCTCTGCAATAAATGCTGTACCTTCCTTCACTGCAACCTGGTGCCAGTAGAACGGCTTGACTGTGGATCAGATAAGCAGACCCAAGCTTGGTTTGGTAGCATCTCTTGTCTACAGGCGGTGTACGTGTTCTTAAAACTCTGTTAATTTTTTCCCTGTTAATTTCTCGTTTATTACAGGGAGTCTCAGTCAGAACACAGAAGGATAGAGCACATATTATTTTTTCTCTCCTATACCACAAAAGAACCCCAGAATCCAGTGGTAATATCAACAGATTCAGGTAAGGTCCCACTTTACACAAGTGAATCAGAGTTCTTGTTCAAAGTATCCACACTCCTCCATGGGTCAGTACCCAGATTTCTTGCCCCAAAGGAGGCTCTTGAAAATTAATATAAAAGGAAATGTACTCCTCTGTCATGGCTATTGCTGTTATTGTGTACTACCTGGATAATAAGGTTGCTAGTAGACCCCTCAAGGTTTACCTCTGTCCCAGGAGACGCACTGGAACAAATTCAGCCTGGTGCACAAATGCACCCAAGATAACTGAGCACCAGGTGCTGGCAAGCTCTATTAGAAGGGCTTCAGCCAGATTGCCACCTGGCATGGCTTATAAACCAGAGCTCACATCTCTTGACTTGAAATTGTGCAAATGGAAATGATGCTTAAAAGTCTCCTTCTCCTTATTATACTCTGCCTCAAATTATATCCCAGGAGGAATGACTCTTGCAGAGGAACCAAATCAGATGCATCTGGCTGGCAGGTCTGTGTGTTACATATCTCACTATAATTTTAATGGGACAAAGTTAGGATTATAAAGCTGCCATCCACAAAATGCCCTTAACCAATGTGTCCAAAATATGTATGTATCACAGGTAGAGTCCTCACAAAGCTCAGTCAGGATATGCAATGGTCCTTTGCAAGGTGAATCCTTGATGACTCAAAGGAACTTAATGAGATCTGCTCAAATAGCCGTAAAGCCTGTACTTGTAATTCCATCCTGAGCCAGACTTCTGGCACATATACTCAGAACTTAACGTCAGCCAGATACTCCTACCTACTTTTCATGGGTCTCCACCTGGGAAGGCTAGCACCCACCCCCTGTTTATGGGCTAGCCTTCGACACCTTCAAGTTCACTGGTGCCTCAAATGGCGTCACTCCAGCCCAAGAGAACAATGAAGGGAGACAACACACTCCAACCTTATTAGACATTACGACTTCTGCCTCCGCAGAGTGCCTTCCCACCAGGAGGGAAATGGCCTGGGGCCCGCTTGCAACAATGCCTCCAACTGATCCACCCTGAATATTCTGAAATTGCTGGCTGCTTGTCCTATGAACTTTTCTTCTATCAAAATGCTTGCAAAACCCTAAGCTCCTTGCCAACTGCCTGGCAGCACAGGATCTCATTTCACCTTCAGGGCAAGTGACATAATGTATTCTGAACCGCACTTGGCATGATAAGGCACTTCCTTGAAAGACTGCTTGCCTAATCAGCTTAGACCTCACGGTTAGGGACATTTTTCTGCTGTGTTCACAGCTGAATGTCCTATATTACAGCTTTTGCTTTTCACCTGATGCATCCACAATAGACTTTAGTCTCCTGGATGATGGTTCTTTTTTCTAAAAGTTAATTTTATTTTATTTTGACTGTGCTGGGTCTTTGTTGCTGCACTGGCTTTCCTCTAGTTGTGATGAAAGGGAGCTAGTCTATAGTTGAAGTGCACAGGTTTCTCATTGATGTGGCTTCTCTTGTTGCAGAGCATGGGCTCTAGGTCACGTGGGCTCAGTAGTTGTGGGTGCTGGGATCCAGAGCACAGGATCTATAGAAATTGTGCCTCACAGGCTTAGTTGCTCTGTGGCATGTGAGATTTCCCTAGACCAGGGATCAAATCTGTGCCCTCTGCATTGGCAGGTGAATTCTCCACCACTGAGCCATCAGGGAAACCCTGATCATAGTTCTTAATCGGAGAGCATTTGGAGTCTCAACTGGCAACCCAGGATGTTTACCAAGTTCTCTCCATCTAGTTACAGCCAAATTCCCGTACCTCCCTTCATGATGAGCTCTCTGAAATCTACATTCATCTCTCAGGCCCCCTTTTGGCTATTTCCTGCTAAGCTTTCCAAAGTTTTTCCCTATAGGAGTGCAGGTGGGATTCATCCAGGGAACAGAGGTGATTTTTTGTTTTGTTTTGTTTTGTAGATGTTCAGGGCTAATTTTCTGCAAGTCCTTTCCTCTGAAGTAATCTGCTCCCAACTGCCCTAGCAATCCGAACTTTAATCTCTGTTTTTTTTTTTTTTTTCCTTTTTCCCATCAAGAAAGACTTCTGTTCTCTGTCTGGATGCTATTTCTTTGCACCATGGTTATAAAGAATGTCTTGAATGAAAAAGCCAGATGAATGTGGGTCACCTGTTTTGCATCTCTTCTTTCAAGGATTTTAGTGTTGATTTCTGTCCAATGCCTGGATCCATGCAAACAGTATTACAAAACATACATTCAAATGTATTACTTATTAGCAGCAGTGTGTGCATGCATGCTCAGTCATTTCAATCATGTCTGACTCTTTGCAACCGTATGGCCTGTAGCCCACCAGGCTCATCCGTCCTTTCCAGTCAAGAATACTGGAGTGGGTGGCTATGCCTTCCTCAAAGAGATCTTCCCAACCCAAGAATCGAACCTGTGTCTCCTGCATTGCAGGCATGTTCTTTACCAACTGAGCCACCTGGGAAGCCCTAGTAGCAGCAGAGTGGTAGGTTAAATACTGACTATTCTATCATGGGCACAAAAGAAGCCCTGCTTCAGTTGGCTTCATCATTCTACCTTTTTCTTGTTCTCATAAGTCTATGTACCTATCTTCATGCTGTTGTTACAATGTTATATTCCAGCTGTCTTAACTTTCTAAAAACCATACAAGTGGGGTGCAGTGGCTTGTACTACAGTAAATAAAGATACTAAGCTTCTTGGCATGCAATTTTTCAATTTTTAGTGTATCTACATCATTTTCTTCTTGACTTTAGCTAAATTTTGGAGTATCTTTTTCACACGAGTTGATCTTAAAAAGAATCTTTCCCACTTGGTCTTGTATGATTCATTTTGAATCATCTAATTTTAGGGCTATACATATATTATTGCTGAATTTTACCTTATTAATTTTGTACCAAGTTTTTCTAGAAGAGAATTTAGTTAGAGTTTAGTCTGCCATGTACTGAATGGGAGTTTACTAACACTTAATAAATATGGCCACTAATTCATATTTCAAACCAAAATACAGTTTGTTAAACTAACATGGGGTTAGTTTAGTCAGTAATGAGAACTGAAGTTTAGTTATCCCCAAAGGGTTATGAAACTGTTTTTAGCACCAAGATATGGCATTTACAATTTTAGCAAGGGCTATTTCTGTCTAAATTTAAGGTCAAATACATGCTTGATAATGCTCAAGACTGACAGCAGAACAGAGGTAAAGCAATTAGTGAATAAAAACCATTATGATAATTTAGTGCCATACGTGAAATCAACTCTGTTAATTATTAGAAGATACTAGAATGATTTGGTTAATGACAAATAGATGGGGGGAAAATGGAAACAGTGAGAGAATTTATTTTCTTGGGCTCTAAAATCATTGTGGGTGGTGACTGCAGCCCTGAAATTAAAAAAATACTTGCTCTTTGGAAGATAAGCTATGGCAAACCTAAAGTGAAAGTGTTAGTCATTCAGTCATGTCCAGCTCTCTCTGACCCTATGGACTGTAGCCCTCCAGGCTCCTGTCCATGGAATTCTTCAGGCAAGAACACTGGAGTAAACCTAAACAGCATATTAAAAAGCAGAGACATCACTTTGCTGACAAAGGTCCATTTAGTCAAAGCTATGGTTTTCCCAGTAGTCATATACTGATGTGAGAGCTGGACCATAAAGAAGGCTGAGCACCGAACAATTGATACTTGCTAATTGTAGTGCTAGAGAAGACTCTTGAGAGTCCTTTGGACTGCAAGGAGATCGAACTAGTCAATCCTAAAGGAAATCAATCCTGAATATTCATCAGAAGGACTGATGCTGAAGCTGAAGCTCCAATACTTTGACTACCTGATGTGAAGATCCATCTTATTGGAAAAGACCCTGATGCTTGGAAAGACAGAACAGAAGGAGAAGTGGATGATAGAGGATGAGATGATTGGATGTCCATCATTGACTCAATGGACATGAGTTTGAACAAACTCTGGGAGATAGTGAAGGACAGGGAAGCCTGGTGTGCTGCAGTCCATGGAGTAGCAAAGAATTGGATGAGACTGAGTGACTGAACAACAATGATAATAAATGATTTGGATTTAATACCTCTTTAAGCAGCATAATTCTGTCCCTCATTAGGATCAAGCAAATGGTTACTTAAATAGAACAATTTTGATTATGATGAGTGTTATTAATATTAAAGATGTTATTAGATTAACAAGCATTAATGTATAACTAATTTATGACACTATTTATGAGCATTGTTTTACAAAGTGTCATGATGTTAGAAAGCAACATATGCATTGATATTACTCTCTCTTTTTTAAAATAAACTCTAAAAACAGAAGTCTGTTCTCTGTGGATCTATGAAAATGGTTTCTATCAGGAAATTGCTGTAGCAATGTACATAGAGAGCAGATAAAATGCTTCTCTGTGCATGTGACAAGTTTCTCACTAAAGATGATGGAAAACATGATTTTCAAAAAAAAATGTAATAATAAAAGTTGTAAACAAGAAACACAGTGACATTTACTGCTTTCCAGTATACATTGAGGTGGGAACTACCTATATGTTTCAAAAGGGGAAATTGTCTTGGGACAGAGTTGGAATTCAAGCCCAATTCTGAATGATGGCAAAGCCTGATCCTTAAATGTGCCTTTTTTTTTTTTTAAGAGATCTATCTACTTTTTGTAAGATGGCAAGACTTTTCCATTCTCTGCTCACTGGGTGATTGTTCAGCCCATGTAACCTCTGGCCTTTTATAGTCATTTCAGGGCTTAGCTTTTCTTAGGGAACATTGTACCATATGAAGGTTTAAACCAAGAGGTCTTATTGAAATGAAAGCCAATAATCTAGTTTAAATAGCATTTCCCTTTTACTGCCAATTAACTTGAAAATTCTTGTGATGTATGTCAAAATCAATACTGGGAAATTATCATTAAATTTGCTTCCTGCTTGAAATTAGTTCACTTTCCAATAAGTACTATTTGCTGCAAGTTTTATTAAGCCATTGCTGCTGATTGCATTCACATTTTCAGTGATGTGATCTTGCTATTCCCTAACAAGAGATGGAGCTTACTTTTTCACCCCCACCCCCTGAAATCTGGGCAGACTCTACAATTCCTTTGAGCAAAAGAATAGCGTAGCACTATGCAGTTTCTCAATAAAGAATCAGCCTGCTATGCAGGAAACACAGGAGACCCGATTTCGATTCCTGGATCAGGAAGATCCCCTGGAGGTGGAAATGGCAAGCCACTCCAATATTCTTGCCTGGAAAAATCCCATGGACAGAGGAACCTGGTGGCTACAGTCCATGGGGTCGCAAAGAGTAGGACATGACTGAGCACAACACAGCCCCAGCATACAGTTTCTACCCAGCTCATAACAAGACTGATAGCCTCTGTTTCCTGCCTCTTGGAATATTCCCTTTGTGGATCACTCCACCTGGAAACCCAACTGCCATGCTCTTATAAGCTCAAGCTACACAAAGAACAGTGTGTGGACTCTGCTCAACAGCTCCAGCTAGGCTCCCAGAAGATCTCCAGCGGAAGCTGACAGCCACGTGAGTAAGCCTCCTTGGACATTCAGCCTAATCTGGATTTCAGATGACTGTAGTTATGTCTGTTGTCTGACTGCAGCTGTCATCTTCGTGTTTCCTGAGAGCCACCCTGTTGAGACCAATCAATCGACAGAAACATGACATGTAATGATAAATTGTCATTTTAACCCACCAAGTTTCAAGATGGTTTACTAGGTAGTAATGCACAACCAAGATAGTCATGAAGACCTTTTAGGTTTTTATTTTCCCTAAATAAAAATTTCAAATACGCCAAGGAGTATTTGAACGGCTCTACATTGAAGTGCTTTGCATAAGGCTACTTAAATAAGAAACCCAATTTTTAAGCAGAAGTATGAAGTGGGTTACTATTTTTATCTTTAGTAGATGTTAAAAACAGATATAGAAAAGCAATCAGTAAATGAAAGTCCTGAACAACAAGATAGTAATAATTAGTAACCAATTATATGCTAAATTTATATAAAGATTTGATTAACCTATAGATTCTTAGGCTCTGTGACCTCAGGATAGAGCCAAATTTTCCAGGCACTGGAATATGAGAAAAGACATTATACTCTACTAGGTAGGGACTATTCTCTATGTCTGTTATTAATATATTATTTAGAATTCTGTTTAATACTGTTAAAATTACTATGTGGTTTCTTTCCCTGACTGGACATTATCTAATATATTCCATCAGTCCTAGAGAAAACAGTCCTGTGTTTCCTATCCTTGCAATTCTAGCTCTGAAGGTCTAGTGGTCCTGGTTCTCAGAGCAGTAATGATTTCATCAGGAGACACAGCAAGCATTTTATCAGTTGTAAGCTATGGATTCCCTCTGGTCTATTTAAGCAGTTTCCTAGGAAATCAGGTGGCAGAGGAGGGAGTCCACTTTGTACCTAGATCACCCGCTTGGATAGCTCCTATTACTTCCCTGACAAATTTTAATGGTAATATTTTATAGGTTAGTCATTATGACCATGAGCTCATTCGTCTTGGTCATTAAAGTCTTGAGATGTTCCACCTAGTAAACCATCTAGACTAGCAGAAGTACCAGCTGAGGTTTAAAGGCACCTAAAGTGATGAGTAGAAGAGAGTCACTCATGTCAGCTGAAGTCCAGGGTCACTAATGTTCTTGCAAGTTTCTCCAGGAAAAGAAACCAAACAAAATCCTGGAGAAGGTGAAGGAAGCAAGTGGATCTGAGTGATGCATGTGTTGGACCACAGGATCCTTTTTCTAAAAAGGGTAGATAGAATTGAATCCAGCAAGGAACCAGAGCCTGTTCCATCAACATCAGGTGTGAGTGCAATTGCAACTTGCCCTCCATCTCCTATTGCTGATGATCCTTCAGCTCTTCATCTCCCACCTCCTCTTCCTCCTTCAGTCAGTAACTCTTCTTGCCTGTTCATTTGATGCCAGCTCCTATATGCCAGCCGTTGTACTGTGCTACTGTACTTTTCAAGGAGCTGTACTGTAAGACCAAAAACGTTTTCTTTATTTTTGCATTTGTTTTTATGTATTATTTGTGTGAAAAGTACTATAAACCTATTACAGTACCTTCCTATATAGCCGATTGTGTTTGTTGGGAACCTAGGCTAATCTTGTTGGACTTGGGAACAAACTGAATTTAGGAACGTGCTCTCAGAATGGAACTTGTTCATGTGTAGGGGACTTACTGTATATGAAATTGTGGAGGGACAAAGAAAAGAAGGACAGGAAGGCATGGTACAGAAATTAAGAAGGGCAAGTGAAACTGAAGACCAATGTCTGAGATAATGATACAGCACCGAGAAAACCTTGGTACATACCTTCTTTAAATAAGTGTTGATGCAATACCAGAGAGCTGAATGTTGATGTTCACTCCACGATACTGATGTGAGACCTGTGCACTCTGGATTAATTTATATTATCGCTTGTTTTATCTAACCAAGTTCTCTTTATAGTATTTAAAGCGAAATAGATGTAACTCTCTCCTAGCTTATATCCATAAAGAATTAAAGAGTTTCACTTTCATTTCCTTCTTGTTTTTCTCCTATTCCTGAGTTACATAATTCAACTAGATTAACTGGTACTCTGAGCACTGAAATAAGCTGGTTAGCCTGACTTCCTCTATCATGTGAGTCAAGTCTCATGTGACTGGTTAGCTGTGTAGACAAAAGCTAGTAAGTTCATGACATAGGGTTTAATTTCTCTGGGGATCTGAAATGGCTACCTGATTTTTTCTTCAGGAATGATACACCCATTTCTGTCTGCCACTAACCTCTGAGGATATTAACACTTGATTACACTTCCATCTTTCTCTGGGAATTGCTGCAGCAAGCCCTAAGAAGCTGCCTCATTCAGGTTTATGAGCTCTCTCTGGGGTGACTTGCTTCAAATGACTGGCTGATGCAAAGATATTAATACAAAGTGTAAGCACATATTTTAAATTTGGGGCAATACCAAAGGTCTTTCCCAGCTCCAGAGCTTTGCATAGAATTGGCGAAAGCCTCAACTACGACATCAGTGCAGGTCAGCTTTGCCCTCTTGCTCCATCCTGCCTTCCTCACTTCTTTATGAGTGTCATTCAAGAATAACCCCCAATCCATCTGCACATGGGAACTTGTCTCATGGTAGGTTTCTGGGAAACTCATTGTAAACCAGGTAAAAGGATCATTGACATGATCACAAACTACATGTGTAGAAGCTTGGCCATTTCTCATGAGAAAGCTGGGAGAGATGCAAGTCTATCTTCTGCCAAGGACATATTCTTCCAGTCAGGAAATTCTCATGTGAGGATAACAGAAGATAACTACCACCTTCACCCAAACAATAAAAGGGACATTAACCACAGGGGGGTATTTAAAATTATTATTACCATACTATATTGTTTGCTAGCAGAGAAATATGGAAAAGTCATCCTAAACTGTTGGTGCAGCAAATGCAGATTCCAACACCTACTGAAAATTCCCAACATAGAAACTGCAGAAAATAAACTGCTATTTTAGATGCCAATCCATATGTTGGACAAACTAAGGAAGAAGTTGTGAAGTAGTAAGTTTAATGGGTAGTAGAGATAAAAGACAGAAATCGAGAAGAGGCTAAATTGAACAATCTTTGCTAGTATTCCAGGACTCAATCTTTTCCTGAAGTAGTTATTGCTTTTGTTGTTCTTGTTATTCCACTTATGAGGCTACCTCTGCTTTTTGCATGCTTGCTTCCCAGATGAGCAGGTTGCACAAAAGAGATGTCTCTGCTAGGGCAAGTATTTCAGGTTCTCAGGCAGGAGGCTATTACTTTGTGGCTATGTTGTTTGACAGATGAAGTGGGGAGTGACATGCACATTGTTGCACTGATGGAATTCCAAATTACCCACAAACTTGTGTTTTATTTTCAGGACATTTGCTCAGGATTTGACCTCTGTTGCAGGTGAAACAGGAACCCTCTGGAGCCAGGGAAGAAAACAAGATTCCAGATCTAGTTTATCTGTACAATTCCAAGAACTTGAGATGTGTTCAGTTCAATTCAGTTCAGTTCAGTTGCTCAGTCATGTCCAACTCTTTTCGAGCCCATGGACTGCAGCACGCCAGGCCTACCTGTCCATCACCAATTCCCAGAGGTTGCTCAAACTCATGTCCATCGAGTTGGTGATGCCATCCAACCATCTCATTCTCTGTTGTCCCCTTCTCCTCCTGCCTTCAATATTTCTCAGCATCAGCGTCTTTCCCAATGAGTCAGTTCTTTGCATCATGTGGCCAAAATAATGAAAGTAAAGTCCAATGCCGTAAAGAACAACTACTCCATAGGAACCTGGAATGTTAGGTCCATGAATCAAAGTAAACTGATTGTGTTCAAGCAGGAGATGGCAAGAGTGAACATCAACATTTTAGGAATTGGTGAACTAAAATGAATAGGAATGGGAAAATTTAGTTCAGATGTCCATTATATCTACTACTGTGGGCAAGAGTCCCTTAGAAGAAATGGAGTAGCCTTCATAGTGAACAGGAATTTGAAATGCAGTACTTGGGTGCAATCTCAAAAGCGATGAAATGATCTCTGTTTGTTTCCAAGGTGAACCATTCAATATCACAGTAATCCAAGTCTATGTCCCAACAATTAAGGCCAAAGAAGCTGAAGTTGAATGGTTCTATGACAACTTACAAGACTTTCTAGGACTAACACCAAAAAGGATATCCTGTTTATCATAGGGGACTGGAATGCAAAAATAGGAAGTCAAGAGATACCTGGAGTAAAAGGCAAGTTTGGCCATGGAGTACAAAATGAAGGAGGGCAAATGCTAGCAGAGGTTTTGCCATGAGAACACACTAGTCATAGTAAACACCATCTTTCAACAACACAAGAGACAATTCTACACAAGGACATCACCAGATGGTCAATACCAAAATCAGATTGATTATATTCTTTGCAGCTAAAGATGGAGGAGCTCTATATAGTCAGCAAAAACAAGACCTGAATCTGATTGTGGCTCAGATCATGAACTCCTTATTGCCAAATTCAGACTTGAATTGAAGAAAGTAGAGAAAACCAGTGGCCATTCATGTATAACCTAAACCAATCCCTTATGATTTTGTAGTGGAGGCAAATAGATTCAAGGGACTAGATCTGGTAGACAGAGTGCCTGAAAAACTATGGACAGAGGTTCTTAACATTGTACAGGAGGCACCGACCAAAACCATTCCCAAGAAAAAGAAATGCAGGAAGGCAAAGTGGTTGTCTGAGGAGGCCATACAATACCTGAGAACAGAAGTGAAAGGCAAAGAAGAAAGGGAAAGATATATCCAATGGAATGCAGAGCTCCAGAGAATAGCAAGGAGAGATACGAAAGCCTTTCTAAGTGAATAGTGCAAAGAAATAGAGGAAGACAATAGAATGGGAAAGACTAGAGATCTCTTCAAGAAAATTAGAGATACCAGTGGAACATTCTATGCAAAAATGGGAACAATCAAAAACAGAAACTGCAAGGATCCAACAGAAGCAGAAGAGATAAAGAAGAGGTGGCAAGAATACACAGAAGAACTGTACAGAAAAGGTCTTAATGACCCAGATAAGCATGATGGTGTGGTCACTCACCTAAAGCCAGACATCATGGAGTGTGAAGTCAAGTGGGCCTTAGGAAGTATTACTAAAAACAAAGGTAGTGGAGGTGATGGAATTCCAGCTGAACTATTTCAAATCCTAAAAGATGATGCTGTTAACATGCTGCACTCAATATGGCCAGCAAATTTGGAAAACTCAACAGTAGTCACAGGACTGGAAAGGGTCAGTTTTTATTCCAATTCTAAATGTAATGCCAAATAATATTGAAACTACAAACACAACCATGCTCATCTTACATACTAGCAAGGTAATGTAAGCTAGGCTTTAACAGTATGTGAACTGAGAACTTCCAGATGTAAAAGCTGAATATAGAAAAGGCAGGGGAACCAGTGATCAAATTGCCAATATCCTTTGGATCATAGAAAAAGCAAGGGAATTCCAGAAAAACATCTACTTCTACTTCATTGACTACACTAAACCCTTTGACTGTGTGGATCACAACAAATTGGAAAATTCTTAAAGAGATGGGAATACAAGCTCACCTTACCTGCCTCCTATGAAACATGGATGTATGTCAAGAAGCAACAGTTAAAACTGGACATGAAAAAATGGACTGGTTCCAAATTGGGAAAGAAGTACATCAAGAGTGTACACCGTCACCCTGCTTATTTAACTTGTATGCAGAATGCATCACGTGAAATGCCAGGCTGGATGAATCACAAGCTGGAATCAAGATTACCAGGAGAAATATCACCAACCTCAGATATTCAGATTATACCACTCTAATGGCAGAAAGTGAAGAATTAAAGAGCCTATTGATGAAGGTGAAAGTGAAGGGTGCAAATGCTGGCTTAAATCTCAACATTCAAAAAACTAAGATCGTGGCATCTGCTCCTATCACTTCATGGCAAAAAGAAAGGGAAATATTGGAAACAGTGGCAGATTTTATTTTCTTAGGCTCAAAAATCACTGTGGATGGTGACTGAGGCTGTGAAATTTAAAGACAGTTGTTTCTTAGAATAAAAGCTATGACAAACCTAGAGAGTTTATTAAAAAGCAGAGACTTGACTTTGCCAACAAAATCCATACAGTCAAAGGTATGGTTTTTCCTGTAGTCTTGTATGGATGTAGGAGTTGGGTCATAAAGAAGGCTGAGCACCAAATAATTGATAATTGTGGTACTGGAGAAGACTCTTGAGAGTCCCTTGGACTTCAAGGAGATCAAACAAGTCAATCCTAAAGGAAATCAACCCTGAATATTCATTGGAAGGACTGATGCTGAAGCTGAAGCTCCAATATTTTGACCACCTGATGCAAAAAGGCAATTCATTGGAAAAGACCTTGATGCTGGGAAAGATTGAGGGCAGGAGGAGTTGGGGGTCACTGAGGATGAGATGGTTGAATGGCATCACTGACTCAATGGTCATGATTTTGAGAAAACTCTAGGAGATAATAAAGGATGGGGAAGCCTGGTGTGCTACTGTCCATGGGGGTCTTAAAGAGTCAGACATGTCTTAATGACTGAACAGCAACATTTCTACGACATGCTGAATGACTTCTTCAAAAAAAAAAAGCAATTCAAAAGAAAATTTCATATTAGCCATCCATTTCATAATGTAGCCTTGAATGTTATCTCTGCCATATACCATTCAATAGAATTGAGTCACTAAGTCTGGTACTCATTCAAAGAAGGTGGGTATAATTAGTTACTACCTTTTGAAGGGAGAAGTGTTAAAGAATTTGTGAGCATACTTGCAATTTAAAAATCACTATAGATATAAATCATCTATAATGCATATCATTAAAAAGTGCTGCCTTATTATGTGACTATTCGATTAATGATGTACTGTCTCCTCACTCCTGATGATGGTGCTGGAATTGGTTTTCTTTATGGATTTGTTTGTCGATTTGCTACTCTCCATGAAAGAAATCATAGTGCATTTTCATGAGTTGCCTTTTATTAGTATGAGCTTTTCCATATGCAAAATAAGGTCAGTTTCTTTCAATTTGATGACAAAGTACTAGAGGGAAGGTACTTTTTTGCCTTTTTCCCTTCCTTCCTTGCTTGCTGTCTTATTTCTTCCCTCCCTCCATCCCTCTTTCTCTCTCTCTTTATTTCATTTTCCATTAAGTATTCTGTGTAATGTCATGTTATGTTATGTTCATAAAATGTTCTCTATTTGTTTGAATAAAACAAGAGCTTGCAAACAGCAGCCTGTGGGCCACATCCTGCCATATCTCTCTTATATCAACCATGAACATAGTCATGATATGTAATGTTTATGGATGCTTTTGCATTACCATGGTAGAATATGTATCCTCTTTTCATACAAAGATAAAATATTCTAAAATGTAAGTTTGAATACATGAATCTAATTCAAGGCAAACAGGAACCTTAGAGGTCATCAAATAGTCTACCCTCTTATACCTTTATGTTGTGAAATTTGAGGTTGCTTAAGCCTTGATCTGTGGTTCTTAGCCAGTTATTTGGCCATGGTGGCCACTACATTAAATTTATGCCTTACTATTTATTATTCATACAGTCTAACCAATTGAGATGGGTCTATGATAACTTATTTCAGTTTTTACATCATCTCAAGAAGAGATTCACTCAATATTGGTAAAACATAAAAGTTCCTTGTCATACATGCACTGATTTTTTTCATCAAGTATCATCCATCTCCTATGGTATGTCAGGCTCAGTGTGAGTAACTAGGGATATAATCATTAAGTCTCAGTTTTCTGGAATCACCAAGTCTTGTAGGAAAAAGCGAGATGTACTGACACAACTAATTATTAGAAAACATAGTGTGTGTCCTACCATTGGAGCTACACTAAAGACCTAAGCAAACAAAGTGATTAATACTGCATGGAATTTCAGGTTAAGGGGAACTATTATGGAGAGTTCTATTGATGAGGGATAAGGCTGTGATACTGTGGAACCATAGTAAGACTTCACTAAAAAATATTGAACAAGTTTATATGGGTGTGAAGCCCTTGAGGCAGAGATATCTGAATGGGTTGACATCAAGAAGTTCATATGCCCATAATGTCCTATGACAAAATGGGCATGGCACACCAATTTTTTAAAGTTAAGGTTTATGTTTCATCAGATTTTTAAAAAATCTGTGACAAAATCTTAAGAATAAAGGTGGTAGAAATAGATAGAAACACCCACCATCCTATAATAAAAGAGGGAGATCAAAACACTTATTCTATAGAGATATTACAGTATTTGTCACATTAGCAACTGAACAACAGCAATTTGTTATGCAGCTAGATGACTAACATAGATTTTGTTACAATATAGGACTGGGATAATATCACAACAAATACCTAAATATTCCTATCCCTAAGCAGTGGCTTAGGAACCAGGAAGTAGGTAAAGATTCAAAGAACAGGCTGGACATGGTTGAAAAGATTTTTGAATATCATATTAGAGACAGCCAAAATTGTCTTTAACAGACTGCTAGTAAAATTATAGACTTTAGAAATATTGCCAGTGCAAGCTTAAAAGGAAGTGAGAAATCTGTTATTGCAAAATTAGAGGAAGAAAGATCCGTGTTATATAGTGGCAGAACATTTATTGATATTGTCGTCTACAGTTATGTGGAAATCAGAACTATGACTAACAAACTTGGTGATTTAAGCAGGGAGATTTCCAAGTAAAATGTTGAAGGTGCTGCCTGTTTTCTTCTTGCCAGTTCTTATAAACTGAAAGAGGAGAGAAATAAATCAAGGAACAGACTGTGTGGTAAACAGAATTCTAAGATGATTCTTAAAGGCCCACGTCCTGGTATAATCTTCTCCTCTTTAATGTGGATAGGATTTGTGAATGTGTTAGATGTCACCACTATGATTAGGTTCAATTTTAAGGTAATTTTTTTTTAATAAAGAGAAAAAAGTTATTAAGGGCTTCCCTGATACCTCAGTTGGTAAAGAATCTGACTGCAATGCAGGAGACACTGGTTCGATTCCTGGGTCTGGAAGATCCCCTGGAGAAGGGATAGATTACCCACTTCAGTATTCTTGGGCTTCCCTGGTTGCTCAGCTGGTAAAGAATCCACCTGCAATGTGGGAGACCTGGGTTCAATCCCTGGGTTGGGAAGATCCCCTGGATCTGGGGAAGGGATAGGCTACCCACTCTGGTATTCTAGCCTGTATAGTCCATGGGGTCACAAACAGTCAGACACGACTGAGAAACTTTCACTCACTCACTCAAGGTAAATAGAGCAGGAATGTGCAGATGTAACTAAGGTGCCTAGTTAGATAACTGTGTTGATCAAAAGAGAGATTATCCTCAGTGGGCTTGAACTAATCAGGTAAAATCTTTCAAGCAGGGTAAAACATCCACAGGGTCTTCCTTTTGGCTTTAGGGAGAAGCACCCCGTTATGTTTTGAACTGCCTTTCAATAGGAGTGACTCTAGGATCTAAGTGCCTCAGTCCTACAGCCATAAGGAAATGAATTCTTCCAATAGCCTATGTATCTGTGGCTTTTTGTTCCCCTCTCCATTTTGTCCCCCTCATTCCCATTCTCTCCATTGTTGCAGGATGTGCCTCGGGCTGTGTTCTGTCATCTCGCTCAGGTGAGTAAGGGGTCCCCTGGTTCTTGGGTATCAGCCTACACAGGTTATTGCCATCAGGTTTATTGTCTCTCTGCACATAGTCTGCTTTGGTCTAGTATCATTTTGCTGCACCTGGGCACACCCAAGACAAGGTGAATTTTCAAGACCACCTAAGTTTCCTCTTTCCAGATAACAGGCCTTCTTCTCTGTGGTCTTAGGGTCACTATCAGGGGAATTTCAGGAAACAGCTATTTCTGTTCTGGAATCTGCAGGCATCTCTTAATGTGGTTCCTGCTCAAGCTGTTGTCCTAGCCCACACCTTCCCTCCCAAATCTGGAATCACACAGAATAGATAATATTTTGTATGGTGCCCAGAGAAAAATAATATAAAATAAAACACAAAATAAAATGCTTAAAATACTACTCCAGCCACTCATGAAGTGAACCAGAATTTAGGATTAAAGTATGGGAATCTGTAAGCTATTAGGACTACCAGAGCAACAAAATCATTTAAACATAGAATCAACTCTACATAATTATTAAAATCTATATATAATTCATAATTTTTAAAATAAAAGGTACATATTTCCAAGTAAAATTTTAATAATAACTTGTCAAAACCCAAGTGAAAAGTGAAAGTGGTAGTTGCTCAGTCGTGTCTGACTCTTTGCTACCCCAGAGACTGTAGCCCACCTGACTCCTCTGTCCATGGGATTTCCCAGGGAATACTGGAGTGGGTAGCCATTCCCTTCTCCAGGAGATCATCCTGACCTAGGGATCTAACCTATATCTCCTGCATTGCAGGCAGATTCTTTACCACCTGAACTACCAGTGAAGCCCAACTTGTAATCAATAAACACAACAGGAAAAGCCAATTTTCAAGTGATATTTTTTGAGTATCTTCTAATATCTAGAGCTAGAACTAGATTATAAGACTTAATCATTACTCTATGAATCTTGCATTCTAGTGAAGAAAAACAATGAATTTATTTTAATAAATTCAACAGCTTAGAAACCCAATATGTGCTGCAGAATTTTATGGTAAAAATGAGTGGGATGGGAACAACTCTAGCTAGTTTGATCAGGGACAGTTTTTTAAGACAGAAATTTATTTTCATTCATGATTTTTTCCTTTTGTATAGTTAATATTTATGAAATATCCAACATGATCCAAAGTTCTAGATAGAAAGAAGAAAACATTTTATGAAAATAAGGACCAAATTCCTGATGTCAAATGATCAATACATGCCGTTCATTATACATTTGTCCAAACCTATAGAATATATAGCATCCAGAGTGACCCATAGTGTAAGTTAGAGGCTTTGGATGGTTAGAATGGGTCTGTAGGTTCATCATTCATAACAAATGTACCACTTTGTGGGGATGTTAATAATGGGTGAGGTTATGCAATTATGGGAACAGTGGATATATAGGAAATCTTATACTTCCCCTCAATCTTGTTGTAAACCTAAAATTGCCCTAAAAATAAAATCTTAATAAAACACTATTGCATTCTAATATGGGAAGCAGATAATGTACAGTCCATGGAATTCTCCAGGCCAGAATACTGGAGTGGGTAGCTGTTCCCTTCTCCAGGGGATCTTCCCAACCCAGGGATAGAACCCAGGTCTCCCACACTGCAGATGGACTCTTTGCCAGCTGAGCCACAAAGGAAGCCTAAGAATGTTGGGGTGGGTAGCCTATCCCTTCTCCAGTAGATCTTCCCAGCCCAGGAATCAAATTGGGGTCTCCTGCATTGCAGGCAGATTCTTTACCAATTGAGCTATCAGGGAAGCCAATGTAAACTACACAAGAGGGGTAAAAGTGAGAGGTTTAAGAGTTGGCATTTTACAGAGTATGGTTTTATATTAAGTATTTTAATCATATACTTGGTATCTGGACAATGAAGAGGTTGGCCAAGCAAATTTCTAAGGAGTTTTCTAGGAAGAAGTGCAACAAGTGCAAAGGCTTGAACCTTGGGAATAAGCCTCAATGTTTAAAGAGCAGAGAGAGTTCTATTATATCTCCAGTTTGGTGAACAAGGAGAAGAATATAGGCAGACTGATGTTAGAAAAGCAAGCAGAGCCAAAGTATTTCTCATCCAAGGGCTGGAAGTGTACGTGTGTGCATGTGTCTGTGAGGCTGGTGGCAGGGTCTTCTCAATTATTGTAATAAACTACGAGGAGGAAGAACAATACTAATGACACATTATGCCTGAGGTCAAAGATGTCAAACAATCTATAATGTGTGAGACAGGTCCTTTACATAAAGTGATTACTGCAAAATAGTAATACCATTCCTGTTGAGAAACACTGAGGCTTGCATGCCATGTGAGAAGCTTTGGATTTGTTTTTCTGCTTGAAGTAGAAATGAATGGAAAAAATTTATCTTGGGAATGAAATAATCTTTGAAAAAGTAAGTTCATTGGGGCTGCTATGTGGAGGTTGCAGGGCAGGGTGAGTAGCTGTTACAGGGTTCAGGTGGGTGACAGTGATGTCTTGGATGTGATATACAGCATTGAGGATGTGGGAAAGAGTTTAGTTTTGGGGGGTGTGCGTGTGTGTGTATATAAAAGTAATCAAATATCACCACCCTCTTGCCTCCTATTTCAGGCTTTTAAAAATTCCTCTACTCAACTTTCTTCATTTAGTTGAACAATGGGCAAAAAGAATTCAAGAAAATGACTCAAAATCTTTTAAGAAGCCATCATGAAGTGGCATATATTGCATTTGCATATATTCCTTTGGATAGAGCTCAGTTATATGACCAATACAACTTGCAAAGAAGGCTGGGAAATTAGGAGGAAACATAGATATGTGAGAGAACAATTTATTCTGCCAAAATGAGACCAGAAGCCATTTCCAAGTGTAATAACCCAAGATACTTTTACGTGTGTGCCAAAGTATATCTGCAACAGCATTGTTGCAATAGCGAAAATTTGGAAACAACAGAAATTATGCTTGAGCAGGTGAATGAATGATTTAAATATGACATATTTATGAAATGAAACATCATGTGGAGTTAAAAGGAATAAATTAAGCACATATGAACATCTTGAAAATGAAATGCAGACTGTGTAGAGCTAGATGTACTAATGAAGCATTTTCAATAACAACACTTGTAAAACCTTTAAAATCAGAGAAATTGATATTTTATTATGTAATAACTACTCTTTAAAATTTTGGAATTATAAACATCAAATCAATAATATTATTGGAACCTAGTGAAGAAGGTAGAGTGGATGCTGGAAAAGAACCAAAGTCCCTTTCAAATGTACCTGTAATGTTTTATTTTTTATCTTTAAATTGTTTTGAACAGATGGAAAGTAAGGTGAATTTAATGTTATTTAGTCATTTAAAACACAAAATATACAGAAAAGAATGTGTCCCTATACTATATTTAAATCATTTGCTTAATGAGTGTCACATTTAATTAGATTGTTCATTTGGCAACATGTACCAAATGGAACTATCATGAATTTTTTAAAGTGTTTCTATAAACTTTACATTCCTTAATACCAAGTATTGATATTCTGGCATTGTATATTGTCTTGTTTAATATGATAAAATGCTAAATTACCTTCAAGATAAAATTTATTTCTGAAAACAATTTTTTTCCAATTTTCTAACAGCTTTTTAGATACAATAGATACAATTTAGATTTGTATCTATTGGATACTTGTAGATACAATAGATGCAATTTAGATTTGTATCTATTAGATACTGTTTAGATACAATAGATAAAATTTATTTGTATATATTAGATAATTGTATAAAGATACAATTTATTTCTAAAAACATTTCCCCCCAATTTTCTAACAGCTTTTTGTAAGTTAGAATTGATCATGTATACTGAATGGTTATAAGTGATTTTTTTCTCTGTAAAGTTTGAATATTTAAGGATGAAAAGAATTGTTTCAGATAATCCATCTTTCTAATCAAGTATTTCTATTCTTCTAATTAAAAAGTTAACCTAAGCTTTTATTTTTTTCTAAGAAGGAAAAAAGTAAAAATTATATATTTTATAATTCATCAGAAATAAACTTTCCTTTAGTATTGTGTGATCACCATTCTGAGCAATTAAGCTAAAGTAAATGGCATAAGGATTTCACTTACAGATTATGCTATCTTGAGTCTGCTGTTGAGAATATTTATACCTCACTCTTCCTTTATTTCCTAGGCATTACAACTTGGGACTACCTTTGTGTTCCCACCCTCCCACCCCAAATCTTTATGTTGAAACCCTAGCTCCTCACTGGGATGGTATTAGGGTATAAGACCTTTGGGAGTTAATTAGATTTAGATGCAGTCATGAGGGTAGCATCTTCCCAGGTGACACAGAGGTAAAGAATCTGCCTGCTAATGCAGGAGACACAAAGAGACACGGACTGGTTTGATCCCTAGGTTCAGAAATTCCCTGGAGTAGAAAATGGCAACCCACTCCAGTATTCTTGCCTTGTAAATTCCATGGATAAAGGAACGTGGTGGGCTACAGTCCACGGGATCACAAAGAGTTGGACTTGACTGAGCGACTGTGCTCATGAAAGGTAGAGCGCCTACCATGAGTTTAGTATCCTTATAAGAGAAAGAGACCAGAGCACCTTCTCTTGACCAGTTGAGGAACAGCAAGAAGGAACTGCCCAGAAGCCAAGAAACAGAAATTCACCAGAACTTGACCAGACTAGAACTATAATCTTGGGACTTCCAGCTTCCAAAACTGTGAGAAACACGTTTGTGTTGTTTATGCCAATGAAACTATGATATTTTGTTACAGTAGCCTAGAGCCAAGTAAGATAGGGACCAAGAATAAATGATTGGAAAAGTCACTTTTTTTTTTTTTTTTTTGCAAACAAGCAAAATTAATATATCCTGCAACACAGCTGAAGAAAATTCAATTTAGTGCCATGGCAGACTCCCAAATAATTGTTCTATTTTAAGCAACAGCTCAGTGAACCTCTTAACCTACAAGAAAAGAAAGAGACTCAAGTAAATTTTTATAATAAATATAATTATAATGTTCTTCTGTTATAACTCAAAAAAAAAGTTAACAACAAAATGCTACCATTACTGTATTCAGTCTGATAATTCAGCAATGGTAATAGGATAAAAATTAGTGAATAGAAGAAAACAGGCTTTTAATTCTTATGTTAACAGAATTTTCAAATTATTGTGTTTTTTCTTTGTTTGTGTTTTGTCCAGGTGCAGAAAAATGTAGAAACGTGCGTGGTTTGAGTAACCACATAATATGGACAACAAATCTTCTTCCTTAAACGAACACCTGTATCAAGGGTAAATGAGACAGTCACATGGGACAAGAAGTGAGAGGAAGCTTAGGAAGTGCTAAGGCCAAAAATGCAGGGATTTCAGCAAAAGAGTGAGAATAATAAATAGGGTTAGTTCCTAAGATCGGATGGATATATATCATTTCTTACACTTGACTGTGGCTCTCACTCTTTTGGGTGGGAAATGAGGCATAGTGGAGTTTGATGTACACTGGTATCTCTCTCTACATATCAGAGAGTGAAGCTATTTAAAGCAAAGCTTGTGAGGCTCTCCTGTAAAGCTCACATACCCAAGATCAGAGGAGGAATAAACCTAGGACTCTTCAGCATAATAGCACAGTTATTTCTAAGTTAAGAGCATTGCTTTGCTAATCAATTAGAGAAATATTACTTCCTAAAGAGAAATTTAAGTCATCTTCAGTTCAGTTCAGTTGCTCAGTTGTGTCCGACTCTTTGCGACCCCATGAACGGCAGCACGCCAGGCCTCCCTGTCCATCACCAACTCCCGGAATCCACCCAAACTCATGTCCATTGAGTCAGTGATGCTATCCAACCATTTCATCCTCTGTTGTCCCCTTCTTCTCCTGTCCTCAATCTTTCCCAGCTTCAGGGTCTTTTCGAATGAGTCAGCTCTTCGCATCAGGTGGCCACAGTATTGGAGTTTTAACTTCAACATCAGTCCTTCCAGTGAACACCCAGGACTGATCTCCTTTAGGATGGACTGGTTGGGTCTCCTTGCAGTCTGAGGGACTCTCAAGAGTCTTCTCCAACACCACAGTTCAAAACCATCAATTCCTTAGCGCTCAGCTTTCTTTATAGTCCAACTCTCACATCCATACATGACCACTGGAAAAACCATAGCCTTTACTAGACGGACCTTTGTTGGCAAAGTAATGTCTCTGCTTTTTAATATGCTGTCTAGGTTGGTCATAACTTTCCTTCCAAGGAGTAAGTGTCTTTTAATTCATGGCTGCAGTCACCATCTGCAGTGAATTTGGAGTCCCCAAAAATAAAGTCAGCCACTGTTTCCACTGTTTCCCCATCTGTTTGCCATGCATTGATGGGACCGGATGCCATGATCTTAGTTTTCTGAATGTTGAAGTTTAAGCCAACATGTTCACTCTCCTCTTTCACTTTCATCAAGAGGCTCTTTAGTTCTTCTCCACTTTCTGCCATAAGGGTGGTGTCATCTGCATATCTGAGGTGTCATAAGCATATCTGATATTTCTCCCGGCAATCTTGATTCCAGCTTGTGCTTCCTCCAGCCCAGCGTTTCTTGTGATGTACTCTGCATATAAGTTAGATAAACATGGTGACAATATACAGCCTTGACGTAATCCTTTACCTATTTGGAACCAATCTGTTGTTCCATGTCCAGTTCTAACTGTTGCTTCCTGACCTGCATACAGGTTTCTCAAGAGGCAGGTCAGGTGGTCTGGTATTCCAATCTCTTTCAGAATTTTCCACTGTTTATTGTGATCCACACAAAAGCTTTGGCATAGTCAATAAAGCAGAAGTAGATGTTTTTCTGGAACTCTCTTGCTTTTTCCATGATCCAGCGGATGTTGGCAATTTGATCTCTGGCTCCTCTCCCTTTTCTAAAACCAGCTTGAACATCTGGAAGTTCATGGTTCATGTATTTCTGAAGCCTGGCTTGGAGAATCTTATCTTCCTGCAATACAATAATACCTGCAGAAAAATATAAGGGATAGTCAGAACTCCATGGCAATTCAGCCAGAATGCAATTGTATTAAATGTCCTGTAAAAATACAATAAAATTTTTGTAACAGTAGGCAAATAACACCTACTCATGACTCTGCTTGTGCCCCATTTTCACCCTAGTCACCCCACCACTTCTCCAGAACCTCCCCACAATGCAGTAAGAGTTAATATCTGGCACAATGAGGGACCACTGAGGACTCCCCCAGCTGCCAGGCTGGATCTGCTCTGATTGATCAGTGCCTAAACCAAGCCAGTTAGTTACTTTGGTAATGACTCCTGTCCTAGCCTCTCATAGTGCATCTTGAATGTCCTTAAACAGATAAGACCTTATATATTTAAGCAGTCTTTCTCCCCTATTGGATAGGATGGGGAACGTTAGCAAACGAAGGAGTCACAGTGTGATGTAACCTTTAAAAAAATATCAACCCCTCTGTAACAACTGGGTTATGGTTGTGTCCTGAAACGAGAGGAAGGGTCAGCAAATTCTCCTGTTACTCTTTTAACAAAATCAGTATTCTGCTGAGGATGACTGCTTTACTTTTTGTCTTCAGCCTATACACTCTTCATGTAGTTGAGAAATGCTTATTGCATGAATGAGTTGAAAAATATTAAAAAGAAATATTTCTGCTTCTAAAGACAGGAAATATTAAAGCAAACATTTTAAAATGACAGAAACACAATGGTCATTAATAATATTGCAATATCCAATGCAGAGAAATAAGTATTTTGTGGTGTTAATAATAGCAATTGAAGTACATGCTATTTTCAGTCTCTGGTAATAAAAGCAGTTGTATAGGCTAATTTTACAACTATACTTTTATGTTTGCATGTGATATTTATATACAGAAAAACCTATTTCATTGTTCCTTAGGGTATTTTTAACAACTCTGTTGAAATATAATTGATACACAAAGAACTACATGCATTTAATGTGTACTATTTAATGAGTCTGGACATATGCAAGCACCCATGACACTATTACCACAATAAAGGTAATAGATATAACTAACCTTTCCCAGTATCTCCTTGTATATTTTTGGTTTCTTGTTTTTGTTTTTATTTGTGTGTGTGTGTTGTAAGAGTACTTAACATGAGATCTATCCTCTTAACAAATTTTAAAATTATTGTGTTTTTAACTTAGGCACTATGTTGTAGAGCAGATATCTAGAACTTTTTCATTTAACATAACTGAAACTCTTTACCCTTTAAGATTTTAATTGAATATTGAACTTATTTATGCTAAAAATTCAAAAGATTAATTTTCCTTGAGCCTGAAGTATACTGTATAAATAGTATCCTATTCGTAAATCTAGTAAATTATAACAATTTCAAGTGTCCTTGATTAATATTTACCAAACAAAATTTCTTTCATTGTTTCCACTTATAAATTTATAGAAATTCTTCAAGCCTTGCTACAAGTTTCTCACTCTTTAAAAAAACACATTAAATTTCATAAATTAAATCAACTGAAAAATTAAAGTTCATCTATAATTCCAACATAATTTACAAATTTAGTACAATTCTTACACACCTTTCAACCAAATGTCACAAATTTAAAATATATCAGAGTTTACACTGGAAGTATATAGCTAATCTGTTAAATATTTAATAAGACCACATTATCCTATTTTAAATGCCAAATGCAGGCAAATTGTTTCTAAATTTAGTGTAGAAGTATTAATGCTGTGATTTAAAAAATTTTATTCATTACATTTACTTCTAGTACTTCCCCTGGTGTGACATTCACTCAATCACCAAGCCAATATTCATAACATTTTAATATTGGATAAAGCTTTTTTTTTGAAAACTAAGCTAAGGACAATAAATATCACATCACACTTTTTATTTCAAAAAAATAAATTTCATTTAAGTCCATTATTCATTGTCAGAAACAAAAATGGCATTTTGTCTCTAGCACTCCAGATTCTAGATTTCTATGTTAGACTTCAGAGTCCTCTGATGACATTGCTAATCATTCAAATCTATGTCATCTACTTCTCTGGACGATGCTGAATTGTTCATCAGATCCATCTCAGGCTTTGTGGTCTTCCCTGGTGCCTCAGACAGTAAAGATTCTGCCTGCAATGCAGGAGACCTGGGTTCAATTCCTAGGTCGGGAAGATCCCCTGGAGAAGGGAACAGCTACCCACTCCAGTATTCTGGCCTGGAAAATTCCACAGACAGTATAGTACATGGGGTCATAAAGAGTAGGACACAACTGATCAACTTTCACTTTCATCAGGCTTTGTCTATTCTGCGAAATTAAATTTAACTAAGCCAGGTTCTGTCAATTGGTTGTTAAACTTTAAAGTTAATTCTTTTAATAAAAATTGCAAGAGTCATATATATCCATAGAGACAGGATTTTTATTATCATTCTGAATTTCCAACTGGTCAGTATTATTTTCCACCTGGAAAGTCATGAAGCATCTCAAAATCAAACCATGTAAAGAGTAATAAATGTTTTGATCATTAAGTCCCCTATTTCTTTCTTTTCTCTCTTTTATTTTTTAAATTATGAAAGTATGATAACAACTTTACAGGAGACCTGGAAAATACAGAACAAAGTCTATGTCCTCTATTTCTGTTTGACTCAATACCATCCTCACCCTCTGCCTTGCTCACCATGCAATCAGTTAAGATTCACTCTGAAATTCTTTCAAGTCTGTTCTCTCTTCTCCATTGTCAGTACACTACCAATAAGAGAGCCTTTTTATCTTTCATGTGAACAATTACTATAACTTCCACATCCTTTCCAGCTCCCCACCCAACTAGTTACACAGGAAGAGAAGTAATCCTGAAATCATCTCACTGATTGGTTTACTCTCCTACTCTAAAAATTCAAGGACTTTCATTGCTCATACAACAAAGTCTAAACTCTATAGGGAGAAAAAAAACCCCTCATATTTTGTGAGTATGCATAATAAAATCATCTCTCAAGTTTGATAGCCCTCAGTTCATACTCTGGGTTCACATTTGCTAGAATACCTTTTGGGCTTCCCTGACGGCACAGTGTTAAAGACTATGCCTGCCAATGTGAGAGACACAGGCTTGATCCCTGGGTCAGGAAGATCCCTGGAGAAGGAAATGGCAACCCACTCCAGTATACTTGCCTGGGAAATCCTGTGACAGAGGAGGAGCCTGGTGGACTCCAGCCCATGGGGTTGAAAAAGAGTTGGACATGACTTAGTGACTAACCACCCATCAAGTTACAGTCCACAGTATCAAACTCCTTAACTATCACTTGGACTCCACACTTATCTCAGAGGGGGTAGTGTAAGGCTCAAATGAAGTAGCCTTTTTGAAGTAGTAACACATCTCAATCTGATTTTGGTATTGATCATCTGGTGATGTCCATGCATAGAGTTGTCTTTTGTGTTTTTGGAAGAATACTAACATATTGTCCTTTACAGCATCAGACTTTATTTTTCCTACCAAACACATCCACAACTGAGGATTGTTTCTGTTTTTGCTTGGCCTCTTCATTCTTTCTGGAACTGTTTCTCCTCTCTTCCCAAGTAGCATATTTATTGGACACCGGCCCACCTGAGGGGCTCACCTTTCGGTGTCACATCTTTTTGCCTTTTCATGATCTTTATGGGGTTCTCGAGGCAAGAATATATGGTTAACCTCTAACAATTGTGAGATATTTAATGATTTTCTGTTAAAATTAGCTGAAATTTCTAAAACTTATTTTAGGCAAATGGGAAAGTCAGAAATGTCAGGACTATCTTCTAAGCAAGATATCAAAGTGCTTTCTGAATTAAGATGAAAAATATGTGTTCAGCCATAAAAAGGGATGAAATTGGGTCATTTGTAGAGATGTGGTTGGCCCTAGAGTCTGTCATACAGAGTGAAGTCAGTCAGACAGAGAAAAAAATAAACATTGTATATTAACACATGTATGTGGAATCTAGAAAAGTAGTATCGATGAACCTACTTGCAGACAGCAATGGGACATGGACATAGAGAATGGACTTGTGAACGTAAGGGACAAGGGGAGCAGGAAGAACTGGGAGATTGGGACTGATATACATACGCTACCATGTGTAAAACAGCTAGCTAGTGGGAACCTCTTGTATGGCGCTGGGAGCTCAGTTCTGTGCTCTGTGAGGACCTAGACATGCGGGATAGCAGGTGGGGTAGGAGGGACATGCGAGAGGGAGGGGATATATGTATACTTACAGCTGATTCACTTCATTGTAGAGCAGAAATGAATACAACATTGTAAAGCAACATACCACAATTTAAAAAATTGACACATTCAAATTTTAAGGCTAAATTTCTTGATTATATTATAGTTTTTTTTAATTTTTTCTTTTTTTGAAATATGACATTTATGCTAGCTGGTAAATAACACACTTAAGATACTCAATGCTTGCCCATGCTGGATTCCTATGTGCTTAACATAATGCCTTGTACTTATTTTGCAGCTTTTCTTTTAAAATACTTTCAATTATCACTTAAAACATGGATGAGTCATCTTATATTACCATCAAGAAATGTATTAAATATTCCCCATTTAAAACTTTGAACTTAAAATAATTTTGAATATGCTCTGCAGGGCATTGTATCAGGCAGTTACAGGCATGGTATCTATTCATAGACTATAATCATGGATATTATATTATGAATACTTTGATATATTTTTCAAGGATTAAAAGTAAATTCACTATAATAAAAAAATGAATTTGTTTTAAGATAGAAAGGAGGTGGTCTCTAAATGAGCCATTAGCTTTGGTCATGAAACCATAATTTTGAAAGTCTAAGCCTGAGCAGCACTACCACTTTTGTTAAGAAATGTGTTGGAAAATTGTATTACCAATGTTATTGCAAAGGAGTTCAGATGTTATATATTTCTCTTCACTGTCATGTTTCCATAGAAACAGTGGTTGAGAAATCAACGTTAATTTTTGCTGCTTCATTGTTTCAGTTTTCACATAACACACATCTGTGTGCTTAAATATATTTTATATATGTACATACTTATGTATTTTATATAAGAATGTACATATAAAGACAATAGCCACTTATTATTCATTTACTATTATAACATTAATTTACTGTTGTTAAAAACACACCCAAACTCAAATCCTGTATACAGGTGAGTTGAAAGGCAGACTAAAAACCCCAGGGCAAAACAAGGTCCCTTTTGCATAACTTTGTTATCTATTTTTCTTTCATTATACTGATAATTAACATGGACTGCATAAAGTTCTAGATAGTTTTGGATTGAACTACATGTAAAAAATAAGGGCTTTCCAGGTGGCAGAGTGACAAGGAATACACCTGAAAAGGCAGGAGACTCAAAAGACACAGGTGTGATTCCTGGGTCAGAAGATCCCTGGAGTAGGAAATAGCAACCCATTCCAGTATTCTTGCCTGGAAAGTTCTATGAACAGATGGAGCCTCGCAGGCTATAGACCATGGAGTCACAAAGAGTCAGACACAACTGAGCACACACACACAATGACTTTTACACTTTATTTCTGTTCACTATTATTATTTGAACAGAAATTGTATAATTTAAACTATCATTACAATATCCATAGGCCACAATCTAGCATATTTAAAGGCATTTGACATTTTAAACTTGGAAACTCCTAAAAGGATATGGGGGAAATTGTTAGTTCCTGTATAAGAAAATTTGTTTCTTAAATATGGCATATAATGTGAGAGTAGTACTGTATGTCTCTGGCTATTTTTAAATGCTGAATTTTGGTAGAAAATTACTACATACTTTCCATCAGTTTTTCTTTGTGTAAATTAATGTGAGGGTGTCAGCTTCCTCTGGGAAATAAAGCACTTAACATTCTGGAATACAGAAGGGTTATAGCAATAATTTGTGCTTATTTGAAGAGTGAAGTCAGGAGGGATTTAAGCTGAATGTATCAGGTAGTCTGTTAACTTTTTCTTAAGTGCTAAGCTGTCAGTTAGCAGAATAATATAAATGAAAGATCCTTTCCAACAGATGTGGGCTTGTGGTAGTATATCTTTACCTTTAATAGAACCCTTTAGATTCTCATATGCATAGACTTCTTGGCTATTTCCTTTTATTTAATTAATGACATTCATATTATAAATTGTTAACTCGGTTCTTACTATGTGCTAGACATTATGCTACATACTTTGTCATTTAATTAAAAACATACTTCTATAAGGCAAGTATTGTCATTTTTTCAAATATCACAGATAGTCCAAAACTCTAGTGTAAGATAGTCTCACACTAGAGCTTGTCTTTTAACCAATGTATATACTACCTATTGATAGAAATTGGGTTAACTCATAGTATTTCTACTCATTATCTCTAGTTTAATCAGTAGGGTCTATGGAAAAGAATCCGTTTCTTTCAACCAACTCAAATGAATCCTCTACTAAATATTATTTTGTGTAACATTTCATATCTATTCATTAATTGTCCATTTTGACTAGATAATAGCAATTATCAGAAGCATTTGTTTTATACTGGGAAGTTTTCAAAAATATACATGTTATTCAACCTTTGAACTTTCTTTAATTTTGCTTTTTTTGTTATCTACAAGTGAATGGCTTAAATTTGCTATGAAAAATAATATGGGTCCTGTTAATATCCTTCAATAAAGTTTTACTTTTTTCCCAAAGGTTCATGTATGTCTTTCGTTGTATTTTTAAAAGCTGTATAAATTGCACATTTTAAAATTTACATTTTATTTTTCTGTTTTGTTTTTAATACAGCTTGTATTCTAACTTCAGCTTTTGAATTTCAATATAGACTATCTTACTGCACGGTTACAGAATCCAGAGCTCGTGTACTTCCAACTCCAATCCAGCACAATATGGATTATTCTTAAATTCTGCTATGTCTTATTTAAATTTCTTTCTTTCATTCTTGTTTTCAAAATATGTCTAGTTATTACCACCATTTTTAAAGTATTTAGAGGTTTATTGTTTGGAGGTTTAGGATGTTGACATTTTTTCCCAACTGTGTGAAACACAATCTAAATCATCATCTTTTCCAGAATTTCACATACCAATACTTTATTTCCTTGTTTTTTGAGACAATTAAGAAAAGAAATAATAATATAAAAATAAAAGTAGGGTCAAGACTGAGAAAAAAATGCTTGTTCCTTAGGGACTAGATTTTAACTTGTTATCTTTGGAAAAAAGTAACTAAGTCACCTGAATTTCAAGTAACTCATATTTCAGTGAATAATTAAGAGGAAATAATGGATCTGGGTGCACAGTTGTTAAGCAATTAATGATATATTCAGAGAAAGTCTAGTTCACTAAGAAAATGATAGTAATGTACAAATAGTACATTAACAACAGTAATGTACAAATAGTAATGAACAAATTTCCAAGTATAAATATTTCATGGTTATGATAATCTGCATGATAGAAGAGATGGTTGGATAAGTTATTTTGTTTTGCTACATGCTAAATGAGATTTTGTGTTTGACAATATAATTCCCTTTTTATTAAGTGTCTGTTGTTGTTCACTCAGTTGTGTCCCACTCTTTGTGATTCCATATAGTGCAGCCTGCCAGGCTTCCCTGTCCTTCACCATCTCCTGGAGTTTGCTCAAACTTATGTCCATTGAGCTGGTAATGCCATCTAACCATCTCATCCTCTGTCATCCCCTTCTCCTACTGCCTTCAATCTTTCCCAGCATCAGGGTCTATATAACATCTAAATGTTCATTTAGGTAGTCCAGACACTGAATAAGAGTTTCTACCTGTGGGGAACATATTTACAAAATTATGGATTCAACTTTTTACTCTGGTTTATCTAAAATACTAGAAAGTGAAATGTGAACAGCTTATAAAGAAACACAAGGAGGACCTAGAAAAATAGTGATCACAACAAATTTTAAAAAAACCTGAACATTTTATTTTAATATTTTATCTCTACACTTTTAGAAAAAGCTACTCTAGCACATAGAAATTTATGATAACTTCAAATTGTTTTAAGGTTAGAAGTAAAGAATTATTATTAGTAAATAATAGTTTGGAATATCTTGACTCAAAATCACAGGTTTGGACATACTAGATATAATGTATGACTTTAAATAAAAGCCATTACATGTTTAACTTTCTTAAGAGTTTGATCCTTGTCCAAAAATTATGTAAATTTAAATGATTATTTTATTCCTGTTCTTAAAAGAGACAGTCCTTTTTTTCTAAAAATAAATAGGAGCAAAATTTTGATCTTTTCTCAAACAGTACTTGTAATCACAATCTACAATCCATGAGGAAAAACTTCAAAAGCACTTTAAAAGAAAGACTTGCCTTTCCCCTCTTAAAGCCTTGGTTTTTACTTCACTGAATTAGTAAGCTGCAAATAGAACAGAAACCTGGATGAGATGAAATATTGGTGATGTATGATCTTGGGTATGCAATTCTCTAGATTTACTCTTCCATTGATCAATTCAGCTGGCTTTTGTTTGTTTGTTTGTTTGTTTTGTTTACTAATTTGTCCTGAAGAGACAGTTTTCTCAGCTTGTGTGTCAAGGTTTCTTACAATATCCTAATTTTCTAGAAACTTTAAGATGTCAAAATGTCTTGATATATAACTTTCAAATTACCTACCTCCCACTTACGCAAAATTCAACCACTAAAATGTGTCTATGTATTACCACATTTCTTCATGAAACAAACTTCTCTCCCTGTCTCCCCATTCCTCTTCTCCAACTATCTTCACCCTTTTATTCACAGTAAGTGATTTCTGCCTTATGTATCTTGACTATATGATCATAAATTATAGCTTTTATAGGGTATTTTTCTCTATAGTTGAGTCAACTTTCTATTTTATGCTTCAAACATTTTTGCTCAAAGTTCTGCATTTTAGAATGCTGTATAGCAAAATGTATCATCACATTCAAATTACTAAATTGCTTAAAAAGGATAATTTCCCTAGAAGCATTTAGTGTGTTATACAGCACATTGCTTGTTGCTTACAGTTAATTCTTTTGTTATTCAATGGGAATTATTTGCTATTAGATTAAACAGGGTTACTATGGAATTTTATATGGCTTCCTGTTTTTTAACATATTATTTATTACAAGATGATAAATGCAACAAAATACCCTCACAAGTTCTTTAGTAGTGAAAAATGATAAATTATTGTCACTTGAATCAAAGGATAATAATGCAACATAAACACAATCTTCTTCTCTCTAATGACTCTCTGTCAACATAATTCAGTATGATGGAAAATAGTATAACTAAATCACAATTAATTTGGTTAAATTTCATGGCTACTGTTTCTTTTATAAAATGCTGTCATCTTAAAATAATGAACATTTGCTCATTTCCTTTCTTTGCCTAAAATAGTATTTAGCCATTGGTATTTTTGATCCTAAAACATAAAATCACTGAACAGAAAAAAGATAGGATTTGAGAATGCCTTAAATTTCTATCCTTTTAGAATTTATTGATTGTGCTCCCCTCCCTCAAGGAAAAAAAAGTAAAAGTAAAATAAAAGTAGAAAAAATTGTAGCCAGTTAAAGAAGAACAAAGAATAATAGATCAAAGACTTAATTATTAAAACTGTGATCCTTTTTCACATTTGAAATAAACTACAAGCAGTGTTAATTTGAGAGTTTTTCAAAGTTACAACCAATCATTGCCATTCTTAATACTGAGTAATTACAGCTTTATTTCTCATAACCACTGGAAATTTCTTTCACTAGAAATAACAATTGGATTCTTTTCAGCTAATAAAAACCCTGGGCAGTAGTACAGGAAAATCAAGCTTTAAGCTTTAAGAGGCTATAGACAAGGCATTTCTGCCATACGAACCCCTGAGATTACATGTTTCTGTTAGCTAGATTTCCACATTCTTTTGCCACACTTAAACTTCTCCCTGGACCTTTAAATGCTTCATGCAACCAAAATTTCAAGTTCTTACTTACCATTAAATTCTTAATACAAAAACATTCTTTAAACTATGCACAAGTCATGGTGGTCAGCAGGACACATCTAGAGCCCAGATGCCTGGATTCAGCATGTTCGGTCCTGCCACTGACGGGGCAGGTTGTTAGCATTCTGTGCCTCAGTTTCCTCATTCCTCTTAGTAATGGTACTGTTCTCCTAAGTTATGTACGTTTGCTTAGTCGTGTCTTTGTCTGACTCTGCAGCCCCATGGATTGTAGACCGCCAGGCTCCTCTGTTCATGGAATTTTCCAGGCAAGAACACTGGATTGCCATTTCCTTCGGATCTTCCTGACCCAGAGATCAAATCTGCATCTCTCACACCTCCTGAATTAGCAGGTGGATTCTTTAACACTAGTGCCACATGGGAAGAATGTGCTTGTGTATGTAGGGGTTATTAAATGGGTTAATACACATGAAGGTCTTGGAGGAGTACCTGGCACGTCACAAGCCTCATAGAGCATCCTTTATTTTTAAACTGAAGTATAGTTAATTCATAATGTTTCAGCTGTATGACAAAGCGATTCAGTTATGCATAAATAAATATACATATATATCTGTAATCTTTTACAAAGTCTTTTCTGTTATAGACTATTAGAATATATTAAATATAACAGTTCCATGTGCTATACAGTTCAGTTCAGTTCAGTTCAGTAGCTCAGTCGTGTCCAACTCTTTGTGACCCCATGAACCTCAGCACGCCAGGCCTCCCTGTCCATCACCAACTCCTGGAGTTTAGTCAAACCCATGTCCATCAAGTAGGTGATGCCATCCAACCATCTCATCCTCTGTTGTCCCCTTCTCCTCCTGCCCCCAATCCCTCCCAGCATCAGGGTCTTTTCCAATGAGTCAACTAGGCCCTTGTTTATTTTATATATAGAAGCATTCATTTTTTATTAAATACACTTATTGTAATAAATTTCATGTCACTATTTTATAACTCTTTTAATTAACTCTTCCTAGTACTCACTGTAAAAAAAACTCTATTTCTTCTATCTTCCAAAAATTGCATTTTTCTATGCCTTGCTGTAACCAAAGCCTATCTTTTCCTAGCTAACACAGCTTTCAAATCAAGTCACGGGCTGCTGTTGTTGCTGTTGTTTAGTCACTAAGTCTTGTATAAAATTTTGTGACTCCAGAGACTGAAGGATGTCAGGCTTCCCTGTCCTTCACTATCTCCTGGAGCTTGCTCAAACCTCAACCTCATGTCAATTGAGTCAGTAATGCCATCCAACCATTTCATCCTTTGTTGTCCCCTTCTCCTCCTGCCCTCAATTTTCCCCAGCATCAGGGTCTTTTCCAAAGAGTCAGCTCTTTGCATCATGTGGTCAAATTACTGGAGCTTCAGCTTCAGCATCAGACCTTCAGAAGAATATTTAAGGTTGATTTCCTTTGGATTGATTGTACTGATTGCTGTTCAAGGAACTCTGAAGAGTCTTCTCCAGCACCACCATTCAAAAGCAATTCTTTGGCATTCAGCCTTCTTTATGGTCAAACTCTCACATCTATACATGACTACTGGAAAAACCATAGCTTTGACTATACAGACTTTTGTTGGCAAAGTAATGTCTCTACTTTTTAATATGCTATCTAGGTCTGTCATAGCTTTTCTTTCAATGAGCAGATTAGTTCAGTTCAGTTGCTCAGTTGTGTCCAACTCTTTGCGACCCCATGGGCTGCAGCATGCCATGCCTCCCTGTCCATCACCAACTCCCGGAGTTCACCCAAACCCACGTCCATTGAGTTGGTGATGCCACCCAACCATCTCATCCTCCATCATCCCCTTCTCCTCCTGCCTTCAATTTTTCCCAGCATCAGGGTCTTTTCCAGTGAGTCAGCTCTTTGCATCAGGTGGCCAAAGTATTGGAGTTTCAGTTTCAGCATCAGTCCTTCCAGTGAACACCCAGGACTGATCTCCTTTAGGATGGACTGGTTGGATCTCCTTGCAGTGCAAGGGACTCTCAAGAGTCTTCTCCAACACCACAGTTTAAAAGCATCAATTTTTCAGCACTCAGCTTTCTTCACAATCCAACTCTCACATCCATAGATGACCACTGGAAAAACCATAGCCTTGACTAGACAGACCTTTGTTGGCAAAGTAATGTCTCTGCTTTTTAATAGGCTGTTTAGATTGGTCATAACTTTCCTTCCAAGGAGTAAGTGTCTTTTAATTCATGGCTGCAGTCACCATCTGCAGTGAATTTGGAGTCCCCAAAAATAAAGTCAGCCACTGTTTCCACTGTTTCCCCATCTGTTTGCCATGCATTGATGGGACCGGATGCCATGATCTTAGTTTTCTGAATGTTGAAGTTTAAGCCAACATGTTCACTCTCCTCTTTCACTTTCATCAAGAGGCTCTTTAGTTCTTCTTCACTTTCTGCCATAAAGGTGGTGTCATCTGCATATCTGAGGTTATTGATATTTTTCCCAGCAATCTGGCTGCAGTCACCATCCACAGGAACTTTGGAGCCCCCAAAAATGAAATCTCCCACTGTTTCCACTTTCCCCCCATCTATTTGTCATGAAGTATGGTGATCACAGCCATGAAATTAAAAGACGCTTACTCCTTGGAAGGAAAGTTATGACCAACCTAGACAGCATATTAAAAAGCAGAGACATTACTTTGTCAACAAAGGTCCATCTAGTCAAGGCTATGGTTTTTCCAGTGGTCATGTATGGATGTGAGAGTTAGACTATAAAGAAAGCTGAGCACTGAAGAATTGGTGCTTTTGAACTGTGGTGTTGGAGAAGACTCTTGCGAGTCCCTTGGACTGCAAGGAGATCCATCCAGTCCATCCTAAAGGAGATCAGTCCTCGGTGTTCACTGGAAGGACTGATGTTGAAGCTGAAGCTCCAATACTTTGGCCACCTGATGCAAAGAGCTGACTCACTGGAAAAGACCCTGATGCTGGGAAAGATTGAGGGCAGGAGGAGAAGGGAACGACAGAGGATGAGGTGGTTGGATGGCATCAGTGACTCAATGGACATGGGTTTGAGTGGACTCAGGGAGTTGGTGATGGACAGGGATGTCTGGTGTGCTGCAGTTCATGGAGTCTCAAAGAGTCGGACATGACTGAGCGACTAAACTGAACTGAATGTGGCTGGATGCCGTGATCTTAGTTTTTTGAATGTTGAGTTTTAAGCCAGCCTTTAACTTTTCTCTTTTACCCTCATCAAGAGGCTCTTTAGTTCCTCCACCATTTGAGTGGTATCATCTGCAAACATGAGGTTGAAATTTCTCCTGGCAACCTGAATTCCATCTTGTGCTTCCTCCAGTCTGGCGTTTTGCATGATGCACTGTACATACAAGTTAAATAAGTAGGATGACAACACATAGCCTTATCAGACTCCTTTCCAAATTTTGAACCAATCATTTGTTCCCTGTCTGGTTCTAACTGTTTCTTCTTGACCCACATACAGTTTTCTCAGAAGGCAGGTAAGGTGGTCCAGTATTCCCATCTCTTTAATAACATTCCAAAGTTGTGATCCACACAGTCTAAAGCTTTTGAGTAGTCAATAAAGCAGAAGTATATGTTTTTCTGTAATTCCCTCGCATAAGCTTAAATGCATGCATGCGTGCTCAGTTGTGTTCAACTCTTTGCAATCCCATGGACTGTAATCCACCAGGCTCCTCTGTCCAAGGAATTCTTCAGGCAAGATACTGGAACCAGTTGCTACTTCCTTACCCTTGGAATCTTGTCGATCAAGGGACCTAACCAGAGTCTCTTGTGTCTCCAGCATTGGCAGAGGGATTCCTTACCACTGCACCACCTTGGAAGTCCATAGTCTTAAATAGAGGAAAGTTAGATCAAGGAATTTATATTAGTTTCCTCTTGCTGTTATCATAAATTGTCACAAACTAACTGATTTAAAATAACACAAATACATTATCTTGCAATTCTATTAGAAGTCTGGCACAGTTCTCATTGGGTTAGAATCAAGGCAACAGTGGGTTGCATTCCTTTCTGAAGGCTCTAGATAAGATATATTCTCTTGCCTTTACTAGTTTCTAGAGGTTAGCTACATTCTTTGACTCAAAGCCTCTTCCTCAATCTTCGAAGTCAGCAGCATCAAGCCAAGTCCTTTTCATACTGCCTTTTTTATTTTTCTCTGATTCTCTCTCTTCTGCCTCCATTTCCACTTTTAAAAACCCTTGCAATTACGTTCAGCCTTCCTGGATAATCCAGGAAAATCTGTTTAAAGTTAATCTGATAAGCAATTGTATATCCATCTTTTCTTAATTCCCTTCCCACATAATATAACATATTCACATGTTGCAGGAATTAGGAGGTGGATGTCTTTGGGGGCACTTATTCTGCCTGCCACAAAAGTTAAGGATTTATCCACAAGATGTGGAATATGATGACTATCTTGGAGAGAGTTGCTTGGGAGAATGCTAGGGGTGGAAGTAATAGTTCAGTAAATGCAGAATGAAGTGGGAGGTGAGAAATAGAGTGACCTTGGAAAACTCTGAGAGGCTTGGTTGTGAGTAAGTAAGAGGAAGCAGAGTGTGGCTGTGCGTGGTTTGGAATCTAGGAAGTGTTATTTTGTGGGAAATTGAGAAACTGTCTTAATAACCCATGTGAAGTATCCGATTGAAGGAGGTTGTCTATTACAACAGAGAGAAGTAATACTCATTAGCTTAAGGTTTCTGAGAGAACAGGTAGGGGAAAAATATTAAGCCTGCATTTGCCCCTATTATAAACAGAAGAAATGAAGGTAGACATGTAGACAGATTTATATTGATGTGTTATTAGAAGAAATCTGAAAGGTTCACATTTTATGTCCTCTTTTCCCACATTGAATGCCAACATGCAAAGGAAAATTGAATTAGCAAACTAGGAACATAATCATTAAAAATGAAACATAGCATATAGCAATCATATTTCCCCAGTGCACGAAAATTCCTGCCAGCTAAGTGAAAACTCCTAGCTCACACTGCACATAAATGAGGTAACTTCCTAGTGTTGCCAGGTTTTATGCTCCATCAAGGTTGATGGTGTACTTTAAGCTATTTGGGAAACATAAACCATTTCCCACTCGTGCTATCATCTTAAAACACTTTGGATTTTTGACTGAATAACTGACTAGGCAGCAATTTGTTTGGAGAATGACGGAGCCAAGTGATTTCTAATGGAGTCTCAGAAGATTCTGAGAAAAAGAGAATGTGCTATTAACGGAAACAAACATGGATGTGGAATGTATCAATGCTTATTTTCACATCTCGGGCACAATTCATTACTAAACTAAGGGTCAAAAGGCCCATTAAGATCCAGAGTCTAAGGCAGCCAATGAATATGTTCTTTTATATTCAGGAAGCCAGAGGTACCAAGAACTAGGTGCTAATCTTTTCCTGCTTTATAAATAGGATGGATATTCTACGTGTACCAATTAGAGGAGATACAGCTCAGCAAGATACTCTGGTCAGGGTTGCAAGATAAAACACAGAACTCCCAGTTAAAACTGAACTTTAGATAAAGAGCAAACAATTTTTTAAGCATAAGTCTGCACTAGATATTGCATCAAAAACTTTTACATTATTTTTTGTTTTGTTTTTCATCTGAAATTCAAATTCAGATTTAGCTGGTTAACTGCATGTCCTCTTTTATTTGCTAATTCTGGCAACCATAACCATACTGAAAATCCAGATAGTGTCTATTTGCCAAGTGTAAAACTGGATTCATAAGCTGAAAAAATGTTCAAACCACTTTCAGACTTGAGAATTCTGAGCATACCATCTGAAATCCAAAATACTAGTGTTTCTGGAATATTTCACTGGTTCATAACAAATTGTAGGTTTGCAATTTAAATAGGAATAAAATAGCTATTCTGGGAAAGCACTTGTGGTTGCTACATGTTTTGGGGCCATGAATTTCCTTGAAGTCTTCCCTGATAAATCTTTTCAGGACTAATTATCTATTATTTTTTGTTTTGTTTCACTATAATGCATAATTTTGTGTGTTCATCAGTCCATCAATGAATTGGCCAAATAAAAGCGAATTTGTGCTGTGCTTAGTTGCTTAGTCATGTCCAGCTCTTTGTGACCCTGTGGACTGTAGCCCGCCATCCTCTTCTGTCCATGGGGATTCTCCAGGTAAGAATATTAGAGTGGGTTGCCACGCCCTCTTCCAGGGGATCTTCCCAACCCGGGGTTCAAACCCAGGTCTCCCCCCTTGCCGACAGATTCTTTACCATCTGAGCTATCAGGGAAACCCAAAAGTGGATTTAAGTAAACATAATCTTTATAGAATAGGCTACTTTTCCAGACCTATTTATAAATCAGCAGTAACAGAACAGATGACACTAAGAATTATCATCCATTTGGATAACATTTCCTTGAAATCTACCTCATGAGTACTTACTCATTTACATCGTTCATGAATATGACTGAATGACTACACTGAAAGAAGTGAAGATAAAATGGTGAAGAAGATATACAAGAATTTGCACAGCAGAGGCTATAACCTATAATATTAGAGAGAGACCAACATTAGGAAAGTGTCCATGGAAAAAGGCAATGCAGAGGAAGAAGATACATTGACGTCACAGAGGCCACCATGACAGTCACTTTAAGGGGGTCTGGATTTGTTGATCAGGGACACTGGTCTGAGGGCATGGGCTCTAAACTTTGGGATTCTGAGTTTTCTATTGTAGAGGCCATCAGGCAATTGCTTGGTGAGGTTAAAATACAGCGAGGAGGTCAGTGTGGCTGGAGCAGAGTGGGGAGTGTGATTAAAGACAAGTGAGAGAAGTTGGCTGGTGAGATCATGCAGGGTTCTGTAAGCCAGAGCAAGGAATTCAGTGTTATTGGTACTATTCTTTCATTGCTGAAAAGACTTCAGGAAACTTTAAGCAAGAGAATAGCATGGTAAGTGCTGAATTGTAAGAAAACAGAGTGAAAATCTTGAGCTATTTTCAAAGATAAATGATCACTTACTTAGTAAGTACTGTGTCAAAATAAAATATTTCTCTATGCCCATAAGGTAAAATATCGAAATTGCTAAAAACAATGTCAGTGCATGTAGCTAAGAGGAAAAGGTGCAAAAAATGACAACAATGACCTCTTTTACCATGATAAATGTAAATGAAGCAAAGTTTCTTATTAAAAATAAAAAAGCTCTCATATTAGCTAAGACCAAAGAAATCCAATAAAATGACTACAGGTTTGTTGACTCATAAATAGATGTACATAGATGTTGCTATTGAACTGTTTAAAAACAAATATCCATTTTAATCTATTCTTTAAATAAATTAAATATGTATTAAGCTCTAATGTTTTGAATTTTAACATAAAAATACTTACCAATTTTCAGACATGCTGTAATAATTAAAATGCTAATTACCAGGTGTTAACAATGTTAGCTAGACTTATTGAATATCTTTGCAATGTACACAAGAATCAAATCATTATGTTGCATACCTAAAACTAATAAACAAAAGGTATTCGGAGTTTTAAATTGACATATACACACTACTGTATTTAAAATAGATAACCAATAAAGACCTATTGTATAGCACAGGGAACTCTGCTCAATATTCTGTAATAACTTAAATGGGAGAATAATTTGAAGAAGAATAGATACATACGTAATGTGTGGGGCTTCCCTGGTAGCTCAGATTGTAAGGAATCTGCTTGCAGTGTGGGAGATCTGGGTTCCATCCCTGGGTTAGGAAGATCCCATGGAGAAGGGAATGGCAACCCACTCCAATATTCTTGCCTGGAAAATTCCATGGACAGAAGAGCCTGGCAGGCTACAGTTCATAGGGTCGCAGAGAGTTGAGCATGACTGAGTGACACACACACACACCTATACAGGTATAATTGAATCACTTTACCATACACCTGAAACTAATGCTGTTAATCCACTATACATCGATATAAAATAAAAAATAAAAAACAAGGTTTCTCGTACTTGAAGCAAATAAACATTTTTTGTAACTATCTTTGACTATTCAATTCTTGGACTGATATCTAATAAACAGCATTTCATTACTAAAAGAGGAATATTTTAGATTGATAATGAGGAAAAGAAATTAGAAATTTGTAGTGAAAAGTCTATATATAACTCAGATGGTTGCACAGAATTGAAATCCTAAAATATACCTGAGTCTGCCAGGATACTGAAAGCTAATTATCACGGTGAAAGGAGCTGACCTAAATAGAAGTGACTTCAACATCCCTCCTTCCACCTCCAAGGTGCTACATTTTCAGAGGTGTGTGTGAGTATGTGTGTGTGTGTGTGCGTGTGTGTGTGTGTGTGTGTGTGCGTGTACGTGTGTGCGTGCCTAAGTGGTGCCTGGTGATGGGGAATGCTGTATTAAAATTACAAAGGGGTGGTTATTCCAAGTCTTACATTCTTCTGTAGTGGAATAATTCCCTTAGTGAGATAATCGTTTTATAATTTGCTACTGATTGCACTTAGAAAGCATTTCATAAATGACAAATGAGAGATCCCTAGAGAGGGCTTGCAATTCTAATTAATGTATGTGACAAAACTTAGTGTGATTTAAGAAATAAATGACTTGAGGTTTAGAGGAAGATTTTTATGGGGACACAGCACACCCACCTATCAGTGTTTTTATAGGCCGTCCCCTAGAGGACATCTGTGGTATGAGTTTGGAGTTCCATTTTATCATTAAGAAAAAATATATGCAGATTAAGTGGAAGCTTATTATAACAGACATTCTACACTTGGAATTTCTGTCTAAATTTTATAAATTGAACTAATAAGTGATTGCCTGTCCATTAGAATGATTCTGGGCTCCCCAGTTTGGCTCAGCAGTCAAGAATCCACCTACAATGTAGGAGATGCAGGAGACTTGGGTTCAACCCCTGTGTCAGGGAAATCCCCTTGAGGAGGCGTCGACTAAAACATACAGTCACAATCTGAAAGTAGAGAGTTATTTTATTTGGTGTGAATGTTTAGGACTCTGAGCCGCGAGAGACACCACCTCAGTAGCTCTGAGAAAACTGCTCCAAGGAGGCAGGAGAGAGAGTCAGGCTATATACAAGTTTGCAACAAAGGGAGCAGGCAGTCTGAATATCAAAGTTAAGGAATTTAGCATTCTATGTATGTGTGTGTGTGTGTGTGTTGCTCAGTCATCTCTGACTCTTTACGACCCCGTGGACTGTAGCCCGCCAGGATCCTCCATCCGTGGGATTTTGCAGGCAAGAATACTGGAGTGGGTTGCCATTTCCTTCTCCAGGGGATTTTCCTGCCCTAGGGATGGAACCTGGGTCTCCCACTTTGCATACAGACTCTTTACCACCTGAGCCACTAGGGAAGACTGATCTTTCCTATTCTATGTATGGGAAGATGCAAGCCTCTAGGCTCAGTGAATTCAGTCTTTTCATATGCCCCTCGGCTGTGTAGGGCAAATCCTGTTTTCTTGTTTTCATTAAGGGGTGGCAGATGGCTGCTTCTTGCATTTCCCCAGCTCCTCAGCAATCGCCATGAGGGGTGGCAGGATCCTCTGGATCTCAGTTTTGGGAGCCGTTGTTCCCATTTAGAGGCCAGAAATCACTGATGGCTGTGACATTTCTTGTTTATTGATATGGCAGGAGATATTTTCATTTCACAGAGGACATGGCAACCCACTCCAGTATACTTGCCTGGAGAATGCCATCAATGGATGAGCCTGGTGGGTCATAGTCCACAGGGTGCAAAAAGCTGGACACAACTGAAGCAACTGAGCATGCAAGCAGAAGATTGACTTTTAAATAAAATACTGATCATCTGATGCTAACTTACCAGTCCTTAGGGCTTCCCTGGTGGCTCAGAGGGTAAAGCATCTGCCTGCAATGCGGGAGACCTGGGTTCAGTCCCTGGGTCAGGAAGATCCCCTGGAGAAGGAAATGGCAACCCACTCCAGTACTCTTGCCTGGAAAATCCAATGGACGGAGAAGCCTGGTAGGCTATAGTCCATGGGGTTGCAAAGAGTCTGACACGACTGAGCGACTTCACTTTCACTTTACCATTCCCAATAATTTTAATGAACCCCTAGCCTGAAATAAGCTGCATTTCAAAATGAGAGCTCATTTCTTTTGTGCCACATGAATGGCAGTTAATAGTCCTTCAAGCTTTTCAGTGGAAACAATTGTCAAAATAACTCCAACAATATTCACTCCTTCTCAATATTGGCTTCAGTGGAATATAAACAACTACAAATTTTGTTGAGTTCTTGATCATCTGGAAAACTAAGGCAAAGCACAAAGATATGTTAGTTCTGGAACAAGAGACAATTTATCTCATGAACAAAAAGCAGCCTGTGGTCAGAGGACAAATCTTTGACAGTTACAATCATGCCTAAAAGGCCACCATAATTACAGTGTTAATGTTCCTCAATCAGATCACATCAGTGCTCAGGAAACCAGGTTGCTTGTGAGATTCTGATGATTTTCTTTCTTATCAACTGTGAATCTTGTCTTTCCTCTCTGCAATTAAGGCCTTTGATATGCATGGCAGTCAGCAGCATCGAGATAATGAAACAAATCAGGCCAAATATACTGCTGTTAAAGTTAGAAATGGGCTTCCCTTATGGCTCAGACTACAAAGAATCCTCCTGTAATGCAGGAAACCTGGGTTGGGAAGATCCTCTGGAGAAGGGAACGGCTAGCCACTCCAGTATTCTGGCCTGGAGAATTTCACGGACAGAGGAGCCTGGTGGGCTACAGTCCACAGGGTCACAAAGAGTCGGACATGACTGAGTAATTTCCACTTTTACTTCACTTTCTTTAAAGTTAGAAAAGCTACAACAAATGCTGATCTTTTGCCTCAACTTGTGTATAGATATGAACAAGTCACTCTAGAAATACTCCTATTTAGAAGACATTAGCAAGGTGAAGATTTGTTGTTCAGTCACTCAGTCATGTCCAACTCTTTGCAACCCCATGGACTGCAGCACACCAGACTTCCCTGTCCTTTGCTATCTCCCAGAGTTTGCTCAAACTCATGTCCATTAAGTCAGTGATGTCATCAAAATATCTCAGCCTCTGCCTCCCCATTCTCCTCTTGCCCTCAATCTTTCCCAGCATCAGGGTCTTTTCCAATGAGTCGACTCTTTGGATCAGGTGGCCAAAATATCAGAACTTCAGCTTTATCATCAGTCCTTCCAACGAATCAGTTCAGTTCAGTTCAGTTGCTCAGTCCTGTCCATTCCAATGAATATTCAGTGTTGATTTCCTTTAGAATTGACTGGCTTGATCTCCTTGCTGTCCAAGGGACTCTCAAGAGTCTTCTTCAGCATCACAGTTAGAAAGTATCAATTCTTTGGCACTCAGCCTTCTTTATGGTCCAACTTTCACATTTGTACATAAGTACTGAAGACCATAGTTTGACCTTAAGGACATTTGTTGGCAAAGTAACCTCTCTGCTTTTTAATACACTGTCTAGGTTTGTCATGGCTTTTCTTCCAAGGAGCAAGTGTCTTTTAATTTTGTGGCTGCAGTCACTGTCTGCAGTGATTTTGGAGCCCAAGAAAATAAAGTCTCTCACTATTTCCATTGTTTCCCATCTATTTTTCATAAAGTGATGGGACCAGATGACATGAACTTCATTTTTTGGATGTTGAGTTTTAAGCCAACTTTTTCACTCCTCTTTAACCTTCATCAAGAGGTTCTTTAGTTCCTGTTCACTTTCTGCCATTAGGGTGTTGTCATCTGCATATCTGAGGTTATTGGTATTTTTCCTGACAATCTTGATTCCAGCTTGTGCTTCATCCAGCTTGTGATTCATCATTCATTTTGCCATTTCTCATGATGTACTCTGCATAGAAGTTAAATAAGTGAGTGACAATATGCAGCCTTGATGTACTCCTTTCCCAATTTGGAACCAGTCTGTTGTTCCATGTCCAGTTCTAACTGTTGCTTCTTGACCTGCAAATAGTTTCTCAGGAGGCAGGTAAGGTGGTCTGGTATTCTTATCTCTTGAAGAATTTTCCAGTTTGATGTGATCCACACAGTCAAAGATGTTAGCATAGTCAATGAAGCAGATGTAGATTTTTTTTTTTTGGAATTCCTTTGCTTTCTGTATAACCTAATGGATGTTAGCAATTTGATCTCTGGTTCCTCTGCCTTTTCTAAATCCAGCTTTTACATCTAGTAATTCTTGTTTCACATACCATTGAAACATAGCTTGAAATTTTGAACATTATCTTTCTAGAATGTGAAATGAGATAAATTGTGCAGTAGTTTGAATGTTTTTGGCATTGCCCTTCTCTGGTACTGAAATGAAAAGTGATCTTTTCTAGTCCTGTGGCCACTGCTGAGTTTTCCAACTTTGCTGGCATAATCAGCAGTTTCAGAGCATCATCTTCTGGGATTTTAAATAGCTCAGTTGGAATTCTATCACCTCCACTAGTTTTGTTCATAGTAATGCTTCCTAAGGGCTCACTTGACTTTGCACTCCAGAATGTCTGTTTTTAGGTGAGTGATCACACCATCATGGTTATCTGATCACTACAGATCACTAATATCTGTACAGTTTTCTATACATTCTTGCCACCTTTACTTAATATCTTCTGCTTCTATTTCTGTCCTTTACTGTGCCCATCTTTGCATAAAATATTATCTTGCTATCTCTGATTCTCTTAATGAGATCTCTAGTCTTTCCTATTCTATTGTTTTCCTCTTTTTTTTTTCTGCATTGCTCACTTAAGAAGGCTTTCTTATCTCATCTTGCTATTCTTTGAACTCTGCATTCAGATGGGTATATCTTTCCTTTTCTCCTTTGTCTTTCACTTCTCTCCTTTTCTAAGCTCTTTGTAACACCTCTTGTAACAGCCCTTATCAATTTCATTTATAGATTTCAGTTTTACATATATGCCCTTGTTCACTGTTCTGACTGAATACATGCTTTCCAACTACTCTAAGACAGAATGTGAGATTTGTACCTGTAGAAATGAGTGCTTTCTCATTAGAGGGTCTTAAGGCAAATATTGTGAGTAAAATAGATGAACTTCAATGCATGAAACTTGTGATGTCTATATAATCATTTTGGAAGTTTTGCAAATTTCTTTCTAGTACATCAACTGTGTTCTGAATAAGTGCAGTTTTCAGAGACTGAGTTTCATAACCCAGTTCTAGTGAGTGTAGTGCAGTTGAGAGGCCAAAACAAAGGCTTCAGTTCTCATATATGTGGGCTGGATTTCATGTAATCAAAAGCCTAGACCCCCTGTCACCGAGTAGCCCCAGTGCTGGCTTATTGCATATGAAATGAGATTGTTACCTTTGTAGATGGCTTTTTAAATAATGGTTTATTATATGATTTTTCATTACTATGTTACTGGTCTATCTCTTTCAGCTACATATAAGCTTCTTGAGGTCAGTGGTGATGCCATTTACATCTCTGTGCCCCAGAAATCAGCAGGAGTCCCAGAATCCAGAAAATGACAAATGAATGTTTATTCTATTAAACAAGGGATGAGGTATCTGTCTAATAAATGATATTGGCTATGGGAGTAAGGATGGTACAGTATGAACCACTGGAAAATTCACCACAATATAACCTTTGCATAAAACAGACACAAACACATTTTCTTATGTAATTTTGCTATTTCAGTTTTGGACCATTTTAACAGTCAGCCATCATCATATTAACACTGTAAAAACTCCCACAAAACTCATGTCACTCTACAGTAAGAATTTATTTCTCACTCAGGCATCTGTGTGTCACTGGAGATTTGGCTGATCCAGGTTGGGTTCAGATGGGTTTAGTTTTTCCTCCACAAGTCTGTCATCTTTCTTGGGCCAGAGCATGTGGCATATCCTTCTCATTGCAAGAGATGCAAAAAAGAAATTAACCATGTAAACTCCTCTCAAAGCCTCTGACTACATCACATCCACTAACAATCCCAAAGCCATGACTATGGGTGCATCATTTTGTTATAAAAGAATCAATAATTTGTGCCCATAATTCAATCCACTTCTGACTCTTTCACTTCTATGTAAACAAAGGGACCAAACATTGCGTACTTCCAGGAAGCATTCTTTGTAGCTGTATTCTAGAGGTGGCCACTTGCATTGTATTCTATGCATTCTATCAAGTCCCTGTACTTATTAGGTATGATTATCTAAAGCACTTAGATAAGTTGTGCTTGTGATTAATTTTATACTAAATTACTGAAAATGTACACATGAAAAATACAACCTATTTATAAAAATAATTCAATTAAAATTTTATTTCAAAGTAATATATTCTAATAAGAGAAAAGAAATAACAGTAATTATCCCAAAAACAGAAGTTAAGACATGCCAACCATATAAATTTCTTCTCAATAGCGTTTTGACTGTGAGAAAATATTAGAATCTATTCTTTCCTAAAGATATGACTTAGCAATAAATGATAGAAAAAAGACCTATTTACCCACCATATGTATATATATATCCTTTTATATACATAAATATGTGGATATATTCATAAATACTTTTCAGCAAATAGTATGGAAGGGAAGATATGCTATGACAAATATATCAAAATCCCATTAATTACAATGGAACTAATGGTGAGATAAGATACCTAGATTTTGATTGGTTGTAGATTTGAAGTGTCAAGGTAACATAGAAAGCTCAAAATAAAAACAGTATTTTAGGTAAGACTTGAAAAACATGAGAGAGACATTAATAACTGGGGGAAGGAACGTTCTAGACAAATAGAAGGGAAGTTTCAAAAGCTCTATCAGCAAAAGTGTACCCCTTACCCTCTAAGAACTCCTGTGCTCTAAGGTCAATGAGGCTACAGAGAAGTGAGGGAGGAGGGGAGAAGACAAGAAATAATAAGAGAGAGAGTAGTGCTCTGTCCCCCTAACTAGTTGTGCTAGGGCTTGTAGGCCACTTTAAGCCTCTTAGTTTGGGAGAGAAGGTCCCTGGTGGCTCAGCTGGCAAAGAACTTGCCTGCCAATGGAGGAGACCCAAGAGACATGGGTTCGATCCCTGGATCAGGAAGATCCCCTGGAGAAGGAAATGGCAACCCACTCCATTATTCTGGCCTGGAAAATTCCATGGACAGAGGAGCCTGTCAGGCTACAGCTCATGGGGTGGCAAAGAATTGGACATGACTGAGCACATATACACACATGCATGAAGGGCTTTGAATTGAGGAGTGATGTGATGTGACTTTTTGGTCAAAAGATCACTCTGAGGAATGTGTTGAGGATAGACTGTCGGGGACCAAGAGTGAAAGCAAGGAGATCTTTTATACATGATTCTTTGGCAATATTCCAATTGATTGTGGTGTGTGTGTATGTGTGCAAGGGCAGAGGGAAATGGAAAGGGCCAGATTCTGGTTCTATAATGAAGATGCCTGAATAGGATTTGTAGATGGTTGCAAACTGGGTGTGCAAGAGAGAAATTGATGCTGACTCTAAGATGCTTGGCTTCAGACATTGAAGAAAACTGACTTGCCATAAATGAGATGGAGAAAACTATAGATAGAGCAAGTTTGGGAAGAAAGATCAGGAACTATTTTGAACATGTTAAATTTAAGATGTTTATTACACAATCTGATTGAGATCCTGAGTAGACCATTGGATGCACCAGTGTCAATTTCAGAAGTCAGGGCCAGGTTAGATATATAAAGGTGGGAGTCATTATCATCTCATAAATATTTTATAATTTTCCTTTTATGATGAATATATGACTTACTTAAAATGATAATATTTCTGAAATGAGTTTAAATATTAGTACATATATTGATATCTAACTTTATTTTGTCATGTCAGGAAAATGTCTTTCCTCCGATCCTGATCTTCTGAGTTTAGTTCATAGTCAGTCTGTAAAATTTTCCATGTGTGCTTGAAAAGAATTCACTGATTTTTGGGTATATACAATGACTTTTAATTGCAAATTTCAAATATGGTTGGGTGTTAATTTATCCCTTAAATAACTTAAGCATTATATTTTATCAATTTTAAGAAAGATATACTCTATACATGTGACAAATGAAATATTTTATATTTAATTTTATCTCATTTTTCATGTTTGCTTAGTGTATTTTAAGGCTTTTTAAATGAATCTGTATCAATTCAGGACTGTAAAATACACATAATGAAATTTCCCTTTTATAATAAGCTTTCCCTAATAATGCTTTTGGAAATGGAGTCTTTTTTTTTTTGGACGGCTTTCTTTAACTGGTATTCATATGGTATAGCTTTTCCATCTTTTCCCATTCCTTTCTCTCAAACTTTCTCTTTTCATTATATAACTATGCTTATTTTTCTGATATTTCAGTTTTTTAATATGAGAGTTTAACTCATTAGCATAATCACTGGAGCTTTGATTTATTTCTTCAATTTTCTTTTTGAAAAAAATGTTATTCTTAATGTCATTTAATTGCTTTTTTTGTCCTTCCCTGCTTTCTACTAAATCGATCAAATTTAATATACTCTATATTCTATTTTTTCTTCTCAACTACTTTGGAAATTGCACATTCATCTTCTATTCTGTCAGTAAACATAATTAAATAACATAATCAATAAAAAATTCTCTGACTTCTGAAAAGTTTAAGAATGTTAGGATCCCTTACCTCTAATTTTCTCCTACATTCTCAATCTTTGTTTGAAAATATATTTATTTTCATTTATCAATGATGCTTCAGTAAGTTTTAGAATTCTAGGTTGACAGTTATTTTCCCTCAATATTTTGATGCTCTTTGTCTATTTCCTATGTTTTCATTTATTGCATTTGAGAAGTTTGCTGCTAATTAAATTCCTAGTCCTTTATAAGTAATATGTTTTGGGTCTCTCCACCTTTGAAATTTTCTTTTGAGGTTTTTGTTTGCTCTTTCACTATCATGTGTCTAGGGGAAAAGTCATTTTATTTATTGAACTAAGGAATCATTTTTCACACGACAGACTGGTGCCTGTTCCATATATATTGTCTGTTGTGTAATAGTTCAAATTAGTTCAACTCTTTCACCCAGTCTCCATCTAGCTGAGTAGTAGATGACTTATTTGAATGAGTTGATATATGCAAACATCTGAAAATAACATTGATACACAGTAAAGGTTATGTACATTTCTGCCATAATAATAAAAATGATAATTATAAAGATGTATATAATGAAAATTATAGAAGTCAGAGAAATCATTGATATCTGAGGGTCAGTATGGAAAACACATGAAGACTAGGGTGGAATTACTCTGAGACCAGTCTGACTAATATGATTATACCAGCCGTTTGGTCAACATGGTAATTAGCATGTACATTTAATGGTATCATTAATAACATATATTGGGGCTTCCCTGGTGGCTCAGATATTAAAGCATCTGGCTGCAATGCAGGGTTCCACCCCTGGATTGGAAAGATCCCCCAAAGAAGGAAATGGCTACCCATTCCAGCACTCTTGCCTGGAAAATTACATGGACGAAAGAGCCTGATAGGCTACAGTCCTTGGGTTTGCAAACAGTTGGATATGACTGAGAGACATTACTTCATAATATAATCATATAAAGTGTCTTAGAAGAGTAACACCTGCCCCTACAACACAAGAGAGAAGGTAATTTCAAAGGTAGATAATATAACATGAGTAAAACATATTAGGCAAAATATTAGGTAGTAAAAATATTAGATACAATTATATGAAATTATGTTTTAGGCCAAAAGTGGTCAATATGGACAATTTCATATGTTTTAAACAATAAAGCCTTTAAAATGAAAAGTCTACAGGCTGGGATTGACATGTACACACTGCTATTATTTAAAATAGATAACCAACAAGGACCTAACTGTAAGTCTAAGTACTTCTGAATAGATAGAAACACTTCCCATTCAACAGGGTTTTAAGAGAATTAGGTGTTAGTATTACATATATAAAATTATCTGGACAAGATAGTGAAATACAGTAGAGACACTGAAGGAAATCTATGCTTAGAAACAGACTTAAGTAAATGGAGATAATCTCACTTATCTTCAACATTTCAGAAGACAACTAACCCAATCAAGACAAATAAGGGAATTAAAAATCAGAGACTGGGTTAAGGGTTTACCTACAAATACTAATATCCAAAACATAGTGAAATTTATTTGGTGAAGAGAGATTGGTCATTTAAAGAGTCTATAGCCTTACTACTTATCTTAACAAGTTGTTGGTTATGCTGTATATAGTCCACACTGATGTCATTTTCTACTTTACCTCAATTAACTATGTCTTCCTGTCCAGAGACCAAAGTTAAGGAATCTCTTGCAAGTAATGTTGAAGCAGAAATACTTGCCTCCAGATACACTCAAGCAAATTGGTTCATATACAAAGGTGGTACTTGTCATGGTCTGCCAGGAGTGGTTACAAATATGCTGGCTATTCAACCAGAATCTATGTAAGAACTGACTTTAAGAACATAATCAGGTAAATTAGTTTCATAAAAGGAATCATTATGAACTCCTTGTTGCAAAATTCAGACTTAAATTGAAAAAAGTACGGACAACCACTAGATCATTCAGGTATGACCTAAATCAAATCTCTTATGATTATACAGTGGAAGTGACAAATAGATTCAAGGAATTACATCTGATAGACAGAGTGCCTAAAGAACTATGGATGGAGGTTTGTGACATTGTGCAGGAGGCAGTGATCAAGACCATCCCAAAGAAAAAGAAATGCAAAAAGGCAAAATGGTTGTGTGAGGAGGCCTTACAAATAGCTGAGAAAAGAAGAGAAGCTAAAGGCAAAGGAGAAAAGGAAAGATATACCCATTTGAATGCAGAGTTCCAAAGAATAGCAAGGAGAGATAAGAAAGCCTCCCTCAATGATCAATGCAAAGAAATAGAGGAAAACAATAGAATGGGAAAGACTAGAGATCTCTTCAAGAATTAGAGATACCAAGGGAAAATGACATGCAAAGATGGGCACAATAAATGACAGAAACGTTATCCTAAAGAAGCAGAAGATATTAAAAAGAGATGGCAAGAATACACAGAAGAACTATACAAAAAAGATCTACATGACCCAGATAAACACAGTGGTGTGATCACTCACCTATAGCCAGACACCCTGGAGTTCTAAGACAAGTGAGCCTTAGGAAGCATCACTATACGCAAAGCTAGTGGGGGTGATAGAATTCTAGCTGATGTATTTCAAGTCCTAAAAGATGATGCTATGAAAGTGCTGCACTCAATATGCCAGCAAATTTGGAAAACTCAGCAGTGGCCACAGGACTGGAAAAGGTCAGTTTTCATTCCAATCCCAATGATAGGCAATGCCAAAGAATGTTCAAAGTGAAAATGAAAGTCGCTCAGTCATACCCAACTCTTTGCCACCCCAAGGGCTATTTCATAGAATTCTCCAGGCCAGAATACTGGAGCAGGTAGCTGTTTCCTTATCCAGGGGATCTTCTGAACTGAGGGATTGAAGCCAGGTCTGCCACATTGCAGGTGGATTCATTACCAGCTGAACCACTGGAGAAGCCCAAACTACCCAGGGAATGTTCAAACTACCACATGATTGCACTCATCTCACATGCTAGCAAAGTAATGCTCAAAATTCTCCAAGCGAGGCTCCAACAGAATGTGAACCGAGAACTTCCAGATGTTCAAGCTGGATTTAGAAAAGGCAGAGGAACCAGAGATCAAATTGCCAACATCTGTTGGATCACTGAAAAAGCAAGAGAGTTCCAAAAAAACCATTTACTTTTGCTTTATTGACTATGCCAAAGCCTTTGACTGTGTGGATCACAACAAATTGTGAAAAATTCTTAAAGAGATGGAAATACCAGACCGCCTGACCTACCTCCTGAGAAATCTGTATGAACAACAGAGTGGTTCCAAATTGGGAAAGGAATATGTCAAGGCTGCATGTTGTCTCCCTGCTTATTTAACTTAAATGTAGAGTATATCATGCAGAATGCCAGGCTGGACAAAGCACAGGGTGGAGTCAAGATTGCCAGGAGAAATATCAATAACCCCAGATATGCAGATGAAACCACCCTTATGGCAGAAAGTGAAGAGGAACTGAGAAACCTCTTCATAAGAGTGAAAGAGGAGCATGAAAAAGCTGGCTTAAAACTCAGTATTCAAACAAAGAAAATCATGGCATCGGGTCCCTTCACTTCATGACAAATAGATGGGGAAACAATGGAAATAGCAACAGACTTTACTTTTTTGGACTCCAAAATCACTGCAGATGGTGACTGCAGCCATGAAATTAAAAGACACTTGCTCCTTGGAAGAAAAGCTATGACAAACCTGGGCAGCATATTTAAAAGTAGAGACATTACTTTGCCAACAAACTCCGTCTAGTCAAACTATGGTTTTTCCTGTAGTCACGTATGGATGTGAGAGTTGGACCATAAAGCAAGCTGAGGACTAAAGAATTGATGCTTTTGAACTGTGGTATTGGAGAAAACTCTGGAGAGTCCTGGGGACAGCAAGGAGATCAAACCTAAAGGAAATCAGTCCTGAATATTCCTTGGAAGGGCTGATGCTGAAGCTGCAATACTTTGGCCACATGATGTGAAGAACTGACTTATCGGAAAAGACCCTGATGCTGGGAAAGATTGAAGACAGGAGAAGAAGGGGAAGATAGAGGATGAACTGGTTGGATGGCATCACCAACTCAATGGACATGAGTTTGTGCAAGCTCCAGGAATTGGGGATGGACAGGGAAGCCTAGCGTGGTGCAGTACATGGGGTCGCAAAGAGTCGGACTCAACTGAGTGATTGAGCTGAACTGAACTTCTTATAATTGATAGCTGTTGCCTCTCTTTTCCTCCAGAAATTCTGTTACTGGTCACTACTATTTCTATTTAAAAAGGCTCACTTAATAAATGAACCCCAAGTCAATTTTTTTTTGCACTGAGCAAATGCAGTGTGATTCTTCGAAAGATGCCATATAGTATCAGCTAAAACACATCAAACAGACTTGCATTCCTACACATTAGTGCAAAATCAAGTGAAGGCTACAAGTCAGTGCATCTTCCTTCTCTTCTACTAAATAGTAGTTGAAAAAGTGCAGTACCTCTTAAAGCAAGAGGAACTTAACCTGGTGACTACAGCTGATACTGTTGTGTGATATACAGAAAAGCTGTTAAGAGAGTCAATTCTACAAGTTCTCATCACAAGGAGAAAATTGTTTTTCTTTTTTCTCTTTTCCTTTATATATATATATATTAAGAATCTCTATTAGAAGATGAATGTTAGGTGAACGTATTGTGGTAATCAGCTCAAAACATATGTAAATCAAGCCATCATGTTTTATGCCTTAAACTTATATAGTGCATGCATGCTAAGTCACCTCAGTCGTGTCTGACTCTGTGCAACCCTATGGACTGTAGCCCTTCAGGTTCCTCTGTCTGTGGGATTCTCCAGACCAGAACACTGGAGTGAGTTGCCATCTCCTCCTCCTGGGGATCTTCCCAAACCAGGGATTGAACCCCAGTCTCTTATGTCTACTGCATTGGCAGGTGAGTTCTTTACTACTAGTGCCCTGTGGGAAACCCAGACTTATATAGTGATGTACGTCAATTATTTCTCAATAAAACTGGAGAAAGAAAGAGGACCTCCCCAAAGGGAAGATTTAAGTGCAGAATGTAGAAGAGAATGTTCCTTTGGCCATATGCTCTGTAGGTGTGTCCCTGGCAAAGCACAGCATTGGAAAGAAGCTGAAATTCAGTGCGACACACATTTTGTTTTCCGTTTACTGTAGGGGAAGCAGTAAGTGAGAGTGATTATTAAATTATCTCATAGAACATGGAATATTTGTTACAGAACTAAGATTAGAGGGTGGTAGCAATTTTTAAAAAATATTCTCTTCTTTTAACCATTTCACAATAAATGATGCACTGAGGCATGCCATCAATAAGCATGCTTCTCAATCAACCTCATATCTTATGAAACAGCAATATTAATAACTGACATTGAGAAAAATATTTATGCCTGGCACCTTGCTTAGCTTTAAAGGCCTTATGTCATTTAATCACAGGCACAGTCTTAGTGTTCAGTACTAGTGATTTACTGATAAGGAAACGAAGACTTAGAGAAGTTGTATAAATTACTAAGGTGCACGTGAATAAATGGCAGAACTAGGATTTAAACCAAAGTCTAAATTCAGAATGTAACCACAAGCCACTAACTTTTCTCCTGTAGAATTCTAAATCTGAAGTTCATAACTTGTAGTGAGCTATGTCCACATACAGATGGTCCCTGAGTTATGATGGTGCAACTTAATTTTTTGACTTTAGAATGGTGCAGAAAAGAAAGGCATTCAGTATAAACTGTACTTCAAATTTTGAATTTTATCCTTTCTCCAAAAGCAATATGTGGTCTGATGGTCTCTAGTGTGTGTGTTAATTGCTCAGTCATGTCTGACTCCTCTGTCCACGGGATTTCCCAGGCAAGAATACTGGAGTGGGGTGCCATTCCCTTCTCCAACGGATCTCTCCCACCCAGGGATCAAGCCTAGGTCTCCTGCATGGCAGGTGGACTCTTTACCATCTGAGCCACCAAGATAGTCTCTAGTGATGCTGGACAATGGAAAGGAGTATCAGCTGTCAGTCTGCCAGTTCATTATGTGGAGAAACAATAAATGCTTTGCTACTATTCTTGACCCAGACAAATTAGAGGAAGATTTATTAATTAGGATGATATTAAGCTAGGAACAATAAATTCTACCTTGACTGTAGGCATGATGATTTTTAAAGGTAATCAGATGCTACTAAAAATATCTGAATATTCATTGGAGGGACTGAAGCTGAAGTTGAAGCTTCAATACTTTGGCCACCTGATGTGAAGAGCCAGCTCATTGAAAAAGACCCTCTGATGTTGGGAAAGATTGAGGGCAGGAGGAGAAGGGGGCAACAGAAGATGAGATGGTTGGATGGCATCACTGACTCAGTAGATATGAGTTTGAGCAAACTCTAGGAGACAGTAAAGGACAAGGAAGCCTGGTGTGCTGCAGTCCTTGGGGTCGCAAAGAGTCAGACATGACTTAGCAACTGAACAACAACAAAAAAAATGTGAGCCAGAAGAATCCTTTTTTCAAGGATAGCTTAGATAGAAATTGTCTTTACTTCTATGTATGTTTGTGTTTTATTTTCCCCACTGGTTATGTTATGTAATATTTTGTTATCATACAAAAATTGATTCAGAGAAAAATGAAATGTTATGTTTCATAACTTCAGTCAGTTCAGTCCCTCAGTCATATCTGACTATTTGCAACCCCATGGACTGTAGCACCCAGGCTTCCCTGTCCATCTCCAACTCCTGGAGCTTGCTCAAACTCATGTGCATAGAGTCCTCTTCTCCTGCCTTCAATCTTTCCTAGCATCAGAATTTTATCCAATGAGTCAGTTCTTCATATCAGATAGCCAAAGTATTGGAGTTTCAGCTTCAATTCAGTCCTTCCAATGAATATTTAGGATTGACTTCCTTTGGGATTGACTGGTTTGCTCTCCTTGCAGTCCAAGGGACTCTCAAAGGTCTTCTCTCAATTTCATAATTTAGAAGTCTATAATTTTCAAATTATTTAGTGTTAATATTATTGCCATTATGATCTTGGCACTTTCCATTCAATTTATAAGTAAAGTTGCCAATATCCACTATTGGACATTTTTGACCCAACTTTTTAATTTCAGTCAGTATTATATTAGTTTGTAGGAATCAAAAGATAACTCATAGAAATAATGAAAGGAGGAAGTTTTTCTTTATCTTTTAATTTTTGCTTAGAGAGTTGTTACTCTGTGGTAGAAATAACATACTTTTGAATAAAAATGTATTAACTTAATAAATTCATAAGTTTTTGTTTCAGCTCTTACATTTGCCAAATGATAATAAAACAGCTTCAACTTATCTAGCTGTTGTGAGGATTAGAGATTACATGAGCATAGTTTATTAAGAAAAATATTTTTTAACCTAAATAAGTAATACATGGTTATAATATCATTGTACCAAATTAAAGCAGTTTCCTTGACATTCACCTAGAAAGAAGCATGCAGAAATAAGTTAAAATATGAAGACATATATCAAAGAAAGTGTGGACTTGATCCAGGTGATTTATGAGGAAAAATCAATGCAAGATTATTTTCTTTTGAGTGGGGCAAGATTTGTGAAATTGAGTTCAGAAGAAAAGAAATATTCCACTGGGCTTTAAATCTTCATTTAAAACAATAAATAATATTGAAATGAAATGAAATTAGCTCACAGGAAAATAACCTAAGATGTATTGACAAAACTAAAATATGAGAGGTAGAAATGGAGGTGTTAAGGAAAAGTGGAGGGAAGAACATTAAATAGAGATATTGGCTACTAGATTTTCTGGGGCTTCAGTTAAGGCTAGAAAATCTTCTGTTTATAGTTGGCACCAGCCTATTTACATATTTAACATGGAGAGAACTTCAGAGTTGGGATGTTAATTTTTAATTTTACAAAATAAAAATATCCTTCTCATTTTATTACCCAAAATAGATCATGCTCAGTTAAAATGTAATTCAAACAATACAGAAAAAAATAATATCATGAAGAAAGTAAAATCCACCACCCAGAGATAATATTCAATGTTAAACTTATGTTTAGACATTTCTTTATGCATTTTTATTTATATGAAAAACTATAAATGTATATACTGGTTTTCAAAAATTAAAAGTGGGCTCATATTCTACATGCTGTTTTAAAACATGCCTTGACAATCTGGTGTGGGCATCATTCCATGACACTAAATATTGATTTGCATATTTTTCTGATTTTTTTTGGTAGTTTTCTTTATTTTTTAAGTACACACAAAGAGAAGTACACAACTCATAAGTGTGCAGCTAGAGGAATTTTTTCCAAGTGGACATACTCATATATACATAACCTAGGCTGAGATAGGGAACATTACCAGCAATCTAGAAGCTTCCTTTACGTCTCTTCTTAGTCCTTACCCTCCATTGCCACTATTAAGTTTGTTGTTCCTTTGTCTTCTGGCATCCACCATTCCTGCAGGCTGACTTTTGCTCCTTAGAGAAAGTATCTTTCCCCCACCCGAACCCCAACCCTAGTTGCTTATGAGATGTTCTCAGTTTTCTTTTCAGTAGTTTTACTATTGTGCTCACATGTGTGTGTTTTAACTAGTTGAGGGATATTTTTAGCCATTAGCTCTTCAATTTTGAGGGTAATCTTTAGTCGTTGTTTCTTCTTTTGTTTTCTGTCTCATCTCTTCTGGGACTCATTACATATATGTTAGAACATGTTATCTAGATTCTTTTGTTCTCTGTATTTTTTTCCATTCTGTTTTGCTATCTGTTAACATGGATATTTTCTATTTTCGTCCACTTCCTGGTCTTCTTTTCTATGAAGTCTGAAAGTGTTAGTCATTCAGTCATGTCTGACTCTTTCCAACCCAGTGAACTGTAACCTGCTAGGCTCCTCTGTCCATGGAATTCTCCAGGCAAGAATAATGAAGTGGATAACCATTCCCTTCTCCAGAGGAGCTATCAAACCCAGGGACTGAACCCAGGTCCCCTGCATTGTAGGCAGATTCTTTATCATCTGAGCCACCAAGGAAGCCCTAAGTCTAACCTATGCTAAATCTACCTGCTGAGATTCTAATTTCAATTGTTGCATTACTTTAGCTTTAGAATTTCTATCTGGTTATTAAAAATAAAGCTATACATGACAAACCCACAGCAAACATTATCCTCAATGGTGAAAAGTTGAAAGTATTTCTCCTAAAGTCAGGAATAAGACAAGGGTGCCCACTCTCACCACTACTACTCAACATAGTTTTGGAAGTTTTGGCCACAGCAATCAGAGCAGAAAAAGAAATAAAAAGAATCCAGACTGGAAAAGAAGAAGTAAAACTCTCACTGTTTGCAGATGACATGGTCCTCTACACAGAAAACCCTAAAGACCCTACTAGAAAATTACTAGAGCTAATCAATGAATATAGTAAAGTTGCAGGATATAAAATTAACACACAGAAATCCCTTGCATTCCTATACACTAACAATGAGAAAACAGAAAGAGAAATTAAGGAAACAATTATATTCATCTTTGCAACGAAAAGAATGAGATGCTTAGGAATATTTCTACCTAAAGAAACAAAAGACCTATATATAGAAAACTATAACCACTGGTGAAAGAAATCAAAGAGGACACAAATAGATGGAGATATATACCAAGTTCATGGATTGGAAGAATCAACAAAGTGAAAATGAGTATACTCCCAAAGCAATCTATAGATTCAATGCAATCCCTATCAAGCTACCAACTGTATTTTTCACAGGACTAGAACAAATAATTTCACAATTTGTATGGAAATACAAAAAACCTCAAATAGCCAAAGCAATCTTGAGAAAGAAGAAGGGAACTGGAGGAATCAACCTGCTTGACTTCAGGCTCTGCTACAAAGCCACAGTGATCAAGATATTATGGTACTGTCACAAAGTCAGAAATATAGATCAATGGAACAAAATAGAAAGCCCAGAGATAAATCCACTCACCTATGGACAACTTATCTTTGACAAAGCAGGCAAGAATATACAACAGAGAAAAGACAATCTCTTTAACTAGTGATGCTGGGAAAACTTGGTCAACCACTTGTAAAAGAATGAAACACTTTCTAACACCATACACAAAATTAAACTCAAAATGGATTAATGATCTAAATGTAAGACCAGAAACTATAAAACTCCTAGGGGAAAACATAGGCAAAACACTCTCCGACACAAATCACAGCAGGAACCTCTATGACCCACCTCCCAGAATATTGGAAATAAAAGCAAAAATAAACAAATGGGACCTAATTAAACTTAAAAGCTTTTGCACAATGAAGGAAACTATAAGCAAGGTGAAAAGACAGCCCTCAGAATGGGAGAAAATAATAGCAAATGAAGCAACTGACAAAGAATTAATCTCAAAAAATATACAAGCAACTCCTGCAGCTCAATTCCAGAAAAATAAATGACCCAATCAAAAAACAGGCCAAAGAACTAAACAGACATTTCTCCAAAGAAGACATACAGATGGCTAACAAACACATGAAAAGATGCTCAACATCACTCATTATCAGAGAAATGCAAATCAAAACCACAATGAGGTACCATTTCACGCCAGTCAGAATGGCTGCTATCCAAAAGTCTACAAGCAATAAATGCTGGAGAGGGTGTGGAGAAAAGGGAATCCTCCCACGCTGTTGGTGGGAATGCAACTAGTACAGCCAGTATGGAGAACAGTGTGGAGATTCCTTAAAAAACTGGAAATAGAACTGCCATATGACCCAGCAATCCCACTACTGGGAATACACACCAAGGAAACCAGAATTGAAAGAGACAGGTGTACCCCAATGTTCATCACAGCACTGTTTATAATAGCCAGGACATGGAAGCAACCTAGATGCCCATCAGCAGATGAATGGATAAGAAAGCTGTGGTACATATACACAATGGAATATTACTCAGCCATTAAAAAGAATACATTTAAATCAGTTCTAATGAGGTGGATGAAACCGGAGTCCATTATACAGAGTGAAGTAAGCCAGAAAGAAAAACACCAATACAGTATGCTAACACATATATATGGACGTTAGAAAGATGGTAATGATAATCCTATATGTGAGACAGCAAAAGAGACACAGATGTATAGAACAGTCTTTTGGACTCTGGGAGAGGGCAAGGGTGGGATGATTTGGGAGAATGGCATTGAAACATGTATATTATCATATGTGAAACAAATTGCCAGTCCAGGTTTGATGCATGATACAGGGTGCTCAGGGCTGGGGCATTGGAATGGCCCAGAGGGATGGGATGGGGAGGGGGGATTCAGGATGGGGAATACATGTACACCTGTGGCAGTTTCATGTCAATGTAAGGCAAATCCACTACAATATTGTAAAGTAATTAGAGTCCAATTAAAATAAATAAATTTATATTAAAAAAATAAAAATATTTTTCTAGTGATATTATTCACCTTTAATCTGTTTATTGAATGTTAATTACATCAGGTAAAAGTCAGTACCAGGTAACTTCAAATAAGTCAACTGTGGTATTGTGTGACTAGTTTCTTGAGGGGTGCGTGTTCTACTTCTTAGACTGCTTTGTGATTTTTTTTCATTTAAATGTGGACAATATTTATAAAAAATTGAAGACTTTGGATGACCTATATATGTAGCATATATGTTATATATATGGCATATATGTACATACACAACATATATATGTATATATATACATACATAACATATATGTGTGTGTATGTACATATATATGTATATGCTTATTTTTAAGAAAAGTTTTACCTATCCTCTATTAGGTAGCTTGAGTGCAAGCACATCACCTTAATGCTGTTGAGAATGAGTCTACCTTGAGGTTGGGTTGCAGTTTTTTAGTAGGCTTCAGTGTACATCTAGCTCATCCTGTTTACTAGGAGTGAAACTCTCCATGGGACATAGCTGAGATCTAGAATTTTTATTAGGGATAGTTTGATGGAACCTAACTTTAATTTTCTTGTCTTCTAAGACCATACCACTCTAAACTCTGTTTTTATATGTAGAAGGCTTTTGTTTATATTTCCAGTTTCTCTTTCTTCTCAGTTTAAGAATTTCACAAATTCCATGCAGCTGAAACATATAGTATTGCACTTCCCTTCCTTGTTTCTCATCTTTCTAGGGTTTGGCTCTTCAAACTGATCAGATAGGCAACCCCAAATATCACATCTGCCTTCTTGATTGCCTTGGGATTTTCAGAAGCTTCTCTTTCTTTTCCACCATATAGTCTTGGCCTTCTGCTATGTTTCTCAGTTTCCTGCCTTACACCAAGGACCTTCAAAATACTGTTGAAAAAAGCAACTTACAGAATGTCACTTCAGCCCTCTGATGTTCTCTTTTTTCATGGATATTGTCTACTTAAGTCTTGGTTGCTTCATCAACTCTCTGATAATTTCAAACAGATAAAACCGGTGGGTTTTACCGGTATTTTCTAATTGTTCTTGGCAAAAGCATCGGTCAGCCACAAACTACTGTAACATGATTGGTCATAAAAGTACAAAACTATTTTTAGTTCCTAAATAATTGCATGAATTATAGTAGGAAAAAATGGTATAAATATTTCCCATTGGTTTGACTTCTAGTCAAATGAAATAACTTTTTTTAATGTGTGGAGACTATTCTTTCTGTATTTTATGTGTTAATATCTTTGACTATTTTTCTATTAGCAATTTCTTTTTATTAATTATAAGAGCTCTTTTTTATAAATTATTTTTAGTGAAAAATATCAATCTTCTAAACTTCATATAAGTTAAAATTATTTTCCTGGTTTATTTTTCAATCCAACTTTGACATTTTTGATGTCTAATCATTTAAAAAATTATGTGACCTTTATTTTTCTTCTTACATATGGTTTTGCTCTCTATGGTTTTTACAAAGGTTACCTCTATCACCAAAGTTATGATATGCACCTGTATTTTATGAGTAATATTGTTTCATGTTTTACATTCAAGTATTGATACCTCTAGAATTATTTCCATGATTTGGTGTAGAAACACATACTTCATTTTTTCTATTTTTTAAATAGAAATGGCTAGCTAGTTATTTCAGAACCACTTTATAAAGTATGTATTCTTTTACATTTGTTTTTGATATCAACATTTTCTTATGTTCACATATATTCATATGTTAAATTCCTGCATAATTTAAATGAATGTAAGACTTTTTATATTATTTTATATTTACGATCTAGTTTTGTATATTTTTAGAATAAACTCAAAGACTGATTTCTGAAAGACTGTGTCTTCCTTCTTGCTCTTTTCTCAGAATACTCCTAGACATATTTACATGCTTATCTTCTCAGATCAGCTTTTTTACTTTTTACATGTAAAAACAATTCTGTAGTAATGTTATTGTGATTGTATTGCATTCGGATATTTAGTCTTACTCTTTGGTAGAAATATTGCTAGAGTGAAAGTATATTAGTCAATTATTTTGCACAATAATTCATTATGGTTTTAAAAAATCCATTTCATGGCCTGTTTTTAGTGTAAGCCCACCGAAAACTATGACTACAAATTTCTGAAACCACGCTGAAACAATCCACTCTCGAGGAACAGCTGAAATAGGTCAATCAAATTTCATTTTTGTCTTAGGAATTTTGGGTCACAGATGAAGAAGCTAAGTAATAATGATACAAACAGTAATGATAATAATGCTCAGCCATATCTGACTCTATGTGATCCCATGGACTGTAGCCCACCAGGCTTCTCTGTCCATGGGATTCTCCAGGCAAGAAAGACTGGAATGGGTTGTCATTTCCCTCTCCAGGGGATCTCCTCCATCCAGGGGTCGAACCCGCATCTCCTCTGTCTCCTGCATTGCAGGCAGATTATTTACCCGCGGAGCCATCTGGGTAGTTTGTAACACAGTGTATGTGGGGTTGGCTTCCCTTGTAGCTCAGTTGGTAAGGACTCTGCCTGCACTGCAGGAGACCTGGATTCCATCTCTGGGTCAGGAAGATCCCCTGGAGAAGGAAATGGCAACCCACTCCAGTATTCTTGCCTGGAGAATCCCATGGACAGAGGAGCATGGCAGGCTACAGTCCATGGAGTCGCAAGAGTTGGATACGACTTAGCGACTAACCCTCCAACCCCCGAATATGTGTGTGTTTTTTTTTTTTAATTAGTGCATTAAATAGCAAGGTCTAGCAGTGGACTTTGTGACTAGTTTTGAAGTATTGTAATAAGTATAAAGGACTTGCAAGATTGTTACAAAAATTATTTTATAACAATGCTTGTGATTCTTGTTGGTGACAAAGTCACAGGTGCTACTAATACTTCTGTGGTTTGTTACCCACATTTGAAATTTAAAAAAAAAAAATGCTAATTTCAGTTAGAGGTTGGTGAAAGTGTAACCCAGCAGGACCCTGTAGGGCTTTTGGGCACTGAAGCCTTTAAATAGTTGCTCATCTATTAGGGAAGAGGCTTTCCTGGTATGATGATATAATAAAAACATAATAATAAAATAAGATTAAGTATATAGTGTGTTAAATGGAGAAGGAAATGGCAACCCACTCCAGTGTTCTTGCCTGGAGAATCCCAGGGACGGGGAGCCTGGTGGGCTGCGGTCTATGGGGTCGCATAGAGTCGGACACAACTGAAGTGACTTAGCAGCAGCAGCAGCAGCAGCAGTGTGTTAAAAGCACAGGGCCTGTAGTAAGACTGCCTGAGTTCAAAATTTATCTCCACTGAACAATCACTAACAGTCTGGCACTGGGAAAAGTACTTACTCTTCTGTGTCTCAGTTAGCTCACCTTAAAGTTATTGTTGAATGGAATGATACAGGTTGGTGCTAGTTATTATTATTAACAACATTATTACTGCTATCAGTTATGAGCATCTATTAGACATGACACTATATGATATGTATCAAATAATTTCACTTTAATCTTCACTTACTTATGTAGATGTCTTTGAAAACAAATTATCAATAGATATCCCACAAACACAACTGTGGTGTTAAGACTTTACCACTCATGTAAATGCTTAGAATTTTCCTAAGAAAAGTAAAATGAAAGCCAATAACTTTTTGGTGAATGTATATAAATTGAGAACTTGGCCATCAGTTTTTCAGTTTCATTAGCCTAATGTCCTTATAATATAAAATCAATTAACATTTGAACATCATCATGAAAATGATGTTTAAAATAGAATGGCAACTGATGAATGTGCAGTGAAATTTCCCTAGTTTTCTCTGTAAAGTCTGGGATAACACATGCTTTATTTGCTGCTTTTTTCTAGTACCTGTCAAGAATTTCTAGGCACATCATGGATACTTAACAGGTAGGCAGTGAATTTTGACTAAGGATGAGAAAAAATTATTATAGGAGCAGTAGTACTCAACACCATAAAAAATTAGAAAGGACAGAAGACAGTCTTTATGAGCAGCTGTTTCCCACTCTGTAGGCAGAATTTCAGGGATGCCAAATTTTAATCATCAAACTGATTGGTGAGGATCCAATCAAAATAAGAGAAGTTGATATAACTTCATGAACTTAGATATAACTTCATGCATTTTTCTCAAAATAGGCACAACATTTCCTCCTAGATATTGGATAGACATTTCCAACTTTTGTCTTTTATGATGTTTTTAGAACACTGTCTCCATTTCTAATTGATACGTTTTTTCTATAGATGATTGTTACAGTCAAATATCTCAACATTTGAGTCATTTGTTGCATTGTTTCTAATTTTTGCTATTACTTGTTGTAATCTCTTTCAAATCTATTTTGAATTTATCTTTCAGGAAACATTCTTATTTCCTTCATATCAAGATTTCACCAGCATCTTGCCCTAGCTGCCTTGTACTGACAAACAGGTGTTCACAGCTCTAATTTACATCTCAGGAAATTGTTTTAGAGTTTAAGTAACTTGCCTGAAGTCACACAGATGCTAAGCACTGGGGAGGAGAACTGAACTCAATCTCACAGTGCTTTTGTTAAAGCAGTACCTATAGCTGTTATTTGCACTAATTCTAGGTAATCAACACTGGAAATATGAAAATTCCCTCTTATTCCCTCCATTTTTTATAAGGGGTATGAGTGGTGTCCCTTCTATTTCTATATGCAGAAAATAGAGGAGTTCTGGTGTGGAAAAGTTAACTAACTTGCCATTGACTTAGAAGTTTCATGAGGTGGTATACCACTTTATTGTCTTTTCTGTAGTCTTAGGTGTTAGGTCTTCTCAGACTAACAGCTTCAAGAAGTAAATCAATTATTCTATGCAACTTAAATGTTTAATGTATATTGATTTTGAAGAAGTAGCTTGAAGCCACATAGGCAAGTATACATTTCCAAATAAACATATAAGGTTCAAGAGTTTTGTTAACCTATAAACATTTTAGAAGATAATACATATAATAGATAAGGCAAGATGTCCTTTAGCTTCAAAGAAATGCACTCAAATGGCTTTCTGTATCCTCAGACCATAGTTGGTTGAATCTGAGGACGAGGAACTCTGACATATGGAAGCTGCACTGTATTCATTGTACTGAGACATTTTACATCATGGTCTTGAGCCTCTGCGAATTTTGTTATCCATCAGGACTCCTGGAACCAATCCCCCATAGATATCAAGGGGAAACTATTTCAAATGTAACTGGAGCTTAAGGAAAAAACAGGATGAGATGGTTGGCTAGCATCGTCGACTCAGTGGACCTGAATTTGAGCAAACTCTAGGAGACGGTGAAGCACAGGGAAGACTGCTGTACTGTCCATTCGGTTGCAAAGAGTTGAATATAATTTAGTGAATGAACAACAACAAAGGGCAAAACACTAGAGAATGAGTTTGGGACAAATAGGTTGATTTTGTGGTCCTGTCTCTATCCTCTATTCCTTGTTCATAGATGGCATTTTACATGTGAGGGTTACACCATCTGCAAATAAAGAAATTTAGAAAGCAGTATAATAGAAATGTTTCTGGCCCATAGAAACATTTTCTCTCCAAGTTATTTTGGGTACAAATCTGATTCGACCAATTGGGGTCAATTATAAAACTTAACATTAAGAATTTTAGAGTTGTGGGACCTCTTACAATGGACTAGCCTGATTCTGAGGTATGTTTCTTTCTTTAATGATATCTCTGACTAAATGGCTTATATTATTAAGTACACAACGAATATACTGAATAGTTTAAATACATAATGGCACAATCATCACACTAAACCTGTGTGCTAGACCTCATTATTATATAGATTTTACAGAAGAGGAAGCATTCTGAGAGCTAACTGGCCAGAAATCACACAATGGAAAATGGCAGGTCTAGGATTCAAATTCATGTGTCTTATTATAAGGTCCTGAGCTTTTCACTATCATGGGAGACTGTCACTCACTAGTACGGGCAGGGTGGTATAGTGGAAAGAGCATGAACCACAATATTAGACAGTTAGGTCTCATTCCCAATCCTACTAGTTAGTTAGTTCATGTAATCTTGGCCATTTGACTTGGTATCCATAAGGCTCATTTCCCTCATTGTAAATTTGAGAATGCTTGTGGGAAAGATTGAGTGTGCTTGTGTGTGCTAAGTTGCTTCAGTCATTTCTGATTCTTTGAGACCCTATGGACTGTAGACCACCAGGCTCTTCTGTCCATGGTAATCTCCAGGAAAAAATCCTGGGGTGTGCTGCCATGCCCTCTTCCATGATATCTTCCCAACCCATTGATTGAACCCACATCTCTTACATCTACCTGCATTGGCAGGAGGGTTCTTTACCAATAGCACCACCTGGGAAGCCCTCCTAAAGTGTAATTATGTGTATATAATTCCTGACACAGTGGCTACTTGATATACACTAGGACTCTTTCCTTTTATATATCATACTCAATATATGTAGATTTCTATACATAGGAGAGAAACACTGTACAAAGGAACAAATTCATCTGGAAGCAAATATATGCAAATGAAACTGGAATAATTATGAAACTCCCATTATATTGTCTAGATTTTCTTCACCTCTCTCTCTACATATATTTCTTACTAGACATATTTTGATGAAAACTCAATTGCCATTTCTTAGTTCATCATCCTTCTTCTACCATCTCTTTTGCCATCATCACAGTTGGATACTGAGGATAATTGGGAAGCAAAAGGATTTAGTCTTCGAGTGGGGGAATAAGAGGCAGGAACAGATGGAACATTTTACAAACAGAGATTGTGATTTTACGCACCTCTCCAAAGCCACATAAACTAGAGGAGGTTAAGAAGAAAGGAAAATTATTTCCCAATGACTTGTTTTCCTGAGTTTGTTGTAATGGCATAAGGGCATAGCTATTCCACATCTTCTTCCTTTCAAATATGTACATTATGTCAGTGATTTAACTTTATTTGCAATTTCACTACTCAGAGAAGTGTTAGTCTTTTATAAGTTTTTAGGTAAAACTTTGGGCAAACTTCAAGGAAAGAAGCATGGAATTTAGGCCCTGCAAATATAATGGGATGGTCTGCTATGTCCTTAGAAAGGACACTTGGTCATCACAGAGCACTGCAGAGATGGTGGTATATCATTGTGATTATCATGATCATGGGACAAGTCTGCATCCTTTTTGTTTTAGAAACTTGATTTTTTTCAGGTATGAAGAGTAATTTAGGTTCCCTAAATCAATGTTATAGGGCTTCTCAGATGATTCAGCAGGTAAATAATCTGCCTGCAATGCAGGAGACACAGGAGACCTGGGTTTAATCCCTGGGTGGGGAAGATGACCTGGAGGAGGAAAATGCAACCCTCTCCAGTATTCTTGCCTGAAAAACCCCATGGACATAGGAGCCTGGCAGGCTACAGTACAAAGGGTTGCATGACTAACTAAACACACAATCAATGTTATAATAGATTGATATAGAAATCACAAAGCCAATTTAGTAATTTGTACTGAGGAAGTGCCACAAGGACCACACACTATAGTCTACCAGTCAATGTAATCTCTCCTTGGAGATTAGCTTGTGTGAGATGTTATTTGGCATTTAGACGCTGTTTGTGAATACAAAGCATTAACAATTGTACCATCCAGCTGTCATATCTTAACATCATGTTCACCAAGGTAACATGTCCACCCTGAAGACATGGTATTGGGGTCATCTTGCAGATTATCCTGTGTCTTGGTATAGGTTGGAAGCAAAAGCATTTCAGAGCTCCTTCTTTGAAGCCTCCAAGAGGATAATTCTCCTTTTTCTAGTACCATCTTTCTTAATAAAGAGTAAAATGAAAGGGATAAGATTTCATTGTTGCCATTTGTCCTCCAGTCTTTGTTCTACATTAATGCAATTAGAATAAATACATTCATCTAGCTTTGGGGGCACTTCCTTACTGATTATTACTAAAGTGTGAGTTACTTCTATGTTTAGCTGACCTGATTCCTTATATTTAATTTGTTTCCCTACTGTTTTGTCATAGACAATTACCTAATTCCAGTCTGGGATATATCTTGTTTTTATTCTATAGTGTTGCACATGTAAAGAAAATTCCAGTGGAATCCAGGTGCATTTTAGGAAACAGATTTAATGAAGACCCTGCACAACTCTTGAAGACAATTATGGAATCTTCCTACACTTGCTCACTTCTGACATTTCTTTCTCTTAATTCTTACCCTCTCATTTTCTTTCTCACTCATTTCTTTCTCCTTTGACACACTTATTTTATCCCTCTTTTTTCCTCCCTTTCTTTCCCTTTCCTTTTCTTGTCCTTCTCCTACCCCATGCCTGCAAGTGGTATTCATAAAATAGGTCTCGAGAGAGAAAATAGTTCTATTGATAATTAACCACAAATGATAAACTAGTTTTTTTCTCCACTATCTGCTAGAATGGAAACATAAGAATCTTTATCAACATTTTGTTCAAAAGTAGAAAATAATTATAATTTTTAACCATCAGGAACTGGATAAAATCGTAGGTTTATAGTTACAGCCATTTTAAGACCCTTGTCTTAATTAATATAATTTTAGTTTCACTCAGTCACCCAGAGTGTTTGATAAATATTATCTAGGTCTTATAAAGGATTACTGGTTTCAGAGGAAATACGCTTCTACAGCTGTTTCTTAGTTGTTCCTAACTGAAATTCTCCCAAAGATATTTTTAAGTTATATTTTTAATATATGACTTGGAAAAGGGCTGAATAGCCATTTATTCAATTTTGATGTTTAGTCAATTTGTGATGGAATGAAAGTTTCTAGGAATGAGTAATTGTGAGACAGTTTTCCTTCTGAGATACATATTTCTGTGGATGAAATTTGGATTTAATTAACTAGGTCTCTACTGTAGTTTGACCCTTTGTTGCTGCATATACTTTCTGCCTTTTCCAGTATGGCTTTTCAAATACAAATAATTTGATCTTGAACTTTCATGCAAACATGCCCATAAAAATGCTACCATTCATTTCCTTAAATATATTGAGATTTCTAAAATTAATGGTAGTTTTGCTTGGTCTTTCTTTACTCAGTGCTACTAACATTATGACAAAACGTGCACCACTTGGATGAAACGATAATGATGCTCCACATAGCAGGCTGCACTCAGAGCTCCTGCAAACACATGCTAGACACCAGCTCAGATCCAACATGGAATTTGATCAGGGAGGGACTGAAAGTAAGAAAAATTAAATGGTGAGTTTAAAATAACACAGTTAGTGATCAGATCAGTGTGGAAAATGTAGTTTTAAATGAACGTATCACTGAAAGTTGTTGAAGTGTAACATTATAGAGGGACTGATACTTTTTACTTTCCATGGTATTGAAGTCATACCCCATAATGTGTTATTTCAGATAACACACATGGTGGCAAGTGGGATGCTCTATGATGGCACATTCATAGGGGGACTCTTATCTGATCGAAAGAGGTCTCCAAGACAACCTGGAGTGCATACCATGTCGCTCTCACGTTATACCCAGGTCACATGCAATTTGAATGATTCCTTTGCATACGCCCAACTTAGGTACCTAGGTACAACTACAAATTGGGCAGAGTGGACACTGAGACAGTCATCTCTGTCATATTTTTGGTCAGTACGCCCTTTCCACTTAAGTTCTTCTCAACACAAGCACATTGGATAGTGGAACAAAATCATACATTTCTTTTCTTTCATTTTTAAAATGTTTAAGTTTATTTTTATTAATTTTTAATTTTTTAAACTTTTTATTTTGTTTTGGAGTATAGCCAGCTGACAATGTTGTGGTAACTTCAGGTGGACAGGAAATATATCCATTCTCCCCCAAATTCCCACCCCATACAGGCTGCCACATAATGTGAAGCAGAATTCCCTGTGCTATATAGTAGATCCTTGTGGGTTATCCATTTTAAATATAGCAGTGTGTACATGTCAGTCCCAAATCCCCTAACTATCCCTCCCCTCCTTTAATTGGAGTATAATTGCTATACAATGTTGTGTTAATCTCTACTGTATAACAACTTGAATCAGCTATGCATGTGTGCTCAATTGATCAGTCCTGTCTGACTCTGTGACCCCATGGACTGTAGCCTGCCAGGCTCCTCTTCCTGGGATTCCCCAGGGCAGAATACTGGAGGGGGTTGTCATTTCCTTCTCTATGGATCTTCCTGACCCAGGGATTGAACACAAATCTCCTGCATTGGCAGGAGGATTCTTTACCACTGAGCCACCTGGGAAGCCCTGAATCAGCTCTAAGTATACACACATCCTCTCCCTCTTATGCCTGCCTTCTACTCCCCCACTTTTATTTTCTATCCTAAAAAATGCTTCAGTCCTGTATTTTGAAAGTGAAGTGAAAGTTGCCCAGTCATGTCCAACTGTTTGTCATTCCATGTACTATACAGTCCATGGAATTCTCTAGGCCAGAATACTGGAATGGGTAGCCTTTCCCTTCTCCAGTGGATCTTCCCAACCCAGGGATCGAACTCAGGTCTCCCGCATTGCACGCGGATTCTTTACCAGCTGAGCCACAAGGGAAGCCCATATTTAGAAACAAAGGGGGGAAAATAATATCTGAAAAAGTAAAAAAAATTAAGTCTTATGAAACTGTTCTGGAATTAGAGAGTGGGGATCAGTGCATGCTTTGTAATGTACTGAAAGCCACTGACTTGTACGCTTTAGAAGAATTAGCTTTATCGTACGTATATAATATCTTAATAAATCTGTTATCTAAAAAACAGTAAAGGAATCCTGTTGGCCCGCCTTCAGCACAATTTAGAGTCAGACAGCTTCTCAGCACCTTCACGGTACTTACCCCGCCTGAAGCCTCTCACCTGCTGGGTCTTTGACTTTCACTCACGCCCTTTGCTGCTTCTGACAGTCATTATTTAACATAACTATCTCTTTAACTCTGTTGAGTAAAATAATTCCAGTGTTCCAAACACTTTAATGGATCCCTGTCTCATTCAGAGTAAAAACAAGTACCATTTTAAAGCCCTCTCATGAAGCCTCACTTTTCCAATCTCCTTATCCTCTCCTGCTCAATAACTCTGCTCCGGCCACACTGACCTTAGTGTTCCTTGCTCTCATCAGCCACGCTCCACCTCTAGTACATTGTCACAGGCTGTCTCTCTGCTTGAGGCATCATTTTCCTCAGCCTCTTCTTGACCAACTCCTTTACCTCTAAGTGTTTGCTCACAAGTCACTCTCTCAGAGATACCTGACCTGAGCCCCTTACTTAAAATCGCCCCAGTTCCACAAAGCCCTTGGACCTCAGGTGTAAGATTACACTTTTCCTGCTGGCCCCCTTTTCCCTTCTGGCACTGAGCATTTTATGTAACAGTAACACCGGCTTATGCAATTTCCTTGGGGTTTCCCTGGTGGCTAAGTGGTAAAGAATCCATCTACAATGCCGGAGCCGAGGGAGACATGGGTTTGATCGCTGGGTTGGGAACATCCCCTGGAGGAGGGAACGGCATCCCGCTCCAGTATTCCTGCCTGGAGAATCCCATGGACAGAGGAGTCTGGTGAGCTACAGTCCACAGGGTCGAAAAAAGTTGGACAGGACTGAAACGACCTAGCACAGCATGGCATGTAATTTACTTAATCACACTGTTTATCCTGGTATGTTTATTTGTCACGTTTACCTTCATCCACAAGAATATAAATCCCTTTAAGACTGAGTTACTTATTTGTTCACAGGTAACCCCCTCCTGACCCTAAAACAGCACTCTTGGTATATCTTAGGAGCTCTATCAATGTTTATTCTGTGAAATAAAAGCCTAACGTCTTGTTATCCAGGAGTTCTTAATCTGGAGGTATCATAGTCATTGGGTGATTCATGGATCCCTGATTTTATGCAAAACTTTATGTGTAATATTTGTTTGTGCATATTTTTTCCTGAAAAAAGTGTCCATGGTCTTAATCACATTCTCAGAAGAAAAAAACAAAACAAAACCACAATCCACAGATGTTAAGTATTATTAATGTAACCACTACCCACGGTCTTAATTAGATTTTTTGGTAGACCTATTTTTTAAAAGCAATTTTAGATTTGCAGAAAAGCAGAGCAGAAGGTACAGAGATTTCCCTTAACCCAGCCTGCACATATGTACTGCTTCCCCAACTATTAGATTTTTTTAAAATCTCAATGAGGTTTAAGTTCTATGGCTTAATTAAATTGTATTACTATGTTAACAGTCAATCCACTTAATCATTTCTTCTTTATTTCTGAGGTAGTTGATTTAGAACAAAGTTTCTCAAACATTAATGTGCATTAAAGTCACCATGTGAAGAGTCTTCTCTTGTGTTATTGGAAGACGGTGTTTGCTATGACCAGTGTGTTCTCTTGGCAAAACTCTATTAGCCTTCGCCCTGCTTCATTCTGTACTCCATGGCCAAATTTACCAGGTGTTTCTTGACTTCCTACTTTTGCATTCCAGTCTCCTATAATGGAAAGGATATCTTTTTTTGGTGTTAGTTATAAAAGGTCTTGTAGGTCTTCATAGAACCATTCAACTTCAGCTTCTTCAGCATTACTGGTCAGGGCATAGACTTGGATTACTATGATATTGAATGGCTTGCCTTGGAAATGAACAGAGATCATTCTGTCATTTTTGAGATTGCATCCAAGTACTGCATTTCGGACTGTCTTGTTGACTATGATGTCTACTCCATTTCTTCTAGGGGATTCTTGCCCACAGTAGTAGATACAATGATCAACTGAATTAAATTCACCCATTCCAGTCCATCTTAGTTCACTGACTCCTAAAACGTTGATGTTCACTCTTGCCATCTCCTGTATGACCACTTCCAATTTGCCTTGATTCATGGACCTAACAATCCAGGTTCCTATGCAATATTGCTCTTTACAGCATCGGACCTTGCTTCCATCACAAGTCACATCCACAACCAGGTGTTGTGTTTGCTTTGGCTCCGTCTCTTCATTCTTTCTGGAGTTATTTCTCCACTGATCTCCAGTAGCATATTGGGCACCTACTGACCTGGAGAGGTCATCTTTCAGTGTCCTATCATTTTCCCTTTTCATACTGTTCATGGGGTTCTCAAGGCAAAAGTACTGATGTGGTTTGCCATTCCCTTCTCTAGTGGACCACGTTTTGTCAATTGTCCTATTGGGTGCGGCAAAGAACAAAAACAAAACTCTACAGAGCTACTTTCTGAAGTTCTCCAAATTCAGCAGGCAACACTCAGATCTGAAAGAAACTCTGCCAGCAACCTGGACACATGGTTAGCTGAGTAAACATTTGATTAGCAGGCATTGAAACTGTCGAATTTCCATTTAACATATACAGGAGAGAAAATTCTCTTCCTTTGAAACCTCTTCTACATTGTATTTCTGAATCCTTTCCTCTTATTCAGTCTCACTCTGAAAAAAAATGAAAAAAAAATGAAACTGTTTTTCCCAGGAGAGTCACTTTGGGTACAAGAACCTTTATTTGTTCCAATTACTACTCATTATAAATTTAGAATGTGGTTGGGTCTACAATACCCATTTCCAACTTCCACAGGCAGATGATGACCAGACAGCTGTCAAGAGCACCAGCAGAAGGGAACACACAGTCAAAACATGAGTGAGAGGACCCAGGAGACACAGCCGCCAGCAGGGTCTTCTTCCCAAGTCTAACAGTCCGCTGAGTGGCTATCCAACGGGGAGGCCATCTCTTGGAAGGTGATGATTAAATGTGCAACCTAAGCACAATACACACACATGTACACACATCAAAATTTAAAAAAAAGAAAAAAACAAACCAACCACCAACAACCCAAAACCTCAAAACAAAAACCCCCATGAGCACCCTCAAAGTTAAAGCTCTTAGTCCAGGGCAGCGATATCACAGTGGCTAACAGCACGATGAGGGCGGACTCTGTCAGATGAGAGGAAACTTCTTCCCAGTCACTTTTCTCCTCCTGTACTGTCCTCTCAAGAAAAAAGTCTGGAATACAAGTTCTACCCCCAAGAAAAAAGAATCAGATTTAGCAAACCATTTTCAAAAGGTTCTCCAAAGCAAAAAGAGCCACTTGTGACTTCAGGGCTTGAATCAGATTGATTATATTCTTTGCAGCCAAAGATGAACAAGCTCCATACAGTCAGCAAAAACAAGACCAGGAGCTGACTGTGGCTCAGATCATGACTCCTTATTGCCAAATTCAGACTTAAATTGAAGAAAGTAGGGAAAACCACTAGACCATTCAGGTATGACCTAAAGCAAATCCCTAACAATTATACAGTGGAAGTGAGAAATAGATTTAAGGGACTAGATCTGATAGACAGAGTGCCTGATGGAACTATGGACAGAGGTTCGTGACACTGTACAGGAGATAGGGAGCAAGACCATTCCCAAGAAAAGAAATGCAAAAAAGCAAAATGGCTGTCTGAGGAGGCCTTACAAATAGCTATGAAAAGAAGAGAAGTGAAAGGCAAAGGAGAAAAGGAAAGATATACCCATTTGAAGGCAGAGTTTCAAAGAATAGCAAGGAGAGATAAGAAAGCCTTCCTCAGTGATCAGTGCAAAGAAACAGAGGAAAACAATAGAATAGGAAAGACTAGAGATCTCTTCAAGAAAATTAGAGATAAGATGGACTCAAAAAGGACAGAAATGGTATGGACCTAACAGAAGCAGAAGATATTAAGAAGAGGTGGCAAGAATACACAGAAGGACTGTACAAAAAAGATCTTCATGACCCAGATAATCACGATGGTGTGATCACTCACCTAAAACCAAAAATCCTGGAATGCAAAGTCAAGTGGGTCTTAGGAAGCATCACCACAAGCAAAGCTAGTGGAGGTGATGGAATTCCATTTGAGATATTTCAAATCCTGAAAGATGATGCTGTGAAAATGCTGCACTCAATATGCTAGCAAATTTGGAAAATTCAGCCGTGGCCACAGGACAGGAAAAGGCCGGTTTTCATTCCAGTCCCAAAGACCAGCAATGCCAAAGAATGTTCAAACTACTGCACAATTGCACTCATCTCACATGCTAGCAAATTAATGCTCAAAGTTCTCCAAGCCAGGCATCAAAAATACGTAAACCATGAACTTCCAGATGTTCAACTTCCAGGTTTTAGAAAAGGCAGAGGAACCAGAGATCAGATTGCCAATAACCATTAGATCATCGAAAAAGCCAGAGAGTTCCAGAAAAACATCTATCTCTGCTTTATTGACTATGCCAAAGCCTTTGACTGTGTGGATCACAATAAACTGTGGAAAATTCTGAAAGAGATGGGAATACCAGACCACCTGACCTGCCTCCTGGGAAATCTATATGCAGGTCAGGAAGCAACAGCTAGAATTGGACATGGAACAGCAGACTGGTTCCAAATAGGAAAAGGAGTACATTAAGGCTGTATATTGTCTTCCTGCTTATTTAACTTATATACAGAGTACATCGTGAGAAAGGCTGGGCTGGAAGAAGCACAAGCTGGAATCAAGATTGCTGGGAGAAATATCAATAACCTCAGATATGCAGATGACACCACCCTTATGGCAGAAAGTGAAGAGGAACTAAAGAGTCTCTTAATGAAAGTGAAAGAGGAGAGTGAAAAAGTTGGCTTAAAGCTTAACATTCAGAAAACTAAGATCATGGCATCTGGTCCCATCACTTCATGGCAAATAGATGGAGAAACAGTGGAAACAGTGGCAGACTTTATTTTTCTGGGCTCCAAAATCACTGAAGATGGTTACTGCAGCCATGAAATTAAAAGATGCTTACTCCTTGGAAGGAAAGTTATGACCAACCTAGACAGCATATTAAAAAGCAGAGACAATATTTTGCCAACAAAAGTCTGTCTAGTCAAGGTTGTGGTTTTCCCAGTAGTCATGTATGGATGTGAGAGTTGGACTATAAAGAATGCTGAGCACTGAAGAATTGATGCTTTTGAACTGTTGTGTTGGAGAAAACTCTTGACATTCCCTTGCACTGCAAGGAGATCCAACCAGTCCATCCTAAAAGAGACCAGCCCTGAATGTTCATTAGAAGGACTGATGTTGAAGCTAAAACTCCAATACTTTGGTCACCTGATGTGAAGAGCTGAGTCATTTGAAAAGATCCTGATGCTGGGAAAGATTGAAGGTGGGAGGAGGAGGGGACGACAGAGGATGAGATGGTTGGATGGCATCACCAACCCAATGAACATGAGTTTGAGTAAACTCCTGGAGTTGGTGATGGACAGGGAGTCTGACGTGCTACAGTCCATGGGGTCACAAAGATTCAGACACGACTGAGTGACTGAACTGAACTGAACTGAACTGAAAGTCGCCAAGAGATCAGAATGAGGAACAGATACTGATCCGTGCAGTCTGCAGTTCAGGTTACTTCTTTCCTAACAAGGTCTCACAGAACAAGTCTTCAGTCCTAGTGTGTTCAGAGTCAACGTGCCTCCATCATCAGCAGGGGTACCACCTGGACTCCTGTTAGAAATGCCAATTCTTAGTCCTTTCTCTGATGTTCTGAGTCAAACCGGCATTGTAATAAGATCCTTACAATTTGCATGCACATTTAAGTTTGAAAAACATTGATCGAGAGCAGTGCTTCTCAACTTTGGCTGCACCGTGGAAATTAGTCTGGGAACTTTTAAAAAATAGTGCGCAGACCTCACTTAAACAATGAAATTTGAATTTAGGGGAGAGATGTGGAGGGATCTGAACATTAGTGGCTCTGTGTAAGCACCTCAAAAGATTCATTTTCTAGTTACTTCTCAGTAAAATAAATAATCAATGACATCTGATACAAAAAGTTTCAAATTTCAGAGAAAGTATTGGTAACTTTCATAAGATTGGGCATCTGATTACATCAGACTTCTATATAACAACAGGTGAACAAATGATGAAGAAACAATGCTTTCAAAATGGAAGAAATTATTTCTAACTTAGACTTATATCCCAAGCTAAGTGTTAGTAGCTCAGTCATGTCCAACTCTTTGTGACCCCCATGGACTGTAGCCTGCCAGGCTCCTCTGTCCATGGAATTCTCCAGGCAAGAATATTGGAGTGGTTTGCCATTTCCTCCTCCAGGGAATCTTCCCAACCCAGGGATCAAACCCAGGTCTCCTGCATTGAAGGTGGAAATTTTTTTTTTTTTTAACCATTTGAGTCGCCGGAGAATTCCCATCCCAATGTAAATGGGATCCATCAAATACGAAAGTAGACTAAAAAATATTCAGATGTAACCGCCCTTCTCAGAAGCTATAGAATGTTCACTGAAGGAGTAGTTCACTGAAGACAGAGAAAGACAGGAAGGTAACACAGACAGGATCACGTGTACATGCAGACGTGTGGCAGTCATGAGAACAAACAGGCTGTCATGAAGGAGAAGGACCACAGGGCCCAGGAGAGTTGTCTCCAAAAAGGGAATGGATGCATAGCTAACCTGATGTGTTTGGTTATAAGACTTGACTTGAGTTGTTAAATTTGTAACTGAATTAAGAGTTAATATATGCATGTATCTATTCACACATACAAATATATAGTGAAAGAAACATATTTATATGTGTACAAAATATATATGCATATATAAAGCTAAATAATCAAAAAAGGCACCTGTTAACATCAAAAAGCAATCTAAAAATACAAATTAATATAGAATTAGTAGCTTGTCTTTTGGGAAGATCCCCTGGAGGAGGGCATGGCAACCCACTCCAGTATTCTTGCCTGGAGAATCCCCTTGGGAAGAGGAGCCAGACAGGCTACAGTCCATGGGGGTCTCAAAGAGTCAGATACGACTGAAATGACTTAGCACACAGCAGCACAACTTATCTTTTAATAATGTCTGTTGTTTAGTCACTAAATTGTGTCTGACTCTTTTGTGTCCCCATGGACTGTGGCCTGACAGGGTCTTCTGTCCATGAGATTTCTCAGACAAGTATACTGGAGTGGATTGCCATTTCCTGCTCCAAGGGGTTTTCCCCACCCAAGGATTGAACCTGTGTCTCCCGCATTAGCTGGTGGATTCTTTAACATGGAGCCAGCTGGGAACTTGTATTATCATACCACATAATAATGTCTCAGTTAAGTTCAGTTCAGTCAGTCAGTCATGTCTGACTCTTTGCGATCCCATGGACTGTGGCATGCCAGGCTTCCCTGTCCATCACCACCAACTCTTGGAGCTTACTCAAACTCATGTCCATTGAGTCGGTGATACCAGCCAACCATCTCGTCATCTGTCGTCCCCTTCTCCTCCTGCCCTCAATCTTTCCCAGCATCAGGGTCTTTTCAGACGAATCAGTTCTTCACATCAGGTGGCCAAAGTACTGGAGTTTCAGCTTCAACATCAGTCCTTCCAATGAATATTCAGGACTGATCTCCTTTAGGATGGACTGGTTGGATCTCTTTGCAGTCCAAGGGACTCTCAAGAGTCTTTTCCAACACCACAGCTCAAAAGCACCAATTCTTCAGCGTTCAGCTTTCTTTATAGTCCAACTCTCACATCCATACATGACTACTGGAAAAACCATAGCTAATGCCTACATGGTATAATTATACAAACACTGAATATTGATTTATTCACTGAAATAACGTGCGTTATTATACTGAAGATAATAGGGGAATATGGAGGTGATTCAAGAAGAGAATAGTATCCACAAACCAAAAGATAGGGCTCAATCCTAAATTCAATAGATACAGTGCATGTGTGTGTGTGTGCATGCTCACTCCTGTCTGACTCTTTTCCAGCCCATGGACTGTAACCCACAATGCTCCTCTGTTCATGGGATTTTTCCAGGAAAAAAATACTGGAGTGTGTTTCCATTTCCTCCTCCAGGGGATTTTGCTGACTGGGATTGAATCCATGTCTCCCACATTGCAGGAAGCTTCTTAACCACAGCGCCGCAAAAGTCCCAACATATACAGCACTGTGCTGTGCTCAGTTGCTCAGTAGGGTCTGACTCTTTGTGATCCCATGGACTGTAGCCTGCCAGGCTCCTCTGTCCGTGGGGATTCTCTAGGCAGGAGTACTGGAGTGGGTTGCCATACACTCCTCCAGGGAATCTTCCCAACCTTGGGATCAAACCCAGATCTCCCACACTGTGGGTGGATTCTTTACCATCTGAGCCAGCAGGGAAGCCCACAGATACAGTAGTAGCAGGTTATCTGGTAATCTGCAGGTAAAGAACAGATAGGCTTGTAAAGGAGTGAAGAGTTTGCCTCTTGGAACAGGAATCAGGAAAATGGATTTAGGTGATATACTGTGGATACCAGGCTTATGTATAGTTTCAAAAGTTCAGCACACAATTCAGAGGTGCGGCCAGTGACAAGCCAGTGAGGTGGAGCGAATGCCTGCCCCAGGAGGAAGGCTGTGTGTTGTGGATTCTGAGAAGAGCAAGAGTCATTTTGGATGGGGGCATTTGGAGGAGCCAGTGTTGAGAGCAGAGGCCCCATACTGTGCCCCTGTGAAATGCATCTTTGTGTTGGTGGCTCTGGCCATGGCTTTTAGCGCCTGCTGCTACTTAAAGTGTGGTTTCTTAGACTTAGGGTTAACCCTGAGGCTTTACTCAAAATATCCCAACTTCATTTTTTTAAGGGTTGCATAACAGGACATTTTTTTCCATCATGCTTCTTACTCAGATGGATTGTAGCTAGTTTCTCCATAGCCTTGAATTATTTCTATGCTTTTCTTTATAGCTTGAGAATTATTTTCCCCTGAAAATACCAGAGAGAATGTGGGTTGGTGTTCAAAAATTAATGAGCACTGGTCCTGGCTCTATCTTTTGCTAATATTATGACCTCAGGCACAAGCCATTAACCATTCTGAGCCTGTGTTTTCATGTGTTAAATGAAACAATAATGACCAATTGTTTGTTTTATAGGGTTATTATAAGTATCTAATGAAGTGTGGATAGAAAAGCCTGGACTAACTATAAATTTTTATAGATCTCAGGAAATTTTGTTGTTAGTTATTGTTTAAGTGTTGTTCATCTATTTTATCATCATGCTATCATTTCATCTTTAAATTTGGTTGCCCAGATTAGTCTGCTGGGAAGAGAGCTGCTAGGTGATTCATATGGAAATAGGAAGCTAGAACTATAAGTCCATATTAATTTCACACGGATATACTTGATATGAATAAACAGAAATGTCGATGATCAAGGTCAAAGTTGAGAAAGGAGATGGACCATTTATCCCAGTAAATTTAAATATCTTAAAATTTAGATGGACTCCATTTTGTTTAAAAAATAAAAGGAAGAGGATGTACATGTGGTTCCTGGTAAGAAATATAACTTTACATTTGGATACATTTTAACAAAGTTCTAAGAAATAATTTTTGGAATAATGATACAGAAGACTCATATGCCTAGACATAATGTTCCAGAATATGAAAAGATGTAATCTGGTGGGTACAGTGAAGATTGTTTAGGGAGGTAATTTTATATTTTGGTTTTCCTAATCTTTGTGTGCATTTCAAATGAAATGGAAAAATCTTGTTTATTGTCATGAATAGATATAAAGCTTTTTAAATATATAACAGAGAAGAGTTCAGTTATCTATGACCTAATAGAAAAATATCAGGGAAAATAAAGTCAAATTGCAGCATTTGTTTAAATTTTCAATTTAAAAATATGTCACTTACAAATTACTAATTTCTGACTCCCATCAGAAAGAAAAAAAAAAATAACAGAAAAATCATACTGTGAAGCTTTGAAGTCAAAAGAAGCAAACAGTAACTTGCAGCAGCCAAAGATAGTGACCTATTTTTCAATGGTAATTTTTTTATAACAATCATAAAAATGGCATTTCTATCACAGCAAACCTTAGACAAACTATTTTTAAGGAATAATTTAGCTCTGAGATGCAAGAGAAACAGTTCTCCATGGCATATGTATTTCACCCAGAAGGGTTTGTGGATAATATCACCCTATTTTTAAACTGAAAGCTGAATTGTGCTATTTTGATATCACCTCACCTGATGCAAAAAGCCGACTCATTGGTAAAGACCCTGATGCTGGGAAAGATTGAAGTCAGGAGGAGAAGGGGGTGACAGAGGATGAGATGGTTGGATGACATCACTGACTCAATGGACACGAGTTTGAGCAAACTCCAGGAGATAGTGAAGGACAGAGAAGCCTGGTATGCTGCAGTCCATGGAGTCGCAGAGTCAAACTTGACTTAACCACTGAACACAGAGGAATAGAGAAGTCATTGAGCCAGCCTCCCCCAGCAGGTGATGGAGGGCAGCTCAGCATACTCTGTACTCCTGGGACAGAATCTGTAGGAGGAAAATTCTGAAGGATCTTCTGAATTTCTGTCTTCATGAAGCTTTTCAGGAAAAAAGAACATAGCGCACTGTGTTCTGGTGCACTCACTCCAGAAGACCAAACAGAGCCATGCTTTGTGGACCTTAAATAACAATGAAACTTTATATATTTGTTTCCTAATTATTAAATATTTAGTGACTTGATACGAACTTATTATCTCATCACTCTGGAGGTCAGAAATCTTAAATAGGTCTTTCTAGACGAAAATCCAGGTGTCAAAAAGAGCTGAGTTGCTTCTGGAGGCTGTAGAATGGAATCTATTTCCTTGCCTTTCCCATCCTTTGAAGGCCACTTGCATCTTTGGTCCATGGCCCCTTTCTCTTTTCACTTAAACTTTTGCTTCCATCATTACATTTTCTTCTCTGACCCTGATTCTTCTTCTTCTTCCCTTCACTTATGAGGATCCTTGTATTTACATCAGGTTTGCCAGGGTAATCCAGAATGATCTTCCTATCACAAGTGCATGTGCTAAGTCACTTCAGTTGTGTCTGACTCTTTGTGACCCCATGAACTGGGGCCAGCAGGCTCCTCTGTCCATGGGATTCTCCAGACAAGAATACTGGAGTGGGCTGCCACACCCTCCTCCAGAGGATCTTCCCTCCTGTCTCAAGACCCTCAACTTAATTACAGCTGAAAATTCCCTTTCGCCATGTAAAGTAACACAAGCACATATTTCAGGGAATAACACATGGACATCTTTGGGGGGGCATTGTTTTGTTGACCACATTTAGGGAGTCAGAAGTGAGGCAGGAATTCACAACTAGGTTTTCATATGCTAAACCAGGCCACGACTGAGCCAAGAAGGTTTTATGAAGCTTACAGGTATGTTAGTGATTCTTGAGATGCATTGACAAACTGGTTTGCCCAACAAAAAAGTTGGGAGACTATCCTAACTATTAGAGGACTCAAATTAACATACTGAGAGCCAATGTTAGTGGAAAATAGGTAGCTATCTTAGCATTCACCAACATCCTAACAGCACCTGTAAGTAAAAGAAAAACAGACTAAAAATGGCCTAAGTGATGATATAATTTTCATACACAATCAGTTCAGTGGAATGGGCAGCAAGGTTTTTTTCTTTTTCAACTTGGTTATTTTTCCATTTTCCAGCAGTGCTATCATTTTAGTCAGTTTTGTCTAGAGCTGGTCCCTCTTGCTGGCACAATAAACCTCCAGTGGCAATCAGGGATGAATGTATAATGGCTAACTCAGGTTAGGAGGCTATTCCTGGACCAAAAATAGTTACCAGAGAAATAATGGGAGGGTTGGTTTAAACTAATTAGAGGCTTCCCTTGGGGCCGGGATGGAGCCATGCTCCTCTGAATCACAGGAGCAAAATTGTGGTTCTGTAAAAAAAAAAAATGTAAGGGAATCAGCAGTCTGTACTATTAAAAACTAAACTGTCTCCATGGTTCTCAGTTGTGTGAGAAAGGTGCAGAACTTATTTAAATCCAGCGGCTGCCATTGTGGGTCAATCAAATCCCGGTCTAAAGATTTGACTGTTTGTTGCAACTTAGTATAGGTGGAGTTTATAAACCACATCTTTTATATTAAATGTATTTACCTTAAAGTTTCCATATTTCTACTGGAAACAACAGCTGCATTTCATGTGAAAGTTATCATTTAGTAGCACTGCAAACAGCAGTCCAAAGTCTATTCTCTCCTACCCAAGTGAGCGCAGCTGGCCAATCTCAGTGTAATTTCATACTTCATTTAAAGTTGCTAAGTGATTTCACAGTGCCAGTGTACTTGGGGAAGCAAGCTATAACCAAGCGAAAAATAAATATATTAACCACTACCAAGATCAAAGTCTTGTTTTGTTCCTTTCTAGTATTGAAATCAAGACTCCAACAGGAATCTTGTCATCCAGAAATTAAGGTCACCTGATCTCTTAATCATGGGAAAATGCAAAAATAAAATAAATTTATCAGCCAGGAAAAAATAAAACTAGCTTGAAGTCTGAACTGCTAGACTTCTTTAAATACTTCTGAAAAATTGGATTGAGTAAACCCATCAGTCCTTTTCACTGCCTTTTTTATACTGTGAATTTTTTTCCTATAGCTTACTCTGGAAGTAGAGTGCATTAGTTTTCCATTGCTGCTGTAATAGAAAGTAATCACAAGTTCACTGGCTTATAATAACATAGACTTATTATCTTAATGTTCTGGAGCTCATAAGTTTGAGAGGGGTCATACTGGGCTAAAATGAGTTTATCTTAACTTTACCCAAAATGTCTAAAAGATACATAATAATGCTAGTGCCTGTCTCCAGTTTTCCAGTTCTGGTCTTTCAATTTTTGTTTTTTAACTACAGGTTACAGTGTATGTTGTCTACATTGGAATTTGAAGTCTAGATGAATATAACAATGTGTATGCGTGCTCAGCCACTCAGTCATGTCTAATTCTTTGTGACCCCATGAACTGTAGCCTGCCAGCTTCCTCTGTCCATGGAGTTTTTCCATGCAGGAGTACTGGAGGTGGTCACCATTTCCCCCTCCAAGGATCTTCTTGGACCAGGGATTGAACCCATGTCTCCTGCATTGGCGGGCAGATTCTTTACCACTAGAACCACATGGGAAGCCTGATCTTATTGCATTTTTATTCCTAACTCGGTGAAAATCTAAAATCTTACAACTTTCAAAAAATTTTGTATTTGTAGATCTCACAGTGAATTTTCATGTGTATGGAAGGGTTCTTTTTTTTAGCTGTTTAATACAAAAGTTTATGATAGCTGTACAACCAGTTAACAATAATAAATCCTTGATATCTAAAGTGATATTCTTAATTAATAAGACATAGATATAAATACATCACAAGTTTTACTGTGATTCTTGATACAGATATGGTATAAAAGGTATACAAAGTAAGTAAGTGAATTTCTCACCCAGCTTTATGTGTTATTTTTGTACATATGAAAGAATTTTGGGATTAAACCGGGTATTTTTATGTGACTGGAAAAGGTGAAGATATAGACATATCTTTTATTTTTCAGATAGGAACTTTCCGGAGTAGACGAAGCATGCTTGCTGGAAGCATCAACTTGTTAGAAAATTCTCCCAACAGTTTTCCCAAAGATATAAAAACTTCAGCCCTTGCCAACAATGAACGCAGTCAAATTTTCATTCAATATTGACACAGTTGGAAAAATGTGTGCTCAGTCATGTCTTTGTGAGCCCATGGGCTGTAGCCCACCAGGTTCCTCTGTCCATGGGTTTCTCCAGGCAAGAATACTGGAGTGGGTTGCCATTTCTTTCTCCAGGGGATCTTCCCGACCCAGGGACTGAACCCTGCATTGCAAGCGGACCTTTTACAGCTCAGCCCCTGGGGAAGCCCTAGTGTTGGCTAACGGCTTTTAAATTAGAGATAGTCCTTGAGTTATTCCCAGTTCTTTATTTAAAGCTGCCTAAAACCAAGCAAAAGAATGACAACAAAGGATGTGCCACTGAGTGTCAACTTGATTAAGTCACTTGACAATAAATAACTTGGCAAGACCAGTCTAATGGCAGAAAACATATTCAATCTGTGCTTTGAGCATTTACAACTGCAGGGACAGAAATTCCATAACGACAGAGTAACATGCCAAATCAACCCCAGTGCTGACAAAAATAACATGCTTTAGACAAAAGGTAAAAAGCAAATGTTTGAAAGTACTAGAGAGTGATGAAGGGAGGGCAGAGATCAGAGGGATCACAAATCGAGAAAGAAGGGAAAGCCAGGGGCTGAGATTCACATTTAAATGACTTTCTTACCTGAGGGTTCTTCCCAGCCCACTCCCCAGTAAGTGGAATAGAACTCCGACACAAAGCAGCCATCTTCATGGGCTGTCAAGATACCATAGTATAGTAAGAAAGTACTGGGAGAGACCCCAGAAATGTCTGCTGTTTCTTTTTCCAGATTTGATTAGCTTCCTCACATGTGCTGATCTGTTCTCAGACGACCCCCCCACCCCCAGGACCTGCTTCAGAGTCTTTAGCTTCCTGTCTATGCAGTTTTCTCCTCTCCAGGGTTTTGCCCTATGAAGTGTAGTCACCTCTGTCTCCAGCAGTCCAGATCCGTCCTGTGGTCTTAAAACTCTAGCAGACAGAAACTGTGCCAACAGGAGGGCTCATCCCATTTGTTTCCTGTCTCTCAGGAATCATGGATCTTCACTGCTAGCTATTTAATTTCCAGGGCCTTATTTTGTCTGTTTCCTGCTTCTAGGACACCAATTACATGTGTGATACATCATTTCTCATTGTTCTACAGCCGTTAGATGTCCTCTTCTTTGTTCATGGCCTTGCCTGTGTGTATGTGGGAATGTGTGTGTCTTAACGTTCCCTCTTCATGTCAGTCATGCTCCTAACTGTATCTGTGGAATTTCTTGTTCAAGAGAAATGCTCCTGCCTCTTTCTCCAGCTGCAAGAGATCACCAGTGAGAGGTATGGGGATTTTTTGCTTTTTGTTTTTTCTTCTAACATTGCCTTGGTAGCAATGAGTTAGCAGATTTTTTCTAACCTGCTTCTTGCATGATGGCCGTACCCACTCCTCCCAGGCCTACCATAGGTGAGCCAGCCCTACCTCCCCTTCCTCTAGGGGAAGCTTGTGCCTCACTGGGATCTATGCTGCCTTGCTATTCTGTGACCTCAGCTCTCTGCAGGCTTCCAGAAAGTTGTGACTGTCATTTATCTGACTTTTTCTTATTGTTAGTTGGGGACTTACAGTCTTTCTAGCTTTTATATTTTGGACAAAGTAGAACTCTTTCATTAGATGTATTCCTAGATATTTGATTATCTTTTGATGCTGCTTAAAAGGTAATATTTTGAATATTTTAGTTGGTATTTTTGCTGGTGTGCAGGAATACAAGTGATTTTTATGTATCAATATTAGCTGCTGTTGTTGGCTCAGTTGCTCAGTCATGTCCGACTCTCTGTGACCCGGTGGACTGTTGCCCACTGGGATCCTCTGTCCATTGGATTTCCTAGGTAAGAATCCTGAAGTAGATTGCCATCTTCTACTCCACATGATCTTCTGGACCCCAGGATCAAACCTGAGTCTCCTGTTGCTTCACAGCATTGCAGGCAGACTCTAGTTGATATTAGATATATTGCTAAATTCACATATTAATTTTAATAGATTATTCTTTTGATTTTCTAAGTACTCAATTACTAGTCTTCAAATTATTGCTTCCTTTCCAACAACCATACTGTTCATGGGGTTCTCAAGGCAAGAACACTGAAGTGGCTAACCATTCTGTTCTCCAATGGACCACGTTTTGTCCGAACTCTCCACCATGACCCAATCGTCTTGGGTGGCCCAACACGGCATGGCTCATTGTTTCACTGAGTTGTGGTCCAAGTGATCAGATTGGTTAGTTTTCTGTGATTGTGGTTTTCATTCTGTCTGCCCTCTGATGAAGAAGGATAAGAAGCTTATGGAAGCTTCCTGATGGGAAAGACTGACTGAGGGGGAAATTGAGTTTTGTTCTGATGGGTGGTAAACCTTTAATGCTATTTTCTGTTGATGGGCTGGGCTGTGTTCCCTCCCTGTTATTTGACCTGAGGCCAAACTATGGTGGAGGTATTGGAGATAATGGGGACTTCCTGCAAAAGGTCCCAGGCACACACTGCTGCACTCAGTGCCCCCAACCCTGCAGCAGGCCACCACTGACCCACGCCTCTGCCAGAGACTCCTGGACACTCATGGGCAAGTCTGGGTCAGTCTCTTGTGGGATCACTGCTCCTTTCTCCTGGGTCCTAGGGCACACAAGATTTGCCAACAAAGGTCCATCTAGTCAAAGCTATGGTTTTTCTAGTAGTCATGTATGGATGTGAGAGTTGGACTATAAAGAAAGCTGAGTGTCAAAGAACTGATGCTTTTGAACTGTGGTGTTGGAGGACTCTTGAGAGTCCCTTGGACTGCAAGGAGATCCAACCAGTCCATCCTAAAAGAGATCAGTCCTGGGTGTTCTTTGGAAGGACTGATGCTGAAGCTGAAACTCCAATACTTTGACCCACTGATGCAAAGAACTCACTCATTTGAAAAGACCCTTATGATGGGAAAGATTGAAGGCAGGAGGAGAAGGGGAAGACAGAGGATGAGATAGTTGGATGGCATCACCAACCCAATGGACATGAATTTGAATAAGCTCTGGGAATTGGTGATGGACAGGGAGGTCTGGCATGTTCCAGTCCATGGACTTGTGAAGAGTTGGACACAACTGAGCGACAGAACTGAACTGAACTTCCAATAACCATAAATCTTATTTCCTTTTGTAATCTTATACGACCACAAGGAGGGAATCCCAGGTGGCCCTAGGGGTAAACAATCCACCTGCCAAAGCAGAAGATGTAAGAGACACATGTTTGATCCCTGAGTTGGTAAGGTCTTCTAGAGAAGGAAATGGCAACCCAGTCCCATATTCTTACCTGGAGAATCCCAAGGATAGAGGAGCCTGGCAGACTACAGTCCATGGGGTCACAAAGAGTTGGGCATAACTGAAGCAACTTAGCATGCACACACGTGCTACAGGAAGGACGTTTACTATGATGTGAAATACAAGTGGTGATAAGGTAACATTTTCAGTCTCATAGGAAATATTTAAATAAATCATCATTAAGTATGATATTTGCTATAGAATTTCCTAGATATTCTTTATTAGATTAGAAAGCAATCTTTTATTCCTAGTGTATTAAGAGCTTTTCTGTGATAAGTGAATTTCTATACATTTTCAGATGATTGCAAGGCTTTTCTTTTTATTGAGTTAATGTGAATAACTCAATTAACACCTTAAAATGGTGTTAAGGTGTTAAGATGGCTTTGCATTTTGTGAATAAGCACTTTGTCACGATGTATTGATATTCTTTTTATACATTGCTAGATGCAATTTACTCAGTTCTTATGACATGATTTTTAATTTCAGAATCAAATTTTTTTTATATACAAAGTTTTATTTATATTTTTATTTATTTTAGGACACTGATGCTGTTATGTTTCTCTGGTAATTTAAGCATTTTATCAAAGTTTTTAAACATATTGACATATAGTTGTCAATATTATGCTCAAATGTTTTAAATCACATATGTACATATGTAAGTTAATATATCTTCTTTTATATTTCCAATACTAATAATTAAGCTATTACTTTCTTTCCATCCAACCACTCTCTCCTCTCCCTTTTTTTCTAACACCTTTCTTCTCTCTTCTTTTTTTTTAGATTAGCCTTGCCAGAGACTTATGAAATTTATTAGTATTTTTAAAATTTAATATTATGGATTTGTTAAGTTTTTTCATTGTGCATTTGTTTTCTTTACCTGTTTCTGCTCTTATCTTTATTTTTTCCTACTGTTATATTCTTTGGGTTAATTTGCTGGGTTTTCTTTCCTAAATTCTTGAGATGGCTACCTAGATCATTTTTTTTTTTAAGCCTTCTTCTTTCTTATTTTATACCTGAGGCACCTTCCTCAGCATTGTTTAGTTGCATCTTATATCTTTCTCATAATTATTTATGCTAAACATTTTCTAAATTCCATTTAGTTAGTCTCTCAGTTGTGTCCGACTCTTTGTTAGCGCATGGACTGTAGCCCACCAGGTTCCTCTGTCCATGGGATTCTCTAGGCAAGGAAACTGGAGTGGGTTGCCATTTTCTTCTCCAGCAGATCTTCCCGACCCAGGGATTGAACCTTGGTCTTCTGCATTTCAGGCAGATTCTTTACTGTCTGAGCCACCAGGGAAGCCCCCCATTTAATTGCCTCCATTTAGTTGCTTCTTCCAATCCAAAGATGGCTAGATGTGTATTTCTTAGGGTTCAAACTTTTGAAGATATCTTTTAATTGATTTCTTAATTTTTCTGTGGCAGGAGAACATGCATGCATGCTAAATCATTTCAGTCATGTCCGACTCTGCAACCCCACGTACTGTAGCCTGCCAGGCTCCTTTGTCCATGGGATTATCCAGGCATGTATACTGGAGAGGGTTGTTATTTCCTTCTCCAGGGGACCTTCCCAACCCTAAGATCCAACCAGCATCTCTTACATCTCCTGCAATGGCAGGCGTGTTCTTTACCACTAGCACCACCTGGGAAGCCCCAAACTTGGAATTACTATAACATTCTATTGAGATTTATTTTAGCATTATTGGATGATCTTGGTAAATATTACTTGTGAACTTGAAAATAACTGTATTTCACACTATACAATTTCAGTTGGTTTACAAATGTGATTTCACATTTATGAATGGAGATGTTCAAATTTTAAATACCATTTCTTGATTTTCTTTTTCTACTTGAACTCCCAGTTACAGAGAGAGGTATGGTAAAATCTCCCAGTATAACACAAATTGGTCTATTGTTCCTTTTAGTTCTGTCAAATTTTATATATTTGCAGATTTGTAAATTTTAACATATGGTGAGGCTTTTTCATAGTGTGCATAATAATTAAGATGAGTAATGTCAGTAGTGAGAGTTAATTATTGTCTTCAGCAATATGGAACTATTGGTAACCGGTATAAAATTAATTTTGCTGGAGTGATGAGAACTAAAGGCTAATTAAAGTGCAATTAAGAGAGGATGAAAGGAGACTTGACAAGACCAACTGCACTGCAGCAGTGATTAGGCTGAGGGGGGCAAAGAGAGGTGCTCGGAAGTGGTCCTCGGCTTCCTCCCCTGGAGGCACAGAGGGCAGGGGTCTTGGCGAATGGCTTTCCTGCTGGTCACTTGTGGAGTGAGTAAACCAGAGGGTCTGAGAGAGGGGCTGGCTCCCACCCCTGAGTCCCCAGGGACCCTGCTGCTTGCCTAGGCCGTGGGTGCAAGTGTGAGATTCTCGTACTGCCTCCATCCTGTCACCACCTGGGAGCTTGGATTCAGGATTTGTTCCTAGTCTTCAAGACTTTGATAACAAACTAACAGAAGCTGATGCTTATCTACAAGTATTGTTAGTTGAAGCTTTCTGATGACAAACTTCAAAACTGCAGAGATGATGAACAGAGAAAGAAAATTGAAACCCTCAAAGAGACAGCACATAGCAGGGCAGGATCAATTAAACACTGCATTGTGTTGCTGCAGATCACTAAAAGTACTATTAACCCTGTGGATGCACTATATCAACCTAGTCCTTTGGAACCTGTGGTCAGCACAGTGCCTTCCCAGCCTGTCTTACGTCCAGAACCTACTCAGTTGTGTGATTCAGAGCAGCATCCATCTTCTCTACCAGTTGGACCTGTATTAGCAACCTTGGGACATCATCAGACTCCAACACCAAAGAGTAAGGGCAGTGGCCACTCACCACCTAGTAGCCGTCTGACTTCTCCAAGCCATGGCAATTTGTCTCCAAACACAGTCCTAGAATTCTCTTTACTCTAGCAGTGAAGATGAATTCTATGATGCAGATGAATTCCCTCAGAGTGGCTCATCCGCAAAGCACTTAATAGATCCCTCTGGATCTGCCTCAGTCTTGACACACAGGAGCTCAGGAAAGAGTCTAAAGCACCCAGATACCATGGAATCACTTAATTCTTCCATGTCCAGTGGAACAAGAGATGGTGACCTTTTCAATTCACATGATGATAGAAATGACCAAGGGGAGGAAGAGTCAGTGGAAAAGCACAGGAGTATTATCATGCATCTGTTGTCACAGGTTAGACTTGGAATGGATCTTATGAAGGTAGTTCTTCCAACATTTATTCTTGAAAGAAGATCTCTTTTAGAAATGTATGCAGACTTCTGCACACCTGGATCTGTTTGTGAGTATTAGTGACCAGAAGGATGCTAGAGATTGAATGTTTCAGGTTTTGAAATGGTATCTCTCAGCTTTTCACGCAGGAAGGAGAGGATCAGTTGCCAAAAAGCCATACAACCCCATTTTGGGTGAAATCTTTCAGTGTCACTGGACATTACGAAATGATACTGAAGAGAATGCGGAGCTAGTTTCAGAAGGACCAGTTCCCTGGGTTTCCAAGAATAGGTTAACATTCGTGGCTGAGCAGATTTCTCATCATCCATCCATTTTCTTCTTATTAAAACAGCTGAGTGTTTTACTAAGAAGATACAATTCAATGCTCATATCTGGACCAAATCAAAATTCCTCAGATGTCAATTGAGGTGCACAACATAGGTCAGGGCTGTGTCTCTTGTCTAGAGCATGATGAACATTACATTCTCACATTCCCCAATGTTTATGGCAGGTCTATCCTCACAGTGCCCTGGGTAGAACTAGGTGGAGAATGCTATATTAGTTGTTCCAAAACTGGCTATAGTGCAAACATCGTCTTCCACTCTAAACTTTTCTATGGAGGTAAGAAGCACAGAATTACCTCTAAGTTTTTTTCCCCAAATGACAGGAAGTCTTTCTGCTCAACAGAAGGGGAACGGAATGGTATAATGTATGCAAAATACTCAACAGGGGAAAATGAAGTTTTTATATATACCAAGAAATTGCCTATACTCACAAAGAAAGTGAGGAAACTGGAAGATCAGAAAGAGTATGAATCCCACTGCCTTTGGAAGGATGTCACTTTAGAGATGCAGTATCTGAAGCCAAGCATAGACTTGAAGAAAAGACGAAGAGCAGAAGCCTGAGAAAGGAAGGAAAAGGAAATTCAATGGGAGACAAGGTTGTTTCATGAAGATGGAGAATGCTGGGTTTTTTTGATGAACCATTACTGAAATGTCTCGGTGCTGCCAAGCATTCAGTTGGGAAACACAAAGTTTGCTCCCGGTTCCAGGGCAGGAGGCATAATTAAGCAACAATCTTCCTTTGGGAGAACCTATTCCCTCCCTTATTGCAGTGGTTCCTATCTCAGGGATACTGGACTTTCTGAGGCAGATGAACAATTAAAGCAAACAAAGCCTTCCCTTTTTCCTGTCTGTGGCAGTTAAAATGTTGATTTTGGTCTTGAGAAAAACTTCCGGTATTGAAAACAAGATGTCTGCTCCTTTTCAAATCCCATGGTATAAATCCCAGTCTTAAACTCTGCATTCCAGCACTGCTATTGAGATATACAATATCTGTTTGCTAGTTCAAATAATCTTGGGTTATATATATATATATATATATATATATAAATATAGCTGATGCTGGAATTTTCATAAATACTCCATTTACTGTAAATATCAGTTCCTCTGAGTTGTTTTAGAAAATTTAGCATAATGTATTAAAATCACCTGTTAGGAAATTTCATGGTCTCACCTACAATAACTTTTATTTTGAAATTGAACTATTATTTTATTAAATTGTATCTAACTCTGGACTACAGTTTAATTATACTCAATGTTTCTTAAGGCTTCACAAAGTAATTTTTCCAACCTTAAAAAAAAGAGAGAGGAAGAAAGGAAACACATGGATACAGAGTTATAACAATTATATTCAAAGATTTGTTCATTCAATAAGGGCATAAAAATGTGATGGTGGCCAGAGAAGAAATGAAATTAAGGGACATTGTGTGTGTGTGTGTGTGTGTGTGTGTGTGTGTGTACTTAGGAAGTTCTTAAAGCATGTTTTTATGCAGGTGAGAATTTTATGTACAGGGATGTTTGAGGACTAATTTCGAAAGCAGGTTCCTGAGAGAATCTGGAACCCAGTTCAATGATGAAGAGCTGATGCTTTAGGGGGAAGAAGAGAAAATGGACACACGTATGAATAGATCAGTCAGTTTTGTGTTGGAAACACGTGGAAAGTTTCTCCTCACTGTTTCTGTTTTCTCTGTGAAATAAGAATGGTCATCATCTGAGAATGAAGGGGGAAGAGGGGTCTTGGGGATTGCAATTAGAAGAGCATGTGGAGTAGTTTTATGACCTAGTGAGAGAATAAAGAACTATGAAAATATAGTAGGATGGTAAGACATCAGTGAATGCCTTTTTGAAGATGGTAGTTAGAAGTGGGATTGGCTTTATGTCCCACAAATAGAAAACCCTGAACAGCAAAGGTTGTATATTCTAAATTAGCAGTGGGTCACAAGATTCTTTTCTCTTTTCTAGATGAAATTCTGCTATTTGTCTGGACGCTTGTCTGGGGTCATCTACTGCATGTCTCTCAACTTAGTGCCGGTTGCTAGACCTTCATTTTTGTGTCTATTGTAGATTTCCTGAAGATTTTGGAAACCAATTAATGCTCAATCCTAATTCTGAGTGTTGTAAGGTGTTGGTTCTTTGTTGTTGTTGTTGTTTCGGTAGGCAGTCGGGAAGGACTGAGCAGGTGATTTTAACAGATGGCATTTTCAAACCAAAAGAAGTGAGAAGACTGACTTATTAGCTACCTGCTAACACAGTCCTTTGTTGTTTAGTCGCTAAGTCATGTCTGACTCTGCAGCCCCATAGACTGTAGCTCTCCAGGCTTCTCTACGCATGGGATTTCCCAGGCAAAATAGTGGAGTAGATTGCCATTTCCTTCTCCAGGGGATCTTACCAACCCAGGGATCCAATCCCCATCTCCTGCATTGGCAGGTGGATTCTTTACCACTCAGCCAGTAGGGAAGTCCTGGCACATTCCTAAGTTATACAAATGCATTTGTATCTTACAGAAATCTCACACACAGACCATCATTTTCTGTTTTGTAACTTCTTGCATCCTTTTCAGTGAATCCTTAAATACCAGTGGGATTGTGGCTCTTCCAAAGCTGCTGTCCATGGACTCAGTTAGGACTTTTCTGCATCCCAGGGTCATCTAAAAGTCAGTACTCCTTCATGATCAGATAGGTTTATTTTTGTGCTAACTTAAAGTGTCTGAAAACTAATTTATGTGATAGATTAAAATGACAAAAAAAAAATCACCCTAGGCACAGTCATTTCACTTAGTGCAACAGATTTCCGAAATAAAACAGCTTTTATTTCACCATACTATCCTCAGGAGAATCAGATACTGCTTGCCTGTTAAGTCCTTCACACATCATTAGTTCACAAGCAAGAGGGTGATAAATCTCACAACAGAACTAGTTCAGTGCACACAGGAAGAAAAAGAAAAAAGCAGAGCTGAGATGATAACTGATTTGAGCACAGAGAGTAGGCACTGTTAAAAATACTATGTTTTTATACATATTTTGGTTAGTAAAGAAAAATGTAATTCATGTGAAAGCTGAAGGATATAAGCTCTACCACTTCATAACCCTCCTCCCTCTCTTCATATCAAGAAGTCCATTTTGGGGCCTTACTGTCTGCATTTCATCAAGACAAGCCTTTCTTTGTAGGTGTTTCATAAATTCAATACACATACTGAGAAGCAAGCATGGTGTTGTTTATATCCTTCATAATTACTTGTCTTGTAAAGGAGTTATCTGGGCATAGTCTTCAGTTTGGATCAAGTCAGAGACATTCTTGTGGCAGAACAAATTCTGGATGTATTCCAACGCATGAAACAATTCAGCACTCACCATTTCTGGTTAGTAGCCTGGCATACCTTGATCTGAAAAGCCTTTCCAAAGAAGAAACATTTGTTGGCCATGATGCTTAGGATAGAAGGTCTAAGACCAAAACAGATGAGAAAGTCCAGGCTGTTGATGATTTTGTGGATTTCTTTCTATAGATGATATTTTAAAGCTGTTAATAGCATTAAGAAAGTTATTATCATTGGGCTAAGCAAAGAATTCCTTCAAAATGTTATCCTTCAATTTTTTTTTAAGGGATAATATGAAGAAAACGTTACTATCAAGGAAACTAGTTGCAGATTATTCCTCTCATATAACATTTTAAAGCCAAAACCAAAATTCAACATAGAAATAAAAAAATCTTAGAACAACATGAAAACTTTTCCATTTTCCATTCAGGTAACCACTAGCTAAATGGGGAAAATGTTAATTATGATGCAAACAGATACATTTTCATTTTCTTGTAGCTGATTTCTTACATAATGTTTGTTCACTAAAACAAAATCAAGACTTATATCATGAATAGTTCAAGGTACTAGAACCAGCCTAATGAGAGAGAGTACAAGATAAATTTAAAAATTCAATGTGGAAAGTTGGTTAAAGTAATATGAGTTCACAAAAAACATTATTTTTGAGTTTATACTTATATCACTAACTACAGTTTTTTCCACCTCAATTCTGCAAATCATTTTATTCCAGCTGTGTTACACCAGCCATGGGCATCAATACAATCATTGATGATAATAATAGACTAAAATTAATCCCACCAGGAAAAATGCAAACTAAGTAGGCTGAGAAAAATTTACCTTTTGTCTATATTATCCTTAGTGTGACACATAGCAAACTGCAAAGTAAATGACTTTAGCAGATCTACCATCTCTGCATGGTCCTGAGATTAGAGGACCATCTGAATGATTTAAAGGAAGTCTTCAAAATTAACCTTCAGATATTATGACATGAACAGCCTGGAAAGTTTCCAAGAGTATTTCATTGTATTACCATGAGTTTAATTGAGACACTGTTGTTCCATATTCAGTTCCATCTGGGAAGTATAAGAAAGAAGCATCTCTAATGGTATGTATCTTAGCAATTTGTTTCTGTAAAATATGTTGCACTCTATTAGTAATTGTACAGAGCCGAGATCCTGCTATTCAGATAAAATGTAAAGCAGCTATTGACTGGCAACAGCATCTAAACAATGGAGCAGCCATATACTCTGTTTTTATTCGGTTTGTTCCCTCACTGTTTATTCATCAGTGATTCAGCAGACATTGACTGATAATCTTTTCTGTTAGAAGCACAACTGTAGGCACTCAAGGAAGCCATGGATCAATTCAAAATAGTTAACATTAGAATAAATTTACAAACAGGACTTGATAACTAAATATAATAACACATATTTCCTCTTTATTTAGTATCATTTCCCGTCATATGTTTTTAAATTCTCTTGTATATTTAAAAATACAGTGCTCTATACAAATTCTACTCCTTATTAAATGGTTAAACTCATACACAATGTCACCTTTCATCAATCTGTTCAGTCTGTTTCTCACTTTTTCAGGGTGTGAAAGCACAAACACATTTTATAAGCTTCCAGAGAATTCAAATCGAAACACTGCCTGAAACCATAACAAAAATGCAATAAAAAGAAAGAAAAAGACTTGTTTGTTTTATGTCCCATCCCCCAATCTTCAGCTTTTTTTTTTTTTTTTTTCCATTTTAGATGTGTTGCCTTTGTAATTGGACTTATTCCCTCTAGACTCCAGGCATTTCTGGCTAGTCTAGCATGATGTTTTGTTATTTTACTTTGGTAAAGAGATAGCAATCACTCATGTTAGGCAGAAGAAATGAATATTTGGCAGTTGGATACTTGTTGCAGCTTTCACAGTGGCCTGGTTTTTGTTTACGCTGAGACAAAATGTTGAGTGGTCTTGCTTTTTGTTTCACTTCATCATGGTTACAGAATGACTTTGTCTGATGTTGGTGTCCTATAAAATTATTGATTTCCAAAAGGCTAACAGCAAGGCAGAACTGTAAGGACCTGGCCAATTCCAAAAAACACAATAATTAGAATCAGGATGTCAGGGGTGCTCTTCCCTTTCTTCTAACTAACTGTTCAACCACAAAGCTGTTAGACTAGAAATCAACTACAAGAAAAATAACACAGCAAAAGAAAAATGTATGCATGACAAATAATAGGCTTTTAAACACCAATAAGTTATTGAAGAAATCAAAGAGGAAATAAAAATATACCTAGAGACAAATGATAATGAAAACTTAATGATACAAAATCTACTGGGCTTCCCTGGTGGTTCAGTGGTAAACAGTCCCTTGCCAATTCAGGGTACTCAGGTTTGATTCCCAAAACCAATAGGACATAAAAGGAGTTCTAATTATAAAGTTTACAGTGATACTAGCTTATCTCAGGAAATAAGAAAAATGTCAAATAACCTAATCTTACACCTAAAGTAAGTAAACAAGAATAGCAAATAAACACAAAGCTAGTAGAAGAAAAGAAATCATGAAGATCAGAGCAGAAATAAATAGGAACTAAAAAAAGAAAAAGAAAAGATCAATGAGACTAAGACTGGGTTCTTTAAAACAACTCTGATGAACATAGATGCAAAGTCCTCAATGAAAAATTAGCAAACTAAGTTCAACAATATATTAAAAAGATCATTCAACTTGGTCTATTGGTATTTATCTAAGGGATGCAAGAATGGTTCAATATTCACAAATGAATCAACGTCATACACCATGTTAACATATTGAAGAATAAAAGCATATGGTTATCTCAGTAGGTGCAGAAAAGATGGTTGACAAAATTCAACATTTATATGACAAACCTAGACAGCATATTAAAAAGCAGAGACATTACTTTGCCCACAAAGGTCCATACAGTCAAAGCTATGATTTTTCTAGTAGTCATGTATGGATGTGAGATTTAGAACATAAAGAAGGTTGAGCACAGAAGAATTGATGTCTTTGAACTGTGGTGCTGGAGAAGACTTTTGAAGTCCCTTGGACTGCAAGGAGATCAAATCAGTCAATCCTAAAGGAAATCAATCCTGAATATTTATTGGAAAGCCTGATGCTGAAGCTGAAGTGCCAATACTTCAGCCACCTGATGTGAAGAGGTGACTCACTGGAAAAGACCCTGGTGCTGGGAAAGATTGAAGGCAGGTGGAAAAGGGGACGACAGAGGATGAGATGGTTGGATGGCATCACTGACTTGATGGGCATGAGTTTAAGCAAACTACAGGAGATGATGAAGGACAGGGAAGACTCATGTGCTGCAGGCCATGGGATTGCAAAGAGTTGGACATGACTGAGAGACTGAACAACAACAACAAAGAACTCTTAACAATGTAAGGGAACACACTTCAACATAATAAAGGCCGTATATGACAGGTCCACAGCTAACACAGTGGTACTTAACATTGAAACAATGAAAGCTTCTCCTTTAAGGTCACAAACAAAACAAGGATGCCCGCTTGCCACTTTTATTCAACATAGTATTGGAAGGTCTCAGGCAGCATTAGACAAGAGAAAAGAAATAAATTTAATACAAACTGAAGTAAAATGGTCACTCTTTGCAGATGATGTGATTTTATACATAGAAAATCCTAAAACCACCACCAGAAATTACTATAACTCATCAATGAATTAGGTAAATTTAATGCTGATACACAGAAATTAATATGTATAAGTCTGTTGCATTTCTATACACCAAGAATGAACTATCAGAAAGAGAAAATTAAGAAAGGAGTTGCATTTATAATTGCATTTATAATGAAATAGGCCTTTGACAAAAGAAGCAAGAATATACAATGGGGAGAAAGTCTTTTCAATAAATGGTGTTGGGAATACTGGGAAGCTACATAGAAAATAATCATACTGGGCTGCTTTCTCATACTATATACAAAGAAACTCAAAATGCATTAAACACTTAAATGAAAATCCTGAAATCATAAAACACATAGAAGAAATCATAGGCAGCATTCTCTTTGCTATCCTTGGCAATATTTTTTGAATATGTTTCTTTAGGCAAGGGAAACAAAAGCAAAAATAAACAAATGGGACTACAATAAAATAAAAAGCTTTTGCACAGTGAAGGAAACTATCAGTGAAATGAAAAGGTCACCCACTGAATGAGGGAAGCTTGCAAACAACATTCAAATAAGGGGCTAATATTCAAAAGATACATAGAACTTATACAACTCATCATCAAATGAAAAGAAAAAGAACCTATGAAAAAATAACAGAGGATCTGAAAAGACTTTTCTCCCAAAAAAGACACACAGATAGCCACCAGGCACATGAAAAGATGCTCAATGTCACTGACCATCAGGGAAATGCGTATGAAGACCACAATGCAATACCACCTCACATCTGTCAGAATGGCTATCATCAAAAGACAACAAATGACAAGTGTTGGCAAGAATGAGGAGAGACTCTTGTACACTGTTGTTTGGGAATGTAAATTGGTACAGACACTATGGGAAACAATATGGAGATCCGCCACACACCCCCCCCCCCCCACAATTAAAAATAGCATTACTATGTGATCCAGCAATTCCACTCCTGGATATTTATCTGAAGAGAATGAAAACAGTAATTAAAATGATAAATGCACCCCTGTGTTCACTGCTATCTTCAACCTGCTATGTTCACTCTTATGCTCACCCTGGGGCTTCCCAGTGGCTCAAATGGTAAAGAATCTTCCTGCAATACAGGAGACCCTGGTTTCATCCCTGGATCGGGAAGACTCCCTGGAGAAGGGCATGGCAACCCACTCCAGTATTCTTGCCTGGCGACTCCCAGAGGAGACTGGCAGGCTATATTCATGGGGTTGCACAGAGTCGGACCTGACTGAGTGACTAAAACTTTCACTTTTCATGTTCTCTGAAGCATTATTTACAATAGCCAAGATATGGAAACAACCTAAGTGTTCATCAGTAGATGAATGGATAAACAAGATGTGGAACATATGCATAATGCAATATTAGCTGTAAAAATGAAGGAAATCTTGCCATTCATGACCACATGCATAGACCTAGAGAGTATTATGCTAAGTGAAATAAATCAGACCAAGAAAGACAAATACTGTATGATTTCATTTATATGTGGAATCTAAAAAATGAAATGCATAAACAAGCATAACAAACAGTAACAGAACCATGAATACAGAGAACAAGCAGGTGGTTGCCAGAGCTGAGGGAGGAGAATGAGAGAAACAGGTGAGAGACTAAGAGGGACAAACTTCCAGCTGCAAAATAAACGAGTCGCAGATGCGAAATGCAGTGTGGGGAATATAGTCAATAACTATGTGATATCTTCTTAAATTTGCATTTGGAAACTAGACTCATTGTGGTGACCAGTTTGAAACATACAGAAATATCAATTAACTAGCCTGTATAGTTAAGAACTAACATAGTGTTGTAGGTAAATTATACTTCAAAAACAAAACCAACAAACAAACAAAAACCCTCATAGTAAAAGAGATCAGCTTTGCAGTTACCAAAGATGGGTGTTGGAGGGAGGGGGAATTTGATGAAGTCAGTCAAAAGTAAGAATCTTTCATTTATGAGATAAATAACTACTAGGAATGGAACATATAGCATGATTAATACATTTACACTGAAATGTGTCATATATGAAATTGTTAAGAGGGTAAATCCTGAGTTCTCATGACAAGGAAAATCTTCTTTTCTATTTCTTTAATCTTTTATCTGTATGAGATGATGGGTGTTCACTAAACTTATGTGATAATCATTTCATGATTTTATAAGTCAAATCATTACACTGTACACCTTAAACTTAAAAAGTGTTATATGTCATTTATATCTCAATGAAACTGGAAGAAGAAAATAAAGGGGGGAAAGGAATTAATTCTAATTAATAAAGAGCTAGTGTAACCATTCCCAAAGTCCTATCCAATCGTCACATAGGAAATGGCAGTCAGTTTAGTTTCATGTCAGGTGTTGCTATTTTCTGGGTTTGCGTTGACTCTGGACTCCTTATTGGTTCTAGAGGGACTCACTGCTTTCTAGATGTACAGCCACAAAAGTAGTAGTAGTCAAGGTGTCCGGGGAATAGGTCTCATCCCTGGTGTCTCAGATGGTAAAGAACCCACCTGCAATGTGGGAAACCCAGGTCCGATCTCTGGATTGGGAAGATCCTCTGGAGAAGGGAATGGCAACCCACTCCAGTATTCCTGCCTGGAGAAGTCTATGGACAGAGGAGCCTAGCAGGCTACACAGTCCATGGGGTCGCAAAGAGCTGGACACAACTGAGAGAAATTAACACTTTCACTATAAACTAAAATATTTTTGTGGGATGATTTTTCTTTTCGGTAGGTAGGTAGTTTCAATTGTTGTTTCAGTTCTTCATCTAAAGTTAAGACCATTGCTGGCACTATTTTTAGAGTTTGTTTTTGCATTTTCTCATTTGTGTTCTGCACTTCTGAAAAGATGTTTGCATTGTCATCCTCAATAGAGAAAAGCTTTTTATGTTCTAGTTTCCTTTCTGCATGCACCCACTCTGGCCTATGCTGAGATCTCACAAAGGTAAGGTGCTGCCAGAGTACCCTCCCGCCAGACCTGTCCAACAGGACTGCTGATGAGGTAAGATAGTGTCCCGGACACCCTCACACCAAGCTGATGATGTCACAAGATTGCTGTCCTCATCACACACTCTTCATACTCCGTCACCCCTCTTGGCTTTACTAGCAAGAACTGCCAACCCATGTGTCAACTTGTAAGGCTTCCTGCTAAGTGGCTTCACACCCTGCTGGCTTTTTCTCACCTAACTTCCCAAAGATATGTCTAGTTCTTTCCATACACTGAGAAAGACCAAGAATCTGACATTTTCTTTCTGAGAAAAGAAAGTCTTTCTGGGCGTGCATGGAAAGTTGTCTTGAGGACACAAGTGACCCTTTGCCACTATTTATACTTCCATCCCTTCAAAAATTATCTAGTTTGCACACACAGGTGCTGTATTGACTTGACAAGCTGCCACTTTCCTAGCAGATGATCCCTTCTAACAATCTTTGGTTTCTTGAACACTTCCTCGGCCCCAATCCATGTAAGTTTCTGCATAAATGTGCTGCCCAGCCTGAGTGCTAGCAGCTGAATTGGGGTATATTACATTCCAATTAAATGAAAAGGGTATTTAGATATTTTGTAGAACATTAAAGCAAATACACAGAGAAGTCCCACAACTCACTTGGCAATAATTAACTATTATGTATGATTTCTAATTAAGTGTGTGATTTCCAAATCATATGTGATTTCTAACGCTACGCTAATGTGTCTTCCTGAAGCCAGGCAGACCATGTGCTTCATTTAAGAAATCTCAAAAGTTCTTGTTTCTTTCTATACTTCATAAGTATATAAATAGAAATTATGTGAAACAATTCTAAAGATCCCATTTATAGTTTCCACAATGTTTCACGGTGCTTGTACTGTAACTAGCTATTTCAGTAAACACAGTTCCTTTTTTCTCTTTCCTGCCTGGTGTGTGTTATGCAGCAGTGTATATTTTTTATGATTCAAATGAAATTGATTTGCGGTTGGGAAAATAGCCTCTCTAGAGATCAGTCGATGCTATATCTGCAGAGAGAAAAGTATACAAGAAAACTATATATGCTATTTATATTTCCTATACCTATCTTTTAGCACCATACTCCTGGGCTATTTTCTTGCAAAAGAGTACTAGGGACTCTGAGGATCGATCACTTAAGCATAAAACAAACAGAAAATAAAAACACCATCTAGATAAGAAACTGCTAAATTGGCTCTAAAAACTATTCAAAATCCAATATAAAATCAGAGGTATGGAAAACACAAACAGGAGGCTTATGTTTCTAAATGTTTTCTCATCTCAATTTCACATTGAAAATTGCTTCATAAAAGACATAGGTGGCAAGTCAGGAACGCAGGAAACAATTTTTTCTATCTTCTGATACCAAAGATAGTCACCTTTTTCTTATTACAAAAGATACAAATTTCCTGATTTGGGTTTTTGTTCTCCTGACTCTGTCTTATAAAAAGTGCTGAATAACAGGAAGGAAAAGGAAATTATTCATCCTGACATATGATGTTTATAATGTTCCAACTGAGCTATACATCTGTCACTGGAGTACAGTATCACAACATGGAAAAGGGCATTCAATATATTTTTCAGCCTGCATGTAATATAAACCACTGGACAGAGATTGGAAAGGAATTAACAAGCAAAGGGAAAAAAGGCTTTCACTGTCAGAAGCCAATGTCAAAAGCAAACAGCAACTATGTGAAAAAAAATCAACATTCAAATTTTAAAGTACCATTGATCTCTCACGAACATAATGTCCTGCCTGTGAACACCAGTGCAGAAAAGAATTTTGTTTTTAGCATTGGTCAGTCCTAAAGTGAAGTAGACCAAGAATATTATTTTTTAAGAATGAACCATCATTTCATTAAGTAATATTTTGTAAAACTTCAGATAAGCAAGACGTGGAATTCAAAGATTAAATGCATTTTAAGACAAAACTGAAAGCTTTAAAAAAAATTTCAAACAGGTATAATTTAAATCAGAAAAAAAAATAGTTTTGAATGTTAAGACTATTAAAAAGTGGAATTATCATAAAAGAAGCTATGAAAAAAATTTGAGTTAAGAGGAAATTAGAGGTTAAAAGAGAAATTATTCAAATCAACTACTGGCATTAATTTAATTTGTTTGACTGCTTATTAGGTATTTTTAGCTAAATGCTAATAAATATTGAAAAAATACTGATGTAACTATAAGTAGCTTATGCAACTATACAGTAGATAAACAGATAGATAGATAATATTAAGCCACTGCTTATGTTTTTAATGATCTTCTTATCTCCTCTTGCAAGTGCTATAAGATATGGAACACTTTTGATGTAAGTTTCTTGACCTACCTACATCAATCCCTGGGAAGCTGACCCCTACCTTAGAAACGATGAAACGCAAAAAGGATAAAGATGCTAGGAGACTGTCACGAGGCAGTCAATGGAGAACCAGAGAGGAAATCTAGCTCTTCAGCTTCCTTCCCTAGGATTAATGAGAGCTGCCTGGTTTTGTTATTTCCCAAGTGACCATTTTTATGTTCTGTGAGGTAGGTTACCAACATAAATGCTCCGATTTCTGTCCGTAACACTCAACTTAGAGTTGAAACCAGCTCCACCATTCATTAATTATTAGATCTTTGAAAAGTTACTTAAAACTCTGAGCTTCACTTCCCTCTTTTCAAAATTAGACTAGTAAGAGTATCTGCTTCATTTAGTAACTGTACTAACTGAGTTAATAGAGCATTGTATGCCTGGCAGAAAATAGTTGTTCTTCTAGTTGAGGTATCATATTAATAAAAGATTTGAAATTGACATATGTTCAAACCCAGTTAAAACTGCCTTAAGCCATCTATAAACATGTGGCATAGTTCACAGTACTTCCCCATTGTAGTGCTCATCATGTTTGAATGGAATCATTAATTTTAAAAGTAGTTTTTTACTCTCAGTTGCCTCATAACGTACACTTTGTAAGGGTAATGATTTATTTTTAGTGTTCATAGAAATATAGAAATAATGACCAATATAGTCACTGAACAAAACAAACAATATATGCTTGCTTAACCTTTATATTTTACAGTTGAGGAATTAAAGGTAGATAAGCTAAAGTGACTTGCCATAGATCACAGGGTTAATGACACATAAAGACACATTAGAAGCCAGAGTAATGTTAGAGCAGCAATTACCCATCACCAGGGCTAGTTTTGCAGGTGTGTAACTTGAACAATTGCACAGGACTCTGTCTCATAAGAGCCATGCACTTTGGTTAGTACTCAACTGTGCTGTTATGAAATTCTTAATAATTTAATTTTTTATTACTATTAATAATTTTTAATAAGGAGCCCCACATTTTCATTTTGCACTATGAAAATTATATGGCTTATCTTGACCATCATGCAGTCTCATAATTCAACTTTACAAATAGATTCGAAGGTCCTGGACTGAGAAAAGCCTTCCACAGATGAAGGCAGAGTTGCATACTCTGGACTCTTGTTCTACCAGGGCAGCAGGAAGAAAGATTTCCTTCCTTTCACCTCTTTTCCAGGGGCCATGAACTTTCTTTGTTTCAGAGCTGGTGGGGCCAAATGACGTGAGAGTACACTTGAGACAGTGACTTTACCAGTCCCAGCTACGACAATGAGACAGCACAATTGGTCTCATCAGACCCTTAAGGCCATTCCTGAAATGAAAAAATTTAGATAATAAATAACATCATCTTGCATATGAAATTCATAGCAAATTTTATCAATTGTTACATCCTCCTGTCTTGGAGCTTCTCTGTCCTCCAGAATGTAAATGCTCACTGGTTTCCTAGTGTATTCATCTGCAAAATGTCATCAGGCTTTATCTGTCTTAGAGAGTGCTCCATGCTCCCAGACTCCTAGAGTTACTGACAAGATAAACTCATAGAGGAACTAAAATTGGAAATGATAATAGTGACAAGCCTGGATTTGAAACAGTAGCACGGATAACAACCTGCACCAACCTCCCATTCTGCTCCAGCCCAGTGATGTTCCCAGACCATAGAGACTCCAGGCAACACTCCCCATCATGAATATCTCCCAGAGGATGGCAAGTTCTGACATTTTCACAATCTGGAGGTCATTAGTGGACTTATGATATGAATCCCTGCGTGTATGCATGCTCAGTCCCTTCAGTCATGTCCGACTCTTGGACTATAGCCTTCCAGGCTCCTCCATCCTTGGGATTTCCCAGGCAAGAATACTGGAGTGGGTTGCCATTTCCTCCTCCAGGGGATCTTCTCAACCCAGGGATCGAACCCACATCTTGCTTCTGTATTGGCAGGTGAATTCTTTAGCACTGAGTCACCTGGGAAGTCCCATGAATCCCTAGTAAACTGCAAATTATCAGGACAAAAGAGTAAGTGAAGTCATACTTGTACTGTACTGTATTAAGTGTTTTAGTGGGTTTTTTTTTTTTTGGAGTATAGGTTTTATAGTCACTGATTGCAAAGCTAGAGAAGAGGAGTTGGGGAAGGACAGGAGGAAGAATTGGACCCTCAACGCTTCTGCAGCAACTCACTTGCCATTTTTCAGTAGATCACTCTTCCTCTCCGAATGTCTAAGTCATTTATGAGTTCCTTACTTGACCCACCTCGCACCATGATTTACCCTTCTTCCCTTATTTTCAGCAGAAGACTGTGGTTCTTTTTCTTCCAAGGAAAACATACACTAACAGGTGGGCCTTTCTTCCATCAAACATACACACCTACCTGTGGCTTTACCCTCCCATTTTAATGGAGACAGTGTCTCTTCTGAATGGCCAGCGGTTTCATTTTTGGAGACTTCTTATCAGCACTTATTTCAAGCCAGCACACATTTCAAGTGTTTCCAATCTTAAAAAGTAAACCCAAAACCCATGGCTTGTATCCATGCCTCCAGGATGTATGACCACAACTCTATCCCTCATGGTCAAGTGTTTGAAATGTTTCTCTTACTGTCTTAGTCCACGTCCCCCCTCACTGGCCATGTGAGTCATTTTTACCACACACCTGGACAAGGAAATGGCAACCCACTCCAGTGTTCTTGCCTAGAGAAACCCGTGGACAGAGGAGTTTGGCGGGCTGTGTCTATGGGGTCACACAGAGTTGGACACGACTGAAGCGACTTAGCAGCAGCAGCAGCACACCCCATCCAGCTCCATCCCCATTCTTCATCAGCACTCCCACTAAGTGGGCCTCCATGTTTTCAATACAAAGGATGTTTTTCTGCTTTCATTTGACCCTATTTCTTGGGCAGAACTTGACATTGACAGATATTCCTTGAAATACTCTGGTTGTGTTTTTAACTTATCCTTACATTTTTCTGGTCAATATTTCAATCTTGTTGTTCTACCTCTTTTAGACTAATTTAAACTATTCGGAATTTTTCAGGATTCAGCTTCAAGCATCTTCTCATATCATCTTTTCTAGGTTATCTTAGTGTATCTACATATACTCCTATGATTTCATTTACTATCTTTATGCTAATAGCATATATTTCTACCACATATAATGTTTCTTTCAAATATTTATTTTCATGACAAATTGCTCTTTTATTTTCTAGGCCTGCAGGTAACCATGATTGTTGACATGCCCACTGCAAATCTCCAGACACCTGAAACTCATTGTATCTAAAACTGAACTCATGTGTTTTTTTCCCCCTAAATATTGCTGCTTCTTTTCCTTCTAGAACTCCTGAGATCAGTAAATGATGCCAATATAAATTTCATTTTTCATGCCAGAAGCATGGAAGCCATTCTTGACTCTTTGTACTTCTTTAGTCTTTGCTTCTAATCAATGACTAAATCACGATGATTCTAAATTCAAAATCTGTCTGAAAAAGATCTATTCTTTTTCGTATGCACCACTTCTACCTCAGTCTGCATCACGAGCATTTTCTCCTCACCTGCTGCGATAGTCTCTAACTGGTATCACACACACAACCTTTCCCCTCCAATCTAATTTTTGCTTAGAAGCCAGGTAGATGCTTTTCAAAGGGATCCTAATCTCTGATACATTTCAATTTAGAACTCAACTTGGTTGTGTCGTGTTACTTTTGATATTGATCTGAGACCCTAATCCAGACTATGACTCCTTGCATGATACAGATCAGTGCCTGCCTTATCTTGTGTCACATTTCAATTCTCTCTCCATCAATCACAGTGGAACCTTGAACATGACCTGTTTATCTTTTCCTCGGGGCCTTTGCCATGTTGTTTAATTTGCTTGGAAAATTCTTCCTCATCTTTATCTGGCTACATCCCACTCATCTTTGAGTATGCCACTTAAATAACACTGTCTCAGCCAAGCCCACACAATCCTCCATACTAGGCCCTTTCTTTATATTTTTATAGTATCTTGTTTTTCTTCTTGAGTACTCAAGTACTTGAGTACCAGAATTTTAATTATTAGGTATCCACCACATCCTCATCACAACTCTTAGCCAGAATGCTCCAAGAGGCAGAGATCATATCTCTCCCCTCTATTACTGTGAACCCGGCACTTAGCCTCGCATCTTACACAAAGTAGGAGCTTCCTAAATATTTGTTAACTGAATGAATGGATGAAAACTACAGCTACTAAAATCCTGCTTTGGGATTTAATAAAGCAAAACCAGGATTGCCTTCAGGCTGGACATTGAGCTCCTAGAAGTAGCAGAGGGAGTATTATATACAGCTAGGAAAAGTAAAATATCTGGTTTCATAAAATTTTGTCAGCTTATAAACAGCCCTAGATCCACATTTTATGGGTACACAGCTATGCTGAGGGAACTCTCCAAAGATGTGACTGTAATAAGTGCATATGATTCAAATATCCTCTGCAGTTTGTTTCTAGGATGAATTGGGTCATATTACTTTTATCCACATCGTGGGGTATATCCTGGGGCTTCGTAAGCTCAGAGTGTGCACATAGATTCACACGAGGCGTTAAGACTCAGTATTCTCGCCCACAGTGTGTTTAAGTCACAGTATCTATTTTATAGGGATTTTCAATTGCTTTGCTGCTACATTTCTTTTCTCTATTTTTTTTTTCTCTTTTTGAGATTAGAAACAACAGCCATGTCACTTTCAAAACATACTGGCAATAAAATAGCTTGATTTGTTAGTTTTGTTTGTTTAAAAAGCAGAAATACTCCACTGCATAAGAACAGATGTTTAAATCAGTTGTTCCTCCTTTGTGGTTCAGCATGTTACTTTGCTCCAGATCTTTCTGAGAGAGCTAACTATATATGATGTGGGGTGTTTGTAGATTTCACTATACCAAATTTTTTTCTGTGAAGGAAGATGCTAAGAAAGCAATGGAGAAATGTAGTATTTAATGGTATTGCTTCACCTCCAGAAATAGGAGTGCGCATGCTAAGTCACTTCAGTGATGTCTGACTCTCTGCAACCCCATAGGCTGTAGCCCTCCAGCCTCCTCTGTCCATGGGATTCTCCAGGCAAGAATACTGGAGTGGGTTGCCATTTCTTCTTCCAGAGGATCTTCCTGACCCAAGGATAGAACCCACATCGCCTGTGTCTTCTGCATTGCAGGCAGATTCTTCATCACAGGAGGAAGATTTGCAATGTATTTCCTGATCCTTGAAAGTGCTCTTAAATAAAAGCAAAAATAAACAAATGGGACCTAATGAAACTTAAAAGCTTTTGCACAACAAAGGAAACTATAAGCAAGGTGAAAAGACAGCCCTCAGAATGGGAGAAAATAATAGCAAATGAAGCAACAGACAAAGGATTAATCTCAAAAATAAACAACCAACTCCTGCAGCTCAATTCCAGAAAAATAAATGACCCAATCAAAAAATGGGCCAAAGGACTAAACAGACATTTCTCCAAAGAAGACATACAGATGGCTAACAAACACATGAAAAGATGCTCAACATCACTCATTATCAGAGAAATGCAAATCAAAACCACAATGAGGTACCAGTACACACCAGTCAGGATGGCTGCTATCCAAAAGTCTACAAGCAATAAATGCTGGAGAGGGTGTGGAGAAAAGGGAACCCTCTTACACTGTTGGTGGGAATGCAAACTAGTACAGCTGCTATGGAAAACAGTGTGGAGATTCCTTAAAAAACTGGAAATAGAACTGCCATATGACCCAGCAATCTCACTCCTGGGCATACACACTGAGGAAACCAGATCTGAAAGAGACACGTGCACCCCAATGTTCATCGCAGCACTGTTTATAATAGCCAGGACATGGAAGCAACCTAGATGTCCATCAGCAGATGAATGGATAAGGAAGCTGTGGTACATATACACCATGGAATATTACTCAGCCATTAAAAAAATTCATTTGAATCAGTTCTAATGAGATGGATGAAACTGGAGCCCATTATACAGAGTGAAATAAGCCTGAAAGGTAAAGACCAATACAGTATACTAATGCATATATATGGGATTTAGAAAGATGGTAACAATAACCCTATATGCAAAACAGAAAAATAGACACAGATGTATAGAACATACTTTTGGACTCTGTGGGAAAAGGCGAGGGTGGGATGTTGTGAGAGAACAGCATTGAAACATGCATATTATCAAGGGTGAAACAAATCACCAGCCCAGGTTGGATGCATGAGACAAGTGCTCAGGGCTGGTGCACTGGGAAGACCCAGAGGAATGGGATGGGGAGGGAGGTGGGAGGGGGGATCAGGATGGGGAACACATGTAAATCCATGGCTGATTCATGTCAATGTATGGCAAAAACCACTACAATATTGTAAAGTAATTAGCCTCCAACTAATAAAAATAAATGAAAAAAAAAGAAAAGTAAAAAAATAGAGGAAATTGTTTTTTTTTTAATTAAAAAAGAAAGTGCTCCATGTTAGTAAATTAAATTCATGAGAATATAGGTCTAGACTATGTGTGCCTATTAGCTTATATAGCAAAACATTTTTTTCTCCTAGGAATCAGCTAGTAGGTAATGTTTGACAGACACCAACTTTCAGATTCTTATCATTAAGCAGTAGCATAGCATTATTAACTTGTTTTTTTCTTTCCTCCCATATATTTGTTTGTTTCTCCTTCTATTTAATAGGATGCTGGCTGTCTATGGTCACTTCTTTCTCAATTATACTAATAAGAGCACTGGCAAGAATATACTTACTTGTTTGCATCAGTGCTGCTTATATTCGTAAAAATACTTTTAAAAAAGTATCAGTGTTGACATTGATGCATAAGGGTAATAGCCCTCTCTGACTTTTTCTCATTTCTAGGAAGAATTCAGAAGCTACACATGGTCTCAACTAAAGTTAAAGCTTTCTCTACTTTGTCCAAGGAAGACTGAGAAATCTTAAGATAATTTCCAACAGCACGGAGACCATGTAGAGTTTAACTATGTATAGTATTGCGTTTTTCTTTGGCCTCATAGACAGCAAAAAAAAAAAAAATAGACTAAAGGATTCAGAAGGTCATTTGTAGAGGGACACAGAAAAAAATTGTATGTGCTGGCTGAACTGATATATGTATGTGCTGGCTGAACCTTATATCAAAAATTTTGTTAGCATAAATTGGATATCATTTTCATCCATTCCATTGACAAATTTTAGGACAAATGGCAAGGAAAACACTTAGATAAAATGCAGAGATTCTGGAAAGATCCTGAGAATGCATTGTGCTTTCTTTTCACAAGAATACTTTTGGCTCACCTGTCCACATGGCTGTGAGAAGCAGTAGATTCCCGGGTATAAGAAAGGTCTTTACTCTGCAAATTGAAGAATCTTTAGAAAGACACCTGTGAAATCAACCTGTGAAGGGCTTCCTTTCAGGAGCTTGATGAGACCCTGGTAAGAGATCCTTTAAGAAAAGATTATGGAAGATATTGGCAAAGACTTGACTTCCAAAACTTTGTGGATCCTTGGGGATTTAGACGGGGCAAAATTGAATGTGTGTGTTTGCATGCACTCACACACATGTTTGGACTGGCTGGCCTCCTTAGCCTTCAAAACAGAAGGCAGACCAAGAACCTTAAAGAATAGGAAGAGGTTGTCTGTGTGACTTTGAAACTGTGGCTAAAATATCATCTGTTTTAGCCTTTGACTTTTTTAAGGAGGACATCAGATATGTGACAAATCAGACAATAGCAATAAGGAGCAAATTAAATCTTAAAAAATATGAAATAGGTGATTGGGATTGACATATACATGTGCTTAGTCACTCATGCCCAACTCTTTACGACCTCATGGAGTGTAGCCCACCAGGCTCCTCTGTCCATGGGGATTCTCCAGGCAAGAATGCTGGCATGGGTACCCATGTCCTCCTCCAGGGGAATCTTCCTGACCCGTGAATCAAACCGGGGTCTCCCACATGGAAGGTGGATTCTTTACCATTTGAACCACCAGGGAAGCCCAAGAATACTGAAATGGATAGCCTGTCCTTTCTCCAGGGGATCTTCCTGACCCAGGAATCGAACCAAGGTCTCCTACATTGCAGAAGGATTCTTTACCAGCTGAGCTACCTGGGAAACTCAGCACATACATACTACTGTATATAATATAGAAAACTAATAAGAACCTATTGTATAGCACATAGAACTCTGAGTCAATGTTCTGTAATGGCCTATATGGGGAAAAAAGCTTTAAAAAAGAGGGAATATATGTATAACTGATTCACTTTGCTGTATATCTGAAACTAACACAAAATTAACTAAATCAACTGTACTCCAATAAAAACTTTAAAAAAAGAGAGAGAGAGAGAAGGCAGAGCTGAAAAGATGAACTGATACCTTGGAGGCTGAGAAAGTACAAGACAATCACGTCACAGGTAGGATTTTTCCTGCTGCCTGCCTCTTGGCATACCTTTAGCCTAGAGAAGTAGATGGTCATTCAGCTTCCATTCCTTCAGAGAGTTTCTCCACTGAGTGCACTTCAACAACTGAGTTGATTCCTAAAGAGATCACAAGAAAAAATGATCACTATCTGAGGGATCTCTAGACATCCAGCAAAGGAAAATGAAGTAGATTTGAGCCTCTGGGGGAGATAGATGAAGGTTCAGACAACAGGACTATCTGATAATAACATAGTAACGAACAGCTATGAAGATTCAAGTTAAGCACAAACCAGGACTTCTCCAAATATAAACTAAATGTATGAAATAGAGAATTCAGTAGATGAGTTAACGATATGGGATGATTGTTGTTAAAACCGGGATTAGTAGCCTAGAAGATTGAGTGCAAGAGTATTATCTTAAAGTACAGACCAAAAATGTGAAAAAAGAGCAAATTTGAAAAGATGTGAGATCTGGAGAACAGATTTCGGAGATGTAATACCCAAATCACAACAATTTCAGAAGGAGAAAAGGAAACTGATGGGAGATATACAATAACTATATTAGTGACTGAAGAATGTTTCTTTGGGATGATGATTGCTTTCTACAGAATGAATGGGAAATTACATTAAGCTTCTGGAAACTGTAATGAAAAGTCATAAGCTAGATTCTTGAACTCAAGACAAAGGGGGGAAAAAAAGACAAAGGGAAAAGTAGGATGGTTCAATTAATTTTGTTTGTTATCTACATAGTAACTTGGTAAGGAATAGGATGGCAAAAGATTTTTGCGAACTGTGACATTTAAATATTCATTTATACAACAGTCAATCCTAAAGGAAATCAACACTGAATATTCATTGGAAAGAATGATGCTGAAGCTGAAGCTCCAAAACTTTGGCGACCTGATACGAAACGCTCACTTATTAGAAAAGACCTTAATGCTGGGAAAGATTAAGGGCAGGAGGAGACTGGGGTGATAGCGGATGAGATGGTTGGATGGCAACATCGATTCAATGGACATGAGTTTGAACAAACTCTGGGAGATAGTGAAGGACAGGGAAGCCTGGCATGCTGCAGTCCATGGGGTTACAAAGAGTCCTGAGTGACTGAACAACAAAAACAACTTTTTGAAATATTTCTCTTTATACATTGTTATTCTAATACACTAAACAGTTTAATGAAAGGAAATAAAATGTCTCCAAAAAGTTAAACTTATACAATTTCCATTCTCATTTAGAAATTAAATCATCATCTCAAAGGAGCATTGTGCATAGTGTTTATATGGGTTATTTCATCCACTGTGACTTTAAAGAGAAAAGAGAACCTGAAATTATAAAAGAGATGGTTTTAAAAGTATAGCAATGATGAGAATTATAAGACCACTGATGCTATAAAGTATTCATCATTCTTTCTCTCATAGGGCTATTTTCAAAATAGCAGGACATCAAGTACTTTTTATTAGAATTCCAATGATGTGAGAAATAAATGTTTGGCACAAAATGATAATATTTTCAAACATATTATAGTCAGCAAAGATATCAGTGTAGAATTAATGCTGTGGAAAAATAAGCCATAACACTTAAAGCAAGCAGTTGCTTCTAACACTGCTTCTGTTTTCCGTGAAGTGTAACACTGGTCATCACAATAGAAATGCAGGTTCCCATTCTTCCCCTCTTCACCTGCAGGGATTTGTGAAACCTAATTTATTTCCCTGAACATTCCTCTCCTTTTGTAAAACAAGAAGAATAATGGTTTCTATATAAGGATTATTAGGGGCAGTGCTTATCTATATAAAGCACTTAATATAAAACCTGGAGCAGAGCAAGTGATGAAAAATATGAATGGTGTTCGTGACTAATGACATCACTTGTTTACTCACATGGAGATGTGACAAGACCAAGGAACTTAGAAACAGACACAACTAGGTTGAAATTCTACTCTGCCTCTTGTTATTTGTGTGGCCTTATAAAAATTAATTCACTTTTCAGAGTCTCTTTTCTTATCAGTAAATGACAGGCCAATGAGTCTCTCTCATTAATGGATGAGGATTAAGTGAAATGAAGAGCGGAGACCACCCAATTGCAATCAGAAAAATAGAAGAAACTAATATAGGCTTCCTTTTTTTTTTCATTCTTATTCTCCCCAGAAAACAGCTACTTAACAATAGATACACTGACAGATTATGAAATTTACAAAGAAAAACATTGATGTTGGTGACATTCTTATATAGGACATAAGCTATGACAAACTTAGACAGCATATTAAAAAGCAGAGACATTACTTTGCCAACAAAAGTCTGTCTAGTCAAAGCTATGGTTTTTCCAGTAGTCATATGAACATGAAAGTTGGCTATGAAGAAGGCTGAGCACCAAAGAACTGATGTTTTAGAACTGTGGTGTTGGAGAGGACTCTTGAGAATCACTTGGACTGCAAAGAGGTCAAATCAGTCAGTCCTAAAGAAAATCAATCCTGAATGTTCATTGGAAGGACTGATGCTGAAGCTGAAGCTCCAATAATTTGACCACCTGATGCAAAGAGCTAACTCATTGGAAAGGACCCTTATGCTGGAAAGATTGAAGGCAGGAGGAGAAGCGGATGGCAGAGGATGAGATGGTTGAATGGCATCACCAACTCAATGGACATGAGTTTGAGCAAGTTCCAGGCAGATGGTGAAGGACAGGGAAGCCTGATGGGCTGCAGTCCATGGGGTCACCAAGAGTTGGACTCAACTGGGCAACTGAACAAAAACTATATATATATATGAAATATATATTCATATAAATATTTGAAATATATGCAATAAATATATTCACATATGTATGAAAAATGGTAAGAAAATAACTATCAATGATGAGCACAAAATTCTGAAAGAAAATTTGAAATAATTGAAATAATTAACACAACGGCTCAAAGTGGGATTATGCTTGTACTGCCAACAACATTGTTTTCATGCTAAGAAATAAACTTGTCAAAATTGAACTAAATGAAAAGTGTCAAGAAACCTTTAAAGTGCTTTTAATTAAAACTATATCAGAATTGAAAAGCTTCCTCAGGGTGTTCTATGCCTCCTATTTCTACTAGAATTTGAATAAACAAGATTTTTTTTTGTGAGGCAGGATGACATAGTGGTGGGGAGTACCGTCTCTGAACTAAGACCATCTGGGTTCAAATCTCAGCACTTTGGGCAACTTCTCAGTACAGGGCTAACTCTAGGACTTTGGGCATTTTCTCAAATGTTCTGCACCTGTTTCCTCATCTGTTAAGTTCAGCTACTAGTAGTAGATTCTTCACAGAAGACCAGGAGATGAGTATATCTGATATACCTAGAACCATCTTTAGAACATTTCATTTTATAACTGTTGATTATTTGGGTACTAGTACTATTTTTACTGCTGGTCTTCCCAGGTGGTTCAGTGGTAAAGAATCTGCCTGCCAATTCAGGAGGTGCAAGTTCAATCCCTGGATTGGGAAGAGACATTAGAGAAGGAAATGGCCACCCACGCCAGTATTCTTGCCTGGAAAATATCATGGACAGAGGAGCCTGTCAGACTACAGTCCAAGGGGGTCTCAAAAAGTCAGATATGACTGAGCACATATGCACTATTTTTGCTACTATCAGCCAAAAAATATTTATTAAATGTTCATGTTTATATGACTCTAAACACACTAATTTATTATCAGAGACCTGTATTTCATTCTGGGTCTGTCACTTACTGGGTATGTGATCTTGGACATTTTACTTTGTCCATCCTTGAATCAGTTCAGTTCAGTTCATTAGCGCAGTCATGTCTAACTCTGCGACCCCATCAACTGCAGCATGCCAGGCTTCCCTATCCATCACCAACTCCAAGAGCTTGCTCAAACTCATGTCAGTTGAGTCTGTGATGCCATCCAACCATCTCATCCTCTGTCGTCACGTTATTGAATGATGATATTTAAGCCCTCGACTAGAAAAATGGGACTAATTACTTGTCTTGAAAATCAGATGCAGTTTTACAAAAACATAAATACTGAGCTTGAAATGTGATGTGCATCTAAAAATAGTAGTGATGATATGCATAAAACAGATAAGCAACAAGGATTTATCACAGGGAACTATGTACAATCCGTTCAGTTCAGTCACTCATTCGTGTCTGACTCTTTGCAACCCCATGGATTGCAGTACACCAGGCTCCCCTGTCCATCACCAAAGCCCAGAGCTTGCTCAAACTCATGCCCATTGAGTTGGTGATACCGTTGAACCATCTCATCCTCTGTCATCCCCCTTTCCTCCTGCCGTCAATCTTTCCCAGCATCAGGGTCTTTTCAAATGAGTCAGTTCTTCGCATCAGAGGGCCAAAGTATTGGAATATTAGCTTCAGCATCAGTCCTTCCAATGAACACCCAGGACTGATTTCCTTTATAATGGAGTGGGTTGCCATTTCCTTCTCCAGGGGATCTTTCTGACCCTGGGATCGAACCCCAGTCTCTTGCATTACAGGTGGATGCTTTGCAGTCTGTGCCACCAGAGATGCCCAATTAACATTGCTAATAGCAATTATTTCTGAATACTTACGATGTATCAGATACTTTGCTAAGTATCCTAATATATAAACACATTAAATCCTCATAATTTTGTGAGATTTAGGTATTATTATCTCCAATTTAGGATGAGAAAATTAAGGTTCAGTAAAATTAAGTAACTTTCTCAAAGTCATATATTTAGTAAGTGGTAAAGTCTGAATTCTTACCAGATCTTTGTGACTCTCAAGCCTATTATCTTAAACATCACTGTAAATTTTGACCAATGTCCTCGAAAAATAATACATATATATTCCTTGACTTTCCAATAATTCACTGGTTTCTTAAATATTCACATCTTTATGTGTGTGGAGAGAATTAAAATCTTTTCAACCTTGAACTCCAGAACATTCCTGGTATTCTCCTTTTCAAATCTCTCCCTGAAGTTATGATTCATCCCTCCAACATCTCCCCTATGCTGAAACTTAGAGGAGAAAAGGACTCTTTTCAATTAGTTCTAGCATTCTCTGTTCTCTGCTGATAAGACAGCAATGAATAAGTACCTGTGTAGGGGCATGTGGAGTTGGCTGAATTCATACCCAATGGCATTTTACTCTGTCAAAACCTTTCCAAAACTTCTGGGGAAAAGCTTGGAGGGCAGTGGTAAGTATTAATGGAAAAATGATGGAAGGGTATTTCAGCAAAAGAGAAATATCTTGTTATTTTCTTTTTTTTAAACAATATATATGCATTTATCTATTTATTTTTTACACATGATTCTTAGCTTTTATTAAAAATCAGTTCTGAAAAATCTGGGCAGGAAAATATTCAGGGTTCTTATTTTAAGTTTTTCATTAGAGAAATTGTTGTTCAGTCGCTCAGTCATGTCCGACTGTCCGACAGCCCGCCCGGATTATTTTCTACTAATAAAGGCAAACACTGAACTTTATGGAGCTCAAAATGTCTAAAATTGATGATAGCATTCTCTTGGATATTAGGCCATTTATCGTCCAGGATCATTTAAGTAATGGTTAGACCACCTGCTCTTCCTTCTTTTCCCCACCTTTCTGAAGTCAAACTCCATCCCGAACTTGGTAGAGTAGACATAGAATGTTCTGTAAGGATTTCCTTTACATTACACAAGCCTGGTGCCAGAGGTATTTTGAAGCTCAAACTGATTGCTAGTTTTCATGCTGTTTGATCATCTCAGTACTAAGTTCACAGTGGAAGGTTGCTTGCTCACTGTCCATCTTACTATTTTTAATTTTGTTTCTGTATTGAAATGATATTAGAAATAAATACAGTGCTTATAATTGTATGTAACAAAGGAAAAAATGAATAATTTGTTTTCCCAGTTTACTTAATTCCATATTAATTAAAGTTTCAAAGCATACACCAAATATAATTATCCTAACATCTTCAGGGCCCTTATTTCCTGTTTTGCAACTCTTGGAAAGCCTTGCAATTCTTTCTACTATCTCTGGTGTATTACATTTATATTTTCCACAACATTATATTCACTAATAGGGAAGCAGATTGAACTTTCTTTCACTTGGGTAGGAATCATTTTATCCAAGGCACTTTCCTGTCTGACTTTGTAAGAAGTGCTATCAACTTGATAACTTATATTCTGTAGGCTCTTGCAACCACTTGCTAATGCACCTTCAGAGACCTTCCTAAGCAATGTCAGAGCACTCTGGAAGTCTCTCAAGTATGCTCCAAAAGAAGATCACTAAATTTTCTGCTCTGCTGCTACTTCGCAGACCTTGTTCTCCTGGCCCTTATCCATGTTTCCTGCTTAATTGTCATCTGTGGAGTACTCCTGTGGCCTCTAGGAACTGCCAGTCATCCATCAACCCACTTTTTCTTAAAGCATCATCACTTTTGTCAATCAGCTGATTCACAAATATTTATAAAACACCTACCAAATGCCCAGCCCCAATGTATATATCAAAGATGATATCAAATGTCATTTTCCTAAGGAGTCTTACATTTCAGTGAAAGGTGCTGGGGAAAGTATAATGAAAAACAACCTCTCCTTATCACCCCAGAAAAATTGCTTCACAGAAGTAGAAAATATTTTTGTTATTAAATAAGTATTTAAACAAAATGTAATGTGTGGCACAGTCAATCTACAAAAAGATACTGCAAAAGCAGAATGAAGTATCATCCTCTTATTCAGTTAAACAGATACAATCTATTACATGCATGTTCTTAGGAGAAATAAACTAGTCCTCGTGTGAGAGGGCATGACAGCACCATTTGTCATAGCTCATTTATCTTAAATTTACTGCTAATTAAAGTAGCCACTTGTTTTGCAAATGTGTTTTTAAAAAATATTTTTCTCATATCTCTATGACCTGAAGTAGTTTGCAAAGTGGAACCAGTACCCACTGAAGTTAGAGTCTTAGCATCCCAGGAACTCGGGGATGGGGTAATATTTTCCTTGATGATTACATTTCAAAGAGATGGTTCCCAGGTTCTTTTAAAAATATTTTTATGGAGTATAATTGCTTTAAAATGTTGTATTAGTTTCTGCTGTACAGTGAAGTAAATCAGCCATATGTATACATATATTCCCTTCCTCTTGGACCTCCCTCCCATCCCATCCCCTCCCCGACACCCCCCAACTCCCCAGGTCATCACAGAGGACTGAGCTGAGCTTCCTGCTTATAGCACCTTCCCACTAGCTAACTATTTTACCCATGGTAGTGTATATATCACAACCTCCCAATTCATCCCACCTTCCCCTTCCCTCCCACTCTGTCCACATACCCACTTTCTATATCTGCGTCTCTATTCCTGCCCTGGAAATAGGTTCATTTATACCATTCTTCTAGATTTCTTATATACCATTAAAGACACGATGTTTGTTTTTCTCTCTCTGACATTTTACTCTGTATGACAGGTTCTAGGTTCATCTGTGTCTCTACAAATGACCCTATTTCATTCCTTCTAGTGGCTGAGCAATATCTCATTGTGTATGTTTACCACATCTTCTTTATTCATTCATCTGTTGTTGGGCATTTATGTTGGTTCCATGTCCTGGTTATTGTAAACAGTGCTGCAATGAACACTGGGGTAGGTTCCCAGGTTCTTAAGGAAATATCCCTGATTATAAAATGAACAGAAGACCAATTTAGCTCTTTAAAATATTTACATACATTTCAAAGAGACAAAGAACTTATAATTACAAGTTTTGTAAAGTAAATGCATTAAGAAGGGGGAAAGAGGAGCCTCTTCCCTTATTTTCAACAAAGCAAACTAAGTCCCTTATTTTTCATTTATATTTGCCTTTTCAAGAGCAATAGGCCATCAAGAAATAGAAGTAATTTCAAGATTTCTGGTCATGGTAAGTAGCAGTGTCATTTATTAAAATGGTGTGTATATTTCAGGTGAGCTAGATTTTGAAGGTAAGTTAAATTATGGCATACATTTTAGGCATTCAAATAGTAGTATTGGGTGGTAAAAGGGTCTGGAGCTATGAAAAGTGTGTGTATCTGCATTTTTTGTTCCCAGTTTGCTGTGACTTGTAATATTCCCCCTGGGCATTGCTAACTCTGTTGGGCACCTATGCACTCTAGGTATCAAGGTTGTAGGATAATCTATTGCCTATGAGTGGTGAGCAAACCTATATTTTTGATGTTACTTTTCCTATTCTTCTAATCTCTGTGATGTCTCCTTTGGCCTGATTTCTCCAGTGTGTACCTCCTCTGATGCCCTCTTCTGTAATCAGCTGTAGAACTTCCCTTGCTTTTGAGGTTTCCTGGGATTAGATTGGGGGTACCTGGCTAATCCTAGCTCTTCTCCTTATTTTAAGAAACTTAATGTGTTAATTTTAATTCCAACAACAAAATTCCTTCAAAAGGACTAGATTCATGTTTGATGAAACAACTAGAGGATAAAAATCTCACAAAGAAATTTTTAAAATCTTGTCTACCCAGTTCCTCAGTCTTAAAAGTGTCCTTTTGTGGAGCTAACCCATCAAGTCTTTAGGGCTACACAGATGTGTCTTCATCTCAGCAGCTGACAGCTCAGTGCCCAAGTTAGGACAACAGCTATAATCACATAATATTCATTCCGTTATTCATATATTTAATAAGTACATTTTGAGCTCTTTTCATGTTTTGAGTACTGGGGATACAGCAGAAAAATAAGATAACAGACTTTTGTTCTCTTATAGTTTACATGCTAAGGATAGATGGTAGCAGATGTCATTTTTGATATCTTAATGAGACCAGTAGCTGAAAAATAGAGAAACTTTGACTAAGCATCAGATGTTCCAGCTTGCTTTTAAAACACTAGTCTGAACATGATCGAATCAATGTGTTGGTCACTTGCCTAGTGCCTCTCTTTGCCATAATCAGAACAGAAATAGCAGAAATAACCTCTTTCCACATCCTTTTTTTCTTAAACATAGCTCTATGTAGAGTTCATCTATCTGCAGAATAATTTGGGGTAGAAAATGCCACATATTCCAAGGGAATTGACACTTCAGCTATTCAACAGGCACCTAGGAGACATACTTTGCAAACAGCAACAATCTCTAAGATTCTCAAAGACACAGATAAGTGGATTCATAATGGAATTGATGGTCTGTGGGTCATATGGAGCATACAAAGAAATCTAAATGAATCAACCTTTTGAAAGGGCAAATGGTGGCTTGAGGAGAAGTAGGTGATGAAACAAATTTTCTTCTGACCTGCTCTGTTGTTGGTTCTCTGGTTTGAGCCTGGAATTGGGTCACCTTTCCCGAAGTGGCTTTTCTTAGTTCATCTCAAATCCCATCTGAGCCCTTGGTTATGATTCTTTTGTATCTATGCAGTACCACATGCACATCACAAGACTGATATGTCATATCAATGACAAAAGTACAAGTGAATTGTGTGTGTGTTTGTGTATGGACTCAGTAATGTCCGACCCTTTGTGACCCCATGGACTGTGGCCTGCCAGGATCCTCTGTCTATGGGATTTTTCAAGCAAGAATACTGGAAATGGATTGCCATTTACTCTTCCAGGGGATCTTCCCTACCCAGGGATTTGCATTGTAGGTGGATACTTTACCACTGAGCCATGGGGAAGACATTCTATCTCAAACATCAAACTGATTAAAACAAAGCAATGCTGCCATGCTGCTCACAACCCAAGTAAGTTAATATGCCTACATCATCGATTTCATGTTAAGGGTTACATTCTGTTGGGTTCCTTGATATCACCCACTCTGCAAATAGGAGGTTTAAAGAGACAAGGCTAATAAACCTTGATAATAGATTGATTAATCAAATTTAAACAGGTTGAGTTGTTTGTTTTTGTTTCAGTGCGGTAAACATTAGTCATGTTTAATTTATAGTAAAAAGGAAGAAAACATGGAAGGGAGGCACATGAAAGGCAAAATGTCTTCAGGCTTTTGGAGGCATTTTGCTTTAATAATGAATGGCTGTGATGGCTCTGCTTACTGAAAGGGAAAGGGTTTGGTAGATTTCTGTAGTTTTGTCAGTTCCAACTGTGCAATGGTCTTTTGAAATGATGAGTTGTTGAAAATATGGTATTTAGAAATCCCAGAGAACTTTCCTGCTCCCCCAGTCTGTCAAAAATCTTCTTGAAATGAAGGTAAGTACCAAATTCTGATAAAAACAACTATCAGCTCATGGGAGCAAATTTTATTCAGTCTTGACTAAGTCCCAAACACTCCTTGACATTATCTTAAAGTTCCATATCATTCTACGAAAGTAGGAAAATCTCCACTGAAAGGCAGATTTAGTGATGACGGGACCGCACTTGGATGACCATACTAATCCTGTCTCTCCTTCCATGTTTCTTTAGAAGCCAGACAATCCTTCCAGATACACCAGAAACAATCCAAGTTTGATAAAAGGCAAGAGGCTTCCAAGTGTAAATAGTTAAATAATTTTAACACTTGTTGATGTTAACCATACAGTAAAAATGATTGGGATGGCTATGCTATTCTTTACCATAAACATTCAACAAATAATGTAATTATTAGTTGGAGTTCTTTCCCTGTCCCCAACTCATGATAAAATTTGTATACTATTGATTTGTAATCCAAGCTTAGGGAGAGGCTTGCATTCCCACATGAAGATAAATTTCAGTCAGGAAAAAAAAAATCCAAATACCTTGTGTACTTCTGTTCCTCACTGTTTTCTTTCTCTTCTGCCTCACTGAGCTTTTCTACTCAAGGAGTTTTACAGGTTATTAAATAGATGTAGCTCCAGAGTGGTAAGGTCACATGATTCTGTAATGTATGCAGACATACTGAAGGTTATGCCCTGGAGATTTTACCAAGACAAAATTATAATGAGCTTGTTATTTATTTGAGAAGAGAGAAAAAGCAAACAGAACAAGAGCAACACAGGAATATTGGGTTGTTTGGTAGGTTGTTTTTTATTTTCTTCCAATACTCTCCTCAGCCCCAGAGACAAGAACATGTCTGTTCTTGAGAAAGAGGTAAGAACTCTAAATCTTCCTCACTATATGTTTGCACTTGTGGTAAAATATCTGGACATATGTCACCCATGAAGAGTGGAGAGCAGTCATCAGACCTCCTATGGAGGAGGAGGAAGACATGTTCTTACATTCCTTTCTGTCTGCTCACCAATGGCATAAAGCCTTCATGATATGAGTCCACCAGGCTGAGAAACTTTGGAGTTGGGGTTTATCAGTTCAGTGGAAAGGGTTTCACTCCAGTACCCATGTAAGGAGCATTACACAACCTCACATACTTTGCATACAGTTCCACATCATAAGAGATAATTGTTTCAGTAATCAGATTCGTAAGGGACTAGTGTTTTTACCTTGCATTTATTGACTTGTAACTCTATAAAACTCTCACCCTTTGTTCACTAAGATAAACAAAACTGAATGTTCTCAGCAGGATAAACCCTTCTTGGGTAACCTCATGTGCATCAGTGATTAGAATCCAAGATATGGTCTGAGAATTTCTAAAGATCAAGTATTAGCAAAATGTTATGAGAGCAAGGAAGACTGTGTGATGTCCCAGAGTGAGAAGAGCACAAAAGTTTTCATGAAGGAGGTGGCAGCAGGATTGAACCTTTTCACCTAACCATAAACTTTGTTGTTGCTGTTGCAGTCCTTCAGTTGTGTCTGACTCTGCGACCCCATAGACTGCAGCCCACCCAGCCTTCCCTGTCCTTGACTATCTCCCAATGCTTGCTCAAATTCACGTCCGTTGAATCAGTGATGCCATCAAACTATCTCATCCTTTGTCATTCCCTTCTCCTCCTGCCTTCAATCTTTCCCAGTATCAGGGTTTTTTTCTAGTGAGTTGGCTCTTCGCATCAGGTGGCCAAAATATTGGAGCTTTAGCTTCAGCGTCAGTTCTTACAATGAATATCCAGGAATGATCTCCTTTAGGATTGATTGGTTGGATCTCCTTGAAGTCCAAGTGACTTTCAAGAGTTTTCTCCAACACCACAGTTCAAAAGCATCAATTCTTTGACACTTCAGCTTTCTTTATGGTCCAGTTCTCACATCCATACATGACTACTGAAGAAACCATAGCTTTGACTAGACGGACATTTGTTGGCAAAGTCAAGTCTCTGCTTTTTAATACACTGTCTAGTCTTGTCATAGCTTTTCTTCCACAGGGCAAGTATCTTTTAATTTCATGGCTGCAGTCACTATCTGCAGTGATTTTACAGCACAAGAAAATAAAGTCTCACATGTTTCCTTTGTTTCCCCATCTATTTGCCATGAAGTAATGATGCTGGATTCCATGATCTTAGTTTTTTTAATGTTGTTTTAAGCTAGCTTTTTCACTTTCCTCTTTCACTTTCATGAAGAGGCTGTTTAGTTCATCTTTACTTTCTGTCATAAGGGTGGTATCATCTGCATATCTGAGGTTATTGGTATTTCTCCCAGCAATCTTGATTTCAACTTGTGCTTCATCCAGTCCAACATTTTGCATGATGCACTCTGCATATAAGTTAACTAAGCAGGGTGACAATATATAGCCTTGACATACTCCTTTCCTAATTTGGAACCAGTCCATTGTTCCATGTCCAGTTCTATCTGTTGCTTCTTGACCTGCATACAAGTTTCTCATGAGGCAGGTAAGGTGTTCTGGTATTCGCATCTCTTTAATAATTTTCAGTTTGTTGTGATCCACACAGTCACCATAAACGTATGTGATTCAAAAGTTTAGAAAAAGGGCATTCCCAGATTGATATTATTGCTAGGAAAAGTACAGTTGTTTGAAAGCACTTTGAGTATTAGGAAATTACATGTATAATGGTGGGGTGATAGTTAATTTATGTGTCAACTTGACTAAACCACAGTATTCCAATAGTCACTCAAATACCAGTCTAAATATTGCTGTGAAGGTATATTTCAGGTGAGGTTTACATGTAAGTCAGTAAATTTTGGGTAAATTGAACTACCCTTAATAAGGGTAAGTTTCTGTGAAGAAAAGCTATGACAAACCTAGAAAGTGAAAGTGAAGTCGCTAAGTCTGACTCTTTGCTACCCCGTGGACTGTAGCCTACCAGGCTTCTCCGTCCATGGGATTCTCCAGGCAAGAATACTGGAGTGGGTTGCCAGTTCCTTCTCCAGGGGATCTTCCTGACCCAAGGATTGAACCCAGGTCTCCTGCATTGCAGGCAGACGCTTTAACCTCTGAGCCACCAGGGAAGCCAGCATATTAAAAAAACAGATACATTACTTTGCCAACAAAGGTCCATATAGTCAAAACTATGGTTTTCCCAGTAGTCATGTATGGATGTGAGAGTTGGACTATAAAGAAAGCTGAGCACCAAAGAATGATGCTTTTCAACCGTGGTGCTGGAGAAGACTCTTGATAGTCCCTTGGACTGTAAGGAGATCAAACCAGTCAATCCCAAAGGAAATCAGTCCTGAATATCCTTTGGAAGGACTGATGTTGAAGCTGAAGCTCCAATATTTTGGCCACCTGACGTGAAGAACTGAGTCATTGGAAAAGGTACTGATGCTGGGAAAGATTGAAGGCAGGAGGAGAAGGGGATGACAGAGGACAAGATGGTTGGATGGCATCACTGACTCAATGGACATGAGTTTGAGCAAGTTCCAGGAGTTTGTGATGAACAGGGAAGCCTGGTGTATTGCAGTCCATGGGGTTGCAAAGAGTTGGCCATGGCTGAATGACTGAACTGACTGATCCTTAATAATATCGGAGAGCCCCCATTCAATCAGTCGCAGACATAAGAGAAAAAAGGATGGTATTTCCTTGAAGAACAGAGAAATTTGCTTCCAGACTGCCCTGAGAGTCCACCTGCAGTATCAACCTGCAGCATCTCCAACTTGCCATTCTGCCATGCAGATTCAATACCTATCAGCCTCCACAGTCCTTGAGCTAATTCCTTACAGTGTCTATCTATCTATCTATCCTGTTTCTCTGGAGGACTAAGGCAATTGGTCAGTTTTCAAGTGGGCCAAGGAGAATTGTGGAAGCAGTAGGTGGAAATCAGGCAAGAGATCTATCATGTACTATCTGGATTTCTAGTATGAGGAACCTACTCTTTACAATTTTGCATAGTGAAGCCAATCAGAGATGTTTGAGCTACGGGTTTTGTGTGATGAGTTAACATTATTGCTATTGTAAAATATGATCTAGAAAGAGCTGACAGTAATCAGAAAGGGGTATAGCAGTTTAGTTATTAAGTAATAATTAGTAACAGTTTAGTTGGTGAAGCCTTGGCAAAGAATATTATATTTGAAAGGGAATGTGAGCACTGGCATTTCCAAAGTTTCTGAGTCCTTGGATAACTTGTGGATCAGTCATTTAATGGTAGAATGTCAGTGGATCTTAGGGATTTTAGATTACACAAAATACACATACTAGAAAGTTCTTACTCACTTTCAGTCCCACTGTATGTGTTATTCACTTAGCTGTGTCTGACTCTTTGTGACCTCATGGACTGTAGCCCATCATATTCCTCTGTCTAAGGAATTCTCCAGGCAAGATTACTGGAGTGGTAGCCATTCCCTTCTCCAGGGGATCTTTCCAACCCAGTCAGTCAGTCAGTCAGTTCAGTCACTCAGTTGTGTCCGACTCTTTGAGACCTCATGAACTGAAGCATGCCAGGCTTCCCTGTCCATCACCAATGTCCAGTGCCTACTCAAACTCATGTCCATCCCATGGGTGATGCCATCTAACCATTTCATCCTCTGTTGTCCCCTTCTCCTCCTGCCTTCAATCTTTCCCAGCATCAGGGTCTTTTCCAATGAGTCAGTTCTTCACATCAGGTGGCCAAAGTATTGGAGTTTCAGCTGCAGCATCAGTCCTTCCAAAGAACATTCAAGACTGATTTCCTTTAGGATGGACTGGTTGGATCTCCTTGCAGTCCAAGGAACTCTCAAGAGTCTTCTCCAACACCACAGTTTAAAAGCATCAATTCTTCGGTGCTCAACTTTCTTTATAGTCCAACACTCACATCCATACATGACTACTGGAAAAACCATAGCTTTGACTAGACAGACCATTGTTGGTAAAGTATGGCTCTGCTTTTTCATATGCTGACTAGGTTGGTCATAGCTTTTCCTCCAATGGGCAAACTTCTTTTAATTTCATGGCTGCAGTCACCATCTGCAGTGATTTTGGAGCCCCCCAAAAAAGTCCCTCACTGTTTCCATTGTTTCCCCATCTATTTGCCATGAAGCAATGGGACCAGATGCCATGATCTTAGTTTTCTGAATGTTGAGCTTTAAGCCAACTTTTTCCCTCTCCTCTTTCACTCTCATCAAGAGTCTCTTTAGTTCAACATCCTGAAAGTGTCATCTAGCTATTTCTCACATGAGCCTAAAAACTCAGAACCAGCTGCAGTTTCTACTCCCTCTTCTTTTTCTACTTCTCTTCTATTCCTCAATTCCAAACTTCTGCTGAAAAACCTATTTGGTGAAGCTATATTTACTACTGCCTAATTTGAAAAGAATAAAACAACTTACATGTGTAGAAAGGATGCTACCTCTGGATCTTCCCAATGTAGAGCTCTTGGGATGTCAGACTGACATGAGAGCCCAAGTGGGATTGGGAGGAGCCCCTTCTTCAATTCATTACCATCCACTGTCCTTTGGGGATACAGAAACATAATTTTGCCAAGTCGTTCTTAAAAATATTTGTCAGCCTCTACTTCTTACTTTCATCATTATGATGTTCAACATCATCCTGTATGGTCTCTTGTGATGAAGTTTTCTTCATTAAGTTTATTCCCATTAAAACTTGAAAGATAAGTGTTCAATTTCTATTTACCTAGTAGCTGCTTTTAAAAATTTTAAGTGACATGCTGAACCAACCCTTTTCATCTGCATGTAGCTAAAAATCTCACTTTTAGCTTAAAATAATAAACAATATGCACTTCAGTATTTTTAACCAAGGTTTTCAATGAAGGCATTTTAATATAACACAGAAGAAAATGGAAAGAAGCTAAATTTGTAACAGTATTAGAGTTTTCCAAAGCAATTATATTCTCCAATTAAATTAAAAAGGTTAAATAAATGCTCATATACTTTTATGATGGGCATAATATGACTAAAATTTCATAATAATTTTCTTAAAAATTAATTAGTAACTCATTTCCAAGAAAACAATAAATGAGAGACAAAAATCTTATATATTATTTAATTACAAATATGCATATATGTCTTTATATATTTCATGCCAAATTAAATAATTCCTTATAATATGAGTAAAAAGAATGAATCAAATATACTAAATGAAACAATGGTGATCACTCTTTGGTGATGTATTTTAGTATATACAATTTCCAACTTTTTACAAGGTTCATATATAACATTCATAACCAGATTTAAAACATAAATGTGATTTGGGAAAGGGTCAAGTTAATAAAAAGTAGTAGAAGCGATGGTTAATATGAGTGACTGAGCTCATTACATCAATGTAGGAACTATTTTGCCAAAAAGTAGATGATGGTACCTACCAGTAATTCACACATTTACTCATACATCTCCTGTTTTATGGTATCTCTATTAAGAATTTGAGATATACCAAGTTCAACCACCAGAATGCAGTGAGAGACACTGTGGACCATAGTGAAGTTAGACAAGTATAAACTAAAATCAACCCTGATGATGCCACTGCAATGATCAATGAAGGTGACAATGCTCAACCTCTCTGAATCTCAGTTTCCTCATGTGTGAAATGCGACAGCAATATCTACTTTGTCAACTTTTCATAAAAATTAAAATATAAAAAGTAATAGTATAATCAAAGCTATGGTTTTTCCAGTAGTCATGTACAGATATGAAAGTTGGACCCTAAACAAGGCTGAGCACCAAAGAACTGATGCTTTCAAACTGTGGTTCTGAAGAAGACTCTTGAGAGTCCCTTGGACAGCAAGGAGATCAAATCAGTCACTCCTAAAGGAAATCAGCCCTAAATATTCATTGGAAGGAGTGATGATGAAGCTGAAGCTCCAATATTTTGGCCACCTGATGTGAAGAGATGACTCATTGAAAAGACCCTGATGCTGGGAAAGACTGAAAGCAGGAGGAAAAGGGGGCAACAAAGGATGAGATGATTAGATTGCATCACCAACTCAATGGACATGAGTTTGAGCACACTCTGGGAGATAGTGAAGGCCAGGGAACCCTGGAGGGCTGCAGTCCATGGGGTTGCAAAGAGCCAGACATGGCTGAGTGACTGAACAACAGCAACAAAAAAGAGAATAGCTCACTAAGCAACAATCAGTACTGCTGGGCAACTGTTCATTCACCCAGTTGGTTGGATTGAATTTGGGCAGCACGTGTTACACCAGCTGCTTCCTTTAGGGCTGAGTGGTAGCTGCACGCATAGCACAACCTCAGCTTGCTCTAAATGCTGCAGCTTTTCCGTGGGTGGCTGTTATGGGGACAGAACTAACTGGGTGCAGCCTGGCCATCAACTTCTGAGAGTGCTTTCCAACTAGAGTTGATGGTGTCAGGCATCAATATGAAACAAGGGGAGCCTGAGATGAAAATTCACAAAGCAAGAGTTACAAAAGGTTTAGGTGAGAAAATCAAAGTTGGTCACTGGGTGAGAGAGAACACAGTCTCAGGACACAGGCAAGATCTAAACCAGTGCGTATCAAAATCGCAAGATTAAAGTTCAGTGCCAGGCTTGCAATCTGAGGACAGATCGAGGTGGAACAGGTGAGAAGCTAAGAAAATAGCTGAAAGCTGGTTTAGCTATTAATGCGTTGATTTTGTTTTATGTGAAGAAGTCACCAGTAGCTTCATCTCTGGGGTAGCCTTACTTGGGGAGCAGCAGTGGGTCATAAATGTCTGGAGCTGACAGAGTGTGTGCCGCCATCCATCCGCATAACCTTCTCACTGGAGGAAGAGAAGGCAGCAAGGGAATAGAGGCCATTAGTCTAAAGATTCTCTTGCACTCTATACCCATTCTTCCTCACCATCTATCTTAGTTGTTTGGGCAGCCATCATAAAATATGATAGACTAGATAGCTCAAACAAAACTTTATTTTCTTAGGTTTCTGGAGACTGGAAAGTCCAAGTTCAAGGATCTATCGGGGTTATGTTTCTGGTGAGAGCTCTCTTCCTGTCTTCCTGTGTCCTCATTTGGCAGAGAGAGAGAGAAATCTGGTGTTTTGTCTTCTTCTTATAAGGATATCGCTTCTATCAGATCAGGACTCCACCCACCCTTTTGACCTCATTTAACCTCAATACCTCTTGAATTGCCCTATCTCCAATACAGTCAGCTGGGAAGTGCAGTTAGGACTTCAACATGTGGATTTGGGAAGGAGGACGCAATTCAACCCATAGCACCATCTACCTCCTGTGAATTGTTTCTCTGAACCAGTGCATATAACACCTGTATAAGCAATTTCTTGCATTATTGTTTTTTATTATTACAAAGTGACTCTGGAGCTTCTGATCAAAATGGTTTATGGATCACATTTTGAGAAGCATTTCTTTAACTATGCTTAAAGTCTAAAGTCTGTCCCTATTATATTACAGACATTTGGGACAAGATTTATTTTGCTCACAATAAGTATAAGAAAGTATATTTTCTCTATGAATTGGTAGTCTGAAACTAAGTGGATCTGATTGACTTGTAAAACAATGTCATGAGCTGTGCAAATAAATTGCCAAAATACTTAAGGAGTGTTGTCTCTCAGCTCGTCAGGACTCTGATTGCAAATGGGTGGAAAATCTTAGACAAAGACTAAGGAATGATCGTTTATTGCATTTCCCAGGGTCTCTTGTCAGTTAAGTTCTGGTTTGGTTTGCTATTGAAAGGTACTAGCAGGATGTTGGAAGAAGGAAAAATAGACAAATATGGCAGTGAAAAGAAAGTCATGCCTGAATCTTTGAGACCTGCCAAGCTCGTCTGTCCATGGAATTCTCCAGACAAGAATACTGGAGTGGTTAGTCATTCCCTTCTCCAGGGATCTTCCTGATCCAGGGATTGAACTCAGGTCTCTCATATTTGCAGGCAGATTCTTCACAGTCTGCACTACTAGGTAAACTCAAGAAGGTGTCCGAGCTCCTGAGCATTTGTTCAGTTGCACAGGGGCAGTTTCAAGGCAGTGACATCTTCCATGGAGTAGAGACAAGAGAGAGCTGGACTCCAGCCCAGGGATGGTTACAGCTTCCATCTCTCTGGATAAGCTCTTCCTTGCTTGGGCTCCTCTAGTGGCTTCTCTGTCCCATTCACTCCTACAGACCTTCTGACATCTATATTAGCAATTCCTTGAATTGCACCCCTTCCTGCCTGATGAACCTGGAGTGGTCTCCTATTCCCCTGGCTGGATGTTGACTGTCACAGCTGGTAAATTATTAAACTACTTCAAGCTATTTTTGTCAGCCATCTGCCTATACTTTTAAGAAAACCCAGGAAAACAAATGGAATAGATAAGGAGAACTATGTACCTTTCCTTCATTTTTAAGTAAAAATATCATCAGTCATCATTTTGCAGCTTATAAATTACTTCCTAGAGATTGTCTTATTTAATTCTCACATTAATATTGGTGTCTTGATTTTTTTAAATCACCATTTGCTTCATCGTTAATGGAGACTGTGTTATTTGCCCAGGTCATATACCAAATGGCAGAAATACAAATTGAACTTTAATCCTTTAACTCTGTTCTCTCCAAGAACAAAGCCTTTTCTCTTAAAATTCTTTCACCAATTTAAGAAAGCCTCATTTAAAAAATAAATCTTTAAGTGTTATGAATTTTTCTGATCCACAAGAGGAAAATCTATACATCAGCCCAAAAGCACATCCTTTCTCTACCCATATGGTTACAGTATTTTATTGTTTGGGCATACATTAAAGCAAATTCTCTCTCTGGATCTTAACATCTCAGGATAAATGGTTGTGAATAGGATAAAATAAAACAGAAAAGGCTCCTTTCTAACCATCAAATTCATACACTTCTCTATTCAGTGACTCTTAATTGCTCATCTCAGTGGTGTGTTATTGAGGAAAATACAAAATTTTGATTATTGGGGATAATGAGAGACAGCATGCAGCCTCCACAGAATAGTGTCCCAAACTTGCAGAATTTATTCACACAAGATCACACTTATACACTGTGACAGGTTACACCATTTCCCAAGATGATGTACCATCTGGCCCAGGGATGAAAACAAGTATGGGCTCTGTTGTTGTTTAAAACACTGCTGTTTTCAAGCTAAGATTCAATAAATATGAACCAAGCCATACAGGAGACTCGTAGGTTCTTTTAAATCATAATCTTTATTTAGATCTGTTGTCAGGTCATGGATAGTGGTAAATATCAACAATTACATTGTTCTGAAATTATTGAACAGTCACTTTATTTTTAAATCGTAGTACCAAAGATTTATAAACTGAGGGCATAAAATCTTAAAGGGAAATTTTCTCCATTTTGTTTTTGGAATATAACTTTACAAGATGTCTTAATATAAAAGGCATATTAAATTGTCCCCTCATTGAGTTATTGCCACTGGTACACTTCTCTTATAAATCCTTTATGCATGCGCATGCTGTCATGTCCAAATCTTTGCAACCCCATGGACTGTAGCCCGTCAGGCTCCTCTGTCCATGGGATTATTCCAGCAATAATACTGAAGTGGGTAGCCAATTCCTCCCCAGGAGATAAATGTTTTAACCAGGTATCAATTGTTTTTTACTAGAGCCCTGACTTGTAATGATATTATAGATACCCTGTCAGGAACACAGTATGATACATTTCAGGAAAGTTTCTTCCAAGGCCACTAGAATAAAGTGAATGACCTTCCAGTTAATTGCTTTGTAAAATTGTTCTTATTCTTTACTCCTTAATTGTACATTTTCTCTTTCCAATTTCCAAAATTGAAACCACATGAAAGTTTGAAAGCTTATGGAGGGAAGAGAAACATGGGAATTTTAAAAGACTTTCGCAACTGAAGTTAGATTTTTAAAATAGTTTTGAAGATTAGATATGGTTTAAGCATAAACTCATATGGAAAAACATGGATAAAGGAATGTACTAGGTAGAGAGAATCATCAGATAGATATCTATTCACTTTTTCTTTAGTGTTCCAAAGGGATCATAGCAGTCTTAGGCTTCTTGGGGGGTTTGAAATCAATGTTTATTGATTTTTTTTTAAGTGCCTGTTGACTTGCAAGAGGCTCATAGAACCTTGCACTTGTCGGTGCCCTCCTGAGTTTTCTGAGTCCAGGAAAAATAGTACAGGTCAGTAGTTAAGAAAGTGGGTTGAGGAGTCAGGTCCCCTGATTAATTGTAATTGCTTCTCACTCTGGCTCATTGAACTTGTTCAAGTTAATACCCTACTCTACACCTCAAATTTCTTTTAGTTGGGGCAATGCTTTATGAAGTTTGCATAGATCTTGGAAAGCACCCAGACCTGGGGTCTATCATATAACTACTCAAGCACATTTACAAACACTAGAACACCAGGCGATTGAGCTCAACAGTCTTTCAACCCTGTTATTTCCTCATTATGGCAGTGGGCATGTATCTAGACCACAAAAGATAATATAGGAACCTAAATTATTTAAATTCTTTTAATATTTATGGCTAACTTTGTCCCACTTTACTAAATTCCAAATGTGCCCTTGACTTGATTGCTAATATTGTCAATCTTTACTCAATTCCTGAAAAAAAAAATTCTTATGAGCTGTTTCTCCTTTTCTTGAATTTGAGAAAATTCAAGCACGATACTGATAACCAAATATTTAAGTATACACATTGACCTTGTTACATTATAGTATATACTATATGTTACTTTTCCTTTACCTAAGACTTACTTTTCCTACACTTCTAAATAAATTGCTGTCTACATAAACAATTATCATCAGTATAGTAGATGAATACCAATGTACAGATGATATATCTTAAATCCTCAGGAACTTACATAACACAGAAACTTAATACATGACTGATGACAGTAATGATGGTAGTGATTAGAAGGGAGCTTTAAGAACTTGATAGACATAGAAGAGATGCGTGTACACATTTTTAAGCCAAGATCTACTCCAAAGAGTAAAATATAAAGAGAAAAGTGAAGGATGGCAATAGAAAATAAAAATAGCTCCTGTTAGACATCAGATGGTAGTAAAGAGCATGGTGGTTTGGACTTAAAACTAGGCTGTTGTTGGAATTTCAGTGGTGGTACAGTGGTTAAGACTCCCCATTTCCAATATAGGGGACACAGATTCAATTCCTGGTTGGGGAACTAAAATCTGGCATGCCACTTGGTACAGTCAAAAAAAAAAAAAAAAATAAGCTGTTGTCTTGAGTGCAGAAAGGTCATATGATTCTCTGGATTTTATAATGATTTATTATAACCTAACTAGATTTTAGAGCTTGGACTTTGAACATGGGGATTTCATGCATAGAATTCAGAATATAAACTACTCATGTACTTGTCTCATTTTCCTTAGCATTATTCATCTGAAACCTCATAATACGACTCCTTCTCCTTTGTGATCTTTTAAAAAATTGCTTGCATCATTGTCTTGGATTATTTGCTGCTAGATGTTTATAAAATAAGTCTATTTTAAGTGCCACTGAACAAGATGCTCCCTGGTCCCCATTTGTACCCCACCCCAAAACCACAGAGTAATCTACAAATCAGTGGGAGTTGATTCTTCATAGAAAGAGCATCCCATCTTGGGAGTATGAAATTTCAGTGAAATATCTTTGCAAACTATTTGACTTATTTATGTATTGCTTCTTATTCTTCTCCAGCCAAGCCTTAATATTTTGAAAATGTAAATAAGTTGTGTATCCATTTCCTTTGAATTCAGTTAGGATTTAATATTTAAGGGAGAGACTTCAATGAAAACAAAATTGTCTATAGTATTATGATTGTCACAAGGAATTTAAACAAAGGATGATGACAAAGAAAAAGCATTCACGATAAAGTAGCAAGTAAGGCAGCACATAAGTAAGTACAAAACCCAGAAAAATGGACAAATAAAAGGAAATATCCTGATAGAGGAGCTTGGCTTCATGGAGACCTCCTGGAGAAGATGTGGTTTAATGGTATCTTGATGGATTAACTGGCTTTTTACAACTTTTGACTTTAGAGGGAAATTCTAAATAAAAATCGAATTCAAGAAGGTAAAAAGACTGCTTTGGGAAAAAAGTAATCAATATGTGCCAAACAGTCTTCCAACAATTAACCAATGCAACTAATATATTATCCAATATATTTCCTATTTTATCAATCCTGTTAGAAAGCTAAAAAACACCTTTGTGTTCTGTTACATTTTCTTTCCTCAGTCATGATTTTTTTTTTTTTGGTAGTATTTTTCTTTTTTTCTCTTAATCTCTTTTCTTCTTTCTTGGGTTTTTATTTCATCCTGACTTGTTTTAGTTATATCACACTTATGTTTTCCCCTCTACTATTAGCTGCACAAAACTCTCTTATTTAAATCAGAAGGGTAAAAAAATAGCATATTCATTACAAATACATATAGGGTTTAGAGTGAGAAAGAAATCTGGAAACGGAAGTTGTTTCCAAAAAGTGAAAAGCTTTGAATATCATGTAATAAAATCAACAAAAGACATATATTACAGATAAAGAAGAGCCATTACATGTTTACTTGCAACAAAATGATGTAATGACAGTTCTTCATTGGGAAGACAGTTGTAGAAAAGAAGAGAGATTAGAGAAAAATGTTTATCTAGTCAAGTGAATAGTAACCAAATTCTTGAAATAGTTAACTTAGCTTTATTTAAACTATGTGTTATCTCTTACACAGTCTATCTAAAACTCACGAAGACTAGAAGAGAGGTATCAAAAACAATAAGGAATGAGTGCCCTAAAATTTGATGCAATAGAAATTGTGTTTCCAGAGTAGAGAAGAAAAATTCTAAAACTGACTGTATGATGATCTTTAGTTTTGGTCCTACATTTATGCAGCTTGGAAGTCACCATTCTGTCCTAACATCAAGTAATGGGTTAAATAGACTGAAAAAAATAAACTTTTCTTGGATATACAAGGGAGGGGAGGACACGGGGCAAACTTTGCCCCCAAGACTAAGGGGACAGACAGAAAACCCAGTTTCATTTGGGTTTTTCATAAGAGGTTATGGAAAAATCTGAATGAACTTTTTGGCCAACCCATATATTAGGGTTAATTAACTAGAAATTGCCTGTTGGAATATTATCAGAGACTGATTGACTTGGAGAAGGGAAATATCCAATTCCAGTCCACTTTTAATCATCCTGCCACACATAAGGGAAGAGACAAATAGTGAGAAGCACTTGCGCAATTCATAAGCTTACTGAAAAACTGAAGCTTAATCATAGGAGTATAGACTACTACCCACCCTACACCCACCTCACCACAGCATTATTAAAGGCCTGTCTTCAACAGTTCCTTTTACTTGATACATTATCTATGGTGATTGGCCAGAGAGAATGGGCCAGAAAAATATACAATTTGATGAGATAATTGGAGAAAGAAATGGCAACCCATTCTAGTATTCTTTCCTGAGAAATCTCATGTAGCCTGGTGGGCTATAATCCATGGTGTTGCAAAAGAGTTGGACACAACTCAGTGACTAAAAACAAAAAAACGAGATAATGGCCAAAATCTCCCCCAATTTTTGTGAAAGACATAAATTTAAGGATCCAAGAAGTTCACTGAAACTCAAACAAAGTAAATTCAAAGGAAAATATAGCAAGAGACATAATAAGCAAACTGCAGAATTTTAAAGATAACAGTGAAAATAGCCAGAGACAGACAAGACATTTCATATAGAGGAAGAACTAAACAATTCAAATGGCAGGCATGTGAAATTGGCAATTTAAATCCAGGTGCAGTTTTCTTTTATTGTCATGCTACTGTTTAGGTAATAAGAAATATTCAGTGATTTGCTATAGATTTTGCAATAGTTGCCTTAAGTTCCTCCAAGATTTCATATTTTGGTAGTCGGTGTATTTTCAGTGAAATATAAAAATGTTCCTGTTCTCTTTCACTAATATTAATTTCCTGAATTCTTATTGCTTGCCTCTTAAATCCTGTTGCTCTCACACACCTGGTGTAAGCAACATTTAATTTTTGAAGTATGTAGATCATTTCTTTATAACTTTAAAATGCAATTTCACATTTTTGCATTTTAAAAACAGCTTGGTCATAAGCTATGCATGTTTTTTATTCATGTACGTGAACACATGACCTTTATGAACAAAAATTTTCATGTATAATCTGTTTTTACTCATAAATTTCTGGTTGCATACTGCCTGTATCTGTGGTGTCAAGTTACTGAAGTGAATATGAAAAAAAAAATTACCTAGGTTGTGTTCATTGATTATACAATTTTTAGTGCTAACCAATAAATTTTATTCATTGTTATATTGTTGTGCATGCTTTAATAAATTACTACTTTTTAAATCTAGAAAGTTCTAAAGCCTGCTATCAAAGAACTGAGTTTGAAAAAAAAAATGACAATAGAATTTTTGTCAGAATACAGGAAAAATAGAAGACAGTATGATGTCACTTTAAAGGTGTGTAAAAAATAAACTAAAAATGACTCAGACAAGAAGATCGTTCAAATCACATGCATATCTCAATGCCTGGGAAAGTAGAGAGAGAAGGAAAAATGATTAGACCAGCTCTAGTGCGGCTCACAGAAATTGTTGGCAGACTGATGGGGCACGTCAGAGCAGTGCATGCTCTTTGAAGGGGCCCCACAGTGGACAGATACGGCCTGTCTCTAGTACCCTGCTTATGCTTGAATGTTGACCGGGAGTAGCCCAGAGAGAGCTGCAAGAAAATGATGGCGCGTTAGGACCAATGGGAGGAGCTGTGTGAACTCTCACTGACCCCTGATGTGCAGCATTAGATACTGGATGGTGGACAGGCACATGGAAGCTACTGCAGAAAGAATCTTTATCTTTTGAGAATTTCTTTTTTTTTTTTCTTGGTATATGTTGCAATTTTATTTCAATCACACAGACGAACTTAACATGTAGGAAATGTAAATGCAACATTATAGTAAAAATAGCACAGAACCAAACATTTTAATAAAGAAGTACACCTAAAGCATGAGAATTCAACATCCCTAAGTACCCCATCTTCAGTTTTGAATGACAAGTGATGCTTTCAAATTTTGAAATAAGCTTTGAGATCATGATGACTATTCTTCAGAGATTTCTGCCCCAGCACTAAGATTTGTACATTCAGTGATCTGCAATTGATTTGTTAGCCATTTACATACTGTATGGTACAGATTTGTCACAGGTCAGAGCACCCTGTTGAAGGAAAGAAGTACCTTCCTGTAAGCCAAAAGTACCCACTAAACTGCACTCAGCTTCAGACATCCAATGTACAAGAGCACATAAGCCATCATAGTGATGTGGCTCCAAGGAACATACTTTTGATAAGGAAAATAACCTAAGTTGAGATCTGTAATGAGTGATAGAATAATCTTCTTATCACAGAAAGAATAATTTTAATGTAGACCAAAAAGCATGAACAGGAAGAGACATATGCTACAAAAGGTTCACTGAAAAACTACTGACTCCAAATGACTGAATATAAATTAAAAAGCTCGCTCCAAAAAATTTGCATTACCTTAAAAATGAGGGCAGGAAGGGAGTATTGGTGTGTGTTTAGGCTCTAATTCCGCTCAAGGGAAATTGTGGATCTCTCATATGCAAAAACTTTCTGAAAGCCTCTTATAATTATAATATGCCTTCTGGTTAAATTGGACACTTGCCATTGTATTACTTACTTAAACATGTGCTGAAGTAATGGGATAACTCAGGAAGCAAACACTTCCTCTCGTTTAGGTTTTCTAGCTTGATTCTTGCTCCTTCCTAATAAATCTGAACAGTTCTGGTTTTTGTACTTAGGTATCGATCTTTAGCAAGAAAACTGATCTTCAAAATTATCCTTGTACTAGCCAAGAGGGATATCATAATACTTTTATGATATTTGCTTTCTAAAGTTAAAGTGTAGAAGAATATGAAATATAATTCCTGTTTAAAAAGATAACAGTTACCTAAAACATGTTTTAAAAAATTCTGCACATGAGAAAGAGCCTTATAGAATAGTAAGAATAACTGCCCATTTTGCAAGAACAAATCTAGATCACACTTTGGTTTTTGCAGGAAAACACCGAAACAGGAAGCCCCTTTTCTTGTCACTTTGGGAGAGCTATATTCTAACTAAATTTTAAGTCAGGCACCTTTATCTTCTACTCATCTCTGGGCTAAGCACAACTTTCAGATCTTTTAATCCCGCAATATCTTGCCTAATTTATTGGTTCTTTCCGTAGGTCAAACAAGTGTTCTCTCTCTCTCTCTCTTTCAGTTGTGGCTCTCAGTTGCTGAGTCATCTCCGATTCTTTGCGACCCCATAGACTGTAGCCTGCCAGGCTCCTTTGTCCATGGAATTTTCCAGGCCAGAATACTGGAGTGGGTAGTCATTTCCTTCTCCAGGGGATCTTCCCAACCCAGGGATTGAACCCAGGTCTCCCACATTGCAGGCAGATTCTTTACCATCTGAGTCATCAGGGAAGCCCAAGAATACTGGAGTGGGTAGCCTATCCCTTCTCCAGTGGATCTTCCAGACTCAGAAATCGAACCAGGGTCTCCTGCATTGCAGGCAGATTCTTTAACAAGCTGAGCTTCCAGGCAAGCAGAAGACATCGTTTGAATCCCTCAGTTGGGAAGATCCCCTGGAGAAGGAAATGGCAACCCATTCCAATATTCTTTCCTAGGACATTCCATGGACAGAGGAGTCTCCAGGCTACAGTCTATGAACTTATTGGTACTTTTTGTAGCTCAAAGAAATATAAAGAATAAGTAACAGACAGGATGGCCTGTTAGCATCCAGTAAGCTGGGCAGTAAGCATATCCCCACAGACTTCCCCTTCACCTGGGAGAATGCTTTGGGCCAATCCTTTGCTGCTATTTCAGAAACCCCTTCCCCTTTCAGCCAACCCCTAATCAAGAGTATTGTGTACATAAAGGTTGTGATCTTCTTCTAATTATTCTTTACAATTCTCTTGGGAAAAGATGTAAAAATCTGTTTATTTTTCTCTACCTTTTCCCTCGGAGATTTGGTCACTGCAGTGCTTGGAGCCCTCCCCTTTATTGGATCATCCACTCTACTGTCCCTCAGTCAGTGGGCATGAAATATAAAAGCTGTTTGGAAACTTGCCTTTCCCACTGCCTAGGCCTACCATCATGTGCCCCCATCTCCAGAAGAGACTTAGCAGCATTTAAGCTTAGGCTGCTCTGTTATTTCCATCATCACAAGGGAAACCAGCAAGAAGTCTCTCTTCTATCACTCCTATTATGTTTCCTGCCTCGGTGACAGAGAGCTCATAAATCTGCTAAGGAGCCTTGGGCATCAGCCACCTTTCACACCACGTCTCCCTTCTGCTAACTTCATTAAGCTGTGTTAAAGCATCTCTGAATAGCTTGTTCCAGAGGCTCTGGAGTTGAAAAGATTTTTTAAAAACATTGACTCCTGTGGCATCAGATTTTGACTGTCTTTTGAGCACAACACCCTTCTGGCCCAGTACTTTCAAGATTTCCATCCCATCACCACTCTCTCAAAAAATAATGAGAACAACAAGGTTGTTCCGCAATGTTTTTAAACTTTGGAAAGTTTCATTTGCAATGAATGAAAACATATAACTTAAGAAATAATTTTTTTCTATTTTTGAGTAGAACTTTTCTGATTTTAATTTCTCACAGGTATTTCTATATTATTTTAGATCAGTATTAGTAGAACATAATTATAATAGGTTGAGAAATGCAGATGCCCTCCTCACCAAAAGCCTAACTCCTGGAATGTTATCTTGTAAGGCAAATCAAAACCACAGTGAGATATCACTTCACTTCTGTTAGCATAGCTATCATTTTTTTAAAAAATGACAATGTTGAGAATGTGTAGAAAAATGAATCTTTGTACTCTGTCGGTAGAAATGTAAATTGGTGCAGCCATAATGAAAAACAGTATTGAGATTTCTCACAAACTGAAAAATAGAGATACCACATGATTCAACAATCCTACTTCTTAGTATTTATTCAAAGGAATTGAAATTGTAATCTCAAAAAGATATCTATGCCCCTATAGTCACTAAAGCATTATTCACAATAACCGAGATATGGAAACAACCTAAATACTCACAGGTGGCTGAATGGATAAAGAAAATGTGGTGTATACATAGAGAGGAATATTATCCTATCTTACAAAAGAAAATCCTGCCATTTTGACAGCATGGATGGACCTCAAGTCTATCATACTAAGTGAAATAAGTCAAAAACTGAAAGAAAATTAATGTATGGTTTCACTTAACACATGGAATTTTAAATATAAATATTTAATTAAAGATTATTAAATATTTAAATATAAATATTTAATTAAAATAAAATTATTTCTGTCAAACTAATAGAAGCAGAGAGTAGAATAGTGCTTACTGGGGGCTGCAGGGTGGGGAATAGGGAGGTGAGAGTCAAAGGGTACAGTGTTTCAGTTACACAAGATAAAATAACAGGATAGTGCTGGTAGCTGACAGTACAGTATTATCCACTTAAAATTTGATAAGAGGGTAGATCTTATGCTACCTGATTTTAATACACATACACAATAAAAAATATAATGATAATAAAGGGGGTGAAGGGATACTGATAAATGATGCCATATCTATGGTATTGATGGTACAGATGATATCTGCAAACTCAGTGAGTTGTATACATTATATATGCAACTGCCTTTTACATGTCAGTCATATCTCAATAGAGTTATACAACAAAGAATAAGACATATAATATGCATTATAGGTTGATGGATACATAATGAAGTCAGAGAGAAAAGCAGGATCCAGGTCATATAGGACTTGGTACACGAGGGAAAGAAGGTCATATTTTATGTTAGATGAGAAGAAAATGGGAGATTTTAAATAGGGGCATAACATGTATGATTTATGTACTTTAAAGATGCCTGTGGCTACACTGTAATGTATTTGAAAATGATGGTAGAGGAATAAAAACAAGACCAACCAGGGGGCTGCTGAAAAAAATCTAAGAAGTACTGATGACTGGACTTAGGGGGTGGTAAGGGAATCATGGAAAAGCAGATATACTCAGAGTATTGTTTTGGAGGTGCATAGACTGGACATGGTGATAAATTTATAGGGAAAAAAAGAAAACACCTACATTTTTGGCTGGAGAATTCCTCTGAGGAGGGAATGGACCAGTTGACTGGAGAACAGACAGGCTGGCAGGGAGCCCTGGGGTGTGAGTATAGGGAAATGGTGGTGGGCATGGATCAGACCAGACCTGGAGCACTTCAGATGTTGCCTGTGTGAACAGGCTAGCGCCTTCCTTCTGCTGTGATGCTGAGTCTACAGAAAGAAGTCATCTCTCCAGGGATAAAAAGAGTGAGGAAAAGTCCACTGAACTCAAACCAGATGAGTTTACACCGAGTTTAAACCAGCCAATCCTAGAGGAAATCAACCCTGAATATCCACTGGAAGGACTGATGCTGAAGCTGAAACTCCAATAATTTGACCATCTGATGTGAAGAGCCAACTCATCGGAAAAGATCCTGATGGCTGGGAAAGATTGAGGGTAGGAGGAGAAGGGGACTGCAGAGGACAAGATGGTGGATTGCATCACTGACTCAATGGACATGAATTTGAGCAAGCTCCGGGAGATGGTGAAGGACAGGGAAGCCTGATATGTCTCAATACATAGGGTTGCAAAAAGTTTGACATGACTTAGCTACTGAACAACAAAACACACTGAATTAATGAAAGTTACATTTTCTGCCATCAGGAAAAGGGAGCCTTGAAGCAGAAGCTGAGTAGTAGAAAACTCAGCTGACATCTCTTTAATTGCTATGCTGCATCTGTACTTCCAGTGATGGGTTCCTGCTGAGACCTGTTTATCGAAGACTTCCTGAGTGCCCTGCAGGATGATAGCATATTGGCATATGTTTTCTCACTTAGTCTTTGCAAAAAGCAACTCAAGATTATTCCCATTTTTTATATGGGACTCTTGAGCCTCCAAAGAATTAGATAATTTGCCCAGAGTCTCACAGTTTGAAGTGATAGGGCCAAAATTACAACCCAAGCAGGAAGGAATCAAAATCCTGTACTTTGTGTAAAACCTCCACACATGCTTCATCACAGTGCCTCTTCTTGGGAAGTTGACTCATCTGGAATTAGTGGGAGGTGTTTATTTCCTCTCCTACTGCCCCAGGGGCTAAAGAACACTCAGTCAGTAATAGCTGGGTGCTTTCTGGTAAGCAGCCACCCTGTTTTCCTGTAGAAATGAGAATAATAATCTTTTTCTTCCCCTCATGATTTTAAAAAATATAGCAACACAGCTTCTGGTGTAAGTCACTCTCCCTCTTCTCCTCCCCCATGTTGATTCTCAGATGACAATCTTGCTTTTTAGTTTATTGAAAAATGTGAAACAGTTGGAAGAAAATTCCATAGACACCAGTCATTTTATCTCCCTGCCCACATACACTTGAACCCAACATCTTTTATTTCTGAGAGGAAATGCTTGATTTAAGGAGAGAAAAGTTATCAAATAGCCTCTGAGTTTGGGAGAATAAATTGATAGAAATTGATCTAAGATAGATGGTGATAAGGAGGGAAGTTTCCTGGTAAGAAGAGCTTTAAGGAGGAAGAGGGTGTGGTTTTGAAGTGACAAAGTGGAGCAGAGAGAGAATGAAGAGGGACAAAATTTCCTTACGGAGGAGTCTTTAAGGTTTCCCTATGGGACTTTTTCCCAATTTGGGGGATGAGAACGCATGTTATTTGCAATTTCGTGTAAAAAAAAATTGTTTAAATGTGGTGTTTTTTATATCCCCATCACATACAGATGTTTACACCAGATTTGATGTTGAGAGACATAAATTGGGGAGGGGTTACTGACATAAATTCTCAAAGCTTTAACAGTGTTTCTGGCCTTGGTGCTTTAATTTTTTAATTAAAAGGAATATATATATATATTTGAAATGTTTTTCATATTTCCATTAAGAAACATTTCCATTAAAAAACATGGTTTACTTTTTAATCAGATGGCAACCCTCAGAGCATGTTGCTTATATAATCATTGAGGCTTGATATCAAAGCATTCCTGCTTATCTTCTTGGTGGTGGTTTAGTCGCTAAGTCGTGTCCTACTCTTGCGACCCCATGTTCTATAGCCCACCAGGTTCGTAGGTCCATGGGGTTTCTCAGGCAGTAATACTGGAGTGGCTTGCCATTTCCTTCTCCAGGGGATCTTCCCAACCCAGGGATAGAACCTGGATCTCCTGCACTGGCAGATGGATTCTTTAGCAACTGAGCCACCAGGGAAGGAAATGCAAATAGTCCAGAGATGTGTGTGATTCACTTTGCTGCTTTCCACAGATTCCCTTGCAGTATTTCTGGACACCGACTTCCTCATGTTTTTCTCCATTATATTCTTTTTTTTTAAGGAATTTTGTTTTTATTGGTTTATTTATTCCTGACTGTGCCACAGGGCATGCTGGATCTCAGTTTCTGCCCAGGGACCGAACCCGTGTGCCACTGCAGTGGAAGCAGGGAGCTTAAATGCTGGACCACAAGGGAAGTCTCTCTCCATTATTTTCATGCAAAGCTACGTCAACGCAATTAGACTTTCTGGAGAGCTGCCAGAGGACCACTGTACTGTCCTCTGTCACTCTCTTGTCCTGGCCTATGGCATTTTCTAAACACTTTCTAAGCACTCTCAGGCTGATAATATTCCAAGGCCATTATCAAGTTCTATCCAGAGCTGCTAACTCCTAACACCTTCAAATCCACTTCGATGACAGGAATTTTGGTGTATTGACCTTCACCTTGGCTTAATAATCACCGCTAGATAAAATATATTAAAAGTTTAATTGAGCTCTAATAATAATTAAGAAACATCTAACAAGTTCTGGTCTTTGCATGTTAAGCTAAGGGACACAGTGATTCAGCAATTAAGTCTGCAATTAAATAAAGATATTAAGTTAATATAGTCCATGAATGTGCAGTGTTTTATAATCAAAATAACTTTTAAAATAACTTTCCCATTCTACGTTAAATTAATTGGAATCTATTCACCTTCATTAGAACATAGATTTAAAAATGAATACTGACTCCTGTTTTCCTACTCATTAATTTAAACGAAAGCAAAAATATTTAGTATGCATAGCACATACATTAAAAGATCTGGGTAATTAAAACTGTCATCAGTGACAGAAACTTGTCCTTTCTCCTTGTAGTCTTCACCTGCTCTAAAATATTGTGTGGTTTGAAGACTGTGAAAGCCACCGACATGTCGACTAGATTGTATCAAATGTAAGGAATTTAACATTTAGAGGGCGTACTAATTTCTCCACTTAAATTATACAAACAAAATGCTAAATTTTGTTTCAAAATAAGTGTGTCTTTGAACCTATTATCTACTTTAAATTTGCTTTTCTGTCTAAAAACAGACAATATTTCTCCAAAAGAATAAGAGTATTATGATACAGCCAGAAAAGAGCCTAATATGTAAAACCTGTCTTGAGAAAAATATCCACTCTTTCCCTTTGGATGGCATGTGGTTTTCTGGCTTTGATACTGTTATTGAAGAAATCCAAGTCCCATCTGTGAATGGAAAATTGAAATGGAGTCAGAATTGCTAAGAGAGCTCTCAAAAATGCTGCTGCGAGGCCACTGAGAAAGTGCGTGTCAACTGAGATGAACACACAACTGGGAACTGTGAGTTTCAATTTTATTTGGGGACCTTACTGAGCACTGTGTCCTGGGAGATAGCATATCAGCTCTGAGGTACTGAGCCAAAGAGGTAGGGGAAGAGGCCACTGTGGATAGATAGATAGATAGATTGATTGATTGATTGATCGACAGACAGATGATAGATAGTAGGTCTATCTATTGGGGTTTCCCTGGTGGCTGAGACAGTAAAGAACCTTCCAGCAATGCAGGAGACCTGGGTTTGATTCCTGGATCTGGAAGATTCCCCTGGAGAAGGAAATGCCAACCCACTCCAGTATTCTTTCCTGGAGAATTCCATGGACACGGGAGCCTGGCAATCTATAGTCCATGAGGTTGCAAACAGTCGGACACTATAGATAGAAGAGTCAGTGTCAGAGTAACACAATGTGAAAAAGATAAGAAGAGCCTCTGCTGGTTTTGAAGGCGAAACAACATAAGCCAAGGAATGCTGATAGGCTGTAGATGCTAGAAAGGGCAAGAAACATATTCTCCCCTAGACCCCCGAGAAAAATGCACCATCCTGCCTATACATTCATTTTAACCCAGTGAGACCCATCTCAGACTTCTGACCTCCAGAACTCTAAAATAATAAATTTGTTATTGTTTCCAGCCACCAAGTTTAGGTGTTTTTTGTTTAAGCAGCCAAAGGTAATAAGTACATCCAGTTTTGTAAATATGTGTTTCTGTATGTGTGTGTATCTATGTGTGTGGGGGCCACTCACAAACTCACTGAAACTTTTGGAGTTTATCTGAAAGGTGACTATACACATACCCAAACTGGAACACCATATTTGCCTTATTCCTAATACTTTTGAGCTCAAAAATTCCTTGTGATTCAGTACATTTGAAGTGATATAAAAGTATTTAACTGTAGAGACAATTCTCAGTTCAGTTCAATTCAGTTGCTCAGCTGTGTCCGACTCTTTGCGACCCCATGGACTATAGCACACCAGACTTCCCTATCCATTACCAACTCCCAGAGCCTCCTCAAACTCCTGTCGATTGCATTGGTGATGCCATCCAAACATCTCATCCTCTGTTATCCCCTTCTCCTGCCTTTAATCTTTCCCAGCACCAGGGTCTTTTCCAATGAGTCAGCTCTTTGTTGTCAGGTGGCCAAAGTATTGGAGTTTCAGCTTCAGCATCAGTCCTTCCAAAGAATATTCAGGACTGATTTCCTTTAGGATTGACTGGTTGGATCTCCTTGCAGTCCAAGGGACTCTCAAGAGTCTTCTCCAATACCACAGTTCAAAAGCATCAGTTCTTCAGCACTCAGCTTTCTTTATAGTCCAACTCTCACATCCATACATGACTACTAGGAAAACTATAGCTTTGACTAGATGGACCTTTGTAGGTAAAATAATATCTCTGCTTTTTAAACTGTTGTCTAGGCTGGTCATAACTTTCCTTCCAAGGAGCAAGTTTCTTTTAATTTCATGGCTGCAGTTACCATCTACAGTGATTTTGGAACCCCCCAAAATAAAGTCGCTCACTCTTTCTATTGTTTCCCCATCTATTTACCATGAAGTGATAGGACCAGATGGCAAGATCTTAGTTTTCTGAATGTTGAGTTTTAAGCCATTTTTTTCACTCTCCTCTCTCACTTTCATCAAGAAAGTGGCTTTTTAGTTCTTCATTTTCTGCCATAAGTGTGGTGTCATCTGCATATCTGAGGTTATTGATATTTCTCCCACCAATCTTGATTCCAGCTTGGGCTTCATCCAGTCCAGCATTTCTCATGATATACTCTGTATATAAGTTGAATAAGCATGATGACAATATACACCCCTGACGTACTCCTTTCTTGATTTGGAACCAGTCTATTGTTCCATGTCCAGTTCTGTTGCTTGTTGACATACATACAGATTTCTCAGAAGGCAGATCAGGTGGTCTGGTATTCCTGTCTTTAAGAATTTTCCACAGTTTGTTGTGATCCACACAGTCAAAGGCTTTGGCATAGTCAATAAAGCAGAAGTAGATGCTTTTCTGAAACTTTCTTGCTTTTTTGATGATCCAGCAAATGGATGTTGTTAACAATTTGATCTCTGGTTCCTCTGCCTTTTCTAAAACCAGCTTGAACATGTGGAAGTCCATGGTTCACGGTACTGCTGAAGCCTGGCTTGGAGAATTTTGAGCATTACTTTGCTAGCATGTGAGATGAGTGCAATTGTGCAGCAGTTTGAGCATTCTTTAGCATTGCCTTTCTTTAGGTTGGAATGAAAACTGACCTTTTCCAGTCCCATGGTCACTGCTGAGTTTTCCAAATTTGCTGACATATTGAGTGAAGCACTTTCACAGCATCATCTTTTAGGATTTGAAATAGCTCAACTGGAATTCCAACACTTCCACTAGGTTTATTCGTGGTGACGCTTCCTAAGGCCCACTTGACTTCACATTCCAGGATGTCTGGCTCTAGGTGAGTGATCACACCATCATGGTTATCTGGGTCATGAAGATGTTTTTTGTTAGTTCTCTGTGTATTTTTTCCACCTCTTCTTAATATCTTCTGTTTCTGTTAGGTCCATACTATTTCCGTCCTTTATTGAGCCCATCTTTGCATGAAAAGTTCTCTTGGTATCTCAAAGTTTTCTTGATGAGATCTCTAGTCTTTCCCGTTCTATTGTTTTCCTCTATTTCTTTGCATTGATCTCTGAGGAAGGCTTTCTTATCTCTTCTTGCTATTCTTTGGAACTCTGCATTCAGATGGAAATATCTTTCCTTTTTTCCTTTGCCTTTCACTTCTCTTTTTGCACAGCTACTTGTAAGGCCTCCTCAGACAACCATTTTACCCTTTTGCATTTCTTTTTCTTGGGGATGGTCTTGATCCCTGCCTCCTATACAATGTCAAGAACCTCCGTCCATAGTTCTTCAGACACACTGTCTATCCAATCTAATCTCAGAGCCAGTTCTCTAATCAGAGACAATTCTAGAAGTAATATTTTTAAACAGACATATTGTATACTACACTCTCATCACAAATAATTGTAAATTTTCACAAAAATCTCCTAAGTATCGAAACCATAATTTCCAAACTAGTGAATTTAAACTAAAGCATTTTATTGAGAAAACAATTAACATATACTAAAAAGAAAGGTGTTCAATGTTCTACTGACTTTCCACATGACTTTTGTCAGTCTATGATAACTATTGCTAAACCACGGGATCAAATATAGATGGACACACTTCTTTTTCAAATGCCATTTCTTTTGTTCTGCAAGACACTGTGAAATAAAAGCTCATCAGCAGCTTCATGGATTCATCTCTGTGTTGAAGATACTAAGTAAATAGAAGTGACCTTAAGTGAGGTCTAGTTATTTATAGGGAAGCAGATAAAAGACATGATCCAGTGGTATGCATCGAGTCAAGGAATGGACATTTGAAATGGTAATAGACTAAAGTCATGTGCTAACTTTTCATGTCTTTTCATGTCATCTTACTGAGAATCCTTAAGCCAGGCAGTAAATTTCTAAAACTATATATCCAAAACACCCTAAACCACAGTGTGTCTTATTCTTGTTTATTACTCATGAAAACACAATTTAAATAACTTTGGAGTGTCAACAGGCACAAATGACAAATTTTAGACTTGGGTAAAGCCCCTCTGCCTATATTTAAATGAGCACTTTTGTACCTTTCTTAGAGTTTCTTTCATTATCTTAAATGAAAAGAGGGGGAAGAAAGAAGATGATGCCAGAGCACTGGGCCAGGACCACCTGGTGAAAGTCTATCTGATGACTTCTAGACCCTGAAAGGAGATGCCAAAGACAGCAGAAAGATGAGAGAAAAACCTTGTCTTCTCCCTTTCTCCACCACTGTATCTCCTTCAAATGCTTCTCATTGGCTAAGTGTATCTAGAAACCAGAGAGCAAAAAACCTGGGAAATATATATTCTTGGGATACAGATTAAAGAGGGAGAGGCCAGAGAATTAATTTGGGAAGAAAGAAAAAAGTGATTATCATGCTGAGCTTTGCCACAAAATAAAGAGAAAGGATTCTGTCACTTCTTATAATATGCAGAAGCAAGGCAATGTTTACATCTCATTTTATTTTCACTGACTCTGACCACATCAAAAAAGAATTCACTGATGCAGATAGAGTAATATTTGCATGATTACTCATTTTGATTATTTAAAATTTTAATTGGAGGATAGTTGCTTAACAATACTGTGTTAGTTTCTGCTGTCCATCAACATGAATCAGCCATAGGTATACATATGTCCTCTCTCTCTTAAACCTCCTTTCTACCTCCCCTCCATCCCGCCCCTCTAGGTTGTCACAGAGCATCAGATTTGAGCTCCCTGCATCATACAGCAAATTCCCACTATCTATTTTGCATATGGTAATGTATATGTTTCAAAGTTACTCTTTCAATTCATCCCTCTTTCTCCTTCCCCCACTGTGTCCACAAATCTGTTTGTTCTCTATGTTTGCATCTCCATTGCTGCTCTGTAAATAAGCTCACCAGTATCATCTCTATAGATTCCATATATATGTGTTAATATATAATTGCTTTTCTCTTTCTGACTGACCTCACTCTGTGTGATAGACTCTGGGCTCATCTGCCTCAATAGAACAGATTCAAATGTGTTCCTTTTTATGGCTAAGTAATATTCCATTGTATCTATGTACCACAAATTCTTTATCCATTCAACTGTTGATGGATATCTAGGTTGTTTCCATGTCCTAGCTGTTGTAAATAGTGCTGCAATGAACTTTGGGATACATGTGTCTTTTTCAATTATGATTTCTTCAGTGTTCATGCCCAGTAGTGTGATTTTTGGGTCAGAGGTAGTTTTATTGCTAGTTTTTTTTAAGGAATCTCCATACTGTTTTCCATAGTGGTTGTATCAATTTACATTCCCACAAACAGTACAAGCGGGTTCCTTTCTCTCCACACTCTCTCTAGCATCTCCAAAATATACAAGAACCTCATAAAGCTCAATACCAAAAAAACAAACAACTCAATAAAAAAGTTTGCAGAAGGTTTCTGTCTAAAAGATCAAGGCTTCACTGAGCTGTTTGCTTTTCTGGTATTGAGCCTTATGAATTGCTTGTTTATTTTGGAGATGCTAGAGAGAGTGTGAAGAAAAGGGAACCCTCTTGCACTGTTTGTGGGAGTTAACACCAACAACTGTAGGTGACAGAGTCACTCCTTAAGTGGTGAAATTACCATTTACAGGTATTTTGGTTTCAATGTCCATCCTTAAGCTAACAATGAAGGAGTGCAGACATACAAAACAGCACGTACAAATTGAATTTTAGAAATTAAAAATAAGGTAGAAAATATCCTTCTTGTTACTGCAAGACTAAAGGTAAAATATAATCAATGTTGAGTGTCTGCCCAGGGCACTTGTGAAGTTCCCTACATTGCTTCTCAATGACATATTGTCATGTGATCTACTACAGACTCTAGTAACAGCTCATGTTTGATTGTGTCTGTAGTGGGCAGATTACCAGGCTCTCAAAAATGTTGGCACCCTAATCTCTGGAACTTGTGACTATGTTGTGACGCTGGGTTGGCCAAAAAGTTCATTTGGGTTTTTCCATAACATTTTATGGAAAAAAAAAAACCCAAATAACTTTTTGGACAACCCAATACATGTCAAAAGGGACCTCACAGATGTAACTACATTTACAGATCTTAAAACAGGAAGATTACCCTGATGACATCTCTAAATGACCCTACTCAAGCTACATGGGCCCTTGAAAGCAGAGCACTTTCTCCAGCTGGAGTCAGAGATAGAGCAGAAACAGAACTCAGAGCCATCAGAAGCACACGTGGAACTTGACATGATGCACTGCTACTGGCTCTGAGATGCAGAAACCAAAGTGCAAGGCCAGACAGATGCTCATGGTACACGTGAGAGGGACTGTGGCACCCTTCAGGAGCAAATGCTATAGCCGGACCGACTACCACCAGTAAAGAGAGGACAACCTCAGCCCTCCAACCACAAAGAACAGGACTCGATCAACAACCTGAAAAAGCTTGGAAGTGGATTCCCCAGAACCTTCCAGAAGAAACACATTCCACCTTCCAGCTGCAAGTCCTCCAACACCTGTGTTTTGCTTCTGTTCCCAAGCACTCCAGACCCTATGGTCCTTCCACCCCATTAAATCCACAGCACCGGCCAGAACGCCTGCTTCATACCCTGACAAAGTCCTCCTCACCCCTATTCTCATCTTTCCTCTTCTTGTCTTTGGTTCTCCTAAGCTGCTTTAATCACATCTTAACTGAGTTAAGATCAATCAATCAATCTTAACTGAGCACCTGTATTTGCCTGACAATCTGCTGTGGGTATTTTTGGACTAAAACAGATACTGTGTATGCCCTTCTTATGAAGACATTTATAAGATACGGAATAAAGAAAACCATGAGGAGATAAAATGACTCATAGATCTGCGTGGCTTTTGTCTAGTCATGTATAATTTATTTCTTTCCAAGCAACTCTTTCAAACAAGTTATTGAGCTCCACAAAACATCTGATAAAGGGAATTCTCAATACAGATCTGAGACTGATACAGGAATTAAATGACCTATGGACAGTATCATGAACCAGACTTATTCAGGCAAGTTAGAAAACCAAGGAATCCAAGGAACCCAGAAAAAAACTTATCTATCTTTCCTAAGAAAGATGTAATATAGCTGAATACTCAGTGGGAGACCAGGCATCTTACCCGAGGAGCTGTTACTTTTAACAGGAAAGTCCTATCTCAAAGGTATCCCTGTTCTATGTGCCAGAGTGCTAACAACACTAGGAGCAAGCAACAGTGGAAAACACAAAAAGGATCAAAGGAAAATGAACAATTCTGAGAAGTGAAAATAAATATACAAGTTTCTGTTCAGTACTTATGGCTGAGTATACCCAGATTTGCTGTAAAATATTAATATGTTAGCATCATGGCCTGACTAAGGTCAATATCTATGGCATGACCCCCTCATGGCAAGTCTATTCCTGGGTGATGTTTGGCTGGTAAACGTGGTTCTATGAACACTGTGTCTTTGACAAAAACAATTTAGTGTAATGCTTGTGGCAATTCCCTTTACTTTTTTACTAGCATTTCTTTCTTACTGTGGGTAAAAAATATCAATGGTTATTATCTTTATATATTTATATTTCTATATGTGTAATTTCATTTAGTTTATTTCTATTAAGTATACTTACTATTAAAATGTTCAAAACTGGGGAGAGCTAAAATCTCTTTAAAAATTACTTTGAAACTGCTAAATTCTTACAATAGTTTGAACATACCCTCTCCACATCTTCAGTGGTTCATTCCTTGACTTAATTGAATCTGGCTTCCCTTGAAAGGTTCTGCTAAAATTGCCAGTGATGTTCATGTTTTAACTTCAGTGAGAATTTGTCAGTTCTCATCTTCATTCACCTCTTCCCACAGTTCAACACCTCCTTCCACTGGTTTCTAAGATATTAAATCCTGAAGATGTCTTTCCTTTCTCTTCGTTAGTTTTCTTGTTGAGGCCTCCTCTCATGTCTTTTAAATATAAGTGTCTCCATGGGCTCAGTTCCAGTTACATCCCTCTCTTCCTTCTACATTTTGTCCTGAGAACTGAGATCTTTTCTGACAATATTACTTAGATAAAACTACCTTTGCCAACAAGACTCATCGCTTGCCCCGGAAAAAAAAAAAAATATGGCAATTTTCTTTGCAAGAGTCCCACAAGTCAATTTATTGGGCAGGGTACTGTTTACTTGTAACAAACAATTTGCTTATCAACCTCAGTACACTTATCAAGTATTGTATCCAGTCCCTCGCTTCTCTGTGTCCACCAATCCTAAACTATCATATCATAAACTCTCCTCACTCCTGATCAGTTCCTCTGCTTAAAATATTTGCCTTATTTATTGGATGTTGGCAGCTCAACATCCAAACCTCTGGTGACATTTCATATCTAACTTAGATTCTGATACAATGTTGAGAATTCATTAAGGTGGTGTTCCCTCTTTCTGTAGTTAATTCTACTTTTGCCTAAGTAACACCTTGTCTGTTGATCTGTTAAGGAGTTCATCACTCCCTAGATGACTTTCTCCATACCCATCATTCAGACTGCTACTGATTTTCTTATTCCAATATATGTTGTAGATCTTTATTTGTCTCCAAGTTAATGTCTAATATGTCTTTTTATTTCCATTTCCAGCAACACTACCTTCAAACAAACCAGCATCACCTAAACCATTGTATTATCTACTGTGCTCAATATATTTAGTTCTTTACACCTTGAAACATCTTGATCTTACTCTGTGATTAAGGATATGACTTCTACAAGTTAAGAATTATTTATCTCCTGTTCAGCAAATCAGTTACTAGTACAACAGTAGCTTTTTATTCATTAAATCTAAATAGAAACAAATATAATCTTAATATTTAATATATGTTATCCCATTTTTAATAAGATTGTATCTACATGCCTAAATCCATCTATTCTTTCTGGTATCTATTTATTGCATGGGGATTGAAGGATATTACTTAAGAATAGTCTGATTCTTTATCATTAATTTGTATAATTTTTTAGTTTTTAACTATAAAATTTTAGCATTCAAATAAGACCAAAATGATTTTTAAAGTGTGGCTTTATATTATTATTGAACTGTAATCTGTGAAGAGGGCAGATTAGTCACACTAAGAGAAGCAAAGAGATGTTAATTAAATAAAAAGAATCTGAGTAGCATAAAGTTATCTTTTATATTAACAAGACTGTGATAATAACAAGCATTATCCTATTATAGATATAAATATTACAAACCTTAAGACAGGTAGGTGTTCCTTTTCATCCAGTTTATACTCATGGATACACCTTTTTTTTTCAGCATTCTACAATTTTTTTTATTGTACTTTAAAATTGATTTCATTTTTCCTAAAGAACTCCTTTCTAAAGGTTTTGATCCTTGGTTCTAATTTGGACTGTCATCTGAGCACTGACTTTCACCATCACACCTTCGCAGAATCCCCTTCACTTATGTCTCAGGCTGGATGCCCTGTTGCTTGTATCTTATTTCTTCCTATTCTCTGGAATACCACCCATTATTAGCAAATAAATTTCTTGTTAAATGAAGGAATACGTTTCTATTCCCTTGCAGATTAGATGATTTGTTTGTGATGTTTAAACCTGGACAGTTGATCCATATTTTTGTTAGACATAATGTTTTCATTAGAAATTGTTTTTTTCAAGAATTTTGAAGGGAATTGTCCAATTGTTTCCAGCTTCCAAAGCTGTAGGCAATAATGACAATTTTTCTCATTTATTCGTAAATGACATGTCTCCCCACCCTAAATCCTAGAAAGTCTCAGTGTTATCATCTTACCCTTGGTGTAGTAAAGATCTGGAATGATATACCTAGGAAATATCCCACTATGAAGATGATTTAAAAACTCTAAGGGGAAAAAGTCAAGAGCAGAATAACTCTGAAATATTTACTTTCTTGAACAGATAAGCTTCTAAATAATGAATCAAACAAGATGCCTTGGATGTCTTTTCTCTGGGAGATGAAAGTGCATTGAGGATGAATAGCTGTCTGTTAACCTCTGGACACTGACAGGGCTTGAGCCAGCACTGACCTCAACCCAGCTGGTTCCATGATGTATTTCACCAAAGATGCCCTTGGAATTTGGCAAAGTGAATGAAAAGCTTTGGATTGAGGCAATTTAAAATGAACTAATGACCTAATACAGAACTGCCCAACAGGGACACCGAGACACACAGGCAATTTTAAATGTTCTAATAGTGACATTGAACAATAAGACGAAGAAACAGGTGAAACTGGTTTTAATAATACATTGTATTCAAACAAATATATCTAAAGTATTATCACTTCAACATGCAATCAATATGAAAGCAAATTTATTAATGAAATATTTATATTATTTCTGTTTTTTATACTAAGTATGCAAAATCCAGGGCATATTTTATGCCAAAATAGCATACTTTAGTTCACACTGGCCAAATTTCAAATGTTTGATAGCCACATGTGTTGGTCAGTACAGATCTAAACAAACAGCATAGGTTAGAAGACTCAGACATCTACAGTTTTTAAGAAACCAGTCAATCTACAATACAATTTGTTGCTGTTGTCATTATTGTTTAGTCACTCACTCTATTGGTATGCAATTTGATTTCATCAAAATAAAGAGAAGGAGAAAAAAGATTTCATCACTGATGTTACCTATGAATTTATAGAGTTTGCTAAAAATGTCCTCAATGCATCTCTCAGTACTTTATAAGACTTCGTTAAAATTTTAAGACCTCTAAGGTAAGGATGATATATTTACATAGATAAAACCAATCTCTTGAATTTCTGTTATTTTTATAGCCCTTGTGGTACCTCTGCATGCATCATGCCATGCAATTACCTCCAGAAATCTGTGTTATTTTGATCTTACAAAAAAGCCAACATGAGACGTCAAGGAGTCAGCTGGCTTGCCCAGGTGCTAAAGTAGGAAGGATAGACAAGTATTTTGTTCCTGGGAAAGTGATAGTCTCTCATCTGTATCCCTATGGACTGTAGGCTGCCAGGCTCCTCTGTCCATGGAATTCTCCAGGCAAAAATACTGGAGTGGGTAGCCATTCCCTTCTCCAGGGGATCTTCCCAATCCAGGGATCGAACCTAGGTCTCCTGCATTGCAGGCAGTCTTTACCACCTGAGCCACCAGGAAGCCCTGGTGAGCTTTGCTCCTAGGAGCTTCCACTTAATTATTATATAGAAGCTCATGCTCCTGGTACACACCTGAAGGTCTGGGATGAAAATTTATCTGCCTTCCTTCATGTAACCATGCCTTGGTGCTCAATAATGCTTGCTTAATTTAGTAAGATATTAGAATTTTAAAAATGAGCCAAAATCTGCATTAAAACGAAAAGGACTACATCAAAAAATCTTTCTTCAGGTATCAAGCTATTTTGAACAACACAGCTATTATTCTCAATATTTAACAAATCTGTATGGCTTGGTAATCTGTGATATATTTTTTAAAATAATCCTATTGAAGTTGTTTTCTTTCCTCTTTGATACAAGTTTTGAATCTTATAAAGAGGCAAAATTTACTTGAAGTCAATTCTCAGGAATAAGATTTTTGACAAATGTAGATATTGGGTTAAAAACTAAGTTTATACAGCAATGAAAAATGTCTTTCTTGCATGATATTTTGATACGTTCTAAGGCAATATTCCAAGAAAGGTTTCCCAGGTGGCTCAGTGGTAATGAATCCGCCTGCAATGTGGGACACCTGGGTTTGATCCCTGGGTTGGAAAGATCCCCTGGAGAAGGGAAAGGCTACCCACTCCAGTATTCTGGCCTGGAGAATTCCATGGACTGCAGAGTCCATGGGGTCACAAAGAGTTGGACATGACTGAGCAACTTTCTTCTTTTTTTTTTTATTCCAGTGGTAAAGACTTGCCTGCCAATGCAGAAGATGCGCAGGAGATGTGAGTTCAGTCCCCTCAGTTGGAAAGATCCCCTGGAGGAGGAAATGGCAACACACTCCAGTATTCTTGCCTGGGAAATCCCATGGACAGAGGAGCCAGGAGGGTTACAGTCCATGGGGTAGCAAAAAATCAGACATGACTGAGTGACTGAGTTGAAGTTTCCAAGGAAGTAATTAAAATATGTGAGCCATGGCCATATGATCATTTGCTTATTTACTTATTAAAATACTTTTTTTAATTGGAGGATAATTGCTTTACGATGTGTTTTCTTTCTTCTGTACAATAATGTGAATCAGCCGTAAGTCTACAAATATCTCTTCCCTCTTGAGCCTCTCTCCCACCCTCCCCCAGTCCTATCCTTTTAGGTCCTCACAGAGCACCAGGCTGAGCTCCCTGCGTTATGCAGCGACCTCCCACTAGCTCTCTGTTTTACACATGGAAGTGGATATATGTCAATGCTACGCTCTCAATTCACCCCTCTTCCCCCGCTGGGTCCACAAGTCCATTCTCTATGTCTGAGTCTCTATTCCTGCCACTCAGTACCATTTTTAAAATGAATGTTTGTGCTTGCATGTTGCTTCAGTCATGTCTGAGTCTGTGATCCTATGGACTGTAGCCCGCCGGGCTCCTCTCTTCTTGGGATTCTCCAGGCAAGAATACTGGAGTGGGTTGCCATTTCCTTCTCCAGTTTTTTTTCTTTTTAATAAAGTCTACCAAACTTTGTAATACTTTGAGTGCAATTTGGAAATATATAGAAATAGACCTGTACCCTTTGAATGGGAACTTTTGCCCTCAGTTGGAATTTGTTTTAACAAAACAGAAATAGTGAATGCAAAGTTTATACACAAGAATATTCATCATTGTGTAGTTTACAAAAATCTAAAAATAATGATGCAGCTTCAAAATCTGTATGGAGATTAAATACAAATAATAAGTTATATGAAATCATAAGGTGAACTTATGGTCATTAAAATTCTTACTGTCATTTTATTAAAGTGGAAAAATGTACAATATAATACTACATAAAACATCAGGATGCAAATGTATTTACTTAGTCCTTAATATTGTAGATAAATATTGACTGAAAATACATCAAAATGTTAAGCATGGTAGCAGATAAGTTTTAATATCAAGGGTGATTTAAACTTTATTTTGAAAATTGCAATCACTTACATCAACATGACATAGCCATTTGGACCCAGAACTGGGTTCACCTATGGTATCATGACTTCGTTATTTATTCCAGGAAACCATTACCAAGGAAAGATAAGACCATAAACCAATAAATGAATTCAATGTTTGTCTCAGAAATTTCCTGGAAAGTGATTTATCTGTGGCAACAGTCTATTCACCTGGGCAAATGACTCAGTTACCAAACTGTGGTTAACTTATCAAGATCCTAAACTATTACATCTCAAACATTGACCAATCTATTTCTCTTTCTTGAAAGACATGTCCTAATTCACTTAAACCAGATGTCAAAGACCTATAAATATCCTTTCTGACTTCCTCTTCCTGGACGCAACTAAGACTACAATCTAGTCTTGTTTTATTAACAGGCTCATATTTCTGAGAAATCAACAACTAGCATTATTCATTCCATTTTCATATTAAAGATGTACTGATTTTATTAGACAAGATTTCATTTTTTCTGGGCTACATATTGCCAGTTGGAGAACCAGTACCTGACATAGAAAAATAGTGAATTAAGAGGTGTAAATAGTATGATTTATGTAAATCTAATGATATATCTTACTATGTAAATCTAACAGTAAGAGAGATTGAGGGCAAGAAGAGAAGGGGATGGCAGAGGATGAGATGGTTTGATAGCATCACTGACTCAATGTACATGCATGTGTGCTAAGTCACATCAGTTGTGTCTGACTCTTTGTGACTCTGTGGATGGTTCCCACAGTGTCCTACCAGGTTCCTACGTCTATGCGATTCTCCAGGCAAGAATGCTGGAGTGGGTTGCCATGCCCTCCTCCAGTGGAGCTTATGGACCCAGGGATCGAACGTGTGTCTCTAACGTCTCCTGAATTGCAGGCAGATTCTTTACCACTAGCACCACCCTGCAAGTCAATGTACATGATTCTGAGCAAACCCTTGGAGGTAGTGAAGGACAGGGAAGTGTGGTGTGCTGCAGTTCATGGGGTTGCAAAGAGTTGGACATGAAACTAAGGACTGAACAACAGTTTTCCAAGCATCATTCTCAGTATTTTACATATATTAAGTCATATAAACCTCACAACTGTCCCCCATGAGATCAGCACTATTATTGTCCAATAATATTTCATTACGCCCAGATCCAGTTATATGACTGGTTATGTGATCGGTGCTCAGCAGAGCTGGGATTAGAGCCCGGACAGCAAGGCTCCCTGGTCCACAGTGTTCACTATGTCTTACGCTTATCACATAGAGACAGTATCATTTTCTAGAGGAAAATAAGGCAAAGAAGGTTGAGACAGGCTCAGAAGATTGACAGGGTTGAGCTGAAGGATTCTAGCTGTGTTTGAAATATCTGGAGAGAATCCAGTGGGGAAAATGGCTCTTACAGACATCAGTTTCTTGCTTCCAGTAGCCCCCAAAGCAGGAGACATATTTGAGTCTTCAGACTTATTTTCCTTAAACACTGCCTCTGATGTTCATTTTAATCTAGATATTTCTAGATCAGATATTTCAAAGTGGAAGACCTCCATGATATGATTGGATGGGGCTTCTTTCTAAAGTACTGGGAACAGTATCTGCCCTTGTGTAGAACGCCCTGCTGTGGATACTGCAGGGCATTTCAGCAAGCATCACAGGCGTATTGTACAGATAAAATGTTATTGTTTTATTCTAGAACAAGATGAAGCTTACACTCACACACACACCTTTTGTCAAGCTTGAGTGTATTAACTGAAGCTGTGTGCATGTGTAGAAGTATACACAAACCCCGGTGGATTTTCTAATATGCTAGACAGATTAATTCCTCAGCAGGAAATGTGAATGTTGTGTTTCCAACCCAAGTCACATTTTCTACCTTTACATCTGACATGCAATATATGTATACTGTAATATTTTGTTATATATATATATGTATGCTGACAATGTGGTCATTAACTTAAAAAAAAAAAAACAGCTTCCAAAGAGGTCTTTGATAACAGCAAAGTGGGAATTTTAAAACCAGCTCATTTTCTTGAATGCTGCTATATTTCCTACTCATTGTACAATACAGAAAACAGCCCTAGTTCTTTGAAGACCATAAATTGGAAAAGGAGTCTTCTTAGCAGGAATATGGAGATTTTTAATAAAATTTTTGAATTAATTTCTGCAAGAGGTATAGTAAACAAGAGGTTATCAGCTTGTGATTCTACAGGTTCTGAATAAATTATTCAGTACAAACACCACTTAGCTGCTCAGCCACTTATATCTCTAGTATGAGTCAAGAAGACCCCCCTGGAGGAGGAAATGGCAACCCACTCCAATATTCTTGCTTAAAAAATCCCATAGACAGAGGAGCCTAGCAGGCTATAGCCCATGGGATTACAAAGAATCGGAAATGATTTAGCAAATAAACAACAAACTCACTTTCCACCTGCTCACTTATCCATAAGAATTCATGAGAATGAATCCAAGAGAATCTAGATATGTCCAGAACAATGAACAGAAAAGCTCTTGTATATTTACCTTCAGACCTTTCCTCTTAAAAGCCCAGGTGAATCACATATGGGATAGAGATATATAAACTGGAAAAGATAACAAAATTCTTTTATATCAAAATAGCTTTTATTTTCTGAATGACTCTTAAATGAATAGAATTAATTCCCTGTGAAAGATCTATTTTTTAGCTCAGATTTTAAAAACCACATTCTATCAGATAGACCTGGAAGTGTGTGTGACAAATATAGGACTCATTCAGATCTAGCTGTTATTACAAAATGAGCTAGCACAAGGAAGATATGCAAACAATAGCATCCAGCTGACAACAAAGGCAGAGAAGCATGGATCACCTAGGATGGATGCTGCAGAGCTGAAAACAATGTTGGCTTTTCTAAATGAAAAGGTACTTGAGTGGAGTATATTTTCCTTATCTGATTCTTTCAAAAGTATGTTATTTTTCTGATCAATGTGGCTGTTTTTTAAAACAACATATTTCCTTCTCAACAAATGTTTATCAAAATGGCCAGAAAATTCTTGAATTAGTGCTCCAATTTTAAACCATTAAGTACTTTCCTGATACTGATGAATGTATTCTGAATCTTAGTTACCAGCATGTGAATCAGCAGAAATGTCATAGGAATAATCCAAATTTTTGCTATAAAAAGATTTGTATTACTGGGAAAGTAGCATATAAAATGCAAGAAACCATAAGAACTTATCACCAAATGTCCACACATTCTTCTTTCTGGATGTAATAGGTTGTCACAGATATGTAGAGCCTTTTAAAATAACTCAGAGTAAGTTGTCTATTCACTTAACAAAATCATGTATGTATACCTTTATCTCCAAGTTTCAGAAGCAGAAGATGAATTTAAAGGGAGATATTTATCAACCTTCAGCTATGAGGTCCATCAAAATCAATCATATTTATTAAGTGCTGGCTTGGATTATTTTTTTATTATTGGGACATTATGAAATTCAAAACTTTGTGCCTAGAGTATATATAAACAGCTTGGGTTCAGCTTCATATAAATTTGCTCAGAAAAAAAGAAAAAGAATACCATGCATATTTTTGAAGATATAGTGTCTTTTAAAGCCTCACTTGTATTTTAGCTTGTAGGTTTTGCCTTTCTCACTCTTCAACCAAGCTTTCTTTTGATAAAATAAATATACTATTTTGTTAAATTTTATTCAGTAGCACATGCATTAAAATTTCAAATATCTTGGACAAAGTTCTTTTTCTTTACAAAAAATAAATGTTATTTATTTTCTTCTACTCCCAAGAGTTGGCAACAAGATTATCAGAGAATCAGTAAATGGTATCAGTTGGAGAAATAAATGCAACATAATAGGCGAAGGCTAAGATGTGAAAATAAACAGCTTGGTTCATTTTGCTTTTATGTACTTGCAAAAGTGGCTATCAAAATTGGGATTGATCAGCTATCAGCCAAAGACACAGATGTACACAAGTAACCACTCAGTCAAGAACATTCTGGTCTTGGCACCTCTCACTCCCAGGGGCTTGGCGAGAACCCATGTTGCCTGCAGCTACAAAGCCATGCAGACAGGCTGAGCTAAATCTAACGACTTGTATAGAGAGAGGAGCTGACATTTTTCTCCCCTCATTCTTCTGCTCTCTACCACCAGTTACTATAGAACTGAATGAGAATGCTGAGGTTCTACTGACTTAATGAGCTGCCACTGTATGATTTTTGCTCCACCACAATTACAATTCTGGAAGTTTCTTGTTTCTCTTGCTGTCTGATCATACTGCTTTCTGTCATTAAGTGGCCACTGTAATCCATGGTGTAAAGTGCCTGGGACTGCTATCAAGACGCAAAACCGTGGTCACTACATAGCTTGGGCTAGGGAGAGCAAGGTTTTCAATGTTTTTTTTGTTATTCAGCAATGTTGGCTGCTCCTTCCTTCAAAATTGTGGAAATTATGGAGGCCTGGGTAAATTGCACCCCAGCTGAAGAGTAATAAGCAGCTTCTTCTATTCTAACCCTAAAACAACAAGCTTAAAAGAAAGTAACTCGATTCACTGAGAATGAGGATACAATTCTCTAGAACTCATTCATCTTGCATAACTGAAATTTTATACCAGCTGATTAACAACTCCTCATCCCCACCCCAACCCCAGTTCCTGGTAACCAACATTTGATTCTTTGCTTCTATGAATGTGACTATTTTTGATACCTCATATAAGTGGAGTCATGCAGTAGGACGACTTTAAGCTAAATTAATGGCTTAAGTCATTCAGGATCAACCAGCTAATGTAAATTCGAGCTGCAAAATCATGTGAGAAAAACCTGTAGTTACAAATTATATTAGGAAAAGAAAATCCCTCCAGTATCCACTGATTGCCAAAGCTCTTTTTTTTTCCCACCGATTGCCAAAGTTCTTAAAAGTAAGTTATTTTTGTATAATTTATGTTTACCTGTTTTCTTTGTTTTCTACAGTCTTGTGGTAGGTGTGTGCATGAGAAAAGGATGGATGATGGATGAATCGATGAATAAGTGGGATGTTAGGGTGGGAAAGGAGAGGGTTGTTTCTAGTTCCCCTTACACTGAGACTGTTGCCTATAGCATTCTCCATCTGGACTTGTTTCCAGTCCCGATATCTCATGAGGCCATAATAATTGAAATTCAAGTTTACCCAGTGTGACAAATTCTCCCAAGGGGAAAGCAGATTTCAGTCTTTACTTGCCTCTCTGACAGTTGCCTTACTGTCTTCATTTAGCTTTTGGCCTTGTTAACTTGTCAGCTCCTCTGTGACATTAAAAATAAATGTTTGGAAATACTTTATTCAGCATTTTTATTTATTTATTTATTTTTGGAATCTCCTCCATCCTGCTATCAATAGAAGTTTCTCCCTTTTAATGCACAAATTTAGCATTATCTCTTCATATTTTGATTTGCATAGTATCTATTCCATGGAATTTGTGAGTACCCTATAATTAGGGCTTTTCTGGTGGTGGTAGTGATAAAGAACCCTTATGTCTCCCAGTAGACATAAGAGACACAGGTTTGATCTCTGGATCAGGCAGGGCCCCTGGAGGAGGGCATGGCAACCCACTCCAGTACTCTTGCCTGGAGAATCCCATGGACAGAGGAGCCTGGCAGGCTACAGTCCATGGGGTTGCAAAGAGTCAGACATGACTGAGGTGACTTAGCATGCACACGTGTAACCTACAAATAACTTCTAATTCGTTAAATTAACTTGTTCTTTAGTTGGGTCTGGTACAAAGCTTTTCTTGTCCATCGTTTTTTTTTTCCTACAATGTCCGCATTGTTTTTTATTTTCAATATTTCTTTATTAATTGCTTTGTCTTCCTGTTTGCAGTAGTGAAACCATTTAGTGCCATTTCAGGGGGCTTCAAAGAGGTCTGGTACCAAAGTCCTTTATGTCTCAGTGCAGAAAAGAATTCAGTGAGTGACAAAGTGATAGATAAGGAGTGATTTGTTAGAAAAGGATGCTTGTGAGGTTTACAAGTGGGTGGGCAAAAATGCTGCACCCTGAGAACTTACTGGGTTACAGTTTCATATATACAAATGAAATAGTGGGGGGAGGAAGAACTTCTTTGTCTTTGAGTAGACGTCATGTGTCCATCATCAGCTTCTCCTCCAGGTTGAGTAGGGGGGAGTTTTCTTGTCCCTATAAGGTCAAACTAGGTCCATAAATATTGTTGTTTTTTCTTTTTGTTTTTTGTATGTGTGCAGAGGGCACGCCCTAGGGATTAATAACTTACTGAGCTCACTTGGCAGGATGTGGGTCTCATGCCACCACTGTTTTATTGTTCTGGGGCATGTCTCATGCTTCTACGGCATGATGTTTTTGCTGAGCAAGGCTGCTTGGTTTTGTGGTTAAACAAATCTGCTTTATAAGTAATCATTAAATTACAGGGGTCTCCCATATTTTTTTCCTACTCATAATTCCCTTTGGGATTAACTGTTTAATCACTTACTTTGTCCCTTCACTCTGTCCCTATCAGTAGCAGCTATTTCTGCCCCATCCCAACCTCCTAATGGGTTTCCCAGGTGGTGCTAGTGGTAGAGAATCCTCCTGCCAATGAAGAAGATGCAAGAGATGCAGGTTTGATCCCTGGCTCAGAAAATCCCCTGGAGTAGGAAACGGTACCCCACCCCAGTATTCTTGCCTAGAAAATTCCATGGGCAGAGGAGCTTGGCAGGCTACAGTTCATGGGTCACAAAAAGTCTGATGTGACAGAGTGACTGAGCAACCCCCTGATGGCAAACTCTTATGGCTCCAGTTGAGAGATTTCCCTGGCCAGCAGAAAAATGCTCAGTCTCTATTCAAGACAAGTAGACAGTGCAGGGGATTAACTCTCCTACCAGCAATGCTTAACCAATAAAGAGAATTTCATGGTTATATACCTTAAATTTCTTGTCTCTTAGGAGAGATTGCTCAAGCATGTTCAAAGTACCTCCCAGACGTCCACAGAGGTATCTGCAGTGACACCTGATCACTGACTCTCCACTTCTTGGCTTCCAGTCCTCCCGTCTCACTTCCTGGCTCCTGACTGGCAGGTGTTTTCAAGAGTGCCCTTCCAAATAAACGGCACTCCATCAGATGCTAATCTGAGAGTCAGCTTCAGAGAAAAACTGCACTAGGACACTCCTTCAAATATCTCTTTTGTTTGTTTGATTTAATTTCTTGGATATACTCAAAAATACTAAATTTAAAGACTTCATAGTGTATGATTTTTGTCTCTGGGTCTCTTGGTCTCTGTCTTTCTTGACCTTAATTTTGTCTCCCAAGACAAAATGCTTGGGGTGGTGATCATGGAGGAAAACCAAAACAGAGTTTGTGCTAATTTGTGGGTCCAACAAGCTGGGCCTCCCAGTGATACCAAGCAGGACTTTGCGGAGCTCTCCTGGACACAAAAGCCTTTCTGTGTCCCGCATTTCTTGATTACAGGAAATAAGCTTCATTCAGCCTCTTTAACCTTCACTGAGTTCCAAGAGCAGGTCTAAACAGATGCTAATCAGGGAAGGGATGACCAGTCAAAAGAAACAATAGTGCAGCCTTGGAGTGAAGTCCAGGCTCCCCCTCAAGGAATATATATAGCAATAGCTTTGAGCTGTTCTGCCAGTAATGAAACCCCCACCAGGTGAGAGAAATTAATGATTTGCTGCCCATGAGGAAACCCTGGACAGGTTGGGACCAGAAGGTTGATGATGCTGACTCCCAATTGCCATACCACCAGGAAGTCAGAAGAATGTCCACAAGCTGATTATGTCCTCTTCTCACTGTAGGGCATAGTTCTGGCGAGGCAGAAAAGGAAAGACGACCTCAACAGGAGTAGGTTACCTTTATTCAGGCAAGGAGGGGCGACAGTCGGCCTAACAACCAGGCTGAGCACCGAGAGGGATCAGGGAGGCTTCATACTTACAGGGAAGTTTGTGGAAGCAATAAGGGAAACGTTTATCAGGCGGGATATTTTGAGTATTCTTTTGTTGAGATGACATTTGTAGTTGGGCAGGGGGTGATAAGTCTTCTGGGCAGGTGTAGGGGGTGCAAGGTTTCTGGACAGGGGTTGATAAGTCCCAGATAGATGCAACCGGCCTGGAGCATCAGGGTGGAACTAAAATTCTGTTTTGTTTTCTCCAAAGTTAGATGATTCAGCAAGGGGCCTTTGAGGCTATTGTTCTCTTTTCTAGGCCCAAAGGACTCCTTCACTCACTACCCTATCCACAATGGGAGACATAGTTTTGGAGGTTATTAGCCTGCTGTGGACCCCTTTGTCTGCAAAGCAATAAAGTTATTCTTCACCCAAAACTCTGCCCCTGAGATTTAACTCAGTGTTGGATTATGGAGACCAGATTTGGCTTCACTAGCTAATTTTACTGAAGAACCCTGGATTTAACCATATGCAGATTTGGTCTCCCTGAAGAAAACCTCAGTTCCAGGCACTGGTCTGCTCTGGGGACCACTATCCTTCTTTACAGTTGTAAGGAATCAAAGAGGAAATTATGGAACCATCAACATATTCTCTTCCTCTTTGACACCATCCAATGGGTTTCTCCTGCTTCTGGAGGGCACTGCTACATGTCACCTAATAATAAAGCTGCAGGAAAACCTGGGGACCAGGGCTTCAAGGTAATTTTGGTCAAGACCCCTTTGTGACCAAGTTGTGTGACTGACCCAGCCCACCACCACTTGCCAAAGTTTCCACACACACAGGTGTAGAGATGACAGTTTAGGTACAACTATTCCACTCAAGAATTCCATTAGGTGTGCCTTGCCATCCAGATAGCAGTTCCTGGTCATGGTTCTCCAGGGGTGATGAGACTTAGCCACATCACCCTGCTTCTCTCTTCTGAGCCTCTCCTCTTCCCCCCAATCCCTCCCTTATGTTCTCTGCCTCCCCCATCATGGTCATCAATTGCCCCCTACGTTGGACCCTATGTGCCTTCAATCTCCCATATTTGTACTATAGCTGTTTGATGAAGCTCCACATTAATTTCACCTTGCTCAGCAGAACAATCAAAATCCAAGCTAGATTCACTGTCTTGGGAACAGAAAGTCAAATCCCTATTAATTCAGTAAACATACCGAAGGGAAATAAACAACTGCTTCTTCTCTTAAAAATGATTAGGAACCAAGGGTATAGAAGATAATTCAAGCATGACATTTTATCTAACAATGTTTTAGAGTTATTAAATAATTTAATTAGTTATTGCAATATTCTATTGGTTAAAGCATTTTCATTTTTTTCAAAAATTGTCCATTCAATTAATAATTTTTGATAAAAATGAAGATTAATCCCTCACATAATTCTAAAGAAAAAATTACAGAAAATTACAGAAAGTTAAATTTAGTATAAATTATCAAAATCCATAAGCAAAAACTAAAGTATAATAATAAAATGCTAGCAATAAGAATAATTACAAAATCACCATTTTATCTGAAAACTATAATTTAAAGGAAAGACTAAAAATGGTGGCAGAGGCTTTATTGCCAAAATGTTCTAAAATTTTTGGAAATCTAGAACTTGAATTTTCACAAAGTTGCAAATGTTTTAATGTATACAATTCTAACCAGAAGCAGAAATAGGGATAAGAAGAGATAAGAATCACTCTCATCAAATAAGGTCACTCCATTCCTTGGTGGGACCACTCCTAGTTCTAATAGTTTTATTTTTAAAGACATTGTGTTGAGGTGAAGGAAATAAATTTGGGGTCCTGAAGTGGAAAATAAGGGAAAAAATAGTCTGGAGGCAGGGTGTGCAAAGTTATAGATTAGAAGAATTAGAGACGAGAGAATTAGCATAGTTATAATGTGTCTTCCACCACAAGATACAGAGAAATTGTTGGTTCTTCATGTGAGAAGAGAACATAGACTCTTCCAAATGTCTGAAGCCTAAGTTGATTGCCTAAGCCTTTTTTTTTTTTCCACGTAAGTCTTCATAGGGTAGTGTGATTCTGTTCATGCTTTAAATCATTTTGGCTGATTGTGGATATTTCTGACATAATTGCCATGTAAAAAATTACATCAGCTTACTCTGAAGAGTCACTCTTGGGCTTGACCAAGATGGCATCAAAGTTTTACTCATCTTAACTAAGCTTTAGACAGGCTTCCTCTGGCCTTTATTACCATGACCCTTCTCTCATTCCAACCCAGAGTTCAGTTGGTCTAACCACAGAGGTCCCTCCATCTTCCCACTTTAAAAAACTGAAAAATTATAAACTCTTTTCCCTTTTGAGACAAAAATATATTCAGAAGCCACTTGTTAGTTTTACAACTCAGGACCATCTTTATCAAGAACTAGGATTTTGAAACATAATTATCAAGGAGGATAATGTCCTTGTCTCTCAGTCTTAGTGGAAAGATGGGAGTCTAACTTTCATGCTCACCCATCTCCAAGTTAAAAAGCTGCCTTTTTAAATACATGAAAAGGTTTACTTTTCCTCTGGACAAAGCCAGTTAACAAACACAGACCCACAATCCTCTTTCCCCAGCTCTTAAGAGCTCTACCATCCTTTGTTTCAGTGGAATTGAGCTCAGACTAGGGTCTGGACTCTCCTACTGCAGTAGCCTTGAATAAACTCCTGTTTAATTTTCCCTGCTGCAATTATTGCTTTGACAGGAAATATTGTGGGAAAAGCAAGTTTAGTTTCAGCATTTTCGGGGATTGTTTAGTGCAACATTTAAGGGTGGATAACTGATCAACAAATGTTTAGAAATAAAATTTTCCAAGAATTCAGAGTTGATGCAAATAATTATAGTGGTCTGTTATATTCTCTATAATAAATACAACAAATAAAGAGTTAAAGATATTTGCAATCCTAGATCATCCCAAATTAAATGATCAAGGAGAAGTTATTTAGCCATCTTGAACCTCAATTTTCTCATTTATAAAATGAAACATTTTGACAAATTTATTTCCAACTCTTAATGTTCTACAATTATTTGATGATATTTTTGTCTTAAACCCTGCCCAATTAAGAAGCAGGCACTCACTTATATCCGGATATGATCACTAGACCACATGGTACCTTTAGTTGGGAACATAGACTCACCACGATATGAAGTGATATGTTCATTGCAATGAGCCCATACACCATTAGTTGCCAATTAGCAACTTTTAAAATGACATTCCTAAATGAATAATAAGATTGCTGCCAAGGAACATGACTACCTCACCAACACTCCAGCTGTTAATTTTAATCTTAGCTGTAACACAGGCCAATATTCCACTAATTTCCCCTTTTTTACTTACAATTAATCAATGTTGATGGAAAAGTTAATATCAAACAGTAATTATTAAAAAAAAATCTGATCTCATTCTTCTAGTCCATGTTGAACCTTCATTTTCTATAAAATCCTTCTGAAATGTTTTTCAGTGTTCTTTCTTCATTGTCATTTAGTCAGATTCCTATTACTGATAAACCAAAAATCCAGAGAGAATAAGACAATGTTTACAATTAAATTCTCACATTACAGCTGAATTGTTTTCTTTTGGAAATTTGATATTTATCAACACTATGGGGCATGAAGTTGCTTTTTCGTATTTGTTGGTATTTTCATATGATAAGCAGGTAGACACATGATCACCCAGAATGACATCTCTGCTTACCAGTCATAAGATCAAGACACCTTAATAAAAAAGAATAACATTCTAGAAGAGATGGCATTTAGATGCCTCAGATTTATCAGATCCTAGAGCTAGTATCTAATTCATAAATCATTCAGTCCAATGATCTTCTTTTGCCAATGAGAATATTGAGAAATTTAATTAGTTCATGTCATTTAGCTTATGCATCCAGCATTTGAACTACTCTTTAGAGTAACCTTGAAGTTATTAATTGGTTACTATTCTCATTGGCTGTTCCAGCATTAATGGAAATCTTAACTGTAAGAAAAAATTAACGTTGATAAGTTTTGGTACCTACGTTGATAAGTTTTGTCTTTTCAAGGGCTTTCCTCCTTCTCCTATCTTTTCTTTATCTCAAATCATGAACTTTATTTTTTTGACCTCAGATTAATAGAATTGTATTCATCAGAATCCTTGGTTTGTGGTCCAATATCATCACTGTTCATCAAAAAAGCTACCTTTAAAAAACACATTTGTTTATTTTGGTAGTGTAATAAGCACCTTTGAATCAATCTCTAAACCGGAAACTAACATTTTCTCACCATATAGTCTTTTCCAGTTACTTATCTGCTCCAACCAAGCTATCCATTGTAGATCCCTTCCTTCTTATCTTCCTCCCTTCCATCTTCCTTTTCTTCCTTCCTTCCTTCATTTTGCTCTATATGGCTACATTTTCATGAGTTGTCTTCATTAATTAACCTTATTTTTTTATAGGTTGAGTATATTTCACCTGCTTCACAGTTTATCCAGTTAAAGTGTACAATTCAGTAATTTTTAGTGTATTTATGGACTTCAGTTCAGTTCAGTTCAGTTGCTCAGGTGTGCTCGACTCTTTGTGACCCGTTGGACCACACACACCAGGCCTCCCTGTCCAACACCAACTCCAGGAATTTACTCAAACTCATCTCCATTGAGCCGGCGATGCCATCCAACCATCTCATCCTCTGTCGTTCCTTTCTCCTTGTGGCTTCATCTTTCCCGGCATTAGGGTCTTTTCCAATGAGTTAGCTCTTCGCATCAGGTGGCCAAAATATTGGAGCTTCAGCTTCAACATCAGTCCTTCCAATGAACACCCAGGACTAATCTCCTTTAGGATGGACTGGTTGGATCTCCTTGCAGTCCAAGGGACTCTCAAGAGTCTTCTCCAACACCACAGCTCAAAAGCATCAATTCTTCTGCACTCAGCTTTCTTTATAGTCCAGCTCTCACATCCATACATGACCACTGGAAAAACCATAGCCTTGACTAGATGGAACTTTGATGACAAAGTAATGTCTCTGCTTTTTAATATGCTGTCTAGGTTGGTCATAACTTTCCTTCCAAGGAGTAAGCGTCTTTTTATTTCATGGCTGCAATCACCATCCGCAGTGATTTTGGAGCCCAGAAAAATAAAGTCAGCCACTGTTTCCACTGTTTCCCCATCTATTTGCCAAGAAGTGATAGGGCCAGATGCCATGATCTTAGTTTTCTGAATGTTGAGCTTTAAGCCAACTTTTTCACTCTCCTCCTTCACTTTCATCAGGAGGCTGTTTAGCTCTTCTTCACTTTCTGCCTTAAAGGTGGTGTCATCTGCATATCTGAGGTTATTGATATTTCTCCCAGCAATCTTGATTCCAGCTTGTGCTTCTTCCAGCCCAGCCTTTCTCATGATGTACTCTGTATATAAGTTAAATAAGCAGAGTGACAAATACAGCCTTGATGTACTCCTTTTCCTATTTGGAACCAGTCCATTGTTCCACTTCCAGTTCTAACTGTTGCTTCCTGACCTGCATACAGATTTCTCAAGAGGCAGGTCAGGTGGTCTGGTATTCCCATCTCTTTCAGAATTTTCCACAGTTTATTGTGATCCACACAGTCTAAGGCTTTGGCATAGTCAATAAAGCAGATATAGATGTTTTTCTGGACTGTCTTGCATGTTGGCAATTTGATCTCTGGTTCCTAAATCCAGCTTGAACATCTGGAAGCTCATGGTTCACGTACTGTTGAAGCCTGGCTTGGAGAATTTTGAGCATTACTTTACTAGCATGTGAGATGAGTGCAATTGTGCATATCTGAGCATTCTTTGTCATTGCCTTTCTTTGGGATTGGAATGAAAACTGACATTTTCCAGTCCTGTGGCCACTGCTGAGTTTTCCAAATTTGCTGACATATTGAGTGAAGCACTTTCACAGCATCATCTTTTAGGATTTGAAATAGCTCAACTGGAATTCCAACACCTCCACTAGTTTTGTTCATAGTGATACTTCCTAAGGCCCACTTGACTTCACGTTCCAGGATGTCTGGCTCTAGGTGAATGATCACACCATCATGATTATCTGGGTCTCATGAAGATCTTTTTTGTATTGTTATTCTGTGTATTCTTGCCACCTCTTCTTAATATCTTCTGTTTCTGTTAGGTCTATACCATTTCTGTCCTTTATTGAGCCCATCTTTGCATGAAATTCTCCCTTGATGTTTCTAATTTTCTTGAAGAGACCTCTAGTCTTTTCCATTCTATTATTTTCCTCTATTTCTTTGCATTGATCTCTGAGGAAGGCTTTCTTATCTCTTCTTGCTATTCTTTGGAACTCTGCATTCAGATGGGTATATCTTTCCTTTTCTCCATTGCTCTTTGCTTCTCTTCTTTTCACAGCTATTTGTAAGGCCTCCTCAGACAGCCATTTTGCTTTTTTTGCATTTCTTTTTCTTGGGGATGATTTTGATTCCTGTCTCCTGTACAATGTCATGAACCTCCATCTGAGAGCAGTCAAAACTGACAATGCTTCCCCAGGGTAAAATGTTATTTATGTAATGAGCAAATTAACTTCTTTCACATAGACAATCCAAACTAAAAGCCTTTACCCTGCACAAGGCTAACTGTATGATAAATCCATCAGACTATACAGAAATCTTTTCCCTCTGTGTTGTGAAAAGACTGATTTGGTAAAGTAAAAGTTGTTTTTTGTTTAGGCATAAAGATGCAGGTTTCAACTTTTCAAAGTTGGCTTTACTAATAGGTTTATTAGTATTTAACATATATACTCAGATTTTTGCTACAACATATTGAGTTAAATTAGTTTTCAGATGGTATGTTCAGTGAGTACATAATGCATATTCAATTGGGCATGTTAATTATTGTTGATGCATGCTTCTCCAGAAGCAAATGCAATATCATTGAAATAGCTGTCCACTTTAAGCTAAGAGAGCTTTAAGAGTTTTGGAAAGGAAAATAATCACCATAGTGTTTTTCCATTATAAACTCCTGACTGGGCAAATGCTTTTATCATCAAAGTTCATATAATAGAGAATTTTCATTATTGAACCATCAATTGTTGAATTGGACTAGTTTAACATTATCATTTTATTTTAATTCCTAGTATATTCGGATCTTTTTAAGAATAGCTTGTATGTATTTCTAACAGATTACACTAAAAGTACCAAAAGTAATGTTGAAAGAGGTAATTGTAAATATGCCTATTTGTGTATAACTTTGCTGCAATTTTCACCAAGGCTATCTTGAAGTATTTATCTTTTTGTGCACCTATCACTAGAATAATGACTTTGAAGGTCTAATTGATTGTAAATGATATTTATATACATATATATGCATATGTATGTATATATTCTCATATTAATTACATTAACCAGTACAACTATATTTTTATTTCGGGCATAACCTTTCTCTTTGTAAGTGTAATGATTTTTTTTTTTTACTGTAGCAAACTTGGTCTTCTGAACAATGAAATGATCCCAACACCCTAAGACAATGCACTTTTCCACTCTCGATGTAAATAACACACAAGAGCCTAAGCAGGCTGAGTCAAAGGATAAATAGTTATAACTGACTGAAATATAAGTTCCTTGTGACATTGCATTAAAGATTATTCATATTAAGTATCATGTATTAAGTGCAGAGGAGCACAGGTTGAGAGGTTGAGAGTGTGGGGAAACTCCAATGGGTTGGAATTGCCTTGCTCCACCATTCAGTTTGGGCCATTGTCTCTCCATGTTGTACTTTCTTCCTCTCATTGGCTTCCCTGGTGGCTCAGATGGTAAAAAAATCTGCCTACAATGTGAGAGACCTGTGTTTGATCCCTGTGTTGGGAAGATTCCCTAGAGAAGGGCATGGCTACCCACTCCAGTATTCTTACCTTGAGAGTTCCACGGACAGAGGAGCTTGGCGGGCTTCAGCCCATGAGGTTGCAGAGTCTAACACGACGGAGTGACTTTCACAATAATCACTTGATGGTATCTTTGACCACTAAATATGAGATAATGTTACCAAAAGTAGGGCCCAGCTGCTTGCCACTAAAAGACATTAAAGAAGCAAGGATGGTGGAAAAGAACATTTGCTTTATTTCAGATGCCAGCAGCCAGCAGGGAGGGTGGACTTCTGTCCAAAGGCTGACTCTGTCCCACTGACAGTCAGTGGGCAAGAGCTTTTATAGGTGGACAGAAGGGGCTACATGAAGAAACAGCACAGATAGCTCTGGCTGTCATCTTGAAATTGGTCATCGGTGGTCTGACCAGCATCATCTTGATTATTTTAAATACAATTAATATTCAGCTCCAGAGTCAATTTGTTCTCATTTTTTTGAAGCTAATTCTAGGAATTGTGGCAGCTTGTGTCACAGCTACAGTTTGGTCATCATGTAGTTAATTTCTTCCTCCTGATGAGAGTTTCAGACTCTATAAGACAACTCACAGTTAACTTCTTCCACTTGTTGAGAGTTTCAGAATCTATAAGACAATTCAGAATATGGTTCAGAATATTACCTATAGCCTTTGAGAAGGAACTAAAGGTCCTTGACTTTGCTTATTGGCTAAATGATTACTCTTCTGTCCTGTCTGCTTGTTTTCTTTGCTTCTTCATTTTTTCACTTCTCTTACTACACCTGTTTGCACACTTGCTCAGTTGCTTGAGTTGTGTCTGACTTTTTACCCCTTTTGAACGTAGCCTGGCAGGCTCCTCAGTCCATGGGACTCTCCACACAAGAATACTGGAGTGGGCTGTCATGCCCTCCTCCAGGGGACCTTCCTGACCCAGGGATTGAACTGACATCTCTTATGTCTCCTGCAGGTGGATTCTTTACTGCTAAGCCACTGGGGAAGCCCTGATTACAATTATTCTTTGATTAAAGTTTTCCAGAGTTAAAAGGCAGTCAGAGGACATGGAGGGTAAGGATTATAGCCTCCTGCTCTGTTTCAATAATACATGCAGAGTACCTGGCATATAGTTAAGCAAGCAATTAATTTCACCTTTGGATCAAATTCTGGTTTGCAAAATACATTTGATAACTTCTACAATCAAATTACCTTCTCATTGCTTGTGAAAAGGCTGAAAACTGGGCAATTTTGATGATGTTATGTGTTCTAATTTCTACGAGGCTGTAATGAGTCCCAAGTCCACCCATGGCAAAATTTTAAGCTCCATCATTTACTTTATCTCCATTACAATTCTCTCCCATAATTTTCTTACTTTTTCTTGGTTCTCTGACCTTCTAATCTCTCAGATGTCTGCTAAAATTTCTTACTCTTCAAATAATTCTTGTTCTTTTTTCCTGACACTGAACAAAGCACTGTACTAGAGTTTTAAAAGAATAAAACAAGTCCTATTTCCTTAAGAAACTGACAGTCTCATGGTTAGAGATAATATTGGCTAAGTTTATAAAAGATAAAGGGAGATGGTAAAGGACAGGTAAACCTGACATGCTGCAGTCCATGGAGGCCCAAAGAGTCAGACATGACTGAGCAACTGAAAAACAACAAAAATAAAGGATAAATAGCTCTAAAATAATTAAATAATAGTTGAAGAAGATAGAAAAAGTGTCACTAAACTTGCATGCCTGGTATCCAAAGTCCCTTCTAATTTGATCTCTGTGTTAATTTGGAGCAAAAAGAATGTGTCTAAAGTACATAACCTAAGTTTCCACAAGAATTCCCTTTGTCACTTTTTTTCTATTAAAATGATCCTGTCCACAATTCCTTGGATTACCTAAAACTACATGGAGAACCAATTGAAAGCCCTATGAGGGGGAAGCACTGTCTTTACCTGCACTGTCTAATTCAATTCTAGAAAGTGCTATTAAATGGATGCTTTGTGACTACTTAGGAGAAAAGGAAAGCACCTCATCTCTGGTGTGTGTGCTCATTAAGTACTAGACACTGACTAAACATAGACTGGTGTTCAAAAATGTGTACTGAATAAAATCCCAGACAAACCTCCTTTTCTATAATTTCCTACATGATTAATAGTACAAAAGGGGAAAGAAATAGAAATACTGTAACTTGCTCAGCAAGTCGAGGCATTTAATAAAGTGTGCCATCTTCCCTAACCCACTAGGGACATAAGGACTAGAGAAAAGCTGAAGTAGGTGAATCCATAGTTGGTGAAACAGCCATAACTGAAGATTCTCAACAAACAGGTATGCACCCACCTTTAAGGGAGCCTCTAATGAGTTTACACAATGCTGTTCTTTACTTTTTATCCTTGGAGGTTTATTCAGTTCAGTTCAGTTCAGTCGCTCAGTCATGTCTGACTCTGCAACCCCATGGACTGCAGCATGACAGGCTTCTTTGTCCATCACCAACTCCCAAAGCTTACTGAAACTCATGTCCATTGAGTCTATGATACCATTCAACCATCTCATCCTCTGTCATCCCATTCTCTTCCTGCCTTCAATCTTTCCCACCATCAGGGTCTTTTCTAATGAGTCAGTTCTTCACATCATGTGGCCAAAGTATTAGAGTTTCAGCTTCACCACCAATCCTTCCAATGATTATTCAGGACTGATTTCCTTTATGATTGACTGGTTTGATTTTCTTGCAGTCCAAGGGACTCTCCAGAGTCTTCTCCAATACCACAGCTCAAAAGCATCAATTCTTCTGTGCTCAGCTTTCTTTATGGTCCAACTCTCACAACCTTACTTAACTACTGGAAAGACCATGGCTTTGAGTAGAGGTACCTTTGTCAGCAAAGTAATGTCTCTGCTTTTTAATACACTGTCTAGGTTGGTCATAGATTTTCTTCCAAGCAGCAAGTGTCTTTAAATTTCATGACTGCAGTCACCATCTGCAGTGATTTTGGAGCCTCCCAAAATAAAGTCTCTCACTGTTTCCACTGTTTCCCCATCTATTTGCCATGAAGTGATGGGACCACATGCCATGATCTTAGTTTTCTGAATGTTGTTTTAAGCCAACTTTTTTACTCTCCTCTTTCACTTTCATTAAGAGGTTCTTTAGTTCTTCACTTTCTGCCATAAGGATGGTATCATCTGCGTATCTGAGGTTATTGATATTTCCTCCAGCAATCTTGATTCCAGCTTGTGCTTCATCCAGCCCAGCCTTTCTCATGATGTACTCTGCATATAATTTAAATAAGCAGGGTGACAATATACAGCCTTGATGTACTCCTTTCCCTATTTGGAACCAGTCTGTTGTTCCATGTTCAGTTCTAACTGTTGCTTCCTGACCTGCATACAGATTTCTCAAGAGGCAGGTCAGGTGGTCTGGTATTCCCATCTCTTGAATAATTTTCCACAGTTTGTTGTGATCCACACAGTCAAAGACTTTGGCATAGTCAATAAAGCAGAAGTAGATTTTTTTTCTAGAACTCTCTTTTTTTTTTGGTGATCCAGTGGATGTTGGCAATTTGATCTTTGGTTCCTCTGCCTTTTTAAATCCAGCTTGAACATCTAGAAGTTCTCAGTTCATTTACTGTTGAAGTTTCACTTGGAAAATTTTAAGCATTACTTGGCTAGAGTGTGAGACGAGTGCAATTTTGCGGTAGTTTGAACATTCTTTGGTATTGCCTTTCTTTGGGATTGGAATGAAAACTGACCTTTTCCAGTCCTATGGCCACTGCTGAGTTTTCCAAATTTGCTGGTGTATTGAGCGAAGCACTTTTACAGCATCATTGTTTAGGATTTGAAATAGTTCAACTGGAATTCCATCACCTCCAGTAGCTTTGTTCATCGTGATGTTTCCTAAGGCCCACTTTACTTTGCACTCTGGATGTCTGGCTCTAGGTGAGTGATCACACCATTGTGGCTATCTGTATGGTTATACAAATGGGAGACACCCTTATCAAATGTGTGGATGATCTAAGCTTAAAGGAGATGATAAATTCATGGTGCGATAGAATAAATATCCAAAAAGTTGTCAACAGACAGGACTAGATTAACCAGATGAAACCAATAAGAAATAACTGTATGATTACTCATTGCAGTTTTCAGTTTGAACTGTACAAATATGAAACTGGAGGGAGACAGATCTGTCTTGAAAGTAATTAGTGCAGAAAGAACTTGTATTCTGACTGACAGCAAAATTAACATGAGAAAACTGTGATGTGGCTTCCAGAAATGTTAATCGTCTTACATTATGTAAATAGTATTTGAAATTCTAGGTGAGTCATCAAAATATAGTGCATCAGAATCAACTTGGATGTTTCCTAAAATGCAGATTGCTGGTGAAAGTTAAGCATTTTCTGAATACATCCAAAGGCCTAGGGGTGGTGCCTTGGGATCTGTCTTTAACTGTCTCTTGAGATGTTTTTCATGGTAGTATCCACCTCTTAGGATTAGTGCAGAGAATAAATGGCATATTATATATAAAAGCATAGTGTTAACATAGGTTATAAATGCTCAATAAATAGTACCTTTAAGTGTTCTCTATCAACATTTTGTCACTCATATTGACACTTCTGTAAAGTTCCTAATCTAGATCAAATTTGCCAGTTTTAATCTTTATGTGAGGTCTTTCCTTTCTCCCTTCTTTCCTTTTGTCTTTCAGTCTTCTAGATTCTTAAATTTCTCTTTTCTGACTCTTGACATATGTTCAGTTCAGCTCAGTCGCCCAGTCATGTCCGACTCTGTGACCCCATGGACTGCAGCATGCCAGATCTCCCTGTCCATCACCAACTCCTGGAGCTTGCTCAAACTGATATCCATCAACTCATTGATGCCATCCAACTGTCTCATCCTCTGCCGTCCCCTTCTCTTCCTGCCTTCAATCTTTCCCAGCATCAGGGTCTTTTCCAATGAGTCAGTTCTTCACATCAGTGGTCAAAGTATTGGAGCTTCAGCGTCAGTCCTTCTAATGAATATTCAGGACTGATTTCATTTAGGATGGACTGGTTGGATCTTCTTGCAGTCCAAGGGACTCTCCAGAGTCTTCTCCAACACCACAGTTCAGAAGCATCAATTCTTCAGCGCTCAGCGTTCTTTGTAGTCCAACATTCACACCCATACATGACTACTGGAAAAACCACAGCTTTGACTAGATGGACCTTTGTCAGCAAAGTAATGTCTCTGCTTTTTAATATGCTGTCTAGGTTGGCTATAGCTGTTCTTCCAAGGAACAAGTGTCTTTTTATTTCACGGCTGCAGTCACTATCTGCCATGTTTTTGGAGCTCAAGAAAATAAAGTCGCTCAGTGTTTCCATCGTTTCTCCATCTATTTGCCATGAAGTGATAGGACCGGATGCCATTACAGTCTACTATGTGCACATTGTTATCCTTGGGCTAGTGGAGACTTGAAAAAACATGGGTCCTACCCTCAGTAATATGCCCACCTACAGGGAGAGGTAAAACCTGTATATAAAGAACTACATTTTTATTGTTAGGATCAAAGTGCCCTGGAACTTGAAGAAGCTTTCTGCAATTGACAGTGCTCCAAGAATTGCAAAGAGTGATAAGGAGCTAAATAGAAATAAGCACTCATCTTCTGCATTCTCTTTATTTTTAGTTAACTTTTATTGGAGTATTGTTGCTTTACAATGTTGTGTTAGTTTGTACTGTACAGTGAAATGAATCAGCTATACATATCATATATCCATTCTTATTGGGTAACCAGGGGTAAAGAATCCACCTGTAATGCAGAAGACCTGGGCTTGATCCCTGGGTCAGGAAGATCCCCTGGAGAAGGGAATGGCAAGCCACTCCTCTATTCTTGCTGGGAGAACTCCATGGACAGAAGATCCTGTTGGGCTATTGTCCACGGCGTCACAAAGAGTCGGACACAACTGAGCAACTAACACTTTCACTTTCATCCCCTCTTTTTGGATTTTATTCCCATTTAGGTCACCACATTCTCTCTCTTTTTAAAACTTATTTATTTATTTTAAATGGATTATTAATTAATTCATTTATTTTAAAAGGATAATTACCTTACAATTCTGTGATAATTTTTTGCCATGCATCCACATGAATGGGCCATAGATACACATCTGTCCCACTCCATTCTGAATACTCCTCCTATCAACCTCCCCACCTTATACCTCCTTGTTGTCACAGAGCACTGACTTTGGGTACCCTGCCTCATACATCAAACTCGCACTTGTTATCTATTTTACATACGGTAATGTATATGTTTCACTGCTATTATAGAGGACAATTTCTTAGACCAAAGGACCCTTGCTGGACAAAGTAAAGAGCCTCTTGGCCAATCCAAGCTAAGTTTTTTTCTTCCCATCAACCCTCAACTGCCCACCCTCTGCCCACCTCTTTAGCTCCACCGCCAAAGTCATTCATTCTGCTCTAAAAGGAGATGTTGTTGTTGGGTTGTTAGCTGCTCAGTTGAGTCTGACTTTTTGCAACCCCATGGACTGCAGCCTGACAGGCTCCTCAGTCCATGGGATTCTCCAGACAAGAATACTGGAATGGGTAGCCATTTCCTTCTCCAGTGGATCTTCCTGACCCAGAGATTGAATCCGGGTCTCCTGCATTGCCACAAGGAGATGGAATCTTAGCAATTCTCCCTGACATTGACAGAAATTACATTAAGGTCAAGCACGTGCCTGCAGATCTTTTTAAAAGCACAGATTCCAATTCAGTGGGTCCAGGACAAAGCCTGAGAATATGCACTTCTAACAAGTTCCTGGGTAATCCCCATGCTCCTGTTAGAAAAGTTGCGAGGTGTAATAAATAGACATTAAATACTAATTATTTATTACACATTTGTAAGAGTTAAAGTGCTTCCTTAACAGACAGAGAGAATAAATATTCAGATGTCTAGAGAATTCCCAGCTAGTGGTAAAAAATCCACTTGCAATGCAGGAGATGTAAGAGGTGCAGGTTCAATCCCTGGGTTGGGAAGATGCCCTAGAGGAGGGCAAGGCAACACACTCTAGTATTCTTGCCTGGAAAATTCCATGGACGGAAGAGCCTGGTGGGCTACAGTTCACAGGGTCACAAAGAGTCAGAAACAATTGAGTGAGTAAGCATGCACACACACAGAGACAATCAAGAGTGAGACACTTAGATCAGATTCTCAAGGATTCTGTGATGTGTTTAAGCATGAGACAGAAAAGTTGGAGAATTTCATGCATATTTAGCATTGCTGGAGAAATGTTGCCTTGGGTTTTTGTTTTTTTTCTCTCAGGGTATTGCTGAAAAGTCAGTTAATTGCATTTCTGTTGCTACCAAAACACTTTTTCATGCTACAGTGATTCATAAATCTCCCATTATATGTAGTTATTAGGTGATGGCTCTGTCAACGGTGATAGAGAATAAGACACTTGCAAAGGAAACAAGAGATCTTTGTGTCTGCTTTTGGTTTATGTGATGTCAGGTTGGTCCATCATGTATCTGGGGGGTGGTTATTATTTTGTGATACGACTACAGACAGTTTTGGATTTCAGAGTGCCAACTCACTTTAAAGAGTGTAAAGAAACAAGATGATTGCAATTCAAAAAATTAAGAATAGATCATTTGAATAATAATACATCCTCAATTTGAAACAGTTTATGAAATGAGTAAATATATTATGCAAATGGAAGCAATCTGAGTAGGGAAAATTTCTACCTTGTCACAACTAATTGCTTTGTGAACGTTTATTAGACGAGAAGTTCAAATTCAAACAGTATCAGAAGAAAAAAATGGATTCTGTTTTCACCAATCAGACAGAAAGTAAAACATTTATATATTTTTTAGGGTGTAGCAAAAAATGTGCTGTCTTTGGAAAATTTGTATTTGTTTCAGTGAAAATACATACACATATATTTAAATAAAAGCTCATCATAATCATAAGAGGAAGTTAAGAACATGGCTTGGACCATAGGGGCAAACTGGCTGTTTTAGACCTTCTCTCTGAGAACATCAGAAATAAAATTATGATAATAAAACCAAGACCTCAGATACAAGATTAATGACACTTCCAACCCAAAACAATAAATGCTACACTTAGAACTGTCTTTTAACTGTCAACAGAAGTGATTGTGCATAGTACATTACATGGTGGTGTACTAGGTCATGTCCGACTCTATGTGACCCCATGGACTGTAGCCCACCAGATTCCTTTGTCCATGGGATTCTCCAAGCATGAATACTGGAGTGGGTTGCCATTCCCATCTCCAGAATTTTCCAGACCCAGGGATTGAACCCTGGTCTCTTGCTTCTTCTGCACTGCAGGCAAATTCTTTATGGTCTGAGCCACAGCCCATTTTACTCTTATATAAAAAATTTCCAAATAATTATTGGACAATGCAGTCCCTTGGAATATGTTATCTCACAGTATTTTAAACATGAAGTCTTTATCCATTCCTTTTTCAAGAGTGAGAGTGAGTGAAACATAAAAGAAAATAAAAATGACTTGAGGTTATTTTGGGTTAGAATTTTTTAACCTCTGTGTAAATACTAAAAAATAATCTCTCCCTCTTCTGAATTCAACTGTGGTGAATAAGAAGGCAGTCTGGACAAACCTCCTGTTGAAAAGAGCTAAATATAAAGAATAAAATACATTTTTTAATCTTAAAAACATCAAATAAGCAGTAAAAAAATTACCATGATACCTTATCAATGAGAAAACAAAGAAACAACCTAGTAAAGAGAGAACAGGACATGAAAATATTAGTAGAAAACATAAAAATATAAAATATGGCAGGGTAAATTTGAAAAGGAAACAAACAGACTATGAATAAAAAATAGCTGAAATTTAAAAGTCACTGCATAATAAAGCAGGTGGAGAAATACACTTAAAACAACAATGCCCATATTTGATAACTATTGAATGATAAAAAATCATTTATTTTATGATTCTTATGATTTTGTATATATTTAAATATTCCCATATAATGAATATTCAAAAAAAACTCCATGCATGCAATTAATAGAAAATTGGACACCGCTGACGAGAAAGTTAAGGAATTGGAAATTAGAGTACAGAATAAAGACTCAAAATGAAAGTATGAAGAGAAGTTGAAGTTAAAAGATATAAAAGATAGATTAAAACATTTTAATATTTTAAATGAGAAATCCCTAAAGAAAGAGGAAAAGAATGAGACAGAGTCAATAATGAAATAGATAATGGGTGAGAACTTTTCAGATCTATTGAAAAATTCACAGTGCCAAGAATCTAGAAAATTTCAAGCAGGAAAAAGAAAAATGCTTACCCATTTTAGTGAAATTGCAGTAAATCAAAGATAAAAACAAAATTTTTAAAGTAACTAGAAGAAAAACATGTATTACTTTCCAAGGAATGGCAGTGGCACTGTCCGCTGACTTAATAGCTGCAATGAAATAATGTCTTCAGAATGATGAAAAAAATTCCAGGACCTATAATTTTTTACTTAGTAAAATATTTATTCTTATAAAAATGAACAAATAAGAGAACTTGCAGACAAACAAAAACAGAAAATTTACCAGCAGCCAAGAACAATAAATATAGTCTCCATGCATTTTGTCAGTGGCTGACAACAGTTATAACTATACTTGCTGTGCGTGACAAATATAAGTAAGCAAGGCAGAAAGTAGGATTTTTTTTAAAGATTTCCATTGCTGAAAAAAAATTAATATGAAATTTTCTGACACAACAAAGGTTCAAATTATAATAGCCTAAAGATGGCATTCTAATTGCCTTTTATAAATGGTACCATATGAAATGGAGGTGTTGTGCAATCATACACAATGCAGAAATGAAACATTTTGGCTTTTAAAATTAAAATTTGGGTGATTCCCTTAAGTTAGAGAATGTGTCTTAGAGGAGTTTTAGAAGTTACCATAGAAGTTTTAGTGTAAATGTAGAATTCTCCTTAAAAGGGGGATAAATTGGAGTTAAGTCCATGTAGGAGGTAACAGTACTGAAGGAACAGGGCTTAGCTCCTCATTCTGCAGGAGGTTGGTTCTGTTAACATTCAATTTACCTTGTACATACTGATATATTTTAAATGGATAATGAACAGGACCTTCTGTATAGCACATGGAACTCTGCTTAATGTTATGTGGCAGTCTGGATGGAAGGGGAGTTTGGGGGAGAATGGATACATGTATATGTATGGCTGAGTCCCTTCACTGTTCATCTGAAACTACCACAATATACTCCAAGATAAAATGTTGTTTAGTCACTCAGTCATGACCAACTCTCTTGAGACCCCATGAACTGTAGCCCACCAGGCTCCTCTGTCCATGGGATTCTCCAAGCAAGAAAACTGGGGCGGTTGCCATTCCCTTCTCCAGGGGAGTCTTCCCTACTCAGTGATCGAACCCGGGTCTCCTGCATTGCAGGAGGATTCTTTACTGCCTGAACCACCAGGGCAGCATCCAATATACAATAAAAGATTTTTAAAAAGATCCAATTTGTCTAATAGGGTTATGATCACCTGCATTTTCTTTTACTGAGAACATTTGCCCAGGCATATTTCCTTAAATTTTGCTAATTTGTTTTCTGCATCTTTAATCTCGATCTCAAGGGAAGAGAACACAAGTGATCTTCGTAACTAGGATGACAAATCAGACCCATCTTTGGGCTTTTTTCTTCTGCGTTTATTAAAGTTCCACATATAATAAGAATTTTAGAGTTCATTTAAAGAGACAGTTGCTCAGTGGATCACCAAGAACATTTGATGAGGAGCATCAGTAACATGGCAGATAGATCATATAAAAGACAGCATTTCCTAAGCTATTTGGTCATTTGTCATCAATGTGGATTATTCTATTGGTTGGCAAAAGCCAGAGATGAAGTGGAAGGAGATTTGAAAAAAAAAAAAAATCTTATCATGGAAGAGATTGGGTTTTAAATAGGGCAGATATTTGACTTACCAAACTAGGACATATTGAAAATGAGAGAAGCTATTAACAATTTTGTTGGGACAACAGGTATGAACCAGTACTGTACATGGCAAAATGAGACATAGAATCACTTTGCTTTTAAATTGTAAAAACATCTATCAAAATATAATTCTTCAGTTAAAATTGAAATGTCACGTTGCCTATTCCTATTCATGTTTAATCAGTGAGATGCTATTTCGAATCAGCCAGACTGAGTTCAGTTCTCAGCTTGATACCTCAATAGACCAATAAACTTCTGGGTTATCTGTCTTTTCTGTTTACTAATTGTCTCATTTTAAAATGTGAGTAATAATAACAGAAACTACATCAGAGAGTTGTTATAAGCATAATTGACTAACTTGGTTTAACACTGCATTAGCCAACTTTTTCTGTAGTGACAAAGAGCCCCCAAATCTTAGTGGTTTATAAAACAAACACTGACTTCCTGCTCAATTATATGAAGGCTGTGGGCTGGTTGGGCCTTAGCAGGATCTCTTTGACTCAGTTAGACCTGACTCAGCCTCACACGTCTTTTTATTCCAGATCCACAATGAAATAGGAACACTTCTAGGTCTTGATGTTCTCATGAGGGAGGGCAGAAGCCCCAGAGGAACAGAGACAACCCACACGAATGCTTGTGAAACTTCTGCGTAGGCAAGGAATATTAATGCCCACTCCTATTACATTGTCCAAAGAAAGTCTGAAATTGAAGATTCTCAAGGGAATAGTGGCGTGTACTCTGCCTACAGGGAAGCATGCGTGTGTGCTGTGTGGTCAGTCCCTTAGTCATGTCCAACTCTTTGCAGCCCCATGGACTGTAGCCCACCAGGCTCCTCTGTCCATGAGGTTTTCCAGGCAAGAATACCGGAATACAAGAATCCTGGAGTGGGTTGCCATATCCCCCTCCAGGGGATCTTCCCAACCCAGGGATCAAACTCCAGTCTCCTGCATCTCCTATGTTAGCAGGCTGGTTCTTTACCTGAGAAGACCACGGGCAGGAATGGCAAGAGGTACATGATGGTGAACAAGCCATCCCACCTGCTTCAGGAACTTAAAGCACAATTTCTGGCACACACAGCACTGTACAAATGAGAGGGAATGGAAGCTCCCTGCCCCTTTCCACAGACCTTTTTCTCTTACATTAGGCTGCTTCTAAGTTATATCCTTTATGACTGGGGTACCCAACCTCTGGTCATGGACTGGTACCTGTCTGTAACCTGTTAGGATCCAGGCCCTACGGCAGGAGGTGAACATCACCAAGTGAGTGGAGCTTCATCTGTAATAAACAGTATTTACAGTCACTCCTCATCGCTCACATTAGTTCCACCTCCTGTCAGATCAGAGGTAGCATTACATTCTCATAGGAGCATGAAGCCTACTGTGCTTGAATCATCCCCAAATCATCTCCATCTCCCTAGTCCATGCAAAAATTGTCTTCCATGAAACTGGTCCCTGCTGCCTAAAAGTTTGAGGACTGCTGTTTTATCATAAGCCAGTAGAAGAACGTTAAATGTTTTCCTATATTCTGTGAGCTGTTTTAGTAAATGATTATACCTCATGAGGGGGTTGTGCAACCCTCCCTCATTTATAGCGTGTCAGTCAGAAATCCAGGAGTCTGGGGATTTGCCATTGGTATCTGAAGCGGGAGCAGTTTTGCGGGACGAAGCCCTTCCCTTGTGGAATATGACTGACTCCAGTTTGAAGATGTCAGAATTAAATCAAATTGTAGGACACCTATGTGATGTTAGAGAATTGCTTGGTATGAGAAAAACAAAACAAGATGCACATTTGGTGTCAAGTTTTCTGTGAGGAGGAACAGATCATAGTAGCAGGCATCCTAGGAGGTGTAACTGGATTGCAGGGAATTTATGGATTGTCCATTTGATATTTGTCAGCCTGAGTTCAACATGACACTGGTCAACCTAGGTGACAGAAGCTTGGTATGGTTACCAGGATTCACATGGATCCCTGGGTAGGAGGTGTGGCCAGTGGACACTCAGAACCCAGCATAGTCTTCCAAAACTTTGCAAGTGAGATTGCTCTGTCTCTGTTTCATTGAGCCAGTGACTTCAGGAGACTTAACCATTAAGGTGAATCTAAAGATGAGAGTGATTGTTAAGTTTCTGGGTCAAAGTGACTAAGTCATACTGCTCAGATATTTGGTCAAATATTTTTCTGCATGCTTCTATGAGGGTGTGTGTGGAGAAGATTTGCATTTAAACTGGTGGTCTTTAAGTAAAACAGATTGTCCTCCAGAGTGTAGGTAGCCAGGTCCAGTTGGATGAAGGCTTCCCACCCCCCGGCAAGGGGGAGTTCTGCCAGCAGACAGCTTTCAAACTTCACACCAGCTGTTCCTGGTTCTACAGCAGACTGTTTTTGGACTAGACCTGCAACTCTTTCCTGAGTCTGATGGTTTCCTTCTTCAGGTTTTAAACTCCACAACTGCATGAATCAGTTCCTTAAATTGAATGTTACTATATCTATATGTATTTATCTATAGAGATATCTATGTCTGTATCTGTATCTATGTCTCTGAAACTTACCATTGAGTATATACATTATATAATACATGTACACATCCAATTATATATACAAATATTTTGATTTTGCTGTTTAGTCACCAAGTCATATCTAACTTTTTTTTTGATCCCATGGACTGTAGCCTGCCAGTCTCCTCTGTCCATGAGATTTCCCAGGCAAGAATACTGGAGTGGATTATCATTTCCTTCTCCAGGGGATCGTCCCATCCCAGGGACTGAACCTGTGTTTCCTGAGTCTCCTATATTGCAGGCAGATTCTTTACCACTGAGCCACCAGGGAAGCCCATATATAGAATCAGTTAGTCAGTCAGTTCAGTTGCGCAGTCCTGTCCGACACTTTGCGAGCCCATGGACTGCAGCATACCAGGCTTCCCTGTCCATCACTAACTCCTGGAGTTTGCTCAAACTCATGTCCATCAAGTCAGTGATGCCATCCAACCATCTCATCCTCTGTAACCCCCTTCTCCTACTGCCTTCAATCTTTCCCAGCATCAGGGTCTTTTCCAATGAGTCAGTTCTTTGCATCACGTGGCCAAAGTATTGGAGTTTCAGCTTCAGTATCAGTCCTCCAATGAATATTCATGACTGATTTCCTTTAGGATTGACTGGTTTGATCTTGCTGTCCAAGGGACTTTCAAGAGTCTTCTCCAACACCACAGAAGGGAATGGCAAACCACTTAAGTATCCTTGCATTGAAAACCCCATGAACAGTATGAAAACAAACAAAAAATCATAGTTTTGTATAATATATCCTTCACTGCAGACAATTTTTAGATGCTTTCATCTCCCTTTTGTTTTCATTTCATCTTTAAAGTCAATCCATCAGTGCAACCAGGAAGGTTTGTTCTCTTTCAGATAAAAGAACTGAGGAAGTGGTATAGGTATCTTTCAAAAAACGGTCATTTCTAATTACTTCATTTCATTTTTAGAAATTCAGATTTGCTTTGAAAATTAATTCATATCGTGTAGTTTGCTGGGCTAGGTAAATGTGAAAGTTAGCCCTTTACTTATTTTCTCCATGTAAGGATAAAATTGTTATTATAAAGTCTGTAAATAAATATTAAAGTTGGTGTTGAGGTGCTGCTGATTCTAAGCCAAGAAGAAAGCATATCACTGAATGATGTTTTTTTTCCTTAGGAAACAGATACATGCACATTTAAGTTGTAAGTGTGGGTGAGTCTGTGCTCCAACGTGCAGTACATTGTAGATAATATGGTGTGACCTAGTTTTCTTAACTGAAACCTCTAGCTGGGATTCATGATGACACAGGCTTCAGAAATCAAGGGATAATAAAACGATTCCTATCAGCATCTAAGGACAGCATTATCCCGTATCCTGAGGGATATAAATGAAGGTGCCAAGAAGATACATTATTTTATTTTTTGTAAATCAGAAGTATGTAGGATGAAGAGAAAAAGCCTCTTTGAGGGGTTCTGTAAAGACTGTTGTCCTCTTTAAAGAAAAGATAAGGTTTAATTAGAAAAGGACCTCACTGCTCCATGTGGGAGCAGCAGAAAAGGAAGCAGTCAATTATATTGGAATAAATGACACGAGGAGAGTAGATAACAATAGAAGAGAGGAAATCTGGGGTGGAAGGAAAGGGGCATGCAGGCAATACCCATCAGGAGAGGTGATGCTGAAGCAATGGTCCTAGGGAATTAATCTCTATGGAAGTGATGTTCCTCCAGGTTTCATGTGTGATTTAAATATAGTAAATGATTCTAGTTCATTAAATTAAGCACACTTAATAGGACACCACTTTAGATGTTCAGTTTTGCATAGTCTTCTGACTTGTACGTTTGGAACAAGCTGCTCATTAATAGCAAAGTTGTCAAGTTTGATTTCACTCCACATGCATTCCTCAAGTTTCACTGACAATTTCACAAACAGAAAAATTCTCAAGCACTGTCTACTGACTCTGTTAGCGCCTTTATTGCTGCCAATAACTTGAACCACAAGGTTCCGGGGACCAGAGTAGAGGCAGGGTGATCATGGAAAGATAACAAGAACTTTAAACACACACACACACAAATGACAAAATACCACAGGCAGGAGAGTGAGGGAGGCAGGCAGGGAGGAAAGTGGGCCTGGCTGTGAAAGAGGAGCACCGGGGATCCTTATGATGGAGATTTTTGTCTCTTGACTTTGGTGGTGGACACATGAACCCACGTGTGTGATGCAATGGCAGAGAATGAAATACACACACGAAGGAGTGCGTGCTACACTGGCGAAATCGCTATGGATTATATCTGGTCGTGATACTGTGCTGTCCATTTGCAAGGAGTTACTATAGGGGGACCTTGGGGAATGGTATGGGGGATTTCTCTGTATCACTTACAATCTTAGGTTGATCTACAAAGTTGAAAAGTTAAAAGCAAGTAAAACAATTCAGTTACTTTAGTTTCAGCCATCCTCACAGGTGTGTGGTGGCATCCCACTGTGGTTTTAGTTTGCATAATTTGTACTTACTTCCCATGCATTTTCTTTGTCAAAGCGTCAGTTCAAACCTTCTTCAAGAATATTCAATTCTTTTAATTGATTATTTTGTTTCTTATTATTGAGTTTTGAGAGGATATATATATGTGTATATATATACATATATATACTCAAACATTTGTTGCTGTTAAATCACTAAGCTGTGTCTGAATCTTTTGTGACCCCATGCACCACAGCCCACCAGGCTCCTCTGTCCAAGGGATTTCCCAGGCAAGAATACTGGAGTGAGTTGCTGTTTCCTTCTCCAGGGAATCTTTCTAACCCAGGGATCGCATCTGGGTCTCCTGCATTGTCAGGTGTATTCCTTACCACTGAACCACCTGGGTAGCCCCATATACACACAGATACATATATATTATACATATATATTATACATATATATTATCTAAATCTATCTACACGGGCTTCCCAGGTAGTGCTAGGGGTAAAGAACCCAGCTGCTAATGCAGGAGACATAAGAAACACAAGTTCAATCCCTGGGTTGGGAAGATCCTCAGGAGGAGGGCATGGCAACCCACTCCAGTATTCTTGCCTGGAGAATCCCACGGACAGAGGAGTCTGGCGGGTCACAGTCCACGGGCTTGCAAGAGTCAGACACAACTGGAGTGACTTAGCACACACATCTATCTACACAGCATTCTGTCTATAGGATCATATCAAATATGTGCTTTCTGAGGTTTTTTTTTTTTTCATTCTATGACTTTGCATTCTCTTACCAGTGTTTTTGAAGATACATTTTAATTTTAGGCAATCCAATTCATCAGTAATTTATTTTATGAAGTGTACTTTTGATATTGTAGCCAAGAAATCTTTGTTTAACTCAGGTCACAGAGATTTTCTCCACACCAAGTGGTGGTGATGAAATGGGGAAACAGAACTCTTTTACACTACTTGTGGAAATGACAATTGCTACAACCTCTTTTGAAAATATTTTGGAAGTATTTAAAATGTTTTTTGAATATTGACACTATTTTCTATTGAAGTATATTTGATTTATAGGAATTTTTTAGAATGTTGACCTATTCCTGTTATATGACTCAGTCATTTCACTCTTAAGCATAACCAAAAAGGAAAGGAAGCATGTGGTCAAGCACACAGATGCTCACAGAAGCTTTATTGTAATGGCCCCAAACCGGAAACAATCCAAACGCTCAATAGATGAATGAATGTACAAATTGCAGCACATCCACAGAATGGTATAATACTCAGCAATAAAAATGAGTGAAGTATTGAAACACATACTACATACTAGTCTCAAAATAACTGTGCCAAGAGCCAGAACTCACCTCCCCTAAAGGGTACATAATGTATGATTCCTTGCATGTAAAAACTCTAGGAAATGCAAACTAATCTGTACAGACAGACTGCAAATCTTGGGTTGCCTTAAAAAGGGCAGGGCAGGAAGGAGTGGAGAGAAAGATTACAAAAGGGTATTAGAGGTGGTGGGTGTGCTTACTAGCCTGATTGTGATGATGGTTTGACAGAGGTGTATGCATGTCAGATAGATCAAACTCTAAATATGAGCAGTTTATTTAATAAAACCACTTTAAAAATACCAAAAACAAAGAGACACTCCTGTTTGTGCTTTTGTTGCCAAAAAACTGCTGCCCTAGGACTAGAAAGAGCCCTGCCTACTTCCCCAAATACTTCCTTCTTACTAATAAAGCCTTGAACCAGGGTTAGAGGGGCAGAAGTGCCTAGCCACCATCCCACACTCTGCAATTCCAGAAAAAGATTCATTGCTTTTGCAGAGGGTGGAAGCAATGGGCATCAACTGGCACATAATAGAAGCAAGAAACTCTCTTGGTCAGAGTCCAGGTCCAGTGATATAAATTCTAGAGAATTTCTCTAGTCTAAGACCTCTTGCACAGCAATGGAAGAGTCTGAGGGGTGGAGGTGGGGAGGAGGTGAAGAAATTAAGAAAACCCCACACCTGAGACACAGGTTCACAGGGGCAGCTTAAGGCCAAAGCTGGACCAGGATCTCTGAGAAAGAAGGTAAATATGGAAACTTGTTTCATTGACTTAGCTCAGGAAGAAGTGAGCTTCCCATGCACTAGGTCTACATGATATTTCATCTATTGAGGCATCCTGACTTGGCAAGCTTTGACAAAGTTTCTACCAAAATGGCAGTCTCTTGTTTTCTAGTGGTAATGGGGGAGGTCATATTCAAAAGTAGAGAGCGCTGTGGGTCCATCTCTGACCTTGGCCATCTTTTCCTCCATCCACCAATGAAAAGCAAAGTCTTTAATATCAGAAGATGATTCAAATCCTTCCGCATCTCACTGCATGCAGTTTTTAGGTGGAAGCAATAAACTATAAACTAGCATCTATTTGAAATGCTAGAGGCATTAAGCACATTATGTTTTTCCTCCAAATGGTTTTTGCAAGAAAAGAATGATGATTATTGTTTTATCCTCTGATAATTTGGGGAACTAGTCATCAGTTGCTAGATGTTAATTTTCATTCTTTACTAAAAGACATTTCTGCATCATGAGGCATCTTGAATAGATTAAATTGCTTTGAAAAAATGAAACATTAGTAATCTGTTTAATATGGAATTTTGAAAAAATGTCCACCCTTATTGTTTATTGAGAGACATTTCTGTAGATATTCCCCCAGAAGAATTTTCAAAGCACTGCAAAATCATTGCTCAATTTAGAGCTAGCTTCAATAGTTCTCCTAGGATTAGAGTGTAATAAACACATTCATGTATTTTTTTTTCTTTCATTACATGTTTCTTTGACAGATTTCAACCATTGCTGTCTCAGGGAATATCAACTTGAAGAGCATTTTAGTTAGAGGCATTTTAATAGAACTGCTTTTTTTTTTCTTCTATAAAGAAGATGAATGACATGAGTTAAATGATAACCACTAGCACTTTACTTGACAAAATATTTAACATTAGCTAAAGTAAACAAGGAAAACCAAAATGATGGTAGTTATTTAAAGCTGGGAATGTGAAATTCCTGTTAATCCAAAGCGTGTAGAGGCAATGCTTCCTGCCACATTGTGCAGTTAGCAATCCACCAACACACCAACAAGACCTCCATTCTCTTGATGTCCCTGCCTCACAAACAGGAATCCACCACAACTGAAGTTGGTTTGAAATGGAGGGGTGGCCACACTTCTCCTCTCTGTTAGAGGAAGCGTGAAGAGCATGGGTATTGGAATTAGATGGAAATATTTCTGCTTCTCTTCCCCTCTTACACCTTGGCTACTTCAGGCTGATGAATAAAAAGGACCACAATGAAAATAATAGTTGACAATTATTGAACATCTTTATGAGTCAGCCTTTATAATAAACTCTGTATGCATCAGTTTTTCCACTTTTCATCACCATATTATACAATCTTTCCTTTAGATATGAAGTTCGGAGGGGATAGATATCTTGCCCAGGGATGCATAGCTTATAAGTAGCTTAGTGGTTTAATTAGCATTTTATCTGATGGCTTTATGAATGTAGGATGACATTTGGGTATCTACTAGCAAGAGGCTCTGCAACCCGGGTCCATGAGTGGATCCCTGCTTAAGGGATAAGAAAGAATCTGCAGCTAAGAGAAGCCAGATATTAGCCAGAAAAACCATGAACTGGTTTGTTTATGGGCCTCATCATGGCATGATATCGATGTTAAGGTCAAGTGTGCCAGTAGGACTCCTTGTTTTTTGGCAGCATAAAACTGGACCTGAAAGTGAGGTGGCCTAACCTTGCACACCAGTGGAGAAGTAGCTGTACCTTCCCAGGGAAGATGCAGAAGGAAAAGAATTCTGACTCTCATGACATCAGAAACCAGCCACATTGAGCCTGAAATCTCCCCTCAGTAGTTAAGTTCTATTATCTACATCTGATCATCTTCCTATATAAATCAAGTTTGAAAAAACAGAAGAAAGGGTTTACTTCCTTAAAAGTTGTTTTGTATTCTTTTATGCAATGGTCAGCCAGGTTCAATCACAAGAGAAGACACAGGAGAGGCTCAAGAAAGAAACAAAGCTTACTACATTCACAATCCCTGGAGTCAAGAAGCATGACATGTCTGCTATATAGGGCCACTTGGGAAAGCACAAGGGTGATCCAGAGGTGATAGAAGGCAGGACTCAGGGGGACTTTTTAGGTCATGGTATTTACTGGGGTTTATAAGGGAAAGACACAACAGGTGGGAGTGAAGAATTTAAAGCTGGCTGATTTGAATATTTTCAGCAAGCTTTGGGCTGTAGAAGTCATCTCTAGTTGCCTGCTACCTGGCCCTGGACTGATTAAGATGAAGGAATACTCTCTCCTGAGTGGATGGACCACAGACAGAAGGTGAGGCTTGGTTAGTTTGCATGTGAAATACATGCTCCAACTCAGCCCTTTGTTATCTCTAAGAATTGTCTAACCCCAGGAGGGGCAGTGTCTCCCCAGACATAAAGGTTTTTCTGGTATGTCAAAATACCATAATGCTCAGCAAACAAAAACCATATATGCAATACAAAAATAAACAACCTAGTAAGGGAATCTGCCGTCCACATGACTCAGTCATTCTGCTTCCCACGTCTTGGAGTTTCCAGTGCAAACACCCTCTGAGCTTACAACCTTGCTCTCTTCATCCCAGAGTGGTGTGTATCAAATTTTACTGTGACATCTTGTAAGACTGTTAAATACCCAGAGCCTTGGAACCTAATTCCCAAAGATGTGGATTTAATATTTCTTGGTAAAGACCTAGAAACCTGAAATGTTAGCCATGGCATAGATCCAAGCTTCTTTGGCACTTGCTGGTGAAACGTACACACACATTCACTCAGACTCATGATCACACTTGCACCTTAAAAACTCCAGTTCTATCACCTTTTGGGAAACTTTCCAAAGCTTCTCTCCTCCCTGGATTAAACCACTGTGATTTTTCACAGCCAGTACTTTATAAAAAAAAAATTCTGGATGGAAGCCACAGTCCCAGTGCCTGGCAACTTCTACATTTGGCTCTACAATGTGAGATTTGCTATCCTCCTGAAATAAAGCATCTAAAACTCAGGACTCAAAACCTGGCAAACATGCTAGCATGGGTGAGGGAGACTGCTTCACATTTCTTGCAGGCTCCTACATCAAAAAGAGCAGAATGCACCAGAGAGAAATTTAGGCAGTGCCACATTCAGTCCTTAGGGGGATGGGCAGTCATTGACGAGGTTCTTGAAGTCTCTTGACACTGGCAAGGCTTGGGTCAGCTCCATTAACAGAGGACTCATCACTGAAATGGTGGGGGTTTCCAGGGATGTCAGCAGAAAAGTTCTCTTTGAATTTCAAAACTCAACTACATTGGCAAGACAGAGATGGAGGGTGTGGGGGCGTAAAACTCTATATATGTGAATAGGTTATGGAATTGTTAATGATAGAGCCGACTTATCTTCCCCTGATGCTGGGAAAGATTGAAGGTAAAAGAAGGGGACGACAGAGGACGAGATGGTTGGATGGCATCACGGACTCCGTAGACATGAGTTTGAGCAAACTCCAGAAGATAGTGAAGGACAGGGAAGCCTGGTGTGTTGCAGTCAATGGGATCACAAAAAGTTGGACGTGATGTAGCGACGGAACAACAAAGACGGTGGACTGAGTGGTGGCTCCCCAAAAGATAAGACTACATCCTAATTCATGAAAATTACTTTAATGTGGAAAAAAATAATTAATGCTTTGGGGATGAACTTATCCTGGATTATCTGGGTGGGCTCTAAATCCAATGACAAGTGTCCTTGTAACAGCAAAGCAGAGGAAGTTTGGACAAGCAAATCGAGGAGAAGGTGATCTGAAGAAGGAAGCAGAGACTGGAGTGATGCAGCCACAAGTTCAGGATTGCTTCCAGTCTCCAGAAACTGGAAAAGGCAAGGAATAGACTCTCCCCAGGGTTTCTGGAGGGAGTGAGGTTCTGATTTTTAGCAGAATGAGATGCACTTCAGACTTCTGACCTCCAGAACTACAAAGCAATAAATTTGTGCTATTTAAGCTACATTTGTAATAGTAATAGAAAGCAAACACACCCATGAACAAGGAGTTGCAGATTTGGAAGACAGTCTAAACAGACCTAGTAAACTTCAAATGCTAACTCAACCACAAACTAATTGTGGGACATTTCTCAGTTTCCTCTACTCTAGAAAAGGGATAATAATATTTTCCTCATGGAACTGTTGTGAAGATTACATGAAATAAACTGGAGAGTGTCAAATACTAGACTTACGATAAATAACTAGCTACCAATACAGGTCCTAGTTACCAAATATTGCCAGACAGATGTTTACATTCTCACGTGACTTCTATACTCAGAAGGTATATTTTAATTAAAATAAATCTTTCAGGGATCAAAGATGTAAAGGAACTCTGTTTTTATAACTATGTCAAGTAGAATGTCTTGGATTGCACAGTGCTTAAAACATTTATAATATCTCAAGTGCCTGCTTCAGAGACCTCTCTGGCTCTTCCACAGCACCAAAAGCTAAAAATCATATGACAAAACAGATAGCAGGTTTGACACAAAAGCAACTCTCAAGCCTTACTTAGATAAAGTAACAAGGCTTTGTCTCAACAGTCAATGCTAAATTTCTCAGTATTATCAAATAATGAGTCAAAGAAATCCATCTTCAAATAATTCATCTTCAAATAATAATTCATCTTCAAATCTTTATGGACCTATGTAGACTTCTTGAGAAAAAAGTATTGCCATAAGTCACAGAAAATGTGTAATTATTTTGGTGTGTTATCTGGAAGTCTAGACCTTGATATCAGGCTGCTAGAAACAAAAAGGGAAGCATGGAAACATTATATATATATATATATATATATATTTGAATATATATATATATTTGAAAATATATATTTATATATTTTCAAACATATATATCCACATGGAGATATATATATATGGAAGTAGTAGTTTAGTTGCTAAGTCATGTCCGACTCTTTTGCAACACTTTGTACTGTAGCCCGCCAGGCTCTTCAGTCTATGGGATTTCCCAGGCAAGAATACTAGAGTGGGTTGCCATTTTCTTCTCCAAGGGATCTTCCTGACCCAGGGATCAAACCCAAGGTTCTTGTGTCTCCTGCATTGGTAGGCAGATTCTTTACCTCTGAGCCATCGGGAAAGCCACACTCTTTCGGAAAACCAACTTTTGTCTCTCTTTGGTGCAGAGGTGTAACAGGATGTGATATTCAGATTCAGATCTCTGCATGTGTTCCCTTCATCTCATTATAGCAACTGTGCCTGCTTCCTGATGCTGCCAGCTGACTGAAAGCTTAATAACTGCCTTAATACGATGCAAACCACCCAGGATTGCAGCCTACACTTCTGAGACTAGGTGCCTGAGAATAATAATTAGCTTGATAATTTTGATTGACAGCTAAAAGATAGTAAGTGCTATTGCTAGGTCCTGTGTTAACTGTTTTACTTAAATTACATAATTTGTCCTTCTCATCAATGTTAGGAAATAAATCCTATGATTATTTGATTTTACCATTGGAAAAAAAAGAGCGACATAGAGAGGTTCAATAACTTGCCAAAGATCACATAGCTCATAAACAATGGAAAAAAAGACTCAAATCCAGATTTCTAATTATGAAGTTTGGACTCTTCTTAAATTAACTTTTATTGAGATATAGTTCATTTGCAATGTTGATTTAGCTTCTGCTGTAAAGGCTAATGTTATATGTATACATATATCAGTTCAGTTCAGTCATTCAGTCATGTCTGACTCTTTGCGACCCCATGGACTGCAACACGCCAGGTTTCCCTGTCCATCACCAACTCCCAGAGTTTGCTCAAACTCATGTCCATCAAGTTGGTGATGCCGTCCAACCATCTCATCCTCTGTCGTCCCCTTCTCCTCCTGCCTTAAATCTTTCCCAGCATCAGGGTCTTTTCCAGTGAGTCAGTTCTTCGCATCAGGTGGCTGAAGTATTGGAGTTTCAGCTTCAGTATCAGTTCTCCAATGAATATTCAGGACTGATTTCCTTTAGGATTGACTGGTTTGATCTCCTTGCAGTCCAAGGGACTCTCAAGAGTCTTCTCCAACACCAGAGTTCAAAAGCCTTAATTCTTCGTCACTCAGCTTTCTTTATAGTCCAACTGTCACATCCATACTTAACCACTGGAAAAACCATAGCTTTGACTAGATGGACCTTTGTTGGCAAAGCAAGGCCTCTGCTTTTTAATATGCTGTCTAGGCTTGTCATAGCTTTTCTTCCAAAGAGCAAGTATCTTTTAATTTCATGGCTGCAGTCGCCATCTGCAATCATTTTTGGAGCCCAAGAAAATAAAATTTCTCACTGTTTCCAGTGTTTCCCCATCTATTTGCCATGAAGTGATGGGACTGAATGCCATGATCTTAGTTTTTTGAATGTTGAGTTTTAAGCCAGCTTTTCTCCTCTCCTCTTTCACTTTCATCAAGAGGCTCTTCAGTTCCTTTTTGCCTTCTGCCACAAGGGTGATGTCATCTGCATATCTGAGATTATTGATACTGAGGTGACTCAATTTCTGTTTTGTAAATAAGTTCTTTATATTGCTTTTTTTAGATTCTGCATATAACCAATATCATATGATATTTGACTTTTAACTATAATTTTATCTTGATTTAAGGCACAGGTTGGTAAGTAGGTCCTTGCTAATATACAAATGTCAAGATAAGGTGCTAGGCCACCATGCATTCTTTGGAAACCCTAGGATGCAGAGAGGAAAATGAGAGAGACTTCATGGAAACCATTCAGCATGTTGGATACCTTCTACTGGACTTGGGGCTTCCCAGGTGTCACGGTTGTAAAAAAAAATTCACCCTCCAATGCAGGTGACATAAGAGACACAGGTTTGATTCCTGGTCAGAAATATCCCCTGGAGAAGGAAATGGCACCCCACTCCAGTATTCCTGCCTGGGAAATCCCATGGACAGAGGAGCCTGGCAGCCTACAGTCCATGTGGTCACAAAGAGTCAGACACAGCTTAGTGACTGAGCACGAGCACGTACTGGATGTTGGAAGACCCTGTGAAGACACTGCCCAGCAGTCATCCCTAAGGCGTCTACAGGACACGAAACCACTTCCATCAGGGTAAAGGCAGAAATGGAAGATGGAGATTCATGCTTCTCATGGCCAGATATGTGCATAATGGAGAAATAACCAGAAAATACATTTAAAGGGAACTCTGACCAGAAGCTCCTTATGCTCGGAGAATACCAACTGTTGTTCACAGTTATTCCTTTCAGAGGAGAAATAGCCTAATCTTTTTTCCTATCCCAGACTTGGTGCACCAGAGGCTGGAAATAAAGTCTCAGATGTATGGCTAAGAAGCTGGAGTAGAGGGGAGAGGGAGGAGAGAGAAGAAGGGAGTATTAGGTGGGAAAAAAAGGACATATGGCTCATACCATCTGTGCCAACATGGACTTCTCAGACTAGCACTGGCAGAGGGGAGGGTTAGCTTTAAATGAGATTTGGTGTTTTGATTACAGCTGTAGATTGGATGCTTGTGTCCCCCTCCATAATTTTTTTGTTGAAATCTAACCCCCAATGAGATGATTTTAGAATGATTTGATTTGAGAGGCGATTAGGTCATGAAGATAGTAGTTTCATGAGTGGTATTAGGGTCCTTATAAAAAAGACTGCAGAGAGAATAGCATTGAAATATGTATATTACCATATGTGAAGTAGATGACCAGTCCAAGTTCAATGCATGAAACCGGGCACTCAAAGCCAGTGCACTGGGATGATCCAGAGGGATGGGATGGGGAGGGAGGTGGGATGGGGTTCGGGTTGGGGGACACATGTACACCTGCGGCTGATTCATGTCAGTGTATGGCAAAAACCACCACAATATTGTAAAGTAATTAGCCTCCAATTAAAATAAATAAATAGATTTAAAAAAAGACTGCAGAGAGCCCCCTTGTCCCTTCTGCCATGTGAGAACACGGTGAGAAGACAGCCATCTATGAACCAGGAAGCAGGCCCTCCCTGGACAGTGACTCAGCTGACACCTTGATCTCGGACTTGCCATCATCTGGTCAGTGATAAATGCATTTCTGTTGTTTATAAGCCATCCAGTCAATGGTTGTTTGTTACAGCAGCCTAAGTGAGCTAAGACAAGTATTAAACAGGGATGAGCATTTTAATTACTAAATTAATACTATTCCTAGGATTAAAAGTTACTGGAAATTTTTGCATTCCCTGAGAATGATAAAAAAGAAAAACAATATACAAGACTTAGCCAATATGCCTTCCATGAGAGGGTCATAAATTGCCCATTTAGAGGATTTAAGGAAACAATGAAAACATAGAGTACAGTTACAGTTTTATTTTGTTTTGTTTTTGCTTATGCTTTGTTAAGTTTTGCTCTTGAACAAAGTTAATTTATCTAAAGCTCTTACACTAGCACCCAGCTAATAGTAAAACCAGTATAAGTTAATATTTCAATGTAATGGCTTCATATTTAATTTCTTAAAGGAACAGAGGGTTTATGGGATCTTTAAAAGCTACAATGAAGAATTATTTTAGGATAAAGGAATTTGTTGTCTGAAAAACAGCCTCACAATTCACAATCTTGACCCAGGGTCAAGTTAATCATTCCCACTTAGGAAAACTAAATAAGCACATTAAGGATGTACTTTTTGCTACTCTATTTAGGAGTGTTAAGGACTGGCTTGTCTCTCCTACCAAACTCTGCTGAACACTCAGTTACTGACTTCATAGGGAGGATAAATTAATCTAGAAATGTTATATATACATTTAGAAAGACTTGTTTGCTCTTAAAATGTTTCTTAAATGAAAAATAATGCCATCTGCAGCAACATGAATGGACCTAGAGATTGTCATATTGAGTGAAGTAAATCAGAGAAAGACGGATATCATGATATCACCTGTATGTGAAATCTAAAAAAAAAATGGTACAAATGATACTTATTTACAAAATGAAAATAGAGTCACAGATGTAGAAAACAAACTACCAAGGGGGAAATTGAGAGAGGGATAAATTGGGAGGTCGGGATTGACATATACACACAACTATATATAAAACAGATAACTAATAACAGCCTGCTGTGTAGCCAAGGGAACTCTACTCAATATTCTGTAGTGACCTATATGGGAAAATAATCTAAAAGAGAGTGCGAATGTATATGCTGCTGCTGTTGAGGTGCTTCAGTCGTGTGCTATCCTAAGGACTACAGCCCACCAGACTCCTCCGTCCGTGGGATTCTCCAGACAAGAATGCTAGAGTGGGTTGCCATGCCCTTCTCCAGGGGACCTTCCTGACCCAAGAATCGAACCTGGGTCTCCGGCATTGCAGGCAGATTCTTTACTGCTGATCCACCAGGGAAGCCCTGGATATGTATACATGTATGACTAATTCACTTTGCTGTACACCAAAAACTAACACAGCATTTTAAATCAACTCTGCTCCAATAACTATTAATTAAAAAAAGAATCTATTGGTTCCCTGGTGGCTCAGCAGTAAAGAATCTGCCTGCAATGCAGGAGACCTGGGCAGGATAGACAGGTTTGATCCCTAGATAGGGAAGATCCCCTGCAGGAGGAAATGGGAACCCACTCCAGTATTCTTGCCTAGAAAATCCCAATCCATGGGGTCAAAAAAGAGTTTAACAAAACTCGTTCATGTTTTGCTGTACAACAAAAATTAACACAACGCTGTAAATCAACTCTACTCCAATAAATATTAATTTAAAAAAGAATTTATAGAAGTGTCTTCTATATAGAAAAGGCAACATAACTTGACGACAAGACTGGTCCCTCTGGTGGAAGAGAATGGCTGAGCTCACTTAAGAATAAGTAGAGGATGGGAAGAAGGACAGGTATATAGCAGAAGAATATTCTAAAATAAGAATCAATAAATACTAAGAAATGAGCATCGAGTAAATTCACAAAACCTCCCTGGTGGCACAGGTGGTAAAGAATCCACCTGGAATGTGGGAGACCTGGGTTTGACGTCTGGGTTGGGAAGATGCCCTGGAGGAGGGCACGGCAACCCACTCTAGTATTCCTGCCTGGAGAATTCCATGGACAGAGGAGCCTGGTGGGCTACAATCCATGAGGTCGCAAAGAGTAGGACATGACTGAGCGACTAAGCACAGCATAGCAAACATGCATTATGAGCCTTCTTATGTCGGACAATTAGGATTATTGGATAGTTAGTTTGAAAAATATATGAAACATATATTCAAGGTTTCAGTTTTTCTTAAGTTATGTAATGTATTCATTCTTTGGCTCTAAGACAAAAGTTTTCACCTTGACTATGGGTATATTAATTAGGCTAATGCAGTGAATTAGTTAGATGGAGGCTGGTTTAAGAGTTCCTACCTAGGCAGAAGCAGAAGCTAGGGTTCCTAGAAAAAACATTCTCCCATTGTCTACTAGGGGAATTTGATTTCTTCCTGAAGTTAATAACTGTGGGATGTGACTGTGAAGTGTTTTGTGATAGATTGTATGGTCATGCTAGAAACTAAAAGATGAAAGATTGATCTGGCAATGATGTAAGAGTTGATGGTAAGGACAGTGAGTCCAGGGGCTATGTTTTCATGGCAATACAGAAAAGACAAATAGGAAAGTCTTCAGATAAAGACATGGAGTAATGGGATATATGGCAAAATTAGAGGAAATGAAATTAACCGGAGTCAGTGTTAGGTTGCATTAGGGAGGGGGAAAGGCCATTAATAAGACTTGGGTAACTGAGTGTGTAGGTTCTTTACTACATACATGAAGGCGGATATTGATGGAGATCCTAATGCAGACCGTATGGAGGGGACCAATGTTTGTTTGTTTGTTTGTTTTGCTATGTATGTTGGGTTTGAAATAATACAACATTCAGGTAAAGACAACCTATGAGAGATATAGCACACCAGATACCACACTAAAGGCAAAAGGTTAATTTCAAATTCTTATACACTGATAAGAGCGGGTTTCAGAATTTACTGGCAGTTTTTTTCCAAATGAGCTTGACTGCCTAGAAAATAGGAACCTACAGACTCAAGATTTCTCACACTAACAACTGGGCAAAGGCAGGCCACACCAGTTACAACAAGATCCAGCTTCAAGATGTGTGCTTTCTAAGAGGAGAGGAAAGAATATTTGCAGTAGGACATCCCCACATATAATAGTTACTATCTTTGAACAGTTGTCCAGAATACTTACTTTTTAAGATGTTAAGATAACATTTTATGTCTGTATCAAGGAATTCCTAAGGATGCCCTCTGAAAGTCAGTCTGATCTCCTGAATAATCAATCTTTTTGAAGGGCTCAGCTTCTTAGTGAGAAGGAAGAAAATTACTTTTGGAGGAAGGTATTTCTAGGTGTAGCTGTCAAGGAAAATACCACAGGAGCTGAAAGACAAAGAGGTCGATACTCCTCTAAGCATCAAAAACTTCATTTTCCCAACAGCATTTCTTCTGAAGCCAAGTTCATATGTTCTTATTCAAACAGAAGAAATAGAGCAACTGTCAGGTATTTAAACCCCCTTTTATTCTTTTCCAACATTTCATAACTTAAAAGTAAAAACCCAAGCCTCTCCAAGAGTCGATGTTCCAGTATGATACAAAAACTGAAGTTTAAAGTAAAGAGAAACTTTTTTAAGGATTTTTTTTTGGGGGGGGGGAAGGGTTGTGTTTTGCTTCACTTTAATAATTTCATTGCTGGTTAATCATGAAGACGTTTCCCAAATTAACTCTGAATGTAAGAACAAGGACTAATACAATTTGCAATTATGAGACTAACTGTTATTATGCTGCCTTGTGTTTTTTGAAAATCTGAGTTATTCTGGTCCATCTCTATAATTAAGCAAGAACCTTTGACCCAACTGAAGTTGTTTCTAGAAGGAAGGAGAACAGAGGAACAAAGCTTCAATTAAATACTTCTGCAATCTGATTTCTCTAATTACCTCTAAGGGTCAAGATATATCACAGCCTACCTTATACCTGTTGTCTGTTTAAAACTATTTTAAAAACAGAAACTTATGTCTGATGTTCTTTCAAAATCTCAAATGTGGCATATGTCATATGTGGCATCACCACAGACATATCTAGATGAAAATGAGTCAGTGATGACTGTTTAAAGGACACAGTTGATTGAGTCCATTCCTAGATAAGCATAGGCAAATTGCTTCATAGGAATTCTAAGTTTACCTATGGTCCAAAGCCAGGTCCTCTATTTCAGTGTTACTGACCTGCCTCTTGAGAAACCTGCATGCAGGTCAGGGAGCAACAGTTAGAACTGGACATGGAACAACAGACTGGTTCCAAATAGGAAAAGGAGTACGTCAAGGCTGTATATTGTCACCCTGCTTATTTAACTTATATGCAGAGTACATCATGAGAAACGCTAGGCTAGAGGAAGCACAAGCTGGAATCAATACTGCTGGGAGAAATATCAATAACCTCAGATATGCAGATGACACCACCCTTATGAGAGAAAGTGAAGAACTAAAGAGCCTCTTGACGAAAGTGAAAGAGGAGAGTGAAAAAGTTAGCTTAAAGTTCAACATTCAGAAAACTAAGATCATGGCATTCGGTCCCATCACTTCATGGCAAATAGATGGGGAAACAGTGGAAGCAGCAGCTGACTTTATTTTTCTGGGGTCCAAAATAACTGCAGATGGTGATTGCAGCCATGAAATTAAAAGACGCTTACTTCTTGGAAGGAAAGTTATGACCAACCTAGACAGCATATTAAAAAGCAGAGACATTACTTTGTCAACAAAGGTCCATCTAGTCAAGACTATGGTTTTTCCACTGGTCATGTATGAATGTGAGAGTTGGACTATAAAGAAAGCTGAGTGTCAAAGAATTGATGCTTTTGAACTCTGGTGTTGGAGAAGATTCTTGAGAGTCCCTTGGACTGAAAGGAGATCCAACCAGTCCATACTAAAGGAGATCAGTCCTGGGTGTTCATTGGTAGGACTGATTTTGAAGCTGAAACTCCAATACTTTGCCCACCTGATGTGAAAAGCTGACTCATTGGAAAAGACCCTGATGCTGGGAAAGGTTGAGGGCAGAAGGAGAAGGGGACAACAGAGGATGAGGTGGTTGCATGGCATCACCGACTTGATGGACATGGGTTTGGGTGGACTCCAGGAGTTGGTGATGGACAGGGAGGCCTGGCGTGCTGTGGTTCATGGGGTCATAAAGAGTTGGACATGACCGAGCAACTGAACTGAGCTGAACTGAACTGGAAGAGTGGCTCATGGGCCAGGCCCAATCATCACATGCTTCAAGTACACTCAGGAGATAGGTACAGCAATTAAGAGTAATTTTATTACTCTTCAAAAGCAAATAAAATAGTACTTTTTTATGCACTAACAATTTTTGTAACAAACAGGGCTTCCATATTATAGGTGATTTGTATTATTTCATTTTTCAAGTGATTCATTCATTTTTAATGTTGCAAATTCTGAGTCTCCAACAGATTTAAAATAGAAAAAAAATTTTTTTCAAGTTTTTTTTTTTTTTTTCCTTCATAAATAGTTTGAAATTCCCACCTCTAGTCAGGAGATGAAAGAGCTAAAAATTTTTGTTTCTTTTTTCCATGCAGCATAAGGGAATCTTAGTTCCTTGACCAGAGATTGAAGCCGTAGCCCCTGCCTTGGGCGCACAGAGTCTAATCTACTGGGCCTCCAGGGAAGTCCTAGAAGTGATTTTGGATGTGAGAGATTTTAAAGGTACCGCTTAATCACTCTAGATTTATGTGGTGGGTTAGTCACTAAGTCTTGTCCGACTCTTGCAATCCCATTGACTGTAGCCTGCCAGGCTCCTCTGTCCATGGGATTCTCCAGGCAAGAATACTGGAGTGGGTTGCCATTTCCTTCTCCAGAGGATCTTTCTGACCCAGGAATCAAAGCCGGGTCTCCTGCATTGCAGGCGGAGTTTTTTATAGTCCCTTGTCTACTCAATGAAGAGATTAAACCCGATTAAGGGTTTAAACTGGACACTACATTAGGGTCACAGATGTTTTGTTTGTATGTTAACAAAAATGAGTTGTGAGAGGTGGTCCTAAGGTGGTGGAGGAATAAAATGGGGAGACCAATTTCCCCCCCACAAATTCATTGTAAGATCATTTGAATGCTGAGCAAATACCACAAAACAACTTCTGAACGCTGGGAGAGGACACCAGGCGCCCAGAAAGGCAGTCCATTGTCTTTGAAAGGAGGTAGGACAAAATATAAAAGTAAAAAGAGAAACCAAAGAGTTAGGGATGGAGACCCATCCCAGGGAGGGAGTTGTAAAAGAGAAGTTTCCAAACACTGGGAAACCCTCTCACCAGCGGGTCTGTGGGGAGTTTTGGAATCTCAGAGGGCAACATAATCTGGAGGAAAAAATAAATAAATAAAACCCACAGATTAGGCACCTAACTGAAACTCCCAGTGGAGAAGTAGCCCAGACGCTAGCATCCACCACCAGCAAGCGGGGGCTGAACAGGGAGGCGTGGGCTGCATCGCCTAGGATAAGGTTGGTGCCTGAATGCTGAGGAAAATCTGAGGGAGCTAACGTGAGATAGCAACCCAAACTGTAGGATAGCCAGAGAGAGAGGGGGAAAAAAAGGAGGAGAGAGAGAGAGAGAGAGAACTTTCCGGCAAAAAGCTCTAACCTAAGGCACTTGCTGGGCCCACTCATAGAACAAAGGACTGAGCGATCACCAGAGAAGAGGTAGCCAGCACCAGACCTGCCCATCCCCCGTCAGAGGCAGGGAGGCAGGCAGGCGACAGCCAGAGCAGGAGGCAAGGGGCAAACTCGGCCCCCGAGATGGCATCCTCTATCAAACTGCAAGCAGGCTCCCAGTTACTAACCAAGTGTTCCTGGGATCCTGGAAGGTTGACATCTGCCAAGAGGGTTGCAGCCAGAGATCAGCTCCCCAGAGGAGTCACCCGGCACACCTGAGACGGCTCTCCCACTGCGCACCCAGGAAACCAAGCGGCTGGGACAAGGGAGGTGATGACATGCACGCCCCACCTGGGGAGTGTGTGCTTGCCAAGCTCCTGGTCGCCTGAGCTGCGTGGACCTAGGAAGGGCACAAAAGGCAGGCCCAACAGAGTCTGTGCCTTTGTGGAGTACCCGAGAACCTGAACCTGAGTGGCTTCGACCTGGGAAGTGCATGCAACCTAGGGCCCATCTTAGACAGTTCCCCTTCAACCTGGAGCCTGAGCAGTGTAGACCAGGAAAGCACACACCTTGAGCGGGGCAAACCCAGTGTGGCCCAGACACTGCGAGCACTCCCCACACACGCCAGTGATGTTTGTTTGCAGTGCTCCTCCCTCCCAGCAGCACGACTGAGCAAGTGAGCCTAAATAAGTGACCACCTTTGCCCCCTTGTGTCAGGGCAGAAGTTAGATACTGAAGAGCCTTGCAAACAGAGGAAACCAAAATAAAGAAGAGGGAACTGCTTTGGAAGTGACAGGTGCAACAGATTAAAACCCTGTAGTTAGTACTGGCTACATTGGAAGGGACCTATAGACCTTGAGAAAAAGTATAAGCTGGAACAAGGAACTATCTATCTGAAACTGATCTGACCCCACAGTGCCCTCAACAGCTCTAGAGAAATTCCTAGATGTATTTTACTATTGTCATTTTTAATTTTTTTTATTTTTCAGTTCTTTATTACTCCTTTAATTTTCATTTTTAAAACCTACTATTACCTTGCAAAAAAGGACCCTATTTTTAAAACAAATTTCATATATTTTTTTTATAACTTTTGTGACTTGGGTTTTGTTTTTTTTTTTTTTTCAGTACTGTAGTTTTCAGAGTCTAACCTCTACTTTAGATTTTTAATCTTTGCTTTTTGGTATTTGTTATCAATTCTGTACCTTTAGGAACCCAATCTTCAGTACCCATTTTTATTTAGGAGTGTGATTACTGGCTTGATTGCTCTCTCCCCTTTTGACTCTCCCTTTTCTCCCCCAGGTCACCTCGATCTCCTCCCTCCCCCTTCTCTTCTCTACTTAACTCTGTGAATCTCTTTGGGTGTTCTGGGCTGTGGAGAACACATAGGGAACTGATCACAGGCTAGACTTGTCTCTCTCCTGTTGACTTCCCCTCCTCTCCTCCTGGTCACTCTATCTACCCCCTCCCTCTTCTCTTCTCCATGTGAACCTCTCTGGGTGTCCCCCACTGTGGAGAATCTTTTCACCATTAACCTAGGTGTTTTATCTTTGGTGCTGTATGGAGGGAGAAGTCTTGAGGCTACTGTAAGAATAAGACTAAAAGCCAGAGGCAGGAGGCTTCAATCCAAAACTTGAGAACACCAGAAAACCCCTGACTCCAGGGAACAATAATCGGCAAGAGCTCATCCATACCTGCACTGAAACCAAACTCCACCCAAGAGCCAACAAGTTTCAGAGCAAGACATAACAAGCTAATTCTCCAACAACATAGGAACATAACCCTGAGCACAAAAATACAGGCAGCCAAAAGTCACATCAAACCCATAGACACCTCAAAACTCACTACTGGACAATTCATTGCACTCCAGAGAGAAGAGATCCAGCTCCACCCACCCAGAACACTGACGCAAGCTTCCCTAACAAGGGAACCTTGACAAGCCACTAGTCCAACTCCATCCACAAGGAGGAACCTCCACAATAAAGAAGAATCACAAACTTCCAGCATGCAGAAAAGCCACCCCAAACACAGCAAACTAAACAAGATGAAAAGGCAGAGAAATATTCAGTAGGTAAAGGAACATGATAAAAGCCCACCAAACCAAACAAAAGAGGAGGAGATAGAGAGTCTACCTGAAAAATAATTCAGAATAATGATAGTAAAAATGATACAAAATCTTGAAAACAAAATGGAGTTACAGATTAATAGTCTGGAGACAAGGATTGAGAGGATGCAAGAAATGTTTAATAAGGACTTAGAAGAAATAAAAAAGAGTCAATCAATAAAGAATAATGCAATAACTAAGATCAAAAGCACTCTGGAGGGACCCAACAGTAGAATAACTGAGGCAGAAGATAGGATAAGTGAGGTGGAAGATAGAATGGTGGAAATAAATGAAGTAAAGAGGAAAAAAGAAAAAAGAATAAAAAGAAATGAAGACAACCTCAGAGACCTCTGGGACAATGTTAAATGCCCCAACATTCGAATCATAGGAGTCCCAGAAGAAGAAGACAAAAGGAAAGGCTGTGAGAAAATACTTGAGGAGATTAAGTTGAAAACTTCCCTAAAATGGGGAAGGAAATAGTCATCCAAGTCCAAGAAACACAGAGAGCCCCAAACAAGATAAACCCAAGGCGAAACACCCCAAGACTTATTAATCAAATTAATGAAGATCAAATGCAAAGAACAAATATTAAAAGCAGCAAGGGAAAAACAACAAATAACTCACAAGGGGATCCCCATAAAGATAACAGCTGATCTTTCAATAGGAACTCTTCAAGCCAGAAGGGAATGGCAGAACATAAAGTGATGAAAGAGAAAAACCTACAACCCAGATTACTGTACCCAGCAAGGATCTCATTCAGATATGAAGGAGAATTCAAAAGCTTTACAGACAAGCAAAAGCTGAGAGAATTCATCACCACCAAACCAGCTCTTCAATAAGTGCTAAAGGATCTTCTCTAGACATGAAACACAGAAAAGGTTTATAAACTCGAACCCAAAACAACAGAGTAAATGGCAATGGGAACATACTTATCAATAATTACCTTAAATGTAAATGGTTTGAATGCCCCAACCAAAAAACAAAGATTGGCTGAATGGATACAAAAACAAGACCCCTATATATGCTGTCTACAAGAGACCCACCTCAAACCCAGGGACACATAGAGACTGAAAGTGAAGGGCTCGAAAAATATATTTCATGCAAATGGAGACCAAAATAAAGCAGGAGTAGCAATACTCATATAAGAAAAAATTAAACTTTCATATAAAGGCTGTGAAAAGAGACAAAGAAGGACACTACATAATGATCAAAGGATCAATCCAAGAAGAAGATATAACAATTATAAATATATATGCACCCAACATAGGAGCATCGAAATATGTAAGGCAAATGCTAAAAAATATGAAAGGGGAACTTAACAGTAACACAATAATAGTGGAGAATTTAATAGCCCACTCACACCTATGGATAGATCAACTAAACAGAAAATTAGCAAGGAAACACAAACTTTAAATAATACAAAGGACCAGTTAGACCTAATTGATATCTATAGGACATTTCACCCTAAAACAATGAATTCCACCTTTTTATCAGGTGCACATGGAACATTCTCCAGGATAGATCACATTCTGGGCCATAAATCTAGCCTTGGTAAATTCAAAAACATGAAATCACCTCAAGCATCTTTTCTGATCACAATGTGATGAGATTAGATGTCAACTACAGGGAAAAAAACTATTAAAAATACAACCTTATGGAGGCTGAACAACACATTTCTGAATAACCAACAAACCACAGAAGAAATCAAAAAAGAAATAAAAATATGCATAGAAATGAATGAAAATGAAAGCACAACAACCCAAAACCTATGACTGTAAAAGCAGTGCTAAGGGGAAGGTTCATAGCAATACAAGCTTACCTCAAGAAACAAGAAAAAAGTCAAGTAAATAACCTAACTCTACACCTAAAGCAACTAGAGAATGAATAAATGAAGAACCCCAGGGTTAGTAGAAGGGAAGAAATCATAAAAATTAGGGCAGAAATAAATTCAAAAGAAACAAAGGAGACCATAGCCAAAATCAACAAAGCTAAAAGCTGGCTCTTTGAGAAGATAAATAAAATAGACAAACCATTAGCCAGACTCATCAAGAAAAAAAGGGAGAAGAATCAAATCAACAAAATTAGAAATGAAAATGGAGAAATCACAACAGACAAGACAGAAATACAATGGATCATATGAGACTACTATCAGTAACTATATGCCAATAAAACTGACAACTTGGAAGAAACGGACAAATTCTTAGAAAAGTATAACTTTCCAAAACTGAGCCAGGGAGAAATAGAAAATCTTAACAGACCCACCACAAGCACAGAAATCGAAACTGTAATCAGAAATCTTCCAACAAACAAAAGCCCAGGACCAGTTGGCTTCACAGCTGAATTCTACCAAAAATTTAGAGAAGAGCTAACACCTATCCTACCCAAACTCTTCCAGAAAATTGCAGAGGAAGGTAAACTTCAAAACTCATTCTATAAGGCCACCATCACCCTAATACCAAAACCAGACAAAGATGCCACAAAAAAGGAAAACTACAGGCCAATATCACTGATGAACATAGATGCAAAAATCCTGAACAGAATTCTAGCAAACAGAATCCGACAACATATTAAAAAAGATCATACATCATGACCAAGTGGGCTTTATCCCAGGGATGCAAGGAGTCTTCAATATTTGCAAGCCAATCAATGTGATACACCATATTAACAAGTTGAAAGATAAAAACCATATAATTATCTCAACATATGCAGAGAAAGCCTTTGACAAAATTCAACATCCATTTATGTTAAAAACCCTCCAGAAAGCAGGAATAGAAGGAACATACCTCAACATAATAAAAGCCATATATGATAAACCCACAGCAAATATTATCCTCAATGATGAAAAATTGAAAGCATTTCCCCTAAAGTCAGAAACAAGATAAGGGTGCCCACTCTCACCACTACTATTCAGCATAGTTTTGGAAGTTTTAGCCACAGCAATCAGAGAAGAAAAAGAAATAAAAGGAATCCAGATTGGAAAAGAAGAAGTAAAAGTCTCACTGTTTGCAGATGACATGATCCTCTACATAGAAAACCCTAAAGACTCCACCAGAAAATTACTAGAGCTAATCAATGAATATAGTAAAGTTTCAGGATATAAAATTAACACACAGAAATCCCTTGCATTCCTATAAACTAACAATGAGAAAATAGAAAGAGAAATTAAGGAAACAATTTCATTCACCATTACAGTGAAAAGAATAAAATACTTATGAATAAATCTACCTAAAGAAACAAAAGATCTATATGTATATAGAAAACTATAAAACACTGATGAAAGAAATAAAAGATGACACAAATAGATGGAGAAATATACCATGTTCATGAATCAGAAGAATTAATATAGTGAAAATGAATATATCACCCAAAGCAATCTATAGATTCAATGCAATCCCTATCAAGCTACCAGTAGCGTTGTTCAGAGAACTAGAACAAATAATTTCACAATTTGTATGGAAATACAAAAAAAAAAAAAACCAACCTCGAATAGCCAAAGCAATCTTGAGAAAGAAGAATGGAACTTGAGGATCAATCTGCCTGACTTCAGGCTATACTACAGAGCAACAGTCATCAAGACAGTATGGTACTGGCACAAAGACAGAAACATAGATCAATGGAACAAAATAGAAAGCCCAGAGATAAATGCACACACCTAAGGACACTTTATCTTTGACAAAGGAGGAAAGAGTATACAATGGAGAGAAGACAATCTTTTTAACAAGTGATGCTGCGAAAACTGGTCAACCACTTGTAAAAGAATGAAAGTAGAACACTTTCTAACACCATACACAAAAATAAACTCAAAATGGATTAAAGATCTAAATGTAATACCAGAATCTATAAAACTCCTAGAGGAAAACATAGGTAAAACTCTCTCTGACGTAAATCACAGCAAGATCCTCTATGACCCACCTCCAGGAATAATGGAAATAAAAGCAAAAATAAATGGGACCTAATTAAATTTAAAAGCTTTTGCACAATGAAGGAAACTGTAAGCAAGGTGAAAAGACAGCCTTCAGAATGGGAGAAAATAATAGCAAACAAAGCAACTGACAAAGAATTTATCTCAAAAATATGCAAGCAACTCCTGCTGCTCCATTTCAGAAAAATAGGCAAACCAATCAAAAAATGGGCCAAAGATATAAACAGACATTTCTCCAAAGAAGACATACAGATGGCTAACAAACACCTGAAAAGATGCTCAACATCACTCATTATCAGAGAAATGCAAATCAAAACCACAATGAGGTACCATCTCACGCAGGTCAGAATGGCTGCTATCAAAAAGTCTACAAACAAGAAATGTTGGAGAGGGTGCAGAGAAAAAGGAACCCTCTTACACTGTTGGTGGGAATGCAAACTAGTACAGTTGCTATGGAGAACAGTGTGGAGATTCCTTAAAAAACTGGAAATACAACTGCCATATGACCCAGCATTTCCACTGCTGGGCACACACACCATGGAAACCAGAATTGAGAGAGATGTGTGCACCCCAATGTTCATCGCAGCACAGTTTACAATAGCCAGGACATGGAAGCAACCTAGATGTTCATTGGCAGACGAATGGATAAGCTGTGGTACATATACACAATGGAATATTACTCAGCTATTGAAAAGAATGCATTTGAACCAGTTCTAATGAGGTGGATGAAACTGGAGCCTACTATACAGAATGAAGTAAGTCAGAGAGAAAAACACCAATACAGTATATTAATGCATATATATGGAATTTAGTAAGATGGTAACAATGACCCTATATGTGAGACAGCAAAAGAGACACAAATGTAAAGAACAGACTTTTGGACTCTGTGGGAGAAGGCAAGGGTGGGTTGATTTGAGAAAATAGCATTGAAACATGTATATTATCATATGTGAAATAGATTGCCAATCCAGGTTTGATGCATGAGACAGGGTGCCCAGGTCTGGTGCACTGAGAAGACCCTGAGGGATGGGATGCGGGGGGAGGGTCAGGATTGGGAACACATGTACACCCACAGCTGATTCATGTAAATGTATGGCAAAAACCACCACAATATTGTAAAGTAATTAGCCTCCAATTAAAATAAATTAAAAAAAATGAGTTGTGATGGTATGTGCTTAACCATGAAGACCATATTCTGCTTCTTCAAAGTGGGACATGTTTGTGTTTTACACATAGTGTTAAATGTGTGTGAGCTTCTGACCTCCCGACCATGGCTGCTAAGATGTCTTCTAGCTCTATGACTTAGAACAGTACATAAAATGTTATTGTTGTTCAGTCACTAGGTCGTGTCCTACTCTTTGCATCCCCACGGACTGCAACATGCCAGGCTTCCCTGTCCTTCACCATCTCCTGGAGTTTGCTCAAACTCATGTCCATTGAGTTGGTGATACTATCCAACTATCTCATCCTCTGTTGTCCCCTTCTCCTCCTGCCCTCAATCTTTCCCAAAATCAGAGTCTTTTCCATTGAGTCCTCTCTTCACATCAGGTGGCCAAAGTACTGGAGCTTCATCTTCAGCATCAGTCCTTTCAATGAATAGTCAGGATTGATTTCCTTTAGAATTGGCTGGTTTAATCTCCTTGAGGTCCAAGGGCCTCTAAAGAGTTTTCTCCAACACCACACTTCGAAAGCATCAATTCTTAGGCACTTAGCTTTCTTTATGGTCCAACTCTGACATCCATACATGACTACTGGAAAAACCATAGCTCTGACTATATGAACATTTATCGGCAAAGTGATGTCTCTGCTTCCTGATATGCTGTCTAGGCTTACCATAACTTTTCTTCCAAGGAGCAAGCGAACATAAGATAACATTGCATTATTATCATTGTTGTTACTGTTGTTATTTATTCATTTTCTATGAGAGTTTAAACCCATAAAGTAGCTCTAGTTTTAAAATTTTTTGAACTAAAGCCCCGAGTGGGCCTACACTCAAGCCTCAAATCCTTGCACTAATAAGAGCATTTCATCTGTACATGGTTTACAAGTTGGAATTTCATGTGAAGTTGCACTTGAGAAAAGGGAGTCATAGCAATAAATTTTTGAAAATAGTTTATCCAAATGTGTAAAGCCAGCACAGCTTTTACTTTATCATATTGCCTATGTGTATTTGGTGTGTTATATTTGGCTTTTCTTTCCAATTTACACATCAAGATTGGCATGGAATGAACCTCGGTTTAATTTGCCCCCATTTCATCCACAGGCCATTATTCCACAAGGTCAAACAAGGCACTCAATTCACAAGACTCCTCTCTAAATATAAAGACATATGGGTAAGGAAGGACTACGACCCCATTCAAGAGATAGGAGAAGTAGCAGAACACACAGACTATATGTGTGCTGTTTTATGTCAAATGCTGTTTAGCCAAGTGAGGAATTCAACATGAATTATGATTAATGACCAAAAAAATATGATGAGTACTAGAAATTATCATTGCCCATGTACCTTTTAGAAAAATTAAATTTGATTAACTTTTGAGGACAGGACTTTGATTATCCTTTGAGGATAATGTCTTATATCCTAATTTTAAAAATACATATCATTTTTATTTGAATCTCTTGTTTAAAACTGAGTTACACATACACCCACACATATCTTTTCTCTCCACAGAGTTATAGCTCTACGGCAAGAGAGTTCTGTATACACAGACACATACATTCAGCAAAAAGAATAAAATCAAAATTTGGAGAAACAAGGGAAGTGAAAGAAATGGCCTGAAGATGAAATGTAGGTTAAGTTCATGATTCTGGATTTCTTGCACATTTCCTCCCTGAATTCACTTACAGATTGATTTCCAGTAGGAGATGGGTGAGTCACTAAGCCAAATTAAGGTGTCAGCATGACATCACCAGCCGAAAATATCACTCTGCTTCTGGCAAATACACGATATGTATTGCAGTGCCACTTTATTTTTAACATTTGCTTACTACTTGCCTGACATTGATCATAGCAATTTACACACTTTATTGCATTTAAGCATGACACAATTGTATTACTTTAGTTATTAGTTTTATTATTTTGGATATGAAGAAATTGAGTCACATTGAGCCTGGGCAACTTGCCATAGGTTATAAAGCTAGTGTGTAATTACACAGTTAATCTCAGCTAGTCTATTTCTACCTGTGCTTATCTCTGGGGAACACCTGGAACCACAGTGCTAATCCTTGGCCATATTAGAATAAAATATAGAGTGATTAATGCATTTCCATCCTAGGATTTTGAAACATGCAAAGGAGGCATCATGCACCAACTGGACTTCTTTAGAGAAAATGTAAAAATTAATGGTTGCATTTGGTTTTGGTTTTATTGTCACAATTTCTGTTATTAAACCTGATCCTATAGACTGCTTTTGGCAACATGACCAGAGGATTATAAACAACAATAAACTTTTTGGATGAAACTATAACTTTCCTGAGACCAAGGAATTTTGTGTGTGTCTTGGCAGTTAACCATCCAGACACAAAGTGTGTCTCATGTGACTAAGAAAGAAATTTGGAAGCTGTGTCTTGCTGTTATTGTTCAGTTGCTAAGTTGTGTCCAACTCTTTGAGGCCCTATGAAATGCAGCAGATCAAGCTCCTCTGTCTTAACCATCTCCCAGAGTTTGCTCAGATTCATGTGTCAATTGAATCCATAATGCTATCTAACCATTTCATTTTCTGTCGTCCCCTTCTCCTTTTGCCTTCAACCTTTCCCAGCATCTGGGTTTTTTTTTTTTTTTTTCCCCAATGAGTCGGCTCTTTGCATCTGATTACTAAAGGATTAGAGCTTCAGCTTCAGCCTCAGTCTTTCCAGTGAATATCCATTGTTCATTTCCTTTAAGACTAACTAGTTTAGTCTTGCTGTCCAAGGGACCCTCAAGAGTCTTCTCCAACACCACAATTCAAGAGCATCATTTCTTTGGTCTCAGCGTTCTTTATGGTCCAACTCTCAGAACCATACATGACTACTGGAAAAACCATAGTTTTTACTATATGGACCTTTGTTGGCAAAGTGATGCTTTTGCTTTTTAATATGCTGTCTAGGCTTGTCATAGCTTTCCTTCCAAGGGGCAAACGTCTTTTAATTTCATGGCTGCAATCACTATTGGCAGTGAATTTGAAGCCCAGGAAAATGAAATCTGTCACTGTTACCTGCCTTGAACTTCCCAGATCTGCTTCTAAACCTAAATGTGCATGTTAACTAGTAAATGGGAATTTACCAAGAGGGGTCTTCACCGGTGGCTCAGAGGTGAAGAATCTGCCTGCAATGCAGGAGACCTGGGTCAATCGCTTGCTTGGGAAGATCCTCTGAAGGAGGACATGGCAACCTACTCCAATATTCTTGCCTAGAGAATCCCATGGACTGAGTAGCCTGACAGACTACAGTCCATAGGGTTGCAAAGGGTTAGACATGACCGAAACAACTGAACATGCACCAAGAGGAGATTTGGCAGCTGTAAGGTAAAGTATAAACACATGAGAAACTTGAAATAGGTCCTCTGAATGGGAGAAAAGCACAGATCATTAAGATATTATTAAATTATTGTATTTTCCATGGCTTCCCTTAGAACTGCCCTAATTGGAGTCATTGCCAAGTCATGGCCTAACTGTTGATCGATTTCAATGATTGGAGTCTAATTTTCAATTCCTGAAACAGAATGCCATAACCTATATTCACTATATACCCTTTGGGCTATGACTTTATTTTATATTCATGAATTTTATTGATGTTTTAAAATAAGAGGCGATTTTCAACTGCTGTGTAAATTTTTAAAATCTGTAATTTTAGTGGAAATGAAAAGAAATTACTTTTAGTATTGGAATTCAAATAGGTTTTAGAACAGAGTGTTACAGATCTATATTAGAGATGACTAAAAACTGTTCCCATCTACATTTGCCAAATTTGAACCATTCCTAAAGTTTAAGTTCATAATTTTTCAATTGGAGATTATATAAAAGTAATTGATATAATATTGTTGAATTATGAGGTCATTAGTACAGTAAGGAGTTATATAGTAACATCAAAAATTATTATTATGAATCATGAAACTACAGGAAACTTGGATTTACAGAGTTCAAACCAGAACTTTAAGAGATAATTCTTATGAAGCCTGAGTACAAGGTATTATCATGGAAAACATTTCTTTTTATCCAAGTAATCTAAAAAAGATTTTGTTTTGTCCTTGACTATTTTTTCATGTTAAAAGAAAGCAATATACAATTATTGCATGGCTACTACATGTTATATGCTAATCCAGCTTCACTGTGCATTTTACAATTTTGCCTCAATATAATTCTTATAAAATTGCTACAAACTGCATAGTACTTGTAATTTTTATGTGGGGAGGAGATGATAGGATGTTGTTGAATGCATTTGCTTCTATGCTCAGGTCGCTCAGTCTTGTCGGACTCTTTGCAACATCATGGACTGTAGCCTGCCAGGCTTCTCTGTCCATGGGGTTTTTCCCAGCAAGAATACTGGAGTGGGTTGCCATTTTCTCCTCCAGGGGCATTTGCCTTGACAAATGGGGAAGAGGGGAGATTGAAATTTTAAGCTTACTTTCAGCATTTTTTTTAAAAATTGGACTCCAAATTGCTGCATAGATTACACCTCTGAACACAACAGACGTGCAGATTGTACTTGTAACACATATATATTCCTTTTAGATATGACATGCAACTATGTGACAGCTATGCTTAAACTGTGTACATATTTTCAACATACAAGTGTACATGTTATAGGATGCCCTTAGCAGAGGCTTCTGATTTAATTTACAAGTCTAATCTCCGCACTCAGTGTCTCCTTGTCAGCTTCCATATTGACCTTATTCAAAATAGATTGATTGATGTTATTTTTTTTTTTAATGGGACTCTAGACAAGAAATCAGATAAGCTTTGTAAAACTTTCTGCTGCTCTAGACTATGACTTTTCCCAATGAAAGGGAAAAGAACACAAGGGTTGATACAAGGACTTTGGCTCCCATCTGATAAACCTTTGCAGAGGGCACTGAAATACTGAGCATTCTGTTTACTTTCTGGGCATAGTCTTATCAGCACCGTCATGCAAAGCATGTGGAGTCTCTCATTTTGGGCTGCTGATGAATATGTGCACAAAGTGAATTTGATGCCAAAACAGCCCTTTTAGGAGAACTGATGAGTGATGAGCCATTATAAGATGGACCCTCTCAGTATTTCCCATAGGAAAACCTTTGGAAGGAGGGTTAAGGGGTTGGATAAGCTGCTTCTCTCTGTACTGTCTGCTTTTCCTGTCAGGATTCCTGTAAAGTTGAATTAATTAACATTTGAAAATAATTTTCACTCTCAGGAATAACTTTAGCACTCATGGTTTTAACAATTATTCAATGTTAACCTTTTATTAAAATGCTGTCCTGAACTCAGCTTTTTAACTGAAAGGCTGTTTGAGGTCTCAGATACAAGGAATATTACTCTAAGAAGAGGAATTGAAGAAAAGAGGCTGTGACATACTTAAAAAAAAAAAAAAACACTACTACAGTTTTCAACTATATACTAGAGGTCAAGCAGTTTGACACCAGAATCTTGCCTTAGTGGTAATGATAATAATATTTGATGTTAGATTTCCATTTGATCCATTTCAGTGAGTTAAAGAAAGTGAAAGTGAAGTTGCTCAGTCATGTCCCGACTCTTTGCTACCCACTGGACTGTAGCCTGCCAGATTCTGCTGTCCATGGGGATTCTCCAGGCAAGAATACTGGAGTGGGTTGCCATTTCCTTCTCCATTTGATCAATTTCAGTGAGTATCTAGTACATAATCATAAGGTTTTGTAAGAAGCTATAAAATCAGGCCACTCCTTGAATGTAAACTCCTGTTGTGACCAATGACATGAGCTGTCTGTAGCAAAAACTAAAGTAAAGCAGAATATTAAATTGTGAAGATGTTCACCAATGCTGAATGCTGCTCAATGAAATCTAGATTAACTTTCAGAAAAAAATCTCTCCTGGTACTGAGCTGAAAACTACTCCCCCATCATTTCCACACATCAAAGAAGGGCTTCTGCCTTTACTGTGAGGAGGACACTCCCACTCCTTAGGGACATTTCTTCAGTTCAAGGAGGAAGAAGGGAGAAACTTTTTATTTGTATAAGAAGCAGTAGGTTGAAGGCAAGAGGAGAAAAGAATGATAGAGGATGGGATGGTTGGATGGCATCACTGATTCAGTGGCCACGAGTTTGAGCCAATTCTGGGAGATGGTGAAGGACAGAAAAGTCTGGTGTGCTGCAATCCATGGGTCACAAAGAGTCGGACATGACTTAGCAACTGAAAAACAAAAATATGTCAAAGTGGTAGAGATGTGTGCCTGCACCAGGGCAGGTAGATGTCAAAGAAACAAATTCTAGAACTGAGCATACTTCCTTCCAAGCAGCTGACATTCAGTTACTAACTTGTGTCAACTCTCTGCGACTCCACGAACTACAGCACGCTGGGCTTCCCTGTCCCTCACTATCTCCCGGAGTTTGAGGGTCTCCTTTGGAGGCATGGGTTGCTGTGGCCTGCTGCAGGGACAGGGGAACTGGCACCAACAGTCCTGGGAGGCATGTGTTGACATAAGTCCTTTTTGAAGTTTTCCAGTAACCCTACCATAGAGCCTATAGGCACTAGGACTCCAGGCCAAACAACTAACAGGGAGGAAATACAGTCCCACCCATCAGCAGACAATTGGATTAAAGATTTACTGAGCAAGGCCCTGCCCACCAGAGCAAGAACCAGTTTTCCCCACAGCCAGTCCCTCCCATTAGGAAGCTTGCAGAAGCCTCTTATCCATCAGAGGGCAGACAGAAGTGAGAACTATAAACCCACAGCCTCCAGAACTAAATCCAAGCCATTGACTTGGGTTTGATTCCTAGCCATCATGTTAGTTAGGGATGTAGAGAGTCAAGCTCCTGAGTTTGGAACCAGTTGGATGAGGAACGAATATCATCCCTTCTGTGAATAAGGTTGAATTGGAGAATGTGGCTTGAGCATTGATCATGGTGGGGTTCTCTGACATGCTCTGGTAAGATGACTGGACTGATCAACAAAGAAGGCCTGTGTCCTTTGAGAACAGCCTCCCACAAAGTGACAGAAAGTCTTGAGACAAAAAAAAGCTGATCTTTTTTTCCTCTGAATATCACCAATCAGAAAAACTATTCTTCCCTGAACAGAAAGAAATGAAAATAGGAATAAAATTAAACAGAAGTATTCCTCCCATTCATTGTCCTCAGTGAGAATAAAAGTTTCCTCCCCTGTAAAGAAACATGAAGGATGGGGGAGAAACAGTCTCCTCTAATATGAGAAGCTACACGAAATTTTTAGCTTTAATATTATGTATTAATATACTCTGACATGCAAACAAATTCTATCAGTGATGGTAAAACTATAGGGCAAATCAGAATCATCCAGAGATTATAAAAATAAAGATTATTGTACAGAGTGAAATCAGAAAGAGAAAAACAAGTAATGTATGTTAACGCATGTATGTGGAACCTAAAAAAATGGTACAGATAAATCTATTTGCAGGGCAGGAATAAAAATATAGAGAATGATGTGTGGGCTTGAGGGGAAGGAGAAGATGGGATGAATTGAGAAATTAGGTTTGACATAAATACACTACCATGTGTAAAATAAATAGCTGGTGGGAAGCTGCTGTGAGCACAGGGAGCTTAGCTGGGTGCTCTCTGATGACCTAGATGGCTGGGATGGGAGTGGGGTGGGAGGGAGGTCCAAGATGCAAGGGATATAAGTATACACATAGCTGATTCACACTATTGTACGGCAGAAACTAATACAGCATTTTATAGCAATTGTACTCCAATAAAAAAAATTAAATTAATAAAAATGTTTGTTGGATGGAATTGAATATCTTTGGGTGAGCTCATAGAATCTTTTCATGCCTCATTCAAGATAGATGATCATCCTTTTCAAAGCTTAGACCAAGCTTAGATTGGTTGTTTCCTTTATAAAGGAATGTTAAGAACTGTTGAAAATATGTTCAACATATTTTTTGTGCTACCAGTACTTAGTCACCTTTTAATTAAAAGTACTTTTTATTGAAAAAATAGATGCCTGACCCCACTACATTTTTGACGACTACTCCCTGGGTCCCATTCCTTTTTTTTTTTTTTTTAATAAATGTAAGTTTTGGAGCTCCATTCATCCTTCAAGAATTACTGCATTTGAGCATTTAAGACACTATTGCTTTAATGTTAGCAGTGCTTACTGAACCCATGAATTCTGCACCCTGGAATCACAGAGGAAGTTTTAATTGATCGTGGACTCTGACTTCTGCTTTTCAGAATGCTCCTTTAGTTACATTCGCGTATGTGAAAGGAAAGTGAAAGTGAACCAACCTTGGATTTACATGTATTCCCCATCCCGATCCCCCCTCCCACCTCCCTCCCCACCCCATCCCTCTGGGTCTTCCCGGGCACCAGGTCCGAGCACTTGTCTCAAGCATCCAACCTGGGCTGGTGATCTGTTTCACCATAGATAATATACATGTTTCGATGCTGTTCTCTCAAAACATGCCACCCTCGCCTTCTCCCACAGAGTCCAAAAGTCTGTTCTGTACATCTGTGTCTCTTTTTCTGTTTTGCATCTAGGGTTATCATTACCATCTTTCTAAATTCCATATATATGTGTTAGTATACTGTATTGGTCTTTGTCTTTCTGGCTTACTTCACTCTGTATAATGGGCTCCAGTTTCATCCATCTCATTAGAACTGATTCAAATGAATTCTTTTTAATAGCTGAGTAATTCCATGGTGTATATGTACCACAGCTTCCTTATCCATTCGTCTGCTGATGGGCATCTAGCTTGCTTCCATGTCCTGGTTATTATAAACAGTGCTGCGATGAACATTGGGGTGCACGTGTCTCTTTCAGATCTGGTTTCCTCAGTGTGTATGCCCAGAAGTGGGATTGCTGGGTCATATGGCAGTTCTATTTCCAGTTTTTAAAGAAATCTCCACACTGTTCTCCATAGCAACTGTATTAGTTTGCATTCCCACCAACAGTGTAAGAGGGTTCCCTTTTCTCCACACCCTCTCCAGCATTTATTACTTGTAGACTTTTGGATAGCAGCCATCCTGACTGGCATGTAATGGTACCTCATTGTGGTTTTGATGTGCATTTCTCTGATAATAAGTGATGTTGAGCATCTTTTCATGTGTTTGTTAGCCATCTGTATGTCTTCTTTGGAGAAATGTCTGTTTAGTTCTTTGGCCCATTTTTTGATTGGGTCATTTATTTTTCTGGAATTGAGCTGCAGGAGTTGCTTGTATATTTTTTAGATTAATCCTTTGTCTGTCAATGTATGGCAAAAACCACTACAATATTGTAAAGTAATTAGCCTCCAACTAATAAAAATAAATGGAAAAAAATTAAAATTAAAAATAAATGATAAAAAAAAAAAAGAAAGTGAAAGTGAAGTCGCTCAGTCCTGTCCAACTCTTTGCTACCCCATGGACTGTAGCTTATCAGGCTTCTTCCTCCATGCGATCCAGGCAAAAGTACCAGAGTGGGTTGCCTTTTCCTTCTCCAGGGGATCTTCCTGACCCAGGGATCGAACCCAGGATTCCCTGCAGTGCAGGCAGATGCTTTACTCTCTGAGCCACCAGGTACCTCCACATAAAATATAATAGGGAGACTAAATAAAGATACAGAGATGATCATAAAATCAACAAGAATGTTTAGTGTTTCACAATATTTAATTAAGTGCAACAAAGTAAAGAACAACTCTCTAACCAGAGACTTTGTTTTCTGCCTCAAATATCATGATGATAAACATGCTCGAGTACCATTGTAATTACTTTAGAGGAGCACTTTTCAGTAGGAATTTCTGTAAGGGAAATACATTATATCTATGCTATCAAATATGGAAACTACTAGCCACATGTGACCACAGAGTTCTTAAATGTACACAGTGCAACTATAGGACTGCATTTTAAATTTCATTTAATTTTAATTTCAATTAAAGTAGCCATATTTGAATGCTGGACACCACATTGAAGAGTAAAACCTTAAAGCATATTTTTCAGATTGTAGGTTAAAATGCATTAATGGACTCGGAACGAAATTTCATGTTTCATGCCAGCATTTTAAAAAAGAAATTAAATAGTATAGATAAGATCAAAGTTCCTCACACATAACAAATGTTCCTCTATGAGGGGTGACAAAAATGTATCTTGTCTCATGGCAGAAAACAGGGTTTGTGTGATTCACTGACCCTTGGCCTCCAAGGTCAATTAAATAGTTGGTGTAATTGGGTGAGCAGACCGAAGAGGCAACCGAAATGAAACCTGCAGTGTCAGTTCTGTTTGCCGTGAGGGAAGACGAGCCTCTGAGAATCTATGTGATGATGGCGCCTCCTTGAGGTTCGATGATAATATTTCAAGTGGGGGAAAAACTAAAAGGAAACAGCGAGTAAAATGAGAAGAAACACACAAATTTCCTCATGTTTACATGCAATAATTTACCTCTTCTCCCTACAGTCCTCAAACAAAGTGCCTACCTGTGCCAACCTTCCAGAACTGAAAGTGGCCACTTCAAGCACAGATACTAAGTAGCATTTGTGTTAGCGGACAGAGCCTGCCCTGTGGTACTTCTGGCTATGTTCTGGTCCAGCTTTTTGATGTGGCATTTCAGCCAGGGACATAAAATCCCACTGAGCTTTATCTTAGAGGCAGCTCAAAGGTAGCCTTTGAAAGTAGCTCTGAATTTGAAATGATAAACGTGGTGTATCTGTGTGGAGGGAGCAAAATTACTAAACCTTCAGAACATGTACAAATATAGAAGTATAAGAGCTCTATACTCTGAAAGTTGAAAGTTGATTATATCATAGTCAACCAATAGAATTTTTTTGTTGCTGTTATTTATTAATTATGTAACTCTATTAGAGAATTGGGGGGAGGAAGTTGTTGAAGCAGGGATAGATTCTATATGACACAAAAGGTGATTGTTTTTCTTTGTTGAAGTTTAATTTACATAAAAGGAGACGAAGTGCTCTTGACTGTTCAGTAAGATGAGTCTTGACAATTGTATATAACAACCACGGTTTGAAGGCATCAATTCTTCTGCACTATGTTGTGCTGGAGAAGACTCTTGGGAGTCCCTTGGACACCAAGGAGATAAAACCAGTCAATCCTAAAGGAAATCAACTCCAGGAGACAGTGGAGGACAGAGGAGCCTGGCAAGCTGCAGTCCATGGGGACGCAAAGAGTTGGGCATGAGTTAATGACTGAACAACAACAATGAACAAACATAACAATGAACCAAACCAAGGATAATGGACTTTCCCATCAACCCAGAAAGTTCCCATCTGCTCCCTCCCCATTGAACACCTGCCTTGCCATAGATTGTCACTGTACTGTTTTCTAGCACCAGAGACTAGTGCTAGACAAAACAGACTAGTTTTGTCTATTTTGGGGGTGGGGGGTGGTTCAGATAAATGGACTCAGGCACCATCTACTCACATGTGTCTGACTTCTTTGGGTCAGTTTCATGGTTTGTGATTCATCCTGGTTGTTCCACACATCAGTAATGCATTCCTTTTTGTTGCCGTAAGTAAGTGTTAGTCGTTCAGTCGTGCCTGACTCTCTGCGACCCCATGGACTGCAGCCTACCAGGCTCCTCTGTCCATGAGATTTTCCAGGCAAGGATACTGGAGTGGGTTGCTATTTCCTTCTCCAAGGGATCTTCCCAACCCAGGGATTGAACCCAGGTCTCCTGCACTGCAGGCAGATTTTTACCGACTGAGCTACAAGGGAAGCCTTTTTGTTGATGAGTAGTATTCTATTCTCCGAATAGACCACCCTCTGGTCTCTTAGTGGTTACTTATTTGTTTATTTGCACTTTTATTTTGTATTGGGTTATAGCCGATTTGATCATTTATTATTTTTAAAAGGCTGCTATGAACCCTCTCGTGCATTGTGTGTGTGTGTGTGGCTCTGTATTTTTACTTTGCTCAAGTAAACATATAGAGATGGAATTTCCAAGTCACACAGTAAGGACATACTTAAGTGTATAAGAAACTGCTGAAAAGCTTGCCACAGGGAGGACTCCAAGCACAGATGAGTGTCCTTTGTGCATCCAGGACATTAGTCATTTGCTGGATGGGTGTATGACTAAGAATATTCTGTACCTTGTGGCTTTGTTATTTATTTCATTTAGTTCCTTTGGTGAGTAAAGCTTTAATTTAGCTGACGTCAAGTGTATGTATGTGTGTATATATATATATATATATATACATATACATATATATATGTGTGTGTGTTTATATGTATATATTTATGATTAATTTAAGACTGTTATTATTTCTAACCTAAATGTTCAATAGAAATCACAGATGAAAGCCATCTGGGCTTCTTTTGGGAAGGTTTTTAATTATTGATTTAATTTCTTTCATAAATATTGGACTATTCAGATTTCCCATTTCCTCTTCTATGAGATTTGGTAATTTATGTTCCTTTCCATGGAATGTGGGCAGTTCAACAAAGTTGTTGAGCTTATTGGTTCAAGGTTTTTAATGATTTCTGTGTCCTTTTCATGCTTATAGGTTATGTAATAATGTTTCCTATTTTATTATCAATACTGTGATTTCTGTTTGCTATTTCTTAATTAAGCTGGTTAGGCATTGATCAGCTTTACTAGTTTATTTTTTAATAGAAATTAACTTTTATTTTATTGTTTTTTTTCTATTGTTATCTATCTTCTATTTCATTAAATCGTTCTCTTATTTGTATTATTTTCACTCTTCCCCTTACAATGAGTTTAATTTGCTCTTCCTTCTCTAGTTCTTCATGGTAAAAGTTTAATCATTGATTTTAAATACTTCTGTGTCTCTAATCAGGCATATGGCTATAATTTTCCCTCTCATCACTTTTCCAGTACATCCCACACAATTTTGACACATTGTATTTTTAATTTCTGTCTTAAGTATAATTAAATACATTAATTTCTTTTGTCTTTGATCTTTGGGCCAGAGGAGGTGGCTTCAAGACTAAAATATACATTATTCCAAGGACATTTAAAAGAAAATATTTTGTAGCCTTAAGATCAGAATATGAACTTCTAAACAGACATTTCTGATGGAAAAATATTTCTGGATCTGACCTTTCATCATTTTATAAAAATGTAATTTGTTAAAGTACAAAATTATGGTGTTTTGGAAAAGAAATGCCATCTGGATACCAATAGCACATCAAGATCTTTCAGAATATCTTGATCCTGTATAGTATTTCTTCTGCATTCTGCAAATTAAAAAAATATGAATCCAATATTGCCACTGAATGTGATATAAAAATGTTTGACATGATCATCAAGATCATGTCAAGTCTGGGCTATTAACTAGGACCGTTGCCTCAATTAGGAAAGCAATTTGAGGATGCTCTGTCAGCTGGACGAGTAACACGAGGCAGGTGACAGCATCTCTTTTTTGACCCCATTGGTTTGTAGGCTAAATTTTCGAGTGTGACAAGTGCTTGTTTGAACTGCATGTGAAGACAAAACCAAATCACAAATGTGTTACAGAAGAAGGAGTGGGGAGGGGACAGGCAGAAATTTGGGTGAATGTAAAGGAGCTGAGTTTGTCTGATCTTGTAACTAGTCAGTGAGGCGTGCTTGACTGACTGTCTCAGAGTCCCCAGTCACGGCAAAAATACTGTGACAACAACCTCTGTAGGATGGGAAGATTTTTTTTTTTCCTTTGGCAGTGCTGCAGCATGTGGGATCTTAGTTTCCCAACCAAGGACTGAACCCATGCCCTCTGCAGTGGAAGTGTAGAGTCTTAACCACTGGACCACCAAGGAAGTGACTGGAAAGGATTTGAAGTCAGGAGCACATAGGCTGAGCAAAGATGAAGTGGAACAAAGAAGAGAGCTTCCTTGCATGAGTTTAATTCACTGAAAAATTAGCACAACCACAGGGAGTCCTTTTTGAGATTTTGGTTTTGAATCCTCATTATCACCTAACCAAAAATGTACACTGTTTGGGAATAATATAATTCTGAAAATTATCTTTTTTTCCTTTATCTAACACATGCATGACATTGCAAAGCAGTTTATGAATCAATTCAGCAAATGTTATTTCCATTTTAGAGATGAGAAAACTGAAATGTAGGCAGATGTTGACTTGGCAGATACAGATAAAAGCACTAATATTAAGATAGCTCCAAAATCCATTATCTTCTTAATGGATCATGTTGCTTTACACAGATTTCCACATGCCGTGTTTTCTGGAAAATTCTAACTTTTGAGATCAGAAAATTACACCTTACAAGATTCATGTTAAAGCATTTATATCACCAATAGTCATCATGTTAAAGAGGCTCAGCACTACAGCAATGGACTATTAAGATTCTTGTTTACACAGCTAATGGATGGGGATTTGGGCCAGGACACACTGGCAAACTAGAGACTTGAATAAACCCTGGCCACGTCTGCTTCCTTGAAGGAGCTCTGTCCCATTTCTAATCTGGCAGCCAGTCTTGCCCCAAATATTTGGGACTTGCAACAGCCTCCAAACACCTGGTGAGCTTTTCCACAGTAGCACATCCAGACACTAGCGAGGTGCACGCCTTCCCTTTCCTGTCTCCTTGCATTCCACCAGCAGCTGGACCAAAGATGACTCGTGTATGCCAACTATCAAAACATGATGTTTTGATTCTTCAGGAATCACAAGGTGCTTCAAGGATTAGAACATATTTTAAACTCATTTAAAAGGTGATTTTCCAAATAAAAAAGTGCTTATTGCACTTATTCAGAATGTTTTTTGAAAAGCAAGTTTTGTACTGATCACAGACCTTTTATTCAATTACTAGACCCATTCTCCACACCATTTCTTACAAAATAACATTTTCCAGGTTAAGAAAAAAATCTTTGCATGCCTGCATATCAGAAGAAAATATAAGTCAGAATAAAATGCTATTGCAATATATTTTTTCTCCATTTACAAAATTAACATGGAACCATAAAGAGGTATGTAGGGGTTTTTCCTGGCCATACCTAGAAATGCTGAAGGTGGTATTTGTTTAAGGATCTGCCTATGTATCTACAAAATGTAAGGTGAGTCTTAAATTTGAAGTTGAGGGTAATGGATTATTGGCCCAAAATACTCAGAATAGAATTTCTGCTACACTTGACTTGAGTGTGGGTGTTGGACCTGGGGGTGAGGAGGGTCATAGCACAAATGCCAAAGACTCTTGGTATTCCTATTAATATTTAGTAGATGTCCTTGAATGAATGTTTTAAATTTGCTCTAGGCTCTTGGGACAATTTCTAGTGCCATTAAATAGCTGATTTATTTTCATAATACAGTTTTCACTAGTTATAATTGTTTCACCAGGTTAGGGGTCCATGGAGCTCTTCACATCGCAGTTTCAAGAGTCTATTCTTTTTTTCAGCTTTTTTTGATAATCTGATTTTCAGTTTAAATAATTGCTTTTGCAACATTAAAGTTCATTAATCTTTTATCTTGCAGTGCTTAATTAAATACCCAGTAGTTAGTCAGTGAAATTTTCAAGTATTATATTTTTCTCTCTCGATACTATTTAATTCCTTTTTGTGCCTTCCACTTCTCTCATCACTATATTTATGTTTTCCTTGAAATCTTTGTTTATATTCAGTATATTTATAGCAACAGTTTTAATGTTGATGACTAATGTTGATGACTAATGTTTAATGTTGATGACTAATGTTTCTTTGATGACTAATGTTATCATGTCTGTCATTTTTGGTCCACTTTTATTGACTGGTTTTTCTCCTGGTTATGATTCATATTTTCCTGTTTTTCGGTATGTCTTGTAATTTTTTATTACACGTCAGGTACTCCAAATATTATTTGCTTGGGATCTGCTTGGAGTCAATTCTGTCTATCATGGTCTAGAGCATGTGTATATAGGTAGAAAATCATGATTACCCTGAGGCTAACCTCATGATGTTGCTGTGTGGTGGTGGTTGTTGTTGTTTTCTAGAGGGCATAATTCTATGATGCTTGTAATCCAATATCTATAAACAATTATTTTATATATTTTGTCCTGTTTCTAGTTTGTTATAGCAGAGCATTTAAGTCTCGTCCATTTCATTAAATCATGGCCTGAAATTACGTCATGACAAGATTTTAAGGAAGGCAGTCCTACTGTGAAAGCAAAAGTTTAAGAAAATGGATTTAAACTCGGTGTATAAAAAAACAGAGAAGTACAAATCAATGCCTGACTTCAAAGAATACACAGTTTAATGTGAACTTACCAAGATTATCTTATTAAAATGTATCAGCAAAATAAGTTTCCCCATTTGAAAGACTTACGTGTGTATTTCTATGCCCTGTATCAGAGATCCCCATACCTGACTATGAAGCAGAATCATTGGAGAGCTTTTTAAAAAAAAATTACAGGTTACAAGACCACTCCCCAGACAGTTCTGATACAGTTAGTCTGGATGGGACCCAGAAATCTATATTTTAAAATGATCTTTTCAGGTAAGTTTCACACAGTCAAGCGTGAACCTTCAGAATGCAGACTTAATTACTTCAGATTTTTTCTGGGAACCATAAAATTCTCAAAATTTTAAGTAGATACCAACTGGTCTCTTTTGCCTTCCCCTTCCCTCTCCCAAGGCTCTCTGATTACTCAGCTTCTAGCTGTGCTATAATATTTCTTGGAAAGCCTAGGTGGCCCCCCAAATTTCCAACCTTTGTAACAGCCCACATCAAGTCACATAAGGAGATTTGCAAATCTACCTCATTCCACAACCAGCACTATTTGGAAAAGCATCTGTGAATTCCACTCAACATTTCTCTAAAATGTGTGTTTAGAAAACACACACATTCAATTGAAAGCTTTTTGCCTTTGCAGCTGGCCTTTCTGCTTGAATGGCTCCTATGGTCTGGGGCCTGGACCTAGCTCCAAAACCACTTCATGACTCCTAAGATCCCCAGGATGCCTGTTCCCCAGGGCCCAACCTTTCTTGCTGTTGTTATTTAGTCCCTAAGTCATGTCTGACTCTTTTGTGACCCTGTGGACTATAGTCCACCGGGTTCCTCTGTCCATGGAATTTCTCAGGCAAGAATATTGGAGTGGGTTGCCATTTCCTTCTCAAGGGGATCTTCCTGACCCAAGGATTGAACCCATGTCTTCTGCATTACAGGCTGATTCTTTACCACTAAGCCACCTGGGAAGCCCCCAGCTTTTTTTAGTATGACTCTATTTACCCTTCATAAAGACTTAACAGTTTAAGTTTCTTTTTCTACCAATACTATTTTCTAAGAAAACCCCAAATTGACCTCTGCTTCTAGAAACTTTAACGGGGGAAGACAACTGACCTCTTTCTGGTCCTCTGGGCAAGACAGCTGGCCTACATTCCCTTTTTTGCAGCTGTGTGTAAGCTCCATCTGCATTTTCAACCTTCACACCACAAAGAGGCAGCTCTGATCTGTGTGGTTGGCCAGTGCCCCTTGGCAGTGAAACATGTCATCTTATCTTTCCCATTCGATCTAGGAAATCATTTAAGTTCAATTGGATAATAAGAAAGGCCAAATGACTTCTAAAGTTGCAATTACAAATGCACCAACCAAGTTCAGTGCAGACCTAAATCTGAGATTTGGGAATGACGTGATGGCAGACTAGATATGCCTGATCTGTGTTTTCTGAGCTTCTTTTTCAGCTCATTTTGACCAACAAGAAAACAAATTCAGGCAATTTTATAAGGATAAGAGAATATCATGAGTTAATTTCCAGAAGGAATGTCTGCTAATTGGAATACTGATGAAGTGGGATGAGAAAAATGTTTTCGAACAACACACCACATACATCAAATTCTGAAATAAACAAAAAAATTGCTCCCCCTAAAACGTGCCCTATAAATTCCATTAAATTCATTCTAAAACCATGCACTTTCATATCCCTACCACTTTCTTTCTGTTGTTTAGTCACTAAGTCGTGTCTGACTCTTTATGACCCCATGGACTGCAGCATGCAAGGCTTCCTATCCTTCAGTATCTCCCAGAGTTTCCTCAAGCTCATCTGCATTGAATTGGTGATGCCATAAAACCATCTCATGCTCTGTTGCCCCCTTCTCCTTCTGCCCTCATTCTTTCCCAGTATCAGGGTCTTTTCCAGTGAGTTGGCTCCTTGCTTCAGCATCAGTCCTTCCACTGAATATTCAGGGCTGATTTCTTTTAGGATTGACTGGTTGGATCTGCTTGTTGTCCAAGGGCCTCTCAAGAGTCTTCTCCAGAGCCACAATTCAAAATCATCAATTCTTCGGTGCTCAGCCTTCTTTATGGTCCAACTCTCACATCTGTATATGACTACTGAATAAACCATAGCTTTGGCTATATGGACCTTCATCAGCAAAGTGATGTCCTTGATTTTTAATATGCTGTCTAGGTTTGCCATAACTTTCCTTCCAAGGAGCAAGCATCTTTTAATTTAGTGGCTGCAGTCTTTCTATCTTGGTTCATCTACATTAAATCAACATTAAAATCAATGCATACTTACTAAAAAATTAAGGAGAATACAAGTAAACATATTCCAACTAAAGCTTGCTGGTTACATGTGCAAAAGTTTCAAGAAAAGTTAGAATAGTAGAAGCAGTGTTTGCTAGGTGTGTATCATTCATTCATGCATTCAAGCATTTATTTTGCAAACCACTGAGTACACAGGAGTAAACAAAAGAGATCCCAGCTTCACACTAGAGGGAGGAAATGAAAAAAAATTTAAATGATTAATATAAGTATCATCTAATATCAAATCTATTCTATTCACAAGGATTTTATTTTTAGTGAGAGATATTATTTTACCTGAATATAATTGATTTCTACATTTTGAAGAGTAAAATGAGAAAGTTTAGATGCAAGGCGTGTATCTAAAAATTTATTCAAGTCTATTTGAATTCTAGGGGCTTCCCAGTTGGCACACTGGTAAAGAATTCATTTACTATTGCAGGAGATGTGGGACAGAGAAGCCTAGCAGTCTGTAGTCCATGGGGTCACAAAGAGTCGGACACAACTTAGCAACTAAACAGTAGTGGTAAATTGGCTATGGCCTCCTGGGTTTCCCAGGTGGCTCAGTGGTAAAGAATCTGCCTGTCCATGCAGGAGAAACAGGAGACACAGATTAGATACCTGGGTCAGGAAGACCCTCTAAAGTAGGAAATAGTAACCATTTCAGTATTCTTGTCTGGAAAATTTCATGGACAGAAGAGCTTGGTGGGCTACAGTCCATGGGGTGGCAAAGAGTCAGACAAGACTGCATACACACACACTCATTTGGGCCCTGAGTCTTGGTATCAAAAGTCAGAATAGTGGGAGACTGGGTGGGTGCCACAAAATACCTGTGCTTGTGAATTGTGTAGCCACCATGTAGGAGAAAAACAGGGTGAGCTGGTAAATAACAAAATGGAAGACCTGATGTAGGGTGATCAGAGGACTTCTCACTAACACAGTGATGATTCAGAGGAGATCTTAAAAATGAGGTGGAGCTGGTTGAGAGAAACATGAGGGGGGTATTCTTCATTGTGACAGTCTTTGGTGTTCAAATCAATTAAAATGCCAGGTGCAAAGGCTCTCAGGTAGAAAAGGGCTAGAAGAAAACAAGTGTGTTTAGAGTGGGGTGGGGCTGAGCTAATGGTGGAGATGCAGGGAGACACCTGTCCTTGCACCTGTAGGATTGGACCAGTTTCTGGATCCATAGCAGGGCTAGTAATTTCCCTTACAACTTGAAGATACAAGTGGTAGCATCACATCATTATAAATAGTAATAGATGCTCCAAAGAGAAGGACAAACTGCAGAAAATTCAATGAGGTGAAAGCAAAGCCTAAAAGGCTGCTTCAAACTGGAGATGAAGAAGAAAAAAAAAAGTGAAAACCAAAAAGAAAAAAAATATAGCTATTGTGATAAAACAATAGAGATCTAACATGCAGATAACTGATATTACTAAACAAGGGATAAGAAAAATTAAATCTTGTTAGGCATATTGTTAAAATCCACTATATTCTGTTATTTCAAGCTACATGATAATTAAAGACTAAATGGGGCACATTTAACACTTACACTGTGGTTGAGATTTCGGTCCTTCTTTGTTTGTATTTCTAACTTCTTTGGTTTTATACATTTTATTGCTGATATTTGGCATACTATCCTTTATACATAAAGAGCATCTATAAATCAACAAGAAAACAAGAATATGTTAATGGAAATATTGGCAAGGAAAGCAAACTGGTTCTACAAATATGAAGAAATAAAACATTTCATTAAATAGATAAAAATGAGAAACCTCATTCCTAATTAAACACAGGTCCATGAGGAGAAAAATTTAATCAATTAAGTTGGTTAGTTTTTAGAAATTATAATATCCTATTGAATCAAAGATGTGGGGAAATGGACACTTAAGACACAGCATGTGCAATCAGTGCAACATGTTAGAAGGAAATTTGGGGATATATTTAAAGAGTTACCAAATATTCATATAGAAAAACAAAAAATTATACACTGTTGTTAAGAATAAATATAGATTATTAAGCTATAAGTTTAGTAACACCTGGAGTAAGAGGCAAATTTGGCCTTGGAGTACAGAATGAAGCAGCAAAGGCTAAGAGAGTTTTGCCAAGAGAACGCACTGGTCATAGCAAACAACCTTTTCCAACGACACAAGAGAAGACTCTACACATGGACATCACCAGATGGCCAACACCTAAACCATATTGATTATATTCTTTGCAGCCAAAGAATATAGAGAAGCTTTTATACAGTAAGCAAAAATAAGACTGAGAGCTGACTGTGGCTCAGATCATGAACTTCTTATTGCCAAATTCAGACTTAAATTGAAGAAAGTGGGGAAAACCACTAGAACATCCAGGTATTAGCTAAACCAAATCCCTTATGATTATACAGTGGAAGTGAGAAATAGATTTAAGGGACTAGATCTGATAGAGTGCCTGATGAACTATGGATGGAGGTTCGTGACATTGTACAGGAGACAGGGATCAAGACCATCCCCAAGAAAAAGAAAAGCAAAAATGCAAAATGACTGTCTGAGGAGGCCTTACAAATAGCTGTGAAAAGAAGAGAAGCACAAATCAAAGGAGAAAAGAGAAAATATATCCATTTGAATGCAGAGATCCAAAGAAAATTAAGGAGAGATAAGAAAGTCTTTCTTAGTGATCAGTGCAAAGAAATAGAGGAAAATAATAGGATGGGAGAGACTAGAGATCTCTTCAAGAAAATTAGAGATACCAAGGGGACATTTCATGCAAAGATGGGCTCGATAAAGGACAGAACTGGTATGGACCTAATGGAAGCAGAAGATATTAAGAAGAGGTGGCAAGAATATACAGAAGAACTGTACAAATAAGATCTTCATGACCCAGATAATCACAATGGTGTGATCACTCACCTAGAGCCAGACATCCTGGAATGTGAAGTCAAGTGGGCCTTAGGAAGCATCACTATAAACAAAGCTAGTGGAGGTGATGGAATTCCAGTTGAGCTATTTCAAATCCTGAAAGATGATGCTGTGAAAGTGCTGCACTCAATATGCCAGCAAATTTGGAAAACTCAGCAGTGACCATAGGACTGGAAAAGGTCAGTTTTAATTCCAATTCCAAAGAAAGGCAATGCAAAAGAATGCTCAAACTACTGCACAATTGCACTCATCTCACACGCTAGTAAAGTAATGCTCAAAATTCTCCAAGCCAGGCTTCAGCAGTATGTGAAGCTCAAGCTGGTTTTAGAAAAGGCAGAGGAACCAGAGATCAAATTGCCAACATCTGCTGGATCATAGAAAAAGCAAGAGAGCTCCAGAAAAACATCTATTTCTGCTTTATTGACTATGCCAAAGCCTTTGACTGTGTGGATCACAATAAACTGCAGAAAATTCTGAAAGAGATGGGGATACCAGATCACCTAACCTGCCTCTTGAGAATTCTGGATGCAGGTCAAGTAGCAACAGTTAGAACTGGACATGGAACAACAGACTGGTTCCAAATAGGAAAAGGAGTACGTCAAGGCTGTATATTGTCACCCTGCTTATTTAACTTATATGCAGGGTACATCATGAGAAACGCTGGGCTGGAAGAAGCACAAGCTGGAATCAAGATTGCCGAGAGAAATATCAATAACCTCAGATATACAGATGACACCACCCTTATGGCAGAAAGTGAAGAAGAACTAAAGAGCCTCTTGATGAAAGTGAAGGAGGAGAGTGAAAAAGTTGGCTTAAAGCTCAACATTCAGAAAACTAAGATCATGGCATCTGGCCCTATCACTTCATGGCAAATAGATGGGGAAACAGTGGAATCAGTGGCTGACTTTATTTTTTTGAGCTCCAAAATCACTGAAGATGGTGATTGCAGCCATGAAATTAAAAGACGCTTATTCCTTGGAAGGAAAGTTATGACCAACCTAGAGAGCATATTAAAAAGCAGAGACATTACTTTGTCAACAAAGTTCTGTCTAGTCAAGGCTCTGGTTTTTCCAGTACTCATGTGTGGATGTGAGAGCTGGACTATAAAGAAAGCTGAGAGCCAAAGAATTGATGCTTTTCAACTATGGTGTTGGAGAAGACTCTTGAGAGTCCCATGGACTGCAGGGAGATCTAACCAGCCCATCCTAATGGAGATCAGTCCTGGGTGTTCATTGGAATAACTGGTGTTGAAGCTGAAACTCCAATAGTTTGGTCACCTGATGTGAAGAACTGACTCATCTGAAAAGACCCTGATGCTGGGAAAGATTGAAGGCAGGAGGAGAAGGGGACGACAGAGGATGAGATAGTTGGATGGCATCACAGACTCGATGGACATGAGTTTGGGTAAAGTCTGGGAGTTGTTGATGGACAGGGAGGCCTGGCGTGCTGCAGTCCATGGGGTTGCAAAGAGTTGGACACGACTGAGGGACTGAACTGAGCTGAACTGAAGCTATAAGTCTATCTATTGTATATTGACACATACATACAACTATACATTAATATGTAGATATTAGATGATGGAAAGGGGGAATACACAAATATCTGGATGGACAGCTTTTTTTGTATTCTATGTAATGTATATATTCTTTGTGTTCTCTAGCTTTCAATTTTTCCAAAGTGAACATTATTCTTGTAATATATGAAAATAAATGGGAAAATTGAAATAATGGAAACAAAATAATTCTCAAATACTAGTTCGTATAATTCAACTTTCAAAGATAAAGAAAACATAGAATATATGTATGATGTAAATTATAAAGCTACTCAAAAGAATCAACCTTTGGATTCTGTAGATAGAAAGAAAACGTCCATTAACAACAAGGTATATTGTATAGCACAAGGAACTATAGACAATATTTTGTGATACACCATAATGGAAAATAATATAGAGAAAGGATGTATAGACATATGTATAACTGAATTTCTTTGCTGTACATCAGAAATTAAAATGACATTGTAAGCCAACTATACTTCAGTAAAAAAAATAAATAGGCTTCCATCACACACAATTTTTTAAAATTTGAGTTGTTCATAAGGAGATTTTAGACCAGAAATAATAGTTCAAAACGGCTGAATTGCCAAATATTTATGCCACATACTGTCACCATAGTGTGACTCAATTGGAAATGTTATAAATGTAAATATATATGAATAAGAAAACTCTATGAATTATAAATTTTAAAAAAAGCTAAATAGTTGGCTGACTCTCATACATATGGCTCACAGATTTGAAGTCCATGGCCAAAGCTGAACTCAGAGGTAAATCATTTATTTATGCTTTCTTCTCTTTGAAAATCAATTATTCATCTTTCAAAATGTAAAAATAATATAAAACTAATAAAATTAAGAAATCAGTTTATATCATAAATTAATCAATATAAAGAAGTAGTGCAGTAACATGAGAACTAATATAGGCAAAAAATAACTTTATGCCTCTGCTAAATTGAATTGAAATGAAAGGGAAAATAACATGAACAAAATTAGACACACAATGTGAACTTTTATTTTTAATAAGACAATAACTCTCTGTTCTGGTACATCTTTCTCCAAAACAAGTCACTTGAATTTTTGATGTCTTCAAATGAGAAAATGTAACCATAATGACCCCAAAGGTCACATTTAACTTTTTTAGTTTGTGGATTCCCAGCTGTCTTCAACAGGTGCTGTAGCTTAGCTGGTCAAAGCACCTTCTAGTAAAGAGGAGATCCTGGGTTTGAATCTCAGCGATGCCTGGGACAGTAGACTGTAGTACATTACTGCTGTGAAGGGGGTACAGTTCCAGACTTTCAAGGGGAATGTGAAAAATTGTTAAAGCGATGGGAATACCAGACCACCTTACCTGCCTCCTGAGAAATCCGTATGCAGGTCAAGAAACAACAGTTAGAACCCAACATGGAACAACAGACGGGTTCCAAACTGAGGAAGGGGTTCGTCAAGGCTGTATATTGTCACCCTGCCTGTTTAACTTACATGCAGAGTACATCATGTGAAATGCCAGGTTGGATGAAGAACAAGCTGGGATCAAGATTGCCGGGAGAAATATTAATAACCACAGATATGCAGATGATACCACCCTTATAGCAGAAAGTGAAGAGGAACTAAAGAGCCTCTTGATGGAAGTGGAGAAGGAGAGTGAAAAGGCTGGCTTAAAACTCAGCATTCAAAAAATGAAGATCATGGCATGATGAAGTCCCATCACTTCATAGCAAATAGATGGGGAAACAATGGAAACAGTGAGAGACTTTATTTTCTTGGGCTCCAAAATCAGTGCAGATGTCGACTGCACCCATTAACTTAAAAGACACTTGCTCCTTAGAATAAAAGCTATGACCAACCCAGACAGCATTAAAAAGCAGAGACATTGCTTTGCCAACACAGGTCTGTCTAGTCAAAGCTATGGTTTTTCCAGTGGTCATGTATGTGAGGTGCTTAGTGGCTGGGTAATGTCCGACTCTTTGCAACCCCATTGACTGTAGCCCGCTAGGCTCCTCTGTCCATGGGATTCTCCAGGCAAGAATACTGGAGTGGGTTTCTATGTCCTCCTCCAGGATGGATGTGAGAGTTGGACCATAAAGAAAGCTGGTCACCAAAGAATTGATGTTTTGAACTGTGGTGTTGGACAACACTCTTGAGAGTCTCTTGGATAGCAAGGAGATCAAACCGGTCAATACTAAAGTAAATCAGTCCAGCATATTCATTGGAAGGATTGATGCTGAAGCCGAAGTTCCAATCCTTTGGCCACCTGACACAAAGAACTGACTCATTAGAAAAACCCTGATGCTGGAAAAGACTGAAGGCCAGAGGAGAAGGGAATGACAGAGAATGAGATGGTGTCAGATGGCATCACCGACTCGATGGACATGAGCTTGAGAAAGCTCCGGGAGTGGGTGATGAACAGGGAAGCCTGCATGCTGCAGTCCATGGGGTCGCAAAGAGTCGGACAGAACTGAGCGACTGAACTGAACTGAGCTGAGCTGTCTTCCAGGCAGAAATGACGGGTATGTAGTACCTGATTTGAAACACTAGAGGACAGAACAGTAAAGGAAACAGGAAGGTGAGCAGGCTCCAATAGTAGGTAATACCAATGCTGGGAGAAGCTGGGAGGGCAGGCATTATGTCTGGGTTATGGAGACAGGCTTACACTTTAGCCACAAACTCAGCCTTGGAAGGTTCAGTTAATAAAGCAAAAATAGTAGTCATGCCTGTTGAGCCACCTGTATTACCAGGCATTCATTCTGGGCAAAAGCAAGAATAAACAATTCACTTTAGACATTAACCTGCGCGCTGCTGGCTTTGTATGAATTTTGTGGAAACTACTGATCTGTCGCCCCTCCCTGCAGACTGGACAAGACTGTAGCATTTATCCTTGTTCTATTCTCCTTCTACCTTCTTTGACAAGAGTGACTTATTAAAAACAATGTTTTTGTTCTTTAGAAACCTGCTCTGGCCTTTGTTCAGGACTCTAGGGCCATACAATGGAGTGGGTGTCATGCAGGAGGAAGAGGGTCATTTGGAAGATGTGTGTTTCGGGGGGCTGAGGAGAGCAGTGGCTCTGCTGAAACTGCCTGAGGGGGCTGGTTCAGAATTTCTGCAGAAACGAAGACCCCCAGATGCGGACCAGCTCTGGCCCTTGAGGAGACAGGATCAGTGGAGAGAAAGTCACGATGGGCAGAACTAGGGGCCAGTCCAGTGACCTCTGAATGGGAGCCTAAGTAAAAGACCCACCCAGGTCCTTTTAGTGGAAGGGGCTCCTGGGAGGGTGTCCTCACCCCAGATCAGAGCGCTGGTGTCTGCTGGTATGGTAGAAAGATCATTCGACCCATTTTCCAAACCTAGAATGCCCCCGGGTTCTTGTCTAGAGAAAGCACTGGGCGGTGGGCAGGTGGGTGGGTGGGTAGGGGGTGTGCACTCTGACCTTCCACTTCAGCTGAACTTGCCCGAATTTCAAAGCTGGACTCCATTTTACCTAAATTCAAGCAGAGCACCAGAGGAAGGAAAGGAAACAGTCAAGAAAAAATGTACTTTTATCCCTAATGTCATACATTTAGTATGGTTCATGAAGACAAGCTAAAAATAATACATGTTTTCATTTAAAAAATTATGGTGAAATGAACTCTTTTAGCATCTATTTTTAGTATACTCTTTTAGTATCATGAAACACATCACACTTGATCAGAATCCATATCTCACATAATCTGTGGGACATGAAGGAATGATTCTTACCTGTATCCAACATGTAATGAAACTGGAGGCCCTGGGGTTTAAGTAAATTTCTCAAAGTCAGGCAGTATACAGCACTGAGCTGTTAGTCTGCTAACGCACAGAGATTTCAAACCTTCTCAGGAAGCACAGATTCAAACACAGTTGCCTGCTGGGATTTCTTAACACACAAACTGAGAGACTTATTACAAGTTTGAATCTTAATGCCAGTCATTTATAATAAGGAGAGAGATACACTATCTTATGATATAAGGAGATTTAAGACTCCAAAGAGGATAGTCTGAGCTTCCCATGATATTTCAGGGCAGGTACCGCAATATTTCTGTTGAAAGGTGATGACTTTGAGGCTTTCCATAAAACCACTGCTTTTGAAACCTGCCTGGTAGGTGAGAATATCTGGAGTGCTGCTTAAGAATACAGAGTCTCAGGCCTCCTCCCAGGAGAATTGGACTCAGCATGTCTAAGGCAGAACCTTCAAATCTGTATTTTTAAAAATGGGCAAAATCTGTGGTTACATCCGGGAAACACGGCATGACTTCCTGGGTAGCATGCCCCACGTTTAATCGTGCCAGGCTCGTTTCTTCAGAGAACCAGATGATTTGAGCACATGAAGAAGCTTCAGCGATCCCATGATCAAACCCTCCCTTTCTGCAGCTGGGAAAACTGTGGCCTAGATGATAAGGTAAGTGATTTAACCTTGACTGTAGTGGTTTAAATCTTTCATAGTTACTAGAACTACACATATAGATGTAGTTATATAAAATACTTGGGAGTCTTTGTTTTATTTTCATTGGCTTATTTGCTTAGCATTTGGGTTCTAAGGAATGAAGAAAAATAGGACCAAATGCTGAAAAATCAGGAAAAATTTAAAAGAGGGCAGCAATACTAGAGAAATTCTTGCCAGTGGTATACCATATCAGAAATTTTTAAACTTTTAATTTAGATTTGTAAATGTTCCTATGTCCACATAGGTCCTTAATACCTCGATGGGGGAAGAAGGCTCATTGTACCCATTTTCCAGATGAGGAAGGTGAGTGGTAGGAGGTTCACTGACCTGCTCACAGTTGGTCAGCAGAGAACAACAGAGGCACAACTGAATGGCTAAGGCAGAAACCCTGTCTTTCCATTCCTCTATGTTGGCAGAAGTGCCAGTTGAAGGTCAATATCCAAGATGAACAATAAGAAGCTGGAAAAAAATTACATGAAACATAATGACTGTAATGAGAAAACCTAAAACCTTTTGTGCGGTGACATTTACCGGTCATTCCAGAGGTGAGTGCATGAACTAGACCTGGCATATCCATCACTCCTCTCGCAAAGAGTCCAACGTCCTGTGTGTCTGTAACTCCTTTGGCTGCTGCAAGCTTTTCTGTGGTGGCTCAGACCAGACACTCAAGACCTCCAAGCAGTTTGCAGGCACTTGTTTTCACCAGCCCGTGGTTGGATGATCAGGTTTCGCCTAGGAGGGGAGAGCTGCTGGAGGGATGGAAAGTTCAGAAACCAGTTCCGTTTATCACCAAACCAAACCAGCCCCGTCTTCTCGGGGCATCTGCTGATGGTTACTGGTAGGGACTGGAACAAGCTGGGGGTTGAACTGATCGGGTCTGCGAGGCTGTGGGCGAGGTGTGGGTCGGGCGAGAATTCCAGACCCCCAATATCCAGCTGCGCTGCTTGAAAATTGCCAAGCCTGCAGCTGTATTTGAGACCTTCTGCAAAGATGCAAGCAGTAGCAAAAACATCTCCTGGAACATTCCAACTTAAAAATGCTAACCAGGAACCCACACCCGGCCAAATTATCTGCCTCCTCTTGCATTCACCAAATGCTCCTTTCTGCTTCAGCTAAGTTCAGTTCCAGTTCACTGAGTCTCCCCTTGTGCTGGATGGGACTCTGGGCACAAGGAATTCAGAGGCAAAGGGGGCAGGGGCTAGGCCCTGAGGACCTGGCATCTGAAAATGTTTCTGTGGGATTCGGTCGTTTTCTTGATGAAGTGTGCAAAAGAATGACAGTGCTTCTCCTCTACTTCCTGCTTGTGAAGCCACCCACAGCCTGAGTTCCCACAGGCCTTGAGTTCAGAACCAAAAGATGCTTTGACGATGCCTTAGCGCCCAAAGACAGAGAGATGCAGGGAAATAAAGGACCTTATTAAAAGCGAGCAAACAAAACAAATACTCTCCCCTCACAAATGCTCTCTTGTTATTGTTAGGACCTAAGTTGAAGCTCTGATACTTTTGCCACCTGTTGTGAAGAGCTGACTCATTAGAAATGACCCTGATGCTGGGAAAGATTGAAGGCAGGAGGAGAAGGGGACGACAGAGGATGAGATGGTTGCATGGCATCACCAACTCAATGGAGATGAGCTTGAGCAAGCTCCGGAAGATGGTGACGGACAGGCAAGCCTGGGGTACTGCATTCCATGGGGCTGCAACTAGTCAGACATGACTGAGCGTGTGAAGAACAGCAACAGTAACCACAGGAATTACTCTTTGCTGATGGCTTGGCCTTCTGAGAAATTTGTCTTGCATTCTCTCACAGATGTGATAGGTACCATGGTAAGAACAGCAGTGTGGGAGGTGGGTGACCCCAAAAAGGTTTTTACCATACCTGATTAGACAGCCCTGTACCAGCCACACAGGCCTCCGGGCTGTTCATAAGCCAACCATCAGCTCTCACTTTTGGAGATTTTTCCTTGTTTTCCTCTCCTCCTGGAATGTTCTTTCCCCAAATATCCTCATGGGTAGCTCTCAACAGAAAGAAGGAAGGAAAGAAAGGAGAGAGGGAGGAAAGGGATTCCCAAAACACCGGGGGCCACAGTCCTCTTTGGGTGAAGCCTGCTGGATGGAAAGATCAGGGACTGAGGCTGCAGCCCCGGGGCTCTGGACTTCTGTTAAACAAATGGACTTCATCGGCATCATCTCAAATGAGGACGCATACCCACACGTTTCCTCTTGGGTCTCTTGAACTGTGGCTGTGGTTTAGTCACTCAGTTGTGTCCGACTCTTTGCGACCCCTTGGACTGCAGCCCACCAGGCTCCGCTGTCCATGGGGGTTCTCCAGGCAAGAATCCTGGAGTGGGTTGCCATGCCCGCCTCCAGGGGGTCTTCCCAATCCAGGGATCGAAGTGGGGTCTCCCGCACTACATGCAGGTTCTTTACCGTCTGAGCCACCCGGGGAAGCCCACAAGAAGAGAGGGCTCTGTAAATATGCACGAGCTTCAATCTCTGCGTCTCCAGGGTCTTGGGAACAGAAGGGATGTTCCTAACTCAGCTGGGGAAGTAGAGACCAGAGTGAGACTTTTGCCTTGATCCTAAATGCCTGAGAAGATACGGGACTGGGAGAGGGGAAGCCTGGAGGTTTTCCCAGCCCTGTGACGGTCCTGTGATTGTGTTCTGGCATCGTTTCCATTAGTCTAGAGGCCCCCCCACCCAGAGACTCTGATGCGAGGGAGGGGAGGCAGGGGGAGAGGGAAGGCAGGGGTGGAGCCTGAGTGGGTGTTGGCGGGTAAGAACAAAGGTTCTTTCCGCCAGCACATCCTCTTTGCTGCCACCAGAGGGCGACGTGAAAGTAGTTATCAGGTCCCTCCCTGCCTCCTGGCCACACTCTCCCCACGTCTGGGCTAACAGGTGATCTTCATGGGGGCGGCTTCAGGATTATGACTACATTTGTGTCCTGTTACAAAACTGTCCAAAACCCCAACTTCTCTGAGTAATGGATTTGCATATATTCATAGCCCTAAAAGGACTCATTGCTATATACTTTGTTTGGGATATACCAAGCCCTGTGCTAAGCGTTCTCTGCCAGTGATCATTTACAATCTTCACAAATGCCCCCCACAACATGGAAACTCTGCTTATCCCCATTTGTCAGATGGAAAAAGTGAGGCACAAAGAAACAGGCATGTGGTCTATTCACCGAGCCTCCTTGTGTGGAGCTAACCGGCAAGGTAGCCATCCCAACCCCTTCACCCGCCTCCCTGCAGACAGGGTGGGAAGGAGCAGGAGTTGTCTGGGGGGAGCAGAAGAGCAAGATTCCCTTAGGAATGAAGGGAGGATGGGCTAGACAGTAGAGATCCTGTGATCAGAGGATCAGAGGAGGAAAGAGGCACAGTGTGTTCGCTGAACCATCACAAGTGTGATTTTGCTAAAGCTGAAAATGTCTAAGTCCTTTTCTAGGGCAGTGAGGCTGGCAGTGTAGCAGAGGCCTGATGGTGCCCGTCTGTGAGCCAGGGTGAAGAGTGCATCTCATTTCCAAGGAAAGGGGAGCTGGGATGTGTTTGGCTGAGTCATTTGTCAGCTGTACCCACTTAGGACCCTTTTGGGTCTAGATTTTGACTGCTTTGTATATCTGTTGGATCTGCTGCAGTCCTTTTAATAACGTGAAGTGATGCTTTCTAGAGTTAATTTCCAGCAGGCATTTGGGGTGCCAGCTGCTGGCTTCTAGAGCACAGGCTCAGTCGTTGTGGTACATGGACTCAGTTGGTCCTTGGCACGTGGGATCTTCCCAGACCAGGGATCAAACCAGTGTCTCCTGCTCTGTTAGGTAGATTCTTTACCACGAAGCCACCAGGGAAGCCCCAGGACTGCTTTTATAATAATATCATTCCCATCCAATCGTATACTTGATTTTTAAAAATTATTTGTTTTAATTTGGGATTTTTCTGAATGGGTCTTTTAAAAGCAGTAACTTCAGCAACATTTTCTCAGTTATTCTAATGAAAGGATTATTCAGATCATTCTTTGAATCTGAGTTGGAATTGACAATTTCACACATGCTTCAGCAGTAAAACAAAATTTCTAAAGGCCTCAAATAACTATAACAGATAGGTCTTTATGCTGAGAAATTGTGATGAAATGGATACAAAGTTTTGGGGTAAAAAAGTAAAAATTGTCTTTGGCAGTTCCTTTCCTTTGCTTTCAATGTAGAATCAGGTGTTTAGACCAAAGATAGTTCAACCTAGCTCTGTTTTTCCTATATAATTCCTAGGGTTTGTAGAGTGTTTTTCTTTCTCATAGTTAAAAAGTACAGCAACCATGACATATATCATTTGCCTGAATGAAAATATTAGTTATGTGACAGCAATGAGCTTCACTTTGGCTGAAGCATTGCCCTGGGTTTATGTCTCCAGGGTTTTCTTTTCCTCTCCAGGCAACGAACCTCACTTTGCGCACGTCATGTTATTTCAGGGGACCTTTAATTTTAGTCCATAAAAGAATTGAGCTTCTTTCATCTTGCTAATTATTTCCATGACTTCCTGACTCACTCTCCAATAAATTGGTGAGATAATTTTCTTAATGAATGAAGCCAAATTACCAAAAACTCCCTGGCTGTGAGTCACAGTTAAGTAAGTCTTGGGGTTTTAATCTGAATTTACCAACTAGTGATGAGGCCTTCAACAAATGCTTATTATACTATATTTTCCTTTCTAGGCTTAGGTGTTTTCATATGTAGAATCACACATTTAAAGAAAGTATTTGGAGGCTGTAGTCCATGGGGTTGCAAAGAGTTGGACACGACTTAGTGACTGAACAACATTTGAAGGTAACCCTCTACCTCCTTGATTTTATACCCTTTCATCAGAATATCTTTAAACTGTCATACTGATTTTATTAAACAGATATAACATAGCAAGTTCAATAAAATCATTATCATTTTCTCTTTTATTGTGATTTTTTAAACTAGCTTTATGATTCTTTTGTTGAGATAGATGAACAGTGTTGAATAATCATTGTGTATGTTAGTCACTCAGTCGTGTCCGACTCTTTGTGACCCCATGGACTGCAGCACACCAGGCCTCCCTGTCCATCACCAACTCCCAAAGTTTACTCAAGCTCATGTCCATTGAGTCGATGATGCCCTCCAACCATCTCATCCTCTGTCGTCCCCTTCTCTTGCCTTCAATCTTTCCCAGCATCAGGGTCTTTTCAAATGAGTCAGTTCTTCGCATCAGGTGGCCGAAGTATTGGAGTCTCAGCTTCAGCATCAGTGCTTCCAGTGAATATTCAGGACTGATTTCCTTTAGGATGGACTAGTTGGATCTCCTTGCAGTCCAAGGGACTCTCAAGAGTGTTCAACGCCTCAGTTCTAGTGGCTGCTGCTAAGTCACTTCAGTCGTGTCCGACTCTGAGCCAGTGTACTATAATAAAACCAGCCACTGGGCGGCAGTATAATGCAGAGATCCGTAGGCGTAGCTGTCCCTTGATGAGATGCGCTTTGTCACGTCGTCTTTATTGTGAATTACTTAACCAATATAAATTACAGCAAACTCGTGAGCTGGGAGATATTAAAATAATTCTCTGACTGTTTTTAAAGACAACATTTTAGACTTTATGGTGAAATTCATCCCAAGGAATAATTCTGAAATATGGGGTGGGGATTTCTCAGCATTTCAAGAATTTCACCAAGATTATTGGGAAAGTATAGCAGTCAAGTACAATGCTTTTCTTTAAAAAAAAAAAAAAGTGCTATGAATTATTATTGTGGGAAAAGGGTATGGCAGGAGAAAAAGGCTTATTAATTTTTAATTTATTTTTAAGGTCGGGCTGGTGAAGAATCTTCACATCATTAGCAAACATGGTGTGAGTGGTGTGAAATGTGCCCAGTGATCCGAAGGCTCAGGTGATGGAAAGATCACCTAAGATGGAAAGATTTCCTAAAGCAGAAAATGAAACATTCTTGAATCGGAGGCATCATCGCTGGGCTCTTCCACCTTTCCACAGGTTTCCTGAAAGGCTCCAGTTCAGACCCTATTACAACCACCTTTTCCATCACCAAATACCTTACAGGGGGACGGGGGCAAAGTGGAGAGTTTCCTGTTCATGGAAGGTTACCCCTCCTCTCCTAATGGGAACGTAGGGATGTCTCCCCCAGAAAAGGGAAGACCTCAAAGACTCACACGTGAAGACTGGGGACAGCTGACCCCAGCTGAGTAGAAATTCAGCTGCCTTTTGGATTCCCACAGAAGAGGGGGCAAAGATTGTGGAGGACTGCAGCCCAAGGAGGTTCGGTGGAGGTCAGCTGGGTAAATTATTGGGGAAACACATAGCATTTGACACAATTTTCCCAATGAGTTGAGATTTCTGAATGCTCCTTGCTTGCAGTGCTGTTTTATGTACAGTTAAATTTCAGCTGCATCTAATTTCCTGTAAAAGCAGCACATTGGTAGGTTTGGATTTTGTAGTAACTGTGCTGAAAAATGCACCTTGAAATTCTTCATTTGTACATCTCAGGTATCTTTTTATCTGGTATCTGGCAGAGAAACGGCCATCAGAACAATCCAGAACTAAAGCAGACCTAGTGTGTGTGCGCGTGTGTCTTTTTTTCCTCTGGATCTTGCTGTTCACTTTGCCCCCTTTCTTGTTTGTTGTCTTGGGCACAGTTCTTGCTTGAGCAACCTCACATTGTAATCAGCCTCGCAATTATAAAAACGGCTGATGCCTAGAGCCTTTGTTCAGAGGCTTTGATCTAAGTGCTGTGAGTGTAGACTGGACCCTGGGACTATTTTAAAGTTTCAGGAGATTCTAAAATGTAGCCAAGACTGAGAGCTTCTATCTAGATTAATAATCTTCCTTCCCAATTTTTCTTTAGTTGTATCTGAGCTGTAATCCAATCTATTGGTTGAGAATTTAATTTAAGTGATTATGCCTTCTTTTCATTTCTAAGTGAAAGTGAAAATCACTCAGTCGTATCGATCTCTTTGTGACCCCACGGACTGTAGCCTTCCAGGCTCCTCTGTCCATGGAGATCCTCCAGGCAAGAATACTGGGGTGGGTAGCCATTCCCTTCTCCAGGGGATCTTCCCAACCCAGGAATTAAAATCCAGTCTCCTGCTTTGCAGGTGGATTCTTTACCTTCTGAGCCACCAGGGAAGCTCTTAATTTCTAAGACACACATTAAAAAAAAAAAATCTACTTTTTCATTGTGGTACCATTTTCTTGTGATCTCAATGTCTTCCTTTATGTTTTTAATTATTAAAATCTATTTATTTTGCAACTTCTATCAGACAATTATTTTATCAGAAAATCCTGGGATTCTACTCTTGCATTTTTGTGTTGCATGTGCCGTCTCTTGGTTGTGTGGCTTGTTCTCTTGCATGTTTTACAATTGTGGATTGTGAACCTAACTTAAGCAGAGCTCTATCTGGGAATCCTGGCGGCATGGGATCCAAGATAGTCTTTTCTGCTGCCAAATGCCAAGTAATATTTACACAGTTCGAGGAAAACTATTTTATGTCATTTCTAGTGTCCTGTGTCCTTGGATCACAGATATCTGCACTATGCTACTACAAACCACTGGAGTAGACAAGGGCTGGATTTTAGAATTCTCACGCATGGGTGGTCAGTCACGTCTGACCTTTTGCAACCTCGTGGACTATTCCCCGCCAGGCTCCTCTGTCCTTGGGATTTCCCAGGCAAAAATACTGGAGTGGGTTGCCACACTTTCTTCCAGAGGATCTTCCTGACCCAGGGATGGAACCCAAGCCTCCTGTGTCTCCTGCATTATGGGCTTTCTTCATAGCTCAGTTGGTAAAGAATCTGCCTGCAATGCAGGAGACCCTGGTTTGATTCCTGCATCGGGAAGATCTGCTGAAGAAGGGATAGGCTACCCACTCCAGTATTCGTGGGCTTTCTGTGTGGTTCAGCTGATAAAGAATCCGCCTGTAATGCAGAAGACGTGGGTTCGATCCCTGGGTTGGGAAGATCCCCTGGAGAAGGGAAAGGCTACCCACTCCAGTATTTTGTCCATGGGACTTCCTAGGCAAGAATGCTGGAGTGGGTTGCCACACCTTCCTCTAGAGGATCTTCCTGACCCAGGGATGGAACCCAAGTTCTCCTGTGTCTCCTGCATTGGCAGGAGGGTTTTTTTACCTTAGACCCTGGGAAACTCATTTTAGAATTCTCAGGGAAGCATTTTTCACCTTACGGCCCCAAAGGGTAGACAAGGTTAGTTATTGCCTTCTCTTATGGGTGGATACATTTGTTAAGTAGATTATTTTTCTTAAAGATGCACTTTTTTTTTTTTTTGCCTTTGTTGCTGTATTGGAGTACAGTTGCTTTACAATATTGTGTTAGTTTCTGTCTAACAACAAAGTGAATCAGCTTTATTTATACATATATTCCCTCTCTCTTAATCCTCCCTTCCACCCCCACCCCACCCGCTAGCTCATCACAGAGCACGGATCTGAGCTCCCTGCGCAATAGCGGCTTCTAACGAGCTATGATTTACACGGGTAGTGTATATATATACTCTCCCCATTCGTCCCACCCTCCCCTTCCCCACCGTGGCCTCATGTCAGTTCCCTACATCTGGGTCTCTGTTCCTTCCCTGGAAAAAGGGTTTATCTGCACCATTTCTCTAGATCCCACAGACAGGCATTAAGAAAGCCTCTATTCTTGGTTGTACAAAGAAATGACATCCCAATCCCCCACTTCAGTCACCATCCTTCCCTGACACCCCCTACCCCCAGGAGAGCTATACCCCTGCTCACATTTCTTATCTGTGGTTTATCTCTGCCACACAGGGGTTTGCCTTCTTTCGTGGCACCTCAACTATGCAATGGCCATCATGCTTTCATCACTTTACCTGGCATTTTGTGAGCTGGGTCTCAAGAGGCTTTTCAGTCTAGTCTGCCTTCTTGCATAAACTAACTCCCATCTCATCCTCACCCTACTTCATTGTCATCCTACAGACACTCAAAAATATTTTCTGATTTCAGTGTCCACCAGCCTCACTTCTTCCATCAGTCCCGAATACTGGCTGGAGTCCTGTTACAGCGAGCAGCACCTGTCATCCTTCACCTCTCTTATGATTTATTAATTCAATTGCTTTCACATATATTCACAGCACTAAGAGTGTTCAAAATTTCAGGTTAATAAACTTGTTCTGTTTTATGGATGAAAGAGCTTCTTGAAGTTCCACCTGTCCCCAGATGCTTACAGAACATGGAGTGATCATTTTAAAATAGGCATGAATTTTTAAGTTCTGACTAATTTTGAAAGAAAGGAAAAAAAAAAAAAAAAAAACACAAGCCTTTCACTTCCTCTACTCCCAAAGCAGTCCTGCATGGATGCATAGTCTTAAATATGTTCCACAAAATCAGTGAGATTGCTAGTATTTTTGATGCATTTTTAAGTAAGTAATGCCTCCCATACCATGTACTTTGCATTATAAACTAAAATAGAAGCCTGTGTCATTTATTTATATACTGAAACTTGTTGAATTTATGGATGATGATACTAGCAGATTATGCTGAAATTTTTTTCTTTATTGACTGCATGTATCTTAAAAAGTAGTTTATAGCAGCTGTCTTAAAGGACTTCTAGCAAGATAATAATAATAAGCAAAAAAAAAAAAAAAAGAGATGGTTTCTCCTACATAATATTGAACAAAAGCATAGTAATAAAAATACCTGTAGTATAATTGGAATTTAGCTTTTAAATTGCATAGATTTTCAAGGAACAAACGAAGCAAAACATAATGAAGGCAACATTCATCATCAGATTTCTCAGATGCATGAAAATGTCCTTGCCCTTAGTTTCAAAAAATAAAAAAAAAAGGCAGTGCCTCTCACATGTGATTAGCCAGACTTGGTTTTGATTGTCTCCATTATGATCTTCTTGTTAGAGTGTAATGAGATTCAGTCCTGCACATATGAATACCCACCGCCTGTCACAGAGCCATCTGTCCATGACTTAAAGGCAGGAGCACGCCGTCTGCAGTGAATAGAGAAAAATGGAAATTTATATTAGAACTGTTTCTCTTTGTCCTTTGTTCAGGATGTAAAGCCACTTGGCGTTGTTCACTGGGACTCAGACATTTAGCAGGCAAGCTATCCAGCAACTTTAAGATGTGTCCTAAAATAGGGGTATATTTTGGCATCTAGGTATTGGCCAACTTTCCTCCCGTACCAGGTAATTTTTTTTTTAAAGAAGTCTTTAAAAAATATCCCTAGGCTTTATATTCTAGTGCAGCTTTAGGTTTACATAAAAACTGACCAGAAGTACAGAGTTCACCTTCAATCCTCCCTATTATTAACATCTTGTGTTGGTGAGGTACATTTGTTACAGCTGGTGAATAATAGTAATAATATTATTTTTAGCTGAAGTCCATAGTTTGGTTTAGGGTTCCCTCTTTGCATTGTATAATCCTGTGGGTTTTGCCAAAGGCATAATGTCAGACATTCACCATGAGAGTATTGTACAGAATCGTCTCACTGCCTAAAAGCCCACATCCCACTGATTCATCATTTCTGCCCAACCCTAGCAATCACTGGTCATTTTTACCATCTCTATAGTTCTTCCTTTTCCAGAATGTCATGGAGTTGGAATCATATGCTATCTAGCCTTTCCAGAATGATTTCTTTCCTTTGGTGATATCTGTGTTCCAGGTTTTAATTACACTGAGTATATCCTTTATTTCAGCTCACCCTCTTTTCTTCTAATTCTTCCTCCTTCAATTTTGATATTTTCATTGCCACTAGTCCCATCACTATTGTCCATCATCAGTTAATAATAACCAATCAGGAAAGCATGTAAATAAAATGCCAGAGTGAGATTTTTAAATGTACTTAGTCATGCTACTTTTACAGATAGAGATAAAAAAAGAAAGGCAGATAAAACAGAAGGTGATGATGTGGAGAAAAGAGATATGTGTGTACCTGTTTGACTCTCTAAGCTTTCATCTCTTTATCATGAGAATGAGGATGCTATTACTGCATTCCAATTTCTCCTGAGGCTTAACCCTTCCATGTGGTGTATATAGAAGGCACTCAATGACGGAGAAGGAGACAGATAGGAAATAGAAGAGAAACAGGAAGAAAGGATGAGGAAAGATACAGGAGCCGGAGAATGGAGCAGATTTCATCATGACCCAAAGTAGAAGTTGTTTCTGAGAACAAGGTTCCATCATCAGAATATTAAAATCTATTAAATGGTATGAAATAGGAAAAAAAAATGTTTACCTCTCAGAAAGTCCCCATGGCTTTTGGAACCCATATGACATTTTGGATGGTCATTTCCCAAAGTCAATAGAACAGGCATGATATTTAAGACCTAGTTCTCTTCCCTAATAATTCTAAAAATAAATAAAAAGAACAAGAATTTGCCTATCTATTGTGGAATAAAAATTGTGATAAATAAAATTATAATATTTTAGCTATTTCATTGAAAACATCTCTTTTTTTTTTTTAATTTTCCATCAGTCCCATCTTTAGAGATAACATTGTAAAGTCGAACAATTAGTCTTCTTTAATGTTATTATTTTAGATTAACGCAGAGGTCCTATTTTGAACTTGCATGTTTGTTTGCCCTGTTCAGTTTCTGTTCCTTTTCTCTCCAAGCTGTGCTCCTCAACGAGCCTCTTGCCCCCACAGCACACGTCTGCCTCTGGTTCCCTTCCTGTCTCAGGTATTACCGTCAGTTCAGTTCAGCCGCTTAGTCATGTCCGAATCTTTGCGACCCCATGAACCACAGCATGCCAGGCCTCCCTGTCCATCACCAACTCCCGGAGTCCACCCAAACCCATGTCCATTGAGTGGTGATGCAATCCAACCATCTCATCCTCTCCTCCCCTTCTCCTCCTGCCTTCATCTTTCCCAGCCTCAGGGTCTTTTCCAGTGAGTCAACTCTTTGCATGAGGTGGCCAAAGTATTGGAATTTCAGCTTCAGCATCAGTCCTTCCAATGAACACCCAGGGCTGATCTCCTTTAGGATGGACTAGTTGGATCTTCTTGCAGTTCAGGGGACTCTCAAGAGTCTTCTCCAATACCACAGTTCAAAAGCATCAATTCTTTGGTGCTAAGCTTTCTTCACCGTCCAAATCTCACATCCGTACATACAAAAAAGTTCTTTATGACCCAGATAATCACGATGGTGTGATCACTCACCTAGAGCCAGACATCCTGGAATATGAGGTCAAGTGGGTCTTAGAAAGCATCACTACGAACAAAGTTAGTGGAGGTGATGGAATTCCAGTTGAGCTATTTCAAATCCTGAAAGATGATGCTGTGAAAGTGTGACACTCAATATGCCAGCAAATTTGGAAAACTCAGCAGTGGCCACAGGACTGGAAAAGGACAGTTTTCTTTCCAATTCCAAGGAAAGGCAATGCCAAAGAATGCTCAAACTACCACACAATTGCACTCATCTCACACGCTAGTAAAGTAATGCTCAAAATTCTCCAAGCCAGGCTTCAGCAATATGTGAACCGTGACCTTCCAGATGTTCAAGCTGATTTTCAAAAGGCAGAGGAACCAGAGATCAAATTGCCAACATCTACTGGATCATGGAAAAAGCAAGAGAGTTCCAGAAAAACATCTATTTCTGCTTTATTGACTATGCCAAAGCCTTTGACTATGTGGATCACCATAAACTGTGAAAAATTCTTAAAGAGATGGGAATACAATTCCATCTGACCCATCTCTTGAGAAACCTGTATGCAGGTCAGGAAGCAACAGTTAGAACTGGACAGAGAACAACAGACTGGTTCCAAATAGGAAAAGGAGTACGTCAAGGCTGTATATTGTCACCCTGCTTATTTAACTTATATGCAGAGTACATCATGAGAAACACTGGGCTGGAAGAAGCACAAGCTGGAGTCAAGATTGCCGAGAGAAATATCAATAACCTCAGATATGCAGACGACACCACCCTTATGGCAGAAAGTGAAGAGGAACTAAAAAGCCTCTTGATGAAAGTGAAAGAGGAGAGTGAAAAAGTTGGCTTCAAGCTCAACATTCAGAAAACTAAGATCATGGCATCCAGTCCCATCACTTCATGGGAAATAGACGGGGAAACAGTGGAAACAGTGTCAGACTTTAATTTTTTGAGCTCCAAAATCATTGCAGATGGTGATTGCAGCCATGAAATTAAAAGACTTACTCCTTGGAAGGAAAGTTATGACCAACCTAGATAGCATATTTAAAAATAGAGACATTACTTTGCCAACAAATTTCTGTCTAATCAAGGCTATGGTTTTTCCAGTAGTCATGTATGGATATGAGAGTTGGATGGTATTAGCCATACATTTTATTAAACAGGTGTTTAACTGAAAAGGGTAAGACCAATGCTGGGGCCCCAGAATAATGATTGAATAAATGACTAGAAGGCGGGGCTGAGTCTTCCTTCAAACACACAGCGATTGTATATGGTCACTTTCCAATAAAGGCTTATTGAATGCAGTTTTCCAAGACCTCCTCTTTGGCTAAATTTTTGTTCTTTATTAACATATCCTTTTCCTTTCCCCACCCTCAAAGCATATACACATAAATGTATAGTTCAGCTTGGAGGTCTGTACATTAACTGTGTAGACACAATTGTGCTGGTTAAAAATCCCCAAGTATAGATACCAAGCGGCTTCCCTGGTGGCTCAGATGGTAAAGAATCTACCTGCTTGTGTGACCTGGTTTGATCCCCAGGCTGGGAAGATCCCCTGGAGGAGGGGGCATGGCAAAACCACTCCAGTATTCTTGCCTGGAGACTCCCCATGGACAGAGGAGCCTGGTGGGCTATGGTCCATGGGGTCACGGTGAGTCTAACAGGACTGAGCGACTAAGCACAGCATAGCACATAGATACCAAGGGGTAAAGGGGAGTAGGGTGGTGGGAGATTGGGGTTGACAAATACCTATTGATACTACGTATAAAATAGATAACTAATGAGACTCTGTCTAGTCAAGGCTATGGTTTTTCCAGTGGTCATGTATGGATGAGAGAGTTGGACTGTAAAGAAAGCTGAGCGCTGAAGAATTGATGCTTTTGAACTGTGGTGTTGGAGAAGACTCTTGAGAGTCTCTTGGACTGCAAGGAGATCCAACCAGTCCATCCTAAAGGAGATCAGTCCTGAATGTGCATTGGAAGGACTGATGTTGAAGCTGAAACTCCAATACTTTGCCCACCTGATACAAAGAGCTGACTCATTGGAAAAGACCCTGATGCTGGGAAAGATTGAAGGCAAGAGGAGAAGAGGATGACAGAGGATGAGATGGTTGGAAGGCATCACTGACTCAATGGGCATGAGTTTGAGTAAACTCCGGGAGCTGTTAATGGACAGGGAGGCCTGGCGTGCAGCAGTCCATGGGGTTGCAAAGAGTCGGACATGACTGAGAGACTAACACCCACATAGCTGATTCACTTTGCTGGACAGCAGAAACCAACACAATATTGTCAAGCAACTATACTCCAATAACAATGAAAAGATTCCCATGTAAATTCAAGTTAATTGCTTGACTGCTGAAGCCCTCCTGCCTCATACAGGATGCAAAAGACAGCCCCTCTGCTCCTTAGCTTCCCCTGCTTGGCGAGTCTGGGCATCTCCGCAGCTCTTTTGGCAGACTCTGCTGAGATGTCATTTTCCAAGAAAAGGAATCACTACTAGTGCAGCTGACTGCTGCCTTTCTGCGTTGAAATGTGTTTTGGCAGCTACGGCAAACAGATATTAGGCATAGGCTTCTCTCCCTTTGAAGGCAACTTGCTGAGACCGTGAGGGACCCGTCTCCCCTCTTTCAGGACACGTGCGGTCTAATGAGTCACACGTGAGGCCTGTGATTTTCATTCACAAAATGATTGCTTTGGGTGGACTCCACACCATCCAGTGCCCTTGGTGCAAACTTTATAAATAGGACACATTTTCATGATGTTTTTGTTTAGTCTCTCAGTCGTGTCTGACTCTTTTGTGACTCCACGGACCATAGCCCACCAGGCTCCTCTGTCCGTAGGATTCTCCAGGCAAGAATAGTGGAGCGGGTTGTCATTTCCTCCTCCAGGGGCTCTTCGATGACGGGGGTTATTTTCCTTGTGAAAGCTGCCTCCCCTCCCTGTTCCTTAGGAGGCTGTTGGGTGATAGAATGGGGGATCTGGGAGGTTTGCCTAGCCTTCCACTTTTTAAGACAAAATTTCTAGGTAATCAAAACATCTGCCCCCCACCACATGTCCTGTCTATTCACAGTGGTCTGACTGTATGTCCCCCTGCCAAAATTCATGTGCTGAAATTCTAATCCCCAAAAGTGATGGTACTAGTAGGTGGGCCTCTGGGAGGTGCTTAAGTCCTAAGGTTAGATCCCTCAGGGATAGCATTAGTGCCTGATAAAAATAGGCTCCAGAGAGACTCCTAGCCCCTTACACCACATGAGGACATAATAAGAAGGCAAAGGTATGACCCCAGAAGAGGACCCTTACTTGACCTTGCTGGCACCTTGATCTTGGACTTCCTGTCTTCAGAACTGTGAGAATTAAATTTCCATTGTATATAGGTTTCCCAGTCTGGGATATATCACCATCGCAGCCCAAAGGGACTAAGATTCAGTGGTGAGTGTATTAGTCTATAGTCATGTCTGACTCTTTGAGACCCTGCGGACTGTAGCCCACCAGGCTCTGTCAACAGAGAGAGAATTCTCCAGGCAAGAATATTGGAGTGAGGGGTAGCCATTTCCTTCTCTAGTGGATTTTCCCTACCCAGGGATCGAACCTGGGTCTCCTGCATTGCAGGAAGATTCTTCAGCATCTGAGCCACCTACTTGGCATCTTTCTTAACTCTCTTGTATCTGGAACAGACTGAAAGCAACCAGTGACAGTTTACTTACAAAAACTAGCACTGTTTTATTCTGCTTATTTTCTAGGAATCTTTCTTAATACTTATTCTAACTCCCTCCCATGTTTCCTAGTTTGATATCCTGCTGTTTCATTCTCCTTTCTCTTGAATCCCTTCACACTTTCTACTACCTATTGGCAAGCATCTCCTGGGGCTTCCTTTGGGGGTCGTTATTCTGTAATCAGGAATTTACTTTCATGGGATTATTATTCTGTTGGAATTTACTCTCATGGCTTCACAATCCATGTAGCATGCACTGACTCTCCAAATTTAATTTCTATTTTGAGTAAATGCCTATTTAACTTTATTCAAGATGTCCTTCTACCTGTTCAAAATTCACTATTCATTTGGGATAGACACAAGCCACTCAGAAATGCAACATGAAGTCAAGAACTAAAGCTCTGGTTTCCTTAAGAAGTAAGTTCCCCTCAGTACGCTGAAGCCTTCAGGGTCTTTGTGGAAACCTGGTCCTCACCCCTGCCATTTCCACTGATACTGAGGAAGATAATTTTGAGTGATTTCCTGGCCTCTCTTCACCCTCTCACCGTACTCTCACCACAGGAGGAGGACTATTTGAACTTAAGTTAACAAACAGTGAACATGAAACTCAATCTACCTCCCCATTTTATTTAGGAGATCTCTGGCTGTTTCCCAGCCACACTGTAAACTGCCCAGGCAGACGCCCCTGGAGGTCTTGAGAACATAGATTGCTTGACCAAGTGTCTAAATCTAGTTTTACAGTTTGGTGAACACACTAAAGTCCCGTTGTCCAACATCTGCATCAGCTGATTTATTATTCTTTTTTTAATTGAGATAATTATCATCTAACATTATATTAGTTTCAGCTGTGCAGTATAATGATTCAATATTTGTACACATTGGGCAATGATTATAATTCTTTTATGGAGTATAGTTGGTTTAAAATATTATGTTAGTTTCAGGAGCACAGCAAAGTGATTCATATAAATATTTGTATACATACATATATGTATACTCTTTTTAAAATTATTTTCCACTGCAAGTTATTATAGCTGCTGAATATAGTTCCCTGTGCTATAGAATAGTTTCTTGTCTTTAATCAGCTTTATAGATAGATAGTAATTTGCATCTGCTAATTCCAACCTCTTAATTGACCCCTCTTCCACCTCCATCCCTCCTGATTACCATGTTTCTTTTCCATGTCTGTGAATCTCTTTTAGTCTTGTAAATAAGTCCTGTCTTCTAGATTCCACATATAAGTGATATTATGTAATATTTGTCTTTCTCTGTCTGACTTAACTTTGTTTAGTATGATAATTTCTAGGTCAATCCATGTTGCTGCAAATAGCATGGTTTCATTGTTTTTAATGGTTGAATAAAATGCTCCATTATTTATATATATTTATACATATAATACTTATATAGAATATATTATATGCACATATATATATATGCATCTTATTTATCTATTCATCTGTTGATTTACACTTAGGTGGCTTTCATGCTTTGGCTGTTGTGAACAGTGCTGCTATGAACACTGGGGTGTATATTTCTGAATCAGAGTTTTCATCATTCCCAGATATATGCCCAGGAGTGGGATTGCTGGATCATATGGCAATTTTATTTTTAGTTTTATATGTAGCCTCCATTCTGTTTTCATAATTATGATTCCTAATTTTATATTTTACATATCTAATTTTATTTTTATTCTATTTCCTTGTTTAGCATTTTATTATGAAAAATTGCAAACATAGCAAAGTTAAAAAATATTTTCTAGCAAATACCTATACATTAATACCATCAGCATTTTACTAAACATGTTTTAACACACAATTGTCCATTTTGCCATCTTTCTATCCATTGATTCCATTCTGTGCTCAGTCATGTCCAATTCTTTGTGACCCATGGACTTAGCCTGCCCATCTCCTCTGCTTATCTAATTTTCCAGGCAAGAATACTGGAGTGGGGTGCGATTTCCTATTCCAGAGGGTCTTCCCAACCCAGAGATGGAACCCGTGTCTCTTGCATCTCCTGTATTGGCAGGCAGATTTTTACCACTAGCACCATATGGGAATCCCATTTATTGATTAATCCATCATGTATTGAGGCACAGAAAAGTAATGCCTCAAAATAACATAACAGTAAACTTTCTAAGTTCTTTCCAAAGTATTGAAGTTTCAGCTTCAGCATCAGTCCGTCCAATGAATATTCAGGGTTGATTTCCTTTAGGATTGACTGGCTGAAGTCCTTGCAGTCCAAATTCTCATATCCCTACCTGACTGTTGGAAAAACCATAGCTTTGACTAGATGGACATTTGTTGGCAAAGTAATGTCTCTGCTTTTTAATATGCTGTCTAGGTTTGTCATACCTTTCTTCCAAGAGGCAAGTGTCTTTTTTTTTTTTTTTTTAGTTGGAGGCTAATTACTTCACAACATTTCAGTGGGTTTTGTCATACATTGATATGAATCAGCCATAGAGTTACACGTATTCCCCATCCCGATCCCCCCTCCCACCTCCCTCTCCACCCGATTCCTCTGGGACTTCCCGGTGCACCAGGCCCGAGCACTTGTCTCATGCATCCCACCTGGGCTGGTGATCTGTTTCACTATAGATAATATACATGCTGTTCTTTCAAAACATCCCATCCTCACCTTCTCCCACAGAGTTCAAAAGTCTGTTCTGTACTTCTGTGTCTCTTTTTCTATTTTGCATATAGGGTTATCATTACCATCTTTCTAAATTCCATATATATGTGTTAGTATGCTGTAATGTTCTTTATCTTTCTGGCTTACTTCACTCTGTATAAGGGGCTCCAGTTTCATCCATCTCATTAAAACTGATTCAAATGAATTCTTTTTAACGGCTGAGTAATATTCCATGGTGTATATGTACCACAGCTTCCTTATCCATTCATCTGCTGATGGGCATCTAGCTTGCTTCCATGTCCTGGCTATTATAAACAGTGCTGCAATGAACATTGGGATGCACGTGTCTCTTTCAGATCTGGTTTCCTCAGTGTGTATGCCCAGAAGTGGGATTGCTGGGTCCTATGGCAGTTCTATTTCCAGTTTTTAAAGAAATCTCCACACTGTTCTCCATAGCAACTGTACTAATTTGCATTCCCACCAACAGTGTAAGAGGGTTCCCTTTTCTCCACACCCTCTCCAGCATTTATTGCTTGTAGACTTTTGGATAGTAGCCATCCTGACTGGCGTGTAGTGGTAGCTCGTTGTGGTACTGATTTGCATTTCTCTGATAATGAGTGATGTTGAGCATCTTTTCATGTGTTTGTTAGCCATCTGTATGTCTTCTTTGGAGAAATGTCTGTTTAGTTCTTTGGCCCATTTTTTGATTGGGTCATTTATTTTTCTGGAATTGAGCTTCAGGAGTTGCTTGTATATTTTTGAGATTAATCCTTTGTCTGTTTCTTCATTTGCTATTATTTTCTCCCAATCTGAGGGCTGTCTTTTCACCTTACTTATAGTTTCCTTTGTTGTGCAAAAGCTTTTAAGTTTCATTAGGTCCCATTTGTTTAGTTTTGCTTTTATTTCCAATATTCTGGGAGGTGGGTCATAGAGGATCTTGCTGTGATTTATGTCGGAGAGTGTTTTGCCTATGTTCTCCTCTAGGAGTTTTATAGTTTCTGGTCTTACATTTAGATCTTTAATCCATTTTGAGTTTATTTTTGTGTATGGTGTTAGAAAGTGTTCTAGTTTCATTCTTTTACAAGTGTTTGACCAGTTTTCCCAGCACCACTTGTTAAAGAGGTTGTCTTTTTTCCATTGTATATCCTTGCCTCCTTTGTCAAAGATAAGGTGTCCATAGGTTCGTGGATTTATCTCTGGGCTTTCTGTTCTGTTCCATTGATCTATATTTCTGTCTTTGTGCCAGTACCATACTGTCTTGATGACTGTGGCTTTGTAGTATAGTCTGAAGTCAGGCAGGTTGATTCCTCCAGTTCCATTCTTCTTTCTCAAGATTACTTTGGCTAACTTCACGGCTGCAGTCACCATCTGCAGTGATTTTGGAGACCAAGAAAATAAAATCTGCCAGTTTCCATCTTTTCCCTCATCTTTTTCACATGAAGTGATGGGACCAGATGCCATGATCTTCGTTTTTTGAATGTTGAGTTTTAAGCCAACTTTTTCATTCTCCTCTTTCACTTTCATCAAGAGCCTCTTTAGTTCCTCTTTGCTATGTGCCTTTAGAGTGTTATCATCTGCATATTTGAAGTTGTTGATATTTTTCCCAGCAATCTTGATTCCAGCTTGTGCTTCCTCCAGCCCAGCATTTCACATGATGTACTCTGCATTTAAGTTGAATAAGCAAGGTGACAATATATAGCCTTGATTTACTCCTTTCCCAATTTGGAACCAGTCCGTTGTTCCATGTCTGGTTCTAACTGTTGCTTCCTGACCTGCATACAGGTTTCTCAGCACATAGCATTACAGTTTCTTTTCATTTTTATATAAACTAAACAATCCATGAATGCACACATTTTAAGTATATCTATGTTGAATACTGACAGATAAACAGTGAGGTAACTAAAACCTCTGTCAAGGTTTAGGATGTTACTATCAGCCCAAGAAAGTTATCTTATACCATTCTCCAGTAAATTCTTATTCCCTCACTTCCAGAGCAACTTCTGAATTTTTCCCACCGTAGATTAAAGTTACTTGTTCTGGAACTTTATATAAATGGAATCACACACACTGTATGGATTCTTGTGTAAAGGTTTTTTTTTTTTTTTTCATTTAACAAAGTATTTTTGAGACTCATCTATTAGTTCCATATATTAGCAGCTCACTATTTTAGGAGTATCTCATTGTATAAATACATCACAGTTTAGCCATTTTCCTAATGATAAATACCTAGACTGTTTCCAATTCAGGGCTATTAGAATAAATATGTTTTGACCAATCTTGCAAAAATCTTTTGGTGAACACTTCTTTCTTTCTTTCTTTTTTTTTCTTTCTCTGACTTATTTCTTTCTTTTTTTTTTCACTTATTTTTATTAGTTGGACGCTAATTACATTACAATATTGTAGCAGTTTTTGCCATACATTGACATGAATCAGCCATGGATTTACATGTGTTCCCCATCCTGATCCCCGCTCCCACCTCCCTCCCATTTATTTCTTTTGAGTAACTACACAGGATTAACTACATTAAAAAAATTTATGAGTAGGCATATACTTATGTCCATAAGAAAATGCCAGATCTTTATCCAAAGTAGTTGTGGCATTTAACTTTTCCACCAAAAATACATGGAAGTCCCAGTTACTTCACATCCTCAGCCACAATTAATATTATTTGTCTTTGTATTTCTAGCCATTCTGTTGACTATGAAGTAGTATTTCACTATGGTTTAAATTTGAATGTATCTAATGACTCATTGTGTTGAACACTTTTTTACAGGCTTCTGGGCCCATTTGTATGTCTTCTTTTGTGAATGTCTGCTTGAACTTTGCCCCAAATTTATGGGGTTGCTTGTATTTTTGTTACTAAGTTGTAAAAAGTTTATAGCCTGGATCCCACATATGTCAGATGTGTTCTGTGAATATTCTCTTCAAGCATATGGTCTATTAATTTTCTTAATGGTGAATTTGCTAAGATTTTTTTTCTAAGATTTTTTGTAATGAAACATAACTTATCAATGTTTCTCTTATTGCATTTTTGTAATCCAAAGACTGTTTTTTTTTTTTTTTTTTACCATGAAGTCATGAAGATTTTCAACTACATTTTCCTTTAAAACCTTTATAATTTTAGCTTTTACATTTAGGTCAATATTCCATCTCTAATTACTTTTGTGTGTGGAAGAAAGCAAGAGGCCAAAGTTCATTGTTTTCCACATGAATATCCAATGATTCTTGGATCATTGCTTGTTTAAAAGTCTTTTCTTTCTTCTTTGGATTCCCTTGGCACCTTTATTGAAAATCAAAGTTCTCTTTAAGTATGAGCCTGTTCCGAGCCTCTTTATGCTATTCTATTGATCATTTTGTCAATACTTACATTTGTATTATACTCTCTTGATTACTATAACTTGAAGTATTAAAGCCAAGCACTGTAAACATTTAAATCTATTTTTTAAATACTTTGGGATATCTATGTCCTCTGCCTTTCCATATAAATTTTAAAATTTGCATGTCTATTTCTACCAAAAATATTACCTACTGAAAAAATGTTTGAAACTGCGTTGATTCTATAGGTGAGTTTAGGAAGAAAATGACAACAATGTTAAATCTTCCAATCTGTGGACATGATTTCTCTCTCCATTTAGTAGGTGAATTTCTCCTAAAAATTTATCTTAGTTTTCAGCATTGAAGTCTTGTGTGTCTTTGGTTAAATGTAACATTAAGAACATATTTTGATGCTATTGTACAATAATTGGTTGTTTTATTTTCTATTCATTTATTGCTGGCACGCATTTTTGTGCTAAATCACTTTAGTTGTGTCTGACTCTGTGCCACCCTGACAGGCTCCTCTGTCCATGGGATTCTCCAGGCAAGAATACTGGAGTGGGTTGCCATGCCCTCCTCCGGGGGATCTTCCCAACCCAGGGACTGAACCTGTGTCTCTTATGTCTACTGCATTGGCAAACGGGTTCTTTACCACCAGTGCCACCTGGCTCAGAGTTGATTTTTTTATATTAACTCTGGGCTTCTCAGGGGGCACTAGTGGTAAAGAGTGTTAGTCGCTCAGTCATGTCCAACTCTTTGTGACCCCATAGACTGTAGCCTGCCGGGTTCTTCTGTCCACGGGATTCTACAGGCAAGAATGCTGGAGTGGGTTGCCATTCCCTTCTCCAGGGAATCTTCCCAAACCAGGTATAGAACCTGGGTTTCCTGCATTGTAGACAGATTCTTTACTGTCTGAGCCGCCAGAGAAGCCGCCAAGTGGTAAAGAATCTACCTGCTGTTACAGGAGGCACAAGAGACTCGGGTTCGATCTCTGGGTCATGAAGATACCCTGGAGTAGGAAGTGAGTCGGACACGACTGTACATACACACATATTAACTCTATATCATACATGATAAATTTCTTTATTAATGTCCGGAGTTACCTTATAGATGCCTGAAGTTTTTACACATAGACAATTAAGTTATCTGCTAGTGGAGACAATTTTATTTATCACTATATGATGCTTACGTTTTTTTCTTCCTTCCTTCCCTTATTTTTATGGGCTAGATTTCCATTGAAATTTTAAATAAAGACAATGGGAGTGTGCAACTTTGCCTTGTTCCCCAAATTCAGGAGAAAACAATCAATATTTCATTATTAGACATGATGTTAACTGTTAAGTTTTCATAGTTGTTTCCTCAGATAAAGAAAGTTCCTTTGCATTCCTTGTTTGTTGAGGGTATTTATTATATTTGAGTGTTGAATTTTGTCATATAATTTTCTACATCTTGTTCTACCATATTACTGTTTTCTCTTTCTCTCTCTATTTCTTGATCCTTTGTTTTTTCACTGGTTTTTCTTTTCATTATTTGAATATTTAGAGTTATACATTAAGCCATGTATCCCATGTATACTCCTCTGCAGTAGTTTTTGGTGTTTCATTCTTTGTTTTACAGAATCTAGTTAAACTTAATATATACCATTTCATGGGCTTCCCCTGTGACTCAACTGGTAAAGAATCTGCCTGCCATGTGGGAGACCTGGGTTTGATCCCTGGATTGGGAAGATCCCTTGGAGAAGGGAAAGGCTACCCAGTCCAGTATTCTGGCCTGGAGAATTCCATGGACTGTATAGTCCATGGGGTCGCAAAGAATCGTACACAACTGAGCAACTTTCACTTCACTTCACAACATTTCATGTTAAATATACGGATCTTGTCACAGAATACAGTAATGTATCCCCATATTCTTTGTGCATATTTGCCATGTGTATTAAAAAAAATATATATATATAATTTCCAGATGGCAATGTTGTAATTTTTGTTTTTAAGGAGCTATGTGCTTTAAAGAGGTTAAAAGGAAAACCTAGTCTTCTGTATCTCCGCATAACTTTACCATTTCAACGGGTATTCAATTTTTCCTGAATATCTAAGTATCTATTTGGTATCATTTCCTTTCAGCCCATAAAATTTCCTTTGATGTATTTTGTCATGTATATCTGCTGGGGAAATTTTCACTTATTTTTGTTTTATAAAAGCTGCTTTTATTTCAACTTCATTAGTAAACTGTATATTTACCTATTATAGAGCTTTGAGCTGACAGATTTGTTCTTTAGCAGTTAATATTATGCTCTACACTGTACCAGTATTGTAGTTTTTGTGCAACCTTAAAGTTCATCTAGAAAGCAGTCCTATATGTACTATATTGCTCTTCTCTGGCTTCTTTCTATATATTTATAATTGGCTTTTAACAATTTGAATTGATGTGACTAGATGTAATTTGATTTATCTTTCTTGATGTTTACTATACTCTGAATCTGAAGATTTCTTACTTTCCTAAAATTTTGGAGCATTTTGGCTTTTGTATTTCAAAATAGTTTCTGCATCATTCTCTCTCTTCTCTCCTTCTGGAACTTAGATTATACACATAAGTGAAATCTTGATATTACTGTATCATAGGTCTGTGAGGCTCTCAGTTTTTTTCAATATTTTTCTCTACAACCAGATTTGATTACTTCTATTAACTCAACTTCTGGCTCACTTTACCTTTTCTCTTTTGATTCTATTCTGCTAATAACCCTATCCTATGTGGTTGCTATGACTGATACATTATTTTTAAGTTCTAGAATTTTCATTTCTTTCTTTTTATAATTTCTCTATTGATTTTTTTCCTCATTATTATTCATTGTAATCCAATTTTTCTTTTAGCTCAGTGAGCATTATTTGATAGCTGTTGTGGCATTTGAATACCCATTCCAGTATCTGGATTATTTTGGAGTTGTTTCTGTATGTTGTCTTTTCCCTTCAGAATGGTTCCCATTTTCCTGATTCTTAGTATGTCAGATAGTTTTAAATCATATCTAAGCATTGAGTTAGTTCTGTTAGGAACCTCAATAGTGTTGATGTTTGTTTTGTTTTAGCAATAAATTTGCTTTGTTGAAATCAAATGCAAATATGTGGCATTCATTAGGTAGTAACTAAAATCTGACTTCTGTTTTTTTATCCTGAGTTGCGCGGCTTTGAATCTGCATGTATGCGTGATTAAGAGTTTACCCACAAATTTTACTAGTTTATAAAGCAAATTTGAGATGCCCTGTCTTTGGCTTGCTTTGCACTGACATCCTTACCTCATCCTACCTTACCAGTAGCTGTTGTTGCCCCGAATTCTATTCTCTGTTTTTTTTTCAGAACAGAACTATTGACCCTTATTTAGGAAAGCTTTTCACCCCATGTATCACTGATTGTAGCCTGCTCTATACTAACAGTGAAAGTGAAAGTTGCTCGGTCTTGTCCGACTCTTTGTGACTCCATGGACTGTAGTGTGCCAGGCTCCTCTGTCCATGGAGTTCTCCAGGCAAGAATACTGGAGTGGGTAACTGTTCCCTTCTCCAGGGGATCTTCCCAACCCAGGGATCAAATCCAGGACTCCCGCATTGCAGGCAGATTCTTTACTGTCTAGGCCACCAGGGAAACCCATGCTAACAGTAAAACTATGAAATAGAAAATGTCTCATCCCATGCTGTTTTCTCCTTTCAAGCACTGCTTGAAATTTTCCTGGAATTTTCCTACTCCTCCTAGTGCCTTTGGGTACTTTTTTCATATTTTCTCCAGAGTTTGTAGTTGCTATCTCTGGTAGGGTCAGTCTGATAAGAATTTACTTAGCCGTATTAAAAACAAACTCTTTGTAGCAACTGATATTTTAATCTGTGTCTTCTTGACTCTTTGATCTCTCTGCATTTTTGAGTAGCACAAAATTGGAACCAGATATTAAGATGTGGCAATAATCACAGTAAGTCAGACAGAAGGGGTTGAACTGGAGCAATTCCAAAGGAATACAGAGAAGGAATAGCTTTGCAATGGTATAAAAATACACAGGACACGAAGTGATATATTAAATTAGTAATAATTTAGTTCTTAAACTGAGTGGTAACTTCATGGGTATTCATCTTATTATTATTCTTTAAAAATAGTTCTTTAAAATGAACATGAATATTTTAGGATAAAGAGGAATACTTAAAATTAAATACTTTAAATAGAACATCCAACTACATGTGATTTGATCTACAATATATCCTAAGTGAAAACTAGAGAGTGAAGGGTTAGTCTCTCAGTCATGTCTGACTGTTCTGTGACCCTATGGACTGTAATCCACCAGGCTTTTTCTATGGAATTCTCCAGGCAAGAATACTGGAATGGGTAGCCATTCCCTTCTCCAGGGGATCTTCCTGATCCAGGAATCGAACCCTAGTCTCTCGCTTTGCAGGCAGATTCTTTCCCTTCTCAGCATCCAGGGAAGCCAATATATATCCCATATTCCACAAAAATCCCTTAACATTACCATAATTTGTGTTGTAAATAGTATCTTAAATCTAATGAAAAACTGTCTCCGTACTAAAAAAAAAAAAAACAAAAACTGAAAGTACAAAGAGAAAGAAAAAGTTCAAAAAGCTCTATAATGTAGCATGTCTAATTTCTCATAGTGGAGGAAATTATAACAGATACTTCATTTCTGGATAAAAATACATTAGCTAGGAACAGAACAAAGGACTCTCACTAAGGGAGACTTCTCCAGCACAGTGAAACAGCTGGTGCCACAAAAATTTTCCTGTTTCTCCTCTAGGGAATTCAGATGCTGACCATATATGTTTTTCCAGACTAAAAATAAATATTAGGCTTATGCTTCTACTGAGTATTAGTCCAGCTTGTCCTGAGGGAAATTCAACTGTGGATCTAAGAGTCAGAGAGCCTTAGAGAAATGTTTCATTCATTTCTTCAGCTTCCTTGTGAATTTGCTTTTAGTAGGGAGTGTATTTGTGATATTTAAGGAATCATAAGTAAGTAGGAAAAGTAAAAACTGGCTGAATGGGACAGAGACACATTAAATTCAGAACAGAGGATCACATGGATGGGTACAGGATACAGAGAAAGTTTGATCAGTAATTTTTTTTCCTAAGCAGGATAGTGTGTTGAAGGGCATGCATATCATTGTTTGTCTTTTGCATGTCTAAAATATTTTATAAAAGATTTAAAATTTCAAACTATTAAGTCAAGAAACAAAAACCCCATTGAGAAGTGACCTACTCTGCCAAGATTTATTATGAACATGTGGCGCTCAAGGCTCTGCAAGAAACGTTTCTTTTCTGTGGGAAAGGAAGACACACAAGATCTGAACACAGACACCTAAAGAGGAATGGCCTTTGGTGCTTAGATGGCTCTGACATGTGTCCTGTGTCTTACGTGCCTGGAAAGTAATGTAAACACAGAGCCATAGATATTCAACAGGATACGACTCTTCCGGCAAGAAAGGGCTGAGTGGGGTAGTTATCCATTCACTGGGGACTTGGTTAGGAGAACATTCTGCATGGAAATGGTTGAGTGTGGGAATGACTCCAAAAGAGGTTCAAGATAGCATTTGCTATTACTAGGGAGGATGTTTGTCAGAATATTTGTAAGGACATACTGAAGGCTGTAGGTTAGCAAACCTCTGAAAAACATCATTTTATATTGTAAAAGTGGAATATTCAAGGGACTTCCTGGCTGTCCAGTGGTTAAGGCATCTCCTTCCAATGCAGGTATGGGTTCAACCCCTGTGAGGGAGGTAAGATCCCTCATGCCTCGTGGCCCCCCCCCAAAAAAAAACAAACCCACAAAAGCAAACCATAAAACAGAAGCAATATTGTAACAAATTCAATAACAACTTTAAAAATGGTCCACATGGAAAAAGAAATCTTTTAAACAAATTGAAAGGTAGGATATTTGGCATAAGATGACCTGGACCCTCCTCCTAGTCACACCACTTATTAGAGTTGTGACATTGAGCAAGCTACATAATCTTTGCAACACACATTTGATAATTGGGAGTAATGGAAGCATTGCCCTCCACTCTCCCCCTTAAAAATAAATAAATAATGTATGAACTCTGACATTATGAGATAAATGTTAGATTTTATCTGTAAGCAGTAGAAAGGAAGGTTTCTCTAGTGGCTCAGTTGGTAAAGAATCTGCCTACAATGCAGGAGATGTGGGTTTGACCCCTGAGTCAGGAAGATCCCCTGGAGAGGGGAATGGCACCCATTCCAGTATTCTTGCCTGGAGAATCCCATGGACAGAGGAGCCTGGTGGGCTACGGTTCATAAGGTCACAAAGAATTAGACACAGCTAAAGTGACTTAGCGGCCAAAGTGACTTAGCATGCAGGCACAGAAAAGAAGGCTGCAAAAGTATATTTTGTCATTTGATGAATGGGCTTGTGGAGATAGATTTCATAAATTTTTATGACTGATTGAATGTGGAAAGAAAAATTACAGATGAATGAGAGGTATTAAGCCAGATTGAGAGGTTAATAGACTGTGGCAATAATGATATGAAGAGAAGGGAAAGATTGATTGAAGTTCATGTTGAGTTGGAGATGTCCACAGGACACAGAAGCAGAGATGTGCAGGGAGCATTGGGATGTGTAAGGAAAAGATCAGAACTAGAGAAAATATCTCTTTCCTCATGTCAACCTCTCTTTCAACATCTGTGGCTGAGAGATAATAAGTCTAAAACCGAAATGGCCACGGTTGTTGAAAACACAAAATTGATGTCAAGGGTGGAATAAAGAGAGATAAGAAGAGAAAATCACAGTCACAACATGAGGAATGTTCCAGAAGGAGAGATGAAACTAGTTAAAAAAAGTAAAGGTGAAAGACTAAAGAATAAAATTGGAACAGTGTTGGGGATGGAAGATAAAAGTGGGGAGGGAAGACTATGAGGGGACAAAGTAGGGGTCAGAAATTGTGCAAAACATGAAAGATTAGTACTGAAGATGACTTTTATGAAAGGACATTAAATTGGGTGATTTCCACAGACTGACTTCAGTTTGGTAATGTTAATAGAATAAATCAGATTGCAAGATCCTACAATGCAAGCAAACATCTGAGGAAAGGTGTTTTGATCATTATTTCAGGAACGTTGATAGAAAGTGGAGGTCATGGTTGCAGTGTTAGTGGAAGAAGAAAGAAGCACATTAGGAAAATATCAAATAATCTAGAGTTTACTGCATTCTCTTATACTAGCAGCACAGAGTACAGCATAGAAAATGGTTATACGAGACAAAAAGATGGCAGATTTGGTGCTCAAAGGCTGGTGTTAGTGGGCCTGTGAGTAATTTTATCAATCATCTCTTATCAAACCCATGAATCTCTGGACCTGCATGTTTCTCACATGTACACATTTTATGTCATCTTGAACAAAGTCAAAACAAGCAGTACGGATGCAGCCTCCTGATGATACACTATTGTTCTTCCACCTCATGTCTGGTCAGGCTGTGTTGGCATTTGTCAGAAGGTGCAAGAAGCCTTGTAAGCCCTCTTATCCCGAGCAGAGAAACCAGCATCCCAGGAGAACTGCTCTGTGGAAAACAACAGAAGGTTAAGGAAGAAAAGACATTGTTTTGAAAAACATTGGGTCCAGTTATTTTTGCTTTTGGTGCCCAGATGAAAAGCTTTCAAGATGATGTCAGCATGATTAAGATGTCCCGGGTAGTGAATGTCACACAAGAAGATGAACAAAGTTTGACTTAAAGGAAATGTGAGCACGAGTGTTGTTGCTGTCCATCCACCAAGTCGCGTCCAACTCTCTGTGACCCCATGGACTGCTCCCCTGTCCTTCACTATCTCCTAGAATTTGCTCAAACTCATGTCCATTGAGTCAGTGATGCTATCCAACAGTCACATCTTCTGTTTTCCCTTTCTCCTGCCCTCAGTCTTTCTCAGCATCAGGGTCTTTTCCAATGAGTCAGCTCTTCACATGAAGTGACCAAAGTACTGGAGCTTCAGCTTCAGCATCAGTCCTTGCAATGAATATTCGGGGATGGTTTCCTTTAGGATTGACTGGTTTGATCTTTGGGCTGTCTAAGGGACTCTCGGGAGTCTTCCCCAGCATCACAGCTGGAAAGCTTCAATTCAGTGACCAACTGGCATATCCAGCTCAGATTTTTGAGCATACTGGGAATTATCCAGATGGGCCCTATATGCAGTCGTGTGTGTTCTTGTAGGAGCAAGGCAGTGTGAGATTTAACCACGTGCAGAGGTGGAGAAGGACCAGAGGGAGACTTGAAGATGAGGACCCTGAAGTGATGCACCCACAAGTCCAGCAGTGCTGGTGCCCACCGGAAGCTGGAATAACCGGGAGCAGATTCTCCTCTAGTGCTGCTGGAGGGAGCACAGCCCCGCTGTGACCTGGGCTTTGAACTGCTGACCTCTGGAAAAGAGAGAAATAAATTTTGTTGTTTTAAATAGTTTGTAATCACTTGTTACTTACACCAGCCCTGGGAAACATACACTGAGTAACTTGTTGAGAGTTCCATATAACATCCAGAGCCAAGTCCCAGAACTTTCTGATTCCAATGTTTAGGCCCTGCTTGAGCAAAGTTTAGTATTTCCAAGATTAGTGAAGAAGAGGGATAGGATAGATGGACCATTGAAGGACAAAAGATAACTGGTTCATCCTTCACTCACTCAATCACTATAAAGCATCTCTTTCCAGAATTCTTTCCTTTAGAAAATGATGTGTTAAATGGATCCCCCTACTTCCTGTCCTCCAACCCATTTCTTTTGACTTTGGAGTGATCTTCAAGGAAATTTAAGGAAAGTTTCACAGGTAAACTTAACTCTTCTGCCCACTTTCTCACCTAGTACAGTTGTTAAAAAAAAAAGTAGGTGATGAATTTGACTTTATCCCCCCTTTGCAAACACCTGGCAGATGCAATATGGGTAGAAAATGAATTCAGCTGGAGTGTGGGTGGTCTTTAACATTTTTGCTGAGAACACATCACAAAAGGATCTCTGATCAAATTAGGCTAACTCCTAAATTTTAAAGCAAGTTTTAAGTAATTCCTTATCTTTCAGAGCTAACCATTTCCCAAATTATATTTATGGTGATCAGTCAAATAGTCATAGATTATAGTCATTAGAAATCTGTTTCAAGTATAGTAAAATGTGATAGGCCTGAGGATTGGGGAGTTTGAAATTAGAATAAACCATCTTTTTACTAAGATACACAGGGTGACATGCACAGCAAACTGAAGCATGCTCATCATATTTATTATGTTGGAATTTGTAGTTGTTTGGGACTTCCAAGGTGGCCCTAGTGGTAAAGAATCCCCCTGCCAATGCAGGAGATACAAGAGACTCAGGTTCGATCTCTGGGTCAAGGAGATGCCCTGGAGTAGGAAATGGCACCCTCCAGAAGTAATCTTGGCAGGAGAATCCCATCAACAGGAGAGGCTGGTGGAATACAATCCATGGGGTTGCAAAAGAGTCAGACATGACTGAGCATCTGAGTGCCATGGTTGTTTGAAAAGAGTCTGAACCCCTGTTATTCTATCAATTGTTCATTCATTCAATAAACAGCTATTACAAACTTGTCAGATGCTTGGTCTTTGTGGTATGATTAAATGGCATGTCATGACACCCCACAGGTACCCTCATTTAGTTTACTCACCAGTAGAGCATGAAGATCATTAAAATACATCCTTATTTCCTGTTCTAAAAATCAGTCATCACACTGAAGCACGGAGTCATCAGTTCAGAATCCATGAGGTTTCCCAGAATCTACACTCACTCTCATGAGTCTACCATCAGTTTCCCAACCTCAGAACATAAATTCTGACTCAGTTTTCTACCCAGCAAAGTGAGGAGAAAAATCAGCGGTAGTGTAAGACAGATGTGGGGATCAAATGAACATAAGTATTTCAATAAAGTTTGAAAATATTTTTATGAAAGACTTGGCAGATCCCAACTATACTTTACAAGAGCAAGACAAATGATATCAGAAATCATTCCAATTTCCATGAAAATTGAACCGTATTTTATTTTTTCCCCAACTTTTTTGAAGTATAATTAACTAATACAATTTTATCTATTTAAGGTGTACAATAGGGCTTCCCTGGTGGCTCAGCGGTAATGAATCCACCTGCAATGCAGGAGACTTACAGGAGATGTGGGTTCGATCTCTGGGCCAGGAAGATCCCCTGGAGAAGGAAACAGCAACCCACTCCAGTATTCTTACCTGGAGAATTCCATAGAGAGAGGAGCCTGGAGAGCAACCAAACAACAACAACAAAGGTATACCATGTGCTTATTTTATATACATATACATTTTGAAATGGCTACCATAGTCAAGCTAATTATATCCATTGCCTCACATAATTCTTTGTGTGCGTGTGTGTGTGTGTGTGTGTGTATGATGAAAACACCTAAGATCTACTCTTTTAGCAAATGTCAAGCATATAAAATAGTATAATTATAATCACCGCTGTATACTGGATCCTCAGAATGTTTACATCTTATAACTGAAAGCTTTGTACCCTTTGGCTAACATCTCCCCATTTCTCTCACCCCTACATGCCCTTTATTCTTTGACATATTTAGGCTGAACTATAGGGCTACACATTGTTGACCTGAAAAAAATAGATTGTCAGTTACTTCTCTAGCAAAGATGTGTTTATTTGAAATCAGCAGAAAATTACAATTGAGGGTTTGCAACCATGGGAAGCCACATGCTGGCAAGAAAAAGAGAGAGCTTTCCTAGAGGAAAAGGAAAGTTGGAAGGGCCATAGTAGATAAAGAGTTCATGGTCTTTCATTAGCTGAGTCCTTGCCAGGAAGGAAGAGTCTTTCTTCTTCCTGTTGGGCTCTGCTCTTGTTGGGTTCTGCTCACAGGATGTGAGGGCACCCACTTTGGGTCACCCAACTCTTTTTAAATAAAGATCATTGATTGTTGTTTTTCAATGGCTAAGTCATGTCTGACTTTTGATGACCCCATGGACTGCAGCACACCAAGCTTCCCTGTCTCCACTATCTCCTAGACTTTGCTCAAATTCGTGTCCATTAAGTCAATGATGCTATCTAACCATCTTCTGCTGCCTCTTTCTCCTTCTGTGCTCAATCTTTCCCAGCATCAAGGTCTTTTCCAGTGAGTCAGATCTTCACATCAGGTGGCCCAAGTATTGGAGCTTCATATTTCACCAAGTGTAGAGAAGTATTCTCTTGTATGTAAACTGGAAGAATTAATAAGGTATCCTTATAGCTACCAACTCCTCTCCTGAGCCATACTGACTATGTCCCCCCATGTCTTCATCACCAACACCCACCATGATGCTGGAGTCATCTTGACTGTGGTATTACATTTGGATGCAATGAGTTAAACTCATGTCGTGTTTCCGCATAGCATAAGACTACTTCTTTCTCTAAGAGCTGCATATTTGCCACAGAATTGTTATTCTGGCAGCCAATTGGATTTTGGATGGACAGCTGACTCAAATTATGCCAATTAATGCTATTAATGGGGTTTCTCTGTTGGCTCAGATCGTAAAGAATCTTCCTGCAGTGCAGAAGACCCAGGTTCAGTTCCTAGGGAAGATCCCCTGGAGAAGAAAATGGCTACCCACTCCAGTATTCTTGTCTAGGAAATTCCGTGGGCATAGGAGCTTGGAGAGCTATTTGGAACTAGAGCTGAACTAGTTAGTTCTAGTCCAATCAGTTTGACATGGACTCTTCAAAGGGAGCAGATGAGCCTAAGAAGCTCTTGGTGATCACACCCTGCCTGCCATATACAGAAAGGGCAACGCAGCCTGTCCGCTCAGTCCAGGAGGCAGAGATAAGACACAAGCGTAGCAATGACAGTTTTACAGATCATTCCTGGCCCTGGTTCCCATACTGCCAGACATTCCTGAGTTCTGAAAGATAACCTTGCTTCTTTTTAACGAGTTCCCATCTCACAGTCAGCCAGCTAGCTGGTTTCTGTTACTTGCACATCTTGACTGAGATTCCCAGGATATATTTTCCCAAATGCTAAAATATGTAATGTTTATAGCACAGCACTATTCCTTCTGTGAACCTTCTCTTCACACAATTTCACATTCCTTCTGTGAGAAAAACTGTTTCAAGTTTCAAATAGTGACTCATATATATTTTGAAGAACTTGTCTTTAAAATACAAGGACTACCTGTTCCGCTTTTACTATTATTTGCGCTTCCCTTTTAAACAAGTACAAATACTTGTTTTTTTAACTTTATAAAAATGACATGAGATAGAGTTAATAATGTTTCTACCTAAGCTGACAGGACAACTTGGATTGAAATCAGACTCGTTCTGACTGAACAGAGGTTTTCTAAAAGCCACTAAAAACAGTAGTAAAAATGTTTTATAAAGAAAAACGAAGAAGTCAAGTCAAGTTCATTATGTTTCTAGAAGGATCACACCACCTTTGTCTCTAGTTTCATGACTAAAAAACTTTCAAAATAATAAGTGTTCAACCTGGAGATTTTTTTTTTTTTTAACTGATAATTTCTTCGCAAATTGACCCAGAGTTCTCAACAGGCTGGTGCCCCTGGGTGAGTAATTTCCCGGTTAGGTAATTTAGCTCAAGGACTGCATTCTTTGCATGCTTCCCAGGTTCTCTGGGTCTCCATCTGCAAAGGCTCTTGTTTTCAACTCCATGAAGTCTTTCATTCCAGCAAAGCTTCATGCCTTGTAGCCAGGAGGCTGGCAGAATCTTGTCACTTCTCCTGGCATGAGCTGCCAGGGTTCCACATGGCCACAAGCTGAGCAGAGATGTGAACTCATTTGAAATGTTTATTATGTTTTATGATTTTAATTCATTTCCTGCTCCTGTAAAGTTACCAAGCTATTTACTGGAATATGAAAGCGTACAGGAGACTTCCAGTGATGAAGTAATTAATGTTTTTGGTAAAAGTTTTCAAAGTTTTCCAGTTACTCCCTCATCAAAAAGAAACATTCACATTGGATGCAGAGAACGTTAGCTCTGCCTGACAGTACTTGAGAAAAATGCAGGGTTTCTGAAAGAACTTTCAAAGGACTCAGGGGTAAAAGACTCTTTGAATAAAATTCCTTTTATGAAACCTAAAAAAAAAAAGCAAAAAGCTATAGATTTCTTCCACTTAGTGAGATACATAGAGAGGTGTGCATGCTTGCGTGCTCAATTGCTTCAATCCAACTCTTTGAGACCCCATGGACTATAGCCCTCCAGGCTCCTCTGTCCATGGGATTGTCCAGGCAAGAATACTGGAGTGAGTTGCCAGGTCCTCCTCCAGGGCATATTCCCGACCTAGGAATTGAACCTGCGTATTAACACCTTATGAATGCAGCCCTAGCACTGTTCAATCAGTGACACAATTTAAAGTTTATTCCTGATCAGCCCTTCAACCTCTTTCCTTTTATTATAAAATATGTTCATTTTTTATATCTATGTATAGAGAAGCAAATACAATAATATTTTATAACTTCACTTCACAAGCAACTTTATTCATAGCAATAGTAAAAGGAAAATATACACTGTATTAGAAAAATGCAAACATTTAAGTACAAAGTAAAAAAAATAAAAACCCCTTATCCATTTTGTTTCTTGCATCCCCAAAGTAGTACTAGAAGTAGTTTTTTATCATTAAAAAAAAAAAAAAAACCAGTTAACACAAGTTGAGTGTTATGCTGTGCTTAGTCTCAGTCGTGTCAGACTCTTTGTGACCCCAAGGACTGTAGCCCGCCAGGCTCCTCTGTCCATGGGATTCTCCAGGGAGGAATACTGGAGTGGGTTGCCATTCCCTTCTCCAAGGGATCTTCCCTACCCAGGGATTGAACCCAGGTCTCCTGCATTGCATGTGGTTTCTTTACCAATTGAGTCATTGAGGAAGATAAAAAGCAAATAACTGACATCTTTCCATTTTACAAATTATGACCTGTTTTCATTATTATTCCTTAAAAACATGTATTTATATCAGTTTGACCTAGTCATTGCTAATACTTCTCTCTCCTCTTCCTCACCCCTATCCTGAAGACTCCTGCCAGCTTCCATAATTTTTTGAGCAGCTTCAACTTGGTTGCAAACTCAAGGCGAGAGTTTAGTGTTTGCACATTGAGTGTGATGTTTTTGGTAGATATGTTTCATTTGACTGAGGAAGTTTCCTTCTATTCCTAATTTTCTGGGCTTTAATATGAGGCTATTGAGACTCATATGGTGTTTTCCTTTATCTTGCTAAGACAGTGACCTACTTTTATCGAGTTTTGAATGCTAGTCTCATCCTGCAAGATTTTCTGATATAATTATTAATGATAATCATATATTATTCCTTAAAAATATTATTGGATTTGATTTATTATAATTCTCTTTAGGATTTTTGCCTATAGTCATGAGAAATAATAGCCTGCAATTTTTCTTGCAATATTCTTGTCAGTTTTATTATCCAGGTCATGCAAACCTGAAAAATGAATTGGGAAGTTTTATATCTTATTCTATTTACTGTAAGAATTTATGCAACATTTGAGTTATTTCCTCTTAGACTGTTTGAAAGTGTTCACCAGTGAAGCTATGTATACCATAAATTATGTTTGTGAAAAAAATATTAATTTTGTATTCAACTTATTTAATAGTACAGGAATATTCATATTTATTATTCCTTCTCATTCAGTTGCTTTGTTTGTCAAGTGATTTGTCCATTTCTTCTACATCATAGAATTTATTGGTATAAAGTTGTACATAGTTGTGGTTGGTTGAATTGTGGCTCCAATGATTCTTCTGCCTCTCTCTGCATTCACTTGTTATGTTCTCCTGGCTGGGCACAGCCCTATCAGCTGAAATCCTGCAGACCCACAGACATATAGAAACAATAAATGATTACAGTTTTAAGCCACCGAGATTTAGGATGAATTATTTTACCCTAGTCAACCAATAAGACAACTTCCTATAATTAGTTTTGCAAATGTATGTGAAATGGATAATTTATCTTCTTCTTAATCACTCTTGCTAGAGATTTAACAAGTTTATTGATTTAAAAAAAAAAAACTTTTTTTTTTTCTATTGTGCACCTGGTGTTTTAAATCTTCTCTAGTTGCGATGAGCAGGGGCTACTCTTCATTGCGGACTTTTCATTGTGGTGGCTTCTCTTGTTGCCTGGAGCACAGGTTCTAGTGAGTGGGCTTCAGTAGTTGGAGCACATAAGCTCAGTAGTTGCTGCATATGGTCTCTAGACCACAGGCTCAGTAGTTGCACTGTGCAGGCTTAGTTGTCCCACAGTATGTGGAATCTTCCCGGACCAGGGATCAAATCCATGTCCCCAGCACTGGCAGGCAAATTCTTAACTACTGGACCACCAGGGAAGCCCTTGATGTTTCTCTTAATTCAATATTTGCTTTGATTTATTCTCCCAGTTTACAACCTTATTACATGCATGTCACACATTTTTGTTGTGTCCTAAATTCCATTTATATTCTTTTTCCTTCATGCATAAATATGCATGCTTTCTGAAGACATGCCTTCCAGTTCACTAGACCTTTGCTCTGCTGATATTTCATTACAGCCATCTACTCAATTGTTAGTTTCAGTCTTGTATTTAACTGTTCTCAAATTTCCATTTGACAGTTTTGATGGATTCTGAGTCTCTCTTGGAATTCTCCAAATTTTCTTCTATTTTCTTGACATATTGACTCTTATTATTTTAAATATTCTGCCTAAAAACTCCAGCATCTGAATTATCTATGGATATGTTTCTATTTATTTATATTTTTCTTCGTCTCCAGTTTGTCTTTCTGTATTTTGACAAGTTTCCTATTTTTGATTAGACATGTGAGTAAAAATTAAAGTGTTTCCCTTCAAAAATGTTTTGCTTTCTGATAAAGGTAGATAGATGTCCAATGGACCACCTTGGTCTTATTGAAGGTTATTTGGTGTTTTGGTAGGTATGGGCTATTTCAATATTGACTTTTTTTCCCTAGGGCATAGTCCTTCTGAGGTCTCAGGAGAAAGCTTGAGTTGTTTACCAAACCCAATGTCTCTAGTAGAATAATGACCCCCCCTCAAATATCCATTTTCTAATTTCCAGAAAGTATGAATATATTAGGTTATATTGCAAGCTCTAATTAAGTTTGCAGATCAAATTACATTTGGCAATCAGTTGACCTTGATATGGAGGGAATATCCTGAATTACCTGGATGAACCCAGTAAAATGACAGGCATTCTCATTAGTGGAAAGAAAGGTGGACGAGAGATATGGAAGCAGGAGAAAGATTTGAGAAGCAATGGTGACTCTGAAGGGGGTCATGGGCCAAAGAATATGCGTAACCTCTTGAAGCTGGAAAAGATAAGAAGATGGATCTCCCATGAAATATCTGGGAAGAAATGCTGCCCTTCTGACTGTTTGGTTTTAGCTCACTGAGATCATTTTAGACTTTTGATTTCTGGAACAGTAAGATAATAAATTTGTATTGTTTTCAGACTTTAGGTTTGTGGACAATTATTACAGCAGCAATAGGAAACTAATACCCATCACTAAGGACTAAACTGCTACCTCCCAAAACACTGAAGCCCTAAGCCCCAGTGTGATGGTCAGAACTTTTAAAAGTAATTAGATTTAGATGATGGAGAAGGAAATGGCAACCCACTCCAGTATTCTTGCCTGGAGAATCCCTGGGCTGCCGTCTATGAGGTTCCACAGAGTTGGACATGACTGAAGCAACTTAGCAGCAGCAGCAGCAGATTTAGATGAATTCATGAAATCGGAGCCCTTATAAGAAGAGACACCAGAGACCTTTCTTCCTTTCTCTCTGCTGTGTGAGAACACAGCAAGAGGGCAGCCATCTATAGACCTGAAGGAGAAGCCTCACCATGAGCTGATCATGCTAGCACCCTGAATGTGGACTTCCATCCTCCAGAACTGTGAGAAAATTCCTTGTTTAAGCCACCCAGTCAACTGCATTTTGTTATGGCAGCCTGAGCAGACTAGGAAATGCATTAAGTTCTTGCTGTTGCTCAGTTGCTAAGTCATGTTTGACTCTCCGACCCCAAGGTATAGCACGCCAGGCTCCTTTACCCTCCACCATCTCCTGGAGTTTGCTCAAATTGTTGTCCATTGAGTCAGTGATGCTAGCTAACCATCTCATCCTCTGCCGGCCCCTTTTTCTTTTGCCTTCAATCTTTCCCAGCATCAAGGTCTTCTTTTCAAATCAGTCAATTCTTTTCAGGTGGCCAAAGTATTAGAACTTCAGCTTCAGCCTCTATCCTTCCAAAGAATATTCAGGGTTGATTTCCTTTAGGATAGACTGGTTTGATCTCCTTAAAGTCCAAGGGACTCCAAAGAGTCTTCTCCAGCACCTCAAATCAAAAGCATCTATTCTTAGATGGATGCAGTTTCTCATTCCTCAGCATCAGGAAGTTATTGAAATATCTACTTATCTCTTTTGCCTTCCAAATTCTGTGTCCTGAGGGATTTCTTAGAATCTTACCCTGAATGTACATACGTCTTAGGAGTCCGCTCCTAGCTTATCAACATCTCCCACTAGAGTGGTCCTTTTGTTACAAATGATGAACCTACACTGACACATCATCATTATCCAAAGTCCATAGTTTTCAATCGGATTTACTTTTAGTATTGTACATTCTGTGGGTTTAGACAAAATACATAATGACATATATCCACCATTACAGTATTATACAGAGTTTGATAGAGTTCACTACCCTAAAAATCCTGTGTTCCACTTACCCATCCCCTCCCTTACAATCCCTGTTAACCACTGATCTTTCTCCTGTCTCCACAGTTTGCCTGTTCTAGAATATCATATAAATGGAGTCATACAGTATTTAGTCTTTTCAAATTGGTTTTCTTCCATTTAATAATATGAATTTAAGGTTCCTACATAAGTTTTCGTTTGAGAGTTTATTTCTCTTTAGTACTGAATAACATTCTGTTGTCTGGATGTACCCTCCCTCGGTTCAATAGAATGGATAGGACATTTGCTACAATGGCTCACAGAACTCAAGGAAGCTCTTAATTACATCATACTTGCTCATTATATAACAGAGGATGATACACAGGATGAGGACTGGAAGGATTCCAAGCACAGGAGCTTCTGTCCCCGTGAAGTTGCTGTCTGCCACCCTCCTGGCACATGGATGTTTTCATTTAGCCATAAGTTCACCAAATCCTGTAGTTAAGAGACCTTTGTGGAGGCTTCATTATATAGGCATAATCAATTTATCAGTTCAATATCCAGCTCCTCTCCTTTCCATGAGGATTGGGCTCAAAGTTTCGAGTATCTAACCATGACTTCTTGGTGAACAGCCTTCTATTCTGAAGCTATCAGGAGGCTACCAAGATATATTCCTATCGCATGAGACATTTCAAGGAGTTTAGGAGACCAAATAACAGTATAATAGATGCTGTTACTACCTCTGTGATTTAAGAAGTTACAAAGGCTTTAGGAATTCTGGTCAGGAGCCAGGGACAAAGACCAATATATATACATATACATATATATATATAGTCTGTTGTTTAGTCGTCAAGTTGTGTCTGACTCTTTGCAACCCCATACATAGTACATAGCCCACCAAGCTCCTCTGTTGAGGGGATTTCCTAAGCAAGAATACTGGAATGTGTTGCCTTTTCCTTCTCCAGGGGATCTCCCCAACCCATAGACCAAACCCACGTCTCTCTCTTCTCCTGCTTCACAGGCAGATCCTTTACCCCTGAGGCACCTGGGAAGCCCCGTATTTCTTATTACATCACAATAACACAATCACAGTTTGGAGATAAGAAATTCTTGCTCTGTTAGTTACAGAACTGGAGAATCTCACCCCAGCACAAATCTCTTTTTATACTATTAGAACTTGGAAACTTATCCTATAATGCACCTCCTGCCAGGTTTCATTTTGACTGAGCACATACATTTTTTGATACATACATTTCCTTATGCTTCCTTAGTAGCTCAGACGGTAAAGCATCTGCCTGCAATGCAGGAGACCTGGGTTCAATCACCGAGTTGGGAAGATCCCCTGGAGAAGGAAATGGCAACCCATTAAAGTATTCTTGCCTGGAGAATTCCATGGACAGGGGAGCCTGGCGGGCTACAGTCCATGGGGTCACAAAGAGCGGGACACGACTGAGCGACTAAGCATGCACATACAGTTCCTAATGGACTTTTAAAGCATTCTGAATAAAGCATTCTGATTGTGATTTCAGGTACCTTTATGGGATGCTGCAGTAATTTTCATTCTCAAATCACATTCCTGGTTATGAATGGGTTATTTCTTTTAAAGATCCAGCTTGTTTTATTTCAGTGGCCCTTTAGATTTTAAGATTTTAGAATAATCTTCTCTGTTATATAAGACCCTAAGCTAGCTGCTAAATAGCAATGACATTGTTAGACCCTAGAAGCTTGTGTCTTCCAAAAGCAGGGATGTACTTTCACCATTCTAGGTGTTTGTGAGAAGGAATGCTTTTCTAAACAAATGAGGGAGGTGGGTAGAAGATTGTTTTTTTTTTTTTTAACTAAAAGCCATTCTGTTATAGTGGGAAAAGGTGAAAAAGATGGTGGCATATGGTAGCAAAAAAACACAAGATCCAAAATGTTAAAGAAAAGACCTGTAGTAGTTTTTAACTAAGGTTTTTTTCTAACATATTCAAAAATGAAATTCCATAAAGGGAAATAAATAAAATGTTACTGTTGTGAATATAAATATGGATCATAAAAGAACACCAAAAGGGAGAAATAGCATGTAAGATACTTGAGATTCATAAAACATACTTTGATAAAAATGAATTGTTGTGTACTGAAACATATTGATATATCTTGTGTTGTGTATCCCTTATATCTAGTGAAAATTTTGAAATAAAAGCCCTAGTGATACATAACTTAATTTTCAATATTAAAGCATGTCTTAGTCTTTCTATCATTTCAATATTATTTTTACTCTAAAATAAAATATATTTTATATCAAGAAAAAAACAAACCCTCTTTATATCCATTTTGAAACACTAGAGAGGATAATTTCTAAATTATATTCGGATAATATCAGGTCTTTTTCTGTCAGCAGATCTTTTTTATTTAGTTTCATGGCATAGACAAGAAAAATTCTCTGCAGTTTCTGGAAACATCAGGGCTTATTCTCCATTAGGGTTTAATACCATCATTATAAAGGATGCCTTTTATTTTGAGAAATCCATTTTTCCTTAGTAAAACAACTGCATAACTATATTTAGTTTGAATTAAACTACTCTAAATCTCCATATATCTTCTCACACTCTACATTACAACTCATTTCCATTTCATTCCATATTCTTGTGTCTCTATGTTTTTAAAATCTTAATTCTTCAAACAGTCACTTTCATGTGTAGCTCAGATCACTCTTCCTTCATTTCAGATTCCTACTGAAATAAATGTGTATTTTTATTTTGTCTTTCTAGCTTGCCACAAGTAGTGATAAAAGCATTTGATCGAGGTTTCACTACCTTCCTTTGCAGCAATTATTATGTGCTGTAATAAGAACCCAATGGTTAATGTACTTAATCCGTACACAATCTGTTAAAGACATACTATATATCAAGCACCTGACTTGGTGCTTCATATACTTTGTTTCTAAAGGCATGAAGACTACAAGCTATTTAGAAACACAGGAAAATAATTTCATAAGGTATTTAATAAATTCATTTATATTTATATTTCTGCTTTATTGACTATGCCAAAGCCTTTGACTGTGTGGATCACAATAAACTGTGGAAAATTCTGAGAGAGATGGGAATACCAGACCACCTGACCTGCCTCTTGAGAAACCTGTATGCAGGTCAGGAAGCAACAGTTAGAACTGGACATGGAACAACAGACTGGTTCCAAATAGGAAAAGGAGTACGTCAAGGCTGTATATTGTCACCTGCTTATTTAACTTATATGCAGAGTACATCATGAGAAATGCTGGGCTAGAAGCACAAGCTGGAATCAAGATTGCCAGGAGAAATATCAATAATCTCAGATATGCAGATGACATCACCTTTATGGCAGTAAGTGAAGAAGAACTAAAGAGTCTCTTAATGAAAGTGAAAGAGGAGAGTGAAAAAGTTGGCTTAAAGCTCAACATTCAGAAAACTAAGATCATGGCATCTGGTCCCATCACTTCATGGCAGATAGATGGGGAAACAGTGAAAACAGTGGCTGACTTTATTTTTGGGGCTCCAAAATCACTGCAGATGGTGACTGCAACCATGAAATTAAAAGATTCTTACTCCTTGGGAGGAAAGTTATGACCAACCTAGACAGCATATTAAAAAGCAGAGATATTACTTTGCCAACAAAGGTCCGTCAGGTCAAGGCTATGGTTTTTCCAGTGGTCTTGTATGGATGTGAGAGTTGGACTATAAAGAAAGCTGAGCACCGAAGAATTAATGCTTTTGAACTGTGGTGTTGGAGAAGACTCTTGAGAGTCCCTTGGACTGCAAGGAGATCCAACCAGTCCATCCTAAAGGAGATCAGTCCTGGCTGTTCATTGGAAGGACTGATGTTGAAGCTGAAACTCCAATACTTTGTTTGGCCACCTGATGTGAAGAGCTGACTCATTGGAAAAGCCCCTGATGCTGGGAAAGATTGAGGGCAGGAGGAAAAGGGGACGACAGAGGTTGAGATGGTTAGATGGCATCACCGACTTGATGGACATGGGTTTGGGTAGACTCCGGGAGTTGATGATGGACAGGGAGGCCTGGCATGCTGCAGTTCATGGGGTTGCAAAAACTCGGACACGACTGAGCGACTGAAATGAACTATATTGGTGTAAAGTAGTAAAGTATCTGTAAAGTAAAGTAGTGAAGTAAAGTATTTAGTAGTAAAGTACTAAAGTACAGTACTTTAGTATCTGTATCAGTGAAGGATCAGTAGTAAAGAATCTTCCTGCAATGCAGGAGAGGCAGCAGGAGCTGCAGGTTCTATCTCTGGGTCGGGAAGATCCCACGGAGTAGGAAATGGCAACTCCCTCCAGTATTCTTGCCTGGAAAATCCCCTAGACAGAGGAGCCTGGTGACTGGCAGTTTAAGATCCATGACTTAGCGACTAAACAACAACTTTACCCTTTGGATGATATAAGATACAGAGGAACCAAAAATTCTAATATCATAATATTATTCTTCATCTATGAAAAGCTTCCTGGTGGCTCAGACGGTAAAGCGTCTATCTGCAGTGCTGGAGACCCGGGTTCGATCCCTGCGTTGGGAAGATCCCCTGGAGAAGGAGATGGCAACCCATGCCAGTACCCAGTACTCTTGCCTGGAAAATCCCAAGGACAGAGGAGCCTGGTAGGCCATAGTCCATGGGGTCGCAAAGAGTCGGACACGACTGAGCGACTTTACTTACTTACTTATGAAAAGCTTTAAAATGGGAAAGGGAGGTCTGCCCTCTGATGTAGCCCACATCTTGTGGCTATGAAGTATTTATAGAGTTTAATAACATGCCAATAAATTTTATTTTTAAATGAACACAAATCCTTGCCTAACATTTATGAGTAGTATTTAAATTGTCAATTAAAATATTATAAAATTTTATTTCATGTTAAATATTCAACAAAGCATCAACAATTCTAAGTATATGTCAGAAATAACATTAAAAAAAAAACATAATGTTGAGACAAGCTGCCTGGAATCAGACACTTTGAGTATGTGTTTTCCTTCACTACTTAGAAGCTTCTTAATTTAGTTACTTCACATCTTGGTGACTCCATAACCATATTTCTTAAATGTCATATACAATAATATGCATATCAGTAGATTGATATGAAGATTAAATGAATTAATACATATGGTAATAAATCACAGTGCCTGTGAGTTGAGTGAACCCTAAATAAATGTCATGCTTCATATTAACACTAGTGATCTGAGAATTGATAGGTCATTATCTTTAACTATCACTTTCTCATGTCTAATTTTGTTGAAATATTGCTCTTGGGTCAGCTTTTTATCCCCCTAAGGCTTTTTCTGGGAAAGATTGAGGGCAGGAGGAGAAGGGGGTGACAGAGGATGAAATGGTTGGATTGTATCATTGACTCAATGGACATGAGTTTGAGCAAACTCAGGGAGTTGGTGAAGGACAGGGAAGTCTGGCGTGCTGCAGTCCATGGGGTCCAAAGAGTTGGACATGACTTAGTGATTGGACAACACCAACAAAGGCTCTTAAAAACTTTCTAAATTTATTAACCCTGAATATTCATTGAAAGGACAGATAACTGAAGCTGAAGCTCCAATACTTTGACTACCTGATGTGAAGAATTGACTCACTGGAGAAGACCCTGATGGTGGGGAATACTGAGGGCAGGAGAGGAAGGGGGCTACAGAGGGTAAGATGGTTGAATGGCATCACCTGCTCAATGAACATGAGTTTGAGCAAACTGTGGGAGATAGTGAAGGACAGGGGAGCCTGGCGTGCTGCAGGTCATGGGGTCTCAAAGAGTCTGACATGACTTAGCAACTGAAAAACAATAATAGTGCAGAAGAATCAACACACTTCAGCCTCTCCAGCACTTACAGGGCAATAGACTTTAAAGTTATGCTGCCATAACTACATGAAAACCTTAATTTTTTCTACTCAGGCAGAGGTATCTATGGATAAGGAATTTATTTTAGGATATCTAGTAAACAGACATCCATCCAGCATTCTGCAAAGGAGTTTTACACACACATTCTCCATGTGCATTCTCCTAAGTATCTGTAGATGAGCGTTCTCTTCCTTCCACATTCCTTCCCTTCTATAAATGGGGAACTTTAGCAAGTTACCGGTGAAGTGAAGTGAAACTTGCTCAATCATGTTCAACTCTTTGTGAATTCATGGACTATACAGTCCATGGAATTCTCCAGGCCAGAATACTGGAGTGGATAGTTATTCCCTTCTCCAGTGGATCTTCCAAACCCATGGATTGAACCCAGGTCTCCCACATTGCAGGTGGATTCTTTACCACCTTAGCCACCAGAGAAACCATGAGTTACCAGTACCAAGGTCAACCTAGGATTTTCACCGTGTCATCGAACCCATACCTCTCACAGCTACCAACACACTTTTAAGGATCAGAGTAACCTTCTGGGCTCCACTTCCACCAACACAGGACTCAGGGAAGCCCCTGCTCACACAGGGTAAGATGAGGAGAAATGTGTGCCTAGACTTTGAAATGATTTCTCATAAGAAATAGCCAACATGAGGTTTTGTTTACTGAACTGCACTATCAACATTCGAAGCACAACACCAGGTCTACAGTTGTTTCAGACTAACCTGAGAACCCACATCACTTCTAGGGCTTTCCTAGTGGCTTAGCTGGTAAAGAATCCACCTGCAATGTGGGAGACCTGGATATGATCCCTGGGTTTGGAAGATCCCCTGGAGAAGGGAATGGCTACCCACTCCAGTATTCTTGTCTGGAGAATTCTATGGACTCCATAGTCCATGGGGTCACAGAATCGGACACAACTGAGTGGCTTTCATTTTCACTTTCTAGGGAGAAGTCAGTTCTTCTGCTAGAAAAGTACCTGAAGCATTAACTTTTTGGAAACACAACCTCTTTTTACATCAGAGTCTACTTTGTCTTCAATTCCATAATTTAAAATCAGATATTTGGAAGTATCTACATCTGTGCCAATCTGAAATCCAAAGTTTGCTCTTCCAGAAATCTGATCTAAAAATGCCAATATGTCATAAAGAATCATTATTAGTTTCCCCCTAAAATTATAAGTAAAATGTAAAGACAGAGATGCTGTGTCCATTGCAGAAACGTGGCTTCCATCCTCACCTCTACTTACTGACAATACATTTCTCCATGCAAACATCCCAGGTATCCTTCTTGTCCAAGATTTCATGCTCTATTATTGCTTCTCTTTCACGTAAAATTTTAATTTGCCTTTAAAATCCAATAAGAGATTTTAGATACAGCCTCATGAAGGTGCAATCTGAGCAGTTGCACAGAGCTCTGTGCTCAGAAGGATCCCATGTTCAATAAAACGCTTTGCTTATATGGTCTCGAAATTCTCAACTTTATTTTTGAAGTTGTCATTTGTAATTGAAGTATGATAAGATGATGACACACATGTTTGGTAGAGGATGACACTCGGTGTGCACATTCATGGATTCTGGATGCACCGTTCTGGGCATAGTACTTGCAAGATGTCAAGAACACAGAACTCCAAGGGACCTAGAATATGTGGGAACTCAGTGTGAATCAAAGAGAGTACAAACTAAGTGTGTTATGTCTGTAATGGAGTAGGTAGAAACACTGATAGCCGGGAGATGCCAAACTTTTGGTTCAAACCAGAACTTGTTTTGAATCCTTAAAGAAGAGAGTGCATTCTAGGAAATACAAATGGCCACAAAATCCTAATATACTTATATTTTCTTGTGTTACTTGCATGTATTAGCAGACCATCCATAGATGGAGCATCCCACAGTTCCTTTGCTTCTAGGACCTTCCTTGTGTATGCGAGTTCAATCATTTGTGTGCAACTCTTTTCGACCCCCTGGACTGTGACCCGCCAGTCTCCTCTGTCCATGGAATTTTCCAGACAAGAACACTGGAGTGGGTTGCCATTTCCTCCTCCAGGGTATCTTTCTGACCCAGGGATCAAACCTGTGTCTCCTGCATCTCGCGCATTGGTAGGTAGATTCTTACCCTTGCGCCACCTGGGAAGCCCAAGGTCCTTCTTACTCATCAGTAAACTGAAGGTAGAGAATGTTGGCAGAAATGTGTGCTTGTCAAGAAGGGCTATAAAAGCCGTTGAGTTAATTTTAAACAGCCTTCTCACCATTCTGGTAAGAATGCGATACATATGCATGTATGTGCTATGAAATAGGGATTGTGTCATTTTGACGATTCCACACACCAGTTAAATGCTCTAAAAATATGCAGGGAAAGCTGGCCTTGCACAGTATAAGGATGAACTGAAAAACCCATGCTAATAATTTAAATTTTTAATTTGTCTTTACTTAGAATGATTTTAACTAGCAAACAAAACACCATGACAAGTCAAGAGAGAAATCACAAAAGAAAAAGTTATATTCATCAGAACCTTAATGACACCTTTTTCCTGTTTTTAGATCAAGGGGCCGCCTGCATTTGCATTTTGTTCTGGATTGCGCAAGTGAGGAGGTCCACCATGACCAATAATGCATATTTCAAAGAGAATTATAATGAGTGTCTTTACTTCATTGCTTTCCAGAAAATTAATAATATAAAAGTTGCGAATATAGCTTCAATTCCACATAAACTAATAAAAACTCAATATGATTATTCATGAAAAATCTGAAATATGGCCTTTCTGATTGTATTGATTTGGTCCTTTTAAACTCCATAGCTCATTCAGTTGATTCCTCCACCACCACACCCCCCGTTATGTGATTTCAAAGCACATTACAATATTCATCAAAATATGCTACATCTTATCTTCTTTGTTCTCGTTATTGAGAAATGAAATGCTGTGGGATCCAGGAGGGAATTAAACTACAGATGGCTGTCTCCTTCCCAGAATCGATCTGTACCTGCTGTCCAGAAAGTGCCCAGAAGGTAGGATTCTGTTTTAACACCAGAGCTGAAGGCATACGGTGTGCACTCCTAGCATCAATCATTGTCCATCAGGGATGCATTTGTGTGGATGTGCAATTAATTTATTCCAGATTCCAAGAATCCCATTCAATCCTAGGTTTATCCCTTACCCCGGCTTATTTTTTTTTTTTCTGGCCTGAGAGGATCCCAAACCAAGTCCTTTAGTATTCTTGACTCTGCAGACTCCAATCTGAATCTACTTGCTTCCAACCCAGAACTCTGCACTATCTTGCATCACCATCTCTCTAAATGCCAAACCTGGTCCTCTGACTTAACGACTCAGCCTGGCTTGAAACCTCTCCAGCTTTATCCTGAGGTCTATCTGAGGTCATCTTTGCTCTCAGAACTTGAGGAAATAATCTAACCATACAGGCCAAAACATATCGCAGCAGTAAATTTAGGTACTGCATGTCTAAGGTGACCACAGGGGGGAAATGATGTACTGAACTAGGTGAAGGTGAAAATAGGGTAGGGCAAGAAGGAAGATGGAAGTGATAAAGGGCATCTTTTCAGAATTTCCCCTGTGTCATTCGGTCACTCAACTGACTGGGTGACTACAATGTAGTAAATTCTAGGAACATCATGGTGAGGAGATAAAAAACAAAAACATCTTTGTAGAATTACGGTTTAATTCTACCAAAATTCAACTTGAGGACATTGTGTACACTTGTTTTCAAGCTTGTATTTCTACTCTGTATACATGGGGAAGAGTGAACATAAGAAATACAACCAAAACAAAACAAGAAGGCATAAAGTTGATTATGTGAATTTCTCCTTGGAGGACTTCACTTGAAAAGGAGAGATTTAAGTATGAATTTTCAGAAAGGATTTGCTTCATGATTCCATTTAGGAGAATAGGTGAAAAAGGGAATAAGCTTTCAGGAGCACTTAAAAGAGCTATGACAGCATCCTTAATCAAAATAAAATTTTTTAAAAAGCAAAGCAAACTCTCATCACAGTCTTTAATTATTACTGATATTTTGGCTTTTCAGAATCCAAACTACTTTCTGGTGTTTTTGGAATCCCTCACTATGCAGTTTTGGTGGAATCAATGTGAGCATTTTCAATGACTTTGAAGGAAGCCTTTGTATACAGAAAAGATTATTCAGAAAACAACTTTAAAAAAAAAATTAATACTTAAGTATTAAAAAGCCAAATCCCCAAAACTAACTCATCCTTAAACTTTAACTTAAAATTATGAATCTTATTATTTCATTTATTAACAAAATTTTGACCAACAGTTTTTAGAGGCCCCTGTGGCAACTCTGGTCTTATTTACAAATTTGATTCATCACTTGCATTGAGATGATTTTAACTAAATTTATAAATTTAGCATTACTGATTTTCTTTCTAGGTACCACTTTTTGACAGAAGAATCAAATACTATAGTAAATCTTAAAATCTAATGAGTTGAACATAAATATTATTAAAGTAAGTTCTCAGGCAAATTTATTCAGAGCCTGGGTCTAAGTTTTGCTTCAAGGGAAAACACTTCTAAGAAATTCAATGACTGCAACTCAGTAGAGGCATTTTGTAGTAGGAAGAAATGATTAGAGAATCATTTTACACTGGATTTTTAAGATTCTTATTAAGGAGACAGCAAGACTGGATAAACAGTAATTAAAGTCCTGAGGCATGTCACCAGGTTAAAGTCAGCTAGGTTCTTGAGCTAATTAATGTCTATCAGAAAATTGTTCAAGCATTTTTATCATGTAGGTTAATAATTATCTCCCAGAAGGGGCTCTCGAGCACATCACACCACAAAGTTCTGCCTCATCCCAGGACTGGAACAATTCTTTCTCAAGATGGTGACTCTTGAAAAACAAAGATCGTTACACTTAAATGAACATGCATGCTTCAATATCATAGTAAATTTCCACTAAAATTTTCAACCAAGAATTAAGCAGGTTTTAATTTGAACTACTCTACCACAGCATATTATTGTTGACAAAATATTTAACATTCTGAATTGCACAAAACCCATCTTAACACAGAAGAGCTAATACTATCAGTTTGATTCTCCTAAATGTTTCCTTAGAAGATTAGATCTTCCAAGGTTAAAAGTTATATATGCCCTGGAGAGGCACTAACCCTGCTGACTTGGGTTCACTACTGACCAGAGACCTCAACAGAGTTTGAAGTGTTCTTTAGCCACTCAGTTGTGTCCAAATTTGAAGTGTGGTCTTTATAATTCACAGGATTTTTTTCTGCATAATACTTGCTGAGTCTTATGTTATGTTATAGTCACTATGTCCAAATCTTTTAAGAGGTTTGCTCTCCTTGTCCACATGGCCCAGGTCCTCAGAATTAAAACTTGGAATTACCTAATGTTTCCATCTACCATTGAAAGTTTGAAAGGTTCACTAACCTTGTTAAATGATGCTGCATTTCTTTGGTGCTATACATTGAATGATTTCCTAAGAGAGTCTCTCCATGGTCCAGCCTGGCAGCATCTGGCAGCACTGCAGAGAAACAGTGATGATGGAGGCACAGATATATGGTGGCCATGATCTTCTCCTGTATGCAGTGGGGATGGCTGTGACATCCACACCAGGTTCTCCTACGGCACAGCTTCCAATAATTCCTGCCAACTAGCTTCCTTAGGTTCCCGATCATTTTTCAAGTCTGGTTCTTCCTCTCAGCAGTCCCTAATAGACTTCCAATATATTAACTTTCTGCTTAACAGTTTGCAGCCAAGAAACTGGTAAGTAAAATGACCAGGTTTAAAGTAGAAAAACTTAGTGAAACCTTAACTGATAACATTAAAGTGACATGATAACAATTTGTACCTAGGTATTTCTCTAAGTCACATTCTAACTAAAGGGCCATTTTAAAATATTTTAGGTGGTTTAGTTGCTAAGTCATGTCCAAATTTTTGCGACCCCATGGATTGTAGCCTGCCAGGCTCCTCTGCCCATGGGATTTCACAGGCAAGAATACTGGACTGGGTTGCCATTTCCTTCTCCAGGGGATCTTCCCAACCCAGGGATCAACCGGGGTCTCCTGCACTACAGGCAGATTCTTTACTGAATGAGCCACCAAGGAAGCTTAAAACATCTAATTTGTTTGTTGCCTTGGTAGAAATTAATACAAATATATATATAGATTTATATTATACATGTATATATATGTATGTATATATATTTGTTTTATATATATGTGTGTGTGTGTATCCTGGAATATGCAAAGCAAATTACTTAAAGTAATTACCCTTGCCTCCTAGGGAACAGCCTGTCCAAATAACCCCCCACTCCCATGGAGGTTACCATACTCCCACGAGGAACCCACACTCTGGGGAGACGCCCAAGAACCAGCTGGGCAGGGTGTCATAGCAGCCATGGATCTGGTAGCTGTTAGGGTGTGAGGATCTTCAGTTAAGACACTTCCCTCAGATGCCAGGGTCCTGAGTGAGCATAGACCCAGTCCAGGGTGTGGTCAGCCCGTAGTTGATCCTGTTTGCCTTCTGGCCAGACATAATTAAACAGGAATGGAGATTACAGACTGCAAAGCAAAGAGTCTGTACATTTGATATTTTAAGCATTTGTAACACGAAATTGACCATAACCAATTAGAATAAAAAGTCAGTTTTGTAATTCCTTTTGCAAATGCAGAAATGAGTAACTTTTTAAAATAACTATTTTATTTTAGCTGAGCTTTAGATACACAGAAAAAAATATGCAGATAGTACAGAGTTCCTGTGCAGCCCACACATTATTTGCCCTGCTATTAGCATCTCACATTAGTGTGGTGCATTTGTCACAATTATTGAACCAATATAGATATGCAATTGACCTTTGAACAACACAGTTTGAACTGTGCAGGTGTGCTTATACCTGAATTTTTTTCTCTAAATATAGTACCTGTATTTTCATTTTACAGATCTTTAAACTAATTGTGTGGAAAATTTGAGGTTTGATTAGAGATTACAACTGTGTGTGCATGCATGCTCAGTCATGTCTGACTCTTTGTAACCCTATGGATTATAGCCTGCCAGGCTCCTCTGTCCAAGGGATTTTCTAGGCAAGAATACTGGAATGGGTTGCCATGCCCTCCTCCAGGGAATCTTCCCGATCCAGGGATCGAACCTGGCTCTCTTGCATCTCCTGCATTGGCAGGCAAGTTCTTTACCACTAGCACCACCTGGGAAGCCCAGAGATCACAATATGTTTAGTCAAAAGATCTGAGTACTGATTTTACCCCAACTGTTTCAGCTTCCAGCCCTTGGGTGCATCATTGATCGATTCCTTTATGTTTGAGGCAGAGATAGCAGCTTGAGGATTTTTGCGAGGGTGGGCCTCCCTAAATTCTGCTTTCTTCAAGTGTCATCTATATTCTTATTAACTCAAGTCCATACTTTTTCATATATCCTTACTTTTGACTCCTTTCATATTTATGTTTTATTTTTTGTGTTTATTTTTCCCCTTTATGTTTCATCCAGGACAGTACCTTGTACTTAGCTGTCTTGGTTCCTTACAGTCTTAGTTGATTAGGCTTCAAGATGAAGTAAAAAATATTCTTGGGACTTCCCTGGTGGTTCAGGGGTTAATAATCCACCTTCCAATGAAAGGGAGGTGCCTGTTTTCAATCACTGGTAGAGTAAGATCCCACATTATTGTTCAGTCGCTCAGTCGTGTCTGACTCTTTGCCACCCCATGGACTGCAGCACACCAGGGTTCCTTGTCTTTCAATGTCTCCTGAAGTTTTCTCAAACTCATGTCCATTGAGTAGGTGATGCCATCCAACCCTCTCATCCTCTGTCTCCCCCTTTTCCTCCTGCCCTAGATCCTTCCCAGCATCAGGGTCTTTTCTAAGATCCCACATGTTGTAGGGCAACTAAGCCCATGCACCACAGCTAGAGAAGCCCACGTGTCACAACAAAGACCCAGTGTAGCCAAATGAAAAATATGTTTTTGCTTGGAAGCAGGCATCCTTGAGGTCCCCTCCCACTCCAAAAGCAGTGAGTTTCTCTGAAAGCAACTTGTGGGAACACAGGGTCTCTGAGACCAACCTCAGCTTGACGATGACAGTGCTTGTGTAATTCTCAAGGTGCCTTTGGACCACAGATGAAAATGATGCTCCAAGAGTGTCTCTGAGGTCTTGAAGATCTTAGGAAATGTTAGGGGCATCCTAGCCAGACTCACAGCTTGGAAACACTGGGCACAAAATAAAACAAGAATGATTTTCTCTCATGGCACTTTATTTTGCATGTTCTATCTTCATTCAATGCTGCAGAGAATTTTTATCACGTTAAAATTAGGCCACTGGGCAGTCATGTTGACACAGATGGACCTAGTGGATGAATTGTACTTTTTTCTAAAATATATGTTTTTATTGTCATTGCTGGCTATCTGAAATATTTGCAATGAGAACCATCTCCAGTCAAATGTTTTCAGTATTGTATACTGTGTAGTAACTTGGAAAGACTGTGCTCGTGTCTGTAGGAAAAGCAGGGTGCCTTTGTGCTGTTTCCTCTTAGTGGTCTGTAGGTAGAGCTGATGCTAATTCTGCAAAAGCATTCAAAGTGTTTTGGGTCACTGAGAGGATTTGTTCTACAGAACAGGCACAGATCAAAAGTATATCAGTATAATTTTGCCGAACTACCCTCTGTATTCTGGGAACATAGAGTTAGAAAACATGAGCAAATGTAAAATGGCATGTATATCCAGACTGTCTCTGATTCATAACATATGCTTTTGAGGATACTAAGAATTTACATATATGTGTGTGTGTGTGTGTGTGTATTTATTTATACAAAACATATGGGGCTTCCGAGGTGACACAGTGGTAAAAAAATCTACCTGCCAATGCAGGACACATAAGAGACACAAGTTCAATCTCTGGGTCAGGAAGATTCCCCTGGAGTAAGAAATGGCAACTCATTCCACTACTCTTGACTGGAAAATTCCATGGACAGAGGAGCCTGGCAGGCTACAGTCCGTGGGGTCATAGTCAGACACAACTGAGAACTGAGTACATTTATTACACATACACATATACACACATTCACACACACAAAAGTTTGTGTGTGCATGTGTGTGTGTGTCTGTCTACAGGTATAGCTTCATTCGTTATTGGTTCTAATCACCATTTATTGAACACTCAGCTCTGCCCAGCACTGTGCTAAATGCAAGATATGAATCATCTTGTTTAAGCTTCCCCACAACTCTGAAGGTTGGGTATTTCTCTCTTTCACGGATGTCAGGGCAATAAAGTATATTACTCATTATCTCAGATCCAGGGTAAGATGGAGACTAGATCAAAGGCTAAATTGAGTTAAATAACTGCCTCTGCTTTTACCAAACAGGTGACATAATGCTTCTATTAACAGAATGAAGATTCATACACTGGGCGTATGTCCTGAGTTTACACAGTGACTTTCCAAGGTCGGCACAGACACAAATAGGTGCTTGAAATCAGTGTCCCAATCCTTGACTCTTCCTTGTGCATTCCTTCCTACAACTGATGTGCCCAAGAAAGCACCAGCTTTTGAGGCCTCTTGAAGGTTCTCCTTTTCCACCCTGCTGCCCTCACAGCAGTGCCTACCTGCTACAAAGGTGTGCCAACATCCATCTCAGATTTTCTGTATCTGCGTTGTCAGATATTTTCTTTTCTTTAGTGTTTACACCGATGGTTGTTTATGACTTCACCAGATACTGTTTTCTTCTTTCTAACTTTGTTGGACAATTTTTCCTAACAGAGAATATTGTGTTTAGTCACTCAGTCATGTCCAACTCTTTGTGACCCCAAGGACTGTAGCCTGCCAGGTTCCTCTGTACCTGGGTGTTCTCCAGGCAAGAATACTGGAGTGTGTTGCCATGCCCTCTGCCAGGGGATCTTCCCAACCCAGGGATCGAACCCAGGTGTCCCACATTGCAGGCAGATTCTTTACCAGATGATCTACCAGGGAAGCCCTAACAGAGAACGGATATAATCAATAATTCTAGGACAAGTTTAAAGTATTTGTCCCATAATTGTTAGGCTTCCCTTTTTCTTTTTCTTTTCCTTTTCCACATGGAAAATAGAAAAGAAAAAAAATAATAAAACCTAACTTCATAATATTTGGATCTTAACCAGTCTGGTGACCATTTCTGCCCCCAAATTAGGAAAGCCATCCTGGGGACATGTGACCCACATCCTCACTGGTCAGCCCATCCTGGGACACAGTGCTTCCACATTAGAAATGGCAAGAATTTTAAAAACCTTTTAATAAGTCCTAGAAAACTTTTTGTTTATTTGTTTTTAGTTTTCTGGCATAGGACTCAACATTCTTAAAAGGGATAAACATTGTTTAAACTATTTTAGAGCATAATCAAAATAAATAGAAATCAAATTAAAACACCTTCTGTGTGCTCTTGGATTCATACACTGCTTCCCTTACATTCTCTGTGCTGTGTGTCGCTAACATCTTGGTTGAACCCACCCCCAGCCTAAGCAGACTGCCATTTTTTAAAAGAACAATCAATTGTAGGGCACTTTCAACCTTTCAGGCTCCTATCTCAATCTGCTACACTTAAAAGTAACCCATTAGAAAGGTAATTAACATTTGAAATTGGAGTCAAAGGGATCAAAATGAATACTCAGACTACCACCAGCCTGACACACACTAATTAGGTCAGCATAAGAAGCAAAAATTATGTAACTTGATCAGAGCGAAAAAAACAAAACAAAACAAAACCTATTTCATTTCACAGACATTAACAATCCTTGCCTCTGATACAAAGTCATCTTAACAGAAAGCAAAACTGAGAAAATCATGAGATTGGGTATTCATCACGAAAATATTTTCATTTCAGTTCTATGCCACAGTCCTTAGATGGACGACTTTCCACCAGGATGAAAAGTGTTTGCAGAAATAGACATCTTGTCTCTTTGCTGGCATTATGAATGATGGTGAAACCTGACTGCACGTTGAAGTCTCGCCGTTCTCTGGAAACCATGGATGGAAGCAGCTTGACTTGGTACCAAAAGGAGCTTTAGAAACCCTGTAGGTGTCTCTTCAAATGCAACCCTTATTTTCCGAGCAATTAAAGCTGTTTTATGCCAACAGGACAATGACAAGGGGGCCGCACCTAGAAAAGCCTGCGGCTTCATAAGATTGCATCTGTGAGAGCAGCTCAGCCACAAATCCTGGACAAGAGAGCTCCTGGGGAGCTTGAGGAGCCTGGGGGGCCATAATCCTGCTCTCTGCGGGAGTCTGGGAGGTCAAATAATGACAATCATTTATCCTGGTGATTAACTCTTGGCTCCCAGGGAAGACCAGGACCCTCTTCTTCTTCAGACTGTCTTCCGGCACAGCTCACATACACACTGATGATAATTATGATAACAGATGTTACTGAGAACCACTAAAAAGAAAAATAAGAGCAAGCAGGGGGAGTATCCCATGGACAGCCAACATCAGGTGTGGTATGACTAGAAGATTAAGATGATATCATATAGACAACATTTCAGTTTAACTCATTTTCTGATTTGAAAATCGGACACCCACATAAGATAAGGTTCCTATTTCTGGTTGAATTTTAAAAACAACCCAAATCTATGACTCAGTCATCAACAGGTATTTATCAATCCCCTAAGATGCATCTGATTATCATGCAATTCTATGCACTGGAAGACAATGTAACAGTGATCAAAGCAGACCTTCCTTGTGGTGCTTACAGTAGTGGGGAAGAGGGACAGGCTCCAGTTACATAAGTAGGTGAATAATAAGAGTATACTGATAAAACCTAATGATATGAAAAACTCAGCTTCTCTGAACACAGGTGCTGAGTCAAACCTCAGAGACAGAGTTTGAGTGAAGTAGAAAAGGACAGCTTTATTGCTTTGCCAGGTAAAGGGGGACACAGTGAGCTCATGCCCTCAAAACCATATGCCCCAACTTGGGGAAGGTAGTGAGAAGTTTTATATTAATTGTCCAAAGAGGGTATGATCAGCTTGTGGACATTCTTCTGGTGGTGAGGTAAGTAGGAGCCAGCATCATCAACATTCAGGTCCAACTGATCTGGTGTTTGTATGCTTGTGGGCAGCATACCTTTGTTAGTGAGGGCTTTCAGTGTCTGCAAAATAGCTCAAAGATATTGTTGTGTGTATCCATTGATGGGGAAACAGGACCATTTCTCTTTGGTCTCTCATTCCCTCCCTTCCTTAATTAACAATTGTTTGAATCTGCCCCTTGGAACTCAGGGAAGTTCATGGAGGCTGAATGAAGGCTGTTTCCTGTAATCAAAGAAATGGGGGACACAAAGACCATGTGACCAGAAGTCCCACAGGGCCCTGCTGATATCCCTAATGATGGGGACTTCCCTCGTGGTCCACTTGCTAAGACTTCATTTTCCCAATGCAAGGGGTCCAGGTTCAAATCCTGGTCAGGGAACTATATATATCCCACATGCCACTACTAAAGATTCCGTATGTCACAACTAAGACCCAGTGCAACCAAATAAATGAATAAATATATTTTTTAATCTAATAATGTTTGATATATCAATGGTGATAAGAGTTATGGCTTAAAAGGAGTTGTACAGTGGGCAAGGAGTTCTGGTGGGGAGGTCAGCGATAGGGTTGCTCAAATGTCCCCTTTGAACACATGGACAGTTGAACACAAGTCTAAGGGAAGTAGAAGCAATAGCTGCTCATGTAACGGGGAACAGAACGGTCCAGAAAAGGGCACAGCAAGGGTGGGATCCTGGAGGTATGATAGCCAGCCTGTCTGAATAGCAAGTATTTGGAAGCAGAGAGAACAGGGATGAGGGCAGATGTGGGAGGAGTCAAAGGTAGAGGAAGGTGATGAGGATTGGGAGGAAGATAGATGATGTAGCTTTGCAAGCATTTGTAAGGACCTCAGCTTTTCACTGTAGTAAGGTAAAAGCCAGCCTGGCAGGTCTGGGCTCAGAGGTCTGGCTGGATCCAGGACCTCTCACCTTAAGCATTAAGACAATGGAAGTGTAATAACATGGATATGTATGCTCATTCAGTGGTGTCCAACTCTTTGTGGCCCCATGAAGCCCAATACCACGGATATACTCAATGCAAATAGAAACCAATGGGCTTCCCTGGTGGTTCAGATGATAATCTGTCTGCAATGCAGGAGACCTGAATTTGGTGCCTGGGTCAAGAACATTCCTTGGAGAAGGGAATGGCTACCCACTCAAGTCTTCCTGCCTGGAGAATTCCACAGGAGCCTGGTGAGTCACAGTACATGGGGTCCAAAGAGTGGGACACAACTGAAACGACTTAACATGCAGGCACATGGAAATTCTATTTAAAAAAAAAAGATATGCAATTAGGAATAAAAATTAGGTGTAAAAGTGATTTTTGTTAGAACAAGAAAGGAAATGACCAAAAAAATTTCAAGCAGTAAAGATTTTAACTAACACAAAAATCACAAAGAACTTATCAAAGCATTGCTTTCTTAATAAAGGGCTTGACAAACCTCTTTACTCTTTTGGGGGGAAGAGGTTATATTTTTAACTGAATACTTTTAATCACTTCTTTATATGAAAACAATTTAGTAGGACTCTCTCTATGGAGAGAATTAAGAGATAAATTAGTCTTTCTTCAAGTTTGATGAATTGAATGGTGTCCCACACTCCAGTATTATTGCCTGAACAACCCCATGGGCAGAAGAGCCTGTTGGGCTACAGTCCATGAGGTTGCAAAGAGTTGGGCACAACTGAGCAACCAAGCAACACAACCACCCCCACGAAAGACATGTAGATGTTCTAGCATCCAGTATATCCAAATATGATCTGATTTGGAAATAGATTTTTTTGCAGATATAATTATTTAGATGAAGATAAGGTGACATTAGAGTAGGGTGGATCCCTAATCCAGAGGGGTGTCTATGTGAAGACACAAAAACAGAGGGATAAATCTAAGTGAAAGTATAAACAGAGTCTGGAATGATGCCGCCACAAACCAAGGAAAACCTGGAGCTGCCAGATGCTAGAAGAGTCCAGAAGGATCTTGCTCTGGAAGCTTCAGATGGATGGAACGTGGCTCTGACAACCCCATGATTTTGGACTTCCAGAACTTCTCCAAAGATGTGAGGTAATAAGTTCCTGTTAAGTCATCTAGTTTATGATACTTTGTTCTGGCAGCCATGAAGGATTTATTTTTTCTAGTATGACTGATCAAAATTTAATTTTTATTATAGAGAATTTAGGAAGTATGTTTTGGGTTTTGCAATTCATTATTGATAGCATGATGAAAATGTTTATTATTATTGTCGAATTTGAGAAAACCTCTATCGAGTTTCTCTCATATTGAACTGCTGCAGATGGTTTCATGTGATTTCCATGTGTATGTGCATATATATGTATGTATTAAACATGGTGCATTATCAAAAATTTTTGACACAAAGGAATTTCTGTTTTGTTGACTAGGTATCAATGAGAAACAAAGACTTCACTTAAAATCCTGCATGTCTGATGTTTGGAAGGCTTTTACAAAGACTAACTCCAGGTTCTGTGAATTTCAAGTCTTGTTTTTTCCCTTTCTCATTGTGCCAGGTACATGGTTTACATTCATATTACAGTCCAACCTCTGGTCAGGCATGTCTTATGAAAATATGATGCTTGCTAAGCTGGCATAAAGAGCGGTAGAAAAATTCCTGGGAGTCACTTCTGCACTTGGAATAGATGCAATATCTTGACTCTACTCAGGAAATGACTGATAGCCATAATAACCACACAGTGCCAAACTTGAACTATAGGTACCCCAACTTGCTTTACTCTTAACTAGATCCCCAAAATGTCTATACATTTCAATATTACTAACCAGTAGGGGGAATACAAAAGAGGATAAATTAAAGTGGAAAGAGGCATCAGTTTTGACCAATGGGAAGTAAATACTTATATTTACAGCTTGTACAAACCATGTGAACCATACTTCATTATAATTCTGTCCAGGGCTCTTGGAAAACCCCTTGTGCAAGTGAGAGCTAGTGCATCTTATGTCTCCTCAGCTTACTGATAAATTTGCTTTTCTGTCTCCTACTTGATATTAGGGACATGCCCTGTGATGGTTAATTTTGTGAATTCAACTTGATTGTGCAAATGGATGCCCCAGATAGCTGGTAAAATTATTTTTGGGTCTACCTATGATGGTATTTCTGGGAGAGATTAACCTTTAAATCAGCAACTGAGTAAAGAATATCACTTCCCCCAATGTGTCATTATTATTGTTGAATCTGAGAAAATCTTTATCACGTTTCTCTCATACTGAACTGTTGCAGATGGTTTAAAGTGATTTCCATGTGTTTCCAATAACACAGTGCTCAATCTGTTGAGGGCCTGAAAAAAACAAGAAAGGGGAGAAAGGTTAAATTCTTGCTTTCCTCTTCTGAGCTGAGACATTCATTTTCTGCCCTTGAACATCAAACTTCCTTCTTTTCAGGTCTTTGGTCTATGGGACTTATACAATCCCATCCCAAGTTCCCAGGCCTATGGTCTTGGACTGGGAGTTACCCCATCATTTGGGACTTGGACTGACTTATACCAGCAGCATCCCCAATTCTCCTGGTTGCATGGCATAAATCAGCTTCCAGAATGATGTGGGTCAATTCCCATAAAAGACCTCTTCTTAAATATCTACATCTGTTATTGGTTCTGTTTCTCTACAGAACCCTGATCAATGCATTCAATCTGCTTTGTCTTTCAATCTAACATAATGGTTCTCAAAACACAATGTTTATAAGAATCACTGTCCAGGATTGTATCTATGAAACATGTATTTCGTAAATAATATATATTCAGGTGGTCATCAGAAGATAACCTCCATTTCATGGAAGAGTAAACTCCACAGCTAATCCCTTCTAAGACTGGATACTTCTACAATTAAGAATAGAATGTGTCCTCTAAAAAGAATTATATTAAATCTACACATTTGAAAATAAGACCCAGAAAAGTGGAAGTCCTCACTTACTGATATTAGAAGGCAACTGGCCTTTGCACATCTTTGCTTTTTTAAGTGATAAAGCTTCATAAGAGAGAGCTCTTTCACAAATTTGTTTACTTGATGAATAAGGGTTGGATATTTTACATCAAAGATCAGATTATTCATTGAAAAGTTTCAATTTTTATGAATGTAAAAGTGTCAGTCTCAATTTAGTATTCATAACATTGTAATATTGTAAAAATGTTTAAGTCTAAAATATCTGTGTTAAATGAGGAATTAAATAATGTAAGTAGTTCACCCAAGGCCACATGGTGAGGTTTTTTTTTTTTTTTTTTAATATCTGCTAATGGTAACAAACAAGCAAAAAATAATAATTACAGAAATTGTATAGGTCTTAGCGATTACCAAAATGCATCCTTGATCAGTGAGAAAACTCATTTTCTGCAGCTCAGATTCAGCCAGAATGCCCGTGGGACTTGTAATTACAGTGACTCATTCCTGAAGAAGCTATTGTGAGTAGTCACTGTTCCTACAATAATGCATTGGTTTTTGCTTATAAAATTCTCCTGAAGTTAAACCAACTTAGAGGTGATGATTTTGGATGCAGAAATTATTACATCAGGTAAATCCATCAACAAAGTGTTTCATCACAGTGGGTTTTATTTTTTTCTCCGCTTATTTTTTAAAGATTTCTTCTGCCCTTTCTTCCAGTCACACTGTTTACTTACACAGACATTTCCATCCAGTTGAAATCATGAGCTTGATGATTTCTATTATGACTTTATTGAGGATAAAATACAACACAGTCACTGGATTCTTAAAATACCTAAGGAATAAATCTGATTCAAACTCTTAATTTTAGAGATTTGGGCACGAAAACAACAGAAATGTTTTCTTCAAAATCACATTTAGGGAATATGGACTAAGTCACCTAATCACCCAGTATTTATCCTGATCTCTCCCATGTGTCATGTTGCTGTCTTTTGTCAGACAGGTAGGCCACTATTTCTAAAGCTTTGCTTTCATGCTGTCATCCTTATTTCCTTCAGGATGAATTTTGGACTCCTAAGCCAGGCATTCAAGACTGACCTCAATTGGGTTGAAGTTATTGAACTAATCATATTCACCATTATTTCTCAGTATAAAATACTCTACTGAAGTCAGCTTGGTCTTTTCCAGTTCACAAACCAAGCCTTACTATCTGTGCTAGGTAACAAAATAGGTCAGAAAGATCTATAAAACTGATGGAGATATATAATTAGATGTCAAACCTAAGAAGTTTACTCTTATGACAGTTAAATTAGGAAGGAGTATGTTCATAAAATCTAAAAATCAATGGGTTCTAACAGAGCCCTGTAGTGTTGTAAAACAGAAAACTGAGAGGTAGAAAAGAATATTATTTAAACAGTCTGGCATAAACATCTCATCATTTATAGAGACCTGGTGGCCCCAAGATGGAGGTAAATTCTAAAGGATGATGTCAAGATCAATCTTAAAAACTCCAAATAAAAAGTGGAAACATGCAAGAAGTTAACTCTTCATGAAGAGGTTTGGAGTTGTATTCAAGTCATCAGAACTAAGTGAGATGGATAAGAACATGAATTCTAGAAAGGGAAATGAAGTTAATTCTTCATAAAGACATTTGGAGCTGCATTCAAGTCATCAGCTAGAACTAAGTGAGATGGAGAAGAACATGAATTCTAGACAAGGAGACAAGGATAAAGACCCAGGGCCAAGCTCAGAAAACCAAGTGCCGCTTGATGACAAAAAACTATGGCAGTGGAGACAAACATGGAGACACTCCTAACCCAGGTCTTCTTAGTCCTATGAAATCAAATTGGCAGGCATTTCCTGATGGGCAAAGAAAGATAATAATTTTTCCCCAATTATTCTGGGTAGCCAGTGGTCACTGAACAAGACGTTCAAAGCAAAAAATCTAAATACACACACATTTGCATACAGCTGTACACCAACCATTTCTTCTTCTCCTCCTATACCCAAATTCTACTTTCTTTTTTGTTTGAAGTGAAGGAGAGACATGTACACTATTTATTTGATGGACATATTCTTCCTTGACTGGTGGTATCTGCCTTGTTTTCAGATCATGAGCATAGTTTCTTCAGAGAGGAGATTCAAACTGGAAAACTAAAATCTGTAATGACAAAGACTCAAGTTTAGTTTATTTAAGTGTGCTTGCTGTTGTTCATTTGCCAAATTGTGTCCGACTCTTTGCAACTATATGGACTGTAGCTCACCAGGCCTCTCTGTCCCTCACCATCTCCCAAAGTTTGCACAAGTTCATGTCCATTGAGTCGGTGATGCCATCCAACCATCTCATCCTCTGTCATCCCCTTCTCCTCCTGCCCTCAATCTTTCCCAGCATCAGGGTCTTTTCTAATGAGTCAGTTCTTCACATTAGGTGGCCAAAGTATTGGAATTTTAGCATCAGCCTGTCCTTCCAATGAACATTCAGGGTTGATTTTCTTGAGGATTGACTGGTTTGATCTCCTTGCAATCCAGGGGACTCTCAAGAGTCATCTCCAGCACCACAGTTCAAAAGCATCAATTCTTTGGCCCTCAGCCTTTTTTATTGTCTGGATCTCACATCTGTACATGGCTACTGGAAAAACTATAGCTTTGACTAGATGGACCGTTGTCAGAAAAGTGATGTCTTTGCTTTTTAATATACTGTCTAGATTTGTCATTGTGTGCTGGTATTTAGTTTCAAAAAAAGTAGATCCCTTCCAAGTTTGTTAGTACTGAAAAAAAATAATTTTGGTAGATTTCCATCACCCCTATATGTATGCTTATTTAAATTACAGAGAAATGAGGTAAAACCAGAAGCTCAAAAGCAGGGCTCTACATAGAGAAAGCTTTAAATAAAATTATTGCTAAGGGTCAGAAGAACAAGAAAGAGCAGGAAGAGAAGAACAAGAGACATTTATCAGAAACTTTCATAAAATGGACAAAACACCAATAAAATGTAACACCTCCAGTTTATCTTTTTCAACACCTTCAGTTTAAATGACACTCTGAGTAAAATGTTATGCTAAGGCATGGCTAGCTAATATGTCTTTTGAAATGGAAACAATGCAGAAGTATTAATTTGATCTCATAATAGCTGTTGGGAAAGTGTTATACATTTTTCATATTTACAGCAATTTGTATTTGTTGTAAAAAAAACAGTGGCTATACTCTGTTCAATACACAGGAATATATTTTAAACATTCAAAAGTAATTGAGATACTGAAGGGGAAGGAATAAAATCCCAAATTCCCAGGCATCATTCTGAGGTTCATTTTTCATTTTTCCCTAAGAGTTAGAATATAAGAAAGCAACCAGTTCCCTCTGAGTTATAAAACCACATTTGTAAGCTCTTTGTAAGGTGAGACTTCTCTGTTTGTCTTTGCACAAGAGTTGTATCCGACTGACTTCCATCATTTTTCAGGCCGTCTCCAGCCAACACCACAGGACTGCCTTTTGCCCTCAGGCCAAGCTCAGCTCAGGCAAAATTAGTATGTACAAGCTGAGCACATCAATTTGGTACAGAAGCTGAACGGAATATGAAAGGAAGACACATGCTAAGACACCTTCTTCAAACTGTCTGGACTCCTGGCCTTCCAAGGGTACTTGCCAGACATGTGGGTATATTAACCCAACTAAAATTTACTGCCTCGTCACTCCTCGTTGTCTGCCTCACTCTTCTTCCATGAGGCAAATCTGTTTTCTGCCTTCAGTCTGTCTGATGACCAGAGAGAAGGGAAGAAGAAGCAAGAACAGAATAAAAAGCTCCAGGCAGGTTTTTAATCAAAGGGAAATAGCCAGTCCTCATTGGATCCAAATATAGACATGTCTAAGAAGGAAAAAAAAAATAACCACTATCTTTGCAATATCTCTTGTTAGACTTTATATGTCATCCTTCGAAGAAGCTCTATTTCCTTATTTGCCAAACTGGCCTATTTTAAGGGCTCTTTGTGAAGTCCCTAAAAGAACAGAATGTCTTCTTCATTTACATACAGTAAACAGATGTTTCCTTCAAACAGCTCAAAATTGGGAAATCATTCTGAAACTCCAGCCATTCACTGAAGCTTTGAAATCCCTGGCTAACAAGAATCCCAAAAGGATGAGCTGCCAGTTGTTTATATGAGCAGATTATGTTATAAAAACATATTTATGAAAGACCATTCATCGTTTGTTTCCTGCACACTGAATTTCAGTTTAACTACAGTTTCAGAGACAAGCATTAGGGGCTTCTATTATTTATCTATTTGTGTTGTGATGAAACTGGGTTTCATAAACAGACAGGCAGGATACATGTCAAACTTATTGTCTTGGTTCAGTTCTACTTCGGAAGTTGAAAATAAAATCTGAAAGAGAAATATTGTCTTCCAGAGGTCATTGTTTAATCTTCATTCATGAGGCAGGGGTTATTTTTCTCCCTGTGTTTTTCATTCTGGAAATTGGGAATAAGAAAAAGAATGCTTCCAACTGTTTTGGGATTGTTTTTTTTTTTCATTCCCTTCAGTTATCTGGGCCAGTCAGCTATGTGAGGAGCCTCTAAATCCCAAATGAAGCAATAGTTTGTACTTTGATGTTAAATATCAGCGGATCCAAAAGTTGTAAGTAGCAATGGACATACAACATAGAGTATATGAAATAATTGCTCAGATTTCTGTAGGTTTTGCCTTGTGTGTCACAAGCTAGGCTGTGCAAAGCTAGTTTTTTGTATGTGTGTGTGCTCAGTTGTGTATGACTCTTTGCAAACCCCATGGACTGTAGCCCTCCAGGCTCCTCTGTCCATGGGATTCTCCAGGCAAGAATACTTGAGTGGGTTGCCATTTCCTCCTGCAGGGAATCTTCCTGATCCAAGGATTGAACCCATGTCTCCGGCATTGGCAGGTGGATTCTTTACCACTCAGCCACCAGGGAAGACCAACCTCATTCCCTATCCCCCACTAAAACACCTGCCTGAGAAAACAAGGCAGCAAGGAACATTTGCTATTTCTTTTAGACAAGAGCTGGCGATAGGCCCAGATCTCCCTTTCTTAGATTTACTAGAAAGGGCTTATAGTATAGTGAAAGTCACTTGGTTGTGTCCGACTCTTTGAAACCCCCATGGAATATGCCATCCATGGAATTCTCCAGGCCAGAATACTAAGTGGATAACCTTTCCTCTCCATGGGATCTTCCCTTGTGGCTCAGCTGGTATAGAAAGGACTTATAGTTGTGACTAAGTATCTTGCACAACTCAGACGCATCTTTCTCAAGGACCCAAGAACCATTCTTTTGCAATGTTATCATCAGGAAAAACAAGGCCTCTATCTCCCAGGTTCTGTGGGGGGATAAATTCTTAACTTGGATAACTCCCGGCCAACAAACACAGCTGGCCTAATCACATTTACACTGACCAACCCTTTGAGATTTTCCACTTCTCTGCTCTGTTAAGACCCCACTGTCCTCTCTCTTTTACTCTCCCTTAAAATGTTCAAAAACAAAACAAAACTGTACCAGTCATAACGGAGTTCATCTATCTCCCCTACTGTCAGCAGTTACTGAATAAAATCTGTTTTCATTACTTTAATTAATATCTAGCTCTGCTTGTCTTTGACACTCTCTACCAATAAATCTCTTGCCCATCTCATTCCATCTTGAAGTCAGCTTCTTGAAGAAACTAAACTAACAGGTGCTAGAATTTCTAAAAGTGTGTGAGGGATGAATGGATGAAGCCAAGAAGGCAGCAATGGAACAGGTCATGGTTAGAACTGAAATTTTTTACTTTGAGTGAAATGAGGATGAAATAAAGAGTTTTGAATAGAGAAGTGACAAGGTCCATTTTCTTTGACTTTTTAAAAAGGATATTCTGGCTACAAAGCCAGGAATCCCAGGAGGAGGCTATCATAATAATAATAATAACAATAAATGATGATAATAGTTAAAGGGCTTCCTGGTGGCTCAGACAGTAAAAAATCTGCCTGCAGTGCAGGAGACCAGGGTTCAATTCCTGGGTTGGGAAGATCCCCCAGAGAAGGAAGTGACAACCCACTCCAGCTTTCTTGCCTGGTGAATTCCATGGAGAGAGGAGCCAGGCAGCCTACAGTCCATGCGTTGCCAAGAGTCAGACAAGACTGAGTGACTTTCACTTCATAGTAATAATCAACAGGAGTGGTGGCTTGTATTAGGTAGTGTTAGTGGATGTGATGGGAAATGGTCTTACATTGTATACATTCTGAAAAAAGAAAGAAAAATATTTGCTGATGCAACAAATGTGGGTTGTGAAAGCAAAAAAAAGAAATTGTCTATGGAGAAAATAAGTCTTTCAGTTTGATTAGCTAGAGGAAAGAAGTTATGAATAAGTCTACAAGAGAATTTGTTTTGTATTCTTGGCCATACCCTGTGGCTTGTAGGATCTTAATTCCCTGACCAGGGATCAAACCCATGCCTTCTGCATTTGAAGTGTGGAGTCTTAACCACTGCACCACTAGGGAAGTCCCAAGAAGTTGTTTTGGAGTAGACTATCAAGAACTCAGTTTAAACTATGATTTTTATATGTATATATGGCAAAAAGTACCTGAGAATATTATCTCTTAGTGGTTCACAAAGATTTCAAATTGAGGGGAAAAAAGATAAGTGGGAGAAGTAAAACACTTTCAGTAATGCAAATAACCAAGGGAGAATAGCTGAAACACATGGTATTTCTTCAGTTCAGTTCAGTCATGTCCAACTCTTTGTAACCCCATGGATTGCAGCATGCCAGGTTTCCCTGTCCATCACCAACTCCCAGAGCTTGCTCAAACTCATGCGCATTGAGTTGGTGATGCCATCCAACCATCTCATCCTCTGTCATCCCCTTCTCCTCCTGCCTTCAATCTTTCCCAGCATCAGGGTCTTTTCCAAAGATTCAGTTCTTCACATCAGGTGGCCAAAATATTGGAGCTTCAGTTTCAGCATCAGTCCTTCCAATGAATATTCGGGACTGATTTCCTTTAGGATTGACTGGTTTGATCTCCTTTCAGTCCAAGTGCCCCTCAAGAGTCTTCTCCAACACCACAGTTCAAAAGCATCAATTCTTCATTACTCAGCTTTCTTTATGGTCCAACTCTCACATCCATACAAGACTACTGGAAAAACCATAGCTTTCAGTAGATGGAACTTTGTCAGTAAAAGTAATGTCTCTGCTTTTCAATATGCTGTCTAGGTTGGTCATAGCTTTTCTTCCAAGGAGCATGTATCTTTTAATTTCATGGCTGTAGTCACCATCTACAGTGATTTTGGAGCCCAAGAAAATAAAGTATGTCACTGTTTCCATTGTTTCCCCATCTTTTTGCCATGAAGTGATGGGACCGGATGCCATCATCTTAGCTTTTTAATGTTGAGTTTTAAGCCACCTATTTTACTCTCCTTTTTCACTTTCATCAAAAGTCTCTTTAGTTCCTCTTTGCTTTCTGCTGTAAGGGTGGTGTCATCTGCATATCTGAGGTTATTGATATTTCTCTAGGCAATCTTGATGCCAGCTTGTGATTCATCCAGCCTGGCATTTTGCACAATGTACTTTGCATAGAATTTAAATAAGCAAGGTGACAATATATATATACAGTATACAATATGTATATACAATATACAGCCCTGACATACTCCTTTCCCATTTTTGAACCACTCCATTGTTTCATGTCCGGTTCTAACTGTTGCTTCTTGACCTGCATACAGATTTCTCAGGAGGCAGGTAAGGTGGCCTGGTATTCCCATCTCTTGAGGAATTTTCCACAATTTGTTATGATCCACACAGTCAAAGGCTTTGGCATAATCAATAAAACAGAAGTAGATACTTTTCTGGAATTCTCTTGCTTTTTCTATGGCCCAATGGATGCTCGCATTTTGATCTCTGGTTCCTCTGCCTTTTCTAAATCCAGATTGAACATCTGGAAGTTCTTGGTTCACATACTATGGAAACCTAACTTGGAGAATATAGTTTATTTACTCTAAAAATTGTTTCATAATACTTTTGATGTCATCCTGTGATCTATAACTGAATCCCTATCTTGCATACCCTTGAATGTTTCTTTATTAGCCCACTCTTAAGCTCTTTGCTTAGAGTTAACATTGGCCAATAAAGTGTCTCCAACCTTCCCCTTGGCTTAGTACTTGAAGTCATCTGCTCCTCTGTACCTCAAAAATATAATTTATTCACCTCATCTGAAATACACAAATTCAAAAATTTCATTTAAATCTTATCCCTCTTATCTAAAATAGAAATAATAATAAAATTAACAGTTCTCTTAAGTAGCTTAGAAATGAATTCTATGGAATAAAATATGATCCTACTTAGACCATAACTTATTTTATTGTCAGAAACTGGTCACTCTTCTTTGAACTACCCACTATGAATTATTATAGTTATTGAGCTTCCCTAGTGGCCCAGTGGTAAAGAATCTGAATGCAATGCAGGAGACACAGGAGACATAGGGTTCAATCCCTGGGTTGGGAAGATCCCCTGGAGGAGGAAATGGCAACCTACTTACAGTATTCTTGACAGAAAAATCTCATAGGCAGAGGAGCCTCATGGGCTACAGTCTGTGGGGTCACAAAGAGTTGAACATGACTGAGCACTCACTCACAAGAATTATTATTTGATTTGTAACAGAATGGTATTTAGTAAGAGATTTGCAGTTAAAAGGGGATTCCTTAATGACTCAGACTGTAAAGAATCTGTCTGCAATGCAGGAGACCTGAGTCTGATCCTTAGGCTGGGAAGATCCCCTGGAGAAAGGAATAGCTACCCACTCCAGTATTCTTGCTAGGAGAATTCCATGGACAGACAAACTTGCAGGCTGCAGTCCACGGGATTGCAAAGAGTCAGACATGACTGAGCAACAAATAATTTGAAGTTAGAGACATGGTTCAAAATGTGGTACATATACACCATGGAATATTACTCAGCCATTAAAAAGAATTCATTTGAATCAGTCCTAATGAGATGGATGAAACTGGAGCCCATTATACAGAGTGAAGTAAGCCAGAAAGATAAAGAACATTACAGCATACTAACACATATATATGGAATTTAGAAAGATGGTAACGATAACCCTATATGCAAAACAGAAAAAGAGACACAGAAGTACAGAACTGACTTTTGAACTCTGTGGGAGAAGGTGAGGGTGGGATGTTTCAAAAGAACAGCATGTATACTATCTATGGTGAAACAGATCACCAGCCCAGGTGGGATGCATGAGACAAGTGCTCGGGCCTGGTGCACTGGGAAGACCCAGAGGAATCGGGTGGAGAGGGAGGTGGGAGGGGGGATCGGGATGGGGAATACGTGTAACTCTATGGCTGATTCATATCAATGTATGACAAAACCCACTGAAATGTTGTGAAGTAATTAGCCTCCAACTAATAAAAAAATTTAAAAAAAAAATACAAAAAAAAATATAAGGACAGAGTTTAAAAATAAAAGAATGAAGTAAAAAAAAAAACATTGGTCAATCACTTTTGAATAATATTTCATAAACATCAGTCAAGATGGAACTTCAAAACTGTAAAGTTCTTTCAACATACTTGATAACAAGTGTTCAGGGTAGAAGACCCTTACTCACCCAAGTCAAAGAAAAACAGTAATGTAGCAGTTCACATAAAGCGGCATCACGGAAGACATGTGGTCTAAGTCACAATGACTTAGACACTGGAGATGAAGTCTTGGACAGTATGTGTAAACCCAGAGAGTCAGACTGTGAACATGAAAAAACAAGACAGAGAAATCTCCAGCTCCATCAAAATGTTGATAAGCCACAGTGGGGTAAGGTTACCCCATAACCAATCAAGAAGAGGGAAGAAAAACTGGGCGAGTATTGTGTGGTCTCATGGCAAAGGAGAAGAGGGCTCTGGATTGCAAATGACACAACATCTAAAGAAGCATCCAGGGATATTTCTTAAAAGTTTTTGATGTTTGAATCAACTGAAGTCCTCTCATACTTCTAACAAACAAGATACACACATTACTGTGTGTAAAACAGATAACCAACAAGGACCTACTGTAGAGCACAGGGAACTCTACTCAATATTCTGTAAAACCTATATGGGAAAATAATATGAAAAGTAATGAGTGTATACATGTGACAATCACTTTGCTCTATACCTGAAACTAACATAACGTTGTAACTCAATTATCCTTTAGTAAAAGTAAAGAGAGCTACTTAACAGGATCAATATAAGCTAAATTAAATATATAATCCTACATCTAGAAATTTATTCTAGATGTGTAAATAATAGGATACTATTGCATTATGGCCTAATAGATACATAACATACACTAGAGTATTATACAATAATTAAAAAGAATGTGACATCTTGTGTTTTGTAATCAGTACACTATAATAACTTCAAATGAAGTGCAACCTTTAAAATAGTATAAAAATTTTAATTAAAAATAAATAGAAACTTACCTGATGGTCTAGTAGTTAAGACTCTGTGCTTCCACTGCAGGAGGCATGAGTTCAATCCCTGGTTGGGGAACTAGGATCTCACATGTTGCACGGAGCGGCCAAAAATAAATAAAAAATATTTAAACAAATAAAGACTGCCCATAAAAGGAAAGTCAGAAATAAGTTAAAATCAACATCATAATATACAGTTATCAATAGCAGTATTTGCAGCTATTGGTTATAGTAATGTATATACTTAATTGTTGCAATAACTAATTTATTAGCAAAATACCACAGGCCATCATACCATGTTAAAAAGTTGGTTTTGGAAGTCCCCAATGGTTCAATAGAGAAAGCAAGCCATGATATAATACAGTGTGGAGAGAAAAGTAAGGGCCAGTGAGACATGAATTTTGGGCTATACTAAAATTTTTGGAAACTATTAATTTACTTTAACCAAGGAAGGGCTAAGATCATATTTACTCTTTTAAAAATAACTGGAAGTAAAAATACAAAATAATGTGTTGGAGATTGGCAAAAAGTCATGCCTTGTGGCTCAGTCAGTAAAGAGTCCACCTGCGGTGCAGGAGACCCGGGTTAGATTCCTGGATCAGGAAGATCCCCTGGAGAAGGAAATGGCAACCCACTCCAGTATTATTGCCTGGAGAATCTCATGGACAGAGAGCTTGGCAGGCTGCAGTCCACAGGATTGTAGCAGTTGGACACGACTTAGTGACTAAACCACCACCACCAAAAATTCATGCAAAGAGATTAGTTAGGAGACTATCACAGTATTTTAGGCACTTGAAAATGGTGGCCTGGATGAGATAAAAGGATTAGGATTAGGAAGAAGTAAAATGTGTTCAAGATGAGGCAGGAATTGATAATTTTTAGATGGAGGGAGTGGTAAGAGAGGAGAAGTGAAGATGATGCTGAAGTTTTGGCTTTAACTAACTAGACAACTGACATAATCATTTCCTGACATTAGAACAAAGAAAGGCAGAAAAAGTTGAGTGGGAAATATCACTTTGGACTAGTTCATTCTGAGGTATCCAAAGGTATCTAAGGTATTTAAGTGACCATGTTACATAGACACTTGATGCATTGGTTTCAGTTTCCAAAATCAGGTCAAGACTGAAGACTTGGATTTGGGAGTCATTATCTACCCAATATTCACTCTCTCCTCCACTGCTGGCAAGACTCTAATTCCATGCAGAGATAATAAGCCCAATTTAAAATGCACACTTTCTCAGACTTATTAACACATATAGGGTTGTTCAGATAACTCAGATTGCTCCCAAGGAGCACTTCTAGGAACTTCAGGGAAGGTCTTTGTTTTTATGACACAAGCATAATATTTTCACCACTTATCCTTCCCTTTCTTTCTACCTGAGGAACCAAGGTCTATCTGGAGATACAGCAGCTATATTACAGCTACATTCCTAGTATAAATGTAATTGTCTGATAAGTGGATGCTTCAGTCGTGTCCAACTTTTTGTGACCCCATGGATTGTAGCCCGCCAGGCTCCTCGGTCCATGGGATTCTCTAGGCAAGAATAGTGGAGTGGGTTGCCATTTCCTTTTCTGATTATCTGATGGGAATGGATAAAATGTGAGAGAAACCAAAAGATAATGTAAAGCAAGAAGTACACATGTTTAAAGACAAATCCTAAGCAATTGCAAAATTGAATTTTGATTAGAGGAGAAAGGGCTAGAGCAATAAAATGAGACTGACTAGCCAAAGATGCTGAGGAGAAAATGACAGTGTGAAAGGAAAGAAAATGAAAAAAGAAGATGTTTTAACAAGGAAGGAGTGGTTGATAATTTAAATGCTGTTGAGAAATTAATACAAATGATATTTTCCATCTAGGAAATCTAAGATAAGTAAAATTAATAAATGTACAGGAGAGTTCAATAAGTGGATCTGACACAGGATGACAATCAAAATCTGTCTCAGTTGAACACTCAATGAGTCCTGCAATGTGAATGCCTTTTGGATATTACTTTTTCTCCTTTGATTTGACAGTTATATTTTTTTCTTTGTTTTATCACCTTCCTGGAGAATTCTTCCACAGCCGTTGCCAGATAAAGATATCCCCACCATTTCATTTGTACCTTCTCAATGTCACTTGCAACTTATTTACAGCAAAATGAGTTTTTAATATTTGGGACATTTAATTGACTGTTTTATATTTTTGCTGAGATGCCAAGGCTTTAAAAGTCATTATTCTGCAGAAAATCCTAGGTCACTCTATAAGAAAAATTCAGTTCTCATCTGACTGAGAAAAATTTCCCAGCAATATTAAAATAAAGCAGATCCCCAACCAGCATTTCATAATTTTCCTTTGTGTGAGAGAAACTGTGACTGCCTGAACAGAACTTTACCTAGCACAAGCACCAGCTCAGAATATGACCACAATTATTGACTTATTACCCCTGAGAGATAGCTCAAGAGATAAATCGTTGGATCACTTTTATGATTAGGGAGAAGGCATTTTATAAAGATGAATGCCACAGGACATTTATTTTTACTCCAGGGCATGCCCACTGTATGGGAGCCAATAAAATATTCATTTTCTGCTCTCCTCCCTTTTGGGGGAAGGGTAATGGGCTGTCATAAAGAGCCATAAAGCATCATTATGCTAAGGAGCTTTGAGATAAATGGAGCCAACTCACCTCCTACTCAAGTCAGGAGCAAGTGTCTTTGTGGCATGTTTGTATTCCACGTGTTTGATGACCAGACAAGTCCCCAGTAAGTGATGAGCTAGGACCCGGTCAGCCAGGGGAGTACACCGTGCCAATGAAGAGCCAAAGTCCTGTCTGCCAGGTATCCTCCAATGAGTTAAGGAAAGATGACCCATGAGAGATTCTGGTTGTTCTGGCTTCTCTGCATTTTCCTTCAAAGTGAAATTTTGGAAGCTTAGAGAGGTGGAATCTACCAAGTAGTGTTTTAGAAGTTGTCGGAGTTAAGTGGCTTGCCTTTGGGGAAAACAAAATCAAATTGGTGTCTGCTAACATAATGTATTGATTTTCTTTCACTCTGTAACAAATTACCACCAACTTTGTATCTTAAAACAATACCCATTTCAAGTCTCACAGTTCTTGTAGGTCCAAAATTCAGGCATAGCACAACTGGGTTCTCTGCTCAGGGTCTCATAGGACTTAAATCAAGATGTCCACCAGGTGTGGTCTCATCTGGAGCTTTCTGTCCTTTCCCAAGATCTTTCAGTTCCTAGTGGTTGTAGAATGGGGGCTTGCTTTTTTAAACTGCCTGTGAACCAGGGTAACTTTCAACAACCACAGGCCACTCCCAGGTCCTGCTTAACTGATGCCCTCTGCAGATGGTTCACAACATGGCTGTTTGCTTTTTTCCAGGCCAGTAAAATCAGACATAAGCCTTCTGGGAAGGCATGGACACTTTTACAGGGTGTACTTGGTTAGGTCAAGTTCACCCAAGAAATCATCACGATTGCTTTGTTTTTGTTGTTGTTTTAGTCGCTAATTCATGTCCGACTCTATGACTCCATGGACTGTAGCTCACCAGGCTCCCATGGGATTATCCAGAAGAGAATATTAGAGTGGGTTGCCATTTCCTTCCCCAGGGGATCTTCCCAGTCCAAGAATCAAACCCAGATTCTTTAGCACCCATGCCACCCAAGAAGCCCCAAGTAATGTACAAGAAAGTAAAAGTGTCAGTCACTCATTCATGTCCAACTCTCTGTGAACCCACAGACTTTAGTCTAAGGCATACACAGAGTTGAAAATGTTTGATTGCACCAAAGTTATGCAGACATGTGCACACCCACACATAGACACACACATGCACATACATATAATCAGATTATTTCTGTTCCTTCCACACGTCCACTCTCAGGAGCAGCTTTGCTTCTAACATATTTAGAAATAATGAACTTCTGCAGTTATTTCCTGACACAGCTTCTGGGTAGTGTCTGCTATGGTTGTTGAAGATTCAGCTCCAGATTTCAAACACGAGATGCAGACCAGCCAGCAGGCAGCTTTCTCTCTTTGGTATCCTGAGCTTCTTTCAGTATAACAGCTTCTGCATGAGGCTGAGTCCAGGAGAGGTCTGAGGCTTTAGCTCATTAGCACTGAGTTCCCAGAAGTGGTGGAATTGTGGTCTCAACCACCTGTCATGAGACGGTGACATTTCTTCAGGAGAGCTGGTTGGATCTGGAAGGTTGCTGCTATCAGGCTGCCATGGGAGTAGGGGGAAATCTAAACTGACATTGAATAATTGAAGCACTTAGTTACCTGAGTGATGCTAACCTGGCATTCCCTCTCTCCAGCATGCAGCTTACTTGTCATTTTCCTTATTTTCTTACACATTCTGAACTTGTTCTTCATCCTGCTTCCCCCACCCTCGACCACTGACAACATAGGCCCCCTCTTTCCCTAGCCCATTTCTGCTATTCTTGAGTTTTTAATCAACCCATCATCCATTTGATTGCAATCCTGATGACCGACATCCCTGCTCCACTGGTATCTTGCAAGATATTTCGTTTTATGTAGCTTTTCATTTGTGCTTCAGCTTTGAAATTATGGCTTTGTGACACTTAGTTAAGTCATTTAACCTCTCAGATTCTCTATTCTTTAGTCTGTAAAACCTGGATAAAACAATCCTCTAATTACTTCACAGTGTTCTTGAGAGGGAGAAATAATATATGCAAGCATTTTTTGTGAACTATAAAACACTATTCTGATGTTATTATTAGAACAAAGACAGTAGCCTGCTGGTATTGTGAGTTGAAGACCCAGGTGCAAGTACTGTCACAATCATTCCCTATGTCTTGGGCAAATCATCTCACATGGACTTTCATCATTCTAGCTTCTGTATCACTTGCTTTTACCATTTCCATGGTCTACAGGTTTCATTCCCACCAGCAAATTGAGCTCTTGAACTGGATGAACTGAGGGATAAGTCTGTAACTCCTTGGTGCCTGCCACTGTCTAGCGAACCAACTAGCTTCCTTCTGCTTTGATAGCTAACTCCTCTGCAGAGAACCCATGAAGGTGGGTGATGTGATCTGACTCTGCCCCTCCACCTCAAATTTATACATTCACACATTGGAACCTTACTCCCAACGTAATGTTATTGGGAGGTGAAGGTGGTAGGGAGTTGGGAGTTGATTTGATCATGAGGGTGGAACCCTCCTGAAAGGGGTTAGTGCCCTCATAAAAGAGGACTGAGAGAGACCCTTGTGCCTTCTGCCCTGTGAGAACACAAGGAGAAGTCTGTGGCTTGAAAGAGGGGACATTTCTGGCACTTTGATCTTAAACTTTCAGGCTCCAGAATTGAAAAAAAAATGTTTCTGTTTGTTTATAAGCTCCCCAGTTTGTGATACTTTGTTATAGCTGCTCAAGTGAACTAAGACAGAGGGAAATACCCAGATGATATCATCCTCCTCATAACAGACAAGCTCAGGAGCCACTTCACAAAGATGGACCTTAGTCTTTGAAAGGGCTTGGCAGAAGGCATTTCTGAGGTAGCCACTACTAAATCAACCCTGCCACACTTTCCAGAATAGGAGAAGGACCTGACCAGATTGTCCATTCATAAACAATAAACTCATAGGAACAAAGAGATTGTGGCCACTTAGCTCAGGGCTGCAGGATCAAACAACAATCATCAAACTTCTTTGCTAATTAGGGAGCTTGCTGAATTCCCTAGTATCAGGAAAACTGGGATTCTTTCTTGGTCATGGTGCCATTTCTATTTTACATTCAAATTCTTCAGTGTTTAAAAATGTTTTCTTGTTAGTCATTTGTGTATTTATCTTCCTTATGATGCTGAAAGCTTGGAGAGCTTCACCAATACAACTTTCAAGGCCAAGTTGTCTTTGGAAACTGAATGGCTTAGACTCTCCAAAACTAGCCAAGGGAGGAACAAGGAAAGCAAGGGTGAGAGTATTCAGACAGTAAATGGAAATATAGCATGAAGGTCTACTTAGGCTTAACATTTTTCAAATAGTAAGATTCTTTGACAATTGATTCTCTAATGGAAGTTACAAGGACTGGCCCTTTGTAAACATTTTCACTGGATGTCTTTGGTGGCTGGAAATGGTTGGATTAGGACACAGGAGGGACACGTAGAAAGCACATCTGCTCCTGTTAGTTCATCAACACAGAGACAGACAAGCTCTAAAATGAGCCAGTGTCCATCCCCACTGCTCAAGGAAGGAGACGACAGGCAGGAATGTTTCTGAGGAGGTGGAAGCTTCTGGCAATAACACATTCAGTTGGATGTGGAGCAGAACAAGGGCACTGGCTGGGGAAGGGCATGATTTTTCAAATGCTTTTGACCATGATGGACTGAAAGAAATATATTTTGCCTTTTGTTTTGTATTATGGCCCAGTAAAACCACACACACACAGATACAAACAGACACACATGACTGAAACAAAAAATTATAAAGCAATACTTAGCCTTAAAGTATGTGATTCAGACTTGCATTTTCTATTCCATTCTATTTCATTTTGTATAAAATATGATGGTGACAGGCTACATTGGGTGTGACCCTGTGAAAAACACGTCAGAGGAAATATTCTGAGAGTTATGGTGGATCTGTCTTACCTTCTTTCTTCCTTAGAAATGAAATTTTGCCTTTTTGGAAGGATTGGGTTTAGGATGGGGGAGCTGTGATAGTAAATGGTTTTGGTGCACAACTTCCCTGTGTGCATGTGATTTCAAAAACACCAAAAAATCCAAACCTTTTCCTCATCACTTCTCTGACACCTGAAATTTATCATCACTTTCATCTTCTGCTTCAGTAGAGGTATATCAAGTATTTGTTGTGTGCCAGGCACCTTTTTTATGAAGGTACTTTGGGTGGCCATTCTCTTTTCTGCTTTTTGATGATTTCCCTTGTCTAAAAAAAAAAAAAAAAAGCCCATTGTCTAAAATAGGAAGATGTTGTAGAATTATTTTCAGTGACTTGGAGAAAATATACATTGGTTTCTACTTGTTCAAAATGTTTTTAACTGCTATAAATAGACATTTGATTTGTGGCTTTAATGTTCAAGATTTAGTTTAATATTCCCGGAAGGAAGAGGTTGGTATACATGAAGAAACATTTAATAATATTTGTGTCCAAGCCAGCTTTCAAAATACATAACCCATCACCTAGACCTGTCTATCCATGAATCTCTAGCATCTTATTCCCATGTAGGAAGACAAAAATACTTCATTGGCCTTTTACTGATAGAAAGAAAAAGGCATCAGTAATCACCGGACACTTGCTAACTAATAGACGCTTGTCCTTTCTCTATTTCTAATAGCGTGTCAAGCTGTCAGCCAGGACAGAACCATATAAAATGATCTGAAATCTTTTGTCTGTTGATTTGTTTCCATTGGCATATTCAGAAAATCAGTCTGAGTGGCTTGTCTTACCTGTTGTAATAGCCTGATATTTTTCAAGGTCCCGTGTAATATCTGTATGCTCATCAAAATACTGTTCTTTCTCTCCTTTATTATCAGGCTAGCATTTTGACTGGTTCTTTTCTCCTCCAGGTCTATCTTTCTGCAATTTAGCCTACTGACTATTCATATCAAAAATTAGTCTTCATAGCTTATTATTCATATCCCCAAATTTTCTAACTCCGTTCATTGCTACATGTAATCCTTTTTCTTGGAATGTCTTTCCTAACTTGGAGTCTTGAAGTTTACTAATCCTTTAGGGATCAGCTGAAATATTATTATTCACTCAGTGACTTATTCATTCAGCAATATGTACTTATTACACACATACTAGATCCCAAGATTTCTATTAGAAACAGGGATAGATACATCTATAATAATAATAACAGATTATTAATATTATTACTATTATTGTTGTTGTTATATATTTCAAACTCTCATGATGCTTACAGTCTAATTGAGAAGGAAAGTGATTGAACAGAAAATTGCTTTATAATGTGACTATTAGCATGTTCTGGGAAGTACAGAGTGTTCTGAGTTTTCATAAGAGAAACATTCAAAATCAGCCTATTGGAAATAGAGAAAGCTATTAGAATAAGTAAACTTTAGTTTAAAACTAAAATAAATGAAAGAAAAGAGGGAGCAAAAAAGGGGAAAGTATGTATGAGAAATCTATAGCTGAGAGAGTATAGTGCTTTTAAGGAGCTAAAGACACTTTATAATGACAAATGAAAAAGAAAAGAAAACTGAGGCTTGGCAACTAAGCAAAAACAAGATATGCATCCACCCTCAAAGAAATAAGGAGCCCTTGAAATATTTTAGGGGCTTTTCTGATAGCTCAGTTGGTAAAGAATCCACCTGCAATGTGGGAGATCTGGGTTCGATCCCTGGTTTGTGAAGATCCCCTGGAGAAGGGAAAGGCTAGCCACTCCAGTATTCTGGCCTGGAGAATTCCATGGACTTCATAGTCCACAGGGTTGCAAAGTGTTGGACACAACTGAATAGCTTTTACTCACTCACTGAAATATTTCAAGCAGAATAGAATAAGAAATTCTTATTCTAGTTTGTAAGAATATAAAATATTATATTTTAATATTGTGTGTGAAAAGAACAGTGTTGGCTGCCTAAGGAAATCTGCTTAAAGAAGTGCAAACTTGAAATAAGAGGTTCTTGCAGAAGTCCAGGTGCAAAACAAAAATGGCCTGACCTGAAGAAGTAGGGAGAGAGTGAACTGAGAAGGTCGGGACCTTAGAGGTGGAGTGAAGGCTTTGCTGATGGGTGGGATGTATAGGAGGGAGTGAAGGCAGAGGGGAGTCTCGTGCCCAGTCTCGTGACCTGGACGATGGAAGAACCAGAGGTACCAAAGAGAACACACAGGTGGAGGAATGATTTAGGGTAATAGATGGATTTAGATTTGGGAAAGTTAATATTACAATCCTTGTGGGAAACTCAAGAGAAATAGGATACCAAGACCTGAATATCAAAAGATACTTAAGGGTTTTAGTTGTGAACTTGTGAATGAGCATCACTAGATGATGATCATTCAAACCTTGGGAATGGACAGCATTTACAGGGGCAGAGAGTAAGAAGATTTAGAACAAACTCTGAGGAACACAAAATCTAATAGCTCAGAAGAGTAGAATCCCTGAACAATGATAAAGAACCACCAGAAGGGTATGGGAAAATCAGGTGTGTAGTCACAGTAGGAAAGAGAGTGCTTTAAAAAATAGAGGGTCTCAATATTCCCAAGTAATCCAATCAGATAAGAACAGAGATGTGGTGTTCCTAGAAGTACCAGTTTGCCCAGGAAAGTCCTGATTTTTGCTGTAAAAACATCATTTTGAGTGGCCCACCTTTCATTACCAAAATCATCCCATTTGGGGTGATAAATAGTAGATGTATCATTGGTAAAGATATTTTAGAAGAACTGAGGAATGCAGAAACTAGCAAAAAGTGGATTGAGAACTGAGTTGTATAAATTGCATTTGAAACAAAACACAGAATACATGACTCTTTGGCTTGACTGTGACTGAAAAGAGAAGGGAGATTTATGTAATAGCTGTGGAAGTCTAAGAGAAGAGGGAAGTGGGTTATAATAACCATATTTAAATATTGAGATGGGAAAACAGTGGAAACAGTGGCTGACTTTATTTTTGGGGGCTCTAGAATCACTACAGATTGTGATTGCAGCCATAAAATTAAAAGACAGTTACTCCTTGGAAGGAAAGTTATGACCAACCTAAACAAAATATTAAAAAGCAGAGACATTACTTAGTCAACAAAGGTCTGTCTAGTCAAGGCTGTGGTTTTTCCAGTAGCCATGTATGGATATGAGAGTTGGACTATAAAGAAAGCTGAGTGCTAAAGAATTGATGCTAGAGAAGACTCTTGAGAGTCCCTTGGACTGCAAAGAGATCCAACCAGTCCATCCTAAAGTAGATCAGTCCTGGGTGTTCATTGGAAGGACTGATGTTGAAACTGAAACTCCAATGCTTTGGCCATCTGATGTGAAGAGTTAACTCATTTGAAAAGACCCTGATGCTGGGAAAGGTTGAGGGCAGGAGGAGAAGGGGACAACAGAGGATGAGATGGTCGGATGGCATCACCGACTCAATGGACGTGGGTTTGGGTGGACTCCGGGAGTTGGTGATGGACAGGGAGGCCTGGCGTGCTGCGGTTCATGGAGTCGCAAAGAGTCAGACACAACTGAGTGACTGAACTGAACTGAAGTGAACTGAAATATTGACAGAAAAGAACTTATATGCAAAGGAAAGATAATGACCAGAAAAAAAATTTTTTTTCAGAACATAGAAGAAAGTAAAGTTGGAAATACCAAAAGATGTGAGTCAGGAAATAAAATAGTAACTTTTCTATTTCATCCAAAGGAAAGGAAAAAAAGATGAAGAACTGAATATAGGTCAGTGTGTGGATACATTGGAATTTTCTATCACATGACTATTTTTTGTCCTATGCAGGGTTATAGGCTAGATTATTTGCTTGGATTCCTTTGTTCTCATGTTCAAACTACATTTTTTTGAGTGTTGTTAATCAAAGTTTAGAAGGTAGCTAGTATCGGCTGAATTCTGTGAGGATAAAACTGAAGATTAGCTATATTAGGGTATATTTTCAGGGTGGGAAAGGTGGGTGCCTGCAGGAGGACTGAAAGAAGCTCCTCTGTGATGACAAAATCTGAGCTCTGAATCCTGTGTGAACCTGCTATTTTTTTCCATTCCCACACATATTAAACACAAATTTTTCCAATTCCCCAGCCCTTGTTTTGAAAGTGGTAGAAGGTGGTGAGACAGTATACTTCTACTAGATGCCTCCCATTTTTTCCTTTGGGAATCCATCTACACTTTATAAGAGAGGAGAGAACCGACCTGTTATCACAGCTCTTCTGTGTTCCAAAGAAATCATGCTGATGGTCTTACAAGTTTGATGGTAGTAGGGACATTCCAACTGACACCTAGCGTTAAACACTGGACAATATGAATTGGGTTTTTTGTACCAGGAATGGGAAGAATTGTGAATTTAGAGATAAAATGTGCATGTGTGTTCTCAGTCACTCAGCTGTTTCCGACTCTGCGATCCAATGGACTATGGCCCCCTAGGTTCCTCTGTCCATGGGATTTTCCAGGCAAGAATACTAGAGTGGGTTGCCACGTTTTCCTCCAGGGAGGAGAGCCTGGCTTGCTATAGTCCATGGGGTCGCAAGAGTTGGACACGACAGCACAAGCACAGCCACAAAGTACATTTCCAGCCTTGGTTTGAGGATATGTGTCTGGAGGTACATTCGCTTGAAATCTCTGCTTTTGCAATTTAGAAGAGACCACCGACATGTTTTGGCAATAGGGGCACGGTCCAAAAATCTGCACCTGTCCCAACCCTTTGCTGCAAAGTCCCATGAGAATGGCAGTGCAGACATTTCTCCTCAATCCCAACCCAAATGAATTACCAACTAATGTGGACATCAGACCTCATAGCAATGAGTTAGAAGAGCTATTCTGTGAAGTTTAATTCAGATGTAATTCTCTTCCCTGATGTTGTAATTGCAAATGAAAATGAAAGACTCCAAAGACAGACACAGTCCACATGGTGGTCATTCCTTTCCCATTTCAGGTTTCACTTTCCCCGGTCATGTGCTCAGGAATGGGACTTGCTCCATAACTACAGGTTGTGAATGGCAAGTAGTATAGTCTAGTCATGGTGGTTCCATGCCCTTTGCCAATAATCATTAGAGGAATAAGAAGACAAAAGTTCTGTTCAACAAGATGCAGGCGAAAAATCTCAAAGTCTTAGGAAAAGATGTAAGAAGAGATTCCAATGTTTTCCCACTCCCAGTGAGGTTGTATGTGGACAGTTGTCTACGAGTGGGATACCGCTGAAGGCATGGCTGCCATTTTACTACCGTGAAGGAAGAGACGGTATGATAATCACCAATGTGGGGCAGACAGCAGAGCGGACAGAAGGGAAGGAGCTAGGTCTTTGATGCTGTTGTCACGTTGCTGAGCAAACAGATTCTGTAACCAACAGACTAGGCTCATTGGTATTCACGGCTCCAAACTACCTTCTACTACTCTATCCCATGGACAGAGGAGCTTGGCGGGCTACAGTCTGTAGGGTGGCAAGGAGTCGGACACAACTGAAGAGACAGCACGCATATATGTACACCCTTAATTAATTTTACATGAGATGATTTTAACCTTTTGTTTTCAGCAAGACAGGGGTAACTGGCAGTCCTTTCATTACCTTCTGATGGAATGAATATCCATGGGTCCACTCCAGAGGTAGAAGATAGCATAAAAAGCACAAAAAATAGCAGAAGTACTATTGTCCTAGAATCGGAAGTCCATCAACCCTGTCAACCTCCTGATCCTCTGAGCCAGGAACAGAGCCTCAGCCACTCTGCGGCCTCTGCTGGCCTCCCTGGACACTGTCACCCATTCCCGAGGTCTCAGTAACCTCACTGGCATTTCCTGTTTGGTTTTCCACACAATCCCAACCTCTGCTGTGTGGTCTCATCCCACTGTTATTCACACAACAGTATAGTATGTTCTCAATTTTGAACTTGACTCGTAACTTTGGTGTGCTCCCCTGGTGACTCAGTAGTAAAGAATCTGCCTGCCAAAGCAGGAGACTCAGATTCAATCATGGGTTGGGAAGATACCCTGGAGAAAGGAACGGCAAGTCACTCCAGTTTTCTTTTTTTTTTTTGTCTTTTTTTTTTCATTTATTTTTATTAGTTGGAAGCTAATATTGTAGTGGTTTTTACCATACATTGACATGAATCAGCCGTGGATTTACGTGTGTTCCCATCCTGATCCCCCTTCCCGCCTCCCTCCCCATCCCATGGACAGAGGAGCCTGGTGGCCTATTCTCCATGGCATCACAAAAGAGTTGAACATGATTTAGCATCTAAACAACAACAATTTTTCATTTTTATATTATATATTTTAATAATTATTTTAAAATTGTATATTTTATGCTATATATAACATAATTTTACATGAGATATATGTATACCTTATATTTAAAAGTTCTCCTGATGTCAAAAATTACCATCCTTGATTTTTCTAATGATTTCACCATCTAATGACTTTATTATCTCTTTGTATTTCTACTATGAACTAACTTTCATATATTTCCAAAATTTTTGTTTTAACCTTTTACTTTTTTCTTTTTTCCTTAATTAAAACCTGACTCCCCATCTCAATGACACTTCTACTCTCAAACTATTAGTAAAGAATGATCATCTTCTCTGTTGTTTTTTTCTAGCATTTGTGTGTATGTGTGTACACATGTGTGTGTGTGTTTGCTTGGGTGTATGTGTGTGTGTTCGCTTGTGTGTATGTGTGTGTGTTCACATGCACATGCCTGCATGAATTAGGTGGCACTTTGAGGAAGAGACTGAAGGGAAAAGAGGCTGTTACACTCTCCACTTCAATGATCAACCTCTTTTTTTTTGGAAGTTCTAACTGAATCAGTATCCGTTTAGCCTTTACATTATTTATGTTCAAGACTCCATGACACTCCTGGATGCATTTTAGGAATTCAACATCAAACTAATAGTTTACATACCATTCTAAGGGTATAACTTATTTAGGTAGACATAGGAACCATCTAAGGATTTTATACTTAAATGCGACTGTGTCACATTTCACTTTTAAATCAGTCATGCTGAAAGCTGCGTTTATTAATAAAATGCACTTGAGGCAGACACATCTGGAATACAGGAGGCCCTTCAGGAGACTGTGTCAGTAATCCAGAAAATATTTGATGAGGGTTTAAATGAAGGGAATAGTATCAGAAATGAAAAGGGTGGACAAATTTAGGAAATGCTTAGACAGTAAAGTCAGTGGGGTTTAGTCACTGATTAGATACAGAGTGAGGAAGGCAGAGTCGGAAACATTTCCCCATAATTCAAGCTTGAGTTATGAGTAGGAACTAATGGCCTCCAAAATAGAAAGCATAATAAAGTTGAAATAGCAATAATAGCCATCATTAATTGAGCAGTTACATACCAAGCATTCTTCAACATGAATTTCATTTTTTCCTTTCATCCTCATAACATCTTAAAGAGGCTAAATTTTATTATTTTCATCTTCAGAAGACAAATGAGAGGTACAGAAATGTTAACTAGCTTACATAGGGTCAGACAGCTGGGGAATGATGGAATGGGAGTTGGTACTGAGACTCTATTGACCTCAGAACCTGTACTCAGTTTTTACAAAGCAAGGTTTTGGGGACTTGAGGAGGTAAGAAGCGATGCAATGATGAGTTCCATTTTATAGATGCTAGTTTTCAGATCCCAGAGTTTTTCTTAAGCAAGAGTTTAGTTATAATAGTTTGAGTCTCTGGATAAACTTAGAGATTTGAGAGAATCATTAACTTAACAGCAGGTCACATTAGATAATATTTGAGTGGATGACAGAATTCAGGGAACTGTGGAGAGTGAGATTTAGAGTGGGCTCAAGACAGAAACTTGAAGAATAGCAACACAGAAGATATCAGAATAAGAGACCCTCTGAATAAGAAGGAAGCGACAGTCAGAAATGTAGAAGCAGAAGCAAGAGTACATGGTGGGAAAGTTCAAGAAGGAAGTGAGAGTCACGCTGTTGGAGGGTTTAGCAAGATAAGCCCTGAGAAACTTCCATGTGCTTCTCAATGTGAAAGTCATCAGTGATCCCATCAAAAATAATTACCCAAAACTTGCAAGAGTGGATAGAGCAGAAGCCAGATGTCAACAAGCTTGGAAATAAATGGGAGGTGTCAAGTGTTAAGTCAAATTTAGATTATTTTTCTAAAAGCTTATATAGGAAGAGGAGAGTGATTAGGTGACAGCTAAAAGATGTAGAATTGAGGAAGTTTATTGTTTATATCATTCATTTAGCAATCTACAGGGAGAGGATGAAGACAAATCTAGGGATGGTTACAGAAGAGCATCCTCCTGCCTGTAGAAGAGCAGCAAGGGATGAAGCCCATGGGAGAAGATGGGCTTTCATATAAACGTGCCTCTGTGACTTCTCCTGTTCTTTTACTTGCTCAGTACAATAGCAGGAAGTAGAGCAAGTAAGCATAAGGGCAATTTCTCTCCATCTTTGGATACTACCTATTGGACCTCGATTATAGCCCTGCCTCAAGAACCTTCATATTAATTATGTCTGCCATCCTCTATACTTCAGCCCATCCCATCCATTAATACTTTCCTTTTGGCCATAAGTCTGTTCTCTATGTCTATATCTCCATTGCTTTCCTGCAAAGAAATTCTTCGGTATCATCTCCCTAGATTCTGTGTATTTGCATAAGCATACAATATTTATCTTTCTATTTCTGACTTCTTTCACTCTGTATAATAGCCTCTGGACTTGGGGAGAGGGGAGGAGAGGGTGAGATGTATGGAGAGAGTAACATAGAAACTTACATTACCATATGTCAAAAAGACAGCCAATGGGAATTTTCTGTATGTCTCAGGAAACTCAAAGAGGGGTTATGTATCAACCTAGAGGAGTGGGATGGGGACGGAGATGGGAGGGAGGTTCAAGAGGCAGGGGAGATATGTATACCTACGGCTGATTCATGTTGAGGTTTGACAGAAAACAAAATTCTGTAAAGCCATTATCCTTCAATTAAAAAATAGATAAATTTAAAAAAAAAAAAGTTTCCTCTTGGTTTCAAAGAAAACCCAAGAAACCACAGTCCCTTTCCTCGATTCTATGTTCCCCTCCAGTTTCCAATCACCCAACCACCCAACTTCTATTTGTCCCTGCCAAGCTTTTAGGAAGACTGGTCGACAGGCAAAGACTTGGTTTATTTTCTGTTCATTTTGATGAAATGGGATTCTTAGCCCTCCCAATCAATAGAAATTGATCAGAGGCCAGACAAGAAATTCAGGCAAGGCTTTATTGGATCCCCTGCTGCAGCAGAGGGGGATGAAAACAAATAACAAGTTCCCATATTGGCTCCCCACAGCGAGGAATGAGCTAGTAGTTCTTTATATGGGGTGAGCATAGGGGTGTGTCCAGGGGTCAGGCCGGAGGGGTGGCCTAAGTGGTTTGCCCAACTTCTTGGTGATGTTTAGGGCAGGGGACATGTCCAGTACCCTGCTTTTGCCCCTGACGCCCTGTTTTTGCTCCTGACTCTTCAGAAATGACAGCTGTGTGTTTGGTCTTTTTGTATCTTGTTATCCACAATATGTACCAACTGCCCAGGCACAGAGTTATTTTTGGTTCCTTATCATTTCTTTGTATTTTCTTGCTCAGAAGAGTCTCAGGTCCCAGGTCCCAGACTGCTTCAATTCCTTCAAGTGTTTACAACTTTAGAAACCATTCCTCCAAGATATTATTCTCTCAAAAGCTACTGCTACTCCTCCAGTTTGTGCATCTTGTGAATTGGAAACTTTACTTCTTTTGCAACAATTGCCTTCCATTTTCTTCTGCTTTTCCTATTTCTGATAATAACTCTTTAACCAATTCCTGGTAGTGGTAAGGTAGACTAAAATTTCCTGAGTCCTTAATATATCCTATAGATTCATCTTAAGAACATTATAATTATTAAACATTGAGTGCACATTATTATTTATGAAACAGGTACTAATGGTATCCTCATTTTGTAATTGAGCAACTGAAATTCAGATTCTTTAACTGATTCAAAGTGACACAGCTACTGAGTAATGTACATGAAATTTGAACCCATGTTCAAATTTGATTCAGGCTTCCCTGGTGGCTCAGTGGTAAAGAATCCACTTGTGATGCAGGAGACCTGGGTTCAACCCCTGGATTTAGAAGATTCCCTCGAGAAGGAAATAGCAACCCACTTCAGTATTTCTTGCCTCGAAAATCCCATGGGCAGAGAGCCTAGTGGGCTATAGTCCATGGGGTTGCAAAAGAGTCAGACATGACTTAGTGGCTAAACAACAACAGTCTGATTCAAATCCTGTATCCCTAATCCCTAGTAAATGACACCTAGAAGCAATCTTTTTCAGCACAGTTTATAGGGCGACTGTATTTTGGTTGTCCAAGATCTTTCAAGTTGAGCCTATTATCACAGCATGATTTTCAAAGTAGCCCCTTGCTAAAAAATGTCCTAGATTGCGTGATAAATTATGTGGTCTTGCTAACTTTATAGTTCCCTCTTCCTGTGTTCACTAAAAAGCTACCATTTCCAGAGTGCCTGTTAACTGGACAAGGCATGTCACACCCTTCATTACTAATCCTTTTCACAGCACATCAAGCTTCGTTTCCTTATACCCATGTGAAAACTAAGGTTCAGGTAGAGGTTAACTGCCTTAATCAAAGCCACATATACACTAAGTGGCTGAAACTGGCAGTATGAAAACCAAGGTATGTCTGGTTCTGAAACTTCTTCCATGTATTTTTTCTCCCTTAGCATTCTAATCCTTCCTTCACCTCCCTCTGGATGTCTCCAGATGATATCTTTTCTCCTACCTTATGTTACGGCCATGTGGTTGTCTATCCATCTGAAATAGGTGGGCTCCCCAACAATGCGGCCTCTGCCTCAATCATTTTTATATCCCCAGGGCCCAGGATATTGTCTGGTCCATGAACAGCCCTAAGGAACTGCACGCTTTGTTTTGTTTTCTGGTCTCCCTATTATTCACATTTATTCCAGATGTTGAATTTAACTCTCATGTTTTCCGGGCTTCTCACATATTCATTCCATGCACTACTCCATCCTCTGATATAGTCAGACACAGTCTGTTGAACACAATTTCCACCTGGTGATTAGAAAGCGCAGTCCAATCAAAATTACATCTGCCCCCACACCCTCAGTTATAATTTGTTAGCACTGTGGGCCACCTCTTGCATTCTGAAAGCGCCGTCACCTTCCTCCTACCCAATCTGCAGAGACAGCGATGCATGCTCCCTTGGCAAAGGAAAAATGTTTCCCTTTTTATGTTCACATGCGGCAAGTGGACGAAAAACAATGCTTTTGATCCTCTACTCACTAACTGATGCTTCGCCTTACAGGGATTTAAGCTACAGCAGTGGTCCTCAATGCAGAATGCACAATAAAATCACCTGGGGAGCCTTTAAAATATACTGGTCCCTGAACCCCACAACAGACCAGTTACATCAGAATCTTTGGATACCTGTGTTTTATTAAACTCTCCCTCAGGCCATTCTAACATTCAGTCACGTTAAGAGATACTAAGCTAAAAGGAATTTTTCCACCCCCATTTAGACTTTTGAAGATAGTCTAAAAGTATTCCTAAATAAGAGAATATCAAAATATGATAAAGAAGCCATCTTATTATTATGGTTTCAAGTTGTGCACATTCTTTTTTGGGCTTACACAGTCTTTGCCTCTATAAAAATGCAGACATATCAATCTTTACACATAATTTTAGAGAAACTCTGACATTGTTAAGGTAATTCTATAGCTGCCATCCACAGATTGCTGTTCTCTTTCATCAATAAATATATAATTTTTAGTGAAGGCACCTATATCATTAACAGATCATGTTATGGATTGAATTGTGTCTTCCTCAAATTCATATGCTGGAATTTTAACCAACAGTTAGAATGGGACTTCAGAATTTAATTTTTGGGTGAGGACAGGGCAGGAATAAATAGCATTTTACCTGGAAAGCCTGTAGACCAAGAGGATTGGAGTAGTCTTCCAAAGAACCATCTTGTCTGTGCTTGTATGTTCGTTTCTTTATTTCTTTTTTTTTTAATTTTTATTGGAGTAGAGTTGATTTACAATGTTGTGTCAGTTTCTACTACAGCAAAGTGAATCAGTTATTAAAAGTATTCTCTATATCTTCCCTGGTAACTCAGCTGGTAAAGAATGTGCCTGTAATGCAGGAGACCCCGGTTCGATACAGGCAACAGGAAGGTCCCCTGGAGAAGGGAATGGTTGCCCACTCCAGTACTTTTGCCTGGAGAATTCCATGGACAGAGGAGCCTGACAGGCTACAGTCCACGGGGTCACAAAGAGCTAGATATGACTGAGCGACTTTCATTCACTACAATATTTGCTATCCCTTGCCCCACCTCAAAAAAAGAAAATAGGGGGATATTTTTAGTATCTGCCTCCTAGGATTGTTATGAGAATTGAATTATATAAATATGTGTATGAGATAATGTGGGATCACAAACTTAGTTCAATGACTGCTTTATTTATATCAGAGTAAGCCCTTGATTGGGCCTCCCTTGTGGCTCAGCTGGTAAAGGATCCACCTGCAATCTGGGAGACCTGGGTTCGATCCCTGGGTTGGGAAGATCCCCTGGAGAAGGCAAAGGCTACCCACTCCAGTATTCTGGCCTGGAGAATTCCATGGACTGGATAGTCCGTGGGGTCGCAAAGAGTAGGACACAACTGAGTGAATTTCACTAAGCACTTGATAAATGTCATCTGATATTACTTAAGTTTCTATTAAATTGTAGTTCATAAATTAAAAAAATAGTAAGTCTGATAGTCTTAAATAAGTAAACACTGAATACCGAGGGGGGCAAAAAAGAACATGACCTTATGTGGAGATAGAGTCTTTACAGAGTAATCAACTTAAACCAAGATCCTCAGTGCATGCGTGTGTGCCCATTAGCTTCAGTCATGTCCGGCTCTCTGTGGACACTATGGACTGTCGATCACCAGGCTCCTCCGTCCATGGGATTTCCTAGGCAAGAATATTGGAGTGGGTTGCCATTTCCTCCTCCAGCGGACCTTCCCAACCCAGGCATTGAACCCTGTCTCCTGCATCTCCTGCATTGGCAGGCAGATTCTTTACTGCTGATCTACCAGGGACCTTACAAAAAGGGAAATTTGGACATACAGACACACATAGGAAGAATTCCAGGCAAGTCAAGGAGATAGGTGTGGGATCAACTCTTCCCTCATAGTCAGTCCCACCGACTCCTCGCCTCTGGAACTGTGAGAAAACAGATTTCTATTGTTTAAACCACCCAGTTTGTGGTGCTTTGTTACAACAGTCCTAGGAAATTAACAGAAAGAACTTCAACTTTCAATCACGTTTTGCTAGACAAATAATTCCTAAGTCAATTATTTCTACTTGGAAGACAGTTTCCCATAAAAACAACATTAGACATGGACATTGGTTCCCAGGTGAGCCATGAAAGTTCATTTAAGCCTGAAATGCACTTTTGGAAATATATTAAGGAGTCATATGAAATGCACTGCAAGAAGAAAGGAAAACTAGTAAGCAAAACTTGCAGAGTAGTTTTCTACCCTCACCTGGGAAGGTTGGGACTTTCTTAGGTGGTGAGAAATGCTAAGTTCTAATGGTACAGAGGGTGGGGGAGAAAGGTCCCAAAGTTGTCTTGCAAGTGTCTGCCAGCACAGTGAGTATGTTGAAATCAGGGTTATATACATATTCAAGATCAGAGAAGAGCAGACCAAGATCCATAAGGAAGAGGAGAAACTTTAGGGGAGCTCTGGAACAAGGACGTGACCTTCAGGGGTCTGATCCTGAAGGCACAGGACTGAAGCAATAGAGTTTCCAATCTCCAGGGGGTCTTCCCGACCCAGGGACAAGCCCCCATCTTCCACATTGCAGGCAGATTCTTTACCACCTGAGTTATCAGGGAAGCCCCAAGGATATGGGATTGAATGTCCATTCCCTTCTCCAGGGGGGTCTTCCCAACTAAGAGATCAGACTTCGGTCTTCCACATTGCAAGAAGATTCTTTACCAGGGAAAGTCACCAGGGAAGCAGAATCGCCAGGGAAGCCCCAACATGATGGAGAGAAAGGCAAAAACTGTACAGTAAAGGAAGAGAAGACTGGATGATCAGGCAAGGGGACAGCCCGGGCCAGGGTCAGAGGTCAGAGTTGTTGGGGGGTCACATACCTTAAGGCCATCTTCCCAATGTGTGGACAGGAGAGCTCCATGAAACGTCAAAGTCATGCATATTCTTGCCTCCTTTGATCATTCACATTTTTCTTCTACCAGGCCATTAACCATCACTAGACCAAATATGTACTGACTCTGTCTTCTGACCTCAAATCTCCTACTGACATCATGCACCTCCACTACTCCTGTGCAGACAGAGCCTTCCTGTGGTTGGGAACGCTTATTCCACTCAGTTCAGGTTAAATTCAACTTAGTTCATGTTTTGAATCAATCCCCAACTAAACCTGACTCCAATTCTTCCAGGGCAGGTGAACTCACACAGAGCATTGGATGCCATCTCCTAAAAGTAATTCACAGTAAGTTAATGACTAACAGCCCATTGGAAGACTTGGAGGTACTTGCATTATCCAATGTGGATACTTACCAAACTGAAAGAATCTCTGCTTCATGAAACTTTAGAGGCTATAATTGAACTGAGAAACCCATCAATTTGGGCAAAGTTTTGGGGAGGCACTAAGAATATGTGACTTAGACAAGCAGGCAGACTAGTCCCTCCCTCTAGTTTTATTGTCAACTATTCTCATCTCTTCATAGTTTCCTTTGTTCTGCTTTCACAAATTCTCAAATAAACCTGAAATTTTCTGCACAATTGTTCCTATAGCAGAGAAATCTGATCATTTAGATGATTTTGTAAATTTAGCTCATTGTATATTAGCTCACTGTCTCTGAACACTAGACTCTGCAACACTTCTCTGACTTACACCTTGCATATGCATACATAAATACTAAGCCAAGGATGAAAGTGACAATGTGAAGAATAACTGAATGTTTCCTCAGGTCCTGTTTGCGAAGAGAGAGAGGTGGGCTTGAAGGTGAGGGCAAAGGCAGCTTCCTGTTTTGACCTTTCAAGATGTGTGAATTGGGGCTGGTTTCCCTAATTCCATGCTGAACCCTTTGCTCTTGAACACATTTAGAGATGCCAATAAATGCCTTGCCGGGTCTTATTAGGACTCAATGTTCTAACATGGTGGTTTCCTTTCTTCCTTCTAACTCCAGCCCATTAGGACAGAAAGGACAAAGGAAGGAAAGACTTTCTCACTCAAAACCCTCATCAAAATGGAACTATGATGTATGATAATACTTGATGCTGTAAATAGGGTTTGCAGACAGATAAGCTTCCTCTGTTTCATTTAATACACATTCTTTTTATCATTTGGACCAGAAAGGTGTTGCAGGACACTCTTAATAAAGGAACCGCCTTCAGCAGAGATTCTAGGAATAATGATTTTGACAAGATAAGGAGAAAAGCTGGTGCTGAAGGCCCCTCTTTGTCAATAGGTTGAAGGATCCTAGCTGGGAGATTTTGATTGTTATATGTCCTGAATGCATGTCTTCATGCAAATTAGTGACCACTCATTTTATTTTCCACTCTCTCATCCAGGTTCTAGACCTCCCTGTTAGGTGCAAGTCCAGCTCCAGTGATGATGACCTTGGCTGAAGGGTCTCCAAGTGACATAAGTGGCTTAAATGTTATTGGCAAGGGAGCCTGAGCTGTTATGATCCAGTAAGTTTATCTATGCCATGAAAGCTGGGCTTGCTGGCTCAATAAAGAGAGACTCACATTTGGGCAGAATTATAAAAATCATCATCACATTTCTCAGAGGGCTTAATCCCAATTATGCATGCCTTCTAGCGCCATGACTTAGTTCACCTCCCAGAGCATGCTCAGCTAGGCATGATAATTACGTCTGTGTTCTAAAAATGGAATATGAGAAAGTCTTAAAAGATCCATATTTCACATTAATACCGAACTACATATCGCGTGGGGATTTTTTTTCTCTTAGTGTAAAAGGACTGGTGGTGAAGGTTAACGATTTAATTAAGTTCATGGCCGACCTCCGCACCCATACCCTCCCCTCTGTAGAGCTCAGACGCTGACATAGCTCACAGCCGACCCTGGAAGGAAGGCATTCACAGAACAGCAGCTTGGATTTTTCAGTCGATGACAGTTTTATTATTGCATCTTGAACAATGTCGTTAGCTCATGGAATTGCAGAGGAGAAGTTCCTCTGGGTTGATAAGGCTCGAGTGCAGTCTATGCTGGGAAAACACAGGATCGCAGGCGATCCGTCAGGGAACCAAACTCCTCTCTTTGCCAAGGACAAAGGGCTCATTGTTTAAATGGCCTCACTCTTAACCTACCAGTCCAGGGTTCAAGGCCATTTTATAGCCAATATTGTATCAAGGACAGCAGAAGTGGCTTACTTTTCTGCCTAGCATCCAGTGATACAGCTCATCCTGCATCTAATGTATGAATGGAGGAAAGTAACCTGAATACAAATCCTCTCTCCACCATTCACCTACCATGTAATCAGCAGCCAGTTCGCTCATTCATTCATTCACCCACCTTTTGCTTATCTTCCTTTCATTATGGAGCACTAAGTACTTGAGATACATCACTGAACAAAATAGACAAAGATCTCTGTGTTCGTGGGGCTTATTCTAGGGGAGTAGGGAGTAATGAAAAACCTAATTACATAATTTGGAAAAGATGGTGGAAGCTGGGGGATTTAAAAAAACCAGGTAGGGAATGGCAGAAAGGGAAAAGGGGGCACACAAGTGGTAATTTTAAACCATGAAGGTAAGTTAGACATGATTGAGAAAGTACCCATTGGCCTGAGACACGGAAAGTGACAGATGAAGCCAGCAGATGTCTGGGAGAGGAGCGGTCTGCATCAGTAACCCAAGGAAACAGCAAAAGTGGCAGAGCTGGGTGAGCCAGCTGGGAGAAGACACAGTCTGAGGGCAGACAGCAGCCAGATCGTGTGAGACATGTCGTCATTCTTTGTAGGTGGCATTATGAATCAGTATTGTCCTCAGACTCTTTTTCTGAGTTCTCAAAAGCTTCTCTTTGGTCTGCTGGATGACATCTACCTGATCGATGCCACTGCATGCCACAACTGTCTTTGGAGGACCCTGAAAACTCTAGATCCTGACTCCCTGACTGAGTCGTAAGTGACTTCTGCCCATTATGACCTTCCATACTTTCACCACCATAACAGGCCACACTGGCCGGGCCAGATGAGTTTTCTCTTCCCCAAGAAACCTAGTTTTCCAATTCCTTCACCCAGGCAGCCTCCTTCAGCTACCTTTATGGTGTCCATGGCTACCCTGATTTCCATCGACTCATATGTAATTAGCTGGTAATAGTCTATTTTCCTCTTCTTAATTCAGTCACCAAACAGAAGGAATGGTGATTGCTGACTTCTTGATATACCATGTGACTATGTAGAATAAGACAGTCTTCACTATTACTTATGAATGGTATCTGCCTTGTAAAATGGTTCTTTTGTCATGAAACATGATTTGTATCCTTTTCTCTATAAATAGGAAGATCCCAAAAGATTAAACTTCTAACAGCAATTTCTCATCTCTGTCTGATCCTATAGAATTCCCAGGGTCTCTTTCCTTTTCCATTGTTTCAATGTAGTTTTAATATATGGAAATTTGGGTGCTAAGATATTTAGGGATTCTGAGAGATTGTCATACAACAACCTTTACAATTTTTAGATATTTGTTAAGAAATCAGATCCAGAGGTATTGACTTGTAGCTCCAGATGTCCCAAAAGACAGAAACTTGTGGATTCCTTGATCATGACAGTATTGAAATTCTGGGGTTAAGTTTTCATTAAAAAATGCATCATGTCTCAATTTTCTTAACTAACTCTGATTTCTGACTTAGACACATGATGCATTAGCAAAGCATAAATGCACATCAGTACTTCGCTCCACCCAAACCAAAACTGTTGTTTATAAACTTTGAAGATAAGATTTCTTTTAGTGAAGCAATACTTTAAGTTACAAGTTTGCCTTAACTAAGAACTATAAATTTTCATCTAATAAGGATTTAGTTATTATAACACTAAATTCTAAAAATGTTAAGAATGATAATATAATTAATGAGTTATAATTTATGATAAGCTTCCCTAATCTCACTTTAGCATCACTGATAATCAAGTCAGTGTTTGTTGATACAGAGCTTTAAAAGTACTATGAGTCTGATACATGGGATTATTTTTTATATTTATTTTTAATTGGAGGATAATTGCTTTATAATGTTGTGTTGGTTTCTGCTGTTTAGCAACGTGAATCAGCTATATAAGTATACATATATCTCCTCCCTCCATATCCTCCCTCTCACTCACCCCCATCCACCCCTCTAGGTTATCACAGAGCACTGAGCAAAGTTCCGTGTGCTATACAGCTACTTCCCAGTAGATAGCTACTTTACACACGGTAGTATGTATACATCAATGCTACTCTATCGATTTCTTCCACCTTCTCCTCCCCCTGCTGTGTCCACATGTCCATTCTTTTTTTTTAAAATATTTATTTATTTAGTTGTGCCAGCTTTTAGTTGCAAGCATGTGGAATTAGTTCCCTGCCCAGGGATTGAACCCAGGCCCTCTGCATCGGGAGTGTGGAGTCTTAGCCACTGTACCACCAGGGAAATCCCCACATGTCCATTCTTTACTTCTGTGTCTCTATTCCTGCCCTGCAAATAGGTTCATCAATATCATTTTCCCCAATTCCACATGTGTGTGTGTGTGTGTGTGTGTGTGTGTGCTCGGTCACTCAGTCGTGTCCAACTCTTCGTGACCCCAGGGATTGTAGCCTTCCAGGCTCCTCTGTCCATGGAATTTTCCAGACAAGAATACTGGAGTGAGTTGCCATTCCCTTCTCTAGGGAATCTTCCCAACCCAGGGATCAAGCCCTCATCTCCTGCACCTCTTGCCTTGGCAAGTGGACTCTATAGCTGCACCACCTGGGAAACCCTAGATTCCACATTAATATATATTTGTTTTTCTCTTTCTGACTCACTTCACTCTGTATGACAGACTCTCGGTCCATCCTCCTCACTATAACTGACTCAAATTCCCTACCACGTGAAATCAGAAATTGTATCTTCTGCTTTTTGGGTTTCTTTTGTTTTCCGTAACATGTAAACAAGCCACACAAGAAAGATTATAGCAAGGATTTTATTTTCTCTGATTTTTTTGCCTCAACTCATCTGGGGACCCAGAAGAAGAGATGGAGTGCTCTTAGCATCTGTGTGTGAGAATCTTGCTTTCCTTCCAGTGAGTTCTCCAGAGAGCTACTATTTGGTCCACAGAATAGCATTATTAAAGCTCCATCCTCACCCATCACATTAATCTTAAACTGTCTTTTTCACATTTACAATCACATTTTCACAATCTCATTAAATTGTCTTTTGGCCTCATCCAAACTCTCCCCATCCATACTACTTTTAGGAGACCCAGGTTTATTCAGAGTCATGTGAATTTGACCAGTAAGTAAAATAATTGATAATTCATATTATTATTTATAATAGGCAAGTAATAAAACTATACTGCCTCTAAAATAATTCCATGTCATCAAATAAATCCATATGGTGATTTCTTTCAACATTAAGCCTTAGTCTGTTTGTCTTATGGCTTGATTGATATTCCTTTAGGACAGGGTAAGCTCTAGGAGAAAAAAATGCAACTCATTTCCAAACTAGAATCCAGGCAGGTAAAATCTATTTCCCATATCAGACACCATAGCCACATGAACAATAAAATGAAGAAGAGGAAAAAAGCGGTCTGTGGTCTTCTGGCACACAGTAATATTTGGGTGAAACATGCATGTTGGATGAATGTAAGAAAAATTTTAAGTGGTGTTTGCATAATTGATTGAACAGAACTGTCTAAGATTTTGAACTCATTAAATGAAAATATATTTTTTGGCCCATTCAAGAGAAATGTTTCCAGAAGAAAATACCTGATATAGCAAAAGAAGAGTGATGGCATGCATATGACTATGAAGTGACCTTTATTGAGGGAATAAAAAGAACCAAATGGTGATTACAGATGAACTACTCCATAGACTGGGAGTTTCAAGAGGAATCTTATTTCTGAATCTTGAGACAGTGGGACCAAAGAGATATCTGTTTCTATTATTATAAAGAAAGTGAATCTCAGAATGTAAAACAATCTGCAACTTCAAAGAGAAAGAGCTGACAGCAAAAATATTTGAATTAATTAGAGAAATGCAGGGTTGTTCATTCGTGGGTACTTTGTGTAGGCATATTTCAAAACATCTGTGCTTGTTTCCATGGAGATGGTGGATGGTTTATTTTGTTGTTAATATACCATATGGGCATGAAAGACATTCAAGGAAGCTACCTGATGGAAAACTAAATATAGATGTTTCCAGGCAGTCTTAGAGAAGTTGCAACCTCTAGACCTAGGTAGAAGTTGGTTCAACTCCTTGATAACCTATGCCAAGTTAAATGAACACTGGCTATTTTTTGAACACTTGCAGCCTTTTTAGAAATGATACCAAAAGCTATTAGCTGTATGTACATTGCTTAGGGATACTCAAATTTGAAGAGTATAAAAATAAATTCATTCATTGCAAATGTTAAACAAATAATGAATAATAATAAGCCAGCTCAGAATGTAAACCCCACTTGTGAAAGGTTCAAGTGACTCAGGTTTTCTTTTCTTCTATGAGCCTTCCACTGTTTCTCTCAAGGTCACAATTCTCCATTATTTTTCTATTTTCCTTCTAAACTAGAGAGGTCTTCATGTAGCTTGGCTTATAATTTTCCCACCCAAATTTCTATCAGGATAGAAAAACTGAAAAAGGTAAGCAAGAAACAATTTTAGTACAGTTTTTTTTTTTCATCTTCCTTCTTTCTGTCACTATCTCTTCTTTCATTAACGGTGCCTCTTCAGATTTTGTCCTTTAGTACAATTGGACTTTATCAATAGAGCTAAGACCCTTCTACTTCAGAATGTTCAGATTTGAAGGGAATGGAACATTAAGTTCTACAGTTTGGCATGTTCATTCAAAGTTCAGAACTATTCAAAACTTCCTTGTTTCATTGTTGGGCTAGCAAGCTGACATCCCCAGAATATCATTTACTTACACCATTAGCCCATAAGAATATCCAGTCCCCAGCTGAACCAATTGTTAATTTCAGAATTTCCTGTAAGATGGGCAGGTATCTGTAGATGCTGAGCACTTTTGGGTTGTCTCAAATTTAATTATCAATAGAATGGTGCCGCCAAATTAATTTCTAAAACTGCTCTTGAAATGCCAGCAGTCATAAAGTTTTAATAATTTGATATCGTGCTGTTTAGAGAAACAGATGGAAATATCTCAACTTTGGCGTTGATCTCAAGTGCCATTTAATAAAAGACAATAGCAGGCTAAGTTTTTTTTTTTTTAATTATTTTCTTTTAAAACATGCACCATGAAGTTAAAAGTAGTTAAAATTCCCATTAACTTTATTGCTTAAAAACTTACCTCTCATATTTGAAATATACTGAGGATCACAGTTCTGTGGATGACATAAGAAAGAGAATGTAAAATAAAGTACTAAATCCAAGGGTAAATAAACTCCAAACTCAGAACCAATTTTCTGTTACATTCTCAACCACACAGATGGATGGAGGAACCATAACGTATCAAAGGAAATATTTATAGAAGTGATAGATTTTTAACTTCTCAGCCATGCTGAACTGATACATACCAATAAATCTTGGAGAAGATTTTCCTGAAGGGTCTTGGTGACATAGTTCTATAAGCAGAGCAGGAGACTGAGTGCCGGGAAAGGGCTGTGTCCTCGTTTTGCCTTTCACTGGGTTAAAGACATTTATTTTTTAAATAAATAGTGATGTTATTTTCCAAATACATATTAGCTAAACTAAAAGAAACAAAGGTAAAATAGCACATAAAAGTGACATGTTTATCACTTAACAATATGCCAGGCACCTGGATAGCACCTGGACATTTTCATCTGTTGAAACAGTCTATGAACTAAACATTATCTTCACTTTTCTAACGAGGAAACTATAATAACACAGCAAAGTGAAGCAGCTTTCAAGAAGATAAAAAAAATAGTTGGTAGATTCATGGTTTGAAATCTGTTTCCAGAGTCTATGACATGGACCACATTGAGTCCCTGAATAAGTATAGGGAAACTGGTCAGAAAGTCAGATCAAACTTGCCCTGCTATCTTTACTTTACAGGATTTTACATTTAATTATACTTGGATTTCACAGAAACAAAATTAATTGCAGTTAAAGTGAAATAATTGTTTAAATGCAGATGCATCTTTCTTCATCATAAGAGATAACTATTTCTGAGAGCAACACCAAAATTTAAGAAAGAAAGGAGTTCATGACAACATCTAGACTAGCATGAGTTTATTATTTTAATGTGTATCAATTGACTCACGCTATGAATGAAAAAGGAATAAACATACTTTGCTTCTTCCACTCACTGTCCTGATATTTATCCTATTATTATTATTATTATTATTATTATTGGGCTTCCCTAGTGGCTCAGATGGTAAATTATCTGTCTGCAGTGCAGCTTCAGTCCCTGGGTCAGGAAGATTCCCTGGAGAATGGAATGGTTACCCACTCCAGTATTCTTGCCTGGAGAATTCCAAGGACAGAGGAGCCTGGCAGAGTACAGTCCATTTTAATAGCATTTAAATTCTGTTTTGTGGTTGTACAATAATTCCAGAAATGATTAAACCTAATGCTACATTTAAAAATGATGAGCACTCATCTCAGAAATTTGAATTCTTTCATGCTTGAGAATTTGTCCTTTGACTCTATACTCAAATGCAAGCTTTGTTGTTTGTTAAATCACGTCTGACTCTTTTGTCAACCTATGGACTAGAGCCCACTGGGCTCCTCTGTCTATAGGGTTTCCCAGGCAAGAATAACAGAGTGAGTTGCCATTTCCTTCTCCAGGGGATCTTCCTGACCCAGGGATAGAAGCCCTATCTCCTGCATTGCAGGCAAATTCTTTACTACTGAGCCACTGGGGAAGCCCAAATGCAAGCTTAATTGGATCTAAAGTTCTTGGTTATACTGTCCCACCTACCTTCCACACTCCTTTCAGAGTCTTTTTTTTTTTTTTTAAACATTACTCATGATTTTCCAGCAGTGAGTGTAGTAGTGGAGAATTCTGAAATCAATCTGATATTCTCGTGTGTGTGTGTGTGTGTCTGTGTGTGTGATATAGGTGACTTACTTTTCAGTCTGTATACCTGTATAATTATTTCTTTCATTCTTGAATTTAAGGATGTATCTCATTGCTGATCATTCCATTTTAATTGTTTTTCTCCCAGACACTGAACTTTCAATATGCAATTTAACAAATTTACTTCAGGAAACTTTTTCCCTATTTTGTTTTTCAGCATTGTTTTTTCAGATTCGTTTTTTGATTTGTGTTGGGTCTTTGTGTCATATATCCATATATAGTATCCTCCATTATGATTTTTATGTCTTTGTTCTTTATTTATTTTAAGGTAGATTTAGAGGACAAGAGAAAAGTTTTTAGTCATACTTGTTCTATTTCTTTTGTTGCTGCTAGCATGCTTTTTCATCTATCTAATATTTTTTGCTTTATGCTTCTCTGGATTTTCTACATACAGCCTGCTTGCTTTTTTTTTTTTCACATATGATCTCATTTAATCTTATAACTATCTCATGATGGTTGCAATTTTTTCACCTCCACTGTCCTAGTGAGAGAATGAGGCTCAGAGGTTTGATAACCTGTCTCAAGTCACACAGTCATTAGGTGATAGGCCTGAGATTCAAACTCAGATCTGTCTGCTGCTGTTAAGTCGCTTCAGTCATGTCTGACTCTGTGCGACCCCATAGACAGCAGCCCACCAGGCTCCCCCATCCCTGGGATTCTCCAGGCAAGAACACTGGAGTGGGTTGCCATTTCCTTCTCCCAGCCTGCTTGCTTTTTGTCTCCTGACTTTGTCTTATTTTCTCTTCTTTGAATCCTTAAGTCTCTTTGAGCATTCCTTCAAAGAATAAAGTAATAAATCATGCTGTCTGTTATTCTGAGACTATGAGATGCCATTTTTCTTCATTTTCCTTCTTTTTTAATGATAAGGCTCATTTTACTCACATCTTATTTTTCATTCAACTTTTGTTTATGTATTTTTATATATTATTTTTGCCTTATTTTTTCCTTCATGTATTTTTCCTTTGTATTTTTCCTCACAGGATTTATGCTGATTCTTTCTTTGCCATGGAGAGGGGAATTAAGCTTGAAGTGTCTACAACTCTTATTGGCTCTGGTTGCCCAAAATATCAAGTCACACACTTGGTACATCTCTTTTCATTTTTGCTCCTTTGCTCCATGAGTACATGTTCCCCTAATTTTTATGTCCAAAAGCCAGTAGTATCTTTGAGGAGGCAAGTTCTATCTGTTCCCTGTTATCCTTACCTCACTTGTCATCTCCCTAGGCTAGGTGATTGGATCATAGTCAGGTGGAAATGATGTTACTGGTGTAGATTCTTCCCCTATGTTTCTCTTGTACTTCTGTGGTTTCTAGAAGGCCACTTCCTAATTCTTCCAAAGGATGACAGGGTCTCTAGGCTTCCCAAGTCTAATCAAAGGCTCTATGGCAGGACAATCCTGACTGCTGAGTTTAATCCTGTTTCAGAGTTTCTTAACCTGTTTTAGTGTTGAGTTCACATTACTTGGAAGGTAGATATCATAGAGGGTAAGACTTTGATGAAGTAAGACTTTGATGAGGTAAATCATGAAAGAGGGTAAGACCCATCAAAAATGGTTGTGGCCATTTCCTTATTTCATTGAGGATATTATTTTTCTAGTAATTTCTCTTATTTATTATTGGAGTGAACTTGAGGAATGAATAAATAGGCATTTACTCCACCCATCTTTATTTAGAAGTTGCTTTGAATTCTTGAACAAATTGATCAATGACTCCCAAGTAAAAATGTTCAGAAACCTGTTTGTTCTTTATGCTAGTTGCCAATTTTCCTTTGTATTTCTTCCTAATTATACATTTCCTTCTGTTCTTTCTACTTATCTATTTCAGGGACCCCATCCCTATTCCCCACACCCTCAATACACTCTTGACCCAAATAAAGCCAAGAAACCAGTAATGGAATATGATTCTCAGAAAATCTTCCATCAGTAAGTTCTACTTTAATATTATTCATTCAGTGTGATCCTGTCCCTGAGATATTCATATGTGGAATTAGAGTTCTAGTTCTAGATGAAAAGCGATTGCTATGTAGAAGAGAAATCCTAGGTATCAGGCAGAGATAAAGAATAATGCTGGAGAAAAGGAGAATTTTCTGGAAATCTAAAAATCAACCACTGGCCTATACCTAAGAGCTGTCTGACCCTTTGTTCTCAATTACAATATATGCAAAATTGCAAGCAATTTGTCACATCTCCTTAGTCATAAGCACTTTATGAGTAAAATTAGGTTTGGCACAGTGTTTTGGCAACTCTTCAGTACACAAAATAAATGTGCGTAAAATAACCATATGCAAATAAGGATTCCTCAGGATTTCACCAAGCTCAATATTCACTTTAGTATATTAACATTCTCTGACAAGCATAGAAATACTATCAGATTACTTAGAAAATCCTTCTTTTATTAAAAATAAGGCATAGAAAATCTTCTTGCTGACATGGAAATTATCCAATTCAGAATTAATAAGGTTGTTTTATATCACAGTAATGATAATTATTATGGCAGCACTTTATTCTGTTTAAACTAACAATTTTACAACATTCTAAATATTCTGAATAGTAAATGTCTAGCAGAAAAAATTTTAGTTGTGATATGTTTTATGATATATGAATATAGTACCATTTTTTTAATTATTGAAGTAATATATGTTCAGAGTAAAAGCATATTAAGATAACATAAAGAAAAGAGATATTTTTTAAAGTAAAATAATTCTTAACTATATAACCCATGTTATCACCATTAAGATGTTGAGGTATTCATCCTTTGAGAATTTTCTCCTTGTGTATGCTTTACAGTTACTAACAGTAGGAAAAAGTGTAAAACAGGAGGCCAATCTTCTAAGAGTTGAATTATTACCAGAATATGCATTTCTACTGATATTTATAACCAAATTCAGGTTCTTAGAACATGTGTTCTTTTAGCCAAAATAATATGGTTAAAAACAATTTTCCTTAGATTGGAAAGAAAAACAGTTCAGTTAAGTCATTCAGTCATGTCTGACTCTTTGTAACTCCATGGACTGCAGCACAACAGGCTTCCCTGTCCATAACCAACTCCTGGAACTTGCTTAAACTCATGTCCATTGAGGCAGTGATGTCATCCAACCATCACATCGTCTGTTGTCCCCTTCTCCTACTGACTTCAATCTTTCCCAGAATCAGGGTCTTTTCCAATGAGTCAGCTCTTCACATCAGATGGCATCAACTTCATGAGGAGCACTGGATAAATAAAGGCTATCTCAAAGAGTTTTGTGGATACTAAGTTTTTTGAGCAGCTTGAACACCAAAAGATAATTCATAGAACCTCCACAAAGTTTTGAAGTAATTATACTGGCAGAAATGCCATTGTTTCTGTTGTTGTTCAGTTGCTGAGTCATGTGTAACTTTGCAACCCCATGGACTGTAGCATACCAGGCTCCTCTGTCTTCCACTATCTCCAGGAGTTTGCTCAAATTCATGTCCATTGAATTAGTGATATTATCTAACCATCTCATCCTCAGCTGTGACTTTCTCCTTTTGCCTTTTGTCTTTCCCATCATCTGGGTCTTTTCCAGTGAGTCAGTTCTCTCAAGAGTCTTCTCCAACACCACAGTTCAAAAGCATCAATTCTTTAGCGCTCAGCTTTCTTTATGGTTCAACTCTCACACCCATACATGACTACTGGAAAAACCATAGCTTTGACTACATGGAACATTGTCAGTAAAGTAATGTCTCTGCATTTTAATATGCTATCTAGGTTGGTCATAGCTTTTCTTCCAAGGAGCAAGTATCTTTTAATTTCATGGCTGGGATCACCATCTTCAGTGATTTAGGAGCCCAAGAAAATAAAGTCTGCCACTGTTTCCATTAAATACCCATCTATTTGCCATGAAGTGATGGGGCCAGATGCCATGATCTTAGTTTTTTGAATGCTGAGTGTTAAGCCAGGTTTTTCACTCTCTTCTTTCACTTTCATCAAGAGACTCTTTAGTTCCTTTTCAGTTTTTGCCATAAGGGTGGTGTCATCTGCATATCTGAGGTTGTTGATATTTCTCCAGGCTTGATATTGATATTGACTCCAGCTTGGTCTTCATCCAGTCCAGCATTGTGCATAATGTACTCTGCATAGAAGTTAAATAAGCAAGATGACAATATACATCCTTGATGTACTCCTTTCTTAATTGGAACAGTTCATTGTTCTGTGTCCAGTTCTAACTGTTGCTTCTTGATCTGCATATAGATTTCTCAGGAGGCAGGTAAGGTGGTGTGGTATTCCTATCTCTTGAAGAATTTTCCAAGGTTTATTGTGGTCCACACAGTTAAAGGCTTTAGCGTAGTCAATGAGGCAGAAGGATATGTTTTTCTGTAATCCTCTTGCTTTTTCTATGATCCAATGGACATTGGCAATTTGATCTCTTGTTCCTCTGCCTTTTCTAAATCCAACTTGAACATCTGGAAGTTCTTGATTCATGTGCTGTTGAACCCTCAATTAGAGAATTTTGAGTATTCATTTGCTAGCATGTGAGATAAGTGCAATTGTGTGGTTGTTTGAACATTCTTTGGCATTGCCTTTCTTTGGGATTGGAATGAAAACTGGAAATCAGAACTGAAAGAGACACATGTACCCCATTGTTCATCGCAGCACTGTTTATAATAGCCAGGACATGGAAGGAACCTAGATGTCCATCGACAGACAAATGGATAAGAAAGTTGTGGTACATATACACAATGGAATATTACTCAGCCATTAAAAAGAATACATTTGAATCAGTTCTAATGAGGTGGATGAAACTGAAACCTATTATACAGAATGAAGTAAGCCAGAAAGAAAAACACCAATACAGTATACTAACACATATATATGGAATTTAGAAAGATGGTAACGATAAGCCTATATGCGAGACAGCAAAAGAGACACAGATGTATAGAACAGTCTTTTGGACTCTGTGGGAGAAGGCAAGGGTGGGATGATCTGAGAGAATAACACTGCAACTTGTATATTATCATATATGAAACAGATTGCCAGCCCAGGTGTAACTGCATGAGACAGGGTGCTCAGGGCTGGTGCACTGGGATGACCCAGAGGGATGGGTTGGGGAGGGAGGGGGTAGGGGGGTTCAGGATGGGGAACACATGTAAACCCAGGTTGACTCATATCAATGTATGGCAAAAACCACTACAATATTGTAAAGTAATTAGCCTACAACTAAAATTTAAAAAAAAAAAAAAGGAATGAAAACTGACCTTTTCCAGTCCTGTGCCCACTGCTGAGTTTTCCAAATTTGCTGGCATATTGAGTGCAGCACTTTCACAGCATCATCTTTTAGGATTTTAAATAGCTCAACTGGAATTCCATCACGTCCACTAGCTTTGTTCGTAGTGATGCTTCCTAAGATCCACTTGACTTTGCATTCCAGGATATCTGAGTCTAGGCGTGGGATCACACCATAGTGATTATATGAGTTGTGAAAATCTTTTTTGTATAATTCTTCTGTGTATTCTTGCCATCTCTTCTTAATATCTTCTGCTTCTGTTAAGTCCATACTGTTTCTGTCATTATTATGCCCATCTTTGCATGAAATGTCCCCTTGGTATCTCTAATTTTCTTGAAGAGATCTCTAGTCTTTCTCATTCTATTGTTTTCCTCTATTTCTTTGCATCCATCACTAAGGAAGGCTCTCTTATCTCTCCTTGCTCTTCTTTGGAACTCTGCATTCAAATGGGAATATCTTTCCTTTTCGCCTTTGTTTTTTGCTTCTCTTCTTTTCTCAGCTATTTGTAAGGCCTCCCCAGACAACCATTTTGCCTTTTTGCATTTCTTTTCTTGGGGATGGTTTCCATCACAGCATCCAAACAAGGTTACGAACCTCCATCATAGTTCTTCAATCACTCTATATATCAGATCTAATCACTTGAATCTATTTGTCTCTTCCACAGTATTATCATAAGGCATTCAATTTATGTCATACCTTAATAGTCTAGTAGTTTTCCCTACTTTCTTCAATTAGAGTCTGAATTTGGCAATGAGTTCATGATCTGAGCCACAGCCAGCTACTGGTCTTCTTTTTGATGCCTATATAGAGCTTCTCCATCTTTGGCTGCAAAAAAATATAATCAATCTGATTTCGGTATTGACCATCTGGTGATGTCCATGTGTAGAGCTATCTCTTGTGTTGTTGAAAGAGGGTGTTTGCCATGACCAGTGTGTTTTCTTGGCAAAACTCTGATAGCATTTGCCCTGCTTCATTTTGTACTCCAAGGCCAAACTTGCCTGTTACTCCAGGTATCTCTTGACTACCTACTTTTGCATTCCAGTCCCCTATGATGAAAAGGACATCTTTTTTAGGTGTTAGTTGTAGCAGGTTTGTAGGTCTTCATAGAACTGTTCAACTTCAACTTCTTTGGCATTAGTGGTTGGGGCATATACTTGGATTACTGTGATATTGAATGGTTTACCTTGGAAATGAACAGAGATCATACTGTCATTTTTGGGACGGAACCCAAGTGCTGCATTTTGGACTCTTTTGTTGACTATGACTGCTGCTCCATTTCTTCTAAGGGATTCCTGCCCACAGTAGTAGATAAAATGGTCATCCGAGTTAAATTTACCCATTCCAGTCCATTGCCATCTCCTGTTTGACCACTTCCAATTTACCTTGACTCATGGACCTAACATTCCAGGTTCCTATGCAATATTGTTCTTTACAGCATCGGACTTTACTTCCATCACCAGTCACATCCACAACTGGGTGCTGTTTTTGCTTTGATTCCGCCTCTTCATTCTTGCTGGAGCTGTTCCTCCATTCTTCTCCAGTAGCATATCAGGCACCTGCTGACCTGGGGAGTTCATCTTTCAGTGGCCTATCTTTTTGCCTTTTCATAGTGTTCATGGAGTTCTCAAGGCAGGAATACTGAAGGGGCTTGCCATTCCCTTCTCCAGTGAACCATAAAATAAAAACAATACATAACAATATGGAATCAAGATATCATTGGTGAATTCCTAAAATATGTTTAAGTAGCAAATAAAAATACAGATCTTTGAATAGTTTTCAGAATTGAGATTATTGATTTATACCCATGGTTAATTTTACATTTTTCTGTTAACACAGACAGGTTTCTTATCCTTTCAATTGTTGAAAGAGGTTTCAATTGCTGTTCCAACAGTAAGATATATATATTATATATATATAATATATATATATAGCTGTGTCATGTATGTTTGCTCAGTTGTGTCTGACTCTTTGCAATCCCATGGACTGTAGCCAGCAAGGCTCCTCTGTCCATGGGATTCTCCAGGCAAGAATACTGGAGTGGGTTGCCATATCCCCCTCCAGGGGATCTTCCCAACCCAGGGATGAAACCCACATCTCCTGTATCTCCTGCATTGGCAGGGGGATTCTTTACTGCTGAGCCACCAGGGAAGCCCTATATATATGTATATATAGGACATATATACATATAGCCCTATATATATATATGTATATATACATCTGTCATAGAAGAGTAGTGGTTCACAAGTCTTCAGGAAAGTCACATGAAATCTTAAAAATTGCATTACCCGCAATGGGCTATTTTCCTTATGATAATTTCACATAAATCTCTCTTCTTTTGATCCCTCAATTATATAATTGAAACTTATAAATTGCAATATTTGCTAAAATTGGAAATTTAAGCCACTTCCAAGAAACAATAAAGAAGTTGTACTGAGAGCACTAATTAGGAACATTGGAAGGTCATTTCGAGTCTTTCACATTAGACATGTAGAATACATTAAAATTAATGTGATGGAATATACTCACTGATACCTGTCACCCATAAACTCATTCAGAACACGCTGAATTACGCTCTCCTGGCTCTATCAGTCCCTGCTTCAGGAAGGGCAGGGGCTTAGGAGGGAGCTGGGTGCTCCAGGGACCCAAAGCCACAGTCTGGCCATCAGACACCATCTGGTTGACCCAACTATCTCTGGCTCCCTGCCTCTGGGCTGAGTACATGCTGGAGGAAGCAGGTTTATTATGAGAGCATGGTTTCTCTCATTTTATGGATGGTAATTATCATTAAATCGGTTATGAAACATTCACCAAGCATGTCTTTCTGTTTCTCAGCAAAAACAACTCAACCCTGATAGCTTTCCAGCAATTTATTATCACTAAGCATATGGCAAAACTTACTTTTACTTTTTTAAATAAAAATTTTAATTTTAGAATAGTTTTAGATCTATAAAAAAAGTTGTGGCGATAGTCCGGAGATGTCCTGACACCAGGCACACACTGTCCCCTACACTTGTTATACTTAGTGAAACAGTATTGAGACAGTATTACTAACTTTTTCAGATTCCTTAGTTTTTACCTCATGTCCTTCTCTCCCAGGACCCAGTCCAGAATATCATGTTACAGTTAATTGTCATGTCTCCTTAGGTTCCTGTTGACTGCAACAGCATCTCATGGACAGTTTTTGATAACAGTTTCCCTTTTTTGACCATTTTGAAGAGTACTGGTCAGGTGTTTCATAAAATGTCCCACAAGTAGGAATTGTCTGATGTTTTTCTCATGGTTAGACAAAGACTGTGGGTGTTCGGGAGGAAGACCACAGAGGTAAAGTGCTGTTCCCATCACAGCATATCAAGGGTACATACTATCAGGATGGCATCACAACTGACATTAGCCTTGATCACCTGGCTGAGGTCATGTCTCTCATGTATCTCTAATGTAAAGCTACTCTCTTTCCCCACCCTTTTCACATTGTCCTCTTTGGAAGGAAGTCACTATAGCCACACAGCCCATGCTTCAGCGGGGAGTTCAGATTCAACTTTCCAAAAACTAGGTATCTACATAAATTATTTGAGATTGAGCTCCCCAAGAGAGGTTTACTTGTTTTTGTTTGGTTGGTTCTTTGTTTTTTGTTGTTTTTATATAATTTTTAAAGGTCATATTCCATTTACAGTTATTACAAAATATTAACCATATTCAGGGTGTTGTACAATAATCCTTATAGCCTATTTTATACCTAATAGTTTGTACCTCCCATTGCCCACTCTACATATTGCCCCCATCCCCATAACCACTAGATTATTCTCTATATCTGTAATTCTACTGCTTTTTTGATATATTCACTTGCTTGTTGTATTTTTTTTTAGATTCCACATATAATTAATATACAGTATTTTTCTTTCTCTGTCTGAATTATTTAACTTAGCATAATATCCTCCAAGTCCATCCATGTTGCTGCAAATGGCATAATTGTATTCTTTTTTTATGGCTGAATAGCTTTCCATCTTTTAAAAAATTAAACCAAAAAAAAGTTTAAATTTCTATGGAAACACAAAAGACTTTGAATTACCAAAACAATCTGGAGAAAAACAGAGCTGGAGGAATCATACTCCCTAACTTCAAATTATACTACAAAGTGACAGCAATAAAAACAGTACGGTACTTACATAAAAAACAGACACATGGATCAATAGAAGAGAAGAGAAAACCCAGAAATAAACTCACACACTTACGTTCAATTAACCTACAACAAAGAGGCAAGAATGCACGGTGTAGAAAAGACAGCTTCTTGAATAAGTGGCGCTGAGAAAACAGGGCAACTACATGTAAAGAATGAAATTAGAACATTCTCTAACACCATAGGCAAAATAAAGTCAAAATGGATTAAAAACCTACATACCAGACCAGATACTATAAAACTCCTAGGAGAAAACAAAGGCAGAATCCTCTTTGACATAAATAACAGCAATATTTTTTGGATCTCTTTCCTAAAGCAAAGGAAATAAGAGCAAAAATTAACAAATGGCACCTAACTAAATGTAAAAGCTTTTGTTTTAGCAAAGGAAATCATTGACAAAATGAAAAGAAAATGAACAGAATGGGAGAAAATATTTGCAAATAGTATGACCAATAAGGGATTAATGTTCAAAATACAGTATTAGCACATACAACTCATTATCAAAAAATAAATGATCTGAATAAAAATGGGCTGAGTAACTAAATCGACATTTTTCCAAAGAGGAAATGCACATGGGACTTCCCTGGTTGCTCAGGTGGTAAAGAATCCACCTGAAATGTGGGAGACCTGAGTTCAACCCCTGGATTGGAAAGATCCTCTGGAGATGGGAATGTCTACCCACTCCAGTATTCTGGCCTGGAGAATTCCATTGACTGTATAGTCCATGGGATTGCAAATAGTCGGACATGACTGAGTGACTTTCACTTTCACTTTCAACAGTCACATGAAAAGATATTCAATATCACTAATCATCAGGGAAATGCAAATCAAACCCACAATGAACTATCATCTCACACTTGTCAGAAGGGCTATTATCAAAAAGACCTCAAGTAACAAATGTTGGCCAGGATGTGGAGAAAAGGGAACGCTTTTGCACCCTTGGTGAGGATGTAAACTGGTGCAGCCAATATGGAAAATATTGTGATGATGGTTTAATCGCTAAATCACATCGACTCTTGCAACCCCATGGACTTTAGTCTCCCAGGCTCCTCTGTCCATGGGATTTCCCAGGCAAGAATACCAGAGTGGGTTACCATTTCCTTCTCCAGGGGATCTTCCCAACCTGAGATTGAACCCAAATCTCCTGCACTTAGGCAGATCTCCTGTAATGCAGTCGGATTCTTCCCCAACTAAGCCACCAGGGAAGAGTATGGAAGTCTCAAAAAGACTAAAATAGAACTCTTGTATGACCCAGAAAGTTCACTGCTGTTCATTTATCTGAAAAAAAATAATAAAAACAATAGTTAGAAAAGATATATTCACTCTGGTGTTTGTAGCAGCATTATTTACAACTTTCATGATACAGGATTAGCCTATGTCCATCAACAGATGAATGGATAAAGGAGATGAGGGCTTACTAGTTTTAATCTGCATCTCTCAATTAATATTTAAAATGGAAGTTGGCCTTGACTTCAAACCGGAGTCATTACAAATCTTAAATTGCCAATTGTTTTCATTTGCTAAGCAGATTAATTTCCTACATCCCTGGAAGACTGAGGCTACACCAGGTCCTTGTGTGTCTAGGCTGACTTTGGACTCATTGAACACCTCAGAGGATGTGTCCTCTCTTTTTATTCCCTTCCTGTTTGTTCTTCCTTTGATGGTGAGTCAATGAAAAGGTTTTCTTTTGGAAGTTATAGTGTTTCTTTACATTTTTTAAATGTTTCTATTCATTCAAGGACACACATAAAATTAGTCATAAGTTCTTTTCAGTGAATTTATGTAGTTTTCTTTCTCTTTATTGGCTTTTCATTTTATACAGTTAAGTGCAAAATGTTTTATTAACCCACAGCCTGATTCAGGTTAAAAAGCACACTTATTCATACTTAGCTTAAATATTTAATAAACTGAAAGAATCTGCCTGCAATGCAGGAGCCCTGGTTTCAGTCCCTGGGTCGGGAAGATCCTGTGAAGAGTGGAATGGCACCCCACTCCAGTATTCCTAGGAAATCCTATGGACACAGGAGCCTGGCGGGCTACAGTCTATGGGGTTGCAAAAAGTCATACACAAGTGACCGACTAACACAAACACACACACACATACCCAGTCTATTAAGAAATTTTTTATAAACATTTTAGGTAAACCTGGAAAAGATTCTTGAATTTTATTGACTTCAGTGTCCATATCTATGAAACAGAACTACTAGTAATAATTTATTACAGTATATTATATATGTACTTTTATATGAATATAATAGTATAGGTAATTTATATAAATGATTGGCATTATATATACCAATAAATAGTACAATTACTATAAAGCAGAATATTAAACTTCAATGTATTTTTGTGGAATTCAAATTTTTTAAACATCTTGCTTTCAATGAATTATTATGGGAAATATTTTTCAAAATTATTATATGAAATATGATTAATATTTCAATAAACTATTTGCATGCTAAATCTTGTATTACAATGTGGACATAAGGAGGACATGAACAAGGTCCTGTTCCCAAGAAATGTCAAGATGATGGGTTCAGGTGACAAACTCTCCATCCATACTGATCCAACGTGATGATCCAGAAATAATAACTACGAAATTTACATAAGCCATGAAGTTCTGAATAATGGTTCCAATCATTTCTACAAAATCAAAGACAGAAGGTGTCTTAGATTTTGATGTGTGCTTCTGTGTATCCTCTTAAAAAAAGAAACAGGAGCAAAAATTTCAACTCACAAATAAATTTTAAGTCTATTTGGGGGTGAAGAAAATGCTTGATTTTTTTTGTGCTTTTTTTTTTTCTTTTTTCCTAGCAGAGGAAACTTACAGAGAATTTATTACAATGTTTAAGTGCTTTGAAATGTGAGTTAGAAGGATAAATACTGAAGGAGGCTAGATCTCTGTGACCTTTTCAGTGTACATCCAAACCAACGTTTCTTCCGGTCTTTCATCAGAGCTTCAAAGTCCCCCAAGACACAATCACATCCTAGTAATTCTTGATAAAAGTCTGAATGATCAGCCTCTGATGCAAAATGAAGAGGAAGAGAAAGATATTCTGTCTTCTAGCACTTTAGCACCAAAAAGCAAGCACTGGTGGCCTGTTGAGAAGGGGTGATGAAAAGATGCAGAGAAATCCTTCCCTTCTTCCTATCCTTTGAGCCCAGAGCTGCTGACATTTTCAGCCCAGCTCCCTTTCCTCTGTCTAAACACCTGGTTGATAACTCCCTACTCAAACACATTAGGATCCAGGGATTCTGTGCCCACATGGCAAATTATAGAATTATCAGTCACACTGAAACACAAAAACCCAGGAATTTTTGTTCACTATTGAGAATTTCAAGATGGCAGCCATAGAGCCTTAAATCTAGTGCCAGTCCCTTCTGAGGACCAGACCCTGTGCCATGGTGTAATCATATGTTCCCAAAGCCAGCCCTGTAAGCTGGACATGCAAAGTATTAAACAGGGGAAATGTTATTCCAGAATTCCAGAGTGGTTTTCTTTTTGGAAAAGTAATTGGAACTAGGGAAGAACTACAGTATCCAGACTGTTGTACCCAATGGGAAATGTCAGATGTTAGAACTTCCTATAGCCAGGAGTCCCTTATTGAGAAGAGTGGGGACCAGTGTGATGGGAGAGGTCTATATGGGAAAAGAGTCTCCTCATGGTCTCACAGCTGGGAAGAGGGGGAGTTGGGGAAACAGAGAGAGAATGAGATTGGAGAGAGTTTGTTGTTGCCATCGCTGTTTCCTTCAAGATTATGGGGAATTTGAGACAGAAAGGAAGACTGGGAGAGAGTTTACTAGGCATAAAGGATAAACTTCCATTCTAGCATTTTTTCAAAAGACTTAAAGATTTGCATTTGTGTGATTAAACGTATTATACCACTTTACAGTTTCAATGAATACGATTCCATAACAACAACAAAAAAAGGCCATGTAGAGTCCTGGGTTTCACATGAGTTGCATAATAAAGACATTATTAGTAAATTCCTAATTCACTACCATAAGTCTATCTGCCTTAAGAGAATCTCACTTGATGGATTTGGTAATGCAAGTCACAAATTAAATCTTATTAAGTCAAAGATTCACTTGAAAGAGAGAATCCTGAGAATGTATTGATTGCAGAGCTCCCAAGATGCTATTCACAACTTTATTCTTCTTAAAGCTGATTCAACTGGTGGGATAAATAGACCCCTCTGCTCTTATTGATATATTCCAAATTAGACAACAAAACAATATCTAGCAAATAAAAAGTGTTATTGAATTAAAAGAGTTTTACTAGCTTCTTGATCTAATAGCAGCTCCCAGTTGGTGTTACTGAGTCAAAGATAGAATTTAAAGAGTCTAAAGAAAAAGACAAAAGCATATACTCCAGAAGGTTCTCCTCTAATAAGATTCCCTGAACTAGGCATTGGGAAGCAATGAGTCTGGAGTCTTAGGTCCTGACAACCCGTCCTCAAGGCAACTTTGAGGAGGAAATTAGGAAACAATGGCAATGAGTATTCTGAGAAAGGCAAGAAGATAAAGAGAAAAAATTCCATCCACTTAAAGATGTATGTGAATGGAAGTGTACTAGTGGGTTGATTGTGTATGTGTGGTGTCCACGTGTATACATACATATATATAAAATAGCCCATTGGTATACTTTCATACCACAGAACGCATGATTTTACATGTGTACATACACATAAATTGTGCAAGCATATATATAGTTATGTATGTTCAGTCACTCAATCATGCCCAACTCTTTGCGACTTCTTGGACTGTAACCTGCCAGGCTCTTCTGTCCATGGATTTTTCAAGGCAAGAGTACTGGAGTGGGTTGCCATTTCCTTCTCCAGGGATATATATGCATATATAATTACATATATTTAATATACTGTAATATATATTTTATGTGTGATTGAATATGTAATGTATACACATATTATGGCACATATATATGATTATATAATGTACATGTGCATAGATATTTTTATGTATGTTTATATATGAGTTCATGCTCAGTGACTTCAGTCGTGTCTGACTCTGCAACCCTATGGACTGTAGCTTGCCTGCCAGGCTCCTCCATCCATGGGATTCTCCAGGCAAGAATGCTGGAGTGGGTTACCATTTCCTCCTCCAGGGGAACTTCCTGACCCAGGGATCAAACCCTGGTCTCCTGCATCTTCTGTATCACAGGCAGATTCTTTACCACTGGACCACCAGGGAAGCCCATGTTTATATACACGCATATATATATATATATGCATGTGGTCAAGAGACCAACACTGTCACACTATTTTTCTTCTGTAACTTAATGTATTGCAGGAGGTATGAGCCAGCTATATTAACATATATCTAATTTTCCATGATCCCCTGGAGGAGGGCATGACAACCCACTCCAGTATTCTTGCCTGGAGAATCCCATAGAGAAAGGAGCCTGTTAGGCTACAGTCCATAAGTTCGTGAAGAGTTGGACACGACTATAGCAACTTAGCACTGCACCACATATATGCAACTATATATTCATATACTATTGTATGCACAAAATAGGCCTTCACTAGCCTTAGGATGAGGGTTCATTGGTTTCATATCACTGTAACTTCAAGATAAAAAGTCAGATTTCTGTCCTCCATGACTGTGGTTCATGAACAGTTAGTCTCAGCATTGTAAGGAACATGCTGGAAATTCAGAGACTCAGGCCTCCACCTAGTCCTACTTAAGCACAATCTCTGGGGATGGAAGCAGGAAACAAGACCTCTAGGTGATACACACTGAAATGCTGAAAACAAAGAGGTCTTGGAGGTACGAAACTGGTGTGTTTCTCTGCTAGATTACAGCAGACTGTCAAGAAAATATGCTGTCTCCAAGGAAATAAGGAGGTGGCAGGCTGATTTACCTTTATTCTGGGTATTTGGGAATTAATAAATGTGTATAGCTGAGAAAGAGGAACACTTTACAGTTATGTATTAAGATTTGGTTACTCCCAAAACATCTCAAGAGGTGATGTCCTGCCAGAAGTGGGGATATGAGAGTGGAAAGTTCTTAATACAGTTATAATTCCTGTTCAGTGCATTTAAAATATATCTGATTTTGCCAGATTCTAAAATAAGGCTGAGAAGAAACTGGCACTTGTGAATCTAAAGAGGTCAAGAAGGAGATCACTTTACCTGTGTTGTTTTTTTCCCAAAATTGAACAGTCTTGTATCGTAAACAGTGGAGCATGATCCCCAAACTGTAAGGAATGACTGTCAAAAAGAACATCCTGCTGTGTGTTTCATTATTGTTGTTATCGACCATTTATGAGTTATAGCCCCCCAAAACAGGATTATTTTGAACACAGGTTGAGAAGTCCATCTGGCCCTTGGGGTCAAAATGCAAACAAGTCAGATGAGAGTTAGACTTAAAGAGGGTGAGCAGAGAAGAAAGTTATCACATGAAGCCACCAGCTCCACATCATGGATCATGTAAAGCATTGGGTCCATCACTCATGTTTTCTTAATTGAGTTTGCCAATGTCCAGATCCTTAAGTTACTTCCCTTTTCCTCATTCAGCTAGCATTTACATAGCACTTCAAAGCTTAGTCATCCTTACCCGTGTTCAGTGTGACATCAAAAAGAACTGAAATCCTTTTCTCCTGTTAAAGAATCTGGTGCATTAACCAGTTCAAATATTTGATGTACTTTTGAAGCCATTGCAGTGGCCAACAGCATTGATTTGGGGACCCTTAATTCTTTACCTGGGCTTCCTGGGTGGCTCAGTGGTAAAGAATCCACCTGCCAATGCAGGAGCCACATGATTTGAACCCTGGGTGGGGAAGATCCCCTGAAGGAGGAAACGGCAACCCACTAATCCAGTTCAGTATCTTTGCCTGGAGAATCTCATGGACAGAGGAGCCTGGCAGGCCACAGTCACAGGGTTGCAAAGAGTCAGACACAACTGAGCACAGCACAGTGATAGCAATTCTTTCCTTAAAATCTTCACTCCTGAACCAAAAACATTTTGCACATAAAATACTTGCATTGATTCATTCATGAAATTTTTTAAAAATTACACACATTAAAAAAAAAAAACACCACTCCGCATCTGCTTAGGTTAGACCAGAAGGTTTAAAATCAGAAAGCCTATCCCTGGTAGAACAACTGGAAACCAAAGGGGCATAGCTGTCAATGGCTCTGCTCCCTTGCCCACAGACCCCCAGTTTTGTCTGAGTAGCAACATTGACCATAATTGCATGTAGCCCAAGCCCAATCGTGGTGAGTCAGTTTCCTTTTGACGTAGGCTTGGATAAGGGACCAAGTACTGTCAAAGACTTAAGAGGAAGTTTGCTTGGAATTTCTGGGAAATGTTTTCCTCCTGTTACAAAAGAAAACAAGAAGAGAAGGAACCTCTTGTCATTGCCACCTTCCTTTCTGCTTGGGACACTGTCCAAGAGAATGTAAATATTTGCCATCCCACAACCATAAAGGTGATAAATCATTGAAGGTCAAGGAAAGAATGATGGAAAGAGCCTGGTCCATAGATGCCTGCACCCCAACCATGGAATGGACCACCATCCAAACAACACATGTGAGCCACAAGACTCAGGTACTGTGTTCAGTTCAGTTCAGTTCAGTCACTCACTCAGTTGTGTCCGACTCTTTGTGACCCCATGGACTGCAGCACACCAGGCTTCCCTGTCTATCACCAACTTGTTTTGTTAATACCCCACAGAATAATATTCACAGGCCATTACCAAATCTCTACATGATAAATAAGAGGAGAAAATAATCTAAAATTTGATAGATTATATTATAAAGCATGAGAATACTTGGAAATTAAAGTTTCATCTGGTTTGTTTTAGTTCTCCAAAAATCCTTCTTGGAGTTCAGATTCAGTATAAAAGAGCTGTTATATGAAGGGAGACTGGAATATTCACATAACAGACAAAATCATAATTTTGCATCACCAGAATTCACTGCCCATTGAAACAGCTAGCTGTGGGACATGTTGAAGGACAAAGCAGAGAAATAATAGGACATGTGATATAGATTACAAATCTGGTCTAATTAAGGGCCAGGTTCAGAGTAAGAGCACTTATGAGCAAATAAAAGCATTTTTTCCCCTCTGAAGTTAATGTGGGAAAAGCTAGGACTGAGAGATTTCTTTTTCCATTCCTGAAGTAAATCATGACCAATAAAGTATTTTTAAGTAAAATGCATTAATGCATTGCATCGTATTTGTGATGTTTATCAAAGAAAATTGGAAACCATGAAGTGTAATAAGCTACAGTGCCTCAGATCTTTCAGAATGTGTTGCCCTTAGGGATTCAGAGGAGATAAGAAACATAATATTATGCAGGAGGCTTTTGCTGCTATTTTCCCAGAATGACTGCTACAAGAAGCCTGGAGAGAGAGGGAAATAGTTATTTGCACAGACACAGAATTGACTCTGGTTGGTCTGTGCCCACATGCAGAGTCAAGATAGCATCATATGGAGGGTAGATATGACTAGTGACTGCAAAGAAAAGAGCCTGGAGAGGAGGTGTGTCTGGTGAGTTAAAAATAAATGTGGAGGTAGTTAGTTCAGCTGAATAACCTTCAGGCCCAGGAGTATTTGTCATAAGAATAATAATTCAACTCTGAATCTTTACCTGATATGGAGATGGAACAGCTTGTAGTCAACTGAGACTCGGTTTTCTCACTCTCAAAACCCTTCTTTGACTGAATGACTTTGAGAAAATCCCCTTAACTTCAGCACCATGGCCACCTTGTCTGTACAATATGATAGAACTAAGTGATTGCAATGAGTTTAATTCTCTCATTTAATGATGAAGCCAGCCTGAAGTTAATACATAATTAAAGAACTCAGTGTGGGTTTGTGGACCAGATTTTCAGTCTTGCTCAGTTAACAGATGAGCAAAAGAAGTCCAGAGAGGCAAGTCTATGTCTGCAAGGATTCATGACTGACAAGTGACAAGTAAGACAATGTCCCAGGTGGGATGATGAACCATCTCAGATTTCCAGGCACAGAGGAATTTCCCAGAACAGGGGATTTCCAGGGCTAGCACCAAGAAATTTGCAGGCAAACCAGGTTGCATTGTATACCTGAGGTCTAGGCCAGCTCATTTCCAACTCCTGGAGCCACTGCTATGTACCACAGACGTAAGTTTTCTGTGTCACAACACTCTGATGACATACAGCATCCACAAAGGCACTCCATAAATAGGTGGGTCCCCTTCCACTCTTGGTGACATTGACGATCAGATCTTGTCTTGAAGTCTCTTCCACGTCGTCCAGCTCAGTCCATTCAGTGGGAACATAAGAGATTTCATGGCAGAGACTCCTTCAAAGGAAAAGGAAGGAAGGATGTGACCTTGTGTCCACTCAGAGATGTGGCTGCCTTTGAAATGTAGTCTGTAGAGCATCTAGGGGCTCCACAACCCTCACACTTAAAGTTAAGTTTGTTCATTATGATGCCCTAAAGAGCCAGCAACAGAAACTGTAACAGAAACTAACCTAAACAATAATAAAACAATTATTAAACATATAAAACTAAGGAGTAGTGGAGTGATTGGGCATAATATGAAGAGTTGCAAAACCATTTCATTTCAAAGCTTTATTTCTCTGTCTCCTCTCTAGGTTTCCCTTAATATGAACCTCATCCTGGTTTCTTCATGGCTTCAAAATGCTGCATGTGAAAAGTTATGTGTTTCTTTGTCATGTTCAATAGAAGACTGAGACATGAAAACATGCCCCTAAACATAAACAGAAAAGTTATAAGCAGTCACTGGGGCATGCCATGTCAACTAAATCCAACCTCTTTCTAAGGCTAGAAATGAAGTTGACTCTTGAACACAAGCAGAGATCTGTTTTAAAGAAGGAAATGGGAAATGATGACAGGTAGGCAACTAAACTTAAAATCTGTTGACAACTCAGCACCATCCCTGTCCCTCCAACTATCCCTTACATTTCAATGGCTAAAATCACATGTCTACATTTCCAAGAAGCCCTCACTCATTTCCCAGAAGCCCTCACTCATTGGATACTGGTACAAATTCTTCCAAAGCAAAACATTCTGTGAAAAGTGGAAGGCAGAAGAGAAGCATAAGCAATTATTCTCTTTTGGCAGCAGCTGGCAGACTTGTGGATGGACTGCAGTCCCAAGAAACTCAGTGGCTCCCAGGGGTTCCATAAATTACTCACAGCAGCAGAGAGCAGACATAATTGGAGGCAACATCCTATGATTCCTGTAATTCCTGATTTCCTAAATGTTAGCTGTAGTTTTCCTTGACCTTCACTTTCCCAACCCTTCCAAATAGTTCTGCAATCATCTGTTTCTTAATATATGTCCTACAAACAGATTGTACCTTGTTTTTTCTCCCCCTATTCCTGTGCTATACAGTAGCTTCTCATTATTATCTGTTTTATACAGAGTAGAGTATATACATCAATCCCAATCTCCTAATTTATTCCACTCACCTTTTCCCTCCTTGGTGTCCATACATTTGTTCTCTACGTCTGTGTCCATATTTCTGCTTTGCAAGAAATATGTACTACTGTATATATTTACTTCATCTGTACTATTTTTTTGTAATATGTACTTCATCTGTACTATTTTTCTAGATTCCACGTGTGTGTGTGTGTATGTGTGTGCTCGGTTATGTCTGACTCTTTATGACCCCATGGACTGTAGCCTAAGAGCTTCCACTGTCCATGGGATTTTCCAGGCAAGAATACTGGAGTGGGCTACCATTTTCTTCTCCAGGGGTTCTTCCCAACCCAAGGATCAAACCTTGTGCCTTGTGTCTCCTGCATTGGCAGGCAGGTTCTTTACCGCTAGTGCCACCTGGGATACACGTATTAATATAACCTTTAAAACGCATTCCAATATACATTAGGTGCAAATACTGCTTGATTTCATTTATACAAGATACCTAGAATAGTCAAATTCATAGAGCCACAAAATGCATTAGTAGATTCCAAGAGGAGAGGGGTGGAAAGGGGGGCAGAGGGAATGGGGAGGTTCATGTTTAAAGGGGACAGAGCTTCAGTTTAGGAAAGTGAAGAATTTGGGAGATAGATGAGGGAGAAAGCTGCACAACAATGTGAACATGATTAGTGCCACAAAACTGCACAGTTAAATATGGTTTAAAAGTGTGTTTTATGTTATGTGACTTTTGCCACAATAAAAAGTTTTTTAAAAAATAAAATGTTTAATGCTTAAAAAAGAAACAAACAAACAAAAAACCCATCTATTTCTTGGTATTACATTTTTTTTCTGTTTAAAATATCTAAGAGATTGTCAGTGAAGTATGTCTTGGTCCGACTTCAAATTATTTCAAACCTAGGATCCTCTACACCAAGGAAGGGGGTTGGGACACAGTATTGAAGAGAGTGATGCTGCCCAGCATAAATTCAGGGGCAGGAGGGCCAAGAAGGAAAGCTGTATTTGCAGAGTCATTTCTAATCTCCTTCACAACATTTTAGAGGCTTAGTTTAGATGCTTAACTAGCTTGTCAACATTCATTTAATTAACCAGACAACATTCATTTATTGACCAGACAGATATCCCTCCTCATACCATAGCAACCCTACTTGCATTTGGTGGCCCCAGAATATACATTCCTAGAATATCTCTGAATGGAACAAAACAAGAACCATGAAAGATAAATGAGACAGACTTCATAGGGTGAAAGTAAATGACAACATCTTTCTTTCCACTCTTTGTTCAAACCACACTCATGATGTAGCTATAGCTCATAGCTTTACTGCTACTTTTAGTCACGAGAACAGCCTCATTCCAACAATCAAAACAGCCATTCCATGAAAACAATAATCATTCTGAACTTTTCTCTTTCTTCATTTGGGTATCACCTCTTATTGGAAAGGCTGCCATGGGCTAGGGGCACACAATCAACTGTGTCTTTGTTTCTCTTGCTCTTTAATTTCTTTCCTCTGTTTGCTAGGTATAATTTCAGCTTAGCCTTGATGCAGTGGTGAGCAATACAGTAAAAGAAAATGAAAGCACTTGGAACCAGACACCAGTGGCTCAAGACTTTGAAGAGAAGAGAAAGAAAGACTCCTGTCTCACAGAGCTTTGAGCTTTATAGCTAGTCTACCTCAGATGATCTAACATCTCTCCTTACCCTGGCTGTTTCCCTCCACCTTCATGCAATGTCAATCACCCCTCCACCAGGTCACTTTGCCTCTCTCTGTCTGTCCCTTGTGGGTGGAATCTCTTTCAGGCTGGTTTTTTTTTTTTTTTTTGCCTCTTCCCATCGTAAAGAGCCACCACCTTGGCCAGCTGCCAGTGCCCATGTAGCCAGCTCACCTATTGCCTTTTAAAACTTTTCTTTGCCACAAGCATGTAACTCCAGCTCCAGGTTTTCATCTTCAGTCTCCTGAAAATAAGAATCAAGTATGTTTCTCTTCCACTTACTAAGACTGTGTAAAACATGATCTAAAACTTATACATGCCAAATGACCACTTACGATGCTCAAGGATTCTTTGAGTCAGAGTTCAAATAGCATCTATTCCATGATGTCTGGTGATCAGCAGCAAGACTCGAAGGTTAGGGGTTCGGATCTAAAGGCAGTTCACTGGTGACTGGTTATTCATGTGGGCTGTTGGCTGGGGTCTCAGTTCCTCTCCAGATCACCTGTCTATGGGGGTTAAATTAGACTTCCTCATAGTTTATGGGCTAACTTCCCCCAAAACAAGTGTCCTTAGAAGGATTCAAATGGAGACTAGATCATAAACTAGAAGTCACACAACACCAATCTGTTCTCTAGTAAGCAGGCACTTTCCACCCAGTTTTAGTGGGAGGGCAAAGAGACTCACGCCTTTCCTGATGACTGGTCAGGTTGTGGAAGAACATATTCCTCTAGCGTTTCTAAGGAAAGACAGTGTGCTTAAAAGTTCTTCTCTTCCAAACTGATGGGGTCAGGAAAAGCACCTCCATCCTCTCCTCCCTGTGGAGGAGAAAAAAAAATGCCACAAATGCCAGCAACGCTCTCCAAAGAAAATCTCTTTTCAGCTTCCAAATTAACCATTTTTTACTTTCAAGGTGGGTGTTGGACTGAGGAGGCAAAACAGGTCTTCATATCCCTTGCAAATCCTTTACAAGTGGTCTGGCACCTGAATTAGGAAACTAGAAGAGGATGCAAGTCTCTTTGGAGACTTGCTGAAATGGAAACAGAGTCTCATATAAACATTTCATTAATTAGAAAGTAGAATTTGGCAGCACATAAAAGGAGCACTGTTAAATTTAGTGTAGTTAATTTTAGAAACTTAAGGATGGGTCAATATTTAGAAATCTATTAACATAATATTCATCACCCATAAAATACAGAGTGCTTTTACAAAACAATAGAAAAAAAATAGAATCTCATGGGAAACAGGCTACAGACCCAAATTGGTAAGTCACATAGACACACAAATACAAATAACCAATGGGTAAACATGCATCCTCATTTGATAAACAAAGATCACCTCAATTAAAGTACTATTTTTAACCTTTAAAATTATAGATAATATAGAATACTGCTACTCAGGGTTTGGTTTTTTTTTTCTTTTTTGATGCCTTGTGAAGATTCAGCTAAATAATGCTATTACTTGATTAAAACTTTCAATGATTCTTCTAAAGGGAGGGAATCCTAGCTCTTCTTCCAGCCTTCTCTCCCATGCCCTTCAGTGATGACACTCTTGTAGCATTTTCTACACTTCATCTTTGCTCTCTGTGCACAGATCTCATCTTTACCCCTAGATGGTATTTTCTTCAAAGGCAAGAACCAAGTCTTATTAATCTTTTGTATCCTTAATGACACTTAGCTCAGTACTTTGTACAGCATTTACTGAATAACAAAGACAAAAATAATGTTAGTAATTAGTTTGATATTTATTGAATTTTCTGTGTGTCTGGCATTGTATGAAGCACTTGATAGGAATCATTAAAGCATCACATCCTTAGACATAAATACTATTATTAGTCTAATTACAGACTAGGAATCAAAGCCACAAAGAAAAAAAGTAATTTGCCTATGCAAGAACAAATCTGTTTATTTTAACTATTTTCTTACTCTAATGAGCCTATCAGTAAATCCTGGAGGTCTTATACTTTTTTTATTTTTTTTCAGCATGCAATACTAGAGAATGGAAGGAAAATGAGAAAATTTTCCAAAGAATAAAAGTGCAGGCAAATGAATTGCATACATACTCAAAGAGGGAATCAAAATTTGATTCCACAGTGATCTGACAATAAGAATTAAAGAAAAGGAAGAATGTATAGGTATTGATAATAAATGTATTTGTTTGTTGTTTGGTCAATAGGGTCGTGTCTGACTCTTCTGTGACTCCTTGGACTCTAGCCCACCAGGCTCCTCTGTTCATGGGATTTCCCAGGCAAGTATACTGAAGTGAGTTGCATTTCCTTCTCCAGGGGATCTTCCTGACCCAGGGATTGAACCCACATCTCCTGCATTGACAGGCGAATTCTTCACCACTGAGCCACCAGAGATGCCCCTTGGTGTATAAATATATAGTTGCTATCTAAAGATGCTCATCTTAAGAAAATAACTGATTATATCGCTCTTAAAACTATAAAACCATCTTTAAAATGATGAGAGAAAAAGAAAAACACTAATTTACATGTAGATCAAAAGCATGCTAGAATCCATTTTGTTTTCTAATTCTGCTTGAATGAGTATTTAAGTGAAATTTCTCTATTGTTATTGATTATAGCTTTCTGCAAGCTAACCCACTTTCTCTTTTAAAGAAGTGTTAGTCTGATAACTAAAATTCTGTGTATGTTTAAATTCACCTCCACAGCTCTAAGCCCTGAAGGATATATAATTTGCACCCTTTACTGCAAGGAGATCCAACCAGTCCATCCTGAAGGAGATAAGTCCTGGGTGTTCATTGGAAGGACTGATGCTGAAGCTGAAACTCCAATACTTTGGCCACCTCATGCGAAGAGTTGACTCACTGGAAAAGACACTAATGCTGGGAGGGATTGGGGGTAACAGGAGAAGGGGACGACAGAGGATGAGATGGCTGGATGGCATCACCGACTCGATGGGCATGAGTTTGAGTAAACTCCGGGAGTTTGTGATGGACAGGGAGGCCTGGCGTGCTGCGATTCACGGGGTCGCAAAGAGTTGGACACGACTGAGTGACTGAACTGAACTGAAGGGGCAGAACGATGTATTGTAAAGGTTAGTTGTGGTCTTACGTACTTACTGGATGCAGTGTTTCTATTCCAGGACAAAGGAATAAGCTGACTATTTCTGCTTAAGAGTTCACTCAGAAGGCTCTAGGCATTCACCAGGCTCATGTTGGGCTGAATGAAATTGGAACTCTGAGTCACAACTGAATGTAAACCTAAACCTCTCTGAATGTAAGCAGCTACGAATGTGTAATTCATGGCAGAAACTTGAATTTGGAAAAGATGAATGTTAGAAGTAATAAAAACAAGAAGAAATGAAGTGAGAATCCCAGAGCCTCCCTCGCATGCCAGAATAAAGTAGACGAGTGCTGCATTCTTTCCTTTTGTGGGTCCCTTCCACACCTGTTGTTGCTTTCCTGGGGAAATGGCCAAAGTGATCCTATTTCTAAGCCCTAATGGGGAGAAATGATTCTGTCCCAGCAACAGGAAGCCAAGGTTCACATTTTCCACCACTCTCCTTTTTAAAAAATAATCTTTGATATAGGAATATTGACTTAGTGCAATGGAATATTGATTTAGGAATATTGATTTTGCTTTTAGGAAAAGCAAAAAGACACTATCAGATGCAAGCAGCACAGGAAAGTCAGTAAATAGATGGAATTTTAGCATCACTGTGACTCAGAGCTCTTTTGTTTGTTTTTGGTTGCTTGACTGATTATAGGTTGCTTGGTTCTGTGGACATGTTTTGTTAGAGAAATGACCCCTAAGAGGTGAGTGGGCTCTGTCTCTTGATGATTTCATACATAGTTGGGGAGTATTAACCACTCTCTTTGTGACCCCACGGACTGTTGCCTGCCAGGCTTCTCTGTTCATGGAATTCTCCAGGCAAGAATACCACAGTGGGTAGCTGTTTCCTTCTCCAGGGAATATTCCCTACCCAGGGACTGAACCTGGGTCTCCTGCATTGCAGGCAAATTCTTTACCATCTGAGCCATCAGGGAAGCTGATTTCATGCATATTTCATTGAAAATGACTGCTCTCTTAGACACATTGTCCCCAAACAAAGTGCAGGCTCTAATTTTATTAAACTGAAAAATTCTTCTGCAAAAATCATAGCCCATTTGTTAAAGTTTATAGGAAGAATATTTCACGTGGATAGTCATTTTTCAACTCTGTTTTGCATGCTTACGTGGCCAGCGCTGAGCTTTACCAAAAAATTGGAAACACAGAAATCCCCAGAAATTCTAAAAGCTAGCATGAAAGGAGACAAAGCAATGGTTGTCTACCTGAGATCATTATCACACATTCTTGATAAAACTGTATCACACATTCTTGCCAACAAAATCGCTGTCACAAGCACACATAAGTGTGTTTGTACTCAAGCAAAATTGAATTTTTTTTCACTGTCACAGTGATATTTGGAAGCACAATCATTCATTCATTCCCAGTTTATAACTCAGTACTGTTACCTTTACCAAGCTACTTAACCTCACCAAGCCTTGGCTTTCTCGTCATCTAATGATAATACTTACTTCCTGGAGTTGATATGAGAAGCAAATGGAATAATAAAGTATGTCTTTTCAGGAATCAAATAGCATAGTTCTTTCCAACTGTGGAAGCATATCTCCATTACTAAATCACTGATATTGGCACAAAATGAAATATAATTCTAGCCATCAGAGGTTTCCAAGAGAGAAGGAAAGGCACCGGGCAGTCACGATTGCTCCAACTGGGAAGTTTTAAGCTTATGATCCCTTGGACAGACGGCTGCAGAGGAGATCCAAGCATCAGATGGGTGGTTTGACTAATTGACTTTCAAGATTCCCCTTCTCTAACTCTATTATGTTGGCTTGTTCATGATTCATAGCTTTTCCCTGGGTGAAGTTTTTGTTTTATTTTTCCCAGAATGAATAAAACATAAAAACAACAGCAACCTGTCCTCTTTGCCCAAATGCCCTTGAAAAGGCCATGAGCTGATCCTTCTGACATGCTTAGTCAATAAATACTGACGGTCCAAAAGAACGTGACTCTAGTCTCCTGCCACACTGGATAGGTTCATCAGGATTGACAGTTTTACGTGGCTCTTTCACTCCCGAAAAGAAGATCCAAGTGCCAAACCCAGGTCTATCTGACTTCAGAGCCCTACTCCACACAACTTTCCAGGTATATTTGCATAATGAAAGACTGATTCAGTAGTGGAAATACAATTTCTTAGCCTGTCATCTTAATTTAGCAAATGGGTATTAACCAATATTTACCGTAAACCTTGAGATTTCTGTCCCCAAAATGAAGCTATACAGGTTGAAGAAGAGGGGAAACTGACACCCAAGGAAGTTTGATTTGACTTAAAAAATTTTACTTTGGCTGGAGAAATATCCTTCTTGAATTTGATCCAATTGGAGAAATTTTCTGGTATAAAGTTAGACTTTTACTGTAATTTATGTTTCTTAAGCAGTGCTTGTGGTAGGCAATTCTAGATTTCTCTGATATCTGGTGTAGTTCTAGCTAAATGAAACATCACTTCCCCCACCAGTGTCTCTGTTTTCAGGAGTTAGGCAAGACCATGACTCTAGCTTTGGACGAATGAATTAGGAGTAGAAGCTATATGTTTCTTTTCCAGGAAAACTTTGTAATAATTGCTAAAGCTTGAGTTTTCAACCTCTCTGCCCTGTTACATGGCACCATGATGATGCATGTGAGTCTGTGGTCTCATAAAATGATGTGGAATAAATAAACAGAGCAGAACTTCCCACAGACCTGCAATGGACAGACATGTACATTAGGGAGAAATAAACATTTGTGTTTCAAGTCACTAGAATTTGGGGTTTGTTTGTTCACTGCTGGCCTGGCCTATCCTGACAGATTCAATGCTCATAGCCATGGATATGAGTAAAACATCTAATTAAAGTGGTTATAACAAACAGCCACTTTGTACTCATTTCTTTCTCCAAAGCTATTGCACAGGTTTTTATTTTTCTATAAACTTTTATAAATGTAGAAAGATACTAATGAAAAAAATCAAAGACACATTTGTAGTATGTTTGGATCATTCATTTCACAATATAGCTATCTCTATTACAGCTCTTGGTAATTAAATGTGCACTAATTATGAGTTTCAGTAGGACAGAAAGTCAGACTTACACTTCTTCCCAGGTATCCTAGTGCCTACCATAGGACTTTCAAGACAACAAACGTTTACTGAATAATTCCTACTAAAAACACTTGTTCTAAAAATACTTCTTCTACAGGTGCAAAATTCCATCAGCTGATATGATCCTTGCCTCAACTTTCAAATTTTATTTGATGTGATTTTTGGGTTCCTCAGCCTAGCATGTTTTGTCTATAATATTCTCCCCATCTGAAATATGCTCCTTAGATCCCTCTGATGAATTTCATTCCACCTCCTCCAGAGTCACTTCCAAAAGTAATCCAACTCAAGCGGTTCTCAAACCTTGTGGTCTCAGGATCACTTAACACTCCTAAGAGTCCAAAGAACTTTTGTTTACATGGAAGATAGCTATTTACATTTATTGTTTAAGAAATTAAAACTGAGAAGATTTAAAAATACATATTTATGTTTTTCCTTAAAATAGCAATAATAAACCTATTACATGTGAATGTAAACAACACATTTTATGAAAAAGGAACCTATATTTTCCAAATGAAAACATTTTTACTGAGAATGGCATTGTTTTATATTTTTGCAAATCTCTTTAATGTCTGGCTTAAGAGAAGACAGCTGTATTCTCTTATCTGATTCTGCATTCAATTTGCTGAGTATCCCACATCATATATCTTCTGAAGATTTTCACTGTATACTTGTGAGGGTAAGAGAGTAAAAATGGAAAATGACATCTTAGTGTGATTATGGAAATTGCTTTGAATTTGTGCAGCCCTTAAAGGATCTTGGGGACTCTTGGTGGTCTTTTGCTTTCTTCTCTGAATTGCTTTTGTATTAAGAAACCCAGTGGCAGAGTTTACCACTTGATTATTCTCCAACTGTTTTATGCATATAAGACTTGTTCACAATCTAAATTGTAAATACTATGAAGACAGAGATAATGAATGCTTACCAAATACAGAGAAGTGCAAAGTCTCCTGTAATACAATCACAGAATTATGACCAGGATTAGCAAGGACTAAAGTTCCATTATTTTTAAAATAAATATACCATTAAAAATAGTATAAACTTTTAAATCTTTTCTCACTCAACTTCTTACCCCCAGAGACAACCAGAATAATGAATGAAATAGTCATCTTTACAGTAATTTTCATACTTTTACACAAATATATCCACATGTAACATTCAGTATTGAATTGCTTGAGTTTCCCTTATGTAAATATTATTTTATACATCTTCCTTTTATGGGGTCACAAAGAGTCGGACAGAACTGAGCAACTTCACTTTCACTTTCTTTATCTTCTTTTTAGCTCAGAATCCTGTTCTTGAGATATCCCCACATTGCTACTTACAAACCTCATGAGACCTAAGACCACATATTATTTTTTCATTTCCTGGTGGTAGACATTAAAATTGTTCTTAAATGATCATACATAGCATGCATGTATAAATAATGTTAAAATGAGTATCCTTGTTCACATTTCCTCAGCTATTTCACAGTAATTGCTTAGATTAAGCTCTTAAAAATGATGGAGTATCTGGTCCTTTGTACCTGTGTACTTTTCTGGCTTATTAGTCACTCAGTCATGTCTGACTCTTTGCAACCCCATGGACTGTAGCCCACCAGGCTCCTCTGTGCATGGGATTCTCCAGGCAGGAATACTGGAGTGGGTAGCCTAGATGTAGTCATTCCAAATAGTATACATATTTTTTCTGGAAGTACTTCTATTACTTTTTATCAAGGTTCTTCTTTTTACATTTTATTTATATTTCTACCACGAGTGTATGAAAGTGTTGTTTGCCTCGTACTCTATATTGTCAGATTTTAGTTATGTTTTATTGTGTTTCTCTCAGCTGGCCCTGTCTGAGGACACAGTGTGCCTTCAGCAAATACTTGTGACCTGAGGCAGCTCTAGCCTGAGGCTTGGAAATTTGCATGTGAACACATGTTAAACGCACAAGCAGGCCACCCCTTTCCTGATCTTATGTGATCCATAAAATGGCCGAACAAGTTAGGTCTCAGATATTAAACAAACCCAGAAGCTTCTTCTGCTGTCTTTCATTTCTGAGAAATACTTTGTGTTCCTTGCTTCTTAAGTACAGTAACCCTGCCCTCGCTGCCGCCATCCTTAGTCTCCAAAACCACCATCCTGTCTTTGAGGTCACCATCACCAAAGCACCCAGACAAACACAGCTGAGGTGCTTCATCTTGACAGAAGCTGCCAGAATTCCCTTCTGCAAAGCAGACTCTACTGAGGGATGCATAGCTGTGCAGTGAGAGGCTGCTGTCTGCATTTAATTACTCTGCTGCGAGGCTAATGTGATTGTTTCAAGACCCTACAAATTACCAGATGTCGACAATCAGCTCAAATGTGTTTTCCTGTCCTTATAAGCTGAAGCAAACATAAAAACCGAGGGGCAGAGAGTTAACTTCTTGACAGTGGTCGCATCAAGTATGTGTCTTCTCATTTGAGGCGAATGGTGAATGGATGTGTGAGAAACGTGATGATAGCCCTTTTGTAACTCAGCTTGGCTTAGATACCTGTGAAGGACTAAGCTTGCAACCACAGGCACATTCTATGTCAAGAAATACATATTAGGGCTATCAACGGCATGATATGACATACACTGGGCGGTACTTTTATACTCCTTCTAGGAGTGCACGTCTTTGTGCTCATCTTGTGTAAAATAAAACTCAAATTTGCAATGAAAAATTAAGTTGCATGGTATGTAGGATATTTTAAAATATTAATACTATTATGATGATTTAAAGCATCAGTAATGTTTTTACTTGACAGAAGAATTGAAGGTGAATTGTGAAAGTCACTTGGCTGGACAGTTTAGGTTGAAGACCAGGACCTAGTGCTCCTGTGCAAACATAATCCCTTGACTTTTCATGTGTTTATGAACAGAAAGCTCTGGTGGACATTTCGGGAAAACTCAAAGTTTACAGAACTGGTGATTTCATCTAATGATTTGCAAATTGTCCTTTGTTTCTGCTGTTATCAAATATCCCATAGCTACTTCCCCAAGGGATTTAGTGAATGAAATGATCCCTGGACTTCAGAAATTTCTAAATTAGAACTTGGTTTTTGCATCTTTCAAATTTCATATTCTCTCTCTCCCATGCTAGATATGTTTATTTAGCTCACTTTTTTCCAAACCTACTAAAAAATCTTGCTGTTGTTCAGTTCGCTAAGTCACGTCCAACTCTTTGCTAGCCCCACGTATTGCAGCTCGCCAGGCTCTTCTTTTCATGGGATTTCCCAGGCAAGAATACTGGAGTGGGTTGCCATTTCCTTCTCCAGGGGCATCTCCAACATTGCAGGCAGATTCTTTAGCACTGAGCCACCAAGGAAACCTCACTGAAAAATTTACTGTGTTTTAAATACTTGGAATGTCAATTTTAATCACATCTACAAAGACTTTCAAAGCTAACTGGCTAATGATATTTGATTTCAGTATTATCTTAGAATATTTACAACTAATTTGCCACACTTTTCCAAGAGAAAAATAGTATCAGGAATAAGCAAATCTGGGGTGACTCCACATTAAAATTTCTTACTCTTATTACATAAAGGTATTTTTGCATCCAAAATATGCAAAAGGTTAATAAAAAGTTTAAAAAATACATTTGATTTAGGAGCAGGAGTCAGAGAAAGTGTAGAATTTAGGTTTGTGAACTTCATGATTCCTTTGCATTTTGCAGTAGGCATTGGTAAGAAGGTACCTTTTCTGAGAGACTTATCACGAAGTCAGATAATCTGGCTACATAACATAAAAATATTTCAAAAATGGAAAACTCATTAAAGTACAATAAATAAATTTCACATAATAAAAGCAAGCAAGAAATGAAAGGGAACAAATATATCCTCAAGCTGGGAAAAATCATTTTAAACTCTCAAACATTTATTTGATACTATCTTTCCAAGAATAATGGGGCAGAAATAATCACATTCCTTTTCCTTTACATACTTTTGTTCAGAGAAACCAGATGCAGAATGAAGCTTTGCTTCCATGCCAAACTGTCAACTTTGTTTAATATTTAAGTTTCATGCAACATAAACAAAAGATGCGAAATTATTGTTAGTGTGGAGGGTTCTGAATTTGAATCATTTTTAACTGATCACTGTGTGTTCTGAAAATAGACACCCATCTCCATATGCCCTAGATCTTTTGAGTGTTTCTTGCTGTAATTCCAGTGGTGATGAAAAGTGAAGTGGTTTTATAAATGTGGGCATGAGTACATGCTTTATATATATTTCAAGTGGTATAGTTTCCCACTATTGGAAATTTCTTCGTGTTGTTTTGAGGGAATATCTCTTTCAGAGAGAATTTAAAAGCTCTCCAAAAAACCGTCTTGATCAAGAGCAATTTGATATGAATCATGGATTGAGAGTGCTTCTTACTTCCTTTGCTTCCACAGTCCACTAAATTGGTGGTAAAAGGCTGATTATTTGTTCATATTATTTATCCTTGCCCCATTGTGGCTGTGCTTCCCCCTAGGTGGCATATGTTTAACAGTCCTGTTGACTTTGGGCTTGTCCATGTGATTTTCTCTGGCCAATAGAACAAGACTGGAAATTTTAATATCACAGTCCAAGAAGGGACTTTAAGTGCACCTATGTGGTCTGACAATGCCTCTCTTGTGTTCCTGGTTATAATAGCTCTGGTTATAAAAGCAACTTGCTCCAGGTATATGCTGTTCCTTCACCCTGGGTGTCACCATGAGAGGACACGAGGAGCCTAGTCAAGCCAGCATCATCAGGAGGAACAGTGGCTGACCCAGAATCCTCACACAGCACAAGTGGGAAATAAAACTACATTGCAAGCAACTGAGTTAATGTGGTTGGTGGTTATAGCAGCAAAACCTGATTGAAAAAAAATAATAGTAGAAGAGGAAAGAAAGCAAAAAACTACAACAATAAAAAGCTCTAGAGAGAAGATATCTGAGGATAAAAAAACTGAAAAATGTGTGGAAGGTGGGAAGTTGCTGGAGAATGGTTGACTGGAACAATTTAGGTGAAACTACAGTTTACAGTGGAGAAGGAAATGGCAACCCTCTCCAGTATTCTTGCCTGGAGAAACCCCTGGACAGAGGAGCCTGGTGGGCTACAGTCTATGGGATAGCAAGAGTCGGACACGACTTAGCGACTAAACCACCACCACCAGAGTGTACAACACATGCTACCGCTGCCAGGTTGGAAAGCAACTTGACTTGCAGAACCCGGGAATAGCTTGGACCAAGAGATCTGAAAGAGCTCAAAGCCTATGAAGCCACCAATCTCAATTTCCAGTACTTACACAACCTAAGCACTGGGTTAAGGAGCCCCATTTAGGAGACGATGCTCATGGTTAGCTACTGTCCCATTCCTAAATAAAAAGAGACATTAGTCATTTAAGTAAAACCTGTAAGAGATGCAAGGAAAAGACCAATATGATCATGGATAAGGCATATCCCTGGAGGAAAGAAAGAAAATTCTTGAAGAATTCAGAAGTCTAAAATAACAGGAATTGGTATTCTCAGAGAGGTTGGAGAAGAGACTACATTTAGAAAAAGAAAAAAGAAAATATTGTCAAAGAAAAAAAATCAGACAATCATAAAGAGGATTTGGAAATACAAAATACTGCTTGCAATATTGCTGATGCTAAGTTTGATTAATTAAGGTGGGGAACACTGGATATATGCATTGGAAAGATATATGTTTCCTGATGTAATTAAGAAATAATCCATAGGGTGGTATTTTGAGACTGTGAATATCTTGTTTCATGACCAATTTACATCTAATCAATGGTTTTAGCCCCCATTATCAATCTTTATCTGAATAAATTATTCTATTGAAAATAGCAACATGAAGTTTTCAAATTTTACCATTACTTTTACATTTATTGTCTGGCTCTGCCTCTTTCTCTTCACTAAAGACTCATGGATCTTTATTCATTTTTAGTCAACGCATTATCGTTTATAATTACTATTTTTACTTTAGAGACTCACCTTGTCCTAAATTTGACCTCTAGTTGGCTCCTACGAGCATTTGCATTATTAGATTAATAGATCATGTTAAATGGTTAAAAAAAACCAAAATACAGAAACACTAGATACATTATTGGGAGATAAGAACAACAAAAAGTCTGAAAGTGTTCAGATTATAAAATAATGATTTCCCGTGAACAAAAAGGTTTCTCATCTTGCAAAGGAAAACATCTTTTATCAACAATATATGAGAGTATTTTCTAAAGTAATAATAATTTCAATCTTGAATACTTTATTTATCCAATGTATGAATAAAGCATGGAGGAAAAGTAGAGATACATCCAGCATGCAAAGACAGAAAATTTATCCTGAAGGCACGCCTTTTTCAGAAGCTCTGTCAAGATGTGTGTCCAAGAAATTAGGGAAGAAACCAAACATAAGGAAGACAGGGTTTGGGAAGAGACAGTTGCAATGCAGGAGAGCAGAGACAGGAAATCTCACCTTGTCGTTTGTGCTACAGGTGGGGAGAGCACTGTGCCCAGTGTGGAGCTAGGGATGGGCTTCCCAAGGGCAGAAATCTAGGGGAAGGAAGTAGTTTCCTCAGCTAGGGCTACCATCGCAAAACACCACAAGCTCTGTTGCTTAAACAGAAATTCATTTTCCCACACTTTTGATGGCCAAGTGTCCATGATCAAGCCAGCAGTAATGTTGGTTTCTGGTCAGGACATTCCTTGTGTGTATGTGTGTGTGTGTGTGTGTGTGTGCGCGCACGCGTGTGTGTGTATTTCAGATTTTTTTAAAAAATTAAATCTTTATTGAATTTGCTACAATATTTCTTCTGCTTATGTTTGGGGTTTTTTCTATGAGGCATGTGGGACCTTAGTTTCTCAACCATGGATCGAACCCCACACCCTCTGTGTTGGATGGTGAAGTCTTAATCACTGGGCCACCAAGGAAGTCCCAATGCTCCTGTCTGGAAGAAAGCACCTTCTTACTGTGTCCTCACATGGCCTTTTCTCTGTGTGTGTGTCTCTCTTTCTTTCCTCCTCTCCCTCCATCCTGCTGCGTGTGTGTGTGTGTGTGTGTGTGTGTGTGTGTGTGGAGAGAGAGAGAGAGAGAGAGGTCTCTGGTACCTCTCCCTCTTATAAGAAGAAGAAAAAGTCTTATAGGAGTCCAGCCTCATCCTTATGACCTAGTTTAATCTCTATTTCCTCCTTATAGGCTCCATCTCCAAACATAGTCACCTTGAGATTAGAGCTTCAACATATGAATTTTTCAGGGCAAAATTTAGTTCAGAGTAGGAGGATTTTAGGAAAGTGTTTTTTCTTTGAAGAGTGATATTAATACTACCAGCTAATGCATGTTAGGAGTGTAGTGTGTTTTAGGTACAACTCTAACATCTACATAAATATTAACATATTTAATCCTACAAAGTCAGTTAGTACTATCATCATTATACTCATTTTACAAATGAGCAAATTGTGAGTAAATTTATGAGTAAATTGTGAAATGAAAGATTTAAATGAGTAGCCTGAGGTCACATATGGGCTTCCCTGATGGCTCAGTCAGTAAAGAATCTGCCTGTAATGCAGGAAACCCAAGTTCGATCCTTAGGTTGGGGAGATCCCCTAAAGAAGGAAATGGCAACCCACTCCAATATTCTTGCCTGGGAAATCCCATGGACAGAGAAGCATGGCAGGCTATAATCCATGGAGTTGCAAGAGTCAGACACAATTTAGCAACTAAACCACCACTACCACCAGCATTACATAGCCAGTGCTAAGCTGGGATTTTACCCCAGGCACCTGGATCCCAGTATACTCATAACAGTGTTATAACTGAAAGACCTCTAGAACACACCAAAATGCAATAAGGGCAGTTAATACGAAATCAGTTATGAAAGTCAGGAAGAACAAAAAGAAAATGTAACCATACTACACTGATTTGACAGTGAATAACATTTGTACGATTGTAACAATAAAAGTATTATTTATGGAATTTCAAATTTTGGAGTGAAGCTATAAATATTACCTGAAAGGAGTAAATTTTATAAAACAGGCCATAAATGTGGTCAATCTTGTCAATTTGAAAGTAGAGTACAAAAGACAGATCGAGAGATGAATGCTTTAGAAGAATTTAAGAAAAGGGCCAGGATATTAATAGTGTCATCTTACTAAGTGGAGAGTTCAGAGAGAATTAGGTATAATCTCTGTTAGATGGGAGACCTGCGTTCGATCCCTGAGCCGGGAAGATCCCCCAGAGAAGGAAATGGCTACTCACTCCAGTATTCTTGCCTGGAGAATCCCCGTGGACAGAGGAGCCTGCTGGGCTAGTCTCTGCTGTGCTTGGTCACTCCATCATGTCCAACTCTTTTCGACCTCACGGACTGTAGCCCGCCAGGCTCCTCTGTCCATGGGGATTCTCCAGGCAAGAATACTGGAGTGGGTTGCTATGCCTTCTTTCAGGGGATCCTCCCAACCCAGAAATCAAACTCAGGTCTCCCACATTTCGGGCAGATTCTTTACCATCTGAGCCACCAGGAAAGCCCAAGAATGCCAGAATGGGTAGCCTATCCCTTCTCCAGGGGAACTTCCTGACCCAGGAATGGAACCAGGGTCTCCTGCATGGCAGGCGGATTCTTCACCAGCTGAGCTACCAGGGCTACCGTCTATGGGATCACAGAAAGTTGGACATGACTGAGCAACTAACACTTTCATGGGTGAATTGTGTCCCCCAAAAAAGATGTGTTAGAGTCCTAACCTTTCATACCTGTGACTATTTGGAGATGAGGTCCTTATGGAGATAATGATAAATTAAATGATATCATTAGGGTGGGTTCCAATCCAAAATGACCAGTGCCCTTATGAAAAGGAGAAATTTGGACACATACTCAATATGCACAGAAGGAAGTAATGTGAAAAGACAGGAAAAGAGGGTCATTTCTAAGCCACAGGGATATGTCTAGAACATTTTTTCCCCTCACAGTCACCAGAAGGAACCAACCTGTTGACACCTTGCTTTCAGATATTTAGCCTCCAGAATGCTGAGAAAATAAAATTTTGTTGCTTTGTCATCCAATTTGTTGTACATTATTGTAGCAGCCACGGCAAACTAATAGAACCATATAGGTTAAAATTATGCATTTCCAGGTGGCCCTAGTGGTAAAGAATTTGCCTTCAAATGCAGGAGACAGATGAGTTGTGGATTCAATTCCTGGGTCAGGAAGATCCTCCAGAGTAGGAAATGGCACTCCACTCCAGTATTCTTACCTGGAAAATTCCATGGGCAGAGGAGCCTGGTGGGCTACAGTCCACAGGGCTGCAAAGAGTAGGACACAAATGAGCTACTGGGCACCATTCAATAGAGAACCTGGAAAATATGTATAGCCCCATAGTGGAGAAAGGAAGGAAAAGGAGAAAGTACTTTATATTCACTTCCTCTTTTTCTATCAAAGCAAAAAGCCAAGTAAGAATATCTAAAATTGATGAAGAAAAAATAAAAGCAGCTTTAAGCACAAGTTTAGAGAGATGGAAATAGCTTTCTCTGTTACTAGAAACAAACTCAATTAATTTCCACTGGAGATGGGATGGGGTAGGAAAGGCTGGGGCAGCGAATAGTTAGTTGCTTTTCATTAAAACTCTTTCTGTAAGAATACATTTTAAATCTTGGTATATATTAATTCAGTTTTTAAATGAATTAAAGATAATATTCACTTCAGTTTTTTAGGGAGAGTCAACATTTAAGATCAAATTCTATGTAACCAAGTGTCCGTCTTTGTAAATGAGATCTCTATTCTATGTACAAATAGAAGTTATATCTTTCAGTTTATCGAACCTGAAACCTCTCAGAAACTCCAAAGTACATCATACAATTTGCCCCCAAGTCAGGGGAAATCCTGGACAAGTGAGACTCTAAAGTCACAAATATCTTTAAAATGAACACTTAGTGTCATTGTTGAATGCTTAGATCTTATGAATCATTGTAAAAACAGAAGTAATCTCATAATCTTCAGCCTGCAATATGCTAAAGCTATTAGAACAGAATAAAATAAAACCATTTTGGGGAACATACACAGGGCGTAGATGCAGTATTATGTAAGGTAAAATGACACGAGAAGCCAATTTCATGTATCCCATCCTGTAATTTAATCATACATTATTCAACTTCCCACCCATAGTAGGAATGCAGCCTGAAGGATTAATGGGATCAGTGTTTAAAGATTAATGGAACTATGTCAAAAGGACGCAGGAACAGGCTTGCCAGGTCCTCCCATTGGCCAAATGCAGGAATATATGAGCATCAAACAGAATGACAGTGATGAATTACAATGCACATAATTTTGTAAAAAAAAAAACCAAAAAAACCATGAGTCCATTGTTATCATCAGAAAGAGGGAAAGTAGAAAGAGAAACAGAGAAGAATGTTCTTTACAGCAGAATATGAAAAGACTTACCTTCTTTTTAAATAGAATATAAAAGGCTTATTTTGCTCTTAACTAAGAATATGTTTATAAAAACGCCAGTTCTTCAAATCCTCATGATGTCAATCTATGAAGAAAGTGCAATTTAATACACACAGCTTTGTGAATTCACATGGGATTTGGCAACAAGGTATTGAGTTCTATCTTGAAAAATAAGCTGATAAGGAAAACCTGAATAATTCTAAAATGTGTGTGTATGTATGAGAGAGACAGTGAGAGAGAGGAACTTAGATAAATTTTATAAGAATACAGTGAGCAATCTATGAAACCAAATTGATTATAGAAATACACATAGGATTTTATATATAATTAAATTTACACTTAAAATTAGTGGTGGGGGGGATAGAGTGTTTAGTAAGGGGAGTCAGGACAATGCCTAGCTATTAAAATTTTTTAAAAAAACTGGATTTCCTACTTCATTTCTGATTTCCAAATGACCTTTTAAACATTTAAAAAGTAAATAAGCCATAATAGTAATAGACTGGAATAACTGCACTTCTTAGAAGAGTAGTTGGAGCAGTGTACTAGCCAGTGTTCTTATCTGCAAGTAGTAGGAAATAAGTGGTTGACTGAAGTTACTAAAGGGTGTGTGAAAACTTAGAATCACTGAGTGGGCTAGAGGAGCAAAAACGGAGGGAGAGCAGATAAAGCAAAGGCTCACCCCCTTCGATGTCTGCCTGCGCTCTCCACCGCCGCCCCCTGAGCGCCCCCGGGCTGCGGGCACACGGCTTGGCCTCTCCCGTGAGCACTCTTGCCACCGTGACTATGAGCTACGAGCACTGCCAGAGCAGCTACTTTTCCAGATGTATGTGTTTACGTCACTGGCTTCTGATACAACGTTCTGGGCAAGGGTCTCAAATTGAATGAACCTAGATTCAGGTGATGTCACCAAGATAGCAACAGAGGTCATTCCCAACTTAGGTCCCTCTCATAAGAGGACCAACTTACAACTCCATAGACAAGGCACCCTTGTGAAAATCCTCAAACCTGGGGGTGAATCTGGAGCATGCTGCTGGACCACAGGGACAAGGAAAGACCACATTAGAAGGGAAAGAGGGGAGGTTTCACTGATCTCATCACCCCCTTCCAGGACAGCACAGTTAGAGAAAATGCTAATTTTATTTGATGTGAAAGGATAGTAGCAGATGACCAAGAGGGAAAAGTCATCCCAAGCAAGAAAACAGCATGTACAAAGCATAGAGAAATATCACTGGAGAAAAAGCAAACAGTTAGATGTGACTTGAGGTTAGGAGTTGAATGGAGTATCATGGCATCAAAGGAGACTGAAAAAAGCAATTTGTTGTCTAGGAAGCTATTTTAGCTCCTAAACCATTGTACACAGAATTGTCTGGAGAATTTGTTGAGACACAGATTGTTGGGTCCTTGTATACAGATTTAGAGCAGGTCTGGGTTAGGGCCCAAGAAATTACACTTCCAAAGAAATACTGATGCTGCTGTTCCAGGTCCATATTTTGTAAGACACTGCTCTATACATTTTCCATGCTCTAAAAATTTAACAGGAGGATAAGGTAAGAAAACATTTGTTTCTGAAAGATTGCTCTAGTGTCAGATTGCGGAAAGGATGCTCTCAGGGTATTAAGCAGAGAGATTAATTTGAAGTCCTGTGCCAATAGTCTGAATGAGGGATGATTAGGATCTGAACCTGATCTGCTCTTCAGGTGTATATAACAGAGGATAAATTTTTGATACATATAAGAGTGAATAAAGATACGCAGACCATGGCATGATGATAAACTTGGCATGGAAATAAGAGAAAGGACACAGAAGAAAATAACCACAGATTTTTAGGCTTCCATAACTGGGTGATTTCTATTGCTCTTAATCAGAAGATATAATGCAACAGATGATATAGATAGATAGATATTGAGTACATGTATACATACATGCATGCATATGTAATAGATACAACTGATGAATAGAAAGATATAGTTAGATGTGATAGGAAGGAATACTAGAATTTTGGCCCTGTATATTTTTAACATTTGAGCTTAGGGTACCTGTAGATTAATTCCCATTTGTGTATGATAACCTTTAACTCAATTTGTTAAAAGATCAAAGCTTTATAAATTATTAACTGTGGGTACTCAATAAATGGGGACTGGGGGTAGGGAAAATGGGTAGTTACTAGTTAATAGACATAAATTCTTAATTGTGAAAGACAAATTAGATCTAGAGATCTACTCTACAACATTGACCCTGTAGCTAACAATATTACACTGTACACCTAAAATTTTGTTAGGAAGGTAGATGTCATGTTAACTGTTCTTACCAGGATAAAATAAAGCTAAAAAGAAAGGAAGGAAGAAAAATACCAGAACAAAAGATATAAACTGCATGTCTGCTGGGTAAATCAGACTGTAAAGTCACCCAACCATTGAACACCAATAAATTATTACTGTAGCACAATCTTGTGAAGTATCAATTTCCATTTCAGGCTCCTTGTGTTATAGGTTGGTCCCTTCTCTCCACTACTCCTCCTGTCTCCTTACCCATCTCCACCCTAATTATGGTAGAAAAGCTATATGGGCATACATTGCTATGGAGACAGCTCAAATCTAAGAATAAAAAACTACTGTTTAATGAAGAAATAATCAGCAATGTGAAATCAGCAAAAAAATGAGTTGCCTCTCATCCCCAGAAAAGTTGCTCGAAGAAGAGTCTGTGTGAAGGAGAGTGAAAACCACGTGCCTGCCCTCCCAAACTTAGTGATGATGGAGGTCTGGGGAGGAACTGGGAGGCTCTCCCTTACCTTTTGGGGAGGATGCTGAATGTAAAGCCCAGATTGCTTCACATCTCAGGATTGCAGAGTAGTGAGACATGCAGAGACTCTCTAGTCATTGTTGTTTGGGTCTAGGAGAGAAAAGCAGAGCCCGGAAGAGCAGCATGGCCCAGCGGGAGACGGCCAAGTCAGGCTACACTTTTCCATGAAGCTAGGTCTGTCAACTTTCCCATGGCTTTCAGATCTTTTCACAGGTGAAGGGTGTGTCTCTGAAGTAGGCTAAAATCCTGAACTAGCCCACAGGGCTTCAGGAAGCCATGGGAAGGACCCTGCTGGTGACAAGAAGCAGAAGCAGCTCTTCGTCTGTGGTAGCATCCACCCAGGAAGCTGACAGGTGTCTGGCTGAGTGCCAGAAGCTCATTTAAAGTCAGATGTTTTCTGGGCCATGCGAGAGAGACTACAGTGGATGCAGGCATATGGATAACAAGCCCAGGTCTCAGAGAGCTGAGAACTGAATAGTGGGAGGATGTAGACTCAAAAACATATGTACTTGAGGTGGAAGTTTTATCCGAGGCTATGGTCTGAGAGTTTGCCATTGCTGACCTCGAATAGGTGCTTCTAAAGGAATTGAGACCTATGAGCAAAACCGACCATTTATTAAGCTGCGCTTCAGACCTGTGATGTGCTGTGGCTTTTTCTCCCTTCCCATTTGGCCCTTTTTTTTTTTCATTTATTTTTATTAGTTGGAGGCTAATTACTTTACAGTATTGTAGTGGTTTTTGCCATACATTGACATAAATCAGCCATTTGGCCCTTTGAATTATTGCTTCTAACTGGAGTCATCAGCTCACCTCCTGAAAATAGGGCGATACTTTACATCTTTTTCACCTCTTGTCCTTACTGCAATGCTTACCTAGAGTTTGTTCTCAAGACATCTACTAAATGCATGTGAAAAAGACAATAGAGCAGAGTCTAGGTGCATTCACGTCTCCACAAATGACCCAATATCTTTCCTTTTTATGGCTGAGTAATATCCCGTTGTACATATGTGCCATATCTTCTTTACCCATTCATCTGCCATGTGTAAAACAGCTAATGGAAATCTGTTGTATAATGCAGGGAACTCAGTTCAGTGCTTTGTGATGACCTAGATGGATAGGATGGGGGTGTGGTGGGATTGAGGGGAGGGTGGGGATATATGTGTACAGAGAGCTAACTCACTTTGTTGTATAGCCAGAAACTAACACAACATTGTGAAGCACCTATATCCCAAGTAAAAAAAAAAAAAAAGACTATGTAACAAGAAAGGAAAGTCTTCTCCAAGTACACATTTGTGCAAAAGCTGGCTCAAAAGCTGTCTTATGCCTCCATTCACTGACAGGACTGACTTTGTCAGCTGAGCTGACTAGAGAAGATTTTGTCTTTCTTCCTCAGTATACTATTTATATACTCAGAAAGCTGCTCTTTATAGAAAACAAAAAACTTTTTTTTCTTATCATTTAAAGAATTGTCGTTCGGTGGAGGATATGCATAAATTTATTCCCCCTGCTAGGACCTCTAAAAATCATTAGATTTTTAAAACAAGTATAGTTTGAATTTAGAGCTAGTCAGAATTTGGTTAAATCAACACCTTGTTGGTTGCCTCAAATTTTAACTTTTAGGAAATACCAAAAGGGTTAGTTAGTTATGATGTGTAGAAATAAATGCTTTCTCTGTAATCTGTTGAAACAAAAATATTTCCTCATGATTCACCAGTCAGATGAGACTTGCTGCAAGCCAAATAGTGTTTTGGTCTCAATAAGGAATAATTATAATTTAGTAAAAACATCTGATAATATAAACAAGCTGAGCACCACCGTCAAACACATGAGACCTCAGTACACAGTTCTTTTTTCCAAAACATCAGATTGAGAAAATGATAAATACAAAACATAGAATACAAAATACTTCATCATGTAGCTTGCAGATGTGTATCACCCAACCCACATGTACAAACAGCCCACAGAAAACATTTCAGTGCCCTGCATTACTAAGAAAGTTTAAAAAAAAAAAAAAAAACTTTTAGAATACATTAGAAACAAAGGAATTCCAAACAGAGTCCAAATATCAATAGATTCCAGCTGCTTTCATGTCGATGGCTAATATATCAGGGATAGTAAGTTCCGGCAGTTACAGCAGGATTCTGAATTCTAATATCTGACTTGGGTTCTATGCCAGGTCTTTCCTGTGACCTAGAGTGCCATCTGGGACAAATCTGAGTTTCCTTATTATTTAAGAATTTCTCACGTTTGCTAGCATTTTGATAATGTTAGAACTCCAAGGAAGTCTTCCACAGTCCTGGAGATGAGCCCTTCTCCTGTCTTATAAGTTGGCTCTTTCATATACGAATTTTATTGGACGTCATGTTTAATGAATCTTGGACTCTTAGAAAAGGAAGAGGTTTGGAGGCAAGGGAGTTCAGGACAAACGTCATAGATCATTTAGAATTCTCATATTCAAAACAAGAAGCAAACTGATAAGACCGAATATTCTAGACACAGAGCACTAAAGAGGAAACCAGATGTCCTAATTCTTTTCGATATAGCTTTATACCTTTTTGAATTGGTGGAGAGTGTATACAACTTAACATTGAAATAGGGATAGAAGCTTAGAATTAACTGGTCAACTCAATCATGGTGAAACAAAACCTGTATTTACTATTTGCTAGTTCTAGAATCTTCGATAGTCATTTAAGCTCACTGAACATCAGTCGTCTTTCTTCATAAAGTAGTTATAACAGTTCTTAATTCACACAGATATTGTGAAATGAGTCAATGTATATGAAAAGATTGACTAACTTGGGATTGATACATGAGAAGATATAATTCAATCCTTGCATCAAAGTATTATTCTTCTCCATCTCTCCCATCATTTCTTCCCACCTCTAAGCACTTTTCCTTATTTTTACCAAAATCCTATTGTCAATAAGGATCCAAACCATTGTGCTAATGTCATTAAGCTCATACTTCATATCCAATCAATATCTAAGTTCTACAAAATTGTTTTTCTTGACTTTCCTCCACTCCCTCCTCATGAGTTTAATAGAGGTGTTCATTTCATGACAGCAGCTGTGTACAGAGGAAACAAGGTCAAGAATTCAGGTGTATAGGTCCAAAAAGATTATGAAACCAGTGTTGAAATCAGGAGTCAGAGTAGACCCCCAAAGTTGACAAGACAGACAGAATGATGAACTCAAGAAGCAGCAGGACAGGAGGATTAATGAGAAGGTCACGTGGCTGAATCCTAGAGAAAAAGAGCTCATTGCAAGTGTGGATGACCTCCACTTAAAGTGCCAGTACCAAAGCAGAGCAAACAGAAAGATCTTTGAAGGTTAGAATTCTGTGTATTTCATTCACCATATCCATATATGTATTTATGAAAGTGAATTGAACTGAACCTAAGAACTGTTCAACATACTGGATTCAGGAGAACTACAGCTTCTAAACTCTGTTTCCTATTTTCCTCCTCCTTCAATAACTCATTCAATAAATATTTATTATGATATGCCAGCATATCATTTGAAGGACTGGAAATGAAAATGATGAAAAAGAAACATGAGGCAACAGAGATCTCTTTCTTCCTAACTTTATTTTTAATGAATTTATTCCATTTTTGTTCCTAACCTTTTCATGCATGCCTTAAATCGTCAGAAAGGATGATCTTATGTAGAGAGATAGGATTAAGCTTGTGGGGTACGGTGAGAGCCACAAAATCTAGGGATGGGAAAGCTTCTGCCAAGGGATAGGATCCTAGGATAAATCCATCCTAAGCCTTACCATTTCAGAGGTGTAGCTTCCTGGGGCCCCTATTGATCTGGTAAAATATCTCAAGAATTGCCAAGCTTTCTGGAGACAAGTGGGGGAAATTGCATGTAGAGCATTCTTCCAGAAGTCAGTGTGTCCCTAAGTAGTTTAATACTGGCTTAGGGATTCAGTATTCTTGGGCTTTCCTGGTGACTCAGAAGGTAGAGAATCTGCCTGCAATGTGGGAGACCTGGGTTCAATCCCTGGGTGGGGAAGATCCCCTGGAGAAGAGAAAGGCTACGCACTCCAGTATTCTGGCTTGGAGAATTCCATGGACAGAGGAGCCGAGCAGGCTACAGTCCAGGGGGTCACAAAGAGTCAGACACGACTGAGTGACTTTCACTTTCAAGTAGTTTATTTCCTAGACTTTTTTTTTCCTTTTTTAAAAATTTTATTTTTTTATTTTTAGCTTCAGCTGTGCTGGGTCTTGGTTACTGCATCGGCTTTTGTCTAGTTGTGGTATGCGGGGTTTATTCCCTAGTTGCAGTGAGTGGGCTTCTCATTGCTGAGGCTTCTCTTGTAGAGTACAGGCTCAGTAGTTGTGGCACATGGGTCAGCTACTCTGCAGCATGTGGGATCTTCCTGGATCAGAGATTGAACGAGTGTCTGTTGCATGGGCAGGCACATTTTTTACCACTGAGCCACCAGGAAAGCCTGGGGTCGCAAAGAGTAGGATGTGAGTGAAGCGACTTAGGACACACGTAACTCACTGAACAATAAAAAAGTTAGATGTGCCAATATAAACCATCTCAATGCCTTCTGTTTAATTAGTCTCTTTCTCTTTTCAGTTTAAAGCAGTCTTTTATGGCTCTACCTCCCCCCCCACCCCCTTACCCTTCCAAATGATGTCTGGCAGTGTGTGGGAAGTCGGGTTAAGATTCCATGTGGCAGTGAGTGAAGGGTAGAAACAAACCCCACTCCCAATGGTCTTCTCTGGATCCTCTGTGGTGAGCACTATGCAGCAATTAATCTAGTTTGCTCTCTGGAGTGATGAGTAATGGAAGAGAACTGGTCAGGCCTGGATTTTTAGATTTTGGAAGGAGGTGGATTCTGTGGTCATGGCCAATTGACTGCCCACTTGCAAGTTCTCACACATGGAACTTTCTTTGTCCTCAACCCAAACTCCTATGGGTCTACCATCTCCCTTGACTGTACCTTCTCACCAGGCAGTCAGTAAATGTTAAATTCCATGATTTTCCAGAAGGCTTATCTCAGGCTCATAGGCAGCCACTTCCTGCCACCAACACCGAATTAAGGTTTCCCATGTTAGGCTGCACATGGCCCCCAGGGGAGGGGATATTCTAGAGAACATTACTTTATTGTGCTATGATTTGACTTTTCTGCCCTATCTCTGCCCCTCATCTTACATGATCCACAAGAGAAAGGGTGAGATTTGCCTGCTGTCTGAAAGGAGTTCTCTACAGTCTTAATTACTGACAAAGTGCAGAGAGAGAAAACAGCATACCACCAGGAAAAATAAATTAGGAAGTACTGAACATGCAAAATTGAAATCATACTACAGCACATACCGTCCCTAACACTCACTTGGCATCTATTGTAATAGATTGCTCTTTTTGGAAGCCACTGAGCATATGAATTTATTAGATGGGAATTGTCAAATGATTCTATTATTCAGGATTCAAGATAAGGAGTCTTTGAGGCTTCATTTAGTTATTTTCTTTAACTTGATCAGTAGAATTCATATCAGCAATGTTAATCCCACATGAAAAACTGAAACACAGAACTTATCATGATGGTTAGACAAGATCCTTAATTTAAAACATAGACTTGGATAGCTTAAATTAGAGTAACATGGAAGCAATAAAAGAGTAAATATTTCCTGACCAAAAATAAAATGTAAAATTTTCAAACAATGTCCTTGAGACAGTTATCTAGTCTAAGCTGTGATGGGAATGGCCAAAAGGGAGATATGGGTAAAAGTAAAAGAATTGTACTCTCTTATACCAGATTTGTGATGGAAAATACAAAGGACCCAATTACTATGATTTAAGGATATTGTTACAAATAGGCACAGACTAGGCATAAAAGTGTTGGCGGTGATGTATAGTATCTGACCAACACGAATGAGATGCATTAAAAAATGAAAAGTTACCCAGGAAGTTTTCCACAGCTGCAGGCCAATATAAATTTTTAACTCTGCTAAACTCTCTTCTGAAAACAAAACATTAAAAACAATCCCTCAATAAACTCCATAAGTTTGGATTAGTTGTTAATTTCAAATATATTTTTTTGCTCGAAATAGCTATCTACCTCTCTGCCCTCATTCCTGCTTTAAGTATAATAGTTCAATATGTCATGAACCTCTCAAAAGCCTCTGCCTTCTCTTTCAGGAAGTCTCCGTATTTGGCTCCACTATCTATTGAGGAAGCACATGTAGTAAGTTAATTTACTCTTTGAGGAAACATTGAATTATAACTATTGTAAATACTGCATTCAGCCACCCACCAGTCACTAGCAGAACTCTGTTATAAATGAAACTAATCTGCAGCTGGGTTTTCATCAGGAAAATTCACAAAAGCATATTTAACTTTAGAAGCTGTCAGATGAGGAAGTGGCTCAAAAATTAGAGAAACTCCTCTTCTCTCTTATATTGAAGCAGAAGAAGATTAAAAAGGGCCAACTGAGTGCAGAGAGAAAGTAATCTTGAAATATGTTTAAAGACAATTAGGATTTCACTCAAAACTTGTCTGTTGATTAATGTTTTATAGTTGTTCTTCATTATTTCCTTACTTCATTTAAAATCATTGGGTTAGTCCAAGTCAGGAATAAAAGGTTAATTTTAGTTGGACAAGACTAAAAATTTATATGGTTCATCCCACAATATTCTTTCTTTTCTTTTTCCTTTTCAGAAAATCTCTCCCCTAACTAACCATGCTTCTGACTTCTTTTTTCCATGTATAAATGAATCATATCGTAAAGCAGTGGAGTAAATCTAACTTTAATCTTTGTCCTCAAGATTTCTTTATCTATATAGATCCTTTGGAATTACATGTATCTTCAAATCACTATGGGCTTCCCTGGTGGCTCAGTGGTAAAGAATTTGCCTGCAATGCAGGAGATGCAGGTTTGATACCTGGGTTGGGAGATTCCCTGGAGGAGGAAATGGCAACCTACTCCAGTATTCTTGCCGAGAGAATCCCATGGACAGAGGAGCCCAACAGGCTACAGAAGAGACTTAGTTCTTCTGAAAAGACTTATCAAGTATGCAAGCCAATACATCAGTTTCTACAGAGAATGCTGAGAATTATCAGCATTATGTTGAATCAAATTGCTCCTGTAACAATACTGATTCTTCCAAATCATTTCTTTAGGGTTTCTTTAAGTTTCTGTCAGTAATATTTTACAGTTTCCAGGGTAAAGATGTAACACTTTTCTCTATATTTTCCTGAGGATTTGATGTTTTTCATGTTATAGTAAGTGGTTTTCTTTTTAAACATTCTTTCCCCAGTTGTATATTGATAGTATATAAATGCATGTTTTCTATTGATCTTATAGCCTACAACCTTATGAAATTTACTTCTGATAGTAGCTTGTTTGAAGAGTATTTTGGATTTTTTACATATATAATTATGTGGTCTGCAAATAGATACAGTTTACTTTATCTTTTATTCATTTTTATACCTAATATTTCTTTTACTTTATTTTTTATTGAAGTATAGTTGGCTTATAATGTTATATTAGTTTCTAGGGTATAGAAAAGCAATATTATATATTATATTATTATATAATTAATTATATTAATTCACAATATAATATTAATGTTATATTATGTTTGTTATTAACATATATATATCCCTTAAAATATTGTTAAATTGAATCTAGGAACATATAAAGGGAATAAACTTCACTTGGTCATAATATATACATATATTATATACATGTAGTAATATGTATAGTAGGTTATATTAGGAAGATACCCTGGAGAAGCAATTGGCAACCTGCTCCAGGGGATCTTCCCAACCTAGGGATTGAACACAGATCTCCTGCATTGCAGGCAGATTATGTACCATCTGAGCCCCTTGGGAAGTCCAAGAATACTGGAGGGAGTAGCCTATCCCTTCTCCAGGTCATATATTCAATTTAGCAATATTTTAAAGGGATTTTTCTATCTTAAATCAAAAGGTTGTTAGCCTGCAATGTTTTCTTCTTGTAATATTTTATCCAGTTTTTAGCATCAGAGTTATGCTAGCCTAATAGCTGTCTCTGAAAATGTTTACTAATGATATGTATTTTTTTTTCTTTAACAGAGTCAGTTGGGCCTGGAGCTTTCTTCAATGAATTATTTGGTTTTCTCAAACCAATATTTTGTTTTTTCATGTATTATCTACAACATATGAAAAAAGTGAAAAAAAGTGGAAGTGTTAGTCGCTCGGTGGTGTCTGACTTTTTGCGACCCCCATGGACTGTAGCCTGCCAGGCTCCTCTGTCCATGGGAGTCTCCAGGCAAAGAATACTGGAGTAGGTAGCCATTCCCTTCTCAAAGGTATCTTCCCTACCCAGGAACTGAACTGAGTCTCCTGTATTGCAGGCAGATTAACGCCTGAGTCACCAGAATTTAATTTTTCCATTTCATATTCTATTAGTTTTGAAAAGTGAATACAATGAATTTGCTCATTTCATCTAATTGTTGAGTTTATTGGGAAAAGTTTGTTAATAATAGCTCCTCGTTTCCTTTTATGGAGAAGGAAATGGCACCCCACTCCAGTATTCTTGCCTGGAGAATCCCAGGGATAGGGAAGCCTGGTGGGCTGCCGTCTATGGGGTCGCAGAGTGGGACACAACTGAAGCAACTTATCAGCAACAGCAGCAGTTTCCTTTTAAATATGTACAATCTATAGTGAGGTCCATCTTTCAATATAGACAAATAAATATTTACATTGTCACTCCCTCTTCCTTGATCACTCATACTGTATCATTAATATTTTCAAAGAATCAACTTTTGTTTTCATAGTTGTTTTTAATTTTCTCAACTGTCATATTTATTTTAATTTAGTTGATTTTTGTTTTTATCATTATTCCCTTTCTACTTATAGAACTTAAGTGTCTCTTTTTATAGCTCCATGGTGTATTTAGAAAATAAGATCACTGATTTTAGATTTATACACTTTATCATATATGCACTAAAAACCATAAACTTCCCACTAAATATGGATCTAACTGTATCCAGCAAATTTTGACATGTGTTTTCATTATCATCCATTTAAAATGTTTTTTAAGTTTCTCTTAGAATTTCTTCTTTGGCCTGTGGACTATTTAGAAGTGTGTTTTTAAATTTCCAAATACTTAGAAATTTTCTAGTTATCTTTTAGATTCAGTTTCATTGGTCTTAGAATATATATCAACATGTTTTCAATTCTTTGAAATTTGAAGCCTGCTTTATGAGCCAGCTTAAGTTTACTTTGGTGACTGTTCCATGAGCAAGTGAAAAGACTGTGTATCCTGGATATAAAGCATTCTCTTCATGTCAGTTAGATCAATTCAGTTAAAAATTTTGTTCAGATTCTTATGGACATTTACCTATCAATTACTGAGATATGAGTGTTTCATGTAGAATTTTCACATATCTCCTTTAGTTCTGTCAATTACTGACTCATTTTTTATAAATATGTGTCATTCAATACATACATATTCAGAATTTTTATATTTTCTTGTTGAAGTTCCCTTTCATCATTATGAGTAACCTTTTTATGATAGTGTTGCTTATCTTTAAGTCTGTTTGCCTGATATTAAAATAGTTTCACCAGCTTTCTTATGATTAGTGTTTCCACAATATATAGCCTTCTTTCATAATTTTACATTCAGTGTATATGTCTTTACATTTAAAATGTCTCTGCTTTAAAAAGCATATATTTGGGTATTTTCTAATCTATCTCTTAAATCTATGCCTTCAAATTGGAGTGTTTATTTTATTTACATTTAACATGTTTACTAGAAGAGCTGAGTTACAATTTACCACCTTACTAATTTTGTCAATGATGGCTGAGGAAGCCTTCCTCAGCAATCAGTGCAAAGAAATAGGGGAAAATGATAGAATGGGAAAGTCTAGAGATAGCTTGAAGAAAATTGGAGATACCAAGGGAACATTTCACGCAAAGATGGGCATAATAAAGGACAGAAATGATATGGATCTAACAGAAGCAGATGATATTAAGAGGTGGCAAGAATACACTGAAGAACTATACAAAAAAGATCTTCACGACCCAGATAATCATGATGGTGTGATCATCAACCAGGAGCCAGACATCCTGGAATGTGAAGTCAAGTGGGCCTTAGGAAGCATCACTACGAACAAAGCTAGTGGAGGTGATAGAATTCCAGTCGAGGTATTTCAAATCCTAACAGATGATGCTGTGAAAGTGCTTCACTCAATATGCCAGCAAATTTGGAAAACAGCAGTGGCCACAGGACTGGAAAAGGTCAGTTTTCAGTCCAACCCCAAAGAAAGGTAATCCCAAAGAATGTTCAAACTACCGCACAATTGCATTCATCTCACACGCTAGCAAAGGAATGCTCAAAATTCCCCAATCCAGGTTTCAACAGTATGTGAACCATGAACTTCCAGATGCTCAAGCTGGATTTAGAAAAGGCAGAGGAGCCAGAGATCAAATTGCCAACATCTGTTGGGTCATCAAAAAAGCAAGAGTGTCAGAAAAACATCTACTTTTGCTTTATTGACTATGCCAAAGCCTTTGACTGTGTGGACCACAACAGACTCTAGAAAATTCTTAAAGAGGTGGGAATAGCAGACCACCTGACCTGCCTCTTGAGAAACCTGTATGCAGGTCAGGAAGCAACAATTAGAACTGGACATGGAACAACAGACTGGTTCCAAATTGGGAGAGGAGTATGTCAAGGCTGTATATTGTCACCCTGCTTATTTAACTTACACTCAGAGTAGATCCTGAGAAATGCCTGATGGATGAAGCACAAGCTGGAATCAAGATTGCTGGGAGAAATATCAACAAAAAATATGCAGATGACACCACCCTTATGACAGAAAGTGAGAACTACTAAAGAGCCTCTTGATGAAAGTTAAAGAGGAGGGAGTGAAAAAGTTGGCTTAAATCTCAACATTCAGGAAACTAAGATCATGGCATCTGATCCCATCACTTCATGTCAAATAGATGGGGAAACAATGGAAACAGTGACAGACTTTATTTTGGGGGGCTCCAAAATCACTGCAGATGGTGATTGCAGCCATGAAATTAAAAGACGGTTGCTCCTTGGAAGAAAAGTTATGACCAACCTAGACAGCATATTGAAAAGCAGAGACATTAGTTTACCAACAAAGGTCCTAAAAGCTATGGTTTTTCCAGTATTCATGTATGGATGTGAGAGTTGGACCATAAAGAAAGCTGAGTGCCAAAAAATTGCTGCTTTTTTTTTTTAGGTTTTCTTTTTTTTTTTCATTTATTTTTATTAGTTGGAGGCTAATTACTTTACAATATTGTAGTGGTTTTTGTCATACACTGACATGAATCAGCCATGGATTTACATGTATTCCCCATCCCGATCCCCACCTCCCACCTCCCTCTCCACCCGATTCCTCTGGGTCTTCCCAGTGCACCAGGCCAGAGCACTTTGAACTGTGGTGTTGGAGAAGACTCTTCAGAGTCCCTTGAACTGCAAGGAGATCAAACCAGTCCATCCTAAAGGAAATCAGTCCTGAATATTCATTGGAAGGACTGATGCTGAAGCTGTAACTCCAATACTTTGGTCACCTGATGCGAAGAACTGACTCATTTGAAAAGACCCTGATGCTGGGAAAGATTGAAGGCAGGGCTCTGAAGACCAGCGAGCAGCATGGAGGTCCGCGGCGAGTCCCAGTCCGGCCCGAGCTGTTCGTCGTCCGCCCGGGATGGCTCTGGGGTCTCGGTCTCCAAGGAGTTGCTGATGGCGGGGAACGGCGGCCGCGGAGGTATACGGGACAGGTTGCTCATCAACCCCAAGCCTAATTCCAGAAAGAATTCTACTCTTCAAACAGTTCGGATAGAGAGGAGTCCCTGACGTGACCTTGTTTGAGATGAATCAGTCTCATTCGAAAGAAGAGGACAGTTCGGAAGAGAATTCACAAGACAGTTCAGAGGAAAGTTCAGAATCTGAGGATGAAGGTGACAGCACCTCTTCTGAAGGTGAAGTCACCATAGATAATATTAAGCTTCCTCATTCAGAAGGCGGAAAAGGCAAGATAGAGGTTCTGGACGGCTCTGCTAGTGAAAACAAAGAAAAACAGGAAAATAAGTGATCTGAGAAACAGGTGATAGATGCCTGCTAATTCTATGGAAAAGAGTGTGACTCACTACTTGTTTTGCATTTCAGATACTATGGTGCTTTTTTGCAATATTGAATGTACTTTGTTTCTTGAAGAAACAGAAGCTGGCTTTTAAAGAGCTAGAAGAGATAGCATTTGGGGATCCTCTCAGAGCACACTGTATTTGATTTCATGCTAAAGAGATTGTGTTTAGAAAGCTTAATTTTATGTATAGTAATGAGTGAGTTTGTTGGCATTCTTCTTCATAGCATAGACTTCAGAAATCTCAAACTTATTTTAAGGTAAAAATACATATCACCTGTTCGTTTTTACTTTAAATTGTCCACTTGGATAAAACAAACTAGGTTGGTTTTTATTTTTTAAGTTATTATAAAATCAGATTTATTTATTACCATCAAAATGGGGTCAATGAGGGAGAAATCTTTTAAAGAAGTGTTTTACGAAGAAAATAATTACTTACATTTAGCCACCCTCAGACATACCTACTTTCATTAAAAAAAAAATTCCTTTCCAGTTTGAGCTGGAAAACTGGTGTTCTGTGGTTTAATCACTGTCGATGACTCTGCAGCCCCTTATTACATACTAGTATGTAGAATTTTTATATTTCTCCCTTGCCATGGCTGTCTCATACAATACAACTAGGTGTTCAGTACAGTTAAAGAAGTCATCTAAGTTCAGTTCTCTGAATTGTATGTAGAATTTACTTTTTTAGTTTTGTTTTTTCTTTTTCTCATAAAGCAGTGTTTTTGTTTGTTTCAACTATTGAAATTATTCCTCACAGTTGCCCAGTTTTGAAATCTGTTCATCATAGAGAATAGGGACACCCCAGGAAAAATAGGGCACAGTACATAAAAAGATAGTACTTGGTTTTCCCTTTCAAAAGGCAAAATGATCCTACTTTGGAGTCTCCTTTCTGCCTTATTCTTGACCTTATTAAACTTGTGTGGGATCTTATTTGCCATGGAACTGGCTTTGCTCAGGATGTAAACTAGAGAATTTAAAGGAATGTCTCCAAGTGCATTGAGCTGATGGAACTTTGTTCCCTAATGTTTTAGGGTTTTTTTTTTAAACTGTTTTTTTTCTTACTCCTCACCTTATCCTTGTGAATACTCTGAAGATAATTCTCAAGGTTCTTTCTGGTATTTCCCATTGGAAATTGGAACCCGGACTGTGCCTTAAAAGTGTGCAGAGTGAACAGATCTGGAAACCAGATTTCTCAGCTAGAAAAGATACTATGTTGTACCTTGTAGCACCAAACACAGCTGTGATGAATTATTGGTGTAAATATTTATTTAAATAAATTAACAAATATTTAAATAACAAAAAAAAAAAAAAAAGATTGAAGGCAGGAGGAAAAGGGGATGGCCGAGGATGAGATGGTTGGATGGCATCACTGTTTCAATGGACATGAGTTTGAGTAAACTCTGGCAGTGGTGATGGACAGGGAGGCCTGGAGAGCTGCAGACCATGGGGTTGCAAAGAGTTGGACACGACTGAGCAACTGAACTGAACTGAATTTGGTCATTACCTTTCACGTTAATTCTCTGTTCTTTTCTTCCTTCTTTCCTCTGTGTTTTAGATTAATTCTGTATTTCTTCATTATTGGCCTTTTAGCTTTACAACTCTGGATAGTTCTAATGATTCCTCTGCAGATTGCAATGCACATTTTAGGTTATCACATTTTACCTTGAAAATTATAGCAACTGTTTTTATTTAAGAACTCAGAACATTCTGCTGTCACTGTCATATATTTTACTCCTGTATCTTTTTTTTAACTCCACAGCATTTTATTATTTTGCCTTTAAACAATCAATGGTCTATTTTACATTTTAACTACCAACCTCCACCATTTCTGGTGCTCTTTGTTTCTTCCTGGAGATTCATGTTTTCCTTTGGTATCATTTACCTTCACCCTGATTATCTTCCCTTAGTATTTCTTATAATACAGACATGTTAGTAACAAATTCTTCTAGATTGTTAGCCTGAAATGTTTCTCTTTTGCCTTCACTATGAACCCCTTTTTAGTTGTGAAATTAACAGTTCATGATTTTGTTTTTAATTTTGTACTGTCTTTTGCTTTCTGTTATTTCTGTTGAGAAACCAGCTGCCATTCTTATTGTTGTTCATCTGAACATGGTGTCACTTCTTATTCTCAAAGATTTTAGATTTTTTTTTCCCTTGGCTTTCAGCAATTTTGCTTTAATGTATCTCTTTATATTTACCCTGACTTTCTATTGACCTATCTCGACTTCCTGGTCCTTTCCTCTGCTCTGCAAAATCATATAAAATCTATCCAATGATTTCTTCATTTCATATGCTTTAATTTTCAGTTCTGGAATTTCTGCTTGGTTTAATACTAGATATTTGCTTCTCTGGTGAAATTCTCCTCCTGTTCATCCATGTTCTCCATCTTTACTCTACATGTTTTAACCACTTTGCAATAACTACTTTAAATTCCTTATCTGTTTATTCCAAAATCAAGGTAATCCATGAGTCAGCCTCTTGATATGGGTCACATTTCCCTGCTTATTTGCAAAACTCCTAATTTTTCTCATGTATGTCACATATTTTGTATAAAGAAACAGTATAGACTAAAGTATGTTTTTGCTATGTTTTTCCTGAGAGAATTAATACTTTTCTCTGATGGGCAACAAGGGTAAAGGTTGATCATTTAGGTATAATTTGGGGCCAAAACCATAATTATTTTCAATTTGGTTTCAAATGAGATTACAGTCATCCCTCAGCATGTGTGAGGAGATTGCTTCCACCATTGCTGTGTCTACCAAAATCCAGGAATTTCAGACCCTTTATATAAAATTGCATAGCACAGTAAGCCCTCTGTATCCACAGCTTCCACATTCACAATAGGAAGGACAAACTGTATGTAAATCTCTCTTTGTCTTTTAGCCCAACTCCTGGATTTTCCTTATTGCTTTCTGAAGGGTTCATTTCTTTAATCTTATTAGAACTTGAGCTGGGAGGAAATAGGTTAGTTTCAGTTCACCTCTAGATTAAATTTCAGTCTTGTGTGTGAGGCAGTATCTCCTTTTGCTCTGCTGATAATTGTCCACTGGGAAATCAACAAGATTCTCAGAGCATGAGAACTTTACGAATTTATTTTGGCACTTGAGCTTCTCCAGGCTACTATTGCACCAGGTCATGCTGTCAATCAAACTTTAACTCATTTCTCTTTGCCCAGAAAAATCTCTCTGTTTAGGTATCTCCCTAGCTTCTGCCAGTACCAAGACTAGGCAACGGTGCCATGTATGAAGGTGGCTACCATTCTTTACTCTTTTCAGGAAGGCTTTTCTCTACCTGGAATTTAGTTCATGTAGACTTCTAGTTATCCATTGTACTTTGGTGGCTTTTTAAAACTATATAATTTTTCGTTTATTTGTTATTTTCTTGCTATTGTAATGGAAGTGATATTCATTCTGTCTTAAATGGAAGTGGAATCCACTGTTGTTTTTATTACTGAAAGAGATAATATCTACATATTGGAAGATATAACTTCTGTGAAGGAGCTATAAAACAAAGTGGATGAGGCTGCCAAGGAGGGAATATAGAGAGCAATATACATATTATCTTTAAGAAATGTCTGTATGAGTGCAATGAAAAATCATCAGTGTTAACAAAATAATGGAATGGATTAGGGAAAAAATTTCAGCATAAGCATAAGTTAAAAACTGACAAACTTGTTGGGAGAGTATTTTCACTACAAAAGAATAGGTAAGAGAATAGACACCTGATAATTAATAGGGAAGCATAGAGAATCTTCAGAAATATTTTCACCAACTAAACTTTGAGGAGTTGCCAATGTTTTGTCTCAAAGGGTCAAAATTATCTTCCTCCAATGTCTTTTGTTTATCTTGAAAAATGAACATTCCAACAGTTACAGGCTAAATTGTGTTCTCCAAAATTCGCATTCTGATATCACAACCTCTGATACTACAGATGGTGACTGTATTTGAAGATACTCTTTAAAGAGAAGAATAAGTTGAAATGAGGTATTTAGAGTGGGCCATCCTCAATCTGACTTGTATCTTATATAAGAAGAGGACATTTAGAGAGATACCAGGAATGCACACACAGAGAAGGAAGACCATGTGAGGGCGCTGTGAGAAGGTGGCCACCTGCTAGCCAACAGGGAGACCTCAGAAGAAAATAAACCTGCTTACACCTTGCTCAGCTTCCTTTACAGTTCAACTCTCACATCCATACATGACTACTCGAAAAACCACAGCTTTGACTAGATGGATCTTTGTTGGCAAACTAATGTCTCTGCTTTTTAATATGCTGTCTAGGTTGGTCATAGCTTTTCTTCCAAGGAGCAAGCATCTTTTAAATTCATGGCCACAGTCACCATCTGCAGTGATTTTGGAGCCCTCAAAAATAAAGTCTGTCACTGTTTCCATTGTTCCCCCATCTATTTGCCATGAAGTGATGGGGCCAGATGCCATGATCTTAGTTTTCTGAATGTTGAGTTTAAGTCAACTTTTTCACTCTCCTCTTTCATTTTCATCAAGAGGCTCTTTAGTTCTTCCCTTTTGAACTGTGGTTCCAACTGTGTTGGAAAAGACTCTTGAGAGTCCCTTGGACTTCAAGGAGATCCAACCAGTCCATCCTAAAGGAAATCAGTCCTGAATATTCATTGGAAGGACTGATGCTGAAGCTGAAACTCCAGTACTTTGGCTACCTGATGCGAAGAACTGACTCATTGGAAAAGACCCTGATGCTGGGAAAGATTGAAGGCAGGAGGAGAAGGGGACAATAGAGGATAAGATAGTTGGATGGCATCACCAACTCTTTGGACATGAGTTTCAGTAAGCTCTGGGAGTTGGTGATGGACAGGAAAGCCTGGCGTGCTGAAGTCCATGGTGTCGCAAAGAGCTGGACACGACTGAGCAACTGAACTGAAAACACCTTGCTCATGGACTTTCACCCTTCAGAACTGTTAGAAAATATATTTCTGTTGTTCTAGCCTCCCAGCCTGTGGTGTTTGTAATGGCAGCCCTAGATAATTAATACACCAAAAAAAGAGCAAAAATCATCGTAGCCAATTTAATCTGAAACCACAGGAACTCCCTAATGAAAATTTCAAGGGTATTTACATAAAGAAATGGTGAAATCTCTAATTATCCTTTAACTTAGTGGGGAGACTAATTGCCACTTTTCTCCTGAGAACATGAAGTCTGCTGCTAATGGTGAAAAGAAAAAGAAAGTGAGTGTCAGCTTTGTCTCACACTTATCTGACCCAGACAAGGTGGCCCCAAGGCTGAGGGAAGGATAGCCAATATCATCTTTTAATCACAGGGGGCATAATTTGTGCTGGCTTCAGAATCAAGAATGTAAAAACATAGCCTTCTTGCAAATGAAAATAGTAGTTACAAGCCAACTGGGATCAAGCATGGCTTTATGCTTTCTACCATTGTATGCACAAACTAAAGACAAAACATGTTTGTACAGACAAGTGAAAACTGTCCCACAATACATAATCAACACATTCAAGTAAAATTATACATTATCTAATATGTGACAAGTCCTATTTCATCATGTCAGCTGTAACCATGATTTCTCTTTAAAGTTTTCATTTTATCTATTTTAGAAACTACTTTGAAAGGCTGAAGGAAAAGAAAGGTATTTAGATAAACCATACTGCCCCATAATTGCATCATTTATCTTGAGTAAACCAAGAATTCAAAAAATACATATTTAAATTTTTGTAACCTAAATATAACTTTGAAATTTAATTTTGGTTTACTTATAAAGGATTTCCTTTCATACGAGAAACTTGCATATCCTTTTTGTGTCTAGTATTTTTAGTTTACATTGTTATAACATATAAAGTTCAGTATGTGGTTATCAATATAAATGAGATATACACCTATCTTTTGTATTTGTATCTTACATTTTGAATGCATATTAAAAAGTAGGAACAATAATCTCCATTACATTATCTTTTACCCATATCAAATTCTCCATAGATATTAATTAATATATTCAATTAAATTAATGCTTTTTTAATTGATTAACTCTACTGTTTTCAGTTTTAAGGGGTAAGGATTCAGTTACATATCAAGGATTTCATTTCTGCTACTAGGCCTTAGTGGAATTTATACCACATAGTAAAATTCCATCTTCTTTTGTCTAGGACAGTTTCAAGGTATAGTGGAAATAATGAACTGGAAACTCAACAAATCTGGGCTTGAATCACCTCTCTTCATTTTACCAGCTTAGAAACCTTGAATAAGTTAGATAATTTCACTGGGCCTGTTTCCCCACTTTTAATATGGAGATAATAATATTTACAAGGTCATTTTGACATTATGCATAGTGATGAACTCATGATTCTTGCCCAATAAATGTATTTTCTTCCTGGTTCCTCACACTCTGGGGTTCAGCCATTCAAAACATTCCCTGTTTGTTTTGCCTTTCATATGATCTTAATTCATTCTTTTTTTTTTTTAACTTTTTTGGTACAGAAAACTCAATAATGTACACTTAGCTCAATTTGAAGGCCAGTTCTTTGGCCTTTGCCTCTTCTAGCTTGGCAATGCAAGCCACCAACTTTGGACCCCGGATGTTGCTTCCCCAGTGATGGCGGATTTCATCATATCTGTAATTGTAATTGGTCCTAATAGCTTCCATCAGCTTAGCCTGAGGTTCTTAGTCTGCCAGGTTAACTCATGTGAAGTTGACAATGGTGTAATTCTTTCATGTGGACTGGACACTCCAACATGGCTTTCCCTTTGCTAATGAGATAGGGAACTCCCATCTTACGATACAGGGCAGGCAGGAAGACCCCCAACTCAGTGGGATCCACATCACTTGCAATCACCTCCAGTGGAAACTTTTGGTCTCCACCAATGTGGTGACAGCATTAACCACTGCCGGAAGGGTAAGTGGCCTTTTTGTGGGGATATCCCCTTTGCCTGCAGCTATCATCTCACCCTGAGCTAACAACCTTTGCTTCTTCTCTTACTTCATGTCTGATCTGTACTAGTGAGACATTAATCAGTTGAGTAACTGTTTGGGAGTCCAAGTGAAGTGAAGTCGCTCAGTTATGTCCAACTCTTTGTGACCCCATGGGCTGTAGCCTACCAGGCTCCTCCATCCACGGGATTTTCCAGGCAATAGTACTGGAGCGGGTTGCCATTTCCTTGTCCAGGGGATCTTACCGACCCAGGGATTGAACCTGAGTCTCCCGCATTGCAGGCAGATGCTTTAACATCTGAGCCACCATGGAAGTCCTTGGGAGTCCAAGGCCTGGATGAACTGGTTAAGCAAGAGAGGCATTTTCAGCAACTTATAGAGACTGACTCTCTGACCTTGCAATCAGATGTAGTGAATTCATTTGACAAAGATGGTGATGTCCCTTTTGGTCTGATATTCTGTCCTGACTCAGATGGTAAAAGATCTGCATACAATGCAGGAGACCCGGGTTCCATCTCCAATCCACTCCAGTATTCTAGTATGGAGAATTCCATGGAAAGAGGAGCCTGTCAAGCTACAGTTCATGGGATCGCAAAGAATCAGACACAACTGAGCGACTAACACTTTCTGTCCTGAGAAGTACAACACTGTGAGTGATGGACAAGTTCCTTGTCATGTTTGTGTTAAGAACCACACAGGAAGGTACATCTGTATTAGCGATTTGAAGTGAAATGAAGTGAAGTAAAAGCCGCTCAGTTATGTCTAACTCTTTGTGACCCCATGGATTATATAGTCCATGGATTCTCCAGGCCAGAATACTGGAATGGGTAGCCTTTCCCTTCTTCAGGAGATCCTTAGTTTAAAATGCCATTACCATTCTTAATTATTCTTACATTTCTTAGATTGAAAAAATTCCAAAGGATTTTTGAAAGCTATGTCAAACACACACTTACCAACTTATATTTGCACCTCAAAGTACAGGCAGACCTACTTTTATTGGACTTTGCTTTATTGCACTTTTCAAATGGTGCATTTTTCCAACACAAATTGAAGGTTTGCGGCAAGCCTGCATGGAGCAAGTCTATCAGTGCCTTTTGTTGTTGTTTAGTTGCTCAGTCATGTCTGACTCTTTGTGATCCCGTGGACTGCAACATGCCAGGCTTCCCTGTCCTTCAACATCTCCTGGAGCTTGCTCAAACTCATGTCCATTGAGTCGGTGATGTCATCCAGCCATCTCATCCTCTGTTGTCCCCTTCTCCTCCTGCCTTCAATCTTTCCCGGCATCAGAGTCTTTTCCAGTGAGTCAGTTATTCACATCAGGAGGTCAAACTATTGGAGCTTAAGCCTCAGCATCAATCCCTCCAATGAATATTCAGGATTGAATCCTTTAGGATTGACTGGTTTGGTCTCCTTGCAGTCGAAGGTACTCTCAAGAGTCCTCTCCAACACCACAGTTCAAAAGCAGCTGTTCTTCAGCACTCAGTCTTCTTTATGTTCCAACTCCCACATCTGTACATGACTCCTGGAAGCACCATAGCTTTGACTAGACGGATGTTTGTTGACAAAGTAATGTCTTTGTTTTTCAATACGCTGTCTAGGTTTGTCATAGATTTTTTCCCAAGGGGCAAGCGTCTTTTAATTTCAGGCCTGCAATCCCAGTCCACAGTGATTTTGGAGCCTAAGAAAAGAAAGTCCGTCGCTGTTTCCCTTGTTTCCCTATCTATTTCCCATGATCTTCACCATGATCTATTTGCCATGATCTTCATTGTTTGAATGTTGAGTTTTAAGCCAGCTTTTTAGCTCTCCTTTTTCACCTTCAACAAGAGGCTCTTTAGCTCCTCTTCACTTTCTTCCATTAGGGTGGTGTCACCTGCATATCTGAGATTATTGATATTTCTCCTGGCAGTCTTGATTCCAACTTGTGCTTCATCCAGCCTGGCATTTCACATGATATACTCTGGATAGAAGTTAAACAAGCAGGATGACAATATCCAGCCTTGACATACTCCTTTCCCGATTTGGAACCAGTCTGTTGTTCCATGTCCAGTTCTAACTGTTGCTTATTGACCTGCATACCATTTTCTCAGGAGGCAGATAAGGTGGTATGGTATTCCCATCTGTAAGAATTTTCCACAGTTTGTTGTGACCCACACAGTCAAAAGCTTTAGAAGTGCAGTCAATGAAGCAGAAGTAGATGTTTTTCTGGAATTCTCTTGCTTTTTCTATGATCCAACAGATGTTGTCAATTTGATCCCTGGTTCCTCTGCCTTTTCTAAATTCAGCTTGAACATCTGGAATTTCTTGGTTCACATACTGTTGAAGTCTGGCTTGGACAATTCTGATGGATCTTTGAAAACTATGTCACATACACACTTCCCTACTTAGATCTGCACCTCAAAGTACAGGCAAACCTCTTTTTTTGCACTTCGCTTTATTGCAGTTTGCAGATGGTGGTTTTTTTTTTTTTTTTTAGACAAATTGAAGTTTTGTGGCAATGCTGCATGGAGCAAGTCTATCAGTGCATTTTATTCAGCAGCATTTGCTCATCTTTTATTTCTGTGTCACACAGTGGTAATTCTCACTTATTTCAATCTTTTTCATTGTTATTATATTCTATGATTTTCTAGATAGGAAAGTAAATTTGTAGAAAGAATCAAGAATTGAATGACTTTAGGCTCCTCAATAACAACAGAAGGAACAACAAAACAATGAAATCATGACTCTACAATGCCAAAGAAAATTCCAACTGTGTATTCTATACTCAAGCTATCTATCACCTGCCAGGGAAGTTTAAAGGATATTTTCTTAATGCAAGCTCCCAACACATTTACTCCCATTGAATTCTTGCTAAAGGGGCTACTGGAAGATGATTTCTGTCTTAAGAGGGAGCAGACCAAGAAAAGGAGATGATGAGAAATTCATAACAGAAAAGATACTACCCAGGAGAGAAGTGAGAAAAGTCTTCAAAATAGTGGGGGATGGAGATCTCAGGGAGATGACTGTACTCCAGATGTAGACATCCCTGGACCAATGTGACATAGGAAACAGACATGAGGAGGGCTATCACCCCATGTCCTTTGTGGTGATCCCATCTTTAATCTGATCAAATTACTGGAGGATATGCTCCAGACAAAGTGAGTAAACCAAGAAAGTTGGAAGGCCTACCAGAAAACAGAGAATCAAACACTAGATTAGCAAATGCCAAGGACAATAATTCAGAGAAGAAGGAACACAAAGACAGCGTGAAGAAAACTTGGAGCAAAACTGGCCCAGAGAGAACAAAGAAGTCTTTGGAAGAGAAAAGGGCTGGGTAGATCAGTTGATCTTATTGACCTTTTGAAAAGTTGTCCAGTGGAGCTATTAGGAGGTCTGAAGAATTAGCAAAAAGCACAATAGCCAAAATCAAAGCAATTATTTCAGTCTCAACAAAGACAGAAACTAAAGAAGGAAAACATCATAGACCACTGGATGTTCAACTGTGCAAAGGCATCAAAGAAGCACTGGATATTCATGTAACTAAAAACTATCAATCTATTCAGTCAGTTCAATCACTCAGTCATGTCCAACTCTTTGTAACCAAATGGACTGCAGCACACCAGGGTTTCCTGTCCATCAACAACTCCAGAGCTTGCTCAAATTCATGTCCATCAAGTGATGGACATCCAACCATCTCATCCTCTGTCGTCCCCTTCTCCTCCTGCCTTCAATCTTTCCCAGCATTAGGGTCTTTTCCAGTGAGTCAGTTCTTCACATCAGGTGGCCAAAGTATTGGAGTTTCAGCTTCAGCATCAGTTCTTCCAATGAATATTCAGGACTGATTTCCTTTAGGATGGACTGGTTTGACTCCTTGTAGTCCTAGGGACTCTCAAGAGTCTTCTCCAACACCACAGTTCAAAAGCATCAATTCTTTGGCACTCAGCTTTCTTTATAGTCTAACTAGCACATCCATACATGATTACTGGAAAAAGCATAGCTTTGACTAGATGAACCTTTGTTGGCAAAGTAATGTCTCTGCTTTCTAATATGCTGTCTAGGTTGGTCATAGTTTTTCTTCCAAGGGGCAAACATCTTTTAATTTTATGGCTGAAGTCACCATCTGCTGTGATTTTGAAGCCCAAAAAAATAACATCTGTCACTGTTTCCATTGCTTCCCCATCTACTTGCCATGAAGTGATGGGGCCAGATGCCGTGAGTTTAGCTTTCTGAATGTTGAGTTTTAACCAAACTTTTTCACTCTCCTCTTTCACTTTCATCAAGAGGCTCTTTAGTTCCTAATTTTTCCATAAGGATAGTGCCATCTGTGTATGTGAAGTTATTGATATGTCTCCAGGCAATCTTGATTCCGCTTGTGCTTCATCCAGACCAGTATTTTGCATAATGTCCTCTGCATATTAGTTAAATAAATAGAGTGACAATATACAACCTTGACATACTCCTCTCCCGACTTGGAGCCAGTCTGTTGTTCTATGTCCAGTTCTAACTGTTACATCTTGACCTGCATACAGATTTCTCAGGAGGCAGGTCAGGTGGTCTGCTATTCCCACCTCTTTAAGAATTTTCCAAAGTTCATTTTGATCTACACAGTCAAAAGCTTTGACATAGTCAATAAGGCAGAAGTAGATGTTTTTCTGGAAATCCTGCTGTATTTGATGATCCAATGGATGTTGGCAACTTGATCTCTGGTTCCTCTGCTTTTTCTAAAACCGGCTTGAACATCTGGAATTTCATAGTTTATGTACTGTTGAAGGCTGGCTTGGAGAATTTTGAACATTCCTTTGCTAGCGTGTGAGATGAGTGCAATTGTGCAGTAGTTTGAACATTATTTGGCATTGCTTTTCTTTGGGATTGAAATGGAAACTGACATTTTCCAGTCCTGTGGTCACTGCTGCGTTTTCCAAATTTGCTGGCATATTGAGTGCAGCACTTTCACATCATCATCTTTTAGGATTTGAAATAGCTAAATTGGAATTCCATCACTCCACTAGCTTTGTTTGTAGGGATGCTTCCTAAGGCCCACTGACTTCACATTCCAGGATGTCTGGCTCTAGGTGGGTGATCACATCATCGTGGTTATCTGGGTCATGAAGATCTGTTTTATATAGCTCTTCTGTGTATTCTTGCCACCTCTTCTTAATATCTTCTGCTTCTGTTAGGTCCATACCATTTCTGTCCTTTATTGTGCCCATCTTTGCATGACATGTTCCCTTGGTATCACTAATTTTCATCAGGAGATCTCTAATCTTTCCCGTCCTATTTTTTTCCTCTATTTCTTTGAATTGATCACGGAGGAAAGCTTTCTTATCTCTCCATGATATTCTTTGGAACTCTGCAATCAATTAGGAAGGAACAAAAGAGCCTCTTGATGAAAGTGTTGGCTTAAAGCTCAACATTTAGAAAACTAAGATCATGGCATCCAGTCCCATCACTTCATGGCAAATAGATGGGGAAACAGTGGAAACAGTGGCTGACTTTATTTTTCTGGGCTCCAAAATCACTACAGATGGTGACTGCAGCCATGAAATTAAAAGACGCTTACTCCTTGGAAGGAAGTTATGACCAACCTAGACAACATGTTAAAAAGAAGAGACATTACTTTGCCAACAAAGGTTCATCTAGTCAAAGCTATGGTTTTTCCAGTGATCATGTATGGATGTCAGAGTTGGACCATAAAGAAAGCTGAGTACCGAAGAATTGACGCTTTTGAACTGTGGTGTTGGAGAAGACTCTTGAGAGTCCCTTGAACTGCAAGGAGATCCAACCAGTCCTTCTTTAAGAGATCAGTCCTGGGCGTTCATTGGAAGGACTGATGCTGAAGCTGAAACTCCAATACTTTGGCCACCTGATGCGAAGAGCTGACTCTTTTGAAAAGACCCTGATGCTGGGAAAGATTGAGGGCATGAGGAGAAGGGGACGACAGAGGATGAGATGGTTGGATGGCATCACCAACTCGATGGACATGGGTTTGAGTGGACTCTGGGAGTTGGTGACGGACAGAGAGGCCTGGCTTGCTGTGGCTCATGGGGTCACAAAGAGTCAGACTGAGTGACTGAACTAAACTGAAAGAGATGCAGGAGTGTGGTGGCAATGTAAAAGCACTAGCATAAAAGGAAATCAATATGAGATTCCATGCACATATGATCTAGAGGGACATCTCCATATTCCAACAGAGAGTGAAAGAGAGGGACTTTAGGCAGTAAGGAGAGAGAAAGAAAGGAGAACTTGGAGCTGGCAGGCATGATATCCTCACCTTGAACGTAAACTTTACAGAGCCTCAATGTCTGACAAGGCTGTTCTGTGCCTTTGAGGGATCCAAATGAAAAGAACTCTCCATAATCACAACTGAACACAAAGAAGACATGAGTGTTGTTCAAGCCAGAAAATGACCAAACTTCCTGCTTCCTGCTTAGTATAAGTCACTGCTGTCTCTTTATCAATCAACTTTAGCTTCACTCTAGTCTCCCTTTCTTCAAGATAAAATTTATGATGATAGCCATAGAATCACCCATGCTTGCCAACAGCATCCAATCCAGAGCAAAGACCCACTTCCTTAAACCTTACCTCAAATCATCTAATACAAGCTCAAATCCTATATGTTTAATTAACACCTTCTTACTGGAACTTCCCACAGTTCCCCATGGTGTGGGAGTCTCCATCAACACAATAAATACCAACTCTATCAACCACAAATGCATTCCTGGTAGTCTTTGTTGGGCGAGCACTTATTTATAGAAGGTATGGGGAGGAAAACCACCAGGTTTTGCTAAAATTCTTTAATTCTTTTGGACATGTTAAAATTCATGTGCATGCCACTTGATAAAATACAAGTTAAATTTTAAAAGCTTGTCACACATTACTTCTCAAGGTGGGAAAGCATGTGCATATGCTGACTGATTGGAGGCAGAGAGGCTGTAATTGTTTTAAGAGATTTCATCTTAAGCAGAGGGCTTCTCTGATAGCTCATTTGGTAAAGAATCCGCCTGCAATGCAGGAGATCCCGGTTCAATTCCTGGCTCGGGAAGATCCACTGAAGAAGGGAAAAGCTATTCACTCTAGTACTCTGGCCTGGAGAATTCCACAGACTGTATAGTCCACGGGGCCACAAAGAGTTGGACACGACTGAGTGACTTCCACTTTCATCTTAAGCAGAAGGCCCAAAATTTCCAGTGATGCTGAAAATAACTGAAATGATGACAATCCTCCCTGATCCATAAGGGCAACCGTTTTAGACTCTGGGTTTGGTCAGCAGTAATAGAGGTTGGTTTGTACGGGAATTGAAACAGAATCCCTTTCAATTGTTTTACTTGCGAAGAGAAATATGACTACAGCTATTCCACAAAATTTAGCTCACTGCTTAAAGTAAATTGGCACATATTTATTCACTAGTGATCCATGACCCAAGTCTCCTGCATTGCAGGTAGATTCTTTACCGAGCTACAAGCGAAGCTCATGAACGTGAAGTACACACTTCAAAAGCATAATTTCAGATGTCAATCATTTTGACTTACGAAAGATGGATACATTAAAAAATTTCTAGTATGTGGCACTTTTGGTTGATCTCAAATTCAAGCTTGCTTCTAAAAAAAATCCATTTACTCCTGTGGCTAACGTTAATGGTTTCTTTTAATTACAGATTCTGATTCTTGGAGGTCATTAGCATGGTTGATAAATTATGGACCGGAAACAGAGACACCCAGCAACATAATCATAAATCAAATAATCCCTAAAAGGCTTTGTACTATAGAGGCACATAAGTCAAACCAAAAGTCACAATTTTAAAATCTGCCCTGAGTGTCATAAACAGACTTTAAGGGGAAAATCCCAAACATTAACTTAAATCATCAGTTTCAATAACTTTCAACACATTGTCAAGGCTGTTTTATTTATAACCCCCACCCATGTCCCCTACATCCCCAGAATATTTAGAAGCAAATACAAGACACCATATCATTTCATCTGTAAGCATTTAGGAAAACACCTATAGAAAGATAAGAGCAATTCTTTTTAAATCATGAACATATCATTTTCAAACATAAAATTACTGTCAATAAGCTTGTAACATCCTCAAATAGTCAGTGTTCAAATTTCCCCCAAATATCTTATAAATATTGTCACATGAATGTTTTTACAGTTCATACTTTTGAATTCAGATTTAAAAAAATTAACAAAACTTTCACACATGGCATTTGGTCAATATGTCTTATAAGTCTCTTATAGTTCTATCAGTTTCTCCCTCTTTCTTTGTCGTGCTTGCAATTTATTATTTGAGGACACCAAGTTTTTGTCTTATAGAATTCCAAAGCTCTGGATTTTACTGTTTGAATCCGTGTTTTGTTTTGTTTAAATATTGTCATCACACACTTCTCCAAGACATTTTTAAAAGATTAAAATTAATCAGTGAGTTCAGGTATGATAAGCTTGATTCATCCATTATAAAAATTTCTATCTAATAAATGCCGGAGATAGTGTGAAAAAAAGGAAACCCTTATATTGTTGGTGGGATTGTAAATTCGTGTAGCCTCTATGGAAAATAGTCCCTGTTGGTCATCTGCCTTATACATAGTAGTATGCATGTGTTCATCCAAAGCTCCTGATTTATCCCTCCCCCTGATGTTTCCCTTTTCATAACCATAAGTTTGCTTTTGATATCTGTAAGTCTGTTTCCGTTTTGTAAATAAGGTCATAAGTATCTTTTTCTTTAAATTAGATTTCATGTATAAGTGGTATCATATGATATTTGTTTTTCTTTAACTTACATCTCTTATTATGATAATCTCTAGGTGCATCCATGTTGTGCAAGTGGCATTAATTTATTCTTTTGATGGATGACTAATATTCTGTTGTATATATACCACATCTTTATTCGTTCATCTGTCAGTGAACATCTAGGTTGTTTCCACGACTTGGTTATGTAAATAGTGTTGCAATGAACATTGGGATGTATGCATCCTTTCAAATTATGTTTTGTTTTTTTTCCTGAAAATATGCCCAGGAGTGGGATTTTTGGGCTGTATGGTAAGTCTATTTTTAGTTTTTTAAGGAACCTCTGTACTGTTTACCTAATATGTACCTACTCTATAGCATAGGGAATTCTATTCAATATTCTGTGATAATCTATATGAGAAAATAATTTTTAAAAGAGTGAATATATGTATGTGTATAACTGAATCACTTTGCTGTACATTTAAAACAAACACAATGTGTAACTTAACTATACTTCAATTTAAAATGCACAGTAAAAAAAAACAAAAACAAGATTTCCATCCACTTTTTAAAAATTAATTTATTTTAATTGGAGGCTAATTCCTTTACAATATTGTGGTGGTTTTTGCCATGCATCAACATGAAGCAGCCACAGGTGTACATGTGTCCCCCCGTCCCAAACTCCCCTCCCACCTCCCTCCCCATCCCATCCCTCCAGGTCATCCCAGTGCACCAGCTTTGAGTGCCCTGTTTCATGCATCAAACTTGGACTGGTCATCTATTTCACATATGGTAATGTACATGTTTCAACGCTATTCTCTCAAATCATCCCACCCTTGCTTTCTCCCACAGAGTCCAAAAGTCTGTTCTTTACATCTGTGTCTCTTTTGCTGTCTTGCATATAGGGTCTTCATTATCATCTTTCTAAATTCCATATATATACATTAATATACTGTATTCATGTTTTTCTTTCTGATTTACTTCATTCTGTATAATAGGCTCCAGTTTCATCCACCTCACTAGAACTGACTCAAATGCATTCACCTAATGGTTTGGACAGCCACGATCATACCTTGATCCATTATTTATTACATTAGGAGGAGCAAAATGGTTGCTCTTTAATTTCATTATTACTTCTGTGATAATCATCTAGAGTAATTTTGATAACCAAATCTGTTTGTCATAATGATTGCTCTGAGGACAGTTCACACAGAAAAGAGGATAAACACTTGATTCTTTCTATTTATTTACCAGTTTTCAAGCTGAGTGTGATTCCTTACTTCCTCCAAAGGTTGTCTAGGAAGTGTTTTGTTTTGTTTCATTTTGAAAATTCATGTACATTTAAACATAGGTATTCTCCTTCAAGTTAATGCAGTTGTCTTTACCTATTGGCCTCAAATTTTCCACCATTTTGCTGGGAGGTTAGGGAAGGGGGACTCTTTCAGGCTCTTTTATGGCTCCCAACCACTCCTGACACAACCCAGAGTCTTTAACAGCGTCCTTTTCATCTGACATGAAGAACAAGTCCTGGTTTACCTTGGTCATTTCATGTCTCAGACCTGGAATCAGCTGTTCACCATGGTGTTCCTATTTCTTGAAGTGACAAATGACATTTCGACATCACAGTCTGGATTCAACAGGGTATTCCTTGCCACAGACTGACCATTATTTCCATGTGCTTTTAGTGGACAAAGATAGGAAAAAATCATAAACATATATCCTGAATTTATACTGTTATTTTCAATCCAGATTTAGGGTTAACTAGTTTTTTTACTTCATTTTGATCTTGTAATATATCTTTTTTCTTTATGCTGAAACTCGAGGTTCCTAATAGCATTAACATAATTATCCCTACAGAAAACAATATGGAAATTCCCTTAAAAACTAAAAATAGAACTACCATATGATCCAGCAATCCTACTCCTGGGCATAAATCTGGAGAAAAGCATAGTTTGAAAGAATGTGTGCACCCCAATATTCATTGTGGCACTGTTTACAATAACCAAGACATGAAAGCAACCTAAATGTCCATCGACTGAGTAATGGATAAAGAAGATATGGTGTGTGCATGTGGAATACTACTCAGCCATAAATAAGAATGTAATAATGCCATTTGCATCAAAGTGGATGAATCTAGAGATTATCATACTAAGCTAGATATTGCAGAAAAAGACAAATATTCACATGTGGAATCTAATTTTTTAAAAAGATACAAATGAACTTAATTACAAAACAGAATGAGACTTACAGATATCAAAAGCAAACTTATGATTACTAAAGGGGAAACACTGGGGGAAGGGATAAATCAGGAACTTGGGATAAAAACACAAACACTACTATATACTAGATAGATGAATAATTGGGGCTTGTCGTATAGCACAGGGGCCTCTGCCCAATATTCTGTGATAACCTATAAGAGAAAAGAATCTAAAAAAGAATGAATATATGTATATGTATAACTCAATCACTTTCCTGTACACTGAACATTGTAAATCAACTATACTCCAAGAAGACTCAAATACTAAAATTTTTAAAAATATATATTTGGTTTGCTTCCAATTTTTAGTATTATAAAAATAGTAAAATAAACACTCTTCTTACACATATTTCTGCATAGCTATTCAATAGGAAAAACTCTTAGAAATAGTATGTGGAGAGTTCTGCATTACAAAGGCAAATTATTAGCTATATTGGTACATATAATTGAAAAATATAACAAGGGGATGACAGAGGATGAGATGGCTGGATGGCATCACTGACACAATGGACGTGGGTTTGGGTGGACTCTGGGAGTTGGTGATGGACAGGGAGGCCTGGTGTCCTGCGGTTCATGGGGTCACAAAGAGTCAGACACAACTGAGCGACTGAACTGAACTGAACTGAACCTCAGATATGCAGATGGCACCACCCTTATGGCAGAAAGCAAAGAGGAACTAAAGGGTCTCTTGAAGGTGAAGAGGAGACTGAAAAAGATGGCTTAAAACTCAACATTCAAAAAACTAAGATCATGGCATCCGGCCCTATCACATCATGGCAAATAGATGGGGAAACAATGGAAACAGTGACAGAATTTATTTTCTTGGGCTCCAAAATCACTTCAAATGTGACTGCAGCCATGAAATTAAAAGACACCTACTCCTTGATAGAAAAGCTATGACCAACCTTTTTAATATGACAGCATATTAAAAAGCAGAGACGTTACTTTTCTGACAAAGGCCCAAGTAAGTCAAAGCAATGGTTTTTCCAGTAGTCATGTATGGATGTGAGAGTTGGACCATAAAGAAAGCTCAGCGCCAAAGAATTGATGTTTTTGAGCTGTGGTGTTGGAGAAGACTCTTGAGAGTGCTTTGGACTGCAAGATCAAACCAGTCCACCCTAAAGGAAATCAGTCCTGAACATCCATTGGATGGACTGCCGCTGAAGCCGAAGCTCCAAAACTTTGGCCACCTGATGCAAAGAAATGACTCATTAGAAAAGACCATGATTCTGGGAAAAGTTAAAGGCAAGAGGAGAAGGGGATAGTAGAGGATGAGATGACTGGATGACATTACCGACTGGATGGACATGAGTTTGAGAAAACTCCAGGAGTTGGTGATGGACAGGGAAGCCTGGCGTGCTGTAGCCCATGGGGTTGCAAAGAGTCATACATGACTGAGCAACTGAACTCAACTAACTGAATACTTATTGCCAATATATCACTGAAAATGCTAACTGACTTTCTATTTTATGAAAGTTCTTATGAAGTCATAAATAAAATAAAACTGATTAGCAAGAGGGCAGAGAAGAAACTTCAGCAGCATAAACACTGATGTCTGATTTCAGGAAACCTAGAGAAATAAATATTTTGTGTCATTGATTCTACTTTTCATTTTTAATGATTTCCACTTTTCCAATATTTCCTTTTATATATCTATTTTGTTACATAGACTTGTTTGTGTACTCTACTAAGTGGCCAATTTATGTCTCCAGAGTCATGGAAATTTCACTAAGCAGCACAGAAACCAGAAACTGGCTTTTTCTTTTCCCTCTTTCTTGCTAGATACAATGGAGTGGCGTAGATAAAGGTAACAGCAGGGATACCTTGATAAATTCAAAGTAGCTGACAGATTTCTAACACAAGAATAAACACCACCAAAAGCCCTCAGCCTCATTTTTATATATTTATATTTGCTCTCTCTTATCATTTGATTTTTTACTACTCAACACTTGTCAGTGTTACTTAATTTCAATTCATGGCTTCAGTTTCCAGATCTGGAAAAAGCAAATGAGATTAAGTTTGGAAGTCAATGACGTTCAACTTTAATATTAAGCTGACCTCTAACAAAATTGTCAAAAATGTTGTTCCCTATAGAACAAGAACCATTCCACTCATCCATGTAATAGAATGAGAGTTAGCTTCTGTTTATATCTTTAGCGAGGTGTGTTCTCTTCGTCCAGACTGACAAATGCACAAAGGGAAAAAACAGAAATCTGATCATGCAGATGAGAACAGTAGAAAGCCTTTTAAAACATATTAGCCATGCCATGGAATTTCTGTGGTTAAAGTCATAAATAGTCCCTAGAGAAGCCATTGATAATCACCATTTGGAATGAATGGAGTCCTTCAGTCAATGCATGCTGTTTTCGTTTTTCTTTTTTTTTCCAATTACCAGATTCACTGTTTTTGTTGTGGTCCTCTGAGGCTTTGCCTTCTCCTGTGGAATTTTCTTGACTAGAATCCCATGAGATGACTTTTCTTCTAATTATATTTCTTGGCTGTTAGAGATTATTATGCTAGAAAACACACATTCCTTCCTCCTTCTTCCCTTTTCCGATATTTCTATCCTGCTCTTGTGTTTTTATTTATGCAAGATGCAAGCCAGATGTTATATTAATAAGAGAGCTGACTTTCCTCAAGGAGTTATTCATCAACCCAGAAGTAGACCCTGTTGCAATTTCTGGGAATTCTTCAAATTCTTTCCTTACTTTTTTTTTTTTTCACTTTAAGTAGCAAATTTTGGAAGATACACTTGAAAGCAATATTACTGTAAGTATAGAATTACTTCTGTTTACTGGGAATGTTGATGGAGATGGGGAGTTTTCATAGGTAAATTTTAAAGTTAAAGAAGAAAGAATTGAAATTAGGAACTGTATCTTATAAATGTAGGAAGCATATCACATTTGATGTGTATAAACATTCTGAAAACTTAATTGCTGTTGTTCAGTGGCAGAGTCGTGTCCGACTCTTTCTCATTCCATGGACTGCAGAATGCCAGGCTTCCCAGTCCTTCACTATATCCCAGAGTTTGCTCATACTCACTAAGTTAATTTAATTGGAAACTTAAATAGAATAAAGATGCCATATCAGAACAAGGGAGTAGCTTACACAGTGAAGTCCAGATTCTTTTTTATTTGAAATGTGTATGTTAAAATATAAAGAATTAAATATTTCATTTCTGCCACAAATATAATTCGATAAAATGAAAAATATTAAAGCAAAAAAGAAAGAGCTTCTTATACTCTTCAGATGAATACATCTTCCAGGGCACAAAAATATTTTTTTTTAACAACCGCAGTTAAATTCATTATGATTCCAAAAATAATCTCTTAAAACAGACATGAGATCCTTAAACTACCAAACGTCCCAGAACACTCAATAAAAGTTTTGGAAATCATTTTTACATCCTCAGAAGGCTTATTCTGTGTCTTCTTTCCTTGCTGGCTTTGGTTCTTAGATTAACTGATCAGACAAAGGAGGTCATCTGAAGTCCATGACCATGTGTAAGACTTGAACCTGGGGAACAGTGTAGTACTTCTCCCCTTCAACAGGTTGTCTAGGAACTCATAACCTGTGTGTATTATTCATAAGTTGAAGCATCATTTTTATTTTTACTTATACCATATTTTTAAATCAAAATGTATGGACAGCCCCAGCAACACTGCTGGCTCCTCTAGCACTATAGCAAGTAGGAGTTGATAGCTCATCCTTGATTTCACTAAGCTAGTTCTGGTAGTAGTTGTCTGCAACTAAAAATCAAGTCCTCACTGTCTCAAGAACTCCCAGACCTTTTATTTTGTATCTGTTGTCCTAGCATCCATACAGATAGTGTGGACACTCTCTTTGCTCATCATTGACCTTCTGTACCATTATTCCTTGCGTGTGTTAGTTGCTCAGTCATGTCCAACTCTTTGCAACCTAATGGATTGTAGTCTGCTAGGTTCCTCTGTCCGTGGGATTTTTCAGGCAAGGATACTGGAGTGGGTAGCCATTCCCTTCTCCAGGGGATCTTCCTGACCCAGGGATCGAACCCAGGTCTCCTGCATTGCAGACAGATGCTTTATAGTCTGAACCACCAACGAAGCCCATCCTTTGTCATCATTAAAAACCTCAGCTTTGATCTCATATCTGTCCTCCTAAACCACTGCTTTCCAGAATTCTAAACTCTGCTGTCCTTCCTACTTCACTGGCTGCTCCATCTCAGTCTCCTTTGCTGATTTGTCTTCATCTCTCTGACCTCTTATTATTAGAGTCCCCCAGGTTTCAGGCCTTGGATATCTACCCTAACTACTGCATTCCTCTTGTACCATCACCTAAGCCTGAATGCCATGCTGATTCCAAAACATAAATCTTCACCCTGGTCTTCTCTCTTTAACTCCAGGCTTTTATATCCCATTCTCTCCACACTGCCACTCCGGTGTCTAGAGGTTTTGCAATAGCATGCATTAGGTATCACCTGACTGCCAGCACTTCTCACCTCCTCCATTGGTGCCGCCCTAGTTCCAGCTACAACTATCTCTCCCTTGGACAATTAAAGTAGACTTCCAACCCGTCTCCTTGAGGATCCATTTCTGTCCTACACTCTATTCTTGACACCATGACCAAAATGATCCTGATTTTTAAAAAAGAAGATAAATCAAGTTATTCAACAGCTCAATATCTTCCCAACTCACTCAGAGTGAAACCCAATGTGTTTACATTGACCATGCAGGCCTGACCTCATTCATTAGGTTTTTGTTGACCTGAGCTCCTATCCTCTCACCCCTCACTTGACCTCAGTCACATGATCTTATCCAGATGCTCCTTGCCAGGGACTCTCCCACTTCAAGTCTTTTGCACATGCTTCTTTCTCTGCCTGAAATGTTTCTCTGCCAATGTCTATGTGGGCTGCCTACTCATCACCACTCTATCCTAGTTCATTTCTCTTTATCACACTTGCTGCCATGTGGTGTTTAAGATGCTCAGATGTTTTATTTACTTATTTTATATATTGCCTGTCACCAGCCCTTGGGGGCTCAGGTGATGAAGAATCTGCCTCCAATGCAAGAGACCCAGGCTCGATCCCTGTGTTGGGACAGTCCTCTGGAGAAGGGAATGGCAATCCACTCCAGTCTTCTTGCCTGGAGAATCCCATGGACAGAGGAGCCTGGTGGGTTACAGTTCATAGGTCGCAAAGAGTTGGACGTGACTGAGTGATTAACACTTTCACTTTTCACCTCGCTCATACAAAAAAATTTAAACTCTACAAGTGCAGGAATTTTTTACCTTTGTTGTTCACTGATTTCTCCTTGTCCCCTAAAATAATGCCTGGCAATACAGTCCTTACTCAGTAAATAAGCATTGAGTGAATGAATTTCAGATAGTCTTAAAATCAAAGATATGATCTATCCAGCTGATGGCAAACATAAAATGACAACCTAGCATTCATGGTTCTGTGTTCAGTGCTCCAGTGGACAAATGTAAAGGATCCCTGCCTTCAAACGAATTTTAAGAAGTTATATTCCTGGGTTCCCTGGTGGCCCACTGGTTAAGAACCCACCTACCTATGCAGGGGACACAGGTTCGATCCCTGGTCAGGGAAGATCCTACATGCTGCTGCAGGGCAATGCAGCCCATGTGCCATTAACTACTGAACCCACAGGCGGCAACTACTGAAGTCCATGCTCCTAAAGCCCGCGCTCCCCAACACGAGAAGCTACTGCAATAAGAAACCCGCACCCCAATGTTCATCACAGCTCTGTTTACAGTAGCCAGGACGTGGAAACAACCTAGACATCCATCGGCAGACGAATGGATAAGAGAGCTGTAATATGTATACACAGTGGAATATTACTCAGCGATTAAAAAGAATGCATTTGAATCAGTTCTAATGAGGTGCATGAAACTGAAACCTATTATACAGAATGAAGTAAGTCAGAAAGAAAAACACCAATAAGTATATTAACGCATATATATGAAATTTAGAAAAATGGTAATGATGACCCTATATGCGAGACAGCAAAAGAGACACAGATATAGAGAACAGACTGTTGGACTCTGTGGGAGAAGGTGAGGGTGGGATGATTTGAGAAAATAACATTGAAACATGTATATTATCATATGAAATAGATTGCCAGTCCAGGTTTGATGCATGAGGCAGGGTGCTCAGGGCTGGTGCACTGAGATGAACCTGAGAGATGGGATGGGGAGGGAGGTGGGAGGGAGGGTCAGGATGGGGAACACATGTACACCCATGGCTGAGTCATGTGAATGTATGGCAAAAACCACCACAATATTGTAAAGTAATTAGCCTCCAATTAAAATAGGGGAAAAAAGAAAGATAGAAATCCACACACAGCAGCTAGAGAGTAGCCCCCTCTCGCTGCAACTAGAGAAAGCCCACAGGTGGCAAGGAAGACCCAGTGCAGCCAAAGAAATTAAATAAATAAGTAAATCTTTTCTTTTTTTTTGAAGTTATACTCCATTGTGGGATTTTAGACACATCTTTGTAGAATACAAGTAACCCAACACAACACAGAACTACAGCATAGAAGAATCACAATTATTTATATATCACTGCTATCTTTTGAAACAAGACATAAATACATCATTCTAAACTCTGTTTTTTGAAAGCAAGTCCCAACTCTATTCATTTGTCAGAAACAAATTCACATGTCAACATACAAGATGACCACAAAACAAATATTTAATTAAATTTCATTTATTCAAATATTTATTCAAGAAATAAATTCTGTGAGCCTTTCATGTGCAAGACAGAGCTCCAAAGACATAGGCTCTAATTGTGGATGAGAAGGGCCAGGAACTTGAACTTACTGAGCCTATCTTGATTTACTTGGGCTTTGACCCAACTAACGGATGAGGTAAAACTGAAAAATTTTCCTTGTTCTTGTTCATCACAGAAGCACACTTCCCTTTATAATTTAAGTATCTTCAAAGTCTACTTGTCAAACATTGTGAGTTATATGAGGAAGCAGAATATGGGTACAAGGGCAGTGAAAGACAGTTCCCTATTTCATGAAAAGTTAAATATATACTTACAAATATAACCTAGAAGCTTCACTCCAGTAGAAATGAACAGCAATCATAGAAAGACTAGTACCTGAATATTCAGAACAGCTAAATTAGTAATATCCAAACACTGAAAATAATCCAGTGTCCCTCAGCAGTTCAATGAGTAAACAAATTGTGGTATATCCACACAATGAAATAATAATGAGTAATACAAAGAGCAAACTATTGATGCATGCAACAATTTGGGTGGATCTCAGAATTGTCATGCTAAATGGGTGAAAAGACACAAAGAGAATGATGTAATTCCATTTATATAAATTCTAGAACGTGCAAATGAATTCATAGGAACAGAAAGCAGATCAGTCATTGCCTGGAAACATGAATGAAGGAAAATGAGGATTGCGAAAGGGATCAAGGAACCTTTTAAGAGTAATGGAAATATTTGTTATCCTCATCGTGGTGTTGTTTTATGGGAGTATTCACCTATTAATCCTCATTAAATTATGTCCTTTAAATATGTACATTTTCTTGTACAAAAATTATACCTCAATAATGCTATTTTAAAAATATACATACCATCCAAAATTTATCAAAAAAAGAAAAAGAATTTTAAAACCACACCTCCCCCCGAGAAAAAGCACTGGCTACAGCACCTAGCAGTGTTTGGTACATATTGGTGCTAAATACATCATTGTTGAAAAGTACACACTTGTAAATAACTGTTGGCACTTACATAATGCTTACTATCTATCAATAACATTTGTTAATTTAATTAATATAAATTCTATAAAGCAAATTTTATTATTACTACAATTTAAAAAATATTGTGCAACTGTCTTCTATGTTAGGTTAGGACACTAAGAGCCTAGTCTTCAAGGTTATCCAGTCGGTAAATTGCAGAGCTGAGACTTCACGCATGCAGTCTGTCTCCAGATGATGTCTTTAACTCCTACAACATACCACCATAAAATAAACAAAAGAAGGAATTAAAAAATCCAGAAAAGAGGCTTCTCTGTGTGCTTGGCAGTCAGGGAAGTCTTTTTAAAAAGACCGGATGTTTGCTGAGCTTTGAAAGGTAGGGAAATTTTGGGAAAAGAGAAAAGTAGAAGTGTATCTCAGACAAAGCTGATGCTGCCAGGCATGAAAGAACCCGAGAAGGTATTTGTCCAGTCTTTGGTGACATTCCTTACAGCATGAGTTAGATCAAAGTCCACTGACATTTTATCTTATAAATATTGCATGCAGGATATAAATAGCCAGATCAGTGGGGAAGAAGAGCAAGAGGAGGTGATTTCTCCCATGGCAGGAAAGGAATAAAAGATGGAGCTAGAGCTGACTGTTCAATGACGAATGTGGCAATCCTTTTCTTTAATGTGTGATATGACTGAGGAAAGGGGAAATGATGAGCCTTGGTGTCTCACACTGACAAGGAAAAGGAAATATTACTTTCATGGTATCACATGCCAACACCAAAATTGGTTGCCAGAATTAGGAATTAAGAAGAACAAAAATACTACTTTTGGGATTTGACTGTGGTGGTGAAGATGACATTAACCAGACAACCAGGAGGACAAATACAGTGCATATATTCACGTCTAAAGAAACCGAGAGACATCTTTCACGAGAGCAAACTACAAGCAAAGGGCAGCCGAAGGAAGGGAAGGTCACTCAGGGTGCCCGAAGAAGCAGAGAGGACCAGATGCAACTCAAGAAAGCTTGCAAAGCAAGGCTAACAAGCGAGGAGTGGAAGGAGGTGATCAGACTTGTGGCAGAGGCTGAATCAGTGCTGATATGAAGAGGACTGAAAAAAAAGAAAATGGACAGTAAGAGACATCATGTGGATACACCCTATTTGTAGGAAGTGATCTGCCAATGGAGAAGTGAGAGGAGACACACTCCACATGATGGACAAGGTGACTGCTAGCAATTTGAGTAGTTGGGAAGAATAGCACCAAGATAAGTTCACTCTCACATAAAATTGTACATTGTAAAATAATTTCTGCTAACCTAAAATACAGTCCATGTCTTCCACCAAGCCTCCTAAGAGGAATTTAACGTTTTGCAAATACATGCAATGAAAAACTGCCCTCTTAAAAGTATATTCAAAATAACCCTTGGGACTTCCTTGGTGGTCCAGGGGTTAAGACTTCTCCTTCCAATGCTGGGAGCACTGGTTCAATCCCTGATCAGGGAAGTAAGATCCCACATGCTTCACAGCCAAAAATACAAAACATAAAACAGAAACAATATTGTAACAAATTCAATAGAGACTTTTTAAATGGCAACATAAAAACAATCTTAAAAAAATTAAATCTTAATAGACTATTAGCAAGTGAAATTCAGCAGTACATTAAGAATATAATAATAATAAATAATCTAGTGATCTTTATTGTAATATTATAAGAATGGATCACTGATAAATATATATTAATGTAATTCACTATAATAATTGTTCAAAAGTAAAAAATTGCAACACATATTATTTATGAGAAAAAAAAATTTAAACCGTGGTAACATAAGGATAAGCCTTTAATATGTCTTTATTAAACTAAAGGCCCAAATTATACAAAATGAGAAGCAATGGAAATTTTCCTCTTCGAAAACTGAGATGACTGCTATGAATGAAAAAAGAATTGAGGTATGTAAACTGGAAAAGACAGATATTCAAGTATCATTATTTGCAGATGATACGATCATTTACTCAGAAAACTCAAGAAACTCAGAAAGCCATTAGAATAAAAGAAATCAGTAAAATCTATGTATCTGTAGCTATATCTATATCAGGTATTAAAACAAGTTGATATAATGAAAGAAACAATTACAAAGAAGAAAGTAAATTATCAAAGACCAACTGTTTTTATGCAAAATCCATATTAAGAAAACTTAAAATACTATTTAGGTACCCAAAGACTTAAAGAAAATATATATCATAATCTTAGACAAGAAAACTCAAAAGTCATTAAACTACCAACTTTCTAATTTAACCTGCAAGTTTGTAACATTCCCAAGAAAATGACTAGGCCTTAAAAAATAGGCAAGCTAATTTTAAAGCTGACATAGAAAATCAACAAGAAAATATATCTACATAATATTTGAGTGAGTTTAATGAATTGCATTAGAAAGCATAATTGATTACTATACTGTCTTATTGTGAATATATAGATGGATCAAAGAAATAATATATAAATAGACCCAAAGACATGAGTGATTTTGTTTTAGGATGTTTCTACCAATACATATAATAGGAATTATTTAGTAAATGGTTATGAGGCAATTGGTTAGTCATCTAACCAACATTGAATTACTATATCACTCTGCAATAAAGTTCATATTTATAGTTTAGTACAGTGCATGACTTATTGCCATCACATTCTTTCTAGTGAAAGTGCTTGTAAGGAGTGAAATGGCCAACTGTTCACACATAGGCAAAGAGAGAAGGCTTGAGACTAAGGGCTGTTAGCAGCATTTTAGCTTTGCCCGGTAGAACACAGCAACACAAAGCAGGCTTTAGAGTCGACAGTGAGAAAGCACTGCCCAGGTGCCAGAAATCTCAGCGTCCTGCTTGAAGTTGGTCATACTACCCCCTTACCCCTTAAGCTGACTCATTTGGGTTTTCCTTCTTCCCTTGGTTCTCACTTTCTGTCTCTAATATATTTATTCCAATGTTATTTCCTATGCTGTAAACTACAAATTGGCAAAGAGTTTATTCATTGGAAAAGACCTTGATTCTGGAGAAGATGGAAGGCAAAAGGAGAAGGGGGCAGCAGAGAATAAGATGGTTAGATAACATCATGGAATCAATGGACATGAATTGGAGCGAACTCCAGGAGACGGAGAGGACAGGAGAGACTGGCATGCTGTAGCCCACGGGGTCTCAAATAGTCAGACACAACCTCGCAACTGAACAATAACAGCAACAAACTTAAAACCATTTTGGAGTAAATGACAGACTATTCATAGTTAGCATATGTTAACACAAGTTGTCGTTGTTGTTTAGTCACTAAGTCTTGTCTGACTCTTTTACAAACACATAGTTTTAAATGTTCGCTTACCAAAGCATTTCCACAAGACAGAACATGAGAATTCATTGCTCTTCCCAGGCATGGATACTCAAGTTGTCCATTCAATTTGGTGAAATCATTCATCTATAATAGTCTGTAATTTGCTATTTTTACCAAAGCGTTTTGTTTGCTTCCAGTATTAGTGAAATAGTAAATCAATTCATCTCTCTGAACGTGAACTCTTAATGATCAACCAGCGTGCTCCTTAAAGCTTACCTTGGCAATGATCATCACTTTCTAAAATCACCACAAGATAACAAGATTCTGCCTTAATACAAAGGCTGAAATGTAACGAAGGCTTTGTGGTACTATTTATGAATTGTTTAAGCCTCTGCCGCCAGCCTGAGTTTCATGCATTCTCAGGCTGCTGAATTATATCTTTGTACACTGTAAGAAAGCTCGCCTAACATTTTTTTTTACATAAGGGAGATAAACCCTGTTTGTGAGTGCTGCTGTGAAGGAGACTGAACACAGTACTTGCTCATGGTCCCCGAGACTGCTGACCAAGCCTGAAATGTATCAGATAATTTACATGTAGCAGCAGAAGCTGGAGCTGTGCTTTCTGTGCTATTTTGCGGTTCAGTCGCTCAGGGGTGTCCTACTCTTGGCCACCCCACCGACTGCAGCACGCCAGGCTTCCCTGTCCTTCACTATCTCCCGAAGTTTGCTCAAGCCTATGTCCATTGAGTCGATGATGCCATCCAACCATCTCATCCTCTGTCGCCCCCTTCTCCCCCTTCTCCTTCTGTGCTATTGGCTGAAGTCAATTATAACTTCTTGCAAACCGCTCTATCAGCTCCTGCAAATTGTAGCATATATCTCCATGACAGAAGGGAAGCTCATCCTTCATTTACATTGCACTTTTCCCAAAGCCTAAGCATAGTAAATTCTCTCTTGACTAATTATAAATATCCCTCCCCTCAGAATATGACTGAGAGACCGAAGGATGTCTGCTTTCCTCCCTTTTCATTAAAAGGGAGCTGCCATTCGACTAAATTGAATTTTCCTTTCATTCTCTGTGGATGAGTTTGCTTAATATCTCTGCAAGCACATAAATCTTATGCATCCAGTTGTTGCCTGTCTGGCTGCTCAGGGCAGCCCTGTCCTTTCACCAACCTAGTGGGAAGCTTTGGGACCTACGTGGGACAGAGTCAACATAAGCAGAGCTTTGTCAGTTCCCTTTGTCTTCCTTCTACTTCCTAACCACCAGGAAGCTTATTCTGGGACTGATTCAGACTTGGATCATCTAGATCATTCCTTACACATGAAAACTTACCAGTCTTGTTGCTCATTCTTTCAGATTTACTAGTCTTTAGCAACCCTGATGCTGGGAAAGATTGAGGGCAAAAGGAGAGGGCAAAGGATGAGATGTTTAGATAGCATCCCCGACTCAATTTAGATGAACTTGAGGAAACTCTGGGAGATAGTGGAGGATGGGGAAACCTGCTGTGCTGCCAGGATTCACAAATATGGGGTCACAGAGAATCAGACACAATCTAGCTACCGAACAACAACAACAAGCAACTCATTCCATTCTGGCCAAAGTTAAAGGAGTTAATTGCTTGTCGACTATACTATCCTGACTTCCTGAAATGCTTACCACTTCTCATCATCACCCCAGCTCCCTTGGTAAGATTAGATGTCCTTCAGTCTTCATTCATCCTCCCATAGCATCTCTTGACAACACACCAATTTGTATTGCAATTTTCTGTTTCCAAGTCAGTCTTCTCAGTGAACAGAGCTCTTTAAGGAAACAGGTTATGGCAATTATATATGTTTTAATGTTATTCATCTTTTTATCCCTAGTACTTAGAAGAGTGTCCAATATATAATAGGTATCCAAAAATTACTTGATGAATGAATGAATCACTCACTTGCTGCTCAGCCTACCTATATTAGGACCCCGGGAAAAAAATTCTGCTGATATCTTTCTTCCTAAAGTGAAAAGCTATCCAATCTGCTCTTGAATGGGTGTGACCAAGCATCAAGTATTCTAAGTATCTTTTTTTCCAACAAGCATACCTCCTTCATTAAAAAAAAAAAAAAAAAGAAAGAAAAAAAAAACTGGATGATCACTTTTTTCACCTAAATGTGACAATATAGTCTAAGAAACACTTTCTAATACACCTTAAAATTTGTTCAATCAAAGCAGAAAAAGAAATCTAGTGCCAGCTTCAAGGATAAACTCTACCAAGTTGCCACAGTTAAGCTGTGTATTATATAATGCTCTTGCTCAGTTCAGTTCAGTTCAGTTCAGTCGCTCCGCTGTGTCCGACTCTTTGCGACCCCATGAATCACAGCACTCCAGGCCTACCTGTCCATCACCAACTCCTGGAGTTTACACAAACTCATGCCCATCGAGTCAGTGATGCCATCCAGCCATCTCATCCTCTGTCATCCCCTTCTCCTCCTGCCCCCAATCCCTCCCAGCATCAGGGTCTTTTCCAATGAGTCAACTGTTCACATGTGGTGGCCAAAGGATTGGAGTTTCAGCTTCAGCATCAGTCTGTCCAATGAGCACTCAGGACTGATCTCCTTTACGATGGACTGGTTGGATCTCCTTGCAGTCCAGGGACTCTCAAGAGTCTTCTCCAACACTATAGTTCAAAAGTTTCAATTTTTCGGCACTCAACTTTCTTCACAGTCCAATTCTCACATCCATATATGACCACTGGAAAAACCATAGCCTTGCCAGACAGACCTTTTTCTAGAATCTAATAATGATATCCATCTTCTAGTACATTTACATCTGCAAGTCTATTCCTAGAGACTTCTTTATCATTTTTGAGTTAAGTTCCTCATGTACACCATGGTTCAATGTTCTAACATAAAATGAAAACACTAATAGAGCCTATTAAAAGTCTTAACAGGGAGGGTCTGAGGAAGAAGACAGTGATAAAAGTGAGACATTCAAAACAGACCAATGAACAATAAATAAAATCTAAATATGATTATATTAAAACATTTTACATTAGTTTCAGTTTAGTCACACAGTCATGTCTGACTCTTTGTAAGCCCATGGACTGCAGCAAGCCAGGCTTCCCTGTCCATCACCAACTCGCTCCAAGGCATGTCCATCAAGTCAGTCATGCCATCAAACTATCTGCTCCTCTGTCATCCCCTTCTTCTCCTGCCTTCAATCTTTCCCAGCATCAGGGTCTTTTCATGAGTCAGTTCTTCACATCAGGTGGCCAAAGTATTGGAGTTTCAGCTTCAACCTCAGTCCTTCTGATGAATATTCAAGACTGATTTCCTTGAGGATGGACTGGTTGGATCTCCTTGCAGCCCAAGGGACTCAAGAGTCTTTTCCAATACCACAGTTCAAAAGAAGCAATTCTTCCATGCTCAGCTTTCTTTATGACCCAACTCTCACATCCATACATGACTATTGGAAAAACAGGTGTGTAAATAAGTGATTCTCATAAACATTGGAAAATTCCTCTAAGAACTGAAGAAACTTGCTTTAAAAATAAATATTGTATTTTTTCCATTCCTTCATGCATTTTGGACAATGTATCAGAAAATGCACTCTCTGAATTAAGCAGTGTGAGATAGGAGGTCTTCCTTTTTATGAATATTTCAGTCAACCAATGACCCCTTAATAGGTTACTCTTTTATTCTTTCTTTTTCCTATTCTTCTTCCATTTTCTCTCTTCTTATATTTCTACCCCACATGCTAGTGTAGAATTAAAATCCTATGTGATCAAGAACATAAGAAAGTGTTGGGTTGGAAACTCTTACATGCTGCTTCTTGCTAATACATCCTTTCCCCTCCACCCTCTCACTGCCTCCACCCCCCACCCCACCTCCAACTAAATCATTCCCTGATCTCCAGCTGCCACCTTGACAAAAACTGAACTTCAGAGCCTCACATGTATTCCTATAATTTGTCATTTTATTTTCCGATCACAGCAGGGAACTCCCTGTTGCCAAGGACTTCCCACCTTGAACCAAAAGATGAAATAGACACCTGCAGAATTCTCTGACAACCAATCCCTCATCCCAGTGAAGAGCCTGAATAGGACAGCAGAAAAGGCTTACAGGATAATGGGGGATAATATTCAGTGCTAGGAGGAACTCCTGAGGTGAATGCCAAGATGATTGTTTTGTTTAAAGGGCAGTCAGTCATGTCCCCCAGGGAAAGGAGGGAGAACAACGGTTTTTCTAAGAAAAGAGATTTTACTTTGGAGTCTCTTTTCAGTTTATTTGGTCAGGCCAACTTTCTTCCATTTTTTAACTTATTTAATTTGTTTTCTGAGAGATCTGATTGATCTAGGATGACAATACATTCAACTATACAGTTTTAGGTTCAGATTGGTACAGAAGTGACAATTCAATTGTTCATGAGACTCAATCGTAGAATAAAATAGCTCTTCACCTCAAGTTTTTCGATACACAAAGCACCTACTTTCAGCACCTCAATTCCACTCAAACCCAGTCACAACTGGTCTTTGTTTATTTCTGCATCAAATTCACAATCAAAGTACTAAAATGCTTTCTTCTTTCTTTTTATCACCAGATAATGTTTCTAGGCTCAAACACAGGCAGAAGAGGCACCAAATGATGTCAAAACAGGGCATTATACCACAAGCAGTATTGAAGCATATCACCCATCTATCAAGAAAGTTACCATTACACTGTCATTTTGCCTGATTAAAGGTATATTAAATGTGTCTCAAGGAAATGCTTTTGGTCACTTGTAACACGAGAACTTCTCCTCAAAGACATTATAATACTTGTTAACCTCCCTTCCCACCATCCATGTATTTCCAATGTTTTCTTTCTTTGGTTGTTTTTTCACACCTATAACAGAACACAGAAACCAAAGTAAGCTGCTCTCACGCAGTTCAGAAGGGAAAGTAAAGGAAAAGTGGGGGGGCGGGGGGAAGCTTTGCTTGAATATACCCTTTTACTCATTTATTCATTCAGTAAATATTTTTGGAGGGCTTACCGTGCCAAGTGTGCTAAGAAGTACTGGTTTCTAATGGAGAAGAAGACAGACCTGATTCCCACTTCATGAAATATTAATTTGTCAGCAGAAGGGGATAGGACAATAAACAAGTAAGTCCAAATAAATATCAGATTTTAGATGATAGATTCTCACAGACAATAATAAGGCCCATGAAGAAAATAAGATCTAGTGATGTGATGTGGGGGCAAAGGGAAGGGAGAGGAACTCTAGATTAGGATGGTTAGCTCTCCCTGAGATAATGTCCAGCTGAGACGAAGCTTAAGAAGGAGCCAAACGCGCAAAATCCAGGCACAGAGTGTTCCCGGTGGAAGGGACAGCAAGTAACAAGCTCTGAGAAAAGAAAGCTCTTGGCCGTGGTGTCTGGAGCAGAGCCAGCTTCGTGGGAGCCCTGTGAGAAGAAATCTGAGAAGTGGCCAAGGGCCGGATAGCACAGCCCAAGGGAAGAACAGGGCCATCACTTTCCCTGTTTGTGAAAGGGTGGGCGGACAGAAAATTCAGCATGAATAGGGATTGTAGCCTGAAGGTGTGTGAAGTTCACCGTCAGCAATGCAGAGGGGAAATGAGGTCCTCAGGCACGGCTCTCTGGAAAAATAGGACATTGCTGCCTTGAGCAAAGTCACTTAGCAAATCTGTAACTCTCTGAACCCATGTGGATGTCACCTTCTCCTTGCTGAGGTGTACTGGAAAGACTATCCTAAAATACTATTTGAAAATAATATGTTCATTGTGGTTATAATGAGTAAACTATACGGCTATAAGGCAAAGAGTGGAAGAGAAGTGCCAAATGAAATATTTCGTTCAGATGGTACCATAAGGAAATACTTGGTTGTCTCTTCAACATTATAATAACATTTTTAGACTAAAGAAAATCTATTTTGGGCTTTTAGGGTATCAAAGCATATATTCGCAACTAGGAAGAAATGCCTCAATATTTGTAAAATAGAAAGCATCTTTTATTTTTATTCAAAGTATTTCATTGGGTCTAGGTAATATAAAGCACCATGAGATATAATGTTGGTAATTTGAATTAATAGGTTATCACTTTACAGAAGTCTAAGAGATTTCAGGAGAGCAGACAGGATCAAATGAACATCCAGCTGTTCATCAGTTAATGGAGTTTTTTTAAATATTCAATAAGTGTTAGAAACTGTTATAAAGACTCTCAGTATGAACCAATCACAGAGAAATAACAAGACACCCGCTTTATGAATTTTGAGCTCAGCGTGATTTCCAACTGGCTTATGTTCCTTAGGAGATAAGTTGTTCCCCAAATAATTAAGCACTTACATCTTTAATGTGTTTTTGCAATCTGGCCTAATGATGTGACAGAGGGAATGGTCAAAGTGTCATCTGGCCTACGGACACAAAAATTTCCCAAGTGGCCAGCTGTCCTTCTGTCAAAACTACTCTAAATTGTTTATCAACTTGTGTGTTTAGTTTGTCAGTTTCTGGAACCCTGAGTTATTCTAGAAATGTTTTTTAATGTTTCTATCAAGAGTGGGAGCTCTCCATAGGTATCAATCTTTGAACAATGGTCTCTTACATATGATATCAAAAGGACAAGCAACAAAAGGAAAGACAGATGAAAACATCACCAAAATTAAACATTTTTGTTATTGCAAGTATATCATTGCCAAAATGATGAGACAGTCTTTAGTCTAAAATATTTTCAAATTATACATCTGATAAGGGACTTGTATGTCGAGTATATAAAGAACTCTCACAGCCCAATAATAAAAAGATAACCCATTTGAAAATGAATAAAGAATCTGAATAGACATTTCTCTAAAGAAGATTTACAAATAGCCAACAACCACGTGGAAATATTCTCAATATTATTTACATTCACATTAAGGAAACACAAATGAAAACCATAATGAGATGGCACTTTACAGTGGGGGAGTGGTTACTATCAAAAAGACGAACAATAGCAAGTGTTGTCAAGGAAGTGAAGTATTGGAACCCTCACACACTTCTGGTAGGAAGGTAAAATGGGGCAGCTTCCTTGGAAATAGTCTAGTAATGTGAGACGTAGAGGGGACTTCCCTGGCGGTCCACTGGTTAAGACTCCATGTTTCCAGTGCATGAGTTTGGTGTTTGATCCCTGGTCAGGGAACCAAGATCCCACATACTCCATGGCATGGCCAAAAAAATATGTTAAACATGGAGTTATAATATGACCTCACAGTTTCACTGCTAGGTATCTGAGAGAAATAAAAACACATCCACACCGAAACACATTTGTATGTTCATAGCGGACACGACTGAGCAACTTCACTTTCATTTTTCACTTTCATGCATTGGAGAAGGAAATGGCAACCCACTCCAGTGTTCTTGCCTGGAGAATCCCAGGGACGGGGGAGCTTGGTGGGCTGCCATCTATGGGGTCGCACAGAGTCGGACACGACTGAAGTGACTTAGTTGCAGCAGCAGCAGTATTATTCATAATAGCCAGAAATGAAAACAGTCCTAATCAGTATCAGTGGATAAATAGATAAATGGATATGCCATTTATCCATATGGTATATCCATATGATTCAACAATATTTGGTAATAAAAAGAAATAAAATACTGATTCATGCCATAATAAGGGGAAACCTTGGAGACATCACGCTAAATGAAAGCGGTCAGTCACAGGGATCACATACTGCATGATGTCATTTATAGGAAATGTAGGCAAAACCAGGGATGCAAAAGGAGATTAGGAGTTGCCTAGGGATGGGGATGGAGCAATCTGAGGAGAAATGAGAGTGATTACTAAATTGGTATGCAGTTTCCTTGTGAGATGATGGTATGTTCTAAAACTGAGTGTGGTAATGGAGACAAACCTCTGTGAACATACTTTAAACCATTCACTTGTAGACTTTACAAGGTGACTTATATGATTATATATGGCATTAAAGTATATTTCAATAAAGCTATTTTCTCCACATTGTTTTTACTTTTTAAAAAACTACCTATTTATTGGACTATAGTGAGAAATTATGTGTTTATTTATTTGCCACACTGCACAGTGTGTAGGATCTTATTTCCTTGACCAGGGATCAAACCTACACCCCCTGCTTTGCAAGTGGGAAGTCTTAAACTCTGGACCTCCGGGGAAGTCCCAGAACCACAACTTATTTTTCAAGTAAAGGTACTTAACAGAGATTATTGCACTATATGATTCCTGTCTCTGCATATTTCTCCCCACAATGAAAGACTTCTAACATACTACGAAAGAAATGGTCAAGTACTTAGGCCAGAATAAACTGATCTCTCATTGAGCTGCACATGTTGCTAATGAAGCCCTCAGCGTGGATGTGGAAACTAAAGGGGGCAAAAATGCAGCAATTTCCCAAACAATACAATGGTGACAATAGTGAAATTACTCTTTCAGTATATGAACACAATTACTATGTTTACTAGAATTCTAGAATTACAGCTTCAGAGGACACAAGTAATCATCTCATCAAACTCCCATTTAGTAAAATAAGGAAGCAGAGGTCAGAGAAGTTAAATCTTTGGCCTTTAGGCATAGAATAAGAGATAGAGCAAGGAACAAAAGTTAGACCCTCTGAATTTCAATTCAATAGAAAGTCAATTAGATTATGTATTTAGAGCATAAGGATCTTAGATAGCAGGTTCAGCTATTATTTTAAAAGGAAAAAGGAAATACACCTTTCTTAAAATAGTGATTTATGTTAAAGACAAAGGCTAGATTTAATGCATGCATGCATGCATGCGTGGTCAGTGGCTTCAGCCATGCCTGACTTTTTGTGACGCTATGGACTGTAGCCCACCAGGCTCCTCTGTCCGTGGGATTCTCCAGGCAAGAATATTGGAGTGGGTTGCCATGCACTCCTCCAGGGGATCTTCCCCAGTCAGAGATCGAACCCGCATCTCCTGCATCTTCTGCACTGCAGGCAGATTTTTTACCAACTGAGCCACCTGGGAAGTCCAAATTTAATGCATGCAATATATTAAATTTAGTGTCCCATATTAAAAGGAAAACAAGAATTTTTTTTTTCTACTGGGAGTGATCAGGAGTATTATCGTGGTGGATTGTGGCACATGGGATTATAGCCAAGGGCAAAAGTTTATATCCTCAGACATATGTAAGAGATAAGAAATGGGCTGTGAGTATCCTTATGGAGGGTTCCTTAGGTCTTGGCAAATCACCACTCATGATCCATTCATAAACCTCAAGATGGCATAGAGGTCAAATGAGGCAGGGCAGGAAAGAAATTTGAGTGAGAAATTTAATAAAAGAGAAAAGTTCTTTTGCCTACTTTGTGATTAGCGTGAGAGCTGGGAAAGATGGGTGCAGATAAGCCTCCGGTTCTCCTATTCCCAATTTTCTAGATTGTTACTCAAAGTAAAGGACAGCATCACCATGTTAGAAAAGCAGGCTTCAACCCCATCTCATCCCAGACCAACCAGAATCTGCATGTTCACAGGATTCCTAGATGATAGGCTGGGCTATGTCGCTTCAGTTGTGTCCAACTCTTTTTGACCCCATGGACTGTAGCCTGCCAGGCTCCTCTATCCATGGAATTCTCCAGGCAAGAATATTGGAGTGGGTTGTCATTTCCTCCACCAGGAGATCATGCCAACCCCTGGGATGGAACCTGCCTCTCCTGCATTGCAGGTGGATTCTTTACTGTCTGAGCCACCAGCGATCGGGGCCGCACATTTAAAATCAAGAAGACCTGGAAATCCAGGTGGTCTCCATCAGCTGTTTCTCTGAGGCACTGCTCAGGTGTCTGCATCTTGGGGATCCAGATGTCCATTGAGGCCTAGACAATTGGTTAGCAGCTCAATATCCTTGGGAAGCTCTAGCTTCTGGGTTCATGTGGAAGTCATCTACATTGGCTCCAACCAGAAAATAAGCCGTGCTGGTAGTTGGAAGTGCATGTCAGCTGCCTACTAAGTCAACTTCCAGTTCTGAGTAACTTTCCAGTTTTCTCTCTCTCTATGTTTAAAAGCTCCTAACAAGTTCCTATAAGAATCTCTGTGAATGCAGTTTCATTCCACCTCTGTGCTCTCATCCATGCAAAATAGCAAAGTTCTCCTTTCTCAGAAATGAATGTCATATCTCTTATCAAAGTCTTCATTTTCACAAGTTCAAACTAATTATAGCTGCAGATGGTACCTCTAAATAAAATTCTCTATTGTGGACACTTAATCAAATCAGTATCCCCAATAGAAATGTCTATCTTATGGCAAAACCTGTCACTGTAGGTTAGTTGAGATTTTTAAAGTTATGTTAAGGAATTCTTTATCCTAATTTAATTCCTAGCCAAAGATTGCTATGGAAACTCACGTGCAGGCTTAGAAATACCTCTCTAGGGTTTCTTTTGTCTCAACAGTAAAGAAAACGCTGACATCACGTTAGCATTTAAACACTACATGGCTTGTGCAGAGGAGCAAAGAGCAGAGTGTATAAAATCATGTCCAAGTTCAGCTGACCAGTCAGTGTATAGATGTTCACTTTCCCCCATCTACAGACAATCTAGAACTCTCCTTCCAACTACTAAACTGTCTTGTGACAATCTTATTACCCTCCAGCATCTCCAAAAGAGGGTAAATGGCTTAGAGAAAAAGAAATAAAAATTTGAAGAAGAAAAAAAAAATAAAGAACCAGTTACAGTTCTTTGTGAAAAACTGCCTTTCTGAGTCATGTCTTACTGTAGAAGGTTAAACCCAAGGGATAAAATGTGTCTTTAGGTGACCACAGATTCTCCATAGTTCTTTCCTTTCTCTCGCTGTTCACCTAGGCAATAAAAACCTGTCTTCTATGACTGAAAAAAAAAAAAGCATCAATGGCACTAAATTGTATCATATCAGGAAAAGACATGAAGAACTTGTTTGTTGGTGGGTTTTTGGCGACACTGTGCAGTTTGTGGGATCTTAGTTCCCTGGCCAGGGATCAAACCTGTGCCCCTGCAGTGGAAGCATGGAGTCCTAACCACTGGACCACCACAGGAGTCCCAAGAATTTGGCTTTTATTTTATATTTTAGTGGCATGTGGTAAATAAGGAAAGAAACAAACTTCTGTACTGACCGCCTGGCAGTTCTCTATAAGAAAATGTCCAGAATTTTCAACACTGACAAATAATTTCCAGTTCTGAAGTACCTTCTCAGAGCCTTATTTTCAATGGAATAAATTTAGATTATGTGAGAAATAAGTGGCTATTTATAGCCCAGGTGGGACTCTAAGCCAGTATGAAGATCTCCATTATGGGCCACAGTCAAGTGTGGTCTCTCGCATAACTGAGTGACCATTTGCTTGCTGGCTACCCCTTTACACATTCTCATTCTCCATAGGATGGTGCAAGCCTGCTAGAGGTGGGAGTGGGTAAGTCCAAGTAATGTTTAATTTATCATGATAGATCTTGGCGTTTTTTTCCCTTAGTAGTTAAGAAAAACAACAATGCCAAACATTGAGCAGTCTGTATGCTGTCTCATTCAATGAGAATAAAGCTCCCTGGCTTTCATTTCATTTCTACCACTTCCTCATCAGTTGAATTTTTAAACAGCACTCATCTCTCTGGGCTTCAGCTTCCTGTTCTACAAAATGAAGCCAAGCATTGTAGGAGAAGCAGCCCTGCCTACCTTTGGAGACAGTCTTGTTCCTGGGGAATCTGCCCTCAAGTGTCAGCTCTGATCAAGTCACCAAAATGCTCTGCACTTCCACGACAATATAAAATAATTATAACATTTATGGAAAATACTTGCTGTGTTCCTTTAGGCAAGAAAGCAGTTTCTAGCAGTTAAACCCTTTACATGAATTTCCTTTTAAGTGAGCCTGAAACTTCTGCACCCTCACTAGGCTCTGTAAAGGGGTTGTCTTACACTATGAACATAGTAGTAGTAGTGAGTAGTGAAAGTCACTCAGTCATATCCAGCTCTTTGCGACCCCATGGACTATACAGTCCATGGAATTCTCCAGAACAGAATACTAGAGTGGGTAGCTTTTCCCTTCTCCAGGGGATCTTCCCAACCCAGGGATGAAACCCAGGTCTCTAGCATTGCAGGTGAATTCTTTACCAGCTGAGCCACAAGAGAAGCCCAAGAACATTAGAATGGGTAGTCTTTCCCTTCTCCAGGGGATCTTCTCAACCCAGAAAATGAATCAGAGTCTCCTTCATTGCAGGCAGATTCTTTACCAGCTGAGCTATCAGGGAAGTCCATACTGTGGACATAAATTTGTGAAAAAGAAATGGATTTGCCTTCATACATGTTCATGAATGAGAATAAAATGTTTTGCTGCACCAAAAAAAAAAAAAAGTGTAGCCTTACACAGAAATATCTATATCCGTTCTACCTTTATTCCTATATCTATACTTACCCCCATGTGCATCTCTGTGATTTGTCTCCATCTACAGCTATACTTGCTTAAATCATGCCGATCATGCTACCCATCCAGATTTGTTCTTTCCTGATGAAGACTCTTCCTGGAAAACTAAACTTTAAAAATGCAGAACACTTTTGCAGAAACTTTCATCACTGCTGTTAAACTAGTTTCAAAATAAAGACTTGATAAGAAATGTAATTAACAACCATTTAATCTGAAGTGCATTTCTTATTCAAATATAACAAAGTTGCTAATGATTTACAATTGAACGAACATTTTTAATTGTTATGAAAATATGGTTTCTGTTTATTCTATTTGGCAGATTGACCTGGTCCTGAAGGTTGAGGGCCAAGATGGGTTGACCTTTTACATATGTGATCTATATAGATCTAGACACAGACATAGCAAAGTTTCAACTTAGAAGAATATTAGAACAATATTGGAAAAGCCATATTTTCATGGATAGGCATTATGAACTGAGTCATGTCCTCCCACGTAAATTTATATGTTGAAGACTTAACTCCCTTTTAAAGAGGTAGTTAAGGTTACATTAAGTTATCGGGGTGGGGCCCTATTCTGATAGGGCCCAGTGACCTTGTAGGTAGGGAAAGAGACAATAGCGACATGTGCGCACTTCAGAACACCCACGCGAGGACACAGTGAAAAGCAGCCCTCTGCAAGCCAGAGAGAGAAGCTGCAGGAGGAAGTCAACCCGGTCACCACCTTGACTTTAGATTCCCAGCCTCCAGAAGCATGAGAAAACCCATTTCTGTTGTCTATGCCCCCTACTCTGTAATATTCTCTTATAGCATCCCTAACAAACTAACAGTAGGTTATCATCAACATGGAGTAGAGGGAAAAAGGAAGTCCTTTCGTCCATTACAGGATCACGGAATGATACCTTTGTGACCTTTAGTAAGTCTCATATGCTTATCAATAAAATTAAAAACTTGGACTAAGAGAATTCTGACGTTTATTCTTGCTCTTGTTTTATTTTGTCCGATAATGATGATAATAAGAGTAACCTTTGTTTGAAGCATTCTCTGAGCATGGCGGTCTTCTCTCAGTGCCTTGGGACACAAGGATGCTGAAACAATCGTCCGCTAGAGCTCTCCTAGACTGCAACTCTACAATATCTGTTTACATTTTGTTACAGTCTCTGTAGAAGTATTTTATTATTTACATAATTTTATGTATTCCTTTCAACAGCTGTACAGTGTCTCTAATCATCTACCCTTCAAAGAGCACCAAGAGATAAAAGTCTGAATATTGACATGCCATGACTTGAAATTTCCTAAGTTCTCAACCGTACACAAGTACAACTTCCTGATGTTGTATAAACATGCTTTTGTGATATATTTTGGAAAAATAGTCTAAATCTATTCATAAGCATGAGAGCTAATATTTTATGCACCGGAAACTTTGTTAAGCAATTTATATGCATCATCAGTTCTTTGAATTTTCCTAAACTGTGAGGTAGGGAGTCTCAATTTCATTTTAAGCAGGAGAAACCAATGATTAAATAGCATGATTCAGGAGAAATTTAGCTAGCAAAAGGCAGAACAAGGACCTGAACTAGAAGAATCTGCTTCCAAAGCATGCATGTTTAATAAGTTATACAATTCTGTTTCTCTGGAAAACTTCTAATTTCTGGGATGGACAACTTTTGGTTAACATGTAGAGACAAATCTTCAACAACAATAAAACTCAATAAGTTCCATTCCAAACATCACTTCTTCCAAAAGAATGTTTAAGCAAGAGATTTTCCAAGCTTTGACAGTTATCCTTTAAGAATCTAAATAAGTTTGCATACAGTTCTTTGTATATCCTCTCATACAAAGCCAAGCTCTCCCTGTTCTGATTTCCAACAAAACCTCAAGCTGACAGTTGCATTTAGCACTTAATCTCCATCTAAATAACTCTGGCCCTGCTGGAACTTCCAATGCAACCAGGTCCAGAATTTGCCATGGAAAGCAGAAATCACACTTCTCTACCCAACTCTGGGAGCAGAGAGCCAAGTTCATCTTCTTGGTAAATTGACCCCTGACCTTTTGCCCCAAAGAGCTGCCTATTCAGGCCTTGGTTTCACAGAAAGAAACTAATGCCTATGACATGCTGTGTGTCCCATGTTAGTATGTGGGCCACTGGAGGGAAATTAGGTCTCTTCCAGGTTCGAGAAGGACAAGTTTGACTAAATATAGTTGTGCAGCCAATCAGAAAGCTCCATTTCTTTCGAAAGAGTCATAAAATTATTTTAAATATACATTGTTGTTGTTGTGTTGTCACTAAATCATGTCCAACTCTTTGTGACCCCATGGATGCTGGCTTGCCAGGCTCCTCTGTCCCTGGGATTTTCCAGGCAAGAATACTGGAGTGGGTTGCCATTTCCTTCTCCTTTTGACCCAGGAATCAAACCTGTGAACCTGAGTCTTCTGCATCAGCAGGCAGATTCTTTTACTGCTGAGCTACCAGGGAAGCCCAAATATATATAGGAACTTTTTAATCTGCACAGTAAAATCATCTAATTTACCTGAATAATGATATTCCCTTAACACTATTGCCCTAGATTTCATTTTTAATTCAAGTAATATTTTCATATTCTTTAAAAAGCCAAATGGTATTAATAGATAAATAGTTTTACAAGATAAACAGCAGCATCTTTTTTAAAGATTTTTAGTTTTAGTTTTTAAAATTTTACTTATTTATTTTTTAACACCGAAACATTTTGCATAGGAATATAGCTGATTAACAATGCTGGAATAGTTTCAGGTGAACACTGAAGGGACTCAGCCTTATTTTATCAGATTCCATTCTACTCCCATTTTGCACTCTGTTGAGGAAATCATACCCAGCCTCTTGCTATCTCTTTCAAGTAACACTTTCGTATTCCTTCTATTTCTTTGTTAGTTTTAGACATCATACAGGATTTTCTGCTGTCAACTCACAGCACCACTACTGTTCTCATTTAAGGTCAAGAGTGATGTACTCCAAGGTCATCTATCCTGTACGGTATAGGTTAGAGCTTAACATCACATGAGATTTGGAAATCAGAAATGTACCAGAGCCACAGACATAGAAAACAAACGTATAGTTACCCAAGAGGAAGGCGGGGTAGGAGATACATTAGGAGTTTAAGATTAACACACACACCCTGGTGGCTCAGATGGTAAAGAATCTGCCTGCAATGTGGGAGATCCAGGTTTGGGAACAGCTACCCACCCGTTCTCTCCCCTGGAGAAGGGAACGGCTACCTACTCCAGTATTCTTGACTGGAGAATTTCATGGACAGAGGAGCCTGGCAGGCTACTTACTGTCCATGGGGTTGCAACGAGTCAGACACAACTGAAGTGACTTTCATCATCATCCTAATATATAAATGATAGATAACAAACGAGGACCTACTCTATAGCACAGAGTATATTATACTCAATCTACAATATATAATACTCAATGTATTGTAATAACATAAAAGGGAAAATAATCTGAAAAAGAATGAATATAGGCATATGTATCACTGAATCACTTTGCTGTATGCCTGAAACAAACGCAACATTGAAAAATAACTATATTTCAATTAAAAATAAATAAATAAAATAAAAATAAGAAATGCACCAGAATCGATTATTCTGGGAAGGTGGAATGGTCAGATGTGTGTCCGGACATGAGCATGGGGGTGGTCCCTGACACGTGTATCAAAGGTGTCAGATGTCTGACACTTCAGACATATCCTGCTGCAGAATATCCTTCAGCATATTCTACTGCTTCAGACATATCCTACCTGTCACATCCCCACCCTTCTGCAACTGCTCTCTGAAGTTTAGTAGCAGTTTTCCTGATGATCATTCTCTCTCATCCACTCCAGCTCTCCCCTCAGTACCACAACCTCCTAATTCTATACAAACATTCTAGGTCCAGAATTCAGAGAAAAGTTTCTGTTACCCTGACCAAACCCTGACTGATAACGTTGTTGGTAATGGAGTTGATTCCAGGGAAATAAAGACTTAAGGATAAGAATCCGAATCTGAATCTGACAGAACTAGATCCCAAAATAAAAAATAGTAGTGATGTATGTCTCATATGCTCTGCAGAGGCAATTTGATTATAACTTAGCACCTCTAGTCACCAGGAATGAAAAGCCCATAGAAGGCTTTCATCTCTAAAAGATGAAAAGGGCTAAAATTAATAGAATAATATACTGGTAATTATAAAATTGTAAGTTTTGTTGATGGCTTCTGAGTGAGCCAGTGAATGGAGAATAAGAAAAAGATGAGCTTGGAACTGAAAATTTCCAGGCCATGGCTCAGATAAAGAACCAGAGCTCTCCTATAACTTTCCTAAATAAATTCCTCATCTCCTGTAGCTATACAGCCACAATGTCTGTAAAACAAATTTAACACATGATCCTACTGGTGGACAAACTAAATTCAAATCTTGTGGTGCCTCATGTGTTAAAGCTGGAAAGGGATGAGATTCTGAAAATTGAAATGTGGTACATGAAAATTACGATGAGCAATATAAAGATATACCTTGAATGCCCAAATCCATGTGGCCAAGCTTGATTGGAGGAACAGTCTTTCCTTTTTCATCTGAGAGCATTAGTCCCTCTTATCTAAAAATTCATATTAAGCTGTCCTAATGTAGCTGACTTGCAGGGAGCTTAATGATCCTCAAGACTCACCCTCATCACCATTCATTGTTTCAAGGCTTAAACCAGGCTCAAGTCCCAGCAAGCTCCAACAAAATAGGAATGAGCTAGTTGGTAGTCTCATGAACATGAAAACAATGTACCTTTCTACTATTTATGTTGAAAGAAACCTGAAAAATGTATATGAGAATGGATCCTAAAGATAGAGTGTGATAGAAAATGGAAAATATTGGATTCAAGTGAATTAATTGATATGGTATGCAATCCAGGGAGTCTAGATGCAATGAGATAGTTTGAGTTGCAAAGTGAATCCAATGCTTTTCTTGAACACAATAGTGGCTTTTACTAAATAAAGGTGAAATACCCAAAATTCCTTGATAAACTCAAGAAGACAGGTTTAGAAAAGGGATCTAAGCCTTTAAGGAGCTAGCTAAAAGCTTAGTGAAATAAGAATGCTAGAATAATATTATTATCATCTACTTATTTAAACTTTAACCACGGACCCAGGATATTCCAGAAGTTACTTCCCTTCATCAGAGTTTTGAGAAATATATTTGTGAGGAGAATGCCAAAATCCATGACAAATTTTCTAGTGAATGATATCTTTAGGCTAGGAAGAAGGGTGAGATGTTGATATAAAAATGAGGTTTGTGAATCCCATGGGATTGATGGGATTCCAGAATGACAGGATGCAAGGGATGGGGCTTAACTTGTAGAGACAGGAGAAGCATGGTTCCTGTAATAGGTACCAGGACTGAAACTGGAGTCAGAATGGCTTGATTTGCAAAGCTATTAGTGGTATTCCTAGGACAGAAATACATAGATAGTCTACAGAAGCTTTCTTCACTTTAAGTCTGGTGGTTGGATGGCATCACTGCCTTGATGGACATGAGTTTGAGTAAGCTCTGGGAGTTGGTGATGGACAGGGAAGCCTGGCGTGCTGCAGTCCATGGGGTCGCAAAGAGTCAAACACGACTGAGCGACTGAACTGAACTGAACAGAAGCTTTACTTGACTTCTCCAAGTGATGAACTCTTACCCTTGTGAACAGAAATCTGACTTGAATCACCACAAAAGAATCAAGACGTCTTAGCCAATTTCTAGACATGACCCAGTTCACTGGCTCAGAGTCCGCTGAATGGAAGCCTGGCTTCCCTTAAAGAAATATACGATAAAATGCCAAAATGTTACACTGTATATTTTCCTTTTAGTCCTCTCCAATGGGAACCAGAATAACTTAACAGAGCAGTAAATTGAATAAAAGAAAATACTCAGAAACTGAGGGGATTACTAGACACTGACTTAACTGACTAGACTACACTTAATTACAAGGCTTAACTGATGCTGATTCCTAGGGACTCAAATAAGATTAAGGTCAAATGAGATTAAGGTCTATTAAGATCCAGGATAGGAGCTTATGAAATCCATGTGATTAATAGAGTTTGCCGATGATGTAGTTCACAACAGGTCTCGTGGGTTCCTAAACCCACTGCATGGTTATTTTTCGAGTCCTGGAAAGCAGCATTGGAAAAGAATTCTCAGCAATTGGCAGAATCCCCATATTGTTTCCCTGACATACAAAGTGAGGGCTATTGTAGGAAAAGCCATGTGGAAGCCTCTAGAACTGCCTCTGCCTGTCATAATAGTAAATCAAAATTAAAACTGCTTTTCTGGAAAATTTCAGAGATCCCACCACTTCCCAATTCAATTACCCCAGTTAGTCTATGTGTAAGAGGAATGAAATGATTACTGAAAAATTAATCAGATGGCAAATTAAATTGAATATGATGCTCTGGATGTGGTTTTTTTGCTGGAGCAAATCAACCCAGTCTCTATTACAAAATATGCAGCTATTGGTCTGAGGGCTTTTATCCTCTCTATTAATACATACTCTGACAAAGACAGTAATGCTCTTTCCCTGTACCACTCTGGGGATGCATCAGATCTATAGCCCTATGTTAAAATCCAGTCCAGAGACACTTTATCATCCTGCATTGCACAAGAGATGATGTCAGTTCATCACACTGATGATGGTATGCTGATTGAATGTGCTGAGGAGGAAGTACAAATATCCTGGCAAAACATATGCATACCAGAGAGTGGGAAATAAACCCAACAGTATTTAAACAGCCTGCCCCTTCAGTGAAATTTCTGGGGCTCTAGAGGTCTGAGGCAAGTTGAGACACATCCTCCAAAGTTGAATATTAGATGACAAATTTTTTTTTTTTTAATTTTTTTATTAGTTGGAGGCTAATTACTTCACAACATTTCAGTGGGTTTTGTCATACATTGATATGAATCAGCCATAGATTTACACTTATTCCCCATCCCGATCCCCCCTCCCATCTCCCTCTCCACCCGATTCCTCTGGGTCTTCCCAGTGCACCAGGCCGGAGCACTTGTCTCATGCATCCCACCTGGGCTGGTGATCTGTTTCACCATAGATAGTATACATGCTGTTCTTTTGAAACATCCCACCCTCACCTTCTCCCACAGAGTTCAAAAGTCTGTTCTGTACTTCTGTGTCTCTTTTTCTGTTTTGCATATAGGGTTATCGTTACCATCTTTCTAAATTCCATATATATGTGTTAGTATGCTGTAATGTTCTTTATCTTTCTGGCTTACTTCACTCTGTATAAGGGGCTCCAGTTTCATCCAGTATTATCCATATTAGATGACAAATTATTGCATCTAGTATCTTTTTTCACTAAGAAAGAGGCACAATATCTAAAGAATTGTTTGAGTTCTGGAAGCAACATACACTCATATATAATGACTATGAAGCAAGTCTACTTACCAAGTACTCTGTAAGGCTGCTAGTTCAGAATGTTCTAATAAGGTCCAGAGCAAGAGAAGTCTTACGACAGTTTCATGCAATTGTGTAAGCTGCCCAGCCGTTTGCATTGTAAGACCCAGCAAATGTAATAGAACTTAACTGGCTCAACTCAAATTTTGTGAACATGATAACTAGAGAGTTGGCCTTAGCTTTAGTGTATGAGATCTGTTATTTCCTTATTATAGTACTCTGGATAAATTACCCGACCTTTCTGTGAACCTCAAGTTTCTCTTATCCAAAGAACAACTGAAGTACTTGGCAAAAAATAAAGTTGATATGAGAATTAATATGATAATACACATAAAATTTCTTATACATACTAACTAGTCCCTCAAGTTGGTAGAACTTATGGAGTCTTTGGAATAAATGAGAAATGGCCAGCATCACCATTGAGGTGGCACCAAAGAGAACAAAAGTTCTCCTTGTTGGTTAGGTACACATCCTGGAAAATATCTAGTAAAGAATCCTAGGATGTGGAAAGCACCCTATCATACTATTAGTCCTTAGAATGAGAGCATCAGCAGCAAGAAGAGATCCACCAGTAATCCCCAGAAGACTCAAAATGTGAATCCAAACAAAGGGGTCCAACCCTTCTTGGCTTCCAAATACTTTACAGATAATAGTGGTGAATGCCGAAAAGAGAGATGTGTTTTAAAGCCAGAAGGTCATTAGGGTACCAGCAAATGGAAATTTTATTTTCTGAATATAAAATATTAAATGTTGAGGAAAATTCTCTTAGCACTGATACCGTACTTAGGGAGACCAAAAGCATCACTGCCCAATTTGATATTGCAGGTTAGATTGTGGCAAAGTTTCATGAATATGCTTTTGGTACATTCTAAAAATTTTTCTAAGTTTTAAAAATGAAAGACAACTGATGCATTCAAATCTACTGTTAGAAAAAAACAGCTGCTGACAATTTGATAAATTATTCACCCAAGAGTGTCAATAATCTAAAACAACTCCCACATATGTTGACAGGGGAAGAACTATCTAGCAAAAATGGTGAAACAGGATAATTTTAAGATATTTCAAAAATGATTAGATAATCCGTTTGTCTTTTAAGCTTCATTTGTTCTAAATTTCACACTGAAATTATTGAACATTTCTGACAAGGACTTGATGTAGCTTTAAAAATATTTGTTGTACACAAAAATACTATTTCAGTAGAATTTAACATATTTTGCAGTGATCTTTTGTAACAGATATAGAAAATCTGGACAACTTAGCAGAATATGATCATGATATTGCCTTAACTAACATTTAGGGGAAAAGAACTTGTAGAAATTCAATAAACAGAGTTGCACAGTTCAGGTCCCCTATAATGAAGGACATCCTGTCACGTCCTAAAGAAAGCCATTGGGTCCTGGCCACACCCTTCACATGCTGGCCCAGGTCCAGTGACTCACTAATGAGAAAGAATTACAAAGGCTGGGCCATTTCATCCTAACATAGGACAGCCCTGACAGGCCATTTCAGCTTCAGAGCTCCCTGCAGATTTGGCTAAGTTTATCATAGAGTATATATCCCAGCTCAATTCTCCCTGGACCCAACCCCACTTCCTCCTCCTCCCTTCCAAGGGTACTCCCTAATAAACATCTGCACACGAAATTCCATCTTCTAATCTGCTTCCCAACAAACGATCTGCAACAGGGAGTAAAGGGCAGAAGTGAAAAAATCAACTTTTCCATCATTCAGTAACTTGACAAGCACTAATTGAGTACCAGTAACAGAGCAAATTAAATTGCAATTGTTTGCAAGGAATGAAAGGGTCCCTGCCCCAACAACTTTGCAGTCCATGAGGATGACTGAATTACGACGGAAACTGTGAATCACAATGAAATAAGTGCTGCTGAAATCAGCCCAGGCAATCCTAAAGGAAATCAACCCTGAATGTTCATTGGAAGGACTGATGCTGAAGCTGAAGCTCCACTACTTCGGCCCCGTGATGCAAAAAGCTGACTCTCTGAAAAGACCCTGGTACTGGGAAAGATGGAAGGCAACAGAAGGAGGCAGCTGAGGCTAGGATGGTTAGACAGCATCACTGACTCAGTAGACATGAATGTGAGAAAACTCTGGGAGATAGTGAAGGACAGAGGAGCCTGGCATGCTGCAGTCCATAAGGGTAGCAAAGAGTCGGATGTGACTGAGTGACTGAACAACAACCTGAAGTCTTTATGAAAAGGTCTGTTAAGAATCTCAACTATATGTGGAAAGACCTCTAAGAACAGATGAACGTTAAAAACATGCTAGGTGAAAAAAGCCTGACACAATAGCCTGTGTAGTATAGGATTCATTTACATGATACGTCTAGAAAAGGCGTATCTATAAAGGAAGAGGGTAGATTAGTGGTTGCCTGGTGTTGAGGGTGGGAATGAGGATCACCTGCAGATGGAATTTGGGGTTTTTCTGGGATGACAGTTATGTTTGAAAATTGATTGTAACAATGGTTGTACAACTCTATAAAATTACTAAGACTCATAGGCTCCTGCTCTTAAAATGGGTGAATTGTATGATATATAAATAGTACTTCATGGAGTTGCTAAAAAAGGTTTTTGGCATTTTTGTACAGCACGATGCAATAAGTCAGATGACTTACTAATAATTTCTCAATTCCTTCATCCAATCCTCAAAAAATGTTCAGGAGAAAAACTTATTTATTCCAAAGGATGACCTGAAATGGCCATGGTCTGTGACATCTAAAAAGAAAAACAGCAAGAATTATGAGTTAATTTGAAAAGTCCCTTTGCCTCAAACTTTTGAGCATGTAATTTACAGAGAGCTAATTTTCAATTAGCAGAAAAGACAGCTTTAACATGGTCCAAACATGAAAACAGTCATGCTGTCCTCCCAGATTAGTTCCTGAACAGAGATTGCTTATTCATTCATCTCAGCTGCCATTTCTTTCAACATCTCATTTAAGACCCACATGTACAAAAAGCCTGTCCCTTCTATGAAGAAGTTTTAAATGAAAATATTAAACCTGAAATATTAATCCATCCCACTAATAATCATTCAGGATTCCCTGGGTGACTGTAATTTAAATCTAATTTAAATCCAGTGATGGCTCAAGAAAGAGAGAACACTCTTGTATCTTTAGTTGTCAGACATTTTGTTACCAGACTTGAAAATAGCTTCAGGGACACAAGGATAGATTTTATCACATCAGAAAAGAAATGTTCATACTATCTAGGATGTGGATTTATCTGACAAATTTTCCCTTTCTCTCTCTTCCCCCCTCTCTCTTTCTTGCTCCTCCTCTACTTTTCCCCTCCCTCTATCTCATAAATACTATTTAACAGACCATCATTGATATATTAAATTACTCCAAAATATTTACTGCACTCCTACTATATGTGAGGTCATTTAATACTGAAAACTTAACAAGATACCTCTGACTTCAAGGACTTTTCAATGTAATGATTTAAGTTTTAACCCAAACATTGCTAAAAAAGATTCCCAGAGAATGCAGTTAAAACAAGTCAATTTAAAAATGCATGTTCATTGGAAAGTGATGAATGATTTTTCATGTTGCTGTTTTTATAGGAGAATTCAAAGATATATATATATATATATCCATGATGTTTTTTATTAAAAAAGTGTTTCCACTTTGTTTTGTATAGATTTTATCATTAATAATATTTGACATCAGTATTACATTTTTTTCATACTTCAAGAGGATTTAATAGCACTTATATTGCAAAAGATATTTTTTTGATGTTTTTCAGATGAAGAAGCTGAGGCTCCAGGAATTAATGTCTAAAGTCTTGTCCTTGTCCAAGGCTCTTCACTATTACATATGTTCTATGCCTTCTTCACTCTTGGTTGATGACAAGAAAAACTGAAGCAATCATTTAAGCAATTGGGAAAGAATGTCGACAGATTCCACCACCACATCCGCAGGCTTTTCAGCATCTGTCCTCAAGAGCTCACCATCCCTTCTGTTATCACAGATGAACTACCCATGAGCCTACTTAAAGCAAATCCCCCACCTCGGGCACTTGATTCCATCCCTTCTTGCTGTCCCAAGCATGTTATTCTAGGAGGAGTTCTCTTACTTTTCTACGTTCTCTCTACCTCTCTACTTGATCATTCCAATAGTACTCAAACACGCTACCATTTTTTTCATTATTAAAAAAAGAAATCTTTCTACTTTACTTCTTTTTCTAAATATCATTCCATTTCTCTGCTCCCCTTTGCAACAACCCCAAAATATAGTTAAATATCTAATGCAGTGGGTCTTCCTAGGTGGCACTAGTGGTAAAGAACCTGCCTGACAATACAGGAGACATGAGGGACCCAGGTTCCATCTCTGGGTTAGGAAGATCTCCTGGAGGAGGAAGTGGCAACCCACTCCAGTGTTCTTGCCTGGGAAATCCCATGGACAGAGAAGACTGGAGGGCTATGGTCCATAGGGTCACAGAGTCAGACATGACAGAAGTGACTTAGACGCATCTAATATATTGTTGTACATACTTCATATACATAATATAATATACTCTATAGGCTCTCTATATATTACTGTATATACTTAAATATCTAATTTTTCTATTCCAATTAGCTCTTTATCGTCCTCATAGATACACTAAAACCCCTTCAAAGTTACCAATGACATATCACTAAGCCAACAAATTCTTAGTTCAAAGCCGACTTGATCTTCTACATTTATACAGGTGAGAAACAGCTTTTGTTGGAAGCACTTTATTTACCAGGACATCAGGGACGGACATACGTTTAGTTTTCCTTCTACCCCACTTCCTCTGCCCTTCTATGTTTTCTTTGCCCCCATCCTCCTTAACCTCTCACATGGAGTCTCCCACGGTGTGGGGCTCTCTCTACACTAACTCTTTGGTTATTCAGTTCCTGGGTCTCACCTTCAAGCTATTCTTTTATACCGGACTTTGCGATACAGAGCTTTGGATTCTGCAGACCACATTCTCCTTTGCCAGTCAGTCCCATTTAGTTTCGGCCAATGGGGGGAAGGGGCCTCCCAGGTATCTCAGAAGTAAAGAATCTGCCTGCCAATGCAGGAGATGCGGGTTTGATCCCTGGGTTAAGAAGGTCCCTAGGAGTAAGAAATAGTAACCCACTCCAGTATTCTTGCCTTGGAAATCCCATGGACAGAGGAGCCTGGCAAGCTATAGTCCACAGGGTTGCAAAGAGTCAGACAGGACTGAGCACACACACACACACACAATGGGGGTGTAAGAGGTAAACTGGAAAATTAGGGAGAAGAAATACGAATGGCCCTGGAAGAGACAGACCCTGGAAGAGCAGTTGATTCCAGCAGCAGCAACCTGTCCCAGGTTTTAGAGTTCCCTGCACATCATCAGGATCAGTCCTTTCTGAAATACCAGGCACATGACGCCACCTCCTCAGAGGTCTGAGTGCCATGGACCCCTCTTTCTAGGCTTTGCGTTTAATCATTCCCAGCCTCTTCCCTTTGCATCCCCAGCAAAGGAATGGTAACTGCTTCCTGATACTGTGTCTTCTTGCTGTCTTTTCAGCTAATACCTGGCCACCATCTCTTTATAAGACACCTTCTTATAAAGAAAGTTCATGTGGTTTCTGGTTCCCGACTGAACCCTAACTTACACAGTGATCTAATCTAGTCACATAGCTTGAAGTGCTACATTTATACTGATGATTTCCAGAACTTTTTTCCAAACTCCAGACTTGTATGAAGTCCAATGATATAAAATGCCATTTTTACAGTTGTACCAGCTTGAATATCAGCAATTTCATATGATCCAATGCTAACATAAGACTAACAGGCCCCTCAGTTTTAACAATTTCATAACAGAATTTCTTCCCATTATCTTTCAGTGACTCCTTCATCTCAGTCTGATGCTGCATTTACACCTTCGATTAATCAGGCCTAAATCCTTGCCTGACCTCTTCTCTTTGTCTATACCCTGGTTTCAAATTTAAAGCAAATACTGTTGGTCCTACTCTAAAAATGCATGCAAAATCTCGTTATTTATCACTACCTCCAACCTTAGTCCAGGCTGATTCCTACTGAGAATTCCTTGGTGGTCCTGTAGTTAAGACTCTGCGCTTTCACTGCCAAGGGTGTGGGTTTCTTCCCTGTTCAGGAAACTAAGACCCTGCAAGCTATAGGGCATGTCCAAAAAAATAAAAAAAAAAAAAAAAAACAGACTGAGTCCTTATCAACCCTCATCTAGTAGTTTACTATGATAACCTCCCAACTATGTCTATCCTTACAGCTCTTCTCATCAAAGCTGCCAGAATGATCCTTTCCAACCAATCTCACTCCTCTGGTTATAACCCTACACTGGCTTTGACTTTACGCAGAATAAACATTTTACCACCAGCTATCTCCCAGCTACGACTTGAACATGCCAGGTACTCTCCTGCTTTACAGCCATCATGATGAAATTAGTGCAAAGCTTTTCCTCAAGGTATCAACCTGAATAATTCCCTCCCTTCTTTCAAGACTGAAATAACACCCTCCCAATAAGGAACCCACCCTAACCACTCTATTAAAACAGCAATGACCTCACATTCTGGGCAATCCATGCCCATTGACCTTGCTCTGTTTTCAATTTATTTTTCTCTTTGTAATGAATAATTTCAAGTATACTATGTATTTATTTTACCCAGGACACAATGGACTACAGTACTCAAATGTATCTAAGAGCCAAACACAATAAATTTTATATGGCACACATGAAACAGATCAGAGCAATATTCCTTATTAAAGGGAACCATTTTTTTCTTTTAATTGTAATTCAGTGGTTGGCTACTTCTATACTGTGGTTCCATTATCTGCTAGGGACCTCCTCTTTTTATGTATTCAATCAACAGAAGATAAAATATAGGAGGATATGGAAGGCTGCATCTGCCTTGGCCAAGAAACAACACACATCACTTTGTATGTATCATGTGGTCAAGAACTTAACCATAAAACACTTTGCAAGGGCACCTTGCTGCCCAGGAAAGATGGATAATAGAATTCTGGTGGGCAGCTAACAGTCTCTGCCACAGCTAGCTAATTTCTTAGGTATATTGTTCAATGTTTGTTCCCCTTACTACATGCAAGGGTTTCCCTGGTGGTTCAGACAGGAAAATAATCCACCTGCAAGGCTGGACACCCAGATTCGATCCCTGGGTTAGGAAGATTCCCCTGCAGGAGGGCATGGCAACCCACTCCAGTATTTTTGCCTGGAGAATCCCCATGGACTGAGGAGCCTGGCGGCCTGCAGTCCATGGGGTTGCAGAGTTGGACACAACTGAGCGACTAAGCACAGCACAGCACTAACCTGAAACATCCATGAGGGCAAGAGATTTTGTTGATTCCATTTATTGATTTATCCTATGAATATAGACTGTGCCTGACTCAGAGTAGTCACTGAAAATACTTGTGTAATAAATGAATGAAGACAAATTGTTTCATGAGACAGAAAAACAGGAGGGATTGTCCATAAAACTGGAGAATTTGTGCTCTTTGCGGGGGGGCAAAACATTCCTATAAATATACAAAAAAGATGAAAAGCACAAATTGACAAGTAGTCATGGGACATACTGTATCCATAAAGGTTGAGAGAATGTATAGCCAAGGGAAAAGTCCAACTTTGGCTTGGGTCAGAAAAGGGATGTTGAACTTTGGTTTAGATTACCTGAAAAATATAAATGCTGCCATGTGGTTTTCAAATTGCTCTGAGGAATTCCAGGGCTCTTAAAAGACTATTTTATAGGTTCTTAAAATAATAAAATATTTCTATAAAATTTATTTAAAAGCTTCTATTTCTGAGTAAGTGTTATATAAGAAAGAGTCTTAAATGATTTTTATGTATTACATCACTTAATCCTTAAAAAATCCTATAAAATTAATATATTTATTTCCTTTTTACCTATGAATTTGAGAAAATAGAACTTTCAGTTGCAGCCATAAAGTTCTATAATTCTCTCAATGAAGATTTTTAAGGATTTATTGCTAGATACCTCACTATTGGTATTGTAAATTAGATCTTTTTGTACATTAGCTACATTTTAAATTCAGCTATGTAAAAGGGCATATGTGTCCTACATATGTATATTGATTTTGTATCCAGAAGCTCTTTTATGCCAGTTTATGCATTATATTAATTTGGCAATATATCCTCTAACATTTTTCATGCAAATGATCATATATCACAAAAAACAACATTTTTGTCTCTTTCTAGCCAATCCTTACATTTCATTTCAAATGCATTTCATTTCAGATATAGCATGAGAATATTCATTAAAATATTTAATACAAGTAAAAAGAGCTGGTTGTCACTCTTGATTAGTTCCTCAATGCATATTTTAAGATAGTAAGAATTTTGGAGGATTAAGTTTATCATGTTAATTTCCTTTTTTTTTTTTTTTTTCATTTTTAAAGTGATTTTCATTGTTGTTACTTTTACTCAGGACTTAGAGTTGAATTTCATTCACTTATTGCTATAACTACTAAACTGATTTCACATTTTCCTCTGTATGTATTAACACTGCAGGCTATACCCAAGCCATTATTCCAGGTCCACCTTGTTGCTGTTTAGTCACTAAGTCATGTCTGACTTATTTGCACCTCCATGGACCATAGACCACCAGGCCCCTCTGTCCTTCGATTTCTCCAGGCAAGATTACTGGAGTGGGTTGCCACTTCCTTCTCCAGGGGATCTTCCTGAACCAGGGATTGAACCTGTGCCTCTTATGATTCCTGCTTTGGCAGCTGGGTTCTTTACCACTAGCACCACCTCCTACCATGAATTTTGATTATTACTAAAACTATAGTAAATCTATTATCTCTCCCAGTGGTTGATTTAAACATAGTGGAGTGATTCAACTGTAGCCAATAACACCTAAAACATATTCTGCTTGGGGAACTGGCAAAAGGGCATGACAGGGACTCACCTTACTTTTCTGAATATTCTTAGTATTTCTACTACCATCTTGTACCTATGCAGAGAGCCATCCACACATTGAATGTTGCAGAGAGAAAAGATAAGTGGGATCTGATCACAATGGTGCTCCAGAATTAACTCTGAAACTGCTCAACCTCTGGATCTCATGTTTTGTGGAGTAAAGCTTGATACATTTTGTTGGCTTCTTTGTTACTTGAAGCTAAAGGCATCATGACATGTGTTGATATACTTTTCTAGGTTTCCTAATGTTAAACCATTCTTGCATCTCAGAACACACCATACCTGATCCTGATATATTTTATTTATTTTTTTATCATCCAAAAATTCAGGTTGACTTAACTTTATTTAAGCTCTTGGATCTGTATTGCATAGTAAGATTGCCCTATGCTTTCCCTTTTTATACAGTCAACATCCAAAGACTTAATAGCATCATAAAAGGAGATGGAAAAAATCTCTCACTCACTATTTTTTGAAGAGTTTGTAGCAAACTTGAATTGCTTATTCCTTGAACATCTGCCATAACTTGGCTTACTGTCTGGGGCTGCTGTTCCCTTTGTTTGTTGTGTTAGTTAATGTGTGTATTTTTGTGCATGCATTTCACAGGAGGAGGAATAGCTGCTGCTTTGAATACTAATATGATTTTTAAAGGGTTATGATACTACTAGATTTTCTATGCTCTCCTCAATCACTTCTGGTGGTAATGTATTTTAATATTTTTTAAGAAAAATACTACTTTCTTCCAAACGCTGAATGCGTTGACAAAGAATGCTCTAGTATATGCTCATAATAGTAAAACATTTCTACGTTAACTCTTGTAATATCTGTTATGTTCCTAATGTTCTTAATTGTCTATAGCTCAATCTTGACATACATTGTTGCATTTTATCCACATTTTAATGCCCTCACTTTGAGCTTTGCTTATCCTATTTTTTATTTGTTTCTATTTCACTAATGTTTGCTCTTGTTTTTTATAATTACTTTTTTCTTTTCTCCAGGGTTTTGCTGTTATTTTTTTACTTGGATTCTTAAATTATTAACTTTTAATCTTCATTTCTAATATATAGATCGAAGACTAGAAATTTCTGCCTGCATAGCACTTTTCCTGCATCCTGCCCATTTTGATATGTGGTGTTTACATTTGCATTCATTTATAACCATAGTGTATTCCACCTCCCATTATGCTATCTACTTTGACCAATAAATCACTGAGAAGTTTGATTTGTTGTTGATGTTAATATTACATTAAGTCAATAAGTGGTAATTGGGTTTTGGACCCAAGTTTTCTGGCCCAGAGTCTGTGTTTTTAACCATCAGACATACTTCCTCTCTATCATTCTGGCTTTGCTTTCTCTCCTAATCTATGAAATACTGGGCCTCTATTTCTTTCCTTGAGATGAGATTTGCAGATATTTTTGTTATAACTTATCTAGCATTTCTATATGTATGGAGTGACAGATAAATTCCTGTTAACTCATGCACCATGGTGAACGAAACTAGAAAACTAAAATAGGTTCCTGTTAACTCATTCACTACAGTGAATGAAACCAGAAAACTAGAAACTAGAACTTTCTCCCAACATATATCTTACATACTAATTTTTCTGTGGCTTGCAGAACTTATTACAATTCTAGATGATCAAATACTGATAACACTCTATGATGGTCTTGTCTTGAGGTAAATTAGATGGACTCTGGAAATCCTGAGGAAAACATCGAGACACTGATTCTCACCTTCCATTCTGTTTAGATTTCCCTGGAATCTAGGCGATCTTTTTGTAAACTGGTGTTTCAACCTAATGTGGTTGAAACTCAAAAAAGGAAGATGGCCTAGGTAAGTGTGTGAAGGCCCAATGCCAGTTTTGCAGGTCAAATAGAATTTATTGGAGCCACTGTTTTTTTTTTAAAAAAACATCCATAAGATTGATTTCAGATGACCAGTCTTTGCTTCCAGGAAATTAAAACACGCCTACAGACCATCTCATTTCCCTTTAGAATTTTTCTGTAAGCAGGCACTTTTCCCACTTTATTTTGAAAGAATCTGAAGCTCAGTATCTGAAACCTATTCCTTGATCCAAGGCTCCATTTAAAATGCAGCTTAATGTATGGAAAGTATCATTCCAATACTGTATTTTGTTTTGTTTTATGAAGCAAGACATTCTTCAGAGATACGTATGTGAAGAGGCAGCATATTTTTGGAGCAAAATTTGAGCCTCCTTTGGGTTTCATTCCTTCTTCAAATAAGATACAGGTTTAGCACAGGGCTAGAGACATGTCACATCCTTCCATTTCATTCTATACCATATCTTTCTGTAAGTAGTGTTTTTTTTTATGTACATTTATGTATTTATTGGAGTACAGTTGCTTTACAATTTATTGGAGTATAGGTGTGTTAGTTTCTTCTGTACACCAAAGTGAGCCAGGCATATAAGTAATTTTAAATGACCTTGTTGGTAGTCACACAGACAGAATCTAGAATGATGAATATATTTTTCCTCTTAAATATTTTCTCTTCCATTTTTACCATGAGGATGAAATCCTCTTTTGCTACAAAGAGGAGCAATTACATACTCAGAGAAAGTAGTTTCCAGGTGGCTCAGTGGTAAAAAATTCTGCCTGCCAATGCAGGAGAAGCGGGAGACATTGGTTCAATACCTGAGTTGGGAAGATCCCCTGGAGAAGGAAATGGCAACCTGCTCCAGTATTCTTGTAGGGAAATCCCACGGACAGAGGAGCCTAGCAGGCTTCAGTCTGCAAAGCCACAATGAGTTAGATACAACCAAGCAGCTGAGCACATGCACAGACACACATAGAGAGATAAAGTAGAATAATGGCCTAACAATTTTCAATATAGTAAAATCTCAGTTTTATTGCCTATTAGGCAGAGAATTCGATAAACTGACAGTACCTAGCCTGATGTTTCTTATTCCCAATGAATCAGAAATAGTTTTCATAAATAAGATACAATCTTTATGTGGAAATAACATTTCAAATCTGCAGGAAAGCATGCTACTTTCAAATGCTAAACACATATATAATTGACACTCTAATTGTTAAGTTGATCAGTTCAAAATTTACTCCTTTAGAACTATGGTAGTCTGGATTTGACTTTATGGCTACATTTAGTAGCAAATAATTGGAAGTACATTGAAATATTATACTTCATTTGTCTTTTGAATTTTAACTGACAGTAAGTTTGTGAGTTTATATTGTATTCAACATTTTCCTTCAAAAAGTGGCTATTCCTTGACTTCTCATTGCTCAAGAGCTCATTTGGGGGAAGCTAAAGAAAGCTTGGGCCCTCATCCATTACCTTCCTCCAGCTTCTCTTCCTGTCTTCTCTCTACACAGAGTTCAGAATCAATATCTAATTAGATCTAGTCAAGTCAGCAAAATGGCAAACACATCATTTCTGCCTTCTTGCATCAAAATGACTCTAAGTGCTCTGCAAAAAAATAAACCATCATCTTCTCCATTACTTTAAGGATCTGTTCCCTGAAAATCAATATCTATTACTAAGGTCTTCATACTCATGAATCTTTTAATTACCTCTGGAATGTGTAAATACTCTTAAAATAAGATAAAAATGCTTTGCTCCTTACGTGTGAGTCTGCTATGTCTCCTACAACTTCTTTTTGGCAAGACTCTGGCTTTTCAATAGAATTCCACGTAAAGAACAATTTTAAAATATGAACCATTTGCAGCCTTTGCAAAGAATGCTACAAACCACAGAGCTGCTGGGATTTGGGAGTGATATTTTATGGCATAAGAATAGAGCAGAGCTTTTCATGCTAGTATAGTATTTGGACACATGGCTTATGCCAGGTGGTGCTGAATAAATAAATCAACACTATTGACAAGAGAAAGATTATTGTGACTAAAATCTCACACTGGTGAAACTGTTGTCCCTCAGCACAGCAGAGTCAGTCTATTCTGGGAGTATTAGTAATGTCCATATTTCAATCAACTTGAGTATTATTCTTGGAACTTCAACCACTGTTTCAGGGATTATGGAAGGAACAGTTAGTGGATATATTTATTGATCTGCCTAGATGACTCATTAGGAGGCCATTTATAAGACAATTGCAAGGAACAAACCTCAGTCCCAGACAACAAAGAGTATCAGTGTGCCGCTTTGTGTTGTAATCATTTGCACAACTGTTTTCTCTGTTTAAAAATTTTTAAATGAAGGACTCCTAGTTTTTTTTAATTGGAGTATAATTGCTTTACAATATTGTGTTAGTTTCTGTTGTACAACAACATGAATCAGCCATATGCATACATATATCCCCTCTCTCTTGAGCTTCCCTCCCCCCATCCCACCCCACTAGGTCATCACAGAGTACTGAGCTGAGCTCCCTGCAATAAACATCAGGTTCCCACTAGTTATCTATTACACACAGGGTGGTATGTATGTGCGTCATTGCTACTTTCCCCACTCTTCCCACCCTCCCTCCCCCACCCCCAGTGTCTACGTGTTCATTCTCTATGTGTGCATCTCTATTCCTGCCAATGGGTTAAATGAAGCTAGTAGACTCTTAATAAATCTCTCCCCTTTTAAAACATCCACTGTTGGCATTTATTTACTGAACTTATATTCTCACAACTCAAAGAAATTCAAGTCATGTGCACACTCAACCAGTGGTATTGCAAAAAGACAAACACCAAACTTGACTCACCCAGCCAAAGTGAAGGTTGCCGTTTTCTGGAAAATATGTATGCATCCCAATATATGGGTCAGGTTGCTTTCATTTGACATTTTTGGTCTAACAAGAGGCATGGATAGATTAAGCTATATAACTGTAGGAGAAAAAAAAAAAAAACAAGGAAAAATGATCTTTTGTTTCCTGTATCATAACCCAAAAATTTTGATACATTTCACATTCATCCATGGAAGAGAAAGAAGAGGCAGTTCTACATCATCAGTGGAACTACTGTTACCACCAGATGAAGTCATGGAGGGCAGGGCTATTTGCTTTAGTGAACAAGTCACTCTTCCTCTGGGAAAGAAAAGAAAAAACCACAGCATTGCATCTGTACATAACTCCCATCCCCAACCACAGATTGATTTGGAAAGCCTATTCAAAATCTTTAAAATGAAGAAGAATATAGAGGAGAAATCATATAAAGCAACACACACACAACAAAAAAAGAAGTTGAGAAGAATTTAATGATAAATTAGATGCATTTGTTAACTGGTATGAAGAATTGAGGAGGAAAGAAAGGAGTGCCTACTGCACAGAGAACAGCATGGATCACCTCTGTAACGATTAGTTTCCTAGACTGTGAAGTGGGGGTGACGCTGGTACCTCCTCTGCTATCATTCACCCACTCTTGAATATGGCAACCACTCCCTGTCTCAGGCTTAGTATGCTTTTATTCCCTACAGCATGGGATGTTTCACCCCTATATTTTCTGCAATTAATGCCCAAATCTCTCCCTTTCCTGAATTCCAAATTTGTTTTTTCCATGAGATTATCCATCTATCTTAGTTGCCTGTTTTCTCCACTAGAACATGAGGACCAACAGGACATGGACTTAATACATTCACTGTTGGAGCATCACATGTGAGCTCAGTACCTGTGTGCATGAATGAATGAAAGGCTAACGGGTGAATGAATGAATGAGAAGAGAGTTGTAGAAGAGGAGAGAGTAACTGCTCTGAAGCCTGAAGAAATCAAACCACAGAGGCTGTGTAGACCAAGTCATGGAATTTATATTTCATCCCCCAAAACAGAGGGATGCAATTCCCAAGGGTTGTTTGAAGATTAAGTGACAGAGGGAAAGCAATTTAGCATGGAATAAAATGTAAAAACTTGAACCTTCAAGACTCTTATTTAAATGAGCTACATGATAACAGCATTTTGAACATTACCTTGCTAGCATGTGAAATGAGCACAACTGTGCAGGAGTTTGAGCATTCTTTGGCATTGCCCTTCTTTGGGGTTGGAATGAAAACTGACCTTTTCCAGTCCTGTGGCCACTGCTGAGTTTTTCAAATTTGCTGGCATACTGAGTGCAGCACTTTAACAGCATCATCTTTTAGGAGCTGAGATCGCTCAGCTGGAATTCCATCACCTCCATGAGTCTAATACGAATCACCAAAAAGTTGGACACGATTGAGCAACTGAACAACAGCAACATAACAGCATTTAGGGATCTAGGATGAGACGTTCCCTTGGAACTTATCTAGTAAAAAGGAGAAAAATAGCAAGGATCTAGTTTCTTCGAGAAATTTCTTAATGCGAGAATTGGCTCAAAAACATGATAATTGTGGTTCTGTTGTTTCAAGCCAACAGAAATGGCTTATAATCTTAGTATCAGCTTCTCAAACACATGTGTTTTCAGCTTACTTCACCAGCCCCATCTGGTCCTTATTGGATAAGGTATATCCAATCCCTACTGTGAAGCATCCTAGAATTACCAAAAAAAATAAATAAATAAAAATTTTTTTAATATATATAAAGCCAAGAGGAAAGGATTCTGGTCATTTTTTAAATGACACATTACCTCTCCTTTTGATATAACTTTCTAGGTTCCCATCAAGAATTATTAAACCAATATCAAACCACACCAATACCTCAGAAATTTCCCAGCCATACGCTAACAATTAAGAACTGGTCCTCTCATTGCAAACAACTGCCATTAGCTCATCCTTGTCCTAAATAGAATGTTGTCTCTTCCTTTGATTAGAATAGTGTCAAGTATCCTAGTCCAGCAGATAACACAGTCTTTTCACTCTATCAACTGAGGTAATTTTCCGCTAAAGAGAGTTTAATTTATATTTGCAAAACTTTGATATATGTAGCCACCATTGAACCACACAGCCAAGATGCCATTTGTATTTTGAGCTACAGAGACCCTCTGTCAACCTCTCACTGTCTCAGCTTTCCCCATTACACCTTGAATACTGTGGGAGGTTCGTGGTAGCAGAAATGAAGAGAATATGGAGGCATTCTCCATGCATTCTCCCAAACATAAGGGCATGTTTTACTTTCTTGCAAAAAAGATCTTTCCACACTCTTAAAAAGAGGAAAGTGAACAAAGGAGCTGAGCTCTAATTTTTCTTTTTGGAAAAATCTGGAATTCTGGACTGTTTTTCAAAAATGGGTATTCCATCAGCTTTAATGACTGTTGGAAATGATTCTATTGGAACTACTTGGTAATTCAATACAGAGTTTCTCTCCAGACCACCAGTTCAGAATTGGCTCCAAGGAGAAAGAATTCTGAGTTATTATCAGATGGCGTCTGCCTGCCAGGATGAGCGAGATTAGGGGAATGGATCAGTTTCCATATAGGGGTGAATGTGGTTCAACTGTATGTGAATCAAATGTCATTAGTATCAATCCTTCATCACCCATCCCCTCCCCTCCACCTCCCACTGCCTTCAGCAGCACCAAAGCCAAGAAATGGGTTGATATAAAGACTAAATCATTATTTTTGTTTCATGTGTGGTCCTATCTTTCAGAGATATCTTCAAGGCCAAGAGAACTAGTGTTAACAGTTATCATTGATATGTAAGTCCCAAGAATTTACTTCTGCCAAGCCAGTATATTGATACATGGGAAGGTCAGATATTTTTATCTTTGGATCTTCAGAGAGTCTCAGAACTGAAAATTTTATGATGCCACGCACACACATAATGATCAAAATGAAAACAGACTAAACTATGAAAGTAAAGGAAGTTTAATAAAACAAAACTGAAACATTTTGCGGCTGTTCAGTCACTAAGTCATGTCTGATTCTTTGCGACCCTGTAGACCGCAGCACGCCAGGCTTCCATATCCTTCACTATCTCCTGGAATTTGCTCAGACTCATGTCTATTGAGGCAGTGATACCATCCAACTATCTCAAGATCCCCTTCTCCTTCTGTTGCCCCTTCTTCTTCTGTCAATCTTTCTCAACATCAGGGTCTTTTGCAATAAGTTGGCTCTTCACATCAAGGAGCCAAAGTATCGGCGCTTTAGTATCAGTCAGAAATATCTATTTCCAAATATTTTTCTCATTTATGGGGGATTTCTGCTTTGCTGCTGCCTCAAACATGTGCATAGACTGCCCGATGGATATTACAACAAAAGGTGTGAGACAGCATCCTGAGAAAGTTCAGAATACGCAGTCCAGAGAGTTGTGTTCAAGGTTTGAATCTTTAGGTCAAGAAATAGGGGCCTTGGGCAAGTGAATGGACTTCATGACACCTCTATTTTCCAATACCTAAGCTATTGATAATATATACCTCTTGGGATGGTGGAAGTATGACATTACTTGCCATAGGGCACGTTATTTGTATATAGTATAGTGCCATACAAATGTTATGTCAATATTTTAGTTAGAATTTAGGGCCTTCTCTGTCTTATTTTGTAATAATTTAAAAAAAGATTCTGTTCTTTTCCTGTTCATTTAAGTATAAAATTGCAAACTATGTTCAGCCATTTTGTCAATAAGCCTTTGCTAGCTTCATGTTAGTATAACTCACTAATACTATTATTGAATATTATAAATATTATTAATGAATGTTAATTTAATGTACACTCTAATACTGAGTTGACTGTGTGCTATGGAGTATTCTCAGTTCACTACTTATGATAACTCATGTGATTCTCACAAAAACCCTACAGGGTAAATATTATAGCTATTTTTTTAACATAAGAAAATCAAAGTTCAAGGTTGAACCTAAGATTATGTAACTAGTAAATGGCAGACCTTGGATTTCAAATCAAGCTACTTGTTTCAGAATATATATTAATTACTCAACTGTACTGACTTTCCATAAAGTGTGAATTTTTTTCTTTAAAACCATGTAGGGGAGACAATGCTATTTCATGTTTTCATTTTAATGTTTTCATCCATTTATTCAGTTTTGCACTATGCCAACACTGAAGATACACAGTCACATTATCTTTAGTGAAAGAGGCAGACTAGAAATATGAAAAAAAAAAAAACAGTGGCAGCAAGAAAACAAAGAAGAGATGTTACCAGGAAAATGAATCCAAATTAAAGAGTTTATTTTTTAGTGAGGAAGATGTCCTTAAGATAATGACATTTGATCCAAGGTTAGAATGTCAAGGACAAGTCCACCATGTGAAGATATGAGTATTCCAGGAAGAGAGAACTGAAAGAGCAAAGACCTTGAGTTGAGAATGAGCTTGAAGAATAATCTCCAATGTAAGTAGAAGTGATTCAGGGCTGAATGCTTGCATCCCCCCACATTTCCTGTATTGAAAACCTAATCCCAAGTCTGATCGTCCTCTGAGGTAGGGCCTCCGGGAGGTAAGTAGGTTATGAATGAGACTGCACCCTTGTAGAACAGTCCCTGAGAAGCCCCGCATCATCCACCATGTGAGGTTACAGTGAAAACACATGGTCAGTGTTGAAGCTGGGCCTCACCAGGCAATGAATCTGCCAGTAACTTGATCTCAGATTTCTCAGCTTCCAAAACTATGAGAAATAAATGTCCATAGTTTACAAGTCACCCAGTTTATGACAACTTGTTATAGCAGCCTGAATGGACTCAGACAGTAGGGAAAGGAGGAAAGTAAAGGGAGATAAGGAATAAGAAGATAGGCAGTGTGGCTGGAGAGTAAGAGTAAGGATGAGAAGAGGTTGTAAAGGCAGATAGAGACAGACAAGGCAGAGCCTCTAAGACCATGACTAGTTCTGAAGAACAATGGATGACCAAAGTAGTGTTCACAGTATTTAGATAATACAATCAGATACTTCTGAAGTGTTTTGAAAACTTACTCTGACTGCCCAGAAGATAAACACATGGGAATCATAAGAATGAGAGAAGGGAGAGTAGTCTGGAGACCATGCCAAACAGCAAGAGATGGTTTCTTGATTTCCTTGACTAGAGGGGGCAGTGATGGACATAGTAAAACATGGATGGATTTAAAATATATTTTGGGTTTCCCTGGTGGCTCAGCTGGTAAAGAATCTGCCTGCAGTGCAGGAGACCTAGATTCGATCCCTGAGTTGGGAAGATCCCCTGGAGAAGGGAAAGGCTACCCACTCTAGTATTCTGGCCTGGAGAATTCCATGGCCTGTATGGTCCATGGGGTCATAAAGAGTTAAGACACAACTAAACAACTTTCACTTTCACTTTCTTTTGGAGGCAAAATTGATAAGACTTTGCAGAAGTGAGAAGAAGGTATTAAAGATGACTTCTGAGTTTCTAGTTTTTATTATGGAATGAATATACAATTCTCTGAGTATACCAAATTGGGTTGAATAATTTTGAGTTTCACTGTGGACCTTTGAGGTCAAGAAATGTACATTACTGAAGGATAAAAATAAAACACTTAAAGAGTTTGATAAATACTTGTTGAGTGATTAAAGTAATTTTCTCTCCAATTTTTCTGCCCATGGATCATCATCATCATACATGCACATGCAAAATTTTGACACTGGAAATGTTCTGGACAGAATGTCTATGTTCCCCTCAACCTGACAATTCATATATTGGAGATTTAAGCCCCCATGTGATGGTATTTGGGGATGGGGCTTTTAGGAGATAATCAGGGTTAGAGGAGGTCCTGAGGGTAGAGCCTTCATGTCAGGATTAGTGCTGTCATAAATATAAGAGATACAAGAGAGTTTGTTCTCCCTCTTTCTGTCCACACATGAAGAAGAGATCATATGAGCACAGAAACATGATGATGGCTACCTACAAGCTAAGGGAAGAGGCCCCAGAATGAAACCTAGCTCTCTGGCACCTTGATCTTGGACTTTTGGCCCCCAGAACCATAATAATAATTTTTTGTTGCTTAAGCTACGCATCCTATGAAATTCTGTCATGGCAACTGAAGCTGACTAAGATATGAAGTTAACTTGTGAAGTGGAATTTAATGAATTGACAAACTCCAGATGCCATGTCAGTTCTGATTCATTCCCAGGTGCTTTTATTGGCGATATCATCTGAAACCCTATGGAAGTATCTCTACATCCTCTCCGCATGGTAATATTCAGAAAGTTTCTTCTGCCAGTCCATTGGCCCCTAGTTCTGGAAATGTCTCAGAACAGGATTTGTTTCTGAAATAAGAGTGTGAGAAAGAACAAAAATTCACCGTAATGAATTAATCTCAGTTTACCCAGATAAATCTAAAGATAGACAAGCTGCAAGATACATTCCCATGTCAATTACCTCTGCTGACTCAGATGATTAATCAACTGCTTCTTCCTGGTCTTATTTACTAGTTAGAGATTACTCAATTGAATAAGAAACTCTTTCTAATAGAAGAGCAATCAGAAAGCTTTCTCTGTAAAGAACCAGAGAGTAAATATTTTGGGCTTTTTAAGCTAAACAATCTCTATCACAGCTACTCAATCTGTTGTAGAGTGAAAGCAGCCAGTAAAGGAATGGGTGTGGCCATGTTCCAATATGACTTTACTCACTAAAACAGGCAGAGTGTTAGGTCTGGCCCATGAGCTATAGTTTGCCAATCCCTATAATTGAACTTTGTTTTGGTCACATATTATGTTTTCAGATACTTTCACAATTACTTTGTACATATCACATATACAAAAAACAAATGCTGAAATCATAAGTGCCTTTGTAATCATTATAGGACACCGCATGTGTATATAAATATGAGACTGTCTGTTAATATCACTCCCAGAGTGTCATTTACTATTCATCTGCTAAAAGTCCAGTCTGCCTTTGGGATACCACTCTTTTCCATTACATGGGTCCTGAAGTGATTCTCATAGTTTGCCTTCCAATAAATCATAAGCAGTCTATTAGTACATAGGCCGATTAAAGCAACCCATTCTACTAGTCAAAAAAAAAAAAAAAAGAAAGAAAATTAGCTCAAAGACAAGAGAAAAAAAAAGAGCAAGTTACAAAACTTTGAGTATGTATGCACAGAGGGAGCAATAACATTGTCCTTCCTCTGAGATATGAGCCATAAAGATAATGTAACTTGGGACTCTTTAGAATTATCTTTCAAAGCTACATGAATGAAATCATCAATAGTATCAGCAAATGAGATCAATGAAATCAAAGGACAGAACTATCCAGCATTGCAATGACAGAATCTGAGGCCCAGGATCATGCCTTCAGTTACAAAAACAACAATAAATCCCTCTTTTTAATATCTACAGGAAATTGGATTTCCAATGCTTATAAACAAATGGATTTGGAAAATAAAATTTCACTGCAAATATGACAAAATCACAATGAAGTGAGGCAATTTCAAAGAGTATGACATGCCAGTATCATAAATGTAGCAATTGTTGACTTGATTAAGAAAGAAATAAGGAACAATTTGTGGACACAGGCTTGCCAGAAAAATTACAGAATGTCAAGCTACCAGGAAAAAATTTCAACATGTTATGACATTGCATCTGAATTAATATTTAAAAGCACCAAATACTTCATAAACACTGTGGATCATAGATAAATGGATCATTGCCTAGTGTAGTATAACTTTATGGACAGGCATAGAATAAAAGCTTTGAAAGTATTAGTGAAGTATGCAAAACATAAAGAAAAATAAAAGTGCAAATGCTTGTTAAGAATACAGAAAGATCTCAGATACCAATGTCTCCAAGGTAGCCTGATTGATTTTACTGACAGGTTTAAAAGAAGAATGTTTTAATCAATAGGGAAATATTAAGCCTTGGAAGCAGAGTAAATGAAAATAGGAGAGGGAAAACACTGACAGCTTCCACTGAAGGACAGTATAGAGAGAAGGAAGATTTAACTTTGTCATGACCATGTTCAGGTCCTTTCAGCAGGCGTTGCAAATACTGAGACAACGACAAGGAGCTATGGCCCAGGGACAGTGTAAAACCACCCCTTTTATGACATAATAAGATGAAATGAAGCCTGGAGTCACTGTGTCCTCAGTCCATCTAATTAATTCTAATCAATCACATAAAATATTTTTCTTCTGTTTTGGCTTACTAGGGAGACTTCCAGAAAAACACAAGAGAATTCCAGAAAAACATCTGCCTTATTGACTATAGTAAAGCCCTTGACTCTATGGATCACAACAAACAGTGGAAAATTATTAAAGAGATGGGAATACCAGACCACCTTACCTGCCTCCTGAGAAATCTGTATGTAGGTCAAGGAGTAACAGTTAGAACCAGAATTGGAACAAATTGGGATTCCAAAACTGATTCCAAATTGGGAAAGGAGTATATCAAGGCTGTATATTGTCACCTTGCTTATTTAGCATATATGAAGAGTACATCATGAGAAACGCTGGGCTGGATGAAGCACAAGCTGGAATCAAGACTGCGGGGAGAAATATCAATAACCTCAGATATGCAGATGACACCACCCTTATGGCAGAAAGTGAAGAGGAACTAAAGAGCCTCTTGATGAAAGTGAAAGAGGAGAAAGAAAAAGCTGACTTAAAACTCAACATTCAAAAAACTAAGATCATGGCAACTGGTCCCATCATGTCATGGCAAATAGATGGGGAAACAATGGAAACAGTGACAGACTGTATTTTCTTGGGCTCCAAAATCGCTGCAGATGGTGACTGCAGCCATGAAAATAAAAGACACTTGAAAAAGACACTCCCTGAAAGAAAAGCTATGGCAAACCTAGAGGGCATATTAAAAAACAGAGACATTCTTTATTAACAAAGGTCTGTATAATCAAAGCTATGGTTTTTCCAGTAGTCATTTATGAATTTGAGAGTTGGACCATAAAGAAGGCTGAGAAGCAAAGAACTGATTCCTTTGGAGAAGACTCTTGAGAGTCCCTTGGACTGCAAGGAAATCAAACCAGTCAATCCTAAAGGAAATCAACCCAGAATATTCTTTGGAAGGACAACTGCTGAGGCTGAACCTCCAGTACTTTGGCCACCTGATGCAAAGAGCCAACTCACTGGAAAAGACCTGATGATGGGAAAGACTGAAGGCGAAAGGAGAAATGTGCAGCAGAGGATGAGATGGTTAAATAATGTCACTAATTCAATGCACATGAATTTAAGCAAACTCCAGAAAATAGTGGAGGACAGAGGAGCCTGATATGCTATAGTCCACGGGGTTGCAGAGTCAGACACAACTGAGCGACTGAACAACAATAGCAACAATAGCATTTCTGCCAATATGATTTCTTTAAAACTATGTGGAATTAAGTTATTAATTAATTAATTAATTAACTTATGAATTAATTAGTTAATAATTAAATCTATGAATTACCTTTTGGTGTTCAAAAGGTTGGAAAAAACTTAATATCCACAGATCTCTTTCAGATAGCTTTTGTTTTTCCGTGGCCCCTCATGAAGCTGCAGTGGGATAATTTCCTTAGATTGTTTAACAGAGAGTGTCTGTAAAGTATGCCTTTAGATGCCTAGGAGTCCAAGGCTGTATGAATGGACCCCTGAGGCATTATCTTAAATCCTTCCTATAGTTAACAAAAGGTTTTACAGCCACACCATTAGCCATTAGCTTCATCCTTACTCCAAGACTGTATTTTCCCAACAGTGCTCTGAATTTGATCTTTGCCCCGAGGTCTTTTCTTACTTTGAGAATCTTTTGTCATTTGGAGAGGCTGGGAATTAAAAACAGTTAAATTTTTAAGCCCACGAAGTCATGGGCTTTATTTTTTTGTTTGTTTTTTTTTTAACATTTTTACTAAATTTTGCTTGAAAACTAAATATTTCCTTTTTAACCTTATCTCTCTCTTTCCCTACATCTTATAATGTACTTATAATGTACTAAGAGAAGCAAGTTGGTACTTTGAATATTCTGCTTGGAAATTTCATAAGGAAACCCACCAGTTTATTAGCCTTATTTTCTATTTTCTATATCACCACATGATAATTTGAATACTCAACTGTGTTGTCCAACTTTTTTTTTTCCAATTTCCTTAATAATTATTTTACTGACCTTTCAGCATTTGTTAATACCCTTTTTGACATCCTTCCAAATTTTCTTAGCATAAGCTGCAAAACCCTTTCATGTTCCATTTGCAATCTCATCTCAAAGACAGTGATAATTTTTTGTTATGGGAACACTCTGTTCTTGGGTGAACTCTGTTACAATTATCTCAGTTCAGTTCAGTTCAGTTGCTCAGTCGTGTCTGACTCTTTGCGACCCCATGAACCACAGGAGGCCAGGCCTCTCTGTCCATCACCAACTCCCGGAGTCCACCCAAACCCATCTCCATCGAGTCAGTGATGCCATCCAACCATCTCATCCTCTGTCTTCCCCTTCTCCTCATGCCCTCAACCTTTCCCAGCATCAGGGTCTTTTCAAATGAGTCAGCTCTTCTCATCAGGTGGCCAAAGTACTGGAGCTTCAGCTTCAAAATCAGTCCTTCCAATGAACACCCAGGACTGATCTCCTTTAGGATGGACAGGTTGGATCTCCTTGCAGTCCAAGGGACTCTCAAGAGTCTTCTCCTACACCACAGTTCAAAAGCAACAATTCTTCGGCACTCAGCTTTCTTCACAGTCCAACTCTCACACCCGTACATGACCACTGGAAAAACCATAGCATTGACTAGACAGACCTTTGTTGGCAAAGTAATGTCTCTGCTTTTTAATATGCTGTCTAGGTTGGTCATTACTTTCCTTCCAAGGAGTAAGCGTCTTTTAGTTTCATGGCTGCAATCACCATCTGCAGTGATTTTGGAGCCCAGAAAAACAAAGTCAGCCACTGTTTCCACTGTTTGCCCAACTATTTGCCACGAAGTGATGGGACCAGATGCCATGATCTTAGTTTTCTGAATGTTGAGCTTTAAGCCAACTTTTTCACTCTCCTCTTTTACTTTCATCAAGAGGCTCTTTAGTTCTTCTTCACTTTCTGCCATAAGGGTGGTGTCACCTGCATATCTGAGGTTATCAATATTTCTCCCAGCAATCTTGATTCCAGCTTGTGCTTCCTCCAGCCCAGCATTTCTCATGATGTACTCTGCATATAAGTTAAATAAGCAGAGTGACAATATACAGCCTTGACATTCTCCTTTTCCTACTTGGAACCAGTCTGTTGTTCTATGTCCAGTTCTAACTGTTGCTTCCTGACTGCATACAGGTTTCTCAAGAGGCAGGTCAGGTGGTCTGATATGCCCATCACTTTCAGAATTTTCCACAGTTTATTGTGACATTAAAACCAATCATAGAACAATCACAGAACACAATGGTGTAAAGCAAGAAACATTTGGTATGCTTACAGATTCTGTGGTCATGAATTCAGAAAGGGCAGAGGAGGGATGATTCTTTATTTCTCATGATGTCTGGGCCACAGTTGAGAATATTCATTGACCAGGCATGACTCAAATGGCCAAGCACAAGAATCATTTGAAAGTTACTTCAAATAGATGCCTGATACTATGCAGGAGTGACCAGAAGCCTGGCCTCTGTTGCGATCATTTACCAGAACACTTACACATGTTCTCTCCAAGTGACTGAGGCTTCACAAAACCGAAAAACTAGGTTTCAACAAGAAATTTCAAGAGAGGAAACATTTCAAGAGACCCAAATGGAAGCCCTAAGACTTTTCTGACCTAGTTTTAAGAGACATGAGTCTTACTTCCACCATGTCCTTTTGTCCATTGTAATTTTCAGTTCAGTTCGGTTCAGTCAGTCAGTCATGTCCAACTCTTTGCGACCCCATGGACTGCAGCATGCCAGGCCTCCCTGTCCATCACCAACTCCCAGAGTTTACTCAAACTCATGTGCGTTGAGTCAGTGATGCCATACAACCATCTCATTCTCTGTTGTCCCCTTCTCCTCCCGCCTTCAATCCTTCCCAGCATCACGGTCTTTTCAAATGAGTCAGCTCTTTGCATCAGGTGGCCAAAGTACTGGAGTTTCAGCTTCAGCATCAGTCCTTCCAATGAATATTCAGGACTGATTTCCTTTAGGATGGACTGGTTGGATCTCCTTGCAATCTTAGATCTCATATATTTTGCTGATTTTTTTTTTTTTCTGTAAGTAGAATTTAAAGTGAGTCTCTGAGTTCAGTCCAATTTCCAGGGGAATGGATTTTGAGTGCTCATTAATGCAAAAGCAGGACGCTCTCATCACCAAAGAGGAGGTCAGATGGAGATATTTTAGACCTTCTTTGGAACTATGTCATAGACCATTGAATTAAATGACTGAATAAGAAGGAAAATATGAGGAAAGTAATATAAATGCCATAAGCTTATGAAGAAAAGAAAATCTACTATAGAAACTAAAATGAAGCTTAGCATTTTTGGAGAATCACATTCCCTATATCTTGCCACAATATTCCATCCTTAGGGAACACAGTAAAATAACATATTAGTGCCACCACAGATAATGTTTGATACCTTATTTCCCACAGGTCTAAATATATTTTGCCTTCAACAAGAGATAAGGAAATGTACATTGAGCTGAGTCAACTCTCTGTTTTCTCTCCTGCTATCTGTGTGATAAGAGGAGACTGGTTTATCTTCCATTCAAATGGCACATCACATTTCAAGCACGATCAGGATGAAGTCCTTGAAAGAAAGGAAAATTAATTTGGTTGATCAGGCACAAGTCTGGTTAAAATGCTATGGAATAAAAATAAAACAATTCAGTGGAAAGGATTGGGGAGAGCATTCCAGATGGCACTAGTGGTAAAGAACCCTTCTGCCAATGCAGGAGTTGTAAGAGATATGAGATCAATCCCTGGGTCAGGAAGATCCTCTGGAGGAGGGCAAGGCAACACATTCCAGTATTCTTGCTAGGAGAATCCCATGGACAGAGGAGGCTGGTGGGCTACAGTCCATGGGGTTGCAAAGAGGTGGACACGACTGAAGTCACTTAGCATGCAAGGATTGGGGAAAGGTTGGAAATGACCATCAATCATGGCAACACTCAAATCTATGTGAACACATAGATATTTAGATTAAAAATTGCTTATAATGCCTTCCTAGTTGGTGCTCTTCAGAGCTTTAAAGAAGCTAACCATATGGCAAATGAGTACAGAGGAGAGGAAAAAATTCCTAGGACTGGAGAAGTTTGCCACAGTGTGTCTCTTGTAACTGCAGTGTAGTGCTTACTTAATTATTCAGTGGTTTACTCGAAGTTTCCCAACTTGGTGTTTCCACTGACCAAAAAGGATAAAAGTTGGATTATCCATGAAGATCAGAAAGTTCCTCTAAATCTAGACCCACATAATATCTGAGGAAGGAAGCTTGACCAGTCTTTTAGTCCTTGAGTTTTGTGCTTAATAACTCTAAATAATGAAATCTGAACTGAAACTCATTCAGTTTCATGCCCACTTGGTCAAAACTTCCCACCAGTAACTATTTCTCCACTGTTTATCCTGCAATATAGCTCTCACTCTACTCTTTATATTAAAAGTTGATGACCAGAGCAATGCCACAAATGAATGAAGATTTAGCATGGAAATCTGAAATTGTATGTGTTTTGTGGATACTCACTTATATAACAAGAATTTGAAAGACACCACTTGCTGTAATACTCTGTTTCTTTTTCCATTACATCTCTGAGATTACAATTGGGTTTTTTTTGTTGTTTGTTTTATTCTGATGCCAAAACAGAAATGCTTTACAAAAGAGCCTAGCAAAGTATGCTAGATAGATAAGTTAGCTGAGTTCACAAGTTCAATAGCACACAAGCGTGACTATGCCAAAGAAGATGTTTAAAAAATTACACAGGACTGCCCCAAAGCTATTAACCTCATAAATGTGCAGAAGATGAAAGCCATTCTCACCAATAAGCTAATTATAAATAATCTGTTCTCTGTTATGAGGGAAAGAAATGGTTTGTTCCTGACAGCATCAACCAGGCATCAAGAATTTTATTAAGAAAATGGTTATTACTTCCACAAGGTACTCAATACTATTATTAGGATGCATGTATTTCCATATAAACACCAGTGCTCACAGGAGTAGGTTCATATGAAAAAGACAAAGGCATAGAAGAGTGTACTGCTATAAGGACCATACCATTCGAGCACATATGATTGATGTAAGTCCACACAGATAGAGATACTCACCAGTGAACAGCATTTTATTCTGAGTTCTAGTATTCATGATCAGTTTATAGGTGCTGTCCTCCCCAGATCCATCCATTTTTGCCTTTGCTAAAAAAAAATAGTCTCTAATGAATGTTTTAACTAAATAAATAAAATGCCTGTAAAAATGGTGGTTCAAGGTTATTGGTATTGGCAAAATTTCAATGGAAATGAAAAATTCTTGTCAGTTACAAACCATCTTGTTACCAAGTCACAGGTATAAAGAATCAAAGATACAAAAGAGAAATGTCCAGAGACTCTTTTTAAAATCATTCTCAAGATGCTTATGTTTTCCAGATGTGTCCTCAAATACTTTTGATAAGGTAGTCCAGAAACATCAGTTTAAAAAGTTGACAAGCCTGAAGAGCAGCAAAACTTCAGGCACATCACCTATGAAAATGAGGCAAAAGCAGAGACCTAGACCATGGGGCATGGTATTTTTAGCAAAGATATGGCTTTTACTCTGGATAAAATGGAAATATTAAACATTTTTGAGAGATTCCCCATAATATGTCAAGTTGTTGAAAAGACACCCGATACACCATGTCTTTTCCAGAGAATAAAACAGAATAAGCCATTTCCTTGGCTTTGGGAAGGACAGAAGCTGGTTGAGAGAGAAAATGGTTGGGAGGATATGAAATAAACCAAGTAAGAAGGTAGAACTCATAGGACTTGCTGATAGATTTTATATGAGCCATGATAGAATTAAAGGATGACTCCAAAGCTTTTTGTCTAGGCAACTGGCAGGTTGGCGGTACCAGCAATCATGTGAGGAAGGACATGGGTAGAGCAGGTGTGAGGGGATCGGGAGCCAGGAATTTAGTTTAGGGCATTTTGAGCTCCATACATTCATTAGACATTCAAGTAGAGATAGTGAGTAGGCTGACATTGAGTAAGGTTTAGCTGTATTGTATCTTTTCATAGTCATGTTAGTGCTCAGAAATCATAGTTCAAAACATCTTTAATGATACTTAAACTTTCTCTGGAGTAAGGAAACTATTAACTTGGGTTGTACTCCTACTGCTGAACAAAAGCATTGGGAAAACTTATCCTAAAGCTAACATTGCTACCAGCAACAATAATGGTAATAACCATGATCTTAAAAACACATACTGTGTACATTCCATAGTGAAAGTGTTAGTCACTCAACTGTGTCCCACTCTCTGCGAACCCATGGACTGCAGCCTGCCAGGCTCTTCTGTCCATGGGATTTTCCAGGCAAGAATACTGGCGTGGGTAGCCATTCCCTTCTCCAGGAGATCTTCCCAACCCAGGGATAGAACCTGGGTCTCCTGCATTGTAGGTGGATTCTTCACCACTGAGCCACCAGGGAAGCCCTACACTTCATAGACATCATGTCTAATTCAACAGTTCCTCAGGAAAGTATTAAGATGCAGAAAATAAGTTACTAATCTCACCCAAAGACATGAAACTAAACGAGTGGTCAAGCCACAGTTTGAAACATGAAGCCATGAAACATTGTCCAAGGCCCCCAGAAGCACTGAAATACATTTGAGAAGCTTGCATTATAGGGCAGAATCTTCCGTCACTCACTTGAAAGGTCTTGGCCAAAAGTGAACTTTTAGATACTATAATCTAAATCCTCAGCAATAGGTATAAAAATAAGTAATTCACTGATTTTTCTGGAGACTGTTTGTTAAACATAAAGAAACTGCTTTGAATTGATTTTAGGGCTACTCATGTCCAAACTACATTCACTGAACTCATTGACCTAAACAGCATTGCCTTGGGTGATGCCAACAGCAAGACACTTCTCTGTTGAAACATCTGTCTCTGCTGACACAGCAGCTTTGTGCTATAAAAAGAAAAGAAAAAAAAGTTAAGAACAGCCAGAAACCTTTTTTTTTTTTTTTTCATTTTATATAGTGAATGATGATGAATAAGAAATAGAAACCAAGACAAAGTTTAGGGAAAAGAGAAATCTTAGCAGAAAGACTGAAGACAATCTGCTGATTGAAGCATAAAATTAAGTATAAAGTAATAACTTATTTCAGGAAAAATACATTGATTTTTCAGAGAAAGATTTACACCAGCTTAAAAATTACCAAGAGAAATATTTAGGCTACTGAAGCTTTGAAAATTAAAGGAAACTGGAAACCAGGTGTTACAAAGTTAACATACCGGAGCAACCTTCAACCCAGCGAACCAGCAGTGTGAAAGAAAAATTAAGGAATTAAAAGAGAAAGTGGTTTTTAGCCTTGAAAAGACAGTCAAGAAGAAGAAAAGAGAAAGGTTTTAAGTCAGAGAGAATTTTAAAAATACAAAATTAGAATAATAATTAGAGACATCCCTGGTGACTCAGATGGTAAAGAATCTGCCTGCAATGCAGGAGACCCAGGTTCCATCCCTGGGTTGGGAAGATCCCCTGGAGAAGGAAATGGCAACCTGCCGGGGTCCAGCCCCAGCAGGATCCAGGAGGTACCCTCAGGATGAACGGCGTCGTCGAGAGAGAGAAGACACGTGAGACCAGCCTTGATAAGGCCAAGTCTGTGTTTTACTTTTTGACAACCGATTTTATACCCTTTCACAGAACGTTTTCAAGGTACAAGATGCTTACTCATGATTACACAGGATTAGTATTACATCATTTTGTTTTTTAGGAAAAGCAGGATGTTTTTTGCTTTCTAACTCTATAGTAATTCTTAGCACATGATCTTCTGGCCTTGGGGCTATTAACATTTTATGCAGGTCAGGTGATTGTAAACCTATTTTCCGTTTTTATGGTGACCTTAACTGAAAGGTAGCAGTCTCATAGGGAAATAGTACAGAGTAGAATTATATCCTTGTTAATACAAAAATTAATCCTTCTGCAAAAGTTGTCAGTTGCGTTTATCTAAGAAGTTTACCCCATACTGACTCTGTGACTTTGGTGAGGCAGCTTCTGCCTCGCACTCCTGGCTGACAATTAACAACCATCTCATTGTTACCACACTAGGGCTAAGTCCTTATTTCTCTAGATCTTTAATTATATTAACAATGGTTTATATAACACAACCTTAGCACATTAAAAGCAAAAACACAGCAAGCAAAACACAGCAAATCTCAACCCAATAACCACCTATAGAATAATTTTTCTTATGTTTTCTAATAGGACTCCTTTACCCCTTAAAAAGGCTCTATGTCTATTAGGGCTTTTATATAATCAGGTTCTTTATGCTATTTTATGATTAGGATATTATAAGCAATCATGCATATTAGTACCAAGGTCATAAATGCATTTGGCTAACAAACAGCAAAGGAGTTTAAATTAAAACACTCTTTTCACCCTAAATAATCTCATAAAATACCACCACCAAAAAACTTATAGATTAAAGTTCTAAATTGATTCTTATTTGGAAAGAAATCTGGGAAGGCCTTCTGCCTATGTTACAGAAATTAGGGAGTAGTCTATTAAAGCAAGCATCAGAAGAACAGATACCTTCTTTAAGGTGAGTGCCGGGGGGCAGCTTTGGGGCAGGTTTTTGGAATCCCTGAAAACCTGATCCGCCTTGCCTGTCAGGCTTTCTCCCCATGACCTTGTCATGGGTGGGATCTCGTGAGCTAGCCTTTTCGGAATCCTTGAAAACCTGATCCGCCTTGCCCGTCAGGTTTTCTCCCTCATGACCTTGTGATGGGTAAGATCTCTTGTGCTGGCTCCCGGAAGCAACCTACTCCAGTATTCTTGTCTGGAGAATTCTGTGGATAGAGGAGCCTTGTGGGCTACAGTCCACACAGTCGCAAAGAGTCAGACACAACTGAGCAACTAACATAAATGACTATTTCCCAAAGCATATGTGGTAGTTCAAAACATTACTTTAAATAATGATTTAAATAATTTGCTCTTTAAACAGCTCTTAGTGTTTATCTGGTGATTCTCTTTGAAAGTACTTCAAGTATGTCCAGGGACTGTGGAAGACTTTGTTTACAAGCCTAGCTCCCATACCCATCTCCTGTGGGCACTGGATCTCTGGGCATCTGCCAAAGAGGATCCATCTGACATTTGGTTGTATGGTTTTAACATTTATTTTTTTGCTAAGTAAAATGCAAATAAATCATCTCTGGAGCATGACAGGCCTCCTAGGATAAATTTGGCCTATTATACACTTAATTGATTCAATTTGCCTTTGATTATTTGGCTGGCATTTTCATAGAAAACAAGTCTAGTGCACAGATGACCCAGTTCTAAAAAAATTCTTGCCACTTAATATAGAGCAAGCTGACAGAAGCAATCCTTTCAAAAGGCCCACATTGCGGCAAAATGGTAGAAAATTTAGAAAAGCGGTTATTGTTAGCTTCAAATTGTTATTCGATGACGGTTGTGATAACTTTACTAGTATCTGTTGGGCTGAACCAACCCCTTCCATCTTGCCTAATACTATGGTGCGCAACTGCTCTTTTCTGCTTACTCATGGATGAAGTTAAATCTCAGATGACTACAGGCATCTCTGTGAAAGGTGACCTAAGTATCGCAGGCAATTAACTTCTTTTAGCAATTCTGTTATAAAAAACGGAAGTCAGCACTGGCTAATTTAAACACAAAAATAAGTTACTGAAATGCTCTCAGGATACTCTTTTAGTCAAATAGAAAGTTGTACAACTAGTTCTGGGAAAATCAGGTCCCACCTGAGTGGGACCCAGAGTGGCCCAGAGGTCTAAGTATCAAAGTCTTAGGAAGAGGATGTATATGGCCAAAACTGGGTTGTATGCCCAACTGCCAAAGAGGATCAGGAAAGGGCGCTAGTTCTGGAATGCTTCTCCAATCCGCTCCTCATTCATTGTTAGGATGCTCTTTCTCAACTGAAAATCTCATTTTATCACTTTTTCAAACTCTCTTAAACATTCCTACAGGGGGGGATGAAGCCCAGTTTCCTTAGATAGCACAATCAGACCCCGACTAACTCTCCAGACTTGACCTTCCTGGTATAAGGAAGAGCTTGAAGTCTGCACTTGCATGTAGTCTGAAATCTACTCAACCTGATTTTCTGTAGGAAAAGGAGGCTGTGTCCACCTACCCAGCTAGAATTCCTCTGATGGTGGCGCTCATGTGTGCATGTTTGCTCAGTCCCTTCAGCTGTGTTGACTCTTTGTGACCACATGGACTGTAGCCTGCCAGGCTCCTCTGTCCATGGGATTGTCTAGGCAAGAATACTGGAGTGGGCTGCCATGCCCTCCTTCAGGGGGCCCTTCCCAACCCAGGGATCGAAACTAGGTCTCCTGCATTGCAGGCGGATTCTTTACCGCTAAGCCACGGGGGAAGCCCCTGATGGTGACATGCCCTATGAAAATCTCTAATCCATCCTGAGATTTCACACTCCCTCTGACAAGCCGGTGAAGATTATGCAAACCAATCAGAGACTCATTTTCCTTTTTGGCTCCCAGACAATGCTAATCAATAGTGAAATCACCCAAATGAAAGACACAAAGGAAAAAAAACAAAACAAAGCATCTTAAGGATCTACTCAACACAGATTACCTGCCATTCACTGTTACAGAGACAACCACGTTCTGGGACAGCTTTGAAATGGGGTTATTGAATATCAGTCTAAACTCTGTGCTCACAGCTGAGGCCTCGGCTTTCCTTGTCAGGAGAGATTTCCATTATCATGGTATTGACTGTGCTATAATTTGATTTGGCTGTGTGAACAGGATACTTAGGTTATAGGAATTGCTTGATAAAGACTTGTTGGCTAGTGACTGATATAAGATGAATGAAAGAAGATACTCATGCCCCAAACATTACCCAAATGAGTGATATGTCTGAAACATCTTAATTTATACCATTTATCACTTTGTTGTAGTTGTTCAGTCAATAAGTCATATCTGACTCTTTGCGACCCCACGGACTGCAGCACACCAGGTTTCCCTGTCCTTCATTATATCCCAGAGTTTGTTCAAATTCATGTCAATTGAGTTGGTGATGCCATCTAACTGTCTCATCTTCTGTTGCCCCCTTCTCCTTTTGCTCTCAATTTTTCCCAGCATCAGGGTCTTTTCCAATGAGTCAGCTCTTCACATCAGGTGACCAAAGTATTGGAGCTTCAGCTTTAGCATCAGTCTTTCCAATGAATATTCAGGGTTGATATCCTTTAGGATTGACTGGTTTGATCTCCTTGCTTTCCAAGGGACTCTCAAGAGTCTCCCCCGGAACCCTAATTTGAAAGTATTAATTCTTCAGTGTTCAGCCTTTATGGTCCAACCTTCACATCCATACAATGCTATTGGAAAAACCATAACTTTGACTATACAGATTTATCACATATCCAATACCAAACTTATTTACAGAAAGCAAAAACTTGGTGGTATAAAGCTCTCATCCTTCATAAATGCCAAGTATATGGTTCAAATGCAATAGTTAGTCTTTACTGGAGTCTTCCTCTGGGGACATTCCTTTTGCTCATCTCCAGGTTGGAGCTCTTGAGTGCCAGGGTCAGTCTTTCGTCTCAGGGTAGGTCCATGGCCCAGTCAGGTCTTTCCTACGACTTTCCTGAGATCAATAGGGAAAGAACTGGTCATTTTAATCCGAGATTATGTGTTAAAATTCTGCCTGATAATTAAGTCAATCAAGAGAATACCAAAGGGAAGTAGGAGAAAGGGCAACTGGTGCCCTTATTTGACCTTTGGATTCTGGCCTTACCTGAAGCCCAGGGCCTTTTTGAACTTTGCTTGAGCTAGTATGAGTTGAGCTTTCTATAACTTGAAATTAGAAGTAAATATTAACTGATATATATGGATTAAACACTAACTAATCATTACAGAAAAATAACATTTACTCTAAAACAGTCTCATTTTAGCTGTTATTCTTTTGTGATATGAAAATTTCTTACCAGAAGAACAAACACGGATCTAAGCATTTAATGTATAAATTTGTATTTAACATAGGAAGTAAATATTTTTTTCAGTTCAATTCAGTTCAGTCACTCAGCAGTTTCTGACTCTTTGTGATCCCATGGACTGTAGCACACCAGGTTTCCCTCATCCATTACCAACCCCCAAAACTTGCTCAAACTCATGTGCATCAAGTCAGTGATGCCATTCAACCATCTCATCTTCTGTCGTCCCCTTCTCTTCTTGCCTTCAATCCTTCCCAGCATCATGGTCTTTTTAAATGAGTCAGCTCTTTGCATCAGGTGGCCAAAGTACTGGAGCTTCAGTTTCAGCTTCAGTCCTTCCAATGAATATTCAGGATTCATTTTCTTTAGGATTGACTGGTTTGATCTTCTTGCAGTCCAAGGGACTCTCAAGAGTCTTCTCCAACACCACAGTTCAAAAACATCATTTCTTTGGTGCTCAGCCTTCTTCATGGTCCAACCCGTCCATCTATACATGACTACTGGAAAAACCATAGCTTGGACTAGATGGATCTCTGTCAGCAAAGCAATGTTTCTGCCTCTTAATATGCTGTCTAGGTCTGTAACAGGTTTTCTCCCAAGAAGCAAGCATCTTAATTTCGTGGCTGCAGTCACCATCTGCAGTGATTTTGGAGCCCAAGAAAATAAAGTCACTCACTGTTTCCATTGTTTCTCCATCTATTTGCCATGAAGTGATGGGAGGTGATGGAGTGGTCTTTGTTTTTTGAATGTTGAGTTTTAAGCCAACTTTTTCACTCTCCTCTTTCACTTTCATCAAGAGGCTCTTTAGTTCCTCTTCACATTCTGGCATAAAGGTGGTGTCATCTGCATATCCGAGGTTATTTATATTTCTCCTGGCAATCTTGATCCAGCTTGTGCTTCATCCTACCTGAAATTTTGCATGATGTACTCTGCATATAAGTTGAATAAGCAGGGTGACATTATACAACCTTGACATATTCCTTTCCCAATTCAGAACCATGTCTGTTGTTCCATGTCTGGTTCTAACTGTTGCTTCTTGACCTGCATGCAGGTTTCTCAGGAGGTAGGTCAGGTGGTCTGCTATTCCCATCTCCAAGAATTTTCCACAGTTTGTTGTGACCCACACAGTCAAAGGCTTTGGCTTAGTCAATAAAGCAGAAGCAGATGTTTTTCTGGAACTCTTTTGCTTTTTTGATGATCCAGTGGATATTGGCAATTTGATCTCTGGTTCCTCTGCCTTTTCTAAATCCAGCTTGAACATCTGCAAGTTCTCAGTTCATGTACTGCTGAAGCCTCACTTAGAGAATTTTGAGCATTACTTTTCTAGCGTGTGAGATGAGTGCAATTGTGTGGTAGTCTGAACATTTTTTGGCATTGCCTTTCTTTGGGATTGGAATAAAAACTGACCTTTTCCAGTCCTGTGGCCACTTCTGAGTCTTCTGTATTTTCTGGCATATTGACTGCAGCACTTTCACAGCATCATAGTATAGGAAATGAAGTAGCTCAGCTGGAATTTCATCACCTCTATTAGTTTTGTTCATTTGTTCATAGTGATGCTTCCTAAGGCCCACTTGACTTCGCAGTCAGGATGTCTGACTCTAGGTGAGTGATCAAACCATTGTGGTTATCTGGGTCATGAAGATCTTTTTTGTATAATTCTTCTGTCTATTCTTTCCACCTCTTCTTAATATCTTCTGTTCCTGTTAGGTCCATACATTTTTTTTGTCTTTTATTGTGTCCATCTTTGCATGAAATATTCCCTTGGTATCTCTAATTTTCTTAAAGAGATCTCTAATCTTTCCCATTCTATTGTTTTCCTTTATTTCTTTACATTGATCACTGAGTAAGATCATCTAATCTCTCCTTGCTATCCTTTAGAACTCTGCATTCAGATGGGTATATCTTTCCTTTTCTCCTTAGCCTTTAACTTCTCTTCTTTTCTCAGCTATTTGTAAGACCTCCTCAGACAACAATTTTTCCTTTTTACATTTCTTTTCCTTGGGGATGGTCTTGATCCCTGCCTCCTGTATAATGTCAGGAACCTCTGTCCATAGTTCTTCAGGCACTCTGTCTCTCAGATCTAACACCTTGAATATTTGTCTCTTCCACTGTATAATCATCAGGGATTTGATATAGGTCATACCTGAATGGTCTAGTGGTTTCCCCTACTTTCTTCAATTTAAGTCTGAATTTGGCAATGAGGAGTTCATGATCTGAGCCACAGTCAGCTCCTGGTCTTGTTTTTGCTGACTGTATAGAGCTTCTCCACTTTGGCTGCAAAGAATATAATCAGTCTGATTTCAATTTTGACCATTTACTTTACTGTCTCTCTTATGATCTGACACACACAGATTTACCAGACTGCACGATCTCAGACAACTAGTCATGTTCAGAACAACTAGTCATGTTCATTCCTTCTTGCTTTACTCTGCCATGCAAATTTGCCTTCCAGAACGCCATCCAAACTCTGACGTCTTTCCAGAATGTCAGTAGTCATTGCTTCATTGTGCAGTGGTGAAAATTTTCCAACTATTCTACACTCATGTTCCACAAACAAATTCCTATAATAGTTATAGGAATGTGTTTGAACTGACTCAATGGTCTCCCCAGAGTTCATTAGATCTGGGTTGAAATTCTGACTTTGCCCTTTATTAATTGCTTTATGTAAACCAATGTCTCACTTTCTTTTTTCTGAAGAAAATGCCGTAAGCCTATTACCTACCTCAAAGAGTGGTTGTGGGGTCTAAATGAGCTGAAGTGCAGAAAGCATGGTTCACACAGGGACTGGCTCATGGCAAGTGCATGGCCAATGCCACAAACAGGACAAGACTGTGTTTCACACCAGCACTGCCCATCTCTTAGTGTGACCCAGTATACCTGCCCTTATTTCTGATACTTTTAGTAATCACCCTGAACCAGCATCAACTCACTCCTTCCTGAAGTCTTCGGGTCCATTTTTCTCATCTCCATCAGCTACCACACAAAACTTGAATCATTGTATTTGCTGGAAGAATGCCCCAGAATTCTGCCTACCACATCCCTCAGTGTCTGCCATTGACTCCTCAGAGCTGCTAAAACAGGAAGCTTGCTCCTGAAGAGCCCATAGGGTTCCTCCTGTCATTGTTTATTATCTGAGAGTCTGTTTCTCTTTTGTCAATCACCTCACAAATAATGTATTAAATATAATCTGTTCTTGTTGTCTAGTCACTAAGTTGTGTTCAACTCTTTGTTGTAGCCCACCAGGCTCCTCTGTCCATGGGATTTCCCAGGCAAGAATACTGGAGGGGGTCATCATTTCCTTCTATGATTGTATATTTCTATAAAGCAACTATATAATCATTATATATGAATATAATGAAAGTCAAAATAAAAAATAATATTATATTAAATATTATTTGTATTAAATATAAAATAATCATTTCATTACATAAAATATATTTTTCAAAAATAATATTCCAAACATATGTATTTATTGATCATTCTGAAAATATTTTTAAATCCTTTCCATTAATTTCTATTATTAATACCAATAGCAGTGACATATTTAAGACTGTTACTTTATTTTCCTCTGTACTTCCAAATACTTTTAGTGAGTTTGAACTACGGACTTGGATACTATTGACATTGATAATGAATTGCATTAGTGCATATTATGCTGACAAAGTATATGTGTAAAGAAAAGGCTCTGGAAGATTTATGGATGTGGGTTAATGAGTAAACAAGTGAAGGGATGGTCAGCTGACTGAATAAACAAACTAACAGATAAACAAGTGAATGAATATAGTCCCCCTCCCAATAGCAGCCCAAATTAGCTCAAGTTCTTCTGCCCCATGCACAGGCTTAGTGAAGCCAAACAAACCGAAACATTGGTGTTTGGAGCACAGGAAGGTTTATTGCAGGACCATGAACGAAGATGGGATGTTCATGCTCTAAAAATCCTTCCAGCTCTCAGAAGAGTGTCAGCAAAGCACTTTTAAAAGACCTGTGAGGGAGGGATTTGCAGGGTCTGTGATCAGCTCATGCATACACAGTTCTTTGATTTGGCTGATGGTGACAGAGTGATGTCACAGGGGTTAACTTTATCAGTCCTTAGGCTACAGGAGGCCTGGGGCTATGTGCTCATCATATCAGGTAGTTAAAATCTTCTGTTTGGTGGAGGATTTTCTCATCAGGAAATCTGCATCAGGTAAAATCAGTCCTGAATATTTATTGGAAGGACAGATGCTGAAGCTGAAGCTCCAATAGTTTGGCCACCTGATGCGAAGAGTCAACTCATTAGAGAAGACCCTGATGCTGGGAAAGATTGAAGTCAGGAGGAGAATGTAACGACAGACAAAGGGATAGATGGATGGCATAACCAACTCAACAGACATGAGTTTGAGCAAGCTCTGGGAGATGAAGGACTAGGAAGCCTGGCATGCTGCAGTCCATGGGGTCACAAAAGTCAGACATGACTGAGCGACTGAACAACAACATGTCCATTGAGTTGGTGATGTCCAACTTCTGTTGTCCCCTTCTCCTCCTGCCTTCGATCTTTCCCAGCATCAGCATCTTTTCCAGTGAGGTGGCTCTGGTTAGATGACATCACCGACTCGATGCACAGGAGTTTGAGTAAGCTCCAGGAGTTGGTGATGCACAAGGAAGCCTGGCGTGCTGCAGTCCATGGGGTCACAGAGAGTTGGACCTGACTGAGTGACTGAGCTGAACCAAACTGTTATCTAGATTCTTCAGAGAGGAGCTAAAGCAGAGGAGAAGGGAAGAGGGGTCTCCCCTGGGAAGGCCCCATAGAATCCTGGCCAGTTACACCCATACTAAGTGATAGTTTCTCTATTAATGACTTACTTGGATATTAATTCAATCGCTCCTCACATCAACCTTAGGAGGTGAGAAAATTTAATTGTGTCTCTTTATTCAAATAACTGAACCCAGTTCATTTAGGTTACTTGTGTGAACTAAAGATGCCACCTGCCATATTAGGAAGCAAGATGTTGCAACTGTCAGCCACACAGCCACCTCCCCACTCTCCCCACTCTCATGCCAACCCCCTCCTGCCAGTGACCCCTGGGGGAACTCAGGATGGAAATATAATGTCTGCCATCAAATCCTCAGCCACTGCAGTCACCCCTAAGAAGGTTTTGTTAGCCAAATAAAACATAACTCTCAGCTTTTAGGTTGTGCCTTTTTTTCAATTGACACTTGTAAAATGTTACAGCAAGAAAACGACTTTGTTCACATGATTTATATGACTCAAAAGTCTTTCTTTTTTCTACCACTTTAGTGTTTTTCCCAGTGTTGAAACATGATAGATATCTCCACCCGCCAGTACACACACACACACCCCCCACACACACACATATGCCATTTCACACCAACAGAGAGTGACTGTGTGTCTCAGAAACAACAGCAGAATAGCTTAATGAAATGAGCCTCAGAGTCAATTTCCTTTAAAGACTAGTTTACTTAATAATCCATGTAAATTTTGCCCTATATTCCAAAATAAGAATGTATTTCATTATCTATCAAGAAAATGTGGCTTTGCTCTTGTTGTTCTTATTTTTCCCTGGATAGTTAAATAAAAATCACTACCCCCAAAGAAGGGCCACATTTACACTATGCTTCTGCAGAACCCTCTCACAACAGCCATACCAACCAGATGCATTCCATGTGAAAAGCATGATCACTCAACTAAAGCCAAACAACTTGAAGTGTGAAGTCAAGTGGGCCTTAGGAAGCATCACTATGAACAAAGCTATGGGAGGTTATGGACTTCCATCTGAGCAATTTCAAATCCTAAAAAGAATAATGCGGTTAAAATGCTGCACTCAATATGCCAACAAATAGGGAAGACTCAACAGTGGCCACAGGACTGGAAAAGGTCAGTTTTCATTCCAGTCCCAAAGGGCAATATCAAAGAATGTTCAAACTACCGCATAATTGCCCTCATCTCAAATGCTAGCAAAGTAATGCTCAAAATTCTCCATGCTAAGCTTCAACAGTATATGAACCAAGAATTTGCAGATGTTCAAGCTGTATTTAGAAAAGGCAGAGGAACCAGAGATCAAATTGTCAACATCTTTCCCAACATCGGCATTTTTTCCAGTGAGGTGTCTCTTCGCATGAAGAGGCCAAAGTATTGGAGCTTAAGCTTCAGCATCAGTCCTTCAAATGAATATTCAGGGTTGATTTCCCTTCGGATTGACTGGTTTGATCTCCTTGCTATCCAAGGAACTCTCAAGAGTCTTCTCCAGCACCACAGTTGGAGGGTCTATTTTGATAGAGGGTCAAGGAATATGGCATCACTTTCTGGCCTCTGTGGGGTGCACACTCAGGGGCTGTATATATCTAAGATTCAGCCCAAGAGTCCTGAGGTCCCGAATAAAATGAAAAAGCACAGAAATGGAAGATAAAAATAGCTAGTGTGAAATAGCTAGTATTTTTTTGTTATGCCATTGGTGAGGTGTAAGGATGGGATGTGTGAATGAAAAGCTTTGCCTCCACATCAGCAAGCAAAGGTTACTGTGGCCACTAGCCATTGCTGCGCCCCACCCCCACCCTGTCCCCGGTGAGCCCTGAAGGAACTCAGCATGAGAAAGAAACAGGCTACTGGCCCTAGGTAGCTAAACTGCATTTCAAAGGAATGATCTCAATGAGCCCAGACTCTTGCATGTTTCCATGCATAGAAAAGTGCTAAATTCATTAACTTGAGTATCTGATTTTCTTTAATTAATGGTAACATTTTGGTGTTCTGACTACCTGGTTTTTGTTGCAAAACTCCTGTGTATCCCAGCTCCTCTTCAGAGCAGTCCCTCAGAGCTATCTGAGAGGCCGCCTCCCAGGCTTGAAGTCCTCAGAAAGTCTGCCAAATAAATCGTAACTCTCAACTTATTAGGTTGTGCATCTCTGACAGTCAACAGATGATTGCCAGAATCTCTTTCCCCCCAAGGCCTGATGGGTCCGTTCATGCAGAGGGGCTTTCTTACCATAGCATTCCCACCTCCTCCTTTCTGGAGGGAAAAAGGTTTTTACTGATGAAGTAAACAGAGGAATAGGACATGTAGAGCCCTCCACTTCCGTCCCTTTTGCTCTCCGTAACCTCTGTGCCCAGGAAGCATGGGTTCTGGTCTGTTCTTTCATGCTGTTAGTGTTACAGTGACAGTCTTATGGTGTGAGGGTACCTGTGATGGTCTAGCCCTCCTGTAACTGGTAACAAATGCTTTCTGAAAACTGTTGTTTTCTGGAAGTAAACTATATGGAGAATTATTGAATCTCTCCTATAACAGTAAGTCTTAGTCATGTCCAACTCTTTATGACCCCATGGACTATAGCCCACCAGGCTCGTCTGTCCATGGGTTTCTCCAGGCAAAAGTACTGGAGTGGGTTGTCATTTCCTCCTCCAGGGGATCTTCCTGATCCGAGGATCAAACCCATTTCTCCTGTGTCTCCTGCATTGCAGGCAGATTCCTTTATGCTTGAGCTATCAAGTGGGTATACCTAATTCAGTGGTTCAGTTTGACAAAATTCATTTCCCCCTAGATACATGTCACATTCTTCAAAATCAGTGTTATTGTAAATTAAGAGCATTTTGGTCAGCCATCTGCCTTATTCCCCAGCTGGTTCAGAACTTGGATAAGAAGATGAGTGCTACTCATGGTTCCCTCTCAAGCTCTAGCTTCTTTGTGGGGAGTCAGAAGCTTCAAGAAAGAAAGAATGGATTCTATGGATCAAAATAGCACATAGAGAGATGTGGATGAGTTTGAGACACATGGCTTTGGGTCTTGAACTTCAGTACACAATGTATAAGTGGGTGGTTTTGATTTTGCAGCTTGAGAGACTTATATTGGGCCATTAAGTTGGCAGCAACCTGAGTTTGCAATTGACCTTTTAGTCTTGAGAGCTGATAGATGAGTCCAAGTTCAGTTGTGGGTCACTTGGGATTCTTTCCATGACAGAACACTGCAGTTTGATGGTGATTCTGTTCACAAGCAAGCAGCTGTCAATAAAGTCAGGGCTATGCTTGTTAAGCTGAAAGCAAGTGGTTTTTGGATCTTACCTGTTTGTGACAAATCCAAGCACTTCAGTGGAGGCTCAGGCCCCAGAGACCAGGCCAGATGTTGACTAGGAAATTGACCCTTGCAAGAAATAGCCTGACTTATAAAAATACGCAAGCCTTTTCGTAAGTTTTTCTTCAGACAGCATAGCTGAGACAAAGATTTATTGTAGAGAAGAATATTTTTTCCCTATATGAGCCTTTCAGACATTAATTGAGGAAGGAGATAGATGGACTCCAAGTTAGGCAATTTACAACCAGGCTCCCTTTTACATTTTCAGTTAGAAACAATGACAGAACAGGGTAAATAGCTGGACTTTGCCTCCAGTGGATACTGGCAATGGCAGGGGCAGAGTGGAGCTGAGCCCCACCCATATAAGAGATAAGGAGACCACATATTTCTCATTCTAGATATCAAGGAGGTCTTCCTGACTTCAGTTCAGTTTAGTCACTCAGTGGTGTCTGACTCTTTGCGACCCCGTGGACTGCAGCACACCAGGCTTCCCCGTCTGTCACCAACTCCTGGAGCTTGCTCAAACTCATGTCCATCGAGTCGGTGATGCCATCCAACCATCTCATTCTCTGTCTTTCCCTTCTCCTCCCACCTTCCATCTTGCCCAGCATCAGGGTCTTTTCTAATGAGTCAGTTCTTCACATCAAATCACCAAAGTATTAGAGTTTCAGCTTCAGCATCAGTCCTTCCAATGAATATTCAGGATTCATTTCCTTTAGGATGGACTGGTTTGAATCTCCTTGCAGTCCAAGGGACTCTCAAGAGTCTTCTCCAACACCACAGTTGGAAAGCATCAATTCTTTGGCACTCAGCTTTCTTTATGGTCTAATTCTCACATCCATACATGACTACTGGAAAAACCATAGCTTTGACTATACAGGTCTTTGTCAGTAAAGTAATGTCTCTGCTTTTTAATATGCTAAGTTTGTCATAACTTTTCTTCCAAGGAACAAGTGTCTTGATTTCATGGCTGCAGTCACCACCTGCAATGATTTTGGAGTCCAAGAAAATAAAATTCCTGACTGCACATGTCCAAAAGGTTCCTCAAGGATCAAAAAGGGAGGGGGTGCCACCCCATAGAAGGTGGTATCAACCTACCCATAAGCCTCTTCACTAGAATTCATCTTGGTTAAGAGATGGGTATGCACACAGGGGAGGACCCTGAGTTCAACCAAATATGGACCCAAAGCCAAGCAAGGCAGGATGATTGGCCAGAGGGAATCTGGAAAAAATGCCCCTTGTAAGTGATTCAGGTTACCACTAGGCTCAACTCTGAGTCTACCCATGTGTCTATCCACATGTAACCTTTTGCCTCCTAATATACGCTTTCCTTGTTTCACTGCTTTCCATCTCTGTGGAAACATGTCTCCACAAAGCTGACAGGCCAGGGCCTTGTCACCAGCCACTGACACTCATGGTCTAGTGGCTAGGACTCAGCACTCTCACTGTCGCAGCTGACTTCAGCCTCTGGCAAGGAACCAAAATCCTGCTTCAGGCCGCTGCAGGCTGAGGCCACCCGAGATTATATTGAACAGGAAACTACGTGCCTCTTTCAAAAGGCAAGGCCACCAAATACTCTGGTCTGTGACGCATTGGTGAGAATCCAGCTCATTTAACTCTAGGTCTAGGAGTCCCAAATTCTATTCTGCTTATAGAGCCAAAGGAAAGAATTATGGTAAGATCAACCTCAGATTCAGGTGACTTCCCCACAGGTTCAGAAATTGGGAAACACTCCAAATTAAGAGAAGCAGGTAAGGAAAACAAGGTAGTCCTTCCAGCAAACAACATCTGTGCTGAAGAAGTGGGAAGGCTACCTAACCAGTGGGTTAACTGTTACCATTTCAGCTAGATCATTCTGAAGACAGAAAAGCAGCAAGGCTAGGGGAGCTCTGAGGACCTGGCTCTGAATTTCAGGACTATTAAGAGTGATTTCAACTCAGGAAGCAGGAAGCAGCCATCCCAACTGAAACACAGGTGAGATTGAGGGGGAACTTCACAGGGAGGCAGGTTTCACAGGCCTATCCTATGTGGTAGAAGAAGTCTAGGACTTAAGATGTTCACTAATGGGCTGAACTGTGTTCCCCTAAAATCCATATGTCAATGTGCTGACTCCCAGTACAGCATAATGTGACCTTACCTGAAGATATGGTCTTTACCCAGGTAGTCAAGTTAAAATGAGGTCATTAGGAAGGGCCTTGGTTCAATATGTTCGTGTGTGCTAATTCGCTTCAGTAGTGTCTGACTCTTTGTGGCCTTATGGACTGTAGCCCGCCAGGCTCCTCTGTTCCCGGGATTCTCCAGGCAAGAATCCCAGAGGGTTGCCATGCCCTCCTCCTGGGGATATTCCCTACCCAAGGATCAAACCCCTGTCTCTTATGTCTGTTGCATTGGCAAATGCGTTCTTTACCACTAGCACCACCTGGAAAGCCCAGTTCAACATAGCTGGCCTTATAAAAAGAGGAAATTTAGAAAGAAAAATGCATAAGCAGAGAATACCAGGTGAACATGAAGACGGCCATCTAGAAGCCAAGGAGAAAGACCTGAAATAGATACATCCTTCGCTCATAGTTCTCAGGAGGAACCAACTCAGCCAATATTTTCAACTTGTAATCTCCGGAACTGTGAGACAACACATTTCTGTTGTTCAGCTACCTAGTTTGTGGTACTTTGTTGCAGCTCTCCTAAGGAAATAAGATGACTTTACAAGGATGTATGGATATTTAGCCACTGGATCAAGCCCTCACTCCATCCAGTCTTCTTGAGTGCTGAGAAATAAAAATTAAAAGATCTCGGATAAAGAAAAAAATAAATTCAAATTAAACCTTGTGATTGGTCCTTCCACTACTGCAAATTTCTGAGCTTTGCAAGAAGGTATCAACATTTCTAATGTGCTCTACGAGTATACTTGTAGAGATTTCCTGCTAGATAAGGTAAGTGCAAAGTATCTAGGTTTACCTCTTGCTGAGAAAGTTCTTCCAATTCAGTTTAACTTTACAGGTCATGGAGCCTGGTTGGTCACTGGCTTAGGCTGAAAATCATCGTGGAGAAGCTAAGAACTAAGATTTTGTCCTTTTACCCTCATTTTATTGTTGTTCAGTCGCTAAGTCATGTCCAATTCTTTGCGACCCGTGGACTACAGTACACCAGGCTTCCCTGTCCTTCAACATCTCCAGGAGTTTGCTCAAATTCATGTCCATTGAGTCAGTGATGATATCTAACCCACTCATCCTCTGCCGCTCCCTTCTCCTTTTGCCTTCAATCTTTCCAGCATCAAGGTCTTTTCCAATGAGTTAGCTCTTCATATCAGGTTGCCAAAATATTGGTGTTTCAGCTTCAGCATCAGTCCTTCCAAAGAATATTCAGGGTTGATTTCCTTTAGCGTCTTTTAATTTCATGGCTGCAGTCACGGTCCACAGTGATTTTGGAGCCCAAGAAAATAAAATCTGTCACTGCTTCCACTTTTTCCACTTTTATCTGACATGAAGGGATGAAACCTTAATTTTACTCTTTGGTTATTGTCATTATCTCTGCCTGTGAAATGATTTAAGGTTTCCATAGGAAATTAACAAAAGTGTAAGTGAAAGTTGCTCAGTCATGTCTAATTTTTTGCCACCCCATGAACTGTATAGCCCATCAGCTTCCTCTGTCCATGAGATTCTCCAGGCAAGAATACTGGAGTGGGTTGCCATTCCCTTCTCCAGGGGATCTTCCAGACCCAGGGTTCAAACCCAGGTCTCCTGATTTTCAGGCATATTCTTTACAGTCTGAGTCACCAGGGTGTCTAAAGCTTGAGACATCTAATATTGCCAGTTTAAAATTGGAATATACTTATTTCACGACTTCTTTGACAATCTCAGTGAGATTGACTTGCCTCAATGTATTTTGGGGTCAGAAATATAATAAAGAATAAAATTTTAGCCTTGAACAACAAATGGCCATAAGATTTAATCTGCCTAATACACTGCATTATCCCCAAAGTTCTGGGGTTGGGGAGAATCTACACCCACCTCTCAAGGATCTAGGAGAGTAACAAAAAGCAGGAATTGGTATTGGGAAGGGGACTCACAGACCAGCTCACTTTTTAAACCACACAGCACTAGGAGTAAGCTAGCCTTTCTAGACTATTTAGAAAGCACTACAGTAGGTATTTAAAAAACAGGAACGAATTCCATTAGAAAAGATTCTTTAAAGTGACTCTATTACTGGGAGACAATTGGATTAGACGTGCTTCTCTACCCTCTCCACAAAACAATGGCAATGGTCTTCCCAGGAAGCCAGATTGACTCTGTCAACCTCCTGCAGGCACGGCAGCTGTTTAAATTCACAGCCAGTTTTTAAAGAAGAGTTATAAGATACTCAGCATTGCCTGTGATCAACAGAGGGAGATGAGTCACATCTCTGGAATTACTGGGCCCAAACTGAAGCACATCGCAAGAAACATGAAACATCATTTAATGCAAAGTCAAGTGTCCTCACTGCTCACTGAAACCATTTACTTCTAGTTACAAGCGTTCATCTTAAGGAGACCTGCTGAGGTTGGCTGGAGTTCTACAAAAACTTCTGTTTGCACTAGTCGACAAGGGGGAAGATAACAATCTGCCTGAAGTGTAAAAGGTTACAAAATGGTCCCTGGATCCAAATTTGTCCAACACAATTCAACTGAGCTACCCAGCATCCACATGATATGCCCATGAAGGCTGGCTGTCCCGGCACCAGTCCACCCTCCATGGAAAAGACCATAACTGGATAGATGTGCTGTGAATTTCAACCAACATTTTCCCCAACACAAATCAGACCAGAACATGTGTCTCAAAAACACCCAAAGTGTTGATGTTTTTGTGTCTCAACAGTGGGAAGGGTTGAAAGTGGATGAAAGGAAAGATAGAAGAATACAATGAGGCCATCAGCTTCCAGCGTGGCAAATCCAAACCCCTTCCTTAGCAGAGTAAAGCAAACATATGCGAATAAAAGCAGCAAAAAAAATTGCATTTCAAAAATGACTTAGCAAAAAGCTGCAGGTATGAGGAATTCAATTATATCCAATTATAACAATATAACACAAAATAAATAGGGTGAGTAAACACACATTTGCCAGAAAGTGTGATGGTCATGTGAAGGTGATTCTGCTGCTGCGGTTCCAGAGCTGGTCTAATCACCTAAAAAGAAATAAAAGTGATTTCACTAACCCTGAATCCTTGAATTTTCTTCCAATCACTTTGATCTGAGAGATGATCAAATAATTAATCACTGAGAGAAATAATTAAAAAATAAAAGGTCTAACAAATTGTCCTTTTTCAGGTTTAATGAGAAAGATTACGAAGCATTCAATCTGAACATTAAATTTTTAAAAAAGAAATACCTGAGGTTTCTTAATTCAAGAAAGATAAATTTAGAAATTAAAAAAAGACTGAATTAAAGTAATGGATAAATAACCTGTTTCAATATTCAGCAATCAACATTGACATAAACTTCCATTTTTTTCATGTGAACAGAAAATCTAGTGTATATGGTATTAGTTGCGTAACACACATTACCATTTGTATTTTTGCTTTTTACTTAATGTTATGCTATTAGTATTTTAATGTTGTCTTCCTGGCCACTATTTTTTAATAGCTACAGAGAGAGCATCCCTTTAATAGATATATTTAATTTCTCTCATATCATATTGACTAGCTATCTTTTCTTTCCTTATTGTTTTCCCATTAATATTAGTATGATTGATAAATTTCATAATAATAAGCACGTATACAGTTAACCCTTGAACAATATGGGTTAGAACTGCATGAGTCCACTTACATATAAATTTTTTACACTAAATAAGTACTACAGTACTATGCAACCCAAGCTTGGTGGAATCCATGGAGGATCAACTGTGAAGTTACGTGTAAATTTTCAACTGTGTGGAGGGTTAGCACCCCTCACCCTTAAGTTTGTTGTTCATGGGTAAGCTGAATACTGATCAGTATGTGAGATATATTTTATATATTAATTACTTTAACCCAAGGGAGGGGACCTTGTGAAGTGGGGACCTTGTGAAGACCTTTTATCCCCATTTTCCAGATGAAGAAACTGAGGCACAAAACATTCACCAGCTACTGCCCTGAGTCCATGCTTTTGGTCATTACTGTATATCGACTATGTGTAGAAATAATTTTTTTTTTATTTTATTTAAGATTGTTTTTAAGATAGATTTTTCTGAGAAGTATAATAAATAGACAAGAACACATGAACATTTCAAAATTCTCAAAGTATGATCGCTGAATTGCTTACTCAACTGTTACAAATATTGTACCATCATTTTCTCCTAAATCTCCATGTTGTGAAATCGTGTATTCAATTCTAGAGATTCAAGACTCTGTGTGTGTGTGTGTGCTCAGTCCTGTCTGACTCTTTGTGACCCCAAAGATTGTAGCCCACAAGGCTCCTCTGTCCATGGGATTTTCCAGTCAAGAATACTGGAGTGAGTTGCCATTTCCTACTCCAAGGGATTTTCCCGATCCAGGGATGGAATCCACATCTCCACATCTCCTGCACTGCAGGTGGATTCTTTATAAGCAGCACCACCGGGAAGATTCAAGACTATCCTATCTTTCTTGTGTTTTCCTTTAATCAACAAGAAATGACTCCCCAATTTTTCTATCAAATATTTTTCTAACAATTAACTATACTCATCTAACTTTAATGCCATCAAGTTAAATTATTTTTTGTTATTGTAGGATTTTTTTGACATTTGCCTAGTTTTTATTTGTCTGGTCTTTTACTTTAGCCTTCCAGTGTCTTTTTGTTTTTGCTCTACCACTTATAAGCAGTAAATTATTGAATCAATTTTAAATGTCCTACAAACTCATATTGTTTTTCCACCACTTTTATACCACCATACCTCTGGTATCATTGAGGATATCATCTATGTATTTATAATTAAAATTGATCTACAAATTGATGAATCTCCTTCTAATCTTGTCATTTTGGATATTGAATCCCTTGGACTGCAAGGAGATCAAACCAGTCAATCCTAGAGGAAATAAGTCCTGAATATTCATTGGAAGGACTGATGCTGAAGCTGAAACTCTAATACTTTGGCCACCTGATGCGAAGAACTGACTCATTGGAAAAGACCCTAATGCTGGGAAAGATTGAAGGCAGGAGGAGAAGGGGACGACAGAGGATGAGACGGTTGGATGGCATCACTGACTTGATGGACATGAGTTTGAGCAAGCTCCAGGTGTTGGTGATGAACAGGGAAGCCTAGGGTGCTGCAGTCCATAGGAACACAAACAGTTGGACATGACTGAGTGGCTGAACTGAACTGACCTGACTGAGTTCCATTTATTTCTTAAAATTAATTTGAAAAGTTTTCTGATTTACTATGTTCTGGGAAGTTTAAATGTCATGAGAGTAATCAACTCCCTGAGTAGCTGAAAGAACTCAAAGTAAAACTTTCTGGACCTAGAAAAATTGAAGGAGAGGAGAACATAGTACATTTCTTAATAATGAGTTTCAATGTATTTCATAGTTAACATGTCAATTCAGATTTTAAAAATTCTTCTTAAAGCAATTTTACAAATTTGTATCTTCAATAAATTGCCTATTTAACTGAAATTTAAACATGTATTAACATAAATTTTAAATAATACTCTTTCATAGTGAAAAAAAGAAAAAAGAACGCCTGCATTTCCGGTTATATCTACTTTCAGATTTCTAACCCAGTGTATCTATGGTTACTCATTCCACCTCTCAGTTGTTAGCCCACCATATTGAATTTTTCAGAGCAATGGGACTTTAGTTCATATATTTCAATATTTCTTGTCTTTTATTTATTTATAAACTTCATTAATTTTTGCTTTGATCTGTGGTAATGCTGTTTATTTTTTCTCCCTAGTAGTGTGGTACTCTTGCTTTTCTGAGTCTCTTGAATTGAAAATTCTTCTTCGATCTTTCTTATTAAACAACAAAGCATCAGCTACATTCCACAAATATTGATGTGCTATGTGATTATAATCATTGTATTTAAAACAGTTTAATGTGGTTTTTTAAGTATGTTCACAAACTTTGTGACACTCTCTTCAAAAGGTGGAGTCTCATTTGCCTCCTGTTAGGTGCGGCTGTTCTCAGGGAGGCACTTAGAATGAATAGAATAAGGTGGAAGGGACAGGGGTAACTTCTTGACATAGGTCATAAAGTCTTCCTACTCTCTCTCAGAATACTCCCTCTCGGGGTAATCAGCAGCCATGTTGAAAGCAGACCTGTGGAAAAGGCAATGTGACAAGAAACCAAGGCTTCCTGCCAACAGCCATGTGAGTGACCATCTTGAAAGTGGATCTTTCAGGTCCAGAAAAGCCTTTGCTGACAGCAACCTGGGCTCCCACCTTGACTGAAGCCTCACTAGAAACCTTCTGCTAGAGCCACCTAGATATGCTGCTTCTGAATTCTGACCCTCAGAAACTGTGAAATAATAAATTTTTACTGTTTTAAGTCTCTAAATTGGGGGGAGGGTAAGTAATACATCAAAAATAAATCACAGTTGTTGATTTCTTTTTTGACATTAGAGTTTTTCTGACATACACAGCATTGGATACATTTTTATCATGGTTCTCGTTATAAGCCTTTTTCTAATGCTTTCTTGAAAAGAAAGTAACATTTACACAATTTTCAACTATTTAAGATTTATTAAGTTTTCTATTCCATGGATGGAGGAGCCTGGTGGCCACAGTCCATGAGGTTGCAAAGAGTTGGACACAACTTATACTTACACTTAGCAACTAAAACTTCCACTTTTCAATTTCAAGTGTTCTATGGCTTAATACATAATCAAATTTTGTAAATATTATGTGGGTGCTGAAAAAAGTAATGTGCATCTATGTTTATGATACACTGATAAATTATATTATTCAACCCCTATGGAAACTCTTTTATATTTTATTTACTTCAAAAACTGAGATTGCAATGATAAAATCTCTTGTACATATGGTATTTTATTTCATTCCATTTTGATTTTGAACAAATTTTGATCAAATTAATATTTTTGTGAAAAAGTTTCTTAGTAGTTATATATTCATTTTAAATTGAATTTGTTAAAATTCAATGTAAGGGAAACTTAAGGGAAACTTGAAAAATTAGTATAATGAAAAATCCCTATTGATTTTTATTATATTTATTGCATTCTTAATATTAATGCTGTAGTACTCTACTTTTACATTTTCCTGATACAACTTTCCTCACGTTTCACACTTAACTTTTCTATCTCTGTTTTAAAATTGTCTCTTGTAAATATCATTTAATTACTATACTTTGATCTGAGAGTTGACTTTTAATTGGGGGATTTAATCAATTCACTTTTGCTTTTATCATCATTTAGTTCTAAGCTTTCCTTTTTTCTTTAATTGTTCATGGATATCTTTTCTTCTGTCTTTTTATACACAAATTATTTTTTGCCTTTGTTGCTAGCCATTTTGCTTAAATTAATCAATGTTTTTGAGGGTCTCTATGCTAGTAATAATTTAAATAGCTCCCTTTAAATTTTTCATAAGACCTCCTTAACTTACGTTTATCTAAATATCAAAGACCAAAAATAAAGTGTTCATTTTTGGTTCTCTTTATGTGAGATCAATAGTTTAGTACACTTCCACTTTCCTTCATCTATTAATCTATTTGAAGTTTTAGATCAAGAATATTATATTTGTTCCATGACATGGAACCAGACTGCACAATGAGATGAAGTTTTAAAGAGTTCTTCTCCCTTATAATGAGTGTCACTTTTTTTATAGTTTAACTTTTTGTTTTAGACTTCTGAAAGTTGATCTTTTATTTTTCCCATCAAGGATTTTCTAAGAGATATTATGAAAATCTGTATTAGAGACTGCCAGTGAGAGTCCATTTCTCATTTTCAACAAAACATCTACTTAAGACTATTTCAGAACTCCTTTTCTCTATCACATCTACACTCATTCTTAGTAGATAAACCCTTCTCTTATTTCACACACACACACACACAGGATATCATCAGACAGGAATGCTTTCTATTTCCTGTAAACACATTAGTCTCTTTGTTTTCTTAGTTGCTTTTTATTCTATCATTAAAATAAAGTTACATTTTCTTTATCTTCTGCAAAAAAATAAAAAGTGAATTCCTCTTGGCGTATATATGTGTATAGTACATATTTCAAAATAATACACTTTTAACATCCAGTGTCAAACTGGATGTTTGACATGAGGTTTTATTGTGTTTTGGTTTATATAATTTCATTGTAAAATGAAAAATGAGTGATTCCTCTCAAATGTGAACATGGCTTGAATATTAGATAAAGTTAAGGAATTTTGCTGGAATTATGTCATTATATTTATGGTTTGCTTTAAAAGTCGTCTTGTTAGACATGCATGTTGAAATACTTACTAATAAAGTATATGATCTTGGATTTTTTTTTGTTTTACTAAATACCTGGTGTTGAGGGATAGAAGTTGGGGAGGGTGGGTTGGAATACAGAAAAAAACAAATTGGACTTGGGTTGATAATTGTTGCAGCTGAGTGATGGGTATATGAAGTTCATCATGGTATCTTTTTTTTCTTTTTTATATATACTTAAAATTTTCCAACATGATAAGTTAAAAATAATCATCTGAACAATAATTTAAACTATTATACCCCTACAATTATATAAACACATACAAAATTGATCTTAAAATCACTGCCCATTCCTTACTGTAAAACTTCTTTTCTAAGTTTCTAATCATTTGGTGAACAAGTTTGACTCTCTGGAAAATCTTTTTCAGGAGTTACTACAAGTAGTATGTTTCAGACAGGCTGGTTAACATTAATAATGTCAATATTTTAATATTAGATGAATATTTATTAATGTTTCAGTTAAGTTCAGTCGCTCAGTCAGTACGACTCTGCGACCCCATGAACCACAGCACATCAGGCCTCCCTGTCCATCACCAACTCCCGGAGTTCACCCAAACCCATGTCCATTGAGTCGGTGGTGCCATCCAACCATTTTATCCTCTGTCATCCCCTTCTCCTCCTGCCCTAAATTTTTCCCAGCATCAGGGTCTTTTCAAATGAGTCAGCACTTCGCATCAGTTAAGCCAAATAAGAAAACGTGTCTGTTGTCGTCATCATTTGATCTGGATATTTCTGAACCCAGGAAAATTTTACACTGGCATCTGGTTTACTTGTATAAAGTTACTTTTGACTTGATAAAAATCTCCTTTGATTTAGAAGTAACAGGGACAAGCTCTTGACAATTGCTTTGAACAATTGTCCCACTGAATTGCTAAGTCAGGTCTTATAAATCACTAGAGCATATGCATTATGACCTAGAATAGTTGTTGGAGTTACACAAGTGCATTTACTCCTGTTCATAACCTCTGCTTGCTGAGCCAAGGCAAGTTGACATTTTTTCCTGTAATGCTACTGAGACTTTCTTCTGTTGACCCACAAATCTCAACACTTGAGTTGACTAGACCAACACAAAGCGTGGAATCGTTTTGTGAGAAGCAACATTAGCACACTGTACTTCTTCATTATCTTATTCCATAAAATCCTAGAAACCATAAGCTTTTTATTTTTCTCACTGTCCTGTATTAGTTTTGATTTGCTAAAGAAAAGTTACAAAAGTTGCAGATGTGGTGTGTGTGTGTGTGTGTGTGTGTGTGTGTGTGTGTGTTATTGATGGTGGCCTTATAAACCTAGTCCTAGTGGATCTGCTGGAGGAGGATAAGAAGATAAATACCTGGACTGAGAGGTCAAGTCTGAGAAACTCATGGCCAAGAGAAGGTTAAGAAGACATAGTGACTAAATGTAATGTGGTTGCCAGAAATTGACTCCAGAACCAAAAAAAAAGGGGTTGAATAAAAACTAAGGAAATCTAAATAAAGTGTTGATGAGTTAACAATAATGCATCAGTTTTGGTTCATTCATTGTGACAGATGTACCACACCAATTTACTATGCTAATAGGGACATTAAGTGCAGGGAATATGATCCATCCTAAATTTTTCTGTAAATTTAACACTGCTCTAAAAATAAAGTTTATCTTTTAAAATGTCACCTGTTTAAATAATTTTTATTCAAAAACATAAAAATAAAAATTGCCTTACATACAAAACAAAGATGCCCTGTTAGTCTCTGGAACTACTTTCTGCAGAATCAAAGAGGAAGTTTATCTAATTTGTCAGCAGTGTTACCTCCCCTCCAAATCTCTGCCTAAATATTAAACTATTATTTACCAAATAATTTTAATTTCAATGAGGTAAAATGTTTCTAATGACTGTATAAATACTTTATTCTCCATATACATAATTGCCTAAAATTTTTCTAAACAGAGTCTAGATAGCAATTTCATAACTGTGATTCCCAATCCCATGTTGGATTTCAGGCACTGCTGCCAATGTCTGCTGGTGAGACCTGCCTTTCCATTTCCCAACCCCAGCACTGATGATGTTTATGGCAATAATTTAACAGGTGTGTGCATCAAGTCATGAAATAAGGTTGCTTCTTGATCAGCAACAAAATCCCGACAGTACGAATAATCATGGCATTGATTTTAATAGTAGCATTTCCAAATAGATTTTTCCAGAAAGAACAGAGCAGATAAAGAATTTCAACTGTTAAAATAAAAAATAAATCCTTTGTGAAATGCAGTCAGAAATCCAAGCTGAATACCATTACCAGGCTCTCCAGGTAGGGCCTTTGTGATGCTCATTTATAGGACTTTATTTTTTAAGAATATCATCTTATGCTTCTGGGTCGGGAAGACCCCCTGGAGAAGGAAATGGCAACCCACTCCAGTATTCTCACCTAGGAAATCTCATGGACAGAGGAGCCTGGTGGGTTACAGTCCACGGGGTTGCAAAAGAGTAAGACAGGACTTAGTGACTAAATAACAACAAGCAATGGTTCAAAGAGAGGACAATGCTGTCTTTCCTGAAAGACAAAATTATCATGGAAAAATTCACTGCTATTTTAGGATGCTTACAGATGTTTATCACTTAGCTTAAACCTATCTGTAACGCCTTCACAATCTGTGACCAAATCTCATAGAAAAGAAATCTTTAGATAGTCTTTTCATTCATTTGCCTGGAGATAGCAAATTCTTTTTAATGAACCATAGAGGTCACTCTCATAAGAGTTTGTAAGACCAGCATCCACTACTAATTATTAATAATTTACTTCCTATTACAGGCAAGTTTGGCTGTAGGGTATAGAGTTTTAATCTGATTTCTCTATTAGCAAATGTTGTGAAAGATCTGCTCATAAACATGATCGAATTGGCCTCTTGCCACTATATTTTAAGTCCTCAGAAGACAATCTTGCTTGCTGTTTATTTTACAAAAGCAACCTTAGATGTTCGATATCTTAACTGGGTTGTTTTCAAAGTTCATTCAGGTCTTTCCATACCGTCTTACCGGTGAACCTGCACGAACTTTTGGGCCAACTCAATATTGCCAAATGGGCTGCCCTGATGGCTCAGACAGTAAAGAATCTCCCTGTAATGCAGGAGACCCAGGTTTGATCCCTGGTTTGGAAAGATCCCCTGGAGAAGGAAATGGCAACTCACTTCAGCATTCTTGCCTGGAGAATTCCATTGACAGAGGAGCTTGGCGGGCTACAGTCCATGGGGTCGCAAAGAGTCAGACATGACTGAGCAACTAACACACACACACACACACACACACACACACACACACACAATATTGCCCCCTGAGAGAAAAAGCTGTCTCTTCAACATATTGATTCATGAAGTTGAAATAAATTTTGTTTCCACAAAGAATCTGAGTTAAAAGAGTCTGTTAGGAAATGAACTGCTCTGTTCCTCAATTTACTTGACTGAGTTTCATTTCAAATTTCTTACCATTAACCATGGAGAATAGAGAGAGGTTGGGGATCAGAAGGTAAAGAAAGAGGAGAAGGAAAGAGGGAGGAAAAATAGAAAGTTGGGGAGGGAAAAAGGATGGTGTATAGAGAGAGGCAGAAAGGGAGAAGTGTAGACCATGGAAAGCAAGCTGAGAGGGAGTGATCATCTTAAAATCATTATCCAATAAACTTCTTTGCAAAGTTATTCAAACCAAGAACTAATATTCTTGCTCATAGAATTGATCTATTTCAGCCTCAGGAATCAATATGGTACCATCTACTCCTGTGGCATAAATTCATTAAAAAATGATGAACTTAGAAGATTCCAGACACAGACTTCAGATTCAAATACTTCAGATTTCAAATGCTCTAGCTGAGTCTGAATGCTTATTTACTTTCTATTTGCAAATATATGGCCACCATATATACAATCCTTTTTAGGGAGGATATGGGAGGGAAATCTTTGCCTTTAAAAGCAGTGTTATAATTTAGAAAACTTGTCTAGATAATAGATAATAGATTTTAAAAAATCACCAGAGACTACATGAAATCTTTTAACTTCTCTTTCTTAAGAATGTTCACCAAAGAAATTGGTTATAAAACCTGTCCTTAATCAGATTTACAAATTCATTGAAGTTAAATGATAACATGTGAGAATTTTCAGATGACAAGTTCTGGAAATCTAAAACCCTAAGGTCTTCATGTTACTCTACCATTGACTTTTAAATGAAAACACCAACTACCCTTTCCCTAAAAGTAATCATCTCTTAGCTATTCTTTCAAATATGTTAAGGACTCAACTTGAAGGGTGTTTTCACTTTATTAATCATCCAAAGAAAGGTAAATGTGTTCAAGCTTATGTGACCTTGTCTGCTTTTTCAATAACCCAATTCCATGACATATCAGGTGCACATTCTTCTTAAACGAGTTTCCTCAGCCACAAAATGGCAATATCACAGTAAAAAATTTAGAGGCTTTAATCCAATTAAAAAACCTCACAATAAGGCTTCCTCATATGTATGTTGTGTAAACCAAACTGTATTCACCAAGAACTTGGTGTTCCTTTCTTTCAAAACCCTTCCATTTTTAAGTGAAAGAAACACACTACAGAGTGGAAATCAAATAGAATCTGAAGCTGAGAAACACATAATTCCACATTAAAATGGGATCTATGAAACACAATGCTTGGTTCAGAGTTGCAATTGGAATGTGTCATCTGGCAAACTGCACCCTCCTATCAGAGGTGGAATAGAACCTGTAGAAGCTCATCTTTGAAACTAAATGGGAAAATGACAGCCGCAGTAGATTATCACTAGGACGAAAATATGGTGATTTTTCTTTAGTCCTTCTCATAATTTCTTAAATAATCTGATGATTTTGATGTTCTTTCTATGGTCAACCGATTCATCAGAGTAAGTCCATATTTGTACATATACAGATCCTCACCAACACCACACACACTGACTATTTCTAATTCTACAGGCTCCCTGGATGGTCTTCAATGGTTCTGCTACATCAGTGAAGAAGAAAGATGATTTGACTGACAACAGACCAGGGTAAATTTATAGGTGAGCATGTCAAATCAAAATGAAATGCTTTTAAAGTACATATCATAGGTAAACATTTAATTAGTATCTTCTAAATTTTCCGTTGCTATGCTACACTAGGGATCTCCCAGGTCGCTCATTTTTAATGATATGAGCAAATTTTTAAGATGTCTGCAGTGACTGGTTGACTTATTTTTACTTATAATCTAGTACTATAGTTTCAGAAAACACACACACACACACACACGAGTGCATACACACACATACATTTGAACATCTAAGCATCTCTCTTTGATTAGATGTTAGAAAGATTCGTGTGACTCTACTCATTTGTAATAGGTTTCTTTGTTCTGACTAAAGATTTGCTGCTGCTGCTGCTGCTAAGTCGCTTCAGTCGTGTCTGACTCTATGCGACCCCATAGACAGCAGCCCACCAGGCTCCCCCATCCCTGGGATTCTCTAGGCAAGAACACTGGAGTGGGTTGCCATTTCCTTCTCCAACCCATGAAAGTGAAAAGTGAAAGTGAAGTCGCTCAGTCGTGTCCAACTCTTTTTTTTTTTTAATGTTTAAAAAAGTTTCAATTAAAGATAACAATTCCATGAAAGGAGAGGATAAAGAATGGGATGACAAGAAGTATTTGGTCTTAATAAGGCAATACAAAATAGATCCATTATCAAAGACCATTTAATTTTTAAAGATCAACAATACCAAAAGCATAAAGTGGAGTATAAGAAAATAGTTTTTTATAAGTATGATGTAATTAAAGCTGTTTACAGTTATTCTCTCCCACAGGAGTTAAGCATGAATTTACAAAAGAATAAGAGATGAGAAAAACAAGCACGTGTGGCACACAGGGTTAGAGGAGCCAGCATGCAAAGTCTGTGGAACTCGAGGTTTCACTGCAAGAGGAATGGGACCAGATGCGGGTGGCCTTTTTTTTTTCCTATTAGGAAGAAAAAAAAAAAAAAGACTGCAAAGGAAACAAACACAAAGTCGTGTAACTGCCCATTGCCCAAGACGACAGCACTATAGCAAACAGTTGCAAGTTAATTCTTAGAGACGACTAGAGATTTTTCAGTGTTTACACAAAAGTACATAGTACATTTTTTTTTCTTTTTTTTACAAAATAAAATAAACGTAATGTGCCACCATAACGTGGAGGAAAATTTTTGCAGCAGGTCACGAGGGCTCTATTAAGTCATTTCAATTTTTGAGTAATAGAACTAATCACTTCCCTATAGATGGATATTAAGATGACAATTCAGATTATTTTTCAAACTAATCCTGAGAAAAATCTGTTTACAATTTAAACAGTAATGTTATGTAAAAAGTATTAACAAATCCACTATTACAAATATCAATTTCCTATATGGTCATCTATATATACACACAATAAAATGGTAAATATATGCAAAAATATTTTTTAAAAAAACATGCACAGATCACTTTCCCCTTTGAAATTTGGACTTCTTATATGATACCTGTGTTTTCCTTCCCCACCCCATCCTCTGAATTTTTTTTGTTTCTATCACCCTACCCACACTGAATACTACTCCCTATAACTCTGCATAAAGCCAATGAGAAATATATTTATTTTACATTCAAGCTTTAAATCTTAAAATGACCCTGTTATAGCATATGACTTATCAAATGAGCAGCCTTTTTCTTCCCCCCTTTTTGCTTGCTTTTTGTTTTTGCAGTTGTCAGTCTTCATGATCCATTTCGTGTCCGACTCTTAACCCTGTTCTATTTCCTCTCTTTCATTGACTCTATCTCCTTTTTAAACTCTTCTTGTGTTAGTGGTATTTACTTTAATTTTACTTTCACTTTCTATATTTAAACCATTTCACATCCTTTTAGAAATAGGCATGATATATGTATGTACCTGTGTGCCTGAGCAAATGAACACAAACAGGGAAGAGCAAAGATTACAACTTGTTTACAAGACTGAATTACATTTACTTTTTATTGAATGATAGTTGATTTACAAGGTTGTGTTAATTTCAGATGAAAGGCAAAGTGATTCAGCTATACATACATATTTATCTATATTTTTTCAAATTCTTTTCTCGTATAGGTTATTATAAAATATTGAGTGGAGTTTCCTGTGATATACAGTATGTCCTGGTTGGTTATTTTATATATGGTAGTGTTAGGTAGGTAGAATAGGACACAGGAGTCCAGAATGGCGGTGGCTAAAAAACAAGGAAGGGAAAAACCTGTGAAAATAGAACAAAGGAAGTTCCAAGGACCGGAGTGAGGACCTCAGGTAGGACAAACAGCACTCCTGGCTAGCCCAGTTTACATAGGGCAGGTCCAGGGGGAGGGAAAAAACATATAAAAAGAGGAGCCAAAGGGCTGGGGGTTTCTCTTTCCCTCGCTCTCTCTCTCTCTTTCTCTCTCGCTCTCTCTCTCAGAGTCTTTTGGGTCAGCATGCCCTTATGCCTCGAGGGTGTATTTTCCTTTATTTTCTAAATAAAACTGATCTGTTAATCCCAAACACCGAATTCATTCCCGTCTTTCCCCCTTTGGTAACCATAAATTTGTTTTCTGTGTCTGTGAGTCTATTTCTGTTTACATATAAGTTCATGTGCATCTTTTATGTTTTAGATTCCACATATAAGTGATATAATATGAAAACATCTTGTTTTAAATAATCCCTCATGCATTAGATGCATTAGATGAATCTAATCTCTCCTTTCATAATCCATACTAATGTTTAGTAACCCTCTATGAACTGGAAATCCTTTTTGACACATTGTATTGTATTAAAAAAAATTACATTTTTGTAAGCAGAATATCTTTTAAGCGTATTGGTGAAAGATTCACCTTCACTTAAAGGAAGAGCTAAGGAACATTTAAACATTGATCACATCTTCCTCCAAAGCCAGATTCTTAGTTTCAAATATTTGCAGAGAGGCTTAACTTAAAGTTAACACAACTATAAGGTGACTATATTATTCCAGGTGGTGTTAGTGGTAAAGAATCTGTCTGCCAATGCAGGAGACACAAAAGATGTGGATTTAGTCTGTGGGTCAGGAAGATCCTCTGGAAGAGGGAATGGCAACCAACTCCAGTATTCTTGCCTGGAAAATTCCATGGATAGAGGAGCCTGGCAGGGCTAGAGCCCCTGGGGCCACAGAAGAGTCGGGCATAACTGAGTGACTAAGCACACACTTATTATTCAAGGGGGTTCAGTTGCAAACAACAGCAATTGATATTCCATCCACATGTAGCCCAGCATTATAACTATCCCCTATGATGCATTTTTTTCTTTCTTGTTTTACAGAGAGGTATTTCCTTTCCTGAATAGTGTTAAGGCACAAAACTTCCTAGCTATAGAGTCTGTTTCTATCCTTCCGTATAGCTAACAGTGGTCATGTGATTACATTTTCAAAGATCAAATGCAAGAACAAATTGTCTCTATAACTTCTACAGCCTATTTAAAAAAAAAAAAAATCCCTTGCTCTCCACTAATCTCCTCCCCCTCCCACAGGGTGGAATGTGAATATGGTGCTGGTGATCCAGCTTCAAACCCTAAGACTATAACACTCTAGAGATGTGAATATCAAGACAGAATCTAATTTCCTTCAAGAAGTTGGGGAGATGAGTTGTCTGATAGTTCTGCATTACATTCATCTCAACTCACATAACAAACAACATATTTGTGAGATTCTTTACTACAAGAGCCCTGTGTGTGTTAGTCGATCAGTTGGGACGATCCCCTGAAGGAGGGCATGGCAACCCACTCCAGTATTCTTGCCTGGAGAATCCCCATGGACAGAGGATCCTGGAGGGCTACAGTCCATGAGGTCTCAAAGAGTTGGACCTGACTGAGAGATTAAGCACAAGACTATTTGTTCTAGCAGCCTTGGACTTCATATCCACATACATTGCTCAGACTTTTTGCTATACAACTTAACAAAGAATAAGATGTTCTTTGTGTGTGAGACTTCCTCAGATACTTTAGACACACTGCCATCTGACTTCACCCATAGTTTGGACAGAACAAGAGGTAGGAGACACGGAATGGAGAAAATGGGAGTCTTGCCAAATAGACAAAAGGGACGTGTGGTATCTTTAAGCCAATTCAAATAATCTCTTTAGACACTGAAAATGAGTTTGTTTCAGGTGACTCAGTAGGCTCAGAAGCCTTGTGAAGTCTTAGGAACCCTAATTCTTCCAGATGCTACCATTCAAATTCCCAGAAGCCCATTGTCTCTCAGTGCATGCCCTAAGAGATTTGGAAATTGTATATTTCACCAACGTGGTAGTTCAACAAAGCACAAAATCTTCTCTCCATTTGTTTTCGCCTTAAGGACTCAGCACTGCAGATATAAAAAATAATAAAACAGATTATTTTAGCAGTCATAGAAAGTTCTCAGTTTTGAGTTTGTGCCTTGAGACAAGAATATAATCATTGAATTTATGGTTCTTTGTAAAGTATCCAGTGCTGTTAGTATGAATACTCCACCCTGCGTTCTTTGGATAATGCGTGTCTTTATACTAATCTATAGCAGTGGTCATTACATGGCCTTCCATGGATATTCAATTCCAGTTCACAATGGGCAATGATTTAATAAATTATGTCGAGACCATATATCATAGGCTGCCAGGTCCCTATCCTTTAATACTGGAAGACACTAGATTTACATTGCTTTCAACACTTTCAGTTCTATGAAAGCCAGATAATAATCTGAGAGTCCCTAAACTCTATAAGGAAATGAAACTCACTCCCTTAATAAGGCTGCACTATAAATCTTTGCATATATATATATATATATATATATATATATATATATATATATTCTTTGTTACAAAAAATAGAACTAAGTTCTAATTTAAACAAAATACCTTGGCTGACAGAATATTGAGGAAACTGTCCATGGTCAATTGCTTTAATGTCCTCAATTCTTCAGCCTTCCTTGTAGGCACAGCCTTAGCCTTTGCGGTATCCACTCTCTGTGACTTGGCAGTTCCTTCCAAAAGAGTAGGTGTATATTTTTCAGCACCACTGATATTGGGCTTAATCACGTGATTTAGTTGACCAGTTGAATGCTAGCAGATATACTTGCTATGTGCTTGCTCAGTTGGGCCTGCTATCTCCATTACTGCTCTCACCTTCATAAGGATATGCATTCAATAGCTGCCTTTCAAGTGAAGATGAGGAAAATGTAGACTAGATCTGCACTTAAGCACAGCTTAGAGTCAAGCCCCATTAATTCCAGCCAAGAAGAGCCAACCTTCTATCAATAGGAGTTTGAAACAAATGTCCATGTTAAATGCCACTGTTGAATGTCAGCATTTTTGGGGTGGAGAATTGTTCTCCAGAATACTACGGATATAGTTGATAGAAACATCATAAACTAATTAGAATGACAAAGGAACCAAGGTTGGAGTACAGACAAGAGCCACAGGAATTTAGGAATGGCCAAGACTCCACTACGAAACAATCTAGGCTGCTACTGTAGGTGCTGTTACCACTGGAGACTGGCTGCTGTCTCACCGTGCTCCACACCCCCCAGGAACACACGGGGAGTCCACCGTGCTGTCAATTACACCACTGCTCCAGAAAATCATCTCCAGTGACCTCTGTTCTCATTTGCCTCTCTTCTGTATTCATAACCCAACCTGGAGCATTTAGTCAGCCAGTCAATGTCACATATCTCCACTCTAACACCAAGAACTTGGGAGAAGGAATATCTGCTTCCTTGTGGTTTGTCCCAATCTTGTGACCCATGTCAAATATAAAAGGAATTTAAATTCTGGGTAGCCAAAAAAAGACAAACGTCCATTATATGTCTTTTTACCTGAAGGCTTCCCTCATAGCTCAGCTGGTAAAGAACCTACCTACAATGCAGGAGACCTGGGTTCAATTCCTAGGCTGGGAAGATCCCCTGGAGAAGGAAATGGCAACTCACTCCAGTATTCTTGCCTGGGAAATCCCATGGACAGAGTAGTCTGGCAGGCTATGGCCCATGGGGTTGTAAGAGTCAGACATGACTTAGCAACTAAACCACAGATGGAAATGCAGTGGAACCCACAATCCTGTCTTCAAGCCAGACCATATCTCAATACAACAGCAACAAAGAGAGCTGAGATATATTAGCTAGCTGTCCACCATTGTGCTAAAAGCATGATCCATACTTTTGTCATGGATAATATATTCTGCCTATAGAAATGAGGAAAATGAGGCTCAAGAAGCTTCCGTAACATATTCAAAATCACACAGCTCATAAATATGGTAAAACCAAGAGGTAAACCAGGCTGATGAGATCATAGGACTCTGACTGTTAAATATTGTGGTGTACTATTTCTCAAGTATTAAAGAATCATTTCTAGGAAATAATAAGTTCTCTATTTTCTTAAGACTAAGAGAACTGGGGACTCCATAGCATCATCAATATCCTATCCTAGGTCTTAATTCCACAACTAATTATTAGTTTTTAATTTCATCCATGCTATATTTTAAGCCAGCTTTCTTTTTCTTCTGCTTACAGAGGAAATGGGAATTAACTGGTCCTACCCTGAATATCTGAAAACCTGTTATCAAGCTTTCTCTCTACTTCTCTTACCCAGATTGTTACAACTTATTCCTGTCTTTAAATAGATATGATGAATTATCTTTGCTTTAATTAATTCTGAAGGGTTAAGGCTACAAGATTTTTCTAGAGAGAGGAGTAACTTTCCCTTTTCCCTAAGTCCTGAATACTCATGGAAGTTTCTTGAGATTGGAACTCTGTGTGTGTGAGAGAATGTGAGTGTGTGTGGATGTGTGCGGCAGGCTCTCTTGTTCTATTGCTTTTGTTATCTGTAGAATTTCTGAGAAGACTGACCATTAGTTACAATGTTTTTTCTACTGATACATTGACAAAGTACCAAAAAATGGTTACATGATGGAGAAGGAAATGAAAAAAACAGCGTAGTAGACCAGATTCTCCTGGCTGAAATGCTTACTTGGTCATTAATTAACAGTGTGTTATTGACAATGCATACAAGTTATCTGACCATTTATTCCATTGTTTGGGTAACAGGATAAAAAGAAGAAATGCCACTTGGAGCTCAGAGCTTAATGCAAGTGGACATCAGTGCTGGCAGCTATCAGCATTGCTATTGTTTCAATATTATTCTCGTTTTTATTGTAATGGTGGTGAAAATAGCTGTGGATCTTTCAGACACACTGGAGCCCACTTTTTAGAATCTCTTTTCTAATAATAATATCAATAATAAAAAATAATAGTCACTTTTTTCAAGAAATTAAACTTCTACTAAAAGAATAATAGTAATATTTATTCCTGAAATTTTAAACCCATTGTTTTATAGCATCATTTTCAGAGACACTTTAGGAATAGATATATATACACCAATAGATGGATAGATAGATAGGTATTAATGCAAGCACTATAGAGTTAGCCATGCTATCCTTTCTTATATTACCATCAAATTACTAAGCTGGTTATAACCACTAGTGACTTAACTGGGATCTAGTGAAAACCAGGTCCAGAATTAAAATATTTCTCATAATGTTCTCTCTTCTTGCCTCAGCTTGCTGGTGTTTCCCACCCTTAAGTTGGAAATCCTATTTTGAAGAGTTCCTTATAATATAACCCCTAAAATATAGCCCATAAGAGGCAGAAATGAGTTCACAACAGTTGGGTGAGAACATTTGAGTGGACATCAGTGAGAAAACACCAACATGTGTTGGTTGGAACTATTTTCCCATGTATTAGTTCAGCACCTGAAGCATAAAAAATATGGTAGTTTCGCGACTTGAAGTCAATGTGTTTCCAACAATGCTATAAATTCTCTTACTGACAACCCATCATATTAAATAATGGAATTACTGAGTAATAAGGGGCCAGATGACTCAGAGTGTTTTATGGTTAGGGGACTACATGTCATATTGTGGCAGTACAGAAAGTCAACTTTATGCAAGTTTGAGATTTCTCCTCTTTAAGATATTACCTTACACTTCGACTGCCAAGTCACAAAGAGGCAGGGAATGAGTGATGTCAACTTGAAGAACTAGGGAGTGATTTTCCTTTGAATTTCATGACCTCCTCATCAGCTGCATAAGCAGGAAGTGAGATGATTTGTATTCATGGAAACAGACAGAATTCCATGTTATAGGCAAGGAGAAAAATGACCATGGTCTGCTTACACTAATAAAGGTTACTAGCTACCTTGAGCCTTTTCAGAAGCAAGTAGGATATAGATCTTTAATATTTTAAGAAGAAAAATGTTTTAGATACCATAGGTAAGTAATAAATCAGTAGTAATACTAAACTTTTTGAGTGGGGTTGGGAAGGGGACAAAAATATGATATAATTACTGAATCAGAAATAAGCTAGTTTGCTGAAAAACTTCCAAAAGGGTCTAAGGGGTTCATGCCTAGGATCAAAAATAGTCAAAGAGAGAGAATTATAAATAAAAGTTGTTTGTTTTTTGCTTTTTCCTGGATAACATTTTCTGAGTCTCTGTGATCCTAAGGACTGTAGCCTGCCAAGCTCCTCTGTCCATGGAATTCTCCAGACAAGTGTACTGGTGTGGGTAGCCATTCCCTTCTCCAGGGGATTTTCCTGATCCAGAGATCAGCCCTGGGTTTCCTGAACTGTAGGTGGATTCCTTACTGAGTTACCAGGGAAGCCCTTAACATTTTCACTTTGACTATATGTTATTATATACCTTCTACTTTTATTTTTTGTGTAAAGTAAGATGCAGTAGAAAAGATGCTCTCAGATCCCATTTGTTTGTTTCCTTTTGCAATGTTAGGAACAGAGCTGAATTTGTGCAGCAAACAAAATAATTTTCCTCCAACACACATTCCATTAGACATCTGGAAAGCATTGGAGGTCACACTTCATGATCCTCAGATGAAAGAATTGATATGAATGAGAAATGATCGTGTTCCTCCAAGGAATGAAGGGATTTAAAAATGGGTTTTTATCTTCTTTCCTAGATGTATTTTCCAGTCTTTATTAAAAGCCAACAAAATAGGCTCAGAACTCAACAGCAGAGAACATAAAGAAACTGGGCTTGTACTTCTGCAATCAATCAAATAATCACACTTTACCAGAAACTTCAAAGGATGTTTATCAATGCTCACCTTCCTCTCAGAGTTTTACCCTCAGTTCTTCTGCACAGCCTTGACAGGAAGCAGTTTTGGTACTTCCATCACCACCTGAATTACAGGCCCAGCTGTCAGTGACCTAACAGCCCATTCATCCTGCTGTAGCGAGAGGTATGTCAGTCAAGTTTTCCATTGCACAAGGAGCAAGAGGAGAGGAGTGGGACTGTTCAAGCCTGTCCATCATGGGTCTACTCCTCGCATGCTCACTACTGAAGGGTTCTCAACTCTCAATTGACCATGAATAAAATTACATTAATTTGGCTGGCCCAGATTGTCTCCATCTTTTGCTAACTTCTATTCAAAATTTAGCAATTCCTCCATTTTATTTTCAATCTAAAATATTATTCTAGAAACTTCTGAAAATGAAGTGCTGTCTTCTATTCTATTTTATTTTCACTCTCTTTTATGTTCTCTCTCCTTTTCTCTTCATTTTTTAATCATATAATTTCAGCCAACACAAGGGAACCCAGCCAGTTATGAATTCAGTTCTTTTCTGCACTTTCCAAGACAATTGAAATACCAAAGCTTCAGAATCATGTTCATTTTAAAAAACTTTCAGTGTGAAGGCTTTTGTTGCTTAATTCAAATAAGAACATTATACTGTGGAATGGCCTTTGACTAAACTCTGTCCAAATATTGATCGACACATGATTTTAAGTAGGATGTGCTGGAATGCATCGTAGATATTTGCATCACCGATGTGATAACATGTGGCTGAACTGCTTGGTAGGAAAGGACTATCGAGCATAGAATCACTCTAGTTGGCTAGTTACAATGTACAAGAATCTGTTAAAAAAAAAAATTGTGACTATTCACTGTGGAGGGGCATATTTTAAAGACACTGAATATCATGTACTAACATGATAAAAATCATTCTTAGAAGAGGTCAGCAGTATTCTCCAGGCTCCCCTTTAAAGAATCCATGGAACAAAATGATTAAGAATTCCTGCTCTGATTAAGAATTCCTGCTCAGACATGATTTGTTCTGTGCCTTTCTTTGGTGGGATAATGGAAGGGCTGGTGAGGCCAAGCACATACCTGGATTAGGGCCACCTGATGTCACATGGACATGTGACAAGTGCAGTCACAACAGGACCCCAAGCTCAAAGGAGAACTTTGTGTTTCGGGCTCATGCTCTGCAGTCACCATCTTGAAATTGTGAATTTTGATTTTGTAAAAGAAGTTCATTGGGAGAATGAAGCATGCACCACAGACTTGGAGTCTTAGCTCAACAGATATGATCTGTTCTACACCATATCTTTATCTTCCTACGTCCCTGAGGCAGATTCTTATCCATCCACTCTCTCAATGCTGTCCTGTTTTTTAAACAAGAGGTATCACATTTTCATTTTTTTATGTTATAATTTGTGTGTTTATTAACACTTATTTTATTGAAGTTTATTTACAATGTTGTATTAATTACTGCTATACAATAAAGTGATTCAGCTATACATATAAGTACATTCTTTTTTTTTAATATATATTTTTTTCCATTGTGGTTTATCGTAGATATTGAATAGTTCTCATGCTGTAAGCAGGACTTTGTTCTTTACCCATTCTATATATAAAATAATACATCTGCTAACTGCAACCTCCCACTCCATCCCTCCCCCCCCCACCACCACCACTTGGCAGCCACCAGTCTGTTCTCTATGTCTTTGATTATGCTTCACAGGTAGGTTCATTTGTGACATATTATAGATTCCACACACAAGTTGGTTTCCTCTTTCTGACTGACTTAACTTAGCATGATAATCTCTAGTTACATTCTTGTTGCTGCGAATGGCATTATTACATTCTTTCTTATGGCTGAGTAGTATTCCATTGTACATACATAGGAGGTGCCACATTTTAAATAAATGTTTCATTGTAGAATTATTTTATATTTGCAGAGAATAGTTTTATATCTGAAGGAAATGTATAAAGATGGTACAGAGAGAACCCATATATCCAATACCTAGTTAATAAGTAGAGGAGCTGGTATTTGAACCCAAGCGCATGGGGTCCCAAGATCCACAGTTATATAAATCGATGAAACCAGCATTTTATTCCTCACTAAGGGTATTGGGAGGCCATCTATATGTTGTAGGCCATCTAATTATCTTAGGGTTCCTGTAACTCAGCTTCCTCCTCCACCTAAATCACCTAATACCACTCTTCTTACATTCTTGCCTTTGTAAGTTGTGTTTTGTGTTATTTTCCATATTTACATTCATAGCAGCATAGGATATCAATACATGCAGTGGCCCTGAAAATGTGATTAGCACACTCTGGCTCTAAATTAAATTCTCTAATGCCCCTTTTTTTTGAAATTCAGAAATCTCCAGCATCCATCAGAGAAGGGATGTGGAAGGTCACTTTAAAGCAAGGATAGCTCTGGGTAAACCTTTCCAGAAAAATGATCTAGTAGATTCCTTATCATTGTTGCTGTTCAGTCTCTGTCATGTCCAACTCTGCGACCCCATGGAATGCATCATACCAGACTCCTATCCTTCACTATCTCCTGGAGTTTGCTCAAATTCATGTCCATTGAGTCAGTGATGCCATCCAACCATCTCATCCTCTGTTGCCCCCTTCTCATCCAACCATCTCATCCTCTGTTGACCCCTTCTCCTCCTGCCCTCAATCCTTCCCAATATCAGGATATTTTCCAATGAGTCCATATCAGGTGGCCAAAGCACTAGAATTCAGCTTCAGCATCAGGTCTTCCAGTGGGTATTCAGAACTGATTTCCTTTAAGATTGACTGGTTTGATCTCCTTGCTGTCGAAGGGACTCTACAGATATCTAACTCTCCCAATTCAACTGATTTTCTCTGGCAAGTTCTTCTTTTCCTGGCCACCTAAGTATTTAATAATTTGTTTTATTACAATAAGCAATAAGTAGTGGTCATCAGTCTCATGTGACTAGTTGACACCTGTTTCAATTAAAAATTTATATCCAGACTCACGAGAGTCTATAATCTCTGTTGAGCTCCCACCAGTGATCAGCAATGAGAAGCATGAACAAGGCTGTCCACAGAAGCCCAAAAGTCCTGCCTGGCCTGGCCCCGTCAAGACTGAAGTACACATTCCCCGCCATGTGTCACCGCCACATGAAGAGAACTGTAATTGAACAGTATGATAAAAACTCAGCTTGGCATTCATTCTGCATCCAGGATAGAAGAATAGACATCTGTCATGTTCTACCTGTAGACTGGTTGGAGGAGAGTTAAAAAACAGCCCTAAGTACAGCAGTGGAAAAGTTTCTCTAGGTTAACCATCCATTTTTCACCTGTTTCTATGGTTGAGTAAGGCTGATCTCTCTTACAGTTAGAAAAATAGCCAAGAAAGCTCAAGATGTGAGTTTGAGCCTTTCTTCTTGGGGGTTTGCTTTGAAGTCTTTCTAGCATTTCAGTATCCCCCAGGGCTCTGAAATATCTTGTGTTTCTTGAAGCTGCACTGAATCTGGAATCCATTACATATTCTTTTTCTTTTTAAAAATTTGGTGGAAAATCATTTAATAACAGGTAGGATGCAAAGTTAAAGCCATGTTTGCTAAGTCTGAAACACCAGAAAAAAAGCAAAGGTGGATAGTCGAGGGAAGCTATTTTAATTAAACATCTTTCTCAAAATCATCCAATTTTTATTTCCCCTTTTAAATGTTTCCAAATTATTTCTTTTCCATCTTATATATATATATATATATATATATATATATATATATATATATATATCTTGTTGGGAGCAACATGGCTGAGGTCAAATGAGTGATGTGATTTCTGGGAAAGAAATGGAGACATACTGCATGAAATTTACACTTGGAGACCTTGGAATGAGAATTAGGACAAGGTTCCAAAGCTGATATCTTCAAGAGAAAATGTTTGTTTTGATATGCTGTTTCCATAGCATATGTGTGGCTTGACCTTATAGCTGAAACCACCTTAGATCTTATGTTATTCTTCATTCAGTGAGAGAATAGCATCAAGCCACAAATATCACTTAATAATAAGGGAAAATCTTTATATTACTCTTCCCCTAAGGTTTCTGTCTTTTCAGAAGTTCAAACACACATTCAGAACATGAAAATATTCTACTCCATGTTAACATTTGTTGTTGTTCAGTCGCCAAGTCATGTCTAATTCTTTGAGACTCCAGGGACTGCAGCATGCCAGGCTCTTCTGTTCTCCACTATCTCTCAAAGTTTGCTCAAATTTATGTCCATTGAGTCGATGATGCTATCTAACCATCTCATCCTCTGCTTCCCCTGTCTCCTTTCACCTTCAATTTTTCCCAGCATCAGGATCTTTTCCAATGAGTCGGCTCTTTGTATCAGGTGACCAAAGCATTGGAGTGTCAGCTTCAGCATCAGTCCTTCCAGGGAACATTCAGGGTTGATTTCCTTTAGGATTGACTGATTTGCTCTTCTTGTAGTCCTACGGACTCTCAAGAGTCTTCCCCAGCCTCACAATTCAAAAGCATTGATTCTTTGGGGCTCAGCACTCTTTATTGTCCATCTCTCACATCCACACATGACTACTGGGAAAACCATATCTTTTACCATAAGGACCTTTGTCAGCAAAGTGATGTCTGTGCTTTTTAATATGCTGTCTGGGCTTCCCAGGTGGCGCTAGTGGGAAGAATCCACTTGCCAGTGCAGGAGATATAAGAGACTTGGGTTCAATCCCCAGGTCAGGATGATCCCCTGGAGGAGGGCACAGCAACCCACTCCAGTATTCTTACCTGGAGACTCCCATGAACAGGTTACAGTCCATGGGGTCACAAAGAGTCAGACATGACAAGTGACTTAGCACACACCTATGCTAGGTTTGTCATAGTTTTTCTTCCAAGAAGTGTCTTTTAATCTAATGGGCTAGTCACTGTCTCCAGTGATTTTGGAGCCCAAGAAAATAAAATCTGTCACTGCTTCCACTTTTATCCTTGCATTTGCCATGAAGTAATGGAACCAGATACCTTGATCTTAGTTTTTTGAATGTTGAGTTTCAAGCCAGTTTTTTCACTCTCCTCTTTTACCCTCCTCAAAAGGCTCTTTAGTTCCTCTTCACTTTCTGTCATTAGAGTAGCGTCATAACATAGGGCTTGTTAATATTAAAACAGACTCCTTGGGATTTCCCTATAAGCCCAGTGGTTAAGACTCCAGGCTTTCACTATAGGAGACATGGGTTCCATCCCTGGCTGTGGAACTAAGATGCTGCATGCCACAGGGTATGGCCAAAAATAAATAAAAAATAAAAATTGATGCAAAAAAAATTGGTGATGAACAAAAAATCAAAATTAGAAAAAGACAAAAAACAAAACCCAGATCCCTAGTCTTATGTAAGCAATAAAGATTTGTCCTTTTGTTTCCTACTTTCTTCTTGAAAATGTCCTAAAAGTGGCAATAAAAATGAGAGAGTGTTAAGATGAAATGCAAAATCCATCACTGATGAGACAAGATAAAATTGATAACTATGAAACACATTATAAGTGCTGCCAGATTCAGTGGAGATCAAAGAAGCAGCAAAAGGTGTGGCTCATGGCATGAAGTTTTGAGAAGCAGGAAAGAACAATGAATGAAGAATCACCTGGTAAATCAAATAATCCCAACTCTATTCACCAAGGAGACAGGTGATGGAAAGAGACAGACCTTCCCCTGTTGAGGAGCCCTGCATAAGCTCATGTCAGTGAACTGGGAAGTAGCAAAGGCCACAGCAACTCACATAGACAACCTTGAACTATGAGGAGAACCCGCACTAGCTTATGACAGGGCCTTTTGCTATTTTATTAACTAAATTTCATGAAATAGCTGATCAAGAATAATTGTGTCAGTCAAATCTGGGTAATGATAATCATTAGTACTATGAATCACAAAGTAATACGTATGGCTCACACTATTTGGAAGCAACATGCTAGGAACGTTACTTATATTTTATCTTCACAATATCCCTGAAGTGAAGTAGCACTTCACTTCAGAGACTATCAGTCTCGCAATCATTTTGACTCTTTGTGACCCCATGGACTGTAGCCTATCCAGCTCTTCTGTACATTCAATTCTCTAGGCAAGAATACTGGAGTGGGTTGCCATTCCCTTCTGCAGGGGCTCTTTCTGATCCTTGAATCAAACCCGAGTCTCCTGATTATAGGCAGATTCTTTACTGTCTGAGCTACAAAGAAAGCCCCTACACACAACCCTATAAGTTAGGTATTCCTATTATTTCCACTTGAGAGATGAGGGGACTGAAGCACATAGAGGTTAAATGACCTAGTATGCTGTGTGCTCAGTAGCTCAGTCGTGTCCGACTCTTTGTGACTGGATGGACTGTAGCCCACCAGATTCCTCTGTCCATGGAGATTCTCCAGGCAAGAACACTGGAGTGGGTTGCCACACCCTCCTCCAGGGGATCTTCCCAACTCAGGGATCGAACCCAGGTCTCCCACATTGCAGATGGATTCTTTATCAGCTGAGATACCAGGGAAGCCCTAAATGACCTAGTGGGTTTAAGTTAATTCCCAAGGGTTGAGTAGCTAGAAAGGAGAAGTCAAAACGCAGACCCGGACAATCTGGCCCCAGAATCCACACTCCTAACTACACAGGTTCAGTTCAGTTCCGTCACTCAGTCGTGTCTAACTCTTTGAGACCCCATGGACTGCAGCACTCCAGGCTTCCCTGTCCATCACCATCTCCCAGAGCTTGGTCAAAACTCATGTCCATCAAGTAGATAATGCCATCCAACCATCTCATCCTCTGTTGTCCCCTTCGTCTCCAATGTTTTGGTCTCAGGATCTCATTACACTTTGAGAATTACTGAGGATCTCAAACAGCTTTTATTTTTGTAATTCATTTAAAATAAATAATAAGCCCATTAAATTTTATCATGAATTTTAATGCAATGTAGCTATCTTTTACAAACCAAAATAAAATAATTAGTGAAAAGATGGCACTTCTTTACATTTTTAAAATCTTTTAGTATCTGGATGAATAGAAGAAAGCTGGATTTTAATACATGCTTCTGCATTTAATCTGGTAAGATATGTTGCTTTGGTTGGCACATATGAAGAAAATCTGGCTTTACACATTATGTAGTTGGAAAAGGAGCAGTTATTTTAATAAACCTTTTCAAATAATTGTGTGTATTCTTCTTTAATACTAAAAAACTTACAAAGTTGTAGTTTCTTAAAAGGCAGTTGCAGTGTGGAATATGAAACCACAACAATGAACATTTCTTACTCTATTGTATTAAAATCCATTGATCTAACTTGCACTTTGAATGACTCCTACCCATGCATGATTTTGTAACATGATGCACTGGTCATCTGGTTCATTGAGTAAGACAGATCTTTTAAATGTTGACTCATTTCATTGTGCAATATTAAGAAATCATATTGTTAACATTACTACTAAACTCATCAGAAATATTAAGTGTTGGGAAGTTGTCAAGCTCAGGATGACACAACAAAGTTTTTCCAAACTTCTAGTTTTTGCTTGAAAATCTGACTTTTTTATCGGCAACAAACACTGTCACTTATCTTCCTTCATGTGACAGTCTTGATTTATTTTTGAGATAGTATCTGCCAAATGCTCAGATCTGAATAATCTTAGATATTCTGTCAGTTATTCTTTCATGTAAAGCTGATGTTCCATGAAAAAGGAGCTTATTTTCTTTGAGACAACCATCAGACTTCATACTCAGCAGAAGTACTCTATGTGTAATTCTCATTTCATTGTGCAGGATATTTTAAAGACATGTATTTAAAGGACAAGACTTAACAGAATTAGCAATTATTTATGCCTCATTAAAAACATTTTTACAGAAAGCTTAAACTAGGAGTTTTTTAAAACTGTGAACTTATCAATGTGAAAACTACAGTGACAAGCAATACATTTTGTGGCTGTTGCTAAGGGCCAACAGATTCAGCCACCATTGCTTTGGCACCATTGGTATAAATAATGAAAAGGCAAATAAGATTTTAGCACTATTACCAAAATAGTTTTGACCTTGCAGAACCCCTAAAAGTTTTCAGGGACCATCAAGAGTCTGAAAACCACCCTTTGAGACACACTGAGGTATATTATACTCCCTATAAAGTTTAAAATGAGCAGGTACAGTGTACATACAAAGGTATTACAGAAGAAAAGAAGGAATGTGTTATGAATAAATGTTTGTGTACCTTCAGATTTATATGCTGAAGCCCTATTCCCCAATGTGATGATATTTAAAGAAGGGTCTTTGGGGAAGTAATCAGGTTTAGATGAGGTCATGAGGGTGGAGCCTTCATGATGGGATCAGAGCCCTTAGAAGAAGAGATGCCAGAGAACCGTGTCTCTCTGTCTCTGTCATGTGAGGACTCTGTGAGTAAGTGTCTGTCTGCAGGTCATGACAAGAGCTCTGGCCAGAACTTGAGCATGTCAGCACCCTCATCTCAGACTTCCAGGCTCTAGAACTGTGAGAAAATAGATCTCTGTTGTTTAAGCCACCCAGTCTATGGTATTTTGTTACATCAGCTTAAGCAAGGAACAGAAAAAAAAAAAAAGGCAGATGAATATAAACCCACCAGAATTATGTTTCTAAGCAGTAGATGAATATTAATATTATAACTAAATGTATTATCATTAATTTAAAACAGAGAAAAACTTAGCTATTGCCTCTATAAAACAAGAGTTCAAATCTGAGATAAAAGAATTTAGGAAAAATATAGGAAGACCAAAAAATAAATAAATAAGTAAAAGGTGCCTAAAACTGAAAAAAAAAAAAAAAAGAAGAAGAAAAGAAGAACAAAACTAATCTTAAGTCCTTTCTGTAACAATATAAAAGAAAATTGAGTAAAATATGGGCAATGCGAACTGAGAAAAAGTAATCAAACAAAATTGAGACAGAGACAAAGTTTTAAAAGTTTAATTGATTACCTTAAAGAAGAAAACTAATATGGTAAAAGAGAAAAAAGTGTTTAAAGATATATTTAAAGAAAAACTTTCCCAAATAAAAGAAAATGTGTCTCCACAGATTGAAGGCATATACTATGTTGCAGTAAATACTGGAATAGAAGGTCAACACTGAATTTAAGGGTATGGAGAACAAGTTATCTATCTTCTCAATAAAGAAACTTTAGGAAGCCAAGAAAAAATTCCAGTCACCATTTAAAAAGAAATTTCATGGTCCACATATCATCTCATTCTGCATCAGGGTATAGAAGAGAATCAGTTCAAGAAGATAGTTGAATACTCTCTATAAAGTTCTCAAGGAAAGAATGCATTAAAAACAAATTTTATACAAAGACACACTGCCATCCAAGGGTAAAGGGAACAAAAAATCTGGACATGTGAGAACTCAGAAATGAAACAGCTCTTCTCTTTTTAAAAAAAATTAATTTATTTATTTTAATTGGAGGTTAATTACTTTACAATATTGTAGTGGGTTTTGCCACACATTGACGTGAATCAGCCATGGGTGTACATGTGTTCTCCATCCTGAATCCCCCTCCCACCTCCCTCTCCATCCCATCCCTCAGGGTCATCCCAGTGCACCAGCCCTGAGCACCCTGCGCATTGAACCTGGGCTGGTAATCTGTTTCACATATGATACTATACATGTTTCAATGATATTCTCTCAAATCATCTCACCCTCGCCTTCTTCCACAGAGTCCAAAAGACTGTTCTTTACATCTGTGTCTCTTTTGCTGTCTCACATGTAGGGTCATCGTTACCATCTTTCTAAATTCCATATATATGCATTAGTATACTGTATTGGAAAACAGCTCTTCTTAAAGGAATTTCTTGATTAAAAATATCCTTAGGTAAATACGCTATTTGAAGGAAAAAGTAATTAAAAAGTGATCCAAGGTGAGCTTCAAATATTCTGAATTACAGGACTTTGTCAAAAACGAATTATTGCTGAAGAACAATTTGTACATCATAAACTTCAACAATACAGAATTAAAATGATTAGATAGAAACTGAGAGAGGAAGTTGGAGAGAAGGTGGGATGGAGGTTATATGAATATGCTGCTTTCCAATTAAGTTATAGTCCATGTTCAAAGAAAGAGTATTAAAACCAAAAAATCAAGTGATAGAGATAAAAGTGTATGTTTAAAGAGGAAAAGGTAAACATTGAAGAAAATAATATATTCCATTAAGATTAGATAATTTTGAAGGAGAGAGGGAAAGGAGAAGGAACCAAATATTGACAAATTTCATTATCATTCAAATTAAGGAATAAATTATGTGCAATGAAATAGATGATTGCATTAGATAATATATTTAAGAGAGAAACCAACAGAATAAAAAAAATAAAAACCTGTTACAAAAAAATACAAAAATAAAGAGATCAAACAAACCGATATACTCAATTTCTGATAACATTTCAAATCAGTAGGATGGAACTGGAGTTAGACTGGTGGGTCAGCTGGCAGCCATATGGAAAAAAATTAAAATGAATCCCTACCTCAAATCTTACACAAAAATGAAATCTAGTACCAGAAAAAGTTTATGTATAAAAAACAATAGTGCTAAAAACAGCTTGGGGAACTTTTTCTTATTATTTTGGCTCAGGATAACCTTGCAGGGAGAAATCCAGGGGAATTAGTAACTGACATCACCCTCTCCCAACCTCCAATCTCTAGCCAGTGATCCCCATTAGCTAAAACCAGATGCTGCCAGAGGGCAAGTGAGCAGATGGATATAATCCTTCACTACAGAGAAGACTGGAGAGTGGCTAGAACAGGAAACAGTCCTGGACAAGGGTGCCAAGAATACACAATAGTGAATGGATACTCTCTTCAACAGATGGTGTTGATTAAACCTTATATCCACATGTGAAAGAAGGAAACTAAAGCCTCATCGTACACCACACACAAAAATCAAGACTAAAAAGTCTAGATTAACGACTTAAATGCAAGAACTGAAACTGCAAAACTCCTAGAAGAAAACATAGGGGGAAAGTGTCATGACTTCAGTCTTGGCAATGATTTCATGAATATGAAACTCTAAGTGCAGGCAACAAAAACAAAAATAAACAAGTCAGACTACAGCAAACTAAAAGGCTTGTGAGTAGCAAAGGAAATGATCAACCAAGTGAAAGAGGCAACCTACACTGTGGAAGAAAACATTTGCTTGAAAATACATAACTGAAAAGGGTTGATCTGTAAAGTAAAATAAGAAACTTCTGCAACTCAATGGAAATACTTAAAAATAGCTTTTCCAACCCTGTTTCAGATGGATGGATGGAGGTTTCCAGATGATGATGATTATTTTTTTTATGATTCTTTCTTTTTCTTCCTTTCTTCTTATTCTTTTCTTTTTCATTCACCACTAGTACACCTAGAGCCAAGTATTTTGAACCTGCACTTAGTCAAGCGTTCAAAAGATTTTGGGACATTGAACTTATCAATTTACCTTTCCCTTATTTATTCACATTTTTTATATGTGGTATAGTTCATACCTCTGTAAGATATTAAAACCTTTGGGGAAGGGAGTAGTATATAAACAAATTAAAACCTTTGGGGAAGGGAGTAGTATATAAACAAATTTTAAAAATCCACTTTGTACATTTGTCTCTAAAGCAAGTCAGCATGAACTCTGGAGCCAGACTGCCTGGGTTTGAATCTAAGCCCTATCACTTAGGATCTGGGACACCTTGGGTAGGACATGTAAGTTTCCTGGGTGCCAGTTTCCCCATCTGTAGTATGAAAGTGTGAAACTGAAAATATTAGTCTCTCAGTCATGTCTGACTCTTTGTGATTCCATAGACTGTAGTCTGCCAGTCTCCTCCGTCCATGGAATTCTCCAGGCAAGAATACTGGAGTAGGTTGCCTTTCCCCTCTCCAGTGGGCCTTCCCAACCCAGGGGTGGAACCCATGTCTCCTGTAGGCATTGCAGGCAGATACTTTTACTTTTTCAGCCACCAGGGAAGCAAATAAATATTAGTATTTCCCCTAAAGTCATGGTGGGGATTAAATTAGTTACCATATGTTACACAGAACTTTGTCTATCACTTACAATATGCATAATAACTAATATAAGCACTAACTGTGGTTAATGTTGAACTTCCATATTATACTCAACAGTTAGGGCTTTGGTTTAGAAACGATGTCCAAGAAATCATAGTTTGGGAAGAGCAGAGGGTTGGTATAGAATAACAAATGATCTACAATTCTGATTCCCTGGTGGGTCACAAGATAAAGAGTCTGCCTGCAATGCAGGAGACCCGAGTTCAATCCCTGAGTTGGGAAGATCCCCTGGAGAAGGAAATGGCAACCCATTTCAGTATTCTTGCCTGGAAAAGCCCATAGTAGGAGGAGACTGGCAGGCTATAGTCATATAGAGTTGCAAAGAGCTGGACACCATTGAGCGACTTCACTTTCACTTTCACGACGTCTAACATGGCCCATCCTTCTCTGTGTGGGAAATTAAAGCCTGAGAGCCAAAGAGGTTAAGTGCATGCTCAGGTCAGCCTCCCATCTCTTAGTGGCAGGGCAAGCCACCCATATGCTTGAGTGGCCCAAGGCATATACGCAGTGGACTTGCTATCATAAGAAGCAGGAGGCTAGCCTGATGGAAAGAATTCTGGCTTCCAGCCCTGACTTCATCACTAGCCCAAGGATTGTGGACAAGTCACTGGATTTCTCTAGATCCCCATCTAAGAGCAAAGCAGTAAACAATCTTCCAGACCTTTAGTGTTCTCACAACTTGTAACTCCAGTCGTTACTGTTCTCTTTGGGTGCCTGCCTGTAACTAAACTGGAAATAGTTGCAATTAGGTAGAAATAGAGCTTCATAAAGTGAGAACAGGAGATTTAACATTTCCTACAACCGGGCTTTGACCCCGCTCTGTACTCCTGTCCAAACTTTCCCATGAAGAAATCTCTTTGAAGTCATTTTGGCTCTGTTGATTAAGGAATCAGTTGTTCTAATCCCCAGACTTTGATCCCCAGATAGTTTCAAGCAGATGAAATCTCTGTCCCACAGTCACTGACCACTCTTAAAGACAGCCAGCTAAGACTGCTGCCCCATCAGCCACGGCTCAGCTACTTTAGTGAAGCTCGTGGTGAACCTCAGCAAGGTGGTCCAAGGCCACAGTCATCATACTCTAAGGCCAAATCCTTTATTCATTCAGAAAGTATTTATGGGTCCCATCTAAGCAGCAGGCATTGCGGTAGGCACTTAGAGAACTTACAATCTAGAGAGGAAAAGACAGCCATTATTCCTAGAGTCATGCCAATAAAAGCACAATAACAACCGTGATAAGTGCTCAGAAGGATATACACATGGTCATGCAGCTAGAGTGTAGACTTTTGACCTTTCCTTCAAAGGCTAAAGAAGGGTTCTCTGTGTCACAGGGGCTGGGTGTGAGACTGGAGTACAGCTAGTGGCACTGTTCCGGGCAACGTGAGGGACATGTGCAAAGGCCATCAGTGTATGAGGAACCAGAAGACGACTAGGACCCTGAAGCCCAGAGGACTGAGTCATTTCATGGTGGGTTTATTTAAGGATAACCCTACAAAACAGATTTCTCAGTTACAGTAATACTCAAGCCTCCCTCTGCCCTTATTCCTGTATCTCATCCAGCACATGGAAGCAGCCACATGGTCTTGCTTCAAGCTGTCTTACTTTGAAATGCATGAAGCACTTGCCGGAAAACTTAGCCAAAGGTTACCCAGAACAGTTATTTCCAAGAGCTTACATTTCTTACATACCCTACTAAAAAACTACTTTGATGATGCAATTACCAACATCTTTAACCTAGGATAACACAATCATACTGACACACATTTCCACAAATTGTTTTGTTCCAGATGGCATATTTTCCAGTAGAAATGACTTGTGTATTACCTACTGTTAGGGAAATAGCTCACACCATATTGTGTCTTCTGGGAAAAATTTTCACCAGGGAAACGAATATTGTGCTTTGTATATTTTTCCCCTTAAAATCAAAGAATTAAAGAGCAACAGAAAAATTCTAAGGTGAATCATATGTGAATATGATTATACATATATATTCATAAAATATATAAATATATATGTAATGAATATAGTATATATGTATATGAAAGGTATTACATACATATTAGCAAGCAAACAAGAGTAAACTTTTGGAAGGAACATCCATTCCCTAATCACATTAGCTTGAAAAATTTGATCTTGACATAATGATATATTGAGCCTATCAATTCCTTTTTTCTCTGTTATAAACATGTTTTCTTAGATTATAAAATGAAGTTATAAAAGAGAATACTACTAGATAAAGCCAGAATCTTCCTTGGAAATAACAATCTGGTTGTAAATATCAGCATTCTCTTTTAAAATTGAGAAATCAAAGATAAAATGATGAATAGATAACACTAGAACAATAGAGCCTTCTCAAGCTTATTTGTACAAAATGCTAATCACAGATTGATGTAAGAGGTCCTGAAAATTGTATTTTTTTTCCCTGGCTATGCTGTGAGACTTGTGGGATCTTAGTTCCCTGATCAATTATGAAAACAGGTCCCATAAGTGAAAGTTCTAACCAATGGACTGCCAGGGAATTCCTCCCCAATTGTATGGTTTTAAAAATTAAACAGTAACTATGATACAATGGCCCCCATTTTTAATGAAGTCATGAAAATTAGTGGCCTATTATTCAAGATTTATTAGAATAAATGGTATGTTTGACCACATAGCAGTGTAAGACTGTGGCTGATTCATGTCAATGTTGGCAAAAACCATCACAATGTGTAAAGTAATTATCCTCCAATTAAAGTAAATTAATTAATAAAAACAAAGAATAGTGCAAGAAATGACACATTTATAATAATGTGTGAGAAACAAAGATCCCAGTTTTAAGATCCAAATATGCCCAGTACAGTTTCAGCTTTAGTACTTTTTTATAGTTTAATTTTATATAGTGTTAAAGGACAGTAGCACTATAGCCCTTAAGTTACAATAGATTCTGCATTTCCCTGAACTTCTTGGATGAGAAATGAAACATTTTAAGGAAAAATGAAAAGAATGATGTGTACTATAGATACCTATAACCCCAACAATTTATAAAACATCTTTGACATATTATAGAAGATCCCCTTTGTACAAAGAAATGGGAAAATGCCATTTGCACCAAGAATTGAGTGTTGGTCTAGCTTTGTGTAAAGTGGGAGAAATTATTTTATATCTCTAGATCTCAAAAGAGTTTAAAACCACATGGTATTAAAGTAGATAATACAGAAATGTGCCCAAGACATTGGAATATCTTTCTTCTCAATCTTCCATCCTTGAGGAATAAAGCCTTTGAAGGGGGCTTCAAGGTGTAATTTATTTCACCAGGAAGAAAGGTGTTGGCCTGATAGAAATGGCCAAGAAGAGAGCTGCTATAGAAATACCTTTGTAACTAAGCTGAATGGAAGATGCCCCATGCCAGGCCCTGAGCTAAGGGTCTTTACTCACCTGAGAATCTCGAAAAGACATGCAGACTCAGGAGTCAGACTACCTCCCTAGAACAGTGACATTAACCTCTCTAAATTTAACTTCCCTCAACTATAAAATAAGGATAATCTTACTACACTCTGCATATGGGTTTTGTGAGACATAGCACTAGAAAATGATGGTGAAAGCTTAAATCTTGATACATGGTAAGCATTCAATAAATGCTCACTTCTATTTTTATCTCACTTAAATCTCACATGATTCAGGTTCAGGATTCAGATTCCTGATGTGCATAGAAGGAGAGGAAGACTGAAATGAATTTTCTGATTTGGCCAAGGAAATATATTTGGGTGTCTCAGGGAAGAGATGAAAAAGAACCATCAAAATGGTACAGGGCAAGTCAGACACTTTGGTTTTGTGAACAGGGTCCATGTTGGTGATAAGCCACCGCGGGAGCTCGCTGGTGGTACAAGTATTGAAAGTGAGACCATGAGAAGACAGTAATGACTGAAGCACCAGCAGCTGAACAGACAGAGCCACTGGGTCCTCAGGTCTGAGCATAAGGCACTTGGATCTGTAGGAAGAGTTTGGGACTCCATCTGGGAGACCCAAAGCTGAGGAGGTTGGACTGTGGCAGTGGAAGTGATGGGAGAGGGTCCTTGGAGTATCAGAATGTCCTGACCTCAGGCCTAAGTCTGCTTTCTAGTAGGTGTGGGCTTCAGCCAACTTGCTGAAGCAGGTTCAAAACACATGCTTCATACATAATAGGGGGATAAAAATTCTCACCACTTAGGGGTTCTGTGAAGATTAAATGAGATGATGCATAGTGTTTGGCACCTCGTTTATGCTCAAAATATCAGATCTTATTATTTCAGTTATTTCAAAATGCTCTTCTCCCTTCAAACTCCACCTTCAGCCCTGGTAGAGTCAATGGAGCTATTAGTGGACAGTGTTGAGCCTGAAGGAGGTAACTTACTAATTATCAGCTGGCACCTGACCTGGTGGCTCAGACAGTAAAGCATCTGCCTGCAATGCGGGAGACCTGGGTTCGATCCCTGGGTTGGGAAGATCCTCTGGAGAAGGAAATGGCAACCCCCTCCAGTACTCTTGCTTGGAAAATTCCATGGATGGAGGAGCCTGGTAGGCTACAGTCCAGGGGTCACAAACAGCTGGACATGACTGAGTGACTTTCATTTCCTTTCCTTTCCTTTACCTGACTCTCACTCCAGCAATGTGTTCAGGAAATGCGTATTTCTGTGCTTTCCTTTCCTAGGGTATTCTGAGCCTAAAAAAGAAACCCTAGAATAAATTACTTCCAATCCCAGGTCCTAATGCTTAAATGTTTCCTAAGACAATCACCAATTGAAACTAGCTATTTTATAGTGTCAGCTGGATTTGCCTAAAAACAAAAAAAAACGTTAGCACAACTAAAACCATTAAGTTGGAAAGAATTGCAAGGCTCATTAAATTTGCAGAGAAAAGGAGAAAGACAAAGCTTTCCAAGTCCTCTGATCATGGCCCATTGTGGAGAAAAAGGCAATTTATAACAAGGGATCTTTAATCAAAATATAACAAAGTCTGACCTTTAAAAGAAAGAATTGAATAATCAGCCTGGAAAATAATTTTTTGTAACAAATTCTCCCAGCTGCACAGAAGTCCTTTGGTTGCTGGCCAGTGGAATACTGGTATAGGCTTATCTCAGCAGAGTGGCATTGAAGCTGCTTTTTAAATACTGGGGAAAGGTGAGGAATCTGATTCTGCACTGTGGTACAGAGCACATGCTTACAAAAAAAGAGAGGTACAACCGCATGACTTGGAGCTGCAGATGTTGAAATGCACCAGAGTCCCCGAGTTACTGGCAGATCCCAAATTCTGGCCTTCAAAGTCTTCTTTTCGTGATCTGGGGATTTTAGTTGGATTACACTGAGATGCCTGGAAAACACCAATTCCCAATGAAAAACACAAGGGGCTCCATGAGGGCATTGGCTTAGATCAACTTTGGCCTGTAAAACTTGGCCTTGAGAGTTGGCTAATGTCACACATGCAGAAAAGGCCATCCTGCCTGTTTCAGACTTTCTTTTTTTTTTTTTTTTAGTTTTCAAACTTCTTTTCTCTCACAACCTCATTTCTCTCACCAGACAACCAAAACCAACGATTACCAGATACCGACCTAATGAAAGAAAACAATTACAAAAGAGAAATGGAAGATGGGGAAGGACAAATACAGGGGAATTTCATCTCCGTGAAATGCCTGTGTATTTAAGAACCATGTTAATTTTATTTCACAAGGAAATTCAAAGCATTTAAATGAAAATATGCTTCAAAGAACTGTCTGCTCTGACCTTGACAACCCAACCACAACCCTAACTGGCCAAGAGAAACCAAGCACAAAGTAGGCTTCCCACAGGGGCCGGAGGAAAAGTGTTGAATTCAAAGCAGAGCAATCCAGGTTCTTCTCCTCTGAGTCGTGAACTCCAAACACAACTCGATGTCATTACCTCCCTTATCATTATGGGTTGAATTGTGCCCACTCCCAAATTCACATGTTGAAATCCTCATCCCCAGTATCTCAGAATGTGACCTTATTGGGAAATAGGATCATTACATATGTAATTAGTTAAAATGAAGCCCTAATACAATATGACCAATGTCCTTATTAAAGGGGGAATTTTGGAGACAGGTAGACAAACATACTGGAGAAGGAAATGGCTACCCACTCCAGTATTCTTGCCTGGAGAATTCCATGGACAGAGGAGCCTGGTGGGCTACAGTCCATGGGGTTGCAAAGAGTCTAATATGACTGAGCAACTCACACACACACACACACACACACACAGAGGACAAAGACCATGTCAGCATGAAGACACGGAGCAAGGTGATGGAGCAGAAGCCAAGGAATGCCAAAATCACCAGGAAACCACCAGAAGCTAGAGAAGAGGCAATGAACCAGATTTTTCCTCACAACTTCAGAAGCAACTAACCCAGCTGAAACCTTGACCTCAGCTTTCTAAATTTCAGATCTGTGAGACTATAGTTGTTTAAACCACCCAGTTTGTGGTACTTCGGTATAACTGTCTTAGCACATAAATACACTTACATACCTAATGGAGTTGTACAAGTCCTCTGATTAATTAAACCCAATCTACAAGCCTCTCTATGTGTCAGCCACTGAGATGGGCTCTGTGGATGCAGAGGGCATCAGGCCATGATTCTCAACCTCTTGGAATATGTGATCTCAAACAACAGTATCAGGCAGGCATGGTTATTTAGCACTTGATATGCTATAGAGTGCAAATTATGTACTGAAAACCAGAGTTTTAAATAAGAATGTGAAATATCTCATTAATATATTTTGTATTAATTATGTGTTGAAATGATAATATTTTAGATAGTTGGGTTAAATAAAGTACATTATTAAAATTAATTTATCCAATTTCTTTTCAATTTTTTAATTTGACTATGAAAATATTTTCAATTATACGTGTCACTGTCAGGATAGATCAATAGGACAGCATTGCTCTAGGAGCTCCAAGATCAAGGGGTGGAGTAAACCCAGAACCAAGTAATAGCCTTGTGTCAAGGTGGTTGTGAAAGTATCTTTACAAGTCTGCAGAAGCCTGGAGGAAGGAACAAATCAACAGGGGAGCAGGGTGTGCCAAGGCCCAGGGTCTGGCCCTTTGGGAGAACTGCAAAGGACTCTTTAGGCTATCCAACAGTTCTCTGTGGAGGAGTGAGAGGTGAAAATGAAAACCCTGAAATAGTGGCATCAACTGAACACTCACAGGGCACCAGCATGGGGCTGAATGCTTCCTACCTATTTTACTAGTTTAACACTCATTGCAGCTGCATGAGTTAGGTACCCATTATTCTCACTTTATAGATGAGAAAACCGAGGCCTGAAGCGTTAAGTTCATTGCCCAGGGCAAGGCAGGACAAGGGCTTAATTCTGAGCCTGGACTAGCAGGTAAATACCAGCTTGCTCTTGAAGGAGCTGTTCATCATACTAATGTATAAAATTAAGGTAGGTGCACAGGAGGAAAGGAGAGAGTGGGGACATTCATTCATTTATCTCATAGACAATGAGGAGGCTACAGAAAGTTTTAAAGCAAAAGTCTGGCATGAGCAGATTTGACTTTGAGAACAGTAGGAACTCTGGAGTTCGTGAAGAGCGGTGGGGCTGGAGATTCTGTGTTCACATAAGAAGCCGGTTCCTTCTCCTAACGCAGAAATAAGATAACCCAGAGAGCTTCCTGTTACCATGGCCTTTGAGGGATATAGTGCTCTCAGGAGACACTTGGCAGACAGAAGACAAAGTGATCTGAGGACACAGAGCTGGTCTGACTGAGGCCAAGGGCAGGTGATGCAGGGCTCTCTCCTGTCTTCCTCAGAAGCTGCTGGTCTTTGACATCACCCACCCCTGGATGACGCTTCCAGTCATGGGAAAGGCTTGTATCAAGGGCAGGAGAACAGAAGAAATAAATGAGACTTCTGCTTTGGGGGTCCACCTCAGCACCAGAGTGATGCTAGGTTTTATCTCCAGGTTCCAGGCCTTTTTAGCTTCCCTAGGGTCCCCCCAAATGTTTTTTCCCCCATTTCTGAGGCTTCCTCATGTGTGGGATGTATCACATCTTTCCTCCAATAGTAATAAAGAAGAAATGACTCTCAGGAAGCAATGCTGTTGATTGTTTAAAGCACAACTTTTCATACAGTGGTGCTTAGAATGTAATGCCTCAAAGGTTGCAATTGTTTTAATTGCCCCCTGGTTCTATCTACCCACAAGCTCCACTCTGTGGGTTTTTACCGTCAGAACCTCATACACCACACCGATGGGGCAAATAATGATGATCAGGTAGTTTGTTGATGTATCACTGCAAGTGATACACACATTCACAGATCTGGATAAAAACTATTAAATGTTAAACTTCATATACAAACCAGCCACTAAAGATAACTGGTAATAATTGACTTTTTCATTGACTTTTTATATGATCCTGATGAGTTACTGAGCTTCTTAAGGTGATTCACAAAGACTTAGCATCTTGATAATTTAAGGGAAAAAAAACTAGTAACAGAGTAAATTATTAAAGCTTGTGATCAGAAAATAACTTCTATTTCAATTGTTTTGATACTGATGTTTCTGAGAGACAAAAGAAGAGTTAGTCACTCAAGGATTTTTTTGGGGGGGTCATGGTTAAATCAAACAATTATACTAATTAAAGGTAAAGATGTATGTAAATACTGTATATTTTTTAAAAATAGGCATTTTATTACCATCAAGTACTCTGAATTCTAGAATTGCATAAACCATCAGTTGCTTTGTGGAGAACCCACTTTAATAGAGAAGAATAGGTTGAAACCAGCAATCAATGCCTCACTTTCAGTCATACCAGCTTCTACTTATGCTGAAATTATGCTATGTTTAGCAAATTGTTATTTGAATATGTGGAAACAGTGTTTTCCGAAATAGGCAAATACTTTCAATAACAACGTTAATTAATCTTATTTATTTGTTTATTAAAAATAAGCTTAAAACTTGAGCTTTTCAAAGCCAAAATCACAGACTCCTAATTGGTTTTTGCTAAATTAATGAAGTTTTACTGTGCTAATTTCTAAAAGTGTGGTCTAAAGCCTAGGAAAAGCTGTTGCAATTAAAATAGAGAAAGGCAATAGATAACTTGGTGAAAGACTGAATTAAAGGTCTAATTCCATCCTAATTTCCCAATTAAAATGTTTTTATAACAATAATAACATCTACATGAAGGTAATCCAATTATGAACATAATAACATTTATTATTATACTTTTTCTATGCAAAATTGGTATCAGAACCATTGTGTTCAGGCCTGTGATGAGCCTTGGTCTTATTTGATTCCAAGTTTACATTAAAAAGTTACCTTGGAATGGAGTCAACTCTTGGCTCTTCTTTGCAAGTAGGTGTTACCTTAAATGTTTCTTTTAAGCTTTGCCCTCCAAAGACAAAAAACTCTGGAATGGTAATCAGGCCATGTAGTGACAGGGTTGAAATCAAGCAGGTCCCATGTAATGTCACATTTTATTTCACAAATCTGGTAACGTTTTCAAATGACTCAACCTCAGTCTATTATGTATGTTTGGATAAATGGATAAAAACATTAAGAAAACAGTTGTCAAATGAAGTTATAGGTATGAAAGTATGGCCCATTATTGGGGATTTTTATGAAGGACTTGGAATTACGTGTAATACATCACTAGTTCTATTTTCAGAATACATCAGCACCTTCTTGTAGCAGCCTCTAAGTCAAGTTACTGAAAAGCAGGTCCTTGAGAACATTTCTGAAGGAAAATCATTACGTTTCCTAAGCAAAAAAACTATTCAGATTCTGCTTCAATGCCTACATTTGGGTGCAAAAGCAAAACCCAAGCTAATCTTACGAGGACATGCCATGAGAAACAGTTCCCCAGATCTCTCTGTGAATGCCAGCTTTGCTCAAGCATACACGAGCATGTCTTGATTCATTTTTAATAAATATAGTTTATTTTCAAATGTCCAAATGAAGATGGTTTAGATATCTTCTTCCTGTTAGTGATTCGCTTTACCCATCAATTGTTTTTCTTTCTAAGTTTCGTTTATGTAATAAGCATAGTTCTTCTCTGGTGACTATTATCAGCTGGAACCTCTTCAAAAAAAAAAGCAATAAAAGTTCTTAAGTTGAACAAGGCATCCCATAAAATTACTCCAAAAGCCCAACAGGAAAGCTTCTTAAAGATCAATAAGAAAAAAAAATAAAATAAAAAAAAGGATCAATAAGAATATGACAATTAGGGGACTCTTTCCCTTCACTGCAGTTTAGTCTAAGGTATAGTGAAGAGATGAGAAGATATCACATTTTTAGGAATGCCTAAGAAACACCAGGCTATGGAGAATTGGCATCACATTCCATCTGACTGGGGAAAAAAAAATAATAAAAGCAATTTAAGATCATTGGCAGGGTCTGATAGTCTTGTCAAATTTTGCATCTATGGACCATGAACCAAAATAAGTAATCTCAGATTCATAATATATGCTCTTTCCTGCTAAAATCAGAGACAGTCTAGGATGGTGTGATGTACATAATTCAATTGAAAAGTAAGAAAGGCAGGAAAGGAGGAGAGTCAAAATGGAGAAAAGCAGATAGGATAAAAAAAGTATTTTCTGAAGTATAAACTTGGGGGGGGGTAGTTAAATTCATATGCTTCATACTATCAGAAAATTAAGACATCCTCCCCCGTCACTCTCTCTCTTTCCTGACACAGAAATAAACAAAGTCAAATATATGACAAGAATTCTGTAATCTATTAAATGCAGGTGCCTCAAAAAACATTATCTGTCCACTTCCCTGGGATAGTGTTTGCTCTATTTCAATCATACAGCTCACACTGAACATTCTTCCTCTATCTATAAGCAGCCACAAACTTGTTCTGGAATTAGGTAAGGAATGATGTTTGCCTTTAGTAAAAAGCCCATTTGCTCACCTTTGAAGGACATGGGCAAGGGTCTCTAGGGTTCCTTCCAGGGTTTTGTGCTGGAACTTGCAAACCAAAGCCTCATAAAAGATTTTTCCTTCTGTCTATCCCTCCCTCCATCCTGCTAACAGAAACTTACTGAGTTCCTCTTAGGTGATCAGCCCTGTGATAAAGCAGGGGATAAGATGTGAATAAAAGAGAAAAAAAAATCCCCATCTTAAAGACATTTCCATTCCAGAGGCTTATAAAGCTATTACATATTATACAAATAAATGTATAATTGCAAACTTCAATGAATGACATGAAGGGAAATTCTAGGATGCTATAGAATCCTGTAATAGAAAGATCTGATTCAAAGTTTTAACATACCCCAAGAAAAACAAAGGGCTTCCCTAATAGCTCAGTGGGTAAAGAATCTGCCTGCAGTTCAGGAGACCGGGGTTCGATCCCTGGGTCAGGAAGATCCCCTGCAGAAGGAAATGGCAACCCACTCCAGTAGAATTCCTGTAGAACTCCGTGGACAGAGGTGCCTGGCAGGCTATAGTCCACGGGGTCCCAAGAGTCAGACACGGTTTAGCGACTAAAGAGAGAGAGAGAAGAAAAACAAAACAAAGCATTCATCTTTGTTCTTCAGGGTAGAGAGAGTATTTTGTCCATTGACCACAGCCAATAAAATACTGATGCAAAAATATCATATTATGTTATTTGTGCTCAAATAAAACTTCTTGGGCCTTTGTTTGCTTTTAAAACTTTTTCTGTTGCTATAAAAAATACTTCAAAAATGAATAGCAAAAATGTTTATTTCTAGTGGTTTAGTATGCTAATTTAAAATAAGCTGGAGGGTTTTAAAAGGAATGAAAATAAAATATCCAAAATAGAGCAACTACCCTGGATCAGAAGTTAGTGGGTCTTAGTCCCCATTAAACATGCCCAAGCTGGGCTGCTTTGGTCAAGGTATACAATGTCTCTGAACCTCAGTTTCTTCATCTCTAAATTAAATACCCACCAACAGGATCCGTCTGAGGGGCTTACGAGTTGATGTTCAGAAAAATGCTTCGTGACCACTGGTATAGAAAATGTAGTACAAAAATGGAGGAAACAAAGGGTTAAAAAATAATGCAAGTCTGAATCTCCCCTCTGAGGGGAAGTGGTATTGGTTGTCCCAGAAGACTTCTTTAGTTATTTGAAAGATGTCGTCCTGTGTTTATCTCTAAATTGCTTACTAATCGCTAAACACATGCTCATGCCAATGTTATCAGAGCCGATTACGTAGCATGTCACACTTGGTACCCTGAAAAAAATACCAGCAAATGCTTTCTGCAATAAATAACCATGTGTGCCCTTGCAATCCAAATTTTACTGAGAGAGGAAAATGGCACTGTTTGGAAATATATGCTGGCTGGATTCTTTTTTTTTTTTCCTCCCCCTCTTCAAAGCATATTCAGGGACAATAGAGTGAACCTGAAAATGAGAAAAGTTCAACTTGAAAGAAAATGCCATTTTCCTTGGAGGAGTGAGGTAGTAATTCTTCCTTGAGTTCTTCTCATTAGCAGGCACCCATATTTTCACTTTCAAAGCCTTTATATTTGTGACTGATCCCATGAAGGGCATTGCTCAAGACACACAGGCTCCAGGGCCATCTGCCTTATTTGATTAATGGGGCTATTCTGAGAAATCATGGCCTGGAGGAGACATTTTTAACCAGTTCTGTCAGAAGGAATCACTCCGTATTTACCTTCCACGATTTCAGTGCAGGTTCTCCTGAGAGGTACGTGAGATTTTATAAATAGCCATCATTTGCAAAATGTTCCAGAATATTCTCCTCTGAAATAAGACTATCACACTAAGTGATTCTTTCCATTGTTGACATGTTACCATCTCAATGAAGGGGCAGTCATTATCTATAGGTATAGTATTCAAAAATAAAGCAAGATGCTTTTAAACACCATCAAGGAATAAGTCACTGATGATCAAATTCTAACATAGGTTTAGAGAGAATTCCCTATTTATTCAATTTAATTTTTTATATTTATCTTTAAATTGGAGTATAATTACTTTACAACATTGTGTTAATTTCTGTAAACAACAATGTGAATCAGCTATATGTGTACATATATCCCTTCCTCTTGAGCCTGGTGGGATGAATTAAGAGAGCATCATTAACATATACACACTAACTACCATGTGTAAAACTGGGGCTTCCCTGCTGGCTCAGACGGGAAAGAATCTGCCTGCAATGCAGGAGAGCTGGGTTTGATCCCTGGGTTGGGAAGGTCCCCTGGAGAAGGGAACGGCTACCTATTTCAGTATTCCTGCCTGGAGAATTCCATGAACGGAGGAGCCTGGCAGGCTACAATCCATGGGGGTCTCAAATAGGAAGACACGACTGAGCGACTAATGCTTCTCATGTGTAAAACAGACATCTATTCAATTTGATCTGTTTTGTCCCTCAGGTTTTCTTTACTTAAAAAAGGAATGCCATATAAAATATGAAACTCCTCAGGTTTTTTAATGCAAACATATTTTTTATTAAAGAATGAATGCATTTATGCTAAAGAGTAGTTTACATTTGTCATGAAGCAGCAAGCAGATCTCCAGGAGGTGTGCTCCCCTCAGTATAACTCCATGCTTATTCTACATGCCTTAAGATGGGACCCACGCTCGGGGGCACACGTTACACACACACAAATGCATAAACGGACACACAGATACACAGACCAAAACACTGACACCACTGCTCTCTGGATTCTATAAACTCTCATTTAAGGCTTCTGTAAGGTGTCCCAGGGCCCCTGACATGGTTACCAGGATTCAAAACAGACTCTCAGAAAGGAGCAGCAGCACCTGGAAAACTGTTCATCTGCTCTCGGCCTTAAATGTGTGGATTCTCACCAATACTTTCAGTCACTCAATGTTGATTCTTTGCGTTTGTGATATTTAAAGATCCATCAAACCAAGAAAACTCAGACTGTCTTTGTGAGAAGTTCTCATTAGAAATACCCAACAAACCAGCAACTCTGACCCTAAGAGATCAATCCAATTGGAAGAGAAGGTCAGATTTCCCTTGCGGATGAACATAGGTTCTCTGGATAAGTCTGGTTTATAGAATCCGTTCCCTACTCAAGTGCCATGTTGAGTGATGGGTCAACGCTTCCTTAGCGATACCAGCTCAGATATGAAGCTTGCCATGAAAGAGTCATCAGATAGGACCATCAACTAAATAAGTTACCATAAGTTGCAGCTGAAGAAAGGACAGCCCACATGGGCTTTGTATATTCGCTGATTACTCATTCCCTTTTTCCGAACTTCCTGTGGTGGTGGTGGTGGTGGTTTGAAGCTCCCACTTTGTTTGACTGATTCTTTCATTGCGTTGGTTATTATTGTCTTCCCTTTTGATGTCCTGCCATGTAGGTTGAGACTGCAATCCTGTAGGGATAGTGTAGTGAACTGGAAGGGCAGAGAGGGTGGATGGGGCAGGCGGAGGAAAGGGGCTATTAGTAGTTGCAAGTATTCTAAGAAAATAGATGAAGTGAATACAATAAGAAGAGGGTGCTACTGGATACACTATGTAATAAAAGCATCGCCTTTAACTGTGAATTAACTGCCAACTATCAGGTTGTTAGTTATAAAGCTCAATAAAGCTGTGCTGACTTGCCTACTGAGGAGAGAATCTGAAACCAGCCAGTGGAGAGGAGCTCTGTGTTGTTCCTTTAGCCCAGAGGCCTCCTCGCCAGCAGAAGCACTCACCATCTCCCCCCACAACCAGGGATTCTATAGGTGCATCTAACATTTTTGTTGGGTTTCATAAGGCAAGTTGGAATGGTGCATTGAATAACAACCGCAGTATATTTGCCCGAGAGTGGCGAGAAACCGGCATGGAGAACTCCTACAATGGAGGCATTGGAAAATGAGCCAAAAAAAAGAAGAAAAGTCTAGAACTTCCCTCCCCATCCACACTCCCACCCTCCTCATAGTCACAGCAGCAGCAGATTTCAATGAAACGTAATTACTTTAATAATACATTTCTTTAGATTTAGAATTGCTCTTCTGAATTTAAAAAGCTTGGTCGGCCAATAATTTGGCAGTCTTTTCATCCCAAATTTGAATCATCGCTTATCCGTCCGTCGTCTTGAATTCCTTGACCAATGCTGCCTCTGCTGAAGCTCTCTCAGTTCACTCAGCCATCGTCAGATTCTAATTCCTGGGACACCTCTTCCGAGGAGCTGTTCCTGTGGATCCGGCCATCGCTCTTCATACTGTGGAAAGTCTTCCTGAAGGCCTCCATCATGGCGTGGGCCAGCTTCTTGGCCTCCAGCTTGCTCTCACACTCGACGGCATGGCAGTCCATCTGGTAGGACAGGTCGTCGTTGATCTCCCTGTAAACCCAGGCGAAGATGTTGGGGCTCACGTTGTGGTCGGCGGTGCAGTAGGCGATGCGGGCCACCTGGAAGGTATCCATGTGCACCGTGGCCTCCCCTTTGTGGTCCAGGTGATGGAGCCACACTTGGAACGGTCGGATTTCCAGGAGGGCATTGGCTGGAAAGACGTCTTCTCGGGCTAATGTGTGCTTCTTCCAGAGCTCGATGACGGGCTTTTCCGTGCAGCCTGACAAAAACTGCATGCCTGTGGTGGGCACCTTACCCAGATAGGTCACCTGCAGACGAAAGAAAAGAAAAAAAAGAGAGAGGTCAACAGTAGGCTCTTGGTTCTAGCTCTTCACTCATGTTCCCAAAGAATCACAGTTTCACTCTAGCACAATGGAGAGATATCTTTATTGCCCCTTAAAAGAAGAACCGTTGGGACTTCTCTGGTGGTCCAGTGGTTAAAAATCTGCCATCCAATGCAGGGGATGTGGGTTCGATCCCGGACTGAGGAACTAAGATCCCACATGCCACAAGACAACTAAGTCATGTGCCACAATTACAGAGCCTGGCACCACAACTAAGACATGATGCAGCCAATAAATACATAAATAAATATTTAAAATATTTTAAAAAATAATGTCAAAATTTGTATTTTTTTCTCCCTAATAAATTGATCCCTTGACAAAGATACTGAAAATTTTAAATCAGGGTTAGATTTTTAAAATTTAATTTCTAGAGCACTACTTACTCTCCCTCCCCCAATCTCCTTTTAAACTCAACTCAGAATGAATGATTATGATCTTTTACATGATTTGGCATTTCTTTGAAGTTATAAATCCACTTGAAGTTGATTTTTGACCAAACACACAAAGAATTTAATGATAAGAAAGAGTCAAAGGAATGTTGCCTCTGAAAAACAAAATCTTTATTAAACTTATCTCCTAGACAGATGCTCTTTGTAAATCTCTCAATGTTTGATTTCACTTAAGCTACTTATTTCTTAGAAAATGCCAAGGACACAAAAATTGTTCTATTTAACTGATGGTCTAAAACATGATTGTTTTCTCGCCAAGGTAATGTTTAAAAATGGAGCAGTAACCAGTTGTATTTCAATCGAAGCAGTTGTTTGTATCGGAGTATAATTGCTTTATAATGTTTTGTTGCAAAATGTATTCTGCTGTATTGCAAAATGAATCAGCTACCTCTGTGTGTGTGTGTGTGTGTGTGTGTGTGTGTGTGTGTGTGTGTGTATCCCCTCCCTCCCATCTCCCCATTCCACCTCTTTAGGTCATCACAGAGCAGAGCTTTTCACTAACCATTCTACCCATAGTAGTGTGTACACGTAAATACTACTCTCCCAATTTGTCCCACCTGATAAAAATGAAAGATCTACAGAGAGGTTAAGATTAAAACCCAGGTTTATCAAATAGCTAGATGAGCAGTACTAAAACAAAGAAAAGTAAGTCCAAACGATTCAAATAGTATCCTTTAAAAAACTCATTTATAATATACCAAGAAAAGATGTTCACTCTCTCACTTTATTTTTCACTCATCAAGATAGACGCAGACCCTCTATCACCTGGCACATGCATTATGCAAACACATAACCTGGCATGCTGCAGTCCATGGGGTCACAAAGAGTTAGATAAAACTTCGCAACTGAACAAGAAAAAGTATGTAATTTGGCTCAAAATAAGAGGCCCAGATATAAACGCTCTTCCAAACACTTTTTGGAACAGACCAGAAAGAGGTCCAGAGAAATGGTGAGAACTGAGTGAGGACATTTAGCCACAATGATTCTAAATCAATGTTTCTGTTAAATGGATGATAAAGGTCACATACAAAAAGCTCAGGACACAGACAGTGAGTCCTGTTGCATGTTTCTGTGCTTCACTTCTCTCTTAGACAAGATTTCACCGTGTTGTCCCTTTAAAAAGATGACTTCTTAGAAAAGAAGCACAAATGCTGCCCATTCTAGAAATATTTCTTGGGAACCTCTTATGCACAATGGCAAAGTGCCAGGTGGGCATGGGGGAAGGGGATGATGGAAAGGTCAAAAATTAGTGGGAAGAAAGTAGCTGAATATTTGCTCAGTGCAGCATCTTTGAGGTCAGTGAGGTTGAAAATAAATCCTAGTTCCTCAGTTCACTGAATGAGGGGTTCTGGACAAACTGCTAGCCCTTTGCACACACACAGATACAGCTATGATGTGAGGCAGATGGTGGAAAGGGCAGGCAAGCAGTACCACAAAGTTTCTCTCGTTGTTAAGTCATGTCCCACTATCTGCAACGCCATGGACTGCAGCACAACAGGCTCCTCTGTCCTCCACTAGCTCCCAACTTTGTTCAAATTCATGTCCATTGAGTCAGTGATGCTGTCTAACCATCTTATCCTCTGCTGCCCCCATCTCCTTTTGCCATCAGTCTTTTCGGCATCAGGATGTTTTACAATGAGTCAGATCTTCCTATTAGGTAGCCAAATTATTGGAGTTTCAGCATCAGTCCTTCCAATAAATATTCAGGGTTGAATTCCTTTAGGATTGACTGGTTTGATCTTCCTGATGTCCAAGGGACTCTCAAGAGTCTTCTCCAGCACCACAGTTCAAAAGCATCAATTCTTCTGGGCTCAGCCTTCTTTATGGTCCAACTCTCACATCCATAAACGACTACTGGAAAAACCAGAGTTTTGACTATATGGACCAAGGCAAGGCGATGAATCCACTTTTTAATATGCTGTCTAAGCTTGCCATAGCTTTCCTTCCAAGGAGCAAGTGTCTTTTAGTTTCATGGCTGCAGCCATGGTCCACAGTGATTTTGGAACCAAAGAAAATAAAATCTGTTATTGCTTCCACTTTTTCCCCATCTGTTTGCCATGATAGGACTTCATGATCCACTAAGTCCATGATCTTAGTTTTTTGAATGTTGAGATACAAGCCAGCCTTTTCACTTTCCTCTTTCACCCTCATCAAGAGGCTCTTTAGCTCCTCTTCACTTTCTGCCATTCAGTTCAGTTCAGTTCAATCGCTCAGTCGTGTCCAACTCTTTGCGACCCCATGAATCGCAGCACACCAGGCCTCCCTGTCCATCACCAACTCCCGGAGTTTACTCAAACTCATGTCCATCGAGTCAGTGATGCCATCCAACCATCTCATCCTCTGCCGTCCCCTTCTCCTCCTGCCCCCAACCACTCCCAGCATCAGGGTCTTTTCCAACGAGTCAACTCTTCACATGAGGTGGCCAAAGTATTGGAGTTTCAGCTTCAATATCAGTCCTTCCAATGAACACCCAGGACTGATCTCCTTTAGGATGGACTGGTTGGATCTCCTTGCAGTCCAAGGGACTCTCAAGAGTCTTCTCCAACACCATAGTTCAAAAGCATCAATTTTTCGGTGCTCAGCTTTCTTCACAGTCCAACTCTCACATCCATACATGACCACTGGAAAAACCATAGCCTTGACCAGATGGACCTTTGTTGGCAAAGTAATGTCTCTGCCATTAGAGTGGTATTATCTGAATATCTGAGGTTATTGATATTTCTCCCGGAAATCTTGATTCCAGCTTGTAATTCACTCACCCCAGTATTTCACATGATGTACTCTGAGCATTTAACAGAAGTGGTGATGGCACCCACCATGCTTAAGGAACACCTCTGGGAAGGAGTCAATGGATTTCAGGGCATCAGGGCTTCAGAGCTCAGACAGGAGCCCAGCATCTAGAGGATCAAGGGCAGAAAGGAGCAGGAAGGTAAGTGCTGCAGTGGGGAAAGTCCTAACTTTCTTGGGCACATGGGGCACTTTGGCCTGACCACACATTTGGCCTAAGACAGCCCTGAAGAAGAAACAGATGGTCTATGACCGCTGGATAAAAACAGGCTGAACTTTGAAAAGTGGTCTTGCATACAGTCTGAGGAGTAGGGCTTTCTCTGCTCTGGATGGAATGCCACTGAGGGTCTATAGTCTAATGAGTACCTGGATATAATGGAGGCTGTGAAATTGGAAGACCTGACGGATGCCAGGAAGAAAGACAGGTCAGGAAGCTGCCTAGCAGAAGACTGCTCAGGAAGAAAGTGTTGCAACAGCACAACTAGGAAGCAAGTGTGGCCTGACTTAGGAGTGGAGGTGATGGAAAGGACAGGGGAGACACATGGGAACGATATTCAAAGATCAAACTGAAAATCCTTGGCAATACACCGAAGCGGGAAAATGACTGAGAAAGATCCTGCAAGTGCCTGCACTCTCCACGGAGATGACTGCAGAATAGTTCTTTGTCACTCTGGATTTGAGTCACATTATAAAGGTGGCTTTGTGAGGAAACGCACAACATAAGGTTCTTAACTTACTGAAAACATGCTTTCTGTGTATGGTATTTATGATACCTTTATTATTTTTAACAACTTAATTTTTTTTAATTGAGGTGAAATTCACATTACATAATGTTAACCATTTATGATTCAGTGGCATGTGGCCATTAAAATGTTATACAACCATCAGCTTGGTCTAGTTCCAGAGTATTTTCATCACCACCAAAGGAGATCCAGTACCCATTAAGCAGTCACTCTTCACTTTCCCCTCGTGATCCAGACCCTGGAAACCACTTATATGATCTCTGTTGCTAGAGATTGACTATTGCGGAGAGTTCACACAATTGGAACCACAAAATATGTGACCTTCTGTGTCTGGCTTCTTTCACTCAGCATAATGTATTCAAGGTTCATCTAAGATGTACCATGTATCAATACCCCTTTCTTTTCTATGACATCTTTACTTTTGAAGTAGAAAAGCAAATGGAGGAAACTAGTTTGAGAGCTTGAAGTGAAAAGCATTCTTTCTTACTGTCCCCTGAGACTAGAAACAGCTATGTTTATATCTGTTATATTTGATAGAAACATTCTTCAGATGGAGACAATCTCCTTTGATGTGCTTTCATCTCTCTTCCTCTCTCTCAAACACACACAATTTAAAAAAAATTATACAGTGACTTCTATCGTGATATAAAGAATAAATTTCTAAACTTTGTTACAATAAGTTGTTTATGATTCCTTCCAATGAAAAGCAGTAATAGTAAAATTAGTAATAATAACATTTTGTCAACTAAGGAAAAACGTATTCCTCATAAATATTTATTATTTAAAAACTAAAGGTTTTAAGGAAAATAACGTTTTATTTTTGGAAGTTTGCTTGAGAGAAGCATAGAGCTGAGATGATTAGCTCAAAGAGTTTAATAAGACAACAATGAATGCTAGGTAATAATATGTAGACATATCTTAAAAAAACAATTTTAAAACACTGAGGTTCAACGTACACACAGATATAATCTCTCGGTACTAAATTTACGGGAAAGTAATCTTAGTGGCTTGTGTCTCCTATCACCTGAACAACTCACTAGGCATAAAGTACCACATCATTGTTTACATAGGTCTGCAGCCAAATCAAGCCACACACTGAATAGTAACAAGAAATCCTTGCATCACATTTTAGGCAAAAAAGCACTTTGTATCCATCAGATCCATCAACAGCCCTGTAGGTAAGAATGGAATTTTATTATCACTGACCTGGATCTTTCTTAATAGGAATACAATTGCTTTACACTGGGTTCGTATCTGCCATGAAACAAAGTGAATCAGCTATATGTATACACACATCCCCTCCCTCTTGGACTCCTTCCCACCCCACCCCACCCCAACTGCCTCCCCCACTAGGTCATCACAGAGCACCGAGCTGAGCTCCCTGTGCTAACAGCAACCTTCCACTAGCTATCTGCTTTACACATGGATGGGTGTATAGGTCAATTTTAATCTCCCAACCTGTGCTTAAAGACAGGACCTGTAGATCAGGTGGTAGTCCCAGGTATATAGTGTCTACCGCCAAGTGTTGGGAATTCAGCAATATTGTGATGATCTAGGAAAGCTGCACAGAAAAGACAGCCTAAAAAGACACTCGTTCAATTCTTAGAACACTTTATTATTATATGAGAATCATTGCCATGTAGCTTCACTTTTCAGCCATTTATTTATCTTTCCCATCTCGGAGCTGTAAGAGAAATTTTAACATTGCATGCACACCCTAGAAACCATGCATCTTCTGGAAGAAAGAACCACATTCTATTGTCTGGTGCTTTTGTAAATGACACTCCCTTCCATGCCTGGGCAGTTCTTAAAACTTCATTCTTGTTTTATAACTGCAGAAAATAAGGTTCAAAACCCCAAACTTCTCAGGTAAAATGGAACACAAAAAATAAGGAAATATATATGTATATGCTTCATGTAAATATATATTATATACTTTTACAAATATTTATTATATATTATCTGTTTATAGTCCATGGGGTTCCCCAGGCAAGAATACTGGGGTGGGTTGCCATTTCCTTCACCAGGAAATCTTCCCAACCCAGGATCGAACTCAGTCTCCTGCACTGGTAGGCGGATTCTTTACTGAGCCACTGGGGAAGCCCATGTATATATTATCTGGTATCTAAAACTCAAACACATATAATCTATTTACAATGAAACCAAAGATTCAAGAGGGAGGGGACATATGTACACCTATAGCTGATTCATGCTGATGTTTGACAGAAAACAACAAAATTCTGTAAAGAAATTATCCTTCAATTAAAAAATAAATAAATTAAAAAAAAAAAAACAACTTTCAATTTAAAGAGTTTCAGACTTTTGGCATCTTTCCAAAAGTTTCCTGTGAAGAGAGAGGTATAAACATGTTCTAACAGCACTAATCCTGAATATTCCATTAGCTTCATCTCGCCAAGTATCACTAAGCCTGCAGATGGAGACGGGCTAAGAGCAGATTATGTGATGACGCCTCTTGACTGCGATATTGACAAGGGCCAACGTTCACACCAACTGTTCGCTGGGGCACTGCAACTTACGTCTGCTCTTAACTGGGATTTGCCAAGGAGGCCAGAGGCTGCAGTGAACAGACATGCCCTTCCTCCAAGCACAGAATTAGCAAACATGCATCTAAAACACCAGAGAAATGATGATTCTCCGGTGATGGCAGCAGCTCCAGTCCTGCTGCTTGGCAATACCAGGATTTTAGCAAGGCTCTTAGCTGTGTCCTCTCTTTGATAAAAACGCACTGCATGGGTGCATGCTAGGTCACTTCAGTTGTGTCTGACTCTGTGCAACTCTACGGACTGTGGCCCACCAGGCTCCTCTGTCCACGGGATTCTCCAGGCAAGAATACTGGAGTGGGATGCCATGCCCTTCTCCAGAGGATCTTCCCAACCAGGGATTGGACGCTTGTCTCTCACATTTCCTGCATTGGCAGGCAGGTTCTTGATCACTAGTGCCACCCAGGAAGTCCCCCCAAAAAATACGCTGGTGCTGCTGCTGCTAAGTCACTTCAGTCGTGTCCGATTCTGTACGACCCCATAGACGGCAGCCCACTAGGCTCCGCCGTCCCTGGGATTCTCCAGGCAAAAACACTGGAGTGGGTTGCCATTTACCCTGCCCCAACCTTCCTAAACAGTCCCAGCAATGAACTCCTCTCTGCTTCCTATAAGGTGTGACCAACACAAAGCATAAATCAGAGAGTGTAACTTATGTCACTGGGTAAACCTTGGGAAGTCAATGAAACTCTACTTTGTTACCTCTGGGGAACTGATAGCTTTGTCTGAAATCCCATGAGATTACATCAATTTAAAAATATGTTAATAATTTTCGTGTGTGCTTAGTCGCTCATTTGTGTCCAACTCTTTGTGACCCATGGATTGTAGCCCGCCAGGCTCCTCTGTCCATGGGATTCTCCAGGCAAGAATATTGGAGTTAGTTGCCATTTCCTCCTCCAGGGGATCTTCCCAAACCAGGGATCAAACCCAGGTCTCCTGCCTTGCAGGCAGATTCTTTACATCTGAGCTTCCCTGGCAGCTCAGACAGTTAATAATTTGGTATATCCTTAGAGTAGGGATCCCCACCCTCTGGGATCTAATGCCTGAAGATCTGAGGTGGAGCTGATGTCACAATAATAGAAATCAAGTGCACAATCAATGTTATGTGCTTGAATCATCCCGACACCATCCCAAACCTCCTCCCTCCCCCGTCCGTGGAAAAACTGTCCTCCATGAAACTGGTCCTTGGTGCCAAAAAAGGTTGGGAATTGCTGCCTTTCGGAAATATAGGAAAAGAATTATCTGAATAAGTTTCCCTAAAAATGGAATAAAAAGAATTCTCTAAGTAGGGTTTTTGAAAATGGAATGCAAAAATGACAAAATGATGTACCAAGACAGTCTCCCCTCAGAACGACCCCTTTAAATCAACCCGGCTATCATCCTAACTGGCCCAAGTTCCGGAATTCTGTCTCTGAGCACTTTCCCCTAATATGCCAATTATTTACTACCTGCCTGCAGATTTCCTAGTTCTCCCATTAAGTTCCCCAGTGTCTGGCATTCACCCATACTGTTGACTATAAGTCAGTGGGAAAAAAAAATCAGGCTTTAAAGTGGTTTTCTCTTTAATTTTTTATATTTAGTTTAACAGAACTGTGCCTTATGGCTCTGCTTTTCAAGGGAAATAAATAAAAACTCTTTTAAAAATTAATTCTCTCAAAATACCAAAGATTTAGTGATGCTCTGCATGCAGCCGCGCCCTCTGTGCTTATGAGACCACAGAGGACATGTATCTCAATAAATAGAAACCCTGAAATATGGGGTTTTAGCCAGGTATCCTCTTATGTCAACACTCCAGTAGGGATTTACTCTAAATATACATATAGAGGGATCCCTTCTTGCCCCAGTCTTCCTCATGTGGGAGACTTGTTTTCACACCCCTTTCCAGGCACGTCCTCCTTGTGAGCGAGAACACAGGACTCAATGTGCAAGGCTGCCTCGAGGTTTCTACCACTGACATAGCTAAGCACCGATGGAGGGTCTGTGAATGAGCACCCTGTCATCTTGCCCGTCTATGAAAGAGGTGAATGTTTTCTCCATGAATAAGTCCCTTCTGAGCCTCGTTCTCAGGAGCCGTGAGCTTCCAGAGTCGCAAAGCAGATGAGAAACACAGAATCATGAAATTATTCCCTAAACATCCAAAATGGTAGACAGATATTTTTCAAGATAAGTTCCCGAGGTGCTGCGACAAAGGGCCTTGGAAGAAGACGAGAAGATTCTTCAGGAGGAGTCACAACCCATTGGAAATAAATACTGGAATCTTTCCCATGGTTGCAGAAACAGGCTTTGGGCAAGAAACTTATTAAGAATGAATCATTCAGGGAGAAATAAACAAACAGAGAAAAAAAAATGAAAAGTTTTTCCCTCTGTGTCACTCAGTGGCATAAACCAATGCCCAGACACAGACGTCTGTAATGTGTGTGAATGGGCTTTGCCCAGTCCCAGTTGAAGTATTTGAGGATATTCGTGGCATGTGAAAATGTGGAGAGGCCATGAAGCCAAGGGGCCCGCCAGAGTGTCTGCATCATTAAGAGTGTCAGATCAGGAGAGACCAGTGTCCTCAGAATTTCTCCTTCCCACCCATGAGTTTTCCAACGCCCCAGCCAGCTCTCCATTCATGAATCACTGTTCCCACCTCTGTGGCAAAACAACCCTGGTTTCCCGCTGTGCATCCTACTGGCAGAGCCGGCACCATTCCATTCCTTCCTCTTGGTGGCCTGTGCGTATTTCATTCTGGCCTGAAACACCCTTGGTGAGGACCCAGGATCATCTCCCCTTAGACTGCACAGCCAGATGGAAAGGCTGATAACAGAGGTCCCTGAAGGAGGGTAGGAGATGGATGATGACCTAAGAAACCAAGCACCTGCTTTTCTAGTCTTCAACCTTCCAGGCTGGATAAGCCCAACTATCTGACTTCAGAGGCTCAACTTTGGTTCACTTTACTATGTGGCTTCTCTGAGAAGACACGTGAAGAACAAAGATTCTCCAGAGGCCCTTTCTTGGGATATAAAAGATCTTTTTGTACTTCGTTGTCTGTAGGAGACTTCCTTTCCCCTGCGGACATAAAATAACATGATACGAACACAGGATGGAGAAGACGTAACTGGGAATTCTAATCGCCTTTGGGTTATAAGGCAGAAGATGAGACAAAGAGCCGCTCACACTCCTGGGCCAAATTCCAGAGCCAAGCTCTTCTGTTCTCACATGAATTCCCTTCTGCACATTTCAGAGAAAAGGTAAAGGACAAAATCCTGAGATTTATGATGCAGGCTTGAATCTACTCTTTCCTGGCTGGTCACAGAGGAGCAAGAATCCACTAAGCACTCTGAAGAGTGGGGATGGATCCAATATGCCAATGACCTAACAATCCACGCTGCAAAGACCAAAGTGATGCTAACCATAACCTTGAACTTGTATAACATGCTTTAAACCACGAAGACACTATCAAAGGATTAATACTGCTCACGGTGAAACCTAGGAAGTTATTGTGAGAAAAATGAAAGTGATAAGCTTGGGCTTGAAAAGTAAATTTGTTTATCCTGTATGTTCATTTGATAACTATTCACTGAGCACCTACTAGAAACCAGGTGTATCAGTGAATAAAACTGATAAAAGCCCTCTGCCTTCTTGAGGCTGACACTCCAGCTAAACAGAAGATGCTTATGACTGCGTTTATAACTCAAAGTTATGTAAACAAGGCTGGTATCAGGGAGGAGAACATGTATGGGCTTCTAAGAGTGCTTCTGATGATTGGAAAACTTCTTCTGGGTTTAAAAAAGCTTTTTCACTTCATACAGCATAACCTGGACCAAAAAAAGTCCCCATTTAGATTCTATTCCTTGGCCCAAGCTGCGCCGCATGCAGGGTTATTAGTCTTTACATTCACTGTAGTTTGGCTTCCTGAGATGCTACTGCAGTAGAGGATCAGGCAGGCTAATGGCTTCAGAAGAGTGCCAAGGGAGAGGGGAATCAGATGGGAACTAGGAAATCAAGGACTTAGGCGATACAGGGCCTGCCTTGCCTCTTGAACAAGATAGACTGGCAGCTAGAATGCTGTGGACACTTTACATTGAATGGACAGGTGGGGTACCTGGCCTCACTTGACACCTGTGTTTCATTCTCAGGATGACACCTGAAACATTCTCAGGATGTTTCAGGCATATCAAACTGATTTGTCTTCATTGAAATCTTTCAGTAAAATTTAAGTTGTTTTATTCTAGTATTCTTTGCTCTCTTCCTTTATTTGAGAGATCCAAATAAGTTTTCCCAAGAATTTAAACTCAAACTACTCACAATATATTGCAATAAATTTCTAATACATAGAATACACAGAAGAACTATACAAAGAAGATCCAGATAACCACGATGGTGTGGTCACTCATCTAGAGCCAGATATCCTGGAGTGCGAAGCCAAGCGGGCCTTAGGAAGCACCACTGCCAACAAAGCTAGTGGAAGTGATGGAATTCCAGCTGAGTTATTTCAAATCTTAAAAGATGATGCTATGAAAGTGCTGCACTCAATACACCAGCAACATTGGAAAACTTAGCAGTGACCACAGGACTGGAAAAGGTCAGCTTTTATTCCAATCCCAAAGAAAGGCAATGTCAAAGGACGTTCAAACTACCACACAATTGTACTCATCCCACATGCTAGCAAAGTAATGCTCAAAATTCTCCAAGCCAGGCTTCAACAGTATGTGAACTGAGAACTTTCAGATGTTCAAGCTGGATTTAGAAAAGGCAGAGGAACCAGAGATCAAATTGCCGATATCCGATGGATCAACGAAAAAGCAACAGAGTTTCAGAAAAACATCTACTTCTGCTTTATTGACTATGCCAAAGCCTTTGACTGTGTGGATCACAACATACTGTGGGAAATTCTTAAGGAGATGGCAATCTAAGAAATCTGTATGCAGGTCAAGAAGCAACAGTTAGAAATGGACATGGAACAGACTGGTTCCAAATGGGGAAAAGAGTATGTCAAGGCTATATAATGTCACCCTGCTTACGTACCTTACATGCATAGTACATCATATGAAATGCTGGACTGGATGAAGCACAAGCTGGAATCAAGATTACTGGGAGAAATATAAATAACCTCAGATATATAGATGATACAACCCTTATGGCAGAAAGGGAAGAGAAACTAAGGAACCTCTTGATGAAAATGATAGAGGAGAGTGAAAGAGCTGGCTTAAAACTCAACATTTAAAAAACAAAGATCATGGCATCCATTCCCATCACTTCATGGAAAATAAATGGGGAAACAATGAAAACAGTGACAGAATTTATTTTCTTGGGTTCCAAAATCACTGCAGATGGTGACTGCAGCCATGAAATTAAAAGATGTTTGTTCCTTGGAAGAAATGCTATGACAAACCTACATAGCATATTAAAAAGCAGAGACATTACTTTGCCAACAAAGGTCTATCTAGTCAAAGCTACAGTTTTTCCAGTAGTCATGTATGGGTATGAGAGCTGGACCATAAAGGAAGCTAAGCGCTAAAGAATTGATGCTTTTGAACTGTGGTGTTGGAGAAGACTCTTGAGAGTCCCTTGGACTGCAAGGAGATCCAACCAGTCCATCCCAAAGGAGATCAGTCCTGAATATTCATTGGAAGGACTGATGCTGAAGCTGAAGCTCCAGTACTTTGGCCACCTGATATGAAGAACTGACTCACTGGAAAAGACTCTGATGCTTGGAAAGACTGAAGGCAGGAGAAGAGGACAACAGAGGATGAGATGGTTGGATGGCACGACTGACTCGATGAGTTTCAGCAAGTTCCAGGAGTTTGATGGACAGCGAAGCCTGGCGTGCTTCTCCATCCTCACCCCTTCAGACTCCTGCGAGTCATCCCTAAGAAGCCCAGATGATTGTGGTTCAAAACTAGGGTTTTCTTCTCCAAAGTAAGTCTTGGGTACCATTCTGGCACCTATTTTTGGCAGCTCTTCCTTACCCTTATCAGGATAAGAGTAGACCCAGCTATCCTATGGCTAGACAAGGATGAGGACCAATTGTGGCCATTCTCCATAATACCATCCTGCAACATTTCTTGCCTTATATCTATTTAGCCAGGCTTGATCAGCTGACTAAGAGGGTGAGCATAGCTGCCTAGGGGAAGCCTGCCTCTGACTTTAGCAGAGGAGCCAGTGATGACCCAGAAAGGCTTACAGACTTACTCTTAATATTTTTTCCAATAGTAGCAACAATGTTGGCAGTGGAAGGTAGATTTTATAAAACGCATACCCTCTGGGGCACATTTATGCACATGCCTTTGTTTGGTGCTATTTATTTATTTCAGTAGCTTTCCTAATGTCACACATACTGAGAATACTTTTTTGTTGTTAAGCAGTTCTTCCCAATTATGTGCATGAGTTATACTGATAGAATCTATAAAAATATTAATAAAAATTTTACTGGGAAATACATTTTCTTTTTATTATGTAAATTTATGTCATGGTGGAAAAAACAAATTTACTAAGACCCAATATCAAGAAACAATTATGTGCTATTTTTGTACTCTAACAAAGAGATGAACACTTGCTTCAGCTGTTAAATACAGCCTGTGTCTCACAATTAGAAACTTAAATGACAGATTTATTTCTGTTATTCATATTACAACTTAGTTCCACTGATACAGAGTGCTTTGAGATGCTGGGTCCCATCTTGCATTTATCAAGCATTCCCAATGTGAAATTTGCCCTGTCAATTGGCTGTTGGATGTGTGAAGCTTGGAAATATTGTCATTGTCACTGTCAAAGACAGAAGCAATTTATCTGGAAGGCACTGAAGTGTGCTTCAGAAGACAAAGTCACTTAATAAAAATGACACCACATTAAAACATACATTCCCTCATCTGGCCCCTTCTGGTAAGCTGGACCAAGGGTGGTTAAACCACTGTTCTACTCAGTGGCACAAGAACAATTTATTTTGTGACAAGTCTGATAGCTCCCCTTCTGCATTCTAATCAGTGGAATATACCAGAAAGAAAGAAATTCAGTAGATCTCTCTAGGGTCTAAAATGTTCACAATGAGAAAATTCTCTAAATGACAAATCAATATCAAGCACACTGCTTGAGGGTTATCTTGACAAATGGATCCAAGGGACAAACACTGGGGCCAGGTAAAAAAGTCACCAATTTTTGTCCTTGTAGCACTGTATCAATTCATTTTCCTTAGCACACCATTGGTTGGGAATAGACCAGAAAAGGTATCAAAGATTTAGAAATAATAATGTTGAGGCAACATTTGACTGAATAAAATAAACATACCAATCTACTGGCTATAAGTCTAGAGCTCTTACTAGAAGGCCAGGGGAGGCTGGAGATAAGAAAGTCACTCTGAGGTTGACTAAACATGGAATTACCAAGTATTCCAGAAAAATGAAGACTTACGTTCATATACATTCACACACACACTCCTATTTCTCATCAATGACCACTGAGACTCTGTGAGCAGTGATATGCAAGTAGCAAGGCACACACCTGAAACCCAAATCTTTCTTCTAAATACCATTTTCTACTGAAAGGAACCAGCCCTCCTCAGAAAAAAAAAAAAAGAAAAAATAGTTGATTCCATGACAGGCACATGAAAGGTATGAGAGGATCTTAAATATCATACTGTGCCAGAAAGTAGGAAAGTGCTCAAAGAATGACAGAAATAGGTCCAAAAAACAGTTCAGTTCGGTTCCTCAATAGTGTCCAACTCTTTAGGACCCCATGGACTGCAGCTTTGCCAGACTTCCCTGTCCATCACCAACTCCTGGAGCTTACTCAAACTCCTGTCCATCAAGTTGGTGATGCCATCCAACCATCTCATCCTCTGTCGTCCCCTTCTCCTCCTGCCTTCAATCTTTCCCAGCATCAGGGTCTTTTCCAGTGAGTCAGTTCTTTGCATCAGGTGGCCAAAGTATTGGAGCTTTAGTTTCAGTTTCAGTCCTTCCAATGAACACTCAGGACTGATCTCCTTTAGGATGGACTGGTTGGATCTCCTTGCAGTTCAAGGGACTCTCAAGAGTCTTCTCCAACACCACAATTCAAAAGCATCAATTCTTTGGCGCTCAGCTTTCTTTACAGAAAAAAAAAACAGGGCACCAGCTTTTAAAGGGGTTCCTTTTCATTCCAATCCCAAAGAAGGGCAATACCAAAAAAATGTTCAAACTATATGTATGTATATATATGTATATATGCTTATATATATAGAGAGAGAGAGAGACAGATTGATAGATAGCTATAGAAAGATATAAGGATATATAAGAATGGTTGCATAAGATAAATACTCAGTTTCTGAGAACTACTCCCCAAAGTATGGGGGCATCACCTCTTATTACAAAACTGGGTTGGGGGGTGTTGGTTGGGGGGGTGTTTCCTTCTCCAGAAAAGAGGAGACAAAACAAAACTTGCAACTCCAAGGCCTTAGCCAGAAGAGAGAAGCAACTCAAAGACTGATCCTGCAAGTTCCACTCGGGGGTGCTAACCAGGGCAGGAAGGGGCTGAAATCCCACCAGCTCTGTGGAGTCAAAGGGAAGATGAGAAGCAGCAGTGGCTGATGACAGAAGTTAAAATGATAATTTGTGCTATGCTATATTGTAACTTTTATAAATGTAAATCTTTTCATTTTCTACATGAAATATACTTTAACATGAATTCTCACAGATTTTGTTTTATGGATTTCTTTATGATTTTCTAAAGTAACAGCATTTTGGTGTTGCTGTTGTTCTAGGCGCTAAGTCCTGTCTGACTCTTTTGCGACCCCGTGGACTGTAGCCCACCAGGCTTCTCTGCCCATGGGGTTCTCCAGGCAAGAATACTGGAGTGGGTAGCCACTCCAGGGTATCTTCTCCAGGGTATCTTCCCGACCCAGGAATCGAACCCTGGTCTCCTGCGTTGCAGGCGAATTCTTTATGACTGAGCCAACAGGAAAAGTCTTTTATAAATGTGACACAAATTAATATTGTGATAGACAGTAGTGCAATTTTGCTAGAGTTTGGCTTTCACCACAGGACCCAAGGAATTAAATGCAAACTTGATTGTACATTTGCATTTTTCCAAGAGAGGAGTCATCACTTTAATCAGATTCTCAAAAGGATTAGCAATGCAAAGGAAGACACTTTGCCTATAGTAAATTCCTAGAAGCAGAACTAAGGCAGCAAAGAATATGAACGCTTTTAAGGTTTTGATGTAATTTTAAAATGCCTTTCAGAAACATTTTGCCAAATTTTATTCCTAATAGCTGTGTATGCAACTCTTTACACATACCAGACATTTCTCAACAACGGTGATCATCATCTCTAGCATTGTTGCCAATTTAACAGATGAAAAATATTATCCTGTTATTTTGCAAATAAGATTAATTTTTATATGTTTATTTCCTCCTTGATAAATGACATGTTCAATTTGTTGGCCCCTTTTTGCTTCTACAGAGGGTTATCTTCTTTTCAATATTTGTATCTCACCTTGTTTTACATCAGGCTTCCCTGGTAAAGAATGGTAAAGAATCTCAGATGGTAAAGAATCTGCCTAGAATGCGGGAGACCTGGGTTCAATCCCTGGGTCAGGGTGATCCCCTGGAGAAGGGAGTAGCAAACCCACTTCAGTATTCATGCCTGGAGAATCCCATGGACAGAGGGGCCTGGCAGGCTACAGTCCATGGGGCTGCAAAGAGTTGGATATAACTGAGTGACTAACACTACACTACTTGTTTTACATCTCACTCCACTGGCCAATATGTTCAGAACAATGATATAGTAACACTGATGATAGTGGCAATCCTTGTCATTTACTTAAAATGCAAGACAATTCCAGAACACTAGAAACACACCCATGAGCAAATACAAGCAGCCAAAGGCACGTCAACAACTTCTGTATTACCTAGTGAGCCGTTATCAGTAGCTCATACAACTGATAACCAAGGGTTACTACACTATAAGATTATACAAGAGACATCTTCTAATTTCTTTCCCAACTTTAACGTCTCAGAAAACCTGAAATTCATTTTCTAGCACTCAGAAAATGAGGAAAAGCTTTCTGACTGTATGCATTCTATTTTGAAATTCCATCAGAAATAGTTCAGTTGGTAAAGAATCCACCTGCAATGCAGGAGACCCTGGTTCAATTCCTGGGTTGAGAAGATCTGCTGGAGAAGGAATAGGCTTCACACTCAGTATTCTTGGGCTTCCCTTGTGGTTCAGCTGGTAAAGAATCTGCCTGCAATGCGGGAGACCTGGGTTCAGTCTCTGGGTTGGGAAGATCCCCTGGAGAAGGGAAAGGCTACCCACTCTAATATTCTGGCCTGGAGAATGCCATGGACTGTATAGTCCATGGGGTCGCAGAGTCAGACACAACTGAGGGACGTTCACTTTCACATTCAGGGGAAAACAGTAAAAGTCATCCCCAAAGAGCACACAAAACTCTAGAACAACTTGCTTCATTATAGTAACTTTCTATTGAATAGTCTTTTCCCAGAAGCACCTAATTCTCTAACAGTGTAGCTTACCATGCTCTTAGGAAAAAAAAATTGTGCACTAAGGTATCAATATAAACATATATACATTCATATCTACATGTATACATGATGTGTAACTAAACTCGTGAGTCAAAATCCTATCAATATTCATTACAGAAGAAGGAAAATATGAAAGAATGCCAAAAGAATAAGTCATTTGGCTAAAGAACTTTTCCAAGATAACAGCTCCTGTTTCTTTAGGTTATCTTTTCGTGAATCTCCAACAGAAGAGCATTCCCTGAAGCGAGACAAGAAATTGTGAGAACCAGCCTACCATACAAAAGATCCTGCAGCCCTATCTGTGAAATTGCTCATTGGAGCACGTGGTCATTAGCTTTCCGTCTCCCACCCCCATTACAGTGCAGGATGAGGGCCATGACTGATGAAAACCTTTGTGATTTCTCTAGCTGTCAAAATGCAGAGCTTCTCCAGCAGAGTTCTAAAATGGCAATAATTCTAAACTGGGAAATCAAGGACTCAGAACTGCTGAAGCAACAAATCCATTATTCTGAGGTTAGACCAACTATATACATATAGACAGTTTTTGATTCAGCTGAATCAAATCACTGGTCCTTAATGTTTTCTTCTAAAAAGTCCATCTTGAGACTTCCCTGGAGGTCCAGTGGTTAGGACTTCGCCTTCCAATGCAGGGAGTGTGGATTCAATCCCTGGTGGGAAAGCTAAGATCCCACAGGTCTCGGGGCCAAAAAAACCCAAACTCAAAACAGAAGCAATACCGTAACAAATTCAGCAAAAAATTTAAAAATGGTTCACATCAAAAAAAAAATTATTTCATAAAAGAAAAAGTCTGCCTTCTCAAATATTTACATAAATACACTTTCAGTGTACAGTATGGTAATTACCTAGTAATGGTGGGTTTGGAAGAGTCCCATGAAGCCGTAGCCACACTACTTAAGGGCTGTGTGGATACTGGAGAGTGTGCATAGTATCTCTGTACAGGACACTTACAGAGAAACACACCTGTCCCATCCCTAAGCCCATCAATGCCCCCACCTCAAACTAGAGTGAAGTTGCAGTTAAGCCACGGAATAAGCCACAATACCATGATAAGCTAGGCAGTGGTCTAAGGGTCGTAACATAAAACCAAAAGAAATCACATTCTTAAGTGTCAGTCACTGTGTTCTGAGGATCTCCTAATATTTCCTATAAAGAAAATAGCCATTGGCTACACAGGATAGATTAGAAAACCATCAGACTGGCAGTGCATACAACACAGGAGAAAAGACTTGAAGAGAAACTAGGCAGGAAAGCCAAGTGAAACAGTGGTCTGATTCCAGTGTTCCTGGATTTCTAATTTTCTTTTAAGGTTCTCTACAGACACGCTCAACAATCACCAAGATTCCTAGGCTCTGGAGGAACTCTAGTCCAACTTAATGACTATTTGATGTGCAAACTTCTTTTCCTCTCCATTTTCCTCTTACATGGAGGAAATAAATTCAAACTGTCTGTAAAATTTTGTAAAAAGTAAAGGAAGAAAAAAGGAAACACAGAAATTTATATTCCATTTAAGCTTCCTTGCTGGCTCAGAAGGTAATCTGCCCGCAATGTGGGAGTAATCCCTGGGTCAGGAAGATCCCTCTGGAGAAGGAAATGGCAACCCACTCTAGTATTTTTGCCTGAAGAATTCAATGGACAGAGGATGCTGGTAGGCTGCAGTCCATGGAGTAGCAAGGAGTTGGACACAACTCAGTGACTAACAACATTTTATCCAAAAAAAATGGAACAATAGCTTTTGATAAGCTATATATTAGCTAAGATATAATATATTAGCTAAGATAAGCTAATATATTAGCTAAGATACATTAGCTAAGATATTTGAATCCTTACTGTCATCTGAATCATGGATTTTATAGCAAGTAATTGGGCTAATTAACTGATGCACAGTCTTAGAAAACTGAAAATGACTCAATCTTGGTTTCATCACCTACAAAATGAGGATTCATTTAGCAAATGTTTGCATGTTTACACTGTCAGAGGTTGAGAATGCATCAGTGAGAAAAAAGACAACTGAAGTTAACAATCATTTGTGGAATAAAAGAAATAATAATACCTATAATATAGGATTGTGACAAGGAGGAAATTAAATGAGATGATGTGAATAAATGTATAGTGCACTGTGAACTCTCAGTTAAAAAAAAAAAAAGTAGGGCTAGAGAAGGTTGTCTTTATGACTGTTACAAACTGATGTGGCTTACTGGGCCAGCCTGGATTCTCCTCTAGTTCCCAAATTCTCTTTTCCTGCTTTCTAGACCATTGGTAGGTAACGTTTCCCTCCTGTAATACTGGCCTAAATCCTTCCCATGTTGTCTACAGACAGACTTGGACTAAATAACTTCCTTCAGAAAAGCTCTAGCTGTCTAGTGATAGGTCAAGAGCATCCTTCAGTTTTCCAGCTCAATGGAAGGACAGAGAAATGTATGCACTCAGAGTCCCACAAAAATAGGGAACCTTCCTGGCTTAGGCTCCCATTGCTGATCATGTCCAGAGGACATTGGTTAGTTCCTGCCCTCTGCTGCCATTAGCAAAGGATAATTTGGCTAAAGCAATTTGACAATATTATAATGTTAAAATACTCAGTAATAGAAATTAACCTAATGTAGAACTGTTAATACCTGTAGCTCCCAAGGTTACAATGGCCCAGAAAAATGTACACACAGGGAATCATCTTCTCAAGGCTACTGGGGGAAGAAAATCACATAAAAAATATACATCTATGTGTGAGAGCGTTCATGTATGAGTGTTCCTGTCCAAGAAGTTTTAGACTTTTTTGTGATGCTGGATATGGGGAGAAAATCTCCAGTTAAATTTTCTGTTTTAAATATTTTGCTGTTGTTCAGTTGCTAAGTCATGTCTGACTCATTATGACCCCATGGACTACAGCACACCAGGTTTCCCTGTCCTTCATTATCTCCCTGAGTTTGCTCAAATTCATGTCCATTGAGTCAGTGATGCCATCCAACCATCTCATCCTCTGTAATCCCGTTCTCCTCCTGCCCTCAATCTTTCCCAGCATCAGAGTCTTTTCTGGTGAATCAGTTCTTCACATCAGATAGACAAAGTATTGGAGCTTCAGCTTCAGCATCTGTCCTTCCAATGAATATCCAGGTTTGATTTCCTTTAGGATTGACTAGTTTAATCTCCTTCCAGTCCAAGGGACTCTCAAGAGTCTTCTGCAGCACCACAATTTGCAAATCTGAGTTCTTTGGTGCTCAGCCTTCTTTACGGTCCAACTCTCATATTCATGCATGACTACTGGAAGATAATCCTATTTTAATGAACACGTTTAGCGACAAGATTCCATAATGTTTCTACTTCAACGTGATTAACCATTAAGACTTGATTAACCATTAATCAAGTTAACTAACCATTAACTTTAATTAACCATTAATTAATCAAGTTAATTAATTAACCATTAATCAAGTTAAGACTTGATTAACCATTTCTCCTTGCTACCAAAGGCCTTCCTACCTAATGGCGGGAATTTGACTTTGAGAGTCTCTTTTCCAACAAATAGAGCTCAATAAAGCATTTGCTACTTTGAAGATAGATTTATGTGTTGGGCCATTTTCTCCTCCAGAAACCCTCCTACAGTAAATATATTTATTTGGCTATCCATTGTCTAATTTTTCCTGTGGAAGATGCTTATCTCAAACAGGAAGAAAAAAACACCTGAATTTAAAACTCCCTGGAGGTTACTTGGCATTTAGTTAACATGAAGGAAAAAAGAATTGATAATAATTTCAGGAGCTGGCACCATGAGAAGACTGATGGACTGCATGAACTAGGAAGGGCTTCCCTGGTGGCCTGGTGGTAAAGAATCCTCCTGCCAATGCAGGAGATATGGGTTCAATCCCTGGGTCAGGAAGATCCCCTGGAGAAGGGAGTGGCAACCCACCGCAATATTCTTGCCTGGGAAATCCCATGGATAGAGGAACCTGGCGGGCTACAGTTCATGGGGTCACAAAAGAGTCGGACATGACTTAGCAACTAGAACAACAATGCTCAAGGAATAAGAAATCAGTAGAACTACACTTTAAGCAAACTTAAAGTTTTCTTTATAAGTAGGAATTGTATTTATTGGGTTGGCCAAGTTCATTCAGGTTTCTCCATAAGATGTAATAGAAAAGCCTGAACAAATTTCTTGGCTAACCCAATAACAAAGGGCTCTAAGACTAAAACACATCTTTTTTTTTTTTTTTTTTTTAAACACATCTTTGTCTCACACAACTTACATTCTTTTCTGGGTACCAAAAATAATCCTTGTAAAAACTGTCTTTCAATAAGTTAATGACTTTAAGTGGCATTTTAGTCAACCATGATTTGAAGCAACAAAAACTTGTGCCACAAAAATCTAACATTTGTAAACATATATGTAATATGATCATTTCTAGGGAGAAAATAGATTTCTATCAATGAAAACATCTGTGAGGCATAGAAATGTATATAAATGTGTAATATGTGCCATATTTTGGTTCAAATTGTCTTTTTCTTACTGGACATTTCTCATAAAACTGGGCTTCTTATCTGATTTTCTACATCTATTAAGGGAAATAGTTTGAACACCACCAAAAACAGGCTTCCCAGGTGGTGCTAGTGGTAAAGAATCCACCTTCCAATGCAGGAGATGCAAGAGACAAGGGTTTGATCCCAGGTCAGGACAATCCTCTAGAGGAGGAAATGGCAACCCACTCCAGTATTCTTGCCTAGAAAATTCCATGGATAGAGGAGACTGGAGGGCTATATAGTCCATAGGGTCGCAAAGAGTGGGACACAACTGAGCAAATGAGCACACAATAAGGGAAACATTTTGAACACCACCTAAATAGAATTTTCAAAAACTGTAAATTCAGAAACAATAAATACATTATACTGATTAGAAAATGAAAAACAAGCATTTGTTTATTCAAAAACAAATATTTCCTAAACATCTAAACTATGCCAGATGCTCCTGTAGGCATGCGGAGACAGAAGTGAATAACAGACAAAATCTCTGCCTTTAGGAAGAGAAAAATCACATTTTTTCATCTCAGTTCAGTTCAGTCGTGTCCAGCTCTTTGTGATCCTATGGACAGCAGCACTCCGGGCTTCTCTGTCCATCACCAACTCCTGGAGCTTACTCAAACTCACGTCCATTGAGTCGGTGATGTCATCCAGCCATCTCACCCTCTGTTGTCCCCTTCTCCTCCTGCCTTCAATCTTGCCCAGCATCAGGGTCTTTTCAAATGAGTCAGTTCTTTACATCAGGTGGCCAAAGTATTAGAGCTTCAGTTTCAGCTTTAGTCTTTCCAATGATTCAGGACTGATCTCCTTTAGGATGGACAGGTTTGATCTCCTTGCAGTTCAAGGGACTCTCAAGAGTCTTCTCCAACACCATAGTTCAAAAGCATCAATTCTCCAGCACTCAGCTTTCTTTACAGTCCAACTCTCACATCCATACATGACTACTGGAAAAACCATAGCTTTGACTAGATGGACCTTTGTCAGCAAAGTAATGCCTCTGCTTTTTAATGTGCTGTCTAGGTTTGTCATAGCTTTTCTTCCAAGCAACAAGCATCTTTTAATTTCATGGCTGCAGTCACCATCTACAGTGATTTTGGAGCCCCAAAAAATAGTCTCTCACTGTTTCCACTGTTTCCCCATCTATTTCCCATGAAGTGATAGGACCAGATGTCATGATCCTAGTTTTTTGAATGTTGAGTTTCAAGCCAGCTCTTAAATCATACAAATGGATGGTAACCAAAATCAATAAGTATATAAGGGGGGGGTTAAAATGCTCATAAGAGGCAAGGTGAGGTGTGACAAAAAATTTTTTTAAATCCCAGAGTTTTCATACAATGAGGTACCACCTCAGACCGGTCAGAATGGCCATCATTATAAAGTCTTCAAACAATAAATGCTGGAGAAGGTGTGGAGAAAATGGAACCATCTTACACTGTTGGTGGGAATGTAAACTGGTATATCCATTATACAAAGCAGTATGTGCTGTGCTATGCTTAGTCACTCAGTCATGTCTGACTCTTTGGAGCCCATGGACTGCAGCCCACCAGGCTCCTCTATCCATGGGGATTCTCCAGGCAAGAATACTGGAGTAGGCTTCCATGCTCTCTTCCAGGGAACCTTCCCAAACCAGGGATCAAACCCTGGTCTCCCACACTGCTGGTGGATTCTTTACTGTCTGAGCCACCAGGAAAACCCAGAAAGCAGTATCTAGGTTCCTCTAAGACCCATCAATCCGACTCCTGGGCACATACCCAGACAAAATTACAATTCAAAAAGATACATGCATCCTGAAGTTCGTAGGAGCACTATTTATAATAGCCAAGATGTGCAAACAACATAAATGCCCACTGACATATGAACATATAAAGAAGATGTGAAATACATACAGTGGAATACTACTCAGACATGTATAAGAACAAAATCATGCCATTTGTAAGAACATGAATGGACCTGGAGATTATCATAACAAATGAAGTAAGTCAGAAGAAAAAGACAAATATCATATGATATCACAGATATGTGAACCTAAGCTATGGCACAAATGAGCATATCTAGGAAACAGACTCACAGATATAGAGAATAGACTTGGGGTTGCCAAAGGAGGGGGAAGCGGGGAAGGGAAGAACTGGAAGTTTGGGACTAGCAGATACAAACCAGAGTATATATACTATGAATAAACAGTGGGGTCTTACCTATATAGAACAGGGAAATATATTTAATATCCTCTGATAAACCATAATGGAAAAGAGTATGAAAAATAGTATATATGTGTGCATATATATGTATATACATATATATATATAATATATGCTGAATTACTTTGCTGTACGGCAGAAATGAACACATTGTAAATCAACTATACTTCAATAAAATTTATAAAAAATTAGTTTTCAATCAAGTTGGAATCAACAAACATGAAGTGATCACTGATAATACAAAACAAAAGGTAATTAAGTGATGGGTTGTTTGTTATAATCCATACACCCCGCATGGGTCATAAGGGGCAAGATTTAATGAGGTTGAGGTAAGCTGACCTTGAACAAAGGGTTGAGTAGATTTAAAAGCAGATTCCGCAAAAGTTTGGCTGAGGAATTAAATGTGAGCACATGTCGAGGGCAGAAGGTTGTCCGGCTAAAGTAGGGATTCTGTTTTTGAGAAAAGTGGGGTGCAGTGCTGGGAATGTAAGAGATTATGAAAGAACTTGATGACTGGTAAGAGTTCAGACTAGATAGAACTGATGTCAGAAAGCCAAGGAAAATTTGGCTGGAGTGAGTCAAATAATGAGAGCACTGCTCATGGAAGTTTAATCTGGTGGATGGGGGTCAAAGTCAACCACAACGTGACCAACCAGTCATAGAGAAAAATGCTGTGCCTCAGTGGAAAACTATGCACTGTCTAGACTCGAGAACAGCCCTCCGAGTTACCAGATTCTGGTTCTTTGGTGGTCTTTTACAACCTTGAGTTGTAAGTGATAGCAATGCAAAATAATTCTTGCGCAAATTCTGTCCTGTCCAGAAGCAATCTGAGCTACTTCCATGCCCTCTGGGGGTGGGGGTGGGGGGGAATTTTGCCTCGTTTTGTACATTCATTTCAATATTCCTGATCTATCAGTAAGCCTGTTCTTCAGATTTTCTTTGAATTGGCTGTAAGTTCTGCCTGGTCCCCTCACTGATTGATGAGTATCATAAATTCTGAACACATGTTCATTTTATGCCCATATGAAAGTCAGCATTTTGCCTTTCTGGAAACCTATCCAGAAGGATGAAGTCATAGCACAGGACAGAGGTGAGAATCAGTGCAAATGGAGAAAAAGAGATAAACCAGACTCTTCAAAGAAAATGATGGACAAGGCATGGTGACTCAATAGGGACTGTAAGTAATTCCCCCACTTCTCATTGTGGCCTTATCATTCATGATCGGCACTCCTGACTACAAGATTTACAAATCTTTAATAAACTGTGAGACTCGGCACAAGTGCCAATATACTGAGAAATGAGACAAAGCATTTTAAGCAACTTAGTTTCCTGACATTTGCTACTTTTTGCAAGTCCTCCCCAATTCCTCCCAGCTCCTCAAGAACAGCTACTGTCCTGAGACTGATGCCAAACACCAGTTTACCTATAACTTCTCTCTTTGCTTCAGTCTCCCCTGAGGAGGAAGAAGGAGAAATAAACAAGGGTAATATAACATGTTTAAAAGGTTTTCCTTGTTTCCAGCTAAGACACAATTGGAAAGAGGGAATTAAAAAATAAGCAGAGGATAAATATTGTCGGGAAACAGGAAAAAGATAAAAGGTTAAGTTTGCCTCAGATATCTTCCCATTTGATTAATCTATATGGGAATAATTAGAAACTGGCTGACCATAACCACAGTTTCTCCTGCCCATAGACTCAAATAGAAGAAAACCAAATATTGGTGTCTTTTAAGTTATCTATATATATAATACATGTTTAACTCAATACACAAAGTACATCATGTGATAAATTAAAGACAACACCATGCTTATAGCTAAACAAGTAAACTCACCAACATATCTACCATTGTTTTAAAATCCAGGATAGGTTCTGAGAATACAGCCATAAATGCTGGATTACAACTTTTACAAGAACACAGCCTGGTTTCAATAACGATAGCTCACTTGTAACATTCTGAAACTGTGCAAAGTGTTTCCATATAGATTATTAACTCAACTTTAACCTGTAAGTCAAAGTTCCCAGTTCACATATGAGAAAGTTGAGGCTGAGAGGTTGGGTGACTTGCTCAAGTGGACACAATTTGTTAAGAGCTGGAATTCAAATCCTGAAAAATCTTAAATTCCAGTGAACTCCTGATTAACCAGCAAAGGCACATTATCTGTGTTCTGTACACAGTTATTTTGAGTAATGGAGCATATCTATTCACAGATACTATTCCTCATTCCCAGTGAAATCTCAAGGGCTGCTCTCAGGAATCCTTTTCATAATTCTTGGATCCAGATTAACCAAAGAATAAGAATATTATGGGAGTACAGAAGTCACAGAGAAAGAGTCACCTTTTAGGAGACTGACTGATTCATGGCCCCAAGTAATAGCCAAACCCTTGGTCATGTATGACCACACTATTGCTGTTTAACTAGCTACTAAGTTTGGTGAGATTTGTTACGCAACAACACTGTGACCATAGATAACTAATACACTCTGTCTTCCCTTAGGCACACTACCTTCCTGGCTTTGACCCCTGAACATATCTCTTTAAGAAGAAAGAATAAGTTGAACAATTAATTGATCTCTCTTTAGGAAACTGGACTCTGAAATGGTAAATATAGCATATTAATATGGCCTCAGCAAAATATATAAATGAATCTTCTTAAAAAATAAAAATTTATCTCTGACTATAGCCTAGAATTAATCTGTTTCACCTGCTTTGCTTCTTGGTTTCCTCCCCAAGACAATGACCAGGCAATGTAACAGTCAAAGAGGCTCACATACCTCTTGCTCAAATCAATTTCCAAGGTAATAAATTGCATTGCCTGCATGATTAAAACAAATTCACATCAGTGACCCTAGTGGTTCATTCTCTAACATACGTCAGTACTAGAGACCCATATTTCCTGAATGTTTATGACCTGGAGTAAAGAAAAGAGAAGCAGAATCATCTGTGTACCAGAAGAGGAGCTATTCTTTCCTTTGTAGGAAGATGAGGCAAAATGGTCTATTTGGCCAAAGAATCACTGGCTTCATAGGACATGGTATTTTTCCAGGATGTTTTTTCCAAGTGGAAAGTAATATTAACATAACAGACAGAAATTATTATTTTTACTGACCTCAAGATGTGCTGAATAGCGCTGAGGCAAAACCAGAAACAAACAAAAACAACCAGCATGCACAAAAATAATAAAAAAGACTCATTTTTTATCTTTGGTTCTGTTGATTGCTCCTTCCTCTTGCAAGCAAGCTTTTTCCCCCCTGTTTCATAAAAATAAACACTGAAAACAGAATTAATTTAAGGGAGAAAATGTCCTACACCATGATAACTAAAATTATCTATGCAAATATCAGGACTTAACAAGCAAGTTACTAAATATGTTATAAATATCATTAGTGAATGAAAATCTGGTTAAAATGATATTTCAGCTCCATTAGTCAGTAGAACAGCTCAACCTTAAGGACTAACTATGCTTTTGTTTCAATGTTCCAGAGAGGTTGAGAAGGCACTTGAAAATTCACACGTATTAACAGAAAAATGCTCATCTCAAAAGTATGGCACAGAGAAGGGACACAGCATTTTCTACCCATAATCACTGAGAGCTGCAGAGGAGCAGAAGATATTTAAAATCAGTATTCAGTACGCATTTCAAATGGGACAGTGATATTTTGCTGACCTAAAAGTTTACAAAAGAATTAAAAGGCAATTAGAAATGCAAAGCCTTTCTTCCTCCGAGGGAGGATACAATTATCAAGGTCAATTATGCCGTGCTCAAAAGCTATGTGTCCCCTTAGTAAAGAGTGGCCAGAATAAATATAATCCCCGTGGGCTTGCCCAGGGCTTCGCTCCCTGGACACCTGAACACCAGAGAACTCTTTCCCAAACCTATTCTCCATCACACCATCTCAGGAGAGTTACAATAGAATATTGCTGAATATATTCTTGGGAAATCAATAAAAACACCTCCAGCATCTTTACCCACAACCTTCAGAGGATTCAAATCCGCTAGTGGAAAATACCACATTCTTAAAAAAGAGAAAAGGATTAGTTCACAGCAGGCAGTCTTCAATGGTCTCCCTTTGTTCTTTCACTTATTTGGGTTTCTCTTTAGTGGCTTTTCCTCTTCCAGCAAAGAAGGTACCAAACCATATTATTCGTGATTACAACTCAGTGAGAGCTAGTGGGAGAAAAAGGAATCTCCTCTGGCTAAACGAACGTTCACATTTAAAAACTGGTTATCCTGTGAAGATGCTCAGACGTCAGACCCCCGTGCTGACACACATCTGGAACTCTCCTGGTGGTTTTCCTGAGGGTGAGCTGCAGAACTACAGCTCTTTGCCAGCCACTCATTTCCATTCAACCTCAGTGTTACTACACCTTCCAAGAGATTTGACAAACATGCCAAGTCAATAAATGTGCTTTTGATCACATCCATTAAGTTAAATTGAGAGTAAGTTTTTTAAAAAAAAAAAAAAAAAGGAGGTGGACCTCCATGAGGACAGAGACTGAATCTGGTTTTTTCTACCATTGGTTTGTATCATGTCCTTAAGGTACATGTGTCAACCATGACACAAGACTACAGAGGGAAAAAAATCCATTCCCACAGCTTCAAAAATCCATGAAAAGTGATGTAGCCAAAAATGAAAAAGTGACAACACTTCAAAAAGGAGCCACATGTGAAATGACCTGTAAGGATATAACACTGTCTTTCTTCAGTGTCAATATAGTTTTTAAAATGTAAATCTGAAGTTATTTCAAGATTCTTTAGCTCAAAACACAACAAAGGTAACTTAGAAATCTCTTCTTGTGGCTAAACTGTGCATTTTCTACAGGATAAGAAACAAAAGGAGAAATGGATAAGAAATGAGGCAATGGATGAGAACAGAGTAGAACTGATGACTGTGGGGGAGTGTATAGTTAGTTTGGGTAAAGTTGCATTCATTTTTAAAGTAAAGAAGGACATTAAGGATTAGTAAATTATATCAAACACAATGACTTAAATGCATGTAATAAATACTGAAGCATCTTGAGCAAAATGAAATGTCAGATCTCTAGCTCTTACTCATGAGAATATATGAAGTTAACATTTACGGAGTACATACTATGCAGTCAGCATCAAGCTAGGTGTTTTCACATATGATCACACATGTAAACTTCAGGATCATTTCACCTCAGAGAAGGAAAGTGAGTCTCAGAGAGGTCAGTTAATTTGTCCAGTACCCTAGTCTAAGGGACATTGCTGGGTCTTGACCCCAAGCATTTCCTGAATCCAATTTCAGTGTGCTTTCATCTAACCATGCTAACAGGATGTAGGAACTAAACGCTAAATCAGACCAAGTGATCTCAGCTATCAAGTTTACTATGAAAGCGCCATGATGCCTTCCCTTCACATGAGGATATTTAGCAAATACAATTCGATAAACCAGTTGCAAATTCTATTGAATGACATTTTTATTTCACTTTGTAACACCTCCCCAAAATGGAACTCCCTTCATTCAACAAGTATTTACTGAGTGAATACCACGCGCCAAACATTTTTCTAGGTTCTAGGGATTTCACAAGGAGCAGATTCCCTGTTTTCATGGGGTTTCCAGTCCAGTGGATAACAGAGAGATAAGCATCCCCTGGCAATCAGTGAGCTGGGTGATGTGTTCTAGGAAATACAAGGTGCCCTGAGGCTCAGAGGAGAACTCCAAATTCAAACTTGGGGGAACAGAGAAGCATCGCAGAGGAAAGGATTCAAAGCTGAGATCTAGAGAACTGAAAGAAGGGGGAGGACACATTGAGGCTGGAAAAGAAATTGGTGTGTGTAGTCACATGAAGACATTTGCACTCCAGGAGGAAAGGTCAACCTCCTCCAGTATTCTTGCCTGGAGAATTCCATGGACAGAGGAACCTGGCGGGCTATACCGTCCATGGGGACACAAAGAGTCGGACGCGACTGAGCGACTAACACATTTTTTACCTCAATGGTGTGGCCATTCAAGAGTTTCAAGCAGGCAAAAGGTAGTCACAGATTTTCTTGTTTGAAAAGGATCCTTTCTATCGTGATGGGATGAATGGATTTAAGGACTGGCAGTGGGCAGGCAAGTTAAAAGGCTACAGCAATAGTTAGAGAAAAAGAAGGTGGTGCTTAAATTGGGTGGAGAGGGGCTAAGAAGAAGTTAGTGGAAGTAAAGTCAAGCTGATCATGACTGACTAGCTGTTGGTGATCATGGGGATGAGGACAGTGAGTGGTTCAAGTAGTGGGGGAGGGGGCTAGTGCTACGCCCAGAAGAAAAAACAATTCGGGAAAAGAAACAATGAATTAAGTTTTGAATGAGCTGAGTTTGTGTATCTACCAGGCAGTCTAGAGGAGAGGGTATGGTCTGGGCTGCCTATAAATTATGCTTTTTAGGAAACTCTTTTGAATGGCAGTAAGCAATGAACTTTCTTTCGGCTTCCTTAAAGCATAACAGTCTCAGAACTAAATCTCTGAATCTGTAAAAAAAAGCTTACCTGTCTGGAGTTTTTGAAGAGCCACGGGGCACCTACCTACAACTGTTAAAGGCTTAAAATTATTTAAACTGTGGTCATTTTCCCTTTGCTGAAGAGAAATTTTGGAAAGTCATGATCACAAGACATGATCATATTAAAAGATTTCATTCTAATTTTTCACTTCTGGGAGTCAAAACATAATTAAAGGGAAATACAAGTGACTTCACTCAGATGCTGATTCCAACAGCAGCCTTATAATAATGTAAGCTTTCTAAAGCCAGCATAATGGAGCTGGCAGGCGTCATGGAAGGGTATGGTGAGTCCGCGTTGCAAACAGATGGTGGCTAGGAAAACTGTGAAATATACAAGGAGCCTAGAGTAGCCTTTTAAGTGGACCAGACTTCAGAGAGCAGTAACCAGATCACTGGCCCCGTATTGACAGTTTGCATTTTACTTTAACAGTCCTCACAGATGGACAACACATTCTCAAGATGTTTGGAAAGAAAGATCTTGGCTGAGTGGTAAGCACACGAGATGTTCAGAAACTGTTTTCAACTTAAACTACTCATTCAAGTACCCCAAGGGGAACTCTTTTGACCTCCAGCAAGAACCCAGGATTCCAGAATCATCCTCCTTTGGCAAAAAATGTTAAGTTCTAGAATAGTCTTTAGTGAAATAGGAAAAAAAATATTTTTCTTTTTTCCCAAAGCAGACTAGATGTAACATACACAATAAGCAAAGTTGGTGGCTATTTTCCCCACTTTCGTGACCAATTAGGTCTTCAACAGAGATTCCATAAAGTGTAGAAATGTTTGGTATGGTTGTGTGCTAGAGGTTTCTGCAGTCATAAGGAACAGGACTTCCACTGGTGCTACAACTTCATAAATCCTTCTCCACCCTACGACATTGGCTATTCAAACAAAACACAAATACTTGCATGCAAAGCACACACACACAAATGCATGCATATCAATCCTTAAATTCAAAGAATGAAAACCTTAAGTGTACTTTTCCAAGGTTTATTGAGATCATAATTTCCTCTAGAGAGAAGATTTGTTTTCACTGTATCTTTTTAAACTAAAGTTGCAAATGGGCTTTTTGTGGTTTAAAAAAAAAATAATAGCAAAAGTTAGAAAAATAAGAGAATTTTCTAAGACACTGGCCTGGATGGCAAATCCAGCAGACTGCAGCTACTGTCCTGACCTCTCAAAGTCTCTCCCAACACATTTCCAAGGGTTCTGCTCCAGTGGTCACACATATTAGCCCATGTTGATGAAAGTAATTTGTGTGTTTGACAGTAAGCTATTAATGTAAGTGTTGGCCTCAACTGAAATGTTTCATGAGCACAGAAACAGCATAATTTGCACTTTTTCATGTAGCCCAAGGAAATGCATGTGGTTCATAGACAACCATATTACCTTTAACTGTATTATAGCTGACGGAAATCAAGCATTTAGAACTATGTTTTAAGTCTAGTGGCTCAGACAGTAAAAAATCTGCCGGTAATACAGGAGATCTGGCTTTAATCCCTAGGTCAGGAAGATCCCCTGGAGGAGGGAGTGGCTACCCACTCCAGTATTCTTGCCTGGAGAATTCCATGGACAGAGGAGCCTGGAGGACTACAGTCTATGGGGTCACAAAAAGTTAGACAGGACTAAGCAATTACACTTTCATTTTTAAGCCACACACACATACACACAAGGGGAAAAAAATCATAAAAAGAACTAAATTGTCAAAAGGATCACAGTAGGAGACAGCGTTTCATAGAATCCAAGATTCTGTGCATTCATTAATCTATCAAATTCTAGGCATTAAGTTTCCATTGATTCCCCATCTATTTGCCATGAAATGAGGTGGCCAGATGCCATGATCTTAGTTTTCCGAATGTTGAGTTTTAAGCCAACTTTTTCACTCTCCTCTTTCACCTTGATGACTGCAGCCATGAAATTAAAAGACGCTTGCTCCTTGGAAGAAAAGCCATGACAAACCTAGATAGGATATTAAAAGGCAGAGACATTACTTTACCAACAAAGGTCCATCTAGTCAAAGCTATGGTTTTTCCAGTAGTCATGTATGGATGTGAGAGTTGGACTACAAAGAAAGCTGAGCACCAAAGAATTGATGCTTTTGAGTTGTGGTGTTGGAGAAGACTCTTAAGAGTCCCTTGGACTGCAAAGAGATCCAACCAGTCCATCCTAAAGGAGATCAGTCCTGAATATTCACTGGAAGGACTGAAGCTGAAGCTGAGGCTCCAATTCTTTGGCCACCTGATACAAAGAAGTGACTCATTTGAAAAGACCCTGATGCTGGAAAAGATTGAAGGCGGGAGGAGAAGGGGATGACAGAGGATGAGAAGGTTGGATCACATCCATCACCGACATGATGGACATGAGTTTGAGTAGGCTCTGGCAGTTGGTGATGGATAGGGAAGCCTAGGATGCCGCAGTCCATGGGGTTGCAAAGAATCAGACACGACTGAGTGACTGAACTGAACTGAGGCACTAAGTGATGAAAGCTCAAAATGCAGAAAGTCCCTGCCTTCAAAGACCTCATGATCAATCAGGAAGACAATTCAATTTTCCAAGTGTTGTGGGACAGAGGGGAAGTATTTCAGCGGGACTGTAGGGATCAAAGGAAGCCAAGCAGAGGGTGTCACACCTGAGCTGCAAATTGAACTCTACCCAGAAGCTACCCAAGGACTTAGAACAGTCACTTCTTGAAAACCACTTTTGTTTTTATATAGAAAAGGATGAACTAAAACAGTGGCAAAATAGCAGTGCCCTTGGTATTCTGGCTGAAGTCAGAGCCTGGTTCATGATGCTGAGCCCTTTTCACAAACTGTGAGGACACTTGGGCTAAATTTGAACATATTCAGAATTTTCCTCCCTGATCCTCTGGTCCTTTGGAGACAGACTTTCAGAAAAGAGCAAGTTTCTATTTGGGGATATATTACATGCATACTGAAGACTCCTTTCTGAACATGAAGCTATAAACCTCTCTGCGCTGTGTAATCAGATGGCTACAGCTTCATCACAGCAAGCCAATGGGGACATTGCTGTCCTAACACTCAGTATGGTCTCCTGACCCAGCCAAATAAGGCTCATTAGTGCCCACAAATATCTCCACAGGCTTTCTTCTAACTCCACAGGAACTGATTATAACCAATTTGTTAATGTATTCCATAATTACCTTTTGGGCTTCCCAGGTGGCACTAGGTAAAGAATCTGCCTGCCAATGCAGGAGATGCAAGAAATGTGGGTTTGATACCTGGGGCCTGGGTCAGGAAAATCCCGAGTAGGAAATGGCACCTCACTCTAGTATTCCTGCCTTGAAAATTCCAGAGACAGAGGAGCCTGGTGGGCAACAGTCCATAGACCACAAAGACTTGGACTAAAGAAAAGAAAAGTGAAGTCGCTCGGTCGTGTCCGACTCTTTGCGACCCCACGGACTGTAGACCACCAGGTTCTTCCATCAATGGGATTTTCCAGGCAAGAGTACTGGAGTGGGTTGCCGTTTCCTTCTCCAGGAGATCATCCCAACCCAGGGATCAAACCTGGGTCTCCCGCATTGCTAAGCACACACAAAATTACCTTTAAATAACTCTTTTGCTTTTTTGGTTTCAAGTCATTGCAGGAAGGTCAGGCTTATGAAAGACTTACAAGGGTTTGAATCTGATGTGTCAGGTAGCAGAAGAGGAGGGATGGAGAGAAGGCATGTCAATTTCAGACTCAGCTGCTCATTTGTCAAACTGAGGCCACCCCCTTCCGGCCGCTGGAGCAAAAACAACCCTCTCTGCTCCACTGCCTTACTCCAGGCCCTCAACATCCCTCACACGGGGGACAGCACTAGTTTACTAACTGGTCACTGGTCTCCTGCCTCCTTCCAACCTGCACCTCCTCCCCCTGGAATCCCCCATGAAGTCACCAGTGAGAAAGAGTTCCAATGCCTCCCACCTACAGGATAAAGTCTAAGCTCCCAGCATGGCAAATCAGACCTTTCCTCTCCATCCATAGCCTGCATCTGTCTTCCTCCAGGCTGTGGTCTCACACTGGAAGCTGGGTGATGCTCCCCTGTCCCACCCCCTACACCCAGCGCTGATCCCATCCTCAGGGGCTTTGATCAAGCTGTTCCACCTCCCAAAACAGCCTCCTCCACTTTGTGCAACAAGCTGTCTCTATTCATCCTCCTGAAACAAAGGTCAATTCCAGAGCCTTCCCTGAAATCCCCAACAGGACTCAGTTCTCTGTGCCCTGGTAACTCCCCAGACTGTAGGTTTCCTCTGCACTCAGTCCAACCTATGGACCATCTCTGCCTAGGCGTGCTGCTCTGACATCTTACTGGGAACATTTAGATGGCAGAGTCAGGCCTTTGTCAGCTGAGAAGCCACCCAGATTGATGACCACCATGTCTTGGGTTCTGACAGAGCCAAGCTGACTGTTGGCTGGCATTGAGAAGGAGAGCAGAGTCAGAGAGGTCTTCCTTCTAGGGAAGGGAATGTGAGTGAGGAGGGGAGAGGTGCAGACAGTCAAGAGAAAGTCACCCCAGGGTCAGGAAAAAGTCACCAGAGGGTCAGGAGTTGGAGGGCTTCAGGGCCTGTCTTCAGTGCTGGGGTGAGAGGTTTATCTCCCCCTTCACTTTGATTCCTCAGAGTGGCAGGCAGCAAAAAAAAAAAAAAAAAAGAGATATTTTTCCAAATTACATTGTCCAGCTGTATTGACAATGGCACCTTGGCTTTGACTCTGGAAGGACAAGTGTCCTTTATGAAAAAACTGACAAGCAACTGAATCAAGGTGTCATTTCCCTTCTGCTAGGTCATGTTTTGGGTTGTAGGAATTTAGACAGAAAGTGTGTTTCTTTGTCTCTCTTTCCTTGGTGGGGAAACTGAGCAACAGCTTTCTCACTTCAGTTCAGTTCAGTCACTCAGTCATGTCTGACTCTTTGTGACCCCATGAATCGCACCACGCCAGGCCTCCCTGTCCATCACCAACTCCCGGAGTTTACTCAGACTCATGCCCATCGAGTCGGTGATGCCATCCAGCCATCTCATCCTCTGTCATCCCCTTCTCCTCCTGCCCCCAATCCCTCCCAGCATCAGGCTCTTTTCCAATGAGTCAACTCTTCCCATGAGGTGGCCAAAGTATTGGAGTTTCAGCCTCAGCATCAGTCCTTCCAATGAACACCCAGGACTTATCTCCTTTAGGATGGACTGGTTGGATCTCCTTGCAGTCCAAGGGGCTCTCAACTTTCTGACTTAGTTGAGGTTAAAAGCATGTCTGGGTCTGACCATAAGCTCAACCCACGATGTCAGGCAGTAAAGGGGTGACAATAGCTGTGTTCTGTGGACACAGACCTGCTCGGACGGAGAGGCTGCAGCAGAAGACTCTGAAAACGCATTTTGTAGGCACCAACCATTTTTCTCCTCACAACAATGTTGCAGGTAAGAATTTTCCTCTACTGCAAGAATTTTCCTTGCAGTAGAGGAAAAGAGAAAGATCCACAGATGCTCAGTAACTTGCCCGCAGAAGGGCCCGCTACTTTCAGGAAAATAAAGGCTGGGACTCCACCCCAGGTCTGACCATCTGGTTCCGAAGTCTAAGTACTCTTCATTGTGGCAGCCGGTACCAGCATCACCCTCTCAGAAATCCTCCTGGAAGCCTCATCTTCTGCCCTTTATCTCTTCAAGGAAAAATATCTTTCTCACACTAACCAACCTTACCTCCAGTTTTAAAATGTCTTTTAAAGTTTATTTCTTTTTTTTTTTTTTAAAGTTTATTTCTTAAACAACCATCATCAAAATTTCTTTCCTTTCTTTAACCAGAGGGACTGAGATGAGATGATGGGGGGAGAGGGATGTAGGGTGAGGCACAGAAATAATATAATCTTCTCCCATATCCCATCTTTTTAAAAACAAAGGATTTTCAGGTAAGTTTATATAAAATGAAGCTGAATGCATATGAAAAAATCTTTCCTTCAAAGGATAGCAAGCTTAGGGTTCCAATATCTCCTCATTCAATTGTAAGGCAGAGCCGTGGCTGGTACAGCAGAGGGTATGGCCATAGACGTGATGCTGATAACCGGGAATGAGTCACAGTTCTAGAATTTACTACCTAAGAAATTTTAGGGAATGGAGAAAATAGTCCTACCTTCCCATCAGGACTGGAATCAATAGGCATAAAGTAAATGGAACAGGATTACATCTGGTTGTTTGTTGTCTAGTCACCCAGCTCTGTCGGACTCTTTTGTGACCCCATGGACTGTAGCCCGCCAGGCACCTCTGTCTATGGTATCTTCCAAGCAAGAATACTGGAGTGGGTTGCCATTTCCTTTCTCCAGGGGATTTTCCCAGTTCAGGGATAGAATCCACCTGCATTGGCAGGCAGATTCTTTACTGCGAAGCCAGGGGTGAGCTGGTGGCTATTTCCTTAAGGTAAAATCTATGCATTTCAGACATAGTTTGATAGCTATTGACCAATTAAAACAACATTTACTGCGAAATGCCCATGTGTGAAGGTCTATTAGGGCAGTATGTAACAGAATTAAAGGAAAGGTTGGCTTTGAAATCTCAGAACTCACAATCTGGATGGGAAATTATCCACATATACAAAGAGGTGTCATTCCAGCTACCTGTAATACAAGTCTCCACGGAAGTACCAAGCATGAAAGGATCATTACTGCTTTATCAGGCAAATGACATATTCCTTTAGGTATGAAATTTTTTCAATAATCTATTCTATTACTCAAACTGAATTTTTTTCTGAGAACATTTGACCCATAAGCACAAATCAATAATTTCACAAGAGAAGTCATGAGGAAACGTAAACAACCAGAAGACTGAAAGCACTCATTTCTAAATGCTAGCATATATTTCACTTCAAGAAACATTCGTGGGTCGCCTGCGAGGCACAGGACCCGTGTCTGCTCAGGAGGAAAAGAGCCAGTTAAACTGGGTCCTGCCCTCAGGATATGAGGATTTCCTCAAGATCACGATATGCATAGAGCTTTGGATGTGTGCTGTCATCTTTTTAAAATATGTGAGGGCTGAAAAGAGGAAATGCAAGGATAACTTCCTCAATAAAGTACTTTATGAAAATTGCATACTAGGTTTATCTGAAAGGGGAGACAACGCAGTTCAGTGGTACTGAACCCGCACCGTCTGATCCTAATTTGGCCGTTTACTAATTATCCAACCCTGGGATTGTTATTTCATCATCCTCGGCCTCAGTCTTGTCACTGAAAACTGGAAAATAAGGATCAAATAACTACAGTGAAGATTAAATGAAATTACTAATCCCTATAAAGCAGAAGGAAATAACAGAATAATAATAAAGTCCTGCTGAGAATATTTAGAACATACAGATAACATACAGTGCAGATAAGAAGCTCTGATAATAAACTTTTTTATGTTGTTGTGGTCATTCTGCAGGAAGAGGGTAAACCTCCACCCAGATCTGGTGAGAATGCTGAGATTGAAGATGCTACACAAGAACCAAGAGGGTATGAAATGGCCTTGCTGGGAGGGTAGGGCAGCTTTCAAAAGCAGGTCCAACAACAGCCTGAGAAGGCAAAGAAGGGCACTGGCTAGAGGTTTCCATAATGGCGAGGGGCGGGGGCAAGGGGATGAGGTTTCTGCCTGTGGTTTCCTGTCTACACCAAAAGAGGGAGCACCTGGGCTTTCTTATCAGCTTTCCCAGATGTGAGGGAAGACTGAAAAATTGTCAGCAGTCACACATCAAGAACTGTAGTCAGACTCTTCATTACAGGTATATACAAACCTTCCAGAACAACCCATACACAGTTCAATGAAAAGAACTGTGCACCCTACTACATGCTGCATACACTGTGATTTTCAGAAATCTACATCTATTTTAGACTCATCTGTTCCATCAAGAAAGTCAATGTGGATGCTTAATATTACATTGCCTTGGGTTCATTTCTTGGAAAGCAAATAAATAACACTAAGACTAATGAACAGAAGAAAATTATTATTATTTACATGCATCTTCACTATGTTTAAAAAAAAAAGAAAAAAAAAAAAAAAACAACCTCAGAAAAGAGGTATGTCTGAACTGAGGAGTTTTATCCATTGACTTGTAGATGGATTGTCTCTAAGCTGGCCAGGGAAGTCACCATCCCTCCCTGCAAGGTCCATTCTATCCCTTCAGAGTTCTTGAAGCAACATAACAATGAAGTGACGGTATCACACAGGCTGCAGTGAGGATATTTTTCGTTGTTGAGGTTCAGTCCTTGTTGTTTTTGTTGCTTTCATTGTAGTTATAATTTAATACTTTCTGAGCATGTGCAAATTACCACTCTGCTAATGCGTCTACTTTCCTCAGTCATTTAATAACAACCCTATGAGGTAGACGATATTATTATTCCATTTTACAGATGGCAAAAAACCGAGAACAGATGGAGTCCAACTGACCATTCTTTAACAGCTTCTATATACATAACCAGAGATGTCTGTCTTTCATTTTTTAAACATCTTCCTGTCACATATGGATTTATAAGCATGTCTGCCTTCCTGGTAGCTTAGTTGGTAAAGAATCTGCCTGCAATGCGGGAGACCTGGGTTTGGTCCCCGGGTTGGGAAGATCCCCTGGAGAAGGGAATGGCTACCCACTCCAGTAGAATTGCCTGCAGAATTCCATGGACAGAGGAGTCTGGCAGGCTACAGTCCATGGGGTCGTAAAGAGTCAGACACGACTGAGCAACTTTCCCTTTCACTTTACTTATCACTAAGTTTTATTAGATGTGATTAACACCCCCCAGGAGGAATCTATAATTCTGACTTGGAAAGTATATAGCTAGAAAAAAAGAGGGTACTGAGGAAAAGCTACAGGATGAGAAAACCACAATATCTCTTAGTTTATAACCACATCCCACTTTTTGAAATGATTAAAATCTATGGGGCAAAAGTTCATTGTTGAAGAATAAGTAACTGCCCATTATAGGAAGCCCCTGTTTTATTTCTAAACATCATTTCTCAATAAATGGAAACATTTTCCACAGCACCCTTACAAAAGCAATTTAATTTCTCTAACAGCCATAACACTGAAATTTTTAATTTGATATTCTCAAATGGTTAGATCACTCTTTATAATTCTGAAGCCCCGTGGGATGATATACAAGCCTATGCAAATAACAGTTACAATCTTCTCTTGACAGCTGAATTTGCCTTTTTCAAAGATACATATGTCTATCAATCTAACACTAGAAATGTCAAGGAATCAAATAATATAGCTCACTATTTCATTATAAACCAAACATTTTTCTGTACTTTAAAAAATTTTGTAAACAATAACAGGATAAAATAATACATAATTGGAAATGGTAGTTAATCTTACAAGTTGCACTATTATAATTTTAATATCCTGGTGTCTACTAACTTTGTATAAAGCTATAAATGTACACCTTAAATCTAGGGTGACAGACATTCAGGTTGTAGCTGTGGCTTTAAAGTTGCCACCTTAAAAATGTATTCTGCTTCTCTCTTTTCAAGCCAATATATTTACAAACTTGATGTAGATTTTGAACAACCATGAACACTGAGACAGTAGTTTAAACAGGTGGGAAACATGGCAACAGGATGCAAAAAGATCCTCTGGGGAAATAAGGAGTTTCTAGAAGGTATCAGAGTGCTTGCAAAATTGGAAACCAAGCTTTGAAGATCTCTTCACCACGCCAGTGCTGTCATATGGACAGAACTATTCAGCAAGATGCTTAAACTAAACTGTAAGACTTAAACGGGGCTATCTTCACAAACTGAGTAATTGATGCCATCCTCAAACTGGCATTTGACCAAATAATTATTGTCAGCTTAAAAGACAACTTACTGCAAAACAACGCTTTATCCAAAGATGAGAGAATTAGGTCATTCTTTCATGCACTGTCCGGCTCTATTTATTGATGGACTTTGGAGCAAACATGTCTCCTTGCAAGATCAATACTCTCCTGTCTTTAGTAAATTTAACACCATCCCTTTACAGTAGGTACATGACTTGCTCTGTCCTGACTTGTAAATATTCAATAGGCAGTCTAGACAGCATGTGGTATCACAGAACTGGAATCACCTTTTAAATAAATCAACAAATATTGCTGCAGACCCAAACAAGTTTCTGCTGGATGTAAGCAAAACTGAACTTAGTATAAATTGTCCTGAGTTAATGAATAAATTTTTATTATTTAAGGCAATTTTGAAAGAAGTCAGAACATCTGGGTTCTTAAAGGTTTTGGCTATTGGGAATAGAGCTGAAAGAATAGAAGTTGTGTGTTTTTTTTTTTTAATCAAAACAAACTTTATTTTATTATTTTAGGGACTGCAAAATGACCCAAAGAAATCAGTATGTCTAAGTCCATATGAACCATATAATTTCCATGCTATTGTAAGAGAGCACATATTCCCCTATAATGCAGCTACATTCTCTTTCTGCATCATGCAAATTCAACACATTGTTCTTAAAGCTCCTTCAAAACAGACATCATTAAAGCACAAAGCAAGGGCTTACAGACTGAAAAACTAAGATCTACATCTGGGTCTTATAGGGCTTGTAAATGGCACATCTGATAGTAAAACCTATTTAGGAAAACAGTGCAAGAAGCTTCAGCAAGTACTACAGGATTTTCAGCCAATGATGTTTAAGATAGCTGTTTTCTGTCAACAGTTACTCTCTCTTCCAGGTTCTCTGGAACACAGACCCATCTCTGAAAACTCAGAGCAAAGTACACCCCAAGGGAGAAATATTACTTAGATGAGAAAGAAGAATGAAGCAGCAGCAGTAAGATAGACATAAAATTGTAAACTAGTGGAAAGCAGGAGCAAGGAAGGGAGGGAAGGGAGAGAGAATGAGAAGCAAAAATCAACATACATGGGAGTTTTTCACATATATTTTAATACAGTATTATTAGTAAAAGCAAAATGCAAAGAACTAATGAATTTAGGAGATAAGGATAATTTTCGACATTGAATAAAATCTCATGATTCCTCATGACCCTTCAGTTCAGTGTACCTAGGGTTCCATGGCATTTATCTATTTTTAATTATTTAAGGTAGAAGTAACTTGATTAGGACTTCCCTGGTAGCTCAGATGGTAAAGAATCTGCCTGCAATACAGGAGATCTGGGTTCGATCCTTGGGTTTGGAAGATCCCCTGGAGAAGAGAATGGCAACCCACTCCAGTATTCTTGCCTGGAGAAGTCCACGGACTGAGGAGGCAGTTACAGTCCATGCGGTTGCAAAGGGCCGGACATGACTGAGCCAGACATGATTGAGCGACTAACACCTTCACTTTTAAAGTTGATTAGACTGGTCTAGAATATGTTCAGGATAAAAAATAGTTTTTTTGAATATAATTCTGATGATAAACTGTGTAAATAAATTATGAAAAAAATAGTAACTCTACTTTCTGTAAATGACTTATAATAGCCTATAAATGTGGGAGAAGGAAATGGCAACCCACTCCAGTATTCTTGCCTGGAGAATCCTGTGGGCAGAGGAGCCTGGAGGGCTGCTGTCCCATAGGGTCGCATAGAGTCAGACACTACTGAAGCAACTTAGCATGTATGCATGTGTTGGAGAAGGAAATGGCAACCCACTCCAGTATTCTTGCCTGGAGAATCCCAGGGAGAGAGGAGCCTGGTGGGCTGCCATCTATGGGGTTGCACAAAGTCGGACACGAATGAAGTGACCTAGCAGCAGCAGCCTATAAATGAAGTGAAGTGAAAGTCGCTCAGTCGTGTCCGACTCTTTGCGACCCCATGATCTATACAGTCCATGGAATTCTCCAGGCCAGAATACTGAAGTGGGTAGCCTTTCCCTTCTCCAGGGGATATTCCCAACCCAGGGATCAAACCCAGGTCACACGCAATGCAGGCAGATTCTTTACCAGCTGAGCCACAAGGGAAGCCCAAGAATACTGGAGTGGGTAGCTGATCCCTTCTCCAGTGGATCTTCCTGGCGAAGGAATCAAATTGGGGTCTCCCACATTGCAGGAGGATTCTTTACCAACTGAGCTATCAGGGAAGCCCAATGGACTATAATAGATGGCAAAATATACAATAAAATTTTATGATGTTTGAATTTGCTCTAGAAGAAATCTAAGACAGGAATAAAACTAGTTCAACCATTACTTGTTATTTTAATTTTTTTTTCTCTCCATGTAGCTAAAAGCATAGATTTTGTAATTATATAATATATATGCATTGGGAGATTTTATCCATATTATTATTCTAGTAAAATATACTAGTATAATATTTAGTTACTCATGTTTTTCACAAAAGCCTGGCCCATCTGTTATGCCATCATATATTAGTAAACACTGACAGATTTATAGATGGATGCTTTTCTACAAAAAAGCCTCATTTTAAATGTTTGAATTTTGAAGCATAAATGCTATGAGACACAAAAAGTGACTTGAATCATGTCTGCAATCAAGATATCCACATGGTCGTGCAAAAGGTACAAAGAAGAAGAATACATGTCTGCTATGTACACAGCAAGGTCATAAAGACAACAATCACAGGCAAGTAGGTCACCATTCGCTGCACTTTTCTCATGTTCTCCTTCATTCACCTGTCACTCAAACTAGATGCCCAACACTCACTAAAAATCAACTCAGCTCCTAAGTTCTTCCTCTTTTCCCAGGATAAAACTTAAGGATGCTACTCTCATACATGTTCCTGTCCTTCCTGGTATCTTCCTTGTCTTCCACCACTGGTACCTCTTTGAGTGTAAATCAGAATCACTTCCCCTAAGATGGGAACTGTATCACCTCACTGTTACTTTCCCCACTGCTTTGTCTCTTGCCTTCCTTTCCCTGTTTCACTTCCAAAAAAATTATCAACATACACTGGTTGCCCCTGCAGTAGTATTTCTCAAAAAGTGGTCAGCAGACCACCTAAAATTCAGAATCAAGAGGAATGCTTAGCTTAAAATGCAGGTCTATTAACCGATACCAGACTTCCTGAATCAGTTTCCTTGGGTAAGGCCCAGGAACCTATATTTTTAACAAGCTTCCTGGAGTTCTTAAGTAAATTTTCAGAACAACTGTTCCCTTTCCTCAACACCCAGTCTCTCCTTAATCCTCCCAGGAGTGGCTTCTATGCCTGAAAATCCTTTGGCTCTTTTCTTCAATCCTCAGTAACTTCCCCGTGGCCAAGCCCGTAGTCTTTTTTCCCATTAACTCTCCTGGACTGCTCTGCTGAGCCTCATATAACTCTCTCTTGTTCTTATTTTTACAGAAGGCACCATCCTTGTTTTACTTCTCTTGTTCTGCCTTTGTTTCCTACTAGTCCTCCCCCTCTGGGTGGTCTCAGTGGCTGAATTTTGCTCTTTCTTCATCTCTTTCCCATTCTTTGTCATTGAAACTGTCTCTTAAGTAATTCCTCCCCTCATGACTTCAAAGATTTTCACACTGTCAACTCACAAAGGTACATCTCTAATACATGCGTATCTTTCCCTTAAACTCTAGCCCAGATGCCAGATGATCTGTGTGATCTTTGCTTGCCCCTGTTTAATCTGCTGTTCCCTCCAACTCTCTATGATCAAAATGTACTGTAACTCTTTTCTTCCTCAAGCTATTTCTTTCTCCCATGTAACTGAGAAATCTACATATGCAACGCTAGGAAAATACATCTGTGAATTCCTCAAAGCAGTATCCCTGAGAACCTACTGGACCCAGAGCACCATGCTGACTGCAATCAGCTACCCAAAGAACCTTAAGTCTTATCCTTGAAGACCTAAGGTTAGAACAGGAGACAATATAAGCTATATAGATAATGGTACATACACTTAAGACTAGAGCAGACTCTGCTCTAGAGGCAAAATAAAGATCCAATCAAACAGTCCCCAATCCTGTAGCATAATGGGAAAGGGATTAATACCAAACCCAACTTTTTCCAAGGAAGTAAAAGAAAATCCTTCTTACTGGCTGGTTTCTATTATGTATTGGTATCAGGTCATAAGGAATTTTTACTCTTGTTCCCCAACTTTTTTGCAAAGAACAAAGCATCACTTTGCAGAGGATAATGAGGAAAACTGGAGAAAATGCTGAGGTAAGTGTAGTTTGAATAAAAATGCTTTTATAACATTGATTAAAGAAAAGAAGCAATGTTAAGTTGAACTTAACAGGTAGACCTGTTTGCAATATCAAGTACCTGTGGGAACACTAGTTTAAACTACTAAATTGAAAGGGAGGGAGAAACTAAATTGAAAATAACCGAGAAGAGTTTATTTAAAAGATCTCCTTCTGTTTTTATAGTTAAGTTACTATAAAACAGAAACCAAAGCACATTTGTAAATCAAAGCCCAAGCTGAGCCTGAGATTAAGTGAGGGGGAACAGGACTGGCCCTGAGATTGCTTTAGTTCCAGAAAAGCCTCATTGGGACATTTCTCATTTGCCATGATTGTCATACGGCTTGTTTTATTCAAAATATTTATTCATTGCTTTTATTTTGCCCTATATAACAAGACTTTTCAAGGGGGAGAGTGTTTTTCTTTTCAATTAAAAAAAAAGTCTATTAAGTTGTTTTCCAACTTACCAAGAATATATATCCTCTGAGGAACAAAAGATGAGGAAGTGCTAAAAGGTTTCAAGAAACCACTTCCTTTGAATCTTTTTCCTTTTGTTACTATACTACCCAGTGTCTTATTTTCTCTAGTTCCGTTTGACTTTTATAATTTGTTCTCGCTCAAGCACTGGTACTTATTGAGTGCCTAAGGCACTCAAGTTATGGGAAAGAAGGTTGAGTGTTAAATGTTTCCTATCTTTCCCTTATGTTCAAGAACTGGATTTCTAGCAACTCAAGTTGTTCCATTTGAAGAGATAAAACAGTGGCATGTAAAGAAATAAGATTAGACAAATCTTTCTCTGTGTTCTTTTAAGAATCAATAAATCTAGAAGTTGAAAGAATAGAGCCTTGGACCAAGTGTTTAAATCTATCAAGTATTTATGGTTCTCCAAATGTACTTTGGGGGAAAAAAAAGATGATTTTGAAGAAGAAATTGCATCAGATATTCAAGACTGGGCAGTGAGGTTGAAGCCACAAGGAAGCAAAGAAGAAGGTGACAGGTAAGGAGCCATCAGCATGGGTCCCGGTGGCAGGCTTCCTAGGATGCTACTGCTAGAAGGAGTGTGGAGGCTGAGATCCAGGTGGCTGTTCAGACCCCCAAACAGGGAAGGGCAAGGCAGGGTCGGCTCTCTCCTGTCTCCACCACCTCCAGCCCATTCTGTGGGGGCTCCAAGGAGCACAGGTGCCTCCGGCAGGCTGTCTGGCCAGGAGTAAGTCTCTGGCACATTCTCATCTTCTCCTGGTTCATGTGAAAGAATAAAGAAAGTGAAATACTAATCTCATCATGTTACTTCCTGAAAAACCCTTTCATCGTGCTCATTGTCTACCTGGCAAAGTTCAAAGCATTTGAGGCTTTTTCTGACCCATCCTCCACTTAGCCTTACAGTCTTATTTTCACCCGTGGCTCTCACAAATTAGGCACATCGATGGGTGGTACCACACCCTAATACACACTCCCTTATGTTTTCACACCTGCTGTGTTCTCCTCTCCAAATGGCTCCCCCATCCCCAGTCCTAGCTCCGAGGTTCATGCTGCGATGCCCTCTCATCCTAAGACACGTTCAAATATCACCTCCTCCATGCTGATCCAGCCTTCTCCTATCTCATCAAGCAGAATAAAGTGCTTCGACTTCTGCGCTCATACATCACGCATACCTCGATTAGAACTCTTGTCACAGAATTATGGAATCCATGTCTTTCTCCAGGAACCCAGAATCTTCTCAAGGTCAGACATCACCTCTATTCATCTTGCATCTTTCTGTCAATAGCACCATGCAGGAACATGGTGGGGACTCAATAGATAAAGTTTATGAAATAAACTATGGATCAGTTGGTGGGTCAGCGATAAAGAATTCCTCAACAATGCAGGAGATGTGGGTTTGATCCCTGGGTCTGGTCCCTGGGTCAGGAAGATCTCCTGGAGAAGGAAATGGCAACCTACTCCAGTATTCTTGCCTGGGAAATCCCATGGATACAGGAGCCTGGCAGCTGAAGGTCCATAGGGTTGCAAAAGAGTTGGACATGACTTAGCAAGTAAACAGCAGCAACAGTACATTCAAGCCAGTTCAGCCAATGCTTGCTGAGTACTTACCACGTGGCAGACCTACGTACACCCCAAAGTTATAAAAGGGGTAAGATATGGTTACTGCTTCCCAGGTGTTGCTAGTAGTAACGAACTCACCTGACAATGCAGGAGACCTGAGACTCAGGTTAGATCCCTGGGTCAGGAAGACCCCCTGGAGGAGGGCATGGCAACCCACTCCAGTATTCATGCCTGAAGTATCCCATGAACAGAGGAGCCTGGTAGGCTACAGTCCACAGAGTCTTAGAGTTGGACACGACTGAAGTGACTTAGCACACCTGCACATGGTTATTATGTTTAAGAAGCTTCGAGTCTTGCAGGAAAGAAAAAGTATGTAAAACATAATTATAATGCAATGTAAGATGTACGGCACTAAGGTATATATTAGATTCAGAAGTAGTACGTGGGAGACAATATTAAGATAGAACTCAAGTAGAGCAAAGGCTTTAATCTGGAAAACAGAGAAAAATAAACTTATCCAGGAGGTACTGAGCTGGTTTAGCAGCCAGCAGAGAGCCACTGCAGAGCTTGGGAGAGGAATGGCATGCTGATGCAAATGATATTTTAAGAACCATTTGAGGCAGCAGGAAGAAATCACTGCAGCAAGGAGAAGGTGCAATATGAGATCCCCTAAGCCTCCTTGTCCTGAATTACAAAATAAGACTTTCCACTTTATAAATCCACCTTAGTTTCTGCTGGGAAAGGTGTTCATTTCAGCAAGGGAAGGCAAGAAGTTCACGCTGCTCTCAGTTAAACACTGGGCAAACAAGAGGTGTGATGTATGCAGAAGATGGTGTATTTTACTGGGCATGACATTTACTACATGGCATTTACTGGGCCATGTAGTTAAAAGCATAAAAACTTGCCAAATAGCTCAGGAAAAATAGCATAGAATTCTCAAAGCCAGGAGAGTTTGGTGGGAGGAAACTGCATCAAGAAGCACTTTGTCTGGTACTTCCAGCTGGTTTTTCAAAGAAACTGTTTCATCTCAACCAGTACTCAAATCAATTGAGGAAAACACAAAATTATAAGCTCAACCTCACAGAAAATGCACACAAAACCTCAGGATTCTTTCTTACGTCTCAAAACTGTATTTCCAAGTCTAGAGCTGCCAGAGTCAGGACCCACGAGTTCCTGAAATGTTGCCATGACATAATTAACTGCTTATGTCTATAAGAGATTCAGAGCATCTTTTAGAGTCTGGAAGCAAAGAGGATGAGGCTGAAATGCAGACTATGATGCTGAAAAGGATGAACGATATTGTGAAGAGGAATGCACACCCCTGCCAGTGAGTTAAAAAGAAAAACACAACCTTCTTTGCAGTGAATCTGGTATTTATTCCCCTTCACCTACTGTGGTTAAGCAGGATTTTAATTCTAAAATGAATTCTCTGACTTTACTCCCTGGCGCTACTCCAGTGATTATGTTACCTTACAGGGTAAATGGGATTTTGCCAATGTCATTAATGTGACATATCAGTTGACCTTAAGAAAGGGAAATTAACCAGGTGGGTCTAATCATGCGAGTCCTTTAACACAGGATTTTCTTCTAGGGTGGCAGAGGGGAAGTTAGATTTGAAGCATGAAGAGCATCCCAATCCTGCTGCTGGTTTGAAGATGGAATGGGGTTTAATGAGAAGGAATGTAGGCAACCTCTAGGAGCAGGCAGTGACCCATGGCTGACAACCAGAGAAGCAACAAGGACCTCAGTCCTACAACCACAAGGAATTGAATTTTGATTGAATAACCTTGAAGTGGGTTAACTGTCAAGACTTCCAGATGAGAGGGCAGCTCAGCTGATATCTTGATTTTAGGTTTATAGACCCTAAGCAGAGAGCCCAGTCAAGCTCACCAGAATTTCTAATCGACAGTCTGTGAGATAATAAATGGGTATTATTTTAAGCCACAAAGTCTGTGGTAATTTGTTGCAGCAGTCACAGAAAACTAACAGGCCTTCCAATAATTACTATTCAGTTAACACATACATTAATTGATGTACATGAAGTTCCTGAATCTGAATAGAGACTTCATCCTAATTTCATAAAGCAATGGAACAGGAAGTAAAAAATCAGAAGAGCACTGATGACGGCAAATTTGGAAACAGTACCGATGAGGAAATGTGACCCCCACAGGTACAATTTCTACCCTGCTGTTCAGAGAACCCATTCCTTCTGTAATCCAATTTGACATCCTATTTTCTGATAATATAAGCCCCACCCAGTCAATCATTCGTTCATTCAATATGCATTTGACCCAATGATGAAGTGACCACCATACCCAGACCAAGAATACTTGGTCATAGTAGGTAACTCTGTTATGCTGCAATTCATCATTGCCTATGCTACATAAAGAAAAATGAGATCCAGTGCTACCAGCAAAAAAAAAAAAGAAAGAAAAGTTAAATTAGGTAAAGAAAGGGAGTCCTAGAGCATCTGCCTGAAAGCTGAATCAATTTGTTCATAGAAACGCTAGTATGAAGGTGAAAAACTTGAGGCAATTAAAATTAACCTGAGAACAAAAAGGTTTATCATTTAAAATAGGTGTAAAACATGACACTAGCAAAAAAAAATTGATTCAGAACCAGCTCTCTGGTTAAGCAATCAAAATATGTGGGTGTTTTTTTTTTTTTTTTTTTTCATCCCTTGGGGATTGTCAGAAATGATTCTACTACAAAAAGATCTCTTGGTCCAATGAAAGTGAAATAGACCTGGGGAAGCTATTGGGACCTAAAGTTTTATCTGTTCAGAGCTAACATGTTTATTTCAAGTACAATCACTGTTTAAAAACCCAAGCAAGCAGTCAGAGGTAATTCAGATTGCAACACTCTAGGTCATATGCATTAGCTCAAAACAGCCAGCACCACATGGGACCTGCCATGGGAGCAACCCTCCTGGCAGAAAGATGTGAGTGAAAGGCTGGCTGAATATTGAAGAAGTAGCCAAGGAATTCAAGATAGCCAGATTTTACATTCCTTGTGCTCCCTTAACCAGACAGTGAAGTTCAATACCCTAACTACATGCCGTCTGTATAATAGGAAACATTGACTTCAGTGGATGATTATAAACAGAAGGCTCTTAACAGCTCACAACCCATTGGATCCTTTAAATATTTACATTCTGCTGGCTGACACAGACCCAGTGTTTATTACTGTGGTTGCTTCAGGCAAGCTCTAAACAATATCTACACACAATGAGGGTATCTGGCTTCTCAGGTCATGCCATTGGCTATCTGGGGGTTAACAGGGCACAAGGTCAGAACTGAAAGCCAAAGAAGGCTCATGTCCTGCAACTGGCCCCTCCTGTGTTATTTTCTTATTGTTATTGTTTATTCAATGCCCACATGGCTGTCATTGCACATAAAGTGGAAATATTCTCTTGGCACACATCTATGGGATATTTCACTGTTCATCATGCCAATAAGTGGTAAAAAACAAAACCTTTTCTTTCTAACTGGTAATGGTGTTGACAGTTCTTCGTTTTGCCTCCAGGTTAACCCAAAATGATTGAGCTGGCGATAATGATTTGACTCAGCTGGTAGGTTTATAACCATATGAATTGGTACTGTCTCATCTAGCCTGCCATGATAAATGATTTATTTTTCTTGCTGCAAACATAATTATGTTCTTGATTAATAACAAATGTGAAGACACAGACTCTGAAGCAAGGCTAAGGCGATCTACTCTTAACCACCATATTTGTTTTATAATCATTAAAAAAAAAAAAAGGTTCATCAAACTCAGAGCAGAGATGGCAAACCTCTCAAGAACAAAGAGCAAGAACAGGGCTTTGTGGCAAACTCTAATATAGCATCGCACATTAGACAAAATACCGGGCATTAACTCTCAAGTCACTTGAGAAAAGCAGTTTTTTCTCTAGTGCATTAAAGCTGCATAATTCACACTAGTGAGCAGTTCATTTCTCTCCTAGGATATGGCCCAAGAAAAATATTGCTTTATTTTCCTTAGCAGTTCAAAGGAGATGGTTAGTGTCAGTAGGAAATCAAGTCACCTCTTTTTAAAAAGATGTTTTCTTCTTCCATTTTGCTCTTTCCTTGTATTTTCCGGATTCTGAATCTCTCTTTAAAGAATTTAAGACAAAGCTCCCTAACTAGCAAAACAAAATAATGTACCAAATATTCTCTGTGAACAGGCTCCCATGATTGATCTATTTTATTGTGATTATTTTCATGATACAGACAGCTTAGAATCACCATAATAATTTTACTGCATCCACAGCTCTCTTACCCTCACACTATATATCCTAGTGGAAAACAAAGAATAGGTATTGTCTTTATGCAAATACCCCAGGATCTGAATGTGATTTCCACAGTCCTTCAGGAAGTTCATGAAAGATCTTGGGGATTGATCCTAGACTTCTCTGATTGCCACAAGGGCATAAGTCTTTAAAGTCAGGATAACTATCTCACTGATCTTTGCATTCATGCCTGGTACTTTGAAGAGGTGTTTAATGAAGCTGTGTTAGACTGAATTGAACAGAGAGCTGACTGGCCAACCAACCAGGCATTCAGGTTCTGGAACATTTAGAAGTTTTAGGATGATATGATTAACTACTGTGGAAACATTACCCAAATGGTAGTCAGAAGATACCCATGAAGAAACACTGCTTTAAAAATGTGTATTTGTGATATCTTCCTAACACATGGAACCAGTGACATAAATGGAAAAGCAAATTTTGCCAATCAAGCAAGCTCTTTTGTCCTTCAGTTAGCCAATGAGATACAGTTTATCAGACCACAAAACTCAGTTAATTCCAGTTGATCCTATTATACTAAATCCTGTTAATCCTTATGATACTGTGAATTGGGCAAACCTGAAATTACTGGTTGCATGAGCAGGTCTTCAAAAGAGAACTGATTAAAACTTAGAAAGATTGATCTAGGGAGAATTTGACTTTTATTTTAAAAAATGATACATTTTTTTCAGACCAACAATATTAAAAAATAAGAGCCAATATTTTATAGATTCTATAATCCACATACTTTTCTTTAGCTGCTTAATTATATTCAAATTCTGGACATGTTAAAAAATATAGGGAAGAAGAAAAAACAATATATCTTTATTTTTAAAAAGTCATTCCCTTGGGATGATTTCTGATTGCATTTTCTATAAGCTGAAGTTTCTATACTTTAGAGGTTTTGTCAAAGTAAAGCAGAGAGAATTTAAATGACATAAATGCTAATCCAGCAGAAAGTTAGGTTTTATGTTAAGAAACTTAACCGAGACATTACTGGGAGTAAGACAGAAGTCCAGGTAACAGTGAAAAAAGATACAAAAGCTAAAGGTGCCAATTAAAGGCTTTTGAAGTGAGACAGAAACTGATTTATGTATAGTATTTGTAAAGTTTACTCTTATAAACAGAAACAGCATCTTTCAGGGTAGCAGACCTCATATTTGCAGAGCATATGTGTCCACATGACATTCTTTCCATCACACCATCGTTACACACATACACTCGCACACACAAACACACATCAAGAAGGCAGCCAATGACTACCATGCAGTTTCCAACCACAAACCGCTGTCAGAATGTTTACTGCATTTTAGGTTTTCAAATAACTAGAAGAAATGCCAGATTAAGTGAAGAAGACAGTTGATGCATTTAAGGGGTTCACAGTTTAGGGCACCACAGTACATTCAATGTTGATCAAATTTACTGCATAACTAACTGCTCATCAAATTACACTAGGTGTTCCCTAGTGGAACAATCTAGTTATCACAGCAAAATTTGATTCAAAAAAAAGAAAAAATCTACCATGATCAAGAGAATGCATGCATTCTTCAAATCAGGTGCTGTGGAATCTAGCACAACTTTTTAAGAGTCACTGTTAAGGATATGATGTTCAATAAAGGAAACCAGACAGGAAAGAGTACTTAGTGTGCGGTTCCATGTAAACATAGTTCAAAAGATGAACACCTCCATCTATGTTGTTACAAATCAGGATACGCCCGCCTTTAGGAGGTAGTGACTAGAGGTGATAAGAAGGAGCATGAAACAGTGATGGTGAAAATGGTCCGTTTCTTGATCCCAGGGCTGGTTGTATAAGTGTGTTCACTTGGTAAAAATGCATCTGGCTGTCTGTTTTCCATTTCCATGCTTTTCAGTATGTACGTCATGCATCAATAAATGTGTGTGCACACATGCACACACACAGACACACACACACAACATCAGGATGTCCTCCTAGTTGAGCAATGACTAAAGAAAGCAAATATAAAGAAGTCTTGTCCTTTACACCCTGATTCTCAATTGGCTCATGACCTTAAAAACTGACACCGAAGATACATTCAAAAGTTGAGTTTTCACTCCTTGTTCACATTTTAAATCTGTCATTAAGAATAGTTGTGTAGCTACAGAAGGTAGAGTCAGGAAGGCGAGGAACATGGCCACGGTGTCATAGCCAAGGGAAGGATGGAGATTTGCATCTCAGGTAATCCTGACCTCAAGGCCAGCTGTCTGCTTTGTAGCATTTTACTGGCCAGCCCACTGGAAGCCCAGGGTCAGGTCAAGGCCTGCCACATGGCAGAGAGATGGGGAATTCTGTAGACTCGCCCTGTTCAGGAATCCCAGAGTAAAAGTTGCTATGGGGTCCTCTTCTTCCAGGAGGCCCATGAGAACAGCCAGGAACAGGAACTGAACCTCCAGAGATGGAACCTAGTTCTTTTCACTAACAGCTCTTTCCAACAGTTCTGGGAGTTCTAAACATCATCCACAGTAAGTTCCCCACATACTAACAAGTTCTGTTCAGAGACCACATTCATAAAGCCAATTTGTTCCCAAGTCCAATAAAGTTAGTCGAGGTACCCAACTCACACAATTGGCTATATGGTACTGTACTGTAAAGTGAAAGTGAAATCACTCAGTCATGTCCAACTCTTTGCAACCCCAAGGACTGTAGCCCGCCAGGCTCCTCTGTCCATGGGACTTCCCAGGCAAGAATACTGGAGTGGGGTGCCATTTCCTTCTCCAGGGGATCTCTCGGACCCAGGGATCCAACCCCAGTCTCCCACATTTCAGGCAGACTCTTTACCATTTGAGCTACTAGGTAATTCCAAGGGTGTGTTGTGAATACTGAGACACCTTTATCACTTAGGAAAATCCAAGGGTTTTAGGAGCTCAGTGCCAGCAAGGGGGACAACTGGACTGTAACAGGTTTGTAATACTTTCCACACAAATAGTGTATAAAAAACGACACAAAAAGTAAACATTTTTAATGTACAGTAGAGTACCTTGAAAAGTGCAGGGGTACAGTACAACAGCCGGCACATAGAGGCTGGCAGAGACCGAACAGGCAAGAAGGGTTACTGACTGGAGGAGGGACTGGAGGTGGAAGACGGTAGAGCTGAAGGATCATCAGCAACAGGAGACGGAGGGCAAGCTGCAATTTCATGCACGCCTGACGTTGATGACACAGGTTCTGGTTCTTTGCTGGGTTCAATTCTGTCTACTCTCTTTAAAAAATGATCCAGTGATGTCTGGGTAGTGGCTCTTTTTTCCTCATCATGATGATGTGGTAGCACCAGACTGCATTCTGAACGGCTGCTACAACCTTCACGTACCGTTCTATGCCTGAGTCCTGTGCCTCAGAAACTAAGGCTGCCTCTTCAGATAAAGAAAATCCCCTTGCCATTTCCTGCCTCATGAATCTCTTCAGTTCTGCAGTTACTTCCTCTTGTCTCTCTTGGTCCTTCCTCTGGGTTTTCAGTTCCTGGTGCTTCTTAGCAGTGCCAGCTACATCACTGCTGCTTTTACACTTCCTTCCAGACACCCTGGGCTTGAATAAAAATACTATGCTACTGCCCACTCCACTGCACTGAACAGTAAAGTGCACAAATGCACAAGCCCTCGTAGAGGATGCACGCACGTGACCATGTCCTCCAGACATGTGAACTAACAACCTGACTGGACATGAGAACGCACGTTTGCATCTTTGCAAGTTTGAAACTTTATAGTGTATATATAGGGCACTTACTATATTCTTTATTTTTCTGGGCTCCAAAATCACTGCAGATGGTGACTGTAGCCATGAAATTAAAAGACGCTTATTCCTTGGAAGGAAAGTTATGACCAACCTAGACAGCATACTAAAAAGCAGAGACATTACTTTGCCAACAAAGGTCCATCTAGTCAAGACTATGGTTTTTCCGGTAGTCATGTTTGGATGTGAGAGTTGGACTATATAGAAAGCTGAGTGCAGAAGAATTGATGCTTTTGAACTGTTGTGTTGGAGAAGACTCTTGAGAGTCCCTTGGACTGCAAGGAGATCCAACCAGTCCATCCTAAAGGAGATCAGTCCTGGGTGTTCATTGGAAGGACTGATGTTGAAGCTGAAACTCCAATACTTTGGCCATCTGATGCGAAGAGATGACTCATTTGAAAAGACCCTGATGCTGGGAAACATTGAGGGCAGGAGGAGAAGGGGACGACAGAGGATGAGATGATTGGATGGCATCACTGACTTGATGGACATGGGTTTGGGTGGACTCTGGGAGTTGATGATGGACAGGGAGGCCTGGCATGCTGCGGTTCATAGGGTCACAAAGAGTCGGACACGACTGAAAGACTGCACTGACTGACTGATAGTATATTCTGTAGGTTATAAAGATGCTTAATGAAAGAGGTGGGTGGTTCTGTATAAGAAAAAAGCCATCTGGGAAAGATCAGCAATGACTTTTTTTCTCCTATACACATCTTTATTTTGAAATGTTTCTTGAGTAACTACTATATACCAGGTCCTGAGGAGACAATGTGGAAGCAATGATGGAGGCAATACCCTGGCCCCAAGGATTTCTCCTGAGTAAGCAGAGTACAGGAATGTAAGGGAAAAAGGCAACAGAGTATTAGTGATGAAATAAAAATGTGGACAGAGGACATCCTTCTAGGAGGAAGGATAAGACACTCTCCTTCTCAGCTTTCCATCATTAGAGGAATAAACCTGGTACCATGGAGCTGAAGTGGAGCCTAAACACATATAGTGTCAGCAGCTGAATACACAGTTTTAAAAACAGTTGACCACAGTTTTTAAAATCACTCTAAGCTTTTAATTCCAATTGTGTTTTATTATCATAGCCTACAAAATGATTTTTTTATAAAGGGCAACAAATACAATGGAGCTCTGTGCCTCTGCCCTCCTGAGTAATTATCAAAAGACAGTTCACTGTTTCCCGTGAAAACTGCCTGAGATTGCATTCTTGTCATTGCAGGAATTTATCTTTGTCCAGATTCTCTTCTGTTGACTCTCCAGGCAAGAATACTGGAGTGAGTATCCAATTCCTTCTCCAGGGGATCTTCCCAACCCAGGGATCAAACCCAGGTTTCCTGCACTGTGGGCAGATTCTTTACCATCTGAGCCACCAGGGAAGCCTATTTATAAGCCATATGGTAGATTATAAAGTTAGAACCATCAAAATGAATTATTTTGCCTTTAGGATCAAAGAATTGTTGGCAATAGTGACTCCAGTGAGTTTCTCAGGAGACTCTTAACCTTTCCTCTTGAAAGCTCATTTGACATTTTAATTCTAACTTCAAGTTGGCATACAGAAGATGGATAGGAAAAAGAGCCTTGGTTTTCATACTTGAGGGACTGAGCACTCACATTTCATACTGTAAGACATTCAAAAGTAAACAAAGGCATGAAGGACAAAGAGAGAAGAGATTTCATAGTTCTTCATTCTGTTTTATCCCATCAGTAGCCATAACTGCTCATCAATGGCTCTTTCCCTGGTTATTTGCCTGCAGCCATTACTAGGCTGATACCAGTAACATGTTAGGGACTTCCACTGGTGGTCCTGATGCTGGGAAAGATTGAAAGCAAGAGGAGAAGGGGACGACAGAGGATAAGACGATTGGATGGCATCACCGACTTGATGGACATGAGTTTGAGCAAGCTCCAGGAATTGGTGATGGACAGGGAAGCCTGGGGTGCTGCAGTCCATGGGGTCGCAAACAGTTGGACACGATTGAGCAACTGAACTGAACTGAACTGGTGATCCAGTGGCTAAGACTCTGCATTCCCGATACAGGGGGCCTGGGTTCGATCCCTGGTCAGGCAACTAAATCCTACATGTCAGTAAAGCTCTGTAAAGCATCTATTTAAAGATGACTGAAAGCATTGGCTTCTTGATACACTTTGAGAGGCACTGAATAAAATATATTTTTGTATCTCCTGTTCCTCAAAATTCCACTTAGTTCTCAATCACTCGAACTCTATGGGTTAATCTCTATTAAGATCTCAGTTGTATCAACCTTGGAAAAAAGACTGAGCTCCTTTAGAAAGAAAAGGTAATAATCAAGCCAGTGGAACAGCCTTTATCCCTAGACTCTGGCATTTCCCTTGAGTGAGCAATTCTTATTGTCACCCTAATTAAGTCAAAACATAAAGGCTTTCCCAATGCTTTACACGAGGGAACTCTTCTAGCAGATTGTATTTTATGAAATCTGTAAAATGCTAGGGGGCATATTAATTAATAGCTGCAATGTTAAACATTCATGGAATACATAATTAATTTCCAACTATCATAGCACTTTATAGTCGAAATACCAGAGAGCCGATTCACCGTCATTTGCCTAGGAAAGGAGCTTTTGTTTCTAAAGAAAAGCAATATTGATTTGTGCAGTGGTGATTTCTGTTTTGCCAGCTGAAAAATATCTATTTATCAGCAACTAAAAGGAATATTTCTGTGTGGACTGCAATAAAATACTCCATGGTGGATAAGCAGGGGAAGAGGGTGGAAAGAAGGAAAATAAAGGAGAGCCAGAGGCTAAAATTGAGATTTGATTGTGGTTCTCTAGGTAAGTAAAAGATGCATTTGGTTGAAACAGCTTTGGATCCCAAATATGCCACATACGTGAGCAATTCCTCCTGCTCTTTCCTGGTCAAAGGTTGTTATTTAATTCATCCCAGTTAAATCTGATCTCAACTTTAATTACCGTGCAAAGCTCAAACTCGATCCAGACGCTTCGGTTCAAATCACTCTAAAATAAAAACAATGACCACAAACAATTTTCTCCTGTGGTTCCCAATCAAAACACCTAAATATCAGCCTCCTAGTCATGTATTTCTTCTTGCTATTTTACATCTAATCAAATTAGTTAATCAACTTAGAAATTAAAGAACAGGGTCTATAAAAAACATTCAAGTAAGACAAACCAGGAATCAATGAACCATGTATAAAACTAAAAAACAGCAGAAGGGGAAAAACTAGAGATCTCTTCAGGAAAATTGGAAATACCAAGGGAGCATTTTATCCAAAGATGGGCACAATAAAGGACGGAAATGGTAGAGACCTAGTAGATGTTGAAGAGACCAAGAAGAGATAGAAAGAATACACGGAAAAACTGTACAAAAAAATATCCTAATCAACCAGATTACTACAATGATGCGGTCAGTCATCCAGAGTCAGATATTCTGGAAAGCGAAGTCAAGTGGGCCTTAGGAAGCACTGCTTAATAAAGCTAGTGGATACAATGGAATTCCAGTAGAACTATTCAAAACCCTAAAGGATGATGCCATCAAGGTGTTGCATTCAAAATGCCAGCAAATCTGGAAGACCTAACAGTGGCCACAGGACTGGAAAAGGTCAGTCCTCATTCCAGTTTCCAAGAAGGATAGTACTAAAGAATGTGCTAACTATCAGACAGTTGCAATAATTTCCCATGCTAGTAAAGTCATGCTTAAAATCTTGCATGCTAGGCATTATGTGAACCAGGAACTTCCAGATGTCCAAGGTGGGTTTAGAAAAGGAAGAGGAACCAGAGATCAAATTGCCAACATTTGCTGGATCATAGAGAAAGCTAGGGAATTCCAGAAAAACATCTACCTCTGTTTTATCAACCATGCCAAAGCCTTTAACTGTGTGGGTCACAATGAACTGAGGAATGCTCTTAAAGGGATAGGAATACCGGACCCTCTTACCTGTCTCCTGAGAAACCTGTATGCGGGTCAAGAAGCAACAGTTAGAACCCTGTATGGAACAACTGATTGGTTCAAGATTGAGAAAGGAGTATGAGAGGGCTGTCTGCTGTCACCCTGTTTGTTTAATCTATAATCTGAGCACATCATGGAAAATGCCGGATTGGATGAGTTACAAGCCAGAATCAAGACAGGTGTGAGAAACATTAACAATCTCAGATATGTGGATGATACCACTCTAATGGCAGAAAGTGAAGAGGAACTAAAGAGGACGTTGATGAGGGTGAAGGAGGAAAGTGAAAGAGCCAGCTTAAAACTATTAAAAAAAACTAAGATCATGCCATCCACCCCATTACCATGGCAAACAGAGGGGGAAAAGGTGACAGTAGTGACAGATTTCCTCTTCTTGGGCTCTAAAATCACTGAGGATGGTGACTGCAGCCATGAAATCAGAAGATGGTTGCTTCTTGGCAGGAAAGCTATGACAAACCTAGGGTGTTGAAAGCAGAGACATTACACTGCAACAAAGGTCCGTATAGTCAAGGCCATGGTCTTCCCAGTGGTCACATACAGTTTTGAGAGCCATAAAGAAGGCAGAGTGCCAAAGAATTGATGCCTTCAATCTGTGGTGCTGCAGAAGACTCTTGAGAGTCCCTTGGACTGCAAGGAGATCAAACCAGTCAATCTGAAGAGAAATCAACCCCAAATACTAATTGAAAAAACTGATGCTGAAAGTGAAGCTCTAGTGTTTTGGTCATCTGATGCAAACAACTAACTCATTGGAAAAGTCCCTGATGCTGGAAAAGACTGAGGACAAAAGGAAAAGAGGGCGTCAGAGGATGAGATGGCTGGATGGCATCACTAATGCGATGGACATGAAGTGGGGCAAACTCCAGGAGATGGTCAGGGACAGGGAGGCCCGGTGTGCTATAGTCCATGGGGTCGCAAAGAGTTGTACACGACCGGGTGACTGAACATCAACAACAGGTCATGTATTTCTCCTTGCTATTTTATATCTAATTAAATTAGTCAACTTAGAAATTAAAGAAAAGGGTCAATAAAAAACATCCACGTAAGACAAACCAGGAATCTGCAGAATAATTAAATTCATTTTTGTTGCTGTTGTTTAGTTGCTAAGTCATGTCTGACTCTTTTGCAACCCCATAGACTGTAGCCCACCAGGCTCCTCTGTTCATAGGATTTCCCAGGCAAGATCACTGGAGTCGGTTGTCATTTCCTTCTCCAGGTGATCTTCCCAACCCAGGGATCAAACCCATGTCACCTGCACTGGCAGGCGGATTCTTTACCACTGAGCCACCCGGGAAGCCCAACTTTTACTGAATCCTTGAACACATCGAAGGTACTGAGTCAGGCAACCATGAGAATTAGGTCCTAGCACTTTCTACCCTCTCATGATACCTGGAAGAAAGGTGGAGATCATGGCCCAGCTTCTTCAACTGTGTCTCTTGTCTCCACTTCATGGGAGGCAGGTGGTTGTCAAGAGGCAGTTACACTGTCAGTGGCTTATAGCTTCCAGCTTCCTGATCTTAGATCAGTGTTCTTGAACTCAACAGTGCCAGGGGCCTCCTGAATCCCACTCCTTCAGCCCTTCCAGCGGTTTTCCAGTACTTCATCCCCTGTATTAGATCGTTTCCCACTTAAAGACTTAGTGCTTTTCGTTTTCTGCAGTTAATCCTTCTGAGTGGCCCAGTGCTATCTGTTGGTAAACCAGGGCTGAAGTGGGAGAAAAATTAGTTGATGGGTTGTCGTCACTGATTCTGATTCATGCATGCATGTATTCATTACATGATCCACCCATACAAGAATTTATCAAGTATTTACTACATGCCAGGCAGTATGTTACTGCTGAATAGCTTTGACCTTTCAAGGAATCAGGGTAGTGATGGGAGTAAAAGAGAGAGCTGATAACGTCCATTAATGCCAAACCCTCTTGCAAAGGTCCCTTTACAATGTCCCAGGTTTGAAAGCTCTGATAACTGGTTAGTATGCCTTCATCTCTGTACCATTTAGCCATTCTCTCTATTATCTGCTACAGTTCCTCTTGTAAAACATTTTACACAGATGAAAGCCCTGTGCAGGACTTTCCAGAATCATTTCACTTCTACATTGAGTATCTGTAAATAATTACTTTTACTAGACATCTTACAAGAAGAAGGATACTCCCAGTTAGACACAATAAATATGACATGACTTGTTAGGAATAAAGTATACTTTTTCCTTCTAGAATATAAGATTAAATTATTTTTTAAAAACATGTACTAAAATCCATACAAATGTTAACTAGCAAAAAGGGCATTCAATTGCCTTTAAAAAGAGCCAGGTGTTTAGACTGCCATGACTAAGTATAAGAGAACCTACTATAAGTAAGAATCACAAAAACTCCCTGTGGTTAAAATAGGGCTTTCCTGGTGATACAGTGGATAAGAATCCATATGCCAGTGAAGGCAACATGGGTTCTATCCCTGTTACCCCAGCGTATACTTATTTCTTCTCATTACAGATGTCTGTTACTTCACAGACAAATTGATCAGACAACTTTACCAGTAAGTTGCTTCCTACTTATTTCAAGGATGGCTTTACAATTCTCAACCTCATGTCTTAATATTTATGTATTTATTTAGTGCTTAGTCATCAAAGGGTTTCTGCTGCAAGCTGATGGTACAAGGATGGAAAATCAAAGAACATGACTTAAGAGATTCATGAGTGAGTGAAAGTTCCACAGTTGGGTCCAACTCTTTGCAACACCATGGACTGTAGTATTCCAGGCTCCCCTATCCATGGAATTATCAAGGCAAGAATACTGAAGTGGGTAGCCATTCCCTTCTCCAGGGGGTTTTCCCGACCCAGGGATCAAACCCAGGTCTGGTCTTCTGCACTGCAGGTAATTTCTTTTTTTTTTTTTTTTGCAGGTAATTTCTTTACCATCTGAACCACCAGGGAAACCTGAAGAGATGTATAGTGACCATTTATTTTGAATCAGGTGCTATGCTGCCCACATTTCATTGCATATACTGTTTGATAAAATCCCCACCACACTGTGATGATAATAGCATCCTACTGATAAAGGCTAGTGGATGTGATGGAATGCCAGTTGAGCTATTTCAAATCCTGAAAGATGATGCTGTGAAAGTGCTTCACTCAATATGCCAGCAAATTTGGAAAACTCAGCAGTGGCCACAGGACTGGAAAAGGTTAGTTTTCATTCCAATCCCTAAGAAAGGCAATCCCAAAGAATGCTCAAACTACAGCACAATTGCACTCATCTCACATGCTACTAAAGTAATGCTCAAAATTCTCCAAGCCAGGTTTCAGCAATATGTGAACTGTGAACTTCCAGATGTTCAAGCTGGTTTTAGAAAAGGCAGAGGAACCAGAGATCAAATTGCCAACATCTGCTGGATCATCGAAAAAGCAAGAGAGTTCCAGAAAAACATCTATTTCTGCTTTTATTGACTATGCCAAAGCCTTCGACTGTGTGGATCACACTAAACTGTAGAAAATTCTGAAAGAGATGGGAATGCCAGACCACCTGACCTGCCTCTTGAGAAACCTGTATGCAGGTCAGGAAGCAACAGTTAGAACTGGACATGGAACAGCAGACTGGTTTCCAATAGGAAAAGCAGTATGTCAAGGCTGTATATTGTCACCCTGCTTATTTAGCTAATATGCAGAGTACATCATGAGAGATGCTGGGCTGGAAGAAGCACAAGCTGGAATCAAGATTGCCAGGAGAAATATCAATAACCTCAGATATGCAGATGATACCACCCTTATGGCAGAAAGTGAAGAGGAACTAAAGAGCCTCTTGATGAAAGTGAAAGAGGAGAGTGAAAAAGTTGGCTTAAAGCTCAACATTCAGAAAACTAAGATCATGATATCCAGTCCCATCACTTCATGGGAAATAGACGGGGAAACAATGGAAACAGCATCAGACTTTATTTTTGGAGGCTGCAAAATGCAAAATCACTGCAGATGGTGACTGCAGCCATGAAATTAAAAGACGCTTACTCCTTGGAAGGAAAGTTATGACCAACCTAGACAGCATATCAAAAAGCAGAGACATTACTTTGTCAACAAAGGTCTATCTGGTCAAGGCTGTGGTTTTTCCAGTATTCATGTATGGATGTGAGAGTTGGACTGTGAAGAAAGCTGAGCGCCGAAGAATTGATGCTTTTGAACTGTGGTGTTGGAGAAGACTCTTTACTGCAGGGAGATCCAACCAGTCCATCCTAAAGGAGATCAGTCCTGGGTGTTCACTGGAAGGACTGATGCTGAAGCTGAAACTCCAGTACTTTGGCCATCTCATGTGAAGAGCTGACTCATTGGAAAAGACCCTGATGCTGGGAGGGATTGGGGGCAGGAGGAGAAGGGGACACCAGAGGATGGTTGGATGGCATCATCGACTCGATGGGCATGGGTTTGAGTAAACTCCGAGAGTTGGTGATGGACAGGGAGGCCTGGCGTGCTGCGATTCATGGGGTCACAAAGAGTTGGACATGACTGAGTGACTGAACTGAACTGAACTGATAAAGGCAATAATGACTGAGTAATTACGTCACATGCGAAAGACACACAGCCAGTGAGTCCCACAGCTATGAGTCCCTCCCATTTCCTACATCAAAGGGGAGTGAAGCTACTCTTCAGTGCCCTTCCTTAATCCTTCAATCACACAGGCCCAGAAAGACTTTGGTTTCCCCTATAGAGAAAGAAAAAAGGGAAATAGTTCAAAATATACAGATATTATCAAGTTGGTACATTACCTCTGTCTCAGGTTTCTGCATCTCAAGGACAAGGTGGGAGGAAAAGGCTTAAACAAAGAGATGAACCTTCTAAATCTCTAATGGTACAATTGAGAGCAACACTGAGGTTTCCACATTGTGGTAGATAAGCCTCCCTCAAATTACAGCATTTAGGGAAAATTGCCCATCTTGCATTTTTTATAGACAAAGGTTACATGTCTTTATTTTTTTACTGCACAAATTTGGAGCAATTTCTGATTAACAAATTCCTTTTTTAATGCTTTCTATGCGTGGTCTTTCAGAAATCCAATTACAATTCCATTATTGGGAGGCACAAATCAGAAAGTGAAGACATGCTTGCATAAAATTAACATGCCAATGGTTTTTCTTGCATTGATAAGCAAATTTCTTTTCATATCAGAAATGATTCATACAAAGATGCTCATTATAGACATTAGAATCTGTCAGTACATCACACGCTGTACACCCCAATCATGCTGCACCCACCATTTGCCCAACGCAAATAGACTCATAAAATGTCTTTTACTCAAAAATGCTTCTTCAGGATATGGGCATATCAGAAAAAGTCTTTCATTTGTAGCTATAAAGTTACCCCTCACCCTTAAATGTGTGATAATCACAGGATTTTTCTGCTCTACTTGGTTCTACTTGATTTGATTTCCAAGTGTTGAGGTGAAGAAGAGATAAGAGAAAGAAAATTATACAAGCTTTATCTTATAGGTGACTTTTACAGGGGAAATCTGTAAGTACATCAAATGATGTTGGAGAACAGTCATAGGAGTAATAGAGCAATGTCCATAAGCAAAGTCTATAATTTTGTCTATAAGCAAAGTAGTCATATTTGTATTAGAATTATTCTTACAAGTTTAAGCAGATATTCACTTGGAGGCTGGATCTAAGGAAATACCAGGCTTTTCCTTCTTTTGCTTTGGAAAAAAATGTGATTAATTTGAATTAGGAAAGGGAATCACAGTTCTAGCACTTGCTAATATATTCCTTCATATGACCCATTTTATTGAGTAAAAGGGGATGGCACATTTTGGACAGAGTCAGCATTAGTCTAAATAATTTGTTTTGGCGGCAATATTCTTGCTAAATGGAGTGAAGACAATTTGGAGGCTTCACTCGAAAGACTCTTCACTCAGCAATTTTTCCTTAACACATTATCAATAAAGACATCACAATTTCACCCACTTGAGGTCCATGTCATGGGGTAATTTCACTAAAATTGACCACATAACATAAAGAAGACAGCTTGACAATTATACATCTGACTCAGGACTGCCTTATAGTTCTTAACTTTAGTTTTACAATTCTCTTTCCCACCTAGGTGGGAAAGACAGCAATGTGAGGCTCTCTAAGGAGAATCAGACGAGTAATATCAAAAACACTGTGGAGTCCTAAGTACTCAATGCTTTCAGAAACTCGAGTCTGGGTTATATCTCCATGGGAAGAAAAACATCATGCATATGTTTGGTCAGAAAAGAAAACAATTTCTGAACCGTGCCTCTTAACCCCTCACTAAGGATCCCTGTAACGTGCCTTTGTACTAATAACCCCACAGTTGGATCTCAAGAAAAGAGTTCTGCTTACAAGAAGGCATTCAGATGTGTCATGAAAAATAAACAAGTCAAAAGGGGAGGGCAAAGTAAGAACATATGAAACACGCCATAAACCTTCAACACTGGGAACTCAGCTGTGAAAATAGCTTGTTAAAATCACATCGGGTTTGATTAAAAAAATAAAACATTTCTACAAAAACAGCCACATTTGAAGTCCAACCACTGCTACAAGATAAAATGTAGCCTATAAGGAACTTTCAAGATAGAAATACATGAAGTGTTTAGGAAAACAAAGCTCTGGCTGACCTTATGTGTGAGATCACATTTTAGCCCATCTATAAGTGTTTTACTGAAAACCTCAAGTTGAGCAAGTTTGACTTGGTGGGAGAGCATCATAGAAGTGACACATGTCCTCTGTCCAGTATTCTCCACCACAAATGGCCATGCTGAGTTCTGAATACACTGAAGAAAGTCAGGAGAGATATAAATCATGGTCTAGAACATTTTGACTAAAACTCTGAGCATAGGGAACTTGCCTGCAGTACAGGGGTTAACACTTCACCTTTCAACACCAGGGTGCAGATTGGATCTGGGGTTGGGTAGCTAATATTCCACATGCCTGGTGGCCAAAAAAACAAAATAAAACAGAAGCAACATTGTAACAACTTCAATAAAGACTTTAAAAATGATCCACATTGAAAAAGAAAAAAAAAAAAAACAGGTCTAAAGAAGAAAAAAAAAAAAACCTCTGAGCATATTAACTTGGGAAATCATTGCTAACATAGCTGTCTTGGGTTGTCTTGGCAATTATAAGGGAAATATATGTCTTTAATTAGAAGTCACTAACTTTCTTTCTTTGCCAATTATCTCCATCTAAAGCATGAGAATCAGATAGTACATGAACCCCAGCTTTTCCATCTAAAAGGATTCTTTAGTTGGCAACATCAAATACAGTTCTTCTGAAAAAATAAAACAGTTTTCTAAAGAGGCAAGCCTAATTAGGAATAGATTTCAACTAACTGTAATGGCTACTTAGGCTCTTTTAAGCCATTCTGTAGAGCCTTCTAATCAAATTTTCTCCTGTAAGTAACATTTATAAATTCCTCTTTCCTTTCTCAACCTAACAAGCCTAAAGCTGTCCACTCTATTTGTACTGAAGAAAATGGAACTTGCATTGAAACCACAATGGTCCGAATCTACAGAAAAGAGAAACAATGGGAAGTCCTCAGATTTGTTTTCAATAAACAAAACCTCTGCTGCAAGTTAGATGGAATGTGGGATTCATCAGAATCGTTCTGAAATGTGAACTAGGAATTCTGTGAGGTCAGTCTCTTGTTACACTGCCACAGTCTCTTGGGTCTCTTACCACAGACATGAGCTTGATGTCCCACAAAAATGCAAAACCATCCTTCAAGGGGCCAATGGAAGGATGAGTCTACACTGCATGTCACCCAGAGTGCTCCTGCTGTGAGCTGGGCACCTATCAATCTCAACAGCTAATAATGGTCGAGTTTCGTCCAGAGTACTGGGATTCTAATCTCAGCTCAGTCCTTGCAGAATAGGGAACCTTGGACAATTATATGCTGTTGTTGTTCAGTCACTGAATTGTGTCCGACTCTTTGCCACCCCATGGACTGCAGCACACCAGGCTTCCCTGTCCTTCACCACCTCCCAGAGCTTGCTCAAACACATGTCCATTGAGTCAATGATTCCATTCAGTCATCTCATCCTCTGTCTCCCCCTTCTCCTGCCTTCAATCTTTCCCGGCATCAGGGTCTTTTCCAATGAGTCAGCTCTTTGCATCAGGTGGCCAAAGTATTGGAGCTTCAGCATCAGTCCTTCCCATGAAGATTCAGAGTGGATTTCCTTTAGGATTGACTGGATATTCTGACCCATTTCTTCATTTATAAAATGAAAACTATAGATAAGTATTCCTTCTGAATTTGTTTCACCAACTAATGCCTCTGTAAAAAGCAGAAGCCAAAAGAAGGGGAAAGATCTATTGTGGTTAAATAAATTTGGAAAACATTGTAAAGGGGAAACATTCTTTAGGACTGGACTTCTCAGAGCCTTTAACTGGAGTCTACATGTCCAATGTACTAGGATCTAACCCATCATAAAACATTTGAGGAGTTTCTATTTGTTAAAGTTGTAGGTGCCCAATAAGTGCCCCAAATTTTCTATTTCTCTCACAAGAACATCTTCTTTATGTTCTTCTTTATGTTAACATCTCCTTTAAACACAAGGAGCTCAGCTCAGTGCTCTGTGATGACCTAGAGGGGTGGGATGGGGGTTGGAGGTCCAAGAGGGAGAGCATATATGCATTACATAAAGCTGATTCACTTCGTTGTTCAGAAGAAACTAACACAACATTGTAAAGTGCGTACACTCCAATAAAAATTAATTAAATGAAAATTTTTAAAAAACATATAGTAAATGCCATTTCCCACGTTTGGTGGAGAAGAAATTGGGATTGTAATAAAGACTAAGTGAAATTTCACCTGTAAGAGTGACATGCTTATTTCCATTCATTATCAGCTCCTACAGCCACCTCCTCAATCTCATAATTCTCGCCCTTTAGGAGATCAAGTTCACCTGCCTTTCCAAAGCTCATGCCTCCATTCTGTCCGCAAACAGCCCTCCTGCTTTGGGTACCAGGCTTCCTATTCAAAGTGAGTTAGAAGTTAACAGGCTATTTTCTTTGGCAGCCTGGGGCAATTTGCTCTCACCATGTTGATGGTTTTTTCCACTTTTCTTCCTCTTTCCAACTGAATCTCCATCATCAGCTTTTGGCTTTCTGCTCCACTGCGTTTCTCTGATGCTAAAAGGATGCCGAGGCTTTTCCTTCTGCCAGAGCAAACAGGGGAAGGACCAGTTCCTGCCCAGGGCACTGGGGCCGTGCTGGGGAAACTCGCTGATGCCTGGGAACTCTCAGGACTCAGAACTCCGTCTCTACAATTTCTGCATCATCATTCAACCATGGGCACCATTTAAAAATCAGTCTTCCCGTTTCAATGCCCACCTACCCACTCCCCAAATCTTGATGGATAAAATCAGTACATTAGAAGCCAGGTGGGGAATTCTTAAAACATATGTTTGCAAGAGAAGAACATTTTAATTTTAATTCAAAGAGGAGTAACCGAGCAGATAGATAGCTTGGGGAAAGGGCGGGCAGAAACAGAACTGGCTCCTACTTGATTCCCTGTTTTCCCACACGTTAGGCAGCAGGTGTTGCTCATGTAAACCATGCTACATGGGCAGATTTGCACCCAATGGTTTTGACATGGCCATTCTGAGGCAGGAAATTCAACAGCAGAAGGCAGGGCATCAGTAGCTTAACTTATTGAAAGATTCCATGAATGTTGAACTAAACATGCCAAAAAAAAAAAAAAGATACATAAGAAATTTAGAGAAGTGCAAGAGAGTTTGTTCCATTAGAAACTTGGAGTAAGCATATTAATGTAAAATTTAAATCCTGTTTTAGAATGGCATTCTGATTGAATGTAACTGTCCAACAGTGCGTTTAAATTCATCCCAAGAGGAAGTGGCATGAAAAGGCATATCATCTGATCAAAGCTTAAAATTTGGGGTTCCTTTCTAGAAGACCTGCCTCTTGGTCAAGATATCCTCTCATTGAATAAAAGAATCAAACTGAAAGAAGTGTAAAATAATTGGGGAAAATACTTAATTGAGCTCACCTCCTTTCTTCCATAGAAGTCTTTCTTCTTATATTGTAAAACTAGAACACTATACTCTTTTATTATCTTATACTCCAAACTCAGTTTCAATAGGATTGTGATAGTTTGGTAAGTTTCAATAATAATAATAGTTTAGTAAGAGCATATATTTAACAGTAAATGTAATTTAAATAAAACAGTAATTTAATTGTAAATGTAGTAGTTTACAATTTAAAATAGGTTATTTTTTAAAATTTTTTTATCATGTCAAACAACATTTTGTTTAAAGGGAATGAGAAAACTACAAAGGAAATGATGCCTCCCTAATGATCCAGTGTATCTCTTCCCAAAGAATAAAAAGCAGGCTTCTCACATATAACACAGTGCAACTCAGGTTAAAACAAAACAAAACAATTGCCTCCTTGCTTCTGACACAGGCATCAATAATATTTAAAGACACACACATACACAACCACACACACACACACACACACACACACACACACACAGGGCCAGGTTCCCTCCTCCTCCATCAGTGATTACATTGGGCTCACTTGGATAATCCAGAATAATCTTCCTCTTTTAAGGTTGGATGATTAGCTACTTGTAAACCCAGAACCTGTGAATATGTTATATTACATGGCAGAGGGGAGTTAACACATGGAATAATTATCTACCAGATAACCAGAGTCAAGACTGATGCTCGGTGGGCAGAACCAGGTGCAGAGCATTCTGGGAGGATACAAGCCACCAAAACAGATTTCCACATGCCATGCAGCCAGGAACACAGAACGGCTTCCATGGCAACCTTGATTAAGGGATCAGCAGAAATGCCGTCTCTCAGGAACTAGATTCTTTGGGTTCCTGGTAGTTGCAGCAGAGATGTTATCCAGTCCCTGGACACCAAGGAACCCAATGAAGAGAGGGGTTAACTCAGTGTTCAAACTGTAGGTCTGACAGGCAGGGGAAGACAAACCTTGTTCATCAGATATGTTCACAGAGTTTAATCTCTTTAAGGCTGAGATTCTTTACTTTTCATCATAAAAGGATGCAGGAGTACATGCTATGGAGATGGTAGATGTCTATTAAAAACAAAAAACAACTCTAGGTGCGGGAGAGACTCCGGTGCCTAGCAACATCAGGGTCCGGTCTTGGACCTGAGCCCTCTGCTAGAGGACAGTCACCAGCCCCAAGTAGCAATGTGTGTTCATAGAGATGATGCAAGTCACCTTTAGGAGGACACACAGGGTCCACATTCTCCCCTCCTTTGTCAACCAGATGCAAAGGATGCGGGGAAGGAAGCCAAGGATTCTGGGCGTGGTGAGTGAGCAACCAGATGACAAGAGCTGAGACCCTAGACCTTGGAGAAGAGTTCCTCTCGGACAATCCATACAGGATTTTGCTGAAGCAAGAAACAAAGGTCATTGTGTCAAACTACCAGAGTTTCAAGGTATTACTCTGGACTAATATGCTGGACTTTTACAAACCAAGGAATTCTACCCAGATTGATGAATCAGCAGCTGTGAAAAATAATACCCACACTGGCATCACAAAAAACAGCAAGATGCTCTCCTATATGAGACTGATATTTCTTATTAGGCTTGTTACCTTCCTGTTCAAGAAACTCTACCTTAACTGGCTTATTTATGTTTTCTGTAAGACACTGACTTTCTCAAGGTAGCTGGTCAATTTATCCTTCCACTTCCTCCTCTGAAGCAATGGTACCAAATGAGCTGGACTCCATCTGTGATGAAGGAATGAAAGAATACACATCCTCTGCCAATGTTACTCACTTATTTGGTCCAGCCTATGTTACAGACAACATTTCACTAGATTTCCCCTGAACAGCCTTTGTACATGCTGCTGTGCAACCGCCATTAATTAGCCAGACCAAACAACACTATAGATATAAATGTTTTCAAGAAATGTTTAATGTGAGCAGCATTAATGACAATATAACTAAGAAGAGACTAAGAATTGACTTCATGGTAGAAAACATTCAGGGTTGTGAAGCAGTGAGTAGCCAACTCTATGTTTTATCTGATTTTTAAAAATACCTTCGACTCTAGTCTAAGTCTTTGCTAAAGGCAAAGGAGAAAAGGAAAGATATACCCATTTGAATGCAGAGTTCCAAAGAATAGCAAGGAGACAGAAGAAAGCCTTCTTCAGCAATCAATGCAAACAAATAAAGGAAAACAATAGAATGGGAAAGACTAGAGATCTCTTCAAGAAAATTAAGAGATACCAAGGGAACATTTCATGCAAAGATGGGCTCAATAAAGGACAGAAATGGCACGGACCTAACAGAAGCAGAAGATATTAAGAAGAGGTGGCAAGAATACACAGAACTGTACAAAAAAGATCTTCATGACCCACATAATCACAACCAGCGTAATCACTCACCTAGAGACAGACATCCTGGAATGCGAAGTCAAGTGGGCCTTAGGAAGCATCACCATGAACAAAGCTAATGGAGGTGATGGAATTCCATTTGAGCTATTTCAAATCCTAAAAGATGATGTGGTGAAAGTGCTGCACTCCATATGCCAGCAAATTTGGAAAACTCAGCAGTGGCCACAGGACTGGAAAAATGTCAGTTTTCATTCCAATCCTTAAGAAAGGTAATGCCAAAGAATGCGCCAACTACCGCACAACTGCACTCATCTCACACGCTGGCAGAGTAATGCTCAAAATTCTCCAAGCCAGGCTTCAACAGTACGTGAACCATGAACTTCCAGACATTCAAGCCAGGCTTCAACAGTACATGAATCATGAACTTCCATACATTCCAGCTGGATTTATGAACTTCCAGACATTCAAGCTGGATTCAAGGCAGAGGAACCAGAGATCAAATTGCCAACATCTGTTGGATCACTGAAAAAGCAAGAGAAATCCAGAAAAACTTCTACTTCTGCTTTATTGAGTATGTCAAAGCCTTTGACTGTGTGGGTCACAACAAACTGGAAAATTCTTAAAGAGATGGGAATACCAGGCCACCTTACCTGCCTCCTGAGAAATCTGAATGCAGGTCAAGAAGCAACAGTTAGAACTGGACATAGAATAACAGACTGGTTCCAAATTGGGAAAGGAGTACGTCAAGGCTGTATATTGTCACCCTGCTTATTTAACTTATATGCAGAGTACATTATGCAAAATGCTGGACTGGATGAAGCACAAGCTGGAATCAAGATTGTCAGGAGAAATATCAATACTCTCATATATGCAGATGACACCACCCTTACAGCAGAAAGTGAAGAACTAAAGAGCCTCTTGATGAAAGTGAAAGAGGACAGTAAAAAAGTTGACTTAAAACTCAACATTCAGAAATCTAAGATCATGGCATCTAGTCCCATCATTTCATGGCAAATAGATGGGGAAACAATGGAAACAGTGACAGACTTTATTTTGGGGGGCTCCAAAATCACTGAAGATGGTGACTGCAGCCATGAAATTAAAAGACCCTTGTTCCTTGGAAGAAAAACTATGACCAAATTAGACAGCATATTAAAAAGCAGAGACATTACTTTGCCAACAAAGGTCTGTCTAGTCAAGGCTATGGTTTTTCCAGTAGTCATGTATGGATGTGAGAAATGAACTATTAAGAAAGCTGAGTGCCGAAGGATTGACGCTTTTGAACTGTGATGTTGGAGGAGACTGTTGAGAGTCTCTTGGACAGCAAGGAGATCCAACCAGTCAATCCTAAAGGAAATCATTCCTGAATATTCATTGGAAGGACTGATGCTGAAGGTGAAACTCCAATATTTTGGCCACCTGATGTAAAGAACTGACTCATTGGAAAAGACCCTGATGCTGGGAAAGATTGAAGGTGGGAGGAGAAGGGGATGACAGAGGATGAGCTGGTTGTATGGCATCACCTATTTGATGGACATAAGTCTGAGTAAGCCCTGGGAGTTGGTGATGGACAGAGAAGCCTGGCATGCTGCAGTCTATGGGGTGGCAGAGCCAGACACGACTGAGTGACTGAACTGAACTGAATTAGACTTAAGTTAGTCTGAATTCATACAGCAATTATTGATTGTGTCGTTCATTAGAGGAGTTGATCATATGCTGTCCTATGACACTTCCCCTGTGAATCTGAACTCAGGAAATTGTTAATTATCACAGTGAACTTGCTACTTCGATAAATCAAATACAGGCTGTGCTCATTCAGAAATGCCCTGCTGAGATGAGATTACAACTTGTCTCTCTTGCTTCTGGGGTACTGAACCTGGAAGAAATGTCTTACCAATAAAACAGGTATAATATTAGTGCTTAACTCATAGGGGTGGGATGAAATGAAGCATTTCACATTCCACCTGACTAAGGAGGCCATCCACAAGTGCCAGCCGTAAATATCATGGGCGTGAGGTTTTAGGTGGGTCCCCAACTCTCTATAAACTTCAATTTCTTCACCTAGAAAAGTGGAGGTATAGACAGAGATGTGTCTGGAATCACAGAACCGAGTGCACTGCTCTAAGTTCCCAAAGAGTAAACAGAACTTGTGGAATCACCAGCGCCCACAGAACAGTGATGTTCTGGGTACAATTTGTAACTGGTCAGTAATCTTTTTCTTTTTTTAATCTATTTTTAGTTGGAGGATATTGCTTTACAATATTGTGTTGGTTTCTGCCATACCTCAACATGAATCAGCCTCCTTCTTGAACCTCCCTCCCATCTCCCGCCCCATCCCACCTCTCTAGGTTGTTACAGAGCACTGGGTTGAGCTCCCTGCATCATATAGCAAATTCCCATTAGCTATCTATTTTATACATAAATCAACCCTGAATATTCATTGAAAGGGCTGCTGCTGAAGCTGAAGCCCCAATACTCTGGCCATCTGATGTGAACTCATCGGAAAAGACCCTGATGCTGGTAAAGACTGAAGACAAAAGGAAAAGGAGGCAACAGAGGATGAGATGGATTGACAGCATCACTGATTCAATGGACATGAATCTGAGCAAACTCCAGGAGATACCGGAGGACAGGGCAGTCTGGAGTGCTGCAGTCCATGGGGTTGCAAAGAGTCGGACATGACCTAGCGACTGAACAACAGCAAACAAGATATATCTTTGTGCAATAAAGCCCACAGTGTTGAACCATATCATTGTTTTGTTTATCTCAGTTTAGAATAATAGGAAGGAATTTCCATAAGCTGGGGAGATGGGGACATTTCCTTTAGCCTGGACTCCAATCTGATCTGGGCACACTTCACTCAAACAGTTTCCCGCCCTCCCAAGGGGAGATTCTATCAGCAACAAAGGCCTTCCTTCTGGCTGCAGGCTGTTAAAAACTGAATAACCAATTCAGCCACGCAGAACCTGATCTGTCCCCTCAGGACAAAAGGAAATAGTCCATCTGAACATAGATTAGGACAAATCTCCTGAGATAGCATCTATGGAAAGGAAAAAAAGAGTTCCTATATCAGTGTGTGAGAGGGGAGGGCCCAGGAGCATGGGCTCTGGGAAGTGAATGCTCACAAGCTACTGTAATTGTTCCAGTGTCACTAGTCACACTGCTACAAGGACTGCTGGTCCCCAAGTCACCCAGAATCACACTCATGTCCAGGACCCAGCAGAATGCCTGGGAAGGAGGCCAGACCCTGAGCTAAATACTTTATGTCCATTACTTACACCAGTCCTCAAAAAAGCCCAGCAATGTCCACTATATATATATATATATACACACACACACACATATGAAGAAGCCTAGCCTTGTGAATATCATCCCAGTTACAGACAAGGAAACTGTGACCCAGAGAATGCAAAAGAACAGATGGAGCTGGCACTCACCAATAGCGAACATCACTTCTGAAAACACGCTTTGTCTATTATGCATCCGGCCTGGCAATGAGGATGCTTAGTAAACATCAGTTTCAGAAGAAGAAAAAAAAATGCACCTCTTTTCAAGAAAAAGACAGGAGTAGTTGGAATCAAAAGAAAGACTGCCTAGGTTCTTAGTGTATCTTCAGAAGGAAATTCCATTGAGGGCTGCCTACTCTTCCCATTTTGACATAATTATCAATAAGTGTAAGCTCTTCCCTTCCTGTGGCATTTTATGTTTTATAATATACTGCATTATCAGTATCATGTTCAACTCTTATCAGTAACATTGTCGAGTTGTTAAAGCCAACGGCATCGTCCATTTTGTGGGTATGGAAAAGTGATTCGCCTTGGACACTGGGCTGACTCTTGGTCTGTATATTAGAATCAGCTGGGACCTCTGCATGCACATCCAGACCAGGGCTATACTCCAGACCAAGTGAATCAGAATCACTATGGCTGGTACCCAGAAATAAAGTAATATGTCACATTAATAATTTTGATCACACGTTGAAATAAAAAAATATTTTGAATATATTGGGTTAAATAAAATATATTATTAAGATTATTTTCACCTAATTATTTTTGCTTTTTAATGAGTCCATCATGTTTGTATTGGATGGAGCTGCCTTAGGGTAAGTCTGTACTTACCATTTCACTTATGTCTTCTTATTTAACCATCCCATCCACTTACTTACTTTCCACCCTATAATGTGGAGACTCTAAACAGCCCCATTTGACAGATGAGATAACTGAGGCACAGAAGGTAGAAGTAATGTGCCCAAAACCATAGAGCTGGTGAGAAGTGGAGCCGGTTGTGCTCCAGACAGACACAGCCCAGTTTATCCAAAAGCATCACATTGTACAATGCCTTCCCTCTATTTTGTGTGATGGATTTTGTGTAGGTTGGATAAGTAAGGAAGAACCTAAACAAAAAATGTTGTTGTCCATTATTTTGCCAAAGGATCTACTTTGCTAGCTGTGTTAGTTGCTAGGTTGTGTCTGACTCTTTTGCAACCCCATGGACTCTAGCCCATCAGGTTCCTCTGTCCATTGGATTTCCCAAGCAAGAATATTGGAGTGGGTTGCCATTTCCTTCTCCAGGGGATCTTCACCACTCAAGGACTGAACTCCTTTGCAAGGGAATTCTTTACCATTGAGCCACCAGGGAAGCCCAGAGTATCTACTACCTACATATAAATTCAAGTTCATGTGTTAGGACCAAAATAATTTGAAAACCCGAGGTAGCACATTTTTTCGGTGATGAAATATTTCAGCAATAGTAAGTCTGGCACAAGATACATATTCTCATCTTTAAAGGCAGCTACTTAAAACCACTTGAGTCTGGTTAATTTCTCATTGTCCACCAGGAAAGAGACTGTATATTCCTTTCTGTGGACACAATTAGAGTCTTGGAATCCTATCTATGCAATGATATTGATTTCTGGAAAATCTGAATTTAACTGATTCCAGATCCTGAAAGGAAGCCTGAAATAAAAGAGCTAAATCCTGAGGGGTGGCTCAGGGCCAACTGGGACTCTGAGTATCAAAACACAGTGAAGCAACCTACAAGGGAGTAAGCACCTTCTTCTCCATATATTTTCTCTGTGTAAACTCATTTATTAACTAGCCATTGTTTTGAAAGATGAGGACGAATTCCCTCCTCTCTGATGGCAAACAGCTGAACAATTCATTAACATCTTCAGGAGACTTTATAGAAATGATACAACCGTCTTTTGTTTTTTAACCTCCACTATCTTATTCCCTGTAAAACTAGCTGACCAGAGAGGAAGGTGGTGAAATATGAAACATACTTTATGCAAGGAGAATAATTCATCATGTTCTATGTGATCCACTGGCAACTGAGAAGCTGTGTAGATGCTGAATTTTTGATCAACTGAATGATCTTTTTCAACTACCTTAGAAATACTTCACTTTCACATTAATCAATACTGACTTCTAAATTTGTACTGTTATCTAAGTAATTAACGAATGACAAATCAAGACTTCTTATACGCACTAATAATCCATATTCTTGAAAAATGTCTTCATGCTTTCTGGAATGAGATGCAGCAAACAATAATAGAATAGATCAGTAGATAGCCATCTGGAGAACTAGGTAGTTTGATCAGTGACCAGTCAGGAAGGGAGAATAAAAAGGAAAAAAAAAAAAGAGGCTTGTACAGAGGTAGAGAAACAGATCAGGGGAAAAGGAAGAAACAAATAAATAGAGGCCAGTTATCTAAAAGAAAGCTTACAGATGAAGGGATTCATCTGTAATAGCATTCAATGACAGGTATCTCATAGATGCAACAATTAAATGAATATTTTTAAAAAGTTCTTTGCACAGGCTCTGCCACATATAAACATCTAACACCTGTTCAATGCTATTTCTTTAATTACCATTATAATTACTTGGAGGGTTGGAACAAAGGTGTTAGCATATTCCAATTCCCTCCTCCAATACACCAATACAAAGCACCTCCCACTTTGCTCTGCCCTGGAGAAGAAAATGGCCAAGCCACTCCAGTATTCTTGCCTGGAGAATCCCAGGGACAAAGAAGCCTGATGGGCTACAGTCCATGAGGTCGCAAAGAGTCGAACATGACTTAGCAACTAAACAACAACTCTGCTCCGCACAGAATAGGATTTCTGCACGTATTATTCTCTCACACCAACCTTCACATCCTGATTTCACAATGGATTCAGGAAACTAGGGTGCAATGGATTGAACAGTATCTCCTCAAAGTGAAAGTGAGTCACTCAGTCATATCTGACTCTTGGCAATCCCAATGGACTGTAGCCCACCAGGCTCCTCTGTCCATGGGATACTCCACACAAGAATACTGGACTGAGATGTCATTCCCTTCTCCAGGGGATCTTCCTGACCCAGGGATCAAACCTGAGTCTCTTGAATTGCAGGCAGATTCCTTACTGTCTGAGCCACTAGGGTCCTCCCAAAGACATGCCCAAGTCCCAGTCCTCAACATCAGTGAAATGTGATCTTACTGGAAAACAGGGTCTTTGCAGAGGTATCAATGACATGACCTAGTGACATCCTGGATTCAGGGTGTATTCTAAATCCCATGACTGGTGTCTTCATAAGAGACACACAGAGAGAAAGGCCATGTGAATTGAAGATGGAAGCAGAGACTGTAGTGATGTATCCATAAGCTGAGGAACTCCTGGAGCCCCCAGAAGTTTGAGGAGGAAAAGAAGCATTGTCTCCTGAAGACTTTTGGGGGAACATGGCCTCATGGCTCCACAGACACCTTGACTTTGACTTCAGGCTTCCAGAACTGTGAGAGAAAAAAACTTCTGTTGCTTGAAGCCACCAAATTTGTGATACTTTGTCAGGACAGTTCTAAAAAATGAATACACAGGGGTTTTCCAGAACATCTGGATTCAAGGATCTTCTCCTATAAGAATATTCTATTTCTCACCCAATAGAAATGAGAGCCAATAAATTGGTTTGGTGAATGCCACAAAATGACCAGCTAACTCGTAGTAAAATTTTACTAGAGAGAACAGTAAGATGTGTTTCCTCTCAGTCTAAACCCAACCACCAGGAAAAAGAGCTGAAAGTCATCAGGGCACTGCCTGTCTTGTTTACGTGACAAGAGCTTGCCTAGATTCCAAAATGCCCTGTGCAAGCTCAGAAAGACAAAACGTATTTTGCTCAGGTTTCTTATAATCAGATCATCTCTGGTGCTGTTTTACTTGAGCATTTTGAAACAGAAGGAAATAATTTTGCTTTAAAAGTCTCACCAGATGAAAATACTGAACCATCTTCTGAATGTTACTGCCTGGTACTCTAAATGCGGTCCACGGGCTGCTAGCGCTAATGTTCCCTGAGAGCTTGTTACAAATGCACAACAGCATTTTATTCTTAATAAAAGCCCCAGGTGTCTGGTTGGCACATAAAAATTTGAGATGCCCTCTACTGCAGTATTTACTTGACAATTTTTTCAATGGCCATGAAATTATGCCATCTTAAAATAAGAATGCCTGGAAATCCATGAAACATGCACACCCACTCACATATGCTTCACCCTTCTCAGCCCTTTTGACTGTGGCCACAGAATAGCACACAATCTTGAAATTTGAAAAAAAGAAAGAAAAAAAAGAAAAAATGCAAAAGAATACTTTATGAGTTTCACTCTATTTATTGAATGTAATATTTCTAACTGGGTTAGACTCCTAGAAAAGAGTTAGACCCAGAAATTCAAGGGATCAGAAGAAGCATGTTTTTTAATTATCTTTTCAGCTGTGGCTTTGATCTATTATTAATTCAGTTTATTAGAACAGCCCAAGGCTCCCATGACAGCTCAGCTGGTGACCACCCTCTCAGGCCATCACCTATGATCACACTGCCCTGGGTGACAGATGACACCAAGGCACTGGTGACAAATGATTACTCCACCCTGCACAGAGCAGAGGAAACAGACATGGTCAATTTCAGCAGTAGAGAGGCAAGTGCTAACACAGAAGGGGCATCCCAGGGCTCACCTGGGGGTACCAGGGAACACTTAGTGGAGGAAGAGGAGTCTACATAGAGCCGTAAAGAATGAGTTGGAGGAATCTTGGCAAAGAAGGTGGGAAAAGGCAGTCTGGGGGAGGGAACAGCATAAGCAAAGACATGGAAGCATGAAGGAATCTACGCAGTGACTAAACGACAACAACCAGGGAGCACAAAGTAGGAGCCAGAGAGTGAAGGAAATGAAGCTGGACAGGCATTAGAGGCCAGTCTGCGGAGAGAAGTGTGTGGTCCAGGCTCAAGTGCAACAGAGGGCATTGCTATACGATTGATGGGCAGTCCATCTTCCTGCTACTGATGGTGGGAAATAAAAAGCCTGAACCCTTTCTTTCTGGAGAATCCACAAATCAGACTTAATAATGGAGAAACGAAACTGTCACTATCCCTACTACAACGTTAAAAAATAAAATGGAACAATTCTAAAAGAAACACTTCTATCAATTAAATTTTATGATGACACAGTATATTGGAAATTTTAGGTCCTATCACATGGTTAATTCAGTGCAATAATAATAATAATTCATGTAATAAAATGAGAAAAGGTTCACTAAGACTTACAGGTCTTGGTGATTCAACAGGGATAAATGTACACAATGGATCTCAATCCTCAAAATCATTTTCTGTTAAAAAGAAAATCATGAAATTTATTGTGGTAATTTGGCAGCCAAATCACCTATTCGAAGTGATCCTGTGGACTTTTTTCAGACAAGGCGCTGGAAGTCTTTGAAGGCCCATACAAGCTTCTTTGGTTTTCCCAGGTGTTGCTAGTGGAAAAGACCTCATCAGCCAATGCAGGAGACTCAAAAGATTTGAGTTAGATCCCTGGATTGGGAAGATCTCCTGGAGGAGGGCATGGCAACCCACTCCAGTATTCTTGCCTGGAGAACCCCATGGAGCATGGAGCACAGAGGAACTATAAAGTTGCAGAGAGTCGGACATGACTGAAGTGACTTGGCATGCATGCATAAGCTTCTTCAGGCTGCAGAAACTTCTGAATTCTAATACAGTCTGTACTTGTGTGTTTGTGGCCAAGAGTCAGAAAAATAACATGGAATTTTCCAGGCAATCAGAGAGGCAGAAAAGCCTGTGTGTCAGCCACACACTACTTGGCATGTTAATGAACTGGAGGCAGGGGTGCTGAATCCCAGGTGGACCAGTCCGTAGTCACAAACTGCATCATTACCTCGAACCGGTAATCCTGCAAGTGCACTGTCCCCATCCCAGAAGGCATCAGGCGAGAGCTGGTGGGCGATTCAGGACCTCCATCAATATCACCCCCAAAATCACCACCGAGGGAGAGTTACTGAGGGAATGTGAGTGGCATAATCCTCATGAACAGAAAAGTGAAGAGCGGTCTATTTTTATGATTATTTGAAATAATCATATTTTATATGTTTCATCAAAGCATGTGCATCCAAAGAACACAGATGCGGTACCTGGAATCCTCTACATCATGGCAAGGCCTGGTGTCTGGGGGTCTAAGAGATGAGTAAAGCAAGTCCAACAGATCTGTATCTGGTGAGTAAACAGCAGCTGCAGAGATGGTCTGGCCAGGACTGAGACGCATGGGGGAAAGCAGATTCACTGCAGCTGCCCTGTTATAAAGCAATTTTTTTTTAATACCCAAGCTGTTTAAAGTACTCCACCTCATCATACAAAACACATTAACAAGAACTCCAATTAGTTGCCCTGTAACTGGAGGAGATGCTCTACCTATTTGTACTCCCTGGAAGGGCCTGGGGGACTGTATGCCTCCTCTGCTGGGCAGGAGCCCAGATTCTCACCCTGCAAGACATGCTCAGACCCAGTGCATTGGGGACACAGCAACACTCTTAGGTCAACTTTAAAGGTTCTGTAACAACAGCAGCAAGATTCTTCGGGATTCTGTACTCTGCATCCTTGTTCTTTGTCCTACATACGGCATGAGGCAGGGATGCTCCAGCACCTTCCCGGCCAGGCGGGTGAATCGGGACTCAGCAGTCTTGGAGACCCTGGAGACAGAATTGGGTGTGGGAGTGATGACCGCCCACCCACTGCTCGGAAAGACAAGCCACCAGAGCCAAACTTGGGAGAGGTTAGGACAAGGATGACAGTCCCATCTGACCAGCAGCGTCTGTGCCAGACGAAGGTAAGGTTAAGTGAGGGAGGAGGAGACAGAACCAAGGAGAAGTTCCCAGGCTACATTCTACATGTCCTTTGAGGACATTCTCAAGAGGCAGAGACACGGAGGAAGAGTCCCACCATTGAGAAAAGCCAGAAAAACTGAAATCAAAAAGTTCAGACCTGTGGACACAATGGGAAGGAGAGGGTGGGACAAATTGAGAGAGTAGCATTGAAACATGTACATTACCATATGCAAAATTAGATAGCCAGGGGGAATTTGCTATGTGACGCAAGGGGCTCAAATCTGATGCTCTGTGATAACCTAGAGGGTTGGGATGGGGTGGGAGGTGGGAGGAAGGTTCAAGATGGAGAGCACGTATGCATATCTATGGCTGATTCATGCAGATGTATGGCAGAGACCAACACAATATTGTAAAGCAAGTTTCCTCTAATTACAAATAAATAAATTTAAATTTAAAAAGTCGAGAAAAGTTTTAAAAATCAGAGATGACAACAGAAAAAAAAAATCATTAACTATATGGGATGAATAAGGAAAACTACACAGCGAGGAAAGATGGCGGAGCGACATGGACCAGCAGGGGGGCAGAGCCACCCCTTCCAGATATTGGCAAAGAAAGGCTTCAAGTGGACAAAAAATTTCAAATAAGAGTACTGAGGTGTCTCCCATGGGTCTCAATTATAAAACTGACATCCGACTAGACTGGAATTTTTATTGTCTCAGAAATTAAATCATAAAAAGATATAGTAATAGAGTGATATCTTCTGACCCAGAAAATCTTCAGTTAATGTGTTGTTTATTTATTTGAAATATGCCTTTTAAAAAACATAAAAAGGATGGAAGAAAGATAGGGGATTAAGGCCAAGGAATTCAAACTGGGCCACTTCTGACTCCCTACACCCCCACTTAAGTTACAGAAAATGAATTCCTTTTTCTGATCTTTTTTCCTGCACAGACTAAATACTCCACGTCCATGTCAATGAAATAACAGAAATAATGTTCCAAAATGAGACAGAGGATTAAAAATTTTAATGGACTTATTTTAAATCCCTTTAAGCCGTTTAATAAGGACTATATTGAGGAGAAGTAAAACAGATTTAAAACAGCCTGTCCAAGGGCAGCAGTGAGCCCTGAAGTCTTGATGATATGATACATTCAATGACATCAAAATAAGAATGAAAAGTAATTTGAAATAACTTGGAAATTATCTTCCTCAAAATTGTCTCAAAATGTCAAAGACAAAATTCTAGGGAGCTTAGCAAGAAAAGAGAAAAGTTGGCCAAAAGCTTCAAAGATGAATATTATGCTCAAATAGCTGTGATTGAGAGAGAAGATTAGAGTTTGAAGTCCTAAAATCTTTAGTCGTATGACAGTGAATTGCACATTGCTCCAACCATTGGATGCCATGTGACAACTAATTTAAAAATGTGCACTAGCCCTGTTAAGAGCTTCGCATCTATCATTTCAATGCTAAAACTTCTTTCCTCCATACAAAGCTCTCAGTTCACATTGGTCCACATATACTTTTGACAAAACAGAATTAAACCAAAATCTCACCCTCGGCAGGTAGGGAAGGGAATGACAAAAAAGTTTTGAGTCTATTAGTCATTTTCCCAGGTTCTCCGCCAACAAAAAATGCTTCTGATGATTCATTTTTCCATTAGTGTTAGGTTTCACAACTAAAACTTCTAAACCTCCTGAGTTACTCAGCGTATCAATGCACCTCCCATCTAGAAACACTTGTCTCAAAGAGAAGGGGGAAAGTGTTTCTAACATCTTTTTAGAAAAATGAGTCATTCTATCTCTGACAGCCTCACACCAGAGGGGAGCAAGGGGTCCCTAGAATCAGCTCACGAATGCCACCATTGCACATGAAACCTTCCTGCTCAGAATTGGTTGATTCAGCCTCGTAACATGAATAATTTTTCCCTTTGTCTGTGGTACTGGAAGGTTCTATCTCCATACCAAGGATCTCTGCCACATGCAAATCCAATACTGTATGCTAATAGCTGACTTCCCAGCAGAACCTAGTTGAGGGGTTTTTTAAGAACTTTCTAGCATGTTTCAGGCATGATTTGAGCTATAGAAATTTGGTTTTGTGCACTTTGCTGAACATTGCTACTGCACAGCATGGCATCCTGACATGACAGCAATGGATCAGCTCTTCGTATGAATTAAGCAAGTCACCCGACCTCCTCATGCACCAAATAAATGTGCTGATGCAGATACCAAAGGAACCTCGTGGAGTTAAAATGCTAGAATCTTAGAATGAACGAGGCAACATCCATTCTTAACTTTGTGGCAAAAAAAAGAATAAAGTTATCTGGTTCAAAGCTAGACTGGATCTTAGATGTACCTACTCCAATATCATAATTTTATATGAGAAAACTGGGAAAGGATACAGAAATTGAAAGCAATTTGCCTATGATCACCTAAAAAGTCTTTTTTTCAATGTGATGGTTAATCTCATGTGTCAACTTGGCTGGGCCGTGGTATCCAGATATTTGATCAAATATTATCCTGGATGTTTCTGTGAAGAGATTTATACACATATTTTAAACTTTGTATTTTATACTGCAGTATAGCCAATAAACAATGTTGTGATAGTTTCAGGTGGACACCAAAGGAACTCAGCCATATATATAAGCATCCATTCTCTTCCAAACTCCCCTTCCATCCAGGCTGCCATATAACATTGAGCAAAGTTCCCTGTCCTTACTGGTTATCCATTTGAAATTTAGCATGGTATACATGTCGACCTTAAACTCCCTAATTATCCTGAAGGGATTGCTAGTGGTAAAGAATCTGCCTGCCAGTGCATGAGATGCAAGAGACGCAGGTTCAATCCCTGGATCCATAAGGTCCCCTGGAGAAGGGAATGGCAACTCACTCCAGTATTCTTGCCTATAAAATCTCATGGACAGAGAAGCCTGGTGGGCTACAGTCCACAGGGTCACAAAAGAGGCCGGCACGACTGAGAGACTAAGTGCGTGTGCAACATTTAAATCGGCAGACTTTGAATAAAGCAGATTACTCTCCCTGATGTGGACAGGCTTCATTAAGTCAGTGGAAGGTCTGAATGGAAAAAGGCTGGCCTTTCTGAGCAGGAAGGAATTCTGCCAGGAGAATTCAAACCTTTGGACTCAAGCTTGCTATATCACCACATCCCTGGGTCTCCAGCCTATCAGCCCAACCTACTTGCCAGCCTCCACAACTACGTCAGCCAATTCTTGAAATAAATTTCTCTCTCTTCTCTGGAGAACTCTAAAAGTTATGAACTTGAATTTATAACCTGGATATCTGTTTCTCACTTCTTAGGGATGCTTTTGTGAGGCACAGCCATCTTTTCACTGCTCATTTTCTCTTGCACTGCATCTCTGTACTGAACCTGGACCAATGCAGAAGCATCTTTTTCAGTCTCCCTACCTCCAGACCTGCTCCCGACTCAAACCCTTGTCACAGATGACCTTCCATGATGCGTAAATTACCTACAAGCAACTGCGTGAAGCCCTTCAATAGCTCCTTAACTTGGCCTGCAGGTCCTTCAGAATCTGGGTCCTCTCTACCTTGACATCCTCCTCCATTCCCCTAGATGCAACTTTGTGCTAAACGTGCCAAATGACCCCTTCCTCTGAGTCTTTACTCTTCATGCTGACTATTCAATGTGACTTAGCTCACACTGTTACATCCTCTGCAAATCCTTCCCTACATCATTCTAGGCTCCTCCTCTGAGTTCCTAAAAGCCATCTTTGTGACAGAAATTACCTCCTTGTTTTATAGTTATTTGTATCGTCTTATTTAAGTGTGAAGTCCCTGAAATCAGGACTTATGTCTTAAGAATCTCTAAGAATTTGCACAATGTATTTTCCATAAATTTTTGTTGGCGCTATAAACACCAAGTCTCCCGATTCTTAATCAATGATAGAGTTAATTTCACTTGAAATGTAAAATTCTCTCCTTCCTTTATTTACTGTTCACATGTTGTTATTGAGAGATTAAAAAATCCGATTTTAGATTTGCACTCATCTTAATTCTTTTAAAGAATAACAGATGTCTGAAATTTCAATCCAACTAAGAATCTAGTCCTGTATTTTATGAACTCAACCAATCAACCAAAACAAGCAGCTACACTGTTCATTAAACTGTGCAGTCCTTAAGATTGGGGTTCTATAAAATCAACCTCAAATTTGAGCATTTTCAACAATTTACTGTAAGCTACTCATTTCAAAGTAGAATTTAAGGAGAAGAAATACATAGTATGAATTCTTCAAGTAGTTTTATTTCCTAATCTGTATTTTAAATAATCTTTCATTTAAATCTTGTTCTCTATTTTTTCATTCATTGGCTGCACCACATGGCATGTGAGATCTTAGTTATCCGACCGGGGATGGAACCCACAACCCCTGCAGTGGAAATGTGGAGTCTTAACCAGTAGACACTAGGGAAGTCTCTAAATCTTGTTTTTCAGACTCTGCCCTATTCATAGGCAGGTCTCAAACATCTATCAGGAAACCATGGGAACATCAGTTCACAGCAAAGACATATCAGGCATACCCTAGTGATACTGGAAAAGCTATTTTCAATATTTTATTTTGTCAAGGTCTTCAATTTAATAATCCAAAACAGCATTTATAAAAAGTTACCACATGGATTTTCTGCTGGCCCCAAATCCAGAAGCAAATCAACTGAGTTCGGTTGTTAATCACTTCATGTGTTTCACTTTACCTTCCAACTGGCTTCCAAGTGAAACTCAAAAAATAAATCATTTTAATCATTAGAAATATTCAGTAGGGGGAATTGTACATAGTTTAGAAATGAGACATTGAGATATTAGAGAAAAGTCAGATCCTGCTGTCTTCCAATTTAGTGTTCAAGCCAGCTTGAGTTGGGTCGTCCACTCCCCTCTGGTACCACGTCCTCCCCCTGTCCTCAGCAGCATCTCACACATCCTCCTTTGCCTTCCACAACATCACTTCCTCTTGGCTTTGTGTCCGCTTGCCACCGTGGTTGCTTCTTCTCAGTATCCTCTGTGAGGTTCTTGTCCCGATCTCTAAATAGTGCCGACAACTCTGCCACACCTACCCTCAGCCTTACCGGACATGATTGGTTGTCAGGGCACATCTTAACACAGCAAGCATCCATTCCTTGGAGCATGACTTGCACCCTCCTCTTTTCTCACCTGGTGTTTCTCTTTGATGACCTCATCCCTTACCTGGCTTTATATACCATCTCTACGTTCACAGCTCAGCTATGTACATTTTCAGTCTAGTTCTCTGTTTTGAGCCCTGGATCAATGCAGCCAAGATTAATGCCTATTTTAGTGGCTCACATATCAATCTTCATTCTTCAAAAAGATAATTTATGTTGCTGCCCCACCGCAGAAAAAAATTTTTTCTTACAGCCATCCTTTTATCAGTAAATGGAATCATGTCATACCCCCAAGCCTCCCATGCCCCAATCCAAGGAGTAATCACCAAAATTTTTCCTCTCCTTCAGGCCTCACCTCCAATCAAGGCTGCCTTCAGATCTATTATGTCTCTCTCCATTGCCCCATCCCCAGTCAAAGCCAACATGACTCCTCCCTGGGATTACTGCCAAAATCTCCTAACAGGTCTCTATACAGCTTCCCTGATCCTTCCTTTCTCTGGAGCCAGAGTGTTGATGCTCATCTGCTCAGAGCTTCTAAATGATTTCCCAGGGCTCTATAACAGAGGTCAAAATCTTCTGCATCAACACCAAGGCTCTTGCAAGACCAAATATCATTAGTGGCTCTTAACCTGCTTATCACTATCAACTCCCTCCTCTTGTTCTCTCATTTCAACCCTCTGTGTGTCTTAAATATGTCAAGATATTTGCTGTCTCAGCATCTTTGCTCATCTTCTTGTCTTTGCTTGGTCTCTTCTCTCCCTCTCTGCCACCAAGCCTCCACCACCTGCCACCTCCTACCTAGAGGAGTCTTGGCTGATGGCATTTCTTTAGCAGACTTCCTGAACTCCCATGCTCAGCTGAGATTCTCTGCTATGGTGGCCCCTGGCACCCCGCATTTTCCTTTCAAGCATTTTTTCTCATTGCTATCATAGTTAATGATCCACTGCCAACCTGTCAATAGACTGGAAGTTCTAGGAGGCTAGAACAGTTCCTGTTTTCTTTACCCTTGTATTTTCAGTGACTTAAACAGAGCCTGGCACATAGCAAGCACTCAGGAAGTACTAGATGAGAGAATAAAATAAATGGACAATTCAATGGGAAGGAGATGAGATTTGTTCACTTTCTTTTTCTATTTCCTTTTGCATTCACACCATCCATCTCTTTTAGTCCTCCCAATGTAGACACTGGTTAACAAAAAAAAAAAAAAAAGGACATATATGAAAGGTCTCCCTCACTCAGGATTGGTGGCAATACACAGTATTACTTTAGAGGAGCACTAGAATATTTTTAATTAATTAATAATTTTAATTAATCTATTTATTTTAATTGGAGGACAATTACTTTACATATTGTGGTGGGTTTTGCCATACATCAACATGAATCAGCCACAGGTGCACGTGTCCCCTATCCAGAAACCCCACTCCCGCCTCCCTCCCCACCCCATCCCTCTGGGTTGTCCCAGAGCACCAACTTTGAGTGCCCTACATCATGCATCAAACTTGCACTGGTCATCTGTTTTACATATGGTAACATACATGTTTCAATGCTATTCTCTCAAATCATCCCACCCTCGCCTTCTCCCACATAGACCAAAAGTCTGTTCTTTACCTCTGTGTCTCTTTTGCTGCCTTACATATAAAATCGTCATTACCATCTTTCTAAATTCCACATATAGGCGTTAACATACCGTATTGGTGTTTCTCTTTCTGACTTACTTCACTCTGTATAATAGGCTCCAGTTTCATCTACCTCATTAGAACTGACTCAAATGCATTCTTTTACACAGCTGAGTTAATATTCCATTGTGTACACATACCACAACTTCCTTATTCATTCATCTGCTGATGGACATCTAGGTTGCTTCCAAGTCCTAGCTACTGTGTTGTAATGAACATTGGTCTCTTTCCATTCTGGTTTCCTCAGTGTGTATGCCCAGCAGTGGGATTGCTGGGTCGTATGGCAGTTCTATTTCCAGTTTTTTAAGGAATCTCCACACTGTTCTCCATAGTGGCTATACCAGTTTGCATTCCCACCAACAGAGTAAGAGAGTTCCCTTTTCGAGGAGCACTAGAATATTATTCTCCATTTCTCTAGGCTTAACAAAGAATCCTTATGTCTACTTATTCACAAACGTATATAATGAATAGAATGACAAAAGTTAGTCATGAGTACCATAACAGAGAAGGAAAAAAATCCTAGCTCTGTTAATTGCCAACTTTGAGACGAAAGGTAAGTCATTTAATAGCTCCACACCCCAAACTTTCTTCTATGAAGGAGAAATGCAATTCTACTGATCCCATATTTTGAGATGCTATGATGGCAATACTTTGGAACAGCAAAAGGAACAGCAGAGAGAAACTATTATCTGATCCACACAAATGAGAAAGCAATCAAAAGCCACCCATGCATCTGTTGGCCTATTCAAACAATGTTAACATGCTGTTTCTTTGCAGGAAAGTATTAAACATAAAAGGATTCAAAATAAAATATACCCAAAAGGCAAAATGTGTCAGTCCTACTGAGAACGGTAGGATCTCTGCCAATGGAATGTTGTTTTTTTGAGTCAGTAAAAACCAAGATCTTGACCAGTGTAAATATGAAAAGAAACCTGGTGTATTTCAGTAGCAAAAGAGTCTTGAACACAGGTATTTAGTCAATTTGATGAAACTCCACTTCCATGCTCAAAACAAAATCCAACTGGGGCAGACTATTTCTCAAGTTGCTTTCTAAATTATTACACGTAATTTGATTTCTTTACCTGGACCACCTTTTTCACTCCAGGGGGAATATCATTTTCAGAGTCTCAGCTACTAAAAGCAATGCCTTGGACAGGAGGTTTGGGAATTCATGAAGTCATTTTCTAAAGAAATAAAACTACCATAAAAGTCTGCATTGTGGCCATGGCGATAGTATTTGAACAGAGCATTCTATAACAAACCTTTTACCTATATTACCACTTATTTCTCATGACCCTATAGAGTGGGGCTTCCTTGGTGTCTCAGTGGAAAAGAATCTTCTGCAATGCAGGAGACATGGGTTCAGTCCCTGGGTGGGGAAGATCCTCTGGAGGAGGAAATGGCAACCCACTCCAGTATTCTTGCCTGGGAAACTCCATGGACAGAGGAGCCTGGCAGTCTACAGTCCATGAGGTCACCAAGAGTCAGACACAGCTTAGTGACTAAACAACAGCAAGAATAAGAAGCCAGACAGTGATCAAGGTACTAGGGACAGAACGGCAAAAAAGATATAAAGGGTCCTGCTCTAATAGGCTTACATTCTATGGAGAAGATAAACAATATAGAAATAAATACAGCAGAAAACAGGGAGTAATTATGACTATAGAGAAAACAATGGAGGATAGAGAGTAACAGGGACCCAGCAGATTTTGACAGGTGAGCAGGGAACGAGACTGCAAAAATGTCCCATCAAGAAGAGAAGCTGATGAAGGAGCTGGACTGTTGTTTCTTTAAAAATGCAATTTTCATAAACATCTATAAGAGAACTGGTATTTGCTTTTCTTATACAGTAAATTCTTACTGAGAAAATAGTTTCTATATCTGAAAAGTCAGTGAAAAAGTTTATATAATTGATAATAATCCAGGTCTCTCTCACATGGCATGGGAGAAAGATGGTTTATACACAATTTTAATGAAGTCAACAAAACTTATTCTGTGTCTATGATATTTAAATAAACGTAGTCCATTTACTAGTAGGCTTAAAGGTTTAAACAGCCATATCTATGTATGTCTCTGCTAGAGAAAATTCTAAGAGCATTTTTACACAGAGTCTGCAAAAGCACACAGTGATGGCTGAATGGTTTTCCACTGGGATTCCAAGCAGAAAGCTATTCTTCCTTCTAAATGAGTTTTGCAATTCCTTTCTCCAAGGCCACCATGCCTGGAGAATATCACTGGAGTCTGGGTCACCCTACCATGAAACCAAGACCCAGACTGGCGGCACTCAGATTAGAGAAAGCTCTAGGTAGTTCCACCATCACACTGCCAGTTGTGGTCACTGGTAAAGCAGGTAGTCAGCACTCGTAGAGCATATTAAAAGAAAGCAAATATACCACAGTCACGATTAGAAAGCAGGTTTGAGGGCCTCCCAGGCGGTGCTAGTGGTAAAGAAGCCACTTGCCAATACAGAAAAGGTAAGAGACGCAGGTTCGATCCCTGGGTTGGGAAGATTCCCTGGAGAAGGGCATGGCAACCCACTCCATTATTCTTGCCTGGAAAATTCCACAGACAGAGGAGCCTGGTGGGCTATAGTCCATAGGGTCATAAAGAGCTGGACAAGACTGAAGTGACTTGGCACACACGCATACTGTACTTCATCGAGCAAGTTCACTAGCAAATATTATGAACATTCAGCCAGCCTTCTGTTCTGAAGCAAGAAGTCAGACACCTCAGTGGGAACCATGTGGAATAGAAAGGGCAAGTTGCTTAGAAAGGAATTATTGAAACTGCCACAAGCTGTTACCAACTTTTTTGTAGACAACTTTGAACCAGAACTTGGAACCCAGTGTATAGCATTATAAATTACTGAGCCAGCAGACCCTCCCAGGCAGGGTTATATTTCAGTACTGGAGCTGGACAAAAGTATTTTAAAAATAGAAATAGTTTTATTGAGATACAATTTACATATCATACAATTCACTCATTTAAAAAGTAGAACTCAGTGCTTTGGTATGTTCACAGAGTTGTGCAACCATCACCACAATCTAATTTAGAACATTTTCATCACTCCAAAAAAGAAACCTTGTACCTCTGAGCAGTCACTCCCCGCTACCTGCCCACCCTTGCCCAACCCTAGGCAAACACTAATCTACCATGTGTCTCATAGATTTGCCCATTAGGACATTTTATATAGATAGAATTATATAACATATGGTCTTTTGTGACTGGCTGCTTTCACTTAGCTGGATCTTTTCAAGGTTCATCTATGATGTATCAGGTATCAGTGCTTCATTTCTTTTACAGCTAAATTATGTTCCATTTTATGGGTATGCCACATCTTGTTTTTCCATTCATCAGTTGATGAATATTTGGGTTATTTGCATTTCTTGACTGTTGTGAATAATGCTACTATGAACATCTGTGTACCAGTTTTTCTGGGGCCATATATTTTCATTTCTTTTGGGATTCTTGCTCTTGGGTATCGTTTCCTAAGAATGAAATCACTGATGGGTAAAAGAAATAACTCTACTTTAACTTTTTAAGGTGATATAACAACTCTAATTTAACTGCTTAAGGGACTGTCAATGTTTTCCAAAGTGGCAGTGACATTTTATATTCCCACTAGCAGTGTTTAAGGTTTTCACTTTCCCTAAATCTTCATCAACACTGGTTATCACCTGTCTTTTTGATTCTAACCATTCTAGTGGATGTGATAGGTGGTTTGGGTATGATAGCTTTGGTTTGCATTTCCCTAGCATTGAAAGACTGTGAGCATCTTCTCATGTACATATTGACCCTTTGTATACATTCTTGGGAGAAATGGCTATTTAAATCATCTACTCACTTTTAAAACTGGGTATTTGTTCTTTTTATTAGGGTTGTAAGATTTCTTTATATATTCTGGATACAAACCCCTTATTGGTTATCTGGTTTGCAAATATTTTCTCTATGATGCTAGTGAACAAAGCAGATCAATGCCAGGTAATCTACTGCCCTTTGGGGATGCTACCTTGGCAGGTCATATTTCTCTCAGGCTCTGTTACAGGATAAATAAAATACAGAAATTCTTGAGAATAGCATAAGAGACTTTCTGTGTATGTGTTTGTTAAATTAAAATCTGGGGCAAAGACAAAATAAAATGAAATGTCTATTCTTCAGACATCATGCTGAGTTAATTTTATTATTTTCTTTTCAACCTAATGAGGAGTTTCAAAAGAGAAATCTGGAGTTTTGTTTTTTTTGGTGGCTGCAGTAGTTGGATATTAGGCAATCTATTTTCCTATCGTAATCTGTCCATCTGTCCTGGGATGGCTCTATTTTATAGTTGTGGGGTTCCTTTTGACTTCTCCCAGGCAACTGACATTTTACTTACTTGGGGTAAAGAATTATTTTTTAACTATAACAAAAGAAGAAAAAATGATTAAAGATTATCTTAATTCTCTAAACAGTTTCAAACAAGAATGCACTGAGGTTATATCTGGCAGTAAATCTGATAGCATCACCTTTAATTCTCCATAATTACATGTTAAAGTCCTTTTCTTATGCTTCATATTGTCTTTATTCTGTTTAACAGATCCTGAAAATGATACTTGTGACTATGTCTCACATCTGCAGACACATTTCCCACTGATATTTGACCTACCATTTAGTAAAAAATAAATAAATAAATAAAAGAAAAATCAAAATTTAGTCTGTTGCAATAATTTACTTTTAAAAAGAGATGACTACACTAAATGTTCCCAGTTCAGAGATTATACTCTGCTAGCTCACAACTGAGTTTCAGGTAGAGGAATAGCCTCTAAAACAAAATGCTTTTCCACCACCTGTTAACTAAAGATATATATACAATGGAATCATTTCAGTTCAGTCCCTCAGTTGTCTCTGACTCCTTGTGATCCCCTGGACTGCAGCACACCAAGCTTCCCTGTTCATCACCAACTCCCGGAGCTTGCTCAAATCATATCCATCGAGTCAGTGATGCCATCTAACCATCTCATCTTCTGTTATCCCCTTCTCCTCCTGCCTTCAATCTTCATTCTGCTGCCAGAGTCAGCATCTTTTCCACTGAGTCAGTTCTTCATCAAAGTATTGGAGTTTCAGCATCAGTCCTTCCAATGAATATTCAGGACCAATTTCCTTTGCAATAGAATACTACTCAGCTATAGAAAAGAATGAAATTTTGCCATTTGCAGCAACATGGATGGACTTGGAGGATATTCTACTTAGTGAAATAAGTCATACAGAGAAAGATAAACACTGCATGATACCTTTGTCATCTGAGACACCAGGGAAGCCCTGTATGATATTACTTATATGTAAAATCTAAAACATAGAACAAACTAGTGAATATAACAAAAAACTAGCAGACCTAAAAAATGAGTGGTTAGCAGTGGGGAGAGGAGGGGGGGAGAGGGCAAAATATAGGCAGGGGATTAAGAGGTACAAACTATTATGTATAAAATATGCTATAAGGATGTATTATACAACATGAGGAATACAGCTAATATTTTATAATAATAACTATAAATTGAGTATAACCTTCAAAATTGTGAATCATTATATTGTACAATTGTAACTCATAAAATATCACACAGCAACTATATCACTTCAATAAATTAAAAAAAAAAAAAGATTCCTGAGTTGGAAGAAGAATCTAACTGCGTGTCTCCTATTCTGAACAGTATTTCTAAAATTGCCCCTCATGAGACTTCTTCATTTGACCTTGGGGGCCAATTTCACAATTGGCTTAAGGTTAAATGTCTATTTATGCAAATGTGTCTGTCAGGGAGGAACTGTGAACAAGTATTACCACTATTTGCTGCTATCTAGTTTCTGCTTCTGGTATTCAGGACATCTGCCTTCCCTTGGCTCTCTGAGGTTAGTTTTGCCTATAAGACTTGCTCTGGCCAATAAACCTGAGCAAAAGTGATGTGTGTCTCTCTTTTGCTGAAGCACTGAAGAACCCACATGTTGTTCCCCATGCTCTCTTGCCCATTACTGAGATGTGAAATTCCATACGCAGGAGCCTCCAGCAGTTGGGGTTTCAGATCTACAGATGTCATGAATCAGAGCCCTCCACCAGTGGATATGTGCTGCAAGAAATAAAACTGCACTGTTTTGGTCACTGACACTTGAGGAATGTTTGTTATCAGAGTATAATGTCCCATCCTGACTAATGCAGGCAGCAAAAAAAAAAAAGAGCAGCTTTCATTTTTGGTCCAGTCCTTCTTCCACACACTTAAATATTCTCTATCAATTACTGAAGCAAGTAACAAAGCAAATCAAACTTGATCTGACTTTCTTTTGCCTCTTGGAACTTGAAGAAACACCAAAGGAAAAACGGCCTAGAATACTGAAATGCATAAGCAGCTCCTCCTTTCCTTCTCCCCTCATACCCTAAAAACAGACCTTGGAGCCTCATCTCCATGAAAATAAAGGATGAGAACAGACAATTCAGCTGAAAATCATCCCATTTCTTAAATACTTAAATATGGGCCATTAAGCATTTACCATACTTGCTATGAACACACCGAGCTCATTTCCCCATGTACACTGTATGCCTGTGGGAGGCTGGTCTTCAGATGGGCAGCTGGTGGACCGCTAAAGGCTTTCTCCATCGAAGTATATGGAGCAAGCATATTGAGCAAAATGTGAACCTTCTGTCTCTCAGCAACAAAGTTCCTGCTATGCTCTGAGATGGCTACAGGCTGCACAATCTTTGGGTGCTATTTAGGGAGCAGTAGAGGATTATTTGACTCTAATGTGTTTACCAGGACAATTTCTTGCATAGTTACAAAAGCTGATTTCTCCTTACAGCTATCCCACAAAGATCTTAAAATGTGACTTACATCATGAGTTTGAAAGACTCTCAAAAAGAGCCACACCATGTGCCAGATGCAACAACAAATCTCTACCTCAAGAGAAAAAAAAAAAAAGAAGACAACAACAACAAAAAAAGATGCTTCTGCTCAAAGTTTCTATGAAACAATGATGATGCAGTCCCAAAGGATGTAAGATTTTAAAGAGAGAAAATTAAAAGAAAAATGCATCTGAAGTCAAAGTACTGAGTTTTTCCCATTGTGCTACATAAAGACGATGAGTCTGGAGGCAATTTAACAAGTTTAAATTACAACTTGGAAAGTAATAAGCTTTGGCTCCTGAGATGTACAACCAACTGGGAATGGTCTGGCAAAAAAATCTTCATATTCCACATTTCTCAGCGAAATCCCAGACTCATATGCAACACTTAGCATTTAGGAGATAATATGAGAATTTAGCAATCTTCGAGCAGGACTTAGGAACCTGAAATCACTAAAATGATGACCTGAGATACAAATAAGCTTTCATCCACTGTGTAAAATATTGATAAAGAGGTCTTAACAGATACTCTGATTTTAAAACACGATTCTGAAGACAGCATGAAAATATAAACATCAGCATCTCTGAAAATGTCATTCCCTTTGAATGTCTGCACATCTGGTTGAGCTGAGTTCCTCCACAGCCTCAGAAAGACAGCTACAAGCCAGGTGCCCCCTCATGTTGGCATTTGTCTATTTCACTGTATTATTAGTCAGAGCAAGCTAATAACTTATTTAACCAACATTTTGGAGGCTTAACAAAATAAAGGTTTCACTTGTGCCCGAGCAACTCTCCAGGGCTGAGCTTCCTAGTCAGACAGCTGTCCTCCAAGCAGCAAGGCCCTCCCACAGCCTGTGGTTCTACCTTCCTCCTGGAATCTGGAGCCTGTCCATCCAGATGGCAGGAGAAGGAGGAGAATGGAGGAACGCTGCACATCTCATGGGCCAGGCTTGGACAAGGAATACATCTCTCCTGCCCACATTTCAGGGGTCAGGACTCAATTATACGGGACACCTACCTGCCAAGGAGACTGGGAAAGGTCATCTAGCTGTGTGTCCAGGAGGAAAAAGAAAGGATTTGGTGATGCTTTTGTCCTCTTGCTGGCTAAGATGCACCCTTTCTGTCTTCTGTTCTATTAAACAGGCATAGAAATTGGACCTGCTTATTATATTATTCTACCTCCATTTCTCCCCAAGTTTCCAAAACTGAGGGGACTCAGAACTGACTTGAATTTTAAGAAACTTATGAATGAGCATGGCTGGCAGCTTATTTCTATTGGAGGCTAGAACTTATCAGTTACCAACTAGGACACCCCTGTTAGGGACTGAATGCTTGTACTCCCCCCAAAATTCTTATGTTGAAGTCAGGTCCCTAAAGTGATGGCATACAGAGGTGGGGGATTTGGGAGATAATTAGGTCATGAGGTTGGGGCCCTCATCAATAGATTAGTGCCCTTATAAGAAGAGACCAAACAGCTGGCTCACTCTTTGGACCAGGTGAGGACACAGCAAGAAGGCAGTCACCTGCAGCCAGGAAAAGAAGCCTCATCAGATGCCATATCAAACCAGCAACTTACTCTTGGATTTCTCAGCCTCCAAAACTATGAGACATGTATTTCTATTGTGGATAAACCACTCGATTTATGGCATTTTGCTCAAGCAGTGCAAGCCTAGACAACTTCCTTCTTCAGTTAAGGTGTCTAAAATTCAAAGTAAGGCATCAGAAGGTGACATTCTAAGCAGACATAAGGGAGGACATGGGCCAGTCTGAAGGTGTGTTTCTTCCTACACCAAGTATTTCTCACCCTGGCATTATGGACCTTTTTGATTGGGTAATTCTTTGATGCAGGGCTGTTTCCCACATGTGAGGCTATCAGACAACATCACTGGCTTTTACACACTAGATGCCATGAACGCCTCTCCAGTCGTGAAGACCAAAAGTGACTCCAGACACTGCCAAGTGTCCCCTAGAGAACAAATCTGCACCCTTTAGCTTTGGAAGCCAGTGTTCTCAATCAGAAAAATGTGGAGTGAATTAACATCACCCACCATGTGGCTGGAAAACTCCTATATGTCAGAGGCAGTACTTGTCTGTCTGTATTTCTTTTTTTTTATTTAAACTTTTTATTTTATATTGGGGTATAGCCGATTAACAATGCTGTGAGAGTCTCAGGTGAAAAGCAAAGGGACTCAGCCACACATACACATGTGTCCATTCTCTCCCAAACCCCTCTCCCATCCAGGCGGCCACATAACATTGAACAGAGTTCCCTGTGCTACACAGGAGGTCCTTGTTGGCTATCCATGTTAAATGTAGCAGTGTGCACATGTCCATCCCAAACTCCCTAAGTATCCCTTCCCCTGTTTCTCTGTCTTTCTTTCTCTCTCTCTCAAAGCCTTGGAAAACATTGTCAGGTACATCCTCTTTGGCTTTGTCTAGCCTCCATGCAGTTCACCTTTCTCAAAGGACACTTCCTACAAATGTGTTGGCTCCATCAATGAGACTACATGTTTCTCCTCTACAGTGAGAGCTGTCAGGGGTTCAGTCTGTGTCTCCCATTTCCCCAGGGCATCGGTGTTAGACATCTTGTTAAGGACTCAGTGACTAAACAAGCGTCCAACCACAGGTAAATGGGTTGGAACTTTTAACCCCAAGTCTCCCCACCAAATGTCACTCACTGATTCTCAACAGCCAAGGGGGTTTCCAACAAGGCAATTAAGAAACTCAATAGCTACAATCTCATTGAAGCACCCTTATAAAAAGCAAAATCCAGTTTAGGGAAATGCATTCCTATAAAGGCTTCCTTGGTGGCTCAGTGGAAAAGAATCCAGTTGACAATGCAGGAGACATGGGTTTGATCTCTGGGTCAGGAAGATCCCCCAGAAAAGGAAATGGCAACCCACTCCAGTATTCTTGCCTAGGAAATCCCATGGACAGAAGAAGTCAAGCAGATCACAGTCAATGGGGCCTCAAAAGAGTCAGACACGACTTAACGACCAAACAATAACAATTTCTTTACATTTCTTCTAAAACCTCAAGTTGAAAAATATTTTTAAATCTTGGTTCAAGAAGTTTTCATTATTTCCCTTCAATTAGCTGTTGCATCACAGCAATTAGGGAAAGACTGTCCGATGCTGGTATAACTGTACAAAGTCCCAAAATTTCAAGTTGAAATGTGCAAAGGGACTTATTTATTACTTTCATTGCTCAAAGGAGAATCTTTGATAAGGAAAAAAAATGTTCAAAGCCAAGGAATGCTTTTATTTGAATAGAGTGGACTTATTCTAGGATGATAATGCTTGGAAAACCTAAGCTATTTAATGAATATTTCATGAACACTGCAGGTAAAGAACTGTGAGCTTTCCTTCACTTCAATTTATTTTTAAACTAAAAACAAAACAAAACAAAAATAATAATAATCACCACCCTGCATTGAGTGTCTATCATTTCCCAGGCCTCTATATTCATTATCTCTGATGCTTACAAACACCCAGTAGGTAGTTATTTATATCATATTTTCAGAAGATGAACAAATTGAGGCTTAGAGAAAGCAACTGATTGGTCCAGGAATGCATAGCTTGGTAAGTACAGAACTGAGACTTGAAGACAAGTCCCCTGACTGCAAAACCCTCTGTGTTTATACTATTTCCACCAAGGTATGATGGCTCTATAGGAAGTTCATCTGTTGAAAATCCCATATTGGCAATCACAGGTGCATCTGCACACCAAAATTTAAATGTCACCATGGCAATCGATATTTAAATTTTCATTTTCTTACCCAGCGGTTCTCAACTGGATATGTTACTTTCTGCATAAGTAGATTAAATTGCATCCCAGCTATTTTGAAAGAGTTCTTTCATTACTATCTTGGGATAGTAGTTTATGCAGAGTATTATTAACAAGCACGTTTCTAACAGCAATCTGATTTATCTGCAGAATGCTCCTCTTTCTCATCTGCCCCCCCACCCCTCACCCCCCACCTCCTACTCCCCAAACCCCCTTGCAGTAACCTCATGAGCTAATGAGGGAGGTGGCTACTCAGAAGAGCAGCACCCACAGTTGGGCTGTCGTGTTCACACTCATTATAATGAAAATCTGTCCTCTAGCCCAGTGGGCTCAAGTCACCATGGCAACCTACCAGCAACATCACTCACACAAATTAGAGCAAAGAAGCAAAGACAGGCTCCACCCGGACACTGAAGCAGTCACACAAAGAAGGAAATATTTCTCAAGGACACTTTGCTCTTAAGTAGCCATTGGCAATCCTGCATCTGCTCAGCTTTACCACCAAAATAAATGTCGGCTGCCTTTTACCGAATGGTGTTCAAAGTCGTCAAATAAAATACACTTGAGCCTTCAATGTGACTGAACTACGAATTGAACCTCTGAATAACTCTATCATGAAGGGCAGGATAAGAAGTCGTCTCACAAGTGCTCGGGCCTGGTGCACTGGGAAGACCCAGAGGGAGCGGGTAGAGAGGGAGGTGGGAGGGGGGCTCGGGATGGGGAATACATGTAAATCCATGGCTAATTCAAGTCAATGTATGACAAAAACCACTACAATACGGTAAAGTAATTAGCCTCCAACTAATAAAAATAAATGAAAAAATAAATTAAAAATTTTAAAAAAATTAAAAAAAAAAAAGAAGTCGTCTCAGCAGCTTTAGAGCCCAAGACCATCTGGGATGCTGTAGACACACATGTACCTTCATTGCCCAAGGCGGCAGAATGTTCCCTACAGAGTGTGCAGGTCCCAGCCATGCATCCAGGAGAGGAGAAGTGTGAGAACCACAGTGGACAGGGGCGAAGTGATGCCTGTGTGATGCTGAGGCAAGAAAAGGAAACTCAGTCCTTTTGGAAAGTCCTTATTTTCTTCCTTACTTAAACACACACACATACACATACACACACACACACACACACACACACACACACACACACACACTGAGTACTCACTCAGCCACGTCCAGCTCTTTGCAACCCCATGGACTGTAGCCCGCCAGGCTCTTCTGTCCCCAGGATTTCCCAGGCAAGAATACTGGAGTCGGTTGCCATTCACTTCTCCAGAGGATCTTCTCGACCCAGGGATTGAACCTGGGGCTCCTGCATTGGCAGGCAGATTCTTTACCATCTGAGCCACCAGGGAAGATATATATATTGTATATGTATATAATATATATATATCTCAGAGTCTGCAAAAATTATAATCTTCAAGAAAGATGAGAGGCAGTAGAAAGTGCTTTTCTACTGCAGGAAAGTGGAGATGAAATGAGGACAGCAGATATTGAAAGGTCACTGTGCAATGAGGTTGAGTAAGTCAATTAAGGAACTAGTAGCTTCTGAGGCAGTTTCTTGGGTCCATTCAAGTTGGTGACTATGGGACCATTCAAACTTCCAGGTCCTTTCTACCCACCTCTCTTAGGAGACTGGGCTCCTGGAATGCTTAATTCCCTCTGTGTCACAGACACCTAGCTCAACTCTAGCACAAAGAACTTGCTCATAAAAGGTAGCAGAACTCAACTAAAAATGACAACGTCCCTAATATCTGGCGCATTAGTTTCCTGGGGCCGCCGTAATGAAGTACCATGGATGGAATGGCTTAAACTACAGAAGTTTACCCTTCCACTGTTCAAGAGACTGGAAGTCCAATCTTGTCAGCAGGACTCGTCAGCAGGACTGTGCCAGGAAAGGGTCTGTTCCAGATCTCCAGCCTGGGTTCTGGACTTTCCTTGGCTTGTGGCAGGATAACAGTTACCCTGATATCCATAACAGTTATGCCTGTTATGGTGTTCTTCTTGTGTGCACGTCTGTGCCCAAAGTCTCCCACCTTTCATAAGGTCAGTAGTCACATTTGATGAGGACCTCCCCACTCCAATATAACCTCTCTTCAACTAATTACTCTTAACCACTCCCCTGTTTCTAAATAAAGTCCCATTCAGAGGTTCTGGGTAAATAGGATTTCCATATATTAGTTTAGAAGGGACACAATTCAACCTCTAACATCTGAGCATAAATAAACTGTAAATAAAGACCAGATCTGCTCTATGCAAAAAAAAGAAAAGAGTAAAGAATCCCCCTCACACATAAAAATGACCATGGCAGCTAGACTTTGGAAGGGATTTATTTCCTGTAAGACTATATAGCGCAGGCAAAATGTTCATTTACCCAAAAGGCACCACAAAATACTCAGGTCAGACATGAATTCCACTAATTAATCCTATTTAGCAATTAAAAACCAAGGTCTCAGGTGTCAGCACAGTTCTGAATAAATCACAAAGGCCAGTCAGGCAAAATTCAGTTATTGAAGGGTCTTAACATTTTCTGAAAGAGGAAACAAGACTTAGTCTGAGTTGAAAGGAGTACAAAATATTTCTCTAACTCAGAATCAATCGCTGTCAAGCAATTTCAAGGAGACAGTGCAGAGAAGCTGGTAATGATGAGTAATGTTATCTCGAGATCTGGGAGCAAACCTTCTCTGGAGGGGCGTTAAGCAATCTTAGTAGAAAACAATAGAGACACTGACATCTGTATTGTTCTTGGAACCAGTCTCTGAGTATTAACTTCTATGTTTCCTAGGAATCCAGATGGTGGCTTGTTTTTCCTTTACTTATGACACCTACTAGGATCATCTCCTTTTAAAGGTGTATATACACTACTCACTTCTGGGAGAAAGAAAGATTAAAATTGGCTATAGAAACAGAAGGATACACTTAGAGAGTAAAGGATCAGAAGATGAACACGGTCCTTTCCCATCTTCTTAATCACATCTCCAGTAACTCTCTGAGGACCACAGCCCCCATTTCCAAGCAACAACTTCGAGAAGAGGGAGTCCCCTTCACACACTGTGCTCATGTGACAGGCAGTCACCTTCCCAGAGAAATCGAGTGAACAGTCACCATGATAAAACTGGCTTTCAAACCCACAGCGTAGAATAAATAAATCAACATGAGAAATTCAACTTTTGGTTGTCATTATCATTCTATGCTTTTCTGAACTTGAAACCTGTCACAAATTCTCAGGTTTACAATCAGTATATGTTGCTAAAGCTTTGAAACAAAATGCTAGAAATTCTTTTATTTTCTTTTTTTAGAAATTCTTGGTATCTCCCCAACACATACTCATTTTGAATTTTGTACAAATGAGCTCTAGATTCAAGTTACAAATTAATTCGAGCTCATGATGTAATTAAATGTTTGATTAGGAGCAAGAATTAACATATTACACAGAAGCATATAATTTTATGAGACAAACTAGTTAATTTCAATAAAGAGATTCACCATGGTACCAAATTATCTGACCCATCCAATTCAATATATACTTCAAAATAATTTTTCAAATTATCTAAAAATGTAGTTATTAAAGAGATATATCAAAATATATGCAATACACTATAGAATTTCTTAAAATTACTTGGGTATAAGATGAGGAGATTTAAATGGGCACTTAAAAATATACAGAGAGTAAAGCTCAAAGCCAAAAATTTGGAAAAAGGGATGAAATGTTGACAACTTTTTGCAGCGAACACTGCATGTTTTAATTTCTTTATTTTAAACTTGGTGATATTTGGAAATGGTGCATTTAATGTATTTTTTAACCTTTCTGGTTATCTTCCTAAAAGGGAACTGCCTGGTAGCATTCAAACTGGAGATGGATTTGTTTTAACTGCCAGATACAATTTCTAGTAATCAATCTGAGGTCTTCAAGTACAATTTCATTTACTACTTCAGGAGCTGGATGGCATACAAATGCTCACAGCTGTTTCTAATTACACCTTGATTCAATAATAACTAAATATTGTTTAACACTCTGGCAGTAACTACTTAAGAAGATGCGGAGATCAATAATTGAAAGTAACATTTCCAGGCATCAACCTGCATAAATTAGAACCTGTCGAAAACACAAACACAACTCAGTAGGTGGCACTATTCCCTCAGCCAGGATTTTCTTTCATTATGCATGACTTGAGGACTCTCTATGTGGCAGTTCCCTTTATTCCTTGCTTCCATGGAATTCTGTGACCTAAGTATCAACAAGCTAACCTCAAATATATTGCCAGGCTTCTTCTCTAGGAGATACACATCCAGATTAAAAAAAAAAAAAATCATACAGACCGCAAGTGTAAGAGAAAAGAGTTCATCTCAAGTCCTTAAATAATGAGGTCAGTGGAGGGTTACTTGAAAGTCGATTAATTCTTAGCACCCACTAACGACAACCCAAGTGATGACTTTTTTCTACTGATATGATCCAATGAGCTAATGTAAAATATTTGAACTAACCAATGAGCAGGTTTCTCTTCTTCAGCCCTATTGACATGTAGGCTGGGTAGTTCTTCGTTGGTGAGGAAGTAGGGGAAGGATGCCCTGTGCATTTAGAACGTTTAGCTAACAACTGGATTCCAGTAGCACCTCCCCAGTTGTGTTGTGACAGCCGAAGATGTCTCCAGATACTGTCAAACAGTCCTGGAGACAAAATCATCCCATCTCAAAGCCTTCATTCAATGCACGCTGCTCCTTTATACTAAAGACGGATCTCTGGCTTCATGGGCCAGAATGGAGTTATTCCACTAGCTACATTCAATACCGATGTTCATTATCCTTTCGTTGTTGTTCAGTCACTCAGTTGTGTTCCACTCTTTGTGATCCCATAGACTGTAGCATGTCTGGCCTCCCTGTCCTTCACTGTCTCCCAGAGTTTGCTCAAATTCATGTCCACTGAGTCAATGATGCTATCTATCCATCTCATCCTCTGTCGACCCCTTCTCCTCCTGCCATCAATCTTTCCCAGCATCACTGTCTTTTCAAATAAGTCAGCTCTTCATATCAGGTTGCCAAAGCATTGGATCTTGAGCTTCAGAATCAGTCCTTCCAGTGAATTATTCAGGGTTGATTTCCTTTAGGATTAACTAGTTTGATGTCCTTGCTGTTCAAGGGACTCTAAAGAGTCTGCTCCAGCACCACAATTTGAAAACATCAATTCTTCAGTGCTCAGCCTTCTTTATGGTCCTTTTTTATCCTTTTATATCTGATTTTTATTATCCTTTTTTATCTGATTCCAAAGGGTGATGCATATAATATACTTTGTTGAAAATTCTGAAGACAAGAAAACCACAAAGAGGAAAAATAAAAGCACCAGTAATTGCCCTATATTATGATATAATGATGGTTCCAATTGCATGACCTTAATTTTTCCTAGAATTTGCACATAGATTATGTGAAGTAATCATTTGGTTTGTTAAAAATCTGAGAGATGTAGAGCAGCACTATTTTGTATAAACAAGGTCTTTTTATCTCTAAATACATGATTTGTCAGGGCTTCTCAAGTGGCTCAATGGTAAAGAATCTTTCTACCAATGTAGAAGACCTAATTCCCATGGACAGAGGAGCCTGGCAGGCTACCGTCATGGGGTCGCAAAGAGTCAGACACAACTTAGCAACTGAACACACACAAGCACACACATATATTCTGTCATTAAATACTCAATGAAGCATGATTTTTCATGACTGTATTCTTTTCAAGAGATAAATGTGATCTTTTTTTTTTTTTAAACCAAGCTCTTATATTGAACTTTTTTTCTGATCCCAAAGGTTAATCTTAATTACTTTTACTATGCTCCAGGGATAGATCTCAGCAATAGAATTTTTTAGTACTAACCTATTTTAGTTCTACCTTTATACAAAGAGAACAAAAGAGGGAAACGAAGAAACAAAGAAGGGGAGAAAATGAAGAGGGGAGAATCAAGAGCAAAAGGAAGGAAGGGAGGGAGGAAGAGAGGGGAGGAGGAGGGGGTTGGGAAGTGGAGAAAGGGGTGAAGAGATGTAAGACAGCAAAGTAGGGGAAGATGGAGGGAGGGATATCAAGGGAAGGGAAGTCATTTCTGTAGAAGCTGATGTACAAGTGAATTTTCTGGCATCCTTCCCACTGTTCTTTTCTCTGTTTCAATGGTTCCTATGGGCTCGTCCTGCTACTAAGATGACCCTGCTCTTGCCCAGCATTCAGAGAGCACACGTGTGGAATAATTTTCCCTCATATACAGGATACATTGGTGAAATGGCTACAGGAGATAAAACTGAGAAACCTTGAAAACATGATGCTAAGTGGAAGAAGCCAGACACAAAAGGCCACATCCTGTATGATTCCATTCGTGTGAAATATGCAGCCAAGGCAAATTCATGGAGACAGAAGGTAGATTAGTGGCTGCCAGGGGCTGGGGTACAGGGGCCCGAGAGTGACGGCTTAACTGGCAGGAGACATCCTTTGGGGTCATGACGACGTTCTGGAATTAGGCCGTCATAACAGGGTGAACATACTAAATACCACTGAAAGATATGCTTTAAAATGGTGAAAGTGGTAAACTGGACAATGTGCAATTAAAACAAAAGTCATGAAAGAAACAAATAATAAAAGAATCTCTCAAAGTATTTGAGCTAAGTTGAGGTGATTTTCAAAATAAATAAAAATAAAAGCAAGAAAGTAATAGCAGTTTTATTTGCCATCAGCTATGACCATCTCTGATTTTTTTTTAAATTTTTAAATACACAGTTTTATTGCATTCTAACATGATAATTTATTTTAGCATTTTAGTTGGTAAGAAAAAAATATCCTTTAACTGTAAGAAAGGTGTTTTTATTTATTTTTTCTATGTTTTAGAATTTTATTAATTTTAAAAATTACTTTACAGTGGTGTGTTGGTTTCTGCCATACAACAAGGTGAACCAGTCATAAATACACATATGTTCCCTCCCTCTGGAACCTTCAGCCCACCTCCCACCCGTTCCCACCCCTGGAGGTTGTCACAGAGCACCGTGTTGGACTCCCTGTGTTACACAGTATCTTTCCACTAGCTATCTATTTTACATATGGTAATATATATGTTTCAACATTCCTCTCAATTTTGTCCCCCCTCTCCTCCCCTGACTGTGTCTACAAGTTTGTTAATTTTTTTATACAATTTTTAAAGGTGACATTCCATTTACAGTTGTTATAAAATATTGCCTATATTCCCCATGTTGAACAATATACCTGTCATTATCTTATTTGACCTTCACAGCAACCTTCCCAGGTGAGTATTAGTCCCATTTTACAGAAGATATAAGGGAGACTAAGATGATTATGTTGATTCACATAAGCAACTCCTAAGAGGTGGAACCAGAATCTGCTTCCCACTTCAAAAACCATTCACCAGAGGAAAAGGCCAGGTTAACTACATGGCTTGACTGCGGCCTTGGAAAAAAAGTCTGTCCCTAAGTCATGTCCAACTTTTTGTGACCCCATGGACTGCAGCCCGCCAGGCTCTCCTGTCCATGGGATTTCCCAGGCAAAAATACTAGAGTGGGTTGCCGTTTCCTTCTCCAGGGGATCTTCCTGACCCAGGGATCAAACCTGGGTCTTCTGCTTGGCAAGTGGCTTGTTTCCCAGTGAGCCACCAGGGATGGGTTTACATGTGCACTAACCTAGTGATGTAATTGGACACAAATCATCCACATTGTCATTCAGATCAGGAGAAAAGCCCTGACCCCAAAGGCCTCACTGAAATGCCTCATCTTAAAGGGGGCACTATTTCTCAGCAGAAAAATAAACAGGAGGAAAACACAGAACAGAGAAATCTCAACCCTTTGTCCACAAACATCTCATGGGCAAAGTAAAGACTTAATCTCTTACTTTTGCCAAATAAGACAAACTCAACCAAATTCACTAGCTAGATCATTGACGCCAGGAGGGAATATCACAGGAAGAGATAGAAAGATTTATGCATATATGACTGACTTCAGAAATCATATTTTCTTTTTTTCCCAGCTTTACTGGGATATAATGGCAACATTGTGTAAGATTCAGGCGTACAATGTGGTGATTTGGTACAGGTATATATTGTGAAATATTTACCACAATAAGGTGAGTTAACACATCCTTCATCTCACATAATTACCATCATGCTATTGTTGTTGTGATGGTGAGAACATTTAACATCTCTTCTCCCAGCAACTTTCAAGTATAAATACAGTATTGTTAACTAAAGTCACCATGCTGTACATTATATCCCTGAAATTTACTCATTTTACAGCTACAAGTCTGTACTCTTTGGCCAGCATCTTCCCATTTCTTCTGCCCTCAATCCCCAGTAACTATCAATCATTCTTCTCTTTGCTCCTATGAATCTATGTGTCTGCTCTTTGCTTCTCACTTTTATGAGATTCCACGTATAAGTGAGACCATTCACTATTTGTCTTTCTCTGATTTATTTCACTTAGCATAACGTCCTCAAGGTTCATTCATGCTATAACAAATAGAGACCCTCCTTGATTTTTTGTGGCTAAATAATATTTCATCATGTGTAGATATCACATTCTATTTATTCATCTGTCGGTGAACACCTAGGTGGCTTCCACATGTTGGTCATTGTGAGTGATGCTGTAATTGACATGGCAGTGTAAATGTCTCTTCAAGGTAATGAAGAAATCATGTATTTTCATGATGGGGCTTCCCTGGTGGCTCAGAGGGTAAAGAATCTGCCTGTAATGTGGGAGACCTGGGTTTGATTCCTGGGTTGGGAAGATCCCCTGGAGGAGGGCATGGCAACCCACTCCAGTATTCTTGTCCGGAGAATCCCCATGGACAGAGGAGCCTGGCGGGCTACAGTCCATGGGGCTGCAAAGAGTCAGACACGACTGAGTGACTAAGCAAACGCAGCACAAAGCCAAAAAATCAAACAGAACAGGAATGAGTGACAAAGCAACACACCTCTTGTGCAGAACTTTCACTAACACTTCATTAGCTAACAAAGAGTCAGCACTTTGCTCAACTGCCTACTTTTTGCCTTCCATACACAGAAAAAGAGATCTAGCTGAAGCTGTCAGCAGTGACTAGCTAGTCCCATATACACCAAAATCTCCTTCCCATGATCTGGACAGGGCTCTCGTACGTGGTTCCTGTTGGGTTTGGTCAATCCTAAAATACACCAGCACCTCCCTCCAACCCTGGTGGAAGGTTCACTTTCCAAAAAAACCACAGTACTTCATAGCTTCAGATTGTGAGTTCTGTGGTCTGCAAACAATAGCACAATGGACTGTCTTATGAAGAGGTGGCACCATCCTTGGTGGCACCTGATGCAGAAGTTCTATACAAAAATGCTTAGGGTGTAATTACAGCAAAATCTATGGCCACAGAAAAACCAGCAGGTCTTCAGCAGGTCTAGAGTCTCAAAGCAAGACTGAACAGCGTGGAGTCAAAGGAGCGGTGCAGAGAATGAAAGCATCTCACTGAATCAAGATGGAACTTTGGCCACAAAGAAAGCATCTCATTTTTATTTTGTTTTTTGTTTTTACTCCAGTGGACACGAGTTTGAGCAAACTTCACCAGGAGATAGTGCAGGATGGGGAAGCCTGGCATGCTGCAGTCTATAGGGTCGCAAAGAGTCAGACACGACTTGGCAACTGAACAACAACGATAGCAATTAAATGAATTACTGTTCAGAAAATAAAAGGAAACTCAAGCAGCAAAGAGCCAAAGCTAAGGATGGGTACATTTTAAAACATGAAAAGGGTAATCATGTGAAATGCAGGACTCAAATGATTAGACAGTAAACAGCAAGCTCAGTTTATGCTTGTTGATTAATGGGATAAGTTCTGAAAAGTAGTCAGAGATGTGGCAGTAGTTTCTAAGAGGGCCCCCAAGGATCCTCACTTCCTAGTATTCACTCTCCCCTTGAGTGTCGACCAGATCTAATTGTGACTGGCTTCTAAATACCTCTTCCAAGTTCGTTACAAAAGGGCTCCGTCTTGTGTCTTGCTCATCCCCCTGGCTCTCTCGCTTACTCATTATGGTGGAAGCCAGCCGCCCTGTTGGAGAGCTGCCCGAGGGAGAGGCTCCTGTGGCCCTCAGTCCAGCCACCCGGGAGGAACTGAACCCGCCGATGACCATCTGAGTGCACTTGAACGTGGAAGCTCCCTCAGCTGAGCTTTGAGACCACATTGCAGGCCAGCCAGCAGCTCCGCTGGTGGCAGGCACGGGAGAGACCAGAGGCGGAGACAGTCAGCCAAGCTGCACTCAAACCCTAGACCCTCAGAAACTGAAATAATAAATGTTTGCTGCTTTAAGCCACTCATTTGGGAGTAATCTTTATGCAGTAATGGGATAACTAGTGTAACAGAGTGTTCTGGTATTTCACTGGTTAATAAAGAGAATCATTTCATAAATCTAATATTCCTCACTCTCGGACTTGGCCATATATTTATGCCCCCAAACCTATTTCCTTCCGATGAAAATAGCTTCTTCTACTTCTTTATGTGAATTAAGGATAATGGACTATTTACCCTCCACTAAAAAAAAAAATCAATGAAGTATTGGCACTTTCTCTTTGATTTAAATCTAGTGGCTGATTATCCTGAACTTCAGAGATATAAATTGACTAAGGGAATGATTGGTACTGTTTGACCCCTTAGAAAATTTAGACAAATATTCACACAAAATTATCAGCCCTACCTTAACCTAAAACTATACACTGCAGAGATGGAAAACATCAAATAGAAGGTTCATACATCCTATGCCAGATCTTATCATGTGTCTTTATGGTAAACATGTTTTTCTTAGAGAAATGAGCCACAAACTAAAGTCTATGCAGCAGAAAAATTCAACTCCCTTAAGACAAATGGCTATTTCCTACCGCTAAGCTGTGCTCAGAAGAGTGAAGGAAAACTGCAAGTGGAAGATGAGGGATTATTTTTCACATGTAAGAGCTTTAATAAATTAAGTTCATGATCCTTTTTCTTTAATCACAAACCTTTCCATATGTCATCAATTTCAAGTAAAATAAACTGCCCAAGGCAGTGCCCTTTTTTGAATCCTTAAAAGTAGTTGCTCCATTTAATGCATATAAGAAAGTCTCAGAAACAAAAGAGTAGAGGAAATTAAATAATTTCTATCAAACATGCCACGCAGATTTGTATGGCAAGTAGCTTAATTGTGACATATGTGCTTTAGTGAAAAGAACTGGGGGTCCTGAGAGTGGAAAATAAAGCATCATCATTTATTTTTTTTAATCATTCTTTGCCACAAAACATATTTAAGTTAACTTCTAACAGTTAAGATGATATTTATCTCTTACTAGAGGACTGAATTTCAAATCAAGGACACTAAATTCAGTCTGGTGTATCCCATTAGATGTTAATGACTTAAATATAATATTTTCTGAATGAAGGCAAAGAAATGAACAAAAGCTTGAACTCAATACACTGTAAAGTAAATCAAATTCCAGTGCTGAAAGAAATGAACAAAATAACTGTAAAGATGCTCAGATACTTCTACACAGGGATGAATAAAACAGGTGGACTTAGGTGTAATGAAACTGCATCAATTACACAGGTGACTAAATCTCTACAGACCAGAACCAAGAGTTATGCTTTCTATAAATGAAGCACTTTGCTTAGCTAACTTATAAATATATACACATCAAAGCCATTGAAAGTTCCGTGGAACAGGCTCTCCATTGTTCTGTTTGAGAAACCGGAAGAAAGCAAAGGAAAGAATTCGATGGATCACAAGAAAACGCATCAGCCTCTCTCTGAGTACATCAGACAAAGCTTTTCCTTTGTGCAGACATCCAGAGACAAAGGGACATGGGTCTCCTTCACACCACACCCTGCAGAAAACACTGGACGCTCAGGCGCTGGAAATGAGAAACCACGTGCTTGGAGAAAAGCAAACAAGTTCTTAGAAAACTAGAGAACAACGACAGCAAGTGGCCCTTTGCCTCCACTGCCAAATCAGAGCAGAAAGCAGTCCCCATCCCCTGCCCACTCCCCCTGCTCTCCTGGACCCTCAGAAGGAAGCAGGAAACAGGAGTGATGTTCACATCACAGGTGCACAGACTAGAGCAGTGGGTACACAAGTTGTCTTCTAAAAATCCTCAGCACTTATAAAAATATCGTTAAGTGTTTTTCAGCTTTATTGAAGTAGAACTGACAAATGAAAATGGTATATATGGGGTTAGCCAAAAAGTTCATTGGAGTTTTCCTATAAGATTTTATGGGATATATTTAAGGTATATGCAACTTGAGGCTTTGATAGATGGATACAATGTGAAATGATCACAACAATGCTAATCAGCATATTCATCACCTCATGTAGGTTGTCTTTTTGGGGGTTAGTGAGAACACTTTCCTAGGGGCACAATGGTAAAGAATCTGCCTGCCAGTACAGGAGACATGGGTTCGATTCCTGGGCCAGGAAAATCCCCTGGAGAAGGAAATGACAACCCACTGCAGTATTCTTGCCAAGGAAACCCCATGGTCAGAGAAGCCTGGTGGGCTACAGTCCATGGGGTCACAAAGAGTTGGATACGACTTAACAACTAAACAACAACAACATCAAGAACTCTTAGAACTTACCCTCTAAGCAAATTCTAGGCAATACAATCCAGTACTGTTAACTACAGATAACCACTGTGTGCTAAGTCACTTTAGTCATGTCTGACTTCTTGCAACCCCAGGACTGCAGCCCACCAGGCTCTTCTGTCCATGGGGTTCTTCAGGCAAGAATACTGGAGTGGGTTGTCATACCCTCCTCCAGGGGATCTTCCTGACCCAGGGATTGAACTCATGTCTCTTAGGTCTTTTGCATTGACAGACTGGTTCTTTACCCCTAACACCACCTGGTAAGCCCAGAGATAACCATTAGACCCCTGGAATTTACTCATCTTGCAAAAGTGAAACTTTGTACCCTCTGACCAATATCTCCTCATGACCCCCTCCACTTCCCAACTCTGGAAACCACCATTCAACTCTTTGATGAGTTTGACTAGTTCACATGTTACTTATAAGTGAGAATATGCAGTATCTGCCTTTGTGTCTGATTTCCAATCACTTAGCATAACATCCGCCAGGTTCACTCATGTCTTTCCAAATTTCTTAGGATTTCTCATGCAGTTTTTCTTCCCTATCTGTCCGTCATGAGAACCCAGCTGAAACCCATACTCTTCAAAATAGTTCCAAGAGCCTCTTTCTTGCTTATTTCCCTGCATCATATCCAAATTTCACTAAAATGCTCGTTTGATTATTGGGTGATCACTGAATCCAAACTGGAGCAGAAACAAGACAACTGTGGCCTAAGATCTAAGGTTCTACATCATCATTTCACCATGTATAACTGTAAAAAGGATGTTACTTGCTGTAGACATAGATCTATTGTTTCATACTGTTCATGTCCCCTTTCCACAGTCGTAAGGTACCCGAATTCCCTTTGGAAGTCCAGGTAATCTGAGTTAAGCTCCATCACAGAAGAAAGTTCCCAGTCTGGTACCTTCCATCCCTGGACCTGGGCTGAGAAGGTGATGTGAACCTATCAAATCAGAGGCCCTTCTGGTACTTCTTCTGGACAAATGAGTCAGGGTGTAGAAAGAAGAAAGGAAGCAGGAAGGTGGGTAGTGGGGAAAAGGAAGAAAGCGATAACAGACAAAAGGGACTGAAGGAAAGGGTAGAGTAAAGAGAAAAGAGAAAAAGAAGGGCAAGAAAAAGAGGGAAAAGGAAAAAAGACAGCTTCTTTATACCAAAAGGAAGTGAAAGTGAAGTCACTCAGTCGTGTCAGACTCTTTCCGACCCCATGGACTGTAGCCCACCAGGCTCCTCCGTCCATGGGATTTTCCAGGCAAGAGTACTGGAGTGGGTTGCCATTTCCTTCTCCAGTAGATCATCTCAACCCAGGGATTAAATCTGGGTCTCCTGCATTGCAGCCAGACGCTTAACTATCTGAGCCACTAGGGAAGCTCTCTTTCTACCAAACATACCCTTATAATACATAGATTCTTAACCTTGCTTCAACATCATTGTCAAGACACTTAACCAAACTTTATTCACAATTAAAAAGAAAGTAAAAAGGATGCAATGTCCCCGAATCACCTTATTCACAGGCACAGCATAATCATTAGTTATTAAGTCAAATACTGAAACCTACAGACTGCAGTCAAACTACTATGGATGAGCTAGGTAGAGAACCCATCTATTCTGCAAATACAATGAAAATAACATTATGCTTCTTTCACAGAATCCTGAATTTTTTGTATTTTACATAGTGCTGATCTTAGCATCTTTCTATTCCAAAAACCTGTGTTGTGATCTATCGCACAAGAACAAAATACTCCCAAGTCTAAACACCTCATCATTGAGAAAGTTTCTTCTACTTTCTGCAAAGATATCTTGATCGACAAATATCAAATTTGCCCTAGCTAATGAACTTCTTGGTTATAATAACTTCCTGCTAGCTGACAAAAAATTTCAGAGCTTGGCCAAAGCAAGATGAGCTTGCATTTCATTGGATGCCTTTAACATCCACATGAGTGATGCTGATTTCTTTTCTTATCTCCCCCATGATACAGTAAGGAGGAGCAGTGTCACTGGGTTGGTCCAGAAATGAAGAAAATGAAATGGTAATTCTGATTTTCCATTCTTTTTTTAAGAACGTCACTCAGCTTGATGGGTCTAGACTTTCTCATCTGCTACATGGACCCCAAGAAAGCAGTGGTCCAAATCTAAATATCTGACACCAGCCTATCACTTTTTCCTCCTGAAACAATAACAAGTATCAGTGAATGATCCTGGCATGGTCTCCTGCAAAGCCAAGAAGCAGCCTCAATGTCTTTACCACTGTTTTCCAGGTCCTTTGTCTCCAAAGTACACCCTGAAAGTGTGAATAGAATCCCCTACGTTAGGGATGTTGTGTTAGAATTTCTATTTAGAGTTATTTTACCTTCAAAAATGTTAAATAAACTCAACATAGCTCATGCTTAATATACAAATGGACACTGGCACCTTTGGCCAGTATCAGATGACCAGTGTCACATGCGAAACTTGAAGTTTCCAAAGCAGACGACCATGGAAAAAGAGCTGACAAGCCATCTCACTGTCATGATCACTCAGAATATTACTGTTTACATTTGCTCATCTCAATGGATTTATGGGTTTCATAACCTGGTTTTAACAAAGCCCAGCTGAGATTCCTGCCAATAAACATCAGATTTAAGATATAAAAAGAATGCACACACAAAAAAGAGGCAGAGCTGATACATCCCCTTCTGTCATAGAATCTTTTGTACCTCATTCTGGGGTGAAAACTGATTAACTGATTAGATGTGAAAGATCAGTGAAACAATACTGAAGTCATCAAAGCCTTCTGAAATTTGGTTTTGCATTTAGTATAATTAAAGAAAGAAAGTGAAAGTATTAGTTGTTCAGTCTTATCTGACTCTTTGCGACCCCAGGGACTGTAGCCCACCAGGCTCCTCTGTCCATGAGATTTCCTAGGCAAGAATACCGGAGTGGGTTGCCATTTCCTCCTCCAGAGGATTTTCCCAACCTAGGGATCGAACCCACGTCTACTACTTGGCAGGAAGATCCTTTACCACCAAGCCACCAAACCCACTGGAGTTGTTCCCTAACCCCCAAAGTTCCCTGTAAGCCAGGCCCCTTGGAGGATGTGGCTATAAAGAAGAGAAAAAGAATTAAAGGATTTTAGGTCACTTTGGAATGAGGAGGAAAAGAGCAGAGAAGGGACTAGGACACAAGCAAGGTGAGCTCTGGATGAACTGGCAAGCGATCCAAGAGAAGAGTAAACTCCTGCTTCGTACCATACCATGAACAGTACAGCAAGAGACACAGATTCGGTCTGTGGGTCAAATCCCCTGGAGAAGGGAATGGCAACCTACTCCAGTATTCCTGCCTGTAAAATCCCACAGACAGAGAAGGCTGGTGGGCCTCAGCCCATGGGATCGCAGAGTCGGACACAATCAAGCACACATACAACAAAACAAACGAACAGACTAACAGTAAGATGTCTCTGTGATAGCAGACAGCACCTTTCCTGCCCACCACATACTATAGCTACAGCTAGATGGTGACAATTGAGATTTCTAACACTGCTCGTAAGTGTCACAAAAACAAGTTTTAAAGACAACGGAGTCATCCATCAATGGTGGGGGGGGAAACTTCATTTCAGTAGGATCATTAGCTCACAAGGTAGCTTTCCTGTTTCCCAGGATGATAAACTTCATTTATCCCCATTACTTCCTGAGTAAATTATTTTATAATTCCTGGATTTGGCTCATGAAGATGACTGGTGACTCATAAACGCCAATCTGACTAATGCCTCACTTAGAGAACTCAGTATGCACGGAAGCCTAGACATCATTTCTCCTGCCAAGAAATGAATGTATAATATTTTCAGTAAAAACAAAGAAATGAACAGCCAGCACACCAAGGAACACAACTGCACCTGCTGTCACAGCGGTTTTTAGAATTTACTTGCTGGTAATTGGGAGTTGAAATACTCAGAGATGTAATAAGAAATAGCTGTTCCTATTTTAGAGTACAGTTTATGACCTTTCTATAATTCGGGTAATTTATTGCCACTTTAACATCTTTACCTCATTTGCCACAATTTTGTCTGTAGTTCGTTGACCTTTCCATTCAAATCAAGGGGAGCTGTATTTGAATAACAATGCTACTTTATTTATACAGCCCTGCTCTTGGGAAAAGTTCAAAGCACTTTATAAATATCTCTTTAAACCTAAAAGTAAGCTAAGAATCACCCTTTCTATTTTAGATAAAAATATAAAATAAGGAAAGTTTAAACAGTGAAACTTAGCAATTTAGAGAGGGTTTAACAAATCAGAGAGAATTTCGAGATAAAGATGGCGGGAGGCCCTGAATATTTATATCATCTCCAAACTCCACAAAATTGATCATAATGAACATTTTTAAGTCATAAGAACAAAATGAATGGGAGAGAATAAAATAAGATACCAGAGGTTCCAGCAAGATTTAAAAACTTTAGAAAACCCAGGGAGCCTATACATCGTTTGGAGCCTATACATCCTTCCAAGCAAGTTTTATAAAACTGATATTTTCTTCTAATCTTCCTATATTATTTCTTATTTCTCAAATGGTTCCAAAACTAAGAGAGGAAATAGAAATTTTACTTAAGTAAAACAGTCTCCAAATTGAAAAGAAATAGGAATCTCCAAATTGTAAAGACCCACCACCTTTCAATTAAATGATTTGGGGGGTGGAAATTTTACACCAAGACACAGAAGACAGCGAAATAAATGGACAGTGCCTTCACAATCTAAATCTGAAATTATTTCTAATTTATGTTTCTATGTCCAAATTTTCCAAAAGGTGACGGCAGAATAAAAAAATTCAGACATACAAAGCACATGATTTTTATTTCTTAATATGTGCTCTAGAAAAGCAAAGGTATCATTGCTTAAAAACAGGGGAGAAAACAGAAGCGTATCTGCCACAGGAGAGAGAAGTCCCAGATTTACAGCAAGAAGACTGCTCAGAGACAAATAGTCTAGTCTGATGCAGGACAAAGGACTCTGGGTGAGACTCCCAGGAGAAGATGAAAAAGATTTACAGAACCTCTATAATTACTAGCTGAGTAACATATTGATAAGTATATGCCAAATCTGACACAGTATATTCGGCAAAAATTAGGTATAAATGTATATCAAATTATGTGTGTACGCTCAGGTGTGTCCTACTCTGGGTGACCCCATAGCCTGTGGTCGGCCAGGTTCCTCTGTCTATGGGATTTCTCAGGTAAGAATACTGCAGACGGTTACCATTTCCTCCTCCAGAGGATCTTCCTGACCCAGGGATCAAACCCACCACTCCTATGTCTCCTGCATTGGCAGGTGGATTCTTTACCACTGGGCCACTTGGGAAGCCCATATCAAACTATGCTAACTCTAAACTTGTAAATTTTTAATTCAAAGAAAAACGAGCAAAAAATAAATAGATGTATATGTACAACTGAATCACTTTGCTGTAACCTGAAACTAACACAACTGTACTTCAGTATAAGATTTTTGTTAATGTATTAAATACAATCAGGGTATAATGATGGGTGTTTTAGTTATTATGCACCTATTTGAATAAACTAAAATTTCAGAAGCAATTATATTAGGAAAATGAAGGAAGGAAAGTGGGTTGGTTATTAGAGCCTAAATGTTTCCCTTCCTGAACAGACAGAAGATATCTAAAATGGGTGAAAACATAGTATGTAAAATATGAAGGTAAATATAAGAACAAACTGCTGAAATAATTATCATTTTCCTTTAAGCAGGACTAGGGTGTGAGGGAAGGATAAAGAAGGCAGTTAAAAATATTTGATGTCCGATTTTCATCGTTACCTAAGGTTTTATCTACATAGATAATGCTTTGATAAAAATTTTTAATTTAAGGCAAAAAAATCACTTACAAAGAAATTTCAGGCTTTATGAGATTATATTCACAGTCTATATAGTCTGGGTGGTAGTTAAGTCACCAAGTCGTGTCTGACTCTTGTGACCCCATGGACTGTAGCCCATTAGGCTCCTTTGTCCAAGGGATTTCCCGGGCAAGAATACTGAAGTGGGTAGCCATTTCCTTCTCCAGGGGATCTTCCCAACCAAGGGATCAAACTCAGATCTGCTGCACTGGAAGTGGATTCTTTACCACTGAGCCACCAGGGAAGCCCTATATAGTCTAATGCTTCCTTGTTTAATGCTCATTTTTCATTTAACAAACAATCAATTAAACTAACTCTAGAGTATCAGGTTGACTATTGCTGTAACATTTCATTTCTTCATTAGAGACACCTTGAATGTAAAAGGTGAATAAAACACTAGGGGAAAAATGTATATAAATATATATAAAGATGAGAACATCTTTTAAACATTAACTTTTTTTCCATTTCTTTTTATTAGTTGGAGGCTAATTAAACATTAACTACTTATACTTGAGCATTATATTTCTATAAAGTAGATTTTACTTTTGAAATTATCATAACCTTGCAACCATCTCTAACAAGTAGTACAACTCTGCTGGAAAGAAACCATAAAGCATAATATTAATGCGTTTTTGCCAACTTAATTGGTTTTCTGTGTGGTGCTTCTGTATTTTGCCTTAAGAGATGAAGTCTACCACAGAAGAACTATATTTTATCCACAGAATTAATCCAAGGAGACATGCAGAATAATTAAAATGTTTTCTGAATAAATGAACCCTATATTCACATAATGATTAAGCTAAATTTTCGGAACTAAACCAACAAATTGTTTCAAAGACAAACCATCTAATGAGGAAACCATGAGGGAAAAAATAACTTCATAACAAGATACTTCTCTCAGACACACACATTATACTGATGATAGCTTCTGAATTGTTTTCAAAATTATCCTTAAAGCTTTGTTGGGAATGGAGAGAAAGCACTGCTCTCACTCCCAGTGGCAGAATCATGGACTTTTTTTTTTAACAAACAACATTTAACATACTCACAACACTGAACCATAACAAATTACAAATGCTCACAAGTTTCTGTAAAAAATCTGATTTCATTTAAATGTTAAGACATCTCTTCTTTTTCAGAAATATTGATTAAGGAAGTAAAAACGTCAAAGAAGTGTGGCCCAATATAGGAGTAACTCTCTTCATCTATTTTTTAACTAGCTTTCTGAATTTCAATGAATGAGTCTTCTTAGGCCCATGAGAGAATAAAGTTAACCTAAACAACTTATAACTTTGAGGATTAAATTTTTGCTTGTAAGTTCTTACACTTCTAAAATTCCCCATTTAGAAGGGAGGAATCTATAGTGGTGCTAGTGATTAAGAATCCACCTGCCAATGCAGGAGAGGCAAGAGACATGGGTTTGATACCTGGGTTGGGAAGATCCCCTAGAGTAGGAAATGACAACCCACTCCAGTATTCTTGCCTGGAAAATTCCACAGAGGTGCCCGGTGGGCTACAGTCCATGTGGCCACAAAGATTCGAACATGACTGAGTGCCTGAGCACATACAGAGATATTTAGGTCCTAATCTCTAGAACCTATAAATGTTACTTTAAAAGGAAAAAGAGTCTTTGCAGATTTGAATACATTAAGAATCTTGAAATGAGGGGGGTGATCCTGGATTGTCTTGTGGGTCTTACTTCTGACCATATGTCTTTATAAGGTAGAGGGAGGTTTGATACAGGCAGAAGAGAAGGCAGTGTTGCCATGGAGGCAGAGACTGGAGTGATGTGGCCACAAGCCAAGTAATGCTTGTTGCCATCATAAATTGGAAGAGGCAAGGAGTGGATTTTCCCGGAGAGCCTCCAGAGGGAGCAAGGAATTGCTAACACAGTGGTTTCTGCCCCGTGATGCTGACTGTGGACTTCTGACCTCCGGAACTGTGAAGAATAAATTTCTGCAGTTTCAGGTACTACGGTTGCTACCCAGCAGCTCTGAGGAAACCAAGCACTCCACCCTTGCAAATGCATATGAGTAGGACTTACAATTATTATGCCAAACACACCAGACTAGTCTGCCACCGGAGAATTCACACGTTAGATGGGAAAATGTCACTTACCCTGAAGCTAAGGAAATTCTGACTTGGGCAAAGAGAAAAACTAATGTCTAAGTTGGTGACTTAGAGCGAACTCTTTTCCAAATGCTCCAAGGAGAATGGAGTTGCTTAAAGATAATTTTCCAGGTGACCTTCTCACCCAATTAATTACTTTTATTTAATTGTTTAAGTAAATAAATTAACTTTAAATTGTTAAAATAATTAATTACTTTAATAATTGCACTTAAAAACTAATAACAAAAGCAATATTTATTCATCACTGAAAATTTATAAAATGCAAAAAATAAGAAAATCAAAATTTTACCTATAATCTGACTATCCGGGGATCATTTCTGTTCATATTTTAATGTGATCCTTCTATTATGAATATTTGAATATCATTATTTTATTTTTACTTTATTTTACTAAAATAGGATCTAAAAACAATTTGCAACCAGCTTTTTAAATTCATTTAATAAATTATGAGCATTTTTCTCATCAGGACAATTTCTACAAAAATTTTTTAATGACCACATGTTTTACATAGTATTGTAGAGCAAAAATATTATAATTTCTTTCATGTAGATTATTTTCCCATTTTTCACTAATGCATCTCTGCTGATTTCCCAAGTTTTTAAAGGCAAGAAGTAAAGTAGGCAGTAACATTACAAATTCAGACATATAGGAAGATACCATCTTTGACATTAAACAAAGGTTAAGCCGCAATGTCAAATCTGGTTCCCTAGAGTAAAATGGTCATTTTCAGCCACAGCTCTCACTGTGTAAGGCAGCAGGAAATAAATAGTTTGAAGGTATAAGGATCCCCAGAGAAGCCCTTAATGGGACAAATCAATCATGGGAAAGAAGAACCTCATAAAGAAGTCTACCGTTCTACTCAACAGGCATTCATGCAGAACGATAATCTATATCCTCAACCTTTCATTAGCACAAATAAAGACACTTTCTAGGACGAAAAGATTTTAGTCACCATATAACAGAAGTGAGCTCATGAAGGATGGAGAACTTTGTTGAAGTCATCACAGTTGTCACTGGGAAGACCAAAGTACAGAATTCAAAGTCATAAGTTGGGACTTGCGGTCAAAAAGTTTACGTTAAAACCATAAATGAAATATCCCTCCATGCTAAGTATCACAGCATAAGTAGCCTGTATCTTGAACATATGTAGAGAGACCAACCCTAAAACAACATACAGGGGCTTCAGCTGTTACCAGAGTTATATCCATTTTTCTTTCTGATGTATCTGAGAGCTGAACAAGGTGGTGAGGAGAGTACCTGCGAGGTGTGTGCAGGATGAAGTGAGGAAAAGGCTGAAGAGGAGTCAGTACCTGGCGGGGAGGACAGCATCCTCTTGTGTTCCTGGTGCTCCTTTGGTGCTCCTTTCCCAGTGATTCCTCTTTCTCTCCCGCATCCTTAAACTGCGTGATTATATAACAGTCCCTACTCATTGGATGCTTGTGAAGATGAAATGTGTTAATCATGAAAAGCACTCTGAACAGTGCTTGGTCCACCCAGTCATCCTCAATGTGTTATTATTGTTACTGGTGCTTATATATTTAATCCAGTCTAAGGTAGCTGTTGTTTTTCATGTTTTAAAAACCCAAAAGATGAACATGTATTAGTGTCAATGGCATCATACAATGATTAGTGGCAGCATTTTTCTGTTTTGGTGGTATAACTGGTAGTGTCTTAGATTCAATGAATTCAGCATGAGACCCTCTCCTGCACATTTCATGCTGAGAGGTATGAATAGTGGATTTAAGCCCTAAAGAGTGTGTGCATAAAGACGGGAACACCATATCAGATTCTGCCAAAGAAAAGTCATTGAATAAATAAATCTCTTCAGTCAGAAAAAGAAACCAAGCATGATGATGTGTATAAATTTGTATTTCTGCATGCCTGTCTCACTCCTTCCTCTTCTCCCATCCCCATTCTCTGTAACGACATCCTCTAGTCATCCATGAAGCTCCAAACCCATTTAACACAGCACTCTTTGGGTGTTGCTACTGGGGGTCCCACAGATATCTCAAATTCCATAAGCTTGAACCCATGATCACTTCTGAAATCCTGACTCTCTTTCTCTTTTCTAACATTGACTAATGGACGGCCAAAATTAGAAACCTGGACTAAAAAGGGGGATGTGGAGTTTCTGCAGCGAATGAAAACACCCTCCCCACCAGTAAGATGAAAGCCTCTCAGTGCAGAAGGCCAAACCACGTGGCAGCTGATGGCCATTTATGACTGCTGGCGAGAGGAGTGCAAGAGAGTAGCCTGTACTCACACCGAGGCTCATCCTACCTACAAAGAAACATCCTCCATTAGAAACCAAGGAAATAAAACGGGCTGGAACATGGAGGAAAAAGCAGCCTTTACTCGGTAGCCTGAGGACTCTGCCTTTATCATCAACCACCACCAACCCTCCCACAGAGTACATGTGTCTCCTTGCAGGTCATTAAGCTTAGGCAACTTTTTGCAGTGGACACTTTTGTTCCCGCTCTAGCATCTCCTGCCTTCTTCCTTTCTTCTGGAACTTGCAGATTCAAAAGCAAATCAACGTCAATGAATCAAGTCAATTCGGATTACATCTCCTGTTATTTCAGCATGAAGAATCCAATACCATTGTTTTTCTTTGTGTCCCTATGAGTACACAGAACATCATGAGGCTGTGCAATATATTCTTATGGATGAAGGAAAAAATGAGAGAAGAAAATAAGGAAGAAAAGAAGGGAGGAGGGGAGAAGGAAGGGAGGGAAGGAGAAAGTCAGAAAATTTACAAATCAACAAGAGTAGAAATCACAGAAAAATAAAAGCTTGTTGATACAAACCAACAAACTGTAACCTCCTATCAACTTTTACCCTTCTCCATTTGGAGACACAAGCAGAAGCAACTGAGCTTTGATTTGTTTACAGGGAACTATGAGAAAGAATGAAGAAAAAATAAATTAGACTTAGATAACATCCATTCTGAATATGCAGGGAAAAAACCCATAAAGACCAAGGGCCCGATTCTCACTTCATATATCACTATTCTTTATTTTATTTGAATTCTACCTTCGTCTCTCAATCAGAAACTTATTTTGCAGAAAGAAAGTCTGTATAATTGACATATTTAGGTTCCCACATCCAAAATGACCTATACCAAAAAAGGGCTACAAAATGCATTTGATGAGGATAATAATATAATCAATGTTTTTCCCTTCTGTTAATGTATAAAGTGAGAAAACATGACTATATTTCTAGTGAAATACATAGCTGATCCAATAAATACAAAATCTGTGTAGAAAGTAGATACATATGATGCTAATTTTAAATATATTTAAATTCAAGTTAGGGGAGGAGCCTGGAGGGCTACAGCCCACGGGGTCACAAAGAGTTGGACAAAACCAAGCAACTAAGCCCAGCACAGCACAGGATAGGGTAAGCAGGACAGCTCGAGGCCACTTCTCAAACTGGCCATTTCACAAGTGCACAAAATGGCAGGAGTTGAGGAAGTTGAGGACTTCCTGCCATGCCTTCAGTTCAGAAACTCTCCTCCCTGTCCCATGAAACTTATAAATCAATCACATTCTTTCTTAGAGCCAAAGGACTACCATTGACACTCCAGAACACAGAACTCTAAGAGAGTAAAGTAAAAACAGTCATGGTTTATGAATCACTAATTCCTTCCTGGAGACTAGTTTGTTTCTGCTCTCATAATTGAGAAGATGTCAAGAATGAGGCCAAGTGCCTCATTCAGGAGGAGGCAAGATTTGGAAAATAAAGCATCACCTGGAGAGCAGATCCAGGTGATATGTTGGCAGGGCCTATGGTGAAGAATAAAGGGATGGGGCAGCTGGACAGCTACCAAACTGCAGAATGAAGTCAAGGGTGCCCTCAGCATCAACAACAGGGGATGGAAAGCTAGGGAGTGCAAAGAAACACACGCTCAACCACCTCTGTTCACCAGCAACTCCCAAAGGCCACATGTGGCCAAGAAGAGCATCCCCTCGAGAGACCATCCCTCAAGACCTTGGCTCCTTCCCGAGATGCTGAGGGGGTATAGAATAACACAACCAGGTAAATCCAGAATAAAGGCAGACACTGCATTCATGCTCCGTCTCTTCAGTCATGTCTGACTGTTTGCTACCCTATCGGAGGCTGCCCACCAAGCGCCTCTGTCCATGGGATTCTCCAGGCAAGAATACTGGAGTGGGTTGCCATGCCCTCCTCCAGGGGATCTTCCCCACCCAGGGATCGAACCCACGTCTCCTAAGTCTCCTGCATTGCATGTGGATTCTTTACCCACTGAGTGGCCTGGAAAACCCAAAGGCAGACAGACCAGACCCAAACAGGGGCCCTATGTAAATAACTTGTAATTTTCCTGCTTGTCCTTCTTGCATCTTTCCCCATATATCTTCTCTTGGTATTTCTCTTCCATGCTATTTCCTTTCTTAGAAATGACCACCAATCACATACTTTATAAAACATTTTAATAAAAGATAAATGTTATTAGATGTGCTAAACTGCCCCCATTCCCCCGCATCTCCCACCTCCCCACTGCATCTCCATTCACTCAGTTGCTGTGATCACACCCTTCTCTGTGGTTCAGGTCTTCAAGCTCAAAGCACAAGCACGTTCAATCACCACTTTCATGTAAATTACACGGTCTATTCTAAAGGGCAGGCTCCTGCTTCCCACCAGTAAGCTGAGAGCCCAAATCAAACGCTTTGGAAAGATGGCTCAGAAATCTACCATCCGGGGGTTTCTGACATACTCATGAGTATTGGAAGCACTCGCAATTTATTCAGGCATTCATCTTATTCCTTCTGCTTGACTATAAATTGCTTTGTGCAATTTAATAATTTAAATGTGTGTGTGAGTGCTCAGTCATTCAGTCGCGCCTGACTCTTTGTGACCCCAAGGACTGTAGTCCACCAGGCTCCTCTGTCCGTGGGATTTTCCAGGCAATAATGCTGGTGTGGGCTGACATTCCCTCCGCCAGGGAATCTTCCTGGACCCAGGGATCAGGAAGGCAGATTGGCAGGTGGATTCTTTACCCCTGAGCCACCTACTCACTCACAATACCAACTCTGACTCCTTTCTCCACAATTCCATGCACACAGTAGGTTTCCGATGACTATTAATTAAATAAATGTTTGCTAACAAGCCAAAGCCAGCTAGGATCCTACTGTTTAGACAGGCGAAGGCAGGCAAGATAAGCCATTGTCTCCACTGCAAAATCAGACACAAGTATCTGACACTCGGAACAGCTCCAACAAGCATCCTAATGGTATGCAGCGGATCGTACAGTTAAATAACTCCACTCCAAAAAGAAAAAAAAAAGTGGCAGCAAGGGAGGAGAATACACAAAGACCCAGCTGCCCGCAACATGAATAGCCTGGCAGGGTCATCCCGCCAAGGACCCACGGAGAATACAGATCAGAGGGAAATGGGAAATCTGAGAAGAGCCAGGGCCTTGACCTCGCTCACCAGAATCCATTTGCAACTCCCCTTTCCTTTGCTTCCTCCTGCCTCTGTCCCTCCCCAAACCTAAAGTTATGCAGGCATAACTTGAGAGCTGTGAGGCAAAAAGAACCAGCACTGTGTGGAGGAAGGAAGGTCCCCCGAAGCCGGCTCTGCAGCTGGGCCCCGGCTACATTGTGCTCATTATGCCTGGCAGGCCGGAGCCCGGGAGGGAGATCCCTCTGCAGCTGGCATTTTGGGAGCTAAGTAGTGGCAAGAATCTGAGAGGAAACACTACACTTTGTTCCTGGGGATGATCTGAAAAAAAAAGGGGGTGGGGGGCGGTCTGAAGATTTTAAACCAAAATTTCAAGGCTCAAAAATCTAACTTTGTTTTGTTGTTTTGGAACCAAAGACTATGACTCTGAACACAAAGGTGACATTGTCCCTGAGAATGAAAGGCTGAGACTCCAGTATATTTGCAGCTAAAATTTAAATATGTAAAGTGGATTTGAGTGCACGGTCTAAAGAAGGATACATTAGAGGTTTTCATCCTTGAAACAGAATGGAAAAGCTGGAAAGTACCTCAAGAGGTGTTGGCCCAGATGCCCGATTCTAGGATTATGATTATCTGCACCTGGAATCTCCTCTTCAAGATTTCTAGGGCTGGAGAGGTCATAAATTTTTTATAGCCCAGTGGAACGTGGTTTTCACCTTGAATGCATAAGTTCTTCCCTGCATTCAGCTGAAATCATTGCTGACTTCTCTTTGTCTAAATAGCCCTATAGACCAATGCCTGGGCGACTCTCACTCTCTTTGACATGCTCTTCTCAATTCCTTCTATGTCTTGTTCAACATTCCTCTAGAGGTAAAATAAATGAACATGATCTAAAGCAATGCATAGAGAGAAAAATTACCCCGTGAATCTGGAATCCTATATTTCTTATTAGAAATGTTATATTACCTTAGCAAATATTCCTCCTTCTCCCTCCCCCCACCACACACACACACACACACACACACACACACACACACCCATCCCTCTTTTGTATCTGGGACTGCATTGCTAGGTCTTTTTATTCTGTAGCTGCATTTCCCCTCCCATTTAAACATGCCCTGCAGACTTTACCAAACTACTCCTTATACTTGTTCCTACTGATTTCATCACGCTTTTGAGGGACCACTGTCCCCTCCCTAACAGGAACAGAATTCAAAAAGACTTCAGGAAATCTCCAAAGGAAATATAACCTAATTTGATTTCTTATCACTTTACAATTTAATGAGTAGTTTTAAAATTCCTTCACATCATCAATTCACCAAAAGGACTGCATACAGGGGGACCAAAGGCAATTTTGTGGGGCCGCTCTCCTCTGCTGAAGCAGAGCCACTGGCCACTGCTTTTGAAAAGCTAGATGCTCACCTTAGCAGAGTTATCGGTTATCGTTTAATTTTTTTTTCCCCCAAATGGAGTCATTTAACTCGTTTGCCTGAATCCCTCTGCTACTTCTCCCTAGAAATTAAAACCAAATCTAAACTCCTGGCCATAGTATCAAAGCTCCCTATACCTGGACCCCCACTGGACTCCACTACAAACCACAACTTTCTGACCTTCCCACGTTCACCGGCCCACTCTTTTCTGTCTAAAATGCACAAGACCAGGGACGTAGCTCTCTTGCTCCCTCTGCCTAACAGATACTTCCACAAGTTCTTCACAGACTGACACTCTCATCTGCCAGTGTTTGTTCGTCTGTACTTTTCCCTCTCTCTTCCCCCAAGGAACAGTTAAGCCCATAAAGATGCTGGGGTTGGGTAGGGGCTCTGGCCCTCACCATCTCCACTGCCACTGAGCGCATCCAGGGTATTTGTGCGATGAATGGACATGTGTGAGGTTTTGTGCAAATACCAACATTCAGGCTTGCTCCAATCTGACCACAACTATGCAAGCACTGGGGAGGGGACAGAAATATTCTGGTGAGAAAGATCAATGGATCTTTGCTTCCCTAACCCAGAAAGCAATAAGGGAAAGAGTGTACTACGAGGTTTTAAAAGAAATCCACAAGCAAACATGCATTTTCCTGCCCCTTCATTTACTTTCAGGACTCAGAACAAGTTTCTGATGACAAAATATGCATGGGACATATTTTCTTTGTTACCTCTAAAGCGATGACTATATTCATCAACACATGTAAAAAAAGAATACTATGTGAGAAAGAAGCCAAAAACTTACCAAAATTATGTCTTTCATTTCTAGTTCTCTTTCCAAGTCAGCATTATGGTTTACATAAATGAAAAACACTTTTTAAATGGATTCTGAGGCATGAATACTAGAATAAATTTTAAGAGCTACAGCAAAATGAAAATGCAAATTTACCCCCAAAGGATTCAGAGAGTACAACTACTGAGAAACTTGTTTTGCTCTTTGGTCTTTAAGATATATCTTATTCAGATTGCAAATACAAAGGGAGGAATTATCTTTAAGGACATAATTTTTCTTGTCAAGCCCAACGTTCCACAGGGCTACAGAAAATACGGGGCAGTTACTATTTCATTCACACATGGTAAAACTCATGTCTTTAGTGTGTACCACCATATGATGAAGAGTGTTATATCATCAAGAAACATAAAGCGGGGTATAAATTCATACCACCATCACTCACTGAGCTTATTCTGGTAGCCGTTTGACATCTTCACTCTTTACAAAAGTTATCACTATGACACAAGTGCCTTAAGCTATGCATCCTCTTGTCTGTCCCACCAACAGGTTCCCTGCTGGCCATGAGCCTCCTACCTTGCAGCCACTCTGAGTCCTGGTCTTCATCAGGGGCGTGGTCGTGCACAGCTCGATGGCCTCTGGCTCATGGAAGATGACTGCTGGCAGAGGTTCCTTTTTCAGTGTTAGGACATTCAACTTAGACTTCAGCATGGTCTGAAAGTGCTGAAAAGCAGGAAAAAACAAAAAGGCCAAACCGAGTGAAATCATTTGGAATTGTACAAGGCGCCATTGCACAGCAAACTCAGGAGCAAACTTTTTATGTTACTAATTCTATTTTTACTAGGGCAGGCCAAACGGTTTGAGTAAAATGAAAGAAAAAATCTGTCAGGATACTACCAAAATGAAACTATGGGAGACAGCCAATACCCACTCCTATGCCATGAAAACATGGGGCAGTGGTAGCCTTGCCAGAACTTTGTTCTTAGAGGTTCTTCCAAAGTGATATGTATGGATGAGATTCTAGATATGTAATCCATGCTAAAATCAGCTAAATAAATGAAGATGTTACAGGAGCTATTTGAAGGAAAGTTTAGAGATAATGAAAAAGAACTGATGAAAAACACACACGCTTGACTTTTGTTATCTGCCTTTTCCATTTGTGTCATGCCTTGGCTGTAGAACTTTAGAAAACTAGCTGCTTCTCAACAGACCATTTTATCTCTAAGTAAACATCTAGTCTACATTCAATTCTTATTGGCACTAACTTTGAAATATGCCCAGAATCTAACCACATTTAATCACTATTGTTTTTCTATATGTACAATTCAGGCACCATCTTCGTTTCGTCTATTATAGCAGCTTCCAACCTAGTCCTGCCACTTCCAACATTGCCACACAGCAGCCTAAGGGAATCCTTCTAAAATCTAATCAGCTGCCACCCTTCTGCCACAAGATTCCCAAGTCTTCCCCTCTTCTCATAAAAGAATTATAAGTCCTTACTTTGGCCTTCAAGCCTACGCATGCTTCAGGAACCCAAAGAAGCTCTAATCTCATTTCCTACCCATTATCCTCTCATTTACTTGGGCCCAGTAAATGATGAATGACAAATTCATGTTAATAATTTGAAAGTTAATTTTTCTTTAAACTTATAACACCATTAAACAGCAAGCTTAAAAAAAAAAAAACCACCATAATTATTACAAAGAGAGATTCATGGAAGAAAAGGAAAAAAGCTTATTTTTAGTACTTTTAATGGCACTTTTTTCTACTTTTTGAATGAAGGACATTGATTTTCATTTTGCACTGGGCCCCACAGATTATGTAGCTAAGCTTGGTACACATAAATCCTCATAACTATTTCCTTCCCCTGCTTTATTATTATCACTACTTATCATCACTATGAAATGTGTTTTATTACCATCTACTAGACTACTACTACTACCATCTACTATTATTCTATCACCATCCACTAGAATATAAGCACCATATAAGTAGAAACTGTTTTAATTAATGAAGTCTCCCAAGTACCTAAAACATCAACTGAAATACCACAGATGTCCCACAAGTATGTGTGGAAGGTAACTCAGACAATAAAATGAAAAAAAAAAAAAAACCACAGCTCAAATATAAAAATAATGATATCTACCAAGGATCATGGAATATACCAGCTCACAACTTCATCCAACTTGACATTTCTGAACATGTTATGGACTGTGAAATAAACATGGGACTGAAAGAAATGAATACACAAATTGTTGCTATTGTTACTTAGTTGTTAAGCCACATCTGACTTTTTGCAACCCCATGTACTGTAGCCCACCAGGCTCCTCTGTGGGATTTCCCAGGCAAGAATACTGGAGAGGGTTGCCATTTCCTTCCCCAGGGGATCTTCCTGACCCAGGGATCAAATCCACATCTCCTGTATTAGCAGGCAGATTCTTTACCACTGAGGCACCAGGGAAGCCTGAATACACAAGTACATTCACCTAAATATAAATTGCCAAAAACATTTCCCATACAATTCAATATAAAAGAAGTGGAAGTTTTAGAATCTGTATCAGGACAAGGCCGTCATTTTAAAATGGAAAAGAGACTTTCACTCAATTTTCCCAAGGAGTACTGATGTATAGTTTTTTAAATGTAAGGATGTCTTCCTGATAACTGCATAAATTGCAAGTCTTTGTATTAAGCTGAAGTTTCCATCTTTGCTCCTAATTGATTCCCAACCAATAGAGGGTATGGATTTGGGGTTGCAAGGTGGTCTGGGAAGAGAAACACAGATCACTGGGAGTGACAGCTTTAGTTGGTTTGCCTCTGTGGACAACTAACTGGAGCCACAGAATGAAGACTAAAGGGAGAGGGGCTCAGAATACGGGATAATGAGCAAGTGGGGACACTCCACCCTGGCCGCCATTTTGCTGGGGCTCCATGAAAGATACATGAAGCTGCAGCTCAACTCAGCTTGACTTCTGCCACACAGGAAGTCCTGAAGATGACACCAATGGCCCTATTCTTATGAGGGTTGGACAACCACAGTGCCCAGAAGTTCTGAGACTATCTTTCTTTCCCCACTGTCATTACTGTCAGAACCAATGGTTCAATCACTAGGCACAAGAGAGACTGGAAGTCACAGTTACATGTGCATCCCCCTTGATTACTTGCCTGGGAGCCAAGCAGAGGAAACAAACACTTAAAAAAAAAAAAAAAAGAAAATTTCAAATGTGAAAAGAAAAATAATGGAGCTCAAATTCCAAATGCAACACAATGTTGTTGTATAACCTCCACCATCTACTTTTACTTAATACTCCCACTCAGCCAGCACTGTGAGAGGCATAGCTGGAACAGAAATAAAATGAGAACCTCTTCTTAAAAGGTTTTGCACAATCAGTAGAGACTGTTAAATCAAATGACAACTACAATTCTACATGAGAAGTTTCTTAGAAGAGCTAAAGGAAAAGGCTAAGACAATATTTGAAAGTAAAATAGAGAAAATGATTCCCTTTTTTTTTTGAAAAGTGGCTTTTCTACCTTGATGGCATTGTCCTTTTTGTCCACTGTGAAAGGATGAAGGTAAAGAGAGAAATAAAATCTGGATTACGTGATGAATCATTGAGTCTACCACTTTTACAGAAAATTAACATTTGTATATAACTCTGAGTCTGTCTTGTAAACTTTCATCTGTAGAAGTGTGATAGCTAAAGATGCCTCTGATAAGAACACTCTTCTGCCCCTCCCTTGGGAAAAACTCCACAAGTATATGCTGCTTTGTGAAATGGGGCTGCCAATCACAGTTCCCCACCCCCTAACATTGGGAAAGAATATATAACACAGGTTGACTATCTGAGTACCCCATGTCCCTGGCCAAAGGCACTGGTTAAGAGGAAACTCAAGACTGGCTGAACAGAATCTTCTGGAAGGTTGATATGTAGGACTGCTAACCTGGAGTAAAGAGTCCAGAGCTGCAGCTGACCTTCTTTCCCCCCAAGGTCAGTCTGTGAATGATAATACCACACAGAGACAAGGAAAACTCAGAAATGGAGAGTCACAGACTTGACAAGGTTGAGCCCCTGGATCCAGCTGCATCTAGGTGCAGATCTAGTGATGGACTTACTGACAGTGTAAACCAATACACTGCCTTTTATGCTTATGTGAGCTTGAGTTATGTGTCTGATCCCCAGAACTCAAGAGTCTCAGCAATAAAAGTTACTTTTGAATAAAAAATCATCTGCAAAAATAAAAAGGAGATACAAAAATTTAAAAAGGACTTCACAAATGTTAATCTGCATAAATGAATAGCAACATTATCTCTTAAAAAATAGTGAATCTTGCAGTTAGTTATTTGAATAGGCTGAGCCTTAATGATCAAGCACCAATAACAATCCAAAGAAGGTATTATAGTCCTCAGGTCATTCATGTCTAAGATAAAGCCCTTTGAGCTGCCAAAATAACATAATCCCAACTATCAAGAGACAGTGAAATACTGTGAGTACAGTGATACCCAGTTCTTGTTGAGTAGCCAAGACTCATGTGCCATCACTAGCTCTGGTAGAACTGCATGACCTTGTACCTCCTGAGCCTCAATTTTCTCATTTTTTAACTTTAAAATGCTTGTTATAAGTCAAATGTGATATCACTTGTTCTTTGCATAGACAAACAAGTGTAATAAAGATAATGCAACCTCAAATAACATAATCCAGTAGCATCATAAAAAGGCAACACAAGAGCAATCTAATAGAGTAGTTCAGAAAAGCTATGGCTCCCAATGATGGATGCACAAGGTTCCATAAAGAAAATGTGTTATTCATCCTTAAAGAAGGGAAGTGAATAGTGCTGTAGAAAATTAGGGCACTGCCCAGGACAAATTCAACAAAGCTCTGCTTTCTACATTTGGTGCTTTATGTGGGATCCTAAAATAGAGCCTCTAAATCAAGCCCCATTATGCAGATGGGGTAATCGCCATGCCCTGTATAATTTTACAGTTGGTGCTTCCTACTCCTATTCAGACATTAATCTCTGGCAGTTTAGCAGGCAAGGATTTACATATTTTACCAATTCAAATCCAGTGTATCTCACCTTTGTATTGACTCTGTATCCAAAACACAAAACTTCTTTGGAAGGCAAATCCTGCCTTTTCATTTTTCTAAGATAACTGGAACACTATCTTCACTCAAATTAGAGGGAAGACATTAAAGGTTTTAATCCCTGGTTCATCTTTGCACTTTGAAGGCTGACTACAATGGTCAGTTTTAACTTGCAAATTACTGACTCAGTAATGCCCTAATCAAGCTTCAAAAATATTGCAAACGTTCTCAAGAGAACCACAAGGAACAAGTGGGTGAATGGAATTAACGGAAAAACTCAATAAACCAAACAAATGTTAATTTGTACAAGTATACAAAAATCAGTAGGGCTTTGACATTCCACACATAATCACATTTCATCATTTCATTTTAATACTTTAGGGTTCTGTAAGAATTATTGGAACTCATTTGTAGTGTCCTTACACTTTATACCACTTGTCTCAAAAAAAACAAAAAAAGTGTAGCCAGGTCCCACATATGAATTATGGAAAAAGTGAGATAATCTTTTGCATCCTTTAATAAAGATCTAATAATCTTTTACTTATTTTTAATGTATATTCTTAGATTTCTGCTTTTAAATATTTATTCTAGCACTTTCACCAAAAAAAAGCAAGAAAAATATTTTGCTAGATAAATAGCAAATAATTTGTTAGACGATTAAGAGTAATAATATGAGTGAATAAAAGATAATTTTACTTAAATTCAACTTTCATTTAAACACATTTTAGCACAAAGGTCTTGTTCATCTTTTATTTTTTAAAGTAAAGCAGGATTGGATAATCTCATCAAATATAATGGGCATACACAAAATTGTTTTACTTCAAGAATTAATTTTTAATGCGATTTGTGTTAATCTGGTATTTTAAGAAAAAAAGACATACATCAATTTGGCATGAACTTTCTCGCTGCAGATTTTCCTGGTGACTGCCATATTCAAAAAATGTTACAGCTTAAAGGCCTCCATCCCGATATTCATAAATTTGTCTGTCTCTATTAAAGTGATAGCTATTATTAAACTAACTGAAAATACTCATGTTCACACACCCATATTTATTCATGCAGTTTTTAATTATGGAAGCATTTCTTTTACACATCACAGATTTTCTCACGAGATTATGTGGGAGAAACAAAAATAACTTCATGCTCCAGAGTATGAGGAAAGTCCCCAAAGCTTATAAAAGACTTAACTCAGGGGAGTGTGTGTATGTGTATTCACTTATTTACTTTGTTATTGATCTGAAATACATACACACAAATACACATGTGCTGTATCCCTAGCTTAAGTAGTTTCTGCAATTTTCTAAACTATTTTTCTATATGTAAACAGTTAAACAATTTACTGTTGAACACAGGTTGCAAGCTCACAGCCCGAAGGCATGTTTGGCCTATAAATAAGCTTTATTTGATTCACAGACTGTTTTATGATTAAAATTTGAAGTAGTATTCAAAAATTGAGCTATATATGATGAAAATTTGCATTTCCACTTCTCTTAAAAGATCAGAAGATCAACAAAAGCAACTTGCATTCCCTCAGGGCAACAATTAGCTCCAGCTGGTTGTTGCAAATACTCTTATTTACTGAAGCATTTTTCCTCTACAATTCACCATGTCCCCTCTTCCCCCAATATCAGCTTTCTCTGCTATACTAAATACCCGTGACTATGCCTTACCAACTTCACTCCTACATTTGACTTGTGTGTGTGTGCTCAGTCGTGTCTGACTCTTTGCGACCCCATGGACTGTAACCTGCCAGGCTTCTCTGTCCACGGAGTTTTCCAGGCAAAAATACTGGAGTGGGTTGCCATTTCCTACTCCAGGACATTTGACTTGCTTGACGGTTATAGACATTTGAATTTGCAAACCCTGATGGAAAAATGACAAATGCTAGAAGCACAGAACAAAAATTCCACCCACTCAAGAAAAAAATTCAAATATAGCTGAATTAACTCTTCCCTAGTAGCTCAGACAGTAAAGCATCTGCCTGCAATGCAGGAGACCTGAGTTCGATCCCTGGGTCGGGAAGAACCCCTGGAGAAGGAAATGGCAACCCACTCCAGTATCCTTGCCTGGAAAACCCCATGGACAGAAGAGCCTGGAAGCCTGTACAGACCATGGGGTCACAGAGAGTCGGACATGACTGAGTGACTAACACACACACACATACTTAAATTAGGAATACTGAACTAACAGAATGTCAGTATGTGATAGAGAGAAGTAATAACATAAATGAGTCAAACTATCTGTCTGTGACATAAACAGATGGAGAGATATCCCATGTCCCTGGGTAGGAAGAATCAATATTGTGAAAATGACTATACTACCAAATGCAATCTACAGATTCAATGTAATCCCTATCAAATTGCCAATGGCATTTTTCATAGAATTAGAACAAAAAATTTCACAATTCATATGAAAACACAAAAGACCCTGAATAGCCAAATCAGTTTTGAGAAAGAAGAATGCAGCTGGTGGAATCAACCTTCCTAACTTCAGACTATACTTTAAAGTTACAGTCATTAAGATAGAATGGTGCTGGCACAAAAACAGAAATATAGACCAATGGAACAAGATAGAGAGCCCAGAGATAAACCCACGTACCTATGGGTACCTTGTTTTTGACAAAGGAGGCAAGAATATACAATGGGGCCTCTTATACAAAGATAGCCTCCTTAATAAGTGGTTCTGGGAAAACTGAATAGCTACATGCAAAAGAATTAAATTAGAACACTTCCTAATGCCATATACAAAGATAAACTCAAAATGGATTAAAGACCTAAATGTAAGACCAGAAACTATAAAACTCTTACAGGAAAACATAGACAGAACACTCAATGACATAAATCAAAGCAAGATCCTCTACAACCCACCTGCTAGAAAAATGGAAATAACAACAAAAATAAACAAGGGGGACCTAATCAAACTTAAAAGCTTTTGCACAACAAAGGAAACTACAAACAAGTGAAAAGACAACCGTCAGAATGGGAGAAAATAATAGCAAATGAAACAACTGACAAAGAATTAATTTTCAAAATATACAAGCAGCTCATACAACTCAATACCAGAAAAACAAACAACCCAATCAAAAAGTGGGAAAAAGACCTAAACAGACATTTCTGCAAAGAAGACATACAGATGGCTAACAAACACATAAAAAGATATTCAACATCGCTCATTATTAGAGAAATGCAAATCAAAATTACAATGAGATACCACCTCACACCAGTCAGAATGGCCATCATCAAAAAGTCTACAAACAATAAATGCTGGAGAGGGTGTGGAGAAAAGGAAACTGTCTAGGATTGCTCATGGGAATGTAAACTGAAACAACCACTATGGAAGCCGGTATGGAGATTTCTTAAAAGGCTAGGAATGAAGTCATCATATCACCCAGCAATCCCACTCCCAGGCATACACCCTGAAGAAATCAAAATTGAAAGACTCATATATCTCAATGTTCACTGCAGCACTATTTACAATAGGTAGAACATGGCAGCAAGCTAGATGTCCATCAACAGATAAATAGATAAAGAAGCTGTGGTACATATATACAGTGTAATACTACTCAGCCATAAAAAGGAACACATTTAAGTCAGTCTTAATGAGGTGGATGAACCTAGAGCCTATTATACAGAGTGAAAGTCAGAAAGAGAAATATAAATATTGTATACTGACACAAATCCATGAAATCTAGAAAGATAGTACTGATGAATTAATTTTCAGGGCACAAAGGAGAAACAGGCATAGAGAAGAGACCGATGGACATGGGGGGAGGGGAGGAGGGAGAGGGTGAGATGTATAGAGAGAGTAAAATGGAAATACAATCTAGAAGGGTGGGATAGGGAGAGAGATAGGAGGGAGGTCCCAGAGGGATGGGACATGGGTATACCTATGGATGATTCTTGCTGATGAATGACAGAAAACCACAAAATTCTGTAAAGCAACTATCCTTCAATTAAAAAAAATTAAAAAAACTAAAAATAAAATTGTCTGGTCATTCCAGGGAAGGCAATGGCACCCTACTCCAGTACTCTTGCCTGGAGAATCCCATGAATGGAGGAGTCTGGTGGGCTGCGGTACAGGGGTCTCTAAGAGTCGGACATGACTGAGCAACTTCACTTTCACTTTTCACTTTCATGCATTGGAAAAGGAAATGGCAACCCAATCCAGTGTTCTTGCCTGGAGAATCCCAGGGATGGGGGAGCCTGGTGGGCTGCCGTCTGTGGGGTTGCACAGAGTCAGACACGACTGAAGCGACTTAGCAGCAGCAGCAGCTGGTCATTTAACATAATAAGTATGACACAAGAATAAGCATTTAGAAATCTGTTCTTGTCTAAGTTATTCCCATAAATATGGTGGTATGAATATGTTATTGCACTAAATTCAGCTAAAGTGCTAAAGAAAAATATTTTTACTTCATTTGCAATCAAGTAACAGGAATCAAATAGACTATACCACTAAAAACCTCCAAATAAACTAGAAAAAATATGAAACCACAGTTTGCAAGACACTGGATATCAGGCTATAGAGGACAGTGATCCCCAAAAGATGTGAAACAAATGAGATACATTATACAATTGTCCAGCTTACCACCTTTAGGGAGTGTGCAGGCTGCCATGCAGGGAGGAGGAAAACAGGGCCCAGCAGAGTCCCTGATAAGTTGACACAGATGCAAATTCAGGAGACAAAAAAAAAAAAAAAAAGAAAGAAAAATCTTCACACAGAGAGAACTTTGGAAGTCTGCAGAGCATCCCCTTAAATAGTTAAGTATTAATCAGAAAATACATGAAAGGAAAGTAACGAAAGGAAATAAATCTCTGGAAAGAACTAGAGATTAACGTGCTGGTGCTCACACAGTTAGCAATATTGTAGTTTCCATCAATGAATGGAAAAACTTGTGAGTCACAGGGCAGCAGGTAGAGGATGTCTAATGTCTAGTGTCTAATCTCGGTGGTAGGAAATAATCAGCACTAGGCTAAATACCACTCCGATTCCACCTGTAAATCTTTAAAAGATGATCCAAAACAATCAAAGTACTTCAGAGTGACTTAACTGAATTCCAGAAAAATAGTTGAAAAATATTTATAGGAATACAAAAATATCCAGCAACCAACAAGGTAAAATTCAAAATGTCTAACATCCAATCAAAAATCACCAGGTATACAAAAAGGCAGGAAAACAGAACCCATAATAGAGACAAAAAAATTAGTAAAAATAAACCAAAAACGGCACAGACATTATAGTGATCAGATAAAGACATTAAAACTGTATATTAAATACTCTAAAAGTTAAGCAGAGATATTAAAGATATAAAAAATCCAAATTATTCATTGCCAGTGAACCTTTTTTATAAGAAATGTTAAAGAAAGAAAGTCAAGCAAAAGAAAAGATGAAACTATAGATCTAAAAAGGGAATGAATGCATAGAAGAGGGTAACTATAAGGATAATAAGTTTCTTTCTTACAATTTAAAATTCATTCAAATATAATTGATCATTTAATTAAATATGCAATATTATAAACATATTTGTTATATGTATAGCCATTATATTATATAATAGATATATAATATTTTAATCAATTTACTTAAAAATAATAGCAGTGGTATGGGATTTCATCATACATAAAAGTAAGATGTATTGCCACACTAGTACAAAGGTCAGAAAAAGTAAAAATGAAAGTATACTATTTTAAGGATCCAACAGTATATATGACATGGTTTAACATCATCTGAAGGTAGGTTGTGGTAAGTTAAATATGTGTACTATAAACCATGAAGCAATGAGTAAAATAAACAGCCAAAGAGTTCTATATAATAACAAAGAAGATAAAAAAAGAAAGCATAAATAGAGAAAAGAGTTAACCAAAAAAAAGATAAGACAAATAGAAAACAAATAACATGACAGGTTTAAAATTAAACAATTACATAAAATGTAAATGGTCTAAATACTCCAAATAAAAGATATAGCTGGTTCAGTCACTAATTCTTCTCCAGCTCTTTGCCACCCCATGGACTACAGCACACCAGGCTCCTCTGTCCTCCACTGTCTCCCAGAGTGTGCTCCAACTCATGTCCATTGAGTCGGTGATGTCATCCAACCATCTCATCCTCTGCCGCCCCCTTCTCCTTTTGCCTTCAATCTTTCACAGCATTAGAGACTTTTCCAATTAGTTGGCTCTTCGCATCAGGTAGCCATGCATCAACCTAATAGGCTGAACCACTTTCTCATCTTTGCCTGTTTCTGGCTTGCTTTTCAGGGAACTTCAGGTCACTGAGTTTTCTTTTAGGCCTTTAAGTCCATAGCAGTTCAATTCAGTTCACTCACTCAGTCGTGTCTGCCTCTTTGCGACCCCATGGACCGCAGCACACCAGGCTTCACTGTCCAACACCAACTCTTGGAGCTTGGTCAAACTCATGTCCATCAAGTCAGTGATGCCATCCAACCATCTCATCTTCTGCCATCCCTTTCTCCTCCTGCCTTCAATCTTTCCCAGCACAAATATATATGTGTGTGTGTATATATATATATATATATCTCATATATATTTATATCATATATATATATCATATACATCTATATATAAGAAAAAAATTATAGTGAGATTAAAAAACAAGACCCAACCCTATTGCTGCCTATAAGAAATTCACTCTAAATACAAAGAAGCAAATAAAAACCGTAGACTACAAGGATATAAACCACAAATATGGTCGGGAATTTCAATATAGATAAAAAACACAAATCTGATTGGTACCTCTCCCTCCAAAATTTATAGAATGAGTAGAAAGAAAATCAGTAAAGATATAGAAGTTTTGAATCAAACGAACCTGACATAATTAATAATTATAAACCACTTCACCAAAATACAATGTAATTCAAGTGTACATGAAACATTTACCAAGGCAGACAAAATTCTGAACCACAAAATAAAAACTCTGCAAATTTAGAATTCAAGTTATACCAAGAAATAACACAAAAATCTCTGGACATTTTCCAAATATATGGTAACTAAATATTATACTTCTAAATAACATAGGGTCAAAAGGTCAAGTGAAAATTATTTTGAACTGAATGAAAATGAAAATATAACATATCAAAAATTCTGAGATGCCACTAAAATAATCCTTAAGAGAAATTTTATAGCACAAATGCCCATACTAGAAGTATTAGAAATAGTAATAGATTAGAAATGCAAAAGAAAGTTTTCTATTCAATAAATTCAGCTTCAACCTTAAGAGGAAAAAAAAAAGGAACAATAAATGAAACCCAAAAATGAGTTTAAAAAAAAAAACCAAATAATAAAGATCAGAGGAAAAAATCAATGAAACATAACACAGAAAACCAATATAGTCAAGACAATAGCCTGTCTTCATGTTCCCTTGAATTCTTCTGCTGGCTGTGTTGAGTCTACTGATGAGCTCGTTAAAGGCCCTCTTCAACTTTCTCATTGTGTTGCTGTTTTTGTTCCTGCCTTGTTTTCCTTACAGTTCCATCTGATTCTTCCTTACAGTTTCTCTTTGGTGAAATTCCCCATACATCCTTATGTGTTCTTCACTTTCTCTCTGGAGCCTACAGTATACTAATCACAGTTTTTTTAATTTTCCAAGAAGAAGCTCCAAAGCAGGTCAGAAAGCTGTAGCAGATGGGATCAGCAGGAGACCACCAAACGGTGACCATTACCCTTTTTTTGATGCAAGTTTGGCTTTGGGAAGTGCTTTGGAGTTTCCTCTCAGTCCAAACACTGAGTTTGTCATCACCCGCTGTCCATATAAAATTCACTTGTCATCACACATCATAATCTGATCACGAAATAGTTTGTTGTTTTTACGTACAATAAGAGAAGACTGCACTTCAAAATGATTTTTTTGATTTGCAGTCAGTTCATGAGGCACCCACTTATCGAGCTTTTTCACCTTTCTGATTTGCTTCAAATGCCAACTGACTGTAAAAAGGTTGACGCTGAGATCTTCGGCAACTTCTAGTGTAACTTCTGATCAGCTTCGATGACCCTCTCAACTGGTTGCCGTTAACTTCTGATAGCCAGCCACTGTGCTCCTCATTTTCAAGAGTCTCTCCTCCTTTGCAAAACTTGAGCCACCACTGCTGTACATTCATTAGCAGGTCCTGGGCCAAATGCGTTGCTGATGCTGTGAATTGTCTCTGCTGCTTTAAGACCCATTTTGAACTGGAATAAAAAAATTCCTAGAATTTGCTTGCTGTCCAACATCATCTCTATGAATCTGAAAGTGTCAGTAGCTCAGCAGTGTCTGACTCTTTTCGACCCCATGGACTGTAGCCTGCCAGGCTCCTCTGTCCATGAAATTCTCCAGGCAAGAATACTGGAGTGGGTTGTCATTCCCTTCTCCAGGGCACTCTCCTGACCCAGGGATCAAACCTGTGTCTCTTGCAATGGCACACAGATTCTTTACCACTGTGCCACCTGGGAAGCCACACAAATGTTATGAAGTGCATATTAGGTTTATCTCTCATTTCCAAAGGTCCTTTCCTCCCTCCCTGTTTATTACCAGCTCTGATATTTATGGTTTCACCAATGCCAACCACTATCTAATTGTGGTCAGTTTCCTATCTCCCTCCTCAGACACCTCTTCTTACAGATACATTGGTTCTATCTTCCCTCATAAACAACTGTAGAAAGATGAGCCAAGAAACTCTGTAGGAGGAACTAGCCAGCAACATACACTATTCCTTCCAAATGAACTAAATCAGCTCCCTGATTTCACTGATGAAGAAAACAAAACCCAGGGAAGTGAAGCAACTCGTCCAATGTAGCCCCGAGCTACAGGCTTCAAAGACAACCAGCCTCGAAGCCCAGTCATCTGATGACTAGTTGAGTTCTCAACCCAGCATGTCATTCTGGATCACTTCTGCACCCCTGCACCCCTGCCCTCCTGTCCAGAGCTGACAAGATAGCTACCAATTCATCTTTCAGAACTGCATAATGGCCTAAATTTTCTAATAGACAGTATAAAGCACAAAGTAAAAGGAAGGTTTTAGAATCAGAAACTCCTAGCTTTAATCATGACCCTAAATATATGATGGGCTTCCCTGGTGGCTCAGATGGTAAAGAATCTGCCTGCAATGCAGAAGACCTGGGTTCAATCCCTGGGTTGGAAAGATCCCCTGGAGAAGGGAACAGCAACCCACTCCAGTATTCTTGCCTGGAGAATCCCATGGACAGAGGATCCTGGCAAGCTACAGTCCATGGGGTCAGAAAGACACAACTGAGTGACTTTCATTTTCACTAAATATATGACTCAAATTATCTTTATTTTTTCCCCTCATTTTCTGCCATTTATAGTTAGAAAATCATTTTTAATTAAAAAAAAAACTTTTTTTTAATTTTTTGGTCACATCATGCGATATGTGGGATCTTAGTTCCCTGACCAGGGATCGAACCCAAACCCCTGCAGTGAAAGTGCAGAGTCCTAACCAGTGGACCACCAAGGAAGTCCCACGGACAACTACTTTTAAATATCTGGAAGCATATATAGAAAAGTAATAAGTAGCCATTTCTAGGTCGCTGAATTGCATGTAATTGTCTTCTCTTTCCTTCACTAAGTTAATTTGTATATTTTCTACCATTTGAAAAGTCAATGTGCATAAATCTTATGTAACATCTAATGTAAGTTATTGGTAATTAACTTACACGGGTGAGGCAGAGATCCAGTGGCTGCCTTCTCAGGTCACTCTGACACACACATGTATGTGAGGGAAACACAAGGCAGCCTTTACAAACCTGACCAGAATAAGTGCAGAGCCAGAAACATCCATGAGGGCACAGAGCAGAGAATAAAAACAAAACAGCATAAACACACTCTTAAAAGAATGAAAAGAAGTCAGACAAAACAACATAAGATTTGGAAACCAAACCAAATATTATGAGGTAGGATTCCAATAACTGTTTGTCATACCCCCCCCCCCCACAAGGGACTTCATTCAGTCCCTGAGTGTGGCCCCTGGGGCACCCACACATTCCCATTTGAAATGCTTGGCTTTCTGGTGTCATGAATACTCCATTCCTCAGGACATGACAGGTAAATGTTCTGAACACACACACATTTCTGTCCATACACATTTGGTTTTATTTTCACTTCATTGTTGCTAGACAAAATTCCTCTGCAGGACAATGTTTTTTTGGTTGATGTTGGATTTAACATTATCTCAGCAGGTTGGAAGGAAACTAAAAATAATTTTGTTCCTGGGCCTCAGATCGTCAGGAAGGTGACATGCCAGTTTTGGCAAGCCCAGAGTTCGCTTTGATCAGGGTGCAGGGGAGAGCACCATGTTGCAGAGTCATCTACAGAGAATAGAGAATCCATTTGCTAAACATGATACCTTCAGCAGAGTTTTTGTTTTTTTTTTAAGACTAAAAATTAATTTACATCAAGGGAGTAAGTGTTAGCATTATCTATCATTTCCAAAGGTCCTTTCCTCCCACCCTATTTCTTTCCAGCTCAGATATTTATGGTTTCATATTTCAGCAACTCTAATATTTTGTTGACCATTCTCTCAACTATGATCACATCTATAGAGGCTTTTTGGACACTCCTTACCTCCCAGCTCAGGTAGAATTGACCTCTATACCTGCTTTATGCCTGAACCATACATTGTACAATAGGACTTTCATCATACCACCTATAACGCCGGAATGTAAGTACATTTATAAGATTGCTTCATGTTTGTAACCCTCGTCTCTTGCAAAGCACCTGACAAAAAGCAGTGATGAAATGACTATTTAATGAATAAATGATTAAGTGAGTAAAGAAAAACAACATAACTGGAATTAAAAAACAAAGCCATCAAACTACACACATGCCCAAAGCAGTCTGTTCTCATCTCCTTTCACTCCCTTCCACTCCTTGACTCCACACCACCAACTACCATCAGCTAGACCACCATGTTCTGAAAATCACCCGACCAGACAACCTCCAGCCTCACGTGGAGAATGCTGACAACTCTCAGCCACAGGGACCATAACCTGTGGCCATACGTGGTTCACTGAAATCACACAAAGTTCCTCAGGAACAAAGGGCTCTTTGCCTTCAGCCCCTTGAGAAGCAACATGTAGGAGATGCTGGCCATCTCTCAGGCCAGTCTCACCAAACTACAGCAGCACAAAAGGTTCATCTCCACCCAGTCCTGGTAAAGATGGCAAAACATTTCAATGAGGAAAATGACTTCCCCTTGAGTAACAGCCAAAAGGTCCAAACTCGGAAGATGGGTTTTTTTTGTTTGTTTGTTTGTTTTTTTGCTGTCCTCCAAATGGTTTGGGAATGGAATGTCTTTCCTTACCCCTGGAAATTCACAAGCAAATGTCAACAATCAATGCAGCATACTTAAGAAAGCAAGAAAAGGGTAGGAAGAAGAGAGGGAGGGAGAGGGCAATTATTTAGGAAAGTCTTTATCAAAAAAAAAAAAAAAGTATACTAAAGTATACTACTTCTCTAGGGCTGCCATAACAAAGTACCAAAAACTATTGTGACTTGAAACAACAGAAATGTACTGTCAAACAATTCTAGAGTCAAGAGCCCCAAATCAAGGCATCTCCAGAGCTGTATCTCTTTGGTGGCTGGAGGGGAGAAGCCTTCCTTGCCTTTTCTGGCTTCTAGCAAAGTCAGCCTTGCTTTCCTGGGCTATTAGACACACCCATCCAGGCACGTGGCTGTCTCCTCTGTGTGTCTTCACATCACATTCCCTCTGGGTATGTCTGTCTCCAAGTCCGAATTTCCCTTTTTCGGAAGGACAGCATATCAGATTAGGTGCCATCCTAATGACCTAATTTTAACTGGATGACTTCTGCAAAGACCCTGTTTCTAAATATGGTCACATTCTGAGGCAATGGGGATTGAGACTTCCACACGTCTTTTCTGAGGCAATGAGGGACACAGGTCAGCCCATAACCTACAGAGAAGGTACTTAGCATGTGGACTCTTCATGGTTCCAATCTTCTCTGAACACAGATATTTCACTAGCTGCTGTCAGTCACTATTACAGTAAGTCTCCTCCATGTGAACCTTCAGACTGGGAACTTTCAAAGATGCAAACGTGTGTCCGAATGTCCAGTCACATCAGTCAGTTCATGTACCTGGTGTACACTGTCACGGTGCGAGCGCCCTCTACAAGCGGTTATACAGGTGTGTACTTTAAAGTGTGGTGTAGACTGAGTACAGCATCTTTATTTCCAGCCCAGGCTGTCTGGAAGCCAGCATAAAAGCAGCAGTAAATAGCTGATTGTAAATGTTAGTTGGGTACCTAGGCTAAGTTTGTTGGACTTATGAACAAACTGGAGCTCTCAGAACTTGTTTGTATGCAGTGGACTTACTGTACTCACTTACATGGCACCGGAACCAAAGATAATGCTAAATGCCTCAGGACAAGACAAAGAAAGTGAGCAAGATCCGCACTGGACTTATCTGAGTTCAGCGGATCTGAATCTTGAGTCTAAGCTACATAGTCATGATAATGCCATTGGTTCCATAAGCAGCCCTAGCTACCACCAGAAGCAATTCTACCCTGCGGTCAGTCCGTTTTCTAAGAGTCCTTGAAAGCAAACCACACCTGACATTTGTCAGCTTTCATTACCACCTTGTGCCTTATCTGCTCTGACCTCCCTGGAACTGGAACACAATAAAGAACACACTTTTTAAACCTGGTGCTGGTTTATTCAGTCACTTATTCATTAATCCTATTTGCTGAATCAGAGACTCTGCTGGGTATACAGTGCTGAATTAGACAGGCATGTTTCTTGTCTTCCCTTCAACCAGGGAGACTGACATTAAGAAAGTTAAGAGTTCCCCCATTCCAAACAAAATCATCTGTCACCTTTCTTTTTACTGTATCAGTCACCAAGTGCTAAGAAAGCCTACACCTGACAATGTCTTGAGCCCTCAGGTGCCCTGCCTTTAGCTTTCAGGCCTTCCCATGTCTGGGAGGCCCCATGACGACCTCATGGATACCTGCTTCTCTCTGCCAGGGGCTTTTCCCAAAGCCAAAGAAGCAAGAGCAGTGGATGAGCATCCCTGAGATTCCTCAATCAATGAATGATGAAAGCTAGAGTATAAATACCCCAAATCCCCATCCTTAAAAGTGATTTAAACTCTGAGTTGCAGGTACTTTTTTGTTTCAGTTTAGTTTTAGGCTTGGTGGTTTTGTTTTTTTTTTTTTTAATAGTTCTGAGAATTTTCCTGCAGCATTAAGCTCACATGTGATAACTGGCTTAATGGCACAGTTCACTGTCTCCTCTCCTCTTGCTCCCTGCCCTACCTCCCTGCTCCCCACCAATGTTTCCTGAACTTTCCAAAAGGTTATATGCCCTTAAATCTCAGGGTTTGCTTCTAAAATAATCCAAACTATTATTAATTCACTAAATGCTGATTGTTGTTGTTTAGTCACTAAGTCATGCCTAATTCTTCTGTGACTACATAGACTACTGCCCACCAGGCTCCTCTGTCCATGAGATTTTTCAGGCAAGAATACTGGAGTGGGTTGCCATTTCCCTCTCCAGGGGGTCTTCCAAGGATCTCGTAAGGATTAAATCCACATCTCTGGCACTGGCAGGTGGATTCTTTACCATTAAGGACATTTTACTGGTACATGATCATATTCATGGAAGAATTTCATAGTTAGGTAAGGGAGAAAAAGCTTAAAAACAACCAGCTTAAATACATGCATACACACAAATGAAATGTTATAAGTATATAAAAAGGGAACAATTAAGTTTTCTGGGATTGGGTTAGGATAGGCTCTATAGAAGAGAGGATAACAAATTTGGGCTGAAAGTAAAACTGTGTTTCTCAAAGCTTTTCATAATTGCCTACCTAGGGACTTGTCTGGCAGTCCAGTGGTTAGGACTTCATCTTCCAAAGCAAGAGGCATGGGTTTGATCCCTGGTCTGGGAGCTTAGATCCCACATGCCTCACAGCCAAAAAGCCAGGACATAAAACAGAAGCAATATTGTAATAAATTCAATAAAGACTATAAAAATGGTTCACATGAAAAAAAAAAAAAAGCTTAAAAAAATAGTTCCAAACCTAAGGAGCCCTTTTCAGACTTTGCTTTCTCTAACGCCTTCTCTCACTCCCGTGAAATTTGTAGCACAGGAATACTGTGCATCTGTTTATGTTCTGTGGTACAGATATTCCCAGTATAAATATCTAAGTTTTTTCCCCATTTCTAGAACCAATTTTTGCCCTCATTGACAATGCATGAAATAAAAAGGAAGGGAGGACAATACAGGTAAGGAAACACCTTGAGAAGTGCCAAAAGACATGAACGCGCATAGCTTACACAGCCAGAGCTAAATAGTCTGTGGTAAATTTAAAATGGCTGTAGATTCTTAAACACCTCTCACCTCAAGAGCAAGGGTCTATGCCCTTCCAGTTCAACCTGTAAAAGACTGGCAGCTTCCAGCTGCTGCCTGTTCACCAATAGGTCTTGGAATCCAGCCACCATGCTCTGAGGAAGCTCAAACAGCCTCAAGGAGAGAAACGCATAGACAGGAAACAGCATGACCCAGCTCTGCTCCTAGCTGACAACCAGCACCAACTTGCCAGCCACATGAATAAATCATCTTGAAGTGAATCCTTTAGCCCAGTTGACCTGCCTCAGCTGACCCCACAGAGCTCTGCCTAAATTACAGATTTGTAAGCAAAATAATTGGTTACCATTGCTTTACACAGCTAATTTTGGAAATAATAATATTACATAGCAACACAGAACTGGGGCTTCTCTGGTAGCTCAATCAGTAGAGAATCTGCCTACAATGCAGGCGTTTAATCTCTGGGTTGGGAAGATCGCCTAGAGAAAGAAATGGCAACCCACTCTAATATTCTTGCCTGGAGAATCCAATGGACAGAGGAGCCTGGTGGGCTACAGTCCACAGGGTCACAAGAGTTGGACACGACTGAGCGACTAAACCACCACCACCACATAACTGGAACATGGTGCTTGTAAACACTACTCCAAGCTCCCAAATCTCACAGCAAAGTCACTGCACAGGCACCCACCACAGTCTTAACCAAGCTTTTATTCATTGCTTTCGACTGGGTTGCACACTGAGAAAGTCAAGCAAATGCTGGGTAAACAAGTTGGGTAAATAAGCTTAAGTGACTGACTCATTAATATGGTTACAGGTCGTACTTTGCTTGTCAATATATAATTTTTTTTTAAAGTAAGGTTGTTCTTGTTTATGAGTCAATTATCTTGTCAGTAGAAACCATCACAAGTCTCCATGAACAACAACATCATTGTATTCCCCAAAATCAGGAAGACAATAAATACTCTCAAGTAATAAAGAAAATAAACCACCAGCTCTGAAAGAGTAGTTCAGAACAGACAGAATCAAGTGGAACATAATTTCAATTATACATGGTGGGCAAACTGTTCTCACCCTCATTCTGGAGGACAACAGAATGAGGGATGAAGGAAAGGAATAAATAAATGATCCTAATCCACCCTCACTCTCCTGGTACCCTAATCCCTCTCTGAGGGCTGCTGGTACTAAATTATCTTTTGATCTAAAACAAATAAGACCATTTCTTATCATTGCCTCCTTTCACCACCGTCAATCAAATGCTAAACATGGGACATTCAATATTATGATTCAGAGTTATTAGAAAAGGTATTTTCACAGGACCAACATGAGTAATCATGGTATCACAACTGCCTGATACAAATGACACACATTTCATCCATTTCCTCTCTCAAGAAACAAATCCAAGAGGGCTTTCTATAATGTTTTGCAGCCAAAAGGTGAGTCAGGGAAAGATTTTTCCCTCATAAAACCTCGTGCTGATGCCAACTGGACTTTTAGGGGGAGAGGGAAATTCAGTGATTGCTTAAGATGGCTTTTACTACCCCACGCTCACTGCCTTCCATCACGCCCCTCAAATATAACACAGCTCTCTGCACTTACTTCAAAAAATAATATCCATCAAAGCTACAAATTCAAAGCAGGTACATATTTAGCATACAAGTTTAGAACTCATTTCCTGAGTTTCATTCAGCATGCTCTTAGAATTCTAGACTTTTGTACTTTAGGCCAAAGTTCCTACAACCCTTTTTAAGGACAATTTGAAAATTAAATTATAAACAAGAAGGATAAAGAAACTTGACTCCCACCAGTGAACTGGCTTGGTAAACACCCTTAGGTCCACAGCCAGGGGAATGCTAATTGGTTCCATTTGGCTCAGAGCTCCCCTTAGCTCACAGTCACACGCTCAGTAGACTCTGACCGGGGGACATATGCTTTTTAGTTCCTGGATTCAGTACACATTTTCAATACACCTTGTACTACATCTCACTTCTATTAGGTAACCAGGTCCCCAAATTCAAAAGCCTACTATTTGGCAAGTTTCAAAAATTTTAGTTTACATTTATAACACTGATGATGCTAACACAAGATCTTTTCTTATAACATACAGTCTATAGATGAGCCATGGATGACTCCAATAATCCTTGAAGGATGTCTATATCTGTTGCTGTTGCTCACTCAAGTCTTGTTCAACTTTTTGTGACCCCATGAACTGCAGCATGCCAGGTTTCCCTGTCCTTAATTATCTCCCAGAGTTTGCTCAAATTCATGTCCACTGAGTCAGTGATGCCATCTAACTATCTCATCCTCTGTCACTCCCTTCTTTTACCTTCAGTCTCTTCCAGCATCAGGGTCTTTTCCAGTGAGTCAGCTCTTTGGATCACGTGGCCAAAGCATCTGGAGCTTCAGCTTCAGCATCAGTCCTTCCAATGAATATTCAGGGTTGATTTCCTTTAGGATTGACTGGTTTGATCTCCTTGCAGTCCAAGGAACTCTCAAGAGTCTTAATCAGCATCACAATTTGAAAGCATCAATTCTTCAGTGCACAGCCTTCTTCACGGTCCAACTCTCACATCCATACAAGATTACTAGAAATACCATAGCTTTGACTACATGGACGTTTGTTGGCAAGGTGATGTCTGTATGCAGTATTTCACCAACTAATGTTTTACTCAACCCTACTGTGAAAAGGGGCTTCCCAGGTGGTACAGTGGTAAAAAAAAAAATCCATCTGCAAATGCAGGAGACACAAGAAATATGGGTTCAATCCCTGGATTGGGAAGATCCCCTGGAGAAGGAAATGGCAAGCCACTCCAGTATTCTTACCTGGGAAACCCCATGGACAGAGGAGCCTGGTGGGCTACAGTCCATGGAGTCACAATGGATTGGACACGACTGATCATGCACAACCATGAAAAAGAGACAGAACTGTAGAAGCCTTACATACCTAAATATTCCTCTGGTAAAACAGGTATTTTCATACGCTTTCTTCCTAATCATGCAATTAGCAAAAGGAAGTAAAATAACTTAATGTGAGCGAGGAAGAATGTGCCAGTAGCTCAATAATGCATTGAAGAAGCTCCACTTCTGCGCCAGTGAGGTTCATTTGAATTTGAATGTTGGTCCCACCTCTTCCTAGATATATGAACCTAAGAGATCACATAACCTTCCAAGATGCAGGTCGCTCACCTGCAGATGGGGATACGCACAGTGCCAACACTTCAGAGGGCACAGGTCCTGACTCAGGGCAAGAGCTGGGAAGTTAGCCATAATTGCAATGCAAATCAGTACATAATTATTGACATTCATTAACAGAATTATCTTCTTTTTTCCTTCCTTTGATTTTGGTTTGGTTTTGGTTTTTCTCATTCTCTTAACTCTTCATGACATTACTTTCCTTTCCCTAGTTCACTGATTTCAACATCTCTTCTTTTCATCTGTCTGAGAAACCAAGTGACCTATTTCTATGAGGGACCTATTTATTGATAGGTGAATTCTGCAGATTGCTAATGTTGACCTCTGATAAATACAAGATTAGTATGAAAAGATGTTGATCAGACAGGCCAGGGAAAATGACTACCCAATTAAAGCCCTGACATCTTACATCATCATTATCATCTTGTCTGACATTTACTGAACTGTGTTTCAGGTGCTATTTGAGGTGTAATGATTCAGAAAATGCTTATATCCACTTTGCAGAATTCACAACTACGGAATGAAGAGGTTCAATAATTTATCCTACATGTAGCCAAAGTCAAAACACCCAAGACAGGGCTACCTATCTTCTCCAGGGCTCCTCTAGGAAACTTCTCCTCTCTCCAGGGTACTTATCTCAGCCCCACCACCAACAAAGAGGTCAAAGTCAGAGACCAGGACTGCATTCTTCTCTCTTTTTCTCAAACTGCATATCCACTGAATCAGACTCTCCAACCAGTTCTTTGCATCAAATCTGTCCACTAGTATGCTTTTAAATTATCAGAAGCCAAGACAGAAAGGCAGAACCTCTCCTACTTAAGGTGATCTTCAATTTATGGGTGTGATTTCCCCCCTCAGATTCTCTATTCTTCCACTTCCCTGGTGGCTCAGATGATAAAAAATCTGCCTTCAATGCAGAAGACCCAGGTTTGATCCCTGGGCTAGGAAGATCCTTTGGAGAAGGGAATGGTGACCCACACCAATAACCTTGCCTGGAGAATTCCATGGACAGAGGAGCCTGACGGGCTACAGTCCATGGAGTCACAAAGAGTCGGATACAACTGAATGACTAACACTTTTTTTTTCTTTGCTCTAACCTCAGCAGAATGACTACAACATCAACTGGGGAAGGCCAGGCATGTGTCTGCTCACAACAGGGATATCTTCTGTGTCCTGATCCTTCTAGCAGTCATTAATTCTTATCCAGCCTAAACTGGTGAGCTATAATCTCAAACAGCATCTTGATTAACAGCAGTATATAAAGGTTTTAGCATATTTGCTTCATTTCATTTTTTAAGGAAAAAAGGCAGTAATTCTTTTGTTGATTATTCTGTTTTCTCATCTTTAATTTCTACTGCCTATCCATCTTTCTCAGCTACTCAAATCCTCCTTGAAATCATGCCATCAGCTCCATGGTTCATCTTTTGTAATTGGCCAGGATGAAAATATCCCATTCATTTTGTGTATATGCTTATTAATTATACTCAAGTAAATGTACTTTATTACTTACAAAGTCATTTTGAATTGCCCAAATTGAAATTAATCTTTACCATTTTGGTTTCAAATAGAGCCAAACTATGTGGTCAAGATTATTTGTTGTTGTTTAGTTGCTCAGTCGTGTGTGACTCTTTGTGACCCCATGGGGACTGCAGCCCTCCAGGTTCCTCTGTCTATGGGATTTCCCAGGCAAGAAGAAAATGGAGAAGGAAATGGCAACCCACTCCAGTATTCTTGCCTGGAGATTCCCACAGACAGAAGAGCCTGGGGGGCGGTGGTGGGGGTGGGTACAGTCCATGGGGTCACAAGAGTCGAACATGACTTAGCAACTAAACCACCACCAGGCAAGAATACTAGAGCAGGTTGCCATTTTCTTCTCCAGGGGATCTTCCCGACCCAGACAGAGATCAAACCTGCAACTCCCGCCTGGCAGGCAGATTCTTTACCATATGAGCCATCAGTGAAACCCCGGTCAAGGCTATACATGCTTTAAAAATTCAGAAGAGGGAAGAATGTCTTATGGTCTGGCAGCAACAGAGAAGGATGTGAAAGGGAAGTGGAACCATCCATGTGTATTGGGCATGAGTCAGTAGGGAGAAGGACAGCAGGACACATGCACTGACCACATCAAGAGCCAAGTCAACTCAGGATAAGGCTCAATTACACTTTACACAGGCTAAGGCCCCAACTCCAACCCAGACCCGCTCTGTAAAAGTCGGATGGAAAAACTCTGTCCAAAGAAATTGCATGGCATCTCTTTAACCACTGGCTCATTCACACACTCACCCCTCTGGTTTGTACATGTTTGGAAAGAGAGAGTGAAAATTCACTTCCCATTTAGTCCCAAGACCTTCAGTAACTCTCGCCCTGAGCTCAATTCTGCCTGTCCTCGGCCTAAGGCTCCGAGTTCCTGCCCTGAGGAGCCTCAGGCTCAAGCTTCCCATGACCCAAAGCAAAGTAGGGAGTGGAGTGGAACACTGACCAAAGAATGGGTGGCCCTCAAAGACAGAAAGTGCAGAGCTCCGATCAGCCCAACGGGGCCTTGAGCAACAGAACTCGTTCACTTCCATCTCTTCTAAGACAGAAGCGGAAGTCCGGGCTCCTCACCTGCTGATCTCACAGCTCATGCGAGAAAAGCTCCTCGCTCTAAGTTTAAAGTCAATGGAGTGATGAATAGGAAACACCAAAGATAAGTGGGGAGAGATACATATATGTGGAATCTAGAAAAACAGTACAGATGAACCTATTTGCAGGACAGGAATAGAGAAGCAAGTGTAGAGAAGGGACGTGTGGACACAGGGTCGAAGGGGGGCAGAACGAATGGGAAGATTAGTACTGACATACATACACTGCCATGTGTAAACCAGACAGCTAGTGGGAACCTGTTGTAAAGCACAGGAAGCTCGGCTCAGCGCTGTGTGATGACCTAGAGGGGTGGCAATGGCGTAGAGGCGGGAAGGAGGTCCAAGAGGGAGGAGACATATGTACACACGTGGCTGATGGGAGGAGACACATATACACATGTGGCTGATGGGAGGAGACATATGTACACATGTGGCTGATTCACTTCACTGACAGCAGAAACTAACACAACATGGTAAAACAATTATACTCCAATAAAAAAAAGCAGATGAAAGTCAAAGACACCCTTAAATTTCTACACCATCTACATGCAGATGATAGCATCCCTTTTAAAAAAAAAACCAATCCCTTCTCATTACTAATCTATTAAAACGATATTTTCTCTTTAATGCAACATTATTATAAAACTCAATCATGCAAGATTCTCAGCTTTTTTAATTCTCCTAAAAGCAAAGGTCACTAGCTACAGAGTAAATGCCAGATTTTATCTGGTTGTATGAGAACACTGTCTGTTGAGCTGATTTCAGCAAAGGCAGCTGTGCGGAGGTCATTTGTTTGTCCTGGACTTAGCCCTAGTATGGAGCAGCACAAAAGCTACAAAACAGGCTGACTCCTTCTTGACCACAAGGACCTTTGCTCAGAAAGAGCCCATACTGCCTAGACTCACCTTGTCCCTCTTCTCCTCAAGACAGTCTCTCACGGAACCTGCCCTGCCCATTTCCTCACCCAGCACAAGCCCAAATCTGTACCAGGTCAAACACAACATCCAGGTCAAAGAGTCTGGCTAAACCTTCTGTAGTTCTAATAAATGACGTTAATTACATCCACATGCACTTAGTATACACGTTCCAAATCTGAACTCTCCTTCCTCATTGAAATCTCTGCTTTATCAGCTTCTACCGAAAGTTCAAATGATCTATTTTTTTTTTCTGGAGTACCATAAAATTATGATTGACATTTATAAGGATACACCTTAGGCAATGCATCAAATGACGCGGAGATGCCGGTTGACTTATCTAAGATTAAACTATGTTCAGTATGATTTTGAGTATTGTAAACATCGTGGTTTATTGGAAATGAGTGATCCTTCCAAGTGGTGCTAGTGCTAAAGAACCTGCCTGCCAATGTAGGAAACGTGAAAGACTTGGGTTCAATCCCTGGGTGGGGAAGATCCCCTAGAGGAAGAAATGGCAACCCACTCCAGTATTCTTGCCTGGAGAATCCCATGGACAGAGGAGCCTGGTGGGCTATGACCCATAGGGTCGCAAAGAGTCAGACACGACTGAAGTGACTCAGCACAGCACAGTCTTTCCAACCTGCACAACCTGTGTGCATAGAGAAGACATTAGACGAATAATCACTGTTCAGTCACTATGTGCTAATATTTATGTTTGCAGTGTGACAGATGAAAGCTTTAGTAGAAAAAAAATGTCAACATAACTAAAAAAGACTTTGGCATGGTGGTTCTCAAAGTATAGGTTCCAGACCAAGCATCTGCATCACTTGGGAACTCACTGGAACCACAGTTTCTTGTGCCCCAACTCTGGGGCTGAGGCCAGGTAATCTACCTTCCAGCAACTTTTCCAGATGATTCTAACATGCACTAATGTCTGAAAATCACAAGACTCAAGGGAAGCTGCAGTAAAGAAGCATCCTCTGATCAGGGCCTTGAAGGTCAAGTGAGCAAAGAAGATATCAACAGACCCAAGGAAGGACGAGAAAGAACCCAGGGGCAGGAAGGAAATCTTGTGTATTTAGAAACTAGCAGATGGTCTTGTTTGGCTGGAATATGTGGTACAAAAAGGTGAACAGAAGACGATGCTGCAAAAAGCAGATATGTGTCAGGTGAAGAAAGACTACATACTGGATTTTGCCATCCATGAGGAGTCAATGAGAGCCTGATGGGAGGGTCTAACAAGACCAAAGATCCCATCAGGAAATACCTTTGGGAGTCATATTTGCTATCACATTATAAAATAACAAAATATGATAGTGAAGCCAAGAACTTAGACTGATGCCTATCTCCAAATATTCCTCTGCGGAAAACATCTCCATGGATAATCAAAGGATTCCAACTCATAAATTACAATATCCTTAGCATCTTAATTTTACATTTAGAAGTCCTGAGCCACTGAACTGCAATAGATCAGCTCAGAAATGGCACTCTGCTTCATTTCTCTTTGTAGACTACCAGAGATTTTCTCCCCTAACTGATGAAGACAAGAAATAGAGCAAGCGTCAGCTGTATGAACAGATTACTTATTGTAATGAAAATGAATAACCCTCCAAATTTGCCTAGGGCAAGGAGACTGAACACCACAGTTAAAAGTAATACAGGAGGCTCCTTAGGACAAGGGATAGGTGATTTTAGGAAATGTCTTTAAAATCTTAGGTTCTTAAAGGCCACCAGCCCACAGTTCCATTTTGAACATCCAAGTCTCTGACCATGATCTCTTATTAGTACCTGTGACTCTCAGCATCTTCAACTAGACAGGAAGTTCAACCCATTCATCTGTCACCTGTTCCCCCTGATCCACTTTCTCATGTCTTCTTAGTTCTCCTTACAGCTTAATATTCAAGGTCATTCATCATAACAATTCCCTTTTATACACGTTTAATGACCACTTCATCAATTCCCTTGGAAAAGCAACCCATCAACTTTCTTTTCAAGTCAACACTGCACACACATGAGATGCACATGGCTGGGAAAACACACGCATCCATGCTAGCTGGTCTCGCATGGAGCTCATGACTATGAACCACAAGCAGATACTTTGATCTGCTCAGCAATTCTCTGCAATTCATTAATCACTGACTTTCGCACTCACTCTCTCTTTTTAAAAGTACTTCTCATATAGTATTTAATCTTTTCTTATTCTTTTTAATTTTTAAAAAATTTTGGCTGTACCATGCAACATGCAGGATCTTAGTTCCCCAACCAGGGATCAAGCCCGTGCTCCCTGCACTGGAAGTGCAGAGCCTTAACCACTGGACCACCAGGGAAGTCCATATTTACCCACTCTCCCATCCGACTATTTTAACCTCCCCTTTTCCCCATCCTCACCCTCAGCTGAGTGTCTTGCCTCTTACTATGAGCTGAATTGTGCCTTCCAAAAGCTATGCTTGAAGTTCTAACTTCTGGAACTTGTGGATGTGACCTCATTTGGAAACAGAGTCTTTGCACATATAATCAAATTCAAATGTGGTTATTCTGGAAGCCTGGAATGCTGCAGTCCATGGGGCCACAAAGTGTTGGACATGACTGAGTGACTGAACAACAAGTATGGATTAGGGTGACCCCTAAACCAATGACTGGTGTTCTAAGAGGGAATTCGAACAGAGACACATGAGTCTATGCCATGTGATAATGAAGGCAGAGTTTGGAGTGCTCTGCACAAGCCGAGGCATGCCAAGGATTGCCAGCAACCCTTGAAGCCAGGAAACAAAGAGGTCTGGAGCAGACACCCCCTCAGAACCACTGAAAGGAATCTGATCCTGCTAACACCCAGATTTCAGACTTCCAGCTTCCAAAACTGTGAGAGAATGAATTGCTACTGTTTTAAGCCTCTGTGGTGGTTAATCTTATGTATCAACGTGACTGGGCCATGACATGACCAGATATTTGGTCCAACAAGATTCTTTATGTTTCTGTGGGGAGAGGAACATTGAAATCGGTGGATTGAGTAGAGCACATTGTTTTCCCAACGTGGATGGGCAGCACCCAATCAGGTGAAGGCCTGATTAGAACAAAAAGACTGACCTTCCCTGGAGTAAGAGGGAATTCCTCTTGCCTGACAATCTTGAGCTAAGACATCCAACTTTACCTGTGTTTGAGCAAAAACTAAAACACCAGCTCTTCTTGGGTCTCCAGCCTTCCAGCTTTCAGACTGGAACTTGCACTCGGCCTTCCTGGTTCTCAGACTGGACTCAGGACTCAGGCTGGAGCTACAACATGGACTCCTCCAGGTCTCCAGCAGGCTGCCCAAAGGTCTTGGAGCTTTACAGCCTCCAAAACTATGTGAATCAATTCCTTACAATAACTCTCTTTCTCTATATACATGCTCTTAGCTCTGGTTCCCTAGGGAACTAGTTTCTAACTTCACTTGGTTCCTGGTACCTTGTTACAGTAGCCCTACAAAGCTAACACACTTCCTCTATCTCTAGAAAGCTGATGCAGAGAGAAGCAAGCATCTCTAAGCATCTGTCCTGTGAGACCCTGCCTTGCCTCCCGTTGCCATAGATACCCACCTACTCTTAGGTGTTGCTCGCTAATCAGTCCACTTACTCACTGATCCCATCCCCTCCTATACACTCAGGCACATTAGACTCTTTCTTTCATCACTTATGTTCTTCTCTCTACAGGATCATTTCCATAAGCAGAAAAAAATACTGTAGATTTCTCCAGCTTAAAAAAATTCCTCTTTGAACCTAGCTCTCCTGGCCCTACTCCCAGTGGCTACTTTCCCACTTCTCTCATCCAATCTGAAGAAAAACTGAGTTTTCTAAGTTTGTTTACCCTCTTTTCCAGTTCCCCTCCTTCCACTCTCTCTTAAACCCACTCTAATCAGCCTTCTGATGCATCCTTCTGGTGAACTAGCTCAACAAATATTTGCTGAACAACAGGCTGGTACTGCTCCATCCATGGGAATATTCTTACCCTTCACATTCCTATTCCTATGATTCCTAAAACCATACCTACCTCACACACAGTACATACATCATAAAACATACAGGATCACAACCCACAAGCAGTGTGCTGGAGATAAGTCAATCATTCTCTCCAGATTTCTCCATCTTTAAAAAAGAAATGCTAAGAGTTGACTCTGAACCCTTTCTGATTTGACTTTTTATGACCGGCTTCCATTCATTCCCTGGTGGTCAGCTATGGTCTACCCATGCCTGACTCATGGGGAAAAGAGTCCCATGATTGGAGACTTTAGGGTGCATATATTGCTCCCCTGAAAGAAAGAGGAGGGAGTAGTAGAGGCACAGAAGGATGAGAGGAGAAGGAATAAAGAAAGGAAGAAGAAGCACCACTCAGAAGACTCTACTGTTAAAGAAATATTCATTTTTATATCCTTATCATAGATCAGAGTCCCCTGGACTGCAAGGAGATCAAACCCATCAATCCTAAAGGAAATCAACCCTGAATATTATTTGGAAGGAATGATGCTGAAGCTCCAATACTTTGGCCCACCTGATGCAAAGAGTCGACTCATTGGAAAAGATTCTGATGCTGGGAAAGATTGAAGGCAGGAGGAGAAGCGGGCGACAGAGGACGAGATGGTTGGATGGCATCACTAACTCAATGGATATGAATTTGAGCAAATTCTGGGAGATAGTGTTGGACAAGGAAGCCTGAGATGCTGCAGCTCGTGGGGTCGCAAAGATCAGACACAACTGAGTGACTGAACAACAATCAATCCTAGAGCAAGAGATGGTCATATAAAACAACTGCTCCTCAAACCTTTTAGTTAGTAAGCATTCCTTTAAACATTTATGTAAAGTCTATTTTCTTCTACATTCAATTTCTCTCAATGACAATTACTGATAACTGCTTCTCAAGCACTCCTCAGAACAAAGAATATATCTAAGACACACAGGACAAGATTGACCTTCTCCACTTACCCCTAAATCTTGAGAAGAACCTGCAAAAGTCCTCTCCATATCTACAAACCCCCACGTCCTCAACCTTGATACAGAGCAGCCAGGTATGGCTGGGTAGGTTACGCTTGCACCACTGGAGCCCTGAGCCAAAGGTGGTTGGAGGCAGAAATCCACTTGAAGGTCTGTTGACCAATCACACACCCAGGGAGTGGGACCCAACCCTGCTTCACACAAACTTGACTTATGGACTACCTGGGACCACGCACGGTCAGTGAGCACACATCTTCATTCAGTAGTTCAGGTGACAGATAAACGTGGAGCTGCTGCTCCGTGAGTACCAGGCATGGCGCTTGCTACTAGGAACACAAAGGGAAGTAAGAAACCTCAGATGGTTCTAGTAGACTGTTGATACACTCCATGGAGCAGACGGTCAAGGGGCAGAAAAGGGAAAGGCACAGAACTATGGTGGCTTAGCCGGACCAGTGTTCCCAAAATGTAGGAGAGGCCCTGGAGTCCATGAGATGATCTCAGGCAGCACACACACAGCGTTACCTAGCATTCAATCACCTTGTGAGAAAGTTATGTCCACTTCAACTCTCTCTCAAACAATATCAGGGAGAAAGTCTTGGTTTGGTGCCAGTGTATCCTGAACATCTTTCTTCCAGGCTTATCTTCCTTTTTGAGCCCAAAGGGTACCGGCTCCCAGCTCAGAGGCTTCAGAAAACATTAACACCTCATTAATTTTTCCCACTTTAAATTTTATTGTTCCAAATATTTACGGCAGTGCTCTTGGTTCCGCATGTAAAGTGATGACATAAACGTCTTTTAAAATAAATGTATCACCTAAAAAGGTGTGTCGATTTAATGACAATAGACAGTATACATTTCAGTTAGCACAGTTATGTAAAAATTGCAGGAATGGCATACGGTATCAAAATTCTGTCGATTGTATCATACAAATGACAACTGGATGAGTACCAGGCTCCAGCGCCAGCTGCAGGAGCAGTAGGTCCGTGTCTGTCTGCCCCCGTGGTACCCCCAGCGCTTGGCACACTGCCAGACATCTATCAGCTATCACTAAGCATGGCTAGAATGGACAAAGGAAAGCAGAGATGCCCACTCATTGTCCAACTCCAGGAGAGATGGGCACAGAGAGAACATGAAGGTGAAGTTCCTGTCTGTAGATTGATAGTATGGAAGGAAACTTGGGGGCTTTTTCCCCATTTCAAAGAGAAAGAGAAAGTGGGCCTCTGTTTGATGAACCTTTCTACAAGTCATAGTTGACTGTTGATGATACTGCATTGAGCAGATGTTTTGCTTCCAATATGGGGTTGCACAGAATCAGACACAACTGAAGCGTCTTAGCAGCAGCAGCAGCATTCCCATTAATTTCTTAGTCATACTGACTTTTGTTTGTTTTGCTTGGCATTGTTCTATTTTATTCACGAATTAATTGTGAACTGGGTTCTTTACAAGCCTCTCTGTTCCCAAGGTGGTCCACTATGCCAGGCACTCTCAATGGAAACCATGTCGCCTCCAATGGGGGTCAAAAACTAGTTTTGGAGGCTGAAAAGAACACTTATTCTTTTTATGTGTAAAGCAAAGCTGTGACTATAGTGTGTGTATGCATGCACAGTTGTGTCTGACTCTTTGCAAAGCTATGAACTGCAGCCCACCAGGCTCCTTTGTCCATGGGATTATCTGGGCAAGAACGCTGGAGTGGGTTCCTTCTCCAGGGGATCTTACCGACCCAAGGATTGAACCTGCATCTCCTGTGTCTCCTTCATTGGCAGGCAGATTCTTTACCACTGAACCACCTGGGAAGTCCTGGGACTACAGTAGATAAACTATTATAAAGTACAATATATTGAAATTCATTGGGGAGGGTATAATTAGGGGAAGATATCTAGAAAGGCTTCTTAGGGAGAAATAATAAAACAAATATAGTTGAGAAAACCTACTCCACTTTCTCAAGCTCAGCATTGTTGACAAGTGGTATTGTGGGGCACGTCCCAGAGTTGTGGGATGTTTGGCAGCATCCTTCTACCCACTGGATACTTGTTGCATCTCCCAGTTGTTTTCAGACATTGCCAAGTATCTCTTGGGAAGACAGCAAAACTGCTCCCATTACAGAACAGCTGGGCTAGAGGAAACTGCCGACAGGTATCAAATGCCGGTAGGCAGTAAGTCAGCCAGCTGACCTAGGCCTCTGAGAAGAGGGACCTTCCAAGGATGTGAACGTTTTCTCTCAAGACAATGAAAGGAAAGTCTTACGCATCCGAGTTCCTCCTCCAGGGCTCATTTGGCACAGTGCAGTTCAGCAATCCCCACTAAATCACACAAAATATGCACCAGTGACTCTAAGAGATATTCATCAAAAATAAATGTGAGCCCAACCGATCACACACACCCTGTAACCTAAGGCCTCAAAGGCTTAGGGGTATTTTTCAATCCCCTCAGCAAGTTCATTCATGAGCTTATATTTAGACCCTCTTAATACTTCAACCAAAATGAACAGGTTCAGAGCACCCTGCAGTATGTGAATCAGCACTCTTAAATTGGATTAAGATTTTTAAAAGAATTGGTAAATCAAATGAAAGTAAAATAAATCTCGTCAACTAAAGAGCAGGCTTATAAGAGATAGTGAGGCACAGCAGAAAGAGGGATTTAGAAGATAAATTCAAAATCCAGTCCCATCTTTTACTAACTCTGTGGCTTTGGAAAACCAAAATAATCTCCAAAATTTAAATGCTAAATGTTTTACAATTTAAACCCGAAACAGCATATGTGCTATGCTAACAGCACGGGTGCTAGAACCTAGCAGAATGCCTGACAAGTTACCCAATGAATATTAGTGCTTTTCCTTCGCTGCTTCCTTCCTTCCTCCAATGCATGTGAACACATACTCTGTAACTACAAGCCTAAAAATAAAGAAAAATTATTGAAATAAAATAGGAGATTAAAAAAACAAAAAAATTTTAACATGTTGGGGCAATTTATATTTTACTATTAATTAAAATGAAGACATCATTCTTTCATACACAAGACAGCTCACCAACTTGTCACTGAAGTCCCTTTTTTAACCTCTCTGCCAAGATCCACTTTGATGGACTATGCATATGGCAACTGCTGTAACCAGTACGCTTCACTTGTAAGGTGTAGCCCACACTTTCAAGTGTGACTTCCTTACACCATGACTGAAGACCGAAAGAGTAACCTTTTGGCGTTTCTCATTCCTTCTGCTGTTCCAGCACATAAGCAGCATTGGGATGCACCGCACCAAAGACTCTGGCATTCCCTTTCCGCCACTGATTGTACCTTACAACTCTGAAATTTACCTTGGTACAATAAAAAAGAAATTCGTCCCCTCTCACAAATAGGATATTAATTTGCAGGTGATGATTTGAAGAACCTTAGAAACAGGACAATAGAACACTAGAGGTTAAAAAGTATATTTCATACAGGATATGTGAACAGCTTCCTGATTTCCTGAAGTCTATTTTACCATCGATAAACTGGTATTAATAATAAAATAAGAATACCTCTAGCTTACAGAATCACTGTGGGAAATAAATTAATGCATTAAAACACCTAGTTCCATTCCAGTGTCCTATATAACACCATTCAGGAAGTACTTGCTTTTATTACACTGAGGTTTACTATTCTCACTGTTGTTATTGTTCAATTACCCAGTCGTGTCCGACTCTTTGTGACTTCATGGATGGCAGCACACCAGGCCTCCCTGTCCTTCACCATCTCCCAGAGTTCGCTCAGATTCATGTCCACTGTGTTGGTGATGCTATCTAACCATCTCATCTTATGTTGCCCCCTTCTCCTCCTCCTCTAGATCTTTACCAGCATCAGGGTCTTTTCCAATGAGCTGGCTCTTCACATCAGGTGGCCAAAGAATTGGAGCTTCAGCTTCAGCATCAGTCCTTCTAATGAATATTTAGGGCTGATTTCCTTTAGGATTGACTGGTTTGCTCTCTTTGCAGTTCAAGGGACTCTCAACAATAAGAACTGTTGTTATTGTTGAAAAACAACCATTCTTATTGTTATTATTTTACAATTCTCTTTTTTATATCTAAAAATAGTAAAGTTCAAAGAGATCTACTTGCTCATAGTTACACAGGTTATTAGGAACAAAATTAGAATTTAGACTTTCACATCCCAGTTCCTTCCATGCTGCTTCCTCAATAGACTATTTACTCATTACATTCAAACTGCATTTAAGAGATTAGTATACATAATCTAATCTGGTTATCTTTTACCACATAACAAATTACTCCAAAATTTAGTGGTTTAAAACAACATCCTTTTTTTATTTTTTAATAAATCTCATAATTTGATTGATCAGGAATTTGTGCAGGGTTCAGCTAGGTGATTCTTCTGCTCCACCTGATGCTAAAATGGCTCAGTGATACTCAGCTGGTGGACAGGTTGATCAGAAAGGCTTCAGTCACTTGCCTGATGCCTTGGTAAGGATGGCTAGAAGGTTCAAGTGGGACAGTTGGCTAGATCTGTTGCACGTGACTGCTCCAGGATGAACTCAAAGTAGTCAGACATATTACTTGGCGGCTCAGAATTTCCAAAGAGAGTGTTCAGAAAGTCCTGGGCAGAAGCTTCTGCTGGAAGGCTTCTTCTGACCCAGCCTCAAAAGTCTCTGAAAGTCATTTCTGCCACATTCTGTTGGTGAAGTCACTAAAGCCAACTCAGATTCAAAGAGGATGGAATTAGACTCCACCCCCCAATCTCCCAATGGAGAAACAGCAGCAGATCTGTAGCCATTGTTGGTCTACCTCACAGGCTCCATGTGAACACAAATGATAATGTTTCTGCTCTTGTGAGTCAGGTCTCTGGAGTGTACAAACAAGGGTTTTGTTTTGTTATGTCTCATGTCATGTGTGAATAGGTGTGCGTGTGTATGAGAACTTAATTAACATGTAATAAATAAATACAATGCACTTAATAAAATTATATTATAATTTTATTGGAAAATGACCTTTCAGAGTCATTCTTCCAGAAATAAAAACAAGTAAAATTGATGTCAAGTACAATTTGGTCTCTCAGCCAAATTAAACACTGGTTTCACACAATGAAAGGGAAGCCATATGTTATTTTCAAAATGGCCTCCCAAGAGAGCAGGCAATAATGTGAAGAGGCATTGAAGTTGCGAAATGGAAAGACACTGTCAAAGAGGACTTATTACCTCTGTGCATAACAAGAATAATCTCCAGTCCCTCGCCTCTGAGCTATGGTCCAGAAAACCTAATGAAAATTCTAAGAGGGAATTAAATTTAATTTGTTGCTCTGGGCTTCAGGAAGACCCACAGCTATTCCAAGGGTATATTGAACTTTCTGAGTTTTCAAAACATAATTTCAAAATGGCTAGTTAATCTCAAGGTCAGAGGAAGTTAAAAAAAAGGACACACATACAAGCTAAGTAATTGAATTAAAGCAACAAAAGGCCAAAGATGATTTATTACTAACTCAATCTTTATGATTTAGACATTTTTCTTAGAAAAGAAACCCACCCAGAACCTTTCAAAGATATTCTAGAACAAAAGAAAGAGAATGTCATTCTAAAAACGTAGATGAAGTTTTTAGAGATGGAGCAGAAGAATCACCTAGCTTTCACACACTATTTGCTATAGAAATTTGAAGAAAATTTTAGAAAAACATTTTGCAAGTTCAATAGCATATAATGACATCACTTCTAAGAAACAAGGAAATTAAAAACCAAAAAACATGAATTTTGCAATGAAATGAAAATAGGATTACATTAAATACAGAAATATTTCCAATTCCAATTTAGGATTATAAGGCTTACATTTAATTCTTGGAATGCATATTTACTAAAATCTTGGTTCCTTAAGGACATGAACATAATCAGTAATTTGGTTCATTTTATGATACACATAGAATGTGCTGTGCTTAGTCGCTCGGTTGTATTTGACTCTTTGCAACCCCATGGACTGCTCTATCCATGGGATTCTCCAGGCAAAATACTGGAATGGGTTGCCATGCCCTCCTCCAGGGGATCTTCCCTAGCCAGGGATCAAACCCAGGTCTATTCTATGCTACACACAGAATAGATACAATAAAGTATAATATATATACTACTATTTGTGTATTAATTATATGTGAGTGTGACTGAACACACAAGATAAAGTAAATGAGTAATAAAGTATAGGATATTGTGCAATAAGAAACACTAGAAAAATGATTATTCATACATGTATTATGAATATATACATATACATGTATACTTAATGCAAAAATGTATGTATATTTTATACATATAAATATATACGTGGAATCAGCTCCAAATAACACCAATATAACTACTATAAAAATATCAGTAAAACAAATGGTTACTAAAAACATTTTAATATATCTTTGCAGATTTTTTTGTTCTTTTTGGTTATAGTTCACTAGTGATGGACAGAAAGATGAAAATGTTTTACAATCATTTTAAGTCATTCTTCTCCATGAAGTTAAATCACCAACTTGATACAGTTACCTCATCATTTAAATTTTACCTTTAGTTTTGAGGAAATACACACTTTACTCTGCTTTAATCTTATCTATAATTATGTAAAATATTTCTATAGTTCTATATTTTTCTAAAGAAAGTTCTAACTTTTTCTATATTTAGAAAATTCTAGTTTCTATTCCTAGCTCCTCCACCCTGTCCCTCCTTTCTTTGTAGTAAACTCATTTTTAAGTTCTTTCATTTATACAAATAATTTGGTTTTATATGTTTTACATGGACAACATATCCATATATAAACACACACATGTAATACATACTATATATACATATATTCATATTTCTTCACTCCTTTAAACAATAGGATACTACACATAGTCTTCTCCACATTATTATTTTTAGCTTATAAATAGTACTAGAGATAATTTTTAACTTCTTTTCATAACTGAATTGGGCTTCCCTTGTGGCTTAGCTGGTAAAGAATCCGCCTGCAATTCAGGAGACCTGGGTTCGATCCCTGGGTTGGGAAGATCCCTTGGAGAAAGGAAAAGCTACCCACTCCAGTATTCTGGCCTGGAGAATTCCATGGACTATATAGTCCATGGGGTCGCAAAGAGTCGGACATGACTGAGCTACTTTCACTTCATAACTGAATAGTACTCAGAGCGTGGGTGTTCCATAGTTTATTAATCTGCTCCCCTCCTTATTGATTGTGAGATATTGCCAGGCTCTTGCTAACACAATGTAGTAATGAAACAGCTGATCATGTCTTTTTCTATTTTAGCCAGAGCAATATAGAATTTTGATAAAAACAATGAAGAATCCATTCAAGAGGTCATTTATACAGACTGCAAGTGCTTAGAATATAGTTCATCAACATTTCCTTCTCTTAGAAATGCACCAAAAGATACAAACTGAGAAAAGCACCAAAATTAAGAATCCAGGGACAGACATGCAAACAAAAAGATATATGATAAGAACGTGGCACCGCTTAATGATAGTAATTATGAATTATGCTTTAACCTATATTATGTAATCGTATACTATAAACCAATTTTGTTGTTCAGTCACTAAGTCATGTCCGACTCTTTGTGACCCCATAAACTGCAGTCTTCCCTGTCCTTCATTATTTCCCAGAGTTTGCTCAAACTCATGTCCACCAAGTCGGTGATGCCACCCAAACATCTCATCTTCTGTCATCCCCTTCTCCTATAAATCATACTTCTTTTTTTAAGGCACTAGCGAAACAAAATTTGCCACTATACATGTCATATAAAACATAATTAAAATTATAGAAACAATTCACATTAAATGTGAAATATATTGTCTTGGATGGTAAACAATTACAAGCCAGTACCATGACAAGGTAAAAATTTCTTATCATAATAGAGTACAGCTAATATAACTCATTTTGCTTTTATTTCTGAGATTCATAAAGTGGGAAAATGAGGACACCTCCAATGCCTTGTCTACAGCCTATGCTGTACATCTTCTTGGAATCCTTCACATAAAAGAATATTGATATCTATTGAATCGTTTCTCCTTTTATGACTGTTTCACTAGTATTTCAAATTCATTTCCTTCTTTTATATAAAAACAAAAAGACAACTCTGTAAAACTCAATCAACTCAGCATCTAGTATTCTGGCTCAAAATCCAAGGTTATAAAGTGGTACCACTGAACAGCTAAAATGAAATTTTTTCTGAGTTCTTGGTCCAAATCCAACCAGTGACAGAAATCCTGATAGCTTTCAAGTTTAAAGTAACAAGAGGCTATAAAATGTTGGCCCACTAAGAAAGCAATCTCCACTTTTCAAGCAAACATTTCTTCGCAACTATATGCACAGATCCTCTTCAAAATGTGTTATTCTTCCCATGGTATTTCTGCTGCTGATGTTTTGTCCCTAAGTAGTGTCCTACTCTTTGTGACCTCCTGGATATAGCCTGCCAGGCTCCTCTGTCCATTGGATTTCCCAGGCTAAGAATACTGGAGTAGGTTACCATTTACTCCTCCAAGGGATCTTCCCCACTCAGGGATCAAACCCACTTCTCCTGCTTGGAAGGTGGATTCTCGTACCACTGAAGCACCTAGTAAGTCCCACTGCAAATACACTAGGAAAATACCAAACATAAGACACATGAGGTTTTGGCCTGAAATTTTTATTATTTTTTAGGGAACTATTTATGCAGCATATACCTGAGTGCTGAAGAATTGATGCTTTTGAACTGTGGTGTTGGAGAAGACTCTTGAGGGTCCCTTGGACTGCAAGGAGATCCAACCAGTCCATCCTAAAGGAAATCAGTCCTGAATATTCATTGGAAGGGCTGATGCTGAAGCTGAAGCTCCAATACTTTGGCCACCTGATGCAAAGAACTGACTCATTGGAAAAGACCCTGATGCTGGGAACGACTGAAGGCAGGAGGTTAAGGGGATGATAGAGGATAAGATGGTTGGATGGCATCACTGGCTCAATGGACATGAGTTTGAGTAAGCTCCGGGAGTTGGTGATGGACAGGAAAGCCTGGAGTGCTGCAGTCCATGGGGTCACAAAGAGTCGGACACGGTTGAGTGACTGAACTGACTATGCAGTATAAAGAGCTTTCAGACATTCACAGAGTGTAAGACAATAATCTGTTTTCAGCCTCTGTCCTTGGCAACAATTATATGGTAGCACATGTCAGGGTCTAGTATAGGGGAAGCCAGCAAGGAAGCGTTGTTCTCAGACCATCTCTCTGCTCACACTCTCTCCTAGGTAATATCACTCTACCCTGTGGATTTAAATTCCAGCTGTGTTCCAGTAGGGCTCAGTGGTTCAGTGGTAAAGAATCCACCTGCAATGCAGGAGATACAGAGACGTGGGTTCAATCCCTGGGTCAGGAAGATCTCCTAGAGGAGGAAATGGCAACCTACTCCAGTATTCTTGCCTGGAGAATCCCATGGACAGAAGAGGGTAGCGAGCTACAGTCCACAGGGTCGCAGAAGAGTTGAACATGACTGAGCGACTAAACAACATATTCCAATAACTCTCTGCTGCTGCTAAGTCACTTCAGTCATGTCCGACTCTGTGCAACCCCATCCCTGGGATTCTCCAGGCAAGAACACTGGAGTGGGGTGCCATTTCCTTCTCCAATGCATAAAAGTGAAAGTGAAGTCGCCCAGTCATGTCTGACTCTTCGAGACCCCATGGACTGCAGCCTACCAGGCTCCTCCATCCACGGAATTTTCCAGGCAAGAGTACTGGAGTGGGGTGCCATTGCCTCCTCCTCCAATAACTCTCAATATATGCCTAAACGAGACCTCTCCTCTGTGGCCCAGATTTATATATACACTTGCCTTCTTAGTACCCTTGGTGTCTGAACCAGTACCTCAAAATTAATATGGCCAAAACAGAATACACAGTTCTTCCCCCAAAGAGAAATTTGCCACCATCTCTTTCCTCCCATCTCAGTGAATTTGCCTATTTGTTTAAACTAAAATCTTAGGGGACAATTTCTCTCTTTCTCCAAGAGTCTACTCCTAGGAGTAGACAAATATTCAAAATTGATCCTATATCCAAGCCTTGCTCACCATCTCCCTTGAAAGAGCATCATTTCTTCTCCAAAATTAGTACAACAGTCTCATAACTGGCCTCTCTGCCTCCACACTTGTTTGCCACAACCCATTCTCCAAAACAATGCTCTTTCTGTAAGAACAGATCATCGGTCAACTGTTTACGGTCCACCACAAGCTTCCCATCACTCATGCGATGAAATTCCAAACTGCCTATCATGGCAAATAAGGTCTAACTCCTCACTAGTTTTCCAACCTCACTGTCGTCTTCTGTCCAACTCCCTCACAATGTTCTAAACACTGTGACCAAGATTGTTTCCAACCTAAAGTCTTAGCAGGGGTTTCTTCCTTCAACAATATACCTCCCCCAAATATTTATGAGACCACTGCCTTTTTATTATTCAAGTTTTAAAGAGGCCTCCCATCTTTTCCTGAACTAAACCTGGCTCCCACCAAGTATCACATCACCTCATTTCATCTTCCTGATGTTCAGTTCAGTCGCTCAGTTGTGTCCGGCTCTTTGCGACCCCACGGACTGCAGCACACCAGGCCTCCCTATCTATCACCAACTCCCGGAGTTTACTCAAACTCATGTCCATCGAGTCGGTGATGCCATCCAACCATGTCATCCTCTGTCATCCCCTTCTCTTCCGGCCTTCAATCTTTCCCAGCATCAGGGTCTTTTCAAATGAGTCAGCTCTTTGTATCAGGTGTTAGTTTATATTACTGTACTATGTTAATTTACATTTTCATTTTGGTTGGTATGCATACTGTATGTCTCCCACTATGGGAGCAGCAGTCCCTGGGAAGCAAGAACTCTCTGGCTTTCCATCACAATTGTATTGGTACCATTGTTCTGGTTCCTATAGCAGGGCCTGGCTCATAGAAGACTTTTAATAAATAAACATTTTGGGGGTTGGCTATAAAACAGTGAAATTAATGTTTTCAAAAAATAAAGACACAGACCATAAAGTACAACTGAGGTTAATTAGCATATGCTTCCACAAGGAAGCTTGGGATTTATAAAATCCATAAAACCATCTCCACAACTGAATTTGAAAGAATCTGCTTAATGTTCCATGGAATATACCTGTTTAAGTTGAAGGGGAAATGTCTAATTAAGAAAATTAATGTGAAAAATGAGAATATCATTCCAGCAAAGCCAATCGATTCTTACAGTATTCCAACAGTATTTCAGTGTTTTGCAAGTCAGAGCTTGCCTGTATAATGAAACACATGTCATAATCAAAGAAATTTAACTTTGCAATCAAATAGCATAATGTCCCTACATATGGTTACACACACATACACTCAAATATAATTTCCATCATCAACACTTTCAGGAAGTCAACTTGAATCCCATGCCTACATGACCTCATTCCGGCAGGAAGCAGAGATCCCACCACAAGGAGGAACTTGGAGAAGGGAATTTGATTTATTTGCAAAGCTGTTGAACTGAGTGGTAACTCCACTGCTTCATTCTCTCAACTCATGCTGGGTCCAGTGCAAAGAGAGGCCCTGGCCAGGTATGAAACTAGCAATATTATAATTCCTTCTCAAGTAAGCAAAACAGCCTGCCCCTCCCTTCTTTACTGGGGCCAACCTAGTGAAGACATACAGAGAGCTGTTCCCGGCAAGTGTATCCCAAAGCTTTATTTTTTCCTTTTTATCAAACAGGCTCTGAGAAAAGAACAGATGGCTGAACTAACATCAGCGTGGGCTTTGTACATACAGATATGCTACAAATGCTCTCCCCTGTCTGAAGCCTTACAACTGGTGAGTGTTATCTGGTGAGAAGCCGGTCCTCTGTAAGTTGTATATTTCTCTATTATTAATTTTTACTGTAGTATAGTGGCTCAGATGGTAAAGAATCTGCCTGCAATGCAGGAGACCCTTGTTTGATTCCTGAGTTGGGAAGATCCCCCGGAGAAGGGATACGATACCCACTCCAGTATTCTCGGGCTTCCCTGGTGGCTCAGACTGTAAAAAATCTGCTTGCAATGCAGGAGACCTGGGTTCAATCCCTGGGTTGGGAAGATCCCTTGAAGGAGGACATGGCAACCCACTCCAGTATTCTTTCCCCGTGGACAGAGGAGGCTGGCGGGCTACAGTCCATGGAGTTGCAAAGAGTCAGACGACTGAAGCAATTTAGCACGCATGCACACAATGATAAATCATACTCCTGTCTGCTTCAATAGCAGTTTTTCTGACTCTGAGGATGATAGATTTTTCCTGCCTTAAGCAGCCAAAGCCACATTACTGCAGCTCCCACAGTATCTTTAGGCAGAGAGGCTTCCTCTCTGCCACCTGCCATTACGTAAAGAGACATAGAAAGGAAGCTGGTAGTTAAATTATTTGTATCTTCACACACAGAGAGCACCCTGATAATTTCAGGGAACAATCATCAAATATTTCTTTAAAAGTGCACCTAATCCCTAAAGAAGAACTCCCTATTAATTTGACTGTCTGGAAGCAGAGAAAACATGTGAGAAGACTATGAGGGTCTTATCACCACTCTGCAAAAAGTCCTCATTACCAAGAAGTCTTAGAGAACTGACGAAGCCATGAATCCAGAGCAGGCATCAATTTGGCTTTTAGTCGCTTCTCTCTTTGAACCTCAAAGTGAAATTTTTCTTAGAATTCAAGTCAATTACTTTGATAACATGATTATTACATCCACACTAACACCATGTCTGTTCTGAGTTATTAACGCCTTCTTACTATTCTATTCCTGTGAAAAATGAATGAGGTGTTTGCCATGAACTCAAAACTTCTAGGGGCAGGAGGATGGGATGGCCAATTGACTGAAGGGGGTTTCAGGTTGCCCATTCTACTAAAGGAACGTAAGGTATCTGCACAGTCCATCTCATCTGGCTCAGGTTAGGTATAAAAAATAATGTACTTTTGCATCTATAACATCAGCTGATCTTTCCGTAAATGTCACCTGGCCATCAACTACTACTACATTTTAAGTGCTATTGACAAAATATGTAAAGTAGCATTCCAGAAGTAGTCCTTTTTTTTTGTTTGAAAGTAAAATGGTTTCTTGCTACAGTTTTCCCATTATAGTATGATTTCATCTCACTGCCTATGAATTCCATCCATTTATCAACCAAGCTCAAATGGTAACAAGTGCAAGGTTACAATTAATGGCCTTCATTTCAGTCACAAGAACAAAAGCTTATAAACTCTTTCTGGATTTCAGATTGCTTTGAAAATCTAAGTAAAACTTTGGATCCTGTCCCCAGAAAAATGACAAAATCTAAATCTAGAAAACCATTTCAGAGGTTTGTTGACTATCCATCTCTGGACTCCACACACAGAGCCCATTCTGCATCAGCATCGTTCGGGATGCTAATTACAATAGATTTCTGATTAGGAGAAAGACATCTCCATTTTTAATGAAAGCCCCTGGTGATTCTAATACTTCAGGATCCTTGTCCTAGAGGATGACAGACTTGAGGTTGATAGAATGAGGTGAAAAATTTCTGATACAGAAGGTGGAACCACAAGGTAGTGGAATGGGTTTGTAGCTTTCTGCAGAATTAGTCTTATTATAATCACACCTGTCAACCGGATAGGGAAAGGAAATCCTAAATCTAAGACATATGAATATAAGAGAAACAAATCATATAACCACAGATGCTTTCTATACTGGAGACACTATGCTATACTACTAAAATTTAGTACTTCTAGTGAAGGGTTCTTACCGTGAAGTGTTTAACATGTTAACATTCAATGGATGCAAATGTGAGCAGTGGAATATGAAGGAGCCTGCACATAGGTGAACCCTAATCACAAGTTACACGTGAATGGACGTACCCAGTTCCCCGAGTATCCCACCCAGCACTCACACCCCTTCACCTTGCCAAGCATGTGAACAATGCCTTGTCAACCACAGACGCTCAACACATCCCCTTTAGATTTAATATGTTTCTGCAAACAACTCCATTTCAAATCCATCCGTGTGCCACATAACAGACTGTACTGAGGTCCATTACAGCTGAAAATTTGACAAACTGTGTTCTCTTAATTCTGAAAGAGCCCTGATCAATACCCACTTGTCTATTCTGAATCCCTTCTAAGATGATGAACTCTACAGTGGTCAGAAGAGGTCAAGTCTGTATATTTGCTGCATGTTACCCAAGCTGCATGTTACCCAAGTTGCAAGTTCGGGATGGAGTATAATTTACACAGAGGGTAAATTACTAGAGAGGAATGAGAGCAACTTACAAATGAACTGGGAGCACAAGTTTATCCACTCCAGTATGACCAGACATGCACTAAGTTAATGATTTGGTATACAGAAAAATGATCTTTGGGGCGATCATGGACCTCTTGAAGAATTAGATAACCTGGGTTTATGCTAAGGAGTTCTCTGATACCTAGAAGCCCACCGGTGCCCACCCTTTTGATTTAACAGCATTTGATAAGTTCATCCATGACAGTTCTGACAGCAATACAGAGGGGAGGGAGGGACGTGGGGAGAGAGGCTACATGAATTGTGATCTTATGATACAACAGAAAGAACATGAGATCTGGACTCAAATAACCCTGCGTTGAGATTGACACCATAGCTTTATAACCACAGAATAGCTAGGACTGCTCTAAGGATCAAGGGAATTCATCATTATGGATGCTCTCCGGCTAGCAAATGCAGATAGATGTCCCTTTCATGAAACAAGTATGATACATTCATTTTATTATATAAGAGCCTAGGTGTTAATATCATTTAGGTCATGTTTGTGGTATGAAACTTTCCAGATTGCAATCAGAAGTTTCTATAAAGCTACCTTGGTATTTAAGTTAAGACCCTTTGAACACAAGTAAGAAAAACCTGACTATACTAGTTCTATCCCAAAGCAAAAAGAAGAAATTAATCTTTTTTAATGTAACTAGAATAACAGTTAAGTTTAAATTTCTTTTTAAGAGAAGGCCAACACCATCATTCATAAAAAGTAGATGTTTAAAAAGTAGCTAACATACACATCATTAAATTACATCACAAACATTTATACTGCAAGCCACACACACACATACACACACATCATCACACATACATACCATACATACACACACACATATTTTATAGCAGTCTATGTGTATGTATATGAATCATTATATAATCTTGATTTACTTTTCATTTCCTAAACTCTGCCTGGCAATAACTGACTTTCATCTACCAATTAAAATCTACTCCAAATTCATGTCTTCCACAGATTAACATGCTTTTCAAAAAAGAACATGTAATCTGGTGACAGGGTGGGGGTGGTGGTAATGGTGGAGAGATTTTGCTCAATGACAGATTAAAACAAATCATTATTTTCTCAAAATATTTTACCAGAAATAAATTATGTTCAATCCTAAAAAGATACACTTTCTTTGCACTAAATCAGAAAAATTTATAGTTACAAGATTAGCAATTGCAAGCCCAGGATTTTGTAAGGTAAATGCCACCATTTCGAATCCCAAAGTCAATTCACAGTAGCGATTTAAGAGATGCAAAAGGCCTGGCAAGAGTATTTATTTCCTCCAAGAATCCTCTGCAAGCAAACTGTCCATTCAGCAATTCTGCAGGGCACTGTTTCACCATGCGACAGGCCCACTTATTCACAAACAAATCATTAACATTCTTGACATAAATCCATAGTGGACCATTAATCCCAGCTATGATAATGTTTTAGTACATTTGCTCTGCCCATCATGAATGGCAGTGTTGTTTCCCAGAACCCATCCTTGACAAATAAGAGACAAATTATGCCCCGTGAGAAAACTTGGAGAATGAACGGCTTACACACCAATTACCGTCTCATTATCAGGCTGATGCGGAAATAGATCCTCTGTGCTTTGGATGAAATGCAGATTTTTCTTACTCAGACCAAATATACAAGTACATACAAAACTATTTGTTAAAGTGATTTTTATTGCTCAGATTCCTCTGTAAGCCACACTCTGGGGACATTCCTCATGAAAACAAATTAAAAATTATTGCCTACAGAAATAAATATTGCTAACAAGTGATTACTTGCATAACTACCAATACCAAGATCTTAACAACTCTAATAAGAGATGACTAATATGGCCTTTGAGCATTTCAGTGTTTATTATATTCTGCCTAAGAGTCATCAGGAAAGTGATATAAGTAATAGAGAAACAGTAATCAGGGAAAAATACAATTATTTCAGTTAAATAGACTTTGCATCCTGACAAGTCTCTTAAACCCAGTTCTCCCAGCAAAACTTAAACACTAAACCTCTTTATGATCAAAAAGCCCTGGATACACACTCATACATAAGAAGCACTCTGCTGTATGTTTTTATGTTCCAAGGTAAATGGATCCAATTCTAGAACTTTAACTCTAACATTCTAAGTTTAATAAATACACTGACAGCTCTACAAAAGCAACCAAATCAAACATCTGATTTTCCATATCAGTACCGTTAGTCCAACCCACAAACCATCCCCAGGGTTTAACTCCAGGCTTCTGCTCTGCCAACCATCACTTCCCACATTTGTGGTGACAGACGACAAGCCTGTTTAGTTCTCTGTAAGGTATCTGGTTTCCAGCAACTGTTCAGTATTTCTCAAACTTTATGTGCACAGGCAATCCTGGGGATCTTGTTAAAACCCAGATGCGGGGTCAACACGTGTGTGGTGGTACCTGATAACAGCCTGGCTTTCTATCAAACTCCCAGGTGACACTGACACCCATCCTTGGCCCATCCTTTGAGAAGCAAGCTGGGAGATGGCTATGTTTCGCTAAAGGCTTGAGAGATCAATAGCTTGGTTCCCCTTAGACATGAAATGGAAATGCTTCTATTTAATTTTGCTTTTCCTATTCCTAATGTAATGATTGACTTAATACATAGAAACATTTAAATCATGTTTTACACCATTCAATTTAGAGTAAGATTTAAAGGGCAGAAATCTCGAGAAATACCTGTATGGCATTGGTATGAGGTCACCCTAACTGATGACCTGATTTTGAATTTTATTCTACTTTGCCATGAAACAAAACCACGGGGACATAAATGTGGCACTGAACTTCCCTTGGCCTCAGTATCCTGATCTGCAAAGTAGCACTGATATACACATACTATCATGTGTAAAATAGATAAATAGTGGGAAGCTGCTGTTGTAACACAGGGAGCCCAGCCTGACTGTTTGTGATGACCTAGAGGGGTGGAATGGGAGCGGGGAGGGAGGCTCCAGAGAGAGGGAAGATATATATATATATAATTATATATATATATTATATAGTATATTTAATGTATATATAGTGTATTATATATACTATATCTATAGTAATTATAACTGATTTGCATTGTCATATGGCAGAAACCAACACAATATTGTAAAGCAATTATCTTCCAATTAAAATTTTTTTTTTAAATGTGAGTGGAAAATACCTTGCGGTATGAACAGAGGATGAAATAAAAACATGCACACTGCTTTAGCACAGGAGATGCTCAACAATGAGTTTCTTTTTTTCTTTTTTTTTTTTTTTGCTGTCTTTGATTATCATCAAACCTGTTTAAACCTATCAAATAGTCGGTGAACCCTAGCTCCAGCAGATGAACTCAATCTAGAGTAAAAGATGCAGCCGGGTTTGGACCTGGATCTGCTATTGATGTGCTATGCATCCTTAGGCAAATCACTTCACCCAGCGGTTCTCAGATGTGGACTGTCAGACCTGCACCAATCTGGTCGGATAATAATCACTTGATAAGAATTCAGAGTCCTCTGCCTCCTCCCAGCTAGGCAGCGTTGTTTTCATGCAAGTCTGAGATAAAACCTTGGGTTCTATATTATTCAAAACTTCTGCAGTGATTCCGATCTGTAGTGAGGGCTAGAAAACGCTGTCTTCATCTTTAGAGCCCCAGATGCCTTGATTACCATGCCTGACCACCGATCACCAGATTATTAAAACAGGGCTTACTTAGGAAACAGTAAGCTGCGATGGCTGTGACTGCGTTGTCGTCGTTACCACCCTCTCTACAGGCTCAGAAGAGGAACTCACAGGAACCCCCCTCGCCTGTCTGAAAGCATCCCCACTTCACAGCTCTAGCTGCACCTGCATCAGAAGCAATCGCAAGCTTCAGTTCCTGACGTTTTCCTCTTTTAAATCCCAACGCCAGCTGGGTTGTGATGGAGACGGCTTCCTTGACTCCTCCTGCTCATGAGTTCAATGCATAAGCCCTGCCAGGTGTCCTTGGACTCTGGCTTTCTCTACCACTGCTTTGCAAAGTAGAAAAGACAAGCACCCCATCACTACCCAGTCACTCGCCTCTCTAGAGCAGGGTCTCATAAATACCCACGAAGGCACTCCAGTTCAGACGGGAAGGTCTTCTCTCGGCTCACTGCTATGTCTCCTCTCTTTTACCACTTCCCATCTGTGCCTATAATTGGTCCTAGTAACAACTATCACAAGAAGAAACATATATTTCTCCACACTAGTTTTAGAGGGTGAAGATCCCATTTCCTATTGCAAAGCTTAAATAGAATAGAACAGGGCTTATAAAACACATGTATGCAGAATGCAGCTCAGTGTTCATGCAGAGACCTAGAAGAGTTTTCTTTTTGCTTTTCCAAAATCATAGAATGCATTCCCTTCACTGTTTCCTTCACTTCTCTTCCTCCCCCTTCTCCCTCCCTTTCTTCCTTCCTCTCAACAGTATTTGCAGAAATCATTCTGAACCAAACAGAATACTATTTGTTAGACCTATGGCTCAGAAGGCAAAGAATCTGCCTGAAGTACAGGAAACCCAGGTTCGATCCCTGGGTCAGGAAGATCCCCTGGAGAAGGAAATGGCTACCCACTCCAGTATTCTTGCCTGAAAAATCCTGTGGACAGAGGAGCCTGGCAAGGTACAGTACATGGGGTCATAAAGAGTCAGACAGAACTGAGCGACTAACACACATACACTTAAGTTATAGGTGAGTGTCGCCTATAAGCCACCTGGTGTGATGAAAGCGATGGAGAAAGAGAGAAAAATAAGAGAGATATATGTATATGACAGGTGGTAGGTAGGTAGATAAATAAGCAGACAAATAGGTGTTAGAAGAGAGAGAGAGGGACTGACAGAGGCCGAGACAGAGTTTCGGGCCTCTGAAGCAGTGTTCCGCTTTCCAGCCGTGGAGTGACGCAGGAATTAGAGACACAGGCCTGCTATAAGAAGATAAGTGGCAATCAGCGCTTGGCTTTCTTAGGGTACGACAGAGAGTGGCCAGAACTATGCAAAGGAAACAACGCAAGCCCACTCTAAAGGCAGAGCCCCCACTCAACTCTAGACCAGAATGAAGCAAGAACAGAGGTGAACACTGCCAGAGTCAAACTTTCCAGGAAGAGTCTGAAGGCTGGATATTCATATGAAATCTGGGCTTTTGGTGCTTGCTGCAGTTTAAAACTTCTACAAGCACCATGTGGACCAAAGGAAATACATCAGCAAGGCCAAGGTGGCTTACTGGCCGGTCACTTTCAAACCTTCACCTAGATAGTCTCTGTAACACAGGTGCTGGCTGTCATTGGAGTCTGTTGTTCCTTTTTCCTGGGCACTCGGTTGAACCATGTTTCTCCACATTCCTTGGAATTAGGAATGAACCGATGGTTGAGTTCCAGCCAACAGAACATGAGCAGAAAGGATACATGCCTCTTCTTCTTTTTTTTTTTTTTTTGACTTCTTTTTCTAAAATATTTATTCCTTTTTTGATTTTACTTTAATATTTGTTTATTCACTTATTTGGCCATGCCAGGTCCCAGCTGCAGAACATGGCGTCCTCGATCCTCATCGTGGTCCGTGGGACCCTCCAGGTGCAGCAAGTCTGGGATCCAGCTCCCCGACCAGGGACTGAACGCAGGCCCCCTGCACTGGGAGCACGGAGCCCCAGCCACTGGACCACCAGGGAAGTCTCCTGACAAGTGCCTCTTACAAGCAAAGACCCTAAAGAAGCAGCTGTGTCTCTTTGTGCTATCTTTCCACTTCTACAAACAACAAAAGCCCTAAGGGCAGTGGGACCCAAGCATGGAAGAGGCCTGGGTCCCTGAATCACCACATGGAAGAGAGCCGCTAACTGTCCAGGAACACGGCTTTGGACTGTGAGCTGGAAAAACAAACATTGACAGTGTTTTATACATTTTCTATTTTAGGGCTTTTCAGTTACTGCATCCTAACCTGACGTGGGCTTTCCTGGTGGCTCAGACGGTAAAGAATCCACCTGCAGTGTAAGAAACAGGGGTTCGATCCCTGAGTCAGGAAGATCCCCTGGAGTAGGAAATGGCAACCCACTCCAGTATTCTTGCCTGGTGAATTCCATGGACACGTGAGCCTGGTGAGCTACAGTCCATGGGGTCGCAGAGAATCAGATGTGACTAAATGACTAACACACACACACATAGCCTAACTTTACAGTCTCTAGGATTCTTCACCTTTAACTTGGAAAAACAACGATCCTTTATTCTCCTTGAAATGGCCTACTTCTTCTGTCCCTTCAACTGTGAGTGGAATGCTTTCATTTTTCCCTCCTAGACACACTTGTCTTTAATTCTGATTTATGCTAGGTTGTCCATGACTATTCAGATGAGTTCAGTTTTTATTTATCAATTGCTTAAGGGCAAAAGTTATGACTTTTCCAGAACCCTCATAATCAGATCAGATTTAAAAACAGGATTATCATAACATTTCTATTAAGGAAAAGTTGCTACAGAGCAAAATGTACAAACATCATGAAAATCTTCTCATGTTAACACTTTTTTTTCAAGCCATAAAATATTTCCCAAGAACAAAGTGATACTTTTTATAGAGCCTCCTTCCCTAACTTTTTGTTTATTGCCCTTTCTTTCATTTGAGATGACACCACCTCAGAAAGTCTAGTATCAGAAAGGGAATAAATTCTCTTTTTTAAAATGGTTCAAATATGGGCTTCCCTATTGGCTCAGAAGGTAAGAATCTGCCTGCAATGAGGGAAGACCTGGATTCTATCCCTGGGTCAGGAAGATCCCTTGGAGAAGGGAATGGCAACCCACTCCAGTACTCGTGCCTGGAGAATTCCACGGACAGAGAAGCAACAGCCCATGAGGTCCAAGAGAGTCAGACACTACTGAGCAACTAACACTTTCACTTTCACACTTTCAAACATGGAAAGAGATTGGGAAAATAGACATCGATAGATTAGAAGGAAGAGTTTGCCAAAAAAAAAAACTCAGAGTGGGGAAGTCAGAAGGCTTCAAGGTACTTTTAACAACACCTTCTGCTACATCAGTTCAGTCGCTCAGTCGTGTCTGACTCTTTGCAACCCCATGAACCACAGCATGCCAGGCCTCCCTATCCATCACCAACTGCCAGAGTCCACTCAAAATCCCATGTCCATTGAGTCGGTGATGCCATCCAATCATCTTATCCTCTGTTGTCCACTTCTCCTCCTGCCCTCAATCTTTCCCAGCATCAGGGTCTTTTCAAATGAGTCAGCTCTTCACATGAGGTGGCCAAAGTACTGGAGTTTCAGCTTCAACATCAGTCCTTCCAATGAACACCCAGGACTGATCTCCTTTAGGATGGACTGGTTGGATCTCCTTGCAGTCCAAGGAACTCTGAAGAGTCTTCTCCAACACCACAATTCAAAAGTATCAATTCTTCAGCACTCAGCTTTCTTCATAGTCCAACTCTCACATGCATACATGACCACTGGAAAAACCACAGCCTTAACCAGATGGACCTTTGTTGACAAAGTAATGTCTCTGCTTTTAATATGCTGTCTAGGGTGGTCATAACTTTCCTTCCAAGGAGTAAGCATCTTTTAATTTCATGGCTGCAGTCAGCATCTGCAGTGATTTTAAGTAAAATTCAAAGAATGCTGCTTTTTGTCTTACAATTTTATTTATGTGCAGATAATTTGTTGGGAAAGTGAGAAAAAATGGCTGGACACCATGCGCCAATATGGCGCTAGAAGACAGCAGTGAACCAAACCATGGTAGGTCAGGAAATAAGATCCATCCTTCCATACAGACTTTGTATCTGCCAGGCAGTCCCCTCCGGCAGGGCATCTAAAGGCTTTGGTGAAAACAGTTAAAGAGGATTAATAACTTTTTCCATTTATTTTCAGCCAATAAGATTTAATTAAGTATATTTTAATTAAAATTTAATCATGCTTTTTGTGGTCACAGACAGCCTTCCCTGAAAATTTCATTAACTAGTATTTTCTAAAACCCCTTTCCAAATAAGGTTGCCAATAATGAGCTGTTTATTGTGGTGATATTGAATTCTCTCCTCAAAAGTAGGATAAGCAGTTGGGAGAGTAGTGATAGGATTATATAAAAGAGATTATACAACCAAATGTGTGGTTTGGGGAAAAGGCATCCATAATTCTGAGGGTTAAGCAAAGAAGCATTTTGTAGATTCAAAATTACAGTAACACTTCATTCATGTAAGTACTCAGAAATGAGGTTTCTGCATAATCAAATGTCTGTATTTCTTCTGCCCTTCACTCATTTAGTCATTCAATACATTTATGAGAACAGTGGTCTAAATACCAGGCTGATGTTTCCAAGTGCCAAGTGTAATGACTGTGATAATCAAAACATCTTTACTTGCATACTTGAGATTTTCTTAAAGTATCTAAGTAAAATGTAGTTGTTTATTGATTATGTTTACTTCTGATATGGACATAAATGGCACTACTCAGCTTAAGTAGAGAAACGCACTCATGTGTTACTGAGAAATGTATGATTCTCTGTTCCTAAGCCACATCCTTATCCTTATTCGTGCTAAGTTGTTTCTGACTCTCTCACAATCCCAAGGACTGTAGCCTGCCAGGCTCCAATGTCCATGTAATTTTCCAAGCAAGAATACTGGAGTGGGTTGCCATTTCCTACTCCAGAGGATGTTCCCGACACAAGAATCAAACCTGCATCTCTTGTGTCTCCTGCATTGGCAGACGGATTCTTTCCCAACTGCGCCACCAGGGAAGCCCCTAAGCCACGTGGTACCAAGCTATATTTCCAATACGCACGTCTATGCTAACACTTCCACAGAGTACGACACATGGGCTTCGAGGCAGCAGGCCACTGGGCTTTCTCACATGCTTCTGGCCACAACCCCCTAGTAGGGTTTGGGATGGGTGAGGTTGTCAGAAAAGTAACTTTTTAAGAAGGAGAGCACAGTAAGCAGCTTTATTCATACCTTCCAACAGCATCGGAATGAAATGTGGACCCTATTACCATATTTTGGTTAATGAGAATTTTTAAGAAAATTATACATTGTAATAAAATGAATATCTTTCTCAGCCTGAGGTTGGATACAATTAAAAAAAAAAAAAAACTGAAGATTTCTCTAACAAGTAAGAAACTTAGGGAGTTTCAAGGTCACAGTTCTGAACCAATTTTAATTTTAGTTTCTCAAATACAGAAGGTGTCCAATTAGCTTAGTATGTAACAACCTGAGAAGAACCAAATCTGTGTTTTAAAGCCAGGCCTTTATCACAATCTCTTTTTCTTAGAATTAGCATTTTATGGGGGAAAAAATAGAAAACAAAGAGGAAATATCAAGAGTTCTACCTATTTGGTTTTTCTTTTCCTGTATCAGTGTGCTTCCTAAGTTATGTTTAAAACAGATTTGCTCTCAATGCCCTTGACTCAGGTGTCCAGAAGTTTCTTTTGGAGAAATTTATAATTCCCTTTCAAAAGGCAACTTTTTGAAGTTCACCTAGAGATTGAGTAGTCAGCCATCACAGAGAGATGTTTTATCGCTGTCACATGCTATGTGACTCCTTTATTTTTTCCTCCTCTGTCCAAAGAAACACAACCCAGGTTCCCATATGGCAGAAAGGTAATTCCTGGGGAAACATCACTAAGAACTGGAGGCAAGCAAGCCTTACGCAGCTCTCTGAGTTCTACCTGCAGCTGGAAAGAGGGCTAAACTTGGAGAAGTGTGCTTTCCAACAGGCTAGGTTATATCTATTTCCATGCAAAGATGACCCTGTAAAAATGCTAGCAGGAACAGGCCACAGAGATATTCCAGAATGTTTCTCTTCCAAGGACTGGACCTCAGGGCTACTGCTGCCATTGAAAGTTTATTAAGCAGAGTGGGGGGACTTCCCTGGTGACTCAGCAGTAAAGAATCCACCTCAGTTCAGGAGACGAAGGATACACAGGTTCAATCCCTGGGTCGGGAAGATCCCCTAGAAAAGGAAATGGTGACCCACTCCAGTGTTCTTGCTCAGAGAATCCCATGGACAGAGGATACAACTCATAGGGTTGCAAAGAGTCAGACATGACTGAGTGATTGAGCACGCATGCAAGCAGAGTGGGGGTGCACAGGCATTTGGCCAAAAACCATGTGGGACATTTTACAGGCTTTTGCCATTTACTTTTCACATAAACCCTGTGCAGTTCAGTTCAGTTCAGTCGCTCAGTCGTGTCCGACTCTTTGCGACCCCATGAATCGCAGCACACCAGGCCTCCCTGTCCATCACCAACTCCCGGAGTTTACTCAAACCCATGTCCATTAAGTCAGTGATGCCATCCAACCATCTCATCCTCTGTCTCGTCCCCTTCTCCTCCTGCCCCCAATCCCTCCCAGCATCAGGGTCTTTTCCAATGAGTCAGTTCTTCGCATGAGGTGGCCAAAGTATTGGAGTTTCAGCTTCAACATCAGTCCTTCCAATGAACACCCAGGACTGATCTCCTTTAGGATGGACTGGTTGGATCTCCTTGCAGTCCAAGGGACTCTCAAGAGTCTTCTCCAACACCACAGTTCAAAAGCATCAATTCTTCGGGGCTCAGCTTTCTTCACAGTCCAACTCTCACATCCATACATGATCACTGGAAAAACCATAGCCTTGACTAGACGGACCTTTGTTGGCAAAGTAACGTCTCTGCTTTTTAGTATGTTGTCTAGGTTGGTCATAACTTTCCTTCCAAGGAGTAAGTGTCTTTTAATTTCATGGCTGCAATCACCATCGGCAGTGATTTTGGAGCTCCAAAAAATAAAGTCTGACACTGTTTCCACTGTTTCCCCATCTATTTCCCACGAGGTGATGGGACCAGATGCCATGATCTTAGTTTTCTGAATGTTGAGCTTTAAGCCAACTTTTTCACTCTCCTCTTTCACTTTCAACAAGAGGCTTTTTAGTTCCTCTTCACTTTCTGCCATAAGGGTGGTGTCGTCTGCATATCTCAGGTTATTGATATTTCTCCCGGCAATCTTGATTCCAGCTTGTGCTTCTTCCAGGCCAGCGTTTCTCATGATGTACTCTGCATATAAGTTAAATAAGCAGGGTGACAATATACAGTCTTGACGTACTCCTTTTCCTATTTCAGGTAATAAAATTTTTTGCTGTTGTTGTTTACATATGAGAAAACAGTTACTGATCTGATTCAAAGTAGAGCAAGGCAAGTGAGACAGAAGCAAGATATCTAACCTCCACATCCCAGTCATTCTCCTTGCCTGTGTATCTCAGCTGACCCACCAGTAAACACACATCTCCCCTCACCCCTGTCCCATGACCCTGAGCTCCTTTCCCAAACTCACTCTCAAGTCTAATTCCCTTTGTAACCAACAACATAAATTAATGAAGCCGGGGGAAGAGATTAAGTACCTACTTTGTGGTTCTTCAAATAAAGAAGTTAACCAAGGAGACTAGAGGGAGAGAGAAAAATGCACATGAGCGAAGAAGCAGGTAAGACCTGGACTCCATCCAGTCCAGGCTCTGTGACTCACCGACTTTGTAACTTTGGACAAGAAAACCGACCCCCTCTAAGCCTCCACTCTTCATGGGAAAAATGCCCAGGTTCCAGGATATCTGTGAGAACTGAGTGAAATGAATAAGCCAAGGGCAGCCTCCACCCCACGCTCAACACCTGACCCAAGCACAGTCCTCACTCAGCTCATCAGGCTCCCAGGCCATCTCAAGGGATATGTCTGTCTACAGCACCCATCTGCCTCCAGCCTTTGTGTTTTTTTTAATTAGAAAAATTAAATTCAGAGGATGAGAGCCAAACACAAAGGCAAAACTTAAAATTCAGAAAGGCAGAGAAAGTGTTGATTCAGGGAAAGGCAATTTCCCATCTTAAGCTCCAGGGTTCCTCGAAAGAATAACAAATCACTCACAATTGTCCTCCAACCAGTTTCTCAATCAAGTAACATGTTGACTGACATAGTTCATTTTATGGGCAGCCACTCCCTCCCAAATTATACAAGTCATATGTCCCCAGACCTCTCAGAGGTAGACATTATATCTTCTTTCCATTCTTGGTCCTCAATACAACACATTCTTGACACTACCGAATACAGAACATATGTGATTTTTATCAGTGGGGGGGGGCGGAAAACTGTAAGTCATGTAATGTGCCAATCACTTAAGCTAGCCAAAGAGTTTTGGTCAAAAAAATCAAGCCAGTAAAATTACTGTCAAACACCACAACAACTATATATAACCTTAAGCCACCTAAGATTTAATAAAGAGTAAGGGTTTCCCTAGTGGCTCAAGCAGTAAAGAATCCACCTGCAACGCAGGAAACTCTGGTTTGATCCCTGGTTTGGGAAGATTCCCTGGAGAAGGAAATGGCAACCCACTCCAGTATTCTTGCCTGGAAAAATCCCATAAACAGAGGAGCCTGGTGGGGTACAGTCCACGGGGTCAGACATGACTGAGCAACTAACACACATACAAATATACCAGAAAGGCAGATATTTAAGTATCAAATTTTGTACTGGGTGTGATATTCCATTTTATTCTGTTCAACCATCTTAAAGGTAAGAAAACTGAAAATAAAGGGGAGGTAGACATGCCTATAAATATAAAAGGAAACAGTAATATCTGATGTGATGACAACTATTTTCCAGACTTTCTTCTAAGTGTTTTAAAAGTAAGTGTCACAGCTTGCAGTTTGTATTATTATTTTCCAGCATTATTTAGATATAATTAATAGCCCCATTTCACAGATGCAGAACAGAGACTAAAAGAGGCTAAATAATCTGCCCAGTGACATATCTCTAGCAGCTGGTAGAGCCAAGTCAAACCCAACTCGTCAGACTCGGAGTCCACTTTCATGACCACTGCTCTTGACTGAGAACCCACAGAGTGGATTCCTGTGCCCAGGGGACGAGCTAGGTGTTCTCACACCCCAACCAACCCTGTGTCGGAGAGCCCAGTGAGCCCTCAGGACAAGTCATTCAAAAGGCAATCACTTCTTAAGAAGTAAGTGTATCTTAAGGCTTTGGAGAGCTGAGTCTTCAGCTGTGTCCCACTCTTTGCAATCCTTTGGACTGTAGCCCACCAGGCTCCTCTGCCCATGGGATTTTCCAGGCAAGTATACTGGAATGGATTGCCATTTCCTCCTGGAGGAGAAGATCTTCCCAACACCGGAATCAAACCTGGAATCGAACCCCATGTCTCCTGCATTGCAGGCAGATTCTTTACCTGCTGAGCCTTGGAAGCCTTGGTCAACTGAAAAAAAAAAAAAAATCTACAAGTATTTAGAGTCTTAAAAAAAAATACAATTCTAGGACCAAATATGAGGAAGGATTCGGGCATTATTAGAAAATGACTGGGGCTTCCCAGGTATTACAAGTGGTAAAGAACCTGCCTGCCAGTATAGGAAGCATAAGAGATGTGGGTTCGATCCCTAGGTTGGGAAGATTCCCTAGAGGAAGGCATGGTAACCCACTCCAGTATTCTTGCCTGGAGAATCCCTTAGACAGAGGAGCCTGGCGGGCTATAGTCCATGGGGTTGCAGAGAGTCAGACATGACTGAAGCGATTTAGCATACAGCAAATGACTGAGAAGGAATGGAGGACTTTTCCTTAGTTTTCCAATAAAGATACCCGCATGCTCAGTGTAAAAAAGGAAACTGAATTAACACAGAAGGGCAGATAGAGAAAAATAAAAGACCCTGCCCCCCTTCTCTGAACTTTAATGTCAAATCCCAATCACTATCAGCAGGGTTTTTATTGTTTTCTTACATTTTGTGTTTTCTTTTGGAGCTCTTTCCAGAAATGTTCAAGGCAGTTAAAACATAAGAAGATTTTCCTTTTCTGTTTCTTTTTTATATAAATGTGATAATTGAACTGAACTATTTTATAGCTTACTTTTTTTCTCTGACTATATAGTGAACATTTCCCCATAACAGCAACATGCAGCATATCCAATCACTCTCTGTCCTTCCCTCTCACTCTCTTCACCTCTCCTCCCTCCCTCCCTCTCTCTTTCTCTTCCTCCTGTTCTCTTTTATTCTTCCAAGCTTTACAGTGGTCCATTAAATCATGGTTCCATAATTTCACTCATCATATATGGATACTGAAGGTATTTCTCACAGGTTGGGAGGGTCACTGTTACTATCACAATCAATGTAGAGAAGGACACATGTTAGGAGACCGTGAAATCAATTTATGGAAGGGAAACTGTTGTCAAAAGACCGTGCCTCATTTTTCTGGACACATCATCCAAACCCTCCAAAAAAATCATAGCAACAATTTACAGTCATACAGATAGCAGAGGGGTCTGAAAGTGACCAGCGTCCCCTGCTCTAAGAGCATTGGGTTTTATTTTCCTTTGTAACTGCTATCTACTGACACTTGGGTGGGAGAGATCTGACTATTGCTACATTGTCTGGTTCTTTAACTAAATGAGCTGACCATCTTCTTGCATGTTTATTGGAAATTATACTTTCTTTCTGTGACCCTATTTATTTAACTTTTGACCATTTTTCTACTGGATTGCTTGTCTTTTATTGATCCTGAAAGTGCTTTGAACTGAACAAAACAGTCTGTTGGTTGAATGATTTGCACTACATTTTCCCCAACGAGTTATTTATGCTTTGGTGGTATTCAGAGTAACTCTGCCTTAAGAGTCTGAAATGCTTATTTAATCAATATACTAGATGACAGCATGTCTCTTTATTCTCACAAACCCACTTGACCATGAGCAGAGCATGGACCAGGCGGGGCACCTGGGCCCTGTTGGCATGTCAATCATGTCACCACCAGGTGTTCCCATGACAAGGTCGTGTGTGTGGACAGGTGCAGGCTTGAATTATAAAATGAACTATGGAGAGCTGACTTCTAGCCAGGGACGCATTTTATCCTAAGTCCAAATACGTGCACAGACATGAGAAGAGAAATTTTACTGTAAAATCAGAAAAATCTGAATTAAAAGGTTGAACCTGCAGTCTCCCATTAACATACTGGTGGTCTGCAACCTGTTAAAATGTTTACAGCCCATTCACACTGCCTTGTTACCTCAACTTCTAAGCAGTGAAAATACATCCTGAACCACCTCTGCTGGCATAGTTAGGAAATCACTGAGCACCAGGAAGAGGCCAGCAAACATCCCTTTATCCTGTGGAAGAGTGCGCCCCCTTTGTGAACAGGTTTTTCTCAGTTTTGACAGCCAGTGAGTGTGTGCACGCTCAATTGCTTCAGTCATGTCCGACTCTTTGGGACCCCATGGACTATAGCCCACCAGGCTCCTCTGTTTGTGGGATTCTCCAGGCAAGAACACAGGAGTGGGTTGCCATGTCCTCCACCAAGGGATTTTCCCAACCAAGGGATCAAACCTGAGTCTCCTGCGTCTCCTGTACTGCAGGCAGATTCTTTACCACTGAGCCACCAGGAAGCCACCTGACAGCCAGACACATGGCTTTTAGAAGAAGAGCTCTTGAAAGGTAAAACCTTTCAAACTTGTCCTTGTGACCTAGCCCATAGGATCCTAAGCAGCAGCAGAATAAAATACAAAGATCACTTGTAAAAAATGGCTACTAGCAAATGTGCTGCCTGGCATGTGGTCCAATTCCCAGGAGCCATCCATGCACATAAGCACCTGTAGGAACAGCAGACGCTAGTATTCACCTGATGGTTTCTCCTCCAAGTTCAAAGCATGATACTGCCAGGCCACTTCTCGACCCGAATCACCTTACTTCTCAACCCCAACTACCTTTATTTCTCAAACTCAACCACCTTCCTTTTCAATCCCAACCACTTTGCTTCTCAACTCCAACCAGCAGCATCTTTGTCCTTTGTGAGTTCTTGTGGCTTTAGCTCCAAAATGATGGCATGAAAAAGCAACAGAGGAACTCAAGGTAGAAGACTATCCCACACCAAGATGGTCAGCATCTAAACAACTGCACAACCCAGAAAAAAGATCAGAACTGACGGAGATCCTATCAACTAAGGAGGAAGGTCTTCGATTTTGATCTTTCCAAAAAATGTGTGGATGGTCCTCAAGTTGTCAAGTCCTTGAACTTTAATAAATACAACTCTCATTGCTGTGATATTTTAATTGTTCTTTTACAAAGTATTTATTAAATAGTATTCCACTGTAAAGGAAAAATCAACCAGAAACAAGACCCAGAAGAAAAACCTAGCATGCCACAATTCAAAGGAGGAAACTGATACACACATACTAACACAAAAGAAGAAACTGACCCAGAACCACAAATGATATTATTATTGTCACCGTCCCTTTGATTTTCGAGATCTTCTGAAAAACACAGCTCAAATTTATTTTTTTTAAAAAGGTTCTTTAAAATAAACAGATACTTTTTTAAAAAATTAGAATTTGTACTGAGATATAACTAACATACAGTGAAATGTATAGACCTCAAGTACAAACAGACTGAACTTTTAAATAGGCAAATGGACTGTCCTGGCAGCTCAGTGGTAAAGAATCTGCCTCCCAAGCAGGAGACCTGGGATCAATCCCTGGGTCGGGAAGATCCCTAGAGAAGGAAATAGCAATCCACGCTAGTATTCTTGCCTGGAGAAAACCATGGGCAGAGGAGCCTGGCAGGCTATAGTCCATAGGGTCCCAAAGGAGTCAGACATGATTAGTGATTAAACAACAACAACCAACAACTGAGTGACTTCACTTTCACTTTGTCCCAGGAGACTGGGATATGGACCTTTGGGCTGTGGTTGTATAAGAAAAGAAAGTGAAGTCGCTCAGTCATGTCCGACTCTTTGCAACCCCATGAACTGTAGCCTACCAGGCTCCTCCATCCATGGGATTTTCCAGGCAAGAATACCATTTCCTTCTGCAGGAGATCTTCCCAACCCAGGGATTGAACCTGGGTCTCCCGCATTGTAAGCAGACATTTTACCATCTGAGCCCCAAGATAAGTCCAGGGAAGTGGTTGCATTGTTGCTGTTGTTTGTTGTTGTTTAATCATTAAATCATGTCCGACTCCTTTGGGACCTCCTGGGACCAGCTGGCCACAAATGTCCTTCACTTCGCATCAGCCTCTCTGCTGGAGCAGCCTTCTGGGGACAGAGCTCATTCCTATCCAGGAATCCAAGACCTACAGGACAACTCATCAGAGCTCTGAGATGACTTCAGAAAACTCTATTCCAGACAGTAATGCAAAGTGTGGAACAGTCCATCAAAAGGAACGTCTACACTAAGCAAGCTACAGATTTAATTTCTTTTATGCTGATGAGGTTGAGGGGGTCTTTGAAAATAGGAAGCTCAGCTGTTTAGGATTTGCTTTGTTTGTTTTGCTCTAATTAATGATAGTGCCTTTCTGGAAAGAAAACCAGTACCAAGAAACACAATCAGAACTGATCTGTTCAAAGCCTCTCCTTTGGCCGTGGCTCTGAAGGGATCAAGATTCATTAATCTCCCTTGGAGACAGAGAGGCGGGGTGAAGGCAACAGGCGTCTCCACCTGTACACAGGGAGACTGCTAGAGAAAAGAGGAGACCCAGCTCGAGGTCCAGGACAGTCAGAGGAGGTCAAGGCATGGCTGGTGGCTTGTGGAGAAGAGCCAGGATGACCATGACCGGTCTGATCAACAAGACCTCCAAAAGCTTCTAATACTGAAATACCCAATATGACACTATCAGTGCTTATTTTCCAAGCTCTTCACAGTCAAACCCCATCAACTTAGACTTAACTCATTCAGATTCTGCAATAATTCCCTGTCACCACCAGATGCTCCTGATCCTAGCATTCCATGGCCCTTCTAAACCTGCTCCAATTCTGTTTCACAGCTTCATCTTCTACTTCTCATGAACCCTCCAGTCACCTCACACCTGTCCTTTGGTTTCTGTTCATCCAGGTCCCCGCAGGGTCAAGTTGTATGAGTCATAATCACTGGGTAAGTCTTGCTACACATACTTTTGAGATCAATACTAGAAACAAACTGAAGCCCAGGCAGTGACAGAGCAGGGCAGGGGAGCCGCCAAGGTCACAGTGAGTAATTACCTAGAGAGCAGAAATGTTGCCCGAAGGCGGGACAGTGCAGACAGGTCCTGGAGGACAGCGGGGCAGACAGACTGGACATCCAGGATCTGGGACAGAGGGGACGGCCCCACCCAGATCCAGATTTCAAGCCTGGAGCCCTGAGACTCAGGGGAGAAGAGACTGGACAGATAGCCAAGGTCCAAAGCACAGAGGACCAGAAGCAGCAGGGGAGAAGGAGCTACAGTAACCATTAGGAAGATGGGCAGCAGGTATACAGGAGAAAAGCCCCCAATTTGCCAGATTTATTGATTTGCTAAACAGAAGCTCTCTGTGCAGATCTTCCTAGAGTCTGATAAACTGATATGATCCATACTCCCATCTTTGTAGCCTTCTTGAAGTCTTTCTTCCCTCAACTAAATTCTCATTTTCAAATGTCAGGATGTGTTACACTGAAACTTTCCCTTGAAGTCAGTCTTTCAAGGCAACACAGAAACAAACAACTATTCACCTCAGCACAAGCTTCAAACAGCACTAAGGAAAGTGAATTGCTTCAAGAACTGGGCAGGACACCACAGATCATCCAGTTCAGTTCTTTGTTTTTTGTTTTTTTAAAGGTAAGGAAATGGTGAGAGAGTTGTATAAGGGAAATGGCAACCCACTCCAGTACTCTTGCCTGGAAAATCCAATGGATGGAGGAGCCTGGCAGTATACAGTCCAAGGGGTCACAAAGAGTTGGACACGACTGAGCAACTTCACCTCACTTCTTCATGTGGTTAACATGTAAGTAGTTGGGTCAAGTTGTGTTAGTCGCTCAGTCATGTCTGACTCTTTGTGACCCCATGAAAAGCCCATCAGGCTTTTCTGCCCATGGAATTCTCCAGAAAGGAATACTGGAGTGGGTAGCCATCCCCTTCTCCAGGGAATCCTCCTGACCCAGGGATCGCTACCAATAATAAATAGTGCTCAGTTGCTCAGTCATGTCCGACTCTTGCAACCCCATAGATGTAGCCTGCCAAGCTCCTCTGTCCATGGGATTCTCCAGGTAAGAATACTGGAGTGGGTTGCCATTTCCTTCTCCAGGGTGTCTTCCCGACCCAGGAATTGAACCCAGGTCTCCTGCATTGCAGGCAGATTCTTTACTGACTGAGCTACAAGAGAAGCCAGGTACCACACTAATCGCTTAATATATGTGACCGACTCTGAACCACCCACACAGCTTCTTACAACCTCTTTTCCAGAGAAAGCTGAGGCCCAGAAATTTCACATGATTGTACAGACCTCAGTGTATACTCAGACACTCAGTCATGCCCAACTCTTTGCAGACATAACTGCAGCCCACCAGTCTCCTCTGTCCCTGGGATTTTTCAGGAACTAACACTGGAACAGGTTGCCATTTTCTCCTCCAGGGGATCTTCCTGGATCAGGGATCGAAGTCATGTCTCTTGCATTGGCAGGGGGATTCTTTACCATTGAGCCACCTGGGAAGCCTGTACAGACCTAGTCAGTGGCAAGGAGCCAGGTAAATGAGCCCCAGACAGAGGTGTACCTTTGCTTCACACCTTCTACTTAATGTTAACCAAACCGCTGTACAAGGAATGAGGAAAAGGAGTCCTAGAGAACCAGAGTGTGACCCCAAGTCCACAGGGTTTGGAAACCAGGAGTCCAGTGGCCCACACTCTCCAGGGAATCAGCTAAGCAGTAAGGTTGGAAAACCCTAATAAGACTGGGAGTCTGGAACTCCACTACGCAGGAGACGGCAGCAGTCAGGGCCCAGCCCAGAGAAGAGCGATTCTATATATACCATCAGCTCCACTAGAAGATGACTTAGGGCTTTTCTAGGACTAAGGGTCTACAGGCTTCCCTGGCAGCTCGGTAGTAGAGAACTCTTTTCCTGCCAATAGAGGAGACTTGCGTTCCATCCCTGGGTCAGGAAGATCCCCAAGAGAAAGAAACGGCAACCCACTCCAGTATTCTTCCCTGGGAAATCTAATGGACAGAGGAGCCTGGGGTTGGGGTGGGGGGGCAGTGGCTACAGTCTACGGGGTCTCAAAAGTGTTGGACACAACAACAGGCCCGAGGTTCTACGAGCCCTCTGTCTTGAAACTCAGCGCTTTTACTAAACAAACAGCATACCACTTTCCCACTAATGCAAATTAATGAGGTGTGGTTATAGGTTTTTATTCCCTGTAGTGTCAAATTAAAACTAAATAAATAAAACAGTAATTGGAAAACTTAAAGGAGGAAACCATTTAGTGTAAAACTATCAATGTTTATACCAGTGCTTTCCTTTCTACGGTTTTATTGTGCCACTCTGACTCGATTTTTTTTTTTAACTAAAAATTTAAGAGAAAAACAACTTATTTTTCCCTGAATTTCTGCAGATTGCTTCAACCCAAAAATATTTTCAAAAATATTCCCCAACTCTCCTCTCCATCCCACTAAATTGGCAGCTCAACCTAGCCTTGTTCCCTTGTGGCATTACTCGACTGCACTATATATATGTATCTGGTGTCCTCATCCAGCTTCACTTGCTCTTAGAGAACAGACATTTTAGCTGACACATTTTTGTGTAAGTTGGGTGGCCAACTTGTCCTGATTGCCCTGGGAGTTTCCCAATTGGAGCACTGAAATTTCTGCATCCTGGGAACGCCCCCCACAGTCCTAAGAAACTCTAATTCTGAGCCTTTTAAAGTCTGACATCCTTTCAAGTCATGAATCTGGGTTCTGCCGCCACCCTTTCCCCTCTGCATGCTTGGCTGTAACCTGTTCTGTCCAAAATCCAACAACCTAACCAAAAGCCTCCAATGAAGCTTCAGTCTTCTGGACCCGTAGCTCTGCTCACTTCCACCATCCACTCACTTCTTCTTAGGACGCTGAAAGTGAAAGTGCTAGTCACTCAGTTGTGTCTGACTCTTTTGGAGCCCATGTACTGTAGCCTGCCAGGCTCCTCTGTCCATGGAATTCTCCAGGCAGGCATCCTGGAGTGGGTAGCCATTCCCTTCCCCAGGGGATCTTCCTGACCCAGGTCTCCTGCATTGCAGGCAGATTCCTTACTCTCTGAGCCATCAGGGAAGTCCAAGACTCTGTACCTGTTCTATTTCCACATGGACCTCCAACTGCTCCTTCTCTGACTGCTTCCTCTACCCCTCTTGCCATCCATCTCTAGACCTCAGACTTTTTCAGGGTTCTGCCCACAGCCATCCTCCTCCCTCCTCACACCAACCATCCCCAGACATCCTCCACTCTCCCAATGGCAACTATGACCACAAGCCTACCTGCCCAGGCTCCACCACCAACCCTTCCCTCTCTCCCAAGGACAAGACTTGTATCCCCACCATCTTATGGCTATACTGCAGGACACCACAAGATGACCATATTTCCAGCACCATCAAAAGGGAACTAGCATCTCACCTCTGTTCCGACTCCTCTTAACAGCATCCCCTCCCAAGCTAAGAAGGCAGCATCTTCTTTGTCTCCTCTCTCCCCCACATCCCACATCTGAGCACTTGACAAATTTCTCCATCCCCTCCGTGCCCTGACTGCTGGAGGCTCTCACTGCCTCCTGCCCAGGCCATGAAAAGCCTTCCTAAGTGCCTTCCTCCCACTCTGAAGCTGTCGGTGCTATCCAAGTTCCCCAAACAGATTCAGTTATGATCTTTTCAATGGCTTTCCAATGCCTCTAAGGACCAAGCTCAAACTTTTTAAGATGGTATCTGAAACATTCCCCAAATTGGCTTCCACTTACCTATTCGGCTTAATCTTGGGACACTTCCATTTCACACACCTAGAACTCGACATGCAGGTGTAAACATTTCATGTGTTCACTGGTCTCATGTGAGTCTTTAACCTCCCCATCACGTTACATTCATTATTTTTGTTTTTCTGTGTTTATTCTCAATGCTAATTCCTATATGGACTTTATTTCAGTTAAAGGCACAGAATAAACAGTTTGTCATTCCTTAACTTCATAGTACGTTTATATTACTGTATAGATGCCATAGTTAATTTGATGGCTGTGTAGACCCATAATTTACTGAAATTCTTCCCTGTTTTACAATCTTTAGGTGACTTCCAATTTTTTGCTAATATAAACATTACTGCAATGATTTTTTTTTTTTTTACACATGGCTTTCATTGTCTTTTTAATAATTGCCTGAAGATAAATTCCCAGGAGTGGGATTGCTGGGTCAAAGGGTGTGGAAATTTTATGATTCTTTATAATTGTTGCCAAACTGCTTTTTCAGAGAAGCCATATAAATTCCACAGCCACTAAACCAACAATCTCATAATTTCCCTAGCATTGGTTACAAAACAAAAACAAACAAACAAAAACTACTATTCATTTGAAGCATGTAAAATACCACCTCATTATTATTTTAATGTGCATTTTATTAAAAATGAGCTTCATTTTTTTGCAAATTTGTTTACTAAGCACATTCTAATGTGTTAATTCTAATTCATATCCCTCATCCACTTATCTGCATGGTGTTTCTTAGGCACCAGTTAAAATATCTGTTATAAAATATAACCTTCTGACAGTCATGTGTGATGCAAATATTTTCCCAGTTGGTTTTATTGTTGGCTTGCAGCTACATTATTATTCATTTCATAGAGATATAACAGGTTTTCTAGAAAGTAGTAGTAGTGGAAGTCACTCAGTCATCAACTCTTTGCAACCCCATGGACTATACAGCCCATGGAATTCTCCAGGTCAGAATACTGGAGTGGGTAGCCTTTCCCTTCTCTCGGGGATCTTAACTGATGAGCAAACCTTATATTTGAAGGGGAAAAGTGGAAGCAGTGACAGATTTTATTTTCTTGGGCTCCAAAATCACTGCAGACGGTAACTGCAGCCATGAAATTAAAAGACGTTTGCTCCTTGGAAGAAAAGCTATGACAAATCTAGACAGTATTAAAAAGCAGAGAAATCACTTTGCCAACAAAGGTCTGTATAGTCAAAGCTATAGTTTTTCCAGTAGTCATGTTCAAATGTGAGAAATGGACCATAAAGAAGGCTGAGCATTAAAGAATTGAGGCTTCTGAATTTTGGTGCTGGAGAAGACACTTGTGAGTCCCTTGAAACTGCAAGATCAAACCAGTCAATCCTACCGGATATCAGTCCTGAATATTCATTGGAAGGACTGATGCTGAAGCTGAAGCTCCAATACTTTGGTCACCTGATGTGAACAGCTGACTCACTGGAAAAGACCCTGATGCTGGGAAAGACTGAAGGCGAAAGGAGAAGAGGGTAGCAGAGGATGAGATGGTTAGATAGCATCACCAACCCAATAGATATGAATTTGAGCAAACTCTGGGAGATAGTGAAGGACAGGGAAGCCTGGCTTGCTGCAGTCTAAGGGATAGCAAAGAGTCAGACATGACTTAGCGACTAAACAACAACAGACGCCTAGTCCTCCAAGGATTGCAGGTCTGACACTTACAAGTCAGTGTCCACATCCCAGCAAGAAGAGTGGCTCAGTCAAAAAATAAGCACTTTTCACACTTCTCAACTTTCTCAGGGCTTCCCTGATAGCTCAGTTGGTAAAGAATCTGCCTGCAATGCAGGAGACCCCAGTCTCCTGGAGCGAACAGTCTTCTGTTCCTGAGTTGGGAAGATCCCCTGGAGAAGGAGTAGCCTACCCACTCTAGTATTCTTGAGCTTCCCTTGTGTCTCAGCTGTTAAAGAATCCACCTACAATGCGGGAGACCTTGGTTCGATCCCTGGGTTGGGAAGATCCCCTGTAGAAGGGAAAGGCTACTCTCTCCAGTATTCTGGCCTGGAGATTTCCATGGACTACAACTTTCGAGAATGTTTAATGGTTGCTTTAAGGGCACAGAATTTCATGTCAAAAGCCGTCATCACTCTGTTCTAACTATAAGAGAAAGCAAAGGATGCATTGCTGTTGAACCTACAAGGCTAGTGAACATTCTAAGCTGGAGGCTAAGCTGACATGTTGCTGTCCTCTCTCCCGCCAAGACTCTGCATGGATAACACTGCCTCCATCCGCGTGACCCAACCAAGATGTTAGACCTCTGAGCTCTAGCGATGTTGCTCGTTAGCGTATCTGAGGTCTGCACTCTTCCAGCTTGGACGTGTTCTCTCATCAGAGCTTTGGCCAAAGAGCGCTGCCAGAATCTCCACCAACACCCACGGCTATGAGGGAATCAGAACCGGGAGGAATCCCAATGCTGAAAACTCCCTGGTCTCCTCCAATCTTTCTTTCTCATGAAACTTGCCAGGAAAAAATTAAATCCAAAATAAACTCACACATTTCAGAAGTTGGGACCATTTTATGGGGGCAAACTACACTTTCAGGTAATACAAGAGCAGACAATAAGGAGCCAAACTGTTAGAAAGACCCCCCAATAAGGATCATTTTGTTCCACTGTTACTGCCATAGTGCTGACATGGACAAAAATGGGGTGTTTAGATTTTTTTTTTTAATTTGCAGTGGTGTCATATTTTTTAACTATAAAAGAGCGATCTCCAGAACAGAAATTTTCTTTCAAAGAAATCTATGCTAAGTCAGAGAAACTGGTCTTCGGGCTAACTTTATAAAGCAAAAATAAATAAATGTAAAATAAAGACAAACACATGGAGAAATAATCACTTTGCAATATGTAATTTTATAAAATCACACTTATCCACAGAAGGGCTTGATCTTTCAAGTGTCAACACTGCTCCTTAAAATTATTCAAGTAAGTCTAATGAACAAACTGTGTTACCTAACACAGCAGCCGCTAATCAAGCAACATACGACTATTCAAATTTATCAGAGTTCAACACAATTTAAAAACCAGTCTCTTAAAAAAAAAAAAAAACAACCAGCCTCTTTATCACAATAGCCACATGTCAAGTGCTCAATAGCCACATGTGGACAAAAACTACCATATTGGACAGCACAGATTATTGAATATTTTTATCATCCCAGGAAGTTCTACTGGAGAGCACTGAGTCAAACTACTTCAAGCCATGTTCTATGCACAGGTACGTTTTCACTGATGGCAGATCAGTTGCAGCAATTGCAACGTATTGAGGCTGCAGACCTGTGGGTGGCAGCAATTATCCATCCACCTCTACCATAGCATTCCTCTTTAGAGGCTGGATATGCTGAATAGACTTGGCAGGCTTGGGATACAATGGCCAGCCAATAAGATATAAAGAGAAGTCTACTGGGGACTGCTGGGAAACCTTGCATTTTTCTCATAAAGGTTCTGCACTTTGCTCTTTCTTCATCTTTGAATATAAACATGATGACTGGAGTCGCAGCAGCCATTTTGCAACCAAGAGGCAAATGCAGAAGGATGAAGGGCAAAACACCCAATTCAATAGAAAAGGAAGACAGAAAAAACCTGCAATTGTGAAGGCATAGTTGAGGAGCTAATCAAACCAATAGCACCAATCACTCACCTCTACACTTGTTACATGAGGAATTGTATAATATAAGCCACTATTGGGCTTCCCTGATAGCTCAGTTGGTAAAGAATCTGCCTGCAAGGAGATCCCAGTTCAATTCCTGGGTAGGGAAGATCTGCTGGAGAAGGGTTAGGCTACCCACTCCAGTATTCTTGGGCTTCCCTTGTGGCTCAACTGGTAAAGAATCTGCCCGCAATGTGGGAGACCTGGGTTCAGTCCATGGGTTGAGAAGATCCCCTGGAGAAGGCAAAGGTTACCCACTCCAGTATTCTGGCCTGGAGAATTCCATGGACTGTATAGTCCATGGGGTTGCAAACTGTCAGACACGAGTGAGTGACTTTCACTTCTTCTACTTCTATATATTGCAAACACGGGACCACATGTTAAAGTATGACGAGAAATTATAGATCAAATAGCAATATACTGGAGCTTTAACAAATATCTTTGAACTCAAGTATATGAACACATTTTCTGTTTTAAAAATGCTCTTTAATGAGCATATACTCCCTTTCTGTGTATATATGTGTACAATTTATAAGCCTGCAGGAAACATATGTGGATGGAGATTTTCACTCTTTCATATTTAAACAAAAAGGGATCTGTTAAAACCATGTTGGTAGTGTTTTCCTGAACTGATCTTAGAGTTTAACTGAAAGATCCCTTTATAAATAGAAATACCATGCGTTGGTGCCTTAAGTCTCACCATCATAAATACCTTGGCTTAAGCAGAACAGGAGTTTTGAAGCCTATTAAAAACACAATTTTCCTTTAGGAGAAGATGTATCTCTTGTTTGGTTGTTTACATTACATGGTGCCGGAAATATACCTTATCTCAAAGAAACACTAGAATGTCACTCTGCGGGCATTGGCTTGGAGTCTCATCAAAGTGGAATAACAGAGAAATGGTTGGCTGACTCACCTTGTCATCTTAGTCCCAGTGTTATCTGGTATGGCCTAGGGTCATCACTAAACTTCAGTGTATAGGAAAACTGAGACTCACGGTAGAAGCTAAGGAGTGAATGAATGTATGACCCATAATAAAACCCAACTTTTGCCCTGGAATACAAAATTTCTCCAACACCCCTAGTCTCAGGAGGCTGCCAGCAAGCTACCCTTGAAAGCACTGAGGTCTCCAAGACTTCATACTGCATTTTCTGCAGCCATGCATCATGCTTATTTTCACCTCAACTTATAAGCTGATGGGATAGCCTTACACTGTCCTAAACATAAGAAATGTTTAAAGACAACATTATGGCCAAATCATGGTGATAAGTTAAATCACGACATGAAAGTAAAAGTCGCTCAGTTGTGTCCAACTCTTTGTGACCCCATGGAGTATATATAGTCCATGGAATTCTCCAGGCCAGAATACTGGAGTGGGTAGCCTTTCCCTTCTCCAGGGGATCTTCTCAACCCAGGGATCATACCCAGGTCTCCTCACTGCAGGCAGATTCTTTACCAGCTGAGCCACAAGGGAAGCCCAAATTACTGCATAATTTTCGTCATAGCAAAATGTTCTACCATACAGACAACTCAAATACAGGATATCCACACATTTTCAGGTGGGAGCTCTTATCTTCCACCTGTTGTTGTTATTGCTAAGTCGTGTCCGACACTATGCGAACCCATGGACTGCAGCAGGACCGGCTCCCCTGTCCTCCACCATCTCCCCGAGGTTGATCAGATTCCACTGAGTCAGTCATATCATCCAACCATCTCATCCTCTGCCGTCTTCCACCAGACTTCTCCTCTATGTGCCTTCCTTCCTGGTGGAACAACCCCTTACCTTTAAATTCTCAAAAGTAAGAAGCCCTCTTTTGTTTCAGGTGCTCTATCATGACATGCTGATTCTACAAAGAGTACGTCTGAACTAGGCTGAAGGCAGATGTTTTAGTACAGAACTTCACCCAGGTGATCTATTAAGGTTTATTTAGCTCTTCTGTTTACACATGTGGTACATATTAAGACTTTTATAAAGACACAGGGCATACTGGGAGAAGGCTCTGCTAGGACTTTATGAAGTAAAACAACTGCCTCCGAGCACCCAACCATTGGATGTTTTTCCGACGCTTCGATTTACTGCTTATATTCTTCTTCGAGTAATTGCAGTGTTTAACCCTGGCCTGGGAAAGGCTGCCAACCTAAAAGAGAATAATCATTTCTAACATACAATAAAGGAGCTTTTGACGAATCCACAGGTATATAAAGGTGTTTGGAATTGTAAAGTGGTGCTAAAAACAGCTACTATATTGCACTCCAGTATCAGAAAGAAAGGAGAGAGAAAAAGAGAGGAGGTGGGAGAGGGAGGGAAGAATGAAAGAAAGATAAAAATAATAAACCTTGGTCAGTGAAGCAGAGATTACTGATGTTTTAAAGTGCTGAAATTCTGCAGTAAGCCCTGTGTTTTGCAATATGAACCCCTCTTGGCTCTCACCACACACTCTGATTAAACACCACTCAGATCCGAAGCTTGTTTATCTCTTTTACAATTGGAAGGTTTTCTGTGAATAACTTCTCTAAGCCCCTTTGGTATAAAGTCCCCTAAATCGTCTGGTTTGTCAGCTGTACAATTTCAACATTTGTCTCACAAGCTTGGACCCTAATGGGATTTAAATCAGCGAGAGGAATTTATTGCTGTCTCTGGGGCTTTGGTAATATTTGTTTGTGAAGGCGTGTATGTTACTGGGGATGAAGAAAGTTAATTTTTCTTCATTTTTTATATCCAATCAAAGTCTCCTTTTCAAAAGAGAGCACACTGTAATTTCTAAAGGGATATACTTTCCATGCATAAATATACACACTCTAGAAACATAAATAAATATATATGCAGGCCCTCATGTGCATATAGACATATATGTATATTAAGCTATCAATCCTCTTGATTTGTTTCTCTCTGTTTCATGTAACACTAAGAAATGTTTATTAAGCTGAGAAGTCTCATCAGTACCTCCTCATAAGACAATACTAGAAACAAGTAAACTCTTCTTAACTTTTTAACTATGAGGACTGCCTGGAGTGGGAACATCACAGCTATATGAGGCACTGTGTTCTCAGTCCAACCAATGTCCCAAAAGAAACTCAACCCCGAAGTGTCAAGAACAACACAGGACATCTGTACCTGAGTTCATCTGTGTGGCTAGAAAGGATTCGAGGGCTTCGCAGATCATGGCAAACTCTCGCGGTCCAGGAGCAGCCAATGAGGCCAAACCATGAGCAGACCAGATCTATTCAAATAAACCACACAGTCTCTCGAACTCAGTAAACAGATCCAAGCTGTCCCACTGGTCTATAGGGAACTGTCCTCTAAGCCCCACATGTGGGCCTCTTCTGTAATTTTCACATTCCAGTGTTCATGTCCTCCTTAAAGCAGATCCCTTTGCTCATCAAGTCACCCTGGGATACACCATCACACAAATACAACACACCAAATGATGTCTGCCAATCACTTAATAGACATCATGGCTTCCCAGGTGGCGCTAGTGGTAAAGACCCTGCATGTCAATGCAGGAGATGCCAGAGACTCAAGTTCAATGAATCCCTAGGTCGGGAAGATCCTTTGGAGGAGGAAATGGCAACCCACTTCAGAATTCTTACCTGGAAAATTCTACAAAGGAGTTTGGTGGGCTGCAGTCCCTGGGGGTCACAAAGAGTCAAACACAACTGAGGACATGGAGCAGATATGTAACCGTCTTTCTAACCCTTTAAGGTGAGCACTAGCCACTGCCTTTTTTTTCTTCTGTTTATTTTATATTGAGGTATAGCTGATTAACAATGTGATAGTTTCAGGTGATGGCAAAGGGACTCAGCCATATATACACATGTTTCCATTCCCCCCAAGCTCCCTTCCCATCTAGGCTGCCACATAACACTGAGCAGAGTTCTCCGTAGTCCTTGTTGGTTATCCATTTTAAATATAGCAGTGAGTACCTCCCAATCCCAAACTGCCTGATTATCCATTCCCCCATCCTTCCCCCAGCAGCCCCATTTTGCAGGTGAAGGCTTTATGGAACTCAGACACTCTGTGAAAACCTGCCCGAGATCAACAGCAGAGCCAGAAATGAACCCAAATGCGTGTGGCTCCAAAGCTAACATCCTGTCAGCTGAGTCCCCGAACCTGTGTCAGTTCTTTCCCAGAACTGTAACAGAGGAAGGACAGAACTAACACCATGCTGGAACTGCTTCCCTCATTCTCTAGCTGATATGTCCTATTACTCTAGCCCTGTTTGCGTACGTGCTCAGACATTCTGACTCTTTGCAACCCTATGGGCTGTAGCCTGCCAGGCTCCTTTGTCTATAAAGAGTTAAATATGAGAGAAATGTTGCTCATGCCCAAATAGCTCATTAAGTTCCCTGAAAGAGTTCTCATCCCACAGTTCCAAGCTAGTTATGGCTATCACTCGTTATAGATGAGTTTGCTTTCGGCCCAGAAACCTTGCTAACAAGCAGCAGGAAGAATGGTGGCACAAAAATGACTACTAACAACTTGAAGTTTTTGCAAGAGATTTGGGATCCAGCCTACATGGGGAGGCAGGAGAACAAAGAAATGTGTTGTGCTTCCCTTGTAGGTCAGGTATCTCCAAGAAGCCTGCACTCCACTTCTATCCTTTAATCTTGAACTCTCCTGCTTCCCCTCACTCTTAACAGAAAAGAAGCCTGAATTTTATTCTGAGTTAAGATGGTTCTTTAGGACACTAGTGCCACCTCAGTGTGTTGATTTTCTGAATAAAGTTGCTATTCTTTGTCCCAACACCTGTCTCTTGACTTATTCACCTGTTGTGCAGTGAGCAGTATAGGCTTGGACTCAGTAACACAATCGAGTCTTCATAACGTGAATTGCCACCAATGTGTCTCAATGTTCCAGATGTGGGGTGTCATTTTATGTAACCCACTTATGTATAATCCACTTCCCTCTGCTCTTTTTTTAGTTGCATCATGTGGCATGCAGTATCTTAGTCCCCTGACCGGGGATTGAACCCAGGCCCCCCTGTAGTGGCAGCACAGAGTCTTAAACCACTGAACCACCAGGGAAGTCCATCACATCTCTTCTTTAAACTCCTCCTTTAACCATGTGAATGGGAACAAAGTCAAAACTTAGCCCCTCCCACCCTCTCCCATCTATACTCCACCAAAAATATGCAAGTGTGCATATATACAGCCATACACACATGTGTATGCATCTACTCACAGTCATGATGACAGGAAAGAAAGTAGGTGAAATATGAAATGCAAACTAAAGCATCAGAAGATCACTCTGAATCAAGACTGGAGGATATACTCATTAAGTCCACTTTTTAATAGCATCATATGGCCACTAAAACAAATGTGTGCCCTATATACCCATAAGTTGTAAGAGTTTAGACGGGAAATGTCAAGATACTCTTATGAACAAGTAAGACAAGAGGAGACAGTGGATTTCTTCACAAACCACAATCCTTCAGTTTAAATTTTTAAAATAAAATTTCTTATTAAAAAAAACTAGAATGGTTAAGATTGCCTATCAGTTTTTTATAATATATTATGGATTATTCTAATAAGATTACTTGTTCAAAGCTGGAAGGAGAGATTTTTAGATATTCAGCAGGAGTGAGAAGATGAGAATAATAAATTGTGTAATACGGGAAAATTCAGAGGGTGACAGTCTAGCCAGCATGCCATTAAAAGGGTGTCTGAATCACTTACTGGTTCTAGATGTACATGGGCAGGGTGGTGTGGGGATAACAGAGACGGGGTTGAAGATAAAGAGTTAGAGAAATGGAAGGTCTTAGTAACCAAAAATACCTCTTATCTGAGATTTGTAATGACTACTGTGCAATGAGGAAACCTGTACTACTAAGCATATGTCTCGATTATTTTTACAGAATTAATTTCAGTTAGTCAATCAGCACACATGCATTTAGTATGAACTATGCCACATTGTGTTGGAAGATCCAGAAAAATGTCTTTACTCTCAAGAAGCATATACTTCAGAAGGCTAAGACTTATGCAAGAAATACCCAGAAAATAAGGCATGAAACCTCATTAATAAGCTGAACACCGTATGTCAAAGATTATAAATGCTATGGTAAAAATTAGCCAACTACCCAGAACTGCCAGAGCTTCACGGAAAAGGTGTAACTTGAATTTAACTTTAAAAGATGAGGAAAAATTCGAGACCTTGAGACAAGACAGGTTATCTTGCAGGTAATTAAGGGAAGACAGCAAGAGCACACCACCTTAAGGGCTCTCAAAGAAATACAAGGAGATTGGTTGGACTTCAGGTACAGAATCCAAAATTGGATAGGTGAGCTCTGACTGCTAGATTTTAAAGCTGAATTTTGGGCTTGCAAGAGGGATGAAAGAAAGCCACTGTAGTTTCTGGGCAAAAAAATGATGAAATAACCAATACTCAGAAAGATACATCCAACAACATTGTAAAAGTTGAATCATGTTTGTCACTTAACACCACATCTTTCCGTCTCCAACTAGAAAAAGTCCCCTACTTTTAAGGTTTCTTTTGATTCAGCTGGACCCATATGGATGATCCAGGACAATCTCCCTGTTTTAAGATTCATAACTCTGATGCTGGGAAAGATTGAAGGCAAAAGGAGAAGAAGGTGGCAGAGGATGAGATGGTTAGAAAGCAACACAGACTCAATGGACATGAACTCAAGCAAACTCCAGGGGACAGTGGAGGACAGGGAAACCTGGCGTGCTGCAGTCCATGGGTTCGCAAAGTCCAACACAACTTAGCAACTGAAAAACAACCTTAATTACATCTGCAAAGTTCCTTTTGCTGTGTAACCAGATGTAGGCAGAATAATACCTGCCCCTAACCACTGCAGGATAACCACATCCTAGTCCCCAGAACCTGTGGATATGTTCAGGGGTCCCCAATCTCGAGAAACTAATGCCTGATGATCTGTGGTAGAGCTGATTTAACAATAATAAACATAAAGTGCACAATAAATGTAATGTGCTTGAATCATCCTGAAAACATCCCCCCAACTTTGGTCTATGGAAAAACAGTCTTCCATGAAACCAGTCCCTAGTGCCATAAATGCTGGGGATGACTGTGTTACATTACAGTACAAGGGGGAATTAAATTTGCAGATGAAATTAAGGTTGCTAATCAGCTGACCTTAAAACAGAAAGAGTATCCTGGATTATCCAGGTGGGCTCAATGTAATTACAAGAGTTTTTTAAATGTGGAAGAGAAAGGAAGAAGAATCAGGGTCAGAGGGATGCAACATGAGAAGGTCTTGGCCAGTTTTGAAGACAAGAAAGGAGTCATGAGCCAAGGGGAGTCTGAAGATGCTGGAAAAGGCAAGGAAACAGATTCTCCCCTTGAGCCTCTAGAAGAAATCCATCCCTACGCATTGTTTTGAGCCCATGGGTGCATGCGTGCTAAGTTGCTTCAGATGTGTCCAACTCTTTGTGACCCCATGGACTGTAGCCTGGCAGGCTACTCTGTCCATGGGATTCTCCAGGCAAGAATACTGGAGTGGGTTGCCATACCTTCATTTAGGGGATCTTCCTGACCCAGGTATCAAACCATGTCTTTTATGTCTCCTGCATTGGCAGGTGGGTCCTTTACTACTAGCAGAACATGGGGAGCCCCAATTTGAGCCCAGTGAGACCCATTTTAGACAGTAAGATAATAACTCTGTGTTTTACACCACTGAGTGCATGACAACCTATTACAAAAGGAAGAGGGAACTAACACATAAAACCTTCGCAACTTTCAGGTATTGAAATGTAGACATTTCGAGGGGCAGGGAGGGGTGCAGTGGTCTACAGGGGCGTGCTCATCGCCTTTACTGAAGAGCAAACTTAACAGGACCAGCAAGGCAACCCTGGAATTTCTGATGGCCATGTTATTGGACCTATTTTGAAAGGTCATTGTATTATAACAGATTTGGGTACTTCTGAGTCAGCATGGGTTCTGACCCATTAACAACCCTCCATAAACATTAATAGTTATTTTTACATTTTCATTGATTGCAAGTCCAGTTTTCAGGACCCTGGTTATCTGAAGTACTGAAATGTTTGTCGGGATACTGTTATTTCATACTGATCAGCAGCTTCCTGGTCCCCCACATCTGACCCTCTCCAGGTTTTCCTCCTCCCTCCCATCCTCAACACCCTCCCCACAGCTTTCTCTGCTTAGATTTATCACTCAGTTCCCAGGTACAATTCTCTATCCCCAACCTATTGACATCAAAAGATTGACCCTGGTGGCGGGAGAAGCCCTTGGAAGCGGCGAACTTCTCCAACAGATGAACGGAAAAGACCAAGTTAAGGAGGAGAAATAAAACAGCCACTACTTCATTCAAAGAAGCAACAGGCAGAGCAGAGGAGCTGCCCAGAGGTTGTGGTCCTGAAAGTTACACTCAGGGGAGCAACACTTCAGAAGTCCTGAAGTCTGCTGTCCAAGATCCCCAAAGACTGCAGCTTCCACGGAGACAGCGTAGGAGACAACGATGCAGCATAGCCACCAGCAGCAAGATGGATGTTTTCTAATAAGTTCACAATTTTTTTAATTTGATGTTTCAGATTTATCTTCACTGACTGTTGCTAATTTTTGAGCACTTCTTTTTCTTAAATGCAGATATTAATCCCTGAACGAGCCACTGGAACCCTGGCATCATCATCTTCCTGCAATGTCTCAGTAACTGACCCACATTAGCCTTGTTCTTTAGCAAGGGGATAAGGTCATGACAGTGATGCTGTAATCCTACCAGGTGCTCCAAATGGATGGGCCAGAGGAATGAGGGATTAAAATCATTCAAGGAAACGCACTGATAGTTACTGCACTGGGGACAGCTAGACCAGAAGGACGTCCATGAAAACAGAGTCAAGGTGAAGACAAACAGGTAACTGGGGAGCAAGATAAAAGGGGTTCGTGGAGCCAGACAAAAAGCCGTACATAGCTCTTTTTTGTCTTCTTCAGTAGATTCTCAATGGAATGAAACCAAAGCCTGTATTTTGGAGGGAAAAGCTTAAATATCCTCTTAAAACAAGACTCCATGAGAGCTGGTGGCAAGACATCACTGCAAAGATGACCTGTACAAGGCTGCAACCAATTTGCTGAATGGACATAGTAGTAATGGGTGTCAGCTTTTAAGAAACCCACGTACATGTAAATAGTCACCGAAGGGGCCATTTCAGGGGTAAACTTAGAGGAAAGAGGCCCTCTTTTATGAACAGAGGCCTCTCTGACATAAACTCACCCCAAAGCAAGGCAAGTAACAGGACAAAGAGAAGGGAGAAAAAAGAAGCATTTCATGATGGTAGGTCCAAAAACTTCTAGAGGATTGGGAGGGGCAAGGGAAGCCATTTCAGACAGAGCAATGAGTCAGAGATTCCTGGAGATGCTTCTCTCATAAGCCTTGTTGTGTCAAGGAGCAAAACCACTGTTCCCCCATCCTTACCAAGAAACAGACTCCTTTATCTGAGAAGATTAACCCTTTTCTACTGGGAGTGCAACTTCAGGAGGGACCTTCCTGGGATGCTAAGGAAGGAGGGAGAAACTGATAGAACAACTGACTAAACCTCAGTTATCAGTGGGGAAGAGAGGCTGCAGCCAGGTCACTGTCACAACCTAGAAACCTTCAAGAAGCAGCCTTCTCCTTGAACACATAAGAAAGCATGCTAAGGGAACTTCCCTGTGGTTCTGGGCTTCTCTGGTGGCTCAGGAGGTGAAGAATCTGCCTGCAATGCAGGAGACCCAGGTTTGATCCCTGGCTTGGGAAGATTCCCTGAAGAGGGAAAATGGCAACGCACTCCAGTATTCCTGCCTGGGAAATCCCATGGACAGAGAAGCCTGGTGGACTACAGACCATGGGGTCACAAAAGTCAGAACACCAAAATTAAACCACCACAAACCACTGCCACCACCTGACGATCTAGTAGTTAAGAATTTGCCTTCCAATGCAGGTGACACAGATGGGATCCCTGGTCAGGGAACTAAGATTCCAGACACTGTATGGAAACTAAGCCCATGAACTCTAGAACTTGTCCGCCATAATGAAAGATCCCATGTGCTACAAATAAGACCAGATGCAGTCAAAATAAATAATCTCTTTCAAAACAGAAATCATGCTAAAGTGAGGCAGGCAGCTTGAACAAAGAGAGAGAAGAAGGAAAACAGGGCATCCTCTTCGAGTAGAAGGTAAGGGAGAAGGTAATAGGGTAAAGGAGAAGACCAAGTCATAGCGGCCAAATAGATCTACAGCTCTGACTATAGAGTAGAGATCAGCAAATTACCATCCAGAACAAAACAACCCACCATTTGCTTCACGCATAAAGTTTTCTTGAAACACAGTCTTACCCATTTGTTTGCTGTGTGCTGTGCTTAGTCATTCAGTTGCATCTAACTCTTTGCAACCCCATGGACTATAGCTCTCCAGGCTCCTCTGTCCATGGGGATTCTCCAGGCAAGAATACTGGAGTGTTCCCATGCCCTTCTTCAGGGGATCTTCCCAACCCATGAACTGAGCTGTTGTCTCCTGCATGGTGAGTAGATTCTTCACCAGCTGAACTACCAGCGAAGCCCATCAATTTGTTTACTTTCTATGGCTATCTTTATACTGAAATCTCAGAGTATTTACAGCAGATTATAGTCCACAAAGCCTCAAATACTTAATGCCTGTCCCTCTGCAAACACACACACAAGTTTCTGACTTCCAATAGAGACAATGATCTAAATGTTTTTGAAATATTATAAAATCCCCCCCTAATATGAATAAATTAAAACACACAGAAGAACTCACTTTTAGGTCTTGTGTAAGAAAGAAAATGATCCACTGTGGGAACTTAGAAGGTCTTCACATCCAGAAAACAGAACTGGAAACCAAATTCAAACTCAGTGAATATGTGAAAGGGTTTAGGAGAAAATACACAGTCATCAATAGTAGTCAGCATTATGGAAAGAGTAGTCAGCCCAAGAAAAGAGCACTACAGATCTGAATAACGTGTATGGAAAAGAAGAAAAGTAATCAAATGTGATGTGAACATTTCCACTTACCATTTTTATTCATTTAAAGGTGTCCCCTAAAAATATTAACATAGCAAACTGCCCTAACAAGCATTATCATGGAGATAGTACACAGCTGTGACTGGAGACGTAGCAATAATTTGCAATGACCTGCTATGCAATAGGAAAAAAAAAAGAAGAACAGCCTTTGAATCTCAGACAAGAGCAAAGCTGGTCATTTGTTTCAACCTATATGTGGTATGTGAAAGGGAGGAGAATGGATGTAGGTACAGCAGAAGGAGACAAGGAGATACTTAACATTCTCAACACATATTTTGCCTAAAATTAAAGGCTATGTGTGTGTGCTAGTGGCTTAGTCGTGTCCAACTCTTTGCGACCTCCATGGACTGCAGCCCCCCAGGCTCCTCTGGCCCATGGAATTCTCCAGACAAGAATACTGGAGTGGGTAGCCATTCCCTTCTCCAGGGGATCTTCCCGACCCAGGGATTGAACCCGGGTCTCTGGCATTGCAGGCAGATTCCTTATCATCTAAGCCACCAGAAAGTGAAGTGAAAGTGAATGTCTCTCAGTTGTGTCTGACTCTTTGCAACCCTGTGGACTATACAGTCCATGGAATTCTCCAGGCCAGAATACTGGAGAGGGTAGCCTTTCCCTTCTCCAGGGGATCTTCCCAACCCGAGGATCGAACCCAGGTGTTCCGAATTGCAGGCAGATTCTTTACCAACTGAGCTATCAGGTAAGCCACCAGGGAATCCCTAAAATTAAAGGATACCCTAGTATAAATAAAATTTGGAATTAAATGACATTTCTTGACTCACTATACATTTTTGTGCCCCTCAATACCCACCCCCTCCCCACATACACAAAAGTATTTGTGAATTCTTAGGAACGTCTGATAAATTCTCAATTACTGAAGCAAACCATGGAAAGGAGGTCTATGGAATTATTAACACTGGAGTTAATTTATACTGACACTGGAATTAATTTATTCTGACTTACACATAATAAAATTAATCATTCCAATTTTAATTAATGTCCTTCTTTCAGACTCCTCGACCAAATGGAATCTACACGGTGGGAGGGATGGGAGCTAGCATCAAATTAATTAGTAACTTTGAAGGTTCATTTAAGTTTCTACTTTCATATTAAAAATGGTGACATTAACTTTCAATTTAGAGAGCCCTTTCTTTCAATTTAAAATGGTTTTGTCTTATTTCTTTAAAATGCTCTATTTCCTTGCTGGTCCAGAAAGCAAAAATATCTTGGAGGTAAAATAAATCCCTCAATTACCAGGAATGGAATTTGAAAGCCTGCCTCTAATCAACCAATAAAGCTTTTTTAAAGGGGGGAAACCATAACTCAGCAGGATAAGACTTCTTTCAAGCATTAATTGCTTTCAAAATCATCCAGCTTGATACTGTATTAACTGTTTAAATTGCCAAACCACATCATTGCTCAGTTGATCTTGGAAAGCTTCAAAAACCACAAACTAGAGCCCAAAGATAAAAGGTCAGTGAATTAGTTACTTCCAGAATGAGATAAACTTTTGAAAGAAAACAGGCTATAAAAATGTGTTTGCACAGGGCATAAAGTATGACATTCACTCTACTTGATCAAAGTGGCTTTGGATATTAACTTGGGAGAGGGGGTAAGTGACAGATGAGTAAGACAGGCACAAGCATGCAAAGACAAGAACTCTGGCTCCCCTTTTTGCATTTACAAATAGATCTCTAGCCTCACCGGGACATACAGGCAGAGATGGGAGGAGAGGGGCAATGTCCGAAGTCTCAGATAGTATTACTAAGTGGGTCAAGACACTGTTGCTAGAACTAGTCTGACCAGCATAACCCTGGTTGTCCTACTAAACACCTTGAACTCAGCCAGCTTTTTCCCTAAACAATTTACTTACTATAAAAGCAATCACATAAGTACTGATTCCAGGAATATTGTGAGAATTAATGGAGACAAAGCAAGCAGAGGATTTGACCTACAGAAAAACAGGCCGTAAAAATTAGGTTCTGCTCTTTCTTTGTGAAAACTACTAATTGTTGTTATTGGTATTATTTAGAATATTCCATTTGATTTCAAAGGGGATCAACCAACACTCTGCCCCAACCATCACTGGTGTCTGTTTTTATTGATTTCTATTTCTCTTGGCTATATACTACATTGTCCTGCCAGAATTTGTTATCTTACAATGAATGTAGTGGATGACATATTTTAAGACTCTGGATTCTATTTTCATTCTATCTTAACAGGAATGTTGATTTTTGCTTTAAAACTCAGTTAAGTTACTAGCTAATAGCCTTGAACTTGTGGAGGCTTGGTTTTCACACTGTGGCATGTTTGGCCTGTTGCAGTTTTGCCCTCAGACCAAGGGATAAAAATGTGTTTTACCTGGGAAAAAAAGACTAAATAAGTACCTGTGGCTGTTTACCTAGTCACAGGAAATCTGAGTGTTGCACAAATAGAAAGAAAGGCTTCTTCAGGCAAACACAGGTTTTCAAGGTGCCCAATTCTTCTATTATAATCCTGAAAGATATTCGCACTATATTTCTTTCTAAAGAGTTGGCAAACTTTTAAGTAGTACAAAACTCACAGCATGCATAAATCAGGCTGTATCTCCCCCATATGGGCAGAAAAGTTTCAATAACCAATGTAAATGACTAAAAAAGAATCAAAATACCTTACAATTTATCTACAGTCAAAAGAGTCCTTGTGTTATTTCTTGAACAATTTTTTCCAAGAGTTATCATTTTTTCAAGAACCAAATACAAGAATATGCTTACATGTATTCCACACCCAATTTGATTCTATCTTCACTACTTTTGGAAAATTTCTTCACCTCTATAAGCATATTCCCTCACCTGTAAAAATTCATAACGGTTACCCTTGAGCCAAGAATCAGACAACTGAAGCAACCTGGCACGCACGAATGCTCAGTAAACGTTATTTTTAAAGGCAGAGACTTCAGCATTTGGGGTGCAAGGTGGGGAAAAAAAATTGAATCCAAAACTAAAATACGATTTTCCTGCTCTGCCTAATTAGAGACCAGCTCAAATCAAAACTCACAGCACTTGCTATGACTCAGCACACTCCACAGAACAACCAGAAACAGCATGCCCACAAGCTGAAATATTTAGTTACAGGTGGGAAAGGAAAACTCGTGATGCTGCCCCCACCCTAACCCACTGCTACCTGAAATCTGTTCCTCCTACGACAGAACCGGGCTGGATCCATATGCCACTCGACCTTCTACTCAGCCACCCAGGCTAGGAACCTGAATGTCACCCTTCACATTCCCTCCCCTTCCCAATCTGCCATCAACCCATTCTGCCTTTTAATTCTCACTCAAACCCTCTGCCACCTCCCCACCTCCAAGAGTCACTGTTTCACATGATATTTTCATGCCACTTTCTTCTGCACCATTTCCAATAGTGTCCTCATTTCCTTGTTTTTTAATTCATTTGCTTTGCCACAACCAGAATAACATTCCTAAGACCTATGTATCTGAGTCCTTTGTCTCCTATTAGCCACCAAGGGGTTTCCCGCTGCCTAAAGGTTGGAATCTGTGCTCATAAATACCCCATACAAAGCCCTTCCCAGTGGAGCCTGAGCTACACCTTGACTTCTTCATTCTTTTACCCCAGTCCCTCTCCCACTCCTCAGCCTCACAAGATGTACTCACATTGTTGTCCGGACAAGCCTGAGTTCACAGCTCTGTACACACTCTTCCCTATGCCTCGGGTAATCTTCTTGACCTAGCAAATGCCTATTCTTTCTGGCACAGTTTACATCCCATCCTCCGTGAAGCATCCCTGTTTAGGACAGGGTTCATAACTGCCTTCTCTCTGCTTGTATTTACAGTAGGTATGCATTGTACTGTAATTGACATGTCTGTATGTCTAGTACATTCTTAAGGCAATGAGCTCGGCAGAGTACCTGGCTCACAGTAGATGTTCAATAAACATCCGTTGCACTAATAAGTGAATATCATCTTTTCATTTCTATAGCTGGCATTCTACAGATATGTGGCACTGGAATATTAAAGTTGAGAGACAAAAAATAAGAATGCAACAAAATATTTCCCTCACAGCAAATCCTCCCGCCCAAAGACCACAATTAAGAAAAAAAGAAAGAAACAGGGAGACTTAGATTAATCACAATCTAATTAGATTTATCACAATCGTTTCTCCAATATCAAGAAGAAAGAAAACTCCTTCTTTTACAAAATCAAAGTTATAGCTATACTGGTCAAAGCCCAGTTTAGTAACTCTTAACTTTTCCAAGCTCTTAGACATTTTAGTTATAATGCTTTCTTTTCAGATCATGTAAAGCTTTAAAAAAAAAAAACCCTAATTTGATTTTTGTCAAGCAAAGATTAACGGTAGATACTTTAATCATGAAAGTCATGTTTGGCACTGGAATTTGGCAGAAAGCCCCACGTGTACTTTCTCTGGGACTAAATTGCTCATTTCTAATACAAACATAGTATAAAAAAAAAAACAGCATTGTGTAAACAAAATATGTTACTTTTTAGTTCTCAACTAATTGAAAATTAGTGCAACTTTATTTAACCGCTAATTCATCGCAACTTGGGATTTTAATGTAATTAAAATCAAGCATTTTAGGAGGGAATGCAGGAGGGAATCAAGCATTCAGCGAAGTCCAAGGGCACTCCAACCTCTGTAGCCTTTTTCCAGTCACACTTGTAAGCAGTTTGGCATCAATTTTTCCAAATACACAACCAAATATCCCTGATTCTTATATCATCCAAACAACTGCAGCCAGCTGTGAAAACTAGAACTAGGGCTGAAGTCTGCCTGCAGGGAGCCCCTCAAAACTACCAAGCGTGACTGTTTCCTCAACAAACATTCATGACCCTCTTTCCCGAAATTTCAACTTCACAGACCACCTCATTAAAATTAAAAAAAAAAAAAGAAAAATTCAATCCTTCAAAATTCTTTAACACAATCAAAATTTTGTCTTCAACCTCTTCTAGGAAGCCCAATTATCTTCTCCACCATTTGGCGTGTAATTTGTATTCCCGAATAATGTGTTTATCACAAACACAAAATCTCTCTTTCCATTCTCAGAATCTCAGAGTGTTGTCTAATCAGCAAAAGCAATTTCCACTTTTTTAAAAAGTAAAGCTATATACTCTTCCGTTCTCACTTCCTCTGAACAGCCTCACCTCCCCAAGTTTTGTTCTCTGCATTCCCATCAGAGGGTCCCTACAAAATCCTCCCCAACTCATGCTTTGCTTCTGGCCATATGATATCAGTTGCAGCATTAGTCACTCTGGTGCTTAGAGAAATAGGGAAATCATCCAGGCAAAATTTCAAAGTTCCATAACCAGAAAGCGAAAGTCTCTCAGTCATGTCTGACTCTTTGCGACCCCATGGACTATATAATCCATGGAATTCTCCAGGCCAGAATACTGGAGTGGAGCCTTTCCCTCCTCCAGGGGATCTTCCCAACCCAGGGATCCATAACCAGAAGCTCTGGGTAATTTAAATAAAGTGTTACTTGCTTCCCAATTGTTTAAGATCAAAATCCCACATGTAGGTCTGTCATGTAACAAAGCCTTCTTTGCCAATAAGCATGTTTTTCTTTGCACTTAAAAGAGCTGTCCAAACTAATTATGGCATTTGTATCTTTTCCTGTTGAAAGTGTTAGCTGTTCAGCAGCATCCCATTCTTTGCAAGCCCAACAGGCTCCTCTGTCCATAGAAATCTCCTGGCAAGAACACAGCAGTGGGTTGTCATTCTCTTCTCCAGGGGATCTTCCCAACCCAGATATAGAATCCAGGTCTCCTGCATAGATTCTTTATGATCTGAGTCATTTGGAAAGCCTGCATCTGCTCCTGGATGCACTTAAAAATCCACCTGTTGTTCTAAACCCTTTTGCATGACCAAGTCTCTTGCACTACAATTTTTCTGTTTTCTGAACACACAAATTCATAAAGCCTCTCTCTTGGACAAAGCTTTCTCTCTATTCCAAGTAAGGCCAAGGTAAATATGATGCTCCTGTAATGCCCCAAGCCTTCTGGTGAATGCCATGGATGTCTCTACATGCTTAAGTGCAAGGGCAAAAAGAGATCTGTTTTACTTTGCCAAATTTCCATCTCATAAGGTTTTCACCAGCAGAAATAATCCTGAAGATACAGAAACGCTACTCGTTTTAATCAGAGTATAATTTTGCCCATTACATAGAAGTTCTGACAATTACTGTTACCTAGAGCACAAACTGGGCTTCCCTGATGGCTCAGTGGTAAAGAATCCGCCTGCCAATGCAGGAGACTCAGGTTCAATCCCTGGGTCAGAAAGATCCCCTGGAGAAAGAAATGGCAACCCACTCAAGTATTCTTGCCTGGGAAATCCCATGGACAGAGGAGCCTAGCAGGCTACAGTCCACGGGGTCACAAAAGAGTTGGACATGACTTAGCAACTAAACAACAACAACGACAGAGCAAAAACTATAGTTGCTCCACGCCAGGAAAATCTGCACTGGAGGCCCGAGGGAGGACAAACCACTGCTTTAAGCTGACTGCTAAAAAGTATCAATACTTGAACATATTTCACAGTTTACCAAACACTTTTACATATCCCATCTCACGTCACCTTCAGAACTCTATCATTAAGTTCATTTTACTGAACAGGGAAACTGAGTCTCAGAAGTTTATATACTTCCCCAAGGTCATATGCAAAGTACTGAGAGGGGCTGAGAGTTACATGAAAAATCCTAAATGTGTGCCCTGTTCCCATCACAGTAGGCTCATTTAAACCAGGAGACTATTTAAGCTATTTTTATCATGCACCCCTCTACATTTTGGCTTCAGATTTTTGAGTACTTGTTTCCTTCAGTGTTTTGTTTGCTTTCTTTTGCAGACCAAAATGTGCTAGAAATAAATTACTTCTTTTTTTTCTGTAGGAATAAAATAAAATTTTGCATACAACAGCAATCGCTGATTCTTATCTAGGTTACTGGAAGTTCAAAGAGCTGGAAGACCTCGCCTATGGCAATGCCGAATATCATCATTTATATTCAACTGATTATCAATTATCTCTAAGATTTATATTAGCTAGGACACCAGTAGGTGGTCAAGGGTAAAGAATCCATCTGCCAAAGCAAGAGGTGCAAGAGAGGCAGGTTTGTGAGTGGGGAAGATCCCCTGGAGAAGGAAATGGCAACCCACTCCAGTGTTCTTGCCTGGAGAATCCCATGGACAGAGGAGCCTGGCGGGCTACAGTCCATGGGGTCACAAAGAGTCAGACACGACTGAGCGACTAAGCGTGAGAGAGCGAGCACCAGGAATCAATCCCACCCACGAGAAGGAAAGCGTGCTGCAAATTACAGAGCCACCAGATCATGAATTAACATTATTATGGGAATTGCTCAAGTAAATGCAAGTAAATTATGCATGTAAAACTTTGCAATAAATACTTTAAAGGAAAGAACTGAACACCATGCAATATTGCTACAGAGTTCATTTTCAAGTTCCTGAATTTTCAACGCACAGAAACACACCTATAATTAAGGCGTTAAGCCCCATTGCTTACATACCAGTCGAACAATAAACAAGCTGAAAGTCAGGTCCTCTATTTATGCTGAGCTATGGGCACACACACCCATCTATTATCTGTGGGAATGAAGGCACCAGAGACCTTAGTGGCAATAAAGAGCTGCAAAGGAAGAACTGTCCACCCAACAAGTAATAACATGAGTGGATTCCAAAAAGCACAAAGATTTGCTAAACAAAACTCACCAGGCAGAAGGAGCACTTTAAAAGTCTGTCTCGAATCCTTCCACTGAAGTAAAATGTTTTCGGCAACTGCAAATAGTTAAAATTTCCTTTTTTCCCCGATTCTGTCAAGTTCTTACCTCGGCACATCCGGTCTCCAGCTGTGCCTGTCAGGACAAGAGATCTCCTAGGAGCGTCAGTCCCTCAGGATCAATCTTTTCAGATCAAATGAGCAATTTGCAAAACGGAGGTTTGACACGAGGGAGGAAAAAGGAGGGTGCCCTCAGCATTGAAAAATACCCCAAACCCCAGATACTCAAAGACAAAAAGAGAATCCCTACGACAATCAGAAAAATCCCACTCAGGGAAAACAGGAAGAAAAAGAAAAAAAAAAATGGGGGCCAGAGAATTTCTCTAATGAATATGTCTATGGGACAAATTGAATACAGATCTCCACAGAGGAACACAAATTCAACAGAAATGATTTTTAGAAAGTACAGTGTATCATTTAGGATTTGCTCCAGCTGCAAATGAAAGAAAACGCAAAAGTGGTTTAAAGACAGACGCTTACTCCTCTCTCATATAAATGAGGTCTGGAGGAAGAAGCCCCGGGCTAGCGTAGAGCTCCCTGGCATCAAGGATCCTAGACGCTTCTCTTTCTGTTCCACCATCCTGAGCACAAGGCTCCCCTAAGATGGTCTGAAAGGGCCTCTCAACACCCAGCCAGGACATCCAGATTCCCACCAGAACAGAGGAAGAAGGGGCAGAGAAGCAGGTATCCTCCCTTTAAGATTCCCTTACTGGGACTTGCCTGCTGGTCCTGTGGTTAGGAATACTACCGTGGAGTGCAGGAGACGCAGGTTCGATCCCTGGTGGGGGAAGTAAGATTCCACGTTCCTTGGAGCAACTAAAGCCGACACAGCCAAATGATGAAATAATTCTTTTTAAACTAATGGTAGTTTTAAATAAAAAGATCCTTTTTGCTTACAACCCACTGGCTACTACAACTCACTTGTTACAAGGCGATAACCGGCCACAAAGGAACCTAAAAATAGCAAAATACGTGTGCAAAGATCCAGATTCCACAGCTCGAGGGAATTCCAGGCCCTGGGGTGCAAGCAGCCATCAAACAGATATTTCCGAACTGCCTACCTCTGCCAGACTCTGCACTGGGTGCAGTGAGAAGCAGAGCAGACAGCCTCTGACCTAATGCTTCAGACACTCAGTGACCACTGCTCCCCAAAGTCACTAAAAATAACATTCATGTACTCATCTACATACATGTTTTTATGTAGCAGTGTTATCAAGAATCACATAATAATGGTTTGCTCCATTCTGGATGATGCAAACTTAGAGATTTGTCTGAGGTGATGTCCTGATTTCTCTTCTGAAAAATTATATTTTCTCTTTTTCAATTGATAATCTGTGGGGAGATCTTTGAGACTATGTAAACAACCTATTCCACATCAAACATCCATCAACTAGTTTCAATATTCACTAATGATGGTTGCCTGCACCAATGATTACTATGCTGGTTGCAAAATGGTGATTTTTCTAACTCTAACATTACTGCTTTATTTATTAGATGATACTCTAAGGAAGAACTTTCCTTCATCGCTTATTTAGTTATTTGTTTGTTTGCTTGTTTGTTTGCATCAGAATGCCCTCAGATAGTGTAATTTTATTCAGGGACATGATCCACAACAATCATTAATTATTTTGAGGCTCAACATGTACCATATCTGGCCAATGGAAGCCAAGCTGAATTCTACGCTTCTGTGTCCTTTGGAGAAAAGCTTTTTGAGAACGTCCAGGCAAACAGATAAATGCTTAGCAATCCTGGAGGCCTCCAGGTGTCTTAATGATGCCCAACTGGAGTTCACTGTTGGTTCCATAAAGAAAATCAATCATCCTGAAAATTTTCCCCATCTATAACTATGATCAATTACCAAGAAATAGATGTAATGCTAAACAAGACAGTTTTTACACTTTATATTTTCAACTAATTATTGTTTACTATGAATAGCCCTGACTGTTGACTTGCATTCCAGAGATTAAATAACACAAAGATAATATACTGAAAGTAAGCAGGCAATAACTTAGGTACAAGATAGATACAACATATGATATTTTGACTGAAATGTCAAAAACAAAAAAGGGTATATAATATCGAACAAATGACAGTTTCCCAAATAAAAAATTAGCCAAATAGCATCTGTTCAAACAAACATTAAACTTTTAACATCAAAACACTCAGATGCGATTTTTATTTTACTCACAAAGTCTTCCTTTCTCAGTATTCTTGGCAATTCTCAGCACACGCCATTGGACAAAACACTTTTATTGAAAGATGGGCTAGAAAACCATCTGATACTATATTAGACCAGCATCAACTGATTGTTCAACTCAGAGGATTGTGCGGACTTCAGTGTGATTACACCAAACCACTGGCCTTCCCAGGTGGCACCAGTGGTAAAGAATCTGCCTGCCAATTCAGGAGATGCAAGATGCAGGTTCAACAATCCCTGGTTCAGGAAGAACCCCCGAAGCAGAAGTGGCAACCCACTCCAGTATTCTTGCCTAGAAAGTTCCATGGACAGAGGAGCCTGGCAGGCCACAGTCCATGGGGCCTCAGAGTCAGTCATGACTGAGCAATGGAACACACACCAAACCATGGGGAAGAAAAGCATGAAAGTTCTAAGAAAACAAGAAAGGAACAGAATCTGGGGATCCCGTACCATCCACATCTGCTGTTAGTTTAAACTTAGTACCTGTGGTAGAGATGGGGCACTGCTCACCGTAATTCCCTCTGGCCACGGTAACAGAATTCCAACTCACCTGGACTGCAAGGAGATCAAACCAGTCAATTCTAAAGGAAATCAACCCTAAATATTCATTGGAAGGACTGATGCTGAAGCTGTAGCTCCAATACTCTGGCCACCTCATGTGAAGAGCCAACTCATTGGAAAAGACCCTGACGCTGGGAAAGATTGAGAGGAGGAGGAGAAAGGGACAACAAAGGATGAGATGGTTGGATGGCATCACCGATGCAATCGACATGAGTTTGAGCAAACTCTGGGAGACAGTGAAGGATAGGGAAGCCTGGCATGCTGCAGTTCCTGGGGTCACAAAGAGTCAGACACGACTTAGCGGCTGAACAACAAGAACAACTCAATTTGGGGCAAAAATGTGCCCAGTAAAATATCTGCTCTCTCAAGCAACAGATAACTATGTGCCATAGTCCCCATCCCTGAAATGTTAGAATCCTCCTGAGTAGGACTTGAAGGAATGCACTCATGTTCCTAATATACACCAAAAAAAAAAAAAACCAAACAGATTACTAAGGCCCTCATCTTTTGCCTTTCACAGCATCTTAGGGTAGAAGCTCCCATATGATTACAATCTACTTTGTATCTAACTGATTACAACCTTCTTGAGCACAGGACCAGTTTTTAGACCCACCTTAGAAATTAACACGGCTCCTTACCAAAGAATAAAAGGTCAATAAACACTGGTTGAGGGTTTCCTGGGTAGCTCAGTGGTACGGAATCCCCCTGCCAATGCCAGAGACATAGGAGACACAGGTTCAACCCCTGGGTCGGGAAGATCCCCTGGAGGAGGGCATGGCAACCCACTCCTATATTCTTGCCTGGAGAATCCCATGGAGAGCGAAGCCTGGCGGGCTAGAGTCCATGAGGTAACAAAAGAGTCAGACACAACTTAGTGGCTAAATGACTATGACAAAATAGTTGTTGAAAGTAAAGTCTGTAAGAAAGGGACATTCAGGCAAAGCACTGACAAGTCTCAGCCGGCCAGGGCATTTTCACCCTGGTATTTGGTATGCATGAAATCTACAGTGCCTGCCTCTTTCAATCCTTTTTAAATCCAAAATGCTGCTGACTCACACATGGAACTTTGGTACCCACTAACAGAAAAGAGGCATAAAGTCCCAGAGCCACTATGAATCAATAATGATTTCTAATAAATAATTTTTTTAAATACAACAGACAGGATTTGAAAAGCAGCTGATGTTTGGCAAGGTATATTTTTGGAGGCTATAGGAAATGTATAAAGGACACCAGGTTCATAGATATCTTAAAATTCCACAACCCTCTTGAGTCCCAAGGGCCACAGGTCAAGAATTATTCATCCGTAATAGGAGCATTTGCTGTTGCTACTGTTGTTGTTTGTTGTTCAGCTGCTACGTCATGTCCGACTCTTTGCAATCCCATGGACTGACTGCAGCACATCAGGCTTCCCTGTCCGCCACTATCTCGAGGAGGGAGTTTGCTCAAGTTCCTGTCCATTGAGTTGGTGATGCGACCTAACCATCTCATCCTCTGCCGCCCTATTCTACTTTTGCCTTTAACCTTTCCCAGTATCAGGGTCTTTTCCAATGAGAGCATTTCAGTTGTATCTATTCCACTGTCCAACCACTATTCAGAATCCCAAGGATGTGAGCTGTAACACAGTCATAGCTTTGCCTTTTGCTCTGAACAACTTTAATCTAGTTTTAAATTTCTGAAGCAGGCTTCTGCTCCTATTTACAATGTGAATTAAAAAAAAAAAAAAAACATGCTAACACTTAAGGAACTGTTAGGCTATATTAAAAATTCTCCTGAGTCTGATATGCCCACAGAAATGCAAGAGATGAAGAGTAATTTTCTCCAGCACACATTTTGTTATTTACCATAATGCATTAACAGCTTCAAATGAAAGTTACATTTCCTATTTAGAGGAGCTAATCATTGAAATTAAAAAGATAAATAGCTTCAGTTCTTTAGCATAACAAAGGCATGCATCTGCTCAGTTCCATGATAGACTTTTTAGTGCATTTTACAAGAAACCAACAACGTATCAATTTCTCCCAGTCCTCAGATCCAAATGAATCTGTTTGTTCTCTGCATTCACAACCCAAGAAATGAGTTTGATGACTATCTAATGCAAAGATAATATCCTCTTAACCATAAGCCAAAAAAAAAAAAAAGAAGAGAAGAAAAAAAGAAAGGAAAATATCTCCCCCAAATAAGCAAGGTCTTTGAAGCCACAGCCAAATTTCTTTCTGTCCAATTCAGCTGTGATTTCCAGCCCATCGAGAGCCTTCAGTCACTGAAACAGGAAGATGGGAGAAAAGAGAGGTGATGCTCACCCCTTGGGAAAGCTATAAAAAGTGTCTACAGACTCAGCAGTTAGCAAGAGAGTTTAAAATAATTCAGGAATGGAAAGAACTTCACTCTTACTAATTGTGAGGAAAGGAGGAAGAGAAAAGCAAGAAAAGAAGGTCAAAAAAAAAAGAGAGAGAGAAAACAGATATGGCCCCAAATCGCAGAGCAGGCCTACCTCATGTGCGAAGTTAAGATCCCTGCAAATTAAGTTTTATTTCCAAAAGACTTCCTCCAAGTTTTCATTGAATGCTTGCCCTGCTCATAGGTACCCTGCCAGCACACAGCCCCTCCTCTTCAGAGCACACACATATCTCATGGGTCAGCCTCTGTTCAACAAGCGCATTCAACTACACGATGAAGAAAAACGCCAGTTCTCTGGGCCAACGAGTACAGAAATCAGCCTCGAGCCTGTGCTATTTACCATGAACACAGCAGAGAGCAGGGCACATCAATTAGTAGGCTTTTTAGACTGTTTTCTTCATTCTCCAGATGGCTTTACTTCCAGAAAACCATTGAGCTTTACCATTCAGACAGTCTGTCAACATCCTAAAACAGCTATTGGCTGTTTAATGAATATTTAAATATAATTTCAGTCTCCCCCAGCGGATTCCCACAGGGGGAATGCCGATTTGAATTTTCCTTGGTTGTACCACCCTCTCCCAAATTTGCACTTTTGCAAAGCCATTCATTTTCTACAAAGCATCAAGCTCCCAGAGAAAAGACAAGGGTGTGGGGTGGGGAAGGGGGCGGGGCCTGCCCAAGCTAACTGATGCCAGATGAACTTTTCCTGGATCCTGAGAGCTTTGTTTTGAAGATTTCCGCCTTGTATTAAATCAAAGTGGCAAAGCAGGTCCTGAAAACCAGGGAACTATATTCTCTACTCAGAAGATCAGGACTGCCAAAGTTGGAGGTATTTAACTTTCTGGGCTCAAGAACCCACATTGTCCTAGAGTGAACTTACCATTCACATTTTTAACCAACAATTACAAATGTTTCTCAAGAACAGAGGCTCAGACAGCCTGAGACCATGTCTTTTCGGTTATTTTGGCCAAAATAGCTGTTTCTGTCCCTGACACCATTTCTACCCCAGACTCGGAGACAAGAGGGATTCACTTTATGATGTGCACCAAAATTACTTTATTTGTTTTGGATGCAGTAAAAGCATCATTACTTAACATGACACTCTACTTTCTCGGTGCAGGGATTTGGCAAGAAGGTGAAAATGACATCCAAGTTATAAAAACCTTAAGATTTATAGCAGATGCCAATAGCAGGGCTACACCCTTATAAACAACAAGGACAAAAATATTTTCCCAGTGATGGGCCAGAACATGGAAGCTGTGGACCAGGACTATAGGATAAATAGAATCATTTAGTAAGTGCCACTTTATCACTGACTCTATGGACATGAGTCTGAACAAACTCAGGGAGACAGGGAAGGACAGGGAAGACTGGCGTGCTGCGGTTCATGATGTCACAAAGAGTCGGACCCAACTTAGCAACTGAACAACAACTTACTAAAGCAGGGGTACATGCATAAAAAATTCTGGGGTGGGGGGAATATTTGCATCCATTGTTCATCAAGCAAGTGCAACTGTTACAAAGAAGGTGTACCCATAAGGAGGCACACGTGTGCACCCTTGGGTTTCTAGCTGGTATCCTGGAGGTCCTTCAAGCATGCATGGCCCCCTTGCTTTTCTCCACACACAAGCTCTGCTCCACACGTCACCTTCTGTGAAATGGAATTTGAAGACTTAAAGTCCATGAATTCAAGAAAACATCTACCTATATATCAGAGTTTTCTGGTTGCAACTGATTAGCCAGAAAAAAAAAATACTAAATAATCGGAGTAACACTGGATTAAAAGAAGTTTGGAAGGAGTAAGCTCAGAAAGGATAGCTATCAGGGGTCCCCAGGGTCCATGCTACAGGACAACAGAGTTTCTGCTGATCAACGTGGACAGAATTATCAGTGTTGGCTGCTTTCAGCCTTTCTACCACCCTGCTCTGAATTCCTACTCCTGAGAGAAATTAATTGATCTAGACATTAGGGGTACACATCAACCCCACAGTGAAAGGAGGGCACATTGATTGACAGGCTTCTCTAAGCTGAATGAGTCCCCTCCACTGAACCAGGGGAAGAACAATTCCCAAAAGCAAAATCAGGGTGCTGTTACCAGCAGATGAGACATGAAGATGGGCAGAAAAAACACAGACGTGCACTTCTACAGAAACAGTCAGCATTCCTTTGGAACTGCTTACTTTTTCAGCTTCTAAGGACAACTTGAAAGTCCCTTGGACTGCAAGGAAATCCAATCAGTCCATCCTAAAGGAGATTAGTCCTGAGTTCATTGAAGGACTGATGTTGAAGCTGAAACTCCAATACTCTGGCCACCTGATGTGAAATGCTGACTCACTGGAGAAGACCCTGATGCTGGGAAAGATTGAGGGCAGGAGGAGAAGGGGACGACAGAGGATGAGATGGTTGGATGGCATCACCAACTCAATGGACATGAGTTTGGGTAACCTCTGGGAGTTGGTGATGGACAGGGAGGCCTGGCATGCTGCAGTCCATGGGGTCGCAAAGAGTTGGACACAACTGAGCAACTGAACTGAACTGAACTGAAGGACAACTTCGGCAAAAGTTACAAATAATGTGATTGTCCAATAATCTGTGTTATGATAGCCTGCATGGTAATTTCCAGGGTCTTCAATTAAAAAAATAAAAGTCTGGGGCTCCAGATGAGTTGATGTACATTCTGTTGTAATAGGTAATGATGGCCAAGTAGTTCATCATGTTTCTCTTCTTACTTAGGCTGCCAGGAGGCTCAAAGCTAGGAGTTTTAGGTTTAGTGGCAGTAGCTATCCTTAGGCTAGGTTTTCAGATACAACTAACTCTCTCCCTTCATGACAAGACTGGTATTTGAGGGTAGTTTTACTTTGGTCTTATTTCAATGTTTCAAAGGTACAACTATGTTTTATTAAAAAGTGTTTTAAGGACTTTCCAGACAGTCCAGTGGTTAAGATTCCTCGCTTCCAATCCAAAAGGTGAGGGTCCAATGCCTGGTCAGGGAGCTAAGATCCTACATGACTCATGGCCAAAAAAACCAAAACATAAAACAGAAGCAATATTGTAAGAAATTCAATAAAGACTTTAAAAATGGTCCACATAAATACACACACACACACACACACACATACACACACACCAAAAGCATTTGGATATTTTCCTTCCTAGCTAAAAGTCAACCTTTTCAGAACAATATAAGTATTTCATGTGTAATTACATTTTCTGAGCTTGTAGATTGGCCAGGACTCCTGTATTCTGCAGCCAAAATCATTCCTTTATTTTGCTAGATTCAATTAGAACAGATTAAATTAGAAGGACAGCTAGTTAACTAGATAGACAGAAAGATCTATCTCTAGGTCTGACTAGAGTGTGCAATAATTTTTAGAATAGTTATCAATAAAGTTCATAAACCTTTATTGGAAGATCAACAGGGAACTCTCTCCAACCTATAATTAGACAGCCTAACCCAGAGAGACAGATGATGTAAAGCTGGGGAACCAGGAAGCATAGGGCATGTGTGACTTCATGAGCCAACTAGAGTCTTGATTTAGGAGGAGGAGGAGGAGGTCTCGCTCAGTCATGTCCGACTCTTGGCGACCCTGTGGAAGGTAGCCTACCAGGCTCCGCCGTCCATGGGATTTTCCAGGCAAGAATACTGGAGTGGGCTGCCATTTCCTTACAGGAGTGTCTAATTCATTGTTTTCTAACTCAAGCCCTGGTCTGAGCTAATTTCAGGTACTTTTCATACTACAGTATCAGAATCCCCTATCACTGCAGGAAAGGGGAAGAGTTAAGTAGAGCAGTGGTAATTCCGGAAGATGGGGAAACAGCAGCAGATCTGCCCCCAGGATGTTCAGAAAACACCTGCAAGGTACTTTGGGGTGTCTTTTTGGTGCAAAGGGAACTCTTAATTATAAAGGTGTTGCCACCTTTAGAGATGTCTTTCAATTTGCGTTTCCTAAAACAGCATTTGAAAGGTTCTTTGTAGATTGATAATCTGTGATGAAAATGTGGAAATACACTCAATTTAAAACTACTCTCCACCCTCTAAATTTACCCTTTTTTTCTGGAGGCAATCTGCTTCAGCAGTGAAAACGCCCCTAAAGAGCCAATACCACAACAATGAGGGATCTTAGTTGCCAGGCCTGAGATGTAGGAAAGGTGACTGGTGTTTAGTCAGAAGTGGGAGAGGCAGAAAATGGGAGGAGCAGGGGCACTTTCTGAGCGAACGGCGGGCTCCTAGAGTGATGAGTGGAGAAGAGGGTGCATGTGTGTGCTAAGTCACTTCAGTCTTGTCCGACTCTTTGCACCCTAGTAGCCCACCAGGCTCCTCTGTCCCTGGGATTCGCCAGGCAAGAATACTGGAGTGGGTTGTCACTTCCTCCTCCAGAGGATCTTCCCGACCCAGGGATCAAAACCCATGTTTCTTACCTCTCCTGTGCGGGCAGGTGGGTTCTCTATCACTAACATCACCTAGGAAGCCCCATAAAGAAAACTGGATGTTAAACAAATGAACTTAATCACACAGTTATTTACTACCTTGGCGTTTGAGAGTCAGGAGACCAAGGATCTGGTCCTGAGTCCAACACTATGTGAATTTGGCATTCAATTCTCCCATGAGTCAAATGAAGTTGCTAAGTTGGATCGGGGTCCCCAACCCCAGTACCTGCAAGGCCCAGCAGGCAATGTGAATTAGCTAGGCGTGCTCCCTAAGGCCTGGGTGGAGCTGGAGGCCACATCCTGCCCAATGGAGCAGCAGTTGGTCAGTGGTCACTATGGGAGCATCCCATAGTTTTTAAGAGAATCAGAAAGCCCAGCTTTCTATATAAATTCCTATAATTTTTCAATCCTGGAGACTAATTTGTAAAATTTTTATATACACTGAAGGGGCCAAAGGAAACATTTTTGTAAGTTAGAGCCAAACCTCAGGCCCACAGTTTGTCAAATTCAAGTTCAAGTTCTGTAATGAAGTGCCCTGGAAGCTGGGTGCTCCTTTGCAGAGGCATCACCTTTTCCTCTTCTATCGAAATTCACTAGGGAGTGACATCTGAAAGGCCACAAGAAGTCCTGGAGCAAACCAGACCCCCTCTGCTTCACCTAGCGTCTCCCAAACCTATCCAGAGACTGAACTCTTTGTGGCAAGACTTAAATGAGCAGCTCGCTGAGCATCTGCTTCATGGAACACACTTTGGGAAGCACCAAACTTACCTGCCCAGTTCCAAAATGCTGCACTGCTATTCCCAGTACCCCCCTTGGATCAGAAGTAGTGAAAGAAATTAGTATTCACCGGCTCCCAGTAACATGCCAGACACCATGTATTCTACATCTCAGGTGACAGTCAGGAGCTAAATGTTGTTATCTCACTTTAAAGTTGAAAAAAGTATAAATCAGAAGCTGTGAGGTAATCCCTAATAAATGAAGCAGCCAAGATTTGTATCCATGGGTCTGTGATTAAAAACCCTATAGTGAAAGTTGCTCAGTTGTGTCTGACTCCTTGCAACCCCGTGGACTATACAGTCCATGGAATTCTCCAGACCAGAATACTGGAGTGGGTAGCCTTTCTCTTCTCCAGGGGATCTTCCCAACCCAGGGATCAAACCCAGGTCTCCCTCATTGCAGGCAGATTCTTTACCAGCTGAGTCGCAAGGGAAGCCCAAAATCCCTATCTATAGTCTTTCTACTATTTAACAGCTTGTAGGTGTCAGAGGAAGACTGACCGGTAGCCTAAAGATATACAGTCGCCATCTGTATCTACGGGTCCAGCATCCGCAGACACACAGGGCCCATTATACTGTGCCAACTTAAATAATGGTCTTGAGCATCCATGGATTTTGGTACCCACAGGAGGTCCTGGAACAAACACCCCCGACATGTACCAAGGGACAACCTTACTCTCTCACGCCCTCCAATTTCTCCCTAACCTCCCACCCCTGTGGCTTTGGATCTAGCTTCTTCCCTACCACAAAGCTTCCAGGCTCTTCATCTGCAAAGCATTGCTTTTCCAAGGAAGCCAGATAATCCACCAAAATACTCGGCATCCCTGAGCTGGTGTGAGCATCTGATGCCTCTGCTGAAAGGAACAATGTATCAAAGCCAACAGCTACAAAGAACACAGGATGGACAGCTAACCTTTGCGGTGGACACACATGTGCTCGGGACACGAGGCTCCCTGCCCGTGTGACCCTCCCCCTTCCCTTTCCTCCTTGTTTTGTGTCTGCAGATCCTTTATCCCCTCAACTCCCCATCTCCCCTCTGACTGGTTTTCTCACCCACCTGCCATCCTTCATCAACCCAGTTCATTTCTTTCCTTCATCCCAAAGTGATCACAGGAACAGAAGAAATGTGGCATTTTATCCGTCACACTCAGGAGTGACCACCCATCCTGGTTTGCCAGGAGCCTGACTCACAGTTCATGCCCTCTGTTCCTATTCTAAATAGCACCCCCATCACTTCAATAGGACCTCAGACTGGACAGAAGGCAGCATGATCTCATTATATATTTATTAAACAAAGTCTTATATTCTTTGCCCTTTACTTCAGGAGATTAAGTCAAATAGCTCAAATTTTCTTCCCTGAAGGGAAAGATGTTTCCTAAAGTTATTTTCCTGAATGTTTCTCAAGAGCTTTTTTTTTTTTCAAACTAAAGTTTGGTGGCCTTTGGTAAAGTTTTTGCATCTTATCCAAAATTTTTTAGTTGCCATCTTCTTGAGAAAAATGAATCATTCCATAAGAAATCCAGACCCTATATTTGCTAGGCACATGACATCACCAACTAGAATCAAAACACACTAACAGTTTTGCAGGATAAGCCTCTCTGTATTTTCTATCAGGAGAGGAAGAATGGCAAGAAGGTGGCCCCCGACAGCAGGACCCACCACCCCAGAAATTCACCCTTTTAACAGCAAAATCTCCTGAGTCTACTGGCCCCTAGATCAGGAGCCAGGAGCCAGTGCTAAAAAGGGCCCAGAAGACTGGGGCAGCTGGAAAAGTCAGCTGGAGAACCAAGATGCTAGAAAGAAGTAAGAAATACATCTCTGGTGGGATGGAGGCTAAAGGGCCATCCAGAATGAGGAAGATTCAGCAAGGCATCACGTTGAACGTTCCACCTTCCAGTCTGGATTTCTTCTCTTGCTCAACTACTGGTTTCTCTCAGATCCTTGGGCAAACTGAGACTGATGGAAAATGTCATTTCAAGAACTCAAGAAAGAAATGTTTCAAAAGGAGAGAACAGAACTCTAAGAAAAATACCGAGTTCATTAGTAATGTTATGGGCTAGAGTTTTAATATCCAGTTACAAGCAAACAAAAATTACAGACAATTTGCAGCGATGAGCGCAGAAACTACATATTATTTAGTTCCCAACACCTAGAACTGTGCCTAGCATACAATGAAAATTTCACACTGACGTTAACAGCTTTGGGTAGGTGTAAATGACATGTATACAGAGTACATCATGAGAAACGCTGGGCTGGAAGAAGCATAAGCTGGAATCAAGATTGCTGGGAGAAATATCAATAACCTCAGATATGCAGATGACACCACCCTTATGGCAGAAAGTGAAGAGGAACTAAAAAGCCTCTTGATGAAAATGAAGGAGGAGAGTGAAAAAGTTGGCTTAAAGCTCAACATTCAGAAAACTAAGATCATGGCATCTGGTCCCATCACTATGAGGCAAATAGATGGGGAAACAGAGGAAACAGTATCAGACTATATTTTTTTGGGCTCCAAATCACTGCAGATGGTGACTGCAGCCATGAAATTAAAAGACGCTTACTCCTTGGAAGGAAAGTTATGACCAACCTGGATAGCATATTAAAAAGCAGAGACATTACTTTGCCAACAAAGGTCCGTCTAGTCAAGGCTATGGTTTTTCTAGTAGTCATGTATGGATGTGAGAGTTGGACACTGAAGAAAGCTGAGCGCCAAAGAATTGATGCTTTTGAACTGTGGTGTTGGAGAAGACTCTTGAGAGTCCCTTGGACTGCAAGAAGATCCAACCAGTCCATCCTAAAGGAGATCAGTCCTGGGTGTTCATTGGAAGGACTGATGTTGAAGCTGAAACTCCAATACTTTGGCCACCTCATGTGAACAGTTGACTCATTGGAAAAGACCCTGATTCTGGGAGGGATTGAGGGCAGGAGGAGAATGGGATGACAGAGGATGAGATGGCTGGATGGCATCACCGACTCGATGGACATGGGTTTAGGTAGACTCCAGAAGTTGGTGATGGACAGGGAGGCCTGGCATGCTCTGGTTCATGGGTTCACAAAGAGTCGTACATGACTGAGCGACTGAACTGAACTGAAATGACATGTAATAAAGTATACAAGTTCCTAAGTTTTGACATATGTATAAGCCCATGAAACCATCACTGTAAGCAAGACACTGAGCACATTCATCACCTTTAAAAGCTTTCTCCAGCCTTTTTCTAATCCCCTCCTCCCATCTCAGGCTCAGGCAGCTATAATTCTGCTTTCAATCATGCTATATCCCCACCAGCAGAGCCTGAGAGGTTCATTTCCTCCATATCCTCGCCAACATTTAGTTTGGTTGAAGCTTTTTAAATTTTAGCTATTCTATAGTTGTACAGTGTTACTTCATTGTGCTTTTAATTTGCATTTTCCTAATGACTTTTCATGTGCTGTCTTTTCATGTGTTGATTTCCTATCCATATAACTTTTTTGTTCAAATCATTTGCTCATTTTCTTTAATTGGGTTGTTTATCTTATTACAGTATTGAGTTTTGAGAGTTCTTTATATATCCTGGATACAAGCCCTTTATTGTAAATATATGATTTGCAAGTGTTTTCTCCCAGTTTGCATCTTATCTTTTCATTCTCTTACAAACATCTTTTAAAGACAGAAGTCTTCAATTTTGATGAAGTTCAATTTACCCAACTTTTAACTGAATGTGTTTTTGTTATTGTTCTAAGAAATCTTTGCCCAACCCAAAGAAACTTTGGGTGTGATGGATCTGGTCATTATCTTGATTGTAGTACTGTCTACACAAATGCATACAAAGTCACAAAGATTTTCTGCCATTTCTGTCTAGAAGTTTTATGGTTTTATGGTACAGGTGTGTCTATGATTCATTTCAGGTGAATTTTTGTATACAATCTGTGGAGGTATGGATTGAAGTTTTTAGGTTTGTTGCTGATATCGATGATTTTGCTGTTTTGCATACAGATTGTTTCACATAATTTGTTGAAAAGACTATCCTTTCTCTCGGAAACTATTTCTTTGTACTTTTGTTAAAATCACATTAACTTCTGATCAAAAAGCAGAACTCTCAAAAAAGGCCCTCCTTGACAGTTGCTAAGATTTAAAACACACAGCCTCTTTGATTCAGCAACTCCAATCTTAGCAGTTCTGTCTAAAGAAATATAAGCACAAGGATAGCACATAGATCCTTATAACAATATTATTTATGGGAGAAAAAACAACATGGGTGCCACCCAAATATTCCCTGATATAGGAAAGACTGAATAAACTATAGTCCAGCTCCATCACAAAATTCTATGCAAGGAGGAAAAGGAATGGGTTGGAGTTACATGGACTAACCAAAAGAAATACCCGAGAAATATTCTGCAAGGTGAAAACAATTACAGAGTTTTATATGTATAATGACTATATTATTTAAACACATGTGGGAAAAAACTAAATACTGGTTGGCCACAAGTCCATTCAGGTAACATCTACCATCTTACGGACAAACCTGAATGGACTTTTTGACCAACCCAAAGTATATCTGCATGTATTTATAAAACCTAAGAAAATTATGGGACAATAACTACCAGACAGATCACATGAATCTCCTTCATGGGTAGAATTCCCAGCTGGCACAGTGGTACAGAATCCATTTCCAATGCAGGGAACTCAAGAGACCCAGGTTTGATCCCTGGGTTCAGAAGATCCCCTGAAGAAGGAAATGGCAACCCACTCCAGTATACCTGCCTGGAGAATTCCATAGACCGAGAAGTCTGGTGGGCTATGGTCCATGGAGTGGCAGAGAATCAGATATAACCGAGCACAAAGGAACAGGATTACACTTCACACACTTCTATGGTGTGTTAGCTCATTACCCTAAATAGATATTATTTTGAAATTTTTAATCAAATCAAGTCTAAAATAGTAGTCATGACTTTGACATGTACAAGATGTGGATTCCACTCTATCACACATCTATCTGTACCACTGCTTGGGAATAAAACCTTTTTTTTTCTTTTTTTGGTGGTTGGTTCAAGTAGAGAGAGATATTTCGATCCACGAAGGAGACTCAAAAAATAAATTCCACAAATTGTGTCCCTCCATAGGTAGAAGTCCTATCCCCAAGTAGCTCAGAATGTGATCTTATTTGCAAATAGCATCCGTGCAGATATAAACAGTTAAGCTAGAATGAGATCATACTGGATTAGGGTGGGCCCCCAATCCAATGTGATCAGTGTCTTTATTAGAAAAGGAAATTTGGACATGGAGACACACACACACAGAGAACGCAATGCAAAGCCTGGAGAGATGGTGCCACAAGCCAAGAAAGGGGAAAGATGGCCAGCAAACCACCGGAAGCTGGGAGGGAGGTATGGAAAAGATTCTTCCTCACTGCCCTCAGAAGAAATCAATGCTTCCCACACTCTGATTTGAGACATCCATCCCCTAGAACTGTGAGACAATACATTTCTGCTGCATAAGCTGCCCAGCTTGTGGTACTTTGTTACAGCAGCCCTGAGAAACTAAGGGACCAAGAGACTCCCTGATGGTCCAGTGGTGAAGACTTCACCTTCCAGGGCAAGGGTTGCAGGTTTGAGCCCTGGGCAGGGAGCTTTCCTGGTGGCTCAGACAGTAAAAAATCTGCCTGTAATGTGGCAGTGAAAGTGAAAGTCACTCAGTCGTGTTCGACTCTTTGTGACCCCATGGACTGTACAGTCCATGGAATTCTCCAGGCCAGAATACTGGAGTAGGTAGCCTTCCCCTTCTCCAGGGGATCTTCCCAACCCAGGGATTGAACTCAGGTCTCCTGAATTGCAGGCGGATTCTTTACCAGTTGAGCCACAAGGGAAGCCCAAGAATACTGGAGTGGGTAGCCTATCCCTTCTCCAGCGGATCTTCCCAACCCAAGAAGCGAACTGGGGTCTCCTGCACTGCAGGCAGATTCTTTACCAACTGATCTATCAGGGACCCAGGTTCAATCCCTGGGTCGGGAAGATCTCCGGGAGAAAGGAACTGGCAACCCACTCCAGTATTCTTGCTTGGTAAATTCCATGGACAGAGGAGCCTAATGGGCTATAGTCCATGGGGTCACAAAGAGTCAGACACAATTGAGCAACTACACACACACACAGTACCAAGAAGTCCAAGCATAAAAAAAAAAAAAAACAGTCCCTCATCCTTACCATGGTCCCACAGCCCCCAGTCCCGGGCCCAGGGAACATCCTCAGAAGACACAGAAGGTAAACAGCAGTGCCTGCTGCCCTGCGTCATAGGTGACCTGAACACCAGGATGCCGCCACACCTGAGGGGAGCCGGTTCCTGATGTAAACACATCAAAGCACGCAGTGGGCAGAAGAGTCTACAGAATCTGTGTGTTCATCCTCAGACCCACAATTACAAGGAAACCATGAGGAAGGGCTTGTCATGAAAGGATTAGGACGGATGTACCGTGAAGAAAGGATAACGATTAAGGAGCCCCTTTCTCCTGGCACCTCTCCCTCCCTTGGCACACAGGCCGCAGCCGTCGTGGCCACGAGATGAAAAGGAAGAGGTGGCACAGGAAGTCAAGGATGATGACTCCTAATGTTATTGAGAGTTAGTCCCTCACTTGTGTCTGACTCTTTGCGACCTCATGGACTATACAGCCCGCTAGGCTCCTCTGTCCATGGGATTTTCCAGGCAAGGGTACTGGAGTGGGTTGTCACGCCCTCCTCCAGGGGACCAGCCCAACCCAGGGATCAAACCCAGATCTCTGGCATCTCCTGCAGGGACAGGCAGATTCTTCACCTCTGAGCCACATGGGAAGCCCGTATTATCCTAGTTGGGAAGAGGCAAATCCCAGAGGCTGGCTATCCAACCAGGGACATCGCAGAGACGAACAACATGGAATATTTTGAGAATAAAACCCTGGGCCTCCCTTGGTTCTGCCTGTCTGGAAAACTGTCACTGAGATCCACCCTGAAGGGACTATCTTCCACATCCCAGCCCATGATCTTAAGTACCAGAGTGAACTATCTCGTGAAGCAGAGTTACTGCCAAGAGGCCCTCCCTCAAGGCACATGGTCTTCTTGGCGTTTGCTTCATTTTCCCAGGATGTTGACCAGAAGTAGAAGAAAAAAAGTAGGACGAAAGGAGCAGGCATTTAACTGTTCCTCTAATGCCTGTGTTCATTATTTTCCAAATCCACCATAAACAAATTCAAACTCTGCACAAAAAGAAAATGCTATACGGACACAGTGATTTTTAGTCCCAGGATATGAAAGTCAGGCACATCTCAGCCTCAGGAAGTAGAGACAGACACAGACAAAGGCAGCAGGTTTGGACTTCCCTGGTGGCAGAGTGGATAGGAATCCGCCTGCCAATGCAGGGGACGTGGGGTTTCGATCCCTGGTAGAGGAAGATCCCACATGCCACAAAGCAACTAAGCCCATGGGCCACAACTACTAAGCCAGTGCTCTAGAGCCCGGAAACTGCAACTACTGAGCCCCCAGCACCCCGAAGGCTATGCTCTATAACAAGAGAAGCCACCACAATAAGAACTGGAGGACCACAACTAGAGTAGCCCCCCGCTCTCCACAGAAAAAGCCCAAGTGCAGCAACGAAGGTCCAGTACAGCCAAAACTAACTAAATAAAAAGACAGCAGGTTTCATGTCATGAGTGTGCTAGTGTGTTAGTTTCCTTCTTGTTGGTGTTGTTGCTCTTTTACTCACTGAATCATGTTCAACTCTATGCAACTCCATGGACTGTAGCCTGCCAGGCTCCTCTGTCCATGAGACTTCCCAGGCAAGAATACTGGAGTGGGTTGCCATTTCCTCCTCCAGGGGAGCGTCCTGAACCAGGGATGGAAACTTTGTCTCCTGCATTGGCAGGCGGATTCTTTACCACTGAGCCACCGGGGAAGCCCTAAACAAACAAATAAAAAGGCAGCACGTTTCATGAGTGTACTAGCACGTCAGACACCTAGGGCTGCTGTCACATGTCACCACAGATTGGACGGCCTAAAACCACAAAAATGTCCTCTCTGGCAGTTCTGGAGACTGGAAATCGAAAAAGCAAGAGGTTGTTAGGGCCATCCTCCCTCCAAAGGCTCTAGGAAGGCATCTTTGCTTGACTCCTATAGCCTCTGGTGGTTGCCAGCCATCCTTGGCTTTCCTCGGCTTGTCGCTGCTGTTCTTCAGTCGCTAAGCCGTGTCCAACTCTTTGTGACCCCATGGACTGCAGCACGCCAGGATTCCCTGTCCTTCACCATCTCCCAGAGCTTGCTCAAACTCATATCCATTGAAGTCGGTGATGCCATCCAACCATTCCATCCTCGGTCACCCTTTTCCCCCCTCAATCTTTCCCAGTATCAGGGTCTTTTCCAATGAGTCAGCTCTTCGTATCAGGTGGCCAACGTATTGGAACTTTGGCTCCAGCATCAGTCTTTTCAATGAATATTCAGGGTTGATTTCCTTTAGGACTGACTGGTTTGATCACTGGCTTGCAGTAGCACAACTCCATCCTCTGCCTCCATCTTCACTTGGCCCTCGTTGTCGAGTCTCCTCTGGGTCTTCAGATCTCTCCTTATAAAGACATCGAGTTTAGGGCTCACCCTAACCCAGTATGACCTCACCTTTACTCAGTCACATCTGCACAATCCCAATTTCCAAATAAGGCTACACTCACAGGTCCCAGGGTTCAGATTTCAACATATCTTGATGGGAAGGGAAGCGACTCAACCCATCACGATGAGTAAGACACAGAGACCAGGGGTTGATCTGAATCTTGGTCCCTAAGTAGCCATGTCAGTTGGATACAAGTAATAAAAAATCTAACTAACAGACAGGCTTAAAAAAGCAGAAGGAGGTGGCATTTTTTTTCACTACTAGAACCTCCCTTATCAAATTAAGACCTGAGTTACAACAAATGAGGGGAGAAGGAGGAGACCTAAGCTGCTAGACATGGAAGAGCAAGAGGAAGGATCCAGTAGCAGCAGGACGGACTAGTGAGCGAGCCCACTGTGACTTTGACAGCGCTGAAACAGGCCAAATGCACACAGCAAGCCTGTGCTTTATCCCTAACAGCATCCTCTTCCAGTTCTTGGCCTGAGGGTTTGGACCCGGTGAATGCACTGATGCTTTATCACTGGAGAGCAGCTAAATTGGGATCACAACTTTTTTTTAAGTTAACATAAAATGATGGTAACAGATTCCACTAGTCTCTAAGGAGGTCTTGGGACAAACATCTCAACTATTTCTTCTTGCTCTACTTATATAAAGCCTCCGTTTAGATTTGTGCCCCAGGGCAGGGAGGGGGGCGCAGCTGAGCAGAAGCACACTGCAGCTATTGAGTGCTTCTGAATTGGTTTTATTTGCTGACCACTAACGAGTCCCTAAACTGCTGCTATTGGAGGAGTCAGATGGCCCTGCGCAAGGGAGCCTGATCACCAGTAGCGTGGGGCTGGCCAGCGGCAGCTATTTCAGGATCCGACCTACAGGACGAACTCATTTTAGGGAATGGAGTCAGTGCAAGGGAAGAGGGAGGAGAGGGACAATGTGGAACATCAAACAAAGTGCGAAATGTTGCCTAATGCTCCAAGATAACCCAGGACAGTCAACATCAAACAGCCCATTAGGCAACGGGTAACCAAAGGGCAGAGAGGTTTTTTTTGTTTGTTTGTTTTTTTAATTTCCAAGGCAAGCATTTTGCAAGTCACTTGGTAGAGATTTTGCTCTTGAACTGTCCACCTCCTCCCTCCCTTCCCCGCAGTTCTGGTCTAAACGGGGAACAACTGCAGATGTGATCAGGCTTTATCGCCAGCTTTCAAGGTCTCCAGTTTGTCAAGACTCTGAGAAAGACCTAATGCTGTAAGATAACATTTTACTTCTGCAAGACCTCAAATTAATGAGAAGGCCAAGTTTTCTTTAGGAAGGATAAGGTCAGATGCTCTGTGCTTACTCAACTATGAGGGTTGAAAAGAATAGCAAAACGTAGGATCGATTTAGTGAGAAACCTGTGAGTCCGTAAGAGCAGCTATTGCTTATTTCTAAGCAATTGCTCTTGAACTCTCCAACCTCCCCCCTCCCTTCTCCCCATTTTTGGCTTCAATGGGGAATGACTGCAGACGTGATCAGGCTTCATTGCCAGCTTTCTAGGTCTCTAGTTTGGATAAATGCCATGTGCTCCGGCTCAAGAGACTCTTAAATGGCACTTGGGAATTACAGCTTGAAGACGACACAGCAGCTTATTCCCCACCAGAGATCTGGGCCACCAAAAATGGGGTAACCTTTGGTCAACACAGACAACCACACCGATTCAACAAGAAATATGAAAGTGGCCTCTCTCAGCCAACGAGACCACCGCTCATTCTACTGATTAATAACAAGAGCACCCACACAAGTAAGCATCATACTCCACCTCATCCTTCCAAATAATAATAATAACTGCTTAAGAAGATCCAGAGCTAAACCTCCTGGTTCAAATTCCAGCTCAGTTCACGCCTGGCTTCCGGACTCTGGCCAGATCATTTGAACTTTCTGGCTTTCAGTTTCTTTATCTATAAAATGGGGATAAAAGCAGTTATGGGAAGTAAATGAGCTAGATAATTCAAATAAAACTCTTTTAATGCTGTGCCACACACCCAGCACGTGCACCATAAAAGTGCCTGTTGTCATGACCCGCCTCCCTCTGGTTTCTGCCTGTCAATTTGCTCTGCCTGGAAAAGGGTCAGATTTACCAAGGTTTTCTCTCTGCCTGATGGGCCTGGTCTAATGGGCTCCAGCTGATGCTTTAGAAGGGTCTCCTGTCTACTTTCTCCGGGGAAAAGTGGAAATGATAACCACAGAGAAATAAGTGGAGAACAACTGACGATCCACACCAAGGCAAGATCAGCCCAAAATGACAAGGCACAGAAGGGGCAGGAAGATCCTACGGGAAAAGCACTCTGACCTCCCATAATCGCCAAGTGGTATTTAGGCACAAATGCCAACCTTTCTACCGGCCAAAAGTTGAGCAAGAAGTCAAAGGAAAGGTTCTTCGGGATCTGGTTTCCTCCCTACCTTTCCTCACTTCACACTTTTGGAGGTTCTAGTTACAGACACTGATCAAAATGTGAATGAAAATAAATAAATAAAAACAAAATGGTGAGAGGGAGACAACAGCCAACTTTTTCAATGAAAGTTCTGTACTTTCTGGATCTGTCATGGTGGGTTAGTCACTAAGTTGTGTCCAACTCTTGCAACCCCATGGATTGCAGCCCACCAGGATCCTCTGTCCATGGGATTCTCCAGGCAAGAATACTAGAGCGGGTTGCCCTTTCCTTCTCCAGGGGATCTTCCCAACCCAGGAATCGAACCCGGGTCTCCTGCCTTGCAGGCAGATTCTTTATCGACTGAGGTACGAGGAAATCTGCCATGAAGACAGTTTAAGATCAGTCAAAACAGGAAAAGTATTGGAACCTTTACAGACTGCCTCATAAGAAGACGGTCACACACAGACTCCACAATTAGCATCTGTTAGAACTTTTTCCCATGCCTTTCTACTACCACATCCCACTCTGTCCTTGTAATAACTACACCACAGGCAAGGATGCCCTGGTCTCCTTCATTCCAAACTCACTCTCCAGTCATCTTTCTCCTGCTCTCCACCAGGGTTCCCAAAAGTGTGTCTTTTGGGAAGACAGAAGTCAGATGTTCTGAAGAAAGACACACTCCTTATGGCTGAGTCCACATTCCTGTGTGGACAGTGAGTCTGTCACCCCTCATGCATCTGCCTGGCCCAACAATGAAGATAATCAGGCAACCCCAGCAAACTGTAATACATCGAGGCCCAAAGTAATCTCATCTCTGTTTTTAAAAAACCAATACTTAGCCCTTTTCTACTGGAAAGTCCCCTTTCACTTTTCTGACAAGAGCCTGTTTCAAATCAGCTTCTTTAAAAATTCATAATTCTCCCGAGTCCCTCTAAAAAAAAAAAAAAAAAGTCTGCTGTGAGAAGGAGAAGGTAAAAAGGGAAGAATTCATATTTATTCATTTCTAAAAGTTGAGGTGGTGATTTAAATCTTCACATCCCCTTTGATCCTATTATAATTTTAATGGCAGAATCTCCCAGCGAGGGCTCCAGTGGGATGTTAACAGAAGTTTTAACATTCAGGGGAGGAGATGAACTGTGTGACTGAATGAGAAATTCCCCAGCTCAGCCCTGCTCGAAGCAACAGGTCCCTTTGCCTGTCCTGGATTTGGGTCAAACAGCGAAGCCGCAAATCAGAAAGCAGCAGCATTATTTTGTTTGGCAAAGGAGCAGGGTTTGATAACGGTAATCCACTCTGATTAGGGATGCTATTTCTTGAGCAAGAGAGTTGGTTACTGGACTCAAATTAGTTGGAGGGTGACCCTCTAGCTTAAATAAAGTCCAGCCACACTCCCTGGACCACAAATACTTTGAACAGGCATCGACCCATAGGGACTAATCAAGTCAATTCATTGAGATGTCCTTTTCTTCCCTCACCTCTTCCATTTCCAGGTGTTGGTACAAGAAATTGACTCCTTATTCCTGATAGGAAGCACTGGGAGCACTTTCTTCATTCAAGCTCATCTAAATTAGAATGTTTGCATTAAGAATTAATGAGGAAAAAATTCATGATGTTATATGAGACAGTTAAAAAGATTTGTGTAAGAAGGGTGGGGTTTCAACTCTGTTAACAACTGGGATTCATCATCATTTCCCCATTGAACACGCTCTCCATCGCCATCACCATGGCCACAACATCTGGTCATGGAAAACATCCCATTCACTGAAGAATCAGAAACCAATGTTCCTATAGGATGGTGCCTTAAAGGGTGAAATAAATAAAGGGGGGGAGGGAATCCCAGAGAGCAAACAGAGCCCGTGACAAAGATAACCACAAAGAATGTAAATAAAATATTATTACAAGCAACTCACTCACCACCTCACCCTCAACAACTCCCTCCCCCAGAAGCAAAAAGCAAAAACATCCAAATTCTGTTCTAAAAAACAGCAGAGCTGCTATTGGGAAGAAGCTATGAATAGGAAGGTTTTTCTCCACTTTTATAATCTCAAGGTTTGAGACATACTTTTAAAAAGAGGACCAGGCCTGGTGAGGGAGCAGAAAGTTAAGCCCTGTGTTGATAAGTACCTTCCAGAGGTGACCTGATCTTAGTGACAAGCCATGTTTAACCTGAGCTTTCAAATATGGAACCCCCCTGCTCTTTCAATCTGACACTTGAAGAGGAAAACAGGAATGCATTGCAAATGCACACTGTAATAAACCAGGCTCACACCAAATGCATGTGTGTATATTTCACAGAAGAGCCAGAAGGCCCTTTCTAGCGAGGGACAACTGCCATGCAAAACGCAAGCCAGAGCTAGACCCTGCCAAGGGTCACGTGCTGCGGAGCACACACAGGAGTCCCTACATGAAACACACCGATAGAAATAACTTCAAGGGGCAAAAATCCACAAACTCCGCAGAGACACAGATTCCCCAGGCCATAAAAGCCACCCGCAGGAATTCTAGCCTCATTTCTCCAAGAGCTCCACTCCTCACTCAGATGGGGAAACCCTCCACCTCCGCTCAGTCACTCCTTCCTTTAGCATAAATTCACTGCCCTGAAGGAAAGGAAAAACGCACATATACAACTGGCAGCTGACGCCAGTCCCGAAATACACTTACATCACCTCTGGCCAATGGTTCAGAGCCCGATGTTGACTCTCGGAGTTAGGAAGCCAGTCAACCACCTCCCCATCTTCAAGGCTAAAGATCTCTTTTCTTGCTCAGTGGGTTTGAGACCCTTGGGGATTGGCCTGGGGTCGCAAGCTCTTACTATGAACTCCCTCCCTAAAACGACGGACCCAGGGAGGCTTGGGAAGGAGTCATGGGGCATCTACTTCTGCTCAAAGCAATGCCCTCTGCAGGTTAATCCTCAGCACGAGAACACACAGGCAAAGGTTAGTTAGCTTCTCCTAGCATCTCAGAGACAGTCTGGCCCTTTGAATTTTCATTGAAAACCTCCAAGCCAGCCAGGGCTCCTGGCCTCCCTGTCCCAAGACTTCAGATACATCCGTGCTGTATTTTACCACTTAAACACTTCTTCAAAGTTTACTACAAAACAATGTGGCTCTGAGCCTGCCAAAAGTTTAACTGCAGGATTCAGTAGGTTTTATCTGGCAGGGTAGCTGCCCTTCCTCGGCAGACTATTTTCCAGGGAAAGCAGTCATCAGACCTTACAGTCGGGGTGATTTTGGGGTTCCGAGTGTCACTGAATGAGCCCCTCTCTGAAACAACGCCCCACTTTCTCACTTTGACCCACCCCCCCTTTCCAACTCCCTGGCTCCTGAATCCAAATTAAAGGCAGTTTGGCATTTCAGCAGACAGCAGCGAGAAAAACTTTTAAAGAGATGACCCCAGGGCATAATATTCCTGGCTGAACTTCACTTTTGATTTTCAAATATCTGGGGGAACTTGGGTTCAGGGGAGATGAGACGAGAGGGCCAACAAATAAGAAAAAATAAAATAAAATAAGTAGCATACCATGACCAAGCCAAACCAAGCCTGAGTATTTCCAAATTATATTGGCAAACAAATGCTTTCACAAATCATTTGTTCTGTCTTTCCCGGAGACAAAAAATAACAACAACAATAATAATAATCTGGATGCAACAATCCTAACCCCAGACCAGTAAACTGTGTCAGTGGAAAACAATCTAAAATTGCTGGTCAGAAAGTCCAATCTTATATAAATCTCCAGGCGCACTAACCCCGAAGGCAAAAGTTGTGATGCCCAGAGCTAAGCCTTCTTCAATTTCATCACCCCCCAGCTCCCCGACCGGGTATCTGGCGGCTGGGTGAAACCGACAGCATCAGGTTCTAATCCTTGTGTCTTTCATGACTGCTTCGGGCAAACCCTTGCAAGCGGTGCTCTGCTCCTCGGGTCCAAGCACCTCCTCCTCCACGCTGGCCCCCAGCCCTCCGCGGCCCCTTACCTGCAGGCGCTCCGTGGCCGGCTGCCACATCTTCCAGCCGCGGGGTTGGGCACAGGAGACGCTGGCAAGACTCTGTCGATGGGCGCCGGCAGGGTGGGGGGCGGCGAGGGGCTGCGGTCCCGCTTCACATCTGGGGTGGGCGTCCGCGGGAGGTGCGTCCGGGAGCCGGCGACCGCCGCGGGGTGGGCTCTCCGGTCTGCGAGCGCGAGGAGGCGGCGCGGTGCTCGGCGGCCGGCAACTTGTGGGCACGGCCGCGCGCCGGCTGTCCTGGCGCAGCTACGAGAGGACTGCGCAGCTCCGCCCGGGCCCGCGAGCGCACGGCGGCGGCGGCCGCTCCCTCCTCCCCCGCCGCCGCCGCCGCCGCCCGGACCTGCGCGCTCTGAGCATGCCCGGGGCCGGCGCCCGCCCGGGGGGCCCGCATACCCCGCCGCGGGGGACCCCGCATCCCCGCGCGGAGGATGTGGGCAGGCCAGAACTCACAGCCTGCCCCCGCCCCCCGACCCTCTAGGAAGCCCCGGGTGGGATGCGATCTGGGAGACTGAAGAGCCTGGAGAAGGCGGCTTCCTGAAGCCAGAACTCACGTTGCCCCCACTGAGGGTCCCAGGCTTTCTGTCGGTCAGCAGGGATCTCTGAACCGGCCTGGGTCTTGACTGGCACTGTGCCCACAGAATCCCATTCACGCCTCCCCCTGGAGTTAACTGAGCATCTGTTAGGCTCCAGCCCCTGTGCTAGATTCTGAGAATACAGTGGCGCAAAATAGAAGACAGAGAATTGTTCCTCCTCTCCTGAGCTCCGTTCTAGTTGGAGGAGACGGTCAACGACAAGAGAACATACCTGAAAGGGCGCTCCTCGGTCAGATGCTGATTGAGACATGTTGGGAAGAAAATAAAATGGGCCTGAAGGATGAAGAAAGGGAGAGGAGAGCGTCTTGCGGGAGGGGAGGGTGGCTCTGGGGCGTGTCTGGAGTAAGAGGGAAAGATGGGCCCACCAGGTGAGGGATGACATGAAAGGCAGAGGACTGGGGCGCCTGTAACCTGGAGGAGGAAGGCGGCCCAAAGTCCCCCATCCTGCATCCATTCTGAGATGTGCCAGGTCCCTCAGGAAGCTCTGTGAACCCAAACATAAGCCAAGGGCCACCATGAGCTCCGGGGTTTGGAGGGTGGTGTTGGCCTCTTTGAAATAACTCCCTTTCCTAAGGAAACCCAGCTCTTCCGATGCCCTTGACAACGGGCTGAGACGAGCACGAACATTCCCATCACTCGGATGAAACAATCAAGGCTCACAGAGTTGAGGTGACCATTCAAGTCACACAGCCAGTGAGTGGCTTCAAGGTGGCTTGAAGGCTGGAGCGCTTACCTGGTTCCTGCTCTGACCAGGGAAACACCATGGAAGAAGGGCAACCTTCGGGGGCTGGAGATTGGGAGAGCTGGACAGGATGGGGAAGCTAAGAGGGTGGGAGGAGAAGTGGTCGGAGATGCTTGAGGAGAGAAGCAACAGAGAGAGGGGAAGGACCAGGAGATGTTTGTGGGGGCCCAAAGCCCCTGAGAGGCGAGTCCCATGAAGCAGCAAGGGCTGGCAGGGGAAGGGTCTCGAGGGCATGTTGCACCACATGTGCACAGCCTGGCACCGGAGCTACTCAGGCACCGTCCAAACTAACACCCACATCTGGAAGGATTTGCCCATCATCATGCATCGTTCTTGTTCAGTCGCTAAATCGCGTCCCACTCTCTGCGACCCCATGGGCTGCAGCACACCAGGCTCCTCTTTCCTTCACCATCTCCCAGAGTTTGCTCAAATTCATTTCCATTGAGTCAGTGATGCCATCCAACCATCTCATCCTCTGCCACCCCCTCCTCCTCCTGTCTTCTATCTTTCCCAGCATCAGGGTCATGCATAGGTGGAGTGATTTGCATATAATAGAGCACTCAGTTCACCAGACCCTCCCGGGACTCTCCAAGGGGGACACACACACATCTCCCAGGCTTTGGGGAACATGCGATTCACAGAGTCACCCAGAGGAGAGTCACACAGTGGCAGTGCCTACCCAGGGCTCTTTTCCAAGGCTCCAGACAGCTCCTTCCAAACCACACAGCTGCTGATTGATGCCACCCACCCAGGCAGACCCTCGATGCCCTAAGAGCCAGCAGAGCTACAGAGATGCTTCTGAAAGGCTGGTCTCCGTCCCCACCTATGACCACAGGACCTCCCACTCCTGCCTGACAACCACAAAGACTTTCTCAGCTACTTCCGCAGTCCCTGCTACCTGCTCTGGATCTACCAATAGCTCCTTTCTGATGAGGTGTTGGAATGTCAGCCCTACATGGAAATACATCTCAGATGCTTGGTCATGTGCTCTCTGCTTGGAGATGATATTTTTACTTTTCCAATAACTCATCCAGCACACTTCCCACACCTAGAAATTTCCTGCTGCAAATAATAGACCTCCCCAGCCTCCTAATTCTTTTTTTATAAAAATCCCAAAGCAGAGAGAGAGGCACTTCATTACGAAAATCTAGAAAATCCAAATGTGCATGTTATACCTCTCAGGAAGCTAAAACAGAACCACTCAGTTGCCAGGGATGTTTTCCGACTTAAGCTTTGAAACCATCCTTGGTCGCAGATGCTCCCGTGGAAAAGTGATTTTGTTTTAAATAGCAGTGGGATGAGATAACGGCCTACATTCAAATCGCATTAGAGCGTTAAATCCTGTCTTCTCACCTCCGAGTGTAATTAATTGTTATGACTCAGTAATACAGCTTTTTGTTCAGAGTATGATGCTGTTTAAGGAGAAAAGGCTTCGGGGCTCTGTTGATTTGGTTTTCAGTTGCCAGTTCCACTTTGGAAGCGGGTTTGGTAAAGTAGTGTTTAAACTCAGAGGACACCCCTAGTTTTAATGACCTTTATGTCAGGAATCAGGAATCTGGGACAGGGGCATGAGAGTGGAGCTGGAGACTGGTAGGTGGCAAAAGGAATGGGACGACTCTCCCACCATCGGTTTTGCTCCCAAACCTTTCCATTCAGGAGGAACCTGCAATAGAGGGTGAATGAAACAGAGACACCTACTGGCCAGAGCCAGGATGTGCATCATATCACTCCCAGCCCCTTTCTGGGAGAAGCCACCTCAACCTCAATGAGTCTGAAAGCAAAAACAGGTTGGGATTCATGTCAGTGTATGTCAAAACCAATACAATATTGTAAAGTAAAAAAATAAATAAAACTGAAAAAAAGCAGGTTGGTTCTGAGCAAGGAGTCATTCCTGAAATAAGCAGGATTTGTTTTGGTGCAGTGAGTAGAAATATTAGGCACACAGGTATATGTGTAATTTCATGTATTTAATCTCCTGTAATTATCTAAGCAGATTTAATCTTATGAATAAATACCATTTCAGTGAAAATGACCACACTCCCCCCCCCCCGAAAAAAAAATCGGCAAGGCCAAGATGAATTATAAACACAATGTTTTGTTCAGAAAAAGAATTCCAACCACGTCCAGAAATTCTTATAAACCAGATTTAGTCTAGTTCATGATTCTGAGCCCTAAGGTGAACAACCTAGATGTCTTTCCATCAGAAGGATGGTGAATTAAGCTGTGACCCAGCAAATCACAAAAATATTAAAATGTTATGCAGCCATTGAAGAGGAAAATTATGGATCTACACTGCAGCTTTAAAATGCTTATGCTGTGATAATAGATTTGTTGAAAGTAAGCTACAGTGTATATAATTTCAATACAAGTAGAAAAATATGTATCAATTTCAGTAAGTATTGGAGAGGACCTAAGACAATAAGGCCTGAATCTTAGCCTTTGAACTACCTTGGTGAGAACTTTTGGCAAGTCACTGGCCTTGCTGAACCTCAGATGTCTCATCTATAAAAAGGATGATAATACTTAAGAGTTATTGGAGGCCATGCATGAGTGCATGTGTGCAACATGCCGTGTACTTAGTACATGTGCAGAAAACTTTAGTTTCCATCCCCTTACTTCTCTCCCTCTTTTTATTACTGAATGATCAAATTCTCACAAAGTGGCAAAGTGGCCCATGTTTCCTGTGGTGCAGTCATTTCCACTTGGAATGTTTGTGGACTTCAGTTGTTTGATTTAGTTTTTCACATGAAAGCGATCAGCCATATTAAAGCTCACTTCCATTTCTAATTTAATCATATGGCCAGAGATATTTATTATGTTTAGCAGAGCAAGCGTTGAAAAGTCCTTCTGGTGTCATTAACTTGATTTCAAAATCACCAAAACAGCTGTAGATGAGCAATATAAAAAAATTCATTAAAACATTTAAACCTGCCTATAGTGATGGAGCCACTAGCTCTTGTCCCTATGTACTTATAAGGGTGTTTAGGTAGCCCTTTCTCTCCCTGAAAAGGAAACCTTCACAGTAGTTTTTGCAAACTAGGCTAAAAGGCAAATGGTGTAGGACTAGTTAGTACCTCATATGTGTGTTGTCATTGCCCTACTGAGAACCTCCTCATCCTCTGACCAGACTTAGAAAAACGGTGTATTGTTAAGAGTTCCCTGGTGGTTTCGTGGTTAAGACTCTGTTGCTGTCACTGCCAAGGACCTGGGTCCAGTCCCTGGTTGGGGAACTAAGATCCCACAAGACACGTGGTGTGGCAAAAATAAATAAAAAAGAAAAATAAATATAAGAAGGTGGATTGTTTCCAAGACAGTCACAATCATTCCACTCCCCTCGGAAGTCATGCCCTTTGCAGTGTGGGTTTGCTCATTTCTCCCATCGTGAGATTGAATTTCCCTGCACCCTCTGAATCTGCGTTGGATGTGTGACTTGCTTTGATCAATGCAATTCAGCAGAAATGACACTATGGCACCTTTAAGCTTGGGTCACAAGACACCTTGCAGCTCCCACTGTTACCCTCTTGGAACCTGAGATCATGGCAGGAAGAAGCCAGATTAGCCTCCTTGAGATGATGACCTTGTAGGGGAAAGCCAAGCCAAAGCCACGGCAGCAGAGTGAGCCAACAACTCAACCACACCACGTGAAGACAGCAGCCACGTGGGTGACTCAGGTGAGACCAGCAGAAGAAACACTCAGCGGAGACCAGCCCTAATTGCTGACCCTCAGAATCGTGAAAAAATAACACAGTGGTTTTTTTTAAGCCTTAAGTTTTGGAGTGGCTTGTTAGGTAGGGGTAGATAATTGATTCAGAAAGCATCACTAATACCTGTTAGTCTTTCCTGGTAAACCTCGCATCTTTCTCAGTCTTTCCTAACAACCGATTTATCAGAGTTGGTACAAAAATGAAACCTCATAGTCTAACATAAGGACCTTTCCTGGGACGACGTCCCTGGCAGTCCAGTGGTTAAGACTCCATGCTTCCACTACAAATGGCATACATTCAATCCCAGGTCGGGGAACAAAGATCCCACACACAATTTGTGGCAGAACAATAGGGAAAACAGACTTATTTCCTTTTTTGTTCTTTTACTCTTGCTTTCTCAATTCCCTCATGCACAGCTAGCATAGTCTGTGACCCATGCTGCCGAACCTTACTAATTTTTGTAGTCTTTCTGACAGGAAGACAGGAAGTGGGCTGTGCTCCAATCATACAATGATCAAGGTAGATTCCTTCAAGCACAATTTTCAGTGAACATGAAGGTACCTGCTTTTTCACCGTCCTCCTCCTTCTTTCTGAGACACAGCTTGGTCAATAATATCCTGGCCATCTTTGTAGATGAAGAGTGAATACAGTTCCTTTTCCAACTAGAGCCTGGGGAAGCTGAGAAGGGCATGGAGGATGGTGCTCAGATCTGTTTCTACCACATTTAGCCCAGAAACAGGCAACTCTTCCTGTCCTTTGTGGCCAGGTTTCTAAGGGTCCCTGTTGCCCTGGACCACAGTCCTGCCTTGGTGATAAGCAGTATACACTCTAATCGGGACTGGGGTGAAGCCATAGCTTATGCTGTCTTCCCACCTCATCACTTCTCCATCTGAGCTGATTTCACACCAAACCAGTCTTCCTTTACTTCTATTTTTTCTCTCTTTCTTCCCACTTTCATCATCAAAGCCAAGAATTGCTGTCCTCAAACCGATAGGAACTGTGCCGGCCATAACTTGAAGAAATTAGGTTATCTAGAAAAGAACATTCATGAAAAGAAAGATGCTTCTGGATCCATCTTATGTGTGTGCTGAGTTACTTCGGTCGTATGTGTGTCCCTATGAACTGTAGCATGCCAGGTTCCTCTTGTCAATCGATTCTCCAGGTAAGAATACTGGAGTGGGTTGCCATTTCCTTCTCCAGGGGATCTTCCCAACCCAGGGATCAAGCCCATGTCTCTTATGTCTCCTGCATTGGCAGGCAGGTTCTTTATGACTTGCGTCACCTGGGAAGTCCCAGATCCATCTTGGCCTTTGCTTAACTCAAAGCCTAGATGCACTTCTGCAAGTAAAACCCTCTCTAATGGATGAGGCAGCCCTTCCTGCAGAGGTTCAGAGATCAAGCCAGTGATCTTATGGATGGAGAATTGGGAGAGAGATAAAGAGGAACCTGAATCTTCACCTTTAACAAACTACCTAGAATCGCAGGTAGAGCAGCAGAAACCATGGTTCGGTGTTCCGTTTTTATTGGTCATGTTGTAGGTGGCAGAGAAAAGGAGCAGGACGTCATCAATGACCTCTCTGAAGTGCAGACAACATTTGAGAATTATTTGTTAGGAATGGTGTAGTGGGGATTCTAATGTGCCATCCAGACCCCTCCCCACTTCAAGATCACTGTGTTCATGGTCTCAGCAGCAAAGAGGGTGGGCCAAGGTTGGGAGTATTCGCCAATGGTCCACAGCTGAGTCCCTCTTGACATTGCCTTTAGCCAAAGGGAGCCAACTTGCCCAATACGTTCCTCCCTACAGGCAGCCCACTTCCGGTGACTGTCAATGTTGGATCAGCCAAAGCCTTGGTTGCAGATGCCTCAAGTTGAAGCTCTCTTCTTATCCAGACCTGTTCCCCTCACTCGCTTGCAGACTCGACAGTGGGAATTTGGGAGCCAAACCACCCCCTGGATGGCAATAGACAGAGTGCTGATCATCCCTGGGCACTCTTGCTGGGCGGTTGTTAAAACAACTTGGAGGGAATAGAATGAGATACAAATGAAAGGGAATGTGCTGAGGGCTGCCGTGTCTCGGGTATTAGAGAGTTTTAGGGGAAACAGTAATTCCCAGGATAATGGAATCAAATGGTCGTTGCTGAGTGCTGTGGATGCATTGGAGAAAGACAAAGAAATACAGCTAGTGATTATGACCAGGGGCTTCCTTCCTAGCATATTAAGGGATGCACACCTGTTGCAACTAAGTGGTGGAGAAAGCTGAAGATGAGACCCAGGAATGAGCTCTGTGGAGAGTGAAGCTCCAGGGAGTCTGAACTCTCCAAAAAGTGCTATAGTTCACAACTCTGATTCGGAGGGAGTGAGCCCCTGATGCTTGAGATGAGAATACAGATAGATGCCTTTGGAAATCTTGAATTCTCAGATTCCATGACCCTGAAGTGCTGCCCTCCTTGCTCAAGATGTATTGAACTCTGCAAAGGAACTATTTTAATGTAATTGACTTTTATAGGATACTGCATGCCACAAATGCAGAATATACATTCTTTTTAAGTACCCATGAATATTCACCCACTTAGACAGACTATATACTCATAAACTGCTCCATACCATAAGCCTCAGTAATTTAAAAGAATTGAAATAGTATGGAATATAGTCTCTGGCTGCAACAGAATTAATTTGGAAATAATAACAGAGAAATGCCTGGAAAATCCACAGATATTTGGAAATTAAGCTACACACTGTTAAATAATGTGTGTCTCAAAGATGAAATCACAGAGGACTTCTTAAAATATTTTAATTAAAGAACAATGAACATGAGCCAATCAAAATTGTTGCATACAACTAATGCAGCCTTAAGAGAGGAATATATAGACCTAGAGGCTTTTATTTAGAAAGGAAAATATATCTAGAATCAATTATCTTAGCTTCTACCTTAAGAATCTGGGGGTAAAAGTAGAGTCCCATAAACTCTCCAACATTTCTGCTGGGGATATAAAATGGCACAACCATTTCAGAAAACAGTTTGACAGTTTCTTGTAAAGTTGAACATGTGTTTATTGTGTGACCCAGCAATTCTTGAGCATATATATATCTATATACTCAGGAAAAAAAAGACCTATGTCCACACAAAAACTTGTACCCAAGTGTTCACAGCAGATTATTTATCCCAAGTCAAGCCAGAAACAACCAAATATCAATCAACAGGTAAACAATTGAACAAATCATAGTTTATCCTCATAATGAGCTACTTCCCAGCAGCAAAAAGCAACACATGACTAGAACATGTAGCAACATGGAGGCTTTTAAAAATGTTCACTGACTTAAAGAATAAACACACACTGCTATTTTTTAAATGGATAACCAACAAGGGTCTATGGTATAGCACAGGGAACTCTGCTCAATGTTATATGGCAGCCTGGATGGGGGGAAGAGTGTGGGAAAGAATGGATACACATATATGTATGACCGAGTCCCTTCCGTGTTCATGAACTATCATGGCATTGTCTGTTAATCAGCTATGCCCCAATACAAAATACAAAGTTTTTTAAAAAAAATGTTCTTTAGGGCAAAAAAAGCCACACATCAGACACTATTATATCATAAGGGCAAAGTTTATATTTAGATGTATAATGACAGTAGAAAATCATAGTTTCCTAGTTGGGGGTGGGGGATCCATAATTGAAATCAAATGGATATGAGGGGACTTTCTTGCATGAAGTATTCTATTTCTTGACTGTGGTGGTGATGAGTCAAAACTCATCAAGCTGTATACGTAATACATGTGCATTTAATTCTATGTAAATTAGACCTCAAAAGAGTTTGTTTAATTTTTTAATGTAAGTGATAGCCAATTAGTGTTGAGTGTCCAATTACTTCTGATTCCCTATGCCCAAAACTCAGCAGTCAAAGGCAGGATTTACTCTGCTTTGGAAGGAAGTGATTTATGTTATCAAGAAGATATAGGGCTGCTCATGCATGTGGGGGCAGACAGGGATAGATCTTGGCACCCATGTGATACACAGGGCTGTCTCTGAGATCTCCTCTGCCCAGTTTTAAGAGTGAATAGCTAAATGCCGCAGTCATGTTCCCACTGAGATTGTCACAGTCAGCAGTCATGCTTGCTTCTCTCAGACCACTTACAGTGAGTCAACCTTTTAATCTTCCTTCTCTGATATCTAATTTTTCAATGGAGCTAAAAATCAGATTTTAGAAACTTGCATTAAATTAAGGGATATAGTGGTAATGTTCCTATGGTTTCAGTCTCTAGTGAGCTTTTCAACACTAAGCTTTAGGGCTGGATATATCCATCACTCCACAATTTTGAGATATTTTCCTGGAGAGGTTCATTAGTAATGGCAAGAGTATGTAAAAAGAGAGTCCCTACATTTTTTCTTCAATATATTCCATTAATTCATAAATTTCATATACATTTGTAACTCCTTCTATAATTAGAACCTTATGATGTCATCATGAAATTTAGAAAAGTTTAAGGTCTTCAGACATCCATACCAATGTGTGTAGGGTCCACTGCCACTGAGTGACTTTGAAAAAGTCACTTCAGCTCTCCTAGATTCATTTCTCCTGCCTGTAAAATAAATTATTTGGATTAGTTTACCTCTAAGCTTTGTTCCAGCTTTAAAAATTTATTATTCTCTTCTTTGGCTAATGATCCCATTAAAGTATATAATGTGGTACATCAATAACACTAATGGAATTCTTTAAGACCATGACTGTTTCAGATTTTTTTCATCATCATTCAAATCTATTTATAGAGCAGGAGTAGCCACATCATTTGCCATTTAGGGATCTCCAGCTCCAAATGGGGTACATATGGGTGGCACAGGGTGGGAAGGGTAAACGGAGTGAGATTTAAGGTATTTTAGTTGCAATATGTTGGTGTAGTGCAGAGAGGGTATTAAAACAGGTAACCTCATCCTATAAAACAATGACTCGGTGCTAAGAGTGTGGTGTTATACTACTAACAGTGTTAGTATCAGTTACAACAAGTTTCCTTAGAACTGCCTAATTCCAAACACATGGTCCCACTGCAAAGAAATTCCACCTGATCATTTTGTGAACCCATTTCCATTTATTCTGTAGTATTTCCTAAAGATTATTATTACACTTGACCACACTGATGTTTAACATCCTTCAGCCTCTGGAATGATCACTAAGAACAGTAGTTTTATTTTTTTGAGCTAAAAATCAAAGTACATGAGGGTTGTTTAGAATTTTAAACCTACCTAGTAGCTAGAAATTTAGGTATAAAATATTTGAATTTCCATCACAAATTATAGATTCAAGTGGGCGATGGATATAATATTTGAAATCAGAATGCTTACTATAATTCTAATGTCCCTACCAATGCCAAAAAGAAAACAAGGTGACAGCAGGATTTGAACCATGTCAGAACCATAATAACAATACTTACATTCTTTGGAACCCTTAGCTTTGCCAGCAATCCTTCTGGGCACCTTGAATCCAACATCTCCCAGGATATTCACAACAATTCTGTGAAGTAGGTGCTCTTGTTAGCCCCATTTTACAAGTGAGGAACTGAGTCACAGAAGGCTTAAATATTATGCCCCAGATCACATTGCTAGAAATAGATATTTGCTTAGTCGCTCAGTCATGTCCAACTCTTTGCGACCCTTAGGACTGTAGCCGGCCAGGCTCTTCTGTCCATGGGATTTTTCAGGCAAGAATGCTGGAATGGGTTGTCATTTCCTTCTCCAGGGGATTTTTCCCATCTAGGGATTGAACCAGTGTCTCCTGTGTCTCCTGCCTTGCAGCGCATTCTTTACCACCTCAGCCATCAAGGAAGCCCAGAAATAGACATAGGTGCTGTGTATACCTAGGTGTATCTGACTCCAGTAGTTTAAGCTCTTTGGCACTAGGCTACACAAAACTGTCTCATAAATAGAGTTTAAAGTTGGAGGGACCTAAGAGATTATCTAATCTAGCCCAGCTCTCTGACAGATTAACTGATGTGTCCAAACTACCAGCTAGCAATATGCTAGGACCAGGTCTCCAGAATCTTCAGCAGACATATCACAACAAATAAAAACCAAGATATACTTCATGATCAGAATGCACCAGGGATGGAGCTGGACATGTCTGAATTATATTATTATCTCATTTGTCAATACTCCAGGCACTGTTTTTATCTCTAGGTTAAGAAAGAGAACATTGTGAAGTAATTAGCCTCCAACTAATAAAAAAAATAAAAATAAAATAAATAAATAAATAAAAATGCTTCCCTGAAAAAAAAAAAAAAAGAAAGAGAACATTGGAGCGCAATGCATTTACAGAATCCCACAGCTGATTAGCCAGATTCAAACCTGTCTCTAAAGCATGTGCTCATGACTACCACCTACAAGGGCTTCCCTGGCGGCTCAGATAGTAAAGAATCCACCTGCAATGTAGGAGATTTGGGTTTGAACCCTGGGTTGGTAAAATTCCCTGGAAAAGGGAATGGCTACCCACTCTAGTGGCTACCTGATGCGAAGAGCTGACTCATTTGAAAAGACCCTGATGCTGGGAAAGATTGAAGGCAAGAGGAGAAGGGAACAGCAGAGGATGAGATGGTTAGATGGCATCACTGACTCAATGGACATGAGTTTGGGTAAACTCTGAGAGTTGGTGATGGACAGGGACGCCTGGCATGCTGCAGTCCATGGGGTCACATAGAGTCAGACATGACTGAGCAACTGAACTGAACTGAACTGACCCACTCTAGTACTCTTGCCTAGAGAATTCCATGAACAGAGGACCCTGGCGGGCTATAGTTCATGAGGTCACAGAGTCGGATATGACTGAGCAACTAATGCTTTCACCACCTACAAACTCTGGAAAGGCCATTAGTCCATTTTGGTGATTCTAAGGGTCTTCAACATTAAAAACACCAAGATCATATCATTCAGTGCCATCATTTCATGGCAGATAGTTGGGAAAAAATGGAAACAGTGAGACTTTATTTTCTTGGGCTCTAAAATCACTGCAGATGATGACTGCAGCCACGAAATTAAAAGATGCTTGCTCCTTGGAGGGAAAGCTATAACAAACCTAGACAGCATATTAAAAAACACAGACATCACTTTGCCAACAAAAGTTCATATTGTCAAAGCTATGGTTTTTCCAGTAGTCATGTATGGATGTGAGAGTTTGACCATAAAGAAGGCTGAACACCAAAGAATTTATGCTTTTGAACTGTGGTGTTGGAGAAGACTCTTGAGGGTCTCTTGGACTGCAAGGAGATCAAACCAGTCAATCCTAAAGGAAATCAACCCTGAATATTCATTGGAAGGACTGATGCTAAAGCTCCAATACTTTGGCCACCTGATGTGAAGAGCTGACTCACTGGAAAAGACACTGATGCTGGGGAAGATTGAGGGCAGAAGGAGAAAGGGGCGACAGAGGGTAAGAGGGTTACATGGCATAATCGACTCAATGGACATGAGTTTGAGCAAATTCCGGGAGACAGTGGAGCCTGGAGTGCTGCAGTTGTGAAGCGGCATCCCAGAGAATCGGACAGGGCTGAGCAGCCGAACAACGAAGGCTGCTCTATCCCTAGGACTCTGCATGCCATGCCTCTTGGTTGGCTTTGGCAAAGACCGTTCTCTTGTCACTATCTGATCTCATTTTCTCTCTGTGGTTTGTCACTGACCTCAGACTGTGCTCTGAGCCAGTTCCTGAGTGACTGTCCATGATCTCTTTTCCGCTTAAGAAATTTCTAAAACCACCTTGATGTAAATGCAGGAAAGAGTGCAATGATCATCCCCTAGTTTCCCAACATGTTTTAATCTTAGGAAATATTCCCTGAATGAAAATTACACTAAAGATATGAATACTTTTATCACTCAATACATATTGCCAAATTGTCTCAAAAAAGCATTGTTCAAAAACACAGTCAATAACAAGGTGTGAGAATATCAAATCATTAGCACTGGGCATTTCCATTAAGCTCTTTCTATTAACAACTTAAAAACAAACAGAAAAACTTTATTATTATTTGCATTTCTTTAGTTATAAGTGAGATTGATCATTTTTCTCTTTTAAAGCAGTTATATTCTTTCTTTCTAAATTATCTGTTAATATGCTTTTCTCATATTATTGTCTGCTTCATATACATTTCAAAATTTATCAATAAACTTAGCATATCTTAAGCCTTCGACCTTTGTTTTCTGATCCCTTGCCAGAATTTTTATGGATTCCATACATTTTTATCAGGAATATTCTTCATGATTATGTAAAAATCTAAATAAGAAAATCATTTGGGGCTTACAAATTATCAAGGTATCTAAAGCTTATATCATTTTTTCCTTTTTAATTTTGTTACATTCAAACAATATTATAATATTAGATTTTGAAAATGCTCTATATTCACTTTAGAAAAATATAGTCTTGCTTTTGGGGGTACAATGTTTAATATGCCTTTTAATCTTACTTTGCAAATTATTCAACTTCTATGTGTCCTTATTTTATCTTCCAGAATGACTTTTATAATCAAAATATCCCATTTCTCTCATGTTTATGTCAATTTTTCTCCTTATATTTCAAACAATTTATAAGACATAAATTTGCTGCTGTATTGTTTAAAGATAGTTTCAGTGTTATCATTCTTCATATTTATTTACTACTTATTCTAATTTTATCAATATAAAGTAATTCTCTTTTTAAGTTATTTTGTTTATTTCTATTTGATGCTACTTATATTAACTTCATACTTTTATTACTTAAAGTTCAGTGATGTATTACACACTGTTATTGTTAATATTTCAGTATCATTTTCTTTTCTTTGCTTTTTCCTTTAATCTAAAATCTGTTTTTTAATCATAAACTTCAGTTCAGTTCAGTTCATAAACTTATAGGTGAATAAATACCTAGTATTGCAGTAGCATGTTTGCTTGACTTCTCTGTGCTCTGATTTCAGCTTTTCTTAATATTTATTTTTTATTCAAAATGTTATTATAGAAACTTATTTAATTTATTTTTACTTTCTTGATTTTTAAAAATACAAATACATTGCTTTTTAACTCTACTGTTAATTTCACAACAGCTGTTTTGTATATTTTCAAACCATATTTACTCCTCTTTAAAAAAATACTAATTTTTATTCCATTTGTTGAGGAGAAGAAATAAAATATTTAGGATTACATTTCCACCCTGATATTTACTATATAGGAAAATATATATTCTTAATTATAAAGTTGAGAAAAAAATACCGAAATTAATCAGGAAAGCCCTGGGAAAACAAAGAACAAGGAGATGAGTCTAGCTCTAGCACATATTAAAACATATTATAATGCTTCAGAGTCTAGACTTTTAAATAGACAAAAATATCATAGATCAAAGCAGTAAATCCAGAATTAGACTCAAGCTATTTAGACATTTAGTTTATAATAAAATACCATCTCAAATCAGTGGGTAAACAGTGAACTTTTTAAAAAGCAGTGTTGGGATCATTTAATAGCCAATGGGAAAAAGATTAAAACTGGATTTATTCTTTCACAGTATATCAAGATAAATTAAAAATACATGAGATATTTAAATGAAAATACAACATAAAACATAAAATTCATATGGGTATAAAAAATGAATAATTTCCATTATAGGAAAACTTAATTATGATTCAGAATTCAAGCAATAAAAGGAAATTTTGAAAAATTTGACAATTTATAAGTTTTTAAAACTTTGTCACACCAAACAACATCATAAGCAAAGTAGAAATGACAGATAAAAACAAGAAAATATATGCGAAAATTAACCACAGAAAAGTGTTAACATCCCTAATATATAAAGAACTTATAAAATAAAAGGAAAAGCCCAATAATCCAAACAAAACTGGACAAGAGATATGAACAAATGTTTCACAGAAAAAGAAGTTCAAGTAAGTCTTAAGATGTGAAGACATGTCCAACCACGCTCATAATAAGAAAAAAATCAAATTAAAGCTATTAACAATACATAAAGATATTATTTCTAACCTATTATAAAAACAGAATAGCTTTTTTATTTTCAAACTTTGTTTATTTTGTATTGGGGTATAGTCAATTAACAATGTTGTGGTAGTTTCAGGTGAACAACAAAGAGTCTCCGTCACACATACACACGCATTCATTCTCCCCCAAACCCATCTCCCATCTACGCCGGCACATAACTTTGGGTAGAGTTCCATGTGCTAGATGCCAGGTCCTTGTTGGTTATCCATTTTGAGTATAGCAGTGTATAAATAACCTTCCCAAACTTCCTAACTATCTTTCCCCACCCTGCCAGCAACTGTAAGTTTGTTTTCTAAGTCTGTGAGTCTCTTTCTGTTTTGTAAGTAAGTTCATTTGTATCGTTTCTTTTTCGATTCCACGTGTAACGGGTTGACGATATATTCTGTTAATGACATTGTGAGGAAGCAATTCTTCTTATGCTCTGTTGATAGCACTGCAAATAACACAACCACAACTGTTTCTGTTGGAATTGAGCAACATCTAAACAAATTGTCTCTGCATACACCCATTGACCTAGTAGTCCTACCTCTGCCAAGAAAGAAACCCCAGGAAAATATTAAGATTTATGCACAGGCTATTAATGGCAGTATTTTTGTAATAGTAAAATATGGGATTGGTTGTGCTAGTTAATAAGCGACAGGTTAATAAACTGTGGTGCACCCACAGTTTATTATAGTATATTATTATAGTTTATTATGGTATACAATACTATAGAGCCATAAAATGTAGTGGAGACTATCTCTACATGCTGTAAAGTGCTCTGGTATATATTATTAAGTAAGAGAACAAAGGAGAAGAACAATGTAAATAGTGTGGTACCCTTTATGTAAAAAGGGAATAGTGAATACACACAAAACCACAAAACAGAGACAGGATAAGCAAAATTTCACTGAGGTCTTATTTTGCATATCTAAGTTTGGAAATATGTAAATGTTCTACATATATATTGGGCTTCTTCAAAGGCTCAGCAGTGAAGTATCCGCCTGCAATGCAGAAGACATAGGTTCAATCCCTGAGTCAGGAAGATCCCCTGGAGTAGGAAATGGTAATCCACTCCAGTATTCATATCTGGGAAATTCCATGGACAGAGAAGCCTGACAGACTGTCATCCAAAGAATTACAAATAGTCAGACACGACCGAGCTACTGAGCACAAGTTTGGAAATACGTAAATATTCCGCATACATACTTACTAAATAAAATTATATCAAAATGAAAATAAAACAATTACCAAATATTAAATGCAAAATAGAATGAACAAAATCATGTACAATTGACCCTTGAACAATGTAGAGGTCAAGGGCACTGACCCTAATGCGGTCAAAAATCTGCATACAGATTTACATTCTGCCTTCTGTATCTGGGGTCTTCCCTGATAGCTCAGTTGGTAAAGAATCTGCCTGCAATGCAGGAGACTTTGGTTTGATACCTGGGTCAGGAAGATCTGCTGGAGAAGGGATAGGCTACCCACTCCAATATTCTGGCCTGGAGAATTCCACGGACTGTATAGTCCATGGGGTTGCAAAGAGTCAGACATGACTGAGAGACTTTCACTTCATTTTCTGTATTTGGAGTTTCACATCCACAGATTCAACCGATCACAGATCATGTAATACTGAAGTATTTATTTATTGAAAAAAAACCTACATATATTTGAATTGGCATAGTCCAAACCTATATGGTTCAAGAGTCAATTATATTACATCAGTCGCATAGTGATGAATTATTGCAAGTGACATTAAAACAAAGTGATTTTACTGGACATCCCCAGTGGGATATATTCTGGAGACAAAAAGTACTACAAAGAAATCTTAAATAAGAATGATATTGTTAATAATTTTTTTATTTGTATAAGGTAATTACTTATGTTAATATCATTGGAAACCAAGAATTTTATTAAAAAAATGCTACAAACATAAAATCAAAGAGGTTAAGTTAAAGTCCTATTATTCTTACATGTGAACTAGAAGTAATTTGTATTAACTTTCAATGTATGTTTTCCTGAGTGAAAAAAAATACATTTCCTAGCCTTGTCCACCAAAAATGCCCAGAAACCATAACTATCTCAATAGCAATGAACATCTGTAGTGTCCAGATTAGAGTCTGTAAATATCATTTCTAATTACAGCAACCATAGCTCCTTAAAAAAATGCCTGATCAAAGAAATGTGCAAAAAGAGCCTATTTGTTCAGTTCAGCTTAGTCGCTCAGTTGTGTCCGACTCTGCAACCCCACGAACCACAGCACGCCAGGCCTCCCTGTCCATCACCAATTCCCAGAGTTCACCCAAACCTATGTCCATTGAGTCAGTGATGCCATCCAACCATCTCATCCTCTGTCGTCCCCTTCTCCTCCTGCCCCCAATCCCTTCCAGCATCAGGGTCTTTTCAAATGAGCCATCTCTTCGCATGACGTGGCCAAAGTATTGGAGTTTCAGCTTCAACATCAGCCCTTCCAATGAACACCCAGGACTGATCTCTTCTGGGATGGACTGGTTGGATCTCCTTGCAGTCCAAGGGACTCTCAAGAGTCTTCTCCAACACCGCAGTTCAAAAGCATCAATTCTTCAGCGCTCAGCTTTCTTTATAGTCCAACTCTCACATCCATACATGACCACTGGAAAAACCATAGCCTTGACTAGATGGACCTTTGTTGACAAAGTAATGTCTCTGCTTTTTACTCTGCTGTCTAGGTTGGTCATAACTTTCCTTCCAAAGAGTAAGCATCTTTTAATTTCAAGGCTGCAATCACCATCGGCAGTGATTTTGGAGCCCAAAAAATAGTCAGCCACTGTTTCCACTGTTTCCCCATCTATTTACCAAGGAGTGATGGGACCTATTACATCTTATCAAACCAGAAAACAGGGGTGCTATCATAAAAATCTTCATTTGTATCAAAATGTCTCAGGAACTAATCATGAAAAGCTCCCTAAGTCCAAAGGTGAGACAGTTAGAGCATTAACAGTGATAAATAAGTACACATCAAACATGTTTAAATCTATGAGTTTATAAGGATTTTTAAGGACAACATACACATTTTAAAAGCTCTTTACTATTTGCTTTTGGAGGATATAGAAAACCGACTTGTTATTATAAAAACTGACAAATAAAGAGAAAGAGTCTATCATTTCTCTGAGTACCTATACAGAGTATACACATGGTAAACACACAGTCAATGTGGCTGTGTTTTTCAAGTACTTCAGCTAATAAATGAAGAAGGAATGATCAAATATTACCATTCTGCAATTCTGATTGAAATCATTGATCTGGGGAAACAATTAATATCTGCTCAAAGCAGGAAGGCTTCCTTGGTGGCTCAGATGGTAAAGAATTTGCCTATAATGCAGGAGACCCAGGTTCGATCCCTGGATTGGGAAGATCTCCTGGAGACGGGAATGGCAACCTACTCCAGTATTCTTTCCTGGAGAACTCCATGAACAGAGGAGACTGGTGGGCTACCATCCATGGGGTTGCAAAGAGTTGGACACATCTGAGCGACTTTCACATTTGCACTTTCCCACTCAAAGCATTCTGTGAAAAGCTAATGGGGGGAATGTAGCTAATATTTTATAATAAGCATTAATGGAGTTTAGCCTATAAAAATTTTGAATCACTATTTTGTCCACCTGAAACTAATATAATCTTGTAAATTGACTGTGCTGTGCTGTGTTTAGTCATTGAGTTGTGCCCAACTCTTTGAAACCCGTGGACAGTAGACTGCCAGGCTCCTCTATCCATGAGATTTCAGAATATTACAGGTTGCCATTTCCTCCTCCAGGGGATCTTCCCATCCCAGGGATCGAACCCAAGTTTCCTGCACTGCAGGGAGATTTTTTTATCGTCTAACCCACCAGGGAAGCTCAGTAGAAACATTAGATACATGATTTTTAAGCATCTGAAATGTGGCTATTTTGGATTGGAATATGCTATAAACAAATTCAAACTATACATGGGATTTTGAAGACACTATGAAAAATGAAATATTTCAGTAATAAAATTTGGATATATGTTGAAGTGATATTTTGGATGAATTAAGTGAAGTATATAAAAATTATTTTTTTTTTAAATTTTTTTATTAGTTGGAGGCTAATTACTTCACAACATTTCAGTGGGTTTTGTCATACATTGATATGAATCAGCCATAGATTTACACTTATTCCCCATCCCGATCCCCCCTCCCACCTCCCTCTCCACCCGATTCCTCTGGGTCTTCCCAGTGTACCAGGCCCGAGCACTTGTCTCATGCATCCCACCTGGGCTGGTGATCTGTTTCACCATAAATAGTATACATGCTTGCTGCTGATGGGAATGTCAAATGGTGCAGCCACTTTGGAAACAGTCTAAGTGTTTCTTAAAAAGTTAAACAAACACCCACCACGTGATGCAGTCATTCCACTCCTAGAAATTTACCCAAGGGAAAAGGAAGTGTATGTCTATAAAATACTTGTACACAAAAGTTCACAGCAGCTGTATTTGAAGTAGCTAAAGCAATGTTTTTCATTTTTATTTTATTTATTTTTCGGCTGCACTGGGTTTTCATTGCTGCTTGCGGGTTTTCTCTAGTTGCAGCAAGTGGAGGCTCCTTTTCCATTACGGTGCACGGGCTTCTCACGGCAGAGGCTTCTCTTGTTGTGGTGTGTGAACTCCAGGCACACAGGCTTCAGTAGTCACAACACGTGGACTCAGTGGTTGTGGCACATGGGTTTAGCTGCTCCAAAGCATGTGGGATCTTTCCAGACCGGGGATCAAACCCATGTCCCCTGTATTGGTCGGCAGATTCTTAACCACTGAAGCACCAGGGATGTCCACAAATAGCTAAAAGTTTGAAAAAACTCAAATGTTCATCAGCAAGCTAATGGATAAACAAATTATGATATACCAGTAAATTCATGCAAAGGACTAATACCAAGAAAAAGGAACAAATTATTGATACTTGCATCAACACACGTGATCCTCAAAACAAGTATAAGTGAAAAAAGATAGATAAAAATGAATACATATTAAATGATTTGATTTATATAAAATCCCGGAAAATGCAAGCTAACCTACAGAGACAGAAAATAGCTCAGTCATTGCCTGTGAATACAGAAACCTGGACAAAAGAAATTATCGAGGGATATAAGAAAGTTTTACTGTGCTCAGCTTAGTGGCTCAGTCATGTCCGACTCTTTGACACCCCATGGACTGTAGCCCTCCAGGCTCCTCTGTCCCTGGGGATTCTCCAAGCAAGAATACTGGAGTGGGTTGCCTTGCCCTTCTCCAGAGGATCTTCCCAACCCAGGGATCAAGCCCAGATCTCCCACATTCCAGGTAGATTCTTTACACCTGGGCCACCATGAAAGCCCAAGAATATTGGAGTGGGTAGCCTATCCCTTCTCCAGGGGATCTTTCCATGAGAAACCTTTGGGCAATGACAAATCCGTTGACTGTCTTAATCATGGCGATGGTTTCAAACTGTACATTTTAAGTAGAGTCTGCTGCTGCTCAGTCGTGTCAGACTCTGTCCAACCCCATGGACTGTACACTGCTAGGCTCTTCTGTTGATGAAGTTTTCCAGGCAAGAACATTGGAGTGGGTTGCCATTTCCTTCTTCAGGGGACCTTCCTGACCCAGAGATCAAACCTGCATCTCCTGTGTCTCCTGCATTGGCAGGAGAATTCTTTACCTTTGAGCTACCTGAGAAGCCCTAAGTAGTTTATTGTATGTCAGTTATCCTGAATAAGAGCTTCCCCGATGGCTTGGTGGGTAAAGAATCCACCTGCAATGCAGGAGACACAGGAATCGCTGGTTCGATCCCTAGGTCAGGAAGATCCCCTGGAGGAGGAAATGACAACACTCCTATATCCTTGCCTGAAAAATCACATGGACAGAGTAGCCTGGCAGGCTACAGTCCAAAAGGTCCCAAAGAGTCAGACACGACTGAGCACAGGAGCAAGAATATCCTGAATAATGTTATAAAATTAATTTCATCTGTTTCTTTTTGTTGTTTTAGGAGACCACTTTAAAATTTCAAATTACACATGTGACTCACATCCCCTTTCTGTTGGATAGTACTGCTCTAGATATAACCACCATTTTGCAGGAAATATGAGGAACAAGGGAACATGTCAAGCAACACAACCAGGCTTCAGTCAACACAATCCAGAATGTGGAAATTGTAGGACAAATGACCAGGTTTCCTCTGTATCTACAGGACAAGAAAAAGTACACATAAAAAGAAACATTAAAGTTAGCAATGAAATGCAACCTAAGACTTTTTTCCCGAATAGGAAATGGGGTCCCTGACTAGTTATTTTCATGCCCTTAAGAAATCACTGTTCATTTTGCCAAATGTGCTGGTGCCTGAGGCTTCTCTGACCTCAGCCCACCAGGGAGGACAGCCCTGCTCCCCACAACTTCCACAAGTGAGCACTTTAAACTTCAGCATCATAGGTGTCTGATTCTTCATCCTCCAAAGATGCACAAAGGCTACTCAGTAAGTGCTGGGGGAAGGAAACACCATCAGCCACAAACATCAAGCTCAAATAAACTCTAGGAGTCGTGGTGAAATTACCAGTGATTGGACTAGTATCATGCCAAGATTAAAAAACAACTTCCTGGTCACATCCCACTTTCTTTTTCTTCTCTTCTTCCTCCTTCTTTTTCTGAACTCTCCAAGTTTGGATCTTGTTCTCTTTCACTGCAACCGTTTTCCATTATTCCTGCCATAATTCCTTCCTTGGCTCTTGTATCGTAAAACTTTGGTATCGAGTATTTTCTCCATCTTAGAGAAAAATGAGCCCATACATTCTTTTCTAAGCAAGCCTTTCACCCCTCTCCTACCAGTGACATAAGAAATCTAAACAGAGGTTAACATTTTTAATGGAGAAAGACATGAGGTTACAAGAAGCAAATATGAAACACTGAGCTATCTCTCATCTTTGTGTAAAAAGTGAATAAACCTGCATTTGTTCCTTTACTGATATAGGTCCACTGCTTCTCCAAGTATGGTCTGAGAACAGACAAGTTCAGAAATTGAAAGCAAGTAATTAGGTAGTCATGGAGCATGTTGGCCGAGTCATTTTACATTCTTTAAATCTAATAGTAATAGCAAAAAACTGAAATTTGTATTTTATATGTTTTATTTTTAAATTTTATTTTTCTAGTAATTCACTTTACTTATACTGGTCCATGAAGGATTGGAAAAATTTTAAAACGGTTTTGTTTATCATAGTTTGAAAAATGCCATTCCAAAAAATAGCAAATATTTTTAGCTCTAGTGGACAGTATTTGTCAAAACTGGACCGGTAGACCTGTCCCTGAAACAGGTAATTGTTTCAGTTGTTAGGCAACACCCCTCCCCCCCACCCAAGGGCCTACTGAGAATGAAATTTGAGAATCTGCACTTTTAACAAGATTCCCAGGCAATACTTATGCACAGTGACATGTTCTAGAGCAGCACTGTTCAATGGTACTTTCTGCGATGATGGAAACATTTTATATCTACACTATGCAGTAGAGTGACCACTAGCCACGGGTGGCTATTATTTGACAAAGGAGGCAAGGATATACAATGGAAAAAAGACAACCTCTTTAACAAGTGGTGCTGGGAAAACTGGTCAACCACTTGTAAAAGAATGAAACTAGAACACTTTCTAACACCATACACAAAAATAAACTCAAAATGGATTAAAGATCTAAATGTAAGACCAGAAACTATAAAACTCCTAGAGGAGAACATAGGCAAAACACTCTCTGACATAAATCACAGCAAGATCCTCTATGACCCACCTCCCAGAATATTGGAAATAAAAGCAAAACTAAACAAATGGGACCTAATGAAACTTAAAAGCTTTTGCACTACAAAGGAAACTATAAGTAAGGTGAAAAGACAGCCCTCAGATTGGGAGAAAATAATAGCAAATGTAGAAACAGACAAAGGATTAATCTCAAAAATATACAAGCAACTCCTGCAGCTCAATTCCAGAAAAATAAATGACCCAATCAAAAAATGGGCCAAAGAACTAAACAGACATTTCTCCAAAGAAGACATACAGATGGCTAACAAACACATGAAAAGATGCTCAACATCACTCATTATTAGAGAAATGCAAATCAAAACCACAATGAGGTACCATTACACGCCAGTCAGGATGGCTGCTATCCAAAAGTCTACAAGCAATAAATGCTGGAGAGGGTGTGGAGAAAAGGGAACCCTCTTACACTGTTGGTGGGAATGCAAGCTAGTACAGCCGCTATGGAGAACAGTGTGGAGATTTCTTAAAAAACTGGAAATAGAACTGCCATATGACCCAGCAATCCCACTTCTGGGCATACACACTGAGGAAACCAGATCTGAAAGAGACACGTGCACCCCAATGTTCATCGCAGCACTGTTTATAATAGCCAGGACATGGAAGCAACCTAGATGCCCATCAGCAGACGAATGGATAAGGAAGCTGTGGTACATATACACCATGGACTATTACTCAGCCATTAAAAAGAATTCATTTGAACCAGTCCAAATAAGATGGATGAAGCTGGAGCCCCTTATACAGAGTGAAGTAAGCCAGAAAGATAAAGAACATTACAGCATACTAACACATATATATGGAATTTAGAAAGATGGTAACGATAACCCTATATGCAAAACAGAAAAAGAGACACAGAAATACAGAACAGACTTTTGAACTCTGTGGGAGAAGGTGAGGGTGGGATATTTCAAAAGAACAGCATGTATATTATCTATGGTGAAACAGATCACCAGCCCAGGTGGGATGCATGAGCCAAGTGCTCCAGCCTGGTGCACTGGGAAGACCCAGAGGAATCGGGTGGAGAGGGAGGTGGGAGGGGGGATCGGGATGGGGAATACGTGTAAATCCATGGCTGATTCATATCAATGTATGACAAAACCCACTGAAATGTTGTGAAGTAATTAGCCTCCAACTAATAAAAAAAAAAAAGAAAAGAAATGTGAAGGGTGACGGAAGAGCTGAACTTGACATTTCTATGAAATATAATCATTTAAATTTAAATCACTCCATGTGACTAGTGCCTACTGTACTGGTCAGCACAGTCCAAGAGCCCTCACTCTTTCTAGCAGCTACAGATTCTAGGGGAGCAGGGGCCTGAGGACTGGAGAAGCTCCTGGGCCAGGGCCTGGGAGGTCCTCGTGGTTGGAGGTGACCCTTGTCTGGGCACCATTCATCAGGCCAGCTGAAGCCAATATTTCTCCTCACATGAAAAACTGCATGTTAGGTCATTCCTCAAGAGTGATTTCCCAGAGAATTTTATTTTGGAGCTGAAGTGAATGAATATTGTTGGGTTCACAGTCAGACATCTTCTAGATGCTTTCCCGTGGGCTCACCTTGTCCGCAGTACAGTTCAGAGTTTTTGTTAGTTTCTGACTCACGTGGAAACCAGGAGATAAATGATAACTTGAAGTATGTACTGAATTTGTCTGAATTTGAAGTGATTGACTTAGGTGGCCAGCTCTCCAGCTTGTTTAGGATGGGTGGGGAGTGGCAACTTGGCTTGGATCACCAATGCGCATGTAACTCCAACCCAGAAAAGACCTTCAAGGGTGGATGTCAACATGTGTCAATTACTTCTGCAGTTATGGAGCGGTAGGACAATATGAGGGCTTCCCAGGTGGCACTGAGGTAAAGAACCTGCCTGCCAATGCAGGTAGACCTAAGAGACACAGGATCGATCCCTGAGTCAGGAAGATCCTCTGGAGGAGAGCATGGCAACGCACTCCAGTATTCTTACCTGGAGAATCCCATGGACAGAGGAGCCTAGCGGGTTACAGTCCATAGGGTAGCAAAGAGTCAGACATGCCTGAAGCAGCTTAACATGCACGCACGGAACGATACAACAACTCCAAGTACAGTGACAGAGGACTGTATGAAAAGGTATGAAAAGACTGTATTTCCAAGCACTGAAACTGAAATGTGAAACGGATGAATGTGAAAATAATAGCCCTTACTCACTGCAGGCTACAAAGATTAATATATATTTATAATATCACATATACAATATAAAATTATATATACATAAGTCTATATACACATATATTTCAAGCTATTCCCATACTGAAAAATTAACCTTCTGATATGCAAGAAGTTATTTATTATTCATGGTTTTAGTTCTATCCCAGTGGTTTTCAAGGTGAAAAAGGAAGAGGCATGGAACTGATTCCCAGAGTGGTCTATTATGGAGAAATTCTTTTCCTGATGAAAAAAGAAATATGAGAATTTATATATTAAGGAAAAGTTTTTAAAGTAATGCTTCATGTTGAATTTACTAGAAATAGTATTGTAGAAGTTTCTGAAAGCTTTCACTTCTAACCTTCTTATACTAACCTTTCTTTCTTCACTCTGAGATTTCTTCTGCAAAAAGAATTTGAGGAGGCAGAAAAGAGGTGAGAAGGTCAAGGCAGAAAGGAACTTCTGGAACATTTTATTTGATGTCATTTGTGCACATCTCCTCATTGAATTGTCCTGACAACCCTTCAAAGTAGGTATTTAAATTTAACAGATATTACTATTTCAGCCAAGAAATCCCTTGTAGACCAGACAGACACACTCAAAAGACGAGTATACAACTTTTTAAGGTGTGAGTGCAGAAATGCAAATCAATATACTGCTTTCTTCACTGAAGTTCTAATTTTTTTTAATGTAGATCACTTTTTTTAGCCTTTAGTAAACTTGTTATAATATTGTTTCTGGTTTGTATCTTGGCTTTTTGACTCTGAGGCATATGCGATCTTAGCGTCCCCATCAAGGATCGCACCCTCACCCCCTTGCATTGGAAAGCGAAGTCTTAACCACTGGACCACTAGGGAAGTCTCTGAAGTCTTACTATGAAATAAAGGTCCTATGAACTGAACGGTGTGCTGAGAGATGTGATCTATTTACATTCTCCTTGCCTCACCCAGAATTGAACAAGCAGTTCCCACAAGAGCAGGCTTTGCTGCAGGGACACTCTGAGGAGCACACTGAAGAAGCAGGATGCTATGGATCAGAGCACAGCTTCTGGCATTAAGGTCCCTAGATGGGCATGTGTATAACATGTATGTGTGTATATACATATTACATGTATGTATGGGCTTCCCGGGTGGCTCAGGGGTAAAGAATCCACCTGCCAAGCAGGAGAGAGAAAAGTGAAAGTGTTAGTTGCTCAGTCGTGTCCAACTCCTTGAGACCCCATGGTCTGTCCATGGGATTCTCCAGGCAAGAATACTGGAATGGGTTGCCATTTCCTTCTCCAGGGGATCTTCCCGACCCAGGGATTGAACCCAGGTCTCTGCATTGCAGGCAGATTCTTTACTGTCTGAGCTACCATGGAAGCCAAGCAGGAGACTTGGGTTCAGTCCCTGGAGAAGGGAATGGCTACCCACTCCAGTAATTGTTGCCTGGGAAATTCCATGGACAGAAGAGCCTGGCAGGCCACAGTCCATGGGGTTGCAAAGAGTTAGACATGACTTAGTGACTAAACAGAAACAACAACCTATGTATCTATGTATGTATACACACATAAATAATGTATATACATACATCTATATGCACACACACACAGTTACTGATACCTAGAAAGATTTGCAAAAATAGCAAATAAATATAAACAATTTTATTACTATATAGTCTGCTGAAAGTTTCATTGTTAGACTCACAATTCTCTGTTTTTGAAAACCCTGTTCTTAACCATGAATCATTCAGCCTCTTCAAGGGCCCTCATTGCTTCTTCTAAGACACTGACTCTCAGTTTCATACACCCAGAAGGGTTCTGAATTTGGGCGCTAGTACGTGCATCTAACCAGCCACTGCAGGGTGGAGGAACATCTGCATTCTTCTGAATTTCTTATGCCAAATGAACCAAAACCACAAACCCATGAACAAGTATCCACAGCCTGTCCTGTTGTAGCTTGGAGACACCAGTGAACTCTGTCAACATCAGCTCTAGAAAGGCTCACAGCTCAAAATTTCAAAACTGTCAAATTAAATAGTTGGTAATCGCATTAGGAAAGAGCTCCTTTGAACAGTCCTCCAACTTGCATCTCATGTGTTTTCTTAAAAGAAAAAAAATAAAAGAGAGTCCATTGCTTTTAAAATTTGTGCATAAAATGGTACAGAAAATGCATAAAGCATGTGTGCATAAAGGAAAACACAGCAAGCTCTGGTTTGGTTAGATGCCAGAGACCATCTTTGCGGAACCATAAGAAAAATGGTAGTTTTGCTCTACATTGGGTCTTGCCCTTCACCTTCTAGATAGATATGCCGGGGGCCAGGTGGGGGTTGGAGAAAGGTGGATATGGATTCCTTCAGTCCATGGTGTAGTTTGCAGTACCTCTGAAAAAATCAGTGTGTTCATTGGAAGGACCAATGTTGAAACTGAAACTCCAATAATTTGGCCACCTGATGCGAAGAGCTGACTCATTGGAAAAGACCCTGATACTGGGAAAGATTGAGGGCAGGTGGAGAAGGGGACGACAGAGGATGAGATGGTTGGATGGCATCACCAACTCAATGGACATGGGTTTGGGTGGACTCCGGGAGTTAGTGATGGACAGGGAGGCCTGGTGTGCTGCGGTTCATGGGGTCACAGAGTCAGACACGACTGAGCGAATGAACTGAACTGAACTGAACTGAACTGAAAGAATTTCCTCCCCATTTACTCTCTAGTGGATCTTCCCAGGTGGCTCAATGATAAGGAATCCACTTGCTGATACAGGAGACCTGGGTTCGATCCCTGGGTCAGGAAGATACTGTTGAGGAGGAAATGGCAACCCACTCCCGTATTTTTGCCTGGAGAATTCCATGGACAGAGAAGCCTGGCAGGCTACATACAGTCCATGCAGTCACAAAGAGTTAGACACAACTGAACACACAAGAAAAGGTGAAAAAAAAAAAAGAGCAGATGGAGCTTGCCGACCTCAACATTCCTAAATTGCACATAATTATTTTGAAAAGTGAATTTCCCACCCAAGATTTAAAAAAAAAAAAAAAAGCCAAGTAAGAAAAAAAAAATATAAGGCCTTGCCTGGACCAAATCTCCCATCAGTGTCACAAGACTTGGTTGACACGTGATACAGGGCCTGGGCTATCATGGTGATGAGCTACCTGGGGAGAAGGACTCACTGTATTTCATACACTGTGTTCTAGCTGGAGGTGACATTGTTATATGCATGATTTTTGCAAAAGAATGCTACATTGAAATGTCAAATTTCCATCCTATATCTGCTTTTTCTAAATCTTTTTTTTAAATCTCTGTTTCTGCTTTCTCTAAAACTCTGTTTCACACCACAAGCCTTGAGTTTATTTTAACTGAAATAGAAGCAAACAACTTGAAAAACAAGCTCTCAATATTTTTCACATCTTTTATTTTGTCGTCAAAAAAGGTCAGTGTTTTACATATTCCATTCTTTCACTTCAGACACTGGTAATGCGGCTCCAACATTCCATTTCTAGAATTAGCTGCAATTTACATGTGATCTGTCTTGCTTGAAATGCAGGCTGGCTGTGTACTTTTCTTTGATTCAAATAACAGCAATTTGTTTCCCTTAAAAAGCTTATTTCTCCGTTTCAATGTTTTCTTTCATTGCACTGGACAAAATACTGGTTAAGGGAATGTTTGAAAGTGTGGTTTGAGGACATTCTGTCCAGGTTGATGTCTTTGCAAATAGACTCCGCTTTCTCGGAGGAGGTCCCCTGTGAGGTTTTGCATCCTGAATTCCCAGAAGGAAGCAGTGAGGCTCAGAGAATCACAACCGTAAGATGCTTATACTGACACGTGAAAAAGTGAACACTAAGACCTCCAAATGAAGTCTTGGTGATGCTTCTTTAAAGGACACCCTGACAAGATTCTGGCAAACATTTGCAGGCTTTTGTTGTCACTTCAACTACATTATCCCAATTCCATGTCACCAGGAACTCTGCGTCACCCCTCCTGTTGTGCCCAAAATAAAAGGGTTCACGTTTCCCTTGATTCACTGGAAAACTGGAAGGGGTAGAATACAGGGAGAGAGTTTAGAGAATGCATCTTCCTCATTCCAAACACAGTTATTTAGGGAGATATGTCTTCAACCGACTCAACCAAGGATCTGAGGCTTCCTGGAGAGTTAAACAAGTGTTGGGGTGACAGAGATCCTGTACCGATGGCCTTAAGGTGGACTTAACCCTCAGATCTCAATAACCTCATCAATAAAAATGAGGGGAGAGAATGAAATTGCTTCCCAACATTTCTTTCCAAGGGTCATTTTTATTTGCCTGTCTCCAGAGAAATATTTATTTGAAAAAAATTCTTGCACCAAATCAACTGCCTATAAAATATCAACTTGATTGTCTTTTCACATCTTTATTCAAATACTTATATATAACCCAGTTGGCCTTCCATATCCATGGGTTCCACATTGGCAAATTGGTTAAATCCATGGATGTGAAACTGTCAGATACAGAGGGCCAAATGTACCACATCATTTTGCTCTCTAAGGGACTCTAACATCCTCCAATTTTGTTATCCAAACAGGGTCCTGGAACCAGTCCCCTGAGGATACCTTGGGACAGACAATTGTAACTGCTCATCGGGGCTTCCAATCAGCAAACATGAGCAAGGTCAGCAAAGCAAACTGATAAATGCTTGTCCAAAGCAAATAAGCTTATTTCAGTTGGCCTGCATGATCTTATCATAAGAAATTAGATGGTTTCTATGTTCTCAGAAAAAAACCGAAATCAGCTTAGGAACTCCTTTCACTATGTAGTCAGACTCTGAAGCTGGGAGACTTTGGTACAGCGGATTTTCATGTTTTACCACCAATGATGACTACTGCAGTTCTGTGACTCCTCTATTCTTGCCAAATTGGGCAAGAAAAACAAATGGAGAATTTTTTCCATGGCAGAAAATGCTACAGTGGAGAGAAATCTATGAAATCATTCTTTTCTTCTAATGATACGGAAGGATAATCTTTATTAGGGATTGACAACCAATCATGTTTTTGTAGAATGTTCACTATTAAAAATACTAACTTGACTCAGAGTTTCAATAAGTTTTGTTGTATCTATTTTCTTTTATATACTAAATGACAGCCCAGAGAGAAACATTAGCTTCCAGATACCCCTTGGGTTTACCCTTGGCTAATCCTTGCTAAACCAATCACATAAAACAAATCATCAAAAATAAGATGTCAAGAAAAATAATGTGTTCCTGCAAGATACAAGGCTGAGTTCCATTCAACTCAAGTTTTAGAATGTAACTCTTACCTGCTGGAAGCTGATTGTGTGTGCTAAGTCACTTCAGTTGTATCCAACTCTGTGACGCTATGAACTGTAGCCCACCAGGCTCCTCTGTCCATAGGATTCTCCAAGCAAGAATACTGGAACAGGTTGCCATTTCTTTCTCCAGCAGATCTTTCCAACCCAGGGATTGAATCTCTGTCCTGAGACGGTGGTTCTTTATCCCTAGAGCCACCTGGGAAGCCTCGAATCTGATTAACCAAGACAAAACCCTCCTGTGCTTCTTGGCCCATCCTATCATGTCCTCAAAACCTCAACAATTAAGATGAAATCCAAACTTGATCTGTCAATCAAATCTCCACAGTCTAACATCAGTCCATATCTTCAATCATACCTCCTCTGCTCAGTTCAACTGAACAAACATTCTCAAGTACCTTCTATTTGCCAAACCTCATGATGGAAAACAGAGATACAAAGATAAATAAAACACAATCCTACCCACCCACAAGATGCTCACAGCCTCTTATCTGAAGAGAGAGGCTATTGACAGAGATTTAACAGAAAACACAGGAGTGCCTGCCTTGTTGGAATATAGTGAGAATTAAATGATACCACATACATAAAAGGTTTAACATGCTTTATAAAAGATTTAGCTAGGCATAGAGTGATGGCTGGCTAAAATGTTGTAATCAGATGTAGCAAGTCTCTTTTGGGTGACTTAGGCTTCCCCAGTCTCCTCTTCCACTCACACACTCTCACATACACACACACACCCCCATCATAAGGTCAACAGCCTATTGCCCCATCTTCCAGACAGATCCAACCACTTTGTACATTGGCAAATCATTTAGATTTTGCTGAGGATTTCACAAAGAGATAGGAAAGGGACTTTTAAAACAAAATATAATAAAATTCTTCATTAGACACTCCCCTGCTTCCTCTTAAAAATTTCCTCTCCAAGTCTTGCCAATGCATCTCTCTACTCACTCCCTTTGCAGTTACCTAAGATAAAATCCACCTTATTGCTCTGAGCTCCAGCTCCCCAACTAAGGAAGAAAAAAGACCCTGAGAGCTGATAGTTTAGAGGCTTCTCCCTTTAGAAACCACTTGAACTTTGCGATTGTTCTTGGGGGTAGGGGTGGTAGAGAGGCTTCTTTCCCTTATCAAATTTTTCACCCAACCAAAAAACAGATCTCTTACAGGGAAGGGAAACTTGTATTGCCCTTCTAAGGAAATTAGATTTTCTCCACACTTTTGGACTCAAAACAATAACCACCAAATTTGCTCGTATCTGAAAATCTCACCAATCTCTGTAATGAAATGTCAACCAAGCTCTGGGGGCCCACAAAGTGTCAGGTAAAAGGGAATTCCCCTTCCTAGACTGCCAGCCTTAAACTCTGCCTTGACTATTGCTTCTAGGAGTGACAGTCCAGTCTTGCCACCTTACCCAGAGATCCTCTCTCTGAGACATCCTGACTCCTCAGACAATTCTTGGAAGCATCCTGCTTTCCCCGGACTTCATTCCATGGTTTGTGGTGCCGCTGAGCAGAGTTGCTTAGAGCAGAGGAGAGGACGGTCTTCCTGGAGGTACCTTGTCATTTTCTTCTGCAGCCACTTACTCCACTTTCTCTTCCCTTCCATCTTATAGAACCAGGAAGGTACACCAGCGGCTACCTGAAACCCAGCAGCACCCTCCTCTGCCAAGTACACCTATCTCCATGAGTCTAGCCATGAAGCTCTTGGCTCCTTTCACAACATCCTCAGCAGAGAAAGGGTTAAACCATGTGAATACCACTCCAAGTATTAAGGCTTTGTTTCATGCTCATGCATTGAATATAATTGCATTTATTCTTAGAGTTTTCCTGTAAACAGTATGTAGCAATAAAATAACTAATAAAGTGTCACATTGCAACATTTGCCTAGATTTGGCCATTGGTATATTCAGAATAGGAAAGGTCATTTTGTTGTGATTTGGAATAAATCTCTCCAAAATGGACCTCTCGTCGTTTGGATGCCAACTGTTTAGATCTTTGGGAAACTAAAAGGGAGCAGTCCAGATGGGCTACTGGCCCTAGTCCCAAAGAAGGCAAAAATATTCGACCACAGGAACAAATGTGCGTGCATGCTAAGTGGCTTTAGTCTTGTCCAACTCTTTGTGACCTTATGGACTGTAGCTCATCAGCCTCCTCTGTCCGTGGACTTCTCCAGGCAAGAATACCAGAGTGGGTTGCCATTTCTCCTGCAGGGGATCTTCCTGACCCAGGGATTGAACCTGTCTCCTGCAGCTCCTGCATTGCAGGTGGATTCTTCACTGCCAAGGTACCAGGGAAGTAAGTTAGCCTCACTTAAAAGCCTCAGAAAGACAGAATGTGGTCACCACTATCCTTGGGAGCTTTTGAAAACAGAGTCATCCTAAGGAAAGAGCTGGTTTTGTCCTAAAGCACATGGATTCATGTTCTAGCACCCAGAACCTCTCAGGGCTCCTGCCGTGTCATCTCCTGGGAAATTCTGCTAAAACCCAAACAGTGAGGAGCGGTTCTCCCACATGTCTGGCAGCTTAGAGCACTCTGTCTGTCCACACAGCTGCTTTGCTTGGCACCCAACCAGAGCTGGGTCCGTTTCTCTCATACTGTCAAGATGTTCCTTGTTTCTGATAGTGACTGTTGATAATAACATTTACACAAATAAGCCTTTCATTAAGCCAAGAGATCTCTAGCACTTTAGAACCTGCCTGCCACAAATTCAGGGCCAGAGTGGAGCATCCAGAGGGTTCCTCAAGAGGAGCCAACAGATATCTCATAGAGAGAACAGAGCAGGAAAGGACACTTGGTGTCCACAAGACAAGGTGGACCAGCTCCAGTTGAAAAAGCCCCAAGGAACACTGGAGGGGTTTGCACAAGCTAAAACTGCAGTGCTCCAAGACAACTCTCTTGGTAAAGAAGCTGAGGTGGCTTTGGGCTCCCACTCGTCCTCTCCACCTGCTTTTGAAATTTGCATTCTGGCCGTCTCTGGGAAGATGGACTGCATTTTACTGAACCTAGCTGGATGGAACTCTTACTCAAGGTGCCTTGTCCTCTCCAGTCCAGGAGAGAGCAGGTGACCCCATACAGGTCAGAGGCCCAGTCCCTGCCTTAACTAAACTCATACAAGAGGGATGAAGACACTGTTGCTGGTTGAAGCTCATTACTTCCAGCAGCAAAGTCTAACAAAACCCAAATAGTTCCTGCTACCAAGACTCTTCACTGTTGACTGTTTTTTCTTCTCTTTTTTCCTTTGTCTGGTTGTTGTCGGTTGTTCGTGTTGCTTTGTTTTGTGCTATTTTGTTGTTACTGTTTAATCTTGTGACCTCTTTAAAACTTTTCTGTTTTTTACAACATATTAAAAAAATCATACACCATGACCAAGTGGGCTTTATCCCAGGAATGCAAGGATTCTTTAATATCCGCAAATCAATCAATGTAATACACCACATTAACAAATTGAAAGATAAAAACCATATGATTATCTCAATAGATGCAGAGAAAGCCTTTGACAAAATTCAACACTCATTTATGATTAAAACTCTCCAGAAAGCAGGAATAGAAGGAACATACCTCAACATAATAAAAGCTATATATGACAAACCCACAGCAAGTATCACCCTCAATGGTGAAAAATTGAAAGCATTTCCCCTGAAATCAGGAACAAGACAAGGGTGCCCACTCTCACCACTACTATTCAACATAGTGTTGGAAGTTTTGGCCACAGCAATCAGAGCAGAAAAAGAAGTAAAAGGAATCCAGATAGGAAAAGAAGAAGTGAAACTCTCGCTGTTTGCAGATGACATGATCCTCTATATAGAAAACCCTAAAGACTCTACCAGAAAATTACTAGAGCTAATCAATGAATATAGTAAAGTTGCAGGATATAAAATTAACACACAGAAATCCCTTGCATTCCTATATACTAACAATGAAAAAACAGAAAGAGAAATTAAGGGAACAATACCATTCACCATTGCAACAAAAAGAATAAAATACTTAGGAGTATATCTACCTAAAGAAACAAAAGACCTATACATAGAAAACTATAAAACACTGATGAAAGAAATCAAAGAGGACACAAACAGATGGAGAAACATACCGTGTTCATGGATTGGAAGAATCCATATTGTCAAAATGGCTATTCTACCCAAAGCAATCTATAGATTCAATGCAATCCCTATCAAGCTACCAACGGTATTTTTCACAGAACTAGAACAAATAATTTCACAATTTGTATGGAAATACAAAAAACCTCGAATAGCCAAAGTAATCTTGAGAAAGAAGAATGGAACTGGAGGAATCAACCTGCCTGACTTCAGACTCTACTACAAAGCCACAGTCATCAAGACAGTATGGTACTGGCACAAAGACAGAAATATAGATCAGTGGAACAAAATAGAAAGCCCAGAGATAAATCCACAAACCTATGGACACCTTATCTTTGACAAAGGAGGCAAAGATATACAATGGAAAAAAGACAACCTCTTTAACAAGTGGTGCTGGGAAAACTGGTCAACCACTTGTAAAAGAATGAAACTAGAACACTTTCTAACACCATACACAAAAATAAACTCAAAATGGATTAAAGATCTAAATGTCAGACCAGAAACTATAAAACTCCTAGAGGAGAACATAGGCAAAACACTCTCTGACATAAATCACAGCAAGATCCTCTATGACCCACCTCCCAGAATATTGGAAATAAAAGCAAAACTAAACAAATGGGACCTAATGAAACTTAAAAGCTTTTGCACTACAAAGGAAACTATAAGTAAGGTGAAAAGACAGCCCTCAGATTGGGAGAAAATAATAGCAAATGTAGAAACAGACAAAGGATTAATCTCAAAAATATACAAGCAACTCCTGCAGCTCAATTCCAGAAAAATAAATGACCCAATCAAAAAATGGGCCAAAGAACTAAACAGACATTTCTCCAAAGAAGACATACAGATGGCTAACAAACACATGAAAAGATGCTCAACATCACTCATTATTAGAGAAATGCAAATCAAAACCACAATGAGGTACCATTACACGCCAGTCAGGATGGCTGCTATCCAAAAGTCTACAAGCAATAAATGCTGGAGAGGGTGTGGAGAAAAGGGAACCCTCTTACTCTGTTGGTGGGAATGCAAACTAGTACAGCCGCTATGGAGAACAGTGTGGAGATTTCTTAAAAAACTGGAAATAGAACTGCCATATGACCCAGCAATCCCACTTCTGGGCATACACACTGAGGAAACCAGATCTGAAAGAGACACGTGCACCCCAATGTTCATCGCAGCACTGTTTATAATAGCCAGGACATGGAAGCAACCTAGATGCCCATCAGCAGATGAATGGATAAGGAAGCTGTGGTACATATACACCATGGACTATTACTCAGCCATCAAAAAGAATTCATTTGAATCAGTTCTAATGAGATGGATGAAACTGGAGCCCATTATACAGAGTGAAGTAAGCCAGAAAGATAAAGAACTTTACAGCATACTAACACATATATATGGAATTTAGAAAGATGGTAACGATAACCCTATATGCAAAACAGAAAAAGAGACACAGAAGTACAGAACAGACTTTTGAACTCTGTGGGAGAAGGTGAGGGTGGGATGTTTCAAAAGAACAGCATGTATATTATCTATGGTGAAACAGATCACCAGCCCAGGTGGGATGCATGAGACAAGTGCTTGGGCCTGGTGCACTGGGAAGACCCAGAGGAATCGGGTAGAGAGGGAGGTGGGAGGGGGGATCGGGATGGGGAATATGTGTAACTCTATGGCTGATTCATATCAATGTATGACAAAACCCACTGAAATGTTGTGAAGTAATTAGCCTCCAACTAATAAAAAAATAAAAAAATTTAAAAAATTAAAAAAAAAAACTTTTCTGTTTTTTAATTATTTATCTCCCCCTTGGCTTAGCTAGAGTGCATTTGCACCAAACATCTTTAACTGATATCATTACATGCTTTCGAAAACACTCGAGAGATATTTTATTCTTACCTACTTGGGAGTGTATTGATGAAATACAGTACGCAGTTAGAAGCTAGGATGAACATGCAGTTGGTGGAGGGAGCAGTTTCAGAACTGTAAGGTCACCTGTGTTAGGTGACTACGTGCAGGAAATGGTGCCTCATGTCACCAGACCCACAACTGGTTGACCACTGCAGAGAAACCTCCTTGGGCTTCACTCCCCTTTAGACACATGATAAATCAAAAGAAAAATCAGACACTAAAACTGAACTTCACAGTTTACTTGGAGTACATGTGACTTTCAACCCTGGGCTTGAACCACCATGGCTTAAGACCTCAGAGATAAGATAAGTGAAGCAGTGATTAGATGCACTGGTTTCCACTGATGCTGGATGTTCCCCCATTGGCCTGTTCCAACCACACTGATGGCTTGTAATGGCTCTCCTCAGCCACTCTGAGCCAGAACATTTTACACAGCAGACTATCTGGCTGATAGAAGTGCTAAGTAGAAAGCTGACCAATTCTAGGTGTATGTACAGTAAACTGGGCTTCCCTTGTGGCTCAGCTGGTAAAGAATCCACCTGCAATGCAGGAGACCTGGGGTCAATCCCTGGGTTGGCAAGATCCCCTGGAGAAGGGAAAGGCTACCCACTCCAGTATTCTGGCCTGGAGAATTCCATGGACTGTATAATCCATGGGGTTGCAGAGTCGGACACAACTGAGCAACTTTCATACAGTAAACTAACCCTATAAAACAAGGAACACTGGTGCTACCAACTTCTAACATTACTATCAGCAAATGTTCACTGTTTCAAATGAGGAATTTTGATTCTTCATGAAAGGAAACGTGTAGAGGTAGAATCAGAGCTTTGCTTCATTGAAAATGAGCATCTTCATCCCTGTCTTATTATAACTGAAAAGTCTTTCCTATCAGTTGCTTAGAGTAAATACAATCTCTAGTCCAAAATTTTTAGTTCCTTCTGGGTATGGAAATTCAGCCTGGTCTAAATTTGTTTCTTACTTATCATAATAACTCAATGCATTGTAGTTGATGGATAAGACCAGTTGAAAGCTGATATGGGTAGTGTATTAGTTTACTAGGAAAGCCGTAACAAAATACCACAAACTGGGTGGCTTAAAGCACAAGAATTTATTTTCTCACAGTTAGGAGTCCAAGACCAAAATGTTGGCAGGTTTGAGTCCTTCTGAGACCTCTCTTCTTGGCTCGCTAAAAGATTTCTTGCTGTGTCCTCACATGGTCTTTTCTCTGTGCTCACAGATCTCTGCTGTCTCTCTGTGTTCTAATCCCCTCTTCTTATAAGGACACTAGTCAGATTGGATCAGGGCCCACGCTAACACTCATTTTAACTTAAATAACTCTTTGATGCCTCTGCCTCCAAATACAGTCCCTTTCTGAGCTACTGGAGGTTGGAATTTCAATATATGAATTTGGGGGTTGTGCACGCGTGTGTGCGAAGTCTCTTCAGTTGTGTCCGACTCTGTGAGACTTTATGGATCATAGCCTGCCAGGCTCTGTCCATAGGATTCTCCAGGCAATACTGGAGTAGGTTGCCCTGCCCTCCTCCAGGGGATCTTCCCAACCCATGGATCAAATGCGCCTCTCTTATGTCTCCTGCAGGAGAGTTGGCAGGAGAGTTCTTGACCACTAGCACCACCTGGGAAGCCCTGGGAGGGGGCGGGGAGCGGTTATAACACTTAAACCCATAACAACATATGAAACATTAAAAGAATTCAGTATCATGAAGTAAAATCTAGATCCTGCAATTCAAACTTCTGTCAAAAAAAAAAAGTTTGAATTATCATTCATGGATCAATGACGTTAATATATTGTTCAGTTGTAATAAACATGTAAATGGTCCACATGAGAAATTCTGTAGATCTTGTCATCCATCACTGACCAACTCCTTGGGTTACACTAAAGTCCAAAGAAACTTTAATTGTTATGAAAATCAAATGAAATTAAAGCCAATTTTTTTTTTTTTTTTTTTTTTTTGGGGCGCCCGCCGCCGCCGCCATGCTGCCCGGCCAGCGCGCGCACAGCGGGCGGGGGCGGGGCCCTAAAAGCCAATTTTTTAAGTGAGCCTAGAGTTCTGCATATAAAAACTCCTCTCCGCCTTAGATTACACATTTAAACTATTAAACTATATCCTTTAAAGGCATTTATGAGCTATTTGGTCCTTATAACTTTATTTTTAATATTCTGAAAGGTAGAGGGGAAAGGTATTTTGAATTAATTTCCATTTGAATGGAGTTTCTTTTGTTTAACTTATGCAAAATAATAACCTGATAATTTTTAACAGCCATCTGTGGCTCTTCATAGCAACTCTCTATTAAAGAATTTATATAACATGATTTTGTAATTATATTCAGTTACTGATCAGCACCCTACCCCCAATTTTGTCTTCTAAAATCAGGCCTAATTCAGTGCCTGAAGAAAGAGCTAAACTAAGAAAAAGAAATAAACAAAATTTTAATCTTCCTAATAAAAAAAAATAGAAAATATACATTTTTGATTTAGCAAAATTGAGAAGACTATCAGATATGATGTTCCAAGACATGGCAACAAAAAATGGAGATCAAGCAGGTTCAGGGAGAGAAATTTTCAAGCTAATCTGGCCTGCCTAGGATTGTAGTTTACCCAATTCATGTAAAAATTACAGTGACACAGAAGTCAGTATTAATCATCAGAAATAAGGAACCTACATGATCTATTTACTTTATCACATTTTTGCAAGGGGTATAGTATATCAACTTTGGAAGTAACATTCTATACATTTAACTTTTAGTTGCTGTTACCAGAGACATCCACGTCTTTTCCTTATATTAATGAATAACCACCCACGAGGAAACCGGAGTTCTGACAGATGCATACACCTTGGGCAGCGTCTCTCAACTGCAGCGGTAAAGAAAGAAGTTACTCAGGATAGATGTCATTAGGGGACAGTTTGGTGACAAATTTCCAAATTTCTACAAGCAAAAGCACAGAAGAAGAGCTACAGATTGATGAACACGTGTAATTGTGATGGTTTATACGTCATTTGGGTTTTTGTCACGTCCCCTTCTGGTAAGTTAGGAACAGTCCCCCCAAGGTAAACCAGGGTTAAGGGTGGGGTGGTGTTAATATTTGTGCTCCCTGGCCTTCGGCATCAATCCACTCTAACCAAACTAAGATAATTCTCACTGCTCTTTCCTCTGTCCTCTTTGTACACCCCACTATGTGGCCCATACATGTGACTGACCCAGGGATTGAACCCAGGTCTCCTGTGTTACAGGCAGATTCTTCACCAACTGAGCCGCCAGGGAAGCCCAACGGTAGAAAGGGCTGGATCAAATATGTCCAAGACATCTTTTGATTAGTTTTGACTTCTTAGCTAGAATTACCAGGGATACAGTAATCTGCTTTTCTATGTTTTTAGTTTGATTTGGCTGCTGTGAGATTTATTTTATTTTATTGAACTTTTTATTTTATTCTGGGGTAGAACTGATTAGGGCTTCCCCAGTGGCTCAGACAGTAAAGAATCCAGGAGACCCAGATTTGATCCCTAGGTTGGGAAGGTCCCCTGGAGGAGAGAATGGCTATCCACTCCAGTATACTCATCTGGAGAACGCCATGGACAGAGGACCCTGGCGGGCTACAGTCCAGGGGGGTCACACAGAGCTGGACACAGCCGAGCAACTAACAGATAGAGCCAGTTAACAGTGTTGGATTGTTTCAGATGAACTGCTGTGAGATTTATGATATGTCTTTTCCCAGATATAGAAAGTATCATGTTTTAATGTTGAAATTTCTGTGGCACTAACAAGTCCTCTTGGAAGTTTTGGAAAAGAGTGGTGAGGAGAGACAAATACCAAGTCATTCCTCTTTCTTATGTCTCACATTTTAACAGGACAAAGTGAAGAGTTATTGCTATGGGGGTAGCTTCTTTATCTTCATTGTATTACTGTGTATCTGGTGCCTCTATTTGATTCTTCTACTAAGCCTCTATTTGATTCTTCTACTAAATGTGCTTTTTCTAAACCTAATGGCAATAAACAGATACTCTGAGAACGTCTAACTGATTAATGAGTATTGCTGTGTGCAACCATGAAATCAGAAAATTAAACAAGATGCTTCTCAATCAATTTGGTAAGGACAAGGGGAAGCCTAGCAAACTGATAAGCCAAGATGTGCGTGGACAAGAAGCTGAGTCATCTCGCCACAGAAATTACAACTAATTTTAGTGGTTTCTCTACACACAAATTCTTATTTTTTGTGGCACCCAGCCCAATAGAGATAGGTTTCATCAAAGTCTTTGTTGCCAAAAAAAATTAGAAAGCAATTTCCTTAAGCACAAAAATTTGCAGAACTTGAAAATATTTATTTGTGACATTTACCCGCCCCCAGGGATCATGAGAGCAGCAGAGTTGTGGATATCAATTAGGGAAGTGAACCAGAGAACTGGCTGTATTTCCACACCGGAAAGAGAAATGGCAAGATTACTCACGCAGTCAGAGTCTCTGTCTCGCCTCCAAATGTTTTGACAGTTCGAGGGCCCAGCCTAAAGTTCATTGATCACACTGCATAGGTTCAGAAGAGTACTAGGTAAAAGATGCAACTAAATTCTGAAGTAATAGTGGGAATGGAAATAAGCTAGGCCAAGGGCTTCGGGATACCAAGCTCATAGACCCGTAACAATCAATATGAAGTCTTGGCTGATTGCACTGCAGGATTAATACAGAAGGGGCAACAAGAAGTCAAAAGGTTTGGGGGGGCTTCTCAGGTGGTGCTAGTGGTAAAGAACTCACATGCCAATGAAGGAGACATAAGAAATTCGGGTTCAATCTCTGGGTTGGGAAGATCCCCTGAAGGATGGTATGGCAACTCACTCCAGATTCTTGCTGGTAGAATTCCATGGACAGAAAAATCTGGAGGGCTACAGTCCATAGGGCACACAGAGTCGGACATGACTGAAGCAACTTGGCACACAGGCATGAAGGTTCTTGGGCCTTTTCTCCTACCACTTATTCCATCACAGGTGGCTGGAAAGCTACATACAATTCTCTTCCTCATATATTCATGACGGAACCAGGAAGTGCAGCTTTCTCTGCATTCTCCATGGTCATCACTGATTACAAACTTACAGAGCAAAGACTCAATAAACGTGTTGAATGGTTAAAGTAGAAGTACAACTGAACATTAGACAATGGGATAAAAGAGAATTGGGCTCAAAGCTAATAATAATTTTTTAATAAAAAGGTAAAATGGCATCCACAGCATTCATAAAAAGGTGCAAATTCCATATCTTATTTCTTTATAATCAGAACCTTCAGATTCTGAAGGCAAGTGGCAGGAAAATCAGTAAATGTGGGACGCCTTCTCACTACACTTTGCTGTACCCACTCTGTACTCTTACCTCATTCTAAACATTGATTTAGTTTCCGAAAGACAAAGGAGAAGGAAAAAGAGATAAATTGCAAAGAGAAGCATACGATGAAAAAAAAGACGGGGGAAAGGAATGGGGAGAGGCCAACTTTACCAGCCAAGATTTAGGGGAGCTAGACGTTAAGTGCTTTAAAAGAAAACAACTCTTTGATTCTTTCTCCTTCTCCTGAGCCTTCAGCAGTGGCACTCTTTCATAATCAGCATAGTGTCCCTGAGAATAGTGTTGCCATGTGCATTTGCCAGTTTGGCTTTCCAAGTCCTATTTCTCCATTTCTCCTTTCCCCAAACTGCCCAATTCAGGACTCCCTATGGTTTGGTAAAGACAAAGCTAGAGATGGGATCTGTGATCCCAGATCTAGATAGCCACTCTATTCCATTTTCTGGCCACTTTGAGGAAGGCCATGCAGCAAGAGTATTATCCGGACTTTGGCTGGACATTTTTAGCAAAGAACTTAAAAGCCATCCAGGGAATATGAGACCCCCAGCCTGATGTGAGATTACTTGACTCAAGCTTCTAACAACATAGAGACAACAATTCAGGGGACTCTCGTGGCAAGTCCTTCCAGACATTAAACTAAACTCAGTTTCTTGTGACTTGCCTGCCTTGGTCTTAAGTTTGCCCTCAGAGAAACATGAAACAAGCCTGTTATATCTTTCTCCCTCAACCTAGCACTTTCTTTCTGTGCTAAATATCCCCACATCCTCAGAAGTTTCCACACACGACATGCTCTCCAGAACCATTCTCCATCCGGAGTTTGTCTCTGCTTCAGGGTTCTTCTTAATTAGTACACATCTCCAAGATATTTTTGTTAGTTGCTGTTGTTGTTCAGTCACTAAGCAGTGTCAAACTCTTTGCAACCCCATGGACTGCAGTACATCAGGCTTCCTTATCTTTAAGTATCTCCCAGAGTTTGCTCAAACTCATGTCCATTGAGTCAGTGACGCCATTCAACCATTTCATCCTCTGTCGCCCCCTTCTCCTCTTGCCTTCAATCTTTTTCAGCATCAGGGTATATATTCCAGCAAGTCAGTTCTTCGCATCAGGTGGCCAAAGCATTGGAGCTTCAGCTTCAGCATCAGTCCTTCCAATGAATATTCAGGGTTTGTTTCCTTTAGGATTGACTGGTTTGATCTCGCTGTCCAAGGGACTCTCAAGAGTCATCTACAATACGAACAAGGAACAGTGACTAGGTTGCTATAATTCTGCTACTGACATGTGTTTGGAGCAGCCCCTTTTCAATGTTAGCACATACCTCCACTCAGGCTTGACATATTCTTGAGTCCTGTCAAGTAACAGACTGTGATGACAGTGGTGTGAATACAGTCAATTAATCAATCAGTCACAGTCCCTGATCTTCAAAGGAAAAATAATAGAGTGGAAGGAAGGGTAAGTGGAATAAGTAAGGAAATGAAGAGGAGGGGAAGAAATAGGAAGACATAACTGAAGATCTGAGGGGATTTTCTTCCATCAAAATCATATTTTCTTTATGAATATTCCATATCTCACTCTAATAGCATTGTCTGTCTTAGATGTAAACAACTGTGAGCACACACACACACATACACACATTTTCCTCATCTCATCCTTTACCTCTTTTTAACTACTGTCCCATCATTCTCTTTCCTTTATTCAAGAGTGATTCTCACCATCTTCATTTCTCCAAACCTCTTCCCTCTTAACTTTTAGCAATTTTCCTTCTCCTCTATTTCTCTCTGAGAAGCTACATTTGCCACTGTTGTTGACGTTCTAGCTTTTGATAAATCCAATAAAATATTTTTTGTCTTTTATCCTATTTGACATTTTGCCAGTATTTAGTACTGTTGGTCAGTCCCTACTCCTGGAAACAGTCCACATCTTTGCCTTTTTTGTTGTTGTCATTGTATTCTTGGCTGCACTGGGTCTTCATTGCAGTTCATGGGATTTCTCTACTTGCAATGAGCAGGAACCGCTTTCTTGTTGCTGAACTTGGGCTCAGTTGCCCCACACGGGCATCTTAGTTCCCAGACCAGGGATCAAATTCATGTTCCCTGCATTGGCAGGTGGATTCTTAACCACTGGACCACAGGGATGTCCCCATCTTTACCTTCTGTGATATCAACTTTCTTGGTGGACCTCCTGCCTTGCTGGCTATCCTTTCTTTTTCTCTTGCAGTCTGTCTTTGCTCTAACTGCTACTGTCTTGGTTTCCCTCAGACTTCAGCTCTTAGCTCTCTTCTTCATTTACTCTATACCTGCTTCTGTGGTGACCATAGTCATTTCTTCAGTTTCAACTTCAGCCTCAGTTCAGTTCAGTCGCTCAGTCATGTCTGAGTCTTTGCAACCCCATGGACTTCAACACACCAGGATTCCCTGTCCATAACCAACTCCCCAAGTTTACTCAGACTCATGTCCATTAAGTCGGTGATGCCATCCAACCATCTCATCCTCTGCCGTCCCCTTCTCCACCAGCCTTCAATCTTTTCCAGCATCAGGGTCTTTTCCAGTGAGTCAGTTCTTCACATCAGGTGGCCAAAACATTGGAGTTTCAGCTTCAACATCAGTCCTTCCAATGAATATTCAGGACTGATTTCCTTTAGGATGGACTGGTTGGATCTCCTTGCAGTCCAAGGGACTCTCAAGAGTCTTCTCCAACACTACAGTTCAAAAGCATCAATTCAGCTTTCTTTATAAACCAACTCTCACATCAATACATGACCACTGGAAAAACCACAGCCTTGACTAGACGGACCTTTTGGTTGCTTTTATGCTTTGAAACTGAAACTGTATTTCTATCCAGTCAATGAGAACAAAGAGCTAAAGGTGCTTTCAAATCTTATAGCAGGCTTAGAAAGTGACTTTTTTTAAAAACTAATTTTATTGCTGTATGGATGCTTTATAATATTGTGTTATTTCCTGCTGTACTGCAGAGGGAATCAGCTGTGTGTGCGCATATATCCCCCGTTTGGGGAATTTCCTTCCCATTTAGGTCACCACAGAGCATTGAGTAGAGTTCCCTGTGCTATAGAAGAGGCTCTCATTAGTTGCCTATTTTATGCTTAGTAGTGTATATGTCAATCCCAATCTCCCAATTCATCTCATCCCATCCCAACTTTCTTCCCTTGGTATCCATACGTTTGTCTCTACATCTGTGTCTCTATTTCTACTTTGCAGATCCTGGGCATATACCCAGAGAAAACTATAATTCCAAAAGATACACACACCCCCAGTGTTTATTGCACCACTGTTTGCAATAAGCCAGGACATGGAAGCAACCTAAATGTCCATCAACAAAGGAATGGATAAAGAAGATGGGGCACATACATATGATGGAATATTTCTCAGCCCTAAAAAGGAACAAAATTGTGCCATATGCAGAGAGACTGGCATACAGGGTGAAGTAAGTCAGTAAGAGAAAAATAAATGGTGTATATTAACACATATATGTGGAATCAACCTTAAAAGTAACTTTCGCAAACAAAAGCCCAGACAGAATGTAAGGACAAGGATTGAAGCAGGGCTGGTGCAGAGTGGTTGGTGAGCTTCAAAACATTAACTATTATGAAGACTTAATAGCTGATTGAGCACTGATTCAAGGACAAAGCCAAAGAGAGACTGAAGGGTAAGTCCATGGAATCTGGGATGACTGGAAGGGACTCAGTTACTGTGAACATTGTGTATAAGTAAGAATCGCAATAATGACTTCAGAGCTAGTCCAATAGCAAGACTGGAAATATAGATAAAAAATTCCTTATCTTCCTATGTAAGGCCAAGGAAATTCAGGGGACATGCTAGTGAGTAAAACAGCAGACATCTGGATCCTGTAGTCAGAGCCTGAGGGGTCTGAAATTTGGGCAGGTCATTATCATTATGTACTCATGAAATTCTAAGTATAGGATTTTACAATTGGCCTTGTTAAATTTCATCTCATTGGCTTCCGCCTGGAGTTCTAGACGTCAAAATCATTTTGAACCTCAATTCTTGCATCTGTCAGTTTAGCTCATTTTTTTGTCGCTCAGTTTTGTATCATCTGCAAATTTTATGCAGCCTTCTATGTCCTGAGCCAGGCAACTGATGGAATGTTGGAGTCAGCCAAGAATCAGGCCATATGATATTCCTCCTCAGCATTTCCTCCTATTGATATTAACCTATTAATCAACAGTTTTTAGAGGTTCTTATCCAGCCAGCCACAATTCCACCTGACTGTCCCAATACCCAACTCACAGCCCATGACTGTGTATACCACGCTCTTGGGAGAGTCTTTGGCAAATGTTCTTTTGAAATTAAGGCAGGCTTTTCTAAAGGTTTCCCCAAGTGTTTCCTGTTCCACCAATCTAGGAGTGTATGTAATAATAATGATAAAAAAAAAGGAGAATGATTATGAGTTTGGCATGACTTTCCCTAGTGAGTCACGGCTTCCTCTTCTCTGTGCTCACAAACCATCTGTTTAATATTCTATTTTAGAAGCTTTCCCTGGAATAAAATCAGATTTGCTGGTGTGTCATTTGCAGAATTCCTCTTTTTCAAAAACTGGCAAGAGCATTTTTTTCATCACTAACCTCCTGGTTCTGCTTTCATCCTCTGGGGTCAGGTGGTACAGAGTCCTGGTAGTACTCTGAGCTCACATACAGGTTTGTTCGTTTTAGTCCTGATAAAGTGAAGTCATCTGAAATTCCTAAACAGTATTTTCCTGCTTACCTTAAACTTTTCTTGCCATCTTATGATGGGATTATAAAACAAACCACTTTTATTATCATTCCTAATCAGTTAGAATTTCATCATTGGCCCTAAGCAATTGGATTTTGTCCATCTTATTGGCTTAGAGTATAAGACATCTACTCTCTATCCTTACTCATTTTCTTGGACCTCTACTAATATTGAGTTTTCATCTCCTGACAGTATTCTTACCAGATTCTGGTTGCTCCATCTATTCACAAACAAGCTCTCTTTAAGAATGATTTTGTTTCAAGGCTTCCTGTGTAGCCAAACCAGTCCACACTTCTCCACTTTTCTGAATGCCATAAATCCCTCTTTAAAAATCTCTTTTTTCCCTAAAATAGCATTATAGCATCGACTTACTACCCAGATATTTTTATCCTCTTGGATCCCATCCAAAGAGATGGTCAGGTAAGCCAGGAATTCACAGAGCTTACCTATGCTGGTGAGTGACAAGATAGATAAACAGCAGGCACATGCCTGCCCCAGATGCTCTTCAGTAGAAAGGAATACTCCTTTTATTTCCAATCCAAATCCTTCCCCATTGTCTCTTCTCAAACCCCTTCTAAATTAACCCCAAATCCTACCTCCAAAGTGGAAACTTGCAAGATTGTTGTTTTACTTCTATTTTGTAATTCATTTGCAGGTGGCTTTGCTCAAGGTAAATCATTAGCCTGAGGCAAGAACTCCACTTTGGGCAAGAAGGACATTGTTTTTTCATTGAGATCTCTGACCACTCGTTCTGACTCAAACTAAGTTCCTGGCTGGCGTGTATGCTGTGGTCTTTAAGAACACAGAATCTTCAGTCTCTGTTTATCTAGCCCTTGTCGTCACATACCTCACTGACCCACATATGTTCTTCTAAATCTGCACATTAAGTACATTCTGCTTCTCCTAACTCAATCTGGAGAATGGTCTCAAGTTTATGTAAAAACTTTGATTTAGCTTTGTAAGTCTTCCAAACAAATAAAATCTTATATAATTTAATATATTTTCTCTTACAATTTGATAGCTTTTTCTCTACTATCCTTCATATCAAGCTTAAACCAGATTGGGAGCCAGATTCTCTGAGAGAATATATTCTCTAGAATATATGTTCTTTCTTAAAAAAGAAACTTTTTATTTTCCTGAAAAAAGAAGTTTTATATTTGATTGTAAGTAGCTGCCTTTGTATTTATCCCCTACAAGTCACCCTACTGCAGGTAAGAAAATGAAGCTTATCAGTTGGATTTCAACCTTATCTCTCCTTGTCTTTTTTTTGTACTTGTACTTTTGCAAGTACAAGATTTTGTACTTGCCAGCCCCCAAAAATATATTTATGCGCACACACACACACACATTAATCTCCTATTGTCTCTGTTTCTTGGGGAACTCTGACCGATACAGATTTTGAGACATTATATACAGTCATAGCTCCAGATCCTTAGTGAAAAGATTTTTCTCTGTCCATGAAAACAATTCATCTCTGAAGAGTTAAAAGGTCTTATTTTCTGTTAGATGATGGTGCAAAGCTACACACAAATACAAGGCTTGTTAGCACTTTAGAGGTGAGAGGAGACAAAGGTGACCACTAGAGAGAACCACCAGGTGTACATGAAACACCCACTTTGACCTGGGTTGGGATCCATTTGGGGCGGTAGGGAAAGGAGTGGTGGACTTTCCAAGATGTGTCCTAGTGAAAGGCTGAGTGATGCACACACATCAAAGTAGCGTCTCCCCAGGTGATTGGAGGGGAGCAGGGCAGGGTTCAGAGCTGAAGCAGAGTAGGACCGAAACAGAAGCAGCATAGAGAAGTGACCTCAGGGCAGACCAGCCTCCACAGCCAGGGGCCAGGAGGTAGCCAGCTGGGGCCCTAGAGCATTACCGCTGAGCAGGACCCTGCGGGGATTCTGGGCACAGAAGCCTTTCTGTGTCCCCCTTATCTTGATTACAGGAAATAGGCATCATTCAGCCTCCATGACCTTCCCTGAGTTCCAAAGGGCAGATTCAAGCAATTGCTAATCAGAGAAAGGAGAAGATGTGGAGAGAAGGGAGGAATAGTCAAAAAACAACATGCAGCCTTGGGGCAGGGTCCTGGCAACCCCTCAAGGGATACACACAAAAACATCTTTGAGCCGTTTTGCAGATGTTGAAACCGCTACCAGGTGGGAGAAGTATGTCACCCACAGGCATATAGACCCCAGACTGGTTGGAACCAGAAGACTGATGATGCTGCCTCCCACTTAACCAATCAGAAGAATGTCCACAAGGTGATCACCTCCTCTTTGAACCATTACTTTAAAACTCCTCACTGCCGCCTCCAAGTTGGGACACACAGTGTTTTGAGGGCTTTAGCTTCTGTGGCCTCCTTTGCCTGGCAAAGCAATAAAGCTATTCTTTTCTACTTCTCCCAAAATTCTGTCTCTGAGATTTGATTCGGTGTCAAGATAAAAAGGCTGGATTAGACCTTGGTGTGGGCATTATGAAACAGGCTGGAGACCATCTTTGAATCTATAGACACTGTCTCTAAGCCTACCTTACTTCTTGATCCTTTAGCAAAGGAGATACTAAACCAATACAGGCCAGATTCTCAGGTTCAGACTAGTTCAGGCCTGGACCTACTGGTAGCAGGTTATCTTACTTGGAACTGGGTGAAGCTGGGGCAGGATTTAGGGGAGCTAAAGAACGCTTCTCATGGTGCATGTTTAATCAAAATTTCCAATTTGTGCAATAACGAAACAATTTGAGATGGCATGTTTTTAGAAACATCTTCCAATTCACAATTACAATAAAATTAAAAATCACACGATTTAGCTTTTGGGTTTTGAATAAACTAACTTCAATGCTTTGTTTATTGAATTATGATGCCAGTAACTCTATTTACTCAAGCTTTTCCATTTTCATTTGAAAACTCTATAAATATACTTAAAATTTTTCATTCTACTTTCTCCTAAAGATTTTTAAATGGGCTTCGCAGGTAGCACTAGGGGTAAAGAACCTGCCTGCAATTCAGGAGACTTGCAGGAGATGCGGGTTCAATCCCTGGGTCAAATTAAATACATTTACATTTTCTTGTCTCTCTGCTTTAACAGCTGAGAGATTTCTTACTCAAATATTTACTTACTTGTACCTACATTTAGGAACTGCTTACTGGTCCCAGACACGGCATCTGGTGTTGAAAGTGACTTCTCCGACATTGCAGACATCATCTTTCGCAAACAGATTAGATGCTATCTATCATGTCCCAATCTGCTTATTAAAATGTAGTTTAAAAGGCATTTCTCTTTAATCCTTAGGAAATGTGGATATCAGTTGGTTTTGAATCAGCTTATCCCTACTCTTATAAAAACACATTTGTTAAAATCTCCAACAAAGATACCACATAATCAGTAGGCATCGTGCGGGTATAACTGTATTAAAACTGACTACATGAAGAGACTATTCATTGCTCTTCCTCTTTCTTTCATCTTTTATCATTTGAGTGCTATGTTAGCCTTTTAATGGGTCTTTCTTACACCTTGATATCCCCCCAAATTTTTTACCACTTTCCTCCCCAGCTTATTCTCTGTTGAATTATATTGAATATGACTTTCCCTCACTTTTTTTTAAAGATTTTTTTTTAAGTCTTTACTGAATTTGTTACAATACTGTTTCTGTTTTATGCTTTGATTTTTTTGGCCACGAGCACGGGGGTCTTAGCTCCCCAACCAGGGAATGGTCAAACCCACACCCTCTGCATGGAAGGTGAAGTGTTAACCATGGGACCACCAGGGAAGCCCCTCTCCATCACTTATGAATTGAAGCTGCTTTTCACTTTTGTTAGCATTGTATGTGGCCACCCACGTCATTGTTGAGTCTACCCACTGCCTTCTGCTAGTGATTATATTGGACTCTACTGGGGACCAGGTCTCTCACTGATATGACCCCAATTTCCTACCTCTCACTGATATGACCCCCAAGTCAAAAGGTGGACTTCAGCACAGGTGGACGCTCAGCCACCTTCATGATGGCCCCCAAGCTGCCTTCCCTGGGAAGGACCTTTTCTTCTAGCCAGTGAGGCCGCATGGCCACCTCAACGCATTTGGTGAGCCCCCACCTCTCTGAAGGAGGTATCCAAGTAGCCTGCCTTTCCTGGGGCGTTTACTGCCAGCCAGCCTTCCTGGTTTGGGGGCAATAAATGCTTGCAAGAATTTTTATAGTCTAAATTCACTGTAGTTAAAGAGTCTGCAGAAGTGGGCAATACTTATTTTACTACAGGCTTTGTCATTTCCCTCTTTTCTTAAATTTCATGACCATCCTTTAACAAAGGCAGGTTTTGCCCTCCAGGGAGCCTGCCACACTTGGCAGTGATCCCATCTGGTCCAGGAGCAAGCGTCCTCAGTAGTGTTCAACTGTAGCTGCAGGTTTCCCAGTAAACCTTCCATCCCTTCTGTGGTCAGAAAGAGTTTAAGAGATCCCAGAGCCTTCCCCTTGCCCTTCTGGTTCCTGTTTTCTGAGAAGCTTCTCCAGCTTTATTTGTCACTTTTATTTGGTATGACCTTGGTTTTGTTTCTCATTCTTAGTTATTTTAACCACATTTTACACTCTCTGTATTTTGATACGTGTGTGCTCAGTCACTTCAGTCATGTCCAACTCTTTGCAACCCTGTGGGCTATAGCCCACCAGGCTCCTCTGTCCATGGGATTCTCTAGACAAGAATACTGGAGTGGGTTGCCATGCCCTCCTCTAGAGGATGCTCCCTGACCCAGGGATCGAGCCTGCGTCTCCTGTGTCTCCTGCATTGGCAGGCGGGTTCTTTACCCACTGAGCCACCTGGGAAGTCCCCTGTTCTTGTGTATCTACAGGTAAAACTCCACAATCCCAGGGCACGATACCTGTCAGAAGGCTCATGGGACCTTATCAGACTCACAGTTTGGTGATTGGAGTCCTCAGACGGTCAAATTCCAGGAAGGAAACTTAAATATTCACTCCATTGGAAGCCTTTTCATTTTTAACTTAGACACATGTTTTCTAATATATCTCTTAACCTCAGCTACTTGTGCAATTTCATGTTAGCCAAAAATCTTTTATTTGAAGTATTTTTTCAGTTCTTTAGCTTCATTCTTTTCTTAATCATTCATCTTTGTTTCTCTTTACGGTCTTTCTCATCTCTGTGGTGTGCTGCTTTCTGGATTCATGTCCCTGGGTTTGAATCCTACCTCAGACTCTTACCAGCTTGCAACCCAGGGTGACCTACATACCTCAACTTTTCCATCTATAAAATGGGGATCACGATAGTACCTACCTCAAGTAGAGCCTTTATTGTTGTTATTTAGCCGCTCAGTCGTGTCCAACTCTTTGTGACCCCATGGATTATATAGTCCACCAGGTTCCTCTGTCCTTGGAATTTTCCAGGCAAGAATACTGGAATGGGTTTCCATTTCCTTCTCCAGGGGATATTCCCAACCTAGGGATCAAACCTGTGATTCCTATAAGGTAGGCGGATTCTTTACCACTGAGCCACCAGGGAAGCCCCTTTAGGAGAGCATTTGGGAAGATGAAAGGAATAAGTGTATGTGTGTAAAGCACTTCAAACAATAAGTGTAAAGCACTTTTGTATGTCAGTTGCTACAGTTATTAGTTTCAATATCTCTTGTAACTACTTAGTGCACTAAAGGCTAACTATAGCTCATGTGCCTTTATTTAAAAGCCTTTGAATTATTATTTCATGTGCAGAGCACAGTCTTCATATTTCTGAAATCCCCAAAAATATTACAAGGAGAAATAAATAATTGATATTGAGTAGTCTGAAAAATACAACTTCTTTCTTTATGTTTCATAAATAAGGTCGACACATTCATGCAAAGCATGCAGTCTCTACAGTTTAGCATCTTTCTCTGTCTTTATATAAGTAGTTATGTCAGTATTTTATGTAAGTACTTAAATAAATCTTTATATAAGCAGACAGAATCACCATAAATGTTGGAGACACCCAGAATTTAAGAAGGTGAAACTCTAACCTTGTGGGTTGACCTCAAGAAGGACCTCATGGAGCCCAAGAATTCATCAGCTGTCCCACTGTGAGAGACAGGATGCTGAGATGATAGCAGATTTAATCCAGATGGGCAGTCATTGTCTTCTTATGCTATCTGATTATGTCTTATAAGGAAAGATAGTTTCATATGGCTTTCTTACATAAATCCTTCTAATATTTAAAATTATCAGCAGTTTTGTCACCTCCTTCTATCATTTCTTATATAATTCCCACCGCCTCCAAAGTATCTTTTTCTTGAAGCTTGAGAATAAGAATCTATTTCCACTACAAACTCTTTCTTTCACTTCATTTTACAGACCTGTTTACTAACTTCGTGTTCGGCACCCTCCACTTGATATCCAACACCAGGCATCTTCCAGCCAGCATTCTCAAGATTTCACACACCTTTTGTATGTGGGAGAAAAAAAATATAAGATGAAAACCTTATGTATCCAACTTCTTTTTACTCTTTAAATCAGGTTTTTTTTTATAAAGTTAGGAATCAACCATGCGGTTTGTTAGGTTCTTGGTCCTGTTTGCAGCTTGGGAGTCTTCTAACTTTCTTCAGCAATGCAGGTAAACTCGAGGCAGAGGCGGGTCATGACCACACACTTTAACAAACTCTGCCTTAGGTAAATAGTCTAATCTGACCTATGCTCACAGATGTTATGTTGTAGTTTGAAGACTCAGCTCTGACTTTTCCTCAGAGCAGTAGATTCATCTGTCTCCATACAGAGTTCCCACAGACAGCTCAGACACTGTACACTAATGCTGAACTCTCTTACTCCTCGATGACTCTTCTGAGTTGTCCGTCTCAGCGGGAGTCACAAGCATGCTTGGCTACCCAAGCTAAACCTCTGCATGTTGTCCACACTTTTCCATGTCCCTCTCCTCCAAATATCAGGTCAAGCACCTAGGCCCATTCATTTTAGCTCTTGAACTTCCCTTGAATTCGTACTCTCTTCTGCCTCTCCACAGAGGTCCCATCACTCCAGGTCTGCCTCACTCTCTCTGATTTATTGCAATTTTACCTGATTAATTTCAATAGACAGCTGAGTGCATAGAAGCACCTTAAACTTTTCCACTGATGGCAGTGATCCTCCTATAATCCAAAGGATCATGTAAGCTGCATTGCTTTCAGGTAATCTAAAGTCTAAGATGGCATTAAGAGCTTTCTAGGAGCTGGTCACTCCAAATGTCTTTCACCTAGGTTCCTGTCACTATTTCCCAAAGACTGATGTTAAAACCATCTCTTTGAGACCAACAGAAATTGGAAATATATGAATAAATATAAATAATTTTTATCATTTTTAGTTATTTAAAATACGTTAAACTGTTTAAACTATACATATATATGGTTTAAGTGAAAGTATTAGTTGCTCAGTTGTGTCCTGCTCTTTGCAGCCCCATGGACTATAGCTGGCTAGGCTCCGCTGTTCATGAAATTCTCCAGGCAAGAATACTGGAGTGGATTTCCATTCCTTTCTCTAGGAGATCTTCCTGACCCAAGGCTTGAACCTGGGTGTCCTGTATTGAAGGCAGATTCTTTACCATTTGAGCCAACAGGGAATCCCTATATCTATATGGCTTATATACATATTTATTTATATAAAATATAATATATAATTTGGAGGCTTAAACATATATAGAAACAAAGTGTATAATAGCACCAAGTATGAGAGGAGGAATCAGAAATACATTGTAAGTCTTTTTTATGAAGCAAAGTAATATAACATATTTAAGGTAGACTATGACTTTAAGAGACATATGACAAAAAATAAAACAAAAATATTAGTGTAAGCCAGTGGAGGAGACTAAATGGAATATGAAAAAATAAAGCAGGCAAAAGCCAAAAAGGAACAAATTAAACAAGTATAAAACAAATAGCAAAATGGTAAATATCAACACAACTTAACTGATAATAACATTGAATACAAATGATTGAAGCACTACAAATAAGCGATAGTGTCATAATAAACAAAACCAAGACCCAAATGTATACTTCCTAGGAACTCAACGAAACTATAATTACTTAGATAAGTTAAAGGAAAAGGGTGGGAATAGATATATAATGAAAACACCAATAAAAAGAAAGCTAGAGTGACAATATCAATAGTGAACAAAGTAAGCTATAAAGAATATTATCAGGAGTAATTATGGTTTCATAATGATAACAGAATCAATCTGTCAAATAGACATAACAATCCTAGTAGTGTATATATCTAATTAAAACAATGTAATATTAATAAAGCAAAGGCTGATGTAAACGGAGTAGAGAAATCCACAACTATAGCTGGAAATTTCAATACTTTGCTCTCTGTAACTGAAAGAACAAATAACCAGAAAATCAGTAAGCACAATCTTATCAGGCAAGTTGACCTTACTGACATTTACAGACTACTCCATCCAGTAATAGCAGAATATATATTCTTTTCAATTGCCTAAAGAAAATTCATCAATATAGACAATATACTGAAGCATTAAACATTGTTGAATAAATTTAAAAGTACTAAAATCAAAAGACTTTATTATGTGATCACAAAGGACTTAAATTAGAAGTAAATAACAGAAATGTTTCTGGAAAACTAACCTTAAAGTATATGAAGATTTAAAAGTGTCGGGAAAAAAAAAAGAGCACAAATTTAGAAAATATTTTGAATTAAGTAAAAATGTAAGCAAATTGTATCATTATGTATATTATGGACTCTAGTTAAAGCAGTACTTATAATATACACCTGTAAAGGTTTACATTAGAAAGGAACAGAGGTCTAAAGTCAATCATCTTAGCCTACACTTCATTAAAAAGATAGAAAATGAGCAGATTAAACACAAATAGAAGGAGAAAGGAAGGAATAATAGGATTAGAGCAAAAGCTGATGAAACAGAAAGTGGAAAAATGATAGAGAAATTCAATTAGTCAAAAAAATGTTTAAAAATAAAAAATTGATAAACTCCCTCCTAAAGCAGTGGCTCCCTAACCTGGTATGCACTAGAATCACCAGGAACACCTGTTAAAACATAGGTTGTTGAGCTTTGACCCCAGTTCCTAACTTTGCATGTGTGAAGTATAGCCCAGGAATGTTCATTTCTAGCAAGCATCTAGGTGACTCTAATGTTTCTGGAGATTTCTTTTAAAAAGACAAAAGCTACACCGATCACTGATGCTGAAGCTGAAACTCCAGTACTTTGGCCACCTCATGGGAAGAGTTGACTCCTTGGAAAAGACCCTGATGCTGGGAGGGATTGGGGGCAGGAGGAGAAGGGGACGACAGAGGATGAGATGGCTGGATGGCATCACCAACTCGATGGACACGGGTCTGAGTAAACTCCTAGAGTTGGTGATGGACAGGGAGGCCTGGCATGCTTCGATTCATGGGGTTGCAAAGAGTCAGACACGGCTGAGCGACTGAACTGAACTGACACTGATCAAGAAAAAAAATGGAAAATACAAAATGCTAATAAGAGGAATAAAAAAGGGAACATCACCATAAATCCTACAAATATAATAATAATAAGAAAATAATATGAACAACTTTATGCCAGAAATTTGACAATTTAGATAATTATTATTATATGATTATGAGTATAGAAAATAATAACACATCTTCAAGAGAGTTACTGGCACTAATAAGTAAACTTAACAAAGACGCTGGTGAAAAATTTACATAAAAATCAATTATCTTTCTATTTGACCACAAAAAAATATAGTTGAAAAATGAAATTTAAAACATACAGAAGCATGAAAACATGAAACAACCACAGACAAATTTAATAAAACATGTAGAAGTTCTATACTCTGAAAACTACCTAAAATGCTTAGAGAATTAAAGAAGACCATTAAAAAGTAGAAAGATACTCTATGTTCACGTATTTGAAGTTTCATTAACATACCATTTTGTTAGTGATCAGTATTGTTGAGAGACCATTTCTCCTGAAATTGATTTACATGTTTAATGCAATCCCAATCAAACTCCCAAAACTTTTTTATTTTTTTGAAAATTGCAAGTTGATTCTAAAATGTATCTGGAAATAAAAGGACTTACAATGGCATTCATCACATGACATTTATAACAATATTGAAAGAAAGGACAGAGTTGTAGAATCTACACTATCTGATTCCAAAGCAGTATTAAACTACAGTAAAAAGATAATGTGGTATTGATGTATGGATGGACATATAGAACAATGAAACAGAATTAAATCAGAAAGAAAATTCACTCACATATGGTAAACTGATTTTTGACAAAGACATCAAGCCCTTCAAAAGAATTTCCTTTCCAACAATTGGAACTGTATATCCATCCATAAGTAGAAATTAACTCTCACTTCACACCATTTGCAAAAGTTAACCCAATTATAAAATTCTAGACCTAGATGTAAAAGCTAACCTATAACGATATCTGCAAAGAAACACAAGAAAAATCTTCATGATTTGGGAGTAGGCAAGGATTTCTTACATAAGACACAGAGCATAAAAATCATAAAAGAAAAAATTTATATTGAACTACATCAAAAATAAAAACTCTGCTCTTCAAAAACAGCATGGATCATAGATTGGGAGAAATATCTGAAAAACAGATCAGTTACAAAGTGCTTGTGCCCAGGATAAATATATATAAAGAAATTCAACATATAATAATAAAAAGTTAATCAACTCAATTTTTAAAACAGACAAAGATTTGATCACGCATGTCACAAAACATAATATACACAAATGACCAAGACATAGGAAAAGATGCTCAATATCATTAGCCAAATTAAAACAGCAATGAGATACCACAGTTGTATATCCAATAGAATGGCTACAATTAAAAGAACTGGCGACACCAAATTTTGGGAAGGATATAAAAGAACTGGAACTCCTCTGCATTTCTTGTGGGAATGCAAAATTGTGCAACTTCACAGTTTCTCATAAGGTTAAATACACAGCACAGAGTTCAACAATTTCACTTCTAAGTTTTTACTCAAGAGAAATAAAAACATATTTCTACATAAAGTCTTGCACACATACAATTATAGCATCTTTTGAAACAGTCAAAAAAGAGAAAAACTCAAATGTCCATTTGCAAGTGAATGGGTATACAAATTATAGTACATCTGTTCAATGAAATTACATCTCGTGAACAGATTCATAAGCACAAAAGAATATATCCAGTATGATCCCATTTGTACAGTATAGAAAAGGTAAATTCAAACTAGAATGACCCAATGCAGATCAGTGAGTGGCTGGAAAGAGAGCTGGGGGTGATACTGACTAGGAAAGAGAATAAGGAAACTTTTTGGATGATGGCTACATTCTACATCTTGATTGAGTTGGTTGAAAGGGTTCAAACTTTGTTAAAATTCATCAAACTATACTCTAAAAATGGGTGTATCTTCACTGTATACAGATATTGTATGTCATTCAAATTGATTTCTTTAAAAAAAAAAAAAAAAGATGGGCGTTAAATTATAAACAGTGTCAGGCTGGGAACTTCTAGAAGTATGGCTAGTGAGGAATCCCCATGATGAGATGGCTGAAAGTCCTTTAAAGACAGGACAGTATAATATTACATTGGTTTTCTCTAGTCACAAGATTGAAGATTGAGTGAAGTCGCTCAGTCGTGTCCGACTCTTTGAGACACTATGGACTGCAGCCCGCCAGGCTCTTCCGTCCATGGAATTTTCTAGGCAAGAATATTGGAGTGGATTGCCGTTTCCTCATGCAGGGGATCTTCCGGGCCCAGGGATCAAACTCAGGTCTGCGAGCAGACTCTTCACCCTCTGAGTCACCAGGGAAGCCCTTAGTCACTAAGTCATAACCAACTCTTTTGCAACCCTATGAACTGTAGCCCGCAAGTCTCCTCTGTCTATGAGATTTCCCAGGCAAGAATACTGGAGGGAGTTGCCATTTCCTTCTCCAGAGGATCTTCCCCACCCAGAGATCAAACTCACATCTCCTGCATTGCAGGCAGATACTTTACTACTGAGCCACCAGGGAAGCTCCTCAATATCTTTATGAATCATTTAAGTATAAAACCCAGGACTGCATACCTTCATTAAAATCAATAAATGTACCTGCATTTGCTTTGTGGGGAGAACTGATATGTGTACCAGTAGCCACATGAGAATTGTACAGGCAATGTCCCTTCTGCCTGGTAGTATCATTCCTATTCTTCTGTGTCCATCTCTGTACCAGTTTTTTTTTAATACTCCTCCCAGCACATGTGAAATACTTTTGCAAAAAAAGGGTGAGTTCCATATCTAAGTCAGAGTGAAGCAGAGAAAAGAAGAGCTGCAGAAAGTGAGACACACAGAGTCTCTCAAGTTTGATATCTTTCAGGTCCTTAAGTCAGAAGGAACCATGAACACACAAGAGTCTGGAAATTGATGGAAATTTTGGAGAAGGTGCTGACTCTTCCCTAATCATGAGCTAGGAGACTGGCATCTATTTTATTTAAATTTCAAAGGACCGCTGTCTTGTGAGCTGCACCTTCATTGACTCCATGAGCTATGAGATCACTCTTTGTTTCTAAAGCTCCTGGGCCTTATATAGATGCCAGGGGTTGAATCTACTGCTCTGAATGTACTGGGCACGTCGGAGACAGTCCCTAGGACTAGGCAGTGAACTTGAGGTCTAATGAGTCTCTATAATCTCAGTACCTTGCAGAGGACTTGGCACAGAGGAGTCATTCCACAAATGCTTGTTGAAATAACCTTTTGGTTCTTAACACGACTAGGACTTCTCTTCGTTGATCCTGTCGTGAATCTATTTAACCACCAACAGCCCCCAGATCAGGGTATGTTTCAACGCTTCCTCCTCCTGCCTTCCTCATTTCTTTATTTTTTTCACTTACAGATGGTTCTGTGGTTTCACTTCCTGCTTGGTTTCTGAACTCTAAGCACGAGTCCTGGAAACGAGGAACCCTTTCACTTCAGCTTTTGGAAGCTTTTCTGGGGCTGATGATCCCAGGCTGGAACGGCACAGTTGCTGTGTGGGCACTTGGAACTTCCCCACGGGAGCTTTGCTGAGAGCCACTGTCCTGTTCTGGCCCGTGAGGAGAGAGCCAGGGCAGAGGCCTGGGTTACTAGAGCCACGTGTTAAGTCCTGGCCTTCTGTGTGTCCTGAAAGGAGAAAGCTGAGACCTAAGTGAGACTAAATCTGATTCTGAAAAACTCATGTGGCATTTTTGTACCGAGCCCTGACAAGAAAGTGTTGCACTTTTCACATTTGAGTCCATGAGAATCATGACCTCACTCTCAAGAGCTTGCGTTTCCAGTTTTTCCACAAGACCACACAGGTAGAGATCCCTCTGCAAGGGAGGTCCATTTCCTGTCCTCTGTGTGGGCCCGCTCTGGTCCAAGGGTCCATTTTAGTGGAAAGGCTCTCCCAGCACCTGAAGCACTTCTGCCATTCTTTATTTTTATTTTTATTATTATTTTTATATTAATTTCTTTATTTTAATTGGAGGCTAATTACTTTACAATATTGTAGCAGTTTTTGCCATACATTCACATGAATCAGCCATGAGTGTACATGTGTTCCCCATCCTGAACCCCCTCCCACCTCCCTCCTCATCCCATCCCTCAGGGTCATCCCAGTGCACCAGCCCTGAGCGCCCTGTCTCATGCATTGAACCTGGACTGGCGATCTATTTCACATATGGTAATATACGTGTTTCAATGCTATTCTGTCAAATCATCCCACCCTCGCCTTCTCCCACAGAGTTCAAAAGTCTGTTCTTTACATCTGTGTCTTTTCTGCTGTCTTGCATATAGGGTCATCGTTACCATCTTTCTAAATTCCATATATATGCATTAATATACTGTATTGGTGTTTTTATTTCTGACTTAATTCTGCCATTCTTCTCCTTGATGTGGAAAGACGAGGTGTACTCACCTGTCCACTGGTCATCATGACCATTTTTCTGGCACCTCCTATGTGTCTGTCCTCTAGGCATTTTCTTCTCCTGAGACAAGAGTGGTTAGGTTCATTTCAGTTCAGTTCAGTCACTCAGTCATGTCTGACTCTTCGAGACCCCATGGACCACAGCATGCCAGGCCTCCCTGTCCATCACCAACTCCCGGAGTTTACTCAAACTCATCTCCATTGAATCGGTGATGCCGTCCAACCATTTCATCCTCTGTCATACCCTCTTCTGCCTTCATTCTTTCCCAGCAACAGGGTCTTTCCAAATGAGTCAGTCAGCTCTTCGCATCAGGTGGCCAAAGTATTGGACTTTCAGCTTCAACATCAGTCCTTCCAATGAACACTTAGGACTGATCTCCTTTAGGATGGACTGGTTGGATCTTCTTGTAGTCCAAGGGGCTCTCAAGAGTCTTCTCCAACACCAGAGTTCAAAAGCATCAATTTTTCTGTGTTCACCTTTCTTATAATCCAACTCTCACATCCACACATGACTACTGGAAAAACCATAGGTTTGACTAGCCGGACCTTTGTTGGTAAAGTAATGTCTCTGCTTTTTAATATGCTGTCCAGGTTGGTCATAACTTTCCTTCCTAGGAGTAAGCGTCTTTTAATTTCATGGCTGCAGTCACCATCCACAGGGATTTTGGAGCCAGTGGGGAACACAAGTGTCCGCATCAACTGTAGCTCCTACACAGGTGTGTACCTGGTTGTATTACTACCTTTTTTTTTTTTGGCCACGTCATATGGCTTATGGGATCTTATTTCCCCAACCAAGGATTGAATCTGAAACCCCTGCATTGGGGCTTAACCACTGTACTGTCAGGGAAGTCCTTAACTGTATCTTTATGGAAAGCTTAGATCTCTAACCAGCAAGAGACCTCCTTTTCCTCTAGTTTCAATCTTCTTAAAAGGCAAATTCAGTCAGAGAGGAACTCTTTGGCCTACACATAGGATGGGAAACCTCGGTACACATAGTCTCAGAGGGACAGTATTGGAGACTGTTTACTCAACTAGCAGTTTTTGTTGGTGGTGCTCAGCCTGTTGTTATTTTTAAATAAGTCAGATTCATTTCAAGAAGTAAGTGGGAAATGGGTCCCATGTTCCCCCAGGCTCTGTGCCAAGTGTTTCAGACACTCATGAATGTCATTAGATAATTACCATATTCACTGTCAATAACACTCATTAATCTCATGTGCTCCTCTGAAGAGGAGCCTTTCAGAGCATAATCAGTGAGGGTGAAGCATCTCTAGGGCTTCCCAGGTAGCATTAGTGGTGCAGAACTTGCCTGCCGATACAGGAGACATAAGAGATCCAGGTACAATCCTTGGGTCAGGAAGATCTCCTGGAGGAGGGCATGGCAACCCACTCCAGTATTTTTGCCTGGAGAATCTTATAGAGAGAGGAGCCTGGTGGGCTACAGTCCCCAGGGTCACAAAGAGTCAGGCATGACTGAAGCGACTTAGCACGCATGCATGGTGTCCCTCAGTTCAGGTCAGTCGCTCAGTTGTGTCCGACTCTTTGTGACCCCATGAATCGCAGCACGCCAGACCTTCCTGTCCATCACCAACTCCCGGAGTTTACTCAAACTCATGCCCATTGAGTCGGTGATGCCATCCAGCCATCTCATCCTCTGTCGTCCCATTCTCCTCCTGCCCCCAACCCCTCCCAGCATCAGGGTCTTTTCCAATGAGTCTTTTCCTCTTCGCATGAGGAGGCCAAAGTATTGGAGTTTCAGCTTCAACATCAGTCTTTCCAATGAACACCCAGGACTGATCTCCTTTAGGATGGACTGGTTGGATCTCCTTGCAGTCCAAGGGACTCTCAAGAGTCTTCTCCAACACCACAGTTCAAAAGCATCAATTCTTCGGCACTCAGCTTTCTTCACAGTCCAACTCTCACATCCATACATGACCACTGGAAAAACCATAGCCTTGACCAGATGGACCTTTGTTGTCTAAGTAGTGTCTCTGCTTTTTAATATGCTATCTAGGTTGGTCATAACTTTCCTTCCAAGGAGTAAGCGTCTTTTAATTTCATGGCTGCAATCACCATCTGCAGTCATTTTGGAGCCCAAAAAAATAGTCTGACACTGTTTCCACTGTCTCCCCATCTATTTCCCATGAGGTGATGGGACCAGATGCCATGATCTTAGTTTTCTGAATGTTGAGCTTTAAGCCAACTTTTTCACTCTCCTCTTTCATTTTCATCAAGAGACTTTTTAGTTCCTCCTCACTTTCTGCCATAAGGGTGGTGTCATCTGCATATCTGAGGGTATAGTGTCCCTAAGATATCTTAATCCTCTTAGGAAGTGATACCATGAAATCTGCACTTGTGATGGGTGGAAAAACAACATGTATGCTTCTTTGGCACCATCCTCTGCAGCCCCTCAAAGTTCACAAGTCCACTGCCTTCCCCCAAAACAATGGAAAGTGAAAGTCCCTCAGTCACGTCCCACTTTTGTGATCCCATGGACTATACAGTCCATGGAATTCTCCAGGCTAGATACTGAATGGAGCCTTTCCCTTCTCCAGGGGATCTTCCAGGGATCGAACCCAGGTCTCCTGCTTTGCAGGCTGATTCTTTACCAGTTGAACCACAAGGAAAGCCCAAGAATACTGGAATGGGTAGCCTATCCCTTCTCCAGTGGATCTTCCTGACACAGGAATCAAACTGGGGTCTCTTGAGATGCAGGTGGATTCTTTACCAACTGAGCTATCAGGGAAGCTAAAGCAGTAGAAGGTCTCCTTCAACTGTCTTCAACCAACTTTACTGAGCTCCTTCTGTGTGTTGAATACTGTGCTAGGAAGAGAAAGAGAGATGAACTCTGAAGGAGTTCATGATTTCATGATGCAGATAGAAAGACAAGCAAATGATGCTGACTGTGGGTGCAGTGTACAGCAGTAGAAAGAGGTATAGATGTGGCTCAGGAAAGGGAAAGAAGATTGAAAGGTGTCACAGGGATGGCAATGCCTGGGTTTTGAAGGATGAAAAGGAATCAAGCATGCAGATGTATCAGCAAAAAGTACTGCTACATGAGGATCTATTTTCTCTCCTCCTCCCCACCCCACCCTGCTCTAGTGGGAAGATCTAGGGGACTGGGTAGGTGGAAAATAGAGAGAGTAGATGAGGACTTTCACTTTGGGAAGGAAGGCACTATTCACTTTGGGAAAGAAAAGAAAAGTGAAAGTGAAGTCTCTCAGTCGAGTCCAACTCTTTGTGACCCCATGGACTGTGGCCCATTAAGCTCCTTCATCTATGGGGTTTTCCATGCAAGAGTACTGGAGTGTGTTGCTATTTCCTTCTCCAGGGGATCTTCCTGACCCAGGGATTGAACCTGGGTCTCCCACATTGTAGGCAGATGCTTTTACCATCTGAGCCACCTTTGGGAAGGGAGGCACTATTAACTAACGAAAAATGTGGATTGGGGGAAGGTCAAATCAATAATAAGAATATAACAATAACAACACAGTAAACAACTATCTAGTACTTTCTACGAGTCAGGCATAGTTTTTAGTAATTTACATATATAACCTCATCTCAATTTTGTCCCTATTTTATAAATGTGGAAATAGACTAAGCAACTTACCCAGGAGCACACAGCTACAAATGGGAAAGTAGAGATCAAAACCTGGTCAGGCTTTTCCCTAGATTGAGAACTGTGAAACTACAAAGTCAAGGGCTTATCAGGCCAAGCTTGGGGAATGCTTTCCTTGGGAGATGGGTGTGAGAAATGATGAAATCCAAGTGAAAGATACTGAGAGGGACAAAAGTACCAAGAAGGAATTTTAAAGGGAACCTTGTTATGTCTTTGTCCAAATCCCACCCCTACCCTCTTCACACCCAACTTTAGTTATGGGCTATCTCAAAGATTATGATTGCCTTTCATGATCTTGTTTTCTTCTTCTTCTCCTTCTTCTTCTTCTTCTTTTTTTTTTTTTTTAACAAACAACACCCAGGGACCTGACCTCATTTATTTATTTTTTAAAACTGTATTTATTTATTTTACATTTTGTCTTTTCAAACTGTCAAAATGTAAAATAAATAAATACAACTGTGGTGTTGGAGAAGACTCTTGAGAGTCCCTTGGACTGCAAAAAGATCAAAACAGTCAGTCCTAAAGGAAATCAATCCTGAATATTCATTGGAAGGACTAATGCTGAAACTGAGGCTCCAATACTTTGGCCACCTGATGCGAAGAATTGGAAAAGACCCTGATACAGGAGGAAAAGGGGACGACAGAGGACAAGATGGTTGGATGGCATCACCAACTCGATGGACATGAATTTGAGCAAGCTCCAGGAGATGGTGAAGGACAGGGAAGCCTGGCGTGTTGCAGTCCATGAGGTCACAAACAGTCGGACATGACTGAACGACTAAACAACAAATTTAACATTTTGGCTGAGTGACAAGGATCGTAGTTCCCTGTCCAGGGATTGAACCCTTGCCCCCTCCAACGGAAATGCAGAGTATTAACCACTGGACCACCAGGCAAGTCTCCATCATGATCTTATTTTCTGATGGGCTACTTTTTCTTTAAATGTGGCTCCTTGTTGAGATTCATGCTGGCTGGGAGACAAGTATTATGAAGATAATGTGAACCTTTCAGACAGAGGTGGCCAGATTGAGGCAAAAGTGATGAGAAAGCTCAGCGTGTTCCGGGGGTTGGGGACAGCTCATGCATGGACTTGGATATAGGCTGGTGTCTGGGGAACTCATCTGTAATGAATGACACTGAATTGATTTTATCAGCAGTCTTTCCCAGATTTAGCTCAGCAACTCACTGTCCTAGTAAAACCTCATCAGGTATTCACAAGGGGCGAGGACTTGAAGATGCCCCCAGTGCGCCTTCTCCATTTTAGTGCCTCTGTTCTCTGCACAGACCCTTGATTCCTACAATAAGGTTCCCTTCATTAGTTTTCTTTTCATGCTTTAAAAAGCATGGCTCATTCCCAGGCAATAAACCAGAGGACAACAGATATTTATTTTGTGGAGGCACAAGGGTGGGGCCGGGCTGGGGGCGGCGCACAACTTATTTGTATTAAAAGAGCATTTAGGTTTAAATGAAGAACATTCAGATCATAAACCGTGGGATGAAAATAAACACTGCAGACTCAGAGAGACCAGTGGCCCTCCATGTGGGGTCCATTCAGTTTCCCAAGTGTCCTGAGTGACTGGTCATTCCTGGGATCTGTGTTTCTTCCGCGGTTCTGTTTACACTCTGGTGTCTGGCAAGCGTGCCGTGTTTGCATGCACCCTTTGGTAAAATGCAGACATCACCTCATTGGGTCTCATCAAAAGCAGAACTTGTCCTCCCATTCATCTTTGTCAAACCAGCAGGAGCAGCCAGGCTGGGTCATCTGGGGCCACGGTTTCTCTCCCAGTGGAGGCAAAGATTTTCATCCCTCATTCTGCTAACTGGACACGGGCACAGCATAACCCTATTAGCTGGTATCATTCATTTAAACCCCAGTGTCTTCCTTTGCACCATTTTCCCTGGTATCAGGGAATTATATGAGCCACTGGGATAAGTCTGGAGTTGGCTCTGGCAGGGGAGCTATGGGGGCGGGGGACTCAAAGGATATAGCCATGGGATCCTTTGTGACAGTTCATTACACCGTTGGAAGACCCCTCTTCTGTTCTGAAAAGCGAGGTTTCTGCCAGAGATTCAGGCTTACAGATTTCCTGATCCCACACTGCAACTCTCTCTCTACCATTCTCTACCCCTCCCATCGGATGGGTTATAAGGTATTAAAATGTCCAGGGAAAGAGTCCAATGGGGCTGCTTCCAGTCTGCCAGTCAGAGGAGAACTGTTTATCCTGTTAGCAAACCCAACAGAGCTTTGCTAGGTCCTCCACTGAAAATGGAGGCACTCATTTTCAACTCCCCACTCCAGGCACTGAGCAGGCTATGACAGACTCTTTTGGAAACAGCTAGGAGAAGGGATCCGTTCAACATTATTTACGATTCAGTAAACCATAGCATTTCCCTGGTCTAGCCAGTTTCCTCACTGACCAGACCAAACTCTGCAAAGTTTTTCTACCACTCAGCAAATAGGGGCAGCTCACGAAAGGGCTGACTCTACTCCAGCCGGGCATCAGAGCCACAGGACCCAGGCACCGCAGCTCTGAGTGACAAGCATAAATCTGCAGCTACACGCAGCACTGATCCCGTGGGGACAGACTGAGGGGTGTGCTTTCCCAGACAGACTGATGTGACAGCTGAGACCAGCCTGGCTCAAAGAAACCGCTGGACCCCAAGTATATACAGCTGACTTCACATTCTGCAGTGAAATGGCACAGTTGCTAGAAATTTACATGGATTAAAATAACAGTTACAACAAACAGTCTATGGATAGCGCATCTTAGAAATACCTTTTCCAAAAAGGTTAATTTCATTCAAGTGCTGCAGGAATAATACATAGTAATTGTGACACCTGGTGCAACCCACGGTGGTTAAAAGCAGTGCTTCTCAAAATCTAATGTGCATTTGAAAGACCTGAGGATCTTGTTCAACAACGGATTCCAACTGGGAGGTTTGTTTAGGGCCAGGCCTGAGATTCTGCATTGCAACTAGCTCCAGGGGAGGATGGAGCTACAAAGAGTCTAGCAAATTTGGCCCTGGTAAATGTAATTAAAAAAAAAACTTCCCAGGTGGCTCAGATGGTAAAGAATCTGCCTGCCAATGCAGGAGACGTGGGTTCAATCCCTGGGAGGGGAAGATCCCCTGGAGAAGGAAATGGCAACCCATTCTAGTATTCTTGCCAGGGAAATCCAATAGACAGAGAAGCCTGGCGGGCTACAGTCCATGGGATCACAAAATCACACAGGACTTAGTGACTAAACAGTAACAACAGCACGAGACTTTAATATTTCCTGAAATTCCCATTTGATTCCACATTGTGTCTATGGTTACCAGATCTAACAAATAAAAGTACAGGAGGCTTAATTAAATTTGAATTTCACATAACTAATAAAATTTTTAGCATAGGTATGTCCCCAGTACTACATAAGACATACTTATACTAAAGATGCATTGTTCTAAATTCAGATGTGAGTTTTATCTGGCCACCCTAGTGCAACCAAGTTTGAGAGCTGAGCTTTAAGGAAAGTCTCAGACTGTAAGAATTCCCTTCCAGGTCAAGGTGCCAAGTTCCGTGCACTGACTAGTAACCCTCAATCCCAATTGGTCCAGTTTTCAGACAGGATTCACCAGGAGACAGGCAGGTGACATCTTTTGGCTCGTCGGGGCCCTGGGCCTGACACTTATGACTTCTGTTGTCAATTTGAAGAGTGAAATAAGATGTTATTTATTAAAAGCAAGTGAAGTAGGTGGTAGGTATGCCCAGTTCCTAAAGCTCGGCTGTGTGTAGCCCACGGTTTTCCAGAACATTCTTTCATCTGGCTCGGCACACATATATACACAGGCTAAACAGTTGAGCCCTTGACAAGACCCTGACGAAAGCTTAAATGCTCCCAGTAATAGCAAGTCCCTTTCCATAAACACCAATTTCCTTCACTCAGGCCCATGAGAAGCTTGGCATCTTCCAAAACGATAGATGGGTTCCTGCTGTGGCAACCCCCTCGACCCCTTTTTCCCTCTAGCTGCTTTCCCTCTAACTGGTGATCAGGAAGCTGTGAAACCCTATCCACTTCTGCAAAAACCCCTTGGAATTTAAAATTCACACAAACCAGCCCGAAACAAAATGCCTTTATCCCAGTCTATACAGCAGACACCAAAATGATGAGAAAAGAAAGACCAGCCTCAGGGCCCAGTTTGCCTTCATCCTGGGTCAAGAGGTCTGCATGCCAGCTGAAATGCTGACAGGTGGCCCTGGAGGATCCTTGGTCAGCAGCTGCCCGTTGGTGGCTGGATTTCAGCCCTAGACATGCAGGAAGGGTCTCAGGACGTCATCCACTACGTCTGACCTCTCAGGGCTCAAAACCTCAAGACCCACCTGTGATGTGTCAACTAGGGGCTTACTACAGAGACTGCTTCCTGGGAGCTGCCCAGGCTATAAAAATGCTAATGTCCTATAACCCAGCCACATGGTTCCACAAGCAGAGGGTCCTTCCCAACACACATTTTCCTATTCAGCTACTCACTCTCTTTGATTACTAACCCATAAATGGTACCCATGGAAAATAAAGAGCTCTGTTCTAATGTTCATGGAGTTAGTTAAACTAAGGCCGACTCCCATTCAAACAGACCCCATATCCAAGACAAGCAATGTGTGGGCGAGGGGAGAAAAAAGTGATGATGGGGATTTTCGGAAGAGCCCAGGGGAAGGAAGTGGCCAGAAGGCTGGCTTTCTTCTGCCTTGGGAGTGAGCGGCTGCCTTGCCAGCCAGGAGTTCCAGCCAGCCCTGGGCGATTTCAGCCTCCCACCAGAGACACACACAACCAATTAGCTCTTGTCTGGCCTCCCTTCCGGGCACTCCAGATGGCCTCTGCTGAGATGCTCTTGTGGTCTTGCTCCAAACATAATCAATTACAGCTCAGAAAACTCTTGAAGGCATTTGTCACCTCTGCGGTTAAGACTATGAAATCCCATTTCTTCACTCAGGTCCCCCCCTCTGATCCTCGAAATCCACAAAATGCTTCCTGGGGCAAATAGGCCATTTCCTTCGGCTGCCTGAGCTCCCTGGGGGGTCTCAGTGGGTACAGTGACACATGTGGCAGCCGTCCACCCCCAGGCCTCTGTGGGGGAGGAGGCCGTCTGTCCCCACGCACGGTTTTCACCACACCAGGCCACCCTGGTCCCAATGCTCCTGGAGGACCTAGGAGACAGAAACCCAGTCCCACGGGGCACCAGTCTCCTCCGGCTCCATGGGCTGCTTAGTGGGTTCACTGTCTGAACATATTTTGAGCTCCTGATACATTCCAAAGTCATTCTGGACCCTGTACCCAACAATGGGGTACCAAACAATTGAGTCTCTGCCTTAAGAGACAGCTCCATGGTGAGAATCTTCAACTTCTTACCTGCAATTCCACATCCTGTGATCTGACCAGAGGGACTCTTTAGTGAAACGAAATGAAGATTTATATAAAGAGATAGTCATCGGCCTTTTACAGACAAGAATAAAAAGTTGGATGTCCAGTGATGAACATACATTAAAATTTTAGAGAGTACAAAGATATATCTATCTGTGTTTCCACGTTCACTGTAGCAATATTCATAATGGTCAAGATATGAAAATAACCTTAAGGTCCTTCAGTGAACGGTAGGATAAAGAAAATGGAGTCTCAATGCCCTCCTCCAGGGGATCTTTCTGACCCAGGGATCAAACCTGTGTCCTTGTGGCTCCCGCGTTGGCAGATGGGTTCTTTACCACAAGCACCACGTAGGAAGCCTGCATATTCACACCAAGGAATATTATTCAGTCATTAAAAAAAAGAAGAAGGAACTTCAGTTACCCAAGGCAATATGGATGGGATTTGATGGCGTTAAGCAAAGTGAAATGGGCCAGACAGAGAAAGACAAATCCTCTATAGCATCACATGCGTGTGCAGCTGGGGTAGGGTGGCAAGGGGAGATGTGGATGGAAGGTTACATAAACTTTCAGTCATAAGATGAAGGAGTTCTGAGGATCTAATATACAGTTTGGTGCTTGCTTGCATGCTAAGTCACTTCAGTCGTGTCTGACTCTTTGTGACCCTATGGACCATAGCTTACCAGGCTCCTCTTTCCATGGGATTCTCCAGGTGAAAATACTGGAGTGGGTTACCATGTCCTTCTCCAGGGGATATTCCCGACCCAGAGATCGAAACTGAGTCTCCTGCCTTGCAGGCAGATTCTTTACTGCTGAGCCACCGAGGAAGGCTGTTAATAAAAAAAAAAACTATTCCAAAAAATGTGAATGAATCTCATGCTTCATCTATTTTGTTTAGTTTCATAGTTGTTTAAAGCAAGAAACTTAACTCAGTGCCAGTTATTCAGTGAGGGTTAGAAACAGAAATCTTACAATTTTAACCTAGAATTTTCAAAATATAAGGGACTATTATATGGGAAATGTGACAATTCTCATTTTCCAATTACAAAAGTATAGAAATGTTGATTAGAAAAAAGGAAATTGTTTTTTTTTTACTATAAAACTGTTGTAAATAGTTTTTTACTATTTACAATAGTATGTAAACAGGTATATATCAAAATTATATAAACAAGTCAAAAAAGTCAGGTGAACTTTTTGGTTGGATAAACTGATACTGTTTTGTAAAAGAAAATAGTAAAACAGATTAAAAGCCAGGTGTGGCTGAGATTCCAGTCATGTTCTTCAAGTATACATGCACCGCACAGACATATGCACACACTGAACTAAAGCCTGGGAGAGTAATGGACTAACCCTCCACACACCCACCCTTCCAGTCCCTCCACTCCATCTGTCTCCCTAACACCAAATGTATCCTGTCCATCCTCTGGTCTCTCTGCAGACATCATGACTGGCTGGAGTGTGCTCTAGGCTGGCTTTCTTCCTTAGGGGGCCAAGGAGTGTCTAATGCCTTCCTCTCATCAATATTCTTCAATCTGGCTGATTGATGTGCCATCCTCAGTCTTGGGCACATGCCAACCAAACCAAACTCCACAGAGAGTTTCCAAAAGCCCCGTCCCCTCATTCCAGGCTCCTCCATCAGGCGGTGGCCCTTCCCAAGACAGTTTCAGAGTTGTGCTGTTCCCCACATGTAGGAAAGGATGCAGTTTATAACTCCTGTGATGTCCCCGTCACACTTTGTACTCCACTATTTTTATAAGAGGAAAGTGGCACTTCATTGTTATTTTAGTTCTTAGCTATTCCCTTACAAGTGAACTGGAATTCCTTTCTCTCTTATACATCTGTATTTCTTCTGTAAATCATCTATGTTCTTTCCCCAGTACTCTAGTGAACTTTAGGACTTTTCATATTGACTTTTCTAAGCTTTTTATAGAAAAATAATATTTTTGGTGCTTTAAGGATGTTTGAGAAGACAGACAAGGGAAGAAGGCATGAAGGGAATGATCATGTATTTGTGTAAACCATGAAACCTTCTGCATCTTTTTGAAAAGCCACCTAACAGTTGAAATGCACATCAATTTGAAAAACATATTCATTGAAAGCAATTCTTTTCAAGCACTTGTGCATCAACTGGAGATGGGAAGGGAATTTCTGGATATTTGGGACAATAAATGGAAAACAGATCCTAGAACCCAAGGATCTAGAAGGACTCCAAGAATCAGGGAGGTGATTTGCCCGGCCCTGGACCACACGGCAGGGGAGTGACAGTCCATAGGGACAATCACCATGACCTCTCCTTAATGAACAAAATTAAATACCCTAAAGAAAAGGAAGTGGCCCAATTGTAGCTTCTGTACTCTACACACTCTAAAAGTGAAAATCGCTCAGTCATGTCTGACTCTTTGTGACCCCATGAACTATGCAGTCCTTGGAATTCTCCAGGCCAGAATACTGGAGTGGGTAGCCTTTCCCTTCTTCAGGGGATTTTCCCAACCCAGGGATCAAACCCAGGTCTCCTGCATTGCAGGCAGATTCTTTACCAGCTGAACCACAAGGGAAGCCCCTCTACACACTCGACAAAACATCAAAATAGGATGCTCTGTCCACAGTGGACCAAAATGTCTGCACTGTGACCACGGAGGAAATCACATGGCAAAAATCTTGCGACTTCAGAGAGGCCAAGCAGAGGGGACTTGTATGGACCAAGAGCTGTTAAGGTTCCCTTTGGGAAACAGATGGACTGCCCAGCAGAAGGATGTTGTGTGGACATAGAAGATAAGCTCAGGACCAAAGTCCTCATCAAGGACCTCCAGACAAATTTCAAGCTCTGTATGTGGTGAAAGGTCTGTACATCTGGACTTGGGGATGGGAGGGCTTTTAAATACCTTAGTGTAGCTTAATAATATGAATCAGAGAAAAGTTCAGCTCCCTGGAGAAGCTGGGTATGTGGATAAATTAGAACTCACCCACTTCCCAGGTGGCGCTAGTAGTAAAGAACCCACCTGTCAGTGCAGGAGACATGAGACATGGGTTCAATCCCTGGGTCAGGAGGATCCCCTGGAGAATGAAATGGCAACCCACTTCAGTATTCTTGCCTGGGAATCCTGTGAACAGAGGAGCCTGGTGGGCTATATTCCATTGGGTCGCAGAGTTGGATATGACTGATGCGACTTAGCATGCATAGCACACACAGAGCTCACTGACTAGCTTGGAAAATTACCTCCCCGCAAAGTCACCTTTAGTTTGGGGCGTTCTCTGGCAACACTTCTGAATGCACGGGATCTTTCTGAGGGCACACTGCATGCCCAGTTTTCATCACCATTTAGGAAGGAAGAAATATGCTCCCAAATCTAAGAACAAAAGTGTGGAGCCAAAGCAAGATAGAAGTCAATGTTCATAGAGGCATATTTAAAACTGCCAAGATATGGAAGCAACCTGAGTGCCCATCAACAGACGAATGGATAAAGAAGACATGGTATATATACACATAGCGGGGCTTCCCAGGTGGTGCTAGTGGTAAAGAATCTGCCAACCAATGCAGGAGAAGCAAGAAACTCGAGTTAGATCTCTGGGTCAGGAAGATCCCCTGGAGTAGGAAATGGCAACCTACTCCAGTATTCTTGCCTTGAAAATTCCATGGACAGAAGAGCCTGGTGGGCTACAGTCCATGTGGTTTCAAAGAGTCAGACACAACTGAGCATAGAACACATGTATACACATGGAATATTACTCAGCCATGAAAAAGAACAAATTGTGCCATTTGCTGCAACATAGATGGACTTTGAGTGCATTATGCTAAAGTGAAATCAGTCAGGCAGATACTGTATGGTATCACTTACATGTAGAATCTAAAAAATAGAGCAAACTAGTGATTAAAACAATAAGAAGGAGACCCACAGATACAGAGAACAAACTAGTGGTTACCAGTGGGGAGAAGGAACAGGGAAGGACAATATTGGAATAGGGGCAAAAAGGGGCTATTATGGGACTATATTAAATTGTGCATATGAAACTTCAATATTGCAAAGCATTATAGAATTTAAAGAATCTTCTACTTAATTTAGAAAAAAAAAAAAAAAAGCAATATGGTAGAACAATGGCTTCCAGCAACTTTTGTTTAATAAGTGGCTTACAAATGACCCACTCCTTTTGCAAGGCTCAGAGAAGCTGAGTGGAATGGAGTTTGCAGCACATCTAATTGCCAGATCCGCCCCCACTCAATCCTCATGTCCATAGACTGAGCAATCTGTTATAATCACTGAGTTGCACCCTCAAATCTCAAACAACAAACCCAACGCAAGCAGCCTTGCTTCTGTTGACTTCCCTAGATCCTTTTCCTTGGTGTGGTGGGATCTGAGATAAGCTCTTTCAGTCTGAGAGCATTTTGAACAGAAAGATCCATTTTTTCAGGCACATAAATTAAAGGTACAATTTCTAGATTAAAATGCTGAGATTTTCAGAACCTGGGAGATCAGAGTTACTTTCTGTCAGACTAGATTTAAATGTGCAACTGTGCTGAACAAATGTTTCATCTTGTTGAGCCTCCCCTGGGCCACTTGCAAGTTCACTTCCAGTGAGAGAGAATCTTTGAAAGTATAAGGAGGGCCCCAGCCCCTGAGGGTGAATTGCTCAGCACAAATTCCTGTGCTGATTGTATGGCAATGACCAAAATGATAAGCAAAGTTTAATGAGGACGATCAGGGCTGGAGCAGAAATAACCGGTAGTCATCTGGTTTACTACCCTCTCCCCCAAGACTGTGGGCTTCCCCGGTGGCCAAGATGGTAAAGAATCTGCCTGCAATGCAGGAGACCCAGGTTCATTCGATCCCTGGGTCAGGAAGATCCCCTGGAGAAGGAAATGGCAACCCATTCCAGTATTCTTGCCTGGAGAATCCCATGGACAGAGGAGCCTGGCAGGTCCCAGTCCACGGATACTCAGAGTCAGACACAACTGAGCGACTAACAGACATACTAAGACTGAATTCTTCCTGCTCTGAGCTGACCCAAAGGCCCAGCCCTGAGTCCACAGAAAGCTGTGGCTGGTCCTTCTACATCCTATAACCCCTACCCACCTCCTTCCCAAAGCTTTCAATACACCCTTTCCCCAACTGCGGTGTCTGGCAGACAATCCACCTGAATCAACCTGCTAGGACCTGTCCAGCATTTAGCCCAGGACAGGCCCAGCACATAGGTCTGTTGCTCATTCTCTACTGGAGAAGGTCCTGAAGTCTATTATTTTCAGAAGCCATGCTAGTGATGTCCATAATCAGGCAAGTTTGGGAAATTCTGATTCAATGTAAACACATTCATTTGGAGTCATGGGGGAAAAAGGAGTTAGTATGAGAACATGGGAAGCTGGGAAGAGTTCACTGATGCTCTTCAACCACTGCCCCCACCCCCCGCATACGAGAGGGCAGGAGAGGCACAGGAGGGGAAGTGCAATTTAACCATTAAATGAGTGATGGACAAGGATAAAAGACTGAGTTTCACCCAAAAGGACTGTAGAGTCTAGGTGCATAAATGCCTAAACAAAACAGAAGGGGCTGAAGGAAAAGCTGGTGCCTTAAAAGCAATGGAGCCTGGAATCTGCAAATGAGTCCTCCGTGGAAGAAAATAGCTGGAAACTGGTCCTGTCTGTGTGCTAAGTGGTGCTTGCCTGCAAGGGAGGTACTGTGGAGGAATGACGTGGAGATCACCCTTCCTCCATGGAGGAGATGCAAATAGCTGTAGCGTTTCAAGAAAGGTTGACTCTGTTGAACCCTGAAAATAAGGACTTGAAAAGCAACCCACACACTCGTACAATAACCTTCAACTTAACCTCAGTTTACCTTAGGATTAGCAACAAACTCCAAATTATATGATTCCACATTGAAAACAGAAGGGGCTGAAGGAAAAGCTGGTACCTTGAAAGCAATGGAGCTGGGAATCTGCAAATGAGTCCTTCATGGAAGAAAATAGCTGGGAACTGGTCCTGTCTGTGTGCTAAGTGGTGCTTACCTCCAAATACCAAATAGAAAAAGGAGTACATCAAGGCTGTATATTGTCACCCTGCTTATTTAACTTATATGCAGAGGACATCATGAGAAACGCTGGGCTGGAGGAAGCACAAGCTGGAATCAAGATTGCCGGGGAAAAATATCAATAACCTTAGATATGCAGATGACACCACCCTTACGGCAGAAAGTGAAGAGGAATTAAAAAGCCTCTTGATGGAAATGAAAGAGGAGAGTGAAAAAGTTTGCTTAGAGCTCAACATTCAGAAAACTAAGATCATGGCATCCGGTTCCATCACTTCATGGCAAATAAATGGGGAAACAGTGGAAACAGTGCCTGACTTTATTTTTTTGGGCTCCAAAATCACTGCAGATAGTGATTGCAGCCATGAAATTAAAAGATGCTTACTCCTTTGAAGGAAAGTTATGACCAACTTAGCATATTAAAAAGCAGAGACATTCCTTTGTCCACAAAGGTCTGTCCAGTCCAGGCTATTGTTTTTCAGTAGTCATGTATGGATATGAGAGTTGGACTACAAACAAAGCTGAGCACCAAAGAATTGATGCTTTTGAACTGTGGTGTTGGAGAAGACTCTTGGGAGTCCCTTGGACTGCAAGGAGATCCAACCAGTCCATCCTAAAGGATATCAGTCCTGGGTGTTCATTGGCAGGACTGATGTTGAAGCTGAAACTCCAATACTTTGGCCACCTCATGTGAAGAGCTGATTCATTTGAAAAGACCCTGATGTTGGGAAAGATTGAGGGCAGGAGGAGAAGGGGACAACAGAGGATGGGATGGCTGGATGGCATCACCGACTCGATGGACATGGGTCTGAGTAAAACTCCAAGAGTTGGTGATGGACAGGGAGGCCTGGTGTGCTGCGGTTCATGGGGTCACAAAGAGTCAGACACGACTGAGTGACTGAACTGAACTGAACATTGAAAACTGTTCAGATGGCAGTTCTTATTCTATTACATAAGCATTTCTCATCACTAGTGTCTAAGCTTATTGAAGAATTAATGTTAATCCATTTGCAGCATACCTGACAAGTCACATAAAGAACAAAGTGCATGAGTCACTGCCTGATCTGAGTCATGAAAGCCTTTTCACACTCATCTTAGCCTGTTTGGAAAGCTTTCTGCACTTCAGGCCCCTAGTTCATAGCTGAAGCGCTGGTGAGTCATCTGTAAGTGAGTCGTACTAACATGTCCATGTGGCAAACAGTTATGTAAAGAGGCCTGCGCTGAAGCCAGTTCCTCATATCTTCATGTATGTACCATCTCTTGTCTTCTGAGCACACAGCTGAACTGATGGCCAATGGAGACAAGGGCTCATTAGGAGTAATAATGAGTTACTAAGTAAGGAGTGTGTCCCACACGCCAGGGAAAGTGCCGCTCATCCTTCCAGCTACGTGAACCCATCTTCTACTTTTTCACAGCACTTATTTCCCCTGATCTTGGAAAAGTCATCTTCCAGTCCTCCTGGGTCTCACTTGGCTCAAGTGTAAAGTGAGGTTTAAATGGAGTAATTTCCAAACATCATTCACCTCTTAATCACAGGAGCCTGAGTCAATAGGCAATACATGGCTGTCTCTCTGACAGTTCTGTCATGTCCACTGCCCAGAGTCATTGGCCAGGAGCAGCCTAGGAGGGCAAATGAGAAGACAACAGCAAAGATCCTATGTCAACCTGCAGGGGAAGCCTCCCTCCCAAGCACAAAACTCAGAGCCAACTCCTTTCTTTCGTCTTCTGAACAGAGACTCGAAGGTAGCTTCCCTGCACTCACTACTATGAAAAGATACAGATACAGCATCCTTGGTGAAGTTCATGATATGCAGGATTATGAGCGATTCCTGGCCCATCTGCTGCCGTGGTGCTCCCCTCCTTTCCTCACAAAGCAAACTTGAAAAGCTACTAGGGAAGAGCTTACTGGCAGGTAATAGGCATTTAATAAATACTTGCTGAATTTGTGAATTAATGAAGGTCTAATGAATTAATTGTGGGTAGGTAGGTAGAGGGAGGAAGAGATGGATGGATGGATGGATAGAGGGTGATTATGAACAGAAGTTCTGACTCCATGTCTTAAAAACTGTGGGACTTTTGGAAAGCTATTTAAACTCTCTTGGACTTAGTTTCTTCACCTTTAAATGAAAGGTACAAAAGTCCCCACTTCATTGGATTGTTGTCAGGGTTAGAGATAATTTGCACAAACTGATTAGCACTTTGGCCAGCTTTTTTTTTTTTTATTGGAAAATTGAGTACACATTATCTTATTGCAAAGAAAACTTTCAATTCAGTTCAGTTCAGTCGCTCAGTCGTGTCCGACTCTTTGCGACCCCATGAATCGCAGCACGCCAGACCTCCCTGTCCATCACAAGCTCCCAGAGTTTACTCAAACTCATGCCCATCGAGTTGGTGATGCCATCCAGCCATCTCATCCTCTGTCGTCCCCTTCTCTTCCTGCCCTCAATCCCTCCCAGCATCAGGGTCTTTTCCAATGAGTCAACTCTTCGCATGAGGTGGCCAAAGTATTGGAGTTTCAGCTTCAGCATCAGTCCTTCCAGTGAACACCCAGGACTTATCTCCTTCAGGATGGACTGGTTGGATCTCCTTGCAGTCCAAGGGACTCTCAAGAGTCTTCTCCAACACCACAGTTCACCACCACATCAATTTTTCTGGGCTCAGCTTTCTTCACAGACCAACTCTCACATCCATACATGACCACTGGAAAAACCATAGCCTTGACCAGACAGACCTTTGTTGGCAAAGTAATGTCTCTGCTTTTTAATATGCTATCTAGTTTGGTCATAACTTTCCTTCCAAGGAGTAAGCATCTTTTAATTTCATGGCTGCAGTCACCATCTGCAGTGATTTAACTTTGGATCACCCTAAATCAAGAAAAAAGGGCATTTAATACTTTATAATTCACAGCACTTTGTTGTCTCTGCACCCCTAGACTAATCCCAAGACACTGTGGGTCAGGAGGGAGTGTCTAGAAGACTATGCGTATAACACACAATGGGTTCTTGGAAAATACTTGTAACATGAATGGATGGACTGAACTGAATGAGTGACAGAATGAATGGACAGATGTGAAAATGAAAAGGAATGAGAGATTGTCCTCAACCAAGGATGATTTTTGTCTTCTGGGGATATTTGACAATATCTGGTGACATTTTTGTTTGTCACAACTAGATGTTACTAGCATCTAGGGGGTAGAAGTCAGAGATGCTGGTAAACACTCTACAACACACAGGACATCCCCACAACAAAGAACAATCCAGACCCAAACATGAATAGTGCAGAGTTCGAGAAACCCCTGTCAGCTTCATTGGTTTCCAAACTCTGCTCCTCCATAGAATGTCACTGTCTGTATATTTGTGTGTGTGTGTGTGTGTGTGTGTGTATTATGCATAGTCTGCCTAAAAGTCAATTTGATCTAAGGACCATTTTGATGTTTATTATACCCTTTATGTCCTGAAGGGATGTACACCCACCTCTCTGCAAGAAAGATCATGCTATAATGAGTTAAACTGAAATTTCCCATGGAAGTCACATTTCTGAAAGACTGAAGGAGACACTTGGCTCCAACATAAGGAAACCGCAATGTCAGAATTTCAAATTCTTAAGGGACCTTTTGATTTGGGAAAATAGGAAATCGCCTTATTAAAAGATAATTTGGCCATGGAGTATTTTCCACATGGACTAGTTTAATAATAAAAGGATTTCAATTTTGTAGACACCCCCTTGAGCAATTTGGAAATTTTCAAATAAGCCAACAGAAAGATGACAACAACTGGTGGTCTATTGGTCTGGGACTGCGTCTGTGGGTGAGGTTTTAATCTGTGGATTAGAAAACTGTAATAACTAGCATAGACATTCATCCAAGCAAAGCCTACATTACAAAATCATGGAGCTACTGATGCAATCCAGAAGCTGAGGTTGGTGATGCTCTAACTGAATTTCACTTCTGCTGAAGCCCCCAAAACCAGGTCATTTTCCCCCACCAACACGTGACCTCTGATTCCTTCCTGTCCTGGCACAAAACAGCGTTATCCCCCCACCCTAGAAGTCTTTTGGTCTCTGTCCACCTCTCCATCTTCAATCTACCCACTCTCCTTTTGGCACTTTTTTTTAAAAGACCTTGTTTTTTTTCTTTTTAAATGTATTGCTTTTAAAATGTTATATAAAATAAATTGCACAGATCTTAAGTGTATAGTCTGATGACCTCTGATAATTGTACACTTTTTTGTTGTTGTTGTTCATTCATTAAGTCGTGGCTGACTTTTATTGACCCGTGGACTGCAGCATGCCAGGCTCCCCTGTCCACCATCTCCCGGAGTTTGCTCAAACTCATGTCCATTGAGCCAGTGATGCCATCCAACCCTCTCCTCCTTTGCTACTCTTCTGTAACTTTTTTGTTTCTGTCCCTCAAATCAAGATGTAGACTATTCCTATATCTCAGACACATCATTCTGGTCCCTTCCCAACCCATCCCCCATCCCCTATACCCAGAGGCAACTGCTCTTCAGATTTCTAGCACCATAAATGGGTTTTACCTGATCTGGAGCCTCACATAAACAGAATCACACACTGTATCCTCTGGTGTGTCTGGCTTTTTTGGCTCAACATTTATACCTACAAGATTCTGATGAATTGCTGTATGTTTCCTTTTTATTTTTTGGTGCCATCCTATCGTATTGAGGACTATGATGAATAAAGTTGGTATAAACATTCTTGTAGAAAACATTTCTTAGCATGTGTTTTTGTTGCTCTTGGATACTTTACCCGGGAGTAAAATTGTTGGGTCATAGAGAAATCCATGCTTATCCTGACCTTGTGCACTGATGGTCTGGCCTGACTCAATTTCATTTCTTTTAGCTCTTCAGAAGTGCCTACTCTCATTTTTTGAGACGTCACACACCTTCTCTTCACCTGGGTAATTCTTAACCACCCTTCTGACCCTGATTTAGATGTTAAATACCAAGGTGTCTTCCCTGACTTCTACAGAAAAGTATCAGGTTCTCCCTGCTAGGAGCTCTGATAAATCCTGGTACTGGAACCTGATGCAAAGATCTATTTCAAATCTCTGTCTTCCTTCTAGCCTTTAAGATCCACGGGGTCAGGCATATATATGGAGAAAACTCCAATTCAAAAAGATACGTTCACTCCAATGTTCATTGCAGCACTATCCACAATAGCCAAAACACAGAAGCAACCTAAATGTCCATCAACAGCCAAATGGATAAAAAAGATGCATATTTACACAATGGCATATTATTCAGCCATAAAAAATGAAATAATGCCATTTGCAGCAACATGGATGCACCCAGAGATCATCATACCAAGTGAAGTAAGTCAGATGGAGAAAGACAAATACCAGATGATATCACTTATATATGGAAATCTTAAAAAAAAATGATACAAATGAATATATATCCAAGACATCCAAGACAGAAATAGACCCACAGACAAAGAAAAAGATTTATGGTTACCAAAGGGGAAAGAGGTAAGCAGAGATAAATTAAGAGTTTGGGGTTAACAGATATACAATACTATATATAAAATGGATAATCAACAAGGACATGCTATATAGCACAGGGAACTATACTCAGTATTTTGTAGTAATCTATAAAATAATTCTATGGGATGAGTATAATGTCTCTGTGGTCCACAGCTAATAATTATATCTGACTCACTCACCAGTCTCATATATGCTCATACATAAAATCCTCTTTTTTGGATTTCCTTCCCATGTAGGTCACCGCAAAACATTGAGCAGAGTTCCCTGTGCTATAGAGTAGGTTCTCAGTAGTTATCTATTTTATACCTAGTATCAATAGTGTATAAATGTCAATCTACCGCTTATATAGATGCGGAGGTGAAGAGTCTTGAAGATGGATTAATCCAGTCCACTGATTTTAAGACTGTCTTCTATGGGATTCTTATGTGTTCTCTTATGATCTTGGGGAACACTGGGGCGGTAGGTAGTGAGTGCATCGGGCCAAAGGGGCTAGGGACCAGCGGACCTCAACCAAGTTGAATTAGATCATCTTGCTTATTTTCATCTGATTTATATATCACACTTCCATGTAATATTTCACTGAAAGAAAAGAATATGCTTTTAAAAGACAACTTTTAAAATCACTGATCTAGTCTTGTGTTCCCAAACATATCCCCAGGGGTCAGGAAAAACAATGTAACTAAGTCAACTCAGCAGGTGGTTTTGCTTAACAAACACAGACAAATAGCCTTAAACAACAACACAAGGAATTATGCTCACATTTTCCTTGAAATACACAGCCCACTCAATACAATGCTCATTCACCTATTTTGAAGGCATGGCTACATAAAAATGTTTATCCACAAAAGAAAATAAAACAAAAAAACAAGCAAACATAACTGGGAAAATAAGACTGTAAGTGATATAAGTTACATTCTTTTTGAGCACCAGTGGGATGACACGGAGCAGTGGAAATTGTGTGCAGCTATCTGAAAGGGGAAGCTTCATTTTCGTTTCAGCCACTTGCTGCCATGTGGTAGCATGTGTGTGGGTGTGTGCACGAGAGACAGAGACAGGCTTTCCTTACTTTTAGTTTTTTATTTATTTTGAGATTTTTATTGGAATATAGCTGCTTTACAATGTTGTGTTAGTTTCTGTTATACAGCAAAATGAATCAGCTCTATGTAAACATACATCTCCTCCTTTTTGGATTTCCTTCCCATTTAGGTCACCACAGAGCAGTAAGTGGAGTTCTCCGTGCTATAGAGCAGGTTCTCATTCAGATCAGTTCAGTCGCTCAGCTGCAACCGACTCCTTGCGACCCCATGGACTGCAGCATGCCAGGCCTCCCTGTCCATCACCAACCCTTGGAATTTACTCAAACTCATGTCCATTGAGTTGGTGATGCCATCCAACCGTCTCATCCTCTGTCGTCCCCTTCTCCTCCTGCCTTCAATCTTTCCCAGCATCAGGGTCTTTTCCAATGAGCCAGTTCTTTGCTTCGGCTAGCGCAAATATTGGAGTTTCAGCTTCAGTTTCAGTCCTTCCAATGAATATTCACGACCGATTTCCTTGAATTGGTTGGTTGAATCTCCTTGCAGTCCAAGGGACTCTCAAGAGTCTTCTCCAACACCACAGTTCAAAAGCATCAATTCTTTAGCACTCAACCTTCTTTATACTCCATCTCTCACATCCACATATGACTACTGGAAAAAACATGGCTTTAACTAGATGGACCTTTATTGGCAAAGTAGTGTCTCTGGTTTTTAATATGCTGTCTAGGTTGGTCATAGCTTTTCTTCCAAGGAGCAAGTGTCTTTTAATTTCATGGCTGCAATCACCATCTGTAGTGATTTTGGAACCCAAAAAAATAAAGTCTGTCACTATTTCCACTGTTTCCCCATCTATTTGCCAGGATGGGATTAGATGCCATGATCTTAGTTTTTTGAATGTTGAGCTTTAAATCAGCCTTTTCACCCTCCTCTTTCACTTTCATCAAGAGGCTCTTTCTTTAGTTCTTCTTCATGTTCTGTCATAAGGGTGGTGTCATCTGCATATCTGAGGTTATTGATATTTCTCTTGGCAATCTTGATTCCAGCTTGTGCTTCTTCCAGCCCAGCATTTCTCATGATGTGCTCTGCATTTAAGTTAAATAAGCAGGGTGACAATATACAGCCTTGACGTACTCTTTTCCCTATTTGGAACCAGTCTGTTGTTCCATGTCCAGTTCTAACTGTTGCTTCCTGACCTGAATACAGATTTCTCAAGAGGCAGGTCAGGTGGTCTGGTATTCCCATCTCTTTCAGAATTTTCCACAGTTTATTGTGATCACAGTCATAGGCTTTGGCATAGTCAAGAAAGAAGAAATAGATGTTTTTCTGGAACTCTCTTGCTTTTCGATGATCCAGTGGATGTTGGCAATTTGATCTCTGGTTCCTCTGCCTTTTCTAAAACCAGGTTGAACATCTGGAAGTTCACAGTTCACGTATTGCTGAAACCTGGCTTGGAGAATTTTGAGCATTACTTTACTAGCGTGCGAGATTGAGTGAAATTGTGCAGTAGTTTGAGCATTCTTTGGCATCGCCTTTCTTTGGGATTGGAATGAAAAGTGACATTTTCAAGTCCCGTGGCTGCTTCTGAGTTTTCCAAACTTGAACATTCTTTGGTATCACCTTTCTTATTAGTTATCTATTTTATATGTAGTATCAATAGTGCATATATATCAATCCCAATCTCCCAATTCATCCCCTCTCCCCCTATCCCCTTGGTGTTCATATGTTTATTCTTAAGGTCTGGGCCTAGTTTTGCTTTGTAAATACTAAGATCATCTATATCAATTTTTTCGGATTTTGGTTTACACACACAGTACAGCACAACCTCGGACTTTGCTGGTGGCTCTAATGATAAAGAGTCTGCCTGTAATGCAGGGAAACCTGGATTTGATCCCTGGCTTGGGAAGATCCCCTAGAGAAAGGAATGGTTACCCAATCCAGTATTCTTGCCTGGAGAATTCTGTGGACAGAGGAGCCTGGCAGGCTACATATACTCAATGGAGTCACGAAGAGTTGGACACTACTGAGTGACTAACTCTTTTACTTTCATAGGACAAAGAAAAATACATCTGTGAATCAAATCATACATATGAAAGTCAAGACATAGCCTCTGAAATTGCTCCAACTGCTCAATATCAAAAATGACAAAGTACTATCCCAGAGAGGTAACGTGAGTCACCCAGTTCCATCAGCTTGTTACAGCAAGTTAAGAGAAGCATCCAGGCTTGTAAACTCCCAGCCTAATGCTTCCTCAATTTCCCACTTACTCATCACTCCTTTATCTATATGTAGACATAGAGGACATTTCTGGCAGCCCCCTAGTACCATTCTCACCTTTCCTCATCGTAAGGGCACTGTGATTTTGTTTGGGGGCTTGTCCCACCCCACCACTCACTGTATATCCCCTGTGTTTGAAGAGGTGAGGAGCTCTTTTCCCAGTTTCAAGACAATACCACGTCCTTCAACAGTGATGGGTTCAGAAACGGGGAACTTCACCAATGACTGTAGGCCTCACAGAGTTATTTGGCAGCAAAGAAGCCTGCTGAACATACTTCAGCCTGGTGATCAAGTTCATGTCAGTGGCATAAGCCATATTGGTAGTTTGTAGACAAGAGATGACATGATGACAATGGCCATCTATCTCAGTCGACTTCCTCTTCAGAACCTATAATCCCAGTCTGATCTTGAAAAAACAATCAATAGAAAAATTCCTATAGAGGATCAGTCCATGAGGTATTTGGCCAGTACCCTTCACAACTGTCAAAGTCATCAGAAACAAGGGAAGTCTGAGGAAGTGTCATAGCTAAAAGTTGCCTCAGGAGACGTGGTGACCAAATGCAATACAGAGAGCCTGGGACAGAAAAAGCACATTAAGTAAAAAAAAAAAAAGGAAATTTGAATTAAGTATGGACTTTAATAACGATACATCAACAATCGTTTATGAGTTGTTACAAATGTGTTGTACTAATGTAGGATGTTAATAAAAAGGAAAATTATGGTATGTTATATCTGCATGCTTAGTTGTGTCTGACTCTTTGCAACTCTGTGGACTGTAGCCCGCCAGGCTCCTCTATCCATGGGATTATCCCGGGCAAGAACACTGGAGTGGGTTGCCATTTCCTCCTCCAGAGGATCTTCCCGACCCAGGGACTGAACCCGTGTCTCCTGTAGCTCCTGCACTGGGTGGTGAATTCTTAACCACTGAGTCACCTGTGTGGTGTAAATACAAACCCCTTGTAATACCTTCATAACTTTCCCATAAATCAAAACCTATTCTAAAATAAAAATCTCATTAAAACATACACAGCCACTCTTAGCTAGAGAACAGGCTGTACAAAAAACAAGCTTTGGGCATGTTTGGACTGTGGGCCATAGCATACCAACCCCTGCTCTCAATGAGCTACTTTCATTCCTATTTTGTAGCTGAAGACACTGAGCTTGAAGAGTAATTCAAATCTTATCAGAGTTCATTGAACCCTGTTATGACCAGTTTCAAAGTCTGTGCCTTTTCTATCTACAGCATTATAAGACTTTTCTTTCCCAGCTCAAAGCCATTCATGACTCTTCACGGACTCTAGGAAAATTCTAGACTTCCACAGGCTGATCATTCAGGTTGTCCACACCAGGCTCTCACTAGCCCTCTAAGCCTCTCTCCTCTTCCTTCCCACAGCCCCTGACTCAGATCTCTAAAAGAATGACTGGTAAAATAATTCTTGCCCTATGACTCACTGGGTGATTAACATGTATACAACACAATTTCAAAAGCAGTTTACATTGCTTTAGACTGCAAGGATTAAGAGTACCCAATTTTAAATGACTTAAAACAATAAACACACTTAACTAGATCAGCGCTGTCCACTAGAACTTTCTGTGATGATGAACTTGTCCACGATGAGGCTGTCCTACATGGCAATCACTCAGTGCCTACGGCTCCTGAGCCCTTGCAATGTGGCTAGTGCAACAGAGAAGCTGAAATTTTTAAATTTTATTTGTGTGCTAAGTCGCTTCAGTCATGTCCAACTCTTTGCAATCCCATGAACTGTAGCCTGCCAGGCTCCTCTGTCCATGCGATTCTCCAGGCAAGAACACTGGAGTGGGTTGCCATGTCCTTCTCCAGGGAATCTTCCCAACCCAGGGATCGAACCCGCATCTCTTACCTTTCCTGCACTGGCAAGCACGCCCTTTACCACTAGCGCTACCCACAAGTTTAAATGTAGTTAACCATATAAGGTTAGTGACGCTGACAGCGCACCTCAGAACTCTTAGTAGATCTAGTATCAAAAAGACAAGAACTGCAAATGCTGGCAAGGCAACTCTTGTACACTGTTGGTGGGACTGTAAACTGATGCAACTACTATGGAAAACAGTATCAAGCTTCCTCAAGAAATTAAAAGTAGAACATATGATCCAGCAACCCCAAAGGAAACAAAGAGACGGAAAGGAAACATAAACCCAAAGGAAACAAAATCATTCTCTTGAAAAGATTACCTGCCCTCTCATGTTCATTGCACCATAATTCACAACAGCCAAGTTGTGGAAACAACCTGTGTCGATCAATGGATAAATGGATAAAGACGTTTCCTTCCTTTTTCCTTACAGAGGAAGGAAATCCGGTCATTCACAGCAACATGGATGCACCTGGAAGGCATTAACCTAAGTGAAGCAAACCAGACAGAGGAAAACAAATGCCTCATATCATTTATATGTGTGACTCAAAAAAATTCAAGCTCCCAGAAAAGTGAGTTTTCTAAGAGAATAGAAAAGTGGTTGCCATGGACTGGGGGAGGTAGGTTGGGAGGTGGGGTCTGGGAATGGAGAGAGATTGGTAAAAGCCTGAACAAAGTTTCAGCCATTTGCTGAATAAGGTCTGAGCACCTAGAGTAAAACATGATGACTACGGTGGTGGCTCAGACGGTAAGGAATCTGCCTGCAGTGCAGGAGACTCAGGTCTGATCCCTGAGTCAGGAAGATCCTCTAAAGAAGGAAATGGCTCCCCACCCCAATATTCTTGCCTGGAGAATCCCCACGGACAGAGGAGCCTGGCGGACTACAGTCCATGAGGTCGAAAAGAGTAGGACACGGCTGAGCAACTCACACTTTCATTTTCACTTCACATGGTTGATAACACCACACTGTATAATTGAAATTTGCTAAAAGTAGGAGTTAAACATTCTCTCTCTCGCACACACACACACAAAAGATACAGATGTGTTAAGTAACTATGGGGGAAATCCTTTCACAATGTATACGTATATCAGATCATCATGCTGTACACGAAATATTTTGCAATTGTATTTGTTAATTATACCTCAGTAAAGCTCAGAAAAATTAAAGCCCTATTTTAAACCCTACCCCCAAAAGCTCCACTTCATCACTAAGCACCAGCTCTCTCCTTTATCTTCTGCCATCCTCAGAAATGCACAGCACCCTCTCATGAATGAGGGGAGATTGCAGTCAGTACAAGCCTCTGGTCTTGACAGAAAAGCACCCAAAAGAAGGAAGTAATGGGCAGCAAGAAGTCTGTGCTCCATCTTATCTCTCTTATCAGGGAGGAAAGTCATTTTAGGAAGTTCAATGAGATTTCCTCGAAGGTCCCAGTGACCAACACTGGGCCACATACTCACCCTAAAAGCAAAGGCAACTGGGGTAGTGGATTCCTGGCATCTCCACCCAGGAGACGGAAAGAGGAATAGAGAAATGCCAGTTATGGAGGCATCAACAGGGTCTCCCAGGGTTGTTGTCAGTGACTCCTTACAATTTTATAATCACTTCATGTACATCTTAATGACCATAAAGGAGGCTGAGCACCAAAGAACTGAAGCTTCTGAATTGTGGTGCTGCAGAAAACTCTTGAGAGCCCCTTGGACTGCAAGGAGATCAAACTGGTCAACCCTAAAGGAAATCACATTAGAAGGATTGATGCTAAAGCTGAAGATCCAATACTTTGGCCACTCATAGCTGACTCATTGGAAAAGACCCTGATGCTGGGAAAGATTGAGGGCAGGAGGAGAAGGGGGTGACAGAGGACAAGATGGTTGGATGGCATCACTGACTCAATGGACATAAGTTTGAGCAGATTCCAGGAGATAGTGAAGGACAGGAAAGCCTGGCACGCTGCAGTCCAAGGGTTCACAAAGAGTCAGACACAACTTAGCAACTGAACAACAACAAATGTACATCTGTCTTATGGCTTTTCTGTTTGCCCCAAGAAGTAAACTGTAAAATCCTTTAACTTTAAAATTACGCCTTAAACTTATTTGCACCTGAAAAGGCTTTCAAGTGTTGTTTTAAACTCCACTTACAACATTGTTTAGAAATAAAATCAATTCAAGCTCTTAGCCATCCTTTAGTTGTTGGAGAAAATCACAGTGGTCAAAAAATTATAGTTTCATGAAATGAAGAAGCAGAAGTCACTAGAGTAGGGGAACAGTTGGTGATCCAAGGCCAGCCGGACAGTACTAAGAGAGACCTTGGTACAAGTGTCAAAGAAATCAGCTTTCAGAAATTAAATTTAAACCACTTGGAAATGATTTATCTGTGTATGCCATGTCCTTGCAATTCTGAAAAACCACTAAATGGTCTGGAGATAGAGCTGGGCCATTTATAGGCGGTGATGCTCTGCTTGCACAATTGTGTCTGATCCTTTGTGACCCCATGGACTGTAGCCCACCAAGCTCATCTGCCCATGGGATTTCCCAGGCAAGAACACTGGAGGGGGTTGCCATTTCCTTCTCCAGGGGATCCGCCCAACCCGGAGATCAAACCCGTATCTCTTGCATCTCCTGTACTGGCAGGCAGATTCTGTACTACTGAACCACCTGGGAATCCCTAGTGGGTGAGGATCCCTATTCTTACAAATAGTTACCTTGTCCTGTGAGAACCCACACATGAGAACAAGGCTAATTCCAGCTCCTCTATGTCATGAGACTATCACCAGTTCAAAACAAGTCCTGGGCAGTAGTTTACTCTTGCTTACTAAATGCTTCTTTCTTCACGAATACAGCAAAGTAAAAAGTTAAACAAGATGGCAGAGTGTTTGATACACTGACAAGAAGGGCACCAATCTTTCTCATAACTCCTCCACCATCCACAATTCACGAGCTGCAGATCACAGACATTAACCTTACTAACCTCCTTTGCGATAAGATCTGTGTCTAAAATAAGAACAAAAGCGACAATAGTAATTGTTAAAGTGCTAAATGCTTAATGTGTACTGGAAGTGGGCTAAGTGATTTACATATCTTCTGGTGTTTAATTCTCACAGTGACCCTCACTGACCTGAAGAAGGATATGGCAATCCACTGCAGTATTCTTGCCTAGGAAATCCCTTGGACAGAGGCATCTGGCAGTCTGTGGGAATGGAAAGAGTTGGATATGACTTAGCAACTAAACAACAATGACAAATACTCCAATAAAGAAAGAAATTGCTTCATCACTAACTCACCATTAATAAAATACAAAGTTTTCGAAAAAACAGGAGGAGTTCATCTTCCCCCAACTCCAAAAAAAAAAAAAAAAAAAAAACACAGGATAGGCTCAGAGTCATGTGTTCAAAGTTGTTAGCAAGTAAAGAGGTGAAGCATGATTCCAATCCACTCTGCTACAAATAAACTGCTGAATAGCAGTGTTTACCTTTCCTTCACCAGGCCCTTCTAAGTGTGATTCTGTACTTGTTTATTAGATGAAGGTATGATTCAAAACAAGCTGTGGACTCAGGAGCCAGAATCCTTCTGTGCAGCCCTTGTTATTCACCATCTGCATGATACAGAACAAGCGCTCAGTGAGAGGGATTATTATTGAGTCTTCAAATGAGTAAGTGAAGGTCTTTAAACGGGTTTGGGGTTGGCCGCAGACCATCAGAAGGCAGTCACGTCAGCTTACAACCCGAACAAATGGCTCTGTTAAATTGCTTTAAAAAGACAAATTATCACTGATAAAAGACCATTTAGTTTTCCAAGCAAGTCCTTGAAGGGTATCATACCTAATGAATTTGGTATCATATATTAACAACATATGGAACTTCCCTGGTGACTCAGATGGTAAAGAATCTGCCTGCAATGCTGGAGACCTAGCTTCAATCCCTGGGTCAGGAAGATCCCCTGGAGAAAGCCTTGGCTACTCACTCCAATATTCTTGCCTGGAAAGTTCTGTGGACAGAGGAGCCTAGCAGGCTACAGTTCACAGGGTTGCAGAGAGTCAGACACAACTGAATGATGAACACACTATATATGAAATCTAGACAAATGGTACAGAAGATCTTATTTGCAGGGCAGGAATAGAGATGTAGACCTAGAGAACGAACTTGTGGACACAGTGGGGGGAAGGGAGGGTAGCATTGACATACAGACACTACTATGTGTGGAACAGAGCTAGTGGGAAGCTGCTTATAGCAGGGGGAGCTCTGCTTGCTGCTCTCTGATGACCTAGAGGGGTGGGATGGGGGGGGATGGTGGTGGGAGGGAGGTCCAAGAGGGAGGGGATATGTGTATACTTACAGCTGATTCACCTCGTTGTACCGCAGAAACCAACATGATACCGTAAAGCAATCATCCTCCAAATAAAAAATAAATTTTCAAAAAAGTTAAAAAAATAAAAAGAATTTGGAAGATTAAGAATTATTTCAGAGACTGTGAGGGAAGCCACTTCAGATGAAGGTCACGGCAGCACTTGACAATGCCCTTGGGAGTCCACAGGAGATGGGTGGTTTCCAGGCCATCTTCTGGGGATGAAGGTGTCTGTGCCCGGCACAACCGAGTCTGCCCTGAGAAGATGGAAGTAAAACGCCTGCTTGTGTTCCACGGATGCTCAACCAGCCCTGCTCACATTTTGTTCTTACGTCACTTCCAAACACTCAAACTAAAAATATTACCTTATTGCACTGTACCATTTAATAATCAGAGTATGAGTATATCGCTATATCACTTGTAGGATTGGGGGCAGATGTTCTAAGGGAAGAGAAAGAAGGGAAGGCATCGTAAATGCTTCTTTTTGCCTAAAGCCCTCCCTTGCACCTAATTTCAGGGCTTCTCTAGGTCTCACCAAAAGTTCCCAGGTGAAGATGAAGCAGTTTTTTTGTTTTTTTTAAAAAGCCCCTGGGACTTCAGTGCCACATTTCGATGCAAAATGGAATGAACCCAGGGTGACTGTAAGCTGCCTTCCAGTTTGAAGGACCCAGGTGTTGCTTGCTAAGGCGATTTCATTTGACCCCCACAGGAGAGCAGCCTTTGTAAGATGTTTCTTAAAGCTGTAGGTTCTCTGCACATCATGTCCAGAAGCGTTTCTGGATTTCAATGTACCTCAGTAGTCATATGTGCTACATTTCACTGACAAATTCTGATGCAAGAGTTACGATGAGAATTTGTGTTACTTTTTTCACCTCATAAGACAGTAGGGATGGTTCACTGACAGTTAGGAAGTCAGAAGGGCTCCTGAAAGGAACCAGGAATGACTCCAGCAGCCACAAAACTGTACTCCTTGGACTATTTAAAATGTAAAAAAAAAAAAAAAAAAAGAAATCTAAAAAGTAAGATTTTTTTTGTTTGATGTATATGTATTAGTTGCTCAGTCGTATCCGACTCTTTGCGACGCTATAAACTATAGCCAGCCAGGCTCCTCTGTCCATGGAGTTCTCCAGGCAAGAATACTGGGGTGGGTTGCCATTCCCTTCTCCAGGGGATCTTCCTGACCCAGGGACTGAACCCGGGGCCTCCTGTATTCCAGGTGGATTCTTTACCATATCAAATCCAAACATTTTCTATAGTTTTAAAAACCAGAGAGAGAGACAAGTGCATCCTTGACTTGATAACATTTATTCAATATTCTTTGAAATTAGCAAGAATCAGAAGAAGCACATATCAATCAAATACAGCCACAAAAATGTCCTGGATATAAATAAAGGTTCACTATGAGATATTCTCACTACTGAAGGAATTGGTATGCTCTTACACTTACTACCTCTTAGCAAGGAACAACTCCAACATAAATTTAATTTACTCACAATACAAAAACCTTGACTGGTAGAGGAAAATACAGATTCAATTCGATCGCAATTTGCCTCACTAGACCCTGTCATCATGTATGTTTTCAAGGCCTAGCTTGATGACTGTTACGAAAACGACAGGAAAAAAAACAAACTCAAGAGAATGTTTCCAGTTTCCGCAAGGTTCAACGAAACAGTGCAGAAATAAGTTACTTACCCATGCACAGAATAAGGCAAAGGCCAATTTCATTCGGGTTAGGAATAGTACATTTAACTAGTTTCTTTTTCACAGAACATTTCAGACTTCTTTTTAAGTTAATGAGTATACTGTATTATAGTTCATACTACATGTGTTTCCTAACTCTACTCAAAAAGTCAGCACTCACACGTCAAATACAAACTTGTCCTTGATTAGACTTACTCTGTAACCACTGCTGAAATCAATCTGGTTCATGAGAATATCTACTGTGGAAGGTACACACACTAGTCAAAGCCTACCGTTTACAGAGCAGAAAGTACATGAAAACGTAGTCTAAGGATTTCACAAATTCCGTTTTTAAAATATTTTTTTCAAACTAAAAGCTGCAGAAAATTAGTTCTTAAATAGTCTACCGAAAACTTTTGAGCAGCTAACATCTTAAATTTCTTAAGCTTTTCCTTTTCTTAAAAATATTTAAATGAATGTAGTAGCCCATCTTTTGGAAAAATAATCCCCCAAAAAGATTACAAATCTTTTGTTTTAATCAGTGTGACCAAGGGCTTGTCATCAGGGCTGTAATCCTCATAGGCGATGGGGGTCACGTCATACATGGCAGGTCGGGATTTCTTTCCAAACCTGAAATTGCACAGAGAGAGGACTCTGGTTAGAGAAATAATGGCTTCTCAAGTCCTATTGAAGGTAAATGGTGGCAATAACTTACATTCAAGAATCAAATGGAACTATAAAACACTCTAAGATATCCTCTCTAGCAAGTACAGACATTTAAGTCTTCCTGATCTTAATACTGAGTATAAACATTAGCCTTTGGCGTGGGAGGCAAAAAATGGATTTCACACAAGGTAGAGTCCAAATTAATATTGAAGCTTGTAGGTTAAATCTTGGGAAAGCAGTCAGGCGTGAGGGCTCTTCAATAGGTTTTGAGAAAACGTGTATCGATTGGTCTTTTTCTTCTCAGACCCAGAGCGGCTTCGAGAGGTGAGTTTATTTCACATCCACTCTGATGCCTGGAATGTGGAATGGCTGGGTGGGCTTTCCTGACAGTGCAGACTGTTCCCTGGGACTTGCAGGAGGGCTGATGAGGGCTCAGAGGCAGCCTGAGGTCCCAAGACCAGGAGAAAGGGAGAGGGAGGAAATGATTTTCAATAATGAGGTGTTGGTCCAGGATCTGTGTGGGCCCCCCATCCCATCCCACCCACCTATCACTCCCCAATCCCCAAGGACACACAGGCCATTGTTTCTTTGAGCACAAAGCTATTGTCCCAACAGATTTGTGTGTATCAAACACCCCTTGATGGCAGGTCCGATGTGCAGAAGCCCAAGAGTGTCAAAATCCAATTTCAGGACCTCCCTCTAAACCAGTGTTGAAAATGGTGATTATTAAAATCAAGTCAATTCAACTTCTGGGTGGTCTCTCCCCATTCAGGACCTCACCTTCCATAAAGGCCCCTGGAGGGCAATGGGATTTAAACAATTTTCCCCACTAGCCCACCAACCCTCCTCTCTTTTATAAACAGCATTTTTTTTTAACCGTTTCAAGTCCAATGAAGTCTATTAAAAAAGAAATTTTAAAGGAATCTCAAATTTTAAGAGGATTGCCAGGATGGGCCCCCAAGGATTTCTTGAGACTTGTTTACCATGGCTTTAAACCCATCTCTCCACCTTTCCTGTCTGTTCTTTTTATATCTTGGAAAATCTGTCTTCTCACGTACAGAGATGAGAAGTAGAATCAAGTGGGAAGTGAGAAAACATTGCATTCTTCATATGATCGTTTATTTTTAAACACTCATCCATCTTGTAATTCCAGTTCACTCAAGACTTACTGACCTTTAGGAGAGCAAAGGCACAAGCATGCTAGATGGGCACCGGGCATCGTACAAAAATAGAGAAATGGGGACTTCCTTGGTGGTCCAGTGGCTAAGATTCCACGCTCCCAATGTGGGTTCAATCCCTGGCTGGGGAACTAGATCCCACACGCTGCCTCTAAGAGTTTGCATGCCACAATGAAGATCCCGTGTGCCACAAGGAAGACACAACACAGCCAAATAAATAAATAAATATAAAATAAATATTTTTTAAAAAAGAGTTAAAGCATTTTGCCACTAAGAAACCACAGCTCTTGGAGGCAATATTAAAAAGGCTTCAAGAATATCATGCCTAAAAGGTTAGCCTCACTGAAGGTCTGGAGTTGTGTGGGCATAAGTGTGGGTTGGATTCCAGCCTGAGATGTGTTTATCTAAATTGACTGAGGTCTGCACAATCTGAGAACAGGAAAGGAGCAACAATGTCAAAGCCAATTGGCTCTTAACACTTTCTCTCAAGTCTGAACATTTCAGAGGCTACTTTATGGAGCAAGCATTTTGACAAGATATTTCTCATAAAATAGCTCATTATATCGGTAACAATATACCACTAATGATATTAATCTAATTAATTTTGAAAATCAGGAAATCCCAGTGTAAAGCTCACTGTATCCAAACATGGCAGCCATGGGACGGTTTCCTGCTGGGACTCCAGCAAGAGGGTCAGTGAATTATACACTGCCTATGAATCAACTGATTGGCCAAGAGGAAACATCTGAGCAACTTAATAGGTTGAATATAGGTTTATAATATCCATTTTTGTTTTTTACGTGATTCCAGTTTGAAGAATTAATCTGTTTCCTCCAAATCTAGAAAGTTCAATGCCTCCATGTTAAGCAATTCATCCACAAGCTATAGTTCAAAGGGCTGTGACCTTAAATTATTGTCATGGAGCTGGATACTGACAAGACAGGGTTGAGGTTGAGTGTTCCGGACCCACTGAGCATGAAGGCAGTTAAGAGCTGCCATGCATCCTTGCAGACAGGCCACGTCAACTGAAGGACAAGGAGGCACTGCTTTGGGTCTACATGGGAAGCTCGGCTGTGTGCATCAGTGCTAATGGGGTCACGAAATATAATGCTGGTACAAGGGTAACCTGGTTAAAGTACGACTAATGCCCCAGCACCACTGGAACTGGATTCCTTGCACTGTGACCTAGTGAGCTGCTGAGAAGCCTCCTAATTCCTTAGATGAGACGCTGAGGCCTCCACCCAAAGCACAGTGTCCACCATATGGGGGCTAAGATGGCTTATAAAACACAGTAAAGAGAAATAGGACTCTCCTCCCATCTCCCACACCTATCACAGTGGCGAATGCCAAACAAATGTGCATTCCTACTTGAATTTCCCATGCTAACAGCTTGGCATATTTCCTTTGTGTCTCAGAACTGGGTGGATGTTAAGAAATCAGCTAACGCCTATAGGAATTCCATTTTAAACTGTCAGACATTAAACCAATGTCAGAGCTTGCCTATGTTATGGCAGGAGTTTTCATGCAACTGTTCTTTTTTAAGAACGATGCACTGTTTTTCCTTATCCTAAAGAGACATGTTAATTATTAAAAAAAAATTTTAAAAGGTAGAAGCCAAAGAAAATTACAGTGTAGGCCTAGGCTTAGCAAACTATAGTCTGCAAGCCAGTAATAGCCTGCTGCTTATTTTTTAAAATAAAGTTTTATTGGAACACAGTTGTGCCCATTCATAATGCCTCTGGTGCTTTCACAGAACAAAGGCAGAGTTGGTCACAGAGACTAAATGGCCCACAAAGTCTAAGATGTTTTACAGGCCATTGATGAAGACTATAAGGATCACCCACGGTCCTCTCTCCCGAGGACCTAGCACTGTGTCTGGCCATGTTACCATTGTAGAAGCACTAACAGCAGTTGTGCAGTGTGGTATGAAGGTAACTGACACTCAAACATCACAGTTGGTGACCAGTCCTGTGTACCTTATTTTACTAAAGAAACAAAAGACACTAAAAGCAGTGTCGAAGGAGTCAAAGGATGTACATTCTTCTAGTTCATATTCACCTGGAAATCAATAGCTAGTCAGCACCTTGGAGAAGAGCAGGTGGATGTAGGCTTTAAAAAGGTCACATCGAGGGACTTCTCTGGCCATCCAGTGCAAGGACTCTGAGCTCCCAATGCAGGGGGCACGGGTTCAATCCCTGGTTAGGGAACTAGATCCTTTGTGTCCCAACTAAAGATGTCACATGTCACAATTAAGACCCAGTACAGCCAAATGGGGCTTCCCAGGTGGCGCTAGTGGTAAAGAACCTGCTTGCCAGTGCAGGAGATGTAAGAGACACTGGTTTGATCCCTGGGTTGGGAAGATCCCCTGAAGGAGGGCATGGAAACCACTCCAGTATTCTTGCCTGGAGAATCCCATGGACAGAGGAGCCTGGTGCACTACAGTTCAAAGGGTCGCAATGAGTCAGACATGACTGAAGTGACTTAGCATGCACGCAGCCCAATAAATATTAAAAAAAAAAAAAAAAGGCCCACATTTGGAGATGCTCTTTGAGAAAGAGCAACTTTGTCCTTTCCCAGCTCTCTGCTTTGCATCCTATAATCGGTGGTCAGCCTCCGAGTGTGACCTCAGATACAGAACTTGGAGAGTCATGACTTCCCTCCTGCATGTCTTTCCAGCCTGAGCATAAGCAAAGCAGCTGAGGAGCAGATGAGTCTTAGGGCAAGGTGGAGTAGGGGGGCATGGCTTCTCACCCCATCATCGGCACCAACAGACTGACTGCTGAGGTCAGAATCACCAGACACTTCCTGGGGGAAAGGGGAACGTCACCAATGACCCAGTCAGAGTTCGTCCTGCCCAGCTGCTGAGCTGCAGTCATTCCGAGCCAGTGTCACCTCCAGCATAGTGGCAGGGAGACAGGCCATGAAATAGACACATTAGCTATAGGCTGTTGCTCAAAACTAGGAAGTGCAGAATACCAAAAGGCCTCTATTTTCGTCAGTGCCTTTCCAGGGTTTCCAGGAAAAGGGAGCAAAAGGGCCAACCTGCCAGAGACCCAGGTAGAGCCTCTGGGGAACCAGAGCCTCTGGAGAACTCCAGGCCATAGCTAAATAAATGTTTGGACGAGAATGTTCTCAAATATATGTGGGAAGACATTGTAATAACATCAAAGATTTGATCTGCAGCACCGGTTCATCCAGGAGCTTGTTGGTGAGGAATTCTGCAGTAAATATTTTTGATAAAAATCAGTACCACATAAGAACCAGGTTTGTAAATGCTTTCACGTTTCTCCTTTCCTTCCAAGAGTATTCAGTTAAATATCTTCCCAGTGGGCTGCACAAGCAGGAAGCCCAGAAGAATCTATCTTAACTTATTCCAGGGCTGAGATAGAATACTCTTCCTCTTGGATGCAAAAGGACCTTAGCCAGAGATTCCTTTCAGGGGAGGGGTCGGGGAGGGAATCTGATTTCCTTGGGTCTCCCAATACATCCCCATATAGAAGCATGGATTCTGTTCTTTCTGGGTGAACTAAACCCTTCTGGGAAGAATTCTGAGTCACAAAAGATTTTTTCTAGTCTCTTCTTTTAGGACTTCCCAGGTGGTAAAGAACACACCTGCCAACACAGGAGACACAAGAGATGTGCATTCAATCCCTGGGTCAGGAGGATCCCCTGGAGACGAAATGGCTACCCACTCCAGTATTCTTGCCTGGAAAATTCCAAGGACAGAGGAGCCTGGCAGACTACAGTCCATAGGGCCACAAAGAGTTGGATAAGACCGAGCAACTGAGCACAGTATCCATAGCCTCTTCTTTTTACATCTCACCCAACAATTTCAAGATACTCCAAATACTCCTGCAGGCTGGTACCACTGACTAAGCTGGTGCCCTGGGAAGAATCTATTTCAGACAGATCAAGACATCCTGTGCCAACCCCTCATCAAGAATAATCCATTCATTTCAGACCTTACATTTTAGTGAGGTCTACCACATGCCAGGACCCACTGGACATACAGTAATAAATCCCATTGCCCTTTGTGCAAGAGGAAGATTAACTAAACAAGAAGAGATTTGCAGGGATTCACCTCAGGGTTTCCCGGAAGCTGTGTTGCTGAGTTGATTCTAAAATGGGGTCCATGACAAAGGCTGATCTGTGGAGCCTGCTGTGGAGGAGGATTGAATCCTCCTTTCTCTATCAAAGTTACAGAAATGGGGATAGTGCTGCTCCTACAAAGAAGTTGCCTTTGGCTTTGGAACAGATGCTCTAAGTCCCCCAACTTCTCTCTTCCACCAGCTCTTTCCCCGGAACCCAGGTTCTGGGTTTTGTTTCCATTGTACTCATCCTAAGACCTGAGCCCTGGGTTTGGAGGTTTCCTTTTGAAGAAGGCTAACTTTCTGACTCCAGGAGTTGGTGATGGACAGAGAGGCCCGGCGTTCTGTAGTCCATGGGGTCGCAAAGAGTCGGACACGACTGAGCGACTGAACTGCACTGAACTGAACCTTCTGACCCTCTGAACTTCTGTTCCATTCAGACAGAATTTGGATCTGCTTGTTCCTCGAACAATATCGGTCACAACATCCCAACAAAGACAAAACAGGTAATAGATCCCTGGAGGTCCAATCTTAAGGCATCGAACTCAGCCCTCTTTTTGCTATAGCACATTGACTTTCTGATTCAGGTGCTTTAGGTTGTTCTACCAATTAAAGGAAAAGATGGTGTTTTTAACATTCAATATCACTATCATTTTGATAGTAAATATTCCTGACCAAAATCAACAAAATTAGATTAGTTGATTTTTTTCCCATGTTGTAATACACTGGAGAAGTAAATGTGGCATTATCTGTTTATACAATCCTTTACTATTTATAATTTGATTGCCATAACTCTTTAAGGAGGTAGTTCTCCCTTCCTACAGTTGAAGGAACTATATTTGTGGAAGGCTGAATCATCTACCTAAACTATAATCAAGTAATGGAGCAGTTGGGTTTAATGTCAGATGTCTGACACCCTGACTCAGGCTATTTCTATACCACACTAACTCCTGTCTCTCCAGGAATCTTTCCCCCAGGAGAAGACACTATTTTATACAATATGAACTCTAACAACAGAATGACTGCTGCGTGACTTTATTTAACTAAATCAGATGTGATCATTTATAGTCACCCTGCTTGAAGAACAACACAGCTAAACACATTTTAAAAAGAAAGCATCAAAACCTGTTTCATACACGGTGACGAAGAGTCAAGTGTTTATAGCAGAGATAAACACAAATTAAACAAATGAATGTATTCAATGAAAACAGAAAGTTAGCAGCAAATTAAAGGGGTTTGTTTATAAAGCAGTCTAATTATCTGGTCCCCCAATACTACCTTGAATCTAGCTTTTTCTTTGACATCCCCCGTGCAGATGTGACGTCCTGGGCATAATATAACCCTGGTTCCCAGCTTGCTGCCTCCCGCCACTCACCTGGCATGCCGGATGGAGGCGATGGCATTGCTGAACTCACTGTCGATGCTGCGGCAGTTGTAGAACTCCTCGTAAGCCGGCCGGGCAGAGCCCTGGTACTCAATGCGGCTGATGCGGCAAATCCCCACAATCAAGATGATAAGCATCAGGATGAAGGCGACGCAGAGGGCGCCGATGATGATGTAGAGAGAGTGCCGAGGCATGTTGGTTAGACTCTCTGCCATGTGCCCGGACTTCCACTGGAGGTCTGAAGGTGAGAACAAGCAAATGTCTGGGTATCAGCTGGGTCCTTTTGAAGGGGAAAGACTTCCCCGTCCTCACACCAGGAACATAAAATATAAGAGCTGTCCAAACTGCAAAGGATTATTTTCTATGGATAATCCAGATGGCAACCCACTCCAGTATTCTTGCCTGGGAAACCCCATGGACAGAGGAGCCTGGCAGGCTACAGGATATATATTAATATCCTTAATATATAAAGACCTCTTACAAATCCTTAAGCAAAACCAGGAACATGCCATAGAAAAATGGGTAAAGAATATAAAAAGGAATTCGCCAACTGCTTGGCTTCATAATTTTTTTTAACTATGCAAGTTCTATATCAGTTCCCAAATATTATTTTTAAATTTTGATAACCACAGTAGACAAGGGTGCAGAAATAGGGACTGTGTGAACTGACACACAACCCCTGTGTGTGGACAACATAGAGTATCCTTTGACACAGAAATTCCAGTTTTCAGAATTTTTGCTGAGAAAATGGTCTTAAAAATGTATAAAAGCCCCATGTACAAAGATGTTCATCTCAGAAGCACAGTTTTCAAATGTCAGATCATCAACTATCACACATCTAGAAAATAAGTTCAGGAAATAAGCACAGACCAAGATGTATTCCCTGCTCAATGTTAATATATGTACATATTTTACCTTCTTTGCTTTAAATGTTTATGTTTTTTTAAAAAGAAATGAAATGTTACCAATAAAATCTAGTGTAACTGCTGAAACTCTAAAAATATTATTATCTTAGTGATTTAAAAAAATTTTTGAATGAGGCTTGAAACTTCTAATCCAATTCTGAGTATATAAAAAAAAATACCATGCTGTTAAAAAAAACAGGAAATTAACAAATGATACAGTATTATTAACTAATATATATATTTTGTTCAAATTTCACAAAATTTATGCTAGTGTCCATTATTTGTTTTCATCTCTTATTCAAGACTCCATGTTGCATTTAATTCCACTGAGCAACTTCAGCTGCATGCAACAAATTCTGGTAAATTCTCTTTTCATTTTTACTCTATTACAAATATTTTCTAATTTTCCTTGTGATGACTTCTTAGATACACCCAACATTTAAAAGTGGACATTTAATTTACAAATACATGGGATTCTACTTAAAGCATCTTTAATATTGATTTCTCATTTTGATACTAATTTTTCATTTAAATGCTTTCTTCTCTGCAATCACCCTCTGTGCTTTTTTTCAGTCTAACTTTATTGAGGCTTTCAATGGCTAAGTAGAAGATCTCTACATCACACTGAACTTAAAAATATGTGGGTTATTTTCAAATATCTTTTGATACTGATTTCTAACATAATTCCACAGTGATGAGAGACTCTAGATGATTTCAATACCTTTAGACCATGACATTTCTGCACCTTGTGTTATCCCTGGGAATGCTTTAGTGTCTTCTAGTTTATAGTCTAGGGCTTCCCAGGTGGTGCTAGTGGTAAAGAACCTGCCTGCCAATGGAGGAGATGTAATAGACCCAGGTTTGATCTCTGGGTTGGAAAGATCGCCTGGAAGAGGAAATGGCAACCCACTCCAGTATCCTTGCCTGGAGAATCCCATGGACAGAGGAGCCTGGCAGGGTACAGCCCATAGGGTTGCAGAGAGTCGGACACGACTGAAGTTGACTTCATACACACACAGTTTACAGTCTATGGGAACCTGAATAGAATTTGTATCCTACCGTTGTGTGAAGACTGTATAAATCTTAATTAGGTTGAATTGGTTCACAGTGCTTTGCAGGCCTACTATGTTCTTCTACTTCTCTGTATAGTCATTCTATTAATTTTGAGAGTTTGATATTGAAACTCCAACTAAAAATCTTAATTTATCTACTTAAAAAAATAATTGTAATATATAGTGGAACTATATATAACCCTGTCCTGTATTTTCCAACTTTCCTGTAAATGTTATCATACTTTCATAATTTAAAAAAAAATAAAAAATTTAAAAAGATATTACAGATATAGCTAGAGTTCCTCAACCCCACATTCTCTCTCCACCCCACCAACACAATTCATAAACACAATTCATAAACATGGAAAAATAGGAAACAACCGAAATATTCAGCTCTTAGTGAGATGATTTTACTGCTGTTGTTGTTTAGTCCCTCAGTCGTATCTCACTCTTTGTGACCCCATGGACTGTAGCCCATCTGCCTCCTTTGTCCAGGGGATTTCCCAGGCAAAAATATGGGAGAGGGTTGCCATTGCCTTCTCCAAGGGATCTTCCTGACCCAGGGATCAAACCCACGTCTCCTGCACTGCAGATGGATTCTTTACTGCTGAGCCATCTGAGAAGCCCTGGTGAGAGGGAGAGCTACTCATCAAGTAGCAAAAGGATAAAAAAAGATTACCAAACAGAACCTACTGGTATACTACAATCACATATGAGCTTCCAAAAGTGAAGTCGCTCAGTTGTGTCCAACTCTCTGCAACCCCATGGACTGTAGCCTACCAGGCTCCTCTGTCCATGGGATTTTCCAGGCAAGAATACTGGAGTGGGTTGCCATTTCCTTCTCCAGGAGATCTTCCCGACCCAGGGATTGAACCAAAGTCTCCCGCATTATAGGCAAATGCTTTACCATCTGAGTGACCAAGAAGTTTCAGATGAGCTTCCAACGTCTATCTATATACTGAAAAGCTCAGGATGAAGCAATGATAATGATAAACCTATGTTATTTTCTTACTACACTAAGCTTTTTGAAAACATCTCATTTGATCAGCATAACCACCAGAAAATATATCATTCTTTCTCCCCATTTCTATAGACAAAGCTTAGAAACTGACACCACTTCCTGGGTGAGAGTGTTGACTGTAACTCCAGGTCCAACTTCTTAGCCTCTGCCTCACACAGCAGGGTGCTAACAACAGTGATCTCTGAAAAGCATGATTACATGTGATTTTTACCTTCTTTATATGCCTCAGTCTTCTTCAGCTTTTTTAAAAAAAGAATATAGTCTCTTTATAATAAAAAATAAGTGATAAGTCATTTGAAGAAAACACCCATAAGATTATCTTCTTGCATAACTAGTGGACGGCGTGTGAGCTTTGGGATCACACTAACCTTGCTTTCATTGCAGTTGTAGTATTTTTGAAAATTTTTACTTATTTATTATTTTTGGTTGCACTGGGTCTTTATTGCTGGATGTGGGCTTTCTCTAGTTGCAATGAATGGGGACTACTCTCTAGTTGCCTTGTGAGGGCTTCTCATTGGAGGGCTTTTCATTACAGTGGCTTCTCTTGCTGCAGAGCATGGGTTCCAGGGTGTGCACGCTTCAATAGTTGTGACATGCAGGCCCTAGAGCTGCAGCTGGGTAGTTGTGGCTCACATGCTTATTAATTGCTCTGAGGCACGTGGGATCTTTGCAGACTAGGGATTGAACCCATGTCTCCAGCATTGGCATGTGGATTCTTAACCACTGGACCACCAGGAAAAGTCCCCACCTGCAACACCGGCTTGACCTCCCTGAGCGTCAGTTTCTTCATTTATAAGACAACAATTATAACATATACCCCCTATGGACATGTTGGGAGCACAAGTTAGAAAACATGTAAAGAAGAAAAAGTCCACTGCTGGGCACGTGATGGGTGGTGGTGGTCCCGGTGGTGGCGGACAAAGGAAGGGTACAGAGGAGGAGGATGGTGTCCTCAGGGCACATTCTGAGCTGAAGATTACTGAGCACTGCCCTGTGCCCACTCAAAAAACACCAACCTGGACAGGTAAGAAAAAAGTAGATGGATGGGACATAGTCTCTGTGTCTGGTACAGGTCAACAGTGTCAAATTATGTCCTGTTTACAGACCTGCAAACAAATGGAATGATACAGATACCGTGATCAGGATTTGAAAGGAAGTCACGAAGGTGAAAAAGGGCTAGGTTAAGACCAAACAGAAGCTAAACTTCCATGGGAAAGGGGTTGTCTTCTCTACTTGACCCACTCTACCACCTCCACCATCACCTTCTCCAGGCCATCACTTCCACATTAGGACTCTGGGTGCCTGGAAATCAGATTCAAGGTATGGGTGAAAATAGGTCTGTCTTCCTGTGAATGGCAACCCCCTGAGTATTCTTGCTTGGAAAATCCCATGGACAGAGGAGCCTGTCAGGCTACAGTCCATGGGGTCGCAAAGAGTCGGACACAAGTGAGTGACTTCACTTTACACTTTACTTCTTGTGAAATCCTCAGGCCTCTTTCCACTGTTCTCTTTTAGGTGAAAGTATTTGTGACCTCTGAATCCTCATACTCTCATCCCAGGGACATCTTCAGGGACACTGGAGTCTCAGAATCAGCTATTCTTTCCCTTGAAAAGTTACAACCTTCAGAAGAGCGCAAGTAAACAGCCAAACAAGGATCCGAGTGTGCAGACCATTTTCCAAGAAGCCTAATGGGAAACTGACCCATGCCCTGAGCCTGCATGGTTCCTGAGAGCTTGAGAAGACTGGGGCGAATGAAGTGACTTCTGAGTTTGTGTCCAGACTGTCTGGCTCCTGAGTTTTTCACCACAGCCCTTGAAGACTGGTTTTGCCATTTGAGTCTGCCTGCCCCAAGCTCACACAGCCCGTGGAGCAAGAAGACTGCCCGTTCGTGCATTCACCATGCTGTGTGAGCCAACTCACACACAGGCAGACAGAAAAGGACATAAATCACTGCGAATAAGTGCTCGCAATGGAAGAGAGGAGGTGTTTTGTGAAACCAAGACTCGAGCCCGACTGGCAGCCGTTTCATTTGGCAATACCTGGTGCACATGGAGAGAGAAAAGTCATCGTTCTGGCTGAAAAGGAACATGACTCACTTGATTTCCAAGTATTTCAACATTCTCTGAAAAATTCAGTTGTAGGCTGGAGTCCAGGGCTCATGGAGTGTGCTATAACACTCACTGAGCATCATCACAAGGGCATCCAATACTGTTTCTACTCCAGCTTGGTGGAGTGCTCAGATCTGATTGCTATGGCTGCCACAGGAATTCTTGATGCACACCTTCATGAAAATAGCTTTCACATCACACTGACGGCATACACACAGCCAGTGCACAATTGCACAGGGCCACTCTCGCAGAAAAACAAACAACTGTGCTAGGTTATGTGCTGGGCTCACTGCCCCAGGCCTGATGAGCTGTCTAAACCGTTTGTATTTCTGACCATCTGTTCTATTTCCCCAAACTCTGAATTCCAAGCTGTTTAGACTTTCGAAAAAAACTTCTCCAGATTTCTCCTGAAACCTCTGTTTCTCCCCCTCTGCCCTTTCTCCTTGCTCTTTCCACCTTAAACTGTCATCTGAAACTTGTCTGATAAGTGAATATGGCTGCTTTGCACAGTAATCGGTTGGTAGCCAGGCTGGATCTGAATAAATCCAACATTTGGTCTGCGAGGCAGAGGATATATCAGCAGCAGGTGGCTGCAGCTGCCACTCCCAGATCGCTGCGCCACATCCCAGGAGTCCAGCGGCAGGAATCATTTACTGTGTCGGCTACTGCAGAGATCAGGGAAGATCCATGCACCAGAACACACTGGACGGCATGACCTCACCAGCCCGGGCAGGTACATGACCAGGAACGCACACACAAGCTATTCAGGGAAAATGTCACACTCCTGGGTCTCAGGGAGCATCTGCATTTCAGCACAAACTCAATTTGCTTGAGGTTTGTTATTTTCTCAAGTGCTGTCGCCTTTAAGATTTCAATGGGTCCTAAAATAGGAGCTACATTGGGGCTGGACTCATAGCCTCTGCTCAAGGTAAAAACACAGTCAGCCACCATGCTGACCCACTGACCATCTCTCCTCCACCAAAAAGAGACCTTGATTGATTGGTAAATTTAATTCTAAAATACATCTCCTGTATCTGTGTTTCTTTCACTTACCTGGGTGAATCTAGTCAGATTATTTAATTTGTCCACCTCTGTATTTAAAACCCCTTCATGGATCACAGCCTTGTCATGGCGAAGAGGCTTGTCTAACTCAATGAAGCTATGAGCCATGCCATGCAGGGTCACTCAAGACGGATGGGCCACAGTGAAGAGCTCTAACAAAACGTGGTCCACTGGAGGAGGGAATGGTAAACCACTCCAGTATTCCTGCCGCAAGAACTCCATGAACAGTATGAAAAGGCAAAAAGATATGACACCAGAAGATGAGCCCCCCAGGTTGGAAGGTGTCCAATATGCTACTGGGGAAGAGGGGAGGGCAATTACTAATAGCTCCAGAAGGAATGAAGAGGCTGGGCCAAAATGGAAACAATGCTCAATTGTGGATGCATCTGGTGGTGAAATTAAAGTCCGACATTGCAAAGAACAATACTGCATGGGAACCGGGAATGTGAGGTCCATGAATCAAGGTGAATTGTATGTGGTCAAGAAGGAGATGCCCTGGAGAAGGAAACAGCAGCCCACTCCAGTATTCTGGCCTGGAGAATCCCACAAACAGAGGAGCATAGTAGGCTGCAGTCCATGGGGTAACAAAGAGTCAGACACGACTGAGCTACTAATCACAAGAAGGAGATGGCAAGAGTGAACATCTACATCTTAGGAAAACAATGAACTAAAATGGACTGGAATGGGTGAATTTAATTCAGATGACCATTATATCTATTACTGTGGGCAAGAATCCCTTGGAAGAAATGCTGTAGCCCTCATAGTCAACAAAAGAGTCCGAAAAGCAGTATTTGGGTACAATCTCAAAATAAACAGAATGATCTCGGTTACTTCCCAAGGCAAAGCATTCAACATTACAATAATCCAACTCTATGCCCCAATCATACTTTAAAAAAGTTTGAAAGCGAGTAAAATTGTGTTTTAGGTAGATATCACTTAGATAGCTAGAGAATTTTGGAACCATCTATTGCCTAGAATAACTGTGAGGAGGGATTTCAAATTTATGTTTTCTGTAGCTAAAAGTTAGCTTGACAACCAAAGCAGTCAATGAGACTGGGAAAAGTGAACACCCTTGTTAACCTTCAGAAGAGGCAGGAGGGGAGGGAACAGAAGGCAGCGCTTGAATCCCTCATAGTGATCCCATTACTGAAGAAGTATCAGTAAGCAACTACTATGTACTGTGTATGAACTGAGGCTGAAGCTCCCATACTTTAGCCACCTAATGCAAAGAGCCAGCTCATTGGAAGAGACCCTGATGCTGGGAAAGATTGAGGGCAAGAGGAGACGGGGCAGGCAGACAATGAGATAGTTAAACAGCATCACTGACTCAATGGTCATGAGTTTGAGCAAACTCCGGGAGACGGTGAAGGACAGGAAAGCCTGGCATGATGCAATCCATAGAGTCACAAAGAGTCGGACACAACTAAAAGACTGAACAACAACATCATGTACTATGTCCTAAGCCTCACACTGGATGTCTGGGATAAGGAGCAAGGGAAAACTTAGAGAACAGTGTGCACATGGGTCCCCTAGTCTTTTCAGAGATGTGGAAGTGCAAGCATGCTAAGCCCTGAGAGACCAAGGCGACAGTGCCTCGGGAGGAGACAAAAGCTGTGCCATCTAACTGGGGAATGAGGAGAGCTTTCATGATGGGGTCCACAGCAAGCAGGGCTCTAAGGGGGAGCACATATTAGCCGGGGATGGAGGGAGAGAAGGGAAGGCTGACCCAGGCAAAGACCTGGGAGGTGTGGCGAGCAGAGTGAGGGGATGGAACGGGGACAGGGTGGCTGCTTGCCCCCGGGTAGCGAGCCGGAGAGTGGCCGAGTGAGGGTGGGGGCAGCTCCCCTTAGTGCAGGGGCAGTCCTACAGCTTCCAACAGGCTATAGCATGGCCTTTGGTCTTTAGTCGTTAATGTACTTTAATAGCAGCTTGGTGTGGAAACAGTGGTGGGAAGGAGGGTCTGAGGGTTCAGATTTGCATCTTTGAAAAGATGCCCCTGACATTTAAAACCATGAAGATGAACTGGAGGACATTCTGCTGAGTGAAACAAACTAGACACGGAAAGATAAATACTGTATGATGTCAGTTACATGCGCAACATAAAGGAAAAAAAAAACCCACAGTGGAATGGTAGTTACTAGAGGCTGGAGTGGGGGATGGGTGACAGAAGGAAGGAAGGAAGGAACTAAAAAAGGGAGAAAGGAAGAAAACAAGAAGGAAGGTAGCTAGTTGACTGCCAGGGGCTGGGGGAGGAAGTATGGGCAGTTACTGTTTTGCATGATGAAAAGAGTTCTGAAGAAAGATGATGGTGATGGTTGCAAACCACATCTAGCCACAATTGCTCCCCAGAGGTCAGTGGTGTTCAGAGTATTTAATAAAGTAATTATGGATTAAGTGGGATTTGCAAATCAACCTCAGACCCCAACACCATTGCTGCCAAGAGGAGAAGTTTTATTTGCAAAGAGTCAATTTATAAATAAATGCTCGTGAAAAATTCGAGGACCCCTTCATTTGACTATTCCATTTTTGAGAATTTCTCCTACTGATATTCTGATATTCTCATACAAGTAAATGCATACATAAGAATTTTCACTCTACTATTCTTTTTAATACCAAAAACCTGAAAATAAGTTATTTGTCGATCAACAGGGGTCTTATTTAAGAAATTGAAACATTGTGTGATGTTAAAAATTGAGGAAGATCTGTACTAAGTCAACATGGGTAAGCATTCAAGATATATTAAGGATAAATGCAAGATGCTGGACAGTGTGTATGAAAGTGAAAGTGTTAGTTGCTCAGTCCTGTCTGACTCTCTGCAACCCAATGGACTGTAGCCCACCAGGCTCCCCTGTCCATGGAATTCTCCAGGCAAGAAGACTGGAGTGGGTTGTCACTTCCTTCTCCAGGGGAACTTTCTGACCCAGGGATCGAACCCAGGTCTTCTGCATTTCAGGCATACTCTTTACCATCTGAGCTACCATAAAATGGGATTTATATAGTGACTAAAATCATCTGAAAGAATCCATAATAAGTGGGTAACACTTGTTACCTTTGGGGAGTGAAGTGAGGGGGTGTATTGATGGGGAGGAAGATTAATTCATTTTATTTTGACTTCTTATTGAAGTATGGTTGATTTTCAATGTTGCGCTAGTTCTAAGTGTACAGACCGTGAACAGGCTCCTCTGTCCATGGGATTTCCCAGGCAAGAATACTGGAGGGGATTGTCATTTCCTTTGCTGGGGGATCTTCAAAACCCAGGGATTGAACCCACATCTCCTCCACTGGCAGGTAGATTCTTCAGCTACTAGGGGAGTCTATATATTGTAGTGTATATATGTTAATCCTAAATCAGGTTTTTTTTTTTTTAAGAATCCTAGTTTATACAAAAACCAAAGAACTGAATCTATTTGTACAATAAAGACTACTCAGCTCACTGTTTGATGGGTTTCTTCAACCATTATTAAATTCCATGCATTCGGGGAAGAGGAAGCCCCAGACAGCCAACCTTGCTCCTTGCCTGGGCTCCTGGAGCTGCCTAAGCGAAGTCTTATACAGCAACTGCCATCACATATGAGGATCGACCCTTGGATAATGAGATCCTGAAGACAAGGGCTGCTTCATTAACCTTTATATTCTGGGCACTATGCATGACTGAACACCAACAACAATGCTTGACACCTGACAATAGGAGGCCCTGGATTATTCACTGAAAGCATGCATCCAAGATAACCTGTTCCGCTACTTCTCAACCGCAGAATGTTATTAATTCAGTGGCTTAACAATAGATTCAACTGCTCAATATACGTTGTTGTTGTTGTTCAGTCACTAAGTCGTGTCCAACTCTTTGCAACCCCATGGACTGCAGCACTCCAGGCTTCTCTGTTCTTCACTATCTCCTGGAGTTTACTCAAATTCATTTCCATTGAGTTGGTGATACTGTCCAACCATCTCCTCCTCTGCTGCCTTCTCCTTTTGCCTTCAACCTTTCCCAGAATCAGGGTCTTTTCCAATGAGTTGGATCTTTGCATCAAGTGGCCAAAGTATTGGAACTTCAGCTTTAGCATCAGTCCTTCCAATGAATATTCAGGGTTGATTTCCTTTAGGATTGACTCAGTGTATAGAACTGGCTGATTCTCAATCAGCAGGACTGTCTGTAACTCTAACAGAACCATTGTTCTCCTTCTGAGCATTCCTGTTGAGATTTACCAACCTGACCTTGTATCTTGCAGGCACCCTCCTCCTGGTTTCCAGCCAATTCAGAAAATCACAGATATTCCAGGTTAGAAAGAAACTCAGAGACCATGGGTCCCATGGCTCACAGAGGACTACAGAACTCATATCATCTCTGCCTACTCGTGGCCCAAACTTTCCTTTCATTCCTGGCCCTTAGATCTGTTCTTTTGATTCAGGTCCATTTATCTTGGCACTGGTCACCAGCTCCACCTGTGTGTCATCACGAATCTTACACATTCATTCTCCCTTCTTACAGTCAGGTCATGGATGGAAGCAACCCACACTGGGACCCGACAGAGCCTTATCTGTGATAACATTTATTTTTAACACCTTTGACTGAATGGAGAGGTGCAAGTGAGATCATTGAATGGAAAGTGCTATTCTGGGAGAACAGGGAAGCCAGTGTGTACTGGGATGTGCCCAACACATCCACACACTCAGAGTGGCCTCTGCCCTGGGCATATATCCTCTAAAAACATGATTGTCAAAGGCAAGTCCTCACCAGCTGGCTCAAGGTATAAGAGCTACAGCAGCATAGAAAGAAAGAGAAAAGGCAATTAGCATCTGTTTAGTGTCTACTGCTGCAGAGCAGAGATCTGCACAAAGGATCCTTAATCTTAATCCTCCCAGCAACTTTTCTATCACCATTTTACAAGTGAGAAAGATGAGGGTGAGATATAATTATTTGTGCAGGTCACAGAGCTAGAATATGATGTCACTAGAACATGAGATCAACTTTCATCCTGATTATTCCATCCATGTTTATCTTTTGCCTATAATATCATCACCAGAAAGAAGTAAAATTTAGATTTTTTAAAAAATAATGATATGATTATACTTCAAAACTTCTCAAGGGCATCCTTTGTGTTTCTGAGTTCTTATCCATACTCGCCTCTCCTATATATTTATTTTCACAACTAGAAATTTTAAATTATACATAGATCTGCCATGTGGCATGAAATTTGTCATTTCACAGAATTACCAAATTTTAGAATGAAAATGGGCCCCACTTTCATAAGTACTCTAAATAAGTACTTATGTACTTATCAGTACTGAATAAGTACTCTGAGGCTCAGCACAACTAACACAAGAAGTGCCACCGCCAGGGCAAGAACCATGGGCCTGTTGGCCCAAATGTGGGGTCCTTTCCTTCAGTAGATCTCACCAGACAGGACTTAATCATCCCTGACCTACTTTAGTCTTAATATCCTTCATTGAATCATAGCCCTTAGCATTTGTACCACTGGAATCTCTCCTTCCCTTTCTTCAACAACAGAAAGTTTCTCACCTACTGTGACCAAGGATCCCTAAGACCATTCTGTATATGGGTATTCTAAAAGATTGATGATGAGTATTTGAAAAGATTGAGGGGGGAGTCCTAAAAAGAATTCATTTCTTCCTCTGTCAAGCCCCGAGCCAAGATGAGAGACAAAGAATGAGTAGATAGGAATGCAAATACTTTTACCCGTCAAGTTGATGCTGAAGCATATGGTCCATATTTGTGGATAAAAAGGTTTCCGGATGCTGACCACACCCCACTTCAGACACAAAGAATTAGCACACAAGCCCGTGCTGGACCAGCAGTGAGGGGTCTGTTCTTGAAACACTGCAACCTGGAGGAGAAGCGGTAGCAGGCAGGCCAGCCCGCGAGGGAGACTGACAAACAGGTCTACATAGCTGCCTCTTTCCAAACTCACAAAGCAGAGTCTCTGCCTGATGAAGAAGAGGCAAGAAGGCCCCGGAGAAACATGAAAACTCAACTGCCCTGCTTAATTTAAATGAGAAGAAAAACACCATTCAAAGTTGAGTTTTTAGCGATTGACAAAACAACAACCCAATTCCAGTGCAGTTCTCATTTTCACCTCCATCCTAGTAGCTACCTGACTTTTTTATTAACATACACAGTCCTGATTCTGACACTGTTGAACTTCCGTGAGTCCATCTGTAGAGAACACCTCGCTCTAAGCAGCTCAAAATGTTTTTCAGGTTTTGTGTGATGCCCATCCTCCCTGGACTTCTCTCCGGGCAACTGATGGAACCTAATACACTTGAAGACACAAATGCGAAGTGAATTTACATTCTCTGTGTGTGTGTGTGTGTGTGTGTTTAATTTATGCTTTCAACACAAAGATTCTCTTTTTGGATCAGATTCTAATGCTTCTCTGCTAAGCACATTTTTGGCTGTCTTGCAGCTGTGAACTCGGGATGACATCGGCGCATTCTCATGCCGGTGGGAAGGCTGGGTTCAGGCTCAGAAAGGAGGGGGAGCAGCAGAAAGCAGTGAGCAAAAATATTCAACCGGGACCTGGGAGGCACAGGGGGCTCAGGGTAACGCTCTGGGCCTCACTGGCTCTGCTAAGAGTGACGTGGGGCTGGCTGGACACAGTCAGCCTCTTCTGCTCATTGAATGAAAATGGAACGGAAAACCACAGGGGCAGAGCTGCAGGAATACTCACGGATTTCACAGTTTGCGCCTACCCAGCCATGTGGGCAGTGGCAGGTGTAACCATTGGGCTGGTCCAGGCAGGTGCCGGCGTGATGGCAGGGGTTACTGTCACATTCATTGATGTCGATGTCGCACTCTTCCCCTAAGGAGATAAAGCAAAGCAGCAGTGAGCCAGCTAGCTGCCCCAGTGGCTCTGACCCCCGTCACTTCTCTGGTGAGATCAGCAAAGATCTTTGGCTAGGCTCATGCTCTCCATGGACTTTCCAAGGGGCGCTAGTGGTAAAGAATCCGCCTGCCAATGCAGGAGATATGAGATGTGGGTTTGATCCCTGGTTTGGGAAGATCCCCTGGAGGAGGGCAGGGCAACCCACTCCAGTATTTTTGCTGGAGAATCCCATGGACAGAAGAGCCTGGTGGGCTACGGTTCATAGTGCCGCACAGAGTTGGACACGACTGAGATGACTGTGCACACATGCTCGCCTGCATTGCTGCCCAACCGGCTGTTTGCATAAAGGGCAGAAGTCTCCCAGAATTCCAGACAAGACATCCTTTACTCCAGTAAAACTTAAAAAAGAAAAGAAATCGTGCCGGTAAAAAGAGTCTCTAATCTATCAAATCCGTGATCTGAAGCTGATTTCCCATGTCTGAGTAATCCTTTCGTGGTTTATTGGAGAAACCAACCTGGGCTCCTGATTTTATTAAAGAAATCATTTTGTTTTAGATGGAATCAGCTGAATCTTCTCATTTGTTTTTCTGAAGCTCCGGAAAGCTAAAAAACTTAGTTTATGATTTTTTTTTTGGAGCCAAGTGTTTGACTGTGCATGTCATCTGACATTTTCTGGATAGTTCTAGGGTGCAGCTGCATGCCTAGCCTGAGTCAGTAATACAAATGCAATCTCCTTTCCAAACCCCGGGATCTGCTTCAGGGAGAGCATCAAGCCCACCTAAGGAAAGAAAGCTGTGATCTCTCGGGGGAGCCCAGGCTTTAACCCATTTTCCCTGGGGACAGCGCCCGAGGGGAGCTCACCACTGCTTGGGTCCACCCATAACGAAACCGTGACCTGGGGCTCGTCTCGTTGCTACTCCCAACACCTGGGGGCATCCTTGCCCCCCTCAGAGAAAGCCTGGTTTAAACTAACAAACCAGAACGTGGGCTGATGCCACTGTGGTCGAAAGGCCAACTTACAAGCAATACCTTGTTATTAGAAGTTACCAATACGAAGCTGTCTCTGTGTGATTTAAAGCCAGACTATGAGTCAACACTAAATAAGTACACCTCTAAAAGAGGTGACATCAAAACTGAATACAGGATACTTCAAATTGAGGCAGTTACTTAAAAGTTTGAAAATGAGAAAAACCAAGCTTTTTTTGTAGAAACCTCTTGCTATCTTTTCTCAAAAAATGTTTTATTTTATATTGAAGTATAGCCGATTAACAATGTTGTGACAGTTTCAGGTGGATAGCAAAGGGACTCACCCATACATATACATACATCCATTCTTTCCCAAACTCCCCTCCCATCCAGGCTGACACATAACATTGAACAGAATTCCTTGTGCTATATATATAGTAGGCTCCTGTTGGTTATTCATTTTAAACATAGCAGTGTGTACATGTCAATCCCAAGCTACCTAAATATACCTCCATTTGCTGAGATAAATGAAAAACATGATATTTAAAAAAAAAAAACAAAACTCTGAGCACTGCTACCGTCATAACTAAAGCAAAGGAGCAAAATCAAATATTTTGTCAATCTTCAAAGGCAATGTCTCAGTATGCATTTGGGTAATTGCTTCCAGGCTTATTTAATTAGTGTTAAAGTGCTTTTATATCTGCCATAGGTTTACCTTGCATTTATCAAACCACCATGTGTCGCTCACAGACCATTTTAGAGGCAAAATCTCAAACCAAAAATAGTTTGTGTCTGTTTCATTTCACACTTTTTTCACACCTGGCATCTATTTTTAAAGTAAAATCTGTCAAATGAAACATTTACTACGTCCAGGTCCTACTAGGTTGATTATAATTCAGCAGTGTCTAAGTGAATTTGTTTCCTGCAATAAATACAGTCATTTATGTCAATAGGAAAGACATGAAATTGATTGCCTCTTACTAACCTATTTCAAAGGTTGTCTTGCTATTAATGGGGCAATCACTCCGACTGGAAAAGCACATAGACTAAACTATTACAAATGGCATTACATGGTATAGACTAGTTGAAGAGACATATAAACAAGAACGTGCTGAGAAACAATAAAAGGATGAAATCAAAGGCCCTGCAAATATACAATCAGTACTGCTTTCCATCCATTTAGCAAGACAAGCTTGATTGAGGTATTTACTAAACAATAGCTTTCTTTCCCTGGCTATCTGAATACTGCAAATTCTGAAATAAGATGTTTTGCCACCTTTGCAGCAATAGCTACAGAAATGACCTGACTTCTCCCTACTTCCACAGCCTGAAAGTGAAAGTGTTAGTCGATCAGTCCTGTCCAACTCTTTACGACCCCATGGTCTGTAACCCACCAGGCCCCTCTGTCTGTGGGATTCTCCATGAGAGAACACTGGATTGGGTTGCTAGCCTAGCAAAACTCAAAAGCCCCACTTGCTCCAGAAGTTTAACATCAGTGTCAAACCTTTCTAATTCCCTAAGTTCTGGGCAGTCCTAGAACTGTCAGTCCAGTCCTGCTCAGATCCAGAGCTTTCCTGAGGAGATAAATGCCAAGATCAGGTCCAGAGCAGCCCTAATGCATGTTTTGGCTCTTGGAGCCCCAAGTGGCTGTAAAATAGTTGAGAAAAGTCCAAGATCCTCAGATTTATCTCTTCTTGACACTCACTAATTTGGAAGGACTTGGTAGGAATAGAGAATGGCAGGGGAAAATAGGATTAACTTATTCTATAGACATTTATCTACTCTCTAAGACCCAGGAACCAAAGAACCAGGACCCAGAGAGAGTCCCAAATCTATCTCAATCTGGTTTTCATCACCACCGTGTTCTTAGAGCTACACTTGGGGTTCAGTGACATTAGTTTACGATAAAGCTCCATGTCAGTCAGGAGCCCAAATAGCCAGCAGCTATTTCCACAGCACAGGTACTTGGGAAGAATCTCAGAGCAGTTCACAGTTCAACAATATCTTTAGATTTACTCCACTGGCCTATTTTACAGAAGAACATGCCAACATTTCTACTTGAATTGTTATCCCTTAATTGGCTACAGTTGAGGTCTTCATAGTGTTGCATGCTTGGGGGAGGAATATGTGGTGATTCTGGTGATGGAGCCACTCAAGGAAAATTTCAATCAGGAGAAATTCAAAGATGACTGCTCTCTTTGCTTCAGAGTAATAATGCACTTTGTTATTAGTTTTATGTAAAGTATGTGAAGACTTATTACAAATAATGGGCTTCCCAGGTGGTGCTAGTGGTTAAGAATTGACACAAGAGACATGGGTTAGATCCCTGGGTTGGGAAGATGCCCTGGAGGAGGGCATGGCACCCTGCACCAGTATTCTTGCCTGGAAAATTCCACGGGCAGAGGAGCCTGGTGGGCTACAGTCCATGGGGCCACAAAGAGTCGGACATGACTGAGCAACTGGGCACATAGGGAGTAAATTGGGTTTCATTTATGTTTCTTTGTATTAGGAGTATTATATTTTTATGTACATTTCAACACCTCACCATTCGATCTCCAAGCAATATGCATTCTAGCTTATTTTAGTAGAAGAGTCTTCAGTACATTATATCATCTTTCTCCACTCATAGTTTACTTAATAAATCTTGATGCTTTTGCTGGCTTGAGCCAGATTACTTTTTTCTTGAGTTGCTTACGTTTTTTATTTGAGTGGGGAAAATCAATTACTTTTAAATCATCATTGTGCTTGAGTAACATTTGCAAAGAGAATATGAAATGAAATTTTTACTTGACTAAGGCTAGAAATCAGTCTGAGCTTTAAATCTTTTCCAATTGCTTTTCAATCTACTACTTTGTAAGAGGCAATCTGTATAGTAGGTATCACTTTTGGTAGTATTTATGCAAATTTACAAGTGTACTGTTTAATTCTGTATGCTTCCCTTGGATAAATTAAAATGAGAAAGGTAAGAAATCAAAAGTCACTGCTGTCAGTAAATTCCTGGGTTAATAGAGCCTCCACTGAATGATATCAATGAAAATTATTATAGTCATAATATCCAGTATTATAAAATTTCAGGCTACTATGTGCCAGGCACTGGAACAGGTGCTTTAACCATAACTCCTTCATCCTTTACAAGCATTTTACTTCAGATGAAATGAATCTAAATAATTACTAGGAACTTCTACAGTGATGGAGTATCTGGAACCTGACTTGCCTTCCCACTGTAAATAATTAAACAAGTGAACAAAATATATATATTTTTAAAAAACCCTTTAAAACATTAGACAACAGGCAGTGCCTAACTGATTGCTGAGAGAAGAGAAAGAAAACATTGGAGAACAAACACCATCCTGGCTTTCTGCCTGGAACCAATTTAGAACACAGTGGTTTTGCTGAACTGAGGGGCATAATTGGAATTTGGAGCGGTTCAGGCTTCACAGGTGGTGCTAATGGTAAAGAACCTGCCTGCCAATGCAGGAGGCGTACGAGACACGGGTTCAACCCCTAGGCTGGGAAGATCCCCTGGAGAAGGGCACGGCAACCCACTCCAGTATTTTTGCCTGGAGAATCACATGGCCCGAGGAGCCTGGCGGGCTACAGCCCACAGTGTTGCAAAGAGTTAGACACGACTGAAGAGACTTAGCACTCAGGTAGCTGCAATTTGTAGGACAGACCACCACAGAAGTTAGAGCCACACAGAAAAGGAGCACCAGAGAAACGCTGCAGCCCTTGAGTTTATTGTTGAATACTGTGCCTGAGTCGGATGGAACGCCACAGGCAGAGCAAAGGGGAGGAAAGATGGACAGTGCCCACACCTCACAGAGGACTGGGAAGCATTTAAACTTTCACAAGTTGGAATACAGACGTTTCACTGACCTCCCCACCACCCCCGCCCCAGGCATTCACAGAGGAAAAGGTCACACCTAAGTAGTAGGATGTAACTATCCCTACGGTAAATGCTACTAGAGTTTCACCTTCCAAAATACAAAACAAACTTTGAAAGAATCAATCGGGTCAGCACGTAACTTACCTACTCACCACAAAGAAGGCCTGTATTTTTAAAAGAAATTCAATTACTCAAAAACTTAATGACTCACAATGACCATTCAGACAAACAAATACCAGATGTGCAAAAAAAGCAGGAACATGGGATGCATACCCAGAAGGGAAGTCAGTCAAAATTCAGAGATCCAGAAATATCAGCAACAGATGATGGTGAATAAATAAGAAATTTGTTCAAAATGTGAAGGGAAATCATGGGGAAGATGAAGATAAAAATGGAAGATATAAAAAAAAAGGTGAGTGGAACTTCTAAATATAAAAATGTCAAAGACAATATTAATAAAAAGAGAAAACTACAAATATCCCTCATGAATACAGGCACAAAAATTCTGAACAAAATATTAGAGGACAGGATTCAGTGATATAGAAAAAGAATTGTACACTATGACAAAATGGTGTTTATTCCAGAGAAACAAGAAATTAATTCAATATTTGAGAATCAGTCAATATAATCCATCATATTAATAGATTAAAGAAGAAAAATCATATGATAACATCAATTGATGCAGAAAAAGCATTTGGAAAAATTCAACAGCTATTTATAACTAAAGCTATCAGCAAACAAGGAATAGAGAGTTACCTCCTCAACTTGATAGGAATAAATCTAAAAAATCTATAGCTAACATTATACTTGGGACTTCCCAGGTGACACGGTGATAAAGAATCTGCCTGCCAATGCAGGAGACATGGGTTTGACCTCTGGGTCAGGAAGATTCCCTGGAGAAGGAAATAGCAACCCATTCCAGTATTAACAGTCCATGAGTTCAAAAAAGAGTCGGACACAGCTGAGTACATGTGTACATGCACAACATTATACTTAATGGTGAAAGACTGAATGCTTTTCCCCTAATCCTGGGAACAAAGTAAAAATGTCTACTATCACCATTCTTATTCAAACTAGTGTGAGACGTTCTAGCCAGTGTAATAAGACAATCAAGGAGAAGAAAACTTATACATATCAAAAAGAAAGAAATAAAAATGTCCCTATTTTTAGAAATTATCATTATCTATGTATAAAATCCCAAGGAATCTACCTTTGAAATCCTAAAGCGAATGAACTCATCAAAGTTAGAGGACACAAGATAAACATACAAAAATCAATTGTATATCTGCACACTAGCAATGAACATGTGCACACCAAACTACAATTCTATTTATAATCACTCAAAAAAGGGAGAAATCTTTAGCTGTACATGTATGGGAGTTACATGCTGAAAACTATAAAATACTGATGAAAGAAACCAAAGATCTAAATATATGGAGCATCATGTGTGTTCATGGATTTTTTGTTGCTGTTCATGGATTGGAAGGCTCCAAATAGTAATGGTATCAACTCTCTCCAAATTAATATACAAATTTAACAGAATTTTTATCAATACTTCATCAAAAACTTTTGGAGATATAGAGAGTATTATTTTAAAATTTAAGAAACTAGTATATGTCAAACAGTTTTGAAAGAAAAAGAGTAATTGAGAAGATCATTCTGCCTGGTTTCGATATTATACAACTACGGTAATAACGCTTCTCACATGGCTCAAAAACCCACCTGCCAAATGCAGGCAACGTGGGTTCGATTCTTGGGTTGAGAAGATCCCCTAGAGTAGGAAATGGCAAACCACCTCAGTACTTTTGCCTGGAAAATTCCATGGACAGAGAGGAGCCTGGCAGGCTTCAGCCCATGGGGCCGCAAAGAGTCTGACATAACTGAGTGATGGAGCATGCACAGTAATGAAGATGGAGTTGCAATGGCAGAGGAATAGACACACAGATCAATGAAACAGAAGGGAGAATTCAAATGAATATCGCCAACTGATTTTTGACAAAGGTTTAGAAGCAATTCTGTCTAGGAAAGGCAGCCTTTTCAAAAAATGGTGCCTGAGACTTGTACTTCAATAGGAAAAATAAAAGCAAGCCTTCTAGTTGGAAGATCCCAGAAAAGAATGCAGACTGTGAAGAAAATCATCCAAGAGTATTTACAAATGTATGACCCAAAGCTCCGTGACGGGTGAGGGGCAGTGCTGACCTAAGTGACCTTGGGATGGGCAGAGCTGGCAGGACCGAAGGCAAAAGGGGCTGGACACCAGCACTGAGTATAAAGCTGTTCCCACAAGGATACAAGTTGAGAATTCTGACTCTGCTCTACATGTATGCAGGAATTAAACAAGGAAAATGATGCTGGATGGTACTAGCCAGGAATCTTGCTGTTGGTGTGGGAATTTTCAAATAAACAAGAGAGAAGACTGCAATGATTCATGTAGCAATGGAGTAGAGTTGGAGAAATTAGTAAAAATTCACGTTTAGCTTAATTCAGATAGAGGTGGCTACGCAAAACTCAGCAGTGGCCACAGGACTGGAAAAGGTCAGTTTTCATTCCAATCCCAAAGAAAGGTAATGCCAAAGAATGCTCAAACTACTGCACAATTGCTTTCATCTCACACGCTAGTAATGTTCAAAATTCTCCAAGCCAGGCTTCAGCAATACGTGAACCATGAACTTCCAGATGTTCAAGCTGGTTTTAGAAAAGGCAGAGGAACCAGAGATCAAATTGCCAACATCCACTGGATCATCGAAAAAGCAGGAGAGTTCCAGAAATACATCTATTTCTGCTTTACTGACTATGCTAAAGCCTTTGACTGTGTGGATCACATTAAACTGTGGAAAATTCTGAAAGAGATGGGCATACCAGACCACCTGACCTGCCTCTTGAGAAATCTGTATGCAGGTCAGGAAGCAACAGTTAGAACTGGACATGGAACAACAGACTGGTTCCAAATAGGAAAAGGAGTACGTCAAGGCTGTATATTGTCACCCTGCTTATTTAACTTATATGCAGAGCACATCATGAGAAATGCTGGGCTGGAAGAAGCACAAGTTGGAATCAAGATTGCTGGGAGAAATATCAATAACCTCAGATATGCAGATGACACCACCCTTATGGTAGAAAGTGAAGAAGAACTGAAGAGCCTCTTGATGAAAGTGAAAGAGGAGAGTAAAAAAGCTAGCTTAACGCTCAACATTCAGAAAACTAAGATCATGGCATCTGATCCCATCACTTCATGGCAAATAGATGGGGAAACAATAGAAAAAGTGGCTGACTTTATTTTTCTGGGCTCCAAAATCACTGCAGATGGTGATTGCAGCCATGAAATTAAAAGTCGCTTACTCCTTGGAAGGAAAGTTATGACCAACCTAGATAGCATATTAAAAAGCAGAGACATTACTTTGCCAACAAAGGTCCATCTAGTCAAGGCTATGGCTTTTCCAGTAGCCATGTATGGATGCGAGAGTTGGACTATAAAAAAAGCTGAGGGCTGAAGAATTGATGCCTCTGAATTGTGGTGTTGGAGAAGACTCTTGAGAGTCCCTTGGACTGCAAGGAGATCCAGTCAGTCCATCCTAAAGAAGATCAGTCCTGGGTGTTCATTGGAAGGACTGATGTTGAAGCTGAAATTCCAATACTTTGGCCACCTGATGCGAAGAGCTGACTCACTTGAAAAGACCCTGATGTTGGGAAAGATTGAGGGCAGGAGGAGAAGGGGACGACAGAGGATGAGACAGTTGGATGGCATCACCGACTCAATGGACATGAGTTTGGGTAAACTCTGGGAGTTAGTGATGGACAGGGAGGCCTGGCGTGCAGCAGTTCATGGAGTTGCAAAGAGTCAGACACGACTGAGCGACTGAACTGAACTGAACGCAATGGCAATATTTATAAATACATGGGTTAGTGTACAGACAGCTGCTACGTCAGCTGAGAGGATCTAGAAGCAAAGGCCTGCCTGGAATATTGAGCACAGCTTGAGGTAAGATCTTGGTTTCTAGTACCATTCTCCAATAAAGGGAACTAGTCTCCTTGGAGAGACGGCTGATCCTAAGACTAGAGCAAGAAATATACAAGATAAGACTGGGGTATCTTCAGTGCCAGAAAGCATACAAAACACCCACACAACCACCACCAACACAACAACAAAGCATGTTCATAGTTCGGGGACAACAGGAGCCAAATGAAGGAATTCCCAATGTCCAAAATCTAGAACATTCTGAGCAACAAAATAAATTAAAATATTCTGGATTTAACTCGAAGTATAAAATAAATATCCATAACGCCACACTGATACAAACAAATGTGGCAAAACAGACAAACCTCTCCTACAGAAGAATTTCACATAGTTTAACGACTTTTCCTTCAAAGATGTGGGTATAACTCCCCATTCCTTAAGTGTGGTCCTTTCAAAGAGTAAAATATGCAAAGAGGGGGAAAGAATAACATTACAGGGGAAAAATTTGGTAAACACTATCTCAGTTAAGTGATCAAGGTCAACATCAGTGGTCAGAAATCATACTGATCGTATGTAGCCTTGATATGTGGGATTAGAAAGTGATTAGAAAGTCAACAAAGGACATGCGGGGATACTTGGCCAAAGAGGAAGTGGAGATGTAAAATAATCACCCGAAAAGGTGTCCTACATCATTTATCATTCGTGTGCGCATCAGTCACTCAGGCATATCTGACTCTGCGATCCCACAGACTGTGGCCCACCAGGCTCCTCTGTCCATGGGAGAGTTCAGGAAAGAATAGTGGAGCGGGATGCCATTTTCCTACTCCAGGGGATCTTCCCGACCCAGGGATCAAATCCATTTCCTGTGTCTCCTGCACTGTAGGCAGATTCTTTACCTGCTGAGCCATCAGGGAAGCCCATATTTATCATTAGGGAAATTCAAATGAAAACCACAAGACATCACTAAACACATGTCAAAATGGCTAAAATAAAAAATGAAGACAATATCAAATGCTGGCAAGGGGAGAGATGAACTGGATTATTATGCATGGTTAATGGGAAGGAAAAGATAGTTAAAACACTCTGGAAATATTCTGACATCTTTTTTCTTTTTTTGAAAAGTCCACATCAACTACTAAATGACCCAGCAGTTGAATTCCTGGGCAACTGTTACAGAACAAAATGAAAACTTATATTCACACAAAAAAACTGTAAGTGAATATTTACAACAGCTTTCTTTGTAATAGCTCAAAATTGGAAAGAACCCAGATTTCTTTCAACAGGTAAATAGTTAAACTGTGGAGTATTCATACCATAGAAGGCAGATCAGCAATAAAAAGTAAGACACTTGATATACACAATGATCTGGATGAATTGCCAGAGAATTATGCTGAGTGAAAAAAACTTGAAAGGTTACATGTTATATGATTCCATGTATAAAATATTTTTGAAATACAAAAGTTATAAAGATGCAGAAGAGATTAGCACTTCCCAGGGATTAAGGAAATTTTCCTGTAGTGGACAAGAATGGGCGTGGCTATCAAAGGACAGCATAAGGAATCCTTATGATGGAAATGGTCTGGATCGTGACTGTGTCAATGTCAGTAACCTGGGAAAGACACTGTACTATAGTTCTACAACATGTTGTCACTGAGGGTAAACTGTACACTGGATTCCTCTATTATTTACTGAAACTGTCCACGAAGTTTGAAGTTACAATTATCTCAAAATAAAAACTTTGATTTTGAAAAAACAGCCCAAGGGGAAAAAAAAGACATACAGATAGTCAATCATTTCCTTAAAAAAATGTGCTAATGAATTCTGCTAGCTAAGTTGCTAGGATAACTTCGTACTTATATGGGGAAAAAATAAACTTCCATCCTTAAGTCACACCACACACACAAAAAATTAACTCAAGACCTAAACCTAAAAGCAAAATCTATTTTTAAAAATTCTAGAAGAAAACAATGGGTAAAATGTCACCATCATAAGGTAAGCAAAGAAAGAATAAACCAAAAGAGAAAAAAATTAATAAATTAGAGATTACCCCCCCCCAAAAAAAAAGCAGTTGCTCCCCACCAAAAAAAAGAAAAAAAAATTAAGAATGTATGGAAGGTGCTCACTTTGGCAGCACATATAGTAAAAAATTAGACCAATACAGAGAAATCAGCATGGCTCCTGAGCAAGGATGACATGCAAATCCATGAAATGTTCCATATTTTTGCTGTATGGCTCAGGAAACTCAAGCAGGGGCTCTGTATCAACCTAGAAGGGTGGGGTGGGGAGGGAGACAGGAGGGAGGTTCAAAACAGAGGAGATATACGTATACCTATGGCTGATTCATGTTGAGGTTTGACAGAAAACAGCAAAATTCTGTAAAGCAATTATCCTTCAACAAAAAAATAAATTAATTAAAAAAAAAAAAAAGAATGGATGGATGTACTGCTGGGGGAAAAAAAAAGAATGAATGGACAAGCCAAATGTTTATCTGACAAAGGATTTGTATCTAGAATATGCAAATTGCTCTAACAACTCAATGATATGACAAAAATTCAATTTTTAAAAAATGGGCAAAAAATTTGAAAAGACCCTTCACAAGTGAAGACATATGAAAGTAAAAAAAGTGAAAGCAGTTTCTCAGTTGTGTCCTACTCTTTGTGACCCCATGGACTGTAGCCCGCCAAGCTCCTCTGTCCATGGGATTCTCCAGGCAAGAATACTGGAGTGGGTAGCCATTTCCTTCTCCAGGGGATCTTCTCAACCCAGGTATTGAACCCACATCTCCTGAACTACAGGCAGATTCTTTACCATCTGAGCTACCAGGGAAGCCCAAAGATATCTGAAGGATCAGTAACTACATGAAAGATGCTCAACAACAAAGAAAGGCAAATTAAAATCTCAATGAGAATAAAACACTGATGACATTTGCCTGTGAAAATGAGCTGGAAATTACAGAATATTCTCCTGTGAACTGAAAGACAAATACTGAAAAATGTTGAAGAATGCCTACGGCTGAGTAAAAACAGGCATTTGTTATTTTCAAAGACCAATTAGAGTGATGTTTGAGCCTACTTCAATTGTAAGAGTCCTCCTGCTTGCTGTGATCACAGTAAGAAGAACGAGAAAGGCCTAGGGGAGGACTTTTCACCTAGAACATGAGTTGGACATGATGTAGCAACTAAACAACAACCAAAAGGTGTATGGCCAGTGGGGGAGGCAGAGGGGATTGAGAGGCAGAAGACGCACAGGAAGAACGTTACTGAGAAGAAGAGCATGACACGGGTGTTCGGGAATTAAGCAGGCAAGGGGGACCCAGGACAAGCCTGGAAAGACTGGATGCAGCCAAACCTCCCAGGTCCTGATGATCCAGTTAAAAGTCTTAAAGACTGCTTCCTATTGGTATGAATAATTTTCACAGAATAAATCATTTGTGAAATGAAAAAAAAAAAAAAGTCTTAAAGACAATGATATGCCAGTAGGTGATTTTAAGTAGGGAGAGACAAGATTAGATTTTCATTTAAAAGGTCTCTTCAGAGTTACCCTGGTGGCTCAGTGGAAAAACAATTCGCCTGCCAACGCAGGAGATGCAGGTTTGATCCCTGGGTTGGGAAGAACCCCTAGAGAAGGAAATGGCAATCCACTCCAGTATTCTTGCCTGAAAAAAAAAAAAGTCCCATAGACAGAGGAGCCTGGTGGGCTACAGTCTATGGGGTCACAAAGACTTGGACACTACTTAATGAATAACATTTTCACTTTCAAGGAAATAAAAGCTTCTTTGCACTCTGGATAGGAGTAAATATTGGTACAAGGTTTCTTCCTGGAGAGCACTATGGAAATAAGCATGTATTCTCCTGGATCCTGGGATTCCATTCCTAGGAAATTAGCTCAAAGAAATAATTATACATGTTCACAAAGACATGCATGTAAGACTATTCACTGTAATATTGTTTACAATAGGGAAAAGTTCCATCTCTCCAAAAGTTGAATTGAGCATGGGTTAAAAAAAAAAAATCCTGACATATCATGGAATGGATGACAGGACAGCCAATAAAAATGATAAACAGAAGCATATTCCTTAATGTGAAAGCACATTTATAAAATACACATATCTTTAAGTGAAAAATAGTATGAACAGTATGATTCCTTTTATGTTCAAATATATGCATTTACGGGCTTCCTCGGTGGCTCTGCGGTAAAAAAAGTCTGCCTGCAATGCAGGAACTGCAGGAGATATGGGTTTGATCCCTGGGTCAGGAAGATTCCCTGGAGGAGGGCATGGCAACCCATTCCAGAATTCTTGCCTGGAGAATCTCATGGACAGAGAATCCTGGTGGGCCACAGTCCATAGGGTTGAAAAGAGCTGGATATGACTGAAGCGACTTAGCAGGCACACACAAATGCATTTACACTACACACTGTATCTTAAACACAAACAGACCTTCAGGAAAACCCCTGGATATATGTAACAAAATGTTAACAATGGCTGTCTCCTAGTAGCACAGTTTTAAGTGATGGGTTTTTTTTTCCCCCCTATGGCACTATATTTTCTCATTTTTCTTCCAAGCTTTTTATTATTTGTGGGATATAAATGTCTAGGGGAAAAAATGGAATGCTTCCCCAATATTATTTTGCATTTATTGATGAGGACAAATGTCCTTGCATGTTTATAAACCAGTCAGAAACAAAACCACCTGCAGATAATTTTCTGAGTGAGCCCACTTCTCAGTCCCAGGAAAAGCCAAAAGAAAAACAAAGAATGTGACACAGATAAACAGAAGGAAGATCAGAGGTCGCTCCTCCTGATTTTTGACTGTTGGCATCTTCCCCAGAAGCACAAATGAGGTTCCCCAGGGATGGACTGGGGGTCCAGGTTCTGTGGAATTCTTCAAGGTTGGTGAGGTGGCCACTGTGGCTTAGCAGGGAGAAGTGAGCATGCAAGGCACTCTCCAGCCAATGATAACATATATCCAGAAACTTCAGTGCCCACCTTCTTCTGTCAGCACCCTGTATATTAACCTTTCCCAACCTGCAAGCCAGAGTGACCCTGACGCTTTTGTTGGCTGAACAAGTGCTGAAAACAGAGACCTGACCTACGCTCTACATCTCCGCACTCCTGTGCTCAGCTAACAAAGCAAAGGATGGAATCCCCACTACCCAGTTCAGTTCAATTTAGTCTCTGTCATGTCCGACACTTTGCGACCCCATGAATCGCAGCACGCCAGGCCTCCCTGTCCATCACCAACTCCTGGAGTTTACTCAAACTCATGTCCATCGAGTCGGTGATGCCATCCAGCCATCTCATCCTCTGTTGTCCCCTTCTCCTCCTGCCCCCAACCCCTCTCAGCATCAGGGTCTTTTCCAATGAGTCAACTCTTTGCATGAGATGGCCAAAGTATTGGAGATTCAGCTTTAGCATCAGTCCTTTGGATGAACACCCAGGACTGATCTCCTTTAGGATGGACTGGTTGGATCTCCTTGCATTCCAAGGGTCTCTCAAGAGTCTTCTCCAGCACCACAGTTCAAAAGCATCAATTCTTCGGTGCTCAGCTTTTCTTCACAGTCCAACTCTCACATCCATACATGACCATTGGAAAAGCCATAGCCTTGACTAGATGGACCTTTGTTGGCAAAGTAATGTCTCTGCTCTTTAACATGCTATCTAGGGTGGTCATAACTTTCCTTCTAAGGAGTAAGCATCTTTTAATTTCATGGCTGCAGTCACCATCTGCTGTGATTTTGGAGCCCCCAAAAATGAAGTCAGCCACTGTTTCCACTGTTTCCCCATTGACTTGCCATGAAGCGATGGGACCGGATACCATGATCTTAAGTTTTCTGAATGTTGAGCTTTAAGCCAACTTTTTCACTCTCCTCTTTTACTTCATCAAGAGGCTCTTCAGTTCTTCTTCACTTTCTGCCATAAGGGTGGTGTCATCTGCATATCTGAGGTTATTGATATTTCTCCTGGCAATCTTGATTCCATCTTGTGCTTCCTCCAGCCCAGTGTTTCTCATGATGTACTCTGCATATAAGTTAAATAAGCAGGGTGACAATATACAGCCTTGACGTACTCCTTTTCCTATTTGGAACCAGTCTGTTGTTCCGTGTCCAGTTCTAATTGTTGCTTCCTGACCTGCATACAGGTTTCTTAAGAGGCAGGTCAGGTGGTCTGGTATGCCCATCTCTTTCAGTATTTTCCACAGTTTATTGTGATCCACACAGTCAGAGGCTTTGGCGTCGTCAATAAGGCAGAAATAGATGTTTTTCTGGAACTCTCTTGCACTACCCAAGTGGCTCCTAATTTCTTTTGAGAATCTGATGACAATTTAAGAACTTCTCCCTCAGCATTTACACATGCATATGACACTTCACATCTGTTTGGGGTGCTCACAACCCCCTGAGATCTTTGAGGGGTGACTTCAAAGGAGCCCTTGTTAGGTTCGTTCCCCTTGCCCACAGTGAATTTCCCCACTCAGAGCCCAGGAGCCTCCGAGGCTCCTCTTGAATCCAGCCCTGTCCTCCCCATCTGTTCTTCCATCAGATGTTTTCTCCCTCATCCACTCCCTCTACCCATACCTCTCCTGTCCTCACCTTCACTACTAATTCAAGATCTTCCCTTAATCCCCCCAACCATCTCTCCATTATGCAAAATCCAGATGTTAATATATGATATTTGCCTTTCTTTTTCTGACTTACTTCAGTCTGTATAAGAGGCTCTAGGTTCATCCACCCCATTAGAACTGACTCAAATGCGTAGGGCAGTAAAGGAGACGCAGACATAAAGAACAGACTTTTGGACTCAGTGGGTGAAGGAAAGGATGGGATGATTTCAGAGAATAGTGTGGAAACATATACATTACCATATATAAAACAGATAACCAGTGGGAGTTTGATGTACAATACAGGGCTCCCAAAGCCAGTGCTCTGTGACAACCTAGAGGGATAGGATGGGGAGGGAGGGGGGAGGGGGTTCTGGATGGAGGGGACACATGTATGCCTGTGGACGATTCATACTGATTGATTCATATTGATGTATGGCAAAAACCATCACAACGTAGTAATTACCCTTCAAATAAAATAAATAAGTAAATCCAGACACTGCTGTATCTTTCAACAGAAATAAACCTGGTGGTGGAATGCAGTTTCTGCAGAAGACACATTTGACCCTTCCATTCTCCTTCTCGCCTCCATTAGCACTGACACTTTATCAGGTGTGAGTGTAATGGCTCATGTCTCACGTTTCAAAGCTACAGGTCAGAAAACGCACATAGCAAGGGCAGTCTCAGCAAGTCTTCAAACCAAATGCTGATCTCCTCACTTAATGACAACACAGTAAATTATCTTAAAACAGGTCTCCATCCAAGCGCTGCCTGCTTATCTTCTGCAGTACAATTCATATTTTGCAATAATGTATGCATAGAGGTTTCTGGGTTTTCCTCACAGCTGCAATCTCAAGGATTTTGCAGTAATTTGAAAACTCAGTTTCTGGCTCACTTGCCTGTAAATCCTGGTGAGCAGACACACGTGCCATTGAGACCTTCGCCGTCACAGGTGCCTCCATTCAGACAGCTGACATTAGCGCACGGGTCCTTGTAGGATTCGCAGTGGATGCCTGCAGAGACACAGATGCAAAAAGGATAACTTGCTAAGGTCTCCAGCTCCATGGCCTTTGAAAGGAAAGTGTTTGAATAGACTTGAACAGTGTGAAGGCTGATTCCCAGAAGGGTGCATATGTGTGTGCATGTACACGCACGTGTGCACACATGTATATGTATTCATGTGCCCACCCTTGACTTTTGCTGTTGTTTACTCACTTAAGTCATGTCCAACTCTTTGTGACTCTGTGGACTGTAGCCCACCAGGCTCCTCTGTCCATGGAATGCTCCAGGCAAGAATACTGGAGTGACTTGCCATTTTCTTCTCTAGGGGATCTTCCTAACCCAGGGATTGAACCCACATCTGCTTTGGCAGGCGAATTCTTTACCACTGAGGCACCAGGGAAGCCCACCCTTGACTTTAAGTTGTAAAAACACACATTACGAGAAAATAACAAATTCACTACCCAATCATAAGTCCCACCATAAAATCTCTGTATTTTCTCTGACCCCACACCCCAAAGTCTGGGCAACAGAAAGTTAAAACTTTGAAAGATAAAATTTATCAGTGACACATGCTTTCTAAGTCTCCAAAAGAAACAGAACATAGCCAGACAGTCTACAAAAAAAGTCAACATAACTGATAAACAGTATCCTGAAGGTAAAGATTTGGAGTCAGATATTTAAACGAGCTCCAGTTGTAGTTTTGGAAAACTACAGGAGAGAGGAGGTCCTTAGACTTCATCCCCAAAGATCAAACCAGTTCACCACAGATGAAAGGCAACATGTTGCGCACATACTGTGTTCCAGCCCCTTCTGCTGTGCTTTATGTATAAGGTGATCCTCGAGTCAACACTAGGAGACAAATATCCAAATGCAAGGTCACCAAGCTGGCGGGGAGGGACCCAATGATGCTGGTCACTTGAATGTGATCTTGTGCTCGCTAAACAGTTCACGAGATGGAGCTCTGACTGCCATGGAAATATACAACAGTCTATGGAGCTCTGCACCCATTCAACAGCAACAACAAAAGAGGCACTGAAAAACAGTCTTTATAACAAAAATAGTTCCCACTGGTGTTAAAAAGTAGTCTATGTGTATACATATGCACACAAAGGCTTGAAGCTGAACTGAGAGAAAAAGAAATTATTTCGCATGTCACTTTGTACATCTCTACATTGTTAGAATTTTTCACAATGACTATATAGCATTTTCATCATTTTATTTATCAAAAGAACTTTAAAAATCCAATGCTCTTCGAAAGGTAGAATTTCTGGTGTTTCACTGGAAGGTCAGATGGATGAATAGGCTAATCTCTCTTTGTTCCCCTCCCCTTTGGAGAGGAAGATAAATTACATTCTGTGTAAGAAAGTATATAATGATACATTTATCCTTTCTGACAGTCTCAAGAAAATATAGGCATAAATCAAATAATAAAAGGATATTTATTTAATTTCCACTTCCCTACTTCACTCACATTGTACAAAGGACTGCCACCCCCAGGGGCTCATTTTGACACTGAAATTATTCTTGCTGGGACTTTTTTTCTCTCCTTTCTTTTCTAATTTTCAATGTCTTAAGAAGCAAGGTTCAGGAAATGGGATGGCGGGGGGCGGGGCGTGGGATGCAAGAGAAAAAGAAAATAGAACTCGCTATCTGTAGTTACACTAATGATTTATTGGAGCCTGGTAAAGCGAAGAGGAACTAAAGAGCCTCTTGATGAAGGTGAAAGAGGAGAGGGAAAAGCCTTAAAACTGAACATTCAAAAAACTAAGACCATGGCATCCAGTCCTGTCACTGCATGGCAAATAGATGGGGGAAAGAATGGACACAGTGACAGACTTTATTTTCTTGGGCTCCAAAATCACTGCAGACAGTGACTGTGGCCATGAAACTAAAAGGTGCTTGTTCCTTGGGAAAAAAGCTATGACAAACCTAGACTGCATATTAAAAAGCAGAGACATCACTTAACTGACAAAGATCTGTATAGTTAAAGCTATGGTTTTTCCAGTAGTCTTGTACTGATGGGAGAGCTGGACCATAAAGAAGGCTGAGCACCAAAGAATTGATGCTTCTGAACTGTGGTGTTGGAAAAGACTCTTGAGAGTCCCTTGGGCTGCAAGGAGATCAAACCAGTCCATCCTAAAGGAAATCAATCCTGAATATTCATTGGAAGGACTGATGCTGAAGCTAAAGGTCCAATCCTTTGGCCACCTGATGTGAAGAGCCAACTCACTGGAAAAGACTCTGATGCTGGGAAAGATGGAGAGCAGGAGGAGAAGTGGGCGACAGAGGATAAGATGGTTGGATGGCATCAACAACTCAATGGACATGAGTTTCGGCAAACTCCAGGAGATGGTGAAGGACAGGGAAGCCTGGTGTGCTGCGGTCACAAAGTGTCGGACACGACTGAGAGACTGAGCAATGAACAACAAAGCATCTTAGAATGGATGCGTTTTCATTTCTTTTTATCCTTTGCCATCATATCCAACTTGTGAACAATATTCTACCACATATTTTTCTAAAGTGCCTTTCAGATTTTTGCCTGACTTTTCTCCCTGCAACTACCACCCCAAGCCCACGGCCTCATGCCTGGTGGGAAGCACTCCCAGCCCCCAAATATCTCCTAGCTCCCTCTCTACCTCCAGAGACTTGATGGCACCTCCTGGACTCATCCTTAACAAACCCACGACTCACAGTAAATATTCAAGGTCAAACTAATTTAAAGACTGGACTTCCCTGGTTGTTGAGTAGTTAGGAGTCTGCCTGCCAATGCAGGGGACACAGGCTCAATCCCTGGTCCAGGAAGATTCCACATGCTGCAGGAACACTAAGCCCTCGTGCCACAACTACTGAGCCTGCACACCTAGAGCCTGTGCTCCACAAGAGAAGCCGCTGCGATGAGAAACCTGCATTCCTCAACAAAGAGCAGCCCCTGTTTGCTGCAGGCAGAGAAAAGCCCATGGGCAGCAATGAAGACCCAATGCAGCCAAATAATTACTTAATTTAAAAAACTAATTTAAAGATTAAAGCATAAAACTGGTAATTGCTCGTTGCTTGAGTGGGTACAGTCTCTTCACCCAGGAGTCTATTTTCATCTTTCCAGTGATATCCAAGTGGCACAGGCTGAACTGAAAGAGTAAAATGCAAAAGAGCATTTTCTGCTTCCAAGTGTTTATGAAAAAACAAGAATTCACATATTTACAAGGTCAGGGAAGGCCTGATGTGTGACAGTTCACGGGATTGCAAACAGTCAGACATGACATAGAGACTGAACAATAACAAGGTCCTAGGAGGCTGATTACTGGGAACCAGGTGACAAAAAAAGCTTTCGATTATAATGGGAAATACAGCCACACCAAAGTTCAGAAGTGTTCTGAAATCTAAGAGCAAAAATTTCCATTAGACCTAAGGTAAGAGCAATCAAGGACATGCTTTTCTGGATTTTTAGTAATACATTTGCCAACCTAATCTTAAAATATTCATATAACTAATACATTAGCACACAAATTACCACATTCCTCAAATAAGGCTGAAAAGCATGTTCTAGGCTGAGTATTTAAGCATTTCAACTTTAAAAGCCTTCAGTAAGATACATTTGATGAAAACACTCAAGATAATAAGCAACTTCAATCTTTTGGGTGTTTGGGTAGTGATTTTATCCTTTGTTATTTCTCTTTTTCAAAAGATAAGATATTCAGTCACTTGAGGTTCATTGAGAGTTTTCTGGCAGCAAGATGGGACAAAAACTAATCTTCACAGCAACAGGATAACTTCGAAGCAAGATGGTCTCAAATGTCCCCAGAGAGCACTTTGCCGACTCATGTTTCTTTACGTTGAGGCTCGCTAAGCCTTTTGCAAGAAACACGTACCACATTGTTCATTTTGTTGATCAGAACTGAACCACTATGAGCTAGAAATCTTAAATGCAGAGAAGAGATAGTCACGAATACCACTGAGATGCCCAGGATACATCCCCTTCAACTCTGCTCTTCAGGGCCCCTGGGATCCCCTCATCTGCACCCCCAGAGCCCCCATTCCCTTGCACAACAGAGTGTCGGGCATCCTGTGTCCTCTGACCATGACGCTTTCCTTCGCCCCCGCTCTTGAAGTTGACTCTCCCAAGACAGGACTCTGTTCTGCCACATTGAGGGCATGTGGAGATTCCATGATCCCAGAGTTCACAGTGTTAAATCATCACTTATGTGTTTTGCCGTCTGATTCCCCCATGTATCTCTGAGGTCCTTTAGAGCAGCGGCTGTATCAGACCACGGGGAAGAAATGATGGCTATACCACCAGAATCCTGTCCTTCCAGGAGGGGTGACAGTCTGTGTACTTTGGCCGATAACACAGGTAGGGTTGCCAGAAGAGTGAGACACCATTCCAAATCCACCTCAGAAACACCCTATTCTGTCAGGGAAAACCAGGTCCACACCTCAGACTAAGTCTAGAATGACGCACGCATCACCCCCTGGCAATGTACGCAGCATGCACTATTACGCAACTTATGTTTAGTCTCAAGCAAAAATAAACTGTAAATCAGTCAAAACTAATAAAAAATCATACTTTTTATATTAAGGCATAGAGCAGCAATGTTTCGGAAGAGATCTTTATTTCAACAGGGCTCTTTCTAGCAGCTAATTTCAGAATCAAAATGAGCAAAAATTCAAAGAGTCGTGCTCCAGTTCTAAACCTCTGTTGTCATCACAATTTTTGGTTGTGATTAATATTATCACAACTGAAAAATCTTTATTTTAGCTCCAAGAAAATTAAGTCAGGTAAGGAAAATTAGCTTGAAGTGTTCTTTGAACTTCCTATTCATTTGAAGACATCATCTTACTTTATGCAAACTGCTTTCCTCCAAGAAAACTTTTCCAGGGTTTCAACCTCACAGAGCTCAACCTTTTCTAATCTGTTTCAGAAATTACAACTGACACCTCGACCTTCGCCTCATTATTTCACGTGTGTGCCAGCCGCCGTCTGCTCTTCTGGTTAAACAATAAGCTGATAAAGGAAGAAACCCTGAGTTCTCCATTTTTCTATCAATCACAGTACTTGAGAATGGCTAGGTATACAATCCAGAAATTCTTGTCCACTGGTTACACAGAGGAAATAATTCTAGCCAACAAAGAAAGAGTTTTCATCTTTTCAATTATACATTTTTCTGGACTTTAAAAATCAACAACTAGGTACAATGTGATCAAACTCACAACCCAATAAACTTATTTCTGAGATTCTATCCCTCCAAAAAAATCCAGAAAATATGAAAATTATATGAATAAATATGTTCATTCCAGAATTATTATAGTAGCCTCATATCAGATGTAATAAGGGAATATATCGCCATTTAAGATAGACCAGTACACTACTGACACTATGTATAAAATAGACAACTAATGAAAACCTATGGTTTAGCACAGGCAACTCTACTTAATGTACTGTAGTATCCTAAATGGGAAGGAAATCCAAAAGGGAGGGGGGATATGTGTATATGGATGGCTGATTCACTCTGCTCTACAGTACTAACACACACTATAAAGCAACAATACTCCAATAAAAATTAATTTAAAAATAAAGTAAAACTAGTAAAACTTGCTAACAATTTCTAAATCAAACATACATAATGGTATTTATTTTCATAAATTATTTTCATTATTCATAATCATCATATTTCATCATTAAAAATGGAAGTATTTTCTAACTTCTGTCACCAAAAATTCCAAGTGGGTATAGTCTTGACCATTAAATTTGTTCTGCTATAATAATAATTCAGCATAATGTGGGTCTGTAACTTGATGTTTTGGCAACATACGGTTGATGAATGCTAACCAAAGTCCCATGGTGAATTAGCTGTGAACTAGTTTTAAAGAAGTATCAGCTTTTCAGTATATCTGAAGAGAGATCACTCAGTCCCTCCATGTATTTTGTTTCTAACAATTTCATAATCCACAGTGGAAACTTACGGGCAAAAAGCTCAAGTTGCTTTGGTTTATTTTACTAGTGTGTTAAGCAATGGTTTCCATTCAAGTACAGATAGCTGTGGAGTGTTTACTCTGAGTAAGCTGCCGTACCAAGAGCAGATAATAAGTTAAGAGAAGAAGAAGAAAAGAAAAAAAGAGGGGCTTCCCTGGTGGTTCAGTGGTTAAGATTCTGCTCTTCTTCATGAGTTCAATACTGGGTCGGGGAAGTTCCACATGCCATGCAGTACAGCCAACAAAATACATTAATTAACAACAACCCCGCCCCCCCCCCCCAACAAAAAGCCTGTGTAGTCACTGCCATTCAGGAGGTTATAATTGAGTGTCAAGGAAAGGAAAGTCTGGAGCCAGAAACAGCTGACTACAAGGCTGACCATAACTGTCATACCAAATATCAAGAAAATGCTTGGAAAGTTTAGGAAGGAGAAAGCACCCCTGTTCAGAGATCAATATTTCAGTCAGTGGATACAGATGGCAAAGAGGAGGAGAAAGAAAGAGCCAAGAAGTGAAGCCTGGAAACAACCTGTATCCATGGTGTCCAGAGGACAAGGATTCTTCCCAAAAGACCAGAGGGGAGACTAGGGTTGGGGGTGGGATAGGGAGAGGAACAGAGCTGTGGAGGCTAAAGCAGGTGAGTTTCATGAGGAACCCTGTGATCACAGGGTGATGGGGCAGGAATGGGGAGTTGGAAGCTTTGGGATTTCAGTCTTTAATTAGGTCACTGGACAGCAAGGAGATCAAACCAGTCAATCCTAAAGGAAATCAACCCTGGTTATTCACTGGAAGGACTGATGCTGAAGTTGAAGCTCCAGTACTTTTGCCACCTGATGCGAGCAGCCAACTCATTGGAAAAGACCCTGATGCTGGGAAAGATTGAGGGCAGAAGGAGAAGGGGGTGATAGAGGATGAGATGGTTGGATGGCATCATGGACTCAACGGACATGAGTTTGAGCAAGCTCCGGGAGATGGTGAAGGACAGCGAAGCCTGGAGTGTTGCAGTCCATGGGGTCAAAAAGAGTTGGACAGGACTGAGTGACTGAACCACAAATCCATTTGGCAGAATGAGATCCAAACTGCGAAGGGCTGTGAAAAGAAAATTAAAGGAAATAGAGGTGTCATCTATACCAACTCTAAGGAAATTTGGTTGTAAAAGACAGAGGAAGAAGGCAGATGAGGATGCAAAGCCAAACTTATTTTTTTCAAATTCACAAGGAACTTATTTCGAAGTGTGTGCAAGGACATTTCTTTTTTTTTTCTGTTTAGCAACTCAGTTTTTGTTTAGCACCATTTCTTAAGAAAGAATTCCCTTCCCACTCATAGCAATTCTTTGTTAAGTGTCATATATTATTATAGACGAGGGTTTCTAGGCCATTATTCCGTTTTGGTTAGCTGTCCATTCTCGCACCCATTACGTGGGAATGCAATAATAGCTGCAGCATTATAATGGGTTTCAACATCTGGCAGAAGTTCCCCCTCCATGCCTTCTTTTTTCAAAATGTTCCTAGCTATACTCGCCTGACCTTATTGCACTCATTCTTTTCAGGAAGTTATATTCATTTATTTACACTTTTTAAAAAAAGAAAAGATTAGAAACCACCACGCAAAAAGCACATATGTAAAGTAAGAAGTTAAAGTACCAATCTTCCCCTCCACATATCACTTACCCAAGGTCTAACTCCAGAGGTGAATGTTAGTTAAGAACTAATGTTCACTCACCTGATAGTTTCCTAAGTTCATACAGACTTCTCATATGTAAATACATGTTGGGAAAAATGCCTCCAAAGAGGGACAGGAAAGACAGGTCCAGGGTCTTGTGACCTTCCTCTGCATTGAGGGCATAAATTGGCCCCTTCTGCTTTTCTTTTAATCCTTTCTACCCCACACCTCAACACCTGCCCATCACTCTAAGTTTAGAAGTTCTTTTCATTTATTGCTACTTTGCTAAGGTTTACATGCCTATTTAAACCCAAACCTAAAGGTCTCTATAAATAACCTCAAAATGAAATAATCACTTTACCTGCCAATTGAGATGAGATCTCTAACACACCTGTGTGCCTTCCAATCACTCCCAAACACCCACCAACTCACATGGTAACACACTCTAGGGTGACCTTCCTCAGTGAGTCAGATCCTTGTATAATTCCCTCCCCTTGAATGAGAACTTCTAACCAATGGCATTCAGCAATGGTTAAGAAAGTTTGAAGATGCAAAATCTAATCAGTTGACTTTGAGTTAACCTTGGGTGGGCCTTCCCTAACCAGGTGAGAGCTTTAAGAGGGTTCAGGCCTCTCTTGAAGTAAGAGCCTTGAAACAGCAGAGGTTCTCCCTCATCACTTTCAAGAAGCTGTCAACAATTCTCCAGCTACAAGGATGTGAATTCTACCAAGAACTTGAGGGGACTTTGAATCTGATCCTTCCTATTTAAACCTCAGATGAGCATTTATCCCAGCTAACACCTTGATTCCAGCTTTGGATACCAGACCTTGAACAGGGAATCCATTAATCCATGCCAGAATGTAGGAAATTGTTAGCTAATAAAAGGGTGTTGTGTTAAGCCACTACCTTATAATAATTCACTATGCAGGAATAATAATAATTAATACAGTATGCATGTTTATTCTTTCAAGAGACTTTTCTTCACCACTAAATTAGTATTTACAATCACATGAATGGCATCTATTTATGTTTATAACAAGCAAAGAAGTCTGCTCAACCTCCTTCCTCGTACAGTCTATTGTCCCTTATCTGGTTATCTTTGTTCTGATATAGTTCCAATTTGATGAGTATACCTTGTAAAATAATTTTTTTTAGAGAGGGTACGTGGGGTTCCTTAAGTGTAGAAAATGTCTGTCTTTATCCTTCAAATATAAATGAACCTTTAACTACCAGACTTTTTCTCTGAAAAATATAAAACACTCTTCACTGTTGTTTAGTCTTGTTTTATTTTTTTTTAATATTGATTTATTTTGTTGCATCAGGTCCTGTTGCAGAACACAGGATCTTCATCACAGCACACAGACGTCTCCAGGTGCGGGCATGGACTCCAGAGCACAAGGACTCAGCAGCTGCAGAATGAGGGCTTGGTTACCCTGAGGCGTGTGGGATCTTAGGTCCCCGACCAGGGAGCGAACCCATGTCTCCTGCACTGGAAGGCAGATTCTTAACCACCGACCACCAGCTTCATTCTAGAGAAGAGCAGTTCCATGCTGATTCGTCTTTCTTTTGTGTAACTTGTACTCCCTATGAAGAATCTTGCAAAAAATATTCTCTGTAGTCTTAGATTTGGAAATTCTACCAGGAAACCACAAATTATATGTCATCTCCTTCATTAATCCTCTGGTACTCTGTAAGCTGATTCGATGCGAAAATTCCAGTTTTATCTATCTCCTAGACTTCTCCTTCTAGTAGCTGTTTGTTTCTGGTTTTATTTCCGTGTGTTCTTTCTTCTTCCCCAGCATCCATCATTCAGATGAAACATTACCTCTTGGATCTTTTCTCTGTATTTCATGTCTTTTCACTCACAGTTTCCATTTCCTCATATTTTTCTTCTATCATGACATAGTTCCTCCTTTTGCTTTCCCAGACCTAACTTTAATTTTGAGGAGCATACCTTACTATTTTCACTTCCCTTTTTGAGTGTTTAGAGTTGTGGGTTTTGCCGCAATTTTGTTTTTACTTCCTAGATATTTTTTCCCTCGTTGAGTTGCTGGTACAGGCTCCCTGGACTGGCCAGGCTTGAGGTTGGCAATGAAACAGATGATACTAGAGATTCTCCTCCAGTGCTAGACAGGCCAGTCAAGCCAGCCCTGTCTATGAGGGGTAGAGGCCTCCCAGTTTGTGCTTTTCAAGGTTCTCCAGGTGTGAGCAGGGGCCCATTCTCTTTATCTCTCTTTCTTACACACTCACACATACACATAAGGACCAGCTCAGTCTAACTGCAGTCTTCTTTTTTTTTTAATTAGTCATTATTTTATTTTTATTTATTTATTTTTGGCTGCAGCAGGTCTACATTGCTACCTGTGGGCTTTCTGTGGTTGCGGTGTGAGGGCCTCTCGTTGTAGTGGCTTCTCTTGTTGTGGCCCTCAGGCTCTAGATGGCGTGGTCTTCAGTAGTTGCGGCATATGGGCTTAGTTGCTCCACGGCATATGGAACCTTCCTGGACCAGGATGGAAGCTGAGTCCCCTGCATTGGCAGGTGGATTCTTAACCACAGGACCACCAAGGAAGTCCAGCAGTCCTCTTAAAGAACAGCCAGGATCCATGAGATAGGAGCCCTTTGCCTCACAGGGTCATGTGCAGCACACTACAGTGCGTACTTCCTCTCTACAAGCTGAGGGGTCTTTATGGCTCAGCTGGTCTCTGAGTCCTCCGTTCTCACCAGAACCATATTTCCTAATCCTGTGGTACATAAAGGCTCCTGGCACTGCACCCTTTTCTTGAAAACCCACATCCTCAAATGCAATTGAGATCCCCTCCAGGATCTTGAGTCATCTCATGTCAACCCTACCCTCTTGAGTCATTCACGGCAGGGCATCTGTAACTGATGGAGGAAGGGCACAGAAAAATAGAAGGGGTGGAATGAGGAACATATACAGAAGGATTAGCCTTGAGTGGAACGGGGAGCACTTGATAGTTAATAGGCAGGACAATCAAATTTGAGCAGTTGTGATTGCAGATGAGTTTGTAGGGTGGGGCTTCTCAAAGGGCAGCAAGAATCAGCATATCGGCATCATCTGAGAACTTATCAGAAATTCAAATTATTGGGCCCTACCCTAGATATACTGAATCAGGAACTCAAGGGCTGGGACCCAGCAGACTACGTTCTAAGAAGCCCACCAGCTCAACACATGCTCTAACACATGCTCAAGTTTGAGAACCACTGCTTAGGACATGGAAAACTAGGCAAATCTCAAACTGTCTCTCAATGATAACCTTTCTTTCATTCCATAAAGATGAATGAGTGATTTAATATAAGGCTTGAGGGAAGCAGCAAAATTTGGGAACACCCATTGAGAAAAATGGATGAAAAAGGTTAAAAAGCTAGGCTCACAGTCCATGAATTTGTGGAGTCACTAGCAGGTCACCATATACAATTTCACTTTTTATTTCTTGGTCATGATATCATGAGTACTGATTCCAAGCCAGGAACACAAGAAGCAAATTCAGAGTACACCCCATTAATAATTTTGTCATTTATAAAGATGAAACTTACTGCATAAAATTCTATCATAAACTAAAGAATTCCAGGATTTAAATTTTTGAAGCACATCTACCTCTACTAATGTTGTCATTGAAGAATCTCAAAATCTCTCAGGAAGCATCAACAAGTCAGTTGAAGAGGTTTATCCAGGGTCATCCGAATGCCAATGGCACAGTGAGGATAAGCTACCTAGGTCTCCCGAATTCATTGCTCTTCTATTCTTTCCAGACTTGAGAGGATGCCCTATTTCTGGATACTTGGATCCACCTAGAACTGAAATCCATGTGAAAGCCAGAACACTTGTCCTCACGGAAGTTGGCAGAGTTCAGCTCTAAGTGGGTATCATACTCCGTGAGGAATATCAGATCTGCCGAACATACAGCAAAGACTGGGTCCGGCTTCAGCCCTTCCACCCAGGGGCTAGATCAGGTTCATTCATGTGCCCGACAAACCCTCAAGGCTCACCAGAAAGACCTCTAAATAAAGGTAGGTCCATCCAAAGAGAAGCAACATCTGCTACAAAGCCAGGTCAGTAGCGGATTGATGCTATCAAGCAGGCAGTGGTGTGGGCCAGAGGTTAAGTGAAATGGATATAAATAGAGCCCTCAAAGGCATTAAAAAAGTTTACACCAGCGCTGAAGTCATGACTTACAGAAACCCATGCAGAGGAGCTGAGGGCCAGGCCCCTGACACAGTGCTGGCTGAGGGTGTTGGGGCTCTAATGAAGCCACGCCAGTGAGCCCACTGGGGAGGCAGGTGGAGGGGCTTCTGAAGGCTGACACTACGTCCTCTTGAGTTACTCTCAGGTCTTTTTTTATGAATTTACCCATGTAAGGGCTTAGAACAGGGTGTGTGTGTATGTGTGTTAGCTGTTGAGTCGTGTCCAACTCTTTGCAACCCCATGAACCACTGCAGCTCACCAGGCTCCTCTGTCCACGGAATTCTCTAAGCAAGAACACTGGAGTGGGTTGCCATGTCCTTTTCCAGGGGATCTTCCCGATCCAGGGGTCGAACCTGTGTCTCTTGAGTTTCCTGCACTAACAGGAAGAGTCCTCGCCACTAACACCACCTGAGATTGTTATAAACGCTTCATCGACGTTGGCCGTTTTCCCAGAGTGACTCTGACACAAGTCCACTCAAATGAACACTTGCCTCCCCTTTACCGACTCATTTAACGAGAATGAACTTTTTCTGCCAACGCACGAGACTCCACCCGCCTCCTCCCCCTGAAAAGCACAGCAGCGTCTCCTCGCCCAGAGAGCGCTTCAGGGCAGACGCTCTCCTCCTCCCCCGGGGCCACAGCCGCATCCTCTGACCTGAGCCTGGGAGTCCACGTCCCATTCCGTTTTATCCTCAGCTTTTTACATATGAGATGAGAAGAGAAGGATGAGAAGAAGGAAAGGACAGGAGAGAGATGCTTCAGTTTATCAAGAGGAAACCAGAGACGTGCACACTGCTCTCCCTGGCCCCCATACATCATTCCACTGCCAGCATTTGATTCTTATTCTAAACAGTTTCACGCTCCAGTCAGGGGTCTACGCACGTGCGTGGAGAGATCCGTGACGTCACGGAGAGCCACGCCGGCACACGTCCACCCGGTGATGCTCACACGTCCACCCCGTGATGCTCACCTTTGTACTCTGCCAGGCACACGCACTCGTAGCCGTTGACGAGGTCCCTGCAGGTGGCAGCGTTCAGGCACGGGCCGGAGAGACACTCGTCATATTCCTCCTCACAGTAGAGGCCATGGTAGCCTGCGGGACAGAAGGAAAGGTCTGAGGTCAAACCAGAACCATCTAAACGCACACCGGACCAGCCTGCCAGGAAGGCAGTGGGTGTTCAAGGGAAAGTGAGGTGCACATAGATGGGACTGGAGGAGCTGGGTCTCTCGGGATACACTGAAATGTAAATTTCCAGGAAGGTTATGAAGAATCTGTCCTTACCACCTTTTGTCATGAGCCCAACCATTGTCATGATCCACTAGATGACCCCATTATGATGTCACGTCCACTGGTACTGGTGACCGGGGGACATAGGTTGTGGAGTGCATCTGCTGTGATCACACAGGAAGTAGCACTAGCTACAGGACCTAAGAGCCAACAGCTCCTTTCAAGGATGTGGACTCCGTATTTCCTCCAATCAATTAGAAAAAGAGACCTAGCTAGAGAGCGTTTTATTCCAGAAGAAAAGGATCCATGATTTCCTTTGTTTTTCAAGTCAGGAATGAAGCTCAGCTAACAAGGGCTTAACTGAACTTCCTGATGAAATGTGGGGTGGTTTTTTGTTTATTTAAAATGACAAATATCTAAATTATAATATGGTACGCTGTGCTTAAAGTTTTTAACTGTTAAAAATAGAATAACAGCAACAAAGAAAAAGAAAGCAACGATTTCTCAAGAAAGATGGCTCTTAGTCTCTCTCTCTCTTTTTTTTTTTTTTTTGCAAAACAGGTGTTTATTCTAAAGGACAAGAAGACAACATTCTTTGAGATTCACTCACGAATGTTAGGCTGTTTTTAACTTTTAAAAACATGTGTTCCTGCCAATGTGCAGTGAAACCAGGCCATTTTTTGTCTGGCCCTGTCCAAACAAAGAGAAACATGTGAGCACTTTCAGAAATCACTCTGCCTGTGTTGGTTCTGAATTCAGATAAGCAGAAAAAATAAACGCTTGCTCAAGTGGGTTCTGGAACCGCCAGCTTGTTTTCAGCAGCCCAGAGCCAGCCCCGGAGCTCAGAATGTCCCGTTAGCACAGTCTAACGTGTTGAATTGTTCTGTTTTTGGTGCCTATCACTAAAGTAGGTTAAGCTCATATTTGCATTATTTATGGAGCACTTTTCAAGTAAGTTGCCATTTCAGTACTTTTTGAATTGTTTTCCATCTTTCGGCAGTGATAGTGACCCCTTTAAGGGGACCTTGACCTCCCTGAGACAAATACCCTATGGATTTCCATTCTTCTATCTCTCCAGGTTTCTGGTAGCTTTACAGAAATATTTCCTATCACCCTTTATCAGATTATTTTAATCATCTAAATCAGAGTTTCTCAACCAACAGTGATTTTGCCCCTCAGAAGATATCTGGCAATGTTTAGAGAGATTCTGACTTGTCACAGGGAGGGTGGAGGGAGGGGATTGCTTCTGGCTTCTGGTCTAAGGCTCCTGCAAACCATCCTATGATGCACAGAACAGCCCCCAACAAAAACCCACCCAGCTAAACAGTGAAAGAGACAGATACGGAAACCCAGCTCTAGATTAAAGATCAGCAAATAGTGGTCCAGAGGTCAGATTCATCCCTCTTTTTATAAATGAAGTTTTATTGAGACACAGTCATACTCATCCACATATATGTTGTCTATGGCTGATTTCATACAATGATAGATTGAGTAGCTGCAACAGAGACATGCTTGGAAAGTCCAAAATCTTTACTCTCTGATCGCTTATAGCACAAGTCAGGAATTTAGATTTCTGATCTAGAGTCAACAGAAAATCTTTCTTTTTACAAGAGTTTTGGATATTAACAATTTATTAAAGATAGAGTGTGCAAACAGTTTCTTCCACTCTGAAGGCTGCCTTTGACTATATTGATTGCTTCCTTTGCTGGATAGAAATGTTCAGTTTGATATAATCCTACTTTATGTTTACTTTTGGTGTCATATCCAAAAATCAATGCTGAGATCAATTTTATGAAGATTTTCCCCTAAGTTTTCTTTCAAGAGTTTTACAGTTTCAGGTTCTTAGATTTAAGTCTTTAATTCAGTTGGTGTTGTTTTTTGGTGAACTGTGTAAGATAAATGGCCAACAGGTATACAAAGAGGTATTCAACATCACTAATTATCAGGGAAGTGAAAATCAAAACCACAAAGAAGTATCACCTCATCCCAGTTAAGCTGGCCCTAAGAAAACAAAGCAAAAACAGAAAATAACAAGTGTTGTCAAGGTTGTGGAAAAATGGGAACTCTCATACACTGTTAGTGGGAATGTAAAAGGCTGCAGTTGCTATATAAAACACAAAAAATACAGAGATTCCTCAAAAATGAAAAATAGAATTACCCTACATCTATAACTTCACTTCTAGTTATTTATTCAAAAGAATTGAAAATAAGATCTTGTAGATATATTTGCATTCCCATGTTCATTGTGGCATGCTTCACAATAGGCAAGAGGTAGAAACATCTAAATGTCCATCAACAGATGAATGGATACAGAAAATGTGATACAATATATACATACAATGAAACACTATTCAGTCTTGAAAAAGAAGGAAATCCTGTCATGTGTTATAACATGGATGAACCTTGAGGCCATGTGCTAAGCAGAATAAACCAGTCACAGAAGGAAAAACCTGTCATGATTCCACTGAAATGTGGAAACTAAAGTAGTCAGACTCACAGGGGCAGAAGAGAATGACAGTTGCTGGGGTGGAGGAGAGGGGAAATAGGGAGTTGCAGCTGAATGGATATAGAGTTTCAGTTATGCAAAATGAAAATGTTCCAGAACTCGGCTATACAACAATGAGTACGTAGTTAACAATACTGCACTGGGCACTTAAAGTTCTGTTAATAGGACAGATTTCATATTATCTGATTTTTTATCACAATTTTTAGAACGTACACATCTAAAGAGTTAAGTCTCTTTTGCCTTCTTAGTGTGGAGCAACAACCACCAGTAGCATCTTTTTGCTCGTATTTGCCGTTCCAGCAGATCTTTCAAAAATCAACTTGCAAGATAACACATAACCCTACAAGCATCTTTGACCTCTGAATTGTGGTATTATTTATACAGATGAAAATCAAAAGCAAATTTCTTGAAATCCTCCAGAATTGTTTTTGTTTTTTGAAAACAGTATCATCATCTTTTTCCACTAGCAACATGAAGAGCAAATGAGGAAGTTATTTTACAGAGATAATTAAGCTGGTGATGTTTTTCTTCCTTGGGGGGGAGAAAAAAGATTTCACATTCTAAAACTGTTTCTTTAGAGACGGTAACATTTAAATGTCTTTACGGAAATGTCAAGACACCCTTTGCACTGCCAAAGTACCTAAATCGGACTGTTTGAAGAAAAAGGCATCTCTTCCAAGACAGAAGGATTCTATGAAAATGAGACTGCCACCCCCTGCTGGTAATTAATTCGGGCAAACAAATTAGCTCAGGGCAGTACGCCCAAGGTCTAGAAAAATTAGGTTAGAGCAGAATTTAAAGTAAAGTAAAATCGAGATCAGAAGGGTGGGATAAGAGTAGCCTCTTCCGGGGCACTGTTTTTCATTACCAGTGATCTGATCTTTGCAGGACTTGATCCAGAATATTCAGCTCCAATAACTCCCTGAGACTTGAGAAAACAGACTAAGCAACTGGATGTGGGGAGAGACAAAGAGAGGTTAAGACAGCTGCCATGTCTAGGATGTGTGAGTGGATGATGTTGCTGTGAACGCAACAGTTATGACAAAAGGAATAAGAAGTTTTAGAGGAAGTTGACCAGTTGGATTTTGGACACATTTAACTCAGGGCTCACTTAACCAGGTCCACGTGGCAGTTGGGAAAATCAGCCAAAAAAGCATAGGAATAGCACTTTGGGTTCGAGATGCCTGGAAGATGTGTTCAACTTTTCATCGAATAACATGAAGAGGAAAAAAGAAGAAATCAAGGGTGTATCTACATGGATGGGCAGAGGTGGAGAGCAAGAAGCTAGAGAGAGATAAGCAGAGATGGGGGAAGGAGGGGGGAAAACCCCAAGGGGTGTGGGCCTGGAAGCCAAGAGAGAATCGGGAGCCAGGGAGGGCTGGTTAACAATGTCAAAGACCCCAAGAGCAAGAATAACAACTGGCTAGAAGATCAGGAGGCTGCTGCAGACCCTCAAAACTCTGGCTCGCAACAGGGGCCATATTGCCTTTTAGAGGCTATTTTGGGAATTGGGGGGTGGGAGGGACTGTTTATCACAATGATTGTAGGGTTTTATTAGAATTTGATCGAAAGTGAACATGAAAGTGTTAGTCACTCAGCTGTGACACTGTGGACTGTAGCCTACCAGGTTCCTCTGTCCATGGAGTTCTCCCAGCAAGAATACTGAAGTGGGTTGCCATTCCCTTCTCCAGGGATCGAACCCCGGTCTCCCACATTGCAGGCAGATTTTTTTTTTTTTTTTTTTTTTTACCATCTGAACCACTGATAAGAATTTGACTAAACACCTTGAAGTATCTGGGATTCTCCCGCACAGCCAGTGGTGGTCTGGCATCCTTCACAACTTTAGACCATCCCACTGGACATCCCCATTGGTGAAAACCCTGTTTATAGCTTTCAAGGCCTAGAATCTGACTGCTTTACATGTACAATGGTTTTATAAGAGATACTGAGTTTTCCTGGAATGTATTATACCAGTATATACATGTGTGTGTGTATATATAAATATAGACAGATAGATACAATAGATAAGAGAAGATTGTACTAACAGTTATTCCCCATTTTGGAATATCACTTCATAAGAGCAATAGCTCTTAAAGAATTTATGTCACCAATAAAACACACCTATACCAGCAAACAAAACAGAGTAAACATCACTTCTTCAGATAATTTTTCAAAACACTATCCAAAGTAGCATTCCCCCACCAGTTTCTCATTATAACACTCAACTGATATCCATCAGAAAACGTACAATGATCTGAAATCATATTAACCTTGTTTTTTTATCAATTGATATTTCTCTTCCTCCACTGGAATATAAGTTTGAAGGTAGAGGCTGTGATGGCAGAGTTCACAGCTATGCCTGCAGGATCTGGTACAGAAAGAATGCTTAAAAAACAGCTTTTAAACGGGGAACTAAAATGCCACTGATTAAATCAGCATAAGGGTTGGCATGCACACACTACCTTGTATAAAAGAGACAGCTAGTGGGAACTTGCTATACAGCACAGCACTCTGTGATCACCTAGATGAGTGGGATGGGGGTGGGGGGTGGTGGAAGGGAGGTTCAAGAGGGAGGAGATGGATGCATACATATGGCTGCTAATGGTTTCTCCAGGAGTCATGTATGGATGTGAGAGTTGGCCCATAAAGAAGGCTGAGTGCTGAAGAATTGATGCTTTCAAACTGTGGAGAAGACTCTCAAGAGTCCTTTGGACTGCAAGGAGATCAAACCAGCCAATCCTAAAGGAAATCAGTCCTGAATAGTCATCAGAAGGACTGATGCTGAAGCTCCAATACTTTAGCCACCTGATGTGAAGAGCCAACTTACTGGAAAAGACCCTGATGCTGGGAAAGATAGAAGGCAGGAGGAGAAGGGGATGACAGAGGATGAGATGGTTAGGTAGCATCACCGACTCAACAACGAACATGAGTTTGAGCAAACTCCAGGAGATACTGAAAGACAAAGGAGCCTGGTGTACTACGGTCCATGGGAATGCAGAGCCAGAGGAGACTTAGCGACTGAATAACAATAGCTGATTCACTTCATTGTACAGAATAACAATAGCTGATTCTCTTCATTGTACAGGGGGAACCAACACAATATTGTAAAGCAATTATACCCCAATTTAAAAAAATCAACACACATTTAAGATGCACCTGTGATATGCCAGAAACTTCCAGATGCGGTGATCACACAACCAAATAGCAAGGTCTCCACCCACAAGGGGTTTTTGTCCAGTAGCACGTGAGTGGCCTCTGCTTCCTTACTGACACTTTACCTGTGTTAACTTGTTTAACCCTCATGACATCCCAAATGATGAGTGTGACCAGTCCCAGCTGAAAGATGAGGGATGAAGAGTCGGAGAGGTAGAGAAACTCGCTCTAAGGCCACGCGCTCAATGCTAGGCGTTCTTCCCACTTTCCCAGGTTGTTGCAAAAAATAAATTACAGTGTATAGGGCTGCCATAGCAAAAGAACACAGACTGGGTGACTTAAACAACGGAAACATATTCTCTCGGAGTGCTGGAGGCAGAAAGTCCTAGATCAAGGTGTCAGCAAGTTTGGTGTCTCCTGAGGCTGCTCTCCTTGCTTTGCAGACACTGCTTTCTCACTGTGTCCTCGAGTGACCTTTCCTCCGTGGCCACACCTCTCCAAGTTTCGTCCTCATCTTATATGGTCAGATGACACCAGTCATAGTGGATTGGAGCCCCGTTCTGATAACCTCACAGAACCTTAATTACCTCTTTAAAGGCCCTATCTCTGAACACAGTTATACTGGGGGACTAGGGTTTCCACTTACGAAAGAGGGAGGGGACACTTCAGTCTATGACACCCAGAATCAGGATTTCTCAACTGTGACACTACCCACATTTTGGACCAGGTCGTTACTGTTGGGAGCTCTGGACGACGCTGAGCAGCCTCCCTGGCCTCGGAATTCCCCCACCAAACTCCCGCAGCATCACCCTTTTCTCCCTCCTTGTGACAAACGAAAGCATCTCCAGATACTGCCAGATGTCTCCCAGAGAACAAAAACCCACTTTGGAGAACCACTGTCCTAGATCTTCTTTATAACATGACTGCAACTTGAGGAGTTTTAAAGATGTGCAGGTTTGAAACTGTTGTTGGGCAGAGTAAGAGTGAATTCATCAAGAAAAAAGATTGGGAGGCAGAACCAAGTGGTCAGCTGGCAATCATGGATCTAAGGTAAAACCAGTCAGTGGGGTGACTCTGTCCAGGAGTGCCACCCTGCAGAAGCAAACAGGCACTCGGTTCCCTGGGCTGGAAACACCCTAGACCCAATGGGATAAAGAGAGGAGAGAGGATGGGGACCCCGCCTGGTGATTCTTAGGCTGCCGAGAACCCTTTCGAATGTTCTACTGCTGGGGTGGGACTCCTCTGTGTCCTCCTGGGAAGACCGAGGTCCGCCAGGATCAACTGACTCAGCGAAGGCACAGTGAACCAGGTTCCACCCCACGGGTCTGAACTGTCCAGACACGACGGCCACCTCCAGGTTTAAGAGGCGCTTGCTTTCCACTCTCCCCACTGCAACGGCCTCTGCCATCTTTTCTTTGTCTTCTCTCTCCTCACCACCCCAAGACAGCATCTTCCCACCAGCAGGGGACAGGCTCCTGGCCCCACCCTGCGATTCCTCTAAAGCTCTTCCCTCCTCGACCCCCCCTCCCCGCCCCCACTGCCCATGACATCCCACTGGGAAAAACCCCAAACTATCTGAGTCCAATTGTAACCAGATGGCTTCACACTTTGTGTAACGAGTTGCAACTACTCCTCCCTTTGTATCACCCCTGGAGAGGTACCTGTGCCTCCTGCTGCCTCAGGAAAAGAAGGCTAATGGACCTGCAAAGCTCTCGAGTGAGGACCTCCCTAGTGGTCCAGTGCAAGGACTTCCCTGGCGGTCCAGTGGTTAAGTCTCCACAAATTTCACTGCTGGGGATGCAGGTCAGATCCCTGGTCAGGAAACTAAGATCCCACATGTCACACAAAAAAAAAAAAAAAGAAGAAGAAAAGAAAAGAAAATTGCTTGAACTGAATAAAAACAAAAATACAACATATCAACTTAAAAAGTTACCTGGGAAAAGGAACAACAACAGGGGCTTTCCAGGTGACGTGAGTGGTAAAGAACCTGTCTGCCAACACGGGAAACTTAAAGAGATGCCAGTCTGATCCCTTCACCCCTCACCACCCGCGGTCCCTGCTGGTTCAGGCCAAGCTCAAGGTCAGAGTGAATCTGAAGTGTTTGGGGGGGGCGGGGGTTGTTTGATTTTTTTGTTTTGCTTTCAGCTCAGACCGAAGTGAGCAGGGAGACAGAGAGAGGCTCCTCTCTTTAGGGGTGTTGTGTTGGATTCAAAGGCTGTCTCCTCCGCATTTCAGATGGAACGGAGAAAATGTGAAAACCCAATGCCCCCTGATTCAAGTCTAGGCCAGTCCCCAGGATATCAAATTTCCAAGCATCTCACCCACAGTAGTTAAAGATGTGGGCAAAGAGACAATAATCCTATTCTTTTAAGATGACTGTCTGTGAGCTTTCAAATTGTGGCTAAACTCATTCATTGTCATAGAGGCAGCCCCTCAGCACTGCGGAGGGTCAGGCAATGCATTCACTTCACTGAGAACTTTGTTTCGAGGGAAACTGTGTGTGTGCCCATGTGTATGTGTGTGTATGATTCTCTTTCTCTTTGCTGGTATAGTCACAGTAGGAATCTTAAAAACAGAAAAACATAGGCAAGAATCTCTGCTTGCACTAATCCTATCAAAAGATGAAATGCTCTGTTCTGAATCTAAACAGACCTGCAGTATTGCTATTTTACAGATCTCCATGGAGTAATTATGCTCCTAGTACACACACACACACACACACACACACACACACACACAAATATCAGTGAACATGCAGGAAGCTGAATAAGTAAATACAGAGTATTAGTTGGCTGTGGAGATCAGTGGTGCTGATGCCGCTTCTTTCTTTTACACCTTAATTTCTTACCCTTTCATTGCTAGGGGCTCCTGGGCCAGACAGAAAATCGATGTAAAAAGATGCAGATCAGTCAATATTTCCATCATGGTTCTTACTGATACAAACATTCAATTGGAAAGGACGATAGAGGCTAAGTTGAAGTGTTAAGATTCACCAGCCTCCCTAGTATTTATGTTATTGAGCCATCTACAAATTTCCACCTCCTTCCCTGTCTTCTGATTCATGGATAATCAAAATCGAGCTGTAAGTCATTTCCTGACTGTTCATGCGGTGAGTCTATATTCTCCATCACTGCAAAGACCTGCTGCCTTCAGTAGGCATGTGGTGAAAGTCGGTGATTCTCTGAGGCTCTTGTCTCCTCCATCAATTCATTCTTAATTCAAGAAATAGTTACTAAGTGCCTACTATGTGCCAGGGCTCTGTGACTTGATGAATACAGACAATCTCTCTCTACCAGGGTCATTTAAAGGAGGAATACATCAAACAGGAATCTGAATACATGTAAACTAATTGAGTGAGTGTAAACAATGAGGGGCTTAGGGTGCCAGGAGGAAGAAGGAACAGCAGAGATGACCTTGGCTGAGCTCCAGGGGGCTGCCCTCTGAGGAGGGGAAAGGGGCTGCCCTTTGAGGAAGGGACAGAGGCTGAGAGGTCAGGAGTGTGTCACATCAGTGAGGTGGGAGAAGCGATGAGAAATTCAAGGAGGCAACCAGTGTGTGTGGAAGTCCCATAGTACCGGGAGCGTGGCTTGGGGCTCCTTCTGAAGATAGGGAAAACCCAGTGACGAGCAAAGGGCAGAGAAGAAACCAGAGGGAGGCAGGTTCCAGATCAGGTAGGACCTCTAATGAAGTGTGTGACTGAGTGAGTGAGTGAGTGAGTGAGTGTGTCTGTGTGTGTTGGGGTGGATGGTGTTAAATGACAAAATCTGATTTGCATTTCAGAACAAATACTCCAGTCACCTTTTGGAAAATGGAGAGACCTGCAAGAACCTAGGATGAGAAACCAGCTAAGAGGTTACTTCTGTAGTCCCCAGAAAAATATGGCTGGAATGAGGGCAGTGGCAGCACCAGCTAGAGAATGAATGTCAAGAGCCATTTAAAAAGTAAAACAGGGACTTTCTAACCCTGGCTGTCCAGTGGTTAAGACTCTGTGCTTCCAATGCAGAGGACACAGGTTCGATCCCAGGTCGAGGAACTAAGATCTCACAAGCGGCACAGCACAGGCAAAAAAAAGAAAGAAAGAAGAAGAAAACATGTAGTTTTTAAAGTAAAACAACAATACTTGGTAATGAATACCATGTGAAGAGTGAGAAAGAGGGAGAGGCTGAGGCTGAGCCTAGGATGCTGGCTTGTTTTAGCCAAAGATGTTACAATACCTTTCAGAAGGAATTGAGAAACTGACAGTTATTGAGTTGCTTTCTATGGACCAACTTCTGTTCTAGGCACGTTCAAATACAACAGAACCCCATTAACAGGAGCAGGGTAGGGATAGGGGATGGGGTGCTTGGTCTCGCTACCCCAGCTACAGCAGGGGCCCCAAAAAAGATTTACATGAATTTCTTGTCTGACCTCTAGTCAATTTCTATTGATGCTGCTGCTGCTGTTAAGTCGCTTCAGTCGTGTCCAACTCTGTGCGATCCCATAGACAGCAGCCCACCAGGGTCTCCCATCCGTGGGATTCTCCAGGCAAGAACACTGGAGTGGGTTGCCATTTCCTTCTCCAATGCATGAAAATGAAAAGTGAAAGTGAAGTTGCTCAGCCGTGTCCGACTCTTAGCGACGCCACAGACTGCAGCCTACCAGGTTCCTCTGTCCATGGGATTTTGATGGTGGAAGGTGAAGAACCCTACTTAGAATAACCTTGATTACCCCGAGTCACCACTTCACATGGGCAGCAAAGACCACTTCCTGGAAAAACACCAGTAGCATCAGCCCTGTACTTTCATGATTGATTAGCCCAGCTCCCACCAAAAGTCAAAGTGAAATTTGCTCCATTGTGTCTGACTCTTGGAGACCCCAAGGACTATACAGTCCATGGAATTCTCCTGGCCAGAAGACTGGAGTAGGTAAGCTGTTCCCTTCTCCAGGGGATCTTCCCAATCCAGCGATCGAACCCAGGTCTCCCACACTGCAGGCAGATTCTTTACCAGCTAGGTCACCAGGGAAGCTGAGTTTTCACCAATCAGGAGCTCAAATGCCTGAATTTTCCAGCATATGAAACCCAGATTGTTTATATTTGGCTTTTAGAAGACCCCTTCTTTTCCCTTGAGCCTCACGCCTGAGATTACCCTCTGTGCTGGATCCAGTGTCCTGCTTGGCAGTCACACTCTGAAACACTGCTCAATCTTTGGTCCCAACTGTGTTTTCCCTTTAACAACTGTCTGTTCTCTTCTCATGTCCTCAGCACATAGGTGGGTGAATATAGGAGATGCTCAGTCACAGTGGGTGAGTTGAATTTGCCAGGAAAGTGGCATCATCGAGCAACATAACCTTTGACAGAGAAATACAAAAAAAGTGGTTCTTTTCTTTACAAATGCCTGATTTGTACAAATGCAATAAAAAATGCCTGGGAAAATGTATTCCAAATTGATAGTGGGTTTTGTTAGGCAGTGAAACCGAGCAGATTATTTTTTATATTTCAGATATGCATGCTCATGTTTTCTAATTTTCCATAATGGAAATTTGTTACTAATACTTGTGTAATGCAAAGGGATAATATGATAGATACTTTATAGGTATTTTCTGGGTAGAATCACAACTCCAAGACAGGTTGCCATTAACCAAGGGAAATGATAACTGTGACTAAACAGCAAGGGTACTTGTCATATTAGGAAAAGACTGACTTTATTAAAGGTACTTTTTAGGTGGAAGGGAAGGAAGTGGGGACAACTGTTATAGTGTATAGAGGGGGAAATTCAGTCTTATTAGAAGAGGAGACTTTTTAAGACATAAGGATCAGCCATCACATACGGATACCAAGGGGGAAAGTGAGGAAGGGATGAATTGGGAGACTGGGATTGACTTATACACACTGCTGTGTATAAAACAGACAACTAATGAGAACCGCTGTATGGCACAGGGACCTCTACTCAGTGCTATGTGGTGACCCAAGTTGAACAGAAATCCAAAAGAGAGGGAATATATGTGTATGTATAACTGACTCACTTGGCTGTAAAGCAGAAACTGACACAATATTGCAAAGCAACTATACTCCAATAAAAAAATTTAAAAAGTAATAGACATAATTGGTAAGTATCTGACGGAAAAGCAAACAACCACTACTCTGAGTGAGTCCTCACAAAGATCAACAGTGGGCATCCTCCTTTGAAAACTATTTAAGGACAAATGAAAACGTATTTTAGGTGATACAGCTGACTTGGGACTTATGAAGGGCCTCAGAAGTCCAGAGAACTCAGCAATGAACACACTTAAACAGAAGCACTGGCAAATCTAAAAGGCATATGAATCTTAAACTTGTCCGTTATCTTGGGAATTATTTTAACCATGCGGATCTAAACATTTCTAGACGCTTCCTCTTGAATCTGCCTTCAGAATTAGGTCACAAACTAGTCACATGAAAAAAAAATCAATCTCTTCCTAACTTTTTAGCCTAGTCTTATGAAAGTATTTTTTTTCATGATGCCTTTGGCCACTAGAGGGTGGATTTTACCTATGATCTATATCTGCTAAAATGGAAAAAAATGTCACCAGGGATTTTAACAAAAAGGGAGCGATGTAAAGATATGTTTTACAAAAGGGAGCTGTATGCATGAAAGGAGGCAAATTTGTAAAGAAGAAATACTGTTTCCTTTAATAACAAATTTTAATATTCATCTATTTCTTTTATAGTTTACAAATGCATCGATACATCCTCTAAACATACAGTGTGTGCGTGCATGCTAAGTCGCTCAGTTGTGTCCAACTCTTTGCATCCCCATGGACTGTAACTCGCCGGGCTCTTCTGTCCATGGGATTCTCCAGGCAAAAATACTGGAGTGGGTTTCCATGCCCTTCTCCAGGGGATCGTCCCAACCCAGGGATAGAACCCAGGTCTCCTGTGTCTCCTGCACTGGCAGGCAGGTTGTTCACCACTAGTGCCACCTGGGAAGCCCAAACATACAGTGGCTACAGTTAATACCATCCATGATAAAGTGGCCTGTTTTTCTTAGTGATTCTCTATAAAAATTATTTTTCAAAAAACGCAAATGCTTGTAACACCGTGACAAAGCTCCAGGGTTCAAGATTAAGTATAATGACAAGAAAGTATCTTCAACTTCATTTTAAAGATTATTGTCATATGTGTGTTTAACTATAAACAGTAAGTAAAATATTTTAATGGAATAATCTCATAACTTCCATTGATCATCTAGGATGTTTACAAACACATGTAAAATAACTTGGTTTGTAGTTGAGGTGAGGAGAAGGAGATTTGGACAAGAAAAGTGAAGCAGCTCAGTCGTGTCTGACTCTTTGCAACCCCGTGGACTGTAGCCCACCAGGCTCCTCCCTCCATGGGATTCTCCAGGCAAGAATAGTGGAGTGGGTTGCCATTTCCTTCTCCAGGGGATCGTCCTGACCCAGGGATCAAACCCAGGTATCCCGCATTGCAGGCAGATGCTTTAACCTCTGAGCCACCAGGGACAAGAAAAGGGAGGCATAAACCCTTCACACTCTAGAGGTTTCCAGTATAAAACAAACACGCCAAGCTGATGTGGGGCCCGGCACAGACAACAGATTGGTGACACAGCAAAGTCAAAGACCAAGGTTCTAACAGGCACTTCGGAGAGAAAATAAAATCTAGATGACTGTTCTCATGCAAGTATGTATGTGAACAAGTATGTATGTGAACCAAGAGGAATTTTAAAAGGCTAAAGTTATGACCAACTTAGACAGCATATTAAAAAGCAGACACATTACTTTGCCAACAAAGGTCCGTCTAGTCAAGGCTATGGCTTTTCCACTAGTCACGTATGGATGTGAGAGTTGGACTATAAAGAAATCTGAGCGCCAACGAATTGATGCTTTTGAACTGTGGTGTTGGAGAAGGCTGTTGAGAGTCCCTTGGACTGCAAGGAGATCCATCCTAAAGGAAATCAGTCCTGAGTATTCTTTGGAAGGACTGATGCTGAAGCTGGAACTCCAATAGCTTAGCCACCTGATGTGAAGAACTGACTCATTGGAAAAGACCCTGTTGCTGGGAAAGATTGAAGGCAGGAGGAGAAAGGACAATAGAGGATGAAATGGTTGGATGGTATCACTGACTCAATGGATATGAGTTTGAGTAAACTCCAGGAGTTGGTGATGGACAGGGAGGCCTGGCATGCTGCAGTCCATGTGGTCACAAAGAGTCCGACATGACTGAGCAACTGAACTGAATGGAAAGTACAGGAAAATTCTTTAAATGTTTCATTCCTTTTCATTTATTTTACAAACTATTGGTTAAAATTGATTTTACCTTGCTACCCACCCAGTTATCACAATATATTCTCTTGAGCCCTCATGGGGACTTGTATCTGTGCTCATCACACTAAACCAGTGGTCCCCACAGCGGTCCCCAGACCAGCAGCATCAGAGCCTGGGAACTTGTTAGAAATGCAAGTTTTTAGGTCCCACCTTAGACTTGCTGAATCAGAAACTCTGCGATAGGGCCCAGAAATCTGACATCTAAATTAGCCTTCTACCTGATTCTGATCACACACTTAAGTTTGAGAATCCCTGAGTTACAGAATAGCAATGTACCCATCTCCTACCAACTTCTGATTCTCAAAAATGTACGGCTAGATACAGCAGAGCAATGCTTTGTAATAGCCTTGGCTTCCCCTCAGCATATCAGTCAACCAATCACAAAACACACAGTCAGAACGTGCACCAGTCACAGGCATAGAAATAAACCGACAGGGAAATGCGGAGTCAGATAACCTGCCAGCCATAGACAAGGGGACTAAACAAAATGACACTCCTTTGGGGATTTGCTTCAGGGAAGAAAGCAGTGCAAAGAAATCCCAACCCAACGGCAGATGCCACATTTGAAAAGGAAGGCCAAAATGAGGGACGGCAGTAAGGGTATTGCAAACATTTAAAATTTCTCATTGTGTGACTAGGATTCACATATACCTATTCAGAAGGAGAAGGAGTCTAAATTTAGATTAGTGAGCACAATTTTTTCTTACATCTGCTGTTGCAGCTTCCCTAGCCCATGGGAACAACATTTCAGCTGAAAAGAACACTATCAGAAAACGGCAGATGAACTCATAGAAACAGAGAGGAGAATGGTGGTTGCCACGGGCTGGGGGTGAGGGAAATTGGAAGATACTGGTCCAAGGGTATAAACGTCCATTTATAAGATGGAAACATTCTGAGCACCTAGTGTACGGCTGAGCGCCAAAGAATTGATGCTTTTGAACTGTGCTGTTGGAGAATACTCTTGAGAGTCCCTTGGACTGCAAGGAGATCAAACCAGTTCATCCTAAAGGAAATCAAGCCTGAATATTCATTGGAGAGACTGATGCTGAGGCTGAAGCTCCAATCCTTTGGCCACCTGGTGCAAAGAGCTGACTCATTGGAAAAGACCCCGATGCTGGGAAAGATTGAAGGCAGGAGAAGGGGACGACAGAGGATGAGATGGTTGGATGGCATCACTGACTCAGTGGACATGAGTTTAAGTAAACTCTGGGAGATAGTGAAGGACAGGGAAGCCTGGTGAGCTGCAGTACACGGGGTCGCAAAGAGTCGGACATGACTGAGCAATTGAACAATGACAACAATGTATAGCATGGCGATTAGAGTTAATAATACTACACTATACACCTCAAAGCTGCTGAGTGTGGACCTTAAACGTTCTTACCACAAATAAAGAAACGTAATCAGGGAGGTGTTAACTGACACTCTGGTGGTTCTGCAATACACACATGCAGCTCATCCGCATGCTGTACACCTTAAACACGTTACATGTCAGGTAAATTTCAATAAAGCTGAAATAATTTTTAATTTAAAATTTTTAAGGAAATGGCCATCTACCATGATCCTCATGAACCAAAAATTGGGGACTGTGATCTGACAAAGTTGTGCCATCACTAACTAGTGAGAAAATGCAGCTTCATGGAAATATAGCTTGGTACCAAGGTGTTTGTGTGATGGAAGACAAAACTTGTGATTGGGACTTTTCAAGAAAATTCCAGTGCTTGGACTCTGCAATGCAGAATGTAGATATTGTCCCCCCTGGGTATACTTACTTTCACTCCCGTATCACTGTGGACATTCAAAGAGACAATGCAAAGATATAATCCTCTAACTTCCCATTACTCACTGTCATTTTCAAGTAAACATGCTGAATACTAAAGATTGTTAAACACTGTGGAGATGCATCATAGTCATTCAAGAGTATTTTTAGAAGTGCACACCTCCCTCCCACTTGGCGGCCATCCCCAAGGGCTGTAAACTTATAAGGGCTGAAGCTGACTCTCAGAGTAAGGACTTCAGCTAAGGAACTTCATGGAGACGATTAATCCCCCAAACTGTATCTCAAAGCAACTGGATTATAAAGAACATTTCAAAATGGAAATAAATTGGAGTCAGAACTCAATGATTTCAGTAAATCCTAATCCTATTCCTATCACCTCTACTGAATGAATGTTAAGGATGCCTAATAATAAGGCATTTGTTCATTTAGGAGGTGATAAAGCAGTGGAACATCAAAAGTGTGGGTTTTATTTGGTGTCTTAAGAGACTAGTAGAATATGTACATTAATAACCTAAAGTGGAAAATGAAACTTTGTTGCAGTAGAGCAGGAATAAGGCTCAATCTACACAGAATTGTGAAGAAAAGAAGTTGTCTCCTAGACATTCCGGATCACTGAGTAGGCAAATTCAGCGGGGCCTTAACTGTACTTTAAGCAATCACTGACTATATACTGGTTTTGTTTCTCAACCTTCCTTCTCTTCAAATCAGCATTTACATACACACACATGTGCACACACACATACATATATATATAAACACGTGCACATATACGTGTGCTAAGTCGTTTCAGTCATGTCTGACTCTTTGGGACCCCATGGACCATAACCCTCCAGGCTCCTCTGTCCATGGGATTCTCTAGGCAAGAATACTACAGTGGGTTGCCATGCCTTGCTCCAGGGGATCTTCCTGACCCAGGGATAGAAACTATTTACATTTTGAAATGTTCTTTCCAGTTGCCTTGAGGTACAGTTCAGGTGATTAATCTTCTCCATGAAGTTCTTTAGCTGAAGTCCTAACCCTAACATCACTGACGTCTCATGCCTTGGCAGGTGGGTTCTTTACCACTCGTGCCACCTAGGAAGCCCCACTTATGTGCACACACACACACACGCACACACAAACACACATATATATGACTCATTCACATTTTTCACCTATGTAGGTTAAGACTGTGGTAGATTGCAACAACAACAACAAAAAAGCCACAAATTCTTTGTAGCTTCTCCCATCACAAAATCAAGTCTATGAGCTTGGTCCTATGATTTGCTTGTGCCAATCAGACATTAGCAAACATAACAGAAAAAGAATCTGACCCTGCAATCCCACTGTTGGGCATATAACCTGAGAAAAACATAGTCCAAAAGGATACATGAAGCCCAATGTTCACTGAAGTACTACTTACAATAGCCAAGACATGGAAGCAACCTAAATGTCCCCATAAAGAGAAATGGATAAAGAAGATACAGTACATATATATAATGGCCTATTATTCAACCATTAAAAAGAGGGAGATAATACCATCTGCAGCAACATAAATGGACCTAGAGAGTGTCATATGGAGTAAAGTCAGTCACACAGAGAAGGAGAAATATCTATGACATCCCTTATAGGCAGAACCTAAAAAGAAATGACACAAATGAACTTATTTACAAAACCAGAAAAAGACTCACAAACTTAGGTAACAAACTTCATTGCTGAGTGGGGGGAGAGTGGGGGGGAGGGAAAATAAGGGAGTTGGGGAGGGACATGTAGAAACTGCTATATTTAAAATGAATAACCAACAAGGACCTATTTATAACACAGGTAACGTTCTGCTCAATGTTATGTGGTAGCCTGGATGGGAGGGGGATTTCAGGGAGAATGAATGCATGTATGCATGTCTGAGTCCCTTTACTTTCCACTTGAACCTATCACAACAGTATTAATCAGCTAAACTGCAATACAAAACAGAAAATTTAAAAAAAGAAAAAGTGTGCAATGGGCTTTGTCCTTGCTTGCTGCTTTTGGGACCCAAATGCCAAACTGCCATGTGAAAAGGTCCAGACTGATCTGCTGGGTGATGAGAAATATGTAGCCTGGCTGCTCCCATCACTCCAGCCAACTGCCAGACACATGAGTGATGTCGTCCAAGACCAGCCAAGTCCAGCTGATCTGCTGGACAACCACAAAAGCAGAACTGAATATATCTGAAACCACATGGGGCAGAGAAGACACATCCTAGTTGCTGTGGTTCAGTCAGCCAGCTGTGCCAAACTCTTTGTGACCCTATGGACTGAAGCATGCCAGGGCCCCATGCCCCTCATCATCTCCTGGAGTTTGCCCAGGTTCATGTTCATTGCATCGGTGACATCCTAGTTAAGCCTGCCAAAATTATCAACCACAGAATGATAAGCAATAAATGTTGCATTCAACTACCAGGTTTTTGGAGTGGTAGACAGTGTATTAAAAAGCAGAGACATTACTTTGCCAACAAAGGTCCGTCTAGTCAAGGCTATGGTTTTTTCCAGTAGTCATGTATGGATGTGAGAGTTGGACTATAAAGAAAGCTGAGCACCAAAGAATTGATGCTTTTGAACTGTGGAGAAGACTCTTGAGAGTCCCTTGGGTTGCAAGGAGATCCAACCAGTCCATCCTAAAGATCAATCCTGAGTGTTCATTAGAAGGATTGATGTTGAAGCTGAAACTCCAATACTCTGGCCACCTGATGTGAAGAGCTGACTCATTTGAAAAGATCCTGATGCTGGGAAAGATTGAAGGCAGGAGGAGAAGGGGACAACTGAGGATGAGATGGATGGATGGCATCACTGATTCAATGGACATGAGTTTGGGTAAACTTCTGGAGTTAGTGATGGACAGGGAGGCCTGGCATGCCGTGGTCCATGAGGTCACAAAGAGTCGGACATGATTGAACGATTGAATTGAACTGAACTTGTTACTCAACAGTACCTAACTTATACTAAGGCTTAATTACTGAGAACAGTGCCTAACTTAAAGAAATAAAACTACAGACATGAACTTTTAGGCATCAGAGAGCTGGTAGGAAAGGTATTTTCAGGGGAACATGGATGAATGGGAGTCATACCATCAGGCTCTACCTATTCCTTAGTTCAGACTTCCTTTCAGTTGGGTTTATCCAACCTGAAAGAAACACTTTTACTAATGAATTAGACCTGGGACATTCACTTTGATCTGTACCATCAAAAAACCACAGGTTAGACTGTTTACAATAGCTAAGACATGGCAGCAACCTAAATGTCCATTGACAGAGGGATGGATAGAAAAGATGTGGTACCTATACATAATGGAATATTACTAAATCAATAAAAAGAATGAAATAATGCCATTTGCAGCAACATGAATGGATGTAGAGAGTGTCATACTGAGTCAAGTAAGTCAGAGAGAGGAGAAATACGACACCCCTTATATGTGGAATCTAAAAAGTAGTAATACAGATAACCTTACAAAACAGAAAGAGACACAGACTTAGAAAATGAATTTATGGTTGCCCATGGAAAAGGATAGGTAAGGAGTATGGGAAGGTCATGTACAGTTCAGTTCAGTTCAGTCTCTCAGTCGTGTCCAACTCTTTGTTACCCCAAGGACTGCAGCACGCCAGGCCTCCCTGTCCATCACCAACTCCTGGAGTTTACTCAAACTCATGTCCATTGAATCCGTGATGCCATCCATCCATCTCATCCCCTGTCATCCCCTTCTCCTCCTACCTTCAATCTTTCCCAGCATCAGGATCTTTTCAAATGAGTCAGCTCTTCACATCAGGTAGTCAAAGTATGGGAGTTTCAGCTTCAACATCAGTCCTTCCAATGAACACCCAGGACAATTCTCCTTTAGGATGGATTGGTTGGATCTCCTTGCAACCCAAGGGACTCTCAAGAGTCTTCTCCAACACCACAGTTCAAAAGCATCATTCTTCGGCGCTCAGCTTTCTTTATAGTCCAACTCTCACATCCATACATGACCACTGGAAAAACCACAGCCTTGACTAGACAGACCTTTGTTGACAAAGTAATGTCTATGCTTTTTAATATGCTATCTAGGTTGGTCATAAGTTTCCTTCCAAGGAGTAAGCGTCTTTTAATTTCATGGCTGCAATCACTATCTGTAGTGATCTCGGAGCCCCCCAAAATAAAGCCAGCCACTATTTCCACTGTTTCCCCATCTATTTTCCATGAAGTGATGGGACCAGATGCCATGATCTTAGTTTTCTGAATGTTGAGCTTTAAGCGAACTTTTTCACTCTCCTCTTTCACTTTCATCAGGAGGCTCTTCAGTTATTCTTCACTTTCTACCATAAGGGTGGTGTCATCTGCATATCTGAGGTTATTGATATTTCTCCTGGCAATCTTGATTCCAACTTGTGCTTCTTCCAGCCCAGTTTTCTCATGATGTACTCTGCATATAAATTAAATAATCAGGATGACAATATACAGCCTTGACATACTCCTTTCCCTATTTGGAACCAGTCTGTTGTTCCATGTCCAGTTCTAACTATTGCTTCCTGACCTGCATACAGGTTTCTTAAGAGGCAGGTCAGGTGGTCTGGCATTCCCATCTCTTTCAGAATTTTCCACAGTTTATTGTGATCCACACAGTCAAAGGCTTTGGCATAGTCAATAAAGCAGAAGTAGATGTTTTTCTGGAACTCTCTTGCTTTTTCCATGATCCAGCGGATGTTGACAATTTGATCTCTGGTTCCTCTGCCTTTTCTAAAACCAGGTTGAACATCTGGAAGTTCATGGTTCACGTATTGCTGAAGCCTGGCTTAGAGAATTTTGAGCATTACTTTACTAGCGTGTGAGATGAGTGCAATTGTGCTATAGTTTGAGCATTCTTTGGCATTGCCTTTCTTTGGGATTGGAATGAAAACTGACCTTTTCCAGTCCTGTGGCCACTGCTGAGTTTTCCAAATTTGCTGGCATATTAAGTGCAGCACTTTCACAGCATCATCTTTCAAGGATTTGAAATAGCTCAACTGGAATTCCATCACCTCCACTAGTAGTGGAGTGATGCTCTACTACTTGTAGTGGATGTTGCTCGTAGTGATGCTTCCTAAGGCCCACTTGACTTCACATTCCAGGATGTCTGGCTCTAGGTGAGTGATCACACCATCGTGATTATCTGGGTCGTATCTTTTTTGTACTGTTCTTCTGTGTATTCTTGCCACTTCTTCTTAATATCTTCTGCTTCTATTAGGTCCATACCATTTCTGTCCTTTATTGAGCCCATCTTTGCATGAAATGTTCCCCTGGTATCTCTAATTTTCTTGAAGAGATCTCTAATCTTTCCCATTCTATTAGTTTCCTCTATTTCTTTGCACTGATCACTGAGGAAGGCTTTCTTATCTCTCCTGGCTATTCTTTGGAAGTCTGCATTCAAATGGGTATATCTTTCCTTTTCTCCTTTGCTTTTCACGTCTCTTCTTTTCACAGCTATTTGTAAGGCCTCCTCAGACAGCCATTTTGCTTTTTTGCATTTCTTCTTCTTGGGGATGGTCTTGATCTCTGTCTCCTGTACAATGTCACGAACCTCCGTCCGTAGTTCATCAGGCACTCTGTCTATCAGATCTAGTCCCTTAAATCTATTTCTCACTTCCACTGTATAAATGTAAGGGATTTGATTTAGGTCATACCTGAATAGTCTAGTGGTTTTCCCAAGTTTCTTCAATTTAAGTCTGAATTTGGCAATAAGGAGTTCATGAGCTGAGCCACAGTCAGCTCCCGGTCTTATTTTTGCTGACTGTATAGAGCTTCTCTTTCTTTGGCTGCAAAGAATATAATCAATCTGATTTCAGTGCTGACCATCTGGTGATGTCCATGTGTAGAGTCTTCTCTTGTGTTGCTGGAAGAGGGTGTTTGCTATGACCAGTACGTTCTCTTGGCAAAACTCTATTAGCCTTTGCCCTGCTTCATTCCATACTCCAAGGCCAAATTTGCCTGTTACTCCAGGTGTTTCTTGACTTCTTACTTTTGCACTGTACACACTGCTATATTCAAAATAGACAACCAACAAGGATGTATTGTACAGGACCTAGAACTCTGCTCAATGTTATGTGCCAGTCTGGATGGGACAGGGGTTTCGAGGAGAAATACATGTGTATGTATGGATGAGTCCCTTCGCTGCTCACCTGAAACTACCACAACATTGTTAATTGGCTATACCCCAATACAAAAGGTTTAAAGTGAAAAAAAAAAACAAGCCTATGTGCTATAGAAAAAAATAAACTGTGACCCTGGTAATCATTAGCATCTCATTAAAATTTCAGTCCAAACAGTTAAGGACCTCTCTAGGCAACCCTCTGAAGCCAAATGGGATTTTAAATGGAGCAGCATGGCATTGCATAAGGAAGCACTTGGGTGACAAGGGAGGGGACACGCTGTTCTGAAAAGTCAGTAAGTGCCTCAGCTGATCATGTGCTGGACTGAAAAGAAGGTCATGTATCCGTCTGCTTCAGGCACGCAAACATGAGAGCTCTGCAGCATCATTAAAACTGAAGCAATTCTGTGAAAAGTACTCAGTACAGGCAGCAGCTTTCATTGTGTGCTTTCAAACTGAAAACCCAAGGCGATGATACAGAAACAATGGAAGAAACGCAGGGCCTTGTCCCCAGGTTTTTATCCAAGTCCAAATCAGCAGAGAATTTAAAAGCACACTGAAGGCTAGAAGGCCAGAAAAAAGTGGAACACGCAGACGAACCTCCATATTGGTGGTCTAATTGGGACTCAGGCCGCAGGCCACCCTCAGTCACTCTACACGTCAGATATCTCCGACAACAACGCACTGTCAGAGGGTTTAAAGCCCTGGGGTTCCGGGGCTCAGCAGATGCTCCATCACTGACAATGACAGCCGATCACTGCCACTGAGGCTAGCTTGTGGGAGGTTCTGGACATCAGTGCTATCTCAGGCAGAGAACTAAAAGAACAGAAGTCAAACACGAAGAGGATCTAAGATGATGACAGGGCCAGGTGACCAGAAACAGCATCAAAAGCATCCATGAATACAATAATCAGCACAGAAGGCTTCCAGAAACTCAAGCGGTAAGGAAGAAAGGTCAAAGAGCTACTAGACACTGGAGACCCCAGAAGTGAGAAGCACCCATCAAGAGAGGCTACCTAAGCTCAAAGGTGACCCATCTGTCACATCGCTATGCCACTGTGACTGTACTTTCCATTTGAGTCAAAGGAAGAGTGGTTTGTGTGTTTTTTTTTTTTTTGAATGAAGGAAGGAAATAGGGAATGAATGAGTTTTTATTACACTGCAGATTTCTGACTTTCTTTTGCATGTTTAAAAAAATATTTGCATGCACACCATTGACAACAGTAATGGATACATCATGCATGTTGTAGCTTCTGTATCTCCTACTGGTGCTAGAAACCAAGTGAGACATAAACACTGGTTGTTAAAAGGCGTTGTAAACAGTAACGCTCCACAATAGTGTTAGCCGTTGCTGCCGTTAGCTCAAAGTTATAAGAAGGAACAATGGTTTCTCATCGCTAAATTAGTCCTGAGATCCTAGCATTTATAAACTGGAATACTACTGTTCTACACTCACCCATTCAACTATATTTTATAGCTAGCAAAGTCTTTTAATTTTAAAAAATCTTTATCTACCACTTGTAATCCTTTGGAATCCAGATTGGGTGTTCTGAACCTGGGTATGTTACTACACTGCCTCTCCTTCAGAAATACATAAATATTTGAAACCATTACTGTAAAAAGAGGGTTTCCTTGGTGGCTCAGATGGTAAAGAATCTGTCTGCCAATGCAGGAAATGTGGGTTCAATCCCTGGGTCAGGAATATCCCCTGGAGAAAGGAATGGCAACCCACTCCAGTATTCTTGCCTGGAAAATTCCATGGAGAGAGGAGCCTGGTGGGCTACAGGCCACAGGGTTGAAAACAGTCAGACATGACTGAGCAACTAACACTTTCACATTCACTACAGAAAGACTAAAGAGACAAAAACAGTCTAAGACAGTAATTTTTAAAAATCCTTTGAGATTACTTGCACCTCTGTTTTGTTTGAAGCAAACACAAATTTTGTGATATTTTTTCTATTAGAAAATTTGATATTTTCAAACATATAAAAGCAGTGCAAGAGCAGTTTCTTTAATTAGGTGCACCGAGCAGGTATCATGTCAAATGAACTCATAAGTCTCAGTCACAGGTAACTCTCAGCATCAACCGTGATGCTGCTGAATCTACAGTGAAACAAAAGCAGAACAGGTTCATCTTCTGAGGAGAGGCTCAGTTTCCTTGGAAGTCAAAATTGTGTTTCTCTGTGTTGGTCATTCACTGGACCAAAATCAAGGCTACTTATCAAGCATAGCTTTGAGGTGTCCTCTTAGAGCATCATCTCATGAGTCTAGAAGCTTGTTCTTGCAATTGCATCCAGCATAAGTGAGTACCCACATTCACACATACTGGGTTGGCCAAAAAGTTCATTCAATTTTATTCTGTAAGATGTTAACTTACAAGGCACAGCTGGGTTGCTGCAAGTCTAGCCTCTTGGTCAAGAACTTCATGTCAGGCAAATTTAGGCTAAATCTGGGGCTCTATCACTTCTACCTCCTGTTGTTTAAACACTCAATATCTCAGTTTACTCATCCTCAAATTTAAAAATAGGAATACTGGACTTCCCTGGCAGTCTACTGTTAAGACTCCACACTTTTGCAGCAGGGGGCCTGGGTGCAATCACTAGTCAGGGAACTAAGATGCCACAAGCCACAGGAACTAAGATGCCCCCCCAAAAAGGAATACTATAATACTATAACCAAGAGTGAAATAAGAGAATATTTAAGTGTTCAGCAGAGTCTCAAGGCAGTAAATTCTCAGAGATAGAAGCTCCTCTGGGCAAAGCCAGTATCGAGAAAATACATCATCTGGGTCAGCAGAGCTGAATCAATGTCCCGACAAACACCAACTTAATGTGCTCATCTGAGGTAACTATTCAGACAACTATCACTTAAAAATCTGGTTAAAAGTTTCATTTTCTTAGCCAGTTATTTACCCCGAGTGAGCCAGGATCACAGCTTGACCCCATTTCCTGTTTACTCTGAGATGACAGAGGCTGCTGGTGCCAATCTAAGTCTCATCCTTCACTAGGGCAGAGGAACGGCAACCACTTGGGGCCCACTTCATAAGGACTGTGGGGATTCAAGAAGCCATTGAGTTTAAATAGCTTTGCCCAGCCCCTGGCACTTAAATCTTTATCACCGCAGCCACCAAGAGCCAAAGCAGCAAGCAATCCCTTAATTCCACACAAAGCTGGAGCTAACCCGTCATTCACAGATGCCCACCAAGGCCACAAAAATTGATCCCATCTCTAGGCTGACTCCTTGGGAGAAAAACTATGAAAAACCTAGACAGCATATTAAAAAGCAGAGACATTACTTTGCAGACAAAGATCTATTTAGTCAAAGCTACGGTTTTTCCAGTAGTCATGTATGGATGTGAGAGCTGGACTATAAAGAAAGCTGAGCGCTGAAGAATTGATGCTTTTGAACTGTGGTGTTGGAGAAGACTCTTGAGAGTCTCTTGGGCTGCAAGGAGATCAAACCAGTCAGTCCTGAAGGAAATCAACCCTGAATATTCATTGCTAGGACTGGTGTTGAAGCTGAAGCTCCAATCCTTTGGCCACCTGATACAAAGAGCCGACTCACTGGAAAAGACCCTGATGCTGGGAAAGATTGAAGGCAGGAGAAGGGGGCAACAGAGGATGAGATGGTTGGATGACATCACCAACTCAATGGACATAAGTTTGAGTAAGCTCTGGGAAATAGTGAAAGACAGGGAAGTCTGGCGTGCTGCAGTCCATGGGATCACAAAGAGTCGGACACAACTGAGCGACTCAACAACAACTAGTCTGATTCCAACCTTGAACCTCCTAGGAAAAGAAGCAGGGCATAGATTGAACACTTTCCTCAGTCGTCTTCCCCAGGACACAGAATATCCAACACTGGCACTACTTGCTCCATCATCTGCATTATCTCACTGGAGCTCCTTTCTGTTTAACCCCATTTTAAAGAAGAGAGAAGGAAGACTAACAGGCCAATGGTACAGCTGTTCAGTGATAAAGCTGGAACTGAAATTCTGTTCTACTCAATTCTAAGCCCAGAGTCCTTTCCATCACACCTGGTAAGAGAGGTGAGGCACGCCAAATGTCAATTCTAAATTCCAGATTCCCAGACATTCTCAGCAAGCCGACAAAACATTAGCGATAATGGATCATAACAACTTCCAATCGCAAAGCAAGAGTCAATGGCTCAGTTACAAAATAGCTTAAAATGAGTCCCCATCTGACCTCCATGGCCACGAACTTGAAGAGAATTTCCTGAAATTATGTGCTGGCAGTTCTTCAAATAAAACCATTCTCAGAAATGCACTGGTTCGTGACGCAGCTGCTATCAGCTGCCATTTCTGACTTTCATTCCAGGTAAGAAGATGTAAAATGCTTTCTGCTGGCCTCGCAGACTATGCTAACTCCTACCACCAGAAGGTAAATCTCACCCAATAGTTCAGCCAGGAAAAAATTCTGAACGACCTGAACTTGAAGGGGAGTTGTGGGAGCAGAAATCCCTCCTAATTAAAGGCCAGTTCATTAACACTTTCATACATATGGATTAGCCATTTAAAGCGAAGTTAAATAGATTGGGGAAAGATTTTTAATGTCAAGAATCTCATCAAAATTCTTTTTGCAGCACCAGCAAGTGCCCTTCATTCATTAACACTGTCCTTCCTGCGCTCGTATTAATCCCTCAGGTCATTCATCTAAAGAAGGCAAATGTCACAAAGTCTCCCTGAACACGCCCCCAAATTAGAATCAAAACGAAATGGAGATGAAGAATGGCCGTGGTGGTAACTGTGAACACCATTAGGACAGGGCCCGTCTGGCCATCTTGGCAAATCTAACCCAGCTCCTCACCCACTGGACAGACTTCCCTCCATCATCCTCCCCTCTCATGAACTTCCAGGGCTCTGCCCTTTCCAAAGGACCCTGCCGCCTCACACCACCTCTTCCAACCTCTTCTGCTGCTGCCTCTAGCTCTCACCTCAGTGCAAGAACCCCCTAATGCTCTCACCAATCCTTCCCCTTTCTGTTTTCACTCTCGCCCCATCAATCTTGATAGTTCCCTGACTTTCTCCAGCACCCACACATCAGGAACTCCCTCCTCATCTCTCTGGTAGCAGCCTAAAGACCAGTCCCAGCCTCAAGGAACAACTCTTTACTGGCACATCCGCTTGGTTGGCCTGTCATTGCAAAAAGGCTTCTGCACATTCCCTGTTTCTCTGAGTTTCTCAAGTCACAGCCTCAGGGACGCCTTTGACTCCACGCTCACCTCTGTACCCAGCATTCAGCTGACAACCAAACTTGGATGACTCCACTCCTCAAACAGATTTCAGGTCGTCCTTCCATTCTCACCTCCGTACAAGCAAGACCTCACTTCCACTCACCTGAGCCTTCTGACTGGTCTCCTCGCCTCATTATCTTTTCTTTACTATAATATCTAACTCCATCAGAATAATCTTTATGAAAGCCACACAGTCTTTCCAGTCACCCCCTAACTCTACCACAATCATCTTGGTAAAACAAAGATCAGTTCACATATGCAGCTAACACAAAGTGCTTCCAAGTCTTCCTTTTCCAAACTCCTCAGCACCTAGATCTCCCCAATCTGGCCCAATCATCATTTCCAGCCTTACTTATTGCCCATCGCTGCATCCAAAGGATCTTATCCCACAGCCAACTGGATCTCCTGTTCTCTGAACTTCTCCTGCTCCACCCCATCTTTTGTTCCATAGAGATGTTCCCCATCTTCCTCACCCAAACAATACTTCAATGTCCAATTCACTGGAAATTCTGATTGAACTATCACTAATATGAAAATTCAATCCACTGGAACCCTCAGTATTTTGAGAAGCTTAATCAGTTAAGTCCTGCCAATGCTGTCACACCAAAGGCCACCGGGGACAAGATTATAATTGAGACAGTTGGGTTTCTTACTCCTCACAGTGAGGGAGCATGCACACAGTGGGAAATCTTGGGGTGTCTCAGTCAGAGGGTGCTGTGCTGTGTTGGTCACTCAGTCGTGTCCGACTCTTTGGGACCCCATGGATCCACCAGGCTCCTCTGTCCATGGGGATTCTCCAGGCAAGGATACTGAAGTGGGTTGCCATGCCTTCATCCAGGAGATCTTCCCCACCCAGGGATCGAACCCAGGTCTCCTGCATTACAGGTGGATTCTTTGCCATCTGAACCACTAGGAAAAGCCCATGAATACTGGAGTGGGTAGCCTATTACTTCTCCAGGAGATCTTCCTGATCCAGGAATCGAACCAGGGTCTCCTGCATTGCAGGTGGATTCTTTACCAGCTGAGCTACCAGAGGGTGTTAGATGAGGCTTATTATAGGATTCACTCTGCATGCTGTTGGAAAACAGGAGCAATTCTATGATTATGTCAATAAATCTTGTCTATGGGTGGGAGCAGATGCAAGCAAGGCTAAAGTCATAGCTCGTGAAGAAGCAGCTGGCCCTCATTTTATCTGCAATAAAAAGGGGATGTTTCATATTTTGTGGGTTGTATCCTGACCTTGTTTTTCTCTGTACTTAGACAAAGTTATGAAATGGTCTTGTTTGTCTCATTTTAAGTCAGACATGACTTGGCGACTACACAACAATAACGAGTGATCACATCTAAGGACTGTGTTCTGGGTATTTATGTCCTTATGTCCAACAGGAGACACCACGGCCCGGCTGTGAGCACCACGCCAGCTCCTAACAACTCCAAGATCTGCTTGTAAGTGTCCAACAAGTTTCCAGATGTCAGGCGCTGCTCCTTTCTCAATTCTTAGTGTTATCATGACATCAATGTAGAGACTGAGACATTTTCTGAGGTAGAGGACAGATTAAGAAAACAAGACAAGCTGCAGTTAGGTAGACAAGATCCTACCCGGGAGCCCAATGGTGAGAACAGTTATCTTATTTCACAATATAACAGAAGGAGGGTCTGATAACAGGGTTAGGATGCGGGGAAAAGGACAACATATTCTGTAAAAGCAACAACTCTCAAGAATAACGTGATATCCAAACCAGGCCCCTCCTACAGCATGTTAAACTCAAGAAATGTCTTCATCCTAGTCAGTCTGATAAGGTTTTCTGGTTAATAAAAGATGAAAGTTGTGCACTGTACATATCCAATAATCTTAATGCAATTGGCCATTCATTATCAAGCTAAATGTGTTCATATCATTGTATGTGTACATTTTCCTTTATGGCTATTAAAGTCCTGACCATTAAGTCTTATCTTAGATTCTGTTTCCAGCAGACACTATCAGAGTGCTGATACTGCCAAATCAGAGTTTAATAGAACAAAGTGATGCCAATTGTGTCCTTCAGGCCCATCCAGACCAGAATTGCAGCTCAATGTTAGGCGTATGAGAAAAATAGAAAAAAAAAGTATCTGAAATTCTTACAACTTACTTTAAAACGATTTCATTTGGGGGACTTCCCTGATTGTACAGTGGATGAGAATTAGCCTGCCAATGCCGGCAACAAGGGTTCAATCCCTGGCCTGGGAAGATTCCACATGCCACAGAGCAACTAAACCTGCATACTGCAACTACTGAAGCTCATGTGCCTAGAGCCTGTGCTCTGCAACAAGAGAAGTCTGTGCACCACAACAAAAAGTAGTCCCCACTCACTGCAACTAGAGAAAGCCCAGGTGTAACAACTAAGACCAGCGCAAACAAACAAAAGTTCATTTGGAAAAAGTCTGAACATCCTTTCTTTTATGGTCTAGACAGTCTGAGTGGCCAACCCTATGACAGAAGAATCAGCAGATACATGACCAGCAACTCTTTCCAAATCAAGCCTGTGACAATTAATGAGCATCTGAGATTATTCCTAAAAGATGATGCTGTGAAAGTGCTGCACTCAATATGCCAGCAAATTTGGAAAACTCAGCAGTGGCCACAGGGCTGGAAAAGATCAGTTTTCATTCCAATCCCAAAGAAAGGCAATGCCAAAGAATGCTCAAACTACCGCACAATTGCATTCATCTCACACACCAGCAAAGTAATGCTCAAAATTCTCCAAGCAAGGCTTTAACAGTACATAAACCAAGAACTTCCAGATATTCAAGCTGGATTTAGAAAAGGCAGAGGAACCAGGGACCAAATTGCAAACATTTGTTGGATCACAGAAAAAGCAAGAGAGTTCCAGAAAAACATCTACTTCTGCTTTATTGACTATGCCAAAGCCTTTGCCTGTGTGGATCACAACAAACTGTGGAAAATTCTTCAACAAATGGGAATACCAGACAACCTTACCAGGCTCCTGAGAAATCTGTATGCAAGTGAAGAAGCAGCAGTTAGAAACGGATATGGAACAATGGACTGGTTCCAAATTGGGAAAGGAGTACCTCAAGGCTGCATACTGTCACCCTGCTTATTTAACTTCTATGCAGAGTACATCATGCAAAATGCCAGACTGGGTGAAGCACAAGCTGGAATCAAGATTGCCAAGAGAAATATCGATAACCTCAGATATGCAGATGACACCACCCTTATGGCAGAAAGTGAAGAGGAACTGAAGAGCCTCTTGATGAAGGTGAAAGAGGAAGTGAAAAAGCTGGCTTAAAATTCAACATTCAAAAACTAAGATCATGGCATCCAGTCCCATCACTTCATGGCAAATAGATGGGGAAACAATGGAAACAGTGACAGACTATTTCCTTAGGCTCCAAAATCACTGCAGATGGTGACTGCAGTCATGAAATTAAAAGACTCTTGCTCTTTGGAAAAAAATCTATGACCAACCTAGACAGCATATTAAAAAGCAGAGACATTAGTCTGCAGACAAAAAGTCCGTCTAGTCAAAGCTATGGTTTTTCCAGTAGTCATGTATGGAAGTGACAGTTGGACCATAAAGAAACCTGAGCGCCGAAACATTGATGCTTTTGAACTGTGGTGTTGGAGAAGACTCCTGAGAGTTCCCTTGGACTGCTGCTGCTGCTAAGTCACTTCAGTCGTGGCCAACTCTGTGCGACCCCATAGACGGCAGCCTACCAGGCTCCCCCATCCCTGGGATTCTCCAGGCAAGAACACTGGAGTGGGTTGCCATTTCCTTTTCCATCCCTTGGACTGCAAAGAGATCAAACCAGTCAATCCTAAAGGAAATCAGTCCTGAATATTCATTGGAAGGACTGATGCTGAAGCTGAAGCTCCAATACTTTGGCCACCTGATGTGAAGAACTGACTCACTGGAAAAGACCCTGATGCTAGAAAGATTGAAGCTGAGAGAAGAAGGGGCCAACAGAGGATGAGATGGTTGGATGGCATCACCGACTCAAGTGGACATGAGTTTGGGTAGGCTCTGGGAGCTGGTGACAGGCAGGGAAGCCTGGCATTGCTGCAGTCCATGGAGTCACAAAGAGTTGGACACAACTGAGTGACTGAACTGAACTGAACTGAACTGAGGTTATTCATGGAAAAAAAAAAAAAAAAACCCTGTTATTTCTATTTCTATGTAGAAATCCTCAGGCTTCCCAGGTGGGACTAATGGTAAAGAACCTGCCTGCCAATGAGCAAGATGTAAGAGAAGCAGGTTTGATCTCCAGGTCAGGAAGATCCCCCAACCCACTCCAGCATTCTTGCCTGGAGAATCCCATGGACAGAGGGGCCTGGCGGGCTATAGTCCATAGGGTAGGAAAGAGTTGGACACAACTGAAACGACTCAGCACACATGCACACACACAGAAATCCTCCAATGCCTTATAATATAAATTTCTTAAATAGTAACTTAAGGCACCCTCTGTAATGGCAGTGTTCATTCAATTCAAGAAAGTGAGAGAGCAGCATACATGGGGCTTCTCTGGCTGCTCAGCAGTAAAAAATCTGCCTGCAACGCAGGAGTCACAGAAGATACAGGTTCCATCCCTGGATCGGGAAGATCCCCTGGAAGAGGGCATGGCAACCCACTCCAGTATTATTGCCTAGAGTATCCCATAGACAGAGGAGCCTGGCAGGCTACAGTCCATAGGATAAGCACAGAGTCGGACACAACTGAAGTGACTTAGCATACACACAGCACGCATGTTGACACATTTACACTACTATGTGTAAAACAGAGAGCTAGTGGGAAGCTGCTATATAACACAGGGAGCTCAGCTTGGTGATGACCTAGATGGATAGGATGGGAACACAAGGAGGGAGGCTCCAGAGGGAGGGGATATATGTATACATATAGCTGATTCACTACACTGGAAAGCAGAAACTAACACAACATTATAAAGCAATAATACTCCAAAAAAAAAAAACAAGGTTGGAGTAACAACTCAAGTGTATCAGGCAGGGGCCAAGACCAGTGAACTCAGGCAAAGCACCTTCCCTCTTAGCAAGGATTCCTTCCCACACTGGTCACCATCCAAATGGCATCTCCAGACCTCACCACTGCTTAGAGATCACACTAGATATCACCTGCCACTTGTAAGGGTTATGGCAGGTCCCCGGCAACTCCAGGCATGGTGGCCCTGCTCCCCACCATGGATGTCCGTTAGACTCCACGCTCTTTCTCCATCCTTGGGAGATTTCAATTTGTAATTTTCTTAGAGTACACGTGGCCTATCACTTAACACTGTCCCTGAAAGATAACTTTTCCATGATTGCTCACTGCTGACATTTTATTATTTAATACTAAAATCCCATCAGAGCTCCCTAGCCTGATAAGCTAAAAATGAGGTCTGAAAATAAAGCACCTGGCAAATCTGATTTGCAGTCATATCCAAATGGCATTTTGTCAGATGGGAGCTAATTATCAACCTGACACGATTTCAATCTGCTTCCATTTTATGAAACGGGGTCTGCGTGCTCTCTACAAAGAGGATCAGCCTTGCCGCTCTTCAGCTAGACACCCAATTTCACCTACTCTCATGAGATTCTTCTATTATGCAAACTATTGGTGAAGCAATTACATGCTCCAAAAGATTAAGACTAGAAATTTAGCATTCAGAGAATTGTCATTTTCACCTCTTAAAATGTAAATTCTTGCCAGATGTTAAGATGCCTTTTTTTACTTCACACAATGTCACCTAATGATCTGAGGAAGCAACCCCTCTAAAAGCAATTTCATCTCCTCAGTCTGATGAGAGCGTTGACTGAACTCCAAGGCTCTATCCTGGAGGACTGCCTAATGAGTGCAGGCATCCAGAAACAGGACACTTGTTTCTTCAGGCTTTTCAAGGCTCCTTAGAGGCCAGGCATTGACCTTATCAAGTGAAAAGCTCCAAGTGGACATGAATGAAGGCTGGGCAGAGAACAGCAGGTGAGAAAGGAGGAACTTCACAGTAGACACTTCACCCTTTTGACTTGAGGAAAAGTGCTGGAATCTCCATGGATAGAAAGCAACTGCATAGCTCTTACTGCTCTTGCCTGGAAACATGCTCTGTGCCTCTCATCTAACAACCTTACACACAACAGAAGATCACAGTCAATGGAAGGACATGGAACAAAGTTCCTTCTGTCTAATACAGGAACTTCCCTGGTGGTCCAGGGGCTAAGACTCTGCGCTCCCAGCGCAGGTGATACAGAGCAGGTCCTTGCCCCACCCCACCCCCCTCAGTATCCTCTGCCTGCCTTTTGTCTGTGGGAAATTTTAGTCAAAGAAAAAATTTAATCAGAGAAGTGAGAAATGGGGAAGAAAAGGAAAACAGTCAAAGGAGACTAAATAATAATAATGTAGTCATTAAGCATAGTCAAGGCTCTTAAGTGCTTTCTCAAGGGATGCAGATAATATTCTCAGCCATATCTTGTGAGCTGTCTTAAAGATACTGAAACCCTAGGTGGAGAATTTAATTACAGAACATGAGCTGCCACAATTCAGAGAATTAGCCTTAAAGAAATGGTAACAAACGGACCCTGGAACTGAAGATTAACCGCACCTAAGACAATCAAGATGACACTGGTCAGACCACTGATTACCAGTCCAAAGATGACTGTCAGAGCTGGCTGTTGTTTCTGCATGTGGTATTCCCCCACTTTGTCTATAAAAGATCTTATCCCCCTGGCTGCCAGTGGTGGGGGGTCGACCTTTGGACAGACGTCCGCCACCCACTCCCCCACCAATTGCCGACATTTGAAATAAAGCCAAATTTCCTTCCCACCAACCTGGCCTGCTTATTGACTTTTGAGCAGCAAGCAGCCGGACCCCTCACTCTTTCGATAACACAGGGGGCGCGGGCTCAATCCCTGGGAACTAGATCCCACATACTGCAACTAAGAGTTCACATGCTGCAACTAAAGATCCTGCATGCTGCACTGAAGATCAAAGATCCTGCAACTAAGACTTGAAGCAGCCAAATAAATAAGTAAATAACAACAACCACCAAAAAAAAAAAGAGTAAAAGCTAGAAGGGTGAGATCAGCAACTTGTCCCAGATCCAGTCTGAGGATCTGCAGCTGCAACTGCAGCTGAACTGATGAGCATCTAATACATTATGTGTGAAAATGGACACCAAGGCCCCGAAATGGCCTGTAAAGTCCTACAGGGATAGTCAACAAGTGGGGGGTCTCATGAGTCCTTTCTCCCACCCCCAGCTACTCCTCCCTGTGTGGACAGAGAGACACCAGGAAGCATATTTTCTACTTAGGATCACGTAAGCTTCCCACCAGGGGCTTCCCTGGTGGCTCAGATGGTAAAGCATCTGGCTGCAACGCAGGAGACCCGGGTTCAACCCCTGGGCCAGGAAGATCCCCTGGAGAAGGGAATGGCAACCTACTCCAGTACTGTTGCCTGGAAAATTCCGTGGATGGAGGAGCCTGGTGGGCTACAGTCCATAGGGTCCCAAAGAGTGGGACATGACTGAGCAACTTCGCTTTCACTTTTCACTTTCAAGCCCCTGCACAGGGCTTCCCAGCTGATGCAGTGGAGAGAATGCGCCTGCCAATGTAGGAGACACAGGAGACTCGTGTTCAATCCCTAGGTTGGGAAGATCCCCTGGAGTAGGAAATGGCAACCCACTCCAATATTCTTGCCTGAGAAAACCCATGGGCAGAGGAGCCTGGCAGACTACAGTCCATGGGGTCACAAAGAGTTTGACATGACTTTAGCACACAAGCCTCGACACACACATTGACAGATATTACTAAAAAACAGCAGGTACTTCTACATAACTACATCCCCACTTCAAGTTTTCAAAATACACCAACTAAATACGAGGGCAAGGTGAGTATGTTTGAGAACAGAAGTCAGAGGAGACCGGGAGGAGAAACAAAACTGCCTTCTGGTCCTGTGACATGGGATCTTCTCCGTGGAGCTCACGGAGGAAACAGGGACTCTCGGGAGACCCGTGCGGAGGATGCTCTGAGGTTCTGCTCTGGATCCTGGCCCGGGGAATTATCACTACCCCATGTGTCATGACATCCAGGGAACTGGGAGCAGTGGGCTCCTGAGTCGTGACATGAGAAGGATAGTTCCCCCAGCACAGGGGCAGCTTGCTTCATCTGCAAACACCCAGCAGTCCCGGGGCCCCATGTTCCAAACAGATAAGGGCATGGGGCCGCACACCTCTTCCTTCACCTTGGAGGTACCACAACACGTGCCTGCCAGGCACACAGAACACTGGCCCCCAAGGGGAAGCAGCTCCCATCTCCACACGGCTCTGATGGGGAGGACAGGTATACTCGCAGAGAAGCATCCCCCTGTGATGTGTAGACTACAGAAACTCCTTCACCACGACGCTCATGTTGCTTTGTTGTTCAGTCATCAAGTGGTGTCTGACTCTTTGCAACCCCATGGACTGTAGCCTGCCAGGCGCCTCTGTCCGTGGGATTTCTGACGCAAGAACACTGGAATGGGTTGCCATTTCCTATCATCTCAACCCAAGGATCAAACCTGGATCTCCCGCATTGCAGGTGGATGCCTTAACCACTGCATGACCGGGGTAGCCCACGAGGTTTAGGAAAAACCCAAAAATGTTATTGGAACAGTTCATTTCATGTGTCAGATCAGCTAAGCCACAGGACCCAAATGTCTGGTCAGACATTAGGCTAGATGTTCTTGTGAAGGTATTTTTTAGATAAAATGAGTATTTACAACAGTAGGCTTTGAGTAAATCATTACCCTCCCAGTAAGTGGGGGCGGGGGCGGAGGGGGGGGCTTCATCCAATCAGTTGAAGGTCTTAGGAGCAAAGACTGAGGTTTGCTGAGGCAGGGGGAATTTGAGTTCAAAACTGTAACATAGAAATCCTGCCTAAGTTGATAGCCTGCCAGCTTATACCACATTTTGAACCTGCCAGTCCTCACAACTGCATGAGTCAGCTCCTTAAAATCGAGCAATGGTTTCTTTTTCTGTCTCTCCTTCTCTCTCTTCTGTTTGTCTGGAAAATCCTACTCAGGCAGTTACCAGGCAGACTAACCACATCCATTCCCTCTACATTTTAGAGGATCGGGGCCCTTGGCAAAACATCAATCCCATGACTGTTTAGAAAACCAGAGAAGTAGAAGTCTACATGAAAGAGGCTTTTCAATACCTTTCAAAGGCTCAATTGTATTTCCCACTCAGTCCTTGGGTGATGGATGAGTAGGAGCTGTGCCCCCTGAAAACTTCCAGCCCAGGCATAAGACAGGGTAACTGGGGCACCTGGGCTGGAACCTGGACTCAGCCTCTGAGGGGGTGAATGGCCACCGACACATGACTGAATCAGGAATAAGGCATTTCACACCTTGGTGAAAACGTACTTCCACCACATCCATCCGGCAGGGAGGGCACATCAAAGGGCCAGAGATGTAAAGCACCCAGCTCAGGGCCGAGCAAGACTAAGCTCACTAAACCGTACCTTATTGTTAGACAAAAGACACTAATAAAATACACTTCATTCTACTCCCTTCCCCAAGGGGGGAGAAAAACACATTCAAGGATAATTTTTGTTTGTTTTGGTTTGGTTTTTGTCTTCTTTACTGGAGTATAATTGCTTTAAAATGTGTTAGTTTCTGCTGTACAGTGAAGAGAATCAGCTACAAGTAAGTATATATCTCCTCCCTCTTGGACCTCCCTTCCCCTATCCCACGCCTCTAGGTCATCACAGAACACCAAACAGAGCCCTCTGTGCTACACGGCAGATTCCCGCTAGCTAGCTATTTTACACATAGTAGTGTGTATATGGGACTTCCATGGTGGATCAGTGGTAAGCAACCAGTCTGCCAATGCAGGAGACACAAGCGGGTTCGATCCCAGGGTCAGGAAGATCCCCTGGAGAAGGAAACAGCAACCCACCCCAGTATTCTTGCCTAGGAAATCCCATGGACAGAGAAGTCTGGTGGTCTACAGCCAAGGGGTCGCAAAGAGTCAGACTCAACTTAACAACTAAACAAGTGTATATATCAATCCTAAGCTCTCAATTCTTCCCACTCCTCTGTCTTCCTGCTGTGTCCACATGTTCATTCTCTACATCTGAGTCTCTATTCCTGCCCTGGAAATAGGTTCATTTCTACCATTTTTCAAGATTCTACATATGCCTGCCTGCCTACTTAGTCACTCAGTTGTGTCCGACTCTTTAGCAACCCCATGGACTGTAGGCTTCTCTGTCCATGGAATTATCCAGGCAAGAATACTGGAGAGGGTTGTCATTTCCTACTCCAGGGGATCTTCCTGAACCAGGAATCAAACCCACATATCCTGTGTCTCCTGCATTGCAAGCAGATTCTTTACCCACCAGGGAAGCGTGATATAGATTCCACATATATATGTTAATAAAAACATACAAGGATAATTAATGTAGAGCTTCAAATACCAAGAAAGGGATACTGTGGGTGATTGTGGGAACTCAGAGGACGGAAAGCTGATTCAACCTCAGAAGGGGAAGCTTGCAGACGAGATGGGGTGACAGGGGAGCAGGCACTCCAGGCGGAGGGCACTGCGCAGCAGGACCAGGAGTGGAGCCAACCAGGGGACTGGTCAGCCATGTACATGGGCCAGAGAAGTGGGGCGGGGATCACTGCGCTGGGAAACATTCTGAAGAGCCAGCTCGTGCAAGGATGCAGACGTGGGGAGAATATAAATCAGAGGAAAGACAGAGCTGCCGGTGTGCGTTCTTTTCAGGAGGCTGCGCAGACGCAAACTGTAACTAGAAACTACCCTGACTTCTCAGTCTCAAAGCTTTCACAATCAACAATCAGTGATACAAATGCAGAAGACATCCGGAAAATAAACGATGGAACTTGTGAACATTTACACAGGAAGCCAGAAAAGTCCTCTAACACGAACTGTGCCCCAAGTAAGAATTTTAAATGATGATAAAATGCTGAATGGACTGCATTCTGCTTTGTGTGCACATGAAAATGAAAAACATTCCATTAACCTCAGAACCCAGTAATAAAAGATATGTAATGCAGGGAAGGCTCTGAAGTGACCTATAGTCAATTGTCCAAAATAATTAAGCTATTAACAGTCCATGGGGTCTCAAAAAAAGTCGGACATGACTTGGGGGCTAAACAACAACAAAAAGATTAAGCCTGGTTTTCATTTTCTTCATTTTGCTGACTTTACTTTCTTCTTTTTCTGTAATGACTGTGGAATGCTCATGAAAAGAGGAAAGGGTATTTTTCAAAGCCTGCCTAAGGGAAGTCTAAAAAGAAAGGGTGTTATACTTCTCAGGTGGCATAGTGGTAAAGAACCTGCCTGCCAATGCAGGGGGCTTAAAAGATGAGGGTTGGATCCCTGGGTTGGGGAGATCCCTTGGAAGAGGTCAGGGCAACCCATTCCAGTATTCTTGCCTGGAGAATCCCATGGACAGAGGAGCCTGGTGGGCTACAGTCCATATGGTTGCAAAGAGTTGGACACAACTGAAGTGACTGAACACACACACACACACACACATACACACATGTGGGGTCCACTTGGATGGACAAGCAAACCCCTGCAGTGGGCTGACCTGTGCTCAGATGCGAAAGAAAAGTTACAAGGCTTTGAGATTGGGGAACGGAAGGAGAGGGCTTCCCAGCCGGGCCACGGTACCCACCTGGGTCACAGAGGCACTTGTAGCTGGTGCCCACGCTGCGGCACGTGCCGTGGGCGCAGGGGCTGAGCGCACAGAAGTCCACGAGCTGCCCGCATGCCGGGCCCGTGAAGCCCGCGCTGCAGCTGCAGCCGAAGTGCAGCCCATCGGCGTAGCAGGTCCCGTTGTTCTGGCAGGGCGCCGAGGCGCACGGGTCCACCTTCTCCTCGCAGGTGGAGCCCAGGTAGCCTGCGGAAAGATACAGAATGGCGGAGGGGTGAAAAGAGTCATCACATTCCGCTTAATCACCGAGAAACTCGGGCTGCCATTCGGAACTCTGCTTCCTTGTCAATTGAGGAATACCGCACAGCCCAACCAGGCGGGTTTCCTTCGCTTTGGTAACCAAGGTACTTCCATTTTGGTGGAAATATAAAATGTATGATTGCTTAGCTGTACGGAGACACAGGGAGATAGATATATTGGGTTGGCTGAAGAGTTCACTCAATGGGCAAACACCGTATGGGGAGCCCGAACGAACTTTTTGGCCAACCCGATATGTCTATCTATGTATATACAAAGTAGAAACATGACAAAAATAAATTAATGGTGATTGCTTTCAGGAAGCAGGGATTGGGATCAGATTTCATTTCTTATTTAATGCACATTGCTGGAGGAAGATATTCCTTACTTTAATAAATGAAGAATAAGCCTGAATATAAAACCTTAAATCCATATAAAACAGGAAATGTGAAAAATATCATTCTCCCACCTTTATTCCTTTGTTCCTCACTCCTTTCTCTAGAATCACCCACTGTTAGTAGTTTCTTAAATATGTAATTTTTAACAAGTTGGGCATTGCAATGGAAAAACAAACTGGGTGTATCCACACAATGGAACACTATTATGCAACAAAGAGGAAATAAGTTTTCTGACGGGTGTGCCAACATCATTGTTGTTTAGTTGCTAAGTCCTGTTGGACTCTGCGACCCCACGGACTGTAGCCCACCAGGCTCCTCTGACCATGGGATTTCCTAGGCAAGAATTCTGGAGGGGGTTGCCGTTTCCTTCTCCAGAGGATCTTCCCGATCCAGGGATCGAACCTGCATCTCCTGCATTGACAGGCAGATTCTCTATCCCTGCGCCACCTGGGAAGCCCTGTGCCAACGTGGATGAACCTAAAGGACATATGCTAAGTGAAAGAAGCTAAATACAAAAGACCATATGTTGTATAATCTCATTTATAAGGAATGTCCAGAAAAAATAAATCTACAGGTAAAATAGATCTCTATATAAAGTAGATGAGTAGTTGCCTGGGGCTGGGGCGGGAAGAGGGGTGACAGAAGACGGGCATGAGGGAGTCTATTGAGGTTGATGTAAATGTTCTAATGTTGAACTGCAAGTTTTGGTGATGGCTGCACAACTCTATATTTACTAAAAAGCACTGAATTGTACTCTTAAAATGAATGAAATTTATGACACGTAAATTGTACCTCAATTAAGCTTTAACTTTTTTTCATTTTAAATGTATTTCTTGTGCAGATGATTTTTATTTTGTATGTTTCAGTATTTCTCAATTTAAAAAATTACATATCCTTCTACTATATAGCACAGGGAACATATTAAATGTCTTGTAATGAACAACAATAGAATCTGAAAATATACAACTAAATCACTTTGCTATACACCAGAAATTAACACAACATTGTAAATCAACTCTACTTCAATTAAAAACATTTTTTAATTATACAGACATGTATATGTGAATCTGTAGGTCTGTGTGTCCAAGTAGGTCTTTAACAATAGTTGAGTAAAACCTATTCTTCTAATATTTTAAAAGCCGTTTGGAAATAAAGTGAAGACTATTCAGTTTTAGAAACAAATTTAAATAACTTTACTCATATGCAGTTTTTATTTCAATATTCTATTTCACTTTTCTTATCTAGATTTCAATTTATATTAACCATCTTCATACAGAATGCTCAGCAATATTGGCAATCTTTGTTGTTAAGGACACAGTGTATATATAAACCAAACAAAATTAGTTTCCACACTTTAAACCATCACTCATAAATTGGCAGTATCAACTTGAAATTTTTCTGTACAGAAATAGAAAATTCAAAAACCTTCCAGTGCTATTCAACATTTTATAAACTTCCCTGTAGCTTTTAAATTTTAAATATCATACTAAAAATGTACCAAACAATTGGTACCGATAACACTTGAATTCTCCAAAGAGCCCCTCTGAAGCCAAGGGTGGAATGTAACTCCATTCTTCATGAGATACATTCCATTTTACTCTGAACAAAAAGAATATACTTAAATACGCATCATATGGAAAACTGAACAACAAAGGCAGTCCTGACCTCTCTCATTTTCTACCTCACCCCAAAAACAAGGCTGAAATTATTTTCTTCATCAAGTTGTTGTGGGTTCTAAAATGATATCAAAATTTCTAGAACAGTTTCCAGTCCAATGCTGAATGAATGAATAAAAAATGGTAATAATAACAGTCACAACTGACATCTACTAGTGGCTGAGATGTACCAGACACTTCTAAGCCTTCACATGCATTAATTCACACTATTAACCCTGGGGTAATTGCATGATGCAAGAACGATTAATAGCCCTATTTTAAAAAGGAGAAAATGGTGACCCAGAAATGTGAAGTCTACAGGACTTGAGCTAGTGAGACAGACTAGACAAAGATTTTACAATAACATAACTCTGTCAAGTCAGAGACCAGTTGATGGTGGAAGAACTGAAGAGTGAGCAGGGCCTAAGGACACAATGCAACAACAGTCAAAAATCCAAATGCCAGCAGGAGCCCACCAGACCATGTTGATGAAGGAAGTGGGCCAGTTATAAAGCAGTGGGGAATGGCAGGGACAGTGGCTAACTACAGAAGGCCTGGCCTTCCAAACGGGGTGGCCACGATCCCCCTGAAGCCAACTGCTGCCACTGGAATGTTAGACCATTTACCATACTTTCTGAATTTTCAAGGAATATTTGAAATCCAGATTCTTGTGTGAACCCTTACTATTTTACAATGTTGATAAGTCATTTCTCTGGGCCCTGTATATCTGGTTTCTCAATCTGACAAAATGTTAAGCACAGGCTTTGGAGTCAAAAGAAATTGGATTCAAAAACCATCTCTGCCCACTAAACTGTGGGACGGTGGGCAAGGACTTAATCACCCTCATCTGTTTCATGGAATGGAGACAGCAATGCCTATAGCATATGGTTTTTATGAAGCTTAAATGCAAAAACCTACACAAACATTTGGTATGGTGACTGATAAGTAGTGTTCAATAAGAAGCAGCTAAAATTATAATCCCCTTCATGGATCATAACCTCGTCATGGCAAAGCGGCTTGCGTAATGCAACGAAGCCATGAGTCGTGCGGTGCAGGGCCACCCAAGATGTACAGGTTATAGTGAAGAATTCTGACAAAACATGGTCCAATGGAGGAAGTAATGACAAACCTATCCAGTATTCTTGTCACGAGAACCCCATGAACAGGCAAAAAGATATGACACTGGAAGATGAGCCCCTGCCCCGCCCCAGGTCAGAAGGTGTCCAATATGCTACTGGAAGAGTGGAGGACAATCACTAACGGCTCCAGAAAGAATGAAGTGGCTGGGCTAGAGTGGAATCGATGCTCAGTTGTGGATGTGTCAGGTGATGACAAAATCCACAAAATCATGTGATTCCCAGGTTTTCCAGACTGGAGAACAATGTGGATGATATTGTTACCAACTGGAATGGGAAATACAGAAAGAGACTACCAGGGGAGGCTTATGATTCCCAGAGGAAGAAAAGACAGACAGATGGACAGATGGATGGATAGACAAAGGAATGGATAAATTTTAAGAAAAGAAAGTGAAAGTCGCTCAGTCATGTCCAACTCTTTGCGACCTCATGTACTGTATAGTTCATGCAATTCTCCAGGCCAGAATACTGGAGTGGGTAGCCTTTCCCTACTCCAGGGATCTTCCCGACTCAGGGATCAAACCCAGATCAAATCCCGTCCTGCAGATGGATTCTTTACCAGTTGAGCCACAAGGAAAGCCCAAGAATACTGGAGTGGGTAGCCTATCCCTTCTCCAGGGATCTTCCTGACCCAGGAATGGAAACAGGGTCTCCTGCATTGTAGGTGGATTCTTCACCAACTGAGCTATGAGAAAACATCAGAAAAGTGAACATCAAAAGGAGAGTTGCCTGAAATGTCACTGAACCCTGTCTAGAAGCCAGGTGGGCTGGCCCAGACTAGCCCACTAGAGGACAGGAGACCCCATGGAGCAAAGCATCCAGCCCAGTGAAGCACCAGTTAGCCAGCCTGTGGCCCTCTGAAATCCAGCCCAAACTGCCAACCCCATAGTCATCATGAGCTAAATCAATAGCTATTGTCTTAACCATTAGGTTTTGAGGTGGTTTGTTATGCCACAAAAGCTGATTGACACAAAGGAACTGGAGACCCAGCACTGTATCTAAATAGGATCTAAATAGGAATGTAGGCCCGAGGGAGGCCTTTGTTTTGTTTGCTTTATGTAAAAAGACTTAAAAGATGATTGAGGGACTTCCCTGGTGGTCCAGTGGTTGAGACTTTGCCTTCCAATGCAGGGAGTGCCAGTTTGATCCCTAGTCAGGGAGATATGATCCCATGTGCCTCTTGGCCAGAAAACCAAAACATAAAACAGAAACAATAGTGTAAAAAATTCAGTAAAGACTTTAAAATAGTCCACATTGAAAAAAATCTTTTTTTAAAAAAGAGGAATTGATTATGTACTAGAAAAAAATTTAACTAAAGAGAGGATCAATAAATGTTTGTTGAATTGAATATCTAAAAGACTCACTGCTTTTGAATCAGGAATCCTGCATTTTATTATTATTAATAAATAATAATTTTTTTCCTTTTTCTTACCAATTCAAGAAAATATAAAAACAAGATGAGAACACATAATGTTTTATACTTTCAGAGAATCTTAATATACCTCAGGGAATATTGAAGACAGAAGACCCCCTTAACATATTATCCTAGTCTGAAAAAAGATAACGTAATCTAAAATGTCATTCTGTTATAAAGGATGATGACAAAGCAAAAATGAATTCAAGCTGTATCTCAGTACACTTTATGGAAATGCATGTGATTTAGAGCAATTATGGGATAATTTTCCTGGCTTCAGTTCAGTTCAGTCACTCAGTCGTGTCTGACTCTTTGCAACCCCATGAACCGCAGCACGCCAGGCCTCCCTGTCCATCACCAACTCCCGTAGTCCACACAAACCCATGTCCATTGTGTCGGTGATGCCATCCAACCATCTCATCCTCTGTCGTCCCCTTCTCCTCCTGCCCTCAATCTTTCCCAGCATCAGGGTCTTTTCAAATGAGTCAGCTCTCCTTATCAGGCGGCCGAAGTATTTGAGTTTCAGCTTCAACATCAGTCCTTCCAATGAACGCCCAGGACTGATCTCCTTTAGGATGGACTGGTTGGATATTCTTGCAGTCCAAGGGACTCTCAAGAGTCTTCTCCAACACCACAGTTCAAAAGCATCAATTCTTCAGCCCTCAGCTTTCTTTATAGTCCAACTCTCACATCCATACATGACCACTGGAAAAACCATAGCCTTGACTAGATGGACCTTTGTTGGCAAAGTAATGTCTCTGCTTTTTAATATGCTGTCTAGGTTGGTCATAACTTTCCTTCCAAGGAGTGAGCGTCTTTTAATTTCATGGCTGTAGTCACCATCTGCAGTGATTTTGGAGCCCAGAAAAATAAAGTGAGCCACTATTTCCACTGTTTCCCCATCTATTTGCCATGAAGTGATGGGATTGGATCCTTGCAAGATCATTAGTGAATACTATATGCTAAGTCGCTTCAGTCATGCCTGACTCTTTGCGACCTCATGGGCTGTGGCCCACCAGGCTCCCCTTACCATGGGATTGTCCAGGCAAGAATACTGGAGTGGGTTGCCATTTCCTCCTCCAGGCAATCTTCCCAACCCAGGATCCTCTCTTATGTCTCCTATATTGGCAGGCGAGTTATTTACCATTAGTGCCACCTGGGAAATCCAATGAACATTGGAAAAGGAAATGATTCACAGATTATGTGCTGAGCCAGTTTTCAAAATGCTATTTGTTATGGGCCAAATGTTTATGTCCCCTCAAAATTAATATACTGAAGCCTTATCCCCACAATGTGATGACATTAGGAGGTGGGGCCTTGGAAAATCATTAGGATTAGATAAGGGTGGAGCCCCCATAATGGGATTAGGGGCCCTGTAACAAGAGGAAGGTGTAATCACCCTTATGGCAGAAAGCAGAGAAGAACTAAAGAGCCTCTTGATGAAAGTGAAAGAGGAAAGTGAAAAGGCTGGCTTAAAACTCAACATTCAGAAAACTGACATCATGGGATCCAGTTCCATCACTTCACAGCAAATAGATGGGGAAACAATGGAAACAGTGAGAGACTTTATTTTCTTGGGCTCCAAAATCACTGCAGATGGTGACTGCTGCCATGAAATTAAAAGATGCTTGCTCCTTGGAAGGAAAGCTATGACCAACCTAGACAGCATATTAAAAAGCAGAGACATTACTTTGTCAACAAACATCCATCTAGTCAAAGCTATGGTTTCTCCAGCAGTTATGTATGGATGTGAGAGTTGGACTATAAAGAAAGCTGAGGGCCGAAGAATTGATGCTTTTGAACTGTGGTGTTGGAGAAGACTCTTAAGAGTCCCTTGGACTGCAAGGAGAGCCAACCAGTCAATCCTAAAGGAGATCAGTCCTGAATATTCATTGGAAGGATGGATGCTGAAGCTGAAACTCCCATACTTTGGCCATCTAATGCAAAGAACTGACTCATTGGAAAAGACCCTGATGCTGGGTAAGATTGAAGGTGGGAGGAGAAGGGGATGACAAGGATGAGATGGTTGGATGGCATCACCAACTCAATGGACGTGAGTTTGAGTAAGCTCTGGGAGTTGGTGACGGCCAGGGAAGCCTGGCGTGCTGCAGTCCATGGGGTCGCAAAGAGTCAGACATGACTGACTGACTGAACAAGAAGAAGAGAAAGACACACCAGAGTTTTTTCTGTCATGTGAGGATGTAGCAAAGAGGCAGCAGTCTGCAAACGAGGAAGAGAGCCCTCACTAGAACCTGACCCTGCTGGCATCCTCATCTCAGACTTTTTCATAACACAAAGAATTCAGAGCTGAGAAGCCAAAGCTTGAATCTTACTTGTGTGTGATCATGGTCATGAATTGGAAGGCTTGATATTATTAATATGCAAATTGATTCACTGCAATTACCAATCAAAATCTCAGATGGCTTTTTTTGAACAAATTAACAAGGTGACTCTATAATTTATATCAACAAATGAGGGACTTAATACCCAAAAAATATTGAAAAAAAGGACAAATTTGGAGGATTTACACTAGCCTACTTCAAAACTTAGTTTAAAGCTACATTAATTAAATCGTGATTATTGGGTGTCTACTATTTGCAATTCAATAAATCAAATTCTGGTTGATAAACCATATCAGTACAATCAAATAACTAGTTCTTGCATGTCTTAGTATCTTAATTTGTTAATAATGGAGATTATAGAAGAGATTACAGCTGTATATATCAAGTAGTTATAGTTGTGCTAGCAGAGAGAAAGAGACAAATTCTGGTGTTAACAGTAATAGCAAATACCGAGTTCTTTTTTTTTTCCTGAGTTCTTATTATATATCAGACACTGTGCTAAGCAATTGGTATCTATCTTTTATTTATCACAACCACTAACTCAATTAGGGTCTACCATTCAGTTCAGTTCAGTTCAGTTGCTCAGTCGTGTCTGACTCTGCGACCCCATGAATCACAGCACGCCATTATGGGGTTGCAAAAAGTCAGGCACAACTGAGCAACTGAACTGAACTGATTATCCACTTTTATAGAAAAAGGCCTAGAGACTTGATATTAGGAAACTAGTCCCCCAGGGACACTCAGTAAGTAGGAAAAGCAAGGTTCAGACTAAGGTCTACCTGTAACCACATCTGTGCTCTTAAGCCCCATGTTAGGCTTCCTAACATAAGGGTTTGCAAGAAAGCACTTGAAAAGTTGAAGGTGCTATGCTAGCATATAGAATTAAGAGTCATATTAGACCCGTCAGTGTCCTGAAGTCTTAAATTTAAAACAGCTTTAGAAAACAGAAATTACTTGGCAATGATGAATTTTGAACTTTTGAACTCAGGGCATTCGAAATGTCCCAAGCCTGACTAGTTCTCAGTATTTCCAATATCACATGCAAGATGTTTTTTAAAATATAAAAATAAAACTTGAATCCTCAGGAGTAAACTTATTGCATACCACCTTACCTACCAATTCCTTATAAAATTAGAAGTCATCTTTATATTCATCCAAATATTTAAAAAATCATCCAAATATCAAATTTAGAGCCATGATGCCAACCAACGCAAGCCTGACCTTCCAATGTGTTGATCAAAGCCAGATGTTAGCTAGTTTATGGTTCTTGCCACACTGCATCTTACAGGGGCATTAATGTATAACTTTTTAAAATTTTGAATCAAAACTGGCTTGGAAACATGATGCTGATCAGAGAAAGCCTGAATAATGCATCAAAATTTAAGCTGCACCCCAGATAAGAAGCACTGTGCATTCAATATCTGCATATAAAAATATAAGTACCTTTGGAAGTGGTCTCAAACTCAGATATGGCAGAATATGAACTGATTTCTCTGTATAAAAATATGGAAGTCAGTGACCAAAAGCTACAGCATACAGGTGTAAAATGAAGCTCTTCACTGAATTTCCAGAACGCAGGGCAGTTCTGAGAGCGCTGGTAGAAAGATGCTTTACACCACATGGTAGAAATGGCCTTGGATCATCTGAAGCTGAAACTCAGCCAGGATATATTTAATCTTTCCAAGAACAATTCTAAAAATGGACCAAAATTCTCATTCACTCTATTTTCTCCTCTGCCTCTCCCTCCATCCTCTTTCTCTTTACACATACACACAGACACAGAAAGAGCTTTAAACTCTACCTCCAATAGTAGGAGCTTTTCTGCATTTTCCTGTCCCTGAGTACTGTTACCAGTTCTAAAAGTAATTACTTCAGAGAGCTTTTGGGAAAGCTTCTCTTTTTATCAGTATAACCCTTGAAGAACTTTGGTCAGCCTATCAATCATCTCTTAAGGTAAATGATTCTGAAAATTCCTCTTACAGAATATGCAAACCAGATCAGTTATGGTGGCAAAGGCAAGAATGTTGGAAAACAAAATTTAACATTCTTGGGTTCAACTACCTTCCTGGACACATTCAAACTCCAAAATGTGAAGAACTCTTTATGGAACAAGTGAAATACAGCTTGGTGAAATATTGCAACATAAGTAATAAAAAATAATAATAGTAATGTCTCTGAAGCCACTAAAAGGTCAGTAAGTTACTATAACAGAGGGATAATATGTAAGTCCTAACTGGATGCTAACAAACTAGTACATCTGGATTTTCAATCCTACTTGAAGAGTAGAAAATGAAAGGTTATTTGATAATGTGAACCAAAAGGTGCAGAGAGAATGACAAAGATGGTGATATTTCTTATTTGGAATAGTTTATTTCAAGCCATATGAACCTCCAGTGACGGACATCAGGAAATGTTGGAAGGAAAATGCAATAGCTCCAGAGAAAAACCTCTATTTCAAAACATGGAAGCAACATCAGCAGCCAAGAGATTTAAAACAGCCCATTGCAGCAAGAAGAAAGTTCAGAAAAGGATGGAAGATTTAAGGAGAAAGACAGAAAATAAAACGGAACTGCCAAAGAAATCTAACAAATGAGGGGCTAATACAAAAACAACAACAACAACTATGATTTAGATAATGGACTGTTGCTTCAAATTTTGTATTTGAGGCAATATTTATATGCATATGCCCGCTCAACATTTACTATATAAATAAAAAATCAACATCCTTGAGATATACACGTTATAGAAATCAGATATTTAACACCAAAAGAAAACATTTCTGGAAGATTTTAAACTACAAAACAATAAAGTCACTCTAATCTAGAAAGCTATCAAGATGTCAGAAGTTTCTGCAATATTAATAAGAAGAATATGGATACAGCAATACTGGCATTTTCACTGACAGTGTAAAGATAATTTACATATAAGAAATGCTGTGCATAGGCATTTAAAACTTAACTCATGATTTCACTGTCTGGGCAGATGGTTCACGTCAGAAACCTGGGAATCACACCTGATGCTTTTTCTATATTAATCCCCATATTGAATCAATCAGTGGTTATTAATTTTAGCTCTCAAATACGTTAGGAACCTGAACATTTTGTTTCATCTGCGCTTCTACCATCCTAGCCAAAGTTACAATTATTTCTCTCCTCATCTGTTACAACAGTTCCCTTTGATGAGATTCCCTGTTCATCTCTCCCCATCACCAATTCTCCAAAGAGCAATGAGCATTATTTACTCAGAATGTACATATTATCATGGCTTCCAATTACTGTTAGAATACAATTGGACCTCACCTCCATAAGCATCAAGTCCTGCAAGGTAGGACTCAGCTGACCACTCTGGCCCCTCTCTCTAGAAGCCAGCACACTGGCCTCCTTCGGTTCCCAAAAAGACCACGTACAGCCTTGCAACATGCCATCTCTGGGGCCTGGACATTGCTGGTCTCCCATCTGCCTCACAGTTGGTTCCTTCTGAGGTTTGGGTTCTCAGCTTCAAAGTGAGACAGACGGGTCTTCTCTGATCATCCTAGTCTAGATATCCCTTTCTTATTCTGTATCACTGTGGCCTGCTCACCACCTTCATAGGACCTCCTTGAATCTGTGTATTCCCAGACTATGATCTGTCTCCCATGGACTTTCTGGACGTTGAGTCGTGCTGATTCCACTCACCCTCGAGCCCCGGCACCCAGCATGGTGGCCACTGTGTGAATATCTGTGCCATAAACGGGCAGACGAATGAATGGATGAATGACAGAGGACATACTCTAACAGACATTATACATTAGGGTAGTTAGCAAAACAGGATTAATAACAGTGTTTTAAGTTTGGGGAGTTATGGTAAGGAAACATGAAAAAGATGATTGGTTATTCCCTTTTTAATGATAGGGGTATAAGTGAATTATCGCTGAATCAAGCTGAAGGGAGACGGGTAGTTCATCTAAATGCCTTGATGAGCAGCAAAGGGAAGCAAGGACAAAGATGCACTTGGACTCTCAAAAATGTATCCTTTAATTGAAGCGACCAGGAGGGCATACCTGGGATGCTGCAGGAACAACTTGAGGTCTTTTTTTTTCTTTCTGCAAACATTTTACTGAACAATTCCAGTGTATCGAGGGGTTGGAGGGACTGGCCCAGGCTGTCAACATGGGGTCAGTGTGTGTAGCCCAGGCTCTAGAATGGCAGAGATTCCAAAGAAAGGATTATTACAAGGGTGCGGCAGGCCAGGAAAACCTCCTGGGAGAGTTGGGTTTTGTGCTGGGCTTCAAAGAAAAGCCCAAGTCTTGGCTGGGCGGAGGAGGACAAGGAATGATATTAGAACCAGAGAAGAGGTTTTGGCTGATGTTTGTGGAAAACTTAATTGAGACCACATTTGTTCTGGTTCTCAGAAAGCAGACAGTTATGTAAGATAAAGAGGAAGAGGGAGGAATATCTAGGAAAAGCAATTACAAAGCCATCAGACGTAAAAGGCCCACAGCGATTACATATAAAATGTGACTTTTCATTTTTAAGAAAATCCATTTGAGAGAGTAAAAACCACCTTAAGGACTTTCTCTATAGGAGAACAGAAAGACGAATTTAGATCTAAGACAGGAAAATGAAAAATAATTAGGAAATAGTCAGAGGCATCTTAAATCAACTTTTCACCAGTTTAGCCTAAAAAAGAGACGGCAGAAGAGATGAAACTTATTTAAAGTAGATGAATTATATGAGCAAAAATAATTGGCCATTAACAAAGGAAATTTAGAGGTTTAGTCAGAATGCTCTATGATTTCCTTTGGGCATTCATTTATCGAACCTGTACTAATTGAGATCAATCATGTGCCAGGCACTGTTCAAGATCTTATATTCTGGTGAGGAAAACAAGTAGAAAGACAAGCAAATAGACATCTGATACATACTACGGAAGCAGGTAAAGGGCAGAGAATAATGGGGGGAGGAGGGGGGGTGTCTTAAATAGTGTGGTCAGTGAGACCTAAATGATCAGGGGGCATGAGCATTGTTCAAGCCAGGAGAAAGGGTTCCCGCAGATGCAAATGTCCAAAGATCATTGTGTCCAGAGGTGAATGGTGCCCCCGGAGGACAATTCTCAAGTAATTGGTGCATTTTAAGGGCTTCCCTGATAGCTCAGTTGGTAAAGAATCCGCCTGCAATGCAGGAAACCCCAGTTTGATTCCTGGGTCTGGAACAGCTGCTGCAGGAGTGATAGGCTACCCACTCCAGAATTCTTGGACTTCCCTCATGGCTCAGCTGGTAAAGAATCTGCCTGTCTGCCTGCAAGGTGGGAGACCTGGGTTCAATCCCTGGGTTGGGAAGATCCCTTGGAGAAGGGAAAGGCTACCCACTCCAGTATTCTGGCCTGGAGAGTTCCATGGACTATATAGGCCACGGGGTCACAAAGAGTAGGACACAACTGAGCGACTTTCGCTTTCACTTTCACTTTCAAGAACAAGAAGTCACCGGCAAAGAGAGTAACAAGATGCTGTGGAGGCAGCCAGAGATGTGTGAGCCCTGGACCACATTTCTGATGGGAAATCACCTGAGGTTTGAGGGGCACAGGCTGAAAACATGGGCTTTTCATTTCAGAAGGATTACTTTGGCTATTGTGTGGAAAATGGACTGCAGAAGTTCAGAATGAATCACAAAGAGAAGCCAGGAGCTTCCACAGGATTTCAGACAGAACTGGAACCTAGAGTGACTTCCCTGGAAGTCCAGTGGTTAAGAGTTTGCATTCCAATGCAAGGGATGCAAGTTCAATCCCTGACGGGGGAACTAAGATCCCACATGCTTTGGTATGGTCAAAAGATATTTTTTTTAAAAAGCCAACATACAACTGGAACCTGGAAAAACCCAAGAGGCTAGGAATGTTGGACAAATGACAGAATCATTCTCTCTGACATGAGAAAGAGGAAAATTTCCCTGTAAGTCGGAGGATTGCCTTCCATAGGTAAGAAGGATCTTGATGTCTCAGTTTATGGAAATTCTAAGGTTGGAGAAAAATGGGAAAAAAAGTCAAAGACAGGAACTAAAAAATGAGAAATGGAAGGAAAATATAGGTCCTTAAATGCCTACCATATAGTACCCAGCAAGTTCACAAGACAGGTGTTATCTCATACACAGTATGAAACTGAGGCCCAGAAGGGTTAAGTAACTTGACCAAGTTCAGTTCAGTTCAGTTCAGTCGCTCAGTCGTGTCCGACTCTTTGCAACCCCATGAACTGCAGCATGCCAGGCCTCCCTGTCCATCACCAACTCCAGGAGTCTACCCAAACCCATGTCCATTGAGTTGGTGATGCCATCCAGCCATCTCATCCTCTGTCGTCCCCTTCTCCTCCTGCCCTCAATCTTTCCCAGCATCAGGGTCTTTTCAAATGAGTCAGTTCTTCGTATCAGGTGGCCAAAGTATTGGAGTTTCAGCTTCAGCATCAGTCCTTCCAATGAACACCCAGGACTGATCTCCTTTAGGATGGACTGGTTGGATCTCCTTGCAGTCCAAGGGACTCTCAAGAGTCTTCTCCAACACCACAGTTCAAAGCATCGCTACTTCAGCACTCAGCTTCCTTTATAGTCCAACTCTCACATCCATACATGACTACTGGAAAAACCATAGCCTTGACTAGACGAACCTTTGTTGACAAAGTAATGTCTCTGCTTTTTAATATGCTGTCTAGGTTGGTCATAACTTTCCTTCCAAGGAGTAACCAAAGCCATCCAATAATTGTCAGAAGTGAAATCCAACACAAATCTGTCTCTCTCCAAGGACCTATGAATTTCTAGCCCCAGTTTCTTGATCTTTTTTTGCTTTAATAACACTTATTTTCATGAATTTTAAATAGGCTGGTGAGTGGAAATGCCTAATTTCCACTTCCATACAAAGAACATCAAAGGGGTGCTAGACCCTGTTGCCAGGTTTGACAGTGTCAAGATCATACCAGACCCAGGGTTATTATTATCCCCTTTCTTGTGAATGTCAGGGCTCCTGTTGACAAAGAAGGTTTTACAGAAACTTTCTTGGACTGCTCCAAGAAATTAATCCCTGAGGGAACTCTGCAGCTCTGCTCTTCAAGCAAGTGGCTCTCAACCCTGGCGGCATTGGGGCCACCTGGAGAGTTTTTAAAAATCCAGCACCTGGTTCCCAGCTTGTAATTGGCTGAGGTGTGGCCTGTCATCAGGATTTTATAAGGAGGGTCCAGCTTTCCTTTATACAGTTTTTTCTCTGATGGTAGACACAGTGTTTCTATTTAGTCCTGAGGAAGAAAATACATAAACTATTACAAGTTTCAACTGGCTTCCCAGGTGGCACTAGTGGTTAAAAAAAAAAAAAAAAAAACTCGTCTGCCAAGGCAGGAGACATAAGAGATGTGGGTTTGATCCCTGGGTTGGGAAGATCCCCTGGAGGAGGGCAAGGCAACACACTCCAGTATTCTTGCCTGGAGAATCCCATGGACAGAGGAGCCTAGTGGGCTACAGTCTATGGGGTCACAAAGATAATAGTTTCATAATTGTCTTTTTTCTCCCATCCAAGACAGATTTCATCTTTGCACAGGGTATGATAGGAGTCTACTGCTACAATGTTTATTTACTACTTTTAATCCCCTGAAATTCATTGTCCTTTATTTTGACAACTGTGTGCCAATTTTCCTCTTTTCATAAACCAACATGCCTCTTTCCTCAGATCTTACACTTTGATGGAATGGACCCCAAATGCCAGATCCAAGGGTGATCTTGTATCTAAAGTCTGGCCAGCCAAAGCATTCCATACTACGGACACAATGGTTCAGGGGTAGGCAAATGTCTCAATTCAGAACAATCCCAAGTCAGTCTCGTGGCTCTTGATTTATTGGGAGAAGACAGACTCTGCCCATTCATTTTGACAGTGGGCCCAATATAAATAAGACTGTTGGTGAGATAAAAAAAAACAAAAAACCTCAGGCTTATTGATATTGAAGCCCTGGATCAAGCAATGCCTGAATTCATCCTGAATATTTATAACATGAGCCAATACACTTCTTTGCTTTTGCTAGCCTATTTGAGTGGGATTGTTCATTACTTTAAAATCAAGACTTTTAATGGATTCAGAGATGCTCTAAAAATTGTCTTGTATGGATGACAAAAGGCTACCAACTAACCTAGCTAATCCTCCTACTAAACATATAATAATAATTAAAAATCATAAATGTATGATAAGAGTGAGGAGAATGAAAGACATACACAGAAGAACAGCTGAGGAAATGAGGTAGAACAAGAAAAGCTTTCACAAGCATCTCTAAGAGATAGATATAATTTAGACCCTTGCAGAATTTTCAAAGACTTCAAATAAAATATAAGGATTGCTTGGATTTTTTTTTAATTGATTGGAATATCTTCAACCGCGTCACACCTCTTTACCTGGACCACAAGGTTTCCAGGTTTGTAAAAGTTAAATACAACTTTTAAGCCCTTTTAAATGGTAGTCCTAATCCCAGGAGTTTGACCCATGGAAATAGATGATGTGTATGAGATATTGTCTGTGACATGATAAAACACAGCAAAAAATAAAAAATGAATAAATCTCCCATTGGCAGACTCCATTTTCTCAGGGATCCTTAAAATTTGGCATTCCTCATTCTGTCCTGGCCCCTCTTCTCTTCCGGGCCACGTTCTTGCATGGGGGCTGGGGGAGGGGGTGTCTTATGTATACCCATGGCTGAAAAGTAGGACCTATAAGTAGAAACTTCCCAAAGGGACCTTTCCAGCCCAGTTCTCTCCCCATGCTCAGCATCATTTTTTCATTTGACAATTCCACAATCCCCTCTGACTATTCCATGGGCTCCTTGTGTTCATGTCTCACCCTCCCCTCTCATCAAAGCTGCTCATCACCCAAGCGCACCTCCATACAAGAAGGCGCCTAAAGCCTATGAAAGCTCTGCTTGCTCTGCCCAGCCCTCCTCCTCCTCCTCTTACGGCCCGCCCATCCATGTCCCTGTGTCTCCTAAGCACCGCACAGCTCACTTAACTTACGACAACAGAGTCCTAATAGGTTTCTCTGATTTTCTTCCTCCTCCAGGCCCTTCCTTCCCCTTCAGCCACCACGGTGGTGGTAGTTTAATCACTAAGTTGTATATGACTCTTTGCGACCCCATGGACTGTAGCCCGCCAGGTTCCTCTGTCCACGGGATTCTCCAGGCAAGAATACTGGAGTGGGTTGTCATTTCCTTCTCCAGGGGATCTTCTCAACACAGGGATCAAACCTGAGTCTCCTGCATTGTAGGCAGATGCTTTACCTACTGAGCCATCAGGGAAGCCCTAAATCCCTCCCAAACACTAAAGTTCTACCCTTCTTCCCCTGCTAAGGTTATTCATGGAGTTACTCTTGAGTGACGCTGAATCGCTTTATTATGGTGTTTAATTGGAGAGTAGCATTGACATGCATACACACAACCACGTGTAAAATAGATATCCAACGGGAACCTGCAGCATAGCACAGGAGCTCAGCTTGGTGCCCTGTGATGACCGAGGTGCGTGGAATGGGGTGGGGTGAGAGGTTCAAGAGTGAGAGAGTATATGTAGACATACAGCTGATCCATTTCTTTGTACAGTAGGAACTAACACAACATTGTAGAGCAAGTATACCTCTAAAAAAAATAAAATAAAATAAAATTTTTAAAGGCCCTCGCTCATAGTGACTGGAAGTTTTGCTAAGTCTAGGCTAGTTAGGGGTTGGAAATGAGGAAGAGATCCCACAAATGACAAATTCTTCACAGACATTACAATTGAATATAATTGGGTCGATTTTAAAAGAACAGTCTGAAAATGCCTGCAAAGGGGCTATATTATGTAAGGATGTCTAGCATGGTTCCTAGCACATCTCTAGCCTGTATCTTCCCTCCATCGCATTCTGTGTTCCAGCTCTGCAGAACGTCCTTTTGTTCCTCAAATATGTCGCCCTCCCACTCCCCTGCCCTAGGCTGTTGACCCCCTTCCTGGGAGGCTCTTGCCTTTGCCCACAGCCCTCACTGATTCATCTTGCTGCTGCTGCTTCTTTGGGTCTTGGCTGAAACTTCAGTATCCTCGGAACACTTCCTAACTTTCCTCTCAGGCCCCAGCCTGGGTGAAGCATCCTTCTTCTCAACCACCCAATCACCCGAGCCCAGCCCCATCAGACCCCAGATCCTATCCTCATACCCACTTTTCCATAAGCCCCTGAGCTGGAGCCCCGCCTGTCTTGTTCACTCCTGGATCCCTTGTGATCAATTTCCACAAGTTAGGTAATCAATAAATGGCATGTGGATAATTAAGTCTTTTAGTAAGTATATTATGCCACAATCATATGATGGAATAAAACTCAGCAATTAATAATCACCCTTTAGAAAAACAATTTAACAATACAGAAGAATATTTGGAACACACACTGTTCCCTTTTAGAAACTCATTACAAAAGACAATGCACAGTGAGATCCAATTTCAGTTTTCTGAAACATATAATAAAAAGGAGATTTCAAAGATGTGTGCCTAGAATTTAAAATTATCTCTCTGGAGGATAGAGTTGTAGGGCTTTTATCTTTGAGCTTATCTAAGCATAGATTTCTTTGATAATCAAGAAAAATGATGAAAAAGTATATAAAATGTTATATGAAGTCCTGGGCTGTCACAGAAAAGAGAGTGAGAGTTGAACGCAGTGACAGTGTCCAGTGAGTCAGGTCATCCTAGGGAAAGGTTCTGGCTCATAGTGACCAGAATTGTTGCTAAGTACAGACTAGTTAGGAGCTGAAAATGAGGGCGGGACTCTGAAAACAGCAAATTCTTCCTAGAAATTATAACTAAATATAATTGGGTCAATTGAAAAGAAGAGCAGCAGGAAAATGCCTACAGAAGAGGGCTATATTATGTAAGTGAAAGTCGCTCAGCTGTGTCCGACTCTTTGCGACCCCATGGAATATACAGTCCATGGAATTCTCCAGGCCAGAATACTGGAGTGGGTAGCCTCTCCCTTCTCCAAGGGATCTTCCCAACCCAGGGATCAAACCCAGGTTTCCCACATTGCAGGCGGATTCTTTACCAGCTGTGCCACAAGGGAAGCCCATATTATGTAAGAAGAAGCTTAAGTATCTGTCTTCAGATGCCTGTTCTCAATATAATACATGAGAGCAGAACTAGATTGGGAAAACAGCTGAGGAAAAGTTTATTGAACCAAAGACAGAATTTGACCAGGTTGTGAACAAGCACTTTTACTTCCCCAGTTTTATGTGTTCAGTGTGTTTCAGACCTGGGTCTCCCTATGAGCTCCACTGTAAGAGGCTGGTAGGAGTCAGAGTCTAGATCTGAACAGTTCAGAATCAGACCGGAGACTGTATCACATGGTATGTGATCCAAGTGAGACAAAAATTTCCCTCTAACCTCCTCCAATGGTTGGTTACAATCTAGAAAGGGGTACATTGAAGGAGATAAAATATGTTGCAGGAAAAAAATGAAAATTCCATTTATTCTTAAATTATTTGTTTTTTATTGGAAAGGATCGTTGTTGCTCTTAAGAACAACTGTATGGACATTCTGCTTCTGATGTGGGAAAGTAAGCTTTGAACAAGCAGAAGGGGAAAGTGTTAGTCACTCAGTCGAGTCTGACTCTTTGTGGTCCGATAGACTCTAGCCCGCCAGACTCCTCTATGGAATTCCCCAGGCAAGAATACTGAAGTGGGTAGCCACTCCCTTCTGCAGGGGATCTTCCCCACTGAGGGATCGAACCCAGGTGTCCTGCATTGGAGGCAGATTCTTTACCATCTGAGCCCAAACCCAAGGACAAACAGATTGGTACACAAATAACTGAATTCCAGACCAAAACACCCTAGCACTACTTCATGGTTCTGAAAAAGAACAAAAGCAGGCAGGTTGTGGAGAAGAGTCAAAATATAGTCAGCATGGGCTGAAGTTCAGGTTTAGGAAGCCCCACCCTGCAGGCATCCTTAACTGGGCCTATGAACCAGAGAGACCAAGACACTAGCATCAGGATTTCCCTGATGGTCTAGCGGTTAAGCATCCAGCTACCAATGCAGGGGACACAGGTTCAATCCCTGGTCCCAGAAGATCCTGCATGCCACGGAGAAACTAACCAACCTCATGAGCCACAACTACTGAACCTATGCTCTAGAACCCTGGAGCCACAACTCCCAAAGCCTGCACACTCTAGGCCCCAGAGCCACCGCAATGAGAAGCCCATGCACCGTAACCAAGAGTAGCCCCCGATTGCCGCAACTAGAGAAAGCCCATGTGCAGCAAGGAAGATCCTGTGAAGCTAATTTAATTAATTAGCTAATTAATTAATTTCAAAGGAACAAGGGGAAGGAGTCCAGGACAGGCACCCCATGAGGAGTGAAAAGGGTTCTGGGAAAGAAGACAGCTAGAGAAGAGGGTCCCCAAGTTCTGTATCTGAACTCTGCCCATGTCTCTAGGTGACCCCTAAACCATACACTAATGGGTCACTGAAAGCCAAAGGTTGAGATTCAATTCCCTGCCTCACTGCTGCTATTACTGAGCTTGCAATAGGTCTAACCAGTAAGAGTTGCCTGGTTACATTAGTGAACACTGGTTAATCCATCTTGGCTACAGTTTCCTCCCACATGCAATGATACTGTTGCCACTGTTTCCAGCCGTTTATTCATTCACGAATTCAACATGGCTCACAGGTACTCCAGGGATACAAAGAAGTTCAGCATCACTGCCTTGAGGAAGTTGGGAGTCCCAGGAGAAAAAGCAGAGCTGCACCCAAGCAGCTGTCACACAAACTGGAACTTGACCAGAGAAGGAGCTTGGTGCAGCAGAGAGAACACAGACTCCAGAACCAGACAAAGCTGGGCTTGAAATCTGGATCCACCAAGACTTAGAGCCTCAGAATCTGCCTTGTACAGCGGTTGTGGGGAATACATAGTGGCCTTTATATTAATCACTTACTGTATACTAGGCACTTCCTATGCACTGTATAGGGCTTTCCCTGGTGGCTCAGACAATAAAGAATCCACCTGCTATGCAGAAGACCTGGGTTCGATCCCTGGGTCAGGAAGATCCCCTGGAGAAGGGAATGGTTACCCACACCAGTGTTCTTGTCTGGAGAATCCCATGGACAGAGCAGCCTGGAGGGCTACAGTCCACGGGGTCACAAAAAGTCAGACACAATTGAGCGACTATCGCTTTCACATGCACTGTGTACTAATGTAGTTCTTGTAACAACTCACTGTGTAAGTGAAAGTGGCTCAGTTGTGTCCAACTCTTTGCGACCCCCATGGACTATACAGTTCAAGGAATTCTCTAGGCCAGGGTACTGGAGTGAGTAGCCTTTTCCCTCTCCAGGGGATCTTCCCAACCCAGGAATCGAACCCAGGTCTCCTGCATTGCAGGTGGATTCTTTACCAGCTGAGCCACAAGGGAAGTCCATAACAACTCATTGGGTAGATATCATTAATACCGCCACCCTTACTCTAGAGATGCAAAAAATGAGGCGCAGGGAAATTTTTTATTGGAGTGTAATTGCTTTACAACGTTGTGTTAGTTTCTGCCTACAACAATGGGAATCAGCTATATGTACACATATAATCCTTTCCCTCTTGAGCCTCCCTCCCACCTCCCACCCTTACCATCCCATCACGGAGGTCATCACAGCACCAAGCTGAGCCACGTACTCTACATCAGCTTCCCAACAGCCATCTGCCTTACACATGGCAGTGTATATATGTCATCTGCAGTGACATGAATGAACCTAGAGACTGTCATACTGAGGGAAGTGAGTCAGAAAGAGAAAAACAAATATCACATACTAGTGTACATATGTGAAATCCAGAAAAATGGTACTGATGAAACTATTTGCAGAGGGAGGCATAGGGAATTTCAGTTTACTTGCCCAAAGTCACTAAGTGCTAAAGTGATCAAACAGATTAAAACTCAAGAGAAAAAAATAAAATAAAACTCAAGCGGCAAGGCTGCTTGGCCCCCGCTACTGTGTTTTGTTGAAGAACAACTTCAAGTGCCAACACAGTGCTTTAACACGCAGTAGGCACTCCACAAGTGGCAGACACCATCACGAGTGTTACTGTTCCTGCTGATGCCACGTGATTACAATGCAGCCACAAGAGAGAAAGAGCTGAAGTTCAAGGTGTTTACATGCAATAATGGTAAATAATCTTCATGAGATTGATTGGACATACACCTTAAGAAATCAGAATTAGTGGTGACCTCTCTAGGTATATCCTTGCTCTTTTTCAAAAGAAAAGCACCAGGTTATCATTATTTATCTCCTCATTCACTCATCGCACTGTCACTTTCAACCCCCATCTGCCAGCACTAAACCGAGTATCGCGATGGTTCCCAAAGGGAAATATTAAGAGAAATAAAGGTGAGGGACAGGCTCCACCACTCACTAAAGTGACTGCAGCTGGGAGAGGCAAGCAAGCAACAGTCTTTGCAGTGTTTTGGGACAATCTCAGAGAAACTGTGTCATGTGGGAAAAAGAGAACAAAAAAGAAATATGAACTTAACCCTAAATCAAAAATTAATCAGCATGCACCAAACATAGAAATAACATTTTTACTCACACTTAATAAGTCTTAATACCCTGCTTTGCTTCCAAAAGATGAAACCATATACCACTTGAAACTCCAAGGATCTCAGCTGTTACAATTCCCCAGTGAAGTGGTGATTTAGGGATAATGCCAGATTTTAGAAGAATAAGAGCAGTATTTTATTTGGGGCTTTTATGAGGACATGTTGCACGTTTCTTAAATAAATACATGCAGTTTCATATGATCCTAAGAGAGTACTTTCACCAAAGCATACATGCCAGGATCGTGGGGAAAACAACCAAATCCCAGGACTATTAATATAAAAGTTCTAAATCCTGATGGGGTAACATGCCCAGTTTCTGAACAATACACATTATCTCAAAGATAAATTTTATGACATGTGTGGCTATTGCCTATAAATCAGTTTAAGATGAAAGGATATTTGAGTTGGACAAAAGGATTTATATGGCTAGATGCCTCAAAGCTATAAAATGTAGAAAAACAAAAATAGTTTGGATAAACCCTTGGAGGGTATTGCAGTAGGGTTTAACCTACAGGGGCCTTTGGGCTGACATTAGGTTTTAGACTCAAGCTTTCCTTAGAGTCGCTTAGAGGTTATGAAACTTCTCGGTATAAATATCACTTGAAACAACAAAATGGATTTATTGACTGAGCAAGGGGTTCTTAAACTGATATATTCGAATCAAAGACTTAGGAGTAGAGACCTTTAAAGGTAATAGTGAGCCCTTTTACAACAAGGAAGCATGGCTGGAAGAGATAAAAATGAAATGACTCTCCCAAGGTGATATGACTACATTCCCACCACACCCACCATCATTATCACCATCATCAGACATTCATTCAGCACTTACTGTGTGCCAAGCACAGTGCTAAGGGCTTTGGGGCTTTTTCTATTCTTCAACTGGTAAAGGATTTACAAGTATCATTCTCCTTTCCTAAATGAGGAAAATGAGCCCAAAAATCTACAAAAGAAGTGGGTCCAGACTTCAAACCCAAGCAGTGTGACCTGAAAAATCCACATTCATAACTGCGCCACTTTCCCATTCCTCTTCAGGCCCAGATTCAGGTCCCCTGATTTCCATGCCACCAAAGGCACCAGCTGTCCACACTTGGCGATGGAACTTCCGTGTTATATGATCTGCATATCTGTACAGATGGCCACATGAAAAGATGCTCAACATCTCAAATTTAAATGCAAATTAAAACTACAATGAATTTTGGACAAGTTTTGACAGAACGTTAGGTCTCGAAAGACTTGTGTAAGTCTACAATAAACCCGGTTTTAGGCATAGAGTAGACAAACAAGTGAGCTTCCCCTGGTGGCTCAGTGGGACAGAACCCACCTGCCAATGCAGTAGACTCTGGTTTGATCCCTGGGTCATGAAGATCCCCTGGAGAAGGACATGGCAACCCATGAACAGTTGTCTTGCCTGGAGAATCCATGGACAGAGGAACCTGGCGGGCTACAGTCCATGGGGTTGAAGAGTTGGGTAGGACTTAACTAAAACAAGAACAACCAGCAATCCCACTCCTGGGCATATATCCAGACAAAACTATAATTCAAAAAGATACCTCTATGTTCACTGCAGTACTACTTACAATAGCTAAGACATGGAAGTAACCTAAATGTGCATCGATATATGAATGGAAAAAGAAGATGTGGTACATATATACCATGGAATACTACTCCGCCATAAAAAAAGAATGAAATAATGCCATTTGCAGCTGGCAACCCACTCCAGTATTCTTGCCTAGAGAATCCTGAGGACAGAGGAGCCTGGCGGGCTGCTGTCCATAGGGTCGCGTAGAGTCAGACACTGCTGAAGTGACTTAGCATGCACGCATGCATTGGAGAAGGAAATGGCAACCCACTCCAGTATTCTTGCCTGGAGAATCCCAGGGACGGGGGAGCCTGGTGGGCTGCTGTCTATGGGATTGCACAGAGTCGGACACGACTGAAGCGACTTAGCAGCAGCAGCAGCAGCAACCTGGGTGGACCTAGAGTTTATCATACTAAGTGAAGTAAGTCAGAAAGAGAAAAATGAATACCATGTGATATCACTTATATGCAGAATCTCCATGCTTCCAATGCAGAGGGCCTGGATTCGATGCCTAGTCAGGAAACCAGATGCTGCACACTGCAACTAAGATGTGGTGGAGCCAAATAAATAAACAAATAATTTTTTAAATAAAATATGATACAAATGAACTTACCTATGAAACAAAAACAGACTCAGAGACATAGAGAACAGACATGTGGTTGCCAAGGGGAAGGGAGGGTAGGGAAGGGGTGGATTGGGAGTTTGGAGATAGCAGATACAAGCAACTGTACATAAAATGGATCAACAATGAGATCTTAATGCACAGCACAGGAAATTATATTCAATATCCTATGATAAATCATAATGGAAAGGAATATAAAAATAATGTGTGTATATACAGATATATAGGCTTCCCTGGTGGCTCAGCAATAAAGAATCCCCCTGCAATGCAGGAGATGTAAGAGACATGGGTTCAACCCCCTGGGTTGGAAAGATCGCCTAGAGGAGGACATGTCAAGCCACTCCAGTATTCTTGCCTGTGAAGTCCCATGGACAGAGGAGCCTGGTGGACTATGGTCCATGGGGCTGCAAAGAGTTAGACACCACTGAAGCAAATTAGCATGAAGCATATACATGTATTGGGATTCCCAAGTAGTTCAAACGGTAAAGAATCTGCCTGCAAAGCAGGAGACCTGGGTTCGATCCCTGGGTTGGGAAGATCCCTGGAGAAGGGCATGGCAACCCACTCCAGTATTCTTGCCTGGAGAATCCCATGGACAAAGGAGCCTGATGGGCTACAGTCAATGGGGTCACAAAGAGTTGGACATGACTGAGCAACCTTCACTTTCATATACATGTATAACTGATTCACTTTGCTGGACAGCAGGAAATAATACAACATTGTAAATCAGTTATACTTGGATAAAATTTTTTTAAAATGTTTAAAGATCTGCATGTCTTAAAAAAAAAAATCTGCATGTCTGATAATGGATCCTACCTTACATCCTAAAAGTGAGAGGACTGACATGTAAGTCCTCTTCCTGGTGGAAGTACTTGCCTTCATAATTGTAGTGCAAGAGCAGTTCATACAAATTCTACTTGCCTTAATCCTAGCCAAGGGCATCACACCAGGAAATGCCTTTGCAGTAAAGAACTGAACTGAATGTCTTTTAAATACATTGGATGAAATATTTCCTCAAAGTAGTCATGAAGCCCCATATTCTCACGTCATCTCTGATTAGCATCTGTCTTCCCTAACAGGTGGATGCCAGGAAGGTCCTCAGGTTCTAGGAGGCACGCCAGCAAGATGCAAACGGTCACACAGGCAGGACTGACTAATGTGCTTCACTACTAAATGTTCTCATCACTACTCATTTCTTTTTATTCTTTATTCTACTTCAAATTCCCAGGGGAAAATAATTTTAAAGGAGATGCGGAAGCAAAGATGATGGCTAGGCAGTAATATACAGATTGTACTTATTTGTGTATTAAATATGCTCACATATTTAAACATACATATTTAAACACCAATAGGCAGTGATGATAAGTATCTATAATTAAACCTCCTCAGATTTAAGATGCATTTATTTCAAAAGTTAAGGGCCTCAAAGTAGTAAACCAAACATAAAGACAAAACTGATGTGAAGAGTATATTCAGAGGCAATAAAATCAGCTCCAAATTATTTATCTTTGTTATTGCTCAATAAGTCAAACTAGTCAATTCTAAAGGAAATCAATCCTGAATATTCACTGGAAGGACTGATGCTGAAGCTGAAGCTCCAATCCTTTGGCCACCCGATGGGAAGAACAGACTCATTGGAAAAGACCCTGATGCTGGGAAAGATTGAAGGCAGGAGGAGAAGGGGAAGACGATGAGATGATGATGGAAGAAGATGAGATGGTTGGATGACATCACTGACTCTATGCACATGAGTTTGAGCAAGCTTCGGGAGTTGGTGATGGAAAGGGAGGCCTGGTGTGCTGCAGTCTGTGGGGCCACAAAGAGTCGGACACAAATGAGCTACTGAACTGAACATAAGAAAGCACTCATGACAAATTTACTTTTGTTTCTTATCACCCCTACTTGAACCAGAATCTGAAACTGCACTTTTCAAATAGGGACCTAATGAATATTAAGTTGAAATTAAAAAAAAAAGAGGCAGGGCTCGTTGATGGAAGCATAAAAATATAAGAATAGGAGAAGAGCAGATACCTTCTGGAAGGTGAGCCCATGTGATAATTACAGCACAAGCTGTCTCTCAGGCCTCCACAACCTTGAACTTTTGGAGAGAGGTTAAAAAGAAGACAAAAGTCAAAGTGATGAGTATCCAGGAAGTAATTCAACCTCTAAGGACTCAGTCCAGATCAGATGGAAAAGGATCCTTGAAGGAAATAGGATGGAGATGAAAACAACAGAGAAGAGCAAGGATGTGACGGACCAGTGTTGAAAGTACTATCCAGAGGGAAAGCCAGGGTTAATAGCCTTCTGGACGGGGCAGGACTGTCATAAAAGGATTTCACTGTACTTAACAAAAAAAGGGGTGGGGGGGGGAATTCTAGTTTTTTCCCATGCTTAAGAATTTTTAGCAGGGACTTTTAGAAGTTTGAAAACCCAACAAACTTTGAATTTATTTGACTCATGACTTGGTCAAATAAAGACCATATTTTAAAATAAACCATATTTTATTTATTTTAAAGACCGTATTTTAAAATAAAGATCATAGTTTAAAATAAAGACCATATTTTAAAATAAACAAAATAAATTTCATTTTAAAGAATATATTCAGAGATGGTATAGGCCAAGGGTTAAGAATGCTAGTGCCAAGTTGCCTGGGTTTAAATTTCTAGTTGTATTATCTCAGGCAAGTTATTCACCCTCTTGTGTTTCAGCTTCTCAATCTGTTCAATGGAAATATCGATAGTATTTCCTTCACAGGATTATTGTGAGGATCAAATAAGTTATTAAATGTAGTGAGTGATAGTTAAATGTTGACTTTTTAATGCTTTTTTTTTAATTGTAGTGGTAAAAGTCACATAATATAAAGCATGCTATTTTAACCATATTTAACTGTACAATTAGAACCGAACATGGAACAATGGACTGGTTCAAAATTGAAAAAGGAGTACATCAAGGCTGTATATTGTCACCCTACATATATGACCTATATGCAAAGTACATCATGTGAAATGCCAGGCTGAATAAATCACAAGCTGGAATCAAGATTGCCGGCAGAATTAACAACCTCAGATACACCGATGATATCACCCTAATGGCAGAAAGCAAAGAGGAACTAAAGAGCCTCTTGATGCAGGTGAAAGAGGAGAGTGAAAAAGCTGGCTTAAAACTCAACAGTCAAAAAACTAAGATCATGGGGTCTGATCCCATTACTTCATGACAAATAGATGTAGGAAAAATGGAAACAGGGACAGACTTCTTTTTCTTGGGGTTCCAAAACCACTGTGGATGGTGACTGCAGGCATGAAATTAAAAGACACTTGTTCCTAGGAAGAAAAGCTATGACAAACCTAGAGAGCATATTAAAAAGCAGAGACATTACTTTGCCAACAAAGGTCTATAGAGTTGAAGCTATGGTTTTTCTAGTAGTCATATATGGATGCGAGAGCTGTACCATAAAGAAGACTGAGGACTGAAGAACTGATGCTTTTGAACTGTGGTGTTGGAAAAGACTCTTGAGAGTGCCTTGGACTGCAAGGAGATCAAACCAGTCAATCCAGGAGGAAATCAACCCTGAATATTCATTGGAAGGGCTGATGCTGAAACTGAAGCTCCAGTACTTTGGCCACCTGATGAGAAGAGCCAACTCATTGGAAAGGACTCTGATGCTGGGAAAGATTGAGGGAAGGAGGAGAAAGGGGTGACAGAGAATGAGATGGCTGGATGTCATCACCCATCAATGGACATGTGTTTGAGCAAACTCCAGGAGACAGTGAAGGACAGGGAAGTCTGGCATATGCAGTCCAAGGGGTTGCAGAGAGCTGGACACAACTTAGGGACCGAACAACAAACTGCACAGCTCTGTGGCACTGAGTTCATTCACATTATCGTACAACTTTCATCCTCATCCGTCTCCAAATGCTTTACCTTCCTAGACTGAAACTCTGAATTTCCCTGCCTTCCCCTGCATCTACCAAAGTACTTTCTGACTCTCTGAATTTGACAATTCTCGGTACTTTGTATAAGTGGAACCAAACAGTATTTCTATCTAATGTATACTGGAATGCATTTTTAAGGTTAATTTAATATATGTCCTACAAATAGATTGTACCTTCTTTTTTTGCCCTGTGCTATATAGTATGTTCTTATTAGTTATCCACTTTATACCTAACAGTATATATATACACACACACATATATATATGTCAATCCCAATTTCCCAATTCAATAGTTAGGACATGGAAGCAATTTGCTGACTTTTATCATTAATTTATCTAACAAATATTTATTAACTTCCTACTAGCATAAAAAAAAAAGCACTAAAACCTCTGTGATAGGATACTGGGAGTTGGTAAAAGAGCAATGAATAAAACCCACTTCCCAACCACAAAGAATATCACAGGCAAGCGAGGCAGACAGAACCAACACATATACCCAAAGAAGCAAGTTAAAACAGGGCAGATAGCAAATAATACTAGAAAATAATTACTAATCTTCTTTGGCATGGTATCGTAGCTATCAAGGAGAATGTTCTTATTCTCAGAAAACACAAACTCATTTATTTGGGGATAAAGTGTGATGATGCCTATAATTTACTTTCAAATTACTTTGCAAAAACAACAAACTAGATACATAAATGCATATATACAACGCTAACATGCCAAAATGTTAATCACTGGGGAGAAAAAAAGCTGGCAGTCAAGGGTCAAGTGCTGGCTCCAAACTTCAGAACATTGTGTGGACTTGAAACTCTTTCAAACTTGTTCTCACAGCGTGACTGATAGGAGAAAACTCTTGCAGACACAGGCTGTTTTTTAAGCGCAAAGTGCTCTATAAATAATTCCTACAACAACCACCATGGAACAGGTCCATGGGAGGGGCTGCTTTTAAAGCGCCAGCTGCTGAGAGGCTTCAAAACATGGCAATAAATCCTTCTGATCTATAACTGATGCCCCTTTCCCTGGTCAGTCTTTACTGAAGGTAAACCTGTGGATGAAAGTCTTCATACAAAACCTTGCTGGGAAATTCATCTGAATCATTTCAATTCACTTCTTCTCTAGACTTTATCAAGACAGGGTGAAGGAATTGATGGGCTAATGGATAAAGGAGAAGGTCCCTAGACAAGCCTATCAACACCCAGGTTGAAATTACAGTCTATAGACCAAGGTCTCTGAGTAGAAACATGGTCAGATGGCCCCGCTCACTCCCAGACTCAGCACCTGCCCAGCTGTCATCTCTCTCTCAACACGTCTAAAATAGAACACTTCCCTTCCATGATTTTTTTTCCTCCATGAATGGCATGACCAACAGTAAAGTTACAGAAGCCACAAACTTCCCCGTCACTCCTCCTCCACTTTCATATCCATCCATCCCCAGACCCTTCTGTTTTCCCTCAAAAGTTCTCCCAAATCATCAGCATCTCTCCTTTTCAGATTCCACCTTCCCTTCTTAACAGGCAACATGGATTTCCCAAACTTCCACAAGTCTTTTATTTCCACACTTGTTTCTTTCCAACCCACACTCCATACTGGTATAAAAGGGAAATTACAAATTCCTGTTTACATTTTTCAATGGTTTAATAGTAATCATTATTAGGAAAACAGTCATGATACAGTGCCTAATACTTACTGAGCACTTAGCCAGGCACTGTGTGCTAATAAGCACCTTGTCTAAGCATCTTCTCATTTCATCCTCATGGATCCTAAGAAGTGAGGGTTATCACTGTATCAATTTTACAGTTTTCTCTGAGACACAGAGAAGTATGAACTTACTTGCCCAGGGATAGAACTGGTTAGCAACAGGCAGACAGGCTTCAGACCTAAGGCTCTGCTCTCTCCCCTCTGGGTTGAACATGACATGCCCCACTCATGCCCACGAAGTCCTAAAGCCCTGAGGACTCAGCCCCTGTCACCCACTTTCTTCCCTTTTCCTTTTGCTCCTTGGCGATGCCCTCAACTTTGCCCTCCTCCTCCTCACTCACTCTCCACACGTGGGCATCTCTCCTGGATCCCCAAGGCTAAGCAGGTCCTCCTCATGCGTCCTAAAGGCACATATTCTGGCTTGTAATTAGGGACTTATTTGTGCCCACATCGCGGGAGGGGCCATCTCAGCTTTGCTGACCCTAAAGCCCGGCGCCCAGTCCAGTGCCTGGTATTAGGACTTGCTCAACAAACCTTTATCAACTAGAGAAACGGCACAAAAGTGAACACAGAATCCCTGGGCTGCGGCTCGAGGGTCTGGCTTTACTATCAGTGTGAAGTGACGTGAAGTCGCTCAGTCGTGTCTGACTCTTTGTGACCCCATGGACTGTAGCCTACCAGGCTCCTCCCTGGGATTTTCCAGGCAAGAGTACTGGGGGGGGGTGCCATTTCCTTCTCTATACTATCAGTGTGACCTTGTGCAAATCACCACCTCTCAGAGCCTCCGGGGTCCAATCTGAACCTTCTGGCTGCAAAACTATGATAATAAAGCACTGTGGAGTTTTCAAATATCTTTCCCCAAAACCCCATTTGATCCCAAGATGGCCCTATGAGGGAAGCAGGGTTCTTGTGGCCCACAGTCACTTAAGAAAGAAAAAGGAGGATCGATCAGGTCGGGGAGGAAAACTAGTGACTGCCAGCAGTCAATCAGCCTTTGACCCTGAAACCTTCCCTTGACTCTAAGCCCAGCCTACAACCAGGGTTTGGGGTGTGGCAACGCTTTGAAAAACTGCCCAGCGCTCTGTACATGAGTGACCACTGGTGCTGACTCAGTCATCCTCCTCTCCAGTTTTCCCATTTGCTTAAGGCACTCGAGAGAAGAGTGGAGACCATCCAGCACATGTAACTAACACCATTGTCATGGTAACCATGTCTATCATAAGCACGCACAGCTGGGGAATAACCAGGAGGACCACAGCCACCTGCTCCTGTGCCTGCCCAGGGGAGCAGAAGCCAGGACAAAGAATCCACTTCCTGAGTCGCTGTTTGGGCTTCAGAATATGAAAGCATAAAGCGTACAAGGCAGCACGGATCATGGGCGCAGCTCCTGGCCGCCCCGAGCCCTGGGGTTACCTGGGAGTTAGTGGTCTTTTATCAACATCCATCCGTACCACTGTCCCAGTCCAGCCTCTAAGCCAGGAGGTAATTCAGGTTAATGAGTACAAAGATGTTTCCTTATTGACGAGGATTCAACATGTAATCTCTGCAAAGGATGTCAACTGACTCTATGTAATTGTCAGTGGCCCTTCTGTGCATAAGGAGGTTACATGCTGGTTTTAGGGGGGAAAACACCTTTAATATCATGTTTATTCTTATCATATTAAAGGTTTAAAGTAATTCCTTCCATAACATCTCTCCAAGCAGAAACGGAAACAAAACTTCCTCCAAGTGCAAAATTGTTCCTTAACACCAGCTCCATAACTAGGACTATGTCTGCTTCTTCAGGTGAAACTGAAACAGTATGACTTTATTTTTTAATAAAAATTGCCTTAAATATGTGACTTTCCAGGAGACTATACATGTCCAAGATGTCATAAAGTGGATTTAAAGATAAAAACAGGTGAATTTTATGGTGAAAATTTTTTAATGTAAATTGGTATCAAAAACCTAATGCATAATTTGAAAAATAGAACTCTTATGAAGTGAAATTTGTCATTATACAGAAATTCCATTTTATTACAAGTTGTTCATTTTCAATGTGTAAATGAAAACTGCAGAAATTTTGAGATTATGTCTAATATTCAGACATAATTTCCAAGCTATTTTAGCACAGAGCTTTAAAAAAAAAGGGGCCATCTTATATCTTATTTTATAAATGGGACAAAGTAGGAAGTTCTCTTGAGTAGAATTTTTCAGAAAATTGAAGTACAAAGGTCATCAAATTAATCGAGGATTTAAAACAGAAAACGGAAGTTATTCCTGTAATGATACTGATACTGACCTTCCAGACACTGGCAGGTGAATCCACTGAGATTGGAAATGCATGTTGCTCCATTTCTACATGGATCTAGCATACAGTAGTCAATCTTGGACTGGCAGAGCTCTCCAGTATAACCTGAAGAAAACAAGATAGACATGTATAAAATACTTTGTCCCCAAAACCAGGACATCCCACAAGTTGATGGAGTTAACTGGTACCTATCCAACCAAGGCAGCAACCTTACACTAGTCTCCCAGGCACTTCTTGGTCTAACTGGGTTTTGCAACAAAAAACAGAGTGGTTTATTTTTTATTTAAGAATAATTGCTTTCCATTGTTGTATTAGTTTCTGCCGTATGACACTGTGAATCAGCTATATATATATCCCTCCCTCTTGGATCTCACTCCCACCTCTCCCATCCCACCCATCTAGGTCATCACTGAGCTGAGCTCCCTGTGCTATAAAGCAGGTTTCCTCTATTCCACTATTTTACACATGCTGGTGTATATATGTCAATCCTAATCTCCCAATTCATCCCACCCTTCCCATCCCCTCATGTCCAAATGTCCATTCTCTATGCCTCCATCTCTCAGAAACATAGTTCAAAAGTCATTTGCTTTACAAAACTCTTTATTGCAAAGACTTTTTTTCACCGTTAGCTCTGCATTTTATTTTGAAATATTAGAATCTTCAGAAGCTGAGACTGAACACCCCGTCCCTTTCTTCTGACCTAAGGAAAAACAGGCTCTATAATGTCTTTTTTTATGACTTTTTAGAACTTTATTTTTTAATTTTTAACTGGAGCATAATTGCTTTACAATGTTGTGTTGGTTTCTGCCATACACCAACATGAATCAGCCATAGGCATACATATGCCCCCTCTTTCTTGAACCTCCCTCCCACCTCTCTCCCCATCCCACCCCTCTAGGTCGTTACCAAGCCCTGGTGTAAGTTCCCGGAGTCACACCGCAAATTCCCATTGGCTGTCTATTTCACATATGGTAGTGGGTATGTTTCCATGCTACTTTCTCCATACATCCCACCCTCTCCTTCCCACCCCCTCTTGCTTGACCACTGAGATGACACCCACTTTCCCATGGTCATCTCACTACGTATTTTTTTTTCCATTTATTTTTATTAGTTGGAGGCTAATTACTTTACAATATTGTAGTGGTTTTTGTCATACATTGACATGAATCAGCCATGGATTTACACGTATTCCCCATCCTGATCCCCCCTCCCACCTCCCTCTCCACCTGATTCCTCTGGGTCTTCCCAGTGCACCAGGCCCGAGCACTTGTCCCATGCATCCAGCCTGGGCTGGTGATCTGTTTCACCCTAGATAATATACATGTTTCGATGCTGTTCTCTCAAAAAATTTTAAAAGCACTATTAGGAAAATTGCTAGGTAGGTATTAAATTTTTTTAATTTGTAATATTTTACTGCTAAAAGACCATCAGTGTTCAATTCAACCCCTAGCCCTTCATTTTAAAGCTAAGGAGGTTGAGACACATAATTTTAATCACATTTCTATATTCATCTTAATTCTAATTTGAAGCACAACCCCAACTCAGTGAATTTTTCTGTAAAGCAATGGTGATTTTGTCAGATAAGAACATAACCACATATGTGGTGAGAAAATAAGGACCTGAATCTACTCGAATACCCATGCAGCCAAGAAGCCTTAAATAAATTCCAAATATTTTGTTAACTTTGAAAACAAAGCCCTCCCGAAAGGCAAGTTTAAGAAATAATATGCAATTACGTTTTTTAGCTTAAAGTAGAAAATGATTATGAAAGAAAATTTGGAAAATGCAAAATTTAAAATAGAAAAAGAAAAAAGTTACCCTCAGTCATGTTATTTGAGTGACATAATTATTAATACTTTGGAGAGATTCCTATCAGAAATATTTATGCACAGATATTTCCTACTAAATTATAATCATACTGTAACATTTTGATCTTTCCAGGATGTACATAAAGTACATAAAAACTTGTCTTTCTGAATTATTAGTTTTGAAGGAGTGTCATTAGCACCATATTTGAGATTTGGAAAAATAAATCAGTGAGGTTAGGAGAGAGATGATTTGCCTGAGCTTCAATGATCTGCCAAACTAGTCTAAATTACAGACTGTGAACGTGGAGGCCCTTGCTTGCAATTCTACTCTTAATGTGTTTTAAAACAGTCTAGGGAGGACTTCCTTGGTGGTCCAGCATTTAAGACTTCGCCTTCTAATGCAGGAGTTTCTGGTTTGATCCTTGGTTGGGAAGCTAAGATTTCACATGCCTCTTGGCCAAAAAAAAAGAAACAGAAAAACAGGAGCAATGTTGTAACAAGTTCAATAAAGACTTTAAAAGTGGTCCACATTGATAACTGAATAGTCTAGGGGACTCTAGCTAATTCATGGGTATGGGAAAAATAAGATAATTATGTAAACTAAAAATCTAAACACCAGGACTGAAAGCCATTCCAGAATTCAGAAGAGAATATCTTATTCTAACAAATTTATGTTAATATATTTTCAAATAATAGGTCTAAATTCAGATTAACATTCTGTCCATTTAACTTCATCTAGTCTCCTCATATTTCCATATCATCCCTATGGGTATCTTAAAGAAAATTTTATTTCACCTATAAAGACTTCATTATACATCCCTAACTAAAAGTGATTTTCGCAAAGATCACTTTTAACACCTTCCTTAATGAATATCTGGTCCCACTTAAAAATTTAATTAAACACTCTAAACTATATTAATAGCAACAATTTTTTTAAGAACCACACTGTCTGATAACACACACATCCTCCCATACTTTTAATTTGTTCCTATCTAACTGATCTAATATTAAACCTATAAGCAAAGTGAATCTTTAATACTATTAACTGCTCCAATATTGCAAGCAAGTTTAGTAAGATTTCAGTCTAAGAGAATAAACCACATTTGTGATGTGTTCAGGGATTGTCTGTAATGATCTGGGGGTCACACTGGCATTCTGTGGTAGAGATGCTGAAGCTCTGCACTGCCTGAGATGGTTCCAGAATAAGTTTTATCACTCAAATGCCAATTGTCCCAGCCAATGAGGAACACTGGTCAAGGATCAGTCACTGTATCATTGCTTTCTGTTTCAGAGCTTTAAAAGGATTATATTAAAGATATTTAAAATATGGGAAACATGGAACTATAAAGAAAAAGACCCTGTGTAACTAGCTAGACTACAGAGCATATAGATATTGGCATGTCTGAGTTCAGTATAATTGGAGATGAGAAACAACAGTGGAGGACTGTGTGGCTGGGGATGAGACAGGTAGAGGGGTAGGGCTGGGGTCGTGGGATTATGGGGTTATCAGCATCCTTAGCTGCAGGTGGCCAGCTGGTCAGCTCATGCTTGTCTACACGAGGCCAGGTATTACTGCTGGCGTCAAGCTAGTGGCGAGTTCAAAGTTCCAAGAGCACCACCCTTGACGGCACTGCTTTCACTGACCAACTGCAGTCAGCTCTGGGAGAGAAGAGGTGGAGGGCAAGGAACCATGAAGACCCTGAAGCTGACTCAAGGAGCTCTTTAAAAAAAAGCAAGTCGTTTCTTAGATCCTCAGAGAGCAGAGAGTGACATCTGGTCCCATCACCTCATGGCAAATAGATGGGGAAAAATGGAAACGGCGACAGACTTTATTTTCTTGGGCTCCAAAACCACTTCAGATAGTGACTGTAGCCATAAAATTAAAAGACACTTGCTCCTTGGAAGGAGAGCTATGACAAACCTAGACAGCATAGTAAAAAGCAGAGATATCACTTTGCTGACAAAGGTCTGAATAGTCAAGGCTATGGTTTTTCCAGTAGTCAGGTATAGATGTGAGAGTTGGACCATAAAGAAGGTCGAGAGCTGAAGAATTGATGGTTTAGAGTTGTAGTGCTGGAGAAGACTCTTGAGAGTCTCTTGGACAGCAAGGAAATCAAAGCAGCCAATCCTAAGGGAAATGGCTGAGTCCCTTCGCTGTTCCCCTGAAACCACCACAACATCGTTAATAAGTTAAACCCCAACACAAAATGTTTGGGGTGTTAAAAAATAAATAAATAAAATGCTTTAAAAAATCCTAAAGGAAATCGACTCTGAATATTCATTGGAAGGACTGATTCTGAAGCTGAAGCTCCAATATTTCGGCCACTTGATGTGAGGAACCAACTCATTGGAAAAGACCCTGATGCCGGGAAAGATTGAGGGCAGGAGCAGAAGGGGACGACAGAGGACAAGATGGTTAGATAGCATCACTGACTCAGTGAACAGGAATTTGAGGAAACTCCAGAATATGGTGAAGGACAGAGGAGCCTACTGTGCTGCAGTCCATACGGTTGCAGAGTTGGACACAACTTAGTGACTGAACAACAACAGAGAGTAGATTTGCCTGCAGTTGTCAGACAAACCGCTGACCTTGAGCTACTTGTGATACTCTCAGCTGGATACCTAAGGCTCACAAAGCTCCCTTTCTGTGTCTTTTGTTGTTTAATTTATGTCGTAACCATGGAGTCAAAACTAAATAAGTGATCGGTAGGACTTCAAATGAAAAAAGACGATTCCATCATTAAAGCTTTGCCTGGGTTCTTCCTTCCATCCTGCTGCAAGCCAGTCTCTGTCTGGGGGAATGAAGTAATTATGCCAACCATGAGTAATGTTTCTTTATCATACCAAGGCAGTGACAGGCACCCAGCGGACCTTGTTAGTAGATGGTCAGGCCAGCGATGGAGTCAGCCCAGTGGATGGAAGCGGTAGTAAGTGGTGGCCATTGGTATATGTCAGGGAGGATCTGTTCTAGCACACACAAACACACACACACAAACACACACACACACACACGTGTATATCAATCTCATATCCACTGAGTCGGTGATGCCATCCAACCATCTCATCCTCTGTCATCCCCTTCTCCCCCTGCCCTCAATCTTTCCCAGCATCAGGGTCTTTTCCAGTGAGTCAACTCTTTTTATCAGGTGGCCAAAGTATTGGAGTCCTTCCAATAGAATGTTCAGGGTGGCTTCCCAAAAGCTTGGAATAAAACCCCAACACTTTACCCCATGGCTCAAAACCACACCACGCCCTGGCCTCTGCCCCCTCATCCTCCCATTCTCCCCATTGACCAAAGTGCTGCAGCCCCCCTGGGCCAAACTGGCCCAGCTCCTTTTCAGACTTCAGCATTGTTCTGGCACTGTGGCTGCAGGACCACACAAGGATATCAGAGGGATACAGGATTCAAGACAATCAGTTATGACCCTATCCTAGAAAGAGATGGACAGTGCTAATGTTAAACCTCTGTGTAACAGAGAAACTACTGAGAAGAAAATTAGCAACTAGCTTTGGCAGGGAGGGGAGGGGAAGAGGTGAGCACGCAGTGGAATTTCACCTATAAAATCACGAGATAGGAGAGGTTAAAACTGAAATACATAAAGGCAAAGAGGACCTCATAGAATAACACATAAGTCACCTCTAGAACCAGTTAGGGAGATGAAAAAATGTTTTAGAGAAGCTTAAAAAATGTAAAATCCAACTAAACAGAAAGGAAGTTGGCTACAATCTTTGTGGGGGTTCCAAACAAAATCAGAACAATTAGGTCGAGATTGCTCTGGAACCCAACCAAGGGTTGTGCAATCTGCTGAGAAATCAGGACCCATTTGGAGGGTCCAGCCCAGAGCTAACTGTAGTTGGAGACACTAAGGAAAAGGATGGCCCCTGTGTGTTCATCACTGATAAGGGAAGAATTGCCCTGGATGCCCAGGTCTTGTAAGACATCCGAAAATCTCTCTCCTGGAAACAACCTTGGTTGTCTAAGCATCAAATCTAACTCATCTGGTGAAGAATTGAAATCCACTAGAGATAATAAAGCTCTTCCCTCAGCAGGATGAGTCTCCTAACCCAGAAAGAGATGGAACCAAATAAACAGAGGAGGATGTCATGACAGAGACCTGAGCCCTGTGACTGCCACTGGTTGTCTGGCTTAGGCTGATCTGAGCATGCTGGTGTGCAAAGAAGGTGTCACTCTGGAGAAAGTGTGGTGCATGAGAGCATCTATCAGACTCAGGATTCCAATGAAAATGGATAGTTGAGTAACTGAATTTTTATGCATTTGAAATTGAAAGACAGGGTGAAGGCAACGCACACGGAGAAGCTTGATGGGGCTTGAGAATCACTATGGCTTATAAGTTTAATTCTTGCACGGAAAAAAAAAACACAAAAGATTATTTCAGATAGTCTTCCATGTGTGTAAGAGCCCATCTAAGACATCAGAAACCACAGCCCACCATCTCTTTGTTCCCTCTGACTCTGCACCCTTCTGTAACTGTTCTCTCCCACTAGTCAGATCTCCACTCAGAAATCACCTGCTCAGACCTTGTGTCTCTTGAAAGTGAAAGTGTGAGTCGCTCAGTCATTTCCGACTCTCTGCAACCCTATGGACTGTAGCCCGCCAGGCTCCTCTGTCCATGGAATTCTCCAGGCAAAAATACTGGAGTGGGTTGCCATTTCCTTCTCCAGGGAATCTTCCCGACCCAGGAATTCAACCCAGGCCTACTGCATTGCAGGCAGATTCTTTCCTATCTGAGCCACCAGGGAAGTTTCCTTATTCTTCACCTTAGTACTTAACTCTAAAGAACCCAGCTGCCAACGCAGGAGATGTAAGAAACACGGGTTCTATCCCTGTGTTGGGAAAATCCCCTGGAAGAGGGCATGGCAAACCACTCCAGTATTTTTGCTTTGAGAACCCCATGGACATAGGAGCCTGGCAGGGTATGGTCCACAGGGTCATAAAGAGTCAGGTACAACTGAAGGGATTTAGCATGCATGCAGTACTCGACAAAACACACATCTACCGGCTACCTCCCCATCTAAAAGGAGACACCATGGCATGAAGGCTTCATCTCTGAAGCCACCTGTGGTCCTCCCAGGGTTCCTGCATGCTCCATTATATCAGATTTACCATTATCTGAAATGATATTACTTTTTGGTTCCCTCTTGAGACCATAAACTCCCTGAGAATCAGGACTTTGTCTTGTTAATTGCTGAATCCTTAGCACTTAAACACTTCCTGGCACAAATGAACCCATTTGCTTAAAGTTTTTGCCCTAATGCCTCCCTGGTAGCTCAGCTGGTAAAGAATCCGCCTACAGTGTGGGAGATCTGGGTTTGATCCCTTGGTTGGGAAGATCCCCCAGAGAAGAGAAAGGCTACCCACTCCAGTATTCTGGCCTGGAGAATTCCATGGACTATATAGTCCATGGGGTTGCAGAGTCGGACTCAACTGAGTGACTTTCACTTTCATTTAACCCTAACAACAGCTATATACCTTTCAAGTTAGATTTGGCTTCTCCCTAAGCAATCATACCCAGAACACCACAAGCATCATGTGCTAGTTATTCTTTTTCCCAACACCCATGAAAATGAACACATAGCTATTAAAATAAAAATTTATCTCAAAAATGTGTTATCAAAAATCACCTTGTGCTTTGCAATGCTCCGATTTCCAATCTGGGAATACATAGGATGCCCCTGCCCCAGGCAGACTGAGGTGGGTGGAGCTAGGCTGACTCTTTTGAACATTAGTCTCACTTCAACTAGCATTCAGCACCTTCAACAGTTCTCTGAAATAAAGCATCAACAGACCTGAAACAGAATTCCTTTTTCCTGCCCAAGCCCCTATCCAAGTTTAATTCCTTAGGGCTGTGGTTCTCTACCAGCTGACTCTCTCCCCCAGGGAACATTTGACAATGTCCAGAGGCATTGCTTATTGTCCCACCCCTGGGGATGCTCCAGCATCTACTAGGTAGAAGCCAGGGAATGCTGCTCAACACCCTACAATACACACAACAGTTCCCTGCAACAAAGAATTGTCCAACCCCCAAATAACCCTAACATCAGAATTGAGAAACCCCAGTTTAGGTCAATGAGAACTTAGCTCATCAGACTAAAAACCCTTGGTTTTATTCCAATGCCTCTTGTCTGCTCATAAGTAGACACTGACCCTTTACAAAACAGGGAAACAACACCTTTAGAACATTTTCACAAATCTGAATCCATAGGAATATTTATAACTCCTAGCAAGTTAAAGGGGCTTCCCTTGTGGCTCAGCTGGTAAAGAATTCACCTCTAATGTGGGAGACCTGGGGTTTGATCCCTGGGTTGGGACAATCCCCTGGAGAAGGGAAAAGCTACCCACTCCAGAATTCCATGGACTGTATAGTCCATGGGGTCACAGAGTCAGACACAACTGAGTGACTTTCATTTCATTGAGCAAGTTAAAGACCATTTTAAAATAAATTATTTGACTATAAAAACTTTAAGGTATTGAAGAATCTGTAATTTTGATTGTCAATTTGTAAGTAAAATAATTGCTTCAAAAACAGATGCTATCAGAAATGCTGATCTCTTAGGGAATCACAGGGGTTCTATTGCCTCTTTGGAGAATATTCTTGTATAACAAAAAAGATATAAGTGTTAAAGTTGTGCCTTAGGATACACATATAATAAGGATGACTTTCAAGGACATACGAGATGATTGAGAAAGCTCTAGACGGAGGCTTAGTGCTTTTAAAGCAGTCCAACCATTAGAAATGGTGTCAGATGAAATGCGGCACATGTGCCAGTGAGTGAGGCCGGCCAGATGGAGAAGATGCCCTGACACCCGGAAGGAAATGCATTGAACTGATTCATTCATTCAATGGATGTGTTACCAGATTATATCTCATCTAACACAGACTGGGAATAGTAAAGCTATGACAAACTTAGAAAGTGTGTTAAAAAGCAAAGACATCACTTTACCGACAAACATCCGTATAGTCAAGGCTATGGTCTTTCCAGTAGTCATATACAGATATGAGAGTTGAATGTGGATCATGAAGGCAGAGCGCCAAAGAATTGATGCTTTTGAACTGCGGTGCTAGAGAGGGCTCTTGGAGAGTCCCTTGGGCAGGAAGGAGATCAAACCAGTCAATCCTAAAGGAAGTCAACCTTGAATACTCATTGGAAGGACTGATGCTGAAGCTGAAGCTCCAATGCTTTGGCCACCTGATGCAAACACCTGACTCACTGGAAAAGACCCTGATGCTGGGGAACATTGAAGACAGAAGGAGAAGATGGGGACAGAGGATGAGATGGTTGGATGGCATCACGAATTCAATGGACATGAGCTTGGGCAAACTCTGGGAGATGGTGAGGGACAGGAAAGCCTGGTGTGCTGCAGCCCATGGGGTCACAAAGAGTTGGACACAGCTTGGCGACTGAACAACAAAGCCTGTGAGTATTTAATTTTACACTATGTTGTAGTAAGTATAAATATAATTAAAATTTATCAGTGTATATGAAGAGAAAAATAGCTATGTTTCTTTGTGAACGTCAGAATGGTTTGAAGATAACCACGTCCTCATGGTGTCATTTGACTGACAGCAACATAACAAAAAATATATACCCCGCAGTATCCTCAAATCACTATGTACTGGCTGTGCTCTTTAAACGCAGGAAAACCTTCCAGAGTTTAATGGCAAATTACATGAAGTGTAAACAAAACTGACTAAATGAGTCAGACAATTAAAAAAAAAAACAACAGGCAATTGACCAGTTGTTTTTCTAAACATTCTCCTTCTTTACAACAAGGGTTTTTTGGTACCATTGTTATGATTTTTCTACTGAAATAAAGACTCTTCTGCGGTTGCTTTGACTCTGTGAGGTAGAATCTAATTGTTTCTTTGCAGAGCTCTCCTGAAAGCTTCCAAGGTAGGAATTGTGGTGAGAGCTATTTTTAACACTCCTGGTCTTTTAATAGCCTGGCCTCTGCAGTGAGATGAAGCGACTGGATTTGTACTGAAAGCCTGATGCCACCGACAGAGCCCACCAGCCTCAGCTCTCACCCTGAGGGGATCAGAGGAGCCGGGCAGGGCCTCAGCAGCCGCTGCAGAGATGAAGTGTCTAATATTAGCAAGCAATAAATAGCAGGAATCTGTGTGCCATCAAGACATTCAATCTCAGAGGCCTCCGATATCAAAGTCGGAAGGCAGAAATTATTTAACAGAAAAAAAAAAAAAACTAGTAAGATCTGCTGGCAGGGAAAAACAAACACATCTGAGCAAATGCAAACATGCTCGTAAAACCAAAGGCAAAGAAAGGAAGATATAGGAGGCCCATCTGCAAAAGACAATCAATAAAATAAAATGGGAATCTGTAATAGAAAGAAAAGCATGAAAGAAAGCAGACATTCAGCAGAACTAGAAAAATTTAACCTCAAGGTTAGAAGAAAGAAGTAACCACATCTAATAAGCACAGAGACAAGAGGCACAGTGGGAAGGACAATGGTTTGGAGAGTCGGAGGTCAGGGTGGTGACGCCATGATCAGCTGAGCGAAAGCATCAGTGGGCTGACTTTGACCTTCATTCCCCTCCTGGGTGAAATAGGGATAACAATATCACACCTGGCTCCCAAGACAGTTGTGATGAATGAGATCAATCCCAAATAGCAGGAGCCATTTCTATCAAGTGCACCCTTGAATCCACAATAGCCTGCACCAAGCCGGGCACACTGTGGGTAGCTCAATATTTTTTAATGAATGAATAACTTAGGATTTTTATTTTGGCCAAACACTGTGTGGTATGTGGGATCCTTGTTCCTCAACCAGGGATCGAATCCATGCCCCCTGCATTGGAAGCACAGAGTCTTAATCACTGGACCACCAGGGAAGTCCCTGAATAATTTAGGGTTTTGACAGTGGTAAGCATTATGCCAACACTGTTTGTTCTCTCAGTTTTTAACAGGCAGTGGAGAGCAGTGGTTCCCGAAGTCCCCAAACCAACAGCAGTAGCATCACCTGGGGGCTTACTTACCACAAATGCAAATTCACCAGCAGTACCCTAGACCCACAGAACACTCAGGGGATGGGACCCAGCAATATGAGTTTTAAGAAGCCCTCCAGGTGACTCTGAAGCAGGGTTGGTGCTAAAGTCTGAGAACCACTGATCTGGAAAACTAGAAGCAGCTTTTTTAATTTCAAATATTAATATTATTCATTAAGAGCTACACATCTGATGCAGATTACAAAGAAAAAAAGATCAGACAGTGAAAGTTAAATATTATGACATCAAAAAGCCTTTACTGGCTGCATGTTGACACATGTTTTTTCTTTTCATGAGTGGGAGAACCCCTAGGCTCAATTACTATACCTGTCACTGCACTGTTTCCAAAGAAGCTTCCTTATTCTTGAAGAGCATGTGTTGGTGATTTTTGTCCCCAGTCCCACCCAAGCACAGAGCCAGAGATGCCAAGGGTACTCATTATAAAGTAATTAATGACTGCATAAGCACCATGCACTGCTGTTTTAAAATAATCTCTTTCATCCCATTTCCCTAGAGCCCAAATAAGAAATATTAATTAAAATATTAATATAGGCCAGACTGTAAATGACACCTCTGTCTCCTGATCTAGTGGTTACAAAGGGGGAGAGATTTCACGAAAGATCTTTTCATTAAGTATGTTCTGAGAAATTGAAATCAAAAGGGAGAAAACATTAAATTAATTAAAAAACTGATACAATAAGCAGACAAGTTAAGTGAGTGACTAACTTAAAGCGATGTATCCCTTGAATTCTAAGCTTGTGTGATTAACTCAAAAGGTGGTGCAGTTGCCAATGCAAGAGACACAAGAGACATGGGTTCGATCCTTGGGTCGGGAAGATCACCTGGAGGAGGAAATGGCAACCCACTCCAGTATTCTTGCCTGGAGAATTCCATGGGCAGAGGAGCCTGGCGGGGTACAGTCCATGGACTCACAAAGAGTCAGACTCGACTGAGCAACTGAGCATGCACGCATAAAGGAGGCATTCATTCCTTCTTTCAGAAAGAATTTGGAGAGAGTAAACAGTCACAAGTGAAGAATCTAAAGGATGCTTAGAAACAGTTCCTGCCTGCCGGGAGCTTACACTCCAGAAGAGGAGAAAATACACATTCATAGGAAACAACGAAACACAGTGAGAGGAAATCCAGCACCTAGTACCAAGTCAGGCCCATGTGATGCCCTGTGACACTGGACCTCCTGAAGCAGGCAAGGGGAGGAAGGCTGGGGCCAGGCCAGGCTGTGACAGCTCAAATCTGTGTGCCGAGCAGTGCGGGGTCACCAGCAAGGTGCCTTTGAAGGTTTCTGAATGCAGCACAGTCATGATGAAGGACTGCTGCAGCTGGGCCCCTTCTTGTTCTCATTTGCTATAATCTGGGAGGAAAGCTTAAGACTTCCTGCCCTTCTCCCTGGGAACAGGGGCTCTGGTCTGGACAGAATGAGGTGACTCCAAGTGGACAAGCAAAAAGGGGCAAGGAGGAATGGGTACAGCCTCGAGGAGAGAAAGAGGAGAACACAAACTCCGATCCTTCTTCTTCCCTTGCCCTTCCTCTTACCCTTGTTTCAGTTCAGTTCAGTCACTCAGTCATGTCCAACTCTTTGTAACCCCATGGACCACAGCATGCCGGGCTTCCCTGTCCATCACCAACTCCCGGAGTTTACTCAAACTCATGTCCATTGAGTTGGTGATGCAATCCAACCATCTCATCCTCTGTCATCCCCTTCTCTTCCTGCCTTCAATCTTTCCCAGCATCAGGGTCTTATCAAATGAGTCAGCTCTTCGCATCAGGTGGCCAAAGTATTGGAGCTTCATCTTCAACATCAGTCCTTCCAGTGAACACCCAGGACTGATCTCCTTTAGGATGGACTGGTTGGATCTCCTTGCAGTCCAAGGGACTCTCAAGAGTCTTCTCCAACACCACCACAGTTCAAAAGCATCAGTTCTTTGGCAGTAAGCTTTCTTTATAGTCCAACTCTCACATCTACACATGACTACTGGAAAAACCATAGCCTTGACTAGACGGACCTTTGTTGGCAAAGTAATGTCTCTGCTTTTTAATACCAAAGCCCTTATGGATCACCTATTCTGTGCCAGATGTATGCATGTAGATGCAGACGTGTGCTTAGGGGTGGATAAGTATACGGGTGTGTATGCATGTGTATGTACATATACATTTGCAGATGTGTGTGTGGGTGTGTTCTCTTTAACCCTTACAGGGTCAGTACAGTTATTCTTTTTGCAGACAAGATAACTTGGGCTCAGAGGAGTAAGGAAGAGTCGGTGAATGACTCAGCCTGGAGTTAAACCCAGGACCACAGACTCCAAATCCCACACTCATTTATTCCTCCCCCGTCTTTTCTCGCCTTTTCATGAGATTTGTTTGGAAACACCATGACAGCCAGGCCGGCCCTGAGGCAGAGACCATGGCAGGGAGTGACCCATTCAGGTCCGGCTCTTCTGGGTCTTAGCAGAAGACCAAAGGATGTCCTGAGGGTACACTGTGGTCCAAGTTCGCTCCCCAGAGAGGGAGGCCACAAAAGGAGCTGAGGCCAAATCTCTGGCCAGAGGAAAGAGCAGAAGGACTCCATGCAAGGCATCCGACTATGGGCTCAGGTAACAACAGTAAGATCCAATGACACTCGCCAAGCGCCCCAGGTGCCCTTCTAAGCACACCACGTGCATCACTTATCTACTGAACTGTGAGCTGTGGATTCTGTCACCCAGCTCAATTCACAGAGCGAAAGCTGAGACCCAGTGAGATTAATTTCCCCCAAGGTCACACAGAGGATGAATAGCAAGAGCAGGCTTTGCTCTCCCTCGGCTGGGCTCCGGCCCTGGGCTTCTGGAAGGCTGCACTGCAGTCGTAAGCGAGGCAGCGTGGTGAGGGTGATGGGCTTATCGCAGTCATTCAGGCAGCAGATGACAAGGTTGGAATCAGGGCACTAGAAGAGGAAGCAGCATGCATGGCAGATGGGGAACCATCATAAACGGAGCAAACGGGGAGACTGTCCAGAAATAAACAAAGTGGGACTGGGAGTGGGGGGGGCAAGAGTCAGGACTGAGCTTGCAGCCTGAGAGATGAGGGAAGTGATGGCACCCATGATGGAACTTGGAGCTATGCGGGGAGAGTTAGGCTTGAAAGCCTGTGTGGGAGGCTGACAGAGGAGGGTCTGGAGTTGAGTCTGAGGAGGGGGTTGAGGGTTAGCAGAGCATCACTCTGAGCCCAGTGCAGGTGCTGGAACTGGGTGACTGGCCAGGCTGCAAAGATGGGTCTGGAAGCCATCCACTTAAAGGTAACAGCTTGGAATGAGTGGCTGCTGCCCCAGGAGGGGGAAGGCAGCTGAAGCGGGTGGTAAGGACTGAGCTCTAGAGATAGAAGGGGGAAAGGAAGGTGGAGAGGAGGCTGGAGAGGTCCCGGGAGAATGCACACAATGCAGTCCTCTGTAAGACAGGAAGGAAAGGCTGCTAGAGAGAGTAGGGCTAAGAAAGAGCCCTGGACATCAGTGAGCAGGACGCTACTCATAACCTTGGAGAAGTAGATTCATGATATGTCAGTTCAGTCGCTCAGCCGTGTCCGACTCTTTGCAACCCCACAGACTGCAGCAATACCAGGCTTCCCTGTCCATCACCAGCTCCTGGATCTTGCTCAAACTCATGTCCATCGAGTTGGTGATGCTATCCAACCATCTCATCCTCTGTCGTCCCTTCTCCTCTGCCTTCAATCTTTCCCAGCATAAGGGTCTTTTCCAAGGAGTCAGTTCTTCGAATCAGGTGGCCAAAGTATTAGAGTTTCAGCTTCAACATCAGTCCTTCCAATGAACACCCAGGACTGATCTCCTTTAGGATGGACTGGTTGGATGTTCTTGCAGTCCAAGGGACTTTCAAGAGTCTTCTCCAACACCACAGTTCACAAGCATCAATTATTCAGTACTCAGCTTTCTTTAGAGTCCAATAGAAAATTATGAATTGGACATAGAGCAGTGATGAAGAGGAGGACAGAGGGAAGGAGGGAGGGGGGGGGGGAGGAGGTGAGCACACAGAGATGCCCCAAGGACTTACAAAATCCTTACTTGTTTGAGAGACTGGTTTTGAGCTGAGACCTCCAGTCCTTACAGACTAGAAATCAGGGATGGAATGGGGGAAGGGGATGGCAGGGTCAGAAAGACAGAAAAGTATGGAAGCAAAAGATCCCAGAGGGAGAGAGAAAGACGAGAAAGGTGGGTTCCGAGGCTCCTTCCAAGGCCCCTTCCATCCTGAAACTGAACTAACCCATCTCTTACAACCTGTGCTCATCTGCTCAAGAACTCGGTGCTCAAGCTGAGCGAGAGTGGGTGCAGGGACCCAGAAAATTCCACTCAGGATTTTTCTGAGTGGAAGAGCTGGCCCACTTCAAACCCCCACTCAAAGGCACCTCGGTGTTTAAAAGAGTGAAGCTGGGATGGCAACACAAGCCACGTTCCCCTCGCCCTGGAAATGATGAGTTTTTAAAACAGGCTGAAATCATCAATTAGGTGAAACAATGAAGCGCACTGACGTTGAGACAGGCTTTGTACAGTACTTCCAATATTGTGGCAGTGGTGCATCACAGCCATTCTTTTCAGAAAAAAAGGAATAGCTCCTGGGAGGAAAAAAATCACTTTCTCGGAATTAGGAGGCTTTTATAAAATACATCCTGATTAACGAAGTTAAATTCTGTGTCACCTATGAGCAAAGCACAGGGCGTGGCATCAACCCGGGATGGAGAAATAAGAATCATATCGGAGATCAGCACCAGCCCCAGGCCAGCCTGATGTGGAAGGAAAAAAAACACAACATGTGTAAACAGAGGAGAAGTAAGGGGACCCAGCCCTCAATACATAGCTAGGTGCCCTGGGTAGAATTCCGTCTCATTCCATTCATTCATTCATTCAACAAGGCTTTATTGAGCACCTACTATGTGTCAGACATGTCAACAGAATTGGAATTTGTGTTCTCATTTTTTTAAAAATAATTTTATTTATTTATGTTTGGCCGTGCTGGGTCTTCATTGTTTCACGGGCTTTTCTCTAGTTGTGGCGAGCAGAGGCTTCTCTCTAGCTGTGATGCACACGCTTCTCACTGTGTGGCCTCACCTGTTGTGGGCACAGGCTCTGGGGCACGTGGACTGAGCACAGGCTCCATAGCTGTGGTGCTCGGGCTTAGTTGCTCTGCCGCGTGTGGGATCTTCCCGGGTCGGGGATGGAACCTGTGTCTCCTACATCAGCAGGCGGATTCTTTCCCATCTGAGCCACCAGGGAAGCTTCTAGGCCACATAAAAACTGAGTGACTGTGACTATCTCCACATCTGGGTTGCCCTTCAGCATGTTTGGTAACTTCCAGGTACCCTTCCTTGCCTCTATCCCTGGATGTTGTCTTGCAGGGAGACCTCAAAGCTTCAGAGGTGCCCTTATCACCTCAGTGTAAACAGGAGCCTGCCAACGGCTTGGACAAACCTGTTGCCACAGTCAATAACCTTCCCTTAGCTCCTCCTGCAGTATTTGGTACTACTGACAATCCCCTTCCTTTTGAAAATATTGCCAAAGTGTTTCCAGAAAAATATCAATCACCCTCGATAAAAATTCCTCCCCAAATAGAAATTTGGTTGACCATAGTCTACAATTCATCTTATATTGTACACATATGTATAAAATATTTATCAGTGTTTCACTATTTAAGAAAATTAACTCCTGTTTCCAAGAAATGGGCACAAAAACCAAAATGATAACTACAGCAGAGTTTATTACTTAATTGACTCAACATCCAACCCACCATATTCGAACATCTCTGGATTACCAATGAAGCAAAAATCCTCTCTGTACTGGCTTGATGTAAAAATTAAAGCAAAATATCAAAATATTATCAAAACTAGAGAAAAACATCTTTGCTGAAAATAATATTTTTACTTACTGAGAAACATTCCCAAGAGAAACAAGTATGGCATCAAGATAACGTCTCTGTGAAGAGACTTTCTGAAACTTCTGTTCTCTGCTGACAAGAACCTGGCTTGAATTAATTCATTCATCAAACAAAACCGTGCCTCATGATCAGACTTGCAGAAATGAAAGCACAGGGGGTTAAATTTTCAAAAGGAAACAGACATCCCACTCTTGGAGGGTTCTTACACACAGAGCTAGAGCTTCAGAGGTCAATTAATTGATGTTAATTAACCTGTAAATAGTTTTTTTCACAAAGGAAATAGAACTCTCCTGTGGAAGCATGAGTTTTTCAAGGACATTCAGAACTAAACTGAGTAGAAAATGCCTCATTTCAAGCATCCAGTGCCCCCTCTGGGGACAAAAATGGCCTAATGTTTCTGCTCTTCAGAAGAGTCCTATTTGATAGGAGAAAGTTGAAAGCATGACGTGGTCTTGAATCACATGTTTGTACCAGGAAAATCCTCAGCTCACAGTGTGGCTGCACGTACATGAAAAGAGTGTAGTAAGATGATCGAGAACATGGGCTTGGGATGCAGGTAGAGGACTGGGTTCAAATCCCAGTGCAACAGTTACTGGCACGTGTGCCCAGCAGAGCAGACCATGAGGACACTCCCTTCTGACAGCATGCTTCCCACACTGACTCCCTTCCCAGGCAGAGCCTCCAGGGACCAAGTGACCAGATTCTGGCAAATGGCGGGTAGCAGAAGTGATCTAAGACAGGTCCGGGCACTGCTCTCAGAGCATCACACAGACCCTTCAGATCCCTGAGTTGCCACCTGGAGACCAAATGCCTTCCTCAGACTATGACAAGGTGGAAAGGAGTCTTTCCTTGGAGGTCAGGAGATTTGGGAATTGGTGTGTTCCTGCAGTACAGTTCCATGTCACCCTAATATTCTTGACCAAGTTACAACATTCTCTATGTCTTAGATTTCTCATCTATGAAATCAGTGTAATTGAGGGCTTAACCCGGAGATTGTTCTAAGAAGGGCATTGGAAAGCACTCAGCACAGCCCTGGCACATGGTTAAGATTAAATGTTGCTGCTACTGTTGTTCAGTCATAAGTCATGTATGACTCTTTGTGACCCCGTGGACTGTAGCACGTCAGGCTCCTCTGTAACACTGAATAAACACTAGCTATTCGTGTGTGCATACATCTGTGTGTGTCTACATGTGTGTGTGTGTAATACAGTGGAAAGAAGATGGAGAGTGAGTTTTCTGGTGGTCCAGTGGTTAAGATCCCATGCTTCCCAAAGGGGCACAGGTTCGATCCCTGGTCAGGGAACTAAGATCCCACATGCTGCACTGTGAGGCCAAATTAAATTTTTTAAAAAGCAGATGGAGAGGTAGATGCTAAAAGGGGGAAGAGCAGTTGTTCCCATAGGACATGAGAACTGATCAGGTAGGAACGTGCCTAAGAGAGCTGCAGGAACAAGTCGGGTAGCAGCTGAGCAAAGACAGAGTTAAGTACCAGAGTTCCTAGATCTCTTCTACCTCTGCTTGGGATGTTCTAGAGCAGGAAGAAGAATGGAGGCTCTGGGGGAAGGAATCCCATGGGAACCCAGCTCTGGGAAAGGCCAGTGAAGGAGTTGCTGGGAGTCAGGGAGACCCTGATAGAAGCAGGATGGCTGAGAGACCAAGCCAATGTGAAGCCACCTTTGGAGAAAGTAGAAGATGATGGAGATTCTATGCCATTCAGGAACGTCAGAAATTAGCACCATGTAAACACCAGTGGAGATTATTTAAAGTTGCTTAAACTGTGATTCTAACATATTGACACTCCTTTATATAAACTAGACAACCACAAGGACCTACTGTATAGCACAAGGAACTATGCTCAATATATTACAATAATCTATAAGGGAAAAGAATCTGAAAAAAGAATATATACATACAAAAAGAATATATATATGACTGAATCACTATACCATACACCTGAAACTAATACAACATTGTAAATAAACTATACTTCAATTTAAAACCTAGAGTGGTTTGCCATTCCCTCCTCCAGTGGACCATGTTTTGTCAGAACTCTTCACTATGACCCATCTGACTTGGGTAGCCCTGCACAGGCTACCCAAGTTATGCAAACCCTTCATCATGACAAGGCTGTAATGCTGGACTCAATATGTCAGCAAATCTGGAAAACTCAGCAGCGGGCACAGGACTGGAAAAGGTCAGTTTTCATTCCAATCCCAAAGAAGGGCAGTGCCAAAGAATGTTCAAACTACCATACAATTGCACTCATTTCACATACTTAGCAAGGTCATGCTCAAAATCCTTCAAGCTAGGCTTCAGCAGCACATGAACTGAGAATATCCAGATGTTCAAGCTGAGTTTAGAAAAGACAGAGGAACCAGAAATCAAATTGCCAACATCAGTTGGATCATAGAAAAAGCAAGAGAATTCCAGAAAAATATCTATTTCTGTTTCATTGACTATGCTAAAGCCTTTGACTGTATGGATCACAACAAATTGTGGAAATTTCTTCATGAGATGGGACTACCAGACCACCTTACCTGCCTCCTAAGAAACCTGTATGCAGGTCAAGAAGCAACAGTTAGTTAGAACCAGACAAGGACCAATGGACTGGTTCAAAATTGGGAAAGGAGTACATCAAGGCTATATATTGTAACCCTGCTTATTTAACTTATATACAGACTAGATGAAGCACAAGCTGGAATCAAGATTGCCAGGAGGAATAGCAACAATCTCAGATATGCAGATGATACCACTCTAATGGCAGAAAGTGAAGAACTAAAGAGCCTCTTGATGAGGGTATAAGAGGAGAGTGAAAAAGCTGGCTTAAAACTAAACATTCAAAAAATGAAGTTTATGGCATCTGGTCCCATCACGTCATGGCAAATAGAAGGGGAGAAAGTGGAAACAGTGACAGACTTTATTTTCCTGGGCTCCAAAATCACCGCAGAAGACTGAGCGCCAAAGAAATGATGCTTTAGCATTATGGTACTGGAGAAGACTCTTGAGAGTCCCTTGGACAGCAAGGTAAACCAGTCAGTCCTAAAGAAACTGAGCCCTGAATTGGAAGGACTGATGCTAAGCCTGAAGCTCCAATACTTTGGCCACCTGATGGGAAGAGCCAACTCACTGGAAAAGATCCTGATGCTGGGAAAGACTGAAAAGGAGAAGAGGGAGGCACAGAATGAGACAGTTAGCATCACCAACTCAATGGACATGAATTTGAGCAAACTCCTGGAGACAGCAAAGGACAGGGGAGGCTGGCATGCTGCAGTCCATGGGGTAGCAAAGAATCGGATATGACTTAGTGACTGAACAACAACAATGATTTTTAAAAATCTATCAAAGGGAAAAGACAGATTACAAACTTGGAGAAAATATGGGCAAGCCATACAACTGACAAATGATTAGAACAAAAAAGAAACAACTTTTGCAAGCCAACAAGAAGAGCACACACACACACACAAATTTGAGTGAGAGATAGGAAAACAAGTAATAAACACAGGAAGAGGACCTCAGCATCATTAGTAAACCACAAAGTGCAGAGACCACAATGAAGCACCTTTTCTATACCCATTCATTGTGCAAAAATTAAAACTAAATTAAAAATTAAAACCCTACATAGTACTGTAGAGGATCTGAATCCATAAGACCACTTATGCATTTCATGTGGGAGTATATATGAGTGTCACAACTTTGAAAAACAGTCTGGCATGATCTCCTAAAATTGATCAAGCATATTTTCCAGCAATTCCACTCCTAGGTTCACCCTCAAACAAGCCCTGGCACATATTTCAGAGAAAATACACAAGAATGTGCTTACTGGTGCCTGTCCCCAGGCAAACAGAGCAATGGAATTTTACATAGCCTTCCAAAAGAAGGCTTCATATAGGTGCATTTTAGCAACACGGTATTAAGTGAAAAAAGTAAGTACCAGATAAGTACATGCATGATACCATAACATGATTCATGCATGGTTCAATTTTTATAAATTCAAGAACAGTTAAAACAAAAATAAAAATTTTCTATGAAAACATATAAATGTTTATGCCAGCATGCATACTCAGTCGTATCCAACTCTTTGCAAGCCCATGGACCATAGCCCTCCAGGCTCCTCTGTCCATGGGATTTTCCAGGCAAGAATACTGGAGTGGGTTGCCATTTCCTATTTCAGGGGATCTTTCCAGTCTAGGGATCAAACCCATATCTCCTATATCTCCTGCACTGGCAGGCGGATTTTTTACCACTGTGCCACCTCGGAAGCCACATAAACATTAAGATCATATAAAACGGAAGACAAAGGAAGGATCAACTCAAGATTCAGGGTGACTGTTAACTTTGGATGGGGAATAGAGACTGAGAGACTGGCTGGTGAGGAGACTATATAGTTAGTTATCAGGTCTAACTTCTGGTTATAGTGGCGGTTCCACCACTGATTACTGTATATTGAAATAGGTAAGCAAATAGATAAAAGTATGCTATGGACAAGAATAGAGAGTATCACAAACCAAGCATTATGGTCATTCCAATTCTGTGCACCTGCATTCTTTAAAAAAAGAAAAGTCTCCTCTGAGAACAGACTTGGGTAAAAAAGAAAAAAAAAAAAAAACATCAAACAGAAATCATTTCAGTTCAAACAGTGACAAACTCCACCTATCAGTTCTGATTGAGACTATGTATAGAAGGATTTTGATTCATCCTAGCATCACTTATAACAAAGAAATTCAAACTCTCTTCAAGATTCATCAATAGAGGAACAGTTTAAAACATCAGGCCATGTTCATACCCTTTCATTAATTCACCTCATCAGCACATTGTCTTGAGTGTCCAGGACTCATCAGACATGGTGGGACACGATGTAGAACAGAAATAATTCAGGCTGCGCACTCATGGGATTGATTCAGGTGGGGAGACAGGCAGAAATCAAAGAATCACACGTGCACACAGGGGAGGGCTGTGAAGGAAAGGAACACCCAGCTACAAAAGAGGAAAAGGGAAGAAGACCTGGATTGAAGCATTTAACTGAGGCTTCCTACGGAAAGGGGGTATTTACAAGATCCAAAATAGAAACCTGGCCAAAGGGAGGCAGCAGGGAGGGCTGTCCAGGCACAAAGAAGCGGACAAGGTCCTGCAGCAGCTCGAGCACCCAGCGAGATGAAAGCCAAGGTGGCTGGTCCCTGAGAACGGGGAGCAGGGGGGCGAGATGGGGCTGGAAAGGTGGGTGAGTGACAGATCACGGAGGAGAATGAGGCAGAGGATTCTGGCCTTCATCCCAAGAGCCCTGGGAAGAAGGGGATTAAGTGGAAAGCAACAACACCAGATCAGATCTGCAGTGGAAAATAATCACCCAGGAGAACGGAGAGCCTGGGTCAGGGAACTGACATAATGAGAACCAGGGCTCACTTCGGCGTGGTTGCTCTGGCTCCAGCGTGTGGCATGGACAAGAGCAAACACAGAGATGATGTGAGAGGTTATCTCGGTCACATAGACAAGGGGCAAAGGCAGTGGCGATGGGTCTGCAGAGAGGGGGGTGATTTGAAAAGTCTTTAGGGGGAAAGATGGAGAACACTTGGAGGCAGGAAGAGCAGGAGGTGGGGGGCACCCAGGGTCACTTGTAGAAGTCTGGCTGGTAGAAACAAATGGAACACCGGAAGCTGAGCTGTGTGGAGCTGGGGATACAGTGAGCTCAGTTTTGGAATGACTGAGCTTAAGGTGGCCTGGAACATACGAGCAGAGACGGCAAATAGGCAGCAGTTTGGCCTGGACATACAATGTTAGGAAACATGCGATGGAATTAATAAAAATGAATAAGGTAGCTCTATATATACTGACATGGAAGTACACTTATGATCGACTGGTAAACACTGAAAAAAGTAAGTTGTAGAGCAGTATGTATATTATAATCGCTTTTTTTAGCATACAGAAAAACAATCATTTGATCTGCAAGGGAAATATCCATACTCACACATAGATACACACACACACAAACACTGGTCTGGAAAACATCAACCAAACTATTAACCTACCCTTATGACCTTATAAAGTTTGAGCTGGGATAGATGAGTGAAGAACTTTTACTTCTTTGTTTATGAATTTCTGCAGTTAATCGCCCCAACTCCCACTTCACTCCCTCCGTCTCTCCATCCCCAGCCCTTACATCACCCTGAATCCCTGCCCAGTGGCAGAGGTTGGCAAGAGGATGAGATGGAAAGGAGAAGATGATGTCAGTTTTACATATTATTGATGCTAAAAAAGGGAATAACTTGGTGTTTGCTTTTAAGCTGCATAGAAACTGTTATATCAAAATGTTCACCAGTAAAATGCCATTTCCTGCTCAAGGGTTTATAACCGATTTGGCTGAGCAGTAAGTCAATAAGATGCCTACAAGAGAACAGAAGTCTGTGGACACCCTGTCCACTGCACTTTCTTAGGAGTCACCCTTTGTAATCTGAGGATGTGAAAGTCTCATGCAGGGTCAGTGAATCCCCCATACTAACCAGGGAGTATTGAAAACTTGCCCAATTGTGCAGGATGGTGTTCCAGGAACTTGAATTAATGAACATACATGAACAACAGGAAACTAAACAAACGAGAGGATTGGGTGGCATTACCTACCCACCTGCATAGTTTAGCCTAAATTCTTCTTAAGTAACTTAGCTAAATCAGCCAGCATAGCACCAGCCCACACTCAGAACATATTTGAAGAATTGTCTTTGAAATATCCAGGCCTCTGTTCAACCAGGAATATCATGGTCCCAGAGTAGAAATGGTGGAATGCTAAGACAGAAGCATCCTAACATCAGAAAAATAGCCAAGGGACACAATGTTTATCCCCAAGGCAACTTCCTTCCTCCATTCCCAGTGACATAAAGCTGGACTGATGGAACTAAATGAGACCTGGGAGGCACCTGTCCAACAGCTGGACAATGTATTGCCTGACCATTGCTAATTAATAAGTGTCTGTTCTACAGAGAGACACATAGTAACTCTGAACTGTGGAAACCTTACCAGCAAGGCAGACACAGGTGAAGTTGCCACCATCTTGCTTTTGCTTTGCATCAAGACAGCTGGCGTTGTTCTGACAGGGTTTCTTCTGGCAGGCATCAAATTCTTCACAGAAAGTACCCGTGTATGGATCATCACAGTTACAGGAAAATGTTGCCTAAAACACAAACATACAGTATGTATTACCTGAGCCCTCTAAAACGTGTGTGTTAACTGTGAAACTCGAAGTGCAAACATACCTCTCATTTTTATAATTATACCAACACTGAGTATTTTTATCATATCACTTATACCATGATCTGACTAACATCAAAGCTTTCAGAGGAATAGTCTATTTCTTTACAGTTTCATTTCAAACATGTCTTTTTATTGATATGTATCCCAATGGCTTTTAATCTTCCTAAACCAGAAATGGAAATAATAATTATTTTAGGCAGAAAAATAAAGTTTTGCAGACCTGATATGGAAATGACAATTTTGCTAGAGCAGATATATCGCGCTACAGCCATTAAATTAGATGTCACTCCAACTAAAAGCCTTCAGCACAGATAGCATGTGGGACACATCATCACCAAATGTGTTACCACGCCTGCCTTTCTGGAGCACTGAGAGAATTTATCGAATCACCCTGGAAATTAACTTCAACATACAACCACGTAGATGAACTGAGTGTAAGGGAAAATAATAGGAACCATTTCATTTGATTTGTTATACTAGTAAAGGACCATAACTCAGACCCAGCGAACTGAATTTTTATATCTATTTACTTATCTGTTTGGCTATGTTGGGTCTTATTTGCAGCACATGGGGTCTTTCCTGGCGGTACGTGGGCTTAGCTGCTCTGTAGCATGTGGGATCTTAGTCCCCCCTCCAGGGTCTGAAGCCTTAACCACTGGGCCACCAGGGAAGTCCCCAGAGAATTGAATTTGATTGGACACTTCATTTCTGAGGCAGTTGTATAATCTCAATAAACTGAGCCTTCCTGCTCTCTTCCTAATGCTGGCCTGAGGGTGATGTGTCTAAAACAGACACAGATCTGGGTCCAAAGCCTATGTAGATGGGACTGCAGATTCTCATGAAGAATAGAAGGGAGGAGGCAAAGGAGAATGGTATAAATAAAGTTTACTGCTTAAAAAAAATCAAAACAAAATTGGGGAGAATAAATACATGTATATGTATGGCTGAGTCCCTTCACTGTTCATCTGAAACTACCACAGCATTGTTAACTGGCTATACCCCAATTCAAAATAAAAAGTTCAAAGTTTGAAAAAAACAAACAAACAAACCAGCCCAAAGCACCTTTTCCAACTTTCCCCAAGCCCCACATCAGGCAAGTGTTTCAAAGCCCCGCCCACAGCTATTCCCAGGCCCGCCTCCCTCTCTCTGTGGTGGAGGAGGGGCCTTGGGGGAGCTGGGAGGAGGTGGTCCCTTGGTCTTATAGACACTCTCAGGATCTCACCCAGTACCCACCTCCCCACTAAGCTGCTGCTGCTGCTAAGTCGCTTCAGTCGTGTCTGACTCTGTGCGACCCCACAGACAGAAGCCAAGCAGGCTCCCCCGTCCCTGGGATTCTCCAGGCAAGAACACAGGAGTGGGTTGCCATTTCCTTCTCCAATGCATGAAAGTGAAAAGTGAAAGTGAAGTCGCTCAGCCATGTCCGACTCTTTGCAACCCCATGGACTGCAGCCTACCAGGCTCCTCCGTCCATGGGATTTTCCAGGCAAGAGTACTGGAGTGGGGTGCCATTGCCTTCTCCGCCCCACCAAGCACTACACCACATCTTCTGTCCTAAAAAAACAAAAAGGTTGCTCTTTCTTCTCTTTGATTTTTTGTCTCTTAATCAAGTTTTCTATTTCTCGTCCATCTCTTGATTAATTTACTCCTAAAAGTTTAGGTTTCTTTGTAGCTATTGCCAATGAGATTCTTTCCTCATTCCTTTCTTGTAATTCCCATCATACCAGCTAGGGATTATCACTGATGAGTGAAATGCTAGCGCCTGTCTTCGCCTTGCCTCTCAGAGTCAGAGGTTTCAGTTGATTCAGGTCAAAGTTTCAGTTGATTCTCTTGGCTTTTCTAGATAAAACAACTTCCCTCCCCAAAAGAAGGGAACAGCATTTGCAAATCATAATGTTGCCTTCTCTAGTCTTCATGGTTACACTGGTGCAGATTCAGAATAACTTTGATTTCAAAGGGAAATTTACAAAAATTCACCACTAAGTAGAACACTTGGAATGACAATCAAATTTTATCAAATGCCATTTTAACTTCCTGGAGTAGAAAGAGCTGCCACTTCAGTATTTTTGCCTGGAAAATTCCATGGACAGAGGAGCCTGGTGGGCTATAGCCCATGGCATCACAAAGGGTTGAACATGACTGAGCACACACACACACACCTTAGCTTCTATTTTTAAAAATCAACTTTTTATCTCTAACCTAGCAGTACATGAACTGAATGTTTAAATTCCCTACTAATGACTTCTTATATTCCTAGAAGAAAAGTCCACAGAGGTCATCAAGTCAACCTGTTTTATGGCTGAATTCTTCTTGTATTTTTATTCTATTTGTATTTTATGACTGCATTCTACTTATATTTCTGTGACTTCCATCTAACATGCCCTATCCCCACAGACTCCTTTTCTAAGAAAAACTGTCCCTTGCCTGGTGAAATCATAGTTTACACCATAAAAGTGAAAGTGAAAGTCACTCAGTCGAGTCCTACTCTTTGCGACCCCATAGACTATACAGTTCATGGAATTTTCCAAGCCAGAATATGGAGTGGATAGCCATCCCCTTCTCCAGGGGATCTTCCCAACCCAGGGATTGAACCTTGATCTCCCATGTTGCAGGCGATTTCTTTACCATCTGACCCACCAGGGAAGCCCTTACACCATAAAAGGATGCCCCTTGTCACAAGGGGCTAAACCAGGAGTGGATGGAACTCTGATTTCAGCAACCAATCAAGAAGTCAAACAGTCAAACATGACATTTAGCTCAACCAAAACAGCCAGATTTTATGTAGGTGTATTTCTTCTGTTAGTTGAATTTGTTGTTGTTGAGAGAATGTAACAAATCCTTACAAACTACAAAATCAAGACCTCTTTAGTTTAAGGATACACTCTTCAATTATATCTTAGGAACCAGAACAACAGAAATAAGAGCAGCAGCTTTTTCTACTGAAGTTAAAGATAAATTGTCTGCCTTCTTTTCCTATCATCTCACACCTCCTTGTGGCAAATGGAAGTTCCCTCTACATTCTAGCAGTAATTGATTCCTGTTTTTTTCATGATGTTGTGAGTTTTTTTTTTTTCTTTTGTGTGTGTTTGTAGAGACTATTAATAGTTGCATGCTGAGGAAAGCTCATCAAGGACTATTAGAAAAGCAGCCTTGTAATTAGGAAAACTCCTTTTCTGGAACTGTCTTCTACCTAAACAGATACTTCTCCAAAGAAAGGCATCTATTTACAGATGGCCAATAGGCACATGAAAAGATGTTCATATTGCTAATTATTAGGGAAATACAAACCAAAATTACAATGAGGTACCACCTCACACCAGTCAGAATGGCCATCATTAAAAAGCCTACAAATGACAAATGTTAGAGAGCATGGAGAAAAGGGAACCCTTCTACACTGTTGGTAGGAATGTACATTGATGCAGCCACCATGGAAAACAGTATGGAGGTTCCTCAAAAACTGAAAATAGAGTTGCCATATGATCTAGCCAACCCATTCATGGGCATAAATCTGTAGGAAGCTCCAATTCGAAAAGATCCATGCACCTCAATGTTCACTGCAGCACTATTCACAATAGCCCAGACACGGAAGCAAACAAAATGTCCATCAACAGATGATTAAAAAAACATGTGGTACAGGGGCTTCCCTCATGGTCCAATGGTTAAGAGTCCACTTTGCAAAGCAGGGGACACGAGTTTGATTCCGGGTCTGGGAACATCCCCCATGCTGTGGAGCGACTAAGCCTGTGAACCTCAGCTACTGAGCCTGAGCTCTAAGTCCTCAAGCCACAGCTACCGAAGCATGCGGACCTAGGGACCGTGCTCCACAAGAGAAGCCCCCGCAATGAGCAGTCTGCACACTGCAACGAAGACTACCCCCACTCACCACAACTAGAGAAAGCCCACATGCAGCAATGAAGACCCACCACAGCAAAATAATAAAATCAATCAATCTTTCCTTTTTTTTTTGTAGGAAAAAAGAAGATGTGGTACAAATATGCAATGGAATATTACTCAGCCATAAAAAAGAACAAAATAATACCATTTGCAGCAACATGGATGGACCCAGAGATTATCATAATGAGTGAAGTAAGTCAAAAAAAAGAAAGACAACTACCATATGCTATCACTTATATATGGAATCTAAAATATGATACAAACAAACTTATTTACAAAACATAAACAGACTCACAGACATAGAAAACAAACTTGTCATCACCAACCAAACAGAAAAGAGGTGGGGGAGGGATAAATTAGGAGTTTGGGATTAGCAGACACAAACTACCATGTATAAAACAGATCAACAAAAAGGGCCTACTGAATAGCACAGGGAACTATATTCAATATCTTGTAATAAACCATAATGGAAAGAATATGAAAAAGAATATATATGTATACATATACATATAACTGAATCACTGCTGTATACCAGAATCTAACACAATATAGTAAATCGACTATAAAAATAATAAAATGTTTAATAAAAAATTAAGTAAATAAATAAAATAATAAAAATAAAATAATTGATAAAAATTTTAAAATAAAAAATAGAGCTATTTTCTATGGGAAATCTTGTCCTCGCTCAAATGGACAACGGTGCACAACTTTGATATTTGCAGGGGGCTGTCCAGATCCCCTTGTGCATCTCCACGGAGTTGTGACCGCCTTTGAATGTAAAAGCTGTGCATATACTGTGCACAGTTCCAAACTGGGCCTCAGCATTGTAATAAATCACTCCATGTCATTATTTTTGGCAGCTGTCCTCTAAAATTTACTTGGTTTGCATCCAGTCATTCCATTTTGCAGATAAATTTCTTTGGTCATTCAAGGGATTCATTTTGCACATAATTCATCTGGCATGTTCCAGGAAAATATGTCGCTTGTGAAAATAAATTATGGAAAGCCCCAAATCAAATATCTTTGAGTTAATATTGACTGAATTTATGTGTGTGTATATATATACACACACATATATATATATATATATTTGAAGTATAATTGAATGAATTCAATGCTAAAATGAAAGCCACGTATTTTGTTCTGTTTTGAGCAAGAAACTTAACAGAAATGTTAAGAAACTGCTGAAACAATAGCTTTTGACCAAGCAAAGCACCAAACTGATTGATTAAAATTAAACTTTGATTGATGGATGAGGAAGACAATTAACAGTTTACATACTCGTGACCATAAAATTTTAGTCATATCTTTGTGTATTCTGTGCCAAGCTGCCCATAAAGTCAGATCTCTTCTAAAGTCCACTTGGATTCCAAAGTCCATTTGGAAAGAATGAAGAGCTTTCCTATAATATTAACAGGATTTTTAAAAAATAGTTTCAAGACTTTGAATTATAAGGGGCCATAAATATTTATTAGGAAACTCTATTTTTAATGTATTTGTCATAAAAATAATGTGTTCAATTACTGACATTTGTAAACGATTCTACCAACCTTGGGAAGTTTAACCCACTCTGATAGCACCAACCTATGTCCTGGGTTTTTTTTTGGCTGCACCACGTGGCTTGTGGCATGTTAGTTCCCCAGCCAAAGATCAACCTGTTGTCCTCTTCAGTGGAAGAGCAGAGTCCCAATCACTGGACCACCAGGGAAGTCCTGAGAGCAAATTTGGTCTTTTATTTATCTATTTATTTAATTTATTTGTTGTGTTGCATCTTCGTTGCCGCCCTCAAGCTTTCCTCTCATTGTGGTGAACGGGGGCTATGCTCCCATGGCCGGGCTTGGGCTTCTCATAGTGGTGGTTTCTCTTATTTCGGATCACAGGCTCTAGGGTGTGTGTGCTTCAGGAGTTCAGGCATATGGGCTCAGGAGCTGCAGCTCCCAGGCTCTGGAGCAAAGATTAAGTAGTTGTGGCAGCTGGGTTTAGTTGCTCTGCCATATGTGAGATCTTCCCAGATCAGAAATCGAATCCACATCTCCTGTGTTGGTAGGTGAATTCTTTACCACTGAGCCACCATGGAAGCCTCCAAGAGAATTTTTTTGAGGAGCTTTATTTCTCTCTTTCAGAGTCAGAATTTATCAATTCTTATATACTTGCTCCCTCAAACAAAGTGTATAGAAAACACACATCTCTTTTTGTTGTCCCAGTAACATCAGTATGAACAGAGAAAACTCAGCCAACTAGACACGGAAGCTCATTGTTTATAGAGCTTACTCATATTGAATTATCTCTTTAATCTTCACCATTTCTGTCAGGTGAGTCCTCCCAGATCCATTTTAGGAGTTGAGAACAGACCCAACGGAAAGGTGAGATAAATTGCTTAAGGTGTTTCAGCTGGTAAGTGTAGGGTCAAGGCTTAAACTCGTATCATCCAATTCCAAATCCTATTCCACTCACATACTGTCCAATCATCACCATGATCATCCGTGGGTACCACAGACCCACATGAGGATGCCCTTCACCCTTGCTTTAAAATAGCCCCAACAACAGCTGTATTTGATTTCTTGCTCTAGATTTCTATAGTTTTTCTACCTTCTTCCTTGCTATCTGGCTGTCTTCCCTATCAGCATCATTGACTGTTCTCTTGGTTCACTGGTCCTAATTTCCTTCAGTTGTAAGAATAATACAAAATTTATTCAAATACAATGTTAAAATAGAGTAAAAATGTCCTTCCTGAGGGCTGAATGCATCTCTCCTACATAAAGTGCTCAGTCAATCATGGACGGAGTTGGAAACTTTGTAAGTTCTTCACCAGAACTGGGGGTCCCTGGTGTCTGCATACATGATAGACATTTGAGTGTTCACTGAATTAAGCTGACTTGATAGTCCACTCCTTAAAGGCAGACTTGTGTAAGAGTTCTGTGCAGGACAAGGGTCCTCTTCTCCTACTTCCTTGTCCATTTTTGATGGTTTTGTGTTTTATTAAGGTAGAATCACAGCCACTTATGCATTCTTCATCCACACCTTCATACTAAAGGCGATGCTGAAAAGGATTAGAAGGACAATCCCAAACCAATAAAAAAAAGGGGGGGGAGCTAAAGCTCTGATAATGGAAAGGAGATGATTTAAGCCTCTCTTGGCTAATGCACGTGCAAAGCCAATTTCAACTTCTGTCATGGACCAGCCTGATTCCAAACAACACCTGGGCAATCCAGAGTTAAATGTCTGAACATCTGCAAGGTCAAAACTTGGGCTAATGAGTTGATTATTGCTGAAACTAGGCAATGCAGACATGGTGGTTTGCCAAACGGCTTTCTCTACTTTCAAATATGATGAAATTTTTCAGAATAAAAGATTTGCTGTTTTTATTTTAAGAGTTTGGCCAAATCTCAAGAAAGGAAAGATAAAACTCTGAAACATTAGAATCACATTTCAGTATCCTGTGTCCAGCTCCTCCCCGTGGGCTGTATGATTGCATTTAGCATAGAGATGTTGTGGAAAACATTGCGTGTACATCACCAGGTCCCTGTATATGAAGTCCCCCTCCAGAAATTCATTTCACATCCAAGTGCAGGAAAAGCTCTGCTTTGCCTAAGGGACTGACAGGTCTTCTTCTGAGGACAAACGGAATCACGAAACTGAGCATATTTCCCTCTGAACAACCCAGTCATCTTTAAAAAAGGAGGCTCAGTCATTCCAATGCCAAGGGAAGGTGTGACCGCCTCTCAGCTTGCCCAGCATGCCAGGGTCATAAGTAGGGTACACCCAGCCCAGGTCATGGCTGGGAGAGTGGAATTCCTGCTTACAGAGCTCTGGGTGAAAATTCAGAAGATCTCCTAAACTAGTATTCCTCAATCTCCTAAAATACTTCCTCAAGAAGTAGAGTCTATTTCCTAAGGTTGGAAAGTTCTGGGATCTTTTTGCTCCCAGTTAATAGAGGAGCTCCAGTTGAGCTATTTCAAATCCTAAAAGATGATACTGTGAAAGTGCTGCACTCAATATGCCAGCAAATTTGGAAAATTCAGCAGTGGCCACAGGACTGGAAAAGGTCAGTTTTCATTCCAATCCCAAAGAAAGGCAATGCCAAAGAATGCTCAACTACTGCACAATTGCACTCATCTCACACGCTAGTAAAGTGATGCTCAAAAACTCTCCAAGCCAGGCTTCAGCAATATGTGAACCGTGAACTTCCAGATGTTCAAGCTGGTTTTAGAAAAGGCAGAGGAACCAGAGATCAAATTGCCAACATCCACTGGATCATTGAAAAACCAAGAGAGCTCCAGAAAAACATCTATTTCTGCTTTATTGACTATGCCAAAGACTTTGACTGTGTGGATCACAATAAACTGTGGAAAATTCTGAAAGAGATGGGAATACCAGACCACCTGACCTGCCTCTTGAGAAATCTGTATGCAGGTCAGGAAGCAACAGTTAAAACTGGACATGGAACAACAGACTGGTTCCAAATCGGGAAAGGAGTATGCCAAGGCTGTATACTGTCACTGCATTTATTTAACTTATATGCAGAGTATATCATGAGAAAACGGTGGGCTGGATGAAGCACAAGCTGGAATCAAGATTGCCAAGAGAAATATCAATAACCTCAGGTATGCAGATGACACCACCTTTATGGCAGAAAGCGAAGAAGAACTAAAGAGCCTCTTGATGAAAGTGAAAGAGGAGAGTGAAAAAGTTGGCTTAAAGCTCAACATTCAGAAAACTAAGATCATGGCATCTGGTCCCATCACTTCATGGAAAATAGATGGGGAAACAGTGGAAACAGTGGCTCACTTTATTTTTCTGGGCTCCAAAATCACTACAGATAGTGATTGCAGCCATGAAATTAAAAGACATTTACTCCTTAGAAGGAAACTTATGACCAACCTAGACAGCATATTAAAAAGCAGAGACATTACTTTGCCAACAAAGGTCCATCTAGGCAAGGCTATTGGTTTTCCATTGGTCATGTATGGATATGAGAGGTGGACTATAAAGAAAGCTGAGGGCCAAAGAATTAATGCTTTTGAACTGTGGTGCTGGAGAAGACTCTTGAGAGTCCCTTGGACTGCAAGGAGATCCAACCAGTCCATCCTAAAGGAGATCAGTCCTGGGTGTTCATTAGAAGGACTGATGCTAAAGCTGAAACTCCAATACTTTGGCCACCTGATGTGAAGAGCTGACTCATTTGAAAAGACCCTGATGCTGGGAAAGATTGAGGGCAGGAAGAGAAGGGGATGACAGAGGATGAGATGACTGGATGGCATCACCAACTCAGTGGATATGAGTTTGGCTGGACTCTCGGAGTTGGTGATGGACAGGGAGTCCTGGCGTGCTGCCGTCCATGGGGTCACAAACAGTCAGACACGACTGAGTGACTGAACTGAACTGACTGAATAGAGGAGTATTGTCCATGAAAATGATCCCCCCAGTAAGGGCTCTCTGTAGCTCCTTGATCAAGTGCTTATGTTGCTCTAAATGGACTTCAGGCAAGGAAGGTGATGAATCCTAACTCATGGAACAATGCAGCATCAGATTCTAGCCTGAGGTGTCCATCATCCCAAATGCACTGACCCAGAATCTGTGGAGGCGGAGGTCACAGAAGCCTCATCCCTGCCATTCTAAGCCAAGGACCTATTATTCCAACTTGAGGAACCAGAGCAGCTGGTCATTCAGGTCTGAAAGTACATAGTTGACAAACATTAAAACTTTGATAAAAAGCTGTAACTATAGCACACATTTTCATTCCATTAAGTATAGATGAGCTATAACTAAAGGGTCAGACAATCAGTCTAGCATGTTCTTTTAGACACATGAAATTTAGACTTTTACTATACCCAGATTTAGCATTTCAAGGGACAGAAATGGTTATTCTGACATAAAATTTAAGAGACTATCTGAGAATTCTATTTAGGATGTTAAAGTCCCTATAAATGTATTTTTCTGATCCCAGGCCACACAAGAACATCTGGAGTCCAGCCATAGAGACAAACTGTTGCCTCTTATTGGGAACACAGTGAACCATCTCAAAGGAAAACTCGCTATGAATTACATTTTTAAAATTCTCATCCATTGACTGGGTCTTACTGCTCTATTATTCACATTTAAACAACGTACTCTCATTGCTTATAGCTCATAATCTTATTTTCCCATTAGTCTTAAATATACTATTGCTCTTCTCTTCGGGTCATTAATTGCAAATGAGGCAGCCTGATTTTTAAATAAAAAACATGCAGATCATCTAAACATTGAATTCAAGACTTGACATTCAAGAATTCCTAGAATTCATTTCTTTGGCTTAAATAGTAAATTCTAAAAAATAGAAATGATAATGAATGAGATAGCCACGCGCTTTCCTTCCAAAAGACTTTGAAGTCTACTTAATTACACAGGGAGAAGAAAGTAAATGTCTTTCAGGAAATTTTGTAGAAGACTTTCTTCTTGAAATTGGATGTATGGGTTGGCACAACGGAAGTGTTCACAAGCAGTTTCCCAGGGCAGGAACAATGATACAGACGTAGAGAACAAACTTATGTGCAGAGACAGGAGAGGGTGGGACAAATAGACAGTAATGCTGAAAACATATATATTACCATGTATAAAACAGATAGCTAATGGGAAGCTTCTATATAACACAGAGAGCTCAACCTGGTGCCTTGGGACAACCTAGAGGACTGGGATGAAATGGGAGGTGGAAGGGAGGTTCAAGATGGAGGGGACACATGTATACCTATGGCTGATTCATGTTGATGTATGGCAAAAACCAACACAACATTATAAATCAATTATCTTCCAATTAAAATAAATTAAAAAAAACAATTTCCAACCAAATCACTGCAACTTATGCACTCTCAGCATACATTAGGCATGAGATTTTCACGTAATCAGCCTTGATCTCCTGTTGACCAACATCTGTGTATTTATTTGCTGCAAAATTCTAATCCACTAACAGGAGTAGCATTTGACTTTTTAAAAAAAAAACAGATGTCATTGAAAACTCATCTTCTATTGAATTTCCTGGAAAAACAAATCCGCCTGATCCCACAAGTAATTGACACACCATTCTACTTCTCTTATTTTAAAATTCAATTTAGCCTCCTAGTTATTTCCTTTGCTACATCAAAAGAAAATGATAAAGAAAAAGCTTTAATAAAATGGACATTTTGATGTATAAATTATTGATGAGATGGATTCACTGAAGAATAAAGAAGCTTCCCAACGTCTTCTTCAAGTTCCCTGGGCAGGAAAACTCACTACGAATTACGTTTTGAAATGTAAAGCAAAGATGATAAACCAGGGATAACTTTTTCTGACGATGGAAAGCCAATGGGGACAGGGCAGGGTTTAAAACCATCATTTACTGCAGAAAGCTCCCATCATATGCCAACTACCCTGTAAGGATTCACTTAATCTTTGCAGCCATCTTGCAGGATGGGTATTGTTTTTCTGTTTCACAAAAGAGGAAACAGATTGGCGAATGTAAGCCACCTGCTCAAAGCCATACAGCTTCTCAGAGGCAGAGGAAGGCAGATTTGGTCTCCTTCCAAAGAGATCTTTACAATTTAACATATTGAGAAATGCAAGGAATTGAGTCACAAACGATGAGGGGCAGGGTTCAAACAACATCCTGAGAAAACGGAAGAGGGCAGCCTTTGCCCATTGAGAGAGACTCTGAAGGGGATAACCTCCAATAGCCTCTTCAGCTCTTACATCTGCTGGACCTGGGTTTCAGTCCCAAATAAGCCATAAACCCCTAATGTCACTATCCTCCTCCAAGTGATTCCATGTCACTTTATTCAGTCACTAAGTCATGTCCGACTCCCATAGATTGTAGCCCACCAGGCTCCTCTGTCCTCCACTATCTCCCTGAGTTGGCTCAAATTCACAATCATTCAGTCAGTGATGCTATACTGGACTGGGTTGCCATTTCCTTCTCCAGGGGATCTTCCCGACCCAGGGATCAAACTCAAGCCTCCTGCATTTGCAGGTGGATTCTTTACCACTGAGCCACCAGAGAAGCCCATTCCATGCCACACTGGGGTGCTAACAACCATCTTGTGGGTTTCTTTCCTGTTCTTGCTATTAGTTTGATAGCAATATCAAATGGCAGGGCTGCCATAACAGAGTAGCAGGGCTGGGTGGCTTAAACAACAGAAATTTATTTTCTCACAGTATGGGGGCCTGGGAAATCCATGATGTCCACAGGGTTGGTTTCTTTGAAAATCTCTTGGCTTATAGATGGCCCTCTCTCCCTATGTCTTCATATGATCCTCCCTTTGTTTATGTCTATGTCCTAATCTCCTTTTCTTTCTTTTTTTTAATCTCCTCTTCTTATAAGGATATCAGGCATTAGCCTAAGGGCTGTGCAAAATGCAGATACCCTCATTGTCACTTATTCCAATTTTATGTTTGAGGAAATGGAGACACAGAGAGGGTGAGTAAACAGACCAAGTTCTGCCAGTTAATCAACTAAAGTGTTAAAATGTGAACCCAGGAAATCTGGTTCCAGGATCTCCCTTCTATATAAAAGAAACTACAGTCAAACTGAACCACAGATGACCATGTAGCATAGTAAGAAGAAAACACTACATGACCTGCCAAGATGCTATTCCTGGTTCTTCCATCTCTTTGACCTTGGGCAAGAAATTTACATTATTAATGACTTGATTTCCTGTTGGACCTCAGGTCAATAAAAAGGAGGAAATGAAAGTAGATGTGCTATAACCCAAAGATTGTATTATTTATGTTGTTGGCTTTAAAAATTTAACTGTTGTAAGATCTAACGTGACACAACAGATACTCGAGAATCCTTATCCAATAATGAAGGGGTTCAGCACAGCCACTTAACAGATAAAATGACTATATCAGTGACACAGGAGGAGTGAGGGGCTGGGCCCCAGTCTCAGTTCCTATTTGAGTAAAGCGATGAAAATCAACAAATCCCCAAAAAAAAAAAAAAAAAGAAAATCAACAAATCAAATAACAAGCTAGATTCAGGGACCAGGATGTATAGATGGAGATGAGAAACTAGGCTTGGGGAAAGTGAAGAGGAACTAAAAAGCCTCCTATGAAAGTGAAAGAGGAGAGTGAAAAAGTTGGCTTAAAGCTCAACATTCAGAAAACTAAGATCATGGCATCTGGTCCCATCACTTCATGGCAAATAGATGGGGAAACAGTAGAAACAGTGTCAGACTTTATTCTTTGGGGCTCCAAAATCACTGCAGATGGTGACTGCAGCCATGAAATTAAAAGATGCTTACTCCTTGGAAGGAAAGTTATGACCAACCTAGACAGCATATTAAAAAGCAGAGACATTACTTTGCCAACAAAGGTCCATCTAGTCAAGACTATGGTTTTTCCAGTGGTCATGCATGGATGTGAGAGTTGGACTGTGAAGAAAGCTGAGCACTGAAAAATTGATGCTTTTGAACTGTGGGGTTGGAAAAGACTCTTGAGAGTCCCTTCAACTGCAAGGAGATCCAACCAGTCCATTCTAAAGGAGCTCAGTCCTGGGTGTTCACTGGAAGGACTGATGCTTCCAGTGAAGCTGAAACTCCAGTACTTTGGCCACCTGATGCAAAGAGTTGACTCACTGGAAAAGACCCTGATGCTGGGAGGGGTTGGGGGCAGGAGGAGAAGGGGATGACAGAGGATGAGATGGCGGGATGGCATCACCGACTCGATGGACATGAGTTTGAGTAAACTCCAGGAGTTGGTGATGGACAGGGAGGCCTTGCGTGCTGCGATTCATGGGGTCTTAAAGAGTCAGACACGACTGAGCAGCTCAACTGAACTGAAGATCATCAAAGCCACCTTCCCTTATGGCTCAGCAGTGAAGAGTCCACTTGCAATGCAGGAGACTGGAGTTCAATTCCTGGGTTGGGAAGATTCCCCGGAAATCCTATGGACAGAGGATCCTGGGAGGCTACAGCCCCTGAGGTCGCAAGAGTCAGACACAGCTTAATGACTAAACCACCACCAAACTCATCAAAACCCTCAATCTCTTTTTTTCCATTAAGATTGCACTGAAAGTGAAGTGAAAGTGAAAGTCACTCAGTTGTGTACGACTCTTTGTGACCCCGTGGAATACAGAGCCCATGGAATTCTCCGGGTCAGAATATTGGAATGGGTAGCCTTTCCCTTCTCCAGGGGATCTTCCCAACCCAGAGATCGAACTTAGGTCTCCCACATTGCAGGCAGATTCTTTACCAGCTGAGTCACAAGGGAAGCCCAAGAATACTGGAATGGGTAGCCTATCCCTTCTCCAGCAGAACTTCCTGACCCAGGAATCAAACCAGGATCGCCTGCATTGCAGGCAGATTCTTTACCAACTAAGCTATCAGGGAAGCCCGCAAGATTGCACTGGTCCTTCACAAATCTTGGAGACAGGGATGGTCAACTGCTCAGATGGATGTGGGGACCAGGCAGGAGGTACACTTGCACGTGGTCCAGGTAAAAGGTACAGATCCTTACAGAGAACCCCAGCTCCCTGTCCTGCCTGTCCAAACAGTCTGATTGCTCTAGGTCTATCCATAGGTCAGTCCTGAGCAGAAGCTTTTGCTCTTTTGGGGATGAACTGTTGAGTTCTCAAGACCTTTGTCACCATCTGATGTTCAAGATCCCAAGATGGGGAGACAGATCTGAAGAACTCCACCTGTGGGCACCTGCTTCAATGCTCCTCTCCTAGCACATCACTCTTGCATGTGGTCCCTCTTCCATATTACCTCTCTCCATCTCCATCCTCCATCCCTGTTTCCTATTTATCCTCATTCCCTTTGGACTCCGCACAAATGGGCTACTATGTTCACACACCATGGCTAACCCAACACACTTCCCAATTCCCACCTTTAGCCAGTACATGAGCCTTCCTCTATACATCTGTAACTTTAACCTATGTTTACTCTTCCATAGGACCTAGAATTCTCCTTTGCTTCAGCCTTCAGATCTACTTTCCTCTTAATAGGTTGTTTTATAGTTCACACACTTTTGTGGATAGTCACAATGCAGGAGACCCTGGTTTGATTCCTGGGTCAGGAAGATCCACTGGAGAAGGGATAGGCTACCCACTCCAGTATTCTTGGCCTTCCCTTGTGGCTCAGCTGGTAAAGAATCCACCTGCAGTGTGGGAGACCTAGGTCTGATCTCTAGGTTAGGAAGATCCCCTGGAGAAGGGAAAGTCTACTCACTCCAGTATTGTGGCCTGGAGAATTCCATGGGGTCACAAAGAGCCAGACATGACTAAGTGACTTTCACTTTCACAAATCCAACCCAAAATGAGAGACTGTAGGTAAACAAAAAAGTAAAACACAACAGAGTTGGTATAAAGGATCATTAGTGTAGCCTTCTTTAGGGAGGATGAATGCAATTCTTCATCCCCTTGCTCTCCTATTGAAATAAGAATGCACACATGAATCTAGATTCATCTTCTTCTTATTACTGGTATCATATTCTGAACTCCAAGAAGTCTGTCTTGATTATATAATCCCTGACACCACAGCATTTAATTAAAAATATTTCCTCAGTATTACAGGGGAAAAATCTTTTCATTTTATTGCAAATGATTTTATTTATATAGAGTCCCTGATCTGATGGATGTTTTTCTTTATTGAATTTACAGTCACACAAATTGAAGTAACACCAGCAGAGGTGGGAAGGTCTTATCATTCATTTTAATTAAATCTTATCTCACTAAATGCTTGCTGCTTTCATGATTTTCACATTGAACAAAAGGCAGGTTATAGCTAATAGATGTGTTTCTCCAGGATAATTAGAAAAGAATGATTCTAACAATTCCAGAAGAAGCTCATCAAAAGCTCTAACTCAGGGGTGGCAAAAGAATTAGGTAAGTTCATGGGCAAGGTGAATCTTGCTTGCTTCAAACTGCTTTTATTAATGTATAATATTCTCATGAATATTCTCCATCCTCCATCCCTGCTTCTTGTTTATCCTCATTCCCTTTGGACTCCACACATATGGGCTACTATGTTCACAGACCATGGCTAACCCAACACACTTCCCAATTCCCACCTTTAGCCAGTACATGAGTCTTCCTCTATACATTTGCAACTTTAACCTGTTTTCTCTTCTATGGGACCTAGAATTCTCCTTTGCCTCAGCCTTCAGATCTACTTTCCTCTCATGCCAAAGAATGTTCAAAGTACCACACAATTGCACTCATCTCACACGCTAGCAAAGTAATGCTCAAAATTCTCCAAGCTAGGCTTCAACAGTACATGAACTGAGAACCTGTAGATGTTCAAGCTGGATTTAGAAAAGGCAGAGGTACCAGAGACCAAATTGCCAACATCTGCTGCATCATAGAAAAAGCAAGAGAATTCCAGAAAAACACCTACTTCTGCTTCATTGACTATGCTAAAGCCTTTGTGTGGATCACAACAAACTGTGGAAAATTCTTCAAGAGATGGGACTATGAGACCACCTTATCTGCCTCCTGAGAAACCTGTATGCAGGTCAAGAAGCAATAGTTAGAATCAGACATGGACCAATAGACTGGTTCCAAATTGAGAAAGGAGTACATCAAGGCTGTATATTATCACCTTGCTTATTTAACTTATATGCAGAGTACATCATGCCAGGCTGGATGAAGCATAAGCTGGAATCAAGATTGCCAGGAGAAATATCAATAACCTCAGATAGGCAGATGACACCACCCTTATGGCCGGAAGTGAAGAAGAACTAAAGAGCCTCTTGATGAAAGTGAAAGAGGAGAGTGAAAAAGCTGGCTTAAAACTCAACATTTAAAAAGCTAAGATCATGGCATCCAGTCCCATCACTTCATGGCAAATAGATGGGGAAACAATGGAAACAGTGACAGACTTTGTTTTCTTTGGCTCCAAAATCACTGCAGATGGTGACTACAGACATAAAATTTAAGACTCTTGCTCCTCAGAAGAAAAGCCATGACAAACCTAGACAGAGTTTTAAAAAGCAGAGATATCATTTTGGTTACAAAGGTCCAACTAGTCAAAGCTATGGTTTTTCCAGTAGTCATGTATGGATGTGAGAGTTGGACCATAAAGAAAGCTGAGCGCCAAAGAATTGATGCTTTGAACTGTGGTGTTAGAGAAGACTCTCGAGAGTCCCTTGGACTGCAAGGAGATCCAATCAATCAATCCCAAAGGAAATCAGTCCTGAATATTCATTGGAAGGACTGATGCTGAAGTTGAAGCTTCAGTACTTTGGCCACCTGATGCAAAGAACTGACTCACTGGAAAAGACCCTGATGCTGGGAAAGATTGAAGGCGGGAGGAAAAGAGGATGACAGAGGATGAGACGGTTGGATGGCATCACTGACTCAATGGACATGGGTTTGAGCAGGCTCCGGGAGTTGGTGATGGACAGGGAAGGCTGGCGTCATGCTGCAGTCCATGGGGTCTCAAAGAGTCAGACATGACTGAGCGACTAAAGTGAACTGACTGACTGACTGATTCTCATGAAGCAATTTCTTTTGGGTGATAATGTAGTTCTCCAATTCTGAATCAGAGAAAATCTGCATATAAATTTTGAATGTAAGAACACTGATACGGTCCAGATCTTCCTTTCAAAAGTTTCTTGGTTAATATATCATGTTTTAACCATTTTGATGGTTGAAGTTTCTTTTCTAATTCATTTATGAGTCTTACAATAGGATAATGGATTTAGGTTCTTTACTGGGGGAAAAAAAAATAGGAAATGTGTGCTTAATTCCTTAGAGGCTCAGGATCGCCATCATTAGGAGGTGGTAATAAAATGTCCATGTCACAAGAAGTCCTTAAATAACACAGATCCACATAAGTGCTGGAAAAAACCTTCATCTCACTTCCTGGTTCATATGCACCGGTTCTGATGAAGGCTGGTACACCTAGTAGTGTTGTTATACAGGACAGTCCCCAGTGAAGAGGCCAATCTCAAATCATTTTCTCTAATTATAATTTTTGAATGCTTGTGTTAGAAAGGAAAGAAAAAATCCATGAGTGAGCCCCAGTTCCTGTCTTCTCTGAGAGCTGCATGAACGGACCTAAGCTATGGAATGGGGTTCTAGGTCATTTTAGTCATCCGATGAGCATGTCTCCTAGGGCTTCTCAGGCTCCTCTAAAGTAAAACTAGTTTTGAACTTCCCTGGCAGCCCAGTGGTTAAGACTTCTCCTTCCAATGCAGGGGGCACAGGTCAGATCTCCAGTCGGGGAATGAAGATCCCACATACTGCACAGTGGAGCCAAAAACCAAACTTAAAACTAGTACTTTTGTTTATTTGGCATATAACATCTGTCTCAGAAGAATGGCTCATCAGCCTCCCCTGTTTCTAAACTTAGGAAGAACTGGAAACCAAACACAAGACTCTGATGCTGACCAGTCTGACAAATCTCAGAACCCCACCCCCCCAAATCCAGGTCCCTGTTTTCAGATCCAACATCTCCAGCTGGATTCTAGAATTACCTACTCTTCTCTCGCCTACTAAAATCAGCCTCTGCTTAAGTTAAGTTATTCCAGTTTTAATAATAGATAATGCCTTAATGTGGTACCATTTTAGGGACATTTGCATTTAAATAGGAAATCATGCCTTTATTACAAGGAATTAAGCTCAAATACTAAGATTCCAGGCATCCCGCCAGGCTGGTGTATCAAGGAAATTTGGGATGAAGGGACCGTCCTAGATGTCCTTGACTGTGTTCATGTGCTCGGTAGCTCAGTTGTGTCTAGTTATTTGTGACCCCATGGACTGTAGCCCGCCAGGCTCCTCTGTCCATGGGATTCTCCAGGCAACAATACTGGAGTGGGTTGCCATTTCCTCCTTCAAGGGATTTTCCCAACCCAGGGATCAAACCGGAAGGGTTTGTTTTTTTGTTTTTTTGTTTTTACCACCATGCCACCTGGGAAGGACTGGGAAGCCCCAGATGTCCTTGAATCCTACACTCACTAAGTCACCAGTCCACTGCCTTCTGTCCAAAACATGGGCAACTAAACTGCACCCATGTCTCTGGGCATGTGCGTGTTAGTCACTCAGTCGTGTCCGACTCCTTGCGACCACATGGACTGTAGCCAGCCCGGCTCCTCTGTCCATGGAAGTCTCCAGGCAAGAATACTGGAGTGGGTAGCCATTCCCTTCTCCAGGGGATCTTCCCAACCAAGGAATCGAACCCGGGTCTCCTGCCTTGCAGGCAGATTCTTTACTGTCTGAGCCACCAGAGAAGCCTGTATCCATGTATAGCTATGTTTATTTTTTAAAGTACTTTTTAAATTCAGTTCAAAATAAAGATGCCCATAATTAAAAACAAAAACTACTTTATACTACTACTGCTGGTTGGTAACTAGGTTGTGCTGTTTATTATGGTTCCTCTTGAGGAACCATTATATGTTCATGAGTCTTTCTGGATAAAACTGATATTTGTCACCAATTTTATTTTTAACTCCAAAATTAAAAATACATGGAGTTAAACAGCTCTTCAAAACAATGGATAACAATTAAGACAAACAACCAATCACCCATTTTTGTGGCCAATTGCATCCTCTCTTGTCTCAGCACAGATCTTAAAGACAAAATAAAACCAAAAACACTAATACATAGAGCATATGCTAGTGACTTGGATTCAGAAATTCAAGTATCAACTTTCTCCCAACAACTTTCCTTTAAAATGAGAACTCTGAGAAGGAAATTAAATGTGAGTCTAGCTCTGAATGTATTCCACTAAAGTCAATTAAAATCTGTCATGTAGGCCAGGAGCATTCCTGGGTTGTTCAAAACAGGATAAGGGTAGGCAGAGACATCCAAGGATAACAGGGTTGAATGCCAAGAGCAACAAGGGCCACAGGAAGTGGCTCTTGATGGAGACAACAGATGCCACTTTCATCGTTTGTGTATCGTGTCACCTTTTATTTCCAAAGCACTTTACAAAATGCTCACACGTGTATGATTTCATTTCAAATTCTACTAGGATTTTCTCCAGCACCTCTACAAGACCGGGTCTTGCCCAAGATCTCCCACATGCCACGGCCCTGTTATAGGGACATTTCATCTTTCCCATCATCAGACAAGGATACTGAAGCTCTAGAGAATTAAGTGATGCAGTTTCAGTAAGTGCCAGAGTTAGATCTTGACCCTGATCTGCCCTGTGTCCACTGGCCTCCACCTGGCCACAAAGCTTCCTACTTCATCAGAATGGTCCATAGAAACATGGAAGCCCACGCAGACATCACCTGGGCCAAGTGGAGGAGCCATGTGCCTTCTTTAAGCTCACTGATATCTAGAGCCACCTTGAATTCTCTCCAGATGATAGTAATAATAAGGCTGGATTGGTTTCTCACTGACCAAAACAAAACTAAAATGCTAGTACCTTTGGAAGTACTACAAACTCTTAAAATTTCAGGGACTTTCCTGGCGGTCCAGTGGCTAAGATTCTGCACTTCCAATGCAGAGGGCCTGGGTTCAATCTCTGGTCACAGAACTAGATCCCACACGCTGCAACTAAGAGTTCACATGCCATAACTAAAGATCGCACATGCCACAAGGAAGACTGAAGATCCTGCATGTCACAACTAAGATCTGGGGTCGTCAAATAAATAAACATTAAAAATAATAAATAAAATGAGATTTCAACCCTTCCTGAAATGAAGTCATCCCAGAAGCCTTAGTACCCCATAGAGTAATACTGATGAGGCAATGTCATGTCACAGGACTGTGATGAGCAGAAAACCGTTTCTATCAGGAAACAGCCATGGAACTGATGTCTCACTTATCATCTTGTGAATTTAAACCAAGCTAAATATAATGGAGTATTTTTTATTAAATCGGGTGGAGAGGGAGGTGGGAGGGGGGATCGGGATTGGGAATACATGTAAATCCATGGCTGATTCATATCAATGTATGACAAAACCCACTGGAAAAAAAATAATAATAATAAAAAAAAAAGAAAGAAAAAAAAATTGCAAAATGAATTGTTCTTATGATAGAAATGGAAGCATAATATTATCTAAATATGGAAGTTGCTAAAGTAGATTTAAAAATGTATTATTAATTTATTTAAGCAACTTCAAACAGCCCAGAGGCAAAAGTCAAATTCGTATACTGCTTCTGATTTTAGATGTCACAATACGGGATTTTTTTTTTTTTAATCCTCAAAGTCTTCCATGTGTGAAGAAATTCTTAAAATAGAAGATCAAACTTTGGTTTAAAAATCAATAAAATAATTCAAGCTTAAGGAAGGGTGACTGGATTTTGAGTACAAGTTCTCATAGTCCATGACCCTGGCCTGTCGGGCAGCCCCTTCCTTAACCTAATCCAAGTTCAAGCTAGCCCCACGCATCTTTGCTTCAGACTCCTACAAAACTTTTGCCAACAGACTGTGCTCTCATCGTTTCAGCCAGTGCCTTTCACAACATACATCCCATCCCTTTAATATTAATATGTTAGTCTGGGGACTTTCCTGGTGGTTCACTGGCTAAGACTCCACACTCCCAATGCAGGAAGCCCAGGTTCAATCCCTACTCAAGGAACTAGATCCCACATGCTGAAACTAAGAGTTCCCATGCCACAACTAAGACCTGGCACAGTCAAATAAATAAATAAATATTTTTTAAAAATACATTAGTTTCCACTAACCATTAGTGCCTCTTGCATTGATGTTTAATTTGCTTGATTTATAGAACTTCGTTCAATTCTCTACGCCTGACAACACTTGATGATTACCTATTACACTTTGCTTACCAGCACTGAAATATATACAAGTCAAACTGAGATCAGATAGTAACAAAGAAAAAGATAAAAGTAAAATGTGATGAAGAAAGCATATAAAGAAATGGAAACGGTTACCAGGAAGGAAAAACCAAAAACACACCAGTGAATCTAGCCCAAAGTGCTGAATTATAACGTGGAGACAGGATGAAGGGAGGAAAGTGAAAATTTTTTTTTCCCCCTACAGATATAGACCTAAACACATATGCATGACTATTTTTGTTGTTGGAGTCATTCCATCATGTCTGACTCTTTGCAACCCTATGGACTGCCGCCTGTTATTCTACTCTGTCCATAGAATTTTCCAGGCAAGAATACCGGAGTAGGTTGCCATTTCCTCTTCCAGGGGGTCTTCCTGACCCAGGGATCAAACCTGAATCTCTTGCATTGCCTGCAGATTCTTTAACACTGAGCCACAGGGAAGCCCCATGACTATCTTAAAAAGTGAAGTCGCTCAGTCTTGTCTGACTCTTTGTGACCCCATGGACTGTAGACTACCAGGTTCCTCCATCCATGGGATTTTCCAGGCAAGAATACTGAAGTGGGTTGCCATTTCCCTCTCCATATCTTCCCGACCCAGGGATTGAACCCAGGTCTCCCACATTGTAGGCAGATGCTTTACCATCTGAGCCACCAGGGAAGGTTATGACTATCTTGGGCAAGTATAAATAATATCATATAAGTGGCTGTGGGTATTTCCTCTGGCCACGTGCTTTGTTTCCCCCAGTTTCCTGCCAAAATGTTGTGATGGTGTAAAAACAAGACATGTAAATGACAGTTCCGATGTCCTACACAGTGATGACCTTGGGATTCTGGACAGCTCTGGAACTTTCCACATTCGCCAGGGCCTCTGCAGACTCCTGAGAAACAGTCACACCAGCAGTCTCTGAGCCTTTCCCTCCAGCCCAAAGTGTCCCTGCACATAACACACAGTCACTGCTAAGACACAGCTCGAATCTTCTGTGCAGAACTGTGCAGAAACCAGCCAAAGGCATGTAGAAGATGGTCTATTACATTCACAGAGATGACCCCAAGGGGCCGGCAGTGATCTTGCTCTGCTTCTCTGTTACAAAGCAGTTGTATCTAGGGAAAGTGTTCATACTCCCTTCCCAGCCCGCTTCTCCATCCTTTATTGACTTGGAAATATCCTGTTTAACTGCAGAATCATCATGAACTAGAAATTCTCCTCCAGTGTGAACCCGGAAGGGACACACGCTGTGGCTCAATTAAATGGTGATCTTAGCTTCCAAAAGCCCATTACGTGAAAGGAAGCTGAGCACAGAACGAGTTCCCTGTTGCTAATGAGTAATAGACACGCAGGTTTGGGCCAGGTTTTCAGGGACTACTCTTGGAATACAAGCAGAAGGCAATCTGAGAGAAGAAAGCCACATGACGGCTCAGCACAGCCTGCCAAGTGTTGGGGTAAAGCCTGTCTCCCATCCTGCCCCCGCCATGGAGATGGTGGATTTCTGGCCAGTTTCCAGGTAAGGCAAGATCTTCTCTGAATCTGCCTTATCTCATGCTCCCTAGAAATAAACCAAGCTTCTAAATGGTTTCCTCACTCTGTTTTGTGCGGTGAAACTCCATGTCTGACACTCAGAGGTGCTCACAGAACATGGGATGAGGGATGGAAATGTGGAGAAATAAATGATTCTCTGGGCTTTCCCAGTGGCTCAGTGGTGAAGAATCTGCCTGCAATACAGGAGATGTGGGTTCAATCCCTGGGTCAGAAACATCCCCTGGAGGAGAAATGGTAACCCACTCCAGTGTTCTTGCCTAGAAAATTCCATGGACAGACGAGCAAGGCTGTCCTGTATGGACCCTACAGTCCATAGGGTCACAAAGAGTCGGACATGACTGAGCATGCATGCATGCAAATGACATGCAAATGGTAAGTGGAATAAACTTTTTTGTGAGCAAGCAAGGCTGATGGTTTTCAGATCCCTAAAGAAGAGCATCCCCACCAGATGTCACAGGCAAAGCCATTTACCTGCATTATTCCCAGGGGCTCCCACTCAGCTTGCTGACTTATGGACTGAAAAATAGGCCAAATGGATAAGCACCTTTGGGAGTGGAAAGACAAGGAAAGTAACCCACCGAGTTCTAAAGACATGGTTTTCTTCTCTTGGGCATAAAGTCTAATCAGAGCCTTATTTCTGTATCCCAAAATAGTTATTAAAACCTAAGAATCATAGTTGTCGGTCTCTGATAAAGAGTTATAGAATAAACATCTCTCCTCTCTGTAAAGACTAAGAGCTGTGGGCTTCCTGGGTGGCTCAGTGGTAAACAATTCACCTGCCAATGCAGGAGAAACAGATTCAATCCCTGATCTGGACGATCCCACATGCCGCGGGGCAACTAAACCCGTGCATCCCAGCTATCAAGCTGGTGCTCGAGAACCCAGAAGCCACAGTTAATGAAGCCTGCGCCCCCTAGAGCCTGTGGTCCACAACGACAGAAGTCACCACAATGAGAAGCCTGTGCACAACTAGAGAGTGGCCCCTACTCGCCACAACTAGAGAAAAGCCCACTTAGCAACAAAGACCCAGCACAGCCAAAAATAAACAAATTCAATTTTTTTAAAAAGATGGAGAGCTGTAACCAACAGAGTATAAAATCAGGGGCTGCAAGAAACAGTCCTGGAACTATCTTACCTTCCAAGTGGAACTTTTTTAAGTCCTGGGGATGTAACGTACTGCATGGTAACTATAGTTAATAACACTGTACTGCGTATCTGAAAGTTGCCAAAAGAACAGACCTTCAAAGTTCTCATCAGGAGGAAAAAAAATGTGTAACTGCGGTGGTGGGTTGTAACTAAACTTATTGTGACAATCATTTCACAATATATACATAACCAGATCATTTTGTTGTACACCTGAAACTAAAGCAATGATGTAAGTCAATTATATCTCCATAAGCCTGTGGGGTAGTAGCCTAAAAGAACAGTTTTGGGGCTACGTGTAAAAGGTTGCCAGCCATACCTGCAGGGCTTTTCTCTTTACCTGTGTTCCTCATGTCACCTATACCATGATTTTCTCAAAATTTACTCTAGAATAAAGGAGTCCCAGAGAGCTTAGTCCCCTACTGTAACTGATGCCAAAAAAAACCCCCATGGGACTGGGGTTTATGAATCTAAATCTCTTCGGAAGGTCTTGAGAATGGTGACTTTTAATGTCTTGGTCTGATTTCTGTGGCATTTCACAAGGTTACCAGCATCTCATCTCAGGTCCCATCCAAGACCCACTGGGTCCAGATCTGCATTTTTAACGAGATGTTCACGAGTGCACATGAAAGCTGGAGAACTGCTGCACCAACAGGTCAAGAGGTTGAATCACCTGAAAAGGTTTCGACCTGATGCTCCCTCGTTTTCCTTGAAGTAAACAGTAAAAGTTCACGTGAAGGTGCTAAAAACAGGCACCAAGACTCACTGTTAACACTGAAGGTCCTGCAGAGGCCATGCTGCCCAGCAGGGGGAGCCCTGGAGCAAAAGTCCAGTTCATTTTCAAAGTCTGTGAGTCTCTTTCTGTTTTAATTTAATTTCTGTAAGTAAATTCATTTGTATCAATTCTTTTCAGATTCCACATATAAGGAATGTCATGTAGTATTTCTCCTTCTCTGCCTGACTTACTTCACTCAGCATGACATTCTGTAGGTCCATCCACGTTGGTGCAAATGGCAATAAGCAATGGTTTTTTCATCACATTAGCACCAAGAATTATAATTTAGACACAAGTGCATGAAATTCTAGATGGGCTGATCCTCGACTGTTGAAACAGTGACAGCTTGGCCGCACTTCTTTTTATGATCTCTGTATTTAGTATTTAGTATGCTTCCAATATTTATTATTCTATTTTTAGTATCCATAAAAGTACTTTTCTCTCAAAGGCCCACAGAGTGGTTTCTAGAAATATAATCTGTGGGAGAAATCATCTATCTTTTATTAGCACATAAATGTATCTCAGACTCTTTCATTTTGGCCATTAAGTATCTATGCTCTGGGCTTGCCCGATGGCTCAGTGGTAAAGAATCAGCCTGCAATGCAGGAGACACAGGAGACGTGGGTTCGATCCCTGGGTGGGGAAGTCCAGAGCATAGATGCTTTCTCTGGCTCATAGATCTATTATTTATAGAAGTCTTTAATGAGCGCTGTCAATAAGCTATTCGTTCAGACAAGAGAAGTGTCCCCCTCCCCTTGGAAGAACAACCTCTTACAATAAATTAGTCTTTTTTTCTCGGTCATGCCACTAACCACTGGCTCATGGAGTATTTTCCCATCCACTAGTATGCTACTCTGACCCTCTCACGCTGTGTTTCATTTCTTACTCAAAGGAGAAATTCCGCTCCAGTGCTGACAGAGCCGTGGGAGACCTAACCCCACCACATACTGAACAGAACTTTTAGAAACAGCTCCACACCCTGACGACCAGCTGCTGTTTTGATGGAGAAGGATACAGTGAATGCCTGTCGGTTTTGCTTTGATGGGCTTTCTTGTCTACGCTCTTGCCCCGTTTCTTTCTCAAAACTCTAAAGGGTCTCAATTCCTTTTAGAGGTCTCATGAGGGCCTTAGTATTCACTAATGATGGTGGAGAAAAACAGCTCTCAGAAAAGTGAAGGACGAACGAATGTGGCATCTATTTCTGCCCCCTGGCACGTTGCTACTTCCTAACCTAAAGAGGAGCTCGCCTGTGGTTTTAAAGCAAGAGGAGGATGGCATCAAAGATTCCATTGGTTCAAATTATTCTGACCTGTTTCTTTTTTAAATGATATGTAAAGGATGGGCAATACCACTTAAAATGCGCCTAAGGCGTTCTGACAACATTCTGGGTCACGCTGTCTATAAGGCAGCCTTGGATCAAATAATGTATTCTGATTCAAGAATTTATAAAACAAATACACCATGTCCTTTCCATGGTCCCATATTTACCAAACATAGAACCCCAAATTACATATCTAACTGAAAACTTAAGGGAACTTGTTCTCCATCACATATTTGTTCTTTTATTTATTTTGTCCATTAAGTTCATAGATGGTTTTTGAGCACCTCCCATGCAGAAAGCTCCTTTCCAGTTGTTACAGTGGATATGGAAGGAAGCAGCTGCTGTTCAGTTGCTCAGTCGTGTTCCACTCTGCGACCCCAAGTAATGCAGCACACCAACCTCAGTCATCCACCATCTCCTGGAGTTTTCTCAAATTTATGTCCACTGAGTTGGCGATGCTGTTTAAGCATCGCCTACGAAGGACACAGACACAATGGCTAATGTCAACTATCTGAGATGCCCCTGGGAAGGGCCCCATGATCCCAGGTCTGAGCTGGATGTTTCTCTGGCTCCCGGAACACACTTGCAAGCCTCCCCCAAAGCATGCATGTCACTGCTCTCACCCATGATTTACTGGCCTGGCCCAGACCCTGAACCTCCCAGCTCCTTCTCAAAAGCCACGTCTTATCTGAGCAAATCTGCATCACCCAGAGGCTCAGGCAGCACCAGGCACGTGACAGGCGGTGACTCCACCCGTGAAGTGGCTCACGGAGTAGTGAACACAAAGAATAATGGACGTTCCCTGGTGGCTCAGTGGCAAAGAATCTACCTGCAGTGCAGGAGACATGGGTTCGATCCCTGGGTTGGGAAGATCCCCTGGAGAAGGAAATAGCAACCCACTCCAGTATTCTGGCCTGGGAAATCCCATGGACAGAAGGAGCCTGGGAAGCTACAGTCCATGGGGGTCATAAAGAGTCAGACATGACTGAGGGACTAAACAACAGCAACAACATGAAATAGAAGCATAAATCAAATGTGTCTCGTAAGAAAAATAAAATGTACGGGACTTGAGAAGAGAGAGTTTGCACTGGGGGAGGAGGGACAGCATCCCAGAAGGAAAAAGATTTTGAGCGGAACCTGAAATGTAACTGGGCAGGTGGGAGGGCAGGGGCAGCGGGCTGGGGCAGGGTGGAGAGACACGGGGCATTACAGGTGGAGGAAAGGGCATGAGAAAAGCGCACAGATGGGAGGGAGGAACTGGGGAGGGGGGAGACAGGGGTGGTGAGAGGGGCTGGGGCTGGAAGCTGGAAGGCGTGCCAGGAATGCAATTCACGGCTGACTCATCACTCTGTTCTGGGAGTCAGAACTGAAATAAACAGACCTCAGAAATGGGAATTTACCTGGAGCCCTACCAAAGGCAAAAGTTTTTGAAAAAGGGAAAAAGACACAGAGGGGTGTTGACATGAGGCAGACAGGCTCCTAAAAGGACAGCATCCCCCACCTAGACCACATGGGCTGCAGAACAAGGATGGCAGGTAATACCAAGCAATAGACAGAGCAACTAGTTCAGGTCACTGTTGCACTTCTAAGCCCAGCTTAACTAAAGAAGTCAGCAGTAGGAAGACCAGAGCTTCCCAGGGCTTGAACCTCTGACTTCCAACAGTAGGGAGGGAGGTCACTGAAAGCCAGGGATCTTCAGAAGCCACCATGGCAGGGCTTTGCTCAGGCACAAACCCGTACCTCAGGACAGAACTAAGACACTGACTCAGAAAAGGAATGAGAATGGCTTCTGGCCATGATGACAGCCCGATTCTCTTTCCAAACAAAGTCTGAGTAGCTACTAGAGTAGCTCTAGTTTCCAATCTAAATAGCCTGAGGATGGTGGAGTCAGAAGGCAAGAACTAGAGCTCTCTAAAGGACCTTCTAAGGATAGAGGCCTGACCCCATCTGCCTATCAATATAGACCAGGGCCAGTGAACAGGAAAGCTTTGGGATATGGACTGAACCATCTCACTTATCAGCATTTATCTTTTCATTAACTCCACGTGATCTTGAAATGATTAGCAATAAAATCTTTGAATAAAATATAGTGCCTTTTTGTCTTAGGGGATCAGCAGGAATGGGAAGATGATAAGCACGTGCTTGAGACCTCTCTTCTCAGAATGATGGTCCATAACTGACTTTTGCATGAGAAGTGCCTGGCTGCCCAACAAAAAGCATTATAATCTAAGTGGTGGGCCTGGAATATGACTTCTTGTCAACAGCCACAGGTGAATGCTAGAGAATCCAAAATTTAAAACCAATCCTTTAATTTTGTGGGAAAAGGATGCAATTCGGTAGAAAGGGAACCATAGTGAATCAGAGGGAAAAAATGGAAAGAATTCTGTGGTGGTTAATTTTATGTGGCAACTTAGCTGGGCCATGTGCCTAGATAACTGATTGAATATTATTCTGAATGGGAGTGAAAGTCGCTCAGTCATGTCCAACTCTTTGCAACACCACGGACTACACAGTTCATGGAATTCTCCAGACCAGAATACTGTAGTGGGTAGCCTTTCCCTTCTCCAGGGGATCTCCATAACCCAGGAATCGAACCCAGGTCTCCCGCATTGCAGGCAGATTCTTTATCTGAGCCACAAGAGAAGCCCAAGAATACTGCAGTGGGTAGCCTATCCCTTCTCCAGCAGATCTTCCCGACCCAGGAAGCAAACCAGGGTCTCCTGCATTGCAGGTGGATTCTTTACCAACTGAGCTATCAGGAAAGAAGAGAAATGAAAAGCAAAAAAGAAAAGAAAAGATATACCCATTTGAATCCAGAGTTCCAAAGAATAGCAAGGAGAGATAAGAAAGCCTTCCTCAGTGATCAGTGCAAAGAAATAGAGGAACACAATGCAGTGGGAAAGACGAGAGATCTCTTCAAGAAAATCAGAGATACCAAGGGAACATTTCATGCAAAGACGGGCTCAATAAAGGGCAGAAACGGTATGAACCAAACAAAAACAGAAGATATTAAGAAGCGGTGGCAAGAATACACAGAAGAACAGTACAAAATAGATCTTAACCCAGATAACTACAACGGTGTGATCACTCACCTAGAGAAAGACATCCTGGAATGCAAAGTCAAGTGGGCCTTAGGAAGCATCACTACGAACAAAGCTACTGGAGGTGATGGAATTCCAGTTGAGCTGTTTCAAATGCTAAAAGATGATACTGTGAAAGTGCTGCACTCAATATGCCAGCAAATTTGGAAAACTCAGCAGTGGCCACAGGATTGGAAAAGGTCAGTTTTCATTCCAATCCCAAAGAAAGGCAATGCCAAAGAATGTTCAAACTACCACACAATTACACTCATCTCACACACTAGTAAAGTAATGCTCAAAATTCTCCAAGCCAGGCTTCAACAGTATGTGAACCGTGAACATCCATATGTTCAAGATGGATTTAGAAGAGGCAGAGGAACCAGAGATCAAATTGCCAATATCCGCTGGATCATTGGCAAGAGAGGTCCAGAAAAACATCTACTTCTGTTCTATTGACTATGCCAAAGCCTTTGACTGTGTGTATCACAACAAACTGGAAAATTCTTCAAGAGACAGGAATACCAGACCACCTGATCTGCCTCTTGAGAAATCTGTATGCAAGTCAAGAAGCAACAAGCTTCAGAAGAAAGGATTTCCTGGTTCCAAATCAGGAAAGGAGTACATCAAGGCTATATATTGTCACCCTGCTTATTTAACTTATATGCAGAATACATCATGTGAAATTATAGGATGGATGAAGTGCAAGCTGGAATCAAGATTGCTGGAAGAAATGTCAATAACCTCAGATACACAGATGGCACCACACTTATGGCAGAAAGCAAAGAGGAACTAAAGAGCCTCTTGATGAAAGTGAAAGAGGAGAGCGAAAAAGTTGACTTAAAACTCAACATTCAGAAAACCAAGATCATGGCATCTGGTCCCATCACCTCATGGAAAATAGACAGGGAAACAATGGAAACAGTAAGAGATTTTATTTTGGGGGGCTCCAAAATCACTGTAGATGGTGACTGCAGCCATGAAATTAAAAGATGCTTGCTCCTTGGAGGAAAAGCTATGAAAAACCTAGATAGCATATTAAAAAGCAGAGATGTTACTTTGCTGACAAAGGTCTGTCTAGTCAAGGCTATGGTTTTTCCAGTAGTTATGTATGGATGTGATAGTTGGACTATAAAGAAAGCTGAGTGATGAAGAATTGATGCTTTTTAACTGTGGTGTTGGAGAAGACCCTTGAGAGTCCCTTTGACTGCAAGGAGATACAACCAGTCAATCCTAAAGGAAATCAGTCCTGAATATTCTTTGGAAGGACAGATGCTGAAGCTGAAACTCCAATACTCTGGTCACCTAATGCAAAGAACTGACTCATTTGAAAAGACCCTGATGCTAGGAAAAATTGAAGGCAGGAGGAGAAGGGGATGACAGAGGATGAGATGGTTGGATGGCATCACCAACTCGATGGACATGAGTTTGAGCAAACTCAGGAGATAATGAAGGACAGGGAAGCCTGGTGTGCTGCAGTTCATGGGGTCTCAAAGAGTCAGACATGACTTAGTGACCGAAAAACAACAACAGTGAACCTATTCCTTAAAACAAATGTCTTTGATTGATCGATTTATATATGTGTGTGTTTGTGTGTATATATACATGTGTGTATATATAATATTAATAAATATTAAAATTACATAAATTTTATATCTATATACATCCATAAATAACAGAGACACACACAGAGACATATGTAGATACATCCTATTGGTTCTATTTCTCTGGAAAACCCTGATTAATACACATCTCTTACTCTTGGGAGACAGAGCCGTGGAAGCTAACTGATCTAAAGAAGGCTTAAGGTCCACATCAGAAAGAGCCGTGACAGTTACCTTTAAGGTAATTAAAGAATCATCAAATAGGCAGCAGCCAACCTTGTGGACAAAGTTCAAGAAGGAATGGTCAACAGCCAAATATTTTTGCATAAAGAGAAGATCAAATTCAACCCTTGTAACAAAAGCAGTTTTCAAAAATACAGAGCTCCCAGTCTCCCAGTTCGTCCCCCTCTCCCCTTCCCCACCATGTGCACCTGTCCATTCTCAAAGTCTGGGTCTCTTTTCCTACCCAGCAAATAGGTTCATGTGTACCATCTTTCCAGATTCTACATATATGCATTAATATACAATATTTGTTTCTCTATTTCTGAGTTCACTCTGCATGACAGACCCTAGGTCCATCCATGTCTCTACAAATGACCCATTGTATTCCTTTCTATGGCTGGGTAATATTCCAATGTGTCACAGCTTTTTTATCCACTCATCTGCCAATGGACATTTAGGTTGCTTCCATGTCCTGGCTATTGCAAATAGTGCTGAAGTGAATACTGGGAGGCATGTGTCTCTTTGAACAATGGTTTTCTCAGGGTATGTGCGCTACCATGTATAAAATGATAGTTAATGGAAACCTCCTGTATAGCACAGGGGCTCAGCTCTGTGCTCCGTGATGACCTCCATGGGTCTACATAGGTGGCATGGGGCTGTCAAGGGAGGCCCAAGAGAGAGGGGATATATGCATACATATCTGGGCTGGGAAGATCCCCCGGAGAGGGAATGGCTACCCACTCCAACGTTCACGCCTAAAGAGTTCCATGGACTGAGGAGCCTGCCAGGCTCCACGGGGTCACAAAGAGTTGGACACGACTGAGCAACTAACACACCATAGTTGATTCACTTCATTGTATGGCAGAAACTAACACAACACCGTGAAGCAACTATACTCCAATTAAAAAAAAAAAAAAATAGGTCCTGCAAACACTTAAAAAGCCTTCCCAGGTTGGTAGGATATCTAAGAACAGCAAATCAACACCTTGTCACAAACCACCCATCACTCGAAATTGTGAAATATCCTCCAGCTAAAGCACTTTCGATAAGAGAGACGAGTTCCATTACCAAATGAGAGTAGTGTGGAAGTAACAGAATTGCTTTTATTTTGATGGATGATCTAACAAAATGATAGAAAAATGATTAGAAACAATAAAATTAAACCACCAAATACAGTTCTTTTTGTTCTGTATGATGGGATAGATTTTTGCATTAGGTGAAAGGTTGGACTATATAATTTCTAATTTTAAGAAACAATATAAAGAAAGAATCTTGAGAACGAGTCTTTTATTACTAGCAGACTACTCCTAAATCATTTCAACAGCCATGACGAAAACCACAGGACTCACACAGACACAGGAAAGATTATCCACCTTTCCATTCTCACTCCTACCAAGGCTTGTTCAGCTTTTGGGGAACAATAAGGCTGGTTTCCAGACATTTCTTTCCAAGATAACAATGTGGTAGGTCTATGAACAACACAGTAATTCCAGCCTGACCACTTGCTTACAGTCACCAGGGGGTAATTACCGTGTCTCAGATGAGATGACTGGTCACAGTTTCCTTAAATTCACTTAAGGTAAATGCAGGCTTTGACAGAATTAACAACACTTTAGAAGCACCTGGGGTGGAACTGGGAGGTGCAGATGGAGGGTAGAGGTGTTATCTCTGGGCAGGGCACTCAGAGCTCTTCAAAGGAGCTGGAACCCATAAGAAGCTGTGCTGACGTTAGCATGGATTCCAAGGCTTTTGAGTCATTTTTTCAAAGAAACAAAGAGCTCTGACATTTGCCAAGTTGCCTGCCAGGTGCTAAATACTTCTACCACCTTTGCAGTAAGTCCATTCTAAGCCACCAGGCAGAGCCTCTGAGCTAAGCTTTCATGCAGATGAAACCCAAAGGCAGGCTGAATACTACGAACATGCATGTTTTAAGATAACCTGGCAAATGCTTTTCAGATGAAAAGTGTCCCCAGAAGGGTCATGTTATAAGAGAAAGCACTCTATCAGTCCCAGATTCCAAGCACAGCCCTTGGTTCTTCATTGAAGACGTTTCCCTGTCATCCACATGGCTTTTGAGGGTAATCAGGCTGCAGAATTGCTCATTGGGAATATTGAATGAATTTGGGGAGACTTCCCTGGTGATCTAGTGGTTACAAATCCACCTTGCAATGCAGGGTACACAGGTTCCATCCCTGGTCCAGGAACTAGGATTCCACAGGCCACATGCCACAGAGCAATTAAGCCTGCATACCACAACTAGAGAGTTCATGCAACTCAATAAAAGTTCCTGAGGGCCTCAACTGAGACCCACCATACCGCAGAAATAAAATAAATAAGGCTTTTTTAAAAAGTCTTCTTTTTTTGGTGTTCTTTCTCAAGCTTTTGTCAAGCATAGTAGAAAAGTTTTTGTATACAATATATATAAAATGGGTATGATATATAATTTTAGAAAACTTATGCATTTTTGCCTAACTAAAAAATTTATGACATTTTGATTACACTTGTTTGACTTAGTATGAATAAACTACTAGATTTCCCATTTAAAAATAGATATGCAATGAACAACAAAGGTTTACTGTATAGCACAGGGAACTATAGTCAATATCTTATGATAACCTATACTGGAAAATAATATCAACAATAATATATGCATATGAAAGTGAAGTGAAAGTGAAAGCCGCTCAGTTGTGTCCAACTCTTTGTGACCCCATGACAGTTCATGGAATTCTCCAGGCAAGAATACTGGAGTGGGTAGCCTTTCCCTTCTCCAGGGGATCTTCCTAACCCAGGGATCAAGCCCAGGTCTCCCGCATTGCATGTGACTGAATCACCTTGCTTGCATACCTGAAACACTGTGAGTCAACTATACTTCAGTAAAATATATATTAAAAAGAAGAGTGAATCTGAGGAAGACGCTTGTGCCTCCTCTTTGCAGCCTCACTGGGAAGATCTGATGATTTTCCAGCTCGAGAGACTGGCCTTCCTCAGCCTCTCACGGTCACTTCTTGTGGAACTTCCTTATCAAACAAGCGCCCCATTGCTTCCATCACTTCTCACGCGTCTGTCCTAACCTGGATGGTCACAGAAGAACACTCAATAGCCTTTATTTATTCATTCATAGAATAAATGGATAAACAAAGCTTCCCTTCAGAGGTAAAGCCTCTGCCTGCAATGCAGGAAACCCGGGTTTGTTCCCTGGGTCAGGAAGATCCCCTGGAGAAGGAAATGGCAACCCACTCCGGTACTCTTGCCTGGAAAACTCCCTGGGCTACAATCTGTGGGGTCGCAAAGAGTCGGACACGACCGAGCGACTTCACGTTCACTTTCAGGATAGAGAAGAGGCGAGTCCAAGCTGGCCAAGAGAGAAGAAAACGGGACCTACGGGGCAGACTCAGCTTGAGAAAGAACTCTCAGGCTTCCCCCCGTGGTTTCACACCGGTCACTCTCCCCTCCCCGAGGGATCTGGTCATGGCTTTGGTTTACACTTGTGTCCCTTTTCAAAAATGTAGAAGAAATTTTTTTTTAATTTTAAAATATAATATTTTTAGTAGAAGATTGTTATAGGCTTTGGGATCAAATAAACTTCACTAAAAACTTGACTTGGGTAGTTAGCAGCTAAGAGGCCTTGAGTTGCAGCTTAATCTCTCTCTCTTCATCTATGAAATGAAGAGAAGATACCCACCTGTGGAGTCATGAAGCTTTAACATAATACATTTGCTTTTTTAATTTAAATTTATTTATTTTTTATTGGAGGATGTAGCAGAAATTATTATCCCAGGTACTTTCTTGGGTTCCTGTCCACATGCTACCGGCTATGAGGGATATTTTAGGGGAAAATGGTATGTTTAAATCACAGGTAAGACATCAAAGTCACATGTTTCCCAAGACAACACGAGGAGTAGTTGAAAGTGCTCCAGGAGCCCTTCTATCCGTTAGGCCCAGCCCTTTCATTTGTCCAAGCTCGCACCACTGTTACAGAATGTGCTGACATTACCACTAGGAGGTGTCAACAAAGAGAATTTACCTGTGTTCCCCTTCAAATTGGTCTAAAATAAACCATGCTCTTTGGAGACCTAGGGAACTGCCTTTCACATACTATGAACCCCAATGGAAATATGGAGTTCTGTGGAACTGGGGAGAGGAGAATGGAGGAAAGGATGCAGGAGTTGGATGCAGCCAGTGGCGCTACCCTGGGCATCTCCTAATGGAAAAGGGCCCCTTGCTAGCTACGGAGTCTCCCTCTCTCACCCTGATCGGGTGGAGCCTGAACTCCATCTGCCAAAACTGTTCTCAGGGCATCCTCGATGGATGGAGACTGACTTCAATGATGGCAGGTCCTTTGCTGGTCTGATTCCAAGACCCCTTCACTCAGGACATGTCTTAGCCCCTACCCCCTGCCCAGGTGATATCAGATGCTAAAGACAAGGGGGGACAGGGCTCAAGTCTCTTTTGTTTTTTAAGATTTTTTTTTAATGTGGACCATTTTTTAGAAGTCTTTATTGAATTTTCTATAATACTGCTTCTGTTTGATGTTTCAGTTTTTTGGCCAAGAGGCATGTGGTATCTTAGCTCCCTCACCAGGGACTGACCCCATATCCCCTGCCTTGGAAGATGAAGTCCTAACCACTGGACCACCAGGGAAGCCCCAGGACTCACGTCTTCCAGAGCTGGTGGCCCTGGTCCATAAAGGCCAGAGTGAATCGGCCTTCTCACCCTGCCTCCTCTCCATTCCTCCTCTTACTTTTCCCTCACCACTGGGGACATGCAAAGTCTCAGGAGGGAATTAGGTCACAACAGGGAAATAGATAACTGTCTTAGCTTTTCTTTCTTCTGCTTCTCTTGATTCTGCAACCAGATATGATATTTACTTCTCACAAAATATCTACTTGATACCAAAGTAAGGGGGTCCAGCACTGCATAATTTTTCAGTATTTACCTTGAAAATTATATGGAAATTTACCTATCTGTAAGTTGAACACGAATAATTGAAACCAGAAATTTGGGGATATTTTCAGCAAACGCACTTGCTCTCTCCTATTTCATTCTTTATGCACACACACAAACACACACAACATATATGTGTGTGTGTATATATATATATATGGGCCTCCCTTGGACTGCAAGGAGATCAAACCAGTCAATCCTAAAGAAAATCAGTCCTGAATATTCATTGGAAGGACCAAGGCTGAAGCTGAAACTCCAATACTTTGGCCACCTGATGCGAAGAATTGACTCATTGGGAAAGACCCTGATGCTGGGAAAGATTAAAGACAGGAGCGGAAGGGGATGACAGAGGATGACATGGTTGGATGGCATCACTGACTCAACAGACATGGGTTTGAGCAAGCTCTGGGAGCTGGTGATGCACAGGGAAGCCTAGTGTGCTACAGTCCATGGGGCCGCAAAGATTTGGACACAACTGAGCAACTGAACTGAACTGATGGGCTTCCCCAGTGGCTCAGACGGTAAAGCATCTACCTACAACACAGGAGACCAGGATTCGATCCCTGGCTTGGAAAGATCCTCTGGGGAAGGAAATGGCAATCCACTCCAGTATCCTTGCCTGGAAAATGCCACGGACAGAGGAGCCTAGGAGGCTGCAGTCCGTGTATATATATACACATGTGTGTGTGCTTATATGTAAATGTATCCTTATGTAAACATGCATTTTCAAAGCTCCCAGGTGTCCCCCTAACCTCTGACGGCTTCGTGGAGCACCTTCCTCTTCCTGAGCACTCCAGGTCGTTTGCGCGGCTCTCCCCCGGCGCACAGGTGCTGGTCTTCACCACCAGAGTCAAGCGCAAAGCCACAATAGATTTAGTAACAGAATCATTCACAAAACCTAAAAGACAATGGGATAACAAGAAATGTAAAGCTTGACCGACATTCTTTTGACAAAACTATAGATATAGATTACACAAGAATCAATTCTGGCAAACAAATCAAAATGCAGTAAGTCAGACCAAGGAATAAAGCATGTGGCCAGTGGTCATTCGGACCTCACGACTTTAAAATAGGACATTCTTCCCAAGAATCATAAGGAATGCCTGACACCGAGGACCCCAGGCACTCCAACATCACCTGAGATCCTTTTCCTGCCCTCTAGGGGCCACTCTGTCTGAATTCCAGCCCTGCTTTTGAAGCTCTCTTTTCCCTGAGAGCCACCATCTTGCAACTCTCAAATCTCCATCCTCTTGGCTACTTTGAGTAGTTGCAAGCACTAAATCTCCCCTGCTATGGGCTTGTCCAAGCAGCTCAGTGCCCTCACAGTGGCATGCAACATGAGACACATTTTACGCTGAGCTTATTACTAAATATCTACTTGATAATCTGACTGCATGGTACCAATTTCAACCACTTCAGTATTCTTGCCTTGAGAACCTCATGAACAGTATGAAAAGGCAAAAAGATCAGACACTGAAAGATGAACTGCCCAAGTTGGTAGGTGCCCAATATACTACTGGAGAAGAGTGGAGAAATAACTCCAGAAAGAATGAAGAGATGGAGCCAAAGTGAAAACAACACCCAGTTGTGGATGTGACTGGTGAAGGAAGTAAAGTCTGATGCTGTAAAGAGAAATATCACATAGGAACCTGGAATGTTAGATCCATGAATCAAGGTAAACTGGAAGTGGTCAAACAGGAGATGGCAAGAGTGAACATCAACATTTTAGGAATCAGCAAACTAAAATGGACTCGAATGGGCAAATTTAATTCAGATGACTATTATATCTACAACTGTGGACAAGAATCCCTTTGAAGAAATGGAGTAGCCCTCATATTCAACAAAAGAGTCCAAAATACAGTACTTGGATGCAATCTCAAAAACAACAGAATGATCTCTGTTCGTTTCCAAGGCAAATCATTCAATATCACAGTAATCCAAGTCTATGCCTCAACCACTAATGCCAAAGAAGCTGAAGTTGAACGGGTCTATGAAGACCTTATAGAACTAACACCCAAAAAAGATGTTCTTTTCATCACAGGGGACTGGAATACAAAAGTAGGAAGTTAAGAGATACCTAGAGTAACAGGCAAGTTTGGCCTTGGAGTACAAAATGAAGCTGGCAAAGGCTAACAGAGTTTTGCCAAGAGAACTCACTGGTCATAGCAAACACCCTCTTTCAACAACACAAGAGATGACTCTATACATGGACATCAGTAGATGGTCAATACCGAAATCAGATTGATTATATTCTTCCCAGCCGAAGATGGAGAAGCTCTATATAGTCATCAAAAAAAAGACTGGGAGCTGACTGTGGCTCAGATCATGAACTCCTTATTGCAATGTGGACCAATCATAGCTGAATGCTGATTGCAAAAGTAATAATGTATCATAATTATCACTGAATGATGATCTTTATGTCAAGTATAGCTATCTGTACATAGTAGATAGCAATAAATGTCAAATAAAAGCCTCCAACTGGAATAAGGAAATAATACTGTGAGGACTATGCATCAACAAGATAATTATTTTTCAAAGACTGATGCTGAAGCTGAAGCTTCAATACACTGGCCACCTGATGTGAAGAGCTGACTCGTTGGAAGAGACGCTGATGCTGGGAAAGATTGAGAACAGGAGGAGTAGGGGGAGACAGAAGATGAGATGGTTGGGTGGCATCATGGAATCAATGGACATGAGTTTTAACAAATTCCAAGAGATAGTGAAGGACATGGATCCTGGCATGCTGCTGTTTATATGGTCACAAAGAATTGGACATGACTTAGAGACCGAACAACAACAAAGACAGTGTACCTTTTTATAGTAAGAATATTCATTTATTTAGGAATACTTTTTAATTTCAAAATGAACAACTTATAACTAATACCTTCATCACCCAGATGAAAGATTCCAGCATTACCCAGAAAAGATGCTTTAGACAGGGGAGTAGAAATGATTCTAGACAGCCATCCTCTCTAAATCCCCAATTTTCTCATGGAAGTAAAGATAGTAACCCCTGAAGAGGGTAACCATAGAATTTATCATCAAAACTAGGGCTCTTTTAACATCAAAAAAGGATGCTTTTTATGGTGACAGTTGGACATAGGCAGACAGTGAGGTTGTCTGACAGGCTCACCCCTTGCTTCTTGTACCCTGAAAAGCATCTAGGAACAAAAAATCTGCAAAAGGCAAAGCACTATGGTAGTGCAAGGGATGTTTTCAACAGGCAGAAGATGGGTTCAAAACAGCAGCAGAAAATTTAATTCCGTTCACAAGCATCAAGGTTATGTTGAGAAATTGACCCAAGTCACAGTAGAGACACACCTCAACTTCAAGTTTGTAATTAGGAGCCAGTGTCTCAGTAAAGATGGACACAGCAAGTCAGAAGGAGTGCTTTTTCTATAAATAGAGAACTAGTTGCTCTCTTTATAAGTTTTCCTATTGAAAACTTTAAGGTAAATCGGCTTTGGAATAAAAGGAAAAGGACGGTTTAGGCAAACGCACCTCCTCTGTAGAGCTTCTACTTCTCAGCCGTGGCCCTGCACCCTGCAGACACCACACACCTCTTCACAGCGCCTCCATACGCCCTGATCACCCCAACTCTGCAAACGTTCCCGCAGCGCCTCTCCCTGGAATACGCCTCCTTCTCCTGTCATCATAGTTCGGATCCCATCCTACCCCACCTTTACCACCAGCACCAGCTGGGCTTCCTAGGTGTCACTAATGGTAAAGAACCCCCCTGCCAATGCAGGAGAAGTAAGAGACTCAGGTTCAACCCCTGGGTCGGGAAGATCCCCTGGAGGAGGGCATGGCAACCCACTCCAGTATTCTCTCCCGGAGAATCCCATGGACAGAGGAGCCCGACGGGCTACAATCTATGGGGTCGCAAAGAGTGGGCCACAACTGAGAGACTAACACACACACTTTATTCACGAGCAATACCCCAGTCCTCTCCTGGCTGCACAATGTCAATCCGCACTGTTACGTGAAGGTCTGAGTATTTTATGTTGTGGATGATTACCTATCAAACTGCCCTTATTGAAACTTCCTTGAGGGAAAGGGACAAGTCTCAGGGAGGTGGCAAGTAGGAATTCAGGATATAGGTGCATATAGGACCAGCACAGCACAGACAAATCCCAAAGAGGATTTTCCAGAATGTGTTGTCAATCTGAGTGCACTTGGAAGAACAGCCATTATTAGAATACACAAATTCCAGCTTACTAAAAAAAATTGCTCATCAACTTTGATAGACAAATAGAATCTGGAACAATATAGGGGAGCTATCAGAATTCTTACTCTAAAAGACATTTTACCCATAAAATAATGGAGGTAAAAATCAAATAGTAATTAAAAATATATTTGTCCATCTCTCTGCTTTGTTCTCTAGTTTCACATCAAATTACCTGAAAAATCTACATCATCTGTCCCCTTCATAAGCATTTAGATCACAAAATGTTCTCTAATTGTCCAGAAGATGCATCTCTTCAATGGTTATTTTAAAAATTCTTTTCAACTATTTACTAAGCCAGTAGCAATTTAAATGAGTGAGCAGTTTAAATGAATGCACAGTATGGTTTTCTAAACAGTTTGGTTTCATTTCCTCAGTGAACATTTCTTGCACTCACTTCTACAAACCGGGCATCATACAGGATTTTAAGGTTACAGGGAGGGGTCACCCTTGGTTTGTGCTACTCCAAACTTTCAGGCAAGAGTGGTGGTCCTTCACTAGTTTTTGTTTTGCTTTGTTTTGGTTTTGGAGTGTAACTGTTTTACAATGTTGTGTTAAGTTTCCGTGGCACAACGAAGTTGATCAGCTCTATGTATATATGTGCTCCCTTACTCTAGAGCCTCCCTCTCACCTCCCTCCATCCCACCCATCTAGGCCATCACAGAGCACCGAGCTGAGCTCCCTGCGCTATACGGTGGGTTTCCTTTATTCCACTATTTTACACATGGCAATGTATATATGTCAATCCTAATCGCCCAATTCATCTCTCCTTGCCCTTCCTCCCCCATGTCCACAAGTATCTGTTCTCTATGTTGTGTCTCTATTTCTGCCTGCAAATAGATTCATCTGTTGCATTTTTTTAGATTCCACATATATGAGTTAATAAACAATATTTGTTTTTCTCTGACTTACTTCACTCTGTAAAATAGACTCATACTCCATCCACATCTCGACAAATGACCCAATTCCACTTCTCCACGAATGACCCAATTTCGTTCCTCCACTGTACATATATACTACAATTTCTTTATCCATTCATCCATCACTGGGCATTTAGGCTGCTTCCATGTCTTGGCTACTGTGAATAGTGGTTCAATTAACATTGGAGTACATATGTCTTTTTGAATTATGATCCTTAACTAGTTTGAAACCAGACGCTTCATAATTTTGCAGGGGATTTTTCCAAGTACCTATTTCCAGGCTCCAACACAAATGACTCAGTAGCAATAGTCTAGGCTAGGCCCCTGTAGGCATGTGTTTTAAAAAGACTTCCTAAGTAATCTGGACATGTGCTTCCACTTAAGAACCACTGGTCCAATAGAGAAACTAAGTCACACAAGTAGTGTTCTTATGAAGGTAACAATCACCTTGAATTAGAGACACACACATGAGCCTCCTGAAAGCATATTTTACATCTATTTTTGAAAGTCTACAAAACTCTGTGATATTTAGGCCATATTCCCTCACTCATGATAGTCTCTTAACTTCCTGGAGACAACTTTGATACAAGTTTCTCTATTAGGTTTATTTGCTTAATAAGCCTGAGTATTTTGATCTTCAACTCCCTTAGTAAACTATTAAAGAAATCAATCTTTACAGTGGAGTGTCACACGTTCCTCCATCATTTCTGATCATGTCACCTAATCCCCGAAAGTGAGTCCGCAGCATAACAAACATGTTATTTTCAGCAGTCACTGTTCACATGAGGAAAACGGTGCCCAGTGGCTCCTTCGAGGTCTGTTATTTCAGTAAGTTGCTTGCACCTCATGCAGATGACACCACCCTTAGGGCAGAAAGTGAAGTAGAACTAAAGAGCCTCTGGATGAAAGGGAAAGAGGAGAGTGAAAAAGTTGGCTTAAAGCTCAACATTCAGAAAACTAAGATCCTGGCATCCAGTGCCATCACTTCATGGCAAATAGATGGGGAAACAGTGAAAACAGTGGCTGACTTTATTTTTCTGGGCTCCAAAATCACTGCAGATGGTGACCACAGCCATGAAATTAAAAGACGCTTACTCCTTGGAAGGAAAGTTATGACCAACCTAGACAGCATATTAAAAAGCAGAGACATTACTTTGTCCACAAAAGTCCGTCTAGTCAAGGCTATGGTTTTTCCAGTGGTCATGTAAGGATGTGAGAGTTGGACTATAAAGAAAGCTGAGCACCAAAGAATTGATGCTTTTGAACTGTGGTGTTGGAGAAGACTCTTGAGAGTTCCTTGGACTGCAAGGAGATCCAGCCAGCCCATCCTAAAGGAAATCAGTCCTGAATATTCATTGGAAGGACTGATGCTGAAACTGAAACTCCAATACTTTGGCCACCTGGTGCGAAGAGCTGACTCATTTGAAAAGACCCTGATGCTAGGAAAGACTGAGGGCAGAAGGGGATGACAGAGGATGAGATGGCTGGATGGCATCACCAACTCAATTGCCATGGGTCTGGGTGGACTCCGGGAGTTGGTGATGGACAGGGAGGCCTGGCGTGCTGTGGTTCATGGGGTCGCAAAGAGTCAGACACGACTGAGCAACTGAACTGAACTGAAGGGGAAAATGCTTGGAATTCCTCTTACTGAAAAGTGTGCATGCATGCATGCCGTGTATGCTCAGCCTCTTCAGTCACCTCTGACTCTTTGTGACTCCCTGGACTGTACCCTGCCAGGTTCCTCTGTCCATGGAATTTGGGTGGGTTGTCACTTACTTCTCCAGGGGATCTTCCCTACCCAGGGATCGAACCCGCACCTCCGGCATCTTCTGCACTGCAGGCAGATTCTTGACTGCTGAGCCATTGGGAAGCCCACTGAAAAGTAATCCCATCCAGTTTGAGTTAACTCAAAGTGCAGCTGGGTTAGAGCAAGGCAGCCCTCACGAGCACCCACATGCCAGGAGCATAAGTGTGCTGTACGGTCTTTTCAAAAACTGGAGAACTGATGCCACATGGGGGGCTGTGAAGTTGCTCAAGCAAAAGCCTGGCTCACATTAAAAGCAGGAATCTGAAATAAAACAGAATTCACTTTTTGAGAAAAGAAGTTCTTCGGGGCTTTATGGGTGATCACTGGAGAGCTGCTGAAAAGACCATGTGACTTCTTTGACTCAGCCCTCAAACAATGGCACTTCTAACACGCTTATAAGAAGTGTCGAGCAAATGGTTATGAATTTTCTCTCTTCCTTAATCGTATGAAATCAATATATGTAACATAATTCCTGAGACAGGTCTGGATAGAAAAATTTGTCCTTATATTCAGAATTCCAAGATCTGTAGACCAACTGATCAACTAAAGACAAAAACTGGCAAAGTCAGAGTAAGGGTGACTTCCCAGTTCTGTCTGCAGAGCTGCTTGAGAATGACTTTGGGTCAACACCTGTGCCTTCTATGGTCTTTTCAAAAACTGGAGAACTGATGACACATGGGAGGCTAAGAAGCTGCTCAGGCAAAAGTCTGGCTTAAATTAAAAGCAAGAAAGAAGACTAGAAAGAGGATAAATATAAAAGGGGAAGGGAAATAAAGAAAAGAGGAGGGAAAAGAAGAGATGGAGGGGTGGAAGAAGGAAGGCTGAAAAAGAAAAGCAAAGCATGAAAGAGAAACTTCATGAGACACAGGAAAAGGAGATACTCAAGACAAGGAAAGCAGAAATGGAGAAAAGGAACTGAAGGCTTTCTGGCAAAAGTTTCAGGGGTTCTCCTGCCTTTTGTCAAGGAAGAATATCTCATCATCTTCTCATGTTTGTGGCCTTAGATTCCTTCATTCTGACACAAGACATGTAAAATTAGAGTTCTCTGAAAATGTTCATTGGCAAACATTTGTTTGAATCATAACTGTGTTCAATCCAAGTCTACGATTCTGATTATGAGGCCAAAATGCTGAGTCCCTCTAAGAGGAGAAATCGTGCATCCTATGTGCGTAACCCAACTGTGAGGTGGGGCAGGGTGAAGGGCTGAACAGGACAGAGAGAGAGTTGAAATCACTCAGCAGATGATGACTGAGCTCCAGACAGGAGAGAGCATTTAGGCTGAGCCCTGAAGGCTGAGAAAGAGCCAGTGAAGAGAGCTGAGGACATCATCAGATGGATGAGGCGGTCCGTGTGCCAAGGGCCAGTGCCCAGATGAGGATACAGAGGCAGGAGGGGCCAGATCAGAGGGGGTCTCGTGGGCCTTAGTGCGATGCTGCTGCTGCTGCTGCTAAGTCACTTCAGTCGTGTCCGACTCTGTGCGACCCCATAGACGGCAGCCCACCAGTCTCCCCAGTCCCTGGGATTCTCCAGGCAAGAACACTGGGGTGGGTTGCCATTGCCTTCTCCTTAGTGTGATGAGCACCCACTAAAGAGTGTGGAAGACACAAGATTTATGCTTTTCTTTTTTAAGTAAATGTATTTATTTTTAATTGGGCAATAATAGTTTTACAATATTGTGTTGGCTTCTGCCTCACATCAACATGAATCAGCCATAGGTACACCAATGTCCCTTCCTTCTTCAATCTCCCTGCCACCTCTTGCCCCATCCCACCCCTCTAGGTTGCCACAGAGCACCAGGTTTGAGTTCCCTCATCATACAGCAAATTCCCACTGGCTCTGTATTTTAGGAAGGATCTATTTAGGGAAAGATTGAGGGCAGAAGGAGAAGAGGACACCAGAGGATGAGACAGTTGTATGGCATCACCAATGCAATGGGCATGAACAGGGAGGCCTGGCATTGCTGCAGTCCATGGGGTCGCAAAGAGTCAGACACAACTGGGCGACTGAACAACACATCTGTTTTACATATGGTAATGTGTATGTTTCAACGCTACTCTCTCAATTTGTTTCTCCCTCTCCTTCCCCCACTGGGTTTACAAGTCTCTTCTGTTTCAAAGATCGCATTTTGGAGGAAGAACCAATAAGACTTTCGTCTGGGCTGGATGAGGGAAAAGAAGAAATTATACATAGTATAGCAACCTCATGTGCAATGGTGCTGGCCGATGATGAGTTTCCACTGTGTACAGATTAAGTTTGAGACTCCCCCATCCACCCCCATCCCACCAAAAGGAGCAGCCAAGGTGGTGGTCCAACACAGGACATGAGTAGTTAGAAATGTCAGGGCTGAAGATTTAAAATCAGCCCTCATCTGAATGAGGGGGATTCTAGACCCCTGGGAAAAACGTGAACTTCTGGAGAAAAGAGAGAGACCAGGGTCCAGAACCAAGTTTTACAGACCAATATGCACAATATCCACTTAGTGTTACATTTATGGGCTTCCCCGGTGGCTCGGTAAAGAATCTGCCTGCAACACAAGAGACCTAGGTTCAGTCCCTAGGTCAGGAAGATCTCTTGGAGAAGGGAATGGTTATAAATAGCAATCAGAACAGACCAGAATCATATTAGAAAACTTTATTGAAATAAATAACTACGCAACTTTTCCAAAGTGGCATCGAGGAGAAAAGATTCCTGAACCACGAGGAGGACACTGGGTCCATGACAAACAAAACTATCTCGAGGGTTGTTATTGTTGCTTAGTCACTAAGTCATGTCCAGCTTTTTTGTGACCCCGTGGACTGTAGCCCACCAGGCTCCTCTGTCCATGGGATTCTCCAGGCAAGAGTACTGGAGTGGGTTACCATTTTCCTTCTCCTGGGGAGCTTCCCCACCCACGGATTGAATCTGTCTCCTGCTTGGCAGGCAGATTCTTTACCACCGAAAGTGATTTCCCTAAGGAGTTTTAAAGACAATAATGAAGGAAAACTCTCCTTCACTATCCTGGGGTCTGTTAACACTCCCCAGTAACTAGTTACGATGACAGATAAAAATTGGGTTTCCTTCTCCCCACGACCCCAACTCTTGCACAGACATACACAAACACTCTGTCCTGCCCATGGCCCCACACTGTGCTCATTAATACAGTAATAAAATGTCCTGCCATCATTACGGTCCTTTCAAAACAGTGACTTTACCAAACTCACTCCCCTGGTGCCAGTGAGAAGTCGAGAACAACGGAAAGGGGGCCCCTGTCATTACCTCTGGAAGGGAATGGGCCCGCATCAGTTAGCACTCACGAGAGGGCTGGCTCCAGGCCATTAACTATTTATTTTACCCCTCGTCTTCTTCAGTATTAACACCAAAGAGTCTCAAATGGACTTTGTAGTAAATACCTCATTGGGATTAAGAGCAAATGAGATTTGCATTTCTCACTTCAGTGGTTTGGCTATAAAGACCGTTTTCTTTCCTGTTAAAGGGAATGCACACATGCAAAATAAAAACTCTGACCATAAATACGTGAGCAGTAGGTGTTGGAAACAGATGGCTGAGTTTTCCTATTAAGTCTTGGCGAGTCACTCGGCACAAAACTATAGCCTATAAAAACTGTTCACAGTCCTGGAAGTCCCATGGCTGGCACCGGATAGGCAGGAAAGGTTTAAAATATCACAGCTTTCGGCTTCAGCTGGAGACCCAGGGCGTCTACAGTAACTTGGGCCTTGGGAAGGCAAACACCTCCAATTCCCACAATTCGATCCGCAGAAGCAGGAATGAGATGGCATCTCTGCGCCAGCTCTTTAAGAAGGTGGGCTGGAGGCTAGTGCAAAGCTTAATAAGCTGGTCAGGATCCCTGTGAATCTGTGACTCAATACCTGGGGCTGAGAGGCAAAACCTGAGAAATAAATCACCTTTTGACAGTATCTGGCCAGAGACAAGAAGAGAGTTTGATGCAGGGTACAAACTTGAACCAAGACCAGGTCCAGGGTGGCGTGATGCTAAAATGAGACTTACTAATACACTTCCTGCTATAGGAACACAGCTCTCCTTCCGGCACGTATGCAGAATGCAGTCAGACCATGAGCTAGGGAGGGAAGGCGAGGGAGTGCTAAAGAGCTGTCAATACCCCCAAGCACCAGCACAGTGGTGCCTCATTCGCTGGAGAACCTACCTGGCCAGTCTAACCATCCTGACTTCATTCGATTTCCTTTTATCTTTTCTAAACAAGGCTTTCTTTGGATTTCCTTGTAAAACTCTATGTTCTGTTGTTGTTCATTTCCTTGTCTGCTCGCTTTTAAGCTCTGTTGCTTGCAGTAGTAAATTGCTTTTTGGAAAAAATCACCTGTTCAGAATATCTCATTTTCTGGGAGTTCCTGAGTCAGGTATGGCCAAAAATGCTTTCTGAATTAGAGACAAGCACAACGGCCCATGATAGCAACAATCCAAGTACTGTGACCACTGTCACTGATCTAAGTTATCAGGTGGACTGCACCGAGCCAGAAGACTAGGAAAAATATATATTAAGTATATCATTTGCTCCAAACGGAAAAAGACATTATAAAGATAATGGGAACATATTCTAGAAAAAAAAAATACAATTAGCTTGCCACCCCCTGAAGAGAGGTTGGTTTATTCTCCACAAATCTTACTGTCACATACTGAAGTGAGAGTGTTAGTTGCTCAGTTGTGTCTGACCTCATGGACTGTAGCTTGTCAGACTCCTCTGTCCATGGAATTCTCCAGGCCAGAATACTGGAGTGGGTAGCCATTCCCTTCTCCAGGGGATCTTCCTGACCCAGTGATGGAACCCAGGTCTCCTGCATTACAGGTGGATTCTTTATCATCTGAGCCACCAGGGAAGCCCCACTGTCACAACCCTTAACAACCCCCTCCCGACCTGGCCAATATGTTAACAGCAGCATCTCCCTATTCATCCTGCAGGGAAACCTGAAAACTCAATATGGACATACAGGCTGAAAAAATGAACAAAAGGGTTTAGATTAAGAGTTCTCAGGTTGACATTCTACACTTTCTCAAAAGAAGTATCTGTCCCACAGTAAAGGGTTAGTAGCTTGGAGTGCTATAATTTTGTTCAATTTTTTCAAGGTATTCACCCTACCACACTCCTTTCTCCACTAATGTTAGACTGAATCATTAGTCCTGAGTAAGACCTGAGTGTTTGAATCATGGGAGGTTGCCCATTGGTAACCACTCTCCCCACGTTCAATAACACAATTGGGAACTGTTGCTGGGTACAACAGACCCACCCAGCCTCTCCTCAGTGGCATGGGGACAGGCTGTGTGGCACTTCTGTGTATTGCCTTTATGAAGACTAAGCAAGTGCTCCCTTTGTCCTTCCCCACTTCCCAGTGACTGATACACCGAAGCAATGGTGACAGCCAGGGCAGCCGGTTTCAATCCAGAGATGGGATCTGTGTGCTGAGGCTCCAGGACTGTCCTCCACCCTGGACCAGACACCTCTAGATTGTAACAGGACCCCTAGAAATGGAGCAGGACCCTATGGTCCTCCCCTCTGCCCATCATGTCCTCTGTCTGCATTTCTGTCTGTAGAAAACTTTTAACCAAAGGCTAAGTTTGATCAGAGAAGTGAGACAATGCATAAGCAATGGAAGCTAGTCAAGCAAACCAACAAAAATAACAACAGTTTGGTCATTAAACAAAGTCAAGGACGTTTAGCTCCTCTCCAAGGGCTATAGATAATAGTCAGAGCCATATCCTGCAAGTTGTCTTATAGATACTGAAACCCCCACCAGGTGGAAGAAGTTAACGACATGGTGATCAGGAAGTAGCCATGACATGAGGAGCCACAATTCTGAGAATTGGCCTCAAAGAAATGGGAACAAACTGACCTGGGAACTGAAGATTAACTGTACTTAAACAAGCAAGTTGATGCTGGTCAGATCACCGATGACTAATTTCAAGATGACTGTCAGAGCTGTGTTGTTGTTGCATGTACCCCCTCCCTCTGTCTATACACCCCTGGAACTCCCCTTGAAAAACCTCTTGCCCACTGACTGTCAGTGGGGGAATCGGCCTTTGGACAGGAATCTGCCCTCACCATCCTCTCCCTACCCTCCACCCCTCACCACCTCTCCCCTGCCCCGTTTGCCAGCCTCCAAAATAAAGCAAATGTTTCTTTTCACCACACTTGCCTCTTAACTGGCTGTAGAGCAGCAAGCAATCAGATCACATCTTCAGAAACATGAGGGAGAAATTAACTTGTAATTTAAGCACTATATTCGAGATCTGCATTAGAACAGCTTGCACCCTGACCAACACAGGCCTGCAAAAGAACCACATCAAACTCCTTCTCCTGTGCTATATCCCCCACTTCTGCCACTTGATGTAGAATGAATCACCATTCAGCTACTACTTAGCATTTCAAATTCACAAAATACTAACTCCATCACTTTCCCCTCTTCTTCCTCTTCCTTATTATTTACAAAGTAGGACTGGCCATCAAATTGGCTCAGCTTATATCAGACACAAGAGGACTGGAAGGGAACGAAGCAATAGCTTAGGAAAAATACTTAATATTATTTCACTCCCTTTTCTAAATCCAGTTTGAACATCTGGAAGTTCTCAGTTCACGTACTGTTGAAGCCTAGCTTGGAGAATTTGTAGCATTACTTTGCTAGCTGTAAGATGAGTGTAGTTGTGGGGGCCATGCTCAGTAAATCTTTAATCCAATTGTCTGATGATGGGTGGAGCTTTGCTCCCTCCCTGTTAATTAGTTGGCCTGAGCTTCTTATTGCAAAATTCAGGCTTAAATTGAAGAAAGTAAGGGAAAAAACACTAAGTCATTCAGGTATGACCTAAATCAAATCCCTTATGACTATATAGTGGAAGTTACAGATGGATTGCAAGGATTAGATCTGATAGAGTGCCTGAAAAACTATAAACAGAGGTTTATAAAACTGAACAGGAGGTGGTGACCAAAACCATCACCAAGAAAAAGAAATGCAAAAAGGCAAAGTGGTTGTCTGAGGAGGCCTTACAAATAGCTAAGAAAAGAAGAGAAGAGAAAGCCAAAGGAGAAATGGAAAGATATACCCAATTGAATGCAGAGTTCCAGAGAATAGCAAGGAGAGATAAGAAAGCTTTCCTAAGTGATCATTGCAAAGAAATAAAGGAAAACAACAGAATGGGAAAGACCAGACATCTCTTCAAGAAAACAGGAGATACCAAGGAAACATATGATACAAAGATGAGCACAATAGAGGACAGAAACGGCAAGGACCTAACAGAACCAGAAGAGATAAAGAAAAGGTGGCAAGAATACATAGAAGAACTATACAAAAAAGTTCTTAATAACTCAGATAATCATGATGGTGTGGTTACTCACTTAGAGTCATATATCTTGGAACGTGAAGTCAAATGGGCCTCAGGAAGCATTCCTACAAAGAAAGCTAGTGGAGGTGATGGAATTCCAGATGATCTATTTAAAAACATAAACGATGATGCTGTTAACGTGCTGCACGCAACATGCCAGCAACTTTGGAAAACTCAGCAGTGGCCACAGGACTGGAAAAGGTCAGTTTTCATTCTAAACCCAAAGAAAGGCAATGCCAAAGAATGTTCAAACTACCACACAATCGCACTCATTTCACATGTCAGCAAGGTAAAGCTCAAAATCCTTCAAGCTAGGCTTCAGCAGTACATGAACTGAGAACTTTCAGATGTATAATCTGGATTTACAAAAGGCAGAGGAACCAGAAATCAAATTGCCAACATCTGTTAGATCACAGAAAAATCAAGGGAATTAAAAAAAAATACATCTACTTCTGCTTCATTGACTATGCCAAAGCCTTCGACTGTGTAGATCACAACAAACTGTGGAAAATCCTTGAAGAGATGGGAATACCAGATCAACTCACCTCTCTCCTAAGAAATTTGTATGCAGATCAAGGTGCAACAGTTAGAACCTTACATGGAACAACAGACTGGTTCAAAATTGGGAAAAGAGTACATCAAGGCTGTATATTGTCACCCTGCTTATTTAACTTATATGCAGAGTACATCATTTGAAATGCCAGGCTGGATGAATCACAAGCTGGAATCAAGATTGCTGGGAGAAATATCAACAACCTCAGATATGCAGATGATGCCACTCTAATGGCAGAGAGCAAAGAGAAACTAAAGAGCCTCTTGATGAGGGTAAATGAGGAGAGTCAAAAAGCTGGCTTAAAACTCAACATTCAAAAAACTAAGATCATGGTATCAGGTCCCATCACTTCATGGCAAATAGCAGGAGAAAATGTGGAAACAGTGACAGACTATTTTCTTGGGCTCCAAAATCACTGTAGACGGTGACTGCAGCCATGAAATTAAAAAACAGTTGCTCTTCGGAAGGAGAGCTATGCAAACCTAGATCGTGTATTCAAAAACACAGACAACACTTTGCTAACAAAGGTCCATTTAGTCAAAGCTGTAATTTTTCCAGCAGTCATATACGAATATGAGAGTTGGTCCAAATAGAAGGCTGAGCTAATTTTTCCAGTAGTCATATATAAATATGAGAGTTGGATCATAAAGGAGGCCGAGTGCTAAAGAATTGATGCTTTCAAATTGTGGTGCTGGAGAAGACTCTTGAGAGTCCTGTGAACAGCAAAGTGATCAAAACAGTCAATCCTAAAGGAAATTAACCCTGAATATTCACTGGAAGGACTGATTCTGAAGCTGAAGCTCAATACTTTAGCCACCTGATGCGAAGAACTGACTCATTGGAAAAGACCCTGATGCTGGGAAAGATTGAGGGCAGGAGGAGGAGGAGACGCCAGAGGATGAGATGGTTGGATGGCATCACCAACTCAATGAACATGAGTATGAGCAATCTCCAGGAGATAGTGAAGGACAGGGAAGACTGGCATGCTGCAGTGCATGGGGTCACAAAGAATCAAATACTTCTTAGTGACTGAATAACAGCAACAACTCTGACTTTGGGAGAGTTGTTTACATCTTTCATGCCTTGGATTCCTTCTCTGTGAAACAGTATAATAACACTACCTATTTCTTTCTGTGGTTCTTATGATTAAAGATCTTAATACAGGCAAAGCTTTTAAAACATTGAAGCCTATTAAAAGGACTCTATAAATCATCATTATCATCATCCCCACCATGTCTCAGTTAGCATGGGTTGCTACAGCAGAATACCATAAGCAGGGTGGCTTAAACAATAAACATTTACTTCTTGCCGTTCTAGAGACTACAAGTCTGAGATCAGGGTGCCAGCTTGCTCAGGTTCTTGATGAGGACCCTCTTCCTGGTTTACAGACAGCTGCTTTTTCTCTGTGTCCTTATATGGTGAAGAGAAAATGTTGCTCTCTTCCTCTCCTTATCAGGGCATTCTTCTTAAAATGAGGGCTCCACCCTCATGACTTAAACTAACCATAATCACCTCCCAAAGGCTCCACTTCCAGATACCATTTATTGGGGGTGAGGATTTCAACATATAAATTTGGGATGGGAGGGACAAACATTCAATCCCTAGTAGTCAACCATCATCACCATCATCACCACCATCAACACTATCATCACCTCCATCACCACCACCACAATCACCACCATCACTACCACTATTATCACCATCATCATCATCACCTCCATCACCACCACTATATCATCACTATCATCACCTCCATCACCACCACCACAATCACTATCACCATCACTACCATTGTTACCACCATCATCACTATCATCACCACCACCAACACCACCACCACCACCATCATCATCATCACCACCACCATCATCATTACCATCACTTCCATCACCACCCCCACAATTGCCATCACCATCACTACCATTGTTACCACCATCATCACTATCATCACCTCCATCACCACCACCACAATCACCACCATCACTACCACTATTATCACCATCATCCTTATCATCACCTCCATCACCACCACCACCACCACCATCATCATCACCACCATCATCATCATCATCACCTCCATCACCACCACCACAATCACCATCACCACCACCATCATCACCACCATCATCATCATCACCTCCATCACCACCACCACAATTGCCATCACCATCACTACCATTGTTACCACCATCAACACTATCATCACCACCACCACCACCATCATCATCATCACCACCATTATTATCACCTCCATCATTAATACCAACATCACCATCATCCCCATCATCACTATCATCAAGAGCACTATTTGACAAACAACATCTATTTAAAGTTGGGTCCTGAATGAAACTTAGACTTATGTAGGTTTGAGGAAAAGGCTCTGGGAAAGGAGGTCCCTTGAGAAAATAGCAAATCCAAGATGCAAGCAAGAAGGTCATTTAGAGAGTCCCCTAACTCAGCACCTCTCATATCTAAACTTTGAAATAAATTTTGATTTAATTATTGCTACTTTTAAAAATTATAGTTAGAATTTTAAGGTTTAATGCTTAACATTAAACATTATGTTAAACTTTAACATTTAAGGTTTAATGTCTAAATAAAAGTACATTCATAATAATATAATTTATGTTATCTGCCATTTTGAATAATTCATGAGCAAGTTCTTCTTTAAAAAGCTAAGCTCTAAGTATATATATGTATATATATAAATATATATGTATCTATTGTAACTATAAGCATATATATATATATATGAGTAAATAAATGGGGCTATGGCTACAATTCATGGGATTAAAAGACATCTTTTTAAAAAGTATAACCAGCCACTAATAGAAATAAAATTTAAAAGTCCTTTTCAAATTATAAAATCCCTTTTGAAGCAAAATTTACAACTGAGCCTGTCAAATCTCTCCATGTGCCTATTTTTGACATTAAGTAATGTCCATGTAGCAAAAAAATAAAGGAAATTCTCATTGCATATGAAATGGACACTTTTTTTTTTCTTTTAAATATTTGTTACTTATTTGGCTGCTTTGAGTCTAGTTACAGCACATGGCATCTTCGGTTGTGGCGAGCATCATACTTCTCTCTAGCAGCGCACGGGCTTAGTTGCCCCATGGCATGTAGGATCTTACTTCCCTGACCAGGGCCTGAACCTGTGTCCCCTGCATTGGAAGGCAGATTTTTAACCCTGGACAACCAGGGAAGTCTCTGGACACATTTTTTAATGGCAATTCCTGAATACCCACTGGTAGAGCATGAAAATTAATTTGTGCTTTCCTTTGATATTTTGTTGACTCACAGAATGTACAACTGAAATTCTTCATTTATTTAATCTCTTTTTCAACGTCTATCTGATCACCTTTTCATAATCAGAATTGTATCACTTAATCTTCCATTAGTACACCTTCAACCCATCAAATACTAGTAAATCAATTGCTAAATTACTGTAGAATTCATATACAATTGTCCACCATGTCCAGTTATTAATACCCAATGAATGCCTCCTGATTAATGACATTACCATGAATGCCAGAATAGTTAATCACTTCTCTGTGTTGATGTGAGAGTAATGGGAGATTATAAATGCACAGCTAATTGGGCTACAGATGACTTTATAATATTAGGGAATCAGGGGATCAGGCCTTCAGAGGAGCTAAAATGAAAAGCTGTTGATTGACATGTTTACCTTCTTGGCTGTTGTAAACATGATCTTTCAATTGCCTTTGCTCTAAGACTTCTCTTTGCTCTATTTCGATTCAAAATCCCACATGTAAGTGGCCACTGACAAGACGATCCTGTAACTTCAAGGTCATATGGAAGACATGGCGACCTGAATTTACAAGTGTTTGGTGAGATTTCTAATTTGAGATGCACTGGCTTCTTGAATTATGCATAATAACTTCATGTTTCTGTGCAGGTATTTATTGCACTAAAAATAGAATGAGCCAGTGTGTTTCAATGATGCCCCAGTGATGTGCCATGATTGGAAGGGAAAAAAAAAGGGCGGGGTGGGGGGGGAGGTATGCAGAGGCTGACTCCAATTCAGCCTGTTTGGCTGGACTATTTCTGGCTCCTATTAGTGTTCTCATCATAAGAAGAGTCACACCTTCTGTCCTCAGGATACTCAGAGGCAGTCTTCTGTACCTGCTCCACTTTCAGGAGCTCCAGGAAGGTCTCCATAACTAGGGCCCTCTCCTATCTGGCTCATCAACCCATGGAATCAGAATTACCTACAGAGTTTAATAAACTGGTATGTTGCCTCCACCCTGACCCAGGGAAGCCGAATCTCTGGGGATGTGGCCACAGATGCCTGCGGATTTACTACCTGCCAGGTATGGAAGCTGCTGTCTTAAGAAGGACTTCTTTTGTGCCAAATTAATGTGCATTAAATACAATAGGGACCTTACACGGGATGAAAGTATTTATCGGCTCCTTTGATTCAATGACTCCTTACTGCCACTAGGATCTTCATGTGGCCTCTACAGCCCAGCATGGGAAGCTCTCTGATCAGCTTCCCTCTCTACCACGTCTCCCGCTATCTTGCCCTTGCTGCCTGAGCTCCAGTTTCATGGCTTTGCTGCAGTTCCTCTGAGGCTATGCATTCTCTCCAGCCACAGAGCCTTTGTACATGTGGTTCTAGCTTTCTGCCTGGAAGGGTGTCCCACTGTCTTGTCAACTGCTGCTTTTGTTTAATCACTAAGTCATGTCCTCCTTTTTGTGACGCCATGGACTGTAGCCCACCAGGCTCCTCTGCTCCATGGGATTCTTCCATTTTCTTCTCCAGGGGATCTTCCCAACCCAGGGATCAAACCCGAGTCTCCTGCATCTCCTGCACTGGCAGGCGGATTCTTAACCACTGAGCCACCAGGGAAGCCTTGTTAATATCTCAAACTAATCATCTTTTTTCCAGGTAGTGATCCCCACTGCCCTAATGTGAGGTCAGCTACAGTCAAAGCACAGTGAGCTTATCAGAGTTGCCATTCCCTATTTATTTGTAGAATTACTTCCTTATTACCTGTCATCCCATTAGTACATAAAAGTGACAAGAGCTGATATTTTTGTTTTGCTCATTGCTCTATTGCCAGTGCCAAGAAGGTAGTTAAATCAGTCGGTGCTCAATAAACATCTGGGGGCAAAAGAAGGAGGTGGAAAGAACAAGCAGCAAGCTTGTTGTGATGCCTGCAAATACTGGATACAGGAGAGACAAAGGACGAAAGAGGAACAAAGAAAAGAAAGCAGGGAGTGATCACAGTGACCCGGGCCAGCTTCCCTGATCTCCTGCTTTAGCTCACAGCCTCCATGGATGCAGTCATCAATAACAGCGCTGACCCTGGAGCTAAGTGGCTTTAACCTCACCCAGGAGTTGCATGAACACAGAGCCCCAGACCAATGTAGGCAGTCAGCCTCACGATAAGCCATGCCCTGCTCCAGACTACAAACAATACCTTCAATCCCGCTTTGGGGGCTGACAAAGAAAGAATGAATTATAGGCTGTCCTTGTTGCCAATCAACGCTCTCCCAAAATTAAATTCCTTAGTTCAATGTGACCATCAGCTCAGTGGGCTAATAAGGGTTTCCTTTATCTGTCCCAGAGCAGATTTTATTTATGCTTCAGTCTTTACGAAAGTCCTGGGAATACTATCTGATCATCAATTCTGTCTCCAGCAGTTAAGGTAGCAAATTAAAAATTCTCTCCATCTCTCTTACAACCTTTACCATTTGAAATCCCAGTCTGACTGTGTTTGGACAGCCTGCTTTCACTACTGGAAAATCTAACAGGAATCACAGTATGTATGGCAGAAGTCCAACAGAAAACAAAAGGGACCTTTGTGCATCTGTTCCCATTCGAAACAAAGAGAGAATGATCGAACCAGTCACGAGGGCCTCCATCTTCTCTGAGCTGCCATTTCTGATGCTAATTGTAGGCCCAATTGGTTAAGGAGCTGCCTGCCACTGAGGAGATCAGGCTCCCCAGAGTGAAATTCAAGCTTTGGAATCAGGCCCGTTTGTAGAAGCCAATTACACTTTCACATTCTAAAGGGTATGCTTCTTAAAATAAAGACTATCACCTTAATACAAAATTAATTCATCAATTTGCTGTTGGTTTTCGATTCATGAACATGATGTACTATATTCTCCATATAAACACTAGCATTATTTCCAGCTCTAAAAATTCAGTTTCTTTCTTAACTAATGGCTCACTTTTGTGTCTCCCTACATGCTCCCTGTCACATGTTCCAAGCTGTACCCTTTATAAAAGGGTACCACGTATCAAGTCCTTTATGTGCATATACATATCTGTGTGTCTCTGTATTTGCAGATCTATGTACAGATATGCCTCTGTGTATGGCAACCCACTCCAGTTTGCTTGCCTGGAAAATTCCATGGACAGAGGAGCCAGGCAGCCTACAGTCCACTAGGTCTCAAAAAGTCGGACATAACTGAGCACGCACACTATTTAAACACCATTTAGACATATGAGCATCCCTGTGTATGCACATGGAACTTTGTGTTATGAGAAACATACATGTCATTGTGTATAAGACTATAAGGTACATACGGGTCTTGTACATACACATGTGCAACTATGTGCGCATCTATGTGTGATGGATGGACATAAGGCTGTCTGCATCTACATTTCTCAACAATGTATTCTGGACTTCCCTGATGACTCAAGGGTTAAGAAACCGCTTGTCAATGCCGGGGACACGGGTTGAATCCTTGATCTGGGAAGATCAACTAAGTCAGATCAACTAAGCCCGGAGCAACTAAGCCAGTACATCGCAAGTACTGAGTCTGTGTGCTGCAACTACTGAAGCCTGTGAGCCCTAGAGCCTGTGCTCGCAGCAAGAGAAGCTGCCGCAATGAGAAGGCACCGCAGTGAGAAGCCTGCCATCCGCAGCTAGAGAAAAGTCAGTGTAGCAAGGAAGACCCAGCACAGCCAAAAATAAATTTAAAAAAGATATCACTAAGCACTCCAAAAAAAAATGTATTCTATAGAGTAAGATGACATACACAAAATCTAAAACAAGCCCAAACCAAATGTTTCTGAGGGTCATCATCCCCTTGCAGGATATCCATCTGATTAAATCTCTAGGACAGCTGATTTCAAGCCTTCGTTTTCACCACCAAAAGCTACACCACAGATCTCACCATGTAATCTCACCACCATTGTCAAGACCTGCACTTCTGCTGAAAAACTTGGGTCACCACTGCCTATAAGATAAATACAAACCTCTTAGCACAGTGCAACCCACTTTACGGTCTAGCTTCTACCGCCTATCCTTTTCCTATGTTTCCACAGTTTATGTTTTCACGATTTTTTTGCTGTGGGCCATTTTTAGAGTCTTTATTGAATTTGTCACAATATTGCTTCTGTTTTATGTCTGTTTTTATGTTTCAGTTTTTCGATGTGGGGCCTTAGCTTCCCAACCAGGGATTGAGTCTGTACCCCTTGCACTGGGAGGTGAAACCTTAGCCCCTGGACCGCCACCCCATTGTTTATTTACTGAAATCCGCTGCTCCAGACACATTGATCCATTATTCTGAGGCATATGCATCCTCCCTCCCACATCACTGCTCACACCACTCCTCTTAACTGAACGTCTTTCCCTCTCAAACCGATACTGGAGTTCAAGACCGAGTTTGAGATAATACCTCAGGTCTAAAGGTGAACTTTTCCCTCGGTAATGACTCTCCATTCCGAAATCACGCAGCCCTTACACAGATGATACAGTCCATCCGATATTTGATATGTTGAATACAATTCTTTGTCTTCTCATTTACCATTTTATGTGCAGCATCATTTCAAACCATTAATATCTAACAGGGGAAAGAACCGCTTATTATATTTACAATCTTGCTCTTACGTCCACTTCTCACGGGGAAGGACTCTTACTTCTTGGATCAGTTCTCAGGCAAGTTCTTTGTAGTGAGAATGTAGATAATGGGCCAGACAGAGAGAAATAAAAGCAAACCACCAACAGAGAGGTTACACTGATACACAAAATCAAGAGCTGCAATAACAGGAAGAGAAAGGAAGGAAAAGCCTTGAAGACAGGATGGTGGGCTGAGATTTTGGGAAGTAAACACTGAAAGTGGGAGAGAGATTTCACAAACCAAGTGCCAAACACACTGGAGACTATTAAGAGAGCAGTGAGGGGGAGATAAGATTGATAAGATTTTTACGGCACAATAGAAATGTATTTTCCCCACTCTTATTCACATGCCCTCAAAAAGATGAATGAAGATTTTAAGTGCTCTTAATTCATGTTTTGGCTGCTGGACTGTGTTTATTTGAATGTGACTCTATGAATAAGACTGAGCCACAGGACGACAAGATTTATCTTGGTTGCATAATGAGTATGGCGCATGTCCTGCCTGACTGGAGGCTAAAGCCCCTCAAAGACAGGACTTGGGATCTTCTATATCTTTGCATTCACAGTCCTGAACACTGTGTCCTACACATGGTAACTAATCAACAAATAGTTGTTGATGATAAACAGGTCTGTGGACGGATGAGCAGGTGAAACAGATGCTGCATTTTAACATGGTCACGTCCCAAAGGCTGTCATTTGTTATTAGTGATGTAGCCAGACAGTATTAGTCAGTGTATTTATTTAAGGAGATTTTCCATTTGTCTACCAAGCAAATATAACTTTTGTAGGTCAAACTCACAATTACAGCATTAAAACAGGACAGCCAAGAGAGCATTGTGCTTGTTAAGGATGCATGCGAATACCAAAAATATCATGGCATTCAACACCCAAATGTCAGACAGCATTAGAGAGGAAAAGGCAAGAGCATCTTTCTGAAATGCAGCCCTAATTATTTACATTCCTCACCAAAGACCGGACAACTTTCTCCAGTTGACATGCCCTACTTTGGTCCACTTACTTGCTGCTTTTAGGCTTTACCCAAGATCTTTGTGAAAAATAACTACAACCTTTGTGTCAAGGTTGTAATGATCATCTCTAAAGCATCCCTGGTAGGTGTCTAAATATACGCCTTTTCTGGAAAACCCTCTGTCCTCGTCTCATGGAAGAACTGTGACTTCTTAAAAAGTCCATGATAGAAGAACTTAACTGTGCCTCCAGGACATTGAAATGGGAAAGCAAAATGATTTAAGAGAAGGAGGTGGAAATGGAATCAGGGGTTGCAGTCTTACAGGCTTTTTTTTTTTTTTTCCAATGACAGTTGCACATTTTAAATGTACTTTTTTTTTAAACTGGCAATTAAATGAAAGAAATGTCACTAGAACTTGACAGTGTGATGGGGACCATGAGAGCAGCAACCACGTGTTCATTCCCCATCCTCTTGTCCCCATTTTACTTTTACTCTGATGTGAAAACTCAATGATCTAATGAAACCATTCTATTTACCATTCTTTGAGGTATAAATGCAATATTGCAATGAAACCTCTTTAAATATCTTCTGCTTAAAGAGATCATGCCATCCTTTTTCTGTAGGAAACTGTAGTGGTCACTTTTGTCCTCGAGGAGATCCCTAAATGTTTCAGACTGCTAAGGTTGCTGCTCAGTTATATATAAATGTCCAGCCGGGTTGAGTTAAAAGCATCTGGTCAAAAGTTGATGGAACGGGGGCAAGGTGCAATTCCAAAAATAAACTGGCTATCACGAATGAAAACTGGAAGAACATTAAGAACAGATTGATAATATATTTCAATTTGTCATTAAAATGTGCAAATTCACTGATCCAATAGATTTCATACCGGAAATGTAACCCAAATAGATCACAAGAAAAGATAACAAAGATGAAGTTATCATGATGTTTGAAATTCTGTTTAACAAGGCAAAAGAAAGGAAGAAAAGAAGGAGGTAATGGCTTAATAATAGTGTATTGATTAAATCATAGAGCATCAATTCAGTGGAACACTATACAGTCATTAAGAATACTAGGTTTATATTTATTAACACAAAAGAATGCCAATGATACATGATGTAGGAAAAAAAGGCAAATAACAAGACAGCACAGGAATGTGTTCTGTTTCTAAAAAAGCATCTTATGTACATGCCCACACTGCCATATAAGGAAAATATCTGGAAGGAAATGCCACAAAATGTAAACACTGGTTGTCAGTGGGGGGATGGGGGATTACAGAAAGTACCTTTCAGTTTTTCTTATTCTTGCATGCATTATCTTTATAACAAGAAAGAGACAATAGAGGCTTCTTTTATTTTCTAAAGGAGAGTAAACTGGAAAATTGCATTCTGGGGAGGAAAAAACCATACTCCTTTGGGTTTATATATTTAGCCTTGATAACCAGTCTCTTTCTCTCTCTTTTTCTCCCCTCTCCTCCCCCCGCCCTCCTCTCTTCCTCCTTCTTCCTTCCTCTCTCCCTTCCCACTTGCTTAGAAAGAAGAAACAGAAGAGATGCTATGGAGGAGAAGGGAGTTGGCTGTAAAAAAGGCCATAAAAGAATTTACTTTCTCAGTTGAAATTTACACTGAGATAAACTAAGGAACTCTTTCAATGGTAAACTGGCAAAGCCTTGAGAAAGTTTGTCTTTAAAATAAGCAGGGAAAAAATTTTTTAATATTTTAATCAAATTCAGTGGATAAGATGTGCGTTAAAATTCACTAGCACCGGTTAAGTAAAAAAAGTATTATCTTCCAGACGTAACAGGAAGTTCCCAGTGGTCCGGTGGTTAAGACTCCTTCTTCTACTTCTACTGCACGGGGTGAAGGTTCAATCCCTGGTCAGGGAACTAAGATCCTGCATGCTGTCGGGACCTGCCCCGGCCCCTGGGTCATGGACAATGTACAGGCATCGCAGCAATGCTCTCCTTTCTTTTTGGAAGCAAAACAAAGGAAAACCTTGCAAACAGAAACTAAAGATTTAAAATTTTAAATGATCAAAAGTAAAAAAAAAAAAATCACTAGTATCAATTAAGTAAAAAGGCATTTCTTTCCAAAGTTAACAAGAAGTTCTTAAAAATATAAAAGTAATTTGTATTACTCAATGTTTCAAAATTAATCTACAAGTAAAATGCACTATCTTTAATTTTTAAATAAAGGACTGAGAGTGAAGAAGAGAAAACAAGGAAGGCAGAATGGGAAGGCAGAGAGAGGGAGAGTTTATGGTTATAAAGATATACCTTGAGTTTGCTTCTGAAAATCAAACAAACCCCCTCCTCCCACTTAAGGCATCAGGCTCACATAATAGGTGAATTATTTGCATCATCTCCTTTTTTACTTATTTTTTATTGAGGTGTAATTGACATAAAATAGTACATCAGTTTCAGGGGTACAACAAAGTGATCTGGTATTTGTATTACTACAGAAAGATCAGCACAATGTCAAGTTAATATCCATCACCATCCATAGTTACAAGTGTTTTTTTCTTGTAAAGAAAAATTAGAAGATCTACTCTTTTAGAAACTTTCAAACATGCAATACAGTATTATTGACTACAGTTAGCATGCTGTGCATGGTATCATCAACTTTACTTATTTTATAACTGGAAGTCCGTACCTTTTGACCCCCTTCATCCATTTCACACACTATCCATGCCCCACCCACTATCTCTGGCAACCATCAACCTATTCTCCATAGGCCAGCAATCTGCCTTTCTAGGAAGCCTGATTCCAGGGGCTGTCTTGAAGGGTAGGAGAAATGTCTCATTCATCTTCACTCACCTGCCCCAATTCCACGACAGTCTGATTAACCAGTACTCAATGGGGCCCAGTGGGTATTATACTGTTAACTTTAGGGACCATGTGTATTTATAATAGAGTGTTTTAAAAAAAAAAAAAATGTCTTGGTTTATCACCACAATCAGTAAGTACCAATAAATAAATGATGCTCACCATGACAATATTGGGGAAGATGGCAGAGCACTGTGGTTCAAAGCCAACTAACAACCAAAAATCCTAAGTCATTACCAATTATAAAAAGAATAATCTTGATTATTAATAATACTGAAATGTGACTTCAATTTGAGTAAAACTTAAATTGAACAGAAATCTCCTAACTAGGTCAATGTGAGCTATAAAAATTTTATCTAAATTATGCTGATCAGGACAGACTTATACTTCTGCCTTTATTCTCTTTCAACTATTGCCTTTATTCGAACATTCCCAAGTTTCTCCCCACTGTAACAGGGAGTTCAATAGATCATATTCGACTGTGGCTTTAAAATGACCATGAAAAGGTGAAATATTTGCATTTTCTTTGTTAAATCTTAACCTTTTAGCAAAAGAAGACGTTAATGATTCTACAGCTGGTACCCTTTCCAAACTTTCTTTGACAGTGTTACCCTTGGTCCCCAGGGTAAGATATCTTAAAGGACAGGGTGCAAAATGTAGCATTCCCAAAAGAATGATGAAAAGTTTTTCTTTCTTTCCTTATTCTTCATTTGATCCTCTACTTTGAATGTAATAAAGGGGGGTAAAATTTAAGTGTCACAGAGGTGGGCTGTGAAAACTTAAAAAGAAATCTTAAGATTGGCACTTGCAACTGGAAATTTTCCTCATGTGGCATTCACTGAGCAGAATAACTGTTACATATGAACAAAGTGTAGGGGATTCCCAGGTGGCTCAGGGGTAAAGAATCTGCCTGCAATGCAGCAGACACAGATTCAAACCTTGGGTTGGGAAGATCCCCCAGACAGGACATGGCAACCCACTCCAATATTCTTGCCTGGGAAATCCCATGGACTGAGGGACCTGGCAGGCTACAGTCCCTGGGATCACAAAGAGTTGGTTGACTTTGCAACTCTTTGCAACAAATGAACAAAATGTAATCACTCAGGTGACCATGTGACCGTCATGGTGCAAGCAGCAGTGACATGGTACCTTCTCTCTAGACATTTATAGTCTGATTAAAGATACAAAATCAACATACCAAAAAAAATATCTAAAAGGATAGGGAGCAATTTAGACACTGATTTGTGTGATGCTGGCCACAAACTTGATTATCAAAGGGGTGGGTGAAATTTAAGTGGTTGAAAAGCAATGATTTCATAAAGGAGTTAGAAGAAGGGAAAGAAGACAGGGCTGAGAAAAAAAACGATGCCAGCTACCCAGAGAGAAAAATAAATGGGAAACTCGCAGGACTGGAGTGCCAAAGAATTGATGCTTTTGAACTCCAATGTTGGAGAAGACTCTTGAGAGTCCCTAGGACAGCAAGGAGATCCAACCAGTCCATCCTAAAGGAAGTCAGTCCTGAATATTCTTTGGAAGGACTGATGCTGAAGCTGAAACTCCAATACTTTGGCCACCTGGTGTGAAGAACTGACTCATTAGAAAAGACTCGGATGCTGGGAAAGATTGAAGGCAGGAGGAGAAGGGGACAACAGAAGATGAGATGGTTGGATGGCATCACTGACTCCATGGACATGAGTTTGAGTAAACTCCGGGAGTTGGTGATGGCCAGGGAGGCCTGGCATGCTGCAGTCCATGGGGTTTCAAAGAGTCGGACACCACTGAGTGACTGAACTGACTGACTGAACTGAATATCTGGAAAGGGTGACCAGTAATTCCAACCACAAGATGCAGAAGGGGGAAAAGACAGCCCCATTCCAGGCTGGCATCAGCGCACAAGAGCTGGGGTGGTGCAGGCAGAACCGCTCCAGGTTTCAGAAAGACAGGGTCCAGACCACAAGATGAGGGCCTACTATGGGCAGAGAAGCTGGACAGCATGACAGCCCTGAAAGGGAACTAGAGACAGTGGGCCTTAGATCTGCAAGAAATTAGATGTTACAAACATCTCTCCTCAAAGCTGGAGGAAGTTCAATACTTGTGGACTTAGGAAGATTCAAGCTCAATGTACAGCCAAGGGGCCAGGGACCTCAGAGCCCTGTGTTTGGATGGTATGATGTATACACCATCCATCTCCACCAATAAAAGCTCATAAAATATTGTAAGTTTGTTGGAGGATGACCTGGAGACTGAGTCTTCATGTAACTAAGCAGGTCTGGAGAATGCAGGTTCTGACACTATGAGGATGAAAGTTTTGAAAACTAGTCAGGCAGAAACCTGGGTACAAGAAAAGGAGTTAAGACATTCTGGAGAATCAACCCTGCTTTGCTGATTCAGAACTAGGATGCAGATACCTATCCTCACACTAATGGTCTTAAAATATATCATACTCAATTAAGATACCATTAAGGTCTATTATGGAATACTCTGAAACTTTAAGTGCCCCAATCAGTACCTTATTTCTTTATATCTTTATTTAGTCTGTTAATGTAAGATCTGAAAACACATACCATTGCAGAAAACACACACCATTAAATGTGCTGCACTTAGTCACTCAGTTGTGTCCAACTCTTTGCAACCCCATGGACTGTAGCCCACCAGGCTTCTCTGTCCATGGGGATTCTCTGGGTAAGAATACTGGAGCATGGGTTGCCATGCTCTCCTCCAGGGGATGTTCCCTATCCAGGGGTTAAACCTAGACCTCCCGCATTGCAGGTGGATTCTTTACCATCTGAGCAGGGAAGCTCATACCATTAAATCAGTTCAGTTCAGTCGCTCAGTCGTGTCCGACTCTTTGTGACCCCATGGACTGCAGCACACCAGGCTTCCCTGTCCATCACCAACTCCGGGAGCTTGCTCAAACTCATGTCCATTGAGTTGGTGATGCCATACAACCATCTTATCCTCTTTTGTCCCCTTCTCCTGCTGCCTTCATCATTAACATTGGCCACTATACAAGGCTTCAGAGTGCTTCAACCGAATTATGATATTTTAAAAAATCTCCTGTCCCTACTTTTCTATTCAAAAAGTTTCCCCTTTGAATACTGCCCACCACCCTTACCCCAACTAGTGTAGTCCTCATGGAATCCCCTGACTCTTGAGAACACTTTTGCCCAAATCCCTCTTTTCATCAAATTTATGGTATGAGACACTCAACTCCAGCTAAACTATTTTGAACTTACATTTTAAAGGACAAATCTTATAGGAACAGTGTACCTAGAAGGGAGGGTAGAGAGAGAGTTCAAGAATAAAAAAATAGAGCTTTATTAAAAGCTTCTAAGAGACTTCTTGAAAAATCATGTCAAAGACTAGACTTCCTTTACCTGTTGAGGATAAATAGAGAACCCAGGACATAAATTCACCCCTTTGAGCACTTAACTTTATGTGTTTTTGTTCACGTTTAAGAAGCAGTTAGAGGAGTAGATGGGATTTTCCAAGGTTCTATTATGGGCCTGTTGAAATTAAAGCCTATTTCCATTTGTACTGACCATTAGTCAATTTTTAGCACTGTTATTAAGTTATCTTAATTACACAGACTCCTGTGCCATTAAATTGTCACCCACTGCCCTTTGCACAGCCATGAATAATCTTCTGCCCGCTCACCACAAACCCTGCTCCCATCCTCCTAGGAGAGTTAGCTGCTCCTTAGTCTTTGACACACCCCTTGTCTCCTCCTTTGATGCCCCTTGAACTCAGAGACCACACCTAAATCAACTTCCCATTTACAGATGAGCACAGGGCCTGAGTGCAGATGTGTGGTAGTTTGAACATTCTTTGGTATTTCACATGCTAGGAAAGTAATGCTCAAAATTCTCCAAGCCAGACTTCAACAGTACATGTCCCGAGAACTTCCAGATGTTCAAGCTGGATTTAGAAAAGGCAAAAAACCAGAGACCAACTTGCCAACATCCGCTGGATCAGACAAAAAGCAAGAGAACTCCAGAAAAACATCTACTTCTGCTTCATTGACCATGCCTTTGCCTGTGTGGATCACAACAAACTATGGAAAATTCTAAGTGAGATGGGAATACCAGACCACCTTACCTGTCTCCTGAGAAACCTGTATGCAGGTCAAGAAGCTGAAGCTGAAGCTCCAATCCTTTGGTCACCTGATGTGAAGCGTCAACTCATTAGAAAAGACCCTGATACTGGGAAAGATTGAAGGCAGGAGGAGAAGGGGATGAGAGAGGACAAGATGGTTGGATGGCATCACTGACTCAATGGACATGAGTTTGAGTAAAGCTCCGGGAGATGGTGAAGGACAGGGAAGCCAGGTGTGCTGCAGTCTATGGGGTCCCAAAGAGTCAGACATGACTGAGTGATTGAACAACATCAACAACAGTGCCTGAGAAATAAGGCATGTAATGCAGATTTTCAAAACTTATAAGGAAATATTTCCCACAGCTCTGCTGCTTACAAATGTAAATAAATAAAACTAGGTTAATTCCCTGATATGGAGACTTGGGAAGTAGATAAATCCATCAAAAGAAACATCACTGAATGAGTAGAGAATGTTGAAAATGTACACACTGTCACATGATCACGCACACAGCTTAAAGTTGTTGCTGTTGTTGTTTTGGTCATTAAGAGATGTCTGACTCTTTTGCTACTCCATGAACTGTAGCCTGCCAGGCTCTTCTGTCCATGGGATCCCCCAGGCAACAATACTGGAGTGGATTGCCATTTCCTTCTCCAGGGGATCTTCCTGACTTAGGATCAAACTCATGTCTCCTGCATTGGCATGTAGGTTCTTCACCACTGAGCCACCTGAGATGCCCACAACAGCTTAAAGAGTTGGTTCTAAAGGAGACACAGATGCCTCTGAGAATCTAATGAAGTTTGAGCTTTCTCCTAAGAAGGCTGCACAAATTCACAAAAGTCTACAGTGCATTTTAAGAGCTTCCTGGGCTCTGTGAAGTGACCTTTGACCCCCACAACTACTGTAAAACAAGGGGCCAACTGAGCCCAAACTAGGAACTTCCATCTATGAATAACAGCATCCATCCATTGATGCATATTGAAAATTCCATTTTTTAAAAAAACACACCAGAATAAACAGACTACAAAAGACTGTATCTCCAAGGAAGCATCATGATGTCACTGAAAACAAATGTAGCTGATAAGTCCATGAAGATTTAAACCCCTGGGGCTGTGAAGGTCTACTGTACCAAAGCCATCTTATTACCTCAATAAAAGTCTCAACCCTCATTTTACCTGCTCAAGTACTGAGTTATTTCTTCTTATTTTTCAAGAGAAGAAAATCAATAAAATGCACTGCTTTACAAACTGTCATTTTGCAAGACCAGAATCTTTTTTAACTGGAAATACAGACTCAAGGAAACATAAAGCATTCTACAGCTCCCAGGTGGCACAAAAGGGTCGTGGGCAGACTGGGATAATTTCTAATCAAGTTATGATGACAGTTACAAAGATCTAGAAGTCACTGATTTCCAGGGTTCTGTGGTTAATCTGTTATCAAGCACAAGCTCACAGAAGAGACGAGGTCCAGCTGACCAAGAAGATGGCAGACTAATGTCTCAAAATAACCATCTTATCGAGGTCTGGATGCCAGTTTGTTTTTTTGTTGGGTTTTTTTTTTTTTTTTTTTTTTTTTGTAGATCAGAGATTGGGGGAGGTGGAGTGGAGATGAGCAAGCAAAGTAAAAAGGCCATTAACCTTGTAAGTATGTCCTAGAGTGACAAGGATCAGGCAGGGGATGTGTTAGTTTCTTCAGTAGTTAGTTAGTTAGTTAGTACCCATCCACAGATGGACAGTGTCCTGAACAAAGAACAAAGTATCCTTTAACAGGCAGGCAGAGGGGCAGGGTTCTCTGAGGCAGGTCATTATGTATGATTATAATAACAAAAACAACAGAAAGCAACTCAAAGAAAGTTCCAACATGGAGTCAGAATTGGCTTTTCCCTGCAACAAATCTATTAGCTATAATCCTAAAAGAGTGATCCTAGCTCCTAAAAGGACAGCACTATTCCTTCCTTTGTAAAGTTCAAATGGATCAAAAGTTATAAGAGCAGGATTTTTTGTAAATTATAAATAATATACCATTGGTCTAGATAAAACAGAAATGCATTTCCTTTTAAAATATAAATTAGAGATAAAAATATACTAAAAACTGTAAGAATGAGTGGTCCAAATGTGGTAAAACTAATGAAAAAAATTGTAGGTAATGAGCAGGAAAAGATAATGAGGAAAGTGAAAAAAAGCAAATATAACCAGCTAGACCACTGAAAAGAAAAGAAAGAGCAGAGAGAGGATGAGCTGGAGGGAAAGAAAAATAAACTCAAGGAAGAAAAAAGGAATAAAATATCAGATCAAGGAGGCAACAAATACAAACCATAAAAGAAAAAAGTAAGAGGGGAAAAAGCAGGGTTTCTCTGAGCAAATGGGTCGATAAGAAGCATCAGTAAAGCACACATGCCCTGCTGGCTTTTCTGATCAGAAAGAGAAATAACTATGAGGATATTCTGGAGTCATCTGTGTGTCTGTAGGAATTTGTAGGAGTTCACAGAGATTTGAGATTTGGGAGTCCATGTGGAGTAGAACTTCAGCTGACTGTTTTTCTCCTGTACAGATCCAAGTGAGGAGAGTTTAAATGAGGTTTTCTTTCTTTCTTTCTTGTTGGCCAAGCTTCACAGCTTGTGCAATTTTAGTTCCCGGACCAAGGATCAAACCCCAAGCGCATCACAGTGACAGCGTGGAGTCCTAACCACTGAACCACCAGGGAATTCTCTAACAGACAAATCTGGCCATCTGAGGAGCAGAGAGGATGGGGGGATGGGAGAGGCTCAGGTGGGGAAGGTAGTAGGTGACTGGAGCCGAGGTCCATTGAGTGTATGTTACTTGCTCAGTCATGTCCGACTCTTTGCAACCCGTGGACTCTAGCCCGCCAGGTTCCTCTGTCCATGGGATTTTCCAGGCAAGAATACTGGAGTGGGTTGTCATTTCCGCTTCCAGGGGATCTTCCCCATCCAGGAATCAAACTTGGGTCTCCTGCATTGGCAGGCAGATTCTTTACCATCCAAACTACCAGGGAAGCCCCCATTGAGTATAATTGAGGGAAAACATGCTTAAGGACAGGTGACAAGAGGAAATAAAAGCTTAGAGAAGGAGTCCAATGGGGCTTTCACCCTCAGGAAATGGAGACCTCCAACAGCATTCCAACCCAGAGAGATCATCCATCTCTCCTGAGATCATCCATCAAGGCAATGTCTGTAAGCAACAGCAAGTAATACAAAACCGAAGAAAGACCTTACATCAGACAGGCAAGCCACAACTGCATTTCATGGAAATGCACCCAGAACAATGCATCTTTCCTACTTGGTAATCCAGAGTGCTGGGTGAATGAATCCTCACAGAGCTAAGAGTACCTCGGATGCCTCCCGGGAAGCAGAAGATGCTAAACAAAGTCAATTTAGTTCTTTAGCCCACGTGCTGTGTTAGTCATGTCCGACTCTTTGTGACCCCATGGACTGTAACGCCAGGCTCCTCTGTCCATGGGATTCTCCAGGCAAGAATACTGGAGCAGGTGGCCATTCCTATTCTCATTCCCGAAGCAGGTATCGAACCCGGGTCTCCTGCACTGCTGGCAAGCTTTATAGTCTGAGTCACCAGAGATGCCCCTTTAGCCCAAAAACATTGCCTAGAGCAAATAAGATATTTGGAAAAGACACATTTAGGGAAAACAGAAGGGATAATTAAGAAGAAGGTGGAAGAGCTGAAGTTGGGCGGACCGCACAGGAGCAAAGGGGCAGCAGGTACACTGAGGCCCAGAGGGAAGAGCTCCCCGTTGTGTTGCAGTGTTAAGTCACCTCTTTCTTTCCACAAAACAGTATAAATATTCATAAGGTCATGGTAATGGAGGAGAACTGGAAGAAATTAAAAGGAGTAGCACTGAAAAGGTCAAAGATAAATACATTCTCATCATTGGCATGTGTAGAATGTGAGGCTCTCAGTGACGAACTTTAGAAAAGAACATCTATGGAAAGCTGGTAATAGCAACCAAGTTTGTCTCTCAAAGACACAAAAGGGGCTCCTCTGCTATGTCGCAGAGAAATATTAAAACGCGTTGGAACCTCAGTTATGGACAGGAATCTACCGGGAGTGAGGGAAAGAAGGCGGTTCCGGAGACGGCCACGTTTCTTTCTAGGAAGAAGCAGCAGAGACTAAACACAGCACCACAGCCCTGCAACGGGCCTCTCCCTTCCACGGGCAAGTTCTCCTCCACCGGCAGTGGCATCTCTTCATTCATCCGTCGAACGAATGCCATTGTATCCTTCAATATAGTTTTTTAGTTCTAAGCTAAAATGTATTCATACCTACAGAGTTTGGTATTGTAAAAAAATAGTAATTATTATAAGAAGTTGTTTTTTAAAAAATTAAACTCTCAAAAAGAAAGTTAATAACATGTCAATGTAGAAAGCAGAAGGCTTCCACAATGATTACAAAAGCTAAATCTTGTTTCTTTAAGACAAAAAGAATTTGTAAAAGAAGTAGCCGGGGATGTGTAGGTGTCACCAAATTCTCACTGAGGAAGCCGAAGTTTTCTCCCAGAAGGAGCTTGTGAAACAAGACTGCTACCTTTAAAAAGAGTAACACTAAAAGCCACACAAAATAGGAAGCTCTAGTTAGGAAATTTAAAAAGATATCAGATCACAAATTTTCAAAATGGAAAATAATGATTTGGAGAAATAAAGGATCAAAATCATGGTCTCCTCATCATAATCTATATAAGTTTTGAGAAAAAATTCCTTACCTGAGTTATCAATATGTTAAATTAATTTTTTGGAAATTTCTCCTCTAAGGAAGATTTCAACCAAAGGCATGTTTTTCTGTGAAATTTTCTGTTAGCAAATGGAAGACAAATTATGCTGGAGTTCATAAAATTCCTTGTATCTCAAAAGAATAAACTAATATTAACATTAGAAAATCTTTCTCTATTAATATTTATCCCTACTCCCAATATCAGTCTAAATCACAGTTATGTTACAACCCAAAGTAATAGAAAATGTAAGATAACATTTCAAGTGTATATATTTTGGCAAAATTAATGATATTTTACAGAGTAGTAACAACTCATACATTTTCTTGAAAGAGCTCCATGTCATAGAACAGGCTAATCTACTAAAACAAAAAACAAAAAAAACCTTACAAGCTTAATATAAAATAAAATTGAAACTACACATCAAAATATACAAACCATTTCCTCTTAAATACATTGCTACAACAGACATGGACCCAAATAATAGTTACTTGCATCAGGGAGTAAAATTGAGATTTGACTGTTGACAACACTTCATTACATACTTTCATATAATCTACTATCCATCTTAATAGCCAAAAATGGGTCCAAAGTTGACTACTGTCCCTCTTTCACCAGCATGTACACTCCCAAACTGATTTCTTTTTTACCTTCTCTCCATCCAATAAAATCCCTGCCCCTACCCCAGTTAGATTTCCAAAGATTAGGAAATGACCTTATCATCAGAGAAGGATCCAACACAAAATAACGCTACAAATTATATGAGTTGAGCATTTTATTTTCCCAGTTTATCTTCATTATATTTGCATCAAACACATCTCTTGGAGAATGCATCTTAATGCTTCTATTTAGTTTAGCAAAATATTTAGTGTACCTCCGAAAACAATAGTGAAATTAACCAAAATCATCCCTAACATTTGTAATTTATACTTTCACACCCATTTTCATTAAACCTTTTCAACACCCCTGCGAGACAGGTGCTGCCTCTGCCCTCTGGCCCCCCCATCCTCCAGGCGAGGATTGCTGGAGTTTGCGGCTGGACAGGACAGGGTACCAAGAACAGGATGTAGCAGCCACGTGGGTGCGCTGGACTGGGATGGGAAGTCTAAACTTGAGCTTGTGTCTTTGAGTGGCAGTTGTAGGATGGCACATGTCTGAATAAAGTCAGGATGCTATTGGCATGCTAAGGGGCTGGACCTCAAGTCCCATCCCTGGGATGAAGACAACTGGCAGGACACAGTCAGAAGGCTAAGCCAGGGGAAGTCTTGTGGGAACTGCCCAAGTGTAGCCCTTGAAGGGGCAGGAGGTAAGAGGGGTAGAGGGGGTCAAGAAGAATCACACTTTCTGAAGGCCATTTCTCCTCCAGGACAGAGGAATCTAAAATCGGCTAGTTGGACAAGTGGCAGTTTAGAGAAGGTTAAATGACAGATTTAACCATGTTCAAGAAAATGTGAAAATTCAGAAGTGACCCACGGAGGAAGGTGGTGTAGGTAAGAGGGACCCCCAAAGAAACGGGATTCCTCCGAGTTATTCTGAGTCAGAGGCTCAGATGCAGTCAAGTGCTTGCTCAGGCCCTGAGCCCCCGGCTCTGGGTCAGGCCAATATCAAGTGACAACCAAGCTTCCTCTGAGACACTGACATTCAATGCCTCAAGTTGCCCACAATTCCAGGAGAAAGAAGGCTGAAGAGTCAAAAACAAAGCCGAGACTCAGAGCATTGAACGCCAATGACCACACACCAAGGATGCTCTGGTCAGTGTTGGGATACAGTCTCCAGATTCCAGAGCCCACAGTTTTCCCATTTTGAGCCACAATGGAAATTACATCTCAGAAGCCAATTTTGATTATATGTGAAACCTCACCTAAAATGGAGGAAATTATGCTGAGGGCTGGAATTCAGATTATCTGGGCAAAATTCCCTACACACTGTCTCTAACACACCAAACTGAGATGGAGTTGAAGCCCACGCAGTTTTAGATACAAGATATCCACAACTCACCAATGAAGTGATTCTGCCCCAAGGCAAGCATCTCCTCCAAGAGAACAAGGCCCCCAGGAGCCTGCAGGAGGGTCACACTCCGTCCATCGATGAGGGAGCACTGCTGAAATCCCGTGGCAGTGACCTTCCACAGCAAAATCAGCGAGGCAGTGGCGTCTTGCCGAATTCTGAAAACGAGAACAACGTCAATGGAAACTCCCTTTCAGAAAAATTCATCTTAGAATCAGGCCATCAGGTTAAAATTAAAATTAAAGATGATGCATACCCCCATAAAAGTATCAAGAAATGGATGACATGATCTTCTAAACAGGTGCCTGCTTTATGTGGACTCATGACGATCAACTTCCATGCTGTTAGAAACACCCATCTCCCACTTGATCAAAAATATACCACAGAATCACTAATAGGTAACTCTAGGTCATAATTTTCATCAGTAATAAAAGGGTCTGTTGAGTTTAGAGACAACTTCTTCCATGCATGTGTGTTAGTCACTCGCTCATGTCCGACTCTTTGTGACCCCATGGACTACATCCCACCAGGCTGCTCTATTCATGGAATTCTCCAGACAAGAATACCAGAGGGTGTAGCCATTCCCTTCTCCAGGGGATCTTCCCGACCCAGGAATTGAACTCTGCATTGCAGGCGGATTCTTTACCATCTGGACCACCAGGGAAGCCCAACTTCTTCCATATCCACACGATGAAGAGTTCTGCGAGAATTTATTATACATGTGTAACACATCCCCAAATCACCTGTGTTTGCTGCTAAAATAAGTGAAAGTGTGTCATCTCCCATGCTTCAGGCCGCCCCTGGTTTTTCCTTGTTTTCAGGATAAAATCCAAAGAATGAGATGCCCTAACAGACAAAACCACCCGGCCTCCATGCCTTCAGTCTCGGATCGTGCAGCTCCACTCTTGCCATCCACGCAGTGGCCACAAGGAGCTACTGTGTCTTCCCCCAGGACGTCCTATCCCGGCTCCCAGCCATTGCCCCCACCCCACTGGGAACCTGTCACTCTTCAAGGCCTACCCCACTAGCATCCCTCCTCCAGGACCTTCCCCTCTCTTCCCAGCACTGCTAGCTGCCGCTCCCTCCTCTGTGCTGCTGGGGAAGCAGGTCACAGTGCACAGAGCACAGATCCCTCCTCACCCAGAGCAGAGCTCCTGGCTTGCAGCAGGGGTCTCAATAAAGGGTCAATAAGCGATCAGATTCACGAATAAATGAAAGCATTAAGGGGCTAGCAACCCTCCCACGTGAATCCAGCACCCAGAGATCGTTCTTCACTTCCATCTTACTCAGCTTGGGTCACTGCTATTTCTAACTCTGCAGCCTCAGGGTCTTGGGAATTTCAGATTTGTTGTGGCGGCAGTGGCGGGTGGAGAGGAAGGCAGCATTTAAAAGCACAGATCAGAAGTTTTCCGAAAGGCTTATGCAAGTAAAGCAACATGACCCAGACAAGGAAGAACTGGGGCATGGTTTCATAAACATAAAGGAAACCAATGATTTCCCCGAAACCAGCTCTGGACGGTGGGGTTTCCGTCTTCAGTAGAAGCAACAGAACACTTAGGACAGGGGTCCCCCTACTGGTAGAACTCGGAGCTGCTCCCAGGCCTCACCCTCCTCCCTGCCAGCCGTCTTCCCTGTGTCCATCCTGGCTCTTCCCCACCAGGTGACTTCAAGGTGGGGGCAGGGGATATAGGGGTAATGGAACAAAGCCCCTCGCCCAAACATTTTTGAGACTCCTTTGTTTAGAAGGCAAGGTGTAAAAAATGACCCTGCGTAGTCCAAGTGAAGAGTGCCCACTGCCCTCTTAAAACGGAGTCACTGCAGTATCCTGGTTAACCTGGGCCAGGTCCTCCCCCTCCCAAAGTCCCACCCTCTCTTCTAACGTCCTTAAGACTAGACAGCAAGTGCCTATTTGGGTACATGAGGGGTAGCTTCCCTGGGAGCTCAGCTGGTAAAGAATCCACCTGCAATGTAGGAGGCCCAGGTTCGATTCCTGATTTGGGAAGATCCCCTGGAGAAAGGGAAAGGCTACCCACTCCAGTATTCTTGGGTTTCCCTGGTGGCTCAGACGGTAAAGAATTTGCCTGCAATGTGGGAGACCTGGGTTCGATCCCTGGGTTGGAAGATCCCCTGGAGGAGGGCATGGCAATCCACTCCATTGTTCTTACCTGGAGAATCCCCGTGGACAGAGAAGCCTGGAGGCTACAGTCCATGGGGCCGCAGAGAGTCAGACATGGCTGAGCGACTAAGCACAGCCCAGGGTGGGGAGCTGTCAGACAGGTCAGGGGTGCTCCATGCAGCCTCCACCCCCGCTCCCCAGCAATGCCCAGCACCTGGTACCCCCACAGGTACTGTCAACACCACTTCCCTTTGCCTCCTCCTCACCCCCTGCAGTGACAACAAGCAGTATGTAATTTGAAGGAGCATAAATTTAAAACACAACAAAACACGCATCTCACCTGCTTGTTTTTAAAGAGATAATGGCAATGCTTGGATGTTAAATGTGGAGTAAATCATGCATATGAATTTCACCCATGGTCCATTAAAATCTAAAGAAGCCAAAGAATCTGGGAAGCAAAAGTCATTGAAGAAGCAAAGGGTCTGGCTCTAGACCTTAGCTAAGGCTCCTGGGTTTCTTATCTCCCACCTAACTCATCCCACCCAGCATCCCTGGAGTCTCCTCTGAAATCGGCTCTGAAATCTAGATCCTAAGGGACACAGGCCTCATCTACACATGGAGTTCCATTCCTGGTTCCCACTGGGCTGACCCATTACAGGCCAGTTATGTGAACAGACACCACCCAGGCAGCCAGAGAATCAATGGTAACCACGTTCCACTGGGAGTTTTCTTACTTGACCGAGGTGTTCTGTGGGACTTCAAAGGATACCAGACGGCCCCCTGCAGAGCTGTTGGCACTGGCATTCCCACAGGCAATGTCTGGAACCACCTGGAGGGGAAATAAAAAGCACCACAAAAAAGACAGATTATTAGGGTTAATCATGGGGCAAGACCATATATTAGAAAGCAAAACCCCACAGGCCGCCTCCACTCCATTCTTTGGATGATGCTGGGGATCGTGACTGGAGAAGCCAAGTGAAATCTTACAAACGCTAACCACAGTGAAAGCTTTGCCATCTGAGCTTGTGAAACACAAAAGCTTTGCTGAGAGCAGTCTGCAAATTCCCAGGATGACTACACTGCTAATAGGATGTTACAGGGAAGGGCGGGAGATTGGCCCCCTTCTCTCTTTCAGCCTGCAAGCAATCATGGGCCGCTGCTTTCTGCTCAGTCTGGGGGATAATGAGGGACTAAATGCTTAGAGAACAAGGAGATGGCCTTAGAGGAGTAGCTTCCACATCGTGGTAGAAATACGAAAGACTAAAAGAACAAGCCTTCCAGAGAGCCATAGACAGGACGTGTCTGGTCCAAATGACCCTGCTCGGTTCACAGGTGGATGTGGGAGAACATGCTGAGGCCAGGTAGCTGGGAGCTGCCCTTTTCCGTCCCCTGTGGACCAGACCTTCATTTTTAAGTGACGTGTTCCGGAAAGCATTATACTGACGTGCATTTAAGAAAAGGAGCTTGAGGGGGGAATTGTGCTCATCAGGAAGCATATTGCTAATACTTGAGCTGTGTCCAGTGACGGGCTTCTGACCCGTTCATTCATTTATTCCTCATGCTGTGATCTGTGCTCATCCCCCGAGAGTTGGAATAAAAGGGTATTAAAAGCATTTGTCATCACTGAATTAACAGAGGACAATACAGAAATGCTCAGCACTTTCACCCCACTCCCAGCATGCACAACTTATTGTTCAGAAATATAATCACATGTTCCTCTGGTACCTGTAACTTGCTTATTGAATGGCCTAAGAGATAACAGCATGACAGGAAGGTGAGGCATTTCTTTTTTACATTTACCAACCGCAGGAGAGCATGGTTGGCGGGGGAGATTTTAATGGTTGGCTGGGGAGAAATTTTCTTTAAGGGACAGTTCCTTGATAAACATAGGACCAAACCTAGTTCACATTCAAGAAGTGAGTCATTCAGCAAAGAGGTATTAAAGTCCTAACTTCAAAGCCTCGATTGTAAGTTTGAAATCAGAACAAGTTCACAGTTTTTTAGGCAGCATAAAAATACTGCCCTTCAGCCTGAATGGGCCTTCAAAAATTGGTGGCAATGAAAAAAAGTGGGTCAATTGGTTAGAATTACCTAGGAACATAAAACAAGAAATGCTGCCTTACTTTTTTATAACCATAATCAAAATTTCTGGACATATTCATTGGCTCTAAAAATGCTATACAAAGATCTATGTGGGCTTTTTTTTCAGGTAAGCTAAAAGCCTGTCATAACATACAACCACAGGTCTATCTTGATAAGGAATACTATATGGAATGGAATTTCACTTTATTGATGTTAACTCAAACCCACGATTTCCGTTTGTCCAACTTCAATTCTTCTAGCTAGCAAACTTATATTTTATGTCAACTTTTAAAGGTCTGCTGGAAAATCCTCAGCGTGAGACTTCAGATGGGCTTGAAGGTACAATAAGCCAAACCCAGACCAGAGAAGACTCAACGAACAGAATCTGCTGTTGCCAAAATGAATTAAATTTGGAAATTTCATTCTTAAATGCACTGCCAAAATATTTTAAAAATCAATAATACGTTTTTTTCTAAATCCCACTGAAGTGCTGCAAGTTACCAACAATAGAATCTAAACAATGACAAACTAAAACTGAAGCATAAAATTCCATGGAGGAAAATTAGGTCAGTAATTGAGGGTCTATAATATGTTCATTGATAATACTCTTCATTGAGCTGCCTGTCCCAAATCTAAGATTATCTCACATATGTGGATATCATTTCAGAAAATAATTTCATTCGTTTTGTTCCTTGTTATCTCTTCTTATGCTCATAAAACAATCATAATTGGCATGTCTTATTTACACAACCAAGAGAGAGAGATTTCCTACACAGAAAGGCAGACAGGAAAAAAAAGTATGGCATCTTTTGTTCAATGTATAACTTAAAGGCTTTTGATTTTTACTGCTGATATTAGAACCACTGGAATGATTTTAACCGTACTGGTTTCTTACATAAAAACATGTGCACTTAATGTTCTCACCTCCACTTGATCCCATTTCATTTCTACAACTTTCTGGCCCGTTTTCGGCTGCCAGGTCGGCATGGTGATGGTTGCCTGAGAGCGCGGCAGCAGTATCTCGGGCTCCTGGGTGGCGGGGACAGGCTGAAGCTGCCTGGGTGCCGTGGACTCGGTCCAGCCAGAGGCGGGGACGCTGGAAAGTGCCTGTTCACAGTTTGGACCTTCGTAGCCTTCATTGCAAATGCAGACGTAGCCATCGCTGCCGCTGAGGCTGCAGTTGCCATGGTGACACGGGTTGCTGGCACAAGGATCCGCAACAAGCTGAAAGGAAACCATAAATGGGTCAATTATTCCCTCATAAGGAATGTGGTGCCTTTGCTGGGAAATGAGTTCTGTGACTCAGAGCCGCTGCTCGAAAACAAATGTTATTCCTGTGCAATATACATTTTTAACTATTTGTGCTGTTGAGGGGTGGGGGGGGGCATCTCCCAAGGTCACCCCAACACTAACCCTTCCACAGATAACAGATGTCTAACAAAGAAGTATGTAGTTAGTGAAAAAGAACCTTCCCTAATCCAAGGCCCTAAGTAAAGTTGATTTCAGGAACACTTATTTAGAGAAATTTTCTAAGGCGAAAATAGTTAAAACGGAGACTCGTTGGGAATATACTAACTTCGATCTTTTTAGCAGCGGGTCAACGGATACAGGAATCTAAATTGAAATCTCCTTTCACATCCTGAACCATTGTAAGGTCTCCTTACAGAAATGACTGCCCAGTTTATCGCCTCTACAGATGCACTTACCTATGTCTTCCAATTTCCTACCTGATGAACAATTCTTTTTTAAGGTGATATTTAATTAAAGGCTTCCAAACTGATCAGCTGGCATGACAACTGCAGATTAGAAGGAAGCATGGTGGTGACTTCTATTAAGCAGAGTTTGATGAAAGTTTCTAACCTCATTATTTGAAAGGGTGATTACAGAGATATGTGACCCGGCTGGAAATGGAAGATAAAAATTTAACTGCATATCTTTAAATTATGTTCCTGTTCTAAGGAAAGTGTTTATCCCTGAGTTCCTTGCTGACCTTTGACTTGGATTTGTTATTACTTAGAGATGCTACAAAAACAATATGAAATGAAACAACGTAATAGTGCTTCTCTCCAGACAGCCCAAGGGTTGAGGCATGTTCACTGAGCTAATTCAATTATTATTTGCTTCTATGATAACAGAAAATTAGACTTCTATCTGATGTACCCCTGGCTTCTCAGGGCTGATAATAGAATAGAACTGAGTGATAAGAGACTACAAAAAAACGGACCTTCAATTTCTCCTGCTGAAATGAGTTCATACTTTAACACACATGGATAGAATTCTGCCTGGAAAAACAGCTACTCACTCTGCTAATTACCCTTGTCACACAATTTCCAGCAAACTCCTTTAGGAAGATTAAGGGATTTTGGACTGAATAAAACAGTTCCCAAAATACCACACTGTTAAATCTGTGCTCTCACTCGGAAAAAGCTTCACAAAATCTCAGATGAAAGTAGACAGGTGGGTATCTGAAGAAAATATTTAAAGTGTAAATAATTTAACATATTTACAATCTTTATCAACTCAAAGTAAAATTCAGACTCCTTCCAGGGAAGACAAAGCCCTCCCTAATCTGGCTCTCCCCCCACACTATCTTCCTCCTTTACACTCAACCCCTTCACCTTCTTTCTCCCCTTGGATTATGGCATTCCCACCCCAGGGCCTTTGCATCTGCTGGGCCCGCACCTGAAATGCTTTTCTCTCAGACTTTGCATGGTTCTTTGCTTCAGTTTGCAAAGAGTCGGATACGACTTAGCAACTGAACAATGGCAACTACCCTCTTTCACAAAGTTCTCTGCTCAACTGTTACCTCCTCCAAGAAGCCTTCCCTCACTGGAAAATCTAAAGTAATCCCTTTTTTTTTTTCTCCCACAGTGCCTGGACATATCTGCCGTGTTCCCAGCTCTGTTCCCAGCATGTTGACAAAAACAGATAATGTGGTGGGGTTTCCTTTTAAAAAGCATTGAAAAGATAAAAGCAGACAGATGACTTGGTTTCTGAAAAGCAATGGGTGATAAGGAACAGACTGAATTGCTCCTTTAGTCCTGATATGTGCCTGTGCTTTGGATTTATTTTTAGGAAGGCTTCCTGGAGTGGGTAGCATCTCAAGAAGGAGGAGGAATTTAATTCGCTGGGCATGTAAACCAGGTTTCTGACACCAACTCTTAAAGCAAGGTCAGAGGTTGACTTACTCACAAACTTTTAACACATGCCTAAAAAAACGGAAATACATTTAAATCATTTTAAAAATTGTAGAGATCACTACAAAGAAATTGGTTCTGGAAGTGCAAATCTCCATGGTGCAGCTTAGGGAATGACATCACTAAGGCGAAGACCACCTGTTTGATGGTCAGAGAGGCCCCAGGGCTTCTGTCCATCATCACAGCCCACTGCTGGAGACCACCAGTCCCCAGAGACTGTTTAGGTGGGTCACTGCTTACAGCCATCCCATCGTGGGCAGTGTGAGAGTGGGTGCTGGTGGGGAGAGCTGGGTGGGAAGGGCAGGCCCCCAGTTCACCAGGCCCAGGAGGCAGCTCCACCAGGTGAGGGAATAAAGAGCTGAAAGAAAAACATGCTGAGGATAAACAATACCATCTAAGGGCTGCTGTCTGGACCTCATAGATGAGAGGAAAGCAAGAATAGCATATGGGATTCAGTAAGGAATGACTTATGTAGAAGGCTTGAATATTCACTGGAAGGACTGATGCTAAAGTTGAAGCTCCAATACTTTGCCACCTGATGTGAAGAGCCAACTCACTGGAAAAGACCCTGGTGCTGGGAAAGATTGAAGGCAGGAGGAGAAGGAGGCGACAGAGGATGAGATGGCTGGATAGCATCACCGACTCGATGGACATGAGTTTGAGCAAACTCCAGGAGACACTGAAGGACAGGGAAGCCTGGTGTGCTGCAGTCCATGGAGTCACAAAGAGTGGGACACAGCCTAGTGAGCGAACAATAGCAACAACAATGTGGAAGGCCAGGAGAAACGCTCTTAGTAAAGATAAGAGGACAGAAGCTGAAACTTAAACTATTAATTGTATAGATTTCTAAAGAGATTCAAAACAGTGACTCCTGTGATCATGCACACACGTACACATATGCACTGAATACAAAGCAGAGTGTTAATTGCACTGGGAGGTCACTGATCCCTTCTTTAAAATAATTGTGTCATGTTTATGCTACTTCTTGGGCTTTCTGCTAGTGGCTTCAATAACAATGCCAACTACCTGCTCTTCTATCTTCTAACACTTCAGACCAGTTTCACTTTAAAAAGTCGATTGCCTAACAACAAATACAAGATAAAGTGCAATCATTAACCTTTAAGCAAAATATTAGCATCATGAATATTTACTGTAAGTCCTGTTTTTCTGTACATAGCTTGTTCAGTGTTTTTTTGGTTTTAGTTTGTTATGTGTATTTTATCTCACTGGGAAAAAGTCCTATTATAGATGTCACTACTGCCCTTGAATCCATTACATTTGAACCATAAGCAGAAAATAACCAAACTGCCAAGACATCATAATTAGCACACCTGACTTTGGGAATACTCAAAATTTAACAGGTGATAGATTCTGGCTTCTAATGATGGGGAAAAAGGATAAAGACGTTGTCATGTCAGCAGAAAGAGTAAAGAGAAAGCTCATGGGCTAATGGTTTTCTGCTTATAGTAACCAACCAGCTCGTGTATTAAATACTGTATGTTCTTTTCATCTGATTAATTCATCTCTTTAAGCCAATTTTTTTTCCCATCATGGAACTAATCTAACACTATTGACGTTTTATTTTCAACTTTTCACCCATGTCAGATAAGTTATGCTACAGTCAAGAGCACTGCTGGGGTGTGGACAGCGTAAGGTGGAGGCCGGGCCAGAGAGAAGGTGCCTGGCAGCCCCGGGTGATGTGAAGGCAGTCTCATGTGACACTTCAGCAGTGACCTGTTTTCTTTCCTTAAATTGTCAGCTGCCCATATTTTTGGCAATTCCAGTGGCCTCTGCAGCTTACAAACAGAAAAATGAAAGGTCAAACTTAAAACAGGTATAAAAAAGGCCCACTTACAGAATCATTAAATACGAGAACATCAAAGCTACTAGAGTCACTGCAAAGTGCCGCATATGAACCTCTTCATCTGTATTACTTAGTGATAGGGGCGGGGGGGAGGGGTGCCTGGGAGTCACATAACCACCTCACCGGTAATCCTTCCATACTAGTTTAGACACTAAAGTGCCTAAAGATACGAAACTAAACTAAAGCTTAGTTTGGTGGGCCTCCTTCCTACTTCTGTGCTTTTACAGAAAACTCAATGCATTGGTCAGGAATTCAAGTGATGTTTATCCAGCCTCTCTGATGTGCATGCCTAGAAGAGAGGTCAAGAGGATGAAGAAAGCCTAGTTCCAGCCTCCAAAGAACTCAGTCCAACATAAGGGTCAGACAAGTGAATGGAGACATGCCTTGAGCCATGTAATTTCAACTAATGACCCACGTGTGTGCATGTCAACCACTATGGTCATGTGTTTTATTGAGTTAAAGTTGCTAAAATTGACAGTTCTAGTGAGGTGGATGAACCTAGAGCCTGTTATACAGAGTGAAGCAAGTCTGAAAGAGAAAAACAAATATTGCATATCAACGCATATATATGGAATCTAGAAAAAATGGTACTGATGAACCTAAAAATGGGAAGAAATAGAGACGCAGACATAGAGAACAGACCTATGAACACAGCATGGGCAGGAGAGGGTGGGACAAACGGAGAGAGTAGCATTGAAATATACACATCACCATGTGTAAACTAGATAACTAATGAGAAGTTGCTGCATAACACAGGGGCTCAGCCTGGTGCTCTGCGACAACCTAGAGCAGGGATGGGGTAGGAGGTAGGTGGGAGGTTCAAGAGGGAAGGAGCATATTTATTTTAAAAAAAAGAAGAAAATATTAAAAAAAAAAAAAGACATAATTTTGTTTTAAAAGTTCCTAAGACTGAAAGAGAGAATGGGCTTGATAATTGCAAGTCTGAAATGAGCCATTCTCTTAGATGGCCATGGCAGCTCTCACAAAAGACACAGCAGAAATGACTGTTCCAGTGAAAAACGGAGCCAGCTAAGCACCCAGCGTCCTGGCAATGACCCTGGTGTATAGGTGGCCAAGCGGTTTGGGCAAGTCCCTTGCCTACTCTGGGCACACATTCCTCCAGCGTCCCGGGTCTGGGGTGGGACATGTCAAGATCTGTTCCAGCTGCTCTCAGAGGGTCCAGAGGAGCACAGAGCACCCTGGGGTCACCTCCCTCCCTCATTTATGCCCACACTCAGTTGGCAGAGTCATCCGGGCCATGGAAAGGGCGTTTGAGGAGGAGAACCTACAAACGCTGATGGAACACACGACATGGCCCAGGCAGCTGAGGCAGGTCACCTGGGTGGACGGGGGACACGGCAGCCTCAGTGCACTTAGATAGGAGGGTAGGCACAGACCGGAAAGAACTGAGAGGGAGTTTCCATAAGTAAAATGGGCCAGTTTTTATCATTTGAGCAGCAGTCAATTAAGGAACTTTTAATACAGATGTTGATACAGATGTTAGTTCTGTTGGAAGGAGAGATGCCTTAATAAGTAAGAAGCAAAAACAAAAGCCTTAAAACAGGATTTTTCAACTTGTACACTAGTGGCTCTTCAGGCTGGGTAATTCCTTGCTGTGGAGGCTGCCCTGTTTATTGTAGGATATTGGACAGGATCTCTCATCTCTACTTACTAGATGCCAGTAAGACCCTCCCGTCAACAATGACAGCTATGAACACCAAAAATATCTCCAGACATTGCCACTGTCTTCTGGGGGAAAACCACCTCCAGTTGAGAACCACTGTCTTAAAGGAACAGAGGGAAGCATTTCATTCCATCATTATGCTTTGAACATTCATGAGACTCCATACATGAAATCAAAAGGCAACAATACGGGAAAATATGTACAACCTACTACATAGGACTAAGCCCTTTATAATACAAATTCCTAGAAAACAATTAGAGAGAATATACCTCAGTAAAAAGGACAAAGAAATAAACAATATTCAGAATGATTTCCAAAGAATCATGCCATTTTTACATTATTTTTAAACATAAAACACAATATTATGTGTTTGTTTATTGGTAGGTGGCTCAGTGGTAAAGAATCTGCCTGCCGATGCAGGAGACACAGGTTTAATCCCTGGGTCAGGAAGATCCCCTGAGAAGGAAATGGCAACCCACTCCAGTATTCTTGCCTGGAAAATCCCATGGACAGAGGAGCCTGGTGGTCTATATGTATAGTTCATGGGGTTGCAAAAGAGTCAGACACGACTTAGCCATTAAACAACAACAACAACTCTTTGTTTAAGTACAAAAACAAACTTTTAAAAGTAGAAGGGACCATTGTTTTGGGAATTTGAGCAGCAGAATCCACTAAGGGATGTTATAAAATACAGATTCCCCTGCCCCAGTCTGTGAATGAAACACTGAGGACAAGGCCTAGAAACCTTTATCTTTCAGCACTCCCCAGATGATTCTGGAGCACTAGTCCAAAAACCAAAATTCAGAATTTGTCTGTGTAAACCAGGGGATGGCAAATTACAACCACAGGCTGGAGCCAGTTTGTTTCTGTAAATAAAGTTTTATTGGAACACGGCCACAGCCATCTGTTCATGTTTTACTGCTTTTGCACAACATCGGCAGAATCTGGCCCACAAAGTCTATACAATATTTATTATCTGGGCCTGGAGTCTGCCAATCCTTGACCCAGAAAAGATGAATCTGAGGATTTACAAAAAGAAGAAAACAGATAGGTAGGCTCCTCTAGGAAGACTTCAGAGAAGAAGACAAGCTTGAATAGGGCCATGATAAAGTTGCTAGCAATTCCATCTAATTGTTCCTCCACACCCAACTCCTTTTACCTGAGTGGCATGCACTATGAGATTCAATCACCGAGGGACCTTTCACAATACAGCTTAAGGTAGAGAAGGAATCAGATGGTCTTTTTTTTCCCTTTACCTTTTATTTTATACTGGAGGATAGCTGATTAATAGGGCTTCCCTGGAAGCTCAGTGGTGAAGAATCCGCCTGCCAGTGCAGGAGACTTGGGTTCAGTCCCTGGGTCGGGAAGATCCCCTGGGGAAGGAAATGGCATCCCACTCCAATATTCTTCCCTAGGAAAACCCGTAGACAGAGGAGCCTGGCGGGCTCAGTCCATGGGGTCATAAAAGAGTCAGACATGACTTAACGACTAAACAACAACAAAAATAGCCGATTAACAGTGTTGTTAAAATTTCAGGTGGACAGCAAAAGGACTCAGCCATACAAACAGGTACACACTGCTACACCCAGGTGTCCTTTCAGTTCTTCATATCATGTTTCTCCACCCAAAATAGAAATGGCACTGGTTAGAAATGTCATCTTCATGCTGAAAGACAAACGAACATTGTTGGGGTCCAACTGTCATAGTATTTTTGTCCTAAAAATGAATTTTTCCCACTTTCTTCAATAAAGATCTCAACTATATTCCAACACCAACTGCTTACCCACTAGGAGTAAAAATGTGTGGAAAAAAAAAAAACCATTATAATGCTTATGCCAGTAGTAGTCTTGGCCAAGAAATGCATCCCATGAATTTTTTTTTCCCAGATCCAAATAACAAAAATGCTCATTCACTTTAATGAAAGTGAAAGTGAAGTCGCTCAGTCTTGTCCGACTCTTTGCAACCCCGTGGACTGTAGCCCACCAGGCTCCTCTGTCCATGGGATTTCCCCAACAAGAACACTGGAGTGGGTTTCCATTTCCTTCTTGAGGAGATCTTCCTGATCCAGGGATCGAACCTGAGTCTCCTGCATTGGCAGGTGGGTTCTTTACCCGTGAGCCACCTGGGAAGCCCATATCTCTTAGTGAAATACACTAAGGAAACAATTCCCACATGTTCTGATATTGCTTTACTTCTGTATTAGTAACTTTAAATTACTTGAAAAATTATTCCTGGGCAGCCCATTTCTCCCCCCAGTTCAGAGTCACTTTCTTAAAATCAGCCTGTCCTGGTTTTTGCATGCAGGTTGAGTCACATCTGTAAGTAAGCTGAAAGGAAATTACAAGCAGAATTCAGACTTTTGATATGAAACAAGTCCATTAAAAATAAACCACTACCTATCTAATTACTTTCCAACTTTTCTACGGAATCTCTTTAAAACCTGATACTTTGGGGAGTTACCTTGAAATTGCACTCCCTTTGCTGTAGTCCAGGTAACACACACAGTCAATACTCATACTGATGAATCTTTAATTCCTGTTCCTTGCAGATATATCAAAATTAAATAACTATTCTTCAAAAACTTGGCAAACCCTTTGTCGCTTGGTGTCCATATTCAACTACATTCTAAAGGATAACATTCGGCTGTGTTTACTGCCAAAGGCACGCCAGCTCAGTAAAATGCTTCTTGTCTTTTTTTTCTTTTAACCATTTGGAGATCATTTTCTTGAATCAGAAACTCAGAGAACAATTCCAGCACATATATTCTTGTTCCCTCTCTCATCAGAGACACTCAGACATCCAAGCAAACTCTTTTGACAAAACAACAATGTCACGAATACAGGAACTATGTCAACTTTTACCTCCTTGCCTATTCACAAAAAGGAGCCTGCAGCAAAATGGGAATTAAATAGCCTATGACGATCATATAGTCATCTGAACCAGTGCGGGAAAAGCATTTTATTAAATTCAACATTCATTTACAGTGAAGACAGTTATAAAACTAGGAATAGAGGAGAACTTCTTTATTCTGATAAAGAGTATCTATTAATATAAAAAAAACTCTTCAGAATATAATAGTTATCAGTGAAATGTTGTAAAGTTTCTCTCTGAAATTGAGACCAAAAGAAGGAATCTGCTTTCACCACTTACACTGAACAGCACATTCAAAGTCCTAGCCAGTGCAAGGAAGCAAGAGTAAAAAGAAGTTATAAAAACTGAATAGGAACAAAAGTGTCATGATGCACAGACTATGTGATTATGCATGCTGGTAAGTTATTAGAATATGGAACTTCATCAGGTTTGCTAGATACAAGGTCAACATTAAAAAAAAAATTAAAAAAAGAACAATTGCATCTCCATGTATCAGAAACAGAAAAAAATAAAATCTTCTTAAAAGTGTGGTCTACAATATTTTTTAAATCCCTAGGAATAAATCAAGCTGAAGAAGTACATGGGCCTCAACAGAAAGCTATAAGATAGTGAAGTAGTATTTAGAGAAATTAAAGACAGTATATATAAATGGAGAATCTAGTTAGGGACCAGAATACTCATTTTCACAAAGATTTCAATTTTCCCCAGTGACCTACAGATTCAATGCAAGTCACAACGGTGTTTCTTTGTTCTTCTGTAAAACGTCCCTAAATAGCCCAGACAGCCCTAAATAAGAACAATGGAGGAGGGGTTGCTCTCCCTCCTCAGAAACTTTAACGCTATAGTAATTAGGACAATAGAACAGAGAATCAAGAAACAGAATAACCATATGAACACTTCATTACTGGACTAGAATAGTGTGATACATACAGCCTTTTCAATAAATTGATAACCATATGAGGGAAAAAATCAAGCTTAGCTCCCCCATCACAACAGATAAAAAGATAAATTGCAAGTGATCTGAAACTAATATAGATTAATTATACTTCAATTTAAAATTTTTCTAACTTAAAAAGTTTCTAAAATATTTCTAAATAAGTTACATTAATTAATTAAATACATGCAGGCTTCCCTGGTGGCTCAGATGGTGAAGAATCTGTCTGCAAGGTAGGAGACCTAGGTTTGATCCATGGGTTAGGGAGATTCCCTGGAGAAGGAAATGGAAATCCACTCCAGTATTCTTGCCTGGAGAATCCCATGGACAGAAGAGCCTGGCAGGCTACAGCCCATGGGGTTACAAAGAGTCAGACAGGACTGAACAACTCACACATACACACAAATACATGCAACTGGATAGATGACAGGTAGGTAGATAGAGGATTGTAATCTAAACATACGCATGAAATATGCAGACAGTGCGCTATGAAAAACCAAGAATAGGGCAGTGAACTCACTAAGGGACTCTAGGAAGTCTTCCCATGTGAAGTGTCAAGGGTCAAAGAGGAGCTACCCAAGGAAAGAAGAACAAAAATGGTGCTTCCTGCCAGAAAGAACAAGTACAAAGTCCCTGAGGTGGTAAATGGGTGGGGTAAGGGAAGAACTACAGATGGTTCTATATAACTGGAGAACATACCACCGGTCTGCCAAGGAGTTTTAAAAGCAGGTTTTGCTCAAAAGGATGATGACCATTGGTAGCATCTGGACTTTGGATCTGAAGGCAAATCGATCATGAATTTTAAGCAGGGATAGGAGAGATGAAGTATTTTAGAAAAATCCCTCTAGCAAGAATGGGATGATGTATTCGAGGAGGTCAACCTGGAGACACAAGGATGTATCACCAGCCAGTTGAGAAGGGATGTGAGTCATGTCTAGGGCTGGGTCAGCATAGTTGGAAACGTGAAAGCGAGCTGGAGAATCCGTAGGGTTGGAGGCTAAGCGATTGGGTGTGACAGGTGAGAGAGGAAAGGGGCTGTGTGGGGGAACTCCTGGGATTCTGACCTGGACAAGCAGGTAAAGGGTAGGGTCACTCATTGAAATACAGGCTTCAGAAAGAAGAACAAGTTTACAAAGGAGCAGGGAACCATGGTTTTTGGTTTGGGGAAGAAAGATATTTGGGTGAGTAAAATACATCGAATAGGGGTGTCCTAAAGAGATTGTCAGTAAGATCTGAGGCTCATGGGGAAGGGATGAGTTGGTGTTCCCAATTACCAGTATATTGGGGAGGGGAACAGAGGAACCTTGCATACACACACAATCATTGAGGGGGAGCCTCAGAGAGGTTGGGAAGGGTCCGCTGAAGGAGACAGGAAACCATGAGCACAGAGAAGAAAAAAAGAGGTTACAAGCAAAAGAGTTCAAATTTGTTGAGGGCCCAGGCTGCCCAGATAGAGCTAATGATAAAGAACCTACCTGCCAATGTAGAATATATAAGAGATGCAGGTTCAAGCTTCAGTATTCTTGCCTGGAGAATCCCATGGACAGAAGAGCCTGGCAAGCTACAGTCCATAGGGTCACAAAGAGTCAGACATGACTGAAGCGACTTAGCACACACGCATATATGCAGATCCCATCCTCATTTTATCCAAGGAGCTAAGTCTCAGAACGGTTAAGCAGCTGGTCCAAAGTCACACATAGTAGGTGTCAGAGCCGAGATTTGAACCCAAGACCAAGCAACTCCAAATTGTAACTCTTTCCCACATACCCTGGAGAAGGGAAAGGCTACCCACTCCAGTATTCTGGCCTGGGGAATTCCATGGACTGTAGAGTCCATGCGTTCACAAAGAGTCAGAGACGACTGAGCGACTTTCACTTTCCCATATTCCAGAGCCTCTTAGTTTATCTCATCAAGTCAGTGAGTGAGTTTGAGAAGGAGATTATGGCTGATGACCAGAGGCCACGAGGGGAGGGTAACATGATTACTGGACAGTGGAACCTGGATTTGACACTGGCCACGTGACAAAGGCAGTTTGGGCAGCTCAAGGGGTCAGAGGCCACCTTCCAGTGAGTCAGGAAGAGGCATGAAGACACTCAGGACACCGTGGGAGTGAGGGGATCTGGCTCCAGTCAGCTGTGAAGGGCTTCAGGTTAAACAGACCCCAAACCCAGCTCATTGGACCTTAGAAAGAATATGAACTGAGCCCACCCAGCTTAAAGAGAGAAGACGCTTGTCCAGAGGCCCAGGTTCATGGTTCTCTTCAACATTCAATTCTGCACACATAAAATGTGAGACACCTGAAGGCATGCCCAGGAGTGTGGAACCCATAGGATTCCGCAACCCATCCAGGCAGGGTGAAGAACAATGATATGTCCGATTTTCACTGGCATTTATTCTGACAAACAGCCCCTAAGAAAACTTCTAAGAATGTGTCTGCTGGATGAACCACAAGCTGACCAAGTTTCTGGAATGCACAGAAGAGCAAAGTCTAAACCCCAAGAATACAAACAAATGGAGCTGTCCTACCCAGATAAATTCAGAGACAGCATAGCATGTGACGTGCCCACAGCAGAGAACCAAGGTGAGGGGCCTCAAGGATGTAACCTAGACAGGTCACACTGGCAGTGAGAGAGGATATGGGCGAAGGTGACTTTTATCCTGAGAGGAACTAGTTCATTAAAGTCAGGGATGGAACTGTCCACAAGTGTGTGGGACTACACCTTTCTGGTTGACATTTCCCACCCATCAAATGAAAGAAGCATATTTCGTTTACGGCCCCTTTTTAAACTGTCATAAGAAATAGCTTTGCCACCTGCCAACTCTGTAACCAGTGTCACAACCTGAGACACACACCCTCAGTGTTTCCCAAGATGGACAGGTAACTGCCCTCAGCAGGAGACCCTAGTAAACACCATCCTGAGCAGTGTCAGCTGAGCCCCTCATTTTTTTTTTGTTTTGCCTTTTCTAACTTTTTTATTAAAGTGAGCTGATTTACAACATTGTATGAGTTTTAGGAACTGCACTCATATTTCGAGAATTTCCTGCACCCAGCATTCATGAAACGGTTGGATGGCATCACTGACATGATGTTTGAGTAAGCTCCGAGAATTGGTGATGGACAGGGAAGCCTGGAGTGCTGCAGTCCATGGGGTCGCAAAGAGTCAGACAGAACCAAGCAACTGAACTGAACTGAGCATTCCCCTTCCTGAAAGACCCTAGAAGCTGCTGGCAAAGATGATGGCACCAGCCTGCCTTTGCCCAAAAGTAAACTCAGTGTTCCTTCTTGACTCTACTCTTCTATGATGGAGCAGCACAAGGATTCTGTGGAGATGCTCCAGCCACATAGCAGCCATGCAGAAGCCACAGGGAAGTTAGCAAGAGCCCAAATACCCAGCCTCCATTATTCCAATGGGTTTGGTTGCCATCCTGAAAATCTTGGAAAGACAAATGACATGTATTATACCAGACTGGGGACTCGAGTCAATCTCCCTCTTTCAAAAGAGCCTTCCAGTGCCCTAAACCATCCAACCTTTTGGTCCAACCACACCCCAGTCATTAAAGGCCTATTTAGAGGTGAAAAAAAAAGATCCTTTTACATTTGTTGGGGGCCCCAAAGTAGTCTCCAAATATTAATGTGCTGATTTCTTTATTATTTAAATTAGGTGTAAATGACAAATGACACTTCTGTGGGGTAGCAGGGAGCTGCAAAACCAGGCACATGCTGGGTATTCCCTAAATATCTATTGAAACAGAGAGGACCTTGCTTTCATTTGGACCATTCTTCATGCACAGTCTTTTCCATCCAGGGGTATCCCGTATCTGCCAGACTTGAGAGCCCAGGATCCTTGAGAAAACTTGGGGGAGAACTTATTCCTGTTGTGAAGCCAGGGTCACCCTGGCTCTCGCTCTAAGCTCTAAAGTGCTCTGTATGCTTGTCTGCCTGCCCGGCCTCCTGACTACCCTGACGTGTACTTTTGTCTCTGCAGGCACAAAAATTCGCTCTGCTCTGTTTTCAGTTTTTCTAAACTTAAGTGGAAATAGCTGCTCTGATTTTAATAGCCATCTGCTCCAGAGATGAAGACAAGGGTCAGTGGACCTAAGGATAAATCTCAAGTCTGTTGTCCAACTTCATTCACCTGGAGGTAAGCCTTAGGTGGCGCTAGTGATAAAGAACACGTCTGCCAATGCAGAAGACATAAAAGACTCAGGTTCAATTCCTGGATAGGGAAGATGCCATGGAGGAGGAAACGGTAACCCACTCCAGTATTCTTGCCTGGAGAATCTCATGAATAGAGGAGCCTGGCGGGCTACAGCCCACGGGGTCGCAAAGAGTGGGACATGACTGAAGCGACTTAACACATGCACAAAAGCTTTCTAGAATGAGCAGCCTTCATACAGAGATCTTCACTAAGAAAGAAAGCTGGGAAGAAAAAAAAGATGAAATTCAAGCCACCAGCAGCAAGGCCTAGATTGTTGTTCAGCCGCTATGTTGTGTCTGACTATTTGTGACCCCACAGACTGCAGCATACCAAGCTCCCCGGTCCTCTACTATCTCCCAGAGTTTGCTAAAATCCATGTCCATTGAGACAGTGATGTTATCTAACCATCTCATCCTCTGCCATCCCTTTCTCCTTTTGTCTTCAACCTTTCCCAGCATCAGAGTCTTCCAAAGAGTTGGCTCTTCACAAAGACAGTCAAAGTGTTGGAACTTCAGCATCAGTCCTTCCAATGATTCAGGGTTGATTTCCTTTAGGATTGATTGGTTTGATTCCCTTCCAGTCCAAGGGACATCCCTAGATATCCATTAGCAATTGTTTTTAAATCCACAAAAGCCAAATACCCCCAAAGAGCATGCATGCTCAGATTAGTCATCTTAGGACATGGTTGGAAAGAAGCTCTCTGATTGGCTAACATCTGGTAACAGGCCAACTGTTTTTCCATGAGGAAGCTGAGAGGGTCTTAAACATGAAAGACAAAAGAAAGCTAATAAAGGGATAGAACAAGGGTTAGAGTAAATGAGTGAATGAATCCATGGAAGCCCTGTCAACCAAAAAAAACCATGAGTTGGGACGCCCAGAGAAGAGGAAAGTGACGAAGAGAGACCGGAGTGTCTGCAACCTGGGAGTTAGGGTAGAAGGGGTGGTGGTGGTTTATTCACTAAGTCGTGTCCGACTCTTGTGATGCTATGGACTGTAGCCTGCCAGGCTCCTCTGTCCATGGGATTCTCCAGGCCAGAATACTGGAGTGGCTTGCCATTTCCTTCTCCAGAGGATCTTCCCAACCCAGGAATCGAACCCGGGTCTCCTGCATTGCAGGCAGATTCTTTACTGACTGAGCTATGAGGGCAGGAGGGAGGACAAGGGTAGAAAGCCACCACCACCTTAACTGTGCAGCCCTGTGAACACGGGACTGTTTTACCCAGAAACAGAAGAGAGAACGTTCAAAGTGCATTTCAGGGCGTTGTCTTTAAGATACAGGGCAGTTTTCTCAATCATGACAAGACAAACCTTAAATCAGTAGAGAGCTAACACCTGGATAGTTATGTCTACAGAAGCAGTGTGACAGGCGTGCTGTAGTTTCAAAGACACTCAATTCATACAAACGATCTCTTTAAAAACACAAATACTTAGCATTTCCTATTAAGTTATGAAATTAGAAGGGTAGAAAAACCAAACTGGAAAAATGGTCAGTAGGCATAACCATGAGAATTAAGGGTTTTTCAGCAAACTCATTTTTGAGCACAGAGCATCTTCTGAACGGTCTTAGCATGTTGATGAAATCAATCACATTTAATAATGCTTTCCAAGTTGGACCATGTGAATTAAGTTACTGCATAAAGATTATAGACACCATGATTTTTCCAGCATATGTAATACAGGCACACAGAAAATAAAAGCTTAACTGATGGAATTTTCATTACTCAGGACTTTTATTATATCAGATTAAACTGATGGGCAGCCCCTTCTTTGGCTAAAAACATTTAACAATTTTAGATAATATAGAAAATAGTTTATTTAATTCAAGAGTGAACTTTAAAAGGAGGCAGGGGAGAAGGGGAACCCTCAAGTTTCAGAAATGATAAGAGAAGAGGACTCGAAACCAGAGCCATTAGCCATTCATTGACCACAGGGGTTATGGACCTAGAATAAGACCTAGGGACTGGGGAGTTGAATTCTAGAAATCACATAGGGATGGAAATGTGGCCATGAGCCCAGGAGACATAGTGGAGCTATACCTGAGTCCATACGTGAAGCCTCTTAGGGTCATCCTGCCCGCTTAAAAAAAGGCTAGTGATCTGGAGATCCCGCAGGGGAAACAGCTGAAAACATGGCATAACTTCAGGGTTTTGGAATGAAAAAATAGTTGTCCAGAAGTAGCCAAGACCTTCCATACAAATATCCCATGAAATTGACAACAGCCCTTTGATATGGAATCCTAAGCCAAGAAATGCACATTGAAAAATGATCAGAACCAGCAGAGCGATGGAGTGACACTTTCACAACAACAGAGTACAAGACTCACACACACATGTGCACACACTGACACATGCTATAATGAGCTCACAATCCAAAATTACAATTGCACAAGGAAACAAACCACCATCAGCTTTTAGAACTACAGGTAAGATTCAACAGAATCCTTTTCCCTACTGCATGAACATACATTTATATATCTTAGGATAAAATAGATGCTTATTCCCAAATGCCAAAGAATGTTCAAATTGCAGCACAACTGCACTCATTTCACATGCTAGCAAGGTAATGCTCAAAATCTTCCAAGCTGGGCTTCAGTAGTACATGAACCGAGAACTTCCAGATGTACAATCTGGGTTTAGAAAAGGCAGAGAAACCAGACATCAAATTGCCAACATTCGTTGGATCATAGAGAAAGCAAAGGAATTCCAAGGGGGGAAAAAATCTACTTCTGTTTCACCAACTATGCTAAAGTCTTTGACTGTGTTGTTCAGTCACTCAGTTGTGTCCGACTCTTTGTGACCCCATGGACTGCAGCTCATCTGGCTTCCCTGTCCTTCACCATCTCCCAGAGTTTGCTCAAACTCCTGTCCATTGAATTGGTGCTGCAATCCAACCATCTCATCCTCTGTCATCCCCTTCTCCTCCTGCCTTCAATCTTACCCAGTATCAGGGTCTTTTGCAATGAGTCACTCTTTGCATCAGGTAGCCAAAGGATTGGTGCTTCAGCTTCAGCATCAGTCCTTCCAATGAATATTCAGCATTCACTGTGTGGATCACAACAAACTGTGAAGAATTCTTAAAGAGATTGGAATACTAAGCCACCTTAATTGGTCCTGAGAAACCTTTATGCAGATCAAGAAGCAACAGTTAGAACCAGACAAGGAAAAATGGACTTGTTCAAAATTGAAAAGGAGTACATTAAGGCTGTATATTGTCTCCCTGCTTATTTAACTTCTATGCAGAGTACATCATGCAAAATGCAGCTGGATGAAGAACAAGCTGGAATCAAGATTTCTGGGAGAAATATCAACCTCAGATATGCAGATGATACCACTCTATGGCAGAAAGTGAAGAGGAACTAAAAAGCCTCTTGATGAGGATGAAAGAGGAGACTAAAAAAGCTGGCTTAAAACTCAACACTCAGAACACAAAGATCATGGCATCTGGTCCCATCACTTCATGTAGATGGGAAAAAGTGGAAGCAGTGACAGATTTTATTTTCTTGGGCTCCAAAATCATGGCAGACGGTGACTGCAACCATGAAATTAAAAGACACTTGTTCTTTGGAACGAAAGCTATGACAAATCTAGACAGCATATTAAAAAGCAGAGACATCACTTTGTTGATGACGTTCCACATAGTCTAAGCTATGGTTTTTCTAGTAGTCATGTACAGATGTGAGAGCTGGATAATAAAGAAGGCTGAGTGCTGAAGAAATGATACTTTCCAATTGTGGTGCTGGAGAAGACTCTTGAGAGTCCCTTGACCTGCAAGGAGATCACACCAGTCAATCCAAAAGGAAATCAACCCTGAATATTCACTGAAAGGACTGATGCTGAAGCTGAAGCTCCAACACTTTGGCCACCTGGTGTGAAGAGCCAACTCACTGGAAAAGACCCTGATGCTGGGAAAGATTGAGGTCAGGAAGAGAAGGGGGCGACAGAGGGTGAGATGGTTGGATGGCATCATCAACTTGATGGACACAAGTTTGAGCAAACTCTGGGAAATACTGAAGGACAGGGAAGCTTGACGCATTGCAGTCCATGGGGTCATGAAGAGTCAGACATGACTTAGCGTCTGAACAACAATAACACAAGATACTTACAGTATATTTGAAACATTTGGAGGATTCTCCACTTAACTTCTTTGATAAACTGGCCTGACACTTTTGATAAGAGGGTTTCTACCAAAGAATACCAATAGCTTACAATAGCTAAGATTTATGAGTGTTTACACTGTGTATTGCACAGTTCTCAATGTTTTTCATGTTTTAACTCATTTCATTTTCACTATAACTCTACCAAGTAAACAGAATTATCTGCAAATATGTCAGGCTCAGAGAATTATAATACCTGTCCATGGTCATCAGCTAATATGTAAGAATACTAATCCAGGGAATTCCCTTGAGGTCCACCGGTTAGGATTCTGCACTTGCACTGCCTTCAGCCCAAGTTCAGTCCCTGTTTGGACAACTAAGATCTCAAAAGCTATGTGGTACATAAAAAAAAAAAAAAGAAAGAAAACATTAATCTAAGTCAAAAGACACAATTCCAACTCAAACCCCATGTCCTTTTATTCCTAATTTGTCAAATTGATTTAAAAACTTAAATGGCAGGTGCAAGGACCAAGTATTTCCAAGATAATTTGAAAAAAATAAGGATACATTTTCCCGATCAGATATAAAAATTTACTAGATGTCTATAATCATTGTAAGAGTATAGTACTGATACAAAGATGGACAAATTAAACAGTGCATCAGAAAAGAGAACAGAAACTTAGCATATAAGGGAACGTATTATATAACAGGAAAGGCATTAAAAATCCGTGCAGGAAGGATAAAATATTTAGTAACTGGTGCTCAAATAATTGCTGATCCCTGTAGCTAAAATAAATATGTAACTCATGCCATATATATCCATATAAAAATGAATTCCAGATGGATTGATATTAGAAGGCCAAAATATATAACCTGAAAACTTTTATATCAAGGGTCTATAAACTACAGCTCATAGGCCAAATCTGGCCCATTTTCTTATTTTTGTACAAAAGTTTTATTGGGACACAGTTGTTCCCACTAGTTTACATATTGCCCATGGCTGCTTTCATAGAGTTGAGTTGTTGCAACAGAGAAAATGTGGGCAGCAAAACCTAAAATATTTACTCTCCGGCTCTCTGCTGAAAGATGTGCTGATTCCTGTTCTAGATGAAAATATAGGAGACTATTTTCATGATATCAAAGTCCAAAAGAACCTCTAGAGTAAGATGAAATATGAATATATTAAACTGAATAAAAATTTAAATAAATGAACTAGAGTTACCTCTGACAACCATGGAGAAAAACACAATAGTGAGTGGGAAAAAATCAAGTTGCAAGACAGATGCAGAATGACTTTTCTATGGACATTTTATATCTGTGTTGTAAAAATATGAAAATGCAGAGAGAAAGCTTACATATCATCAACTCAGAATATCAATTCTTTCTGGAGAGAGAGGAAGGGAAATAGGGTCAGGGAGGAGTTTGCAGCTTACAAATTTAATACACAGAAATCTGGTGCATTTCTATACATTAACAATAAAAGAGCAGAAAGACAAATTAAAAAATAATCCCATTTATCATCGAATCAGAAAGAATAAGATACCTAGAAATAAACCTACCTAAGGAGGCAAAAGACCTGTGATCTGAAAACTGTAAGACACTGATGAAAAAATCAGAGATGGCACAAACAGATGAAAAGATATACCATCTTCTTGGATTGAAAGAATAAATATTGTCAAAATGCCTATACTACCCAAAGCAATCTACAGATACAATGCAATCCTATCAAATTACCAACAGCATTTTCCCCAGAACTAGGAAAAGAATTTTTAAATTTGTATGGAAACACAAAAGAGCCCCAGTAACCAAAGTGATATGGAGAAAGAAGAAAAAAAAAAAAAACATGGAGCTGGCTAAATCAGGCTCCCTGAATTCAGACTATACTGCAAAGCTATAGGAATCAATCATATACACACTTTACTGAATTCATTGATGAGCTTTAGTAGTTTTCTCATAGCACCTTTAGTATCTTTAGTATCTCATGGCATGTATAGTATCTTGTCACCTGCAAACATATTGGGGCTGGTGGGCTTTAACTGTATCTGTTAAAAAAAAATCTGAAGCAAATATGACATGATGATGTTTGTTGAACCTCAGTGGTAGATGCTAATCTAGGCTTTTTTGTGTGTTTGAAATATTTCTTACTAAAAATTAAGTTGAATCTGTGATCTTCATCATTAACAAATATTTATGAACACCCGTATGCAATTATCTAGCCCAGAGCTCAAAACTCTATGATTCACAGGTCAAGTCCAGCCCACCATGTCTATCCAGCCTGTGAAGTAAAATGATTTTATATTTTTAAAAGGTTGAAAAAAAATACAAAGAAGGGAACTATTTCATATCATGTGAAAGTCATATAAGGTTCAAGTGTCAGCATCCATCAATAAAGTTTTATTAAAATTTAATTAAAATAAAGTTTTATTTAAAAATTTGGAATAAAACTGTCATGAAAAGTGTTAGTCACTCAGTTGTGTCAGACTCTTTGAGATCCCATGGACTGTAGTCCACGAGGCTTCTCCGTCCATGGAATTCTCCAGGCAAAAATACTGGAGTAGGTTGCCATTCCTTTCTCCAGGGGACCTTCCCAACCCATGGATCAAACCAGGTCTCCTGCACTGCAGGCAGATTCTTTACCATCTGAGCCACCAGGGAATGTCCAGCATTTTAAATGACCCAAAAATTCCATTACTGGGCATACACCCTGAGGAAATCATAATTGAAAAAGACACATGTATCCTGATGTTCACTGCAGCATTATTTACAATAACTAAGACATGGAAGCAACCAAGATGTCCATCAACAGATGAATGGATAAATAAGTTGTGGTACATGTATACAACGGAATATTACTTAGTCATAAAAAGGAATGCATTTGAGTCGGTTCTAATAAGGTGGATGAATCTAGAGCCTATTGTACAGAGTGAAGTAAATCAGAAAGAGAAAAATAAATATTGTATATTAGTGCATATATATGGGATCTAGAAAGACGGTACTGATGAACTTATTTGCAGGGCATCAGTGGAAATGAAGACATAGAGAACAGACGTGTGGACACAGTGGAAGGGGAGGGTGGGACATGAGAGAGTAGCATTGAGACATATACATTACCACATGTAAAACAGATAGCCAGTGGGAATTTGCTGGATGACACAGGATGCACAAGCCAAAGCTCTGTGACAACCTAGAGGGGTGGGAGGTGGGAGGGAAGTTCAAGAGGGAAGGGACATATGTATACCTATGGCTGATTCATGTTGATGTATGGCAGAAACCAACACAGTATTTTAAAGCAGTTATCTTCCAATTAATACATAAAAATTTTTAAAAAGAATACAAAACTTATTATTGGCTGCTCCCACCCTAGATCAGCAGAGCTGAGTAACTGCTACAGAGACAATGTGATTCACAAAGCCAAAAATATCTACTGTTCAGCTCTTTGTAGAAAAAGTTTGCTGATCCCTGCACCAGGCCCTGGGAACAGCCAGAGTCTCTGCTCCCACAGTGCTGGCAAAAGGACGCAAATGATAAACACTGTAGACACATCAACACTGTCACACATCGCTGCTCATATGTATCACCTAATGCAGAAAAAGACAAAGGCAATTTTCTTGCATGAATTATACAATCTACTTTATATAGCTTGAATTTTTAAAAAAGCTAAATGAATATAGAGCTCCCTCAAAGAGACAGAGATAACGTCTGGAAATATTTTTACTATCCTTTTCCCCAGAATTATATTACCAATTCAACTCATCAGTTAGAAATATTCAGGATGTGAAACTTTATCCATCAGAAATCTCCTAAGAAAAATTCATCAGTCTTGCAAAAACCAGAATAGGAATTAAAGTAACTGTGTAGTTGTAGAAATGATTCTTTTACTGTTGTTCGTGTCTCTGGTTCTGTGCAGAGTTAAGGTAGTAAAACTGACCTGGTGCCATTTGCTGTGATGAAGAAAAGTTATCAGACTTTGGGATGTGCCACACCCAATAAACCTAAGCTGAGGTCCAGAAATAAACAAGGATGTGTGTCTTTTATCAATGAAGAGTGTGAATGGTACCGAGAAGGCAGTGTTTGTGGTCCACTGAGTCATGGTGCAGACTTTGATAAGAAACACTCAAAATAGCACCCAAATCAGTGAACCCTAAAAAAGAGAGTGGTCTCCTGAAGAGCAGTCAGTTTGCCTAGAAGAGTATTAGCAAGATACCCATTCGCTTCAGGACTGAGACCCATGCTCAGAAGGATGGTTCTGTCTTCTATATCTTCCAGAGGAGCATCAGCAGTTGATGCTTCTAAGGATGACCCAGGAGATCCCTAGAGGTCACTATTCATGGGTTTCCATTGCTCTATCTGGCCGTGCACAGAGGACATCATTTCCTTGACCATCTACAGTGTACTAGAAGACTACTCACCGGGACCAACTTCCAGGCTGGGGTCCTTTCATTAGACTGGTGCACTTTGGGCAATTTCAAGCCATTTGCACTGTCTAATGGCAGTAGCCAATGCATACGCTCCTACATCCACAGTTCCCATACTGGGTGTCAAAACATCATGGGCCATTGCAATAAAGTCACAACAACATCCAGGATTATGTAGATTTTCTTACTGTAATTTTCTAGGACAACACAGGATACATATCTACCAGACATCGAGAATGTCCAGCTGGAGGTAGTTCATGGCTCCAACATTCTCTTCCAATATATTTCCTTTTATGATTTATTTTATGGAAGTACAGTTGATTTACAATGTTGTGTTAATTTCTGTTATACAGCAAAGTGATTCAGTTATCAGTTATATATATATATAATGGAAAAGAATATGAAAAAGAATATATATATGTATATAAACTTTTTCACATTCTTTTCCATTATAGCTTATCACAAGATACTGACTATAGTTTCCTGTGCTATACAGTAGGACCTTGCTGTTTATCCATTCTATGTATACTAGTTTTCATCTGCTAATCCCAAGCTTCCAATTCATCCCTTCCCCACACACCCTCTCCTGTGGCAACCACAAGTCTGCTCTCTATGTCTGTGACTCTGTTTCATATATAAGTTTGTTTGTGCCATATTTTAGATTCCACATATATGTGATAACATATGATATTTCTTTCTCTTTCTGACTAACTTCACTTAGTATGATAATCTCCAGGTCTATACATGCTACTGCAAATGGCATTATTTCATTTTTATGGCTGAGTAGTATTCCATTGCTTATATATGTATCACAACTTCTTTATCCAGTCATCTGTCAATGGACATTTAGGTTATTTCCACATTTTCATTATTATAAACAATGCTGCTATGAATATAGGGGTGGTGTGTCTTTTTGAATTATGGTTTTGTCCAAATATATGCCCAGGAGTGGAGTTCCCACTACTTTTCTTTTGATGACATCATATTTTTTCAGCTAGATTTGCAGCAGTTGCCATGATAAAAAGCAAATAGCCCATGAAAGTCACCATGAACAGAAAATGAGGGTGGTGGTGATCGATTTGAGGAGCTGTGAGTACCCAGCAGGCACACATCCCCCCTTAGAGGTTATTTAAGAATGAGACAACAGTTACTATCCTTTTATTTCAATGCATGTGCATTATTTTTTCAAACAGTTACAAAGTTGTTAGGGCCAAAGTTGCTGAGTCCTAACTCTACTGACATAGATTCTCTCCTTGACCAAACTCTCCTTAAGCTCTAATGAACTTTTCAGTGAAAGTGAAAGTCGCTCAGTTGTGTCCGACTCTTTGCGACCCCATGGACTGTAGTCCATGGAATTCTCCAGGCCAGAATACTGGAGTGGATAACCTTTCCCTTCTCAAGGGGATCTTCCCAACCCAGGGATCGAACCCAGGTCCTCCGCATTGCAGGCAGATTCTTTACCAGCTGAGCCACAAGGGAAACCCATTGAATTTTTCAACTAGGTCTCAATTTTTGGACTTCTGTGTTTGTATCTATACTGCACAGTTTTAGAAAGAATCCTATTAGGTCAGTTTAACCAAAATCTCCCCTTGCCCTCAATGTTTCCTATGAGTAATTTTCCATCCATTGATACCCACCTACCCTCTGTTATAAACTCCCATTTGCCCAGGCTGTATTCATAACTAAGCCCAGTTCTGTACTGAGGTCCCTTTTCCCTAATGCAATTGTCTTGAATAAAATCTGTTTTTTGCTCTTTACCTACTGTCCAGCTCTTATTTTTTCTTTAATATTATTTTGTAAATGGAAGCACTAGCTTTTATTTTTGGCCTAACATTCTGTGAAAATTTTACTGATGCTAAGACCACCATAAACCAAGGCAGTTTGAGAACCTCTGGCTTATATCCAAGAGGTTGCTGCGAGGTAATCCATAAAAGTTTTCCATCGTGTGTGTCACTCTATAAATGACTTTCATAAAAAGTAAATTTCTGCCACTTCAAATTATAGAAAGTACAACAATCTGGAGGCTCAGCTGTCTACTTGTCTTCATCTCCTAAGAAAGCCAAATAGCTGACATTTCAAGAAAATAGTATACAGGGCAAACAAGAACAAAGTTACTGATCAATGACTGAAATCAATGGGTTGACGATGCATGAGACTGACCCAGCTCTGAGCAATCCCATACCACTATGAGAAGCAGACAGGCAAAAAGATTTCATCTCCACTTTAGGAAGACAAAACCAAGGTCCTAGGAGATCCCATGAGTTCACAGGGTCCCTAAGTGACAGAGCATGATGGAATATTATTCAGCCATAAACAAGAATAAAATCTTGCCTTTTGCAATGATATGGATGGACCTTGAGAACATTATGCTAAATGAAATAAGACAAATACCATACAATCTCACCTACATGGAGAATATTTTTTAAAGAAAGCTCATAGATACAGAAAATAGGCTGCCAAAAATGGGGGCGGGGGGCAAAATGGGTGAAGAGGATCTAAAAGTACAAAATTCCAGTTATAAAATAAGTCCTGGGGATGATGACTATACTTCACATGTGAAAGTTGTTAAGAGAGTAAATTTTAAAAGTTTCCATAAGAAAAAGCATTTTTCTATCTACGTATGGTGACAGATATCCACTAGACTATACATTGTTGAGAATATCTTGCAATGTATGCAAATATTAAAATCTACATGTGGTATACCTCAAAAATAAAAGTGTTAGTTGCTCACTCCTGTCCATCTCTTTGTGACCCCATGGACTGTAGCCTGCCGGATTCCTCTGTCCATGGAATCCTCCAGGCAAGAATACTGGAGTGGGTAGCCATTCCCTTCTTCAGCGGATCTTCCTAACCGGGGCTTGAACCCATGTCTCCTGCATTGCAGGTGGATTCTTTATCATCTGAGCCAACAGGGAAACCCATATACCTCAAACTAATAGGTCAATTATACTTAAGTAAAACAAATTAATTTTTTAATGTCCCAGAGAGCAATACACTCTAAAGGCAGAGGTGTCTGGTAGAGCCAGCTACTACCAGCAAGGGTACCTCAGGTCAGGGAGAGGAAGGTTCTGAGTGAAAAATGTCAGCAGATTCTGGAGTAAGGATATGCCAGCTGTCCACTGCAGGTGTTCACTGAGAAAGCTGCAGCTCCAGCAACCTAGCTTTGGGCCCAGCATAGACTGGAATATTCTAAGATCACGCTCCTTTGCACCTTGCAACAATGACCTGGAGATGGGAGTTGGCAGCACCCAAGTGCTCAGTTCAGCTTCTGTTCTGACCAACAATAGGCTCAGTGAGTTCCAAACCACTTATGCTTGATCAGTTGTGCTCACCTCTGAACTTCCTGGTGGCTCTTTGGTAAAAAAATTTGCCTGCCAATGCAGGAGACCCAGGTTCCATCCCTGGGTCAGGAAGATCCCCTGGAGAAGGGAATGACTATCCACTCTGGTATTCTTGCCTGGAGAATCCCATGAACAGAGGATCCTGCCAGGCTACAGCCTATGGAGTCACAAAGAGTTGGAAACAACTGAAGAGACTGGTTCAAAATTGGGAAAGGAGTATGTCAAGGCTATATATTGTCACCCTGCTTATTTAACTTCTATGCAGAGTACATCATGCAAAATGCTGGGCTGAATGAAGCACAAGCTAGAATTAAGATTGCCAGGAGAAATATCAATCACCTCAGATAGGCAGATGACACCACCCTCATGGCAGAAAGTGAAGAGGAACTAAAGTACATCTTGATGAAAGTGAAAGAGGAGAGTAGAAAAGTCGGCTTAAAACTCAGCATTCAAAAAATGAAGATCATGGTGTCCGGTCCCATCACTTCATGGCAAATAGATGGGGAAACAATGGAAATAGTGACAGACTTTATTTTCATGGGTTCCAAAATCACTACACATGGTGACTGCAGCCATGAAATTAAAAGACACTTGCTCCTTGGAAGAAAACTTATGACCAAACTAGACAACAAATTAAAAAGCAGAGACATTACTTGGCTGACAAAGGTTCATCTAGTCAAAGCTATGGTTTTCCCAGTAGTCATGTATAGATGTGAGAGTTGGACTATAAAGAAAGCTGAGCGCCGAAGAATTGATGCTTTTGAACTGTGGTGTTGGAGAAGACTCTTGAGCGTCCCTTGGACTGCAAGGAGATCCAACCAGTCCATCCTAAAGGAGATCAGTCCTGGGTGTTCATTGGAAGGACTGATGCTGAAGCTGAAGCTCCAACATTTTGGTCACCTGATGCAAAGAACTGACTCACTGGAAAAGACCCTGATGCTGGGAAAGATTGAAGGCAGGAGGAGAAGGAGACAACAGAGGATGAGATGGTTGGATGGCATCACTGACTCGATGGACATGATTTTGAGCAAGCTCTAGGAGATGGTGATGGACAGGGAAGTCTGGTGTGCTGCAGTCAATGGGGTCTCACAGAGCCAGACATGACTGAGCGACTGAACATACGTGCTCACCTCTATATCCTGTGAACAGTTCTATGAATTTATTTTATTATCACATCTATTCACATATATAGGGAGAACAGGGTGAACTAATATGAAATTTGAAAGTGACAGCCCCACCTGCTACATCACTATGTGTTATAAAGCAAGAACCTAGTCCAATATACAAAATTATTTTTACTACAACATATGTTTGCATATTTAAGACAAAGTACAAGTGACCGACTGTAACACAAAACAATGACTCAGCTCTATTTAAAATTGTATCACATATGTGTCCTCGTGACAAGGTTTACATTGCAAAATATCTGAGATGAAGTCCACTTACCAGTATTTTTATGGTCTCTAATTCTGCAGGGAAGATTTTTGACAAACAATGTTATTAAAAGATACAATTTTGCTGACTATAATATAGATTAATAGCCAGCTAACTCTATAAATATTGCTTCCAAAAATAGAAGTTTTGCTGGTAAAGGGAAGAAATGAAATCCAAACAGCATTTTCAATAACTACAGTAGCATTTTTAGTAGTCTGGTGATCAATGCATACTACTGTAAGAAAACATAGTCAAGTATTCGAATGTATGAGTGCAAAAGAGCCAGGTCATCTAAATTATAGTCACATCACCCTCAACTTATGAGATGTGACCCATCAGTGCATTGCGTCGAAAATAAAACTGATGATAGAGATTCTCATATACTGAGCAAATGTTCTGCAGTGGTGCTGTAATCGTTACAAACATTGTTTCTAAACGTTGAAATGACCCTTTAGGCAAGTGTTATCAAGTCTATTTTATAGGTGAGAAATCTGAGACTCAGGAGCCATGAACATTTCACAAACATACAGCACAGTGAAGAATCAAACCCAGGTTGCTTTTACTATAATTTACCTTTCAAAAAAAAAAATGATGAAGAGCTGCTAAGTCTTTCAGATTTTTTTTTCTATTAATCCTTCACCTTTCAGGAAGGACAACTAGAGTCAGGTGAATCCAAGCACATCTTTGGATACAAATGACTACACCTATTAAGGCCGAAAATCATTAATCTTCATTTTAGCTGCCCCTCAGAACTGCTGAGCCTTAAATTCCTAATTATACCTGCTGAGGAAGGCCTTCAGGGCATAGACAAAGCAAGTAAGGAGTAAAGCAAAAATAATTTTACGTTTGGCCACCCCCCAAAATTTGTGATTTATACTTGAAGATGAGCGTCTGGGAATTTAATGCACGTCAGAAAAAAACTATGAAACACAACTAGATGGAATGTTCATGTTTTCCAAACTAGATGGAATGTTCACCTTTTCCCTAACCTGCCCAGCCTCTCCAACATACACTACCCCTGAGAGCAAACGGGGCCAGTTCGACGCTCATTCTACCCTCAGCTTCATCTCTGCCCTGCTTCCTAACCTCTTGCCAGACCCTCCTATGGGACATTTCATTGGCAAAGTCACAATTTCTTGGAGCAAGAGGAAGGTCCGTGGACCAAAAAGACTTCCTTGCAGTTCTGCTGAGACTAGACCAGGGTTATCACTAAGCTGAAGGACCAGTAAAGAACAGTGCTAAGAGCCTGGGCTCTGGGGCTTGGGTTCCAGCCCCACCTCCTCTGCTGACTGAACAGAGATGCTGAATTGCACTTTCATCACATATAAAATCAAGGGGACAATCCTCACTTTCCTCATGGCTGATCGGGAAAATCGAATGTACTGGGTAATAGATTTTGGGCTTCCCTGGTGGCTCAGTGGTAAAGAATCAGTCTGTCAGTGCAGGAGTCTCAGGAGACATGGGTTTGGTCCCTGGGTGGGGAAGATCTGGAGAAGGAAATGACAACCCACTCCAGTATTCTTTCTTGGGAAATCCCACAGACAGAGGAGCCTGGTGGGCTACAGCCCACAGGGTTGCAAAGAGTTGGATACAACTGAAGTGACTTAGCACACACATAAAAAACACAAGCAAGCCCCGCTTCTTAGAGTGGTGTTCATTATAAAGTGGTCATCTTTGATCCAGGGTGCTGATGTCAAAATGAAAGCACACATTACATACCTTTTCAGTCAATTTCACATACCTCCCCAAAAATGCTCTCATGGACAGTGTGTGACCCTTCTTCCCTTCCCTGTGCCTATAAACACCACTGTCGAAGAGGGGACACTGCCATGGTGAGCTCCATCCACTGTAGGGTCATGTCCGTCTCAGGGTAAAAGGAGAGAGTTGTCTAAAGTCTAGGCCCTGGGGAGGTCTGACATCTACAATGCCATTAATCCCTAATACCCTGGAGTGACACCAAAAGAATTGATGCTTTTGAACGGTGGTGCTGGAGAAGACTCTTGAGAGTCCCTTGGACTGCAAGGAGATCCAACCAGTCCATCCTAAAGGAAATCAGTCATGAATATTCATTGGAAAGACTGATGTTAAAGCTGAAACTCCAATACTTTGGCCACCTGATGTGAAGAACTGACTCACTGGAAAAGACCCTGATGCTGGAAAAGATTGAAGGCAGGAGGAGAAGGGGACGACAGAGGATGAGATGGTTGGATGGCATCACCAACTCAATGGACATGAGTTTGAGTAAGCTCCAGGAGTTGGTGATGGCCAGGGAGGCCTGGTGAGCTGCAGCCCAGGGAGTCACAAAGAGTCAAACATGACTGAACAATTGAACTGAACTGAACTGAACACCATACACAAAAATAAACTCCAAATAGTGTAAAGATCTAAATGATAGCATTAGATACTATTAGAGTTTTTAGGAAAATATAGACTGAACATGCTTCAGTGAACTTGAAGAGAAAAAAGCAGATTGGTACTTATCAGTGACAAGGAGAAGGAGAGAATGAAAATAACTGTTTAATGTATAATGGGTTTTATTTGGGGGCGATAAAATGTTATGGAACTAGATTGATGTGATGGTTGTACAACATTATGAATGTATTGTTTTGCACTGAATTTCTTACTTTATAATAGTTAATTTTATGTGAATTTCAAAAAAAAGAAAAGCAGGCATTTCAACCTCACATTAATTTCAAAATATGCAAATTAAATTCTGTAAATAGGAAATCCTTGATCCTTGATCCTACTTGATCTTATTTATCAAAGCTCAACATTAGCTTGATGAAAAAAATCAGGCTAGAGATAATGCTAATCTGAAAAGAAAAAAAATGCACCCTTTCTTGATGCTATAACAATAAACCTGCATTTGGATAGATATTATGACACAGTTTCCAGGATTTAGATCCAATTTATTCAAATAATTGCAACCTAATTATATAGAACTATTTAAAATACTGATTTGCCTCTCATTTGCATTAAAACTCTGTCACCTGTGACAATTATTCCAAATATGTTCTCATAATTTAGCTAATGAAAAATTAATTATTTTTCAAATTAGTTTTGCTTCTATACAACTGTTCTTGGCAACTTAACAGCCTTCTGAAAACTGATGCTAAAAACAGACCTATCAAACATATTAGTTGTATTCCTTCATACTTCACATTTTTACCAGAAAGAAAAAAATTGAATTTGTTTTCTGAAGTTGTGAGTAATTTATTTCTGTACCTCATAAAGAAGCCAGAAAACAAGAGTGTGTGGTAAGCATGAAAAGGGGTTCAGATCAGAAAGCTGTCCCCAGTCCTCTGAGTCTGGACGAGTCACCTGATCCCTAAGCTTTGGTTTCTGCATCTGTCAAATGAAGATAACCACCCTTTTCCTGCATGAAAGGCTGCTCCCAATGGCCTTCAGAGCCCACCAGCTCCATATTCTAATAGGCAAATATTTCATGCATGATAATCACTACAACTCCTTTTTTTTTAACTACTTATGCTACCAGCCTGGAAATAGTCAATCCACAATTCCATAGTTTCCAGAGGTAGAGGAAAATATTTAGTATTATTATACAAAGAGCTACATGGTGTAAAGGCCACCAAAGAAGTCAACATTTCCAGTCTAGAGAGAAGATAATGCAAATCCAAAGCAATTCATTTGGGCAAGAGCTCTCACCAATTCCTCCCTGAGGAAAATACAGGACTAAGAGAACACACCGAATATGTTTTAACATGTGTTTTATATGTGATGCCAGAATATCAGCAGCTCAGTAATTCTCAACACAACTTCTGCTGGCTTCATGAAGACCCTTTTTCCAGGACCCTCACATAATGTGAAAATGTAGCTCGCCACGAATCAGCATCACAAAGCTGATGCCTGAGTGATCAAAACAAGACATGCAGGCCACCTCCTTGAATTCTGACTCCAGCAGGCTTAGTTCTTCCACCCAGCACCATGATCCACTGGCCTTTCAAAGTCTTATGTTGCATATTTCATATTCTACTTGTGACTCTATGTGTAGACTAAGGTTAGAAAAATTTAGCACATTTGCTTAATTTAGTAATTTGGAAGCATGTCAATTCAGGAATTGTCATATAAGCCAAATGAAATGATATTTCTCTTTCTAAATTCTTTTGTGTTTTTCTTTTAACACTTTAATGTGGTCTCATAGTCTAATCATAATTTTGTATATTGATTCACCTACTTATCACATGCTATTAAATATAACTGGAAATATAACTATGGTTTTTCCAGTATTCATGTATGGATGTGAATGAACCATAAAGATGGCTAAGCACCGAAGAATTGATGCTTTCAAACTGTGGTGCTGGAGAAGACTCTTGAGAGTCCCTTGGACTGCAAGGAAATCAAACCAGTCAATCAGAAAGGAAATCAACCCTGAATATTTATTGGAAGGACTGATGCTAAAGCTGAAGCTCCAATACTTTGGCTACCTGATATGAAAAGCCAACTCATTGGAAAAGACCCTGATGCTGAGAAAGATTGAAGGCAAAAGAAAAAGGGGGCAGCAGAGGATAAACTGGATAGACAGCATCCCTGACTCAATGGACATAAATCTGAGCAAACTCCAGGAGATTGTGGAGGACAGAGAAGCCTGGAGTGCTACGGTCTGTAGGGCTGCAAAGAGTCGGACACGACTTACTGACCGAACAACAATTACAACAAAACATCTAAACTATTTCAGCGTCTCAGCATCTAAACAGAAGAAGTAAAGGAAAAAATTAAATATATATGTATATATATATATATATATACACGTATACAAATTTTATTCTGTTGGAAAATCACAAATTGCCTTCAGGATCTTTTCTAGGCAACTATGCATAAACAATCATTAAGGGTATTAAGGCAGATATTATTACCCTGTGCCTATCACCATGTCAAGAATTCTACATACTTTTCCTATGAAGAGAATGGCACAACTAGCCCAGGTAACAAACAAGGGCACTAAGACCCAGAGAGGTGAAATAAGTTCCTCACAGTCTCAGAGTCGGGTATGATGAAGCCAGAAGCAGAACACAAGTCTCTCATTCTCTAACCCCATCCTCCTAATCACCATGAAACAAATCCATGACCAAAGGAGAAACAAAAGCGCTGGTGACAGGTTTTGGAGAAAAATCATCCAAAGCATCAGAAGAATGAAGAAAACTCAGGAGAACCAGAGAGATCACTTCTACATCAGACCATCATTCAGTATCTAAGTCATGTTCATAACAGAAATCAAAAAACTTACACAACAGCAGCTAACATTTCATGTGTGCTTGCAGGTTAAAGCACCTGCCTGCAATGCGGGAGACCTGGGTTCGATCCCTGGGTTGGGAAGATCCCCTGGAGAAGGAAATGGCAACCCACTCCAGTATTCTTGCCTGGAGAATCCCATGGACAGAGGAGCCTGGTGGGCCACAGTCCACGGGGTCGCAAAGAGTCGGACACAACTAAGCGACTTCACTTTCACTTTAGTGCATACCAGACACTTGGCATGCATTAACTTATTTAACCCTCCCAGCGTACCTACGAGGGAGACACTGTCATTATCCCCATTTTACAGACCAGGAAACTGAGGTCAAGTGGTTTGCCAACTTGCCAAGGGAAGACAGCTACAAGTGGTAAAACAAAATCGGAATCCAGGAAGTCTCCAGAACCTGAGATTTTAACTATGCCACACTGACGTAGTCCTTACATTATCCACTATTTACACAATGGCTAGGAAATGTGGCTTCCCAGCTGGCACTAGGGGTAAGGAACCCACCTGCCAGTGCAGGAGACATAAGAGACACAAGTTCGATCCTTGGGTTGGGAAGATCCCCTGGAGGAGGGCATGGCAACCCACTCCAGTATTCTTGCCTGGAGAATACCCATGGACAGAGGAGCCCGGCAGGCTGCAGTCCAGAGGGCTGCAAAGAGTCGGACGCAACTGAAAGGACTGAGCACAGGAAATGTGTACACGGTTAAGAAAGTGACTCTAACAACGAATGCTTTGACAGTTAAGGAGGAAAGCTTCATTTACCTGGAAATTTCACTTTAGTATTTAGAAACACTTCATAACATTGTTAGATCACATTTTTACAGTTTAAGTCTCAAGCTCCTTTTTCCTACTATTCTGACATTCCCAAATGTTTTCATCTTGAAGATTTAAAACATACTTTAAAAGAAAAGTAAATAGAATCAAAAAGGTTTTTTAAAAAAAAAATCTTAAAGGGAGGGGGGAGTTTTAAATATCTATTAACTATTTAAGAAAAGTCTCTGACCTCTGAGGGTGACTGGCACCATATGTAAATCTTTAATTATAGCCAGGGCAAGACATGCACATTTTATCAGCTTCATAATATACCAAACAACTGTGAGTTTTCATCATTAAAACATCAATGATAACAGCAATCCTTAGTCACGATATTCTAATATTAAAACTGAATCAAACTCAGATTCTTTACCTAACTGGTATTTCATATACACACACAAATGTATTTAAGTCTTTCCCCAAAAATTTTAATCAAAATAAATATCCAAGTGACTTTGAGATTAGCTAAAATTTTAATTAGGTTAAAAAAAAAAGAAAAAAGGACAAACTTCCTGTGCCTTGAATTGCAGTAATGTTACTCAGAAAGGAGTGATCTGATCACTTCCGGACCTGTCCATGTAAACTTCAGAGGTCCCTATGGTTTCAATGATTTGTTTTTCAGCCTCATTCACAAAGGACAAAGTCTAATTCGTGCTCACTCAAAGGACAGCTCCACCAGGACACCAACAATGCCCCAAGGGTACCCCATGAAAGGAAACCACCCCCAGTCTTCAAAGGCTTGAAGGTCACCGCTGGAGGAGAACATGAACAGTCTACTAAGAACTGCACCTGAACAGGAATAGGTGGTTGTGAACAACTGCATGTATCTTATGGAATGAAAGGGGACTCAGTGCCGCTGATGGCTTCAAACTGTGGGACACTATAACACTTGACCCTCTCCTTCAGGTTTTAGAAGAAAATATGCTATGAAAATAGGAATTACTGATCATAATTTTACACTGGTTATTAGCAATTAATAATGTTACTTCTCAGAAGTCTCATCACTGGGTTGGTGGTCTTTCATGCAGGTTTATTAGAAATGACAGCAACACTGCTAGATATACTGTGTTTGCTTATTCTGAATTTGACAGGTTAACCTGGTATGAAAGAAGAGAGTCAGGTTTTTGGCATGATTTGTTTAATTTTTGATTTTTTTGTTCATCATGGATTTTATTTTTTTGCATCATTGTTTATTTTTATTTTTGGCTATGCCTCCCAGCATGTGGGATCTTAGTTCCCTGACCAGGGATCGAACTCATGCCCCCTGCAGTGGAGGCACAGACTCTTAACCACTGGACAGCCAGGGAAGTCCCAAGAATCAGGTTTTAAACAGGAAAAGTGGCCCAGGTTTTGAAATCTATGCATCTTGGCTTCAAGTTGGCCCCTGTACTTTTCTAGCTATATAATACAATGCAATTTTCCTGTCTCTAACTCTTAAAATGTAGCTAATATCAGAATTTAACTCAGAAGATTATTTGACGTTGCATAAGAGAACGCATAAAAGGCCTTTAGCAGAGTGCCAGGTACAGAGTAAAAGTGTAAATATGTTAGCCAACATTAGCACTATTTTGATTCCTAAGGACGCAAGGACTAAATGGCGATGAGTCTATGGATAAGTAATGCAACTTTCTTTTATAGTCTCTCGTCCCATGGGTCATTCTCAGCCTGCTCTGCTGTTCCATCTTTGCCATTGTTTTTGAAAAAGGAAAAACCTTGAGATATTAGGTAACTGTGGATACTTTTATTATTAGGAAACAGAGAAGAACAGAAAAATCACCAGGGTGAAGTTTCTTCACACGTGAGAAAGCAGATTCATGGAGCTAATACGGAACTTGTTGAAACTTTGTTCTGAACTAAGGTGACTCAGATGAAGCACAGGTTTGCCAGCCCCTCCTGGGACTGAATGGCTCCCAAGACATGCACCAATGAGAAAATAATGGAAAAGGAAGAATTCAGAAGCAATTAAGGAACTGCCAACAGGAAGGACTGAGCAAAATCAGACATTATCATTACTAGTTCATTTTTTGTGTGTATCTTTTTGGCTCAAATGACTTTCATATCAGAATTATAATTATGAACATCAGTACACATTGGCCTCACCGTTGACAGTCTCCTTACTCTGGCCAATTAAATGTCATCCATCCAGTTTTCAGCCATCAGCATCTCTTTCAATAAGGGTTCTTGTCTATCACCTTACTGGGTGTGATGAAATGAGGAACAGACTTGAGACAGAAGCATCTCTGGATAATGCTGGGTATTGGTGTCTTCTAGAGGCAGGTACTGTTCTCTTTAGCTTTCCTGACAGAGATCCCAGCGTAGGCCTGGGAAAAACACCCACCTTGCGCTCTGATGGGGCACAAGACCTTTTAGAAGTGCTATGGACTGAACTGTGTTCCTACAAAATTCATCCATTGAAGCCCCAACCCCCAGTACTGCTGACAAAAGTCCTTGTGCAAATGCTGAAACATCAGAGTTTAGAGCAGAGGAAGGTTTATTGCAGGGCCAGGAAGGAGACGGTGGCTCATGCCCTAAAGTCCTGAGCTCCCCAAAGGTTTCAACAAAGCACTTTGAAAAGCCAGGTGAGGGAGGGGGTTGCAAGGTCTGTGATCACCTTGTGCTCATTTCTCTCACTAGCTGATGGTGAGGTAGCAGGGTGGTGTTATGAGGGTTAACTTTATCAGTCCTTAGGAGAATTTTGACTGTGTGGATCAAAACAAACTGGAAAATTCTTCAAGAGATGGGAATACCGGACTGAAAGGTTGGGGCATGCCCCGGGAAAGTGCTGCAAGGCAAATTCCGGAGGCTGGCTAAACTTCTGGGGACTGACCCCCTGTAGCCTGGTCCAATCAGGTACCGACTCGGAGCCCTCGGACACTGACCGCCGCTGTAGCCCGCGCTTTCTTCCTTATATGAAAAGACCAGGCTTGGATGCCGGCCCTGGCTATAAAACCCCTCCCCACCCCTCATACCTCGCAGACTCCCTTTGTCTCCTCACTCACCCGCCCCCGGGAGTTCTGCCCGAGAGCGACCGCTCAATAAAGCCTTTACCACCAGTCATTAGAGACGGCTTTTTTCCTCCTGCGGCGTTTTTCTAACACAGACCACCTGACCTGTCCCTTGAGAAATCTGTGTGCAGGTCAAGAAGCAACAGTTAGAACTGAACATGGAACAACAGACTGGTTCCAAATCGGGAAAGGAGTACATCAAACCTGCATATTGTCACCCTGCTTATTTAACTTATATGCAGAGTACATCATGAGAAATGCCAGGCTGGATGAAGCTGGAATCAAATGCCAAGCTGGAATCAAGATTGCCGGGAGAAATATCAAAAAGCTCAGATACGCAGATGATACCACCCTTATGGCAGAAAGTGAAGAAAAACTAAAGAGCCTCTTGATGAAGTAAAAAAGGAAAGTAAAATGTCAGCTTAAAGCTCAACATTCAAAAAACGAAGATCATGGCGTCCAGTCCAATCACTTCATGGCAAATAGACAGGGAAACAATGGAAGCAGTGAAAGACTTTATTTTTTTGGGTTCCAGAATCACTGCAGATGGTGACTGCAGCCATGAAAGTAAAAGACGCTTGCTCCTTGGAAGAAGAGCTATGACTAACCTAGACAGCATATTAAAAAAGCAGAGACATTACTTTGATGACAAAGGTCCGTCCAGTCAAAGCTATGGTTTTTCCAGTAGTCATGTATGGATGTGAGAGTTGGACTAAAGAAAGCTGAGTGCTGAAGAATTGATGCTTTTGAACTGTGGTGTTGGAGAAGACTTGAGAGTCCCTTGGACTGAAGGGAGATCAAACCAGTCCATCTTCAGGGAAATCAGTCCTGAATATTTATTGGAAGAACTGATGCTGAAGCTCCAATATTTTGGCCACCTAATGTGAAGAACTGATTCACTGGAAAAGACCCTGATGCTGGGAAAGATTGAAGGCAGGAGGAGAAGGAGACAACAGAGGATGAGATGGTTGGATAGCATCACTGACTGATGGACATGAGTTTGAGTAAGCTCTGGGAGTTGATGATAGACAGGGAAGCCTGGCGTGCTGCTGTCCATGGGGTTGCAAAGAGTCAGACACAACTGAGCAACTGAACTGGACTGAGGAGGCCTGGGGCTATGTGCTCAGGGTCCTCAAGTACTTAACATTTTCCTTTTGTTGGAGAGGGGGAGGTTTTTTACATCTGCAAAATAACTCAGGAAATGTGCATCAGATACCATTATCTAGGTACTTCAGAAAGGAGCTAAAGCAGAGGACTTATCTTCCCCTTATGGGAAGGCCTGTCCTGGGAAGGCCCCAAGGGGTCCTGCTTGGTTACAGTATTTTAGAATGTAACAATATTTGGAGATAAGGCCTTTAAAGAAAGGCCTTTAAAGAAGGTGAAAATGAGATTGTTGGGGTGGGGCCTCTATCCAGTAGGACTAGTGGCCTTATAAGAAAATGAAGACAGCAAGGACGTGGGTACAGACAGGAAAGGCCAGAGGACACATCCAGAAAGTGGTCCTCTGTGAGCTGAGAAGACAGGTCTCAGCAAAAAGCAAACCTGCCAGCACCTTACTCTTGGACTTCCAGCCTCCAAGCTGTAAGAAACAAGTCTCTTATATGTAAGTTACCCCACCTGAGCTATTTTGTTATGGCAGCACTAGCAGACTCCTACATGAAAGCTCTGTGAGCTTCCAACAATAAGCAAACTCCTTAACGACCCCAAGACCAAGTGATTTTACTGTTTTAGTATTACAGGTATTAAAACAAAAATGATAAATAATAACTACATGAATATCTGTGGCATGGGACTTTATTGCAATAACTTTCTAACACAGTTCCTCACAGTCAATCTTTTTCCCACTTCAGTCTACCTCTGTGGAAATAAAATCTTCCCAAAGCACAGCCTTGAAAATTTCTGCTGGGAAATTTCCTCAGGCTTCTCATTACCAAACAAATGAAACTCGCATGCAAGGCTCTGGAGGTTCAGGCCCCAATACGACCTTTCCAGCCACACCTACGACAATGCTCCCTACACATACCCGATCCTCCAACAGGACTGCCTGCTGCCACCTGGTCACCCCTGCACTGTCCCTTACTCCTTGCCTTTCTTTCTTTATTTTTGGCTGTGCTGGGTCTTCACTGCTGTTGTGCGGGTTTTCTCATTGCAATGGCTTCCCTTGTACCACAGCACAGGTTCTAGGGCACAAGGGCTCAACAGCTGTAGCACACGGACTCAGGAGCCTTGAGGCACATGGGAGCTTCCCAGACCAGGGATCAAACCAGTGTCCCATGCATTGCAAGGTGAATTCTCAACCACTGGACCACCAGAGAAGCCCTGCCTTTCTTTACTGTTTTCTTAAGCTAGAATCTATGGACCTCTATAGTTCAGAAGGCTCCAAAGAGTCTAAGAATACACTGAAATTGTATGCAAATATTCACGTATCTCTACATATGAGCATTTTTTTTTTTTTCAAGAAAGAGTGCTCATCATTCTCATTAGATTTTCAAGGAGCTTGAATTTCACCTGAGGCCTGTAGTCCTGGAAGACTGTGTTGGCTGAGAAACCCCAACCTTTAGTTTGCATGCATGCTCAGTCCCTTCAGTAGTGTCCGACTCTGCGATTCCATGGACTGTAGCCCACCAGGCTTCTCTGTCCATGGGATTCTCCTGGCAAGAATACTGGAGTGGGTTTCCATGCCCTCCCCTAAGGGATCTTCCCAACCCAAGAATCGAACCTGCATCTCTTGTGTCTCCTGAATTGCAAGCAGATTCTTCGCCGCTGAGTTACCAAAGAAGCCCAGTCTTCAGTGTAGAAACTATTTACTACAAAGAACCATCTTTCACATATGGCTAAAATCTAACATACACCAATGACAAGGCAAGACACAGACTCTCCATACTCCCATTTCTTGTCTCAAAAACGATTAGCTGAACTGTCCCCAAAAACTCTTCTGGACAAAATCTGCTAACCTGATTTAACCAAACACTAGCCAGGCTTCCTTCCCTGCAGACCTGTGAACTTTGATCCACCCTCAGCCTGAGTGGCATCAGAGTACAGCACAACCTCTTTAAGGGCCTCTGGTGTAAGGTGATGAGCTGAACTGTGTTCCCCTATTTGTTGAAATCCAAATCCCCAGTTCCTCAGAGTGTGATCTTATTTGGAAATCAGGTCTTCGTGGATGTAATTAGAGAAAATGAGGTCACCCTAATTAGTGTGGGCCCTGATCCAAAATGACCAGCAAACTTGTAAGAAGAGGAGACACATAGACACCCAGGGAAAACATCACGTCAAGACATAGTGATGCATCTACAAGCCAAGGAACGTCCAGGACTGCCAGCCACCTCTGAGAGCCAGAAGAGGGGCAGGGATCAGATTCTCCTTTGGGGACTCCAGGAGGAACCCACTGTGCCAACACCTTGATTTGGGACTTCCATCCTCCTGAACTATGAGTGAATAAATTTCTACTGTTTTAAAGCACCGGATTTGTGGCATTTTATTACAGCAGCTCCTGCAAATTAATACAGTCAAAAAAAAAAAAAAAAAACAGCTGTTCAACTGCCAGGTCATACTACCTGTGGTTGCTACCCTTGCACCTACAGTCTTTCTAGCCCTATTTGCTCCTCCCCATAAAATCATTTCTGCTTGCCCTTTGAGATGTTTGCCAAGCTTACAGTCACAACATTCTCCCTATTACAAAGCCCCCTCATGGTACAGTGGTAAAGAATCCACCTTCCAGTGTAGGAGACTAGGGTTTGATCCCTGGGTTGGGAAGATCCCTTGGAGAAGGAAATGGCAACCCACTCCAGTATTCTTGTCTGGAGAATCCCATGGACAGAGGAGGCTGGCGGGCTATACCCCATGGGGTTGCAGAGGGTCAGACACACCTGAGCACACACATTTACACAGACACACACACACCCCTCCTCTTAAACAGTCACTCCCGTCTCAGCTGCAATAGCCCTTTCCAATGAAGTCTCTTCTTTCCTAAAGCCCAGGCTTGTTTTCTTCCTGACAAGCTCTATGTTCCCTAAGTGGTTAAGAACCAGTACTCCTTGTGGCTGAATGTCCATCCTCCCTCCCTGCAACTTGCCTGAGCTCCAGCCATCCTGCAAGGCCATTTCCACACATCCAGTCTACCTCCTCACCAGCAGAAAGGAGAGGAGGAGTAATGTTGAAGTATTAACCAGTGGGCTGAAAGTGAAAGTGAAAGTTGCTTAGTCATGTCCAACTCTCTGCAACCCCAAGGACTATACAGTCCATGGAATTCTCCAGGCCAGAATACTGGAGAGGGTTGCCATTCCTTTCTCCAAGGGATCTTTCCAACCCAGGGATCAAACCCAGGTCTCTCACATTGCAGGCAGATTCTTTACCAGCTGAGCCACCAGGGCAGCCCAATCAATAGGTTCTCTACCCCCAAAACCACTTTGTATTCCAAGATCCCTGCCCCTAGGCCTGAGCTGCTCACCCTTAGACGAGGGCCACTACTTGGGCTAGAGAAAGGAAGTGTTGAATCGTGGTATTTGGGTTTCAAAAGTCATAGTACGGAACTTCCCTGTTGGCCCAGTGGTTAAGAATTTGCCTGCCCAAGAGGGGTGTGAGTTTGATCCCTGGTCCGAGAAGATTCCACATGCTGAGGAGTAACTAAGCCCGTGCACCCCAGCTACTGAGCACGTGTTGCAACTACTGAAGACCGCACACCCTACAGCCCATTCTCTGCAAAAAGAGAAGCCACCGCAATGAGAAGCCCTCACACCACAATGAAGAGTAGCTTCCACTCACTGTAAGTAGAGAAAGCCCGCACAAAGAAACAAAGACCCAGCACAAGCAAAAACAAGTGAAGTAAATATTAAAAAAAAAAAAAAATGTCACAATAAGGAAGAAGGCAGAAAATGCTGGACAGGTCTTGCTCATTCTCTCTATTGCAGATGATGAAGAGACTCTGTGGGCCAGAGCAGGAGATGGGTGCAGAGTTTCTTTCATTTAAGTGAGCACGGATGGTCGCCAATGTCAGAGGTCTAGCCATAACCTGGGGACGTCCTGCCCCAATGCAGGGAGCGCAGCCTTAGTGCAGCTCACCCTTCCCCAAGCCAAGGACCTCCCATGGGCTGCAGCCAGCTCCTTCACCCAGCAGAGTGACCACAAGTGTACTCGGTCTCCATCTTATCAGCCCCACGGAGTCAATCCCCTTCCAATGAACCAGAGACCTCATGACACCCATCCCCAATGGGACAGATGGAAAGAGAAATCCTGACGATGCAGGGTGGGGGGTGGAGGTGTAATAAAGAAAGATGACTCCTGGACAAGGCAAGATGAAGGAAACCAGCAGGAAACCTAACCCACACTCACACACACACACACACACACACACACACACTCACATATTCACACACACTCACACATGTACACTCACACTCTTACACACACATTCACATACTCTCACACACATGCACACTCACACATGCAAGCTCACACACTGTCTCACACACACACTCTCACACACACTCACATACACACATGCACACTCACACACTGCACTGTCTCACACACACACTCACACACTCACGTACACACATGCACACTCACATGCACATTCACATACACACACCCCCCCATATGAGCCCAACGCTGTAATACTCCCAAACCTCTTCTCCATCTGACTTGGGTTCTGGTGCACTTACCCCATGGAAATTCATCTTTGCAATCTTTTGATAATAGCTTAACCTAACCGTGGGGAAACAATCCTATGTTCATTTCAATTACTGCAATGTTTTATTACCAAATAGAGAAGGAAATGGAAACCCACTCCAGGATTCTTGCCTGGAGGATCCCATGGACAGAGAAGCCTGGCGGGCTACAGTCCACGGGGTTGTAGAGTCGGACACACCTGAGCAACTAACACACACTTTATTACCAAAAAGGTCAAATCAAACCCTCCTGGCCACCACCTAGCTTCACCAGCCTAGTCTCAGAGTAAAGCAAGTGCATTCACACACTAGGGCGAAAACTCTGCCAAAAGCAAGGGTGACTCTGCTCAATGTAACTCACCAGTGTTTTGCAAATCCTACTCTCAAATGCACACTTGCAGCTTTGTGCCCAGTTAAGAAACAGTGACCAAGAAGAACTAGTATACAGTTAATAGCTTTAATGTTATTAGTATCTGATGATTCAGTTGATTATATCAGTAACAGAAAATAATTGGGGAAAACCATAAAAGCTGGGGATGCCAAAGTGTTATTTGTTGTACTGGTGGCTCACCCTTTTGATGTTTGTAAATATCTCACCTCTGAAACTAATTAAGAGAAAGCTAGTTGATAAAAGGAGCCAATGTTCTCCTCCTAGTAGTTTGGCAAAAACAAATCCAAACTGAAATTCTCAGCAATATCACACTAATCTCACAATGTGGACACCATCACAAAGGAATAGCCATAACCTTTTCTAAATGGGGGGAAATATTCATTTTAGAGTGCTTGAGAAACACAGTTTTCTTAATTTTCAATTATATAACAATAACATAAATAGCAAACAACACAGGAGTTCACAGAAATCCTGACATTTTTTAATAAATTGAAAACACCTGGAATAAGCACAGTGTTGCAACCAGTTGCATACACATGGATTGCATATAAAGGCTAAGGCCTTTTAAGAATGCTTGAATTTATTTTTGTAAATGGCCTCTATAATCCCTTTATGACATTAGAAACACTATTACTCTTAGCATACCATTTTTTTATAAATTATACAAATATAAACTTCAACTTCGTCTGGATTTGGATCACTGTAATGAAGTCCAAGTTAATCATATATTCGTCTCATCAGTCTGTGGTTCAGCTCCAAAGAAGTGGTGCTTCTCAGCCCCCCCTGACATCAGATCCATCACCACCACCACCCCAACCGCGCCCCCCAACCCTGGGAGCTGACACAGGTCCCACTCTGGGCCCAGCATACCAGAATCTCCAGGGTGGAGCCCAGACTCAGCATATTCAAGGCATCCCAAGTGACTGCAGTACACAGTCAAGGGTAAGGAAAATAGCCTAGACACACATATAACTCAGGGCCTGTCTCAAGCTCTGTTGAGGCCTCGTTCAGAGGGTCACCTGAATTGGAATCACTTGCAATGTGTACCTAAGATGCAGGTTCCTGAGTCCCGCTTTGAATTACCACATCAGAATCTCTAATAGTGGTACTCTAAGTCCCCACGGGTCTCCTCCCCAGCCCAATGCCAACACCAGGGCTTCTGGGTTTCCCATTGTCCTCCGTGGGGATCCAACTCTGGGTCCCTCCATCTTTAGCTATTAAGAGCTTCCCATTCACCTGGACATTGCACTGATGGCAGAATTTGCCCAGAATATACCTTCACTTTTTCTAGCCTAGCTCCAAATTCTTTTCTAAAGTAGAATTTGTTTTCAATTTACTGTAAAAAAGATTGTTTTAAAAAAAAAAAGATTGTTTTCTTTCCATCCATCTCACCATTACCTATGGAGACAAGACAAACACTTGAAAATGGACCTTAAGAGGCCAAAGCAAAGACAGAAAATCTGTAGGCTTCCTTCTCACCGTGCTACTCATTTATCTCTAGGAATCAGACATTCTGCTGCTAAAAGGCAAATTCTAAATGTTCAATGGGCTTCCCTGGTGGTTCAGCAGTAAAGAATCTGCCTGCCATGCAGGAGATGCAGGTTCAACTCATGGGTTGGGAAGATCCCCTGGAGGAGGACATGGCAACCCGTGTCCTAGACTAGAGGCAGTGTTCTTGCCTGGAGAATCCCACGGACAGAGGAGCCTGGCAGGCTACAGTGTAAGGAGTTGCAAATGAGTCGGACACAATTTAAGGACTAAAACAACAACAAAATGTTCAACATTGTCCAGCATTGAGTGTTACCATCTATTAACCTGGGCAATCAGGTTTCATATGAATACCTAACACCTAAGACAGGTCTTCATAGATTCACAGAGCTTCTAGGTTAGAAAAGACTTTAGAAGTCATTAAAATCCAACTCCCCAGCCATCCAAGCTTCTTCACAAACATTCTTTAGACAGTGCATTAAAAACTCCTGGAGATGTAAGTTTTCATGTTACTCTTCTCATACATCTCACACTCTCCTCCCCTTTCCTCATGTCCATAAGTCTATTCTCTATGTCTGTTTCTCACTTATGGCTGATTCATGTTGAGATTTGACAGAAAACAACAAAATTCTATACAGCAATTATCCTTCAATAAAAAAATAAATTTTAAAAAAAAGACCCAACACAGCCAAATAAATAAATATTTTTAAAAAGGGGAAAAAAAACTCTTGGAGAGACAGCGGAAAGCTGGTACTCACCAAGTTTATTCTTCCTGAGCACCTTCTAAAGAGGTGTGTCCAAAAAAATGACATAGCAGAGAAGGAAGGCAAAAATATAACCAAAATGAAAACACAAGCCTAAGTTAGAAGTGAACTTAAGGAAGAGAAAGAAAGCAGAAAAATGGTGTAAACCATGAGAGACTTTCAGGGTGGGTGTGGTCAGTCATGTCCGACTCTTTGTGACCCTGTGGCCTATAACCCGTCAGGCTCCTTCTTGTCCATGGGATTTCCCAGGCAAGAATACTGGAGTGGGTTGCCATCTCCTTCTCCAGAGGACCTTCCTGACCCAGGGACCGAACCTGCATCTCCTGCACTGGCAGGCAGATTCTTTAACACTGAGCCACCTGGGAAAGGTTTCTTTACAGATTTCTAAATCCTAGGTAGCAGCTCTGATCTTTCACTGATGGAAAATAAAAATTCCACAACAATGGAATTTCTTGACTAGAATGTCCTATCCTAGAAAAATATTACGGGAATCCAGAAGTTATTTCTCTCTTCAACAACATCTTACAATTTTTTCTCTTTGCACTAAAAAATAGACAAGAGTTTCTGGAGCAAGAACCTTAAAAAAAAAGTTAAGTTATGGCTTTAGGACATAAAAAGAATGAAATAATGCCATTTACAACAACATGGATGGACCTAGAGATTCTCATACTAAGTGAGTATGAGAAGTAAGTCAGACAGAGAAAGGCAAATACCACATGACATCACTTATACATGGAAACTAAAATGACACAAATGAACTTATCTACAAAATAGAAATAGACTCACAGACACAGAAAACAAATTTACAGTTACCAAAAAGGAAACGAGAGAGGGGAATAAATTAGGAGTTTGGAATTAACAGATACACACTGCTGCTGCTGCTGCTGCTGCTGCTAAGTTGCTTCATCCGTGTCCGATTCTGTGTGACCCCATAGATGGAAAGCCTACCAGGCTCCTCTATCCCTGGGATTCTTCAGGCAAGAATATTGGAGTGGGTTGACATTTCCTTCTCCAGTGCATGAAAATGAAAAGTGAAAGTGAAGTCACTCAGTCATGTCCGACTCTTCAAGACCCCATGGACTGTAGCCTACTAGGCTCCTCCATCCATGGGATTTTCCAAGCAAGAGTACTGGAGTGGGGTGCCATTGCCTTCTCGAAGATACACACTAAGTGAAGTGAAAGTCACTCAGTTATGTCTGAAGCTTTGCGACCCCATGGACTGTACAGTCTATGAAATTCTCCAGGCCAGAATACTGGAGTGGGTAGCCTTTCCCTTCTCCAGGGGATCTTCCCAACCCAGGGATTGAACCCAGGTCTCCTGCATTGCAGGCAGATTCTTTGTCAGCTGAGCCACAAGGGAAGCCCAAGAAAACTGGAGTGGGTAACCTATCCCTTCTCCAGGGGATCTTCCCAGCCCAGGAATCAAACCCAGGTCTCCTGCATTGCAGGCGGATTCTTGACCAACTGAGCTATCAGGGAAGTCCAGACACTACTCTATATATAATAGATAAAAAACAAGGATCAACTATATAGCACAGAAACTATATTCAATATCTTGCAATAAACTATAATAGAAAAGAATCTAAATATATATATATATATATATATATGTAAAACTGAATGACTTTGCTGTACACCAGAAACTAACAGAACATTGTAAGTTAACTATACTTCAATTAAAAAACAATAACAATAGCTACAAGAGACTTTCAAAACTTTTCTTCATAACCAAAAATACAAAATCTCCTCACACCTCTAGCAAATTAACAGAGCATAAAATAGTCCCCATCTTAAATATAGCAGTTATGTCCTGATTTCAACAAGATCAGGTATGTTTGCTGCACACAAAAATCTGCAGTTTCCACCAGCACTGAAATAAATTAAAATCGCTTTTCTCCCTGCATTTTTTAGGCAGTGACATTTAGCCCTCACTTCCAGGCAATCTTGACAGAGCCAGAGTTGAGCTGCATCACACCTTTGTACTTGTGTACATTTCTGGAGGCTACACAGAATTATCATTTCAAATCATGCCCCTTAATTTCATTCCTGCTGAGGTTAGTGCAATGTACTCTGGGACTCCAATCTCCATTACTCCTTTTTCCAGTCGCTTTTTCCCTCAGATTTCCAATATGTAAGCAAATCTCCTAAAGTCTTTCTATGTGATGGTAAGGCATCCACTATTATTTCATTTTATTATATTGAGGATAAACAAGACTATATGAGAATTCTCTAGGATGAGGGCATTTCTTTCAAATAGACCTTTGAACCCTAGGCTAAATAGAAACTGCAACCAAACCAAAGAAAATCTGCTTCCCCAAAGTAGTTCTCTTTTATTTTATTCTCTTGGAGAGTCAGTAAGGACTGGGAGGGAGTGGTAAGGGAGGGGAGTATGAATAATTGAATATAGGCTGAGATCAGCTCTTCTTCCTCCCAAAGGTCCTTGTTTCCTGCATCTAATCCCACACTTTCCCCCACTTCTTCCCTTATAGCCACTTCCTCCATCCTCAGGGACATCAAACGTTATCAACCCAGCCTCCCCACAGCTCAGATAAAACAGAAGCGTCTCAGCCAGAATGGACCACAGTTCAGTTGCTCAGTAGTGTCTGATTCTTCGTGACCCCAAGGACACCAGCACACCAGCCTTCCCTGTCCATCACCAACTCCTGAAGCTTACTCAAACTCATGTCCATCAAGTCAATGATACCACCCAGCCATCTTATCCTCTGTCATCCCCTTCTCCTCCTGCCTTCAATCTTTCAGCATCAGGGTCTTTTCCAATGAGTCAGTTCTTCACATCAGGTGGCCAAAGTATTGGAGCTTCAGCTTCAGCATCAGTCCTTCCAATGAACATTCAGGACTGATTTCCTTTAGGATGGACTGGTTTGATCTGCTTGCAGGCCAAGGGACTCCCAAGAGTCTTCTCCAACCCACAGTTCAAAAGCATCAATCGTTTGGCACTCAGCTTTCTTTATGGTCCAACTCTCACATCCATACATGACTACTGGAGAAACCATAGCTTTGACTACATGGACCTTTGTCGTCAAAGTAATGTCTCTGCTTATTAATATGCTATCTAGGTTGGTCATAGCTCTTCTTCCAAGGAGCAAGAATCTTTTAATTTCAAGGCTGCAGTCACCATCTGCAATGATTTTGGAGCCCAAAAAATAAAGAATAGACCACAGTCACTGTCAAAGGCTGGAAGACAGAAGAGATGGAGGGAAAGGAAGGACTTAAGAGCCAGAGGAAAAGTCCACTTTCTGCACAGGTAGGATTTAAACCCTAGAACCAACATGGAGACTCTTCTCAGAAAGCTTGCGTGTTATAAATCAAATATGTTATTGGCAGAAAACATAAATTATTGTGGAAATGAATCTGAGTTTGAATCGAGAGGAGAGCCTATGGAGATGCCAGAAACATTTCCCCAGTGTGTAAAACAAGTACGATTTAGAAATGGGAATGCATAAAGCACCACTGAAGACCACCCAAAGAATTCCAGCAGGCCGACTCGATGGACATGAGTTTGCGTAAACTCCAGGAGTTGGTGATGGGCAGGGAGGCCTGGTGTGCTGCGATTCATGGGGTCGCAAAGAGTCAGACACGACTGAGCGACTGAACCAAAACTAAAGACTGGAAAGAGAGTTGCAGCATTGTTGGAAATAAAAAGATCACCAGTTAGGGCAGGCTGGAAGAGCCTGCACTAAGTAATTTTGACAACAATAGTAGGACCAGAAGTTTCTGTTTACTCCAAGGGCTAAAAGGAAAATATTGAGTGATACAGAAATACATCATTCAAACCATTATATTCAACTCCATAAAACTGATCGGAGGATAATATATAGTTTGTGAGCTAAGCAAAATATGTATAGACTGGTTTTCTAAATTTCATAGACAGGAGAGCTAGACAAAGCACAATTTTAATATCTTCTCCTCTTTGCTTATACAACCATTATTTAAGGCCTTTGCTCTAGCCCTTTTAAAAAATTCAAACACGGGTTACCAAAAGCAGTAAGAGAGAATCAAGCAATTACAGAGAATCAATGTTACTTTTATTGTAAAAGCCTAATGATACGGAAGGATCATATTGAAGCTAAAAAAGAGGCAGCATTTTCCTTTCCCACATTTGCCTTTTTGGGAAACAATACCAGCGCTGAAGGCAGATCAATAAATCCATATATTCCACAAAAAGCCACTTGTTATTAGATATTTTAATTGATTCATCATAAAATCTGGACTTGTTTCAAGCTAATCTTTTCACTCCAAGTAAATACTGAGCAGTTTGAGTACTGAAACTGTCTTTGAATATAGTACATATATTTTCTCCACATTCATAAAGAAGAGATCATGTAATGTGTATTTTAAGAGAAAGCCTACCCAACTCAAGTCACCTTTTAAGAATATGAGAGCATTTCAGAGCTGATGGGAACCACAGAGATCATCAAGATGACCCCATTATCAACCAGGTTAAAAACCAGGTCATGAGAGTTTAAATAACTCACCCAAAATCCCAGCACAGGCAATGCACTTTTCCTTTTCACTAAAATGCACTGTCCCAATGAATTTACCAGAATGTCTTTTTGTGTGGAGAGTAAATCTTTTAGGTACCTCAACTTGGACTTATTTGCCCCTTCAAATTAGCCTCCAGAAACAATGTTTGGTCCCAAGGCATTGTTTGACAGGGAACTGGTGACATACGCGTTCTTTCAATTCTTTTCTGCACAAGTGCCTAGAGAATGCTTATTGCAAATACACAGATATAGATACCACAACAGGCCACCTAAAATCAATGGTTTCATTTATTTCACAACTTTAGAGATAAAGGTTTTGGCTAATGATGGCTTTTCCTGAGTTAATAAAAGCTCACTTACTTGAGTTTTTGAGGAAAATAACTTTTAAATATTTAAAGAAAATAAATAGGTATTTGGGCTTCCCAGGTGGCACTAGTGGTAAAGAACCCACCTGCCAATGCAAGAAATATAAGAGACACGGGTTCAATCCCTGGGTCAGGAAGATCCCCTGGAGGCGGGTATAGCAACCCACTCCAGTATTCTTGCCTGGAGAATCCCCATGGACAGAGGAGCCTGGAGGGCTACAGTACATAGGGTGGCAAAGAGTCGAACACGACTTAAGCAACTTAGCATACGCATGCGCACACACACTAACAGGTATTTACCACCTATTAACGATGAACAACACCACAGAAGGAAAGACACAAAGATGACATGAGTGAAGCCATGACTGATTAGAATGCCCTGTGGAAGAAAGAGGTCTGATGAACAGGTGACACCTTGTAAATGGCACTTGTTTGCTGAAAAGTTAAGACATGGAGAAAAGAAGCTGCAAACAGAAAGGCAGGTGGTGAGAAGGAAAAGAGGAGAACCCTCCCAGAAGCCATTAATGTGCTGACATGAGCAGGAAGCTGGGAGCAGAGTAACAAGGGAAGGAGAGGGAATCTCTCACAGAAAAGGAGGTGAGAGAAGAACGAAAGGAGATGGAGAGAAGCAGGTGGCAGAGAGAAACACCAGCATCTGGGAGGGGTGAGAGGCTGAAACTGCACTTGGTGGTGGTGAGATAAGACAGACTGTATTTTCCAAGATGGCGCAACAATGACTCGCACCCAGGATCCTCTTCTGCAATATGACCTCTCCCCTTTCCCATCAGGAGCTGGAGTCTTTCTCTACATTCTTCCTTTAGAAAAATGTTCTCAGGGTATAGTTGATTTACAACGTTGTATTAGCTTCAGGTGTAGAGCACAGTGAATCAGTTATACATATACACATGAAGAGAAGTGAAGTGAAAGTCCCTCAGTCGTGTCCGACTCTTTGCGACCCCATGGACTATACAGTCCATGGAATTCTCCAGGCCAGAATACTGGAGTGGGTAGCCTTTCCCCTTCTCCAGGGGATCTTCCCAACTCGGGGATTGAACCCAGGTCTCCTGCATCGCAGGCAGATTCTTTACCATACGAGCTATCAGGGAAGCTCACATATATATATATGCCTACCCTTTTTTAGATTCTTTTCCCAAATAAGGTCATTACAGAGTATTGAATAGAGTCCCTTGTGCTATACAGTAGGCCTTTGCTGTGCTATGCTTAGTCATTCAGTCCTGTCCGACTGTTTGTGACCCCATGGACTGTAGCCTGCCAGGCTCCTCTGTCCATGGGGATTCTCCAGGCCAGAATACTGGAGTGGGTTGGCATGCCCTCCTCCAGGGGATCTTCTCAGCCCAGGAATTAAACCCAGGTCTCCTGCATTGCAAGCAGATTCTTTATCATCTGAGCCTCCATGTAAGCCCAAGAATACTGGAGTGGGTAGCCCATCCCTTCTCCAGGGGACCTTCCTGACCCAGGAATCAAACCTGGGTCTCCTGCATTGCAGGCGGATTCTTTACCAGCTGAGCTACCAGGGAAGCCCACAGTCGGTCTTTATTAGTTATATATTTTATATGCTGTAGTGTGTATATTTCAATCTCAATCTCCTAATTTATCCCTCCCTCCCTTCCCCTGGTAACCATAAAATTGTTTTCTACATCTGTGACCCTATTTCGAAAAGATACATGCACTTCAATGTTCACTGCAGCACTGCTTACAAAAGCCAATGAAAACAACCTAAATGTGCATTGACAGAAGAATGGATAAAGAAGATGTGGTACATATATACAACGGGATATTACTCAGCCATAAGAAGGAATGAAACAATGCCATTTGCAGCAACATAGAGAGTGTCATACTGAGTGAAGTAAGTCAGACAGAGAAGGACAAATATTGTATGATAGCGCATATATGTGGGGAAAAAATAGTACAATGAACTTATTTACAAAACAGAAATAAAGTTTCTCTATGTTCTTGAATGTGGGAGATTCCATGGCTGCTCTTGTCCATAGAGCAAGGTGGAAGTAATATTACACCAGTTCCGGAAAGGTTCTTACTTGGCCAGGTAGTTACTGCTTCCTGGCTCTTGGAAGGTAACCACCATGTTCAAAGGGAGACTACCCAGAAACCACCATACCATGAGAAGCCTAAACCACATACTGTTGTTGTTCAGTCATCCAGCTGTGACAGACTCTTTGCAACTCCATGAACTGCAGCACGCTAGGCTTCCCTGTCCATCACCAGCTCCTGGAGTTTGCTCAGATTCATGTCCATTGAGTTGGTGATGCCATTCAACCATCTCATCCTCTATCATCCCTTCTCCTCCTGCCCTCAGTCTTTCCCAGAATCAGGATCTTTTTTCAATGAGCCGGCTCTTCACATCAGGTGGTCAAAGTATTGACCACATGGAGATACTGTAAAGCACAAAACCCTAAGACTGGAGATGGAGAGTTAAGGAGAAACAAATCAAGAGCAGTGAGGGGCCAGACTTATGGGGAAAGAAGCCATCTCAGCAGCAGATTCATCAGCCATAGGGACTCCAGGTGACACCTCTCGGATCTGAGACAAATTCCTCAGTACAGCCCTTCCCAAATTCCCAGCCCACAAAACCCTCAGCAAAATAAAACGGCAGTTTTAGGCAAATAAATTTTGGAGTAATTGGTTATGTAGAAATAGATACCCAAATAACTGAGAGCACCACAGTAGCAAGTTAGGTCTGACAGAGAAGCAGATTTTGACAGATTTTGGACTGCTGAACCTTTTGTCCAAAAGATATCTTATTCAGAAACCAAAAATAAAAGACAGAAAAAAAAAAGAGGTGCTCTGATTTAGGAGAACAAGGTGGCAGGGGCCCCAGGAGCTCTGCTCTGTAGTTCAGCATGATCCTGGAGCTAATTAGTTCTGAACCTGTCAGCTCCAGAGAAGGGACCCACGACACTCACCCAAGAGGCCCTGGCTGTGAACCACCTCGCCAGGCAGCATCCAGATGCAGGCAGAGAGCTCTTGATCTTGGTCTCGACAGCCAGAGGGAGCCTGGTTCTAACAGTAGGTGGGAGCCAGAACCCAGGACATGAAAGAGATACTGCCCTTAGACTAGTTGCTTCCTCCGTCTCAGGGCCTGTCACTGACTCATCCAGTCCCCATTCTGCAGGGTCCCTCTAACTTATTTTCAAATAACCTTAACAGCCTTTTAGAGACACCAGCAGTTCTACATCCTGCTCCTTCCTCTCTCCTCAACCTTCCCCTTACTCTGCATTGCTCTCAGTGAGATAAGGGAGAAAAAGAAATGGAAAATTGTTCAGCATGGTTTTGCAAGATGTTTGGGTGACTTGGAGATTCTGACTCCAACCAAACTCCAGATTTCCCAGTCCTAATTTTGCCAACCACTCTCTGGGCCGCTGGGCCTCCATTTTCTAAGCTGTAAAATTCATGTGATAGTAATAGAACCCTGCTCATAGAGCTGATGCAATACGTATATGAGTAATATGTGATAGTCAGGGCTCAGTAAATGTTAGGTCATGACTATCATCCTAGCTGCAGCTGACAGCTTTCCAATATTTTAGTAAGGAAGACTTCGTAGGTAACATCTGAGATGTACCATGATAGTTATGCTCAAAAGTATAAGACTCTTGAGACTTCCCTGGTGGTCCAGTTGTTAAGACTCTGTGCTCCTAATGCAGGGGTAACAAGTTTAATTCCTGGTTGGGAAGCTAAGCATGCCCAAACATGGCAAAAAAAATTTTTTTTAATAAAAAAATAAAGTACAAGACTCTTTACACATTACAGTTAACCTTTCAAAGACTTTCTTTACATTTTACCAAGGAGGACTTACTAAGGTGACTCAACTGCAGTGTGGTCACCACCCTGAGGCCTCACTGGGCAGAAATACTAAGCAGAGCTTTCGAAATGGTTGCCTCCACCTGAGTTAGTCAAGTTACTGACTCCAGGGCATGGGATTGGATGTCAGCTTTTAAAGGACCCTCAGGCAATACATGGAGTCTAGTGTAGCAGAGACAGAGAGCTTCCTTTCCTCCCAAACTGAACGTCTTCCTAGATAAGAAGACTTGGACTAGAGCAAACACAGCCAAATATCAGTGCAATGACCCAGTGTTAACTCATTTTCCTGTGTCACAGCAAAACTGAGAAAAAGAAGTTAATGTTTGAATACTCTGAGTTGGACACTCTGGGACAGCACCCAGAAATGCAGCCAGATGGCCTCTGAATGGTCTCTAGGACCACATCTATGGGTGCCCTGACCTCTGATACATCCATTGTCATAGCAACAATTACTGTTATTGCATCTTGATAGACCTGGACATTTTTAGAGAAGGTGACCAAAAATGATCAAACATGACATTATAAAGTTATTATCATTGTAGAAAATGCCTGAAGTTACAGACTACAGAATTTGTGCCTGTTTTAAGCTATCTTATTTGTAAGCACAATCTATTAATTTTCTATTAAACACAATCTAATAATTTTCCAATGCTTATTTGAGTAAGGTTTGTGCACCTTGTTTTAACAGTTGACCACTCAAAAAACACACTGAACTTCAACAGAATTTATTCATTGTCAACACCATTTATACCAGTGGACCCTAGAAGTCTTATAGACTCACAGAAAATAAACTTTCCTGACCAGATGTTTAAAATAGTCTCCTTTACTTGTGGCACACAGATTGCAAGCTAATATATAACAGAAGAAACATTTTTTATTGACAGCGCCCTCCTTTCATATCCTCAGGAGAAAACCAACTATTAAAAGTCATTGGCTTGCCTGGAAAAGACCAGCTAATTTATGACCAGGGTTTACCCCCAATGCGGCTTCCCTGGCAGTTCAGCTGGTAAGGAATTCTCCTGTAATGTGGGAGACCTGGGTTTGATCCCTGGGTTGGGAAGATCCTTGGAGAAGGGAAAGGCTGCCCACTCCAGTATTCTGGCCTGGAGAACTCCATGGACTGTATAGTCCATGGGGTCAAAAAGAGTCAGACACGACTGAGTGACTTTCACCTTCACCTACCCCCAGTGACTGCATCTGGTGATGACGGGAGCATCCTGGCCATCTCCTTGCCCCCAGCACCTCCCTGGAGCGGGAGTCAACAAAGGCACCTCCATGTGCCCTCAACAAGTCACTGCCCTTGGGACATAAGCTCTGCCTTCTACTCAACTCTGTGCCTCCAACTTGCTCTGAAATTTAGAAATGCTATTTAAATACAGAACAAGAATGTCTGGAAGAAGACACTTCTTTTTTCCCCCGCTTAAAAAAAAAAAATTATTGGAGTATAGTTGCTTTACAATATTGTGTTCGTTTCTGCCATACAGCAAAGTGAATCGGCGATACATACACATATATTTCCTCCTTTTTGGATTTCCTCCCCATTTAGGTCGCCACAGAGGCACTGAGTACAGTCCCCTGTGCTATACAGTAAGTTCTCATCAGCTATCTGCTTCATACACAGTGTCAATAGTGGATATATGTCAATCCCAGCCTCCCAATTCAACCCACCTCCCTCCTTTCCCCCTTGGTGTCCATACATTTGTTTTCTACATTTGTGTCTCTTTTTCAACTTTGTAACTTGGAAGAAGACACTTCAAGCTACTAATGGGACTTCCTTGGTGAATAAAATAGATAAGAAAGGAAAATGGGGGAATTCTTTGTGTACTTCTGCATATTGAATATTTCTGTTTTCATAACCTAAAAAAAATTAAATAATTATTGAAGCTTTCTGGACTCTGATTTTTCTCACCTGAAAGATGAAAAGAGTGGACCATCACTAAATGATATGAAGACATTGCTTCCAGCTCTTAAATCCTGTGGTATCAAAAATGCTCCCCGCGCAACTATTTACTACGACTTCCATTTGCCCATCTTAGTGAAAGGGCAAAGGAGAAAATCAATAGAAAGTTGCTTAATCTCTCAGTGACTCAGTTTCCTCATCTGCAAAACAGGAATAATAACAGCATCTACCTCACAGGATTGTTGTAAGAATTATATTAGCTAAGAAAAATAACTGGCAAAAGACAGATTCAGATGTCAGCTACGATTATTTTTTATTATTGTTATAATTATCATTTCTATATCAAGCAATAAAATTTTTCTGCCAACATTTTCCCTAACCTTACTAACATAAGCACTGTAGAATATTTTGAGTTAATATAAATTATCCTGAAAAAAATACATATATATAAATTATCCTGTCAAAATACACAGCTATGATTAAGTATATCTCTCTAATTAAAATGTTAGCACCAAAGGCAATGCCACATTGGACACAAAATAGTGATTTTAGCTGGTAAGGATGAAAAGTCAAACACGGCATCATTTCAACACCAATGTAGTATTAAAGAAAGCATTCCAACCTCCAAAGAATTCTGGAAAAAGAGCTCCTACACAAGGCTGTGCAAATTTAAAGTTACTCATGTTTTCTATCAACATTTTACAAAACAATGAGTAGGAGATTCTGACACATGCATTCTAAAGCTAAATAAACACCAACTATAAAATAGCACTTGCATACTAAGTATCCAGCAGCTCACAAAGCAAATCTGCAACTGAGACCAGAGTGAAGCAGCTGAAGAACTCTATCCCACAAACATTTACCAAGACTCACCTCCTCAATAAAGGACTAATATACGTCTGCTCTTCCAAAATTAATATGCTTATTTCACTCACATACAATCAAAACTCAAGCAGAAGTTTGGGAGATGTGGAGTAGGGGAAACTAACTGAACAATGATAATTTTCATTTAAAAGTGAGGAATAAAAGAATATAAAGAAAGTTTTATCATGTTGATGTTTGGTAGACACCAACATGATACTATAGAGCAATTATCCTTCAATTAAAAATAAATAAATTTTTTTAAAAAGAAATTTCTAAAAGAATTACAAAGCAGCACCATTGAAATTGTGGTATCAATACAGATAATCCAGATCCTAGAAACAGAAATATCAGTCCAGAAAGGATGTTAAATAAGAAACAATCCAGCAAACACAGCAAAGGGTTAATATGCTTCTTATCTAAAACAATAAGAACATCATTAGGCCCAAATATCCAAAGCATCTAGAGCTTCCCCAGCGGCTCAGTGGTAAAGAATCAACCAGCAATGCAGGAGATGAGGGAGACACAGATCTGATCCTTGGATCAGGCAGATCCCCTGGAGGAGAAAATGGCAACCCTTTCCAGTATTCTTGCCTGGAGAATCCTCATGGACAGAGGAGCCTGGCGGGCTATAGTTCATAGGGTCGCAAAATGTCAGACATGACTGAGTGACTAAACACACATACACACACACACACAATGCATCTAAAAAGATAATTCACAAAGAAAAAACTCAAAAAAATGAACGACCATGGGAGAAAGTTCAAGCCTACCAAAAATTAAAAATGCAAATTAAAACAAGATATCCTCTTCCCCTACTTAATTAGCAAAAGTAAATACATTAATAATGAGCAGTAGTATATCAAATGTCAGCAAGTGTTCAATGAAACAGCTGTTCTCAGCATTGTCTGAGAAAGAATTTGGGAAGTCTACCGGGCCAGAAGTAAACAAGTGACATAAAATAGCTTTAGTTTGGGACTTCCTTGGCAATCTGGTGGTTTAGACTCCATGCTTGCAGGGCAGGGGGAACAGGTTCCATCCCTGGTCAGGGCACTCAGATCTCACATGCTGCAAATTTGAAGAAAACTGAATGTGTGACATAAGAGAAATGGTTCAACCAACGAGGGTACACAATCACCACACAGAATACTGCAACCACTTAAAGCAAACAGTATGGAAAACGAAATAGAAAATGCAAACAATGGCAGGTTATGTGAAGAAGCAGGGTATAAAACTATTCCTATACCATGTTTATGACTTATTAAATATGTTGAATATTAATTAATAGGAAATAAGCAAAAATTATGAATTGTGTTTGGGTTATGGGTATTTTTCTCTTTTTGGCTAAACTTCTTATAATGGTACGATCCCACTGCTGTAATGTAAAACTAAAAGACTATTTAAGAACTAAACAATTACAAGAATAAAACTCCTTTAGAAAAGTCAAAGTGGTAAGGAATCTTTCTGCATCGATGCAGGAGACCTGGGTTCGATCCCTGGATCAGGAAGATGTCCTGGAGGAGGGAATGGCAACCCATTCCAGTATCCTTGCCTGGAGAATCCCATGGACAGAGGAATCTGGTGGGCTACAGTCCAGGGGGTTGCAAAGTGTTAGACATGACTAAGCATGCAGTGCATATGCAGAAAAGCCAAAGAGTAGCTAAAGTAATAAAAATGATGATTTTAAAATTTAAGACACTGAAAATAAACCCCAAATAAAGGTGAAATCTGAGGTTTGTGAACTGGTACAGAAATAGCAAGGCTCATTCCAACCTGGGGAACATGTCTTTCCAGCAGCCCCCTTCTATACCTGTCTCCCCAGGGGCAGGGCAGAGAGGACAGGGTTCAAGCCACCCTAGTTTCTGCCCCCATTGAGTCAAAAAACCCACATCCAAGAGAGGCCAGCTCCATCTATTAGTATAGCACCCTCTCTAGACAATAACTCATTCATGCAGAGAACCTAAAGCAAAGACAGCCTGAAGCTAAACAAATGAGCAATTGCCTTAAAACACAAGACACCAGAATATCTATCCACACGGAAATGCTGTGAAGACCCTTGAGTTTAAGGAGTAAATTATAAACTCCAACCCTCAGCATCCTGTGATTTTGCCTTCAGTGAAGAGACAATGCCACACTACACAGCCTAGGAAAAATGTAAACTTCAGGTTAGGTGAGGAGGCAGGACATAAATTAAATGTAGACTATGATTTATGGGCTTCCCTGATGGCTCAGATGGGAAAGAATCTGCCTGCCAAGAAACCTTGGTTCGAGCCTTGGGTTAGGAATATCCCTTGGAGAAAGGAATGACTACCCACTCCAGTATTCTTGCCTGGAGAATTCAATGGGCAAAAGAGCTTGGCAGGCTACAATCCAAGGGGTTTCAAAGAGTCGGACATGACTGAGCAACACTTTCACTTTTAGTGATTAGGAAGAAAGGAAGTGAAAGTCTCTGAATTGTGTCCGACTCTGCGACCCCATGAACTGTAGCCCACCAGGCTCCTCTGTCTCTGCAACTCTCCAGGCCAGAATACTGGAGAGGGTAGCCATTTCCTTCTCCAGAGGATTTTCCAAACCCAGAGATCAAACCCAGGTCTTCTGCATTGCAGGTGGATTCCCTATCATCTGAGACACCAGAGAAAGCCAAGGTTCCCTGATTAGAACCTTGTATAAATTTTTAAACAAATATGAAGAGAGAATAAGCCAAAAATTTTAATAGCTGTGTTTGAGCTATGGATTCTTCTTTTCTTTTTTATTCCTTTCTCTATTTTGTCAAACTTTCTCTGAAATGAAGATGTTAATTCACTTTGTAAGGAGGAAATCAATTGACAGGAAGTAAAATCTCCCATTACACACTAGGAGACAGAACAAAGACCAGCACTCATTTCTTCTCACTCCCAGTATAAAATTCATTCTACTCTCACTCCACTCCTGTAGTATTTCTTCCTTAACAAATCTGGAGAAACAATTTTTCTCAAGCAGTTAAGTTGTCTGCAGACTAATTTTGAAAGTAGTATGATTTTACTTGTGAATACTGAAAACATCTACCCAAAGAAAAGAAAAATAGAAAAGCAGGACATTTTATAATGATATATTTACATTTGTTTTGGTGAATTATTTTCTCTTTGGAACTGACGATGTAAAATTCAAAATGAAATCACTTTTTCTAGAGGAAAACAGATTGGCATTTACTGCCATTTCACAGTCTGGGCAGAAATGGGAACTGGGGAATTGCCCATCTTTTCTTCTCTGATGGCTTCACAAGGCTGCTGGACCAAAGGAATCTGTTGTCATCACCACGGCAGCCTAGTACAGCAGCTTCCAGGGAGCCAGGAAGAGGGACCTGCCTCCCTAGTCATGTTCACACTGGCCTGTCTGCTCATCCTCTTCCCATTTCCCCTTCTATCAGTGGAAACCCTTCAGGATCCAGCCCAAATCCATCTTTTCCACAAAGTCTCCTCCATAACTTTCGAGAAGAGCAGTGACCTATTTCTTTGAACCACATCTTCTAATGCTTGCCTGTCAGCTGAGTTTCATCTCCAATGTGGTCTGTGGCAGTGGCGGTGTTGAAAATGATTCTGTGCAAGGTTAGTACTCTGTGCAAGAACAGCTATACTAATTATTAACATAGTAAAATACTTTCATTCTTTCATGCTGCTCTGAGAACCCTTGTATCTTCCCTTCTCCTGCTCTACTACTCCCGTGGACACTCAGGCTTTTTCCCTGTAAATCCCTTGATTTCTTAACAAGTCCAGCAACTAAGGGGTTAATGCCTGGTGCCACAGGGAAACTCCAGCCTTCTGGAGGGTTGGCTCTGATTGGTCAAACAATACCAGATGTTAAGTGTCTTGACTTACAACCTCTTCCTTTGGAGGTCCTGAGGTTCAGTAGGAAAAAACTCTCACATTGATTAGCAATGTCTGCCAAGAATATAGAAGTAGGAAGAGAGGTCGACATGCTGAAAAGATGCTGATCTGATTAAAATGTCTGCAGCTCTCAGCTTGGCACTTTAATACCATCCTAAGTCCCACTCTTTTTGCTTCTCATGGAGGAAAAGGGATTGAAGGAGGGCAGGAGGAAGAGTGTAAAGCCAGGAAGGAAGAGAAGGGAAGAGCATCCATGGCATAATTGGGGCAGTTTTCTATTCTTGGTGAACAGGCTGCAGTGCGCAACCTATTGAAGTAACTGCCAATTTTAAAATCACCGGATCCTGACCCTTTTTTATTTCCTATTCACAATGCCCATAAGAACACCATTTCCTTAACTTCTCTGTGCAATAACAATTAATGACACCACTAAAAACAACACTTTTATAGCATTTACGTGTATTAACTTATTTATTCCTCAAAAAAAACACTGAAGATTATTTTAACACAAATATTTTAAATTATATATCATCTAACTTTTTATTTTATCTTTTTTTTTTTATTTTCAGAGAAAGAAACTGAGGCACAGAAATGTTACGTAGTTTGGCCTCTGTAACATAACTCAGAAAGCGTAGGGATTTGAACCCAGGCACTTTAACTCCAGAGGCTGCATTCTCCCATGGAAACTATAATTTCTCCAAGATGTTGTTTGCTGGAGCAAAATGTCTGCACCTACATATTAAATTTGGCATTTTCCTGAGTGAAGCAAAATGAGAACAGTTCCTTGAGAAACCTCTGGCCTGCAGCAGGCCTGGCTCTCCCCAGACAGAACAGGTGCACTCAGAACCCCTGACTCAGGAGTGCCCTGGGCTCCAAGGCCCTGGTCCCAAGTCAGGCAGGTAGACAAAGCTGCCAAGTCACAGGAAAGACCAGTTTCCACTGCAGAAAGGGGTTCACATCAGGACCGACAGATGAACAAAAGCTACCCCCAAGAGACCAGAAAGAAAAGAACAGGGAATGCTGAGTAGGGAAGATGAATTAGCAGTTACAGAACTAGGAAGGACCTAGTTTAAGCCCTGAATTCTACAGAGAAAACTGGGACTCAGAGAGACGACGGGGCTTGCTGAAGAACAGTTATTGACTACACTTATCTAAATTCACATCTCCCTCCCCAAGTCATGCCACACGAGGACAGGTTAAAAAGTACGAAGCAATGACATGAGAGACTATTAACTGGTCCCCTAAACTGGGCTTTGCTCCTCTCCTGGACACACCAATGGACTACATTTCCCAGCCTCCTTTGCAGCAGTTATGTGACTGTAGTGTAGGCCAGAAGGGAAGAAGATACTAGAACCACTTCCAGGCCTGGCCATACAAACCGTCTCACATACTGCTCCTCCAGGCTCAGTCTCCTTCCAACGTGTGACCTTGGATAAGGCTGTAGAATTATTCTTAACGTGGTCCCTGAATGAGTGAGTGGAGCAGACATCTTCTAAAAATAGCAAAACAAAATCAACCATCAAACCTCATCTCTGTTTAATTATTTTACATTTTATTATCATTGGGCTTCCCTGGTGGCTCAGATTGTAAAGAATCTGCCTGCAAGGCAGGAGACCCAGGTTCAATCCCCTGGAGAAGGGAATGACCACCCACTCCAGTATTCTTGCCTGGAGAATTCCATGGACAGAGGAACCTGGTGGGCTACAGTCCATGGAGTTGCAAAGAGTCAGACATGACTAAGCAACTAACACTTCCACTTTTTTTTCATTTTCATCTATGCTCATGAAGTTACATCTATTGTATCTGTATGACGGGAATTCTATATAATGGCATGCTAGTGTGCATCTATGCACTGAGAGACATTAACTTTGTAACATGAAATGAGCTGTAGTGGGAGTATTTATAACACAGAAATGGGCAAATGCTACAAATCAGGGCTCTTTTTTTTTTTTCCTGGAGAGTCAGTTTTTAATATTTACCACTGCTGTTGAGGAAAAGTGAAGCTTTAACATCATCCTCTTAATTATTTTAAATGGACATAAAGACATTAGGCTTTTGGGTTAACCTGAAAATACTATAATTTTTAATTTGCACATTTCCTTCATTAAGTTTATTTCAAAAATTACTAAGTTGCCTTAAGAAAATTATTTAACATTCTTATTACCATGTTAATAACTCAGATAGATGCCACATGGAGCCTATTAGTGAAAATCTGAACTCATCATCTACTTTCTGTTCAGAGTATACACTCGCTAGTCAGGATTTCTCTTCCTTAAATTATGAGTAATCCCTTAAAACTAAAAACTAACATGATGGGGGAGGGTGGGGAACTGTAGTGGTTTATAGGATATCAATTCTTTTCAATTGATCTATAGATTCCAAGCAATTCTAGTTACAATCTTGTTAAGCTTTTTACAGCTATTGAAAAAAACTGACTTTAAAATATATATTAAAATATATAGAGGACTAAAAGAATCAATTGATTTTTTAAAAAGAATGAATTTAGAGGACTAACACTATCTGATCTCAAAACTGCCATATAGTACATACAGTCTACAGTAAGCAATACAGTGAAGTATTGGCCTAAAGACAGACAAAAAGGTTAATGGAACAGAGTTCAGAAACACAAAAACAGTTACTGATTTTTGGCAAAGATATCAAGGTAATTTAATGGAAAAAGAACCCTCTTTTCAACAAAACAGTGCAGGACAGTTGGTTATCCATATGGAAAACATTTCAACTCTCTTTTTTAATCTACACCTTGTAATATGCCATCTGCATAAGTGGAAGGACAGAAAGAGAGGCTTAAAAATGTGTGTTCCCAGGTGATATGAATTTAATTTCAATCAAAACATTCATAGATATTTTCTAATTATTGAAATAAATTGATCAAATGCAGGACTTATCTATCTGGACCTGTTAAACCTGTAGTCAAAAGTCTAAAATAAAACAAAAATCCTATCAGAATTATATCTTTCACTACTAAGTCAGATGGCCCCCGCGCACCAGAGCAAGATCCAGTTTTCCCCACAGCCAGTCCCTCCCATCAGGAAGCTTCCACAAGCCTCTCATCCTTATCCATGAGAGGGAAGACAGAATGAAAACCACAATCACAGAAAACTAACCAAACTGATCATATGGATCACAACCTTTTCTAACTCAATGAAACTATGAGCCATCCCATGTAGGGCCACCCAAGATGGACAGGTCATGGTGGAGAGTTCTGACAAAACATGGTCCAGTGGAGATGGGAATGGCAAACCACTTCAGTACTCTTGCCTTCAGAACCCCATGAACAGTATGAAAAGGCAAAAAGATCAGACACTGAAACATGAACTCCCCAGGTCAGTGGGTGCCCAATATGCTACTGGATAAGAGTGGAGAAATAGCTCCAGAAAGAATGAAGAGACAGAGCCAAAGTGAAAACAACACCCAGTTGTGGATGTGACTGGTGATGGAAGTAAAGTCTGATGCTGTAAAGAACAATATTGCATAGGAACCTGGAATGTTAGGTCCATGAATCAAGGCAAATTGGAAGTGGTCAAACAGGAGATGGCAAGATTGAACATCAACATTTTAAGAATCAGTGAACTAAAATGGACCAGAAAAGGAGAATTTAATTCAGATGAACATTATTTCTTCTACTGTGGGCAAGAATCCCTTAGAAGAAATGAGTAGCCCTCATAGTCAACAAAAGAGCCCAAAATGCAGTACTTGGGTACAATCTCAAAAATGACAGAACCATGTCTGTTTGTTTCCAAGGTAAGACATTTAGTATCACAGTAATCCAAGTCTATGCCCTAATCACTAATGCCAAAGAAGCTTAACAGTTCTACGAAGACCTACAAGACCTAGAATTAATACCAAAAAAAGACGTCCTTTTCATCATAGGGACTGGAATGCAAAAGTAAGAAGTCAAGAGACACCGGGAGTAACAGGCAACTTTGGCTTTGGAGTACAAAATGAAGCAGGGCAAAGGCTAACAGAGTTTTGCCAAGAGAATGCACTGCTCACAACCAACACCCTCTTCAAACAACACAAGGGATGACTCTACACATGTACATCACCAGATGGTCAATACCGAAATCAGATTGATTATATTCTTTGCAATAGAAGATGGAGAAGCTCCATACAGTAAGCAAAAACAAGACTGTAGGCTGACTGTGGCTCAGATCATGAACTCCTTACTGCAAAATTCAAACTTAAATTGAAGAAAGTAGGGAAAACCACTAGGTCATTCAGGTATGACCTAAATCAAATCTAGATTTTTTTTTTATACTTAATGATCATGTTTATTTTTTTTCATTTATTTTTATTAGTTGGAGGCTAATTACTTAACAACATTGCAGTGGGTTTTGTCATACATTGACATGAATCAGCCATGGAGTTATAAGTATTCCCCATCCCGATCCCCCCTCCCACCTCCCTCTCCACCCGATTCCTCTGGGCCTTCCCAGTGCACGAGGCCCGAGCACTTGTCTCATGCATCCCACCTGGGCTGGTGATCTGTTTCACTATAGATAATATACATGCTGTTCTCTCAAAACATCCCACCCTCACCTTCTCCCACAGAGTCCAAAAGTCTGTTCTGTACATCTGTGTCTCTTTTTCTGTTTTGCATATAGGGTTATCATTACCATCTTTCTAAATTCCATATATATGTGTTAGTATGCTGTAATGTTCTTTATCTTTCTGGCTTACTTCACTCTGTATAATGGGCTCCAGTTTCATCCATCTCATTAGAACTGATTCAAATGAATTCTTTTTAACGGCTGAGTAATATTCCATGGTGTATATGTATCACATCTTCCTTATCCATTCGTCTGCTGATGGGCATCTAGGTTGCTTCCATGTCCTGGCTATTATAAACAGTGCTGCGATGAACATTGGGGTGCACATGTCTCCTTCAGATCTCATTTCCTCAGTGTGTATGCCCAGAAGTGGTATTGTGGGGTCACATGGCAGTTCTATTTCCAGTTTTTTTAAGAAATCTCCACACTGTTCTCCATAGCGGCTGTACTAGTTAGCATTCCCACCAACAGTGTAAGAGGGTTCCCTTTTCTCCACACCCTCTCCAGCATTTAGTGCTTAGAGACTTTTGGATAGCAGCCATCCTGACTGGCGTGTAATGGTACCTCATTGTGGTTTTGATTTGCATTTCTCTGATAATGAGTGATATTGAGCATCTTTTCATGTGTTTGTTAGCCATCTGTATGTCTTCTTTGGAGAAATGTCTGTTTAGTTCTTTGGCCCACTTTTTGATTGGGTCATTTATTTTTCTGGAATTGAGCTTCAGGAGTTGCTTGTATATTTTTGAGATTACTCCTTTGTCTGCTGCTTCATTTGCTATTATTTTCTCCCAATCTGACGGCTGTCTTTTCACCTTACTTATAGTTTCCTTTGTTGTGCAAAAGCTTTTAAGTTTCATTAGGTCCCATTTGTTTATGTTTGCTTTTATTTCCAATATTCTGGGAGGTGGGTCATAGAGGAGCCTGCTGTGATTCATGTCGGACAGTGTTTTGCCTATTTTCTCCTCTAGGAGTTTTATAGTTTCTGGTCTTACATTTAGATCTTTAATCCATTTTGAGTTTATTTTTGTGTCTGATGTTAGAAAGTGTTCTAGTTTCATTCTTTTACAAGTGGTTGACCAGTTTTCCCAGCACCACTTGTTAAAGAGGTTGTCTTTTTTCCATTGTATATCCTTGCCTCCTTTGTCGAAGATAAGGTGTCCATAGGTTCGTGGATTTATCTCTGGGCTTTCTATTCTGTTCCATTGATCTATATTTCTGTCTTTGTGCCAGTACCATACTGTCTTGATGACTGTGGCCTTGTAGTAGGGTCTGAAGTCAGGCAGGCTGATTCCTCCAGTTCCATTCAAGATTACTTTGGCTATTCGAGGTTTTTTGTATTTCCATACAAATTGTGAAATTCTTTGGTCTAGTTCTGTGAAAAATACCGTTGGTAGCTTCATAGGGATTGCATTGAATCTACAGATTGCTTTGGGTAGAATAGCCATTTTGACAATATGGATTCTTCCAATCCATGAACACGGTATGTTTCTCCATCTGTTTGTGTCCTCTTTGATTTCTTTCATCAGTGTTTTATAGTTTTCTATGTATAGGCCTTTTGTTTCTTTAGGTAGATATACTCCTAAGTATTTTATTCTTTTTGTTGCAATGGTGAATGGTATTGTTTCCTTAATTTTTCTTTCTGTTTTCTCATTGTTAGTGTATAGCAAGGGATTTCTGTGTGTTAATTTTATATCCTGCAACTTTACTATATTCGTTGATTAGCTCTAGTAATTTTCTGGTAGAGTTTTTAGGGTTTTCTATGTAGAGGATCATGTCATCTGCAAACAGTGAGAGTTTCACTTCTTCTTTTCCTATCTGGATTCCTTTTACTTCTTTTTCTGCTCTGATTGCTGTGGCCAAAACTTCCAAAACTATGTTGAATAGTAGTGGTGAGAGTGGGCACCCTTGTCTTGTTCCTGATTTCAGGGGAAATGCTTTCAATTTTTCACCATTGAGGGTAATGCTTGCTGGGGGTTTGTCATATATAGCTTTTATTATGTTGAGGTATGTTCCTTCTATTCCTGCTTTCTGGAGAGTTTTAATCATAAATGGATGTTGAATTTTGTCAAAGGCTTTCTCTGCATCTATTGAGATAATCATATGGTTTTTAATCTTTCAATTTGTTAAAGTGGTGTATTACATTGATTGATTTGCAGACATTAAAGAACCCTTGCATTCCTGAGATAAAGCCCACTTGGTCATGGTGTATGATTTTTTTAATATGTTGTTGGTTTCTGTTTGCTAGAATTTTGTTAAGGATTTTTGCATCTATGTTCATCAGTGATATTGGCCTGTAGTTTTCTTTTTTTGTGGCATCTTTGTCTGGTTTTGGAATTAGGGTGATGGTGGCCTCATAGAATGAGTTTGGAAGTTTACCTTCTTCTGCAATTTTCTGGAAGAGTTTGAGTAAGATAGGTGTTAGCTCTTCTCTAAATTTTTGGTAGAATTCAGCTGTGAAGCCATCTGGTCCTGGGCTTTTGTTTGCTGGAAGATTTCTGATTACAGTTTTTATTTCCTTGCTTGTGATGGCTCTGTTAAGATCTTCTATTTCTTCCTGGTTCAGTTTTGGAAAGTTATACTTTTCTAAGAATTTGTCCATTTCTTCGAAGTTGTCCATTTTATTGGCATAGAGCTGCTGGTAGTAGTGTCTTATGATCCTTTGTATTTCAGTGTTGTCTGTTGTGATCTCTCCATTTTCATTTCTAATTTTGTTAATCTGGTTCTCCCCTCTTTGTTTCTTAATGAGTCTTGCTAATGGTTTGTCAATTTTGTTTATTTTTTCAAAAAACACACTTTTAGCTTTGTTGATTTTTGCTATGGTCTCTTTAGTTTCTTTTGCATTTATTTCTGCCCTAATTTTTAAGATTTCTTTCCTTCTGCTAACCCTGGGGTTCTTCATTTCTTCCTTCTCTAATTGCTTTAGGTGTAGAGCTAGGTTATTTATTTGACTTTTTTCTTGTTTCTTGAGGTAAGCCTGTAATGCTATGAACCTTCCCCTTAGCACTGCTTTTACAGTGTCCCATAGGTTTTGGGTTGTTGTGTTTTCATTTTCATTCATTTCTATGCATATTTTGATTTCTTTTTTGATTTCTTCTATGATTTGTTGGTTATTCAGAAGCGTGTTATTTAGCCTCCATATGTTTGAATTTTTAACAATTTTTTTCCTGTAATTGAGATCTAATCTTACTGCACTGTGGTCAGAAAAGATGACTGGAATGATTTCGATTTTTTTTTGAATTTTCCAAGACCAGATTTATGGCCCAGGATGTGATCCATTCTGGAGAAGGTTCCGTGTGCACTTGAGAAAAAGGTGAAGTTGATTGTTTTGGGGTGAAATGTCCTATAGATATCAATTAGGTCTAGCTGGTCCATTGTGTCATTTAAGGTTTGTGTTTCCTTGTTAATTTTCTGTTTAGTTGATCTATCCATAGCTGTGAGTGGGGTATTAAAGTCTCCCACTATTATTGTGTTACTATTAATTTCCTCTTTCATACTCGTTAGCGTTTGCCGTACATATTGCGGTGCTCCTATGTTGGGTGCATATATATTTATAATTGTTATATCTTCTTCTTGGATTGATCCTTTGATCATTATGTAGTGTCCTTCTTTGTCTCTTTTCACAGCCTTTATTTGAAAGTCTATTTTATCTGATATGAGTATTGCAACTCTTGCTTTCTTTTGGTCTCCATTTGCTTGAAATATTTTTTTCCAGCCCTTCACTTTTAGTCTGTATGTGTCTCTTGTTTTGAGGCGGGTCTCTTGTAGACAGCATATATAGGGGTCTTGTTTTTGTATCCATTCAGCCAGTCTTTGTCTTTTGGTTGGGGCATTTAACCCATTTACATTTAAGGTAATTATTGATAGGTGTGGTCCCGTTGCCATTTACGTTGTTCTTTTGGGTTCACGTTTATACAACCTTTCTGCATTTCCTGTCTAGAGAAGATCCTTTAGCATTTGTTGAAGAGCTGGTTTGGTGGTGCTGAATTCTCTCAGCTTTTGCTTCTCTGTAAAGCTTTTGAGTTCTCCTTCATATCTGAATGAGATCCTTGCTGGGTACAGTAATCTAGGTTGTAGGTTATTCTCTTTCATTACTTGAAGTATGTCCTGCCATTCCCTTCTGGCCTGGAGGGTTTCTATTGATAGATCAGCTGTTATCCTTGTGGGAATCCCTTTGTGTGTTATTTGTTCTTTCTCCCTTGCTGCTTTTAATATTTGTTCTTTGTGTTTGATCTTTGTTAATTTGATTAATATGTGTCTTGGGGTGTTTCGCCTTGGGTTTATCCTGTTTGGGACTCTGGGTTTCTTGGACTTGGGTGGCTCTTTCCTTCCCCATTTTAGGGAAGTTTTCAGCTATTATCTCCTCGAGTATTTTCTCATGGCCTTTCTTTTTGTCTTCTTCTTCTGGGACTCCTATGATTCGAATGTTGGGGCGTTTCACATTGTCCCAGAGGTCCCTGAGGTTGTCCTCATTTCTTTCGATTCTTTTTTCTTTTTTCCTCTCTGCTTCATTTATTTCCACCATTTTATCTTCTACCTCACTTATCCTGTCTTCTGTCTCCATTATTCTACTCTTGGTTCCCTCCAGAGTGTTTTTGATCTCATTTATTGCATTATTCATTTTTAATTGACTCTTTTTTATTTCTTCTAGGTCTTTATTAAACATTTCTTGCATCCTCTCAATCTTTGTCTCCAGGCTATTTATCTGTAACTCCATTTTGTTTTCAAGATTTTGGATCATGTTTATTATCATTATTCTAAATTCTTTTTCAGGTAGATTCCCTATCTCCTCCTCTTTTGTTTGACTTGGTGGGCATTTTTCATGTTCCTTTACCTGTTGGGTATTTCTCTGCCTTTTCATCTTGTTTAGATTGCTGTGTCTGGAGTGGGCTTTCTGTATTCTGGAGGTCTGTGGTTCGTTTTTATTGTGGAGGTTTTACCCAGTGGGTGGGGTTGGACGATTGGCTAGTCAAGGTTTCCTGGTTAGGGAAGCTTGCATCGGTGTTCTGGTGCATGGAACTAGATTTCTTCTCTCTGGAGTGCAATGGAGTGCCCAGTAATGAGTTTTGAGATGGGTCTATGTGTTAGGTGTGACTTTGGGCAGCCTGTATGTTGACGTTCAGGGCTATGTTCCTGTGTTGCTGGAGAATTTCCATGGTATGTATTGCTCTGAAACTTACTGGCTCTTGGGTGGTGGTTGGTTTCAGTGTAGGTATGGAGGCTTTTGGACGGTCTCTTATTTCTTAAAGTTCCATGTAGTCAGGAGTTTTCTGGTGTTCTCAGGTTTGGGGCTTAAGTCTCTTGCCTCTGGATTTCAGTTTTATTCTTCCAGTAGTCTCAAGACTTCTCCAACTATACAGCACTGATAATAAAACTTCTAGGTTAATGGTGAAAAGATTCTCCCCTGTGAGGGACACCCAGAGAGGTTCACAGAGTTACATGAAAAAGAGGAGAGGGAGGAGGGAGATAGAGATGAGCAGGGGGAGAAAAAGGGGGACTCATGAGGAGAGAGACAGATCTATGCAGTTGTCTGTTCCCAGATTGTTCTCCGTAGCCCAGACACCCACAAAGATTCACAGAATTGGATTGGGAAGAGAAGGGGAAAGGAGGAAATAGAGGTGTTCTGAGGTAGAAAACGGAGAGTCAAGATTGGGAGAGAGTAATCAACACACTCCTGAATAAAAATGGGAACTGAATATTGGATTCTTAAATGTCCGCAATTTATATCATGTACTGAAAAACAAAGATTAAAAATCTAGAGTAGAGGTTAGACTCTTAAAAATACAATATTAAAAACAAAAGCCAAAACACAAAAAATTTTAGAAATATATATGAAGTTCGGTTTAAAAATAGGGCTTCTCTCTCTTTTTTTTTGGTAAGGTTATAGTGTAATGAAAATGAAAATTAAGGAGTAATAGAGGAGTAATAGAGGACTTTCAAAGGAAATAAGAGAAAAAGGAAAATATAAAAAAGAAAAGAAAAAGGAAAAGAAAAAAAAAACAAGAAAAGAAATTTTCCCTAATTAAAAAAATCGTAAAAATCTATGAAAATGAACGTTAAGGAGTAATGGGGGAGTAATAGGGAATTTTAAAAGAAAATAAAAGAGAAAAAAGAAAAAAAAATTTTTTTAACTTAAAAAAAAAAAAGTAAAAATGTATCTAGGAATTTCTCTGGAGCTTTTGTGGTCAGTGTGGGTTCGGTTCAGTTTCAGATAGCTCCTCGATCCAGCTTACACTTCTCGATATCTACAGGCCCCTTCCAGTGTAGTGGGTGTTATCTACAGGGATTTTAATGTGTTGCACGGTCCCTTCTGAAGCGGTTCCCTTTGTTTATTTGGCTTCTGTTTGCCGGTCTCTTCAGTGCCTAATTTCCGCCCTAACACAGGCGGGCGGAGGTAGACTCTTACTCAGGTTGCTAGTTCTGTCGCGCTGCGGGGAGGGGCTGGCGCTGTTTCCGCGTCTACGCTGCTCAGGCTCCTGGCTGCTCTATATGGAGCGTGCCCTGCTCTGCGCGCGGTTCCAGCCCTCGGGTGATCCACAAAAGCGTGGACTCGGCTGCGCCTGCTTTTTGTGCCTTCCCCGTCGGAGCGGCGCAGGCAGCCAGGAGCTTGACGGGCGCACTCTCCCAGGGTGCGGGGCGCCTTCTCCCCTCCGTGGTCCCAGTCTCAGTTTCCACCAGCACCAGACGGGTGCGTGCGCCCTCTGCCCTCCGTGTCCCCAGCCCCAGTCCCCGCCCGCGCCTGTCGGGTGCCTGCGCCCTGTGCCTCGCCGTGACCCTCGCAGCGGATGTCGACCATCGAGAATGTCAGGAGGTCTTTGATGAGGAATTGGGGGCCTGTTTGCAGTGCAGTAGGGGATGCGGTCCTTGGGGCCGAGCCTGCCCCTTTCCCCTCCCCCCTGCCTCCTGCCTCCGGCGGGGCTGGTCTGGTCCGCAGCCTGCGAGCTCTTCTCTGGACTTGCTCAGACCCTTTGTTCTGTGAACGGCCGGCAGTGTGTTTGGGCCAGTTAATTATCTCTCTCTCTTTTGCTGTCCCACAGTTTAAGTTGGTAACTCACAAAAGCTCCCTCCGATTGCCCTCAGGGCACTCAGGCCCGGTCCTTACCCTAAGCAATGCCGCCAGCTCCTCTCCGTTCTGCCCCCACATGCTGGTGGTGGATGCGGGCGTCTGGGGTACTTTTCTGCTGGGAGTTGCTTTTAGGCACATAATCTGTGGGTTTTATTTATTCTTCCCCTCCCAGTCAGGTTGCCCTCCAAGATTCAAAAACTTCCCCCAGACCCACCAGTGCGAGGGTTTCCTGGTGTTTGGAAACTTCCTCTATTAAGACTCCCTTCCCGGGACGGATCTCCATCCTTAGCTCTTTTGTCTCTCTTTTTATCTTTTATATTTTGTCCTACATCCTTTTGAAGACAATGGGTTGCTTTTCTGGGCGCCTGATGACCTCAGCTAGCGATCAGAAGTTGTTTTGTGAAGCTTGCTCTGCGTTCAATTGTTCTTTCGATGAATTTGTAGGGGAGAAAGTGGTCTCCGCGTCCTATTCCTCCGCCATCTTGGCTCCTCTCCCAAATCTAGATTATACAGTGGAAGTGACAAATAGATTCAAGGGATTAGATCTGATAGACAGAGTGCCTGAAGAACTATGGACAGAGTCCATGACATTGTATAGGAGGGGGTGATTAAAATCATCCCCAAGAAAAAGAAATGCTAAAAGGCAAAATGGATATCTGAGGAGGTCTTACAAATAGCTGAGAAAAGAAGAGAAGTGAAACGCAATAAAGAAAAGGAAAGATATACCCATATGAATGCAGAATTTCAAAGAAGAGCAAGGACAAATAAAAAGGCTTCCTCAGTGATCAGTGCAAATGGAGGAAAACAATACAATGGCAAAGACTAGAGATCTCTTCAAAAAAATTAGAGATACCAAGGGAACATTTTAAGCAAAGATGGGCACAATAAAGGACAGAAATGGTATGGACATAACAGAAGCCTAAGATATAAAGAATAGACAGCAAGAATACACAGAAGAACTATACATAAAGATCTTCATGACACAGATAACCACAATTGTGTGATCACTCACCTAGAGCCAGATTTCTTGGAGGGTGAAGTCAAGTGGGCCTTAGGAAGCATCACTATGAACAAAGCTAGTGGAGGTGATGAAATTCCAGCTGAGCTATTTCAACTCCTAAAAGATGATGCTGTGAAAGTGCTGCACTCAATATGCCAGCAAATTTGGAAAACTCAGCAGTGGCCACAGGACTGAAAAAGGTCAGTTTTCATTCCAAACCCAAAGAAAGGCAATGCCAAAAATTGTTCAAACTATCGCACAATAGCACTCATTTCACATGCTAGCAAAGTAATGCTCAAAATTCTCCAGGCCAGACTTCAACAGTATGTGAACCAAAAATCCAGATGTTCAAGCTGGATTTAGAGACATCCATTGCATTATAGAAAAAGCAAAAGAGTTCCAGAAAAACATCTACTTCTCCTTCATTGACTAAGCTAAAGGCTTTGATTGTGTGGATTACAACAAACTGTAGAAAACGCTAAAAGAGATGGGAATACCAGACCACCTTACCTGCCTCCTGAGAAATCTGTGCACCGGTCGAGAAGCAACAGTTAGAACTGGACATAAAACAGACTGGTTCCAAATTGGGTAAGAAGTATGTCAAGGCTATACACTGTCACCCTGCTTATTTAACTTATATGCAGAGTACATCATGCAAAATGCCAGGCTGGATGAAGCACAAGCTGGAATCAAGATTGCCAGGAGAAATATCAATAACCTCAGATATGCAAATGATACCACCCTTACGGCAGAAAGTGAAAAGGTACTAAAAAGCCTCTAGATGAAGCTGAAAGAGGAGAGTGAAAAAGCTGGCTTAAAACTCAAGATTTAGAAAATGAAGATCATGGCATCTGGTCCCATCACTTCTTGGCAAATAGATGGGGAAACAGTGGAAACAGTGACAGATTTATTTTCTTGGGCTCCAAAATCACTGCACATGGTGAGTGCTGCCATGAAATTAAAAGACGCTTGCTCCTTGGAAGAAAAGCTATGACCAACCTAGACAGCATATTAAAAAGCAGAGACGTTACTTTGCCAACAAAGGTCCGTACAGTCAAAGCTGTGGTTTTTTCAGTAGTCATGCATGGATGTGAGAATCGGACCATAAAGAAGGCTAAATGACAAAGAATCGATGCTTTTGAGCTGTGGTGTTGGAGAAGACTCTTGAGAGTCCCTTGGACTGCAAGGAGATCAAACCAGTCAATCCTTAAGGAAATCAGTCATGAATATTCCTTAGAAGGACTGATGCTGAAGCTGAAGCTCCAATTCTTTGGCCACCTGATGCATAGAGCCAACTCATTAGATAAGTCCCTGATGCTGGGAAAGATTGAAGGCAGGAGGAGAAGGGAACGACAGAGGACCAGATAGTTGGATGGCATCGCTTACTCAATGGACATGAGTTTGAGCAAGCTCCAAGAGATGGCGAAGGACAGGGAAGCCTGGCGTGCTATTGTCCGAGGGGTTTCAAAGAGTCAGGCATGACTGAGCAACTGCATGGCAACAACTAAGTCAGACAGTCATTTCTTTGGAACAAACTCTCAGAGATTATGTAGAAAACAGTGTTCGAGAAATAATCTCATTTAATCCACTCACAGATTTGAAAAATTATTTCTGAAGCAATAAAGGCAAAGAATCCAAAGCTTCAGGGCCAGGTGTCCAGGCTTCTGCTCCAGGGTGAGACTCATGGAGTTTCTCAGAGTGTCTGCCACCACGTGATCCACCTGCATCAGAGCCACCTGGGGAACCCCTGTGACAGGTGGACACCTAGGTCCCATCCCAGGCTCCTGAATGATAGTTAGTGGAAATGGGCCCAGCTTTACTGACCAACTGCACTCTCCAAGGAGGACTAATATGGAATTTAGTACCTCTGTCATCATACCCTCCTTCACGGATCACAGCCTTGTCATGGTGAAGGAATTTGTGTAACTCAATGAATCTATGAGCGATGCTGTGCAGAGCCACCCAAGACAGATGGGTTATAGTGAAGAGTTCTGATGAAACGTGGTCCCCTGGAGGAGGGAATGGCAAACCACTCCAGTATTCTTGCTGCAAGAACCCCATGAACAGTATGAAAAGGCAAAAGAGATATGACATTGGGAGATAAGTCCCCTAGGTTGGAAGGGGTCCAATATGTTTTTTCTAGTAGTCATGTACAGATGTGAGAATCAGACCATAAAGAAAGCTGAACACCAAAAATTGATGCTTTTGAACTGTGGTGTTGGAGAAGACTCTTGAGAGTCCCTTGGACTGCAAGGAGATCCAACCAGTCCATCCTAAAGGAGATCAGTCCTGGGTGTTCATTGGAAGGACTGATGCTGAAGCTGAAGCTCCAGTACTTTGGCCACCTGATGCGAAGAGCCGAGTCACTGGAAAAGACTCTGATGCTAGAAAAGACTGAAGGCAAAAGGAGAAGGGGACAGTAGAGGATGAGATAGTTAGGTAGCATAACTGACTCAATGGACATAAATTTGAGCAAACTCTTGGAGATAGTGAAGGACAGAGAAGCCTGGCATGTTGCAATCCATGGGGTTGCAAAAAGTCAGACACAACTTATCGACTATTGAACTTATTGACTTATTGAACAACAAAATGATCATACCATGAAGGCTCCAAGAAAAGTACATAAAAACAAGACAAAGCTATGGGAAAGCAACTTTTGGAAATGAGAAAACAGTATTTCTTATTAAAATACAAATTATCCTAGACTTTTTTCTGACATTTTTTTACATGTTGAAATGTCTTTTCAGGAGACCCAAGGACATTCAGTAAAGAATAAGAACACTGAAGGTAATTTCTGAAGATAGTATAAAACTAAAAATTAAGCTTTTGAGGCTTTATCTTGACATCCTGAAAGTGGCTAAGAGCAAAGCTCTTATGAGGCTGGGACCTCAGGCTTCATCCACACAAAACCTGAACAGTTGGCCAAAGGATGGGGATGGAGCCAGGAAGTGAAGACAAGGCCTCAGACTCCCAGGACTCGGGAGCAGGGCTCTGACGGCAGCCTGGTGTTGGGCTCCGGAGTTCCCAGAACTTGCAACTTTTCACCAGTTAAGTAACAGAAACCACAAGTTCTGGCTTCCTCCTCCAAATGACATCTTCCATTTGAACCTGGATCTTAATTACCAATAGATATTTATGAAAGAGGCCTTGAAGAAAAATTACATCAGCAGATGCCCCCATGCCCCCACACCAGCATCTGTTTCTTTTCACAGCCTGTGTCCTCTTCCAATGTACCACCTACACCACAGCACCGTGAGCACCATGCAGAAGCTATTTTATTTTTTATTTTACTGAAATATAGTTGATTTACAATGATGTGTTAATTTCAGGTGTACACCAAACTGATTCACACACACACACACACACACACACACACACACACATATAAATATATAGTTTCCTTTCCATTAAAGGTTAGTACAAGATATTGAGTAGAGTCCCCTGTGCTATACAGTAGGTCTTTGTTGGTTATCTATTTTATATATGACTTCAGTCTGACACTTTGTGACCCCACTGAGTGTAGCCTACCAAGCCCCTCTGTCCATGGGATTCTCCAGGCAAAAATACTGAAGTGTGTTGCCATGCCTTTCCCCAGGGGATCTTTCCAACCCAGGGATCGAACCCATGTCTCTTATGTCTCCTGCATTGGCAAATGGGTTCTTTACCATTAGCGCCACCTGGGAAGCCCATTTTATATATAGCAGTGTGTCTATTTTAACCCCAATCTCCTAAATTATCCCTTTCACCTCCCCCAACCCTGCCGCCTGGATCACCTCTGCAGAGGCTATTTTAAGAACTTACAAGACTTAAAAAAAAAAAAAAAAGAACTATAAAAGGCTAATATCAACCCAGGTGTGCTTTCAGGAAACAAGGTTAACTCTGCTTTGCTCCTATTGTGGCAGGTCTTCATCTTCTGAGCTCTAAGCTCTGATCTGCATGTTTCAAGATTACGCTACAATATCATACTTCCCACTCAGAGCCTCAGAGCTTTGTTGAAAGGATTAATATAGAATTGTGCCAAATTATTTAAAGATAAGTGAACAGGGAGCAAAATATTATCATTAACTGATACACGAAGAGAAAGTAGCTCAGCATATCCCATAGGGGGAAAAAAAGAAGAAGAAGAAAAAAAAAACCTTCAGAAGAAACACTTTTTTCTCTGCTTCTGCTTTACAATGAGGTGCAAGGCAATTTCAAATATCTATGATAATTTCTGGAATCAAAAGACAATTCCAAATCAATTTATTCTTACTGTGCTTCTCCATCATGGTCAACACACAGAGAGAAGAAATATCACAACATGCTCTCAGCCTCCGAGGCACTAATTGTGTCAGAACAACGTATGCATGAAGGAGTGAGGCCGCACCAGGAACTGGATGCCACAGACAGGTCACTGGGATTATGGACGGCTCACTGGGCACTGCTGAGGACCCAGGAGAGGTTGGAGACCAGGAATACCCAGCGGCACCTGTCTCCAGACTGGGTGACTTCTCCTGGCAAAGCTGGTCAGCCTGGGTTTGGAGCAAAGAAGGTTAACATCTAGACAGACGTGGGTTGTGATTTTGCTGACCTGGTGCAGCAGAATGTCCAAAGGCGTAAGGATGCTAAGAGCATTGGCAAGAAGTTGGGTCAAGTGATGGATCATGGGATTCTAGCTGGCAGGTGGGAAGAGAAGAAAGGAAAGAGTTCTCTGGGATGTCTGGGAGGGACTGGGCAGGAGAAAATGAAGCCTTGAAGGCCCTGGAAGGATCTCTCTCCTTCTGGGTCTCTCGCATTGAAGGCAGATTCTTTTTTTTTTTTAATTTAGTATATTTATTTCCCCTTTTTCTTTTTTTTTATTTTTTATTTATTTTTTTCCCAATTATTTTTATTAGTTGGAGGCTAATTACTTTATAATATTGTATTGGTTTTTGCCATACATTGACATGAATCAGCCATGGATTTACATGTGTTCCCCATCCTGAAACCCCCTCCCACCTCCCTCCCCATCCCACCCCTCTGTTCCACCAGAAAAACCCCAACCCAGGCCCTTGGGACATGTAAGTTTCTTTCATGTTCACTCAATCAAATACCTTCTAGGTGCTGACCTTCACCAGGCCTGTTCTGCATCCAGAACCTCTGCCCCTCATGCTGCAGGCTTCTCTTAGCATCTCAGACACCACGTGCCATGTGCAATGGGAGAGGGCACAAACCACAGACACATGGGCCTGAAGGACAAGGTTGGGAAGAGGGCTAGTCCTCACCCAGGTAATCCACCAGAAGCAAACTATCCTGAGGAAATCTAGTCCTTTCACCACTTTACAGGAGACCAAGGGATAGACCAAAACCTTGGCCACGTGGCTTTTAATCCTTTTCCTGCATGAAATGAAAACATCTCCTGCCATATTAACCAACAAGAAATGTCACAGCCATCAGTGATTTCTGGCCTCCAAATGTGAATGAGAGCTCCCAAAACTGTGATCCAGCTAATGCTGCTATCCGCAACAGTGACTGCTGAGGAGCTGGGGAATGCAAGAAGCAAGGTGAACAATGAAACAGGATTGGCCACAGATAGCTGAGGTGCATATGAAAGGAATGGATTCAGCGAGCCTAGAGGCGTGCACCTTCGCATACTTGTTGTTCAGTCGCTCAGTCGTGTCTGACTCGTTGTGACCCCATGAACTGCAGCACGCCAGGCTTCTTGTCCTTCACCATCGCCCAGAGCTTGCTCAAAATTGTGTTCATTGAGTTGGTGATTCTGTCCAACCATCTCATCCTCTGTCGTCCCCTTCTCCTCCTGCCTTCAATCTTTCTGAGTATCAGGGTCTTTTCAAATGAGTCAGTTCTTCCCATCAGGTGGCCAAAGTGTTGGAGTTTCAGCTTCAGCAAAAGTCCTTCCAATGAATATTCAGGACTGATTTCCTTTAGGATTGATTGGTTTGATCTCCTTGCAGTCCAAGGGACTCTCAAGAGTCTTCTCCAACTCCAAAGCTCAGAAGCATCAGTTCTTCAGTGCTCAACCTTCTTTACGGTCCAACTCTCACATCCATACATGACTACTAGAAAAACCACAGCTTTGACTGTGTAGACCTTTGTTGGCAAAGCAATGTGTCTGCTTGCTAATTTGCTGTCTAGGTTGGTCATAACTTTTCTTCCAAGGAAAGTTAAAAGCATCTTTTAATTTCATGGCTACAGTTACCATCTGCAGTGATTTTGGAATCCAAGAAAATAAAGTCTGTCACTGTTTCCATTGTTTCCCCATCTATTTGTCATGAAGTGATGGGACCAGATGCCATGGTCTTTGTTTTTTGAGTGTTGAGTTTTTAGCCAATTTTTTCACTCTCCTCTTTCACTTTCATCAAGAGGCTCTTTAGTTCCTCTTCACTTTCTGCCATAAGAGTTGTGTCATCTACATATCTGAGGTTATTGATATTTCTCCTGGCAAACTTGATTCCAGCTCGGGCTTCATCCAGCCTGGCATTTTGCATGATGTACTCTGCATATAAGTTTAAAAAGTAGGGTGACAATATGGAACCAGTCCACTGTTCCATGTCCGTTTCTAATTGTTGTTTCTTGACCTGCATACAGGTTTCTCAGGAGGCAGGTAAGGTGGTCTGGTATTCCAATCTCTTGAAGCATTTTCCAAAGTTTCTTGTGATGCACACAGTCAAAGGCTTTAATGTAGTCAATGAAACAGAACTAGATGTTTACCTGGAATTCTCTTGCTTTTTCTATGATCCAATAGATGTTGGCAATTTGATCTCTTGTTCCTGCCTTTTCTAAACCCAGTTTGAACATCTGAAAGTTTTTGATTCACATACTGTTGAACCCTGGCTTGGAGAATTTTGAGCATTACTCAGCTAGCATGTGAGATGAGTGCAATTGTGCAGTAGTTTGAGCATTCTTTGGTACTGCCTTTCTTTGGGTTTGGAATGAAAACTGACCTTTTCCAGTCCTGTGACCACTGCTGAGTTTTCCAAATTTGCTGGCATATTGAGTGCAGCACTTTCACAGCATCATCTTTTAGGATTTAAAAAAGTTCAGCTGGATTCCATCATCTCCACTAGCTTTGTTCATAGTGATGCTTCCTAAGGCCCACTTGACTTCACCCTCCAAGAAATCTGGCTCTAGGTGAGTGATCACACAATTATGGTTATCTGTGTCATGAAGATCTTTTTTGTATAGTTCTTCTGTGCATTCTTGCTGCCTGTTCTTAATATCTTCTGCTTCTGTTATGTCCATACCATTTCTGTCCTTTATCGTGCCCATTTTTGCTTGAAATGTTCCCTTGGTGTCTCTAATTTTCTTGAAGAGATCTCTAATCTTTCCCATTCTATTGTTTTCCTCTATTTCTTTGCATTGATCACTTAGAAAGGCTTTCTTATCTCTCTCTCCTGCTATTCTTTGGAACTCTGCATTCAGATCTGTGTATCTTTCCTTTTTTCTTTTGCCTTTCACTTCTCTTCTTTTCTCAGCTATTTGTAAGACCTCCTCAGACATCCATTTTGCCCTTTTGCATTTCTTCTTCTTGGGGATGGTTTTGATCACCACTTCTTGTACTGTGTTATGAACCTCCGTCCATAGTTCTCCAGGCACTCTATCAGATCTAATTTCTTGAATATATTTGTAACTTTCACTGTACAATTGTAATGGATTTTATTTAGGTCATACCTGAATGACCTAGTGGTTTTCCCTACTTTCTACAATTTAAATCTGAAATTGGCCATAAGGACTTTATGATCTGAGCCATAGTCAGCTCCCAGTCTTGTTTTTGCTGACTATATAGAGCTTCTACACCTTCAGCTGCAAAGAATAATCTTCCCATACATAGTATGCTAAATTTCTTAACTTGATACCTGATCTTTGATGTTCAAACTACTTGCTCCCTTTATTGCAAACATGTATATATTCTGATTTTCCCCCTACCTCCTTAGAGTAGTTTTCTCAGAGCTACTAATATGATGTCTCCCAGGCTTGGAGTCCTAAACATTCCCACCAAAAGACTCTCTACTTTCAGGTTGTGACTTTATTTTTTCAGCTCAGTCCAGTCACTCATTTGTGTCCAACTCTTTGCAACCCCATGGACAGCAGCATGCCAGGCTTCCCTATCCATCATCAACTCCCAGAGCTTGCTCAAACTCAAGTTCATCGAGTCGGTGATGCCATCCAACCATCTCATCCTCTGACTATATTTTTAGTCGACACCTGTTGGCACCTGAATCTGAATCTCCACTTCCACTTTCCTTTCCACGCTTTGTGCAAAAGCCACAGTGAGCAGATGACAACCAGGGCTCATGTGCCCAATAATCCCACCGTGAGTGTGGATTATTTCCGCCTGCTAATTTTAAGACATTACAACAAGAAGTTGTGGCGACTAAAAAAGTCCCACCAAGTGCAGGCTAGTACCCAGTTTGGACTGCCAAGAAAAGTCTATAATAAATCATAAAATAGTCAAAAAAAAAAAAAACCCTGATTTGGAAAAGCACAGTAAACACAGATGGCTCACTATGTACAATAAATAATGAGATCCTGGTTTAATTCAGAATCCCAAACATCAAAACTGGGAAGTCAGATAACCATCCACTTCTATCTGTGTTTTGCTGATGCCAAGCAAGTGCATTATGCTTCTATCTGCAATTGTGCAGTTGACATAATTTACAGGGGAAAGGCCTGAGCCAGCCATCTCTGAGTTACTAATGGGATGGACAAAACATCTGACAGTTGCTTGTTATGTAACATTACACTCGGGTTTTCTGAAGGAAAAAAAAAAAAATTAACAACATAAAAGCAATCACATTCATCAAGTATTTTTGTGCATCCATTTAACACCTGCTGACTGAACACTCTATGTGCTGGGGAACCAGACAAGCTCCCCGCCCTCATGCAGTAGCCCAGAGGCAATAGATAAGTCATAAATATTTAGTACCAAGCAATGCCAATAAGAGGGCTTCCCAGGTGGTGCTAGTGGTAAAGAACCCGCCTGGAAATACAGGAGACATAAGGGACACGGGTTCAATCCCTGGGTCAAGAAGATCCCCTGGAGGAGGGCATGGCAACCCACTCCAGTATTCTGGCCTGGAGAATCCCATGGACAGAGGAGCCTGGTGGTCTACAGTCCATGGGGTCTCAAAGAGTTGGGCACACTGAAGTGGTTGATCATGAGCACACAGTGGTAATAAGAAGAAAATAAAACAGTGGGGAGAAATGGTCAGAGGGTTCCAGAACTGTCTCTCATAGAGGTTGGTGTGTAGAGAGAGCTGAATGTAACAGTGATTTGGAGATGAGCAATTCAGGCAGTGGGAACAGCAAGAATGATATCTGTCTCACTGCTATAAAACTTAATCATTGCAAAATGTTTTATTTCAACCATAATTGAAAAAGACACATGTACCCCAGTGTTCATTATAGCACTATTTACAATAGCCAGGACATGGAAGCAACCTAGATGTCCATCAACAAAGGAATGGATAGAGGAGGAGCCAAGATGGCGGAGGAATAGGACGGGGAGACCACTTTCTCTCCTACAAATTCATGAAAGAACAATTGAACGCAGAGCAAACTTCACAAAACAACTTCTGATCGCTAGCTGAGGTCATCAGGTGCCCAGAAAAGCAACCCATTGTCTTCAAAAGGAGGTAGACAAAATATAAAAGATAAAAAGAGAGACAAAAGAGCTAAGGACGGAGATCTGTCCCAGGAAGGGAGTCTTAACAGAGAAAGTTTCCAAACACCAGGAAACCCTCGCACTGGCGAGTCTGGGGGAAGTTTTTGAATCTTGGAGGGCAACCTGACTGGGAGGGGAAGAATAAATAAAACCCACAGATTACGTGCCTAAAAGCAACTCCCAGCAGAAAAGTACCCCAGACGCCCGCATCTGCCACCAGCATGTGGGGGCGGAACGGAGAGGAGCTGCGGCATTGCTTAGGGTAAGGACCGGGCCTGAGTGCCCTGAAGGCAATCAGAGGGAGCTTTTGTGAGTTACCAACTTAAACTGTGGGACAGCAAAAGAGAGAGAGATAGTTAACTGGCCCAAACACACTGCCGGCCGTTCACAGAACAAAGGGACCGAGCAAGTCCAGAGAAGAGCTTGCAGGCTGCGGACCAGCCCAGCCCCGCCCGAGGCAGGAGGGTGTGGGGAGGGGAAAGGGGCAGGCATGGCCCCAAGGACCGCATCCCCTACCACACTGCAAACAGGCCCCCAATTCCTAATCAAAGACCTCCTGACATTCTGGATGGTCGACATCCGCCAGGAGGGTCGCGACTAGACACAGGGCGCACGCACCCAACTGGCGCCGGCGGAAACTGAGACTGGGACCGCGGAGGGGAGAAGGCGCGCCGCCCCCGGGCAGAGTGCACCCGTCAAGCCCCTGGCTACCTGAGCCGCTCTGACGGGGAAGGCACAAAACGCAGGCGCGGCTTTTTGTTCAGTGCTTTTGTGGAACACCCGAGGGATGGAACCACACGCAGCGCAGGGCACGCTCCATATAGAGCAGCCGGGAGCCTGAGCAGCGTACACGGGAAAGCAGCGCCAGCCCCGCCCCGCAGCGCGACAGAACTAGCTACCTGAATGAGAGACCACCTCCGCCCGCCTGTGTCAGGGCGGAAATCAGGCGTGGAAGAGACTGGCAAACAGAAGCCAAATAAACAAAGGGAACCGACTCAGAAGGGACCGGTGCAACAGATTAAAATCCCTGTAGATAACACTGACTACACTGGAAGGGGCCTGTAGATATCAAGAAGTGTAAGCTGGAACAAGGAGCTATCTGAAACTGAACCGAACCCACACTGACCACAACAGCTCCAGAGAAATTCCTAGATACATTTTTACTTTTTTTTTTTTTTTATTTGACTGCATGAGGTCCTAGCTACAGCACATGGGATCTTGTTCCCTGACCAGGGTATGAACCCAGGCCCCCTGCATTGGAAGGACAGAGTCGCAGCCACTAAACCACCAGGGAAGTCCCCTTTTTTTTTAAGTTAAAAAAAATTTATTTTTTCTTTTTTATTTTTTCTCTTTTATTTTCTTTTAAAATTCCCTATTACTCCCCCATTACTCCTTAACGTTCATTTTCATAGATTTTTATGATGTTTTTAATTAGAAAAAAAATTTTTTTTCTTGTTCTTTTTTTTTCTTTTTCTCTTCTACTTTCTATTTTTCTTTTTCTCTTATTTCCTTTGAAAGTCCTCTATTACTCCTCTACTACTCCTTAATTTTCATTTTCATTACACTATAACCTTACCAAAAAAAAAAAAAGAAAGAGAAGCCCTATTTTTAAACCGAACTTCATATATATTTCTAAAATTTGTGTGTGTGTGTGTTTTGGTTTTTGTTTTTAATATTGTATTTTTAAGAGTCTAACCTCTACTCTAGATTTTTAATCTTTGTTTTTCAGTACATGATATAAATTGTGGACATTTAAGAATCCAATATTCAGTTCCCATTTTTATTCAGGAGTGTGTTGATTACTCTCTCCCAATCTTGACTCTCCGTTTTCTACCTCAGAACACCTCTATTTCCTCCTTTCCCCTTCTCTTCCCAATCCAATTCTGTGAATCTTTGTGGGTGTCTGGGCTACGGAGAACAATCTGGGAACAGACAACTGCATAGATCTGTCTCTCTCCTCATGAGTCCCCCTTTTTCTCCTCCTGCTCATCTCTATCTCCCTCCTCCCTCTCCTCTTCTTCATGTAACACTGTGAACCTCTCTGGGTGTCCCTCACGGGGGAGAATCTTTTCACCATTAACCTAGAAGTTTTATTATCAGTGCTGTATAGTTGGAGAAGTCTTGAGACTACTGGAAGAATAAAACTGAAATCCAGAGGCAGGAGACTTAAGCTCAAAACCTGAGAACACCAGAAAACTCTTGACTACATGGAACTTTAAGAAATAAGAGACCGTCCAAAAGCCTCCATACCTACACTGAAACCAGCCACCACCCAAGAGCCAGTAAGTTTCAGAGCAATACATACCATGGAAATTCTCCAGCAACACAGGAACATAGCCCTGAACGTCAACATACAGGCTGCCCAAAGTCACACCTAACACATAGACCCATCTCAAAACTCATTACTGGGCACTCCATTGCACTCCAGAGAGAAGAAATCTAGTTCCATGCACCAGAACACTGACACAAGCTTCCCTAACCAGGAAACCTTGACAAGCCAATCGTCCAACCCCACCCACTGGGTAAAACCTCCACAATAAAAAGGAACCACAGACCTCCAGAATACAGAAAGCCCACTCCAGACACAGCAATCTAAACAAGATGAAAAGGCAGAGAAATACCCAACAGGTAAAGGAACATGAAAAATGCCCACCAAGTCAAACAAAAGAGGAGGAGATAGGGAATCTACCTGAAAAAGAATTTAGAATAATGATAATAAAAATGATCCAAAATCTTGAAAACAAAATGGAGTTACAGATAAATAGCCTGGAGACAAAGATTGAGAGGATGCAAGAAATGTTTAATAAAGACCTAGAAGAAATAAAAAAGAGTCAATTAAAAATGAATAATGCAATAAATGAGATCAAAAACACTCTGGAGGGAACCAAGAGTAGAATAACGGAGACAGAAGACAGGATAAGTGAGGTAGAAGATAAAATGGTGGAAATAAATGAAGCAGAGAGGAAAAAAGAAAAAAGAATCGAAAGAAATGAGGACAACCTCAGGGACCTCTGGGACAATGTGAAACGCCCCAACATTCGAATCATAGGAGTCCCAGAAGAAGAAGACAAAAAGAAAGGCCATGAGAAAATACTCGAGGAGATAATAGCTGAAAACTTCCCTAAAATGGGGAAGGAAAGAGCCACCCAAGTCCAAGAAACCCAGAGTCCCAAACAGGATAAACCCAAGGCGAAACACCCCAAGACACATATTAATCAAATTAACAAAGATCAAACACAAAGAACAAATATTAAAAGCAGCAAGGGAGAAACAACAAATAACACACAAAGGGATTCCCACAAGGATAACAGCTGATCTATCAATAGAAACCCTCCAGGCCAGAAGGGAATGGCAGGACATACTTCAAGTAATGAAAGAGAATAACCTACAACCTAGATTACTGTACCCAGCAAGGATCTCATTCAGATATGAAGGAGAACTCAAAAGCTTTACAGAGAAGCAAAAGCTGAGAGAATTCAGCACCACCAAACCAGCTCTTCAACAAATGCTAAAGGATCTTCTCTAGACAGGAAATGCAGAAAGGTTGTATAAACGTGAACCCAAAAGAACAACGTAAATGGCAACGGGACCACACCTATCAATAATTACCTTAAATGTAAATGGGTTAAATGCCCCAACCAAAAGACAAAGACTGGCTGAATGGATACAAAAACAAGACCCCTATATATGCTGTCTACAAGAGACCCACCTCAAAACAAGAGACACATACAGACTAAAAGTGAAGGGCTGGAAAAAAATATTTCACGCAAACGGAGACCAAAAGAAAGCAGGAGTCACAATACTCATATCAGATAAAATAGACTTTCAAATAAAGGCTGTGAAAAGAGACAAAGAAGGACATTACATAATGATCAAAGGATCAATCCAAGAAGAAGATATAACAATTATAAATATATTTGCAGGATATAAAATTAACACACAGAAATCCCTTGCATTCCTATACACTAACAATGAGAAAACAGAAAGAGAAATTAAGGAAACAATACCGTTCACCATTGCAACAAAAAGAATATTATACTTAGGAGTATATCTACCTAAAGAAACAAAAGACCTATACATAGAAAACTATAAAACACTGATGAAAGAAATCAAAAAGGACACAAACAGATGGAGAAACATACCGTGTTCATGGATTGGAAGAATCCATATTGTCAAAATGGCTATTCTACCCAAAGCAATCTGTAGATTCAATGCAACTCCTATCAAGCTACCAACGGTATTTTTCACAGAACTAGACCAAAGAATTTCACAATTTGTATGGAAATACAAAAAACCTCGAATAGCCAAAGTAATCTTGAATGGAACTGGAGGAATCAGCCTGCCTGACTTCAGACCCTACTACAAGGCCACAGTCATCAAGACAGTATGGTACTGGCACAAAGACAGAAATATAGATCAATGGAACAGAATAGAAAGCCCAGAGATGAATCCACGAACCTATGGACACCTTATCTTCGACAAAGGAGGCAAGGATATACAATGGAAAAAAGACAACCTCTTTAACAAGTGGTGCTGGGAAAACTGGTCAACCACTTGTAAAAGAATGAAACTAGAACACTTTCTAACACCATACACAAAAATAAACTCAAAATGGATTAAAGATCTAAATGTAAGACCAGAAACCATAAAATTCCTAGAGGAGAACATAGGCAAAACACTCTCTGACATGAATCACAGCAGGCTCCTCTATGACCCACCTCCCAGAATATTGGAAATAAAAGCAAACATAAACAAATGGGACCTAATGAAACTTAAAAGCTTTTGCACAACAAAGGAAACTATAAGTAAGGTGAAAAGACAGCCATCAGATTGGGAGAAAATAATAGCAAATGAAGCAGCAGACAAAGGATTAATCTCAAAAATATACAAGCAACTCCTGAAGCTCAATTCCAGAAAAATAAATGACCCAATCAAAAAATGGGCCAAAGAACTAAACAGACATTTCTCCAAAGAAGACATACAGATGGCTAACAAACACATGAAAAGATGCTCAATATCACTCATTATCAGAGAAATGCAAATCAAAACCACAATGAGGTACCATTACACGCCAGTCAGGATGGCTGCTATCCAAAAGTCTCTAAGCACTAAATGCTGGAGAGGGTGTGGAGAAAAGGGAACCCTCTTACACTGTTGGTGGGAATGCTAACTAGTACAGCCGCTATGGAGAACAGTGTGGAGATTTCTTAAAAAAACTGGAAATGGAACTGCCATGTGACCCCACAATACCACTTCTGGGCATACACACTGAGGAAATGAGATCTGAAGGAGACATGTGCACCCCAATGTTCATCGCAGCACTGTTTATAATAGCCAGGACATGGAAGCAACCTAGATGCCCATCAGCAGACGAATGGATAAGGAAGCTGTGATACATATACACCATGGAATATTACTCAGCCGTTAAAAAGAATTCATTTGAATCAGTTCTAATGAGATGGATGAAACTGGAGCCCATTATACAGAGTGAAGTAAGCCAGAAAGATAAAGAACATTACAGCATACTAACACATATATATGGAATTTAGAAAGATGGTAATGATAACCCTATATGCAAAACAGAAAAAGAGACACAGATGTACAGAACAGACTTTTGGACTCTGTGGGAGAAGGTGAGGGTGGGATATTTTGAGAGAACAGCATGTATATTATCTATAGTGAAACAGATCACCAGCCCAGGTGGGATGCATGAGACAGGTGCTCAGGCCTGGTGCACTGGGAAGACCCAGAGGAATCGGGTGGAGAGGGAGGTGGGAGGGGGGATCTGGATGGGGAATACATGTAACTCCATGGCTGATTCATGTCAATGTATGACAAAACCCACTGCAATGTTGTTAAGTAATTAGCCTCCAACTAATAAAAATAAATGAAAATAAATAAATAAATAAAAATTAAAAAAATAAAAAAAACAAAGGAATGGATAAAGAAGCTGTGGTAGATATATATAATAGAATATTACTCAGCCATAAAAAGGAATGTATTTGAGTCAGTTCTAGTGAGGTGGCTGAACCTAGAGCCTGTTATACAGAGTGAAGTCAGTCAGAAAGAGACAATCAAATATTGTATATTAACACATATACATGGAATCTTCCCTGATAGCTCAGTTGATAAAGAATCTGCCTGCAATGCAGGAGACCCCGGTTTGATTCCTGGGTCGGGAAGATCCCCTGGAGAAGGGAACGGCTACCCACTCCAGTATTCTGGCCTGGAGAATTCCATGGACTATATAGTCCATGGGGTTGCAAAGAGTTGGACACGACTGAGCAACTTCCACATTCATATTATTCCCATTCATTCACACGGAATCTAGAAAAATGGCACTGATAAATCTACTTCCAGGGCAGGCTATATAGACGCAGATGTAGAGAAAAGACTTGTGAACACAGCAGGAGAAGGAGAGGGTGAGACGAATTGAGAGAGTAGCTCTGAAACACATACATTACCGTATATAAAATAGGTAGCTAGCAGAAAGTTGCTGAATAAAACAGGGAGCTCAAAACGGTGCCGTGACAACCTGGTGGGGTGGGATGATTCAAGAGGGAGGGGACATATGCATATTTACGGCTGACTTACATTATTGTACAGCAGAAACCAACGCAACATTGTAAAGCAAATATTCTCCAATTTAAAAAATTCTCTTTTAAATTTTTTCTCAGAATTCAACTTCCCCACTTGTATCTGCTACATTAATATTAAAACATCCATTTGAGAATATCTACATCATTGCAGATGGGTATATAAACTAGGAAACACTTGGAGAATGTACTCTGGAAATATGTAGCGAAAGCTATTACAATTATCATAATTACATGATTCAGTAATTCTGTTCCTAAGATATGGTAGAAATGCATTCAGAAATGTGCACAAAGGTTTTTATACAAGAGTATCTATGACAATCTACATCAAAGCTATCTATAGCTTATAATAGCAAAAAAATCAGAAATGAACTCAAGGTCTAACAACAAAAGAAATGTTAGATGGTTACAACAGCATGTAATGAAATAGCTAATAATTAAAAAGCAGATTTTTGCACAAAATTTAATGAGATTCAGAAATGCTCACGAGAAATTGAGGGGAAAGACAATATAAAATCATATAAATGATTCCAACTTGAAATCAATGATATACTTACATATATATATAAATAAATAATATTCTAATTTAAATAAATATCAATATCTAATATAAATAAATAATAGTATTCTGGGGGAAACATGCTAAAAGGTGATTACCTCTGACTTTAGGAGATTACAAGTGATTGATTTTCTTTAGAGTTCCCTAAACATTCTCTTTGTTCCACAAAGAGCATGATTGACGTTTATAAGGAAAAAGCTAAAGAAATAGAAGTATACAGTGTTACAGCTTTAGATTTTTTAGATAAAAAGAGGGGCTCACAGTCAGAAATGTACTAGGAAAACATTAGAAATGTCCTCAGGAAAACCTAGAGTATAATTTTAGTGTACTGGGGGCGGGGGGGCACTGAGTTCTTCACCTCCATCCCTGAGTTTGGATTTTTCACTCTCATTTACTGATGCTGTTGCCTTCTCATCACAATCCTGTGGGCATCCTGAGGTCACTCATCACTCACTGCATGTGGTTCATAGTAAATGCTCAATAAACGCCAACTGAATCATGTAAAGTTGCAAATCAGAGGTAATCAGTCCTACTATTTAGAATCTTTTATCCGCTGTCTAAATGAGATCATTGTTTTGCATTTAAGTCAAAGCATATACTATTCTTAGAGTAACACTTAAGTTGTTTTGCATCAGATTCAGCATTTAAGGCTTTCTCTTTGCAACATCTTTGAGTGCCTGAAATAACCGTAAGCTTTTTTGTGTTATGGGTAGGTTCTGTACTGAATCTGTTATGCCATTTCTTCACATCTTTCTTCATTTCTTCACCTCAGAGATATCAAATGATTTAGCTGTTTTAGAATATCTCATTTTTCTAAAGAATTCTCTTTATTCAGTCTTGAGTCTTGTGTTGGGAATGGTAAGGGTAGGCATAATAGTCATTACGATAATGAAAACAAGTTATAACAACTACTAAATGCTAAACGGGCTTCCCTCATGGCTCAGCTGGTAAAGAATCTGTCTACAATGTGGGAGACCTGGGTTCAATGGTAAACATCACTCCATATATATGCTGTGATTATCTGTGACATTATTTCTTTCTGATTCAAATATAAAAGCTAATAGACCTTTCTTTGAAAAGTGCATTTTGCCCCATAATAATTCATCTCCTATATACTCACTGTTCCAAACACTTTTTTTCATTAATGTGCAAAATCTTCTTCTGTTGAAAACGTGCTTGCAATTACAGTAGGCTTCTTCCCTCCCAGAGATAATGTGTCCCTGCTAACCTGTGTCAAGAGGTCAAAATCCATGAATGAAGCATACACTGTCCTGAACTCAATAAACTGAACAGATGGCTGACACTTGGAATTCTTTCCAGTAACAGAGACCAAAAGAGAGGAGGAGGTGAGAAAAGGCTAGATCACAACTGCAGGTTAAAAGGGTCTCAGTTAACACTCTCAACTCGTCTAATCCACAGTCATTTCAGGATGTATTTCTATTGCAATCAGAAGCAGCATTTCCTTATTTTAAGGTTAAAAAAAACTAACAGCAAAGACTGAGTACAAAGATGCTTTGTAAGCTTAACAGTACATTTATACACTTATCAGTATTACTTATTAAAATGTTATCCTCCACAGGAGGGAGAGCATTAGATATGTAAAAGCAATACTTCAAAATGAATTATATCTGGTTATATGCAGATAAATGTTTAACAGTCAACTTTCTGAAAAAAAATTCCTGCTTTAAAGGATTTCCAATTTCCATGGTGTAAATACTCCCACCATGTCTAATTTCCAGCTACCAATGTGATGTCACTGAACTCCAGCTTGAAAGGAGATGTCTGGGGTCATCCTTGCAAGCCAGCAGGAGCCAGCTTCAACACACCATTGGCTTTAGCTAAGAGTATCTCTCATAGGGATGTGAGAGTTGAACCATAAAAAAGGCAAAGCACTGAGGAATTGATGCTTTTGAACTGTGGTGTTGGAGAAAACTCTTGAGAGTCCCTTGGACTGCAAGGAGATCCAACCAGTCAATCCTAAAGGAAATCAGTCCTGAATACTCTTTGGAAGGACTGATGCTGAAGCTGAACTCCAATACTTTGGCCACCTGATGCAAAGAGCTAACTCACTGGAAGAGACCCTGATGTTGGGGAAGACTGAAGGTAGAAGGAGAAAAGGGCAACAGAAGATGAGATGGTGGGATGGTATCACCAATTCAATGGACATGAACTTGGACAAACTCCAAGAGATGGTGAGGGACAGGGAGGCTTGCATGGACAGCAGTCCATGGGGTCACGTAAGGTTGGACATGACTTGGTGACTGAACATCGTGGAACTACACCAAGACTACAGCAACTTAGATCATCAAAAGGAGGGAATATTTATAACCCTCAATGTGATGACAGAAAATGTCTAATACCTGAAGGCCACTATACTTTATATGCAGTAAAGTTGTCCTTAACTCTTTCCTTTCTATTCTCCCTTTTCACACCTTAAGGAAGAACATCAAAATAAATAGCTCAACCTCCAGATGATCTCCATACCCACGAAACAAAGTCACTTGTTACCTTCTCTCCCACATATGGTAACTAAAGAGATGCCATCAGCTACAGATTCAACTCTTATAACTTCCCCACTTCTAGTGAAGAATGCAAATATCCCCATTAAGTTATTCTCTGACAGTCATACCCTAGTGTGAATGAAGCATCTGAGAAGGGGTTTTGAAGGCAGGTTAGAGGGGACATAACAAAAGAGTATCTTTTACTCTCTGCTTTAATGGAGACCATCATCACCAAAGAAAGGGAAAATTTTAGAAATGAAAATGTATTTCCCTATTTGGTGATCTTGCCTGTGGCTACTCCTGAAAAGTGGCTTCACCCTGGTGGCTCAGATGGTAAAGAATCTGCCTGCACTGCAGGAGACCCAGCTTCAATCCCTGGGTTGGGAAGATCCCCTGGAGAAGGGAATGGCAACCCACTCCAGTATTCTTGCCTGGAGAATTCCATGGATAGAGGAGCCTGATGGGCTATAGGCCATGGGGTCACATAGAGTCAGAAACAACTGAGCGACAAACACTTTCACTTTCAGTCTTGAAAAGCAGCCTTCCCCCAGACCCTGTCAGAACAGAGCTTCGTGGGTAGAGATCAAGCTTGCAATGCCAGATCTTCTCTCTGGAAGAGGGACATCATGATGCTAAATTCCAGCCCTTCGCTCCTGCTACTGTTACTGAAAGGTGGGGGTCTGGCTGCTCACTACTCAAACGCCAATAAACAGGCCAGGTTGGTGGAAAGGAAACGACTTTATTTCAGATGCCCTACTGGGGTAGGGGGGAGGGTGGACATTTGTCCAAAGGCCAACTCCCCCCACTGACAAATCAGTGGGCAAGAGCCTTTCTTTATAGGCAGAAGGAGGCTACATGCAGAAACAGCACAGGTGGCTGTCACAGTCACCTTGAAATTGGTCATCAGTGGTCTGACTAGCAACATCTTGACTGTTCTAGTTACAGTTAATGTCCAGTTCCAGGGTCAGTTTGTTTCCATTCTTTGAGGCCGGTTCTCAGAGTTGTGACACCTTAGGTCATGGTTACAGTCTGGACATCAGGTGGTTAACTTCTCCACCTGGGGTTTCATTATCTATAAGACAGCTCACAGGATATGGCTCAGAATAATACCTATAGCCCATGAGAAGGAACTAAAAGGTCCCGCTGCTGCTACTGCTGCTAAGTCACATCAGTCGTGTCCGACTCTGTGCGACCCCAGAGACGGCAGCCCACCAGGCTCCTCTGTCCATGGGATTTCCCAGGCAAGAGTACTGGAGTGGGCTGCCATTGCCTTCTCCACTAAAGGTCCTAGGCTATGCTTAATGACTGCATTGTTATTATTTGGTCTCCTTTGACTGTTTTCCTGGTGGCTCAGATGGAAAAGGATATGCCTGCAATGTGGGAGACCTGAGTTCGATCCCTGGGTTGGGAAGATCCCCTGGAGGAGGACATGGCAACCCACTTCAGTATTTTTGCCTGGAGAATGCCCATGGACAGAGAAACATGGCAGGTACAGTCCATGGGGTTGCAAAGAGTTGGACACGACTGAGCGACTAAGCACAGACTGTTTTCCTTTGTTTTTGCATGTTCTCATTTCTCTGCTCAAACCTATTCTTTGACTAGAGTTTTACACAGACAAAAGGCAGGTAGAAGACATGAAGAGGGGGAGGCAGGGGCAGGCAAGGACCATAGGGTCCTGCTCTGTTTCACAACCCTCCATGAACTCACCACTTGAAGACTTCTTTCTGTGCTATTTGCTTTACCTGGTACCACTGTCTTGCCAGAATGCACTCTACCTGCCTGCCCAGAGTTACCCATCACAGTCCACTGTGCTGTGGACTGGTGCTCGCCTCACCCGACCCTGTCTGATCTCTGAGTCCCTTCCTTTCTTCCCAGCTTGTACGGAAAGGCCCTGGGACTGATCACCATGGACAGCTGTGAAATGCTTTCCATAGAATCTCCAGTGAAAGTCGCTCAGTTGTGTCCGACTCTTTGCAACCCCATAGACTATACAGTCCATGGAATTCTCCAGGCCAGAATACTGGAGTGGGTAGCCTTTCCCTTCTCCAGGGGATCTTCCCCACCCAGGGATCGAACCCAGGTCTCCCGCATTGCAGGCAGATTCTTTACCAGCTGAGCCACAAGGGAAGCCCAAGAATACTGGAGTGGATAGCTTATCCCTTCTAATCTCCAGAGCTGGGGATAAATACAGGGTGTGGGGACATGTAATGGTCTTGCTTGCCTTTCCTCCATTTGTCCTTCATCTGTCATGAGCACCAAGATTCCCCTTGGGGAGGCTCAGTGGACGGTCAGTCTGGCCCCAAGTCTGGTCTGTGACACGGCGGGCCCATTAAGTCTTTCCCTAATTCTAGTCATGAGTCAAGGGACTCGAGGACAGAGCTGAGTTGTCCCAAGGGCAGCCTCAGGAGAGGACACTTCCTGCATCCCCACCCACCCTGGCTCCTCTTCTTGCCAAGGTCAATCGCTCAGCTTCATTTTCAACTCTGAGAGCAGCCTTGCAGTCCAGGGCCTTAAATTTTCTTTTCTTAAATTAACAGATTCTTTTTTCCTTAAATTAACAGCAGTGCATTTTCACTGCTTGTAACCAAAAGACTCCTATTTACGTAAACACATTTATGAATGAGTCCCGGACAGATGGGTAAACGGGAGTGAAGTCTTAACCTTTCGTGTTTTCTTACAGTTCTCAGAGGACCCCTGAGTGTCTTCGTCCCAGCTCTGGCCATGAGCAAGCCCTGGAACCAGTCTCTCTCTCTCTCTCTTTTTTTCTCTTTTGCTCTGCAGAATCTCAATACATTATCTGGGTCTCAGAGAAAGCAGAACTGCAGGAGGAAACCTGCTTTGGGAAGCAGAGGTGGAGAAGGACCCATTCAGATCTGTTAAGCTGCGAGCCCCTCCCTTGGCTGCCCATTGGGGTCTGTCTCAGGTTAACTCAGCACGGGGCAAAACAAGAGGATAAAAGCACATTTCATCAGAATAGTGATCGAGGAGTCTTTTATTCCCAAACCATGAATAAGCACAGTATCAACCAAGGGGATTTCAAGGACCTTTTGTAGGTGACACCTCAGAGTAAGTCTCTGAGTTTCAAAGGGGATTATGAGGAAGCAATGAGTAGTCAAATGGAGACTCAATATGGGGCAACATACAGGTTAGCATGATCCTTGGGGACAATCCAAGTGTCCAAGTGCCAACAGCCATGATGCTCTTAAGATTCAGCATTATAGCCATAAAGCAGCGGTAGGGACAATTAAATCAGGCACCCTGATGACAGAGAGAAAATTGGTGGGGAGTATAATGGATTTGTCTCAATTAGAAAAGGCAAATGACAGGCCTTTGACATCTGAGCTATTACTGGTCATTACTGCAGCACTTCATAAAAAGGAAAACTGTACTCAAAAGAGATTTACTTCATGATAGAATCAAAGAGCTAGAAGAAACATCAAAAGAAAAATGGAGCCCTGTCCCCTGCAGTCAAGAATGATTTGCAATTAAGTCAGTGAGAAAGGCAGCAGGAAACATGAGGTCTTAGATTAGGAAAAAACCTAAGTCCAGTCTCAAGTTTGGCCTCGACGAGGCAGGTAGGCTGAGCTGGTTTCTCAACCTCTCCAAGTCCCCTTTCCCACATTCCTCATCTGTGAAATGAATAAGACCACCACTTTGCAGATTTACTCTGCAGGATACAGGAGATCGCAGGGAAAGCCAATTTTCATATGAAGTTCCCCATGTGAGCCGGTGAAGGACCAGGTGCCTTCCTCAGGACATCACAGAGGGGAATGGAGCAAGGACCACCTGCACATCAGTGTACAGTAAACCAGTCTCCTCAGTATTATGTTAAAGAGTGAGATGGGAGAAAAGAACGGTCGTTGTTACAAAGAGCCATCAAGTGGGGATGGGAGAGGAGCCATGAAAAGGAGGTGACCCGACCCTGCAGCATCTCTGGTGACAGACGGAAGCTCCAGGCAGAAAGCAGCATGTGAAAGACAGCAGAGAGCATGAGCTCAGCTGAGAGGGGAACAATCCATTTTTCTCAGCCTCGTATTTTGTGTGTTTTAGGTGTGAAAACGCAGTCATCAACGTTGAGCTTGCAGCGTGTCTAAAAATAGTTCTTCACCTGCTGCTGCTTTTGCCATGGGTTACAAAGGCTATTGTTTATTTCAGCAGATGGAAGAGAAGCTGTGAAAAGCTGTTCACGGGTGCAGAAGGGAGCACACAGAGGCAGGGGCCCGGGGAGTATGCTAATGAGTGGGGTCAGGGATGATTAGTGCCATCGCGAACACAAGATCTTTCTTCTCCCAGAATCTGTTAGAGCTTAAGCATCAGCATGCTAATTTGGACCTGCGTCTCAGTGGGCATGCCGCAAGCATGTCCATTAGCTTTTGCAGTCTTCCGAATCACACTCGGAAAGCCCAAGGTTGCTTTTCATGTGTCACAGAGTAACTCAGAAGCTCTTAAGAGCCCCAGAGTCAGAGGTCTAGGGAGAAAAATCATTTGTCATTTCTGGCTCTGGGTGGCAGGGCCCCTGCTGTTGACAGCTGCCACCCGTTCCGGATGGAGCCGGTACCCGAGGCTCGAGCATCTTTGGGGGGAGAGCAGTGGGAACGGTGTTTGCTCTCTGGACCCCAGAGTCAGCCATGAAAGAACTGAGGTTTTTGTTTCAGTGGTGTTGAGAAAGGTTGGTGCCAAGCCCATCAAGAGCTCATGGCTTCCCTGGAGCCACTTGCCACGAAAACAAAAAAGTAAACAAATGCTCCCTCTAACTTGCTCTGTGGAGGGCCGGTATCTTCCATGTGCTCTTCTCTTAAATATATGAACCAAGCCACACTTGATCACAAATTGTGATTATCACCCCACTGTCACTAGCTCCCTGCCGAACCCAAGTGTTTTCTGCTCCTTTTCCGAGCAGTTCAAATTGACAAGAAAGAATATTAACTGAGGCTTATTTTACACTAAATTAGCTAGCAAAACACACACCCTCCCCATCACCAGGCAGGAAACAAAGAAGTAAGGCCAGCTCCTGTTAAGCTTCCAGAAATCCACCTCCTGAGACAGACTTCTTTCCTTTTCCTGCCGTTTCTTAACATTCACAGCCTCACACGTGCTTCATAAGCCTCATGCCATCTGGTTAGTCTAAGAGGAAGTAAACAGCAGAGGAAAAAATATGAGGCATTACAACTGGCTAATGGTTGAAAATCCCCGCTGTACAATTAGCCATGCTGCAGAACGCCAAAGAAAAACATGAACGAAAGTCATGAGGAAGCGTTGCAAGGTTGTCTTAAATCCATATTTAGAGGGAGGGTTAGGGAAAGAATATGGCAGGGCTTGGGTCTTACCTTGATATGTGTTTATTACAAAGACAGCAATAATGCCTAAGGAGACAATGATTCGTTTTGGAAATCCCATGCCGAGAGTAATTTTTGTCTGGTTTGTTGACAACTACCAGTGGTTGTGGACGTGGATCCCTTTCCCAAGATGGCCCTGAATTCCCACCATCTGAACCTTGGGTACTATTAAGCTTATGGGCTGGACGAGTCTCAGATTTTGGTTTTTGGTTTTTATTTTGGCTGCACTGGGTCTTCCTTGCAGCCTGCAGTCTTCTCTTGTTTTGGCACTTGGGCTTATCCCTGCAGCATATGAGCTCCTCTGGTTCTGGTGCAGAGTCTCTGCAGTTGCAGGTTGTAGGCTTAGTTGCGCCTCGGCATGTGGGCTCTTAGTTCCTGGACCAGGGATCAAACCAGCATCCCCTGCATTAGAAGGCAGATTCTTAACCACTGGGCCACCAGGGAAGTCCCTCAGGTTTGGGATTGGAATATTGTTGTTGTTCAGTCACTAAGTCATGTCTGACTCTTCACAACCCCATGGACTACAGCATGCCAGGCCTCCCTGTCCCTCACTATCTTCTGGAGTTTGCCCAAGTTTGCAGCCATTGAATCAGTGAAGACTCTTGAGAGTCCCTCGGACTGCAAGGAGATCAAACCAGTCAATCCTAAAGGAAATCAACCCTGAATACTCACTGGAAGGACTGATGCTGAAGCTGAAACTCCAATACTTTGGCCACCTGATGCAAAGAGCCAACTCATTGGAAAAGACCCTGATGCTGGGAAAGATTGAAGGCAGGAGGAGAAGAGGATGACAAAGGATAAGATGGTTGGATGGCATCATTGATTCAATGGATTGGAATAGAAGGCTCCAATCCCTACAACAAGACCAAGGGATTCTTAGTTACAGAAACTTGCCATCAAATTAACACATTTGACAGCTTTGAGATTCAATCAGTATGTCCTAGGTAACCACCTGAAACTCAGCCTAAATACATTACTGAGGTCATATTAACCAAAACACCAGAGTGTCACTTCACAAAGTGAAAATTTTAGTTTGAACCTAACTGGAGTGTTGAATTTTATAGTCTCAAATTCTATAAGGGAAAAAAAATCTACATAAAGAAATAGCATCTGGCAACTTGTAGAAGATCTTTCAAATTTGGTACTGAGACAGATTTAAGAGAATGAAGAATGTACTGACCTAGTTCTAAAACACTGCCAAATCCCAGGACATTTCCCCATAATTGAGTGGCACTCACTGAAACTTACAGTGGATCCATTATCACTATAAGCAACAACCCTCAAAGCTGCAAAATGTCTTTACTATAACAAAGCCATGCACAATCAAGAATAATCAAAAAGAATGGAATCAAATATATAAAAAACAGCAAAAAGAATTCTTAAGTTTAAAAATGAATAAATAAAAAAAGGATGTAAAAGAAATGAAATCAAAGGAGGGACTATTAAAAGTAGGAAATAAAATGTTAATAACTAAAACCAGAAAAGCATCTTAAAGAACTTCTCAGGGGAAGGAGGAAATAGTCATTTAAACACCATCAGATCCAGGAAAAGAAATTTCACAAGGTCTTCACAATCCTAAGATCTAGGATCACAGAGGCAAAGAAGAGGCAGTTCAGAAGGTCTAAATGAGTAAGACAAGGAATATGTTATCATGGCACACAAGGCATTCACAGCACAGAAGTACTTTTTGCTTTTTCAAAAAAAAAGTAATTTGGTTTCATTTGGGGTACATGCAAAGGATGAAAAGTTATACTGGAGTGCATTGAATGGTGACCCCCAAAATGCTATGTCCATCTCCTAACTCCCAAAACCTATAAATTGTGACCTTATTTGGGAAAGGGGCATTTCAAAGGTCATCAAAGATCTGGAAATAAGGTGTGTCCTAAATCCAGTGACAAGCTAAGAAAAGACGAGATGAGGTGAGGGGAGGGAAGGGGAGGGCAAGGGGAGGGGAGACAGGCACAGACACAGGCAAGGCCATATGGAGATGTGAAGACCCATGCAAAGGTGAAGGTTCAGACTGTTATGCTGCCACAAGCCAAGGGACCCCAAGAACCACCAGGCCCTGGAAAAGACGGAGAAGGATCCTCCCCTAGAGTGTGTGGAAGGAGAGTGACCCTGCCCCATTTATATCTAGCTTCTGGCCTCCAGAACTGTAAGAGAATCAATCTCCATTGTTTTAAGCCACCACACTTCCGTACTGGTGTGTGACTGCAGGCCTATGAAACCAACGGGCCTTCCCTGGTGACTCAGTGGTAAAGGATCTGCCTGCCAAAGCAAGAGACATGGGTTCAGTTCCTGGGTCGGGAAGATCCCCTGGAGAAGGAAACGGTGACCCACCCCAGTACTCTTGCCTGGAGAAGTCCATGAACAGAGGAGCCTGGTGGACTACAGTCCATGGGGTTGCAGAAGAGCCGGACACAACTTAACGACTAAACCACAACAGGAAACTAACACAAGCACCTTAGCTATTAATTACCTACCGAAAAGCCATCCTGTGCCTGTCGTTACCAGCTATGATCTAGTGGGAAGCAGATATCCTAGTGGCTGGAAGCAAAAGCTTTCAGATTAAGGAAACCAAGACTGAATCTAGATTCTGCCAATTACTCGCTGTGTGACCCTGGACATGTTTCTTTAACTCTCTGGGCATCAGTGTCACCTCCAAAATGGTGAGTAGTATAAACAGCCCCTATTCACACAGTGTTGTTGAGAATAAACGAAATCATCACTGCAAAAGTGCATGGTGCAGGGGCAGATGAATGGTGAAATATAGTCCCCACGACCAACTCAGTGCCATACTCATGGATGTGAGCGCTGGGGATTCATAAATAAAACGAAAGCTCACTGCTAATGACATCTATCTCTTTGAATCTGTTCTTCTCAGCGAACTTCTTGTCAATAATTAAAACAATTCCACAGTCTTGATATCCACACTTCTATTTATAATACTTAAAATTATCAGCTTCATTCTCACTACCACACCTAAGCACTTATTCATTAATTCTCGCAGGAGGAGTTTAATTTCAGGAAACGTGTTTTTGAGATGTTTCAGTGTCCTGGAGTTATGAAACTATAATGTGATTCATTTACTTTCTGAAAAACATGAAGGCAACAATTTTTCAGTTTCAACTTTACTTTGTTGAAGTAACAAAAGTCATTATAATCCTAAAGATATTTACCCCATGATATTTGATCATGGTCAGCTAAGTAACAGTCACCATTCATTCAAATGTTTGCTTAGTACCTTAGTGTGACAAGACCACAGAACACAAGATCACGGTTTTTGGAATGATATTATTTTTGGAAACATACTTCCTTTGACTAAGCTTTTGTGTACAGACTCTCAAAGGAGCTTCTCCAGCTCAGAGTTAAAATACTTGCCTGGTGTGACAAGCAGTTATACATAGGCTAGTCAGCCCCTCTGCTAAATTCAGGGGAAGGGAGAAATTCATTTTAAGAATTGGAGTCGGAAAAAAAAAAAAGAATTGGAGTCGAGCTTGTTGCTCCCTAATTTTGAGGCATCCCTGCTGTGTTGGTCAGTTCTCCAGAGAAACAGAACCAATAAAAGAGATAGATAGATAATAGATACCTAGAGAGATACGTGATATAGACAGATAATAGGTAGATAGATAGGTGATAGATAAATAGGTAGGATATATATGTGATATAGATAGATACACAGATAGGCCCCATGGACCCCAGGAGCCTGCCAGGCTCTTCTGTTCATGGAGTTTTTCAGGCAATAATACTGGAGTGGGTTGCCATTTCCTCCTCTGGGGGATCTTCCCAACCCAGGGATCGAACCTGAGTCTCCTGTGTCTCCTGCATTGGCAGGCGAATTCTTTACCACTGCGCCACCTGGGAAGCACACACACCATATGTGATATAGATAGATGAATAGATAATAGATAGGTAGATAGATATGTGATACAGATAGATAATAGGTAGAAAAACATGTGATAAATAGGATGACAAATATGTAATAGATAGAGAGACAAATAGATGTAAGAGGAGATTTATTATAGGAATTGGCTTATGTGGTTATGGAGGCTGAGAGGTCCCCTGACCTGCCATCCATAAATTGGAGACTCAGGAAAGCAGAGGTTTAATTCAGTCAAAGTTCAAAGGCCTGAGAATCAGCAGAACCAACAGCATATATCCAAGTCCAAAGGTCCCAAAATGGAGTAGGGGTACCATGGTGTAAGTCCAGGTCTGAGTCCAAAGGCCCAAGAACCAGAAGCATGGATGTCCAAAGACAGGAGAAGCTGGACTTCCTACCTCAAGCCGAAAGCGAATTTTCCATTCCTCTACCTTTCTGTTCTATGTGGGCCTTCAACAGATTGGACAATGCCCACTCACACTGCCTCCCTAAATGATATGTTTGTACTCAAAGTCTATTGATTCTAATGCTAATCTCTTCTGAAAACACCCTCACAGACATACCCAGAAATATTTTTATTTTTTTCCCAGCTATCTGAGCATCCCTTTATGTGTCAAGTTGACACATAAAACTAACCATCACACCTGCATTTCAAGTAAACTTCATGGTAATGAATAAAATACAGTTCTTCCTTACAGCCTTGGAGACATTTAAAAGTTCCCAAGCCAACGTTTGAGCAAACTCTGGGAGATAGTGAAGGACAGGAAAGCCTGGTGTGCTGCAGTCTATGGATCGCAGAGTCAGACAAGACTTAGTGACTCAGCAGCAACAAGCCAATGATTGGGGACAAGAAGTGAAAAAAGAAAACACTGAATTAAATGGGAATGAAGCAGAATGCTGCTGAATCAAACACAAGCAGGTGAAGTTCTAGGAAGACCTCATTCTTTCTGGTGGGAGAGGAATGTTCAAGTTACCTTAACTGTCTGGTAAGCCCAGCCTTCACAAACATATCGGCTATAGATGCGAAGAAGTCTGATTTGACTGTTTCCCCTCTCACTCTCCCTCCTGAATACATCATCTTAACAGAAGCAAATTTTATCCAGGTGTCTTCTGAAGCAGTTTTCATTTTGCCTGAAGATGTCAGAGAAGCCAGGACACCCAACTGACACCATTGGTCTCATTTGATCTGGTTCATACGCTCTGACCAGGTGGCAGAAAGGTAAAGAATCCACCTGCCAATGTAGGAGAGGCAAGAGATGCTGGTTCAATCCCTGGATCAGAAATATCCCCTGGAATAGGAAATGGCAAGCCACTCCAGTACTCTTGGCTGGAAAATTCCATAGACAGAGAAGCCTGGTGGGCTATAGTCCACGAGGTCACAAAAAAAGAGTTGGACACAACTGAGCAAGTGAGCACACACTCTGACTGAGGCTGCAAGCTGCCCGGGTATCTTGGAGTTGGGTGATAATGAACATGTGCTTCCTTCTGAAGAGCCCTTAGCAGCATTCTTCTACAGCTCTGCAAGCCCAAGTAGGACCTCTCCACGGTAACAGCCTGACTGAATCTTGGAACGATGCTTCCAACAATTCACACAAACTAAAAATGAACACACGTCATTCAAAATGAATTCACTCACCATGAATTCATTCATTCTTAAGACTTTATTAAGCACTAACAATGTGCCTGTTATTAAAGGGTATTTCGGAAAGGAGGAGGGGTTTTACTTTCCAACTGCCCATCAGAAAGACCTTTGATAAACCCAACTTATTGACTGAAGAACAACAACAACCCCCTAATCTAAAAGACGATTCAAAGAATCAGCACCCAGACACCAAAAATCTAATCAGAAAACAGCTTGCTTTGATCCCCTATCGTTCTAGTTTTAGGAACCATTAGAAGCATTCTGGTCGATTTCTAAGACTTTCTTAGTTTGGAGGGGAAAAAATGGGCATAACTTTTGTAGTTCAAATTGCACAACGCGTCATTGAAAAATGAAATAGTAACGGAAGGTTTAAAAAGTAGACCTTAAAAAAAAAAATCAGTTCAGTTAGAGGCCACAAAATTAGCCAGCTTCCTACTGAAAGAAATGTGATACTTTTTTTTTAACATCACTTCGCTACATCTGAATTTTGTCCTGAAGGATGCAGTGACCTACATAGAACTGACACTCTCATTATCAGAACTCTGCAGCACCCAGCCCTGGCCGTCACTGATGAAGAACAGAGAGACATCCTGGAGCTGCAAAGCTAAACAAGGTTGTGGGTTTTGTCCTGAGACAAGGATGGGGTGTCCTTACAAGGTCTCTGAAATTAGAACTCAGTAAACAATGGAAGGGGGCTATAGATAATAAGATGGTTGGAAGGCATCACTGACTCAATGGACATGAGTTTGAGCAAACTCCAGGAGATGGTGAAGGACCGGGAAGCCTGGCATGCTGCAGTCCACAAGGTCACAAAGAGTTGGAAACAACTGAGTGACTGAATCCTCAACACTGGAAATGAGGACCACGTGGAAGAACTACATTTTTAAGCCATTAACCTTTTTTCTAAAGCAGTAAATTTATTTCTTTACATACTCACTATAGACACACGTGTAAAAATTACTAAAAACCTCAAGAAGATTCTGAAAAGCTTATATTTGCACAAAGGATAGCTTTATATCCGATTCAGTGGCAAGTTCCAACTCCTGACACTTGCAAGCATTTGCTATTTATGTAGGACAGGAACATTTGACCTAATTTAACCTCACAATGATATAAATACTTCTAATTTGTAGTTTGGTCACAAGATCTGAACTCTGAGTCCTGGACCTTGAGCCAAAAACCATGTGACATTGAATGAGCCAGTATTTTTACCACTCAGATCTGCTATGATCTGATCTCAATGAGCATTTCTTAAACAGTCACTTTGAGAGGCTGATATGAGTTATAGATCATCTCCACACAGACCGAAGTTTACCATCAATTCTGTGATATTCAAAAGGAGCCACAGATTAAAAAACAACATATCTAAACAATCTCTATGATCCCTGCAGAGCTGAAGTATTACTATCATTCAGGAGGGCAACCTATTGTATAAGTTATTGTGTATGTTATATGTTATATACCACATAGCAGAATAAATGTTAATGTTTGTTGTTCAGTCACTTCCCACTCTTTGCGATCCCACAGACTGCAGGAGGCCAGGCCCCGCTGTCCTGCATTATCTCCCGGAGTTTGCTCAACTTCATGTCCATTGAGTTGGTGATGTTATCTATCTCAGCCTCTGCGATCCCCTTCTCCTTTGCCTTCAGTCTTTCCCACCACCTGAGTCTTTTCCAATGAGTTGGCTCTTCACATTGTGGCCAAAGGATTGGAACTTCAGCTTCAGCAACAGTCCTTCTAATGAATATTCAGCATTGATTTCCTTTAGGAATGGCTGGTTTGATCTCCTTGCATTACAAGGGACTCTCAAGAGTTTTCTCCCGCATCACAATTTGAAAACATCAGTTCTTCAGTGCTCAGCCTTCTTTACCATCCAACTGGAAAGCTATGACAAACCTAGACAGACTATTTAAAAGCAGAGACATCTCTTTGCCAACAAAGGTCTATATCGTCAAAGCTATGGTTTTTCCTGTAGTCATGTACAGATGTGAGAGTTGGACTTAGGTTTTATAACCAAGCACAAAATGGAAAACTGCTTCTCCAAATTTCCGGCATATCAGCCTGGGAAAAAAAAAAGAAAAACAAACCTAGTCATGCTGTACAAGGTTCACTGCAGCAGAATAGTACATGCTAAGGCTTTCCATGGAACCCAAGAGCCATCATATATTGACCCTAAAGTTCCAAGATCAAGAATTCTCAAAATTAGAAAAGGAGATCTGATATTAACTGACTGTTCATAATTAAACTCTTTAAGGATGACCCAAAAAAGATGAGCTGGACCACAGTCCTCAGTGAAACGTAAAATATCAAAGAGACTAAAGAAAAGACTTCATAAGAAAGACATTCATGAAAAGAAACCAAATGTTAAGAAAACAAGCAAATTTTAAAAAAAAAGAAAGAAAACAAGCAAATATTTGATTTCTAATGCAGCATAAAGTCAAACCTACCAAAATTAACCTTAAAATCAGAGCAACAAACATGACCGTGGGAATGCAAACCTATTTTTTAATTAAATGTCTATGTGGAACATTCAAATGCCATAACTCCATAGTGACCCACTCTTACTTTGAGAAAAGGGGAGGAAATGTGTGATCTATTGGTGTTAGGATTCATGATTCATAATCGAGAGAAATGTGATGTTCAAAATCCTCCAAACTAGGCTTCAGCAGTTTGTGAACCAAGAACTTCCACATGATCAAGCTGGGTTTAGAAAAGACAGAGGAATCAGAGATCAAATCGCCAATATCTATTGGATCATGGAGAAAGCAAGGGAATTTCAGAAAAACATCTACTTCTATTTCATTGACTACGTGAAAGCCTTTAACTGTGTGGATCATAACAAACTGTGGAAAACTCTTAAAGAGGTGGGAATACCAGACCATCTTAGCTATCTCCTGAGCAACCTGTACAGGGTCAAGAAGCAACAGTTAGAGCCTTATATGGAACAACTGACTGGTTCAAAACTGAGAAAGGAGTATGATAAGGCTGTTTATTGTCACCCTGTTTATTTAATTTATATGCAGAAAACATCACGTGAAATGCCAGGCTGGATGAGCTACAAGATGGAATCAAGATTGCCAGGAGAAATATCAACAAGCTCAGATATGCAGATGATACCACTCTACTGGCAGAAAGAGAAGAGGAACTAAAGCTCCTTTTGTTGAGGGTGAAAGATGAGAGTGAAAAAGCCAGTGTAAAACTCAGTATTAAAAAACTAAGATTGTGGCATTCAGTCCCATCACTTCCTGGCAAATAGAAGGGGAAAAGATGGAAGCAGTGACAGATTTCCTCTTCTTGGACTTCAAAATCACTGAGGATGGTGACCAAAGCCATGAAATTAGAAGACAACTGCTTCTTGTCAGCAAAGGTATGACAAACCTAGACAATGTATTAAAAAGCAAAAACATCACTTTGCCAACAAAGGTCCATAAAATCAAGGCTATGGTCTTTCTAGTAGTCATGTACAAGTTGGACCATGTGAGAGATGGACTATAAAGAAGGCAGAGCACTGAAGCACTGATGATTTCAAACTGTGGTGCTGGAGAAGACTCTTGAGAGTCCCTTGGACTGCAAGAAGATCAAACCAGTTAATCCTAAAAGAAATCAATCCTGAATATTCATTGGAAGGACTGGTGCTGAAGTTGAAGTTCCAGTCTTTTGGCCACCTGATGCAAAGAGCCAACAAAGACCCTGATGCTGAGAAAGATTGAACGCAGAAAGGAGAAGAGGGAGACAGAGATGAGATGGTTGGATGGCATCACCGATTCAATAGACATGAACTTGGGCAAACTCTAGGAGATGGTGAGGGACAAGAAGGCTTGGCTACAGTCTGTGGGGTTGCAATGAGTTGGACATGACTTGGCAACTGAACAACAACAACAATTGAGAGAAATGAAACTCCATATCTACATCCTCATGGGGCAGTGCCAAGATCTAGACATGGGAAAATTCTGGCTTTTTTTGTCCATGACATCAAATAATTTGTTAGACTGATTTTTAATCCAATTAATATTTGGTTTAGCACAATATAGCTATAGCCAAAGACTTGTAATAATCAGTAGCACTAAATTTGGCCCTATTTGTTCAATTTTGTAAGAGTGTACTATTCCCCAAAGTGCTAAGTTGACAAAATCAATAATCTCATAGGATAAAGAAGAGCACAATATCATCAGAGGAACTAGGGCAGGACTCTCGGAGTCAGCACAGAGAAGACGTCCAAGGCCACTTTGCCTGGTAGAGATGCAAGCTATAGCTAGTTCACTGAGGCTGAGACCTGGAACAGCGCTATCCAAGAGGGCACACGTTTTGACAAACAAAGGCAGACCCAAGGAGAATGATAAGTGACTCCAATGGAGTATCATTATTTGCCAACCACTATTCTGAGAGTTTTGTATGTAATTAATTACTAATTATGTTGCTCCCATTTCCAGATGAGGAAATGAAAGCATAAAGAGGCAAAATAACTTGCCCAAGTTCACCCAACTAGTAAGTGGCAGAGACAAGACACAGAACCAGGCAGTCCAGGTTCAGAGACCATTGCTCTGATGCTATAGGAATGACTCTGAGGCAGGAAGTAAACATTATTTCATCTCCTCTCCCACCTCAGGGCCTCCAACCTAAGGTTGCCTCATAATCTAGGATTGGCCCAGCCTCCTAAAAAACCAAGGACAGTACAACTCTCCATCGCCTCTGCTGACCACAACAGTCACACCAGACTCATCAAGTTAACAGAGCTGAACCAAACCAGGCTTCAGGTAATCAAGCTTCAAAACCTGTTAAGTAGGATGCAAAAGCAAATTCACCTGTGAAATAAGGTAGACTTTTCAGAGTGGGAGACCACAAACATAGACCAATGCACTGACATTGGATTGAACTAAAATAAGAAACCTGGGCTATCTCTGCAGCTGCCTCCAACTACAATCTTAGTCTGTTCTTCCTATTCTGGACGTTGTCTTATTAGCCTGTAGCATGAGAAGGTGGAACCAGATATTTACTAATATCCCCTCCAAAGCTAAGACTCCATGCCACAGACCCTCTTCTGAGAAAAACTACACAGCACCTCCCCAGGGATTTGCCTCAAGGAGATGCTGGATCCATTGAACCAGGTTGAAAGCAACCTTCAATTGCTCTTTCCCTATCAGAATAGTTAGCTTTGATCAAACGCAAAAGGAAAAAGCCACCACAGTTTAATTCTTAGCTCTTTCTTTGATCCACCAAAAAAGGAAGTGCAATGAAGAGTGTAACTGATTTGTGACCTTATAAGCACAAGGTTCCCCCCAATTAAAGCACTATTCTATGCTGCAAGTCAATCAAAAGGAGTTTTCACATAGTGTTAAAAGCAAACACACTCATATCATTCCAAAGTCAACTGCTGTATAATTAGCCTCCAACTAATAAAAACAAATGAAAAAAAAAAAAAAAACCCAAAGTCAACTGTTTTCTATTACCTGATTCGGTCCCAGGACTGATCTTGGCATTCACTTCCCGAGTACACAACCAAACCAGTCATCACTTAACCTAAACAAAATGGTTTGTATGTTGCATTCTCTGGGGAATTACAATTTGACATACTTGGACCCTGCACAGACAACCAAAATGGGTACAAAATGCAGCCTCCATGTCTCGAGATTTCACTTTTCACACTCATTTTTCTATAAAATTTTTAAAAGTAATACCAATAAGATGCAATCTCGCTTGTATTGTGCAAAGCAGAAGTGCCACCTGTTTACATCTCCCATTGTTATCTAGCATCTTCACTAATGCAGTGCAGGAGATTAAGTGACAATGTATCATGGAACATTCCTTTGAAAGAAGAGTTAAGATTTAAGGAGAGTGTTGAGACCAGGAGATGTGGTTGGGTTTTTAATTTTTCATTGTGAGTTACAGGAAGTTAAAAAAATAGGTGTGCAATAGTTCTTTAGCAATATGTGATGGTCAGCTTCCATTCACGGCTACTGATCTCTACAGAGGATCCTATCCTTTTTGCACATGCAGCCCAAGTGGGGACAGGGGGTTGGTAATTGCTGCCTATTTGCAACACAGCTTCAACTAGAAGGTAATCTCCAAGAATAAATTACCAAGAGATTCAATCAGAGCTCTGGGACTCCATAAAGATATCTCCATTTCTGACCTCCATATTCTAAATGCATCTGACATTGAAAAAAATCCTTTAACTGGCATTGTACCAGTAATTGCTTCATTATCCCTGCTCATATTTCGGTTCTTCCCTTGTCTTGATGCTGAGGGGGATTCATAAAACCATAGGCTTCTGTCTTTTTTTTTCAGCTGCAAAGATTTCTATTCAATGCTGAATTATTCCAAACTGAATAGGAATGTCCTCCCAAAGTATACCTTGAGTAAGCAATTTGCCCAATGTCAGCAGTCAAAGAAAAATCACTAAATTAAATACAGCTTTCACAAAGAGCCATGTTACATACACTGGTGGGATGCAAGTACCGTCTGGAGCATCAAGAATGGTATGGCCAACAACTGAGCCAGCAGACACATCCTCTGTGAAGGGCCCCACTCTAGAAGCAGCAAGAAAAAAGTGACCAAGAAGGGACTTCCCTTGTGGTCCAGTGGCTAAGACTCCACGCTTCCAATGCAGGGGAACTGGGTTCAGTCCCTGGTCAGGGAACTAGATCACACATGCCACAACCAAAGATCCCCATGCTGCAAGTAAGACCTAGCACAGGCAAGTAAATAAGTAAATACATAAATATTAAAGGAAAATGTGAAATATTAAAAAAAAAAAAAAAACTGACCAAAAAAGGCGAGCTTATTCCTCTGCAATTTTCTTGGAAGAATTGAGAAGGATGAGTGTAGGGAGGTCCAAGGCCAGAGCAGTTGGGCCAGTGGCGGGGTGGGGAGGATATATGTATACATATAGCTGATTCACTTCATCGTGCAGCAGAAACTAATACAACATTGTAAAGAAATTATACCTCCCCCCACCAAAAAAAAAAAAAGACCAGCTCATTATGCTTGTCCCCAGAGAGGCACATAGAAGCACAAAGGAGCTCAGTAATTTGACTTTAAAATGATAAGTCAAGGATCTAGAAATTGATCCCAATGTCCATGATAAGTCTATTTCACACTGTCTTCCTTTAGAAAAAAAAAAAAACTGGCATCCAAAGTGAAAACAAAGTGTTCTGCAAAGATTAGTGGATTCTTTTACTGGGTAGAAGAAAGGGCACTTTCACATCACTCTGGCCTGAGGCCATGATGAAATGAAAAAGCGCTGGGCCTGGGTCAGGACACCTGGTGTCTTATTCTGTCTTCCCAGTTTCTTGGCAATTCCCTTTAAGCTCTAGTAATATATAATTTTTAACTTCTAAAGAAATGAAAAAGAAAATTAAATTGAACTCTGGGGGAAAAAAGAAAGCTACATTGAGCTACTCAGTCCTCTGAGCAAACTTGAGAATACTTTATCAGGAAAAATAGTAAAACAACACTCCCCTCCTTCTGTCAAATAACTCAAGCAGCTTCAAGTCAGGTTCTTTAATTTGTTGACTGGCTCCCTAACCAGCCTCTCAGGTCACGTTTCCTTGGGCACCATGAACCCCACCAGAGTGAATTTCCTCTTGTACGAGAATTGATGCTACTGTCCATCTAGACCAGATTCTGAAAGCCTGTGAGGTAAGAAGCTCTCATAAAATGACCCAAGTGGAGATCCTAAGAAAAGTCATCAAGGTAAGAAAATGAATTCAAAACAAGTCTTGCCAGATTTAAGACACTTATTAAAGAAGGATCCAAAAGAAAGAACGTCATAGCGCCAGAGGATTCTAGGAAAGCCAGTCATTGTTCTAAGTGTTGATCACCAACTCCACGAGGAGTCGGGGCAGGCAGGGGACAGAGCTGGCCAGCACAGCTGCAGAGCACCGCAAAGAGCAGAGCAAACAGATAAGTCATCAAAAACACTTAAAACAGCCAACAGCGCCATGATTTTTTAAGTGATTCTCTAAAGCATCTATCAAAAGTGAAACTGCTAGTCACTAAGTTATGTCCAACTCTTTGACACCCCATGGACTGTAGCCTGCCAGTCATGGAATTCTCCAGGCAAGAATGCTGGAGTGGAAAAAGAAAAAGAAAAGAATACTGGAGTTGGTTGCCGTTCCCTTATCCAGGGGATCTTCCCGACCCAGGGACCAAACCTGGGTCTCCTGCATTGCAGGCAGATTCTTTACCAACTGAGCCACCAGGGAAGCCCAAAATTAGAAAATAAATATAATGTTTATAAAAAATAAATATAATATGGGGACAATATGTAATTAAATGTAATATGTGATATGTAAAATGTAATGTGTAATTAAATATGCAATTTAAATTACATAAAATGTAATAAAAATTTAAATATATAATTAAATGTTGACCTCAAAATATTTATAATGCAATGTTAAAGGATGCCAAAATGTCAGTGCTTAGTCTTTTCACCCTACTCAGCACTAGATATAGGCTCTATTCTGACTTCAAATCCAGCTCTGCATTTCCTTGGTGGACTATCTACATCAAGGTAAAGATGACACATGATACACTGAGTAGTTTTTATCTGACTCTAATCAAAGAAGAATCAGATAATCTAATTCACTGGAAGAGATACAATTTCCTCAGCTCCGAACTCAGAAGAAATTTCCATGTGTAATCATTATATTAAATACATTTAACATGATGGATAACATCCACAAAAGTTGTTTTATAGAAAGCAAAAACCCATATGGCTATTTCTTCCCATGACCCTCAATAAAAACTGAGGGCATATTTGCAGCAACAAGGATGGACCTAAAGATTATCATACTAAGTGAAGTAGACCAGACAAAGACAAATACCATACGATATTGCTTATCTGTGGAATCTTTAAAAAATGGTACAAGTGAACTCATATAGAAAACAGAAATAGGCCCACACATACAGAAAACAAATTTATGGCTACCAAAAGGGAAAAAGAAGGGGAGGAATAAATTAGAAGTTTGGGATTAACATATACAGACTACTATATATAAAATAGATAACCAACAAGGACCTACTGTATAGCATAGGAAACTATCCTCAGTAATTTGTAATAACCTATAAGAGAAAAGAATCTGAAAAAACATATATAATATGTATGTTTAACTAAATCAGGCTTCCCGGGTGTCCCAGTAGTAAAGAATCAGTCTGCAATTCAGGAGAAGCAGGTTCCTCCCCTGGGTTGGGAAAGTTCTCTGAAGGAGGAAATGGCAACCCACTCCAGTATTCATGCCTGGAAAATCCCACGGACAGAGGAGCCTGGGAGGTTGCTATCCATGGGATCTCAAAGAGTCAGACAGGACTGGGCAACTGAGCACACACACATAACTGAATCACTTTGCTGTATACCTGAAACTAACACAACATTGTACGTCAACTATATTTCAATTAAAAAATTTAAATAAAATTTTAAAACCCAAGGGCATAATGGTAACCTGAATCTATTAATACAATTCTATTGGGAGCTAGAAAAATACCAGGTGCGTCACTTTATAGCTCTGAGACTTGGCACAGGAACTGCTCCTTCTAACATCTGCCTGGAGTGAGACAGCAGGTGACTTGCCACAGACACCACCGGCAGACACCTGAGAGGAACTGACCAAATGCTGGTTGTCTGAGGACAAAGCCAACAAATGTTTCATTTGGGCAGGAACATGGAAGAGTCACCTTGATGGAGGCCGCCTGATATCCTTGGGGAAACGTGTCACCAAAGAAGCCAGGTGATTAATCTAAGACTATCTCCAAAACATCTCCATGTCGTGTCTGATGCTCAAACAGGCACTCAGCTGCCGTTGACGTGTCCTCTACATCAAACACAGAAAAGCTTCAGGGGGCAGGATGACCCAAACTCTGCTCTGTCAAAAACAGCCCGAAAATGACTCCTGTCCAATATATCCTTTCAGCAGGACTACAGCAACCAGGAGTCATCAGCAACAAAATGCCCACTGGAGTCACTATCGACTGGAAGTGACCACCCAGCACTGGCCATCAAGACGCAGAGGCACCTGCCCAAAAGAGCACTGTGGTTTGACCACTCTGCAAAGTGACACATAACAACCTGGGGAAAGGAAGCAACAGATGAACCAGCAGAGAGCTTCTGACAAACCTATGTCTTCAGTAACACTAAGTATGGGGGGGGGGGGGGGAGGGTTGGGTTTTTTAATTATTTATTTTTATTTTTTTACATATTTGGTTGTGCCGGGTCTTAGCTGCAGCACGTGGAATCTTCCATCTTTGTTGTGACATGTAGAATCTTTAGTTACAGCATGTGAACTCTTAGTTGTGGCATGTGGGATCTAGTTCCCCAACCAGGGATCAAACCTGGGCCCCCTGCATTGGAAGCCCAGAGTTTTAGCCACTGGACCACTAAGGAAGTTCCTGAGCATAAAGGTCTTAATTAAAAAGTTCATGGACACAAACAGATACCTTTAACGGCTATTACAGAAATTGTTCAGGGTCATGCATGCAGGGGTGCCCATGTTTAACACTAGCATTTTTCTTAATTGCTTCTTTGATATTATTCTTTCACAATTTAGGGCACAGTTATACCATCATATGTGTCCCAATAAATGATGGCCATGTCAGAGTTCTGTGTCCCCCAGGCTTGTCTTCTGCCTTTTCTGACAAGGTGTTGTGTATTAAAGTGACAGCTGAGATACTTCCATATGGCTTAAACGTTTTCAGCAACACAATTATATTAAGTGTGTAACAAAAGAGAGAGAGTAAAATGTTAATGTAATAAGGAAGGAGGAGGGAGGAAAGGAAGAAAGAAAAGAGGAAAAGGAAGGAAGGAGGAGGTAGGTGGGCAGGTGGGTCTGGAAAAAGCAGAGATGGGTCACTGTCTCTCAGTCGAGGTGACTACAAGCTCCGGCCCCCACACCAGAATGTAAACAGAGCCGTCCGTAAATATGGCCATGGAGGGGCCCACAGGAGATGACACGTCATCTGGGGACCCTGAACTCAGAGAATTGATGCCATCCTGTAGCCAACAAAAGACATGCGTTGGAGCATTGAGAGTTTCTGAAGCCCAAACTATGCCAAACGATGTCCTTCACTTCATCCAGACTTAGTGTATTTTACAGAATAGAGAGGATTTGAGGCTGTGCTCTTGAGATGGTGTCCAGCCCCCTTCAGACACAAGCTCTCCAACCAGAGGAGGCAGCTGTGAGAGGCACTGCTGCTTCAACGGGCTCGGCCTCAAATGAGATGCCTCCTTGAGAGGCTTCCCCAGGGGTGGAGGTGCAGACCCAGGATGTTCTCACATGGCCTTAACCTAATCTGCTTTCATACTAGTCCAAGGAAAGAGTGTGTCCAGGCAGACCGTGCATCACTTTGTTTGCACAGAAGGTGAAGGAGCAGCTTCCAACACCTCGAGCGGGAAAGGGTACACGGTCTCCATACCAAATAAGAACAGACCTGAGAAGCAACTGAGGCATGAAAAGGAAGAAATGGGGAAAATATCACAAAATTTTTATTAATTTTTTTGGTCATTACAGAGTATTGAGTAGAGTTCCCTGTGCTAAAACAATAGGTCCTTATTATCAATAGTTGGCTTCCCTGGTGGCTCAGCAATAAAGAATCTGCCTCCAGTGTAGGAGATGCAGGAGACCTGGGTTTGATCTCTGGGTTGGGAAGATCCCCTGGAAGAGGAAATGGCAACCCACTCCAGTATTCTCGCCTGGGAAATCCCATGGACACAGGAGCCTGCTGGGTACAGACCATGGGGCCGCCAAGAGTCAGACACAACTTAACAATTACACAACAATCCCAGCTAGGCTCATTCATCTCATGGAGAATGCCACCAAGACTGGAGAAGGAGCTGGTGTGCACCCCTGGGAAAATACACCTGCGGCATTCAAAACATCAGATGAGCTCGGCTGTGGGAATGAAACAGATATTCCATGGGGCTCCCCAAGGAATCGGAGCCTTATAAAGAGAAACTGATGTTATCGCATGAGCCACGCATATCTAAATAAACAGTAGGCACCATTGATTCTGCAGTAAAATTTTATAGGAATCACAAATGCACTAAGAAAAAAACTCTTACACTTGAAAGTCCAGAAGCAGGCTTGTGTTTAGCACTGCATTGTCCACTAGAACTTTCCGTGATGATAAAAGATTCTATTCTGCACTATCCATATGGTAGCCACCAGCCACAGTGGGTTTTGGACTTGAAGTGTGGCTACTGGGACTGAAGGACTGAATTTTCTATTCTTTTTTCCAGCTCAGTTCAGTCGCTCAGTTGGGTCCAACTCTTTGCGACCCCATGGACTGCAGCACACCAGGCTTCCCTATCCATCACCAACTCTCAGAGTTGGCTCAAACTCATGTCCATCTAGTCGGTGATACCATCCAACCATCTCATTCTCTGTCGACCCCTTCCCCTCCTACCTTCAATCTTTCTCAGCATCAGGATCTTTTCCAATGAGTCAGTTGTTCACATCAGGGGGCCAAAGTATTGGAGTTTCAGCTTCAACATCAGTCCTTCCAATGAATATTCAGGACTGATTTCCTTTAGGATGGACTAGTTGGATCTCCTTGCAGTCCAAGGGACTCTCAAGAGTCTTCTCCAACACCACAGTTCAAAAGCATCAATTCTTTGGCACTCAGCTTTCTTTATAGTCCAACTCTCACATCCATACATGACTACTGGAAAAACTATAGCTTTGACTAGATGGACTTTTGTTGGCAAAGTAATGTCTCTGTATTTTAATATACTATCTAAGTTGCTTATAGCTTTTCTTCCAAGGAGCAAGCATCTTTTAATTCCATCTGCAATGATTTTGGAGCCCATGAAAATAAAGTCTGTCACTGTTTCCAGTGTTTCCCCATCTATTTGCCATGAAGTGATGGGGCCGGATGCCATGATCTTAGTGTTTTGAATGTTGAGTTTTAATCTAATTATTTCACTCTCCTCTTTCACTTTCATCAAGAGGCTCTTCAGTTCCTCTCTGCTTTCTGCCATAAAGGTGGTGTCATCTGCATATCTGAGCTTATTGATAGTTCTCCCAGCAATCCTGATTCTAGCTTGTGCTTCATCTAGCCCGGCATTTCACATGATGTACTCTGCAAATAAGTTAAATAAGCAGAGTGACAATATATAGCCTTGACATACTCCTTTCCCAATTTGGAACCAATCTGTTGTTCCATGTACAGTTCTAACTGTTACTTCATGACCTGCATACAGATTTCTCAAGAGGCAGATCAGGTGGTCTGGTATTCTCATCTATTGAAGAATTTTCCACAGTTTGTTGTGATCCACACAGTCAAAGGCCTTGGTGTAGCCAATAGAGCAGAAATAGATGTTTTTCTGGAATTCCCTTGCTTTTTTGATGATCCATCAGATGTTGGCAATTTGATCTCTGGTTCCTCTGCTTTTTCTAAATCCAGCTTGAATATCTGGAAGTTCTCAGTTCATGTACTGTTGAAGCCTGGCTTGGAGAATTTTGAGTATTACTTTGCTATTGAGTGCAATTGTGTGGTAGTTTGAGCATTCTTTGGCATTGTCTCTCTTTGGGATTGGAATGGAAACTGACCTTTTCCACTCCTGTGGCCACTGCTGAGTTTTCCAAATTTGCTGACATACTGAGTGCAGCACTTTCACAGCATCATCTTTTAGGATTTGAAATAGTTCAACTGGAATTCCATCACCTCCACTAATTTTGCTCGTAGTGATGCTTCCTAAGGCCTACTTGACTTCGCATTCCAGGATGTCTGGCTCTAGGTGAGTGATCATACCATCGTGATGCATGATCACACCATTATTTTTTACAGTTAGTTTAATATTAAGTAACCATACACACGTGGCTACTGTCTACTGTACTGGACAGGCCACATCTGATCTCAACTATGAAAACCAGACACAGTGAAAAAGACTGGCAAAATGTGTGAAATGATAATAGTGGTTACCTGGGGGCACATTTTTTCTTCTTTTTTATACTTTTTCTATATTTCTACATTTTTTTTTATTGGAGTGTGGTTGATTTACAACGCTGTGTTAACTTCAGGCATACAGAAAAGTGATTCATTTTATACGTGTGTGTGTGGTGTGTGTGTGTATTCCGTTTCAGATTCTTTTCCATTACATGTTATTACAAGATACTGAATAGTTCCCTGTGTTATACTGCTGTATAGCATAGGAAACTATATTCAACAGCATCTTGCTTATCTATTTTATATATAGTAGCGTGTATCTGTTCATCCTAATTCCTAATTTGTCCCTCCCTTCCCCTCTCCTGCGTAGTAACCAAAAATCTGTTTTCTGTCTGTGAGTCTATTTTTGTTTTGTAAACAAGTTTGTTTGTATCATTTTTTAAGATGTTTTTTAGAACACAGTCTAACACCACTGCTCAGTTGTGAAGTCATGTCTGACTCTTTGTGATCCCATGGGTTATAGTTCGCCAGGCTCCTTCTGTCCATGGGATTTCCCAGACACGAATACTGGAGTGGGTTGTCATTTCCTCCTCCAAAGGATCTTCACAACCCAGGGAGAGAACCTACATCTTTTGCAACTCTTACATTGCAAGCAGATTCTTTACCGCTGACTCAAAATGAACTGAAGACCTAAATGTAAAACCAGATGCTATAGAACTCCTAGAGGAAAACACAGGCAGAACACTCTTTGACATAAATCATAAATTAGACAGTAATATTTTGGAGGATCCATCTCCTAGAGTAATAGAAATAAAAATAAACAAATGGCACCTAATTAAACTTAAAAGCTTCTACATAGCAAAGGAAACCAAAAACAAACAAACAAAAATCATAAACAAATTTTTAAGACTACCAATGGATGATGAAACCACTGCTGCTGCCCACGTAGCCATCACTCACCGAGAGGCAGGTTCAGATCCACCTGGAGTTCATGGTGCTCCAGCCACACTGGATTTCCTTTGAGTACTTGAATATGCCAGGCTTGTCTTATGTAAGCCAGCAAAGCTTTCTCCTGATGTAAGCAACATTCCCAAGTCTCTAGTCTGGCTCCTTAAAATTCGCTTTTCAGGTTAAACACCATCTCCTGCCAGTGGAGGCAACCAGTCCCCCACCACGTTGTCACTTCACTTCATTCTCTGCACTGCACTATCTGCTATTTTCTAGTTTATTTACCTATTTACTATCTGTCTTCCCTGAACTAGAAGATAAACTCCAAGAAAGCAGGAGTCTTGTCTGTTTTGCTCACTGCCCTCTGCCCACCACCAAGCACAATGACTATAACTTATTGGTGCTCAATCAATACTCACTGAATGAATGGCTACAGTCTCCAGACTTCATGGAGAACTCTGTTTTTTAAGACTTTACATGTGAGACATAGGTGGGTCCTGGGGTCCAGTTGCCAGGTTCAATCTGGGAAGATAATCACTACCTCTTCTCCACATCCATTTGTTTGCTGCTCAAGGGGACGGTAATAAGAGACCTTACCGGCTGCGAGAATTCACATGAAATAACACAGGTAAAGCCCCGAGCCCAGTGTCTGACACAGACATGCTCAACATCAGCTGTTACTAGACTTCAAAACTCTCTGCTTTGTGGGAGGAAAGTAGACAAATTTGCAGAAATCGTTGGTAAGAGGAAAGGGAATCAAAACTTCAACCAGCACCTTCTAAGGCAACTCCTGATTGTTTTCTATTGGCACGAAATGAACCAGGCCAAAATCAAAGCTTAAAAAAATGATAACATTGACTTTGACCACAGATCTATGATTTGAATCGGGCTCAGCAGAAATAGCCCATCTCTGCTCTACTTGGCATCAGAAGTCAAAGCTAGGCTGGCCTCGTATGCTGACTCGCTCCGTCTCATGACCTGGGACATCTCTCTCGGTCTCAATGTAGTCTCCCCAGCATGGCAGGCTCAAAGGAGCCAGACTTCTAAGATGGCAGCCGAGGGCTCTAAAGGTACAGAGAGAGAGACAGAGAAGCACAGAAGAGGCGGGAGAGCTGTGTGACCTCCTCTAACCCAGAAGTCACAGTCTCTTCACAGAAGCAGTCACAAGGCTTGCACATGTTTAAGGGGAAGAGATATGGACTCAACACCTCAATGGAAGAGTGGCACATTTCTAGAAATATCTACGGGACCAGAAATATTGTTGCGGCCATTTTTGGAAAAGACCATTTCCCAAGACTTCCAACTATTTGCTAAATAGCCCTTCACCCAGTGGCCACGTCTTTGCAAAAGGATCTTTTGGGAACACCCATTACTGACCCTTCCTAAGCTGATCTCAGGCACACGATACCCAAGGAGATGGAGGCACCAATGCCCACTGCTCACAACCACAAGTGACAGATCAAGCGGGAACATCCTGCCCCAGTGCTGAGGTGGGCAGGGGCAGCTCTGCAGGCTGGTGCCCAGGCTCCCTTGCCTCTGACCTCAGGGGCACTGGCTGAGCCCGCAGGGAGGGAGGGAGGAGGCTGAGGGAAGGGTGTCTGTCGGGCCAGCTCCCCCAGGCAACTCTCCCCAGGCTGGCTGCCTCCATCCGTGAAGGGCTCTCACTCCATCTCTTTGGTCTCCAGGTTCAAGATCAGCTCCTCCCTCCCTCACCCCTCTGACCCGTGACAATACAACAGCCATTGTCAGCCCCGGGGCACTGCAGCAGCCCCTGTAGCTTGTTCTGCATCCTGCCCACTTCTGTGAAAATGGCTGCCTTATTAAACTCTTCTCAAAGTGCACAAACTCGAGGAGGTCATCTGTTTCCAGATGTGCCCCAGCCTGGCCCAGACCCTTCTCCTCTGAACTAGGAGTGGTCCAAATCCCTCTTCCTCCTCTGTGCTCCACTCTTTGGAGGGGTGTTCACCAGGGTGATGCCTTAATCAGGTCACACCCGCTCATTTATCCATGAATAACCATGAGTACTAGTAAGTGACTGCAACAGCTAGATTAGGGGGTGAGGGGAAACCTTGTGGATGCCTACTTTTGTGGAACTTACCATCCACCTGTCATGTTGGGTTTTATTTGGCCAATATTTGTCAGGCAGCCAGAAGAAGTGTCTAGTTTCCAAAACACTGAGACCTAAGGTATCATGACAGACTTTATTTTCCTGGGCTCCAAAATCACTACAGATGGTGACTGCAGCCATGAAAATAAAAGATGCTTGCTTCTCGGAAGGAAAACTATGACCAACCTAGACAGCATATTAAAAATCAGAGACATTACTTTGCCAACAAAGGTCCATCTAGTCAAGCTATTGTTTTTCCAGTAGTCATGTATAGATGTGAGAGTTGGACCATAAAGAAGGTTGAACGCCGAAGAATTGATGCTTTCAAACTGTGGTGCTGGAGAAGACTCTTGAGCATCCCTTGGACTGCAAGCAGATCAAACCAGCCAATCTTAAAGGAAATCAACCGTGGATATTCATTGGAAGGACTGATGCTGAAGACAGTCAAGATGTGAAGAGCTGACTCATTTGAAAAGACCCTGCTGCTAGAAAAGACTGAAGGCAGCAGGAGAAGAAGGAGACAGTGGCTGAGATGATTGGATGATGTCACTGACCCAGTGGATATCAGTTTGAGCAAGCTCTGGGAGATAGTGAAGGAAGGGAAGCCTGGTGTGCTGCAGTCCATGGGGTCACAGAGAGTTGGACATGACTGAGCGACTGAACAACAAAGGTAACACAGATTGCTGATGGTGACCTCTGCCTTTACTTGTCACCTTCAGAGTGACACGGCGCTAGAAGGGAAGCTAAAAAGTGAAGGACACTCACCAGCCCACAGCATCATTATCTGCCCATAAAGCTCATCTTTTATATAAAAATCACACGATCCTGGAAGGTGTTGATCCTGTTACACTGTTCAAATCCCAGGTGGCAATCAGGGGATGGTTGACACAGAGGGTGACGTTTGTGAGTCTTCATGTTGGTTGGGGTGGAGTCAGCCAGGGATATCTGAAAACGAATCTAATCTGAAAGTACCCTGGAGGGTCAGTACACAGTATGCTACACAACAGAAGTCACCAAAGACACCTTCCTCCCATGAGGACAAATCAGTCTCACGGAGGAAGCTTTATTGTTTTCACTGGGCCAGTCAGAGGAGGAGCTTCTGAGCTGCTGTAGCTGATATATCAGCCTGAGCTGAAGTAGACCCAGCTCCACTGTCTGCCTTTTTTAACCCCAAAGTCCCACTCCCTGCCCCTTCCACACCCACCATCTGCCAGCCACTGTCAGCTCTGATCCCAGGCCTGCATTCACTGTGGTTCAGTTAGAGAACCTGTGGACAGGAAGCTTATCTGTGCTGTCAAATTTCTGCCTCATTACTGTCCAGAAGCCAGCTGGACTTCAAGGTTGCACAAGGCAGAGAGGATGGGCCCGAGGAGACAAAAGACACAGGCTCTCCTGACTTCTCCTCACTTGCCGTGTCCCTCCATGATCATTGGGAAGTAATCTTGTTATCTCACCAAAGGGACGGTACTCAAGTCTCACTTCAGCCATCTCGGTTCACCCATCAGGGAAGAGATGACTGACGGGCTCCTGTTCTGGCTTCTGCTCCACCTGCATCTCCTCTTTACTCTCTTTTTTTTTTTAACTTTTATTTTTGGCTACGCTGGGTCTTTGTTGCTGCACAAACTTTCTCTAGTTGGGTTGCCATTTCCTTCTCCAAGGGATGTTCCTGACCCAGGAATCAAACCCGTGTCACTTGCATTGGCAGGTGGGTTCTTTACCACTGAGCCACAAGGGAAGCCCCGTTTGTATATATATATATATATATTTATTTATATTTATATTTTTAAAACTACTTTGGATTCCAGAAAAACATCTCCTTCTGCTTTATTGACTATGCTAAAACCTTTGACTGTGTGGATCACAACAAACTGGAAAATTCTTCAAGAGATGGGAATACTAGACCACCTTATCTGCCTCCTGAGAAATCTGTATGCAGGTCAAGAAGCAACAGTTAGAACTGGACGTGGAACAACAGACTGGTTCCAAACTGGGAAAGGTGCACCTCAAGGCTATATATTGTCACCCTGTTTATTTAACTTATATGCAGAGTACCTCATGAGAAATGCTGGGCTGGTTGAAACCCAAGCTGGAATCAAGATCACCAAGAGAAATATCAATAACCTCAGATATGCAGATGACACCACACTTATAGCAGAAAGTGAAGAGGAACTAAAGAGCTAATGAGCGAAGTGGTGTTGCAAAACCTAGACCAGCATTGTTCAACCAGAAGGCGTCAAATTCTGCCAACCACCTCAGTTCTGTTAATCCTGAATTGTCTGTGGAATTTAAGGCCTTAGAAAAAAAGGAATATCAACATATTTCAGCAGCCACAGGCTACACATCACACAAATGCCCTGTACAGAGATCAGAAGGGCAAGTGACTGACAGAAAGATACCAACAGTCACAGTTAGAAGGATATATAATGTGATTGCTGGGAAATTATGCAGAAAGGCATTGAGCGCTCTTTCAAATGGATCCAGGGAGCAGGAGGACAGAGTGCGCACTGTTTTCAGGCAGGGTGAGAACTTCCCAGACTCTCCAAGGTTCCCTCCACAGCCTGTGAGGATTTCAGTCTGACACCACATACAGCATGAAAGATTTACCGTATGTAAGAATCCCCCTTCCTGAATACTCCTGGTTACGCCACTTCTCTGCCCACCAGGGACAAAGTGCCTACCTGAAGTCTATTCCTGAGCAGGAATATCAGAGGAGAAAGGAGGGGGAAATTACTCTGATATTTAGGACGCAAACCATCTTTCACTGTAATTTCTCAGTAAGATAGTCCAAGAATTCATCTTCACATTCTTCCTTAAACAGTAAGGTACATAAGGGGAGAAGGAATGAGTAGTTATAAAAGGTACTAAGTGAGACTTCCTTGGTGGTCCAGTGATTGAGATTTTATCTTCCAATGCAGGGGGTGAGGGCTCCATCCATGGGCAAGCAGCTAAGAACCCACATGCCTCGTGGCCAAAAAACCAAAACTACAAAACAATACTGTACCAAATTCAATAAAGACTTTAAAAATCACATCAAAAAGAAAAACTTTTATAAAAGATACTAAATGATATTTTAAACATATTTAATATGAAAATATTATTATAAAAGAACTTCATTAACCTTTAACTTCACTTGTGCAAAGTTTCTCATGGGAACATCTCTCTCTACTAATCCTTGCCTAGTCCATGTTTTTTGAAGATTGAAAACACAATTATAATCATTTGTTAAAGCTCCAACTCTCACATCCATACATGACTGCTGGAAAACCTTCCATACATGAGTACCAACACAGAGTCTGACAGAAATAGTTGTCTCAGGCACAATGGGTACTTCATCCACAGAATCTTATTGACCAGACATTCATTTAGGCAGAAAGATTCTCAAAACCCACTAAGGCCTTGTTCCACTTGCCTAATGGTTCATCTGGTCTTGGATCACATTTGGCAACTGTCTTCATGTTTCCTTTGACTCTTCTGCATTTGCTTGCCCACCTGTCATTCACTCAAAACTGAGCTTCATTATGTGGCAAATTAGTGCACTGATCACCTGACCCAATATCTCTCACATCGAACCTAAGGCCAATTCCTTCGTTCCTCAGGAATGAAGCCCTCACATTTAAAAAAAATGGGGTGATTCACTTTCACTCTAGAGGGTCCTACTGTGCAATGAAAGCAATCTGACTCATTAGAAAAAAAAAGCTGTAAAAGTTAGGTCTCAGATATCCCTGGTGGTCCGGTGGTAAAGAATCTTCCTGCCAATGCAGGGGACACGGATTTGATCCCTGGTCCAAGAAGATTCCATGTGTCACAGGGCAACTAAGCCTCTGCACCACAACTACTGACCTCATACTCTAAAGCCCACCAGCCGCAACTGTTGAGCCCTCCTGCTGTGACTACTGAAGCCCATGTGTCTAGAACCCAAGTACCCCAACAGGAGAAGCCATGGCAATGAGAAGCCCATGCACTGCAACTAGAGAAACCTGAGCACACCAATGAAGACCTAGCACAGAGAAAAGTTTTAAAAAAAAAAATTTTTTTTGTTAGGTCTCCTCCAACTGCAAAGAATTGGAAGACATCTGATTCAAACCTTCATAATCATGAAGCACATGTTCATGAATGATTCTGGATTCGTTCGCCAAATCCTAAAATACTAGACTATGGGGGCAGGCACCCCGTACAGCTTCAAGAGTAAGACAAATAAAGGGAAACTCAGTGTTCAAATAAAGTAATAACAGTATGAAACTCATTTGTCTCAAGATGTGGTCCCAGGTATGTAAGAAAAAGGGCTAAGAAAGACTCTAGACATTTGGCACCATTAATGTGTTAATAGTAATTAACATGGGTGGCTATTCAGAAAGACCTCATCTGTAAAGCCGTATCAGAGAAGACAGCATCCTCCCATGGTACATACTTGGGGGTCCTGTTGGCCACTCTTGTGTTAAATGGTCCACAGATCTCACGCTTGCTGATGACTCCTGTGTCTTACATAGCAAACTGGATGCAACTGGTAATCAGGAATGACTGGAGAAGAACCACTGACCCCCAGATGCCCATGTCATTGCTAATTTCATCCTTCATTGGAAGCATAGGTATCACACGAGTGCTGAATCTGATGGGCTAGCAACTTTGTCCAACACTAGAACACTTGGCAGGCTAAAGCCTTCATCTTCCCCACCAAAGATAAGCAAGCAACTTCTATGTGCCCTATCAAACAATGCTGTGTACCAGTGGCTATAAAATTAGTCAAGGGACTTATTTAACTTTTTGACAAAACTAACTTTTCATACAGCTTATTTTTCTTAGCAGTATCATTTCTCTTGAATGTAATGGTCAAACAAATTCCTTTTCCAACAAGTGTACAAATTGGAGAATGTGAGAAGAACAGAGAACAGTTTCAAAAGACCAGTGGATATTCAGCCAATGAATATCCAATTAAACCTACTATGTTCTAGGGCGCTGTGTGAGTAGTTGAGGATACCTTGATGAAGACTGCCTTCGTGAAGAGGTTAGCTTGGGCAGGAGGGGTGAGAGTAGGGAGGATGGGCAGGTATCAAGGTATTGAAGAAACTATTAGTCCACAACATGATAGAATCTCCAAAGGAGAGGAATACATATTGGTGTGCCAATAAAAGCTTAACAACCAGCTCTCTGGAAGGAAGGAGCTCTGATCTGAAACCTCTGCTAATTTCTATGGTGCCAACGGTCCCACCATGGCTGATTTCAAATTACCAGCATGACATCAAGTGACTTGAAAACCTAACAGTCAGCTCTCAAAGACTGACACACTCCAGCTCCAAAAAACCACTGATAAAATTATGAGGCAACTGACCTGATCAAGTGTGCAAGAGGGTGGAGAAACAATAGACCATGCCCAGATTCTAACACTAAGTCATAGATCCTAAACATCCCATCCTTGGTACCATAATAGTGTAATAGTTCATTGGATGCACCTGAGAATATTAATACCCACAGAAGAACCATTGACTCTCAGATCACGGTGAGAGATAAAATGACAGGTCAAGGCCATGCTTTCTCCACCCTTTAAGTCAGTTATGTTCTAAGAAAAGGAGTTTGGTCCCTCGTAGAGAAGAGCATCCAAACTCAAACAACCAGGTATCCTATAGACTACAAGATTTATAGTAAATTTCTTCCTAGTCATCTGTGGATGACCAAAAACCATCTCAGTCATTCATTAAGTAAATCCTTTATCCTTCACATAGTTACCCAACTCAGTTCCTGAGTCCTGGGGAAGCCATGGAACACCATCCGAGAGGAAAGAGACTCAGCAAGTTTCTCTCAGAAGCATTATTCTTTCAAATTTGGGGATCCTTACCACATTTCCTCACTCAAATTCAGTGGAGTTCATTAAGCAGGTTATGGAATATTACACCCTCCCATGTATGCATACTAAAACCCATGCATCACATAATACATTTATAATTATAAAAACACAATTATATATATTTTTTAGTTTAGCAAATGTCATCTCAAGAAATTGGAAACAGGCACAACAGATTGCCAGATGCTATGCACACATTCCAGAGAAAATCATGTTAGAGGGGAACAGAAATCATTCAAAATGTAAGCAAGATGAGGGGTGGGGAGCTGGCTTATGAGAAGAGAGAGTTCCAAGAATCGCAATCTAAAGGCCACAGCTAAAGGCTACACTGTTTAGAATGAAAATGACATTTGAACAGGTGAGAACATATTTCAAGACTAGTTTATAAATTTATCCTGCACTCTTCCCCCCAACCCCAGTGTAAAATTCAGCAGACTCTGAACTGAAATTTCCTAAGAAACCTTACGCGTAGAATTTTAAAATGAAGACTCAGTTAGTATTTGTTCAGCTCTCAAAAACCTCAGCATAAAACTCAATATTTTCTAATTACAGTTCAGTCCAGTTCAGTCACTCAGTCGTGTCTGACTCTTTGCAACCCCATGGACCACAGCACGCCAGGCCTCCCTGTCCATCACCAACTCCCGGAGTTTACCTAAACTCATGTCCATCGAGTCGGTGATGCCATCCAACCATCTCATCCTCTGTTGTCCCCTTCTCCTCCTGCCTTTAATCTTTCCCAGGATCAGGGTCTTTTCAAATGAGTTACCTCTTTGCATCAGATGGTCAAAGTATTGGAGTTTCAGCTTCAACATCAGTCCTTCCAATGAGCACTCAGGACTGATCTCAGTAACCAAGGGTAATTTTCATTTACCCAAGTTTGCTTATCGAACTGTAGCCAAATATTTCATGGAGGTCATTAAAATATTCAGGAAGATGTTATTGATCTTATTTTTTAATACTTCTTACTGATATAATCAGCTAAAGAAAGTGAAAGTGAAGTCGCTTAGTCATATCTGACTCTTTGTAGCCCCATGGACTGTAGCCTGCACCAGGCTTCTCCCTCCATGGGATTTTCCAGGTGAGAGTACCGGAGTGGGTTGCCATTTCCTTCTCTAAGCAAGTAGCATTTGAAAAGTTATACCAGTCACTTTATCTCAAAACCATCAGGTAGGACAGAGAAGACAGTGAAGAAACAAGAAAACCAGCCACCAGGAAAGGTCAAAACCAGATAATCAACAAGAATGGAAGATTGGTTGTAAATGTAACTGCTTTCCATTAGACTGAACTACAAAAATGCAAAGATGGGCAGCAATTTCCAGACAAAGGAAACAAATTTATTTTGTGAGGTAGCTAATTATTTAACATCTTAATTGTAGGATATAATAGCATGAAGTTTGACTCATATCATAGCTAAACAAGTACCAAAAAAAAAAAATCCAAACCGATGACAAAGTTTCATCAACTGAATTCCTGCTATGTACTAGTGGTTCAGTTTGTGGTTTTTACACATAATTTATTTAATTCTTACACCACCTTCCTAGACACATAGTTACCCCCATTTTATGGATTCGGAAAATGAGGCTTGGAAGTCTTTGGTCATTTGTCAGCGGTATGTAATTTTAAAGTCTGAATTCCAAAGTGGGTATTCTGACACTTTGCTATTTCCCCTATAATTAGAGCTCTTACTTTTAATAGTTATCCAGTATTTGCCAAGAAATCACAGAATCCATAAATTACAAATGTCAAAAAGAGTGTGATGTAAAGAAGTCTATAATTTCCCCAATTTGAAAATTCATTGTGCTTAAAATTTTAAGTTGGTTGTTTAGAAATCACAGCACATTTTCCTAAAAAGGAAAGGGAAAAGAAATAACTGGGTTATCATATTAGTCCAGGAAAGCTAAATTTGTAATGATAATGATGATTACAGTGGTGGTGATGATGGTGATGGTAATGATAGTGATTGTGATGATGGTGACGGTGGTGATGGTAATAGTGATGGTGATTATGGTAATAGTGATGGTGATGATGGTGATGGATTAGAGTGATAATGATAACAATGATGGTGATGGTGATAATGGTGATGGTGATGGTGGTGATGCTATAAGCATGTCTGGCACTCACCTTGTGCCAGGCACTCTGCTAAGTACCCTTTACAACCACACTGCCTATCCTCATAGCCCTTGAACATATACATGACCAAGTGGTTCTCAACCAGAGGCACTTTGTAATGTGTAGGTATGATTTTTAATTCTCACAATGTGAACATATCAGGAGAGGGAGTGAAAGTGAAGTTGCTCAGACTCTTTGCGACCCCAAAGACGGTAGCTTACCAGACTCCGTGGTCCATGGGATTTTCCAGGCAAGGATACTAAAGTAGGCTGCCATTTCTTTCTCCAGGGGATCTTCCCAACCCAAGGATCGAACCCGGGTCTCCTGCATTGCAGACAGACGCTTTACCATCTGAACCACTAGGGAAGCCCATCAGGAGAGGGAAGGAGGCATTTATTGCCCAGAGACTTGGAGGCTGAACTCTGAAAACAAGCAGGATGGTTCTGGTGGACTATTACTGTGAAGGCAGTCAATAAGCCACACTTCCCACAACCGAGGCCTTATGTAGACCCCTCCTCTTTAGTATGGACTGGAGCTCTGATCTGCCTCAACCCACAGCCTGCAGTAGAAGTGACACTGTGCCAGGCCTGGGTTTCCACTTTAAGAAGTCCCGGAGGCTTCCACATTTCTGCCCTGGGGGAAGCCAGCTAAAAGTCCTACTCACCTGGGCCTGCCATGCTGTGAGAAGCTCAATCCACCCCACAGAGAAGTCACGTGGAGGAAGACAGAGGTCTAGGCTACAGCCCCGCAGAGCATCCAGCCAAAAGCCAGCACTGACCTGCCTTTCATGTTGTCATATGGCCCTGTCCCCCAGCCCAGTCAGGCCCAGCGGACACCCTGCCTGAATCACATGTTCATGAGCAAATCAATAAAACAGTTGTTGAGTTAAGCTACTACATTTTGGGGATCATTTGTTTCTCCACAATAGATGATCAAAACAATGATCGCTGAGCCCCCCAGACCCAAATAAGCCTCTGCTTATCAGTGGGGGTGGTGAAAGATGGCAGGAAAGAGAAGGCGTCTCTATAAACTCTCCAAAAGCTCCCCAGTGTCTTTAGGATGACATAAAAAATTTACAAAGTTTCCATCATCTGAGCACAAGGCACTTCTCGGATCCCATCCATTACAGAAGCTTCCTGTGTGAGGGAGAGGCTGTTGTTTTTCCATTTTACAGATAAAAAAACTGAGGCTGACCGAGTTTAAGAAACTTGTCCAAAGCTGCACTGGGACCTGTCTGACTCCTGGCATACTGCCCCCTGACCCAGTTTTCCTGGGCCACAATCTGCAGGGGAAGAAAACAAACAAACAAAAAAAATCTCCTACCAAATCTGGTCTATTTATTATGACTATGATTATGACCTATTTACAGCCTATGGTTCATCACAAATCAAAGCATTGTGGGCTATTTTCCAACTGAAACTAATTTAAAATAATTTACTTTTTGAGAATTATAATGAGAATCCACAGTTAAAGATAATTTAGATAAAAGCTGTTCCCATGACCTAGTAAAAAAAATAAAGAGACTGAGCATGTGGTTTGGAATAAATGTGATTCTCTAGAATGCAATCGGGATAATCACTGAATTATTATAATCATTCTGGGGCATGTTTTTATCTTTGTTGATTTGTTCCTATCCACCAGGGCTGTGATTGGGCAATAACTCAACAAGTTTAGAGGACTCTGGTCTTTGGTTGCCTAGCAACCCACAGCTCTGAAGAGACTGAAGAAAAAAGGGTTCATTGGTAAAATAATGCTGTTTTCAGTTCAACAGTTATTTAAAAGTTTTAGAATTATTAAAACTATTCTGTCTAAATAAAGTATGCAAATGACTACTCCACAAGATCCATCGTCATTTTTATTTCCGTCCTACCCTGAATTTGGAGTTAATCACTGAATGGATGATGCAATTTTACTAATTTGAACAAAAATATGATGAGAACAGCGTTGAACATGGCTGTTTCAAATGCTGAGTGTCATTGTTCCTTTCCTAGCAGAGCTCCCAAAGTTGGAAAAATTAAAGGAAAAGATGCATGTCAATGACAAAGGCAATGCCTGTCAAGCTTGCCCAATCAGGTTAGCTGTTATCACACCAACATTCTTTATAAAAAAAATATATTTTTTATTTGGCTGCATTGGCACACAGTTGCGGCTCACAGGATCTTTGTTGCACAGTGCAAGTTTCTCTAGATGTGGCTCACGGGCGCCAGGGCATGCGAGCTTAGTAGTTATAGTACACGGGCTTAGCTGCCGTGCAGCATGCGGAATCTTAGATCCGCAACTAAGGAGCCAACCCAGGTCCCCTGCATTGCAAGGAGGATTCTTAACCATTGGACCACCAGAGAAGCCCCAATCACCATCATTCTTATTCTCAGCAAAGAAGAACAGATCAACTGGCCTGTGCAGAGAACTTAGCAAATAACATTTATTCCATAGTGAGCACTTGTCCATTCATTCTGGTGATTGTAAATGCAGGAGTGAGTTTACATGCTCTTCATTCATTCATTTATGATTTATTCATTCAGCAAACAGTCATGCAGCAACTTCAGGCGCCAGGCACAGAGCAATCACTCCAGGAGACACGGCAACCAGCCTCAAGGGAGATGGGAAACAGGTAAACCAACAGTCTCTCAGTCATGATAAGAACTGGGACATGGGAGGCTCAGAGGTAAAGAATCCGTCTGCAATGCAGGAGCCCCAGGAGATGCAGGTTCGATCCCTGGGTTGGGAAGATCCCCTGGAAGAGGGCATGGCAACCCACTCTAGTATTCTTACCTGGAGAATTCCATGGACAGAGGAGCCTGACGGGCTACAGTCCATGGGGTCACAAAGAGTCGGACATAACTGAAGCAATTGAGCACACGTGCAAGATCTCTATAAAGTGGTCAGAGGAGGACTCTTTCAGGAGGTGCTATTTAATAGGTACCTGAAGGAGAGCCAGCCCTGGATAGAGTCAAGGAAAGAGGAGTTTTCTGGAGGAATGTCACATACAAAGGGCTGGGGCAGAAAAGTGTGTTGTGAGCCTCTCCCAAGATGGGATGAACATGGTAGGCGGGGATCAGAGGGAGGCAGGAGACGGAGATGGGCCTGTGTCTTCATGAAATTCCAAAAGCCCCATTTTACCAGCAAAAAGCCACCCCACTTTCACTTGTGCAAAATGAACCCTACAGGAGGGAGGTTGCTGCGCATGTGGCACGGCTGTTGGCTGCCCTCCATCCCCACTCCACCCCCACCCAGCCAGCCAGCCGGGGCCTGCACCCGGGTCCCAGCCAGCGTTCACCAGCCTTGGGTGCAGAGAGGCGGAGTCCAGGAACAGCCCGCCAAAGACATGAGTCTGGGCCAGCATGAGCCGGCCTGGGAGGAGGGAACAGGCAGAAATCCCAGAGATTCTAAGAAACCAACAGAAGCGAACCCTTCCGCTTCTGCCCTAGTACCACATCCTGACCCTCACTCGGCCCACCCTCCGTGTTTGTTCAGAGACCAGCAGACGCCTTCTAACCACCGACCAAGACACCCAGCTGCAGGCTCCCACTCGACTAGAAAACAAAGCTCTGTGAGTGGAGTGAGTTGATGGCTTAATACCATCCCCTTCCTCCCCCAACTCCCTAACAGTCTAGACAAGGACCTTCTGGAAGTCCTTACTACCTAACCCAAACAAGTGACTCTAATCCTGGAAATCCCAGTCACACCAATATGTTAGGGAGGAATGAGTTTCGTGGACTTTGTCATCAACTCTCTTCAAATCACAATGAAGTATCAACAGACATGCAAAACGCCAAAAATTCTAAATAATTGAAAGGCACAGAGTTCAATCGGTTTTATAGTCACTCTGTCAAAGGACAGCGTGTGTTTCATTCCAGCGTTATTTTATGTACCTTAAACTAATTGTGACTATCAGTCATCAGTTCAGTCGCTCAGTCATGTCCGACTCTTAGCAACCCCACAAACCGCAGCACGCCAGGCCTCCCTATCCATCACCAACTCCCAGAGTTTACCCAAACTCATGTCCATTGAGTCGGTGACGCCATCCAACCATCTCATCCTCTGTGTAGCACTGGTTCAATTTTTCTTTTTTTTTCCTTTCCATTTAACATCATAAGTACAAGTTATCTTTAAAAATACCTTTTGCAATGTCTGGGGCTTCCCAGGTGGCTCACTGGTAAAGAATTTGCCTGCCAATGCATGAGACACAGGAGATATGGGTTTGATTCCTGTGTCAGGAAGATCCCCTGTAGTAGGAAATGGCAACCCACTCCAGTATTCTTGCCTAAGAATTCTATGGACAGAGGAGCCTGATAGGCTACAGTCTATGGGTCACAATTGAGCATGCATTTGCATTGTCTATATACATCTCCATCACAGAGCTACACCATTACTGAAACATTCTCCTATTAACTTGATACTCCGGAACTTCCCTGGTGGTCCAGTGGCTAAGACTTCAAGCTCCCAATGCAGGGGACCCAAGTTCAATCTCTGGTCAGGGAACTAGAACCCACATGCCTCAATTGAAAGACTCCATGTGCCACAACTAAGACCTGGAACAGCCAAATACATATAAATATTTTTTTTAAACTTGACATATAGCCATTTTCTGATTTTGGGTTATTGTAAATAATGCTGTGAGGACTATCTCTGTTTATAAAATCTTGCTCAAATTTCCAACAACTTTCTAAGAACAAACTTCTAAAAGAGGTATTACAGAGTCAACAGACTTTAAGATTTTTGATCCATGTAGTATAATTGCTTTCCAGAAAACTAAACCAATTTTTACAACCCAACACCCAAAGAAGAATTCATTTCACTTCTAGGGGTATATTTTTAATGCAACTTGAAATTATTTTAATCTGTCACAATATTTTAATATCAATAGCTGCCAAATTTAATCATAAGTCTAATAGAATAATTTCCCATAATATTTGTATATTTGGCACTGCTTTGGGCCAAAATGATCTCCAGATGGATTCTCAGTCAACTTTATCTTAACTGTCATCATTTCTTTCCTCCTTTTCTGTCCTCTTAGTCTGGCTGGTAATTAAAATTGGACAACAAGAGTTTGGCAACTTTTAGTCATGATGTAGAATCGATGCCAGTCTTCCGCCGTAGTAAATTCACATCAGCAAACACGTGGCCCGGAAACTTCTCATGTCTCATCAAACTCACGTAAATAATAGTCTTCCCTAATGTATTTCAGCAGAACATCCCAACCTGGGGGTTGTGAGCCCCTCCTATGACCAGAGACACCGAAAGGACCTTCCTGGAAAAGTCTAGTCCTGACCCTGTATAAGCTGGGTCCTGTTGAATCACCTTGAAGTCCAAACTTATCTACACTAGCAGGTAACCCCTCCCACCCTGGATTCTCTGAGGCAACCATCAGGTGCACCATGACATTCACGCAATTTGAACTTTTGAAGCTTCGGCTACGTTGAACAGGCCACTTTCCTCCCCTTGAATCATGGAAATGAGTGAAGAAGATGGAAGTTTCCCCCGTGTTGACTTGAAGACTGAGACACAGCAAAGTATGAGTTGCTGCTGCAGACACCCCCACCCTGTCAGAACCAGCTTTGGGGTCCTGGGATCCTAGGTCTGTCTTTTGTGGCAGATGCCTCTAAATGGTGGACTCAGTTGTCTCTAGGAGCTTGACCCCTGAGGCAGCAGGATGAATCCTGAATGAAACATCATGTCTCGAAAAGTCTGACCTTTAGCACGTATGAGAATTTCATCTATAAGACTGGTTCCTGGGAGAGATCAGAAAACATGTGTCAGCTGAACACATAATTTAAACAGATTCAAGAATCCAAGCTGAATATATATACACTGGAACCTGGAGGCCCCTGTGTTCCCCACCTTCCACCTGCTTCACCCTCCCCACCTTGGCCTTGGTTTAGAGCTATCTTCTTTCACCTCAGAGGGAGTTAGCTGATTCCTATTTGCTTCTAGAAGGTGGCTTTGGCAGAGTCATGACTTTCTAATGATGCAAAAGTTTAGACATATTTCTCCTGTGAAAACCCATTTAAACATATGCAAAGTTTAAAACCATTTTAAAATGTGTTTCTTCACACAATTTATCTTAGCCTTAAAATATCCTGGAAGAAAAGAAGCAAGATGACAGTGTTCACATCAGCATACCAGCAAACGCTGGAGATGTAACCTGGCAAAAAAACAAGCCAGAAAAAAATATATGTTGGTCCCATTTAACTCAAATTGGATGAAGAGGAAATGCCACCACCTACCAGTGTGAAACTCCCTTGGCACTCCCTGCTTTCTGAAAGTGCATTCACAGACAGGCATACTCTCATTAATCAGAGAGGCTGGGCCAGTGGAGGGGGCAGACACCACCAAAGGCCCTCTCTGGCCCCACTGGACAAATGTAAGAGCTCCTACCACCGAAATGATCACAGCCTTCAATGGAACCTTGGAGAAGCTGAAAGCACTGAGATGATGTAACTAAGCCCCAGAAAGGTTAGGTGGTTTCCCACTGCAAGCTAATGATGGAATCTAGCCTCCTTGTGGGCTTCTCAGGTGGCATTAATGGTAAAGAATCCACCTGCAATGCAGGAGACACAAGGGACACAGGTTCGATCCCTGGGTCAGGAAGATCCCCTGGAGAAAGAAATAGCAACCCACTTCAGTATTCCTGCCTGGAAAATTCCATGGATAGAGGAACCTGGCAGGTTACAGTCCATGGGGTCACAAAGAGTCAGACATAAATGAGTACACACACACACACAGCCTCCTTACTCACCATCAAGAATTCTTCCTAGCTTACTACCCAGGTATAAAGACAAAAAAGTGTGTTCTTCTGTTCAAATGCAGGATTCCTAATTCCAAACAACCTTTGGCAAGCATAACTGGAGTAATTAAATTTGAAGGCTGCAATTATTTTGCATTAGTGGGTCATTGTAGTCTTCAGATATTTACAAGTAATTCTTCCAAAGCATGTTAAGCCCCATGTTAAAGTTTCTTTTCCGTGCTCAGATATCAACTAAGTACTCAACAATGCAGCCAAGTAACTCCAGTAATTTCCCCAAAGAAACATATGCAAGACGAGAATGTGTCATGTTGATTAATCATTTGTCAAGTTCTATAGAAAATAATGCATAAAGGGAATTACCAGACAAAACCCAACTGATCTGATTCAGACAACAGTATAATAGATATCTTACTTTCTCTTGAACAACAATAATTGAAATTTGGAACACAATAAAGCAATAGAGCCAGTATGAAGCCTTGAGAGAGATCATTACAAATCATGTAGGCTCTAGCAAAATGCTTCATTTGTGCTATAATATTGGCCCTTACGACAGGCCAGAACTGTTCTTACCAGTGGAAATATTGAACCATAAAGCACATATTCAAGATTCAGCTTGCAGACAACTGACTTTCCACCACAATGATTCTCATTTAAAGTCGACACAAGGGTGACAGAGACAAAGAACAGTCATCTTCACCAATCCACTCCAATCACCCTTGCAGAACAAAATAAATAAAAACAATCTTCTTTTCTAGTTGCTTCTAGAGGGGTCCTGAAGAAAGGAACCAGGAAAAGTATATCCTTTGATTCTTTGTAGAAACTATATCAGATGATTTTGCAAATATTTGAGTCCACTTCCTACAGGCATTAGAGCAAAATGCACATGGAAATTTATTTTTGAGAAAGAAAAGGAAGAAACAATTTAGGAAACTTTCCTATAGAGAAGGAAAGTTCCTGGGCTGGCAGATGATGGATCAAAGCCATGTGTTCAGTTGGGACCTGAATCACCTGAATCACCTTCATAACAGCCAGAAGATATACACTTGACGGGGTCTAATTTAGGACTGAGGGAAACGAGGCTCACAGACAGGATGTAACTTGCTCAAGGCCAAAGAACCAGGATGAAAATCCCTGGATCCAAAGAGTGAAGGGACTAAATATGTAACGTGGAATCCCATGGCTGGATAAGTAAGAGGAAAGGACAAGAACACAGAATCACCAATTTAATTTGATCATGGCAGACCTGAATTACCACAATTTTCAGGCAAGGCTTACTTTGTCCTGGAGCAGACCAACACAGGTAAAGAAACCAAACCAAGCTCTCAACCAAGAAAGCAGAAGAAAGGTGATATTCCAGAAGGAAGAGGAATGACACGAAAATGTGCTGTGTGACCTACACAAGTAATCAGGCCAGTGGTCCTGGACCATAGCTGACCATCAGAATCACCTAGGGGGTCTGTCGTCAAAAGGCCACCCAGATACCACCCCCACCCCATGATTCTGATGTAATAGGTCTGGAGTAAGGCCCAGGCATCTACACTTTTTTAAGAGTAAATAACATTTTTTGAGCATTTAGTACACAGATATTTGCATTTTTAAAGATCCCCTGGTGGTGGTGGTTTAGTCCCTTCTGACTCTTCTGAATCTATAGACTATAACCTGCCATGCTCCTCTATCCATGGGGTTTCTCAGGCAAGAATACTGGAGCGGGTTGCCATGCCCTCCTCCAGAGGATCTTCCCCACCAAGGGATCAAACCCGCATCTCCTGAGCTGCAGACAGACCTTTACCATCTGAGCCACTAGGGAAGCCTCACCCAATATGTAGCCAGGGTTGAGGACCACTGATGGAGGAGGCAAGATGTTTTTTCCTCTTTTGCCTACAAAACAAAATATGCCTTACAGATATCCCTGGGTCTCAAGGAATGACAGAATTTTGCTCTTCTTTGTAAAAATCATTCAGCCTCCCTGAACCTGCTTTAACATCTGCCCAATAACAACCAGGTGCAGAAAACACGTCTAATTCATCTCGGATCTCCCAGCGCCAGGGCCTGGATGGAACCAGAGTTTGATAAAATACTTTCGGCTGAAGTGAGGGAAGCTCATTTTCTTTAAGTAAATTTTTTTTAATTTTAGAATACTTTCAGATTCACAGGAAAGTTGTGAAGACAACATAGAGAATTACCACACACTCCATAACTTGGTTCTCTTATCACTGATATCTGGCATTAGTCTGGTACCTTTGTTGCAACAAATGAAGCAATATTGACACATTATTACCAACTAAAGTTTATTCTTTATTCAAGTTTCCTTAGCTTTTTCCTAATGTCCTTCTCCTATTACAAGATCCCATATTACAGGTGGCCTTTATGGATTCACAGGCTCTCCTTGGATGTGACAGATTCTTTCCCAGACTTTCCTTGTCTTGATGACTTCGATAATTTTGAGGAGTAATGATCAGGTATTTTGTTAGGGACATTAGGGACGTATGGACTTATCCGCCTGCCGATGTCAGAGCCACAGGAGTTGCGAGTTCTATCCTTGGGTCAGGAAGATCCCCTGGAAGAAATGACAACCCACTCCAGTATTCTTGCCTGGAGAATTCCATGGACCGAGAAGCCTGGTGGGCTACAGTCCTCGGCATCACAAGAATCGGATATGACGAAGCAACTAAGCACACACATAAATGTGTCTATCAAAGACTTAACCGCCATTTTTATCACAATTGAAGTGGGATTATGGATTTGAGGAGAGGAAAACCATAGAGGTAAAGTGCTGTTTATATTACATCAATGTCAGGGGTGGTTGTTGTTCAGTCTCTAAGTCATGTCCAACTCCTTGTGACCCCACGGACTGCAGCATGCCAGGCTTCCCTGTCCTTCACTATCCCCAGGAGTTTGCTCAAATTCATGTCCACTGAGTTAATGATGCTATCTAACCATCTGTTCCTCTGCTACCCTCTTCTCCTCCTGCCTTCAATCCTTCCCAGCATCAGGGTCTTTTCCAATGAATCAGCTCTTCACATCAAGTGGCCAAAGTGTCAGAGTTTTAGCTTCAGAACCAGTTCTTCCAATGAATATTCAGGGTTGATTTCCTTTAAGATTGATTGGTTTGATCTCCTTGCAGGCCAAGGGACTCTCAAGAGTCTTCTCCAGCACCACAGTTTGAAAGCATCAATTCTTCAGCACTCAGCTTTCTTTATGGTCCAATTTTCACATCTGTACATGACTACAGATTGAAGGTGGAAGGAGAAGGGGGTGACAGAGGATGAGATGGTTAGATGGCATCACCAATTCAATGGACATGAGTTTGAGTAAACTCTGGGAGTTGGTGATGGACAGGGAAGCCTGGCGTGCTGCAGTCCATGGGGTCGCAAAGAGTTGGACAAGACTGAGTGACTGAACTGAACTGAAACTGAACTGAAACTAGAGACTTCCTTTCTTGCTTAAGCTATCTGAATTGAGTTTTCTGTTGCTTGCAACCCAAGGAGTTCTAATTAACACCTGCTACAAGTGTGAAAGAATCTTGATCTGGCCTGGTTTTCAAAATTCCCTCATCTTCATTTTTCTCATCTATAAGATAAGAACCTCAGACATAATCACTGAAGTCCTCATAAGAGTGCTTAATACATTCTATTTAAGACTATGAGCTTCCCAGATGGCTCAGTGGTAAAGAATCCACCTGCCAATGCAGGAGACTCAGGTTCTATCCCTGCGTTGAATTTCCTCCTTCCCCTGGAGGGGGAAATGGCAACCCACTCCAGTATTCTTGCCTGAAAAATTCCACAGACAGAGGAGCCTGGAGGGCCACAGTCCATGGGGTCCAAAGAGTCGGACATGACCGAGCAATTAAGCATGCACACACAATTATGTCTACTTAGTAAAAACACTTAATTGTACTTCTGGTCTACTCATACTCATGGAAACATACAAAATTCACAATCATCTTAAAATTAGTAATTTTACTGGCTTTTAGCTATGGTCATTCAAATTACTGAATTTTGTATTACAAGTGATTACTGCAAGTTAATTATTATTTTAATAAAACTCATTTTATTTTTAGAGGTTTTCTATCAGTTAAAATACAAAATTACACTTTTAACAGTGATTTCTGAAGGTGTTAGGCAAAAGCATTAAGCCATGCAGGAAAATTGTTTCTGATCCAGATGAAAATGGTTTGGTTGAGGCCATCGTAAAACAATGGCCTGCTTGTCTGAGATGTCTCTTAATTGCCAAAAAATAAAATGATGCAATGATTACAGTAAGCATTTCACCATTTTAAGTCTTCAACCGAATGGGATAAATTTCAGTACTGAGCTCAACATCATGTATAATGAATTTTTCTATACATTGCAGGATGAGCAGTAGACAGCTGTGATGACATGAAGAAAACACTACATATGTAGACAGGGGACTCCAGTATCAACCCAGCCACTGTTTGACCTTGGGTAAACCACCAATTCTATCCACTCCAGTCTCCTCACCTATCAAGCAAAGGAAATGCCTCCTCCAAAGAAATGTGAAGATTAAAAATATGTAATACAGAGAAAGGAGCCTCACACACAGCCAGGCACATAAGTAACTGAATATTGAATGTGAATCTGAATGCCCCTAAGAACCTACATACGTTCTTATGGGCAATTCCCACCATACCTGCCCAGAGGACTGTCCTTGTGATTCCAAATGTCTAAGCTTAAATTCTTTGGTGAAGAGAGCCCAAAGATGGGAAGTAAGCAATATTCGACTCCTGACTCTGTCATTCACCTCTTTGGCCTTCACTTTCTTCTGCAAAATTAGAGAAATGGCCAAGATGAATTCTAGGATGGTTCCAAGCTCTAGAAGTCTACAAAATGTGTTGCCATCTGTCAGTTTGAAAACTCATGAGCTTCCAGGGTAAAATCTGAAACTAGCCCCTGTAGAGTGAGGACAAGGCAGACCCCTCTGGATCGGCAGGTGGCAGATTTAATAAGCAAAGGAACTTACTTATGAGTTATATCTTGGGCATCACAAGACAGATTTCTGTCCCTGCCCTCCAGAATCTTAAAATTTATGTAGAGATTCAGCCATGTCTCCAGTCCAGATGGTCTCAACAACACACTGCTCTCAAGGTCATATCCTTGAAGATGGCTCTCATCACGGTAATGCCAGGCAGAATGCACATTCCAAGGATGAGACAGGAATGGGTGAGGAGCTACCAGTTGCTCAGGGTAAGATGGAAAGTCAGCTAGCAGTCAAGTCTTCTCAATGACCTCCTCCAACACCACTTTAATCAGTGCTCAGAAACTGGCTTTCCTGGTGACTCAGATGGTAAAGCATCTGCCAGCAACGCGGGAGATCTGGGTTCGATCCCTGGGTTGGGAAGATCCCCTGGAGAAGGAAATGGCAACCCACTCCAGTACCCTTGCCTGGAAAATCCCATAGACAGAGGAACCTGGTAGGCTACAGTCCATGGGGTCGCAAAGAGTCAGACAGGACTGAGTGACTTCACTTTCACTTTCAGAAACTGCCAGTGAAAGGATGAGTTTCTTAGATTACTAACCTCGCTTTGAAAGACAAAGAGCATCATTTCCTCCCCCTCTTCCAGCATTCTACAAAAAATCTGTTTCAGTGTCAAACTGTGAGTAGGTTAGGCCTGGAAGATTCCAAGTCATGGAAATTGAGGGACAAATGGGAAGCAGATGTTTAGGCTGAGCCCTTGACCTGCGGTTTCAGTTTGTTTTATGAGATTCTCTGGGCCACAAACTATCCAAAGTTGCCAGAACTGCCAGCTCCCTGAAGGTATTTGTTTGTTTGTTTCTTTGTTTAGGGTAGAAGGCTATGCACTAGAAGCCATATTAAGCTTTGTTGTTATTGTTTAGTCATGAAATCGTGTCTGACTCTTTTCGACCCTATGGACTCTAGCCCATCAGGCTCCTCTGTCCATGGGATTCTCCAGGCAAGAATCCTGGATGGGTTGCCATTTACTTCTCCAGGGGATCTTCCCAACCCAGGAATCGATCCCGCATCTCCTGCATTGGTAGGCAGATTCTTTACCACTGAGCCACCAGGGAAGCCCCCATATTGAGCTTACGGAACATCCAATTCCCACTCCTTTCTAAACTGGGCTGCCTGAATCCCAATCCCTGAGGACATTACCTAGGTTCAGGCTGGAGGAAACAAAAAGCCTGGCAGAGGTTGCTAAGCAACGAGTGATCTCCAGCCTGCAGCCCTGCAGGCCCATCATCAAGGGCAAGGGGTCCCACCTCCCCGCCCACTCGCATTTCTCATTTATACACCCTCACTAAAAACTAGCTATGTCAGTGCTCTACACAAACCCACAGGACTAGCCCCTTAACAAGCATGCTCAGATGGCACGGCTACCCACCACAATGACCAGAGAGACTCTACACCGTGCCATACCAGACACACTGCAAGTGCCCCATGGGTGCCAGGGCCTACAGAAGGGGACAGGACCAGGCATGTGAAGGTCAACCAACCGGATGCCAAGACCATCCTCAAGCTGTATGTGGCTACTTCGGATCTGGATGGCCCTGCATTTTTTTTTTTTTTTTTTGCACTTTCTGGCCTCAATTTTCTTCTCAGTGAAGTGAAGCAAGTGGACTAATGACATCTAGAGCCGCTTATTCACAGTAGTTCTAGTACCCCTGGCCAGCTCCCTCCTTCTCCCAAAGGAGTTCAGCAGACACAGGCACTAGAAGGCGGCTTGATCGCTGGGGTGGACAAGCAGGGCTTAGGGCCCAGGCTAGGTCAGAAGACACAGCTCCCCAGTGCACAGGTCTTCCTGGGAGGGAACCCCAGACACTGAGCTCTTTCAGGAAGAGACAATGGAGTGGGCAAGCAGAATGTCATGAGAACTGGGGCCACAGACCAGACCAGACCAAGAATGGATTACCTGGGATGCTGAGTGCCTGGGCAAGGACAGAAGCAAGAAGACATCAACCCTGGCATATAAGATCCCCTGGAGGAGGGCATGGCAGCTCACTCCAGTATTCTTGCCTGGACAATCCCAGGGACAGAGAAGCCTAGCAGGCTACAGTCCATAGGGTCGCAAACAGTCAGACACAGCTGAAACAACTTCACACGCACTCAAGTACAGCACAGGGAACTCTACTCAATATTCTATAATGGCCTATATGGGAAAAGAATCTAAAGTGTGGGAATATGGATATGGACAACTGGTCCACTTTGCCGTACACCTGAAATCAACACAACATTATAAATCAACTATACACCAATAAAAAAAAAAATTTTAAGCCTCTTCCGAACATACAAAACATCTCACTGAAGGTGAGGAAAACCTCACATAAGAGATTTTTTTAAAGGAGTCAGCACACTGAGCATAGTTTTTAGCTCTTAAGGCTGAATATAATAATGATTTTTTTCCTTAGATAACAAAGACAAGAGTGATTTTTCTTTCAGTCAGTATAGCCCCCAAATCTCCATCCTACCCCGTCCTACCCCTTCTTTATAAAAGAAAACATAATAATATTAAATTTACTTCTCTCCAGCTGAGAGTTTATTTTAAGCCTCATAGAAATGCTAATATGAGTTCTCATTTCTCTGTCTCGCTTATTTCTCTCATTATGAAGCTTTTCTACAGAAATAAAAGAATTCCCTTTTGCACAACCAAAAAAAAAAAAAAAACAATGGCCAGTTTTAAAGAGTGAAAATGAAGATAGAGGACCACAAAAATTCCTGGTCAGGAAAAAAAGGGGTTGTTCTCAAGGGAAAAAGTGCTAAATACATAACGTGAAATTAAAGCATAAGGGAAATTTGCATTTTGCTGAATATTAAGATGAGTCTTTTTCTGCCCAAGCCTGTATAGAGAACACTTTTTGAAATCAGACCATTACACCATCAAGAACTTCTAAGAAATACTCTGTTATCCAATAATGCCATTAAAATTAACTTGGTGATTTTAACAAAATACCGAGAAACCCATGCCAATTATTAAAAGGGAACTTTGCTGAATAGTTCTTTTTTAAAAATGAATGAAGCATCTTAATAAAATGGTTGCAGTGTTTCAGCTTCAAAAAAAAATCAAGACAAATTACAAATATTTAAATATGATTTAGAAGATCCATGCCAGTCCTTCTTAAAATAGCCATAAACTAGGGCTAGTTACGTTTAATTATACATTCTAAAAAGACAATAGGATCAGTCCTGTCAATATAAATCTTGGCCAAAACAGAATTCTTTAAAAGCAAACTCCTGGTTCAAATTAGGCAGTTCTCAAAATATTGTATAATATAGTACTGGTATCAAACATTAGAATTCTAATTAAAATCTATTGACCATGATGAACTTGGCTTTATAAATAAGAACAAACAATGATAAAATTCTAAAGGGCAAAACAGTGAGCATAAGCAGAATCAAAAAAGAAAAGATAAGTAGGGGAAAATATTAATAACACAAAGGACAAAGGGCTGATATTCTCATTAACAATGAGCTACTGCAGATCAACCTTTTTTTTTTTTTGGCACACCAGGCAGTAAGCGGGACCTTACTTCCCTGACAAGGGGTCAAACCCATGCCCCCTGCACTGGGAGTATGGAGTCTTAACCACTGGACCACCAGGGAAGTTCCACGATAGATCAGTTTTAAAAATGAACAACCCAAAAGAAAATCAGGCAGAAATAAAAAGAGGCAATTCATTTAAAAAAAAAAAACAGTTTTCTTTCATTCACAATTTTTAAAATGCAAAGAGAACCAGGAGGATACCATGTTTTATCTATCAGTTAACACATAAAAATAAATCAAAATCTGGGAAACCAGAATTAACAAAAATGTGGGTGAATAGGCATTCTCAAATGCTGTGAGCAAATGAGCAAAACTGTTCAATCTTTCTGGATGGCAATTTAGCAATGCTTATTAAAATGCTTAATATATGTAACTTTTGACCTACATATACATATATATATACACACCCACATATATCATTGCATAAAATTATGTACATACATATATAGTCATTGCAACATCATTTATAACAGAAAAATGGAAATAGTGCATTCCAGTAAAAACTGAGTACATAAATATTCACATAATGGAATACTATTCATCCATCAAAAAGACCGAGCTTGCTTTCTGTTTTAAGACATGGTAAGATTTTCACAATAGATTAAGAAAAATATCTGCAGAATAGTATGCACAAGATTATTTCTTCTTTATATAAAATAGCTGCCTGGATATATGAGAATTTACATATGCTTCACATATGCTTATATGTAGAGAGGACAATGTAAAACGACACACCAAAACATGAATAATGATTACTGCAGAGGCATGATACTAGCAGAAGAGGTAGGAAAAGGGTAAGATAAGTTTACCAGCGGCCTTATTTCCTATATTTTTACACATTTTTAATGCCGTAACACAGTTTGACAGTTGCCCTTGAACAGTCTATGAAGATGTAAAACTATGAGCTAAGTTATTATTTTAAATGCAAGCTAATAAAATTGGCCTTGTGTGATTATTTGGCAAGAATTTAAATTGTCATTGAGGAACTCTTCAGAGCAAAGCTGGGAATCAAGGTAGGGATTAGCTAGGCTTTTCAGGTAGGGTTGTCAGACTAAGCAAATTAAAACTATAGAACTCCCAGTTAAATGTGAATTTCAGAAGAACAATGTGCAATACGTGGGACCCAAAGGAAACAAAATTCATTTTTATGTGAAATTCAAATTTAACTGAACATCCTACATTTTATCTGGCACCCCTATTTGGGAGTTAATTCATGGTCCCAGGGTGGTTCTTGGAACATGCTTTAGTCCATGCCCAGAAGTTCTTGTGCATTTAACTAGATTCTTCTTCCTCTGTTCCAGTGGTTATTCTATTGGTGGAAGACTCCTTCAAGAGCCTCATGAAACTTGTGGGCCATTCTCTAGGAGAACAAATACATACAAAAGTTGGAATCTCAAGACATCGACATACTCTTGAAACCATCTGTAGGTTCCAGGTTAAGAACCTTAATTTCTATCTAGATGTGACATGCTACCCTGAGTCTTGAATTTCATGTCATCTCAACAAATTTAAAGGACTCACACAACCTGACCTCAAGGCTTACTCTAAAACTACAGTAATCAAGGTTGTATAAAACTGGCAGAAGGACAGATATACAGAGACAACAGAATGGAATAAAACATACCCACATATGTATAGTCGAATGATTTTCAACAAAGGTGCCAAGATAATTCAGCAGAGCCTCTTGTTAACAATTATTTCTAGGAAATTGGATATTCCTATGCCAAAAATAAATAAAAGCTACTCATACACTGAACCACATGAAAATACAACTATTAACTCTAAATGGGTCAAAGACTTAAATGTAACACCTAGAACAATACAAGTCTAGAAGAAAATATAGGAGAAAAAATTTGTGACCTTGGGTTAAGTAAAGATTTCTTACATAGAAAAAGAAGCACAGGGTACTCTTTTGCCCCCTTAGTACTCTTTTGCCCCCTTCTGATGCCTATGTCAGAAGCTTTCTCTATTTCCTTTATACTTTAATAAAACTTTATTACACAAAAGCTCTGAGCGATCCAGCCTCGTCTCTGGCCCCGGATTGAATTCATCTCCTCCGGAGGCCAAGAATCCCGCATCTCATCGTTCAGCAACAACCTTTCATCTTGGGGGCTCGTCCGGGATCCTTCAGGACAAGATGGGCCTGATAACCTATGTGAGCCTACTTCTGCTGACTCCAGAAATCCTGAGTCTGCCGTTTGATCCTCAAGACAATGCCTTCCTGTCCTGCGCTCACTCCTATGCTGCATTCCACAATCGGTCTAACTGCTGGGTCTGCGGAGCACTCCCTTCTTCATCAGTGGAAGGCGTTCCATGGTGGACATCTCCACTTCAAGGAAAGGACTTTCTCCAAGTCTGCAAATACCTTCAACAATCACATGTGATACCTCTTCTTAAACTGATGACATCTAACAACCTTAAGATGGACTGATGTAACTATGGACATAATGTGACTTTTCATTTTGATTTTAACTTGGTTTAATGACTATTTTGCCTTACATCTGTAACTGTATAATGGGGTTTTCTAACCGTCTAAAAGCTTTTAATTTACAAATAGTTGTCCAAGCTCCTATGAGTGCCACAGCCTCCTCCAACTATTACTTGGAGCCCCTGGATCAGACATCCTCCCTATGAGGATTAGGAGAATATGTTGCCTCACCAATTTAGGGACAATGCCCCTTATCAGCTCGGAAGCAGTTATGGAATGAGAATGACCCCCCTTTTCCCTAGGCAACATAATTCTCCTAAAAGAAAAGGGGGGAATGAGAGAGTCATTTCCTAGGCAGGTTGATACGAAGTCTAGGGGTCCCCAAGGAGAGAGAGGTCTGGGATATTCAAGGAGGAAGAAAGGACAAACTTTTTTTTTTTCTCTACATTCCTTAGGATTATATAACAATAATGTATCCTGCCTGAGGACAGTCTTTGGATTAAACCCTCTGGCTAATTCTGTTATCTTAAAATGTAAATTATGGCAGTAGGTCTGGTCTTTACGAGGACGTATCCTGCCTGAGGACAATCTTTGGATTAAACCTTCTAGCCAACTCTGTTATCTTAAAACGTAAATTATGGGAGTGGGTCTGGTGAGGTCTTTGCAACCTCCAGACATTCTTTGGATTCATTGGAGAGTATATAACTCCATTGCTAACACTAGCAAAGGGGTACTCTTTTGCCCCCTTCTGATGCCTATGTCAGAAGCTTTCTCTATCTCCTTTATACTTTAATAAAACTTTATTGCACACACAAAAAAAAGAAGCACAAATCAAAAAAGGAAAAAATGATACATTAGACTCCATCAATTCTAAAAACCTGCCCTTCAAAAGATACTGTCAAGAAAATAAGAAGACAAGCCACAGATTAGGAGAAAATATTTGCAAGTCACATACCGAATAAAGGATTTATATCCAAAATATAGAAGGAATTCTCACGACTCATTTAAACAAACATTTCATCCAGGAAACGGTATGGGTGGCAAATAGCACATTAAAAAATACTCAATATCATCCATTGCTATGAAAACGCAAATTAACACAGCGGTGTGATGCTGCTACACACAGGTATTAGAACAGCTAAAACCTAAAGCACCAATGATACCAAGAAGTGATAAGGATGCAAGCCACTGGAGCTCTCACTTAATGCAAACTAACATGCTGGGAACCAGCTTGGCAACTTCTTATAAAGCTTAACATGTCCTTACATGTGACCCAGCAATCCCATCCCTAGGTACTCACCAAGGAGAAATGAAAACATGCCCACTTAAATGTAGATGAATGTTTACAGCAGCTTTATTCATAATCACCCAAAACTGGAAACAACTGGAAAGTCATCAACCAGTGAAAGGATAAATGAAACAGTGGCGTATCCATACAGCGGGATACTACTTAGCAATAGAAAGAAAAACTACTGAGGCACGGAACCTCAGGAGCCTTACACCAAGTAAAAGCAGCACGCCTGTTGTATGATTTAATTTATAGGATGTTCTGGAAGCTGCAGAACTCTAAAGACAGACATCAGATCAGTGGAGGCTGGGGCTGGGGAGAGGGTTCACCACAAAGGGGCAAGCTGAAATTTATGAAGGTAACGAGCTAGTCTATATCCTGATTATGGAGACAGCTACACAACTATACTTCAAAAATCATAGAACTGAATGCTTAAAAGGGTGAATTTTACTGTGTGCAAATTATACCTTAAATTTTTTTATAGAGTCTGAAAATCCTACATGTAAGGAATAATCAGGAAGGTCAGTTTAAAGTTAGAGAGTTTGGTTTTCTTTTCATATTTCCTATATAAAGTCTTCCCTTTCTTGGGTAGTATACTGAAGATATACTTAATTTTCCTATTCTAATACACTTCACTTTGCTTAAAAATTAAGGATGCTGTGGAAGAGACACTGATACAGCCTTAGGGTTAGACTCTAGAGCCTGGCTACAAACACCCCTTAAGAAGAAAGAATGTGGAAGGACTTGGCAAGGGGGGCCAGGACCAGTATTTAGCTCAGTCAAATAAAAATGGAAAAGCAAATTCTTTTCACCAACGTTTATGAAAATAGTCACTCAACCTCTCCCTTTATCATGGGCCAGATAAATATTTTCAGCTTTGTAATCCATCTTGTTTGTTGCAACTACTCCACTCCGCTGTACTTAAACGAATGGACAGTACTTAAACAAATGGACAGTACTTAAATGAATGGACAGTACCTAAACGAATGGGCGTGGCTGTGTTCCACAAAACCTGAGAGATACTGAAAATCAAATTTTATATCATTTTCATGCATCCCTAAACCTTATTCTTATTTTTGTTTCCAATCATCTTAAAATGTTAAAACCATTCTTGGCAGGGGGCCTGTCTGTTGTCTGATGCCTAGCGCTCCTGGAGTCCTGAAGCCAGCTGCCCTCGCTCATCCTGGGGAGCATCAGTGGGTGACTTAGAGAAGCCCCTCCTCTTAAAGACAACTGCGCTCCAACTCACACTGTGAGTGTTGACCAAAGACAGGTCAGTGTTCAAATGAAGCAATGAATGATTCCATAAAAGTCTAGGTGGCCCGCGCATGCTCAGGCCACATCGTTCTCTGTTGTTTGGCACCTACCTGGTAAGGGGGCTACAGAGGAGAAACTAACAAAAGTGAATGCAGAGGGGAATCAGCACCAAAATCAGAGCTTTCTAGTGTCTGATACATCACAACCAAAGAAAAGACTCTCTACTGGTGGAATTTTAGTCTTTTTGGAAATCAGATAGAAATATATATATAATATGTATATATATCTCTCTCCAAGGGAAAAGCATGAAATAAATATGACTCCTCTTACAGATACACACAATCGCTACTAGCTCTTGGTAGTTGTCTCATCTGGGCCAGGTACTGGGCTGGATACTTTTCTAATCCACAACAAATTTCAAGGTTGGCATCGGGTTCCCATTTTCACAGAAGAGAAAATCAAGCTGCAGAAAAACAAATTACTTATCTGAGGACCTTCAGAGTCCACCCACCTGGACTCTTTAACAATCCAGCGCACGCCAGCTTCATGGAGACTTCAAGTCCACTTTAAGATGCAAGATCTTTGCCATTGGAGGAAAGCATAGGCCAGAAATTTCAGGCCATTTGAAGCTAGGTGCTTTTGGATGAGAAGGTCCAAGAGCAGGTTGCGATTTGTACTCTTTTTCTCTGCCACATGCCACATGTAGGGCAGGCTGTAGGGGAGATGTCCTAAGTCTAGAGGGGGCTTCTCAACCCTGGTCCTACAGTAGAATTACTTGGAAGACATTTTAAAATCCCAGGTTCCCAGACCCCACCAATTAAATCAGAGCCTGGGGGTGGGAGTAGAGGGACCCAGGCACTCATTTATGTTAAAGCTCCCATGTGACTCCAACATGCAGCCAGGGTTGAACACCAGTGTAAGTAAAGAAGGAAGGGGGAAATATAAAGAAATTCTAGGGATTTCCCTGGCAGTCCAGTGGTTAAGACCTTGCCTTCCAATGCAGGGGGTGCAGGTTCGATCCCTGTTTGGGAGCTAAGATCCCACATTCCTCGTGGCCAAAAATTTCAAAATACAAAACAAACAATATTGTAACAAATTCAATAAACACTATAAAAATGACTCACATCGAAAAAACAGATAAAATAAAATTTCGCTTTAAAAAAAATTCTATCCACAAACTTTACTGCACTGTTGGACTTTTCGTTTGGGGGTAAATTTCAGATGTTCCGGCCTCTGGGTTAGCCAGCACTAACCACAGCCGTCTCCTGAATCAGTAAGAAGATCTAAAAATATAACTCAGCCATTCCGTTTTCTGACTCAAATACCCTTCAGCTTCAGATAGGTTTTCTTTCCTGTTTGATGCCTGAAATGAGGGCATAAACAAAAGCACTTTGGATGGTACTGTGTCACATGAGAAGCTTAAGCAAAGAAGCTAAAGACAGAAATGCGTCTTTGTCAGGTGGCCAAGCTGAGAAAAATGATGTTTCCTAAGAATGCACCAGATAGACCAAATAAGAAATCACTCCATTTTCATAATGCCTAGAAAAACAACTGTTTCTTTCCTTTCTTAAAATCACTCAAAGGATTTAGATGAGCTTTATCTGTTTGTTTCAAAAGAAAACTTGAAGTCACACTGAGAATTTTCTGAGAAACTGTCTCTTTCATAATAAAAAGAACTATACATTTATCAAAATTTCAGCACAATGAGTTTTTTCATTTTAAAAACTGAGGTTGTAGTATAACTCATCCTGGTAGGGAGAAAAAGTTGAATCTGTTCCTTGAAGGGAAACAATCACAGACACCAAATAGACTAGTGTAATCATATTTTGTATGAGAAATAGATAATCTTTCTCCTAGCACTATACCTTGTGTTTATGCAACATTTTACTTTTTTTCTCAAAAAATTTTAAAATTCATTCTCCCATACATCTTTATATTTATGGAAAAAAATTTCACAATTTCTCATTTATTAACTGCACCTTTTCTAAAAAAGAAAATAAGACAAGCATTACTAGCCCATTTTGGAGATAAGAACACTGAAGTTCAGGGATGTTCAATTTCTCTCGCAAGGTCACAAAACATGAATACCTGTAGAAAAATCAGAGGAAGGAGCAATGTCTCTTGAGAGCCAACATAGAACATTTTGTACAATCACAATGTGAACTGGTGCGTGTGCATGCATGTGTGTGAATGTGTGCAAATACTTCAGTTGAGAAGGATGATGCTGTGCAAAGTGCTAGAATTCTTTGTTGTTGTTTGTTAGCAAACTTCAATCAAAAATAAATTCATCAGAAGCAGAACCATTGTTTCAAGTTAGCATGTTTAATCAAAGAGAGGATTATAGAATCAGCTTAGTGGGTAAAACTGCATAAAAAGCAGCTCCAAAAACCCCTTTTTCCTCCAAGGGGAGAAACTGACACATTTTCATTCTAATCCCAAAGGGTAAGATTTCCAGGGAACATGACAAGAAAAAACAAACAGGTGTCTGCCTGTTTGAATATCTGACAAAGAATTATTTCATTAAAAATAAAAAAACAAAATAATAAAACTAAGTAATCCTTACATGTGATGGAAGGCTCAATGGAAGGGAGGCATTCCTGTACCACTCACCAGAAAGAAAATTTGGCCCAGCAGCTGCCACCTCTGATACCTGCTTGCTTCCCCAAGTGAACCAAGAAGGCAAGAACAGCAGCTTCAATAATATTTTTTTTAATTTAAAGTTTGAAGTTGTTTTCAAATCCATCAGAGATACTAAGGTGTCTTTTATCTAGTATCCATATGCTTTCATGGTGGCAAAAAATAACTTCAGCCAGGCAGGACCTATGATTCTAACTCTGCAGGAAGGTCCTGCTTGGTAGGCAGCATAAGGAGAATTTTCTGTGTCTTTATCAGTCCTGAAGCTTTTCATTCCAGCTGGGCACAGCCATCTGAACTGTGTTTCAGAGCAAAACAGGGTGTTTTAGAGTAAAGCCAGACTCAGAAATCACTCCATCCCCTTTTCACTGATAAGACTCAAAGAGGTTATGGTGCTAATTTAAGGTCACATAGCTAAAAATAACAGGGACAGGACTGGACTTTCATCTTGGCATCCTTCAGACTCAACAGCTCTATTAATAGCATCAAGTCAGCCACCTGGTTCAAATCCTACACTGACTAGCAGGGTGACCTTGGGGCAGTCATTTAACTTTTCTGCACTTCATCTAAATAATGGGGATGGTTGCAGCACTTAGCTCACAGGACACCAGGAGAACTCAGGAGCTATATCTGTAAAGCCCCTGGAATAGCACTGGCGCATACCAAGCGCTTGAGAAAACAGTCAGCAATCGTCATCATCGTCACCACGTCTCTGTAGGTTAGATTTCCATATCATCTTTAGAATCCATCGAATCCTCAGGATTTCATACTCTTCAGTGTGTCCTAACACTTTAAAAAAGATGTATCTTAAGATGTATCGCAAGTCTGGACAGGGGCTTGCATGGCTTGAACCTCTAGCCAGTACCAATGGAAAGAGCACCATCCTATCAGCTTGCACCCATGTAGGCAGAGGGGGAAGAGGGACAGATGACGCTTGACAGCTGTCAGCAGTCAAATATTAAAAAACAGAATCAGACCATTCATCACCCACCCTGTGAGGTAGATCCCATCCTCAAAGATGAGGAACCTGAGACGTGGCTTAGATCGCCTGTAACAGCAGGTTCAATGCGGGTGGCTCAGCTTCAGACCCACAGATCCTCCTTCACATTATTCACACCACTTCCCAGAGCCTGGGTACTTCCATCACCAGATGATACCAGAAGCACTGTCTGAAGCCATGGCCTTGCCCGAACATCAGCCAAGTGACCACACAGAAGCTGAAGACAGCCTTACTCCATTTTAAGCCAAATTAGTGGTTCATGGCTTTCTTAACCTTGCAACACATACCCAAAATAGAAGGAGGGGGAGGAGGGAGAGCAGAAGAGAAAGAAAGGAAGGGAGGAAAGAAGGAAGGAAGGGAGGGAGGAGGCAGGCAGAAAGGGAACCTCAGAGTTAGGTTCGATGTTTCCATTGCTAACATTATTGCCTCTGTAGCTGGGGGAGGGGTGACACTTGCTGTCTAAAGAATTCTCTTCATGTACAGGTAGAATTCCATATTCAATTTATCCAGCAAGCATGCCGTTCTGTTTCAGCAACCACACGGTCTGCAATGGCTAACATCCATTTCCCTTATCTGTAATTGAGTATGTGTAAGGGGCTTTTTCCTCTGTTTAACTTCTCTATTCAGATTGCCTTTTTCCCCCCAACAGAAAATGAGAGTCTCGAGTGTTACTGCAAGATAATGAAAGATTAAGTTAGAATTAACAGGAATCAATTTGTTATGGGTTTATAAGACTCCGAATCATCTCAGTCAAGTTCTTCTGGGTAACCAAGTCAGATCAGGTTCCAAATTTGCTAAGCTTTCCTGTTAGAATGACAGTAACTCCAGCTCTCTTCAACTCAGAACTCCGGACACCCACTACAGCTTCTCCTCACATTCACACAGCTAAGAACGTCTCAGATCGGGGCTAGAGATCTGACTCTGTTTTGACCAGTTGTTCTGCAATATTTGTGCATCAGTTCATGACTCGTCTCTGAATGAACGCAGTCTATGTCAAACCCCCACGTTAGGACAAAAAATATTTATGCTTCTCTGTGAATCATCTTTAGGAAGAACTAAAGAGGTTTTTCTCTCTCTTGAAGATTTCTTATATTTTTAGAGTTACCAAAAGAATAAGTCCCAGAGTTGGATTAAATTCCCTATGTTCAGTCTGTCCTCCCATATACTTAAACTGACGTGCGCTCTAACCTACCTTCTCTTGTGCATTGCTACTACAGTCTGAGTCCAAATCAACTATTTCTTTCAAGGACAGATTTCAGACATGGAAACGTGAGAGTGGTTTGATGGAATCAATTAGGCAACTCATTTCTCCCGTAAACACCATGCACTTCATCAATCAGCAGGGGAGATCAGTGAGCAGGATTTCGTCCTAATGGCTCATATGGCTCCAACTGGCATCTCCCAAGAGAGGCCTCATTCCCCAAATTTACTCCCAGGTTCATTCACACACTCATCATTATCCCCTCTTCATCCTCATCCTCCTTTCATCAGCTCACTGGAACCAGCTAACAAAGAGGAGCACTACACTGAAAAGACAGGGTCAGCTTGACAGTTTGCTACTACCCAGAAGAAAAAAAAAAAAAAAAGATTCTAGAAAATAGCAAAAATTGTCTGTCAAGGTCAAGCTTCTCAGTCTTATTTACCTCTATTTAAAAAATATTAAAGCTTAAGCCACCCTATCCTATCAAATTACATCATGTCACATGCGGCCTCTTCACCACAGGAATAAAAGTGCATCTGAGCATTCTCAAAGTAACTCTCGGGGCAGATTGACATGAAATAAACTCCTCCCCTCCAAATGGAGGGAAGAAAGCATTTGATCCCAATTGTTTTCCACGTTCACTTGGTTTAATTTCATCATTTCAGATAAATCCACTCTTTGCCCCTACCTTGGAACCAAGACTTGCAGATTTTCTACCTGCACACCCAGGGCTGCTAAGTCACCTACTGATAACGTTGGTGTGAATAGGTCAGTAGGTTTCACCGAGCTTTCAACATTCTTTAAACCAGCCTCGTTTGTTATCTGCCAAATTCTTCTGAAATCCCAGACCCAGAGACAGCAGCTGGCCATCTCCCGTCCCTCGCCTGGCCCCACGCTTCCTCGAAGCCTCACTAAGCCTGGCTGCCTGCCCCAAACGTGCGCCTCCAGGAGCGGCGGCCGGGAAGGCTACGCACCAAGCCCCACTCGCCACGTCCCCTCGAATGTTTCCTAGGGCTCCAGCACTTCCTCCTGAGCTCAAAAAGGGCTGGCCGCGGGGAGGCAGCTGACCTCTCGGTCTCCAGCTGCCTTGTCAGAGCCTCAAGGAGATTGGAAAGGAAAGGAAATGCCCGACCACCGGGCACGGAGCCCACCACTCCCTGTCGCTCTTACAGCTCACCCTCGGGTCCAGCGGGACCAAGAGCAGGGGTCACCTGGACACGAACATCCCGCCAGGGACGCTCGCAGGCTGGCCCTTCTTTGCTGCCAGGGCGGGCACCAAGACCCGGCTCTAGTGGAGGATGGCTCGGCCCGGGTCGAGAGGGGCGCGCCACTTGGTGGCTCACGGTCGTGCCAGAAGTATGAGGGCCAGGGTAGCCGCCAGGCCCTGGAACGGGGCGCCCCGAGAGCCCCGGGCTGGCACGGCCGGAGAACCAGGGTAGGCAGAGAAGAGACGCTAGCAAGGTCGGCCAGGGGTCCGCGTCCACGCGAGCCAAGAGGCCACTTCCATCGCCCACCCCGAAAAGGGAGAAGCTTGGGTCAGGCCCCTAGAGCCCCGCACTGGACAGCGCGCAGTGGCCCGCGCCGCGCCCGCCGCGTCCACTCACCTGGCAGTTGGTGCCAGAGACCCCGGCGGGGCAGGTGCAGCTGTAGCCGGGCTCGCCGGCGGCGGCCGAGGACTGCGGGTCGGGCGCAGGGAGCTGGGAGCACACACCCCCGTTCTGGCAGGGCTGCGCACTGCATGGCCCCGGCACGGGCAGGGGCGCGGCGGGCACCGGGCTGGCCAGGCAGCCGCTGCGGGGCCCCGCGCCGAGTAGCAGCAGCAGCAGCAGGGCGGACGCCGGGGCGCGGCGGGGCGGCATGGCCGACGGAGAGGGCGCGGGAGCCGGAGCTGGAACTGGGGCGCGGCGGCGGCGCTGGCGGCAGGAGCGGAGGTGCTGGCGGCGAGAACACAGCTCCGCCGGGCCGGGCGCCTCCTGCAGATGCGGGATGAGCGGTTCCCGGGGCAACGGAGGGCGGGGCCTGTGGGCGGGGCCAGCGGGGGCGGGGCTCCGGGCGGGCAGGGGAGGGAGGGAGGTGGGTACCCTTCCCCCCAAACCAGGAGTTGGGTTAGGTGGAGCAGAGAGGCCGACAGGGGGCTCCCAGCCTCGAGGGGTGCGGTCAGAGTCGGGGGTGTGTCCAAAAGCGGCTCTAGGGGACAGCGGTGTTGATGCGGGCCTGGCGGGGAGCTCGGAGGGGCTTGGGAAGAAAAGGGGGGTGGACGGGGTCAACGCCAACACGGGGAGGATTTTACGGGCTTCCAGGTGCCGAGCAGCGCGCGCCCGCCGCGGGGCGAGCAGGTGCCCGACTGGCCGCCCGCGGCCCCTCGGCGCGGAATCTGCGAGACCGTAGCGGGGACCGGCCTTACCTCGTTCTCGGGGCTCCTTCCCCACCCCACTGCCCACCACAACACTCCCCCCGACACACACAGCCTTCACCGCGCCGCATCCCAACCCCGGCGCCCCGACACCCGCAGATCCCCGGGGCTGGCTAGGAAGTGACCTTGCGTTCTGCGTAGCGTGCCCCGGGGCCCCTGTCCTTGGTGCTGACCGAGAGCCGCACTTTGCCGAGGGCGGAGCCGGCCGCGCCGCTTGGAAATGTCAGACTGTGGAGTGGGAGAGCGGAAAGAGGCCTCGGGATCAGGGTGTCCAACCCTGTCGTTGAACCGAGGAGGAAACTGAGGCCCAGACGGGCTGAACTGGACCCCAGTGGGTCACTTGACTCCCAGCCCAGAACGCGGTCGGTCTTCTGAAAGAGCAGTTCAGAAGTGCAGGTTCGAGAAGGCCCTGCCAGGGTTTACTATAGAGCCCTGAGTAAAGGGGATGTTCCTCCCGACCTACATGGGTAGGGGGGACGGAGAGGGGAGGGGGAGGCTCCTCTAAACGTCCGAGTTAGGCCGGGAGGTCAGGCTCCGCGGAGGAGATGAAGCCCACCTTGTCTCCCCATCTGACCTTTCACAACCTCTGCTACGGATGGGCTCCCAGGAGCTAATCACCTAGTCTTTAAGCTGACAGTGTGAGTAAAGAAAATGCGACCCTCTTGGATTAACAGGATTGCCCGAACTGGATTAACAGTTCGGGCAAATTTTCTCAACCATACAAATACAGTTTTGCAAAAGCTGAGCAAGTAAGAAAGTAGAGATGACACGTGAACCCAGCATGAAGGTGCCACAGATGAGCAGCCAGGGGCTGATAAGTCTCCAGTGAAAACAGGAACCAAACTGCCTGGCCTCTGCCCAACTCGCTCAGACACAGGAGCAAGTGTCAGGAGGTTGTGCTTTAGAAGATGTCTAAAATCCATGTGGCCATTACAAAACAAGTCACTGAAACCCAGACTCATTTGCCTGCAGCTGGAGAATTCATACCTCCAAGTGGACCCAAACAGTTATTACATTTCCCTCACACCTGCTGTCTTCTAGCCCAGACCGCCTGTTTGGAAAAAAAAAAAATTCTTAATTTTGTGCCGCACCAGCACCCTCTGCTGGTAATCCTCTCATCATTCAGGTGTTTCTGTGCCTATAGAGTGCACATTCTTTCCTGAAACTAACTCTTACCTTAAATTCTGGAATAATGAACTAACGCTGCTCATTCCTTTCCATCAACACACACACACACACTCACACACACAATGAAGTGTAAGGTTGTGATCTAATTAAAATCACGCTTCAGTTTGCTATATTTTTGCCTAAACAATTCTCTTGGGGGTGAATTTCATATCACTTTGAACTATGAAAGAAGTAACTAAAAAAAAAAGAAAAAAAAAAAGAAGTAACTAGTTTTATTTTCTGGATGCTGATTTCTGAATTTTTAAGTTAACACTGAACTTTCATAAAAATATATTCTCTCTGTCTTTATTTTTAAAAAGCATATTATGAAAGAGACAGTACAAGACCATTTTTATCCAAGTTAAAAAAGACTAAATCCAGCCCTCTTGATTGTAAGAGGAACTATGCAATTATTTCTGGACAGTAGAACATGGTATTATGTGCCCTGGCTGCAAAACATCCACACACTAAATACCATGCAAGTGTTCACTGTTATTATTGCTGTTGTCACTCATGGAGAAGTGGGTCTTTTCTTTGGTCCTGAAGTTGATTTGGTGTTTGGCTGACAGTTTCCAACCATCTGCAAGACCTCCAAATACCTAACCAAAGAGCCCAACTAGTATATTACTATATCTTATTAACATAGTTATTAAAACAATGCTAGTTCTATGTTTAAACAAAAACTCAAAGTTCAATTATCCAGACCTTTGGTTCATATTATTCCAAACTTAAAAACATCTAATCTTCTCACTAACTCACCTTATTTCCTTTTTTGATAGAGATCCTACTTTAACAAGTCAAAGGCAAAATACCCAAATAACATGTCTGGATTTCAGCAAACCATGTGATAGAATTTCTCAAGATGCCCTCATGGAGAATGTGGACTTGAAACCATTGAACAACTGTAATCTGAACATACTAGTCAGCAAATCACTACCAGGCTAGAGGAAGTTTTTAGGGAAATGCCATAGACTCAAAATTTGGCAACTAAAACAATTCATATCAGAATCAAGATATAAAAATATTTCAACCAGTTAAAATACTGAGCTAAAATAAAGAAAAAGGAATATTAATGAATGAGTGTGTGTTTGGCCTTAACTGCTATTTGCCAATACTTATACCTCTATTCCTTCCAAGAACTTCTTTGTAGGGTTGTACTTTTCAGACCTCTTGCAGTTAGGTGTAATCACATGACTTGTCTTGGCCAATGAAATTTGAGGGGAAATAGCACACACCACTTCCAGGTGGAAGACTTTAAAATCCAGTGGAAATTCCCTGGCGTCCAGTGGTTAAGACTTGGTGCTTCTGCTTCAGGGGATCCAGGTTCTATCCCTGATAAGGGAACTAAGATCCTACAAACTGATATGTGGCCAAAAATAAAATAAAATCCAGTACATGACACGTGACCATGGTGACCCTTAAGATTCTGAAAGTTGGGGACTGTGTCCCTGAGCAGGGGGCAAACGTGGTGAAGCAATAGGAACCTGTAATAGACACTGTGGTGTAAGACATAAGCCATTGTAGTGTTAAGCCCTTAAGTCCCAGAGATGTTAAATAACTCCAGACCACACACAAGAAAATGTCAAGGCAGGACTGACTGTTCCCAGTCAGGCCATGCAGCTCAACCAACTATCTTCAGTGTGATCTTTCTGCAAGATAAAAGGCTGGATCCAGTTATGGATTCCAAGGTCTCTGAATTTGATGGAACAGAGACATTTTTAAGAAACAATTTGGCTCATTTCCTTTCGTGGATCTACTCCAGAGTGATAGCTCAACTCAATATACTTTAGGTATTACAAAAATGTTACGAACCAATGCACGCATGATTCTTTTTATTTTTTTCCTTTTGTCACAACAGGTGAAACACATCTTCCCAGGCCAGCCCAGGTTCCTAGGCAGCCATTTGGGGATCACTTGCCTCAATGAGAACAACACTCATTGTAATAGTGAGGTTCCCAGGTTCTGAACTCCAGAGCATCCTATGGGAATGCTGACCTGACAAATGATGTGATGGTCCATAGACTCAGAACCTGGTATTTAGAACAATCTGCAAAGGTTACCTGGTATGATCTCCCAGGGTTTGAACTAAGGTCCAAGCAGGAACACTTATGTGGGGTGGTATACCTGGAGCTACACAGGTGCTAACATACAGGCATAGCTCATTTCATGAGTAAGTAAAGCACTTTGCTTTACTGTGCTTCACAGATACTGCATTTTTTACAAATTGGAGGTTTGTAGCAACTCTGCTTTGAAAAAGTCAATTAGCATCATCATTTTTCTAACACCTTTGCTCACTTCCTATCCTTGTCACACTTTGGTAATTCTTGCAATATTTCAAACTTTTTCATCATTGTTAGGTTTGTTATGGTGATCTGTGATCAGTGATCTTTGATGTTATTACTATGACTCACCAAAAGCTCAGATTATGTTTAGAATTTTCTAGCAACAAAGTATTTTTAATTAACGTATAGAGGTTTTTCTTAGTCATTATGCTATTATACACAACAGACTATAGTGTAACCAAACCTTTATATGCACTGGGAAACCAAAAAATTCCTGTGACTTACTTTATTGTGATATTCACTTTATTGTGGTGCTCTGAAATGGACCCTCGGTAGCTCCAAGGTGTGCCCACGTGCATCTATTAATGATTAAGCATTCATTGCCTCACTCAAGGAACCTAAGTTTTCTGAAGTCATCAGCAAGTTGGACTCTATGCCTCTCTCTGCACCCAGAGTTGCCTGTAGATGGTGACGTCATTACTGCTGCCTCCTTCCACTTTCAGTTACCCACTAAAGTTACACAGTACATTATTGCCCCCTGCAGAAGGTGGGCCTGGATACTGGATTGAATCTGGAGTCAGCTTGAAAGAAAAAGTCAGCCCTACAACCCAGACAGGGGACACATTGCCTGGTGTCAATATTCTGCCATAGAGAACAGCACCAAACTGCCTACTCCAACCAGAATAGTCTTATCAGGACCCACAATGATGTTGAGCAAATTAGGCTCTTTGACCTTCAGATGCCACGTGATATGGAGACAGAAACACCTTTGCTGGAAGAGGTCAGTAAGAGGATGTGACACTGATTGAGTAGAACGGGGCAATGGCTCCTTCCTCCCTCCTATCCTTGAACTGTACTTCCCCACACGCCCACAGGAAGCCACGAAGCCTCGAAGACAAAGACTTGAGAGAGGAAAGTGCTGTTGAGATCATCTGGACCAAATACGAGACAGAACTGAGTTAAGGCCTCTGTATCAACTTGGAAGATTCTAGTGGTGGGTGCACAGATCTACTTGGTCTTGCAGTGCCCAAGACACGCCTCATATGTACTTTCTCTTGCTTATTAACATTGCCATTGGCCAATCCAGAGTGGTCCACCTCCACCCCTTTCTCTGTTTTGCCTTGACCTCTGGGTTATAGGGTCAGTTTCACGTTTCACCCAAGAAGTCCCTGATATTTTGAACCAATATTATACTTTATAAAGATGTTGGGAGAATTAAATGGGATGATAAGAGCCATTAATGTGGTCAGTTCAGTTCAGTCACTCAGTCGTGTCCAATTCTTTGCGACCCCATGGACTGCAGCATGCCAGACTTCCCTGTCCATCACCAACTTCCATTAATATGGTACCATTAATATGGTAATGAGCATTACTATGAGTATATTTCACATATTATCTCTTTGGATCCTAATCCTAGCACAATGAGGTACAAACCAGGATTTGTGCCCAATTTTAAAAGGACAAAATTGAGGGGCCATGAGATTAAGTAAAAGATCTAAAGACTTCTGCCCAGGGTGCAGCGCATGAGTTGGGTGCTGATTGGGGCCAACTCTTCCTCATGGTCATGTCCAGGTGGACAAGCTCAGCTTCTTCACTGACCAGTGCCAGCCTTTCAGAAAACTTGATGAGAAAGGCTCACTGCACTAGGACAAGAAAATTTAGAAAAAGATCTAAAGTCACACAACAAGTAGAGTGGCCAGGACTCACAGAGAGGATTCTGGCTGAAGAGCCTGCGCTTTGAAACTGCATCTGCTATATGAATCTCCTGCAATGCAGGTCTGATACTAGGTAGATACTGCCATATAAATATGTATGTGCATATGTGTGTGTGTATGTGTGTATGCTGTGCTGTGCAAGTCACTCAGTCATGTTGACTCTTTGTGACCCCATGGACTATAGCCTGCCGGGCTCCTCTGTCCATGGAATTCTCCAGGCCAAAATACTGGAGTGGGTAGCCGTTCCCTTCTCCAGGGGATCTTTCCAACCCAGGGATCGAACCCAGGTCCCCGGCATTGCAGGCAGATTTTTTACTGTCTGGGCAGATTTTTTACTTCCCACCAGGGAAGTCCATACATACACACACACACATATACATGGTATGGGCTTCCCAGGTGGTGCAGTGGTAAAGAATACACCTGCCAATGCAGGAGATGCAAGAGATGCGGGTTCAATCCCTGGGTCAGGAAGATCCCCTGGAGAAAGAAATGGCAACCCATTCCAGTATTCTTGGCTGAGAAATTCTATGGACAGAGGAGCCTGATGGGCCACAGTCCATGGGGTTGCAAAGAGTCAGACATGACTGAGTGACTGGGCACACACACAAACATATATGGTATATATGTGTGTACACATGTATATATGTGTGTATCTGTGATGTGTGTGCATCATATCTCTATGTCTATATCATGGATGTTTCATATATGGATGTGCATACATGCTAAGTCACTTCAGTAGTGTCTGATTCTGTGGCCCCATGGACTGTAGCCCAGCGGGTTCTTCCATCCACGGGATTCTCCAGGCAAGAACACTGGCGTGGGTTGCCATTTCCTCTTCCAGGGGATCTTCCCAACCCAGGGATCAAATCCATGTCTTTCAAGTCTCTTTCATTGGCAGGCAAGCTCTTTACCACTATCACCATCTGGGAAGCACTCATGTATGGATATTCTATGTGTATTGTGTATGCAATGTCATGTGTCTATGATGTATGTACTATATGTCTGTATCATGTATATGTATGAGTGAACATGTAATATATGCACAGTGACTGCTGGGCTTTGGTTATTGTTGGCTGAGGCTCTGGAAGGTTTAGTTTTGTTGCTCACTTGCTTTCCTTGTAAGATGCTCTATTGCTCCTGCCTTGCAGAGTCATAGGATGTGAAAATGGAATGGGACTTGAACCATCTTTTCTGAGGAGTAAGATGAGATACTGAGGAAATGAATCACTGCTCCAGACTGGGCAGTGCAGAACCCGAGCGAGACCCCAGTCCTCCGAATTCCACAGCACATGCTGGTGCAGTAAGGCTGCTTCTGCCTTTCCTCCACTCTCAGTATTTCCTGCTTACATGTGTGAAAGCAAAAGTCACTCGGTCGTGTCTGACTCTCTTGTGACCCCATGGACTGTAGCCTGACAGTCTCCTCTGTCCTTGGGATTTCCCAGACAAGAATATTGGAGTGGGTTGCCATGTCCTTCTCTTGGGGATCTTCCCCATCCAGGGATCGAACGTGGGTCTCCCGCATTGTGGGCCGATTCTTTACCTTTTGAGCCACCAGGGAAGCCCATTTAAGAGGCAATCAAATCAAAAGGCAATGTAAAAACACACATACTAACTACATGGGAGTTTTAAGTGCCTCACAAAGGATAAATATGATTTGCGTACATTCCAGTCATAGGTACCAGAACTACTTCTTACTCTTTTAATTAGTAGTACCCTTTTTGTAATTAGTCATTGAAGTGTTTTAGCATATGTGCTGTGTGCTTAGTCACTCAGTTGTGTCTGACTCTTTGTGACCCCATGAATTGTAGCCCACCAGGCTCCTCTGTCCATGGGGATTCTCCAGGCCAGAATACTGGAGTGGGTTGCCATGCCCTTCTCCAGCAGATCTTCCCAACCCAGGGATCAAACCCAGGTCTCCCATACTTCAGGCAGATTCTTCACCATCTGAGCCACCAGAGAAGCCCATTTTAGCATATATATCCAGGTTATTTTACTCTGAATTATCACTGAACAATTTCTAAATGCCATGTTTAAGATATGCTCACATTTACTTTCTTCCCACTAGACTTGTCCTGATTTGAATTAAACCACTATTCTAGCAGCTGTTTAAAACAGTTTTAATTTCTTTTACATTATTACTCTAATATTGATTTGATCTAGGGCAAGTTTAAATGAGAAGTCTTGAGTAAAAACACAGCAAGGAAGCATATCTTTCCTCTATAAATATTTCATAAAGCACTTCAACTACCACCAAATGGAAATCAGATCTTTTCACAAAGACTCCTGAGAACATGAGAATTATGTTAAACTCAATAATTGTTTTTAGTTTCTACTTACTGTTATTATGACAAATGTACCATACTGGAAGACAGGACTGTTTTCAAGAAGGAATCCACGTCTCCTGGCTTGAAAATCAGGAGGTTCAATTCCAGACCTCCCCTTTGCCCCTAAATTCACTCCAGGACCTTGAAATAGAACACCGTGATATAGGTCTAATGCATTCCGGCATGGCAATGCCCACATTGGCTTTGCTGACATAAAAAAATACTTCATATTTTCAGTTCCATATGGAAGATTTTTTTCTTTAATGACTTAAACAAATTAGGAGAAAGTGTGTAGGATTCCCTGTTTTCCCCTCCATCATAAGATTCTAATCAAACATTTTGATCTTTGAAAATCTAATAAGTGAAAAAAAAATCTCAGTGTAGTTTTCAAATGTATTTCTCATCATGAATCAAACTTAGTGTCTTTTTGTATACTTCAGAGACATGTGTATCTTCTTTTCTGTGAGCTGATTATTCTGAGAACCAAAACCATCCACCTTCATACACAGCTTGAACCTGCGATGAAACCCCCCCACACACATACACACACCCTAAAATCGCAGTGTAGACTCCACAGACTTCACTATTCCCTCATCTTCCCTTGCATTGCGTTACTATTTCAGGACATGCCTCTCCAGGCAAATAACTTAATTATCCATTGCAGAAACTTCCTGAAAAATCCATCAATTCTTTAATAAAAACCACCAACACTTCAAGCTCTAAAACCCTTTGCCTCAAAATACTCGCCTTGCTGCTTCCACCTACCCAAATCCTGGTGTATCACACGTCTTACTCAATCCCCACTAAGCCCCTTCATTGAAAGATTTGCCTTAAACCAAACTTTAAATTTGCTGCAGAATCCAGCTTTTCCTCTCCCCCTCAGAGACCATTGCCAACACTCTGCAGTGCAGTAAATTCAGTCTCTGAGCCACTGCCTGTTCTATTGTGTTATTAGCCTCTTTGTATTTATTTGTGAGAGCTGCTTCATGAAGCCAAAAGAAACCCAGCTTGGCAGTGGGAACACGAACAAGAGGGAGCTAGAGAGAACCAGGATTGTGGACCACAATTTGGAGCCTGGGTTGTTTTTTTTTTTTTTTTCTTCCAGAGGGGAAGCCAAGGAATGATACAATTGAATTAGCATCTTAAGAAGATTAGTGTGGATGGAGAGACTGACTGCCAAGGAGAGTAGACAGCAGAAGTGCTTGTTGTTTGATTGTTGTTATTTAGTCTCTAAGCCGTGTCCGACTCTTTTGCAACCCCATAGACTGTGGCCCGCCAGGCTCCTCTGTCCAAAGGATTTCTCAGTCAGAAATACTGGAATGGGTTGCCATTTCCTTCTCCAGGGAGTCTTCGGGACCCAGGGATCGAACCTGTGTCTCCTGCATTGGTAGGTGGATTCTTTACCACTCAGCCACCAGGGAAGCCCCAGGGGAAGCAGTAGTGGGCAGCTTAAACTAGGAGCATAGCAGTGGAGATGGAGAGAGCAGTCAAATTTGGGATATATTTGCAGCATGGAAGACACTTTGGATGCACTGGCCAGGAGGTGTGATTGAGAAAGAGGAGTCAAAGATGACCTCCAGATTTGGGTGCTGAGTGAAGTGAAAGTTGCTCAGTCGTGTCTGACTCTTTGCAACCCCATAGACTATACGGTCCATGGAATTCCCCAGGCCAGAATACTGGAGTGGGTAGCCTTTCCCTTCTCCAGGGGATCTTCCCAACCCAGGGGTTGAACCCAGGTCTCCCACAGGTGGATTCTTTACCAGCTGAGTCACAAGGAAAGCTGGATAAATGGAGTTTCCATTTCCTGGGATGGTGAGCAGTAAGGAGAAGCAATGGGTGGGGGGGTCGAGGGGTGGGGGTGTTGTGATGGAGGCAGAGAAGTAGATACTTCACTAGGGGGTGGTTGGGCCACCTTTACCGGCAGTGTTGAGTGACAAGTGATGGGGTTGAGCTAAATAAGGGCATTGCTCAATGTTAATTTCTATCTCATGTCCCGTACATAAAGTGTTTATCTACTTCTGATTATTTTATCAGTAAAGATAAATTTGACCCTCGAATTACTATTTTAAACCCACAAAATCATTTTATGAGATCCATGTAGTACTTTTCCTATCACGAATTTCCAAAAATAGTGCCAGGGTTCGGACTCATGTCCTTACCCAGCAAGCCTTGTGCTCTTATCAAAAGGACAGTGTGTCCCTTTGCGTATCTGTTAGAAATCTTTTCAAAGACACTAATGAAATAAGAGGAGGTTGATTTGGGGGAAAAAAACAAAAAGAATCTAGAAAATCTTAGGTTTAACTGCTCTCCAGGTAAAATCAGCAACTCAGAAGACGGCTTGTGCACATTCTGTTTTTGCTGACAGTGCACAAGAGAAGGCAGATTTATTTTATATGGAATCTAATTGAATTATAAAGAAAAGCTAAGGGGTGGGTAAACGGCAGGAGTTTTTCTCTGTGAGTCTCGAGTGCTCTAGCTTTCCTGGGCTGGCATGTCACTGCCTGGTCATTAGCTGAAGCACTAGGTCTGCGTAGGTCTGCGTCACCATCGATGTCATCACAGCATCATGTGACCTTTTGTGTGTCAGGGGATAGAATGCAGTCCCAAGCATCCTTCAAAGATGTGAATATTAAAGGACGTTAGTAGAACTGTGAGCCATACCAACTGTGATATTTTTCTCGAGATTAAACCAATTTATTTAGATACAGATGTCACAGACTGATTAAAAACTACTCAGTAGCAAAGATTCTATTTGCTGCCGAGATGGAAATTAATAGGCACAAGTCAGACGACATTTTTATGTGCGTGACAGCACACAGCACATGCTCAGTCATTTTTCTGAATGTACAAATTAGCCCAAGGTGAGCCCACCCCCTCTTCTATGGAAAACTACTTAAATGAATGCTCATAATTTCAGCTTTTACTACACTGCTTTATGAAACTCTCAGAATTTTGTATCATCATCCTGGTTATCAACTATGATGAATTTTTAGAAATCCAGTATTTAGAAATGCTCACCACATAATCCAGGGTCTATGGGATATTTTTTAATTCCAGGAAAAAAGAAAACCAATTTTTTTTACTTGGTGCTGACTCATGCTTACATTCTGGGAATAAATCCCAAAGGACCATGGATGGGACTAAATGCTTTCAATCTGTGGGGCTGAGCAGGGCTCACGGATGTTGGCTGGGGACATCTTACTGGTTACAAGGTACAGATCTGTGAGCTAAAGGTGAGGCATCCAGGAGACAAAAGAGTCCAAGCAAAAGGTCAGCTCATGCATAACACAGGGAGCTCAACTCAGTGCTCTGTGACAACCTAGAATGGTGGTTACGGGATGCGGGTGGAGGGAGGTTCAAGAGGCAGGGGACGTATGTATACTTATGGCTGATTCATGCTGTTGTATTGTTACTGAAAGAGTGTGGGTTCTGGCTGCTTGCTGCTCAAAAGCCAATAAACAGGCCAGGTTGGGGGAAAGAAAAGTTTGCTTTATTTCAGATGCTGGCAACTGAAGCAGGGGGAGGGTGGCAGATGTTTGTCCAAAGGCCACTACCCCCCAGTGCCCCACTCACCAACAAGCAGAGGGATGAGAGCTTTTACAGACAGGGGTGGGGGAGGGTGCTACATGCAGAAACAGCACAGTCATCTCTAACAGTCACCTTCAAATTGGTCACCAATAGTCTCATCAGCGCCGAAAAACTGATGCTTTTGAACTGTGGTGTTAGAGAAGACTCTTGCGAGTCCTTTGGAGAGCAAGGAGATCCAACCAGTCAATCCTCAAGGAAATCAGTCCTGAATATTCATTGGAAGGACTGATGCTGAAGCTGGAACTCCAATACTTTGGCCACCTGATGCGAAGAACTGGCTCACCGAAAAAGACCCTGATGCTGGGAAAGATTGAAGGCAAGAGGAGAAGGGGATGACAGAGGATGAGATGGCTGGATGGCATCACCGACTCAGTGGACATGAGTTTGAGCAAGCTCTGGGAGTTGGTGACGGACAGGGAAGCCTGGCGTGCTACAGTCCATGGGGTCAAAAAGAGTCAGACATGATTGAGCAACTGAACTGAACTGAACTGAGTCTGATCGGCATCAGCTTGGCTGTTTTAGGTACAGTTAATCTTCATGTTCCAGGGTCCATTTGTCCCCATTTCTTTACTTCCAATTTTCAGAATTGGGGCAGCTCGCATCCTTGGTACAGTCTGGTCATCAGGTAGTAAACTTCTCCACCCGGTGATCTGCTATCTATAAGACAGCTCACAGTATGACTCAGAATGTTGTCTATAGCCCTTGAGAAAGAACTAAAGGTCCTTGACTGTGTTTAATAACTGTATTATTATTATTTAGGAACTTCCCTGTAGCTCGTATGGTAAAGAACCTGCTTGCAATGCAGGAGACCCAGGTTCAATCCCTGGGTTGGGAAGATCCTCTGAAGAAGGGAATGGTAACCCTCTCCAGTATTCTTGCTGGAGAAATTAATGGACAGAGGAGCCTAGTGGGCTACAGCCCATAGGGTCACAAAGAGTTGGACATGCCCGAAGTGATTAGCATGAATACATTAAAAATTAACATTCCAGCCGTAAAGCACAGTCTTAAAAAATAAGAGGAGAATTCAGGAAAGGGGAATATTCTAAAGGCCAATAAATATGTGAAAAGAGGTTCATCAGCATTAGTCATCAGGGAAATGCAAATTAAAATAAAAATAAATATTATACATTCCACTGGAATGGATAAAATTAAAAAAGACTGACAATGACAAGTATTGACAAGGATGCAGGGCAGTGAGGACCTGCAGACACTGCTGGGGAGGTTGTAAATTGGAATGACCACTTTGGACAGCTTCCTAGTGGTACTTGCTAACATCGAACACAAACATTCCCTGTGACTTGGCAGTTTCACTCCATGCTTTTACTCACATCCCACAGAAATACAGATCAAAGGCTCCAAAAACCATGTTCATTGCAACTCTATTTGTAATAGCCCCAAACTGGAAACAACCGAAGTGTCCATCAGGTAAATAAATGAACAAATTATGGTATATTCATCTCCTGAAATGAAAATGAACAAATTATAACTCCATGAAACAACATAGTTGAATCTCAGAAAATGCAGAACAAAATTAATACATAATGTTAAGCCAGGGGTTTCCCTGGTGGCCTAGTGGTTAAGAATCTGCCTTCCAATGCAGGGCACAAGGGTTCAATCCCTGGTCAGGGAGGATTCCACACGCTACGGAGCAACCAAGCTGATGCACCTCAGCTGCTGAGCCCCAGTGCCTAGGGCCCGTGCTCCACAGCAAGAGAAGCCATGGCAGTGGGAAGCAGCACACTGCAACTAGAGAGGAGCCTGAGTGCCCCAGTGAAGACCTGGTGCAGCCAAAAATAAGTAAATAAATAAAACTTAAAAAAAAAGGTGAAGGATGTCTGGGTGTCTTTGCAGGGAGGGAATAGCTGACAACGGGAGGAAGGAATATCAGCATTCTGGGGAGCTGGTGTTGCTTCCATTTAAAAAAAAATTATTTATTTTTAGTTATTTAGTTGCAATGGGTGTTCTTTGTGGCATGTGGGATCTAGTCCCCTGACCAGGGATGGAAGCCAGGTCCCCTGCATTGGGAGCTCAATGTCTTATCCACCGGACCACCAGGGAAGTCCCTGTAGCTTCCATTTGTATGTGGGTCGTGGTTACATACGTGAGAATTCATGGAGCCGTGTCCCCTTATGATTTGTGTACTTCTCTGTGTGCTCATTTTACTTTGATAGCAATTTTTTAAGCTTAAGAAAATTGGAGGGAAAACCTATAAAGGGCAGTTTCAGGGTCCTGTAGAAAAGCCCCAATGACCACACAGATTTTTCCCTATTTGTTGAACTGAGCCTTCCGACTTGACCACTAGATTCTTTCCTTTAAACTGTTTCTCTATGCAACATACAAGAATTCAACAAATTGAGAATTGCCAGAATACGAAGATGAATATGACTGGTTTAAGAATTCACAACCTAAGGAGGCAGAACTGCTTTCTCACCCCAAACTCTTCTGAACATTTTACAGGCACCTTCTCATGTAATCCACATCTTCCCTTTCGTTCTCTCAATAATTGCCGCGCCAGCCGGAAGATTTCAGCGAGCAACACGACGCGTTCCTTTAGGCTAAGAAATAAGGAGACAGAACAGATGGGGTCGAGAGGATCGCTGCAGTCAACGATGATTCTTTATTTCTCAGGGTTACATATATACTAAACCAAGAAGAGAGGCATCCCAAAGAAAATTCTTCCCCATGTACATCATCTTTAAGATAATCACCAGAGCTCTCTCAAGGCGCCAAAGGCATCCTACTTATCTTAAGGGCAGTCGTGCAAAGCCATCTATCTGCACCTTGTGTGCATTCAAGGCTCACTAATGGTCTGTTAGGAGTTAACTTGGATAGTAAACTTCAGAGGGGTGGCGGGACAGAGAGCTATGTCTGCGAACAGACCCTTGATAATCAATCAAGGCAGCTCCCAGAGTCAGCTCTTTCAAGCCACTCCCCGCAAATAATGAAGTTTGTAAGCTAGTGGCAGAGCTCATACTCAAACTCAGTTCAGACGACCTGCAGAGCAGGTGTCTGCCTTGCACACCAGGCTCAGCTATGTGTCACGTTTACCATGGTAACTCCTGCTAACCCACAGCAGACATCAATAATCAGTCATGATACTCTTCACTCCCAGGCTGTGACGTCATCTCCCCATCCTCCCATCACAGCTCCCTTGACAATCACGACAGAACAATGAAGATCAGCCCATGGGATGTCATTTCTCTGCTGTTCTTGATACTTTTATGTTGTCCCTCTTCATTTGAAAATATTCTTGGGAAGATGGATCATTTGCCTTTGTCCATGAGTGGAGAATTTGGGAGTAAATGTGGATGGAAGAGCAGAGCAGAAAGCAGGCACTCAACACCAGTCAGGAGCTTTCAGGGGGTGCTGCAAGGTGGCTAAGGCCCTGCAGGAAATTTATTTAGCCTACTATATTGCCTCAAGTAGAATTAGCCTTGGAGATAAAACGTAGGCTGATAAATTAATCCTCCTGGAAATTAGGGGCAACTGAGACAGTCTGAGGTCATCAGTGTGAATTTCAGTTCCAATCATGCGCAAAGATTCTGTGGTGTTAAAAACCCAACTCCTGATGTCAGTAGAACACCTGATCAGTTCTCAAGTAAGAGGATATGATCTCAGGTGGCCATGGCCTGCAACGGCTTGGAGCAGGGCTTCGGTTCCCAACCAGAGACTGAGGCTGGATTGTGGCTGTGAAAGTACCAGATCCCAGCCACTAGACCAATGGTCAGTGACAAGGGCCTGGCCCTTCCAACTTTGCAGAAAATAATTTCCACAAAGACAGAAAATAGTCAAGCAAGTAAAGTATTTATTAGGAGGAAAAGAGTACAGTACTTGTAGATAGACACATGGGCAGACTCAGAGGGAGAGCCCCTAAGCTGCTAAGTCTCACTCTTGAGGTAGTTTGAATTACTTTCATGGGGTATTTCTTCTGGGCTTCCTTTGGCCAATCATTATGATTTGCCTGGTTCACAGTCTATATTTGGAGTATCTCAGGGTCCTGCCATGTGTGCATGTGCATCTCTTAGCCAAGATGGATTCTACCGCAAAGGCCTATGGGTAGAACATCTCTTGACATGACTCTCCTTTGGCCTCCAAGGAGCCTTTTCTGCTCATGTGTGGCTGGGGAGGTCTCCTGACTTCAGGAACGAACCTCCTCCCTTAATTGTCCTGCTATTCTTGTCTTGGAGTTTTGATCAATAGAGAATGAATCTCCAATCGCTTTACCCTGGTGGTGGGGGGGGCTGAACTTCCTCCTGCCTCAGATTTACCAACGTTGTTTTATTTGCGCCCTCCACAGTCATTCATCTTTCATTGTTTATGTTGGTGACTGACCCTTCCTATCTCCATGTAATTTGAACTCAGCCAAGCAAGAGGCTGCTTCCCTCGTCTAATGAGACAAACCACATCTAATGAGACCTTTCTTTCTGGGGACTGACCATGCTCTGTCCCCAGAAAGGCAGCAGGACATTTGTTCCAACACTAAAGTAAACAGTAAAGATGTCACAGCTCAGGGCCTTCCCTGGTGGCTCAGTGGCTAAGACTCCATGCTCCCAAAGCAGGGGGCCTGGGTTCAATCCCTGGTCAGGGAATTAGATCCCACATGCTGCAACTGAGACTGGGTGCAACCAAATAAATATTTTAAAAAGAAGTCACAGCTTCGTGTGGAACTCAGTAGATTTTTTTTTTTTTTTTTTGCTTCCTTGTGTATATAAAAGGGAAAAATACTCCCAAAATACGTTTGAAAAACTTTCAAGCTCTTACTAGTTCACTTTAAATGTGATTTGCTATATTTTGCAGACTTCTACTTCATTGATCTATAGAATTTCTGGCCAGAAATACCTTACACTAGCTCATTAGCATTGTTTTCATGGGCATTAAAACTGAAGCAGAAGGAGGGACCCAGTCAGAGACACAGACAGAGACACAGGAACACAGGTCATCCTGCCTTCCGACTTTCAGCTGGGGATGAAGAAAGTTGCCTGCCACTGTTGTTGTAGTAGCTCAGTCATTCAGTCGTGTCCAGCTCTTTGAGACCCCACGGACTGCAGCAAGCCAGGCTTCCCTGTCCTTTACCATCTCCCGGAGTTTGCTCAAACTCATGTCCATTGAGTCGGTGATGTCATCCAACCATCTCATCCTCTGTCGTCCCCTTCTCCTGCCTTCAGTCTTTCCCAGCATCAGGGTCTTTTCCAATGAACTGCCCCTTTGCATCAGGTGGCCAAAGTATTGGAGCTTCAACTTCAGTATCAGTCCTTCCAACGAATGTTCAGGACTGATTTCCTTTAGGATTGACTGGTTTGATCTCCTTGCAGTTGCTTGCCAAATCATAAACAAAAGATGTGTCCACCAATCCATCAACCACTGCAGTCAACAGCCCCCAACACCCCCGCCTCCTCAGCAGCCCCCTACTGTGTACCCTGAAGGGATTCAGGATGGAAAAAAACAGGATACTTGCCTTAGATAGCTAAGGTGCATATCAAAGGAATGATTTCAATGAGCTCAAACTCTTGCATATTCCCATACAAAGAAAAACACTAAATGTATTAACTTGAAATGTCTGGTTTTTCTTTAATTAACAGTCATCCTTTGATGCCAACTACCTGGTTTCTGTTGCAAAAACTTCTATAGATCCAGGTTCCTCCCTTACCACTTCAGAAATGTCCCTCAGAGCTATCTGAGAGGCTGCCTCCCAGGGAAAGTCCTCAGAAAGCCTGGCAAAACATAATTCTCAGCTTTTAGGTTATGCATTTTTTTTCTGTTGACCACAGTCCAGGAGCCTCTATACCTCCTCTTCTATGATCTTCTAACCATGAACAAACACACATATGTATGGATGTGCGTGCATACACACACACACACATACATACACACACCACCTCTCAATCTACACGAAGGGAGTTTTCAGGAAATCTGGAAAATAGAAGATCTCTGTCTTTAGCACCTGTCTTCTGTGGCCCCTACCCTCTTCTCCTGACTTCTCAACAACCCCTACCTCTCTACTCAGGTAAAATTCTCATTCAGAGAATTTCCCTCTGGCTAAGCAAAGAAACAACTGGGTGAACTCTACCTATCTTTCTCATGGTTATGTTGTGTGCCTTTTAAAAAAGAAGTTAGATAGTACACACACACATACACCATTCTCACCATAAGAACTTCTCCCAAACCGTGAAATTTTAGATACAAGCAAGGAAGTTATTACAGTAAAACCTCCATATCTGTGGGTTAAACATGGAGAGGCAACTTTGCTAAATAAACCATTTTATAAAAGAAACCATCATTTGCAGATTGGGGTGTCCACGGGTGGGGAGGGGTCCTGGAACCAACTCCCAGTGTGTATCAAAGGATAACTGTACTTTCACAGCGAGGTGGGGGGAACTTTCTACAAACTGCTCCTACCATGGTGGCCTTAAGTCTACAAATTAAACTATATTCACACACCCACCCTCTGATCTCTCCCCACTTCTTTATACACACACACACACACACACACATACACACACACACACATCTATTACCTAATCACTGTAGAAACATTTCTGAAATGGTGGAATAAGGACCTCAATCTGCGCCTCCATAAAAGCAATGAGTACACTGGGAAAATTGTCAAAAAACAACTTTTTCAGAACTCTGGAAATTAACCAAAAATGTGCAATCATCAAGATACACTTATTCAAGAAAACCTGCTGAATCTCAGTAAGAAAAATGAGCCTTGTCCTTTTCCTTGTCCTAGTCCTATCCCCATTTCCCCAGCTCCCTTGTAGCCTTGAAAACTAACAGCCCCACAACTATGACCACTGTGAAAATAATCAGCCTTGCAACCACTGGAGGGAGGGAAAAGGGTCTGGAGCTCCTCTGAGCCAACCCCAGAGAATTGTCACCATTTGACCTGCCTAGAAGCATCCTGAAAAGTACTCTTCTCAAGGTTATCACTGTGTGACCTTACTCAAAACTCACTCTGTTCAAACAACCCTACTCCCAGGGCATTTGCAAACAAACAGAAGACAATATATGTCAATTGTTTAACACTGCAGATGCCTGAGGTAGAAATAGCACTTGGGACTGACGGAAAAACTTTTTTAAAAGCTGGGAAATGAGATGCCCATGAGTTTAGTCATTTCAGTCTGGTCTGACTCTGCGACCCTATGGACTGTAGCCTCCCAGGCTCCTCTGCCCACAGGATTCTCTGGGCAAGAATAGTGGAGTGGGTTGCCATTTCCTTCTCCAAGATGTCCACATGGGGCTTGGAAAAGCTCTGACATATTCCTGGAAATCTAGAAGACTGTATGCATTTTCAGAGCTATGCACATGCCCAGGAAAGACCTGAAAAGACCCTAATCTCTCCGCTCTGTCTGACTTTGAGTCTCTGTGGAAGCCAAAGAGGGACTCTAAAGTAGAATTGTAAACTGCAAGAACTAAATAACCTCTTTATGAAAGTGAAAGAGGAGAATGAAAAAGTTGGCTTAAAACTCAACATTCAAAAAACAAAGATCATGGCATCCGGTCCCATCACTTCATGGCAATAGATGGGGAACCACTGGAAACAGTGACAGACTTTATTTTTCTGGGCTCCAAAATGACTGCAGGTGGTGACTGCGGCCATGAAATTAAAAGACACTTGCTCCTTGGAAGAAAACCTATGGCCAACCTAGACAGCTTATTAAGAAGGAGATACATTACTTTGCCAACAAACGTCCGTACAGTCAAAGCTGTGGTTTTTCCAGTAGTCACGTATGGATGTAAGAGTTGGACCATAAAGAAAGCTGAGCACCGAAGAACTGATGCTTTTGAACTGTGGTGTTGGAGAAGACTCTTGAAAGTCTCTTGGACTGCAAGGTGATCCAACCAGTCCATCCTAAAGGAGATCAGTCCTGAACATTCATTGGAAGCTGAAACTCCAATACTTTGGCTACCTGATGTGAAGAACTGACTCATTGGAAAAGACCTGGATGCTGGGAAAGACTGAAGGCAGGAGGAGAAGGGGATGACAGAGGACGAGATGGTTGGCTGGCAACACCAACTCAACGGCCATGAGTTTGAGCAAGCTCTGGGAGATGGTGATGGACAGGGAAGCCTGGCGTGCTCCAGTCCATGGGGTCACAAAGAGTTGGACACAACTGAGCAACTGAACTGAACTGAACTGCCCAAGGATTGAAGGCATGTCCCAATATACATACATCCTCACAGAGGGAAAGCAAAGACTGACAGACATACTGTTTCATGCATTTAAAGAAACCTGTGGGACTTTCCTGGTGGTGCAGTGGATTGGAATTCACCTGTCAATGCAGGAGACACGGGTTCGATTCCTGGTCTGGGAAGATCCCACATGCCCTAAGCAACTAAGCCTGTGTGTTACAACTACTAAGTCCATGCTCCAGAGCTGGCAAGCCACGACAGCTGAGCTCGCATGCCACAACTAAAGAGCCCCTATGCCGCAATTATTGAAGCCTGTATACCTAGAGCCTGTCCTCCACGATAAGAGAAGCCACTGCAATGAGAAGCCTGGGCAAGGCAACTAGAGAGTAGCCGCCACCACCACCCCTGCTCTCGCAACTAGAGAAAGCCCGTGTGCTGCAACAAGGACCCAGTGCAGCCAAAAAATAGATAAATAAATGTAGTGGTATACATGTATAGTACATGTCAAAAAAATAAATTGAAAAAAAAAAGCCTGTGTCCAATCATTAGCTGTCCATCAAACTAACCAAGCAGAGACTTTGGTGACCATATACGACCAAAAATACAGATTATGCAGAATTAGCCCAGAAAAGCCACTAAAGAAATAACAGCTAATGGTAACAACATCAAACCCTACAGAAGGGGTGAATGTGATTTCCAGAATTGCTATATTATATTATTTAAAATATCCACTTTAAAAAAATACAAGGCATGCAAAGAAACAGGAAAGCATGATTTATACACAGTAGAAGGAGGGGGATTAGTCAGTAGAAACCTAGACATTTGACTCGTTAAAGATTTTTAAAGAGCTATAAAACCATATTCAAAGAATTTTTTTTAATGTACCAAAAATTAAAGGAAGGGCTGAGTAAAATGTTTCTAACATAGAGATTATCAATTACATAATATAAATTATGATAAAAAGAGAAATTCTGGAGTTGAAAAGCACAGTAACTGAAATGGAAAATTCACTAGTGGGTAAATCCACCAGGAAGACATAACAAGTTATAAATATACATGCAGTTAAAAACAGAGCCCCCAAAACATGAAGCAAAACTGATGGAATGAAAGAGAGAATGAAACAATCAGAGAGACTTCATGCTTCACTTTAATATTGAATGGACGACTAAGCAGAAGGTCAGAAAAGAAAAAGAAACTTTCAAGAGCAGCCTAAAGGCAAAGCAAGGGACCTCCCTGGTGGTCCAGTTGTTAAGAATCTGCCTTCCAATGCAGGGGATGTGGGTTTGATCTCTGGCTGGGGAATCACCATCCCACGTGCTGCAGGGCAACTGCTGAGCCCGCATGCCACAACTATGACCAGAGACAGCCAAAAATGAATAAATATATATTTTTTAATAAATAAATGCAAAGCAAGAAGGAAGGACATAGTAAAGCTTAGAATGAAACAATAGTCACTGTGTGCTATCTCTGAGAAAGCGAGCAAGTGAGAGGAGACAACCATCTTCACAGGCAATGTGTCAGGGTATGGGTAATTTCTGAGCTGAGAGTTTGGGGTATTATATTTCCAGAGAGTATAATTGATACAAAGGCACTTGAGTAAGTGATGACACAAGGATAAAATATGAGATAAAGCGTTACCCTGTGCATTTCTTCTTTCTAGGGGCAAGGTTTGGACTCCAAACTTTGATAGCTCTAACGGGGTCATACCTCAGATTGTCCTGCCTGTGTTCTCCTCAACTACCATCTCTAGCTACTTTCACTTTGGGCCATTGTAAGAGACCTTTCCCCTGTTCTCTGCAAAACCATTAAGCAAATGGCTGAATCAGCAGAGGCAGGGCGACGGGAGACCCTTGACAGAAAAACACCCCTCCTGCAGGGGCAACAGCAGAAGCTGGGGAGGATACAAGGAACACGTTACAGACAAAAGTATAGAATCTGGATGGGAAGCAGGGATAGGCAAGCAGCTGGAAATGTCTCTAGTTCTGCAGAGTGAGGAGCCCCAGGCTCAAACAGTCCATTATCCACACTGAGTCCTAAGGAGCATAACCCCAAATATCTCTGAACCACGGGTAAACGAGTGTTTGTATGAATCACTGCTATGCTGTAGACCACCCAACCCAATGGCCACCTAGGCAGGCTCTAGAACATTCCCTCTAAAGCAACACTGATTAGCTTTATTATTGCTCTGTTACTCACCCATCAAGACCAACATTACTACTGATACTTCTTTGTCCTTGAACCCTTCCTCATATTTCCCCCAGGTCTTAGCTCCCATCAGTTTTTTTTTTTTCCACTGAGGTTTTTTCACTCAGCTTTCTTCACAGTCTAACTCTCACATCCATACATGACCACTGGAAAAACCATAGCCTTGACTAGATGGACCTTTGTTGACAAAGTAATGTCTCTGCTTTTTAATATGCTATGATTTTATCAAATGCTTTTTCTGCATTAATTGGAATGACTGTAAGACTGGTTTTTCTTATTTGGCTTGTTGATGTGATGGATGCTGGTTTAGTCCTGTGTGCTAAGTCACTTCAGTCATGTCCGCGGACTGCAGCATTCCCGTGGACTGTGGCCGCCAGGCTCCTCTGTCCATGGGGATTCTCCAGGCAAGAATACTGGGGTGGGTTGCCATTTGTGATGGACGGATTACATTAACTGTTTTGTTTTAGCACGTATCTGGAATAAATCCCCACTTGTTTGTGGTATATCATTTTTTTTTCATAAATTACTGGATTCAATCCAACAAGATACATCAATATAGAAAATACTGTCATGTTGGATAAAGACTTGGAATGAGACTAGGTATAGAAGAAAACACAGCAGAATGGATCGAAAAGCAGGAGAGGTCAATGGGTGAAGAAGAGGATCCTGGTTAAGGACACTGGGATACAGATTTCACACTGCAGGGGAGGAGGGGCTAACTCTGATGCTGCATCGTGATCTTTTCAGAAGGCCAGGTCTGGCAAAGGGAGCCCAGGGCTTGAAGTGTTAGCCTCTACCTATGGCTCTGCCACTTACCAGCAACATGATCAAGTCCCTGCATCTTTCCTGACTTCTTTTGTCCTCTGAAACATGAGAAACCTGGACCAGATGATTGCTAAGAACTTTGCTAGCTCTAAATGATGGGACTCAGAGTTGCCAGAGAGAAGTCTGCTCTACACACTTCCATTTCACAATTAAACCGGACAGATGTTGAGACAGTTGCTATACTACAATCAAGGGAATATTTTAAGAGAACAGCTAAACCAGGATGAAATGAAATTCTACATGAAAATGCTTATACACCTGTTCAAAACTGACATCACCTTGAAAAGGACTATGACTCCACTATGGACTATGGCCAGCGAATGACATCCACTTGTAGTTACAAAGGTAACCAAACCCTTTGACCAAATAACTCCTTTTTTAAGCTATAAGTGATTCACAACATATTTTAACACCTGCACATGGAAAAAAGAAATGCCTCTGAATATTTGAACATGCTTTTAAAATATTAAGCACCTCCTCCAGGTCGTGTAAGTGATATGTGGGTAAGTTTATCTGATGTCAGTCTCTCTCTGGGGATCAGCTGCACCTACTCATGACCTGAAACTATGCATTGAATGTCCCTTTAACAGAAGGAGGATCCCACCCACCTAGGGGCATCTCATTTGCCTAAGTGGCTGCTGGGGTCCAGTTGACAGACGCAGTAGATGGTTAGGACCAGGCCTGAGACCTACTGCCCTGACGCTAGAGGAACCTGAACAAAGGGGTTGAGGAAGAGGTCCTGCCCTAGAGTTTTTCTACTTAAGCTAGAAACATTTTTATTTTCCTTTTCTCAATTTTCGGTAAGTCCCTAAGTGAGGGTATTTCTTTCTTTCTTTCTTTTTTTTTTTTCTGGTACGACAGAGAGAACGTATTCATTTTCAAACTTAGATGATGCCAAGTTTTTTGGTTTTTTTTTAAGTCAAATTATTGAGGGTAACCTTTGTAATACTTCAGTACCATTAATCTAGAAAAGCCTGTCACTGTTTTCTGTGGCTGTGAGTTGATTTATTTTACACACACAGACAGAAAGACACAAACAACTACCTTATTATTTTCTTTCTTTTCAAGTAGAACTGGGACTCAAGCAATACTGACCAAAGAGGAGAAAAACCAGGCTGAGCCCTCAGCTGCTTTTCTAATTTCTCCCTACATGGTACATGGTATACTGGAATCTAAAATAAACACCTTTGGGAATTCCCTGGCAGTTCAGTAGTTAGGAGTTAGGAGTCCATGCTTTCACTGCTGAGGGTACAGTTTCAATCCCTGGTCAGGGAACTAAGATCTTGTCAGCTGAGTGGTGCAGCCAAAAAAAAAAAAAAAAAGCCTTCACCTCCTACTCATATATCATATCTTGGAGAGAAAAGAGAAGGAAGAGAGATTTGTTTTCTCTTTTTTGAGAAACTGGGAGAAAGTCAGTTATAAGTCTGTGGAGCAGGAAACAGTAGATTAAAGAACCAAAGCTTTGTGGCAAACAGTCTACAAAACAACAAGCAGGTATGTTCAATGCAGGGTATGTGTGTGTGTGTTAGCTGCTCAGCTGCGTCCGACTCTTTGGGACCCCATGGACTGTAGCCCACCAGGCTCCTCTGTCCATGGGATTCTTCAGGCAAGAGTACTGAGTGGGCTGCCGGGTCCTTCTCCAGGGCATCTTCCGGACCCAGGGATTAAACTCGGATCTCCCATATCGCGGGCAGATTCTTTACCATCTGAGCCACGAGGGAAGCCCCCAGTGCAGAGCATGTGATTTCTAAAAGTAAAAGCTCGTCTTGGCAGCCCTCATCCTATTCCCTGCATCCAAGATGTGTGTCAACAAGAAAAGCAAGCTCATCTACCATGTGGAGTCCCAAACAAGCTGAATTTATTAGGCTGCTTCTTCGTTCTGGCAAATGAAAACAATGCACATGTGAAGGGCTTCTCTGTGGATTCCATGGAAAGCTGAGAACCAGGGACAAGAGGAAGGTGACTGTGTCAGCAAATCCTGCAAGACTGACAAGCCACTGTCCCCTGTCCTGGCAGGGCTTAGCCTGGGGAGTGGGTGCTGTGTGACTTCTCGGGGGACCTATCATAATTTAATCCTCATCATTTCCTGCTCTTTCTCCCTAGTCTGCCAGCTGCTCATTTTTTTTTTTTTAATCTCCTGTTGTTGTGGCAGTAAAACTGTTCCTACAGCCACACAGAACATTTGCTCTGAATCACTGGGGCTTTAGCTACTAATGTCTCTAGTGGTAAAGAACCCACCTGCCAATGCAGGAGATGTAAGAGATACAGGTTCGATCCTTGGGTTGGGAAAATCCCCTGGAGAAGGGCACAGCAAGCCACTCCAGTATTCTTGCCTGGAGAATTCCATGGACATAGGAGCCTGACAGGGTACAGTCCATAGGGTTGCAAAGAGTCAGACATGACTGAAGCAACTTAGCCCACATGCAGGCAAAAACCAAGCCTCAGGTATTCAAAAACTAAAAGAAAATTTTAAAAAACAGACAGACAGACACACACACACACACACACACACACACACACACACACACACACACACACACAGATTTCCCCTGCCAAAAAGCCTGATGCTTTGTTTGGGGTGGGGAGGGAAGGGATTTGCAATGAGAAACTGTAATTATAATACTGTTACCCATGATAGATGTTCTATTCAGAAATCCAGGAGTCAGAAATTCTCTTTATTTTCTCCATGGCCTTTCTACCTGGGACTGATCTCACACAGCAAGCTCTTGCTCTTGCAGAGTGTCTGGGGAAGGAAGGGGATCCAGAAAGCAGGGACAGAGGCAGCGGGGGAGGGCAAAACCCTGGTTTAATATCTTAGAATGGTATCCGTCCCTTTGGGCACCGAGGAGCCTTATACACCCTTCCCGTGGGAGGGGTCTTAATCTCCACTGTTGTGCCCATCTGGAAAATATGTATGTGATCTTGAGGAAGGTGTACCAAGTCAATTACTTCTTTTAAACATTTTTTTGTTGCTGTTCAGTCGCTCAGTTGTGTCTGACTCTTTGAGGCCCCATGGATTGCAGCACGTCAGACTTCCCTGTCCTTCACTATCTCCCAGAGTTTGCTCAAACTCATGTCCATTGAGTCGATGATGCCATCCAACCATCTCACCCTCTGGCGTCCCCTTCTCCTACCTTCTATCTTCCCCAGCATCAGGGTCTTTTCTAGTGAGTCAGCTCTTCACATCAGGTGGCCAAAGTACCGGGGCTTCAGCATCAGTCTTTCCAATGAGTATTCAGGGTTGATTTCCTGACAGTTTTTATTGGAGTATAATTGCTTTATAACATTCTGTTAGTTTCTGCTGTACAATGAAGTGAATCAGCTATGAACTGAAGTGATAGTTGTTCAGTCATGTCTGACTCTTTGAGATCCCATGGACTATACAGTCCATGGAATTCTCCAGGCCAGAATACTGGAGTGGGTAGCCCTTCCCTTCTCCAGGGGATCTTCCCAACCCAGGTCTCCTGCATTGCAGGCGGATTCTTTACCAGCTGAGCCACAAGGGAAGCCCAATAATACTGGAGTGGGTAGCCTATCCCTTCTCCAGTGGATCTTCCCGACCCAGGGATCAAACCAGGGTCTCGTGCATTGCAGGAGGATTCTTTACCAACTGAGCTATGAATCAGCTGCATGTATACATATATCCCCTCCCTCTGGGGCCTCCCTCCCACTCCACCCCATCCCACCCACCTATGTCATCATAGACCACTGAGCTGAGTTTCCTGCGCTATATAGCAGGTTCCCACTAGTTAGCTGTTTTATAGCTGGTAGTGCATTTACGTCAAATGTAATCTGATTCATCTCATCCTTCCCTTCTCATCCTGTGTCCGCACATCCGTTCTCATTTTTAAAAATAGAAGTTTAGTTTACCTTTCTAAAGACACTCCCAGGTCTGAGAAGCTACACATCTCTGAGTTTTGAAGAAGGATCTAGCCAACAGTACCGGTTATTAGCATCTCAGTCCTAGCCAACCCCACTCCCTGACCTGCCACCTGGTCGCTAAACAAACCAACAGAAAATCCACTGGAACTAAACACTAAGAAGGATTTTAAAGACCCAGGCATGGAATAAAAATATTTCCTGAGCCATTTTAATACCTGGTGTTAATAGGTGACCAAAAGCAGCTTCAGAGTATTTTCAAAAAGACTGGTACTTTTCTTTTGGTAAATCCAACCTACGTAGGAGGCAGTTACATTATTTTGTTCAGCTTAACTAGAAAAGGATCTATGTACCCTCTTCAACCAGTTGAGTTGGTCTGAAAAGTTGATGCAAGAACTGTGACAGGTGTTCGAAGCTTAGAGTTTGAGAGCAGAATTTTAATCTCATCTGCTCCCATAATTTCACAGATAAGGAAACACTCAATGAAAGTTACATGACTTCTCCAAGGTCTGATTCAAAACAGAACCCCAGTTCTCCAAATTTATACACCAGGCATCTTTCTAAATACCAAGGCAGGGACTTCCTTGGTGGTGTAGTTGTTAAGTCTACGCTTCCGACAGAGGGGACGCAGGTTCCATTGTGTTCAGGAAACTAGATCACACGTGTCACACAGCCCGGCCAAAAAATAAATAAAATTTTAATAAGCTAAAATACTGCAGCAGATAAAAAGAAATATTCATAACAAGCTTTATGAACATCAGAAAAAGGTTTACTATGGCAATTTCACAGTATTTTATCAATAGTTACAAACTCTGAATTGAAACAAATTGCATCTTTGAGTTTAAAAATTTTTGTCATCAAAAAAGAAAAACCTAATTGGTAGAACCAGACTCTTTAAATGTGTTGGCAACCAGAAGAAACCTGTTTTTTGACGTTCTCTCTCTCCTCGGTTGTCTGCACTAACTGTATATTGAAAGAAATATGTCACATTCTTTGCTTGTAATCCTTAAACTGATTTTTAAAAATTGGTTTGTTTTCAAAATGGACTTTTTCTTCCCCTTGTAGCATATCTAGCCTGGCAAATGCAATACTGAGGTCTTTTTTTCACTTACTAGTTTGCTGCAGCAATGGCTTTTTACTTTGATCAGCACTAGCACTCCCTAATCAGTCCTGAATATTTATTGTAAGGACTGATCCTGAAGCTGAAGCTCCAATACTTTGGCTGCCTGATGCGAAGAGCCGATTCACTGGAAAAGACCCTAATGCTGGGAAAGATCGAAGGCAGGAGGAGAAGGGGATGACAGAGGTTGAGATGGTTGGATGGCATCACCGAGTCAATGGACACGAGTTTTAGTAAGCCCCAGGAGTTGGTGATGGACAGGGAGGCCTGGCGTGCTGTGGTCCATGGGGTTGCAAAGAGTCAGACATGACTGAGCGACTGAACTGAACTGAAGATGGTAAAATAAGAGGACTGAACACAGCATAGTAAAACATCTGTGTGTGTGAATGAGGTAAATTGGGTGATTGGGACTGATATACACACTAGTATATATAAAATAGTTAACTTATAAGAAGCTGTTGTATAGCACAGGGAACCACTCAGTACTCTATAATAGCCTATATGGGAAAAGGATCTTAAAAAAAAGTCGAGTGAATATATATATATATATATATATATATATACTATAACTGATCCACTTTGCTGTACATCTGATACTAATACAACATTGTAAATCAACTATACTCCAATAAAAAATAGTACAAAAACATTTGTAGTATGCTCCTTTGACCATACAATCTTAATGAAAATCTCAATGTTAAGGGGAAAAAAATGATTTAAAAAAAAATTACTTTTTTCTCTAAATGCATCCACTTTGTGGTGAATGTCAGATTGGTAAGTGTTTGAAGAGATTCCCTGTCTCACCCTGCCCCTTCCCCGGGGTGCTGTGAGATGGGCAAGGAAAATGGTATGTTGGAGAGAAAGAGCACAAAAATCTCAGCTTCTTACTTCTGTTTGTCCAAACGCTATTTAGTGCTTTGGGAGGAAATGGATTCTGTATGCTGTCAATTCACCTGATATGTCATGTGTCAGAACACTGGGAGCAAATGAATCTAAGCCAGCGCTTCACTGTCTGTGGAGGAAAGCAGGCTTATTTGGCTTATTCTGTTAGCCCATAACTCGGTGCTGAAAGACTGACTTCTTTCGGTAAAGTACTTCTAAAATGTTGTAAACACCGGCTTGACTATTTACCTAATAATGTCCTCTAACATCAACTAGAACTGCTGAACTTTTCTCAATGAATTTAGTTAAGATTGTTTTCAAATTGGAAAAGCGACAATAGTAATGATATTTCCTGAATTGAAAGTTCTCTCAAAGTTAGTTGTATTGGGTACAAGACTAAGGCTATCCTCTTCCCAACACGGTAGGTCTCACTGCAATTGGATGTCAGAGCGGTAAGGAAAGATGAATTCCTCCTTATGGGAGGGAGAGGTATAGTGTGTGTGTGTGGAGAGGGGGAGGACAGAATTGTGGCTTTTTCTGCCTAAATAATTTTTAAATTAATTTATTTTTGGCTGCGCTAGGTCTTCATTGCTGCACATTTCTCTAGTTGCAGCGAGTGGGGCCTACTTTCTAGCTGCCGTGTGTGGGCTTCTCACGGCGCTGGCTTCTCTTGTGGCGCACAGGCTCGAGGTGGGCAGGCTTCAGGAGTTGTGGCTCGTGGGGTCAACAGTTGTGGCACATGGGCTTGCTCTCCAGCATGTAGAATCTTCCTGGACAAGGGCTTGAACCTGGGTCCCCTGCACTGGCACGCAGATTCTTATCCACCATACCACCTTATCCCTAAGTTGTGCCTGCTCCCAAGTGCTGCAAAGTTTTGATTTGTTATTAACCACAATTATTGGCTGAATATAAAACTTGAATGCTTTCCAAAAGCTGCCACATACAATCACTGTTTCTCAGCCGGAGTAGCACCCTGATATATGAGATGCTTCAAAGCATTAGAGGGTATTTCCAGTTGCCCCAATGACTAGAGTGTGAGCGCTGCTGACATTTGGAACCAGGAGCCAGGGAAGCCAAATACTCTACCATGAAGAACGTGCCAATCAAGATGCTAGGGTGACTTCGTGGAGAAACACCAGGAGGCACTACAATGACTTATACTGAAGATTGTATGAATATTACCATTAAAATGTGACCTGAGAGAGGACTGAACTGGTTTGACAAATGCAGAAGACAAACACCAGCGATGTTAGGGGTCATGACCCTACCCAGGAAGAGGGGCAGGGGCCAGGGCAGGCCTGACTGTCCAGAGCTCTTCCTGCTCTAACGCATGCTCTTCCACAAAGCCTTCACATGGCTCCGGGCACATTACTTGGACTCCTGGATTCTAAGAGCTGTTAAGTCTTGGTCCACCACGTGACATCAGGATACACTCTGGGATTAGAGAGTCCTGACGAGAGTCCTGACTAGATGAATGGGTCTTAACCGAGGCCCAGATTCCCGAAGTGAAGCCCAGATGCAGAACATCGGGCATTTCCTGTTCATTTTCTACGATCATTCCTGTTCATTTTCTACGATCATTTCAAATAATCACATCTTCACATCAACTGTGCATGTAGCATTTAACAGTGTAAACACGGACCAGTCCCTTTAGCCATCTCATGTTCTCTGCCCTCATACTCCTCAGCACAACTTTCTTAATAAACTCTTAATATAGCATCCCTAACGAATGTTTCAATGTATCTTAGTCACAGAGAGGATATTAACATCTACTCCTGAAGCCTGAATTCCTAGGGAGAGTAGTCATCCTGTGCGCCTGGGCCTTGAAGCCACAATGGAGTCTCTGAGGTACCCACACCTCCGGTGTCCGTCAAGGTTGCCTGGAGTCCCCAGGCAGACTCTTGGGGGTTCTGGGGCCTGCTCCCTTGCAGCTCCTTGCAAAGGCAGGGTGGCATCATTTCAGGTACCAGGGGCACCACTCTCCCAGACCTCCCCACCTAGAGTGGGAGGGCTAGGAACAGAGATCAGATAAGCTTGAGGTTGCTAGCCTGGCTGAGAACAAGGGATGGCATAGGCTTTCAGTGAGCATGCAAAAACTGTCATGAAATGCACCCCTCCCCCATGCGTTGGTCTCAAGAGGGTCTGTTTTCTATCGGAGACAACTGTCATTGAGATTTAAACCTTCTGTATAACTCAACATACCATCAACTCTACAGAACTGCATCAACCAAAAATGTGATCCTCTGAGGCCCACCCCCACCCTAGAATGAGTGATGCAGACGCTCTGCACAGACTTCACATACAGGACAGTCTGGGGGGAGCTTGCACTTTGCAGCCCCCTTCATCTGTGATTTAAAGTCATTTTATGGACCAAGAGACTCATCAAGGGGAAAATGTGGTTTTACCCTTTGGTAGTTATACAAAGACAATACAGAATATACATTATGTGTATGTACATGTGTGCTTTGCTGTGTATATCTATGTGTATATATATTGGAAAAGACCCTGATGCTGGGAAAGACTAAAGGTAGGAGGAGAAGGGGACAACAGAGGCTGAGATGGTTGGATGGCATCACTGACTTGATGGATGTGACTTTGAGCAAGCTTTGGGAGTTGGTGATGGACAGGGAAACCTGGCGTGCTGCAGTCCATGGGGTTGCAGAGTCTGACATGACTAAGCAACTGAACTAATATATATATATTTCATTTGTTCTCTTGAAAATAGCAACAAAACTCTCCCTAAACTCAGTCGTCACTCTTAAAAAACAAGGACAGTAAGGACCTATTGTATAGCACATGGAACTCTGTTCAAGTTATGTGGTAGCCTGGATGGGAGGTGAGTTTGGGGGAGAATAGATACATGTGCATGCATGGCTGAATCCCTTCATTGTCCACCTGAGACTACACAAAATTGTTCATCGGCTATACCCCAGTACAAAAAAAAAGAAAAGCAAAGCACGCAAACAAAACCCCCACTTCCTTTGCTTTCCTAAATCAATTTGACGTTTCTTTTTAAATTTCAGTGAAAAAGGCTGATGATCCGGACCTTGGTCAAAGGCAGAGCAGCCAGTCATGAAAGCAAGGAACAGTGACTTCAAGGGGCTTCAAGCAGGAGGCTTTAATGTCTGTGCACTGCCACGTACCTCCCACCCCAGGGCCCTGCTTCACCACTGCAGAGTTTTCAGGAGAGGTGCCATCTCTCTCTACCAACAAGCAAGTTCTCTGGTCATCTCCCTGAACACATCTGGCTCCTGTAACTTGCTGTAATCTGTTCCCCAAAAGGCTAAGATTACTGTGCTACTTACCTCACTAGGAAGCTTTCCAAAAGCCACCCACACAAGCATACCCCTTTCTCAGAAGAACCTTCTAGTTGTGCGTAATTTAATAAAACTGACCATGTAGGATAATGCTGTTTATTAAAAATATATTCAGGGAGAAGGAAGTCAGTGCATTTATGCAATTTTACATACACATCTGTATTTTGAGGTTCCATTATTCCAACAGTTCATATAAATCACTGTTTCAGATAAGAGAAAAAAAATGCTTTACACAGGAGATCAGCAATTGGTTATAAGTTTGGTAGTATGAGTAGGCTTGTTGTAAAAATAAAACCACCTCTTCCAATATTAAAGAGTGTCTCCTTGATGCAGAACAAGTCTTTAGAGTTAAGAACTTTGTCTTGCATAAGAATTAACTTGAAGGTCTTGAAAACAGCCAATTCTCCATTTTCTATAAATATAAATGCTATATTTTGTCTGGATTTTTTTTTCTTTTGAGGTAACAAAGGAAGCATTTTCAGTGATTTGTCACTAGGTTATCCCTTACCAGGTATGTCAACTACTGCAACGTCAAACCTACGACCCATACAAAAGCATTTCTCAGAGTTAGAAATACAGAGTACGACATTTTCAAACAATGTTCTCATTACAGTAGGGAAAATAAAGAGGGTCAAAACAACCAAAGCCCAAGATAACTGAATTAAAGGCTTGATCATCTTTGCTGATGAAGAATGAACCTCAGCATCCAGAACCTCTCCCAGGAGGATTTGGTTTCTGAATGCAGTTAGGTCTTTCCCCAGCAAGTCTCCTTTTTCATCACATTTTTTTTTCCCCGTGGAATATCAGCAACATTCCCATTTCCTGTCTACTCACTGACAGGAATCGGGAGCACAGTCTCAACACCTGTTGGACTAAGAGGAAGACACGCTCAGTTTGCTGGCAATAATCCTTACTGTGGAAAAAGCAAGAGCTGAATCTCACGTCTTAGATGCAGAAGTTGGGGCTGTCGCTCAACCCTAATGGCCTTTATGCACAGGATGCCCCAGAGGAGGACAGGAAGTGACGTCGGCCAGCCAGCTATACCTCTCCTTTCCATGTTATGTACCAAACTCACAAGTACAGCCAAACGTGGGACACAAGGACTTTAGGGTACTACCTTCTTCAGAGAATGCTAAGTTGAAGGGCAGTTCATCACCGCCAACTCAGGGAAGCAGAGCTGAAACGGGAAGAGCAGAAAGTGTCCCGTGGACTGTGTAGAAGGACTTGGCTGGGTTTAGCTAAGGCATCTAGAATTCTCTCCACATCTGTTCCTAATGAGACTACTGGACACTCACAATTCACTTTAGGGGAGTGGAGTTGGGGGGGAGAGGCTGGGAGGAGGGGAATACATTTCACTAACTCTTCCTTCTTAAATAGTTAAAAACATTTTCATCTACGAAGTAGAGCAAATCGGTCACCGTCTGAATGTCAACCCCACAGTTGGTATCAGCTATGACTAACATCTGACTGACTCCACCTCAGAGAGACCTAAAAAGGACAACAAGGTCTTAGTCACTATCCAACTGTCTACATGTGTAAAGCCTCCTTAGAGAGCAGTGAGTGGTGACAGGGTTACTCAGCAAATAAATTTAAGGCATAACTGGAGTAACAGCAAATGAAGGATATTTTTCCCTATGATGCAGTATTAAGGCCTCTGTCCTAGGCAGATTGCTTGAAAATGGGAAGGGTCTTCCTGCTCCTAATTAACCAAGGACCAACTCCCCCACCACCTCCAAATTAAGGAGTTAAGCTGGACTGAGAGCTTTTAAACAGGTTAACTACTGACTTTGAAACAATCAAGCTCCAGAGTGTGATTCAGAAACCAACTAATGTACTCATTAGATGCTGACATCAATGAGGCCAAATCTGCCAGGGCCATGAAATGACTGAAATGGTAAATACAGATATCCAAATAGGAAACATTGTTTATACATATGTGGGAATTTTAACAACAGAATCCTTTAAAAAAAAAAAGAGGAACAAAAACATTATGTTCAGGCAAAAACCTTTTGTGCTTAAAGTCTGTAAAAAGGTTTCAGAACAGTTTAAAAACAAATCAGTTCATTCATTAAAACTAGTTTCACTTGATTAAACTGCACAGGTCCTATGGTGTTGATCTAGAACTGCAGAGACACAGCCCCCTCAAGGTGATGCCAAGGTGAAGCCCTTTGCTCGCTAGAGCCTCTGCAAGGACCCAGGAGGTGCCTCAGTTTGCACTCACTGCTCCATCCCACCTAACACCTAACTCACCCAACCAGGGTCACTGCCCAGGTTCATTAAGAAGATGCTCGTATAAGGCCATTTGAGTGTAAAACGACAAAGTAATCTAAATAAAACAAGCCACTGAATTTCTCTAAGGTGGTGGAATAGGGAACAAAGGAGCTTCTACATCAATGAAGTAAGACTTTAGAACAAACAAAATTGATTTCTCAAAGTCCAATAAAAAAAAAAAAGATCAGTTCGTCACTTTTTCACAAAGATGAACTATGGAAATTCTCTCAAATTTTATGCAACTGGCTTAATTTTGAACCGTAGGAAGGAAGGAAGGAATCTCCTCCCATTCTCCTTCCAGTTATGTTCTTCAAGTTGCTATTCTCAATTCTTTGAATAGCGCAAACAGCCATGATGCAAATCATAGAGCTGTGATGATCTGCTTGCGTTGAGATGCATCTACACAATTGAGTTATGCATACAGCACGGAATATAAACAAAAAGGTGAAGCAAACTTTATTTTCAGGTAAAAACAGGAACCTAATGAATTATTGCAGATTTGAGAAATCAGCACAGAAAACTGGACAGCATTGCTCACAGGTGGAGACAAAGGCCGGGCTGCTTGTCCCAAGTGAGCGCTAGGAAGAGGGGAAGAGGAGACTGGAGGAACAAAAGACGGTGGGGGAAAAACTTAAAAACAAGAACAAGGGGAAAAGGAAAAAAATTGTTTTTCTACTCCAACAGGGAATGTAAACTGCTAATTTTGCTTAAAACCGTATATATCAATTCAAAATGCTCTGACCATAGAATAATAAACACTGGCCAGCCCAAGTTGCAGAACTTTTTAACTGACACAAAAGAAACAAACGAGCTCTCCCTGCCTCCACTACGGAGGTGGTGGTTGCGGGAATCACATGTAGTAAACAGTCCTAGTGTGTCCCTCGTGTAAGGCCAGTGATACCCCACGGCTCTGGTACATCTAAGCTCTTGGAAAAAGCTACCTAGTTATAAGGGCTGAATTATACTGACAATATACTTCAATTCCATGAATTTTAAATTATATCTTAATTTGAGAACATGGAACAACAAAAGCCCATGGCGGACGAAGATGTACCAACTGTGGATTTTGTACACAAAAAACCTGTGTGAGTAGCACAGACATACAAGGGTCGGGTGGGGAAACTCGAGAGAGGGTGGGAGGGTGCGGAGCAGAAAGCACAGAGCTCACTTACTAAACTGTTTTTGTCAAACACACGTGAGCTTGAATTTCTGTACAAGAGTTGTCTTTGGAGGAAGCAAAACTACAGACTTAGCTAGATGGATACACACAGCCCAGAATTAAACTGCACAGCGACATTTATTGTTTCAGCCTGGAAAAACATCCCTTTTTAAATTTCACACAGCAAAGCAAGTTAAAAACTTCACTCGTCAAATAAATGATAATTTAAACAAGAACTTGCTAAAGAAACCTCATCACAACAACGTTTTAGGGCCTGATCACTTTAAGTCCATGGGGCCATTAATGAAGAGGAACCAAGTGTCTCTTTTATATTCTGCAAGCCATTTTCCTACAACGAGAAGGCGTAACATGTTTCCTTGACTCAGGTGACACATTTAGAAAAGAAATCATGATTTCTGTCTTTTGCTGTAACAGGCAGACACCGCGCTTCCTGATGTGATCAGGAAAGATGGAACGACTGCTGCCCTTCTCTCGCGGCCATCAACAGCTTTTCCCGCATTATCTCGAGGCTTGAATAGTCCGGCAACTTAAGATAGTTCACACAGGTCATGACAGAGGGTAGGAAGTCATCTGGGTTCTCTGTTGATTCGAAGGTCTTCCGGACAATGGTCAAAGGTGGATTCAAGCTCCGGAAGCCTGATGAAGAGGGAAGGAAGAAGGACAAAGGAACGTGGTAAGTTTACGGGACGCCCATCAGAAAGCACAGGGAAAACTCGTGTCTCAACCATGAGAATCGGTCTGGAATCACAAGCAGTACCCTTTCTTATCTACTTCCGTCAGAAAACGTCCAACACTGCTCTGCTGCACAAAATGACCACACAAGAAGGCACTTTTTCCTCTTGGGTAATGAACTCTACCCACTCAAGATACGCTGAGGGGAAGGACTCTGGTGCCTGCTTTATTCACCATTCAGTCACTATGACACGGCGGCAAACACTGCTTTATGCTTTCCTTGTGTTTTTTAAAGAGTGCCAATTCAACCCATATTAGGATTCATCTCTGAAAAAAACAGACTTTAGAACCACTTCTCATCTAAGGGTTTATAACATGTACAAATGCCTGAGAATCTGAGTACAGGCAAGCAGTACTACATGCACATGAGCAATCCTACTTCAGTCTAAGAGTCTCTATGAACTGCCTTGCCAGTGATCTCTCTTGTCTCCTAGCACCCTGAAAACTTAACAGTGCAATATTATATAACTAGAAAGAAGAAGAAAGTGTTAGTTGCTCAGTTATGTCTGACTCTTTGCAACCCCATGGACTGTAGCCCGCCAGATTCCTCTGTCATGGAATTCTCCAGGCAAGAATACTGGAATGAGTTGCCATTCCCTTACCCAGGGGATCTTCCCAACCCAGGGACTGAGCCCAGGTCTCCCACATTGCAGGCAGATTCTTTACCATTTGAGCCACCAGGGAACTAAGAGGCATTTGTAAGTCAAAAAATATCCTGCTGTTGGCACTTAAGTTTTGCATGCACACACACTCTCTCTCTCACCATCCCCCTCCACACAGCTACAATAAATCAATAGTTGTACCCACCTCCAACAGGCAATCGTGGGCTACCTGTCACAAACTGGAGAAATAACCTCTGCTGTTCATTATCAAAACTACTGAGAATCTCAAACAAGAACTTCACAGCCCGACTACAACAGAAATAAATACATCAAAGTTATCTCATCATATTAAAATACATTTCTGACTTACAATGAGCTAGAGACTGTTAAATGTAAATATGACTATATATGAATTCACTTTATAAATGCACATAGATTTGTTCTGTTGTTACAGCTGGAATTCAAATGGAATGGCTACTCTGCTGATAAATGAGACTTGTCTGGGACTATACAGGTACTTCCCCTCTACTGTACACAAAATGGTTAATGGGGTGACCTTGGGATCCCCTTCTTTGCCTATTCTGCCCATTTTCACAGAAAACACTTGGGGCAAAAAAGCCCCCAAACCCCTTTCGGTCCTCAAGTCCCAGTCTTGAGAGAAAAGAAGCCAAAATATTGGAAAGCCTCCTTTAGTAGGTTAACAAATTTTAAAACCTAGACCTATATGTGTATTTGAAACCTGGCAGAGCCCAGGCCTTACCTGTCATGAGTGTAACCGTGATCTGGCCTGCAGCATTCCATCAGTGTCTTTGCATCCCAAGTGTCTGCTTTACTACCACACAGAAGCTGATCCAGCTGTGTGTTTAAACAAGGGCAACAGATTACTAAGGACATAACTGAGCCAAGTGGCACACGTTTTCGGTTTTGTGGTGAGCTGATATGAAGTCCACAAGCTTCTGCTTGGTGCTCTTTATACAAAGTGCTCTTCCACTATTAATCACAGATTCACTCTCCTCTGTAGCTGACAGTAACCGGTGCCCTGACCATCTGCAGGGACTAGGTTCCAGAGAAACCTTTAATCTGAATCAAAACCTACCTAATTCTTCTCATTTCTTTAGAGGCTTTAACTTCATAATCTACCTCTGACCAGAGAGATCTTATAAATTCTGACTTTTACAAACACAAGGGCACACAATAACAGAAGCTAACAGAGAGAATATTGAGCAGGAGATGTGGGAGAACAAAGCTGAACCAATAGCAAACAGGGAGGTTTTCCCGCTTTGCAAAGGCACTTCTATGCCAGACGGTTGTCTAGGACTAAGACAGTCATTACAGGACAGATATTGGAAAGAAAGAAATGCTCATGTCCTTAGAATAAAAATCTAAGATCAGCATCCAGTTAAACCATCTCTCACCTGGTTGACTGCCCATTTGCAGGATGACTTGTCTACTTTGAGAAAATCCATTCGGCACATGTGAAATTTGGTATCTACTACACTGTCAGGCACTGTATGTATCTTGTTCAGTGAGACAGAGTTTACCTCAATTTTATGAATGAGCCAGTCAGCTTATATACGAAAGCCTGGATAAGGTCACACAGCTAAGCAGTGAGGTTGCTGTTTAGTTACTAAGCCACATCTGACTCTCTGCGACCCCACGGACTGTAGGCTGCAGGCTCCCCCGTTCATGGGACTTCCTAGGCAAGAACACTGGAGTGGGCTGCCATTTCCTTCCCCAGGGGATCTTCCTGACTCAGGGTTGAACCTGCATCTCCTGCACTGGCAGGCAAATTCTTTATTGCTGAGCCACCTGGGAAGCCCCAGGCAGTGGGGACCAGGATCCAATTCCAAAAGCAACCCTTGCTGATTTCATTTCCAGGTGACACTTAGTGCCTAAAAGTGCCAGGTACACACGTTTTCAAATTAGTAGCAAATAAAAATGGACACAAAAATAATTGAGAGTAAAATGCTAAGTCATTCAAAGATTTGCAGATTCAGCCAGAAAATATATTATAAAAAAATACTCACATCATATTGAATATTCATTCTCACTTAGGAAATGATCTTATTTTTCCCAAACTACCCTCTTAACGCCCAACCCTCCACAATTTTATTTGCTCATAACAATAGGGTATCTGACTAAAAAGCACAGAGATACCTCACTAAGATTAATTACAGGTATGGAACTAGAGATGACCATTTCTTCTGCACACAAGCTACTCACTTCTTCTGGGTAGAAGTACTGGAGATGACTGAGTGGGAAGACCGATTCAAATCCATCTCTAAATGAATCAAATTGCCTGGAAACACCTTCGTTTAGTGCCCAAAATATAACCAGCTGCAAAAAAAAAAATAAAATAAAATAAAAAATTCTTTAAAAATCTGTGACCAGAGTCCAAGTTTCTTTCCTATTTAATATTTGGCAAAGTAGAGTGATATATCCTTCCTGATCACTTAAAAAAAAAAATTCCAAGATCTTTAGAATATGTTGCAGAAAACTGTGTAAGTAACAGATAGGTCAGGTTAACTTCTGATTCAGGGTCTGGCCATTATGAATACGTAAAAAATGCCACATGCATTTATATTTAGTGTGTTTTAAAAATTTATTTACATAACATCCCTGTGAGTTACAAATTACCTTACCAAATGAAAACCACATGAAACTTCCCAAGAGGATGAAATGTTATTGAGAATTAAAGATAATGTTTCAAGAGTCACAATTACCATCTGTTGGAAAAGTCTGGTCTCAGAGCTGTAGGTGGCTTTTTGTCTAGAACCCAATGCTCTTTCCATTCAAAGTCAGGAATAAAACAAAAGAAACTTTTCCAAAAGTAGTGATGATAAAGACATATAGATTGCAATCTAAAATATAATTTGGATCAGTACGAAATTGTTTTTCCTTAATAAATAGGTCAAGGATGGTGAGAGGGCAAACAAACATAAACGTCTGTACACAGGTATGGAGAGCATCAAAGGCAATGAGGTCAAGTTAAGTGGCTTGAGAGAAAAGCAGAAATGCAGTTTAGAGACAACACAAGGGATGTTCCTTTTCACTGATTTTTTTCTTAAACTAAGAAAATATGATGTTATTAGATGGCATTCAAGCTTAAAGGCAGAGTTCACAGCTATACATGAGGCATACTGTGAAATATCTGACAATGTCTCAAGTGCAAACAGAAGTTAAGGCATGAGAAAAGGGACTTCATATAGTCACCCAGGGCGGTGACGGTCTCAAACCAGTCTGTGCAGCAGCTCCCAGCCACGGATCGCATATCCCACCCCCTCCCTCATAGCAGTCGGCCCCACCCCACGTGACCACCAATGGCCTTCTCTCCAGGGGATGTGGCCAGTACGCACTCTTAAATACTCCTCCAAATTGTGGATGGTGACCGGTATATCCTTTCCTCCTTTCTTTAGTTCAATGTTAGGAAACCCTGGCAGAGTGAAATCCAATCCCAGATCCTCCACGGAGCAGCCATTCATAGTCAGGGTTTCTAATGCATACTGGAGACTCTCTTTGGTCTAAAAAAAGGGGGGAAGGGTGTTTGTCACAAATAAAAAGAAAGGCTAATAAACTGTATGAGTTTCTTTAGCTCTGAGCCTGTTCTTTCTTTGTTATAATCTACACAAAGTCACTGAGATCATATAGGAAATAATCATAAACACTTCAAAATCCAACTATTTTTACGTGAGAAAACAAGACTGAGTGTTCCTTCAAAATGAGATGTTTGCTACTCAATTTGACCATACTCAAACACATTTCACAGGCCATAATAGATGGCATCACAGACTCAATGGACATGAGTTTGAGTAAACTCCGGAAGTTGGCAATGGACAGGGAGGCCTGGCGTGTTGCAGCCCATGGGGTTGCAAAGAGTTGGATACAACTGAGCAACTGAATTGAACTGAACTGAATAGTCTGCATAACGATTGATTTAAGAGTGCAGGCTCTAAAGCCAGACAAACTTCACAAATTTTCAGCTAAACTTAATGAATCCAAGGGAAAAAAAGAGGTCATTCAGTTGTATTCGATTTTCTGGGACCCCATGCACTGTTGCCCTCCAGGCTCCTCTGGAGTGCTAATTCCAATATATGTACGTAGCAAATACTAAGTAATACAACACAGTTAGGAAATTGTAAATACAAATAATGTACTTTCTAGTAAAAGTAGTTAACTTGTTTTCTCCGCAAGCTCAAGTCTAAAGAACACCCAGAGATCCTTCATTCAATTACTGCAGGCCCAGCACTAACAACTCTGTATTCACACAGCAAGATGACGATGAAAAACGGTTTCAACGAATTCCTAAAAAAAGTCAAGTCCCACTTTGAAGACAAATGCATGTTAATAGCAGTTTGTATTACTCACTTTTACAAAATGCTTAAGATTTTGAAGCCCTTACATAAAATATTATTTCTGAATCAAAGACCAACACACACAACTGCAAATTCTCTTTGAAAAGAAGGTGTCAGGAGAAAGAAAAAGAAGTTACAGGAGAAAGAAGGTGAATGACTTTCTGATTTAAAGATGCCCCTGGGTATGAAATTCCTAGAGGTTAGACAGTCAAGATGCAGAAAAGTAATCACTTATACAACAACAACAACAAAAACTGGGAAGTTCTAGTTAATACTTTTTAAAAGAGGAAACTGAAAGCCGCTTAGGATTCCAGATAATCAAAACATAGCATTGGGGTGGGGCAGAGTTATTTAACATTAAGGTAAAACACTTTGTTCAGAATTTTTGCTTCTCTGCAAAAACACATGTTTACATCTTTCTCAGTTTGGGTACATCATTTCATGACACACACAAGAAAGGTTTTCCATTTTTCATTTGAAATGCCTGTCAGCAAAAGGACTTAATAAAAACTCTCCCACTGGAAAGCTCTAAACAATGCTATTATTGATAGGAATCTAGAATATACAGTATGTCCTTGAGATGTTTAAAAGGGATTAGCCATTTTACATATTACATATTAAATTAAGAGCTACGCTTTAGCCAATTTTTCATGTATTTTTCAAGAATTTAAATTACCAAGTGGAAGCTCAGCTTGGACACCTTGTTCCATCTGTATGCTTTATAAATAACGAAGTAAGACATTTGAGAATACCACCAGTCTTCAAGTTCTGGTTGAAGTTTTCTGGAATGTGGTTCTTGTGCTACACATCTTACACTTTTAAATTGATAACATCAGATAATAAACATTAGAAGAACAAATTTCAAAAGATTTGAGGAAGAGAATGCAGCAGACTACACAGGAGACAAGGATACATAAGAGAGCTTGTAAAAGCTCTAAGACCGTGGCCTCCAGAGCAGAGAGCCTGGGTTTGAAGTCCAGCTCTCAGGTATTTCAGCTAAGTGACCTTGGGTAGGCAACTCAAACTATCTGCCTCGGGTTTCTCATGTGTAAATGTGTAAAGTAGGGATAACAAAAACATGTGTATCTCACAATGGATTAAATGAATTAATACATGTAAGGCTCTTGGAAGAGGGTCATGAATTGTACTTTATTGGTGGGGGGAGAGGTTTGAGGAGGGGTGGTTTGTGGTGGTACAGCATTATTTACCTAAGAGATGATCTTAAATAAGATTATAGTAGTTTAAATTTTACAAGGTTGGTAAGCATAAACCTAACTGGTTTTAAAAATCCTAAGACAACAGATCTTACATGGAAAAGATGGATCTGGCTTCTTTAAAAACCAATTTCTCTTAATAAATGTTTACCAAAAAATTACCATTAATAATTATCAATAAATATGGGAGATAAAATTCTTACAAATCATCTTCTTTCTTGACAAAAAGGTACTCTAAAAGCCCCATCTCCAATAAGCTCCTATCTTATTGAGAGACATAACCTTTTACCTAGCTATAGAATCTTAATTCTTTATTCTTATTTTATGCAGTTTACAAAATATACGAGTTGATTTATCACTGGTCCATGTTACTTGCCCCAATATAAAGACATCTGACTCTATCCCGCTTCTCAAAAAATAAAATTCTGTCTTCTTCCAATGTCAGATACAGAACCTTATTACTCTCAGACTGAATCAAATTATTTTGTTAATATATGAAAAATATACATTAATGATATAAAGATCAAGATTATTCATGAGATCTAACAGAGAAATCTCAACAGATGTTACCAAGAAATAGTGACACCACCATGACCTTTAAAAATACCTTCCTGAGATTTCTCTAGAAACAAATAGGTTGTTCCTATATTAAGCCATCTTTCCAGAAAATCAATCTGTTGCCCTAAGAATAGCTTTATTGATTCAAATGCTTACTGAAAAAATTCAATATGACAGAGTATCTGCCCGGATACATAACATCCACCTAAAATGTAATAAAACAAGCCCTATGGTTTTAGTTAGAGGTGTATTTTATTTGCTGGTCAAGTTGCTTGTTCATCATCTGCTGTTATTACAGGCCATCTTACCCCCTGTAAAAATCGTATGTTTCAGCTGTTATAATAACAATTAAACTCTTCCAATATAAAAATAATAACCAGGCCGAACAGAAATCACTTAACAAAGACCCCATCTTCTAAGCCTACCTGGGATTTATCTTGTTCAAGTCTTTTCTTCTGTCGGACGATGTCTTCAAGGTGATACACTGACCTGGCTACAACTGGGTCAATGTCAAACAAATCGTGTGATGTCAGCGAAGTTTCTTGCCGGAGCATCCATTTATAAAAAGGTAAGCCCAGGGGAAGGTCCACCTACAAGAGAAGATGCAAATGCTGTAATAGTCACATTAAGCTTCTAGCAGTGCCTCCATTCTTTAAGTGACACTTGAAGAGGTCATTTTAAAAGGTCAAGTAATCCCTGAGGCGGGGGTAGGGGTGGGGGGGGGGGGGGGGGGGAGCCGGATAACGACAAATTTAAAAACTGTTTCTCTTATTACACAAAACTGTCCCCATTTAAACTCAATCTGGGGGCCTGACAGTGGAAAAAAAAAACTTAATATTGAAGATTCCTATTTAAACACTGACCCAAAAAAGGAAGCTTTCAATGATGGACGTATATTTTCCATAAGGACCTCAACACCAAGAGATGTTCAGAGGCAGCTTACTTTATTTTGGACCAAGTGAACATAATTCTACTTTAGTCTCTATTACTGCATATTCAGAAATAAGAATTTTTAAAAGAAACAATTAGTTGTAATTAAAATGAAACTTCAAAAATAATTAACAGCCCATTTTTTTCAACCAAGATCCCCCAGAGAATTTTATATATTTATAAAATTCTCTGATATATATATATATATAATATATAAAATTAAAGCCACCCTTAATGTTCCTTGATTCTCTGAACCTCTGCTGCCATAAGAGTGATCCACAGACTGGCATCTGGGTATCACCTGGATGCTGGTAAGGAAATGTGGAAACCCAGGCCTGACCCATGAGCTGCTGAACCAAAATTGGATTTTCAAAGAAATTCTCCAAGCAATTCATGTGCACATTAACATTTGTGAAAGCACTCTCTTAAAAGACAGCATTAAGTGTAGGGGATTAAGGGACTGGCATAGAACAGAAGTATAAAAGAACTGTAGAAAAACAACTCTAAACTTACCAATCTGAAATCCATGATAGCCTTGGCCATTAGTTTTCCTAAGAAGCGAAACTTCATCTTAACCTTTGCGATATGAGCTGGCTTAGCTGTCCTACCAAAGGGAAGCGCAAACAGGCCTTGGAGGTTTTGAATATACTTGGTCCCTTCTTGGCTTCCTATAAAATGAGTAAATCACCAAACCTTAGGTGTCATTTCACAAAACAAGACAAAACTCGGTAATTAAGAACATTTAAGAAATTTAGTATTCTCAGGATCAGTCAGCAGATCACAGAATGAAATCCTCTGGAGCTGGAAGGGCCTCATCTTATTTGATAGATGAGAAAACAAAGGTGAAAAGAAATTAGGTCAGAGGGCCTGGCCCTCCACTGTAAGCTAAACATATATAATGAATTGTTATGGGCCCTTTACCTGATAATGACAAACTGACACACTCACAGATGATTTATTACCTTTTGGATTGCTAAGAGTTACTTCCTCCCCTCTCCAGAGACCCAAGTCAGCTCTCTGCAGTTCCTGAGATACAAGTGCATAAAACTCCAGTGTAGGCCCAAGACCTGTGCCAACCTACAGAGGAACAAAAGCAGGACAAGGTAAATTTTACAATCTGTGCTGTCCCCCTTTTGAACCTGCTGACCTTTTGGCAAAGTCAATACTAACAGCAATTCTTTATCAGGATGTATTCAAGCCTACTCCCCAAATTGTCTGTCTTCCCTCAGTCCTGGTCACCTGGATGGAGAGCCCTTTATCACTTCCCACTCCCTGTGGCCCCAACATTTAAATTGTATGGTTAAAGTTCGTGCACTGATAAGATTAGTTTTGCAGCCTCATGCCCTGCCTGGCCTCAGGGATAGATGGCAGTGTCTGGAAAGGATCCCCTTCCCTTCTCTCTTTGTGAACTGTTCCCCTGGTCCAAGAACAGTTCGCATGTCCACTCTGCAGAAGCCTCTGTATCTTCCCAGTTACTTTGCTCCTTTTTCAGAACTTACACTCTGGCTGCAAAAGGACTCACCACCTTACACTACCATGATTTCACTCTACAGTAACGGCGCATCTCACCTGGGTTAACTTTAATTACCTTGTATCCTTCATAGTGCCTGGGCACCTTATTCGCCATTTAATAGAGGTTGCTGAATAAAACACACACACAAACACGAAGGTCTGAGCTCACATCAGCACCCGCAGGGCTAACTCAGAGTGTGCTGGTACTGCTTCAGACCTGGGGTGCCCCGGAGGATACACAGGGAGGGGTGGCATCTGGGGGAGTCTGATTTACAGCCTGGGCACTGATATTTTTAAACAAGCTCCAAAGGGAGAGCACTGAGTAAAAAACTCTCCTCCATGAGACACGCGATCCTGGCAGTCATCATAACTTTCATGTCCTATGTGCTCACACCATAAATCAGATATGCAACTAATGACAAGTTAATACCATAGTTTATAAGCTTACTCTAACCATAGTGCTGTCAGGAAGGTTCTATTTCACTTACTGAATACTAGTAAATAATGGGCATTACCTTACCATTAACACAGTTGCTTTTTTAAAGGCACCCCCACTAGCTTAGATCTAGTCCACTGAGTAAGTTAAGTGTAACTTTCCAAACAGCTACCTGCTTGGACCTGGCAACGCTTCCTGCCCCAGCTCACGTTGGTCACTACACAGTTTTAACTGCTATCAGCATTTACCCCCTGCTGCAACCAGAGCCTTGGAGCCACCCGTGGCTCTTCCCCTTCCTGCACCTCATGTAACAACCCTCCGTTAAACACTGGAAACCCCATCTTCAAAATCTGTGCTCAACTGGTAACCAAAGGATCTCTCATCTAGCCCAGTGCTGGAGCCTGCTAAGTGGTCTCTTGCGTCTTTACATCTCACATCCTACTCGAACAGCTCGAAGAGTGATCCTCGTACAGCCCAAGTTCACATCATTCCTCCATGCCCTCCAAAGGCTCCCCATCTCGTTCTAGCAGAAGCTCAAATTCTGAGCTAGGCCTGCATGTCCCGTGTGATCCCTTGACACCTTCTAGCTACTGTCATCCTTCAGCAGGACAAGAATTTTGCCTCAGGGCTTTTTGCTTCACTTTTCTTTTGCTAAGAGACAGTCTTTCCCCTAGATAGTAATGCTAGTGGTGGTTTAGTTTCTAACTTCTGTCTGACTCTCCTAACCGCAGGGACTGTAGCCCACAAGGTTCTTCTGTCCATGGGATTTTCCAGACAAGAATATTGGAGTGGGTTGCCATTTCCTTCTCCAGGGAATCTTGCCAAAGCAGGGATCAAACCCATATCTCCTGCACTGCAGGTGAATTCTTTATACCTCTAAACCACCAGGGAAGTCAGTAATGACTGTTGCTCAAATGTCAACTTACACCACCTACCCCCTCCTCATCATGCTCTTATTTTGCTTCAGTTTTCTTCAGCACACACCCTAACATATATATGCGCACATGAGTGAGTGAGTGTGTATGGGCCTTCCCAAACTAAAAGCTCCGTGACAGTAAGGACTTTGGGTCTTTTGTTCTCCACTCAATTGTCAGCTCTGGAGAAAGGTGGGAAAAGAAGGCAGAGAAGAACTGCAGTAGCATCTGGCGTCCACCAGATGGTGCTTTACAGCAGTTATCCCTACCTCCCTTCAGCGTAATTACCCCAGGCTAAACAGAAATCATAGATCAAAGCAGCCTGTTTTCTCCATACCAATATTGTTATTTCTAAAGTCAAACAGACTCAACTTAAAATATTAAACGACACAGGAATCACTGCATCCGCCTTCACCCTAGCAAGTCTCTGGGATAAAGGACCAGGACAGCTGCTCTGACAAGTCACCCTGCACTGGGTGACCAGCAACCCTGCAGACCAACCTGACCTTTCAGGGATCTTCGTCCTACCCAGCCATTCCTTCAAAAAAGAAAAAGAAAAGCAGATATTCTAGTTTTGCTTCATCAGTTTTTAAAGGAATGTGGAGGTACAAAACTTGCCAATCTCAAAATGTTTCTTTGGCATGTGGATCACTTACAACGGAAAACAATCAAGGCCCAAAAGACAAAGGAAGAAACTTTGACTCACTCTAACTGCCGAGAAGAATTAGACAAAGGGCCTGTTCCCAGAACAGAGCTATCAGCAGTGGCATCTGCAAAGAATAAAGGACAGAGACGGCCAGGGACAGTTGCTGGGGTAGGGTGGTGGGGCACAGGGCCTTGAGAACAGAGTCCACTCCTGGGTCCCACTGTTCCTGCCTGGCCCAGCAAATATTTGTTTACTAAACATCTGCTCCATGTGAATTGCCTTCCTCTCCTTTGAAGTCTGAAACCACTACCCCCACATCCTCTTTTGTCTTTGGGCTGAAGGTGGTATTTTAGATGAGAGCTGAGACCATTTTGATGAGTTAAGAGTCTCTTTCATTTTTTCCTGTAATCTGCCCCATGCCAATTTCGTAGACCAGCCAGAAGAACCTAGAAGGGTAGAGGAAAATGTCTTCCTCTCCAACAGGCAGGAAAAACATAAAGGTCTAGAAACAAACACTGAAAAACAATCAAAAAAAGACAACGCTCTTATTTGAAACTTTGAGTCTTTTCCTTTCCAAAATTAAAGTTTATATACTAACATACACCATGTGACAGATAATGTTGTGCTTTTTATATTTTAGCTCATTTAATCATTTTAACAACACAATGGGGGGGAGGGACATTTATTGGGCCCTTTGTTGGGTTATCACTGGGGAGTTTACATAACTTGCCCAACTTCATATAGTTAGTAAGTGGCAGCACTGGACTTGCCAGTCCAGGCGCCTAACCTTTCACTGTCAGGGCGGCTGGGTCATCTGCAGCTCAAAACCCTGGGCTTGTTTGCTGAGCCCAGAGACTGGCTTAGTTCCTCCCTGGCTTACCAGTCATCTCTATTTGATAATGGAGCCCATTTTGTTCTGACATTTTGGATCAAGTTTCTTATAGAGCTAGTGAGAAAGACTTCCTAACAGCCACCAGCTGACTTAAACGGTTGAATGTGGCTTATAACCTGAGGTACTGGGCACATATGAAGTCAGCACCCCTCCCTACTCCTCTTCCTCAACGAAGCTGGCTCACGGACTCTTTGTTTCCAGAGTCATCAGGTGAGACTCGTTAATGAAAATCATAAAATTATGATTTCTCTATCAGTAATTCAATCCTGTTCCCTGGAATAATCTGTGATGCTATTCTGAACTTGTTTAGGACTCATGTAAAATGCAACCTGAAGAGAGGCACTAAGGATGAGAGAGAAAGGACAGTCATGCCTGGTGAGAGGAAAATATGGAGTCAAAAAAAGTAGACCAAAAAAAAACAAAAGTAGACAAAGCATGTTTAAATAACCAAGCAGACGGAGCTGACTAGAGCGAAGATCTTACAGTTCCATAAATAAGATATCTGGGCTTGTAAACACGTAAGAACTGTATCTCTTCAGCCTGGCTGATTACAGTCTGTGGGGTTGCAGAGAGTTGGACACGACTGAGCAACTGAGTCAGCTAGCAATCAGTATAATGGAACATTGTATGTTATGTTCATGAGTTTTAGAAATCTAAAGACTTAAGTTGTGTCCTAAGGGAAAGAGGAGGGAAAGCACGCCCAGGAGACTTAATACTTCTGGTCAAAGTAGACAGAAAATTATTATTTGAGCCTCTGGTGCATTGGCCTGGCTATTTAAAAACATCTCAAAAGAAAAAGACAAAGATTAGAAAGAAAAGTTGTCTTTTTTCATTGATGACATGACTGTCTCCAATGTGGATCAGTTAACTATAGCTCAGGCCTACTGCCTGCTTTGTACAGTCCATAAGCTAAGAACGAGTCTACAATATTAAAAATTCTTGAATAATATCTCACAATGTGTAAAAATTATACAACTTCAAATTTCAGTGACTATAAATAAAGTCTCACTGACACATGGCCATGCTTGTTTCGTGTCTGTGTGTGCAGGGCCATGTTCAGGCTACTGAGGCAGAGCTGAGGTGTTCTGATGAAGATCCGAAGGCCCACAAAGCCTGAAATATTTATTTCCTGACTCTTTATAGAAAAGTTGCCCAAGCCCTGTATCTACAACCCTCCCAAATGATCAATTTAGAAATTTCTAGAATCAGTTCTAGAATCAGTAAGTTTATCAAGGTCACAGGAAACAAAGGCAAGGTGAATAAAGGCTGGGGACTGACTGTAAAATGGTGGAAAAGAACTCTTTGTGGTGATGGGATTTTATTCTTCATCTTGATGTGGTAGTGGTTCATAGACTGCATACATCTGTCAACTTTCAGAACTGTGTAACTTAATGACAAAAGTGTGAGTTTATTATATATGAGTTGTAGCTCAGTAAACAGCAGTTGGAAGATTTTCAAAGTTATATTTAAAACCTTTCACTTTATCAACCTAAACAAACACTTGCTTTTATGCCAGGGGGAAAAAAGCCCCTGTCTTTCATTATACAATGTAACTCAAATATGGAGAACTTGGAACAAACCACTGAAGGGAAAACAGACTGAATCTCAAGTTCTGAGGTAATTTCCCAATCGTCTTTTAGAACTTCACCAAGAGTCATCCTGTCACGAGCACAAGTCAACAGCCTCCTAAGCTCACCTCATTTTCATACTGGATTTCTAACATGGCCCGTGAGCTGCCAAGATCCTGCATTACAGACTCCGCTTGTTTCAGCAGCTCCTCTCTGTTCACAGTACGCTGCAAAAGCAAGTACAAATGTGAGGAGATTTTAATAAAACACGGGGCATTTCTCTCAGTGGGATGGGGGTCGAGAATCAACTCAACTGTTGAAAATTATTTCTTAAAAAAGCACACCTCAGAAAATGTTTTAAGATATAGCTACAGAGCTACAAATGTCAACAACATCTGGCTATCATGAAGAAAAGCTAGATGTGAGTGTAATTACTATCTTGAGCCATGGGATATTCAGAAAATTCAAGGTGGTAAAGGAAGGATCTCTGTAACCTTCTCAAACATCAATGGAATTCAAGGCTGTGGCTCCACAAAGTCTCGCTGGGTACATTTACAGATGATAGAGAAGTAACCATGCAGGTGATAGGTGAGCTGCAGACCTACTGGCTCTGACCTGCAGAGATCCTACAAGCACTACTGCAAACATCTACTGAGGAGATTCATGGTACCAAGAAAGGTACTGATAGATTCCCAAATTCTACCAATGCTGTGCGTTTCAGAATGATAAATGACACGAATAAAGACAGGATTTAAAAAAACATTTTTCTATTTCACTTCTCATTCCTCTCATCTGCCCCCCTCCCCCTTTCATGCCATTACATTTTAATGGCTTTTATGAAACTTATGGAGACAGAAGTTTTTATTAGGAAGACAGACTTCAATAAGACTCCTCAGCAAGCAAGAAACAGATGAACAGAGAAGTCCCAAGGAAAAGGCAGTGCAGTGTGGGAAGTACAAGACAGGTCTTCAATGGAAACAGCCCAAGGCTGTGTGGTTTAGAGCAATCAATGTGAGGCCAGGATGAGAAGCATAAAAAAATGAAATCAGCAACACAAGGGCTGACTGGCTTAGAGACATGAACTACATCAGGGATGTGGTGTATCTCTTCTAATTGAACTGATTCGCCAAGGGAATGATGTGGATTTGATTAATTCTACCTATAGCATAAAAGCATCAGTTATACAAGGGACACAGAGTTCGTAATTTAGAAAGAAAAGGAAGTCTCAATAAAAGAACACAATATTCTTCCTTTGCACAAGAGTTATGGAGACTGAAAGAGAAAAACAATCATAAAAATTATTATAGAAACTGAGGATGGGAGAGGACTCTTACTGGAGTAAAGAAGAATCCCAAGAGATTCTAAGAGATTGACAGGAAGATATGGAGAACACATCTGGATAAGAGGAAAACCAAAGACTATGACTAAGGCAGGTCTATGAATCAAGGTTCATGTTAGATTCATGAATCAAGGCAAACTGGAAGTGGCCAAACAGGAGATGGCAAGAGTGAACACTGACATTTTCGGAATCGGTGAACTAAAATGGACTGGAATGGGTGAATTTAACTCAGAAGACCATTACATCTATGACTGTTGGCAAGAATCCCTTAGAAGAAATGGAGTAGCCATCACCATCAACAAAAGAGTGAGAAATATAGTACTTGGATGCAATCTCAAAAACAACAGAATGATCTCTGTTCGTTTCCAAGGCAAACCATTCAATATCACAAGTCTATGCCCCAACCAGTAATGATGAGGAAGCTGAAGTTGAATGGTTCTATGAAGATCTACAAGACCTTCTAGAACCAACAACCAAAAAAGATGTCCTTTTCATTACAGGGGACTGGAATGCAAACCTAAGTCAAGAGATATCTGAAGTAACAGGCAAATCTGGCCTTGGAGCACAAAACGAAGCAGGACAAAGCGTAACAGTGTTTTGCCAAGAGAACGCACTGGTCACAGCAAACACCCTCTTCCAGCAACACAAAAGAAGACTACATATATACATCACCAGATGGTCAACACTAAAGTCAGACTGATTACATTCTTTGCAGCCAAAGATGGAGAAGCTCTATACAGTCAGCAGAAACAAAACGGGGAACTGACTGTGGCTAAGACCACGAACTCCTTATTATCAAATTTAGACTTAAACTGAAGAAGGTAGGGAAGATCACTAGACCGTTCAAGTATGACCTAAATCAAATCCCTTACGATTATACAGTGGAAGTGATGAATAGATTCAAGGGATTAGATCTGATAGACAAGAGTGTTTGATGAACTATGGATGGGGGTTCGTGACGTTGTACAGGAGACAGGGATCAAGACCATCCCCAACGAAAAGAAATGCAAAAAAGCAAAATGGCTGTCTGAGGAGGCCTTACAAATAGCTGAGAAAAGAAAAGACGCGAAAGGCAAAGGAGAAAAGGAAAGACATACCCATTTGAATGCAGAGTTCCAAAGAATAGCAAGGAGACATTAAGAAAGCCTTCCTCAGTGATCAATGCAAAGAAATAGAGGAAAACAACAGAATGGGAAAGACTAGAAATCTCTTCAAGAAAAATAGAGATGCCAAGGGAACAGTTCATGCAAACATGAGCACAATGAAGAACAGAAATGATATGGATCTAACAGAAGCAGAAGATATTAAGAGGTGGCAAGAATACATAGAACTATGCAAAAAAGATCTTCATGACCCAGATAACCACGATGGTGTGATCAGTCACCTAGAGCCAGACATCCTGGAATGCAAAGTCAAGTGGGTCTTAGGAAGCATCACTATGAACAAAGCTAGTGGAGGCGATGGAATTTCAGCTGAACTATTTCAAATTCTAAAACACGATGCTGTGAAAGTGCCGCACTCAGTATGCCAGCAAATCTGGAAAACTCAGCAGTGGCCGTGGGACTGGAAAAGGTCAGTTTTCATTCCAATCCCAAAGAAAGGCAATGCCAAAGAATGTTCAATCTACCGCACAACTGTACTCAATTCACACCCTAGCAAAGTAATGCTCAAAATTCTCCAAGATAGGCTTCAACAGTACGTAAACCATGAACTTCCAGATGTTCAAGCTGGGTTTAGAAAAGGCAGAGGAACCAGAGATCAAATTGACAACATCTGTTGGATCACTGACAAAGCAAGAGAGTTCCAGAAAAACATCTACTTCTGCTTTATTGACTATGCCCAAGCCTTTGACTGTGTGGATCACAACAAACTGTGGAAAATGCTTCAAGAGATGGGAATACCTGACCACCTGACCTGCCTCCTGAGAAATATATATGCAGGTCAAGAAGCAACAGTTAGAACTGGACATGGAACAACAGACTGGTTCAAAATCGAGAAAACAGTACATCAAGACTATATTGTTACCCTGCTTACTCAACTGTATGCAGAGTACATCATGAGAAATGCTGGGTTGGGTGAAGCACAAGCTGGAATCAAGATTGCCGGGAGAAATATCAATAACCTTAGATATGCAGATGATACCACCCTTATGGCACAGAGTGAAGAACTAAAGAGCCTCTTGATGAAAGTGAAAGAGGAGAGTGGAAAAAGCTGGCTTAAAACTCAACGTTCAGAGAACTAAGATGATGGCATCCAGTCCCATCACTTCATGGCAAATAGATATGGAAACAGTAACAGACTTTTTTTTTTGTTGCTCCAAAATCACCGCAGGTAGTGACAGCAGCCATGAAACTAAAAGACATTTGCTCCTTGAAAGAAAAGTTACGAACAACCTAGACAGTATATTAAAAAGCAGAGACATTACTTTGCCAACAAAGGTCCGTCTAGTGAAAGCTATGGTTTTTCCAGTAGTCATGTATGGATGTGAGAGTTGGACTATAAAGAAAGCTGAGCGTCAAAGAATTGATTCTTTTGAACTGTGGTATTGGAGAAGACTCTTGGGAGTCCCTTGGACTGCAAGGAGATCCAACCTGTCCATCCTAAAGGAAATCAGTCCTGAATATTCATTGGAAGGACTGAGGTTGAAGCTGAAACTCCAATACTCTGGCCACCTGATGCAAAGAACTGACTCACTGGACAAGACCCTGATGCTGGAAAAGATTGAAGGCAGGAGGGGAAGGGGACGACAGAGGATGAGATGGTTGGATGGCATCACTGACTCAATGGACATGAGTTTGAGTAAACTCCGGGAACTGGTGACATGACAGGGAAGCCTGGCATGCTGCACTCCATGGTGTCACAAACAGTCGAACACAACTGAGTGACTGAACTGATGAAGTCTCTAAACCAACAGGGAGAATTAGATGCATCACATGTGTAGTTTTCCCACTATTTTAAAAGCTCAGTATGACTTAACTTTAAATACTTATGGGAGAAACTTACTTTTTTTCTATCCAATCTAGGTGCAACTCTGCTATCTTGAGAATCAGACTGGTTGATCTCTGGGTTGGTATCAAGTAATCTCTGCATTGCTCGGTCCCGATCAAACGCAGTTACATAGAAAAGCATTTGCCGGGTATCAAAAGGGAAGAAAAATGGGCTGTAAAAAGATGCAATATAAATTTATTAACTGAATTACTTAAAAATCCTATCTCAGAAACAACTTTTGATTTGATACAGATTAATAATTACAATGTAATCAAAAATGGTCTACTCAAACTAATTTTGAATAATTTTCATAATTCTTGCATGAACTTTCTAAGAGATTTAGTAACAATGCATTAAGCAGCCATTCACTATGAAACCTGAAATTCAACCACTAAGGTCAAGTCCATCCAAGATCATCTTTAATCTACCCAAGAATCTCTTAGTAAATATGTATAACATGATTAGGGAAGGGTAAATTTTAAAATATAATCACCACTTCACCAGGTTGCCAGCCCACCCCATTCCACCATACATACACAAGTAATGGTTTTACTAAGCTCATGAGTTTCCTCCTAAGTTTTGGCATTTGTCAAGTCACTCAAAACTGTGAAAAGGTAGCTGGTGGTTTTTAAAAAAATGAACGCTGCAGTAACATAGGCCTTGCCAGCTCCTGATATACGATTTTGGAAGATATTGACAAAGAGTTGCCAAGAGCATTTCTTAAGATGATCTAAACATTCAGTATCCATCCTGTCCATATGGAAATTCAGGCAAGGATGTGAAGAGTGTGACTAGAAAACTCAATTTTCTTTCATTTTAATTAATCTAAACGTAAATACAGTCACATGCGGCTGTGGTTACTGTATTCACCAGTGTAGTCCTATTCTCTCTGAGAATGTAAGTCTGGACCCAAACAGGTTTGGACAATCAACCAACTCCACCTTTGGTTTCCAATTTTATGATGGAAGATGGTCGAATCTCTTTGGTCAAATATCCTTCTGCTCTTTCCTATTTCACATATAAAAACACTACCAAGTAGACCCAGGACTGGCCCCAATTGACCCTGTCTGTTTGGCCACTAAAGTGACACCATTAAATAGGCTCAACTAAAGACTATGCTTTTGTAACAAATTATGTGGAGACCAACACAAATGGTAACACTCTTAAGCCCACCAGGACAGAAGTGATTGTCTTACCAGGTTTTTCCTAGTTCAGTGAGCCATGTTGGGATGTTTCCTGTCATGATTACTAAAGGATCTTGAAGCTGCCTATTTGCTTTTGCTGTCAACTTACTGTTAATAAATTCACTAGTTGGGATAATCTCCTTGCACATTGCATTCTGTAAAAACAAAAAAGTCTATGATGTAGTAAAACACGAGGATTACATTTCTGCTCTTCTCCTTTATCCCCAAATATGTACACAGAGTGCTTAAGATTTCCCCTGCTGGCTTTTAACATACAGTTTCTTGTTGGTATGTCCCAACCCAAATGACAATTTTTACAATGCATAGCTGAAACATCCCAACCCCCGCAGGCCACTGGCACTAGCTCAGTCATGGACACACCAGCTGATGTTTCTAGCAAGGCCAACTCCCCTTCATTCTTCCCTCCGTTATTCTTATGTATTTAAGATAGCATTCAACTTTTGTCTGACCTCATATACATCTTGAATAAATGGACTTTAAGCTAAACGTACCTAAAGATTTAATTACAATAAATTAATGTTCAATTTTTACTCTGTTGCTTGATTTGACGAATTAAAGCTAGAGAACAGTTTATGAGTCTGCCGAGAGAACTAATCCAAGACCACGGGGTGGGGGCAAGGAGGGAAAGGGAGGGAGAAGTTCCCACTGACAAGTACACTGCAAGTCACTGGGCTGGGATTCCTGCTATTTGGATGAATCACTGTTTTTCTTTCTAGTACAATAGGAAATTGATCAACCACTAGACAGAAACCATGAGATAACGTGTTATGACAATACAACAGGAAAACTTCAAGTAGGCACAATTACTCACATCATACAAGTAATACCAGTATCTACTGACGGCGTGTAAAACTCTTAAAAGAAGAATCACATCTAATGACGGGTCTTCAAAAGTTATATTTTCGGGTGCTGTGGGTATGAGGTAAACTTCTAAAGGATTTGATACCGACGGGCACACTCCATCTAGAGGGCAAGAGTTCAAAGTTAAGTGCTGATCAAAGTTAGAAAGGTGTAGCTAATGGAGCCAGCATCATCTCATTGTGCCTAAAACAGTGACCACAAGTGATTAAGGTTTAACACTCAGTATCTTATTAGTAAGTACTGATAGCTTAAACATTTCTTCCTCCTTGTCTTATAGATAAATCATCCACGCTTAGGAATATTTCACTTTCCCTCCCATACAAATACACTGTAGAGGAGAAAAACTGATTACTTTGCATTTCCCCTTTACACTAGAAAAACAAGTTAACGAGAAAATGGCCATAGAGGAGTAAGACAAAATATTTACATTCAGAGTTATAGATATTTCCTGGATTTTTTAATATTCAGTTTAAAATGACCATATAAAACAGAAAAACACTAGCAAGCTTTAAGGACATGACAGAATGTGACAGTTTCAAGTAGGATCTGAGATTCCTTTGCTGTTAGATCTCACAAAGTAAGAGCAATTAAAAAAAAAGATTGAGCTGTTATCATGTACTTTTACCAAGCAAAGAAATTAAAAAGTACAACATGATCACTGCATAAAAGGGCAATTTTTTAATGTCAAAAACAGAGAGACAAATATCTCAAAATAAAGACCTTCTTATGTTGAAAAAAACTTGGTTCTATGAAAACAAAACTGCTATGATCACTTATTTCTATGGACCAGGGAAATTTCAACATCACCAGTGACTGGAAATCCCTGACAGGGAGTGGTCCCCCAGGAAAGCAGCCTGTCAGTGAGGCATGGTTACCATCATATTAAAAAAGAAGGGCGGGAAATGAGCAAAATCAGACTGGAAGGAAATACTACACAGGAAGTCAACGGGGAGGTGTCAGCTCCTTTCGGTGGTCATTTTATAACCTGCCAAAACTTTCTATTCCTTCTATAACTGTTAGATCATACTATTATAACGAATAACAATAAAAGCTAAGGGACACCCTGCCAATGACCAGTCTCATCAAAAAGTTTTCCCCAATATTCTCTGAAGATAAGGTTTCATAGGGTTCAGTTTAAAGCAACCAAGTGTTTGTAGTAATTTATATCTTTATAAATTATATGTAAATCTTTTACTACTAGATACACAACACTGTTAAAACCTTGAGAGCAGGAAGCCCACTGCCCCACGGCAATGGCAACCCACTGCCCTGTAGGCATCGCTCACCATTCCACAGCTCATCATGCTTTTTTGCATTTCTAGGAGAAGTTTTTGTTGGAGCTGTCTGGGCTCTTCCTCTTTTACCACCAACACAATCTTTATTACTTTCTTCGTCCTCTCGCACAGGTTTGTACCTAAAGTAATAGAGTACGAAAACCAAAAGTAGATTTTAAAACTGCAAGTTATTCTTCAAGGCCAAAGTGCAAGCCACAGGTAGCACAGTTACCAGAACAACTCTCTGAGATGTAGCCACTCTCTCCCTAGGTGTGGATTTGGAGAAATGTCAGTGGGACTGATTCTTAGAAAAGACCCCGAGACCACCATCCCAGGAGGGGCCAACTCCAAGGGATGGTTCTGGGAAGAATCACTCTCTTTCAGTAAGTATGCAGACATTCATCAGTAACGTAGGAAACTGCACCCAAATGCCCCAAATGATTTGGCACCCAAATCAAAGGTGCCAAACTTCTACTACCTACAGGATCACCATCTTATGTTCTTTTCTGACTTAAAGACGTGAAACTACTAGAAAAGTAGATACAAGTTATGATTATTTATTGCCCAAACACATTTTCAAGTAGATTTAATGAGGAAGCTAACATACATACACACACACACACACAAGATGCAATGCTCAAAGTGGCTTTCAATAACAAACTATAGAATTTAGAGTCCATTCTCTCCTTATGCAAGCCAGCCAGTAATAGGAACTCCAAAACACACGAATACTGTTGATGAAAAGCCAAAGTCATTTTCAGACTTGCCATATCGTATGAGTTTTCGTCCAAATACCAGCTCTTCCTAGAGGATTGCTCTCGTCATCGGTGGACTCCCGTTCATCTTCAGCCTGTATACTGAACTGCCGTACGGCCTGATACACAGTCATGTTATACGGTAGCAAATGCTCTCCGATGTAAAACTGCAGCCTGTGTCTCACATTTCCGGAATTTAAGAACTGAGCAGCCTAAACAGAGCAAAAACAAAATCCATTTAAGCTATCGGCCCTGAACTTTACACATTAAAACATGGTGGGAATAGCACCCTACCAGAGATTCGTCTATTTCCTCATCAGAGCCATCGTCATCACTGTCTTCATCGTCTTCTCTTACTCTTCCATACCCTAAGGACCCAAGGAGTCTATTAAATTCCTGGCAATTTGGGGTGGCGAAGAAAAACCTATATATACACTTGTTAAACTAACATACTCCTAGAAAAATATGCATGTTACATTTTGATCTAATCATTCCTGGAAAAACATGTATATTACACTTTGATCTACAAAGCAGAAAGATCTAAGAGAACTGTCAGGTACAAAATGTCATTTCTATTACATTACATTACAAAATGTCATTTCTATTACACCAGCATAAATCAACCCATCACCCACCCAGTCATCCAAGTAAGCAGTCAACCCCTAAAAAAATTTAACATTTCTACATACTACATATAAAATAAGTAATAAGCACACAAGTTCCTGATGCTAGGTTTTGACAGACACAGTAATGAACAGCGAGAAAATTTATATATCCCTTAACGTTAATTTCATCCCAAATGTACACGTAAACACACAATATACATATATAGAAAGTACCTCTAACTACAAGGTATCTCTCAATAGCCTGCACCAAAGCCAGGGGGTCAATCTTGACAGGTCCACCCTTCCACTGCTTCACATTTGCACAGTCTGGATGCCTTTGTAACTGGCATTTTAACTGATGTGTGTTGAAAAATTTTAAAGCCTGTGATCCTCTGTTGAGAGAGAAGCTCAAGATAATTTGTGAAAAAAAGTTATTCTATTATTTTCAAAATCAGCATACATTCATTAAAATAAAAGCATGATAATACAAACTCTGCATTTTCCTGAGGCACAAAGTAGCACTAACCAGTTACGTAAATAGTACAGCCAGCAATTCCAAGTTATTGGAAAAGACTTTATCATAAAAGAGGATGTGTACACATGCACATGAGAACATTCACACAACATTTCACCTCTGTCCCACCAAGAATCTATGTGAGCAGAAATACCTCACCACTGAGAATAAATTATTTCCCCAGGATAAAAATTCCTGGACCATTTGAGCATGCTCTTTTCTGCAATATTTTGCCATTACCTACTAAGCCCTATTTACTTAAAAATAAACAGTAAACCCTCATTTTTTGCTTTCAAAGATTTCAGCTACAAAATTACTTTAAAAACTAACCTTTACATTTTACTTTGCTACAGTCTTTTGAGTGAAGCAGTTTAACAGCTACATCAGTCTAGACCTGGTAATGATATTTAATTGCTCATTTCTGAAAAGGTCTGGCAAGAGTAAGATACAGAGGAGTTTAAAATGCAGCTATCTACAAGGTTTGATAAGGCATGCAAATAGGGGTATCAGAAAGAATATTCCATTATACTCATACATACATATGTAAACGTACATACTTTACACAAATTCAGATAAAAATGAAAAACATTATGGTTTTCTCATGTATGTATTAGAAAGTACCCCTTTATTTCATAAAAGTCTTCCAGGACAGTTTAATAATCAAAATTAAATACCACTCTATACAATACAGTTTCAAAGCAGGAAAAAACCTAGACAACACTGATCACTTCATTATTCAATAATGCATTCCGTTTTAATTCAGTCAAAACTTTAAATATCTTTAAGACACACCAGACTATGTTTTTTAAAACCAAACTAATTTTTTAAAAGTTTTCCAGGCTGCTAGCCATAATATTCCAGGAAGCTTGTAACATTCTGTAAAAACACATCAAGGAATTTAATGGATTCTTTCGATATTTGAGTCCTGGTAAAGCTACTACACTATGGGAAAAAATAAACATTTATTCATTAAAACCTATTAAAACGCAAAGTTATAACCACTTGGATCACATAGGAAATCACATTATTACACAGAATGTAATCATTTTGTTATCTGTAACTACAAACTTCTTGGAGAAAAGCTTTATATTATTAAAGTACATCAATTTAAGGAAAACTAAGCCTATTGTGACTTGCCAACACAAGTTGGTTTCATATTTTCAAAACATCATGTTTAAGATATAGGGTATAATTTTAGAAATAAAAGTTATTTGATTCACACATTAGAATATTTAATCTCCTCAGTCCTTATAATGAGTGTTCTTTGAGCAGTCTAAGATGTCACCAGACCTCTTGCCACTTTACCTCAACAAAAGTATAAAATCCAGTGGCAAGGGCACACCTAGGCAAGGATCCTTACCTGCCTCCTGTCCCATTTCCACTGGGAAAGTCATGCACTTTGACTGGAAATTGTTCCATCTGGCTGAGGCAGTTGTTCATTTTGTGAACTAATGCCAACAAAGGTGCATTACCCACTGGTTCTACTCGTTCAATGGGCTCTTCTCCAGGAAGCTAAAGTTATAAATAAACCAACAGGTTAAGTAAGGCCTCATGAAATGGAACACTCAACAAGAATATTTAATAGGCAGTTTTACAAAAGACTTACTCTATTGTATTTTTTTGTGACGGATTTAGCTGGAACAATGCTTCCAAATAAATTATTTCAATAAACACACTTTCTGAATAGGCACACAATCCCGTATTCACAATTCCTAAATCCAAAAGGCTTGAAAACACTACTCATTTGGTGGGAAAATCTGACCCAGACAGATACATGGCTATTTGAAGTCTTTATTTAGTAGGAATATTCATATGTTTTGTTGCAAAAATACTTAATGTGTACAGAGTACTATTCAGAATCCACTGGGGATTATCAGATAATGAGTGGTGTACGTACTGTATGGCAGAACTCATGAAACCCATCCAGCCCCAAAGAATTTCCGATAAGTGATTACAGGCTGTACATAATTTTAAGCACTGTATAAAACTATATCCAGTATTAACTATACAACTGAGTCACAAATAATTATCAATTTTGCTTTAGGCAGTGGAACAAGTTAAAATAATGCAAGCAATGCCTGCAAACAATGACCAAACATGGTGACGGTTTCACTAACACACAAGAGAGCTGTCCTTAGCCCTATTACACAGTCCATCCAGAGAATAGCCTTCTGTTAAGCCGTTATGAACAAGTAGAATGGTGTTAAGTCACCAGTGTCCAGGTCACTCTTTCACTTTCACTCACTGAGAGTGAAGAGAGTGAAGCTGCTCTGTGGCTTCTGGTCTTATAATCCACATTATACATGGTGATCAACCACTCCTCAATGAAAATTGTTAGTTCTGTGTCTTATATACAAAATAGAAGTCTTTACATATACTCTATCTTATGCCTATAGATACATGATGTCTACCACATTTCTATTAAAAAATATACTGCAAACTGCAATATGCTTAAAAACAGATATTGAGAATCAAATACATTCACAACTGTTAGTCGTGTTAGTTGCTCAGACGTGTCCCACACTTTGTGACCCCATGGACTGTAGCCCGCCAGGCTCCTCCATCCATGGGATTTTTCAGGACAAGAATACTGGAGTGGGTTGCCATATCCTTCTCCAGGGGATCTTCTTGACCCAGGGATTGAACCTGGGTCCTCCCACATTGCAGGCAGACTCGACCATCTGAGCTACCAGGGAGTGAAAGTGAAAGTCGCTCAGTGTGTCTGACTCTTTGAGACCCCATGGACTATACAGTCCCCAGAATTCTCCAGGCCAGAAAACTAGAGTGGGTTGCCTTTTCCTTCTCCAGGGGATCTTCCCAACCCCAGGATCGAACCCAGGTCTCCCACATTACAGGTGGATTCTTTACCGTCTGAGCCACTAGGGAAGCCCAAGCTACCAGAGAGGCCCAAACAGATAATGGTCTGTCTTACACAAAAACACAGAATCAAGATACATCAATCACAGCATAGGCACTTGCTTCAGTAAGCGCATTTGCTTCACCATTTTGTTGTGTTACTGTTTACCTAATGTATAAAAGACCGAAGAATCCAAATGTGTATAATATCCAAGTTAAAAACTTTACCTCAAAAAAAAAAAAAAAAAAACTTTACCTCAATATCTTGACCAAAAACTACTAGAAATTACTCCTAGGATGAAAATATCCGCATAAGTAAAAAACTGACTCTCAAAATAAGGCACCCAGGCATGATTATTAGGTAACTTACTGGAGAAGAAAAAAATACATGAAGGAATCTCTTTAATCTGATCTCTCTGCTCACAGCGTCCTTTTCACTTTTAGATGTCAAATAAAGCAACAGCTGCTTCACAAATCCACTGTGTTGGATTTCAAACGATGAAACATCAGACTCTGAGACTATGCTACGGATTTCTACAAGGCACTCAGCTCCACCATCCACCTGAAAGAGATGAAAACAGTATTCACTGATTTAGAGTCCTTAATAAATACACAATTCATATTTCCACCAAAGCAACCCGATACTTGAACATCTTCAAAAAAGAAATCAGGGGCAGGTGGTACATTCTTGGTAGATCCTTGAAAAACAATACCTTACAAACATACACATTCATAAAATGTTATTTCATGACAGAAAACCAGTGTCCATTCTGACATAACAAAACAAAACAAAACTTCACATTTAACCAATGTAGTTGTATTAAAGAGAAAAAAAGACAAAGGATGAGAAAGCAAATTGAGGAACAGAGGCATAATACCAAAATGAAAAGACAGAACAAGAGTTTAAGGTGTGGCTTTATAGTACATTTAAAGTCTGAATGAAATAGACAATTTCTTGGAAAACATGTGCTACTCACACAGCTCAAAGTACATCAACAATGGAAAAAGAATCAGATGAAACACAAAAGGATTATGACACCTCTACCCTCTCTGAGCACTCTCAGGGCACAGGTAAAGAGCAGTGAAGGAGGGGCTTCTCAATGCTAGTACCTGAAGACAACTGAGAGGAGAGATGTGCTTGAGGGACACTTTTAGAAGTCTCTCCATTTGTTAAGAGATATGGGAGGTGAGGGAAAGAAAAGTCAAACACCAGATGTCTAGCACACTTAATGATAAAACAAGGAAGTACAGAAATCAAGAGACAAGTTAAAGAAATGTCAGCACCAAAGATACAGGTCAGGTTAGAAAAGTTGCTCTAAGACAAATAAATCCACGGAAATCTACAGTCACCAAGGCAAGGAGAAGCCAGACGGAAGAGCCCAGAGAAGCAACCAGGGGCACTGGCCGCCGTACCTGGAGGTTGAGTTGTTCGGTTGCAGCACAAAGTCTCTGAAGGACATTCAGTGCGGGGTTGCTTCCATCCATGTTCTCAGAACTGAAGTAACGCTCTACAAATTTATGTGCCTGCTCTTTAATCCAACCTTTAATTTTTTCTCTGCAAGAAGGAAAAAGATATTAAAGACTCAATGTAAAAAAAAAAAAAGACTCAGTGTACATAGAAAACTTTTCAATTATAACTTCTGGTCAAAGGCAGATAGCTACTACACTGAAAATCCTTTTTTGGCCTATGTTTATAGACTAGTAAATCCAGATTCCACATTAAACCACTTAAGTTTCAGTTTGAAAATGGGCTAAAATATATACCTAGAGAAATGCACAGTTAATACTTAAAATACATTTCATGTCACTACATGAAGACCAAAAAAAAAAAAAAATGTAAAACAGTTCTAACGTCTACAGACTCTACAATCTAACAGTTTCCTAAGTGTTAACCTGAAAGCAATTTTCCAAGACTGTTTTCTAAGGTATAGACATATCTGCACTGACCCTTATGTTCCTATAAACTAGAAACATGTACCTACTAGGTGCAAAATAAGCTATGACAACTGAGACCTCACTGTTTTAATAACAAATTCTAGTAACTTCAGAAATATATTTGCTTATTTCTACTATCTGAAATTCAGAACTACCCACCAATCAAGGCAATCAACCAAACAAAATGAGCTTGTTTTCCCAATGGAATTTGCTTTTTAAAAATGTCTTATTTGCAGAGGAAGTAATCCCTGTTGGTATGTTACACCCAGAGTCAAACAAAACAATCCTTGAGGATTTTAAAGGAATAATTTTTTTAAAGCCATAAATTGGTGTGAAATTGTTTAACCGACAGTTTTACATTTCCAAAAGAAGGGCTCTGCTCTAAGATCCGTATGTTCCACTGGGAAGTGCAGAAGAGGGCTATCATAAAAGAGCATGTGTGTGGCTCGGAAAATATGCCAGTTTTCCCTTTTCCAGAACAAAACTAAGGAACAAGTTCAAAGGGAAACCTATTTGCTTGGTTTTGAACATACACAACTCCCAACTAGACATGTTGAAATTTTAAAATATGAGGAAAAAGTCAGACATGGGGCTCAAGAACTGAGAATCTGCTCCATCCTGGAGTTATGTGACCTCTGAGCAAAAATTCAAGGCCTGTGTCCATGTTTCAATCTCTATAATAGGTACACTGACTAGAATAATGTGAAGTTTTTCCTAATCTAGGAACAGAAATAACACAGAATCCCCCCACCTCACCTATTATTGGAGATGGTGTCCTTTGAGGCGGCCCTGGCAAGACCACTAACTCCTGCGGTTCGTGCTGGCTCAATGTTGTTGCTATTAGACTGTGCGCTTAACCTTCCCCACGTTTTTGGATTCAAGCTTGCCAGGAAAGAAGACTTAGGTGACTGAGTAGTGGTGGGGCTTTTAGCTATGGAGAGAACAATAATTAAATCATTTTAGTGTAAATGATGAAAACCAACAGAATTTTAAGACTTCCACTCAACAGATTAATTAGCTATAAGAACTAAGAACACTGGGAATTTAGCAAACTCAGGCATGATTCAAGGCTGTCAGCAAAAATAAAGTATGTGTCTTTAGCTGCTAGTTCCTTTCCCTTCACCTCCCCATGGCTTCATCACAAATTACCTTGATTGTCTACTTTGTCATCATCTCTTGGAGGTGAATACTTTGGCCTTCTTGATCCTCGTTTTGGCAGTCGTTTTCTCTTTAGAACATCACTTAATCGACTATCACATGGGAAAACATGGGATAAGTTTAGCAATTATCATGATCTAATATCATCACTCACTTAAAAGCAAGCCAAAATGGCAGAAACAATGTGTTATAAAATACTGTCGTAACAGTATTTTCCATTTAGTGATTATTTAATGCCAACTCTGCACCAATGTTCTACAAGTGTACAGACACAGAAATTGATTACTTCAGAAAATACCCAGCTATATATAAATACCTTGACTATACTGAATTACTAAAAGAAAATCAAATAGAATATCTCATTAAGCCTTGTTAAACCCCACTGTTAAATGCAGTACATAAAGTATATTAAAACAAATATACAATGCAAAGAAAGAACCATGCATGCAATCATAAATCAGAAAAAGAATATGTTAAATCTGAATACCTTTTTTCTTCTCTAATCTAAATGACAGTAAGTAAAATAATCATCACAGCACACTAAGGTTAACATTATCAAAATACTTCCCAATATTACCCAAAGTAATTTCATGGTGTGCAATGATAATAATATCCAAAATGAATGCATTTATAAATACTTTTATAAAGAATTGAGTTATCTGTAAACAAATGCAGCAGAGTGATAGTGTAAATAACCTAATTGAATTAGAATATATTAAATACAACATATATGGCCTTGTGTACTATTTTTACTATATTTAACAACTGTAGAAATAGTTTATAATATCATTCATAGAATAACAAAACTATGTAAGATGGAAAAGATGGAAAAAAGTTATGGTTCAGTTAAACTATAATCCAAGTAAGAAAAATTTTGAAAAAAAAATTTAAAGTCTTCCAACATCTGACATGTCTACTGAAAACACTTAGTGGCATGATCAATATACTTGACAATCAGGACAAGTGAACTTTCAAAGAATAAACTTAACTCCATTTACAAATTTTTATGAACTTCTCATTTAAAACCGTATTAGAAGAGAAATGAATCACTTAGAGCTCTGAAAGTCTCTCTCTGAAAGTATTTCTCTTTCCTTAGAAGCATGACTGTCAGAACCTATAACCAAGTCTAGTTCCTTAATTTAAAGTAGCTCAGGAGCACTGCATCTCTGTGAGCTGAGTCATATTTTACTAAGCACTTGTGCTACAGCGCAGGCCCCATTCCTGTGCTAGAGACGAAAACCCTGCAATGACCTCAGGTTGCCACAGCAGCTGGGGGAGGGAATTGGGCTGGTAAGGAAACAGAGATGTGGGCAAGGCTGGGAGAGAAAATGGCAAGACAATTCAACTAGACAACAGGGAGTGGTGGAGGGTCCCTGGAACCCTCTAGGTCCCAAAACCCTGGACTGTGCCCATTACATGGTACCACTTAAACCCAGCAGCTCCCTAAGTTAACACTGTGCCAGGAGTCCCAGAACTCTCAAAACTCACACATACATCAGGGTGAACAACTGCCACCAGGGGCACCAAGAGCAACTCGGATTCCGAGCTTCGCAGTTTCTAAGATTGAATTTTTGGACCCTACTTACTAAGTATATGCTTTACCAAGACTGACTTTCCAACTTCCATCAAAGGAACAAACACTTTTAGAGTGTGATTTGTTTCAGTACAAAATGGTAACCACCACGAGGGTCAGTAATGTTTTCAGCAGCACAGTACAACAAAGGAATTAAAACAAAAAAGAGGTGCAAGCAGAGAATTTTCTTAGAATTCTCATTAGCCTTTATTAAGAGCAAAAGTTCCGATATGCCAGTAAAAGACAGATGGGAAATCAGGTTCTTATAATCTAAAAATTCCAATTTTTAATATTTTTCACTATATCAGTATCTAGATGTCGCAAAGCTGGTAATGTATGCTGCAACACAATATAGTAAATATTCGTTAAGATTATGGTATCAGAAATGACGCTCAAATCCTTCATCATTATAGTTAAGTTCAAGACATTATGCCAGTCACTTAGCTTCTCTGAGCCTCAGTGCCCTTGTAGGTCAATGTAAATACCATGTCTCTACTGTGGTTTCTAAACATGGCTTAATACAGCAGGTTTTCAGTAAGTGTTCAATTTTCTTCCCGTTCTCATTATATACCTAACGAAACACACATGGAAAAATGGAAAATGTACACCCTCCGTAGTGCCCTATACCCTTCACTTCCCTGTATGTATCTCGGAGACCAGGGCAGAGTTTCAAGCAAAGAGCACAAGAGTCACTGCAGAATTCTGACTTACCCTTGAGGGCTCAGGTCTAGAGAATCGTCTCTGCTGTGCTGCAAGCTGGGGGACCCCAGGTCAGCCGAGGCGTTGGTGGCGGCCGTGGCTGTCCCACTGTTGACCGACGGCGTGGACCCCAAGGACCCGGACCCATTTGCACAGGCCTTTGGTGGGCTCGTCAACAACGACTCGGACTCCGCTAGGTGCTTGACCTGATGCATCACCCCTTCACGGAACAAGGTCAGAGTGTGTGTTACTCAGGACCATCTACCACCACTACAAGAACCCTAAACACTAATGCTGATTCACAAGGAATGAATAAAAAGTACCCAAAAACAGGAAAATCATTGAGGTGCCAGAGTCTTCAACCTGACTCCAAAAAACAGAAGGAAGTAAATTCAAATTTAAATATACTTATATTGAGGATGAGATGGTTAGATAACATCACCAACTCAATGAACATGAATCTGAGCAAACTCTGGGAAACAGTGAAGGAAACAGAAGCCTGGTATGTTCCAGTTCATGGGGTCACAAAGAGTCAAACACGACTTAGCGATTGAACACACACTTCCAATACACTCAAAATGTTAAATGGGGGGTCACATATAAAGTCCTACCAGAAATTTAAAGTACCCACTATAAGAATCAAAAACAATTACAAAAATTCAGTGCACCTGTGGCTGGATTGCCAAAAGGTGAGAAAACGACCTACAATTATTAACTTCAAATGCTACAAGGAGACAAGATCACAATAACACTACTGCCAATAAAGAGAACACCAGCTATTGAAGGATGGAGATTTTCACATCCCTGCAGGTGTATGAGGAGATGGAACAATAACCCATTAAGGCAGAGATTTGTATTTGGGGTTCAAGTGTGGGAGGAAGCACATTGGGGGGCGGGGTGTGGGCAGAATACAAAGGTGTGTGTTCACATGTGCACAACATTCACATTTTTCTGGGGAAGAGTCCACAAGTTTCCATCAGATTATTTATTATTAAAAAAAAAAAGATTTTTGAATGAATTCAAAAATTCTGAATGAATTCAAAAATGAATTCAAACTTCAGGCATTCGTTCCACAAGTACTATTTGCAACCATCGTATGCCCAGACTGTAAGTGAGGCACTAAGAATATGGCCATAGCTAAGAAAAATGTATTCAGGGCACTTAATAACTAATGAGAAAGTTATATTTAATAAGAAATTAAAAATACAGAGTGAACTGCTTATGAGAAATAAAATACAGTGCTATTGGAGCATACCATAGGGAGATCTAACAATTCAGGAGGCAAGGTAGATATTTAGGAATAAGTGATCTTTAAGTGGAACCTCAAAGAACGAGAGGCAAGCCACATACAAAGGGGGAGAACCAATCTAGACATCTCCATATACCTCACTATGCATATGCTATACAAATACCTGGGGGTGGGAAATTCAATCTGATGGCATAGTTGATTGATAGGATCAAAAGTTTTTTAAAAAATCACTGAGAAAAAAAGACTGATTCTCATATTCTCACATATATACTCATATACTGATTCTCAAATCATAAAAGTAACTAAAAGCAAATGACAACAAACATAAAATACCTAAAACAAAATAAAAATGTAAGATAACCTAAGGCTAAAAATAAGAATATACACCAAGTGTTCATGTAAGCACAGAAAAGGTTCATAAATCTGGTTTGTTAACCATAGTTTTTACCTCTGGGATATGGAGAGAGTTTGCCTTTTATTTCATATAAACATGTAGTGTTGGATTTTTTGAAAACCCATTATTATTTGAACAGAGCTAATAATAAACAGTGAGAACTTCTTCCCATTTGACTCAATATTATTACACTAGTGTGTCTATTATTCTCAAGATGTAAAGAGAAATGAATCCCGCATAAGAAAAGGTGATAATGAGCATAAAGAACTGGGATTGAAAACAAAGTATTACATGCCAGGAGAACACCATTTTCTGTATCCTCACAGGACCTAAGCAACTTGATAGACCAAAAGACCCATAATGAGATTTCTGTTGATGAGAAAGAACTTCTTTTATTATCTTTGCAGGTTTAAAAAAGGATAAACACCCTGAATGAGTGACACAGTTTCATCTTTCAGGTTTTCAAGTAGAGAATGCTAAAATACCATGTCCCCAAGGCTGATTTCAAAACTGAAATTCCTCAAATTAGAGGACTAGACAAATTGCATTCTGAAGATTATTCCAAGTCTTAAAATATTTCATTATCTACACAATGAAGTAAAAAATAATCTCTTATACATTAACAGGATTCCTTGGGAGACAAAGTGACCTCTGACTTTTTCAAAGAATCTTTAGGGCAACTGTATGCTACCAGCATAAAAAGCAAAGTCAGCAATTGCTTCTAGGCCATAACAACTCAAATCACTGAAACTTAGTGAGTGTTCATCAATTAACAAGTGAATCTCATACAATTTGTAGTAAAAGGTTTAAAAAAGATGCATGATACATACTTAAGCTGGAAGCATGTAAATTATATAAAAGTAACAATTTATGTTCCACAGATTATAACTATAATTCTACTAAAATAATATTCAGACTAAAAGATTAACCATCAATTATCATGAACAGAATTACCTTCTCTTCTGAAGTAAACACTAAAAATATCAGGTAACTTCTGCATTAAGATCTCCGCCATTTGAAGGGCTCCAACTACTATCTTCAGGTCTTGGCTTGATAGCATGGAAGCAATATGACTAAAAAAAGAAAGCATTTGTATATAAAACATCTGCCTGAATTTGATAATTATTGCTGGCCATACAACTTTAAATTTGAGAGCAAAATATTTTAGTTTTGAAACCTGTCCACTAAAATAAGAATTTTTATTAAATGCTCAACTTTTACATTTAATCTGTTGTTTTTTTTAAGGTGTCTGTGAATACAGAAAGACAACGAAGGGCTCAAGATACTCCAAATTAACTGTTTTGTGCATATTTAATACTATAATATGGCTTTAAAATTTTCTGAAGTTAACTGTAGAGACTTGGGTTTCTAAAATGTTTTTAAAGTGGTAAAATTTTACCACTTTCATGAACACACCTTGAAACAGCATGGTTTTTCAGGACATCCTTTAGAAGTTCGGCATCCGCAAAATAAATTATCCTAAGAATTGCTCTAAGGCACTTATGTCTGACCGCAGGTCCTGCTGAGGAACTATACACTTCATAAAGAACACCAAATAACGTCTTAATAAAAGACTTAGCCAGTTCCGGATCCTCTTTCATAAGCTGTGCTCGAGCATCATCCTTCTTTAACTCTGAATATCCACCTGGAATAAAAAATGTAAAATCTTAAAGGCTTCAGAAACACAATAAAGCGAACTAACATAAAATTGAAGTGGATGTACAATGCTATAAAGGAAATTAACTTATCTAATGCAATCAACTGGGGTCTATAAAGATGCCCCAAATAACATTAAGACAAATTTAAAAATTAAAAAAAATTTAAAAACCATTGACTATTACAGCTAGCTGCAAAACACAAGGCAGCACTACACTGTACCTCTTATTTGTACTAATACCTGTTATACAAAATACTGGGGACATTTGAGTACTAACCAGTTAAAACTACTGGTAAGAAATAAATGGAGTTGAAGAAATGAACATTGAGTATGCGGGAGTAGCGCAGCTGGTAAAGAATCCACCTGCAATGCAGGAGACCCAGGTTCAATTCCTCTGTTGGGAAGATTCCCTGGAGAAGGGATAGACTACCTACTCCAGTATTTTTGGGCTTCCCTGGTGGTTCAGGCAGTAAAAAAAATCCACCTGCAATGTGGGAGACCTGGGTTCGATCCCTGGAGGGGGGCATGGCAACCCACTCCAGTATTCTTGCCTGGAGAATCCCCATGGACAGAGGAGCCTGGCGGGCTATAGTCCATGGGACCGCAAAGAGTCCGACATGACTAAGTGGTTAAGCACAGTATACATGCAGCAAGAAACTGGAAAAAGATGACCTGTCACTGGGCTTCAAGGGAGTGAGGTGTAGGAGAAAGGTAACAGATGAAAAGCTCTAGAACAGGGGTTGGCAACGTATGATTAGAAGGCCTAACCCACCTCACCACTTATTTTTGTAAATATATTTTACTGAAACACAACCACTTACATTTGTTTACGTACTGTGCATGGCTGTGTAGGGGCTACAAGAGCAGCGCTGAATACAAACTGCGTGGCCTGAAAAGCTTAAAAGTATGCTGACTCTTATACTCTGGGCTAGAACTAAAGCCCTGCACAAAGGAACAAATGATAGAAACCTGAGGGTAAAAAAATTCTCATGAATTAAGAGAATTTTGAAGTGAAAGTACAAAATAAAAAACTAGAAGGAACTGATCTGATGGGGTGTGACTGGCTCTAAATGTAGAATAGGAATAAAAAGATCAGATTTTAAAAACTGCCTGGGCTGAAGAGAGCTAACTAGTGGTTGCTAAGTTGGGGGAGAGGGGGGAAATGGGTTGGAGGGAAAAAAGAAACAAGTGAGGAAGATTAAGGGGTACAAACTTCCAGTTGAAGAATAAATGAGTCACAAGTATGAAATATACAACATGGTCAATACAGTCAATAACCATGTAATACCTTTGGTGACATCATAAGTAGACTGATCATGGTGGTTATTTTGAAATGTATGAAGTACTGAATTCACTATGTTGTGTAACAGGAACTAACACAGTGTTTTAAGTCCATTATACCAAACTCAACATAGTATTACTGGGGGTGGGGGTGGGGGGCTGGATGAAGGCAGTCAGAAGATTACAAGATAAATAAATACTAGGGATGTAAAGTACAATATGACAAAAATAATTAACACTGCTGATTTTTATGAGAAAGCTAAGAGTTTCTTACCACGCAAATTATCTTTTTCTCTCTTTCTTTAACTTGTATCTATATGAGAAGATGGATGTTCACTCTAACCAACTAACATGGTAATCATTTCAGGATGTATGAGTCAAACCATTGTGCTGTACATCTTAAACTCACACACTGCTGTGTCAATTATATCTCAATAAAACCAAAAGTTGGGAAAAAAGCACAGGACAATTCTGACTGGAGTCCAGGACACTGCAAACCACAAAAGTAGGAAAATCTTGGGGGAAGATACCAGTCAAGCCATGTTGGCTCATTTATCGATTAAAGCACATGATAAAACAAAAAAAAACCTATTTACTACCATGCAACTACCTCAAATTTAATAAAAACACTCAATAAAACAATTATATGTTACTGCAAACACTACTCACTAGACAACATGGTACTACTTTTGACTCAAAAGGTACTTACTAGTGTTAGTATTGGCTAAGGGGTTAGGTTTTCTCTGAATGGCACGTGCTGTTCCCGTGTCCTCATTGATTTGCTGCATAGAATTAAAATCAATAGTATAAACTCGTCCCAGAGTGGACAAGCTTATCTCATCCTCACCGACCTGATGGGCTGCCTGAGAGCAAAGAGAGAGAAACCTTGAATATAAACATGGAGAAATTTATTAACTCAAGACACATTGGGGACCTCCATAAATGCTAACTTACATATTTGTTTCATCAGGTTTCAGACAGTAAGTAATAGAATGTGGAAGTTTTAATAGTGTGGATGTGACAAAACTTAACCAAGAAACCATTTTTAATTAAATACATATATACACCCCCAGACCCATTAGGTGCCCTGAGACAAATACAGGTAAAATCCAGTCATGTAGGATCGCTGACATGGAGAAGATACTATTTGTGTTAAAAAGGGCTTGAAGACATTGCTGACAGAAAAAAATCAGTTATCCTTAATTTTTGGTACCATATTCTTAAGTTAAAATAATATTTACATCATGGTTTCCTAGCAGCCCATCAAGATCCTCCTTTAAACAAAATGATCCTACAAAATTATCCTTAGGTCATCAAAAAAGACTTCTACATTTTAATGATGCCCTAAGATTGAAAGGGACACAACTGGAAGTAGAAAAAGTAATCCAAAGGGGTGGCAAGCATTACACAGTATGTATCTCAAATGAGACAATGTAGTTAACACTGGTGGATTTTAGACAGCCTAAAGAAGTGACAAAATATACATTTTTATGGAATTCCTTGGTTGAATGGAAGTCAGGACTCTCAGAAAATACAAGAGAGTAAACTAACAGGGAAAATCCAATTACTGGGAAAATGCTAAAAAGAAGAATGCTCAGCATTAGAGACCACAACCAGCTTATAAAGTAAGGCTAATAATTACAGAAGACTAGTCATCTCTGACTTTCTCAGAACAGCTGGTCCTAAGTTTAGATATTGTCATAAGAATCTGATTTTATAACATAAATCAGTGGTTCCAAAGTTTTTCAAACATTCATTTTTAGAAACTAGTGGAAGATAACTTGAAGAAAAAAAGTCTATGTGGAATGTCCTAAAACATTCTAATTACACAGGCTGAAATTAGAAAATATATTAATACTTGAGTATCTTATATATGAAAACATTACTAAATGATGCATGGCATCTCAAATAAAGCAGTGACCAATGCTTCCTAAACAAGGGTAAAATTTTCCCGATTTGAGAAATTTCTGAAATATTTCAATGCAAATTTAATATGGAAGTATGGAAATAAGAATAAAATCACACATAAAACCTTCACAGAAAAATCACTGTAAATATTGTGGTATATTTCTCTCCTTTGCTATTATTTTTTTCTTTTGCTGAGTTTCCATGAGTCACATAATTTTGTTTTCATTTATAGCATATCACATTGTAAGTAATTAAAATTTATCCCAGTAAGGTCTGTATTACATATAAGCTTAGGTATATACCACAATTTACTTATTCACCTAGAGCTAGATATTTAAATTCTTTCCATATTTTTGCTCTTTTAAAAAATACTGAAAAGCAGCTACTTGTATGTAATCTTTGCTTTTGAGAGATTTCTTCTGGATAGGAGACTGAAGGAACTTTTAGAGACATGTAGCCTAACTCCTCCCGCGTTTCCTTTCAGAAACGAGGAAACCATGGAACAAAGAACTTAAATTACTTGCTCCAAGTCAATCAGGTAGTGAGTAGAAGAAGCAGGACTAGAACACCATGTTTTCTGACCTGAACAGAAATGAGGACCTTGTTCTCAGGAGACAAAATGAGAGAATCGTGAGTTAATTCCACGCTAAGCACATTTACGTCCACATGCCCCCTCCCGACTCCAGCCCTACACCCACGCTCCATCAAAAGAAGACATATTTAAACGGTACGAGGAAACTACTACCTCAATGATCCGGCTGTCTATCCTGTTATAGGGGTGCCAGAGGCCCCGGTCGTCCCGCCACTGCCATATGGCCCCATCCGTGTTCTGTGCATTGCCCTTCTTCAGCATGGTATCAACTGCAAAAATGCCTTCCTTTGGTAAACATGGCATAAGTTCACTGAAAACAGAAGGTGCAATTATTTTAATAAGTAGCTTTCTAAGCTGTCAGTAAATACCAGGTCTCTAAAGCAAAATGCCCTCCAGTGATTATTAACTATTGGCCCAATCTTTACCAAATCAGAGACGTCAGCTCATACAGTTCTTGAGGACTTCGTGGAACAAGATCAATCTGCTCCTGACAACTTCCATTGGAGGCACCACACAGGAGAAAGTGAAGCGTTTCTGCAATGTCTGTAAAGCCAACAATGAAAAGCCAAAGCCTATGAAACTACTTGTATTGTCGTATTTAAAAGGCAATCATTCCCGAGGGGAAAAACAAAAGTATTTTCCTATTCGGCCATATCACTCAAGATAAGGTGAAAATAACTTGTAATTAAAACCTTAAAAAAAACTATGAAGATTTAAACAATTTCTTTTTGAGGACTTAAGTCACAAGTTCACTGCAGAGACTTTAGGAATCTTGAATTACTTTCCTTAAGGAGCACAGAGTTTGCAGAACAAGTGCACTAAGCATATTTTATCCTTGATTCACATATATCTGTGTATTTTCTTCAATTCAAATATAATATACTGAAATCATGTGTGACCAATAGAATAAAACATAGCGATTAAAAGCATCTGAATCTTGCCATTTTGTCATCAGGAAAACCTTTACTTAAATGACAGTAAGCAGGCCAACTACCTTTAAAAATCAAGAAAATATCCTCTATCACAAAATTCCACTCCCAGAAGATCTCAGTTTATGGAAGAACTGGGGTGAAAACTTGTCTAATGCATCAACACAGTGAGTGGAAGAAGTTCCCAGTTGCCAAGGTTTTGATAACCAGGACCTAAAGACAAGGCTATCTCTGTTGGTTGTGGCATATGGTTCTATATGAATATACAAAACATGTATAAATATTTCACTGAAATGTCCTGCCAGTAATCAGTATGTTCTACTGTCAAGAAAGTATTCATCATTAATTTGGGCAGAAAGAAAGAAAAAAAGTGAAGTTGCTCAGTCGTGTCCGACTCTTTCGTGACCCCATAGACTGTAGCCTACTAGGCTCCTCCGCCCATGGGATTTTCCAGGCAAGAGTACTGGACTGGGTTGCCATTTCTTTCTCCAGGTCATCTTCCTGACCCAGGGGCTGAACCTGGGTCTCCCACATTGCAGTCAGATGCTTTACCTTCTGAGCCACCAGGGAAGCCCCAATTTGAGCATAGGGGTTATGAATAGTTAAATCTCTGCCTCATAGAAATTTCTCAAATAGTGATTAAATCTTTTAAAAGTTCTGAAAAATTCATTTTGCCAACTTTCTTAAGAAACAGGAATATATGGCAATGGTGTAATACTAACTTAAAAAAAAGAGAGAGAGATCAGAGACTGACCAAAAAAACAGAAAGAAAAGATAGGTTCATGTTTCCTTTGTGTTACACCAAGGGAGAAAGATAATGTAAGTCTAGTGGCTTCTATATGATGAATATGTGGCAAACTTTCTAAAATAGGCAAACGAGGTTAACAATATTCATTATATTAAAGCAAAAAATTCCAGAACATTAAAAACAAAACTTAGATAGCAATTTCCCAAACCAGGATATAGGAAAAATGTTGTGCCATATGGTAACAAGAGATAATCTGTGTGCAAACTTCGGGAAATCAAAATTCAAGGGACTTCTAGGAATTTTAATAAAGAAATTACATTATGACTACTCAAAAAAAAAAAAAAAAGGAGTTAAATCTTTCCCAAACTTATCTGGGCAAAGAGGACTTTGCTCACGGCATAGGCAAAACAGTGTTCTCTGGAATACCAAGTTTAGGAATGACAAAATGCTTTATCTCTTCAATACATCACCTCAGCAGCACTGTTGTTCTACAAAGAACTGTGCCATATGCTAAAATTCACAACTAATGTGACTAAATTTAAACCTGAGTTTCCCATCCTCCCTCCCCCACAAGAAAAGTACTATTATACCACTAATAATCTACCTGAGGCAGAGGGACAAAGACTGCTTTGTCAGTGAATGTCATCACTGATTCCCAAGATAAAATTCTCAGAAAGCAAAATTATGGATATTCAATTACCCACAATTATGAGAGTTTCATACAGAAGTGATCAATACTCTACTAGCAATAATCACAATATACAGATGTTCTCTGAACCCACAGTCTTCTGACATTAACTTGTGAAATCTAAAGTAAAGACAGTAATGGGCAACTGCAATAGCAGAGTGTGTGTGTGTGTGTGTGTGTGTGTGTGCGCACTCAGTCACTCAGTTATGTCCGACTCTTTGCGACATCATGGACTGTATAGTCCACCAGGTTCCTCTGTCCATGCGATTTCACAGGCAAGAATACTGGAGTGGGTTACTATTTCCTACTCCAGGGGATCTTCCTGACCCAGGGATAGAACCACATCTCCTGCACTGGCAAGCAGATTCTTTACCACTGAGCCACCTGGGAAGTCCACTAAAAACTGTAATAAGAGCGGTGATAAAATGTTAATATTTTGCACACGGTTAAGGTTGAGAAAGTTATGACCAACCTAGATAGCACATTAAAAAGCAGAGACATTACTTTGCCAACAAAGGTCCGTCTGGTCAAGGCTATGGTTTTTCCAGTGGTCATGTATGGATGAGAGACTTGGACTGTGAAGAAAGCTGAGCGCTGAAAAACTGATGCTTTTGAACTGTGGTCTTGGAGAAGACTCTTGAGAGTCCCTTGGACTGCAAGGAGATCCAACCAGTTCATCCTAAAGGAAATCAGTCCTGGGTGTTCATTTGAAGGACTGATGCTGAAGCTGAAACTCCAATACTTTGGCCACCTCAGGCGAAGAGTTGACTCATTGGAAAAGACCCTGATGCTGGGAGGGATTGGGGGCAGGAGAAGGGGACATTAGAGGATGAGATGGCTGGATGGCATCACTGACTCGATGGGCATGAGTCTGAGTAAACTCCGGGAGTTTGTGATGGACAAGGGAGGCCTGGTGTGCTGCGATTCATGGGTTCGCAAAGAGTCGGACACAACTGAGCGACTGAACTGAACTGAACTGAAGGTTGAGAAGGGCTTAGAAATGTTAAAGCAGCAAAGATCAAAGCCATTCATTTGTGTGAGTAAGTTCCAACATTTTGTGGGAGAAGGCATTCTGGAATCATAAAATGCTGGAAAATCTAACGTGGGCAAAAGGACTACCTAAAAGCAGAAGAGAAGCAGTTATTGGTAACTTAAACTCAGAATTCTCCTACTGAAGCATCATTGCTGTTAAGTCACTAAGTCTTGTCTGACTCTTGTGACCTCAAGGAAGCATCATTACTTAACTGATATTGTATAGAAAGCAATGACCTTAGCCCTCCAACAGTAAAGTTTTAATACACTATATACTTTAAAAACTGTATGTAAAAAAAATAAAAATAAAAACTGTATGTAGAAAGCATTACTATATTGTCACACCCAGATTTGTTACACAGTACGTTTTTCTTCCTTTATTATCCAGTACCTACATATTAGTGATTTCTACTTGCTTATGTTGGCTCTACTTATCAATGGAGGTTAAACACACATACAATTTTTCTTGTTTAAAACAGAATAATAAAATAGCACTTACTTTGCTTCATAAGTTGAACTGCTAAAGTTGGACAATTGGAACACATCAGAGAAAACATGCGAACCACCATTATAAACATCCCAGAACTTAAAATTGGTGGAGTTACTACCAATAGTTGTTGAACATTTGTTAGCAGATCTTTGGAAGCAACCTGCTGGAGTAAATTCTGCAGAAACACAAGCGAAAAAAAAACCCAAACTCTTACATCCTGAGTTAGCAGTTTAACAACTTCATGAGAATATCAACAGACTGAACGCTTACCTCTTCATGTTGAAAGTTGTCCACTAGGCGTGCAAAACAAAGGCAAGTGCTTTCTACTGACTTTTTGTCCTGTTTGTTTTTTTTTTAAAATAAAGGAAAATAAAGTTTGTTAATATAAAACATTTTCACTGTCCTATATCACTGCCTTATCTTCTTCCTAACCCCAAATTCTTCAAAGATGTGAGCTTTGAAAATGCTGTGAACCTAAGCAAGCAATCAGTAGAGTCATGATTTCAATGCAAAGGGAAATCATACTGATAAAATCTGTACCTCCTATTAAGACCTCAACAAATGAAAAGCAAGTTATGCCAGAAAGGAACAACTTCTATGCTTCTACAATTTCAATACCTAAACAAAAACTATAATAAAAATAAACATCCTATCATTTTAAACAGCCTTACAAGTAGAAACATTTAAAACATGCATACACTAAAAAGTTGTAAACAGTGAAGTATGTGTGAGCCAGAGGTTTACTGATTAAGAAAAACTTGGTGTAGACTTGCTATATTCACTGTAAAAACAATCTAAAAATACTGTATGAGTGGTCTCATTGAGAAAACATTTGGAATATCCCCTCTGGAATAGCAGAAAGAACAATTTAATGGTATGAGTATTTGGATCCATTCAGTTCAGTTCAGTTCAGTTGCTCAGTCATGTCCAACTCTTTGCAACCCCATGGACTGCAGCGTGCCAGGCCTCCCTGTCCATCACCGACTCCTGGAGTTTATTCAAACTCATGTCCACTGAGTTGGTGATAACTTTTTTAATTGATAAACTGACTTCAGATGCAGAAACCAGACTTGCTTGTGTAAAATGAGAGTTATCTGGTATTATAAAAGCCCTACACCTTCGCTATCACTACTTAAGTCTAGAAAGGATGCCCACAATTTAACTTCTCTGACTTTCAAAATAAGGTGCTGAGATCACAACTACCTAGAAAACATTTCTAGCCCCTCATTGTAAAGCTATCTCCGCCTGCTAAGTTTTTTAAAATAAATAAAAAATAGATGGCACTATTTGTGTCTTAATCATCTTAAAAGCAACATGCCCCAATGATTCAATAATCAATGTAATTTTACCTATCTCATGTAAACCCCTTATTTAATACAGGCATACCTCATTTTATTGTACTTTATTTTAGTGCAATTTGCAGATACTGCATTTCTTACAAATTGAAGGTCTGCAGAAACCCTGCACCAAGCAAGTCTGTCAACACCATTTGTCCAACAGCATTTACTCACTTCCTGTCCCTGTATCACATTTTGGTAATTCTCGAAATACTGTAAACCCTCTCCACCACCAAAAGGGAGAAGGCAATGGCACCCCACTCCAGTACTCTTGCCTGGAAAATCCCATGGACGGAGGAGCCTGGTAGGCTGCAGTCCATGGGGTCACTAAGAGTTGGACATGACTGAGCAACTTCACTTTCAATTTTCACTTTCATGCATTGGAGAAGGAAATGGCAACCCACTCCAGAATTCTTGCCTGAAGAATCCCAGGGACTGCCGTCTGTGGGGTCGCACAGAGTCGGACATGACTGATGCAACTTAGCAGCAGCAGCACCACCACCAAAAAGAGTGCTACCCACTGAAGAATCAAATGCAGTGGTTACTGTGTTTTTTAAACAATGAAGTATTTCTTAATTAATGTATGTACGTACCATTTTTTTTTTTAAAGACACAAGCTCACTTTGTTAAACAGACTACACTACAGTGTAAACACAACTTTCACCTGTACCAGGAAACCAAAAAATTCTTGTGACACCCTTTATTGTGGTCTTTTGCTTTATTGCAGTGGTCGGAACCAAATCCACAGTATCTCTGAGGTATGCCTGTATGTTTTATGTATCTAATTTTCTCTGAGATGCTTTTAAGCATATTTTGTAAAGATGACTTAAAAGCTTGCTGCTGCTACTGCTAAGTCGCATCAGTCATGGCCAACTCTGTGCAACCCCAGAAATGGCAGCCCACCAGGATCCCCCGTCCCTGGAATTCTCTAGGCAAGAACACTGGAGCGGATTGTCATTTCCTTCTCCAGTGCATGAAAGTGAAAAGTGAAAGTGAAGTCACGCAGTCATGTCCCACTCTTAGTGACCCCATGGACTGCAGCCTACCAGGCTCCTCCATCCATGGGATTTTCCAGGCAAGAGTACTGGAGTGGGGTGCCAATGCTTTCTTCGACAGATCTTAAAAGCCAGATCTCTTAAAATCTCTTTAGCAATAACAACACTTTGAAACATTACAAGAAAATTCCATTTCTCTACAACCTTGAAACTTGACTCATCTGTCCTGCAACAGAGGCTACATGAGCTCTACTTATCATATCACACACCAGACCCATTGATGCCTTCTCCTCTACAACTGCTCCTGTTCTTTGCCAGTCTCAGACAACTGCAATCTACATTTCTTATTTCATTTTTATGTGGAACATACATAGTCTCATCTTTTCTCTGATCTTAATCCACACCCTCTCTGGTCCTGTCTACCTAACCCTACAGCTTTCAGGAAAGGGTGATCTTTACAAAAGGAAATTCTCATTGTATTACATAGCAAACACTCAAGTGTCTGCTGAAATAATAAATTCACCCCTAAAGTCAAAATAGTTGATACCTTGTCATTTGGGTAAATCCACTGAAATTTCATAAAATAACCTAATATGGTCCATGACTAGTTAACAGGAAAAGACAAAGATTAGAGGTATTTCCAATTTACATACCCAGTTGAAAGATTTAAGACTCCAGGTGAAATAGGCATTTAAAAAAAATTTAATAAAAATGTTTTATGCCACATAAGATAGGTTTGTATTTTACCTGGTGGGTTAGCCTTTGGGTAAGCAATGGGAGGGAATCCGCCACAAAATGAAATTCATCCGGCGTGATACTCTGGCAGCAATTGGCTGCAATTGCTAGTGCATTTCTTTGGGCATTTATGCTGAAGAATTCTAGATACAGCAAGCAGTCTGCCAAACCACCCTAAAATATAGGAAAACTGTTAAAAGCGAAGAAATACTCTTCTATCAGCAATTATGAAAAAAAGAAAATAGTCTGGCACATCACCTTGGAAACAGCATGGGAACCTTACAGAGGTTGCGATCTAGGAGCTAATACAAATGTGGATCTAAAATTCAATATTAAAGGAAACAGTCCTCTGGTAACAACACTTACCGCCTGGAGAATGGCTTTACTGTGTCTACGTGATAACATCTCCAAGGCCGTCAAGGCCTGCTCGGCCACATCAATACACTGAATAACTTGCAGCTGGGAACATATAAATAAAGAACAAGGTTATCATTCAAGTGCTCTACTTGCTACTCATCTTCTATGTGAATAAATATCTTCTCTAATTTTCATCAATCTATACTGCCTCTATGCTTCCCTGGTGGCACAGTGAGAAAGAATCTGCCTGCCAATGCAAGAGATAGGTAGGATCCCTAGATAGGCAAGATTCCTGGAGAAGGAAATGGCAATCCACTCCAGTATTCTTGCCTGGGGAATCTCATGGACAGAGGAGCCTGGAAGGCTACAGTTTATGGGGTCACAAAGAGTCGGACATGACTTAGCAACTGAACAATAAATACTGCCTCTAACCTGAAACCCACCACAGGAAACCAGTGACCTATGCACGTAAGCTATAACATATTGGCAATATAGCTTCCTTCCAACCACTTTATAAGATGTTGAAAAGTATGTTTTACATAAAGGATACACTAAATTCAATTATGTAACTTTAAATCTTCAGATTTAAAATCAGTGGGTTGATTTATGGAACAAATTTTAAAAATCAAGTTTTACAGTTTTTAGCATATTTCAAGGTTTTCAGATAATGCAAATTTTATTGTGCATTAAAAAGAAAAAGGTCCTTAAAACAGACCAAAAACAACCTACCACAGACCATATGAAAAAATTTCCTTTCTCCACTGCCTCACTTTATGACCTTGAGCAAGGCATTTTGTCTGGCTCAGTCTCCTCAGCTGTAAAATGAGGGTATAAATAGCTATCAACCTCACTGGGATGTTTTCTAGAAACAATGAAATCATTTTTAATCAAGTGCTTTAAGTTCTTCTCTGAAAGATTTTACACTAGTGCAATAACTGTCATTATTAAAAATTTTAACACCGGGATGTTTTAACAAATGCTTTATTAGCATCAGGTTTAAATCACGGCTCTGCTAAACATGAAACATTTTTCTGGAATCTTGGCTAAAAAATATACTTTAGTTAGATAATGGATGCTAAAATATGTCTTTTAATGTGGCCTTACAATCTGATACACAACTTTAGAATTCAGTAGTCAGGAGGTCTCATTGATGCCCCTATCTATGCTGGCTTTCCAACAGTTGGGCAAAAGTAGGATTACCTTTTCTAAAAAGACAGGAATTGCATCTACTACCACAGCCGATGATCGAGGAAGTGCTTCCATCATGTACGTTAAGGCTCGACAGGCATGGTTCATCTAGAAAAGAAGCCATGTCCACTCAATAAAAACCAAAAATATAAGTTTGGAGTGATTCTTTTAAAACATAGCACATACTTACAATATCAAAATTATGCTCCATCTGCAGCAATGTTATCTGTTTAAAAGATTTAACAAAGTATTAGAAGCTATATTCTTAAAAGTCCTAGAACTATTTCTTCTATTTCAACTGAAATAGAACAGTATGACTCACAAACTTTACCATAAAAAAAGAACCTCAAGTTAAAACCTAGCAAGCATACAGAAGAAATGCTTATGCTTGGGATGGCGTGACTCGCACACTAAAGCGCTGACATAGGATAATCATCACCTCATGATTCGGATCAAAAACAAAGCATTCACACTGCTTACAACCAACCCTCCAGGTACCACTATTTACCATTTCAGAAGCCCATGAAAACATCACTGAGGACTTCTCTGTCAGCAAGTACTTCATACACAAATAAATGGACCAGAAGCCCACAGACTTTGTTAAATTAACAACTATCAGTACAGATTCAATATCATAGCTTAAACTCTTATAAATCAGCTTCTCTAAAAGTTGAACTAAGCACCACTTAATTCAGCTGTAAAATACACAGCAGTATAGAATGTGAACACAATATTGATCACATGAAAAACGAATCAGGTACAGATTAAAACTCAATATAATTATTTCACAAACACATGAATTAGTCCAAACATCTGATGTGATTTTAGCTTTTTTTGTGGAAAAGACCTTAAGCAGTTTTCAACTGTGTTTTTTAAGAGGGCAAGCAAAACTACTAGGTACACACTCCATCTTCTTTAAGCAGTAAAAGCTACCAAAGAAACTTCCTACTTGGGGAAGCAATCATTGCAGTTCAATGGAAAAGTTTAAATGTGTCAAATTTAAGCTGTAAAGTACCAATCAAATATATGATTATAATAACAGCCACCAGATATTCTAACATAACATTCATTTAATGTGAATTCTTCTCAGCTCTCAATTATGCTGGGTAATTATATCTATATACCAGAGGTCTTGATAACTATTTCTATTAAACATACCACATAAACACACACACACACACACACACACACGAGCATGCACTCTGTCTCAAATCACCTATAAATCAGTCACAAAACACACCTACTCTAAATGGAAAGGAATTGTTATGTTAACAGATAAAACAATAAGTTATCCAATTCTTTAAGGGGGAATGACCTTGGAAGACCACATTTTAGAACTGCTGGAAATAAGATTCTTCACCAAAAATGACTGTTTATGGTCATACAAGTGTATGGTGATTGATGGATATATATTTGTAATATTCAACTGTTATGAAAGACAAATCTGGACAACTCACTACTAATAGCATGAGCTGACTAGCGCAGGTCCACTAAGTACTCAAATCTAATCAATAACCAGCAAATTAAGAAAACTAGATTGTGTTAATGTTTCAGCCCAGATTTAACAGTTTCTTTATTTAACTAAAAGCTGCAGTTTAAAAGAGACAGTATTGCTACATGGTAACCTAGTTCTTTATTACTGTTTACTTTTAAATGAACAAAAACAAACAAGGAAGTTTAATTCAGGTCATAAAAGACAGCTATTGAAGAAATCAATAACTTGAGTATGCATATAAACATAGGCAAATGTCAGAGTACAAAGGATAATATCACTTTCATGAAATGTTAAAAAATATTAATATGCAAGCCTGTGGATGGCACTGGTAGGCTTGAGAGCCAGCTTGTTAGCAGGAAGTCTGCACGGGAAGAGAGACTGCTCTATCCTTCACTACTTTCTGCTAGAGTAGAGCCAGCCAACAAGTGAGAACAAGCAGAATGAAGACTGTATCATCCTGTACTTGACTGGTCTCTACTCAGCTCTCTCCATAATTTGATAGTGCGATCAAATGAGACAATCTGATACTCCAATCCTGGTTCCATTTTTGTCAACTTTACTAGATGTGCAAACAAAGACTTAAATGATATTTATTTTAACTTGCAAGGTAATATTATCTATGAATATATTCATGTCTATGTTAATCTTGTCATTATTTTATTCAGACTTAATTTTAATCTTAAATTATAACCAATTTCTTTAAACTTGCATTGTGAAAATTACCAAGTCACTACTTAAAAGACTTACCATGCTCAAGGGCATACACACTTACTAATGGCAATTTCTCTTTCTGTTTTTACATTAAAAAGCTTAAGGGATTAAGATGTTAATAAATTCTAAACATCAAACATACTATTGAAAATCATTAAGAGACTTTTTAAAATTCGTTTTTCTATTGCTGAGTACGGTTGTTTTGTTTCTCATTTCTGTTTAACATAACCCCCTTTTTAAGCTGGAGGATCCATTTGGTCTTCTGGCTGGACTGCATGAACATGCACACAACTATCAAGCAGGAAGTATTGACTGCCTACAAAGACAACCCACAAGTGAGCTGTTAACACTGTCCCATGAATCACCAGTTTAAAAGAAAAAAAAGCATGTGAGTTTTGGCATAGTAAGTCAAGTTACCACCTAAAGGGGATAACCACTTAAAACTGAAAACTGCATGGGTCATTTAAGTATCAAAGATAAGTTAACTATTCATCAAGAGATGGTTTAGAAATTTTAGTCATTCATCATTAAGTCATGCACAATCTCTACAGGCCTGAAATACAAGGATAAGTCACACTCAACTATCTCTTAGTTCTATTATATTCTAAAGTTCCTAATGACAATGATCATGCTTTTAGTAAAAATAAGAGCAGCATTTAGGGCATGAGTGGGATAAAATGAGGGGAAAATTCTCTTACCAAAGCTGGAACCACACTCTTGACAGGAAACCCTCCCAGCGTCTCCTCATTCCCCATGACCAGTAACTGACACATCTCAATAACGGCCTGGAGCTGCTGGCTTTCGTCGCTTGCTTGTAGTCCTTGCAGAAGCTGCTGGGCCTTAGAACCTGCGCACAGAAATAAAATCAATACTTTTAAACCTTTAAGAAAATTATTACTAGGTGTCTAGTGTGACTTTACACAGTCAGCTGGCTACTTTTCTTCTTTGGAACCTAACTAAAGAGGGATTTTACTCCGCCTTAAAGCAATGTCACAGTTATTTATATTCTCCTCTTTTACTTTTTATTTTTTTAAATGAGAGGTGTTGACTGGTTTTAACAGATGCAATGAAAAGTAATGTCCACAAGACTAACATGGACTCATCAGCATGTGTGTGCTTAGCTGCTCAGTTGTGTCCAACTTTTTGCAACCCCATGGACTGCAGCCTGCCAGGTCCTTCTCTCCATGGGGATTCTCCAGGCAAAATCCTGGAGTGGGTTGCCATGCCCTCCTCCAGGGAATCTTTCCAACCCAGGGATCGAACCCAGGTCTCCCACATTGCAGGCAGATTCTTCATCAACTGAGCCACCAGGGAAGTCTAAGAATACTAGAGTGAGGTAGCCTATCCCTTCTCCAGGGGATCTTCCTAACCCAGGAATTGAACCGGGGTCTCTTGCATTACAGGCAGATTCTTTATCAGATGAGCTACCTGCTTTTAAAAATATGTATTATCTAGTGAGCAAAAAGTCTTCTGCCATAATAAAAACCTGGTAAACAATGATGCCCAGGCATCAGAGGAAATGTTATATACCTCTAAACACCTCCATCAGAATAAAAGGAATCCAAGTAACAGTGAAAGCATGGAAATAAAGACAAACAGAACAGTAATGCATCTAACAAAAGGGAATGCCAAGAATGATTTTCCAAAACATCAAAAGATGGGCCTTTTCACCTCCTCTCACTTCATGTGCATATGCTACCACAGTGCGTTAGAGAACTTCTACTTTTAAGGTTTAATTCCATCCTCAAAACATTTGAAAAATGCTAAGACTCAACTACCACAATAAATAAGTTATCAATAAACTAAAAAATAAAGTCTACAAATGTGTTTCAAATTTTTCTGGACACCCTCCTTCTTGGAGCCACTATTAACTCCACTGAAACTTACAAATGTAAACCTGATGTTATTCAACCCCTTTCGTTCTCAAGACCTTTTCCAATTGTTCCTTGTGTATTGGATTTTTTTACTTACTACTGAAATGAAAAAATCCACTTATGACTGAAATGCTTAGAAATGATACATGTTTGGAAACTGTCAATGAATGTAGAGTTCACATGAACAGCAATTTTTTCCCCCCAATTAAACACGAACAATCTTCTTGGAGGGCAAACATCTTTCAAAGGGATGCACAATAATCCTAACAAAGTCTGTTTTCTCTATTATTTAACTGCAGAATATCACTAACTCCTTTCATCATAATTAAGAGTCCACCCAGAAATATACTATGAGAAATTCAAGTTCTAAGGGACAGCATCTTTAAATTTTTTCAAACTAAATAATATCAGTTCCACTTAGGGCAGGCTTATCACTTTTGTGTTGAAATAATGAGAGAGAAAAAAAAAATGAAGGGAAAATAACTATGAAAACAAAAGAATCCTTAGCTGCTTCTGGATTTGTTTTTAAAGAATGAAATCATTCAAAGTATACCCTAAAAACCACAACCAAAAATAGGAAAAATTAACACAAGCAATGGTATGTCTTATAAACATTGAGGTTGGCAATTCTAAGCATATGGATCATTTCAGCATGATCAAAGTAATCATTAAAAAAAAAAAACTGTCATAATGCCACTGGTCTTTTGGGATGGTCGTAAAAAGACCTTATCCCAACCTGAAAGTGACAACAAAAAGTCAACGCCATTATTTTCCTTTGCTATATGAAGAGAAATAACCTCAAACAGATCAGTGAATTTTGGTTCTAAGGATTATTTTATACAAAATTATTAAGAATCCCTCCCCAGTCCCAAAAGCACTCTTGTGTATGTGGTTTATATCTATTGTTATTTATAAAATGTGTCAGGAACTAAAAGAGAAAAAATTTTAAATACTCGATTAATTCATTACATATTAATATAAACAAATTTTTTGTGGAAAAGACTGTATTTTTTGAACACAATAAAAATGCAGTGTTAAGTATATAATATAAATGCACTATTTTGTTCTTGTTGCAAATCATTTAAATATCAGGCTTAATAAAAGAGCTGTACAGTCACTTTCACTTCCACTCTCAACCTATGATACAAGGTTATCTGAGATGAAGTGTAAGAAAAAAAAAAAAGGACCCTACTTCGTCACAAAGATTATTTAAAAGACATGTACCTACTTGACATTGCAGAATAACATGACTGCCAGTCGTTTGGTGTCACTGCCTTGATTCTTATTAAGGTACCAGCAGTTTTACACCCACCACAGCTTTTATACTTTTAGTTCAAACAAGAGAAAAGGAAAAACCTTACTAATTACCATCAGCCTTGACCTTATGAATTCAACGTAAGGATCTCAGGCATGACCGAGGAACTCATAAACCACACTTTGAAAACCACTATCAAAGATTATGGGTCAGAAGGCAGACATTTCTTGCAAAGAGCCAAGATAGTAAATGTTTTGGGCTTTATAAGCCACAGGGTTGCTGTTGCCACTACTCAACCCTGGCATTGTGGCATGAAACCAGACACAGGCGACAGGCCAAGCATGGCTGTGTTCCAACCAAATTTTATTTATATACACTGAAATTTGAATTTCATTTAATTTTCATGTAACAAAATATTACTTCTTTAAAACTTTTTCAGCCATCTAGAAATCATTTTTAGTTCATAGGGTATATCAAAACAAGCAGGAGGCTGATGTGGCCCATGGGCAGGAGTTTACCAACTGCTGATAGTGAGGAAAGAGAAGTCCTAGCATTTCAGGGAGTCACAGGAGGCTGGTGTGTTCAAGTGTGAATTGGCCCCACTGGACATCTGCTAAGTTCTGAGGCCGTGAAGAGGACCATGGATCAAGTCAGAGGTTCTGCTAAGACAATGCAAACTCATGCAGTCTCAGGGTACTCAGAGGACAAAGTCCCCACAGAGGGAGGAGGCCTGACTCCACCACACACAGCCAGTGTCCCCTATCCTCAAGACATCTGCAACATTTTCAAACTGCATAATGAATATAAAGTCTAAGGGGATGGAGATCTGCAAGGTTCTCAACAGCAAAAACCCTGGGAGAGAGAATTTCCTGGAGGTTCAGTGGATAAGACTCTGAGCTTTCAATGCCGAGGGTGTGGGTTCAATCCCTAGTCGAGAAACTAAGATCCCACAAGGTGCGTGGTATGGAAAAATTCAAAGAAGAAATTAGGAAAACAAAAAAATCCCCCCCTCCAAAAAAAAACCCCTGGGAGGCTCACAACAAACAGGGATAAGCCAGAGGTGAAATGAGCCATATATGAAACAAGCTATAGCCCTGACTGGAGCAAAGTGATCAGCTTCTGACCGTGTTTAACACTGAAGAGGAAACACTAATAGAAAACACCACTTGGGGTCTCTTCAGTTCACATAATCAATTACCAGATGTATAAAGAGGCTGAGGAGTATGTGACTAACAATCAAAAGGGGGGAGAAGACATTAGAAGCAGGCTAACACCACTAGAAACTATAAGCTAGGTATTCTGTAACTATGATTGTGTTAGACATTCAGTCATGTATGACCCTTTGCAACCCCAGGCTCCTCTGTCCATGGAATTCTAGAGGCAAGAATATTGGAGTGGGTTGTCATTCCCTTCTCCAGGGGATCTTCCCAACCCAGGGATCAAACCTGGGTCTCCCGCATTGCAGGCAGATTCTTTACTGTCTGAGCCACCAGGAAAGGCTCCATAACTATAATTAATAAATTGCAAATGTAAGTAATAGAGGAAATGATAGTCAAAGAGCCCGGGATCAACATGTACGCACTGCTATATTTAAAATGGATAGCCAAAAAGTCCTGCTATACATATACAGCGCAGGGAACTCTTCTTAATGTCATGTGGCAGCCTGGACAGGAGGTGAGTTTAGAAGAGGATGGATATATGTATATATATATGAATGGTTGAGTTGCTTTGGTGTTCACCTGAAACTATCACAACATAGTTAATTGGCTATACTCCAATACAAAATAAATAAAATAAATTGCAAGTATAAGCAAAGATGGACAAAATGGGTAAGAATGTAATGAATTTCAAAGAGAACTGGAATCTATTTTTAAAAATCAAATAACTGCCTAGAACTGGAAAACGCACCTTGAAATCTAAAATTCATTGATGAATTTAACCAAAAATGGAAGAAGAAAACAGAAAAAAGAGTTATAGTTAATTTGAAATGTGGTCAATAGAAAGTTTTCAAACTAGGCATAAGAAGAAAAAAAAAAATTCTGGGAAAAACAAAAACAGAGCTAGAGAGACCCAGTATATGAAGTGCAAAGTCTGAACGTGTACAATCCTGATACTCCCAGAGAAAATGAAGGAGAACACTTGAATGGATAATGAGATAAGAGGAAAAATATATGAAGAGATAATGGGCAACAATTTTCCAAAACTGATGAAAGGTTATCAATTCACAGATTCAAAGGTTCAGTGAAACTCAAGCAAATTGAAAATGAAAGAAAGTGTCACATGGGCCTAATATAGTTAAAAATTTTAAAAATTAATACAAAGTAAATCTTAAAAGAAGCCAGGGGAGAAAAGAATTGCCTTGAAAAGGTTATAGTAAGATTTTTAAACAGAAACTATGGAAACCAGAAACGACATTACAAAGGGCTAACATGAGATTTTTACACCTGGGAAAATGATCTTTTGAAAATTAAGGCAAAACAAGGATTTCTCAAACAAAAGCAGAAGCAGACAGAAATCACTGCTAGCATTTATACCTAAGAAAAGTTCTTTAGGCCGAAGGGAAACAATCCAGATAGGAGAAAGGAACTGCAGGAAAGAAGTAAGAGTACTGGAAATGGTACATGTATGTGGGCAAAAATAAAAGAAGATGGATGTTTTAAAACAAAAACTGCCCCACTGTCTTTCTAACACTTGTATAAGCAAAACAAAACAACAACATAAAGGATGGCAAGAGAAAAGATTAAACTGCTGCTTACACTGTTTGGGATATGACAACATTATTACTACAAAAGCAGGAGATGTACAATAGCCCAAGGATATGCATTATAATCTCCAAAAGAGGCTAATTTATTTACATCTGCCAAAATGTTGTGTGCATTTATACCCTTTATACCACAATCCCCTTTATAGAAATCTAGCCTAAAGATAATAGGAAAAAATAGGAAAGCTGTATTTCACTGCAACACAACCAAGACTGGAAGTCACCCAAATGTGCAAGACGGGACTGGCTAAGAAACTGTACATCCACACACTGCAGCATTATGACAGCTTCACAAAAGGCATGGGGGACCCTCCCCTCCCTCTCTCCCCACCCCCTTCTCTCAGTGCATGACGAGGACAGCATCTATGAAGAGTGAACACCACGATTTACTGTTAAGAGGAAGGCAAAGCAAAGTTTACTACTCTTATCTAAGAAAGGCAGTGTGTATGAAGTAGACAATATGGATTTGTTTTTGTTTTCTTAAGTAAATAGCAAAAGGACAGGCCATAAAATTACAAAGGTTATTTGTGTGGGAGGAGGAAACAGGCTAAAGGGATAGTAAAAGATGTTAAGACATTTAAAAATTTATAGATCTGACTTCAGGAACTATATAAATAATATGAATTATAAAAGCCAGATAACATTTTAAAGTCAATACCCAAAAATTATAAGCAAAATAAAGCAAAGGAGGCAAACCAACCTGGCAGCATGAAAAAAATTATTTCAAATGACTAAAATACAAAAAGCTGACCATAAAGTGAGATACAGCCCAAGAACAAAAAAAGAACTATTGCAAAACTGAAACTTTTTCAATATGACTAGTTTTGGTGCAAAGCTGAATTTTGTACTGTAGGATAAAGTAAATAAATAAATGAAAGTGACACTCGCTCAGCCGTGTCCAATTCTCTGTGACCCCAGGGACTGCAGCCTGCTGGGCTCCTCTGTCCATGAAATTCTCCAGGCAAGAGTACTGGAGTGGGTAGCCATTCCCTTTTCCAGGGACCAAAGGTGGGTCTCCAACATGGCAGGCACATTGTTTACCATCTGAGCCACCAGGGAAGCCCTAATAAATAAATAACTATTCCTGGGAACTGAAACTTTTGGTATGAAATACCAGATAAATAAAACCCCTGAAGACCTGAATTTGAATTGGCATTATCAGTATGAATTCATTGTTTTTATCTTAAAAGACTAAGTATAATCATTTCCTAGGTTTGTCCATTAAACAAGTCTAATAACAATGATCAATCCAGTAGCAAATACACCTACAGCCGAGACTGTGGGATCTAAATACCATTTCCTATAAAGGAAACCAGGGCTCTCTGAGGCAATGCCTGATTTCAAGCATTCAGTTCATGGTTGGAGTTGTTGAGCTTAACTCACCAGAAAGCAAAGAGGGCTTCAAAAACTACTGAGATCACACCAAAAAGATCAAAATGTGGAAAATTTAATCATCAGTGAAAATCAGTGAAATGTCTAAAACACATTTCAACCTGCTTGACAATGATACTTAATAACAACAGCACTCTGAATGGAAAACTGGTAAATAAAGGGTAGGAGATATTTTTCCTATGCCAACTATTCTCCTGGGTAACCAAACAGAAGGGAGAGATATTTTTTCTATGGGCTTCCCAGGTGGCTCTGATAGTGAAGAATCTGCCCACAATGTGGGAGACCTGGGTTCGATCCCTGAGTCAGGAAGATCCCCTCGAAAAGGAAAATGGCTACCTACTCCAGCAGCCTTGCCTGGAGAAGTCCTTGGACAGAGGAGACTGACGGGCTACAGTCCACGGGGTCGCAAAGAGTAGGGACATGACTCAGTATATATTTCAACAAAATTACTCCTTTTACTCCTAATAAATGGAGACTGATCACTAGATATGAAATACTTTCATTTGTAATCCCTGTTATCTAGGAACCGAGTTTTGATGGCTTAGGAGGTGATATGACTCTGTATGCTTCCTAAATATGAGAAAACACTGTATCACTTTGGCAGCGTCTTTCCCCATCAGAGGAGGAAAATAAAGAATCAAACTTGAACCTGAAAAAGTCTCTAGACCCAACTACCAGTTTACAAGAAATCTACTTTATTTATTCATTTACTTTTGCTTTTCCATTTGAGACAATGGAAATCTGACTGACTGGCATCTATTAAGAAGGAATTATTGGTTTCTTTCTCAGATATAACAATAGTAATCTGGATGTATGTGCCTATGTGTATGTGTTTTCTAAGGGGCATTATCTTGAGCTACATGATGAAATGTTTATAGAAAAAATTATAGAATATCTAGGATTCATTTCAAATTAATGCAAGAGGAGAGATGCTGGTGAGTGTTAAAGACAGACTGGCCACGAAGTAGGCACTGCTGAAGCTGAGTCATGGGCATGGGTGTGTGTAACCATTTTCTACTCTGATTCTAGTGTATAGTTTACATTAATTCCACGTGCAATAGTCAAGCCTTAATATGGAGTTCTGATGTTTAACGATAATATGCCTAGGTAGCTCTGCAACAATTTTTCTCTTCAGGAAAAAAAAAATTCCCCCCAAAATAAATGAAGTGGCAAGATAAATGAAATCAAATTTCTCTTAAAACGCACACACACACAAATGTACTTATGGCAAAGTATAGATCTTAATATAACCACAACACTGTCTAAAAATGTTAATGTCCTTACTTTTATAGTTAGAAATTCATATATATCCAGGTAGAAAAGTTAAAAATAAAAATAGTCTTGGGAATGAGGAGAACAATTAAGGGTAAAAATGAAACAATGGTTGTGTGGACCGATAACTGTTGATGGGCTTATGGAAGTTACTATACTACTAATACTTTCAACTTTCATGTGTTTGCTCTTTTTCATAATAAAGATAAATCCTGATTATCCTCAGGATAAACCCCACATTTGCTGTGGCCTGCAAAGGTCCAACATGACCTGCCAAGTACCTATACCTCTCAGATTTCACCTTCTACCACTCTCCTTTCACCTTCCTATGCCCCTCCCGCAGTCTAACGAGCAGGCCAGACTTATTTCCACCTCTGGCTGCGCACTTCCTCCTTCCTTCAGATCCTCTGCAGTGCTGGTTTTCTCACTTTGTTTTATTCTACACAAAATCTCCACACCTCAGAGGTTTCTCTAACCAGCCTATCACAACACCAGCAATCTCCTTCTATTCTCTGCTTTGTTTTCCTTCACTGTAATGACACTACCTGAAATTTTACTATATAATGATTGTCTTGCTTACTGCGAGGGTCACATTCTAACAGGGAAGTTTCCATGTGGGAAACAACTCTGCTTATCATCCTATTCATGACTCAGAACAATCCCAGTGCCTAATAAATGACACTGAATAAAAAAATCAATATTCCAGGGTCCCTAAGAACTCTGCAGGAGAGTGTTATTTGAGGGATGAGTAACAGGGCAGCAAAAGAAAATAAAAACAAAAATACCAATTGCTTCTTAAAATCCTCAAGTATTCGGTTAGTCAAAAAGTTCAAGTTTTTCCATAAGGTCAAGTTAAGATGCAAGTACATTAGAAATCTAGCCTTCTATTCATATTAAGAGCCAATGAGATATGCAACAATCAACAAAGATTTATAGTATACACTGTGTGTATGTATACTTAGTTGCTCAGCTGTGTCTGATTCTTTGCCACCCCATGGACTGCAGGCCACCAGGCTCCTCAGTCCATGGGGATTCTCCAGGCAAGAATACTGGAGTGGGTTGCCATGCCCTCCTTCAGGGGATCTGCCCAGCCCAGGGATCAAACCCAGGTCTCTCGCATTGCAAGCGGATTTCTTTACTGTCTGAGCCACCAGGAAAGCTCACTACAGTCACTATCTTGTAATAACCAACAGAAAATAATCTGAAATGTGTATATGTATAACTGAATCACCTTGCTATGCACCGGAAACATAAGTCAACTATGCTTCAGTAACATATATACATAATGAAAAAAAGACTCAAGCACACATACACGAGCACATATACACACACACTGCATTTTTTTTTAAAAAAGAATATTTGATTGAAAATTGTATGAATACGTATTTTTAAGTTCAGTGCTAATAAGCTTCGGTACACTTTAGAAGTTTTGAAATTAACACTGAAGTCTACAAATAGCCTACTGACTCTATGGAAACATTATAGATAAGTAAAAAAGAATGTTTGTTTGTATGCAAAAAAGAATGTATGTATAACTGAGTCAATTTGCTGTACATCAGAAATTAATACAATACTATAAATCAATTATACTTCAATTTTAAAAAATGCTTAAATGTAAATTTTTTACTGCTTAAGGAAGCTAAAGGAATTAAAGCCAAACGGAATTTAATGGAATTTGTAATTATGCAAAATCATACTCTTAGTTACAAACTTAGACTTAAAGAGTCACTCTTATGTCTACCATATATGGTAAGATTTCTGGGTTACATTAATTTCATTAAAAGAGTCTAGTTATTGGTAATTCTGTGAGAAATCTTTCCATTTGGGCTCACTGTATAATCAACTGCCTATTCTGTTAAAATTTATTATACCATAAAAAACTCAAGACATGAATCTATGCAAATCATGCAATCAGATGTTATAATAACCAAAGTAATCACCTGAGAGTCTTTAATCCTCTACAGCTCAAAAAAAGTTTTGCTGTTAACTCTGGATGGTTTTCCAGTGGCTCCAATTTAGTAATCAAACATAAAATGATAGAAGAAAATCTTGAAGAGTTGCTATTATTTAAGGTAAGAATATGCACAAGCTCTATTTTTTAAAATAGGTTAAAGTTCATGAAAAGTTCCTATGTGAAAACTCTCCTACATGAATAGATAAACAGTTTAAGAACAGCACTCAACTAGTAAGAGTTTTGAGGAGAGGACAAATTTAAAAGTATTCACTTACTAGCTCCGCTTCCAATTGTCCTATGGAAAAGCTGTGACATCCGAGGACCAAGAGGACCAAACAGGTGAGGGGGAAGACCCCTGGCCTCTAACAGAGCTAAGGAAAAAAGCAGAGCAGGAGGAACAGTTGAGTTGTTAATACAGCTTATCTCATCTAGAAGCTTCCAACAACTGATTCATTACATAATTCATTTAAACAATTCTACTTTCAATTTTAAACTTTAAGAGAAGCTGCATGATATATTATCATATGTGAAACAGATCGCCAGTCCAGGTTTGATGCATGAGACAGGGTGCTCAGGGCTGGTGCACTGGGATGAGGGATGGGATGGGGAGGGAGGTGGGAGCAGGGGTCAGGACAGGGAACACATGTACACCCATGGCTGATTCATGTCAATGTATGCCAAAAACCACTACAATACTGTAAAGTAATTAGCCTCCAATTAAAATAAAAATAATATTAAAAAAAAGAGAGAGAAGCTACATGCAACTTTTCAAAACCACACTTGTATATACTAATGCAATTACTGTAAGTTACAACACCCGTATGTGTCAACTCCAGGGCGTCTTAAAGTTTTATGGATATATTAAACATTAATGCCAACAGGGACCATGTAAATAGTCCAAGAAAAACCTAAAGTAAACATTTATTTTGAAGAAGTTATATGTTAAGTACATTTGCTCTGTTTTTACTCTATTATTTCCTAATCAGATATGATCATAAGATTCTCTAAAAACATAGGAAAAATCATTTTTATCAGTCCCCAAAAGTGAGAAAAACTGTTCATGAGAGTTTCAGTCAAAAAGACAATCTGAAACTCATTCATTAATGTTTCTTGCAAGTCTCACATTGGGGACTAACTGGATAAATAACTGAAGACAATAAAAATACATACCCATGCACTTGTAAACAACGTATACATAATATGAAGCTGCTTTTAAAAAAGCACTTACAACATTATAATGCCTAGAATTTATGCATACACTCTACATTCATTTTGAAACAGCTGATCAAGAATACAAAAGAATATAGCAAAAAAGCATCCTACCAGATGCACTGTTATTAGGTACCAGAGAACAATATATGAAGTGACCCCTCTTCAGTATCATCCTTAACAGATTACTAGCTGCATATGTAACCATAATGAAAAAAAAAAATTAACAATAAAAAATACACTACAGAAGATTTTATCTATTTTTAAATAGTAAAGATGAAGAAACAAATGGGTCATCTTCCAATTCCAAATCATCTAATCAGTAAATCAAGAGCTTTTTTTGGAGATATGGGTGGGCACTGCTAGATTATAGTTATATGAGCTTATTCAAATTTCAATAAAGAACACAGTGACAGGCAGCCCATGACCGTGGTTTCGTATAAGCTTGATAACGGTCTTTACCTTGTAACCGTCCCATCTCGGAGTCATCAGATTCGCTCTCCCCAGAGGTGGTCATGCCCACAGCCCCTGCAACAGAACTAGAGGCTTGGGGGCGGGGAGGGGGAGGAGGTGGGTGGCAGAGGCGGGGTGGAGAAGGTGAGGGTTAGGAGAAGAATATTTAAAACTCATTATGTCTGGTTTATCTTTAAAAAGAAAAAGCAAAGATTCATAGATAATAATACATTAAAGGCAAACGTTCTTTTAGACTTTATTATGTAGCTTTTATGGAAAAAAGATGGCTCGATGACAACAGAAACAAACATAACATACAAGCCTTGCATTTCACTCATATATGATTTTCACAGTTTCCTCCTGTCTTTGAAAGTGAAAGTGAAGTCGCTCAGTCATGTCCAACTCTTTGCGACCCCATGGACTATATAGCCTACCAGGCTTCTTCGTCCATTGGATTTTCCAGGGAAGAATACTGGAGTGGGTTGCTATTTCCTTCTCCAGATCTTCCCGACCCAGGGATTGAACCCGGGTCTACTGCATTGTAGGCAGACGCTTTACCGTCTGAGACACCAACCTCTCTTTGAAACTGCTCCTCAATTCAGTCTTATTCTGAACTCCTCTATGAAAAGTCCATAAATATAACACTGCTAAAGCCACTGTGATATTTAATAAACAGGCAAGTAATCACAAACGTAACACAGGGAGAATGCTCCACAGGGATGTGTGCCTTCTTCAGTCTGCTCTGTCTAGTCTAGTCTAGTCTGGACTAGAGCCTTGATACAATCATTTGCCATGTTCTCTTCCATTTCAAGAGTATGCAAAAATCATGCTCTCTTATTTTCAGGACAAAACACTGAAGATACACATTAACAGAAGACCACAAAACATTTAAATTTAAGTACAAAAGAGAAAGCAATAGTTAAAACAAAGGCAAGAAGAGTCACATTCAGAAGAATTCTACTACACAAAATGCTAACCTGATCAATACTTCAGTCTAAGTAAACAGTGGTTGATTCTATTACGAATCTGACCAAGAGATAAAAATATATTCCTGTAAAACTAGCAGCTTAACTGCCCCTTCCTCTCAGTGTCTGTTGAGTCCCAAAGCATTTTTTGAACAAACAATTCATCTATGTAGAATGACCACATTATCCATAATACTTTACTATGTCCATGTGACAGATTAATGACAGAACACAAGCCAAGACAAATACTTTTGTCATTATTAAAAGAGGCACATGGATCACCTATGTGAATGTAACAGATTTTTCTGAACAAAGAGATGCTAATATACCAGCCACCAACTCCATGTTTTCATAACACTTTTCTTCACTCCTCATTTAAGTATCCTATCATTTCACTAGAATTTTTTTTTTTAACTTGTTAAAAAAAAAAAAAAAGTATGGTTTGGAACAGGAGTCAGCACGTTGTGGTCCACAGGCCAAATCCAGTCTAGCACACCACTATGTAAATAAAATTTTGTTAAAATATACCCAAACTCATTCATTTACCTATTAACTATGGCTATTTTTGTGCTACAACCAGAGAGTGGTTCCAACAGAGCTTATTTAAAGCTTAAAACATCAATTATCTGGCCCTTTACAGAAAATGCTGACAAACCCCTGGTTCAGAGTTACAGGCTAAGAAGAAATAGTCATATTAAAGAGTATCAGAATTTAGTAAACTTCATACTTGTTGAAAACAAGAAACAAAACAAAACAAAAGGAAACAACCATGACTACTTTGTAATGCTGCTTAAAGGTACTAATTAAATGTTAACTCCATGGAGAATGTGTCCATATGTTTCCTCTCAACCAAACAAAGAGGTATTGCAAGCGCTGTCATGTACAAGAGGAAACCTAGGCTTTGTGTGTACTTGCTCAAGATCAGACAACTAACAACGGATATGAGATCTGAACCCAGGAAGTATGACTTTACAAGCTGTACTCTTATTAAATATACACTGTCAGAACCTTCAATGTATTCTTCAGTACTAATTTTTAATTTATGTACACTGGCTCTTTCACATTATACAGAAACCATGTTAACCAATTCTGCTATTGGGTTCCAATTATTACTAAACTTAGCAAAGTGGCTTTTAAACTTGCTTTGAAACTCTTACAAACTGTGGAAATCAAATACAAACTTGTGACAAACAAAATTGCTCTTATGTATTCTCCTCCCCTCAAAAACTCTGGAACCACATTTTTTAAGAAACAAATGGAAAGGTTCACTTAAGGTAATGCTAGAGGGTTTTATAAGAGGGTCTACTGGTTTTACTTTAAACCATTCTACAGGTTTAAGGTTTATCTTTAAGTTACCTCTTAAGAGTATTCTAAGAATTTACATAATGAATAATAAATACCTCAAACTGCCCTGCTACAAAGACCTTAACCAAGACATAAAACTTGTAAAAGCACAGAATTAAAAGAGCTGTTAAGATTATTATAGTGAGGTCCCAACCTTCATGGAGCCACAGGTTCTCTACAAGAAAGAGCAGGGATATTCTCACTTTTAATTGAGATGAGTGCCTATTTGGATACAAATCACTGAACCCGAAGCAAAAGATTCTTTCGAGCTGCCATACCTTTGATGAATGTGCTGTGCTTAGTCACTCAGTCGTGTCCAACTCTTTGCAACCCCACGGACTAGAGTCTGCCAGGTTCCTCTGACCATGAGGATTCTCCAGGCAAGAATACTAGAGCAGATTGCCATGCCCACCTCCAGGGAATCTTCCCAACCCAGGGATCAAACCCAAGTCACCCACTTTGCAGGTGGATTTTTTACCACCTGAGCCCCCAGGGAAGCCCAAGAATACTGGTGTGGGTAGCCTATCCCTTTTCTCCTGGGGTTCTTTCCAACCCAGGAATAGAACCAGGCTCTCCTGCATTGCAGGCAGATTCTTTACCAGCTGAGCTAGCCGTACCTTTGAAAGGAAATATTAAAAGCACTGGCCTACTGTAGCTCCCTTTTTGTAAGTTTTACAAAATTAATAAACCAAACTAGCTCAGCCTATGAGTGGCTGTTTGTAGTCATGCAGGTAAAGAAATGTATTCCATTCCTAGCAGTCAGTGACACAACTCTTCAATGAACACATCAAAATGTTGGACAACACACACAAAATCCATCCCCAGACACAATGTATTAATAAAAGCAAGGTTATCAAGCAGAAAAAAAAATCCAATTTCAGATTTTAAGAGACGTCAATCTATTCTTTTAAATTGGTATCTTGCCCATCGAGTCTCCACATATCATCACAGTACCATGTAAGGCAGTTTCCAATATACAGTTAAAGCTGACAGAATTCACTTTTACTTGACAGGAATGGCTAAGGGTTTAGCAGATACCCAAGTACAGGAGGCAACAAGAATACATTCTTAGTGTCATGAAAACTTTTGAGCAAGGCCAAAAGAACGGTTGTTCGGAATATAATTACACATTATACAGGTGCATGCTAAAAGATGCTCTAAACACCATCAATTAATATTCAACACTAGCTTAAAAGAGCGTTACATTTTTTAAATTCCAGTTTTATATACTGAAAAACTAAGGCACATTACACTGAAGAATTTAATACAGAGCTTGTAAGAAGTTTGCCTCTTCCTCTAGAACTACCTGAGTGAACTGGCAGAGAAAGCCCTCAGTATTCAACGCAGCCTCCAAAACGTAATCAAGTTAGTGCTTTCTAGTATCAGTGAACAGGCCACATGTATCTCTGACATAAACTTGGACAATACCAAGATTACACTGTGATTTCAAATATGGAGGCAGGCCTTCAAGGGGGGCAATCTTATGAATCTAAGCCCTTAAAGTCTTCATCCTCTTAGGTGAATATACCAGGGAACACAATTTCACACACTGCCCCCTCATTCTGGCCTCCAATTATACTCATATGAATTAAACCAACTAGTAACCGTAGGGAAGCAGAACAACACAGCTGTTGTTCAAGTGTGCACTTCAAGAGTCACACATCTGGGCCTGTAACCCTAGCAAGCTTAATGATTGTGCATTTCAATTTTCCTCATTTATAAATGAGAGTAACAGTGCTCACACCTCAGCAGGTTGTTCCAAATATTAAATGAGAATACATGGAAAATGCTTAATAGTGTGTATGCAATGGGGTGTATCCTGTGTAAATGTTAGCTATTATAATTATCATAATGAGTCCACTTTAACAACACACTCAGCAGCTCTCTCTCGAAGAGTCATCCACATAGGAATTGCTCCACTTCCATATTCAGACTTGAAGCATCAGCTGTGTTATGTAGAGCTTCAATGAGCTGCACGTGCGATGCACTTTATTTTTCCAAAACTCTACCACTTAACCCTTCAGAAAAACTATTCTAGGAAAAAGGCACTACCAGATGAGATGCTGTTAAGTTCACCATGTAGTTTATCATGTAAAACCAGGAAAGACTGGTTGGTAAAGATGTTAAGCTGGACAGAAAGCCGAGACAAAAGGCAAAAAACATGGACAGTAGTGGGAAAACCAGAACCTTCCTGCCAAACCAGTACATATGATTGACTGTAGGCAATAAAGAAAACTGGCACATATTCTGATATTAAATAAAAATACATGAAAGAATTTAATTCATTCAAAAGAAAGAATAAAGAATATATATGCCTACACCTAAAGTTATACATATTATCTAGATTTAAGGGACTTATAACCATATGTTCATAATGCTGAATTCTAATATTTTTGTATCTGTTTTAATATTAGTGACAAAGGCTTATAACAAACTACTTCTTAAACTTGTTAGTCACAATCAACCACTGAAGTCTTAGCCTGCTTTATGTATTGGTAATGGATACATACTTGGGGTGGGGTGACTTAATTTTTGCTATGCTAAGATATCAAGAATAAAAAACCCATAAAAATAGGAATAATATTATTCTTAAAGCTGCTAGGTTCAAACCGAATACTTATTTTTTACAGACTGTAACACTCTAAATTAAAATCTGCACATGGATGAAGCAATAAACTATATCCATACATTTTTATTATGAATTTAATTTTTTCAAGCAAATCAGCAGGCCACTACTATATGTGTTGATCAATATTTAATAAGCTTAAACAGAAAGGGAGTTTCTGCTTCTTAAAAGCCCTTTGAACTTAATTAGTACAAATCTGGATTTGGGGGAAAAAAATTATACAACAAAAAACAATACAACTAGTCAAAAACCAAATCTATAAACTGAAATAAAACAAGTTTGATGGCTATTAACATCTTAAGATGTAGCTGTCTCCTCTCTTCCATTATACTTGGTATACCTAAAAAGTAATTTATCTCCAAATAAATATGGAAGATACATAAACACATTTTAGGCCTAAGAAGTACCAATCTACCTGCCGCTCCCTGGGGAGTCTCATCTGTCCGTGCAGCTGAAGAGTTCACCGTCTCCTGGTTGCCTTCAGGGTCGGCCATCTTCTCCTGTCGACGAGCTTCAGCTGCTCCTCTTTTGCCCAGGCCAGAGCCTCGCCGACTACAACAGAAAAATGCCATCATAGGCAGCGCTCACAGTGACCAGGAGCAATGTCCACACAGCACAAAGCTCCAATGCATGGAACACAAAGCGAGTTTCTTCTTTTTACATAAAAATTGTTGCAGAAAATCACTATGGGTAACAACCAAGACTTTGTATATTTAAAACTCTTCCAAGCTATATCATGTTGACAATACAAGCTTTTGTGAGGCTATGAGCTACTGTCATCCTTTCAGACAGAAGTGATCTTTAAACACTTCAACTAAATGGAAAAGTGATTCCTTTAGCAGAAACAATTCATTCAAAATAGATCTCTAATTCTTGGGTAAATAGCGGATCAATATATGGAGTTTCAGACTGATAGTTGAAAATGGGGGACGGGTAAGAAGAGAGAAGACAATGGGCAAAGTTCCCATCACTTAAGTCCCAGATGATTTACATCATCAAAAAAGTTACTATCTTCATCATGGACAATAGCTTCTCCTTTAAAATAAAGAACTAAATATTCAATATTTATAGATAGATACAGATGAGATCTGGGAACACACCTGCTTCACACTGAGGCATTACTATAAGATGTGGAAAAAAGTCATTTATCATGAAGCAAACTACATTTCATTGACACTTTTTCTATTTTAATAAGTGAAATCAGTAAGCAAATCATGCACAGACAAAACACTTCCAAAATTATTACAATTTAATATTGTTTAAACAGCAGCTCCCCCAAATGACCTTGGAAGTGCAAAAACCTACTACTAAAGAAATGTTTTAGACTAAAGTCAAGCTACAGTGAAAAATGCTGCTTGATAAAGAACAAGGAGGAAGCAGGCATAAGTGACTTGGAAATGAAGGCTCTGAATTACCAGAGTTGTAGAAGAATTTATTCTTCCGATTAGTAATAAATAAATAAATAAATGTATGTCCCTCAACAGGGATTTACTCAGCCAGTCTTTCCTTCAGAAAAAAAAAACCAAACAAACCTCATTCCAAACCCAAATTACCAAGCTACAAATGACTGTGATTCAAAGGAAGTCACTTATTTAACACTTAATTGCATCAGTCACGTGACATGCTCTGTGCTCAACACCTGGTTGCTGCCCTCCAGTGTCAGTCTAGAGTGAGGAGACTGCAGCTACGAGAGGCTGTGAAAACACTAAATTTAAGCGGAATTTCAGCAAACTCAGAAAAGCTTGAGATGAAGAATGCTGCAGACAGGCGGGTAGACAGCTTGTGTGCAGCGTGTAAATAAATAACTCCTCGTGCATTAAGACAGTGCTCTCGAGGAAGAGCAGAGAAGGCTGCAGAGAAAGTCAGGACTCTAGATTACCTGACTCCGTGAACAGTTCAAACTTAATTTTCAACCACAGTGAATTCAGTTTATATCTAAGATTATAAACCTTGGGTAACCTGGATTCAAAGATTGGTCCAAAATAGGGCGAAAGCCCTGAAGAATCAAGAAATCATCTCAGAGGTCCTCATAAAAGTACTGCCAACAGAATTCAAAGGCAAACAGGTGTACTAACTCCAGATATTTAAACAATATTTTAAACAATCCTAATAGAACCATAAAACAAGTAGAAAAGCAGAGCTTAAAGGGCCTAGAGTCCTTTCCTTATGACTCATTATTAGGCAACAAGTCATTCTATTTCCTTGTGTTATTACTGTATCCACAGCCAAAGGTATAAAGTTGATTACCTTAGAGAAGAACCAAAGGAGCACTAAACCTTTCAATTGACCTGAGATGGGAAAAGCAAACTAAAAATCACCCACACCATCACTGGTTTTTGGCACATTTAGTAAAGAGAAGAAACAATATACAAAAGGAGCAAATTACACATAAAGGACAGAGAAGCCCCATGTGGTTGTGCTAATTAGCAGCACGACACCAAAACTGACCAAACCTGAAAATCTGACATGAAATTGGAGTAACAAGATTTTTTAACTTCAAGATTCTGAATCAGTTAATCAAAGTATGGGAAATAATATACTGTATCATATGTCAAAGGTAGATGATTTTCTGAAAATGGGCTCAAAGTGGGAAAAATGGAGACGTGAAAGAACACAAACAAAACCCACAGCTTCCCCTGAGGATGGGTGCTGTAAGGCAAGATGGAAATGAAGTACCTCTCTCCCCCTCACCCATTACACTCACTCACTCATGCCAGCACTTTTAGAAACTAATGAGGAAATATTACAGCCATTACAACAGGCATCCCTTTTGATCCATTAATCACACTATTGGGAAATTTAGCTACCTTTAAAAATAACCCAAATCTGCATAAAGATGCTCATTAGAGAGCTCTTTAGCAGACAGGAACTCTGAAAACAACCAAATGTCCAACTGCTGGCAGTAACTCTGTGCAAATAATGTAAAACAACAGAAGAAAAGGTAGAAGACAAAGGTGTTGTCCCCAAAAAGGCATGATTAAAACTTAGCAAAAACAGGAAAAAAAGTTAAACTAAATATTGGGGAAGAATTCACAGAAATAATAGTTCTATTTAGAATGAATTTCTTTGCTTGATTTTCAAAAATAAAACTTCCATGAAATTTGTTTTAAAAACTCATAAAATAAAGGCCTTTGGGGAAAGCTGGACCCAGGAAATGAACTAATCACACACTGACAGGCCCAAATTATTACCTGGCACTAGCGCAGGAGCCCGTGGTCTTTTGGCGTGTGCTCCGCCTCAAACTGGGGAGCTCGGCAGGTGGGGATTCGCTGCGCTTCTTGGTAGATTTTCTTAAACCTACAAACGTGAAACGCAAGAGGGACATATTTAAAGGAGTCATCTTAAAAATGACAAAATTCTTCAGGCCGCCATCCTGGTCAAAACTCCACCAACTCTTTCCGTGGGCTCTCTAGCAGCCTCTAGGTCTACTTGCATAGTCGGCCTTCACGGCCCCGGCTCATACTGGGGAAGTTCGACCGTGCCTGGCATGACTGTCCAAGGAGACGTCTTCTCTGGCCTAACCTTGACTCAAGCTTTCCTACCTCATCCCTTGAATCCTCCTCTTTTAAAAGTTCCCATCACATCTCTACTCCTCCACTGCTCTTCTCTACTAACTAAAGCCAAGAGATTTTTTTTTTTGCATATACTATGTATTTCAAGACTTTCAGTATTTCATTTAGCACTTTATTGCTACATTATCTTTGCAGTACCCCATCACACCTAGTTTCTATAATGCTCATCAATAAGGCCACAAAAGAACAAAATGTTTTCTTTCACCACCCTGCAAGGAATACACATTTGAACTGAAGCCTATTAGAATGTCCAATTTAGAGAATACAATTAGGGGAAGAAAGTTAAAACAAGCACAACACTTCACATGATAATCTGAAATCTAACACCTTTACAGGGACAACAGATTCTAAAAAGGTATAGCAACTAAGTAAAGTTTATTGTTATGAACAACGGGGAAGCCACCAGAGCATCTTCTACTGCCGCCTCCTCAAACTAGGTTGTTACCCTAGGCCCGTACATGACGTGACAACATTCTGGGCGCTGTGCTCTATCTAAACATAGAACCCCAGCAGTGAAAGGTCTCTGAAGTCAACAGACCATATTTCATTAGAACTTCGGTGTCATCTTAAACAGATGTTAACTTTCTCAGAGACCAACTGTACAATTAATACAGTTCTCCAGATCACCTGTTTCTTCTTAAGTTTTTTTTTTCCCACTGAAATCTGAAAGATGGACATAGCATGTAGACAGATTATGAGGGAGTGATTGCTCAGTTACATCTGACTTTTTGCGCCCCATGGATTGTAGCTCGCCAGGCTCCTCTGTCCATGGGATGAGTATCCCCGCAAGAATACTGGAGTTGGTTGCCATTTCCTTCTCCAGGGGACCTTGCTGACCTAGGGACTGAACTCACCTCTCCTGTGGCTCTTGCCTTGGCAGGCAGATTCTTCACCACTGAGCCACCTGGGAAGTCCTAGACAGCTAATGGAGTAAGCTTCATATGTTCAGCTAATAATGTCACTATTTTTAACATTTAAAAAATTTAGAAATTAAGTCTTATTTCAGAAAATATTACACTTATCTCTCTATCCAAAATATGCAATGAAGTTGGAACAGACAAAAAATGTTCAATTTAGAGGGAAAAAATCACCAGTGCACATTACATTAAAACTGCAATTAAAAAAACAAATAAGTTACTTTTACTTATCAGTTCAGCTCAGTTGCTCAGTCATGTCTGACTCTGCGAGCCCACGGACTGCAGCACTCCAGGCTTCCCTGTCCTTCACCAACTCCCAGAGTTGGCTCAAATGCATGTCCACTGAGTCAGTGATGCCAACCAACCATCTCATCCTCTATCGTCCCCTTCTCCTCCTGCCTTCAATCCTTCCCAGCACCAGGGTCTTTTCCAACGAAGTCAATTCTGTGCATTAGGTGGCCAAAGTATTGGAGCTTCAGCATCAATCTTTCCAATGAATATTTAGGACTGATTTCCTTTAGGATGGACTGGCTTAATCTCCTTGATGCCCAAGGGACTCCCAAGAGTCTTCTCCACCACCACAGTTCAAAAGCATCAATTCTCTGGCACTCAGCTTTCTTTTTAGTCCAACTCTCACACTCATAACATGACTACTGGAAAAACCATAGCTCTGACTGGATGGACCTTTGTAGGCAGAGTAACGTCTCTGCTTTTTAATATGCTGTCTGGGTTTGTCATAGCTATTTTCCCAAGGAGCAAGTGTCTTTTAGTTTCATGGCTGCAGTCATCACCTGCAGTGATTCTGGAGCCCAAGAAAATAAAGTCTGTCACTGTTTCCATTGTTTCCCCATCTATTTGTCATTTTCCACTTTTTGCCACTTTCACTTATAAAGCACTTTAAAAACCTGTAAATTATTTTCACTAATATGACTCAATTCATGTAATACTGAAGTGCCTTCATATATACTATGATATATAGTAATGGGCACTAGCATAAACTTTCACAACTATTCAGTGACATTCAATATTTAACAATGTTAAGGCCTACTGCTTTACTACTAATTTATGGTGACAGCATACTTTTGGACACTTTCACTACTCATGCCCTATTTTAGACTTCTGTGTTTAAACTCTCTTTTAAACTTCATGCAAAGGTAATTTCCATATGATAAAATGTACTCATTTTAAATGGGGTTCGATGAGTTTGACGAATATATTCACTGGTATAACCAACACTGCAATCGAGATATCAAACGTTTCCATCACTTTAAAAAGTTCCTTTATGGTCCCTGCAATAAATTCTCCCAACACACACACACTTCAGGTCTCTGGCAATCACTGGTCTTCTTTCCTGTTGCTACTGCCTACTTTGGAGCTTCTCACAAATGGAATCATAGTGTTCTGGATGACCTCATGCTGTTGCGCATATTGGTCCATTCCTTTCTAAAGCAAACTGGCATTCCTTTTGTGTGTGTCACAATGTCTATCCACCATCCTTGCTGTTGTTACACTTTAAAAGAACTCTACTAAGTTACAGAGAAGTAGGGCAAAGAAAAGTCAAAACAAGAGTAAACAGAAAAAATATAACTGATGTCAAAATATCATAATGTAAAATGACTCTCAGGCTAATTGACATGACTCCATCCAGCCTGATAAACTAGAGCGAGAACCTCAAATATTCTGTTCTCTAAACTTTGTTACAGAACTATATAAATTCCTCCAAAAGTCTAAAATGTGTTTAGAACATAGAAAGGTCATAAATTCTGGAGAAAAGGGAGCTGAAACTTCAGGGACAGCTTAAACTTCTTTTGGCCATTCAGCAAACTGACAATGTTAAGCTATGGAGATTTGCAAAAGCACTTTCAGATATGAAGTTATCATAATAATTGTTTTTCATACACAAAAATATTAACTGACTTGCTTAAAAGTGCATAATTCTACACCATTCTAAGCTTATTTTTGAAGCAGAATTGAGTACTACATCTTCAATATACTTGTGACAAGGTGTTAAAATTTTGCTTTACTTGTTCACTTATAAACCTCTAAAACTTAAAAAAAAAAAAAAGAGTACATTTGTAGAAAACAAGGTGAAAGACAACCCTCAGAATGAGAGAAAATAATAGCAAAGGCAACAACTGATAAAGAATTAATTTCCAAAATATACAAGCATCTTATACAACTCAATACCAGAAAAGCAAACAACCCAATCAAAAAGTGGGAAAGGGACCTGAAGAGACATTTCTCCAAAGACCTACAGATGGCTAACAAGCACATGAGAAGATGCTCAACATCACTCATCATGAGAGAAATGCAAATCAAAACTACAGTGAGATACCACCTCACACCAGTCAGAATGGCCATCATCATAAAGTCTACAAGCAGTAAGTGCTGGAGACAGTGTGGAGAAAAGCAAAGAGTCTTGCATTGCTGATGGGAATGTAAACTGATATAGCCACTATGGAAGATGGTACGGAGACTCCTTAAAAAGGTAGGAATAAAACCAACATATGACCCAGCAATCCCAGTCCTAGGCATATACCCTGAGGAAAAAAAAAGTGAAAAAGACACGTGTACCCCAATGTTCACTGCAGTAATAGCTAGAACATGGAAGCAACCTAGATGTCCATCAACAGATCAATGGATAAAGAAGCTGTGGTACATACATACAATGGAATACTACTCATCCATAAAAAGGAACACACTTGAATCTGTTCTAATGAGGTGGATGAAAACTAGAACCCATTATACAGAGTCAATTAAGTCAGAAAAAGAAATATAAACATTGCATACTGACACACATATATGGAATCTGAAGAGATGGCACTGATGAATTTATTATGAGGGCAGCAATGGAGAAACAGTTACAGAGACAAACCTATGGACATGGTGGGAGGAGAGGAGGGAGAAGGGAGATATATGGAGAGAGTACATAGAAATTTACAATACCATGTGTAAAACAGAGAGCCAATGGGAATTTGCTCTATGACTTGGGAATTCAAACAGGGGCTCTGAAATAGGCTGAAGGGTGGGGAGGGAGATGGGAGGGAGGTCCAGGAGGCAGGGCACATGGGTGTACCTATGGCTGATTCTTGATGTATGACAGAAAACCACAAAATTCTGTAAAGCAATTATCCTTCGTTTAAAAAAAAAAAAAAAGAGTATGTTTTGTAAAACAAAAGTGTTTCCAATCATTCTTCTGGTCAAATATGGAGGCTTTTAATAAAGGAGGAAACATGGAAAGGTGTAAACCAACAACCTCCTGTCGTGTGTGTACAACACATACAACATACACCTCTCTGTCCCAAGCTCTGTAACGCAGCAAAACTGCACCTTATCATTTATTTTTACAATGCCACTTTAAGAAGCAACCAGAATTATCATGGATCAGATTAATATATTCTTATCCACAAAGTCTTTGTATAATAAAGTTAGATATGTCTTGTATCAAAGCTCTTGACCACTGCACAATTCGCAGTCCACTTATACTTGGATATTGTTCAATAAATAGTAAATAACTATAGGATGAAACACTTCATAGTTCTCATTGTTCAAGGATCAACTATGTATTGGTATAAGGAAACCTGCACTTGTTCCTACAAATATATTCCTATCATCTTTATTCCTCTGGATAAAGGTGAAGCTAGAAGTTAATATTTTCTTAAAACTCCTAATTGATTTGCTTCTTTTTTTTTATCTTACTCCTTTTTTTTTTCTTTTTCAAAGTATTCCTAACCAAAACGGATTTATACAAAGTCCAGGACTTCAAAATAGTCTTTTTTCCTGAAGTGTGACATTTTCAAAGTGTGACATTCTGAAAGTGTGACATTCGATGGTTTTTCCAGTAGTCATGTATGGATGTGAGAGTTGGACTACAAGGAAAGCTGAGCACCAAAGAATTGATGTTTTTGAACTGTGGTGTTGGAGAAGACTCTTTAGAGTCCCTTGGACTGCAAGGAGATCCAACCAGTCCATCCTAAAGGAAATAAGTCCTGAATATTCTTTGGAAGGACTGAGTCTGAAGCTGAAACTCCAGTACTTTGGCCACCTGATGCGAAGAACTGACTCACTCGAAACGACCCTGATGCTGGGAAAGATTGAAGGCGGGAGGAGAAAGGGACGACAGAGGATGAGATAGTTGGATGGCATCACCAATGCAATGGACATGAGTCTGATTGGCTCCGGGGGCTGTGATGGACAAGGAAGCCTGGCACGTTGCAGTCCATGGGGTCGCAAAGAGTCGGACATGACTGAGTGACTGAACTGAACTGATGTTCAAGTGCATACATTGATATCAATGTATGTATCAATGGCTACTTTTCTAAAAGAAATTCACAAAAATTGATCACATAAAAAGGGATCATAGATGTTTACTTAAAAATCACTCAGAAACCATAAAAGATAAGTTGTGCAGATGAATGATATTGAGCTAAAAATCCAAGTGGAATTTTCTAAGCCAAATTTTTATTTCCTAGTCAATGTATAGCAATTTCAGGCATTGATTGATGCCATGAATTAAAACTGAGAAATGTGCAAAGATACTCGTCTAACCATTGTAATAATGAGAAACTGGAAAAGCACTAAATGTTCAATAATAGGGAATGGTTAAATAAACATCAGTATGGTAATAAAAACTGTAGCAACACAATGTTAATGAGGATGTGAACAAATTGGCATTTTTACACTGCCAGTGAGAATACAGGGGTTCCCTGGTGGTTTAGATGGTAAAGAATCTGTCTGCAATGTGGGAGACCTGGGTTCAATCCCTGGGTTGGAAAGATCCCCTGAAGGAGTGTATGGCAACCAACTCCAGTATTCTTCCCTGGAAACTCCCCAAGGACAGAGGAGCCTAGTGGGCTACAGTCCATGGGGTTGCAAAGAGTCAGACACGACTGAGCGACTAAGCACAGCACACAGTGAGAATATAAACTCATATTTCTGGGAAGAATTCATAGTATATATTAATGTTTAAAAGAAAAATAACCAGTGACCTAACAAGAAACTAATGAATTACTGAACTAGAATCAATGTTAAAGTTTACAACAACAGTGTAAATGGGAATGGGCTAAGAGATACATCCATATACTATTAAAATGATATAATTTATAGCTTATTTTCTGAAAGGAAAATGTCAGTTAAAATCAGTTAAGCAGATAAACCCCTCTGGTTTCTTCATTCCTGAAACATGGATAACTACGTCACTGTGTCATCATGATAATGAAATTTAATGTACGTCAACTGCCTAGTATGAAGCCAGTCTTATAACAGGCACTCAAAAAGCAACACCCACTGTCATGTGGAGTGAGCGTCTACTCTTGATAAAAATATATGCATATACATAGAAAAATGTCTGCCTTCTAGGTAAAGACAAAGACTTGACCACACATGCATTTGCGTCTGTCCTCTAGTGAAACTCTACTAAAATAGCTTTAAAAGGATCTGAGGCATAAATTCACAAGGGTGGGAAGAATGGCAGAGACAACTATCACAACACAACACAATTTCAGAAGATGAAAAAGCAGTAATTCTGGTGCTAAATACAGGGGAAAGACAAGAAACTGAAAGTAGAAAACAGAGATAAACTACCAATTAGACTGACACTCAGAATCCCACAAAGGTCCAGGAGTTGATGGTACCAAATACCTCTGGGACAACTGCAGAGTTTAAACCGAGGACTGGTTCACAGACTGTTTATGAGTAGTCAGAGTCTAGATCCCCTCCCCCACTTGTACTGCTGTGTAAATGTCACTCTCCTGAGGCAGGTATACTAAGACCTTTATTCTTCAGAAAGTACAAAACACAGAAATTCTAGGTTCAAGTACACAGTTGCAAACAGGTGCACCAAACCAAAAATTCAGAGAGGGGAGGTGATCAAGAATATATAGACCAACTGGATGACATATGACCTCTTTCCTAGGCATCTTCTCCCACTAAGCCCCAGAATTCTGGCAGTTAGGTTTTCACTTCCAAGCAGGAGTCTGAAAGAATCTTCCCTGTGGAATTTTACCAAAGAAAAAAGATCTGAAAATGATGATAGCCCAATTAGTTCATTAGATAGTGAATCTCAGTCAAATCTCATCTATATGCTCAGAGCTTACAGGTTACGTATTTGGTTTCTCTACTCTCGTTAATAAGGAGACAGCCAGCAATTATCAGAATTTTAGTAAATTTCCTAGTATGAAGTCAAAACCAAAGTAAACCTACCTCACAAAAAAGTACCTAAGAGATTTCTGCAAGAAAAGAAAACTTACTCTGAATGGGAGACAGAAACAAGAGACACAGACAGGACTTGTATCTATTTAAAAAAAAAAAAGACGATGTTCACAGCAGGACTGTTTACAACAGCCAAGACACAGAAGCAACTGAAATGCCTGTCAATAAATGACAAGAGTAGGGAAATGTGGTGTGTATACACACACACACACACACACACACAACTGTTACTCAGACACAAAAAAGAATGAACTAATATCATCTGAAGGTATATGGATGAACCTAGAGAACATGATGCTTGGTGACATAAGTCAGACAGAGAAGGACAAATATATAATGCTATCACATACACGAAGGATGTAAAAAAATAACAAAAATGAAATGTATATACAAAAAAGAAACAGACTCACAGAAACAGAAAACAAACTTGTGGTTACCAAAAGTGCGTGTGTGCTCAGTCACTCAGTTCTGTCTGACTCTTTGCAACCCATGGACTATAGCCTGCCAGGGTCCTCTGTCCATGGCATTTTACAGACAAGAATACTGGAGTGGGTTGCCATTTCCTTCTCCAGGGCATCTTCCTGAACCAGGGATCGAACCCGGGTCTCCTGCACTGGCAGCTGGATGCTTTATCACTGAACCACCTGGGAAGCCTAAAGGGGGGGACAGGGTGTATGTGTGGCGAATTACAGCCCAGAGGTACGGAACTAGAACCTATAAACTACTACATATAAAACAGATAAGCAACAAAGATTTACTATATAGTGCAGGAAATAATATCCAATATCTTGTAATAACCAATAATGCAATAAAATAAAAAGGGCAGCCATTCAGAGGTCTCATTACTTCAGGAAAATGAAACAAAAGCATGCAGCCAGCTTGAGAACAAGTGTAGACAATCAGTAATCAGTCTGGAGTTGAGTGACAGGGTCAAGAAAGGGAAAACAAAATTAATTATTAAATTCAGTAAAAACAAGCCTGAGTAAGAAAGAGAAGTTCCTACAGACTCAAGTGTTAGCTGAGCAACAATCGAGACTGTGGAAATGGAAAGCACATACCACATGCGTTTGGTGGGTGAAGTGGTGGGGTACATTTCCCATAAAAGGCACACACTAGTGCTCAAAGTGAAAAAATTCCAACAGATAAAGACAAATGAGCACATAATTAACACATACACAAATAAACACAAAATGATCAGCTGCGTGGAAGGGCAATGTGACAGAAAGAATACTACTTTTAATAACACATTTTATATCACTTGACTTTAAACTGAAAATAAATATTGAAAAAAACGTTAGCAAGATACACACAGGAAGAGAGAGAACCTAGGAATGGGATTAAGTGATTTTTTTTTCTTCTTTGTTATGTTTTGGTATTTTTCTGGATTTTTCATTTTTAGTAACAAACACTTTATGATCATAAGTATCAAAGTATTACAGAATACAGAGGCATGAATATGAGAGCATTTTTCATTTGATTTATATGTAAATTTAGTAAAGAGCAATTGGGCTGAATTAACCCTCATTCTGACTTGGTACATAAAAATACATACCAGGGTTGTTTAAAATTCACAGTATAAAAGAAAGCAAGCCTAAAAGAGGCCAATGATATTTGCTTCCATTTAAAATTCCTTTTTTTAATATTTGGCAACTAATTTTTTAAATTTATTTTTTAAAGCTTCAAAAATGTAAAGCAAACACTGTTGGTAATATGTGGTTACATATTAGAACTATCAGAACTACTAAATTACTTCAACACTTGCCTTATAATATATAAAACTCTTTTAATCCTCAATTCTTTTTCCTTTAAAAAACTCTTTTAATACTCAATTCTTTTTCCTTTAAGCTTCTCACCCATTATCTCACCAGGCTAAAAGATAATTCGTTTTTCTTCAAACTCAGCAGGTATGGCCCTATAAGACCCAACTAGATAAAACCAAGAGTTTATTTTTATCAATAAATTCTTCTGTCCTGCTCAACTCATTCTTCTTTCTTCTCTTCACGCAAGAGACCAAAAGTACCTTGTTTCAGACTGATGGAAAGAGTCCTAATGTTAGCAGAATTAGCTTCCCAGAATTTGACATCTGCCTGGTTCTTGTCTAGTTCTAATAATGGCTACAGGCTGAATGCAAGTCACAGAAGAGTATGAAACTCAAGCTGAAAATAATCTAGTAACTATGGCTATGTTGTTAATAATGTGCACATGATGGCCACTTTAAGTAATGAAGAGGAAACTACAGCTACAAACAGACATATTGCACTGAAAGTATAATAACTTTAAATTTTCTATAAATACATTCCAAAATTAATCCCAGATTTGATCACAAACTGTTCCTTATAGGAAAGTCTATGTCATCCATCGCCTTCTACTATTAAGACAGTATATACTTTGAAATAGTCAAATTACTTAAAAATTAGCCTAAAGAAAAGGTAGGAAGATTAAGCAGCATATTATAAGAATATTATTTGTAGCATTACACGGCCCCACTGGTTTTACATTTATGCTACAAAAAATTTATGCTACAAAGACTGCTAAGGTTAAAAAGTCACAGCAAGAAAAGTTTCCTCATGCAGATTAAAAATTGTCATATAACACTATCCCTCCTCGGGGTATTCTCAAGACTTCTATCAGTTGATGCAAGGTGAACTTTGTTCCAGGGCGATTCTGATCAGCTGGAGCTGACAAGCCACAGGTTCCAGAAGCCCATCACAAAGTAGCTGCTTCTCTAGTTTTCCTGCCTGCCCTATTTTTCTGCCTCTCCAGAAACTTGTTCAACAGTTGCCGAAGCAGCACAGCAGAAAAGCTCTTCCTGCTTAAGTGATGTGACTAAACACATCATTTCCAAAGTGAGTTCCACGGACCTCTGTTGTCTCCCAAAGTAACAGGTGGTCAAACATTTATAAAATAATGGGTTAAGGAGAAGTTACCTTAAGAATTCTTCCAGCTTTCAAGATGTGAAAGCATATCCTAAATCTCCTTGAGTAATATTTGGCCATGGCAAATGGGTTTACACAAAACCATCAAGTGAGTACTGCTATTCCTACAATTTGGAAACAATTTCCTTTACCAGGAAGCTTTACTGAAGCCAACCAAATCTTAGAATAAGCCTATACCTGAGGAAATGTATCACCTTCAAATTAACAGGTTCACCTATTCTTAAAAGTTGAAGAAAATCAATAATGTACCAAATCTGGAATGCTTTCTAACTCACAAAACATCCACTCCATTTTTTAGTTAACTTACAGAAATTTTTCACCAGTTGCTCATCTACTGAATGACTGTAAACACTGAAGCTAATTCTGCCTCCAAATTAATATTAAAATTAAAAAAGAATCAAACTAATTCCTGATGCACACAAATGCCCTTCAAATCTATCACAACAATTCAAAATTCACCATTGCATGTTTATATGGCACTTTAATTTCACAAAGTTGTTTCTGCCTACATTCTTTCATTTATGCTTCATCACAATGAATATTATCATTCTGCAAAGACTAGGGATTAGGTAGCTATCATAATTGCAGTTCAATGATTTGCTCAATGCCACAAAACTATTTTTCGGTCTTCCAAATCTAAAGGTAGCCACACATTCAATTAATCAATAGTTAGGATATGTATCAATCCTACATTCTCAGAACAATGTTCCTGAGTGCTTTAAGACACTCAATTTCAGTTACACACACTAAATTTAGTGACACATCCTTACGTACTATAAGCACTGTGCTATGTCTCTTCACATATATATTCATTCGTCAAACAACTATTGTGGCTATTTTACAATGAAAAGCTTACCAACTTTCTCAGAAACCAGATGATAAAATGGCAGAACCAGGATTCAAATCTAGGATTTTTAGCTCCATATTAAGAGCTCTCTCTCCTCAAAATACCATTACCTGAAATCCAGGGATTTCTCTAAGATACCTCATCTTGCCTCTCTATAAATTATCAAGTACTGCCAATCCTCTTGCAGAACTCTCCTGAAGTGACCCATTTAATCACATTAAAACTCACCCTGCCCTGATGACTCCAGGAAGCGTGTCTACATTGAGCTCATCCAATCTTATCAGTTCTCTGCACCCTAAACTACCCTGTGGAATCACATGACCTGGGTTTGACTCTTGGCTCTATCACTTCGTAGTTCTGTGACCCTGGACAGGTAACTTGATCACACTGACCCTGAAGCTCCTTATCTGTAAGATGGGAATATTACTACCTGTCACACAGGGCTGACCACAGGTAAATGAGATGATCCATGTCAACTATTTACAAAGTTGTCAGGCACTAGGAAGCACTTTAAATATTTGCTATTATTTCATCTTGCAATGTTTTTCACTTACTTGTCAAGAAGCAGACATGCAGTAAATGCTATAATATGAATCTCTGGCTCAACCAGTATTATTCATCCCTAAAGATGAATCGATACTAGTAAAGAAGAATCAAATAAAAGTTCACCTCCTCTGGGATCTTAACATCTCTTAATGATCCAAATAGGGTGCAAGAGCAAAACCCAAAGAACAATGGGTGAAAAGTAAGTGACACAGCAAAGGAAGCAAAGGTTTCATAGTCATGCATACCCCTCTCTTCAAATCCTAACTCTTGTCACTTAGGAGATATGTTACTCTGGTAAGTTATTTCACCTCCCTGGAATAAATTTCCTTAGTAACCACTAACAAGCACCAATTTTTCTGAAAATTAAATGAGACTGCATTTGTAAAATACCTGGCACTTTTAAATGCTAAACAAATGCTGGTTCCCGTCTCTTGTTTCAACAGCTTAGGCTATAATTAGAGCTTAGAAGTAGGATAGTGGCAATAAAAATGGGAAAGTGATATTAGTGACCACAGAACACACGAAGATTTTGTGAATATAAGGAAAACAATTATGAAGTGAGTTTTAAAAACTACTCCATCAGGTGTGACCATGTGCAGTGAGTACAGCAGCGTATCTGGGCTTGGTTTCATTATGTCACAGCGGCAGCATCAACACCTGGAGCTTTCTGTTTGAGAGCAACTGCACAACCAAGGGAATCTGGCTGGTCAGCCACTTACAGAGGGGACTTCCCTGGTGGTCCAGTGACTGAGAATCTGCCTGCCAATGCAGAGGACATGGGCTGGATCCTTGGTCCAGGAGGATCCCACATGCCGCCGAGAGCAACTAAGCCCCTGCACCGAACTACTGAGCCCACACGCCCTAGAGCCTGGGCTCTGCAACAAAAGAAGCCACTGCAGTGAGAAGACCACATACCGCAACTGAAGAGTAGCCCCCCAACCTGTTGCAACTAGAGAAAACCCATGCACAGCAATGAGGATCCACTGCAGATAAAAATTAAAAAAAAAAAAAAAGACACAAGAAGAGGTATAAAAGAGGAGATAAATAACTTCAATTCTCAAGAAAGCCTTGTCAGGACCAGTGGACAAATTGCTGTCCCTTTTTATTGAACCTTTTATTTCCTCTGACTTTAACATACGGATCCTAATCTTCACCCAATATCTAAATTCAAATTCAAATAGTTCAGTGGAAAAGAATCTGCCTGCGAATGCAGGAGACAGGGTTCAATCCCAAGTTCAGGAAGATTCCCTGGAGGAGGAAACCCACTACAGTATTCTTGCCTGGAGTATCCCATAGATAGAGAGGCCTGGCAGGTTACAGTCCATGGGGTTGCAGAGTGGGACACAATTTGAGCAACCAAGCATGCACACACACACTGCATATTTAAAATACTAAATAGAACAGTTTCTACGATCTAAGAGTGAAAGAGGTTACCTTCAAATAACCCCATGATACAGATTAAACATAAAATTTTACAATAGTGTCTACTAGTATTCTGGCCAAAGTTTCACTAATACTGAATCAACTGATTTAATAGTTTATTGACTGCAGGATTCAACTATACATAGCTAACATCGTGGATTCAACACTATATTAGGCTGATTCAATATGACTGATACTTTGACAACAGTAGTAGACACAGTATAAAATCTTCCAATAACCAAAAAATGGTCTAGGTATATCATAACATGGATCTGAAATTTTCCAAGAGGGCTCAAAAGGAAAAAAGATGGTCAAAAACAAGATTCCAGGTTCAATATTAGAAAAACTAAATGCTTTAAAAATCACAGATAAGTGCCATATTGTTCTCTGTATTTGTGTCTTTTAGATTTCTCAAAATAGAAAAAAAAGGCACTTCAGCATTATAGTAATTGTAATTGAAGAGGGTCCCCATCATTTCTAATTAGTTCTAAGGAAATCAACATCTGGCTTCCTGAAGTTGATCTTTTCTTTTTTTAAAAAAAAAAAAAAAGAGGAAGAAAAGTGCCTCAAGATACCTTTCTCTTATCTAGTTTCTTTGCTTGGATATATTATTGACAAACTTATTATTAGTTTTTTCTACTTCACTATATGCTTCAAGAAGGCAAAATTCTCTCCCATTTACCTAGGAGTCATAGCCCAGTGCCTCATAACATTGAGGTATTCATCGTTAAGCTAAGCTCCTTAAAGGCCATAAAATAGTACCTATGAATGAGGTTTAAAACTAAGGTACATTTATATTCCAATAATGGAGCTCAGAGTTTCCACACATCAAGAATGTACAATACCAAAAAGCAATGTTTGATCTCCACTTGTGGTCATGACCACCTCATAACTACCACAGTTATGTTTCTAGTTAAAGGAGAAAAACCAAATTGCTGTCCTACTCTGACATTAGAAAATAAGCAGCAAACACTGCAAAGATAAAGATACAGACACCAAAATATGACAATTTACTAATAAGGCAGTGGCATTCCTTATCCATCTCCATAAAACCAAACATGGTATATCAATTACTAGACACTGTTATGTACAGATACAAGTACAGTAATAAATCTAAAACTGCCTCAGACTGCCCAACTTGAAAACCTGACAAGCCAAAGGAAATTCTCTTTAATAAAAAAGCCTTTCCAGTAAACTTACTTGCTAATTTGGCCTGTAATCCGGAAGGTCCAGGTTTGGATGTCTCTGACTTAGAAGACCCTGGAAGAGACAGCTTTGTTTTAGGAAGGCTGACTTTAGGGCTGAAGCGAGCAGCCCAATCGAACTTTGAAGAGCCAGCAGTTTTACTCGGTTCCTTTTCCCTGCTGCTTCTTCTGGGGCTGGGGCTGGATGCTGAGCGGGAACGCCTGGCCTTGTTCTGGTCTTTTCCTTGTTTCACCCTGGCACCTGGTGGAACAGCAGAGGAGGCCGAGGCGACGGCAGAGGACGAGGAGGAGGTCGAGGCAGCGGACGACGAGTCGGTGATGGTGCTACACCCAGCTTTGGCTGAGGCGGCCGATTTTGAAGCCAGCTTGGTAGGTTTTGCAGATCTCTCTTCGGCACCAGTGGCTTCAGACACAGAAGCACTCTTTATACAAGAACTCTCTGTCCTCTTTCTTTTCTGACTCCGTGAACCAGCAGCGGCCCCACTCTTTCTGGTATGAGCCTTGCTTGTGGATGGAGATGGTGCAGATTTCAGTTGTGGCTCCTGGTCTAAGTGTCTCTTCTTTGACTTACTATGTGGCTTACTCGTTTCTGAGGGAGCTTCAGTATGCTGAAGTGCTTTGGGTTTTTTGGCAGAGCTAGGAGAATTGGTCCTGTTGTAGTCTGGACTAGCACTGCGTTTCACTCCTCGAGAATTGTCTTTCTTAGGCACCTGCCCCGTTTTCTGCTTTTCTGAAGTATTGGCTCTGTCTGGATCCTCTGGTTGTGGAACTATGACAGCAGATGACGAACTGCAGCTTCTAAGAGGTTAGATAAGAAAAGAGTTAGTATCAGTCCGTCATCATAAAACCTATCGTAATAAACATATTAATCTCTTAAGTCCATGGAAATAAGATTTTTTTTAAGTGCTAAAGTATTCCTGGTAAGCCCAGTAACTAAATAAACAGAGGCGTGCAAATGGTTCAACACTGCAAAAAAGAAAAGGGGGGCAGAGGGACAGGGAGATGCTTTAGAGGGTAAAATCAGGTTCATTTAAAAGATCAGGTTCATTCTTTAGCCCAAAGATGACTGACACTGATACTCCTAATCACAACACAAAAATTAGGATTACCAAAAAAAGGATGCTTTTTTAGTAGTTCAGAACCAGTTTAAACTAAAATCTCCATACTCTGTTTACAAACGCAACTTCTTTGTTACAGTTTAAAGTAAATAAGCATTAACATACACATTTGTAAAATGAAGGTTAGAAAGTTTTTTTTACTGTGGTATCAGATATTTACAGTTGTATTCTTTTCTCTTTATCAATTAGATCTTAAATCACTGACCTGTGTCTCTGACAATAAAAAAAAAAAAACAAGAAAAATGCATTCTAAAATGGCACTGCAGATGCCTGTTAATGGTTTGTCAAGCAAAAGGAGAAACTCAAGCAAAGGGAGAAACCTGCAGGTCTCTGATAAAGGAGAATAAAAGCACTGCCTAGGGGATGTTTTACTAACATCACTGCAGAGGTGATACACCGTTTCTCCTAAAAGTTCCACCCACAGAATGACGAAAACACATGTCACAACATTTTGGCATAACCTGGTTATGTTTTAATACAAGGCAATGATTCAAATGCAAATAACTCCGCCTTGAAAAATGGATAAGCAATGTGAAGATTTACCTTTTAGAAAGGTGTCCCCTTGACAGTTCAGAAGTAGTATTAGACTGCACTTTGGGTGCCTTAGAATTAGATTTTCTACTCTCAGGAGGGCTATATCCCTTATGTTTTGCCTGCCCTAAATGTGACCTGTCAGCAGAAAACCAAAACAGAAATCTATCAGGAAAATGAGATGCAAATACAACACTGAAAGTGAAATATTTTTTCATCAAAAAAAAAGCCTCCCAATTCATTATTGACCCTATCCTTTTCCCAAATATTTCCATAATCAATTATTCTATCAAATAATCTGGCCAAAGAAATTACCTCTTAGAACCAATCCCCTCCATACCCAAGAGGTAAGATTTTTTTTATAATCAGTTGCTTAATATCATATAGCAATATTATAGTTGCTTAAGCAATAATGAATTTCAGCAATTTTAATAAAGATATTCAAATATGTCCAATTTTTGCAAAACACAAATCTAGGCTTTAGATCTAAACATTCCTTTAATAGACAATGTAACCATAGTAGCTTAAAGGGTTTATAGAAAAGGCAATTTGTGATCCCCACAATGATACTGATCACCAATTTGTACATTGTAATTCAGGTCTGCACAATAAATGCAGAAGTGGATAGAGTCAATTCTCAAACTGATTTTACAAAGAAAATCATTAAAAGCACTAAAAACAGTTAACAAGCTTACATGAAATCAATGGTGATATTTACTATGAATTTAAAGCACTACTAGTAGAAAGGATACCAAAACCAAGTCCTAGATAAAGAGATACAGAATTTGCCACAAAATATTCCAAACACAGTCAAAACCATTGTACCATTGATAGAGGGTTGGGTTATATTTATAGTAATTCAAATCCTGATGCTGCCCTGTTTTAATAGCAAGTTTAAGGGATATGATGAAACTTTTCAGTTGTTAAGACTTTTTAACCCCTGGCAAAGGTCACATGAGATTTACACAAGCAAAAGAAGCATGCATGAATATATACCCTTGAAAAGCTGGTGTTTCAGAGGAGAAATATTAAGGTTAATAGATTCAACTTATGTAATTCATGGCCAACATCCATCCTTCATGTAAATAACATAAAAGAGCATATTCTAATGAGAACAAAGTTTCATTAATATTAAAGCTGTTTAATTTTGTTAAAAAAATTTTTTTTTCAAGTCTTTCATTTTGAACATGATCTCAAAAAATTAGAAATAAGCCACTGAACACCGCATATAACAACTCCACCTAAAGGTACAGTCCTAAATGGATAATACATGTCCCATCATCGCTTCAAAGCCTGACCTAAGGTTTCCGGTCTCAGTGTCCTTGTTTTCTCTCGTTTTCTAAGAAGGGCTCAATACTGGATTCTTGGAAGAAGATATGACATTATTCTCAGTGAATATTTCTCAGGTTCATACTATTATTTTCATTTTTAAGGTTCTAATCCATAACACAATAGTATTCTCTAAACATTTAACTGGATCAACTACTAAAAAACTATAGTAACCTATAGGCTTTCCTGTGTCTTAGTCTTTGATGATATTTCCTTCCAGGGTATATGTTATATTTTCTGAGTGTATCCAAACTGAACCTTGTAGAATTTTGTATATTGTAATTTAGTCTTTATTTTTCCTAGATATTCTTATACTGGCAGACTGATATTTTGCTTTATCCCATGAGTTTCTTATCAAGAGATTTAGTTTTCAGAAGTTGCTTTTGTTTTTGTTTCATTTCTAGTATCAGATATGAGAGTTCTAATAGTTTAGCCACCTGATGTGAAGAATCACCTCACAGAAAAAGACCCTGATGCTGGGAAAGATTGAGGGAAGGAGGAGAAGGAGACAACAGAGGATGAGATGATTGGCTGGCATCTCTGACTCAATGGACATGAGTCTGTGCAAACTCCAGGAAATAGCGAGAGACAGGGAAGCATGGCTTGCTCAGTTTATGGGGTCCCAAACAAACAGTTATGACTTGGCAACTGAAAAACAACTCTTTCTTAAAGGAGTAAGACTGAGCAAATTCTCAAATCACTTCACAGTTATTTTTTAAAAAGGAAAGTAAAATATTGTTTTTCAGGTAAACAATTTACTATCCATGGAATACAATTTACTATCCAGGGAATAATATTTATAAATTATGTCATTCAGGTTCTCTACATTCTTATTTTTTTAAAGTTTGCTGTAATCTTTTAAATGAATCACAATTTCTAATACGTTTCATAGTAAAATTTAAATATTCCTTGAAAGTTTTAAGATCATATTAAAAGAAAATCTTATCAGTTCAAAGCTAGACAACTTTGTGATAATGTTCAAGTAGTGAAGTATTTAAATGTCAATCCCTGAAAGGAAAAAAAAAAAAGACATAATATATTCCTAAGTATCAGTAAGTCTGCCAACAGAAATTGACCAACATTAACCTATGCTGATCACACAGTAGAGGTAGCAGTCTTCCTTTCCTCCACCCAAATAAATTGTTCTCTGGTTTTAAAACATATTGAAACTTACAGTCACCCAAACCCACTCCTGCAGTTTTCATGTCCTTATAAATCACCTTCAAGGAACTAAAGAACACAGCAGGCAGTCTCAATGTGAATGAAAGGGGAAGGGGAGAGGAAGGGAGGCGAGGAGAAAAAGAAAGAAATTGATGTCCAATTATTCGAGAAAGTGAGGCTCACAAAACTGGCTTCAATCCCATACTGATCTGATTGGATTAATACCTTTCCTAAAATTATTTTAGGTGTGATATTCTGAGGCCTGGTGGAAAAAATATATTTAAATATTACAAAATACTGATCTTTATGTCCTTCTGACTATTATTTGGTGGTGGTGGTTTAGTTGCTCAGTTGTGTCCAGATTCTTGCAACCCCATGAACTGTAGCCTGCCAGACTCCTCTGTCCATGAGATTTCCCAAGCAAGAATACTGGAGTGGGCTGCCATTTCCTTCTCCAAGGATCCTCCAGACTCAGGGATCAAACCCTCATCTCCTGCATTGCAGGAAGATTCTTTACTGCCGAGCCACCAGGGAAGACCCTCTGACTATTGTTCAGCATGGTCTAATACATTTTTTGTAAAAGGTAGCAAATACTTCCAGTTTTGAGGTGGTACAACGTGTCACAGAAGCAGGTATAAATAACACATAAACAAATGGACACGGCTATGTTCTAACAAAATTTTTATTTACAAAAGCAGGCAGCAGGCTGGATCTGGCCCATGGCTTACCACAAGAGGAGTAGGCAACCAGATGGTTACCATAAGTAACAATGTATGCCCTCCCAAAGTGGGACTCTATTTTATTATGCCCACTTATAAATTGTTAATGCTCAGACACTATAAAGAAATCTCCACAAAATAACAATGCCCAATTAGAACAGCCAATGAGAATATAACAGCATTCAGTGCTAAAGGAGTCTTGATGCCTGTTGGCTCATTTTACCAACTCCCTCACTTATCAAACTTTATGCTTAATATTAATTTTTATTGAAAAGCATGATCTCTTTAAGATCTGTAATATTTATACCTACTATAAATCAAATTTGCAAGACAGTAGAATTCAGGACAAACTCTTAAGTAGCACCAGAATGAGCCTGTTTAGTGAATTAGAATCCAAAATAGTTAGGTGGGTGGACGGGTGTGGGGACTGAAGCTTCTGTATCAACCTATGTATGTTACTGGGGGGAAAAAAAACCCCTCATGCTCTACAATATCACCCACTAAAGCTAACTAATAGTGAAAATATGATTAGAGAAACAGCATCAAACCTATGTTATTATTTTGCAGTTAAGAGTCCTAAAAAAAAAAAATCATCAATTCTAGTAAAGATTAAACCTCCACTAACATTTGCACCAATAATCACAGATGGTCCACTCATGAGAGTTATTTCTGTACTTTCTCTTTTAAGGTATTTTCTTTTAGGACCAGCTTTGACAAAATTAAAAATGTAATTCTGGGGAAGGCTTCCTTTTTCTCATTTTCCTTCTTTATAAATGTAGGAGAGTAAATAGATGGTTTTGAGCTTCCTGAGAGTATTAAACAGTGCAAAACGTGGTGGTTCTGGAGACCACTGAACTAGCTTATTTCTTGCACTAAATGACTTCTTTAACTCATTTCTGCACGATTTCCATGTATTTTGTAAGATCGTCATATATTTCCAAATCTTACTCTTTTAATTGAAATGTCTGTCCCAACTGCAGTGCATATATTAACACTACAGAAAAAACTGCCTCTGAACCAACACGATTTCCACAGCACACTGACATCATTTCCAAGTGGATGTGGGCCAATTCAGGTTAAAGAAATCTATGCTGCAAAAGAGCATGCTATTATCAACTCTTGGTTGTGTGCTTTCAAGAGTAACTTGAAACCAAGTTCCAAATGTCTCGTGGTGACTTTCAGGCAAACTCTAGTGATTGTCTCTTCTAGAAACTTTACTTTTACTATGCTTTAGTAAAATCTTTGGTATCCTGAAAGATTAGAAACCAACTCTGGTTCAGAAGACATCTAAAAGAGGGCAAAACCTGGTAGCAAAGAGCACATTCCTAATCTAATCGTAGGCAAAATGAGGAAAGCAGCTCATTACAAGCAGCTAGTTAATTCCTTGTATTACAGGTCTCGGATTCTGTTTGAAATTAATATCTGTGCCAGCATACGTGTTACCAAACAGAAATGATTTGATACATAATTAAACCTCCAAATGTCTATGTGTGTGTCCATGCACACAGACATTTTTATGCCTTTATGTTTTACATGCACAGTTGTAACATTTAGTTTTATCTTCTATAAATTAAATGCCAGCTTATAATGCTATAAAACACGTTATAAATAAGCCTCAAGATGGAAAGTTCATTCAAAACACTTTAAACAAAAAACTCACTAATGTCTCCTGTAAAATGTACTAGTTTCTATTTCAGTCACAAAACAGAAGTTAAGTAGTCTGAACAACGTTCCTATGTTGAGTTACGGCAAAATGCTGGCTCCAAAAGTTCTCTAATATAGAACTCCTTATTTATCTTACAAAAGTGTCTTTAAAAAAGAAAAGAAAAACAAACAAACAAACAAACAGTGGTTCCTCCTCCAGGGAGTATTTTCAAAACATTCTGGGGAACAGTGGTGCTACTGGCATTTTTAGCAGTTAAGCACCAGAGGTAGAAAGTATCATGACCTAAGGGAGAAATGGGCTTATAATTAATTTCTCAGCTTAGCTTTGTTTTGCATGGTCCTCTACATACTTAAAGCTTTCCAGGAATGAATGAGAATCAACAAGATTGTATTTTCTTTTTTTGCAGCTTTATCAAGAGCCATGCGTCACTTTGGAAAAGTTTATAATAAAATGCTTACAGCATTTAAGTCTGTTGTTGCAGTTGTCACATTCAACAAATCCAAATACAGATGCAAGCATCTGAATATAGTGTCATCTTGCATCAAGTACCCAAGCATTTACTTACTGAGATAATACTTTATCATCAACTGTTTTATACTTTTTTGTTTTTAGCTTTGTAAAATGCTCATACATTATATCAATGTTTCTAAACTGTGTAGGCAAGCATTTTATATACTTCCTAATTCAAGATATTAGAGGGGCATCAAAGTAAAGATACTTACATTATACGATACACACTATAGAGTGGGATTGACTGGTTTGATCTCCTTGCAGTCCAAGGGACTCTCAAGAGCTTCTCCAACACAACCAAACCAGTCAATCCTAAAGGAAATCAACCCTGATATTCACTGCAAGGGCTGATGCTGATGCTCCAATACTTTGGCCACCTGATGTGAAGAGCCGACACGTTAAAAAAGACCCTGATGCTGGGAAAGATTGCAGGAAGAGACGGGGACGACAGAGGATGAGATGGTTGGACGGCATCACCAGCTCAATGGACATGAATTAGGTAAACTCCAGGAGTTGGTGAGGGGACAGGGAGGCCTGGCGTGTTGCAATTCATGGGGTTGCAAAGTGTCGGACACAAGTGAATGTGCTAAGTTGCTTTGGTCATGTCTAACTCTTTGCAACCCCATGGACTGTAGTCCGCCGGGCTCCTCTGTCCCTGGGATTTTCCAGGCAAGAATACTGCAGAGGGTTTGCCATGCCCTCCTCTAGTCTTTCATATATGAAGTTATAACTTGCTGTTCAATTACTGAAGAAACATTTGTATATATTTTTTTAGTTGCACTGATAAATCTTCTAGGAAAAGCGTTTTTCTCTTCTAGGAAAGCATTCTGAGACTGAGAAAGCATTTGCAAAATGTGGTGAGGGACATCAGATTCCTTCAATACTGAGGAACAGGAGGATCAGAGTAAACCGTCAGTGAAGATATGAAATAATCCACAGCAGCTGATGGCTTATAGGCTTCCAGTATGCTTAACAAGTGACAGCTAGAAAAAATTTCACACCTGATGGTTAGGGACAAATAACCTATAATGCAGGGAAAATTGCACAATATAGAAAATATTTCTCTATTGGTCCAAGAAATAACAGGATACTATTAAGAATCCAATGTACATAACCTCTACCTAGAAAAAAGTAGTCTCTGTTCCTCCTGAGGCCACAACAACCACGCTGAACACAACACTGTCAGTCTTGCCTCCCAACCCAAAGCCTGAGGGGATACACCAGTCTTCTCAGCATTACCAAAGCAGCCCAAGAAGTGGAAGAGTGTGTGCACATGCGCTTCTGCTGGTGAAACTCAAAGTGAATAATTACTCTGTAAGATTTGCCCTTACTGAGAGGAGTACGTGACAAGTTATCTAGCCAACCCTAGTATAAACTGTTGTTTGAAGTGTTTTCAATTTAATCATAAGAAACAATAAAGCCATTTTCACATCACACCATGTCTCCCTTTAACATTCTCCTCCTCCCAAAGATGAAGACGCCTCCATCTGACTGAGCAAAGGTCAGGACCAAAAAAAGATGGAAGGAACATCAAAAAATGAATATTTAAAAAGGCACCATACTGGTTAATCAGGTAGAAGAATAAAGAGAACACACAATTGTATGGGCATGCTGCACTGAGGAGAACTGAGGGGAATAATCGGTCTGGTGTAGATGTTTAACAGTTCTGATAGCTACCAGGTGCTGTTTACAAACATTCCACTTTCTTTCCAGGCAGACGGTAGGATAATACCTGCCAAACCACCTGGAAGTGACATGCTGCCATGTAACTTGCTCTGGTCAAGGGAACATGAGTGGAAACGGATCACTTGAGGGAAGTCTTGGACAGTCAGAAAGCAATTCAGCATTTTCTCTTGCCACCAGAGCAGTGTGGACATGGAGCAGAGCCTGCAGGCAACCCACGACGAACAAGTCTCCTAATGGCTAGATGATATACTAATATTTAGGAGCTGTTTGTTACTGCAGCACAATCCCTGTAGCATACCCATTTAAACCGGGCCCTATTTCAACTCTGCCTTCACTCCAGTCAATCACCTTTTCACGACCATGTCCGTAAAAGAAAGTGACACTTCTGCACCTACAAATGCCAAGGAAATAAATCTCCTTATTTCAACACTAGTATTTGTTGAACACCTACTACTTACGAACAAAGTAACAAGAGAAACAGAAAAAAGAACTTAAAATCTACTCTGGAAGTAACTAATGACTCTACTTTTGAAGTACAGACAAACATGGCTGACATGTATCCTATGTTTTACAAGTGCTTCCTCAGCCTTCAAAGCCCACTTCCATGAGGCCATTACTAGAAACACTTCTCTGACTTCAGTAACCACCTACATGCCAGTTTCCCCTACTGCGCTGGAAACTGCTCGTGACAAAGGCTATTCTACTCTCACTTTTGTAACTGCTATCTAGCATGCTGCACGATGTTCTACAAATGGATGAATACCATCTTACACTGTTTATACTGCCAAGAACACTAAGGCAGGACTTGTTAAAACTCTAAAGCCAAAAAAGAAAAAGAGGCTTTATTAAAATAAGGCATGCATATCTCCACAATCAAAACAGTTAAAGAATCAAGCCTAGAGAAAAGATTCAACACAGATCTGAAAAACAAAGGAATGGAAACTATTCAGAACTTTAACCACACATACTCTAATACATTTGCTTTTCTCTGTCCATCTTCTTCCATAAATAAGGCAGGAGACATGCAGCTGACAACTTCAGATTCACACCTGCCCTCTGCAACCAGAAAGGAAAACACTTCCAATTTTTCCCAGCTTGGATCATGTGACCACCCTAGTACCATTCCTGAACTCAGAATAAATGACTGTAGATTCTCCCAGCTTTGGCAAAAGGCAGTGGGTAGATCCTTGGAAGGAAAGCTATGACAAACACAGACAGGGTATTAAAAAGCAGAGACATTACTTTGCCAAGGTCTATATAGTCAAAGCTATGCTTTTTCAAGTAGTCGTGTATGGATGTGAGAGTTGGACCCTAAACAAGGCTGAGCAACAAAGAATTGATGCTTTTGAACTGTGGTGTTGGAGAAGACTCTTGAGAGTCCCTTGGACTGCAAGGAGATCAAACCTGTCAATCCTAAAGGAAATCAGTCCTGAATATTCATTAGAAGGACTGATGCTAAAGCTGAAGCTCCAATACTTTGGCCACCTGATGTGAAAAACCGACTCATCTGAAAAGACCCTGATGCTGGCAAAGATTGAAGGCGGGAGGAGAAGGGGACGACAGAGGATGAGATGGTTAGAAAGCATCCCAACTCAATGGACATTAATCTGAGCAAACTCCAGGAGATAGTGAAGGACAAAGGAGTAGCATGCTGCAGTCTGAAGAGTCGAACTGACTTAGTGACTGAAAAACAACAATGGGGGACCTGGGGCAGAGTAAAATCATGGTGGAAAAGATTAACTATCACTCAAAACACATGAGTTAAGAACTGAGGGATATCATTACACAAGAGAAAGCATTAAGTCACTCAACCATGTCCAACTCTTTGTGACCCCCATGGACTGTAGCCTGCCAGGGTCCTCTGTCCAATGGACTTCTCCAGGCAAGAATACTGGAGTGGGTAGCCATTCCCTTCTCCACGGGATCTTCCTGACCCAGGGATGGAAACTGGGTGTATCCACATAGCAGGCAGATTCTTTACCATCACAGCCACCAAGGAAGTCCCAATACCTAAGAGGAGGGGCTAATCTCAGATGAATAAATTAAAAGGTCAGTTCTCCTGTATAGTGGGGTTCAAAGGAACAAAAAACTTAGTACGTTTACATCAAGAAGTATTCTCACTCAGATCTCACTTCTTAAACCTATTTTTCTAGGGTTTAATATCTCTTACTGTACAAACACCAATAAAGTGAAATTAATGCAATCTTCCCATATCAAATTAGCAGGAAAATGTAAATGGAAATAACACAAACAGAATGATGAGAAAATGTACTTTTTTTCCTGATGGTGATAAGTAAATTGGAGGGCAAAAGATTTATGTGAAATAAGTTAACTATAAAAAACTTGCTTTGACCAAGCAATTTCATTTCTTGGAACATATCCCTTGAGAGATACCAAAACTGCAAACATCTAAGCACAAGCAAAAACTTCTCCCACTGCAACCACCTAACTATCCAAAAAATGAAAATTAATAGTGGAAAATATTGCACATTGATTCAGCAAATCATGTGACCATTTGTAAACAACTGCCAAAAATTCATTTTAAGAGAAAATATTTATGTTGGGATATTGAGTGGAAAAAATAGTACCATCTAAAAATATTTACAGTATAATCAGCTACATGGTAAGTGGTGCTTTAAAGATAGATAGGGAATTTCCTAGGGGTTCAGTGGTTAAGACTCCTCGCTTCTATTGCAGGGGACACAGGTTCAATAACTGATTGGGGAACTAAGATTCCCCCATCAAAATAAAGACAGATAAAAATCAAAACAGACTTAATCTCTGGATGATATTTATTTTCTGTTTGTGTTTTTCTGTATCCCAAACCTTTGAAATAATTTTTTAAAGCAAAATGTTAACACAAATCTGTATCTTTCTATAAAATTAACCCTGGCTTTAAAAACTCCCTGCTTTGCAATGTTAACAGAAAGCAATAACCTTTAGATTTCATAATTTATTACTCAGAAATAAATAAATAGTAAAACTCTGCAGACAAATTTTGTAATGGGAGTGTGAAGGTGGAATGGATTGGATTCAAGCATTTCTTCACACCATTAAAAAAAAAAAACAACACTGACAGAACTGAGAAGAAAATTTTATTCTCGGAGAAGGCAAAGGAAGAAAAGAAACAAAGAGCTAATATACCTGACCACCTAAATTTAAAATCTACCATAAATTAGAAGTAGAACAAGTCATAAACAAAAAATACTTGCCCATCTCTGTAGGTTGATTCCCTTTTCATAAAGGGTTCTAATAAAAGAACAAGCATCCTCAAAATTCAAAGAGAAAAGGACACTAAGACAACTCATAAAATATATAAAAATGGCCAATATGTGGGGAAGATCTTCACCCTATGGTAATCAAAGAAACAGTAAGTTTAACCAAAGGAATCCCTTTTCCCCACAAACTTCTACTAAAAATGGCGCACTGTATTGGCCAGGATTTGAAGAACTAGGTATTTTCACAAAGTGTTAGTAAGTATAAATTGGTTTAGTCAAAACAAGAAAAAAAAAACCAAAGTGATTAGATCTTTCTGAAAGACAATTTAGCATTCTGTTAAAAAAAGTCTTCAGAACTCCCCTGGTGGTCCAGTGGTTAAGACTCTGCACTTTCAATGCACGGGACATGGGCTCAATCCCCAGGTGGGGAACTAAGGTCCCACATGTCATGCAGCACCAGAAAGAAAAAAAAAAAAGTCTTCAAAATAATTCATATCCTTGGGTCCTATGAACCTATTGCAGGAATCTGACTCAATAAAATCATAATCATACTCAAATATGATAGGCATGGCAGCAATATATTTTACAGAAAAAAAAAAAAAAGAGGGAAAAAACTAGAAGCCATAATTCAAATCATGAAGTAGAAACAGAGTAGAAATACGAACCATCATTATCTCCGGGTAGATGGATAAAATTTATGTTAATTCTATAATTCTCCCAAGGCATCCAATTTTCTGTTCTCATCATGCTGTGTTTTTGTAACAAAAACAATGTCAAACAAACCTCACTACAACAACCTTAACTGAGGTTGCTATAAAACTTAATTCAATCCTACCACTGACATTTGAGAAAAACAAAAAAATGCTAATGAAAATGCTAATGAATAGCCAAGAGGGAGGGATAGCCTGCAAATACCTGTGCTAGCAGTGGGAAGGCTAGGTAACATCCCTCAGAGCAAGCCCACACACAAGCAGAAGAGGTGAAGGATTTCCTGAAGAAGAAAGAGCACGCAGAGGAGTAGATCAACGGCCGCCCAACGAACTATGGAAGAAGGGAGAAGAGAAAAACAACACAAGAGGGGAAAGGTATCTACTTTCATTAGGAATAGAGATGAAGAATGGGTGGAAAACACAGAGGGAATAATCAAGAGAAAATAAATATATCCCAAAGAATCAAGTTTCTTTTACCTTATGGATGAACTAAACCTCTCTTCTTAAGGCAAAAAAAAAGGTAAGTGTCCTTGATTTGGGAAAAAGACAGAAGTGGTCACAGAAAGGAAGCTACACAAAAAAGGACACGTTCACCCAAGCTGGGAAGGAAACAGAGCGAATCAAAAAGGAATGAATTAAGAAATTCTAGGAGGGAAAAACGTAAAATTCCAAACTGAAAGAGTTAAATACTCTTCAGTTGTAAGTACTTCACGACCTCCTCTAAGTCTTTCATCATCTGGATCAAGTAGTTCGTGCAGTAAGAACGGTTGGCATAAAGAAAGGAATTGGACTGGAGACTGAAGCAGTCAGGAATCGAGCCCTGTCTCTACACAGCAGCTGTGTAAAGCTGAGCAAGCATTTACCAAACAGGGGCTACATATTTACTATCACACAGTTTCTGTGAGTCTCAAAGTGAAAGAATATGTAGATCTGCTGGAGTAGATGCTGTTATTATTGCTACTATTTCAATCACTGGACCACTGTGAATACGTCCACAAGACCAAAGTCACTGTGTTTTGGAAACAAAAGTCACAGTAATAGGAGTATTTTTACTTAAGGAAAGCTAGGCAACAGGAATCAGGTTAAAAGAATGGAAAATATAGTTACAATTGCTCTCTCCCAATTAATGCCAATCCTCTCACTCCCCAACATCCCTGGAGAGGTTTCTCAGAAGTTACATAATTGGTACTACAGCACACTCCACTGGGGCTTCACAAGTCAGTCTGGGGTTTGAGGTCCCTTCCAGTTCTGACAATCTATCACAAACAAAACAATCAAGCGCGCTAAAATGGCAAAATGAGATTCAGATGTGCAAATATATTCTCATTTGCATTCTTAGCCAAACTGATAAGACATTTTGACCGAAGTTCCAAATTCCTACGTCCTGATCATAATTATACTTCTCCACATAAAAACAGGAAACACCTAAACAATCAAAATTACTAAATTATGGTATTAACCACACAAGTAGACATGAAGACTTTAAAAGGCATGTTTTTAAACAAGTTTTAAAGACAGGAAACAACACATATAATACTAAACTTCAAAAAAGTGAATATGCCCTCTTTTGTGTACTATTTTTGCCAGGAAATGTTTCTCGAAGATATAAAAGTTGAAATCGTGAGAGATGAAATGGGGCTTACACTACTGAAAGGGAGGAAGGATTCAAGTCTTACAAAAACTCCTAATTACACCTTGCTTTATGTATTTTGGCATGTTTCTGCCATTCCAAAGAAACTTAAATTTCATATCTTCCATCAATTGAGCATGCATCACTGACTGGCTTAAAGCACATAAACTTTAGGGAAAGATCCATTCTACACATCTAATTGAGTTCAATCTTGAGCACAACTTCACTATTAAAGCCAATTAATCTTAATCAACTAGAATTACTGTGTCTATTTGTTTTCCACTCACATTTTTAAATACATAATACAATAGAATATTTAAATAATTTTCCCTACCACTGAGGTGCAAAAAAGATAATGGTGCTGAAACATCACTGGATTTACAAGTAATATACTGTGCGAAGTGCGAAATGTTTGTCAATCATATCAAGAGTCTAAGCATAACCTGGGGATTAATATGTACAAAACTCCGTTTGAAAATTACAAGTAACTTATATGCTTATGCATGCACATCTACTATGGCTCAGCAGGTAAAGAATCCGTCTGTGATGCAGGAGACACAGGAGATGTAGGTTCGATCCCTAGGTGGGGAAGATCCCCTGGAGAAGGAAATGGCAACCACTCCAGTATTCCTGCCTGGGAAACGTCTCGAACAGAGGAGCCTGGTGAGCTGGGTCACAAGAGTTGGACACAAATGAACCACTAAGCACATGCAAGTGCACGCACGTGCAGGAACAGGTCAGTGTTAGCAGTGACACTAAGTGGACTGTGAAAATATGTTCTTCTTCATACTTCCCTGTATTTTCCAAGTTCTCTAAAATATGTAACATTTTTGTAATGGGGGGTGATATTTTCTCATCAGCAGCATAAAGTATGGCTACTCCAAAGAATAATCTAAATGTAAAAAAAGCAAAAAATTTAGAACAAAACTCTGTATTAAGCATTGTTCTAAAAGTTTAACATACTGTAATACTTAAATTAACTAATAACCCTGTAAAATAAGTCTCCTCACTGTATGGACTAAAAAAAAAAAAAAAAAAATCGAGGTTTTCTGAAGGATATATAACAAAGGACACACAGCTATTTCACAAGAGACAAAAATGCCACACAAACTGTCCTAGCCCAACGTCCAAATGTTCAACCACTAAAACAGCCTGACATGAGCAAGACGTACTTCAATTTCTTCTTTACATTTGACGTTTACCTTTTATAAATATATAAAACATTTATAAATTATATATATTTTTTACTAGACAATATACTGGAGAAGGAAACAGCAACTCACTCCAGCATTGCTGCCTGGGAAATTCCATGGATTCTAGCGGGCTACAGTCCATGGGGTTACTAAGAGTTGGACATGACTTAGTGACTAAACAAGACAATATATACATGATAATGCCTCAAAATGTTGCATAAGGTAATCTTATTAGAGTTTAGCCACAATCTACTTTAATCTATGATGAGTCCATGCACTGGAAAAGTAGGCCCAAGCAAATCTGAATATATTATGCATAAAATGACAGTACTTAGCTAAATCATGGAATTCAACATTCAGTAGAATGTATCTGATTCTTCATATTACCCCCTATACAACGACTCCAACTAAAAAAGACCAACTCAACATGAAACACTGAGAATGGATATGCTAACAGACAACCTTACCAGCCTGTCAGCATCCACGTGTTGTCAAAAAGTAAGATGGGGAAAAAACTCAAAAGCTAGGCAACAAAACTCAAGATCTTAAAACAAATGAAGGTTCCTTTCAAATAAGGTAAATAAACCAAGTCACAACACACATGAAGGAAGGGATCACAAATGGTTGAAAGGTATGTTGTAGCCTGTGTATAAGACAGTGAGGAGAAAGAAAAGGGGCCAACAAAACATGATGCGCCACATGTTAACAACCCAGAGATTCAAGTTTTGATAATGACTGAGAACTGTTTTTTGAGCCTGGGGGTGGGAGTGGGGATGATTGGATAATCACTCTGAATTCCAGGTTTGTGCTACCTAGCTCAAAAATTAGAAAAGAAATTCCCCTTTATAGTGAGCCATTTAAGCTCTGGTACATATAGTGAGGTTTTAAAAAAACTTTCTTTAATCCCAATTTCTTTTCAAATTACCGTTAAATACATACCTTCCTCCTATCGAGTCGTCTTGTGGTTGGGCCCCGGCAGTGTTCCTCTGTGAACGTCGCAGTGACCCCCCTGGATTGTTATTAGGCCGGTTGGACATTGGCACCTCTCTCTTGAAGGGACATACCCTTTCTAGACACTACCATTCACTAAAAGGGAAAAAAAGAAAAAAATAAAGTGTCAACTATATTGATAAGACACCAAAAACGAAGGAACCATAAAAGAGGAAACTCTATATACACAGTTTGATCAGACAGCCTTCACCAACACTGCACTGTCTTAATTAAACTGTGAAGTCTGGTCGATTAATGTGTCATAAAGTGTTGCTCAGTCATGTCCGATTCTTTGTGACCCCATGGACTGTAGCCCACCAGGCTCCTCTGCCCAGGGGGATTTTCCAGGCAAGAATACTGGAGTGGGTTGCCAGTTCCTTCTCCAGGGGATCTTTCCAACCCAGGGATCGAATCCAGGTCTCTCCACATTGCAGATTCTTTACCATCTGAGCCACCAGGGAAGCCCCATAAAGTGTCAGGACTGTATCAAATTCAAGGCATTAAGTCCAGAACCCAGCACATAAAATCTACTTATATTTCTCATGCAATGACCAAGAAATTCCCAATTGGAAAAAAAAAAAAACAGAGCACAAGTAGAAATCTTTGTTTCTACATTTCTAGTAAAGGAAAGGAGCACTGCATCTAAACTCTGAACACCTTGGCTGAAGTCCTGTCACAGAACAGGTTTTAAAGGAGCCTGCCTTTGTACAATCCACAACCTTTAGCCTCAGATTCCCCAGCCACAGAATAGAAACATATGCCATGGGTACTTCACAGTACTGCTGTGGCCTAATGAAACCACGAATACAAAGGAAATGGCAGAGCCATAGTATCTTACTGGAGAAACCAGGAAAAAGCAGCTCAAGCACAGTGAACTGAGAAATGGCCCCAGGTCTCCTGGATTTCAACATCAGCTGTGCTGGCTCTGACTCCAGACAGGAAACTTGCTCTCTAGATTGGTTTACCTCTTCTGTAAAATCAGTTATCTCTACCTCATGGAGATGTTAGCAGTAAGAAATCTGTGAACATAGTTCATAAGTGTAATAACAATTTAGTTCAAAGCAGAGTTCTTAATTCGTTTGAACTTTTTATCTTTCTATAAGAAACTAATACACAGGAAAAAAAGGCTGATTTTCAAAGAAAATGAGTTTAGCTGATAAAATAGGTCAAAGGTACTATAGAGAGAGAAAAAACTGCCTTCTTTTTTTGCAATTTTTATAAGTCAAATCTGACACTATTTTTAAGTCTCCAGTCAAATTCCAAGTACAGTTCTTCAGTTAACTTCTATTTTTGGGGGAGGGAACAGAAGGACTAATCATACAACATTACAAAAGTTGTGCCAAAAAGAATGTAAATTAATCATAACTCAATCTATTACTGGGTTTTAAGAGATTTCCATCCACTGTAACAGCAAAGTGGGTTTTCTTTTGAGTCACATACTGACCCAATTCAGTAGAAAAGGGCTATTTCTATCACACATTACCACACCACCAATTAATATACTAAATAAACTTTAGTCAGGTTCAAATTACTAATAGAATTACTCTCAATTTTAGAAAGAAAACAAGAGAAAATACTATGCAAACATTAAAAAAGAAAGAGGAAGGTTCAATTTACATGAACTGATGGAAAGGTCTCTCCCAGATATGCTACAGGAAAAACAGTATAATTTCCATCTATGTGTACATATAAATTTAGAAGGTTTGCATATGTATGTTTATGTATTATTTACACATTAAAAATTCGTAGAAATAAATTCATAAAACAGACATTGTTAATTTAACCCCTCCCCTCCAGCCTTATCACTAGTTTCACTTTCCATGGTTTCAGTTACCTACCTGATCAGCCATGGTACAAAAATATTGAATTAAAAATTAAGTTTTCCAGACTTTTAGACTCTGTGGGAGAAGGCGAGGGTGGGATTTCAGAGAGAACAGCATTGAAACAAGTATACTATCAAGGGTGAAACTGATCACCAGCCCAGGTTGGATGCATGAGACAACTGCTCAGGGCTGGTAGACTGGGAAGACCCAGAGGGATGGGATGGAGAGGGAGCTGGGAGGGGGGATTGGGATGGGGAACACATGTAAATCCATGGCTGATTCATGTCAATGTATGGCAAAAACCACTAGAATACTGTAAAGTAATTAACCTCCAACTAATAAAAATAAATGGAAAAAAATTAGTTTTCAATTACAATTTTCAAATTAAACTTTTCAATTACAACTTTCAAAGTAAAGTTTTCAATTCCATATAGCTGGTGGAACCACATGCCATCCGTGTCTGTCCCACTCAGAATGTGAATCATCCTTCTGTCCACTGCGTCCACTATATATATGCTCCGCACCCATTAGTATAAGAAAAACACACAGGATGTACAGAACTCAGTACTATCTATAGCTTCAGGAATCTACTCAAGATCTTGAAACATATCCCCCTGAAGGTGATACTGACTGACTATGAGAAAGAGGACTGGGTCTGAGATGAAAGGAGTACTTTTGTTACCTATTCTTTGAAAGCAGTAAGGTAGGTCATTTGATTACAAACGTTGGGCTCCTGAGTCAAACTGCCTCTGACTGAGTTCAGATCTTAACTCCAACATCAACAAAATGTATGACCTTGTATGGCTTCCCTGTTGGCTCAGATAGTAAAGAATCTGCTGCAATGCAGGAGTCTGCCTGCAATGCAGAAGACCTAGGTTTGATCCCTGGGTCCAGAAGATCCCTTAGAGAAGAAAATGGCAACCTTTTCCAGTATTTTTGCTGCGACAATCCCATGGACAGAGGAGCCTGGCAGGCTGCAGCCCATGGGGTCACAAGAGTCGGACAAAAATTAACAACTAAACCACCACCACCAAGAACTAAATAAAAGACCCATCTATTTCAGAATTCATCCAGGAAATTTTACCACTTCAAAAGCCATCTCCATGCCATCTTGCCTGGACCCCCAACAGTGTGGACACAAGAGAACAGCATGATACTGTTCCTTTCACTTTGAAAAGCAAAGAAAACTATTATTAAAGAGGGTTAGGAGATCTTACCTGCCCACTTTTGGCTATTAAATGCCTATTGTATGTCATGGGGCGTTAAGTGATTCAAATGAATGTAGAAGTCATACTGGGGGATTTCCCTGGTGGTCCAGTGGTTATGAATTCCCCTTGCAATGCAGGGGTTGCAGGTTTGATCCCTGGTTGGGGAACTAAGATCCCACATGCCACGGAGTAACTAAGCCTTTCATGCCACAACTAGAGAGTCCAAGTGCTGCAACTAAAACCTGACACAGCCAAATAAATGAATATTAAAAAAAAAAGAAGTCATACTGGTTAATTTAACCTATATTTAGTAAAGTAGCCTTAATAGTGCTCCCCAAACCTTCAGAGTTTGTCAATCAGCACCAGGCGATTCACGGATTAATTCTTGAAATTTAAGAGAGGAAAAGTGGCAAGTAACAAGACATTTATCTAAGTGCTATCTGCTTTTAAAGCATAAACTGGTCTTTAAGTAAGGAGGCCAGGCTCTGTAAAACTTTGGAATTTGAATTGCCCAAAAGTAAATAGAAGAATAACATATAATACACATAGGATCTTCCCCTCTGCCAGCTATCAACAAACTTAAGAGACAGAAGGGACCCTTGGGGGTGATCAAGTTCAATGCCTTACATTACAGACAATTCCAAATGAAGAAAGTTCAAATCATCTCATGACGAACTAGTCCTCTGAACCCTGATATGCAGGCAACCTATCCCCCCTAGAGTTCACTACAATCTCAAATTTTCAAAATTTAACTCTTTGGCTCCAGACATGAGCCCAAAAATCACTATGCAATAATTTCCTTCTTGCTATATGAGTATTCTGTGTTGTCTTCACCAATCAGTATACCTAACATATTTTATTAATTAAATTTTAAAACACAAAGTTAGAGTTACACTAATAAAAAAAACTGCTGAAAATTGTTTTGACATACTGAAATGAAAACAAACTCAAAGATTCCATCTTAATAGGCATCTCATAATGCAGAAGCTAGAAGGTTTAAGGTTTAAGTACAGTCATAAACTCTTTCAAGTACTGAAATACATGAGTCTTCTAACCATGGATTATATACCTTCATTTCAGTGGAAATAACCACCAACAGTTTCCACACGAAACCTCTGACATTAATTCCTAAAGCACTGAAATTAAAGAGATGGCATACATGACTTTGATTTCAATAGGAAAAGCATAAAAACACTGATATGTTCAAGACTGAAAGCAAACTCATAGAACAGATAGATGGTACCAGAAGCAGGGTAGAGGGGGTGGGCCAAATGGGTAAAGGAAGCCAAAAGGCACCAACTTCAGCTGTCAAGGAAGTTTTATTATTAAAGCAATTTAATATACAACATGATGATTATGTTAACATTACTGTACTGCATGTTTGAAAGTTGCTAAGAAAGTAGATCTTGGAAAAAAGTATGTATATATGGTGATGGATGTTAACTATACTTTGTAATCATTATGCTGTGTAATGGAAACCAATATGATGGATGCCAATTATACCTCAATTAAAAAAAAAAAAACTTGCCCTGTGAACAAACTCATAACACAGCTCTAACCATCAACAAATTTACCCACTGTAAAGATTAAATGGCATATGAATTTTATGTGAAAATGTATTTACCTCTTCAGGCAAACAGAATTTCTTCAGGAAAAAAAAGAACTGTATTATTAATCTACATTTTAAAATTCATTCTCAGAGTTTCATAAGAAGGATATTCTTTCAATAAAACTTCAACTGTAAACATTCTGGAAATTAAGTTTCCTTTAATTTCACAATTCAAAATCACAGAAGAGAGAGGTTAAGGTTAGGGGAAAAAATTAACTAAAGTTATAGTTAACTTTGTATATAGAATATATAGTACTTCTTCCTAGTCAAATGGCCAAAAATAGGAAGGAAAATCAAAGTTAGCTTTTGTGCCAAATTTTTATCACATGAAGGAAGCTGGATAGACCGGAGAATGTATCTCCAATTTAGTGACCAAGAGCAGTCACGTACAGCCCCAAACCAAGCTAATACATTTACCTATGTAACCACTATCATTTATTTGACAGGCAACTCTTAAACACTGAACAAAAGTTCTATTATTTTCACAGTAAAGATAACATTTTTCTAAAAATCTAATATCCCACAGAGTATTTGTAGAAAGTTTCCAGCTTTCAGAATTGACACTTAAAGGGAATTTTATTTATCCAACGTGTTTCCCCTCCCCACTCCCCAATTTCTTATGCTTTCTACTTAGATATGATATGGTCCTCCATAGAGACTTCGTTTGGCTTAAGATTATAAAACTGGGGTTTAATAGCAACAGTAATTAACACAATTTCCACAGAACTTTATTCATTTGTTTATCCTAATAAACAAAATTTAAACATGCCAATGAGTCTTATTAACTGTGTAGCTTATTATTCCTACTTTACAAATAAGGAAACTGCAGCATTACAAAATTAAGTTGCCTGCATTCAACAAGTATTAGCATCTGGACATGCAGGGCTGCAAGGAACAGCATCCAGAATTGTGGATGTAAACAACTGCAAACACCAGATCAAAAAGGTACGACTCACTACTATCTCAGGAGAAAGGACAGTAAGTTGACCTTACCAAGAGCAGTATTAAACAACTCTATAGTAAAATGGACCACCCTAGCTTTTAAAAGAAGTCACTCCGGCTTAAGAACAACAGCATCAAACATGACTATCTTTAAAATGAGAATGAATACCCTTTCAGTTCAGTTGCTCAGTCCAACTCTTTGTGACCCCATGAGTCGCAGCACGCCAGGCCTCCCTGTCCATCACCAACTCCCAGAGTTTACTGAAACTCATGCCCATCGAGTCAGTGATGCCATCCAGCCATTTCATCCTCTGTCGTCCCCTTCTCCTCCTGCCCCCAATCCCTCCCAGCAACAGGGTCTTTTCCAATGAGTCGACTTTTTGCATGAGGTGGCCAAAGTATTGGAGTTTCAGCATCAGCATCAGTCTTTCCAATGAACACCCAGGACTGATCTCCTTTAAGATGGACTGGCTGGATCTCCTTGCAGTCCAAGGGACTCTCGAGAGTCTTCTCCAACAAAGAAGACAAATTGATGCTTCAAAAGCATCAATTTTTCAGCACTCAGCTTTCTTCACAGTCCAACTCTCACACTCATACATAACCACTGGAAAAACCATAGCCTGACCAGACGAACCTTTGTTGGCAAAGTAATGTCTCTGCTTTTTAATATGCTGTCTAGGTTGGTCATAACTTTCCTTCCAAGGAGTAAGCGACTTTTAAAAAATTTCATGGCTGCAATCACCATCTGCAGTGACTTTGGAGCCCAAAAAAATAAAGTCTGACACTGTTTCCACTGTCTTCCCATCTAGTCCCCATGGGGTGATGGGACCAGATGCCATGATCTTAGTTTTCTGAATGTTAAGCTTTAAGCCAACTTTTTCACTCTCCTCTTTCACTTTCATCAAGAGGCTTTTTAGTTCCTCTTCACTTTCTGCCATAAGGGTGGTGTCATCTGCATATCTGAGGTTATTGATATTTCTCCCTGCAATCTTGATTCCCACTTGTGCTTCTTCCAGCCCAGCGTTTCTCATGATGTACTCTGCATATAAGGTAAATAAGCAGGTTGACAATATACAGCCTTGATGTACTCCTTTTCCTATTTGGAACCAGTCTGTTGTTCCATGTCCTGTTCTAACTGTTGCTTCCTGACCTGCATACAGGTTTCTCAAGAGGCAGGTCAGGTGGTCTGGTATTCTCATCTCTTTCAGAATTTTCCACACACAGTCGAAGGCTTTGGCATAGTCAATAAAGCAGAAATAGATGTTTTTTTGGAATGCTCTTGCTTTTTCGATGACCCAGCGGATATTGGCAATTTGATCTCTGGTTCCTCTGCCTTTTCTAAAACCAGCTTGAACATCTGGAAGTTCACGGTTCTCGTATTGCTGAAGCCTGACTTGGAGAATTTTAAGCATTACTTTACTAGCAGGTGAGATGAGTGCAATTGTGCGGCAGTTTGAGCATTCTTTGGGATTGCCTTTCTTAGGGACTGGGATGAAACCTGACCTTTTCCAGTCCTGTGGCCACTCCTGAGTTTTCCAAATTTGCTGGCATATTGAGTGCAGCACTTTCACAGCATCATCTTTCAGCATTTGAAATAGCTCAACTGGAATTCCATCACCTCCACTAGCTTTGTTCATAGTGATGCTTTCTAAGGCCCACTTGACTTCACATTCCAGGATGTCTGGCTCTAGGTGAGTGATCACACCATCTTGATTATCTGGGTCGTGAAGATCTTTTTTGTACTGTTCTTCTGTGTATTCTTGCCACCTCTTCTTAGTATCTTCTGCTTCTGTTAGGTCCATACCATTTCTGTCCTTTTTGAACCCATCTTTGCATGAAATGTCCCCTTGGTATCTCTAATTTTCTTGAAGAGATCTCTAGTCTTTCCCATTCTGTTCTTTTCCTCTATTTCTTTGCATTGATCGCTGAGGCAGGCTTTCTTATCTCTCCTGGCTATTCTTTGGAACTCTGCATTAAAATGGGAATATCTTTCCTTTTCTCCGTTGCTTTTCGCTTCTCTTCTTTTCATAGCTATTTGTAAGGCCTCCTCAGACAACCATTTTGCTTTTTTGCATTTCTTTTCCATGGGGATGGTCTTGATACCTGTCTCCTGTATAATGTCACGAACCTCTGTCCACAGTTCATCAGGCTCTCTATCAGATCTAGTCCCTTAAATCTGTTTCTCACTTCCACTGTACAGTCAAAAGGGATTTGATTTAGGTCATACCTGAATGGTCTAGTGGTTTTCCCTACTTTCTTCAGTTTAAGTCTGAATTTGGCAATAAGGAGTTCATGATCTCAGTCACAGTCAGCTCCCGGTCTTGTTTTTGCTGACTATATATATAGAGCTTCTCTATCTTTGGCTGCAAAGAATATAATCCATCTGATTTCGGTGTTGACCATCTGGTGATGTCCATGTGTAGAGTCTTCTCTTGTGTTGTTGGAAGAGGGTGTTTGCTATGACCAGTGCGTTCTCTTGGCAAAACGCAGTAGCCTTTGCCCTGCTTCATTCCGTACTCCAAGGCCAAATCTGCATGTTACTCCAGGTGTTTCTTGACTTCCTACTTTTGCATTCCAGTCCCCTATAATGAAAAGGACATCTTTTTTGGTGTTAGTTCTAAAAGGTCTTGTAGGTCTTCATAGAGCCGTTCAACTTCAGCTTCTTCAGTGTTACTGGTTGGGGCATAGGCTTGGATTACCGTGATACTGAATGGTTTGCCTTGGAAACGAACAGAGATCATTCCGTCGTTTTTGAGATTGCACCCAAGTACTGTATTTTGGACTCTTTTGTTGACCATGATGGCTATTCCATTTCTTCTAAGGGATTCCTGCCCACAGTAGTAGATAATGGTCATCTGAGTTAAATTCACCCATTCCAGTCCATTTTAGTTCACTGATTCCTAGCATGTCGACATTCACTCTTGCCATCTCCTGTTTGACCACTTCCAATTTGCCTTGATTCATGGACCTAACATTCCAGGTTCCTATACAATATTGCTCTTTACAGCATCAGACCTTGCTTCTAGCACTAGTCACATCCACAACTGGGTATTGTTTTTGCTTTGGCTCCATCCCTTCATTCTTTCTGGAGTTATTTCTCCACTGATCTCCAGTAGCATACTGGGTACCTACCAACCTGGGGAGTTCATCTTTCAGTGTCATACCTTTTTGCCTTCTCATACTGTTCACGGGGTTCTCAAGGCAAGAATACTGAAATGGTTTGCCATTCCCTTCTCTGGTGGACCACACTGTGTCAGACCTCTCCACCATGACCCGACCGTCTTGGGTGGCCCCACACGGCATGGCTCAGTCTCACTGACTTAGACAAGACTGTCGTCCTGTGATCAGATTGGCTTGTTTTCTGTGATTATGGTTTCAGTGTGTCTGCCCTCTGATGCCCTCTCGCAACACCTACTGTCTTACTTGGGTTTCCCTTACCTCGGAGCTTCCCTAAAAGCAAGGGATTGAGAGGTGCTGAGATACAGAGGCAAATAAAACAATCCGTGCTCACAAAGAGCTTATTACTACTGCTCTATATCCCCCTACTCAACTATCCTACAGAAATGCCGAGGCTCAAATCCCAGCTGTGTGACTTAATAACAATAAGACATACAGTACCTGACCTTCATCCCTGGTTCCTCTCCATTAAACTACAGAGATACTACTACTAGCTTAGGGTTTAGGAAAAGAATGATTATGAGGCTCCTGGAACAGCGCCTGACACATACAGCAGCCATTTAACGGGTGCCTAAAAGTACAATAAACGACTGGTGAATCTGGGGGAAAAGGAAGTGCTTCACCAAGTCCAACATAACAAAGAAAAGAATTAAAAAGAAAAAAAGAAAAGAAGTAGAGAAGGAAAAATAACCCCTGAAATTCTATAAAACCATTTAGAACTGTTTATATTTCACTCTGATCAGGAAGGAGGTAATAAAAAAATTAACACATATAGCATAGTACAGTTACAAGTCAAATGTCAAACTCTTAGTAGTTGTATCTGAGAACAGTGCAATGTGGCTTATGAATCTTCAATGAACTAAACATTTGTTTAGCAAGCTAAACATTAGTTTCCATTAGGGAAGACAGAGATGTATTTTCTTTCTTCCAGTTAATCAGAAAAGTTCTGTAAGAAATAAAAGCCACTGACTACAGGGAAAGGGGTAGGTTATCTGCAAATGGGGTCTGTTAAGCATTTAACTCAATTTAGGGGCACTGAAATCATTCCAATGTCATGTTGAAATACTGTGCAACATGTAAAAATAGTACTTCTAAATAATATTTTTTGTAACTCTAGAAAGTAACATTTACTGATAAAAATACAGATTTGAAAGTGAATACTGAAATACAAATGATTATAGGTGATGTTTATTTTGTGTTTACCATGTCTCAGGCAAAGTACCTCTCCAGTTAATTTTCACAACCCTACAAAACTGGTAGACTGGAAATAAATTTCTTTCAGAGAAACTGTGGCACACAGTACATTGTAATCAACGTAAGGCTACAAAGCTAATAGGTAACAAGGCCAGCAAATGGGTTTGATCTAAAGTCTGGGCTCCTTATGACTATACTGTGTACCTGAACAAAAGCAGGAAAATATTCTACATTTAAACCTTTTCTAAAAAATCAAAATATTAAGAGAACATGACATTCCAAGCTAGGGGAATACCTAGAGACTCCTCCTAATCCTTTTATATTTCTATGAGATAACCAGTTTAATGGAACAAACCTTAAATGAATATCATGGAACAAGCTAAATGGTATAAGAAGCAGTCTCAAGGTAATACTGCAAACAAAAAGGGTAACTTAAATTTGCCCTCAGCAGGTTGTAAAGGTCCAATTTAAAAGGTTAGAGCTTAACAATGAAATAACGAGAAAGAGAAATTAAGGAAACAATTCCATTTGCCATTATATCAAAAAGAATCAAGTACCAAGAATAAAGTCTACCTAAGGAGACTTTCCCAGGTGGCGCTAGTGGTCAAGAACCTGCCTGCCAATGCAGGTTAGACCTAAGACTCACCAGTTCGATCCCTGGGTCAGGAAGATTCCCTGGAGAAGGGAATGGCAATCCACTCCAGTATCCTTGCCTGGAGAATCCCATGGACAGAGGAGCCTGGCGGGCTGCAGTCCCTGGGGTCACACAAAGTGGGACATGACTGAAGCGACTCAGCACAGCACGGCACGGCAAGGAGACAAGAGGGCCGCCCTGATGGCTCGGTGGGGAAGAGTCCACCTGCCCAGGTAGGAGACAAGTTTGATCCCTGGGTCGGAAAGATCCCCGGAAAAGGAAAAGACAACCCAGTCCAGGATTCTTGCCAGGAAAATCCCATGCACAGAGCAGCCTAGTAGATTACAGTCCATGGGGTTGCAAAGAGTCAGACATGAGTTAGTGACTAACCAACAACAACAGGAGGTAAAAGGCCTGTACTCTGAAAACTCTTAAGATGCTGATGAAAGAAATAAAGACAACACAGATGGAAAGATATGTTACGTTCTTGGAGTGGAAGAAATTGATTTTGTTAAAATGACCATACTACCCAAGGCAATCCACATATTCAATGCAATCGCTATCAAATTACGAACAGCAGTTTTCACAGAACTAGAACCAAAAACAAATGTGTTTTAAATTTGTATGGAATCACTAAAGATCCCAAAGAGCCAAAGCGATCTTGGGAAACAGAGCGGGCGGTGTCAGCCCCTTGACTTAAGACTACACTACAAAGCTAGTCATCAAAACAGTATGGTATTGGCGCAAAAACAGACACATAGAGCAATGAGACAGGACAGAAAGGCCAGAAATAAATTCATGTACCTATGGTCATTTAAACAATGACAAAGGAGGTAAGAATATACAATGGAGCAAAGACAACCGCGTCAATAAGGAACATGATGGCCACGTGTAGAAGACTGAGATGAAGCACACTCTCTAACGCCATATACACAAACTGACTCAAAATGGATTAAAGACCAGATACTATGATACTCTTGGAGGAAAATATAGGCAGAACATTCTGTGACACAAATTGTAGCAAAACTTTTTTGGATCCATTTCCTAGAGTAATTGAGTTGCAAAGAGTCCAACATGATTGAGTGACTGAACAACCACCACCACCTAGAGTAATGGGAACAAAAGCAAAAATAAACAAACAGGACCTAGTTAAACTTAAAGTTTGTGCACAGCAAAGGTAACCATAAACAAAAAGAAAACCTACAGACTAGGAGAAAATATTTACAAACAATGAGACCAACAAGAAATTAATTCCCAAAATACAAATAGCTCATGTGGTTTAACATAAAAATAAATAAATAGGCAGAAGACCTATACAGACACTTCTCCAAAGACATGCAAGTGGCCAACATGCACATGAAAAGATGTTCAATACTGCTAATTTAGAGAACTGCAAATCACAACTACACTGACGTACCACCTCAGACCAGTCAGAATGGCCATCATTTATAAGTCTACAGATAATAAATGCTAGAGAGGGAGGGTGTGGAGAAAAAGGAATCCTCCTAACCTGCAGGTGGGAAGGCAAAATGGCACAGCCACTATGGAGAATAGTATGGAGGTTCCTAAACTAAAAACAAGCATTATCATATGATTTTGCAATCCCACTCCTGGACATCTATCCAGAGAAAATTGTAATTCAAAAAGATACATATCCCAATAGTTATAGTAGCACTATTTACAATATCTAAGACATGGAAGCAATCCAAATGTCCATGGATAAGGAAGATGTGATTCCCCCCACCCCCCAAAAAAAAGAGGTAGCGTATCTATAAAATGGAGTATTACTCAGCCATAAAAAGAAGTGAAACTACACACAGCACCATGAATGGATCTAGAGATTATGAGATTAAGAAAATCAGACTGAAAAAAAAAAGATAAGCATCATCTGATATAACTCATATAAGGGATCTAACAAAATGACACAAATGAACCTATTTGCAAAACAGAAATAAACTCACAGACATAGAAAAAAATTTAAAGTTACTAATGGGAATAGCAGGACAGTGGCAGGGGGAGGACAGATTAGCAATCTGGGATTATCAGATATACACTACAATACATAAAATAGATTAACAACAAGGACCTATTCTATATCACAAGGAACTATATTCACCATCTTGTAATAACCTATAATGGAAAAGAATCTGAAAAAATATATATGTATGTACAGTGGAATCACTTTACACCTGAAACTAACACAACACTGCAAATTAACTATACTTCAATTTTTAAAATGGTTAAAGAGGAAAAAAAAAAAAAAGGTGGAACTGTAAGGAAAGGCACTGAGGAATAAGAGAATAAGATATAATGTAAGGGATGCTACGTAAGTCCATCCCTGGGGCTGTAACATGAAGTATAGAAGAATGTGGACCTAGAACTAAGTCTAAACTGTATCATGAAGGGCCTAAAGATAAAAACTTGGGATTTAAGACCTACAGATTAAGCAGATCAACTATTGAGTCACCAAACAGACTTAAGGATGGATGTTGTTGTTTAGTCATGTCTGACTCTTCTGCGACCCCATGGACTGGGGCCCACCAGGCTCTCTGTTCAACTGAGCCGCCAGGGAAGCTCGAAGGATGGATGAGGGTCCAATAACAATGGAGGATGAAATGAAGAGATGGGAATCAAGAAACATTTAAACAATAAAATCTATACAATGAAGAAAAAGTCTAGAATTGTGTTTATCAAACTTCAGCAGACTTTGCATTAAAATTTCACTCCAGTTTCTGGTGCTACGGGTTAAGAAAAATTTTTTAAAACATATGAAGAATTTTGGTAACTCTTTATCTTTTCAATGCCATATGAAAGAAACTAATAAGCTCACCTAGGAATTACTAAATTTTTCTAAAAGAACATTAATTTTGCTATTTCCTATTAATTAGGGTTTCAGACAATAAATTTGTATGTTGGAACTCCCCTGATGGTCCAGTGGTTAAGACTGTGGCTCCAATGCAGGGGGCGCAGGTTCCAACCCTGGCTGGGAAACTAAGATCCCACACGCAACTAAGTCCACGTGCCAAAACTAGAGAGCCTTCAGGCCACAACTACCAAACCCAGGCACTCTGGAGCTGCGTGCCACAACTAGAGGGTCCGTGTGCTGTAATAAAAGATCCCACGTGATGCAATGATGATCCTATGTGCCACAACTAAGACCCAACACAGCCAAATAAATAAAAAGTCTTGAGCATATTCATATATGTAAAGAAAATGAATGAAAGAAAAGGACTAGGAAGAAGGTACAGTTTACTAACAAGATCACACAGGAGGAAAAGAAAGAATTAAGAGCACAGGTCTTAGATCAGATGAAAAGCACATCAGTCTCCAAGAGATGACAAATGGCAGCAAGGATGTACATGCCTAGCTTAACAAAACCTGGATTTTAAAGTATGAGACCAGTAAGGGAGAAAGGAGATTTCAAAGAGTTCCCTAACACAGAATAGGGAAAGGAGCTGACTATGGGAAAAGAGGACTGCCCAGTGGCATGAAGAACCTACCAACATTGGAAACCACAAACCTAAGTGCCAGTCCACAACTGATGCAATTTTCTCATTTATGTAGGAGGAAACTCTCATCCAGAATGAACTGCTCTAGAGCAACATCTAAAGCATGTCTCTAACATTTTATTTAGAGACAAACAGGAACAGCTGAATCCAGCTCTCCAGAATAACGGGGCAAGCGAAGTACACTTTCCATGATGCCATTCTACTCCTAAACATGAATTTAACCACTTTATATGTATTGATCTGTTGAGAGTCAATCAATTAACAGAGATGGAAAGAGGTCACAACTGACCCTCCAGAGTCCAAACTGAGTAATTTCTATACTACGCCTTCATTTACAAACAAATCACAAACTAAGGAGCTTGCAGCCAACATTTGATCTTCTAAGCATTACCCAACACTGAACAACGGAATGCAACACTGGGGACACATACTGATGCCAGCACCCACATTTAATGACTGCAACAGGCCTTGAGACTCTACCTTACTGCCATCTGGCAAAAGTCAATGAGATTAATTTTGGCATCATTTTCACAGAGTACTGTTTTTTGAGTATTAAGCCACACACTTCATGCTGTAGCTCTTAGAAAGGTCCCATTTCTTGTTCAGTGGAAATTAAGATTCAAAACTATCTCTATTAACACATTGCTGCTGTTCACTCACTCTGTGACTGCTGTTCAGTCCGACTCTGTGCGACCCCATGGACTGCAGCACGCCAGGCCTCCCTGTCCCTCACCATCTCCCAGAGTTGCCCAAGTTCATGTTGACTGCATCAGTAATGCAGTCCAGCCATCTCATCCTCTGACGCCCTCTTCTCCTTCAGCCCTCCATCTTTCCCAGCACCAGGGACTTTTCCAATGAGTCGTCTGTTCGCATCATCAGGTGACCAAAATACTGGCGCTTCAGCTTCAGCATCAGCCCTTCCAGTGAATATTCAGGGTTGATCTCCCTTAAGATTGACTGGTTTGATTTCCTTGCTGTCCAAGGGACTTTCAGGAGTCTTCTCCAGCACCACAGTTCAAAGGCATCAATTCTTTGGAATTCTGCCTTCTTTACAGTCCACCTCTCACAACCATATGTGATCACTGGGAAGGAAGACCATAGCCTTGACTATATGGACCTTTGTCCGCAGAGTAATGTCTCTGTTTTTCAACAGAGAAAATTAATTAACATATTAATTACACATAATAGATACAAACACTCGAGCCTAAGCACACCTAATTCAAAAGATTTTTTCAAATTTAACCAAGATATTATTGCAAGAATAGAAATAGGAGATAGGGAAATGGCTCCTTCACTTCCTCCCTGAAATCAAGAAAAATGAACAACTGTTTAAAAAATTCAGAAGAAATCTTCACTTATAATGAAACTAGAGAAGAGTTGGCTACACCCTAAATCAGAAAACTTGCCAGATACAATAAAACCTGTACCAGAAAGAGGAAGAGGTAAAGACCATGGAGTATTTTAACAAAAAGGGGGTGGGGGGTAAGAAAATAATCTTAAAAGTTCCTATCAATGACCCTTTCCTTGAAAAAACTAAACTGTGAACCAAGGGCAACAAAAGATCAAAATACCTCCTCCTAGGGGCCAGCTTCCCCATGCCAGATTGGCAAGGGATGTGTTGTTCAGTAGCTAAGTTGTGTCCAACCATTTGTGATCCCATAGCTTTCAGCATGCCAGGCTTCCCTGTCCTTCACTATCTCCTGGAATTTGCTCAAACACATGTCCATTCAGTTGGTGATGCCATACAACCATCTCATCCTCTGTCATCCCCTTCTCCTCCTGTCCTCAATCTTTCCCAGTAACAGAATCTTTTCCAATGAGTCAGTTGTTCACATCAGGTGGCCAAAGTACTGGAGCTTCAGCTCCAGCATCAGTCCTTCCATTGAACAGTCAAGGTTGATTTCCTTTAGAATGGACTGGTTTGATCTTGCAGTCCAAGAGACACTCAAGAGTCTTCTCCAGCAACACAATTTGAAAGCATCAATTCTTCAGCATTCAGCCTTCTTTATGGTCCAACTTTTATCTTTGTACATGACTACTGGAAAAATCACAGGTTTGACTATATGGACCTTTGCTGGCAAAGGGATGTCTCTGCTTTTGAATACTCTGTCTAGATTTGTCATTGCTTTCTTTTCCCAAGGAACAAGCGTCTTTTACTTTCATGGCTGCAGTCACTGTCTGCAATGATTTTGGAGCCCAAGAATATAAAATTTGTCACTGTTCCCACTGTTTCTCCATCTATTTGCCATGAAGTGATGGGACCAGATACCATGATCTTAGTTTTTTGAACGTTGAGTTTCAAGTCAGCTTTTTCACTCTCCTCTTTCACCCTCATCAAGAAGAGGCTCTTTAGGGGGATTCCCTGGTGGTCCAGTGGTTAGGACTCGGAGCTCCCAATGGAGGGAGCATGGGTTCAATCCCTGGTTGGGGAACTAAGATCCCACATGCTGTGTGTTTTATAAATAAAATAAAACAATTTAAAAAAAAAAGAGGCTCTTTAGTTTCTCTTCCCTTTCTGCCATTTGAGTGATATCATCTGCATATCTGAGGTTATTGATATTTCTCCCAGCACTCTTGATTCCAGCCTGTGCTTCATCCAGTCTGGCATTTAGCACAATGTACTCTGCACAGAAGTTAAATAAGCAAGGTGATGATATACAGTCCTGACTACTCCTTTCCCAATTTGGAACCAGTCCATTGTTCCATGTCTGGTTCTAACTGTTGCTTCTTGACCTGTATATATAGGTTTACTGGGAGAAAAGTAAGGTGGTCTGGTATTCCCGTCTCTTAAAGAACTTTCTACCATTTGTTGTGATCCACATAGTCGAAAGCTTACAGCATAGTCAATGAAGCAGTAGATGTTTTTCTGGAATCCCCTTGCTTTTCCTATACTCCAATGAATGTTGGCAATTTGATCTCTGGTTCATTTGCCTTTTCTAAATCCAGCCTGTAATCAGGAAGTTCTCAGTTCAAGTACTGCTAAAGCCTAACTTGAAGGATTTTGAGCATTACCTTGTTCTAGCATGCAAAATGAGCACAACTGTAAGGCAGTTTGAAAATTCTGTGGCAGGTGAGACTCAAGGTGAGGCAACTAAAAAAGGAGGCAGGCAGGCATTTGTATTTAACAGGGCCCTGATTAACCAAGACAAAAAACAGCCCAGAACTGGGGGAGAGAAGCAGGTAAGAGAAAGATTAACTCTAAAAGGAAGATCAGCTGGGCAAACAATCACTAAGTCGCCAAGAAAAAGGTAACACAATGACTTTCTACAAAGATGATCTGCTCTGCTCAAAGGTAGAGAATAACCAAAGCAAAACTGAGAATTAACAGGCAGAGGAAGCAATTCAACATGGTGAAAAGGTATTCTGAAAAAATTTGAAGGACTCAAAAAGGGAGAACATGGTTAATCAAAGAAACAGAAAAAAAAAATAATACTATTGCACAATTGTAAAAAAATTATAATAGGAAGAAGACAATTTTAAAGAGTTTTAACTCTGCCACAGTTAGAAGGAAAATACTGTATGCACTAAAAATGGAAGTCTATTGTCAAGGTTTTGTTAAGCGAAAAAGCAGGTAGAGAATACCGAGCACGGCCTAGATCATCACACGAGTTACTGCGCAGCAACAATCACTGGCCTAAACTCACCAAGAGAGAATACATTTAAAAACGTACTTAAATCAGGTACTTTTTAGAATAGGACCCTTTAAAGACGTTTGCATTTTGAATCATGTGCTATTTCCCTATACAAAAAATTATTTTAAAATCTATGTATGCTGTAATTTTAGCTCTATAGTGGGTGATACTTAGTGGGTAAAAGTAACCAGAAATAATACCTCAAAAAATTAAACATTTTTAGAGCATTCTTTTCTTAGCTTCACTTTCTTTTTAAATTATGTGATCTCATTATTAAAAACTGGAGAAACACTCTGCTTATTTCACAGGTTTCTATATCCCAGGCACATGTTCATCTTTAAAAACCATACTAATTTTGTAATATAAATCCTGTTTCCAAGAAAACGCAGGTATTAACTGCCTAAAACAGAGACTACAGAGAATGACATACTGCCAGAGAGCTTGTATCTATCCCTGGCACCAGAAGTTTCTTTTTGTTCAACATCATAATACAATCACCAATCAACTGATCACAGTGCAGTCCAGCCCAGCCACTTCTAAGACACAGAGCAACTCAGTCCCTAATATAAAGCCTATCTTAATGCATACAGCTTGTATAACCTTTCAGACTACTAATTACATTTAACGGACTATTTTTTTTCTTCTTTTTAAAAGTCTCAAGACTAGAGTCAGCAACTTTTAGCCAATATGCCAAAGATGGCTCATAGGTCCAGTTTTAACAAGTCCCAATTCTGTTGGCTACCATAATTAGCCAGTCAGTGGGGGTTGAAGGTCAGCTTACACTGGCATTTTTAGTACATCCTCTTAAAGATGTTCCTCTCTACCTAGACAGGAATGAACAGACAAAAGGGAAACGTTATTGAGCTGGTAGTTTCTAAAATGTGATTCAGCTCTAATTTTATAAAACCTAACCTAATATTTATTTCCACTTTTCCTAAATGGAATACTTCTTAAATTGCTCCTTATAAAGACTTAGGAACACTACTCTTAGATAGAGTGATTATCAAAAGGGAAGAACTATTGAGGGAGGGAGGAGAGAATTATTTATAAATGCCTCTCCACCAAGGGACAGAGAGATGCCTGCTGGGTAAGAATCACTGTTACTAGAAATAAAATACAGGGTAGCCTACACACTACACCAAGGTGCTCCCCGTGGACAAAAACAATTTTATGTTTGGCAGATGACCTTCAGAGCATAGGGACATACATAATAAGGCAATACTTTCAGAGTATTTTCTTTAATATATATTCTTGTTAGTGCTGTGTACTCCACCATAATAATGAAATCACAGAGGTTCATTTCTTTAACATAGCTTGTAAGAGGAAGTTTGCCTGCCTTGCAACAAAAATTATTTCAACACTGTGATAATCACAGATTAGTACAAACTCTTGGAAACAACAGATATGTACCCTGTCATCATAAATAGTGTTAAATCTGGAGAATTTTCAGGAACAAATATTACTAAGTTTGTGGTAAGGCTCAGGAGAAAGAAGGCAATGACATGTAATTCAAAGTCAGGGAGAAAATACACAGACCACTACTTTAACACAAGGCGAACAATGTACATTGCCAAATGTTTGCTTAAGATCATGTATGTCATATGGATTGCATCTAAATTCAGAAACAGTCTCAGAAAATATTTTTCAAAGATTTATAAAAAAAAATAAAGCACCACATTTAGAATGACATAGCCGAGTACTTCCTTCAATAGCTCAGCTGGTGGAGGGTTGTAGTATTGCCTAGAATGTCATACTCTAATGACCAGTGTTCTCACATTTCTACAAACAGTAGCATTTTCACCAAAAATAAGTATGTGCTAATGACTGACTGTATTGGCCAGAACATATACAAACCTATAGCCAGGACAAATACAAAAGTTGTTATTTCTAAGACTGAGTTCTTAATACAGATTGCAGGGCCCTATCAGATTAACTATTATTCAAAAGCCAACACTCTTCTAATTATATATCACCTAATCCTATGCAATCTTTATGTGACTCCCATATCCCATAATTAAAAACTGCCACTCATGTCCTTAGAATCCACAATTCCACTCCCATGAATTTTCCAAGAAGCCAGCCTAAAGAGACACTTGCACAAGTCTGCAAGAATATATGTAATCAAACCTCCCTGGTGGTACAATGGTTAAGAATCCACCTGCTAGTGCAAGGATGTGGGTTTGGTCCCTGATCCAGAAGATTCCACATGCCACAGGGCAACAAAGCCCGTGCGGCCCAGAGCCCACGCTCTGCAACAAGAGAAGTCACCGCATGAGGAGCCCATGCACCACAACAAAGAGCAGTCCTCGCTCAGCACAACTAGAGAATGCCTGTACGCACCAACGAAGACCAAGTGCAAGCAAAAAAAAATAATAATAATTAAAAAAAAAAGAATATATGTAACCAAGATGCCCGCTGCGGTGTGTCATAGAGGGAAAAAACTGAAGATAGAAACGTTCTTAGTTGAGAAATGGTTAAATAAGCATGTTGTAGCAGTTCTGTGGTATGCTACATGTCTTTAAAAACAGACACAGATTTGTAAGTATCACATTGATAAACGGAGAGCAAAACACTTAACTGCTTCAACAGATAGTTAAGAGCCTGTCGGGCAGGCATCAATAGGCATCATCTTTGCCTTGAAGAAACCTGCACTCAACTGGGAAGACACAAAATAATAAAGCTTTTTGCACACTGTGGTAAGTGACATGAACGGTGGAACAGGAGAAATACAGGAAGTACAGAGAATAAGGAAGGGGAAAGAAAAAAGCTACTTGAGGCTGACTCATCAGCTAATATCTCTCTGAAGAGACATTTTAAGCTGAGACCTGAAGAATAAAGGAAGGGGGGACATTGTATGTATTTGTCTGAATATGCATAGGAAAAAAATATCCTGAAAAAATATACCTAAGTGTCTACAGCAGAAAAAGAGGAACTCGTGTTAAGTGCCTAGGTCTTCAGTTCGTTCAAAACCTGGCTCCACCAGAAACCTGTTACTTGGAGAAATCTCTTAACCTAGCAAAGCCTTAGTTTCCTCATCTATAAAAGGTTAACTATACTTCATTAAGTTATGAAAATCAACTGAAACACAGAAAATATAGTAAACACATTACAAGGGGAAAAAAGGAAGAGAGGATCTACATATTAAGTTTTAAGAAAATTATCAACAAAACAAGAAGGAAAATATGGACATTTTTGGATATTTACAAATATTAAGGACCTATCTCTTTTATTATACTACCATGGTATTAGTGTATATCTTTAAAAAAAAGTCAACTTTTAGAAAAGCAGTATGAAATATTTACAGATCAAATAAAAACTAGAATTTGCTTCAAAATAACTGGGGTAGGGATAAAAGTATGAGTGAAAGAGAGTGGCCACGAGTTGATGATGTTGTAACTGGATCCTGGGTACACTGAAGTTCTTTATACAATTCTATTTTTGTGTATGTTTGGAATATCCCATAATAAAAGCCTTTTATAAAAAGAATAAGCACTCAATTCTCTGTTGTGATTATCTTTGGAAAGAGGAAACTGTTGCTTTTGTTTGCTTTCAAAGAGTCATCACCACTTGCTTTTTTAAAAAATATGCCCACAGAGATTTCACCTTTATCAGAAACGAGAAAAATTAAGCTTCCAGATATAGAGCAAATCATCCTTGATCTAAATGCGCCAACCTACATTTCATTAATTCATCCTTTAAATTCCTTGTCTCCCAATTCTAACACTGTATAAGATTATCAAAGAAAACACTGTTCCTTTCAGAGGTGAAGATATAAAAGAAAAACCCTATCACCCACCCACTGGAGAAGAGGCCACAGTGACCCTATACATCTTCCAATGGTTCTGTTTTCAGAGCTCTTAAGTGTAGAACTCCTTCCTCATACATTAGAAGTCTTTCAATCAGGTGGGATGCAGCCACTTAACAGTGAACTTAAGAGGAGGCAGAATCAATTCAACAGTTCGCCTAACTCTGTAGCAGTGCTAAACAGGTATTACACCACTCCATTACAGCCCAAGAAAAAAACATCTCCACTTAATACTGTAGGGTTAGTCACTCAGTCGTGTCCCCACGGGCTGTGTACCCTGTCAGGCTCCTCACAAGGATATAAAAGAAGATAGAAAAAACCATACAAAATTAGATAAAAGAATGCTGCTGTAGCTATTTTAGTATCAAAAAAATGTGACTTTACAAATTTTTTTAAAAGACATTACTTGGAGGTTAAAGGGGTACCTTTATAATGATAAAAGGTTCAATTCATGAAGATACCAATTTAGTTTTTTTTAAACTTTAAAACAAAATTTTTTTTAATATACTAATAAAGAGTGAATTTTAAAGCACCTCTCTCTGTAGCTAACATCAACAAGACAACCAAAAAACAAATCGGTAAGGACACAGATAACCTGAACAACACTGTTATCAATAGAATTAACGGACAACTGCAAATACATATTCTTTTCAAACATACTTAGAATACTGACAAAAACTATTCATATTCTGGGCCTCATTAAAGCAAATCAACAAATTCAAAAGAACTGAAATCATATGTAGCATATTCTTTCACCACAATGAATAGACATCAGCAAATCAACTACATTTCAATAAAAAGTTAAAAAAAGAATGATGCACAAAGGCAGACTATAAATAATTGGGAATCAAAATAAATAGAATATAATAAATATTCAAAAGTATTTTAGAAATAAAAAATCAAATCAAGTTAAAGAGATTGTCATGCCAAGGGAAAAAAAATCAGAAAAAAGGTAACCATAAAAATCCCACTGCTGGAAACTAAGCACACTTCTACAGTGACTATGTAAATACTTTTAACAGACAAACAGTAATTAAACTCAAGAGTTCACCATCCACCAGCAAGGTTGTGATTTATTGTCCCCTAATTCATTATCTCTACCTGCCCCCACAAAGTTCATTTGAAATCTTGTCTATTCAAGTTTTATGAAGTATGCTTGCCTTAAATTTCTCAAAGTGCACATTACAACTCCAACATTTCATTAGATGCTACTACAAGTACAATTAAGTGTTTGCAGTCTTGTTTTTGCTATGAAATTTCCTATCGATGTCACAACAGTCATACTGAACAAGTATTTATACTTAAGCAGTTGCATCATACTGAAATGAAAATTTAGCATGAAAACAAACTACTTGTATAGATAGCCATTTGTAATATGCTGCATGTTTAACATGTAGTAAGTCTGTAAATTGTATAACCATCTGCCTCTTTCTATCCTCTGTATCCCATAGAGCCTATGGAAGTTGGCACACACAAGGTAACAAGTTCCCACCGCCCACAACCCATGTGAACTCGGGTTCAGTCCTCTATAAATGACCTATGACGGACCAATGAAAGTCATTTCCCAAGTGTCTCTGGGTACCTAGACTGTTAAGGATAAACTCTGGCACCATAATGGCTATGTTTAACACAGTCACATTGGGACACTGTCTTGAGAGAGAGATAAGTAGACAAACCACAGTAAAGACAACAGGTATCTGAACTGCTGGTTTCATTTCTTTGTTCCTAAGACCCAGCTACCTGATTTCATCCTTAAAGATTTCATTAGACACGCATAGCTAATCTATCTCAAACGTGACCAAAGTCTGCATTTGTTTTTTACATCCTACTATACCTTTTTATGCTTCAAAATCTGTGGCACTGCTGCTGTTTAAAATCTGACTCTTCTGCGAAGATTCAGTATTTCCTCCAATAACAAAGGCAAAGCTATTAAGTCTGTGTACTGCTGTTCCATACAAACCCTTTGTGTTCTTCTGACATGTGTCTAGTTCTAACCACCCCGGAATTACAGAAAGAAAAAATTTACTCATATTTAACAGAAGAGAGGTTCAAACAAAATTCATTTAAGCTCAAGAATCGAAGTCTAAAATCAGATTAGCAATCTCCTGACTTACAGGCCAATGATCTAATACAATGTCCTTTAAAAGGATAAATTCATACCCACCAAATCCAGTTTATAACTTTCCATTTGAAGTATGTTATATAAATGTTTAAAAATCAACATTAAGTGACAACATATACAGTATCCTTAAAATAAGGTTCCATTCTAAAATCTATACCAAACAGCATAACTGAATACATTAAAATCACTCATAAAATTTAGTAACTTCTTTTTCCATCCTTTATTAAACTTTGAAGAAAAATATGAAGACGAAACTTGTATTAGATAAAAGAAGGAGCTGAACAAAAATGCAGCCACCAAATTTCTATGCTCAGTCATGTCTTATTCACAAATGACAGAAAAATAACCAAAATAATCCAGAGGGAGAAATAGCAAGTGCTGCCACACCTCCAGAATGTAGAACAGAAGGCTTAAGTTTCTTCTGGGAAAAAAAATCACAAACACCAACAGTACACCAGGAGTGCCAAAGGTGTCCTGAAGACTTTACCCTGTGCTGAGACCTCAGCCTGCCTTGGCTTTCTTTATAAAGAAGACTCAGAGGTGAGCAGATTGGAGACTTCGATAGGATGCATGCAAGATTTAAAGAGACTCTGAGAGGCTCAGAAAAATGGAAGACCAACGTAAACAATACAAAAAAAATTCCAAAAAACAGAAGTACTATTTTAACAAATTAAATAAAGGCTTTAAAACTATGATCCACATCCAAAAAAAAAAACTTTTAAACAAAAAAAAAACTTTTAAAAAATAGTAACAATAATTTTAAGCAGAAACAGTAAGTCAAAATCGCCAAAAGGGATGCGTGAGCCCTCCTAAGAGGAGAAAGCCAAATAACAGATAAGTTTCCATTGGTAGGCCTACAGTACCAACACAGCGGAGCAAGAGACTGACTTAAGGTTTTTTTAAATAATAGGAAGACAGCACATCACAATGGAATGGTCAATTCTAAAACATAACCTACAAGTTTGTAGAATCCAACAAATAAGAAAGAGGGTTTCTTTTTGGAGTGATTAAAGTTTCTTCAGTTAGATGGCTGGTGATACTTATACAACTCCGAACAGTCAACACATTTTGCACTTTAAATGGGCGAACTGCCTGGCGTATGAATTTTATCTCAATAAAGCTATTTTAAAAAACCCACTTTGCTCTGAAAATATTTCCTGCCTTCCAAAGTATTGTATAGAAAGGAAACCCTTCAATCTGTTGCTTTTAAACCTTCAAATACGCCAACCAAGTATGATATGCCAGGCTCTTTCTCCACAAGTATTGGGAAGTACTATAAACCAACTGACTTTTTAAAGATGATCATCATCTGTTAAGAATGAAATAACTCCTAAATATAGCACAGTGCATTTCTAAGGCAGGTACTAAAACCTCACTGAAAACCTGATTTCCTTATGACTTACACCATATCTTCCTATTCTCTAAACTAATGACATTTCTCTACTCCAGAGGTTGGCAATGGACAGGGAGGCTGGCGTGCTGCAGTCCACAGGGCTGCAAAGAGTTGGACACAACTGAGTGACTGAACTGAACTACTTCACAGTCCATTAAATGTAAAAGTAAGATGAAAACCACAAGTTTTAGCATAAGAATTAACAAACATTTTACTGTTAAATTCCACAGTACTTGACGTTGAATGAATTTAAGCAATATGATGTTTCTTCTAAAGCAAACAATAAATCCAACATGGATAGAACATCTCTTGCTGCTGTTCAGTCGATGTCATATCTGACTCTTCGCGACCCCTTGAACTGCAGTGTGCCAGGCTTCCCTGTCCTTCACTATCTCCAGGAGTTTGCTCAAACTCATGTCTGATGGGTCAGTGATGCTATCCAACTATCTCATCCTCTACCGCCCCCTTCTCCTGCTGTCCTCAATCTTCCCTGGCATCAGGGTCTCTGCCAATGAATCGAGTTGGCTCTTCACATCAGGTGGCCAAAGTATTGGAGCTTCACTTACTTGCCCCCCAAGTTCTTCTAGGATTCACAAAGCCCTGTGATGCAAAACTAAGTACTGGTTTACCTTTTTTTCTTTTTTTTTTTTTTAAGAAAGTGAGAGTGAAGTCACTCAGTCGTGTCCGACTCCCTGCGACCCCATGGACTGTAGCCCACCAGGCTCCTCCATCCATGGAATTTTCTAGGCAAGAGTACTGGAGTGGGTTGCCATTTCCTTCTCCAGACTGGTTTACCTTTTAACTAAGCTTTTTAACTAAACCTGAAGATTGAGGAGGAGATATTCAAGACAGTTATGGCGACTGGAAAAAAACGTATTTATTCTATCAACATATGTTCATGCTCTAACTACACAAAGGGTACTGATGTGTCTTGTAAGTCAGGAATACTGCTTGAAGAAAACCTTTAAATAAGATGTGACTAACCACCAACTTAAAATGAATGCTAGCAACCAATTCTTTCGGCACTTTCATTAAACAGGTTTGCTGCATTTTAAGTCAACCCACTTTAAAAAGGAAAGAATGCCTGCTAGAGAGAAAGCAGATAATTTTAAGGCTAAAGGGGTTTGGGGAATGGGGGATAAAAAGGTTAACTCCAGGGACATTTAATGTCCTGAGACTACAATTCATTACCAAGAATAATTTACTTTTTATTCCTCTGTACCATTTTTTCAAAAATATATCTGCTCCTTAAGTTTACAAACTATCTGAGATACACCCTACACTTCTAAAAATGCAAGGAGAGGAATCATATGAACACAAGTCAGTTTACAATCTTCCATTAAGGAAAAACATCTCATTTGTATAGCACTTCATAGCAGTGACTTTACATAAATGCTCTCACTTTTAAGCCTTTACATCAGTTGCACCTGTTTTGGGGGAGGGTGGCAATGAGAGGACATCGAGGCCTCATCTTGTTAGCCCTTAAGTGGGACTGCCAGGTCTTACTCAGCTACTTAACAAATAATTATTGATTACCCTACTTCAAAGGGTCTAGGCATTGGGGGAAAAGGGTAAGTAAGACAGTCTCTCCTCTCTTGGAATGTATATTCTACTAAGGAAGGCAGCTACTGTTGTTTAGTCCCTAAGTTATGTCCGACTCCATGACCCCATGGACTCTAGCCCACCAGGCTTCTCCGTCCATGGGATTTTCCAGGCAAGAATACTAGAGTGAGTTGCCATGCCCTCCTCCAGGGGATCTTCCCACTTCAGGGACTGAACTCCACGTCTCCTACTTGGCAGGTGGATTCTTTACCACTGAGCCACATGGGAAGACCCTATCCTAGGGAAGGCAGACAAACAGCAAATAAGCTAACAGTGTGAGAAAATTAAGCAATCAAGAGAATGAAGGAGGAAACTACAGTCAGGAGAAGGTAGAAGACAGTATTCCCTACCAAAACCCCATTTCTCCTTCCTGCTCGAAGAATCCTGCCTTACAAGGAGTACAAACTTCCTCACCTCCAAGGAAGTAAGCTACTCCCCTGGCTGTAGGACATGAGTCATGGTTGGGCCAGAGCCAGTGTTTTCCTCAAACTGCAAGATTAGCGCCTTGAAAGCAACTTACACCAGGGATTTATAATCAAAGAGGTTCACAAACTTGGACTGAAAAACTTCATTTCACTAACCTCTCACTGAAATTTAACATTTCTATCATGAACAGGCAAGAAACCACAATGTTATTGGCAGTATCCTGACTTTGCACCAAGAGAAATCAGATATTATCATATCACATTACAATTGTTGAAAATACTTCAAAATATCATTTACACTCATCACTACTTTGAACAGCTGCTAGATTATGTTATTGAAGGTGCTAATAAAGAACCATTACAACAACAAACTAATTTAACAGTTTGAGAGCTAGAGTTTCAGCTTTACAGATGGCGCTAGTGGTAAAGAATCTGCCTGCCAGTGAAGGAGATGCAAGAGATACAGGTTTGATCCCTGAGTTGGGAAGATTCCCTGGAGGAAATGGCAGCCCACTCCAGTACTCCTGCCGAGGAAAACCCACAGACAGAGGGGGCCTGGCAAGCTACAGGCCATGGGTCACAAAGAGTCAGACACAACTGAGCACACAATCACAAGCTAAATTATAACATTCTGATGTATTTGGGTTTTCTCTTATGCATTGACTTTACGAGTTTAAAAATATTACTCTGGGGATTTCCCTGGTGGCCCAGTGGCAAAGACTCCATGCTCTCAGTTCAGGAGTCCTGGGTTCGATCCCTGGTCAGGAAACTAGTTCTCACATGCTGCAGTTAAGATCCGGCAGAGCCAAATAAATAAATAAAATGTTAAAAAATATATATATATTACTCTGAGGAGCCTACAGCTTCAGACTGCTAAAGCCCTTATCACAATAAAAGTTAAGAATCCTCCATCATAAAAAGTCATAGCCAAAAATTCTCCTCAAAATAGAGAACAGAAATTATCAATAGTAGCATGTGTAACAGTTAAGAATCATTTGTGAAATTTATTTCAGTTACACACATGTATCTTATCATGTACAGCAGTTCAAAGAATTTAAAAGCCAAGTGGTCTAAAACTACCTCTGCACAAAAATACTTTGAAGTAAAAAATTAAAAATATATTAGTGTTTTGTTTTTGCCAAAGGTATGACTCAGTTCCGCTCAGTAAGAGGTATGAGGAGGTATGCTAGGAAGAGTTCTGCTTTCTGAAGTAAAAAAAAGTCCTCCTCTTTGTCCTGCCTTGAATGTGAAATAGACAAGCCATGACATACTTCAAGCCATGATTATCTGTGGTGTCCAAGAGAACCACGTGCTATGAAAGGCAAAACAGAAAAACACAGAGCCTGGTCCAAACCACTGTACGGCTAAACCATGTTGCATGAAAAAAATTAAACCCTGATCTGTTTAAGACCCTGTTAGTCAAGTTTTCTATTACTTGCAGGTGAAATGTTCCTACCCGATAAATGAATTGACTATGGATAGGGTGACAAAGTAAAGCTGCTGTGAGTGCTAACATCTGAGCCAAGACCTCATGACCTCATGCGTGAGACAACAGCCAGGTAAGATCTAGAAGAGCATTCCAGGCAGAATGCTGGAACAAGTAGAACCAGTCAAAGGTAAAAGACACAGGAGATGACGTCAAAGAAGTGGGCAGGGCCAGCCCACACAAGACTCTTGCCTTCCAACTCTTCCATGGAGTGCCACAACACACACGCACACCTCACACACACTGACCTCACACACACAGTACATTTCCCAAGTTAACACAACACACAAGGGAGGGAGACACCTTGTTTAAAAACTGGCTTTAGGTACAGAACTATTCCTTGAAGCATAATAACAGTTCTTTAAAAAATCTAATAAAGGACTAGAGATTGGATAAATAATGTTGTCACATAAAAACAAAGTAATAAAGAACTAATAATAAATTAGGAAAATGTTCATCACAAAGGCATGGGTGGGGGAAAACATAATATGGACCCATTTGTATTAAAACAAGCTAGAAGAAAATACAAAAATGATAAGATTATGTTTCTTAATTTTCCTTTTTCTTCATTCAGATTTTAACTATCACTCTGTACTTTATGATCAGAAATGCATGCCTCCAAAATTGAAGAGGTTTTAAAAGCTGCTCACCAAATGTAACGTGGCACCCTGGGTGCATCCTGGAACAGAGACATCAGGTGAAGACTAAGGAAGCCCACCTCGTATGAGCAGTAGTGATGCATCGGTACTGGTTTACTAGCTGAGTCAAACTTATACAAGATCTTGCAAAAAACAACAACAACAACAACTGGGGAGGAGTATAGGGTAACTATCTTTACAACTTTTCTGTAAATCTGAAACTACTACTGTAAACTTAGAAGTTTCTTTTTAAAAATGTTTAAGTCCTCTTACCTAATAAGACTCTTCAAGCGGCAAGTACAGACAGTGGGAGCCACTACTAAGGAATGATAGGCAAAGGGAAAGACATCTAGGAATTCAGGAAATTTAGGAATGAAATTAGGAATTTTAGGCATTTAGAGAGAGATGAAAGGACAAGTTCTGCATATGTCTGCCTGGTATACAAGAGGCCCTTACTTACTGCAGATATTACAGTACTTATTTTCTTCTTTACTATTTTCAGAAACCAGAGGTTTAATCTATTTTTAAAAGGCCTTATTGATCCCCTCAACTTTAAAAAAAAAAAAAGGAAGTGCTGAGAACTAACATACTTCTTAAAAATACCTTTGAGTTATAAGAATTTTCACTCTAAAAACCATGGGAGGACTTCTCTAGTGGTCCAATGACTGACTGAGACTCCTAGTTCCCAATGCAGGGGGCCCGGGATTTGATCCCTGATTGGGGGAACAAGATCCCACATGCTGCAACTAAGAGTTTGTGTGTCTCAACTAAGACCTGGTGCAGCCAAATAAATATTTAAAAAAAAAGGGCGGGGGGGTGGCACAAGTCTTCACTCTCAACTTACCTAAATAATACACGATTCTAACAAGTAGTTTTGTAACTCAACACATAATAAAAGCTAGGGGGAGTGGGTCTAAACAAAGCAAAGCCCATCGACTAGAGGGGACAGGGAAGGCACTTACTAAACAAAGCAAAGCAAGTGAGTCTATTAAAAAGCAGGGCATTTAGGAATGTCCAACTGCCAATGAGAACCTTAAGACTCAAGGTAATACTGTTCACCAATGACAGCCAAGAGTCAGGAATGAGACATTCTGGTGCACTCACAGCACTCTGAAAAATGAAAAGCACATAAACTCTGGTAAAGAACCACACTGAAAAACAACATGTTCACCATACTGACCTTTTTGCAGTAGATTCTACATCCATTTCTTTAAATTTTTACTGATTAACAACAACAAAACCTTGACCCTGACAGTGGAGAAAGGGAATATGGGATACTCCTTACACTACTTTTACAACATTTTTATAAACCTGTGAACCTAGATCAAATGTAGATATTACTCCCCAAAAAGCTTTTCAAAACACTTAATGTACATATTACCAGGCCAGGGATATTTTTCCTTTCAATCTTTAAAGTTTCATTTTAACTATTAAATTTACTCAACACCAAAATTACAACATCTTAAAAATAATAAATTTACAGAGTCAAGTATAACTTCATACACTAAAACAATATATACAAAACATATACAAAACAATGTGAAAATAAGTTATCATTTAGAAAAACTACTAGAATAAAAGCTACTATTAAATTTCTTCTAGAAGCCAGTATCTTAGTCAAAAAAAATGTAATATAGCAACTGCTTAACTATGAACCAGGCACTGTGCTTAATACTTCACTCTCATTAAGAACTCAAAGGAATTCTGTAAATTTTGTATTGAGTTGGCCAAAAAGTTCATAACATCTTATGGAAAAATCCGAACAAACTCTTTGGCCAACCCCGTATTTTCTATAATTTGCATGTTAATCAACTTGCCCAGGGTCAAACACTAGGAAACTGGAACCCAACGAGAGACCATCTCATTGCAGTCTACCAATACTCCTGCTTCAAACAATCTCCTGCTTCAAAACCTAAAACTCTTGTCATTCAAGTAATTCCAGTATATCAGAGACATCGATCTTCTCTTTCTCAAACCTGTTGTTTTATCAATATAAGAAAATAAAAATGCTTCCTCTCAAAAAAGAATGATTACTAACAACAGTTAACACACTGAGCACTTATGCTGTTCTAAAACTTCTACATATTAACTAATTTAATTCTAAAAACAAGCCTAAGATAGGGACGATTATTACTATTCCTATTCTACAGGTGGGACACTGAAGCCAAAATTGACAAAAGTCACACTGGTAACAGTATTAGACCCAAAATTTAAGTTGATCCCAATGTCTGCTCTTAGCCACTTACCCTAAACTCCTTTATCACTGACACATCATCATGTTATCTTTGAAACATACAGAGAGCATTTCAAATTCCTATGAACAAAGTAAAAAAGCAGCTAGTAATATTCTGGAGCAGAGGTTGGCAAATTACAGCCCACAGGCCAATTCTGGCCAACCACCTCATTTTGTAAGTTTCGAAACGGCTGATTTGGCCGTTTTTTTTTTTTTTTTAAACCCTTTAAGAGCTGACCTGCAAAACCAAAAATATTAACCATCTGGCACCTTGCAAAAACAGTTTGCTGACCCCCGCTCTGAAAGATGACACCATGTACACCTTCCCCAAAGAGTCAAATTAACATATATTTTATCATTAAAAATAGCAGCAGCTACTATTTATCAAGTGTATACTATTTATGAACAATCCTAACAGCACGCATTTATAACCAAGTAAACTATACCTCAGAGAGTTTAAATGACTTGCCCAAGATCACACAGCTAGAATATGGGGACCTTGTTTAAACAGTGTCTAGCCTTGAAGTCCATAATCTTTCTATACGACACTTCCTTCAAAACATATACATGTGCATAGCTATGGAAAAGCAACATTTTCTGTAAAAACTGATTAAAATTATAGGATAAAAATGTCAACTTTCAGCCTGGATGGGAGGGGAGTTTAGGGGTGAATGGATGCATGTATAGGTACGGCTGAGTCCCTTTGCTGTCCACCTGAAACTATCATGACGTTATTTGTTAATCGGCTATATCCCAATACAAAATAAAAAGTTACCAAAAAATGCCAACTTTAAGGAGAAATAAGATGTTCATGTAAATGTATGCACAGGTATTAATCTTATTTTCTACTATATTTTTATTTTTGCTGTTATTCCAATTGGAATTCTAACCCAGGGATACTCAAAGCATAGTAAGAATATGGCTATTTTCCTTATGTAAAAATATGGGGCAAAGAACTCATTAAAATAAACACAGAAAGCAAAATATATTTACTTAATACATTTAACTCTCCTCTGCCACTTCTGAAAACTGACACCCTCTTCTGCTACAGACTCATCCACCTTCACACATTCCCTGTCTAAAATGCCCAGCTCTTTGGCTCATCCACTCGCCTCTCCATCTCCACCCCACCCAGCTCCCCACCCTATCCCGAGACACTCCAGTTAACATTAACCTATGTAAAACATCAGTGTACCAAGCAAAGAATTCAATAGAAGGGAGCTGCTGGTACATTAATTCATGAAATCTTTTTTATGATGATGATGTTAATCTCCCACACTACTGGACTGATTTAGCTCACTATCAGACTATATTATATGTATTTACAGTGAAAGCCACATGACAAAGATAATAAGGAACTGAATTCAGAACTCAGTGTGGGCAAGTATGCATGGATGCAGCTAAAACAACTATTCTGAGAAATACCTGGGTAATATTTTTACTGTGTTCTCCTTTTCAAACAGATAGTCACCTGATGAGGCATGAGTAATGTCTCAGAATTCGGCTTAAGAGTTTCTATGATTAATTTCGTCCCTGAGTTTACCAACCCCCTCCTAATAAAACTATAAACTCAAGGTCAAGGACCACATCTGTCCATCTTCATAATCCCAAACCTTAACCTAAGGCTTGAAACAGTGACCAAAGCTGCTTATAAATACATATTATTTGCTTATTATTCACATACACTAATTCTATCTCCACTGCTAACTTCAGACTAACTTCACTGAGAACAGAGATGTTTTAAACGGTTCTTTTCTAGGTTTGAGAATATTGCTAATACAATTCAAGAAATAAATTTAAAAGATCAATGCACACCCACAGAAAAAAGATCAATGTAGTCGTTGCTGAAACCAAGATAATTCCTTCTCTTGTATCATGATGCTAATAATAGCCCTTAAACAGAAATAATTGCAGAAATTTTTAGAAAAATGGTTTTACTAAGTCCTGGATTTCACATTTCTTAAAAGAACTATGGAGTAATCCACTCCTAATTTTAAAATTCTTTTAATATGGAAACTTCCCAAATCCTTTGTGTGTGTGAAAGTTGCTCAGTAATGTCTGACTCTTTGTGGCTCCATGGACTGTCCATGGAATTCTCCAGGCCAGAAAACTGGAATGGGTAGCCTTTCCCTTCTCCGGGGGATCTTCCTAACCCAGGGATCGAACCCAGGTCTCCCGCATTGCAGGCAGATTCTTTACCAGCTGAGCCACAAGGGAAGCCCAAGAATACTGAAATGGGTAGCCTATGCCTTTCTCCAGGGGATCTTCCTGACCCAGGAATCAAACCAGGGTCTCCTGCATTTGCAGGCAGATTCTTTACTAACTGAGCTATCAGGGAAGCCCAAGAAATACCTTTAAAAGATGAATACACACACACACACTCAATGCAGTGGTTGCTGAAACCAAGATAATTTCTTCCCTTGAACCTAATAGCCCAAATTCTTTACTATAGCATTAAATGTTTAAGTAAATTCAGCAAGTATCCTGAAAAAGTTTTGAGTTTCTCTAAATATAGCAAACTCGTTAACTGCATTAATTATAAATCATCTTAATTTTCTTTTAGTAAAAGTTAACATACTGATTATAAGTAAACACATGACTGAAGCAGAAGGCCCATTCCACAGAACAGAAAAAAAAAGCAGCTATTCCAGCAAACATTAAGTTTCACCAAATCCTCAGCTGATGCAAGAAATATAAACTGAGTATCACCTTAAAGAGGTGCTACAACGAAAATCCCATATGATGGGCTATTATCTCCAGTAATTCGTCTCAGTTGGACTTAGTTTGTATAGTGAGAAGACACCTGGGGAAAAAAAAAAAGGCATGGCCTAACTTCCAGGCAGCTGAAAGTAATACTAGCTGGTCCGAAGAGGCAGCAGCAGATTACCTTACAGCGCCACAGCAAAGGCTGAAATTCCCCAAGTCTTACCTCACGGCAGCAAATGGAAGGGCAAAACTTGTCAAAAGGCAGGGTGAAAAGACGAACTCTGCAATTAAGTCTAGCTTTATAACAAAAGTTATTTTGAGGTTAAAAGGTAAAAATCAACACTAGCATACCTAATCAGAGTTGAGAAATAACTAGCAAACAGGTCTGATCACAAAGTTAAGACTTACTCAATCTTCTCAGAAATGAGCCTAATTTTTGTTGCCATCTGCTGGGAGAAGGGCCCAAATGCTGCTGGTAGAGACCAGGTCTGATCTCCTTTGGAGACTAAGCTGCTTTCCCTGGTTAAGTAGAAGAAATGGAAGTATGTGCTTGATAAAGGAAAAAACTGGGAAGCTGCAGGGCTGTCTTGCAGAAAAATAGCTACTGCTGCCTGTTGTAGCAGTAAAACACTGACACCTCACAAATGCTTTAACTCAAATCCACAAAACCCCACAAATTTTGGCCTATACAGCCTTAACGGATACTATTTTAAGTCATAAACTTGCAATAACAGCTAGCATCTCTGCTGTCCCCACATAAGCAAAAAGATCAAATTAATCCAAACTGCAGTCATCAAAGTCTACAAGAATATGCTAGAAACAAAAGCTGCTAAAGAAAGCTAAATATTATGGCTACCACACCCCCAAATAAAATATTCTCTTTTGCTTTAGTTTCCCTTCAGCCACATCTAACCTCATTTTCCATTTTTGAAATCCTGTTGTATGCACTTTTGTAAAACTATTAATAAAATGGGTAACAATCTACTGTGACATCAACCAGAGAGCAAGGGAAATATTTTGCTAAAATACTTCACTTGATTAAACTGGGTAATATTAATTTCCACCTTTGAAAAAATAAAGTGAAAGAGAAAGTCACTCAGTCCTGTCAGACTTTTTGTGACCCCATGGACTATACAATCCATGGATTTCCCCAGCCCAGAATACTGGAGTTAGTAACCTTTCCCCTCTCCAGCGGATCTTCCCAACCCAGGGATCGGACCAGGGTCTCCTGCATTGCAGGTGGATTCTTTCCCAACTGAGCTATCAGGGATTTGAAAAATATGTACATACTAAAACCACAATTTGCTTTTGTTTTAAACAGTTTTAGAGCAGTAGACACTAAACAAAAGGTTCCCCATAAATAAGACTGATAAATTACTAACTCACAAGAAACATGTATTCTTAAACAGTACTGATTTTTTTTTTTTTTAATCTCAGAATAAACAGTAGTTGAATGTGTTAGGAGATGATGATCGCCTGCTTCCACTAAAGGAAGAATCCTGTGACTGAACACAGGGGCAGTGGGAATCATCTAGATACGAGCTCCTGCCTACTGAACAAAACTATCAAGTAGGGAAACTGAACAAGAAGTAAGCTTTACCTCCACTGCTTCTATTGCCTCAAAAGTGACCACAAAGACCCTTATATGCAGTCCTAGAAAGGAAGCAATTTCATAGAAAGATAAGATCTGAAGGCACTTTTACTTTTTTCAGTTCATTTACAAATTAAATATTTTTGTACATTTTTTTCATGCTGTCACTGCCTATTCATCAACCATAACTTCAACATGTTTATTTGTTATACTGAATTTCTTAATCTCCCATTTCAGAACCTCAATAATCTCAGCCTAAATTTCATAAATGTGGACCCTCTCCTTCAGAGGGCCAGTTTACCTTACCATTAGATCCTTGTCAACTCCACTTTTAAGCTCCCCACCCTCCTACATCTATCCAAGTATCAAGGCCAGCTCAAGTCCCTCCTCTGTTCATAAAGTCTTCCTCGACAACTTCAATCTCTCTCTAAACTTGAGTACTCGCTATATAAAACTTAACTTTGCACTTAAAAACAAATATGTATGATGTTATATGTTGTGTTCTTTTGACATAGTCTGAACTCATCTGCAATATTAGTACATTTTTAAATAAAAGATCTCATTTTATCAATCTTACTTCTCCTCAGCACTCTACAAGAGGGCAGACCTTATATGGAACCAGAAATGCACATGCGTTTGCTGCTGATGAAATATTTGTGCAATGGAGGCACTTCCAACAATTCATTCAGCAAGGCCAAAAAAGCATGCCCTAATTCATCTGGTTTCTTAATTTAGATTCTCATATCAAGTTTTCTAAATGCAAAACACCTGCATTTAGAATATCTACAGAACACTTCTCTGTGCTACTTATACATAGTTATCAAGTCAGTTTGAAAAGTGATTATCAACTAAAAGAAACGTAACAAAACTCAGAAGACAAAAACTACATCCTGAGTCCCTTTTGCATTTCCCCCAAAACAGTCCTATGGTGCACAGTAAGTACCTGATAAAACATGAACTGACAAACTTTCATCTACTAATAACCATAATCCCCAAATGCTAAACCTGGGGTGTCCAAGTCACTAAAACAGTTTAGTACTTTAGCAATCCCTTAAGAAGCTGATTTTAATGAGCCTAATTCTGAAAAATTTATATTCTAGGATCCTACCTTCAGCTGCCAAACCCTGAAAAACTAGAAATAAGCAAGTTGAGGGAATTCCTTGGCAGTTCAGTGGTCAGGACTCTGCACTTTCACTGCTGAGGGCCCAGGTTCAATCCCAGATTGGGGAACTAAGACCCTGCAAGCTGACAGCGTGTGCATGCACTCGGTCCTGTCAGACTCTTTGCAAACCCCTGGACTGTAGCCCACCAAGCTCCTCTGTCCATGTAATTTTCCAGGCAAGAATACTGGAGTTGGTTGCCATTTCCTACTCCAGGGGATCTTCCCAACCCAGGGATCAAACCCCTATCTCCTGCATCGGCAGGTGGGTTCTTTACTGCTGTGTCACCTGGGAAGCCCAAGCTGACAGTAGACTATGTCAATACTATTATTTCACAATATAGTTCTTTAATGTGTCACCAGAAGGAACTCTACCACTGCCATCTGCCATGTATGACACATTATGTGCAGACTTGTGCCAGCCTCTGCGAGGAGAAAAGAATGAGACCTCTACTCTCAAGAAGCCAAAGATCTCATAAAGAAGATGTAAACAACTAGCAAGACTGTAAAAGTCATCAGTGAAACAAATGCTGTAGAAGGGAGCGGAAGAGTGAAGACTGAAAATCTTAACAGGAGCTACTGAAAGAAAGTTAAAGAGTGTATGTAGCTACAGAGAGGGTGGAAAGGTACCAATCCAAGTAGAGAGACAATCAAAGTCTCAGCACGAATGAAGCTCCCGGGTGTTTTCAGAGAGGAAGAGGCAGCTCCTCTGACTGCCCACAGCCAAGAGTGCAAAACAGGATTACAAAATACTGGGGCCATAGCAGAAGTTGTAGCATTTTCACACATTTGCTGTTTACAAGGCAACTACAAGCACTAAAGTTTTGAGAATTTTTTTTAAAGGGAGATTGGGGAAGGCCCTTCATATGATCTTCATGAACCTGCTCTCTAAGGACACAAGGCAGCTTATATTACAAGTCAACAGTGAATTTCAAACAGGTTATCCATACAAACTCACTTTGGGTTTTCAGGGCATCACACCTGTTCACCAGTATGAGGACTTGAAGATGAGTTAATGTGACCTTAAGACGACAGCACAAGGTCCATCTATTTATTCAGAATGCTGCCCATGGGTGGAATGAGTAGGAGTTGTAAAGTCAGGGTGGAACTCATTCACTGGTTATGACAGCCAACAAGCGATTAAAACACACACTGAAATGCTATAATTTCAAGTTTTGAAGGCTTGTTGATAGACACTTCAGCTTATAAACAGCATTCAAAAATCCATGTATGGGTAATAACATCATATTTATAGAAATAAATATATCCTTTCTAAAAAGAAACAGAATAAACTAAAATGATGTGTAAAATTCAGTTCTGTACTTAAATATGCACTGTCTCAAAACATAAGTCCTCAATGAAACATTTAAATGATCAACTATTTCATGCAAACAGTGGACAATTAAATAATGTGAAGTGGCTTGCCCTAATTTTTTAAATATGATTCAACGTAACTTGCAGTCTTTAAAATATATATCAAGAGATTAAAAAAGAAAACTCCCCAAAATCTCATTAGCATAACAGTGATCCAAAATGCTTATCAAAACAAATAGGACATTACATTAAACCATTACAAAATATTTTCACTTTCAGAATCTTATTCTCACAACTTATTCCTTCAATAAACATTAAAAGAGTCTTTACTATGGGACAGGCCCTGTGCTTGCTTCTATGGATAAAAGAGGAAAGACTAACTTCAAGAAATTCATAATCTACTAAGGAATACTATTCTATACTCAAATATCTTCAAGTAGAACACCTACACACATTATAAAAGTATGTTCTAGGTAGAACAGTGTTAAATAAATGAGGCAGTAGTGGTCAATGCAGGGATGAATCAGGGGAATAAGGGCTGTGTTCCAATCCATCTTTGTAGCCTGATTCCTGAATACAGTGCCTAGCACTGATATGGTGGCCATAACCACATTTTTCACATTAGGCACTTGAAGTTCACAAAGGTTGCATTATTTGCCCAAGGTCACAAACACAGAAAACGCACTGCCAGAACTGGAACCCAAGTCTTCTACCTTCAAATCAGATACTCACTTTAACAGCACTGTTCCTTAATGAAAGATCGGAGCAAAAGGCAGCTTTTTAACTCTAGGCCCCTAGAATAGCTTTTTAAATCAAGCATAACTCCAAAACTGACTATTAACAGCTTCTCGGCACACTCAAGACAAAATGGATTAAGTCTAAATAATGGACTACTCGAGTAGCTTTTTCTTCTGGCCAATCCAGTTTACTGAAACTACAAGAATCACAAAAAAGACCTAAAAGTCCTAGGAGAAAAACTATCGAGTAGATTTATCTCAATCTAGGAAACAACTTCTTTTGCCCATACCCTGAAACTAGCAATAAATTGGGATAGTACTGATTAAGATTTTATTAAAGAACTGCATTTGTAAAAATTCAGGACATTAGCCAAGTTCTACTTAAATACAAACCAAAAGACTGGCTCGGTATCAGTATACAGATCTATTTACCATAAATAACAGCAAGCACTCACTGTGTACAAAGAAATCTAGCAGACCAGGTAGAAACTGAAGAACAATTTGCTAGGGGTTTATGCCTTTAAGAAATCCATATAGCACAGCTTTCTGAACTATACCCAGGCACCAAAAAAATTTAAAATTAAAAAAAAAAAACACACAAATGTAAAGCTAACATCACATGTTAAGAGCTAAAAGCACCAAGATTATATAACAACCTACAAATTTTATGTCTTATATAATATTCACCAAATTCTTACCCTTCCACCCTGTCCAGGCACTCTGATGGCACAGCAGTCAGGAAGATGTGAGACGCTGACCATTAAACCAGACAGCACCCTGAAAGACTTGCTGAAGCCAAGAAACTTTGCAAGCAGGAAGACTGGCTGCAGCTGGCATGGCCAGGCTACCATTATCACTTTGGAGTGGGAAGGAAAACAGGTGTTATTTTCAATCAGGTTTATGAGTACACCTTCAGGCAAAACACAAGGACACTGAGATAATCCTTGCCCTCAGGAAGCCTATAATCCAGTCAGGGAAACAAAAGCAATGTGTCAACAAACCTAGCACTATAATCCCCAAATGAAGCATACATAGATAACAAAGAAATAAAAAGGAAAGATCATGGGATAGAAATTTTTGAATAAGTACTTGTGAGTTGAAGTGAACCTAAAATGACTCAAAAGAAGGAAAAAGCCCACAAGCAACGAAAAGCAACAAGCAGATTACTTTTTCAAATTGAGTCCATCCAATTACCTCACCAAACATGCAAAAAATAAATGGGCAATTGATGTCAGTTTGTTCGAAAAGATTCCCACCCACATTCCCTTAAAAAAATTAAAAACAAAAACTCCCCCAGATTCTGTAAAAGAAACCAGACCAAGATTCTGAAATATTTTTCCTTAATTGTGGTGGTCGTTTAGCTGCTAAGTCGAACCCGACTCTTGAGACGCCATGGGATTTTCCAGGCAAGAATACTGGAGTGGGTTGCCATTTCCTTCTCCATCCTTAATTGTAGTCTCTGATATTACAAAGTCAATTTCATAAAAGCCACGAACCAGAACAGGAACAAATTTTTTCCACAATAAAAACACGAAGCAATCTGTCTGAACTTTCTCTCAGCAGAATTAACAAGGTATGGTGAACAAGCATACCACTGCAAAAAAAAGTAACATAACAATTGGGGTCCAAGTTCCACTACCAATTAAACAGCAATTTCATATTATAAAGTGTTATAACTTCCTATCTCCAACCTACCTTACATTGACAACCTTCCACCACTGCAACTGATGCAAGTTTTTTGTAATTACCTCACAATAGATAATATAATTTTCTAAAGCTAATGACAGTTGTCTTACACTTATTTAGCAGTTTGTATTTCTTCTCAGCCATTATATCCACTGGATCTCACAACCAACCAGTAGGTAAAAGAGAGATTATCCATTCCCATTTTACAGATTCAAACAAATGGAGATCAGATACGGTCAGATAATAACTTAAGGTCACACAGCTACTAACTGGCAGTGTTATGAATTCCTAGGCCAGCATGTGTCGTCTTTGCTAGGATGATGACCTCAGACAGGATCATACAACCATAGTCAAATAAAAATGCACTAATCTCAAAAGTTAGAATGGAAAAGTAAACACTACTTCAAATTTACTTTGCTAGGTGAAAGCATTGCTTTTATCCTGACCAAGCATCCTGTTCTTCACCATAAAAAATAATTTTGTTTAGCACCTTCAGAAATTCTAACTACCAACATGTTCTAACTTTTAGAAAGTAAATGAAAAACAAAATGCCTGTTTACAGACACAAAACAGTAAATGTTTAAGTCAGCTGAGCAGACTTAAAAACCGCTCAAACTCCTGAAAAACTGGGAATCGAATGGAAGCAGTGATCATCTTAATTGTTGTTCTTGTTTAGACGCTAACTACTCCTGTGACCCCATAGACCACCGTATCCCGCCAGGCTCCTCTGTCCATGGGATTCCCCAGGCAAGAATACTGGAGTGGGTTGCCATTTCTTTCTTCAGGGGATCTTCACCCGCGGATTGAACCCAAGTCTCCGGCACTGCAGGCGGATTCTTTACTACTGGGCAACCAGGATAACCTTAATTACGGTTCTTCAATTCTTATGGATATTGGCACATTCATAGAAAGGGTGATGTGGACAAAGCCCACAACCCTCAGCCATTTTAATGTGCTCTCTCTAAACTCCAAATAAATGAAATAAAAACTCCCCAAACAATTTCACAAAGATGATATAAAAGCCACACGAGTTCAGTACTTCTGAGGCTGAACGTGGAGCAGGAAGTTTCTAAAACAATTAGAAATGGGTTAGATATGTGTTTACTCTAAAATCCACACATACTGAGTTCTTTGCATGCTCTCTGTATGAAAAAAAATAAGCCTCAATAAAACCCTCTGCCATGTACTGTTTCTAAACTTCTGATAATTCCACTCCATAACCCTAACTGCTGTCCCCCCTCACCCCCCAGTAAATGCGAGACACACACACGCTTCATATATAGGCCTCTTGCCTTTTTCTCTAACAACTAGGACCTTTGTTCCAAACGTCGGTTTTTTACCCCACTCAATAGCTCTTTCAAGTTTCTACCCCGTATTTTTTTTTGTTTTGTTTTGCTTTTTTTAGACGAGATTCTGAGCCTCAACTTGCCGGGTCTTTTTAACAAATGAAACGCCAAAAATAGCTAGATACTGGAGAGGAATAGAAAGTTCAACAACACACCACAGAAGGGCCTACAAAACCGAGGAAAGCCCGGGGATCGGGTGATCTGGCAGCCCAGGCAAGATCGGGGAAGGCCGACGAGGAAGGGACACAGCAGGGGAGCAGTTAGACGTCCACTCGGAACAGGCCCACTGCCCTACTAAACGCCCCCCCCTCCCCGCGCCCCATTCCACACACACCAACGTTCCTCCAGACACATTCTGTCCCCCCAATTACCCGACGAAGCAATTAAACCATACCCACCGCCAGATACCGGGCTTAAGCTAAACCTCCCCCTCAGACAAAGTTAAAAAAAAAAAAAGGCATTATCAAAAACAAACAAATCTGTCTTAAGGGTTTAGGAGCAGCCCCTTCCGTCCTCTTCTCGCCACACGGGGCACCCAATTCCCTCTCGTCCCCCTGTCCCCCCGCAGGAGTTCAAATGTCTAAGCTACCCCTCGACCTCCCGCCACGATTTGCCTGTGTGTTTAAATCTCTTTTTTCTTTTTCTCCCTTCCTCCAAAAAATGAAAAGATTTCGCTTATTTCTGAGGATGGGACCGACACGGAGAAAGGACAGGATGGGGGACGCTATCACCTCCGTTATTTGCACTCCCCTCTAACTTGTTCCACAACTGGAAACCCACTCACTGTGGAGGAGGATGGAGAGAGGGTGAACTGAACGGACAGACGTTATAATAGGTTTTATGTAATCCACATATAAATAAATTAATCGCCTGACTCGCTTTGAATACTAATACGACAGGAGTGACAACCGGTCCACCTCCCTCCCCACAGGTCCTAACCCCACCCCCACCCCCAATTCCACGCCGATCAATGGAGAAGGATGCTCCGCTCCTCTCGGTCAAGTTTCTCGGCCTGTTTCACGCCGCCCCCCGCCGCCCTCTCCGCGTCCCCACTCCGTCAAGCCTCAACTTCCCACGGGCTGAAAAAACAACTGCCCAGCGCAGACCACCGTCTGCAGCCTCGCCCGCCCTCAACCGTCTCCCCCCTCACCGTCTGCAGGAAACCTCTTACAGCGGTCTAAAAGTCACTCCGGCCGCTCCCTCCTCTGACCCTCGCTTCCCACAACTGTTGTCACTCGAGCTGCTCCCTAGTTTCCATTTCCGGGCCGTTCCCTGGCCCCGGAGCCTCCCCTCTCCCGGTTTCCGGGCCCCCCATCCCATTTCCGGGGAACCCTGGCCGTCTTTCACACCCCCCCACCTGCACTTCCGGCCCCCCACTTTCTGTCTTCCTAGACGCCCTCCGAGCTCCAAAGCCCACTTCCGGCCCCCCCCCGACACACACGACACCCGCCGGGCTCCCCCAGACCCCGCACGCCTTTACCCCCCAGGTTCCGTGAAGGGGCCCTCCTCATGGTTGGGGGGGGGGGCACCCAGCGCCCCGCCCCCCTCACCCCTCACCCCCGACTCCCGCCCAGCCCCGGGTCCCCTCCAGCCGCGGTCTCTCTCCCTCGAGCGCCTAACCCGTCAACCCCTGGCCCGGTCCTTCCGCGGACCCGCCGCCGCCGCTGCCGCCGGGAACAGGCCGAGCGTGGGGGTCGGGTGGGGGGGAGGACCAGAATCGCGGTGATGACACAACCGGGCTTCCTGGGACTTTCTGTTCCAGCTCCTCCCCGCCGCCACCGCCACCCCCACCCCCATCACCCCCCCCCTTCAACCCCTCAACACAGCCCCCTCCCCCCCACCCAGGCCTGGCCCCGCCGCCGCTCGGAACTGCGCCCCAATTACCTAGTTGGGCCCCAAAGTCTCCAGTCCGGACTCGGTGGCGCGGCAGTAACTTCCTCCTCGCTCCCCCCCCCCCCCCCCAAGCGGCGGCGGCGGCGGCTCCTCGGGTCCCTTCAATTATCAGCTGAGCCGCAGCACCGCTCCCGGCGTGCGCCTCCGCCCGCGCCGCCTTCTTCCCTCCCCGCCCGTTCCAACACCCTCCGGGAACTATTTTGCCCGCCGAGGCTCGGACAGACAGTGCTCGTCCGCGGGACAGGCCCCCCGCTGCCTACTCGCGGCTCCTCACATCGCCCCTCCCCTCCCCTCCCCTCCCCTCCCACCCCGCCCCCCCCGCCGCCTTGCCACTGCCTGGCTCGACTTCCCCCAGCGGCCTGCGACCTCCTCCCGATCCCTTCGAGGGACCAGGAAGGGGAATGTGAGACTTCGCTTGATATCCCTCCGCCGGGGTCACCGCCTCCCCCACCCCGCCTTCCCCACTCTCCCCTCGGTGGTAGCAGGAACTAATTCCCCTCCGGGTCACCCGGGACCTCAAGGTGAATATTTCACGGCTCAAGAGTTCCTGCTAACCCTCGGATGAAGGGGATAATCACCCCCAAAAACTAGAAACACCCCGCCAGCTCGAAAGTAGGCTTCGATTTTTTTTTTTTTTAAACCACGGCTGTGGCCCTCGTGACCCCAAGCAGGCCCCGCCCCTTCCTGGTTGTCTTAGCGACGGCGGTGGCGTCCCAAGATGGCGTCGTGGCTGCCGGAGACTCTGTTCGAAATTGTAGGACAAGGCCCAGCGCCGAGCAAAGACTATTACCAGTTATTGGTCACCCGGTTCCAGGCAAGTGCGAGCCGCGGTTTCCCTTCCTACCAACTCTCCGCCCGCCCCGGCGGAGCCTGGAAGGCGAGCCGCGCTAGGCCCGAGAGCGACCGGTCGTTAGCCGGAAGCGCCGGGTCCCAGCTCCGAGCCGGGAGATTTCCCCTCGTCACCTAAATCTCCCGTGCGGGCCCGGCGGCCAGCGTCGTCCCTTGCTCCCAACCCCCAGCCCCGCTGGTATCCGGCGAGCCTTCTTGGCCTCCTCACAACGCCGCCCGCTCCCTTCCCGCCACCCGGCGTTCCTACCCGTCGAATTCCCTCCGCGCGAAAAGAAAAACAGTCGTCCGCGGCTTGCGTGCAGCCTCTCCGTCAGCGTGGGAAGGAGGGAAAGAAAAGACTCAGTCAAGTGTCCCGAGGAGGAGCCGGCCAGGGAGGGGAGAAAGGGAGGATTTTTTTTCCAGGGTAGGGTTTAATTACGGGAGATTTTGTACGTCTTATCGCGGGCTTTTACGTGTATACCAAGGCCACATTAAAAAAAAAAAAAAAAACTTCCTTGTTTTTGGGAGGAATTGAGCGTTGGGAGCTTTCCCCTTACCTTTTTGGAGCCCCTTCTATCCCATGGGAAAGAGCGCGGGGCTGGGGTTGGTACAAAAATGTTTCAGCTGCTCTGCGCGTCAGCCCCACCCATAAATGACATCTGCTCTACAACAATAAGACCGCGGATTATGTTATCGCTCGAGTAACCATCGGCCTATTTTTCTGACTACTTGAGCTGTTTAAGGTGGGCTTTCGTGAATGATTTATTGTGCCCACGAAACTTACAAGTTGAACTGGGCCTCCACTCGGAACTCGTTTCTGATTTTCTCGCTGAGTTTACTTAACACCTGTCACCGCGATATTCGTGCACCTTGCGCTTTTCCTTGATGGTATTCCTGTAAAATGAAATTTAGAATTCTGTATAACGTACTTATTTTGGTGCACGTATTGACTGTTTCATCAGTTTTTCCAAGAGCACTTCAATAAAATAAACTGACTTGTAGCTTCAAAAGCATCTTTTAAAAAAGGAATAATGTGTATTTTACTTTTGTATCTAAGATTTCTAAATATTACATGCGTAATGTCAATATTACAAACGTGATAGCCTGTCGAACTTAAATTTTTCCTTAAACACTTTATAAGAAATGTTTGCCCATGGAACTGGGATTTCCTAAAGGCTGCAATTTACTTGTTTTGTACATTTATTTTAGAATTGACTATTTTACATTTGCTTTAATGTGTATGATCCTAACAGTTCTTCACATCTAGCATGAACGATTGAAAGCAGTATCATATGTAGTCTGACTTCATTTTCTATTTTATCTACTTCAAGTAAGTTAGAATGTTATGATTTTCATTTTACAGTCATTTCCGTAACTTTTCTTTAAAAATTCTTTTTGAGTGTTTCTTTTCCTGTTATACTCTATGTTGTAAGCCTCAACAAACTGAATACTGTTTACCTTTGTCTTTTTTTAGAAAATTAACCATAGGAGTCCTCCTGGTATTACTTTTCCCCAAGAATGGTTCTGTTGTTGGTGTTCTTCAGACTTTACTCCCTGGTCTAACTTAGGCACATGCCTTCCTCCAACTACTCTCATGAAATTTTTCTTGCCCCACCCCCCAATATTATTCTTTTTTTTTTTCTTTCTTTCTTTCTCTTTTTTTTTTTTAAACACATCAAAAACTCTTGTCTATTTCAGGCCCTATATTTTTTCTGTCTGTTGCTGGTATATAAAATTCTTTTCAAGTTCTTTTCCCTTTATTTTTTTAAAGCAGACTGAGTATATTCAAGTTGTGCCAGTGAGAGTTAATCTCAAATCTGATTAATTCACTCTCTTGTTAAAGTAAAACTTGTAAAAAATAGTAAACCCCCAAAATAGTCTTTTCAGTCAAAGGTCTTGAGTATATGTTATTTTCTAGCCATAATATAATTTTTCTAAGTCTCAACCCAGGAAACTAAACATCCAGTGAGAGATGATCTGACATAAATAAGTACTAAAAGACTAGAATTACTAGAATTGTCTTTTATAACATGGACTTTTTTCTGGAGTGACTTTTTAAAATTGATTCCTGTGCATTTGTTCTCTCACTTTCTTTCTGCCTTTATTCCCCAAAATGATGTATATTATCCAAAATGTGCTCCAGATTTAGATGGATGCTTCTTTTACTGTGATTCCCTTTTTTATTCTTTTTCATTGCTTTTATTTTTGTTTGCTTTAAATCCAAATAGCTGCACATTTGACTTGGATTTAAAGGCATATAGATCTCTCGTTAGAGCATCATACCATTGTCATAGTCCAAAATATATAAATATTGTACGTTAGTATTTCCTTTGTCTTCTTGCTTATACAGTGACATCAAATAATGCTTGTAGAGACATTCCCGGTTAACAGCTTGATGCCATGATTTTTTTTTCTTTCAAAAAAGGAACTTAGAGAATATAGCTTGAGGTTAATATAGCTTAATTCTCAAATCTGATCCGTTTAATGATGATCCAAAAGCTAGAAAAATCAGTGTCCTGCTTTCTAAATCAAAGATTTACCCAAGTATTCCTATTCTAGTTTTAGTAGTATATATTATGTTGGGTTCTAATCCTTTGAAAACTAGCAGATTCATAGTTAGGGCCAGAAGGAATCTTGAATATAGTTCAGACCGGGGATATTTCATTTAGTTTCTAAGAAAGTCTTATGTTGTGTTTCTGAATGAAGATCCTTTCCTTTATTTTAAATCAGCAACTTGTAATTTATTGTGGGGATGCAAAATATAAGAGGATTCCTGCCTTCAAAGAGTTTACCATTCCTTTAACAAAAGTTGAGCACCTTTTATGTGCCAGGTACCTTTCTAGATTCAGAGAATCATCAGTGAACCAAACAAAGCCCCTCCTCTCCTGAACCGTCTAGTCTAGTGGGAAGAATATAGGTAAGTGACTTGTTTTCTATAAACACTCTAATGCTTTAGCTTTCATTTTAAGTACAAAGGAGATTCTTGAGGAATTGCCAAAGTTGATGAATAGCTCAAACATTTTAAAATCTATGAATCCAGAGGAAGCAATAATCACTTTAGACTGTGAGGTGCCGGAGAGCACTATGACAAGTTTTTTCCTCTTGAAATTCTGTTTTATTTGTCCCCTTGAAATAGAAGTGTTGCTTAAGGTGGTCAGAACTAGTGACTTGGGTTTAATGTGACAAATACTGGAAAACTGCTAGAAACACTAACCATGTGCTAAGTAGATAAGAGTTGGCAGATATGACCTGTTGCTCCTAAAAACAGGTGGTTGCCCCAAGAACACAAGTATGTTATAGTCACTCCAGCAGATGAAAGAAGGATGAAGAACTATGAAATAGATTAGTCTTATTTTATCTATCTCATTAAATCTTAGAACTCCCAAAAAGACACCTGAAGCTAATGTCACCTGGGAAAAAAAAAGAAATCTGAAAACTCACTCCCCCAAAGTAGCAAATATTTTTGACATGCTTTAGAGCTGGAGCACTGATAAACTGAAAATACCTGAGGTCCCATGCCAGTCTGTGACAGGAAGCTGTCATTTCAGTGACTTCTGGAAAAGGAATTAAAACTAGATTTGGTGGCACTTGTTTGAAAGAGACTTCACAACAAAGAATTGTGCTGCTGACACTTCAATCCACTGACCGATTTGAAAGATTTAAAATTTAGTACTGTCTAATAAAAATGTCAATCCAAACACCCTTTGGTCTAGCATATCCGTATCTAGGATTTTATATCCAAAAATGTTTTGACATTTGTACAAGGATATGTGAGCAAGAATGTCCACCAGTGGTCACTTAGGCAGCATATATACTAAAATTGGAAGAATAGAGAAAAGATTAGCATGGCCCCTGCACAAGGATGACACGCAAATTCGTGAAGCATTCCGTATTTTTGTTTGACAGAAAACAATAAAATTTTCTAAAGCAGTTATCCTTCAATAAAAAAGTTAATTAAAAAAAATCACACACCCCCAAAAAAAAACAAAGAATGTACACCAGAGTAAAATAATTGTGAAAATATCTTTCCATAAACTACTATGCAATCTTGGGACTTCCCAGAAGGTCCAATGGTTAAGACTCCACCCTTCTACTCAGGGGGCAGGTGTTTGATCCCTGGTCTGGGAGCTAAGATCCCGTATGGCACAAGGCGCCGGCAAAAATAAAAAGATGAAAAATATGCAGTCTTTTGAAAAAGATGTGATAGATCTCTTATTTTTTCAGTTGACCAAATAAAACCTTAAGCAAGGAAAGCAAGGTTAAACATCGTATGATCCCATTTAAAAAAAAAAAGAACCAATAATTTTTATTTTGTTTTGAATAAATGTTGGAAAAACTAGAGGGATTCCCTCTTGCCAATAGAGTTACGGATTGCTTTTGCTTTCTCCATTACATATTTCTGAAAGATCTGCAGTTTTCCTACAGAAATATTTTTATAATCAGAGAAAAACAATAAAGATTTAAAATGACGCAGAGAACCCTTACTCTGAGAAGTTGCCTTCCTCCGTGTATCATCTTCCTCCTGTTTCACCAGTGCCACCTTTGAGCCACCTCCCACACTAAACCATGGGCCACATCAACAACTATGTCACCAAGATCCTGCTGTGTCGTACGTTGTTGGGGGGGTGGGGGGGGTCAGGTCACACGGCGTATAATGTTTATTCCAGAAATTCAGAGAAGGTACAAGTTGGGTTAATGGTTGCTTGTAAATTTTAAGGAGATCTTACTGAAACTCCTGGCCTTATGTTTTTGCTTTCGTTTTTGCTTTCAGTGTAAGTAGTAATTACTTTTGAAAAGCTAAGGGACAGCCCACCCTTGCCTTGTTGGCTGTGTAATTGTACTAATGCTATAAAAGAGACGTGGAGGGAACTCCCTCTTGGTCCAGTGGTTAGGACTCCGTGCTTTCACTACTGTGTCTGGATTCCATCCCTGGTCAGAGAAGTAACCTGACTAACTAAACTAATGCCCTGGCTGCGAGCATCGAAGCAAAAAAAAAAAAAACAAAAAAAAACCACGAGAGATGTGAAGAATAAAGTAAGGCAAAGATGGTTTACTGAAGAGATTTATTTGCCCTCCAGTAAAGTTTAAAGAGGGCTTCCCTGGTAGCTCAGACTGTAAAGAATCTGCCTGTAAAAAAAAAAAGAATCTGCCTGTAATGTGGGTGACCCGAGTTCAATCCCTGGGTTGGGAAACTCTCCTGGAGAAGGGAATGGCAACCCACTCCAGTATTCTTGCCTGGAGAATCCCATGGACAGAGGAGCCTGGTGGGCTCCAGTCCATGGAGTCCACAAAGAGTCGAACATGACTGAGTTATTAACACTTTGAAGCTTAAAGAATGAAATTTCATAAGTAAATTGAAATCATATCAAATAGACATCCAGATTACACATTTTTGGGAACTTGAATGGGATGCACTCAGCTTGATATTATGATGGTATTTTCCCAGGGGACTCGGGCACCCCTAAATCACGCTCTGCCATAGCCTTGCCCCCCTCCACATAAGAGTCACATGAGTGGAGAAGATAAAGCAGAGGCAAGTAAACAGGTCTGCCCTTCCCCCTTCCTTGGCCTTAGTGGAACTTGGCACCGATGGAACTTCACAGCCATGGTGCCTCTTCCACCCTGTGCCCGCCAGCCACCACCAAAATGTCTCTACACAGAAAGAGCTACTGCTGCTCTTTTTAAAGTCCAAAGTACAGCGGAGCGCCTGCATTCACATGTTCTCCTCTCCCCAGCTGCTGAAGGCCAGACTAACCCCACTCTTTTCAGGTGTCTCTCAAAGGCCGTCATTTCTTCCTCTGCCTGCAAAGATGAACTTTTCCCTTCTTCGCTGCCTTTAAGACTTTACGCCCAGCCCTGCACAGGGCCCTCATCCAGGAGTATTTGGGTTTTTCCTCCCACTCCTCCTGACAGTAGCACCTGAGGTGAACATACCCTTCCCGGCCCTGCAGGTTTAGCCAGGTGTTCACGCCTCCCACATGATTCCTCTTCTATTCCTCATATCTGAAACACCAGAAAAATGATCCCCAGCCCGGGACACTTCAGAATGGGCCCCGCTTGAGTCGTGAAATCACTTTTAATCAGACATGTAAATTCCTTTTAATTTTTTTAAGTGGCCTATGGCACTTTTCAGAGGAGAGGGAGAAAATAATACCAACAAGGTGGTTAGAGTTTTTAAAATAACAATATTCAGTACTTTGTTATAACCTAGTCTTCAAATGGGTTCCTAAATCCTCAGTTCAGAATTACACGAGAACTAGCCAGAGCTCCAAGATCGGCTTCTCCCAGGTAAATCGTTCATTCAGCATCTCTGAGTGCCTACTCAACCTGGGCAGTTAATTTGGTCTCACCCTCCATTGACCAGGTTTGCCTCCTAATTATATGGGGCAGTAGAGCACTTAATTGGGAGTCTCTGAGTCATGGATCCTTTTATTCCTTCTGCTAGCCTGCGAGCCCTTGACCTGGGGCAAGACACTTAATTCGCCTCAGCCCCAGTGGTCTCATCAACATAATAAGGTTACTAGTCTAAGAGATCACTAAGGTTTATTCCATCTCTGAAATGCTGTTTCATGTGAAAGTAGTGTTTGACCCTAGGAAAAAAGCACTAAAAAAAACTTTTTTTTTTCTTTAAATTAAGCGTGCCTTGCAGATCTGGTATTAGTGGCTCTATGACCTGTTGTAAGTTTCACCTGCCTGAGGTTTCGTGTCTTCATCTGTAAAAACGAACAGTTCATCCCTGGGCTGCTTCACACATCATGGTGAGAAACAAAAAATATCCAAAGCACTCCGGGCCAGGGTTTCTCAAAGAGAGGTCATGATCAAATAAGACTGGAAAATCCTAGGTTCAGCACAATTCTGTTTGCTTTTCTTCTCCAAAATTTCTCAGAGGCTTTCAAGTCCTGCTGTGCAACAGGATTTCTCCGAGAGGAAACAGCAGGGCGAGCTTTTCCTACCAGCACGTGACTCCCGAACCCCTTTTCCTCTAAGCGTCGCAGGATCTGAGGTTCTGTGGTTGCCCTTTGGAAATCACTCAGCAGTGGGCCTGCTATACAACACCAAAGACTGAGGAAAGGTCTGTTGGGCATTTGTGTCGCCTTACCTTCTTCCAACGCCAAGCCAAATGTCACTTTTCCGTGAAAACGATTGTTGTAACTGGTTAGTCATCTCAGGACTGTGTTACTTTATTTATTCTTACCATCATCTTATGTTTCCACAGAAATATCTATTGATGTCTTGATTGGGATTGTAATGCATGTGTAGGTTCCATTTATGGTGAACTAACATCTTTGCCGGAGAAGGCAATGGCACCCCACTCCAGTATTCTTGCCTGGAAAATCCCATGGACAGAGGAGCCTGGTGGGCTGCAGTCCATGGGGTCACTGCGAGTCGGACATGACTGAGCGACTTCACTTTCACTTTTCACTTTCATGCATTGGAGAAGGAAATGGCAACCTACTCCAGTGTTCTTGCCTGGAGAATCCCAGGGACGGGGGCGCCTGGTGGGCTGCCGACTATGGGGTCGCACAGAGTCGGACACGACTGAACCGACTTGGCAGCAGCAGCAGCAGCAGTAGCAGCAGCAACGTCTTTGCAGTGCCAGATTTTCAATCTGAAAACAGAGTATTTCCTTCCTTTTAGAATTTTTTAGATATACTGAAGTTTGCTCAAAGATTTCTTACAGTGTAGAAATGTTACGTATATCTTGTTAGCATTCTAGGTGTTTGACTTTTTTTGTTCTATTGTAAGTTAAACTCCTGTTAACATTTGGATTTTCTGTTTTTTGCTCCTAGTAAATTTCCTTTCATCTAGTAATCTTGCTAACTCACTAATTCTGGTAATTTGTGATTGTTTTATTTTTTCTTCCATTTTTATTGAGATATATTTGACATACAGCACTGTATAAGTTTAAGGTGTACAACATAATGATTTAACTGACATACTTTAGGAAATGACTCCCACAGCAAGTTTAGAGAATATCTGTCTTCTCATATTGATACAAAATAAAAGATAAAAGATTTCTTAGGAGAACTCTTAGTATTTACTCTTTTAAAACTTATATATATAACATACTATAGTTTTTAACAGATTAATCATGTTAATCCGTAGTACTTATTTATCTCAAACTGGAAGTTTGTTCCTTTTGACCACCTTCATCCAATTCCTCCTTCCTCCAGTCCCCACTTCTGGTAACCACAAGTCTGATCTCTTTTTCTATTAAGTTTGTTTGTTTTTTGAAGTTTAATTGACCTATAATACTGTGTTAATTCCTGATGCATGAAATAGTGATTCCCTATTTCTATACATTACAAGATGATCACCATGATAAATCTAGTTACTGTCTGTCACCATACAAAGACATTACATGATTATTTACTGTATTCCCCACTCTGTACATTTCATGCCTGTAGCTCATTTATTTTACAACTGGAAATTTGTACCTCTTCATTTCTCTTATGTATTCCATTCATACTCCCACCTCCTTCCCCTCTGTCAACTCTTAATACCTCCTTGCTTTCTTTCTATGACTCTGTTTTGTTACATTTGATTAATTTGTTTTTCAGATTCCACATATAAGTGAAGTCACACAGTATCTGTCTTTTTCTAACTTTCTTCACTTAACATACTACTCTCTAGGTCTATTCATGTCACAGATAGCAATATTTCATTCTTATATAGCTGAGTAATACTCCATTATACATATAGACCACATCTTCTTTATCTAGTTCATCTGATGATAGACACTTAGGTTGCTTCCATATTCTCGCTGTTATGACTAATGCTGCAATGAACAAAGAAGTGCATATATCTTTCAAATTAGTATTTTTGTTTTCTTTAGAAAAATACTCAGAAGTGGAATTGCTAGATCAAAGACACTTGCTCTTTGGAAGAAAAGCTATGACAAACCTAGACAGAATATTAAAAAGCAGAGACATTACTTTGTGTACAAAGGTGCATATAGTCAAAGCTATGGTTTTTCCAGTAGTCATAAGTGAATGTGAGAGTTGGACCGTAAAGAAAGCTGAGTGCTGAAGAACTGATGCTTTTGAACTGTGGTGTTGGAGAAGACTCTTGAGAGTCCCTTGGACTGCAAGGAAATCCAACCAGTCCATCCTAAAGGAGATCAGTCCTGAATATTCTTTGGAAGGACTGATGCTGAAGCTCAAGCTCAAGCTCCAGTCCTTTGGCCACCTGATGCGAAGAACTGACTCATTGGAAAAGACCCTGATGTTAGGAAAGATCGAAGGCAGGAGGAGAAGGGGACAACAGAGGATGAGATGGTTGGATGGCATCACTGACTCGATGGACATGAGTTTGAGCAAGCTCCGGGAGTTGGTGATGGACAGGGAGGCCTGGCGTGCTGCAGTCCATGAGGTCACAAAGAGTCGGACACGACTGACCAAGTGAGCTGAACTGATGGTAGTTCAGTCCTTAAGAAAACCAACCCTGAATATTCATCGGAAGGACTGTTGCTGAAGCTAAAATTCCAATACTTTGGCCACCTGATGCAGAGAGCCAACTCACTGGGAAAAGGCCCTAATGCTGGGAAAGATTAAAGGCAAAAGAAGGAGGGAGTGGCAGAGGATAAGATGGTTGGATGGTATCACTGACTCTAGATGAATCTTCACAAACTCCAGGAGGTAGCAGAAGACAGAAGAACCTGTCATGCTACAATCCATGAGGTCGCAAAGAGTCGGACTTAGCAACAACAAATGGTAGTTCTGTTTTTAAGTTTTGAGGAACTTAACATCTGTTTTCCATAGTGGCTGCAATTATTTACATTTCCTTCAACAGTGTACAAGGGTTCCCTTTTCTGCACATCCTCACCAACACTTGTTATTTGTTGTCTTTTTGATAACCATTCTAACAAGCGTGAGGTGATATCCCATTGTAGTTTTGATTTGCATTTCCATGATGATCAGTGATGTTGAGTGTATCTACTGACCATCTACATGTCTTTGAGAAATTGTCTGTTTAGACCCTCTACCCATTTTTTAATCAGGTTGCTTGTGTTTACTGTTGTTAAGTTGTATGAGTTCTTTGTATATTTTGGATATCGACCTCTGATCAGAGGTAGTTTGCAAATATATTCTCCTATTCAGTAGGCAGCCTTTTAGTTTTGTTGATAGATTCCTATGCAAATGTGTGTGTTTGACATAATCCTATTTGTTTATTTTTGGTTTTGTTTCCCTTGCCTGAGAAGACAGATCCAAAAAATAACTACTAAGACTCATATCAAAGAATGTGCTGCCTGAAGGAATCTATAATTCTTTTCCCCTTTCTGACACATTCATGTCCTCTGTGAATAATGCCATGCATTTCTTCCTTTCTGATCTTTGGTGTCTTCTGTATCCTTGCCTTGTTGCATTGGCTGTGACTTCCACTAAAACGCTGAAGAGAAATAATACCAGGCATTCTGGTCTTGTTCTGACTTTGGAGGAAGACTTTCAATATTTCACGTAAAGTATGTTGTTTGCTGTAAGTTTTTTAAAACTCAGATCAACTATGTGTCCTTTTATTTCAACTTTGCCAAAAGTTTCTGTTTTGAATGGATAGTAAATTTTATTTTTAAAAAGTCTTTCAGCTGTATACTAAAATTTGCTGTTTTTCTCCAAATCTGTCTTCAGATCATTGTCAGTTGTTTGCTTCCTGGCCCAGGATCCCTGTGCTCAACATTCCTAAGTCACACCTATTGCTTTCCCATGCTGCTGCCCCATTGTTCTTGTTCAGTAGCTAAATGGTGTCCCACTCTTTGTGACCCCGTTGACTGCAGCATGCCAAGCTCCTCTGTCCTTTGCTATCTCCAGGAGTTTGCACAAATTAATGTCCCTTGGGTTGGTGATGCTCTCCAGCCATCTCATCCTCTGTGGCCCTCTTCTCCTTCTGCCCTCAATCTTTTCTAGCATCAGAGTCTTTTCCAGTGAGTCAATTCTTCACATCAGGTGGCCAAAGCATTGGAGCTTCAGCTTCAGCATAGTCCTTCCAATGAATATTCAGGATTGGTTTCCTTTTGGATTGACTGGTTAGATCTCCTTGCAGTCCAAGGGACTCTCAAGAGTCTTCTCCAGCACCATAGTTTGAAAGCATCAACTCAGTTTGAAAGCCCCGAAGGGCTCACCCTCCTTTATGGTCTAGTTCTCACATCCATTCATGACTACTGGAAAAGCCATAGCTTTGTTGATCTTTGTCAGCAAAGTAATGTCTCTGCTTTTTAATATGCTGTCTAGATTTGTCATAGCTTTTCTTCCAAGGAGCAAGTGTCTTTTGCTGTGTACTTGGCCCCAGTCACCCAAAGGACTTCCTATTGGTCACCCCACATCCAAATCCTGTCCTCTTCTTTGAGTCTCATATGAAATGTCTGCTTGACATTTCAAATCAGTAGGGAAATGGAGAACCCTTTTATAATTATCATGACAATTTGCTATCAAATTTTTTACAGAATAGAAACAATTAACTGAATCCCTATCACACATTAAAAAATATGTACTCCTGCACTATTTATTTAAAATTTTTATAAGGATTTCAAAACTAAGTGCTATACACACAAACATACACTATGAAAGTTCCATTCAAAAATAAGACAGGATAATGTTTTCATTTGGAGGTAGAGTCTACATAGTATTTTGAACCTGAAAGCCATAATGGAAAAGAATGGCAGATCAAGTATGTGTGAAATAAAATTTTTTCTTCATGAATGATACTTAAAATGAATAAATTGCCTGTGGAAAGTGTCGGCCACATATTTACCAGGCAAAGGGTTAACATACCCTGTATCCAAAGATTTTCAACCCCACCATAAGAAAAACAGCCTTATGGAGAAGTGGGGGCTATGGACAGTCACCTTAAGAAATACCACATGACTACTAAACATATGAAAAGATGCTTACTAGTAACCTTACTAAGTGATCAAAGAAGTTTGAACACCACCAGATTCAGATTTTCCCACTGGCAGAAACAAACCATCAGGTTGTCAAGGCTGTGAGAGAGGTGGCCTCACTGAGTGCCATCAGCTCCAGGACCGTGCCAACAGCCCCAGAATGGAATGCCTTCCCCTCCAGGATCTTGCCATCTACAGGGAGACAGGAAGACCAACTACAGAATGTGATCTGTACAGGGGAGATACGATCTCTCTAGTGAGGGCCTTGTAGGGAATCCCGAGTAGTTGGCAGTGATCAGGGAAGACTTCAGGAGGACAAGACATGTGGCACTAGTGGTAAAGAATCTGCCTGCCAATGCAGGAGACACAAGAGACTTGGCCTGGATTCCCGGGAAGATCCCCTGGAGTAGGAAATGGCAACCCACTCCAGTATTCTTGCCTGGAGAATTCCATAGACAGAGGAGCCTGGCGGGCTACAGTCCATGTGCCTCAAAAGAGTTGGACACAACTGAGTGACTGAGCACAGATGTGAGCTGAGACCAGGACAAAGAAGAGGTGGGGACAGTCCTGTGGAGCCAGGATGCAAGAGCACAGAGCCTGTCCCCAGGATGGGTGGTGGTCATGCCCTCTTGTAGGGTGGAAAGCTGGCTGGGACCACCACGAAGCAGCCAGGGAGCAGATCAGGAAGTGCCTGGTAAATCTTGAAATAAGACTTGATTCAGCCAGTCAGTGGTTCTCACATTACCTTTTGGTTTTGCAAGTAAATGCACTTGGGAGGCTCCACAAGCATTTTATTCAATCTCCTCTTTAGGAATATTTTTTGCTAGTTTAAAGCTTGTAAAACCAAAGAAATACCTACACCCTCAAATATTTTGCATACCAAGTTTTATCACCTTAACTGTGCTTCCAAAAGCCTGATGAACATGTTTTGGTGCAGACCACAGAGGAAAGCATCTGTCACTGCTGTAAATACAGTAGAACGTCATACAAATGTGTCATTGTTTGGGAAGGTGGAGCCAACTCTCTGGAGTCCTGCCCATACAAGGCAGGTATAATCAGAGCAGAGTTAGCCTGTAAATCAGGAGAGGCTAAGGAGCACCAGCTCTGCACAGAATCTTCAAACACTGAGAGTTCATAAAAAGGCACGAGACAACTTGTGGTAGAGTTTCAACACACAATAAGTGATTTTCAGTGCTTTTTGTCTGAATTTGGCATTTGTGATAAGGAGGCAAGAATTTCTTAGATAGTTGTTAATCCCATTCAACTCTGAAACAGAAGTCTTTTTAAAGTTTTTTTTGATGTGGACCATTTTTAAAGTCTTTACTGAATTTGTTACCGTATTGCTTCTGTTGTTTTTTATGTGCTGGTGTTTTGACCATGAGGCATGTAGGATCTTAGCTCCCCCAGCAGGACTTGAACTCACATCACCTGGAAGAGGAAGTCTTAACCACTGGACCACCAGGGAGTTCCCTGAAACAGAAGTCTTAACTATTCCCACTCTTCTGGACTTCCTGGATCCTTTGAATTGAAGAGCACTTATTCTCAAATCAGCCACGTGAATTTTTTTTTTTTAATGTGATTTCAGTTCATCCATTCAACACATATTTGAGTGCCTCCTGTCCACCAGGTGCCAGAGGGCACCATGCCAAGCACAAAGGATACAATACAGTGTAAAAGTTCATGTTCTCGGTCCTCGTGGAGCTAGATGCTGATCAAATAAACCTTCAAGCCAAATTAAGATGTCAACCAAACAAGATGTCAGCCCTGGTAAGTGCTGTCAAGGGGAGACACCCAAGTGCCTGAGGATGTAGCCTGGTCAGGGAAGTTATGGGAGGCGCTCCGGAGGAAGTAAAGCTTGCGCTGTGGTCATGAAGATGGGTGAATGGAAAGAGGAGGGCAGGGAGCAGGCGGCTGGGCCATGCCAGCTTCCAGCTTTGTCCTGATATGGAGAGAACTGGAAGCCCTTGATTTTGAAGAGGATTAAGTGCTGTACCCTATCCCAGTGATTGTAGGGCACACCTTTTTTTTGCATCTTCATATCTCCAAAATCAAAGTGTAATTAGCAGTTTTTTCTTTCTGAGCTAGACGTAAAATAATGATACATACAACTAGAGTTGATGAAATATGGTGATCAGGTTTTGCATTTTTAAGAGATTACTCTGGATGTAATGTGGAGAACAGACAAGATTATCTGCATGGATCAGGGTTTTCTTTATATTTCAGTAAAATGCAGAAACCTGCTCCTGCTGCTGAGTAATGGTAATTTCACTTTTACTTATACCTCACTGTCTAATTTAAAAGTTCTCCTTTTATCAGAAGAGTTTCTTTGTTCATATAATTATTATGAATCTGAAATTATCATAAGATCTACATTTAAAAAAACCTTGTATTCAATAGATAAGTTTAAATTGACAAACAGATAAAAATCTGTACAGAATGTCCCTTGATAAAAGGGTTTTGGGGGCTTCCCTGGTGGTACAGTGGTTAAGAGCCTGCACTTCCAATGCAGAGGGCATGGGTTCAATCCCTGGTCAGGGAAGTAAGATCCCACTTGCCCCCACAGCCAAAAAATAAGAGGGAAGGGGAGTTCTGCTATGGAAAACTATGCTAACTATACTGTGAGTAATAGGGATCCCTTGAGGGTTTTTGCAGAGAAGAATGATCAAAACTGCCGACAAAACTCTTAACTCTGGCCACAGCAAAAAGAAGTCATGAGGGAGAGGGAGGAAACTTCATGGGGATGAAAGGAGGGAAGCGGGTGATCAAACTCTTGAAACTCCCGTTTTCTATTTGGGGAAGAAGAAAATGGAGATTTAATTTTTACTTTAACTTGTAATCTTATAACCATCTAAAAGACTTTGTGAAGTAAGATATACAAATGATTGACATGATTCCCTTCCCTTCTTTTATCCTAGTAAGCTTCTTTAGTTCCAAGATAAGTCTTTTCTCTTCCATAAAACCATTTTGTCTCTTTGTTTTTTTTTTTTTTTTAAAGGAAGAGATTAGCATTCAAAAGTAAAAAACGGTACACACATTCCGACCCTTTGACACTGCCCTCTGTCTCAGCGGCCGCCCCCAGCCCCTCAGTGACTGGTGCTCCAAGTAAGACACTCTGAAGAACCTAAGAGACAGTTGCGTACATTTTTAGTGCTTTAGTATTTTGCTTACTCTTTCAGATTTATTTTTCCCAGTTAGTAGACTTTAAGCATCCAGCCAGTCCATCCTAAAGGAGATCAGTCATGGGTGTTCATTGGAAGGACTGATGCTGAAGCTGAAACTCCAATACTTTGGCCACCTCATGTGAAGAGTTGACTCACTGGAAAAGACCCTGATGTTGGGAGGGATTGAGGGCAGGAGGAGAAGGGGATGACAGAATGAGATGGCTGGATGGCATCACTGACTCGATGGGCATGAGTTTGAGTAAACTCGGGGAGTTGGTGATGGACAGGGAGGCCTGGTGTGCTGCGATTCATGGGGTCGCAAAGAGTTGGACACGACTGAGCGACTGAACTGAACTGAACTGAAAGGATCTTAAGTGAAATATAAATTATTCCTCAACATTACCTTTGAATACTGCTTTACTTTGTTTTGTTGGTTGTTTCTTGGAGGGAGGTTAGTAACACCACGCTCCCTCTGTTAATAGCATAACAGAGGGTGAATACATAAAGACACAGCAAACACGTCCTCATTATAGTATCCACTGCAGTGTCATGTGCCTTTCACATGAGGAGTGTGCATTTGGGAGTAATTCTGCCAAAATAGATAGGCGTGTGTCTGATTTGTGGAGAAATTGGCCATACAACCCATGTAGCTCTTGATTATGGATTGAATTACGTTTTTCCCAAAAAAGATACTTTGAGGTCTTTACCCCATTACCTCAAACGGTGACCTTATATAGAGATTGCAGATGTTACTAGTTAAGTAGGGCGGACCCCAAAGCAGTGTGACCACTGTCTTTATAACAAGATAGAAGGCAATGTCATGACCAGGGAAGAACTGAAGTGATGCCTCAAGGAATGCCGAAGGTTGCCAGCAAACCACAGAAGCCAGGAAGAGGCACGGAAGCCAGGAAGAGGATTCCTCTACAGGCTTCATGAGGGAGCGTGGCCCTGCCAACGCTGTGGTTTCAGACTTCTAACCTCTATAACTATGAGACAATAGATTTCTGTTATTTTAAGCCAGCCAGCTTGTAGCAATTTCTTAACAGCAGTCCTCAGAAACCAACATAGTATATGAGGATATTCATGGCCACTTACTCAACTCACCTGAATAGGTCAGTGGAAAAATATAGTTGTATGGATCCGCCAGTCATTGCATGCCTCGCCTTAAGTCGCCATCTGCCGCGTGCGGTCCCCCGCTCTTCCCCTTGTCACAGTTAATTGGACCAAGGTGGAACCTGTCTCTGGGCCCGTGGCTCCTTCGCTAACCAGCAGCCATGTGACATGTGTGGCCTGGTGTGGAAAAGATTTGAACTAAAAGGCTCAAGGGGATATGATCAGTTAGCTGCAGGGAAGTGAAATAGAAAGGTAAAGAGGAAGCTCGAAAAGGCCATTCTTTTTTTTTTTTTTTTTTAATTTTTTAATTTTTTATTAGTTGGAGGGTCGAAAAGGCCATTCTTAACTGTAAGCTACTGGCCGAGAGAGGAGCAGAACAAAAGACACCCAGGGCAGAAGAGAAAGGACCATGGGGGTGGGGGTGGCACAGAGGAGGGGGCGTGGAGCTCAGCTCTGGTGAGTTGGCAGCTTGCCTCTCTACACTCATCCTCACCTTTTAATGAAGAACTCAACTTTGGGAGTTCTCTGATGGTCTAGTGGTTAGGACTCCAGGCTTTCACTCCTGTAGCCAGGGTTCAATCCAGAAAAAAAAAAAAAAACTTTTAGTTGGGCTTAAAGTTGCCCGGCCCATAGCGTACACGACCCACCATCCTGCAAAGTGGGTGGTTGTTCATTGGCTCAGTCGCATCCAGCTCTTTGCGACACCATGGACTGCAGCACGCTAGTCTTCCCTATCCTTCACCACCTCCCAGAGCTTGCTCAAACTCACATCCATTGAGTCAGTGATGCCGTCCAACCATCTTGTCCTCTGTCGTCTACTTCTCCTCCCGCCTTCAATCTTTCCCAGCATCAGGGTCTTTTCCAGTGAGTCAGCTCTTCGCATCAGGTGACCAAAGTATCAGAGCTTCAGCTTCAGCATCAGTCCTTCCAATGAATATTCAGGGTTGATTTCCTTTAGGATTGACTGGTCTGATTTCCTTGCAGTCCAAGGGACTCTCAAGAGTCTAGGTATGAGCTTGAAACTAAGTATTCAGGACTTGGAGTTGGGGGTGGGGCAGGAAGAGGGCATGGCCTTCCCATATGGCTGCTGAGAGAGAAAGCCCGGGGCCAGGGGTGGGTGGACAGGGAGGTCAGCTCAGCCCCTGCCTCACCTAGCACAGTAGCCAGGCTCCCCAGAGTGCAGGAAACAGCGCTCTCTGCCACTCCACCGTCCCCACGTGCTGTCCCTTTGTCTCTCTTCCTTCCTGTGTCTCTTGACCTTCTCTGCATGAAAGTGTCAGTCAGGTCCTTTGGATTCCTCCTCTCCCAGAATGCCCTCAGTCTTCATCATGAGGAAGCCTCTGGAGATAATGACAGGCTTCTTGGCAGGTCAGTCTTCTGAGTCTTGAGGCTCCACAAGAGGCCAGGAGGGGAGCGTCTGCAGCTCTAGGCTGGCCTCCCTCCGCAGCAGGAATTGGCCCGGTCTCACCTGCTCCTCTCCCCGAGGCCTTGGCCGCTGCTTCTCCCTTCCTGTCCCTGGGTCTCCGTGTTCTGCTTTATGCTGCCCCTACCAGGTGCCCAGGGCTGGGCCTCAAGTTAACTTCCTCCAGACAGGGGACCTCATGTTTTCTTTCAGCCGCTGGTCCCTGTTGGGGAGCTTTTTTCCATTAGACCTCCCTACTGGCTGGACAATCCTGTGTATTGCTCGTCCTTGGGTCAGGTGTCGAGTTGACCCTTTTGCCCCCAGCGTCTGTCTTCCTTCTTGTGGTAACGGTGCCCAGATTTTCCTTGGAACAACGCTTCCCTCCCCCTCATCACACAGGATTTGAATAGTTGGATGCCACATTGTCAATGGCCAGGTGACATGGAGAACCCAATCCCAGCCAATTAGATGCCAAGACTGTTGAGAAAGGTGTGTTCCCTTCACGTCTGCTGGGAACTGTAATGATGTCAGCCACGGCGACAGAGGAAGAAGCAGCCAGGAGGTAAAAGGCAGAGCAGGTCTTTGCGGTAGGGTTTGCAGCTCCTGGAGCCTGCTGGTCCCAGTCTGTATAAGCCAGTGAGGTTCTCGTTTTCCCTCAAATCAGATTGAAAGGGTTTTCCATCACCTCAAACTGCAAACGTTCGGACTGTTCCCAGTCAGATGGCCCCCTCAGTCCAGACAGCAGTGGCTGGGGTGGCCAGCCAGGCATCACCTGTAGAGCAAAGTGTTCTGGGGAAGGGCAGCCTCAGAGACAGGAGGCTGGGTGAGATGGGCATTTGGAAGTTCAGCATCTCCAGCATGAATAAGAGCAAGGCAAGATCAGGTGGCTATTGTGAGACAAAAGTTAAATTAAAAAAAAAAAGAGTAGCTGTGAAAAGCAGGTGAGCAGATACATGAAGCCTTCAGGAGCCCTGGCCCATTGGTAACTTAGCTGGCACACTGCGGCTCTGTATGTGAACCTAGACCAGCTGTCTAGTGGACGGCTCCCAAAACCTGGGCATAAAAACTGCCTGAGTTTATGGGTTGAATAGAGGGGCCCAGTGCTGAGTAGTGTGTGTTTGCTGAATTAAGTTCCTCCCACCCTCTCTCTCAAAAAACTACCTCTCCCAGATACTCCTCACTAGAGATCAGCTATGTTTGAGAAATCATAGCTCAATTGAAATTAAAGCAAGCAAACAAAGGAGATATTTGTGTAGATGTTCTAGGCAAGTTTACATTTCACATTAAAACACTTGCATTTATTTAACAGTTCCATTCCAGCTGTTTTATAAATATTATTATAGTATTCCAACTAGAAAAATAGTATCACTCCTTTAAACATGATTGACTTGCTTAAAGCAAACAAATAGAATTCTTTTATTAGTACCTAAAAATCCTAGATTTTGTTGCCATTTTAAATAAAAAAGAAAAACTTAATTTCTGATAAAAGCTTGCAAAACATCTTTTTTTTTTTAACGTCTTTTTTAAGTGTTAGAAAATGGCGAACTCAGACTGATTCAGAAGAGAAACTTTATGAAGGTTTAGGGATTTATGAGCTAGTTTGAACTAAGTCTAGACAGCTAAAGATCATTGTTTTTTTTAGAAGCAGTTTTGGCAAAGCCATAAATCCAGTGGAGGGAGAATGGTGGGAATTATTGAGATGGGACCCAGGGGAGGCAGGAAACAGCAATGTGGTCAAGGAGAGTTTGTAAATAGTAACCAGTTTTAGTAGTTTGATGTAGTAGTTAAACACATGGATTCTGTGAGCCAGCTCCACCATTCTCTAGTGATTGGACTACAGGCAAGTTACTACCCTTTGCCTCAGTTTGTTCAACTGAAAAATGGGTCTATTAATGATACTGCAGAGGCTATGAGAAACAAGCTAATCAACTTCAAGAGCCCAGGACAAGGCCTGGCACATTGTAAGTGTGCTATATATTTAGTAGTGCTCAATCATTCAGTTGTGTCTGACTCTCTGAGGCCCCATGGACTGTTGCCTGCCAGGCTCCTCTGTCCATGGGGATTCTCCAGGCAAGAATAATGGCCTGGATTGCCACTTCCTACTCCAGGGGATCTTTCCAACCCAGGGATGAAACCCAAGTCTCCTGCATTGGCAGGTGGATTCTTTACACTTAGCACCACCTGGGAAGCCGGTATTTGGCAGTAGTAGTAGTAACCAGTTTGGTTTTTTTTTTTTTAATATTTATTTACTTGACTGTGTTGTGTCTTAGTTGTGTATGTCAGATGCGATCTTTTGTTCTGTGCACGGACTTAGTAGTTGGGGCTCGTGGGCTTAGTTGCTCCATGGCATGTAGGATCTTAGTTCCCCGGTGGGATCTTAGTTCCCCGACCAGCGATTGAACCTACATCCCCTGCATGGCAATCTAGACTCTTAACCCCTGGACCACCAAGGAAGTTCCAGTAATGAGGTTTTTGATTGGAAGTGGAGAGATTTAGTAGTAGAAAATACTCATTCCTTTAAATAATAAATAAATAAATAATGCAAGCCCTTGCATGGAAATCCATATTTATTGAGCTACTGATGCTCAGTTATACAGAATTGCACCACTTCAATTAGGCTTTTAGTTTGCATTTGGCTCAAAAGTGGTTGTAACCTTAGGTTGGTCAGTTTAAATACTGTGATTCCCTGCTTTATAGACGCACAGTATTTACACCCAAAAGTTAATGCATACAAATCAATGAGGCTTTGTTAAATAAAACAATAGTTACTGCAACTTAGATCCTGTGACCAGTTACACATGATTAAAATTACTTCCCGCATCCATATCCACAGTACTCGTCCCCCATCTAACGTCTCAACTAAAATGTTACACTTGTGGGGACTTCCCTGGAGGTCCAGTGGTTGAGCATCCACCTTGCAATGCAGGGTACTCAGGTTCAGTCCCTGATTAGGGAACTAAGATCCCAAGTGCTGCAGAGCTCCTGAGCCCACATACCACAAATAGAGAATCTGTGCACCTCAACAAAAGACCCTGCATGATGCAACAAAGAGCTCTCGTGCCTCAAGGAAGACCTAACACAGCCAAATAAATAAATATTTGAAGAAGAAAATTACACATGTGAAAAAAAGGCAAAAATACTAAACCTGTGCGTTTGGTATTGCACATGCACTATGCCTGAGCAAGCCGGGGGTTCACAGTGAAAATCTACAGCTGTAGAAGCTTTAGAAAAGGATTTACAAAAATTGTGTTTATAGTTGTGTGTGCAGTGGGGTGGGGGGGGGGGGGTGTCTACAACAAAAAGTCTATTTTCAAACAATTTTTTAAATATTTATTTTTGATTGTTGATCACTTTACAATATTATTGGTTTGATTTCTGTGATACATCAACATGAACTAACCATAGGTGTACATATGTCCTATGTACAAACAATTTTTTAATGATTTCACTCATTACTTTTTAAGTCAGTTAAATGTATACTTTAAAAAAAAAAAAACCTCAGTGAAGAACACATGGCATCTGACAGGACTAAAGCCTCCTTTCAGAATTCATCACCTTGCGCCTCAAAATCAGGTTCCCTTCCAGACTGGGTTTAGCGTTTTCCTAGGCTCAAGTCGCTGGCTCCTCCCTCCTTGAATTTACCCTCTTCCTTCCTTTATGTCCAGCTGGACAGCTGGAAGTGAAATCCTGTCCTTCCTCCCTTTGGACTCTGGTGTTCACCCCTGTCTCCCTCTCCACTCCCACATCGCTCTTTCAGACCCTCCACGCGGTGCGACTACTTTGCCCTTAATTTTTCAAATACTGAGGAGAAAAGGCCGTCGATCCTCATTATTTACAGACTCCACATCTGTGAATGTGTCTGCTCCCTTGGGAAATAACACCCACCCGCCCCGCCCCATCAATATATTCCGGATACTTTCCCAGTCACCCCTGGGGCACACGCAGAGCAAAGATCCAGCCCACCTTGATCGAGTCCACCAGCAGGTTCCCAGCGGACACCAGTCAAGGTGGCGCTCCACCTCCTTGTTCCAGCTCATTCTGTCAACAAATGTCCTCCTCACAGTCTATTTAGTGCCATATTTTCCTCATTTGTGTGCTTTTTGTTGGTGATTTTTCTCTTTAAAATGGCCAAATATAGTGCTGGAGAGCTGTCCAGTTTTCCTAAGCACGAGGACTGTGGTGTGCCTCACAGAGAAAATACGAGTCAGATAAACTCCATTTAGGCCTGAGTTATAGTGCTGTTGGCTGTAAGCCCAGGGTTAATGAATCAACAACGTATATTAAATAAAGTGTCTAAGCAAAAACACACATGAAACAAGATTATGTATTGATCAGGGGAAAATGGGACCAGAGGCTCTAGGTACCCATCTCTGTGATTCCTCTAGGACAGAGATTCAGGATTCCCTCACTCAGCGCTGGCGGTGACTTGATGGAACCTAAATAACTGAACCAGCTGAGCATACACGTACACACATGCACCTGAGCTTTTCAGAATATGTGGTGCCTACATTTCACCTGCAAGATGTTGATCTACACAGTCTGGCCCCATTTCTTTTTTCTTTCTTTTTTTAGTTGCGGCACGTGGGATCTAGTTCCCTGACCAGGGATTGAACCTGGGCCGCCTGCTTTGGGACCATGGAGGCTTAGCCACTGGACTACCAGGGGAGTCCGTGGCCCTATCTCTTAATTTGGCTCCTAATACTCTTGGCAAGAACAAGATCCCTGTTCCAAATTTTGTTCCCTGAACAAAATTGGCAAATTTTTTCTGCTCCGAATTCATTTCAGCCACTGCCCCTCCCCACTCTTTCTACCTCCTCTCCTTTGATGGAATCTACTGGGGTTCGGTTACAAGGAAAGGCGCATGACCTAGCCCAGGCCAACCATTAACCCACCTGTCTCCACGATGGGTGTGGGAAATGACACCAACCAGACTAATATGATCATTCCCTGGGATTTTTCACCCTCAATTAGAGTTATTTTGCTTTAGTGGTTTCATCACTGAGTCGTGTCCAACTTTTGTGACTCTGTGGACTATAGCCTGCTGGTCTCCTCTGTCCGTGGAATTCTCTAGCAAGAATACTAGAGTGGGTTGCCATTTCCTTCTCCAGGGGATCTTCCTGACCCAGGAATTGAACCTGGGTCTCCTGCAGGGCAGGCAGATTCTTTAGCAACTGAGCTACGAGGGAAGCTTTGGGAATCCTCAAACTGGGTGACGTAGGCTTGGACTTCCTAGCTGCCAGGGTTCCCTCTGCATGAGGGGCACGCACCTGCGGTGGAAATTCATGAGGCCAACAGCAGAGAGGAGCAGAAAACAGGAGAGAGTGAGCCACTGATCTGATGCTGTCCTTTTGCACCCCTGGACCATGTCCTGCCTCAGGCCAGCCACACCACTGTCTTTCCAGGTTACACAAGCCCACGCAATTGCCTTCTTACTTAAACTACTCAGGATTGAGTTTCTGTCTCTCGAGACCAGCAGTCATGAGTAATACACCCAGACCTTTCTGATCTACCTAGAATGGCATTGCTCAAAGCCACACATTTCTGCCTCACTTGGATTTATTTCTCCCTAACTTGGATTTATTTATTTGCAAAAGTTAGTATACCTGAATTTCCTTCTGTGTATCTTCTCAAGACAGTTGTTGTCTGGAAAGGAGCTACTGTATAGCACAGGGAACTCTATTCAGTGCTCTGTGGCAGCCTGGAAGGGAGGGGAGTTTGAGGAAGAATGGATACATGTGTATGTATGGCTGAGTCCTTTTGCTGTTTACCTGAAGCTATCATAACATTGTTAATCGGCTATACTCCAATATAAGATAAATTTTTTAAATTATAAGAATATATATATATATATATTTTTAGAGTTAAGAATATATTTTTTAAAAAGGCTATTTGGGATAGACAGTAAAAGAGGAAACAGAATTGAGAAGCTGAAAAGGAAATAAAACAGGAATAGAAATGTTGTGGCGCACCCCTAAGGGAAAGTAGAGAAGCAGAGGCAGGTAACCAGGACCTTAGAACTTCACCGAGCCAGGTGGGTGCAGTCATCTGCCAGCGTTCTGTTGTGTCTAAGGTGTCTGTGAGCTAAGCCCCTGCAACCTTTATGGGGGTCCTAGGTCCGTCCAGTCAAAGCTATGGTTTTTCCAGTAGTCATGTATGGATGTGAGAGTTGAACTATAAGGAAAGCCGAATGCCGAAGAATCGATGCTTTTGAACTGTGGTGTTGGAGAAGACTCTTGAGGGTCCCTTGGACTGCAAGGAGATCCAACCAGTCAATCCTAAAGGAAATCAGTCCTGAATATTCATTGGAAGGGATTGATGCTGAGGCTGAAACTCCAATACTTTGGCCACCAGATGTGAAGAACTGACTCATTGTAAAAGACCCGGATGCTGGGAAAGGTGGAAGGCAGGAGGAGAAGTGGATGACAGAGGATGAGATGGTTGGATGGCATTACAAACTCGAGTTTGAGCAAGCTCTGGGAGTTGGTGATGGTCAGGGAAGCCTGATGTGCTGCAGTTCATGGGGTCGCAAAGAGTCAGACATGACTGAGTGACTGAATTGAACTGATCCTCAGGTAAGGGCTTCCCTGGTGGCTCAGTGGTTAAAAAAAAAAAAGAAAAAACTTCCTGCCAAAGCAGGAGACATAGGTTTGAAGCCTGGGTTGGGAAGATTCCCTGAGTTTGGAAATGGCACCCCAATCCACTATACTTGCCTGCGAAATCCCATAGATAAAAGGAGCCTGGCATGCTACAGTCCATGTAGTCGCAAAGAATCAGACACGACTTAGCAATGGAACAACAGCAACAACAAATCCTCTGGTAAACATCTCTTCAACTCACCCAGTGTCACCTCTGTCCTTCAGTCTTTGCTTATGATGTGCCTCCACCTGGAACACCCTTTCCCCCGTGTTTGCTTAGTTATTCATCCTGTTCTCAGATCTACCTTCCTCTCTGCCCAGAATCCCCTTAACCTGGCCTTTTTCAGGGGATAAGTTTGAGGACAGAGCTTGAGAAATAATGGATCAAATATAGGTTACCCCCAAATTTTCCATTTTAAACATCCATGTGACCCTGGATAGTGGCAGTGAGCAGCATGGAGTCATCAAAGCAAAAGTAAATGTTTGAATAAACAATAAGACACTGAAGAAACTGTCTCTTGACATGGTCACTGACAAGGCAACATCCATTTCTTAGCATCTAGAGATTGATGGTGGAAAGATAATTTCTTAACAAGAGACAGCAAGTGGGAATTAGCCTTTATGAATGTAAGCTGTATAGATTCTAGGCTGTGAGAACCTAAGTCTACATTCAGCTCACACATGGCCATGAATCTAGCTCTTAGCACAATGCTGAGTACATGGTGAGAGTGAAGGATTCAGTAAATATTTGTTGGATTAAGAAATATTAATCCTATTTGCTAGAATATTTTAGGAACAAGCACAGAACACATAAATGGCACAAAGAAAGGAAGTGGCCCTCATGGTAGGAAGTCACATCATAAGAAGGATTTCTTCAAGATGTGACTCTGGGATTTGGATTTTTAAAAAGGGGAATAGATCTTTCCGAGGGAAAGAATTCTAGGCAGGAGGACTGCATTTTAGCAAAGTCACCAAACTGTGATACTACAGTTTGAAACTGCAAGTGATGTGTTGAAATGTGGAGTGTAGTCAGGGGTTTAGCATGAAATGATGCTGAAGGTCACTATCTCAGAACCCTTGTATGCCACACCAAGGATTTCAGTGAAAATTTAAAAATCACATTCATATTGGCATTCTTCGTATACCCATGACTGAAGACTGATCCAGGGATGCTCATCCTCTTCAACCAAGCACGTGGAGCAGTGAGGGAGGAAGGGGACACCCACCTAGCCAGCCAGATCAGCCAAATCAGATCAGAGGGCTTGCCTGATAGCTCAGTGGTAAAGAATCCCTCTGCCAATGCAGGAGACTTGAGTTCGATCCCTGGGTTGGGAAGATTCCCCTGGAGAAGGAAATAACAACCCATTCCAGTATTTTTGCCTGGGGGTATAGTCCATGGGATCACAAAACAATCAGACACATAGCAACTAAACAACCACAACGAGAGGCCTTTGGCTGCCATGTTGGATGTAGCCTGATTTAAGTGTAGAGCTAGAGAGCCCTCAAGAGACTTTGTCTTGATCCTCAAGAGCACAGTGGAGCTGAAGGGAATGTCAAGGGTTGTTAAGGAAGTGAAATTAATAGAATTTGATCATGGAGTCAGTGTTCTGTGATGGCAGAGAGGTAAGAGTCTAGAATGACCCAACTTGTGCCACCAAAATAAGGAGTGTGAGAATAGGTAGGTTTGTAAGAGAAGATGATGAGATTCAAATTTTTTATAGTCGATTGCAAGATGCTGTTGGATTACCCAGTAAGCCACTGGTAAATTTAGCAGGATTTTGGAGATTAGAAATGCAGATACAAATTTTGAGTCAGGGACATTTACAGCTGTGGATGAGATTACTAGGAGGGAGGGAGAGGAGAAGTGAGCTAAGGCAGAGATTTAACCCTGAAGCACAATTCAAGGCAGAGGAATGCCTGTGTCCGCACGTTTGCATCTTCTTACTTTGGGGAGGAAAAGTGTACATCACCGATACTAGTGTCATAAACTACATAGTTCGAGGATGAGTTAAACCTTTTTCCTTTTAAGTAATGAAATGCATTTGCAGTGGAAATGATCTGATAGAACAATGTTGATAAAGGCGGGGGAAATGGCTCCTCTTGGGTGATGTTGACAAGAGTGTAAAGTAGTACATCCTTCCTATGGCAGAAACCATTTATTGTCCCTAGTATCTATTTTCCCCTGTTCATAGTAAAAAATTATCTGATTTTTAGTTGAACAAGTGAACATAGGGGGGAAAAAAGACTTCATTTCTCAGTCTTCTCTGCAGCTCGATGTAGCCACATGACCACATTCTGGCTGGTGGGATGTTGGGACAAGTGGTGGGTGTGACTTCACAAGAGTCCTTATAAGTTGTATCCTTTTTTGTCCCTTCATCCTTCCTGCTACCTGAAACACAGATGCAATGACTGGGACCTGAGCAGCCATCCTGTGCCATGTAGAAAAGTCAGGTTCTAAAGATAATGGAATACCCCAAATGGAAGATACCTGGTCCCTTGGGTCATGTATTGCCTCCTCTCTTATATAAACTGTCTGTAAGCTGCCTTTGGGTGTTCTGTCACATTCAGCTAAACCTAATTCTGACCTATATGCTTCCCCAAAGCAGTCCAGCAATATTTAGTCAGATATTGTATGTATGTCCTTTTCCCTGGCATCTCACCTCAGGGAATCTGTTCTTGGGAGATAGTCACACAAATTTGAAATGACCCATAAAATGAAGGTTCATCAGAATGTTGTTTATAATAACCAAAAACTGGTGGTGGTATGGGGGTGGGGTGGTACAAACCAGAAGACTTTCAACACACACACACACACACTTGCAATCAATCTATAGGTGTATATAGAGTCTGATAAATGTTTGAAGAATGTTTGTAAGAATATTCTTTACCACTCGTGCCATCTGGAAATCCCTCAAGAATACTCTTTAATGCCTGGAAATGATATTTAAATTTTTTTTTATCTTTCTCACCGTGTTTTAAAATATTTGAACTGTATATTGTCAGCTTTATCATTCTTACAAAAACCGTAAAGACTTTTTAGTGTTTTTAAATGTTCTCTTTAAAAAACACCATTAAGAAAGAAGTATGAGGAGTTTTGCCAGCTTACTGTTGAGGAAGAGGTGTGGCCACTGTTTGTCAAAGTTAAACAAATGAGAACACACTCCAGGAAAACCGACTCAGCTTTTTGAGGTAGTCCGTGGTAGGTGGAGACATCCTAATTGGCAGGTTTTTTTAACTTTCTACTGAAAAAACAACTGGAACGTAGATGAACTCCTTAATGATGAATATACTTCCATCCTTTCATTTTACTTTTGTAGGTCTGAGGAGCTGAGGTGGGGAAAGGAAGTATATTGATGATGTCAGAGTAAACTTGATCATCACAATGTAAGAACTTATTGTCATTGAAATTTTGGGTTTTTATAAATGACTCCCTCCCCTACAGTCAGCATAGCTTTCCTCCCCATTGCAACCTCAGGGCATTTTTATTACTTTTTATGTTTTATTTCATTTCATTTTATTTCTTTTTTAAGAAACTAATTCTATTCAGTTCAGTTCAGTCACTCAGTCGTGTCCGACTCTGCGACCCCATGGACTGCAGCACGCCAGGCTTCCGTGTCCGTCACCAACTCCCAGAGCTTGCTCAAACTCATGTCCATTGAGTCAGTGATGCCATCGAACCGTCTCATCCTCTGCCATCCCCTTCCTCTCCTGCTTTCAGTCTTTCCCAGTATCAGGGTCTTTTCCAATGAGTCAGTTCTTCACATCAGGTGGCCAAAGTGTTGGAGTTTCAGCTTCAGCATCAGTCCTTCCAATGAACACCCAGGACTGATCTCCTTTAGGATTTGTTTTTGGCTGTGCTGGGTTTTTGCTGCTGGGCAAGCTCTTCTCTAGTCGCAGCGCGCCGGGGTGCTGCTCTTCGATGCGGTGCGAGGGCTTCTCATTGCAGTGGCTTCTCTCCTTGCAGAGCGTGGTCTCCGGGGCGCTCGGGCTTCAGTAGTTGCAGCACGCAGGCTTAGCTGCTCCACAGGATGTGGGATCCTTCCAGACCATCCCCTGCATTGGCAGACGGATTCTTATCCACTGTACCACCAGGGAAGTCCTATTTTATTTCCTGTGTTACAAAAAGCTTACTGTATTTACAAAGAAATGAGATGCATATAATACACTTTACAGCAGTTAAAAGGAAATAAAATTGTAGGGTACTTTGAAGAAGTAAGGCTACTTGTAATCTATTTCCTGGTAGACCTGTTTAAGGCAGCACTTCCCAGTTCTAAAATTCTACAGCAATAAGTCACCCTCCTTTCTTTAATTTGAGAGATTGCCTGCCAGTTTGATTGGAAATAGTCCGAAGCCCAGCCAGCAAAGTGTTTAGCCCTTTTGTGAAGTTTAATATCTTTTTCTCTTTTGTGGCCATTTATTAAATAACACTGCATGAGAAGTCCTCCCTCCCTTTTATCACAATTTCCCCAGCACCTGCCCTTAGTTAGCATTTCAAAAAAAGAAGAAAAGCAGCAGGCAGCAATGATTTAGCCCCTTTTTAAGCCCTGCTGTAAAATCAAATGTAGCTGAATTATAGTCTTAATTTTTAAGTGTATTCAACGTGATTAAATATGATTAAAATACTAAGCTTCACTTATCAGAAAATAGCCTGCTCATTCACAGAAAGTGCTTTTGTGATAATTCCATAATACTAAGGATTTCTGAGCTATTGAATTGCTTGGTATCTTTAGTTCATTCTCTTTGATGTTTAAAAGAAATACATAGGAAAAATCTGTCACCTTTCTTTTTTAAATTTTTTAATATTTATTTTTGTTTGTTTATATATTTGGCTGCACCGTGTCTTAGCTGTGGCATGTGAGATCTAGTTCCCTGACCAGTGGTCAAACCCAGGACCCATGCATGGGAAGCTCGAGTTTTAGCTGCTGGACCACCAGAGAAGTCCCGTCTCTCACCTTTCTTGATAAGTTGATGTTTTAATTTATTCAATAATTTATTCAATAAGCACTGACCAACTTCAACTTTGTACCTTTCACCACGGGCACTAGGCAGGTTAAAAAAATAATGATAATAACTAAGACCTGGAGATGGCTTTGTAGTCTAGTGGTAGTAACAAAAGATAAACAGGGTTCAGTGGACTCCATGCCCCCTGAATAAAACTCTCCAGTAGATACAGGGGACTGTTCTGGGAGGAGGAGGAAACCAGGCAAGGAATCCCCCGCTTTTCAAAAGTTCGCTTTTCGGAAAGATAGACATCAGTATCTGCTTTCACTAACTGAAACAAATCCAAAGTTTTTCACTTTTATGAAAAAAAAGTGAAAAGCAAAAATAATGCAGGGCGTCATTTTACAGTGGCCCCTTGTAGAAGCAGCTCACACCCCGAGCAGCCAGAGTGGTGCTACCAGGCTCCTTCCCCTGGAACCACACTCAGAATCTCAGCAGCAATCATCATAGCTTTGAACTGTGTCTGTGAGCATCGGTGCTTGATGTCGATTTATTTTGTGCATCCATTAACAAAGTGTGTCCCAAAGTCATTGCTGCTTCTTCACTTTATGCCATTCCAGTTTAGAAAAGGTTGCATAGGAACTCGGTACTTCCAGACTGGGGGGAGGGGTGGAGTAGCTGTAAAATAAAGGTTGGTGTGCCGTTAGATATGGAGGTTGACAGGATCCTAGTATTTGCAAGATGGATTCAGTAACATGATGCGTGAGAATGAAAAATGAGGAAATAATGACAAGGAAGATGATTGCTTTTTCCAAGAAATTTATTTATAAAGGTAGGGAAAGCATGATCAAAGGATTGTTGTAGTTATTGGAAAGGAAAGGTTTGAGCATGTGAAGGCTAAGAGGAAAGACCGATGGAAAGGGAGAAGATGACAAAATGATATGATTAAAATAACATGAACTTTGGTGTCAGAACTGAATTAGAAACTTGTTTTTTTTTTTTTTAAAAATCTTGTTAGTTGTGCAACCTCAGCCAATGAAACCACCTCATGAATCTCACTTTTCTCAACTATAACATGAAAACCCGGCATATGAATGAAGTTTCTTCACTCATTCATATAATTATCTTTAATGGCAGGTACTGAACATGTGGTAAAGGGAAAATACTTGTCCTTGCTTTCTGGGATCTTACAGACCGGAAGATGTAATTGTAAAGAATATAAATCAGCAAATGTAAGGGAGTTGTTTAGGAGGATAAAAAGTTTTTGAAGACCCAGTTATTGTTTGGATTTTGGTTTTTGGAGTTTGGTTATTGTTTGGAGTAAGAGAGAAATTTGTACAGTAGACAGTGGTGTGGGCATGTGTCCTAATTGGATCAGAAACATGGGCAGGAATTCCTCCTTTTCCATGGTTGAGAGAGAATAAAGTGAAATGTGTAGAGCACTTAGTGTCTCAACAGGGTCGACTCAATTTTGCTAACCATAATTATTAATACTAGTCATAGTATTAATAATACTAGTAGTATTATTAATATTATTGTTGATTCCCATTTGGCAAACAGTAACGCCTGACAGTCAGCAAAATTTTTCTCTAAAGTGTACCAGATAGGAAATATTTAGGTTTTGTGGGCCATATATGGTCCCTGTTGTATATTCTTCTTTGTATTTAAGTTTTTTTGTTCTTTCCTGTTTTAAAATGTAGAAACCATTCTTAGCTCAAGCTGTGGGCATATTTGGCCTGCTGGCTGGAGTGTGCCGAGTCTTAGTAATGCCATTTCCAGGACAAGAGGGGAAGGGACTGAGGTGGCATATCCAGGTAGAGATGTCTTTAGGCCACAAGATCAGGGCTGAAGATATAGTGTGAATCATTGACACATAGATGGTAAGAAGCCAGGGAAAGAATCTTCGAGATGGAAGAGATCACCCAGGAAGACTGTGTAGAGTCTACCCAGGAAGAGGAGGAAAGGGCCATGGTTAGGACTACAGGGAGCCCTGTTCTTCTCTAGGATCGGAGCCAAGGTCACAGCCCCAAGCAGGTTAACCAGACACTCCACAAGAGGTGAGCCAGTTTCAGTGAAGTGGCTGACATGCTGTCACAGGTTATGCATAGGGTCCCCTGGGAAGGCACGTGGGAAAGGCATCTAACCAGCCTTGCCTTGAAATGGGAGCTCAAAATATGACACCTTAACAGTCTTGTGAGATGCCCAGGAATTAGCCAAGTATTCCAGGTGGAAGGAATGGCCAGAGCAGAGAGGAGAAGGAGACAAATATAGGCGCTGGTTTGTAGACAGATTAAGGCATACGTAAGGCATAGGCTGGGGTGGGTAAGGAGGACCAGATCAAGAACGCCAGTGCCTTGAAAGGGATGGGGAGCCCTGGAGGAGTTTTAGGCGGAGAGTTGACACAATCCCATTGATGTTTCAGAAGGAGCACCCTGGCAGCAGGTGTATGAAGGATGACTTCCAGGAGGGTGAAACAGGGGTTGGTGGGTATAGAAAACATCTGGACCTGTCCAAGAGGAAAATACTTAGGGTTCCTTCATCCGCGATAGGCTGGTAAATGGTTTTCAACTGATTCTCCAAGGGAGAAAGCCCTGATGCGTAGCAGTTGCCAGTTTCTGTGGTATAAATGTTTCTATCATGACCACACTAAGGCAAATAGTGGGAATACAAAGAGAAGGTGGATTAGAGAGAGAAGTTGAATTGATATTTAGTGACTGATCAAATTGGTGTGAAGAAGTATAGACTTTCCTAAGCTTTTGTGGGATTGAGATTGGGATATCACTGAAATAAGGACAATAAAAAATAAGTAAATCTACACAGTCTCTCTGCCCCTACTGGAGTGTCAACTCCATGAATATACGGATTTTTAATTAATTCCTACACTGCTGTGTCCCTAGCACCTAGAACAGTTAAGTATGGGATGGTCCGTGGTTGACACACAGTTTTGGGGTGGGGGGAAGTTTGTTGTTGTTTGTTTTAATTTTCTTTTTTGACCATACCACAGGCTTGTGAGATCTTAGTTCCTTGACCAGGGATTGAACCTGGGCCCTCAGCAGTGAAAGCACAGACGGACTCCTAACCCCTGGACCACCGGGGAATTCCCTTAATAAAATTTTTTTGAATGAATGAATGAATGAATAAATATTTCCCAATTAAACTACTGCAGGGATCACTGTTGAGTTAAAAAGTAGCTATGTGCATGAAGCGTTGTGGAGTTGTTATCTGAAAAACTGGGTTTGTCGCTTGGTAGGTGTTGAGCCAAAATACACAACCAAGCCAAAGGTCAGGAGAATGAAGGATTTATTGTTATTTGCAATGAGTAAGGAGAACATGGGGGACTTTTCCTAAAGCACCATCCCCTTGAACAGCAAAGCAGGCTAAGTTTTAAGCTAAGGATACATGCACATTCATGAAGGGGCTTGGGCGGTCAGTGGACGGAGTACAACCTTTAGTTGACTGAAGTCATCAGGGCTGGAAAAGGTCAACATCATCATCCCAGTTGATCTGGTTGTTGAGTGCCTCAGGCTAATCTTTACCTTTGACACAGAACTGGGAGTCTTTACCACTGAGATATTATCTTTGCTGTTGTTACTTTTCTTGCCTGATAACACTTTGTTTCTGCATTGTTTTGGTCGCTTAAGATTATTCATTCCTAAGACCCTGTTCAAGGGCAAGCATTTCAGCCAGGCTTAGATCACAAAATGGCTTAGGCCCCAGTGCCTTTCGTTTCAATGAGAAAGGAAAGAATGTGCCTGGTTCTCTTTCTCTGGGGGGCCCCCCATCCCCCACCCCCATCCCCAGCCCTACCCCCACCCCCGCCATCCTATCTGCTTACAGAGCTAAGGTGTTTTAGGTTAAAAAGAGATGGGATGCGGAGTTTGAGACAATGCACAGAGAACAGTTTGAAAATCTTTGATAAACAGGTGACACAATGGATGGCAGCCAACAGGAGGAAGTTTTACGTTACTTTGTCTAAGGAAAAGTGACTCTTCACACATAGCTTCTGGGAGCTGCTCTGAGCCCTAGGACTGGGGAGATGAGGGATTTGGGACGAAGTCTTGTATTAAAATCACAGCCCAAGTGAAAAATCTAGAGTTGAGTCTGCAGGCAAGTGAAGGACAGATAGGAGGTGTAGAGATTAGATGAGCTCCACCGGAGGTCAGAAGTCAGAGCCTGGAAACCAGGAAAGATCTAGATTGTATAGCTTGTCAGGCGACTTTGTCGTCACTGTTTGGTCAACTGAGAGTCAGATTGTTTTTCGACCCCATGGAGTGTAGTCCACCAGGCTCCTCTGTCCATGGGATTTCCCAGGCAAGAATACCACAGTAGGTTGCCTTTTTCTTCTCCAGGGGACCTTCCTGAGTCAGGGATCGAACCCACATCTCCTGCATTGGCAGGCAGATTCTTTACCATTGAGCCACCAGGGAAGCCCCAGCTGATTTTGCTTGATTCCAATTTAGTTTAAACAGAGAGCCTGGGATGCTTTCGCCAGCTGTTAAACTCGAGCTCAAGAACAGAACTTCGTAAATACTGACGTGCAAACTCTTGCCCAGGCTTGCATTGTGGTCATGGATGTAACTTGGGAAAAGAACTCTTTGAATACGATATGTTTCTTTTTTTTCCCTTTAAGAGAAAATGTTTTCTCTCCCCAAGAGAACATTTGATATAAATTACTTTAATTTCTGTACCTCACATAAATACATTTAGGCATTGCTTTATTTTAGGTTGTATATTTGGAAGTTGATGCTATCATACCAGACAGCAGGCAAGCTAGACAAAACTTAAGGTTTAATTGAGGACTTTTCCTTGAATTATTTTATCTTCTTTTCCTTTAATAACTACTTTCCTCCCTTAAATCAGCTTCATTCCTAGCCTTCAGGGAGTTTCCCAAGACCAGGCTTTGAGATTCAAGATTGTTTATTCCGAAAGCCCATACTTTGGGTGGGGAATGGAGACAAGCTTTTGGCACAGACAATAGATTGGTTAGAATGCGCAGAGCAACTGCCTCCCTATTCTCCAGTCAAGGAAACCTCCCAGATTGTAGGTGGGAGTAGAAATGTAGAGAGGCAGGACGAAGAGTCAGATGTTAACCGATCCACATGAAGAGTCCTTGCCTATTTCCTTCCAAGCTGGCTTGGGGGTGAAGGTCAAAAACCCAGCAGACTCTCCAGGTATATTGAGGCTCCAGGAGCTGACCTCCACCCTCCTCCTCCCCTGCCCTGCCAGGTGAGGCATAAGAGAATCTGCTCAGAGGTCCAGGTGCCTCCCACCGCCAGCTTGCTGCAAGAGAAGGTGATGCTGGACAGACCTCAGAGCTTCCTGGCCCCTGTGCAGGGATCAGAGGTCACCTCCTTCTGCATCTACCAACGAGGGAGGGGTGTGTTGCTGAAAGGGGACTGGAAGAAGACTGAAGCAACCCTACCTGTTGCCATGGTAACCCAAGAACAGATGGGATGGGGGTAGCTCCCCTGTTGCTGACTTGTAAATAATCAGTCGCATGGAGGACTCACCTCTCCTCTGAAACTTGAACTCAGCCTCGAGCAGAGACAAGAGGGACATGCCAAAGTCACTGAGATTTGGTTTAGGAAACACATTGTCTTGGTGCTGGGACAGGGAAAGATGCCTTTCCTTGTTTACCTTGTTCATTTTGCCATGCACATTTATTATCTACTCTAATATGAAATAATGTTCACTTACAGAAAAAGTTTTATTTCTCGCCCCTGAATGTTAAGGAAATGAGAGTCCTGTTTACTACATTAGTATAACAATATTGAGTTTAAGTGATGAAAGCTGTATATTCATCTTTGACAAGGCAACACAGATAATAGTTTTATATTACTTTGTGTTCATATTTTGGCTCTTACAATTATAATCTGGAACAAGACTGTGTTCATTTTTTACACTCCCCTCCTCCCATGCACAAGACAGTTGCCGGGTCACTGCTTTGCAACTAGCAGGGACATAGTAAATATTTATTTGATTGATAAATATATCGACATAATACATAAATGACTATGTGACCATCATTACAAAGCCTTTGAAGATTTGATTCATATCACTCTGGAAGTTCCATCATATATCAAGGGCTAAGTGTTTTCCAGAGAGCAGAGAACAGATTAATCCAGCAAGTCATGTGAGTGGAGAACAAATAAGATCTTTTACTGACTATCATGATATGATAGAAGTTGTTCAGCTGATCAGTCATGTCTGACTCTTTGTGACCGCATGGACTGTAGCACACCAGACTTCCCTGTCCTTCACTATCTCCCAGACTTTGCTCAAACTCATGTCCATTGAGTCGGTGATGCCATCCAACTATCTCATCCTCTGTCACACCCTTCTCCTCCTGCCTTCAATCTTTCTGAGCATCAGGGTCTTTTCCAAGGAGTCAGCTCTCACATCAGGTGGCCAAAGTATTGGAGTTTCAGCTTCAGCATCAGTCCTTCCAATGTGTATTCAGGGTTGATTTCCTTTAGGATTGACTGGTTTGATCTTGCTGTCCAAGGGACTCTCAAAAGTCTTCTCCAGCACCACAGTTCAAAAGCATTAATTCTTTGGCGCTCAGCCTTCTTTATGGTCCATCTTTCATCTCTGTACATGGCTACTGGGAAAATCATAGCTTTGATTATACAGACCTTTGCAGCAAAGTGATGTTTCTGCTTTACATACACTGTCTAGGTTTGTCATTGCTTTTCTTTCAAGTAGCAAGTGTCTTTTAATTTCATGGCTGCAGTCACCATCCACAGTGATTTTGGAACGGAAGAAAATAAAATCTGTCACAGTTTCCACTTTTCCCTCATCGATTTGCCATGAAGTGATAGGACCAGGTGCCATGATCTTCGTTTTTTTAATGTTTAGTTTTAAGCCAGCTTTTTCACTCTTCTCTTTCACCTTCTTCAAGAAGCTCTTTAGTTCTTCTTCACTTTCTGCTATGAGGGTGGTGTCATCTGCATATCTGAGGTTATTGATATTTCTCCCTGCAATCTTGATTCCAACTTGTGCTTCATCCAGCCTGGCATTTCACATGATGTACTCTGCATAGAAGTTAAATAAGCAGGGTGACGATATACAGCCTTGACCTACCCCTTCCCCAATTTGGAACCAGTCCATTGTTCCATGTCTTGTTCTAACTGTTGCTTCTTGACCTGCATACAGGTTTCTCAGGAGGCTGGTAAGGTGGTCTGGTACTCTCATCTCTTTAAGACTCTTCCACAGTGTGTTGTGATCCACATAAAGGCTTTAGCATAGTCATCAAGCAGAAGTAGGTGGAATATTACTCAGCCATAAAATGGAATGAAATTGTGCCATTCGTAAAGATGTGGATGGACCTAGAAACTGTCACAATGAAGTAAGAGAAAAACAAATATCATATATGAATGCATATATGTGGAATCTAGAAAAATTGTATACATGAACCAATTTGCAAAGCAGAAATAGAGACACAGATATAGAGGGAAAATACACTGACCTATGGTGAGGAAAGGTGGAAGTGAGATGAATTGGGAGATTGGGATTGACATGTATACACTACTATGTATAAGACAGATAACCAATGAGAACGTACTGTATAGCACAGGGAACGCTACTAAATGCTCTGTGTTGACTCAAATGGGAAGAAAATCTGAAAAGGGGGGGATTCACTTTGCTATACAGCAGAAAGCATAACTTTGTAATGCAACTATACTCTGATAAAAAATATATATATTTTTCTAATTTTAGCAAAATGAAAACAACCCATCTAATGGCACATATTAATTTGTGGATCAGCACTGTTAGGGTTATAAATATCACTGCTTCTCTCAGTGATTATGGACATTGACGAGTTGAGGCTTTTTGTCATTCCAGTTAGGCAACAGGTTGACCAGATTTAGAGTCTTTGGGGTCAGATAGATTCGGTGGATTCAAATTCCACCGAATAAGCTAGGGCAAGTTTTTCCTAAACTTCCCTGAGTCTTAGTTTTATTCAGCTATAAAATGTACAGTGATACTAACCTTCTAGGGTTGTTGTAAAGACTGGCTGGAGTAAAGCCTACAGCACCCTATGTGTGGTGCAGAGTGTATCCTCAGTGAGACCTGTTATTATTTTCTCATGATCATTTTGGGAGCCGTGTTAGTCTGCTGGGGCTGCCCATAATAAAATACCACAGACTGGGTGGTTTTGACAACAGAAATTTGTTTTCACATAGTTTTGGAAGCTAGAAGTCCAAGATGAAGGTGTTGGCAAGTCTGGTGTCTTCTGAGGCCTCTCTCCTTGGCTTACTCCACTGTGTCCTCACATGGCCCTTCCTCTGAACCTGTGCCTCTCTGGTGTCTCCTCTCCTGAGGAGAACATAAGTCTTATTGGATTAGGGCCCCGCCCTAATGACCTCATTTAACATTAGTTACCTCTTCAAAGAGCCTATCCGCCAGTATAGTCAGAATGAGAGTTTAAGGGTTTCAACATAGGAAATGGGGCGAGGGGGACACATTTCAACCCATAACAGATGGTAAGGAACTTTCAACAAAATACTTCAAGTCAATTTTGATATTTGTTTTGTTTTTTAATATTTTCTTTTTAGTAAATATTTAATTCACAGAAACAAAAGTGTTTTTTGTTTTGTTTTGTTTTTACTAGTAGATAGGCACTGAGAAGGGCATAGATACAAGTATATTCAGTAGCTGGTGTTCATTTTACAAATGAGAAGAAGGTAAACCAAAGGAAGAGGGAAACATTACATGGAGAGAACCAGAAAGAAGACTCAGAAATAAATCTATGAGGGGGGCTCCTTACTGAGTGGTAGGGCTCTACCCAAGGATGCATTTGAAGAGAACAGTAACAGGAAACAAGAGGAAATACAAGAGGTGGCTCCCACTGGAGAGGAAGGGGGGAGAGAGAGATTGAGAAACTGTTCTCCCTCTTTTTTGGCCGGGGGGAGGTGGGCGCCCCACAGGATATGTGAGATCTTTCCCAACCGGGGATCAAACCTGAGCCCCTGCACTGGAAGTGCAGAGTTGTAACCACTGGACCACCAGGGAAGTCCAAGAAACTGTATTTCTGATGGTGAATGTGTGTGAGAGATTGTATTTCCAATGGCAAATGTTTGTCTAGTCAAGAGATACACAGTCAGCTTCTTGGCCAGTAAGTAGGGTCTGATGTCCCTTCCTTCCCAGCCAGAGAATTAGGCACATGCTGAGCACAGCTACTTCTAACTAGACCCTGAGCAACTTGGGAGAGACTTTTTAAAAAACTTTTTTTTTCTTTTTTACCAGTAGTTACTCTTTTGTACTCAAAGTGAAACCATAGGCGTCTTCCAACTGTAAACAGTAATTTTATAAAGAAGCAGCTTACAGGCTTAGGGGCAGGTACATGCTGGAATTCGCTCACTGAAGTGCAGCCATGGACACTTGGACCTTCCTACCTGCTTAGTCACTTTTCCTGCCCGTATCCAGGAAGGTTTTGGTGAGGGGGTTCCAGATTGTATTATTTTTTCCAGGCATTGTTCCAGAAGATTATATTGTACTAATGCAAAAGGAAAAAAAAAGAAAAGAAAAGGCTTGACTTGCATCAGAGTTCAGAGCTTTTTTTTTTCCTTGGTTTGATCTTAATGTTCATAGAGCACTTTGAGTTCTTTGAGATTTCTAGCACACCCATCTGGCAGACGCACTTAGTATTTTGGGGTCAGGCCTCTGCAAAGTGTGTGTTAGAATTGACTGGCGTGTCCTTGACTCACACAGCCTTCCTGCACTTGGGAATGGTCTCACCATATCCAGACTTAGAAAATTGTGGGTTTCATCCAGTTCTTTAACTGGAGCTGTAAGAGTGAATCTATGCGTCCTCTAAACCTAGGAAACTACATCTGTATTCTTAGCCTGTCTTGTTAACAGATTCCAGTAATAATTAAAAAGGTAAGGAAAATAAAAATGTGTCTCGTACTTTGCTAAGCACAAGTATGCATATCAGTTCATGTGAAGCCTCCCAGAGGCATGAACAACAAGAGCAGGCAAACACAGATTATGAGCTCCACCCACGGCCATCCGCTAGTAAATTTTCAGCTGGAATGTCCCTGGGTCCAGGACACCTGCTCCAATATGCTTGAAGCCCCATCTGTGCCTTCACCTTTAAGAATTCAGTGACATCCATCTACTTTGGTATGATGTCCATATTTTATCCTCTCACTACTTATATGACTGTTTCTCTCCCTGAATCATAAGTACTCATATTGGATTTCTATTGGAAAAAATTTTTATCATCAGTATATATAGTTTTCTTACTTATTTTCTTTCCCTTTGCAAAATATTGTACAAGTTTTGCTTTCAAGGAATCTGCTGAGGGACTTCCCTGGTGGTCCAGTGATTAAGAATCCACCTTCCAATGCATGGAACCTGGGTTCAATCTCTAGTCAGGGAACTAAGATCCCATATGAGTGGGGCAACTAAAGTTGGGTGCTGCAACTACTGCGCCCACATGCCCTGAAGTCCGTGCTCCACAGCTAGAGAAGCCACCTCAAGCCACAACAAAAGACTCACATGCCACAACTAAGACCCAACACAGCCAAATAAAAAAATACATAAATATATAAAAAAGAAAAAGTCTGCCTGGTATGAGATTGTGTCTGAGGTGTAAATGGCCAAGTCAAAATACATGGTAAGGAGAAAATGATGTAATTATGAATTCTGTAGGACTTCCAATATGATTTATTGTAGTAGAATGTTTTTTTAATAAAGACCATTGCTTAAATCAGACTTCTCAGGTGGCACAGCGGTAAAGAATTTGCCTGCCAGTTTGGGAGACACAGGAGCTGTGGGTTTGATCCCTGGGTTGGGAGAACCCCCTGAAGAAGCAGATGGCAATCCACTCCAGCATTCCCATGGACAGAGGAACCTGGCTGGCGGCAGTCCATAAGTTTGCAAAGAGTCAGACATGACTGAGCATGCAGGCAATGCAACAAGTTGCTTCAAGTTACATTTCTTGATCTCAAGAACCTAGAGAAGAAGCAAATCTAATAGCTACCACCTCTGTAGTGAATTTTTAAGTCAAAATAGTAGTTTCTAGTCAGTCATCTCTAGAATTCTGATTCTAAGATTTCAGCCAGAGAATTAGGATGATACTAAAACAGGTCTAAGCATTCTTTTTTTTCCCATTATCATTCTTAGTATGATACTATCCCTCATTCCTGTGCCATTTTATAAGGTAAAAATAATATTACTATTATTTTTAAAGTAATGCATTTATCATAATAATCCATCTAGATTTTATTTTGGAATGCATTTGGAGGTAGGAGTTTAAACTTTTTTTTAGGTGGATGCCTTATCATATCAACATGCAAGTGTACTCAGTTGCTCAGTCATGTCTGACACTTTGTGACCCTATGGACTGTTGCCCTCTGTCCATGGGGTTCTCCAGGCCAGAATACTGGAGTGGGTTGCCATGCCCTCCTCCATGGGATCTTCCCAACTTAGCAATAGAACCTGTGTCCCCGTTTCCTGCCTTGGCAGGTGGATTCTTTACCACTGAGCCAACTGTGAAGCTCTAAAGGATCAACACTATTAACTAAATCAGCCTTTTCTTCCCAAATTGAAATAATACCTTTACCATATATTAGTTTCCCATTTACATCTGACGATACTTCTGAAATTTATCCTAGTCTACCAGTAAATTTATTTATTACATAGAAATACTGTACTATTTATTTATAATTGCCATATATTACACTCTAATATAAGGCAATTATAAATAATATTGGGCTTCCCTGGTGGCTCAGACAGTAAAGAATCCACCTGCAATGCCAGAGACCTGGGTTCAATCCCTGGGTCAGGAAGATCCCCTGAAGGAGGAAATGGCAACCCACTCTAGTGTTTTTGCCTGGATAATTCCATGGACAGAGGAACCTGGTGGGCTACATTCCATGGGATCACAAAGAGTCGGACATGACTGAGTGACTAACACACACAAACACATAAATAAATAATACATTCTAATAGGCTTCCCAGGTGACTCAGTGGTAAAGAATCTTCCCGCAATGCAGGAGACCCAGGTTCAATCCCTGGAGAAGGAAATGGCAACCCACTCCAGTATTCTTGTCTGGAGAATCCCATGAAGAGAGGAGGCCGGCAGGCTACGGTCCATGGGTCACAGAGAGTTGGACACAACTTAGTCTCTGAGCAGACACACATACATTCTAACATATTGCAAAATATTATTCTTTTTTTCCCAAGATTTTCTTGGCAATTCTTTCACACATTTACTTTACAATATGAATTTTACAAAATTTTGTCCTCTTACCCAGATAGGAAAGTGAATTTCTGATTTGTGTTGCGTTGGGTTTATATATTTATTTGGAAAGAGTGTGTTTCTTTTTTAATGATATTGAAATTTTTTATCTTAGAATATGAAATGTCTTTCAATTTGTTCAGACGATGGTATTAGGACCATCAATAAAATCAAATAACATTTTTTATTAGGTTCTATAACCTTTATGCTGGTTATTTTAGGTATTTTCCTGTTGTAAATTATTGCATGTGGGGTGCATTTTTTCCATATCCATTTCTAACTAGCTTATATTATAATTGTTATATCAATTATTTATTTTAAATAAACATGTATATTTCTTATGAATTCTAGTAGGTTAGTAGCTATCATATCTATTAAAATAACTTCTCTTCCTTCCAGTTACTTTCTTACTTTATTGTACCCCAGTGGCTCAGTGGTAAAGAATCCACCTACAGTGCAGGAGACACAGGAGATGTGGTTCGATCCCTGGGTCAGGAAGATCCTCTGAAGGAGGAAATGGCAACCCACTCCAATGTTCTTGCCTGGAGAATTCCATGGACATTGAGCCTCGCAGGCTAGAGTTCATAGGGTTGCAAAGAGTCGGACACAACTGAAGCGACTGAGAACAGCCCAGATAGAAAACCAAAAGTACTGTTGTTGCTTTTTTCCCCTGCACTGGGTCTTCCTGTTTATGCTGGGGTTTTGTTGCTTTGTGTGGGCTTTCTCTAGTTAAGGTGAGCGGGGGCTACTCTGCTTCAGTGTGTGGGCTTCTCATTCCTGTGGCTTCTCTTGTTATGGAGTACAGGCTCTAGGCTCCCAGGCTTGGTAATTGACGCCGGCGGCTACTCCAGGGCATGTGGAATCTTCCCAGACCAGGGATTGAGCCTGTGTCCCCTGCATTGGCAGGCAAGATTCTTATCCTCGGTGCTACCAGAAAGTCCCGAAAACCAAAAATGTTGTTGAATAAAAATGGCCTTTTCCTGATTTAAATATCAAGACTTCAGTGGACTTCCCTGGTGGCACAGTGGATAAGAGTCCACCTACCAGTGCTGGGGACATGGGTTTGATCCCTGGTCCAGGAAGATTCCACATGGCAGGGAGCAGTTAAATCCATTCGGCACAACCACTGAAGCCTGTGTGCACTAGAGCCCATGCTCCACAACAAGAGAAGCCACCACAATGAGAAGCCCATGCACCTCAATGAAGAGTAGCCCCCTTTTGCTGCAACTAGAGAAAGTCCCTGTGTTCCAACAAGGATCTGGCACAGCCAAAAATAAATAAATTAATTAATTTAAAAAATGTCAAGGCTTCAGTATTTTACCATTCAATATGATGTTTACCTGGAGAAGGAAATGGCAACCCACTCTGATATTCTTGCCTGGAGAATCCCATGGACAGAGGAGCCTGGCAGGCTACAGTCCATGGGGTCGCAAGAGTCGGACATGACTTAGCGACTAAACCATCACCATGAGTTTGACCAGGTATATGGGTTTGTGTATATGTGAGTGTGCGTGTATAAATAGATATTATCATATTTAGGTAGTTTCATTCTATCACTATTTTACTTAGGGTTTACATTAGGAATGGCCACTGAACTTTGTCAGCATTTTGGAGCATTGATTATGCTAACCCTAGGATGTTTTCTCTTTATTATTGCAATGAACTATATGGATATTAAATATTAGAATGGTAGTTTAGGAAAATATACGAGTAGCCTTGAAGTGTGGGAGGCTTTCTTACTAAGCTGTGCTGTGCTTAGTCGCTCAGTCATGTCCAACTCTTTGTGACCCCATGGACTATAGCACTTCAGGCTCTGATGTCCATGGGGATTCTCCAGGCAAGAATACTGGAGGGGGAAACCTATCCCTTCTCCAGTGGATCTTCCCGACCCAGGAATCGAACTGGGGTCTCCTGCATTGCAGGTGGATTCTTTTCCAGCTGAGCTACCAGGGAAGCCCAAAAAAGCCAAAAGGGAAAATATTTCAAGATATGAGTTTAGACAAAATTGTTGGGGACTTCCCTGGCTGTTTCAGCAGTTAAGACTTTCATTTAAGTGCTTCCATTGCAGGGGGCACAAGTTTGATCCTTGTTTGGGGAAAGAAGATCCTACTTGCCACACAGCACAGTGGGGAAAAAGAAAAAAATGTTACATTTTTGAAATGGTATATACAGCATAAATAATGTCAGTTGACACCCTCATCAAATAAAAAATTATAATGACTAATATAAAAAGACCTTTTATGAATTGATAAGAAAAAGATAAGCCATAAGGGAAAGTAAAAACACAATATGGTCAGGCAATTCATTAATTCAACAGTTTCATTTTTACTTCCTACTGTATTACTGACACACGTCTAGATCTTAAGATAATAGCAATGAGCCAAGTAGACAAACACTCCCAGCCTCATGGACGGAGTATTCTAGTAGGGAGTCACTAGTAGTTAACTCACCTATTCCTTTGTGTGATTGTGTCAAAACTTTTTTCACAACCAGTCTCCTTTTGCCCAAACTAGGTTGCTTCTAATTTTTTAATCCACCTGTCAATGCAGGAGATGTCGGTTCAATCCTTTGGTCGGGAAGATCCCTTGGAGAAGGAAATGGCAGTCCTTCCAGCACTCTTGCCTGGGACATCCCATCAACAAAGGAACCTGGCGGGTTATAGTCCTTTGGGTCCCAAATTTCCCTTCCTAGTTTTTGTACCATAACTATGAGATTACCTGTTTCTACACAGCCTTGCTAACAGAGTGTGCTTTCAGTCTTTAGGATTTTGTCAGTCTGGATAGACGAGGAACAGAAAATACATAGCTTGGCATGATTTTAATGTCCTTTTCTATTATTCTGTATGAAATTGAACATCTTTTTTTTTTAGTTCTTTATTTTTTTCATTTATTTTTATTAGTTGGAGACTAATTATTTTACAATATTGTAGTGGTTTTTGCCATACATTGACATGAATCAGCCATGAATTTACATGTGTTCACCATCTTGAATCACCCTCCTGCCTCCCTCCCCATCCCATCCCTCTGGGTCTTCCCAGTGCACCAGCCCGGAGAACTTGTCTCATGCATCCAACCTGGACTGGCGATCTGTTTCACACTTGATAATATACATGTTTTGATGCTGTTCTCTCAGATCATCCCACCCTTGCCTTCTCCCATAGAGTCCAAAAGTCTATTCTATATATCTGTGTCTCTTTTTCTATCTTGCATATAGGGTTATCATTACCATCTTTCTAAATTCCATATATATGCATTAGTATACTCTATTGGTCTTTATCTTTCTGGCTTACTTCACTCTATATAATGGGCTCCAGTTTCATCCATCTCATTAGAACTGATTCAAATGAATTCTTTTTAATGGCTGAGTAATATTCCGTTGTGCATATGTACCACAGCTTTCTTATCCATTCGTCTCTGATGGGCATCTAGGTTGCTTCCATGTCCTGGCTATTATAAACAGTGCTGCAATGAACACTGGGGTGCACGTGTCTCTTTCAGATCTGGTTTCCTCGGTGTGTGTGCCCAGGAGTGGGATTGTTGGGTCATATGGCAGTTCTATTTCCAATTTTTTAAGAAATCTCCACACTGTTCTCCATAGTGGCTGTATTAGTTAGCATTCCCACCAACAGTGTAAGAGGGTTCCCTTTTCTCCACACCCTCTCCAGCATTTATTGCTTGTAGACTTTTGGATAGCAGCCGTTCTGACTGGCGTGTAATGGTACCTCATTGTGGTTTTGATTTGCATTTCTCTGATAATGAGTGATGTTGAGCATCTTTTCATGTGTTTGTTAGCCATCTGTATGTCTTCTTTGGAGAAATGTCTGTTTAGATCTTTGGCCCATTTTTTTATTGGGTCATTTATTTTTCTGGAATTGAGCTGCGGGAGTTGCTTGTATATTTTTGAGATTAATCCTTGTCTGTTTCTTCGTTTGCTATTATTTTCTCCCATTCTGAAGGCTATCTTTTCACCTTGCTTATCATTTCCTTTGTTGTGCAAAAGCTTTTAAGTTTCATTAGGTCCCATTTGTTTATTCTTGCTTTTATTTCCAATATTCTGGGAGGTGGGTCATAGAGGATCCTGCTGTGATTTATGTCAGAGAGTGTTTTGCCTATGTTCTCCTCTAGGAGTTTTATAGTTTCTGGTCTTACATTTAGATCTTTAATCCATTTTGAGTTTATTTTTGTGTATGATGTTAGAAAGTGTTCTAGTTTCATTCTTTTACAGTGGTTGACCAGTTTTCCCAGCACCACTTGTTAAAGAGGTTGTCTTTTTTCCATTGTATATTCTTGCCCCCTTTGTCGAAGATAAGGTGTCCATAGGTATGTGGATTTAACTCTGGGCTTTCTATTCTGTTCCATTGATCTATATTTCTGTCTTTGTGCCAGTACCATACTGAATTGAGCATCTTTTCATGTTTACAAGCTTGTGCATTTTTTTCTTTCTATGAACTTGGTTTTCCTTTTTTTTTTTGGCTCATTTTAAAAATCATTATTTTTTGGTCATTGTTGGTCATTTCTCTATTTCTACAAACTCTTTAGGGATAGGGAGATTAATCCTTTGTTGTAATATTCATTATGAATGTTTTTCTTCCCAGTTTATCATTTTTCTTTTGTCTTTGTTTGCCTTTTTTTTCATCAGTTTTGGTTTTTTTTTTTGCACTAATTTTATTTATTTTTGCCTGCGCTAGGTCTTCCTTGCTGCACAGGCTTTTCTCTAGTTGCTGCCAGAGGCAGTTACTCTGTAGTTGCTGCTCAGTAGCTGTGGTTCCCGGGCTCTAGAGCAAAGGCTCAATGGTTGTGGCTTTAGTTGCTTAAGGCTTAGCTGCTTCTCAGCACATGGAATCTTCCTGGACCAGGGACTGAACTCACGTCTCCTTCACTGGGAGGCGGATTCTTCACCACTGAGCCACCAGGGAAACCCTAAATCAGGCTTCTTGCTATTCTTTTAGTAAAATAAAATTTACCCTTTCTAGATTTCATAAATCTGGTAAATGTATAACCAACACCATAATAAAGATATAAAATATTTTCACCAACCCCAAAAGTTCACCCATGTCGCTTTGCAGTCAGTCCCCTTTCCCTCCCTCATCTCCTGGTACCACTGACCTGATTTCTGTTTTGCCTTTTTCAACATGCTCTAAATAGAATCATACAGTATATATGGTTCTTTTTAAAATCTTGCTCCTTCCTCTTAGCATAATGCTTTTGAGATTCAACCATGTTTTTGCATGTAAGAGCAGTTCTATTTACTGCTGGTTAATATTTTTTTCATATTGATGTATTTATCTATTTACCAGTTGATAGATATTTTGTTTTTCCCAATTTGAAGGCATTATGAACAAAGCTGCTTTAAACGTTTCCATATAGGTCTTTGGAGACTTTGCCATATACAAGTTTTTTGTATTTATGTATTCAAAGGTATAAATCAATTTTCTTTTTTCAAGTGGCAACCCAATAGTTCCCAAACTCCTAAATCAATCATTTAAATCTGATTTAAGAAACATTATTTTAGAATTATTTGTAATTATTTATAATTTACTTCAAACATTTAAAATTTATTATAATTATGTGTTTATCACAATATTCAATTATCACAAATAATTAAAGTTAAAAGTTAAAAAACTATTTTTCTTTAAACCCTCAAATACAACTTGCAACCTAGTAAATTCAATTATAGAACAAGTAGTTTTGTGTAAAAATTAAAAACACTCATTTTCATTGTTCTTTGATTCATGTTTAATTCACTTATGCATTTAACAAATTGTAATCCCGTAAACATTTAAGCACTGTTTACAAACTTAATCAAATTACCTTGAGATTATAAATTAAAGTCACAAAACTTATAAATATAACACATATTTATATAACATATAAATATAACACAAATTCTCTTCAATTTAAATACAGTGTGCCCCCTACATATGAACCTTCAAGTTCACATGCGGACTTTCTATGTCTAATCACGGAAGTTATTTCATGCGTCTGGCATATACATTGTCACGTGCACGCATCCTGTACAAGGGGCTGTGTTTGTGTACTTTAATACAGTACAGAATAGAGTACAGTAGTGCTGGATCTTTAAGTCCAGGGTGTCCAGAAGCAAGCATAATAGCAGTGGTAATGTATGCTGGCTGTTGTACTGTTCTACTGTACTTCTCAGGGTATTGTATTGTAAAATTAAAATTGTTTTCTTTATTGCTTGTGTTTGTTTTTTTCTATGTATTATTTGTGTGAAAAGTACTATAAACCTATTACAGTACAGTATTATACATTTGATTGTGTTAGGTGGTACCTAGGCTTACTTTGTTAAACTTACAAACTGGACTTACGAATGTGCTCTTGGAAGGGAACATGTTCATATGTAGGGGACTTACTATAACACTGACAAACTTAATTAAATCCTCTTAAGAATTTCAATCTGTATCAAGTATGGTTTTCTCAAGCACTTCTAAAATCTAAAGAGATAGTTATCTAACAAAATTAAGCCACATTTATAATGAAGTAAACTTAAAAATGTAGATAATCAAACTCTTTTAAACATTTAAACATCTTAAAATCATTATACACTTAATATATATTCCTGAGTTTAAACATTGACTAAGTTTGTTAGTGCAAACTTAATCATTTGCATTAGCCTATGTATTTAAATTAAAATTATATATATAGTATGTCAGGTTCTGGACAGCATTTTAAACATCTTAAGGATACACAAAGCACAGCTTCTAGTTAAAGTCCTATTATATATCTTCCCTCCCTCTGGCAACGCCGCTAAAATAACAATTATAGGGTTTTTCTAAAGCATAAACCCACAAAGACAAAGAGACAGGGAACAGCAATGAAGGCAACAATTTTGCATGCTGCAAAGAAGATGACTTAGTGGTAGCTGATTTAGCAGCCCTGAAAAAGCTGAATTTTAAGCTAGTGGTAAAGAAGTCAGGAAGTAATCAGATTTGCACCCCAGAACCTCAAAGCAGGGGCAATTCAGGAACAGGGAGAAATGGGTACTTTGAAGAAAGTGAGAAAGGACCTGTGAACAGGAGTGATGGTTGATATCCTGTTTAAGATGTGGTTAGACCCACCTTCTTCATCCTCTACTCCCAACCCCCTTTCCTCTGCACAACCAGCAACAGCTTTCCCTCACCCCTCAGGAGAGGACTGGAAGTTTGGTCTCTGGAGGAGCAGACTAAGGATTCGATGGACTCCGGACTCCAGGTCACTGGAGACAGAGGAACTCAGGGCTAAAGATGGCAAGGAAGTAAATCAAAATCCAAATACTGAACTGTGAGACTCATTCTGACTTCCCAGTGGTTCATAGAAAGCTTCAGGCAGTGAGGTTTATACCCTCCAGGGAGAAAGCTGGAAAATGCTTCACCAGCCAAGAAGAGATCTTAAGATGTTAATAGGATCCTCCAACCAAAGAGTTTCAGCAGATCACCCAACAGTGAGATCCTCTCTGGATAATCCCTGCTCAAATGCCCAGAACTTCCACGCAGCTTTCTAGCACTCTACTCCTAAATAGATGTGAATGGTGAAGAGTTATCACGCTTTTGTGTTTGTGCTCAGTGGCTCAGTCTGAGTCTGACTTTTTTTGACCCTGTGAACTGTAGCCCACCAGTGGGATTTTCCAGGCAGGAATTCTGGAGTGGATTGCCATTTCCTTCTCCAAGAGATCTTCCTGACCCAGGGATTGAAACCAAGTCTCCTGAAGCCCCAGCATTGGCTGGTGGAGCCACTGAGCCATCTGGGAAGCCCCTATCAGTATTTTGAAGAAAGCCAGAACAAGTCAACAACAAAAACATATAGGAAATGTAATTTTGGAAGAGGTGACTACAATAAACAAAGGAAAAATAAAATGCTCATCAGTAATATCCTTGGAAGGATAAGAAAGTTATTATAGCCCAAAACAAGAGCATCACACAATAAAAAAGAAACATTTGGAAAACTAAGAAGAAATTTTAGAAAAAAATATAATAGGAAAAATGAAAAACTCCATGGAAGAGTTGGAAGATAAAATAGAGAAAATCTAGAAAAAAAGAACCAAAAGTTAACAGACAATAGGAAAGGAAAACGAAATAATAAAAGAATTAGACCAGGATGTCCAGATCTGGAAATAAGAAATTCCAGAAGAAAGTGTAGAAGAAAGTTTTCTAGATGTGAAGTATTCCCAGGTTCTAAGCTCTCACCAAGTACCCTGCAAAGTGAATGAAAAAGGATTCATAACAAATATCTCAAGCAAGGTCCATTGAGGAGGCAGAAATCATCCTTATTTTATCAGAGACAATTTATTATTAAGACTTAATAAGTAACAGAAGACAGTTAACAACATAAAGAGGGTAAAAGTGGGCAAAAACTTGTACACAGATGTTTAGAGAACTTTGATTTGTAATAGCTAGAAACTGAAAACAACTCAGGAACCTAAGCATCAAAGCAAAGTTTGGAAGAAAATGCAGACGCTGTGGGAGAGCACAGTTTGAGATGGGAGGGAGTGGGGGTGAATCTGAGATGTTCACAGCATTCCCAAAGCGGAAGTCAAAAGGAAGCTAGCTCAAAATGACTGCAGAGCCAGCCTAAGAGCCAGTACCTTATTGCTGTGATTGCCAAGCTCTTGATGTCACAGAGATAACATTCTGAGTAAAACATTAAAGACTCAGATGTTGAATATGGGAAAATGTTAGGAATACATTCATCTATTTATTCTGCTGGTGTGTGTGTGTGTGTGTGTGTGTGTGTGTGTGTGTGTGTGTGCACGCTAAGTTGTTTCAGTCGTGTCTGACTCTTTACGATTCCATGGACTGTAGCCCGCCAGGCTCCTCTGTCCATGGGATTTCCCTAGGCAAGAATACTAAGTGGGTTGCCATGGCCTCCTCCAGGGGATATTCCTGACCCAGGGATTGAACCCGAGTCTCTTATGGCTCCTGCATTGGCAGGCAGGTTCTTTACCACTAGTGCCACCTGGGAAGATCCTTAGGTATATACGAGAGTAATATAAATTTATTATATTAAAATTAATGTAATATATATATTGTATTAATATAATTTATAAAATTAATGAAGTACAGTTGACCCTTGAACAATTCAGGGAGTGGGGCATCAACCCCCCTTGCAGTTGTAAATTCTTATATAACTTCCCTGTCCACCCTCCTCACTGAAGATTTTACACCTGTGGATTCAATCAACCACAGGTCATGTAGTACTGCAGTAAATATTTAGTGAAAAAAATTTGCCTATGTATGAATTTGTGTAGTTCAAATTGTGTTGATCAAGGGTCCACTGTAATATAATTGCTAAAAATAACATAATAAAATACATGTCTAATAAAGAATAAAAGAGCCCTTTCAATGTAAAATAAGTGGTAAAAATCAATTTGGTTTTAGTTTACTTGACAGTGTTATTTCTTTCTACATAATATATAATGCTGCGTATGGCATTATTTCACATAAAAACACGTTTAAAGGAAAAGAGATTCCCAACACAGTGATGGTGCTCTGGCTTCTCAACAATCTGTTGGTTCTGTCTCTAGGTGACCACTGTTGTCACCTCAGGCTGGTGACATTCAACCTCATAGTGACAAAATGGTTGCTGCTACTCCAGTGATCACATCAAAGCACAGTAGCTAGTACCCCCAAAGAGGCTGTATTTCTCTCATGAATGAAAAAGGTCAGCTGCCATATATAGTAAACAAAGAATATTGGGAACTCAGGATGGAGACAAATGGATTGCCTGCAGTTAAGCCCTCAGTGACTACAGCCACCCCCAGCAGTGTACCATGAGGGGACTCAGGATGGGAAAAAAACACGATACCAGCCCTAGATAGCTAGGGTGCATATCAAAGGAATGATTACAGTAAGTCCAGGTTCTTGCATCTTTCCATACATAGAAAAGCACTAAATTCATTAACTTGAGATGTCTGGTTTTCTTTAATTATTGGTAATCTTTTAATGTTCTGACTACCTTATCTTTGTCACAAAACTATATACGCTGTCTTCTCCTTACCTCTTCAGAGCTGTTCCTCAGAGCTATCTGAGAGGCTGCCTCCCAGACTTGAAGTCCTCAGAAAGTCTGCAAATAAGACGTAATTCTCCACTTTTGTGAATTTTTTTTTCAGTTGACACTCCTTATAAGTGATAAAATCTTTCCCAGAACTTCCTGCAGATTTCTCCTGGTGTCTCACATGCCCGTGCCCACACCAATCACTGGCAGGGGGGAAAACCTGCCAAGAATGGCTTAGACTAGGACTTCCCTGGTAGTCCATTTGTAAGACTCCACGCTCCCACCACAGAGAGCCTGGGTTTGATCCCTGGTTGGGGAACTAAGATCCTGCATGACACACAGCTCGGCCTAAAAGAAAAAATAAAGGAAAAAAAGAAAAGGAATCGCTTAGACCAGTCATGTCCTGCCCCCTGGATCTAGAGGTGAGGCCTGTGCCCTGAGCACCAGCAATGCAGAGGAGAGAGGCCACGGGATAAATCAGGATTCCCGTAGGAAGAGCAGGTGGGCAAAAGAATGCCAGGTAGCAACCGACAATGTCTGCCGCCGGCTCCCAGTCACAGCCGCTGGGTTAAGGAGTTAATTCTCCAAAGACAGCTTCATTTCTGAGTTCCTAAAGGAAGAAAGAATTTCAGTGCAGCCAGCTCTCCTTTATTAAAGATTTCAGTTTATTCCATTCTCATTTCAGCCTCAGACTCATCTTTCCCATAATTCATAGTGATGCTTTTATTCCCAATATAGAAAAATTCCTACTATTCCAATTTCAATAGCTGAAAATCTTAAAGTTTTGCTGTGTCTAGACAAATTGAGCCAGAGGAACGCATATTGATGTTGTAAATTTGGATCAAAGCACATCGTAATTGTTTATAATTTAAGTATGCATTGAAATAAAATATCTTCATAATTCATTTTTTAAAATAATGACTTTCTATGTTTTGGAATGCCAGTACTTTGTGAGCTTTTGAGTAATATTGAAAGGTAACATTACTCACAGTGTGCCCTTGCAATTCTTTGCTACTCCATTTCTCTGTAGACTGTTCAGATAACAAAGTCCTTCTTTACTAAATGGAAGATCTAATTTCATAAACTCTCTCTGACACAGTATCTCAACCCCATTCTGTAGAACCCCCTAATCATATATGATTTCCAAAACAGGGAGAAATTTGATCTCATGGAGTAACACTAGTCTGCAGGAGAAAGCAGAAATAGTCGTGTGCTAAATTACAATCGTATTTCCTGGGCAGATGCTTCGAAAGCTTCAGAATGCCTCATTTAGTCTGTGGTATCTGGCAAGTCACCCTAATCCTTCACAGACAGATAATTATGCTGTGGGGGGAAATACTCAGAGCAAAGGATGTGCAGTTCTTAATGATTATTGATGATCAGAAAAGTCAAATACTAAGTCAGAATGAATGAAAGAAATTTTTCTTTTTTTTCTTTTTGGTTCATGTCATGCAACTTTTGGGGTCCTAGTTCCCCGACGAGGGATAACCCGTTCCCCTCTGCAGTTGAATCTCAGAGTCCTAACCATTGAACAGCCAGGGAATTCTCTAAAGATCTTTGAAGAACACGATTAAGAGAGCAGAACTTAATGAAGTATGATTGAATATTGTTAGATAGTTGATGAGAACAGCGATAAGGTTCTGGTCTGTGGGTATTTGGAACTGAGTGTGTTATAAATATGAAGAACTGACCAGCAAGGGAACAGGAAGGAAAAGGGAGAAAGAAAGAGGCAAGGACCCTCCTCCACAGAGCTCATGTGCCTGGCCTCCTGCTGGGCACTTTGCACTTTTCCCAGGTCGTCCCTCGGAAGTTCAGTGAGGTGGGCATGGGGGTATCTTGGAGACGAAGAAGCTGAGGTCCCAAGAGATTAAGACTTTCGCCTCATAAACATGACAGAGACCAGGCTTTAAACCCAGGAGAAGGAAATGGCAACCCACTCCAGTATTCTTGCCTGGAGAATCCCATGGACCGTAGCCTGCCAGGCTCTTCTGTCCATGGGGTCACAAGAGTCAGACACGACTTAGAGACTAAACCACCACCACCACTCCTAATACCAGAGTCTGTGCTGTTGTCCCGGTAGCAGGAGTTTTCAGCCAGGTATAGTGACTGGGAGTAGGATGGTCTCTGATCTGGGGGGCTGGGATTGGGGTGTGTGTTGTCTAAACATATCCAAATGCTGAGATGCCCACTGGGCACAACGTTTCCCAGTGCCCCCTGGAGGGCTGCCTTGTGAGTCCCTCTCCTGTTGGAAAAAGACTTAAGCTCTAGGGACCTTCACTGTGTGAATGACAAATAGCTCGTTGTCTGGATAATTTGTGCAGAAAAGATGTTGGGGGATTAATGAGGAATCTTAGACCTCTCTTTTGGAAGTAAGCTCAGCTTTCAAATTTATTGAAATGATTCCCTGGAAATACATGAGAAATCTAAATATATGCTAAATTTAACCAACAATTTTAAAGAATTCTCACAGATTACAGGATTTCTCTTAAGATACAAAATGATAATGAGGCTGACTTCTCGCCCCTCCTGGAGAGAGTATAAGGCAATGAAAAAGAACTAGACTCTTTCTAGGTCAGCCTCTGCCTGGTAAGAGATGCTGGGGCAAGTTATTTTACTCATCTGAGATCCGCTTCTTCATCCATAATAAGACAGTCACGCACTGCTCACAGGTGGCTGGGAGATTGGTGAAAGCCTCATTCTAGCCAGGTCTGTTGTGTTAGTTATTCAGTCGTGTCTGACCCTTTGTGACCCCGTGGACTGTAGCCTGCCAGGCTCCACTGTCCTTGGGATTCTTCAAGCAAGAATACTGGAGCAGCTAGCCAGGTCTAAACAGTCACAAAACCCCTGGGAAGTGCCTATGTGGCTTTTCTTGCAGGCAGGATTCTTCATTACGAAAATATTCACATTTGATAAGAATACGTTCAAAACAGTATTTACAGATTTTAAGGTTTTCAAAACAGAAATAAATATATAAGAATAACTTTCTATGTGTTCTGACTTAAGCTAATACCATGAGAGCTGGTACCCAATTCACAGCTATTTAGGGGATCTCTTTGGCTTCCTTCAAGCTGGATCTGTCATGTGAAATTGTTGCATTTACTGTCAAGCTAATGCCCCTTCTCCCTGCACATATTATTTTCCTTTAAATATTTGGAGCCATACTTTTGAGCCTTTTGACCAGTGATCGTTAACAGTGATCTGTGTTATTAGTCATTTCTTCACAAATTATTTTATTGGCATAAATAATGACAGAGTATTCCATCATCTAAATGTGCCATGATTATTTAATTACTCCCAAATATTGAACCCTTAAGTCAGCACTGATTTTTCATTATTATAATTAGCCTATGGGCTTCCCTGATGGCTCAGATGGTAAAGAATCTGCCTGCAATGCAGGAGACCCAGATTCAATCCCTGGGTCAGAAAGATACCCTGGAGAAGGGAATGGCAACCCACTCCAGTATTCTTGCCTGGAGAATTCCATGGACAGAGGAGCCTGGCAGGCTACAGTCTATGGGGTCACAGCTGAGTGACTAACACACACACATAATTAGACTACAACAAACTTTCTTATATAAAAAATGCCATCTACATCTCTGATAAATTCTTTAAGAGCAGAATGTCTGGGTCCAAGGGCATGGATGATTTCAAGGTTTTGGGGAGGTATTATCAAGCCAGTTTACACTCCTCTCAGTGAGTGTGAGGGCTCCCATTTTTCCTTGTCCTCACAAGTATTGAGTTTTGTCACTTAAAAAAAGCTTAACTAATTTGAGAGACAATGTCTAGTATATTTTTCTGTTTTAATAAGTTTTTTAAAGAATATTTATTTGGCCGCATTGGGTCTTAGTTACAGCACGGGGGATCTTCTTGCATCATTCGGGATCTTTTGTTTTGGTGCACGGGGTTCTGACAATCCAGTACTTCGGCCACCTAATGCGAAGAGCTGACTCATTGGAAAAGGCCCTGATGCTGGGAAGAACTGAGGGCAAGAGAAGGGGCTGACAGAGGATGAGACAGCTGGATGGCATCACTGACTCAATGGACATGAGCTTGAGCAAACTCAGAGAGATGGTGATGGACAGAGAAGCCTGGCATGCTGCAGTCCATGGGGTCACATAGTCAGACATGACTTAGCGACTGGACAACAGCAACGGGCTTGGAGCACATAGCCTTCAGTAGTTGCAGCACACGGGCTTAGTTGCTCTGCGGCATGTAGGATCTTAGTTCCCTGATCAGGGATCAAACGTGTGTCTCCTGCGTTGCAAGGTGGATTCTTAATCACTAGACCACCAGGGTAGTCCTTTTAACAAGTTTTACTACCTAACATAATAGAGTCTTGACCAGGCTCAGTTATGGTTCCGAGGATCAGATTCCTGGGTACTGCTCTTATACACAGAGCAGTGTAAATTTTATGTAAAGAGAGCTTTGTGACTCACAACAAGCCCTGTGTTTGCGAGTGAGGAGTGAGGAGGCTGGCTTCTGGTTCCAGTCAGCTGCGTTTCCTTAGGCAAGCGTTCTATTCTCAGGCATTTACTTTAAATACCTCAGAGGAGCCAGTAGGATGCTTGTCTGTGTTGCAAGGTGACTGGAGTCTGTGCCCTGAGGAGCCTCCCTCCTGAGGCTGTTACAGCAAGCGCTTCAAATATTGCCTTCGAAATCAGTCCCCGAGGGTTTAATTAATTAGCAGAAGGAATGTCAGAAATAATTTTCAATTGAGGAGATGATTGATGTGCAAGATATGAAGCTGACAAGTAAGGCTGTAAGGTGTCTCTCTGCATTTTTCTGAACAACATAAGTAAGCTTAGTAATCAAATGTTTCTGGAGTCGCACCCTGTCTAGAACTCCATGTGTTCCAAAATCTTCCATTTTGCCCACAATACAGTTGCTTGATCTGCCTAGAGGGGTAGCTGATGAGATCATTGTAACAGGTGCACTTGCCCCAGAGAGAAACTTTCCTGTGACGTTTCCTGTAGAATGTCAAAGTGGATTGGGGCTGCGGGGCACTCCACTGAGCTTCCAGAAACACGTTTTGGACTCCTGCGGTGTCTTTCCTCTGTCGGAATTCAGTTGTAAGATAACATCTGGTAGGTGTAGGTTGTAGGTGAAGCAGGAGGGGAGGGGGCAGGGCACAACCTTTAGAAGAATGGGACATGACAAACTGGTTAACCAGCTAGATCCAAGATGGCAGAGGAGTCGACTTCTAGCGGACCTTGAGCTTCACTGTCAGATCACTGCAATACATTAGCATGCTAAATGACACCCACCAGGACCATGACAGTTCTGAGGCCAAACATAAGAGGTCAGAAGTGGGCAGTTGCCCAATTCCTGGAAATCTCTGCCCCCTTCCCCCAAAATAGTTGGAATAATCCTCCCATTCATTAGAAAATTACCCAGTCCATAAAAACTAACCATGCCATATTGTGGGGCCCCTCAGCTTCTGAGATGGCCCACACTGTCTGTGAAGTGCGTTTTTCTCTAAATAAAGTCACTTTTCACCTATCGTTTCATCTCTGAATTCCTTCATGTCCAAGCTTTAATTCACTGGGAATGTAAGCAGGGACAGCTATCATTTCTGACTTAACCTCTTTAAAGTGTTTTCCTCATTCAGATGAGTGGCAGAAAATGGACTAAATTATTTCTGAGTTCACAACTAGTCCTACAAGTTCTAGATTATGTGCATAAAGAACACAGCATTTGATTCAAATGACCTGGCCTCTTCATCCAATAGAAAGGAAATATTTGTCATAATATTTAATATTAATTTTAATGATACTTAATAGAAGGAAATGAAAAGGAAAATAGAAGTGCAGAGAGATTAAATAAATGGGCTAGGTCTATCTTTGCTCCAAGATTCATATTCTTCTACTGTAACCCCTGACATCCTTTTGTTACAGATTGAATTGTGTCCCTGGTGGCTCAGATAGTAAAGAATATGCTTGCAATCCTGGAGACCCAGTTTTGAACCCTGGGTCGGGAAGATCTCCTGGAGAAGGGAATGGTTACCCACTCCAATAGTCTTGCCTGGGAAATCCCATGGACAGAGGAGCCTGGAAGACTATAGTTCGTGAAGAGTTGGATGTGACTGAGTGACTAACACACTTTTAAAATTCTTATGTTGAAAACTGTATTTGTAGATAGGACTTTTCAAGAACTAAATAAGGTTAAATAAGGTCATAGGGATGGGGCCCTAGTCCAACAGGACCAGTGTCCTTTAAGGAAGAGGAAGAGATACCAGGGTTGCACATGCTCAGGGGAAGGCCTTGTGAGGACACAGTGAGAAGGTGTCACCTGCAAGCCAAGGAGAGAGGCCTCAGGAGACACCAAACTTGCCAACACCTTGATCCTGGACTTCCTGCCTCCAGGACTGTGAGGGAATAAATTTCTATTGTTCATGCCACCCAGTCTGTGGTATTTTTCTGTGCCAGCCCAAGGAAACGGATAAACCCTTAACTTCATGCAGATGGGGCAGAAAGATGCTTGAGAGGATGATTTTGGTGAGCCTTATGCCTGGAAAAAAACAAAAGAGGAAGACTAAGGGATTTTCAGCTACCTCAGTTTTGTGAAGTCACAGAGCTCTGTAACTTAAATACATATTTTCCCCTCAGCTCCTGTGGTGGTGGTTTAGTTGCTAAGACATGTCCAACTCTTGTGACCCTATAGACTTTAGCTTGCAGGGTCTTTGTCCATGGGATTCTCCAGGCAAGAACACTGGAGTGGGTTGCCATTTCCTTCTCCAGGGGATCTTCCTGACCCAGGAATGGAAGCCAGGTCTCCTGCATTGTAGGCGGATTCTTTACCAACTGGGCTACAAGGGAAGCTCCCATAGAGATTAGCAATAAAATCTAAGTGAAAAGCACTCTTTAGTTCATCCCATGAGTATTTTCTGAGGACCTGCTTTCTGTTGGGCAGGGAGCTAGGTAAGATGGCATGAAGGGTCTCTTCCCTCCTGAGAGAGAGTTGTGCCATCTTTCAGAAATCAGAAATGGGGAGTGGTTGGGGAGATGGGAGGTGGGGGACCTCAGGAGATGTTAGGGCATTTGGAGGCAACTCTTGAAGGGGAGGAAAGCTGGCTGATGCCCAGACCCACAGGCAAGGGGAAAGGAGTGAGGAGGAATAGAAGTTGTGCAGTTCATAGGCTGCAGGGATGAGCTTCCCAGACCAGCACCAAGAAGGACCTCCAGAAAAGAGAGGAGAATGGATAGAGACCAGGGCAGGCCCAAGGAGGTGCACCAGGATCTGTGAGGACCACCAGGAGTGCTGAATGGACAGGGTGGGTGAGAGGAAACTAAACAAAGGGGGGCCTTTTAGTGAGTTTCACTTGCTTAACTGTTTCTCCTTGAGTAGAAAGTTGAGCTCATTTTTAACCTGACATGGTAATGCCAGTGGGGGAAGAACCCAGAACTGGGAAGCCAACCAGTTTCTCAGTACTATCTATCTCCTTACCCATCTTTTCCCTGGGAGCCCTAGTGCAGAAAGAGTTCACTGTCATGAAAACAACACCGAATGTAAGTGCAGTCCATAATTGTGGAAGTGAGGTTGCTTCTGATAAACCAAAATGCTCATGCATTATCAGATTATCATTAACACAATAATGCATCAGCCAAATGCATTATCAGATTACCATTATCAGATCCATTACCGAGACGTGTCCTGGGTAATGACACTTTGATGCATCAGTCAAGGCATGATGGTGTTTTTCCTGGCTCTGTCCAAGTACCTGTCATTCTCCATGAGAAAGATATCCATTTCTTGTGTCTGCCTGGTAGACAGGACAGGGAGGAGGAGGAGAACCAAGCAATTACTTTGGAATTGGCTCCTGTGGGTAAAGAATCTGTGTTCTCAGAAACACCTATCCTTTCCTATCTGGGTGATTTAAGCATCAATTGACTTGATAGATTTTTTAAGATTCCTTCCAGCATTTTGGTTTTGTGCCCCTAATCTCTAAGGAAAATATTTCCTGATGCACGGACCTCACTTTTATTTTGATGTGATGCCAGTTTGCAAAGTTAGGGCTGACGTTGGACACACAGCCTTATGTGCCTTACAAGATAGTGATTTTTTTTTAAGACTCCAGACCTAAATTCGGCTGTTGGCGTTGCAACTGGTTTTAACTCATCTCACCTTCAGTCTATTCAATCGCAGGTAATTTTTAGATGGTGGAAGATCTCTCTGAGGAGTGAGTATCGATCAACTAAACCTGGAGAAACAAAAGAAACTCATGAAGACTTCCTAGAGAAGTCACATCTTCAGGGTAAGGAAGGGAGTGTATTATGTACTTGCTACTGTTAAGTTCTCTTTAGTTGGTGACAGAATTTGTCAGTGAAGTAGCAAATATCTCACCATTTGAAATATTGATACGTAACTATGTGCTTAATTGGCTATAACAGATATGATAGAATATTGGGATCTTAAAAAATAGAAAATGGTTAACATATCCTGAAATTTCTTTTGGAAAAAAAATCTCTGAGGGACTTCCCTGACTGTCCAGTGATTAGGACTCCACACCTCTACTGCAAGGGGCGTGGATTCGATTTCTGGTTGGGGAACTAAGATTCCACATGCCAAGAAATATGGCCCTCCAAAAAAATCATTAATAGTCTTTTTTAATTTGGCTGTGCAGCTTGTGGTGTCTAGTTCCCTGACCAGGAATCCATCCTGTGCCTGCAAGCCATGTGGTTGAAAATGCTGAGTCCTGGCAACTGGACTACCAGGGAATTCCCATCATTAATAATCTTAAATCATATAGTAAATATGATTTTTCCCCCTAACATTTAATTAAAATGGCTTTCCTTTAGTTAAAAATAAGTTAAAAGATTATTCCAAAATATAATCAAATTATCAAGTCCTTAAATTCTTATGCATTTTGACATTCATTTAAAATCCCTACCATTTCTTTTAATAGCCAGGTTTTCATGAGAAGCAGTCTTTTTTTTTTTTGGCCATGTCACATGGCTTGCAGGATCTTAGTTCCATGACCAGGGATGTAACTCAGGCCCTAGGCAGTGGAATCGTGGAGTCCTAAACGTTGGACCTTCAGGGAATTCCCCAAAACCAGTCTTAAGTAGCACTTGGACTAAATAATAGAAATTGCCCTTCGATTTCCCCTTAGCTTTTTTTCTTCTCAATGTGAAAATTTCAAACATAAATGTAGACAGAATGTTTGTTAAAAAAAAGCTCTGATGCACCCATAACCCAATTAAACAATACTCAAAACACAAACCTTCTGTTCCCATTGGATTATTTTGAAGTAAACCTCAGATGTTACGTCATTTCATCCTAAACTACTTCAGTATTTGTCTCAGAAAGGACTCTCTTTAAACTCTTTAATAATTAGTTCTTAATAATAAAATCTTATTATTTTAGAAGGCATTTGAGAGATTCTCACTTTTTTTTTTCTTTTTCTTTTTTTTTTTTTTTCACCCCTCCCTCTCCCTCGAGAGATTCTCACTTTATTAGGAGTAGGTAGCAATGTTAATAATATTAACATCAAGCACTTTCATATACATATTCTCATTTAATTGTTATAATATTCTTGTGAAATAACTAGTCTTATCCCTATTTCTCAAGTGAGATTCAGAATGGGTGTGAGTTTCCCAGATCCCATAGCTAACTACTGACATTGCCAGGCCTGAGCACTGAGAGTAGGGGAAAAAAATCTTATTTTTATTATTTATTTATTTACTGTTTATTTTTATTTATTTATTTGGCTGAGCCTGGTCTTAGTTGGCACATGGTAGCTTTGGTTGCAGCATGCGGGATCTTTTTTTTTAAGTTGTGGCGTACAAACTCTTAGTTGTGGCATGTGGGATCTATTTCCCCCATCAGGAATCGAACCCAGGCCCCCTGCATTTGGAGTGCGAAGTCTTAGCCACTGGACCACCAGGGAAGTCCCCCCAAATCTGATTTTTAAAAGGCACTCTCTGGTCTAGTAATTTACTAAGGAGAAATTATTATCACCAATTAAAGCATATCATCAATTATTTTACTTTAAATAACTTTTATTATTTCCATAGACAATTTTATTAATGATGGAAGACTGCTTTTTATTGTTTTCTCAGATTCTAACGAAAAAATAAACTGATGACATATGATCAAAGTCATGACTTTTTATATACCATCTCCATGACTATTTTGTGCTCACACATGCAGTTTTAAAAAGATTTTATTCCATAACTTTGATTGAAAGGAACTGTCAAATAAAAAATGCAGATTTTTAAAAAAGGCACATTCTAGGTGGATCTTTGATAATCAAAATTCTTAAAGATTTTCTCTTTTGTAACATTATAACATGTAATAGTTGTTTTTTTAAGAGAGAGAATAGGTTTGGTTGGGTTTTGCTTCCTCAAATAGTTAAACATCTGGATTGATTGTCCTCAGTTTTTGGTTATGAAATTCATCACCGGCCTGCAAAGAACCATGCTGAGGACTCTGCTTTTCACTGAACAAAAATAAGTCCATGCATGCCTTACTTAATTTAATTGTGGAATAGACAGGTTTCTGCAAAGATAGTTATAAAGTAGACTTCTATAAAACACATTTTGTTTCCAAGTCAGGTCCCAGTTTATTTTTTAAGCACAATAGTGCCTAATCGGGAGCTATATGACGAGGGAGTGCTGAGCATCCATTGGCATGGGATTTTCTGACAGCTCTCGACAAAAACCTGAAGATGGGGGTTTGGGCCAGAGAGATGGGAGGCGATTGTCTTTTTTTTTTTTTTTTTTTAAGAACTTAGCTGTTTTATTTTATTTTTATATTATTTATTTATGGCTGCACTGGGTTTTTGTTGCTGGGCACAGGCTTTCTCTAGTTTTGATGCACGGGCTTCTCATTGCGGAGGCTTCTCTTGTTTCGGAGCACGGACTATAGGGTGCTTTTGGGCTTCACTAGTTGCAGCTCCAGGGCTCTAGAGCACAGACTCAATAGTTGTGACACATGGGTTCAGTTGCCCCATGGCTTGTGGAATCTAAATCGACCCAGAGCATGGATCAAACCCTGCAATGGCAGGCGGATTCTTATCCACTGGGCCAACAGCAAAGTCTGGGAGGTGATTGTCTTTTGAGTAGAGGCTTGAGGGCCAAACCCTCACCTGTTTCTTGAAGCCCCAGGTGTCTCCAATGCCCTGGCCCCCTCATAAAACACCAGAGTGAGGGCAACATCAGCTTCAGGACGACCACTTGTGGGTTTCCTGGTCCTGGAAGAGTAAGCAATAAAGCGGGAATTTATGAGTCTGACTGAGGCCTCCTGCTGGCTCCATTCCAGCCTGGAGAGAGGCGAGTTGAGGAGTCAGTTGAGGAATACACCCAAACAGGCTTTTAAAATTGCAGTCTTTCGAGCTGCAGTCTCATGCCAGGAACAACACAGAGATAGCAAATTAAATCGGCCTGGCAAGTTCAAAGACGTCTGTGTCTCACTTTGTAGACTTTCTATAGCACTGGAATCTTGACAGAGGGGAAAGCTCTGAGCAGCACTACCGTTTCCCCTCCTCCTCCCCCTTGGTTCTTAGGGAATCCCTCAGAACCCCTCAGAAAGCCCTTAGCAGCAGAAGAGGGGTGCGCTGTGGCACAGGGCGGGGTCAGGGGTCAGAGCCAGGTTTAAATCTCTGCTGCCTCTGCCCGGCTGTGTAACCCCCTCTTACGAGCCCATCTCCTTCTCAATGCGTGCTAAGTCGCTTCAGTCGCATCTGACTCTTTGCGACCCTATGGACTGTAGCTTGCCAGGTTCCTCGGTCCATGGGGATTCTCCAGGCAAGAATACTGGAGAGGGTTGCCATTTCCTCCTCCAGGGGATCATCCTGACCTAGGGATCGAACCTGAGTCTCTTGTGTCTCCTGCAGTGGCAGATGGGTTCTTTGCCATTTGGGTCACCTGGGAAGCCCTTTCCTCCTCATATTAGGGGGTCAAATGCTTGCTCTGTGTGTTCACTGTGAGCATTCGATGACCTGACATGTGAAAGGTTTTTAGAATGGTACAGAATAGGGTCTTTAATCTTTGTTTGCTGTTCTTAGTAAGTGCAGGATGTTTGAATTTATTATTTTTGTTGTTGTTTGGATTTATTTTACCCACCCCCTCTTCATCACATTCCCAAGATCCCCTTAAAGTTTTTTCTTCCAAAGGTCTTCTCCTGCTAACATCCTAAAGAACAGTGGGGAAGTTTCTAGAAATCGTAATCAGTGTTGGTGTCAGCCCCAACAGAGGACCAGAACTGTGTTCTCTTGCTTTGGGTGGCGTTTTCTTCTCTGGCTTCCTGGAGCACCTTGGTCTTGGTCCTCCTCCAGCCTCACTGGCATCTTCCTGGTCTCCTTTCTGGGTCCTTCTCATCTTTTCAAATCTAAATATGGGGCCCTGGGTTCAGCTCATGAGCCTATTCTCTTGTCAGCTTGTCAGTTTGCACTTATTCCCTGGGGGGATTGTCTCTGTCTTCTGGTTTTGTTTTTAATTTTCATTTATTTAACTATATTGGGTCTTAGTTGCAGCCCTTGGGATCTTTAATTGTTGGCTGAGTTGCTCCGCGGAATGTGGAATCTTAGTTCTGCCATCAGGGATCAAACCCACATCACCTGCATTGCAGGATGGATTCTTAACTACTGGACCACCAGAGAATTCCTGCGGCTCCTGCTTTAAATGCTGCCCATAAGCAGATAAGTTCCAAATTGGTGTCTCAAGTCTGCACCTCTCCCCGTAACTCCACACTCAGATATTTATGTAGGTGCCCCCTTGCTATCTCTACCAAGGGTATCTAGTAGGCGCTCAAAGGTAACATGTCCAAAAATACCTCCTGATCCTCCCCCGCCAAAATACGGCCCCAGTCCTAAAGTTTTCCTTGGCTCCTTTCTTTCTCCTCTATGTTTGATCTAATCCATCAACAAAACCAGAATCCGAACTGTGTTCCTCTGTGTGGATACCCCCTCCCTGGGGTCTCTCTGTGTGTCCAAATTTCCTCTTCTTATAAGAATCCTAGTCAGATCAAATTAGAGCCCGCCCATGTGACCTACTGGGCTTCCCAGTGGCGCAGTTGATAAAGAATCCGCCTGCCAATACAGGAGATGTGGTTTCAATCCCCGGGTCTGGAAGATCCCCTGGAGTAGGACATGGCAACCCACTCCAGTAGTCTTGCCTGGAAAATTCCATGGAATTTTCCTGATGGGCTATAATCCATGGTGTTGCAAAGAGGCGGACATGACTGAGCACACACACACACACCTGTTTAAAGGTCCATCTCCCACTGCAGTCATACTCTGAGGCACTGGGGTTTAGGATTTAAATACATGGATCTGGGGGAGTTTAGGAGGGCACAATTCAGCCCATAACAAGAGTGTACTTTGCATGAAGAGAATGTCCTGTAATCTTTATTACAGATTGTATCATTATTAAGTTAATAATTAATGGTTATATTGGTCTCCTATTGCTGGTGTGACAAGTTACCACAAATTTAGTGGCTTAAATGATAAAAATGTATTTTCTTAGGTTTCTAGACTGCTGAAGTGTCACTGGGCTAAAATCAATGTGTTCATAGGACTGTTTTCTCGGGAGGTTCTGAGGGAGAATTCATTTCCTTGCCTTTTCCAGGTTTTAGAGCTGCCCATTCCTTAGCTCAAGGTCTCTTCCTTCATTTCAAAGTCAGCAATGGCCAGTCCAATCTTTATTAACCCAACACTGCTTCCGGGTTCACATCTGCTTCTCTGACCCTGCAATTCCTGCCTCTCTTTTTTCCTTCTAAGAACCCCTGTGATTACCCTGGGCCCTCCCAGTTCATCCAGGGTTATCTCCCTTTGTTGTTCAGGTGCTAAGTCATGTCTGACTCTTTGCAACCCCATGGACTACAGCACACCAGGCTTCCCCTTCCTTCACTCTCTCCCGGAGTTTGCTCAAACTCATGTCCATTGAGTTGGTGATGCCACCCAATCATCTCATCCTCTGTTGTCCCCTTCTCCTCTTGCCCTCAATCTTTCCCAGCATCAGGGTCTTTTGCAATGAGTCGGCTCTTCACATCAGGTGGGCAAAGTATTGGAGCTTCAACTTCAGCATCAGTCCTTCCAATGAATATTCAGGACTGATTTCCTTTAGGATTGACTGGTTTGATCTCCTTGCAGCCCAAGGGACTCTCAAGAGTCTTCTCCAACACCACAGTCCAAAATCATCAATTCTTTGGCATTCAGCCTTCTTTATGGTCCAACACTCACATCCATACATGACTACTGGAAAAACCATAGCTTTGACCATATGGACCCTTGCCGGCAAACGGATGTCTCTGTTTCTTAATACACTATCTAGGTTTGTCATAGCTTTTCTTTCAAGAAGCAAGCATTTTTAATTTCATGGCTGTCTTCCTTTATCAAGATCTTAATCACGTCTCTAAAATTCCTTTTGCCATGTAAAGCCACAGGTTCTGGAGATTAGGATATAGGACATCCGAAGGAGGGGAAGTGTGGTAACATTATTCTGCCCGCGTGCATGCTAAGTCACTCGTCGTGTCTGACTCTTTCAACCCTATGGACTGTAGCTCTCCAGGCTCTTCTGTCCTTGGGATTCTCCAGGCAAGAATACTGGAATGGGTTGCCATGCCCTCCTCCAGGGGATCTTCCTGACCCAGGGATTGAACCCTGGTCTCTTATGTCTCCTGCATTGGCAGATGGGTTCTTTACTGCTAGCGCCACCTGGGAAGCCCGTTATTCTGCCTACCACAATGATATGTGTCACAGGAACCTAAATTGTAAAATCAAAATCGTTGCTGATTTTTTTCACCAGATTTGTATTTTTTTAGATGTAATATCTTTTTATTATGCACATATGCTAGGTGCTGTTGCCTTTATTATTATCATTATTTTAAAATTTTAATGTTTAATTAAATTAAATTTTATTTTCTGGCCATACTGGGTCCTTGTTGTGTTCAGGCTCAGAAGTTGCCACACACAGGCCTAGCTACCCAGTGGTATGTAGGTTCTTAGTTCCTCTTCCAGGGATTGAAATCATGTCCCCTGCATTGGAAGGCAGATTCTTTACCACTGGAACACCAGGGAAGTCCCCAGATTTGTATATGTAAAAGACAAAAGTTATATATTTTTTATTTTAAAAGTCACCTGTACACTACAAAGTATAGAGAACTGTTAGCATGGCAATTAAGAGTGTTGCTTAACACGGACTACCTCTGTTCAAATTCTGGTTCCAGATTCACTAGATATATATAACCCTCGGCAAATCTCTTTATATCTGTTTCCAGAAATATAATAGCATCTACCTCATAGGGTCCTTATGAAGTTTAGTTGAGTGAAGTGCTTAGAATTTGCCTAGCATATGAGAAGAACTCAGTAAATTCTAGCTATTACAGGTTTCTAAAATTGTAAATGTGAAAATTCTTCTCTTCCTCCAAGTTCCATTTCCCAGGGATGACTACTATAATAGCTTTATTTACATTTGAATTCTTTCTGCTTTGGATTTTGTGTGTGTTTGTTTACAAAAATATAATTGGTACTTCATAAATTTGTTTTTGCACTTAATATATTGTGAACATTTTTCTGTTAGCATATATGAAAATGTACCTTAGTCTTTTTTAAGACTGTATGGTGTTCCAGTGTACAAATACACAATCTCCAATTAGTGGGCATTTTCAAAAGCCTTTAGGTACATTCTGGGACATATGTATCTTTGCTCAGTTGTGTGAGACTGTCATTAACCCAGATTCTTAGTCATGGAATTACTCAGTTCAAAGATATTTACATTGATAGGTATGGAATATTTTATTTGAGGGGTGAACTCTTGAAAACCTTGTGTGAATCAAAGTTAACTTGACAAAGATGGTATTTCTGTTAACCAGCTTGAGGAGCACTGTCAAGGAGGTATTACAACTCATTTGACCCCTATAATTATGCCAACTTTATAATTATGCTATTTTTGAAAGAATTTTAAGTTGAATAATTTACATTATTTCAAAATTCATTCATGAAATGAGACAACATTAATATTTTGATATCACCATATTTCCATTTTCGGTAATTAACGCCTTACATAAGATGGCAGTCTCAGCTATACTCACAAATTGCTTTCCCAAAAAGTGTGTATTAAATATTAAAGTGCTGAATATTAATATGTCCATCCAACAGAATATAGGAGTTTTCTTATACCTTTGCCATCACTAATTAAATATTGTTACTCTTTTTAATCTGTTCCAGTCTGATGGTAAAAATAGTATGTTTAATTAGCATTTTCCTGATAACTAGTAAAAATCCCATCATATTTAATTGCCATTTACATTCTTTCTGTAATTTGCCTGTTTGTACTGTTTGCCCATTTGTCTATGAAGTTGGATTTTTTCCCCACCTCTGAGGACTCTAAAAATCTGAGGAAATAGCTATAGATTTTTTTTTTCTTGCTAAGCTAAATAGATAGGAACAACCAGAAAATTAGCTATCAGAAATACTTTTTAAAATTTAGTTTAGGGCAAAGGTATGCCCACAGAACCTCAGTTGAAACTGCTGATTCACGCATGGGTTGAGGTTGAATCCAACCTAAAAATAAGTTGTTTTCCAACTTATCTCCAGTTTTAAGTTGGTTGCTTAGATCTTCAGTGAATTGTAAGTTGTGGTTAGGTATTTAGGCCAATCCACAGAAATCCCTGTGATAAAGTCAGATGACCTCAAGAACCATATTTTCTGGATTTTTTTAATTTCTGCTATTGCATGTGAAAGGAAATGTGGGAAACAGGGTTTAGATGTCAAAGTGTTGAAATTCTTTAGACATTTAGATGATTTATGGGGAGAGTGGGACAATGATTGAAATGGGGACTATAAAGGAAAATGATAACACTAATAAAAACTAATATCCTAAAATATTGGCCTGAATTCTCGATCCTAGGAATATTGGTTTACCTGGAATCTGAAGGTGGAAAAGAACATAGTCTTTACCTTCTTCTCAAAGCTGGGCCCGCCCCATTCCATGGGTCCCTAATCCCTTTTCTCTCGGTCCTTTCTTGAGGCCCACGTCCCCACCGCTGACCTGGGACTTCATTCTCTCGTGCCGATCTACCATCTCTTAGTCCACTCTTCTCTCTGTTTTCCCTAAGCAGCTGCTGCTTGTCTTCAGTCTGAATCTCTAGATTTCTGCAGAACTGGGATCAGGTTCTTTGGGTGAAGAGGGAGGCAGAGGAACAAGAGATAGAAGCGTGGGAGCCTGGCTCTGGGCTACAGAGCAGGGAAGACAGATCTAAGTAAAGCTCTCATATTTTACAACTTTTTATTACCTAACTTTTGAGATATTTAAAAAAACACAAATAAAATGTATGTAGGGGAACAAAAGATAAATCAGTTTTAAAAGGTATAGGATAAAAATAAGTTCTCTTCTGGCCCCAAGTTCCCAGTTCCCATGACAACCATCGCTAACAGTTTCATATATACCCTTCAAGAAATGGTCTATGCATATATACAAAATATGTTAACACAAAAAGAAGGATCTTGTACATTATGTTCTATGCCTTTCCCTTTAAAAGTTTTAAAATTCAGAAATATCTTAAAGCTACAGAAAAGAACAGAAGATAATATTATAGATACCCAACACCACTAACAAAAGATTTTAAAATTTGTCACATTTACCTCTTTTTATTCAAATTATCAAATATGTTGGTTTAAGAGCCAACTCACTGAAAAAGACCCTGCTGCTAGGAAAGATTGAGGGCAGAAGGAGAAAAGGGCGACAGAGGATAAGTTGGTTGGATGGCATCACCAACTCAATGGACATGAGTTTGAGCAAACTCTGGGAGATAGTGAGGACAGGGAAGCCTGGTGTGCTGCAGTTCATGGGATCACAAAGAGTTGGACACGACTTATCGAGTGAACAACGACAAAGTTACTCATACATCCTCTTCTTTCCAGTGTCTATAGCATCTGTCGTGCTGTTCTCTTTTTCATTTCTTGATAATAGTAACTTGTACTTTCTGTCTTTTTTCTTGATCAACTTTGTCAGCAGTTTATTCATTTTATTCATTTTTTCAAATACCTAACTTTTATCTCTGTTGATTTTCTCTATTGTTACTTACTTTTTTTATTGATTTCTGTCCTTTCTTTTATTATTTCCTTCCTCCTACCTTTCTTAGGTCTGATTTGTTATTCTCTTCCTAGCTGCTTGAGAGGAAAGCTTCAATTATTGCTTTCAGTCATTTCTCCTCTAAATTTTCCTTAAGTGTTGCTGTAGCTGTATTAGGAAAGTTTTGATATGTTGCATCTTTATTCTCATTCATTGTAAAATATTTTCTAAGTTTAATTTTGATTTCTTCTTTGATCCATAGATTATTTAAAAACATCTTATTTGAGTTCCAGATAGTTAGGAATTTTTTTTATTACATTTTTTTCTTGATTTCTAGCTTAATTGCATGTGATCCAAAAATCTACTCTGAATGGCTTTAATTTTTTTGAATTGTTTTAATTTTGTGTTACCCTTTCTTAGGTCCCTAAGAATCTTCTCTTCACTGTCCCAGTTTTAATACAAATGCTGTTGAAGTGAGACCCATATTTACTTAATGACTTTCAAAAACATTTAAAATTTTACACGTTTGGTCAAATTTCTGCTCCTCACCTATTTTTGCTCTATACCCTTCTACTAACTGTTCTGAAATTGGTATCATTTCCAAGCAAATTTTATTACAAATAGTCACAAATACGTAGATAATAATACTACCTTTGTAAGTTTAAATTTTTACATAAGTGGTATACTATATTTTCAGCTTTGTTTTATCATTGAACACTTTTTTAGATTTATCCATGTTGACAAATATATATATACATATCTCAAGTTCATTAATTTCAATGGCTTATGTTATTTTATATTGTAAACCACAGTTCACTCAATCATCTCCCCTACTGAGGATAGTTAGGTGGTTTCCACTTTTTTGGAACAATAAATCTTCATTTATCCTGGTGCAATGTGTAAACATTTCTCTAAATCAAGCATGTTGTGGTGTGTTTGTTGAGTTGTAAAATATGTGCCTCTTCAACTTTATTAGGTATTGATAGTCTGCTCTCCAAATAAGTTAAATCAGATTATATTTCCATTGGCATTTTATGAGAGAGATGCTATTTCCCCACATTCTCACAAACATTTAGTGTAATCAGAGATACATGTTAATTTTGCCAAGCTTGGTGTGCAAATTCCCTGATAGTTATGATGTTGAATACCCCTTATATTTATTGACCAATTTCCTTCTGAGAGCTGCTAATTCATCTCCTTTGTCTATTCTTCTGTCTGGTTGTTTACCTTCTTTGTATTCATTATAGAAACTTTTCCATGTATATTTTGAATACCAATTCTTTGGTTTGGCTATATGTGCTACAGATATTTCTCCAACTCTTTTTGGTTTATCTTTTCACCTTGTTTATGAGTTTTACCCATAAAGAAGTTTATGGTTTTAATGGAGTTCAAATTTGTCAGTCTTTTAATATATGACTTGTACTTTTGTATAATAAATCTTTTCCTACCTTGATTTCGTAAGGATATACTCCTATGTTTAATTCTAAATATTTTGTGACTTGTTTCTCATATTTAGTCTTTAAGTTATCTCAAGTTTGCTTTTGGTTATGATATGAAATATTATTATTTTTCTGTATGGCCTGTCAATATGGCCAGCACCATTTATAGGATAGCTTATTATCCCACATTGTTTTGTAATCCCATCCTTACCTGTTGCAAGTTCCAATGTACATCTGCCATTTCCAGGGATATTTAATTCTGTTGGTCGATTATTCGTCTTACGCCAACTACACTGCTCTAATTGCAATTTTTATAGTAAGTTCTCTTACCTGTGGAGATGAATTCATCTGCCTCCTCCTCCTTCTGTTCTTTTTTGAAAAAATTAATTAATGTATTTATTTTTAATTTTTTGGTTGTACTGAGTCTTTATCATTGCAAGTGGACTTTCTCTAGTTGTGGCAAGCGGAGGCTTCTCTTCATTGCCATTCATGGGCTTTTCATTGTCATGGCTTCTCTTGTCGTGGAGCACAGGCTCTAGGTGCATGGTCTTCAGTAGTTGGAGCATGTCGGCTCAGTAGTTGTGGCTCGAGGGCTCTAAAGCACGGGCTCAGAAGTTGTGGCACAGGCTCAGTTGCCCTGAGGCGTATGGAATCTTCCCGGACCAGGAATGAAACCAGTGTCCCCCGCATTGGCAGGCAGACTCCCATCCACTGAGCCTCCAGAGATGTCCTAGTCTTTTAAAAAGTTATTTATTTATTTTTGGCTGTGCCGGGTCTTCGTCATTGTGCAGGCTTTCTCTAGCTGCAGTGAGGAGGGGCTGCTCTCTCGTTATGGTGCACGGGCTTCTCTGGCGGCTTCTCTCATGGAACACGGGCTCTAGGGCATCTGGTCTTCAGTAGTTGCAGTGCACGGGCTTCTCACTGTGGCGGCTTCTCTCGTGGAACATGGGCTCTAGGGTGTGTAGTCTTCAGCAGTTGCAGTGCACGGGCTTCTCACTGTGGCGGCTTCTCTCATGGAACATGGGCTCTAGGGCGTGTGGTCTTCAGTAGTTGCAGTGCATGGGCTCAGTAGTAGTAGGTCCAGGACTCTAGAGCAAAAGCTCAGTAGTTGTGGCGCATGGGCTTCCTGGGTCTTCCTGGACCAGGGATCAAACTGATGTCTCCTGCATTGGTAGGCAGATCTTTTACCACTGAGCCACCAGGGAAGCCCGTCATTCTATTCTTTACGTGGGCTGTTCTTGACTTTTTATTCTGCCTCTGAGCTTTAAGCCCAGCTGGTAAATCTATGCAGAGCTCCCTGCTGAAATTCTAATTGGATTTGGAGTAACTTTCTAGGTTTTTGACAGAACTGTGATCCTTTGGTCTTCCCAACATGAGCATGGTATTTCTCTCCATTTATTTATATTTAATATTTTCTACATTATGGTCTTACATATCTTTTGCTCAAACTCTTCCCAATCACCTTACAATTTTTTATAGTGAAGAATAGAATCTTTAAAAGAAGTTTAAGAAATTCTGTTTTGAGTTTTGACTATAGAAAACATGCATGTGCTTTCAAAGTCAAAATTGTAGAACAATGTACATTCAGAAGTTCGCAAAACTTTCTGCTACTACATAGCAAGGATTCCCTTTCCTCCAGATTTTTCCTCCCTTTTCTCCAGTTTTTTTTTTTTTTTTACATAATATTTTCCTCACTTTTCTTTAAACCTACCCTGTAAAGCCTCGTCAGAGTCTGTCAGGCTTCTATTTACTTAGTATAATATTTGGGCTTCCCTGGTGGCTCAGACAGTAAAAAATCCGCCTGCTATGTGGGAGACCTAGGTTTGATCCCTCAGTTGGGAAGATCCCCTGGAGGAGGGCATGGTAACCCATTCCAGTATTCTTGCCTGGAGAATCCCCATGGACAGGGGAGCCTGGCAGGCTAGAGCCCATGGGGTTGCAAAGAGTCGGACACGACTGAGTAACTGAGCACAGTATAATATTTATTGAAGGCTTTTCAGACTTTAACTAACACTCTCCTCAGTTCAGTTCAGTTCAGTTCAGTTCAGTCCATCACCAACTCCTGGAGTTTACCCAAATTCACATCCATTGAGTCGGGGATGCCATCCAACTATCTCATCGTCTTTCATCCCCTTCTGCTCCTGCCCTCAATGTTTCCCAGCTTCAGGGTCTTTTCAAATGAGTCAGCTCTTAGCATCAGGTGGCCAAAGCATTGGACTTTCAGCTTCAACCTGAGTCCTTCCAGTGAATACTCACACTGATCTCCTTTAGGATGGACTGGTTGGATTTCCTTGCAGTCCAAGGGACTCTCAAAAGTCTTCTCCAACACCACAGTTCAAAAGCATCAATTTTTTGGTGCTCAGCCTTCTTTATAGTCCAACTCTCACATCCATACATGACTACTGGAAAAACCATAACTTTGACTAGTCAGACCTTTGTTGGCAAAGTAATGTCTTTGCTTTTTAAAATACTGTCTAGGTTGGTCAAAGCTTTTCTTCCAAGGAGCAACCCAACTTTTAATTGCATGGCTGCAGTCACCATCTGCAGTGATTTTGGAGCCCCCCAAAATTAAGTCAGCCACTGTTTTCACTGTTTCCCCATCTATTTGCCATGAAGTGATGGGACCGGATGCCATGATCTTAGTTTTCTGAATGTTGAGCTTTGAGCCATTCTTTTCACTCTCCTCTTTTTCTTTCATCAAGAGGATGTTTAGTTCTTCTTCACTTTCTGCCATAAGGGTGGTGTCATCTGTATATCTGAGGTTATTGATATTTCTCCCGGCAATCTTGATTCAGCTTGTGCTTCATCCAGCCCAGCATTTCTCATGATGTACTCTGCATTTAAGTTAAATAAGCAAGGTGACATTATACAGCCTTGATGTACTCCTTTTCCTATTTGGAACCAGTCTGTTGTTCCATGTCCAGCTCTAACTGTTGCTTCCTGACCTGCATACAGGTTTCTCAAGAGGCAGGTCAAGTGGTCTGGTATTCCCATCTCTTTCAGAATTTTCCAGTTTATTGTGATCCACACAGTCAAAGGCTTTGGCATAGTCAATAAAGCAGAAGTAGATGTTTTTCTGAAACTCTCTTGCTTTTTTGATGATCCAGCAGATGTTGGCAGTTTGATCTCTGGTTCCTCTGCCTTTTTTTAAACCAACTTGAACATCTGGAAGCTCACGGTTCATGTATTGCTGAAGCCTGGCTTGGAGAATTTTAACCATTACTTTACTAGTGTGTGAGATGAGTGCAATTGTGCAGTAGTTTGAGCATTCTTTGGCATTGCCTTTCTTAGGGACTGGAATGAAAACTGACCTTTTCCAGTCCTGTGGCCACTGCTGAGTTTTCCAAATTTACTGGCATATTGAGTGCAGCACTTTCACAGCATACTTTCCTCAAGCTCATTCAAAGTTTTGCTACTTTTCAGTTTCAGAGCCATTCCCACATTCTAGGTTTCCACAACAGTTGCAGGCACCTAAATCTTTATTGTCTATGGTTGTGTAATAAATTACCCCCAAACCCAACGGCTTAAAACAATGTGTGTGTGTGTGCATGCGCGTGTGTGCTCAGTTGTGTCAACTCTTTATGACCCCATGAATGGTAGCCCACCAGGCTCCTCCATCCATGGGATTTCTAGACAAGAATACAGGAGTGGGTTGCCATTTCCTTCTCCAGGGGATCTTCCTCACCCAGGGATCAAATCCTCTCCTTTTGTGTCTCCTGCATTGGCAACTGGATTCTTTACCACTGCACCACCTGGGAAGCCCTAAAAAATAATAAACATTTATTAACTCAGAGAGTAGGGTCAGGAATTTGGGAGCAGCATAACTCAGCCATTCTGCTCCAGGATCTTGCATGATGTTGTCTGAACCGCAGTCATCAGAAGGCTTGGATGGCCCTGGAGGATCCAGTTCTGCCATGACTTGCATGGGGACACACGCACGGCTCTTTCAGTTTCCTTCCCCACAGACCTCTCCACGGTGCTGTGGAGTAGTGTCAGGTCATGGCCCTTGACTTCTCCGAGAGTGAGTGATCCGGGACAGCAAGACAGAAGCCCCAATGTCTTTGGTGACCCAGCCTTGGGATATTTTTGCAATTCCTCTCGGTTACCTAGGCCAGCCCTCATTCACCATGGGCTGGGAACACACAGAGGCGTGAATCCAGGAGGAGAGACGCAGGGTCTCTCTGGAAGGCTGGCTGTCACACAATCCAACATGAAGGCACGGACTTTACTCTTCAAAATGGGGTTTGTTCTAACCTCGTTTTCCTTATTTTAAAAGAAGTTAAGGTTGGTGACCTATTGGCTATTAAAAAAAAAAGAAAAAAACAGAAACATACAAAAAATTTTTTTCTAAGTATGCCTATACCTGTATAATTTGAAACTACCCCATTATATACTTAGGGGCTATATGTCCTTTTACAACTTTATCTTAACTTTTATAACTTTATATCTTATAACTTTTATAACTTTAACTTAAAAGACCTTATTGGTAGAGACTATCTTTTTAAAAAAGTGCTTATTTATTATTTTGACTGTGTTGGGTCTTAGTGGAGGCGCACAGGATCTTCGTTGCACTGTGCATTCTTCTCTCTAGTTGAGGCTTGTGGGCCTAGTTGCCCCACAGCACATGGGTGGGATCTTAGTTCCCTGACCAGGTATTGAACCCACAGACCCTGCATTGGAGGGAGGATTCCTAACCACTGGACAACCAGGGAAGTCCTGGTAGAGACTTTCTAAAGTACATCTGGACACGTACTTTGAGCATGCTTTCCTGGCATTTTAAAAATTTTCGAATATCTCCAGTTATTTTAAGGAAATTTATTACACTAAAACACTAAAGGTTTTGTTTTTCCAATAAGTAAGCACCTCTTTTTCCTTATTCTGCTGGTGGGCCAGGGGTTCTTCACAAATAGTACCCTGTGAGGATGAGTTTTTGAGGGGTTATTTTCCTCCCAAGAAAAACTTTGAACTTTAGAAGGACTTTGAATTAGAAGCACTAGTAGTTTAGAAGCAACTAAAACCCTTAATGCCTCTAGAAAGCTGGACTGACCAGTTTTGGAGAGAAACCTTATATGGCTGGCTCTTCCAGGTTAGCACAATCAGAGCTTTTACATAAACATAGCCCTTACCTTACATCCATTTTGAAATTGGAGAGCCAGCAACCTCTAGGATCACTGGTCTGCCTGCTTATGCAAGGAGCCCGGTATTTTTGACAGCTTCATCCCACTTGCCCTGGAAGGAATGTTCCATGTTGGGAAGGAAGTGTCCCCAAATCTTGGACACTTAGTCCCCTGTAGAGAAACCATTCTGTCTGTTCTGAGAGAAGTTCTCTAGAAAGGCCAGACAGAGTGGTGCTTTTGGAGGCAGAAGTGAGAAATGAGCTTCAAGAATCAAAGTCCCCAGCGCTCGAACCGCTGTGATCCACATGCATAAAATCCTGTGTTGTAACCCCATTTTTCTTTCTCACAAAAGGGTGGTAGCCTTCTTCCCTACTTTCTTCCTCCCATCCATTCATTCTAGATTATGAAAAAAATTACATTGGTAAAACGGAGTTTATGATAAAAAAAAGATTGCAAAATACAGATAAGCAAAAGGAAGGAAAAAAAAAATCACCCCCTGGATTTAACCACTCATAATTCACAATTTCATGGGAATGAAAGAAGAAGAAGGAAGTTTGGTAGAGAAACAATGTATAACAAGAACGGAACAAAAATCGATCAAAATTAAGGACTATTAAAGTGTTTCACACCAATTTAGGGGCAGAGGGGTAGAAAAAAATGACATGGACCAGCATTCTACCTAGTCTTGGCGACTGGGAGGATGAAGATGGGAATGACATGAAGACTAGTTAAGTCAGTTGTTTGGACTGGAATTTGGTTCAGTTCATCACTGTGCTCAACACTGAGTATACCTAAAAGATTTTGATCTCAGGTCAGAGGCAGCTGTTGGAAGCAAATGCCTCGTAAATACATACCACTGGTCCCAGAGACAGCTTGATGAAAGTAGGAATGACTCAGCAAATCTAACGTCACTCTCAGGGGAAAAATGCCCCAAAGCTTGTGTTACTGATAACGATCATAGTTTTTATGTGACTGCACATGATAACCATGTTGTTTTGTTGGCTTTTTTTGAATTGCAGTTCAAATTGCCTTAATATTTGGTTCAAGAATATTAGACTATGTCTTCAATTTATGTGAAGGTAAATTTGACTTCCTTGAACGGCTCTCAGACAGTTTGCTGCTGAATATCATTTCTTATCTGGATCTTGAAGACATTGCCAGGCTTTCTCAAACATCACGCAGATTTGCAAAGGTAACAAATTATTTTGTGTCTCTGCAGAATTGTCCTTGTGCTTCCTCAAAATTGTCTAATTCTGTTTCAGGTTTTCTTATTGTTAAATATAGAAGTGGTTTGTTATTTACATTTATTTCAGCAAGCATTTAGCATTTGTTGAATTCTCTTTTTATGACAGATCCTGTTCTAGGCACAGAAGCAGCAGAGTTGAAAGGACATTATTCTTGCACTTGAGAAACTCACAGTCTAATAGAGAGCCATACAAGTACAAATCATTACAATGCAGTGTTGGCAATTCAACAAAGTGAAATGTGAAAAGGCCCGAAGAGTACAAAGTGATTTCCTCTGCCTGGTTTCACAGAAATGGGTTACTTTATCTGGGTTTTGAGGGGAAAATAGGAGTTTGTCATGTGGTCTGGCCAGCTAGAGACATTCCAGGTCAGAGGGGCATTTCAAGTCCAGGCAGGAACTAGGCAGAGGCATGGTGGCATAAGAGAAGAAGGGAAGTAGTCATTACTCCCCATCCACTTCCATTTCTTCCAGTAAGAGCCCTTTTCAGAATTACCTGTCCTCCCACTATGGGTGATTCTCAGGCACTGTTCATTGTAGTGCCCTGTTTTTTGCCTCATGCCCCAAGCTCGTCAAAGCTCTCTTAGTAACTCTGGATTCTCAGCAGAAGGACACAGGAATGGAAAAACACAGTGGTGACTGCAACAAACATTAGGACCTTGATGCAACTATTATTAGTTCCTCTCCCTAGATCCTGGTTCCTGCCCTTTCAGCCATTCATTCTAGACTGCTGCTGTGTACTAAACACACACATACTATCCTTCCATTATGGGGCTTCCCTGGTGGCTCAGTGGTAAAGAATCTGCCTGCAATGCAGGAGCCGCAGGATATGTAGGTCCAGGTCCTGGGTTGGGAAGATCCCCTGGAGGAAGGCATGGAAACCCACCTCCAGTATTCTTGCCTGGAGAATCCCATGGACAGAGGAGCCTGGCAGACAACAGTACATGGGGCCACAAAGAGTCAGACATGACTGAAACAGTTTAGTATGCTTTGGGGCTTAAGTTGGACTTCTCCCATAGCTCAGTTTGTAAAGAATCCGCCTGCAATGCAGCAGACTCCGGTTCGATTCTTGGGTCAGGAAGATCCTCTGGAGAAGGGACAGGCTACCCACTCCAATACTCTTGGGCTTCCCTTGTGACTCAGCTCGTAAAGAATCTGTCCGCAATGTGGGAGACCTGAGTCCGATCCCTGGGTTGGAAAGATCCCTTGGAGAAGGGAAAGCCTACCCACTCCAGTATTCTGGCCTGGAGAATTCCATGGACTATAAAGTCCATGAGGTCGCAAAGAGTCGGACACAACTGAGCGACTTTCATCATCGTCATCATCAGCTTAAGTTAATCAGAGTTGGAGTCTGTTGTTTGCAACTGAAGAACCCTAATTCAGTATTTAGCTGTAATGTACCAAGGCAATGTCCATTCACAAGAGAGTGTGCAATATCTCCCAAGGTGATTCAAATCATAATCTTATTATCTAAAAAGTCAACATTTTTTCCATAGTTATACAATAAAATTTCTTCATTTTTATATATTAATTTTTAAGTTATACAGTATGTATTACTTATATATCCCTTTTTAGTACAAAAACATATATACGTGATTCCCCCCCCCACCGTAAAATGGAGCACCAGAAACAAGTATTATGAATAATCATCATACTGTATATTTTTTTCCACTTAAAAAAAGGTATTAAAGTTAAGAGTTTTGTACTTGTTGCTGCTAGGAAGCTGATTATTCATATTTTAAAGGAAGGAGGATTCTTGTTTGTTTGCTGTTTGGTTTTTTGTTTTTTAATTGATATGTAATTGACCTACGATGCTCTGTTAGCTCCAGGTGCATAGCATGGTGACTTGCTGTTTCTACATATCGCAAGATGATCACCACTGAAGGAGAGTTTTAAGTGAATAAAATATAGGAGTGGGAATGTACGAAAAGCTTCTGCCGGGGCCTGGGTCTGTCCTGAGAGTCAGTGGAAGGATTTGATAGAAAATCAACAGCAGCTACAGTGGCTCGTGGACTCGATTCCTTACACGGAGCAGCTGTCTTTCCTCCGGGCTTTGCTCATTTCCACTTGCTAGTCCTCTCCCTCTCAATGTCCTGCCATTATTTTAGCGCAATCTTGATAATAGCCTCCATAATTTACCCAGAGCTCTAAAGTAAGGCTTTTCTAGGTTGCTGATTTCAGCCCTCAGAATCCTTGAGGAGCAGAATTATTCCAAGATGGAACATGATCCAAGGCTGCTGCTTTTTTTTCTTTCTGTGTAATATTAACCTTTCATTTCTGTCATCAGCCTGAATATTGTGGTCGTTTGCCTATTTCCCCCTTCATTGATAAACTACTTTCATTTTGGTTTTGTCCCATCAGTTATTACATTATTTTATTAAGAAGTCTTCTATTTCAAACTTTTGGGGGCATTTTTTTTTTTTAAAGTCATGGAATTGATTTATTATCAATGAACATTTACTGAGCACTGACAACACAGGAAAAACCCTTCTGTACATTGCAGGTAGCCATGTGCATCCGTCAGTCCCTGACCCCGAGGAGCTCGTCATCCTGAATTGGGGGCAAATTTACTGGCAAATTATTCATGTCCCTGTCCCACCCTTCCTGTGGCCCCAGGGAGGGAGGCCTCCTTCCTGTTCCAGGTCAGTGCCACCTGCCCCCTGGTGCCAAAGTCTAGCCGGAGGGATTTCAGGTTGTCACTTATCTGCTTTTACTTTAAAAAAAAAAATTTATTTATTTTGACTGTTCTGGGTCTTCGTTGCTGCACTCGGACTTTTTTCTCTAGCTGCAGTGATCGGGGGCTACGCTCTAGTTGAGCTGGGAGGGCTTCTCTTATTGCAGAGCGAGGGCTCTAGGGTCACGGGCTTCAGTAGTTGTGGAGTGTGGGCTCAGTAGTTGTGGCTCCCAGACGCTAGGGCACGGGCTCAATAGTTGTGGCCCACGGGCTGAGTTGCTCTGCAGCATGTAGGATCTTCCCAAATCAGGGATGGAAGCTATGTCTCCTGCATCGGCAGGCAGATTCTTAACCACTGAGCCACCAGGGAAGCCCTTTTTCCTCTGTGTACTTGTCGTTACATGTATTTTTGCTTTTTATTTATAAAAATTTTAGATTTATAAAAGTGTTGTAAAGATAATGCAAAAGGTTTGAATATGCCCTTCACCCAGCTTCCCCTAACCTGGACATTTATCAAAACTCAGCAGTTAGTGTTGCTACAATATTATTAATGAAACTGCAAACTTGATTTGCATTTCATCACTTTTTCCACCAACGTCCTTTCAGTGTTCCACAATCCAATCTGGGATCCTATGTTACATTTAGTTCTTATTTATAAATCTTTCAGTTGTTTTTTCCTCTCAGTATATTGACTTTTCTCAAATCAGTCTCATTCTTCATAAAACAAAAACTCTTGACTATATTCTTATTAAAAAAATTTTTGGCCTCCAACACTGCACAGTATATGGAACTTCCCCAACCATGGATTGAATTTATGCCTTGATCCGTGGGTTGGTAAGATCCCCTGGAGTAGGAAATGGCAACCCACTCCAGTATTCTTGCCTGTAGAATCGCATGGACAGAGAAGCCTGGTGTGCTACAGTCCTTAGGGTTGCAAAGAGTCGGACACGACAGAAGCAACTTAGCACGCACAAAGCGGAAGTGCAGAATCTCAGTCACCAGCCGCTAGACCACATGGGAGGTCCTCTTGGCTCTATTCTTATTAAATCTCTTCCCTTCCCTGTTTGGGAAAAAAAGGATTTACATGTCAGTTCACATTCAGCAAACCAGCATCATTCATCTAACTGAAATTTTATAATCCCTGAGAAAATGGGAACAGTAAGGGTGTGTCCAGGTGACACAGTGTATAGAATCCGCCCTCCAATGCAGAAGATGCAAGGGATGTGAATTTGATCCCTGGATCGGGAAGATCCCCTGGAGGAAGAAATGACAACCCACTCTAGTATTCTTGTCTGGGAGATACCATGAACAGGGGAGTCTGGAGGGGCTACAGTCCATAGGGTCGCAGAGTCAGACGTGATTGAGTGACTGCACACACACACACACACACACACACACACACGAGTGATAACAATATAAATTTGTTTAATGTAAATGACCATTCTGGGAGATTTAGAATATCCCTTCTTTTATAAAACAGTGGTATTAAAACATGATAATTGTAGCAAATTACCCTTACTTTACAAAGTGAGCAATCTTCTTTTGGTTTCTAATTGTTGTTTTGTTTGATTTCTAAAAATTTCACTGGTCGTATAACATCCAGAATTCTGGGTATCCCTGGTCTTCTGTCCGCCTACCCCTCCTCTCTCATCTCTCCTCTGTCCACACCTCCTAATATCTCTGGCCTCATTCACAGTAACCTCTCGGTTGTCACATTCAAAGGATGAGGCCTCCCACTCCCTGACCCATCTCTGCTTCCAGGATTCTCTGGCGGGTCTCTTCCTGGTGGCTTGCTCACTGATTCATTGGCTAAACCTTTCGTGCGGGCTGAAGGTGGCTTTCTAAAATACACACTGGTCATGTCACTGCCCTGCTCAGTGACCCTTAGTGATGTCCCCCCATTTTCAGAATGAGATCCAAAGTCTTGGCTGGCACTTCAAGCCACGGTGTCCCAGCCCCGGTTCCCACCACTCTTAACTCCTGAATGCCCCTCCCTTGGTTGGGTTTTGTGTTATGTCAATTTTGTTTTATTTTTGAAAAAGAAAATTGATTTGCATTACAATAACCAGGTTGACAATTGAAAAAAAATTATCTTTTAATGTGTAGTAAAAAGTATTTCTCCCTCCCATTCTTGATCCTCATTCCTCTAATTCTCATCTCCAGCTACAGTCATATTACCAGTGTCTTGTATGTCCTTCCAGAGAGAGTCTATGCACATGTAAGTGTGTGTGTGTGTGTGTGAGATGTGTGAGCATATATACATATATATATACATATATACACTCTTTTAAAAAGCATATGGTAGCACTTTATATATTTTTCTCTGTCAGTGTTTTTATTTAAAACATATTTTAAATACTCTTTCATGTCTGTACATATAAATCTTCAATTTAGAAAAGTGATTTAAGTTATTGTTATATGGACAAATTGTAATTTTTAAAACTAGATCCCTAATGATAGACATTAGATTGTTTTCCCTCTGCTATTTATAAATAACTCCCCAGACTATGGCCAGACCAGACTCTGCAAAATTGAGTTTGCCTTGGAAGCATAAAGACACATGAGAGACACAGAGGGTGTGGGAACTCTGGGTGGGCGGGAGTCCGAGCCTGGGAGAGCCCGTGGTGCTAGCCCACAGCCAAGTCTGTAAGTTTCCACTTATCACACTTAATGCCACCAGTGATCAGGGCCATCTGGCTGCCTGGCCTTGCTCTGATTTCATGCTGACCAAGCCATGGAGCCTCCAGGGATGAGCATCTAAAGGTCTGGTGAGCTGGAAGGTTGTATTTCTCTGGGTAAACCAACATAGAGGCATCCTCTTTATTGTTGCTGTTTAGTCTCTCCGTGTGCTGTGTGCTAAGTCGATTCAGTTGTGTCTGGCTGTTTGTGACCCCGTGGACTGTAGCCCGCCAGGCTCCTCTGTCCATGGGATTCTCCAGGCAAGAATACTGGAGTGGGTTGCCATTTCCTCCTCCAGGGGATCTTCCTGACCCAGGAATCGAGCCTGCATCTCCTGCGTTGGCAGGTGGATTCTTAAGCATCTTAACCTTCCCTCCTCTTTATTGGAACTTGGCTCAGATGAGCAGATCCTTGAAAGGTGGATCCTGTGTCACGGGACACCAGAATGTCACACCGAGGGCCAGCCCTAGGGTTGTGGCGGGCTTACTGAGGTAAGGCTGCCACGTGGGAACTTCCTGGGGGATGCTGAGGTTCAGATGGGAGGTAGGGGTACGATCATGACCAGCAAATGGGCATATTTGTCTTGTCCGGAACTCAGGAACAGGCCCCCATGGAAACCACTGAGGAAGAAAGTCCCTCCTCTGTCACGTTTCAGCCCACGGAGAGCAGATTTTCCCTCATGGTCCCAGATTCTCCATGACTGTGATTCCCAGGTCTGGCCAAGTAGGCAAGCCACCTGGGCAGCCAGTGGATCCAGCCAGCCCAGGCCCTGGGCATTGGATTGCGTAGTTCTTGGTGGACCTAGCAAGTGCATTTACTTACAACCTGATTCTAAGCACCCAGGACAAGAATCTGACCACTTGCTACTAAAACTCTGCAGATTAAATATCTCATGAGACTCTGAAAGGCTGGAAGCCTGGGGTGAGGGTGATGGGGTTGTTTTGGCATCCCCACTGTGTACAGAGAGTGTGGGCGTTTAAATCAGCTGGAGGCCAGAGAGCTGGGTTCTGTACTTCACTCAGTGACTCCCCACCATGAACCCTGGGCAGTCACACCCTTATCCTCTCTCAGCCTTAACTTTCACATTGTGAAAGGAATGATTTTAGCTATTAATAGATAAGTCCTAGGATCCCTGATGTGAAGAACTGACTCACTTGAAAAGACCCTGGTGCTGGGAGAGATTGAAGGCGGGAGAAGGGGACGACAGAGGATGAGATGGTTGGACGGCATCACCGACTCAATGGACACGAGTTTGAGTAAACTGTGGGAGTTGGCGATGGACAGGGAGGCCTGGTGTGCTGCAGTCCATGGGGTCACAAAAATCGGACACGACTGAGCGACTGAACTGAACTGGACTGAACTGAAGGATCCCTTACAACTTCTGCATAGTTTATGTATGTTAAGTTCATGCACCACCACCAGGGGGAGCTAAATCCACGATCAGCTACGTTTTGGATCCAAGTGGCTGGAATCACAGTCAAGATGGGTATTTTGTGTTTTGCACCCTGACATGTATCAAGCAAAAGAGCCCCAGGGTTTGGCAGTCCTGGCTGGGGGTATTTTGTGGACCAACTTATAATGCAAAACAAAACTAAATATTTTCCTTATGAAATATAATGAGCCATAAATGAAGTTACACTGGCGGAAATTTCAGCTCTAAGAATTCCTTCCTTTCCCCCCAAACCTCATCGTTTTCTCCCATGATCTCTGTTACATAAGATACACTGACACCCTGAAATGTATTGTGCTGGGAAAGAAATAATCATCTAGAGTTCATATTTTTTAAAGGAGGTTCCGATCTTTTTTTTTTTTTTAATACTAAGAAATCTTCTAAGAGTTTTCCTTTACTGTTTATATTTAGAATATGTTGTAATCTGAGTAGAGAAACTGGACCTTGAAAGACTTTGAAGGTGGGATAAAACAATGAATGACCTGCCTAACATCAAAATGTCTGGAGAGTTGTCAGTATCATAAGATTCAGTATTGCTGTTTAACAGTAATGTTCATGATGTGAATATGATAGTTTTTGCCTTTAATATTTATGCAGAAAGGGTCTTAAATGATGATGCCCTATTATTCTATTCATTTCTGTTTGTAATTCACTCTTTTCCTTTATTGGAATGCATTGAGACCAGCATGAAGTATGAAAGTAAAGACTATAGCCTGCTTTCTGCTCCAAAGTGAGTATAATAGTATCATGAACAGAGATAATGCTTACATGCTTTTCCCCTTCTCCAGAAAGAAAGCAGAATGCATGGGAGCAAAGCAGGACCCCACCAAGGCCAGGCCAGGGGTGGTGAGAGTGGACTGCTTGACCTCCTGAAGTTATGGGTGGGGTGGGTAGTGGCAGCTGGTGTGACCAGGTGGGTCCACACATCAGGTGGGTCCATGGTGGGGGACATCAGTCAGGTGCATGGTCAGATCACCTTCAGACAGTCACATGGTGGGAGAGTTCTCAATCCTGGTGCTGGGAGACCTCCCCAGACTCCCAACCATGGTGACTGAACTGGCCCCCCAGTAGCTAGGTGCCCACGGGACCTTTCTTTCCAGTGTCTTCTCAGAAATGGGTGAGGTAGCATCTGTTCCGTCTCCCTTTCCTGCCCATCAATTACATCTTTCCATGTGCTTTATCTGTGTTACCCCTAGTAACTTTCACAGCACTAAAAGTTTAACATCATTTCCATGTAGTCACAGTAAGTACCACTTATTGAATACCTACTATGTGCTAAGCATTGGATGTACATAATCCAGTGCAGTCCTCAGACAGAGCTGTGGGATGGATGGGTAGAGACCACCCAGACTTGATTATCAAGGAGGAAATAGAGACTCAGGTAAAGCACACAAGTAATGAGCAATGGAGTCAGGTGCTGGGCCCAGGCAGCCTTACTTGGTGGCCAGTGTGTTTAAATCATCTTATTCTGCTCCTTCGATGACCAAATGCAAGATCGGATATGGAGACAGGCTTGGAGCAATAAGTAGAATGTCCAGGAGGACTTGATTATTACGTGTCAGGGCCAGTGCTCAAATCAACTGTGTTTGCTGGTTACCTTGTCTACCTTGGTACCTGAAGAACATAAGGAAAATGTTCTGTCTCTTACAAGATGGAGTTAAGTATGCGAATGTGTTTTTTTCACTCAGTTGGACAAGAGCTGCAGCAGGTAGGTCCCACAATGACAGGCCATGGCCTTGAAAGAATTTTCCTCAGGTCACATGGGAGCATCCGTGAGCGGTAAGGCAGAAAAAGGTCCTCACGCCTCAGAAGAGCCGCAGTCTTCGCTGTCCTTCCTCCTGTGTGAGTTGCGCTCAGTTGCTCGGTTGTGTCCGACCCTTTGAGACTCAATGGACTGTAGCCCACCAGGCTCCTCTGTCCATGGGGTTTCCCAGATGACAATACTGGAGTGGATCCTTCTCCAAAGGATCTACCCCCCCAGGGATCAAACCTGGGTCTCCTGCATTGCAGGCGGATTCCTTACTATCTGAGCTACCAAGGAAGCCCTGTCCTTCCTGCTATGTTACTATATACTTGTGAAAGTATATACTTTTTACTACATCTTTAGAATATTTACCTCTGAGTCATTTCTAATGACAGGGCTTCCCCAGTGGCTCAATGGTAATGAATCTGCCTGCAATGCAGGAGCCTCAGGAAGTCCCTGGGTTCATTCCCTGGGTGAGGAATATCCTCTGGAGAAGGAGATGGTAACCCACTCCAGTATTCTTGCCGGGAAAATCCCATGGATGGAAGAGCCTGCTGGGCCACAGTCTATAGGGTTGCAGAGAGATGAACATAACTGACTGACTAAGCAACAACAACAGCATTTCTGCTGAACCAAGTTTTGGAATTTGTACTGGCTGGTGGTTTAGTTGCTAAGTTGTGTCCAACTCTTGTGACCCCATGGACTGTAGCCTGCCAGGCTCCTCTGTCCATGGGATTTTCCAGGCATTTGTGCCAACAGAATGGATAAAGTTAGAAGATGGCTTGTCTATACCACTTTCTCATTTCATTGATGGGATTCCACAAAGGTGATCCATCCTGAATGAGTTTCACTACAAGAAGGACCCCCATCATCATCTTGTGGAGTCAAAGCTTGTAGTCATCCTTAAATTGCAGTTACATATCAAACACTAGAAAAATTCAAAAGCTTTCCTTACTCACTATATTAGGATAGACCAGGTTAGAGACTGTGACTTGGGGTCACAAACCACCCTAAAGCTCCAGTGGTTTGAGAGAATAATAGATGTTCATTTCTTTCATGATTCATACCCACTGGAGGCTGACAGGAGGCCCTGCTCCACAAAGTCCCTTGGGGACTCAGGTTATTAGAGGCATCACTGTCTTGTAACTAAATATCATTTACATAGCTGTCCAAGTCAAAGAGCTCATCTTTAATTCTTCCTTTTCCTCTTGCTTCTCATTTAATTCATTAGCAAGTCACATGAGCCCCGCCTTCAAAATATATCTACAGTCTGACCATTTCTCACCTCCTGCCTTGCCACTACCTTTTACACACCCTCCTTATATCTTCCTGGATTTTCTAGAAGGAACGCCACAGTAGATTTGCTTTCACCTGGCGAGGATGGCAGCACACTTTCATCATTTTGCCTTAGTACTACATCGGTTCTCCAGCTGTGAGTCATACATACATCACAGAAATATTGATCCCATTACCTTCTTATTTGCTAGTCCACACTGATGACATCATGCTGCTGAGCAAGGGTAGCAGATACCTTAGGTGCCTTGGTAAGATATGTGTATGTGAAGGAGTTGGAGATGAACTCAAAAATTGAGAGACCTGCCATCTCCATGTGTTATCTCGAATCCATTGCCTTATTTTAACTTGCTATTCAAAAAGGCCTTCCCTGTGGCTCAGATGGTAAAGAATCTGCCTGCAGTGAAGGAGACCTAGGTTCTATCCTTGGGTTGGGAAGATCCCCTGGAGAAGGGAATGGTAACCCACTCCAGTTGATTCTTGCCTGGAGAATTCCATGGACAGAGGAGCCTGGTGGGCTACAGTCCATAGGGTCACAAAGAATTGGAAATGACTGAATTGATGCATCCTAAGAAAGCAACACAGTTCTTTGTGGATCTTTTTAGTTTTCAAGGTAACATATAACACATTTGAGTTTGCTTCTCTGATTCATTTACCAAGTAGCCCATAAAGTTGCCAGATTTAAGTGGGGCCCAGCAGCTGGTCCAGAATGCAGGGTAAGCAGATGAATCACTTGCTCCTTACGATCCAGCAGATTGGTGCTTAGAGTGTCTGTGGCCTGTATGGCTATAGTCTATCTTGATCCTTGTGTCATCAGGAAAATTACAGCTCATATCTTTTAGGTTTTTAGAGTAAAGGCATGGATGCTTTTGCAGATAACTGTTCTGCTGCTGAGAAACAGCTCTTGGATTCCTGTGGGGCAAAGCCTGATGTTTTGCCTAGATGGTCTTGAACAAGATTTAGAGATTAGTGTGGAATTTGGGGAAAGAGGTATTTGGATCGACTTTTCAGAATAATCCAAAGAATCAGGATATTTGTGTCCCATGTGACTATTCACCAAAGAGCACTCAGTGCCGAGGACATCTTCAGTAATGAGATGGATGAGGTGGTCTGTTCTGTGCATGTCAGTTAGCGCCTTTCTCCCACTGGGTTCATAAACCAAGTGCCCAGGTGGCAAGGATGGAAGTTGTACATGGACTCAACCACATGAGTCTCCTCTTTTCAAGATTAATCTGTCCACTGTCACAGGAGGGGCAATGCTGAGCCCCCAGGAAGGTACTCTGGGTGGTGGGGGTCCAGTCATTAACAAAGTGCTTGGTCGGTTACACAGGCTTCCAGGTGGCGCCAGTGATAAAGACTCTGCCTGCCAAAGCAAGAGAAGCAAGGAATGCGGGTACATTCCCTGGGTCGGGAATATCCCCTCCAGAAGGAAATGACAACCCACTCCAGTATTCTTGCCTGGGAAATCCCATGGACAGAGGAGGCTGGTGGGCTATAATCCATAGGGTCACATAAGAGTCGGACATGACTTGACAACTAAACACCACCGCCAGGTCAGTTACGCTGGACCCTCTCCACCATGGAGGAAGCAGTGACGTGTCTTCCTTGGGTGAGGTTCCTATTCTGGGTCTGGGTCTGCTTTCCTGGCACACCATGCTCCTTCAGCAACATCATGTATAAATTGACCGAATGCCTTATTTTTCCATCATGGTAACCCACACAAGATTGCTTCAGATTATTTTTTTCTGAAATAAATAAATTCACTTATTAAACAAATAGACATAAGTACATAAGATAATGAGTATAAAATTTCCCACTCTTAGCATATACTCCACTATCTAGAAACAGTTGTTTTCAGGGAATGAGGGAATGGCTTTTTGGAGGCACTTACTCCCTCATCTCATCAGCTAATGGACACTTTGGAAGGGTGGAGCACAGTCTGACAGGAGGTAATACATGCTCCCAGTCACTGAATAGAATGTGGTCCTCTTTCTTCTGTAGCTACAACTGAAGGACGGACATAGGAGAACCCTCTCATGGAGTCACGCCTAATCACCAATGTGAAAAAAATGTTGCTTTCTTCTTCATAACTTTGGCTGCTACTAGGCTAGAAATGTTGATGGTCAAAGAATCAATACATTCACGCAAAGAATAAGAATGATTCCACCAAACTAGAAATTGAAAGTGTTCCCAGTCTACCTGGGGCTTCTAATGCCACTGGACAAACAGGCAAAAAAAAAAAAAAAAAGAAAAAACTACCCAAATGAGCAATACTATATTGACTCAGGTGATTAATCCTATTTACCAGAGAAAAATAGACTTGCTGATTCACAAGAGAATTACAGAGAAGTATTTCTAGGACTCAGACCATCTATGCAAGTAAGCTGAGTTTTTTTGTTTCTGTTCTTTTGTTTTCTGTTTTTTTCAAATTGGGCTGCATCACATGGTTTTTGAGGATCTTAGTTCCTCCACCAGGGATCGAACCCGTGGCCCCTGCAGTGAAAGTACAGAGTCCTAACCACTGGACCACCAGGGATTTCCTCTGGCAAATGCTTTCTGGCACATTCAATGGCAAAACCTAATTAAGAAAACTAAAATATCTTCTACCTATAAGATCAAGATGTGCTCACACCTGGCAGGAATTGGAGAAGGTTTGGACCACATCAGTAGGTATAGAATCTTGACCAGTTCAGGTGCTGGCTGAGGACAAAAGGAAAATGGAACAGGTAGTAGAATGAGAAAATCACAAGAACTGGTGACCACTTTCAGAACCCAGGACTGCAGTAGCTCCCTGTATTTTCTTCCTCACCCAGTGATATATGCATTTGTACATAAACCGATATTTCCTCTTTCCCTTTCGCTTAGTATTTTAAGTAGGGCAAGTTGGTGCCCATTGACTTTATAATTCTAGGATACAGAGATGAACTGGGGTTAACTGGAAAGAACAAGCCTCATCCAGAGGTATGCAGTGACTGTTGGGATGTGGCAGGAGTGGGGTGGCGGTGAAGGCAAAGAATAGACACGTTTTCACCCGTGGGAGGACTAGGTGGAGTGTGTTGTGCTGCCACTGTTGTCTGGATGTTTAAATTCGAGAAGAAGGGTGTGTGTGGAGAAGAGCCTAGAGGTCAGACTGAGGAGCACGTACTGGGTCAGTAGTCATGATGCATGGGCTCAGTTGCCCCTCAGCATGTGGGATCTTCGGTCCCCAACCAGGTATCAAACCCAAGTCCCTGGCATTGGAAAACAGATTCCTAAGCACTGGATGACTAGGGAACTCCTGCTGTTCTTTCCACTGCTGGATTTTCACATGTGATGACCACTGGATGGAACCCATGAAAGGGGGAATCAAGTTGGCGACGAACTCCCCTGAGTGCCCAGTTGGCACAGGAAGCGTGGAGCCAGGAAGTGTCCTGGGGCCCACACGGGACCCTTCTTCGAGCACATTTTGGGTTGCTGCTGGAGTTAGCACTGTGCAACATCAAATATCCAAGCACCTTTCAACGCTCCTGGTCTTGCATACACGCACCAAAAGACAAACCATGGCCATCACTAAGGTCAGAGATAATAAATGTAACGGAAGCTTTAAGAAGGATTTGGGGGCATGGCAGCAAGGGGTCAGGAAATCTCCATGGTAAGAATGTTTAGTAGCAGGAGACCGATGAACAGCATTGTCATAAATGATGGTAGCAATTGGAAAAGTCCTGGTGGGAAATATTTGGTTAATGGGAGCTGAACTGTGGCAACTTTGAGCTTGAGGGAGGGCAAAATGGTCTTGTGAAGATACTAGGCTGGAGGGGTCTTGTCTGTCCTTAACCTCCTGGCCCTCAGGTAAAGGACCAGACAGCAGAAGGACATCCCGGGGACGGTTTTCCAGAGAACAGCTCTCTTTGCCCTGTGCCTACAGGCTCAGCGAGCAGACTGAATCTTGTAGGCCACTCTGCTGCATGGGGTGATGTCAAGCATACAAAGGACTTGGAGAGAAACTTGTGGACAGGACCCTGGGCCCAAGCGTGTGTAAATTTTAGGTGTGCCGGTTGGCAGTCTTCAAGGGCTGCTTGTCTGTTTCGATGTGGTTCACTACGGAGCAGCCCACAGTGAGCTAAGGTGTCCGCTGAACAACCCCGGGGGAGAGGTGACTTATCTGTTGTTGTTTAGTCACGAAGTCGTGAGCACCTCTTTTGTGAGCCTATGGACTGTAACCCTCCAGGCTTCTCCACCCATGGGATTTCCCAGGCAAGAATACTGGAGTGGGTTGCCATTTCTTACTCCAGGGGATCTTCCCAACCCAGGGATCGAACCCACGTCTCCTGCGTGGCAGGCAGATTCTTGACCGCTGGGCCACCTGGGAAGCCAGAGGGGCCTTAAGCCAGGGTTTAACATGAAAGGCACCTGAGCAGCAGTTAGCAACGCTCCTGCAGCTCTGGCTGAAGATGGGTCAACCACACATTGTCAGCCTCTGCTATGTGGCTAATCGGAAATTCACCCTACCAGGCTATCTGCATTAACTATGTTATGTTGTATGGGCACTATTTATAACTAGCTGGCATTTCGCTTCTCAAATGAGATCAGGACTCGGTTTACTCCCTTAATCAAGTATCGCTCAGTCCTTTAGATACTTGGGTGCTTGCCTCTCTCCCCACAGAGGAAATTTCAGGAACTGGAGAACCATGACTGGCACCTCTCCAGGCATCCGTGGTGTTTCCTCCCAGGTCTCACGGGCAGCAGGATTTGGACAGTGACGCTGAGTGAATGAGGGAGTGAATGACTTTCCCTTAACCCGCGTGTGATGTCACTGCCCTCTGACTTCTTCCACCCACAGTTGTGCACGTCAGACGAACTGTGGGAGCAGATCGTCCGGAGTTCCTGTGACCACATCACCCCTGACATGCAAGCCTTGGCCCAGGACATGGGCTGGAGACAGATGTACTTCACCAACAAGCTGCAGCTCCAGCGGCACCTCCGCAAGAGGAAGCAGCGGCAGGGAAGCCAGCGAAGCAGTCAGCCCTAGACGCACACATTCCCGCTGCTGAGGAGTTGGAGGCACGGCTGTGTTTTCCTTCTGTGTCAGACCTCTTCCGCTGCCTTTCCTTGAACGCTAAGGCTTTGCTGATTCAAGGAGTCGGAGTATTTGCACACACACACAGCAGCATGCCTGCCTCTGCCAGGCCTTTTGCCTGAACCACAGTCTCGGCTACAGGTCAGGGAGGGTCAGGTCGTGACCCAGGCACCACTGGGGGGCGGGAGGGGGGTGCTGCCAGGACAGGAGGCACCCATGTCCTGCCGCCCCGTTAGAAAAGAGGCTTCCACTCTATGGAAACAATAAATGATTATTGGCAGGTTTTGATTCCAGATGTATTTTATCTAGGTGTTGGAAACGGGGAAGTGGGCTTCTGGAGTTATTCCTGGTGTTGTGTCACCTGAGTCCACCCATGAGTAGGTGGCTGAGTGTGCCCACAGGGAGCCATGAAGGGACAGGGGCCATGGAGCGGGGGGTGGGGGAGTGCTCCCATGAGGGCAGCTGCCTCCCCGACTCTGCTCCTCGAAGCTGGTATTCAGGGCCCCCACCCTGTGGCCCAGGGCTGCCAGGCGTGTGTCCCCCACGTGGACAGCCTCTGACCTGGCCCCCTGGGACGTGGCTGGAGAGAAGCCTAGATATTCCGCTCATAGACTGGGTGCAGAGTTCAACTTCCCAGGACTTTATGTTGTCAAATAAACCTGTAAACATTCCTTAGAGAGATGCTGCTCCCCCCAAGGAATGTGGAATGTCATCACTTTTATAACAGGGATTTTTTTTATTTTGCAGGGAGGGTATTTGATCTTTATTTTCATTAAAATATTTTATACAGATTTTTAAATGTTACTTTCCACTTACAGTTATTGCCAAATATTGGCTATGTTCCCCATGTTGTACAATACATCCTTGAGCTTATCTTTTCCCCAGCGGTTAGCACCATCCACTCTCCCACAGCTATACTGCCCCTCCCCTCCCTGCCTCCCACTGGTGACCGACCACTAGTTTCTTCTCTAGATCTGTGAGTCTGCTGCTTCTTTTGGTAATATTCACCAGTTTGTTGTATTTTTTAGATTCCACGTGTAAGTATAACAGGGAATTTTAGGAACACAGGCTGGGACTTCCCTGGCGGCCTGGTCATTAGGAATCCATCCCGCAGTACAGGGGACATGAGTTTGATCCCTGGTCATGGAACTAAGATCCCACATGCCAGGGAATTAGCCACAAAGAAAGATCCCTCAGGACACAATGGAGACCTGAAGAAATAAATAAGCATTTAAAGAAAACACACACACACACACACACACACACCCCCAGGCTGTGGTAATGGAGGTTGAAAACCCAAGCACAGTTTGTATTCTGTCAAGTTGGCAGAGGGGCAAAAGCAGTAGTTTGCAGGGAGAAAAACTCTACCTCCCTGAGATGGGTTATTTTAACAATTGTTTTCTTCCTGAGAGCTCATACCAATGAAGTACCCACACAGCGAATAGGCTCGTGACTCCTTTCAGGGTACAGAACAAAGTAGCTCTCAGCCTCCCATCACCTTATCAACCTTAGCAGCGCTTCTTGCCCGCAATCTCCACTTTGCTACCTAGAAAAAATACAGCCCCCTCCCCAGGCCAGAGGACCTTCCTGTGATGCCCCGGGACATCCTAAATGGGAGCCAGAGGTGGGCTCTGGCTTTTCTCGACACCTCACTCCTCGGGAACAGCTCCACAGCCATGGCTTAGCGACAGATTCTTTCTTCCTGTTGTACTAAACCTGGATTCCTACCAGATCGGATTTTAACCCTCATCCACACGCCCTTAACACTCAGTCTTGGGTTTCCAGGGACGTCTGTGAAATCAAACGCAGTCTGCTTCCTGGCAGATGAAGCGTCTGTCAAAGTGGCGTCTGGATTTAGTCCAAGCACAGAGCAAAGATTTCATTGGCGAGAGACCCAGGCCTCCGGTCCTGCCCAGGACCGAGGCAGGGTGGCTGGCAGGCAGGCAGAGGGCTTGTGCCTCTGTGCGGCTCCTGTTGCTTTGCTTCACTTGGAAGTTCCAGACTTCACTCCCGGCCAGGTTTTCAGTGACAGGTTAATATCATGTGCATACAGCAACTGTGTGCATATACACTGTGGCAAGTCAACGTAACGGTGTGAATATCAAATTACAACCCATTTGTGACCTTGATGCAAAATGTCAACAGCTTAAAAATTTAATGTGTAATGTTTTATCAACTGAGTTCTGAAAACTTATGGGCATGCATAATAAGCTAGATTCAACCTGCATTAATAAGAACACAAATATGGCTGTCTAAAAACTTGCTGTCTATATCAAAGGTTATAAGATAAAAATAGATGCTAAAAGTGAAATAGTTAAAAATGAGTTATTGTACGTTGGCTATTATTAATAGTTAAACAACATAGGTTATTAGATGATTTTAATAATTATTTGGCCTTATAATTTCAGTGCCTTATTACCTAATTGAAAATACTTTTACCGAAATAGGAACAGTATCAATCAACCTAAAATCCTATAAGACACCAGCAACTTCAGTGGTCAATCATTCTGCCTCTCTCTCCCGCCTCCATGGGGAGGCGATGGTGGTTTTGCCTCTCCACCTGTGCTGACAGTTTTTGTGTGGACGGATAAATCTGCTTCGTTCATGACACATCGTTTCAGACTGAAATGTCACAGCAGTTTATACTTTTGTCTCTTTTCATCTTTTCACTCAAAAGTGCTTCTGCCCGGCTATCACTCACCATTGTAACTGTAAAAGTAAAATGCTGATATTCTCCAACGACTCATATGTTTAGTGTTACAAAAATAGTTTATTAACAGTCGCATATTTGAATATTTAATTTATAAACTAAAGAAATATGTATATTTTACTCCATGTCAACTTCTAGTACTGCTTTTTATTCCTGAAGAGGTTAGTATATTACATGCATTAAACTTTGATTATATGGGATCTGCAATTAAAAAAAAATAATTTTATTTTTGGCTTTGCTGGATCTTTGTTACCGCACGGGCTTCTCATTGTGGTGGCTTCTCTCATTGTGGAGTACAGGCTCTAGGCGCATAGGCTCAGTAGTTTGGTTCGCGGGCCCTAGAGTGAGTGGCTCCAGTGGTGGTGGCAGACGGGCTCAGCTGCTCTGTAGCGTGTGGAATCTTCCTGGACCAGGGATGGAACCCATGTCCCCTGCATTGGCAGATGGATTCTTATCCACTGTGCCACCAGGGAAGTCCCTGTTCCAAGCCTTTGATGAACTAGATTATTGCCCACTTTTCCATAAGCATACTATCATACGTGCATGTGTGTGCACTCAGTGGCTGGGTCGTGTCTGACTCTCTGCAACCCCACGGACTGTAGCCCACCAGGCTCCTCTGTCCATGGGATTTCCCAGGTAAGAATACTGGAGTGGCTTGCCATTTCCCCCTCCAGGGGATCTTCCCAATCCAGGGATTAAACCCATGTCTCCTCTGTCTCCTGCATTGGCAGGTAGATTCTTTGCCACTGCGCCACCTGGGAAGCAAGCATACTGCTATACATTTATTTAAATAATAATAAGCATATTCTTCTTCAAGGCCCTCACATGCTCTAAGGGCAAACCGGGGAAAGGATTGAGTCACGGAGTGGAACATGTCTCACTGGTACCTTCCCAAACTCAGTCCTCTCTTCCTCCTGCTCCTTTCCTCCACCAAAGACCAGGCCTTCCCAAGACCTCACACCTCTTCCCACTTGACCTGACATTGGAAGAGGCTCCCCAGTGCCAAGTTGAGACCCTCAGCCCAATCCTGCTGTGACTGTTGGAGGTCCACACAGTTCATTTATGGCATCTTTAATGCATTGCCAGTGATCTGCTCTCTGCCCTGACTCAGTTTCCCTTTCCTGATGCCAAATGCTGCTGCTTCCATCTTTGCAATTCAACATCAGCCTTTTCTCCCCCACCACTGTACCCCCAACATTTTGGCTTTATAACCCTCCATTCAGTGTTACATTTAAGTCACACTCCATTTATTGTTATATTTAAGCATGGATCATTAACTTTAAGGAAGATTAGAAATCTTGTTTCCTTGGTTCACAGCTGTACCATCTAATTGCAAAGATGCTGAAAAAGATGAATCTAAAATCTACTGAAAAAAAAAGTATAGATTTGAAATAAAATATGACTTAAAAGCTACCTATTCCTTGGCTTTACAATGTTAAAATTTTACCTTTGTGTTACCTCATATGTTGTGGCATCATGTTAAGAGAAATCATTCAGAGTCTAAAGAAAAAAGAATTGAATATTTTAAATGCAGATGTGGTGAGTTCATTAAACGCCCAAAATTGTTCATTATGGCTTTTCAACCCAGGAAGGCAAAGCCACTGGAGTACCCTGCAGGTAGGCACTTGTGCGGCGTGCGCCATCACAGAAAGTTCCTCTGGCAGAAAGGCATGTGAGCCTTCAAGCCGACACTGCTGACTGCTGGCTGGCCAGAGAGCCAGCAGAAGGCATCACAGCGGCGCCACTTTATAATGATACAGTAGCTTGTGAGATCCAAGATTTAGCCGCAAACAGGAAGGCTGAGTTAATACCATCTCTGCAGAATGGTACTTCTGTCTCACAAATGGGCAAATCAACGGATGTGTCCAGACTCGCCATTTTGCTTGTGTTCAACCAGTGTTACACCGACTAGACAAAGATCTTTTATGTGAATGCTTAGAAGCAAACACAAGGGGTGCTGAGACGTTCAAAATACTGAATAACTTCACTCGGTCTCGTGGCTGACCCTGGAGCACCTGGGCTGAGGGTTGCACTGCTGACGCCGGGCATTGGTGGCTACTGTTACTGCCTTGGCACGGGTCAGAGCAGGGCCACTCAAACGTAGCAGAAGCCACTGTGTTTTTCATTGGCACGCTTGCAGTCAAACAAGGGCCAGATTCACTTAAGGGCATCCTTGATGAAACAGTAAAAAGTGATCACTTTTTTGAAATCTTTACTCTTGATTTCACATCTTTTTGAATATCCAGTGTGACAAAATTGTTACCGAATCAAACTTGAGTCTGATAGAGCAGCAAAGCCAATCTACTGACACCTGGTTGTGGTGAAGGAAAATACAGTATTTATTGCAGGGTGCAAGAAAGGAATATAGGCAGCTCATGCTTAAAAGACCCAAATTCTGCTAGCTTTCCAGGGAGGTTTTTAAAAAAAGTGTGAGGTAACAGATTGAATGCAGAAACAAACACGAGAACCCTATCTGTTCTCAAACATGAGAACCCCCAACTGTCTTCTATTAATCCAAATATTAAAGAAATTTGCAAAAATGTAAAACAATGTCACTACTCTTACTAAAATTTTTTTTTGAGAAATATGGTTACTTTTCAAAAAATGTTTTATATGAATGTGAGTTCATTGTTATTTTAGAATGAATAACATAAATATTTTTAAATTTTCTTAGTTTTGTTTCCTAATATGGTAAATATCAATAAGATATAGCCTATAAAAACAGAAGCTCTTTGGGACTTCACTGGGGACCTGAGACCCAAGAGTTTGAGAACTCTAAGTCTAGGATTTGTAGTCTGTGTCCTTCAATTTTGATAAGTAGACATACCTAGGGATGGTTCTTCAATTGTTTTCTTGAGCCTCTATGTATTTTACATTATTAATTACAATTTCATTTAAGCAGGTCACAAGTCTAATTTCCCTTAGCTTTCTTATCAAATTGTCACTTTTAGTAACAGTAGCTTCCTTTGCATGCAGGCAAGCACTTTGCATGAGCTGGCCCTGTTCTATTAGGAGCCCAGTTTACATCTGTTGAATGGAAAGGAACTATGGAGGCACAAAGTGGAATAAAAATACTATGTACTAGGAATGCTCCATAGATAGTAATTGACCAGAATTTCATCCTGAAAGAAGGAAATAATCAAAGCAAGGGAGTCAGGATGAGCACCTGAAATCAATTGGAGGTTGAGAGAAGTATTTATCACAACATTACACATTATGGTTAAAAATCAGAAACAACCTAAGTGGCCAACAATCAGGAATTTGTTTTTATTTTTTAAAAAAAAGATTTACTTATTTTTGGTGGTTCTTTACTGGCTGGGTCTTCATTGCTTTGCTTGGATTTTTCTCTAGTTGCGGTGAGCAGGGGCTTACCCCCTAGTTGCAGTGCACGGGCTTCTCACTGTAGTGGCTTCTCTTGTGCAAAGTGTAGCCTCTAGCATGGGCTTCAGTAGTTGTGGCACACAGGCTTAGTTGCTCCATGGCATGTGGGATCCTCCTGGATCAGGGATCAAATCTGTGTCTCCTGCATTGACAGGTGGATTCTTTACCACTGAGCTGCCAGGGAAGTTTGTTTTTTAAAACATCATAATTTATACAATCGTTAAAAGTGATATTGCAGATAGGTATTTGTCACATGGAGTTTTTTTGGACATAAATTGACCATTTTTTCTCCCTCCTTGCTGCCCCATCTCCTTGCCCCTTAAGAAAGAATTGACATAGAATACCATTATCAAAACTATGTTTAATCCCTCAGTTGTGCTGGAGTGAAAAAGCTGGTTGAGACTACTGGACTGAAGATGCATATCAACTGACACAGAGAGATGTCACTGACACAGTGTTCATGCAAAGAACACATTATAATTTGCTTTATAATAACATTTAATTATAAATTATAATTTAAAGTATAAAAGTGATTTTTGTGAAACACACAAAGACTAAGAAGATATAAAAGATATTGCAATGTCTATATCCGAGTATTAGAATTACATTTACATTTTTTTCTTCTTGTTGCTTATTTTTATTCTAATTTCAGTGTACTAATACATACTTATATGCTTATCAAATTCAGTATATCAATGAACATGTAACATAATACTGTTGTAACAGGAAAACAAATTATCTTTAATTTGTTAAAATACAATAATAACACAAGTTTCTCTTTATCAAAGTGTTACACTGGTAGTGATTAGCAAAAGGAAAAAAAACATGCTAATAAACTCACTGTTGCTTTTTCTTTTTTGTTGTTGTTGCTTTTTCAAATTGGCTGGAATGCTTTATTTTTTGGTCCTGCTGAAGGGAATGCAGGATCTTAGTTTCCTGACCAGGGATCAAACCCACAGCTCCTGAAGTAGAAGCATGGAGTCTTAACCACTGGACCACCAGAGAAGTCCCTGGAATGTGTTACTCTTAAATATACTGAAAGCTGGTCTCCAATTTTAGTGACCATAAATGAACTGGAATGCAAAAGTAGGAACTCAAGAGATACCTGGAGTAACAGGAAAGTCTGGTCTTCCCTGGTGGCTCAGCTGCTAAAGAATCCATCTGCAATGTGGGAGACCTGAGTTCAATCCCTGGGTTGGGAAGATCCCCTGGAGAAGGGAACGGCTACCTACTCCAGTATTCTGGCCTGGAGAATTTCATGGACACTATAGTCCATTGGTTCACAAAAAGTCAGACATGACTGAGCAACTTTCACTTTCTTTCACTTGGCCTTGTAGTACAAAATGAAGCAGGACAGAGGCTAACAGAGTTTTGCCAAGAGAAGCCACTGGTCATAGCAAACGCTCTCTTCCAGCAAAATAAGAGATGACTCTACATATGGATATTACCAGATGGTCAATACCATAATAAAATTGATTATATTCTTTGCAGCTGAAGATGGAGAAGCTCTATACAGTCAGCAAAAATAAGACTGGGAGCTGACTGGCTCAGATCATGAACTCCTTATTGAAAAATTCAGACTTAAATTGGAGAAAGCAGGGAAAACCACTAGACCATTCAAGTATGACTGATACCAAATCCCTTACAGTGGAAGTGACAGATAGATTCAACGGATTAGATCTGATAGAGTGCCTGAAGAACTATGGACAGAGGTTTGTAACACTGTACAGGAAGCAGTGATCAAGACCATCATCAAGAAAAAGAAATGCAAAAAGGCAAAATAGTTGTCTGAAGAGACCTTAAAAATAGCTAAGAAAACAAGAGAAAGAAAGAAAGTGAAATCGCTCAGTCGTGTCTGACTCTTTGCGACCCTGTGGACTGCAGCCTACCAGGCTCCTCAGTCCACGAAATTTTCTAGGCAAGAGTACTGAAGTGGGTTGCCATTTCCTTCTCCAGGGGATCTTCCTGACCCAGGGATTGAACCCAGTTCTCTCGCATTGCAGGCAGACGCTTTACCGTCTGAGCCACCAGGGAAGTCCAGAGAAACTAAAGGCAAAGGAGAAAATGAAAGATATACCCACCTGAATGCAGAATTCCAAAGAATAGCAAGGAGAGATGATAAAGCCTTCCTCAGTGATCAATGCAAAGAAATAGAGGAAAACAATAGAATGGGAAAGACTAGAGATCTCTTCAAGAAAATTATAAATACTGATGGAACATTTCATGCAAAGATGGCACAATAAAGGACACAAATGGTATGGACCTAACAGAAGCAGAAGATATTAAGAAGAAGTGGCAAGATTACACAGAAGAACTATACAAAAAAGATTTGAATGACCCAGATAACCACAATGGTGTGATCACTCACCTAGAACCAGACATCCTGGAGTGCAAAGTCAAGTGGGCCTTAGGAAGCATCACTACAAACAAAACTAGTGGAGCTGATGGAATTCCAACTGAGCTATTTCAAATCCTAAAAGATGATGCTGTGAAAGTGCTGCACTCAATATGCCAGAAAATCTGGAAAACTCAGCAGTGTACGCAGGACTGGAAAAGGTCAATTTTCATCCCCATCCCAAAGAAAGGCAAAGCCAAAGAATGTTCAAATGATTGCACAATTGCACTCATTTCACATGTTAGCAAAGTAATGCTCAAAATTCTCCAAGCTAGTCTTCAATAGTATGTGAACCAAGAAATTCCAAATGTTCAAGCTGGATTTAGAAACAGCAAAGGAAACATTAAATTGTCAACATTCGTTGGATCACAGGAAAAAACAAGAGAATTCCAGAAAAACATCAATTTATTCTTCATTGACTACGCTAAAGCCTTTGACTGTGTGGATCACAACACACTGTGGAAAATTCTTAAAGAGATGGAAACACTTTACATGCCTCCTGAGAAACCTGTACGCAGGTCAAGAGGCAACAGTTAGAAAAGGACATGGAACAGACTGGTTCCAAATTGGGGAAGGAATATGTCAAGGCTGTATATTGTCACCCTGCTTATTTAACTTATATGCAGACTACATCAGTACATCATGTGAAGTGCCGGGCTGGATGAAGCAGAAGCTGGAATCAAGATTGCCAGGAGAAGTATCAATAACCTCAGATATGCAGATGATACCACCCTAATGGCAGAAAGTGAAGAACTAAAGAGCCTATGGATAAAAGTGAAAGAGGAGAGTGAAAAAGCTGGCTTAAATTTCAACATTCCGAAAACTAAGACCATGGCATCTGGTCCCATCACTTCATGGCAAATAGATGGAGGAACAATGAAAACAGTGACTGACTTTATTTTCTTGGGCTCCATAATCAGTGTAGATGGTGACTACGGCCATGAAATTAAAAGACTTGATTCTTGGAAGAAAAGCTATGACAAACCTAGACAACATATTAAAAAGCAGAGACATTACTTTGCCAACAAAGGTCCGTGTAGTCAAAGCTTTGGTTTTTCCAGTAGTCATGTATGGATGTGAGAGCTGGACCATAAAGAAGGCTGAGCATTGAAGAATTGATGCTTTTGAATTGTGGTTTGGGGAAAACTCTTGAGAGTCTGTTGGACTGCAAGGAGATCAAACCAGTTAATCCTAAAGGAAATCAATCCTGAATATTCATTGGAAGGACTGATGCTGAAGCTGAAGCTCCAGTACTTTGGCCACCTGATGGCAAAGAGCTGACTTGTTAGAAAAGACCCTGATGCTGGGAAAGATTGAAGGTAAGAGGAAAAGGTGGTGACAGAGGAGGAGGTGGTTGGATGACATCACCGACTCAATGGACATGAGTTTGACCAAGCTCTGGGAGATGGTGAAGGACAGGGAAGCTTGGAGTGCTGCAGTCCATGGGGTCACAACGAGTCAGACACAACTAAGTGACTGTCAACAACAACAAGAATCAACTGATAAGCTTATCTACAAGGAAGATTTATTGGCCCCATTCCCCAAGACTCCAATCCACTAGGTTTTTATGTAGCTCCAGGAACCTGCATTTAAAACAATTCTGGGGACTTCCCTGGCAGTTCAGTTGTTAAGACTCCATGCTTCCAATGCAGAGAGTGTGGGTTTGACCCCTGCTTGGGAAACTAAAGATCCCACATACCTTGTGGCCTAAAAATAAATAAATAGATGAAACACGAAAAAAAAATTTGGACACAAGTTTTGAATTGGAAAAACATCCTGTGTATAAGGGAAAATGTCAGTCCCACCCCAGAACCCAAACTTTCCTCCCCAGAGCAGAACACTGTTAATGATTTTTTTGTGTTTCCTTCCAGAAATATTCTATATATATATGAACAGACACAAGCCATGAATTACCTTTTTTGTAGTTAGCAAAAACGTAATCAGCAGTACATTAAACACATCTTGATTTTTTTCTCTTAGCAATATATCTTGAATACTGTTTTCTAATTTTACAGATGGATCTGTCTCTTTGTAATATTTGCATAAATACCATACTTTATTAAGCAGTTCCCACTGATGGACATTTAAATTATATCCAGTCTTTTATATAGCAAACAATAAATCAAACAACCCTTATTCATTTGTCTTTGTTCATGTACAAAAAACTTTAGAAACGTAGTTGCTCAGTTAAAAGGTTTTTAACCTTTTAAATTTTGGAGCTAAACTTGGCCCTTCTAACAGTTGGTGTCAGGTAATTTTCTCCAGGTGGTTTGGCGCTCAGTCACTCAGTCATGTCTGATTCTTTGCAACTCTACGTAGCCCCCACTGGGCTCCTCTGTCCATGGGATTTTTCAGGCAAGAATACTGAAGTGGGTTGCCATTTCCTACCCCAGGGGATCTTCCCTACCCAGAGATCGAAGCCACGTCTTGTGTCTCCTGCATTGGCAAGTGGATTCTTTACCACTGTGCCGCCTGGGAAGCAGGTTTGGTAATCACACCTAGAAAAAAACTCTTCCAGGGAAAGAACCGAACTGATAATCAGCACTTAGGCATTTTCCTCTTAAAACCAAGAAAATAAAGATTTTGTACAGAAACTCACTGACCAACTTTAAAGAGGACAAAATTTATTTAGTTATATGTAAATAAAATTATTTGAATACATGAGGGGAAACCTATAAAGCATATAACATTACAATCAACTCTTTATAATATCTTCAGAGAACTGTAAATAATATTTTAAACAGGATATATGAATGTATTTGCTGTAATTCTTTACAAGCATTCTCTTTTTTTCTGTTGGCAACATGAATATTGCAAGTAAGATTTACTCTTTGTAAAATGAGGACTTGATTTGGAAGAAATCATCACTTCCATAAATACAGTAAATCAACAAACAACTGGATGAACTGAACATGAGCAGGTCTAACTTGGATAGTTAACCACAGCTGGATCATTGGATAAAAAGTTTGTATTTGTGATGCACAACTAACAGTGCAAACATTGACACTGGCTATATAGCACCATTCCAAATATTTAACTCTGCCTGGAGAAGACTCTTGAGGGTCCCCTGGACTGCAAGGAAGATCAAACCAGTTAATCCTAAAGGAAATCAATCCTGAACATTTATTGGAAGGGCTGATGCTGAAGCTGAAGTTCTAAAATTTTGGCCACCTGATGTGAAGAGCAAATTCACTGGAAAAGATCCTGATGCTGGGAAAGACTGAGGGCAGGAGGTAGAAGGGGTGACGGAGGATGAGACGGTTGGATGGCATCATCGACACAACGGACATGAATTTGAGCACACTCAGGGAGATAGTGAAGGACAGGGAAGCCTGGCGTGCTGCAGTCCATGGGATCACAAGGAATCAGACACGACTGAGTGACTAAACAACAACTTGTTAATTTGATCGTGTCAGTAAATGAAAGTAAGGAAGCAGTGTTGTCAGTTTTAAAACCCACAACATGATTTTCAATCTAATCATCCTAATTTAATGGTAAATATATATTGAGAGAAAAAACACTGTGTCAGCATTGAAGATTACCTTTATCAAAAACAGAGAGTAGGTTCTTTTCATAGCAACCAAAGCTGTCACGATAACAAACAGGTCGTGTTGGACCAAATGGAGTATGACATGCAATTTATTATCTATCATAATTTACAGGCAATTCTCGAATCATTGGAGGTAATATTGTGTGGGTATATTAGCCATGCTTTTGTTCCTCCTTTCCATTAGCTGCCTTTTATTATTATTGTTATTTTGGTGGTCCCTTTCATTACACAACCCCTCCCACTAGACATTAGAGCAGGAAATAATGGAGATGAAACAAAAAGGAAATGTGTGCATGTAATCACTTGTTAACAGCTCTGAAGGGTTTGGTGGAGTAAAAGACTGAAACAGCTGGCTAAAATTAGACTGGGGTAACATTCTGTGACTCCAGTTTCTAGTACCATTCCTGTCTAATCACCAAGGCTAATTGAGAATGGTCTGTACTCACTTTAGATAAACTTGACCCAAGACACTGGCAAGGATATTAAAATATTTGTGTGTGTGTGATAAGCAAATCGTGAGTGAAAATTTAAATAGTTCTAAAATAGGTGTAAACAAGTAAGGCAGCCAGAAATTTCAAAACGATTCTCAGAAGAACATTTTGCAGTCTGAAAAATGTTTGGCTTAGAAAAATAGAGATCTCCGATAAAGGAAGAGCATTACTCGATGTCATGAATCATAGTTATCTTCGGTATGAAATCAATCAAGAGAACTATTTTAAAAACTGTGCTGAGCTCAGGCGAATGAACTGATGCTGGGAAAGACTGAGGGCAGGAGGTAGAAGGGGTGACGGAGGATGAGACGGTTGGATGGCATCATCGACACAACATAGCCCAGCAAGAGGCATTGGAGAAGGGCTGCTTGTCACCACCACTCCAATGTCTGGCGCACAGACGTTTGGACCAAGGGCCTTTTGTTTATTATGCTCACAACGTGATAGTCTTATATTTGGGATTAGTAACATGCTTTACAAATGACTTAAACAACCAGCTTTACATGTCAATCAGCAATTCATTTTCCACTTTATTTACTGGGTAAGAGAAACCCAGAAAAAAAATTTTATAGGCCCCAGAGCATGCGGATAAACTAAGAGGCCAATAAAATGAATAAAAGTGCTTAAATTTTAGCCCTTGACTCAATGGTTATATGCACAAATAAGACTTTCACTAAGGAGATTATTTATATTATTTATTTATTAAGATTTGCCTCAAGATTCAGTTTATAACTAGATACTACTGCATTAGGAGTAATGGCAAATGCTATGTTTAGAGAAAGATTTAGAAATTGTATGCCCTAGCTGCAGAATTCTTTAATAAAAATATAAACTGTGTTTCTCTAATTGTACTAAATGCATTGCCTTTGAAATTAGGGTCTGCCTTTGTTTAGCACTGGTAGAGCGATAGCTCCCTGTAATAATTTCTGAAGTCTAGCATTTTCTTGTGCTTAAAATTCATTTACAGGTTTCCTCCACCGTCTGAAAGCAGAGAGCATTCTATGAAACCTTAATTGAAATGGCATAAAGCAAAGAAGCCATGACCTCCGGACACATCTTGCTAATGGATGCACAAATAAACTGAGATCAAGCACGGATGCTCATAGACACCATCCAAAGTTCTGGCGACTTGATGCTGAGATGCCTGTGTGGTTCCTGGGAGGGAGCTTGGCACCGACTCTACAAAGGTTCGCAGCAAAACAAATGCTGAACAAGGTTCCCCTTTTTTTGTAAACGCAAAAATCCTCCTCTAGTTTTTACTGTGAGCAAAAACTAATGCAGGTCTTTTGTAAAAGCAAAGTAGTGAAAAGCGCTTTCAAAAAGCAGGGGAAACCTGTAACTGTTAAGTTTTCCGGAAGCACTTAAACACCTTATTTTCACATTACAAAGAAGTAACGAGGTTGAGAAGCTATCATTCTGTTTTAAAAGCTATGTCTAAAACCCTAGTCCGAGTATGGATGATGAGATAGTTTTTAGAAGGGCATTTCTACCAGTGATTCAACAAGCTGTCTTTGCAGGACACTGTCCTCGCTAAGGTGTATGTGGTCCATAGCGCTCTCCCCACACGGAAAGGCAGCGCTGCTTTCACATGAAGCCATGGCAACGGCATTTAAAACAACAGTGTCAGTTACGGGACAACTTTCCCACGATATGTCACAGGCTCCTCACAGTAACCATGTGAGGGATGCATGAGTATGACAAGGAAACCTTACATGGAACATCACAGGACACTACACATTTGCACCATCCATGTATTTTTTTCTGGATTGTTCTATAATTTGAATACACGGTTGAATGAGTAAAAAGAGGATTCCTACCATGTAGAGTAAACCGCTTATATAGAAGGAAAAGTCATATTTTTGGGTGATGTCGTAGATCCACCCTACAAAACAGAAAAGAATATATTCAGCGTAACGAAGTTGAGATAACAAAGTCAAGAACACAAAGCAAACATTTATTGCTACTATAAGTAATTTTCTAAGAATTTATTATATGTCGTTTAATGCCCCAGACATTTCATGTAGCCATTTTTAAGTCTGGTCTGTTGGAACCTGAGTTCTCCGTGCCTGGGAATGACTACATTTACCTTTAAAGCCACTGGGGTGCTTTTAAAGGCAATGACCCATAGCTGGCCATCCTATGGGAAAAATGTGGCTCATAGCCCTTGGGGGTAACATCTTTTTTTTTTTTTTTTAAACATCTTTTTTTTTATTTTACTTTATAATATTGTATCGGTTTTGCCATACATCGACTTGAATCCTCCATGGGTGTACATATGTTCCCCATCTTGAACCCCCCTCCCCATCCCGTCCCTCTGGGTCATCCCAGTGCACCAGCCCTGAGCACCCTGTCTCATGCATCAAACCTGGACTGGCGATTCGTTTCACATATGATAATTTATGTTTCAATGCCATTCTCCCATATCATCCCATCCTCGCCCTCTCCCACAGAGTCCAAAAGACTGTTCAACATATCTGTGTCTCTTTTTCTGTCTCGCATACAGGGTCATCGTTACCATCTTTCTAAATTCCATATATATGCGTTAGTATACTGTATTGGTGTTTTTCTTTCTGGCCGACTTCACTCTGTATAATAGGCTCCAGTTTCATCCACCTCATTAGAACTGATTCAAATGCATTCTTTTTAATGGCTGAGTAACATTCCACTGTGTATATGAGGGTGACTTTTAAGCTGGCACAAAGCCAACAGTGAAAAGTGACTCTAACAATTTTCTTTTTACACGAATCTTTTCTAAAACCTCAAAACATTTCCGAAGAAGTTTCTAGTGTGTATCCAAAGAGGCTGAGTGGAAGATACTTGAACTTTGATTCATTCTGAAGTATATGAGGGTAAACATCTGTTCGAGAAGAATCAGAATTTCTAGGTTTTATCTTCACATTTACAGCTATAAACCGTAATATATATTTAAACTTATGAAAGTTTAAATTGCCAAAGATACAGCCTTAAATGCTAAGTTATCAGTTCTTTTAAAAATACTTTACTCTTAACATTATAGTCTTATGGGCTTCCCTAGTGGCTCGGGGTAAAGAATACACCTGCCAATGCAGGAGACACAGGTTTGATTCCTGGGTTGGGAAGATTCACTGGAGAAGGAAATGGCAACCCACTCCAGGTTTCTTGCCTGGGAAATCCCAGGGACAGAGGAGCCTGGTGGGCTACAGTACTTGGGGTCGCAAAAAGAGTTGGACAAGACTTGGCAACTAAACAACAACAACATTAGTCTGATACTTTCATATAATGATCTTACTAGGGACTTCGTAAAACACTACCATATTTCATGGATTCCAAGATACCATGAATTACATGATGCATCATTATCTTCAGTTCAGTTCAGTTCAGTCGCTCAGTCATGTCTGACTCTTTGTGACCCCATGAATTGCAGCACACCAGGCCTCCCTGTCCATCACCAACTCCTGGAGTTTATTCAAACTCATGTCCATCGAGTTGGTGATGCCATCCATCATTATCTTACATATCAATAAAAAAGGAATACATTGTCAATTAAAATATGACTTGATGTTTTCTTAGAACTCTGTAAAAGGCATTCTGACTTCAGAGAAGCTAAAATGTAAAAAAAAAAGCTTCAGAAACTATGAAGCATGATGTTTCATTCACTTCAGTGATTAATTCTAAGGATCAGTCACATGTCATGGTCCCCGCATTGCCAGTTATGCAAGCTGAGAGGATTAAGCTAGACAAAGAATTTTATTTATGGTAAAAATGTAAACATTCACTTTTTCCCATTTCAACAAGGGTATTAATTAGCAGAGGCATAAGAAAAATATAAATGATTTAATGACCAAACATAGTATTCCATGGCCACTTTAAAAAAGTATCTAATGATACTGCAAATGAATGCATAAATGTAACTTACAACCCTCTCCCACCAACAAATAGCTACACAAAATCAACTGCTAAATGTGTAAACTAGTTCCTCTGACTTCCTGGGGGTTATTTGTATCTCTTGCTTATTGTAGCCAGCGCTTAATGTGCCTGAATGAGTCAAGGCCATCATAAAGAAAAACACCAAAAATGTACACTTTCAAAAATCCCTCAGAAGCTATGAATTCTGGATATACTTTAAAAGTAAACCAAGCTTTTGAGTCTGTTATTTGATACATAAAAGAAGAGAATATCAGAATCTTTAAACGTGGCTTAGTAAATGTTCTATCATCTTTTTTTACTCTCCAGTTTGAGACAAGAGGGACAGATAAGATTACGTATATAATCCAGAAACCGTGATTCAGCTTCAGCACTGAATCAGAAAGTTCACTGACATATGAACAAAAACACATCCATCTTTGATCGTGCCTCCATTTGTCAGCTGTGGACCACTATGAATTATGATGAAGTGAAGAATTTACTGGCAGATAACGCTGAGTGGTATGTCTTCACAAGCAGAGTACAAGACAGCACTATCTTAAGTTATAATTTGTAAAAAATCAATACATACAAACGAGGTTCTCCTAACAGTCCACTCATTCCAGAGGAACGTTGATCTTGTCGGTTTAACAGTTCATTCCTCACTTTTCTATGATCAAATCATTGGGAGTTGGAAAGTAATGCCTCTAAACAACCAACAGCTCGAACAGGTTGGTTTCCCACCATTGCTTAACATGAACTCGGAGACAGGACAAAATCCTCATTAGAAAATTAATATGTACTTAGTTCAGACTATTTACTTACTTACTTTTTTGTTAGAAGTGGTTGAGTACAAGCTCCAGGGCTCTGTGAAAAGGCCCCTATCCACCTCTCTTGATGCCCCGAACTCAACCACAGGCACAGGCCATTCTGAATTTTTTGGAGTTTCAAGCACATTTGTCTTGGCACCCTGACTGTACGTGTACTATTACTCCTTCTGGGGGGACAGTAATAAACCCATCATCCTTAGAGAACACCCTACCATCGCACCACTCCATCTTCCCTCTTGCCTGCAGACTATAGAAAACAGCGCTAAATATTGTTATAGCCTTACACTGAATTAGTTATGTTTTAAAGTCTTTCACCTTTCCTCTTAAAGTATAAACTTCTGTAAAAGCACCTTCACATGTCCCAATCTTTAAAAGTAACTCAATTTTTCAAAAAGTGCAACCAACTTTACCAAACAATTTGACAGTGCAAATTGTTAGGAGTAGCCCTAATTTTTACATTAAATTAATTCCATAGTTTTCTCCAATCTACCTTTAGGATTTATTCTGAAATGATTCCAGATCCTGCCATCTCCGCTAGTTTGAACTCAACCCAGTCCTGAGTCGGATGCAAAGCAGGTCAGGAGACAGCACTTTTATCACGTGCTTCAGTCCAGCACATGGGGACAAAACTCTTTAGAAACGCCACGTTTCAGAGAAGACGCACACCTCATTCATCCATCACCCATCTCTCCCTATAGGTCTGATCTCAATCCCTTGGTTTGGAGCTCAGAATTCCTGGCAGTCCTGATTCAACCATCAACTGAAATCAACAGCTTCAAAGTAAAATCTGGTTCCTTATTAATTTGCATTCCTTTTTCATTTGAGTCTATCAAATGAGGAGTGATAGCTGTTTTTCTTACTTAATAAATAAGTGTTCCCAGCTCTTCATGAAAAAACATTACCAATTATTGTTAGCCTGTTACATTTTGTGTGAATACTGGAGATAATTGTGGATTCTTGGTCAGTCAAATCTGGTGGCTGAGTTTTGCTATACTTTACCCTGGAAACATCTAAAAAAGGATCTACTATTACTATGTCTTTTAAAAGAGACAAACTGAATGCCCAGAACATTATACAATGAATTACATCAAGAAGTTTGTGTTGCTAAATGACACAGTTGAAGTGACTGTTCAATATCTTTGATTGCATATTCTTCTGCTAAATGGAAATGTGTGATTATCTAACATGCTACTAAATTGTACCAGATTTTTTTTATGCCAGTAGAAACTGCTTTGAAAAATGGAAAACACATTCATTTTTAAACCCATTAAAAAAGAAAAAGCTAATGTGAACAGTAATTTTCCTTATAGCACTTCAAGCTAAGTAATAATTTCTAGCCCACCTGGAATTTCTAGCAAGAATTTAATGTGGTTATTTAGTCACTCATATTGCCAGTCACTGCTATAATGCATAAAGGCTGGCCTTGTGTCTCATTTCAATAGTGGCTCCTTGGCCTGGAAGATCAATGAATTAAACACAATGCAGTTGGCCAATCACGCTGCTCAGCATTTCTCAGCACATAGGTTCAGGGGAAGAAGAAATAAACAAAAAGAAGGAAAGGCCCCTTTAGGTTGCTGGCCTGGAGACGTGCATCAGAACATTGATTTTAGCATTTCCATGGCAGCATTTTGAGGATTCCCTCGTGGCTCGGATGGTAAAGAATCTGCCTGCAATGTGGGAGACCCAGGTTGGGAAGGTCCACTAGAGAAGGGAATGGCTACCCACTCCAGCACTTTTGCCTGGAGAATCCCAAGGACAGAGGAGAATAGGGGGGCTACACCATGGCAGCATTTAACACACATCCACCATTAATACAGCAGTTTCTACCATCTGTCGTGGATCAAATTCAGCTACAGACTCCCTATCTTCTAGTTGTAATTCCTTTCCCTTCCACTCAAGAAAGTGCACTAGAATTCAAATGTGTGAAAAGGAAATGACCATAGGGATGGGATAAGAAAACCATGCTGTCAAACCTTGGTGCTTTAATTAACACTGATCATGAATTACTTATGCTGGACCTCACAGCTGCTTTGTGATAGTGCTATTGCAATCTAATGAAAAACTGAAAGTGAAGTCACTCAGTCATGTCCGACTCTTTGCAACCCCATGGCCTAGACAGTCCATGGAATTCTCCAGGCCAGAATTCCATGAAAGGAAGAATTCCATTCCAGAAAGGCCAGGTAGCCTTTCCCTTCTCCAGGGGATTTTCCCAACCCAGGGATCAAATCCATGTCTCCCCCATTGCAGGTGGATTCCTTACCAGCTGAGCTACAAGGGAAGTCCAAGAATACTTGAGCGGGTAGCCTAGCCCTTCTCTAGGGGATCTTCCTGACCCAGGAATCGAACTGGGGTCTCCTGCATTGCAGGTGGATTCTTTACCAACTGAGCTATCAGGGAAGCCCATTGCAATCTAATGGATCAGTAGAAAATAATTCCAGACTGACCATTAGAAGCAGAAAGTACCCCTTGATCATGCAAAGAAACATCAATGGCAGATTCTATTTCCACACACAATATATCTGAAGGACTTCCAACAAGAGGGTGGATGAGTCACTGATAAAGTCCCCATCCCCTTAATGGATATTTAACTTCTTTGGAAGTTACCACTGGTTGATTGATCCGACCCCCATTCCAAATCTTTTCTCCTTTCCTTCCTCTAGTCCGGAGGCTAAAAAGCAAAGTTCTCCAATTTTCAGTTTCCCCTAAAGCTTAGACTCACTGTGAGACACAGTTCTGGCCAATTAGATATAAGTGGAAGTCTGCTGGGACTCTTTCATCCCTTCCTCTTTCTTGTTACAAATAAGTTTGTAGTGAGCCTCTGGAGTCACTGAGTGACTGTGAGCAACCAGCATGAGGAAAAGGCCAAGAGGATCTTGAGACATTGTCTCAATATCATCATCTAGTTTCTGAACTCCAGATTTCTGGTTATGTGACACAATTAAATCTCTATTTAAGCTACTATTGTTGGGGTGTGATTTTACAACAAAATGCATCCCTAACTGATAGAGAATTCTATACAATGAGATCACTGAACAGTTTTCAGCTGCCAACAGTCTACTGCATTGCTATAGATATTCACTATCACTTAGAAATGCTGGCTTGCACTTCTGTGTATGAGCAGAAAATAGGAGCAGCCTGACTCAGAAGGGGCCCCATATGTAGCCTCTGGGTTTCCTAAAGCAATTCTTGCATTTTAAGCCTTTAGTCAGCCAGCTGCCAGCATTGTCAGCTGAACTGTTTTTGTTCAGTTGCTAAGTTGTGTCCAACTCTTTACGACCCCATGGACTGTAGCCCGCCAGGCCCCTCTGTCCTTCAGTATCTCCGGGAGTTTGCTCAAACACATGTCCACTGATTCGGTGATGCCACCCAACTACCTCATTCTCTGTCGCCCCCTTCTCCTCCTGCCCTCAATCTTTCCAAGCACCAGTTGAATAAAAAAATACATATATATAATTTCTGGAGCTTCAAATCTTGTTGGGGGGCGGGGAGGTGGGACATAGCGATGGGTGGGTTAGTTAGCACAAGCCCTCTGCCGGGGGGCCCTAGGATGGGAGATGACTGTGGGCCTGTAGAGAGACTGGGAAGAAAGGGGTGGGAGGGCTTTGGCCTGAATCCATGAGCTTCCCCAGCTACTGGGAAGAAGTATTTCTGCACAGGATATAAGAATAAAGGGCCAGGAGCAGCCAGAAAAGGAGAGGGTGGGACATCTGAATAGGTGAGGCTCCTCCGGTGAAAACCCTGCCCAGAACTTCTGGTAGCTCTGACAACTGCTGCCAGTCCTGGCCTGGATGCCCCAACAGCCACCTCCAGAGATCACCTTGGTGTTCACATTTGACTCCAGCCTCTGCCATGCTTTGTAGGCTCCTGCCTTCAATGTCAGGACCATGGGAAGACTCTGTGACTTTGCCCAGCACCTGGCCTCTTGGGGACTGGGTCAACCTGCCACAAAGCTTAAAACCCACCCAGAATGACAGGTTCAGAGAGGTACCTGCCCAGCCATGGGACTCCTCCTGGGTACCTATGGCTTCTGGTATGCCCGATGCAAGTAGCAAATTCTCCAGTGAACTGGGATGAATGTATGTGAGAGATCTCATCCTAGATGTTGGCAACTGGAGGTCTCTTGAGACGGGTTTTTTTTCTGGATTATTCAGTGGACCCAATGCCTATTCCATCCCATGTACAGGTATCTTTAAAAGTGAGAGGAGAGCCCAGGTTGGATGCATGAGACAAGTGCTCGGGGCTGGTGCACTGGGAAGGCCCAGAGGGATCGGATGGAGAGGGAGGTGGGACGGGGGATCGGGATGGGGAATACATGTAAATCCATGGCTGATTCATGTCAATGTATGGCAAAAACCACTACAATATTGTAAAGTAATTAGCCTCCAACTAATAAAAATAAATGGAAAAAAAATAAAAAATAAAAGTGAGAGGAGGTGGCAGAGTCAGAACCCCGGAGAAATGAGAAGATGCTCTGCTGTTGGCTTAGATGATGGAGGAAGGGGCCAGGGGACAAAAAAGCAGGCAGTCCCCAGAAGCTGCAAAAGGCAAGCAAACAGATTGCCCCAGAGAGTTTCCAGAAAGAATGCAGTTCCATCAACACCTTGGTTTGGGCACACTGTGATCCAGTTTAGCCTTCTGACCTCCAGAACTGTAAGATCATACATTTGTACTGTTTTAAGCCACTAAGTTTGTGGCGATTTATTACAGCACCAGTAGGAAACTCCTGGGCTTCCCAGGTGGCACGAGTGGTAAAGAACCCGCCTGCCAAGGCGGGAGACATAAAAGATGCAGGTTTGATCCCTGGGTTGGGAAGATCCCCTGGAGGAGGGCATGACAACCCACTCCAATGTTCTTGCCTGGAGAATCCCATCCCATGTATAGAGAAGCCTAGTAGGCTACAGTCCATGGGATCGCGAAGAGTCTGACATGACTGAAGAGACTTAGCACACACATAGAAACTCTTACAGGGCTAGCTCCAGCCCACAGATCTGTTGAATCTACAGATGTGTTTTGAAAATCTGGAAAAGTCATCTGAGAGTGCAGAGTCCTAGCTTCTCGTGGGTTGTTGGGGTGGGGAGGGGGCTAACAATAGAAGAGCCAGTCATGATTTTCTGTTATTTCTTGGTGATATCAGCTTGAACTGGCAGAGACTGCCTCCTTCTAATGGGGCACAGGCTCTGAGCTATGGCACCATCTGTTTTACCAGACTGGCCATTTATCTCACAGGTTAAGGACCAAAAGTTCATCTACATTCTAAGGGAATGAATGACCTTTAACTTGCTAAAATTTATACATGAGAAAGTGGGGGCAGGAATGGGGAGGGGGAAGAAAGGAGCATGTGCACACATGGAAACTTACTTCATATTCATCCTGGGCTTTTAATATAAATAAGAACCTGACCTATCTACATGCACTCTAAGCTCTTAATGCCTTGAAGCGTTTACCTGCAAAAGGCGGTCCCAGCAACGCGGAGATGCCGTTAGCACAGATGATGATACCGTAGGCATTGGCCAGGTGCTCAATCCCCACCAAGTCCTCCGTCACCACTGGCATCAGGGAGAAATAACCGCTGGAAAAGCCTATCAGGGCACAGATGACTGCCAGGCCGGCGTAGGTGTGCATCAAGGGCAGAATAAAAATACTGAGGACCAGGGTGAAGTTGGCCATCAGGAAGACATTCCACACGCTGATGCAGGGTAGGTCGGCCACGACGCCCAGGACCACTTTTCCAAAGATGTGAACTATGGCTATGATCGAAGTCAGGGGGAACACATCATTTTGCTCTGATAACTTGTACAAGTTGACTATTTCTGGGAGGTGAATGAAAGGGATGACGAAGCTGCTGTAGGCAAACAGAGCCCAGAAAATAAAGGCGACAAACATCCGATTAGTAAAGAGCGAGGCTGTCCCAAAATAGCCCGAGTACCAGTCCCGGAAGCCCTTCCTGACCCTCATGGTCAGCTGGCTCACCGTCTTCAGAAGCCGGAAGGCGCACATGTCTGTGTGTGCGGCTTTCTCCTGGCACGCCTGGGCGGGCGCGTCCCCGAGGGAGGTGTCCTCGGTGCAGGGGCCCCCCGGCTTGTCCTCGGCTTCCCCCAGGTGTCCACTGGACCTGACCGATTCAGTGGAGTGAGCCGGCAGGACGTGGTGTGGCGCCTTCCCTTCGGGGTCATCGCAGTCCATCCCAGGCGAGAGCGGCCTCATGAGCGCCCCGCACACGCACAGGTTCAGGGACACGGCGCCCTGGATGAACATGGCGTTCCGCCAGCCGTACTCCGCGCACAGGTACTTGAGCAAGACCGTCATGAGGAACGTGCCGAAGCCGGTCCCGGTGGTGCTGAGACCCTGGGCGAGCGCGCGCCTCTTCTGGAAGTACCTGCCCACCATGACCACGGCCGGCAGGTAGGCCATCCCGCTGCCGAAGCCTGCGGCCCCGAGAGGGGAGAAAACGCAGACAAGGTAAACGGCCACAGCCCCGGCTGGCAGCCTTCAAGATCATCTGCATCTCATTACCTTCATCTCTGTAACTGTTTTTGAATAACAGCAATGGTTTAGTCGCTAAGTCGTGTCCCACTGTTGCAACCCCACGGACTAGATATAGCCTGCCAGGCTCCTCTGTCCATGGGATGCTCCAGACCAAATATTGGAGTGGGTTGCCATTTCCTTCTCCAAATAACAATAGCCAGTACTTACTGACCACTCACAGGAGTCCATGAGCTTTACAGACAATACCACAGGAAATCCCCTCTATCAAAAGGTAACATCTTACACAATATATGCCATTATGCCCATTTTTGTACTTGGAGAAGCTGACACTCAGAAAGAATCTCAACCCAGGTGTGTTTTTGTCGTCCAAAATTTGGGCTTTTCCTGCTGTGGCCTCCACCCACCCCGAGTTTTCTCTTCTGTTTAACTTTTCTTTTAAACAAAGATACAATCATGATTGTTTAAAAAAAAAAGGAGCTTGGGAGGTAAGTACCAAGACCATCACCAACAGAAGCCTTTTTCTAGTCCCTCATTTCTCCCAACAGGCTTTTCAGCATAGGTTACACCAATAATAATAATAATAATAATAAATTACATTAGATAAATTATATATACTAAATAAACAACTAAAGTAAGTCTGCATTCTCACATGAGAATATAAGCTCCACCAGGGCAGGACTGTGGGTATTTTTGCCCCTGGTATGCTGGGCATTGCCCAGAATACATAGCATGTGCTTAGTGATTTGCTGAAAGATAGCATGCATTCTGAGCGTTCTGCTGTCAGTGCTAATTGCATTTAATACACAGGAAGTACTCATGGACAAGGGGAGGCAGTGACTCCAGGCAATTTGCAGAAGCCTCAGGAATGGGCCAGTGTGTTCCCAAATTCATCAGAAGAATAAAAGGAATTAAAATGTACCCATGAGTATACATAGCCACTAGACGTCAAAACCACCTAAGACTCATTTGTAGCTCTGATGTTTTTAATTGTATTTTTCTTAGAAAACAGGAACAGCTGGTGGTTGACATGGACAAAATTAAAACGCTGCTGGGGAAGGTGGTGAGTGTTGGGCGCAGGGGGTATTGGGAACACTTTGTGGTTTCGCACAATTTTGCTGAACCTAACAGTCGTGCTGTGCTGTCATGTCCGACGCTTTGTGACCCCATGGACTGAAGTCCACCAGGCTCCTTTGTCCATGGAATTTTCCAGGCAAGAATACTGGAGTAGATTGCCACTTCCTTCTCCAGGGGATCTTTCTGACCCAGGGATTGAACCCACATCTCTTACGTCTCCTGTAGTGGCAGGTGGGTTCTTTACCACTGCAGTGCACCTGGGAAGCCCTAAAATGGCTCTAAAAATGAAGTTTATTTAAAAATAAAATAAATATGAAATCAAATCAAATAAAGCACTGGCCAAGAGGTTGAGGGTTGTGGTCTCAACTTTTAGGTACAGATGGAGGGAAACCATAAAACCCCGCTTCAGTTGTTCAAGGGGTCCCATTGCATTCTAATGTTTACAACCTCCTGATATTAGGATAGCAGCTTAATAGCAGAGAAGAGACTGTGACCAACAGCATGCTCCAAAGCTGAGACGCTTCTCTAGTTCAGCATCATTTAACAGTTTCAGAATTACTTGAATTTGGAAGGAGACCAGAGCAGTCATACACACAAATATAATAATAACAGTTACCGCTAATTGAGTGGCGATGATGTGCCTGTTGCCTTTCGGGTTTTATCTGGTTTAATTTTCACAATAACCTGAAAGCTACCTGTGGTTATGCCCAGATTGTTAAAGGGAGCATTGAACCTCATGGAGATTGAGAAACTTTCCCTGACCTTGCAGCAGGTAGCCGGAGAATCTGGATTGCAATTCAGACCTAACTGCAGGGTCTGGTCCCTTTCCATTGTCTGTGCTCTGTCTCACCCTTAACTGCTCATCCCCTGGCTGCCAGGATGGAGCTGCAGAAGCATTTTGCTCTAGCTTTTAATATAGATGAATTCCTTAAACTGGATAATCTTATCATTATCTTATCTGAAAAATGAATCATTCCTTGATATCATAAAATATCCAGAAGGTGTTTAAATTTCTAATTGTCTTATGCTGCTGCTCAATTGCTTAGTCATTTCCGACTTTTTGCGACCCTGTGGACTGTAACCCGCCAGGCTCCTCTGTCCATGCGATTCTCCAGGCAAGAATACTGGAGTGGGTTGCCATTTCCTTCTGCAGGGGGTCTTCCCGACCCAGGGATTGAACCAATGTACCCTGCATTTGCAGGTGGATTTTTTTTTTTTTTTTTTTTTTACCGCTGAGCCACTGGGAAAGACCCTGTCTCAAAAATGACCATATTTTTAAAAGATCTGTTTAAATCAAGTAAGGCCCACACATTGCTATTTGTTGATATATACATTTTAAGTCTCTTAAATTCTCTTTATTTTCCTCACAGTTTACTTGTTGAGGAAACTGGATCGTTTGTCCTTTGAAATTTGCCCTTCTGCATTTTGCTGAAGGCGCAAAAGTTTACTTTTCAAAATCTGATTTGTCACTGACAGTAACCAACATCCTAAATTAAATGTGGTTACGGATCGCTAAACAGCAGCAGAATGAAATGACTAATAAGGAACCGAATCAAGAGACCAAAGCATAAGAGTAGCACCAATTATAACATCATTTAAATAATAAATACTCCCACATGTGAGAAAAAAAAATTCTGTGCCTGATGCTATAAGCATCTATTACCCTCTCCATGGCCTGAACAATATCCCCCTTCCTCATGTGACTTTGTGATTCGTAATTGGCACAATTATTCTATGAGTGTGTCGGACAGGCCTTGGGGATGCTGAGGCCCAAGCGCAGTGGTCAAGCAGGGCTCTGGAACAATTCTTCATCACATCAGGTCGATTCCCTGGTGGCTCAGCCAGTAAAGGATCCGTCTGCAGTTCAGGAGACCCACGTTCAAACCCTGGGTGGGGAAGCTCTCCTGGAGAAGGGAATGGCAACCCACTCCAGTATTCTTGCCTGGAGAACTCATGGACAGAGGAGCCTGGAGGGCTACAGTCCATGGGGTTGCAAAGAGACACGACTGAGTGACTAACACTTTCACTTTGTACCCGGATAAGCCAGGAAGAAGAAGAAGGCCCAGAGCAGGGGAGAATCAATCTTCTGGTTTTGAGTAAAAAGCACGGATTGGAGGGAACGTTTCTTCCAGGAGCTGAGTAAGAAAATGGAGCCCTTAAATGGCAGAGCTGAAGAAATTTGTCCAGACTCTCCTGGGTAAGTAAGATCACTCAAACAGATGTTAATTTTCTGCTCATTAAGAGGACATCCATGCAATTTTAATTGCCTAGATGTTAAAAAAACAAATACCAAAAAATCTGCCTCAAATGCTTCTTGTAATGAAGAAGGATGTCAACAAAGTCTCTTTCAAACATAAAGAGATATGTACATACAGATATACAAATATGTTTATCACTGTACAGTGATAAACATGCATACACACATAGATATCTCAATAACTTGCCTTAAAATTTTATTTAAAAATTTAAAAATTAATTTAGTTTTTTTTGTTGTTTCGTCACTCACTTCTTGCAGATATTTGCATCTAACTTTTTTCTTTTCTATAAAATAGAGGTCAATCAGTTTCAAAATGTCTCACTAATGACAGCCCAACAATATACAAGCTAGCTGATTTAGCTGGATTTTCCACTTAAATATAATTATAATATATATTTGTGGAGAAAGTGGGTACATTTATTTTCAGAGACTTTCTTTGAGTGTTTCCCGTATAAAAAGTGGGTGCAATAAAGTGTTTCAAGAAACACTTTCCTTTCACTGGTCTCCTGATCTTTTTCCTACTTCTTTGGATCCATAAATACTTGTTGAATAAATAAGTAAATGAATGAATATGGAGATCATATTATTTGAGGATCAAAAGCAACTAATTGCAAGATACAAAATTCCATTTAAACAAAGAGACTGAAACAAAGAGGCTGACCATAGGCATCTCTAAATGATGGGAATAAATTTCAAGTCCTAGTTTTTTCTTTTGGCCATGCTTGCGTGATCTTAGTTCTCTGACCAGGGATTGAACCTGAGCCATGGCAGTGAAAGGCCAAGTTCTAACACTGGTAAACCCACTGGACCGCCAGGCAACTCCCTCAAGTACTGGTGTTGGGGATTGATTCATAGTACATATGTCCAGACAACATGGATCAAGTTCCTAGGGGCTCCCATGTGTCTGCCCAGAGACCCTGGTGTGACTTCCTTAGTTTTAGCAAAAGTAAGATCCCTGTGTCAGCTCTATTCATTGGACTGTTATGGGGCAGTTTCTAAATCACCTCAGGAAAAACATTTTGAATTGTTCTTTAAGAAGTGTTGTCAAGTCCTTCAGATCAATGGTTTCCAAACTAGGCTTCATAGAATACAGAAGTGCTTTTTACACCTAAAGATATATATGTGGATACATCACAGAGAACCAACTTGTCAGCTTATATGGACAGTTGGTTTTTATGTTCACCTTCTTCTGCTACCTTAAAGCATAAACTTAAGCTTATACTAAAAATGTTACATCATATATAATAATAACTATGTATTAGCTAACATTTGCTTAAGACTTTATTATATGCCAAGCATTGTGCTAAGTGCTTCATACAGATCATTTCATATAACCTTTTCAGCAACCCTGTAAGCCAAGCAGTCAATTATTCCATTTTGCAGATAGACAGACTGAGGCATAAGCAAGTGAAGTAATTTTCCCAAAGTCACACATGTAAGTGGGGAAAAAAAAGCAAGGGTTCCAATTCTAACTTTGAACTCTTTACAAAAACACTGCCACGAAGGTGCCATTTATGACGATTATAGCTCTGTATTCAAAAAGGTCAGGCTGGATCCGGTTCACTGAAATACAATTGTATAGTAAGAAACTACTTATCCATGTGCATTCTGCTCTCTGTTGATAGAAGAAATTATGGCTGGGAATACATTTTGCAAAATGGATATGCAAACTGTGCTGCCTGACAGCCAATTTTTATATATCTCCTGGGGACTGCCACTCTGCTCTGGATTTGATTCTTACAGTCTCTAAATCTGTGTGGGTTTTGCTGCTATTTCATTAATTTGAACAGAGCCAAAGGAGAACGTGATTTTTCTCTGATTCACACTGGATTCTGCAGTTCTTAAATGAGAGAATGTTGTTAGTACGTGGGTTTTGTTACAAGAGAAGGACTAGCACTTAGAACCAGGTATAGAAAATTTAATTAAGTTCTATTAGGGAGACCAAGTACAGCTGTTAGGTTGTCTCCTCATGCTTCAGGTATATTTAACATCTTATATTAAAAGTATTACCTGGAGGATAGAATATAGGTAGGGTGGGGTAGAAACAAAGGGACTAAATATTTAATGGGTCTCTTTTCTCCATGATGAAATTCATTGCCTGAATGCTCAACAGAAATACACAAAGTCAAGTTTAGGAAAACCACTTATGGGGACTTCCCTGGAGGCCCAGTGGTCAAGACTCTGTGCGTCCAAACCAAGGGGTGTGGGTTCCACCCCTGGTTGGGGAACTAAGATTCCACATGGTGTGCGGCGTGGCCAAAAAAAAAAAGGAAGGAAATCCACAATGCTTACCAGCTGCCAGTCCAAAGGTAATAAAGAGATAATACACGTTCGCGGCATAGGCACTCAACACCCAGCCCAGCGAGTTCAGCAGCCCTCCGATGATGGCCGTCCGGCGGCACCCACAGGTGTTAATGAACAAGCCGATGAAAGGTCCTGCCACAGAACATTAAGAAAGGAACTGACTAGTGGAAAGTTATGGTCAACCTAGACAGCATATTAAAAAGCAGAGACATTACTTTGCCAGCAAAGGTCCATCTAGTCAAGGCTATGGTTTTTCCAGTGGTCATATATGGATGTGAGAGTTGGACCATAAAGAAAGCTGAGCACCGAAAAATCGATGCTTTTGAGCTGTGGTGTTGGAGAATACTCTTGAGAGTCCCTTGGACTGCAAGGAGATCCAACCAGTCCATCCTAAAGGAGATCAGTCCTGGGTGTTCATTAGAAGGACTGATGCTAAAGCTGAACTCCAATACTTTGGCCACCTGATGTGAAGAACTGACTCATTTGAAAAGACCCTGATGCTGGGAAAGATTGAAGGCAGGAGGAGAAAGGGGTGACAGAGGATGAGATGGTTGGATGGCATCACTGACTCAATGGACATGAGTTTGAGTAAACTTCGGGAGTTGGTGATGGACAGGGAGGCCTGGCATGCTGCAGTTCATGGAGTTGCAAAGAGTCTGACATGACTGAGTGAACTGAGCTGAACTGAGTAGCATTTTATTTTCTTAGGGAATCTTTATATGAAGACAAAACATTACTAGAGCTGTTAACTAAAACAAACCAAACCCCCCGCCGTGGCCTTATGTGCAGAGAGCTTTTGGCATTCAAAGACAGGTTTCAATAATGTCCCCAAATGACACAAGGTTCTAGATTTTCAGGAAAGACAGACCTGAAATAAATAGACATGTTGATTCATTCTCTGGTCTACAACAGATCTTAGACTAGAGATCCAGAGGCTCTATCCAGTCTGTGGATACATTTTGTTTATCGAGAACAAAATGTTAAATGTTTTGAGTAAGTTGCCAACATTTAAAAATTAGGATTATTCACAAAAAATCCTCCCCATACGGCCCAAAGCAGCTGGCCCTGTGTGGTAGGTAATCCCGTTTAGCTGTGTCACACCCTCTCCAGTTTGCCGCAGCCCCCACCCAAATACTAGTCTCTTATTTGGCCTCCTGGTCGCATTTACATTGCTTGTTTGATCTCTGTTCACATTTGAGTTTTTCCTCCAGGCTTTAAGGGAGCATGGAAGGGGGCTCTTGGGACGTCCATGCTTCAGGCGAGGCACTTGTAGCCTGTTTTCATGAGGACATCTAGATGCAAACCAAGCCTGAAAGAACTTCTCATGACTTCACACATACTTCAACCTCTGCTGACTCTCAGTTCCAATGGGACCCATCAGGCTATGCATTTATGACACTGTGTGGAGATTCAGGAATACACTTCACTCTGTTTTTTTTTTTTTTTTTTAATTTTTGTCAACCCTCTTTTCTTCCTGCCTTTGTGGCAACTTGTCTTGGGATAAGTGATTCCTTCTTCAAACAGCAATCTATATTTTAGTAATACCATTTGAGGCTGTACTCAATATTCAGTGTTGTTGTTCAGCCACTAAGTTGGATCTGACTCTTTGCGACCTCCTGGACTACAGCACACCAGGCTCCTCTGTCCTTCACTATCTCCTGGAGTTTGCTCAAATTCATATCTACTCAGTCAGTGATGCTATTTAACCATCTCATCCTCTGCCTCCCCTTCTCCTTTTGCCCTCAGTCTTTTCCAGTGAGTTGGCTCTTCACAACAGGTGATCAAAGTACTGGAGCATTCAGTAAGATCATCCATTTTATTTATTTGACTGTGCTGTGTGGTATGTGGGACCTTAGTTCCCCAACCAGGGGTGGAACCCAAGTCCCCTGCACTGGAAGGGTGTAGTTTTTACCACAGGACTACCAGGGAAGTCTAAGATCATGCATTTTAAACATCATCTTAGGGAATTCCTTGGCAGTCAGTGGTTAAGACTCAGCACTCTCATTGCAGTAAGATCCCTCAAGTTGTGCAGTGTTGCCAAAAAATAAAAATACAAAGATGTCACATTTTTTGATCATTATTACTTTATATAGTTATGGAACCCTATGTTCAGGTGGGACTATTTCAGGTTAAAAACTTACTAAGCTGGGACTTCCTGGTGATCCAGCAGTTAAAGAATCAGCCTTGCAATGCAGGGGACATGGGTTCAGTCCCTGGTCAGGGAACTAAGATCTCACATGCTGTGGAGCAATGAAGCCCATGCAACTACTGAGCTTGTGAGCTACAACTAGAGAGTCTGTGTGCTGAGATGAAAGACCTCATATGACACAAGGAAGACCTCAAGTGCTGCAACTAATACTCAACGCAGCCAAATAAAAAAAAGAATGAGTTTGCTTAATTTCTCATGTGCGAGTCACTGCCCAAGAGAGTGCTTTCAACTCTGTGACACAATTCATGGCATTTTTAAATTTAAAAGTGTAACTCAATGTCCTTACAAGGATGAGAAAGAGAAAACTGTTTATATTTATTCACTTCAAATATATTTTCGGTTCTCATTCAGTGTCCTGGCAGGCAGGGTGGTAGAGTGGGCATCATTTTGGAGTCCAATGGACCACATTTGAAGCCTCTCCTGCACTTACTGGTTACAAGTTAACTTCAGTAACGTAATGTCTCTGAGTGTTGCATGTTCTCCTCTGTGAGATGAAGATGATGGTCTGGCCCCCAGGCTTGCCAGAGAATCAAATGAGATCATGCACATCATACGCACTTGGCAAGTGCATGAGTTTGTGCATGCCAAGTAGCTTCAGTCCTGTCCGACTCTTCACAACACTATGGGCTGTAGCCCACCAGTCTCCTCTGTCCATGGAATTTTCCAGGCAAGAATACTGGAGTGGGTTGCCATACCCTTCTCCAGGGGAGCTTGATGACCCAGGGATTGAACCCACCTCTCTTACATCTCCTGCATTGACAGGCAGGTTCTTTACCACTAGCGCCACCTGGGAAGCCCACACGTGGTGTGTAGTAAGTGCTAAATAAAGGAGAGCTGTTTTTCTGGCTTCTGCCTTGGAAAGCACCCAACGTATCTGCTGCCACCTGTATCAGGCACCTTAGATAATGAATAGCAATTTAGGGTCATGATAGACAGAATAAAAGACCTTTCATTTTTATAACTATGAGCCTTGCTGTGCTATAATTTCTGAGCACAAGATAAAAGATGTTTATCTGGGAGGCACCTTTCCTGAAGAAAGGTTACTCTACTGTCGGAAGCTCCACTGTCTGGAATTCAAGGACTCTCAGAATTCAGAATCCACGGTTACCTCCCACTTAAAGGTGACAATCACATTTCATCACCACTGTTGAGTTAGGTGTTCTGATTTGGGGGATCGTCTTCAGGAAAGTGAAAGTGAAAGTAGCTTAGTTGTGTCTGACTCTTCTGACTCTTTGTGACCCCATGAGAGTCCATCGAACTCTCCAGGTCAGAATACTAGAGTAGGTAGCCTTTCCCTTCTCCAGGGGATCTTCCCAACCCAGGGATCGGACCCAGGTCTCCTGCATTGTGGACAGATTTTTACCAGCTGAGCCACAAGGGAAGCCCAAGAAACTGGAATGGGTAGACTATCCCTTCTCCAGGGGATCTTCCCGACCCAGGAATTGAACCGGGATCTCCTCATTGCAGGCAGATTCTTTACCAGCTGAGCTATGAAGGAAGTCCAAGAACCACATCCAATAACTTCAGGACTGATTTCCATTGTTTATGCCAGTGGAACTTGTGAAACATGAAGTAACACCAAAGACAATCTTACTGGATGGTTTGGAAAATATTGGGACAAATATCCTGGCCTTTGGCTGAATTTTCTTTTTTATTGTACACACACACTTCCTAGTTTGAATCTGAAAGTATTTTGTTCTACCCTGTAAATGTTTATTTTAAAAAAGGTGAGAAAATGGATTTTAAGTATTTCAGAAGACTAGTTTTCCTTTACTTACTCATTGAGAAGGTAAAATTATATCCAACATGAAAGTATTATTCGCTCAGTCATGTCTGACTCTTTGCAACCCCCTGGACTATAGCCCGCCAGGCTCCTCTGTCCATGGAATTCTCCAGGCAAGAATACTGGAGTGGGTTGCCATGCCCTCTTCCAGGGGATCTTCCCAACCCAGGGATCAAACCAGGGTCTCCTTCATTGCAGGCAGATTCTTTACCATCTGAGCCACTAGGGAAGCCCATATCCAACATAAAACTAGCAAATTCCCTGCACTAAGGTTAACCTACTTGCACTTCTTATATGATAGAATAGTCCTGATTTGAACAAGGCCACGGCAGGGTTGAAGGAGTCAGTTCATCACAGTTACAGGCAAAAATGATTTATCAACAATTCACTTACACACATAATGGTGCCCTTATTTAATTTTAAAACTAGATCAGTAACCATTCCCTGTGATAAACACATACCCCCTGCACACGTCTTGAGAAATAACACTGTGTCCTTGTTTTCTGTCATTAGCACTGCCACCATTACTAATGTCACTGGTATTATCCAAAAAAAAAAAAAAAACTGGCTGAATACCAGCCAAGATCAACAGATCTCTGAATTGAATTCAAGCAATTAATTACCAATGTGGAAATCACTGACAAGACAAAGACTGTTGTCAAACACACATATGCCTGTCATACATGTACTTTCACAACCAGGAAGATACTTGAGGCCATTTATGTTTTCCCTGGAGGAGGGCAGGGCAGTATTCTCCAGTATTCTTGCCTGGAGAATCCCACGGACAGAGGAGCCTGGCGGGCTACAATCCATGAGCTCACAAAGAGTTGGACACGGCTGAGTGACTAACCACTTTCACTTTTTTCCATCTTTCTGATTTACTATTTCCCACGAGATAAGAATTGCTTTCATAGATTGCTGGGTGGTTAGGTTAAACTACAAAATACAAGAATATGTTATTATTCCTTCCTGTTAGCTGTATCAATAACCTTTCTAAAAACAGCTTAATCGATTTTTCAATGACATGGGATCAATATTTCAAATGTAAAACACCAGGGCTCTGAAATAAGATGGTTATTTACTTTTACTGTGTTTTTCTCTAAGTTTTTTATCTTTTAAAAATATTGATAAGTGTTTAAAAACAGATTTGTAATGGTAGGTAATGATGTATAATAGTTAAGAAAACAGGGGCAAACATTTTAAATGATCATTTTTTTAAATGCTCAAAATGTTTACAGTGCTCAAATAGGAGTATCACACAAAAGAACAGATATTGTCTGAGTCTACTTATTCAAGGTACTTATAGTAAACAAATTCATAGAGACATAAAACAGAATGGTAGTGGCCAGAGATAGGGGGCTGAGAGGAGAGGTGGCAATGGGACTCATGGCTTAATTGGTAGGATTTCAGTTTAGGAAGATGAGAAAAGTTCTGGAGATGGATGTACTCAATGGTATTGAACTGTATACCTAAAAATGGTTAAAAGGGTAAATTTCATGTTAGGTATATCTGACCACAATAAAAACAAGAGTAACATCCACTAACATCTAATCTCTAGTACTTCAACGAGATAAGCATGACTTACAGCGAGGGACTGTCATATTATAATTATATAATTATAATTGACAACAGGTCACGTGTGAACATACCTACAATCAAGGTGACGCCCATGCTGAGGGAGCTGACCCACGCCGTCAGGCCGCGGCTCTGATGGAATTCTTCAAGCCACTCCACGTTGAGGACACCCAGGGCCATCTGGGAGCCCATGATGAGGATGTGAACAAAGAAAGAGGACAAGACCATCATCCAGGCCCAGCCGCCATCAATGTCTGGGTGGGGTTTAAGTGTTTTCTTATCTTTGGGGTCATCTTCAAAATCATACCCAATGTCTTCATGACTTGTATACATTTTCCAAGATGTTCTGAAATACATAAGGACAAATAATTTCATGGAACATCAGAACAAAAAATATCTCCTTCTTCTTTGGACAGCACTACCTCCCCATCAAAACCAAAGTCACCCCACTGTCACACTGGATCTTTAGTCTTCGTCATTATGTAGATTTGGGAACATGCTTTGCTTTTTCGCAAGGCCAAGTGCTTTTATGAAACCTTTTTCATCTTTACAGTCATCCTATATATAAATGCTATGATGGTTATTTCAAAGAAATGAAAATCGACTCAGAGAAGTTAAGCACCTTTCCCAAGTTCTCAAGGCCAGTAGACAGTATGGCTAGATAGGAACCTGGGAATTGACCCCAGCTATTCCTGATTCTAAAACCCAAGCCTTGTGTCCCTTACTGAGATGGAAACTGACAGATAACACAGATGTCAGAGAAGGACGGCGCCTGGCCTTAGGTAGGGTAGCCCGGTCCTGTGCAGGCTCTTGGCAGAGGATAGTGTTCTCAGTTTTGTGGGTCCAAGTGTTCAATTTGTTCAGTACAGCTACAGCGGGTTAGCCCCAGGGGGACTGACTCATACGAACCCAACTCAGGGGAGACTGATAAAGAAGGCTAATTTGTTATCTGACAAGGGGCGATAGAGTTTTTTAATAATGGTGATGCTATGTCTGACATACATGACTTACTTTTATCCCCTCTGTCCACCCCCATTCTGAGCATTTAGCTGGGAAGCTAGAAAACTGCTAAGACAATAGGAAATCAGACTAAAGAAACTTAGACACTACAGTGATGTTCAGGTTACCAGAAAGCCAGCGGCTAGATCTTGAAGGCCCTTATGTGTCAAAAAAGGATCTTGGAGTTTATCTTTACAAAATGAACAGTTGGCAGCTGCGTTTGAACAAGGAAGAGATAAGATGGGGTATGTGGTTTGCATAGACCCATCTCTCAAGTTGTTCGATCAAGAGGATGGAGGTTGGATGGAGCTAGAGGGGAGACGATACTAGGTCAGGGAAGGTCTCTGGTTTTATCTTGTAGGATGAGATTGAAGTATGTGCTAGGAGCTGAGGATAAAGAAAAAAATAGAGATAGGGATAAAGACAGAGACAGACATAGATGCATGTGTGCTAAGTCACTTCAGTCGTGTCTGACTCTTTGTGACCCCATGGACGTAGTCTGCCAGGCTCCTCTGTCTGTGGGATTCTCCAGGAAAGAATACTGGAGTGGACTACCATGCCCACCCCGAGGGGATCTTCCCAACCCAAAGATCAAACCCAAGTCTTTTGCAACTTCTGCACCGCAAGCAAATTCTTTACTCACTGAGCCACTTGGGAAGCCCAGAGAGACAGAAAATGACTAACCCCAGGGGTCACGGGACAGGGTTAGTCTTGATCAGGAAGGGTGACCAATCCTCTAAGACTGGAGGAAGCAGCAGGTAGATAGAGATAAAGATGGTAAGCATGGGGTGGAAAGTGATGCTTGTTTGTCTAATTTCTTTGGTGAAGTAGGGAAGCTAGCTCATTGGTTGAGAATGAGGAGGATGGTGGCTATGTTGGGGCCTCAGTGTTCAGGATAATGAAACAAACTATTGTCTACAACAAGTGGAAATGATTGTTGGGCAGCTGAGCCCTGAGGGGCAGTGAAACACCACGGACAGAGCAGAGGGGGCACTTGGCCCCAGAAGCCACCAGCGAGAACAAAAAAAGCAAGAACAAATGACTAAAAGTTGGTCTGCTTTTTTGTCATCACTGTTGTGCCAGTAATTCTAGATGTCACTGACAAAATACTCTTCCCTGAAAAAATCCTTTGTTGGTCAGAGTTTCAAACAATGATTTTTTTTTTTTAACAATGATGTTTTCATATTATGTCTGAAAGCGTCATATCAGCATCATTTTCTAAACACTGTGTTCTACATGGAAGTTATTTCAGAGAACTAATGGTGATATTTTGGCTTTGGCCACCTGATGAGAACTGGCTCACTGGGAAAGACCCGGATGCTGGGAAAGATTGAGGGTAGGAGAAGAGGGGGATGACAGAGGATGAGATGTTGGATGGCATCACTGACTCAATGGACATGAGTTTGAGCAAGCTCTGGGAGTTGGTGATGGACAGGGAAGCCTAGCATGCTGCAGTCCATGGGGTCACAAAGAGTTGGACACGACTGAGTGACTGAACTGAACTGACACATGTAGGGCCCCAGCTGCACACTTTTGGCTTTTTTTCTTTTTTAAAAATCTTTTTATTGAAGTATAGTTGATTTATAATATCATGTAAGTGTCAGGAGTATAGCACAGCAATTCAGTTTCCTTTATAGGTTATTATATAATATTGAATGTAGCTTCCTGTGCTATACAATAGGTCCTTATTGATAATCTATTTTATATACAGTAGTGTGTATATGTTAATCCCAAACTCCTAATTTATCCCTCCCTCTGACCTTTCCTCTTTGGTAACCATAAGTTTATTTTCTAAGTGTGAATCTGTTTCTGTTTTGTGAATAAGTTCATTTGTTTCATTTTTTAGATTCCACATGAGTGATAGCATATGATATTTGTGTTTTCCTATCTGACATAATTCACTCAGTATGACAATCTCTAGATCCACCCATATTACTGCAAATGGCATTATTTCGTATTTTTTTTAAATGGCTGAATATCATTCCATTGTATATATGTACCACATCTTCCATTGTATATATGTACCACATCTTCTTTATCCATTCCTCTGTTGATGGACATTTTGGCTACTTCCATGTTTTGGCTATGGTAAACAGTGCTGCAGTGAAAATTTGGGTGCATGTATCTTTTTGAATTATGGTTTTCTCCAGATACATGCCCATGCGTGGAACTGCTAGATCATATGGCAACTCTATTTTTAGTTTTTAAAGGAATTTCCACACTGTTTTCCATAGTGGCTGCACAAATTTACATTTCTACCAACAGTGTAGGAGGGTTCCCTTTTTCTCCACATCCTCTCCAGCATTTATTATTTGTAGACTTCTTGATGGTGGCTATTCTGACCACTGAAATTTTAATTTGCATTGAACATCTTTTCCTGTGTCTTTTGACCATCTGTATGCACATATCTGTTTTGACAGTAAGAGTTTCTAAGAATTTAGAACTGCTGACACTCACCTCAGCTCAGTTTGGATCTGCAATGCCTGCAGTGTTACACATCACTGCCTTTAGTAGGACATTCAAGATGGACCCTGACATCACATGATGGTGGAGATGAACAGCAGGATGCCGGCTACTTGACTTTTGCCCTCCACATGCCCACCTGCAGTCTTTATTTTTGTTTAAAATTTAAAAGAGCGAAACAGAGTGCAAGACCACAGGGTGAAAAACTTGGGTCTGGAAAGTAGTCAATGCATGAAACGTTTTACTCAGTTGAATAATGTCTTTAAAATGCAAATGCATTCTTTGTCTCAGGTAATTATTTTAAACCAGAAGAGCAAATCAGAAAACAATTATTACTGACCATGACATGTGATTATAACTGAAAATCCTTTTGTTGCAGTGGAGGAAGGTGATGTAAAAAACGGTCCCAGTACACTAGGAACACCTCCAACTGTTTTTGGCTTTTCTGTGCAGTACTGGTACATGGACGAGAGGACAGAGAAGCAGACTGTGGCTAAGCACCCAGCACCCAACCTCCTTTACGGAAGCACCCTCTGCCGTTTGCACAGTCTGTCTCTGTACACTCCTGAGCAAAGAATTGTTTTTACCTTTTTGAAGGCTATGCGACTGCAGAATTTAAAAATGCTTACTCTCTGACCCTTTATAGGAAAAGTTCACTAATCCCCAGACTAACAGTTTGTTGGGAAGAAACAGGCACTAAAGGATCAGGGATGCTAATGGAAGAGCAATTTAAAGGATCTATCCTGGGGCTCATCTTGACGCTTACTTTCTCTTGTACTCATTATTTTTATCTTTTTTGGGCTTCCCTCGTGACTCAGACAGTAAAGTGTCTACCTGCAATGCAGGAGACCCGGGTTTGATCCCCTGGAGAAGGAAATGGCAACCCACTCCAGTACTCTTGCCTGGGAAATTCCACAGACAGAGAGCCTGGCAGGCTACAATCCGTGGGGTTGTAAAGAGTTGGACACCACCGAGCAATTAACACATCTTGACTCTTCCTTTCATACTCATTGTTTTTATCTTTTAGATGATTCTATCTCTTAAGCAGCTGGGCAGTTCTCAGCCATTACACTTCCTGCCCGCAATGCTGCTCTCCGCTGGGTCACCTCTCGTTTACCCGGGCTGCTGGGAGCGATAAAATGCTATCTTACCATGTAACTTCCCCACCCTGTCAGGTTATCTTGAGGATCAAGTTCAAACTGCCCTGTCCGCCCCCAGGTTCTCCTCTTGCGTTATCTGCCACCCTGCCGGCTCCCTCCTCCCGTTCTTGACCTTTGCCCTCTACTTTCCAGGCTGGTGGAAGCACCTGCAGCTCCCTGAACCTGGCACAACCTTGCAACTTTTTGTGCATGATGTTTTCTTCTTTCGGGAACACTCTTCTCTCCTTCTAATCTCCTGCTCCTCTTCTGCTCATCCTTCAAGGTTTAACTGAATTCTAATAGTGAAATTTTGAAAGAATGAGGGGGGAAAAAAAAACACCTTACAAATATCTCTAATATCCAACATTACAGTGAGTGTTAAATCAATCACTCATGCCATAGCTATGCAATGCCAGTGCACCATCAAAAATAAAACTACACAGGCTCTTTGAATATTTATAAAGGAAGGAAATGGCACCCCACTCCAGTACTCTTGCCTGGAAAATCCCATGGACGGAGGAGCCTGGTAGGCTACAGTCCATGGGGTCACAAAGAGTCTGACACGACTTCACTTTCACTTTCAAGGTGTGACTTATACTTGGGGGGGGGTCACAAAATGAGGTGCATGAAATGACTCCTTTTTGGTTGTTTTTAAAAATATGTTATCTGTGGGGGGGGGGGGAAAGACTGGAGTGAAACAAACCTGTTGATGGAGATTATTCTTTGAATGATGGTCTTTCAAATAATTTCTCTCTTTATTTAAATTTTTGGGAAGAGTTCTAAATAAATATATATTGAGATCAAACCAGTCAGTCCTAAAGGAAATCAACCCTGAATATTCATTGGAAGAACTGATGCTGAAGCTCCAATACTTTGGCCATCTGATGCAAAGACCCTGATGCTGGGAAAGATTGAGGGCAGGAGGAGAAGGGGGGAACAGAGGATGTGATGACTGGATGGCATCACCGACTCAATGGACATGAGTTTGAGCAAGCTCCGGGAGATGGTAAAGGACAGGGAAGTCTGGTGTGCTGCAAGTCCATGGGGTGGCAAAGAGTTGGGCACAACTTAGTGACTGAATAACAAACTTTATTATAAGAAAGTAAAGTTCCCTCTATCTTTTAAACATCTCCTGGTTCAGCTTCTTGCCACCAGTAGATTAGTGGCAATTCAGAGCCATTTCCCTTGGGAATACTAGTCTGCACTGGGATGTAGACTTGTGTGTGTGCTTCCCCAACACCCTCTTCTCCCCCATGAGAGGACAGTCTGCCTAATGATAGAAAGGGAAGTATAAAATGTAACCCATTCTAGGCTCACCTACAATAGAAGCTCTGCCCGTCACATTAGGGCTGTGCACTGAAGAAGCTGAAGGAAGGAGATGGGAAGATTAGGGACCAATAGTCAACTTCTCATCCTTCCCTAGAGTGAGTTCATTACCAGTGAAAGAGAAACTATTTATGGGGTAAATGAAGTAACACACACAGGCTATGACATGGAAGTCAGCTATATATTTACCTGGTAACAGGCAGAAATGAAAATAATTCAGAGCCTGCTGGAGTGTTTCAGAGATTAAAAGGAAATTAAACTTTCCACACCGCTCTTAGGGGACTAAGCTTTATAAGCAAGTCATCGATTTTTAATTTGACTATGGTGATGTTGTTTGGTCCAACTCTCTGTGATCCCATGGACTGCAGTATGCCAGGCTTCCCTGTCCTTCACTGTCTCCCGGAGTTGGCTCAAACTCATGTCCCTTGAATCAGTGATGCCATCCAGCCATCTCATCCTCTGTCGTCCCCTTCTCCTCCTGCCCTCAATCTTTCCCAGCATCGGGGTCAATTATGTTAGCGTGTAAGGAGTTCATTATAAATGAGACATGAAAGGGAAAGCTCCAAAATAAAATTTAAAATACAGTCTCCCCCAGAGGTGGGCAGCTATGCTGGTAGTAGGTTCATCATTAGATGTAGGTGTGTAGTGGGCCCCTCTGTAATTTGGCTCTATCAATATTTGCACTCTAGACCTGGTGTGCACTGGAAATATCCAGCCTTTGGAGGGTGCACTTGAGGTCAACAGGCTAAAGAGCCTGCAGCAGCTGAGCTAGTGCAGAGACCACAGCACAGCAGAAATGACTGTCGGGTACCCCTAGTTCATGCTGAATTAGAGGGAACTGAACACCTAAGTGCCTCCTATGGCCAGAGGTTGTGCTCGGTGGCTTCACCACGATTCTGTCCAGTTGACACTAATGTTCCGTTTCACAGATAAGGAAATCGAGGCTACTTGTAGAATGCGGGCCACACAGCTCAGAGAGGCTAAATTACCAGGTGCATGCGAGCTGAGTTGCTTCAGTCATGTCCGACTCTGCGACCCTATGGACCCTAGCCTACCAGGCTCCTCTGTCCATGGGATTCTCCAGGCAAGGATACTGGAGTGGGTTGCCATGCCCTCCTCCAGGGGATATTCCCAACACAGGGATCGAACCTACCTCTCTTAAGTCTACCTGCATTGGCAGGTGGGTTCTTACTGTTGGCGCTACCTGCGTGGTAAGCCAAATATGGACCCGGGTGTGAGGGATTCCAAAGCCTATTTTATCCACCATCACTAGTGAATGGTGAATAACTAACTGACTGACAGTCTCTCTCTCACACACACACACAAACACACACATCACAGGCAAAGCGAAAAGGAACCTTTCTAATGTCCAATAATAACCCTCACTCATCCTTGCTAATGAGCCTAGATCAGCTTTTCACTGGAAAGAAAACGGCTTAATTGTTAAGCAGAGTTGAGCTCCTAAAACACCGTCCGAGGCCTCAGCGGCGTCCAGTCCCAACAAGGCCGCCCCCGGCCCCTCGCCTCATTTTTGTCTCCCCTTCCCTTCCTGAGGGACTCGATCAGAACCGCTCTGAGGGACCCGAATCTCACGCCTGGGGCTGGACCCCAGCGATCCGGCCTCCGCGCCACCCGCCTCCCTCTAGCGCCGCCCTCTCCGGGACCCTCCGTGCTCCCCCTTCCCCAGCACCTCGAGACCCCCTCACCCCCTCTCCATCCCGCGTCTCCCCACACGCTGGGAGCCCCCAGTTCCGCGGGGAAGCGGGGCCGATCGCAGTCCCGGCAGCCTGCGCCAGGAGTTCTCCCGCACCCCCGAAAGTCCCCTGACCCGGGTCCCCCCGCTCCCTCCTCCCCGCGCCCCATCACTTGTAGTTCGAGTCCCTAACGGGGGTCGGGAGAGGAGGCGGGGGGCGAGGTTGAGCGCGGGGCCGAGGGCGCCTCCCGGGCCGCGCGGGAGTGCGGAGGGGCGCCGTGCGCCCTGGACGACGCGCGCGGGGCCCTGGCCGCAGTGGGAGCTACGCGTGTCCCCACGCTCCGCCCCGGCCCGGCGCTAGTCCGCCCGCCCCGAGGTGACCTCGCCCGCGGCTCCCGAGCCCCCAGGCGGGCGGCCTGGGCTGGACCACCGCGCCTCCGCGCAGCCCTGCCCTCGATAGCCCGAAGCCCCTTCCCGGATCCAGCCCGGGGGCCAGCGCCGCCGCTTCCCGGGCGTCTCGGGGCGCAGCCGCCACCGCAGTCCAAGATGCCCCCGGCGCCTCTCCATCCCCGGGCCCGCGGCGCAGCGCGGCCCGCGATACTCACCGCCCACAGCCCGCCGGGCGGCGGCCTCACTCGGCTCCCGGCCCGGATCTCCGAACTCGCTGCCTTCCTCGGAGTCCCCGGAGCGGTTGGGCGGAGAGATTTGTGGCGATGTCGCGGATCATCCCGGAGCTGCCTGCGCCCGCGGCTCGGCGCTCCGCCCGGCTCGGCGCTCGGTGCGGGCTCCCGGCGCCTCCGCCTCTCGCTGCCGGGCCAGCTCCGTCTTGGGGAGCTTGGAGATCGAGACCTCAGTCCATGTGGCTTTTTAAAAAAAAAAGGGGGGGGGGTGCGTTTGGAGGTGCCCGAACCTAACCTGAGCTTCCTTCCAATCCGTGCAATTTCAAATCTGCACGCTTGTTCATTCCCATACCGGCTAATTCTGGTTTGGCAGGAAAGAAAAAAAAAAAAAATGGAGTCACCTCGCGTGCACACTCTTGTGGCGGGTTGTAGTTTCCACCTTTGACTGAGGTTTTCAAATGCTCTCGGCACGTTTATAACTGGAGGAAAGGGCCTGAAACCTAAAATGCAGGTGGGACTAGAAGGACCTTCTATTTCTCTGAGATAGGAGAGAAGTGATGGGGGGTGGGGGGAACCCCTCACTGAAGGCTGGGCCACATCATATAGCAGTTTGTAGATGGAAGAGATGCAGGCCCTGCAGCGTTCGCGACCAAAGCCTGAGTGGTGGGTTCCCTTGTGGCTCAGCTGGTAAAGAATCCGCCTGCAATGCGGGAGAGCTGGGTTTGATCCCTGGGTTGGGAAGATCCCCTGAAGAAGGGAAAGGTTACCCATTCCAGTATTCTGGCCTGGAGAATTCCATGGACAGAGGAGCCTGGCGGGCTACATTCCATGGGATCACAAAGAGTCAGACACGACTGAGCGACTTTCACTCACTTCACTTCGTCCTGCGTGGTACCTCTCCTTGTTCTCTTTCCAGTATCTGACCATTGTCCGGTTCCTACATTCATGGGCACCATAGATTTCATTTCCACCTGTACCTGCTTTGTTCCCAACAGGGCACCCAACTCAATGCTTTGCCCAGGGAGAGTTTTCAGTATTTGTTAAGTGAACGTGTGAATAAATGAAACCAGTGCTATTTTACTTCACTGGAAGCACTCTGTTCTCTATTGCTGTTCTAATAGAGTATCACCATCTTCCTGACTGAAAGCAGTAACTTACTATTTCATAATTCTGGGGGTCAGAAGTCTGAAAGGGATCTTGGCTAAAATCAAGGAGCTGGCAGGTTTGTGTTCCTCCTGGCAGCCCTAGGGAAGAACTCAGACTTCTGGAGTCAGCCCACATTCCCTGGATCCCGGCCACTTCTTCTGTCTTCAAAGCCAGAAATGGGTGCATCATTCTGTACCTTTCTACACAGTCACATCTCCGGCAGGCTCTTCTGTTCTGCCTCTCTCTTCCACATTTAAGGGCTCTCGGGATTACATTGGGCCTACCCGGGGTAACTGGGTTATTGGATAATCCAAACAATCTCCCCATTTTAAGGTCAGCTGATTAACATTCTTAATGCCACCTGCAACCTTAATTCCCCTTTGCTCTGTAAGGTAATATATTTACAGGGTCCAGAGATTATGATGTGAAGATCTTTGAAAGTGAAAGTGTTTGTCACTCAATTTTGTCCAACTCTTTGCGACCCTATGGAACTGCAGCCTGCCAGGCCCCTCTGTCCATGGGATTCTCCAGGCAAGAATACTGGAGTGGGTTGCCACTCCCTTCTCCAGGGGACTTTCCCAATCTAGGGATCAAACCCACATCTCTTGCACTGCAGGTGGATTTTTTTTTTTTAAGCCATCTGAGCCACTGGGGAATCCAGTGGACATCTTTGAGGGACTATAATTTTACTTATCATAAATTTCCATCTTTCTTCTTATTTCCTTTTTTTTTTCAAAACAAAAATATTCACATTGCTCCCCTTTTTTTTTTTTACATTGCTCCTTCTTATATCAAGCCTTGATTAAAAATAATTGAGAACATTACGAGAAACTGTGGTTAAGTGAGAACGTTTTGATGAGGTACCAGGCTTATGTGGTTCATATGTTTTCCTTTTGCTGATCAGAACATGAGCAAATGGATGGTTAGTATTCTTGTGACCTGACCTTCTCAGATACCATTCATTTCAACCTGGCTTTTGACAGTAAGTCAAGATAGAGTTTCTGGCAAATACCTCAAGTGTAGATGATCCATCTTGTTTGGAAAGAGCTCTGTAAGATTTTTTTTCTCTGTAAGACTAGGTCTTTTTTTATCCCTCTGAAATATTTTAGATTTATTGAGGTATAATATATGTAGCGTGAACTGTATATATTTAAATGTACAACTTGATGAGTTTTAGCATAAGTCTGTGGAACCATCAGCTCAATCAAATAACTCCAAAATTTTTCTGTGCCCTTTGAAAGCCAGCCACCTCACCCGCCCCCAAACTCTCATCTGCTTTCTGCGAAGCTTCTCCTCTGGACCATGGGTACTTTGCATCCAGAATACCCCCAAAAGGCTTTTCTTTTTTGCCCTTCCAACTTTATTGAGGTATAATTGACAAATAAATTATACATACTTAAAGTGTACAACATGATGATTTGATACACACATATATTGTGAAATGACTATCACATCACAATCAAGTCAATAAAAACATCTATCACTTCACATGTCACTGTTTTTTTTTTTTGTTTTTTTGTTTTTGATAGTGGTGAGAACACTTTGTATCTACTCTCTCAGCAGATTTCATGCATACATTTAGTGAAAGTGTTAGTTGCTCAGTCATGTCTGACTCTTTGCATCCTTATGGACTGTAGCCCACCAAGCTTCTCTGTCCATGAATTTCTCCAGGCAAGAATACTGGAGTGGATTGCCATTCCCTTCTCCAGGGATCTTCCTGACCCAGGGATTGAACCCAGGTCTCCCTCATTGCAGGCAGATTCTTTACCATCTGAGCCACCAGGGAAGCCCTAAGCATACATTACCATATTGTTAACTATAGTCACCATGCTGCACCAGAGATCTTTGACCAGCATTTCCACATTTCTCTCACCCACTAGACCCTGGCAACCACCGTTCTACTCTCTGCTTCCATGAGTTCAACTCTTTTTTTTAAGATACTACATATGAGTGAGATCCTACAGTATTTGTCTTTCTCTGCCTAGTTTATTACACTTGCCACAATGTCACAAGTGGCAGGATTTCCTTCTTTTTTAGTAGCTGAATAATATTCCATCATGTATATATCACATTTTCCATCAATGGACACTTACTTAGATTGTCTCCATATTTTGGCTACTGTAAATAACGCTGCAATGAGCATGGGACTACAGCTGTCTCTTCAGGACACTGATTTCATTTCCCATAGAAGGCTTTTCCAAGAAATCATGTTATCTTCACAGGTGTCATTGCTCTTAACTGTCTGGCAGTCTTTTGTTGACACAGCTAGGTTGAAAGCAGACCTGGAGCAAAGGCGCTCACTATCTGAGTCACAGATTGGTGTGTCTGGGTTAAATGAGTAAAAAGCCATTCTAAACCAGAACATTAAAGAAAAGCGCTGAACTCTTTGCATGTATCTGAGGTAGAAGACCCTGACATTATCTCTTGAGTTCTAGGCAAATCACATATCGTTCCACAATAGTAATCTTACTTTAAACTTCATTGTATCAAGAAATAACCTTGTCCTTTAAGGAGATAAAATGACTCAAGTGCTGCTTCTAAAAGACTTTCCTCTTAGTTTTTATTATTCATTCAGCTGATTTCAGAACTCATTGTTGAAATTGAGGTGGAACTAAGGTTGTGGACAATCTGTGCTTCAATTTTGGGGCCTTGTGGTATGGATTAGACAGAAAGTGGGAGCAAATCAACTTTTGAGGAAGTTCTACCACAGAATATTGAAGGTTTTAGGATAAGCAGTGCTCCCCAACCTTTCTTGGCACCAGGGACTGGTTTCCTGGAAGACGATTTTTCTACAGACCAGAGAGGGGAGGGATGGTTTTGGGATAATTCAAGTGCAATATTTTTATTGTACACTTCCTCTTTGTTTGTTTGTTTTTGCTGTGCTTTATTAAGTAGTTTCTTCTTGAACATACACAATTACCATCTCGATACAATTTTGAACAAACTTGTAATTAGCAAATTATTCATATGCACTATTTATTTATAAACTTATATGCTTAAGCATTACTAGTGAGGTAAAATTGTTGGGCAAAGTCTGTACATTTTTAAAAATTTTTATACACACATACACATAGAATCAGTTCAGTTCATTTCAGTCTCTCAGTTATGTCCGACTCTTTGTGACCCGTGGACTGAAGCACGCCAGGCCTCCCTGTCCATCACCAACTCCCAGAGTCCACCCAAGCCTATGTCCATTGAGTTGGTGATGCCATCCAACCATCTCACCCTCTGTCGATCCCTTCTCCTCCTGCCTTCAATGTTTCCCAGCATCAGGGTCTTTTCAAATGAGTCAGCTCTTCGCATCAGGTGGCCAAAGTATTGGAGTTTCAGCTTCAGCATCAGTCCTTCCAATGAACACTCAGGACTGATCTCCTTTAGGATGGACTGGTTGGATCTCCTTGCAGTCCAAGGGACTCTCAAGAGTCTTCTCCAACACCACAGCTCAAAAGCATCGATTCTTCGTCGCTCAGCTTTCTTTATAGTCCAACTCTCACATCCATGCATGACTAGTGGAAAAACCATAGTCTTGACTAGACGGCCCTTTGTTGACAAAGCAATGTCTCTGCTTTTTAATATGCTGTCTAGGTTGGTCATAACTTTTTTTCCAAGGAGTAAGCATCTTTTTATTTCATGGCTGCAGTTACCATCTGCAGTGATTTTGGAGCCCCAAAAAATAAAGTCTGCCACTGTTTCCACTGTTTCTCCATCTATTTGCCATGAAGTGGTGGGACCAGGTGCCATGATGTTTGTTTTCTGAATGTTGAGCTTTAAGCCAACTTTTTCACTCTCCTCCTTCACTTTCATCAAGAGGCTCTTTAGTTCTTCTTCACTTTCTGCCATAAGGGTGGTATCATCTGCTTAAGGCTAGCATTAATGTGCCAACTGCACACTTATTTCTAATCTAATGCTGCTGCTGATCTGACATGAGGTACCTGTCTGCAGTCTGGAGGTTGGGGACCCCTGCCTTAAAGTGTCAGCTTGATGAAACTGTTTTTATAGCCAGTCCAGATATGAAGGTGACCTAGAAGCTACATAGTTATCTCAGACCGTCATTCTGCCCATCTATCAGTTTAGAAGGCAGCCCACCCACACCCGTCCAGGCTTAATGCAATAGACTGTGATGGTTGATTTTATGTGTCAACCTGACCAAAATGTGTTGGTGAGGATATGGGGAAATTGGAACCCTCATACACTTTGCTTTGAAAAAGAGATTGGCAATTCCTCAAAAGTTTAAACATAGAATTACCATATGGCACAGCATTTCCACTCGAAGGTATATGCCCAAGATTAATGAAAACATATGTCCACTCAAAATCTTATACGTGAATCTTCATAGCAGCATTCTGCATAAAAGCCAAAAGCAGAAGCAACATAAATATTGAGCAACTAATGAGTGGATAAATAAAATGTGATACATCCATATACTAGAAGTTTATTCAGCAATAAAAATAAATGAGGTATTGACACATGCTACAACATGGATGAGTCTTGAATGCATTATGCTAAGTAAAAATGGTCAGTTACAAAACAGCATGTACTGTGTGATTCAATTACATAAAATGTCCAGAATAGGTGCAGAGAGACAGAAAGTAGATGAGGGGCACCTAGGTTGGGAACGTTGGGGAGGAAATAGAGTGTCTGCTAATGAGTACAGGGCTTGTTTGGGGTGATAAAATGCTCCAGAATTGATTTTGGTGATGGCTGTGCAAGTCTATGGAAGGAATATAAGTAACTTCTACCTAATTAAACTTAAAAGCTTTTGCACAGCAAAGTAAACCATGGACAAAGTGAAAAGACAACTTACTGAATGGAGAAAATCTTTGAAAATGATATGACTGATAAGGGGTTAATATCCAAAATACATAAACAGCTCATACAACTTAATATCAAAAAACCGACCAACTCAAAACATGGGCAGAAGACATGGACAGACATGTTTCCAAAGAAGATATAATGGATGGCCAACGGGCACGTGAAAAGATGCTCAGCATCATTAATCATCATAGAAATGCAAATGACAACCACAATGACATACCACCTCACACCTGTCAGAACGGCTGTCATCATAAAGACTACAAATAATAGATGTTGGCAAGGATGTGGAGAAACAGGAATCTTGAACACTGTTGGTGGGAATGTAAACTGGTGCAGCCACTGTGGAAAACAGCATGGAGGCCCCTCAAAAAACTACAAGTAGAACTACCAAGCGATCCAGCAATTCCACTGTTGGTATATATCTGAAGAAAATGAAAACACCAATTTGAAAAGATTCATGCACCCCAATGTTCATAGCAGTATTTAAAAAGCCAAGATACTGGAGCAACCTAAATGTCTATCAACAGATGAATGGATAAAGAAGATGTGGTACACACACACACACACACACACACACACACACACACACAGTGGAATACTACTTAGGCATAAAAATGAATTAGATTTTGCCATATGCATTTGTAACAACATAGGTGAAGCTGGTGAGTATTATCCTTAGTGAAAAAAGTCAGACAGAAAAAGACAAATGCTGTACGTTATCACTTATACATGAATCTAAAAATTTCCTGGACCAGGGATCAAAACCACATCTCTTGCATCTCCTGCATTGGCAGGAGGATTGTTTACCACTGAGCCACTAGGAAAGCCCAAAGTTTAAATATTTTTAAGTTCATCAAACTCTGTCCAGCTTCCTGGTTCTTGCAGCCTCCCCATTTGTCTCGCTGCTGGCACATACATATCTGATGAACATGCTGCAACAGAGACCTCGTGTTTTCCTGCAGGTCCAGTTCACAAGACCATGTGAGAAGCCCGTTTGTTTTTCCCAACGGATATTTATAGCAAGCAGGATGGAAGAGAAGTCCTAAGTGCTTCAAGATTTTCTTTGTGGTCTAGGACTTCCCCAGTCTTTATTCCAAAACACCTTCAAAACTTCTCCTGCCTCTGGTGATAGTTACAAGCTTATATTTACCTTGGCTTCAAATTCAAAGAACAGATCAAGGGTGAAGAGATGCGTAGCCAGATTAGCAATGTGTTCCAGTCTTTACATTCGTCTTCCAAGTTTGTTACATTTTTCTTTCTAATAAAAATATCCAATATCCTCATATAGTAGCATATGCTTTCATAAATGTACAGGTCTAAAATGCCAGTTCTGCCATTAATTTGGAAATCAAACACTTTCTCACACATATGTCTTTAAAAAGTAATGCTTGGTTCAGGGGGTTGTATAGTAGTTTTCTTGGCTAATATTATAAATTGTTTAAAAAAATTTTTTTATGAAATCAGTGATGCTAGCAAATGATTATGGCTTTTTCTTACATCTGTAGATTTTTGTTCTTTTCTTTAATACCCATTTCCCTGACAAGTGTCACATAGGTCAAATCTTATTAATATTTTAAAAGCTGTCAGGGTATTCGCTAATGGAATTGCAGGGAATCCTTCTGAGGCTAGAAGAATCCTCATATACTGATATGTTTCTATATCAACCTATCTATTTAATAGGTATGCACTTAAATTTTATTTCCCATGAAACAGAGCATACTTGTAACTTATATTATTTTTAAAATATTTTTGTGGGTCCAAAAATGGGTCATTGGCATCAAACAATCGTGTTTAACATTCAAAAGTCAACTCCAGAACATATTCTTTGAGAAGGTCATTAATAAATAGGACTAAGTCTGGATGAGAAAGATCTAGTGCTTTTTCCTGTCAACCATGACTTCAGTGTGACTTTACTTGCAGGAGCAAATGGTTCTGATGAAAGCAGTTGAAGATATGAGATGTGAATGCCCTAACTTTAAGAGGAAACGAGTTTGGGAGAAGCACTGGCACCATGTTTGTGGAATAAATGTGTTATCTGGTAAAATTAGTACAAGCTACCAAAGAATAATATACAGATGTTTTAAGGGAGAATCAGTAGGTAAAGGTTCTTTTACCTTACATAGGAGGAAGATGGTTCTCTTTTCTATGATCATTTTTTTTTTAATGGATTTCTTATACTTCTACTCTGTACTTTTAAGCTGGACAGATAAACCTAGGAAACCTACTAGCCAGAGATTAATCAGAATGGGTTGCAGCTGTCCAGCCCTGTTGTAGCAATGATCTTGGACCTCTTTGCTCTGTCCTGCCCTTGACCTTGGACTTTCCTCCTGACTCTTGCTCTTGTTGACCTGGCCTTGTGTCTCAAGTCCCCAGATTTCTCTTCACCTTGAGAACAAGTTGACCTTCCGGTGCTCTGAGATACCAGTGGACCTTCCGGCCCCAGGCCAGTTCCCTAGTTGGGCCTGCCCTGGCTCCTCTGCAAGGGAGGATCAGATGATTTCAGTGTATTGTGAAGGCCGAAGGCCGGCATGAGGAAACTCTCAAGAATGTGTAACCAGTGATCAAAGCCCAGGAGCTGTCCTTGTCCTGGTTGCGAAGCAGCAGAGCATAAGTGCAGAAGCCAAGAGAATGTAGTGCTTGGAGGTCCACGTGGTGAAGTCAGACTCAAGTGGGGAGCCCCGCGCCTCCCCTCTGTTCTTCAGAGCCTGGGCATTCACCTGAGAGTGGGTATGATGACAGAACTGCTTTGAAGGGATGTTGAAAGCATTCAATAAGATAGCACATGTAAAGCGCTATGTTGGCACAGTGGTTGGCACACAATTGAGACTTGTTTCTAACGTTGTGATAATGGTGTCATTGAAAGCTTTATCGTCTCAGAGAAAACTGCCTTCCAGCAGAGGACTTTGGAGAGGCAGCAAAAGTGAGTGATTCAGAGCATACACCCTGCAGCTTCATTTGTGTGTGTGTGTGTGTGTGTGCGCGCGCGTGCACATGTGCTCCATCGTTTCTTTGCATCATGACTCTTTGCAACCCCATGAACTGTAGCCTGCCAGGCTCCTCTGTCCATGGGTTTCTCTAGACAAGAAGACTGGAGTCGGTTGCCATTTCCTCCTCCAGGGGAATCTTCCTGACCCATGGATCGAACCCTCATCAAAAGATGTGTCTCCTGCATTGGCAGGTGGATTCTTTACCACTAGAGCCACTTGGGAAGCCTGCTTGCCTGGATTCAGACCCCAACTTTCATCACTTATTTCACCTTTTAATGAGGTTACTTAGCATTTGTAAATCTCAGTCTGATCTTCTGTAAAATGGGAAGAAGTAGGGAAGAGGATTGAGGAGGAGGAGGTAGAAGAAGAAGAACGGGGAGGAAGAAGAGGAGGAGGAGGTTTACCCTTTGGACACTGGTGGGGTGTAAATGACTTAGACTCTATGAAGTCAATCAGTGTGCCCCCCGTCCCCCCAGAGCGTGATACCCTAAGCACACAGCGTCTTTTGTGTGAGACTCTTGACAAAAAGGATACGTAACCTCCATCTAATTGTGAGGATGCATCAGATAAACCTGAATTAAGGGACATTCTAAAAAACAACCGGCCTGTACTCTTCAAGGTCAGCATCATGAAAGATGAATGAAGATTCAGGAACGGCCCAGGGTAAAGGAGACAAGAGAGCTATGACAACCTAACACAGCGCATGATGCTTAGATTGCTTTTACCAGTTGGAGGGGGACAGCTGCCCAAGTCCGACTTAGGGCCAGAGATTAGGTAACTGTATTATAACTTTACCGAATTTTTTATTTTGGAAACTTTACTGTAGTGTCCTTATTTTTAGGAAATGCTCCCTGAAGTATTTAGGAGCAAAGAAGAATTTAGAAAGTATGTAAAGTCCTTAGAACAATGCTTGGCAGGTAGCAGGACAGATGTGTTCTCTGTTCCTTTAACTGAGTTTTTCAATGCTGGATTCCCTATAGTATCAAACAGTGTTCTTATGACCTTCATTAACAATGTTGCACTGCTTTTGCTTTCCCTGTTTCCCAGCCTTTGGTTTCAGATCTTCTGCAGGCCTGGGAAATATATCAGAAAGTTACAAGGAGTTTCCTTTGCTCAGACAAGTAGAATCCCTTAGTTCCTCCGGGTTCCTCCTGCGCCCTCCACCTCTCTCATGGCTCTTTTGTGAGGCACCTTGTGCATTCAGATTGTGGAAGGTAAACCCACCTGTGACCCCCGGAGTGAGACAGAGTGAATCAGACGTGTCGACCCCCGTGGAGCAACCTGCTGCTGGGCACTGAGAGAGCTGCTCAGCTGAAGAGTGAAGGTTTGCAGGAAAGAGTGTCCCCCTTTAGTACTTAGAGAAATGTTCTCTAAGTACTTTACTGTGGTCTCCTCTCCCCTTGTGGGATGAGATGAAAGTGTGTTAGTCACTCAATCACGTCCAACTCTTTGTGACTGTGTGGACTGTAGACAGCCAGGTTCCTCTGTCCATGGAATTGCCTTGCAGGCAGATTCTTTGTGGGATGAGATAATCCCACAGGTGGAAGATGGGGGAGGGTGTTTAAATAAAGATGTTGACCTATAAGTCATGTGCTGGTTCCCAATTCATGGTGTGAATAGCTCCACAGGGACCAAGGTGGCCAGACAAGGGAGCTGTCTTTCAAAACTTCTGTCATGAATGGATGGTTCAATCCCAAACCCAATCCTTAGTGACTTTTTCCTCAGGGTGAATGGACTAATGATGGGGATTACTTTGGCTACTTAGTTGCTCCTACACAAAGCATGGTTGACTCGGCTTCAGTGTAGCTGATGTGAGCATTGTGCACAGATGTGTAACTAGCCTGAGATCCTACCTACTTGAACCACAGTGGGGTCTTTAGGAAACATGGAGTTAAAAACAAAACCAAAAACCTATTCATAATCAAATGTGCTTCATGTGGTTTTAAACCTCTATGGAGAGAGGTGTGTCAGTAGGAAGGATGAAAAACATGGTCTGGCCCACCTCAGTTTGTATATGCCTAAGAGGCCAACAAAGGTCTGTCTGGTCAAGGCTATGGTTTTTCCAGTGGTCATGTATGGATGTGAGAGTTGGACTGTGAGGAAAGCTGAGCGCCGAAAAATTGATGTTTTTGAACTGTGGTGTTGGAGAAGACTCTTGAGAGTCCCTTGGACTGCAAGGAGATCCAACCGGTCCATCCTAAAGGAGATCAGTCCTGGATGTTCATTGGAAGGACTGATGTTGAAGCTGAAACTCCAGTACTTTGGCCACCTCATGCGAAGAGTTGACTCATTGGAAAAGACCTTGATGCTGGGAGGGATTGGGGGCAGGAGGAGAAGGGGACGACAGAGGATGAGATGGCTGGATGGCATCACCGACTTGATGGGCATGAGTTTGCGTAAACTCCGGGAGTTGGTGATGGACAGGGAGGCCTGGCGTGCTGCGATTCATGGGGTCGAGACTGAACTGAACTGAACTGAAGAGGAGTGAGAGTGATGTTGTTCCTTGAGGTTGCGTTGCAACATCAGGGGGAGGTGCTTCTTGGGTGTCAGGACTGGCTGTCAGAATGACTTGAGACAATATCTTCCAGAGAGGGAGATGAGAACACTGGTGATTTTCAACTGTGCAATACCTAGCAATGGCTAACTGAGTCTCTCTCATACACTGGAAAATATTATTGAGCTCCTACGAGGTGCTGGACACTGTTTCTAGATGCTGACAAGTCAGTAATAAACACATGCATGTCCAATTCCTTTTTAGTCCTTTGAATAGAGAAGGAGAAAGTCTCAGGAGTTGAAAGGCTGTAACACTTCTCTCTGGTTAAGGGCAAGAACAGGCTTCAGGCTTAAAAGTCATCTCACAGTAGCCCTATTAGCTGAAATTTAACCAGCTTGTTTGTTTTCATTTATTTATTTATGGCTTCCTTTATTCATTCAGGGCTTCCCTTGTGGCTCAGCTGGTAAAGAATCCGACTGCAATGCGGGAGACCTGGGTTCGATCCCTGGGTTGGGAAAATCCCCTGGAGAAGGGAAAGGCTACCTTCTCCAGTATTCTGGCCTGGAGAATTCCATGGACTGTATAGTTCTTGGGGTCGCAAAGAGTCGGACACCACTGAACGACTTTCACTTTCTTATTTATTCGGCTTCTCGGATGGCTCAGTGGGTAAAGAATCTGCCTGCAATGCAGGAGCCACAGGAGATGTGGATTCCATCCCTGGGGTGGGAAGATCCCCTGGAGAAGGAAATGGCAGCCCACTTCAGTATTCTTGCCTAAAAAATCCCATGGACAGAGGAGCCTGGAGGCTATACAGCCTAAAGGGTTGCAAATAGTCAGACACAACTGAGCACAAGCACCTTCCTGCCTTTGTGTCATTTATTCACTTATTTAACAATAGTTATTAGCTATTAAGAGCTTACCGTGGGCCATGTTAGTTTCCATGATGCAGAATGCTACCCTTGGCAAAGATGGCCTGAGCCTCTGCACTCATGGAGCCTATATTCTAGGGGGGAATAAAATGAGCAATATTTCAGGTGGTGTGTATTAGTGTTAGTTGCTCAGTTGTGTCCAACTCTTTGAGACCCCATGGAATTCTCCAGGCAAGAATACTAGAGTGGGTAGCCATTCCATACTTAGGGGATCTTCCAGACCTAAGGCTCAAACCTGCATCTCCTGAGGCTCCTGCATTGCAGGCAGATTCTTTACCCTTTGAACCAGTATAGAGTAAAACAAGGACTTCCCTGGTGATCCAGTGGTTAAGACTTCGCCTCCCAATGCAGAGGGTGCAGGTTCAATCCCTGATTGGGGAGCTAAGATTCCACATGCTTTGGGGTCAAAAAACCAAAACATAAATTAGAAGCAATATTGTAACACATTCTAGAAAGACTTTAAAAATGGCATACGTCAAAACAAATCTTTCAAAAAAGTAAAACAAAATAGGCTAAGGGGAACAAGGAGAGGGTTCTCTTTGTTCTTTTATATGTTTAGGTAGGTTTGGCAAAGGATAAGCATGTCTTCTATTTACACTATTGATATGACACTTCCTTTTCATATAAAATGTAAGTTAAAAGCCAGCTTCAAAGAGATTTGTAAGTAGATAGCAGTTCAACAAGATGGTAGTCAAATAACTGACATTTGGTATGTTTACTTTAAGGCAATGTTCTCAAGCACTGGCTGAATGTTAAAAATCCCCAGGTGAGTTTTTAAAAAATTCCAGATGGTCAGTCCACACTCCAGATTAATCATTTCAGACAATTAGCCAAGCAATGCCCATCTCCCAACCCACAGTGGGGTTATCTTCTGGAGAAATTGAACTTGAATTTCAATTTCAGGCAGAGAGCTGGAGAAGGCGGTGCAGTACAGTCTGCTCCCTGAACAGTGGGATCCCCCCACCTTTCCCCAGCATCTTTCACCTGCCCTGCTCGCCAGATGCCAGAGGTCTGGATCGTATTTCCCAAACCTGAGACAGGACGAATCTCCCTTTTGTTGTAATTGAATGGGCCCAAGAAGAATAATTTGCAAATAATGATGTTTTGGGGGTACTTGATGTAGAAGTTGACTTTCTTCCCAATCATAATCAGTAAAGCACAGCCTTCAGTCCTTGAACACAGAGCTTCTAGGCAGCTTTCCAACAAAGGGATATGGGAAGGAAGTCCAGATGGACTCACGCTAAGTTAATCGAGTTTGAAGAAGCTGGTTACAGCAGTGGAACCGGAGGACTGGCCCTGTCAGGAATAAAGTAGGTCACACGGGGGTGTGGCCGGTAGGTGATGCCTCTCAACTGGCCGGCCCCTGGTGTGTGCTGGCTCAGAAGAGCACTCACAGCGCTATGCACTGTATTACACAATCCTCACAACTCCTCCGCGAGGGAGACACTCTTATTCCCCCATATACAAGTGAGTAAGCAGGCGCACAGACAGGTTAAGGAACTTGCCAGATCCACACAGCTGAGATTTGAATCAGGGCAGTTTGGCTTCAGAGTCCCTGCACTTCACCACTGCATCTCACATTCTCCTGCTGAGTAAGTATTTCTAGACCAAAAAAAAAAAACAAAACCCACAAAACCCAAAAAAGGCAGGGACACACTCCCTGGTTTCTGCAGGTTACAGTTGCCTTGAAGAACAGGCATACCAGTTTCCCTAAAGCAACTGCTTAAAGATCTCGATCCGAGCCCAGCTCATTTTCTGATGTCGTCCCCTCTATATCTCTGACAAAGGTGATCCAGGCAAAGTGGGTTTTCCTGAGTTTATGCCTCTGTGTTTCCATGTGCTTTTTCCTTCCTTGGCCTGTTGTTGTGCAACTGCTCAGTCACGTCCAACTCTTGGTGATCACGTGGACTGCTGCACACCAGGCTTCCCTGTCCTTCACTATCTCCCTGAATTTGCTTAAACTCTTGTTCACGAGTAGATAAGTAAACAAATAGGTGACTTAACCAGACAGAGATAAAGGCAGAGAAGTGACACATGGAAGATGATGTGATAGGGAGAGGAACTTAAAGGCTATGAAATGTTTTCTTGATCACTCTTATATGATACACATCAGAGATACCTTGCATATTCCCAAGCTCAGAAGCATTTGGGGAAGATGAATAGAGGAATAAACAATTAGATATATTGTAACTCCCTGAGGGCTATATTTATTCTCACTGATTCTAGAATCTTGAGAGGCTCTTAGGTAAAGAATCCGCCTGCCAGTGCAGGAGAGGCCAGAGACACAGGTTCAATCCCCGGGTCAGGAGTAGGAAATGGCAACCTGCCCCAATATGCTTGTCTGGAAAATTCCCTGGACAGAGGAGCCTGGTGGGCTACAGTTCATGGTGTCATAAAGACTCAGACATGACTGAGCGGCTGAGCACACGGAGAATACACATGAACCCTTGTGAACTTACCTTTAGAGAGCCATTCACAGCAGTTCTTACTCATAGATTTCACTGGGAGAGCGCACTCTTCTCACTGGAAGCAGCTAAACACAGATGATTCCCCAGTTTCTTAGGAGAGCAGAGAACTGAGGGGATGAGGCACAAGGTAGGGTTTTTATATAGGTTGAAAGTTTCAAGAGCATGGGATGCTACGTGGCTGCTCCAGCATGGCAGCCTTGCCTTAGCTGGATGACGTATATGGCAGCTCCAACTCTGAGGATGAGTGCTCCAGAATGCTCAGAAGGTTCTCTAGCAGTTGAAGCAGTCACAGCCCACCCTGATTCCAGGGGCAGGGTCGCCTACCTCTCAAGGGCAGGGGTGGCAAAGTCACATTGTGGAGGAGCAGAAAGAGTGGAAGATTTTGCTGTAACCATCTCTGAAAAAATGTCATCTGTCAGGGGTACTGTCCTGAAATTCTATCCCCTGCTTTTTCAGGACCACCTCCAAAAAATGACCCAGCTGAGAGAGGAGTTTTAAGATGCTGACGTTTGGCAGAAACCAAAAAATTCTGTAAAGCAATTTTTTTCAATTAAAAATGAATAAATTTAAAAGAAAAAAAGAGGTTTTCTCCAGTTTTCTTAGCCCTGCCCCCCTCTCAGTTGCTTTCCGGCCTCTGCACAACAGTGGTGCCACGAACTACCTGGCAAACCCTAGATTGATTTCAGTTTGGACTTCGATGGCTATGTCGTTTGGTTCTTCTGTGCTTTGATAGTAAATATATGGTTTTGCACAGGTGGCGTTAGTGGTAAAGGACCCTTCTGCCAATGCAGGAGAAGGAGACCTAAGAGATGTGGGTTCTATCCCTGGGTTGGGAAGATCCCCTGGAGAAGGGAATGGCAACTCACTCCAGTATTCTTGTCTAGAGAATCCCATAGAGGAGTCTGGTAGGCTACAGTCCAGTTCAGTTCAGTTGCTCAGTCGTGTCCAACTCTTTGTGACCCTGTGGACTGCAGCATGCCAGACTTCCCTGTCCATCACTGACCCTGGAGCTTGCTCAAATTCATGTCCATCGAGTTGGTGATGCCATCCAAACATCTTGTCCTCTTCTCCACCTGCCTTCAGTCTTTCCCAGCATCAGGGTCTTTTCCAATGAGTCAGTTCTTCTCATCAGGTGGCCAAAGTATTGGAGCTTCAGCATCAGTCCTTCCAGTGAATTTTCAGAGCTGGTTTCCTTTAGGATGGACTGGTTGGATCTCCTTGCAGTCCAAGGGACTCTCAAGAGTCTATCTAACATCACAGTTCAAAAGCATCAATTCTTTGGTGCTCAGTTTTCTTTATGGTCAAACTCTCACATTCATACATGACTACTGGAAAAACCATAGCTTTGACTAGATGGACCTTGGTCTGTAAAGTAATGTCTCTGTGTTTTAATAAGCTATCTAGGCTACAGTCCATAGGGTCACAATGAGTTAGATACCACTGAAGCAAAACTTAGCATGCAAACATGCATCATTCATTCATTAAAAGAACAACAACAAAACCCTAAATTTATGGCTTTGCACAATCATTTTCTCTATTGCATGGTACTTAACAACTTTGCTTTCCTGATGTTAAAGCGGGGTTGGAACACAATAGAGGTCATTTGACCATTTTCAGGAAGGTCTTTTGGAAAATTTCCAGGAGGGTGAGAGGACTCATTTTCCACCTCTTTCCTCACTACCTTCTGGAGGAAATTGTCCGTCTGCTTCAGGAAGGCCATCTGACCCTGGGAATCTGGGGAGCTTGGCCACGGTCTCTTGCTCTGCACAGCCCCTGATACAGGCCACGAGACCCACACCTGTCTTTCCTCCTCTCTCTCACTTTTCCCTGGCCAACAATTATCCTACTGGCTTTGAGAATTTTTGAGTAGTTGCTTTGGGAAGAAAGCTTATTATATAAACATTGGAATCAACACTTTTAAATATTCCTAACCAGTACCAGCAGTTTGAGAGCTAGTCAAGCTGTTTAGAGAAGAAGGAAAGAGCTTGTAGGAGAAAAACTGGATTATTTACTATTAACTGTCTTATTTATCATTTGTGTATGACTGAGCCATTTTGTAACTTGGTATAATTCAAGTCTGTATCAAAGGGAGGAGAAGGAAATGGCAACCCACTCCAGTATTCTTGTCTGGAGAATCCCATGAACAGGGGAGCCTGGCAGGCTATAGTCTATGGGTCGCAAGAGTCAGACATGACTGAGCGACTAAGCACACATCAAAGGTAGAGTTTTTCAAAAAGAAATAAAATCTGTGATCTTTAACAAAGATATTAGGCAGGTATGTGTGTATACTTTATTTTTAAATTTTTTCTATTTTTCTGTTTTTAATATGTATTATTTATTTATTTTGGAGTATAATTCCTTTACAATGTTGCATTTCTGCCACATAACAAAGTGAATCAGCTATATGTATACATGCATCCCCTCCCTCTTGAACATGCCTCCTTGCTCTCCCACCCTGTTTATATAATTTATAAACTGAATAGTTTCTACTCCCCTCACTGTAGGGAACCCACTGTGAGTTATCATCGACGCTGTATTTGGTTTTTATCCACTGGTGCACGTTCCATCGCAGCTATGTGCTAGTCCTGGCCAGTCCCTGTCCTTCAGAAAATCTGGGCAGTAGGTGGAAGATGTAATTAGGGACCTGTCATGCCCAAGATCTCATTTTTCCATTCCTGGAGTTGGAGACATTTTCTTACACTACCAAGGCCCCTAACTTTATTTGCATTAAAATCACTGCAGGTGTTTGTGAAAACACAGCTTCCTGGGCTTCATCCCTGAAGAGGACCTATGTTGTAGTTCTTGGTGGGGTGGGGGCAAGGAATTGTTTGCCATAAACTGCAAACTGCACTTTGCTAAAGATTTTGCCCATCTCAGCTTCTGTACCTTTTGCTATACTGACCCTCAAGTGAGGTGCTACTTTCTGCTGAACTATGTCCTGAGTGTTTTAAAAATAGATAAATAGATGATAGAAACACCTAAGGGGCAAAGATACAAATCCTCTGCCTTCATGATGTTGTTGTGGTTCATTCACTCAGTCATGTCCGACTCTTTGCAATCCCTTGGACTACAGCATGCTGGGCTTCCCTGTCCTTCACCATCTCCTGGAGTTTGCTCAAACTCATGTTCACTGAATTGGTGATGCTCTCTATCCATCTTATCCTTTGCTGCCCCTGTCTCCTTTTGCCTTCAGACTTTTCAACACTGGGGTCTTTTCCAGTGAGTCAGCTCTTCACGACAGTTGACCAAAGCACTGGAGCTTCAGTTTCAGCATCGGTCCTTCCAATGGATATTCAGGGTTCAGTTCTTTTAGGATTGACTGGTTTGATCTCCTTGCTGTCTAAGGGACTCTCAAGAGTCTTTTCCAGCACCACAATTTGAAAATATTAGTTCTTCAGCGCTCAGTCTTCTTTATGGTCCAACTCTCACATCCGTACATGACTACTGGAAAAACCATAGCTTTGACTATACAGACCTTTGTCAGAAAAGTGATATCTCTGTTTTTGAATACACTGTTTAGGTTTGTCATAGCTTTTCTTCCAAGGATCAAGTGTCTTTTAATTTCATGGCTGCAGCCTCAGTCCACAATACTTTTGGAGCCCAAGAAGATAAAGTCTGTCATTATTTCCATTTTTTCCCCATTTATTTGCCATGTATTTGACAGTCCTGAATATTCATTGGAAGGATTGATGTTGAAGCTGAAACTCCACCTGATGTGAAGAACTGACTCATTTGAAAAGACCCTGATGCTGGGAAAGATTAAAGGCGAGAGGAGAAGGGGATGAAGGAGGATGAGATGGCTGGATGGCATCACTGACTCAATGGACATGAGTTTGAGTAAACTCCGGGAGTTGGTGATGGACAGGGAGGCCTAGTGTGCTGCAGTCCATGGGGTCTCAAAGAGTTGGACACGACTGACTGACTGAACTGAACTGAACTGAACTGAACAGCATAAATTTGACTGTTTAGCCTGAAGGGCCTCTGACTAGGGGTGGAATTCAGCTAAAATAAGCAGTTTGTCAGAGGAGCCCTTCTCTTCCTCCTCTCTCCATCCTCTTGCTGAGAGGGTCTTGTGCCACCTCTGGAATGATTTGGCAGCCAAGCAGCCATTTTAGGTCACATCTAGAGAAGTGGGAGGAGGTACAGCGCTTTTTCCCCAGCCTGAGAGTGAAAAGTTTCTTCCGTCTTTCTGAGCTCACAGCGGGGAATCAGGCTCATTCTCACCAAAATCTCTGTGGCCTCTGAAACTTTCAGGTGCCTACAAATCCCCTGGGGTCTTGGCAAATTGCAGAGTCCAATTCACGGGGTCTGGATGGGGGTTGTGTGTGCATGCATGCTAAGTTGCTTCAGTCAGTCCAACTCTTTGCCACCCCATCAAACTGTAGCCCTCCAGGATCCTCTGTCCATGGAATTCTCCAGGCAAGAATACTGGAGTGGGCTTCCCGTGCCCTCCTCCAGGGGATCTTCCCAACCCAGGGCTCAAACCCAGGTCTCTTAGGTCACTTGCATTGGCAGGCAGGTTCTTTACCACTATCACCACCTAGGAAGCCAGGATGGGCTGGTGGTTCTGCCTTCCTCAGAACCACCTAGGACTATTCCGATGCTGCTGGTCCTCAGACCCCACTTTGAATGGTTAGGAGGTGAACACCGACGAGGGTCTCACGGAAGAATGCACCAAGTCTGCCCTGGGAGGCCCTGACCTGAAAGGACAGGCCAACCAGAGTAGGTGGGTAATTAAATGAGTTTCAGAACTGAGATCTCCTCTGAATTGAGGGCAGGTAAGGAAAGTCGGAGGACTCAGTCAGCAAGCAGAGAAACAGGATGAAGTGAGAAAAATCGTCTGGGGAAATAAGAGGGTTGACTTCCCTACTAGCTGCATTTGTAGGGCTCACGGTGAGGCGGGGGGAGGCGGACTGAGGGCACTGCTCACCCTAGGACCCTCCTCCCAGGTGCAAAGATGCCAGATTTAGCAAATAAAAGCATGGGATTCCTAGTTAAATTAGGTTTTCACATAAAGAGTGAATAGCTGTAAGTATGCCTCAGGTATTGCGTGGGACAAACTTTTATGAAACGATTACTCATTCTTTACCCAAATTCAAATTTAATAGAGCAGCCTGTGGTTCTTTATCAATAAACTGATTCATTGCCATTAGGATAAAGTGAGTGAAACGTGTTTGACATTTGTACTTGCACGTAATATGGCTGTGACTGAGCACTGTTTTCCTGGCTCTAAAGATTTTTTTTTTTTTTGGTCTTAGACTTCTTTGTTCAGGATATGAAAGTCAATGAGGCCCATAGTCACATTTATACTACAGAGAAAGTCATCAGGAAATGATGTGCTTATCAATGATTTTCATAGCCTATTAGATATCGGTCTTAATCAGTAAGAGGGATAAATTTAAACATGGTAACAGTACTGAAGATTGCTTTTTAAAAAAATGCACAAATTGCTTTTGCTTGTTTGTAAAATATCTTTTCAGATTTCTCTGGATTCCTTACTGCAGCCATGCAAGTCAGAAGGAAGGCAAATTTGAGAGCTCTAATTTGAGAACAAGTTTTCTGTTGAGAGACTGAGACTGAGTCACTGGTATTCAAAGAGGAACAACCCAAACAGAGCTTTTCTGACATTTCTGCACATTCTTACACTCTGGCAAAGATGCTCACTGATGCTCTGAACCGCATATTCCAAGGTAGTTAAACAACCTTGTAGATCTAACAGGGCTTCCCTAGTGGCTCAGACTGTAAAGAATCCACCTGCAATGCCATGTAGTACAAGCCCCAGGCTGGGTACCAGAAGTGATGAGATAATGAAAGGTGCTGGAACCTCAAGGAGGTGACAACCCAGTTTGTAGAGATTAGCTTGGTACCAGGGGGTCCGGCCCCAGGGGATTCTTTGCTTTCTTCAACTCCTCCCATTCCTGCTCCCATCACTTCTATTAACAGTTGGAGCTCAAAAACTTACTCTGAATCTGTCCAATGCTCTCTCTTCTCTACCGTCATCCAGATCCAAGGCATAGACATTTCTTGCCTGGATATGGGTGATGGCTGCCAATGGTCTCCCCAGTTCAGCTCTGGGGCCATGTGGTAAGCTGAATAATGTCCCCCAAAGACATCAAGTCCTTTACATGTTGCTTTATTTGGAAAAGGGTCTTCACAGGTGTGATTAAGTTAATAACCTTGAGACTGAGAGATTATCATGAATTATCAGGGTAGGATTGTGTGTGTGTGTGAGTGTGTGTTAGTCACTCAGATCTGTTCAACTCTTTGCAACCCCATGAATTGTAGCCTGCCAGACTGGTTGGCCCATGGAATTCTCCAGGCAAGAATATTGGAATGAGTAGCCATTCCCTTCTCCAGGGTATGTTCCCAACCCAAGGATTGAACCCTGGTCTCCTGTGCTGCAGGCAGATTCTTTACCATCTGAGCCACCATCAGGGTAGGAGCTAAATGCAATCACAAGTGTTCTTATAAGAGGGAGGCAAAGGGAGCTTTGACGCATGGAGAAGAGAAGGCAATGGGATGGCAGAAGCAGAGGTTGTGGTGATGCAGCCAGAAACCAAGGAATGTCGGCAGTCACCAGAAGCTGGAAGAGGCATCTTCTGCCATGAGAGGACACAGAAAGAAGATGGCCATCTTTGAACCAGGAAGCCAGTTTTCCCCACACACTGAATCTGCCAGAACCTGGATCTTGGACATCCCAGCTTCCAGAGCTGTGAGAAATACACATTCTGTTGTTTATAAGCTGTGTTATTTTGTTTTAGCTGCTCAAATGGACTTAGACATTCTCTCTTACTATTCTTTCTAAAATAGCAACCAAGTCCTTTGCTATGACTCCACCCTTTTAAAATTCCCTACATAGCAGTTATTTAATATGTTTCTTATGTATTTGTTGGTGCATTTATTACTTAGCTTTTCCTTTTAGCCTATAAAGTTTGTGAAGACTTTTCTGTGTTGATTATCTTTAAATCCCCAATGCCTCAAATATCACCTGGCACTTACTGGCGTGGGTGCACGTGTGTATGCATACTCAGTCCAACTCGTGTCCGACTCTTTGCAATCCCATGGACTGTAGCCCACCAGGCTTCTCTGTCCATGGAATTTTCCAGACAAGAATACTGGAGTGGGTTGCTATTTCATACTCCAGGGCATCTTCCTGACCCAGGAATTAAACCTGCGTCTCTTGTGTCTTCTTTATTGCAGATGAATTCTTTACCACTGTGCCACCTGGGAAGGCACATACTGGCATGCAAGGAAAATTTGTGGAATGAAAATGAAGGGGAGAAATAAATGCAATAGCAGGATCTTTAAAGAGCGTCATGGGAGCACAGAAGATAGGACTTTTCTAGCCTCATAGCCTTGACGCTTTATCAGGTAATTGCTTCCTGGGGCTGTCATAAGGACTAGATTGATAAATAGCCAGCCTGTGTGCTCTGTGACGTGATCTAACAAAGTAAACTCCTGACAAAGCCTAAAGACACACCAGTCTTCCTGCCAACAATTATCTGTTGCTAGTTGCCACCAAAATCCTTTTTTAAAATTTTGAAATGGTCTAAAATGCACCTGGCTCCCTGCTGTCAGACACAGCTGCACCCTTTGCAATCCCCTCACCCTTTGCCCCTCCCCCACAGCTCAGAGACCGCTAGCAGATCTTTGTCTTTCAGTAGTGGAAGGGGGCAGAAATTGCTTGTGCTTTTCAACCCAGAAATATACCTTTGTCTAAAGAATCCCACTGAATTCCTAAATCCTGGGGTGCTTTGGAAGTCTCTAGAGATGAGTCTTCCTATATTCTGCCTATGGAACCTCATCTTCCATCCATCTTATCCACATTTTGTCCCTGGGTATCTTGTCGTGCTCAAATAGATCAAGTGTAGACACCTGTCGTCTTTGGTTAAATCCTATAGGAGCTCTGAAAAGATCCCATGCTGCATGGGATCCATGAGTGGTAGCCCTGGCATCACCTGGGAGCTTATTAGAATTGGAAGACTCAAGACCTCCTACATTAGAATCTGCATTTGATTCAATCTCCAGCCAATTCATCCAAGCCTGAAAGTGTAAGAAGCAGTGGTATTAAATATACCTTGGAGCTGTCTTCATCAGGCACAAAGGAGTTCCTGTATCTACCAGTGCCAGTACAGGACTGCTCCCAGGGGGAGAGAATTCTTCCAAGGGGGAATCTGGTTTACCAAGTGCAGTAGGCAGGTGGACTTGGGCAACGTGAGGGTAGTCTTCCAACAAAGAAACAGGCTGGCTGCTGGGAGGGAAGGCATATAACTAGGGAAAATAAAAAAGGAATCAAAGAGAGTGTGGGCAGAGCATGGATTCTGATTGCCACACCTCTCATAGGAACAGATTGGATCCAATCTCATCTCTCCTGATTTTATCCATTACTGCCCACAGTAAACTCCTCTGAGAGGAAGTGAAAACGCTTGAAACAAAACATCTTTCCAACTAGCAGCCAGGCTGCCAGCCTTAAAACAGGAGTGTCCAGGTTGGAGGAAGAGAGAGAGACAGTCCTAGCAAAGCTAATTTCTTTCTCAAAAAAGTAAGTAGTCTGTTGCTAAAAATGTCTACAATGCTGGTGTTGTGTGAATGTTCATAGGTGCTTAACTGTGTCTTAAAACTGAAGATCTGGAGCAGGAAATGGCAACCCACTCCAGTATTCTTGCCTGGAGAATTTCATGGACAGAGGAGCCTGGCGGGCTACAGTCAGACACAACTGAATGACTAACACAGAGAAACTGAAGAGGGTTTCCTTTTCTCCACACCCTCTCCAGTGTTGATTTTTTTGTAGATTTTTTGATGATGACCACACTGGTGTGACATGATACCTCACTATAGTTTTGATTTGCATTTCTCTAATAATTAGTGATGTTGAACATCTTTTCATGTGCCTCTTGGCCATCTGTATGTCTTCTTTCAAGAAATGTCTATTTAGATCTTCCACTCATTTTTTGATTGGGTAGTTTTTTTTTTAATATTGAGCTGCAGGTGTTGTTTGTATATTTTGAAAATTAAGCCCTTGTCTGTTGCTTCATTTGGAAATATTTTCTCTCATTTTGAGGGTTGTCTTTTCATCTTGTTCCTTTGCAGGGATGTGGATGGATCTAGAGACACATAATGATTAAGTCAGAAAGAGAAAAACAGATATATTAATCTGTATATGTGAAATCTAAAAAAAGGGGTACAGATGAGCCTATTTGCCAAGCCAAAATAGAGACACAGATGAAGAGAATAAATGTGTGGACACTAAGGCGGGGTGGGGAGGTGGGATGAACTGGGAAACTGGGATTGACATATATACACACTAATATGTATAAAATAGATAACTAGTGCGAATTTACTCTGCAGCACAGGGAACGCTACTCAGTGCTCTGCGGTGACCTAAATGGGAAGGAAATCCGAAAAAAGAAGAAATATATGTATACGTATGGCTGTATACACACGACTAAACAACTATACTCCAACTGTTGTTTAGTCACTAAGTCATATTTGACTCTTTGGACTGCATGAACTGCAGATTGCAAGGCTCTTCTGTCCTCCACTGTCTCCCAGAATTTGCTTAAATTCATGTCCATTGAGTTGGTGATGCTATCTAACCCATCTCATCCTCTGTTGTCCCCTTCTCCTCCCGCCCTCAGTCTTTCCCAGCATCAGGATCTTTTCCAGTGAGTCGATTCTTTGCATCAGGTGGCCAAGGTATTAGAACTTCAGCTATAGCAACAATTCTTCTAATGAATATTCAGGGTTGATTTCCAATAAAATTAACCAAAACAGAGAATGAAGAGTGTAAGTTTTTGAGGAAGTAAAGCTACCTGGCATTCTTTCTTTATGGGACTCTCCTCACATTAAAAAAACTAATACATTCCATTAGCTTTTTTTAGAGAGAGGAGGTGGATTAAGATAATGTGGTTAGTTTTTTAAAAAATTGGATTTATTGAAGTATAATTTACATTCAGTAAAAAAAAAAGTCACACTTTAAAACATACTGTTCTCTGAGTTTTAACAAATGTTGACAGTTGTATAATCACCAGCACAATCAAACAATAGTACAGTTTCATCAGAATGAAAAAGTTTCCTTCTGCCCCTTTGTAGCCATCTTTTTCTTTACCCCTAATTCTTGGCTTCTGCTAATCTGATTTCTGTCTCTACAGTCTTGGAATATCTTCATATGATATTCTTTTGCAGAATATCATAAAAATGGAATTAAGCATTTGGTAGCTTTTCGGGTCTTGTTTCTCTCACTTGACATAATGCTTCTGAGATTAAGTCACATTGGGTGTGTAGGTGTGTGTATATAGCTTAACTATTTCTTCTTTTTTAAATTAAATTTAATTTAATTTAATTTTTTTTATTAGTTGGAGGCTAATTACTTCACAACATTTCAGTGGGTTTTGTCATGCATTGACATGAATCAGCCATGGAGTTACATGTATTCCCCATCCCGATCCCCGCTCCCACCTCCCTCTCCACCCGATTCCTCTGGGACTTCCCGGTGCACCAGGCCCGAGCACTTGTCTCATGCATCCCACCTGGGCTGGTGATCTGTTTCCCTATAGATAATATACATGCTGTTCTCTCGAAACATCCCACCCTCCCCTTCTCCAACAGAGTTCAAAAGTCTGTTCTGTATATCTGTGTCTCTTTTTCTGTTTTGCATATAGGGTTATCATTACCATTTATATATATATATGTATATATATATAATTACCAATTATATATATATGATTATATATAAATTCCATATATATGTGTTAGTATGCTGTAATGTTCTTTATCTTTCTGGCTTACTTCACTCTGTATAATGGGCTCCAGTTTCATCCGTCTCATTAGAATTGATTCAAATGAATTCTTTTTAATGGCTGAGTAATATTACATGGTGTATATGTACCACAGCTTCCTTATCCATTCGTCTGCTGATGGGCATCTAGGTTGCTTCCATGTCCTGGCTATAATAAACAGTGCTGCGATGAACATTGGGGTGCATGTGTTGTACTCTTGGTATGAATGTACCAAGATTTGTTCATCCATTCACCAATCAATGGACATTTGTATTGTTTCCACTTTTAGCTATTAGCCAAATGCTGCTATGAACGTTTGTGTATAGTTTTTTGTGTGAACACGTGTTTTCATTTCTCTTGGGTAACCATCTAGAGTAAAATGGCTGCACCATATGGTAGCTGGATGAATTTTGTAAAAAAAAAAAATAATTTATTTATGGCTGTACTTGGTCATCCTTGTTTTGGGAGGACTTTAGTGGTGAGCAGGGGCTACTCTTCACTGTGGTACTTGGGCTTCTCGTTGCGGTGGCTTGTCCTGTTGCAGAGCACAGGCTCTGGGCACACAGGCTTCAGTAATTGTGGTTCCTGAGCTCAGCAGTTGTGGCTTGTAGGCTCTAGAGCATGGGCTCGGTGGTTCTGGTGCGTGGGCTTACCTGCCCCACGACATGTGGAATCTTCCCGGACCAGCGATCAAACCTGTGTCCCCTGTGTTGGCAGGCGGGTTCTTACCCACTGTACCACCAGGGAAGTCTGTAACTGTATTAACTTCTAAAGAAACTACCAAGCTGTTTCATAAGCTGATTGTACTATATCACATGCTCACCAGCAGAGGATGAGAGTTTCAGTGGATTCACATATTTGATAGTGCTTGGTACTGTCAGTTTCCCCTCTGTAATTTTAGATATTCTAATAGGTATATAATCAGTCTCATTGTAGTTTAACTTATGTTTTCTTCATGACTACTGGTGTTGGGCATCTTCTCATATCCTCATTGGCCTCTCCTCTTATCTTTTCTGTAAAGTATTCAAATGAATTTAAAAAATGGAATTGTTTTCTTATTAAATTCTGAACTGTGATAGATCTTTTATATTCTGGTTACCTTTCTTTTATCAGATGCATGCTTTGAAAATATTTTTTCCTCAGTCTCTGTCTTACCGTTTCCTTAATGTCTTTCAAAGAGCCAGTTTTTTGTTTTTTCTAAAACTTTTAATTTTGTATTGGAGCTTAACCAACTAACCACATTGCTTGTGATAGTTTTAGGTGGACAGCAAAGGGAGTCAGCTGTTCTTAGAATTTTTTTTAAATCTGTTTCTTTTTAAAAAAATGGAGCTAAAATTCTGTTTTAAAGTATACAATTCAGTTGTTTTTAGTATATACACAAAATCTTACAACCACCATCACTATCTACAGGACATTTTAATCCAAAGAGAAACCTCAGACCCACTGGCAGTCACTCCTGGTCCCCTCCTCCACCTAGATCCTGGAAACTGCTAATCTACTTTATCTCTTTAGATTTGCCTATTTGGGATATTTTATATAAATGGCATCATAATATGTGGCCTTTGTTTTCTGGCTTCTTTTACTTAGCATAATGTGTTCAAGATTCACACATGTTGTAGCATGTATCATTCCTTTTACAAGCTGAATAACATTTCACTGCTGAGTTATAACCTACTTCATTGGTTCATCAGTTGATGGACACTTGGGTTGTTTCCTTTTTTGGCTATTATGCATAAAGCTGCTAAGAACATTGGTGCACACATTTATGTGGGGGGACATATGTTTTCTGAGTATACACGTTGGAATGAAATTGCTGGATCATATGGTAATTCTGTCCTTTATTGTGCCCATCTTTGCATGAAATGTTCCCTTGGTATCTCTAATTTTCTTGAAGAGATCTCAAGTCTTTACCGTTCCTATTGTTTTCTTCTATTTCTTTGCACTGATCATTGAGGAAGGCTTTATCTCTCCTTGCTATTCTTTGAAACTCTGCATTCAGGTGGCTATATGTTGGCTCTTCTCCTTTGCCTTTTGCTTCTCTTCTTTTCACAGCTATTTGTAAGGCCTTCTCAGACAACCATTTTGCCTTTTTGCATTTCTTTTTCTTAGAGATGGTCTTGATCACTACCTCCTGTACAATGTCACAAACCTCCATCTAAAGTTCTTCAGGCACTCTATCAAATCTAATCCCTTGAATCTATTTGTCACTTCCACTGTATAATTGCAAGGGATTTGATTTAGGTCATACATGAATGGTCTAATGGTTTTCCCTACTTTCTTCAATCAGTCTGAATTTGGCAATAAGGAGTTCATGATCTGAGCCACAGTCAGCTCCCGGTCTTGTTTTTGCTGACCGTATAGAGCTTCTCCATCTTCGACCACAAAGAATATAATCAATCTGGTTTCAGTATTAACCATCTGGTGTTGTCCATGTGTAGAGTCTTCTCTTGTGTTGCTGGAAGAGGGTGTTTGCTATGCCAGTGCATTCTCTTGGCAAAACTCTGTTAGGCTTTGCTCTGCTTCATTTTGCACTCCAAGGCCAAATTTGCCTGTTATTTCAGGTATCTCTTGACTTCCTACTTTGCATTCCAGTCCCCTATGATGAAAAGAACATCTTTTTTTGTGTGTGTTAGTTCTAGAAGGTCTTGTAGATCATCATAGAACTGTTCAACTTCAGCTTCTTTGGCATTAGTGGTTGGGGCATAGACTTGGATGACTGTGATATTGAATGGTTTGCCTTAGAAACAAACAGAGATCATTCTGTCATTTTTGAGATTGCACCCAAGTACTGAATTATGGATTCTTTTGTTGACTATGATGGCTACTCCAGTTCTTCTAAGGGATTCTTGCCCACAGTAGTAGATACAATGGTCATCTGAATTAAATTCTCCCTTTCCGGTCCATTTTAGATCACTGATTCCTAAAATGTTGATGTTCACTCTTGCCATCTCCTGTTTGACCACTTCCAATTTACCTTTATTTATGGGCTTAACATTCCAGGTTCCTATGCAATATTGTTCTTTACAGCATCGGACTTTACTTCCATCACCAGTCACATCCACAACTGGGCATTGTTTCACTTTGACTCCATCTCTTCATTCTTTCTGGAGTTATTTCTCCACTCTTCTCCAGTATCATATCGGGCACCTACCAACTTAAGGATTTCGTGTTTCGGCGTCATATCTTTTTGCCTTTTCATACTGTTCATGGGGTTCTTAAGGTAAGAATACTGAAGTGGTTTGCCATTCCCTTCTCCAGTGGACCATGTTTTATCAGAACACTCCACCATGACATGTCCGTCTTGGGTGGCCCTACATGGCATGGCTCATAGTTTCATTGAGTTAGACAAGGCTGTGATTCATGTGATCAGTTTGGTTAGTTTTCTGTGATTATGGCTTTCATTCTGAAATGAATGAAACAGAAACAGAAGACATTAAGAAGAGGTGGCAAGAATACACAGAAGAATTGTACAAAAAAGATCTTCATGACCCAGATAACCACAATGGTGTGATCACTCACCTAGAGCCAGACTATATGGAATGCGAAGTCAAGTGGGTCTTAGGAAGCATCACTACGAACAAAGCTAGTGGAGGTGATGGGATTCCTGTTGAGCTATTTGAAATCCTAAAAGATGATGCTGTGAAAGTGCTGCACTCAATATGCCAGCAAATTTGGAAAACTCAGCAATGGCCACAGGACTGGAAAAGGTCAGTTTTTATTCCAAAGTCAAAAGAAGGCAGTGTCAAAGAATGCTCAACTACTGCACAATTGCACTCATCTCACACACTAGCAAAGTAATGCTGAAAATTCTCCAAGCGAGGCTCCAACAGTATGTGAACCTTGAAATTCCAGATGTTCAAGCTGGATTGAGAAAAGGCAGAGGAGCCAGAGATCAAATTGCCAACATCTGTTGGATCATAGAAAAAGCAAGAGAGTTCCAGGAAAACATCTACTTCTGCTTTACTGACTCACCAAAGCCTGTGATTGTGTGGATCACAGCAAACTCTGGAAAATTCTTCAAGAGTTGGGAGTACTGGACCACCTACCTGCCTCCTTAGAAATCTGTATGCAGGTCAAGAAGCAACAGTTAGAACTTGTTTCCCCATCTACTTGTCATGAAGGGATGGGCCAGATGCCATGATCTTAGTTTTTTGAATGTTGAGTTTTAAGCCAGCTTTTCACTTTCCTTTTCACTTTCATCAAGAGGCTCTTCAGTTCCCCTTCACTTTCTGCCATCAGGGTGGTGTATTGTGCCTTTTAAAAAAAACAAACTTTTTATTGTTAAGTTGTGAGAGTACAGAGAGCAGATGTTTTAGACACTGGAAAAAATTATGCAATTTTTATTTTATGGTTTGAGCTTCTTGTGTTCTATATAAGCAATAATTGCCTAACCTAAGGTGGCAAGGATGTTTCTCCTTTTTTTCCCCTACAAGTTGTAATGTTGTTGGTTTTATATTCTATTCAGGTTTATGATCCATTCAAGTTGAATTTTGTTTATGATTCTGGGTACAAGTCAAAGTTCATTATTTTTGTAAATGAAGTGAATAAATATTGCAGCACTATTGAAGATACTTTCCATTTACTTTTGATTTACATTGACATCTTTGTCAAGAATCAATTGCCACATATGTATGAGTCTTTTTCTGGACTCTACTCTGTTCCACTGATGTCTAGGTCTACTTGCATACTCATTTCACATTTTCTTAATTATTGTATCTCCTATAGTAAATCTTAAAAGTCAACAGTGTTGGAACATCCATGGTGGTCCAGTGGTTAAGACTTTGCCTTCCAATGCAGGGGATGTAGTTTCAATTGCTGGTTTGGGGAACTAAGATCCCACATGCCTTGAGACCAAAAAACCAAAACATAAAACAAGCAATAAAGACTAAAAATGATCCACATCAAAAATATCTTAGAAAAAAATCCTAACGATCTAACTGAAGTAAGTATAAATAACATGATTTAAAAAAAATTCAATAGTGTTATTTCTTCAACTTTGTTTTGCTTTTCCAAAGTTGTTTTGTGTACTCTAGGTCCTTGGATTTTCCACATAAATTTTAGAATCAACTTCCTGTTTTTAAAAAGAATTTTTAAAAATTTAAAGTAAAAAAAAAAGAATTTTAGAATTTCTGTTTTTAAAAAGCCTGTTAAGTTTTGTTCAGAATTGCATTGGACATATAGATAAATTTGGGGAGAAATTAACAATATTGAGTTTTCTAATCTATGAACATATCCATGAACAGATCATTCTTTTTTTATTTTCTCTTGGCCATGCCACGTGGCTTGCAGGAATGAACAGATGTCTTTGGAAGGCTCATTGCTAGTCCCAGTCTGGTATGTTTATCTCTCATGATTAACGATCAGTCAAAGGGTAATTCCCTTCTTCTTGCAAAGATGGGTTCAGGAAAGGGTTTGTGACTCGATTCTGGCCTGTGAGGCTGGAGGGAAATTGGCTCTTAGAGTTCTGGGAACAGTGTCTCTGTCCTAAGAAGACACAGGAAGGGAGGCCCCTTTCTTTCTCCGGATGTTGTGATGTCTAGATATGATGCCAGGAATCGCTGTGGTCATCTTATGAGGGGAACCAAAATGAGGCCAAACTGCCAACATGCAGAGGATGACGAACCAAAAAGACAGAAAGACCCTGGATCCTGACAATCACGCTGAGCCAGGCTCCAACCAACCCTGGAGTCAACAAGATGCTTCCTTGTTAGGTGAGAAAAAGATCTTCAGGACAGTCAAGTCTATTTGCATTGGAGTTTTCTGTTATATGCAGTGGATATCAGCTAATAACTTATCAAACTGCTAAAACACAGTCCTGGAAAATCTATAAGCTATAGATTTTTCATTTAAAGAATTTGTTGGCTTATTTTTCCTAGTCTTTATTTAAAACTTTTGTACTGTTTTCCATTATGCACTCAGTATATGAATTCAGCCTCATTATAAAAGTACAAACAATATAAACAATATAAACCAACAAAAAGTCAAATGTTGGTGGAAATGTAAATTTGTGCAATCTCTGTGGAAAACAGTATGGAAATTCTTTTTAAAAAAATAAAAATAAAACTACTGTAGAATCCAGAAATTCCACCCCTGGGTATAAATCTAGAAAAAATGAATACTTTAATTATAAAAGATACATGCACCCCCAATGTTCATAGCAGCACCATTTACAATAGCCAAGACATGGAAGCAACGTAACTGTCCACAGACAGATGAATGGGTAAGAAGATATGGTGTATATACACAATGGAATATTACTCAGCTGTAAACAGGATGAAATAACGCCATTTGCAGAAACATGGATGGATTTAGAGATTATCATAAGTGAAGTAAGTCAGACAGAGAAAGACAAATGTCATATGAGGTTACTATGTGTAGAACCTAGAAAACATTATACAATGATACAAATGTACTTACTTTCAAAACAGAAACAGACTGATAGAAGAAACAAATGTATGGTTACTGAAAGGGCAAGAGGGGGGATATATCAGAAGTTTGGGGTTGACAGAAACGCACTACTATATATGTAAAATAAACAATGGTCCTACTATGTAGCACAAGGAACTCTATTTAATATCTTGTAATAACCTATAATATGAAAGAATCTGAAAAAGAATATATATACAGAACTGAATCACTTTGCCGTACACCCAAAACTAAGACAACATTGTAAATGAACTACACTTCAGTAAAAAAAGTCGGTTTCCTCTAGCTCTCCCTTCTCCCAAAGGTAACCTGATACCTTACTGGAGAATAACCATTATTATCAATTTGCTGTGTATCCTTCTGGATTTTTTTCTATGAGTGAGAGTGACAAATATACATATTTTAAAAACATAGCTTATTTAAATATCTGTAGGTGCAGGTGAATGAATAAAATTTACAAGGAATTTTTTTTTTAAAAATAAGAACTTTTGTCACATGTATATTGAAAGGATTTTGAATATTTTTCCTTTTACAAGGAAAACGTTATGCATTGAGATACATGTGTGAAAGTGAAAGTGTTAGTCACACAGTCATGTCTGACTCTTTGTGACTGCATGGACTGTAGCCTGCCAGGCTCCTCTCTCCATGGGATTTCCCAGGCAAGAATACTGGAGTGGGTTGCCATTTCCTCCTCCAGGGGGTCTTCCCACCTCAGGGATTGAACCCAGATCTCCTACGTTGAAGGCAGATTCTTTACCATCTAAGTCACCAGGGAAGCCCTGCTGAGTTACATATTATATGTTATATCTTAGAATCCAGTAGAAAGTCCTGGTAACCTTTAAAAAAGAAAAAAATGGAAATCTAAAAAGAAATATGATGATGTCATTGAATATTGGTCCAGAGTAGTTATAAAATACACATTGGTTATTAATGATATAGTTCCAGACTCAACCAATTCTGTTAGAACTAGACTATTCCACCTGTCATATTCTTGCACCCTTTCCTCAATTACACTTTTCTTCCACCCATTCTGTCTAGGGCTGTGACTTTACATAAAAAAGGGCTGTTAAAAGAAAGTGTTTAACCACCTTGGGTAATGTAAGTTATTGAGTCAAAACAACCTGGATTAAAAATTGATAATTTCCCCCCCAAATTCCTACAGTCTCATTCCCTGAACTAATAATGTTAACAGTTTGGTATGCCATTTTATTTATCTTCTCTTATGCTGGTGTGAGTGATTGTGTATTGTTGTTGAGTTGCTCAGCTGTGTCCGAGTCTGTGCGACCCCATGTACTGCAGCACGCCAGGCTTCCCTGTCCTTCACCATCTCCCAGAGTTAACTCAAATTCATGTTCATTGAGTCTGTGTTTGTATGTGTGTAAAATGGGGTCATGCATTACCATTTAATTTAGAATATGGGTTTGACTGTAATAAAGACCCAAAACAGTGGCTCACACCCAGCAGAAGTTCAATTTCTCATTTACAAAACAGTCCAGTTTTAAGTATTAATAGTCTAGGAGATATGGACATTCCCCAGTGTCCGGGACCCTGGAGCCTCCTGGCTTGTAGTTCTGAACTTCCTAGGTATTGTACTCATGTGTCTGATTACTGTCACTTATTCACTCCAACCTAAGCAAGAAGTGAAAATCTAAGGAGAACACATTTCCCTTTCTAAGGAGAACAACCTTGAAGTTGCGCACATCACATCAGCTCTCATGCTGTTGGCTGTACTTTAATCACAAACCACGTCTGTGAGGGAGGCAGAAAGAAGCAGTCAGGGATGGAGGGAGGCAGACAGCGTCCCAGCTGCCTCCTAAGGGGACAGAATCTCAGGCACCCTGAGCATCAGTGCGATTATGCCAAGATCATTTTTATGAGCAGAGGCTGAGGCTGGAGGACTGCAAGTTCTCTGATTAAAGAATGACACAAAAAGTGCAGAAACAGTAAAGGGAAGGATTGATAAACTAAAATTTAAAACTTCAGAACCGTCAGAAATATCATATGCAAGTGAAAAGGCACATGGTATGCCGTGAAAACTATTTGCAACATGTATAATAGGTCAATGCTTAGTAAACTCAATATATTAATAGCTCCTACACATATGGAAGAAATAAACAAATGCTCTAGTTGAAATGGGCAAAGGATATCAGTGAGAACTCAGAAAAGGAGAAATACTATAAGCAAATAAATATATGGGAAAAATCCTCCAAGCACTGTATATGGTTTTTAAAAATGCAAATTAAAACAGCAATGGAGTACCATTTATCACACGGAGCCTTTGTGTTGAAACTTTATGTATGTTGAGTGTTCTGGGCTGGGAGAAGTGAGGGAGTTTTTTTGGCATTCTCTGCTCTGTTGGTTGAAATATAAATAAAATAACCTTTTGGGAGAGCCATCTGGCAATATGAATCAAAAATCTTTCAAAAAGGACAGACTCAGAAATTCTACATTAGAAACATGTCCTGGGGAAATAACTGTGTTTTCTAATATTTAGGAGACTCAACACAGAATTGTTTATATAACATGGAAAAACCTGGAAATGACATAAATACCTCACAATAACGGATTAGATATTTAATTTAATATCTGTCCATACAACAGGTTACTCTGAAGCAATTAATAATTTTGTAAAAGTATATTTATCTTGAAAATGAATGATGATTATGACATATTTTTAAATAGGAAGTTATAAATAGTATGTTCAATATGGCCTGACTTTTATAAAAATATTGAGATGGATACACTGTTACAAGTCACAGAAAATTCAATTTAAACTGATTTCAACAAGCAAATTTATTGGTTCATCTAACTAGTGACTCCAGAAGTAAGACAGATTTGGGCGTTAGCTTAACTTAGCAGCTCGGAAAGCTCTTTGAAAACCTAACTTCTTTTTCTCTCTCTTTTTTAACCTCCGAAGCATCTACCTCACTGAGAGCTGATTTGTCTTGTGGAGGCAAGATGGCTGCCAATAGCTCCCAGGTCTCTGAGTCCAAACCCAGAGGAAGAGTGAGTGAGTGTCTCCCCTACCTCCGCCCCGCCCTTTAGTGAGAGTCCTAGGCTTCCCTCTAATTGGATCATCTAGATCACGTGACTTTCCTTGTGGTCAGAGAAGAGCTTTGTATTAATGACTTAGGTCTGGGTTAGATGCTGGTCCTTAAAACACTGTGGCAAGGGCATGAGAAGATGATAATTTCGTTTAGTCAAATCAGGATCTACACGGGGGGCTGAGAGTGGGCAAATCCCAAGAAAACTGTGTGAATGTTCCACAATGGCGCGGCATGGAATGGGTGTTGAGAAGCTCACACCAAGATCCACCTAAACACAAAAATGTCTGGAAGGATATACACCAAAGTGCCAACGGAGGTTATCTTCAAGTGGCAGGAATATGGGGACTTAAAAACCTTGCTTTTTAGGTTTGTCTGCATTTTTCATTTTTGACAACAAGCATGCATGATTTGAATAAATTTTACAAATGAAAACTCTAAATATAAGGAAAAGTTGACACGTAACACTTGCGATGCAATTAATTGCTTGAGAGATTAAAGCAGACGTGTTGGCAAACAGAAACTATGAGTTTTCACAGTGATACCAACTGTGCTTTGCAGAAGTTTCTAACTGTCTTTCTCTTTCCTCTGTTATGAAATTGTGGTCATTTCTAAAGGCGTAATCTGAGATCTTTGAAGGTTAGTCTGGTTTGAAACCACCGGTTCCAGTGGTTAGAATTTTCCCCTAATGTTAGGGTGGGAAACATTTTAGCTTTCTCTAGAGATATTTTCACTTGTCACCTTTCAACACTATGAAGGGGGTCCCAATACCATATGGGGTACAGAGCACGTGTGTCTCTTTGCAGCGGAGCCTCTGTGGGCAGAAGGGGAGGAGCTGGCCCTGTTCCCCCACTTCCTTCTCGGACAGAGGGTGCTGAGTGTTCCTTCAGGAAGTGGCCACCCTAGAGAGCCCCCAGCTTTCTCTGCTCCCTGAATCACAGTGCGACACTGGCTGTAGGCACCACAGAAGGGGCCCCAGGTCTGAAGACTCGGGGAGCAGGGAGAAATCAAAGTGGGGTGCGTCCCTGGCTTCACTTCTGTTAGGTGCTGGGTATCAGGAGTTCTTCCCACAATTCAAGAAGAAACTCCTGCTGCTCTTCCACATACTTTATCCTAGAAAAGAGCACTTTTTCCACTGGCAGAAGAGACTTCCACTGGTGAAAGAAGGTAAGGAAATCTCATGGCAGCCTGGGCATCCCATGACTCCCTTCTATTTCTGCTTGAAATTGATTCTCAGCTCTGCATTTTCAGAAACTTGATTTTATCTGATCCGGCACTTCTGAAAGTATTCTCACTGCTATAGGAAGAAATGAACTGGCAGTTCTGTGTCACAGTGAGAGCTGTACTTACCAAAAGGATCAAAATGCTCCCGTTTGAGAGGCCAAGGCACTCTGGTCTCATTCGGAAAATACATGTGGGAGAGGCAACGAGGCCAGAGGGTGGATATTGGGTGGTCTGAAGGGAACATTCTGTGTTTCTCCTGGTAATGTCATCCACTCCCTCCCACAGGAATGGATTAAAAAAGTGCCACTCAGGGAGGAACCTTGTTTGTCTTGTTCAGTATTGTACTCACAGCATCTAGAACGATTGGAAGTACTCAGCACATCCATGATGAATAAATGGAAGACCAGCTAGTTGAATAGATGAATCTTTATTAATTTCTAGGGATGTTGCCTATGAGAATTTTCCCTGATGCTTCTGGGAAGATTAGACTCCCTCCTCTGGGTTTCCATGACACTTTGAATTCAAGCTCTTAACTCATAGTATTAAAACTATTTGCTTATGTATCTGTTTTCCTTAAAAGACTGTGAGCTCCACAAACATAGGGATTCTGTCTTATTTTTTTTTTAAATGGGATGTTGTTTTCCTTTCTTTTTAAATTAATTTTACTTATTTATTTACTAATTTTGGTTGCAATGGGTCTTTATCACTGCACATGGGCTTTCTCTAGTTGCACCGAGCGGGGGCTACTTTTCCTTGTGCTAAGAGGCTTCTCATTGCAGTGGCTTCTTTTTTTTTCAGAGCATGGGCTCTAGGCACATTGGCTTCAGTAGTTGAGGTTCACAGGCCCTAGAGTACAGTCTCAGAAGTTGTGGCTCACAAGCTTAATTGCCCTGCAATTCTGTCTTATTTTTCCAGATAGCTAACTATAAACATTTTACACAGTACTCTGGCACATGATAGATACTCACTGAATACAGTGATAATACTGTGTCAGGCGAATGTGATAACCACTACACTACGGAAACATAACCACCACATTACGGAAACGATAATACAGTGGCAGCCTTGTGAATATCTCAGCTTGTGGGAGGTACGTTGAGTGGATCAGGATATTACATTAATCAAGGCCCCTTTACTTCTTTGCTCTTGGCCTTTGCTTTTTTTTGCTTCCCAGGGAACAAGTATTCTTCTTCTTCTTTTTCAAAAATATTTATTTTTATTCATTTGGTTGCTCCAGGTCTTAGTTGTGGCATGCAACTCTTAGTTGTGGTGTATGGGATCTAGTTCCTCAACCGGGCATCGAACCTGGTCACCCTGCATTGGGAGCATGGAGTCTTAGCTACTGGATCACCAGGGAAGCCCCAGGCATCCTTTTATTTTCAGCTGTTATTACAGTGTCCTCTCTGCTGAGGATACTGTAATGCACTGAATGGTTTCCATGGTTTACGTTATCTATTTTCAGCTGTTATAACAATATCCTCTCTGCTGAACCCACAAATATGCTGACTGGTTTCCATGGTTTACGTTACCAGGATCAAATTAGTCACCTCCTGATGTTATACAAAGAGACACCTTAATCTTATCAGCAAGCCATCTCTGTGTCTTAGAATTTCCACAGTTTGTTGTGATCCACACAGTCAAAGGCTTTGGCAAAGTCAATAAAGCAGAAGTAGATGTTTTTCTGGAACTCTCTTGCTTTTTTGATGATCCAGTGGATGTTGGCAATTTGATCTCTGGTTCCTCTGCCTTTTCTAAAACCAGCTTGAACATCTGGAAGTTCACAGTTCACATACTGTTGAAGCCTGGCTTGGAGAATTTTGAGCATTACTTTGCTAGCATGTGAGATGAGTGCAATTGTGTGGTAGTTTGAACATTCTTTGGCATTGCTTTTCTTTGGGATTGGAATGAAAACTGACCTTTTCCAGTCCTGTGGCCACTACTGAGTTTTCCAAATTTGCTGGTATATTGAGTACAGCAGTTTCACAGCATCATCTTTTAGGATTTGAAATAGCTCAATTGGAATTCTATCACCTCCACTAGCTTTGTTCATAGTGATGCTTCCTAAGGTTCACTTGACTTAGCATTCCAGAATGTCTGGTTCTAGGTGAGTGATCACACCGTCATTGTTATCTGGGTCATGAAGATCTTTTTTGTATAGTTCTTCTGTGTATTCTTGCCACCTCTTCTTAATATCTTCTGCTTCTGTTAGGTCCCTACCATTTCTGTCCTTTATTGAGCCCATCTTTGCATGAAATGTTCCCTTGGTATCTCTAATTTTCTTGAAGAGATCTCTAGTCTTTCCCATTCTATTGGTTTCCTCTATTTCTTTGCAATGATCCTTGAGGAAGGCTTTCTTATCTCTCCTTGCTATTCTTTGGAACTCTGTATTCAAATGGCTATATCTTTGCTTTTCTCCTTTGCCCCTTTAGCTTCTCTTCTTTTCTCATCTATTTGTAAGTCATTTTGGCTCATCTCTATTATCACCTATGATCCTCTGATCTGGAGACTGCACTTCCTCCTGTAGGTACATTTGCCTTCTGACCAGGTCACATTTCCTTGGGGACCAGGTGGGGATTTACATAGCATCACTGGTAACTCTGAAAAAAGCAAGTGGTCACATGTGGGCATCAGTCCTGGATCATCCATAAATAATATCCATTGTTCTGAGACCAGGAATCTAGAAAGTCAAGACCTAAATTAAGTGGCAGACACACATGTGTGCACGGGGCAGGCTGACAATCTGAAACAAGGTAAATACTCAAGTAGGGTAAAATTGGCAATAACCAGGAAATGGTGATGGAACCTGATGCTTTGGCAGAATTTGCTACAGCAGCACACACGCACGAGGACCCCATGGATAGGTTCCTGGAGCCCATGGATGTGGAAATCCTCTTAGTTATTTGAGTCAAACTTTAAAGCTGGCCAGTATGTAGATCTAGCTAACTGTACCCTTCATGTGTTTCCTAAACCAGATACTTTTCTGACTGATTCTTCCTCTGTATCATCTATAAGTTTGTCTTTATCAGGTTTGCCCTCACCTTCTATCCACAGTGCCAGCCTGTTTTTGTTTGTTTATTTGTTTTTTTAGCAGTTGTAGTTTTCTAGAGGCCTTCTTTGGGCTTCCCAGGTGGCACTAGTGATAAAGACCCACCTGCCAATGCAGGAGGTGCAGGAGACATGGGTTTGATTCCTGGGTTGGGAAGATCCCCTGAAGGAGGGCATAGCATGGCAACCCACCCCCGTATCCTTGTCTGGAGAATTCCATGGACAGAGGAGCCTGGCGGGCTACGGTCCATAGGGTTGCAAAGAGTTGGACATGACTGAAGTGACTTAGCATGCACACACACATCGAAGGATTCTTTACAGCTTTCTGTTTTTCTCAAACAGGCTTATTAAAGGTTTTGATGCCCTTACTTTTTCTAGGAGGTTTTCCCTGCTAGCCCCATGTCTGTACTGCCGGGGATTCATCAACATCTCCCACCCTGACTTTTCATGCAAGAGAAGAAAGAATACCTCCTCTAGAACCTCCTTTTGGGAAAAGGAGAAGGGAACTCACCTGTCTTTATTTTAAAGGTTTGTGGTTTCATATATATTCTTCAACGTAAAATATTTGAAACGTCCATGTTTTTGCCATCTTTCTCATAAATGATACCAGGTTCTCAGAACAGGGAAACAATTAAGACATTCCATGAATTTTCACTTTCAATTTTTAGATTTGTTTAAAATCTTATAGTTAATACAGTTTTCAGGTCTAGAGAGTTAATTTTGAGTGACATGTATAATATGAATGGCGCAAAGATATCTGATAAAGATAAGAATACTGGGACTTCCCTGCTGATCCAGTAGTTAAGGCTCCAAGCTTCCACTGCAGGGGGCACAGGTTCAGTCCCTGATCAGGGAAGTAAGATCTCACGTGCCTTAAATATCTTTTTTTTAAAAAAATAAGAACTAGTTTAACCCAGTAATGTTTATTATATGTAGATTTCAAAACCTAAGGAGTTCTTTTTCCATAAAACCAATCACACCATACAAAAAAAGCTTAGTAAGACTAGTTAAAATTCAATTGTACTTTAATTTGGGGTAGTGAAATCCAATCTGACAGAAAGTTTATGATCATCCCCAGGGCCGAATCAGAGAGAGAAAACCAAAGCATTTCATGAAAGCTGCTGATTGCAACTTTGCCAAGATTGTACTGATAAAACATCTAGTTCACTGCTAAAGCCAGGTGTGGTCGTCTGAGACAGAAAGAGTGTATTTATTGCTTAGGATGGGGCAATTATCACTAACTGTGCAAAGAAAGGAAACCATAGACTATGGAGCAGAGGGCTGCCTGCTAGCAAACACAAAATTCACCATTGTGGCTGTTGTATGTTATTTTATAAGCTTTAATAATGCTAAAGTCATATACAGGTAAGTTAACTTGCATCTAGCTTAATAATTCCAACAATGTAACAATAAAATCACCACAATATTATAAAGTAATTAGCCTCCAATTAAAATGAATAAATTAGTTTAAAAAAAGAAAGATAGCTTTAACATATTTCAAAAGTGAATGCTGCAAGTTGAACTTGTGTTATTAATAGAAACTGATAGACCAAGGACAAAAATCCTTTCAGATTCTGAGAAGTAGTATTGAGAATTATTTTCTCAGCAGTATTTAGATTGCTGCTTGCTTTTTGTGGTTTATAGACATAGTATTGACCTTTGGCATCCGGAAAAACAGGCAGGAAAGGAGAAAGGCCAATTATTTACTACGTGCCAGAAGACTCAGGATTGTGTAAATGCCCTAATCCCAGAGCCTTGACCTGTGTTGGTTTCTGAGTATCTGCAGCTCTTGATCTATGCACATAGGCAATTGGAATTCACCAACCTATTGAGTAACTGTTCATCTCTACCAGTTTTGTTCCTTGGCTAGTCCCATGTCAATGCAGAGAGCTCCATCCAAGTAGAATTGAATGCCTGTTTTATTTTAACCAGTGTATTTTAATTTCATATACATTCATTACTTAAGTTTCTATGATTTATGAAAATGCTATTTTCATATGATACCATTATAGTTAGCATTGCATAATCTTGTTCTGAAATTCTGGAATGACCCCCATGCTTTATTTCTGTTTTCATAGTGCATAGATGTACATAGTACAGTGAGATCTGTCATTAATTTTTGTCCTCTTTGTTCATACAGATATCACCATTTCTGTAATAAGTTGGATCACACACATCTATCAATATCTAAGTTGTAAAATGAAAGAGCTTCATCAGCATTTTTATGAGCAACCTTCTTTCCAATACTTCTTGAGTATTTGTTTATATTCCAGGTCTGGAGATTTGTTTCAACCTGCCCTTGTGAATGGGCTGCCTGGTGTTTCAAAATCTCAAGGTATTCAATAAAGATGTGAGCACAAAATTTTTTTATTATTATTAAAGTAGAGTAGATTTACAATGTTCTGTTAGTTCCAGGTGACCAGAAGAGTGATTCAGTTATATATGTATATGTGTCTGTGTTTGTATATGTGTATACCTTTTCAAATTTTTTCCATTATAGTCTATTATAAGATATTGAATACAGTTCCCTGTGCTATACACTAGGTGCTTGTGCCTTACCTATTTTACATAGAGCAGTGTGTATCTGTCAATCCCAAGCTCCTGATTTATTCCCTTCCTTTGCTCTCCCCTTGGGTAACCACAGGTTTTTCTCCTATGTCTATGAATCTGTTTATGTTTTATAAGTAAGTTTATTTGTATCATTTCTTTTAGATTCTGCTTAGAAGGAATACCGTATGATATTTGTTTTTCTCTTCACTTAATATGATAATCTCTAGGTCCACCCATGTTGCCACAAATGGCAGGATTTCATTATTTTTTATGGATGAGTAATATACCCTTGTAGATATATACCACATCTTCTTTATCCATCCACCTGTCACTGGACATTAGGTTGCACCCATGTCTAGGCTATTGTAAATAGTGCTTCAGTGAACATTAGATACATGGATTAGTATTATTTTGAATTATAGTAAGCATTTTCCAGATATATGCTCAGGAAGGGGATTGCTGGATCATATGACAACTCTAGATTTTTAAGGAACCTCCATAGTGTTGTCCCTGGAGAAGGAAACGGCAACCCACTCCAGTATTCTTGCCTAGAGACTTCCGTGGACAGAGGAGTCTGGTGAGCTGCTGTCCATGGGGTCGCACAGAGTCGGACACGACTGAAGCGACTTTGCATGCATGCATTGGAGAAGGAAATGGCAACCCACTCCAGTGTTCTTGCCTGGAGAATCCCAGGGACAGAGGAGCCTGATGGGCTGTGTCTATGGGGTCGCACAGAGTCGGACATGACTGAAGTGACTTAGGAGCAGCAGCAGCATAGTGTTCTCCAGGCTTCCCTCATAGCTCAGTTGGTAAAGAATCCACCTGCAATGCAGGAAGCCCAGGTTTGATTCCTGGGTCGGTTAGAGCCCCTGGAGAAGGAAATGGCAACCCACTCCAGTATTCTTGCCTGGAGAATCCCATGGACAGAGGAGCCTGGTGGGCTACAGTCCATGGGATTGCAAGAGTCAGTCATGACTTAGCGACTAAACCAGCAGCATACTGTTCTCCATAGTGCCTGCACCAGTTTGCAGTCCTTCTCTTCACATCCTTTCCAGAATTTGTTATGTGTAGACTTTTTGATGATGGCTGTTCTGACCTGTGTGAGGCAAATCATTGTGGTTTTGATTTGCATTTCTTTCATAATTAGTGATGCTGAGCATCTTTTTTTTTTTTTTTTTAATTTTTTTTTTTTTTTTATTCTTTGAATCAGCCATGGATTTACATGTATTCCCAATCCCGATCCCCCCTCCCACCTCCCTCTCCACCCGATTCCTCTGGGTCTTCCCAGTGCACCAGGCCGGAGCACTTGTCTCATGCATCCCACCTGGGCTGGTGATCTGTTTCACCATAGATAGTATACATGCTGTTCTTTTGAAATATCCCACCCTCACCTTCTCCCACAGAGTTCAAAAGTCTGTTCAGTATTTCTGTGTCGCTGAGCATCTTTTCATGTACCTGTTGACCATCTGTGCGTCTTTGAAAAAAATGTTTAGTTCTTCTGCTCATTTTTGATTGGTTTGTTTGTTTGTTTTATACTGAGCTGTATGATGTTTGTATATTTTGGAAATTAAGCCCTTATCTGTCACATGGCTTGCAAATACTTTCTCCCAGTTCATAGGTTGTCTTTTTGTTTTATTTATGGTTTTCTCTGCTGGCAAAAGCATGTAAGTTTGATTGTGTCATTATTTTATTATTTTTTAAAAAAATTTGGAGGGGAGGCTGTGCAGTGCAGTTTGTAGGATTTTAGTTCCCTTACCAGGGATCATCTCATGCCCTCTGCTGTGGAAGTTTGGAATCCTAAGCATTGGACCCCCATGAAATTCCCTCATTTGTTTATTTTTGCTTTTATTTCTTTTGCTTTGGAAGAGCAGCCTAAGAAAGTATTGCTATGACTCTTCTAGAGGTTTTATGGTGTCATTACTTATATTTAAGTCTGCAAGCCACCTTGTGTATGGTGTAAAGGAGTTTTCTGCTTTCATTGATTTACATGCAGTGTTCCCAAAGTCACTTGCCCAAGAAACTGTCTTTTCTCTTGCCTCCTTTGTCAAAGATTAATTGATAGTAGGTGTGTGGTGCATGTCATTTTTTAAGAAGTGTTTTTGAGCATTAAGGAAAGGTCATGTTTCTATTAAAGCAAGGTCTCTAGATTAAGGAATCTAAGCAGTGCTTAGAAGAATGTCTGTAGATCAAAGTTTTAATCAGAAAAAAATTGGGGAAGGAAGCTGGAGGATTTCCTTTTTTATTAAAAAAAAAAGTTTTGGGGGGGCAGGTTAACAAAAGTTAACTGTGTGGGAAAGCACTCACTAGAAAAATATGTGATTCCTCTGTCTTTAGAAGTCACAAGATATACCTTCATGGCTTTGTGATTTCACGCAGTTTCCCATGTCACCTCTGGGAGCCATTACCAGATGGTGGACACTCACAGCTAATACTAAGTGCTTACTCTTGATATCAAGTGCCCGGTGTTCAGTAAATACGGGCTCCCTCCCTTCCTTCCTGCCCACTTAGAGAAGAAAAACAGAGGCGATCACAGAAGCTTCACAGGCGGAAGTGATTTTTAAAGTACCAAAGAAGTAAGGCTGCAATTAGAGCAAAGGGGAAGACATGTTTAAAGAGAAGGTTGCAGGTTTATTGTGGGAAAGGAGGTCTCATTTGGAAAGGTTTTGGGGGCCATTCTGGAAGCATCCACTTTTTCTCATTGGCCTTCTGTCAGCAGCCATTCGCTGCTGAGATCATTTCTGAAGTTTGTTTTCAGCTCATGCAGCCTTCTCCTTGGCAATAAGTCTGACACTGGCCCTAGTCTTGGCAGACGCTGCCTGACTGACAGTGGGCACCCAGGAAGGAAAGGCTGTCTCCGTCTCAGAGAGCGGAGACTTTTCCTCCTTTAGAAATTCCCAGATGCAGGTTCTGGGTTGGCCGGGCGGGGGGGAGTCTAGTTGGACCCAAGAGAAGCTGTCCTCAGCTTCCTGAAAGTAAGTAAGTTCCGGCTTCTCGATGCCACCGTTGCCCGCATTTTGGCGGAGAACTACAGACAGACAGAGGAGTAGGAGAGCTCTCTGATGGAAACAAGGGAGGGTTTCAGTACCCTGAGGGGGGGACTGTGGGCCTAGGGAAGCGGGAGGTGGCCAATGGGAAGTGGGGCATCCTATGTGATCGGTTGTTATTGTTGTCGTTTATAGTCACGCAGTCACGTCCGACTCTTTGTGACCCCATGGACTGTAGCCCGCCAGGCTCCTCTGTCCTTGAGATTTCTCAGGCAAGGATACTGGAGTGGGTTGCCATTTCCTAGTCCAGGGGATCTTCCCAACCCGGGGATTGAACCCACTTCTCCTGCATTGGCAGGCAGATTCTTTACTACTGAGCTACCAGGGAAGCCCCATGTGATCAGTTAGGGGTGCATATTTGGCTTCTACTTGGTCCTAAGTTGGAAGCAGGGACAAAAATTAGAGAAGTTGGCAGCTGTTAACCAAGGCTGGCTGTTCGGGTTTCATAGAAGTTGCTGGTTGGCTTCCTGTATTGTCAGAGACAACCATCCAACTTTCCCCAAGTCTGACGTGCCACAGGCAGGCTGCCTTCCCTGGCCAGTTACCGTAGATAAGGGCTTGGTTTGGGGGCAGGGTGCTGCAGGTGGTAGGTGACAGCTGTGTTTTCATATATGGTCAGGCTACATCTGTTTGTGGATTCAGTCTCTCGCTGAGGGCGGCATGTTGCTCTCAGGGGTTGGTCCTGAGCAGGGCTTTTAGGACGAGACCCAGGTGCTTTGCTGGTCCTGTATGGACCCACTCCAGCCCCGCACACATCTGCTTCCTACAGGATTTGGGTAGGGAGGGGTGACGGCTGATTCTGATTTTTTTTTTCAGGACAGTTGTGGACATAATGTAATTCTTTGCTGAAGTCTCTTAGCTTCAGTGTCTTATTTCAAAACTGAAGCCAAAGTAGCATTTTGGGCTAAAAGGAAACAGTTATTCCCCATTTTAGAACTCCAGAAGGAAAGGACTTTAGGAACTGTCATTAAGTGGAGGTTGTATGTAGAGATGAGGGCTGATTATATGGGTTTGGTAGCTGTGGGTTCTTGATATGCAAATATACCTCTGAGAAGGAAGTATAAATCTGGAGACTGGGAGATTCTTTCTGGCTGCATGATCTTGAATATATTGCTGATCTTCTTGAAGTCTCATAAATAAATTAAAGTCAATATTATTGTCCTTGCTGACTTTGCAGAGTTGCAGCCCTCCTGGAGATTTCATGTGTTTAAAAGAGTATTCAAAGCCCTTTGGTATGGTTGTACTGCCTTCATTGAGCACATTTCTGCCTTGCAAGTTGCCTGCTCTGCAGAGTGAGTGAGCATTAGTGAGTGTTAGCCACTCAGTCATGTCCAACTCTTTACAACTCCATGGACTGTAGACTGCCAAGTTCATGGGAATTCTCCAGGCAGGAATACTGGAGTGGGTTGCTATTTCCTTCTCCAAGGGATCTTCCCAATCCAGGGATCGAGCCCAGGTCTCATTCATTGCAGACAGATTCTTTACTGTCTGAACCACCAGGGAAGCCCCCTGCTCAGCAGTTCAGTTCAGTTCAGTTGCTCAGTTGTGTCCGACTCTTTGCGACCCCATGAACCGCAGCACTCCAGGCCTCCCTGTCCATCACCAACTCCCAGAGTTTTCTCAGACTCATGTCCATTGAGTTAATGATGCCATCCAACCATCTCATCCTCTGTCATCCCCTTCTTCTCCTGCCCTTAATCTTTCCCAGCATCAGGGTCTTTTCCAATGAGTCAACTCTTCGCATCAGGTGGCCAAAGTATTGGAGTTTCAGCTTCAACATCAGTCCCTCCAATGAACCCCCAGGACTGATTTCCTTTAGGATTGACTGGTCGGATCTCCTTGCAGTCCAAGGGACTCTCAAGAGTCTTCTCCAACACCACAGTTCAAAAGCATCAATTCTTCTGTGCTCAGCTTTTTTTATAGTCTAACTCTCACATCTATACATGACAACTGGAAAAACCATAGCCTTGACTAGATGGACCTTTGCTGGCAAAGTAATGTCTCTGCTTTTTAATATGCTGTCTAGTTTGGTCATAACTTTCCTTCCAAGGAGTAAGCGTCTTTTAATTTCATGGCTGCAATCACCATCTGCAGTGATTTTTGAGCCCAAAAAAATAAAGTCAGTTATTGTTTCCACTCTTTCCCCATCTCTTTGCCATGAAGTGATGGGATCGGATGCCATGATCTTAGTTTTCTGAATGTTGAGCTTTAAGCCAACTTTTTCACTCTCCTCTTTCACTTTCATCAAGAGGCTCTTTAGAGTTCCTATCAAATACCGCTCTGTAAGCAGAAGTGGGCATATCTTATTGGCTTCCAACTTGGGGCAAGTGCTGCTCTTAATTTTAATCATGCAAGCCTCCTTATTGCCTACAAAATGAATCTGAACTCTTAGAGTGGTATCAAGGCCCTTCAAATCTAGTCCTGGCTTTAGTCTGTCCGTAGTCCTCTCAGCAAGACTTTACTCCCCCTAAAGGGATCAGAGGTTGGGTCTCAGGTCTTGGGAGGGGGCCTGGCAAGGCAAGGCAGGCCTGTCCTAGAGAGCCAAGGTTTCTATTCAAGTTAGTGAGATGGGGAGTAAGATGAGGATGTTCTAGGGGTAGAGGTGGGGCAGTCTTGTTCTCAAGAGTAAGGTACAAGCCCAGATACTCCAGTGCCCTTGAGGATGTGTGTGAGGTTGACTCTGACTGTAGAGAAAGGATGCTGAGCTTGGTGATGCTGCCTGGCTGTGATTTAAAGAACCCAGGACCAGAGAAGTAAAGTGAGTTCAGCATCCAAAGTCATATTCCACACTGGCAGCAAATCTAGGCTTAGAGCTCAGTTCATGTGATTCCCCCAGGCTAGGAGTGGAGTGGGCCCTCTGCGGGGTCTTCACACAGTCACTCTGGGGGCTCTCTGTTTCTCTGGTGGTGCTCTGTGTGTTCTGGGAGTGAGGGATTAAGAAGGAGGCATTTAATACAGGCAGGTGTGCATTTTCCAGTTTATTATTGACAGGTTCTAGGGTAAGATTTTGATGGAAAAATCTGCAGTTGAAAGAAAGCCTGACAATGACCATTACAATTTCTAGTCCTCTCTGAAGAGCTGGAGAATCCAGAGAATAAAAGCCTGGAGTTCAACAGCGTGACAATGGCACAGAAATCCATCAGAACAGGGCAAATTCTTCACAAAGACAGCACAGTATGTACAAAAAAACTTGTGCCTTCAGCAAGGGATTTCATGAGGAGCTTCAGCATTGGCAATTCTCAGGAAGTCGCCTGGCTGTGACTTGCCATTATCTCCATTATGACTTGCCCTTTAGGAAACTACTGGCATTTACTGTGCCTCTTCAGGGTCCATTTTATATATTTTGCTCTCTAGGAGCCAGAATGAAGGAATAGAAACCTATTTAAGCTAGCTCAAATAATCCATGGGTGTGTGATATTTTTAGAACCCAAGGCAGAAAATGCAAGGCATCTTAGTGGAATCAGAAACCCAGGTTGCTCTCTGCAAGGATTTTTGTGGTTCCACTTTGCTCCTCTCCAACCTCTCTCTGTCTCTCTCTTCCTCTTGTCTACACTCCAACATGAGTGACAGGTCAATTGCATGACATCACACTTGGACTACATTCTCTGAGAATCCTTGGGTTGGATTTTTAAGAGACAGACTCTGATGGATTCAGCACGGTCTGCAGAACAACTTTCCCTGAGACAGATACTCCATCACTCCCAGTCCAATCAACTTTGATGGAGGAGAGAGAGGTCTGGAGGAAGTGAGACAGCAGATGACTTCTTTCTTTGGTCCGAGTCGATGCTCTTGAAAGTTGTCATCGCCTATAGTGAAAAATGGGCAGCCTGTTCCTTGAGACTGTACGCAAGGTCAGAGAGTCAGAAAACCACGAAAGAAACTTTAATACAGATTCATTCTTTCTTATTATTTTCTCCTGCAGGAGCCAGGTTGCCCCGAAGACCATGAACTTGTCTTCTGAACACTGCAATATGTCAGATTGGCTGAGGCTGGAAGCAACCGTGAAGGCCTCCGTGTACGTGGTGGCTTTCTCCTTCGCCACGTTCATCACGGTCATCATTATCGCCATCGTATCACAGAATTCAAAACTGAGGAAAGAGGTTCGATACATCCTTCTCTGTCACCACCTGCTGTGCATCTCCTCCTACTGCGGCCTGGGGGTGGTTTTCCAAGGGATGCGAGCCTTCCTGGCCAACAGCCCTGTCCTGGTATGCTGGGTGGTGTTTGGGGCACAGCTGAGTGTTGGAGAAGGGATCCTCTTCACGCTGGCCTTGATGGCGGCCCACACGTACCTGGTGATCTGCTGGCCCTTGACATCTGTGTCCTTTGTAGATTCCGTTAAGTATAAGATTCTGTCTGGGACTTGGCTCATCATTATACTGAAGAATGCTTGCCTCTTCCTCATAGAGGGCACTGGCCCTACGCAGATTGCTCTTTTAAAATCTGAGCCCCTTTGCCCAGTGGTCTTGAATGGCATTCCTGCTAGAGCCACTGGCATGGTTTTCCTTTTCCTTCTTCTGTCTATCATTCTTATAAGTTACTCCCTGATATACAAAGAAGGGAAACGGACTGGCCACTTTAATAGGTCAAATATCAAAGCAAGGAAAACCGTCCTTATTCATTTAGTGCAATTGGGCCTGCACGTAATACCAACTCTGTTATTCATTGGTTTGGGAAAGATGTGTGGAGTGTTTTTCTTTGCTTTAAATCTGGTGCTTTTTGGAGTCTTTGCCTTTGCCCAGTGTTTTAACCCTCTGATCTACGGGCTCTGGAACAGAGAGTTGAAAAGCAGATTACACTACTGGGTGTGCTGTCAGCTGTGGTGTGGTCACTGTGGTGTGACCAGCAGAGTGTCAGTTTAAATAAAAATTCAGCCATTTTGAATCAATAATGCTAGTCCTAATGGACCACCATTAGGACAACCAGTTAGGGTTGATGCCTCAACCTAAAATTGATGCCTTGATTTGATTTTGAGAGTAATATGAGTAAATCAAATTTATCCATCTGACTTACAAACTTTGACTACTGTGTCCACTGAATTGGACTCAGAGAAATCGTTTTAAGTCTTTAATTCTATACCCAGATTAGCATTTTGGGTAGCATGCCTCGGTGTGTATCAGGAGTTGAGCAGTTTTTTTTTGTGAATGCACTTGTTTTTAGAAACTAAGAAACAGACCATGGTTGATAGGGAGAGAAGTTTGGCTGTTTCACGTATATTAAGTAGGGGTAGGTTTGGCTACATGGCAGCAACAAAATGAGAGTGACTTTAAAAAGTTAGAGGTTGATTTTTTTTCTTATGTAAAAGAAGTCTGGAGCTGCACAATCCAGGCCTATGTGGTAACTCTGTAGGCCGCAGAGATGATTAGTGTACTACCTCATGACCCAGGATGGCTGTTAGTGCTCTTGTCATCACATTCACACTCCAGCCAACAGGAAGGAGGAAGGGACAAAGAAGTCTCTGTACCTTCCTTCTAAAGACACTTTTCAGAAGTTACAAAACATTTTTTTTTACATCTAACAGGCTAAATTTTAGTCATTTGGCTACGACCTAGCTTTAAGGGAGAGTAGTAGTGTAGCAGTGTTCTGTTAAAAGTTAGGTTTCTTAATACTAAGAAAATAAATAGGAGGAAATATTGGATAAAAAAATTATTTCAGGGACCATTTTTCTCTTGACCAAATAAAATACAAAGAAAGACAATGGATAGATTATGATCATTACAAAAATATACTCTACCTTTTAAAATGATACATAGATACAGAGTTATCTGTTCTGGATCCCAGAAAATTTTAACTGTATTATGTCAAAAAGAATGGCATCAATAAAGAGATCACTGAACTGGTTTAAACATGGGAACTCATAATTTAAGTCAAAGTAAGTTTGGGGCCGCAGTATGAAATAACTTCTTTCACAGAAGTCTCCATATGATATTTCTTTAGATAAAACACCCATTTCTGAATCAGTCAGGAGTCAGTCCTAGAAACAGGAATCGTTACCATAAGTATATTGCCCCATAAACATTTAATACAGGAATTGGATGCATACAAATCACTGAAAAGGGCTAGGGAGTGGAAATCAGGGGACAACATTTGTGGATGTCAGGAGCAAACCAATGCAGCTGCAACCTGGAGGTCAGGCAGGTGTTTCTACCACTGCCTGCCCCTCTTCGCCCTGTCTCCTCATGTTACTCATGACTGTGTGACTTTGTCTGGGGGAGAAACAGCAACAGGAAGATGGCCTCCACCTCCTCCATCTTCCAAATCTCATGTGATTGGCTCTAACTGGTAGAATTTAACTGGCATCCAGACTCTAAGAACAAAGGAGTCTGGGAAATGTAGTTCCTAGTTTCACAGAATTGGTAGTACAGAAAGGCACCCTGAAAGGTGTATAAATGAGGATTGAATGGTCCAAATCATGGGCTCCACCATTATGATATTTATATTTTCAGGTAACAAAACAACAACAAGGATAACAGATGCCATGTATTGAGCAATTCTTATGCTCCTGATATTATTATGGAAGCTCTTTTATATACACTATGTCAAGTCCTCCCAACAATTTTATAATGTAGAGATTATTATTCCTGATTTACAAATGAGAAAAACTGAGGCTTATAAAGGTCTTACAGGAGCTTAGGAGGTCAGGACCACCCCTTTAAATTTCCATACACATGACTTGACTCAGGGTGATCATTTCATCACTGTTGAGAGCTGGACCTGTTGCTTGGGAAATTGGGGCCTTGGTTCTCCACTTTGCTTTGGGTGTGGACCGCTGGCTTGTAGAAAAGAGCTCCATTTTACTGATTGTTTTGACTACACTCTACATCCTTAGGCTGCCCATGGTTTCAGATCCTAGCGGTTTCTGAATCATGTCTGGACTCCATTTTGGCTTCCAGTTCTTCTTTTGTCCTCTGGGTATTCATTCTAAGTTTTCCTTCTTCCTCTAAGAATAGCTCTGAGACTTCAAAGCACCACCTTCTCTTTCGCTTGTGCAGTTCTCCTCCAGGGCAGGCGCAAGTCTCTTACCTTTGTCTCCCAGCACCCAGTATAGAGCCTGATAGATGGCAGATCTCAACAAATGATAAACTGGACTCATCAGTCAGTAAGACATGCCTTTGTACAAACTCTCCCCACAAAACCACAAAAACCAAGTTGTTTCTTTGTTTTTGTTGAACTATTAAGCAATCTGAGAGCAGAAAGAGGAAGAAAAACTAAAAAATTGTCCAGGCTTAACTTAATTGTGAGGCCTAAATCTAATACTCACAATTCAATTTATCCTCAGAACTTTTAAAACTGTTTTCTAATATCGAAAGGTAACTTCTACTTGTACCACTGATCATGAGAATGGTTGTTTTATACTTTTAAATGTAAATCATTGCTTTTTAAAATTAAATATTTTGAATTGGGAAAGTATAGTATAAAATTCAAAAGGCTCAAAATGGTATTTAGTGAAAATTAAGTCTTCTTTGGGCTTCCCAGGTGGCGACAGTGGTTAAGAACCCACCTGCAAACGCAGGAGATGGACCCTGGAGGAGGGCACAGCAACCCACTCCAGTATTCTTGCCTGGAGAATCCAATGGACAGAGGAGCCTGGAAGGCTACAGTCCATAGGATCACACAGAGTCAGACACAACTAATGCAACTTAGCACACAAGCATACGTCTTCCTCCTCCCCATTTTTTGATATCTTCCTTCTCTTCCAAGAGTCAACAGCTGATCAGTTTCTGAGCTTTCCTCAAAAGATGATCAATGAAGGGGAAATTATTGAGAATTTCTCATTTGTAAGATAATTTTGGTTTTCACTTCCTGGACTTGCATTTGAAAGTTGTTTAAACTGATATTAAGGATGATAGTTTATGTCATGAATGACATCAGCAATTATGCTTCCCATAATGTGAAAATTCTTTGAGAAACTTAAGCTTGGGCAAGATACAGAGGAAAGGGGAGAGGCTGACGTTATTTGCGTTGTTTGAGAGTACCTGTAAACTGTTCCTTTCCCTTATAGACGTGGTGCCATTATATTGAGTTTAAAGTCAGGAAGGATAGGAGTTTAGGGGAAATGTTCAAATAGCTCTAAAAAGCAAATTACTGAAACAAAAATGAATTTATCAAAATTCCCGAGTTCTTGGAAACATTTCATTTATTGCAACTGTTACCATATTATCACGGCATGAAACCATTTCTGGCTTAACTATAGATATGCTGTATAAACACACTGCCTTATATGTAGATATGCTCTATAAACACTTATTCTAAAAATGAACTCGGGAAACATTTTAAAAAGTAAGAACAGAAAAGTAGTTTATAATATCCATCATAAGAAAATGTAGAATGAATCCAGTCTGTTGTTCAGAAGAAGTTCAAGAAGGTAAGATCAGCCACAATAATGTACTTTAAGCATTTTTTGTTTTTGGAAAGGTCAAAGACTATGGCTAGAATTGCCTTCCTGGTGGCCAAGTGAAGACATTATCTCTGCAGCGGAGAGAAAATGGCACATCTGTCCCTAGGGGGAGTGGGGAAAGCATGCCAGAACATTCCAGTGAACCAAGAGGACTGTGGGAAGCATCTGGCCCTGGAACTGTTGGAAAGGCTTGTTCTAAAACGCTTCATGCCTAAGGGGAGGGGCTTTCATCAGTAAGAGAATGGTGGTTACCACTAGCTGCAGAAGATGAAGATGGGGTGAGAGGCAATCAGCCAGGGACAAGGATTGCCCAAGGGCTCGAGGGGATAACTTTGAGGACCCCACATAGTGCTACAGAAGAGAAAGAATTGTCGCTGGAAATCTATCCCACCCAGAAGATACAAAGGTCATACTATATCTACCTTAGACAAGGATAATCTTTGCTGTCTCATACATCTCCTCCCAGCTTCCATCTCTTCTAGGTCAAGAAAAGTCATAGGCAACCTTGGGGTTGGGGTGGGGGGTGGCTGTAGAAACCTTAATTCCATCTGCAACTTTCATTCGTCCTTATAAGGTAGCAAAACATCCATGGGTTCCAGTGGTTAGGATATCTTTGCCGGGGTAAGGGATGTTACTCTGCCTATCACATTTATAAAATGAGATTGGTCCTTGTAGCTGAAAATGACCAAAGGACACAAGAATTACTTAAGAATGACTAGCCAAAATGCATATCAAAATAGCAACAAAATAATACCTCATTCTCATTTGGATGACTACTATAAAAATAGCACACAATAAGTATTGGCAAAGATATGGAAAAATTAGAACCCTTGTGCACCCTTGGTGAGATGTTCCCATTTCCCAAATGGGAACTGTATAGCCACTACAGAAAATGAGTTCCAAAAAATTGAAAATAGGACTATTCCATGATCCAGCAATCCCACTATTGGGTATAAATCCAAAAGAATTGAAAGTAGAGTAAAAAAAAAAATGTTTCCACATCCATGTTTATGGGAATGCTCTTCACAATAAGCCAAGAAGCGGAAGCAAACCAAAAGTCCGTAAATGGATAAGTAAACAAAATGTGGTATATCCAAACAATGAAATATCATTCAGTTTTCAAGAGGAGGGAAATTCTGTCACATGTTCCAGTATGAATGAACCCTGAAGATATTAAGCTAAGTGGGCTTCCCTGGTGGCTCAGTCGGTAAAGAAACTGCCTGCAATGCAGAAGACCCATGTTCGATCCCTGGGTTGGGAAGATCCCCTGGAGGAGGGAATGGCAACCCACTCCAGTATTCTTGCCTGGAAAGTCCCATGGAGAGAGGAGCCTGGCGGACTACAGCCCATGGGGTCATAAAGAGTCAGACACGACTTAGCTACTAAACCCTCACCACAAAGAGACAAATGCTGTCTGATTCCACTTATAGGAGATATACAAAGTAGTCACATTCATAGGAATAGAAAGTAGAATGGTGATTCCCAGGAACTGAGAGGAGGGGGGAAATGGGAACTATTTAATGGGTAGAGTTTCAGATGAACTTTTTTTTTCAGATGAAAAAGTTCTGGAGATCTTTCACAACAATGTGAATATACTTAACACTACTGAACTGTACACTTAAACATGGTCATGATAGTAAATTTTATGTTATATTTTTAATAAGCATATAATAAAAAAGAATGATAAGCAAAAGTGTAAGAGCCAAGATCTCACCCAAGTTTTCGTCTAAGGTGGAGGGGTAAAGGTTGAATATACAAATGGGATATAAATGGGCCCCTCCTTTATAAGACCCTAATTCCATGGCTTAAGCTCCTCCCAAGCTCTCTCCTACTAATATCATCACATCAGAAGTTAGTGTTTCAGGATATGAATTGCTGTTCAGTCGCTGAGCCGTCTCCGACTCTTTGTAACCCCATGGACTGCAGCACACCAGGCTTGCCTGTCCTTCACTACCTCCTGGAGTTTGCTCAGATGTATGTCCATTAAGTCAATGATTCTATCTAACCATCTCATCCTCTGTCGCCACCTTCTCCTTTTGCCTTTAATCTTTCCCATCGGCAGGGAATTTTCTGGTGAGTTGGCTCTTCAAATCAGGTGGCCAAAGTATAGGAGCTTAAGCTTCAGCATCAATCCTTCCAATGAATATTCAGGGTTGATTTCCTCTAGAATTGACTGGTTTGATATGATATGATACTGCACAATTGCACTCATCTCACAAGCTAGCAAAGTAATGCTCAAAATTCTCCAAGCCAGGCTTTAATAGTACGTGAACCGTGAATTTCCAGATGTTCAAGATGGATTTAGAAAAGGCAGAGGAACCAGAGATCAAATTGCCAACATCCATTGGATCATTGAAAAAGCAAGAGAGTTCCAGAAAAACACCTACTTCTGCTTTAACGACTACACCAAAGTCTTTGACTGTGTGGATCACAACAAACTGTGGAAAATTCTTAAAGAGATGGGAATAGCAGACCACCTGACCAGTCTTCTGAGAAATCTGTATGCAGGTCAAGAAGCAACAGTTAGAACCAGACATAGAACAACAGACTGGTTCCAAATTGGGAAAGGAGTATGTCAAGGCTGTATATTGTCACTGTACTTATTTAACTTAAATGCAGAGTATATCATGAGAAATGCTGGTCTGGATGAAGCACAAGCTGGAATCAAAATTGCCGGGAGAAATATCAAATAACCTTAGATACGCAGATGACACCACCCTTATGGCAGAAAGCGAAGAGGAACTAAAGTACCTCTTGATGAAAGTGAAAGAGGAGAGTGAAAAAGCTGGCTTAAAACTCAACCTTCAGAAAACTAAGATCATGGCATCTGGTCCCACCACTTCATGGCAAATAGATGGGGAAACAATGGAAACAGAGACAGAGTTTATTTTTTTGGGCTCCAAAATCACTGCAGATGGTGACTGCAGCCATGAAATTAAAAGATGTTTGCTCCTTTGAAGAAAAGCTATGACCAACCCAGATAGCATATTAAAAAGCAGAGACATTACTTTGCCAACAAAGGTCCATCTAGTCAAAGTTGTGGTTTTTCCAGTAGTCATGTATGGATGTGAGAGTTGGACTATGAAGAAAGCTGAGCACCAAAGAATTGATGCTTTTGAACTGTGGTGTTGGAGAAGACTCTTGAGAGTCCCTTGGACTGCAAGGAGATCCAACCAGTCCATCCTAAAGGAAATCAGTCCTGAATATTCATTGGAAGGACTGATTCTGAAGATGAAACTCCAATACTTTGGCCACCTGATACAAAGAACCATCTCATTTGAAAAGACCCTGATGCTGGGAAAGATTGAAGGTGGGAGAAGAAGGGATGACAGAGGATGAAATGGTTGGATGTCATCACCAACAAGATGGGCATGAGTTTGAGTAGGCTCTGGGTGTTGGTGATGGACAGGGAAGCCTGGCGTGCTGCAGTCCATGGCGGTCACAAAAAGTCAGACATGACTGAGCAACTGAACTGAACTGATGTGATATGAATTTGATATGAATTAGACCATAGCACTAGGTCATAAAAATGATACCTTCACCTGGTGCACTTTCTCTTTCTCTCTTGGATAGCTCACTCTGGGGATGCCCAGCCACTAAGTCATGAGCACACATAGGTATCCCTTTGAGAGGTCCACACATGGCCAAGTTCGTGTGGGTGGGAACCAATGCACCAGCACCAACCTGCTGGCCGTGTGAGTGGATCCTCCAGCCTTACGAAAGAGGCTCCAGTGAGATCCGTAGCCCCATCGTCCATGTGAGGATCTGGACAAGAAGATCCAGAACAAACTGAGCCATGACTTACGTCTCATAACTATCATAGCTGATTTCATGGGCAGTCCTACCATATTTTTGGAACTTATAAAACTCTTTTTCTCTGGGAATCTTAGGAGTGGGGGTATATGGAACACCATTTCTCTCCTCTGTACACACTCATTCCCTGTGGCAGTGCAATTCTTGGCTTGGTGGCCTCTAAACTTGGAGGAAGCTATGAAAATATCCCTTGACTCCTCCGTCTTGCTTCTTTGGGGTGGGGTAGGCACTTCCTTGGGAACATTTAAGAAGAAGGCATACTGAAGAGGGATAGCAATCTTTGAGCTGATGAGATACAGGTCAGAAACTCAAGGCAGGATTGGTCAGAGTGGGTCAATTCTAGACAGAGGCTATGCAAAGGTAGAGGATGTGAGGGTGGGGCCCAGATAGGATTGGGGTCTGACTGGTAGACAGAACAGGAATCAGCTAAAATGGTGGAAACTTGGACTTCTCTGGTAGTTTAGTGGTCAAAACTCTGCCTGCCAATGCAGGGGCCATGGGTTCGATCCCTGGTCTGGGAAGATTCCACATGCCGTGGAGCAACTAAGCCCTGTGTGCCTCAACTACTGAATCGGTGTTCTAGAGCCCAGGAGCCACAACTACTGAAGCCTGTGTCCCCTAGAGCCTGTGCACAGCAACACGAGAAGCCACTGAAATGGGAAACCTGAGCCCTGCAAATAGAGAGGAGCTTCCGCTCACTGCAACGAGAGAAAAGCCCACACCGCAACAAAGACCCAGCACAGCCAAAACGGAAACCAAAAACCTTTGGAAACTCAGGCAGATCACAACATGTGCCACATAAAACAGGAAGTTGCCTCTTTGTAGGCCATGCCCCCCACTTGGCTCTCTCAGTGGTGCTGGCATCCGAAGAGACCCATTAAAGAGCCTGACTCCTAATGTGAAAATACACCGCTGGGCTCATAGACCAGCCCGGTCTTCGGAATAAGTCAAAGGGCAGAGACAGATCAATAGATGAGGTGCAGAGTCTTGAAATCTTCTTCTTCTTCTTTTAAAAAATTATTTAGTTATTTTTGGTTGCACTGGGTCTCCATTGCAGTGGGTGGTCTCATTGTGGGGGCATCTCTTGTTGCAGAGCACAGGCTCTAGGGAGAGAGGATTCGGTAGTTGTGGCATATGGGCTTAGTTCCCTGCAGCACGTGGCATCCTCCCAGACCAGGGATCGAACCCATGTCCCTGGCATTGGCAGGTGGCTTCCCAGCCACCAGGACCACCAGGGAAGTCCCAAGAGTTGTGAATTCTTTATCTATTTCTTTCCTGAGTAAAAATGAGTTGTAGCAGCTAAGCTTACTAAGTCTAAAGCCTCTTGTTCCTTCCTCAAAATCCTTGTGCGAAACAGCCTGAGGCAACTGTCTCCAAGTCGAGGTCAGAACTGGAGGTGACCACAGGGGTACTTGAGATGACCCCTGAGATTTCAGCTGCGGGCATGAGGGACTGGCAAGTATTTCAGTGATTTTCTGCTTGTCTTCTTTCTGGCTGTGCTGCGTGGTATTCAGGATCTTAGTTCCCCTACCAGGCATCGAACCTGTGTCCCCTGCAGTAGAAGTGCAGAGTCCTAACCACTGGGCTGTGGGACCTCTGAGAAGCTATTCAGTGACCATTAGGAAGCTGTGGGGGGGCATTCTGGCTCCCCAGCAGCCGGGTTCTGCATTGCCCCACCCCGTCACCCACTGCGTTATCTGGAGGCTGTGGGTGGTGGACAGCTAGGACTGGGTGGGAGCCAGTTCTTCACCCCTGCAGGATGTTATTGCCCTGACTTGACTGGACTGGCCTGTTCATCGGGGCAGGGTGGTAGGGGTGGACCCAGCCTTGGAGCCAGATCAAGTGAGGTAGGTGCCGGTGGTACCAGCAAAGGACTCTGCTTGCCAAGGTGAGGATGGAGGCTCTCACCTTGACCAAACCTTACTCAGGCTCCTCTAAGCCTTCTTTGACCTTGGACTTTAGTGTCCCTCCTTGTTGGGCCTTTATTGCCCAGTTTTAGCAAGAATCCTGCTAAGTCAGCTTAGAGAGAATCCCTCATCCTTGTTACCCAATCACCCTTGGTGTGTGATCACCCTCAACAGCTGGCCAAATTCTTCACACCCACCCCCCATTTTGGTATCTGCTTGCCTTCAGCAAGAATTCTACTCTCTTTAACCAGAATCCACCCTCTACCCCCTGACCCTCGATATTTCTTGTTATTAATTTTCCACCCACAGAATCCCTACCTACTCCTTGGTTATAAATCCCCTCTTGTTTTTGTTAGATTCGGCTCCATACTGAGGTGTCTTTGTCTTTCCACCTACTGCAGTGCTGTGGTTGTTTGGTCACTAAGTCATGTCTGACTTTTTTGCGACCCCCATGGACTGCAGCCCACCAGGCTCCTCTGTCCATGGGATTTCCCAGGCAAGAATACTGGAGTGGGTTGCCATTTCCTTCTCCAGGGGATCTTTCTGACCCAGGGATCATACCCTCAGCTTAGTTCCTGCGTCTCCTGCTTGGCAGGCGGGTTCTTTACCACTGAGCCATCAGGAAAGCCCCCTATTGCAATAGTTTCTGAATAAATTCTGTATTTCCTTCTTTAATGACTGCCAGCCTCTGTGTTTTTTTTTTTTTTTTCTTAGTGGAAGCACCTCTCTGCCAGAGCTCAGGTGAGCAGCATGGACAGGTAAAATAGCACAGGCTCCCACAGCCCCCAGAGCCCAGCTGGACCCCAAGTGGGCCAGGGCCAGGGTGAGATGCCTCCATCCAAGTGAAGCAAGGCTCTGGGCAGGGAGGGAACTGGGCCCAGACAAGACAGGCATGGGCAAAAGGGGGTCTCAGGGCAGTTAACCCACCCTGAAGCCTGGCTTACCACATGGGGGCCCGGGAGTAAGACCCCCGCCTCCTAACGAATGGTGTAAAACCATGGGAAGCAGGAGGCTTGCTCAGAGATGCTATGGACCCCCCAGGCCAGCTGGCCTAGACTAATGGGGCATTCAGTCAACAAATATTTATGAAGCGCCAAAGAGCTTGAGAGGGGGTATTCTGGCAAACAAAATAGAGAATTTTGTCCCCAAGGAACTTAATAGTGGTGAGAGACAGACACTGCAAACAATCCACAGACCACATGAAGTGTTAGAACATGCCCAGTGAGGCTCTGGGGAAAGCAAGCCAACAGGCAAGGCAAGAGAGTGGGAGAAAGATGAGGGATGCTGGGGTGGCCTCCCCCAGAGGTGACATTTGAGTGAAAACCTTGAGGACAGGAGAATGAACCCTGAGCATTTCTAGGGGGAGGAACCTTCCAGACACAGGGACGGGCTGGCAGAAAGGCCTTGAGCAGGGGTGACCTGGTGCTCCAGGCACAGTGCGGATGCCGGAGGAAAACCCACCAAGGGGAGTAGATGAGAGGAGGGCTCCCCCACCCCATCAAGGGCCCTGGGATTTCACCGTGAGGGGGGCGGGGAGCAGGGAAGAGCAGATGGGTTGAACTGGCCCAATCTGGCTGCTGAGCTGAGAACAGGCTTTGGGGTGGGGGTTGGGCAGGGTCGAAGTGGGGAGACCAGGGAGGCCCTGCAGACCCAGGCAGAGGTGGGGTCCAGCGGGGTGGAGACTGTGGGCAGCTCTCACTTGGAGGCAGAGCCAGCAGATCAGGGGCCAGCTCTTCGGGGCTGCGGCTGTCGGCCGTCTTCCGGATGCTGGTCTGGAATGTCCATGGAGCTGGACCTTGAATGGATCAGGAATTTCCACCCTGGGGACTTGGGGGAGGAATGGGGTCGGAAGGAGGCAGGGATGACGCCACGCTGTGAGTGCCTCTGAGAAAAACATCCTCTCTTTAAAAAAAAAAAAAAAGGTTTTCCACAATATAAACTACATCCAGGAAACAAAGCACAAGAGGCAGTCAACCTCAAGAATTCCAGTCCTGCAGCTCCCCTCAGCCTCCAGTCCCCTGGGCTGGGGCTGGGGGCCCCTGTTCTCTTTGGGGGTCCCCCTACCTGACCTCAGTGGGGGTCATGGAGCCTGGCTACCATGATAGGAGCTGGTCACTTGTGTTCTGCCTGAGCGGAAGCATGGAGCATGACGGGACCACAGCCCCACAGGCCACTGATGCGGGGTGGTGGAGGGGGGGACACCCTGGACACACAGGTCAAGGGCAAGGAACTCTGGCTGTCTCCTGATGGCAATGACTCAGCTGTATTGAGATGCCAGTGTGTGCCAGGCACTTTGCATGTGTGGCTGGATCAAAAGATACTTCTTTCCTCCTGAGAAAATCGGGATGATTAATTTTGGGCTGGGCAGCCTCTATGATGTGTCGTCAAAGGAAAACTTGACATACCCCATGCTGAAGGCCATGTTCTTTCAGCAGAATAAAGCTCAAGCCAGGCTTAGCAGTTCTTAAGAGATGATCCCCTGGAGGAGGAAATGGCAACTCACTCCAGTATTCTTGCCTGGGAAATCTCCTGCACAGAGGAGCCGGGTGGGCTACAGTCCATGGATTGCAGTCAGGTACAACTGAGCGACTAAACGTGCATACATGCAGAGAAGAAAGTTGAGTAGATGTGCTCTGCCAGCTGATAGAACTAGGAATCTCACCTAGGGATCAAGAGTGGGGGTCAAAAGGAGATGAACTCTTCTGGGTAAAAGCTGTGCCTTGATTATAGCTGTAGGTGTTTTAGGATAGAAAATGAAGCCTATGGTAGATCCATCCCCCCAGTACGTCATCTCCCCCTCACCTTTCCTGGAACAGGGTTCCTTCTCCCCCACCCCACTTCATCCCCCGAAAAAGCCCAAACAGTGGGTACTCGATCCTTTGAGGCACTAAGAGGTGGTTATACCAGAGGCAACTCCAGCCCCCTCCCTCATCTGTCTCCACTCCTCACCTGGTCCCTCAGGTGTTTTCAGCATCTCCCTGGGGCCCATGTTCCTTGTCTCTGGGTCCCTCCTCTCTTTTTTTCTTGCCTCCCTGTGCAGACACTGCAGTGAAGCATCTCTATCCCAGACCTGTCAATATTCTGAATTCTGTGTTTTTCACAACTGCCTATAGCCCCAGTACAATGAGGGTACCTGGCAGCCACTTCAGGGTAATTTCACATTCAAGGATGACACCAACATCCAAAGAAAACTTCCTAAGAATGTAAATATTTCAACTCTCTTGCAACTGACCCAGAGCAAAACATCTTAAAGATTCGTCTCTCTGAAGTCCTATTGACAGCCGCTTTCTTCCCCATCTCTCATGTGTTTCTGTCCCTCCCCCTTCTCCAGTCTGGCCCATTGGGCTGCATTTTCCCCTAGCCCTTTCCCTCTTATTCTCAGCTGCTTTCTCTTCCTGGTTCAGTTTTTCCTTCTGCAAACGGCTTCATTCTTATCACTGTTTCTGAAAATCAATTATACTTACATTAAAGTTAAGTTCAGTCTCTAAGTCGTGTCCCACTCTTTGTGACCCCATGAACTGCAGCACACCAGGCTCCCTGTCCTTCACCATCTCCCGAAATTTGCTCAAATTTATGTCCATTGAGTCAGTGATGCAATCCAGCCATCCCATCCTCTGCCGCCCTCTTCTCCTTTAGCCTTCAATCCTTCCCAGCATCACATTAAAGTTAAAATAACCACAAAATCAACCAAAGCCCACACAGAGGGCTGACACCACTCTGGATATTAAGTTGCGGGCTCCCCGGCTACTGCCTGCACCACCGATACATTCGTCAGATTTGTTCCTTTGTCTAAAGATAAAGACCAGTCTTACTTAGGGCGATGGATGCCAAACATAACTGGGGCAAAAAAGGATCCCTTAGAAAATTTGTGGTGTTAGAAACACCACTTCCTGGGCCTCCATCATAGAGATTCTCCTCCAGGGCCAGGGACCTCACAATTTGCATCTGCACAAGCTCCCTGGTGATTCTGAAGCAATGGTCCATGGACCCTTTTCATGGGAATTAGTCAGACGTGCAGCCATCTCAAGGGGACCCTCTTTAAATAGCATCTGGCCAAATTCACTTTACTGGGGCTGAAGACTTCTTTACTGGTGCAGTTTCTTCAGCAGATCCCCGCCCTTCAACCTCCTGGAGAGCAGATCTCATGAGGCATTCTTGAAAACGGAAGAGCCTAGAATCCAGGCCTGAGGATGCAGCCAGACATCTTCGGAATGGGCCTATCACCAGATTCCAAAACTCCTTCAAATGAGAAAACAAGACCTGCACGGCCCTCTCTCCCCCCGACGTTGCTCATCACAGCTCTGCTGTTACATTGTGCTAGCTGTGAGGCTGGCAGCTTGTGGTAAAGAACAGAAGGGACCTCCTATCACAGTAAGGAAATTCTCACTTACATGTCAGAGGCACAAGCATGTGCCTAACCATGACTGTCCAGCTGGTTATTCTTTATTTTTTAAAACCACATATGATTCTGTTTATATCAACTGTCCAGAGTCAGCTATAAGCTATAAAGACAGAAGGTAGATTGAGTGGTGGCCAGGATCTGGGGTCGCAGAGGGAAATGAGAAGTGACTTAGGGGTCAAGGGTTCTTTTTCTTTTCATTGAAAGATAATTGTTTTACTATGTTGTGTTAGTTTCTGCTATACAACAAATGAGCCAGCTATAAGTGGACATATACCCCCTCCCTCTTGGACTGCCCTCCCACCCCACCTCCATCCTACCCCTCTAGGTCATCACAGAGCCCTGAGCTGAGTTCACTGTGCTATGCAGCAGCTTTGCACTAGCCATCTGTTCTACACACGCTAATGTATATATGGGCTTCCCTGGTGGCTCAGTGGTAAGGAATCCTACCAGCCAATGCAGGGGACTTGGGTTCTATTCCCGGGTCGGGAAGATCCCCTGGAGAAGGAAATGGCAACCCACTCCTGTACTCTTGCCTGGGAAATCCCATGGACAGAGGAGCCTGGCGGGCTCCAGCCCATGGGGTCACAAAGAGCTGGACATGGCTGAGCCCTGCAGCCCTAGCACTAGTGTGTATATGTCAATGCTGCTGTCTGTCTGTCTGTCCCACCCTTGCCTTCCCCTGCTGTGTCCACAAGTCTATTCTCTGCATCTGCATCTGTAATTAATTCACCTAACCTGTGGACATCCTTGGCTGGCTCTCCTGTTCCTGGATGCTCAACTACAGAGCCTCTGAGAGCTCCTTTGACCCTGAAAAACCCTCACTACTTCTCCTAGTTCCCAGTTCTTACATGGTTCTTCCCTCATAGCTCAGTCGGTAAAAAATCCACCTGCAATGCAGGAGACCCGGGATTGATTTCTGGGTCAGGAAGACCCCCTGCAGAAGGAAATGGCAACCCACACTGGTATTCTTGCCTGGAAAATCCCATGGACAGAGGAGCCTGGTAGGCTACAGTCTATGGGATAGCAAGAGTCAGACACGACTTAGAGACTAAACCACCACCACCACCACGTTCCTACCTAGCGCCTCTGGAAGGGGTTCACACTGCCCCCTGGCGGTGGGGCAGCACTGTACCATCGCCTGCAGAAGTCCAGAGCGCCTACTGGGTTCTGAGCCTATTCTGAGAGAGAAGGAAAACTTCTTTTTTTTTTTTTCCTTTATTTATTTATTTATTTTTTCAGTGGGTTTTGTCATACATTGATATGAATCAGCCACAGACTCACACGTACTCCCCATGGAAAACTTCTTCTACATGTTCTGCTTTGCCCGGATTCTCCAAAGAGCTCAGGACCAGGGCTACAGGAGTTCAGGGAAAACTGCTTTGAAGAACTGGAAACTGAGATGGTGTTGATATCAGGCACGGCTGCCCAAATGAACAGGGTCATGGTCCAGACACAGAAATAGCCAGGTCTGCCCTTAGGCTCAGGCTGGGAAAATTTAGGTTGGCATCAGCACTTGTAGGCGTCATGCTTCCCTGTGTTGAGACCAGTCCTCTGTTTTACTTCTGAGGGGTTGCGCCTCTCATGCTGAGATATTCCTACCCCCAGGATGTAAGGATGTGCTGGAACACCTCTGGCTTTTCCTACAGGTAAGTACTAACGTGGCACTTCCCAGGTGGCTCAGTGGTAAAGAATCCACTGCAATACTGGAGACTTGGGTTCGATCCCTGGGTCAGGAAGATCCCCTGGAGAAGGGAATGGCTACCCATTCCAGTATTCTTGCCCGGAAAATTCCATGGACAGAGGAGCCTGGTGGGCTACAGTCCGTGGGGTCACAAGAGTCAGACACAATTTAGAGTCAAAACAACAACAAAGTCCTAACATGTGCCTGTGAACTTGAAGCCCCTTTCACTGGCTGCCAGAACCCACCTGCTTGTGGGCAGAGAGACCAGGCTGTCCCATGCTCCCCAGGGCACTTTCATGGGCCCTTGAATCAGCTCAGAACCTAGTCACAGGGTCAGTTGATCCATCCCCTCCTTCTGTATCTTGACTGCCAGGCACAGTTACAGCCTTGGATCTGAATGTTGCAACTGCGGTGCCTGGGGCTGTGGAGCCTGGAGAACCATTGTTGTGCCTGAAACTAGAGCCTTGATGTTGCCCATGTGAAGGAAGGATGTTTCTGCCTCCATCCATCCCCTACAGCGTTTATTCTGTCAAACTGTCACTCCACATTAAACAGACACTTGCCTAGGGCGGCCTGACAGATGAGTTCTGGTATCAGCTGAGACTCTGGACATGCACCCGCCCTTTTCGCTGCTCCTCAAGTCCTGTGTCCAGGTCTGGGTCACTGTCCTCATGGCCGAGTTCCTGCTTGAGGCTGCGTGCTGTCTTTTGGAAAACTGGCCTCCATGTGACATCCGGATGATGGAGGAGAGAGTTCCTGCAGGGTCTGCTCAACCTCTCTGTACATAATCAGGAGCCAGTGGCTGCTCATGGGGAGAAGTACCTCCAGTGCCAACCGTGTTAGCTCTGGCTTTATCCAGTTGGCATGCCCATTGGCACTTGGCCTGAGAAGTCCAGGCTGGCAGGGCTTCACTGAATGGTACTCTCTTTTCTAGATGGTTCCTGAGATGCAATGGTGCCTTGAGACCAGGGGAGAAGTATGTAAGACCATGGGTTCTTGGATTTCATGATCTCAAGTGCCACCTCACAGTGCTAAAGTGATAGTACGTGTGCTTTTCTTTTTTTTCCAGGGACAATAATAGAAGGGAGAGCTGAGATTCCTATAGCCCTCACACTCAATTGCAGGCAGAAAGATTCTAGGGAATGGAGTGGGAGCATCTTTAGGAGGAAAGAGAAACAGTCAGGGTCCTCACGGCTTGGGGCAGTGAAGAAGAGAAGGCATGGCACCCAGCAGGACTGACCAGGCCAGCCAGAAGCAGATCCCACAGCTACATGTGGGATGTGAGCTTGCTTGGCCAGGTCTGGCTCAGCAGAAGTTTGGAAAGTGTCTAAGAAAGGCACTCAGCCCATTCTGCTCTCCCAAGAGCAAGTGTTCTTGACCAGGAAACCATGCCTGCCCAGCTCCTAAGAATGACTTTTCCAAGGTTGAATTTCTGGAATCAGCTGGAGGGGGCACTATATTTTTATATATAATTCCTTCAGTCACTCTGTAAAGTTTTCTTTATTCAATTTTTGAAGCTGTAGCTCTGCCCAGCTTCAGAGGGTCATTTAAGAGTCATTTATTACCTCCTTCTGCCATGAAATTAAAAGATGTTTGCTCTTTGTAAGAAAAGCTATGACAAACCTAGACAGTGTGTTAAAATACAGAGACATCACTTTGCTGACAAAGGTTCATATAGTCAAAGCTGTGGTTTTTCTAGTAGTCATGTAAGGATGTGAAAGGTGGACCATAAAGAAGGCTGAGCACCGAAGAATTGATGCTTTCCAACTGTGGTTCTGGAGAAGACTCTTGAGAGTCCCTTGGACAACAAGGAGATCAAATCAGTCGATCCTAAAGGAATCAACCCTGAATATTCATTAGAAGGACTGATGCTGAAGTTCCAATACTTTGGCCACCTGCTGCAAAAACTCACTGGAAAAGACCCTGAGGCTGGGAAAGATTGAGGACAAGAGGAGAAGGGGGTGACAGAGGATGAGACTGTTGGATGGCATCATTGATTCAATGGACATGAGTTTAAGCAAATTCCGGGAGCTAGTGAAGGTTTCCCTGGTGGCTTAGACAGTAAAGCATCTGCATTCAATGCAGGAGACCCGGGTTCGAACCCTGGGTCCGCAAGATCCCCTGGAGAAGGAAATGGCAACCCACTCCAGTACTCTTGCCTGGAAAATTCCATGGACTGAGGAGCCTGGTAGGCTACAGGGTTGCAGAGTCGGACACGACCGAGGGACTTCACTTTTCACTTTTTCACTCAGTGAAGGACGGGGAAGCCTGGTGTGCTGCAGACCCCGGGGTCAGAAAGCCAGACACGACTGAGGGCCTGAACAATCGCAACAACGACAGTCACCTCCTGTGTCCCAAGGTGGGAGGAGGCAGTCCTGAGGGGACCCGGACTCTCAGCAGCTCGGGCCAGTAGGGAATGGGACCAGGAAGAGAGAAATAGCCTGGGTGCAGGACTAGAAGCGGTCTCCAGGGAGACACACATCACACTGTCTGCAGGGATGTCACTGACACTGATTTCATTAAGAGTTTTTATTTATTTGTCTACGCACAACAAATTGAACCAGTGGCCCCTGAAGTAGAAGCACAGTCTTAACCCTGGACCACCACAGAAGCCCCACACTAAGAGTTTTTATTGTTGAAGGAGATGGGGGCCAAAACTTGGTGGGCTTGGGCAATGGGAGAACAAAAGGAGGATGGATCTGAGTCTCCAGCTCAGAAGGATTGAGGGAAGATATGGACCACTGAGCTAAGTAGAATAAATCAAACCCCACTCTTTCAAGTAGGAAAGAGAATAGCAACAAAAGGAAGTTAAAGGAATAGATGGTCCCAGGGATAGGGGTCTTGGTTGTCATGGCAACTGAACTGATAGTGGCTGAAACTTTCAACTTGAAAGAAATGACTCTTGAGTAGTTTTCTTTTTTCCCCCAATGATAGAGCAATCCAGAGCCATGATAAAACAGAGTGAGAGAGACCTGATTCAGCTTATCAGTGCCAGAATGAAACAGAATGTCACAAATGGATTCGAGGTAATTTACAGCACAGCAGTCCTGCCTACTGGGAAACCAGTGGGAGAAGGGTCTTTCACCACAATGCATGGAGACTGTGTTGCAAAGAGAAACCTTTAGTGCTCGCTGCAGAAGGAGTTGGACATCCAAAGCCATCATTATCTCTAGAATCCATCATGCTCTCCAGGAAGGGCATCAGAAGTCCTTATGGCCATATTTGTCATCTTCCTTTCCAACTATAAAAGGAGCTCTGTTTCATTACATGCTTTTCTTAAGGTGCCCAAACTGCTTACACCCCTTTCTGGATGATAGGTGAAGTCAATCCATTTCACAGTTCACACTGTTGTGGAAACAGTAGGAAATCAGAACCAAAGGGATCTCTATGCATTTCCAGTTTATTAGTCTGTGACACTAGGTACCTAAATGGGAAGTTGCAAGATCCTGTTGAAGAGTTTTCGACTTGCTATGGGAGCAGGGATGGGGGGCTCTGATGATGGTGTTACTCGATTTTTATTTGTCAGCCTGTGCTGCCTAACAAAATCTCACAGACTGAGTAGCTGAAACTACAGCCATTTATTTCTCACAGTTCTGGAGAATTTGGGTGGAGCAGATCAGAGCAATCTAGTAATTTGTACTGACTTCCTATTTTTGTCTTGAGGGAAGAAAACCACTGTGATAAGAAAAGCTTTTATCCTTTGAGGCTTTGTTAATAGATAGCAATTAGCAAAATGAAAGTGCTAAAAGATCATTAAGTTTAAAATATTGACCATAGAATTGCAATTAAGTTAGTATATTTAAGTCTCATACTAAGAGCCTAAGAAGAAGAATGTTTTTATGAAATTCTTTTTTAATGATAAATAGGAGGACCAAGCAAGGATAAAAGATGTTCTTGACAGTAAGCCCAGAACAAATGGATCAGAAAGATGTAATGGGGCTGAAAATAGAACCACATGTGTATACTGAAAAGGCTCAGTGTTCCAGGCAAGACCAATGATAAGAATATCACACTGAATCCCATCCTGTCAAAAATAGCTAAACATATAATTACAGAGATAAAGGGGAAATTTCATATGTGTTCACACACTAGAAAGATAATTCTGACTGAAATCAGACAGTAGAGTTGCAGAACAGAATGCTCAAAGACAGTGGAACAAAGTCTAAATCAATTTTGAAGGTGAGAAATTGTGATAAAATATATATTGTAGCACAATATGTTGTTAGTTAATGAAAACAACAGAAGACATTCTGAGATATGCAAAGAAAACTTAACAGCCACGTGCCCACCTTTTAAAGTTGCTTAAAAATATACTTTGAAGTATACTTTAAAAATATACTTCTGTTGACTACAGAAAGATGTATCAAAAAAAGAAGTATGGAGATGCCATGGCAAGATAAGACCGGTGGGGAAACTTAAATAGTAAGAACAGAAAACATTACTATTGTTCTCAAAAATCACTGCAGATGGTGACTGCAGCCATGAAATTAAAAGACACTTGCTCCTTGGAAGAGAAAATATGACAAACCTAGATAGTATATTAAAATACAGTGACATCATTTTGCTGACAAAGGTTCATCGAGTCAAAGCTATGGTTTTTCCAGTAGTCATGTACCGCTGTGAGAGTTGGACCATAAAGAAGGCTGAGTGCTGAAGAATTGAAGCTTTCAAATTGTGGTGCTGGAGAACTCTTGAGAGTCCCTTGGACAAAAAGGAGATCAAATCAGTTAATCCTAAAGGAAATCAACCCTGAATATTTGTTGAAAGGACTGATGCTGAAGCTGAAGCCCCAGTATTTTGGTCACCTGATGTGAAGAGCTGACTCATTGGAAAAGACCCTGATGCTGGGAAAGACAGGGCAGGAGGAGAATGGGGTGACAGAGGATGAGATGGTTGAATGGCATCAGCGACTCAATGGACATGAGTTTGAGCAAACTCTGAAAGACAGTGAAGGACAGGGAAGCCTGGTGTGCTGCACAGTCCATGGGGTTGCAGAGTCGGACATGACTCAGTGACGGAATAACAGGGCAACTCTAAGTCTGACTATGGCAATATACAAAACCTGCAGACCTATCTCATTTATAAATACAAACGCAAAATCCTAAAAAATACCCTGTGCAATGGTATATTAGATACATAACAGAAACAAAAATTCCACACAAATTTAGAATTCAACTTAGTTTTTTTTCATAGTGTTATGAGTGTAGAAATTCTGAAAGTATAGTTATGGTAGTCTAGATTTGAGAAAATGAGTAAATGTACTGTGAGGGACAGACACAGATATTGCCTGTAGGAAGACATGGGAGAAGCCTGTGGTGTTGGATGGGAATTAGAGGGATATAATATTTATAAATCATGGGATTATCAAGGAATGGTCTCTGTCCTGCCAACACACAGCTGACTGGATTTCTGAATTGCTATGGACCAGTGACTGCTATATACTATCCATTTCCCCCTGTTTGAATGCAAGCGTCTATAGCCTGTGTCATCATTATATTTAGAAAGAGGGGGAGACTAACTTGTCCTTCAGTTCACAGGTCTTTGGTTCCACAGAAGGTGTACCTACAGGGCTGCATCCAATGAACCACGCCTAAGGAACTTATCTAATTTGAACCTGATTTAGATGATGAGGTCCTGGACTTTGTTCCAGTCCTGCAATGAGTGAGACTTATTGGGATGGGGGGGTGAGTGTCCTCTGCATGTGGGAAGGATGTTAATTGCTGTGGTCAGAGAGTAGACTATGGTAAGGTGTTTCTGAAGACAGTGGCAACATTTCTTGCCAAATAACATTCCCTTTGAAACATGGCTTTGCCATTCATCCTATCAAGAGGTACAGCCCATTTCCCCTCCTTTTGAATTTGGCCTGGTGATTTGCTTGGACTGATGGTATGTGGCAGAAGTAACATTGTACAAGCATGAAAGGGCTTGGTCAATACCATGTGGAATAAAGATAAGGCATCCACGTGGAGCTCTTCCTAAATTTCTGGCCCACAGACTAGTGAACAGTAAGATGACAGCTCCTTGAACTTTGGGGTCTTTTGTTACACAGCAATAGGTAGCTAATATGCTATCAAAGAGCCCTGGGGTCATTTCAAAAGAACTCAGGAGCCAACGTGAAGAGACTCTCACTCACTGATAAGCAATTTGAGCAGCAATAAAGATATTAACTGCAATGGTTTGGAGCACATTAAATATTTAAATCCATGAGCTCAAGATACTTTATAGGAAAAAAACAAAAAAACCTCCATGTCTATCTTTAGAGGCTATTAGGGAAACAACTCATTAACGTGAACATTTTAAATAAAGAATACAGAATTTATCCTTTATTTCCTATATAAACTGTACTTCAAGCTAACCTAATATTATTGAAGGGAGTCCTTTGCAGAATAATTCTAACTAATAAATATAGAAGGAATAGAGTGCTCGTGTGCTCAGTCATGTCCAGCTCTTTGCAACCCTTCGGGGTATAGCCTGCCACTGTCCATTGGATTTTTTAGCAAGAATACTGGAGTGGGTTGCCATTTCCTCCTCCAAGGGATCTTCCTGACCCAGGGATCAAACCCACATAGAAGGAGTAACAGAATCTAAATATCATCATTTTCCAAACCCTAATGAATTGGGTTTAGGCAATAAGCATCAGTGGCTGCTAAAATCATTAGGGGAAACAGTGATATGTAACAGATGGGTTAGGCTGATAACACCTGAAACTGCTTAAGATCTTAACACTAAAAATGAATACACAGATTCCCCCTGGAAAGTCTCTATACTAAACAGTCAACTTGAAACAAACCTCCCCCAAACCTGAATCTAAGTAAGCCTCTAGATCTAACCTTTAGGTCTAAAAAAAATGCCAGAGAGAAAAAACACATGCCACTAAGAGCATGAGGGATTCCCTGGTAGGTCAAATGGTAAAGAATCTGCCAACAGTGCAGGGTTCAATCCCTGGGACAAGAAGATCCCCTGCAGAAGGGAAAGGCTATCCACTCCAGTATTCTTGCCTGGAGAGTTCCATGGACAGAGGAGACTGGCGGTCTATAGTCCACGGAATTACAAAGAGTAGGATACCACTGAGCAACTAACACTTTCACTTTCACAGGAGGATGTAGAAAAACCCAGAATATGGGAATTCCAGTCTAGTGGTTAGGACTGTGCTCTCACTTCAGAGGGCACAGGTTCAATGTCTGGTCAGGGAACTAAGATCCCACAAGCCAGGCAGCATAGCCAAAAATGAAAACAAAGAACTAAGGCTCCAATACTTTGGCCACCTGATGCGAAGAACTGACTCATCGGAAAAGACTCTGAAGCTGGGAAAGATTGAAGGCAGGAGGAGAAGGGGACAACCAAGAATGAGATGGTTGGATGGCATCACTGACTTGATGGACATGAGTTTGAGCAAGTACCGGGAGTTGGTGATGGACAGGGAAGTCTGGCATGCTGTAGTCCATGGCGTTGCAAAGAGTCAGACACGACTAAGCAACTGAACTGAAGGTCCCACAAGCTGCATGGTGTGGCCAAAAGAAGGAAAAAGAAAATTCCAGAACATGAAAAATTTTGTAGGGCAAAGACCCAGGTTATCCAATAAGTAGACAGCAAGGAAGAAAGGAAGTGGGGGATTCACAGATGAAGAGAACCTTAAGAGACAGATTAGCTAAATTCAGTGTGTGAAAGTAGTTAGGATCCCAATTTAAACAAATCAATTGGAAAAGGATTTATGAGACAATGAAGAGAATGTCAACGGTGGTGAGGTATTTAATGGTATTAAGAAACTATTCAATTTTGAGGGGAGTGAAATACAAAAAGAATAAAAGGAGGTGGAGGACATGATGATTCTACATAGAGTCTGGATTTGAGTGAAGAGGGCAGCCAATAACATCCCAGAGTCGTTGGCAATCTAAGGATGGCCAGGGTACCATTATCTGGATCCTGAAGCTGGGATGCTTTAGTCCATCCAGAACAGGATCAAGGATGAACCTGGAAGCTGTTCTCACTGGCTTCATGAAAAATAAACACTTCTTTGAGGTCCTTTTCAAACTCTGCCTCTAAATCCAGTCCTACCTGACCAAAGTCGGAAGCCTGAAAAAGAAAAAAAAAAAAAACGCAAGCACACAGGGGCCTAAGGACAGAGAATTAGGATCATAGATCACTCATGCTTTCTTAGGAGATCTGCTCTCCTTGCCAGAAAGCTGCACGTCCCCAGGTGGCAAGCAGAGCAGGAGGGAGAGGCTGCCACTCAGACATTCAAATGCATGAGGCTCTGCCTGGTTGTTAACCTGGACCCAACAGGTGGTCTGGACCAAAGAGTTGATTTTGACCCCTGCAAAGCCTAACCTTGGGGCAAACCAGATAAAGCTTTTCTTGAAAGCCCACTCTCTGAAGGAAAGATGACCCCTTCCATTCTCCAAGGCTAAGACTGTGCCAGGCATTGAAGGGCTCCCTGGGTTGATTCTTTCCCCCTCCAGCTCCACGGGTGGACACCAGTTTACAGTCTGTGACTCATGAACACGTCAACTGGTGGCAAGCAGGGAGGGAAGGAGGCTGGGTGGAATTGAGAATTAGCTTTATATATGTCCCAAGAAATATCTGGACAAGTGAGAGTTAAAAATCAGAGTAAACACAATAAAGTTAAGAATGCCTTGGATTGCAATACAGTTCAACCAGTTGCTCTTCCTACCAATGAAAGATGAAATCAACACCAGCTGAGAGCAAATCTGGGTGTTTGGGTCCACTGGGAAACTCAGGAGTAAAAAAATCCGAGCATGAGCATCCTGAAAGTTTAATTCATTTCATCTTAATTAATTCATTTCTGTATTTCTGAGGCATGAAGGACCATGTAAACATAAACTGCCTCCCCCGTCCCCACCCCACCCCATTTGAACAAGGAGGCAGGATGAAATTGACCATTCTCAGTGGGTATGGCCTGTCCTTCTGGGACTGAAGATGAAATTTTTTTTCAGGTACCATTTACCAGGACCCTGCTTGCTGTTCTTTTTGACATCCTCCTCTCCACCTCTGGGGCTTCCCTGGTGGCTCAGTCGTAAAGACTCCACCTGCAATGTGGGAGACCTGGGTTTGATCCCTGGGTTGGGAAGATCCCCTGGAGAAGGGAATGGCTACTGATGACAGTATCCTGGCCTGAAGAATTCCATAGACTGTATAGTCCATGAGGTCGCAAAGACTCAGACACGACTGAGTGACTTTCAGTTTCTTTCTCCACCTCTGAGATTGGGAGACAGCTTCCTTCTATAATTCTTGCTTTTTGAGCTCTCCCCAGGACAAGACTAGGCATGATTCTTGCAAAGCTCTGCTGTCCCAGAAATGAGGAGGAAGTAGAAGGGATGTGAAAGGGAGGCAGGAAATTCCCTTTACCTTGTAAAATGTTTTGTGGTTGTGAAATATCAGACGCATGTCCCGTAAAAACCAAGCCATTGTGTACACTTTCTCAGTCAGCCTTTCTTTAACCAGGTCCAACCACATGGCTTCCCTAAAGGGCTCACCATAATCTCGAATCTAGGGGCAAAGACATCAAAGAGGTGATGTGAGCACAGGCAATGTCACTGGAATGGATCCAACTCCAGCCTTTATGTGCAGGGTAATACCCAAGTGGCTTAGTGGGTAAAGAATAAGCCTGCCAATGCAGGGGATGCAGGCAGATGGGAGTTCGATCCCTGGGTTGGGAAGATACCCTGGAGGAGGGCAGGGCAACCCACTCCAGTATTCTCACTTGGAGAATCCCATAGACAGAGGAGCCTGGTGGGCTACAGTGCATAGGGTCTCAAAGAGTTGGTCATGACTGAAGTGACTAAGCACATATGCACGCGCTGATAATGATATCTGATGTCTATGTGCCAGGCATTGTTCTAAGCACTGCCGATACATTAATATATGATCTTCACAACAGCCGTAAGAGATTGTTACTATAATCACCCCAGTTTTATTGATGAGAAACCAGGGAATGGAGAGGTTAAGTAACCGATCCAAAATTTCACAGCTAAAAATTGGTTGAGTTACATTGAACCCATAGTTCAAGTCTCCTGAGTCTGTACCCTCAACCCTATGCTCTCTATAAGAAAGACATTCCCATTGAAGAGAAAGAGAAACTAAGATACTGTGTCCCAGAGCCCGTATGCAATGCCTGTGAAGCAGGCAGCCCCACTCCAGAGCCTGCAGCTAAACCTTCCACCCTCGACAAACAGAGATGCCCGCAGGACGCACACTCCACATTTCTAAAATGAGTTTAACAGCGGAGGGATGCCCAGAGGATGAGAAATGTCGAACAGAACTTACATTAAGTGGGGTCTCCGCGAAGAAAGAGCTTTGTGGATGACAGTAGGCTTTCAAGAGGAGAAATTCACATTTCTGTAAAATACAAAGAGGGATTTAAAGGCAAATGCAGTTTGGAGAAAGTGAGGCCAAGCCTTTGCCCAGAAACCACACACAGGAGCAGCCAGACACAACCAGCCTTCCAACTGCATCTGCCAAGGTGCCGTGGTGGGGAGGTGGATGTTGAATTCTGTCTGTCCTCCACGTTTGGGCGCTGAAGCTCCATCCTCGGAAGTGAGACACTGAAGGCTTTCTTTGGGTGCCTTTCCCTGGACCCTCTGCCTGTTTGAGGGGAAGGTGAAGGCTTGGGTCCCCATCCCACTCACCAGCTGCTCCCCCGGCTGCATGGACCTTGCCCGAACTTCAGATTTCTGGAGACCCTGCTGGTTTCCTGAAGACTCCTTCATCCTGCAGAAGGTGCAACTCCACGGGCTCCTGTGGGGCCCGGCATAAGTGAGCAAGGACAAGGTCCCCGGAAACAGCCACCGTTTTCCTTTTCCTGGTGGATGCAGCCAGGGAAGGAAGGGGCCACCTCCTGGAGTCTCCAAGATTCCCAAGGCAGAGAGGGTTGGAGGTGGGGGGATTGGGGGGTGGGAGTGGAGTGCAGGAAGGGGTCCCACTGAGAGAGCAACAAAGCAGTCAGAGTGTGGAGGGCAGTGTCAGGGTGAGGGGTGGGTTCTCCTTTTCCTCCTCTGCCCTCCGGGGGGCACAAGGAGGGCTGGGCACCCAGCTGGAGTATCAGAAACTGGGTCTTAACCCCCTGGGTGACTGAGGCTCCATCAGCCTGTTGAGACTGTGGGGGAAATCGGAGAAGCAGGCCACGTTTCCTGGCTTTTCTGAGAAATCACAGAGCACAAATGGTGTTTTTCCGCCCTTTGGACCGGAGTCTGGGTTACGAAACCCGGAAAGGACAACTCCCAGGGGCAGGGGCAGTGTGGGGGTCAGCGTGACTCAGCCGCAGACTCAGAGGCACTGATGCCACAGGGAACACAGGCTGCAGGCTGATGGGGCTACACGGGGTCACCGGGCAGAGCCCAGGGTGTCCAGGATGCTCCCGGGCCGGCGGCTCTTCCAACCGGAGATGAGCGATCAGAGGCGGAGCCCGGGCGGGGCGCCCGCACCGGGTGGGGCTGCATCTCACTAACCTCTCAGCCTCCGCAGGTGGGATGTGACAGTCCTCGTGAAAGGCTCGCAGGCAAGTGTCACAGCGGAGCAGCGAGCCCCCTTTACAGCACACCTCACATTCCTTGGAGTTTTCCTGCTGGAAGGGGATTGGTACCTGAGACGGGTTGCCCCCGCTTCCAGGGCCTGGGCCAGAGATGCTCTCAGCCGCTGTGCGCAGGCCCAGGTAAGCTCGTGGGCAACACCAAGAACAGTCCCTGGGGTTACGCTGACACACGGAGGGACGTACATAAAGACACAGAGCTGTTGTGTCCATGGGTTGTTTGGTTGTGTGTGTGTGTGAGGGGGGTGGTTGCTCAGGATCCATAAGGGTCTTTCTCGTGGCCGTAAAATGTAACCTATAAATTCTACAAGTGACTTATGTGAGATGCGTGATCCTTACAGTTGGGTAAAAATTCACGTGGTGCTGGCAAAGACTGAAGGCAAAAGGAGAAGGGGGGGAAGGGGTGCCAAAGTGCCCCACTGTGGTCCTTTCCCCCCAAGACAGATGGTGGGTGGTCAGGTAGACCACCAGGAGACAGAGCAAAGGCTCAAAGCAACTGAGAATCAGTTACAACCAAGGAGAGGACCCTGCCCCCACCCGCCACTGTCCATAACACAAATATGAGCACTCTGAGGAGATGGTTAGATAGCATTATGGACTCAATGGACTTGAATTCGAGCAAACTCTGGGAGATAGTGGAGGACAGAGGAGCCTTGCATAGTGCAGTCCTTGGGGTTGCAAAGAGTTGGACATGACTTGGCCAACACGACTTAGCAACTGAGCAACAACAAAGATATACAGATGGGAGTCCTGATTCTGCTCCCAGCCCCACAAGACAGACAGGGTAGGGCTCCACACAATTGCTCAGTCGTGTCGGACTCTTTGTGACCTCACTGACTCTAGCCCGCCAGGCTCCTCTGACTGTGGGATTCTCCAGGCAAGGATACTGAAGTGGGTAGCCGTTCTCTTCTCCAGGGATCTTCCCAACCCAGGGATCGAACCTGGGTCCCCTGCCCTGCAGGTGGGTTTTTTACCATCTGAGCCACCAGAGGAACCCTCCACATGCACACAGGAACCTTTTCTTTGCATGAAGGGTAGGAGTCTGGAAGAGGGGTCCTTCTTCCTGTGCCCCACCGTGGTACTCTCACCCCAAGACAGATGGTGGGTGGTCAGGAAATAGACCACCAGGAGCCGGAGCAAAGGCTCAAAGCAACTGAAAATCAGTTACAACCAAGGAGAGGACCCTGCCACCACCGCCACTGTCCCTAACAGAAATATGAGGAGCCTGACCAAGGGCAGCAGGGACGGGAATGTTTAGTCCATTTGCAAAACTAGCCACTCAGCCAAAGGGAAACGTCTTCCTGATCTGGGATGGTGTTCATCTCTCTTAGCTGGGGAGTCTTCCTGAGCGCCCTCTCCACTTCCTAAGCCCCAAGGCCTCCTAAGGAGTGCTCCAAAACCCTGAAGGTCAAAGAATCTTTCTGGCCTTCCCCTCCTGGACTTGCCAGTCTGCCTCTCCCTGTCTTTAGGGTTGACACCCGACAGCCATTCTTGCCTCGATGACACCTGGCCCACGCTGGTCCAGAGTATAGAAGCCAGTGCAGACCTACCTGCTCCTCCTGATAGAGAATCTGGTTGGGCCCAGAGCCCTGATACCCCTGCCCCCTACCTCCTGGTTCTGGAGTGAAACGACAGGGAAATGACAGAGAAAGGATGCACGTACCCATGGTCACACTCTAATAAAGAATCTGACTCTGGTTTTCATATTTGATAACTGGTGGTTTCTCTAAGCCCTCTCTCTTCCCCTCTTGGCACACCTGGGCAAGGTGCTAAGAAAACTCATGGGCTCCCTCTTTCGGCCACAGTGAGAAGTTCAAGTTGGACAGACCTTGCCCCAGCAAAGGAACCCTCACCTTGGCCACACGAAGTGAAGAAGTGAAAGTCACTCAGTGGTGTCTGACTCTTTGTGACCCCATGGACTATACAGTCCATGGAATTCTCCAAGCCAGAATACTGGAGTGGGTAGCCTTTCCCTTCTCCAGGGGAGTCTTCCCGACCCAGTAATTGAACCAAGGTCTCCTACATTGCAGGCAGAATTCTTTACCAACTGATCTATCAGGGAAGCCCTTGGCCACATCCCTAACCATAATAAACCTTGGGCTATACCCTTTCTTGTGGTGACACTAGTGGTAAAGAACCCTCCTGCCCCTGCAGGAGACATAACAGACTCAGGTTCGATCCCTGGTTTGGAAAGATCCCCTGGAGATGGAAATGGCAACCCACTCCAGTATTCTTGCCTGGGAAATCCCATGGACAGAGGAACCTGGCAGACTACAGTCCATATGGTCTCACAGAGCTGGACATGACTGAAGTGATGTAGCATGCATACCCTTTCTTCACTCCAGCCACTTTCAGACCAGCTTGGGTGCCTGCCTTGCCTCTCCCCAGAAAGTCTCTGTATATGAGCAATAAATCTTTTATTCTCTCTTGGCACATGTATTGCATCATTGGTTTCAGTATCTGAACCCAGTTTTTAGTGCAGGGCTGAGCTCACTTACCTGCAGGCAACCACAAGACAGTTGGGTTGGCAAGCAGGAGACTGGGTGACCATTCCAACCTAGGGATCTCTCTTTGGATTGCTAACCGGCTCAGGTCCCCGCTGACTTATGCTTGAAGTTATGTTGTTCTCTTCTGGGCACTGAGGTTGCCATCATCCACCAGGAGGCACCATCCATTCTTTCCAAGTTTAAGAGCAGGCCATATTGGACATTTAGATGGAGAAAAAGTAGAGATAATCACTGTTGCTCTAAACAGATCTTGTATGGGCTTTCCTGGTGACTCAGTGGTAAAGAATCCACCTGCCAATGCAGGAGACTCGGGTTTTATCCCTGGGTCAAGAAGGTCCCCTGGAGAAGGAAATGGTAACCCACTCCAGTTTTCTTGCCTGGGAAATCCCATGGACAGAGGAACCTGGCAGGTTACAGTCCATGGAGTCACAAAAAAGTTGGACAAAACTTAGGGACTAAATAACAACACAACAACATGATAAATTTCTATTCTTGAAGGCCCTGCTTTAATTTCTACTGAGTTCTATTAACTATTTTAACAGAGTGGAGGTTCCATGGGCTCCAGTATATAAAACTGATTGTGTCAAAGATTTAATTTTATTTTTTACTTCATCATTTGTCAGCTCAAAGCATCCATGCCCACTACAGGATAGTTTTGAGCAGTGGGTGTTATGGCCCTGGGGCCTTTAGGTAAGGCAGCAGTTTTGATGGTTAAGGTGAGGTATACCTGTTTGTCTTCTGTTTTATGTTTGGCAAGTTCCTTGAAAGGATAGTAGGTACCTTGTTTAAATTTAATGGGATGCAATTACTCACAAAGGACCCAATGATATAGCCAATATCAAGGCCATTACCGATGCCATCCACTTAGCAACTGGCAAATGCTTTACATTCACAGATTTGGCTCATATGTTCTGTTCAGCGCCTATCTCAACAGCATCTCAGCTGGAGTTGGCCTTCCCCTTTGCAGGCCTACAACACACCTTTACCTGGCTATCCTGGGGTACCTTGACAGCTTTGCCATCACACACAGTCTCTGCGGACAAGATCGTAGCTGCAGCCGACTTTCCCCAGGAACACAGAAATGGTACCACATAGATGCAACCCTTCTCATTTGACATATTACGAATATACAGCTACAGAAAGGAACTCAGGAGAAGGGAAGGGTCATCACCACACATGTAGAACAAGGCCCTACCTGCTCAGCAAATTCCTGGGCATTGTTTGGTCAGATGAGGGCTGCTCTATCCCTGACATTGTCAAGAAACAATGACTGACCCTCTTAAAACTCAGTCCAACAACAACTGCCCAACATTTTAAAGCCTTTTGAGTTCTGAAAGTAACACCGTCCTCATGTACAGATTTTACTTATACTCATTTAAACTGTTGGTTGCAAATCAGCCCACTTGAATGGGCTTGTTGTGGCTGTTCAGTCACCCGGTCATGTCTTTGCAACCCCAAGGACCGCACATGCCAGGTTTCTCTGTCCTCCACTATCTCCAGAAATTTGCTTAAACTCATGTCCATTGAGTCCATGATGCTATCTAACCATCTTGCTATCTAATCTGAATGGGGACTCCTCAACAAAAAGTTCTAGGATTTGTTAAAAAAGTTAAAAAAAAAAAAAGCATAAAGCAGAAGCTGTCAGTTTCACCCTATACGCCTTTGGTATAGCAACGGTAGGCTGCCTACTGGGCCCTTCCAGTGGTGGAGATTCTCACAGGCCCGGAGCCCCTGATTCTCTGCACCAGCTGCCCAGGTTGCCTTGGGGTCCTTGGAGCAGCACCCTGCAGGCCAGCCACAAAGCAAACGTTTGCAGTATTGGGTTGGCCAAAAAGTCCATTCGGGGTTTCCCATACAATGTTATGGGAAAATCCAAATGCACTTTTTGGCCAACTCAATACCAGCATCAGATCGCTTGCTGGTACACAGAAGCAGGGCAAGGTGCCAGGAAAGACTTGGTATGCTGCAGCGAGATGGTGGCGTGTTGGGGGAAGGGCCTGCATTGGTCCATTTGCGATCAGAACTAAACTTGGTTTTTCTTTACCTCACTGTGACTCCTGATGGGGTGGTGGGGGGACTGAACGGTCAAGTGTGCCCCTGGCTGTCATTTGCTGACATGTAGCATTATGAGTAAGAAGGAACTATAATATTGGGGCCATTAATTAATGATCTGGATTTTAAAAATCTTTATTTCTTTCTGGTTACAAGAGTAATAAATGATCATTATAAAAATTTCACCTGTACATAGGTATATAACATGGAAGGCAAATGTCCCTTGTCATCCCATCCCAGAATAACAGACTCTTCCAGATGTTTTTTCAGTCATAGCCCTACACATTCACATAAACAAAACTGTGCTCCTTCTGTACATGTTATTACCAGTTTAAGCTTCCTGAAGCTTTCCTGACCTTAACACCCTTAGGTGACTATAGGATGAATATATACTTGCAAAACTTGCATTTTTAAAAACCACCATTCTGTTGATTATCAGTTTATTTTAGAGTACTGACGGACATCTATATTCTTCCTTATTATTTATTTTTTTTTTTTGCTATTACAAGGAACCTTCCTAAACATATCAAGGTATTTAAAATCAGCATGGAAAAGGTGACTTATATAATAAACGGCTTTGGGGGACCATTGCCTTATCAACTTTGAGTGAATCTAGTCAAGGGTCAGGCTAACCTCCTGGGCAAGATGGAAGAGGCATCATTGCACCTATTGGAGGTCCGTATCTAACGGGAAGCCCATGAATGGGACTCGAGACTGGAAGGCCTATCTACGTAAGTACAGGCACCTGAGGAGGAGGAGTGGGTACAGCCAATGAATGAATGCCATCGGGAGGCTCTGCAGAGACAAAGCTCAGTTTAAACACATTATTCCATTCTGCTGCTACCAATAAGGAGCATGTTGAAGTTAGGAATACTTGGAGTTCAATCAAGGATGATCTTCTTACTCTTACTTCTTACTATTTATCTATTCTTGTCTATTTCAATACCGTATTTACTTTTCAAACTAGAGCACTCTATTTCTGACATATTTGGTTGCTGATCATCCAAATATACAAATCTTTTTTGTAAAACACATGCTAGTGTCTCCATCTTAATTTTAAAGAGTTATCTGCTTCCCTATCTTAAGTTAACTATGAACATAAAGGCGGCATGTACAAGCATCAGTGTGCTAAAGCAGTCGTCAGGAAACCGCAGTGCTGAAATGGGAAGGTGACTCAGGCCTGGGAAGGTCGAGGATGCCCAGACTAGCCTTGGCACATGGAAAGTCTGCAACATGGTGGCTGAGAATGTGGTAGGAATTCACCTGCTATTTACCTCTCTCTTGAGATGTTTTCTTGAAGGACAGAGCAAAATTCCTTCCTGCAAGAGAGGACGGGTCAATGAATGGGACTGTTCTGAAGGCTTTTCTTTTGTAAATATCCAAGTCCCCACTTGTGAATGAATATTTGTACATGGCCAGCCTACTGGGTCTCCAACCCAAGAGAGCAGGAAGAATAACTAGCCCCCTCCTCCCATTGGCTCTTCTTCTGGACATTATTTATTCTCTGTCACTCAAACCCAAGACCTGTTCTTCTCTCTCTGTGCTATCCTACCCACTCCTTTTCCTTCCCATTTCTTCTCTAGATAACATCCTTATGATTTCATTTCAGTGATCACATTCTGAGTGTTATGGAGCGGTTTTGTGATGGGATCTGGGATCACAGAGACAAGTACCCTTGTTTGTTGCTCACGGGATGGAACAGTGTGCCAGGAAAGTGGGGAGGAGGGACTGGCCATGGGCAGGATGGTTTGGAAATGCATCACCAAGGGGCCCAGATGGAGTGTGGTCTTGAGGAGGCATTTATTGGGTGGTGGGCACAGGGAAGCTTTCAGAGGGGTCTCTGTCTTCATCTAGTTTCCTTCCAGCCCACCTTCTCCCATACTAGCAGGGTAAGTTTCTTAAATCCCTCCATCTTGCGTTTAGAGTTTCCCCTCATCAGCACCAGTCTGGGTTCCTAACTTCCTCACCCACAGTGTTTTTCTATGATCAGTTAGCTCTTTCTCAGTCACTCTGTGGAATCCTGATGGGAATTTCCTCACACTTCTGTTCTTGTAATTCCACTCATCCTTCAGGGTATTAAACTCATCACCTGTGTGTCTCTTGTTATTACAATACCTGCAGCAGCTTTTCTAGGCTCTTTCCTCCACAAAACACGCTCCGCTTCCAGTTCTTAAGATGTTTCCGCTTTCCTTCAATTTCAAATTCTCTTAGTGTGAACCAAACTCCCTTCTCATTCTGAATACACTTCTCTGAGGATCCTGGAAGGTAAAGACAGTCCATACAACACCCACTTCCATCCTCAGTGAATTCACCCTAAACCTCCATCCCCCTACTCATGATGTTCTACCCTTCTGGGTTCAGAGACTCCCTGTGAGGTGGGAGAAGGAGCGGGGAAACCCAGTTCCTCCTCTCGGATTGAAGGAAGCCCTGAAACCCACCTGAGTGGTGAGGCATTGGGACTGGATTTGCCTTTCATGTGGCAAGGACATGTGTCACAGGTCCATGGATGACTTCCATGCGGGAGGGCAGTGGCCTGGTCCCCAGATATAAAATGACATTGGAAAGGTGGAAAATCCCTTTATCAGAAGCCCAGCCTTTTCTAAAGCAGCCTCACTTGCAGGTCCCCGAACAATGACACACGTGGATACTCTCTTCCCTTCTAGTGATTCCTTCCTCTCGGGGTTCCAAAGGGCAGGAGGTCAAGGAACTCACCTTGCTTCATTTTCTCCGTATATAAAATCCCCTTTGCCTCCCCACAGGTCACGGGGAGTTCAGGAGAGTGAAAATCCAGAGTTTCATCTTCAGGTTTTTCTGAAAGTAGAAAAGAACAGGTTGGCGTTCCATGGTGGTTCAGGGGATAAGAATCTGTCTGTCAAAGTAGGGGACGTGGTTTCGATCCCTGGTCAGGATCCCTGATCACGTGTCTCAGGCGACTAAAGCAGGTGTGTCACGATTCCTGAAGCCCGTGCGCTAGTGCGCCGAGGGCCTGTGGTCCACAGCACGGAGTAGACCCCCCGCCAAGCCCAACTAGAGAAAGCCCACTCACAGCCACGAAGATCCAGCCCAACCAAAAGTCAAACAAATAAATCATTAAAAAGGAAAAGAACAGATTAGTATTCTTCAGTCTTTATTCTGTCTCCCATTGAATTTTCCATGAATTCTAATAATAATAGCAGTGACCAGAATAACATAAAGGAAACTGGGGAGCATTCTCTGGTTAATTCACAGAAGTCTTCCATTTTGAGTGGCAGACTACATGGGTGTACCGAGGGGCCCTTAATAAACAAAACGAACCCCGCCAACACCACATCACATAAAATACTTTAATAAACATATTGTGCTTCCATTGGGTGAATATGTTTTAATTTACAGACTAATCCACAATCACCCAATGCTCCTTTATTCCATAAGCATCCTGCTTGTCCCTCTGTGCTGATAGGAGTTGCCAGCCCAGAATATTCCTTTGCGTTCATGTAGCTGGAGACCATTTCTCTATGATTTTTTTTTCCGCCTGATTCAAACAAAGACAGGGGTAAGGGAAGCAGTTAGCACTGAGAGGAGAATGCTAAGTCTTGTCCCTTTTCATTTGATTGCTCTCCCGTTTCTTCCTCTAAGAGGAGAAGAAAACACCCTAGAGTTCTAGACTAGTCTGCACATTGCCTATGGAGAGATTAGGCAACTCACAGCCTTAGAGTAGGGATCTGGGGTTCTGATTCAGGAGAAGGAATTGTAAAAGTAGAAGGGGTAACATAAACATCGGGCTTCCCAGGGGCGCTGGTGATAAAGAACCTGCCTACCAACGCAGGAGACAGAAGAGACTCAGGTTCAATCCCTGGGTTGGGAAGATCCCCTGGAGGAGGACAAGGCAACCCACTCCAGTATTCTTGCCTGCAGAATCCCATGGATAGGGGAGCCTCTTGTGCTATGGTCCATTGGGCTGCAAAGAGTTAGACATGACTGAAGTGCCTTAACACGAACACAACATAAACATCAGCAATTCCTGCTTTCCCCATCCCCCGCCAACCTCACTGTGGGCAAGTTCATTAAAGACAGACACAGGAGCTGTTTCCTGGGGTGGGGGGGTGGGCAGAGAGAAAGCTGCCCAGAGCTGATGTGCATTCATCCTGGATGTTGTTGCATCTGCAGTGAGGCAAGGAGAATATATAACCCAACTCTTACCCTGGTTTCAAACACTTATAGAAAGATCTAAAGGAAAACATATGAAAAAGCAAGCACATCATTGGGGGAAAAAACCTGAAACAGAGCAGCATTAATGGCAAAGAAACCATGAGTTAGTTCAGAAAATATGAACTAGGTGGAGTCAGATGAGAAATGAGAAGTGAGGTGAAAGTTGCCTTCTATAGAACCCAAAGGAAGCTCAGTCTCGGGGAGCAGGGACTGTAGCAAGGTAGGTGTGAATAAGGGGTGGGAAGACCTTGGTGGGAAGAATAGCTGGCCGGTGCTCTTGCACAGAGATGCTGGCTCCACCACTGGTCCCCAGAACCCGCCCACTGAATATGACCCAGTGGACGAGAGCGTGGCACTGGGAGCCAGACTGGGTGGGCTTGTAATCCTGGCTCTGCAGTTCACCAGCACGGTTACAACAGCAAATGCTGATGTCATCAAAGCTGAGCGGGGCATTTGCACTACGGGTTCCTAACTTGCTGACAAGGCGGAGTCACAAGTAACTTTGAATCACTGTGAAGATCCCGAGGGGGATTCGGATGGCAACAGGGACCTGCCATAGTTGCCTGCGTCACCGAACGATCAAGTACAGGTCCAGTGGACACAGACATCCCAGACATGCCCACAGGCGGATGTGGCCGCCGTGTGTGGCTTTGGGAACTCTGGGCAGCCAGCCCAGTGTGCAGAGTGGTGCGCACGGGAGGCTCCCCCTCCTTTGCTTACTTAGGAGGGACCTTGTGTCCCTAATGATTCCAAAGCCACCCCACCCCCCACCCCTTAGGGAGGGAGAAAGTTTTCTGGTCTGCTTCCCACAATCTTTCATTTGGCTCCATCCCACCTCTCATCTCAGTGAACAGACGTTTAAGGATGGAAGCCTGAAGGGGTGGAGGGCGGTTTGAGTACCGCTCTCCCACATCTACTAGGTCACCGCTAGTAAATGCAAGCAAAGACGAGGAACTTGCTCGGGAAAGTAAGCAATTAAAGAGCAAAGGGAAGGACTTCCCTGGTGATCCACTGGTTAAGACTTCGTGATTCCAGTGCAAGTGGTAAGAGTTCGATCCCTGATTGGGGAACTAAGATCCGGCATGCTAAGCAGCGTGGCCAGGAAACAAACAAACAAAAAACAACCCAAAATCAACCAAACAACAAGCAACAGCAACAACACCACCACCACCAAAAAAAAAAAAAGAAAGAAAAAACAAAGGGAGTTCATAGAGATGAAAAACCTGGTGGAGAAAATGAAAAGAAAAGCCTAACAGAGACAAAGAAGAGCGGAATGGAAAAACCCCCATTAGTGATGGGGAAGACCACCTCCAGGGATTCTTACAGAACCTAGGGAAGAGGCACAGGTGAACACTATGCCTGGGGACTTCCCCGGTGGGCCAGTGGTTGAGAATCCACCTGCCAATGCAGGGGACAGAGGTTCAATCCTTGGTCCAGGAAGCTGCCACACGCCACAGAGTAGCTATGTCCATTTGTTGCAACCACTGAGCCCGCGCTAAAGAACCCTCAAGCAGCAACTACTGAGCCCATGAGCTGCAACTACTGAAGTCCATGCACCCTAGAGACTGCTCCACCACAAGAGAAGCCACCCAATGAGAAGCCCAGGAACCACAACTAGAAAGTACCCTGCTTGCAGCAATGAAGATCAAGTGCAGTCAAAAATAATAATAATAAATAAAAATTAAAACAAAAAAACCCCTCATAGCTTGGGGAAAAGTCTGGAGCTCCATGATCTATAGAGGAAGGGCCCATGTGGAGATGGAGTGGCTGGAAAAGCACTAGTTAGGGGACTAGTGAAAGCAGCACACATATGTTTTCTTGTTTATTTGCACAACAACCTTAAGAAAGGGAAGGCAGTGGCCATGGTCTTCATTTTAGAGTTGGAGACTTTGGCACAGGTTTGGAGAGAGAATTTCTGGTGGTCACCAAACTGAGATGGGGCTGGCTTTGGAATTCAGACATGCCAACCCGTATGTGTGTGCTCTTTCCACGCCATTAGAAACACTGCAACAAGATTCCACATCGTTTAACAGCAGAGTGTGTGTGTGGGTACTCAGTCATTCAGTCACGTCCGACTCTTTGTGGCCCTATGGACTGTAGCCCACCGGGCTCTTCTGTCCCACACAGAGTGTGTGCATGCCTCCTAAGTCACTTCGGTCATGTCTGACTCTTTGCGATCCCAAGACAAGGTGTTAAATCAGAAGTCAAAGCTGGGTGGGCGGACATGCTAAGGAGGTGGAGAAGCTGATGCTGACGGACAGCTGTCAGTTTTGTCTGGACTCTTGCCTCCTACTCGTGTTTACTACAAAGACCTGGAGGGGGAGTATTTATTTTTCAGTGTAAAACAAAGGACTTGAGATTAAAACACCTATGTTTGTTTTAGCTCATGCAAGTCCTTTATGTTCTAATTGAATCTGCAAAATGGACTGGAAAATACCTATTTGAGGATTAGATGGCAAAAAGTAGAACAAATCGGTTTCCAATTGTAAAGTGACGCACACACTTACATATCGTTGGCAGGGCTTCTGCGTATGGTTGTGTGGAACACACACTGAGCAAGGAGTCCCCCTTTAAGGTCGGGGGTGGGGAGCTCCTAGTGACATCAGAGCTATAGTCCATTTGCACACTTCCTGCCTCTTTCCAGCAGGGGGCAGTAAATGGCCTGGTTACAAGAATCGGCTCTGCCAGATGTCAAGTCAAGTGCGTCAAGGAAGGGGCTCTCTTTTCTAGTTGATAGGGGTCAATGGAGGCCCTGATACAGGTATTCATACTTGATGAGGAAGAATGGATAATGCATTGATCTGGCAGCTATTTAAGCACAAACTGCAAGGCACAGAGGAGAGCTGGAGCTAGGAGCAAGGCCTTTCTGACCCCATTTGATTTTCCCGTAGGGAATAGGATATACACAGACAGTTAATCATACTTGTGATAAAACAAACAAACTCACAGCCTTAGAGAAGAACTTACGGTTACCAGCGGGGAGCGGTGGGGGGAGGGATAGTTAGGGAGTTTGGGATGGACATGTACACGCTTGTATTTAAAATGGATAACCAACAAGGACCTTCTGTATAGCACAAGGAACTCTATTCAATATTATCTGACAACCTAAATGGGAAGAGAATTTGAAAAAGGATACATGTATATGTATAACTGAGTCAGTTTGCTGGACAGTAGAAATTAACAGAATGTTGTAAATTAACTATACTTCATTTTTTTTTTATAAAGAGATCTGACGACTTCCCTGGTGGTCCAGTGGTTAAGACTTTGTGCTTCCACTGCAAGATGTGTGGGGTCAATCCCTGGTGGGGGAAGTTCTGCATGCCTTGAGGTATGTCCGAAAAAAGAGAGAACCCCAAAAAAAACTATCCAAAAAAATAAATTACACTTGTGGTAAGTGTCACCAAGAAAAAACATTGTACCTGCTGGGTCCAAGAGGCTTTGTTCAAGGTGAGTCTGGAGCTGTGTAGCAAAGAAGGAAGGAGGATGGAGGGGTTGGCTATGGGGATGGAGTGTGTGATGGGGGAGGAGACGCATGAGCTGGCCCTGAGCAGGATGGAGCCGGAAGCACTGGGTGATGCTCAGAGAACCAGGCTGGGAGACACCCTGGGGGCTGTGGCTAGGGCTTGGAATACGGGTGTGGATTATGTTCTATTTCTTGACCCGGCTGTTGGGTATACCCGGGCTTTTCCTTTGTGTGAGTCCCTCAAGTTGTACACTACGCACCAGCATTTTTCTGTAAGCACAGTATACCAGTGCTCCTCAAGATGTCAACCTGCGATGAGCTTGACCAGAAGAGAAATCAATGCAGTGCTGTCTAGTATAATTCATTGTCTATTTTATATATAGTGTACTATATACACTATATTTTATATATAGTACTATATACACTATATTTTATATATAGTGTAATACTATATATAAAATAGACAACGAATAAAGACCCACTGTATAGCACAGGGAACTCCACTCAATCCTCTCTAATGGCCTAGATGGAAAATAACCTAAAATGGAATGGATATATGTATTACGTATAACTGATTCACTGTGTTGTACAACAGAAAGTAACACAACACTGTAAATCAACTACACTTCAATAAAAATGGAAAAAGTAATAAAAACAGTGCGTGCTAAGTCTCTTCAGTCATGTCCAGCTCTGTGCTAATGTATGGACTGTAGCCTGCCAAGTTCCTCTGTCCATGGGATTTTCCAGGCAAGAATACTGGAGTGGGTTGCCATTTCCTCCTCCAGGGGATCTTCCCCACCCAAGCACAGAACCTGTGTCTTATGTCTCCTGCACTGGCAGGCGGGTTCTTTACCACCAGCGCCACCTGGAAAGCCCCAAATAAAAACAGGGCTGTTAGTAAATGTAGGCCAGAGAATGCTGAAGTCATTTATGTCCTCTCAGAACTCAGTGGTTTATTGTAGATATCAACAAACTACAGCCCAGGAGCCAATCGGCCCAGTGTCTGTTTCTGTAAAGAATGTTTTATTGGGGCAGAGCCAGGCCTACTTGTTTATGTTTTTGCCCCTGCCAGTTTCCTGCTACCAAGTCAGGGTTAAAGTTATAGCAGTAAACCGGTATGGCCAGCCGAGCCTAAATGACTCACTCTCTGGCCCTTTTTAGAAAAAGCTTTTCAAGTTTTGGCTTGCAGTGGCTCTCGCATTTCTGTCCACATTTCTTTGGCCAAGTCACATGGCCCTTCTCGAATACACAAGGCAGGAGTCTGTGACCTTCTGGGATGCTGGCGAGCAGTATTGTGACCTCCCACCTCGTGTCTAACCCTGCGCAGCGCGCAAAGAAGTTCCGAGGAAAACACTGGCAGACTATCACTCTTGGCCTGTGTGTTCAACAAATGGAAAGGGCTTGTTATTTCTGTGTGTGTGTGTGCGTGTGTTAGTCAGTCGTGTCCAACTCTTTGCAACCCCATGGAGTGTAGCCCGCCAGGCTCTTCTGTGCATGGAATTCTCCAGGCAAGAAAACTGGAGTGGGTAGCCATTCCTTTCTCCAGGGCTCTTCCTGACCCAGGGATTGAACCTGGTTCTCCTGTGTTGCAGGCAGATTCTTTACCGTCAGAGCCACCAGGGAAACCCTTGTTATTTCTAGTGCTGGTGAAGATGTAGGGGAAAGTGTGTCCACACCACATTCATGGGAGCCTAAACTGGCAACAATTTGATCATCGGGTATGGCATTATTTATTTTATCTTATTTTTAATTTAATTTTTTGGCCACACCACACCACGCCACTTATGGGATTTAAGTTGTTTGACCAAGGATTGAACCCAGGCCCTCGGCAGTGAGAGCACAGAATCCTAACCACTGGATGACCAGGGGTTTCCCAGTATGGGATAATTTTATTTATTTGTTCATTTGACTGCGTCAGGTCTTAGTTGTGGCACACGGATCTTTGTGGCACACAGGCTCAGTAGTTGTGGCACGCAAGCTTAGTTGCCCGAGCAGGGATTGAACTCACGTCCCCTGCTTGGTTAGATGGATTCTTAACCACTGGACCAGCAGGGAAGTCCCAAGATAATTTTAAATATGCAAACTCATAGATCAGTCTATTTCACCTCCAGAGACAAACCATGAAGAAATAAGCCAGAGAACGTGTCCACTTCGAGGTTTGGTGCTGCTCCCGTCATTGGGAGAGGAGCCCCCAGGCTCCATGGAGCAGAGGCGACTCTGCTGATGGACGTATAAACAGCAGACCCTGGGAGAGGTGATGTGGGTCCACAGGACACAGCTGAGGCGACCTTCACCCCGAGAACACGATTACTTCTCCCAGCAACCACCCCCAGACCCCGAGACCCCAGCTCTGTCTTCATGCCGCCTCATCTATGCTTCTCCCTCCTTCTACTAGTCACTTTAGATCTGCGTCACCTGTGCGGGCTCCACGAGAGACCCTCCCACGCTGAGCATTCTGGTGACCAGTGCCAGCACCAGCTTTATCCTCATGTGCAGGCGTTTGGGCACCTTCAGCCTGTGCCTTTTGGGCTCTTGTCATGACCTTTGAATTTCCGGTTGAGTCGTCCTTCTTTTGAGTCACCTGATTCATCCCTTGGAGCTTCTCTTCGATTCTGAGCCCTGATGAGGCTTCTCCTGGACCAAATAGAGATTTATGATGAGTTTTCACTGGGGTCCCAGTGGCCCTCCCGTTAGCGACCTCCCTCTCACTCTCCCAGTCCCCTCACTTTGAGTTCCCTTTGTATCCCTGCCTGCCTCTGGTCTTACTATTTTTCCGTAACTACCCCTCTCTTTTTCTTGGATGTATCTTTCTTCTCCTCCCTAAACCCTATTTCTCTTTTTCTCCTTCAATTCCTCTTTCTGACTCTTCATTACACGTATCAGTGAGAATATCAGCTCCATGAGGGCAGGGATCTTGTTTTGCTTGTTGCTAAGTCCCCAGAACTGAGGACATGTGTCCAGAACATACCTCAGCTCAATGCATCTCTGTGGAATGAATGTGTAACAAGCAGCATAGTTTAGAAAATATTTAAATTATGTATTTTTCATCCTTATACATTGTATAGTCCATGGAATCTCCAGGTCAGAATACTGGAGTGGGTAGCCTTTCCCTTCTCCAGGGGATCTTCCCAACCCAGGGATCGAACCCAGGTCTCCCTCATTGCAGGCAGATTCTTTACCAGCTGAGCCACAAGGGAAGCCCCTTGTAATGGTCAGGGTTCCCTAATTATGAAGTCAGTCAATTTTCAGGAAAGGGCAGAATCTAGCCCAGGATCTCAGTCGAGGCCACTTTGGAGATACTACCCAAAATCTCAGAAACACAAGAGTGAAAGGGGAGTTCTATGTTCCAAAATTATTTTTATACACCAACAAGAAAAGCTCAGAGGTCTGAATGTCAAGTGTTCCCAGAAGTTGTTGGTAGAGAGAACTCAGCATGTGACAAGGAGGCAATGGGGCTGGGTACTGGGAGAACGAGACAAGGGGAGGAGAAGGGTGAGGGAGGAGGTTCTGGTCCCTTCCCAGGTCAGACCCCAAGACTGAGGGGTATTGGCAACAAGCAGAAAAATTGGGAAAATGTCCAAAGCAGTGAAAGGCATGTCATGATTCCAGTTTGGGAGCTGAGAGGAGATTTCATCCCAGGATGCCACATTACCTCCTAAGGGCTGGGAATCCAAGACAATCCCCACCAATCGGCACATCTTGAACTAAAGAAACAAGGAGAAAGGAGAGGGGCAGGGGAAGAGGGAGAAAGTGCAGAGGAAAAGGAGAAAAGGTGATGAGTGTGAAAAGGAATAAAGCAGAGGGTCCAGAAAAGCACAGAGTTACATACAGTTTTGTTTCTTGTGCTGCAAATAACATGCCTTTTCATGCATGGAGTCAGTGGCACGCTAAGCATCTCTGCGGGTGGTTTTGAACACTCAATGACCACAAATCTAACCCCAGTTTGGGACTGGGAATCTGAATCCTGCCTGCACATTCAGGTTTTTGCTTTGTCTTTTCTTCTTGGCTCTGAACTTGCACTGGACGTTGTGTGTGCTAAGTCACTTCAGTCATGTCTGACTCTGTGTTGTCCTATAGACTGTAGCCCCCCCAGGCTCCTCTGTCCATGGGGGTTCTCCAGGCAAGAATACTGGAGTGGGTGGCCATGCCCTCCCCCAGGGGATCTTTCCGACCCAGAGATTGGACGCGTGTCCCTTGTGTCTCCGGCATTGGCAGATGGGTCATTTATCACTAGTGTCACCTGGGAAGTCCCGTATCTCAAAATCGTCTGATGCCTCCTGTCCACCTCCACCTCATTCCTTCCCAGTGATAAGATAAAAGAAGCCTGTTGGAACCAGCATGGTTCTCCCTTTGTGAGGTATAGTCCTTGATGAGATGGTCTAGGGGTTGGGGTGGAGCTGGCCATGTGGCTGGAAAGAAGAACCCTAATGAACACCAAGGGAATGACACCTTCATCCTTCTTGCTTACCTCTTGAGGGACATTTCTTCTGTCTTTTTTTTGAACTTGACCAGTTATGTATTTTTCTCTTCCTTTCTGAAACAGAAAAGAAAATCATCTCTTGTGGCTATCTATAGTGATCTACAAGTTCGAAATTTTTAAGTAAAATTTTTTCTATCTTCCCATCGCTTTGGGGAGGAAAGAGACCCATGAATCCATGTGAAGAAAATACTTGGAAATGAAAAAGGATTGAATAAAGAATAACAGAGATGTGGCAAAGTATTAGCATTAAAATATGCCCTTTTTTCTATAACTAGTTTTTTCAAGACTAGAAGAAAAAATATAGATTGTTATTAGTCATAGATATAAATGATCTTCTTAGCCAAAACTTAAGACCAAAAATTATGAAGATAAAACATGAACAAATTTAACCATTTAAAAAATTTAAATGCCCATACTTCAAAAAACATCCACACAATATTAAAATAGAACAGGGAAATTCCAATATATGTAACATTAGAGGATGAATCACCTTAATAGTAAAACAAAAGATGAATAGTATACTAGGAAAATGGACAAAAGCATAAATTGAAAGTACTAAAAGACGAAATGACAATATTTTTTGAAAAAGCATCTTTAGACCACCAAAAATCCAAAAAATGCATTGCTTGGTTTGAATTATACCCAAACTTGTGAAAAGTTTTATCATGTCTGGGTTGACGAGGATATAATTAATGAGCACTTGTGTTGTTAAAGGGAACAACAACAACACAACAATATTTTCTGGAGAATAGTTTGGTAACAAATATGAAATTTAAGATACCTAAACTCTAACCAAGTAATTCACACTTAGAAATTAATTCTCAGGAAATTATTGGACAAATGTGTAAAGATACCAACACATGCAACATAATTTCTATTTTTATATAAAAATGAGAAATATCCTAACTTACTGCCAATAGGTTATTATTGAAATAAATTGTTAATCATATAGTAATGAGCTGTATATCCCCTCCCATCCAAAAAAGGAAAATAGGTAATGGATAACATTGACACAATGAGAAAAATGTTTAGAAGTGTTTATAGAATAGACTATGTAGAATAAGCATGTGTGTGTATATATATATATATAAAATGTATATACATATAAATGTAATATATATATGTAAAGAACATGTACATATATATGTACATGAATGCAGGCCTTTTTTGTAAGGTACAAAAATAAGGTGGCAGAAGCAGAATAAATAGATATTTCATTTCCTGATTAATAACTTTGCATACTGTTGGAGGATTTTATGAGGAACTTTATGTGGGGCTGGCCAGGATGGGTTACTCTTCAGCACAGCAGAACCAGGCCTTGGTGTCCTAACGTGCACAGTGTATTTCTCTGTCAGGCATAGTTCTCTGCAAGACAGGGGTCTCCAGGACAGCTGTCTGCTGTGGATGGTGCTGAGACCCATCCAAAGGTGCTTGACCTTTGGCCACCTCCCTCTTCCACACACCTTCCCAGTCAGAGGAAGAGAGTGGGGAGAGCTGAGTAGTAAGCGTCTCTTATGTGTTTTGACTCAGGAGTAACTGGCCTCTTGGTCAGAACTGGTGACACGGCCCTGTCTTCTGCAAGGGGCCGGCAAGTGTAGGCTTCCAAATGTCTGGGAAGGGAAGGAGAACCAGAAATAGTGGAGAACACTAGTACTGCCCAGCAGGCGGTGTGCAGGCCTGGTTGTTCCTTTCTGTCTTCTTCCCTTTTCCTTAGTACAGTTGCTCATTTCCACCTGGATAGTCGTCCTTCTAGAATAAAGACTACATTACCCAGCCTCCTTTGCAGCCACGTAAGGCCATGGAACCAGTCCTGGCAGTGAAATGGTAACAGGATTACTAAATTTAACCTGCAGATAGAATCCTACAGTGGAGGAGGTGTGCCTCTCCTTGACCTTGCCTCTTTCCTTTCTTGTGGGCTGGAGCCCAGTGGAGGGGATGCCGCATGCTGAGGATGATGGAGCGACAACCAGAATGAACTGTGTATGGTGCCAGCCCCGACCTCCTACTTCTCTATAGGAGAGAGAAATAAGCCTTTTTATCTCACCCACTATTTGGAGGGGGAGGGTAAGTGGTGGTTTTCTGTCACACACAGCAAGCTAATCTTAATGGCCACAGTGTATTGCTTTTATAGTACTTTTTTTTTTTAATGTTGCAAAAAGTTAAATTACTGCTGTAAAAAGCACACATCTTTTTCTAGCTTGGATGTCCTAAGGACATAACAATCAATAAAAATAATATCAACTCTACCTTACCAGAGACCAAATAAGTTCTTTACACTTACGCTTTTCCGTAGGAGATTTTCCCAAAGACAGTTTACTGTCATCATCTGTGGAATCTTGAAAGTAATAAGAAAGAAACTTTTGAATAAGCAATCTTTGTATTCATTTCCATCAATATTGAGCTGGTAAAGCTTTAATAGTATTATTTCTACCCCTTTTATTATAATGGCAATGGCACCCCACTCCAGTACTCTTGCCTGGAAAATCCCATGGACGGAGGAGCCTGGTAGGCTGCAGTCCTTGGGGTCGCTAAGAGTTGGACACGACTGAGCAACTTCACTTTCATTTTTCACTTTCATGCATTGGAGAAGGAAATGGCAACCCACTCCAGTGTTCTTCCCTGGAGAATCCCAGGGATGGGGGAGCCTGGTGGGCTGCTGTCTGTGGGGTCGCACAGAGTCGGACACAACTGAAGTGACTTAGCAGCAGCAGTATTATAATGGAGAATGGTGGCTCCTCAAGAGGGCTCTAGGGACCGAGAGTCTCTAGTCCTGCGCATGTACACAGCAAAGTCAGGGGCTCGTGCCCAGACGTAGTATTACATTTGTGTTTATGGCTACTGTTCACTTCCCAGAAAGGTCATGTGAGAAATATGGTGATTGAGGTCTTAGGGAAAAACCAGATGGGTTGGCAGTGTAATAAAGAACCATGAATACACTCAGAGCATGAATTCTTAGCGGCGGTGAAAGAAAGTGAGAGTCGCTCAGTCATGTCTGACTCTTTGTGACCCCATGACTGTAGCCTGTCAGGCTCCTCTGTCCATGGAATTGGCCAGGCAAGAATACTGGAATTGGTAGCCATTCTCTTCTCCAGGGGATCTTCCCTAGCCAGGGATCAAAACTGGGTTTCCTGCATTGTAGATGGATTCTTTACTCTCTGAGCCACCAGGGAAGCCTTAACAATTAGGGTTGCCCCCTAATTGGTTCCTCGGGTGAAAAAAACTTAACTCTTTTCATGTATAAATCATAAATAAATATATCCAGTACAGAAATGGATATATAATATACCTGTGTTATTAAAATACCCTGGGAGGTAGGGTTCATTATTAGAAAAAATTATCTAGATGGGCTCTCTGGAGCAGCGATAATGAACAAATGGCTGAGAAACACTGACTCAGAGTAAAACAACTCTCTAAGTTTGGGTTCCTGATTATGCACTGTGAGACTTGCAATCCCTCACCTTTGTTGTGGATGATTCTTGGTGGTGTGCTGGGTGGCTCCCAGGGTCTCTTCCCTTCATCCATTTCTGAAGGATTATCACTGATCTCTGAAAAAAAAACAAAAACAAAACCAACATTCATGTCACTTTCCTCTCTGGAAAGTCAATGGGGAATCTCCCAGAGAACCAGGAAGGACCTTGAACACTCTGGAGTTGAAGGCTGGAGGTTCCAGCCTTGCTTGAGCCTCCAAGACACCCTCCTGAGACTAACTCTACTACTGATGTGTCTGCCAGTCAGGGGAGGGCCATAGCAAAGCTGGTCAGTAACGGTTCCACTACTAACAGAATGTCCTTTGGGGAGCCAGTCGTTTGAGCCTCTGGACCAGAGGTTCAAAGTGAGGTTGTGAACCCCTTGGAGAGTCCTGGAAACTCTTTCAGGAGAACTTCCAGGTCAAATTGTTTTCATAATAAGATGTTCTTTGCCCTTTTTTTTTTTTTTTGCTATGTTGGCTTTTGCACAGATAAGGCAGGTAAAAATGCTGCTGCTTCAGTACAAATAAAGTCCCCAAATCTTAGAATTATCTATTGCATTCTCTACCACCAGTTACTCAACATGGAAAAAACAAAACAAAAGAGTAGTTTCATTTAAGAATGTTCTTGATGAAACAGTTAACATTATTAACTGTATTAAATTTATACTCTTGAGAACATATCTTTTTAATAGTCTGTGTGAGGACTTCCCTGGTGGTCCAATGGTTTAGACTCTGCCTTGCAATGCAGTTGGACACAGGTTCGATCCCTGATCACGGAACTAAGATCCCACATGTTGTGGAGCGACTGAGCCTGTGCTCCACAATAGAGAGTCTGTGCACTGCAATGAAAGATCCCGCATGATATAACTAAGACCCAATGCAGCCAAAAGGAAACAAGTCTATGTGAAAAAGTGGGGAGCACGTATAAAATAGTTTGTTGCATCTTGAAGTGCCATGGTTGTCTCAAGAACAATACTCAGGTGATTGCGTTGTAAGCTCACTGTAAACTCCAGTGAACCAATACTTTCCAGTTGTATATGATATTATAAAATCTGGCATGAGGAGAAGATTCATTTGAATCACAAGATAGTGTGAAACATCTTACTACAAAATAGTATGAAAAGCTCATTGATGTGGTTTCAGACTCTGGTTACAGCAAACCTTTAAGAAACTACCACTTGTTGAGTTTTGGTGTAGTATCAAAGGTGAATAACCACAGATATCTCAAGAGACTGTTAAAATACTCCACCCTTTTGGCTACAGATTTGTGTGGGGCTGGATTTTCTTCCTATGATTCAACCAAAGGTAAAGGGGATTAAGACGTACAAACATGCAGTTATAAAATAAATAAGCCAAAGGGATATAACATACAGTATAAGAAATAAAGTCAGTAGTATTGTAATAACTTTGAATGGGGATAGGTTGTTACTAGACTTATGGTGGTGATCATTTCATAGTATATGCAAATGAAACCCCTGTGTAGTGTACGTGAAACTAACATAATATTGTACACCAAACATATTTCAATTAAAGAAAACAAATTAAAAGGAGCTTTAAAACAGAAAGCAATTGTTAACAGGATATAGATTGAAGTTATTAAAAATGTTCTCTCAGCTCTCAATATAATACAGTAAAGATATGTACAAAACTATTGAAGAAGCACATTGAAAAGATAGTTAATAAAAGTTTCTAAAAGAATCCAGCTTTGATTAAGGTAGACATTAAAGAGAGTTGCAAAAATGTAAAATGATACCACTCACTTAATATTTTTATTTGAAAAGTGTACTATTTTTCATAAAAATATATTATTTATGGTAATAAGTTATTGGTCTTTTGTGGGTTGCAAGAGAGAGCCTCCCACACTGAGCGTTCAGATGACAAATTCCATCACCAGCCTTACCCTCTGATTTAGACATCTGGGCACATTCTGTCCTCTTTTGTGCCCTTGTCACGACCTTTGCATTCCTGGTTGAGTGGTCCTCTTTATGAGTCACTTGATCTTGCTGTTGGAGTGTCTTTTGGATTCCATGCCCAGGTAAGGCTGCCCCTGGCCAAACAGTGATTTGGAAATAGTCTTAATTGGGGTCCCAGTGGCCCTTTTCCTTCCCCAAATAGTGATTGCCTTCTCACACTCCCAGTCTCCCCACTGTGAGACCTTGGTACCCCTGCTCTGTACCTCACTTTTCTCCTGCTATTTCTTTGTAATTATATATATATATATATATATATATATATATATATTTTTTTTTTTTTTTTTTTTTTCCTTGTATGTACCTTCCTTTCCCCTGAAAACTTACCATCTATTCTCACTCTCTGTGCAACCTGCTGAAACCAATCAGATTAATTTGGGGGAACCCCAGAGCACTGGGGCTGATTTCCTATTTCCTGCCTTCAGACCCCTGCTGCCAGAAAGTGCCACATCCAAGTAAACATGACCAGATGGTCTGTTTCAGCAGAGGAAGGGTCTCGTAAAGCACTTTTCCAGGTTCCCTAGGGCCTGTGTGTGATACAGGGGACAGGAGAGACCCAGGATGCCTCTAGAAGGGAAAGGGCAAAAAGGCATCTAAGAATTGAGAGGCAGGGGCCCTGCAGTGGAGGGTGAGGCTGAGACCCAGAGGATGAAGGGGAGTGGGAGTGGGGGTGTTAGCATTGGGTCTCTCTTCCCCCTTTATTTTGCCAGTGGATTTTGTATTTATATCTTTGGACTAGAATTTTTTTTTTTTTTACTGAGTGCCAAATTGAATTCTCTGGTGGCTCAGATGGTAAAGAATCCATCCACCTGCAAGGCAGGAGACCAGGGTTTGATCCCTGGGTCAGGAAGATCCCCTGGAGAAGGGCACAGCAACCCACTCCAGTATTCTTGCCTGGAGAATCCCATGGACAGAGGAGCCTGGCAGGTTACAGCCCATGGGGTCGCAAAGAGTCAGACATGACTGAGTGACTTGCCCTTTCAAACTGGTGTACTGTGGGGAAATTTTCTCCTTGATTTCTCAGTGCTTCTGTGAAAAGCTCTAGCCTCCTGAGACACAGAAGTATATATGATATAAAAATAGGGGATGTTTTCTTTCATTTCCCCTGAAATTATTACGCTTTTCATATATCATAGAAATTAAATCTCTAGCTAGTTAATTACTGCCTAATCCAAAGAGGTGATAAAACCTCTCATTCTGATCACGATCAAATGGTTGTGGCCAGGGCTAGGCTCCTAGGTTAAGTCCCTCCTAGGTTAAGTAACAGGGACATTGGAGCACTCTATGCCTAGGTGTTTAGTGTCAAAAGGGATGAAGCCCAGAACTTGGAGAATCTTTAGTAAAAGCTGGAGACACCTGGGGTTTCTCTGGCTCTTAGAAAGAGGCATTTACATTCTCCCAAATTACAGTGAAGACTCAGGACATTTTCAATCTTATCTCAAAGCAGTAAAAAAAAAATTGCTTTTCTCTTTTCAGGAGCAAAAGAGGATGACTGTCCTTGTCCTGTATACAAACAGAAAATCCACCCTTCTTTCTCCTGTGTCTATAGGATGTAATCTGCATTCACACAGAAGATTCCATCAGCTCTCTCCTCGTGCCTGTGGGTCTCCATATGAGAAATGCTACAATGTTGAACTGGTTGTGAATATCAATAAAAGAATTCTTCTCCTTGACCCAGGCGCTTTGTGGTTTTACAATATTCATATATCTAAAGAACATCACTCTGCAGGAGGGGGTAATCTCAGAGCCTTGCGGTTCTTGACAAACCACACAGGTGCATAGACAGCACCAATATTGAAATGAATAAGTCAAAAATTGAATTATAAAAATTTCCCCCAATATATTTGCGTCCTTTCTCGGCAACAGCATCACCTACCATTCATCCAGCTGTTTAAGCCAGAAACTGAAGAACAAACCTTGATTTCTTTCTCTCATCCTCAGCTTCCAATTTACCAAATCTTGCCAACTCTACCTAAACTGATCTTGAATAGACCTTCTCTCCATCCACTGCCAGATCTGAATCCAAGCTGCAGTCAGCTCCCACAGCATCTGCCCCTTAAAGGAGTGCCCTGTATCCATTCTTTTCTATTTCCAATTCATTCTTTACATAACACCACAATTTTCTGTTGGTGAAAATTGAATCATGTCATGTACACACTGCTATATTGAAATGGATAACCAACAAAGTCCTACTGTACAGCCCAGGGAGCTCCCCTCAATGCTGTGTGGCAGCCTGATTGGAAGAGGAGTTTGGGGGAGAATGGATGCTGAGTTCCTTTGCCATCCACCTGAAACTATCACAACATTGTTAACTGACTGTATATTCCAATATAAAATAAAAAGTTAGAAAAATTGCATCATGTCACGTCACAGACTAGGTTTCTTCAGTGGCTCCCCATTGCACTTAGAATAAAATCCCATCTCCCACACCTTGACCGGCAAGGATGAGCGCTCTCTGGCCTCCAGCCCCCTCTTGTGTTCTCATCTTACTTCCTCGGTGGCTTTTTTTGTGCTGTCTCTTCTTTGTGGTGGCCCAGATACATCTTTTTCTTTTCTTTCCTGAAAAGATACAGATCATCTTTATAGCTACAAACATTGATCTATCAACTTCATATGTCAACAATGCTTAGCTTCAAATCACAGTGACCAGGAGGTCATTGGTGATCTTTGGTGATGCTGAAATTCTAAAGCATCAGAGGAGAGAGAGAGATGTGAAGAAATGGAGACAATAAGTTTGGGTAACTCATTTCTAGAAGTTTCATTGTGAAACAGAAGGGAGAGCGATGGAGGTGGCTGAAGTGAGAGGAGGATCAAAATTCCTTTCATGAACTGTGATAGGATTGGGCATTGGTTGAATGAATATCCTTGTGAGAAAGTGAAAGTCACTCAGTCATGTCCGACTCTTGTGACCCCATGGACTGTAGCCTGCTAGGCTCCTCTGTCCATGGAATTCTCCAGGCAAGAATACTGGAGTGGGTTGCTGTGCCCTTCTCCAGGGGATCTTCCTGACCCAGGGAACCTGGGTCTCCTGTATTGCAGGCAGATTCTTGACCATCTGAGCTATCAGGGGGAGATGCTGAGTTCTCAAGAAAGAGGAGGGACCATGGAGATGGTCAGGAGAGGTGGAAGGGTTGCTTTGGAGAGAAAGAATGAACTGGAAAGGAGCAGGCAGATGCAGCATTTACAGATGGGAGCAGGAAGAGAGGGAATTCCCATCTGATGCTTTTCTGTGAAACAAGAGGAATGGTCATCTTTTGTGCAAAAGGCAAGCAGTGAGGTATAAGAGGTTTGAAAATTAAAAACTGCTTTTTTTTTTAGATTTGAGAGGATCACAGTAAGTGGAGTGGTCACGCGGTGTGGAGGGTCATTTATGCTGGAGTCATGAAGACACAGTGACAACACGCTGCCCAGCCATGTGCCTCTCTCCGACTGTGCCTGATTTCAGGTACAGTGTGCTGGAAGCAGCTAGTAGTCTCCTCCAAGTTCTGCCAGGAAGTTCTAGGCAAAGACAAGAAGCAAAGCAGGTAAAGATAGCAGCAGGTGACTGAAACAATGGATTTGGTACTCTAAACTGGTAAGAAGGGTTATGAAGAAAGGCAGATAGGGCTTCCTTGGTGGCTCAGTGGTAAAGAATCTGCCTGCCCGTGCAAGAGACACAGGTTCCATCCCTGGTCAGGGAGGATCCCACATGTCTTTTTTTTTTTTTGGATCCCACATGTCTTGAAGCGACTCAGCCTGTTCACCACAACAATTGAGCCTGTGCTGTAGAGCTGGGCAGTGGCAATTCCTGAAGCCCTCATGCCCTAGAGCCCATGCTCCCCACCAAGAGAAACCACTGCAATGAGAAGCCCATGCACTGCAATGAAGAGTAACCCCCACTTGCCACAGCTATAGGAAAGGTCAAGCACAGCACAGAAGACCCAGCACAGACAAAAATAAATAAATAAAAGAAAGGCAGATGATTGAATGGAGACAGGAAAGGCCCATGACTGGTCACCCAAATGATATTGAGAGAAAGCTGCAGAGGAAGAAATTTTAAAGAAGAAATCAGGGCAGGATAGATATTTTTGAATTCATTTTTATAGAGAAGGAGAGATCAGAAGTTGAGCAATAGCTATAGAAGGAGCAAACTTGAAGCACTGAGTGTCAAGAAAAGGAAATCTCAACTTATTGGGAAGTTGAGCCAGATTTTTTTTTTTTTTTGAGCCAGATTTAAATGATGAAAAGGCCCTTTGGGTTTGGGAGGCCAAGAACAGGTTTGGGGGAAAAGTCATTGGAAATAAGGAGTTGAAGGATTTGAGAGGTCAGGGTCTTGGATGGGTCTGTAACTCACATGGACCTTGCAGGTGTCCAGGAGGATAGCAGGACTAGAAGTGATAGAAAGATTCTAAGTCAGCCTTGAGGTCCTTCAGGGAGTGGTGGAGAAGTCAACGTATGACAGTGATGAAAAGGGAGTGAGCCCTTTACTTGATGGTTAAGCCTCAAAAGAGAGGATGGGGAGCAAGGGGCTGGGTGGGGCAGTGGGCAACCAGGGGTGGCATTCAACCTACCTTCCTACGTGAGGAGAGGGTAGCAGAGAATATTCAGTGTTGTCTTAAGAGGAAGCAGTGTCCTACTGGGGACTTTCCATTAAAGAGGGAAGTGTAACTAGCCCTATAAGAAGTTGTGTATGTAGGAGACCTAGATGATTTCAGAACAAACAATTCCAATGGGTGTGTATTTCAATGGCCCCAAATGCCTTCTCATTTCCATATAATTTTCATGAAGGCCTTAGAGGAAGATGCAGTGAATGGGAAACAAACTGTGTTGGGCATGATGCCTACAGTCACCTAGTGGGTGCTCATGACAAGATGCAGCCCCAAAGGCAATCCTTACCTTTCTTGCTGGGAAGTGTCCTGGATGCCTCCTGGAGCTCCTTTGAGTCGCTTGGTTCAGGGACATCATCTCTTCTCACTGACAAAAAGTACAATTCATTTTAGAACTCAGAGCAGGCTGATAAGAAAGTGCTGAGGGATTCTGGTGGGAGAAGCAGAGAGTGGAGAGCACCCCTAGTACAGGTCTGGGGATTCACCAGGTTCCCCGACTTGGCCTGGGTTTGATCAACTTGTGGTTACTGCTCCCTGTGTGATTATCACAGTGAACCGGGAACAACTTCCCACAGAGGACTCAGTTGGAGTTCTTTAGAGAGATTCCCCTTTCCCAATGGAAGAAGAAGAAAAAAGACTCAGCAGCCAGTGTGCATGGTAATCTTGAATTCTGAGGGCCACAAAGAGGGTGAATGCCTTTGCCATATGAAAGGTACATGCTATTGCTTAGATATCTGTGATGGGATATTTTTAAGCCACTGTATCTGTGATTATTCATCTTGAGAAATAGTGAAGAAGACTAAGTGCCTTATATACTTCCATCTATCTGTTGTCGGGAAAGCAGGAGTCAGCTTATGCTTGCCAGCATTTGTTAGCCGCAAGAATACCAAAAGTTCTGCTAGTTTTTGCTGCCCTAAGAAAGACAGAAAGACCTGAAGCCATATCAAATAAGGGCCCATCTCACAAATGGCAGTCACTTTCTTGCTAACATAGTGCTATGAGATCTGTGTCAAGTTCCAGCCTGCAGAGGAATAGCTAACTGAGGCAGCTAGCCAGCAGTCCTCAGACTTTAAAAATGATTTGTTGCATTTCAAATTATTTAAATACCTTAAAAATCCAAATGATGTAAAAAAATGATACAGTTTGAAAATGAAAGTTCCCACAGTCAATGTGGGGGCTGGAAAGGAGGACCATCCATGTCTGGGGCACTGATTTAGAGTTAGGGTCACACAGTATTTTTGTTTGTTTTGCATTCTTTTTTGTCTGGTTTTCCTTTACTGTTCAAGCTATAGCTCAGGATAACCAAAATAGCTGATACGGGGAAGTTTATTTTTCCAGAAGCAATTCAGAGAGTTGAGCAGTTTGGATGGACACGTTACACAACATCATGGAATGCAATTTGCAAAACCCAACCTGTGTAAATATAAAGGGTAAATGACCCAATTTAAAGAGTAAATTGCAGGGGAGGAAAAAAGTCACAAAAGTTGAAACTTGCCGTGGTGGCAGAAGGATGGTGTCTTTATATATTTATTGGCTACCCCTTGATACCTGTGGGATCTTAATTTCCAACCAGGGACTGAACTCTCACTGCCTGCGTTGGAAGGTAGAGTCTTAACCAGTGGACCACTGAGGAATTCCATTTTTTAAAAAAATTTATTTTAAATTGGAGAATAATTGCTTTTGTTTTGCATTTTGATGCAGCAGTTTGGAGTTTTACCTACTCAAGTGGCCTCTGGGAGTTGCTGAGCCAAATAGTCCTTCCCCACTGGGATTCACACATCACCTGGCAGAGGAATGTTCTCTGTTTGCAGACTCCTTAGTGGTGTTTGGAGTCCGGGTCTTGATACTGTGCAGGACCCTGAGGGGCTCCTGGGCACAAAAGCTTTTCTCTGTCCCCCACTTCTTAAATACAGGAAATAGGCTTCATCTGACCTCCAAGGCCTCCCCTAAATTCCAACCAGCATGTTGGATGCTAATTAGGGAAGGGAGGGGAGTGTGGAGATAAGGGAGAAAGGAACAATAGTACAGCCTGGGCTCCCCCTCAAGGGATATACAGGGCAATATTGTGACCTGTTTTGCAGATACTGAAACCCTCACCAGGTGGGAGAAATGAACAGTTTGCTGCCCATAAGCACAGAGACCCCCGAATGGCAGAAACAAGAGGTTGATCATGCTGTCTCCCAATTACCTCACCACCAACCAATCAGAAGAACATCCCTCTCTGAACCACAAATATAAAACTTCTCACTTTCTCTGTCCAAACTGGGACACACAGTTTTGAGAACATTAACCTGCTGTGGTCCCTTTTGCCTGGCGAAGCAATACAGCTGTTCTTTTCTACTTCATCCAAAACTCTGTCTCTGAGATATATCAGTAATTCAGTGTCAGGGTACAGAGGCTGGATTCGGCTTCAGTCAGGTCAGTACTAGTGGGGTATCTGTCCCTCACCCTCAGTGTCCCTTCTCCATCCACCTTTCCCAGACCCATCTCCCTCACCCCACCGTCCATCCCCGCCCCGGGACTCTGTCTTCTTTCAAGAGCTCTGGTTTCCTGTCTGTTCAAGCTCCCGAGGGCAGGGAGTGAGCAGCAGTGGGAAAGCTGGACCAAGATGGAGAGTGGAGAGAAGAGACCTGGGCCTGGGTGTTCCGAATGGCTTCTCCTCATGGTAGACACAAAACTTAAGGTGAGCCTGCATATGTGTGTGTGTGTGTATGTGTTAGTCGCTCAGTCATATCCTACTCTTTGTGACCCGATGGACCCATCAGGCTCCTCTGTCCATGGGATTGTCCAGACAAGAATATTGGAGTGGGTTGCCATTCCCTTTTCCAGGGGTCTTCCTGACCCAGGGAACTTGGATCTCCTGCATTGCAGGCAGACTCTTTACTGTCTGAACCATTAGTGAAGCCCCAAGGTGAGGCTGAGTAGTCCAAATCTAGATTACCTGGCACAGAGTCTGAGGAAGTGCAGGGCATCTCTTGAGTGTCTTCTTTATCTTTTATTTGAGGGATCAGGTTGTCACTGGACACTGAGCAGAGGAAGAAAAGAAATTTCAGATAGCAGGACCCGCCAGCAGGAACCAGGGTGGGAGGAACAAGAACAATCTATTCTAGCAGGTAAAAATGATGGGCCAGCTGAATACCAAGGCTCCTCGAGGGTGGGGTAGGCAGGGAGGGAGAACTATCATTTCCTTTCTTTCTTTCTCCCCCTCCCTCACCTACTGGCCATGCTGCATGGCTTGAGAGATCTCAGTTCCCCAGCCAGGGATCAAATCCAGGCCCATGACAATGAAAGCACTGAGTCTTAATCACCGTACTGCCAGGGAATTCCCCAATCATTTCCTTTCAGTTAGTCTCTTATCAATGTAAAAATAGCACTTATTTTGTTTTAAATCTAGAAGATGGACTCTTGTTATTGGCGTCGTGATTATGTTAACCTTGTGTACACGCAAGCATGCTCAGTTGTGTCTGACTTTTTTGACTCCATGGACTGTAGACACTAGGCTCTTCTGTCCATGGAATTCTCCAGGTAAGGATACTGGAGTGAGTTGCCATTTCCTTCTCTAGGGGTTCTTCCTGACCCAGGGATTGAACCCACGTCTCCTGCAGCTCCTGCAGCTCCTGCATTGGCAGGCAGATTCTTTAGCACTGTGACACCTGGGAAGCCCCTATGTTAACCTTATTTGGATGGTAATTTTAGATGAGTGGAGAAAACATTTGGACCAAATAGGACCCTTTATTCCCAGTATTGGAGAGCTCAGAATTCATGATACCATTTTTAACAGTGGCCAATAATATTCCACAGTTACATTTTACATAATCAAAATGCTTTATCTTGATGGTTGGGGGAGATAAATGACATAACTGTAGAAGTGAAATCAGGCCCAGCAACTTTTAAACATTTGGTCATCTTTCCTAATAATTTCAGTAACATTCCTTGTAGAATCCAAGCTATATGAAAATAAATCTGGCTTAAACGGATGTCCCTGTAATCAGAGGGTGAGCAATCTGTAAAGCGTTAAGGCCGCTTGTTGCCCAAGTTACTTGACAATTCAGAGCAGTGTGTCCTAAGTGCTGGGTGGGCAGGGCTCTTGGACATCACAGCGTCAAATGGCTGTGACAGCATCCCTGACAAGAGGTTAAGAGCATGGACCGCTGCTTCTTTTTCCTTGTCACACCAGTTCTTTTTACTGGGGTTCCTGCCACAGCCCTCTTGACTTACAGGCAAGTGTTCTTCCTTCGCAGCCACCTTAAGCCGGGCGAGTCAGCTCCAAGCAACATTGCTCTGAACAGGGACAGGGGAGTGTGGGCATCCTTTATGAATATTCATCACTTATTTGGGGTGTTGTCGTTGGTCATTTATGTGTGTGAGCGTTAATCGCTCAGTCATGTCCAACTCTGACACCCCGTGGACTATAGTCCGCCAGGCTCCTCTCTCCATGGAATTCTTCAGGCAAGAATACTGGAGTGGGCTGCCATTTCCTTCTCCAGGCAATCTTCCTGACCCAGAGATTCAACCTGGGTCTCCTGCATTGCAGGCAGGTTCTTTCCGGTCTGAGCCACCAGGGAAGCCAGAAGAAAACCATCGTAGGCTACAGGGACAGGAAGTCAGGGAGAGGAGTGAACGGTTAAAATGCCAGGAGCCAGCAGAATACAAGAGCCAAAGAGCAGAGGCTTAGGCTGTTCTAGGGGTGGGAAGCAGGTGTTCTGGGCTCCAGGCCTTACCCAGGCTCCTGGCAGCGCCCACAGTCCCTCTTGGAAAGAGCTGTGTATGGTAATGGGAGCTCGGGAAGAAGCAGGTCAACAAAGAGACGGGACCCTGGGGTTCCAGGGCCACAGGCACCCTAGGCTGGGGAGGCTCCGGTATTGGATGGAGTCTGTGTCTCACCTGGACTGAGTCTTCCTTCCTGGATGGTTCCCTGGAGAGCCATGGTGGGGCTGGTAGGGCTGGGCAGCTCACAGAGGACCTCAGAGCTGTGCTGGGCCGGTGCTCTGGGCTCGCTGACACTGGGTACATAGGGCGGGAGGCTCCGTAGGGGTTGTCGGCAGGGAAGACGCGGCAGGGGCAGGGTCCTCGAGGAGCTCCTTCCTGCTGGGTTGGCTGCGGCTTCAAGAGGGATGGTTGTGATTCTGCTCCAGCCTCCATGGGAAGTGACAACTGGGATTGGGCAAAGGACCGCACATAAGTATGTCGGAATTGTTTGGGGAAGAGATTTCTTTCTTTTTTTTTTTTCAACTTTATATTTTGTATTGAAGTATAGCTGATTAACATTAACAATGTTGTGATAATTTCAGATGAACAGTGAAGGGACTCAACCACACAGATACCTGTATCCATTCTCCCCCAAACCCCACTCCCCTCCAGGAGGACATAACATTGACCAGAGTTCCCTGTGCTATACAGGAGGTCCTTGTTGGTTATCTATTTAAATACAGCAGTGTGTACATGTCCATCCCAAACTGAGAAGAGATTTCTTTAAACTTCATATTCAGTAGGACAAAGTCATGGAGGTATTCACTCTCTCACAGATGTGTAGAATGAATCCATCATCCATTTGTGGACCCGGTAGATTTTCTTTCTTTGATGTGGCCATATAGCGCAATATCAATAGCTGCTAACCTCTGATGTGACACCAGAGTGTTTTTCACCCATGAAGTTGAGATTGGTTTTGTACCCAGGGATTTAATTTTCTTCAGTTTCTCTCTAGTTGTGGCTTTAGAATTTAGACAATTATGTACAATGCTATAGTTTTAAATGTTGTCCTTGTTTTAAGCAATAAACATCTCACACCTCTCTGGAGCAAATGAGAGAAAATATAAATTTTTTCATGCTTCCCTGGTGGTTCAGTGGTAAAATAATCCACTTGCCAGTGCAGGAGATGTGGGTTCGATCCCTGGGTCAGGAAGATCCCCTGGAGAAGAAAATGGCAACCCATTGCAGTGTTCTTGCCTGGAAAATCCCATGGACAGAGGAGCTTGGTGGACCACAGTCCACGGGATCACGAAAGAGTCGGACACAACTTAGCAACTAAACAACAAAAACAACAATTCCTTTGCACACTGTATGTTTTTATTTTTATGAAAGTCGCTCAGTTGTGTCCAACTCTTTGCAACCCCATGAAACTGTAGCCCACCAGGTTCCTATGTCCATGGGTTTCTCCAGGCAAGAATACTGGAGTGGGTGCCATGCCCTCCTCCAGGGGAACTTCCCGACTAGGGATCAAACTGGGGTCTCCTGCAATGCAGGTGCATTCTTTACCAGCCCAGTGTACTAGCACCTCTATGTTCTAGTTTCTGCTCATTTCTGCAGACTCAGTTTCCATGCCTCCTTGCCTTGTACCCTATGCTCTGGCCACACTGAACTTCCCTCCCATCCCACAACCCCAGGGCCTGGGCTCTGCCTGCTGCTCCCCCGCGTGTCCAGGGCTGGGTTTCTTTTATGATTCTTCTCCATTCTGTCTCAATCAGTAAACAAAAAAAGGAAAGTAAGGCCAGATTTGGGAGAGGATCCTAGAACAAAATCACAGAGTTGGATCCAGAAAGATGCTAGAGCTCAGTCAGGCTGGGGGTGGGGGGTGGGTTAGGAGTATATTCAGTGTGTGCATCCCTTTGACTCTTAGACTTACTTAACCTGGCCTTTGAGAACTTGTTTCTCCCAGAACTGCCCTGATACGGCTGCGATCTCAGGCCCACGTGCAGCTGTGCCAGCCTGGGGGAGGTCTCGTCTCTTCTGCTGCCCCTGTAGCTCAAGGAATCATTTCTCCCTTTGAGGAGGAGCCTCTTGATGGTAATGTGTCAAAGAGCAGATGAAGAGCTGTCAACAGTGGTGACTCCAGTAGTAAGAATGATACCATTCAGTGTGATCTTTTCCTTGTGGTTCTCAGATAAATGAACCATATACTTTAACTAAACTAAGTGATTTAACTGCCTGCTTCTCTTACTCTTCCTTCTTTCTTCCCAGCAATGTCATTGCTCTTTTAATACCACTTTTTTTATTCAGTTTTTCTCTTTCTCAGGGAACTTCATTCTCTGCTTCTTACTCATACTCTCTGTTTTTATCTCTGTGTCCACAATTCATTCTCCCTTCTTCTTCAGCTAATTTTCTTACCTCATTTAGCTTTATAATCTGCCCTCTAGCAGATTGTTTAGAATAGTGATTAAAGAACATCCCTGGCAGTTCAGAGGTTAAGACTTCATTCACTTTCTAATGCTGGGGGTGTGGGTACCATCCCTGGTCAGGGAGCTAAGATCCATCCCACATGCCTCATGGCTAAAAAAACCAAAACATAAAGCAGAAGCAATATTGTAACAAATTCAATAAAGACTTTGAAAATGGTCCACATCAAAAATAAATCTTAAATTAAAAAAATAGTAACCAAAATCTTGGATCCTAGTATTAGGAGGTCCAAGTAGGATTCCTGGCTCTACACTTAGCAGACAAGTAACTTTGGAAAAGTTATTCTGAGCCTTAATTTCCTTATATGTCACATGGGGACAAGAATGACTTCGAAGGATTGTTTTAATGATGACATAAGATAACCATACAAAGTGCCTGAGATAATGTCTGTCACACAGTAAGCACTCAGAAAAAACAAAAAAAAACCAGCAACAAGGACCTACTATATAGCACAGTGAACTATATTCAATATCTTGTAAAACCTATATTGGAAAAAAAATCTGAAAAGGAATATAAATATGTAACTGAATCAATCTGCTGTATATGTAAGACTAACATATAACATTGTGAATCAACTATACCTCAACAAAGAAAAAGATACTTATTATTATCCATCCATATCCATTTTTCTTCCTCTCTGGCTCTCCTTCTGTCAGGCTAGGTCTCTTCTGTCACTTTATGTGTTCCCTTCCCTGGAGACTGCCCAGTATGCTGAATTGTACAGTCACCTCCCCCCCACCCTCCCACCCCATAGAACATGTAAGACAGAAATGGTTGTGTCATCTAGAAATTCACCTTAGAGACCCAGAGCCAGGGGCTGTTTTCCTGGCACACTCCTGAGAGAGAATGGTCCATCTCTTCCCAAAGAGAAAGTGGGGAGTTAAAGTGCATATTCCTCAAGGCAGAAAACCAGTTTGAACTTTTAGCATAGCAACTTCTATCATGTTCCTAAAGCCCAAAGGTATTCATGAAGCCTTGGACTTGGTCAAGAATCCACCTGTCAATGCAGGGAACATGAGTTTGATCCCTGATCCGGGAAGATCCCACATGCCACAGAGCAGCTAAGCCCATGTGCCACAACTACTGAGCCTGTAATCCTCTAGAAGAGAAGCCACTGTATTGAGAAACTCAAGCACTGCAACAAAGTCTAGGCCCTGCTCACTGCAACCAGAAAAAGCCGGCTCAAGGCAATGAAGACTCAGCACAGCCAAATAATAATAAATAAATAAATAAATAAAAATTTTTTAAAAAGAGCCTTATACCTCTTGTGAAGCTATTGAGAGTCGTTATCAGGTTGGGATATTCCTTCAGGTTGATTTGGCTGAACAGTATCTTCAAAAATGACAGACTAAATGTCTTCTCCTGTTGGGTAAGAATGTTGTACACGACTCTGGATAAAGGGACCAGATTTTTCCAGGCTTCCATAGATTCCTTAAAAAGCAGAATAAAGGATTATCATACATGAGTATAAAATGGAATGGAGATTTATCACACATTTGTGGTTTTCCAAGCTGTAAGAAAGCGATTTTTGCTCTTAAGGAATTTAATGCAAACTGTGTAGCCAAATCCTCTAACATAGAGAAACCACATTTCCACATGTTTATTTTTGGAGCTTCATATATATTGATATTTGAGTGGTTAGTCACAGGAGTTTAGCATCCTGGAAAATAAGTTTCTCTTGTGAACCTTATTTGAGGTACATTTGAGAGAAGAGAGAAATGTTAAGGAAGAAAAGTGGAAATAAAGACTGCTCTTGTCTAATTCTCCAAGACTCTGGCCAGGACTCTTTAGCTGTGGATCTACGAATTGGTCACAAGTGGCTCTGCTCTCTTTCCTTCTCTCATGAACTTGAAACGCCCTAAATGGGAAATCCAAGAAATCCTCCTGAGAGGTTGACCAAGAGGAGAAACATGGCAGGAGAGAATTCCTGAAAAATACTTGTTGAGCAATGACTTGGTTTGGTGAGCAATGACTGGGTTTGGGTATCTAGCAACAGATAAGACCAACATGGTGCTACCGTGTGGGAGGAAGGGCGCTAGTGGGTTGAAATGATAGGCGTTAAATAATAAACACAAATAAATACCCAGTTCCTATCAAAAGCAGTGTTATGAAGGAAAGTGTAATTTGCTATGAGGAAGAATACTAAGGGGGACTTAATTAGATGAATAGGCTAAGGATGCGTCTCTGAGGAGTGATGAGAGAGTTAATTCTGAGGTAGATTCATAAGGAGTCCAGGGCCCTCAAGGAGGAAGGGGTCTGGGGCCCTTGAGAAGGAGAAAGGGGTCTGGGGATCTCAAAGAGGAGAAAAGGACAAATGCTTTTTTCTACATTGCTTTGTCTTAGTCACATAAGATGTTATTTTCTTTAAGTTCAGAGCTAATGATTACACAACAAAACTCATCTTGAAATCTGTACTAAGGATTATATAACAACAACGCATCTTGCATTGAGGACATGTTTCTTCTTCTTAAAAAGGAACCTTCTGACTTATCTTGTTATCTTAAGACTGTATGTTGTGGGAGTGGGTCTGGTAAGACTTTTCCACTGTTTTAATCTTGTTAAATTAAGATATATGTTGTAGGAGTGGGTCTGGTAAAAGTATATAAGGCCTTGATAAGAGTAGTGGATGGGCACTCTTTGTCCCCCTTCTGATGTCTGTGTCAGAAGCTTTCTTTGTCCTTTTTCACTTTAATAAAACTGCTACACAAAAGCTCTTGAGGGATCCTGATCCTGAAGCTAAATCTTCTTTGGAGATCACAAATCTGACATCGTTCACTGTAAGCTATCAGTGACACCCTGACCATGATCTGAAAAGGGGTTGGATCCAACTGGGCCAAGACTGGGGGAAGATTGTCCTACCACTGCTAGCACTTTTCTGGGGCTCAGATTCTTAGGGCTCAATAAATGCTTTAAGTAACCTAAATTATAGGAAAAGAATCTCACTTTGTCCACATAATCATATCTCCCACACCAGGATGGGCTTTGAGTGACAAACTCTTATGGATTGAATGGTGCCTCCTTCTATCCAAAGATATGTCTGCTTGAAATCTGTGAATGAGACTGTGTTTGGAAAAAGGGTCTTACAGGTAAAATTAAGGTGAGAATCTTAAAATGAGACCATCCTGGATTATGGTAGGCCCTAAATCACAGTGACAAAGTGTCCTTGTAACAGAAGAAAAAGGGAAAAGGTACAGTTGAGAAGGCAGTGTAGAGATGGAAAGAACGTGTGAAGTGAAGTTTCTATAAACCAGGTTCACCACGGGTTGCTGGAAGTAGTAGAAGACAGAGGAATTCAGGAAATGGATTGTCCCTGAGTCTTGAGAAGGAGCCAACTCTGCCAACACCTTGATTTTGGACTTCTGGACCTCAGAACTATGAGAGAACATATTTCTTTGTTTTAAGCCATCTAGTTTGAAGTCACCTACCTTGGACACCTTCTTTCCTTGGTAATGACCATTTTAGTCTGGAACTTCCAAATTCTAGAAGCTCTGGAGTGTTGTGGTTTGAGACCTCAACAGTTGGGCATTCTTGGTGGGGGTGGGTTGCCATGGCAAAGCACCAAGTGACTCACCCTGTACAGTCTCTCAGTGATGAAGAAGTTGTCTCGGAGGCCTTCAAAAAAGGGAAATGGCTTGTTGATGGCATAAGCGATCTCCAGCTTCTGATGTATGAAGTGCTGAAGAAGAGCCTCTTTTAAGGCCCTGGTCATGGTGGCTCTCCTACGGAAGAGGCACAAGAAGAAAGGAGAAGCAAAGATTTTGCAGAGTTAGGGGAGCCATTCTCTGTGCTGCACAGACATCTGGAGACAAGCATTCTGGTTCCCAAAGGCATCCCTTAGTGGTCCACAAAGCCACCTCTGATGAAAAGACTCATGGGCATAGGAAGCAGTGACTATGCTCAGCAACACAGAGGGCAAAGTGACCCACAATGTGACGCAGGAATCCTGAAGGGGCAGCTGGTAATAAACAGGGCCACTATGTACCAAGTGCTTCCTGTGTCCATTTCACATCTCAGAACAGACATGGCTTTTCCCATGCCCGTGGGACATCATAATAGTTGACCATTTATAGGTTGTGCAGAAATATCAATAAGTTACAATAGGAAGAAAATGCACCTTTGATATTCTTTTTTTTTTTTTTAATTTTTTTATTAGTTGGAGGCTAATTACTTCACAATATTTCAGTGGGTTTTGTCATACATTGATATGAATCAGCCATAGATTTACACTTATTCCCCATCCCGATCCCCCCTCCCATCTCCCTCTCCACCCGATTCCTCTGGGTCTTCCCAGTGCACCAGGCTGGAGCACTTGTCTCATGCATCCCACCTGGGCTGGTGATCTGTTTCACCATAGATAGTATACATGCTGTTCTTTTGAAACATCCCACCCTCACCTTCTCCCACAGAGTTCAAAAGTCTGTTCTGTATTTCTGTGTCTCTTTTTCTGTTTTGCATATAGGGTTATCGTTACCATCTTTCTAAATTCCATATATATGTGTTAGTATGCTGTAATGTTCTTTATCTTTCTGGCTTACTTCACTCTGTATAAGGGGCTCCAGTTTCATCCATCTCATTAGGACTGGTTCAAATGAATTCTTTTTGATGGCTGAGTAAAATTCCATGGTGTATATGTACCACAGCTTCCTTATCCATTCATCTGCTGATGGGCATCTAGGTTGCTTCCATGTCCTGGCTATTATAAACAGTGCTGCGATGAACATTGGGGTGCATGTGTCTCTTTCAGATCTGGTTTCCTCAGTGTGTATGCCCAGAAGTGGTATTGCTGGGTCATATGGCAGTTCTATTTCCAGTTTTTTAAGGAATCTCCACACTGTTTTCCATAGTGGCTGTACTAGTTTGCATTCCCACCAACAGTGTAAGAGGGTTCCCTTTTCTCCACAGCCTCTCCAGCATTTATTGCTTGTAGACTTTTGGATAGCAGCCATCCTGACTGGTGTGTAATGGTACCTCATTGTGGTTTTGATTTGCATTTCTCTAATAATGAGTGATGTTGAGCACCTTTTCATGTGTTTGTTAGCCATCTGTATGTCTTCTTTGGAGAAATGTCTGTTTAGTTCTCTGGCCCATTTTTTGATTGGGTCATTTATTTTTCTGGAATTGAGCTGCAGGAGTTGCTTGTATATTTTTGAGATTAATCCTTTGTCTGTTTCTTCATTTGCTATTATTTTCTCCCAATCTGACGGCTGTCTTTTCACCTTACTTATAGTTTCTTTTGTAGTGCAAAAGCTTTTAAGTTTCATTAGATCCCATTTGTTTAGTTTTGCTTTTATTTCCAATATTCTGGGAGGTGGGTCATAGAGGATCTTGCTGTGATTTATGTCGGAGAGTGTTTTGCCTATGTTCTCCTCTAGGAGTTTTATAGTTTCTGGTCTTACATTTAGATCTTTAATCCATTTTGAGTTTATTTTTGTGTATGGTGTTAGAAAGTGTTCTAGTTTCATTCTTTTGCAAGTGGTTGACCAGTTTTCCCAGCACCACTTGTTAAAGAGGTTGTCTTTTTTCCATTGTATATCCTTGCCTCCTTTGTCAAAGATAAGGTGTCCATAGGTTCGTGGATTTATCTCTGGGCTTTCTATTCTGTTCCATTGGTCTATATTTCTGTCTTTGTGCCAGTACCACACTGTCTTGATGACTGTGGCTTTGTAGTAGAGTCTGAAGTCAGGCAGGTTGATTCCTCCAGTTCCATTCTTCTTTTTCAAGATTACTTTGGCTATTCGAGGTTTTTTGTATTTCCATACAAATTGTGAAATTCTTTGGTCTAGTTCTGTGAAAAATACCGTTGGTAGCTTGATAGGGATTGCATTGAATCTATAGATTGCTTTGGGTAGAATAGCCATTTTGACAATATTGATTCTTCCAATCCATGAACACGGTATGTTTCTCCATCTGTTTGTGTCCTCTTTGATTTCTTTCATCAGTGTTTTATAGTTTTCTATGTATAGGTCTTTTGTTTCTTTAGGTAGATATACTCCTAAGTATTTTATTCTTTTTGTTGCAATGGTGAATGATATTGTTTCCTTAATTTCTCTTTCTGTTTTTTCATTGTTAGTATATAGGAATGCAAGGGATTTCTGTGTGTTAATTTTATATCCTGCAACTTTACTATATTCATTGATTAGCTCTAGTAATTTTCTGGTAGAGTCTTTAGGGTTTTCTATATAGAGGATCATGTCATCTGCAAACAGCAAGATTTTCACTTCTTCTTTTCCTATCTGGATTCCTTTTACTTCTTTTTCTGCTCTGATTGCTGTGGCCAAAACTTCCAACACTATGTTGAACAGTAGTGGTGAGAGTGGGCACCCTTGTCTTGTTCCTGATTTCAGGGGAAATGCTTTCAATTTTTCACCATTGAGGGTGATGCTTGCTGTGGGTTTGTCATATATAGCTTTTATTATGTTGAGGTATGTTCCTTCTATTCCTGCTTTTTGGAGAGTTTTAATCATAAATGAGTGTTGAATTTTGTCAAAGGCTTTCTCTGCATCTATTGAGATAATCATATGGTTTTTATCTTTCAATTTGTTAATGTGGTGTATTACATTGATTGATTTGCGGATATTGAAGAATCCTTGCATTCCTGGGATAAAGCCCACTTGGTCGTGGTGTATGATTTTTTTAATATGTTGTTGGATTCTGTTTGCTAGAATTTTGTTAAGGATTTTTGCATCTATGTTCATCAGTGATATTGGCCTGTAGTTTTCTTTTTTTGTGGCATCTTTGTCAGGTTTTGGAATTAGGGTGATGGTGGCCTCATAGAATGAGTTTGGAAGTTTACCTTCTTCTGCAATTTTCTGGAAGAGTTTGAGTAAGGTAGGTGTTAGCTCATAGCCCCGAATGTCAACATACAGGCTGCCCAAGGTGACACCTAACACATAGACCCACCTTTGATATTCTTGAAAATTTGTTGAGAAAAGGGAAGCAGTAACAAAAAATTCAATCACCTAGAGATTTTTAAAAAAACAAAATGAACGCAGATCTTTTTTTCCAACTTTGTATCGAAGAGAAAATTGAACTGTAATTAAGGAGACACAGGAGACTCAAGTTCAATCCCTTGGGTTGGGAAGATCCCCTGGAGTAGGAAATGGCAACCCACTCCAGTATTCTTGCCTGGAAAATTCCATGGACAGAGGAGCCTGGTGGGTTGTAGTCCATGGGGTCGCAGAGTTGGACATGATTGAGTATGCATGCACAATGATTTTCTAGGTATTTAATCCCAGTGGCAGATTGAGCACCCCTGTCTTTTTCTCCTCATTCCCAAATATGTTAAGTTTAACAGAAAAAAAAATATATGTTGCAAAAAACATTCATCACAACAGTACCAGAAAACAAGAGAAGATGCTATTGGGATAATCATGAAGAAATCCTAGAAGATAGAGAACCAATGGGAAAGAAACTAACTGTTCACCATCTGCATAGGGGAAGGATATTGCAAAGATCAGCACAGAGCCAGAAAGCACCAGAAAGACCACTTGCTGAGATGAGGAAGGGGCCCTGAATGACTAATTATACCACAGCATTCAGAACGGAACATCCATCATATTCCTCACTCTTCATCTGTTGTGATTGCCAAGGACGCACTTGAGGCACAGGGAGGTTAAATAACTAGCCTAAAGTATTTGGAAAAGGTCCATTTTCATTCCAATCCCTAAGAAAGGCAATCCCAAAGAATGCTCAAACTACTGCACAATTGCACTCATCTCACATGCTAGTAAAGTAATGCTCAAAATTCTCCATGCCCAGGCTTCAGCAATACGTGAACCGAGAACTTCCAGATGTTCAAGCTGGTTTTAGAAAAGGCAGAGGAATCAGAAATCAAATTGCCAATATCTGCTGGATCATCTAAAAAGCAAGAGAGTTCCAGAAAAACATCTATTTCTGCTTTATTGACTACGCCAAAGCCTTTGACTGTGTGGATCACAATAAACTGGGGGAAATTCTGAAGGAGATGGGAATACCAGACCACCTGACCTGCCTCTTGAGAAACCTGTATGCAGGTCAGGAAGCAACAGTTAGAACTGGACATGGAACAACAGACTGCTTCCAAATAGGAAAAGGAGTATGTCAAGGCTGTATATTGTCACCCTGCTTGTTTAACTTATATGCAGAGAGCATCATGAGAAATTCTGGGCTGGAAGAAGCACAAGCTGGAATTAAGATTGCCGGGAGAAATATCAATAACCTCAGATATGCAGATGACACCACCCTTATGGCAGAAAGTGAAGAGGAACTAAAAAGCCTCTTGATGAAAGTGAAAGAGGAGAGTGAAAAAGTTGGCTTAAAGCTCACCATTCAGAAAACTAAGATCATGGTATCCGGTCCTATCACCTCATGGGAAATAGATGGGGAGACAGTGGAAACAGTGTCAGACTTTATTTTTTTGAGGGCTCCAAAATCACTGCAGATGGTGACTGCAGTCATGAAATTAAAAGACGCTTACTCCTTGGAAGGAAAGTTATGACCATCCTAGATAGCATATTAAGAAGCAGAGACATTACTTTGCCAACAAAGGTCTGTCTAGTCAAGGCTATGGTTTTTCCAGTGGTCATGTATGGATGTGAGAGTTGGACGGTGAAGAAAGCTGAGGGCCGAAAAATTGATGCTTTTGAACCGTGGTGTTGGAGAAGACTGAGAGTCCCTTGGACTGCAAGGAGATCCAACCAGTCCATCCTGAAGGAGATCAGTCCTGGGTGTTTGTTGGAAGGACTGATGCTGAAGCTGAAACTCCAAAACTTTGGCTACCTCATGCGAAGAGTTGACTCATTGGAAAAGACCCTGATACTGGGAGGGATTGGGGGCAGGAGGAGAAGGGGACGACAGAGGATGAGATGGCTGGATGGCATCACCGACTCGATGGGCATGAGTTTGAGTAAACTCTGGGAGTTGGTGATGGACCGGGAGGCCTGGCATGCTGCGATTCATGGGGTCGCAAATAGTTGGACACGACTGAGCGACTGAACTGAACTGAACTGAAAGTGTTTGGTGGCCAAGCAGAACTCATTTGACCAAAGTCCCATTTCTCACTAGTGCAAGATACAGCAGGCATCTCATAGATGAGTATTCAGGTGCGCATTATGTAAAAGGGTCTTAAAAACGAATGAGCAATGGCAAACATCCAGTAAGGGAAGAAACAAAACAAAAGACATACACAGACAACCGAGTCAAATGCACAATAAATATATTAAAAACATGGTAACCCGATAGTAATCAGAGCAGTGTAAGCAAAGACAAGTTCGTAACATTTGCCTGTCAAGTTAGTCAAGATACAAATAATAGCAATAATCATAGACACTCCTAGTCCAGATACAAACAGGTCCCAACATTCTGGAGATTAATTTAGTAACCAGTACCAAATACCCTAAAATATATACCCCCTCGAGTCCTAAATTCCATTTCTGGGAATTTATTTCAAGAAAATAATCATGAATGTGCTTCAAGAAAAAGTATTGAAAAGTGGACACACTAGAGCAGAAATGAAATATCCTCTCCTGAGTTTCCCTTTCCCACTAATTCCCAGCTACTTCTGGCCACTTGTACAGTGAATAATTAATGAGCTGCCAGCTGGGGCCAGAGTGCAGGATCACTCTTCATGGCCAATGAAGATAGAAAGCAAAACTTAAGTTCCAACCACAAAAACAAACTAGAATTTAGGGAAAAAAGAATTGAGTTGCATTTGCTCCCCCTTGTCATTTGTCTTCTTTTTAACCATCTCCTATTAAATCCCACAGTCCCCTCTCTGATTCTTTGGAAAATACTGTTTTACAAAGAAAGAGAGTCACAGTTGAAATTGTTTAGTTTCACGCAGCAGCTGCAGCTGCTGCCAGGACATAAATGGTAAAAGCCAATCACCCAAAGTGAATAAAGCAGCCTAGATGAAAACCCACCTGGATGCTGAGATGGCTACCTGTTCGTGCCCCCTTACGGATCCAGAGGCTGGCCTGGGGTAGCTCCTGGGAGACTGGCAAAAGGGCAGAGAGAGACCAGTGGGCAAAACAGGAAGTCTCTGCTTTGCTACACATGACGTCGGCCTGGCTTCCAGGAAAGGAAAGTGAAAGTACTTGGGCTGATCCTACAGAGCTGCCTCGGAGTCTGCAGCCTCCCTCTACCTCCGGAAACTGGTGAGATTCCCAGGGCCTGTGGGGGCTGCGGAGGGGGATTGCTGCTTATCGGTACCGTCCTGAGAGGTGGGTACAGAGGGGAGGAGGCCTAGGGGTCAGCCCCAGGGTCCCCAGGAATTGGGAATCTGCCATCTGTTTGCTTTCCTACCCACCTCTGTGTTTCCCCTGGACTCCTCTTCCTTCTGTACTTTTTGGAGTAATGAAAATGTACCTAAACTGAGTTGTGGTGATGGTGATGGTTACACAACTAAATAAATTTGCTAGAGATCATCAAATTTAAGGGAAAAAAACAAAGCAGAGGTGAGGTGGCTCAGAAATGCCTGTACTTTGTCAGGATAAAGTTACTACTCAAGAAAATTGAAACCAAAGGAAACCTGAACCTAAACTGAAATCATGCTGTGGCAGGCAGACCTCCAGGCAGAAAAGTGTCTTTGAATAGGCTGGCAGGTGGGAGCTGGGAGCATGTGGAACCCGGATCTAGGGCAGAGTCGGGGCTAGGAGACCCCTCCAGGGAGGCAGGGAATGCCCCCTCTGTACAGTCCATTAAAGATTTCTAATATGTGATGTTGTGCAGGGTCTGTGAGAAATCCTTTAATGTGGAAATCTGTTTAACTTTCTTTAAATCACTGCTTACTCCTTGGGGGAAAAGTTATGACCTACTTAGACAGCATATTAAAAAGCAGAGACATCACTTTGCCAACAAAGTTCCGTCTAGTCAAGGCTATGGTTTTTCCAGTAGTCGTGTATGGAGGTGAGAGTTGGACCATAAAGAAAGCTGAGCACCGAAGAACTGATACTTTTGAATTATGGCGTTGGAGAAGACTCTTGAGAGTCCCTTAGACTGCAAGGAGATCCAGCCAGTCCATCCTAAAGGAAATCAGCCCTGAATATTCATTGGAAGGACTGATGTTGAAGCTGAAACTCCAATATTTTGGTCACCTGATGCGAAGAACTGACTCATTTGAAAAGACCCTGATGCTGGGAAAGATTGAAGGTGGGAGGAGAAGGGGACGACAGAGAACAAGATGGTTGGATGGCATCACTGACTCAATGGACATGAGTTTGAGAAAACTCTGGGAGTTGGTGATGGACAGGGAGGCCTGGCATGCTGCAGTCCATGGGGTCGCAAAGAGTCTGACACAACTGAGCTACTGAATTGAACTGAACTGAAATCACTGATGCTCAAATGTATTCAGTTCATGGGTTCCCCTACCAGGATACATACAGTGTCCTATCCCTCAGGAAAAAAAAAAAAAAGGGAAATACAGTTCTAAGGTCTAAGAATCCTTGAAACCAAGATTAACCTACACGGGCAAGAGCTCAATTTTATTGAAGCATAAAATGCATCTGTTGTAAGTGTGCATATGGTGAGTGTTTACAAATATAATTACAACCACAATTAAGATACAGACCAATTCTATCACCCCAGAAAGTTCCCTGTGCCCTTTGCAGATAGCCTCCTCTCCAACCCCAGCATCAGGCAATCACTGTTCTACTTTTTCTATGACTACAGATTTGTTCTGCTTGTATTAAAGTTTTACATAAATGGAAACACCCAGTATGCACTTTTGGATGTCCGGCTTCTTTTGCTCATCACAATGCTTTTGAGATTCATCCTTGTTGTTGAAGGGCTAGTAATTTTTTTCCTCTTTAGGTGTGTGGCCCACCTCATCCTGTCTGATCACCACCATGTCACCAACATAATCAACCTATGTGATGTTCTTTGAGAGGCCCAGGTGATCCAGATATCTTTGGACTGTGTTATGACAAAGGACAGGTGAGTTTCTGTTACTCTAAGAAAAACTGTGAATGAATGATCTTATCTGTCCTGTGAGAATAAAAAGTTTCTGATCCCCCTTTTAAATCAGTATGGAAAGAATCTATTTGTCAAATCAGTGGCCACATACATGACCTGGGCCTGGGATCTCACTGCCTAGATTGCCTATTTTCTTGTTCCAGTCCTCCAGCCTTCTTATAAACTCTTTGAGCTACCCAATATACTTCTAAGAAATTGATTTTCTGCCTGAGTTAGTCTGAGTCAGTTTTGATTATTTGTACCCCCACATCCCAACTGGTTAAAAAGTTGGTTGTTGTTTTTGAGTTGCCGAGTCATGTCTGACTCTTTTTTGAACCCATAGACTGTAGTCCACCAGGCTCCTCTGTCCATGGGTTTCCCAGGCAAGAATACTGGAGTGGGTTGCCATTTCTTACTCCAGGGGATCCTCCCGACCCAGGGATCAAACCCATGTCTCCTGCTTGACAGTCAGATTCTTTACCACTGAGACCTGGGAAGCCCAAAAAGCTGGTAGCAGAGAGTGAATTGTGGGCAACAGATCTTCACAGAAATGTCATCAATCTGAGATGGGTTATCTGACCTAATTAGACATAAATAAATAATAAATAAAACCAATAGTGTTCAAAGATGAGTAGACTTTGGTAAGTTAATAGCAAATTAACTAATAACATTGGATTGTGATCAGGACTCTGCAATTCACACATCTATTCCAAATGTCAGATCTTAGCACACTTAACAAAGTGGAGAGACATTTTTTCAGGTAGAAAGAAAGTGTTAACCTGCTCCAGAGATTGTCACCTACTTGACCTAAGTCTGGGTGGGAGAATAGAGCAAGGAGGCAGGTCAGAATCTCCTCATCCCAGGTCATATGGAAGAAAAAGGAGACAACGCTACCCCTCCATTATGAGCCAGGGACCATCTGATGGTCATTGGTGGGCTTGCACCAGACATCCCTGATCTTATCCTAGAGACACTGATTCTCTAGTGAACAGAGATGAAAATAGACAGTGGGAAAACAGAAGCTAAAGTTCCTATCATTATCTGACTAATGCAGAATATTGCCAAGTAAAGTTTTCTTGTAAATTTGGCAGAAAAACCCCCTAAGCCCTAATCTTACTACCATCAGCTGAGGAACTCCAAAGACCTTGTGCTTATAAGCAAAAGAGGTGGCATATTTATGCCAGCTGGTCTAGTCTGTGTCCGACTTTGTTGGGGCCACTGTGCCCAATGGAGTTCAAAAACCAAGGACAGTGATGCCCACCAGAGGCAGAGCTTACTAGCCTCTTTGCCCACAAAGTGAGGGAGAGAGAGAAGTGGGCAGCCCCATGTATGTCAGCACGTGGTAGACACATGGACTCTGCTCATCTACTGGGCTCTGCTGGGCTCTGCTCATCTATTGGGATCTGCTCATCTACTGGGCTCATCACGTCCTGGCACCTGGAATCTGGCCCAGCCAGATTCGTGTTCACTTCTTTGGGGGAAAGAGAACAGATGAGGGTAGAGAGGTAGAAATCTTCTGCCTCCTATACTTGGAAAACATGTTTATGCAGATTTTTGAGCATTCCTATAGTGAGTCAGAAGCACTGGGATTCGGTGAAACATACTTCGGAAACGCTACTAGGAGTTTCCCAGTTCTCACCTACTTTGGCCCATGATTCTCACCAAGACCCTGGATTCTATAAACACCTTGACTCTCATTCACCTCTATCTTTGACCCATTGTCCTGCCTAGATTTCTATTCCTCTGGTTTTATTTATTTACCTGTGCTTTGCCCCTGTTCCTTTATCTTTCAACTTTATGCTAATAGTGTGCTTTTCCTGAGTGCCTGTTAAGTCGCTTCAGTCCTGTCTGACTCTCTGAGACCCTGTTGGGCTCCTCTGTGAGATTCTCCAGACAAGAATCCTGGAGTGGGTTGCCATGCCTTCCTCTAGGGGATCTTTCAGACCCAGGGATGGAACCAGCTTCTCTTATGTCTCCTGCATTGGCAGGTGGGTTCTTTACCACTAGCTCCACCAAACTTTTCCAAAGTTGCTTCAAATCCTTTACAAAATGAGAGCTGGGTATAAATGAAAAAATGATGTACAAACATAAATGTAACACACTTGTTGCTAGCGCTATCACTTTGTCCTTTAAGATGTAGGGAGTCTTAGTTCTAAATCCTTCCCCCACCCAAAGAAAAGCCTGTCACTTTGAGATTTCAGAGACTAGTTGAAGGGAGGAGCCAAGATGGCGGAGGAATAGGACGGGGAGACCACTTTCTCCCCTACAAATTCATCGAAAGAACATTTGAACGCTGAGCAAACTTCACAAAACAACTTCTGACCTCTAGCAGAAGACATCAGGTGCCCAGAAAGGCAGCCCATGTTTTCGAAAGGAGCAGGACTGAACCAGCGAACCTAAACAAGAGACCACCTCTGCCCGCCTGTGTCAGGGCAGAAATTAGACACTGAAGAGACCTGCAAACAGAAGCCAAATAAACAAAGGGAACCGCTTCAGAAGGGACCGGTGCAACAGATTAAAATCCCTGTAGATAACACTGACTACACCGAAAGGGGCCTATAGATATCGAGAAGTGTAAGCTGGAAGGAGGAGCTATCTGAAACTGAACCGAACCCACACTGACCACAAAAGCTCCAGAGAAATTCCTAGATATATTTTTACTTTTTTTTTTAATTAAAAAAAAATTTGCTCTTCTTTTCTTTTTTTATTTTTCTCTTTTATTTTCTTTTAAAATTCCCTATTACTCCCCCATTACTCCTTAACTTTCATTTCCATTTTCATATATTTTTACTACTTTTTTAATTAGGAAAAAAAATTTTTTTTCCTGTTTTATTTTTTCCTCTTATTTTCTTTTAAAGTCCTCTATTACTCCTCCATTACTCCTTAATTTTCATTTTCATTTCACTATAACCTTGCAAAAAAAAAAAAAAGAAGCCATATTTTTAAACCTAACTTCATATATATTTCTAAAATTTTTTGTGTTTTTGTTTTTAATATTGTATTTTTAAGAGTTTAACCTCTACTCTAGATTTTTAATCTTTGTTTTTCAGTATTTGATATCAATTTTGGACATTTAAGAATCCAATATTCAGTACCCGTTTTCACTCAGGAGTGTGTTGATTACTCTCTCCCACTTTTGACTCTCTCTTTTCTACCTCAGAACACCTCTATTTCCTCCTTTCCCCTTCTCTTCCCAATCCAATTCTGTGAATCTTTGTGGGTGTCTGGGCTATGGAGAACACTCTGGGAACAGACAACTGTGTAGATCTGTCTCTGTCCTCTTGAGTCCCCCCTTTTCTCCTCCTGCTCATCTCTATCTCCCTCCTCCCTCTCCTCTTTTTCATGTAACTCTGTGAACCTCTCTGGGTGTCCCTCACGGGGGAGAATCTTTTCACCATTAACCTAGAAGTTTTATTATCAGTGCTGTGTAGTTGGAGAAGTCTTGAGACTACAGGAAGAATAAAACTGAAATCCAGAGGCAGGAGAATTAAGCCCAAAACCTGAGAACACCAGAAAACTCCTGACTACGTGGAACATTAAGTAATAAGAGACCATCCAAAAGCCTCCATACCTACACTGAGACCAACCACCACCCAAGAGCCAATAAGTTTCCAGAGCAAGACATACCACGAAAATTTTCCAGCAATGCAGGAACATAACCCTGAGCGTCAACATACAGGCTGCCCAAAGTCACACCTAACACATGGACCCATCTCAAAACTCATTACTGGACATTCCATCGCACTCCAGAGAGAAGAAATCCAGTTCCATGCACCAGAACATCGACGCAAGCTTCCCTAACCAGGAAACCTTGACAAGCCAATCGTCCAACCCCACCCACTGGGTGAAACCTCCACATTAAATAGGAACCACAGACCACCAGAATACAGAGACTAGTTGAAGCTCAGTTTTTTTCCTAAGCACTCCTGGTTGCATTTGAAAAGTGCCCATAGATTCAAGAAAACTTAGAATTGCACATCAGTCTTCTCTGTCCAAACTTAGCTCTTCCTTCTGGTTGCAGGAGTTGGGAGAGGTCTTTCTGGCCTCTGGCTGCTCTCCAGAAATTTGAAGAATATTTTCTCCAGCGTTTTGGTTCTCTCCAGTCCTGGGTCTGAATGCTGGATCTGAATACTGGGTCCGATTTCATCCACTCCAGGCTCACGACTGTGCAGGGTCAGCCCATGGGCCTGTGAGAGAATCTGAAATGTCTGGCTTTCCTTTTTTTTCTTCTCACAGTCACGTTGGCAGGGGGCAGGAGCAAGTGTGGTTTCTTCCTCCTGGTCAGCACTGTGCCCCTTCACCTCAAAACACGTCTGATTTTTTTTTTAGTTCAAAGAGCTTTCCTGCCCTCTCTTCTTTGTAGGAGCAAGGGATTCCCTCTCTGCTCTGGATGCTTTGCTCCTCCTCCCTGGGGCCTGAGACTGGGAGGAGGAAAGACCAGCGTGTTGACACCCCGTTCACCTGTTTCACTTTTCTTTTACCCTTTAGGTGCCGTACCTGAGGGGCTGACAGATGGGCAGACTTTCTTGTCACAGCTCCGGGAAAGGACAGAGGAAGTAAAAATCTAAGCAAGAGTGATCTGGGGCTGGCTCCATGGTCTAAGAAGAAGATGGCAAGTGCAGGCAGCTCCTCTAACTGCAGGTTAGTCCTGGCCTCCTGTGTCCTGCATCTCTCCTAAGGAGAGAGCATGTCCTGGCATCCATACTCGTTATTTCTGTCTGCCCAGTCTCAGCTTGCAGGTATAAACAGAATGAGATGACAAATCAATCAATTAATGAGTGAGGGCGATTTCAAAAATGTCGGTGGATTAGCTGTGGGGGAAACTGAAGGACACCTTGACCGACGCCCCCTTCTTAATTTCCTGTAACCGCCATGGAGCTGGGTGGGCCCTGTTGGAACTCCCTGGTCCCTCGAGGACTTGCGGCAAGGCTGGGGGATACCTTGTGACCTCTGAACCCTCTCATTTCCCCCCAATGCCTTCTCCATCCCTACCTCCAAAGACAATTCTGTCCAGGAAGCATCTTTTTAGAAAAATTAACATCCAAATCAATCGCCCAACTCTTGGTAAAAACGTTGTGCAGTTTCTGGGTAGTAGTGGGGGGGGTGGGTACCAGTTTTGTCAGAGCCCTGAGTCCGAGAGTCAACTCAGGAACTCGCTTGGTGGAACTGAAAGTAGTTGGGGTTCAACATGAATGAATGCAAACAGGCAGGGAGGCAGCAACTGTCTTTTTCTATTCTGGGATGTATTACACATCTGGCTAGAGAAAGGGAAATTGTCTTTGAAAAAGAGACTTATTGTCAACCATCAATCCATTTTTTGTGGTAAATAATTTAAGCAATATAAAAGTGTATGCTGACTCCTCTAACCTGGGCTGCCAAGCTGGGGATATTTCTGGCACTAGCTGGGCCCCAGCATTTCTACCTGCAGTGGTGCAGCCTGCCAGGTCCTTAGTGCCCAGCGCCCTTTCTCGTGGAGGCTGACTCTGCATCCCTGCTCCCACTTGCTCCTGAGAGATGGGAGAATGAGCCAGTGGAGCTTGAAGTCCAACTAGTCTTTGGCTTCCAGGCAGGAAAAGAAAGGCTCTAAGAGGTGAGGGGGGGTAATGCTGATCTCATAGAATGAGCTAGGAGGGTATACCTCTTCTATTTCCTGGAAGAGGTCATAGTTGAAATGGTTTGGTAGAATTCACTAGTGATACCGTCTGGGCCTGGTGCTTTCTTTTTTGGAGGGCTATTAGTTATTGATTCAGTTCCTTTAATAGATACAGACCTATTCAGATGAGCTATCTCTTTGTGTGAGTTTGGAGGTTTGTTTCAAGGTTTGCCCATTTTATCAAATTTGTAGGGATAGCATAATCTATAGTATTATTTCTCTATTATCCTTTTAATGTTCATAGGATTAATAGTGATGAGCCCTGTTTTGTTTTTGATATTGGTAATTTCTGCCATCATTTTCTTTATTAGTCTAGGTAGAAGTTTATCAATTATTTATTTATCAATAGTTTATCAATTATTTATTGATTTTTAAAAATTAGCTTCTGGTTTGTTTTTTTTTCTGCTTTCCTGTTTCAGTGTTATTGATTATTACCTGATTTTTATGATTTCTTCTGCTTGATGTAGGCTTAAATGTCTCCTTTTTCTCTAGTTTCTTCAGATGGAAGCTTATATTATTGATTTAAATATTTCTTCTAATATGCATTTTAACACCACACATGTCTCTCTAAGCACTTTTGTGCTGCATTCTGTAACTTTTGTGAAAGTGTGTTTTCATTTTAATTTCATTCTAAATAATTTTAAATTTCTCTTGAGACTTCTTTGATTCTAGAAATAGGCTATTTTGTCTTTAAGTATTCTGGAATTTTCAAAATACACAGCTACATTTCTGTTATTTCTACTTTTATTGTGGTCTGAGAATATAATTTTTTCTGATTTATTTTCTTTTTAATTTGTTAAGATAAGCTTTACAGCTCAGAATGTGGTACATTTTAGTAAATATTTCATGTGAGCATGAGTGGTGTGTATATTTTGTCACTGTAGAATAAATAGCCTTTAAGTGTCAAGTAAATCAGATTGGTGGTGCTGTTCAGGTCAACTATATTTTTACTTACTTTCTGCCTCCTTGTTCTATCAAGTACTAAAAGAGGGGTATTGAATTCTCCAACAACAGGAGTGGATTTGTCTATTTCTTCTTGTAGTTCTATCAAATTTTGTCTCATATTTTGATGCTACTTAGATTAGTTGCGTATACATTAAGGATTGCTAAATATTCTTGGAGAAATTTGCTTTTTATATAATACTTCTCTTTGTCTCTGAAATTTTCCTTACTCTGAGGTTTTCTCTGAAATTAATGTAGCTACTACAACTTTCCTGTGATTAATGCTGGCATGGCATTTCTTCATCCCTTCACTTTTAACCCATCTGTGTTTTACATTTAAAATTCCTTTCTCAAAGACAATATATAGTTGGGTGTTACTTTTTCCACTCTGTCAATCTCTGTCTTTTAATTGGTGTATTTAGACCATTCATATTTAAAGTAACTATTCCTGTGGTTGGATTAAAATCTACCATGTTTGTAACTGTTTTTGCTTCCATTTTTCTTCCTTTCTTTTTCTGCCTGTTTGTTAATTGAACATTTTATTGAGCATTTTGTGATTTTATTTTCTCATCTCTCTTAGTCCATCAATTATACTTCTTTTAGAACATTTCATTGGTTTCCCTAGAGTTTGCAATATATATATACGACTAACCATATCCACTCTGAATTAAGCTATACTGCTTCATGTTTGGTGCTATACATCAACATGTTTTGTCTCTCCTATTTTGCTTGTATTTCCCTAAGAATTTATTAAATAGAGCCTTCCGGCTCTATCAGCTACAATCCTCACTTATTATTATACTGGAGCCCTCTTGATGAAGAGGTAAGGTGCAGAGGAGAGAAAGCATTCTTTAGTCTTATGATTAAATTTCAATCTTGTAGAGGAACTGTGTCCCTAGACTGTACTTTTTAGAATGACTTCTTAGATATTTTCCCTTTCCTCACTCCATGAAATGAGACAGAAACCTAGAAGAAGCTGGATTTTTAGATAATTTCCCTTCCCCTGGCTCCCCAGGAGTTCCTCATTCTCATGTAAATCCACATTGTGCCTCCATTTAAATTTACCGTTTAAGTGTTTCTGTGGTCTATGACTGTAAGTGGCTTTTATTCCAGATAGCTGATCTCATCTGTGATTCTCTGGATTTGTTTATCAATCAGTTTTGGGGGTGACCATTTGCCCTGTCACCCCAGTTTTCCTGTATGTACATGAAATTCATTGATTTTCAGGTTGTTTAGCTTTTTTTTTTTTGTAAGGATGTCAGTGATGACTTCTTAGGCCTTTGCATTGTTAGAACTGAAACCAAAAATTGAACTTTTTAAACCACTACAAGTTAGATTCTTTTCTTAAAATTTTTGTATTAAAATTATGGTTCTATTGTAATATTATCTTATAGCCAGAACTTGTAACCTATTTAATTTCTCTTTATTATTAGTTATTTCGATCAATTCAGGGCCCAATACTTGGTATGTTCTTGTGTTTATGACCAAGTTATTAATACATACATTTTGAAATTTTAAAAACTTATATCCAATATATCTTTTTAAATACACTTGTGGAGTTAAAAATTGAAAGTAAAAATTTTTAACAACCTTGAAAGATTTGTCTATTAGTAGTCTTAAAGGTTATTAAAATACAGATATTGTGAATTTTGCTCTCTGTCTTGTTTACAATTCTTTAATGTCACTTGCCCATTTTTTTACTTTTAACATTTTTACTGTCACTTTGTTTTTGTTGTATCTTTGGTAGTTGTATCAAAGCTAAATTGTATCTTTGATAGATGAAAATTTAATCTATATAAAATGACACATATCTTCTTGCTAATAAATTTTGAGGACACTTTTAATATCTAATCCCTCTTCATTTTTCTCCATTTAAGAAAAACAGTGTTTTCTTTACTTTTATCTTTTGTAAGATTTATAGTCCATTTTGATTCTATTTGTTACCCTTATGTTTCTAATTAATTCTCAAGTATATGTTTCTCTAATTCAACACATCCAATGTGAAGCCAGGCCGTTTGAGTTTAGTGTCTTTGAAATAAATAATTTAACTCAGTTTTTTAACTTGCCTAGATTTGGTTTGTTAAAATTTTTAATATACTCTGAGGTTTTAGATTAAGTTTACTATAATTTTATTACTATATGCAGTATATATCCTCTCTTTCTAGAATAGGTCTTCTGAAATTTTTTTTGTTTTTGAACCCTTTATATTCTGAAATATTATTAGGAATTCCAAAGAGTTAGCTTTTGTTTATGTAGGTTATACCTATTAATATTTACCATATGAGAAAGTAGAACTTTGGACAATTAAATATATTGTAATTTAATAATAATGATGGTGAGGAACTCATTACTTGCTAACATAAATGACCTATTTTATGAAAAATAATTATGTCTTCTAAAATAAACTAAATTAGTGAGATTAGTGATGTTCACACTTTTGCAAATCTATTAGCTGATTCTGTAGAGGACAGCTTGATTCTCCTATCTGCTTCTTCATTCAATCTCTTGTGATACCACTGGCCATGTATTCTCTGGAAAAATCTACTATACATTTATAAGAGGACGAGAGAGAAAAAGGGTAAATAACATCTTATATGAAAATAGTTTTGGCTTTGATGACACCTGAAAGAGTTTTGCACAAAATCCCCAGGGTCCCCAGACCACACTTGGAGAATTACTGTTGTAAAATAATTTTGAGATGTACTTTCTGTTCTCAAATTAAATTTACAGTTTTTAGACATTAGTATTTTGGCTGGTTTTAATAATGCCTTCCACTTCTTGTATAACAAAACTTGCTGGTATTGATTTCCTGATTCTCTTATTATAGACATCAGCAAATAATTTGTCCCAGACCATGTGTCAGTAATATTGGAGTAGATTATTTTGTTGTAATGAGCTTCCCCAGTGGCTTAGTGGGTAAAGAATCCGCCTGCAACACAAGAGCCACAGGAGATGCAGGTTCAATCCCTGGGTTGGAAAGTTCCCATAGAAGAGGAAATGCTGACCCACTCTAGCATTCTTGCCTGAAAAAAATGGATCAAGGAGCCTGGTGGGCTACAGTCCAAAGGGTTGCAAAGCGTCGGACATGACTGAGCGACTAAGCACCACAGCACATTCCTTTGGAACAGACAGTTCTAAAAATCTCACAGGTCCCTGGCTGCTTCAGGGACTCCTCATCCTGGACTGTCTCTGACTGGTGAAGAGCCACCATCTGAAGGGATAGCCACCACAGCAAGCTGAGGTACAGTGAGCATGACTCACACGTGCTGGCTCCGAATTCCTCTCCCAAAGTGACACTAGTCAGCACAGGAAGGCAAGGAGGTGCAACCCTACCTTTGCCCAGAAGTAAAGAACATTGAGGGCTTCCCTGGTGGCTCAGACTGTACAGAATCCGCCTGCAATGCGGGAGACCTGGGTTCGATCCCTGGGTTGGGAAGATCCCCTGAAGGAGGGCGTGGCAACACACTCCAGTATCTTGCCTAGAATTCCATGGACAGAGGAGACTGGCAGGCTACTACTGTCCATGGGGTCACAAAAGGTTGGACATGACTGAGCAAGTAAGCACACACACAGAGAATATTAAACATTGAAACTGTGTGACCAGCACAGAGAATGCGTGAGTGATGTGTTTTCTGAGCCTGGGTACAGCTATTTTTCTTTCACATTTCACACACAAATGACTGAACAGGGCATATATGTTTTACTCATTTCCTTGTAATTCTGAATCTACATACTTGCATAACTATTTTAGACAGTCAGATGTTTCAAATTTGCTTTCCATTCCTCCTTTATAATTTTTTTCCAGCTATGTTCTGGAAAAATTCTGTTGTCGTTATTTTATGATCATTTTAATTAAACTTTAAAGAAAAAATTCAGTAATCTTTTAAAATTTCGAGGCCCATTATCTTATTTTCTGGTCTTTTCTTCTTGGCATCCTGGACATAATATCATCTCCTATGTGTATGAAAATTGGTTTGTTTTTTTTTTTTTTTTTAGAAATTCTGTTTCCTGTAACATTTCTATTTATGCTGGAGTAATCTTTGCTCTCTTCTCATCTTGGTTCTGCCCTTTCATGCTGTTGGTTTCCATGAATGGCTGTGGTCTGTAATTGTTTGTTCATTCTTAAGGGCAAGGCACTGATAAGCTAGCTTGGGACTCTGCTTAATGAGATGGGCTTGAAAACTTGTGGCTTTGTTGGGTGAATCCCAAATGCCCAAAGGCAAAGATGTTTTTTTCCTGAGTCATCTACAGTCTTCTTAAGAAGAAACCTCTGGTCTCCTGCCTAGATGGAGAAGTTCTGTGTTGGGGTCAGGGAGGAGTGAGGGAGCACATTGATTTATATTTTCTCCTTTCCAACAATCCCTCTGTTTTTATCCTAGTGTCTTCTTCCCTGCCTGCACTACCTCCCCAGGGGCCTCTAAGGCACACTGCACCCCTCTCTGACCCCTGGGAGCATCCACCACCAGTAATAGTGATGAACGTCCTGGCCACTTTTTCAGACTTTGCTTTAAGTATCTCATCTAATCCTTCTCTCTTAGTCATAATGACTTTAATTCCTTTACTAATGTTTTATAGGACTCTCTAGCGAGAGAGGAGAAAAACACTTGTTTTCAATCAACTATCTTTAACCAGAAGTCTTTTTCACTTTTTAAGGAATTCAATGAAGAAATGGATTTTTTTCTATCATGATGTGTATTTGGAGAATGGGAAGTTCCAATGACCCTCTTACAGTGGGATAAAAAATATCCTATGAGTCTATATACCTTTTAGCAGCACCGAGAAGTGGATTGAGAAATAATCAGCAAGGGAAACAACTTATCAAGAAAGAATCAGAATTACAAAGCTTTTTGAGTACTAAAATTGCTTCTCAGAGATGTGGTTATGTCTGAAATCCAGAGCTCTTACAGTTCTTCGTGCATGTAACACTTCCACAGGCAGGTTAAGATACGGAACAACCTTGTCCTAGTTTTGAATATTCACACACACTTCTGTATTAGACCAAACAGAAAGACATATTCTCAATATTTAATTGAAACTTTATTAGAGAAGAGTCTTTGACCTAATTTTATGATGTGGAATGCCATTCCTGTCTCTGCAGTTACAGATGGGAGTGGTCTATTTCTTTTATACTTTCCAGAGATTTCTCCAATTTGTTATTAACTAAGAAGACTTTCAGTTCAGTGGTAGATTCTGTAGTATTATCTCAGTTGATTTTTATTTCTTTGTAACTTATTTTTTGATGATGTGTATTTGTCAGAATTCTTCAGAGAAACAGAACCAATAGGCTGTATTGTGTGTATGTGTGTGTGTGTGTGTGTGTGTGTGTGTGTGGAGAGAGAGAGATTTATTAATAAGGAATTGGCTCACACAATAATGGAGGCCAGCAAGTCCGAAGTCAGCTATGGGCCCGCAGCCCAGAGATCCTGCAGAGTCTCTGAAAGTAGTCAGCTGGGGAATTCCTTCTTAGTCAGGGAGGCTGGTGTTTTTGTTTTATTCAGGCCTTCAACTGATTGGATGAGGCCCAGCTCACATTATGTCGGGCAAACTTCTTACTCAAATTTCACCAATTTAACATAAAATAGTAGTCTTATCCTCCCAAGTCCTCCAGTTTGACACATAAAATTAACCATCACAATATCATTATAAATTCCTATAAAGTTTTATCATTTTAAATCTCAATGTTTTCCAAAGAGAGTTTGGGTGAAAGTCTCTTCACGGTAGTTTAATCACGGTAGTTTAAAGTAGCACAGGGTGAATTCTTTCTAGGTGCAGGTCTTCCTTAAGCCCAGTGTGTTCTATTGCACCCTTGATTATTCTCTAAGTTAAATAGATTCCATCTATTCTGGTCCTTCCACAAGAACATAGTTTTATCCATGTTGACTCTCCACTGAGTATCTATCATCAAAAAGGCAAATAACACATGTTGGTGAGGATGTAGAGAAAAGGGAGCCTTCCTATATTGCTGATGTAAATTGGTGCAGCCGTTGTAGAAAGCAATATGGAACTTCCTCAAAAAACTAAAAAGAGAAATACAATATGACTCAGCAATTTCATTCTTGGGTATATATCTGAAAAAAGCAATAACACCAATTTGAAAAGATATATGCACCCCAGTTCTCCTAGCAGCATTAGTTGCAATTGTCTTTAAATATGTATATATATATATATATACATATATATATATATATATATGGCTTCCCTGGAGTCTCAGATGGTAAAGAATCTGCCTGAAACGCAGGAAACTCGGGTTCAATCCCTAGGTCAGGAAGAATCCCGTGGAGAAGGAAATGGCTACCCACTCCAGTATTCTTGCCTGGAGAATCCCATGGACAGAGGAGTCTGGTGGGCTACAGTCTATGCGAATTGCAAAGAATCGGACGTGACTGACTAACACTTTAACTTTCTTTTCATATATATATATATATATATATATATATATATATATATTCCATATATATGGAATACTGTGTGCTGTGCTGTGCTTAGTCAGCACAGCTGTGCTCGGTCTTTGTGACCCCATGGACTGTAGCCCACCAGGCTCCTCTGTCCATGGGATTCTCCAGGCAAGAATACTGGAGTGCATTGCCATTCCCTTTTCCATATGCAATACTACTCAGCAATAAATAATGAATGAAATTTTGCCAGTTGCCACAACATATATGGATACTAAGTGAAGTAAGTCAGACAGAGAAAGACAAATACTGGATGATATCACTTACATATGGAATCTAAAAAATACAACCAACTAATGAATATAACAAAGAAGAAGCAGATTCATAGATTTAGAAATCAAACTAGTGATTACCAGTGGGGAGAAATGGGGGAGAGGGAATTTAGAGTGGAAGACTGGGAGATACAAACTGTTGAGTGTAACATAGGCTACAATGATGTATTGTACAACATGGGGAATTATAGATAGTATTTTGTTATAACTGTAAATAGAATGTAACCTTTAAAAATTATATAAAAATATATGCAGTAAATATTCATGTAGAAAAAAGAATAGTCATGATAATATACCATTTCATACATAAAAGCATTCAGAAGCTATAAAAAAAAGAAAATAAAATCTAGCCTCCATCTCTTGGAAACCCAGTGTCTACTTTCATATCGTGTCTTTGTTTCTCAGAATGATCACAGGGGACCAGAACCCAGAGGAGCAGCGCCCAGTGGAGCAGCTCTGCTATGAGTTCGTATTCAGGCTCTTCAAAGAAAATAAGGTGGAGATCGCAAATGCCATACCAAAGCCATTTCCTTTCCTCATGGGCCTGCGAGATCGAGACTTCATCTCTGAGTCAATGTACGAGGTAAGTGAGTGGAATTCCCTCTTGACAACCAGCCCCACTCTAGATTCTGCCAAATTTAGAATGCGATGAACAGGCTAAAGGGCCTCCTTTGAACAGGGACCTTCGCCATCCCGTCAGTTAGGAGGGGATAGGAGAAGCAGCATCACAGACAGTATTCCTTCTTCTGTCGTAAATGGGAGGGGGGCCATGACGATGGAAATACAGCAACTCTGGAAATGGGAATGAGACACAGGTGGGAGCGTCTTAGGTCCACTGACACAATGTAATAGCAATAACAAAATTAAAGTGAATAAGTGAGTTGGGCAACATTTCACCACAAAGCCCTCTTCTTTTACACGCTTGAATCTAAGGTGAATGAACTCACAGGGAAGTTGTGTCATGTTAGGATGAATTCAGAACAAGGTGCTTGCTGCTGTCTCCAAACTGTTTGTTGTTCTTTAGGCATTTCTGGATGCAGAATGCACTGTGGGCCTTCCTGGGAATCTGGGGGCAAGTCATTGTTTTGTCTTTGTGAATTTTCTTTGCCCTTTGGCCATGTTCATAGGAGTGGTTGCCAGGTTTCCTGGAAGCGAGGGCAATGGTTATTTCCTGGTCAACAAAATGGCCACTCAATACCAGTAAGGACCACTCCTGAAGCATCCTGGCCAGGCTCTTAAAGTCCCCACACCACATTCAATTTTGAACTTATTTTTATTCTTCAGAGTTGCTCTCTTAAATGGACATCAATGTCAGAGAGGCAGGTTAACAACATAAGAGTCTATTTTTACAATGGAGGATATTTTAGGTGTCATCCAAATACATGTAATGAAAGTGAAAGTCCATGGAATTCTCCAGGCCAGAATACTAGAGTGGGTAGCCGTTCCCTTCTCCAGGGGATCTTCCCAACCCATGGATTGAACTGAAGTCTCCCGCACTGTAGGCAGATTCTTTACCAGCTGAATCACAAGGGAAGCCCAAGAATACTAGAGTGGGTGATGGTGGTGGTGGTTTAGTTACTAAGATGTGTCCGACTCTTGAGATCCCAGGGACTGTAGCCCACCATGCTCCTCTGTCCATGAGATTCTCCAGGCAAGAATATTGGAGTGGGTTGCCATTTCCTTCTCCAGGGGATCTTCCCAATCTAGGAATTGAACCGGGGTCTCCTTCATTACAGGCAGATTCCTTACCAACTGAGCTATCAGGGAATCAGTCCAAATATATGTAACATTCTAACACTTCACCAGGAAACAAATTTGTTTATTTCTGATCTGAGTCGCCCATAACCCATACACACAAAACTACATAATTCTCCATTCAATATTTTTTAAGCATTTCCAAGAAGCTTGTAGAAATCTGGTTCCGGTGGAAAGAGTGATGTATGATGTTCTCAGTGAGCTGGAGAAGAAATTTGACAAGACGGTTCTGGAAGCCCTGTTCAGCCAGGTTAACCTGAAGGCCTATCCTGATTTACTTCAGATTCGCAATAGCTTCCAAAACGGTAATTAGAGCTTTCAACAACTTTTTGGGGACTCAAGTCCACTTCATTCACTGATTCATTCATTCACTTTTCATATGTTTGAAAGTTATTTTACTGAGTGACTATCTAGTGGCAGGTAAAATGGGAAAGAAAACACACATAATCTGTGTCTCCATGAAGCTTAGACGTAATAGGAGTGACACCTTAACCCAGTAATGCCGCAAATGATTGCTCAGCCAGCATCTATATTTGAAGCTGAGAAGCATAGGATTTAAATCTCTGCTTTTTTGGAGGAAGGCATGAATTATGCCCTTTTGTTGGAAAGGAGGGAGCCTTCCCTAACACGTGCAGACACACTCAAAGATGAAAAGATTTTCTTTGTAGGAAAAAATTTATCATTTGGGGCAGTCAGGTGCAAACTTACTTCCCCTAACAGAGTGGAGAACTTGCAGGGGAAGGCCAGTACCTACCCATGCATTGGGGAGGGGCAGCATGGGAAAGCTACATCAGGAAAAAGGAACGGTAGACTTGCAGAACCACGTTGGCTACAAAAGGGAGTGTGGGTGGGAGGTTTTGGAAGCCCCTTCTGGAAAGAGGAGTTGGAGAGGATTTTTGAAGGTTGGACATCCTGTGCTAAGGAATTTGAAATTTATTATTTGAGAAACAAAGAAGTAATGTAAGATTTTTGAGCAGAGAAAAAGTAAAAAAAGTCAGTATAAAGGATGGGATGTGTTTATTTGTGAAAATTCTGTCTTGTAAAATAAGAGCTATCTCATTTCCACAATGTTATATCGAAGTCCAAAAAAGAAATAAAGAAAAGCCACAAATTTCAAGTCAATACTATGTTTGTAACCATGGTGTCCCCAGGCCGCCGGTAGGAAGGGAAAGGTGGTTAACTTTACTGCCCACATCTCAGGGGCTCCAACCCTCTCCCAATACTGTAAGGATTCTCCTCCCTGGACCCCAGCACCCACATCATGTGTGCTAATTTCTGGGGCTTCCTGTGCTGGGACATCCTACCCATCAGGCTTACCCCTGCCCACCTCCTGGTCTAATGCAGCTGGCCACCTGCCCCCAGAGGAGGTTGTTGCTGGTACCTTCCAGCCCAGCTGTCCACAGGAGCTTAGAGTCAGCAGCCCGGAGCCAAGATGCTGGTAGGAGGGGTCAGAGAAGCCCCCAACTCCCATCACTGAAATGCCTGCTTCTGGAGCCTCCTTACATTTCTAAAACCTCTCACCCACACAGCATTTGCCCCCTATGTCCTCTTCCGAAGTTGGCCTGGGCGTGAAGTCAAGGTGTCCTGGAGATGGAAAAAGCATCTCTTACTGCCCTGAACCCTCAGTGGGTATTGCCCCCCCACCAAGGAGGTGTGCTCCTACCATCCATCCTTCTAGCAGCATCTTCTGTCAGCGTCTTTTTCTGTTTCTTGAGTGTTTTTTCCTCATATCTGTGAGTCTTGCTTTTCCAACCATGTGTGCTGTTCAGTTCAGTTCAGTCGCTCAGTCATGTCCGACTCTTTGTGACCCCATGAATTGCAGCACGCCAGGCCTCCCTGTCCATCACCAACTCCCGAAGTTTACTCAAACTCTTGTCCATCGAGTCAGTGATGCCATCCAGCCATCTCATCCTCTGTTGTCCCCTTCTCCTCCTGCCCCTAATCCCTCCCAGCATTAGGGTCTTTTCCAATGAGTCAACTCTTCGCGTGAGGTGGCCAAAGTATTGGAGTTTCAGCTTCAGCATCAGTCCTTCCAATGAACACCCAGGACTGATCTCCTTTAGGATGGACTGGTTGGATCTCCTTGCAGTCCAAGGGACTCTCAAGAGTCTTCTCCAACACCACGGTTCAAAAGCATCAATTTTTCGGCCCTCAGCTTTCTTCACAGTCCAACTCTCACATCCATACATGACCACTGGAAAAACCATAGCCTTGACCAGACGGACCTTTGTTGGCAAAGTAATGTCTCTGCTTTTTAATATGCTGTTTAGGTTGGTCATAACTTTCCTACCAAGGAGTAAGCATCTTTTAATTTCATGGCTGCAATCACCATCTGCAGTGATTTTGGAGCCCGGAAAAATAAAATCAGCTACTGTTTCCACTGTTTCCCCATCTATTTTCCTGAAGTGATGGGACCAGATGTGTGCTGAGTCACTTTGAATTGGCAGTTTTGATGGAGCAGTGCCTTGGCCTGGTTTCTCATGCTTGTTACCATCTCCTGGGTCACTGGTACAGCTATAGCAATATTTACTTCCTGTTTGTGCCGTTCATAAAAATAGCCACTTCCTGTCTGTGCCTTTCAGACAGTGTCTTTCCCTGTTTCCTGGATCTCTCCCCACCCCTCCCACCCCAGGGAAATAAGAGTTTCTCTTCAGTGTTGTGTCTCTCTAACCAGATCTTCTTCCCTGGCCCAAGATCTTTTTTCCTTCCTTCCTTCTTCCCTCCCTCCATTCTTTCCTTCCTTCCTTTCTCTCTTCTTTTTAAAATCTTCAACTTCTAAAGACGTTGGGGCTTTTCTTCTATAACATAGGTCTATTTCTTTAGAAACATTACCTTTCTCTTGAAAAAATCCTTCTGCTTCTTCCCTAGTCTTAGTTGCACATAGAATTTACAGAGCACATTCCATATTTACTATTTATTTATTTTTTCCATTTATTTTTATTAGTTGGAGGCTAATTACTTTACAATATTGTAGTGGTTTTTGTCATACATTGACATGAATCAGCCATGGATTTACATGTATTCCCCATCCCAATCTCCCCTCCCACCTCCCTCTCTACCCGATCCCTCTGGGTCTTCCCAGTGCACCAGGCCCGAGCACTTGTCTCATGCATCCAATCTGGGCTAGTGATCTGTTTCACCCTAGATAATATACATGTTTCGATGCTGTTCTCTCAAAACATCCCACCCTCACCTTCTCCCACAGAGTCCAAAAGTCTGTTCTGTACATCTGTGTCTCTTTTTCTGTTTTGCATATAGGGTTATCATTACCATCTTTCTAAATTCCATATACATGTGTTAGTATACTGTATTGGTCTTTATCTTTCTGGCTTACTTCACTCTGTATAATGGGCTCCAGTTTCATCCATCTCATTAGAACTGACTCAAATGAATTCTTTTTGATGGCTGAGTAATATTCCATGGTGTATATGTACCACAGCTTCCTTATCCATTCGTCTGCTGATGTGCATCTACGTTGCTTCTATGTCCTGGCTATTATAAACAGTGCTGCGATGAACACTGAGGTGCATGTGTCTCTTTCAGATCTGGTTTCCTCAGTGTGTATGCCCAGAAGTGGGATTGCTGGGCAGTTCTATTTCCAGTTTTTTAAGAAATCTCCATACTGTTCTTCATAGCGGCTGTACTAGTTTGCATTCCCACCAACAGTGTAAGAGGGTTCCCTTTTCTCCACACCCTCTCCAGCATTTATTGCTTGTAGACTTTTGGATAGCAGCCATCCTGACTGGTGTGTAATGGTACCTCATTGTGGTTTTGATTTGCATTTCTCTGATAATGAGTGATGTTGAGCATCTTTTCTTGTGTTTCTTAGCCATCTGTATGTCTTTGGAGAAATGTCTGTTTAGTTCTTTGGCCCATTTTTTGATTGGGTCATTTATTTTTCTGGAATTGAGCTGCAGGAGTTGCTTGTATATTTTTGAGATTAATCCTTTGTCTGTTGCTTCATTTGCTATTATTTTCTCCCAATCTGAGGGCTGTCTTTTCACCTTGCTTATGGTTTCCTTTGTTGTGCAAAAGCTTTTAAGTTTCATTAGGTCCCATTTGTTTATTTTTGCTTTTATTTCCAATATTCTGGGAGGTGGGTCAGGATCCTGCTGTGATTTATGTCGGAGAGTGTTTTGCCTATGTTCTCCTCTAGGAGTTTTATAGTTTCTGGTCTTACATTTAGATCTTTAATCCATTTTGAGTTTATTTTTGTGTATGGTATTAGAAAGTGTTCTAGATTCATTCTTTTACAAATGGTTGACCAGTTTTCCCAGCACCACTTGTTAAAGAGGTTATCTTTTTTCCATTTATATTCTTACCTCCTTTGTCAAAGATAAGGTGTCCATAGGTTCGTGTATTTATCTCTGGGCTTTCTATTCTGTTCCATTGATCTATATTTCTGTCTTTGTGCCAGTACCATACTGTCTTGATGACTGTGGCTTTGTAGTATAGTCTGAAGTCAGGCAGGTTGATTCCTCCAGTTCCATTCTTCTTTCTCAAGATTACTTTGGCTATTCGAGGTTTTTTGTATTTCCATACAAATTGTGAAATTATTTGTTCTAGTTCTGTGAAAAATACCGTTGGTAGCTTGTTAGGGATTGCATTGAATCTATAGATTGCTTTGGGTAGTATAGTCATTTTGACAATATTGATTCTTCCAAACTCATTCTATGTGGCCACCATCAGCCTAATTCCAAAACCAGACAAAGATGCCACAAAAAAAGAAAACTATAGGCCAATATCACTGATGAACATAGATGCAAAAATCCTTAACAAAATTCTAGGAGACAGAATCCAAAAACATATTAAAAAATCATACATCATGACCAAGTGGGCTTTATCCCAGGAATGCAAGGATTCTTTAATATCTGCAAATCAATCAATGTAATACACCACATTAACAAATTGAAAGATAAAAACCACATGATTATCTCAATAGATGCAGAAAAAGCCTTTGACAAAATTCAACATCCATTTATGATAAAAACTCTCCAGAAAGCAGGAATAGAAGGAACATACCTCAACATAATAAAAGCTATATAGGACAAACCCACAGCAAGCATTACTGTCAATGGTGAAAAATTGAAAGCATTTCCCCTAAAATCAGGAACAAGACAAGGGTGCCCACTCTCACCACTACTATTCAACATAGTTTTGGAAGTTTTGGCCACAGCAATCAGAGCAGAAAAAGAAGTAAAAGGAATCCAGATAGGAAAAGAAGAAGTGAAAATCTTGCTGTTTGCAGATGACATGATCCTCTACATAGAAAACCCTAAAGACTCTTCCAGAAAATTACTAGAGCTAATCAACAAATATAGTAAATTTGCAGGATATAAAACTAACACACAGAAATCCCTTGCATTCCTATACACTAACAATGAGAAAACAGAAAGAGAAGTTAAGGAAACAATACCATTCACCATCGCAACGAAAAGAATAAAATACTTAGGAGTATATCTACCTAAAGAAACAAAAGACCTATACATAGAAAACTATAAAACACTGATGAAAGAAATCAAAGAGGACACAAACAGATGGAGAAATATACCGTGTTCATGGACTGGAAGAATCAATATTGTCAAAATGACTATACTATTTATTTTAAATTGGCTTTCATTGTTTCCTGGTCATTTGAAAAGGGAGTTGACCACTGTTTACAATTTTCCACTGTCCATTCTTTTTTAAACCTTGAGAGGTGTGTTCAGTGTGGAACAGCCGTAAGATTACAGGGGCAACATCAAGTCTCACAGGACTTGAGAGACCCACTGAAGCCCAGGGTTCTCTGAGGGCTGGAAGGTTTTCCCTGAACTGTGGGAGTCAAGGATGTGACTGGATGTGTAACTGTGAGATGCAACTCCTGGTCCCTATCTGAGATCTCTACTTGTCTTTCCTTTCTCTTCTCAGCGATTTGTGACAACTTCTATTACCAAACCATTGATGAAGGAGAGACAAAGGAGATGCTCAACTCACAATTAAACCATGAACAAGGTAATTCTGACTTGACAGAAGCTTGTTTTCTCATCTGCTAAGAAAGAAGGAGATCAAAGGTCAGGGGATTGAGCTTTTGGTGCAACAGGAAATGGGGAAACCAGAGCAGCAGTGTGTGTATGGGCTCCAGTTAGGCAACCAGATCTGGAATCCAAGAATATTACCAGGCAGCTGTGACAACCGAGAAGGCAGAACATAAGTCCGAGAGAGGTCTCACTGTGACAGTGAGGCAGAATTAAGGTGAAGAACTGATAGCAGTAACCATGAGTTAGGAATTCAGTGGACCTGGGAAAGGATAAGGGTTTGGTGTTATTTGGACTTCGCTGGTGGCTTAGATGGTAAAGAATCCGCCTGCCAATGCAGGAGACCCAGGTTTGATCCCTGGGTCAGCAAGATCCCCTGGAGGAGAAAATGGCAACCAGCTCCATTTATCTGGCCTGGAAAATCCCATGGACAGAGGAGACTGGCGGGCTACAGACCAAGGGGTTGCAAAGAGTCGGACACGACTGAGCGTGTAACATACAGAGATAGAGAAGTCCAAAGAGGAAGTCTTTGATGTGTCAAAAGAAGAAACTATTGTAAAGTTCACTCATAATAAAAAAGAGGAAGAGAGGAAGAAGTAATTGTATGCAGAAGAAAATGTGGAGGAAATAGTGTTTTGTAGAAAAGAAGAAAAGGAAAAGGGAAGGAGTAAAAAGGGAAGAAGAGAACCAAGGTCAGTAATAAATTTCTGACAATAGTTACAACACACAACATCCATGAACCAGTAGACACAAGGTCAACAGTTGACATGGATCAACTTGTTTAATGCTCACTTATGCAATACATAATTTTGCAAGCTGTATGCATGTTTTCTAACTTTTTAATCATTTCATTCATATTATTACTAATAATTATTCATTCTAAGACATTGATTGAAAATTATGATTTCTTTCTAAGTTACTGTAATTCAAATATTTCTTTATCAGGAGCATCTCACTTATTTCTCATAACAATCCTGTCATAAGGGTTTTGTTACTCCCATTTTTCAGGAGAAGAAACAGAGATGTGAAGGTAGCTAGAGATTTAGTGAGTGAAACTCCCTTGAAACCCAGGAAAACTGTCTCCATCCTTAAGCCAAATGATCAATAGTAAATTTAATTATTTGTTAAATGTTGGGTTTTTTTTCCCCCTTGGAAATGACCAGTGCAAGAAAAAACTGAAGAATGGCTTTGCAGAATACCATGAATATGTATCTTTAATTTGTATTTATACCTCAAAGATTACATATTTTAGACATGTATTAATACATTTATGTAACATTTTGATATATTTAATAATAACACTTATTCTTTTGAATGAAGACCAGTTGCTAAAAGTATAAAATGTACATTAAAAAGTAAAAAGTATGTAAAAAATATGTTTAGAGATTCATCTACTACTGGGAATAGTGGAAATGAGAATGGGTGGTGGAAGGATTCATAACAGTTATTAGTAAAGAGTAAAAGGTACATCACATAGAATGATGGAGAATGTATAAATAATTCTTATGAATGAATAATAAAAAAACACAGCACCACTTTTAAAAAAGTGACAGAAGTCTTGAAGAGACATTTCACTCAGAAGATATAAAATGGCCAATAAGGACATAAGTGAAGTGAACATTAGTCATTGGGGAAAAGCCACAAGAAGCTACCATTTGGTTATTAGAATTGCTAAAATTAAAAATACTGACAACACCAAATGCGGTGGGACCTATGGACCAACTAGAACTCCTTTATGTATGTTGATGGTTTGAATATAAAGTGATATAACCACCTTGGAAAACTGTTTGGCAGTCTCTTATAAAGTTAAACATAACCTACCACCCAGCGGTTCCACTCCTAAGTATATTTTCGTAAGGAATGAAAACATGTTCATACAAAGATTTGTACAATGTTATTGTAGCTTTATTCCTAATAGCTAAAATCTGGAACCAATTCAAATTTTCATCAATAAGAGAGGGAATAAACTGTGATATATTTATTAAATGCAATATTATTCAGCAATATAAGGAATGAACTACTGATATATGTAACCACAAGGATGAATCTCAGAAACATTATGTTGAGAAAAGAAGTCAGTTACAGAAGGACATGCTGTGTGATCCTATTGATGTAAGCATCCCTACAGACAAGTCTCTTCTCCGGATACTGCCTGAGTTCTATCATTTCCTTGTTGCTCTCTTTAGTGTCCTTGGAATACTCACCTCTCCAAACGAACAGTGTAAGAGGATTTGAAGGTATGCCCAGACTACTGACATATAATAGGCAAGGTAACTATCATTTAATTTGTCAATTCTATATTAAATCTTTGTTTTCTTGTCTTCATGGAAGCAGAGCCTACCTTCTGTCTCCTGTCCTAAGCCTCTGCCAGATCCCACTTCTCCTACCTGCACTTAGTGCTCTCAGATGAAACAGAGACAATGAGCAAAGGAAACTGAACTCCTGAGCAGGTGGAGCACCCATTGATAGGGAATATGAAAAGAGAAAATGGAGAAAGTATATAAGGTGTAACTATGTGACCAGTTACAGGAATGGATCCAGTTTTCCAAAAGGAATATAAAATCTTACCCTTCCAGGTTGAGATAGGAGATAATTTTCAATTAGGTTCACAGAATAGTTAAGAGAAACTGGGGAACATCATGCCATGTCAGGTTTACGTGGGAGAGCTGGCCAGTTGGAGGTTCCTGGGACTGTAATCAGAGTCCAAGAGGAGAGTTTTGGAGATGATGAGAAGGCAGAACTTGGAGGATGAAATCACGCAGAAAGACAGAAGTTGAGTAGCATTGAGAGTCAGAGGTCAAGGTAAAGTGGGAGGAACAGAAATGGAAGGGGAGCAAGTATAAGACACAGCAGAGGAGAGATAAACTGAAAAATCTCCAAGGAATCTGAGATAAAAATTGAGAGCCAAAAATATGGAAAGAGAAAGAGCAAGAGGAAAATATCAATGCTAAAAATTGGGAAAAGTCAGAGAGAAGTACAAAGGCAACTGTGTAGAGAAATAGTTGGAGAATGGATGGAAAACAGGTTGAGTGAAAAGAGGATAAAAGAGAGAGAGGAACAGATCAGGACATTGCAGGCTCGAGGTAAGAGCACTGGGTATAAGCAACTTTGGGCAGAAGGATTGGCAACATCAGATGTGAGTTTTCAGATCAAACTCTCCTCAATCATTGAAGTGGCACTTGTAAAATGCTCAGATTGAAAAAGTCCTCTCCCCCAATATTCCAATGATTCCTAAGACCAAATCACCACCCTAGATTGTCTTCACAGTGTATTTATCCATGGACTCAAAGACCATGGTCTGCTAGACATCGGCACTTGAATTCTTTCAAGAACCTTAAACTTGGCACTTCAGGACTGAAAGTAGCTTCTTCATTGCTCAAGCTAGATCTAACTCCTCTTCAGCATTCATGTCTCAGTGACGGGTCACTATTGTCTCATGGGTTTTCACGTTGGAAGTCAAGGCGTCTCCAGGACTCCTCTTGCTCTCAAATACATGCCCGTTACTCATCCAGCATAGTCATCTCTCTTCCAGAATAACTCACACCTGTCCAATCTGTCACACCCTCAAGTCTCAAATCCAGATCTCTGTCATGGTTCTCAAAACAGGCTCTACTCATAACTTTCCTCTAACCTTACTCCCATCAAATGTGTCATTTTTACTTCAACCACATGGGGCATATGAAAATGAAAATTAGGTGTTCCTACATACTTTCTTAATACACTAAGGATTAAATATATGTTCCTCTGAGTGGCATCCGTGATCACCCAAGGTGAGCCCCAGGTCTATTTTCACAGCCTCATCACCTGCCTCCTACACTGTTAATTCAATATAGGATAAACTTTTTTCCCCCAGTGATTTTATTTTTTAAATTTGTATTTTTTTCATTTTAAAAATTTTTATGGAAATATAGTTGATTTACAATGTTGAGTTAGTTTCAGCCAATCACTTTACTGATATACATATTCTTTTTTTGCTGATATACAATTCAGATATACATATCTGAGTTGTATATACAATACAGTACAATACAATATACAATACAAAAAATTGTATATACAATCAATTTGCTGATATACAATTCAGATATACATATCTATGTGTGTGTTCAGTCTCTCAGCTGTGTGACCCCATGGACTGTAGCCCACCAGGCTCCTCTGTTCACGGGATTTTCCAGGCAAGAATATTGGAGTGGGTTGCCATTTTCTCCTCTAGGGGTTCTTCCCGACCCAGAGATCAAACCTGGGTCTCCCATGTCTCCCACACTGCAGGCAGATTCTTTACCACTGATCCACTAGGGAAGCCCATATCTATATCTATATATATTCTTTTTTACATGTTCTTTAATTATACATTATTACAAGATATTTGGTTTTGGTTCCTTGTGCTATACAGTAGGTCCTTGTTAACTGATATACAATAGAGTGTATATATTAATCCCAAACTCCTAATTTATCCCTCCCCCATAGCCCCTTTGTAACCATAAGTTTGTTTTCTATGTCTATGAGTCTGTTTCTGTTTTGTAAATAAGTTCGTTGGTATTTTTTTTTTTTAGATCCACATATAAGCCATATCATATGATATTTGTCTTTCTCTGACTTACTCCCATAATAATTTTACTTGTTAAATCTCTCTTTTGTATCTGAGCCTTTTCATATATTTTCTACCTTATTAAGAACTGTTTTCACGTTCCACTGTCTTCCAGTTAACCACCTCATTCTGGCTAAAGCCTACTTAAGACATACTATCTCAGGGACATTTTTCTAGAGAAAGTTAGGAAAAAACAGTTGAGAGACAAAGAATAGCAGAGAAGGAGCAGCACCAGAGAAACAAGAGAAAAAGTTGCAGGAAAAGAGAAAGAGACCGTCCAAGAGACACCAGCAGGAAGAAACAGAGGCAGAGATGGATAAAACACACAGAATCAATGGAAAGGGAAGAAATAGAAAGAAAATGCAGTATAAGAAAAGGAAGATCGTCCCACAGTGGGTGAATTCCTCATCCCCTAGTGAAACCTGGTGAAGCAAAGTTAACCTTCAGATCAGGTTATTTTCTTCTTAGGTGGTGGAGTGGTTAAATAATCTGCCTGTCAATGCAGGAAGCACAAGAGACACGGGTTCAATCCCTGGGTCGGGAATATCCACTGGAGAAGGGAATGGAAACCTGCTCCAGTATTCTTGCCTGGAAAATTTCATGGACAGAGGAGCCTGGTTTGCCACAGTCCATGGGGTTGCAAAAGAGCTGGACATGACTTGAGTGCAATATGGCATGGCATGGCAGGTTGTTTTGGGGAGCAGGGCTTTCCAGTTTCTCAGCCTTTCTTGATTTTCCAGTTATTTTCTTGCTGTGATTCTTCCTTGGTCATAAATTGAAATGCTTGTGGAATCGCAATCTTTTCTGTAGAGATCAGCAACGCCTGGGATGAAGAATGGCCCCAGGAAGCTTCGAGCTTTTCACCAAGATATGTGCCAGGTAAGGATGGGGAGGAACTGCCAGCCGAGGGTGTCAGGTGTCTGAATATATAGCAGGTGTTTATTGAGTGTACTCCACAGTCAAAAGATCTAAAGCGTCCTGGAATCTCATGAGTCCATAACAGCATAAGTAACACAACAAATAGCACAAATGTTCCTAGTGCATTCTACCAGCAATATGCTGGAGAAAAGGGATGTCTCTCATAGCTATGAATGGTAAAAAACTTGCATTAATACCTATTCACCCTTTGTCTTTTCTAGAGAATAAAACCTCAGTATTTTTCTGTTTGCTTATAATACTATTATTTTGTTATATGTTGTGTGCTTATATATTTTGTTTGTTTATAATGCTAACTTTGGAAACCAGCCCCCCCAAAGAAGCATGTCTTCCAGATCAATTGCTTCCAAGTTTAAAGTATAATTTTTGTCAACCAATAATATTATTTATTATACGACTATTATTATTATTTTTGTGTGTGTGCAATAGAGTTTATTAAAGTATAAAAGGGATAGGGAAAGCTTCTGACATAGACATCAGAAGGGGGCAGAAAGAGTTCCCACTTGCTAGTGTTAGCAATGGAGTTATATACTCTCCAATGAATCTGAAGAATGTCTGAAGATTGTAAAGACCTCACCAGACCTACTCCCATAATTTACATTTTAAGATAACAGGATTAGCCAGAAGGTTTAATCCAGAGATTGTCCTCAGGCAGGATACATTATTGTTATATAATCCTAAGGAATGTATTGGAAAGAAAAAAAGCTTGTCCTTTCTTCCTCGAGAATTCCAGACCCGTCTCTCCTTGGGGACCCCTAGACTTCTTATCAACCTGCCTAGGCAATGACTCTCTCATTCCTCCTTTTTCTTTTAGGAGAATTATGTTGCCAAGGGAAAGCGGCATTGTTTTCATTTCATAACTACTTCCTGCTGTTTAGGGGCGTGGTCCCTAAATTGTTGAGGCAACATATTCTCCTAACTTTCATATTGAGGGTCTCTGATCCAGGGGCTCCAACTAATAGTTGGAGGAGGCTGTGGCACTCGTAGGAGCTTAGACAACCATTTGTAAATTAAAAGCTTTTAGATGGTTAGAAAACCCCATTAAATAGTTACAGACCTAAGGCAAAATAGACTATTATTTTTCAAAGAATCTTGGCAAACAAGGTATCATTCTTATCTCCACAGAGTTATGGGTGTAAACAGATGGGCTGTTACTTATTCCTATTGTATAGGTAAGGAAATAGAAGCACTGAAGTGTGTAAGGGTCTTTTAGCAGTCCAAAACGAGTTAAACAAGCTAGGCAACCAGCATTCTCGATGACTCAGAGTGGTGACTGTTGGGTAGGGCTGGCAGAGAGTCAGGGCAGCTAAAACCTAGAAAGAAAAACTGTCGGGAGTAGGGAAAACTGATAAAGAATGTTGAAGGGCAAAAAAGAAAAAGCCCAGAGGGTAAAGGAGGTGTGTGATCCTTCATGGCACAGAAATGACCATGTGTGAGGACAGAAAAATGAGGAGAAAGGTGACTGGGGGCTAAAGAGAAGGAAAACAGGGAGAGCAAAGCTCCAGTGGGTCTTAAGTGAAGTCCTTGGAACAACAGTATTGTTTTCCCAAGGAGAAGCTTACCCGAGCACTGGACATCACAACTTAGCATCATCCATGGTCTGTTCCCCCATCACACTGTCTGGTTGGTCTTTTCTCTGTTTCTCTTCAGGTTCCTCTAAGCACAAATCTCTCCAAAGGACCAGCAAAGGCAATCCTGCAGAGATGCCCAGACTGCAGCCAGGTAAATGGGAGCTGGGGAACAGTGGAAACAGTGGCTGACTTTACCTTTTTGGGCTCCAGAATCACTGCAGATGGTGATTGCAGCCATGAAATTAAAAGACGCTTACTCCTTGGGAGGAACGTTATGACCAACCTAGACAGCATATTAAAAAGCAGAGACATTAATTTGCTAACAAAGGTCAGTCTAGTCAAGGCTGTGGTTTTTCCAGTGGTCAAGTATGGATATGAGAGTTGGACTGTGAAGAAAGCTGAGCACCAAAGAATTGATGCTTTTGAACTGTGATGTTGGAGAAGACTCTTGAGAGTCCCTTGGACTGCAAGGAGATCCAACCAGTCCATCCTAAAGGAGAAAGGTGAAACTCCAATACTTTGGCCACCTGATGCGAAGGGCTGACTCATTTGAAAAGGCCCTGATGCTGGGAAAGATTGAGGGCAGGAGGAGAAGGGGATGACAGAGAATGAGATGGTTGGATGGCATCACCGACTCAATGGATACGAGTTTGGGTAAACTCCGGGAGTTGGTGATGGACAGGTAGGCCTGGCGTGCTGCGGTTCATGGGGTTGCAAAGAGTTGGACATGACTGAGCGACTGAACTGAACTGAACTGAATTAAGTGACCAATGATCTCATTGATTTGTTTACATGTCTGTATGCAAGGAACATGTTCCTCCTCCCTCCAAACACAGATACACCTATTTACTTGGCCTCTGATTGCTTTCTTCCATGTAAGGGAGGCAAGAGGGAAAGAGGGGCTAATGGCCTTAATGGAGGGGCTTCTGGATGGAGAATTTAAGGGCACAGCATAATGAAAATGTAGATTGAGGGCACCACATGGAGTTGCCTAAGTAGGTCTAATTTTATTTAAGTTTGTGGAATCTAAGGCTTCCCAGGTGGTTCAGTGGTAAAGAACCTTCCTGCCTATGCAGGAGCCACAGAAGCCACGGGTTCAATCCCTGGGTCGGGAAGATCCCCTGGATTAGGAAATGGCAACCCGCTCCAACAGTCTTGCCTGGGAAATTCCATGGAAAGAGGAGTCTGGCAAGCTACAGTCCAAGGGGTTGCAAAGAGTCAGATGTGAGTGAGCAACTAAACACACATGCACGCACGCACATATGAAATCTAAATACTACCAACTTGGAGTTTAGAGGAGAGCAGTCATTATAAACTTGCTTTCCAGGATTGCATAGGATTAATGACATACTAAGAATAGCAGAGACAAAGTGAGTGTGAATGAAAGAATAAACAGGGATGGATTAAAGACCTAAATGTAAGGCCAGATACTGTAAAACTCTTAGAGGAAAACATAGGCAGAACACTCTGTGACATAAATCCCAGCAAGATCTTTCTTGATCCATTTCCTAGAGTAATGAAAATAAAAAACAAAAGTAAACATGTACATTACCATGTTCATTATCATGTTCTAAAAGCATGAACTTAATTACTCAGCAGAAATAGAGTCACAGATGTAGAAGAGCAAGTGAAAGTCACTCAGTGGTGTCCAACTTTTTGTGACCCTATGGAATTTCATGGAGTCCATGAAATTCTCCAGGTCAGAATACTGGAGTGGGTAGCCTTTCCCTTCTCCAGGGGATTTTCTCCACCCAAGGATCAATCCTGGGTCTCCTGCATTGCAGGAAGATTCTTTACCATCTGAGCCACCAGGGAAGTCCATACCTTCCCCCAATCATCCTCCCACCACATCCGTTCTCTTCAACTCACCTAGATGATGCTTTGAAAAGGCAAGTTGGCTTATCTCACTTGCCTACCTTAAATCAATAATTCCTGTCATCATAATGATTAAATCTGTCCCTTATTTTTCTTCCCATGGCTCCAGCCTCACGCGTGCCTCTCTGGCAATGACTCTAAAGTTCATGTAAAACTTTGCAGTACTTTAAATTTTGATGAATTTTCTCATTTGCGCCTTTGTGCACACTTAGTCCTATGCTGGGAACAGTTTTCTCACTAACTGGTGAAGTTACATGGAAATTATAGACCATGTCAGAGATACCTTCTCTGATCCCTAGTTCTAGAAAGCAAGAGTCTGAGAAATGGGGCGAGGACCTACAGATCAGCATCGAGGACAGAAGGGGGAGAAAAAGGCAGGTGGAAACAGACATGAGAAAAGAAACAAATCAGACAAAGAGAGGTACCAAGAGGTTCCAACAGCAAGATACTGAGGTAGAAATAGAAGAAGCAGAGATGTGCAGAAAGACTGGGAACGAGAAAGCAAATAAGGTTGGGAGACAAAGTGTGCAAGGTCCCTTAGAGTCTCCATTAGATTATTGGATTGTGCAAGCTCTCTTGCCTTCATGAAACAGTAACGCACAGGCACGTAAATTGTCATAACGACTATTTTATGGATGGGGAAATAAAGCACAGAAAGGCACGGAGGTTATTTTTGCAAGGGCAAGGTAGAAAAGGAAGAGTAGGCACCAGCATCCTGGGTGTGTCCCTGAGGGCAGCGGCATGCAAAGCCAGCTGGCAGTCAGAGTGAGGTCAGGTGGTCAGAAGAGGAAGAGGAAGCCCAAGGAGTTCTGCAGGTTCTTAAAGGAGTGAACTCGGGTCCAGGAGAAAATTTTAGTTAAGGAAAAATTTATATCAGTGGGGAGGGAAGGGAAACCACTGAGAGATGGGGAGTATAGAAACGGACCCAATCATTTGTGCTTGAAGAGAAGTAGAAAGGATAATAGGGGAAAAGAGATACACTATCACTGAAAAACAAACAAAAAAACCTCAAGACATGAAAACAAGAAGCCCAAACAATTAAATGGATGCACAGCTAGGAAACAGAGCTGTGTGGTCGTGGAGCTGTGGGTAGGACACTGACAGGGAGACAGAAGGAGAGGAGGTGCAAGCAGATGGCAAAGAAACAGAAGGAGACGGTGTGGCTCTCAGACCAGAGCTTGCAGCAGCCATGTCGCCGTCCCGTCGTGTTGGCACTAGTGCACTGAGGTCTGTCTCTGATCGCCTCCACGTCCATTATGCCTTTGTTTCTCCACAGTGACCAGTGATCCCAAAGCTCCCCAAGTGCCTCCTGAAGGAGAACCCAAGGAGGTGCTCAGTCTACTACAAGCAGAGGGAGAAGATAATTATGATTTAAATTCCTAACTGCTTGAGTAAATGGACAAAAAACATCCTCCACCTTTCTCATCTTGCCACTCTCTTCTTCATAGTCACATACGTATGTTTGCAATTGTGTCAATTTCTCTTATTTTCCCCCAAACTGAGAAAGACTAAGGATAAAGGTGAACTAAGGTGAGTGGGGAGAAGGTAGGGAGACAGGATGTGTCAAAGGTGGACTGGGGTCCCGAAGTAGAAGTGCCTGGGTGACTTCAGCTGCATATAAAATTCACATTGGCATATGGCAAAAACCACCACGATTTTGCAAAGTAATTATCCTCCAATCAAAATAAATAAATTAATTTAAAAAATCCAATTTGGCCATTGAGGCAAGGAGATCACTTTCAGCTTCCTTACAGAAGTCCTAGGAACATGGAAATAAGTTTTGTGAATGATGGACAGGCTTGTGATTTAGAAAGGTGGTGTAGGATTCTTAGAATAGAGCTGGTAAGGGGAGGCTTTCTGGCCCTGTGGTCCATGGGAAGATGGAGGGGAAAATGGGATGGGGAAAGGCAATAAAGAGCAGTGTCAAGGCTGAAAGAAAAAAAATAAAAGAGAGACAGGAGCAGAGGAAACATCACACACAAAAACAAAGAGAAGCATCTAGAGACACTGGCAGAGGAAACAAGGGCAGAGACAGAAAACTATGCAGAGTCAACGGGAAGAGGAAGAAGGAGAAAGAGAATTAGATGTGTAGGGAGTGCAGGAGATGGTGGCTGATTTTCAGCCTCCGGTGGTAATGATGGGAGGGAGTTACCCTGCAGGTCAGGGGAACTCCAAGGGCAGACCATAATGATCTGGGACATAGACAGTCCCACCCAGGAGAGAACTGAGTTTCCCATGTCTTCACCATGAGGTTTTTTTTTTTTTTGCCATGATTTCCCCTGGTTGTATACTGAGACCTCAGAGGGATTTCATTCCTTTCTGCAGAGGATAACAATGCCTGTTATGGGGTCTGTGATGAAGAAGAGCCCCAGGAAGCCCCAAGCTCCCCACCAAGATATGAGCCAGGTAAGGAAGGGGGATTGTCCGCCCTGAGCTGCAGGCTGTCAGATGTCTGAATTCAGAGCTGAACAACATGACTCTGGTTATAACAGATGAGTTCCCACTTAAAGTGAAATGTTAGTCGCTCCATCCTGTCCAACTCTTTGCAAACCCATGGACTGTAGCCCACCAGGCTCCTCTATCCATGGAATTCCACAGGCAAGAATACTGGAGTGGGTTGCCATTTCCTTCTCCAGGGGATGTTCCTGACCTTGAGATAGAACCAGGTCTTCTGCATTGGAGGCAGATTCTTTACCATCTGAGCCACCAGGGAAGCCGTCATGTTGTAGTGGAGTGGAGTCGCTCAGTCGTGTCCGACTTTTTGCGGCCCCATGGACTGTAGCCTACCAGGCTCCTCAGTCCTTGGAATTTTCCAGGCAAGAATACTGGAGTGGGTTGCCATTTCCTTCTCCATGTTGTAGTAGGCCAGTCCTAAAGAAAGTCTTTTATCCTCCACAATCTTTATGTTTATTTACACTAAAGATTTGATATTGTGGTTTTAACTCTTGAGTACCCTTTATTCCTATGAAGAATAAAGATAGATATTTATCTAGTATTTAACAATAATACTATTAGTAATATATTTTCATAACATTGGATAGGCTTCCAGAGGAAAATGGTCCTTGAGATCTACTTGTCAGAAAGAAAAACCAATGACCCAAAATCTCACAAGACAGTTATTGCCACATACTTTTTGTTTTTTATCAAGCTATTGGATTATATAGTGCTTTATTCTTTTCTAAGTACTTTGGCAAACACGATTTCCTTACAAAACTTTAGGATTTAGCCAGGGAAACAGTTATTATTTCTCCTTAGAGATTAGGATATGGAAACATAGAAAAATGATACTTGTTTTTCCCTGAGATTAAAGTAGAAGGAAGGACAAAGACTCACCTGTGTCCCGAGTATCTCATTGCAGGTAGTGGCCATGTGAGGCTCAGCCTCACACAGGGAATTGGGAGATTGGGATTGACATATGTGTGTGTACTCAGTCACTCATTTGAGTCCGACTCTTTGTAACCCCATGGACTGTAGCCCGCTAGGCTCCTCTGTCCATGGAATTTTCCAGGCAAGACTACAGGATCGGGTTCCCAACCCAAGGATCTAATCCTCATCTCTTATGTCTCCTGAATGGCAGACAGATTCTTTACCACTAGAGCCACCTACCATATATAAAATAGATAAATAATAAGAATCTATTGTATAGCACAAAGAACTCTACTCAATACTTTATTATGACCTATATGGAAAAAGAATCTTAAAAAAGAGTGGATATATGTATATGTATAACTGATTCACTTTCCTGGGTACCTTAAACTAATACAATATTTTAAATCAACTATACTCCAATAATAATTAAGAAATAAATGGACATGAAATCTAAATAGAACCAGGCTGCAATATGCTATTAGGGAAGGGAGATAATTTTCAACCTGCTTTCACTAAGATTGTCCCAAGAACATGGACATAGTGAGAATAATCATAATACAGAGAATTCATGCGAAAGACTTTTGAAATTAGCCTGCCAAAGGGAAGGAAAGATTCATGCTCATTTTTCAGTGGCAGAAGATGAGAACTTTGACAATATGGAGGAGGAATATGTGAGATGGACAAAGTAAACAGAAAGGCTGGAATTTTAACTTTTAGATTTAAATTTTAGCATTGCAAACAGAAAGTTAACAATTAGAGAGAAGAGATAGAAGCAAGGAAATGATTTCCCCAGAAGAAAGGAGTTAAACTTAGTAATCAAACAAGGTACAGAGTTTAAAAGGTAGAGAAAGTGATATGAAGAGAAAGACCCTAAAAGGGAAAGTGCTAAGAAGTAGAAAGAGTGGAGGAAAGCATGACAGTTATACATAGAGAAAAAGATAAAGGAGAATGAGTGAAACATCTGTAGAGAGGGAAAACCATGTACAAGGGATGGAGAAGACAGCTGGGGACGTTGTGGGAACTGAAAGAAGGGTTGCTGCATGGAGGCAACTTCTAAAACTAGGAGTTGAACGTGTTAGCAATGAGTTTTCACTTCAGTTCAGTTCAGTCACTCAGTCGTGTCCAACTCTTTGCAACCCCATGGACTGCAGCATGCCAGGCTTCCCTGTCCATCACCAACTCCCAGAGCTTGTTCAAACTCATGACCATCGAGTCAGTGATGCCACTCAACCATCTCATCCTCTGTTGTCCCCTCTTCCTCCTGCCTTCAGTCTTTCCCAGCATCAGGGTCATTTCCCATAAGAAAGTTCTTCACATCAGGTGGCCAAAGTATTGGAGTTTCAGCTTCAGTCCTTCCAATGAGTATTCAGGACTGATTTCAGATTACCCCAATGATCAAAGTGGTACCTGTAATAGCCTCTGAGGCAAGGGGTCTCTCCTCAGCCATTCTTGTCTACTTCCATCTATAACTTAATGATCCCCAAATTCCTATCTCTGGCCCAGACTTGTCTTTTAGGCTCATTCATCTAAGTGCTTGAATATATTTGTACAGGGATCTGAGAGACTGCTCCATTTGGATGGTTTTGGGAAACTTCAGTAGTAGACACTTCCTTAGTTGCATGGATCATCTTTCTTGAAACTGCATCTGCCTCCTTTCCTGGTGTTCTTTGTTTCATTATGAAACTCTACTGTTCCGTTCTTTAGGCAGACACCTAGGGATCATCAGTGTCTCTTCCCCCTCCTTCAATTCACACAACCCATCAATCATCCAGTTTAATCAGCTACACCTTGAACATGTCTCCTGCTCATCCATTGCTTGCCGCTCTCAACACAAAAGCCCTCATCAGATCTCTCTTCTCTCTGGAACCAGAGCCAGAGCAACAATCTCTATCTAGTCTCATACCTTCCCCTAGTCATCCTCCCACCACATCCATCCTCTCCAACTCACCTAGATGACCCTTTGAAAAGGCAAATTGGCTTATCTCACATGCCTACCTTAAATCAGTACTTCCTGTTGTCATAAGGAGTAAATCCTTCCCTTATTTTCCTTTCCATGGCTCCAGTCTTGTGTGTGCCTCTCCTGCAGTGACTTCTAAAGTACGTGTAAAACTTTGCAGTAATTTCAGCTTTGTTGAATTTTTCTCATCTGAGCCTTTTCCACACACTTAGCCCTGTGCTGGGAACAGTTTTTTTGGTCCATTCCACTGTCTAATCTGCTCACTAATTGGTGAAACCACATGCCAATTATATTTACTTAGTTCTTTATATAGTTTTGAGTGCATTGGATCTTACTTGTGGCATGTGGGACCTTCATTGCAATGTTTGGGTTTCTTTCTAGTTGTGGCCTGTGGACTCCAGAGCACGTGGGCTCTGTAGTTACAGCTCATGAGCTTAGTGGCCCCTTGGCATGCAGGATCTTAGTTCCTCGACCAGGGATCAAACCCACATCCTCTGCATTAGAAGGTGGATTCTTAACCACTGGACCACCAAGGAATCCCTCACATGGAAGTTATATACCATCTCAGAGATACCTTTTCGGATCCTTAGTTTTAGAAAACAGCAGTTTGAGAGATGGGGCGAGGATGTAAAGATCAGCATCAGGGAAGGAAGGAGGAGAAAATGGAGGTGGGAACAGACATGGGAAAAGAAACAAATCAGGACAAAGGAAATAGCAAGACATTCCAACAGCAAGACACTGACTGAGGTAGAAATAGAAGAAGCAGAGATGCATGAATAGGGTGAGAATGAGAAAGAGAATAAGGTTGGGAAACCAGATATGCACATTTCCTTACATTCTGCACCAGATTACTGGGTTGTGCAAGCCCTCCTCTTATCTTCACAAAACCAAAAGACAGGTGTGCACACTGTCGCAACCTCTATTTTATGGCTGTGGAAATAAAGCACAGAGTTATTTTTGCAAGGGCAGGGCAGTTATTTTTGCAAGGGCAAGGTAGAAAAGGAAGGGTGGGCACCAGCATCCTGGGTGTGTCCCTGAAGACAGCGGTGTTCGAAGCCAGCTGGCAGTCAAGGTGGGGTCATGTGGTCAGAAGAGGAAGAGGAAGCCCAGGGAGTTCTGCAGGTTCTTGAAGAAGTGAACCAGAGTCCAGGAGGTTTTAGTTAAGGAAAAAGTAATGCTGGTGGGGAGGGAATGGAAATCACTGAGAAACAGGGAGCATGGAAATGGACCAACCACTTGGACTTTAAGTGATCTTGCGTAAGAAAACTAGAATGGATAACAGAGGAAAAGAGACACACTATCACTGAAAAACAAGGAAACAGGAAACCCCAAGACATGAAAACAAGACATGAGGGGAGAAACCCAGACAATCAAACAGATGCACATCGAGGAAACAGAGCTGCGTGGAGGTGGAACTGTGGGCAGGACACTGAGAGGGAGTGAGAAGGAGAAGGGGCGCCAGCAGATGGCAGAGAAACAGACAGCCTGGGGCTCCCAGGAGCAGAGCTTGGAGCAGACATACCACTGTCCCATCGTGTCGGCACGAGCCCGCTGAGGTCTGTCTCTGATCGCCCTCCACGCCCATCAGGTCCTTGTTTCTCTGCAGTGACCTGTGATCCCAAAGCTCCCCAAATACCTCCTGAAGGAAAAGCTGAGGAGGTGCTCAGCCTACTACCAGCAGAGGGAGGAGGTAATTATGTTTTAAATTCCCAATTGCCTCAATAAATGGGAAAAAATCTCCCCTTCTCTCATCTTGCCATTCTCTTCTTCATGTTCACATACATACATAAGAAATTGTGTTGATTTTCTGTTTTGTTTTTCCCCAAACTGTGAGAGATACTAAGGTTAAAGGTGAGTGGAGCTGAGTGGGGAGAGCACCCCTGGGTGGAGAAGGTAGGGAGACAGCATGTGCCAGAGGTGGGCAGGGGTCCCAAAGTAGGAGTGCCTGGGTGACTCTGTGTGTGTGTGTGTGTGTGTGTGTGTGTGTGTGTGTGTGTGTGTGTGTGTGTGTGCTCAGTCATGTCCAACTCTTTCCAACCCCATGGACTGTAGCCCGCCAGGCTCCTCTGTCTATGGAATTTTCCAGGCAAGAATACCAGAGTGGGTTGTCATTTCATTCTTCAGGGGATCTTCCCGACCAGGGTTAGAACTTGGGTGACTTTAAGTGCATATAAAAATCCAGTTGTCAGCAGGTTATGGCCACTGAGGCAAGGAAATCATTTTCACCTTCCTTCTGGAAGTCCTAGGAACACGGAAATAAGTTTTGTGAGTGATGAGTAGGCTTGCGATTTAGAAAGGTGATATAGGATTCTTAGACTAAAGCTGATGAGGGGAAGCTTTTGGCCCCTGTGGTCCATGTGAAAACGGAGGGAAGAATGGGATGGGGAAAGGCAATAAAGAGCAGTGTCAAGGCTGAAAGAAAAAAAATAAAAGAGAGACAGGAGCAGAGGAAACATCACACACAAAAACAAAGAGAAGCATCTAGAGACACTGGCAGAGGAAACAAGGGCAGAGACAGAAAACTATGCAGAGTCAACGGGAAGAGGAAGAAGGAGAAAGAGAATTAGATGTGTAGGGAGTGTGGGAGATGGTGGCTGGTTCTCAGCCTCCAGTGGTAATGATGGGAGGGAGCTACCCTGCAGGTCAGGGGAACTCCAAGGGCAGACCAAGATGGTCTGGGACAAGGACAGCCTCACCCAGGAGAGAACTGAGCTTCCTGTGTCTTCACCATGAGGTTTTGGGGGTTTTTTTGCCATGATTTTCCCTGGTTGTATACTGAGACCTCTGAGGGGTTTCATTCCTTTCTGCAGAGGATAACAATGCCTGTTATGTGATCCGTGAGAAAGAAGAGCCCCAGGAAGCCCCGAGCTCCCCACCAAGATATGAGCCAGGTAAGGAAGGGGGATTGTCAGCCCTGAGCTGCAGGCTGTCAGATGTCTGAATTCAGAGCTGAATAGCACGACCCTGGTTCCCTCCTCATGTTGGAGTTGTTGTTGAATCACTCAGTTGTCTCCAGCTCTGTGTGACCCCATGGACTGCAGCAAGCCAGGCCTCCCTGTCCTTCACCATCTCCTGGAGCTTGCTTAAACTCGTATCCATTGAGTCAGCGATGCCATCCAACCATCTCCTCCTCTGTTGTAGTAAATCAGTCCTAAAGAGTCTGTTTTTCCTCCATAATCTTTATGCTTGTTTACACTCAAGACTCAATATTATGATTCTAACTCCTGGGCACCTCTTATTTCCTATAAAGAATAAAAGGTAGGTATTTATCTAGTGTTTAATGGTAATATTATTTTGTTATAACTTTGGATTGACTTCCAAAGAAACTTGGTCCTTGAGATCTACTTGTCAGAAAGAAAGACCAATGACTCTAAGCCCACAAGCAGTTTTTGCCACATATTCTTCATCAGATTATTGGATTATATAGTGCTTTATTGGGCTTCCCTGATAGCTCAGTTGGTAAAGAACCCACCTGCAATGCAGGAGACTCTGGTTCGATTCCTAAGTTAGGAAGATCCGCTGGAGAAGGGGTAGGCTACCCACTCCAGTATTCTTGGTCTTCCCTTGTGGTTCAGCTGGTAAAGAATCTGCCTGCAATGTGGAGACCTGGGTTGATCCCTGGATTGGGAAGATCCCCTGGAGAAGGGAATGGCTACCCATTCCAGTATTCCGGCTGGGAGAATTTCATGGACTGTATAGTCCATGGGGTCGCAAAGAGTCAAACATGACTGAGTGACTTTCACTTCTAGTGCTTTATTCTTTTTCAAAGTACTTTGGCAAGTGAGATTTCCTCACAAAATTTTAGTTCTTAGCCAGGGAAACTGTTATTATCTTTCCTTAGCAATTAGAATACAGAAGCAGAGAAAAAAGAATATTTGTTTTTCCCTTGAGATCAAAGTAGGAGGAAGGGTGAAGACCAGTGTCCTGAGTATCTCAATACGGGTGGTGGCTGTGTGAGGCTTGTAGGAAGTCAGTGTCATCATATGATGGGAGTCCAAAGGGAGACCTGCAACATCTCAATTACAATAGAACAGAGCCCAAACCAGAGAGCCTTCCACTTCTCAAATAAAGACTGTCAGTAGGGAGTGGAAGAGATTAAGAGAGAGAGAGTGAGGCAAGAAATGAATTCTGCTACAGGATTTGGGGGCTTCCCCTGTGGCTCGGTGGTAAAGAATTCACCTGCCAATTCAGGAGATGTAGGTTTGATCTCTGAGTTGGAAAGATCTCTTGGAGAAAGAAATGGCAACCCATTCCAGTACTCTTGCCTGAAAAACCACATGGACAGAGGAGACTGTGGGCTATAGCCCATGGGATCAAAAAACTTGGACACGACTTGGCAACTAAACAACGACAATAGGATTTGAGAGACCTAGAGGAATACAGCTGGAGAGAATAAGCAAAAAATGAGAACTCAAGATCATCATTGAGGAAAAAACATAAAGATAGGGGATGTTGGGGGGGGGGTAGAGCACACAAAATCAAAGATACATCTTTATAATTATACACAATTATTCTCCTAGTGCAGAAGCAGAAATGTTAAGAGGCAGGTCTATTGATAGGAAACTGAGAAGCAGAGGGCAGGAGAATGAGGTGAATGAAGTGGAAACAGAGGCAGAACAGGCTCCGTTGGATCTCAGGTGTGGTCCTTGGAGCAGATGTCCTTTTTCCCAAAGGGCAGCTCACCTGTGCTCTGAACATCCTAGCTCAGCTCATTTCCTTCTTTCTTTTTTTTAAAGTGGAGTATAATTGCTTTACAATGTTGTGTTAGTCTCTGTTGTACAATGAAGTGAATTATTCATATGTATACATATATCCCCTCTCTGATGTCCCTTCCATGTCCACCTCCTGCCATCCCACCAGCCTAGGTCATCACAGAGCTGAGCTCTCTGTGTTATATAGCACCTTCCCACTATCTATTTTACACATGGTAGTATATCCTGGTCAATCCTGATCTCCCAATTAGTTCAACCTCCCCCTTCCCTATCCCTGGGTCCACAAGTCCATTCTGTACATCTGTATCTCTATTCCTGCATGGAAATAAATTCCTGTATACCATTTCTCATTTCTTTTCAGTATCACGTGATCCTGAAGCTTCCCAAATGACTGACATAGAAGAACAAGACGAGCTGACCAGTCAACAACTATATGATGGAGAAGGTATTCACAATTTCAACTCCCATTTAACTAATTGAATCTTTTCTGTCTACGGAGAGGAAGATCTCCCTCTTTCAATTTCCCTTCCTACCCTACTCCCCTTCACATGTGCACACAGAAGAAATACAAGGTGCCACATGGAAAGGAGACATGGGTTCAATCCCTGGTTTGGGCAGATCCCCTAGAGGAGGAACTGGAAAAATACTCCAGTATTCTTGCCTGGGAAATCCTATGGACAGAAGACCCTGGTGGACTACAGTCCAAGGGGTCGCAAAGAGTTGGACATGACTTAGAGACTTAACAACAACAACCACAACCACAGAGAAGGTTCTACATTCAGTTACTTGAGATAGTTTTGCTTTCTGTAAGGGAATGAACTCTACAAGGAAATCTGAAGCAGTCACTGCATAACCAGCCTGGTATCTTATTTTTCTTTATTATCTTTTGTCTCAATTTTATTTTATTTTAAAGATAATATTTATCACCAAATAATATTAGGTCATGATTTAGTAAGGAAGTGAACTTCCAGATGTTCAAGCTGGATTTAGGAAAGGCAGAGGAACCAGAAATCAAATTGCCAACGTCCATTGGATCATCAAAAAAGCAAGAGAGTTCCAAAAACACATGTACTTCTGCTTTATTGACTAAGCCCAAGCCTTTGATTATGTGGATCACAACAAACTGTGGAAAATTCTTAAAGAGATGGGAATACCAGACCACCTGACCTGCCTCTTGAGAAGTCTGTATGCAGGTCAAGAAGTAACAGTTAGAACTGGACATGGAACAACAGACTGGTTTCAAATAGGAAAAGGAGTATGTCAAGGCTATATATTGTCACTCTGCTTATTTAACTTATATGCAGAGTACATCATGAGAAATGCTGGGCTGGATGAAACACAAGCTGGAATCAAGAGTGCCGGGAGAAATATCAATAACCTCAGATATGCAGATGATACCACCGTTATGGCAGAAAGTGAACAACTAAAGAGCCTCTTGATGAAAGTGAAAGAAGAGAGTGAAAAAGTTGGCTTAAAACTCAACATTCAGAAAGCTAAGATCATGGCATCTGGTCCCATCATTTCATGGCAAATAGATTGGGAAACAATGGAAACAGTGTTTTGGGGGGCTCCAAAATCACTGCAGGTGGTGACTGCTGACATGAAATTAAAAGACATTTGCTTCTTGGAAGAAAAGCTATGACCAGCCTAGACAGCATGTTAAAAAGCAGAGACATTACTTTGCCAATGAAGGTCTGTCTAGCTATGGTTTTCCAGTAGGCATGTATGGATGTGAGAGTTGGACTATAAAGAAAGCTGAGCACCGAAGAATTGATGCTTTTGAACTGTGGTGTTGGAGAAGACTCTTGAGAGTCACTTGTACTGCAAGGAGAGCCAACCAGTCCATCCTAAAGGAAATAATTCCTGAATATTCGTTGGAAGGACTGATGTTGAAGCTGAAACTCCAATACTTTGGTCACCTGATATGAAGAACTGCCCCATGGAAAAGACCCTGATGCTGGGAAAGATTGAAGGTGGGAGGAGAAGGGGATGACAGAGAATGATATGGTTGGATGGCATCACTGACTCGATGGACATGAATTTGAACAAGCTCTGGGAGTTGGTGATGTACAGGGAGGCTGGCGTACTGCAGTCCATGGAGTCACAAAGAGTTGGACACAACTGTGTGTGTTGGCCATCTGGTGATGTCCATGTGTAGAGTCTTCTCATGTTGTTGGAAGAGGGTGTTTGCTATGACCAGTGCGTTCTCTTGGCAAAACTCTAGTAGCCTTTGCCCTGCTTCATTCTGTACTCCAAGGCCGAACTTGCCCATTACTCCAGGTGTTTCTTGACTTCCTACTTTTGCATTCCAGTCCCCTATAATGAGAAGGACACCTTTTTTTGGGTGTTAGTTCCAAAAGGTCTTGTAGGTCTTCATAGAACCGTTCAACTTCAGCTTCTTCAGCGTTACTGGTTAGGGCATAGGCTTGGATTACCGTGACGTTGAATGGTTTGCCTTGGAAACAAACAGAAATCATTCTGTCGTTTTTGAGATTGCATCCAAGTACTGCATTTCGGACTCTTTTGTTGACCATGATGGCTACTCCATTTCTTCTAAGGGATTCCTGCCCACAGTAGTAGATAAAATGGTCATCTGAGTTAAATTCACCCATTCCAGTCCATTTTAGTTTGCTGATTCCTCGAATGTCGACATTCACTCTTGCCATCTCCTGTTTGACCACTTCCAATTTGCCTCGATTCATGGACTTAACATTTCAGGTTCCTATGCAATATTGCTCTTTACAGCATTAGATCATGCTTCTATCACCAGTCACATCCACAACCGGGTGTTGTTTTTGCTTTGGCACCATCCCTTCATTCTTTTTTAAGTTATTTCTCCACTGATCTCCAGTATCATATTGGGCGCCTACTGACCTGGGGAGTTCATCTTTCAGTGTCCTATCTTTTTGCCTTTTCATACTGTTCATGGGGTTCTCAAGGCAAGAATACTGAAGTGGTTTGCCATTCCCTTCTCCAGTGGAAGTTAGCACTTCTTAATACATTTAATATAGTTTCATTTGCAGGATAAAGCCCTACCTATTAAATTTTTAGGAGTTTCTTTTACGGAAATATTATTAAATGAGTCATTTACTTTTGACATACCAAAAATTCCCCACTGAAACCCAAAGATACCTTTTGTAAGAATTTGCTGTTTATTACATGCAATAGTTAGACTCATACTGAGAGTACAAAGAGGAAGTGAAAGTTCTGCCAGTGGGAGCTTGTGACTTCGGCAGAGACAAACCCATGACAAACAAAGAGGCCACTACACCCAATCATAAGTATGAATGGTGTCCTGCTCGTAAGTGAGGCATTGAACTCATCAACCAAACAGAGATGAGAAAGGAAACATATGATCAATTACATGATAATAGTTATGTACTAAACAGTGGTTTTCTTTCACAAATTAATACAATGTCAAATATCCTCATGAAGGTTTTGGTGAGAGACCCAAGACGAGTGTGACCAAATATATTTGCACAAATTGGCTATGGTCTAATGGAGCCCCACCCACTAATTAGTCTTTAGGGCTGGCAAGGGTTGGAGATTTATCAAGTCTGTGTCTCTATGTATTTGCTTTGGATCACTATCTTCTAATAATTAAAAAGCATGGGAAACTCAGGAATACACAAACACACATGAGATAAGACTTTTAAAAAAAATAGACAAAAGAAAAGTGAGTAAATGAAGTAGTGGAAGCATAAGCACATTGACAGAATATTTGTTAAATGCTGTGCTGCCAAACCGAAAGGTCCAATGATTTCACATCTAATTTCATACACACCTTTAAATACTAAAATAAATTCTATAAAACCTCAAAGAAACAAGTCAGAGCTCAAGTTGTTCTTGGGACAGCTTCACTTGCAAGTGGATAAGGAAGACAATCTGAGTCATGCACAAGAAGCTGTAGGTTTGTATCTGTTGGTTCAAGGGTCTCAAAAGACACCCCTAAACAAGTCTTCGTGATGATCTCACTGGGAGCTCTGTTTTTGAAGGCAGAGGTCATCATGCAATATCTTGTGCTGGCAAGACACATGGTGAGAGGAGGCACTGTGCTTATGGGACTCAGTGTCTTTCAAAAAAGAAAACTGCCAATTTTATTTATTTATTTTTAATTAATTTTTATCGCAGTATGTTAGATTTACAATGTTGTGTTTTTATTTACAGTTTTGGGAAGCATGTAGTTCAGGGACAGAAGATTTTCAGAAACAGGAATGTTTATAACTAGGTTAGCATCTAGCCACACTGACAGGCTTTCTGAAGTGTGTCTGTTGCTGATTGGCTGATTTTCATAAGTGTAAGGCCATCCTTAATTGGCTGGTTTTAAATGTGGTTAGTAATGTAAACAGTCATTGGCCAATTGCGATAAATTTAAAACTGGTTCTGGTAATTATGGTTTGCAATTTTCAAGACAGTTTTTCCCAGAAGGATAAGATTTTTTTCATCTTAAAGCTTAAAGTAGAAAAAGAAAAGTAGAGAAAGCAGTTCAGTTCGGTTCAGTCGCTCAGTTGTGTCCGACTCTGTGACCCTGTGGACTGCGGCACTCCAGGCCTCCCTGTCCATCACCAACTTCCAGGGTTTACTCAAACACATGTCCAATGAGTCAGTGATGCCATCCAACCATCTCATCCTCTGTTGTTCCCTTCTCCTCCAGCCTTCAATCTTTCCCAGCATCAGGGTCTTTTGAAATGAGTCAGTTCGTCACATCAGGTGGAGTTTCAGCTTCAACATCAGTCCTTCCAATGAACACCCAGGACTGATCTCCTTTAAGATGGACTGATTGGATCTCCTTGCAGTCCAAGGGACTCTCAAGAGTCTTCTCCAACACCACAGTCCAAAAGCATCAATTCTTCAGTGCTCAGCTTTCTTAATAGTCCAACTCTCACATCCATACATGACTACCGGAAAAACCACAGCCTTAACTAGATGGACCTTTGTTGGCAAAAGAGAAAGCAGATGAGGTACAAAAGATGGGAAAAAACATGGTTCTGTTGGACCTCAGGTGAGATTACTGGAGCAGATGTACTTTTTTTTCCAGAAAGCAGTTTATCTTAGCTCAGAATATCAGTGTGCAACATGAAAACACCAGGAACTCTATCCTAATTACTGTCTCAGGATCTGTAGACAGTAACGTTCTTGTTTCCCTTCAGTATCTAGCAGACTAGAAGCTCTCCAAATGCATACAGAAGAAGATTCAGAAGCGCTAAGTTCTAGCCCACTATCCTATAACGGCCAAAGTAATTATGAATTAAAAAAAAAAAAAAAAAACAGAAACAAAGTTCTGGTAAAGATAAACAGATAAAGGGAAACAGGGTGACTTAAAGAGTTAGATGTGGGGAACATCAAAGGAAGATTTCAGAGGAAGAAGTAGAAAAAAGGGGATCAACAAAAAGGGGTTCAGAAAAGAGGATCACTGGGGAAATAAAAAATCTTCATAAGCCTTGATTTTGACCCAGGAACAGAGCTACCAACGTTTGGAAATAAGTGCTCCTGTGTGATGTGCTTCTCTAAAGATGTGCCCAGAAGTCCAGAAGGAAGAACTGAAAGTACGCAAGCTGATGACATGATAGGTAAGGCTGCCTGAGGGCGGTGAGGTGGGGGTGGCTCCACTGGCAGCACAGACCCAGGTAGGGTGGTGGCAGATGGAAGGAAGGAATAAGGAATATGGGTGGCTTCCAGTCTATCCCAGTATCCTGATCTCTGCATTTGCTTGACCTGATCCTTTTGGGAATAGCAGGAAAGCAAGAGATCATTATAAAATTGTGTTTAAGGGATGGCCTGTGTTGATTATACATGGTTGATGTATTAATTGGGCTTCCCTGGTGACTCAGGTGGTAAAGAATCTGCCTGCAATGCAGGCAACATGGATTTGATCCCTATGTTGGGAAGATCCCCCAGAGAAGGGAATGCCAACCCACTCCAGTATGCTTGCCTGGCAGGCTATAGTCCATGGTGTTGCAAAGAGAAACACACTCTTTAAAGTGGCAGTTTATTGTTTATTACATCAGTATATTGCTAACAAAGTTTTGTGATTTGCAGTGATTTCTATCCCTGTCACCCAAGAAAGTCAAGTGTATGTCCATTAGTAGATAATAGTGTCATTTTGTCACAATCTTAGGAAGGTCTCAAAAAATAGCTAGTCCTGCCACTTAATTGTCAGAAGGAAAGACTTCAGATCAACTATTCTTAACCCAGCACATATGTTTGATAAATGTTCTTCAGCATGTCACTTGTTTATATAGTGATACTATTCACTTTTGCGGATAGGGCCTTATTTCATCCTAACAAAATTCTTAAGGACTAGACAAACATCCCTGAGTAAACTGAAATTTACAGATATTGAAGAATGTTTTTCAAAGTCCCATTAAGAAACAATGGAAGACCCAGGGTCCCGGGCTCCCATGTCTCAATTCAGTAGGTTTGATTCCTTTACAAGAAAGAGAGATGAGGCCCCCAGCCGCGCGTGACCCTGTTATAACCGCGGCTCGCCAGCGCCCCTGAAGCTGCCCCTTCTCGGGAGTCATGATGGGCAGCAAGATGGCGTCTGCCAGCAGGGTCGTTCAGGTAGTCAAGCCACATACTCCATTAATAAGGTTCCCTGACAGAAGAGACAATCCTAAACCAAATGTATCAGAAGTTCTACGATCAGCAGGACTACCAGCTCATACTTCCTCAATTTCGCAGCATTCTAAGGGAAGTAAATCGCCAGACTGGCTGATGCATCAGGGTCCACCAGACACTGCAGAGATAATAAAAACTTTAGCTCAGAAATACAGACGGAAACTTGTCTCTAAAGAAGAAATTGAATTTATCCAGCGTGGAGGTCCGGAATAATCACTGACAATGAGGCTGCAATGAGAAGAGACAATGAGACTCTTCTTTTAGAAGAGTCTTTCTAAAAAAGGACTTCCAGAATGACAAATGAAAAGTTGTATATTAAATAACTTTAATAAATATTCTATAAAAAGAAAAAAAAAGAGGAAGTATAGAAAATTTAGATGGACACTTATATCTCCTAATTTATGTATCTTGGTCAGCTTCTCTAGAAGCTTACCTGATTGTTTATATACTTTATACCTTAATTAAAGTATACATTTTAAAATGTTAGCCTATTAATTTACTTTTGATTATCAAGCATAACAGTGTTGAACTATTGAAAGCACACAATGTCTAGTGAACCGTCAAAGGCTTCCAGTAATTTCACTTTTCTTGCAGTTTCTGTTTAAACAATATATTTGGCAGAATTGCAGCTTTCTGGAAGTAATTTTCCTAAACTTGAATGAGGATCCATGAAATAATAACTCCTTTATTTGTTCTTACTTCTCAGTGTTTTTGCATTCACAAAGTTACTGGAGCATAACTGGCTTATTAACAAGCATATCCTACTCTAAATGATAAAAATATACCCATGGTAAAACAGTTGACTTTGTGGTATTAAGACCAGGGAGTTAACACATAGCATTATATGTAACCTGTATTCAGAAAATGCCAGAGTATAAAATGGAAAATGAGATAAAAATGAATATAGCATAGGAATAACATTTGACCAGAAATTGTAATTTATTATGTTTTCAGGGAGGTTAAGAAAGTCTTGTTCTTTGGCTTATCTCTGTTTTGATTGTGATTATGTATACAAATCCTGATAATCATAAACTTTCTCAAACTTAATTGTCTGAAAGTCTCATAAAATCAACCTATTCACCTTAAGGCAATTAATAGAATTTTGATAGGGTCTTCCTGTACCAAGGGTATGTATAATTGTGAAAGTAAAGCCTCACAAAGTGAAATAAATTATCTTCCATACCTTTAAAAAAAAAAAAAAAGAAAGAGTGATGATAACCCAAACACCTTTATAAATTCAAGCCTTCTGCAGTATGAATCATCTTAAGATTTGTAACTTTTATTTATTTATTTTTGTTTCCACACCATGTGTTTTTTTCTAGATACGGCGGATCTTGGGAACAACTCTACTGTGAGAAAACTCAAGAGGAGAAGAAGTAAGAATGCATGCAATTTTATTTGCTTTTGATATTAAAATGAGTTTTTAATGCCAGTTTTATTATTATTATATAATAATATGAAAACTCCATAAAGGTGTCTATATCCTAATCTCTGGAACCTGTAATCTGTTATCTTACACGGCAAAAAGGATTTTATACATATGATTAAGATAAGGATCTTGGCAGTGGAGATTATCCTGCATTTTCTGGGTGCACTCAGTATCATCAAGTGGGCCTTAAAATATGAAGAACTGTTCCTGACTGTGAAGAGAGGAAGAAGTGATTATGGAAGATAGTCACAAAGAGATGCAATATTGCCAGCTTTGCAGATGGAAGGAAAATATAAGGAATATTGATGGCTTCTGTTAACAGAAAGTGAAAAAAGAAAGGAAAGAAATTTCCCTCTCCAGCCTTCAGACAGGAATGAAGCCCTACTGAAACCTTGATTTTAGCCCAGAGTGACCCTTGTCAGACTTCTAACCAACATAACTATAAGATAATGAACTGTTTTAAGCCACTAAATTTGTGGTCATTTGCTGTGGTACCAATAAAAGAGTAATATGGATTTTGGTTGTTGGAAGTGGGATGCAGCCATAATTCATTCCTAAAAATGTGGAAGTGGCTTTGAATTTGGGCAATGGGCAGAGGGAATTTGGGTAATAAGAATTTTAAGTAGAACGATAAAAAATGTCTAGATTGCCTTGAACAGTTAGTAGAAATGTGGTGCTGAAGACTGTGAGGACTTGAAAGTGAAGAGTATGGTAGGAAAAATCTATGTCATTTTAGAGAATATGTAAATCATTATGAAAAAGCTGTTAGTAGTAATATGGAGGCTAAAGGTGTCATAAAGGAAATAAGGAACATGTTTTTGAAAATAAAAGGAAAGGGGATCCTTACTATTTAGTGGCAGAAAGCTCAGCAAAATTAAGTCCTGCAGTTATGTGGAAAGCAGAATTTTCTTGATACATAGCTAAGGAGATTCCTAATTACTATGGTAAAGGTGCAACTGGTTTCATGTTGCTGCTTAGAGTAAACTACGAAAGGAAAGAGGTAAGTCAAGGCAAGAGCTGCTAAACAAAAGGAATCAGGACTTGATGATTTAAAAATTTTTTAGCCTATTCAGATTGCAAAATTGCTAGTTAGGAGAGTCACTGTCAGGAAAACATGCTCTGCAGTGACAACCAGGAGCGTCACTATTTAACTTTTTGCAAATGTCCCAGAAGTAGTGCAACATCAAAGTACTCAGTCACACAAATTATTCTTCAAAGAGATTAAGTTTGTGACCCATTGATACCCTCAGCCATCTCAGCAGAAGTGAAAAATGGATATGAGTCTACAAGAAAGGTCTGTGGAGGAGACTCTCGTCTAATGGACGAGATCCTCATGACATACATGGGAGGTATAGAAGATTCTTAAGACATTTATACCAACAGAAACAGAGAGGTCCTTGTTCTAGTCCTTAGAGCCTGTAACCTGTTACTTTACCTGGCAGAAGACACACTGGTGGTGTGATTAAGTTAAAGGATTTTGAGATGGAGAGATTTTTCTAGATTATCTGGGTGGCCCCAATCAAGTCACATGGGTCCTTAAAATCAGAAAACTTTTCCTGCTATGGAGAGAGGGAGATGTGACTATAGAATAATGATCAAAGGAGATACAGTGTGACTGGCTTTGGAGAATAAGGCAGGGAGCAGTGATCCAAGAACTGTGGGCAGCCTTCAGAAACTTGAAAAGGTAAAGAAATCAAATATCCCCTACAGCTTCCAGAAAGAAACAAAGCCCCTAGACGCCTTGATCTTAGCTCAGTGAGACTTGTGTCAGATTCCTGGTCTTCCAAACTGCAAGATAACACATTTGCATTGCTTTAAGCCATGAAGTTTATGGTAATTTATAATAGTAACAATAGAGAACTAAAACTTTTCAAAAGACAATACAGAAACAAACAAAAACCCCGAGTTTCACCTTTATATCATTAGGTTACAATTTTTTAAAATAGCAATTTATAGTTTTTCAAATCTTGTTTTCAAAATTTTTAAATATATGATCTGTATAAATTTTGATTGATGTGTATCTTTCCAGATTTTTCTATGCATGTATTGAGATATTTACATCATATACTAACACATTATATATTATACTAATGTATTATATATTATAGTATATATTATATATAGTATATAGTATATATATATAGTATATAATATAGTATATAGTATATATATACTAACACATTATATACTAACACATAAATCTATTTATACTGTTACATTTCCCTTACTTTAAATCAGTATATCATGCATGAGAGATTATAAACATTTAACATTTTGCCAACTTAACTGTAAAAAGTTTTATTTTATTCTGCTTTAATTTGCATTGCTCTCATTTTTATTGCAATTGAGGATTTTTCACTTGTTATTGGTTATTTGTTTTCCTTCTTCTAAAAATGGATAGTGTGTATGCCTTGCCAGTATTGCTATTTTTTTTTAAACCATACTGAACAAACATAAGAATATTTGTATATACATTAAACTTTGCCTATGTATACTGTTAGTATTTTATTTCATTTGATGTTATTCTCTCAGGTTTGTTTATAACATATTTTGTCCTAGAGAAATTTGAAAATTTTATATAGTAAGATCTATCAGGATTTTCCTTTATGGCTTCTAGGTTTTGTTTACAATATGCAAAGACATTTTCCAACTTGAAATTTTAAAAATACTTACATATACTTCTAAAATATTTGAAGTACTTAATATTTTTAAATGTTTAAATCTATTATTTACAAAAGACTCACCTCTTTGTGTGTGATGTGAAATAGTAATTACAAGGAATCACACCAACTTTTTAAAAAATGAAATATGCTAATGTACAATATTATATGTTATAGGTATATAATTTTGAAGGTTATACTCCATTTATAGTTATTATAAAATATTTGCTATATTCCCCATGATGTACAATATATTCTTATAGCTTATTGTATACCCAATAGTTTATACCTCTTAATTCTCTGCCCCTAATTTGCCCCTCCCCTCTTCTTCTCACTAGTAAGCATTAGTTTATTCTCTATATCTGTGAGTCTGCATCATTTTTGTTACATTCACTAGTTTGTTGTATTTTTAAGATTCCAAATGGAAGTTATATTATACAGTATTTGCCTTTCTCTATCTGACTTATTTCACTTAGCATAATTTCCTTCAAATCCATCCATGTTGACACAAATGGAAAAATGTTCATTCTTTTTTATGGCTTAGTAATATTCCATATCTATCTCTACCTATCTATATATCTCTATCTATCTATGTATCTATCTATATACCACATCTTCTTTTCCCATTCATCTCTTGATGGACACGTACATTGCTTCCATTTCTTGGCAATTATAAAAATGCTGCTATGAATATTAGGGTACATGTATCTTTTCAAATTAGAGTTTTTGTGTTTTTTGGCTATACATTCAGGAGTGGGACTGCTGTGTCATATGATAATTCTATACTTAGTTTTCTGAGAAACCCCCATACTGTTTTCCACAGTGGCTGCACCAGCTTACATTCCTGTAATAGCGTGTGAAGTTCCCCTTCCTCTGTGCTTTTGCTCACCTTGCTATTTGTGTTCTTTCTGATGAGAGCCATTCTGACAGGTGCGAGGTGGTTTCAATTTGCATTTCTCTGAAGATCAGTGATGTTGAACATCTTTTTATGTGCCAGTGGATGCCAACAATATTTGCTTCATGATTTGAATGCCCTTTTGCATCTTTTCTCATGTTCATGGATCTGTGTCTGATTCTACTCTGAGATGCTGGTCTATTTAGTTTTAATGTGGTACCAAGTTGGTTTAATTATAATGTTTTAAAGTAAAATTTTCTATTCCTACTTGTTATATATATATATATATATGTTTTTTTTTTTTTCAAAGAAAAAAGTAAAAAATATAGTGAGGAGCAACAGAAAAGGAGATTTCAGAAGTCTGGCAAATCTGGCTCACTCATTGTGCATAAATTTTAGAATCAATCAAGATTTCCTCCCAACACCTCCACAACTGCATTGGAACTTTGAAAATATATTGAATTTGGAGATTAGTTTGGGTAGAGTTGAGGTCTTTACAAGGAGCTTGAGCTCTTCATTTATTCAGGTCATCTTTTATGTTCTTCAAAAAAGTTTTAACTTTTGTAAATAGATCTTACCAATTTTTACTTTCCTAGTCAGTTTTATTGACCTATAATTTCATATAATAGCATTTATCACTGTTAAGGTATGACTGGGTGAGTTTTAACAGACTGACCTCATCAATTCTTCAGAATTTATTGAAGGTTCCTTTGCATCCTAATTTATGGTCAATCTTTGTGAATGTTCTGTGCCACTTAAAAACTGTACGCTTGAACTATTTGTTGGGGTCTGGTTTCTTCCCATATACGTAGTCTTATTAAGTACAACTTTTTTAATTCTTGCGTCTTCTAAGTTAGGCTATATTTGTTCCATCAGGTTTGTATTTAGGTGTGGTAAACTCCCCCACCCGACCGTCTGTGTATTTGACTCCTCACTGTTCTATTGTTTTACTTTCAATACTTTGAGGGTATTCATGACAGTATAACCTAATGAATTTTTTCCATTTATTGTTATACTGTGTTTCTCTTTATCCCTACTAGTGCTTTTGATATTAAAATCTCTTTTTCTGGGTGCTGATAGTGTAACGTGAACTTTTATGTTTTATGCCTTTTGATGCTTTTTACTCCTTCTACATTAAGCCCATTTTTGCAGCTTTGTTTTATGCCTCTTTTAACAACACTTAGCTTCTTCTAATCTTGCTGATCTTCTTTTAAAATCCTAACCTTTTAATAGTTACATTTTATTTGTTTACATTTGTTCTGATTTCTGATATATATTGACTTGTATATCACTGTTCATTTTTAGTTTTCTGTGTTTTTGTGTCTCTTTCCTACGCTCAAATGGATTGAGAAAGAATTCTATATTCCACCTTTTTCTCTGCTGGTTTAGAGACTAGAGATGAAGTTTCTGTAATCTTTTTGACCATGCCCCAACCCCCAAAGATGACAAGGATCTTAGCATGGATTCACTGAAGACTGACTATCCATCTCTACTATTTAGCTATTATTTAACATTTTATTTTAAATTTTCTTTTAATTATAATTTGGAAGCGATTATGATTTTTGCAGTTGACATTTACTTAAACACTTAAAAATCATTTTATGTACTCATCACTGTTTCTTTTCTTTGATTTTGCTTTTTGTCTAGTTGAAATAAATCATTTAGTTTTTTTAGTGAATGGCCTGTGAAAGTGAAAGTTGCTCAGTCGTGTCTGACTCTTTGCGATCCCATGGACTATGTAGTCCATGGAATTCTCCAGGCCAGAACACTAGAGTGGGTAGCCTTTCCCTTCTCCAGGGGATCTTCCAACCCAGGGATCGAACCCGGATCTCCTCATTGCAGGCAGATTCTTTGCCAGCTGAACCACAAGGGAAGCCCAAGAATACTGGAGTGGGTAGTCTATCCCTTCTTCAGGGGATCTTCCCAACCCAGGAATTGAACTGGGGACTCCTGCATTGCAGGGGGATTCTTTACCAACTGAGCTTTCAGGGGAGACCTATAAGTGGTAAAATTTTCAAGTGTTGTATGTGCAAATTTGTCCTTATTTTAATAGAATTTTTTTCGTGAAGTTAACAATTCTAGGTTGACATTAATTTTTCATCAGTAGAATAAAGTGTTTACTACATTGTCTTCTAGAATCTGTTTTGTGACTGATGAAAATTTCTTTTATTGTGATTATAATTTCTTGGTAAATAATCTGTGCTTTCTCTCTAAAAGTTCTTTCTCCAACACTGGATCATGGAAAATTTAAATTTAGAGAAAACTTGGGAGAATTTTATAGTATACACCAGAATACTTTAATATAGATTCACAATTGACATTGTACTGTTCTTGTTTTATCACATTTCTTTCAATCTATCCACTTCCTATACATCCACTAAACCATCTTCAAGTTTGAAACATTTCAAAGATAGAGATGTCAGTACTCTTTCCCCCAAATACTTTAATATGTACATCATTAACCAGAGTTCCATATTTATTTGCAGTTCTTTTATTTTTTTCTTTTGAAATAAAGTGTTTAATAAAATGTACAAATACTAAGTGTACCACTGATGAGATTTAATAGATGCAATTCTCCCATATAATCCAAATCCTTATCAGGATACAGAACATGGCCATCACCTGGAAACAACCCTTAAGCTCTTTCTGGGATATCCTTACCCCTTACTCATCAGGGACAACCATTATTCTTTTTCTTTTTTTTTTGAAGATGATAATTTGGCTTGCTTTAAAACTTTTTTTTTTTTAGTTACAATGTTTTATTGTCTCCAGGATATTTTGTTTTCCCCCCAAAAAGATTTTAGGGGTGGTGTGATATTTTTCACAAAGGCTAAAATGCAGTGGTAGCATTTAGGATATTAGCATGCATAAAGGCAGAAATATTTTGCAGTAGGACCCATCATCTTATTTCTTCTTTTTTAAAAAAATTTTTTTGTTGCAAGATATTTGATTTATAATATTTTGCTGGTTTCTGCCATACATCAACATGATATGTGATTTTGGAGCATATTCTCTTTTGGCATAAGTCTATTCCGCTCAGCAGAGTGTTTTTGAGATTTATCCATATTGTTGAATGTATCAGTAGTTTGTATCAGTTTTTGATGAAGTAAGTTACATTGTATGACTATACCATATTTTGTGTATACTCTCTCCTTCTGATGGAGATCACTAGTGTTTCCAGTTTTTTGCTAATGTGAAAAAGCTGCAATGAACACTGTTGTAGAAATCTTTCAGTGGCTCTATGTCTTTTTAACTCTTGAATAAATTCCTATAAATGAAATTGTTAAGATACAGAATAGGTGCATCAATTTATTTTGTCTCCCTAGACCCACTGAGGGGTTAGTAGTATGGCACACGCAGGCTGTGCCCAAGCTGAAGAACACCTCCAGCCTTGGAAGGGTTTGTTGTGCAGTCGCTAAGCTGTGTCTGACTCTTTGTGACCCCAAGGGCTGTGGCATCCCAGGCTCCTCTGTCCTCCACTATCTCTTGGAGTTTGCTCAGATTCATGTCCATTGAGTCAGTGGTGCTGTCTAACCTTGCAAAGGGGCTACTAGCAAAACTGCACAGAACTTATCCAAGAGGGAGACATTATCTTATTAGCTGGAATTGAAGCAAAGTTTACTATCTTGGAATACTTCTAAGGAGGGAGACATTCTCTGTTTTATATCGGTCAGGAAACAAATCTGCCCTCTGACCTGGAAAGCTACATTATCTCTAGCTTGCAAAGCTGTTTGTTCAAACATCTTTGGAAAGACTCTGAGGTGTGTGGAAGTACCACAGAGAATCCCCACCCCCCATGACAAATTCACCTCACACATTGTGTGTATGTACATGTTAAGTCGCTTCAGTCATGTCAGACTCTTTGCGACCCCACAGACTGTAGCCCGCCAGGCTCCTCTGTCCATGGTATCCTCCAGGCAAGAGTGCTAGTGTGGGTTGCCATGCCCTCCTCCAGAGGATCTTCCCAACCCAGGGATTGAACTTGGGTCTCCTGTGACTCCTGCATTGCAAGCAGATTCCTTACCGCTAAGCCACTGGGAAAGCCTCATCTTACCCATGAGATTCTGGCAAATTTACCAATGGAGATAACACTTCATCAGCCATCCCGATTAACCCAACCAATGTAGGCTAAGACTAAATTCATCCAATTTATATTTCCTGCTGCATTCAATGAGTTGCATAAACCACAAATGCCCTGTGTCTCTAATGACCACCCCTAAGGTATAATTCTCCCCATTTGAATGGGGGAGGCAGGTGAATGCCTGGCTTTCATACAAGTACAATCCCAAGGGTACACATGGTGCCCCTGGAAGGGAAATATTTAAAGTGGTTGAGGTCCCCTAAAGGGGCATATATCAGCCAGGAGGAAGGTGGACAGTGTCTCCAGGGTGGGCCCTGGCCAACAGTAAGCTTTATAGCTTCCAGTTCTGTTCATTGTGTCGAGTCCTTAATTTGGACGGTGGTTGCTTCCTGAGGACTGTCCTGATCTGTTCTCTTTGTTCATGATGCCAACCAGATGGTGTTCATTCTCCACCCCCACCATCGAATGACTGGGTGGGGGTAGGGGTGTTGTCCTGAGGGATTTTGCATGGTCTGTGCAGATGCTGGGGCCAGCTCCTTTTCTTGTATCTGGTGCAGAATGGCAGATTGAGTGTCTGTGTGGTGGGAGAGCTCTACCAGCCATTCTGCGAGGGATTCCGGGAGGCTCTGAATGATAGATCTTGTTAGTGCTCCTCCATCCCCTGTCCCTTCTGGAGTTTATGGCTGGAGTTTTCCTCTTCACTGCCATAAAATCTCTGTGTACCATTCCAGTGGCTGGGCCTTCACATGTTTTTCCCTAATCATTTTATTCCCCACTCAGACCTTTCATTCAGAAGAGTCAGATACAAGCGGGATAAAGGCACTTTCACAAAACCTAACCAGAACTGAATCTGAACCCCTTGGGCACTCCCAGGCTGTGCCTTCCAGGCTGGTTGGGGAAATAATGAGGCATTGTGCTCAAGAGTGTTGGAACAGAATCCTGAGTTTTCAGAACTGACCTGTTTAACAGCATTAATCCCTCAGTGCCTTTGTCCTAATCATTATCCAGGAAGGCGCTGAGCCCTTTCTGGGGATAGCTGCCTTCAGTAACCAAAGAGCCTTACAGAGGTGTGAGGACAGGAGGAGATGAGGGATGTGGGCCGGAGAGTCAGTGCAGTGTAGATTTTTTTATACAAGGCACATCTTTATCAGAGTGCAGTGGTCCAGGCAGCCGGGCTCAAGATACCATTGAGTTTGTAGGTCCACAGTGGTGTGGCCAGAGTCAGCCAGGACTGACAGAGGCCGGGAGCAGGCAGAGGCAAAACCCCTTGCAATGTGGCGCCCCTCATGTGAAACAAATGGGTTAGCTTCTAGCAGGTGTCATGAGCCTGACCATCAGCCATAACCCTGGCGTCAAAATCATGGTGTCAGTCTCTGTTGGTAGAGATCAGGCATCTGGGAATTTCCCTGAGGGGCCCGGGCAGGCCAATCACGCCACAGGTCATTTCCACCATCACTGGCCCAGAGACTGGTGTTCCTACTCTGCCAGAGTCTGTAGTTCTCCACATGGCAGACCAAGCATGTAGCTCAGGTGGAGGGACTGAGTCATCTGATTTCCTCCAGTCAGAGGAGTGACCACAGCCACTTTGATTCTGCCATTCTGGCTCTGAGACTGAGCAGCCCAGTGCACTTCAGTTGTCAGCTTCGCCACACACCAGGGCACCAGGCCTCCGGGGAGTCTTGGGGAACTGATGAAGAAGGAATTCATAGGGCCAGGACTCCATCTCAGGCCTATCTGTGCTGATCATGCTCGGCTGCCTCTCCAGTGGACTCTGAACTCTCTGCTTAGTGCCTGTGGGAATGACAATGGAAAGATAAGACCCCCTCCGGACAGGGGAATCTTGAAGATCACACATCCAGGTTACTCATTGCCTAAGAGGAAACATACCGTAATCACCCCCTGTCTCCCGACAGGTCATAAATTTTTTTCGTATCTATCGGGATGTAATCACAGGCTTATCGATTATTAACTGGTTGGAACATGACCACAAGCTTATTGATTATTAACTGTTTGGAATGTAACTGCGGGCTTATTGATTATAGACTGTTTGAACACATAACATGTGAATGATGGGGTTATTGTAGTTTTATTTACCCTTCCTTTGTTTATGTAAGTCTCAAGGAAATTGGGGTGGTGGGTTTGGGCACGTACACATGGGGTATAAAAGATTTTCACAAATGCTGGTCGGGGTCCTTGGCTAAGAGGAGACTCTGGCTTGGGCCCACCGGTGTAATAAACTGCACTCCACTATCTGCATTGTCCCTCTGAGCGAGCTTGTTTCCGAGCGTGGCTATAACATTTGGTGCATGGCCCGGGAAACTCCTTACTTTGAGGAGACAGGTCTCATCTGAGGCCACCCCGAGGCTTTGTGGCTTGAATCTCCTAGAGGGGGGAAGGCGCCTCGCCCCTCTGGAAGAATTCAGCCTTTCAAAGCCCGGTTTCTTCGCTTTGCCAGATCGTGAAGGGCAGCAGGGAACTGAGCGCTCAGGTGAGGAGGAGCCCACCCAGCAGGGTGGAAGAGGGGGCCTGATCACCCCCCTGGGAGGGACCAGAAGGGAGCCGCATAGGAAACTGGTTTGGGTTGGCAACAATAGCTGCTCGGCACTCAGGTCGACGGCCGTGCCAGGGATGAAGAGAGGGACTTAGGGTTTAAGAAGGCCAGTCAGGAGGTGTGTCCACGCCGTCCTAGGGAACGTGCCGAGCTGTCGCCACAGGTTTTTTTTTTTACAAAGAGGATATCAATTTCTGCGCGCTCGTATTCTGCCCTCCCCCAGGAGGTACCCATCTGCTGTGTTACCCATCATCTCCCCTGCCAGTGGAGACAGGTAAATTGGCTTCTCGGGAAGGCCCTGGGACGTGGGAATCCAGAGGTAAGAAAATGGGAGGAAGCGGATCTAAGGCCACTGTGTTGGAGAATATGATTAAGAATTTTAAGAAAGGATTCGATGGAGACTATGGGAAGAAAATGACACCCGGCCGGCTCTGTACCCTTTGTGAAGTCGAATGGCCTTCAATGGGAGTTGGCTGGCCACCAGAGGGAACTATGGACTTAAATCTCATAAAGGCAGTCTATGCTATAGTTACAGGAAAGCCCAGACACCCTGATCAGTTCCCGTACATAGACTCTTGGCTGGGAATAGCCCAAGACCCCCCCAAATGGGCCCGTTTTTACGCTCATGGCGGGGAAGGAAAAATCTTGATGGCCCAAAAGATAACCAAGGATGAGAAGGAAATTTTACAGGACCCTGAAGGAGATGAGCTTCCCCCACCGCCATATTGGATGATGGTTCCGCCAGCTAGTAACACCATGGCAACCGGAGGAACCAGCCCGAGACCGGTAAGCCTCCCGACTCCTCAGCAGTCCCGACAGCTCCACAGGTTGTAGAGCCACCCTCCCGGCAGGCTCCAGCCTCAACTGGAGGGGCCATGAGCCCACCGGACTCTACCACCCCGGATGCTGCTCCTACGTTCCCTAAACTCTACCCTCCACTCCCAGTAAGTACTCCCGGACGAGGGGGAGGAACCACTGGAATTAAACAAAGGCTCCACTCTGCAAAAGAGCCAGAGGAAAAAATACCCTTGCAGATGCCCCTCAGAGAAGTTCAGCAACCCCCAATGATAGAGGAGGATGGTAATTATCACCAAGCTCCTGTAACCTATTACTATCAGCCCTTTTCATCAACTGATATACTTGAACTGGCAAAAACACACCTCCTCTTACTCGGTGGAACCCCAGGGCATGACTAGACTAATGGAGACTATTTCCTGCACTCATCGAACAACCTGGGATGATATAATGCAATTACTAGCATCCCTCTTCAGTACAGAAGAGAGATACAGGATCAACGCTGAGGCAAGGAAATGGTTACAGGAGATGGTTCCTGAGGGCACTGCTAACCCAGAGAGGTGGATAGAACAAGTCTTCCCCACTGACAGACCTAACTGGGACTATAATACAGAGGAGGGAAAAATCCAATTAGATAGATACCGGACAGCGATTATACAAGGACTTAAAAGGGGAGCCCAGAGGCCGATGGACATGTCTAAACTGGCTGGAATAGTTCAGAAGGGAAACAAGTCACCCTCTGAATTTTACAAGAGACTTTGTGAGGCCTACAGACTCTACACCCATAGATCCAGAAGCTAGGGGCTCCAAGATTGTTATCAATTCCGCATTCATCTCTCAAGCATTTCCTGACATAAAATGAAAGCTTCAAAAGACTGAGGGAGTTCTATCCATGTCTAGTTCTCAGTCGATTGAAATAGCAGACAAGGTGTTCCGGAATAGGGACACGGAAATAGAAAAGAAATACGAGAAGAGGTATAAAGACGAGCAGAGGAGAACAGATGAGAGGTTTGCAATGTTGGCTGCTGCGCTTGGAAATTCTTCTGAAGACTTTTCCACCGCCAAAGCAAAGAAGCACCCCCCTACCTTCGAGGTCAGGACAGCCCTCCAACCGGTCCCAACGGAGGCCACGGGCTCCATTACAGCCAAATCAATGTGCCCGATGCCGCGGGTTTGGTCATTGGAAGAATGAGTGCCCAGAAGGAAGAAGGGAAAATAAACCCCTCCCAGTTGCAGGACTCACTAACATAGAGACTGAATAGGGATGCCGGGGCTCAAAGACATCATGTCCCCGACAGCCCATGGTAACTTTAAAAATTGGGGACCAAGACATTGACTTTATGGTGGACACCGGGGCAGAATTGTCTGTGGTATCTAAACCCATGGCGCCACTGTCTAAAAGGACTGCTGCTGTAACTGGGGTTTCGGGAGAAGGAATGGTTAAGTCATTCTGCCAGCCCAGAAAATGTCAGATGGGGGGTCACCAAGTGACACATGAGTTCCTCTATATCCCTGAGTGCCCAGTACCCCTGCTGGGGAGAGACTTACTCTCCAAGCTGGGAGCACAGGTGACTTTCTGTCCTGAAGAGAGGCCCACTTTTCAGGTGGGCACAACAACCTACTTACTCTCCCTCTCTGTGTCCCCTCAAGACGAATGGAGGCTACATGAGCCCCCTGGAGATAAACAAGACCAGGCAACAGAGTTGGCGAGAAGGCTGACTCAGCTGTTCCCTGAGGTCTGGGCCGAAGATAACCCCCTCTGGGCTAGCTAGACACCAAGCCCCTGTAAAATAGAACTCAAACCTGGCGCAACCCCGGTGAGAAAGTGTCAATACCCAATACCCATAGAAGCCCGAGTTGGGATTCTGCCTCATATCAACAGGCTAAAACAGGCAGGCATCCTGGTGGAATGTCAATCAGCCTGGAACACACCAATCTTGCCGGTAAAAAAGGAAGGAGGACAAGACTATAGGCCTGTGCAGGATCTCAGATTGGTCAATCAGGCCACTGTAACTTTGCATCCAACCGTCCCAAACCCCTATACCTTGCTTAGCCTCCTCCCACCTAAGACAAGGATCTATACTTGCTTGGACCTCAAAGATGCCTTTTTCTGTATACGCCTAGCACCTGCATCACAACCCATCTTTGCCTTTGAATGGGAGGACCCCATTGGAGGCAATAAGCAGCAGCTCACCTGGACCCACCTCCCGCAAGGATTCAAAAACGCACCAACCATCTTTGGAGAAGCCTTGGCCTCGGACCTGGAGCCTTTCCAGCCTGAAAGTTATGGATGTTGGCTCCTGCAATATGTGGACGACCTGTTGCTGGCCACTGAGACCTGGGAAGAATGCTGGGAAGGGACCCAAGCACTCCTCCAATTGCTGGCAGAGGCGGGATACCGAGTGTTGAGGAAGAAGGCACAAATCTGCAAGGAGGAGGTTAAGGTATTTGGGGTTTGTCTTAAGGGAAGGCACAAGGTTGCTGGACCAATCTAGAAAGGAAGTAATTCTGAGGCTCCCCATGCCTAAGACTCGGCGGCAAGTCAGGGAGCTCCTAGGGGCCACTGGATTCTGCAGGATTTGGATTCCAAGGTACTCTCAAATAGCCCAGCCCTTATTTGAGCTCCTGACAGGGCCTGAAGAAAATCCTGTAAACTGGACTGAAAAACAGCAGGAAGCCTTTGAGGAGCTAAGACTAGCAATCACCTCCGCCCCCGCCTTGGGATTGCCAGACCTCACCAAACCATTCACCTTATATGTGACTGAGAAAGATAAAACAACCATGAGGGTTTTGACTCAAACCTTGGGAACGTGGGACAGGCCAATAGCTTATCTTTCAAAGGTTGGCCTGGCTGTCTGCGGGCGGTGGCCGCGGTCGCCTTACTGGTACGTGAGGCCACAAAGCTGACTTTTGGCCAGGACCTGATCGTAAAGGTCCCAGATGAAGTCAACACCCTCCTTCGAGGAGACCCCCACAAATGGTTGTCAAATTCCCGGATTATTCAATACCAGGGACTGCTATGTGAAAACCCCAACCTCCGTATTGAGCCTTGCCAGGTTTTAAACCCGGCAACGCTTCTCCCAATGGAAGAAGGAGGACCTACTCACGATTGCAAGGAAGTCTTAGAGGAGGTCTATGCTAGCCATCCAGACCTCCGAGACAGGCCAATTTCAAATCCTGACTGGACTCTGTATACTGATGGCACCAGCCTGGTAAAGCTAGGACAGCGACCGTCAGGCTATGCTGTAGTCACAGAGAGGACTGCTATAGAGGCCGGCCCCTCGCCACAGCACTGGTCAGCCCAAGAGCAGAGTTATGGGCCTTTGTCCGGGCGCTGCAGTTGTCAAAGGGCAAGAGAGTGAACGTCTACACCGACTCCCGGTATGCTTTCGCTACACTCCACATACACGGAGCCCTATACCGGGAGAGAGGCCTTCTAACCGCCGATGGAAAGGACATTAAGAATAAGGAAGAGATCCTGACTCTGCTAGATGCTGTCTGGAGCCCCACGGAGGTAGCAGTCATGCACTGCCGTGGGCACCAGAGGGAAGACACCCCACAGGCTCGAGGAAATAAGCTGGCTGATGAGACCACCAGACGAGCAGCCGAGGACAGGAAGGAATCCAGGGAAATCCCCATGAGAACATTTGTCCTAGCTGAGCTACCCGAGCTGGCCCCAGACTCCCTGACATACACCGAGGCTCAAAACCAGCTAGCTGAACCGGAGGGAGCCACCAAAACAGAGAAAGGATGGTGGGAACTGCCAGGTGGTAAGCTACTAGTGTCCAAAGAGATGGCCCCCTCTCTGGTGAGCCCATCTCATCGTATGACTCACCTAGGATGTGACAAACTGGAGGAACTGATCCGAAGGTATTTTCTGGTTCCTCGCCTCTCCTCTCTATGTAGAATGGAATCCCAAAATTGTAACGCCTGCTCTCAGATTAACGCCACTCCAGGGTGCAGACCAAAACCCCCAGGCATCCAATTAAAAGGTACCCTTCCTTTTGAACATCTGGAAGTGCACTTCGCTGAGATGAAACCATATCACCATTTTTGTTAACTGTTGGTCTTGGTTTGTACATTCTTGGGATGGGTGGAGGCCTTCGGAGCCTGCTTTGGGAGATAGTTATTCGATTTGGATTCCCCACCAGCATAGGATCAGATAACGGCCCAGCCTTCATATCGGATCTGATATAACAAGTAAGTAAAGCCATGAATGTAAAATGGAAGTTACACACTGCCTACCGGCCTCAGAGCTCCGGAATGGTAGAACGAACTAACCGGACACTAAAGGAGACACTTTCTAAATGGATTATAGAAACTGACTGTTCCTGGGTAGATTTACTTCCCATGGCCTTGCTCAAACTCAGGATGACCCCACGGTCCCATGGCTACTCTCCCTACGAAATTGTGTATGGGAGGCCTCCTCCCATCATAAGACAGGTAGCAACTGATATACTTCAGGTAGGAGGAGACGGGATATCGCAGCAGATGGAACAACTAGGTAAGGTAATTAATCAAGTAACTAAGTTTGTGCAAGAAAGAATACCGTTCCCCTTGGGGGAGCAAATGCATGAGTTTGTACCAGGGGACCAGGTATGGGTGAAAGACTGGAAACATGACTCACTATCCCCCCGGTGGAAAGGTCCTTATACTGTTGTTTTAACCACCCCTACCACAGTTAAAGTTGCAGACATTGCCCCTTGGATCCATCGCACCAGAGCGAAGAAGGCATACCACACTGACCTGAAAGACGCTGAGTGGACCACCCAGAAGGACCCCACCGACCCATGGGAAACCAAGATCATTCTGAAGAGGAAAAAGAAAACGAGATCCCGGACGAGCTCTCTACAGGATGGAGCTGGGTAAACGTCTCCTGCTGCTCGGCCTCACCACCGTAATTCTGAACCTGACCACTGCTCCTGCACAGGACAACGTCTTCATCTCGTGGGCACATTCTTACGCAAACTTCCACAACTCCTCCAACTGTTGGGTATGTGGGGCTATGCCCCTGTCAGTAATGGACGGACTCCCGTGGTGGGTATCGCCACTCCGTTATGGGGACTTTATACCACTGTGCTCCTTCTTAGAGCAACAGAAAGGAACTTTCCTTTCTCTCACCAATCATAACCTTTTTTTGCTCTCCTGGTGTAAGAAGAAGCCATCAATGGGCCAGGGACATATGATTGCATTTAACATGAACACCAGCCTTATGGAAGTAACAAAGACTTATATATGAAAAACAAAAAGGAGAAGGGCTCTCTTACAAAAGGGGGACAGGCCTCCCGGTACCTTGAGCAATACTACCAGGTCTGGGATGAATATTTCTGGATGACTCCTGAGAAAGGACAGTTGATTACCCCTGCTACTATTTGCTGGGAACAAAAAGAACAGAAAGTTGGATTTGGAGACTGCCCCCTAGACCCAAAAGAATTAAAATATATGGGTTATTTGTCCCCTGAACAATGTATACAAATCTTGGAAGTTACCTATTACCCCAATCAGTCTGCTCAGTGGCCCGGTTCCGACTGGAAATATAATCCTGGAATCCGCTGGGTAGCCCCCAATGGGACCCAGTGGCTCTGTGGGCTTAATTTATGGCCATGGTTACCAGTTGGCTGGGTGGGGCGTTGCACATTAGGATTTGCTTTCGCCCACGGCAGTATTAAGCCTAGCCTACACCAGCCTCCAGTAAACCTGCCTTATCTGCGTACAAGATGGACACGATCTGTGTTCCAGTGGTATGACTATCTTGCTGCCTTGTTTGTACCCTCTGTAGGGACAACGGATATCATGGTTAAGGTAGAGGCCTTAACTAATTTCACTAAACAGGCCCTCTTAGACACTACAAAAGCCATTCAAGCTTTGAACGAAGAACAAATTCAGATGAGGAAGGCAGTAATTCAAAATAGGATGGCATTAGACATACTCACAGCAGCCCAAGGAGGGACTTGTGCCATAATTAAAGTCGAATGTTGTGTGTACATCCCTGACCTGTCTGGAAATGTATCTACTGCCTTGGAGGATATGCAAAATCAAGTGAAAGCCATGTCTAATGAAAATATTCCCTTTTGGACTTCAGTCCTCTCCTGGGTAAAGGGAGACTGGTGGAAAACCATTGTAACTGTTGTTATAGTCATCTTAATCATACTGCTCTGTGGGCCCTGCTTCCTACAATGCCTTGTGAATTTTGTAACCCAGAGGTTGATAGCATTCTCTCATGTGGGTGGCAGGAGGGCTAAGGTACAATATATCCCAATGAATGATGCTCCTTATGGAAACTAAGAGCATCAAGAGGGAGGAATGAAGAAGGAATTCATAGGGCCAGGACTCCATCTCAGGCCTATCTGTGCTGATCATGCTCGGCTGCCTCTCCAGTGGACTCTGAACTCTCTGCTTAGTGCCTGTGGGAATGACAATGGAAAGATAAGACCCCCTCCAGACAGGGGAATCTTGAAGATCACACATCCAGGTTACTCATTGCCTAAGAGGAAACATACCGTAATCACCCCCTGTCTCCCGACAGGTCATAAATTTTTTTCGTATCTATCGGGATGTAATCACAGGCTTATCGATTATTAACTGGTTGGAACATGACCACAAGCTTATTGATTATTAACTGTTTGGAATGTAACTGCGGGCTTATTGATTATTGACTGAACACATAACACGTGAATGATGGGGTTATTGTATTCACCCTTCCTTTGTTTATGTAAGTCTCAAGGAAATTGGGGTGGTGGGTTTGGGCACGTACACATGGGGTATAAAAGATTTTCACAAATGCTGGTCGGGGTCCTTGGCTGAGAGGAGACTCTGGCTTGGGCCCACCGGTGTAATAAACTGCACTCCACTATCTGCATTGTCCCTCTGAGTGAGTTTGTTTCCCGGAGAGTGTGGCTGTAACACTGAAGACCCCAGCGAGGCTGAGATTTGCTTTAGGCTGGGAAGTAGAGTACAAAGCCAAGGAGCTTCTGGCAAGGTCCCTGCATTCTTTTCTTTAATTGATTATAGTTGATTTACAGTATTGTGTTAGTTTTAGGTGTACAGCAAAGTGATTCAGTTATATATTTCAGATAATAAGAATAAATATATATATATTTCAGATAATATAAGAATCTGAAATATATATATATTCTTTTCCATTATAGGTTATTACAAGATGTTGAGTATAGTTCCCTGTACTATACAGTAAATCCTTGCTGTTTCTCTATTTTGTATATAATAGTATCTGTTAATCCCATTAGTAACCATAAGTTTGTTTTTTATGTCTATATTTCTGTCTTATAAATAAGTTCATTTGTATCATCTTTTTTTAGATTCCACATATAAGTGATAGCATCTGATATTTGTCTTTCTCTGACTTACTACACTTAATATGACAATCTCTAGTCCATCCATGTTGCTGCCAAGTGTCATTATTTCATTCTTTGTTATGGATAAGTAATATTCCATTATATCTATATATATTACTATATATGTATATATATCACTCCTTCATCCATTCATCTCTTGATGCACACTTATGTTGCTTTCATGTCTTGGCTATTGTAAATAGTGCTGCTATGAACATTGGGGTGCATGTGTCCTTTTGAATTAGAGTTTTCATCTTTTCTGGGTATATGCCCAGGAGTAGGGTTGAACTCCAGCATTCCTGGATATACCATTTCCATTTGAAGAGCAAGGCTTTTTGGTCCTTCCTGCCTTGTAAGTCAGGACTGAACTATTTGCCCAGCGAAATGGTCTCACACTCACACATTTTCATATCACTCACAGGGAAGCAAAACCCAACACAAAACCCAGTGTGGTTCCTTAAGTCCTCTGGGAATTTCAGGTGCTATATTATTTTTTTTAATATTTATTTATTTGGCTGCACTAGGTCTTAGTTGTGGCTGTCCAGATCTTTGATCTTCATTACAGCATGCGGGGTCTTTAGTTGCAGCATCTAGTCCCCTGACCAAGGATCAAACCCGGGTCCCCTGCATTGGGAGCATGGAGTCCACTGGACCACCAGACAGATCAGGCAGCTGGGCGTTATAGTCCCTCAGGCATTATATTAAATATAAGTAAGAGGGTTTTGTTACAATTGCAAGAGTACAGAGAATATTTAATGGCAACTCTTCACATCAAAGTTGAGAATGCCTCCTGAATTGGGCACAGTATATTATCCATATGCACATTTGAATTTACATGAAAATACTTGAAAACGGAATAAGTTGATATATAACCACAACAATAATCATTCAGTCTATGGCATCAGTGGGAGTTTATTTTCTAATTTTTAAAAAAATTTTCAAAAGAGGGTCATCTCCTATAGTCTCCCAGAGTAAAATATAGCTCAGAATCAACCTCACACTGCTACACTGGTAGTTAAGAAATTTGCCCGTCTTGTGAACTAATGTCTGAAAAAATACCTGAAAATTACTGATATATAAGTTTTTGAAAATTATATTTACAGCTCTAAGTAATTAACTTTATTATTTTTTTAAGAAAAAAAGAAAGGTCGTTCCTGGACAAGAATAAAAGCAAAATCGAGAAACATACGTCGAAAAGGTAAGCAGCGAAGTGAAGTAGTCATACCTGTTTAGCTCATAAGACACTGCTTATCGTATTCCTGTAGTCTCTTGAGGACAATAATAGTTTTCTAGCTAATGTGTCAGTTAGGATACAGGCCAAGACACTGTAACAAAGAGACTGCCATATATACTGGCTTCAACAAAATGGTTTATATTTCACATGTGCAGTAGTGCAGAGCTAAATGGTACAGACACTGCTGTCCTCAATACATGGCTTCTTTCCTAGGTCAAGAAATTATTATTAATTTGGAGAGATGTTCCAAAGAAGCCTCAATGAACAAAGCAGACTATATGTGTATGTGTGTGCAAGTATGTGTGTGTTAAATATATGTATAAGCATTATGTGTTTTTACACCTCTATAAATCCTTATTTATACATATTCATCAATCTATATATATAGAGAGAGACAGACATAGATACATGGAAAAATTAATGTCAGTACATCCAAAAAAAATATGCAGTAGTCATTGGAATATAGGTGATGTTTATATTTTTATGTTTTTTAAAGTTATATGTATAAATTCAAAATATTAAACATGTTCAACTATTGTAATGGAAAAGTGTTATTTAAACAGCAAAATGTGCAAAAAGAAAGGTCTAACAGGATATTTTTGAACAAGGTAACTGTGGCTTTCTCCAGATGGTGATATTTCAAGCAATTTTTATTTTCTGAGTTTTCAGTAATGTGTATGTATTACTTCTCATCAGACCCATGAAATCTTGTTTATTTTAGTAGCAATTTAAGGAACACTCTTCCTCTAGACAATGAGGACTGGACTTCATTTTCCTGTGAAATCATTTTCACATGATTTCCAGGTTTTTTTTGGCCACACCCTGTGTCATATGGGATCTTGCTCTCCTGACCAGGGATCAAACCTACACCTGCTGCATTAGAAGCTTGAAGTCTTAACTACTGGACTACCAGGGAAGTCCCTGATTTCCAATATTTGAGTCAGTAGATCTATGTAAGATTTTAGAGTCCAGTGAAAATTTATTATTTGTCACCAATCTATATATCTTATGTTCTTGCCAATTTCTGTGGCTGCCCTATTAGTGGGATGTGTATAATATTGTTCAGAAAAAAAAAAAAAAAAAAGTGGTTGCATCCATTTTAAGAATGATTTATTTTCAAAACACTAAATATTTGTATTTAATCCTTTTAACATTTTCATACAGGTCTTTGTGTCCACAGATCAATTCTAAACCACATTTCCCCTAAGTGTAATGAAATCTTGTACATAATTTAAAAGTCGTCCCTCATAAATAGAAAATGCTCTGGACACCTGCTTGAGATCCCTTGCCATAACTTTCTTTCTTGTCTGAGTGCACAGTTCAGGGGGTTCAGAATTAAAACCAGTACTCATTGCTTTTCTTTTTGGATACTTCTGAATTGAACTTTTTGTTTTCAATACATGGTCAATGGTAGATTGATACGTTTTAATGTATTTTTACAATTACACAGCCGTAAGGTATGGTAGCTTGTAATATACAACTTATAGAGCACTTTTGAAAAACTTTAACACTTGACCTTCACAACAACTCTGTGATGAGACAGAGCAACAGTAGTAGATCTATATTATGGAGGAAGAGACAGAGAGAGTTAAACAGATTTTCATGGGTTTCTGGCTCCTAGTTCGTATTTTCCCCACTGTCTTATACTCTCTCTCATAACATTCCTCACTTGCTTTTCATCTCACATGTCAGCTGTTTTTTGCATAACTCTGTATTTTCCCCTGCCTAGCCCCAGACAACAGCAAAACTGATGACCAGCCAGCCCCAAGTAAAAAGATGGTGAAAATGCGCCTGCAGGACCCTGCCAAGATCAGGAGTAAGACTGTGACACTTCTATTTTGCCTTGAAGGATCAACAGAAATTTTGCTATGCTTTTGGGGAACACAGATCTTCCCCTGCACATTTTTTTTTCTAGTCAACCTTACCAGTCAATTTGACCGCCATGAAATCTAGACAGCAAACCCATTTGAAGCCAACTTTATAAATCGTTTGCATTTATATCATAGCTCTTATCTGCCCAGGATCTAAATTTTTTTCCTCTGAGTTTTATCTGTTTTCACAAAAATTCCTTTATCTCACATCTTTGGTTTATTAAAATGGCTAGACTTTATAAATTGTAAGTAGAAAGCAAGTTCATTCTTTCATTGCCCTTTCAAATCAATCTTCTATTAGTTAAGTTTTTCCTATTTGGGAGCAGGTCATAGAGCTTTCATGTTCCCTTTTCACAGGAATAAGAGTCTTTTCCAGTTATTGAGGGTCCTTTCTAGCCTGGTATTAAGACTAGTTTTTTCCTCCAATTCAAAGCACCTCCACTCTTTCCTCCTGAGTAAGCTTGGTCTGAAATACCTATAGTGAAGAGGCGGTATAATTGAGGTCTTTTCTCACTCTCTCTCTTGGCTCTATTCCCGCTTAGGAACTGCTAGTCTGAGTCATTCAGGATTGGGAAAGTGGATGAGAGAGGAGAGATCAGATGTGGTAGCATCTTACCCGGCAGGCACAGCTGTGAGTTGACGCTGTGGAGAAAAGTCCACAGTCACTAGCTCTTTTCTCCATATGATGCTTTCATCAACTTGACAGTGAGGGAAGAGGTGAGATCAGGCCCCCAGCTTGAAGTTTTGGGAAAGAAATATAGTCTGTATATGAATGAAGATTTAGTACCTCCATAACCTATTCCACTGAAACTTTGGATGTCACCTACCTGGTTCAGTCCATTGCCTTCAGATGTGGGCATCTTCCTGCTTGGAAGTAGGGCAACCAACTCCACCTGGTTTGCTGAGGACCTTCCAAGTTCTGCCACTTTAAGTCCTATATCCTGGGTACCTCTTAGTCCTGAACAGACTGGGGGACTTGGTCATACTTTTTGGCACTTAGTGAATTGTTCTCAACTTTTGGGACTTAGTACTACTAAGATTTTGAGAAAACAGTATTAAATGAAAAATTGTCACATTTACTTGTAGAGGTTAATACCAACCACTTGGTTTGTTGCCGTTTAGTCTCTAAGTGGTGTCCAACTCTTTGGCGACCACATGGATGTAGCCCGCCAGGCTCCGCTGTCCATGGGATTTCTAAGGCAACAACACTGGAGGGGGTTGCCATTTCCTTCTCCAGGGGATCTTCCCAGCCCAGGGATTGAACCCATGTCCCATGCATTGCAAGCAGATTCTTTACCACTGAGCCACCAAGGAAGCCAATACCAACCATAACAATTAAAAAAAAAATAGCTTTAGATTATAATCTCCCATCCAAGTACTAACCAGGCCTGACCTTGCTTAGCTTCCAAGATTAGGTAAGATCAGATGTGTTCAGACTGGTATGACTATAGACCTAGATTATAATCTGACTGCTATAGTATGTATTAGGGTTTGTTACAGAGCTTCAGTGTTATTAAATGGGTACTATACCCTGGGGACATAGAAATAGTTAAATCCTGCCTTGATCAGCCAATCAGTTTTGAAAGTAAAATGCAATTGTGTTATATTATGAAGCAGTGGGTTTTAAGCTCAAAACTTCCTTTTACCAGAAGCTCCAAAAACTAGAATGGACTGCAGTGTATTTTATTGTTCTCCTTACAGATAGTAGGCTAACAGATTTGATGGCTTCTCTGGTGGTGCGAGTGGTAAAAAAAATCCGCTTACCAATGCAGGAGACATAAGGGTTCAATCCCTGGCTGGGGAAGATCCCCTGGAGGAGAGCATGGCAACCCACTCCAGTACTCTTGCCTGGAGAATCCCATGGACAGAGGAGCCTGGTGGGCTACAGTACATAGGGTTGCAAAGAATAGGACTTGACTGAAGTGACTTACATACACACACACATACACACACACACACACACGCACACACGCACGCACGCACAACTACAACACACCCATTACCCAGGAAAGGCATAACCAGAGAGTGGCAGACAGAGAGAAAGAAAGAGCTCTACAGTTGCTGGACTGTCCAAGGTTGTGATTAGACCTTTAGTGCCAAGCTGAGCCGGAATACAGAAGAGGCAAGAATGAGATATCTGGATCTCTTCTCACTGGTCTGTGAGCATGGACCTTTAGAAGAGGAGGGAGGAATGAGAAAGAGGGCCAGAAATATCCTGGTTTTCTAGAGTATTCTACCACTTTGGCATCTTAAGGGCTTCCCTGGTGGCTCAGACAGGAAAGAGTCTACCTGCAATGAGGAAGACCTAGGTTCCATCCCTGGGTCAGGAAGATGCCCTGGAGGAGGAAATGGCAACCCACTCCAGTATTCTTGCCTGGAAAATCCCATGGATGAAGGAGACTGGCAGGCTACAGTTCATGAGGTCGCAAAGAGTTGGACACAACTGAGCGACTTCACTTTCTTTCTTTCTTTCTTTGGCATCTTGGGTGAGCAAGGAGGGGAGGAGCGCCTTGAGAGCCATACCTGGCTGGATGGCCTTCTGCTGTGTGGTGGACCCACCTTCCAAAGGGAGAAAGTAAGAGGAAGTCAAAAGATTAATCCACCTCTTTAAGAACCACATTTCTACCTTTTTAGTGGTTCTCCCTGGCCCATGGCTATTACTTTTCTTCTATTGGGTTGGCCAAAAAGTTCATTCAAGATTTTCTGTACATTAAAAACCCAGATGAACTTTTTTGGCCAACCCAATACTTTTTTTTTCCATTTATTTTTATTAGTTGGAGGCTAATTACTTTACAATATTGTAGTGGTTTTTGCCATACAATGACATGAATCAGCCATGGATTTACATGTATTCCCCACCCCAATCCCCCCTTCCACCTCCCTCTCCACCCAATCCCTCTGGGTCTTCCCAGTGCACCAGCCCCGAGCACTTGTCTCATGCATCCAATCTGGGCTAGTGATCTGTTTCACCCTAGATAATATACATGTTTCGATGCTGTTCTCTCGAAACATCCCACCCTTGCCTGCTCCCACAGAGCCCAAAAGTCTGTTCTGTACATCTGTGTCTCTTTTTCTGTTTTGCATATAGGGTTATCATTATCATCTTTCTAAATTCCATATATATGCATTAGTATACTGTATTGGTCTTTATCTTTCTGGCTTACTTCACTCTGTATAATGGGCTCCAGTTTCATCCATCTCATTAGAACTGACTCAAATGAGTTCTTTTTAATGGCTGAGTAGTATTCCATGGTGTATATGTACCACAGCTTCCTTATCCATTCATCTGCTGATGGGCATCTAGGTTGCTTCCATGTCCTGGCTATTATAAACAGTGCTGTGATGTACATTGGGGTGCACGTGTCTCTTTCAGATCTGGTTTCCTCGCTGTGTGTGCCCAGAAGTCTTTCTTACACAAGTTTATAAATCTCTGTAGGCCTCTTCCTTGAGCTCATATTACCCTGTTAAATAATAACAGGGTGACCACTTGCAAGGTTATTGTAAGTTTTAGACCTTCTGATAAAGTCTAATCATCAAGATTTGTCCCATAGGGCCATTTTGATCTTGAGGAATTGAAAATCCTCTCAGTAACTGTTTAGTATTAAGACCAGAAAGTAAGATTATTCTGCCAACCAATGGATCCACTTTGGGTTTGATTGAAGGAAAGAGTCTTTTTACTTTGCTGGTCTGATATATGTTCATAGTCTGCTTAGAGTTTATAGCACTTAGGAAGGAGTAGTCTGGAAAATATTTCTTCTTGGAGTCTGAATTACCCTTCCCACCAGATGGTGGTCATTGGATGGTGAGTACTGAACTCAGAAAGAAGGAAATGAATTTATCTTCCTACCTTAGAAATAAAGTACATGTGAATGATAGCAAACTTTGAGATACATTTCCACAGCCAATTAACTTGTCAATGGCAGGACATTCTCTGCTGCAATATTTTCTGAGTCCATTCTTAGTTACTATGTGAAATCAAGGTTTTGGAGGACTCAAATCAACCCATTCCTCTTGGTTAGCATTCTTGTTCTTAGTTTCTTAGATTCAAATATCTTTGTTTAAGCTCAGGTGGACAAAACTCTTGGTTACATTACTAACACTTTCAATACAAATGTACGAATAGCTTCATTCCAGGTGATGTGTATGACATGTGTCTCACCTGCAAAGCCTGCCATAAGCTTCCTTATAACTCATTTCCCTTAATTGTGCATTAGTAGATGTACAATTGGCATCTATTAAACAGTTAACATATGGTTGCTTGGGATATAAGTAAAATGCTGATATCAATTGCTTGTTTGTTTTACTAATGTGCAACAATGAAAAGTAAAATATAAGTCTAAGATTTGCCATCTAATTCTTGGTAGCTTAAAGACTAGGAATGATATATTTTTCTTTGTGCATTAGACAAGCTTCTGGGAAATTACATTTCAGTGGAAATTCTGAAAAGCATTAATAGATGCAACGCAACTGCATGTCTGTGACTATGATTCTGTTTTTCTATTTCCTCAGGGAAAAAGAGAGGCAGACCTAGACTCCACTTTACTAATAATGACAGAACCCCACAGAGAAGAGCTAGGTCAAGAGGTAAGGAAGAAAAAGGAAATATTGTCTCAATAATTAGGCAGCTAATTTCCTGTTTTGCACTCTGTTTTTATTGTTAAATCTATCTCCCTAATCGTTTTATGCAGCTTTACTAACAGAGAAAGTTTATAATTTGGTTCAAAATGTGCCTGGATGAAAAAGAAGATAATTTCACAAACAAGTAAATTGGTGACAGATCTAAACCAGACTCTGTGGGTTCAAGGGCTATCACAGTGATGCTCTCCCTCCCCACTGAACTGATCACTTTCAAGCTGGAAATAGTCTGTTTGCACATAAAGAGCACATACATAACCCACACAATATTTAACTGGCCCTTCTCTTGCTATACAGAGAGTCAGAGGTTGCACAGCATGGATAGCCTGGAGTGGTGGTCAGAAGTCTATTATCCTCTTCTGATTGTGTGGGCTTGGGCCTGTCACTTGACTGCTTCTCCTTCAATTTCTTCATCTGTAAAGTAAGAGGGTGAATTAGGCCAACCATCCTTCTCAGCCCATCCCAATTCTCCTAGTCTACTATCTCAAAACTGGACCATGGACAGCTCCCCCTCCTCCCATCATGGCTCTAAAACATTGACTGCAGGGTCAAGGTCAGTTACACAGCCTCTTTGAGCTAGTTTATTCAAAGACCTTTCAGCCCCACTTCTGTGGACTCAGTCTCCAGCAGCCCTCTCCCCATGTAACTTGCAGATTATCCTAGAGCTTCCTGAACTTCTCTTTTAGCTAAAGACAGTGAAACAAAGCAGAGAACCCAAAGAGAAGGCAGACATCACCTCCATTAGGTTCCCCATCATTGCCCTCTGCTCACTCAGCCAGACCTGAAATAGAGAGATGCAAGTAGAGTCTCTCATTTTGCTCCAGCTACTTAACTGTGGTGAAATAGTTGGAGGATTCCCTTGAAGAAAGAAAGAATTTTTTTTTTTTTTGGCCTTCAGGCATGCAGGATCTTGGTTCCAGGACCAGGAATCAAACCTGTGCGCCATGCATAGAGTCTTAACCATTAAATTGCCAGGGAAGTCCCATGGCTCCCTTCAGAATATGATGCAGCTGTACGCTTCATTGTTGTATAAGAATCAGTGAGGCTGACTGGATTGGGAGCTAAGACAGTTTTATTGAGGCCTGATTTTTCTACTAACACATTCTGTTTTGTGTGAAACTTGAGGGATGAGTTAGAGGTAGATATTCTGTAGTTACGTATCAAAAATGCCACTTGGAAGAAAGGCTTTGACTCTAGTGGTGGTGGTTTAGTCACTAAGTTGTGTCCGACTCTTGAGACCCCATGGACTGTGGCCTGCCAGGCTCCTCTATCCATGGGATTTCCCAGGCAAGAATACGGGAGTGGGTTGCTATTTTCTTCTTCAGGGGATCTTCCTGATCCAGGGATCAAACCCATGTCTCCTCCATTGGCAGGTGGTCTCCTGCATTGCAGGTGGATTCTTTTCCAACTGAGCTACCAGGGAAGCCCTTAACTCTAGAGATTTGTGGTATAAAGCTTTCTACATCCTTTCATACATTTATAGGAACAAACTCAACATGGGAAAAGTGGTACAGATGTAACTGAAAATGAGACCATGAAGGAATCTTCTCTTTCAGGGAAAAGAAGGTGCAGATATGAACATGTGAATTTTCACTCTCAGATAATTCCTGTGACCTGTGGTAAGGTGAAGGGGAAGTTACACAAGAAGAAATTGAAAGAAGGTGAGTTTTAAGGTCTACTATGCAATGCCTATCTGAAGGAGTCTTGAGAAGTAATGGGATTACCTATGTGAATTACACATAGGTGAAGGTATGGTGGTGAAAGTATGCATGAGAAGGAGGAAGGGATACCTAGGTTAATGTTTTCATACTTAAGAAATCATACACATTAGGTGCTCACTCCCACATGGACGTGTCCACAGGGAAGCCAACGAACCGAAGAGAAGTAAATCAGAAATAAAAGGGATGAGGCCCTCAGTCCCCACCTTCATGTCCTTTCTCGCTCGGGATGATCATCACCAGGGCAGGTGCTTGATGTAATGAGGACCAGCACAGAATTCAGAATCAGATAACCTGAGTCCCAGCCTCTCCTGTGCCAAGAGGAACTGATTCATCTGAGTAGAGAAGGGGACCTTTCTGAGCCTGAAATTCTTCATCTAAAAAAGAAATAATTAAATCCTGCTTCATGGTATAGCTGTGAAGAATTAATTTACATAATTGATATAAAGTATTAGTAAACAACTTAACTGTCACCATCAGAGTATACAATTCAATGTTGAATTTTGTTTGTATATTCACAAGATGGTGTAACTATCACCACAATCAAATTATGAAATATTTTTGTCAGAATACTTTCCCACTAAAGGAAACTCCATGTCTCTAAGTAATCAATGCCCAGTATCATACTCACCCCACCACCCAACCCTAAACTGGCTAATCTATTTTCTGCTCCATAAATTGTCCTATTCTCAGTATATGTAAATGGAATCAGGTAGTGTGTGCCATTTTGTGACTGGCTATCTCTCTTATGATGATAATTTCAAGATTCATCCATGTAATGGCATATATTAGTACTTCATTCTTTTTTATTGCCACATAATATAATATTCCATGGTATGGATATGCCATATTTTGTTTAGTGATCCATCAGTTTGGATTGTTTCCACTCTTTTACTATTACGAATAATGCTATTTTGAACATTCACGTTCTAGTTTTTGTGTGAACAGTCTTTAATTCTTTCCGGTATATACCTAGGAGTGGAATTGCTGGTTCCTGTGATGATTCCATGTTTAACCCTACTGAGGAAATATCAAAATGTTTTCTACAGCGGCTGTAATACTTTATCTTCCCACCAGCAATGTATGAGAGTTCCAGTTTCTCTGTTTCCATGCCAACACTTGTTATTGTCTAATTTTTCCAAGACAGCCATCTTAGTGGGTGTGAAATGGTGTCTCATGGTTTGGCTGTGCTTTTCTCTAATGACTAATGATGCTAACATGTGATTATCTTTTATACATAACTTGAGTTTACCATTGGATAGCATTTCACAATTACTTTTAATATCAGCTATCCACGGTTTGGGGGATGGGGAAACATCTGCTCAATAATGCCATTGAACTGGGTAGGAAGTGTGATAAAGGGCTCAGATGCTGCTATGGTGCCCTTCTGAGCCACAAGGCACCCATCGGAGATCTCAGTCCCAACCTGAGTTTCTGCTCCCATGGGCCCAAGGTCCTCTCCCTGGCAAATTGAAATGCTCTCACACTTCAAAATCACTTGCTTTTCCTTTGTAGGTGATTTTGAAATACTTTTAAAAGGTTGATTTTAATGGTAATTATCATTTTTGTTGTTGTTGCACATCAGTTAAAGAAATGTTGCCACAAGGCAGTGAATCTCCTGTGAGGGGACTTGGAGGCTAGGTGTGGGGATTCTGAAGCCTGAAAGGGGAGGCCAGACTCTCCTGTTCTAGATCTTAAGCCTAAACTCGGTGTGTCCAGATCCAGTGTGGTGGAAGCCCACCTTCTGAAAACAAGGAAGGCTGAAGATGAATTTACCCTGGTCTTACAGGAGTCTGGGTGAAGTGCATACAGAGTGAGAACGGAGACTGGTTCACCCCCAGGGAATTTGAAATCAGAGGCGGCCACGAAAGATCAAAGAATTGGAAGTTAAGTGTTCGCTGTGGAGGGAGGCCCCTGCGATGGCTGATGGAGGTATTCTGGGGGCCAGGGCAGAAGATGTGACTTTCCTTGTTGTCCCCCAAGAATAAGGTCACTATTTGCTCACCAAATATTTGTTGAGTTATCGCAAAAGCTCAGATGCCTCTGAGTTTATCCTCTCACCCAGGGAGAGTGTTCCACATTCCTAACCTCAGTACAACTTAGCACATCACTGCTGTGAAAGAGGCAGGAAATTCCACTGCCTTTGTCAGGATGGAATAGGAGTTCAGAGGAGAGAAGGATCATTCTGACTCAGGTGAATGTAGTCAACTTTATGCACTGGAGGAAGAAGACAGTTTACAATCAAACAGGTAGGAAGAGGGTATTCCAGAGGAGAATGATGTGAAAACCAGAACCATGCCCAGTGGGTTGAGATAGACATACTGTATATAATAAGGTATAATCCATCAATTCAATTGCAGTTGTTTGTAGAGGAATTTAATGCCAGGTTAAAGTGCTTAAACTCATAGACAATGCAGAATCAATGAAGTCTTCTGAGATATGAAGTGACATTTTTAGAATAGTGTTTTAGATGGCCGAGGGACCCTGAAACAACTCCAGAATCTTTTCAGCTCAAGAAACCTACACCCAACATGCAGTGCTCAACTCAAATGCCATTCTTCCCTGAATATTCCCTGACCAAATTGGCCCTGACCATTTCTTCCCTGGGCTTCCTGAGCCCATTACTAAGATCCTCTTATAGTTTTACTCTTATCTTTTCACGTTGTTTTTTCTATGTCCATCTTTGTGTGTCCAAGATTGTTGAGAATGTCTGACACCCAGTAGGCATGGGATAAGTGTATATTGATTGACAAGCCTTGGTATATGGACTCAAGCTTGAGTGACTGGTAGGAATGGAGAGCGGGTGAGAGGTGTCAAAGAGATTATATAGGAAAACCTCTTAAAACTTAAGGGGAAAAGCACAAGAGGGGGGAAATGTTCTAAAGATGATTTTTAAAGGGTCACAGATTGATTTCTAGAAGAAATACAAATGAGGAGAGGAAGATGGTTTCTCATTTAGATACCATGGCTTTGGGCTGACAGTGGGACATCCAGGTAGAAATATTTGGGAAGAGGTTGGAAGTGCCAGACTCACAGGCCAACCATATACTTGGATCTTTTTATCTTTCAGAGAAGACTTCTCCATAATCCTCCAAGGAAATATTACGGGGGAAGAAAGGTGATTATTACATAATTTTCTAGAAATTCTCATCACATAATTGATTTTGCATGCACAGTGTATTATTTTGTGGTTTCTCAACTGTGTAACACTCTGCTCTCACCTTTAAAAATCTTTTGGCATATGCCTTCAGTGTCGCTTCTTTGAACACTATGTTGTTCTGAATGGCAAGGTCTTCTTGAATGGTAAACCACTTGAAATAGAAGTGATAAGGAGCCATCAGAATAGACCTCATGGATGTGCTTTAGCTATAGATGTGGATGTTGTCAAAATTGTAAAGGCAAGCATGATTATGGAATATGTAAAAGTATGTTATGATAGGGTGATAAGGTCATCTTCAAGTCAAACCCAAATTTTTTAAATCAGTGTTACTGTTTTCTAACTTTAATGAAATCTGATGGAATGAAAGTATGTTCACAGTCATTCAGAGAATCCTAGTCTAAGATCATCTATCTTGGTCCATATACCATTTTGTAATATAGGCAACAAGAAACATATTTCTTTTCTGATCATTTCACCCCTTAATAGTCTACACACAGACATACTCTTTTTCAGGGGACCATTATTTGCCCTTCATGAAGATGGTGCTGTAGGACAGGAAACTCTTGGGAGATCAGTGGATTGTATAGGAGGGGCTGGCCAAGAAAACTGGTTACTTTGATGCAACTCTTTTGCTGTGCAGACCTCCCTTCTGTCTATGAAAGTGATTCCTTCCTCTATGGAGACAATAAGTATGTAAGATGCAGTGTAGATTCAGGACACGGAGATGGCTTTTCCAAGTTTGGGTAAATGAGAACTTGAAGATGGAGGTGAGAAGTGCCGTTCTTATGTACTCCACATAGAAATGGCCATTCAAGGGACTTCCCTGGCAGTGCAGTGATTAAGTGTACCCTTCCAGTGCAGGGGGCATGGGTTCAGTCCCTGGTTGGGAAACTAAGATTCCACATGCTGCATGGTGCAGACAAAATAATTATTAAAAAAGAAATGGCCAATCAAGACATTCACAGAACTTCTAAGACAGGTTACACATAGTTGGCCCATGGGACTTCATCTTCCACTGGGAATGTGAGATCCAGGACTTGACATTATCTGAGGTCTGGACAGTTGGAATTCTAAGTCCCTGGGACATTTCACCTGCTGGATTTTCTGCAGAGAACTATTATTTGCCCTACTTAGTATCCTGAAGACCAGCATCTGTATCATTCCCCAGGTGCCAAGAGTGACTCAGTTGGTTTACCGGAGTAAGCTGACATCTTCCTAACAACAGATTCTACCCTTAGTCATGGGTACAACACTTTTTAGCAGCAACCTGCAGTTGCCTCTTCATTTCTCATCTCCCCATGCACAAGAGCAGATGTTCCCCGAATGGGAAACCTCAGGACCCATTACTACTTCCATGGGTCTTCTGTGTTTCTCAGAACCTCTTTTTTCCTTGGCTTTGGGACTCTTCAGTGTCACTCTCAGCACCACATGATGGCTTCCTGGCTCCTGACAAACGTCACTAATACCTTTTGATGACAATTGCAGTGTTGTAAAATAATTGTAGGAGATAGTGGAGGACAGAGGTGCCTGGCGTGCCACAGTCCATGGGATCGTGAAGAGTTGGACGTGATTTAGCAACTGTACAACAATATTCCTCTAGAACAATCTTTTTAATATTGGGTAATATTTGCTTAAGAGATAGCAAGTAATTTCTTTTCCTAAGTGGAAAAAAAAGTATTAATTGCTCAGCTGTGTCTGACTTTTTGCAACCTCATGGACTGTAGCTCACCAGGCTCCTCTGTTCATGGGATTCTCTAGGCACAAATACTGGAGTGGGTTGCCATTTCCTCCTCCAAGGGATTTTCTAAGTGAAATTATATTCATTTATTCACTCATCCAACATACAATTATTGAATGCTTACTAAATGCCCAATGGTCTTTAGAAGATTAAAACAATATCCTTGACCTCAAGGATTGTTTCAACTTCATTGCCTAACATGGAACAATAACTAAGAGGATTATTGTTGTTTAGTTGCTAAGTTGTGTCCCACTCTTATGACCCCATGCACTGTAGCCCCATGCACCAGGCTCTTCTGTCCATGAGATTTCCTAGGCAAGAATACTGGAATGGGCTACCATTTCCTCCTTCAGTGGATCTTCTTGACCCAGGGATTGAACCCATGTCTCCTGCTTGGCAGGGATATTCTTTACCACTCAGCCACTTGGGAAGCAGTGAGTTTAGAATGGGCAATAGAAAGGTGGGCAGTGACATAGCCACCTCTCAGGTCATTGACCACTGGATTACACTTGTCCATGACCACTCTGCCCTGGGCTGGAGACCAAAGCTGAGGCTACCTGTGTCCTAGAGCAGTGGTCCTCAACCTTTTTGGCACCAGGCACTGGATTCGTGGAAGACAATTTTTCCATGAACTGGAGAGGAGGGATGGTTTCCAGAGGATTCAAGTGCATTACATTTATTGTGCACTTTATTTCTATTATTATTATCTCAGCTCTATCTCAGAGCATCAGGCATTAGATCTCAGAGTTTGGGAACCCCTGCCCTAGAAAGATGGAGGCCAGGTCATTCTATTGAATATTGGAAAGCAATATAAAGCTAGTGGGTGGTAGTCAGTTATCTTTGAAGAGCCAGCTAGCTGACTTCTTCGGATTCAGAGGGAGGGGAGAGAAGAGTGCTCTTCTGGAAGAAGAGCTGCAGCCCTGGGAAGTTTGGGCACATTTTATCATTGAGGCTGTGCCCCAGGAGACCTGTGACAGGCAGTGGCATTCTCCTCTGGGACATTTGCATGAACTCCAGGACTCCGGGCCCCATGGTTATCTGGGTTGTTGATGATGAATCTTCAGGCTGATACTCTCACTGCAGCTCCTTCTGGTGGGATGGCATTTTATAACGTAGAGAAAAATGCCCAAGGGCCTCTTGAAGTAAGAAAACCAACAGAGCTCCTCCAACTCCATCTGTGGGAACCAGGGCTAAAGTCCCCAGATGGCTCCACCTTGCATCTAAGAGCCACGGAATAGAACTTGTTATTGGGCTAAACAGTGGTCCTTTGGTACTTTTTTTATTTTCCAAGTAGATACATGTATCCATAAAAAACAGGTGTGAAGTAATGGGTGAACCATGGCTTGAATCCCTCCAGTGACTGGTGCTTAAATAAGTGATGGATACCTACATCACATTCAGTATTGTCATTTAATCTTTCTTTTCTGCAGAAAAGAGGACTGAAGTCTCACAACAACACCTTAGATGACCTTTGTGTAAGTACTAACTCCCACCTGTGACCCAGACTAACGCAGGCCTTTCCCTCAGCACGTTTTCTCTGAGTCATCCCATTTCCCTGAAGCACGCTCACACTCAGGTGGAGTGTGTCACCGTGGGTGATGAGCAGGGCATAGCAGATACATTGTCCACTCAGGTACATGGTTCTGGCATTGGGTGTCTTACCTGAAAGCATCCTTTCCGTTTGTTCAGTGGAAACCTTCCCATTTCCTCTTTCCCCTTGAAAGTGCAAATAGGAGACAGAGCTTGAGACCACTGGGGGCTCTAGAGTCTGGGCTTGACATAGTAATGGGCACAGCTGGCCTGCAGATGGGGGATAAGGAGGAAATTAGAGGGACAGCAGCATTTTAAAGACGGCAATAGAGAAGGAAAGAAAAATCCCAAACTTCTATTCCAAGGTACGGGGAGAGCTTGACGGTTTTAAGCACCAATCAGAAGGAACAGGCCAGGTGAAGCTGGCAGGTTAAGATTTAAATACTGTCGTGGATCCTGCAGAGAAATGCACTTGGGGCCCGGGGGTTCCTTATGGAAGCCCTACAGCTAGTCTTGAGGGAACCATCATGGTGCTGAGCTGGTCACCATCTAGCAAATCAGGGCATTTTAACTCAATCTGGTACCTTGTGATTGGCTGCTTTGTGTGTGCGTGTGTGCCCAGTCACTCAGTCGTGTCCACCCCTGTGTGACCCTATAGACTGTAGACCACCAGGTTCCTCTGTCCATGGAATTCTCCAGGCAAGAATACTGGAGTGGGTTGACATGCCTTCCTCCAGGGGATCTTCCCAACCCAGGGATGGAACCCACATCTCTTGTACTGGCAGGCGGATTCTTTACCACTGAGCCACATGGAAAGCCCTTTTGAGTCCTTTCACTGCAACAAGATGGACATTTGCAGCAGAGTCACCTTTGCACAGCTCCGGGGGCAGCACTCAGGTGGGATAGTATGCAGTAATGCTGATGCATGGCGTCCAATAGAGGAGGGATAGTCAAATAGCTTTACATATACTTTACCTCCAAAGTAATGCCCCCAACAAGATTTAGATCTTATTCACACTCTTTCTGACCCTTGGACAACTGAAGGATTCTTCAGTCATCTAAACAGTGCTGGAGTCCAGTGTTTGTGTGGCTTGTTTGGGATGGACATCGGTACAGAGGATCAGGTCTCACAGCCCACAGCCAAGAGTCCACAGGGAGGAGGAAGCAACTGTTCCAGCAAGAGGACCCTCACTGCCGTGACTCAGTTTTCCTGGGATTGATTGTTGCTATCCAGTCACTCATTGTGTCCAACTCTTTGCGACACCATGGACTGCAGCATGCCAGGCTTCCCTGTCCATCACCAACTTCCAGAGCTTGCTTAAACTCATGTCTATTGAGTCGGTGATGCCATCCAACCATCTCATTCTCCGTTGTCCCCTTTTCCTCCTGCCCTCAATCTTTCCCAGCATCAGGGTCTTTTCCAATGAGTCACTTCTTCGCATCAGGTGGCCAAAGTATTGGAGTTTCAGCTTCAGCAGCAGTCCTTCTGATGAATATTCAGGGTTGATTTCCTTTAGGATTGACTGGTTTGATCTCCTTGCAGTCCAAGGGACTCTCAAGAGTCTTCTGCAACACCACAGTTCAGAAGAATCAGTTCTTCGATGCTCAGCCTTCTTTACGGTCCAACACTCACATCCATACATGGCTACTGGAAAAATCATAGTTTTGACAAGACGGACCTTTGTCAGCAAAGTGATGTCTCTGGGACTGATGTTAGAGGACAGTTCAGCATTGAGCTAAACCCCATGCCTTAATAACAGACTTTGCTTTGACTAATATTCAACTTAGACTGCAATTAAGACCTTTGGAAAATAGTATTGCTGGGATTCCAACCTAGAGGAAATTCTGTTTATCATTCTAGGCTAAGACTTGGACATCAGGATTGTTTAAAAGTCCCCAGATGATTCTGATACACAAAATTACCCATTCTATGAATTAAAGAAGAATACCAATAGCTCTGCCCCACCTGGACAAACTGATTCAGACTTCTGGCATTGGGACCAGGACATTAATATTTTATATACACTGCCCTGGAGGTTCTAATGTTCAGCTAGACTAGAAACAAAGAGGTAGATAAATCTACCAAAAAATACACAAATGTGAGGTTCTTGGGGACTTCTCCGGTGACTCAGTAGTAAAGAATCCATCTGCCAATGTAGGAAATGCAGTAGATGCGGGTTCGATTCCTAGGTCAGGAAGATCCCCTGGAAAAGAAAATGGCAATCTAGTCCAGTCTTCTTGCCTAGCAAACTCTATGGACAGAGGAACCTGGTGGGCTACAGTCCATGGGGTCACAAAGAGTTGGATATGACTGAGCAACTGAGCATGCACGAGGTTCTTAGACACTGGTTATATCTGTTATTCCTTGTTCCTCTGGGGAGAGGGGTCATTACTTTCTGGGGAATGATGATGGCAATCTGTGAGTGTTTACCCTGAAGGGAAGAAACACGGTCCCATGGCTCCATGCCAGAGCAGTTTCAGTCCGCAGTTGGGGATGTCCTTGAGGATGCCCCATAACATCGAATGGGAACTTTAGGCAAGATGGTCCTTGGAGCTAGCACTTCCTCATATATGACCATTTCAAAAAAAAAAAAGAAATGGCCAGAATCCCAATTCACCCAACACAAGTAGCTTTATGCAAAAGCCCAGAACAAGACTCAAGTCATAAAATAATCTTGTACTGCTTTCTATACTAAGAAGTTTAATCCACTTTATTAAGTTCTCAATATATCACCCTCCCAGCAGTCAATTTAATTATTGTGGTATAGGCAAACACATGTAACACTTTATTTCAGGATTTTATCTCTCATCTGCGAGGTAATAAATTCCTATAAAATTACCTTGTTTTGCTTCTAGTCTTTCAGTGTTAGACTCTCTGGTTTTACAGGGAAGACTTTTTTGGTCCGACATACCGGCTCTTCCTCGTCAATTTCACTGCAGAGCACAATTTCTTCTTCTGAAATGCCCACACCATGCTGTTCTTTAATGTCTCAGAGAGAAAGAAGCATGTGCATCCATTCAGGTTCACACAAAGGCAGCGGGTTCTTGATTTCCAGACTTCTGGGGTCTCACTGGGGATACAGGTGTTGTTTTACCTTCTAGCTGGGAAACTCAGATGAGTGTGAGACCTGCCGGGATGGAGGAAAGCTGTTCTGCTGTGACACTTGTTCGAGGTCTTTTCACGAGGACTGTCACATCCCGCCGGTGGAAACTGAGAAGTACGTGAGATGCTGCCCCTCCCTTCTGACTGGGGACCTTCCCTCTGGCCACGCCCACTCCCCCTGCCTAGTTCTTACTACGTCTGGATGGGGACCGAGCAGGCCCGTGGGTACAGGGTCCAGCAGTATGATGCAGAGAGCTGCTTCAAGATGTGGGCAGTGGCAGGTGGATGCTTTTTGCCACGCATATCCTCTAGGACACTGAGGCTGGCAGCCAGGTCCTTTGTCCGCATGGCTCCTGTCCTTTCCTAGAAGTTTTCCAACCTGGACTCCTGTTCACAGGGGTGGAAATGCACTTGTTTATTGTTGCTGTTGTTCAGCCACTCAGTCGTGTCCGGCTCTTTGCGACCCAGGCTTCCGTGTCCTTCACCATCTCCCAGAGCTTGCTCAAACTCGTGTCCATTGAGTCAGTAATGCCATCCAACCATCTCATCATCTGTCACCCCCATCTCCTCCTGCCCTCAGTCTTTCCCAGCATCAGGATCTTTTCCAATGAGTTGGCTGTTCTGTGCTGATTCAGAAAACACAGGAAGCATGGGCTGGTTCCCTCGTTTTGTCACATTATTGATGGGCTGAGGGAAGCTGGAGGACCCCAGGGGTAAGGCCCAGTTTTGACACTCAGGCCGGGCGGACAGGATTCCTTGTGCTCCCAGAAGTGGACACAGAAAGGAGAGCCCCCTGCTCTGACACCAGCTCCACACACCATAATGGGGGTCATTGACTCAGACCCCATGTGGTGGTCTTGGAGACTCTGGAGGTACCCCCTTCCTCTCAGAACTGTGTCCACCAATGTTCCTGGAAGGAGGACGGTGGCAGCCATGGGAGTGGCGGGTGTTTCTGGGGACCTTGTCCTCGCTCACTTATGTCTGGCCCCGTAGGAGCCCGTGGAGTTGCACCTTCTGCAGGATGACAGAGTCTTCAGGAAACCAGCAGGGTCTCAAGGAATCTGAGGTCCTGGCGAGGCCGATGCAGCCAGAGGAGCAGCTGGTGAGTCAGATGGGAACCCAAGCCTTCCCCTTCAAGTGTGAAAAGTCAAGCACAGGGTAGGGGGAAGGCAACCACAGGGTGACCATGACTCAGTCACACTCAAGTCACACCAGGACTTGTTTGCAGCCATTGTACGTCTGTGTCCAAGAGCCATCCCCGTCTGGGGAAACTTCCAGAGACTGGTGTGAGTCATGCTTGGCCTGGGTATGTGTACGGGGCTCAATGTCTCCAAGCTGCTTTTTGTTCACAGCTTCCTTCTTTTGCAGAAATGCGAGTTCCTCCTCTTGAAGGTCTATTGCCATTCAGAGAGTACCTTTTTTTCGAAGATTCCATATTATTATTATGTAAGTAACCACAACATGGGCTTCCCAGGTGGTGCTAGTGGTAAAGAATCCACCTGCCAATGCAGGACACAGAGGAGATGTGGGTTTGAGGAAATCCCCTGGAGTAGGAAAGGGCAATCCACTCCAGTATTCTTGCCTGGAAAACCTCAAGGACAGATGAGCCTGGCGGACTACAGTCCATGGAGCCACAAAGAATCAGACACAACTGAGTACACATAGATACATACTGATCGTAAGTAACTACGGCCAACAGTAATCACAGGCTGCCATGTTGTTACCCCATCTGGAAACTGGCACCTGTGATAGTCAAGGCCGGAATCCCATGGGAGCAAGAGAATGAGCTACTGTTATCGTTGCCTTGTTGTGTTTCTACCAGATTTGATGGGAAGCCACAGGAAGCACCCGTTGAACACTGCCAGTAATGCTCCCAGTGACTTTTGTTTTTCCCTAGATTAAAGAGGCTTCTAAAAACCTCAAGGAACCCATGTGGTTGGACAAGATCAAGAAGAGGCTGAATGAGCAGGGCTACTCCCACGTGGAAGGGTTTGTGCAGGACATGCGTCTCATCTTTCAGAACCACAGGGCCTCTTACAAGGCAAGTGGCTCTCTTTGCTTTCATTTCACTTTCTCTTCCTTTCTTAAAATTTTATTTGTTTTCGGCCGCACTGGGTCTTCGTTGCTGTGTAAGCGCTTTCTCTAGTTGAGGCAACTGAGGGGCTACTCTCCAGTTGCCGCATGTGGGCTTCTCATCGTGGGGGCTTCTGTTTTTGTGGAGCACAGGCTCTGGGTGCATGGGTTTCAGTACTCAGCCCACAGGGTTAGTTGCTCCACGGCAACATGAAAGGAAGGTCACTGAGCTAACACAGCCACCCTGTACTATTTGCACTATTACAAAGAACACAGATTACTTTTCTGACTCTCACTGAAATCAGCAACCTAGCCAAATAAGTAAGAGATCTCAAGTGTGGTCATGATTTTCCATTCCTGTCCTGTAAATACGAAATAATCAGGCTCTTAAGAAGCATCAGTTACTCTTCACTGCAAGAGTTTTTAAGCATAACCTGGTTCACATAACTCAGGATATCAAAGATAAGAGTTGATCATCCTCAGTTGCAGGGTGTCCAGTGATATTGATAATAAAGATCATTATTTTGTGTTCATTTTATTATTTTTTTCCCAGTTCCATGACTTTGGCCGAATGGGACTTAGACTGGAGGCAGAATTTGAGAAGAATTTCAAGGAAGTGTTTGCTCTTCAGGAAACAAATGAGGACAGTTGTCTGGAATAGTGGATGTTGTTGGTGTCCTGGAAATTCCCCTTTAGGCCAAATATCTCATTCCCCAGATGCATGAAGCATTGGCTGCTGATGCCAACCCTCCCCAGAGCACTGCCTTCAGCCAAGTGGAGCCAACTTCACCTGGAGATTACATAGCCTTGGCCTGGGGGCCGGCCTCCAGTCGACCCAACCTTCATGCTCTGTGCATCCTATGGGATCAGGCTGAAGCCTGTCTAAATACATCCATCCTTAGCTTTTTGCTTAATACCATCCTGCTTCCTGCATCCCTTTCTAGCAAAGAGACACAAAATAAATTACTTAAGTAAGAGACTTTATCGCAGAGTCTGTTTCTAAGGAACTCAACTTAATATCATGGTCAAGCAGGCTAAGAATGGGCTCTGGAGTTGGATCACAGCCTGTCAGATAGTGCATTGATGGTCCATGGTGTGCTCTAATAATGCAGTTGCTAAACATTCACTTGTAGGAAACTGGATGAGATAAAGGCAAAAAGGTATACAGTGGGTGATATTCTTTGGCATTTACAAAAGAAGAAATGGTGACTAAAAAACTGGATTTTGGTGGCTGTCATTAAGTGCCCCTAATATATTGAAAAGAGTAAATGGCAGGCTTAAATTTCTTCAGTGTAGTTCAGTTGCTCAGTCATGTCCGACTCTTTGCCACCCCATGGACTGCAGCACACCAGGCTTCCCTGTCCATCATCAGCTCCCAGAGTTTACTCAAACTCATGTCCATTGAGTCAGTGATGCCATCCAATCATCTCATCCTTTGTCGTCCCCTTCTCCTCCCACCTTCAATCTTTCCCAGCATCTCGATCTTTCCAAATGAGTCAGTTCTTCACATCAGGTGGCCAAAGTATTGGAGTTTCAGCTTCAACATCAGTCCTTCCAATGAATATTCAGGAATGATTTCCTTTAGGATGGACTGGTTGGATCTCCTTGCAGTCCAAGGGACTCTCAAGAGTCTTCTCTAACCCCACAGTTCAAAAGCATCAATTCTTCAGCGCTTAGCTTTCTTCATAGTCCAACTCTCACATCCATACATGACTACTGGAAAAATCATAGTTTTGACTGTACAGACCTTTGTTGGCAAAGTAATGTCTCTGCTTTTTAATATGCTGTCTAGGTTGGTCATGACTTTTCTTCCAAGGAGCAAGTGTCTTTTAATTTCATGGCTTCAGTCACCATCTGCAGTGATTTTGGAGCCCAAAAAATAGAGTCTTTCACTGTTTCCATTGTTTCCCCATTTATTTGCCATGAAGTGATGGGATCAGATGCCATGATCTTAGTTTTCTGAATGTTGAGTTTTAAGCCAGGCTTTTCACTTGCCTCTTTCACTTTCATCAAGAGACTCTTTAGTTCTTCTTCGCTTTCTGCCATAAGGGTGGTATCATCTGCATATCTGAGGTTATTGATATCTCTCCTGCAATCTTGATTCCAGCTTGTGCTTCATCCAGCCTGGCATTTTGCATGATGTACTTTGCATATAATTTAAATGAACAGGGTGAAAATAGACAGCCTTGACATGCTCCTTTCCCAATTTAGAACCAGTCTGTTATTCCATGTCCAGTTCTAACTGTTGCTTCTTGACCTGCATACAGATTTCTCAGGAGGCAGGTAAGGTGGTCTGATATTCCCATCTCTTTAAGAATTTCCCACAGTTTGTTGTGATCCACACAGTCAAAGGTTTTGGCATAGTCAATAAAGCAGAAGTAGATGTTTTTCTGGAACTCTTTTGCTTTTTTGGTGATCCAACAGATGTTGGCAGTTTGATCTCTTGTTCTTCTGCCTTTTCTAAATCCAGCTTGAACATCTGGAAGTTCACAGTTCACATACTATTGAAGCCTGGCTTGGAGAATTTTGAGTTTACTTTGCTAGTGTGAGATGAGTGCAATTGTTCAGTAGTTTGAACATCCTTTGGCATTGCCTTTCTTTGGGATTAGAATGAAAAGTGACTTTTTCCATTCCTGTGGCCACTACTGAGTTTTCTAAATTTGCTGACATATTGAGTGCAGCACTTTCACAGCATCATCTTTCAGGATTTGAAATAGCTCAACTGAAATTCCGTCACCTCCACTAGCTTTGTAGTGATGATTCTTAAAGCCCACTTGACTTCACATTCCAGGATGTCTGGCTCTAGGTGAGTGATCACACAATCGTGGTTAACTGGGTCACCAAGATCTTTTTTGCATAGTTCTGTGTATACTTGCCACCTCTTCTTAATATCTTCTATTGCTGTTAGGTCCATACCATTTCTGTCCTTTATTGTGCTTATCTTTCCATGAAATGTACCCTTGGTATCTCTAATTTTCTTGAAGAGATCTCTAGTCTTTCCCATTCTATTGTTTTCCTCTATTTCTTTGCGTTGATCGCTGAAGAAGGCTTTCTTATCTCTCCTTGCTATTCTTTGGAACTCTGCATTCAAATGGATATATCTTTTCTTTTCTCCTTTGCCTTTAGCTTCTCTTCTTTTCACAGCTATTTGTAAGGCCTCCTCAGACAGCCATTTTGCCTTTTTGCATTTCATTTTCTTGGGGTGGTCTTGATCACTACCTCCTGTACAATGTCATGAACCTCCTTCCATAGTTCTTCAGGCACTCTGTCTATCAGATCTAATCCTTTGAATCTATTTGTCACTTCTACTGTATAATCGTAAGGGATTTGATTTAGGTCTTATGTGAATGGTTTTCTTTACTTTTTTCAGTTTAAGTCTGAATTTGGCAATAAGGAGTTCATGATCTGAGCCACAGTCAGCTCCCAGTCTTGTTTTTGCTGTCTCTATAGAGCTTCTCCATCTTTGGCTGCAAAGAATATAATCAATCTGATCTCGGTGTTGACCATCTGGTGGTGTCCAAGTGTAGAGTTTTCTCTTGTGTTGTGTTTGCTATGACCAGTGTATTCTCTTAGCAGAACTCTATTAGCCTTTGCCCTGCTTCATTTTGTGCTCTAAGGCCAAATTTGCCTGTTACTCCAGGTATCTCTTGACTTCCTACTTTTGTATTCCAGTCCCCTATAATGAAAAGGACAAAATCTCTTAATCGCCACCTGCAGCTGGAAGGCAGACAGCAAGGAAGTCCTGACACAGGCTCTAATTTTAAGAATGGGAGAACATGGGGGAAGACTGAAGCCTAAACTTAAGATGGGCTCCTGTGCCAAAGGCAGAGCCCTAGTGAAAAAGGAGTGACCCCTGAATCAGAGTTGGGCTTCCCAGGTAGATGCAAGTGAGAACTTTGAACCTCAGGTCTCCCTGAACCCACGGGCCCTGCAGAAGAGTCCTTTCCCCCTGATTGGAAGACAGACCCCCACCCTTCCCCCATCCTAATCTTGCTTGAATGAGAACTCTGCACAGTCCTCCCAGCAGGACCCCACTGGGAAAGTCCTGGGTCCTCTTGCCAGCTGCAGCAAGAATTTACCCCAGTGGAGTTGCAGGACTGGCCAACATGTATAGCAGGTACCAGGAGTCTTGGGGTGAATCCTGGACAAAGAAGGGGAATATGAAACAGGAAAAGGAAAAATTGTTAATACAGAAGCACTCCTCTGTGCCAAGATGTTTAATTACCCTGGCAAGGGACAAAAGGGATTATTCAAGTATGTTCCTAGTAGCTCTTAAAGGCATACATATAAGTATATGTATATGTATGTCACACATGTATGTGTGTGTGTATATATATATATCATTAATGCTATACGCCTTAAGCCTATAGATAGGTGGGTAGCCAACAGGATATATATATATATATATATATATTTACATGTACATACAGACATATATATATGCCTTTAAGGACCACCAGGAGCATATATATATATGGTTAGAATGACAGCTGGAGCCCTGGCCCATAGATGTTTATGAAGATAGTTATTAGGACATGGTCATTCAACTTATTGTGGCAATCACTTTACTATGTATATAGTCAAACCATTATTTGTATGTATATATATATATGTATATATAAAGCACTAATTTAACAAGGTAATAAGGAGTATAAAACTAAGGAGCACCAGCATCCCTGCAATGCTTTCTGGGGCTCTCCTCTGTAGGTTAGCTTAAGGGAAGAATGCGTTTCTGTTCCTTTCATTTTGTACTTCTATGAAATAATGGATGTTCACTAAACTTATCACGGTACACATTGGATGAAGTGGAAGCAGGGATACCAGACCTACCAGGAAAAGAAGATCCAAAAGCTAAAGCCTTAGCACAGCTCTACTTCCTACAACTTGAAAACCCCTCCACCAGGTGCCTGTGCTTCTCAAGAGGCCTCACAGACACTAACTCAACAAGGTGATGAGGAGCACACAGCTGAGGGGCACTAGCATCCTTGAGATGCTCAGCGGAGGCTGTCCTCTGGTCCTCGTAGGTTGGCATAATGGAGGAATGTCTTACAGAACTGGATTCCCAAGTAGCAATGGGAGTGATAGGATTCCAGAATGATAGATACCAGGTGGCAGCAAGATGGCAAGTGTCAGAGCGAGATGAAACCCTATTTGTAACGTGCAATGAGGTTAGAATGACAGCAAGGGACCCGGCTCATAGATATCTATGAAGATAGTTAATAGGACTTGGCCACTAAACTTATTTTGATAATCACTTTATGATTACATCTGTCAAATCATTAATGCTGTATGCCTTAAGCCTATAGATAGGTGGGTAGCCAACAGGATATTGCTATATATATGGCTATATATACACATATAATTGAAAGAGTTTAAAAATGGTGCACAGATGGCTAAGATCAGCTGCCCCAATCAAAAATCAAGATCCCTTGCCCAGTTTCCAGACCTGAGCCAAATCTAGGACCTGCCCATGGAAATGAGGTCAGGTCTCATAACACACTGCAGATGTGGTCGTTCCCTGAGTTCTCCACCAGAATGCCCTAAGGCCATTTATGGAAGTTTCCATATGGCAGACAGAGGAAAATGCACAGATCTTTTAACAGTTGTTGTTACAGCATTTGAGTTGATGCTAGTTCCTGGGGCCAAACACCATCACAGTTCCTGTTAGAGTATGCAGTAAGGTAATGTCCATCTAACAGTGAATCCACTCAATCCACAGAGCCACCCAGCCATCATCACCCCAGTTCCTGGATATGAGGACGATGAGAACATACATAGCAGTTAGCTGAGCTGGTTTTTTAACCTCTGAAATAGCAACGACTGTCTTAGGAAAGGCCAATAAGAAGGCCTTGAAATTGAAGTTTCCCTTGGTGAAAATCAGTTGAAAGAAAATTGCATTCCTGGGGAATGAGGGAATCACAGAGATGAGTGCCACAGGTGAAGATTTAAGGATACAAGGCTCTAGTCCTCTTTACCTCTTTGTTTGAACAGCAGTCTGGATTCTGCAAAAGCTGCTAAATGACTATTAGAAACTTAGCCAATAGTAGCCCCAATTACACTGTTGTGCTATCTTAGAGCAGATCAGCATGGCCTATGGTATGTATCATGCAGTTATCAGTATGCAAAAATGTACTTTAAAAATATCCAGTGGGAAGTAGGATAAGAGGCACTTCACATTCACAGGGACTCGACAATAGTACATGTTTACAGTCTGGCCCCTGGGCTATGTGAATGCTATTGCTGTCTTGTCACATTATATGCTGAAGGGGCAAAGTCAGTCTGGACACTCTGCAGTACGTTACCTTGGTCTACTATATTGATGCTTGTATATATATATATATCTGTTCAGTTCAGTCTCTCAGTTGTGTCCAACTCTTTGTGACCCCATGGACTGCAGGATGTCAGGCTTCCCTGTCCATCACCAACTCCCAGAGCTTGCTCAAACTCATGTCCATTGAGTCAGTGATGCCATCCAACCTCTGTCATCACATCCTCTGTCATCCCCTTCTCCTCCCACCTTCAATCTTTCCCAGCATCAGGGTCTTTTCCAATAGGTCAGTTCTTTGCATCAGGTGGCCAAAGTATTGGAGCTTCAGCATCAGTTCTTCCAATGAATATTCAGGGCTTATTTCCTTTAGGATTGATTGGTTTGATCTTCTTGCAGTTCAAGGGACTCTCAAGAGTCTTCTCCAACACCGCAGTTCAAAAGCATCAGTTCTTCAGTGCTCAGCTTTCTTTATGGTCCAACTCTCACATCCATACTCAGTCTCTCCCGTCAGGAAGCTTCCATAAGCTTCTTATCCTTATTCATCAGAGAGCAGACAGAATGAAAACCACAGTCACAGGAAACTGACCAAACTGATCACATGAACCACAGCCTTGTCTAACTCAATGAAACTATGAGCCATGCCTTGTAGGGCCACCCAAGACAGACGGGTCATGGGAGAGAGTTCTGACAAAACATGGTCCACTGGAGATGGAAATGGCAAACCACTTCAGTATTCTTGCCTTGAGAACACCATGAACAGTATGAAAAGGCAAAAAGATATAACGCTGAAAGATATATGTATATGTGTGTGTGTGTGTGTATATATATATATATATATATATATATGCTTCCCAGGTGGTACTAGTGGTAAAAATTCAGCCGCCAATGCAGGAAACACAAGAGAGCAGGTTCGATGCCTGGGTTGGGAAGATCCCCTGGAGTAGGAAATGGCAACCCATTCCAGCATTCTTGCCTGGTAATTCCATGGACAGAAGAGCCTGGAAGACTACAGTCCCTGGGGTGGCAAAGAGTAGGATATGATTAACCACGCACTCACACACACACACACACACACACACACACATATACATGTTTGTTTATATATAAAATGGGAATTGACTAATGTGAATATGAGGCTGAAAAGTCCCATGAGATGCCATTTGCAAGCCAGAGACCCAGTAACAGTGGTTAAGTCCAGTTCAAGACTGAAGGCCCAAGAACCAGGAGAGCCAAAGGCATAATGTCCAATCTAATAGCATTGGATACACCTGTCCCAGCCCAACTAGGCAGGCAAGAAGAGGACAAATTTCCCTCCTTCACTTTTTTTAAATTCAGGCCCTTAACAGATTGGATGCTGCCTGCTTACCTTGAGGAGGGCCATCTACTTTACTGAGCCCACATATTCAAATGCTGATGTCATCCAGAAACACCCTGAAAGACATCTAGGGGTAATCTGCACACCCCATGGTCCAGTCAAGTTGACACATAGCATTAGCTATCACAATGAGAGTATGTTAATTGGACTTGATGAGCAAGAAGTGTTGAGTGTTCTAAAACCCTAGTTGAGTCACACGCACTCCCAGTGATGAGAGATAAACCTTATAAGATTTGAAGACATGCCATATAGGCAAGTTTTTAGGGATTAAGTGGTCTGGCACTTAACAGAATATCCCTGGGTTTGGAAGATCCCCTGGAGGAGGAAATGGGAACCCACTCCAGTGCCCTTGCCTGAAAAATCCTATGGACAGAGGAGGCTGGTGGCTACAAAGTCCATGGGGTCACAAAGAGTCGGACAAGACTGAGCATGCATGCACACACAGTAAACCTCTCCTCCATCTTGTTAACAAGCTGCCACTGAACAAATGTTATCCAACTGTATTTGAGCTCCTTAATAAACCTCACATGAGAGCTCAACTCCCCAAAGGGAGTCTGGCTGGCCCGGCTTGCTCAATGACCAGTGTCTTGATTAACATTCCTTCTATGCCTACATACAAAGAGGGGAAGTCCTCACTCAAAGGAATCCAGGTCTGTCTACAAAGGGGTGGAGTGGGCTGAACAAACAAGTATAATGCAGCTGACCAGCAGAACCCAACTCAGGGACCACTAGTGGGCTCTGATGTCTAAGAGGAGGAATGGGGTGGTCCCAGGCCAGCCAGAGAAGCTGCAGAGAGTGGGAGTGGTGGAGGGGGGGGCGGGGTGGGTGGGAAACACATTCCTGGAATCAGGTTGACTGTGATTCCTCTGCCTGTGCTTTGAAAATTAAGGCTGAGAGCATCCACTCCACCCCCTGGGTCAGCCAAGGGCAAGGATGGCCACTAAGCCTGTCACCTCTGTCTGTTCCATTAACCTGCATGCAGATGTGGGATGCTGGCTGCAGAGGAGCCTGGCTGTGGTCTTACCTGGGTGGGGTGTGTCTGTGTCCCCAGGATCTGAGGGAGGACCTGGTGCTTCTGGGGTCTGAGTCACTTGGGCACGACCCCTCAGCCTGAACCTCTCAGTGTGGAACCCAGGGCATCAGCACCCATCCTGTTGTCTGGAAGAGAGAACAAAATTCTCCACCTCTCTCTTGGAAACTGGGTGAGAAGATGCTCCTGTGAGGTCAGTAGGCAAAGAACAGCCGCCAGGGCTTCTAGAAAGTGTACAGAAGCAGGTTGATGGAGGAGGGAAGCTGAAACTCGGCGGAAGCAGCCAGGACAGAATGTTTCCTGTTTACTATTACTTGACTCTGAGAGCTGCCCTAGTTTTGCATGAGGTGGCTGAAACTCCGGTGGGAAGCCCACCTTGTCTCTGGTCAGCATAGCCAGGGAAGAAGCCCAGGGCAACCAGGCTTTCTGGGGAGAGAGGGGAAAATTCCAGGAAAGTCATAGAGAAGAACCCCAATTTCTGAGTATAAACCCTCCCCACTTGTGTTCGAAATCGACTCTCAGGCAAAAAGATGAGATAGATGGTGATCAAAATCTCGGCTTTCTTCACTGTAAAAGCTGGATCGGGCTTAGTGCTCTGGCTTAGCATGTGGCAGAAAAAGAAATCCCTGAACTGAACCTCGGAATCAGGCTCATCCACACAGCGTCACACAGCTCCAAGCACTCACACCCCACCCCCACCTCACTCCCCCAGCCCCTGGCCTCATGCACCTGACCGAGCAGACTCATCCCTTCCACCCACCCACAACCAGAGTCTCCCAGGAGTGGGGAGCAGGGGGTCCAGGCGAGCCCTGCTGACTGAGGTGCTGCCCTGGAAGGGGACCCTGGAGCTGGCCTGAGTGTAATCATTGGTCCCAGGTGCCCGCTCCCCTTCACTTCAGCTCCTACGGAGGAGCCAGGGGTCTTGATCCTCTGGCCCCAGGAGCCACAGTGGCTGCTGCTTCTTCCTGCCCTGCAGGTTCAAATCCCAGATCCTACTGTCTCATCTCAGGGACAGGCCTCGGGTTCCCACGGGGCTCTCCCAGTGTGGAGACCACCCCCACTACTCAAGTCTGAACGGAAGCGGCTCCTGGTGAAGCTTGTGAAACCCATTGCCCTGGCAAATCCTGTGCCCCGTGGTCGCTCCTCAACCACAGCCTCTCTTGCCCTGTGGGTTTCCAAGTCTGATAACCAGGCTCCTCCTGTGATAGCAGAAACACTCCTGCTTCAGTGCTCCTCACAGTCACAGAACATGCCCCAGGCGTCTCCTTATTTCCTTCAATCACTCCAACAGGGTCTGTAGGAGGAGTTCAACCTCCTCCTCCTCCTTCTTCTTTTCTAATTGAAGTATAGGTGATGTACAATGTTGTGTTAATTTCTACTTTACAGCAAAGTGATGCAGTTGTATATACACATTCTCTATAGTTTTCCATTATGGTTTATCATAGGACCAACCTGCAACCTGTCCTTTCCCAAACCTGAGTGGGTCTGACATTATTTCCTGGATTAAAGTAACTGCTTTCTCCACAGGGGACTTGGGGTGATTCAGACCCACCCCCCGAGCCCCGCCACTGCTCTCATGGGTGTGGTGCGGGCCCAGCTTTCTCTGACCCATAGGAAGGTCTCCTCCAGGGGCCAGGAGCAGCCCCAGCTCAGGAGTGTCCATCCTGTGTATTATGGGCCCAGCCTCTGCTAGGTGGTCTCTAATTCCAGGTGTTCACCTTGAAGGTCCTAAACAGACAACAGAAAAACTGGCACATTTATGTCAACACACAGCATAGCACTGATCTGGTCCTCCAGCCGCCCGGGAACAGAGAGGAGAGAGAGAGGGGACCCTAGACCAGGCTGGTGTGGTCTGTGCCAGCCTCGTGTGGACCGTGTCCCATGGAGTCAGGGGCAGAGGACAGTCCTGCCCAGATGAGGCTCAGCTCAGTAGCCCTGCTACTCCCAGAGTGAGGGGGGCAGGAGAGGGGTCCACACGTGTGCAGGATCTGGTGCCACTGACACTCTGCCCACTGGTGAAAAAGTCCTCATTGGAGTTCTGGGGTCTCTCCTGACCACAATGCTTCTTGCTCCTTTGGGAGAAAGAAACAATGGAAGTGACGGAGAAGGTGGAAGCCCTTCCCTTCATCTTCAAATGTCGCTGGGTGAGAACTCTACTCACAGCTGGAGGAAGTCACACTCAGGGGCCACCGAGTGGAAACCATCGCTCTAGCGGATATCTGCTTCACCAGCCCTCTGGCTGGATGTGGGGACCTGACTCGACTGGTCCAGGCTCTTCCATGGGCTGGAGAGAGGATCTGAAGTCTTTGTCTTTCTCTCTTTCCCCAACAACCATCTCAGCAAAGGGGAAGGGGCACACCTGAGTTTGCCCTTGATCCCATACTAAACTCTGAACTGCCCTGAGAAGGCAGAAGCCTGAGGACAGTTGGGATCACACAGATGTTGTTGCTGTCTTTGCACAAACAGGTGGCCCCCTGGGGGCTGGCCCTGCCCCTCCCTTGGCCCTCCAGGCCCTGAGGGTCACTCCTTGTCTTGCATCCCTGGGACCACATGTCTTGATGGCTGGAAGCACCAGGGAGCTGCGGGTGGAGGGAGCGAGCAGGTATCTGCCAAGCACAGCTCACTGGCAAGTACTTTCACTTCTCTTTTCCTCTTCGTGGGTGGTGGGTGGAGCCACGGGCCCTGGGTGAGACCCAGAACTGACTTCCTGCTAGGGCTCAGGGCTCCAGCGGCCTCTCGGGAACCTAGGCTGGGGAGACTGGAAGAATTGAATCGGAGGCCAAGCTCAGGCCTAGGCCAGGCTGGGCAGGAAGATGGCCGGAGAGGGCAGAGAGCTCAGCACCAGGTCAGTCTTTCTCCCCCTTCCTTCCGCCTTTCCCTGTGGCCAGCTGCTGTTCAGTGCTGTCTTTGGACTCTGCACTGAACCTTTGCCTTCCACCTGGTGTAGGGGAACCTCCGCCTGCCATATAAGGGTGGACAGGAATGTGTGATGAGGAAATGGGATTTTAACTGCAGCAGGGCGCCTGCTGGTTGGGTCCTGCCTCCACAACACACATGACTGCTTGTTTTGCAACTACTGCTTGGCTGGCTGGTCTGCCTGAAGGGACCTTTGTCCTTTATGAGCCTTTGCAGGAAGATTTTATTTTCTTGTGACCCTGTAGCACTCTTGTTTCCCTCAGGTCACCTCTACCTTGACATAGGTCATTTCAAAGGAGGTAGTTTAGAAAACACGAAATTCGGGGTAACCCCCTGACTTATTTTGAAGCCTTGGGTGGTGTGGTCCCATGTCTGTCCTGTGGATGAGGTCTCCGTCAGCTCTGATGCTATTCCCACCTCTGACTGGGGGCTTGGGGTCTTCCTCCAGCAATCTTGAGCAAAGAAAATAAAAGGAAGAGAAAGACCCAAGACTGTACAAGGCTAGCCCAGGCTGAGTGTTTTCATTTTTGCTTTGATATTCTGTTCTGGACTAGGTTTCCTCTACAAGGAAAATCCTCTTTAGTAATCAGTTCAGAAATAACATTGCTTCATCTATCTAATTTTCTGTTATTTTAACACAAAAGAAATACATTGTACATTCTGATTCATAAAGTTTCAAACAATATGGGAAGCATATAGAGGGGAAAAGTCTCATTCAAGTGGTCTAGTTTCATTCTTTTGCATGTGTCTGTCCAGTTTTCCCAACACTATTTATTATAGCAGCTATACTTTCTCCACTGTATGTTCTTTGACCCTTTATTGCAAGTTAGTTGTCCATATATGTGTGGGTTTATTTCTGGCTTCTCAATTCTATTCCATTAATATATGTGTCTGTTTTTCTGCTGTTTTGATTACTATGGCTTTGCAATATATTTGAAATCAGGGCTTGTAATATCTCCAGCTTTGCTCTTTTTCTCAGGATTACTTTGACTCTTCTGGATCTTCTGTGGCTCCACATAAATTTTAGGATTTTTGTTCTATTTCTATAAAAAATGTGATTGGGATTTTGATAGGGATTGCACTGAAATCTGTGGATTGCCTTAGGTAATCAAACACAGAATGTCTGTCTGCCTTCACTTTCAGCAATGTCTTATAGTTTTCAGTGTACAGGTCTTCTGTCTCTTTTGTTACCTTTATTCCCAGGTATTTTGCTGTTTTTGTTGGATACAAATGGGCTTGTTTTCTTAATTTCTCTTTCTACTAGCTCATTGTTAGTGTACAAAAATACAACAGATTTTTGTATATTGATTTTGTGCCCTGCAACTTTACTGTATTTGCTTATTTCCAGTCATTTTTTGGTGATGTCTTTAGGGTTTTCTATATATAAAACTATGTCATATACAAATAGTGATGTTTTTACTTCTTCCTTTCCAATTTGGAGGACTTTTGTTTCTTTTTCTTACTTAATCAATCTAGCTATGGTTTCCAATACTATGTTGAAAAAGAGCAGCAAGAGGAGGGCATCTTTGTCTTGTTCTTAATCTTAGAAGGCTAGTTTTCAGTTTCTCACCTTTGAATACGATACTAGCTGTGGGTTTGACATACATAGCTTTTATTATGCTGAGGAACATTTCTTTTGTGTGTGTGTGTGTTCTGGTTTGTTTGTTTTTTATCTATTTTTATTAGTTGGAGGCTAATTACTTTACAATATTGTAGTGGTTTTTGAAGTAAGCCAGAAAGATAAAGACCAATACAGTATACTAACGCATATATATGGAACATTTCTTTTATACACATTTTGTTGAGAGTTTTTGTCATAAATGGGTGTTGTCTTCTCAAATGCTTTTCTGTGTCTATTCAGATAATCATATGGTTTTTATCTCTCATTTTGTTAATATGATGTATCACTTTGATTGATTTGTGGGTATTGAACCATTCTTGCATTCCTGGAATAAATCCCACTATCTCACACCATACACAAAAATCAAAGTGGGTTAAAGACTTGAATGCAAGACCAGAAAGCACACAACTTCTAGGACAAAAGAGGCAGTACACTTTTTGACACTGGTTTTAACATTACCTTTCTGGATATGTTCCCTCAGGCAAGGGAAACAAAAGCAAAAATAAACAAATGGGACTACATCAAACTAAAAAGTTTCTGCCCAGCAGGGGAAGCCATTGACAAAATGAAAATGAGTCTGTCAAATGGAGAAAATATTTGCAAATCATATATCTAGTAAAGGGTGAAATGTATAAAGAACTCATACAATCATACAACAAAAACAAACAACCTGACTAGAAACTGGGCAAAAGAACTAAATAGACATTTTTTCCAAAGAGAGCATAAAGATCACCAACAGATGATGATGATGGACAAAAAAATGTCCAAAATCACTAATTATTGGGGAAATGCAAATCAAAACTACAATGAGATATCGACTCACACCTGTTAGAATGACTGTTTTTGAAAAGGCAAGAAATAACAAGAGTAGAGAGTATATAGAAAAAAGGGAACACTACACTGTTGATAGGAATATAAACTGGTGCAGCCACTGTGGAAAATAGTATTAAGATTCTTTAAAAAATTAAGAATTGAATTATCATATGATCTAGCTATTCCAATTGTACTTATTTATCTGAAGAATTAAAAAACACATTTTAAAAGTAATATTAACCACTTCATATGCTCACTGAAGCATTATTTACAGCAGTCAAGATATGAAACAAACTAAGTTCCCATTAATAAATAAATGCATAAAGTCATAGCATACATATACAATGGAATGCTGCTGCTGCTGCTGTAAGTCACTTCAGTCGTGTCTGACTCTTCACGACCCCATGGACTGCAGCCTACCAGGCTCCTCCGTGCATGGGATTTTCCAAGCAAGAGTACTGGAGTGGGGTGCCATTGCCTTCTCCAACAATGGAATACTATTCGATCATAAAAGGATGAAATTTTGCCATCCTTGACAACATGGATGGACTTTGAGCATATTACGCCAAGTGAAACAAGTCAGATGGAGAAACACAAATACTGTATGATTTCATTCATAAGTGGGATATTAAAAAAAATGAAAAAAAATACAAAATAAATGAATAAACCAAATCAAACAAAAACAAACACATAGATACAGAGAACAGTTATTGAAGCTTTCAACCCCAATCCTTTTAGAGTTGTGGGTATAACTTTAAGAGCTTTTTCTATGGATTTGCATATATAATTCATTTTCCTAAATATATAATTTGTGTTCTCATTTTTAATAAAAGACTATATTTTATATTTTGTATTTTTATTTACTTTAATATTAAGAATATTAGAGATTTTTCACCTTTATAATCATATGGCTCTATCTCAGACTCTAGGAGGGACTCTTTTTCTTGCCTTCTTTAGCTTCTAGAGGCTCCCTGCATTCATTGGCTCAGAGCCCCTTCTTCCATCTTCAAATCCAGCAACACAGCATCACCAAATCTTCTGACTAACTTTTCTGCCCTCTTCTTCTCCTTATAAAGATTCCTGTGAATATTTTGGGCTCATCTAAATAATTCAGAATAATCTAATCTGCCCCTCTCAAGATCTTTAATTTCATTTTCAGTTGAGGTAAAATTGGCGTATATTATTATATTAGTTCCAGGTGTACAACATAAAGACTGAATATTTTGTATACATTTGTATATATTGCAAAATGATTATCACAATAAGTCTAGTTAACATTCATCACTATGCTTAATCACAAAATTTTTTATTGTGATGGGAACTTTTAAGTCCTACTCTCCTGCTGCTGCTGCTGCTAAGTCACTTCAGTCGTGTCCGACTCTGTGCGACCCCATAGACGGCAGCCCACCAGGCGCCCCCGTCCCTGGGATTCTCCAGGCAAGAACACTGGAGTGGGTTGCCATTTTCTCCTCCAGTGCACGAAAGTGAAAAGTGAAAGTGAAGTCGCTCAGTCATGTCCAACTCTTCGAGACCCCACGGACTGCAGCCTACCAGGCTCCTCCGTCCATGGGATTTTCCAGGCAAGAGTACTGGAGTGGGGTGCCATTGCCTTCTCAGTCTACTCTCCTAGCAACTTTCAAATATGCAATACAGTATTGTTATCTGTAATCACTATGCTGTAGGTTATATCCTCAGGAGTTAGCTATTTTATAACTATTGTTGTTCTATCGCTAAGTGGTGTCCAATTCTTTGTGACCCCATGGGCTTCAGCATGCCAGGCTCCTCTATCCTTCACTGTCTTTCAGAGTTTTCTCAAATTCATCGTGTCCTTTAAGTCAGTAATGCCATCTAACCATCTCATTCTCTACTGCCCCCTTCTTCTTTTGCCTTCAGTCTTTCCCAGCGTAAGAGTATTTTCCTGTGAGTCAGCACTTCGCATCAGGTGGCCAAAGTATTAGAGCTTCAGCATGAATCCTTCCAATGAATATTGAGTACTTATTTCCTCTAGGATTGACTGGTTTGGTCTCCTTGCAGGCCAAGGGACTCAAGAGTCTTCTCCAACACCACAGTTCAAAAGCATCAGTTCTTCAGTGCTCAGCCTTCCTGATGCTCCAATTCTCACATCCATATACGACTACTGGAAAAACCGTAGCTTTGCCTGCACAGACCTTTGTCAGCAAAGTAATGTCTCTGCTTTTTAATATGCTGTCAAGGTTGGTCATAGTTTTTCTTCCAAGGAGCAAGCATCTTTTAATTTCATGGCTGCAGTCACCGTCTGCAGTGATTTTGGAGCCCCTAAAATATAAAGTCTGTTACTGTTTCCATGTTTCCCCATCTATTTGCCATGAAGTGATGGGACCAGATGCCGTGATCTTTGTTTTTTGAATGTCAAGTTTTAAGCCAGCCTTTTCACTCTCCTCTTTCACCCTCATCAAGAAGCTCTTTAGTTGCTCTTCGTTTTCTGCCATAAGAGTGGTGTCATCTACATATCTGAAGTTATTGATTTTTCTCCCAGAAATCTCAATCCCAGCTTGTGCTTCATCCAGCCCAGGATTTCACATGATGTATTCTGCATATAAGTTAAATAAGCAGGGTAACAATATACAGCTTGGATGTACTCCTTTCCCTATTTGGAACCAATCCATTGTTCCATGTCCAATTCTAACCGGTGCTTCTTGATCCGCATACAGGTCAATGATATAGAATAGAAATTGAGAAACAGTCTAGAATAGAAAAATCCAGAAACAGGCCCATGCTATGCTGTGAATTGCTTTCTGAATTTTTATTAACTTGCAGTAGGCAGAGATTTCCTAGATAGTACATGTAAGTCACTAACCACACACACATGCACACACACATACTGATAGACTGGATCATAAAAATTTTCTTTTTTTATTCCTTTTTTTTTTTCTTCTCTCTTCCTTTTTTTTTTCCCATTTATCTTTACTAGTTGGAGGCTAATCACTCCACAATAAAAAAACTTTTTTTATTCCTACACATGAATAAGTGGAAGACAGCCAGTAATATAAGTGGATAATGGGCCAAAGGCTTGGCCACTCCACAAAGGAAGATGTATAAATTGCCAATGAATTGCCAACCATATGAATATGTGCTCAACATTATTAGTCATTTTAAATAGAAATCAACACTGAAATGAGATACCACATCACACATACTAGGATGGCTAAATTAGAAAAGCCATTTATAACAGATGTTAAGAAACAGTTTGGTAGTTTTTTAAAATGATTAAACATACTCTTACACAATGACCCAACAATTTCACTCCTAATCATTGACCCAAAAGGAATGAAAACAACTTGCTACCAAAAGATCTGTCCAAGAACAGCAGCTTTATTCATTCTAGTTTCAGACTGGAATCAACCCAAAATGTCCTTCAGAAGGAAAATGAATGAACAGATTGTGCTAGATCCACACAATAAAATATCCTCAACAATAAGAGAAACAAACTTCTATTCATCCAACAATATGGATGACGAGCAGAAGTCAGACGCAAAGCACGTGTGATTTATTATTTTCATGTATATGAAGTCAGGTAACAGGTAAAATTAACATATGGGAACAGAAAGGACAGTACTGTTTCCCTCAGAGAGGCTGTCTGCATACAAGTGCTCAGGATGCATGTTGAGGGTATAGGGTGTGCTGTTCTCGTCCTCATTTTTCAAATAACATATCAGTTTTCCACACCATGTCTCCCTTGTGATCTCCACTGCCCCTTCAGGGTTCTGCAGGACATACTGGCTGCTTTCCTGACCTCTGGGAGCATACTCCACCTTCAACAGTGATTAGCGATCCTCTGACCACTTATCGTCTTACAGATTTTGGTAGAAATCTCTCATCTGCTCCTTGCCTCCTGCAGTCTCCTTATCATTGTGAATCCAACCCCTTTATTAACATTTTAGTGGGGGCTTAATAAAAAAGAAGATAAATGTTTCTCTTCAATCTGAGATCTTTAAGTAGAAACTTTTTCATGAAAAATTCAACACAGTAATGTGACATTACTTTTCCCTGATGATTTTGGGTACTAGGCTATGGTTTTTCCAGTGGTCTTATATGGATGTGAGAGTTGGACTATAAAGAAAACTGAGCTCCGAAAAATTAATGCTTTTGAACTGTGGTGTTGGAGAAGACTCTTGAGAGTCCCCTGGACTGCAAGGAGATCCAACCAGTCCATCCTAAAGGAGATCAGTCCTGGGTATTCATTGGTAGGACTGATGTTGATGCTGAAACTCCAATACTTTGGCCACCTGATGCGAAGAGCTGACTCATTTGAAAAGACCCTGATGCTGGGAAAGATTGAGGGCAGGAGGAGAAGGGGATGACAGAGGATGAGATGGTTGGATGGCATCACTGACTCAATAGACTTGGGTTTGGGTGAACTCTGGGAGTTGGTGATGGACAGGGAGGCCTGGTGTGCTGCGGTTCATGGGGTCACAAAGAGTTGGACACGACTGAGTGACTGAACTTAACTGACTGAACTGAACTGAAGTGACAATAATTCTGTTTTGATTTGACTAAGAAAGCTAACATTTAAAATGGGTCTTCATAACATTTAAAAATATGAAATATTGATTAAACATAAATATCAGACCTATAAAACAACTAAGAACCAAATTATAGACTCAGGTTTAAAATTAAGTTTTGAAGGAAAGAACTGCTATTTCTAAAATTGAGATGTCTAAAAACATTCACTCCATATAACAATAGCACAGATAAATTTACGTTAGCACATAGTAGAAGTCCCAGGAGAAATGACTGATATTCTTGTGAAATTCCCGGTTTATACCTAATTATATTATTATTAAAACATTTTATCATTTATGAACCAGTTTATAACATAGGATGAATTTCTCTTTTTTTAATTTAAATTAAAAAGCATCTTAATTGAAGTATAGTTTATTTACAATGTTGTGGTCATGATTCAGTTATACATATAAATATATATATACTTTTTCATATTCTTTTCCATTATGATTTATCACAAGATATTGAATATAGTTCCATGTGCTATACAATAGGATCTTTTTGTTTATCCACTCTATATGTAACAGTTTGTATCTGCGAATCCAAAACTCTCAATCAATCCTTTCCCCAGCCCTCCTTCCCCTTGGCAACTACAAGTCTGTTCTCTATGTCTATGAGTCTGCTTCTGTTTTGTAAATATATTCATTTATGCCATATTTTAGGTTTTACATATAAGTGATATCATACAATGTTTGTCTTCCTCTTTCTGACTTACTTCATTTAATATGACAATCTCTAGGTCCACCCATGCAGCTGCAAATGGTACTATGTCATTCTTTTTATGACTAAGTAGTATTCCATTGTATATATGTATCACATCTTCTTTATTTATTCCTCTGTTGATGGACATCTAGGTTTTTTCCATATCTTGGCTGTTGTGAATAGTGCTGCTGTGAACACAGGGTGCATGTATCTTTTTGAGTTGTAGTTATGTCTGGATATGACCAGGAGTGGGATTGCTGGATCATATGACAACTCTGTTTTTAGTTTTTTAAGGAGCCTCCATGTTGTTTTCCACAGTGGTTGCACCAACTTACATTCCGACCAACAATGTAGAAGATTTACCTTTTCTCCACACCCTCTTCAGCATTTGTTATTTGTAGACATTTTAACAGTGGCCACCCTGACCAGTGTGAGGAGGTACCTCATCATAGTTTTGATTTGCATTTCTTTAATAATTAGTGATGTTGAGCAGCCTTTCATGGGCCAGTTGGTCATCTGTAGGATGGCATTTCTCTTAACTGCTATATGCAGAGAGGAGACACTATTTTCTATCTTTTTGTGGTTTATCCTCTCTTAGTTAATAAAGAAGCATTTTCAAGCTTATATTTTTATTTCATTGTTTTTCATTTTTTTGTTTACTCTATTTGGGTTTTGTTACAGTTTTGTTCCAATTAAAAAAAATTTATTAAAATAGTGTACCAGGTATGTGATATATATATAACTGGTCTCTACTCAGGACCAGTTATCTTACATGTGTTTGTTCTTTGCAACCTGTCCTTTATACACAAAATCTTACAACCTCCATAAGCATCTCATAATCTGGATGACTATTTTCACATGGTATCCTTCCTTCCTAGGATATCCTCAGAAAATCAGAACATAGACAACAGGCCCTTCTATGAGGCTGTATTCAGGCACTTCAAAAGACAAAAGGTGCAGATTTCAAATGCAATAAAAAAGACATTTCCTTTCTTTGAAGGCCTCCGTGACAATGAACTCATCACCAGTAAAATGTATGAAGTAAGTGAAGTTTATTACATCACAATCTGGTAAACTGGCTTGAAACTAGGTTAAATTTCATATCCTGGACCCAAATATCAGGGTATAACTAGCCATCTGAAGAGTCTCCAGTGAGAGGGGGACATTTTCAAGTAGTGATGCAAGTGATCCTAAAAGGCAGAAAGGGAAGAGAGAGCAGAAACAGGCATCACTGGAGACAGTCCCGTCTCTAACCGAGGGGGTGGTACTCATAGTGAACATAGGAGTCAGGGTGAATAACATTGGAGACAGGCTGGATCTGAAGTGGGTGTGCTCTGTAGATATTTACTACCTTGTAGGAATGCACACAATACAGCATAAACTAAATTAATGTCGATGAACTGATGAATAAATTTAATTTATTGATTTGATAAAAATCGTAATTGACAGAGCATTTCTTTTCAATGAATATCAATTTAAATAATTAGATCTGAAAACATTAAAACCCACTGAGACAATGTCATGTTAGAGCAAATTTGGGAGTAGATGCAGGCTATTTTTCTCCAACAGCTTTCAGTTTTCTTTTTTTCTGGTATTCTTGAGTCTTGGAATTTGAGTTAATTTTTGCAATAGGTGTTTCTGGAGTTACAGAGATGCAAGTCTGCAGTTTGACCTACAAATATGCTTTCAAACTGTGGCCAAGTTCACAAAATGGAAAACTGTCACCTGGCTTCCTTGAGCTCTTCCAGGCCAAGTTAGTATTGGTGAAGGGGCAGGTGTTGTCCAGTCAACAGAATAGTGGCTCGTCACCTGCCAAGTCTATGCCTCAAAGAGTTGACCAGGCTCTTAGAGAGTTACATATTCATTAACTTTGAACCCACTTTTAGTCTGCAGAATTGTGCCTTCTTACATATAATGTATATGAGGGTGAGGAGATCAGATTCACAAATGGATTGTTTTAAGAAGAGAGGATTTATTGTTTCACTTAGTGGCCTTACAAATATACAGAAATTCTAAACCTCTACATGAAAAGATACCTATCTATGGAAATTGGAATACATTAACTCAAAATCTCTTTCTAGGGCTCTCTTGTAACTTGGAAGTCTGTATTTCTATTTTTCCCATTCACTGCCTTTAAGGACTGTCAAGATTCTTGTAGAAACCTGGTCCCTGTACCAAGAGTGGTGTACAATGTTCTCAGTGAGCTGGAGAAGACATTTAACCTGTCGCTTCTGGAAGCTTTGTTCAGTGAGGTCAACATGCAGGAATATCCTGATTTAAATCACATTTATAAAAGCTTCGAAAATGGTAATTATCTTATTATCTACCTTTTGATGTTCAAGGTCCATTTTGGTCAACAAGTGTATGTAATGAGCTCCCATCACGTGCCATAATTAGTGCTGAGCAGTGGGGATATAACAGGTAAAAAAACACGCATACCCTAAGTCTTCTCAGAACTCAGGTTATAATGGCTATGGTACAACACCCACCTGGAGGTCTGCTTAACTTAGGCACTTAGACTCACAGGAGGAGCAGAGCCACAGTGCCATCCGCTTTAGGTAGAAGGACAAATGACAGAGCCGCGGTGGTCTACACAGCATCCACCCAGCTGACTACTACCCACTTTAAGCTTAGCTGTGGGTGCAGGGTCCATCCTGGAGTAGCAGTGCCATGTCTATGGGCATCAAAAATTCAGCAACTCTGTAGTCATAACTTTCAGGGACCCCATGAGAGGCAAGAGTCACCGCCCTGAAGGAAGACCCAAGAATAGTCCATAGAGAGTCCCATCCAGTCTACACACAATTTACCAGTCACATGTCATTTTTTAACCTTAAACCCAGGATTGACCTAGTAACACAGACAAGAGTTTACCTCCATCAGATTTTCAGAGTTAATGGAAAGTTAGCTCAAGATCAAATTTGTCCTTAAGGAGAAATGATTTTACTTAACTTTCTCCACAAAGGGGTAAAACAAACAGTGCTTAAATATCACAAAACCTACTGCTCTACCAGACAATTTTTGATGCTGCACAAAACTAAAGCTTTGGTTCACCACTTTTTCCTGAGAAAACACTGCTTATACCTGGTATTATGTAAGGAAGATGTCCTTCCAAGATTTTTTGTTTTGACTTCACACGAAAAATTTGGCCTCAACTAAGACTTCCCAAGAGTGATGGAGAATTCACAGGAAGAATGATTCTATGAGCCGAGGAGAGAGGGTGCTATGGGAACAGGCCCAGAGTGAGAAGGGTTCTAGAGTTTCTGGAAAAGGACAAGGTCAAGTGGTGTCACTCAGAGTGAGAAGCAGACTGTGGGAGTGGACTCAAGAGGGATGTGTTTGAAAAAAAAGATCCTGAAAGGTCTTAAATCTAAAGGTAAGGAATCTGAAATTTGTTTACTGGACAGTAAAGAGATACTACTACAGGCATTGCCCCAGGAGGAGCCCCAGCCATCAGCCCTGGGGCAGCCCAGGCTTACCATCCTTTTCCTGGATTCACAGCAGAGACCTACCCTCTAGGATCCCTGGTTTACTTCCTTCTTCCAACATTTGCCAGGGCATCTACATGCAGGGGCTCTGGGCTTGTGTCCTGGTTCTTGTTAGCAGTCTCGTGGGTCCCTGGTCTAGGAGTCATGGGGAAGTCCTGCAGCGCTGTAACAGGCACTCCCTGCTTGCAGCTTCAGAGTGTCCTTCTTGTGTCCTGGGATCTGGGGCACCCCAGGGAGGGGTCTAGAGTTCCTCCCGCATCTTCTTGTTTGTCTCTTTGCAATCCACTCATTCCCCAGGACCCAGTGAACCCAAATTTCCCCTTATCTTGAACCATCTTTAAAGCTTTTGGGCTTTCTCTTTTATACACACAGATCTCTAGGATCCAAGCCCTTCTCCAGAGGAAACCTGTTTCTTTCTTACAGTTTGAACAGTTCAATATACACATTCCACTTCCCTTAGTTATGTAAACACGTGTCATCCTCACGGTGTGACATTTATTGTACATATCCGACAGCCTCAGGATGTTCCCACGACTCCTTTATCCTTACATTCAAGTGGCTCATTTCTGTGCAGAGAACATAACTGCTCCCTTGCTGGGGTTTCTCTTTTCTGTCCAAGGATGATGGGGGAAATTTATCATGAAGGTTGGGATCCACTAATCTCTGGGTGACCTGAGAGCTGGAAATTTCTAAATGTGCAATTCTGAGATGATGTTCCTGGTCTCTGGTGGAGATTTCCAATTGTCTTCTCTCTCCCTCTCTTCAGTGATCCAAGAGAAAATTAATTATGAAGAAAGTAATGGACAAAAGAGGCCGGCCATCCAACTGAGCCTTGAGCAAGGTGATTGAGACCATGCACAAACCAACTCTCCCTTGCTAAGCGGAAAAGGAGAAGAGGAGGGGGAGGCCTGAATCCTGAGCAAAGATTGGAAATCAGGGAAGAAATGTTGAAGGACCACGGAGAAGGCAGGGAGGGGTGTTTGTGTGAGCATTTAACCAGAGTCTGAGTCCTCGAGGACTGGCTGTGACAAGAGGCTGTTGCCCCAAATACCAAGACAAAGGAAGAGGAACCCAGGGTGTCAGTAACCAGATTTAAAGAGAATGACTGCCAGGAAGTCATTGTGATTTAGAAAGAATCCTATAGGAGAAGATCAAGGTGAAGGTGTGATGAGCTAAGCACTATGGGCCCAAGGTCAATGTCGAAGAGAAGGCCCTTCATGATAGCAGAAGAAAGGACTGATTTAAATGTGGGGGAGGTTGTTCAAGAGCAGGAATATTCAAGGAAAAAGGCAGTCATATAGATTCAGAGGCAAGGAAGTGGTAGAGATGAAGAGGAGTGGATGTGGGTGTTTGAGAGAAAGGAGAATAAAAAGGTAGCTATTTCCTACCCCAGGGGATCTTCTCGATCCAAGGATTGAACCCAAGTCTCATGTCTCCTGCACTGGCTAGTGGGGTTTTTTGGTTTTTGTTTGTTTGTTTGTTTGTTTTACCACTAGTACAACCTGGGAGATAGAGAAATACATAAAGATGGAAAGATACAGAAAATAAGAATACAAGGGCTGGGGAAAGTAGAGGAGAATCAGACATTGAATCCTCATGGTGAGGCCAACAGAACAGATTAAACAGATCCTGTACAGGGAGGGAATGAAGGAAGAGAGGGTGGGGAAGAGGCTCCAGGACTTTGCAGGAAGGTCACCAGTCATGGATAGCTCTGGGAACCAAAGCAGGTTCACTCTGGCTGTAGGGGTCAAGATAAACCATTGCTAGTCACTGAATGGCTGGTGGAAGTCACATGAGGAAATGGCCCGTCTGAGGCACTTTCAACCAGAGGTAAAGCTGATCCCAGTCTCTAGGATCTGACACACCTGTTAGTTGGAATTTCCCAGATGGTCCAGATGGTCTCCATCTAGACATCTGGAGAAGAAAGAAAAAGAAAGAAAGTGAAGTCACTCAGTCATGTCAGACTCTTTGCAACCCCATAGACTGTAGCCTACCAGGTTCCTCAGTCCATGGAATTTTCCAGGCAAGAGTACTGGAGTGGGTTGCCATTTCCTTCTCCAGGGGATCTTCCCGACCCCAGGATCGAACCCAGGTCTCCCGCATTGCAGGCAGACGCTTTACCGTCTGAGCCACCAATCTTCAACTTCATCTTTATCAAGACTAAAAAGGGATCAGGGAAGAATAACATAGCTAATACTCCAGTTTCTGAAATAAACTTTTCCTTTCTGCCCTCTAGGAACTGGCGGAGACTTTCATCACGGCCTGACCTCTTCACAGGCAGTTCCCTTGTCTCGTGATGGTCAGTTCCTGGAAACTGTTCTGTGATCTTTGCTGTCGTGTCCCGTCTGGGGGTGTGCTATGGAGCCTGCTTCTTTGTGTTACTGACTGTGCAGAATTGTCAGTCTTTGCATCTGCATTTTCTCCAAGGAGTTAGACAACAGAGTCTTAGTTCTCTGAGTTGCCTGGGAGGGTTACTCCTTCCACTCCTTGAACATACTTGCTGCCAATCCCTGAAGGCTCTGGGCCTGGACATTTGGCCCAGTCGCCTGGCTTTGCAGGGTTCTGCTCTGTCTTGCTTGGTCTGGCAGCGACCTCAGTGCTTTCATTTCATGTCCAGCAGAGGCCAGTGCTACGACCAGAGTGACGGGGGTAGGGGAGTGGAGAGAAGCAGGTGATGGGTGGTCCTCGAGGGGAAGGGTTCTTCCCCTGCTAGTCCCTCACATGGACCATGGACACCTCATGACTCCCATACAAACCCTCTCCCATCATACCTGGGACAGAGACCAGGAGCTGCCCTCCAAACACCAGACAGGCCTCCAAGAAAAACGTTTTGGTACTTTAACAACCAGTAACCGCTATTTACAACGCTTGACCTCCATTAATCCATAACACTCTTAATAATGATACTAAATTAATAAGATTAATATCAATTTAAGACGTTAATCATAATGATTTCGTTTTTCAGATCAGTCACAGTATTCCAAATAGTGATACAGACAATAGTTTATTTAACTGTCTCAAAAATCCCAAAATGAGGTATATAACATCCTCATTTTTCAGACGAGAAAGAATCAGCTTAGAGAGCTTGGTTATCTGTACAAGTTAACCCAGCTGAGAATCAGAATTGAGCGCTGCTGTGTGCAGTGTAACAGCAGGAATTCAGGGGCCTGTGGCCTGGCTTCAGATTCTGCTTCGAGATATTGGGTTAGTAGTCACTCATTGTTCCTCAGTTTCACTGTCTGTAAAATGGACATGGTAACGGTAGCTACTTCAGAGGGTGATGGATTTTAAACAAATTATGTCATATAAAGCACTCACAATCTCGCCTGAGGCTGCATCAGTGTGTCCATGCATTTGTTATTATTACTACATTTAATCACCATCATTGTTTGTGTCTGGTGCCAGAGTCCAAGCTTTTAACCATTACAGTGACCATTTCAGTGATAAAAGCAACACCTACTCCTGACCCAGAAAGATAAATTGAAAGGCACAGTTTCCCCACCCATAGAGCACACTAGTCTATAATAAATTTCATGTCTTTCTTCCATGAGTCTCCTTTGGAAACTAGTAACATAGAAAAGTCTCAGGAAACTTCTCACAGCGTGGAAAGCCCTTATTATGTAGCTTCCAGATGGGACAGATTATTTAAGGAGGGATGTTCTAAGTTATTATTACATTTTTATAAAAGAAAAAAAAACTTTTCAAGTGACTACTGAAAGCATAGTTATACATTTAGCAAGTGACATTTATTCAAAAAGTTAACATTTAAGAATATAAAAAAAACACAACATGCACCAATCCATACTCTTAGCTGTTCATCTACTAGTGCAGTTGATGGGACTAGAAAGGGGTGAGTGAATGGAATTGTGACGAGTAATGACCGGAAGAGAAGGGAGTGTGTGTGTGTGTGTGTGTGTAGGGTGTGGAGGGAGGAAGCAATGAAGTCTTCTAAAACTCAAAGTGTGGTCTGGGGGCAATCCTGTCAGGAAATGAAATCCCAGAGCATCTTGATGATGGGGAGTAAGGAACATAAAGAGAGAAACTTCAACCTAGGACCCAAATGGTACACAGCAAGTCACCAATAAGTGTGTCCAAGGGTCTGATCTAACAAGAAGGGCTGATGTGCCCAGGTGAGAGGAGGGCTGTGTCTCACATCCCCCCCACCCCAAGGGGAGGCTCCCAATCCTGAGCATGTGGCACAGAACAGGCATCAGGGCCCACAGTCTATATTATAACTTTGGGAAATAATTTTAAATCACGTTTTACATTAATTAATTTGTTTACAAAAGTAGCACTAAATGAAAAATCAAAACTGCAGTGAAAAATATGTCTATGTGTTCATACATTATTGAGGCTGGAGGGAACTGAGTGGGAGGGGCTGATGGAATCAGTGAGAACCAGAGATGGTTGCCATGGAGAAAGGGCGTGTGTGCTGGTCCTGGGTGGTTTGCCCAGGGACTCAGTCCTTCCCCTCCCTTGCTCTGCTCGGCCCTCTGTCTCTGGTCACTGGCCCCCGCAGACTTGTCTGTCAGCTCCCCTTGCTGCTGACTCCCTGCTGGGTTCCTAACATGGAGACCCTGGCAGGAGAGTGGGAGTAAGGGGGGAGCCAGGTGTTTCTCCATCACTGCCTCCGGCCGCAATTCTGGCAGCAGCCGCATCTCAGCCTTGACTGCACCTTCCACAAAGCAGGCAAATCATGGTCTAGCCTCTGCCTGCCCAGTGACCTCAGCCCATGATGTCATCCTCTATCCCTCCCGCAGCTTTCTGTTGACTCCTCTTTATGTCCTCACATTCTTCCGCTTGGTCTTCTCCGCTCTTCCATCAGCTGTGTAGCCAATCCCTGGATTAAATTCCCTCTGCTCTAAAAGCCTAAAGTGGTTTGTATCTTCCTGCTGGATGCTGATGGATGTGGGAGGAAAACAAAATTGATGAATCAAAACATGATTTAGGTATGACCCCACGTGAAAATGGACACTCGGATCGCCTCAGTGAAAGAGAGCAGATGAATGCGAAGATGAAAGATAGAACCAGCGACCAAAATGGTGCTCTAGAAAGCCAACAAACAAATGAACAATATGCCCAAGAGTCTGAACCAGCAGGTAAGACTGACTGACTGGGTTTGACGAGTGTGGAGGGGAACAGGCAAGTGGAGGGACTTGGTGTGTTGGACAATGGCACAGGGGAAGACTTTGGTGATGATTAGAATGCTTGAGATGAAGAAAATATAGAAAGACAAAATTGGTATAGAAGAGGCATACACCGGTCGTGTCAATAATTAAGAAGCAAAGACTCGGAGAAGGTAGGAAGTACAATAGAGAGTAGATAAGCTGAGCAGCTAGGTAGAGGACAGCAGGGCCAGGCCTAGGATGAGGCAGGGAGACCCTTTCTTATGAGATGTGAGAACCATCTCATTTTAGGCACCTTCTTTGCCTCAACTCTAGACCCTTCAGGACCCTGTGGGACATTGACTTAAAATGTAGAGAAAAGAGCATGCATAAATAAAGATACAAAAAAAAAAAATGAACACCAAAAATATAGGGAAAAAAATGGGGGAGGCACCAAAAGAGAGCTCCACAGAGAATGAGTAAAGGGCAATGTGGACAAAGCACAGAGGAAGGAGAGAAGTGGAGACATTGTCCCGTTTGAGGAGGCAGTCATCTGAATGAAGGCACAGGGGCTGTTCCTAATACCATTGAGAAAGATAAGGTGTTCTCAATGATCCAAATGGTCCGGTAACCCCTCAGATAAAAATAAGATACTCCCCAGGAAAGGAAAGACAGAAGAAGAAAGCCCAGAGCTGAGGGAGGAACAAAGGAAGACATGGAATCAGTGTGGGGAAGAGGTTTTGTGGATTTTCTGTCCCCTCCTTTGTTTCTCTAGAGTCACTTCTAAAGTTTAAAGTCACTTCTAAAGTGGTCTGAAACTTCAGGGACTCTTTTGTATATGAGTGCTAGTTCGGATTTAAGCTTGAGTCATCCCATGTCATCCCAGGAATGTAGACAATGGAAGGAATACCTTTCTTGTAGTTTCAGCTCTAGACTGAAAATCTGGGGGAAGAAACTTCATTTTCTATTTTTGCACAAATCAGAAAAACAGCTACTGTGTAGACTTTCCTTGTTGATCTCAGCAGATGAACTGGACTGATAGTGTTTATTCAGATTTAAGACATTATTTGAATCTTGGTTTGAGTAGATTTGGGATCTATCTGTAATATTAACTAGATCAGATCGCTTTTATATTTTCACATGTACACAGAGGATCACCTCACCCTTGTCAACGTCCATCAGTTATTGAACTTTGTGAACTGGCCTTGAAACATTACAACAATGTTTTGTTGCACCAATTTTATAAACTTTTGCAGTTCAATATGTGCTGTTTTTCAGAGACAAAGCAAAGTTTAATTTGTCAAGGTTCATGCTCTTTGTTTTAGCAGCATTTGATAGAGGATCTTTTATATACATTTGTAATTGATAAAAATAAACCAAATTGCAAATTTGCTTTCTTTCTTTTTTAAGCAAACCATGTACCAAGTTTTTTGGTTCAGATGGCATAGGCTAAGTTAAATTGCGTTCTGTTAACCAAGATGAGTATATTTCTGTAAGTATAAATATGTTGAAATAAGGTTTTAAAACACACACACACACAGGAAGGGACAGAGTGGGCCGCAGGAAGGAGAAGGGTGGGTCGGAGCTCCCCCACTCCCAGAAGTGGGATTACAGGGAGCAGACTTCTTAATGCTAGTGAACGGTGCTCACTCCTTTTTGGGAAGACAAATTAAAATTTTTCATTCGTTAAAATTTGATCCAGGAGCAAAGCCATCCAACCATGGACTACAAATAAATTCCTGTTCTGTCCGTCTAGAGGATATAAAGAAGGAAAAGCCATTTTTTAACTCAGAAGTTCAACCACAAGCCCAAGCAAGGACTGACTATAACCAGGTGTCTGACATAATAGGTAAGGCTGACAGAAAGAATGTGGAGCAGGGATCAAGGGAACCAGGCAAGAGGCTGGGGCGTCAGGGTCCAGCCAGCCAGTCCAGGTGGCCTTGGGCAGAGGAAGGAAGGGCAGGGAACCAGCATCTTGTGCTGTGAGTTTAGCGGAAGAGGTTCCCCAGGGACCAGAGAAATATCAGAAGATGGGTTATAAGTATTGATGCCCAGGAGACTATTTCCAAAGTAAGAGAGGAAAGTATGAGAAAGAAAGAAAAGGGGAAAAAAATAGAGAGCCAAGATATTCAAGAGAGTAGATGGAAAAGAAACACATAAAGACAAAGCGAGGTGTCAAGCGATACCGTTCCTGGAAAGAGAGGCATAAGTAAGGGAAAGGGGCCAAGAGGAAAGTGAAGAGGTAAAATGAGAATGAAAGAAAGAGGTAGAATGGAGTAGAGGGTCAGAGGTAGGTCTAGGGTGGGGGTGAGGGGTAGCAGGAGGGTTGGGGAGGGGAGTGTGGGCAGGATGGGCAGAGCTGCCCTCTGTGTGTGAGTGTCGTCACCTTCCATGCAGGACTGGGAGCAGCCTGCAGCTCACCCATATTCAAGCACAGACCACGTGCCTTGAATTAACTTAGCTTCTAGTTCTCCCTGCTGCTCTCATTCTGGGGTTTCCTGCTGCGTGGGCTCCACCCTGAGATCCTAAGGGGGTTTGTTCCTCTGTGCAGTGATCAGCAGTGAGGACTCTGCAGAATCCAGTGATGGAGATGAGTTCCCAGAACCCTCCACACCAACACCAGGAAGGGCGGCTGGTAAGGAAGGGGGAGAGCAAGGCCAGGGCTGCAGGAATCTGCAGGAGCACTACAGGGATACCCTGCCGTGCGTGAACTAGACAGCTAGTGGGAAGCTGCTAGAAGCACAGGGAACTCAGCTCAGTGCTCCGTGGTGGCCTAGAGGGGTGGGATAGTGGGAGGCGGGGAGGGATGTTCAAGAAGAAGAGGACATGTATATACATGTAGCTGATTCACTTCTCTGTATAGCAGAAACTATCACAACATTGTAAATGACCAAAACCTAATAGAAAAAAAAGATTATTACCATTGCAAGCCCATCTGTCTTGCAAGTTATCATAGAAATTATAAGACTTTGGGGGACAGATAACTGTTTCTTCCTCTTACTTGGTAGAGACTGTGTTGTTTAGTTACTAAGTCGTGTCTGACTCTTTGAAACCCCATGGATTGAAGCCTGCCAGGCTCCTCTGTCCATGGGATTTCCCAGACAAGAATACTGGAGTGGGTTGCCATTTCCTCCTCCAGGGGATCTTCCTGACCCAGGGATCGAGCCCGAGTGTCCTCCTTGGCAGGCGGATACTTTACTATTGAGCCACATGGGAAGCCAATGTAGCCCGATTAAGATAGAGCCCAGGAACTTCAGAAAAACAACCACATCCAGAAAAAGGGTTTGGCAAAGAGGTAAGAGCAAATAAAATCTCACCACTGTTGTAAAGGAGCAGTGTTAAATGACCCATTCTAATTCTTTGCTCTACCCTTCAAAGTAAAATATAAACTTGCTCTAATTTAAGATGGTTCATATTTAGCTTTTGTATTCATCAGTTAGGCTAGTGACTGAAATAAACCTGAAGAAGTCAAGGACTCAAAAACCATAGAATTTTTATTTCTTGTCAAGTAAACATTGCAAAGAGTTTTAGATGAGGGGGTGGGGTGGGGGGAATGGGAGTCTGTTTAAGTAGTCTGGCGGGAATAGCCAAGTGGGAGATCTGCCTTCTTCAAGACCAGACTTGGTCTCTCCAAGACTGCCCTGGGAGAGAAGCAATGCTAAAAATAGATACAGACATAGATACCAAAACAGCAACAACAAATCTATAATGGGGCAGTGAAAAAAGAAAGACCGTGATGTAAGAAGATGAAGGGCTGGGACTTCACTGATGGTCCAGTGGCTAAGACTCCATGGTCCCAATGCAGGGGGCCTGGGTTCAATCCCTGGTCAGGGAGCTAGATCCCACATGCCACAGCTAAGAGTTTGCAAACTGCACCTAAAGATTCTGCAAGCTGCAATGAAGACCTAGCACAACTAAATATTTAAAAGAAGAAGAAGATGATAAAGGGCCAATGCAAAGCAGTGAAGCCCTGGGAGTAAAGTGTTCTCAGGTGCAGGCAATGTAAGGGGATAAAATACAGGCCTACAGATTATATGAATATAAAAGACAGATCATGATGGTCTGATCGAGGAACACTCTAAGCCTTTGTTTTCAGAGCTTCCCAGGTTTTTCCTATATTGGTCCCTTTGTCACACACTGAGAACTTCAAGGGACATTTTCTCCATTCTGCAGTGACAGTGAGTGAAGACTCTTTAGAGTCCAGCGAGGACGAGGCACTCTGGGGAACACGGAGCTCAGCCCTGAGGAGTGGTCCTGATGAGGGTAAGGACTGCCATCCCTGGGCTCTGGACATCAGGGATTTTCTAGTGCAATTTACTCTGAGCACACTCCACACATCTGTTCAGTGACCCTTCAGAGCCCATTTTCTGCATTTACTCCTGTGACTATTCTGAAAATTGCAAAGAAACACTTGCAAATTCAGATTAACCAAATGGCTCTAGGTGAATGGCACTGCCGTTTTACTGCATGCTCTCAGATGTATTACCCCACAAAGTATTAGGTTATATAGTGATTTCTGCCTCTGCCCACCCACTATTTGTAAAGAGCAAAGTGAAGCAGTCTGCCATTGCTTGATTCACTTGTCTGTTCAAAACTTAGAAGTTTCTGGCCATGCTCCCCAAGTATTGACAGAAGCAAGAGCTTCTGGTTATTACCATCAGATTCCATTTATAGCTTTTGGCAGATGACCCCCCAACATGGCATTGGTCTATATAATGATATTTGAAAATATTTTCTCCAATAAAATATCCTTTTATGTTTACAACAACCTATTATAAAAGGTAGCTCAGAAAACTGGTTCCCTCATTTCCCAGTTTAGACTCTAGCACATAAACATTTAAGGATCTTTTACACATCACATAGAGAAAGTTACCAGAAGATGCAAAACCAACAACTTAGATTCTTAGCAAACATTTGCAATCCTTTATTCAAAATCTTTAGCACAACATTGTAAAGCAACTAGACTCCAAAAATATTAAATAAAACATTAAAGCAAAATCTTTACAAGCAGATATAAAATAGAAATGTTTTACTATTTTAGAAGAACAGTATGATGTACACCCTATATGTTACAAAACACCCCAGTAAAGTCTGGGACAGAATCCCATGATTAAATATACCATATTAGTGTTCCTGCAGCAAATTGTGTGAATTCACATCAATTGTAATATTTTATTGGACTCCTGGCAGCTGAAGTCTAGATTCATTGGCAAATTAGTTAGCTGCAAGTCTATGGGAAAAAAAAAATGTTGGTTTTCAAAACTTCTTTGATTTTGCAATCAGGGCTAAAGGATAGGGGATATTCACTCCATTTGGTAGTGATCACTTTCCTTTAGATGGGGAGAAACAGAAATGACCATCACTGCATCTGTATAGCCCATGTCCTGTCTACAATGTGAGTAATCACAAGATTTACTACTCTTTTATTTACAGATTACTGATTTTATTTTCCTTTGCTTCCTAGATCCTACAGATATTGGAAACACATCGATTCGCAGTAGAAGTAATAGGAAAAGATGTAAGAACAATTAAAAATTCTTGATGTAACAAATACCTTTTTTGGCTACAAAAGCTTCATTTAGCTTTTTGGCTATACCCTTGAAAATAAAATGATACATTTCTAGGTGTTTTCAATAATTCATATTATACATTTTGAATTAGAGCTGAGCTAATTGATGTAACAGGTAGGCCTCAAGAAGTTCAGTGTCACAAGAGCAATACAAGTTTATTCTTCACTCACATCAAAGGATAAAGCAGTTCCCAGGTTGGAGGGGTGCTCATTGAGGGCCCAGCTGATGGAAGCTCTGACATTGAAAATGTTGCTTCCAGGGTCTCTCTGGGTAAGAAACAGAGTGAAAGCAGGAATGTTAATATATACCGACAAGAGGAAAGGGTAAGAGCTTAGTGACCAAAGGGACTGCCTTCCATAGCAAAGTTGTGTCCACTCCCAGCCTTGGGGGTGGTTCCTGGAGCAACATTGACCACCAGGTCAGATGGAGCCACAGGGTGACCTGGTGGGAGAATTATCCTTAACCCTCTTACACAAGCTTCCCTTTTCCAAATTTTCTGTTAAAGACTTCCATGCTGTATTGGTCCTAGGACACAGACTGAGATTGTAAAGGACTTTTATTTCTTTCTTCAGGATATGCAGTAGTGATTCTTCAGACTTGAGCAACGAAGGAGAGCCTCAGGCAACATCTAGTTCCGCCCTAAGAAATGGGTCAGGTAAAGAAGATTAGGATGTCCAGCCTTGGCCTGCAACATGTCAGGAGTGAAAAGCCACTGTTTTGAAGACCTTTGTGTCCTGTTCGTCCTGGAACTCCCTTCAGCATTTTAAAAAATGGAATAAGGCAGGAAATTTGTGAACTCATATTTAATAGGATAAATCCTATTGATGAAATTATATTTTGTATATTGAAATTATATAGTGTAATTAAATATTGCTTTTGCAGGAGAAATAAATAGCAAATTGAGCTGATAGTATCTTTTTTTAACACTGTCAACTACTAACTGGCCCTTGTCAAGAGCATTTGACAGCGATTGAACAACAACAAAAACAAGGACACTTTCCCTCTGCCTCTGCAGAGACTGAACCCAATGCTACTGCCACTGTTAAACGTCACATCCCCTGAGGGCGTTCAGTGTGGAGTGAGGCACTCTGTGCCCCAGAGAATCTGGTGGGACAGGTCTTTAGATAATTCGATGCTTTCAGGAACTGATTGCGTGATCCCAAGCCTTCCATCTCTTCATATCTATGTGCTGTGATATGTTCAGCTGCTTCAGTAAAGTCCAACTCTTTGTGACCTCATGGACTGAAGTCCACCAGGCTCCTTTGTCCATGGAATTTTCCAGGCAACAATACTGGAGTGGATTCCCATTTCTTTCTCCAGGGGATCTTCCTGACCCAGGGATCAAACCTGTGTCTCCTGCTTGGCGAGCGAATTCTTTAACATGGAACCACCAGGGAAGCCCATACCTATAGATATATCTATACCTAGCTGTATCTATCTATCTATCTATAGTGTGCTCTAACAGTGCTATTGCTAAATTTCCACATGTAGGAAACTAAACAAGATACAGAGGGTTTCACTATACAGAGGGTTTCACTAGTGGGTGAAATTGGCATTCACACAGGGAGAAATGGTAAGCAGAACTGTAGATTTTGGTGGCTACTGCTAAGTGCCACTGATGCATTGAAAGGAGTAAATGATCTATCAGTCTTCGATCTATCAGTCAAAGCAAAGAGACTCTCCTACCTGCAGCTGGAAGGCAGAAAAAGGAAGATTGGACACAAGCCCCAGTTTTAGGAATGGCTGACCATTGGAGAAGACTGAGGCCTAGACTCAGGCCGGCCTCCTGTGCTGACGGCAGGGCCCTCATAAAGCAGGAGTGAAGCCGCGCATCAGAGCCAGGCTTTCTACACAGGTGTATGTAATAACCGTGAACTCCAGGAAGTCTGCCTCAACCTACTGGGCCTGCAGATGTGTCCCCTACCCCTGGTTGGAAGACAGGCCCCCCCCCTTCCCCCATCCTGATCTTGCTTGAATGAAGACCCTGCAGAGTTCTCCCAGCAGGACCCCACTGGTCATCCTGCCAGCTGCAGAGAGGATTTACCCCAGTGGAACTGCAGGACTCGCCAACATGTACAGCAGGTACCAGGAGACTGGGTCTGGGGGTGAGCCCTGGACAAAGAAGGGGAATATGAAAATGCAAAAGGAAAAATTGTTAACCCAGAAGCACTCCCCTGGGCTTCCCTAGGGACTCCATGTTAAAGAGTCCACCCACCAACACAGGAGACACAGGTTCGATCCCTGATCCAGGAAGATCCCACATGTCACAGAGCAACTAAGCCCATGTGCCACAACTATTTAGCCTGTTCTCTAGAGCCCAGGAGCTGCAACTGCTGAGCCCATGCGCTGCAACAACCAAAGCCCTCATGGCCTAAAGCCTGTGCTCCGCAACAAGGGAAGCCACTGCAATGAGAAGCCCATGTACCACCACTAGAGAATAGCCCCTATTCATTGCAACTAGAGAAAAACCCAGGCAGCAATGAAGACCCAGCACAGCCAGGAATAAATAAATAAATGAAATTATTAAAAAAAAAAATCCAACCTAGCCAAATAATTAATTAATTTTAAAAAGAATTACTTTCCTATGCCAAGAAGTTTAATTACCCTGGCAAGGGCCAGGGGTATTCAAGCATGTTCCTGCTGGTTCCCAAAGGCTTGGTAAAAACCATGATACATACTAGATGAAGTAGAAGCAGAGATACTAGACATGCCAGGGCAGACTGTGTAAAAAGGGGGATCCAAAAGCCTAGGAGGTTGGCACAGCTCTACTTTCTACAACTGGAAAACCCTCCACCAGGTGACTGCTCCTCAGGAGGCCTCAGAGACACTAACTCAACAAGGTGATAAGGAGCACACAGCTGAGGGGCACTAGCATCCTTGAGATGCCCAGGCTGTCCTCTGGTCCTCTGTAGGCTGGCATAATGGAAGAATGTCTTACAGAAGGGGATTCCCTAGTAGCAATGGAAGTGATCTTGTTGTTCAGTCACTCAGTCATGTCTGATACTTTGTGACTCCATGAACTGCAACATGCCAGGATTCCCTGTCCTTCACTATTGCCCGGAGTTTGCTCAAACTCATGTCCATCAAGTCGGTGATGCCATCCAACCATCTCATCCTCTGTTGTCCCCTTCTCCTCCTGCCCTCAATCTTTCCCGGCATTAGGGAATGATGAGTCGGCTCTTCGCATCAGGTGGCCAAAGTTTTGGAGTTTCAGTTTCAGCCTTGATAGGATTCCAGAATAATAGAAGCTGGGTGGCAGCAAGGTAGAAAGTGTCAGAGCAAGATGAAGTCATTATTATAATGTGCAGTAAGGTTAGATGACAGCAGGGATGCTGGCTCATAGATGTCCATGTAGATATATCATAAACATGGTGTCCAGGAAGACAGATGGGCAGCCAACAAGTATATTTCCTTGTGTATATCATCAAAAGAGATTAAAAATAGATGAACCAGATGGCTGAGATCAGCTCCCCAATAAAAAGTCAAGATCCCCTGTCCAGTTTCCAGACCTGAGCCAAATCTAGGACCTGCTTATGGAAATGAGGGCAGGTGTCATAAGAAAGTGATTCCCCAGGCTTCACCAAAGGCATCTATGGCCATTGATTCAAGTAACCAGATGCCAGACAAGGAAAATACTCAGATCTCTTATCAGTTGTTGATACAAGATCTGAGTTGATGCTGGAACCTGGAGGCCCAAAGCACTATCATGGTGCCTGTTAGAGTGGAGTGTATGATGAAAGGTAATGTCCATCTAACAGTGAGTCCACTCAATCCAGGGGGTCACTGGGCAGTCATTACCCAAGTTCCTAAATGTATAATCCGGACAGCCACAGTAGTTGCTTAACAGGTGTTTAACCCATAGTTCTTATCTATGAAATAACAATGATATCTTAGGAAAGGCCAAGTAGAAAGTTCTAAGACTAAAGTTTCTCATGGTAAAATAGAAAGTTGGAAGGAATATTCATTCCTGAGAAATGAAAAAATAACATAGATTAATGCCAAGTGCAAAGATTTAAGGATGTAGGGGTTATGTTGTGCAGTCACTCAGTTATGTCTGACTTTGCGACCCCATGGACTGCAGCACACCAGGCTTCCCTCTCGTTCACTATCTCCTGGAGTTTGCTGAAACACATGTCCATTGAGTTGGTGATGCCATCCAACCATCTCATCCTCTGTTGTCCCCTTCTCCTCCTGCCCTCAATCTTTCCCATCATCAGGTTCTTTTCCAAAGAGTCGGCTCTTCGCATGAGGTGACCAAAGTATTGGAGCTTCAGCTTCAGCATCAGTCTTTCCAATGAATATTCAGGACTGATTTCCTTTAAGATTGACTGGTTTGATCTCCTCCTGATGTCTGCAAAAGCTACATGGTTCATGGCTCATGTTGAAGTTGCTCAGTTGTGTGCGATTTTGCGATCCCATGGACCGTAGCCTAACGAGCTCCTCCGTTAGTGGAATTTTCTAGGCAAGAGTACTAGAGTGGGTTGCCAGTTCCTTCTCCAGGGGATAGTCCTGACCCAGGGATCAAACCCAGGTCTCCCGCATTGCTGCTGCTGCTGCTAAGTCGCTTCAGTCATGTCCGACTCGTACCGACCCCATGGACTGCAGCCTACCAGGCTCCTCTGACCATGGGATTTTCTAGGCAAGAGTACTGGAGTGGCTTGCCATTGCCTTCTCCGCTCCCGCATTACATTGCTTTTACCCTCTGAACCAGCAGAGGTTCATGGTAAGTGGATGACTATTATAAACCTAACATGATTGGGGTCTATAGAAAGCAATACTCGGGCCTTGGTAGATCATATTCCTGCTTGCTGTGGGGCCTAAATAAAGATCCTAGCTAGTGGCTCTGCCCTTCTGTAGAGCTAAAGCCAGTGATCCCATCTGGTCAGAGAGCTCGGTTGGCAGTTCTGCTTGATTTGGGTCCCGAGTTGTGCCAAGGAGCAGGTTCTACTACCCGGCCCAGGTGGAGAAGTGTACTTGTAACTTTGCCCATCTCCTGAGTGCAGCTTCCAGTTTTGGTCATTCAGAAAGTCTGGCCAGGCAATCCAAGTAGCCCAGAAACAAGCCTATGATGCCACCTTCCCACAAAGCCCTCTCTACAGCCCTGCCCAGCAACAGAGCTCCGTCTAGTTGCCAAACACAGCCTATTATCTCATCCATGCAGGGAGCCTAACCAGTGAGCCTACTCTAGTCATGGAGCAAAATTTGTGGCCTCCCCCAGTGAGGGCACCTAGAGGGCCACACTCCAAATGTAGAGCAGTTTTGACCCCCACCCAACTGCAGGAAACTGCTGGAGCCCCCTCAACCAGAGAGCTTGGCAAGAAATCATCCCCACAGCAGGGAACAGCCAGCAGTATGACCCTGTCTGTGGCCTCTTTCAACTATGGAGTGGCACCATAGGCTGGCACCATCAGGCTGGCAGCATAGCCTGAAACTCTGTCCAACCAGGAGCTATGGCAGAGCCCATCTTTTAGCCTTACCTAATTGCTATTGTTGTTGTTCAGTCGCTAGGTTGTGTCCCACTCATTGTGACCTCATGGACTGCAGCATGCCAGGCTCCTCTGTCCTCCACTATCTCCCAGAGTTTACTCAAATTCATGTCCATGAAGTCAGTGATGCCATCCAACCATCTCACCCTCTGCCACTGCCTTCTCCTTTTACCGTCCGTCTTTCCCACCATCACAGTCTTTTCCAATGACTCGGCTCTTCACATCAGATGCCCACAGTATCAGAGTTTCAGCTTCAGCAATAATCCTTCCAATGAGTATTCAGGGTTGATTTCCTTTAGAATTGATTGGTTGGGTCTCCTTGAAGTCCAAGGGTCTCTTAAAAATCTTCTCCAGCACCACAATTTGAAAGCATCACTTCTTTGGTGCTCAGCCTTCTTTACAGTCAAGCTCTCACATCCATACATGACTACCGGAAAAACCGTAACTTTGATGCTACGGACTTTTGTCAGCAAAGTGATGTCTCTGCTTTTTAGTACGCTGTCTAGGTTTGTCATGGCTTTTCTTCCAAGGAGCAAGCGCCCTTTAATTTCATAACTAACCATGGAGTCCAAAATGCCGTGAATCAAGAATAGTACCTGACAAAGTTGTCCTTCAGAAATGAAGAAGAAATACACATTCCCAAACAAACAAAAGCCAAGGGAGTCCATCATCACTATATCTGCCTTATAAGACATGCTACAAGGGATTCTTCAACTTCAAATGAAAGGATACTAATTAACATCATAGAAATGTGAATATGCAATACTAGTGATTGTAAATACACAGTCAAAGTCAGATTCTCTGATACTGTAATGGTTAAACATAATTCACCACAACTCCCCTTAAATGTTAAAAAACAAACATATTCAAAATTGCCATAATTACCCCAGTTTGTCATTGGATACACAATATTTTAAAAGATGCAAATTTTAGCATTGATAACTTTAAATGTGAGGGAGAAGAGTAAAAGTATAAAGTTTCTTAATGTTTTGAAGCTAAGTTATCAGCTGAAAATAAGAATAATAAGATATTTTATGTAAGCCTTGTGATAACCACAAAGGAAAAGCCTATAGTAGATACACAAAATATTAAGATAAAGGAGTCAAAGCATACTGTTACAAGTCACCAAACCACAAAGGAAGGCAGCAAGAGAGGAAGTAAGGAATAAAGCATGCATGAAATAGTCAGAAAACAACTCACAAAATGTAAATAGTAAGTTCTTCTTGTTGTTCAGTCACCCAGTCATGTCCGACACTTTGCGACCCCATGAACTGCAGCACACCAAGCTTCCCTGTCCCTCACCATCTCTCAGAGTTTGCCCAAGTTCATTTCATTGGTGATGCCATTCAGATGTCTCATCCTCTGTCACCCTCTTCTCCTTCTGCCTTTAGTCTTTCCCAGCATCAAGATATTTTCCACTGAGTCAGCTGTTGACATCAGGTGACCAAAGTATTGGAGCTTCAGCTTCAGTGTAGTCCTTCCAAAAAGTATTCAGAGTTGATTGCCTTTAAGATTGACTGGTTTGATCTCCTTGCCATCCAAGGCACTTTCAAGAGTCTTCTCCAGCACCACAGTTCAAAAGCATAAATTCTTTGGTGCTCTGTCTTTTTTTATGGTCTAGCTCTGACAACCATATGTGACTACTGGAAAGACCGTAGCCTTGATTTTATGGACCTTTGTGGGCAAAGTGATGTCTTTGCTTTTTAACACACTGTCTAGGTTTGTCATAAGTTTTTACCTATCATAATTACTTTAAATGTAAATGGATTAAGTTCTTCAATCAAAAGACATAGAATAGATGCATAGACTTAAAAAGTAAGATCTAGGGACTTCCCTGGTGGTCCAGTGGTAAAGAATTCATCTTGCAATGCGGAGGATGAAGGTTTGATCCCTGATCAGGGAACTAAGATTCCTACACTCCGCAGAGCAACTAAGCCTGCACACTGCAACTGCTGAGCCTGCGTGCTCCTGAGCCCGAGCGCCACAGCCAGGGAGTCCATGTGCCACAACCAAAAGACCCCGCATGCCACTAGTTAGACTTGCTGTTTGGTCACTAAGCTGTGTCTGACTCTTTGTGACCCTATGGACTGTAGCCCCCCAGGCTCCTCTGTCCATGGGATTTCCCAGGCAAGATTACTGGAGTGGGTTGCCATTTCCTTCTCCAGGAGATCTTCGCAACCCAGGGATGGAGCCCACATCTCCTGCATCGCAGGCAGATTCTTTATGGCTCAAAAACCAAGAATACCCAAATAAATAGTTTTTAAAATAAATAAGATCCAAGTATATACTGTCTGCAAGAGACTCACTTTAGCTTGAAGGAAAGAGTCCATATCTGTGAGCTGTTTGGCCACAAAGGAGCCTGGCTGTGGCCTTACCTGGGGGGAGTGTGCCTGTGTCCCTGGGAGTTACAGGAGGATAGGTGTTCCTGAGGTCCTGGGCCACTTGGTAATGACCCCTCAGCCTGAACTTTCCAATGTGAACCCCTTTATCAAGGAGATCAAACCAGTCAATCCTAAAGGAAATCAATCCTGAATATTCATTGGAAGGACTGATGCTGAAGCTGAAACTCCAGTACTTTGGCCACCTGTTACGAAGAACTGACTCATTGGAAAAGACCTTGACGCTGGGAAAGATCAAAGGCAGGAGGAGAAGGGGATGACAGAGGATGAGATGGTTGGATGGCATCACTGACTCAATGGACATGAGTCTGAGCAAGCTCTGGAAGTTGGTGATGGACAGGGAAGTCTGGCGTGCTACAGTCCATGGGGTTGCAAAGAGTGAGACACAACTGAAAGACTGAACTGAACTGACTTTCCTTGTTTAAAGTCTGTTTTTATGGTATAAGTGTAGCTTCACCTGTTTTCTTTTGGTTACCATTTGCTCGTAATAGCTTTTCCAACCCTTCGCTGTCAGTCTATGTGTTTCCTCTCCTAGAGCGGATCCCAGGGTGGACACTGTGCCCCACTGAGCCAGAGGAAGGACCTTCCATCTGGGGGAGTGGACGGGCATCCTCCAGCTCTCTCTAAACTGAGCAGAGAAAGGTCCCTGTGAGTCCTCACAAGACCCAGATCAGAATCTAGGGACTGAGCTCTCTGTGTTTCCTATTATGAGGAACTCTCACTATCCACACATAGGTTAGGCGATCTTCCTTTCTTAGTTATGTGCACAGGGAACTTAGAGCAAGAAGGAGACAGTGGGAAAGTTGTGGCCCTAAGCCCTTGGAAACAGATGGTTGTGTAAATAAGTCCTTAGAGCAAAGCCAGATTGGATAACAACCACTCAATTTCCTCCTTTAATGACAACAAAAGATATTCTTAGTCATCTTGGCAACACCCTGTATGTGTCATCTGTATAGGTGGGTATTAACTCCAACTGGTATTCTAGAATAATTCATATCTTTCCCCCAAGCATATTGTTTACTCTGTTATTTTGTTTGTTAACACAAGCACACTCTAAGAAGGCATGTGTTTGTGTTCCCATGAGCACAGAGGTACAGAATGTGCATAGTTCTGGCTTGCGTATCTCCTAACATAGGTGTGTTTTCTGTCTGACATACCACACAGCAGCATCCCTTCCTTGGGTGGGCAGGGGACGGGGGGGCCCTGGAACCACTGACACGGCCAGAAGAAGGCCTGGGCCAGGGAGTGGGCAGGACTGGTCTGCCAGGGAAGAGGACCAAGAGTTCTGCTTTAAATCTCAAGAGTGAGCTACAACCAACCAGTTTCTTGTGGGTAGCAGCTAGAAACTCTGGACAACTTTCAAAATGCAACTGCCTAAGGCTTCTGGAAAGGGAACAAAAGTAGGCTGGTTTGGAGGAAAATCGAAACTCATGGGATGCAGCCCAGAGCAAAACATTTCCTGCTTATTGTCAACTGACTCTGGGAGCAGTCACAGCTCTACACGGAGTGGCCAGAGCCTTACAGGAAGCCCGCCTTCTCTCTGGTCAGCAGAACCAGGAGAGAGGCCCGAGGTAATCAGGCTTTCTGGAGAGAAGGATTGGGGGGAAGTCACAGGAGAGAGTCACAGAGAAGAACCCCAGATTTGGTGTATAAACCCTCCCCAAGTTTTCAGCATTCCTCTGTGTGTGCATCCCTCTGATCCCTCTGAAATAAGTGAAGTTGCTCAGTCGTGTCCTACTCTTTGAGACCCCATGGACTTTAGCCAACAAGGCTCCTCTGTCCATGGAATTTTCCAGGCAAGAGTACTGGAGTGGGTTCCTTCTCCAGGGGATCTTCCCGACCCAGAGATCGAACCCAGGTCTCCCGCATTGCAGGCAGATGCTTTACCATCTGAGCCACCAGGGGAAGCCTCTGACCCCTCTGGGTAGGGGCAATTTAACTGATCCTTACAACCCACCTCCTATCTTACAACCATTGAGCCTTCATGAAGCTGTTCTTTCCAATCACACTGCTTCTGTTCTATGTAGTAGTACTGAGTTCCCCGCCATGGATCTTCCACTTGATAGAAGTATACACTTAGAAGACAAAAGAAGCAAAGGCTGTCACGTGGAGGGATTTGCAGAAATATTACTAATAGATGTGGGAACTCTGCACAAGCTTCACTGTTCATTCAACCGTTTACTTCTCTGGTCCACCCTCACTCCATGTGGTACCCTGCCCTACTGACATTCTGGAGCTCCCTGGGAGACCCCAGACCGAGGTAGATTCCAAGAAATGTTCCTCCCACTGCCCAAGTGCAAGGCAGACCCTTACAGCCATATCCCCTGGGGGCAGCGAGTCCAGTGTGGAACTGCCTGATCCCAGATCTGCCAGGGATGGCAGACAGTGCCATCGGGACTCACTCAGGAGACCTGGAGATCCCACCAGCTATCCCCAGAATATCAGACATGGAAAACCCGTGAAAGGTTCACCTTTTGCAGTCAAGTGGTTGGGTTTCTAAGTCAGCCATAGTTGAGTGAAGCTGTTGTTGTTTAGTCACTAAGTTGTGTCCAACTGTTTGCGACCCCATGGACTGCAGCACTCCAGGCTTCCCTGTCCTTCACCATCTCCCACAATTTGCTCAAGCTCATGTCCATTGATTCAGTGTTGCCTTTCAATGAAGCTAAGACTAAGCTAAGACTTGGGTTCCCCTTCTCTTGGCAGCCCAGAATCATAACGGTGGAGGAAGGTGACAACAACTCCACTAACACCCGGGGTTCAGGCGATGAAGTTGCCTGCCTGGAATGCATAACTTATCTTTTTTCTTTTTAACTTTTTATTTTACATTGGAGTACAGCTGATTCACAATGTTGTGATAGTTTCAGGTGGATGGCAAAGAGGCTCAGCCATGCATATATGTGTATCCATTCCTCCGCAACTCCCCTCCCATCCAGTCAGCCACATAGCATTGAGCAGAGTTCCTTGTGAAACACAGAACTTCTTTAAAGTGTCATATTGTCTCTTAACAATTCATCCCATACTATTCATTTTCGCAGCTTGTTTAATAATGTGAATTGCTTTCAACTGCTCACCATGGAGTGAGGTCCACATGTGTGAGAGAGATCTCAGGAAGCTTCTGCCAGTGGTTGCAGGCCCTGAGATCAGAGCCTCAGGTGAGGAGGGGCAGGTTTGAGCAGTTCTCCTCTGGGAGGTGGAGAGGAAACAGTCACCCTGAGGCTCCTGGACAGAATGCAGCTCTCTGGGAAGACAGAGCCTGCAAGGGAACGGGAGGGACAAAGTCTCAGGGCTTCCCTCACCAGTTAAGCCAAGACTTTCCTGTCCAGACCATAAATGCATTTGTGTGCTCATGAACCGTCAAATATCAAACTTATATCAGGACCCAGTTCTTAAGTCAGTTCACCTTTATTTGGGAGGAAATAATGGTGCTTCTACTACTAATTTCAAGGGATTTAGACAGTTACAATTTGAGATGAGATTTTCTGCTTCAGTTTCTCTGCTGGTCTGTTTCACTCGCTCAGTCGTGTCCAACTCTTTGAGACCCCATGGACTGTAGCATCCCAGGCTTTCCTGTCCTTTACCATCTGCCGGAGTTTGCTCAAAGTCATGTCTATTGAGTCAGTGATGCCATCCAACCATCTCATCCTCTGTCATCCCCTTCTCCTCTCGCCATCAATCTTCCCTAGCATCAGGGGATTTCCAGTGAGTCAGTTCTTCACATCAGGTGGCCAAAGGACTGGAGCTTCAGCTTCAGCATCAGTCCTTCCAAGGAATATTCAGGGCTGATTTCCTTTAGGATTGACTGGTTGGATCTCCTTGCAGTCCAAGCGACTCTCAAGAGTCTTCTCCAACACCACAGTTCAAAAGCATCAATTCTTCAGCACTCAGCTTTCTTTACGGTCCAACTCTCACATCCATACACGACTACCAGAAAAACCATAGTTTTGACTCTATGGACCTTTGTTGGCAAAGGAATGTCTCTGCTTTTTAATACACTGTCCAGGTTTGTCATAGTTTTCTTCATAGAGCAAGCGTCTTTTAATTTCAGGGCTGCGGTTTCTCTGAATAGGCAACAAAACTGTTCCAAGGAGATTGTAATACCGGGCAAGACCACTAGGTGGGGAGTGCAGCCAGCTAGAGCCCAAGTCAGGGAGGAAAAGGGTACCCAGTCCCAGGGGATGCGGACACTGGGTGCTGAAATGAGAAAGGTGAAGGCAGTGACAGGCTCCTTCCTTGCTTTGTGTTCACATGCTGTGTCTGGAGCTGGGTGGTCACAGCAGAGAGGCATGAGGTGGGTTCAGTGGGTCGCAGGGAGTGTAGCGCTGCTCAAAGGTAACCAGAGTACAGGAGAAATCAGTCCTTGTTGAGCTGTTGATGCCACATCAACCATCTCCCTGGAGCTCAGGCCCAGGGCTCCTGCTGAAGGGCTGTGGGTGATGATGCCAACTGAAACTGTGGACGGGACTGTGCCCTGGGCCAGCCTCTTCCTTCCTTGGACTGCACAAGGACCAAGGGTTTCCTCGGGGGTGTTTCTCGCAGATGACCCCCAGACCTTCTGAAAGAGACCCAGATGGACTACCAGTGGGGCCCAGTGGTCCCCTTCTCTCCCTCACTCCCTACCACCCTCAGCCTGAAATCCTTTCTTCTGCTTAGATGTCTCTGCGCATCCTGCTTTCCAAGGATTCACTGTCTTCCCTGTAGAAAGGATCACATTTCCAGCCCAACAGTTCCTCTGGCTTCTTAAAAACTTTGCAGCCTCACAAGTCCACAGCTCCACCCCTTAGCACAGTCACTGAGGTTCTACTCAGTGAGCGAAGGGGGCTCCACCTCACCCCAGTTTCTAAAAACTGAAATATCGACACCAAATGGCCACGGAGCTCACTCAGGGATAACTGTCATGACCACAACTGCAAGGGGCGTTGCTCCTGGCTTCTCCACTCATTGGGGGCACATGTGAACAGAAACCCAAGGAGGGTGACATATACCCATGTGCTGGACCCGCTTTAGGGTGAGAGTAGAGACCCCAAAAGTGCATCCCTTTTTCTCACCTGAGTTCCAAACCTGCAGACAGACAAAAAAGTGAGGAATTCAAAACACCATCTTTCTTCATGATAAAAATTGGACTGGGCTTTGAGTTGTGGTTTGTGTGTGTGTGTGTAAGTTCAATCTTATCCAACTCTCTGTGACCCCAGGGACTGTAGCCCACCAGGCTCCTCTGTCCATGGAATTCTCAGGCAAGAATACTGGAGTGGGTTGCCATTTCTTTCTCCAGCGGATCTTCCTGACCCAGGGATCGAATCTGCATCTCCTGTATCTCTTGCATTGGCAGGCAGATTCTTTACCACTGAACCACCTGGAAAGCCCGGTGCTGCGGCTTAATGTGTGACACATAAAGAGATCCCTAAAACTGAACCTCAGAACTGGGCTCATCCACACAGCGTCACACAGCTCCAAGAACTCACACCCCACCCCCACCTCACTCCCCCAGCCCCTGGCCCCGTGCACTTGACCTTGGAGGGGCTGACAGAGCCCCGGCCTCTGCAGGCAGAGAAGCCCAACAAGGAGTTGACTCACCCCTTCCACTCACCCCCAACCAGAGTCTCCCAGCAGTGGGGAAGAGCAGGGGGTCCAGGCAAGCCCCGCTGACTGAAGTGCTGCCCTGGAAGGGGACCCTGGAGCCGGCCTGAGCGTTACCACCTGGGTCCCAGGTGCCTGCGCCCCTTCACTTCAGCTCCCTTAGAGGAGCCTGGGGTCTTGATCCTCTGGCCCCAGCGGCCACGGTGGCTGCTGCCTCCTCCTGCCCTGCAGGTTCAAATCCCAGATCCCACTGTCTCGTCTCAGGGACAGGCCTCAGGTTCCCACGGGGCTCTCCCAGTGTGGAGACCACCCCCACTACTCAAGTCTGAACGGAAGCTGCTCCTGGTGAAGCTTGTGAAGCCCGTTGCCCTGGCAAATCCTGTGCCCCGTGGTCGCTCCTCAACCACGGCCTCTCCTGCTCTGTGGGTTTCCAGGTCTGATAACCGGGATCCTCCTGTGATAGCAGAAACACTCCCACTTCAGTGCTCCTCGCAGCCACGGAACATGCACCACGCGTCTCCTTATTTCCTTCAATCACTCCAACAGGGTCGGTAGGAGGAGTTCAACATCCTTCTTTTTTTTTTTTAATTGAAGTTATAGGTGATGTTGTGTTAATTTCTACCTTACAGCAAAGTGATACAGTCGTACACATATATCAAAGTGTGTTAGTCACTCAGATGTGTCCGACTCTGTGTGACCCCATGAACTATAGCCCACCAGGCTCCTCTGTCCATGGGATTCTCCAGGCAAGAATAATGGAGTGGGTTGTTATTGCCTTCTCCAGGGGATCCTCTCGACCCGGGGATTGAACCCGGGTCCCCTGCATTGCAGGCAGATTCCTTACCATCAGAGCCATCAGGGATGCCCATTTATATATACATTCTCATATATATATATATATATATTTTTTTTCTTTTCCATTATGGTTTATCATAGGACCAACCAGCATCTGAAGTTGGTCCTTTCCTTTCCCAAACCTGAGAGGGTCTGGCGTTATTTCCTGGATCAAAGAAACTGCTTTCTCCGCTGAGGACTTGGGGTGCTTCAGACACCCCCACTGCTCTCATGGGTATGGTGCGGGCCCAGCTTTTTCTGACCCACGGGAAGTTCTCCTCCAGGAGCCAGGTGCAGCCCCAGCTCGGGAGTGTCTATCCTGTGGATGGTCCAGCCTCAGCTAAGCGGCCTCTAATTCCAGGTTCTCATCTCGGTGACCCTAAGCAAGCCCACAGAAAAGCTGGCAGGTTTATGTCAACATGCAGCATGGCGATGACCTGGTCTACCAGCCGCCCAGGGACAGAGAGGAGAGAGAGGGGGGACCCTAGACAAGGCAGGTGTGGTCTGTGCCAGCCTTGTGTGGACCCTGTGCCCCATGGAGTCAGGAGCGGAGGACAGTTCTGCCCAGTAGAGGCTCAGTTCAATAATCCTGCTACACCCAGAGTGAGGTGGGGGTGGGGTGGAGGATGGAGTCTACTCCTGTGCAGGACCTGGCACCACTGAGACCCAGCCCACCAGTAAAGATGTCCTCTTTGGAGTTCTGGGGTCTGTCCTGACCACAGTGAAAAGAAAGAAGTGAACAGAGAGTAGAAACCCTCCTCTTATCTTCACACATGATTTGGTTTCATGCTGACTCGCGATCTGGTCACTTCTGATCCTTTGTGGAAGGATGAGTGAAATCTGAGTGAAATTCTGAATTCACAGAATCTGAGTGAATAATCTATGGACAGACACAACTCCAGGGCCAAGGGTCGCCCCCTCAGCTGGGGTTACCTGCTCATTCATTTCTACATGATCTGGGTTCTAACCTCCCTTTCCGTCTGGAGAGAAGCCTCTTGCCTCTGCATTCCCATGACAGTGTCCCAGGTTTCTGTTCATCACCCCTGGCTATGCTGGTGAAGCAACCCTATAGTCGGGGCACCTTGGAGCCTTGCACCTAAGATGTCAACCCTCATCACCAGCTGGGCTCCAGTCTCCGGCCCCAGAGCTTTGGAGGTTCTTCTCCTACCCCTGGCTGATTTCCAGGAATGCTAAAACTGTTCTCTCCACTTTATAAAGTTGAGCATTTGGGCTCACTCCTGCTCGGTGGCCAAATGCTGGGACCTGACCTGGTTGGTCCAGGCTTTCCTACAGGCTGAAGAGAAGATCTGAAGTCTTCGTCTTTCCCTCTTCCCCCGACAATCATCTCAGCAAAGGGGAAGGGGCACACCTGAGTTTGCCCTTGACCCAATACCAAACTCTGAACTGCCCTGAGAAGGCAGAAGCCTGAGGACAGTTGGGATCACACAGATGTTGTTGCTGTCTTTGCACAAACAGGTGGCCCCCTGGGGGCTGGCCCTGCCCCTCCCTTGGCCCTCCAGGCCCTGAGGGTCACTCCTTGTCTTGCATCCCTGGGACCACATGTCTTGATGGCTGGAAGCACCAGGGAGCTGCGGGTGGAGGGAGGGAGCCGGTATCTGCCAAGCACAGCTCACTGGCAAGTACTTTCACTTCTCTTTTCCCCTCTATGGGTGGAGCCACGGGCCCTGGGTGAGACCCAGAGCTGACTTCCTGCTAGGGCTCAGGGCTCCAGCGGCCTCTCGGAACCCAGGCTGGGGAGACTGGAAGAATTGAATTGGAGGCCAAGCTCAGGCCCAGGCCAGGCTGGGCAGGAAAATGGCCGGAGAGGGCAGAGAGCTCAGCACCAGGTCAGTATTTCTCCCCCTTCCTTCCGCCTTTCCCTGTGGCCAGCTGCTGTTCAGTGCTGTCTTTGGACTCTGCACTGAACCTTTGCATTCCACCTGGTGTAGGGGAACCTTCGCCTGCCGTATAAGGGCGGACAGGAATGTGTTTTGAGGAAATGGGATTTTAACTGCAGCAGGGTGCCTGCTGGTTGGGTCCTGCCTCCACAACACACATGACTGCTTGTTTTGAAAATACTGCTCGGCTGGCAGGTCTGCCTGAAGGGACCTTTGTCCTTTATGACGCATTATTTCCTAGTGACCCCAGATCACTCTCGTTTCCCTCACATCAGTTCTACCTTTGCATAGATCATTTTGAAGAAGACAGTTTAGAAAACATGAGATTCAGGGTAACCCCCTGACTTATTTTGAAACCCTGGGTGGTGTGGGCTCGTGTCTGTCCTGTGGACGGCACCTCTGTCAGCTCTGGAACTAATCTCGTTTCTGACTGGGGGTCCTGCGCTCCTCCTCCAGCCATCCTGAGCAAAGAAACAAAAAGAAGAGAAATGCCTTAAACTGCCCAGGGCTAGCACAGGCTGAGTAATGTTACGTTTGGTTTCATTTTCTGTTCTGGAACAGGTTACATCTCTATAAGGAAAAAAGTAGTGTTTCTATCTTTCTCTAGTAATGCAGCAGAAATAACATTACATAATATTTGAAATTTTTAATTTTTTTAATACAAAAGAAATGCATATGGAGTCTGGCTCATAAAATTTCAAACAATACGGAAGTGGAAAGATGGAAAAAGTCCTGTTCACAACTCACCCCCTGGCAGCTTCCAATCCCAGTCCTATTAGAGTTTCAGGCATAACCCTCCAGATTTGTTTCTATGCACTTATGTATATAACTCATTTTCCTAAATACATAATTTAAGCCCTGTTTTTTAAAACATGGAATTATACTGTAAATACCTTTTTTCATTTTCACTTAGTTTAGTAGTGAAAATCATAGAGATTTTCTTTATAATCATATGTTTGCCTTATTCCTTTTAACAGCCATATATAATGCTATTCTATGGAATGGACACACCATGGTTTTATGTTGTTGTTTGTTTTTTTCTTTAATTGAAGTGTAGTAGTTTTACAATATTGTGTTAGTTTAAGTGTACAACAAAATAATTCAGTTGTACATATATGTGTATATATGTATATGTACACACACATATACATATATGTGTGTATACACATATATATTATTTTTCATTCTTTTTCCATATATGTTATTACAAAATACTGAGTAAAGTTCCCTCTGCTACAAGTAGGTCTTTGTTGTTTGTCTATTTTATATAGTATTGTGTATATGTTACTCCAGAATTCCTAATTTATCCCCCCCTCCACATGTCCCCTCTGGAAACTGTAAGTTTGTTTTCTATGTCTGTGAGTCTGTTTCTGTTTTGTAAATAAGTTTATTTGTATTTTAGATTCCACGTATAAATGATATATGATATTTGTCTTTCTCTGACTTAATTCACTTAATACGATAATTTCTAGGTTCATCCATGTTGCTGCAAATGGCATTGCATTTTTTTCTGACAAAGTAATATTCTGTTGTATGTATATACCACGTCTTCTTTATCCATTCCTCTGTTGATAGATATTTAGGTTGTCTCCATGTTCTGGTTACTGTAAATAATGCTGCAATGAATACTGGGTTGCATGTATGTTTTTGAAGTATGGTTTTCTCTGTACACATGCTCAAGAGTGGGATGGATGGATCATATGGTAGTTCCGTTTTTAGTTTTTTAAGGAACTTCCATACTGTTCTTCATAGTGGCTATACCAATTTACATTCCAGTCAATAGTGTAGGATTCCCTTTTCTCCACACCCTCTTCAGCATTTATTTGTAGACCTTTTGATGATGGCCATTCTGACTTACACCATAGTTTTAAAACCACTCCACCACTCTACTGACAGAACTTCTGGTAATTTTCAATTGCTCACTTTTACCAACAAGCTATGATAACAAAGATAATTTATAGAAATAAATATTATATTTTTGCACATATGCAAGTGTTTGTGTTGTGTCAATAACCAAAAAAGTTATAGTGTTGAGGCAAAGGGCACTCATATTTAATTGTTTATAGATTCTGCCACACTGCTTAAGTAGCAGAACCAATATATCTTCCTACCAAAAGTTAGGCTTCCCTGGTGGCTCAGAGGTAAAGAATCCATCTGCTAATGCAGGATAGGCAGGTTCAATCCTTGGGTCAGGAAGATCCCCTGGAAGAAGGAAATGGCAACCCATTCCAGTACTCTTGCCTGGAAAATCCCATGAACAGAGGAGCCTTCAGGGCTACAGTCCATGGGGTTGAAAAAGAGTCAGACACAACTTAGCGACTAAACAACAACCCCAATTTAGACAAGCCAACCCCCCACACCCAAACTTTGCAGATGTGGTGGATAAAGAGTGGCATCTTGTCAACTTCATATCAGTTCAGTCACTCAGTCATGTCCAACTCTTTGCAACCCCATGGACTGCAGCACACCAGGCTTCCCTGTCCATCACCAACTCCTGGAGCTTACTCAAACTCACATGCATTGAGTCGGTGATGCCATCCAACCATCTCATCCTGTGTCGTCCCCTTCTCCTTCCGCCTTCAATCTTTCCCAGAGTCAGGGTCTTTTCAAAGAAGTCAGTTCTTTGAATCAGGTGGTCAAAATATTGAAGCTTCAGCTTCAACATCAGTCCTTCCAATGATCTCCTTTAGGATGGACTGGTTGGATCTCCTTGCAGTGTAAGGGACGCTCAAGAGTCTTCTCCAACACCACAGTTCAAAAGCATCAATTCTTCGGCACTCAACTTTCTTCATAGTCTAACTCTCAGATCCATACATGACTACTATAAAAACCATAGCCTTGACTAGACAGACCTTTGTTGGCAAAGTAATGCCTCTGCTTTTTAATATGCTATCTAGGCTGGTCATAGTTTTTCTTCCAAGAGCAAGCATCTTTTAATTTCATGTCAGCAGTCACCACCTGCAGTGATTTTGGAGCCCCCCAAAATAAAGTCTCTCACTGTTTCCCAATCTATTTGCCATGAAGTCATGGGGCTGGATGCCATGATCTTAGTTTTCTGAATGTTGAGCTTTAAACCAACTTTCCCACTCTCCTCTATCACTTTCATCAAGAGGCTCTTTAGTTCCTCTTCGCTTTCTGCCATTAGGGTGGTGTCATCTGCATATATGTCATTATTGATATTTCTCCCGGCAATCTTGATTCCAGCTTGTGCTTCATCCAGCCCAGCGTTTCTCATGATGTACTCTGCATATAAGTTAAATAGGCAGGGTGACAGTATACAAACTTGATATACTCCTTTACTGATTTGGAACCAGTCTGTTGTTCCATGTCCAGTTCTAACTGTTACTTCTTGACCTGCATACAGATTTTTCAGGAGGCAAGTAACATGGTCTGATATTCCCATCTCTTTCAGAATTTTCCACAGTTTATTGTGATCCACACAGTCAAAGGCTTTGGCGTAGTCAAAAAAGCAGAAGTAGATATTTTTCTGGAACTCTCTTGCTTTTTTGATGATCCAGTGGATGTTGGCAATTTGATCTCTGGTTCCTCAGCCTATTCTAAACCCAGCTTGAACATCTGTAAGTTCACAATTCACGTACTATTGAAGCCTGTCTTGGAGAAATTTAAGTATTATTTTACTAGTATGTGAGATGAGTGCAATTGTGCATTAGTTCGAACATTTTTTGGCATTGCCTTTCTTTGGGATTGGAAAGAAAACTGAACTTTTCCAGTCCTGTGGCCACTGATGAGTTTTCCAAATTTGCTGGCATATTGAGTGCAGCACTTTCACAGCATCATCTTTTAGGATTTGAAATAGCTCAACTGGAATTCCATCACCTCCACTAGCTTTGTTTGTAGTGATGCTTCCTAAGGCCCACTTGACTTCAAATTCTAGGATGTCTGGCTCTAGGTGAGTGATCACACCATCGTGGTTATCTGGGTAATTAAGATCTTTTTTTGTATAGTCTTCTGTGTATTTGTTGCCATCTCTTCTCAATATCTTCTGCTTCCATTAGGTCCATACCATTTCTGTCCTTTATTGTGCCCATCTTTGAATGAAATGTTCCCTTGGTATCTCTAATTTTCTTGAAGAGAAATATTGTCTTTCCCATTCTATTGTTTTCCTCTATTTCTTTGCACTGATCACTGAGGAAGGCTGTCTTTTCTCTCCTGGCTATTCTTTGGAACTCTGCATTCAAATGGGTATATTTCCTTTTCTCCTTTGCCTTTAGCTTTTCTTCTTTCCATAGCTATTTGTGAGGCCTCCTGAGACAGTCATTTTGCCTTTCCTTTTCTTGGGAATAGTCTTGATCGCTGCCTCCTGTACAATGTCATGAACCTCCCTCCATTGTTCTTCAGGCATTCTATCAGATCTAATCCCTTGAATCTGTCTGTCACCTCCACTGTATATTCGTAAGGGATTTCATTTAGGTCATACCTGAATGGTCTAGTGATTTTCCCTGCTTTCTTCAATTTAAGTCTGAATTTGGCAATAAGGAGTTCATGATCTGAGCCACAGTCAGCTCCCGGTCTTGTTTTTGCTGACTGTATGGAGCTTCTCCATCTTTGGCTGCAAAGAGTATAATTAATCTGATTTTGGTATTGACCATCTGGTGATGTTCATGTGTAGAGTCTTCTCTTGTGTTGTTGGAAGAGGGTGTTTGTTATGACCAGAATGTTCTCTTGGCAAACTGTGTTAGTCTTTGCCCTGCTTCATTTTGTACTTCAATGCCAAATTTGCCTGTTACTCCAGGTATCTCTGACTCTTATTAACTTGATTCTCCTAATTATATGAGAGATTGAAAAATTTTTGTGTTTTCTATGAATTACTGGTTAATTTATTGCCAATGTGAGTTCAGGTGATCATTCTTTCTTTAACAATAAGAATTTGCTAAATATTCTGAAGGTTATGAATATACTTTTCTTGCCTTTTAACTTTGCTCATGGAGACTTTTTCTTATTAAAGCTTAAACTTCAAGTATAGGCTTCTTATTCTATTGATTTTATAAAATAGATTCGCCCTTGTTATTTGGAATAAATAAAGCCATTCAGAAAGTTACTGATGAATTAATTCCATGTGCACTGTCTTTAACCATAGTCCTTGTGTTCTTAAGGTGATAGATTCAATTCTACCTTTGTGGTAAGGTTCTCCTCTAGTATATCCAAAATTATTTTCTTTTTCAATTTTTGGATAAAATTATTCTTTCATTGTAGCAGTTTTAGCCTTCATAGCTTTTATCTGTCTTTCAACTTTCATATCTTTAGCATTTTGCTTTCTGCTCATACTAGTCTCAAACTTTTCTTCATGAGAATTATTTAATTTTTAGTAGTTTCTGGTGTCTTGGTTTTTTTTTTTTTTTAAGTTGATTGCATTTATTTGGGGAATCTTAATTTGTTTCTACAGCTCTCCAAACTGGAAACATTTTGTTTTATCACCTCATCTTCATGCTCTTGCTTTATTGTTTAGGTCTTTGTGTGATGTTCAGTGCTTTGAGGATGTTTTCTTCATCCTCTGGGTTATCTTTCCAGATTGATTCTGTTTGCAGTTTGGTTTCACATGTTGTTTAACTTTCTTGTTCATGTGCCTGCCATGATTTTACAGCCCATTTCACTCTGACTTGACATGGACAGCTCGCTGGTCACCCACAGTCTTGAGTAAATGTTTTTGTTTTTTTACCCATATTTTCTTTAGATATCTGAGACCAAATTACTTCCTGTCTACTTTAATTCTTGTCAGTTTCAGTCTGAGAGTCCTTTGATCGGTTAAACCATCCCTTTCCCCACTGATCTGCTGTGCTCCACTTCTCATTAGCCAAGTGGCCATATAGGCAGGGTGCTGTTTATCTGCTCTTTCTTCTCTGCCGTTGACCTATGACAGGCTTTCCTTATGTGTCTCCATACTGTCATAGTAACAAAAGCTTCACGTGAACTCTTGGAAATGGTAGAGTAAATCTTCCCATGTTCTTTTCTTTTTCCAAAGTGTTTTGGTTTTAGCATCTCCAAATCAGCTTGTCAAAATCTTGTTGAGGTTTTGTTTAGGATTGTGTTGAATATGTATGTCAATATTGTCTTCTATGGCATTATATGGCATTTGTGTTATTAATTTAAAAATATTTTCTAATAAAATTTTCTGCCTAGAAGTCTTACACTTCTTTTAAATTTATTCATAGATACTTGACATCTTTCTGCAATTATATCTATGTAATTTCAGAATCAACTGTCTAGCTGCTTGTTACTAAGATATAAAAATAAATGGAAACTTTGCCAAAAAAGTCGAATAACTTGTATAGAGATATATACTTTTGTATGGACGTAAATTTATAAAACTTGTACACAATGGCGGTTTTGTTACTTCTAATCTAATCCTTTTTCTTCCTACTTCTTTTTCTAGCCTTACTGTGTGGGCTAGGACTTTGGATATGGTGAACACAAGTAGTAGCTCTAATCATCTCTGTTTTGATTCTAGTTCCAAGGGGAAGGCCTTTATCATTGTACAATTATGAATGATGTTTGCTGTAGGTTTTCTTTTTTAATAAAAAGGCTTATACAGGTTAAAGAAGTTTTATACTTGACATCTGATACTTTCCATATATGAAGTGATTGTGGCCCTGTTTTCTTTTGTTTCTGCCAGTTCTCACTCACAAATTTCATTTTTTAAGTAAACTTCTTATTTTGGAATAACTTTATATTTACAAAAAAGTTGCAAAGGTAGTACAGAAGTTTCTAAACACTGCACACCCAGTTTCACATCCTGTGAGGTTACCCTCTCATATTATTGTGGTACTTCTATCAAAACTGAAAAACCCCATAGTGTTAGATTATTAGGTTACTATTAACTAAACCTGGTGGCTCGGACGAGAAAGAATCTGCGTGCAATGCAGGGGCCTCGGGTTTGATCACTGGGTCTGGAAGATCCTTTGGAGAAGAAAATGGCAACCCATTCCAGTATTCTTGCCTGGAGAATTCCATGGACAGAGAAGCCTGGCGAGCTACAGTCCATGGGGTCACAAAGGGTCGGACATGACTGAGTGACTAACATCAACACTAAATATATCTAATGAAAACCCAGACATTTTTCAGTTTCACCAGTTTTTCTACCAGTGTTCATATTCTGTTGCAGGACTGAATCCAGGGCACCGCAATGCATTGAACTGTCCCATCGCCTATTCTCTTCTGGTCTATGACAGTTTCTCAGTCTTTTCTTGTCTTTTATGACCTTGACAGTTTGAAGAACACTTAGCAGGCATTTTGTAGAATGTCTTTCAACTTGGGTTGGTCTTGATGTCTTCCTCAGAAGTACGCTGGGGTTACAGGTTTTATGAAGGAAAACCACAGAGATGAAATGCCCTTTTCATCACATCCCATGAGGGGACATGTCAACTGACTTATCACCAGGGGTGTTGACACTGATCACTCGAATTAGGTGGTGTTTGCCAGGCTTCTCCACCTATCAAGTTACTAGTTTTTTCCTTTTTATGCTCTATTCACAGGATTATTTTGCTTATATAGCTGGTTATCTTGGACTATATACTAGCACTATATTTGGAAAATTATTTATACATAAAATTTGGGTCTGCAGTGAAGGTACTAGGCTTTGGAAATGATTTCTGTTTGTTACATCCAGGTGCCTTTAAGACACCCCAGTCTGGGATCTCTTAGGTACAAGCTCAGAGACTGAGAGAACCTGGAGGAATCCAGGTGATTTCACCGGGAATGCAATTCAGTAAACCCTGAGCTGTTCCTTCTTCACTTTATTCTCTCTATGAAGATATCAAGGTCAGGAACAGGACTCCTATTGGACTCTGCACCCTGTGTGGACTCTAGACTTTATTTCTGTCCATCTCACCCCTTAAGGCTCTCAAACTTGAGGTTCTGATTTTCTGGGATCAGCAAATACCCTCAAATCAAAAGTGTCTCTGTGCTTTGCTTACCTCTCTGGTTTCTCCTTCCCCCTTTCCTTTTGCTGGCAAATCCTTACTGCAGTTTCATCTCTTCAATGATTGATAACATTTTAAAATGTTCTTTCCAACTCCTAAGTTTTTTCAACAGAACACTACTGCTTGTGGGAGTTGGTGGGAGACAGATGTTTTGAATCCTGCTCCACCACACCAGAAACTCGCTGTCATTGATTGAAGGATTTATTAATTGGTTATCTGCCAGTTTTCAAAGTTTATGGCTTGAGATTTGATTGTGGTTCATGAAGTTTCCTCTGATTGCTTCTAAGATTTTTCTCTTAGCGTTTAAACAGTAATGAGCCTAGATTTGTTTGCATTTTGTTTTTGTTTTGCATTTATCCTATTGGCGTTTTCATAGTCACTTTAATTTATGACTTGATGCCTGCTTTAATTTGTGACTGATCGCTTTTGGAAAACCTTAGCCATTATCTCTTCAAATATTTCTTCTGCCCTCCCCCCAGATTCCTCCTCTCTCTTTCCAGGACTATAATAATTATACTAGACCTTTTGACAGCTTCTCACATATTTCTTTCATGATTTTCTGCACTTTCCCACTTTTTAAATGTCTATACCTAGGTTGCATGTCTTTTATTTATTTATTTATTTTAATGCACAGAATATTATACTAAGTTCTATCAGAGATTAGAAATAACAATCAATACAGGCATACATCAGAGATTTTGCAGGTTCCATTTCAGACTACAGAAAAAAAGCAAATATCACAATAAGGTCACACAAACTTTTTGGTTTCCCGGTGCATATAAAAGTTACATTTACCCTATACTGTAGTCTATTAAGTATACAATAACATGCCTAAAAATGTACATACCTTAATTTAAGATAGTTTATTGCTAAAAAAACGCTGACCTTGTGAACCTTCCACAAGTTGTAATCTTTTTGCTGGTGGAGGGTCTTGCCTATATGTTGATAGACGCTGACTCATCAGGGTGGTGGTTGCTGAAGGTTAGAGTGACTTTCAAAATTTATTAGAATAAGACAAAAATGAAATTTCCACGTTAATTGACTCTTCCTTTCATGAACAATTTGTCTGTGGCATGCAATGGTTTGGCAGCATTTATCCACAGTAGAAATTCTTTCCAACCAATCAAATTCTTTCCAACCAGTCAAAGAAGTTGATTCCAACCTTCATGAATGACTACGAGGGGAGGAAGTAACTGCAGATGTGGTGGAAACAGCAAGAGAACTAGAATTAATAGTGGAACCTGAAGATGTGATTGAAATAGTGCAATCTCATGATACAACTATAACAAATGAGGAGTGGCTTCTTACGGATGAGTAAAGAAAGTGGCTTCCTGAGATGGAATGTACTCCTGGTGAAGAAGCTGTGAGATTGTTGAAATGATAACAAAAGATTTAGAATATTACATAAACTTGGTAAAATAATAGCAGAGTTTGAGAGGACTGACTCCAATTTGGAAAGAATTTCTACTGTGGGTAAATGCATAGCTTTTATTTAGCTCTCTGTCTTCTAGTTAGTCAGTTCACAAATTTTGCTTTTTTAATTCATTCAATCTTCTTCTAAATCCTGCTATCGAGTTTTTAATTTTTTTAAATTGAAGTACAGTTGATTTACACTATAATATTAGTTTCACGTGTATAACAGTGATTCAATACTTTTATAGATTATACTCCATTTAAAGTTATTATAAAATAATGGTTATATTTTCCTGTGCTATACAATATATCACAATATATCCCTGTTACTTATTTATTTTGCACAGGGAAGTTTGTGTCTCTTAATCGCATATCCCTATCTTGCCTCTCCCTACTTCCCTCTTCTCCCTGGTAACCATTAGCTTGTTCTTTATATCAATGAGTCTGTTACTGTTTTGTTATATATATCCATCTGTTTTATTTTTTAGATTCCAGGTATAAGGGATAACACAGAGTATATGTCTTTTTCTGACTTATTTCACTGAGCGTAATACTCTCTAAGTCCATTCACAGTGTTACAAATGGCAAAATTTTTAATGACAAATATTCTGATTAGTGTGTGTGTGTATTTCATCCTATTTCATCTGCTAATGGGCACTTAAGTTGACTCCATATCTTGGCAATTGTAAATAATGCTGCTATGAACCTTAAGGTGCATGTTCAGTTCAGTTAAGTCTCTCAGTCGTGTCCGACTCTTTGCGACCCCAGGAACCACAGCACGCCAGGCCTCCCTGTCCATCACCAACTCCCAGAGTCCACCCAAACCCATGTCCATTGAGTCGGTGATGCCATCCAGCCATGTCATCCTCTGTCGTCCCCTTCTCCTCCTGCCCTCAATCTTCCCCAGCATCAGGGTCTTTTCAAATGAGTCAGCTCTCTGTATCAAGTGGCCAAAGTATTGGAGTTTCAGCTTCAACATCAGTCCTTCCAGTGAACACCCAGGACTGATCTCCTTTAGGATGGACTGGTTGGATCTCCTTGCAGTCCAAGGGACTCTCAAGAGTCTTCTCCAACACCACAGTTCAAAAGCATCAATTCTTCAGTGCTCAGCTTTCTTTATAGTTCAGCTCTCACATCCATACATGACTACTGGAAAAACCATAGCCTTGACTAGACGGACCTTTGTTGGCAAAGTAATGTCTCTGCTTTTTAATATACTGTCTAGGTTGGTCATAACCTACCTATCCATGTCCATTTTTATATACTCGTGTCTACCAATGTTATCCTCCTTGTGTCTTGTTTAAAAATGCCTTTCATATACTGGACTCCCCCAGTGGCTCAAACGGTAAAGAATCTCCTGCAACGCAGGAGACCCAGATTCGATCCCTGGGTCAGGAAGATCCCCTGGAGAAGGGAATGGCAACCCATTCCAGTATTCTTGCCTGGAGAATCCCCATGGACAGAGGGAGCCTGGCTGGCTACAGTCCATGGGGTCACAAAGAATTGGACACTACGGAGCAACTAAAACTTACTTACTTCATATACTCAGAATTCTAGCCACATTCTCCTATATATTATACTAATACTTGATTCATTCATCCACAAATATTTCCTGACACCATATTCCCAGCACTTAATTAGATGCTGGAATATAATGGTGAGCAAAGCAGACCAAGTCTCTGACCTAACGGAAATGACATTCAAGACAAAGAATAAGCAGATGAACAAATAAATTTATAATTTAATGACAGAAGGTAGTAAGAAAAAAAACCTATGGGGTACATGAATAGGGTGTAATGGGAAGGTTTCCTAAGAGGCTAGTATTGATATTTAATGGAAGTCATGAATGAATGAATGAATGAATGAAAAGCACCATTCAAATTCCTGAAGAAATGTTCTAAGTAGAGGAAACAGTCAATGAAAAGTCAGGTATAGAAACATGCCTGGAATGTAAGAAGAAAATTTGGCGATTACAGTGCCAAAAGGCAGTAATCTAAAAGGAGAGTAGAAAAGGAGATCGGAAAGGTACTAAAAGATAGATCATGTTGTTTCTCATAGGTCATGGTCAACAATTTAGAATAGATTGTGGGGGCCATTAGAGGGTTTTTCAATAGAGCGAAATAATAGAATTTCAGTTTCAAAAAGATTTCTGTTGGTATTTAGAGTTTGGAGAAGAGCTGCAATATGACATGAGTGTAAACAAGAAGACTAGTTGGTAGTCACTGCAGTAGCCTGGTATGATTGTGGTTGGGACCAGGTTGGAGCAGTGGATACAAAGAAAAGTTGTGGGATACTGGATATGTTTCTATGGTAAAGTGAAGGACTATTGAAGATGGATAAAACATTAGGTATGGGAGGAAGAGAAGTGTCATAGAAGACTGCAAAGGTTCTAGCCAAAGAAACTAAAGGATAGAGTTGTCATTTACCTAGATGGCAATATTATGTAATGATTAAAGGGTCTAGACTCTGGTCCAAAGCCTCATTCTGTTCTTTAGTGGTTATGTGGCCTTGCAGATATCTCTTAACATCTCTGTACACCTGTTTCTTCATCTGTAAAATGGGATGATAAGAGCATATACCTCATGGGGGCTGTTTTATGTACTTATTAAATCCTATAGATGGAAAAGTTAGAAAAAGAGTATGTTTCAAGATGTGACTCAGATCTGCAATCAGTTCCTACATGGCTAAGTGTAAAAAACCTGCTAGCATCATCAAAGTGGAGATTGTTGTTGTTGTTGTCTTTTAATCACTCAGTCATGTCCAATTCTTTGCAACCCGATGGACTGCAGCACACCAGGCTCCTCTCTATGGGATTTCACAGGCAGGAATGCTTGAGTGGGTTGCCATTTCCTGCTCCAGGGGATCTTCCCGACCCAGGGATCAAACCCACATCTCCTGCATTAGCAGGCAGGTTCTTTACCAATGAGCCACCAGGGAAGCCTAAACATGCTTAGCACAGTCCGTTATCAATGTTCCCCAACAGACTGGTACATTTTTTACAATTTTATGAACTTACATTGATGCTTTCCTGGTGCCTCAGCTGGTAAAGAATCCGCCTGCAATGCAGGAGACCTGGGTTTGACCCCTGGGTTGGGAACATCCCCTGGAGAAAGGAAAGGCTACCCACTCCAGCATTCTGGCCTAGAGAATTCCAGGGACTGTATAGTCCATGGGGTCACAAAGAGTTGGACATGACTGAGCGACTTTCACTTTCAACCTACATAGACGCATCATCACTCAGAGTTCGTAGATTACATTAGGATTCATTCTTGTACACTGTTGTTCAGTCACTAAGTCATGTCCGACTCTTTGTGACCCCATGGACTGCAGCATGCCAAGCGACTCTGTCTTTTACTGTTTCCCAGAGTTTGCTCAAATTCAAGTCCACTGTACACTGTGAGCTTAGACAAATATATAATGATATGTGACCACCATCATGGTTTCATACAGAGTCATTTCATTGCACTAAAAATGCTCTGTACTCTGCCTACTTATCCCTTCCCCGAATCCCTGGCAACAACTGATCTTCTTACTGTCGCCCTTATTTTGCCTTTTCCAGACTATCATATGGTTGGAATCATACAGCATGTAGCCTTTTCAGATTATCTTCTTTTACTTAATAACGTGTATTTTCTTCTGGCCTGAATAGTATTCTGTTCTCTAAATGTACCACAGTTTATTTATCCATTCACTTCCTGGGGGACATTTTGGTTGCTTCCAAATTTTGGCAATTATTTATAGATTTTTAAAATTTATATATAATTGGCATATAACATTATATTAATTTCAGGGGTATATCATAGCAATTTGATATTTGTATATATTATGAAATTATAACCACAATAAGTCCATTTAACATTCAGTACCATACATAGTTACAAATATTTTTCTTGTGATGAAAACTTGAAAAAATACTTTCTTAGTATTTTTAAGTATACAACACAGTATTATTATCAATAGTCCCCATGCTCTATGTTGCAGTAGTTTCAGGTCTTACAGTTAAGTCTTTAATCCATTTTGACTTAATTTTTACATATGGTAAGAGAGGTCCAATTAGGTTTCTTATCCTTCACTGTGTGAAACTGGCTACTGCTTGGGCTTCCCAGTGACTCAGTGGTAAAAAAAATCTGCCTGAAATGCAGGAGATGCTGAGAAGACCAGGGTTCAGTCCCTAGATTGGGAAGATCCCCTGGGGAAGGAAATGACAACTCACTCCAGTATTCTTGCCTGAAAAATCTCATGGACAGAGGAGCCTAGCAGGCTACAGTCCATGGGGCTTCAAAGAGTTGGACATGACTGAGTGACTAAACAACAATATACATTCATACCTCATCTTCAGAAGTGTCTGCTTAACGTGTGTTCAATGTCCTTCCTTCTGTCCTCTCATCCTTCCTTCTTTCTGTTCCCTCATCCTTGCTTTCTGCCATGTCACTTTCTGACAGATGATTTCATGTCAGAAGGACATAATGCAGATATGTTCAATCTGCCAGGTTTAACCAAAAGCATAAAAAGATTTTCTAAAGTGTCCTGTCCTAGAATTCCTGAGATGATTATTATGTGGTCATATCACACTATTTTTTCACCTACCCTTGGACCAAACTCACTAATATCTTATGAGGGGATTTAATTACATGTTTATAAGCAGCATTAACCTACAGTTATCACTTATCTTGTGTTTATCTGGATTTGATAGCAGAAATGTAGCAGCCTCATGATGATTTGTGGTGATTTAAATTTTTTTTAACTTATTTTAATGATTTAAGACAAATATGTTCTGATCTTTGAAGGATGACTGGAAATTTCTCATTCAACTCTTTGAAACCGATTTCTGGGAGAGAAATGGGGAGAGGGCAGGTTTAGGACAGGTCTGGAAGGACATTATACATTTATCCTATTTGTTTTAGTTCTATTTATTTCTCAAGTTTTCTCAGTTTTGATCATTTCTATTTTCTTAAAAAATAACAATTTTTCCTAGATTGTCAATTTATTGGTAGGAAATTATATAAGAATTTCTTTTATAAAATTTTAATCTTTTCTTTAACTAAAGACATATCCCTTTCCTTATTCCTAGCATTGTTCATTTATGTCTTTTCTTTCATTCTCTTGATCAAATGTTCCATTTTGCTGTTCTTGTCCAAGAACCTTTTGATTCTTTTGGTTCCATTACTTTTATTTTTTGTTTGAGATTTAATTAAATACTGTTTTAAAAATTATATTTATAGAAAATTATATTTATATATTTCTCTTTTCTTTATTCTAGTCTTCAGCTTTCTTGGGAGATTATCTCGATTTCTTATTCTAACACCTTGATTTAAAGTTTAATTTACTTTTCAATAGAGAAATATCGTATGACATCCCTTGTATGTGGAATCTAAAAAAAAATTATACAAATGAACTACTTACAAAACAGAAAAAAACTGACAGATTTATGAACTTGTAGTTGTCAGGGGATAAGGATTGGGGAAAAGGATAGTTAGGGAGTTTGGGATGGGCATGTAAACACTGCTGCATTTAAAATAGATAACCAACAAGGACCTACTGCATAGCACAGGGAACTCTGCTCAATTTTATGTGGCAGCCTGGATGGGAATGGTGTTTGGGAGAGAATGCATATGTGTATATGTACATATGTGTATATGTATGGCTGAGTCCCTTCGCTGTTCATCTAAAGCCATCACAACATGGTTAATTGGCTATCAGTTCAGTTCAGTTCAGTTGTTCAGTTCAGTGACTGGCTATACCCCAGTGCAAAATAAAAAGTTCAAAAAAATCAAGTTTAACTTAGCATGCAGTGTTTCCTATTTTTTAATAAATGCACTTTAGGCCATGGATGTCCACCTTTGTGCCACTTGGAGTATGTATGTATTGTTTTCATCAGCATTTATTGCTCAATCATGTGTAATTTCCATATTTTTAAAATTTCATTTTGTTTACTTATTTACTTCTGGCTGCACTAAGTCATCATTGCTGCGTGTGGGTTTTCTCTAGTTGCAATGTGCGGACTTCTCATTGCAGTGACTTCTCTTCTTGCAGAGCATGGGCTCCGGGCACTCAGACTCAGTAGTCGTGGGGCACCGACTTACTGTCCCTTAGCATTTGGGATCTTCCCGTGGCCCTTGCATTGGTAGGTGGATTCTTAACCACTGGACCACAGAAGTCTCTGTAATTTATATTTTAATTTTCTTTTTAACTTAAAAAAAATTGGAATATGGTTGTTTTACAATGATTTGTTAGTTTCTGCTATACAGTGAAGTGAATCAGCTATATGTACACACATATCCCCTTCCTCTTGGACCTGCTTCCCACCCTCCCCACATCCTACCCATCTAAATCATCACAGAGCAAAAGCTGAGCTCCCAGCTAAGGATTGTTGAGGAGGAGCTTTGAAAATTTCTCAGAGGATGGATTAGGAAAGGTCTTTGTTTGTCTGTTATTTATTCTGATCTTTTCACATATGATTAAGATTTTTTCACTTAATAGTCTATTGTTATTTCTTTTGTAGTCTTGTCATCTTTGAGGCTTCTCCATGTTTGAAAGACAGTATTGTGTAATGATTAATAGTGTAGTATCTAACTCCAGATAGAAGGAAGGGTAAAAGGTGAAGGGATAGGTACAAGGTTGGGAGGAATGTTTTGAACCCCAGGTCTGCCATTGTGGAGGTAAGGCAGCCTGAGTTTCCTACCTGTAGAATGTTGTTGATCAAAAAAATTACCCATTGCATAGAAGAGTTAAAGTGTGTTAAACCACAGGCCAAGCACTTAGAAGAGTGCTAATAGTGAGCATTGAAAAATATCAAATGCTTATTTACAAAACAGAAGCAAAGATATAGAAAATAAACTTTTGGTTACCAAAGGGAAAGAGGGGAAGGGATAAAATAGGGAGATTGGGATTGACATATAAACACTACTATACATAAAATAGACAACTAATGAGAACCTGCTGTCTAGCACAGGGAACTCTACTCAATACTCAGTGCTCCTTAGCTTTAATTGTTTGATATATCTATTCCAATCCCTTGGGTTTGAATCCCGTTGAGTGGTTTAATTTTCACATATCCCTTAAAAATAGAATATAACTGGATTTTGTTTTCTACTCTACATACATATTTCTATATTTTATGTCTGTTTTTACATTAAAATTTATTTTGACCACCAGTGTGTTCATATTTATTCTTGCTATTATTAGTGCCTTGTGTGCATAAGGTACTCAAGAAAAATCAAAGGACCAAGCAGACAAGATTCCTTTGCTTATGGCATATGTATTTTGGGAGAAGACAGAGAATAAGATAAGAAGCACTAATTAAAATAAATAAGTAATTTAGTATGTTAGGAAGTGATAAGGACATGGACAATAAAAATAGAGTCAGATTAAGAGGTTGTGAGTATGTAGTTTGGGTGGGAGGGCTGTGGTTGTGGTTTTGAGTAGGTTGATCAAAATGGTCTTAATTGAAGTGACACGGAATAAGGATTTTAAAAAGATGAGAGAGTCATTCATTATATAGATGTCTGGACAAAGAACATATCACATGGAGGAAAGAGCCAGCATCTCATTCCTAGAACTGTAGTATGCTTGGTATCGTCAGGAAATAACAAAGAGGACAGTGAGGTACCCCAGAGAGAAGAGATAGAGGAGAGGAGAGAAGGGCTGGATCATTTTAGGTCCTCTGAACACTCTAAGGACTTGGCTTTTACTCTGGGGGAAAATAGGGAGCCATTGAAAGTTGTGGAGCTTTTTATATGCATAATGGTGTTTTTATTTTCACAGGATAGATTCCAACAGTATGATGGACTTCTGGGTCAATCTGTATGTCTTAAAATTTACTAGATATTGCTAGATCTTTTCTGAAAAGGCTATAGCAATTCTTACTCATTCCAGCAATGCATGTATGTTTCTTTGAATCTTCTCCCACATTTCAATGTCATTTAAGAAGTTATTTTTGCCGATCTAAGGGGTGAAAAATGGTTTCTCATTATCATTTTAGTTTGTATGTATTCATATGTTTATTGGAGATTTTTATTGTCTCTTCTCTAAGCAGTTCATGTCCATTTTCTTTGGAATTATTTGTCATATTTTATCAGTAGGCTGGAGCCTTTGTATATCATATATATTAAGCCTTTGTCATATTGGTTGAAAATACATTTACACATTGTATTTTAATGTCTATATTGTTTTTTACATTTAAATATATTAAATCTTTTTCTACTTTTTTAAAATTAATTGTTGGGGTAGAGTTGATTTACAGTGTTTTTAGTTTCTGCTGTATAGCAAAGGGAATCAGTTATACATATCCACACACCCACTCTTTGTTAAATTATTTTCCCATATATTAATAGGTCATTACAGAGAATTGAGTAGAGTTCCCTGTGCTATACAATAGGTCCTTCTTAGTTATCTAGGCTTCCTAGGTGGCCCAGTGATAAACAATCTGCCTGCCAGTAAAGGAGACACAAGAGAAGTGGGTTAGATCCCTGGGTTGGGAAGGTCCCTTGGAGTAGAAAATGACAACCCAAGCCAGTTCTTGCCTGGAAAATTCCATGAACAGAGGAACCTGGTGAGATACAGTCCAGGGTGTCAGAAAGAGTCAGACACGGACTGAGTGACCAAGCATACACACAAACACTCACTAGTTTTCTACTGTATATACAGTAATTTGTATATGTTAATCTCAGTCTCCCACTTTATTCCTCCCCTCTTTCCCTGCATCATGTTTATTTTCTACATCTATGACTCTGTTTCAGTTTTGTAAATAAGTTCATTTGTACCATTTTCTTAGATTTCACATATTATTGATATCATACAGTAGGCATCTTTGTCTGACCTACTTCACTCAATATATCAAGCTCTAGGTCCATCCATGATGCTGCAAATGGCATTATTTTGTTCTTTTTAACGGATGGGTAATATTCCATTGTGTATATGCACATATGTGTACCTATAAATGTGTGTGTATATATGTGTGTGTGTGTATATATATGTGTGTGTGTGTATTCCTCTTCTTTATCCATTCCTCTGTTGATGGATGTTTAAGTTGCTTCCATGTCCTGGTTATTATAAATAGTGCTGCAATGTATATTTTCAAATTATGGTTTTCTCTGGATATATGCCCAGGGGTGGAATCGCTAGATCTTATAGTAGCTCCATTTTTAGTTTTTTCCAGAAACCTCTGTACTGTTCTCCATAGAGGCTGTACCAGTTTATATTCCCACCAAGAGTTGCATTCTCCACACCCTCTCCAGCATTTATTATTTGTAGATTTTTGATGATGGACATTCTGACCAGTGTGAGGTGATACCTCAAGGTAGTTTTGATTTCCATTTCTCTAATAGTGATGTTGAGCATCTTTTTCTGTACCTTTTGGCCATCTGTATATCTTCTTAGGAGAAATGTCTATTTAAATCACAAACAGTTTCAATGGGATTACAAGTTGCAAGTATATCACACTTTTACAATAATTTTGGAAGGATCGACATTTTAAAATTACTATGCTTTCCTGATTGGAGGCAAGTTATATTATCTCTTTATATTTAGATCTTGTTTTAATACTTTCAGTAAGATTTTATATAAATCTTATAATATTTTACATAAATCAATAATAAGATTTTATAGTTTTTCTCTTCATATTTTCAGGTGTTTATAAACACATGTGTATTTACTATTACATTTGAAATATTACTTTATTTCTTTTCAATTTATGGTGCTCCAAATAACATCTATAAATTTTATTCATGCACATTATTGGCAAGTTCTTTTTCTAGTTCTTATGGACTTTAGTTAGGACTCTGGGGTTTCTATGTATGTATGCTTTTAGTATTTATACCAATCACTTCATCTTCTTATCAAAACTTCTAAAAATATGTATATATATAATATACATATAACAATGATGGTAGTAGGCATCCCTGTCTTTTTTTCTATTAAAATTATTTCATCATTTCAATGTCTGCTGTAATATTTCTTATTTTTGGAGACTTCATATTGTGTTCAGTATCTGTATATTTCACATAGTTTTTATAAAATGGCTGTTAGGTCTTAAGAAATTCCCTTTTAAAATTATTATGGATATACTTATATACTTTTTCTCCTTTTGTTTGTCGAGGTAATAAATTGTATAAAGAGATTTCCTGATGCTAAACTATTTTTACTCATTCTCAGTGTACTATTTTCCATTTTCTTCCACTTTAAAAAAAAAATAACCTCTAAACCACAAAATATCATCTTTGACCCAACACAGTAATTTTTGTTTTGTTTCATAAACCTCTGGGTGGTTTACTTTCTCTTACTATGCAGTCTGTTTAGCTTCTACTTCTTATAACTTTTTGTGACTTCATTTATGTTCAAGACTGTGATCTGTATTGATCTGCATTTAAAGGACATTGGGGGAAAATGTTCTGTTTTTAGGTTATAAGATTAAATAATAAAACATTTTTGCTAATTATTTGGGGCTTATATATTTTGATCATTTTTGAATATGTGAAGAGTCAAAAGCTAGAAGCGAACTGATTCTCAGTATTCTTGAAAACTTTGCCCCATTATTTGTCTTTTGAATTTTGCTTTGAGTTGGATATTAATACCCTTATTTTGGTTTTGTTTATATTTGAATACCATAACTTGCCTATCTTTGATTTTAACAAATTTTGTGTCTAATTTTTTGTCTCTTGTTGGATCCTATTTTTGATCCTGTGCCTTTCAACATAATTTTTCATTTACATCTATTGTTCTTAATGATATATTTTTCATGCTTTTTTCTTAGTTTTTAGAATTCTATTGTTTTTCTTGTTTTGTCTTCTCTAAAAATGCAAACTATATTTCCATTTTATGTTACTTTTCAGTGCTTCACAAGGCTCTGGAAGAGTCTGATTTCACTCAACCAGTGGTTGCTTTCAGCTTTTCAAAATAATTCTAATCTATATTTCTATATTTTTTAGTGTTGAATCTGAAATCATATGTTCAAATTTTTCATATTTAAAAGAAATAATACAAATTTTCCTTTACCAGTAAGGTCAACACTGTTTGTTTATATAACTCAAAATTTTACATCAAACTAGTTACAGTTATGTTATTTCACAAAGTTAAATTTGTCTCCTTCTAGAATAATTTTCTGTTTATTTCAATTCTGTATATATTTTGTTAGATTCATACCTAAAAATTTTTAATTTCAATTAAATTAATTTTAAAAATACTTAGGTATAAATCTAAAAAAATACATACAGAATTGCTCCTTGGAAGGAAAGCTATGACAAATCTAGACAGCATATTTATAGGCAGAGATATCACTTTGCTGACAAAAGTTCATCTAGTCAAAGCTGTAGTTTTTCCAGTAGTTATGTGTGGATGTGAGAGTTGGATTATAAAGAAGGCTGAGCATTGAAAAATTGATGCTTTCAAACTGTGGTGTTGGAGAAGACTCTTGAGAGTCTCTTGGACTATAAGGAGATCAAACCAGTCAATCTTGAAGGAAATCAACTCTGAATATTGATTGGAAAGACTTCCACATCAGCTTGGGATGCCAAAGCTGAAGCTCCAATACTTTGGCCACCTGATGCGAAGAGCTGACTCATTGGAAAAGACCCTGATGCTGGAAAAGACTGAAGGTAGGAGGAGAAGCAGGTGACGGAGGATGAAATGGTTGGAAGGTATCACCTACTCAGTGGATGTGAGTTTGAGCAAACTCAGGGAGATGGTGAAGGATAGGGAAGCCTAGCATGCTGCCGTCCATGGGATTGCAAAGAGCTGGACATGACTCAATGACTGAACAACAACAAACACCTAAATATTTTATATTTTTGGTGCTATTGTAAATGATGTTTTCTTACTGCATTTCAAATTCCAATTTTTCAGTGCTGGTATATACAAAAGCAATTGATCTTTGTCCAGCAACCTTGCTATACTTAACTAATAGTTCCAGATTTTGTGTGCATGTGAATTTTTTGGAATTTTATACATAGACAATCATCTTATCTGCAAACAAAGTTAGTTTTACTCCTTCCCTAACTCTGTACCTTGAATTTCCTTTTCTTCTTCTTCTTCTTCTTCTTTTTTTTTTTTTTTTTTTTTTTTGGTGCTAACTGTGCCTTCCAGTGCAGTATTGGATAAGAATAGTGAAAGAGAGCATCTCCCCCTTGTTTCTGATCCTAGGAGGAAAGTGTGCAGGTTTTCAGCAGTAAATATGATACGAGCAACAGAATTTTTAATAGATTTTCTTCCTCATTTTGAAGATGTTCCTATCTCTAGTGCTCTAGGGAATTTCACATGAAAAAGTGATAGAATTTGTCAAATGATTTTACTGCATCAGTTAATAAGATCATCCAGATTTTTTTCTTTTACCTTGATTGATATCAAATATTACATTGATTGATATCAAATATTGAACCAGCCATGCATATCTGGAATAAGTTACACTTGTTCATGCTGTAATTTACTAATACTTTCTTGATTTTTACATCTGTGTTCATGAGAGATATTGACCTGTAGCTTGTCTTTATCTGCTCTGGGTATTGCAGTAGTTCTGAGCTCATAGAAGAAATTAAGTATTCCTTCTGCTTCTATTTTCTGCACAAGAATGTGGAAAATTGGTATCATTTCTTCCTTAAATGTTTGGTAGGATTAACCAGTGAAATTCTCTGGGCCTAGTACTTAGTTTTTTCAAAGTTATTAATTACTAATTCAAATTTTGTAAAGAATATAGGCTTATTTAAATTATCCATTTCTCCTTGTGTGAGTTTTGGTAGTTTGTGTCTTTCTAGAGTTTGGTCAATTTTATTTATCAAATTAGTGGGAATAGATTTGTTCATACTATTCCTTTGTTATCCTCTTAATATTCATAAATCAGTTGGGAAAATTCTACTGTCATTTCTGATATTGGTAATTTGTGATTTCTTTCTCTTCTTTTCCTTAGTTAGCCTGGGTAGAAGTTTATCAATTTTATTGATCTTTTCTAAGAACAAGCTTTAGGTTTTGTAGAATTTTCTCTTTTTTTTTCCTATTTCCAATTTCATTGATTTTTGCTCCTTTATTTCATTTCTTCTACTGCTTTAGGCTTAAGTTTTCTTCCCCCACATTCCAGTTGGAGAAACATATTGTTGATTTTACATCTTTCTTCTTTTCTAATATATACATAATAATGTATATTCAATGCAATATGTTTCTTTGTAGTCACTGCTTTTTCAGCATCCCACAAATATTGATAAGTTGTAGGCTTATTTTCATTCAGTTAAAAATATTTTAAAATTTCTCTCAAGACTTCTTCTTTGACTTATGTGTTACCTGAGTGTATTTTTAACTCTCCAAGTAGTTGGGGGAATTTTTCATTTCTTTTGTTATTTATTTGTAGTTTAATTTCTTTTTGTCTAAGAATGTACTTTTATGATTTCTATTCTTTTACATTTAAGATGTGTTTTATAGCCCAGAGTGGATTCTCTCTTGGTAAGGGTGATTATTCCATGTAATCTTTTTTAAAATTTATTTATTTTTTAACTGAAGGATCATTGCTTTACTGATTTTTGATGTTTTCTGCCAAACCTCAACATGAATCAGCCAGAGGAATATGTATATTCTGCATGGAATATTCTAAAAGTATCAAATAGATCAAGTTGATTGGTAGTGGATGTTCAGGTCAGCTATATTCTGATGGCTTCTGTACCTGTTTGATCTATAAATTACTTTAAAAAAGGAGGGGGCTGTTTGTGTATCAAACTGAAATAGTGGATTTGTCTATTTCTGTCACTGTTCTATCAATTTTTACCATACACAATTTGATGCTATGTGTTTATTATGTGTAAATAACATATTAAGCATTGTTATGTCTTCTTGGAAAACTAACCCTTTTGTCATATGTAATGCTCTCTTTCTCTTAATTTGTATTTTTTCTTGTCCTAAAGTCTTTTTTCCCTGGAAATAATATAGGTACTCTTTCTTTTGATTAGTGTTGACATGGTATCTTCTTCTCCATTCTTTTTTTAAGATTTTTTTTTTTTAATGTGGACCATTTTTTAAGTCTTTATTGAAATTGTTGCAGCACTGCTTCTGTTTTGTGTTTCAATTTTTTGGGCATGAGACATGGGACTTTAGCTCCCTGACCAGGAATTTAACCCCACCCTCTACTTGGAAGGCGAAGTCTTAACCACTGGACCATGAGGGAGGTCCTTCCTTCTCCATTCTTAACGTGTGTCTTTATATTTATGGTTTTTTTCTTATTGACAATATAAGATAAGGTCTCATTTTCTCTGTCATTTTAACAATCTCTGGTTTTTCATTGGAATACAATTGTTTTACAATGATGTGTTCGTTTCTATGATACAATGAAGTTAATCAGCCATATGTATACATATGTCCCCTCCCTCTGGACCTTCTTCCCACCACCTTCCCCTTCCCATCCATGGAGGTCATCACAGAGCACCGAGCTGAGCTTCCTGTGCTTTACAAACAATCTCTGCTTTTAATTGGAGTATTTAGGCCATTCACACTGAAAGTAATCATTGATATACTGGGTTACATTACCATGTTTTAACTCTTCTTTACTTATTGTTTTTGTTTGTTCTGTGTCTCTTTTTTCCCCGCTCTTTTTCTGACTTCTCTAATTTTAATTAGCATTTTATATGATTCCATCTTAGTCTTCTATTAGCATATTAATTATGCTTCTTTTAAAATGTTTTTGATGGTTGTCTACAGATTATAATACACATTTTATAGCACTTCCCCTGTAGCACATGTACTTATAGCAAAGTATATGCAATTCCCTTCTCCATTCGCTTATGACATTGCTGTCATTCATGGCATTTATCTGTATTGGCTTCCCTGGTGGCACAGTGGTGTGAATGGAAAGGAAAAGAATGATTGTATAAAAATTTTAGAGCATGTGTAAATTGTGTTTTTTAAAGCTTAAATGTATATATTGACATAAGCATAAAGGAAATAGAGAAAATTTTGGGGACAACACTCAGAATGGATGTTTGTAGAGTGAAATTTCTCAGCCCTGCAGGCTGGAGTTGTCCTGATTCACTCTGCATTTTGAAGATCTAGATCTGTTACTGATGTGATGTCTCAAGTTGTTCTTGCCATCATCCTCAATAAGTGACCAGTTTCTTAATTCTTTCTGGAATATTTTAAGTTCTTCTTTTTTTTTTTAGGTGTTGACATTTCATCATTGTGTGCCTTGGTTTGGTTTTCTTTCTTAAATTTTTATTTATTTATTTATTTTTTACTGTGTTGGATCTTCCTTGTGGTGTGTGGGCTTCTATGTAGCTTCTGGTTTGGTTCTTTTAAATTCAATTTTCTAAGTCTTTTAAAGAAATCCATGTTATTCTATTCGATAGGGTTCATAACTCCTTAAATAATTCTCCTGGTATGGTCCTCCTCTGCATTTTCTTGAGTATCTTTCTTGACTCTAATAAGGTTGCTGTTCTGTTCAGTTCAGTTCAGTCGCTCAGTTGTGTCCCACTCATTGCGACCCCATGAACCGCAGCACACCAGGCCTCCCTGTCCATCACCAACTCCTGGAGTCCACACAAAGCCATGTCCATTGAGTCGGTGATGCCATACAACCATCTCATCCTCTGTCATCCCCTTCTCCTCCTGCCCTCAATCTTTCCCAGCATCAGGGTCTTTTCAAATGAGTCAGCTCTTCGCAAGTGGCCAAAGTATTGGAGTTTCAGCTTCAACATCAGTCCTTCCAATGAACAACCAGGACTGATCTCCTTTAGGATGGACTGGTTGGATCTCCTTGCAGTCCAAGAGACTCTCAAGAGTCTTCTCCAACACCGCAGTTCAAAAGTATCAATTCTTCGGTGCTCAGCTTTCTTCATAGTCCAACTCTCACATCCATACATGACTACTGGAAAAACCATAGCCTTGACTAGACGGACCTTTGTTGGCAAAGTAATGTCTCTGTTTTGTTTTGTTTTCCATTTATTTTTGCTAGTTGGAGGCTAATTACTTTACAACATTGTAGTGATTTTTGCCATACATTGACGTGAATCAGCCATGGATTTACATGTATTCCCCATCCCAATCCCCCCTCCCACCTCCCTCCCCACCCCATCCCTCTGGGTCTTCCCAGTGCACCAGCCCCAAGCACTTGTCTCATGCATCCAACCTGGGCTGGTGTCTCTGCCTTTTAATATGCTGTCTAGGTTGGTCGTTCCAAGAAGTAGTTCAGTTCAGTCGCTCAGTCGTGTCTGCAAGGAGTAAGTGTCTTTTTAATTTCATGGCTGCAGTCACCATCTGCAGTGATTTTGGAGCCCCAAAAAATAAAGTCAGCCACTGTTTCCACTGTTTCCCCATCTATTTGCCATGAAGTGATGGGACTGGATGCCATGATCTTAGTTTTCTGAATGTTGAGCTTTAAGCCAAATTTTTCGCTCTCCTCTTTCACTTTCATCAAGAGGCTTTTTAGTTCCTCTTCGCTTTCTGCCATAAGGGTGGTGTCATCTGCATATCTGAGGTTATTGATATTTCTCCTGGCAATCTTAATTCCAGCTTGTGCTTCCTCCAGCCCAGCGTTTCTCATGATGTACTCTGCATATAAGTCAAATAAGCAGGGTGACAATATACAGCCTTGACGTACTCCTTTTCCTATTTGGAACCAGTCTGTTGTTCCATGTCCAGTTCTAACTGTTGCTTCCTGACCTGCATACAAGTTTCTCAAGAGGCAGGTCAGGTGGTCTGGTATTCCCATCTCTTGAAGACTTTTCTGTGATCCACACAGTCAAAGGTTTTGGCATAGTCAATAAAACAGAAATAGATGTTTTTCTGGAACTCTCTTGTTTTTTCGATGATCCAGCAGATGTTGGCAATTTGATCTCTGGTTCCTCTGCCTATTCTAAAACCAGCTTGAACATCTGGAAGTTTATGGTTCACATAGAGCATTACTTTACTAGCGTGTGAGATGAGTGCAGTTGTGCGGTAGTTTGAACATTCTTTGGCATTGCCTTTCTTTGGGATTGGAAAGAAAACTGACCTTTTCCAGTCCTGTGGCCACTGCTGAGTTTTCCAAATTTGCTGGCATATTGAGTGCAGCACTTTCACAGCATCATCTTTTAGGATTTGAAATAGCTCAACTGGGATTCCATCACCTCCAGTAGCTTTGTTCGTAGTGATGCTTCCTAAGGCCCACTTGACTTCACATTCCAGGATGTCTGGCTCTAAGTGAGTGATCACACCATCATGATTATCTGGGTCATGAAGATCTTTTTTGTACAGTTCTTCTGCGTATTTTTGCCACCTCTTCTTAATATCTTCTGCTTCGGTTAGGTCCCTATCATTTCTGTCCTTTATTGAGCCCATCTTTGCATGAAATGTTCCCTTGGTATCTCTAATTTTCTTGAAGAGATCTCTAGTCTTTCCCATTCTGTTGTTTTCCTCTATTTCTTTGCACTGATCACTGAGGAAGGCTTTCTTATCTCTCCTTGCTATTCTTTGGAACTCTGCATTCAAATGGGTATATCTTTTCTTTTCTCCTTTGCTTTTCACTTCTCTTCTTTGCACAGCTATTTGTAAGGCCTCCTCAGACAGCCATTTTGCTTTTTTGCATTTCTTTTTCTTAGGGATGGTCTTGATTCCTGTCTCCTGTACAATGTCACAAACTTCCATCCTTAAACCCCTAAATTAATCTTGGACTCCTATGTGCTGTGCTGTGCTTAGTCACTCAGTCGTGTCTGCCTTTTTGTGACTCCATGGACTACGGCTCTCCAGGCTCTTCTGTCCATGGGGATATTCCAGGCAAGAATACTGGAATGGGTAGACTATTCCTTCTCCAGGGCATCTTCCCTACCCAGGAATCAAACTGAGGGTCTCCTGCATTGCAGGTGGATTCTTTAAAAGCTGAGTTACACTGGGAGCCCTGGACTCCTGTATTGTCTCTCAAATTTGCTCTTTTGTGTTCTTTTAATCTCTTTATTTTCGACTTCCCTGGTGGGTCAATGGTAAAGAATCTGCCTGCAATGCAGGTCAGGTCAGGAAGATCCCCTGGAAAACGAAATGGCAACCAACTCAGTATTCCTGCCTGGGAAATCCCATGGAGAGAGGAGCCTGGCAGGCTGCAATACATGGGGTCACAAAAGAGTCAGACATGACTTAGCAACTAAACAAGAACAACAATCTATTTAATTTTCTGGGGAAGTCCTCCCAACTTTATTTTACAACCATTTTAGTAAATCTTAGTAAATTTCTAAAAATCAATTTTTCAAAAACATCTAATACCACTCTCTCTTTCTCTGTTAGTTCCTTTTTCTTTGTAACCAGGGGTGCAATGTGTGTTCTCAAATCTCTCTAAAAATATTAGAGGTTTTGGAAGTTTCTCCTATTTCCTACAATATCTCTGTTTCTCCTGGGGTATAACATTTTTCTCTTTTTAGTGTTATTCTTTCTTCCTGAAGTTGGAGAATTTCCTCAAAAGTCTGCTGATCTGTGGTTATCTGTTTCTACTTAAGAGGAGGCGCTGGAAATCAATGCATCTGACTCACCAGATTAAAGCATAAAGAAGGAAAACCATATGAACACCACAATAGGTGCATTTCACAATACTCAATATCTGACTATGATAAAACTCTCAGCAAACTAGTAACAAACAGAAACTTCCTCTGTCACGTGTGTGTATCTGTGTATGACGACATACTTGATGCATTAAATGCATTAAATGCATTTTCTCTAAGGCTAGAAACAACATAAGGAAGAAAGAAAAAAGAAACTGTTTTGGAAAGGAAGACGCAGAAGAGTTTTATTTTCTGATGGCATGGTTATTTTTTTCCATGAAATCCAAAAGTAGTCTACAAACATATTACTGGAATACATGAATTTAGGAAGGTCATGAACACATGGCTACTGTTTCTTAAAATCAATTCTATGTTCATACAGTTGTTAGAAATAATTTAAAAAGCAGTATCACTTAAAGTAGGCTCCCAAAGAATAAAATAGCTAAGAATAAGTTTAAGGAAAGAAGTGTATGACTCCTGTGTGTGTGTGTGTGTGTGTGTGTGTGTGTGTGTGTGTGTTCAGTCATGTTTAACTCTTTGTGACCCTACGGACTGCAGCCCACCAGGCTCTTCTGTCCATGGAATTTCCCAGGCAAGAATACTGGAGTGGATTGACATTTCTTACTCCAGGAGATCTTCCTGACCCAGGGATCGAGCACACATCTCTTGCACCTCCTGCTTTGGCAAGCAGATCCTTTACCACTGCGCCACCTGATACTGAAAGCTATAAACACTTCTGGCAAGATTAAGGAAAATTAAACAAATGGGTTGAACTCAATGTTGTTAAGATGTCACCTTTCACCAAATGAATCTAAAATCTATAAAACTCAAAAAGGCTTTTCTTGTAAACATTGACAAATCAATTTTAAAAGATATGTGGAAAACCAAAAGATGTAGAAAATCGAAGGTAATATTTTTCCTAATTGACTTCAAGTCTTTCTATACGCTGTAGATTCAGACCAACTCTTTGTGACCCCATGGACTGTAGCATGCCAGGATTCCCTGTCCTTCACTATCTCCTGGAGTTTGCTCAAACTCATGTCCGTTGAGTCAACGATGCCATCCAACTATCTCATCCTCTGTCATCCCCTTCTCCTCCTTCCCTCAATCTTTCCGAGCATCAGGGTCTTTTCCAATGAGTTGGCTCTTCAAATCAGGTGGCCTAAGCATTGGAGCTTCAGCTTCAGCATCAGTCCTTCCAATCAATATTCAGAGTTGATTTCCTTTAAGATTGACTGATTTGATCTCCTTGCAGTCCAAGGGACTCTCAAGAGTCTTCTCTAGCACCACAGTTCAAAAGCATCAATTCTTTGATGCTCAGCCTTCTTTATGGTCCAACTCTCACCTCCATACATGACTACTGGAAAAACCAGTTTTGACTGTACAGACCTTTGTCAGTAAAGTGATATCTCTGCTCTTTTAATACACTGTCTAGGTTTGTCACAGATTTTCTTCCAAGGAGCAAACATCTTTTAATTTTGTGGCTGCTGTCATTGTCCGCAGTGATTTTGGAGCCCAAGAAAATAAAGTCTGTCACTGTTTCCCCGTCCATTTGCCATGAAGTGATGGGACTGAATGACATGATCTTAGTTTTTGAATGTTGAGTTTTAAGCCAGCTTTTTCACTCACAGTATGTATATTAAACAAAATGTTTCTTTTATAATATATACAAACTTCTACACATCAATAAATAATAAAAGACAACCCAATAATATAAATGGGCCAAAGGCTTGAAAAGGCATTTCAAAAAAGGAGATTATGAGTAACCAATGAGCAAATGGAAGTGTGCTCAATATTATCAGTCATTAAAAAAACACAGGTTAAAACTATATGAAATACCATATTACATATTACAGACTAAAATGGCTAAAACTAGAAAACCTATTTCTAACAGATTTTGGAATAGTTTGACAGATTCTAAAACTATTAAACATACTCCTACACAATGACCCAACAATTCCACTCCTAGTTATTTGCTGAAGGGAAATGAAAACATCTTGCCACCAAAAAACTTGTACAAGAACCACAGCTTTATTCAAACTAGTCCCAAACTAGAATCCACCCAAATGTCCATAAACAGGAAAATGAATAGGTAGATTGTGGTAGGTCCACACAATGGAATATCTTCAACAATAAAAGAACTAAATTTCTGTTCATCTAACATGGATGATGAGCAAAAGAAGTCAGACACAAAGCACATGTGATGTATTGTTTTCATGCATACAGTGTTAAAGTGTTAGTCACTCAGTCACGTCCAACTCTGCAAACCCATGGACTATGGCCCTCCAGGTTCCTCTGTCATGGAATTTCCTAGCCAAGAATACTGAAGTGGGCAGCCATTTCATTCTCCAGGGGATCTTACCAACCCAGGTCTCCTGCATTGCAGGCACATTCTTTACCATCTGAGCCACCAGGGAATATGAAGTCCAATCATGCCTGCATGCTCAGTCATGTCTGACTTTTTGCAACCCTATGGATGATAGCCCACCAGCCTCCTCTGTCAATGGAATTTTCCAGGCAAGAATACTGGAGTGGGTTGCCATGCCCTTCTCCAGGGGAGCTTCCCCGCCCAGGGATTGAACCCACATCTCTTGCATCTCCTGCACTGGCGGACAGGTTCTTTACCACTACTGCCACCTGGGAAGGCTGTGTGAAGTCCAGTAACAAGTAAAATTAACATATGGTTACAAAAAGGATAGCACTGTTTCCCTCTGAGCAGCTGTCTGGGTACAAGTGGTCAGGATGGAAACTGAGGGTGGAAGGTGTGATGTTCTGTTCTTAATTTTTCAAATAGCACATGGGTTTTCCACATGTCTCCCTTGTGATCTCCACTGGGTCTCCAGGGTTCTGCAGGACTCACTGGTTGCTTTCCTGACCTCTGGGAGTGTTTTCCACCTACAATAGTGGTTAGCGATCCTCTGATCACTTTTTGTCTCATAAATTTTGATAGAAATCTTTTATCTGCTCATTGCCCCCTGCCACTCTCCTTGTCATTGTAAATCTAATCCCTTTATTAGCATTTTTAGTGGGAGGTGGTGACAATAATAAAGAGAAGATAAATGATTCTCTTTAATTGGCAGTGTTTAACCAGAAACCTTTTTTACAGGAAGTTGATGCAATAAAGTGATTATTCCCTGATGCATTTTGAGTACTGAAAAGGACCCAAATACACCAGACAAAGGCGGATATCTTTATGATGGTTTTGATTGTGACATACTGAAATGGACTTCTTTAGTCCTGTACTTCAGTCTTTATTAACTTCCACACTTTTCTTCAACTATATCATTGTTTGTTGTTTCAATTGCTTTTATTTCTTTACTGAAACCACTTATTTTATATATGTTGGTTCTTCACAATCTATCCTTTATATATAAAATGTTACAGCCTCCACAAGCATCTCAGAATCTTGATGACCATTTTCACATGATATTCTTCTTCCTTAGGATGTCTACAGAAACTCAGAACATGGAAGAAAGGCTTGTCTTTGAGACTATATTCAGGCACTTCAAAAGACATAAAGTGGAGATTTCAACTGCAATTAAAAAGACATTTCCTTTCTTTGAGTGCCTTCGTGACCGCGAACTCATCACCAATAAAATGTATGAAGTAAGTGAGGTTTCTTATGTCACCATCTGGTAAACCAGCCCCAAACGAAGTTATGCTTTGTTATCCTAAACACAAAAGTCAGGACACAGCTAGCTCACTGAGGGGTGTCCTATGAATAGAAGACTTTTTAACTATTGCTGCAAATGCTCAAGTATTGTTGTGAGGTATAAAGGGAGAGGGTAGAAACATACATCACTGGAGACAGTCCTTCCTCTAATTGAAGGGATGGTGCTCTTGGCGACCACTGGAGTCAGGCAGGCTGGATCTAAAACAATTGTGCTCCACAGATGTTTAATACACATAGTACAGTGTAAACTAAGAATTAAAAGTAAGTGTAATAAATTCATGAATAATTTAAATGAGATGATTTAGTGAAATAATAATTGACACAGCATTTCTTTTTGAAGAACATCAATTTAAACAGTTGGGCTTCCCTCATAGCTCAGTGGGTAAAGAACCTGCCTGCAATGCAGGAGACCTGGGTTTGATCCCTGGGTTGGGAAGATCCCCTGGAGAAGGAAATGGCTACCCACTCCAGTATTCTTGCCTAGAGAATCCCATGGGCAGAGGAGCCTGGCGAGCTATAGTCCATGGGGTCACAGTGACTAAACCAAGCAATTTAGATCTGAGAACATTGAAACCCACAGGGAACTGATGTCTTGTTAGGACAAATTTGGGAATAGATGCTTGCTATTCTTTCCCCAACAGGGGTTTTTGTTTTTCCATTTATTTATTTCCTTAATTATGTATTTATTTGTGCTCTTTATGGAGTCTCGGGCTTTGAGTTAATTTTAATGATAGGCATTGTTGGAGATACAGAGGTGCAAGTCTTCAGCTTGTCTTCCGAACGTGCTTTCCCTGTGGCCAAGTTCACAAAATGGAGAACTGTCACCTGGCTTCCTTGAGTTCTTCCCCACAGGCCAAGTCAGTATTGGTGAAGGGGCAGGAGTTGTCCAGTCAACAGAATAGTTGCTTATCACTTGCCAAGTCTATTCCTCAAAGAGTTGACCAGGCTCTTAGCTACATATTCATTAACTTTAAACCCACTTTTAATCTTCAGAATTGTGCCTTCTTACATCTAATATAAGTTAGGGTGAGGAGATCAGATTCACAAATTGATAGTTTTAAGAAGAGAGGATTTATTGTTTCAGTTAGTAGTCATACAAATATGCAGAAATGCTAAACCTCTACATGAAAAGATATGGAAATTGGAATATATGTATGGAATACATATATCATGTGTGTATGGAATATGTAATATTCCATATGTAATACATATGTATTATGTATGGAATATGTATGGAAATTGGAATATACTAACTTGACATCTCTTTCTAGGGCTCTCTTGTAACTTGGAAGTCTGTATTTATCCTTTTCTTCATTCATTGTTTTTAAGGACTGTCAAGATTCTTGTAGAAACCTGGTTCCTGTACCAAGAGTGGTGTACAAGGTTCTCAGTGAGCTGGAGAAGACATTTAACAATTCGCTTCTGGAAGCATTGTTCAGCGACGCCAACATGCAGGAATATCCTGATTTAAATCATGTTCGTCAAAGCTTTGAAAAAGGTAATTAGCTTATTTTCTACCTTTTGATGTTCAAGGTCAATTCTGTTCAACAAGGATATATTGAGCTCCCATCACGTGCCATAACTGGTGCTGAGCAGCGGGGCTATAACAGTTAACAGAGCACACTTGAGTCTTCTCAAATTGAACCTAGGTCTTCTACATTTCAGGCAGATTCTTCACCATCTGAGCCACCAAGTTCTTCTCAAAGCTCATGTTATAAAGGCTGTGGTACAACACCAACCTGGAGGTCTGCTTAACTAGACACTTGGACTCCCAGGAGAACCAGAGCCGCAGTGCCATCCGATTTAGATAGAAGGACAAATGACAGGCCAGCAGTAGCCTACACAGCAGTCCACTGAGCTGATTACTACCCATCTCAAGTCTAGCTGTGGGTGTAGGATCCATCCTGGCTTAGAAACAATGATCAACAGGGTCAGTATCTCAAAAACTCCAGAATCATAGCTTTCAGGGACGCCTAGAGGGACAAGCCAGATATAAGAATCACCACAACCCAAGAATGTGGTGATTCAAAGAAGACCCAAGAACAGTCCGTAGGTAGACCCTCCCAGTCGCAGGTCATTATAAGCCCTCAAACCCAGGGTTGACCTGGTAACACAGAAGAAAGGCCACTTTCATCAATTTCTAGAGTAATTAGCACAAAAGTTAACTTATATCAAATTTTCCCTTAAAGGAAAAATGGTTTTAATCATATTTTCTCCTCAAATAATCACAAAGGCTATTCTCTTCCAGGGGTTATTTTTGGTGCCGTGTATAACTAAATGTTGACTTTTGCTGAGAAGTTATAATTTATCCTTTTTAAATGATGGTGACTCATATCTACACTTGCTGCCAACCCCCTGCCCCTGGCAGAGGTCACTGCTGTCCACAAGAGCTTGGGTCAGTGACTAAACTCCAGAGGATGGGGACAGTGGTCCAGGGCATGATATCTCTCCTGTTTCCAGGTTCCCCCCTCATCCCTGTCTCATGTGCTGAAGTCCCCCCGCCCTCAGGCCTCCTTCACCTTTTCTGGGCTTTGGGCCACTGTCCTCCTCATACTAGCCATCTGATTTTGCTGGAACTTGACCCATGCTCTGGGGAAGACAAAGGAGTACCCATGGCTCCCACAGTCCTGTCCATCTCACCCCCTAATGGGCATTTTCCCAGGAGGCGCTCCTGCCATCAGCTCTGAGGCAGCCTCCCACCATGTCTCCTTCCTAGACTCCTGGCAGTGATCTACCTACTAGGCTCCTTGGTTTATTTCCTTCCTCCTACATCTGCTAAGTTACCTACATGCAGGGTCTCTGGGCTGCTGTCCTGGCCTCCTCTTGTTGGCAGCCTCTTGGGTCCATGGTCCAGGAGTCGTGGGGATGCCCTGCAGTGCCACAATAGGCAATCCCTGCATGCAGCTTCAGAGTGTCCTTTTTTGTGGGATCTGGACCACTCTGGGAGCTCTGACTAGCAACTCCAGCACGCCCCCCCCCCCCACCCCCTCTGGTTTGTCTCTTTGGAAACTGAGCATCCTCCCCAACACAATTAAGCCTAAACCTCCTCTTATCTAGAGCCCTCTTTAAAGCCTTTGGGCTTTCTCTTTTACACACACACACACACACACACACACACACACACTTCTCTAGGATCCTAGTTGTGCTCCAGAAGAAATGTGTTTCTTTCTTATGTTTTGAACAGTGCAGTTAACACATTTCACTTCTCTTATTTATCTTGACATGTATTGTTCGCATGGTGTGACATTTATTGTACATGACTGACAGCCTTAGGATGTTCCCAGGACTCCTTTGTCCTTATGTTTGAGTGGCTCATTTCTGTGCAGGGAACATAACTGCTCCCTTGCTGGGAGTTTCTCTTTTCTGTCCAAGGATGATGGGGGAGCTTTACCATGAAGGTTGGGATCCACTGGGCTCTGAGTGACCTGAGAGCTGAAAATACCTAAACGTGCAATTCTGAGATGATGTTTCTGGTCTCTGGTGGAGATCTCTAATTGTGTTTGCTCTCCCTCTCTTCAGCAATCCAAGAGAAACTTAGTTATGAAGAGATTGATGGAGAAGAGAGGGAGGAGAGGCCTGCCATCCGACTGAGCCTTGAGCAAGGTGATTGAGATCAAGAACAAACCAATTCTCCCTCGCTAAGAGGAAAAGGAGAAGGGGAGGGGGAGGCCCGAGTCCTGAGAAAAGATTGAGAATCAGGGAAGAAACAATGAAGGACCACAGAGAAGGCAGGCAGGGGTGTTTGTATGAGCATCTAACCAGAGGCTAAGTCCTCGAGGAGTGGCTATGACAAGAGGCTGTTGCCCCAAATACCAAGTCAAAGGAAGAGGAACCCAGGGTGTCAGTAACCAGATTAAAGAGAATGACTGCCGGGAAGTCATTGTGATTTAGAAAGAATCCTATAGGAGAAGATCAATGTGAAGGTGTGATGGGCTAATCATTATGGGCCCAAGGTCAATGTCAAAGTGAAGGCGGTTGATGATGGCAGAAGAAAGGACTGATTTAAGTGTGGGGGAGGTTGTTCAAGAGCAGGAATATTCAAGGAGAAAGGCAGTCATAGGGATTCAGTGATGAGGAATGGTAGAGATACGGAGGAGACGTGGGTATTTAAGAGAGAGCGGAGAAGAAAAAGAAGAAATGAAAGGAGAAAGGGGTCAAGGACACAACAAAAACAAGCAAGTTAAGAACAGCTCATGTGATTGAATGGTTCTTCTGGCAGTTGTGGGTGTAGTGCCATTGGACGGTATTATCACTTACGTGCCCATTTTGCAGATAAGAAAGCTGAAATCTAGAGAGACCATGTATGTAGTTGGCCTGGGACCAAATGAGCAAGGATGGAACCAGGCATTCTGAACCCAGAGCCTGTGTTTTCAACCCTGGATACTCCCTGGTAGCCTAATGGGACAGACAGAACCCTGAAACAAAAGGAGGGAAATATACAAAGAGGGAAGTGAAGTGAAAGTCACTCAGTCATGTTCCACTCTTTGCGACTCATGGACTGTAGCCCACCAGGCTCCTCTATCCATGGGATTTCCCAAGCAAGAGTACTGGAGTGGGTTGCCATTCTGGAGAAAGTGGAAGAGAATCAGACGTTGAATCCTCAGGGAGAGGCTAACAAGACAGATTAAACAGACCTGTACAGAGAGGGAATGGATGAAGAGGGGGTGGGAACTTTGCAGGAAGTGAGGTAAGGTCACCAGTCAGGGCCCCTCTAGGGACCAAGGCCAGTTCACCACAGCTGGGAAGTCAAGATAAGCCATCGCTAGGTACTGAATGACTGGTGGAGATCATGCAGTGAGATGGCCTGGCCAAAGCCCTCTCAGCCAAGAGTGCCCCTGACCTGCCTTCCACTTGAGGATTTGGGGTCTGGCTGCAAGAATTGGATGAGATCCACCAGGCCCAGATGGTCTCTGTATTGTTGTCTACTGGGGGTCTCAAGCTTCTTATTTATTTAAAAAAAAAAAAAGAAAGAAAGAAAGAAAAAAAAAGAAAAAGGGAATTAGGGGAGGGTGGCACAGCCCCTACTTCAATTTATGAAATAAATTTTTAATTTTTCCCCCTAGGAACTTCTGGAGGCCTGACTTGGTCTGGTGGAGAATCCTCATCTTATGATGGTCTGTTGCTGGCTCTGTTCTGTGATGCTTTGCCGCTTATGTCCCCTTCCAGGCTGTGCTGGGGGTGGAGCGGCTGCTTCTTTGTATCAGAAATTTGTCAGTCTTTGCATCTGCAGTTTCTCCAAGGGTCAGTACTCTGAGTTGCTGGGAAGGTCGCTGCTTCCGGACTCCCTAAATGCACTTGCTGCCAGTCCCCAAAGACTCTGGGCCTGTTTGTTTCGCCCCAGCAGCTGACTTCACCGTTTTCTGTTCTGTTTCGTTTGATCAGGCAGTGACCTTGGGGCTTCGATGTCATGTCTGGCAGAGGCCAGTGCTACAACCAGAGTGGTGGAAGAAGCAGGTGATGGGCATTCTTCGGGGCAGGGGGCGATGGGGGGCGAGTCCTCCCATAACTTCAATTAACCCCTAACATTCTTAATGATGTTATTATTTAAATTTTATTGCTCAGCTTTCTCATTTGTAATGTAGGGATATTACAGGTAGATTGTCATGAGGCTATGAAATGGAACAAGGATGGGAATGCATTTAACAGTCACTAGGTATTCACTGGGCTTCCCTGGTGGCTTAGCAGCACTGTTTACAATAGCTAGGACGTGGAAACGACCTAGATGTCCATCGGCAGACGAGTGGATAAGGAAGTTGTGGTACAAATACACAATGAAATATTGCTCAGCTACAAAAAAGAACACGTTTGAGTCAGTTTCAATGAGTTGAATGAAACTGGAGCCTATTATGCAGAGTGAAGTAAGCCAGAAAGAGAAACACCAATACAGTATATTAACGCATATATATGGAATTTAGAAAGAGGGTAACGATGACCAACATGCAAGACAACAAAAGAGACACAGATGTAAAGAACAGACTTTTGGACTATGGGGAGAAAGGCAAGGGTGGGACGTATGAGAGAATAGCATTGAAACATGTATATTACCATATGTAAAATAGATGACCAGTGCAAGTTCGATGATGAAGCAGGGCACTCAAAGCTGGTGGTCTAAGACAACCCAGGGGATGGGGTGGGGAGGAAGGTGGGAGGGGTTTCAGGATGGTGGGACACATGTACACCCATGGTTGATTCATGTCGATGTATGGCAAAAACCATCACAATGTTGTAAAGTAATTAGCCTCCAATTAAAGTTAATAAATTCATTTTTTTAAAAAGGAATCTGCCTGCAGTGCTGGAGACCCAGGTTCAGTCCCTGGGTCAGGAAGATCCTCTGGAGAAGGGAATGACTACCCACTCTAGTATTCTTGCCTGGTAAATCCCGTGGACAGAGGAGCCTGGCAGGCTACAGTCCATTGGGTTGCAAAAGAGTAGGACACACCTTAGCAACTAAACAACAACAAGGTATTCAGTACATGTTTGTTCCCTGAATAAAAAGTACTGGTACAAAAAATATACTGTTAATTGAAAACACTGATCATAAAGATTTGATTTTTTTGATGATGGTATCCCATATATTGATGCAGCCAGTAGTTTATTTAATCTGCCCCCAAACCTGAAAATGTGTATATATTACCCCTGTTTTTCAGAAGAAAAAGAATCAGCTTAGAGAATTCGATTATTTGTACAAGTTCACCCAACTGAAAATCAGGATTGAGTGCTGCTGTGAGCAGTGTTACAGCAGGAATTCAGGGGCCCATAGCCTGGCTTCAGCTTCTACAAGATCTTGGGGTAGTGACTAGCCCTCTTTGTTCCTCATTTTCATCATCTATAAAATGGACATGATAATAGCACCTATTTCAGCGGGTGATGGATTTTAAATAAGTTACATCGTATAAGGCATTCACAGTCGTGTCTGGAGCTGTATCGGTGTTCCATGCACTTGTTGTTATTACTACCTTTAATCATCATCTTTATTTGTCTCTGGTGCCAGAGTCCAAGCTTTTAACTGTTACATTCATGGTACACTTCGGGATTTTTTTCTCTCATAGGTGTTCATTGGATTTACTGATTCCCCAGGCTGGGAAAGTAGTGAGAAAAGCAATGCCACCTTCTGGCCCAGGAAGATAAATCGAAAATCATAGTTTTCCCTGCTTACAACACACTAGTCTATAACAAATTTTAAGTCTTTATTCCATGACTCACCTTAGTAAATAAGGAACATAGAGGAGTCTCGGGGAACTACCTATATGAAAGGCTCTTACTATGTAGCTTCCCTTAGGGATGTATTATTTTAAAAAGAATGTTCTAAATTAGTAATATGCTTTTATAAAAGAAGAACTTTCAAAGTGATTTTTGAAAGCACAATAATACTTTTTTGCTACTTTAGTTTTTTTTTTTTAATTGAAGGATATTTGCTTTACAGAATTTTGTGGTTTTCTGTCAAATATCAACAAGAATCAGCCATAGGTACACCATGTCCCCTCCCCCCTAAACCTCCCTCCCATCTCCCTCCCCATCCCACTCTTGTAGATTGTCACAGAGCCAGCCCATTCTAGTTCCCTGTGTCATACAACAAATTCCCATTGGCTATCTCTTTTATATATGGTATTGTAAGTTTCCATTTTACTCTCTCCTTACATCTTATCCTTTCCCTCCTCCCCACCCCATGTCCATATGTCTATTTCTCCCTTGCTGCCCTGAAAATTAATTCATCAGTACAATCTTTCTAGATTCCATATATATGTGTCAGTGTACAATATTTATATTTCTCTTTCTGACTTACTTCACTCTGTATAATAGGCTCTAAGTTCGCCCACCTCATTAGAACTGATGCAAATGCATTCCTTTTTATGGCTGAGTAATATTCCATTGTAAATATGTACCACAGCTTCCTTATCCATTCATCTGTAGATGGACATCTAGGATGCTTCCATGTTCTAGCTATTGTAAATAATGACACAATGAACATTGGGATACATGTGTCTTTTTCAATTTTGGTTTCCTCAGGGTATATGCCTAGGAGTGGGACTGCTGGGTCATATGATGGCTTCATTCCTAGATTTTTCAGGAATCTCCATACCATCTCCCATAGTGGCTGTATCAATTTACATTCCCACCAGCAATGCAGGAGGGTTCCCTTTTCTCCACATCCTCTCCAGCATTTATTGTTTGTAGACATTTTGATGATGGCCATTCTGACTGGTGTGAGGTGGTATCTGATTGTAGTTTCAATTTGCATTTTTAAAATAATGAACAATGTTGATCATATTTTCATATGTTTGTTAACCATTTGTATGTCTCCTTTGGAAAAATGTCTGTTTAGGTCTTATTCCCACTTTTTGATTGGGTTTTTTTTTTTCTGGTATTGAGTTGTATGACCTGCTTGTATATTTTGGGAATTAATTCTTTGTCAGTTATTTCCTTTGCTATTATTTTCCCCCATTCTTGTTTACAGTTTCCTTTGCTGAAAAACACAGCAATACTTTTAACAAATCACATTTATTCAAAAAGTTAATAGTTGAAAATACATATGGTTGAATACATATTAGCCATGCATCTGCTAGTACAGCTGATGGAAACTGGAAAGGATAAGCGGATGGAATTGTGACAAGTAATGAGCAGAAGAGAAAGGATTCAGTGTGTGTGTGTGTGTAGGGTGTGGCAGGAGGAGGCGATGAAGTTCTCTGAAATTCACAGCGTGGGTCTGGGGGCAACCTTGCCAGGAAATGAAATCCCAGAGCATCTTGATGGTGGGGAGCAAGGAATATAAAGAGAGAAACTTCAACCTAGGACCCAAATGATACACAGCAGTAAATGTGTCTGAGCATCTGACCCGACAAGGTGGGCTGACGTGCCCAGGTGAGAGGAGCGCTGTGTCTCCCTCCCGCCCCCCACCCCAAGGGGAGGCTCCCAGGCCTGAGGATGTGGCACAAAACAGGCACCAGGACCCACATTTCATACTAAAACTTTGGGAAATAATTTTAAATCATGCTTCATGTAAATTACTTTGTTCAGAAAAATAACACTAAGAGAGAAAAATCCAAACTGCAGTGAAAAATATGTCTGTGTGTTCATACATTATTGAGGCTGGAGGGAACAAGAGTAGGAGGGGTTGATGGAATCAGTGAGGACCAGAGATGGTTGCCATGGAGGAAGGGTGTGTGTGCTGGTCCTGGGTGGTCTGTGGTCGTCACATTCTTCCACTTGGTCTTCTCCACTCTTCCATCAGCTGTGTAACCAATCCCTGGATTAAATTCCCTCTGCTTTAAAAGCTCAGAGTGCTTTGTATCTTCCTGTTGGATTCTGCTGGATGTTGGAGGAAAATAAAATATTTATAAATCAAACTGTGGTTTAGGTACAGCCTCCCCTGAAAATAGACTCTCAGATCACCTCAGTGAAACAGAAGAGATAAATGCAAACAGGAACGATACACCCAGCAACCAGAACGATGCACTGGAAAGCCAACAAGCAAATGAACAATGTGACCAAGAATCTGAACCATCAGGTAAGGCTGGCTGGCTTTGCCTGGGGAGCAGAGATGCTCGCCACGGGGGAAGGGTATGTCCAGGACATGCTGGTCCTGGGTGGTTTGCCCAGGGATTCAGTCCTTACCCTCTTGAAGGGGTCAAGAGGTCCTGACTGGTGACAGAGAATGAATTCATGTACCACTCAAGGAAACATCTATTAACAAAGAAAGGGGAAATTACATAGTCACTGAGGGCAGGAACATGCCCTGATATGTTGATGGGAAAGACCTGGAGGAAGAAAGTGAGAGAAGAAAAACTAAGAAGGTGAAGTGTCCCAGACCCACAGAGGAAGAGAAACAGAAACAAGAGTCAGGGAGAGGTTGGCCCCAGAATCAATGAAGCGCAGCACTTTCATGGGGTGAAGGTGGCAATAAATGCAGACAGGCTCAAAGTAGACAAATAAGAAGGAAAGAGAAGTTGGGGAAGATGCAAGAAAATGGAAATAGGGCAAAGCAAATCTCTGTTGGATGTCAGCTGTGGTCTTTTTTATCTTCAGAGTTCTGTGAAGCAACACCTATCCAATCAAATGATGCAGATGCTGGGGAGGAGACACCCAACCCATTGCCTTCTAACAAAGAAAGTAATTATTACTTACCTTACCTATTTTCTTTCTTTTTTTAACTTTTATTTTATCTTTTTTTTTTTTAATGGCCATGTTACATGCTTGTGAGATCTTAGTTTCCTGGACAGGGATTGAGCCCATGTCCCCTGCATTGGAAATGCAGTCTTAACCATTGAACTGCCAGGGAAGTGTCATATCTTACCAATTTTCTAATTAACATCTTTGTTTTTCTAAGAGCCTAAAAGTTTTCCTTTGCATGGCCAAAAAAAAAAAAAAAAAAAATCTGTTGGACGTCTCAATTCAGAGGCTGTATCTATAACTATCTATTGCTATATAAGTAACTAACAATCACAAAACTGAGCAGATTAAACCAATCATGGTTTTACTTCTCACTTCCATCAATTCTAACTTTAAAATATTTCCAGCTTGTCCAATCGTTCTCCATTCTTTGCCATGCCCGTGATAAGTTTCTTCAGTCATGTCTGACTCTGTGCTACCCCCGTGGACTGTAGCCTGCCAGACTTCTCTGTCCCTGGGATTTCCCAGGCAAGAATACTGGAGGGTGGCCATGCCCTCCTCCAGGGGATCTTCCTGACGCAGGGATTGAACCAGTGTCTTTTATAAGTCTCCTGCATTGGCAGGCGAGTTCTTTACCACTAGGCTTGCTATAATCCACATCCTGTCACTTCTCACGTCAAATAGAAGAACAGTCTCCTGCTCATTTCTTCCCTCCTGTCTCACTTCCTTCAGATTCACTCTCTGCATTTTAGCTCAGTAGACCTTTCCAAAATGCAGACCAGTTCGTATGGTTTTCCTGTTTAAAGCCCAATACCATCCCTGGGTTGGGAAGATCCCCTAGGGGAAGGCATGGCAACCCACCCCAGTATTCTTGCCTGGGAAATCCCATGGACAGAGGACCCTGGCGGGCTACAGTCCATGGGATGGCAAAGAGTCAGACATGACTTAGCACTCATGCACGCACCTTCCTGTGGCCCTCGGCATGAAATCAAAGCTGCAGGTATGGAGTACTGACACATACCTACCAGCTGTGTATTTCCCCATCATACTACATTCCCATCACACCAAACTCCTTTTAGTTACTTAAATTTGACAAGCTCTCTCAACCATCCCTGCCTTTTCATATGCTTTTGGAAAACAGTTTTGTATAATCTTCCAAAGTAGAAAATACAGGTAGCCTATGACTTAGCATTACACTCTTCAACAAGTCAACAGAAATGTATATTATCACAACACACACAAAAGAATGTTTATCGTAGCATTATTTGTCGTAGTCTAAAACTTGAGCCAGTACAAATGGAGACTTTTTAGTTTTATTTGTCAATGGATAATTTCTGTAATGGAATGTTACACAACAGTGAGAAAATATATTTAACTGGATACAGATGACTATTGCACACATAATGTTGATAAAAGAAGCTAAATCCGTATCCGCCCTGCCCCCGAAAGAATAGACAGAACAAAAGTGACTGATTCCACTTAAGAGTGTTAGTCACTCAGTCATGTCGGACTCTTTGCAACCACCTGGACTGTAGCCCACGAGGTTCCTCTCTCCAAGGGATTTCCCAGGCAAGAATACTGGCATGGGCTGTCATTCCCTTCTCCAGGGGACCTTCCTGACCCAGGGATCGAACCCAGACTCCTGCATTGCAGGCAGATTCTTTACCCTCTGAGCCACTAGGAAAGCTCTGATTCCATTTAGAGTTGAGAAGGGCATGAAGGAAGGGACAGAGTTGAGCAGGAAAAAGGAGAAGGGTGGGGTGGAACCTCTCTCTGCAGTAAGATCACAGGACGAAGACTTCCCTGGTGGCTCAGAGGTTAAAGCATCTGCCCGTAATGCAGGAGTCCCGGGTTCGATCCCTGGGTCGGGAAAATCCCCTGAAGAAGGAAATGGCAACCCACTCCAGTATTCTTGTTTGGAGAATCCCATGGAGGGAGGAGCCTGGTAGGCTACCGTCCACGGGGTCGCAAAGAGTCGGACACGACTGAGCAACTTCACTTTCACTTTCAACGCTAGTGAGCTCCTTTTTTGGGGAGACAAATTAAAAGCTTTCATTCGTTAAAATTTGATCCAGGAGCAAAGCCATCCAACCATGGACTACAAATCAATTCCTGTTCTGTCCGTCTAGTGGATATAAAGAAGGAAAAGCCATTTTTTAACTCAGAAGTTCAACTGCAAGCCCAAGCAAGGACTAACTACAAGCAGGTGTCTAACATAATAGGTAAGGCTGACAGAGAGAAAATGGAGCAGGGATCAAGGGAACCAGGCAAGAGGCTGGGGCGTCAGGGTCCAGCCAGCCAGTCCAGGTGGCCTTGGGCAGAGGAAGGAAGGGCAGGGAACCAGCATCTTGTGCTGTGAGTTTAGCGGAAGAGGTTCCCCAGGGACCAGAGAAGTATCAGAAGACAGATGATGGGTAACAAATACTGATGCCCAGGAGACTTTCCAAAGTAAGAGAGGAAAGTATGAGAAAGAAAGAAAAGGGGGGAAAAAATAGAGAGCCAAGATATTCAAGAGAGTAGATGGAAAAGAAACACATAAAGACAAAGCGAGGTGTCAAGCGATACCGTTCCTGGAAAGAGAGGCATAAGTAAGGGAAAGGGGCCAAGAGGAAAGTGAAGAGGTAAAATGAGAATGAAAGAAAGAGGTAGAATGGAGTAGAGGGTCAGAGGTAGGTCTAGGGTGGGGGTGAGGGGTAGCAGGAGGGTGGGGGAGGGGAGTGTGGGCAGGATGGGCAGAGCTGCCCTCTGTGTGTGAGCGTCGTCACCTTCCATGCAGGACTGGGAGCAGCCTGCAGCTCACCCATATTCAAGCACAGACCATGTGCCTTGAATTAACTTAGCTTCTAGTTCTCCCCGCTGCTCTCATTCTGGGGTTTCCTGCTGCGTGGGCTCCACCCTGAGATCCTAAGGGGGTTTGTTCCTCTGTGCAGTGATCAGCAGTGAGGACTCTGCAGAATCCAGTGATGGAGATGAGTTCCCAGAACCCTCCACGTCAACACCAGGAAGGATAACTGGTAAGGAAGGGGGAGAGCAAGGCCAGGGCTGCAGGAATCTGCAGGAGCACTACTGTTTCTGGAGCATCTTACTCGGAGTCCCTTCTGAACCACGGACCCAGTTTTTCTTGGAATCGTATCCTCTGAATTTTACTGTTATGGGAAATGCAGGATGATATGAAATCTCTATCTGAGGATGAGGTCTATTATCCGATGGTTGTTGCCGTTTAGTTGCTCAGTCGTATCCAACACTTTTGCGATTCCAAGGACTTTAGTCCATCAGGCTCTTCTGTCCATGGGATTTCCCAGGCAAGAATACTGGAATGGGTTGCTATTTCCTTCTCCACTATTAACTGATGGGTCCCGTTAATTAATACATGTTTTCCATTTTATTATATAATAGAAATAGATTAACAAAGTAATGAGTGTGTTTAAAACTACTACCTGCTATGTCTATAAAATGTTAGATTTTTTTCAATAATTTTATTTATTTATTATTCCTGGCTGTGCTGGGTCTTCATTGCTGCCTTGGCTTTTCTCTAGTTCTAGTGATGGTCCTTGGGCTTCTCTCATTGCAGTGGCTTCTCTTGTTGGGGAGCACAGGCTCTAGGACGTGTGGGCTTCAGTAATTGTGGCACATGGGCTCAGTAATTAGGGCTCCTCTCTAGCACGGGCTCAGCAACTGTAGCACATGGGCTCAGTTCCTCTGCCGCATTTGGGATCTTTCTGGATCAGGGATTGAACCCGAGTCTCCTGCTTGGCAGATGGATTCTTTACCACTGAGCCACCAGGGAAGCCCCAAAATGTTGGATTTACATGGTGACTTCTACCAAGAACAGAAAGTTAAATATGGTTGGCAATGCACGGGTTAAGTGCACCAACTCTCAGTGCAATCGACAATCTGCTTATAGTCAGCCTCCATATACACAGGTCCACATCCATGCGTTGTTGTTCAGATACTCCGTCGTGTCCGACTCTTTGTGACCCCATGGACTGCAATACACCAGGCTTCCCTGTCCATCACCAACTCCCAGAGCTTGCTCAAACTCATGTCCATCGAGTCAGTGGTGATTCCGTCCAACCATCTCATCCTCTGTCGGCCCCTTCTCCTCCTGTTTTCAATCTTTCCCAGCATCAGGGTCTTTTCTAATGAGTCGGCTCTTCACATCAGGTGGCCAAAGTATTCGAGTTTCAGTTTCTGCATCCATGAATTCCATCAACAGTGGATTGTCTAGTGATGTAGTGTTTTCTACAGGAAAAAAAAAAAAAATCTGAGTCTCATCTGGACCTTTGTAGCTCAAATCCATATTGTTCAAATGTGAACTGTATTCCTTTATTGGAAAGTCATATTATTATCTGGAGAAGGAAATGGCAACCCACTCCAGTATTCTTGCCTTGAAAATCCCATGGGCGGAGGAACCTGGTAGTCCATGGTGTCACAAAGTGTCGGACATGACTGAGTGACTTCACTTTCACTTTCATATTATTATTTGATCACAAACTTGAATCGTGTCACAAGATAACTCATCTAGCTATCTACTGTTACCAGAAATAAAGACTTCAGATAAGGTATTCTGAAACCCAAAGTGTTTTTGACAATTCTTCAGCAAGTCATGGCATATAAAGTGATTTTTCAAAGGACTTTTGCAAACAATCTTACAATCTTAAAGGGTAAGCAGGATGAACATTGCTATCGTTGTTTCTAGATGAGAAAACACAATCACATAAATGTTTCAAGGTCTCTAATAAGTCTCATGAGAGATGAAAGGGAATAACAAAGCTGGCATTCTGGATTCTGCATTATTTCCTTTGTAAAATTGGAACTCAAAATTATCTAAATGTTGTTTCCTCAGTCCTGGCGGCAGCCAGAGTGGCCATAAGATCTGTATTTCTGTAGTGTACAAATTGGTGATTTTTTCCTCCCTTTCTACTTTCTAGACCCAGACAATATTAGAAACATACCTATTTATAGAAACACACTAGAAAAAGTCCTAAAAAGAAGCAAAAATATTCCTTGATCTTGATGCTACAAAAGAGTAACATTTTTAAAAAAACATTCAATCTACTTACTCACTAGATTTATCAAGTATATGTTAGTTGCTCAGTTGTGTCCAACTCTGTGCGACTCCATGGACTATAGCACGCCAGGCTCCTCTGTTCATGGAATTCTCTAGGCAGGAATCCTGGAGTGGGTTGCCATTCCCCTCTCCAGGGAATCTTCCCAACCCAGGGATCGAACCTGTGTCTCCCACATTGCAGGCAGAGTCTTTACCATCTGAGCCACCAGGGAAGCCCCAAGTAAAATATAAATTTGCTTCAGTTTTTGGGAAGTCCACCTTCTACTTTCACCTTAGTTGAGTAGGTAAAAGGCTCTAAAAGGTAGTTCCCAAACATATCTATGGTTCAGACACATGAGATTATTTTCCAGGCTTGCAAATAGTTCAAGGGCACCAGGTTGGCAGGGGGTGGGAGGAGGTGGGAAGAGGAGACTCAGTCTTGAACAGGTTTCCAAGGTACCCTATGTGAGAAACACCAGATGAATGACATGTGAAAAAGACAATAGAAGGGGTCAGAAGTAGAAGACAGAGAAGGGTAGGATGGTTAAGTTTCAAGTAGAGCAAAGTCTCCCCTTGCATTTGAATTGTCTCTGTTCTGGAGATAGGGGATTGGAGCATCACTAACCTAAATGGGAGGTGACTTAGATGTACAAGCCACACTTTCCTTGGCTTTTCAAGACTTTCTGAGTTTTCTTATTAGGGAATTTCCTGCCCAGTGGGTTCCTTGGTCACACCCCAGACTCCTCAAGAAGTTCCTTTGTGCAGAGGCCAATAACCTTGAGTCTTTAGCATCAAGTGAGGGAGGAGAGACCCAAGAAGACATCATCTTTCCATCCCAGATGGCTCAAGTAGGAAGATCAGGATTGCAGCCCTGGACCACAAATATCCAGAGTCTAAATCCAGAGTTCTGTTTTCCTGATGAATCTTATTCTGATCATTCTCCATATGCCTTGATTTAATTATTTCTAGGATATCACTTTCCACATATAACTTCTCTGGCCATGTTGGGAAATGGAAAGAAGCAAAAAGATATTATATATAAACTGTTGTTTAACTGGGCGAGCCCAATCAGTTGCTATATTGAAAATGTAGTAAAAATATGCTAGTAAAATGATATTTTTAGTACACACCATCACAGCTATTAATGCTAAAGAGTGGAAATAGTGTACCTATTCTCCAGCATGCTTTTATTCTATAGAGCGTACTAAGCACGGTATTCCTCTATTCATTGTTAATATTATCTTTAGTCCCCAACTTAGAAAGTCTTCACAGAGTAATTTGTGCTTCTGTTATATTATTGATGGAAAAATGGCTTCAGACCAAATACTCTCAAACCCTAATTGTAGTTGGATCATTGGCTAACAGTGATTTCCCATAGGGTTTTCGTAAATAAAGTTTCATTTTGCTTTTACAAAAACCTTAACAGGGAGTGAGGGTAACCAAGTTCTCCCAGGTTTATAGATGAGGAAACTGGAATTGGTAATGTTTGAGGGTCTTTTGATCTTTCCAGGTGTGAGGGTCTTTTGGTCTTCCCAGTTCGCACTGGTAAAGTGCCAGTTGGCACAGTGGTGAAGACCCACGTGCTAATGGGGGAGATGTGAGAGACTTAGGTTCAATTGTTGGGTCAGGAAAGATCTCCTGGAGGAAGGTATGGGAACCCACTCCAGCATTCTTGTCTGGAGAATTCCATGGACAGAGGAGTCTTGTGGGCTAGGGTCCACAGGGTCACATAGAGTCAGACAAGACTGAAGTGACTTAGCAAGCATGCATGCATGCACTCAAGAGTATCTTTTATGAATTCACGTGGAGAGTGCAAGGCAGTACTGGGTAGGACTCCAACATGACATACCTGCAACATGGCATTGGCCTATAGTCATATTCAAAAATATCTTCAAAAATAAAGTATCCTTTTATGTTCATAACAGCCTAAAATATCAGTCAGAAAACTGTTGTTCCCTCATTTCACAGAAGAGAAAACTCCAGCACATAAACACTTAAGGGTCTTTTACACATCCTGTTGATAAAAGTGAAAGTGTTAGTTGCTCAGTCATGTCCAACTCTATGAACCCAAGGACTGTAGCCCACCAGGCTCCTCATTCCATGAGATTCTCCAGGCAAGAATACTGGAGTGGGTGGCCATTCCCTTCTCCAGGGGATCTTCCCGACCTAGAGATCAAACCCAGGTGTACCACATTGCAGGCAGATTCTTTATCGTCCTGAGCCACCAGGGAAGCCCCAAGAATACCAGAGTGGGAATCCATTCACTTCCCCAGGGGATCTTCTCAACCCAGGGATTGAATCCATATCTCCTCCTTGGCAGGTGGATTCTTTACCATCTGAGCCACCAGGGAAGCCCATTACACATCATATATGGAAACTTACAGAAACTTACCAGAAGAGACAGAACTAACAATCTGGACTCTTAGGAAACGTTTGTAATCCTTTATTCAAAATCTTTAACACAACGTTATAAAGCAACTATACCCCAATAAAAATTGATAAAAATTTTAAAGCCAGATGTAAAATAATAATGCTTTATTATTTTAGAAAGGCAGTGTGGTGTATATCCTATAGATTACAAGACAACCCAATAAGTTTGGGACCGCATCTCATTCTCAAATAGACGGTGTTAGTGTTGCTGCAGCAAATTGTGTGAATTCACATCAACTGTGATAAATATTTTATTGAACTCATGGCTGCCGAAGTCCAAATTAGTTAGCTGCAATCCTGTGAAAAAATACTGGTTTTCGAAACTTCTTTGACTTTGCAACTAAGGCTGAAGGATTGGGGATCTTCACTCCATTTGGTAGTGATCTCTTTCCCTTAGATGAGACGAGACAGTAATGTTCATCATTGCATCTTTATAGCCTACATCCTGTCTGTAATGTGAGTATTCATAAGCTCATAATTCTTTTTGATATAGATTATTGGTTTTATTTTCCTTTACTTACTAGATTCGTCAGCCATTGGAAGCATGTCTATTTTCAGAATGAACAGTAGGAAGAGACGTAAGAACAATTAAAACTCATGCTGTTACAAATATCTTTCTTTGCTACAAAACCCTCCTTCAACTTTTTGGTTATATCATTGAAAATGAAGCTACAAATTTGTAAGTATTTTAGATAATTCACATTTATCTTGAATTAGGTGAGCTGGGCTAACTGATGTAACACAGAAACCTCAAGAAGTTGAGTGTCGCAGCGCAGTACAAGTTTATTCTTCATTCACATAAAAGGATAAAGCAGTTTCCAGGTTGGAGGGGTGCTCATTGAGGGCCCAGCTGATGGAGGCTCTGATGTTGAAATTGTTGCTTCCACGGTCTCTCTGGATAAGAAACAGAGTGAAAGCAGGAATGTTAATATGTACAGACAAGAGGAAAGGGTAAAAGCTAGTGACCAAAGGGAGTGCCTTCCATAGCAAAGTTGTGCCCACTTCCAGCCTTGGGGGTGGTTCCTGGAGCAACATTGACCACCAGGTCAGATGGAGCCACAGGGTGACCTGGTGGGAGAATTATCCTTAACCCTCTTACACAAGCTTCCCTTTTCCAAATTTTCTGTTAAAGACTTCCATGCTGTATTGGTCCTAGGACACAGACTGAGATTGTAAAGGACTTTTATTTCTTTCTGCAGGGATGTGCAGTAGTGATTCTTCAGACTTGAGCAACGAAGGAGAGCCTCAGGCAACATCTAGTTCCGCCCTAAGAAATGGGTCAGGTAAAGAAGATTAGGATGTCCAGCCTTGGCCTGCAGCATGTCAGGAGTCTGAATTTAAAGCTACTTCCAGATGCATTTCATTCTGAGCTCCTTGTCTACCTTGTATCCAGTTAATCCTGGGAACTACTTCTGGGATTTTTAGAAAATGGAAGGAGGCAGGAAATTATTATAAATTTACGCTTAACAAAATGAGTATAATAATATAATAATGTGTGTTAGTCGCTCAGTCATGTCCAACTCTTTGCGACCCCATGAACTGTAGCCTGCCAGGTTCCTCTGTCCATGGGATTTCCCAGGCAAGAATACTGGACTGGTTTGCCATTTCCTACTCCAAGGGAACTTCTCGATTTGGGGATTGAACCCACATTTCCTGCACTGGCAGGCGGATTCTTTCCCACTGCACCACCTGGGAAACCCTAGTCACTAAATGTGTGTACTTTTATACTCCTATTTTAGCAGAAACAATTACCACAATGATGGTATCTTTTCAAGCACTTACTGTCATGTCTACTAACACCAAGATCCTAGATTTCTATAGTGGTGTACTAGTTGACCCTAATGCCATTTGTAATTATAAAAACATCAAAAGACAAGTGGTCCTGCTGTGTAATTATAGACAGAAATAAAGGCTTCAGATCAACCATTCTAAAACTTTAGTATAGATTTTGTCACATATTCAACACATTGTAATTAGATTGTCTGATGGTATTTTAAATTCTTTTAGCAAATAAGATCTTACTCTGTCATCACAAAATCTTTAAGACTTAGGCAGGCTAGCTCTTGCTTCCCCATTTTGGGATGAGGAAATATTAATGGATGTACAAATGTTTAAGGATAAAAAGGAGTGACTATTTTATGTAACAGGAAGATAAGAGCTGTGTTGCATGATCAGAGTCCAAAGAGGAGATACAAGGGATCTGGCATAGTCACAGGGGAATGTATCAGTGTCTGATGCAAGAAAGTGTATTTAACAATAATAAATGCATGTCATCTGGTCCCATCACTTCATGGCAAATAGATGGGGAAACAATGGAAACAGTGAGAGACTTCATTTTCTTGGGCTCCAAAATCACTGCAGATGGTGACTGTGGCCATGAAATTAAATGACACTTGCTCCTTGGAAGAAAAGCTATGATAAGCCTAGACAGCATATTAAAAAGCAGAGACATTACTTTGCCAGTAAAGGTCCATATAGTCAAAGCTATGGTTTTTCCAGTAGTTATGTATGAATGTGAGAGTTGGACCATAAAGAAGGCTGAGCACTGAAGGACTGATGCTTTTAAACTGTGGTGTTGGAGAAGACTCTTTGAGAGTCCTTTGGACTAAGGAGATCAAACCAGTCAATCCAAAAGGAAATCAATGCTGAATATTCATTGGAAGGACTGATGCTGAAGCTGAACCTCTGATACTTAGGCCACCTGATGTGAAGAGCTGGCTCCTTTGAAAAGACCCTAACTCTGGGAAAGATTGAAGGCAGGAGGAGAAGGGGACGACAGAGGATGAGATGGTTGGATGGCATCACTGACTCGATGGACAAGAGTTTGAGCAAACTCCAGGAGTTGCTGATGGACAGGGAAGCTTGGTGTGCTGCAGTCCATGGGGTTGCAGAGTCAGACACAACTGAGCAACTGAACAACAAATAAATGCATATATATGTGTGTATATGTGTATATGTCACATATACACACATATATGCATATATATGTATATATATTGATGAATATATTTAACCACCAGTATTAGTGTGAATATTGAAATATATATATATCCAGATTGAGAGGGAAAAAGCAGAAACCATAAACAAAGAGGGTGGGAATGGAATCAGCTATATGGCCTACAAAACACCTAAAAAGATAAGATGAAAAAGGATGAACAGAGAATTAAAAAAGAACAGATGTTAACAATATAACTGGACTTCCCTGGTGGTCCAGTGGTTAAGAGTCTGCCTTGCAGTGCAGGAGACACAGGCTAGATCCCTGATCAGGGAAGATCCCACATGACACGGAGCAACCAAGTCCACGTGCGATAACTGCTGACCCCAGGCACTCTGGAGCCCATGTGCCACAGTTAACACTCAATGCAGTCAAATAAATAAGCATTAAAAATGCAAGACCTGCAATTAAATTTGAATTTCAAATAAACAATGAATAATTCTTTAAAAAAAAAAAGAGTATAACTGATGATATGAGAGAAATCAACACAGAAGACAAGAGAAATCAGGGGCAGAGAAGCTCACAGAATCAAAGTGATGGAGATAAATTTTCTAAGGAGACCATAAAGAGGAAGAGAAGGAGGAGATGTGGCTATGTAGAAAGAGAGCAAATCTCTGCTGGATATGAAGAGTGGTCATTGGAGCAGATGTATTTCTCCTCCACCCATCTCAGTTGTGAACACAGATTAGCTTCCTGTCATCATCTGTAGTCTGTTGTTTCTTTATTTCCCTTCAGTGTCCTGTGGATTCAAAACTCTAAAAATAGAGTCAGAAGAGATGTCAGTCTATTAGCATGTGATAGAAAAGCTTATTGTGATACTAGTTATCAGTTTTCTTTGTTTCCCTGTCTGCCCAGAGGAAAAACTCTTCCTTCTTTAATAATAATGGAAGTGAGTGAAGTGAAGTGAAGTCGCTCAGTCATGTCCAACTCTTTGCGACCCCGTGGACTGTAGCCTACCAGTCTCCTCTGTCCATGGGATTCTCCAGGCAAGAATACTGGAGTGGGTTGCCATTTCCTTCTCCAGGGTATCTTCCCAACCCAGGGATCAAACCCAGGTCTCCCACATTGCAGGCAGACGCTTTAACCTCTGAGCCACCAGGGAAGCCCAATAATGGAAGAGTTAGGCTGAAAAGATATTCTGAGTAAGTTTCTTCGAATTAAAAGATGTTTGAGTATGTTTCAAGTTTCACAAGATCCAAATGTCACCAGATTGGGAAGTTTTATAGAGGAAGATGGGTAATTTTCAAGGTATCTCTAGGAACTTTACCATAAACATGATAATAAAGTCTGTGTTTGATAGGCCTGTGAGGCAGGAAACTCATAGAGAATGGCAGAAGTAATAATAATCAATAGAGTGGCCAATGTCAAAAGAGCAAGCAAATAGTGATGATGAAAGTGGTAAACTGTGAGATGAAGCTAAATATCATTGAAGAAAAAACAGATAAATGCAAAGACTGTAATATTTTAAAGCCAAAAGATCAAGGTAAAATTGAAAGAAAAGAAAAATTAGAAAGGGATGTGACAGTATAAAGAGAATCACTTCAATAATAACACTAGCTCCAGAGACAGAAGCATAGAAAACCAGATGGAATGAGATGCATACAGGAAGTAATCAGTGGAGGGGATAAAGATGAGACACAGAGAGATGGTTGGATGGCATCACTGACTCAATGGGCATGAGTTTGAGTAAGCTCCAGGAGTTGGTGATGGACAGGCAAGCCTGGCGTGCTGCAGTCCATGGGGTCACAAAGAGTCAGACATGACTGAGTGACTGAACTGAACTAAACAGAGAGATAAATGGTTAAAAAATGAGGAAAAAAAATGGTAGAGAGAGAATCAAGATAGTGCAAAAGAAAGAGAGGAGAGAAATGGAGAAGTTGTGGATCTGAGATGCTCATGAGACCAAAGCAACATTGTTCACAACGACAGTGAGTTTTTAGGGTAAGGTGTCCCCAGGTATCAAAATGGCTCCTGTAACTCACCCAGTTTGTAAGAGATGTTGCCAATGGAGTTTCATGCACTCTTCAGCTTCAATCACCATCTACAATCAAATTGTTCCTAAACCCACATTTCCAGCCCAGCCTGGCTCTGTCTGCTGTGCTTTCAAACTCAGTTATCCAAGTATCAGAAAGATCTGGCCAAGGTCCTAAGGTTTTAAACTTCTCCACTTAGATATCTCTCAAAGACCTTCAAACTCTTTCAAAACTGAGCGCATCGTCTTTCCCCTGAAAACCAGTATCTGCTCCTCCAATGTTCTCTATCTCTAAAACTCTTACTAACAGATTCATTCTTTCAACTTGAACTTCTCAGTCATCCATGACACAGACATCTCAATTGACATAACCCATCTGTCACCTCAGCTTCCCTGGCTGCTCAGGGATAAAGAATTCGCCTGCCAGGGCAGGAGGTGCAGGTTCGATCTCTGGGTTGAGAAGATCCCCTGGAGGAGGAAATGGCAACCTACTCCAGTATTCTTGCCTGGGAAATCCCATGGACAGAGGAGGCTGATGGGCTACAGTCCATGGGGGTCACAAAAGAATCAGACATGACTTAGTGACTAAACAACAACAGTCTGTCACCTAACTCTATCAGTTATTCCTTTTAAATGTCTCCAGCCTGTCCACTTATTTCCATCTCCATGTCAGCACCCTTATCCATGTCTGTATCACTTCTCACTTGAACTAGTTCTACAGGCTCCTGTTTATTCTCCTTCTAATATTGTTCCCACCAAACACAGTCTAAGTGATATAGCTCAGTTGACCTTTCAAAAATGCGAATGTGTTCATGTTGCTCTCCTATGTAATAGCCAAATGCCCTGTAATTTTCCTTTGGAATAAATTAATTCTTCTTTGAGTTACTTCCAAACTCCCTACCGGAGGCCCCTGCATCTTTCTCCATCCTCATCATTGCCTCTCATTGTCTCACTCTGGTTCAGACACCCTGAACTCTTCTTGGTTTCCTGCACTTGCTGAATCCAGACTTTTATATGTGAGCTTCCATCCCTTTGGGGCTGTCATCTTGGTCACCTTTCTCCCTAATCAATTTACCTCCTGCTTCCATGATTCTTCCTCTAGAAAATGTCCCTCATTTCAAACCAGGCTAGTTCTTCCTGCCTTCTGCATCCCCAGAGTAGACTGTACAATGTGTCTTAACAGTCTCCGTGTTTCAATGTGCACCCCTCTTTATGCATCAGTTCCCTGGTTGCTCATAAGATTGATAAGCACTGATGCTTCCGTAGTCTTCTGCCCTGCATCATCACCATCATTTACCTCAGCACCTGACACGTGAGAGATGCTCAGCAAGCTTGTTGAGTGAACAGAAAAAAAAAAGTCTACCTTCTGTGTTTCAACATTTGGAAATTTGTCTGGCAAAAATTCATTTATTACAGTATTTATATGAGAATATCTATTAAAGTTACTTTAATAATTGAATATGTATATACATATAAATGTAACAAACAGTATTTTTGGAAAAGAATAATGTCACATAAAAGTAAGTACAGATGTATGTAAAAATGTCATCAATGAGTAGATTGGAGAAGTATATAAAGAAAAAATTAGAAAAATAAAAATGCATATTTGGGGTGAAGAGTAAAAGTAGATGAAAAGGAAGGGATAAGGACAGTGAGGAGCAGCAACAAGAGAAAGAGATGGCAGAGGTAAAGCCACCCTGTGATGTAGGAGTCAGGGAAAGAGGAGGGGAGGAGGTGTAAGTGAAAATTTCTTTACAAGCCATAACTTAGGAGCAGAGCTCCACGGACTTAGAAGTGCTCCTGTGTCATATATTCTTCAAAAAGTGTTCCAAGAGGCCAAGAAGCAGTGACTAAAAGTCATCAAGCATTGATAGGATGGGTAAGGCCACCCAAGTTCAAGGTAGAGGTGGTTGAATAGATATCCCAGACCCAGGGGCAGCTGTGGAAGGTGATCAGTGTTCAAGGAGAACTTCAAGCAGCTCCCAACAGTGGGTGGACCAGTTACAGAAGGTGAAGGTCACAGGACCTTGGGTTGCAGGATGTCAGGAGTCTGAAATCAGAGCTCCCACTTCTGATGCGCTTGAGTCTAAACACACTTTGACAGAGAGTGTGCTCAGTCCTATCACAACCCTATTCTCTGCCCTCACTTGACCTGACCCTTTGAGGAACTGCAGGGAGGAAAGAATTCTGTTTAACAGAATGGGTCCAATTGATTATACCTGGATGATGTAGTTGAAATACACTGGTGAAATCGACAATATCATGGGGCAAAGAAATAAATGTGTTCTTCTGCTGGAAGATAATTTTGTCACAACCTTGGAAAGACCTCAAAAGACAAACAATCCTTTACCCTATCAGAAAAAAAAGACCTCAGACAACTATTTGTAAGCTCACCAGATAGTTTTGGAGGAGGCCTTCTAACATGTTACTGATTTATATAGTGATTTCTCATTAGCTTTTGCAAATAAGGTCTTACTTAATCTTCATAAAAAATGTAAAATCTGAATGGCATACCTGTTGTTATCCCTGTTTCATAAATGAGGAAACTGATGCACGTAAGTTGTGAAGAGATTTTTCAGTTTTACAGTTTTTTAAAGTTTCTGACCACCACCTGTTACTTTCTAGATTCCATGGATATTGGAAGCAATTCTACTTTGGGAAAACACAGTAGGAAAAGAAGTAAGACTGCATAAGAATTTACTCAGTTTTCATGTTACAAATGAACTATTTTTTTTTTTCAAATGAACTATTTTTAAGGCTAAAATTTATTATATTTTCTATACCTTTAATAAGAAAAAGATTAATGCCTTTTAAAGTAATTATTTTTCAAAATGCTCATATCTTCATGTGAATGTCTTGCTTTTTATTCTTTGTTTAAAATGTTTCTTATAAATACTGACATATACATTTGCAGAATTTTTCTATGCATGTGCTAACACCTTTTGTAATACAGTTTTATTTATCTAAATAGAGTAATTCTATGCATACTCTGACTCTCTTAAAAATTATATCATACCTAGAAAATTAAAATACATAACATTTTAAATTGAACTACAAAAAACCTTTTTTAAAGGATGCTTTAACATGCCCTATTTTCATCTTTAGTGTGGTTGGGTATATTCCATTTGTTATTGGTCATTTGTTTTCCTTCTTCATAGAACGCTTTGTCATGGAATGCTCGGTCAGTGCTTCCTGTTGTGATGTTTTTCTTTTTCTTACTATATTGCATGACTATAGACATCTTTGTATCAGATACATGCACACTACATCTTGGTCCTATATGTTCCTAATATTTTGTCCCGTTTGTTGTTTTTCTTTTAGGTTTGTTAATGGAATATTTTGTCTTAAAGAAGTTATAAATTTTTAGGAGGTTAAATTTGTTAGTCTTTTTCTCTCTAGTTCTTTGGTTTCCTATCATATTTATAATAGCCATTTCTAGATTTTTAAAAAATATTGCTCTATAGTTGATTCTAGAATATTTGAACTACCTGATAATTTTTAATATTTTCATCAAAATCCCATGAGTTTTGACTATTTATATATAGGCACTTTGATCACACAGCACCTTTACTTGTCTGAATATTAGCTTTTCTTTTATAAAACATTCCAGGAGGAAAGGGAGAGCTCAGAAGTAGCAACAGACTGAAGCTAGGGATGAATTTTAGAAGTAGCTCAAGAAGATTCTCTCCCTATCTCCTTCCCAAGTTCTTTGGAAACTCTAATTAGAAATACATTGATTTTGCAGAATAATTTAGGGAGAACAGAGACATACCCATTTATTTATGTCTTATTTAATGTTCTTCCACTAAAAATTTTCTTACGTTTTAAAAAAATTTATATACTATACACATTTGTTTCCATCTATGAATATCTTTTTCCCATTACAAAAGAGCTGGAATAAATTTAAATGAGATAAGACTCTCAAAATCTTTTTAAGTAGGAAATCTATGGTCATTTTATTGCCTATTTGCATATGAGGAAATCAGAATGCCAGGGATCTTTTTCTGGATTTAATATAAAATCTTAGGAGCATCTGTATAGTAGTTTAAGGATCCACCTGTCACTTAAAATATTAGGGCCAGGCCTTCCAATGATCAAGACAACCAATCAGAATTAAGTTTCTTAAGAAATTTGTAATTAGTGGCAATACTTTCTAATGAGGGGAGTATTACAAAACCCTTCCAAATAACTCTTTCAAGGCAAATTTATATTACAGAGAACAGAATATATTGGTAATGGTTACAAACAGACATGTCTTACCTTCTTATGAAAATTCTCAATTTAATACTGTCAAGGCAATTCTTGTTTTGAATTTATTTACTTATTTTAACTGGAGGATAATTACTTTATAATATTATGATGTTTTTGCCATACATCAATATGAATCGGCCATAGATATACATATGTCCTCTCCATTCATATGCTTTACATGGGACATCTCTCCCATATAAGGCAATTCTTTATGTTAGTTTTATGGTACAGAATTCTGTCTCTCCTTCTAAAGCTATAGGTTGAGAGGACTTCCCCTTGCTCTCTTTGTGTAATTCTTTGTTAGGTACAAAGGCTTACATTTTAAAAATCTGGTCTCTGGAATTTGATTAGTTAGCCTTGTACAAAACACAGGCCCATAGAGTTGGATTTTGTTGGCAGAAGTAGAGAAAGTATTTGGAAAGGATCTTACCTAAAAACAGTAAAATATGATGAATATAGATTTTTCTACTACAGTCTCCATCTTGTTGCTAAATCTGAATTAGTTTGAGATCCTTTATCTTTTTTCTGTTCTGATTTCCTTTCTTGTCTTCACCTAAATATATAATGCAAATGATTTGTTCAGTGATTTAAGCGAGGATATTTACAACATCTTTTTTAAGACTATCTCTCTCATGTAGTATTTAATAAGTATTTACTACTTATAGGCTAATTATTATTCCCAGCATCATCAAAATACTTTCTGTATTGTTCTTTGATCTCCAAATACTGAGGACCCTTCTTTATACACCTTCTATTTATCAGACCTTATCCTTATGGGCCTCATCCCATTTCCATTTTCACCTCTCAACTTACCCATTTCACACTCTCAACCTTTCTACAACTTCTCCTTCCTGAAAAATCAGACCACATCTCTACTAATGGCTGCTAAAACTCAGTCTTTCTTCACGGTACTCATTTTGGGTGAAGATATATAAACAGACTCCAAAAGTGAGCATTATTACTGGTGTTGTGTGGGAATTCAGCATAATTGAAGGAAAAGCCAGATTTGGGTATCCCCAAAAACAAAGGTATAGAAGGCATCCAAGATTTTGAAAGACTTTGGCCAAGCTAGCACTCATGCTAAAGACTGAGTTGCTGTGGGCTGTAGATAAAATTCCCATAGCTCATCCTATAGAACATGGCAGGATAATTTACAATGATTCTCTACTTCCACAGAAGAAAGAAGTGAACTCAGAGCTTCCCTTTTAAAAAAAATTCTGAGTTTCACCCAGAGGCAAAGAGTTAAGAGTCTCATTTGCAACATAGCCCAGGGTCGGGTCACAATAGAGGTTCCCAGTGACAAATATACATATTGACACAGCCTCACAATCTAGCAACCTTAGGTGCTAAATGCAAGGTGGGAACCTCCATATTTTTCCACTAAGATGAAACCAAGAAGGACTAATTCCACAAGATTAAGCCAATGTCATACCCCAAATACTTGGAGTGATTTATGCCTCCAACTATCCTTGGCCCAGGTTAAAAGTACTCACACCACGTGGCAGGTGAGAAGAAACTCTGCACTAGAAATAGTTAAGCTTCTTTTTGATGCATCTAAGAATGTGTTGGAAGAGTAATTTAAATGAATAATTCTATCAGTTTGAAAAGTTTAATCTAAGTATATGATTCTATACTTAAATCTGGGGGGGAAAATGTTGAAATAAAGGGAGGGATAAGGAAATGTTAGGAAACTACAAATTAGAAGGTTGGTCAGTTTCCATTGTTGGTTGTTTGTTATGTACAGTGATATAATCAGTGCTGTTGGCTAAGGTATATTCTCTGTAGATCTCATTGCGATTTTAAGGCTGCCTCTACACCACATGCTCCCAAGAGGACTATACAGATTGGCCATAGATGAACAGCTCTGCTGACCTCATGGGTGAGGCAGGAGTAGGCAGCAGGCGTGGGGAGCATTGAGGATGGGGAGGCAGACCTCCTCCCAGGATCCTGGGCTTTAGACCTGAAGGGATCTCTTTCTAACAAGCTGGTTTCTCCAGTCAAGAGGATGAAGCTGGGTGGCCTATCAGAGGGAGGTCTGGTCATGGTCTTTCTGACTGGGAGGTTGTCAGCTGCTTCTTGCCTCCTAACACCTGGTGGGTCTTGGCATCACTGTGATCAGGTGAGTAAGCTGGGAGTATTTGACACACTCTCTTGTCTGCTAAAGATGATCTCCTACTTGCTTATAGCTCCTTCCTGGTCATTTGTTGGTATTGTTGATGAGAGAGTTGATAGTTGTGGTACTGTTGGTGGTGATGGTCCCTTCATATGGCTTCCTATATCTACATGTTGGAATGTAGCTGAGATTGCATCCCTAGGTATTTCATCCAGTCTGGTAGCTATAAATTCTATCCATATGTTAATGACCACCAATTTTATTTCACCTCCTTTGGTCCCTCTATTGAACTGCCAAGTCATAAGTTCAACTTCTGACTCCAAACTTCCACTTGGAGTCTCAGATTTGACACATGAAACCCATTTCTTTATTTCACTCCCAAGCCTGTCATCCACCACCTTTCTCTCACTAAATGGCATTATTTCTACTCAGTTGCTTGAGTCAAAAGTATAGAAAAATGTGCTTGATTCCTCTTTTATTTTTCCTAGTCCCTCCACATCCACTCACAAAAATGTTTCAAAACTATATACATATATTTTTTTTAAAGAACCAAATAGAAATTCTGAGATTGAGAAGTATAATATCTGAAATCAAAAACAATGAAAAAAATTGGGTGGACTCTGAAAATACATTGTGTGTGTATAAATGTGTATACTAATACAGCCAGTTCTCATTATTCATGGTATAGAGGTTGTATGAAGTCACCCCAAACACAAAGTAGCTAATATCAAAACTTTGCTTCCAAAAGAAATAGAGGGTTTGGTTCCTGTGAGCCTCTGGTCCTATTTTTATAAACCAATAAATATATATCTTTGTTTCATGAGTGTTTCTGTTTAAAGACACCTAATTTATTATATATGTTGATTCATTAATGTTGAACTCACATCCAACGGCATTATAACTCATGCCTGACTGGAGCTCATCTAACACACGTGTTTTCTCCATGAGACACGTCACAGTCTTAAGAACACTAGACAGCACTTCAACACCAGGCTTGAGGCCATTTTAAGCCACATAATTACCAACAAAAAAAGCACAAAAATGAGAACAACATGAAATTAAGTAGATGGCAAAAGGATGAATGTTTACAAAATGAGCTGAAACAAGGAGGCAGAGCTTTGTCTTGCTCAGCCTCTGCTGGGCACACGCATGTCTAGCTCCACACAAATTATTCACTGCTCTGCACACCACCATGAATGACCATGGAAGCACCATGAGAACTGACTTGGTAGTTTCAAATTAATTTTAGAGAGTGGGTGACTTCACAGATTTGGAATATGTGAGTAATGAAGATTGGCTGTATATATACATAGTTTCATTCTTTCTAGAATTAGTTTTTTAAATTAAATAATACATGGGTTCTTATAGGCAATATTTTAGTATTGTTGCTTGCCAGATAGCCTGCAATTTGGATTTATATTTACTCTTTGACCCAAGAGTTGCTTCAGAGAGGGTGGGAGAAAATGTACATTCTCTATTTCCATTTTCTAGGTATGAAGTTGAATGTGTATCAATCATATCAACCTTGTTAAAATGTATTATTTGGGTCTTTCATAGCCTTCTCATTTTGTCCACTTGATCACCTGTGGACTGAGGGTAATAAAAAATAAGATTGTCTACTAGTAGAGTGCTTTTACCTCTCATGATATTTCCTGTAATTTCTATTTGCTTAAAACGTTTTGTCCTGGATTATACTTTGTTTGATAATCAGATCAGGATTCCGTGGTTTCTTTTCGTTGATGTATGCCAAAATTACCTTTGCCTGTACATTGATTTTCAGCATTTAAAAATGTGTTTTTACTTGAGTCTTTTGTATATGGTTAAGTGTTGGGGTTTACTTTGTAATTTAATTACATAACATATTATTTAAATAAGTGAGTTAAGTCCATGTCCTTTTATTGTTAGGACCAAAATGTTTGAACTCGTTTCTGTCATGTTAATTTGTACTGATGATTCATCTTGTTCTAGTGTCTTGGATATTAAAAATGTCAACACTCTGCATTCTGTCTTCAATGCATTTATGTGCATGTGTGTACTTGTGATACTTAGAAGGTTTGCACTTTGGTTGTAGTGGTTAAAGCTGGGCATAGGATTGCTTAGCTGAGACTAACCCTCCCAACTGGCCTCCCAGTTAGCCCGGCCACATTTCTCCTGAGTAGGAGAAACATGAGCCACTTTGGGGTCTTTCCTTTAAAAGAAATGAATGGTTGAGTTCTTGTTCATTTCCCATATTTCTTTTGGTTGGGAGTATATACTTATGATATTTACAAAGTTTTATTCTTTTGTTGTAGTAATTACTCTTAGAATTACCTTTATATGGTACCTTTGATCCTCTCTGTAGACAGATCCCATTAATTTCCCATCCGGTAGATTTGCAAAATTATCATGTGTCCTATTTCTTTGTCCAGTCTCTTTCTTCTCCTACCCAATTTAGGCCATATGTTCCCTTTATTTTTTACCTCTCATATATTAAAAGTGCTTTATATTTATCCTTTATTTATCCAAATAATACCCCTTGACTCCCAACAGTAAGACAGACAATGAGCTTGCTCTACCACTTGTATTTCTGCCTTCCTCCGCAATTTTTTTTGGTATTACATTATATCTTTATTTTCAGGACATATACCCTTATCACTCTGGTCTGTCACCTCATTTCCATTTATATTTTAATCTTTTTGCCAAAATTTCTCAGTTCTGTCTTGGTTTGCTAAAGTGGACCCTCTAGCAGTTTTCTCAATAAATACTCATGGGACTAATATTTCCAAAATGTCCCTATTCAAAAGTACTTGATTTTATTATTTCTACCTGAAAATAACTTGCTTGTTCTTTACTTCTAGAACTGTCTTGTAGGATTTTCCTGAAACCTTCTATGGCATTCAATGTTGCTATGGAAAATTCTACCACCAAAGAGATTCCTCTCTCTTGAAAATGACTTGGTCTTTTGGCCCAAGCTGCCCATTCAATTCTTTATCTTTAAAGTCCAGTAAGTTTGCTGGAATATATTTCAGGGTTGACTGGAATCTATTTTCTCTGCTACAGAGTGAAAATACATGTGCTTACGCAAAGTATATTTGATTTTTTTAAACAATTTTGGAAAATTTTTTCTTGAACTTACCTTCAATTATGCCTTCTGTTATTTTGGTTTTCTTCTTCAAGAACTCTAAGGATTTGTTCACTGCTTTCTGTTAATAGGGATATCACCCACATTTTTCTTTTAATGGAAAGACCCAGACTATTCTGCTCACATCCCATTGGCCCACACTCTGTCACATGGCCAGAGCTAAGTGCAAGGGGAGGCTACAGGCATCAAGGGTCCTTTGAAAGAAAAGAGAGAATACTTATGGGTGACAAACAGCAATCTGCTTACTTGTTCTCCTCATTTTCCTCCCAAGTCCCTGATTTCCTCAAAGAGGCAAAGTCAGACTCTTTGTTGGTTCAAGCTTGGCCTTGTCACCTGAGGCACTTTGGCAATAAAAGGAGCTGGAATGTGGATGCAACCCAGAGCTTTGTGGCCAGAGACAAGTCAGCGTTGTGGGAAGTGGGGAGTAAGGGAGAGAGTGTTAGAAAAGTCTGTTGTAACTGATGAACACAGCTCTCAATGGAATGAGGAGAAACAGACAAGAGAGAATTTCATCAATTAAGCAGAAGCCAGACTCCTGGTATCACATCAGGTCTATGCCCAATATACACACAATTACTTAAACCAAACTCATAGCACACACCACACTGTTGGTGCCGTAGAGACAATGACACTCCATTCTCTGTACTGAGTTCTGTGATTGTCATTTCTCTCTCATTCCTTGTATTCTCTTCTTTATCTCTCTTCTTTTTCCTGCTCCTTTCCCATTCTACTAATGTTTTTCTTCTCTACTTTATTTCTTTTGGTCATTCTTTAAAATCATATCATATAAAACACTGCTGTTGGGTTACATGGCACAGAAGATTTTTCTTCTGGAGCTGAAAACATATTTGGATATACGTTTCTTTCATTTGGAAGAAATCCTTTCAATACATATATATATATTTGAATATATTATTATTATATATTAAATACATTTTAAAATATAGTAGTAGTAGTATTAGTCACTCAGTCATGTCTCTTTGTGATCCCATGGACTGTAGCCTGCCATGTTCCTCTGTCCATGGAATTCTCCAGGCAAGAAAACTGGAGTGGGTTGGGCATGCTTCAGTAGTTGCAGCATGTGAGCTGAGTAGTTTCCATCCCCAGGCTCTAGAGCACAGGCTCAGTAGTTTTGATGCATGGGGTTAGTGACTCCACAGCATGTAGTATCTTCTTCCCCAACCAGGGATCAAACCCAAGTCTCCTGCATTGGCAGGCCAATTCTCAACCACTGGACCACCAGGGAAGCCTACCATACTTATCTTTACCATCTTGTTTATTTCCCAGGTTATACCTACCTGATCTAAGAATTTTGTCCTCTGAGTTTTTGTTAAATCTCACTGCCATATTTGATTTAATAGCTGGAATGAGAAGTCTAAGCACAGATCACATTTGTTCCTTCTCCTACTTCCTTCCTTATCAAACCTGTTGTCTTAAATAGTTCTTTCTATGCCACAGGATGAAGTCTTAAATAAGCCCCAGAGTTGTGTTAATCCTTTTCAGCAGCAGTGATATTCTCACTCAATATTAAAAAGACTGAGCTGATACAATATTAAAACTGTAAAATAGGTAGGGGGGAAATTGGGTAAGACCAGACTCTTCAACCATCTACACATCCTCTCTAATGCCACTCAGTATCTACTGCTTTTGGCTAATTCAAATTGGGGAGGAAGGAGAGAAGGAAGTAGTCAAAAGCAGGAATGGCCCTCTAACAACAAACCCTTCACTTCTCCCTGAAATGGCAGATGCATGAGTCACATTTGTGGGTTTTTCAGAGATCCTCCCCCTTCAGGGAGAATTTCCCAACTGAAGTTCCCCTGATGCAGGAAATCCAACCAATGGCTTACTACTTCCTTCCTAGTCTCCCAGCTCCCAGAGGTCTACACCCCTCCTGGGGTCACCTCTTTCATCCAAAACGTCCTCATGGACACAGTATCTCTCAAGAATTAACTGAGCCTCTCCCTTCCCAGGGAAGGCTCATGAAAACCATGCTTCTTCATGGTCTTCAGACTGTCTAGACCCCTCTATAGACGTCCCAGGTTTGAGTCTTTAAACACCTCTGCCTCTGTCTCCCTTGGAGACACAGATTAATTATCTTGGAAGCCTCCTCACTTGCCTTGAGGGGAGGGGAGCACTGAACTTCTATAGCAAGTCTCTGGTGCCAATAGATAGTATATTTGAATATGAAACCCAAGAACAACCACTCCACTTCCTGTGGTGTATTGAGAGAGAAACTTCACAAAGAACAATTATTAGGTGGACTTAAACCCCAAATCTCCCAGTAAGGAGAACTCTTAAGCTAAACCAGACTACTTTTGTATCTTTAATTTATTTGGCCTAACAGGTTTGACAAAAGGTGAATCAAGCAGTGCCAGAGAAAAACATAGAGGAATAGAAAGTATTTTTTGTTTGCCTAAGATACCTATGGTTAAACAGGCCCAAACTATAGTCCAGTGCAAGAAAGAGAAAGGAAGAAAGAAGGAACAAAGTAAGGAAGAGAGAAAAGTGGAAAGAATGAAGGGAAGAAAAGGAAACAAAGAATAAAAGAAGAAAGGAAAGAGAGGTGAACATTTCATGGCCCCGCCTTGGGGACCAGCGTGTTTGAACATGGCATTCAAGAAATTCACCTACACAAGCCCCCTCATCTTTCCTCTCACAACCCATCACCTCTTAAATCTGAGAGCCTATTCTCCTGAGATAAGGTTTCAATCAACCTTTTTTGATATCTCTCACCCTAAGATTTTCTATGACGTGAACTTATTTCTACAAATTCCACTTGGGCAATTTCTCTTGGTTAATTCTTCAGATCTTATTTTTATGTGTCCAAACCTACGTGAACAAGCTCTTTTTTCTCTTTCATTTTTTCAGCCCAAAAGCCTTCATTCAGGGTTAAGATGATGGCCAATGCATTATTTGTGTAGGTCACCATCACATATCCCTAGATAATCCAAATGATTGCATTATTGCATTGATTCTGCATCTCAAGCAAAGGAAATCTCGACTGCTAAACTTAATTTTTTTAAATTTCAGGATGCTTCAATTTCTTTATAGGCAATGGGGATAGTAAAACTCCTTAAGATAAATTAGTAAATGTAAGGGTCTTATTTCGTGTCTGGCATATAATAAGCATGTAACAACTGTTCAGTTCAGTGACTCAGTTGTGTCCAACTCTTTGCGACCCCATGGACTGCAGCACAGCAGGCTTCCCTGTCCATCATCAACTCTAGGAGTTTGCTCAAACTCATGTCCATTGAGTTAGTGATGCCACCCAACCATCTCATCCTCTGTTGTCTCCTTCTCCTCCTGCCTTCAGTCTTTCCCAGCATCAGGGTCTTTTCCAGTGAATTGGCTCTTCATATCAAGTGGCCAAAGTATTGGAGTTTCAGCTTCAGCATCAGTCCTTCCAATGAATATTCAGGAATGATTTCCTTTAGGATGGACTGGTTTGAACTCCTTCCTTGCTGTCCAAGGGACTCTCAAGAGTCTTCTCCAACACCACAGTTCAAAAGCATCAGTTCTTTGGCGCTCAGCTTTTTTTATAGTCCAACTCTCACATCCATACATGATTACTGGAAAAACCATAGCTTTGACTAGAGGGACCTTTGTTGGCAAAATAATGTCTCTACTTTTTAATATGCCAGCTGGGTTGGTCATAGCTTTTCTTCCAAGGAGCAAGCATCTTTTAATTTCATGGCTGCAGTCACCATCTGCAGTGACTTTGGAGCCCCCAAAAATAAAGTCTCTCACTGTTTCCATTGTTTCCCTATCTATTTGCCATTAAGTGGTAGGACCAGATGCCATGATCTTCATTTTTTGGAATGTGGAGTTTTAAGCCAGCATTTTTTACTCTCCTTCATTTTCAGCTTTCATTATTATCATTCTCAAAGTGTTCCTTTAGATACAAGAAATAAAACTTGCCTTAAATTCTTTTAAATGTAGATGTAAAGTATTTGGATTAGTGTGAGAGTAAATAACATGAAATCTAAGAACCCAGGTTAACTATCAAAGGCTTGGTAAGTGCAAGGCTATGGAGTATTTATTTTTCTTTATGCAGTAGGCTCTTGACAACTTACAATAAAATGGAATTTTTTTAAAGTATTATTATATGCAATGCAACTTTTCAGCAGCATTTGTTTTATATTTTTCTATTTTCTCAGAAAAAGGGGGAGACATAGAATTGAAATTCTGAGTAACAGAGCCTCAAAGAGGCAAACCAAGAGGAATAATATATAAATAAATTTTTAATAACTAAATGTCTAAATTCTTTTGTTTTAGTCTACACTTTTATTAATAGACTTATTTCTCTAATTACTTTCTGTAGCTACTAACCATTGAGAAATATACCAGATTTAGTCAACTTCTAAAACATGACAGGGAGACAAAGATGATATCTCAAACAAGTAGCATGGTGGTGGAATCTGCAACTAGAGCCCAAGGCCCAAGGGCTTCTGCAGTGCTGAACTGATAACTTTTGAGGCTGGAAATAGTTGTAGCTATAAAACACTATGTAACTCACAAGTGATGAAACTGTCCTGCCCCACGTCCCAACCCCCTGAGGTAGTCCTGTGGACTTGAGTCTGTCACATTGCCTCTTCTGCCTGAATTTACTCCTCTGTAAAGTGAAATAATAATAAAGAGACTAACTGGCCAGCAAGGCCCACCTCAGCTTCATATATGAGCTGTTTTCTCCCAGAACCAGCATTACCAAATTAGTACTCTAGGATTCTAGCCATGGGAACTGAATGATGGGCACAGACCTTTAGCTAGAAAGCATCCCTGACTTCAACATTCAGACACTGCTGAATGATGGCAGACCTACACATGCACATGGACATGCCTGATCTTTTTGGATGCAATCAGCAATTGAATCAGATACTACATTTTTCTGAAATATCTAAGTCAACATTTTGTGCTGTCTCTAACCCTACAACTTTAGGAACTCAGGCATCAGTTTTACATTGAAGGCAAAAGGAGAAGAGGCAGCAGAGGATGAGATGGTTAGATAGCATCACTGATTCAATGGTCATGATTTTGAGCAAACTCTGGGAGATAGTGGAAGACAGAGGCGCCTGGCATGCTACAGTCCATGAAGTCACAAAGTCAGACAAGACCTAGTGGTGGAAAAACAGCAACAAAAACAACAATCAATTTTATAAGCTTCCCTTCTTTGGGCCATTGAGCTAGTTTGGTTTTTTTTTTCCATCCTTGCTCATTTTTGTGCCATTTTTGGTCAAAAACCTTTCAAGTTGAGTTTTGTGGCAGTTATCTGACCTACAGAATTGAGCATAAAGTTTTCCTTGAGACCTAATATTACTGCCTTTAATCACTGCCTCTTTATAAAAGTAAATCTTCAGTGCTTTTATTTAATTTGTATTTTTAGATGTGCACATCAATTTTCTCATCTGTAAGATGAGGATAGTATTAGTTTTTATTTGATAAATTTGCTCTAAAGATAAAGTAAATCAATAGAGACAGGTTCTAAGGATCATTCCTGGTGCACAATAAAGACTTGACAGATGTCCAACTTCATTACACTACTCGCATTGCTGCTCTGTTACTCGGGAAGTATGTAAGACACAGTTTCAATTTTATTTGGAATGACTGGGAAATGTTAGTAAAAGAAATAGAGGATATATCCCAGATAGGCATCATCTTTGTAACTAAGTCTAGACCACGGTCCCCCAAACTAAGGTCCACAGGGAAAATTCAATCCATGAACTGTTTCATAAATACATTTTTAGTGGAACAGAGCCAGAGCCACATCTTACCATTTACGAATTGTCTATGGATGCCTTCACAATAAAATAGTAGAGCTGAGTAATCACAAAAGGAATTGTGGTCCATAGCACCTTAAATATTTTCCTCTATAGCCCTTTACAGAAAAAAGCTCCTAACTCCTTATCAAGGCATTTGACATTTTTCTTGATGTACTAGACAGACTCCTGAAAAGTGACATTTGAATGACATTTTTGCAAAACACTGTTTGCAACACAATGTTGTTAAAAGACACATTTATGTTATTTTTCTACTTTCTCCCAGGGAGAGAAACAGTCTGCACTGAGTCTTTGAAAACAGGCAGAAAAAGAGGTAAAAAAATAAATGATTAATGCATTTTTAATTAAAGTAATGCAAATTTCTATTTTATAATTCATGTTTTTAGTGATCAATCAATTTTCTTAATTGACTTATAGAGCCAGGAACAAACACTAAGATAGTCCTAGGTCCTGGTCAGTTTCAACAACATGACAGGCACCCACTTCATTGATTAGTCAGTTGATCTGTGAGAGACCCCCAGGCCTCCTGAGCAGGTCTCCCCTCACCACAGTGATAACTTTTAAGGAGGGAAATATGAAGAAATGTACCTAAAGAGTATGACTCACGTAATATTTAGCTCATTCTTCTCTTGCCTACATAGAGAGCCATAGGCTAGCCACCAAAGGGGACTCTGAGTGATAACGGGACCTGTTACCAAAGAAATTCCTAAAATTTCTTTAATTGTATAACTTTGGCCTGTCATTTATTTATTTATTTATTTGGCCTCAATAGCCTCCTCTGTAAATTGGTGGGTGGCAGGTGAATTTGAATGGCCTCCTACTCCCACCCAACTCTAATAGAATTAACTCTGGAAGGACTGTCCACAGCCTACACTCGCCATCCAGAGAGAAGCCCCAATATCGGTCTTTAGTGGATCCCCTTCAATGCTGGCCAGAAGGGCAAGAGAAGGTGTTCCCACTACTGACATTCTAAGATTTTCAGCACCTGCTTCAGAGGAATCAGACCTCAGCACCCTCACCCAAGGGTGTACAGAGGCCCTCTCTCTGAGCAATTTGTGGTTTCTTCTAGAGCAAGTTACCTTCTAGCCACAGAGAAAGCTCGCATGAAAGAGAAGTGAAGCAAAGCAGAAAGCAAGGCGGGAAGACAGAACTGACCCGCTGGGGGCCCATTGCAATCCTGCTTTGTTGACCCAGTTGAGCCCTCAAACAGAGAGAAAAAATGAAAAATTGAGGCTTTTTCTCCATCTGTATAACTTCAAAGCGATGATATGACTATAAATCTTCCTTCAAAACAGCAGGAGGAAAATGATCGTGCAATAGGTAGGTAGGGCCAGCAAGCTTGGGAATTCAGATCCTTCCTCAAGAGGCATGTATGTAGGATTTCAGAGGATTGGGATATAAAGTGACATTAGCTTTATGGACCTAACCTGTCATAAAAGAAAGACCTAGAAATATACCTAATTCATGGGAGAAATCCTCCCCTTATATTTTAAGTTATAAAGAAGGATCTCAAGATGGGGGAGGAGAGACCATTTTAGAGCAAGATGGAATGAAAAAACGCATGCTTCCTTGCAGGTCGAAGAGCTCTCAAAGATACAAATGCGGATTTTCAAAGTGATCAGCTTCCTGTGACTTGTGGTAAAGCGAAGGGGACTTTATACAAGGAGAAAATGAAAAAAGGTGGGCTTCACAATATTCTACAATTTTCAGTTAGAAAACTCCCATGTAAATAATATATTGTACAGATTGTAGACCCTTGTTGGGGGGAGGAACATGTTTCTAAGACATTCTAAAGACCATCCCCAGGTCTCATGGTTCACCAGGAAGACTGAAAGGACTCAGCATATTGTTGAACTCGTGGCTGTTATTTATTCTATTGAAAAGGCAAAAAAAAAAAACAAATCAGCAAGGGGAAAAAGCACATCGTAGAGGTGTCAGTTTCCAAAGTCTTCTCCCAGAGGGGTCCCCATGACGCACTTAATTCTCCAGCAACGATATGCAATGTTGTCTGCCAGGGAAGCTGCCCTGAGCCTAAGAGTCCAAAATGGCAACCCACTCCAGTATTCTTGCCTGGAAAATCCCATGGATGGAGGAGCCTGATAGGCTACAGTTCATGGGGTCTCAAAGAGTCGGACATGATTGAGCAACTTCACTTACTTACTTAGTTACATAAGTACCCTCTGCCTAGCACATGCCAAAATTCCAAACTCTTGGAAGGAAAGCAGGCATTCCACACACACTATATCATTTATATCAGGCACAGTGAGTCACTCTTAAGTTCTGGGAATAGTGAGACCCCCTTCCCAAGTCCATGTTCCCAGATGCCAGCCACGGGCCATCTGGCAAACAGACCTTCTGAAGAAAGCAGGCTCAATTCTTCTCTGTTGGTTCTTTTCTACACAACATCCCAGAGAGGCTGGAGGAAAGATGGCATTTCCACACTTTTTAAATTAATGAACGTTAGCTGACCAGGCCATCTCCTCTCCTGCCATGGAAAGTGCCCACAGGTTCCCATCTACACCCAATACAAGGGCAAGTGCTTCAATAACAGGATGGAAGATGTACACATTTGAGAAACCCAACAGCATCCTTCACAGTCGATTCCCTGTAATGTCTGTCTGGCCTTTTGCTCACTGAAAAAGAGCACAGCCTTTAGGTTCAGAAGACCTGGATTCGAGTTTCAGCTGTACCAAGGGTGTCTATTTTGTATGGGCCAATGTAGTATCTCTCATACTGAACTTAGTCTTCACCCAAATGGGAATAATAATAAAACTTGCCTCACCATATCATGAGAAAAAAATGACATAATAGATGTAAAAGCTTACAAATTATAATTGTTATAATACAAATGCTCATCTTGCTCATCTATCATAACTGATTCCCTCCTCCCAAAATACAGTTCATTCGGTACCAACAAGTATTGGGTTGGGCAAAAAGTTTGTTCAATTTTTCCATATCTTACAGAAAACTCCATATGAACTTTTTGGCCAACCCAATATAAATGGGTTTTTTGCTTTTGTGTGTATGGTAGTGGCTCAGTCATGTCCAACTCTTTGCCACCCCATGGACTGTAGCCTGCCAGGTTCCTCTGTCTGTAGGAGTCATCAGGCAAGAATATTGGAGTGGGTAACCATTCCCTTCTCCACAGAATTTTCCTGATCCCAGGATCAAACCCGGGTCTCCCTCATTGCAGGCATATTCTTTACCATCTGAGCCACCAGGGAAGTCCATATATAAATGTTTGCCTAATGACTATATCAGTTCAGTTCAGTCGCTCAGTTGCCCCCGACTCTGCAACCCCATGGACTGCGGCATGCCAGGCCTCCCTGTCCATCACCAACTCCCGGAGTTTACTCAAACTCACGTCCACTGAGTCAGTGATGCCATCCAACCATCTCATCCTTTGTTGTCCCCTTCTCCTCCTGCCTTCAATCTTTCCCAGCAGCAGGGTCTTTTCAAATGAGTCAGTTCTTTGCATCAGGTAGCCATAGCACATATATAATTTATCTTTTCCCACTTTATAGCATTTCCTAATTTCTTTTAACATAAAATAGCTTGAATTCAAAATATGAGAAATAGTTGCTTGCCATTAGCTGAAATGATCAACTTTTGTACAAGACAAGGCAGATGTAGCTGTGGTGACCCCGTGTGACCTCACTTGCCCCCTCAGAAACTCAACCTGGTTCTATCTCAGGTCTCAGAGAAGGGAAGAGAAAGAATCTTCCCTACTCATCTTTTGATTCATTCTTTTTTTTTCTTTTGAACATAAGGAAATATTTTTTTAAGTAGATGTGGGTAGTAACTGGGGGCTTCCCAGGTGGCAGTGGTGGTAAAGAACCCGCCTGCCAATGCAGGAGACATAAGAGATGAGGGTTCAGTCCCTGAGTCGGAAAGACCCCCTGGAGGAGGGCATGGCAACCCACTCCAGTATTCTTGCCTGGAGAATCCCATGGACAGAGGAGCCTGGCGGGCTACCGTCCATGGGGTGACAAAGAGTTGGACACGACTGAAGTGAGTTAGAACGCACTCTGGGTAGTAATTACTGCACTTCTCATTGCATGAAGGCCAAAGTATGCACACTGGACAGGAAGTTGGCTCCTACCGTTGCCTTTCAGACTGCTCTGGGTCCCCAGGAGGGGACTCTGCTCTCCTGTTGACGGTTCTGAAGCCAAAACAGGTGGCCCAGATTCATGCGGTGGGAGGTCAAGTCTTGGGATTTTCACAGTCTGGTGCATGCCCTGGCAAGAAAGGGAGCTCACCTTGTCTTGGTCTCACAGGCTCCTCAGAAAAGTGTATAAAGGATGAGAATGGAATGTGGATCACCCTCAAGGAGTTTGAAAAACAAGGAGGCCGTGAAGCCTCCAAGAACTGGAAGAGGAGTGTGCGCTGTCATGGATGGACCCTGGAAGACTTGATTCAGGTATTCTAGCGTCAAAACACTGCAATCAAGGGTTTTGTGCCATGGGTTACCGGCTTCAAGCTTTAGCAGGACACTTCCAGAAAATCACCATGCCTAGGTCACAATGCATATATTATCCTAATAGTTCATGTGGGTGCTATCTTCACTGGCTTTCATTACAACTCAATCCTCTAAGTGTGTAAACTCTTACACTTAAATTTTTAAAATTTTATTCAATTTTTAAAAGTTACTTTCCACTTCCATTTATTACAAAATATTAGCTATATTCCCCCTATCGTGCTTGAGTCTGTCTTATACCCACTATTCGTATCTCCCACTTCCCTACTTCTATGTTGTTCCTCTCCCCACTTCACTGTTAACCACTGGTTTGTTCTCTATACCTGTGAGTCTGCATTTTTTATGTTATATTCACTAGTTTGTTATATATATATTTTTAGATTCCACATATAAGTGATACCATGCTTACATTTGTCTTTCTCTGACATTCGCTTACTTAGCATAATGCCCTTCAAGTCCATCTATGTTGCTGCAAATGGCAAAATTTTGTTCTTTTCTATGGCTGAGTAGTATTCAAACTCTTACAATTTTGGAGGTAGAACAGTAAAAATTGTGACCTTGGCGCTGCCACTAATAATTGCCATTGTGTAATTTGGTCACAGGAAAGTAAATTAAATTTAATAAATTTAATTTGGTGGGGGAAGATCTTAGACTTTGTCAGGGGAATGTTTAAAACAATAATAATAGAACTATGTATCTGAAAATAATGCATCAGAGTGAGTGTTTTCTGGATAGACTTATGAAGTTCATTATTGAAAAAGAATATCTTAAAATGTATTTTAAAATATCTCTTTGATCCTCTTATCAGCCCCTGATGTGAACAAAACAGGCCAGATCTCTGTCACAGATGAACCTGTGCCTCCTGGCTCTGTATCACATGCCCCAGATGGTCCTTCCTTGTGCCACTCTAATGATGAGAAGATAGTTATTGAATACATCTAAAGTAAAGTGTGGCCCCAACCCCTAATCACGAAGACAACTACTCATTTCTAAGCACAGGACAGCACAGCTCGTGGGTAGCATAATGAGATTCGCTGGCAGGAAAAGACACAGCTCAGGGGAGGGAAGGTCGTTTCTGTCTTTGAAGTTAAGTCCAGTTTCATGGGACAGTTTGCACTGAGCTAGGTCTTAACAGAAGACTACTTCCAACAAGCAAAATGGTAGGACTGAGAAATTCTGCATAGCAAGGATGGTATGATTTGTCAAGAAGTTGTAGATGATAAGGCTTCCTACATGAACAGGGCTGATTGTGGAGGCCTTGAGGCCCAAGAAAAAAGACTGAGCCCTTCATTTAATCATGGGGCAATCATGGGAGGTTTGGGTTCTGGACTGACTGACTAAGTTGAAAGAGTGTTGTAGAGGTAAGAATCTGATCAGGGAATGCAAGATGGATTACAGGGTGGGGAAGGTTAACCCATGGAGACGTCAAACGACCTCCATCACTTTTCCACCTGATCAACCCCACTCACCCTGCAAAGCCCAGCACAAACAGCACACTCTATTGAAGTCCTTGCAAATTCCCTGAGCTCACTTCCTATTGCAGCTGTAACAATTTCCCACAAATTTAGTGCCTTAAGACAACATAAATCTATTATCACATAGTTCTGCCGACTAGAAGCATGAAATCAGTTTCACAGGACTCAAGTCAAGGTTCAGCAGGGCTGGTTCCTCCTGGAGCCTTCCAGGGAGAATCTGTCCCTCGATTTTTTCAGCTTTTTTTGGAAGCAGCTTCCATTCCTTGGCTTGTGGCCCCTTCCTCACATCACTCCAGCTCTTGTTCTGTCATCACATCTCCTACTACTGACTCTCGTCCTCCTGTCCCCTCTAATAGGGACCAAAGTCCCTTTTACTGTATAAATTAGCACATTCATGGGTCTGGGGATTGGGATGTGAACATCTTGGTGGGGATGGGGGAGTGTGGGGAACAACAGACATTATTTAGCCTGCTATACTTACCCATCTCTGGATCCTGAAATATTCTGAGAGCACAGTTTAAACTTTATCATTCTTACCGATTCTGTGCCAGCTTTTCCCACTTGTCTCCCCAAAGAAAGTGTGTGTCCAAGGCCACTGATAAGGCCTGCCACCTGTCAATCACTCACTAGGTATGTACCAACAGAATAGCTATAGTACTCGAGGTATAAATACACAAGCTAGAGGGATACTGGGGGATGGAAAGGAAGTGGCAGGTGTAGAAGTGGTTGTAAAGGAAATTCTGGCAAGACTTTATAAGGAGAGCAAGCGTGAGGATACAGTTTTTAAAGCTGACTTTAAATCTGAGGCTGGGTAACAGAGAGCAGTGCATTACAGACTTGGAGAGGGAGTTTATTTCCCATGAAGATCCCTCGAACTTGTGTTGACAGTGGGACATGAATGAAAGGCAGTTGGAATTATTGAGCTCACAAAGTAGAAACAAGGACCCATCACAGCATGAATTTCATTTTTCTTTCAGAAAGGACATCTACCAAACCCATCAAGAAAAAGGAAAAAGGTAGCTATTATCTTCTGTCTCACCTACCATATTGTTGATTTTCCATCTCTCTGGCTTTATTGCATAGTTTCTAAATTAACCAATTATGATGAAGCTTGACTTTATAGTATGGTGTTTTTGCTACTTCCAAACATTTATGTGTGTGAAGCTGGGACTTCTTTGAGTCTTAAAATATTTGAGATAGAGGGTGGAGATAATCCTTAAAAATAGATAACGAGGCAGAACTGACCTTGTACATTTGTTTTAGAAAAATAGATGAGTAAGTCCCTATATGTGAACGTTAAAGTTGCAAGCTTTCGAAGACGCAAACATGCATTCGCATGTTCAATCACATAAGTTCGTTCACATGTCTGGCGTGTGGTCATGTATGTGAATCCTCCACAGCTAATGGTGCTTGTGTGTACTTTACTGTACAGTGCAGTATAGAGGATAGGAGTACAGTATCTTTATTTCAAGTCCAGGATGTCTGGAAGCAATTGTAAAAGCAGCAGTGATGTAGCTGGTATGGCTAAGAAACTCCAGGAATTGGAGGCCCAGAGGAAGGAGGAAGAGAGACAAAAGGAAGTAACTGCAGAACTGAAGAGATGCACGAGGCGGGAAATAGTAACGGGATTTTCTTTATCTGAAGAGGCAGCCTTAGTTTCTGAGGCACAGGACTCGGGCGTAGAACGGTATAAGAAGGTTGTAGCAGCCGTTCAGAATGCAGTCCGATGCTACCGTGTCATCCATGATGAGAAAAAAACAGCCACTACCCAGACATCACTGCATCATTTTTTAAAGAGAGTAGACAGAATTGAATCCAGCAAAGAACCAGAACCTGTGTCATCAACGTCAGGCGTGAGTGAAATTGCAGCTTGCCCTCCGTCTCCTGTTGCTGATGATCCTTCAGCTCTACCGTCTTCCACCTCCAGTCCCTCCTCCAGTCAGTAACCCTTCTTGCCTGTTCAGTCTCTGCCAGCCTCTATGTGCCGGCTGTTGTACTGTACCCCTGCACTTTTCAAGGTACTCTTCTGTACATTAAAAATGTTTTCTTTACTTTTTGTGTTTGTATGCCTTTTCTGTATTATTTGCGTGAAAAGTGTTACAAGTTTATTACAGCACAGTACCATAGAGTTGATTGTGTTAGCTGGGTACCTAGGCTAACTTTGTTGGACTACCCAACAAATTGGACTTTCAACATGCTCTCGGAGTGGAGCTCATTAGTAGGTAGGTGAGTTTCTGTACTGTCTTTCTTTAAAAAGTTTTTATTGGAGTACAGTTGACTTAAATGTTGTATTAGTTTCAGGTGTAGAGCAAAGTGGGTTGTTATATATATACATATATCCACTCTTTTTTTAGATTCTTTTCCCACATAGGCCACTGCAGGGGGCATACTGTCTTAAAATTAGACATAAAAGATGGAGCTAGAGGTGGAAAAGCATGATTTTGGAAGGCACAAAAAAAAGTGTTTTTAATGATGGTTGCTTTTGCAACTGATTGTGTTTTCACTGGTTTTTCTGGGTTCTGGCTTTAATGAAATAAGGATTGAGCAAAATGGAAACATCTCATGGTCACTCTAGCTGACCTAGTATAGACCTAATGTAGAAATCCCCTTCGGAATGAATATATAGTCATATGTCACCTGGCAAAGCAAAAACAAAACCAAACCTCTCCTTCACATGCACACAGCCACTCACACTGAGTCTTTCCTCAAGGGGTCTGTCTTCAAGGTAAATTTTACTTCCTTCATGGAGATGACACATTAAAGAATACACTGATTGGGAAGCAGGAGTGCCCTGTAGAAGAGGCTGCTACTGTGGAGAGGCCCTTCAATGTCATCAGAGGGGCTGTGCAGACCTTAATGCCACCAATGAAGGCAAATTCTCTCCTCCAAAGTAGCATGTGACATTCATGGACTAGCGCTGTCTGTGTTGTGTGGATTCTGGGGAAGGCGTCAGATAGTTGATGTCTTCCTCTCCAAGACAGTGTGTGAGAGAGAAGCTATGAGGTGAAAAAAAGGAAATAGAAAAGCTTCCATTTTCCTAACTTCCAGCAGAGGTAACCTTGGCCATCTCTGCCAAACCAGGAAGTCATGATCTTCACAAAGCTGGTTTCTGGGGATACCTGCTCCACTGACTACATGCTAAAGATTCAGTAACTAGGATTTGCATCCACTGTGTTTTCTGGAGAAAGAGATGCTATTTGCACTGTTCTTTAAGACCAAATGCTTCCACCGATCAACATGTGTTCCAATTCACCTCAGCTCATTGGGCTCAAGGATAATATTTTGACTGTTATGATTTGGAAATATCAGGCCATTTTGCTTTGGCTCATAATACTATATTATAAGTAGAGGCTCTGCATTCTTGTAGCAACAGGCCTCACAGAAGCACTGAGAATGAGATGAAGTATTTAAAAATTCAGATCAGCAGGCCTGGTAATGGGTTGGATGTCTGGAATGGGGTAAGGGAAGGAATCCATGTTCACTTCCAGTCCCCTGGGTAAATGGTGGGGCTCTTAATGAGAGGAGAGGGCACCAGAAGAGGAGCACATTCAAGACAGAAAGATAAGGACTGTGGTCTGGGGCACAATGGGTTTCAGACATGATGAAAGACATATAATTTTATGATTAAAAAAAAAAAGTAGTGTTTGGATGCTCAGGTACTCAAAAGAAGACCAGGAGACCAGATACACAGGGTTTTGTTTGGTTTTGTTTTTTTTTTGAAGTTTGCATATGGCCATTTATTTATTTTTTTGTTTGTTCGTTTTCTTCTTAGGATTTTTTTTTTCATTTATTTTTATTAGTTGGAGGCTAATTACTTTACAATATTGTAGTGGTTTTTGCCATACATTGACATGAATCAGCCATGGATTTACATGTGTTCCCCATCCCTATCCCCCCTCCCGCCTCCCTCTCCATCCCATCCCTCTGGGTCATCCCAGTGGACCAGCCCTGAGCACTTGTCTCATGCATCCAACCTGGGCTGGTGATCTGTTTCACGCTTGATAATATATATATTTCAATGCTATTCTCTCAGATCATCCCACCCTTGCCTTCTCCCACAGAGTCCAAAAGTCTGTTCTGTACATCTGTGTCTCTTTTTCTGTTTTGCATATACGGTTATCATTACCATCTTTCTAAATTCCATATATATGTGTTAGTATACTGTATTGGTGTTTATCTTTCTGGCTAACTTCACTCTGTATAATGGGCTCCAGTTTCATCCATCTCATTAGAACTGATTCAAATGTATTCTTTTTAATGGCTGAGTAATATTCCATTGCATATATGTACCATAGCTTTCTTATCCATTTGTCTGCTGATGGGCATATAGGTTGCATCCATGTCCTGGCTATTATATAAACAGTGCTGCGATGAACATTGGGGTACACATGAGAGACACAGGTCTTAAAGCCTAGGGATGAATGTGGTAGGTCATGGGAGTATTGTGGTCATCTAGGAGAGGAAAATGGGCAGGGGACAACAGGATAGAGCCCTACAGAATTCCAACATTCCAGGTTTGGAAGCTGAAAAGAAGAAACATGTTAGACAAATCAAAGAGAATGGAGTGTCATGGAACAAAGCATAAAGAGTGTTTCTAGAAGGAAGAGGTGAATGGCCCTCCCCACCACCTCCCCACCTCCTCAACACCCACCAGAGTCCCAGCTACCCATCACAGGTGGGCCAGTCCCCAAATCTGCGATTGTTTTGTACCTAGACTGTCATGCAAGTCCTGTCATGTGAATTTCTTCTTCCAGCCCATGGTGTAGAAAGGGTAGCTTCATCTAGATGAGGAGCTGCTATCTATTAGATGAACTGTTTCCCACCACATGGTTATCTTTCCACTCAGGTGAGCCAGGAGAGGGAACAGGTGCCCATTTTCTGGGCATTTCTGCAGAACAGACACATGACCCTTATACATAGAAATCGTAGTATATAGAGATTCACATGTTATTGCCACATAGATTATCACCAAAAATAAAAAGGAAGAAATTTAATTCTCCTTGCCCACCAATGGGGTCTTTCCTTGACCATTCTTATTTTGGTCTATAAATTCTATAGGCTTTTTTTTCTTAAGAATTTTTTTGTGTGGACCATTTTTAAAGTCTTTATTGAGTTTGTTACAATATTGCTTCTGTTTTGTGTTTTGGTTTTTTGACCGTGAGGCATATGGGATATTAGTTCCTCAACCAGGGATTGAACCTGCACCCCCTGCATTGAAAGGGGAAGTCTTAACCACTAAGGTGCCAGGGAAGTCCCCATAAATTCTGCAGTTTTAACATGTGCTGCTTGTTACTCCACAAAACTTAGATGCAAACACTGTCAATTTTTTTCTTTTTTTTAAATAAATTTATTTTTAATTGAAGGATAATGCTTTATCATATTGTGTTAGTTTCTGCCATACATCAGTATGAATCAGCCATAGGTATTCACATGTCCCCTCCCTCTTGACTCTCCCTCTCACCTCCCACTCCATCCCATCCCTCTAGTATGTCACTGAATGAAATAAAATCTGGCTAAGAGCCCCCAGATCACTTGACCTGCCTCTTGAGAAACCTGTATGCAGGTCAGGAAGCAACAGTTAGAACTGGACTTGGAACAACAGACTAGTTCCAAATAGGAAAAGGAGTATGTCAAGGCTGTATATTGTCACCCTGCTTATTTAACTTCTATGCAGAGTACATCATGTGAAATACCAGGCTGGATGAAGCACAAGCTGGAATCAAGATTGCCGGGAGAAATATCAATAACCTCAGATATGCAAATGACACCACCCTTATGGCAGAAAGTAAAGAGAAACTAAAGAGCCTCTGATAGTGAAAGGGGAGAGTGAAAAATTTGGCTTAAAGCTCAACATTCAGAAAACTAAGATCACGGCATCTGGTTCCATCACTTCATGACTAATAGATGGGGAAACAGTGGAAACTGGCTGACTTTATTTTTCTGGGCTCCAAAATCACTGCAGATGGTGATTACAGCCATGAAATCAAAAGATGTTACTCCTTGGAAGGAAAGTTATGACCAACCTAGACAGCATATTAAAAAGCAGAGACATTACTTTGTCAACAAAGGTCCATCTAGTCAAGGCTATGGTTTTTCCAGTGGTCATGTATGGATGTGAGAGTTGGACTATAAAAAAAGCTGAGTGTCAAAGAATTGATGCTTTTGAACTGTGGTGTTGGAGAAGACTCTTGAGAGTCCCTTCGACTGCAAGGAAGTTCAACCAGTCCACCCTAAAGGAGATCAGTCCTGGGTGTTCACTGGAAGGACTGATGTTGAAGCTGAAACTCCAATACTTTGGACACCTGATGTGAAGAGCTGACTCATTGGAAAAGACCCTGATGATGGGAAAGATTGAAGGTGGGAGGGGAAGGGGACAACAGAGGATGAGATGGTTGGATGGCATCACTGACTCAATGGACATGATTTGGGAGGACTTCAGGAGTTGGTGATGGACAGGGAGGCCTGGCATGCTGTAGTCCATTGGGTTGCAAAGAGTCGGACATGACTGAGCAACTGAACTGAACTGAAAGGCCCCACATATTGAGACTGGTGAAAAATCCTGCACCAACTGACTTTGTGGGCCCTTTCATCTTCCTTACACAGGACAAAGCACCAGGTCTTCCATGGGCTCAGAAGATTAGGGTAAGACCTTGGCCTTCAACTCCAGTGGTTGCCGTTACCACAGTTCCCAGCCATTGAGAGGTGGCACCTCCACACCTAGATGCCAAGTTAAGTCATGGGATAGCTTTCCCTAGGCTTCAGATCCAGAGAGGTCTGTCTGCCCTGGCATTCACCTGATTATCTGTGCCCATCGTCTTTCCAACCAGAGGCACTGTTGCAGGCTCAGGGGCTCTCCAGCACAAAATCCATAGCCCAGGAATGTCTCCTCAAGTCCTTCAATTCACAGAGAACTTACAACAAGGAAAATGGGATGCAGTGATCTCTCAGATGTTTATTCTATCATGTAAAGTCTCAGTAGGGACTTTCCTGGTGGTCCAATGGTTATGACACTGCTACCAGCGTAGGCGGTGCAGGTTCAGTCCCTGGTCAGAGAAGATTCCCACATGTCATGCAACATGGCCAAAGGACCATAAAAAAAAAATTCTCAGTAAATCACTCTTCAATGAGTCAATGTAAATGATGCAGTATAGACAACTAGATGAGACACTGTATTCCTGAGACAGACTTTGCCTTCAGAATAATAAATTTCTCAGATTATCTTTAATTTATCCTTTTCTGTGGTTGTTGAAAGTCTTCATGTGTCAGAATCTCTGTCTCTATAAAGAAAACTTTGAAAGTTTAACACATAGCCACTTCCTCCTGAACTTCACTGCAGACCAGAAAGTCTTCTCCTGAACTCTAGTAAACCATTTTGAGAATAGTTTACAAGTATCGCCTAGGTACAAGTAAAGGCTGTGTGTCTACAGTGCCAACCACAGGGCTGACTTTCCAGAGTCTTGCTGATCCCAATGATGTCTACATCTTCTCCCCTTCTAGCCAGAAGACTCAAAAAAATGCGAGGTGTGTGGTGAAAAGAACAAGCTGTTATCCTGTGATAAGTGTCCAAGGTTCTTTCATGAGAACTGCCACATTCCACCCAAAGTTGCTATCAAGTGAGTGAGACCTGGCTCCCTCCTGCCCTTCCTTCTTATGTTTCTCCCATCATGCACACTCAGACTGCAAAGTTGTCTCTTGTTGTATGTCTTGATTCAGAAGCAGAGTTCTTACGTATCAGGATTCAGAAAAAAGATACATAGCTGTTTAACAGTGCTAGTAGCAGTAGATTAATGAGAAGAAAACTTTTCAAGTGGTGATTAGGTATAATAGAGAAAGGAATAACCCTCACTTCCCTCACTTGATTCCCGGACCCATGCATTTTGATGGGGTGATGTTTGCTGGTTTAAAACATATACCACCTGCTATGGAAACATCAATCTGAGGCTGAATTTTGAGATAAAGAACTGATGATCTGAGCCACAGTCAGCTCCAGCTCTTGCTTTTGCTGAAGATATAATAGAAGCTTCTGCATCTTTGGCTGCAAAGAACATAATCTGATTTCAGTATTGACCATCTGGTGATGTCCGTGTGCATTCATCTCCTGGGTTGTTGGAAAAGGGTGTTTGCTTTGACCAGCATGTTCTCTTGACAAGACTGTTAGGCTTTGCTGTGCTTCATTTTGTACTCCAAGACCAAACTTGCCTGTTATTCTAGGTATCTCTTGACTTCCTAATTTTGCATTCCAATCCACTACAATGAAAAGGACACCCCTTTTTGGTGTTCATTCTAGATGCTGTAGGTCTTCATAGAACTAATCAGCTTCAGATTCTTTGGCATCAGTGGTTGGGCATAGACTTGGATTACTATGATATTGAATAGATTGCTTTGGAAAAAACCAAGAACATTCTGTTGTTTTTGAGATTGCACCGAATATTGTATTCTATACCCTTTGATTGACTGTGAGTCCCACTCCATTTCTTCCAAAGGAATTTTGCTCACAGTGGTAGATATAATGGTTATCTGAATAAATTTGGGCTTAAATAGAAGAAAGTAGGGAAAACCACTAGACCATTCAGGTATGACCTAAATCAAACCCCTTACAAATATACGGTGGAGGTAACAAATTGATTCAAGGGATAAGATCCAGTATGCAAAGTGCCTGAAGAACTATGGACAAAGGTTTGTAACACTGTACAGGAGGCAGTGACCAAAATCATCCCAAAGAAAAAGAAATGCAAAAATGCAAAATGGTTGTCTGAGGAGGCCTTACAAACAGCTGGGGAAACAAGAGAAGTGAAAGGCAAAGGAGAACAGGAAAGATATTCCCAACTGAAAGCAGAGTTTCAGAGAATAGCAGTGAGGGCTAAGAAGGTCTTCTTCAATGAATAATGTAAAGAAATAGAGGAAAACAATAGAATCGGAAAGACTAGAGATTTCTTCAAACAGATTGGAGATATTAAGGGAACATTTCATGCAAGGATGGGCACAATAAAGGACAGAAATGGTAAGGACCTAACAGAAGAGGAGAGATTAAAAAGAAGTGGCAGGAATACACAGAAGAACTATACAAAAAAGATATTAATGACCAAATAACCACCATGGTGTGGTCACTCACCTAGAGCCAAACATCCTAGAGTGTGAAGTCAAGTGGGCCTTAGGAAGCATTAATATGAACAAAGCTAGCAGAGGTGAGGGAATTCCAGTTGAGCTATTTCAAATCCTAAAAGATGATATTGTGAAACTGCTGCACTCAACATGGCCACCAATTTGGAAAACTCAGCAGGGGCCACAGGACTGGAAAATGTCAATTTTCATTCCAGTGTCAAAGAATGTTCAAACTACTATACAATTGTGTTCATTTCACATGCTAGCAAGGTAATGCTCAAAATACTTCAAACTAGGCTTCAGCAGTACATGAATCAAGAACTTCCACATGTACAAGCTGGATTTACAAAAGGCAGAGGAAAAAGAAATGAAGTTGCCAACATTCATTGGATCGTGGGAAAAGCAAGAGAGTTCCAGAAAAAAGCATTTGCTTCTGCTTCATTGATGACACGAAAGCCTTTGACTATGTGGATCACACACACACAAAAAATAACTGGAAAATTCTTAAAGAGATGGGAATACCAGACCACCTTATCTGTCTCCTGAGAAACCTGCATGCGGGTCAAGAAGCAACAGTTAGAACTGGACATGGAAAAATTGACTGGTTTAAAATTGGGAAAGGATTCCTACAAGGTTGTATATTGTCACTCTTTTTATTTAACTTGTATGCAGAGTACATATGGAAAATGCTGGACTGGATAAACCATGAACTAGAATCAAGATTGCTAGGAGAAATATCAACAACCTTAGCTATGCAGATGATACCACTCTAATGGCAGAAATCAAAGAGGAACTAAAGAGCCTCTTGATGGGGGGGAAAGAAGAGAGTGGAAAAGGTGACTTAAAACCCAACATTCATAAAACTAAGATCATGGCATCTGGTCCCATCACTTCATGGCAAATGGATGGGGAAAAAGTGGAAACAGTGATAGATTTTATTTTCTTGGGATCCAAAATCACTGCAGATGGTGACTGCAGCCACGAAGTTAAAAGATGCTTGCTCCTTGGAAGAAAAGCTATGAAAAACCTAGACATCATATTAAAAAGCAGAGATATCACTTTGCTGACAAAGGTCCATATAGTCAAAATTATGATTTTGCCTGTAATCATGTACAGATGTGAAAGTTGAACCATAAAGAAAACTGAGCATTAAAGAATTGATTCTTTTGAATCGTGGTGCTGGAGAAGACTCCTGAGAGTCCCTTGGGCTGCAAGGAGATCAAACCAGTCAATCCTAAAGGAGATCAGTCCTGAATATTCATTGCAAGGACTGATGCTGAAGCTGAAGCTCCAATACTTTGGCCACCTGATGCAAACAGCCAATTCATTGGAAAAGACCCTGATGCTGGGAAAGATTGAAGGCAGGGGGAGAAAGGGATGACAAAGGATGAGATGGTTGGATGGTATCATCAACTCAATGGACTTGAGTTTGAGAAAACTCCGGGAGATAGTGATGGACAGAGGAGCCTAGCATGCAACAGTCCAGGGGTCGCAAAGAGTTGGACATGACTGAGCGACTGAACAACAACAACAAAATGGGACTATCACAAAGCTGACAAAACTGGGACTGTTCTGAGCTTTCAGAAGATGATCATCGCAGTTTTATCAAGATCTTGAATCTCAGGGTTCAGGATAAGATCCCTGAATTCTGTGGGTGTGAGTCCACTACTGCATTTCCTTTGTGGTAAAGTGTATCTTTGGTCAGAGGTGATGACGTGTGAGATAACATATAGAAGGAGAAGGCATTTTAGAAGTAGTAGAATTTCTGGGGCCAAGGAGGAGAATCTCTACCAGGATTATGTCCATCCCTATGAAGATAGAGCATTTTTCCTCCAAAATGGGAGGAATTTAACATAGCTCATCTGCTCCCATGAAGCTCCCAGGGATTGTGCCACCTCAGGAATTCAGCAAAGAGAGGCAATGCCAAAGAATGCTCAAACTACTGCACAATTACACTCACCTCGCACACTAGTAAAGTAATGCTCAAGATTCTCCAAGCAAGGCTTCAACAGTACATGAACCGTGAACTTCCAGATGTTCAATTTGGTTTTAGAAAAGGCAGAGGAAGCAGAGATCAAATTGCCAACATCTGCTGGATCATTGAAAAAGCAAGAGACTTCCAGAAAAATGTCTATTTCTGCTTTATTGACTATGCCAAAGCTTTTGACTGTATGGATCACAACAAACTGTGGAAAATTCTTCAAGAGATAGGAATATCAGACCACCTGACCTGCCTTTTGAGAAACTTGTATGCAGTTCAGGAAGCAACAGTTAGAACTAGACATGGAACAACAGACTGGTTCCAAATAGGAAAAGGAGTACGTCAAGGCTGTATATTGTCACCCTGCTTATTTAACTTATATGCAGAGTACATCATGTGAAACACCAGGCTGGATGAAGCACAAGCTGGAGTCAAGATTGCCAGGAGAAATATCAGTAACCTCAGATATACAGATGATACCACCCTTATGGTAGAAAATGAAGAAGAACTAAAGAGCCTCTTGATGAAAGTGAAAGAGAAGAGTGAAAATGTTGGCTTAAAGCTCAACATTCAGAAAACTATGATCATGGCATCCAGTCCTGTCACTTCATGGCAAATAGATGGGGAAACAGTGGCAGACTTTATTTTCTTGGGCTCCAAAATCACTGCAGATGGTGACTGAAGCCATGAAATTAAAAGACGCTTATTCCTTGGAAGGAAAGTTATGACCAACCTAGACAGCATATTAAAAATCAGAGACATTACTTTGCCAACAAAGATCTGTCTAGTCTAGGCTATGGTTTTTCCAGTAGTCATGTATGGATGTGAGAGTTGGACTATGAAGAAAGCTGAGCACCAAAGAATTGATGCTTTTGAACTGTGGGGTTAGAGAAGACTCTTGAGAGTCCCTTGGACTGCAAGGAGATCCAACCAGTCCATCCTAAAGGAAATCAGTCCTGAATATTCATTGGAAGGACTGATGTTGAAGCTGAAACTCCAATATTTTGGCCACCTGATGTGAAGAACTGACCCATTGGAAAAGACCCTGATTATGGGAAAGATTGAAGGTGGGAGAAGGGGACAACAGAGGATGAGATGGTTGGATGGCATCACCGACTCAATGGACATGAGTTTGAGTAAACTCCGAGAGTTTGTGTTGGACAGGGAGGCCTGGCATTCTGCAGTCCATTGGGTTGCAAAGAGTCGGACACAATAAGCGATTGAACTGAACTGAACTGACAGGATTTCAGCATAAACATCTGCAACTGGGCATTCTGCAGAGGTAGAAGGATTCATTTTTCTGTGGAGCTCCTGTATAGTGCAGGCCACCCTTGCACCATGGGCACTGTAACGGGTCCCCTTGAGCAACCTCTGAGGTGGCCCAGGAGAGATGCTAAATGACATCTCTAGGTTGGATCACTGTCTCTTCTTTTCAGATTATCAAGAGTGCCCCAGGACAGAGAACATGGTAGAGGAGAGTAGAGAACAAATCTAGGGGCACATGAAAAACATCTGGCCCTCTCTTGGTAGATTTCCTTTTCAAGAAGTTTCTGCAGTGCAGATTCTAGACACAGAGATAGCAATGACTGGAAGAAAAAATAATGCCTATCGCTTATGCTCTGTGCTTATTCAGCAAAGCTGACAAGAAGGGCTGATTTCATGATTTTTTTTAATTTCATGATTCTTATTGTGAGTTGATGGATCATCAAGGTCCAAGATTCCAATGCTTAACATACCAATTTCTAGTTCTTATTTCTAAAAGGCAGAGTTCATGACCAAACTCACAGTAGCTCAGACAGGAACCCTAAGTTTTGAAGAGAATGAGAGTCCTGACCCACTGCGGTACTTCACTGAGACTGTCAGTCTTCTACCATTATTGATGGGAGAGCTGTTTTTGGCAGTTGAGCCCAAATGGGGCTCCAGTGCAAGAGGGGTGTCAGAGAGAAATTGGGTACAGGTGGAAACTTCCAGTTACTCCCTAACAGAGGACTTTAGCAGCTATGGAGACAATGGTTGAGTCACAGAGAACCCAGCTTTGCTGACCTTATATTTGACCTCTCAGGAACCCATGGAGTTGCACCTTCTGCCAGATAGAGGATCTTAAGAAATGTTGCTCAGAAAGCCAGCCAATTTATCAAGAATCTGAGATCCTACAGAAGCAGATGGTGCCTAGAGAGCAGTTGGTGAGTTGAAATGTAAACCTAAGCCCCCTCCTTGCTGTTTACACAAGAGAAGGAGCACCATCTTGCAGGGAGCAGGAGGAAGAGTGCCCAAGGCAAACTGCTGTGCCTTGATGTGATGTGTTCTGATCACATTACCTGACACCGAAATCCATAAGCCACAGAAAATTCCCGTTCTGTGTTTGTTTGGGGAGGTCTGCAGGTTTGGGGGGTTGTGCATTGATCTAAGCATATGTAAAATCTCATTCTTTCCAAGCTGCTTGTCACTTAAAAATCTTGTCTATCTTTGGCAGAAATGTGAATTTCTCCTCTTGAAGTTCTATTGCTCTCCAAAAAGCTCCTTTTTTGTCTCAAAACCACATTATGTAAGTAACAGCAATAAAAACTGCAAACTGGTATTTGTCAAATTTGTGATATAAATTAACGGGCACCCATTGCCAATCTCTTTGCCTTGTTGATGGATGTCTTAGTTAGCTCAGTCAGCCCTTAGAAGCTTAGGCTGTTACAACAAACTACCATAGACTGGGTGGCTGGAGGTTGAAAAGTCAAGATCACGGTGCCAGCATGATCAGGCCATAGTGAGGACTTTCTTTCAGGTTGCACACAACCACTTCTCATCATGTCCTTATATGGTGGAAAGGGAGAGAGAAGTCCCTGGGATCCCTTGTATAAAGGCACTAATCCTATTTGGAGGGCCCCATCCTCACAATTACTTAATTACCTCCCAGTGGTCCCACCTCCTAAGACCATCACAGTGGGGGTGAGGATTTCAGCATATGAATTTGGGGGAATACAAGCACTCGGTCCTTAACAGTGGGAATCGATAGAAGGGAAACTTGAAACCATGACTACCATTTGTCACGTTTGTCAACAGACTACAGTCACTTCTCGGCACATTGAGAAGCCCATGTGGTTAAACAAAATCAAGGACAAGCTGACGATGACCTTGTACTACACAGTGGGGGAGTTTGTGCGGGACATGCATCTCATTTTCCAGAACCACAAGGTAGTTTACAGGGTAAGTGGTTCTCCCTGCTTCTATTCTTCTTCAGTTAAGTTATTTTGCCTTTCAACTTCCTGTATCAAGTAAATGTTACAATTTCCCTCAAGCTCACACAAGTAAAAATTCTGGCAGTATTCCACAAGCCCTGTGGGCAATGGTAGGGAACATAATAACAGATCAGAAGGGATCGCTGGAAGCATTACCCTTGGACCTCAGAGTTTACTTCTTCTACATAGTTCTTCTTACTTCCACATAGTTCCTTCTTCAGTTTGCCATAAAGAACACTGGCGCTGTGCTCAATCATGTCCAACTCTTTGTGACCCCATGGACTGCAGTCTGCCAGGCTCCTCTGTCCATGAGATTTTCCAGGCAAGAATACTGTAGTGGGTTGCCATTTCCTACTCCAGGGCATCTTCCTGACCCAGGGATTAAACCCGCGACTCCTGTGTCTCCTGCATCAGCTGACGGATTCTTTACCAAGGCACCACCTGGGAAGCCCAAGCAAAAGTGGACTGCAGACCCAGTAGCTTCCACAGGATATGGAAGTACTTTTTTTTTTTTTTTACTGGACCTGGCAGTACTGTGTGTGCCTCAGAAGTCCCTGCCATTGGCCTAGGCTTCTATCCTCACTCATCCCAGACTTGGAGACCATCCTGGAGAGTCTGAATGCTGAGGCATCGTAGGTCCATGTGCAGTTTGCCGCTGTGCACTTGCCCTCTGGCATCCAGGCCCTCAGAAATGTGTGTACAGGGGCCTCCCCCCACACCTGGGCATCTCCCTATTTCCAGCATTTCTGGATGGAAAGCAGAACTCTCATGGCCTTGGTGCTCACACAGAAGTGGGGTCAGGCCTCTCATCAGCAAGAAGCAAATTTTTTTTTGATGTTTTTTCACATGGACCATTTTTAAAGTTTTTATTGAATTTGTTACAATATTGTTTCTGTTTTGTGTTTTGATTTTTTGGCCTCAAGGCATCTAGGATCTTGGTTCCCCAACCAGGGACCAAACCTACACACCCTGCCTTGGAAGGCAAAGTCTTAACCGCTGGACCACCAGGAATGTTCCTAGAAGCACGTTTTAAAGGCAACTTGCACTTCTCTCCTCTAAAGGAAGAGAGCAGACCACTTTTCTCAAATTTAAAAATCTTGGATCTTTTTACATTCGCATTTCCTACTGCTGTATCTAAAAGTTAATACGGATTATCTCAAGGGGTGGGAATGAATAATAAAGGAAGACACCATAAACTTACCTTAGATCTTACTGTATTTTCATATTGTCACGTGGAATATGTGCTATGTTCAAAATCAAATAGCTAGAATTTAATTAATCAACAAATTTCTGGTGAAGAATTAGATTGTAATACAGTGCCATTTTTGCTCCTATGTCTTCCAGATAAAAAGAAACAATCCAGCTATCAGGGAACATAAACTACTCTCAACTGGATCAATTCTCACTTGACATTTGGGGGTCTAAAATAAAGCTCCGGATTAACCGAAACATCAGATGTCTAATATTGTTTCTGTCTTTGCTTTTTCAGAACAAAAAATTCATCAATCTGGGACTTCAACTAGAGGCCAAATTTGAGGACGATTTCAAAGACATTTTTGGCATCCAGGAAATAAGTACAAACAGCACTTAGTTTGAGCCGTTCTTTTATAATGGAGCCCATTTCCAGTTGTCCCTTCAGAGCCTCCAGCAGCTACATAAGACTGTGCCTGTGGCCTCACTGACCATCTGCCCGTTTCTGTGCAAATAACACACTTCTTTTTCAAACTTGTTGTTGTTGACATTCCTGCTCATTTATTTTTCTAAATAAAATTTAAAATTTTCAGATTCTCTTACTGGGTAATAAGGGGTGATATTCACAAAAGAAAATGTCAGGTCTTTCTATAAAGGATCATATTTTGTGCTTCCATTTACTTAAATCTTTATTAGGTTCTTAAGTAAACTTTTCTCTTCTTTTCTCCTCCCCACACAGGACTTGTTGCTATTGTTTAGTCATTGTGTCTGACTCTTTTGCAGCCCCATAGACTGTAGCCCACCAGGCTCCTTCTGTCCATGGGATTTCCCAGCAAGAATACTGGAGTAGATTGCCATTTCCTCCTCCAGGGGATCTTCCTGACCCCAGGATTGGATCTGCGTCTCCGGCATTGGCAGGCAGATTCTTTACCTCTGAGCCACCAGGGAAGCCCACATAGGACTTAGTCATTTCTTATTTTCAGTTCAGTTCAGTTCAGTTCAGTTGCTCAGTTGTGTCCGACTCTTTGCGACTCCACGGACTGCAGCACACCAGGCCTCCCTATCCATTGCCAACTCCCAGAGTTTACTCAAACTCATGTCCATTGAGTAGGTGGTGATACCATCCAACCATCTCATACTCTGCCATACCCTTCTTCTCCTGCCTTCAATCTTTCCCATAATCAGGGTCTTTTCCAATGAGTCAGTTCTTCGCATCAGGTGGCCAAAATATTGGAGTTTCAGCTTCAACATCAGTCCTTCCAATGAATATTCAGGACTGATTTCCTTTAGGATGGACTGTTTGGATCTCTTTGCAGTCCAAGGGACTCTAGAGTCTTCTCCAACACCACAGTTCAAAAGCATCAATTCTTCGGTGCTCAGCTTTCTTTATGGTCCAACTCTCACATCCATACATGACCACTGGAAAAACCATAGCCTTGACTAGATGGGGTTTTGTTGGCAAAGTAATGTCTCTACTTTTTAATATGCTGTCTAGGTTGGTCATAACTTTTCATCCAAGGAGCATACATCTTTTAATTTCATGGCCGCAGTCACCATCTACAGTGATTTTGGAACCCCCCCCCCCAAACTAAAATCTGTCACTGTTTCCACTGTTTCCCCATCTATTTGTCATGAAGTGATGGAACCAGATGCCATGATCTTAGTTTTTTGAATGTTGAGTTTTAGGTGACTTTTTCACTCTTCTCTTTCACTTTCATCAAGAGGCTCTTTAGTTCTTCTTCACTTTCTGCCATAAGGGTGGTGTCATCTGCATATCTGAGGTTATTGATATTTCTCCTTGGCAGTCATGATTCCAGCTTGTGCTACACTGATCATTTAGGAAGGCTTTCTTATCTCTCCTAGTTATTCTTTGGAACTCTGCATTCAGATGGATGTATCTTTCCTTGTCTCCTTTGCCTTCCACCTCTCTTATTTTCTCAGCTATTTATAAGGGCTTCTCAGACAGCCATTTTGCCTTTTTGAATTTCTTTTTTTGAGGGATGGTTCTGATCACAGCCTCGTGTACAATGTTGCAAACCTCCATTCATAGTCCTTCAGGCTATGAATAACTTTTAATTGTTTGTCTATCAGATCTAATCCCTTGAATCTATGTGTCACTTTCACTGTATAATCATAAGGGATTTGATTTAGACCATACCTGAATGGCCTAGTGAATTTCTCTACTTTCTTCAACTTAAGTCTGAATTTTGCAATAAAGAGTTCATAATCTGAACCACAGTCAGCTCCTGATCATGTTTTTGCTGACTGTATAGAGCTTCTCCATCTTTGGCTGCAGAGAATGTAATCAATCTGATTTTGGTGTTGACCATCTGGTGATGTCCATGAGTAGAGTCATCTCTTGTGTTGTTGGAAGAGAGTGTTTGTTATGACCCGTGTGTTCTCTTGGCAAAACTCTGTAGCCTTTGCCCTGCTTCATTTTGTAATCCAAGGCCAAAATTGCCTGTTACTCCAGGTATCTCTTGACTTCCTGCTTTTTCATTTCAGTCCCCTATAATGAAAAGAACATCTTTTTTTGGTGTTAGTTCTAGAACGTCTTGTAGGTCACCACAGAACATTCATTCAGCTTTAGCTTTTTCTTCATTATTGGTTGGGGCATGGACTTGGATTACCGTGATATTGAATGGTTTGCCTTGGAAATGACCAGAAATCATTGTGTCATTTTTGAGATTGCACCTAAGTATTGCATTTCAGACTCTTTTGTTGACTATGAAGGCTACTCCATTTCTTTCAAGGGATTCTTGCCCACAGTAGTAGATATAATGATCATCTGAATTAAATTTGCCCATTCCAGTCCATTTTAGTTCACTGATTCCTAAAATGTTGATGTCCACTCTTGCCATCTCCTATTTGACCACTTCCAATTTACCTTGATTCATGGACCTAACATTCCAAGTTCCTATGCAATACTGTTCTTTATAGCATCAGACTTGACTTCCATCACCAGTCACATCCACAACTGGGTGTTGTTTTCACTTTGGCTCTGTCTCGTCATTCTTTCTGGAGTTATTTCTCTACTCTTCTCCAGTAGCATATTGGGCACCTACTGACCTGGGGAGTTCATCTTTCAGTGTCCTATCTTTTTGCCTTTTCATACTGTTCACGGGGTTCTCAAGGCAAGAATACTGAAGTGGTTTGCCATTCCCTTCTCCAGTGGACCACATTTTGTCAGAACTCTCCACCATGACCTGCACGTCTTGGGTGGCCCTACCCGGCATGACTCATAGTTTCATTGAGTTAGACAAGGCTGTGATCCATGAGATCAGTTTCATTAGTTTTCTGTGATTGTGGTTTTCATTCTGTCTGCCCTCTGATGGATAAGAATAAGAGGCTTGTGGAAGCTTCCTGATGGGAGAGACTGATATGGGGGAATCTGGATCTTGTTCTGATGGGCAGAGCCATGCTCAGTAAATCTTTAATCCAGTTTAACCCAAGCAAAAACTAGAAGAGTTCATCAATACTAAACCTACCCTAAAAGAACATTTAAAAAGTCTTCTCTAAGTATAAAAAGAAAAAACTACAACCTTAAGTAAAAATCTAGAGGAAAGAAAAAATCCTACATTCAAAAGCTGTGGATCAACCAATTAAATGAGCTAAATAAAGATGAAAAATCCAAAAATTATCAAATGAACTATAACTATAATAAACAGTTAAGGGATAAACATGAAAGTGCAAAATATAACATCTAAAACATAAATGGGGATAGTAAAAAATATAGACCTTTTAGAATGTGTTGCTGTTGTTCAGTCGCTAATTATGCCTGACTCTTTGCAACCCCATGGACTGCAGCATGCCAGGCTTCACTGTCCTTCACTATCTCCTAGAGTTTGCTCAATTTCATGTCCATTGAGTCAGTGATGCCATCCAACCATCTCACTCTCTGCCACCATCTTCTCCTCCTACCCTCAATCTCTTCCAGAATCAGGGGCTTTTCCAGTGAGTCGGCTCTTTGCATCAGGTGTCAAAGTATTGGAGCTTCAGCTTCAGCATCAGTCTTCCCAATGAATATTCAGAGTTGGTTTCCTTTAGGATTGACTGTTTTGATCTCCTTGCTGTTCAAAGGACTCTCAAGAGTCTTCTCCAGCACCATAATTTGAAAGTATCAGCCTTCTTTATAGTCCAACTCTCACATCTGTACATGACTACTAGAAAAACCATAGCTTTGACTAGACAGACCTCTGTCAGCAAAGGGATGTCTCTGCTTTCTGATACACTGTCTAGGTTTGTCATAGCTTTTCTTCCAAGGAACAAATGTCTTGTAATTTCATGGCTGCTGTAATAGTCTGCAGTGATTTTGGAGCCCAAGAAAATAAAATCTGTCACTGTTTCCATTGTTTTACCATCTATTTGCCATGAAGTGATGGGACCAGATATGCCATGATCTTAGTTCTTTTAATGTTGAGTTTAAGCCAGCTTTTTCACTCCCCTCTTTCACCCTTATCTCAAGGCTCTTTAGTTCCTCTTCACTTTCTGCCTTTAGAGTGGTATCATCAGCATATCTGAGGCTATTGATATTTCTCCTGGCAATCTTGATTCCAGCTTGTGATTCATCCAGCCCTGCATTTCTCATGATGTAGTCTGCATATAAGTTAAATAAGCAGGGTGATGATGTATAGCCTTGACGTACTCCTTTCCAAATTTGGAACCAATCCTTTGTTTCATGTTGGGTTCTAACTGTTGATTCTTATCCTGCATACAGGTTTCTAAGGAGACAGGTAAGGTGGTCTGGTATTTCTGTCTCTTCAAGAATTTTCCACAATGTGTTGTGATCCACACAGTCAAAGGATTTAGCATAGTCAATGAAGCAGAAGTAGATTTTTTTTTAAATTCCCGTGCTTTTTCTATGATCCAACAGATGTTATCAATTTGATCTTTTTTTCATCTTCCTTTTCTAAACCCAGCTTCTACATCTGGAAGTTCTCAGTTCATGTGCTGTTGAAGCCTAGTTTGAAAGACTTTGAGCATTATCTTGCTTTTAGAATGTGTTTGAACTTAAATTACTACCAATTTAAAGCAAGTAGACAAAAAAAAAAATAAAATAAAAATAAAGCAAGTAGACATAATTACAGGTCAACATAGATGAACATCACAGTAACTACAAATAAAAAGCCAACAACAGATACACAAAAAAGAGAGAAACACAAATAAACCACTAAAGGAGATTATAAAACCACAAGAGCAGAAACTAAAAGAAAAAAGAACAGAGACAAACTACAAAAACAACCAGAAAACAAGTAAGAAAATGGTAATAAGTACATATCTATTAATAATTAATATGTCAATGGATGTGCCAAATGCTCCAATCAAAACAAAGGGTACAGATATTTCGCCTCTTTGGTTAAGTTTATTCTTATGCATTTTATTCTTTTTGATTAATTTTGATTATATTCCTCAAAAAACTGAAAATAGATCTACCATGTGACCCAGCAACTTCACTCCTGGGTATATATCCAAAGAAAATGAAAACACTAATTCAAAAAGATACATGCACCCCCATGTTCAAAGCAGCAATGTTTACAATAGCCACATATTGAAACAATCTAAGTGTCCATCAATAGGTGGATGAATAAAGAAAATGTGGTGTGTATATAATGGAATACTACTCAGCCATAAAAAATAATTTAATTCTGCCATATTGCAACAACATGGAAGGGTATTATGGTTAGTGAAATAAGTCAGACAGAGAAAGACATTTGAGTGTATGTCATCACTTATATGTTTCATGAATATAAAAAATAAAATGAATGAGTATAACAAAACAGAAACAGACTCAGAGTTAAAGAGAACAAACTAGTGTTCACCAGCAGGGAGAGGAAAGGGGGGACCCCATGAACCACAGCACACCAGGCTTCCCTGTCCATCACCAACTCCCGGAGTCCACCCAAACCCATGTCCATCGAATCAATGATGCCATCCAACCATCTCATTCTCTGTCGTCCCCTTCTCCTCCTGCCCTCAATCTTCAGCTGAGGCTGAAACTGAAGCTTCAATACTTTGACCACCTGATGTGAAAAGCTGACTCACTGGAAAAGACCCTGATGCTGAGAAAGCCTGAGGACAGGAAGAGAAGGCGAGGACTGAGGATGAGATGGTTGGATGGCATCATTGACTCAATGAACGAGTTTGAGCAAACTCCAGGAGACAGTGAAGGACAGGGAAGCCTGGCCTGCCACAGCCATGCAAAGAGTTGGGCACGACTGAGCGACTGAACAGCAGCAACAGTTTTATTATGAGGCTTAATTATGGGAGGGGGAGTCAGGAAAGATGGCAAAATGTCAAGCGCCAAAGTCTGTCTCTCCACTTAGACAACAGCTGTACCAGCAGAAACTGGCCAAAGGGTGGGAGGCACCCAGCAAGGTCTCATAGAGAGTGAAGAGTGAGATCCTAACAGATCACTCAGGCCTTGACAAATATCAGAAACTTCTCAGAGCTACACCTGAGCTTCCTATTCTGCTAGTTTCAACAAACTCCAAACAAGCGCCGGCAGAAAGCACTGGGTCTCCGCTTGAAGGGAGCCTTCCAGGGGCTCTCCTCCTCTTTTCCCTAAATTTCATCCTGGGGTGAACTAGGTGTGGCCAAGGTGGACTTAATGGCAAAAGTGAAGACCTTCAGGATGAGGAAGAACTCCTGTCCCCAAAGGAAGGAATCATGATCGGATCCAGATAAGGGACGAGCGACTGAAGCCGCGCTTGGGTAACAGAAGATCAGGCAGGAGCGGTTTTCGCCCAGCAAACACCGGATGTCGGGGGACGGGTCAGGACTTCCCCGCCAGCACAAGCTTGCTTACTGGAAGTCAGCGGCTGACGCAAGCTCAGCCCCCTGGGAGCCAGCCACGCGCTTTCCCAAAGCACCCGCCCCCTTCTAGGGCAAAAGTCAGCCAAGACATTCCTCTAAAGCGATGCACATAATCAAACGCGGTTTTGACCCAGTGGGTAAATAACCGCTGTCCTGAGCCCCTTCAAGGGCCTCCCTCCACTACCTGCTGCCCTTGCCATTCATCTTATATCTAAACACCACCCCACCCGCCAAGACCTCTCCAATCAGCAACCAATCAGCCCCGGATCCTCCAGGAACCTGCTGCAAACTGCGGCCGGCGTCTGTTTTCATCAGGAGCGCACGCAGCAAGATGAAAGGAGAGCCATGCTACCGGGGTCACTTTTTTAAAATTCCAATTTTAGCAGAGGAAACTTCGCTTTAAATCTGCATTTTTTTCAGGGTTGGATGCGGGTAGACCTATGGCTGATTCATGTTGATGTGTGGTAGAAACCATAACAATACTGTAAAGCAATTATCCTTCCATTAAAAGTAATTTTTTTTTTTTCATTCTTTAGGGTTCTTTCTCTACCCCGTTCCCCTCTCCAGAACCTTCAGAACGTCTACACTGCCCTCTGGTGGCTGAATGTTGCTATTGCGCAGTCCCCTTTCAGTTCAGTTCAGTTGTTCAGTCGTGTCTGACTCTGTGATCCCATGAACTGCAGCACGCCAGGCCTCCCTGTCCATCACCAACTGCTGGAGTCCACCCAAACCTATGTCCACTGAGTCGGTGATGCCATCCAACCATCTCATCCTCTGTCCTCCCCTTCTCCTCCTGCCCTCAATCTTTCCCAGCATCAGGGTCTTTTCAAATGAGTCAGCTCTTCGCATCAGGTGGCCAAAGTATTGGGAGTTTCAGCTTCAACATCAGTCCTTCCAATTAGAAATGTCTGAAAACTTTTCCTCTCATAATTCATCCTGTTGTCGGTCCTGAAAAAGTAGAACTCATTTTTTAATCCTCCAAACAAAGATCTCAAAATCAAGGTTAGAAGTGACATGTTTTGTTTAGTTGCAAATCTTGTCCAACTCTTTTGCCATCCCCATGGGCTGTATCCCACCAGCTTCCTCTGTCCTTGGTGTTTCCCAGACAAGAATCTGGAGTGGGTTGCCATTTCCTTCTCCAGGGGATCTTCCCCACCCAGGGATGGAACCCACATCGCCCATGTCTCCTATGTGGTAGGTGGATTCTTTACCAGTGAGCTACCTGGGAAGCCCTAGAAGTGACATCGTGAAAGTCACTTAGTTGTCCGACTCTTTTCGACTCCCTGGGCTATATAGTCCATAGAATTCTCCAGGCCAGAATACTGGAGTGGGTGGCCATTCCCTTCTCCAGGGGATCCCAACCCAGGGATCGAACCTGGGTCTCCCACACTGCAGGCGGATTCTTTACCAGCTGAGCTACAAGAAAAGCCCAAGAATACTGGAGTGGATAGCCTATCCCTTCTCCAGCAGATCTTCCCCACCCAGGAATTGAACCGGGGTCTCCTGAATTGCAGGTGGATTCTTTACCAACTGAGCTATCAGGGAAGCCCAGAGGTGACATTATTTCCTTCTAAATAAAAGGGAGTGAAATAATATAAGGAATTGGTGCATGAGATAGTTTTCCTGTTTGGCAATTCATATGCCCATAATTGGATTCAAGACCTAGACAGAGAAGTCTTAGCTCAAATTGTGAGGATCCTATGTCCTTGACTCTTTTCCACCCCTACTTCTGAGTTGTCCATGAGAATGTCCTTGGGCCTAGAAGTCCTCAAGGACCAGACATTCCTGCCCTCCGGACTTCCCCCTTAGGCTGGGAATGCCATGAGGTGAGCTTCCCTCAGAGGACTCCCGCAGTGAACCAAGGGGTATCTGAAGCTGCAGAGCAGCGACATGGCGTCTGCATATTCATCTGGACAGCCTCCACCTCAGCACAGAGCCTGTTGACTTCCACTGGCTTGCCTTACAGATTTTGAATCTGGGAATGCTTCTTACAAGAGAAGTCTCAATGGTGACTTGCACAGAGAAGAAAGATCTGGGTATTAAGGTGAGCATAACCGCAGCTGTCTTTTAAGGGGAGATGAGAAGTGGGTTGCTATGGATGGACATTGTATTGGGGAGGGCTCCATCTGTGCACCATCATAACTGTTGTCCAGCACAAGTTTATGTGCAGGATGTGACCTCTGGAGGTGATGTGTGTAGAAAAGTGGCTTCACACCAGAGGTCATATTCCAGTGAGAACTCCCCCTGTGACGTGTGTGGTTGGCAGACAGAACCAAACTCTTCGTGCATTCATGAGGAGTCCCACACAGAGAACAGGGTGGGTTTCTCAAACTGACAGTCATAACTAAGATGGCATCATGGCTCCAGCCCCAGGAAATTGTATCCACAAAAAGCATCAGGCAGGTACAAGCAAACACTGAAGCAGGAGCAACATGCTCGGAGATAAGCGTTTCCCAGTCTCGTGACAAGGAAAACAGTTTCCATAAGCAAAAGAACTTCACATCACAAATCCTGAAAGTTGAAATAAAATAAAAATAAAGTCTGTTCAACAGGATGTGAACTGAGAACTTCCAGATGTACAAGCTGGATTTAGAAAAGGCAGAGGAACCAAAGGTCAAATTGCCAACGTCCAATGGATCACAGAAAAAGCAAGGGAATTCCAGAAAAACGTCTACTTCTGCTTCATTGACTATGCTACAGCAGTTGATTGTGTAGATTACAACACACTGTGGAAAATTCTTAAGGAGATGGGAATACCAGACCACCTTACCTGCCTCTGAGAAACCTGTATGCATGAGAAGAAGCAACAATTAGAACCTTACTTGGAACAAAGTATGGGTTAAATTCAGAAAGGAGTGAGTCAACACTGTATAGTCACCCTGCTTATTTAACTTATATGTAGAGTACATCATGAGAGATGCCAGGCGGGATGAATCATAAGCTGGAATCAAGATTGCCGAGAGAAATATCAATAACCTCAGATATGCAGGTGACACCACCCTAATAGCAGAAAGTGAAGAGGAACTAAAGAGACTCTTGATGAAGGTGAAAGAGGAGAGTGAAAAGGCTGGCTTAAAACTCAACTTTCAAAAAGCTAAAATCATGACATCCAGTCCCATCACTTCATGACAAATACATGGGGAAAAAAGTGGAAGCAGTGACAGGCTTTATTTTCTTGGGTTCCAAACTCACTGCAGATGGTGACTGTAGCCATGAAATTAGAAGACATTTGCTTCTTGGTAGAAAAGCTATGACAAACATAGACAGCATATTATAAAGCAGAGACATTACTTTGCTGACAAAGGTCTGTATATTCAAAGCTATGATTTTTCCAGTAGTCATGTATAGATGTGAGAGTTGGACCATAAAGAAGGCTGAACACATAAGAAGTGATGGTTTTGAATTGTGGTGCTGGAGAAGACTCTTGAGAGTCCCTTAAAGAGTAAAGAGATCAAACCAGTCAATCCTAAAGGAAATCAGTCCTGAATATTCATTGGAAGGGCTGATGCTGAAGCTCCAATACTTTGAACACCTGATGCGAAGAGCTGACTCATTGGAAAAGACCCTGATGCTGGGAATGATGGAGGGCAAAAAGAGAAGGGGACGACACAGAATGTGATGGTTGGATGGCATCATTGATCATGGACATGAGTCTGAGCAAACTACAGGAGATAGTGAAGGACAGGAAATCCTGGAGTGCTGCAGTCCACGGGGTTGCAAAGAATCAGACATTACTGAGTGACTGAACAACAATGTATGTATGTCTGTCTCTGTGTGCGTGTGTGTGTTTGTGCGTGTGCAGGCTTGCTTAATCATGTCTGATACTTTGAAACCCTATAGACTGTAGCCCATCAGGCTCCTCTGTCCAGGGAATTTTCCAAGCAAGAATACTGGATCTGGTTGCCATTTCCTTCTCCAGGGGATCTTCTGGATTCAGGGATCAAACCCAAGTCTCTTACATCTCCTGTATTGGCAGGCAGACTTTTTACCACTGCACCATCTGGGAAGCCAGTATGTATGTACATAACAGTTATATGTGTATATAACTGAATCATTTAGCTGTACATCTCATGCAAAATATTGTAAATTATTATATTTATAATTTTATCAATTACAAGAATGGTTATAGATACCTTCCATGATGCTGGCTATCTCCTGTAAATAATTCTCCATGTAAATAATTTTTAAAGAAGCAGTCTCAGTGGTTACTAATCAATGAAATAAGAGTTGTTACAGAGAACAAGGAATAAGACTATGAGGAGAAACTGGAGCCCACTATACAGAGTGAAGGAAGCCAGAAAGATAAACACCAATACAGTATACTAATGCATATATATGGAATTTAAAAAGATGGTAACGATAACCCTATATGCAAAACAGAAAAAGAGACACAGATGTACAGAACAGACTTTTGGACTCTGTGGGAGAAGGCGAGGGTGGGATGTTCTGAGAGAATAGCATTGAAACAAGTATACTATCAAGGACGAAACAGATCACCAGCCCAGGTTGGGTGCACGAGACAAGTGCTCCGGGCTGGTGCACTGGGAAGACCCAGAGGGATGGGATGGGGAGGGAGGCAGGAGGAGGGATCGGGATGGGGAACACATGTAAATCCATGGTGATTCATGTCAATGTATGGCACAAACCACAATATTGTAAAGTAATTAGCCTCCAACTAATAAAAATAAATGGAAAAAAAAAAGACTATGAGGAAAATAGAACAGAGTGATTTTATAGACTGGGAGCTTAGGTGGCGCAGTGGAAAAGAATCTGCCTACCAGTGCAGGAGACTCAGGAGACGTGGGTTCCATCCCTGGGTCAGGAAGATCCCCTGGCATAGGAAATGGCAACCCACTCCAGTATTCTTGCCTGGAAAAACCCTATGGACGAAGGAACCTGGCGGGCTAAAGTCCATGGGATCACAAAAGAGTCAGACACGACTGAATACACACAGCACAGCACTGTGAGGAGGGAACACTTGTCCTGTGATCTAAATTTTCGTGTACAAGATCATCCAGACACAGTGGCGTCATCCATGGAGGGAACGGTTCTGATAACCGCTTCAGTCCCTTCCTGGCACCCTGTTATAATGTCTACTGTGGGGCTGTCACATGTGATAATTTATCTTGCCTACAAAGTTACCATGGATGATTCACGTGTGCCTCAATTAAGGCTACATCCCTCACTGGCACACTGGACCCTATTTACCTCTTCAAGGGCATCTCTTCTTCCATCCTACCCTCCACCTCCTGCATCGTCAGGTTTTCCACTATTTCTGGCTCTTTCCCAACAGCATCGGAACACACTATTATCAGTTCAGTCACTCAGTCGTGTGTGACTCTTTGCGACCCCATGGACTGCAGCACGCCAGGCTTCCCTGTCCATCACGAACACCCGAAGCTTGCTCAAACTCATGTCCATCGAGTCAGTGATGCCATCCAACCATCTCATCCTCTGTCGTCCCCTTCTCCTCCTGCCTTCAATCTTTCCCAGCATCAGGGTCTTTTCCAAGAAGTCAGTTCTTCGCATCAAGTGGCCAAAGTATTGGAGTTTCAGCTTCAGCATCAGTCCTTCCAATGAATATTCAGGACTGATTTCCTTTAGGATGGACAGGTTGGATCTACTCACAGTCCAAGGGACTCTCACTATTATCTCTTTCCCTAAAATCAGCATTTCCTGTCCCGTTAGCCCCTCCACCCACTGCCCCATTTCTGTCTTTGCCTTTTCAGCAAAATGCTACAGAGAGAGGTCTCTGTTCACTCTCTCCACTTCCTCGTCTCCCTTCTCTCTTGAACCAGTGCGGCAGGGCTCTTGGTCCCACCACTCGCCAACATGGCTCATTGTCAAGGTCATGAGCCAACTTTAGGTTGCTGAATCCAATGGTCAACCTTCATCCTTAATCTAACTGAAACTTCTGGCAGCGTTTGACACAGCCAGCCACTCCCTCCTTATTACACTTGCTCTTGGCTTCAGAGACTTGACTCTCTCGTGGACTTCCTCCAGGACTGCTTTCTCCCAGTCTCTTGCTGGTTTCTCCACATCTCCCTGGCCTCTAAGTGAGGACATGGCCCAGGGTTCAATTCTTGGATTTCATCCCTTTCCTAACTATTCCTCAGAGATCTCACCTAGCCTCACAGCTTTCAATACCATCTCTGAGCAGATGATCCTCAAACACAGTACCTAGCCAAATGTCTCACCTGAGCTTATTTGAATATATGTGGGTATGTATGTATGCATGTACGTGTGTAGTCACTTAGTCATGTCTGACTCTTTGAGACCCCATGCACTGAAGCCCGCCAGGCTCCTCTCTCTGAGCTCCAGGAGGAGATGTTAAATAGGCAGCGACTTCCCCGATGGCTCAAGTGGTAAAGAATCTGGCTGCCATGCAGGAGATGTGGGTTCAGTCCCTGGGTCGGGAAGATCCCCTGCAGGAGGAAATGGAAACCCACTCCAGTATTCTGGCTTGGGAAATCCCAGGGACAGAGGGGCCTGGCAGGGTACAGTCCATGGCACCTCAAAGAGTCAGACACAACTGAGTGAGTGAGCATGCCTGGAGCTAGAATGAACCTTTAAAGGATGAGTTGGATGCTGTCACTCCCTTGCTTAAAATTCTCAGTCCTTGCTAGCTTGCTCAGGGTAAAAGCTAAGGTCATCAAACCAGTCTAAAGCGTCCTCTCCCTGGACTTCCATGACAGTCCTAGATTCATTCTAAGATCTGCTTGTATTGTAAGAAGTTTTGCAAAGAGTTGGGAACCAATGGCCAGATACTAGTTCAAGTTTCCCCAGAGCAGGTGAAGGGAACCAGAATATGTTCCTGCAAATATGCCTCTTTGCCATTAAAATTATTTTGAGCTGAAGGCAATTAACAAGCAGCAAACACAAGAAAAGCTCTCTCTACCCTCTGCTTTTCTGCCTAAATGCATGCGTGCTGAGTCGCTTCAGTCACGTCCAACTCTGTGTGAGCTTATGGACTGTAACCTGCCAGGTTGCTCTGTCCATGGACTTCTCCAGGCAAGGATACTGGAGTGGGTTGTCATTTCCTCCTCCAGGGGATCTTCCCGACCCAGGGATCGAACCCGGGTCTCCTGCACCGCAGGCAGATTCTTTACCACTAGTGCCATCTAGGAAGTCCCTTTCTGCCTAAAGATAGAATATAAATTATCCTTGGGCTGGTCACAGACTGTTACCAGCCCCAGTGGAATCTGCAAGCAAACTTTACAACATCAGCTTCCTCCCATGTATTTATTTACCTTATCACAGTTTGTCGCCCTAGGAAGCCTAAACCTGCTTTCCCCTGTCCTCTAGCTTCTCTGCAGGTTTTTTATCTTTGTTGAAGATGCTAATAAGCCAGGGTTGTAAGCCTCCACTTTGAGTTACTTTTTCTGGTGGTTTCTCCCACATCCTGGTTGAGTTAATAAACCATTTTTCTTTTGTTAATCTGTCTTTTTATTAGATCCCCCATTGGAAACTTAAGATGAGTAGAGCTAAAGTGTCCCCTCTGAGGACCGGGAGCAGATCATTTATTTGAGAAGTGGACTAGGACACACACATGAGAGACTGCCCAGGGGAGGGAAAGACAGAACAAATGGCCCGTTTTTGAAGTATGGACATCAGGGGCTCTGTCCCCCACAGAACTCTCTGAGAAACTATGGCCCACGCTTCTGAACCAGCTCATGAAGGGAGCAGATGGCAGCTCCACGGGCTGACTCCTGTTCTCCATGCATTGATTGCTCCCGGGGACAATAAAGCTCGGAATTTCCAAGACTTGCTGCTTGCAGTCCAGCCAGCTCCCACAATGTCCCAGAAATCCCTCAGGCAGACAAGGGAGAGGCCAGGAGAGTGGGGAGGAAGCTGTGAGATGCTGGACCATCTTCCTCAGCCTCCATCAGGCAGGAAGAGGGACTCACAGATTGGCTGTGAGCCCCCACCAGCCTCTGATGGTTGAAGGCCATGGACATCAAACGTCTGAAAACTTCAGTTAAATGCTATTCCTGGCCATTTTCTTTCAAATATTCCTCTTGCCCCATATTTTCTTATCTTTCTGTTTCTGCCCCCTAGGTCTTTTATCCTGACCTTCGCCCCTGGGTCTGCCACTTGCCTTGGTGCAAAGGCCCCACGGTAGAGACCAATGTGACCGGAGGGCAGTGAAGGAAGAGGGAGCTGGTGAGGTGGCCTCAGAGAGGAGGCAGATAGACAGATGGCGGAGGGCCTGGGAGGCTGTTTTGGGGCTTTGCTTGAATGTGAAATTGATGGACTGTGTTGGATGATTTTCGTTGAAAAGTTTCATGTTCTGTATCATATTCATGGGAAGTAAATTTTCCTTTCACCTCCAGAATCTCTTCTCTCTCTCCCTCTTACATTTCTCATTTCTTCTTTCTCTCAAGTTCTTTCCTTCCGTCTCTCCTTTCCTAGGGTGGTTCACTCCATCCCAGCTCCTCTCTGCCTCCCTTCAGTCTCAGCCTCTCTGCTCACTGAACTTTCTTCTGCTAGGTACCCTGTAAACCTTCTCCCATCATCCTCATTGGTTCTCTGGCTTCTCCCTTGGTCTGGATCCCTCCCAGTCATCACTGCTCTTCTCTGCTAGTATTTACCATTCAGAGGCTTTGAGCCATGCTGCTTGCCAGCATACACAACAGTGAGCCTTCTGAAGTGTGACTCTGTCTCTGACATTTTGGATCAAAGGTATTCTACCAGAAAAAAAAAAAATCCAGATATAAACTCCTGATGGCAAATGCATTCAGCGTCTCGTGCAGTTCGCAAGTTCAAGTCACACTGTTGGTGTGACCCTGGGATCACGACACAGGGGAAAGGCATCAGCATGTTTGAGGAGCCCCGGGAGCCATGAGTTCTCTGATGACATCACACCCAGCCTGTCCCGGGCTCTGCACCAAGAAGAAGCCTGCTTCTTGCAGAAATTGCTCTAAGCAGAGGAAGGGCCAGAGACTACAGTCCTTGATCCCTCCAAGTTGGGAAAATTGTGCATTGAAATTGAGAAGCATTTTTCCATCTCCCAGAAAGTAAGGTCATACTCAGTCACTTCAGTCATGTTCGACTCTTTGCGACCTCATGGACCGTAGCCCCCCAGCCTCCTCTGTCCATGAGATTCTCCAGGCAAGAATACTGGGGTGGGTTGCCATGCCCTTCTCTAGGGGATCGTCCTGACCCAGGGATTGAACACACGTCTCCTGTGTCTCCTGCATTGCAGGCAGATTCTTTACCCACTGAGCCACCTGGGAAGCCTGGAAGTAAGACTTGAACATACTTTTGGACCATGCCTGTCCTCTAGTCTGGGAAAAACCTACCTCCAAGGTCACTGAGGTAGGCAGAATTTTGGCCCCTATGACCTTCACACTCTGGTGTCACAACCTCAATTATTTTGCCTTACATGACAAAAGGGAATTTGTAGATGTACTCAAGGCTATTAAGCAACTGCCCTTAAAATAGTGAGATAAGCTGAATTGTCCAGGTGGACCCAGTGTGACCACATGAACCCGTGAAAACAGAAGAAGTCAGAGATATTTGGGATTTGAGAAGGACTCAACACATCAACATCACTCAACATCACTGTTGGCTTTGAGGACAGAAGAAGGGCCACAAGTCAAGGGATGCAGGCAGCTTCTGGAAGCTGAGAAGCTCCTCCAGCTGACAACCAATGAGGACATGGGGGCCTCAGTCTTGCAACCACAAGGAAGTGCATTCTGCCCACGACCTGAATGAGCAAGGAAGCAGATTCTTCCCAGAGCCTCCCAGTAAGAACACAGCTTGCCAGTACCCTGCTTTCAGTCTTAAGAGGCCCTCAGCAGAGGTCCCTGTTGAGCCCAGCTGAGATTTCTGACCAACGGAACTTTGAGATAAAACAAGCATTGTTTTAAGCCACTCAATGTGTGGTGGTTTGTTATAGCAGCTCCAGGAGACTAACACGGCCCCTCTGATTAGACCACTGTAAGCTGGAGCTATCTGCCTGACCTCTGCAGTAGTGTTCCTTCTGGAGAAGTCTATCTTTGCCAACTGTATGTTGGATCAACACTGCCCCTGAGCTCAACAGGAAAATCCTCTCCCACCATTTACTCTTGGAGACATAACCAAGATATTCTTCTACTTTTCTTTTCCTTAAAATAATATGTGTGAGGATAATATAACTTAAACTTCCCATCAGTTATAGGTGTTGTTGAGACCAGAGACCTGACGTCTTAATCAGGGTTCTCTAGAGAAATAGAACAGAGGCTGTGTGTGTGTGTATACAGAGAGAAAGACTTCATTTCAAGGAATTACTGATGTAATTATGGAGCTGGCAAGTCCAAAATCTGGAGAGTGGGTTGGAGGCTGGGGACCCAGGGAAGAGCCAATGCTATGGTTCAAGTTCAGAGATCATTTTCTGGCAGAACTTCTTCCTGCCTGAGAGAGGTCAGTCTTTTGTGTTATTCAGGCCTTCAGCTGATTGGATGAGGCCCACCCACACCACAGGTCACACAATGCAGCAGTGTTGGACAAATAGCTGAGAAAAGAAGAGAAGCAAAAAGCAAAGGAGAAAGGGAAAGCTACTCCCAACTAAACACGGAGTTCCAGAGAATTGCGAGGAGAGAAAAGAAGGCCTTCTTCAATGAACAATGCTAAAAAAAAGTAGAGGAAAACAATCAAAGGGAAAAGACTAGAGATCTCTTCAAGAAAACTGGAGATATCAAAGGAACATTTCATCCAAAGGTGGGCATCACCGATTCAATGGGCATGAACTTGGGCAAACTCCAGCAGATGATGAGAGGCAGGGGAGCCTGGCATACTGCAGTCCATGGGGGCCCAAAGAGTCAGACACGAATTGACAACTGAATAACAACAAAATGCAGCCATATTACCTGTTTCTTAGAACAAGGTAGATCTATATATGTGGATGTGGAAATTGTGCTAAGATATATTATTAAGCAATGAAGGCAGAGTACACAGCAGTACTATTGCATAATCCAATTTGCGGTGTTTAAAGAATTCACATGTATTAAGTTCTACATAACCACTGTGGAAGAACTTTTTTTACTTAACACACTTCTGCAATTCTCATTTTTAACTGTGTGAATGTAAAACTTTTGTTTCTTGAAGTTTATTTTTTAATGAGAAAAATGATGTGACAGACATTAAAAATGGAGTGATATTATGTGAAAAAGGTTATAAAACAGGATGTTTATGATAATCGTATTTCTTCATGCATCTGTAATTACTTCCAAATGTATCTATGTGCATTTAAAAAATCTGGAAGAATCTGGCCAAAATGTTCATTGTAAAAATCCCCAGTAGATACTATTTTTGCATTTGTTTATTCAACGTTTCTATTGTTCTACAAAGGATGTTTCAAACTTAGCATTATTGACATTTGGGGCAAGACAATTCTTTATTGTGGGGGCTGTCTTGTGTCTTATAGGATGTTTAGCAACATTACTGGCCTCTACCCACTAGATGCCAATACAACCAGAAGGTCTCCAGACATTGCTCAGTATCCCTTGGAGAGAAAAATTATATCCCCACCGACCCACACCCCCACTGTTCTATAGTAAACATGATTTATTTATGTAATTAAATGGTTAAATATGTATAGATTGGACAGAAACATAGATGATAGATAGATGGATAATATGAGAGAGGAAGAGATGGATATATACAAGACATTCAGGGTAACCACAGGGAAGCAGATAAATTAAGAAGCTCTTAGAAGTGTGTTAGTCACTCAGTCATGTCTGATTCTTTGCGTCCCCATGGACTGTACCCCCACCCCCCCCCCACCCGGCCCCTCTGTCAATGGAATTATCCAGACAGGAATACTGGAGTAAGTTGCCATTCCCTTCTCCAGGGGATCTTCCCAGCCTAGGGATTGAACCCAGGTCTCCTGTATTGCAGGCAGATTCTTTACTGTCTGAACCACCAGGCAAGCCCAAGAAGCTCTTAGTGAGCAGCTAATGAAATCACTCCACAGAGATTTTCTTCTGACCTTTTTCCAGGTTCCTTTCAGAGGGAAATAAAGACAGTGACTGTCCCCCAAATTCACCAGAAAGTACTTATCCAAATGAGTGAGTGGCCACAATACCATTCTTTGAAGGCTCTGCCGATATGCTAATGATATTGCCAGTAAAAAATATTTTTGATAATCCTCTTTGGAGTTTATCTTCAGAATAGATAGCATGAACTTTTGAATAACTTCCAAGAGGGTTAATATTTCTTCTTGCTTTCTTCTTTGAAGTGAAATTGCTTATGAGAAATAAACAAATGTCATTTTGATTCAAGTGTGATGAGTAAGTTATATAATCAAATTAAATACTTGTGTGTGAAAATAGTTTTACATAAATGTTTGTTGTTATTATGAGTTGAATGGTGCCCCCCAAAAAGGTATGTTGAGGCCTTAATCCTCAGTATCTCAGATGGTGACCCTACTTGGAAATAGGGTCATTGCAAGTTAAAGTGAAGTCATACACTAGTAGAGTGGGTTTTTAATCCAGTCTTACTGGTGTCTTTGTAAGAGAAGAGAGCCTCTTGTGAACACAAAAACACTCAGAAAACAACATGAAGATGCACAGGAAGAGAACAGCGATGTGACTACAGTGACGTATCTACAAGCCAAGGAATGTCAAGGGTTACCAGCAAACGCCAGAAGCTAGAAGACTCCTCTCCTACAGTTGTCAGAGACAGCAAGTCCGGGCCAACATTTTTTGGTCACACCACACGCTTCTGCGATCTTAGTTCCCCAACCAAGGACTGAACCCAAGCCCTCAGTGGTGAGAACGTGGAGTCTTAACCACTGGACCACCAGGGAGCTCCCCCTGCCAACCTCTTGATTCAGACACCTAGAACTGTGAGACAGTGAATTTCTGTTGTCTTAAGCCATCCAGTTCAGAGTGCTTTGTAGCAGCAGCCCTAAGAAACGAATACAGTTGACTACTCAGCACCCATCACCCTCTTTCTAACCACACTTAGTTTTCATTTGCGTATTCACCCCTTCTTCACACCAACCATGTACTGCAGAGGAACTGATATGTCTCCAGTACCTACCAAGTCAGACCCTGAGAGGCTTGGACAATCAGCATCTTCCCTTCCCTCACCTGTAAGTCCCTGGTTCATGAACAGGTGTCTTAAACTGGGCCAATCAGAATGACTCCCAGCATCCTCCCTTAGAATGGTGGGACAGAGAGATCTCTGGAGAAGGAGATAAACTGCTCGATGTGAAGCAGAAAACAGGAAACCTAAATTGCATCTGCCACAGTCATCTTCAGACGCAGCCAAGAGGGTAAGCTACAAAGCAGAGAAATGCAAAGCCCCTGGGTCTTTGGAGAGATCTTTAAACCACAAGATCAGTCTGCCCTGAAACACTCTTATCTTGCAATTTAGAAGCGTCATCATTTAAGCCACTGTGACTTGGATTTTGCATTCCTCTCAACCCAAAGCTTCTAGCTGACAAGCTGGCATCGCAAGACAGTACGAACCACCTCAAGCCACCGAGGGGGGCTTTAAGAGAGACCTTTGGAAAGCTAGATACGAAAAACACAGGGCTGGCATCAACATCCACAGATTCTAAAGATTGGAGGTTGTCGCTGAACTCCCCCTGTGAGTCGTAGGAAGCTGGCAGCTTGCAGGAAGAGGCATGACCAGAGTGGAAATAGGAATGACTATAACTTGGAGAGCCTGACGGGACAAAGATGCGTGTGCATCTCCCAGAGGCCAGAGCCGGACTTGCTGAAGGGAGCTGGACCAGGTCTTCTGGAGAGAGAGTCTGCCCAGAGAACCACAGCGAAGTACAGCAGGAGATTGAAACAGAAAGTGGAGGTTGGGAGTGGGGGTGGAGGGGGCACCTACTGATAATCAGTTGGCCAGCAGGGGGAGCCATTGCCCACTTCAAGGGAACTGCAGGTGTGAGACACCCAGCAAGGGTAGAATCCCTGAAAAGCAACCTCCCTCCCCGCCAAAAAAAATGCTCCCTGAGAAAACTAGTCCTAGCAACTGACATCTCCCCCATGCAGAGACCGCCAGAGCCAAATTACAAGGGAGCTAGTCAGGTCACACCTTCCCTGCCCCTTTCATCTCCTCCTCTACTGCCGCCCTGCAGAGACCAACCAGAGCAGCTGGTAAAGGAGGAAAAAGATGGAGACAGAAAGACAGTCAGGTCATTTTCCTGCTGGTGTCCAGACCACGGCAGGCCTCAGCTAATGGCACAGGAAGGATTTAAGGACAATAAAGTATCAAATACGATGAGGCTTTTTTTGACCGTTAAGAGGAGTCTTCTCTTGTGACTACAAAGGCCTGGAAAAACTGTGGACCGTCCCTAGATATTAACCCGTTCTAGTGGACGCTCATGCCCATACCCCTTGGGTATCACCCTGTGCAGGAAGGCCGTGTTGCCAATACCTGAAACTCTGGCTGAAGGCTTTTATCCAAGCCTTGAGCAAGGCAAACCGGACGAGCCACAGAACTCACGTATCTGGAAGCAGTCCTCAGCCAGCGGGGAGCAGGAGGCTGTTGGTTAAGTACCAAGCCCCACAGTCGGCGTGGCTCTGTGATCCCTGGCCAGAAAAGTCACTCTTCACTGGCTCATTCCCTTTCCTGTCTCACCTCCTCACTCCTCCTACCTGTGTGTTCTGGGATGGTCTCCATATGAACAGCTTGCACTCAAATTCTGTCTCAGAGTCTGTTTCTGGGGAGAGGCAAACCAAGAGACCAGAAAAAAAAAAAAGACGATCTCAAAGAGCAGGTTTGAGTTGTCATGAGGGGACAAAATGGCACCTTGCAACTTATCCAGTCAACACATCAGTCACACTGGTGCTCTGGATGTACTCATCGCTGAGCTTCCTGTCTAGAACCTGGGGACAGGAGGCCTTGGGGTTTTTCCATTCCCTTCTGCATGCTCATCAGATCTTGAAACTGAATCTAAATAGAGTCAGATACTCATCACACCACTCTTCTGACTTCTTCCTGTCTACTGAACCCTCCACTTCCTCTTACACCGCCCTCGGAATGGGATGAATTGTACATGGGGTGGGGCTCACATGATGCACTGTTCATCAGGTTGGACTTGGTGACTGACCAGTGTCACGGACGCGAGCTCTGATCAGCCCTGACTTACTTTGCCTTTTTATTTTCCTATTAAAGTGTGATTTACTCACAGTAAAATGTAATCATTTTTTAGTTCTTTTGCTTCTACTTTAATTTTATTGTGGACTATAATTCAATGATTAGAAGAGCATAAAACACACATATCTGGGTGGATGAATTGTCATGAAGTGGACAAACATATAACAAATTATGCCATCATATACCACCACCAAGGTCAAGCAATGCCATCACACTTATTGTTTTCAGCTTTCACTTTAAGGACAGTGATCCATCTTAAACTAATTAATATATTGTGTGAGGTAAGGGTCAGGATAATTTTTTCACCATTCAATTGATGCATATCATTTATTGACAAAATTCTTTCTTTACTGAATTACCATGGAGTTTTTGCCATGAATCAAGAACCACATATGTGATGACAGTATTTTTTAAGTCCAATTTTATTTTTTAAAATATTTTTATTATTTATTTATTTGGTTGCACCAGTTTTTAGTTGCAGCATGAGAGATCTTAGTTCCCTGACCAGGGATCAAACACCAGACCCCTGCACTGAGAAAACTGCATGAAGTCTTAGCCACTAGACCACGAGGGAAGTCCAGGACAGTTTCTTGATTGTCTTTTCTATTCTGTCAATCTGTTTGTCCATTCTTGCGCCACCACCAGACTGTCTTAATTGTTGTAGCTTCATAGTAAGTCTTGAAATCAGGTAACATATCTTCCATCTTTGTTTTTATTCAGAATTTCCTTGCTTGTGTGCTAAGTCACTTCAGTCGTATCCGACTCTGTGCAACCCTATGGACTTTAGCCCACCAGGTTCCTCTGTCATGGGATTCTCTAGGCAAGAATACTGGAATGGGTTGCCATTTCCTTCTCCAAGGGAACTTCCCAACCCTGGGATCAAACCCATGTCTCTTATGTCTCCTGCACTGGCAGGCAGGTTCTTTACCACTAGGGCCACCTGGGAAGCCCAGAATTTCCTTGGCTATTCTAAATTATTTTAATTTCCACACAAATTTCAAATCATCATCCAATTACCACAAAGTAACCAGCTAGGATTGTTACTGGGATTTAGAAAGAACTGTCATATTTAACTTTATAAAATATTTTGTCTTTTAATCCATCACCAGGGTAGAGATCTTCACTTTTGTCCTTCTTTAAATTCTCTCAGTAATGTTCAGTATATTCACTATGTAAATCTTAAGTAACTTTCATTAGATTTTTTTCCTGGCTATTTGATATTTCCTTAAGGTGAGGACTAGAATAAGGCAAGAGACAAGAAGGAGAGTGAATGCTTCCTTATGTTTCTATTTGTTTATTCTATGGAAGTATTATACACAGTGTTGCAGGTGTACAACAAAGTGATTCAGTAATATATGCATCTTTTCTTTTTTAGATTCTTTTCCATTATAAGCTATTACAGATATTGAAGGCAGTTCCCTGTGCTATACAACAGAACCCTGTTGCTTGTTTTATATATCATAGGATGTCTGTGTTCATCCCAAACTCCTAATTTATCCCCTCACTTAAATTCTGCACCCTAGATACTCTCTGACTTTACCCAACGTCCTAGCCTTGAATGTTCTCAGTTCTGTTCAGTTCAGTCAGTCAGTCGTGTCCGACTCTTTGTGACCCCATGGACCACAGCACGCCAGGCCTCCCTGTCCATCACCAATTCCCGGAGGTTACCCAAACTCATGTCCATTGAGTTGGTGATGACATCCAACAATCTCATCCTCTATCGTCCCCTTCTCCTCCTGCCCTCAATCTTTCCTAGCATCAGGGTCTTTTCCAGTGAGTCAGTTCTTCGCATCAGCTGGCCAAAATATTGGAGTTTCAGCTTCAACATCAGTCCTTCCAATGAACACACAGGACTGATCTCCATTAGGATGGACTGGTTGGATCTCCTTGCAGTCAAAATGACTCTTGAGAGTCTTCTCCAACACCGCAGTTCAAAAGCATTAATTCTTCAGCGCTCAGCTTTCTTTGTAGTCCAACTCTCACATCCATACATGACTACTGGAAAAACCATAGCCAAAGGTCTATCTAGTCAAGATTAGGAAATGGCTGTTCTACATGAAGCTTATTTAAAATTTTTATTTCTACTAGATGGTTTCCAACATGTTAAAAATTCAGCTGAATCTTGGATACAGACTTTGTGTTCAGCAAGCTTTGCAGCCCCCACTCAGACCTCCCAGAGAGCAGAGTGTGGCATCCAAGGCTTGACTTGGACCTGTTAAAGCTCCCTGATATGCAGATTCAGAAGGGGCTGCCCCATCGGTTGGAAAAGAATGGAGTTTCTGTATTTTTAGGGGCCTGTGGGCTGTCTTCCAAAGCTCTCCATTGCCTCCCTTGACTTCTGAGTCTCTTACCAGGCTCTCAGTATGTCATGGGCAGCTGGGAATGCAGGAAGGAGAAACAGAACTCAGAGCCAGATAAATATTGGGATGCAGGCAGGATGGGGGGGACGAGCAGCAGGAGTCAGCTTCGTGGAGTCCACGAAAGCCAGGAATCTGCCCACCTGACTTCCTGCCTACCACCTCTTTCTTTTCCCATTACAAAGGGGAAACGGGTGGTTCACAAAACTGCCTACAATGTGGCCAGATGAAACTAACATATACGGAAACTGAAGGGAAAATGGGGAAATGGACATAAACTGAAATCAGGAAGGGTGAGCAAAACGGTAAGCAAAAAAAGATCAGCCAGGGAGAGTCAAAGGCCAGAACCAGACTGAGACTTTCCAGCAGACACAAGGCTCTGCCTTACAACTTAGAAAGTCAGAACTTATGTTGACGACCATCATCTCTTATCTGGATCACTACACTAGCCTCCTATCTGTTCTCCCAGCTTCCAGTTCTGCTCTCTCCCCACAGTATACTGTCAAAATAGTAACCACAGCGATCTTTTGAAAACACAAGTCAGCTCCATAATGGGGTAAAAATATCTCCACGTCCCATATGTGATAAGGGTATTTTTTGTTTTAGTTGCTAAGTCATATCTGACTCTTTTGCAGCCCCTTGGACTGGAGCCCACTAAGCCCCTCTGTTAATGCGATTATCCAGGCAATAATACTGGCACGGGTTGCCATTTCCTTCTCCAGGGGATCTTCCCGACTTAGGGTTAGAACCTGCGTCTCCTGCATTGCAGGCAGATTCTTTACTGGTAAGCCACCAGGAAAGACCTAGCATTCGGCATATTTAAAAAATAGTTACAACATGTCAATTAAAAAAAATTTTTTTAATGGGCAAGGTTTTGAATAGACTTTACTCCCCAAAAAAGACAAGCAAATAGCCAATAACTGCAATTCTTGCTCAACATCACTAACCATGAGGGAAATGCAAAGCAAGACCACAGTGGAACACCAGTTCCTACCCATTAGGAGGACAGTAATCAAAAAGATAGAAAATAACAAGTATTGGTGTAGATGGAGAGAAATTGGAATTCTCACACTATGTTAGTGGGAACTTAAAATGGTGTAATTGTCTTGGGAAACAGTTTAGTAGTTCCTCAAATGTTATCATAGAGCTATCACGTGGCCCAAAAATCCTATTCAGAGGTACATACTCAAGGTCACTGGAGGCAGTTAAAGTGAAAAAGCCACTGCTACGTACAACAACATGGATGAATCTCACCAACCATTGCATCAAAGAGACAAGGACAAATGGGTACAAATTGTGTAATTCCATTCATACAAAGGTCAAAGAGAGGCAAAACTAATTTTTTGGCCCATACCAAAAGTACTAGCCTGGGGCCTTGGGGATGGCGAGAATCGGAGCCTCCATCACCACTTGGGCTCTAGAGCTTTCTTTGCCACTTGTCTCAGCTTCTATTTGGGAGTCAGCTTCAGTCTCTTTGGGGTTTCAAACCTGGCTGTGGCTCACTGGTAATGAATCTGCCTGCCCAGTAGGAGACACAGGAGATGTGGGTTCCATCCCTGGGTCAGGAAGATCCCCTGGAGAAGGGAATGGTTGCCAACTCCAGTATTCTTGCCTGGGGAATCCCATGGACAGAGGAGCCTGGCGGGCTACAGTCCATGGGGTCATAAAGAGTCAGACACAACTGAGCAACACTTCAGTCTCTCCAAATCTCTTTCTCCACAGTGCAGAAACCAAGACCCCTGGTTGACTCTAGACACACGTATTTCCAAACCCCTCACATAAAACAAGACTTGTCTTCCCTTGAAGTGAAGTGAACGTCACTCAGTCGTGTCCAACTCTTTTCAACCCATGGACTATAGTCCATGGAATTCTCCAGGCCAGAATACTGGAGTGGGTAGCCTTTCCCTTCTCCAGGGGATCTTCCCAACCCAAGGATCTAGCCCAGGTCTCTCGCATTGCAGGCGGTTTCTTTACCAACTGAGCTAACAGGAAAACCCTGTCTTCCCTTACTTCCCATTCACAAAAGTAATAGGAACTTTTTTGAGGTTAGGGGACTTCCCTGGTGGTCCATTGGCTAAGACTCCATGCTCCCAAGGCAAGGGGCATGAGTTCAACCCCTGGTCAGGGAACTAGATCCCATATGTTGCAACTAAGAATTCACATGCCCCAACTAAATATCCCACGTGCCACTGGCACAGGCAAAAAAATAAATATGTATATTTTTAATGTTAGGGAAAGCTTTCAATTAGCCAGGGATTATATTTGCTGACCCCTGGCTCAGCCAGCAAACAATAGCATGGGCGGCTCCTCCAAGAACCCAGTGTTTGGAACTGGGGGAGGAGGAAGGGGTCTCTCTCAAAGGGACTATTATGTTAGACACACAATTTCATAAATGTCCCTGTCTTTCAGGCTTCAACTTAACCTGGGATCCACTCAAGTGATGACTGTCCTTTCCAGACCGACAGTTTATGCCTTATCCTCTCCTGGGTTAGGCCTCACACACAAAGTTGCCTCAACTCTTGCAGACAGCTGAGGAAACACTCCCAAGTATACCCAAGTTGGACCACTCCTTCCCGTTGCGAGCACTGGGAAGGTATCTTGTGGCATTCCTACCTTCAAGAAATCCACAAACTGAACGCCAGTCATGGTGCTTAGTCAGTTCGGCAATGCCTACTAAAATTTAAATATTTATACCTTTGATGCAGCATTTCTGGTTCTAGAAATATATCCTGTACTCATAGAAACACTCTCACAAGTATATAAAAACGTATGTGCAAGGATATCCATCGCAGTATTGTTTATATAAAGTAAAAATTGGATTGGAAAGGGTTGAATTCCAAATATCTATCAACAGGAAGCTCATTAAAAATGATTACTCATGGACACAATGAAACACTGCACAATTGTTTTAAAAATGAGACCCTAATACAGAAAGAAGTTCTGTGTTAAGTCAAAAAGCAAATAGCAAAATCATATCTACGGTACAATGATAAACAAAGAAGGCAATGATACTAATATGTATGTCAGTAGGGGCAGAGAAGAAAAATCTGAGCAATATATGCCAAAATATTAGCAATAGTTTTCTGACACTGGGGAGGGGAGGAGGGAGGAGGTGCCCATTTCTGGGGGCCTTTCATCTGCCAATGTCTATATTTTTATAATATCCGAATTTTCAAAGAAAGGTAAGTGTAAAACAATGATCTGTTTTTTAAGAAAATGTCTTGGAAGTTGGGGAGAGTGTGACGGATGTTTGATTGGCTTTGAGACAGATGTCTTGCGTTCACCAGTTTGTTTAAGAATTCAGGCTTATCTCCTTGCTCACTGACCCATAACACAGCAGACTAAATGTTTGACATGGGAAAATTCTCTGCGACAAAAGAGCTTATTCAAGCAGACCTAACAGCCATGAGCTATCTCATAATCAGCAGAGAGACAGACGTCGCTGTGCCTGTGCTGGGGGTGGGGAGAGGCCCGGTAGGGACTGCCATGGGCTGGGAAGGCAACTAACCCTTTTCTCCCAATACTGGCTCCAGGGGCCTTGGCTTTGCTAAAACAGAGCTGGGGAGTGCCTGCTCTGGTCTTGACTGTTGGGGAGGCCACAGGAGGAGGTCAGGAAGCTGCTGCAGGGAGGAAGGAAGCTATGCACTTCAGAGGCAGAGCAATCATAGCAAAAATTCAAAGTGGGGAGCTGCATGTTTGGATGGTGAGGACATGGCATGCCATTGGAAAGGCCTAGGAGAGGGACACCTGTGTAGAACCTGAATCCTACCTGAGCTTTTCTGATGTGGAGCAGGTCGTCTCTGAATCAGATGATAGTAATAATAAATCCCCGATTCACAAACCACATTCTGTTTTTCCAATTACGTTGCCATCTCATTCTTATCGCCATCGATCATCACAAGATTGGAGAGAGAGGGGCAATGCAACCCTCATCTGTGCAGGCAAAGAAATCAAGGCTCCCCTGATGGTGTCCAGTTCCCTCATTCCTCAAGGTGTGGCATCCCCTCCAAGAATCCATCGGACTATGCAGGTCTCTATAAGCCTGTTGCTGAGACTCAAGTAAATCTTCTGTTGTTGTTCAGTCGCTCAGTCGTGTCCAACTCTTTGCAACCTCATGGACTGGCAGCACTCCAGGTTTCCCTGTCATTCGCTATCTCCCAGAGTTTGCTCAAACTCATGTCCATTGAGTCATCAAGGCCATCCAACCATCTCATCCTCTGTCGTCCCCTTCTCCCCCTGCCATCCATCTTTCCCAGCATCCAGGTCTTTTCTGATTAGTCAGCTCTTTGAATCAGGTGGCCAAAGTGTTGGAGCTTCAGCTTCAGCATCAGTCTTTCCAATGAATATTCAGGGTTGATTTCCTTTAGGAATGACTGGTTTGATCTCCTGGCAGTCCAAGAGACTTTCAAGAGGCTTCTCCAACACCACAGTTCAAAAGCATCAATTATTCAGTGCTCAGCCTTCTTTATTGTCTAACTCTCACATCTGTACATGACTACTGGAAAAACCATAGCTTTGACCTGACAGACTGTTTTTGTGTAAGTGCCTCTCTTGGTGGGAGCAGCTGAGAAAGTACAGTTTGCATGTCTCCTTAGATACACACAGGCATGGCCACTGTCCCTTCCTTCTGGGGAGGCAGCTGGGTGGGCTGGGCATTGGTTTCCCACCAGGTTTAATTCCACTAAAGTTTATCAGAAATTTGCTCCTGCCTTTTATCAGGAATGCCAATTTCTTTCCAGAAGAAAATTGCTAATTTCATCATTCAAAAAAGTTTTGTTTATAATCAATTTGGGTACCCTTCTTCTACAGATTATTGGCATATAATCTGTATTAAAATCACCCCGGGTGCTGATGAAAGAGCCAAATGTGTTCACCGGAGAGGATGGGGAGTTGACTCCACCATACCCCAGGTTCATCCAAATGACCCCTGTTCTCAAAGAGGACCCCTTCCCAGAATTGTATGTCCTCAGAGGACCACCGATCCTTTTACTGGGGTCACATCAGGAGCCCAAGCTACCTCTCCCAGAGTCTCCCTGAGGGCAAGAGGGCAGGAGTTTCAGCTTGAGACAGAAAGAGTCTCCCTTCAGTTCCTAGGGGGAGCCCCCAATTTGGGGCCCTCCAAACTGGAGCCCTCCAATTTGGGCGCAGTCAAATTTATTGAAAGTTTGGAGAGACAAACAGGGCCCATGGCACAGCAGTGACAAAGTCGGCATCCTTATTCTTATACAGTCCCCTGGCCATCCTGCACACAGTGGCTCTACCCTCCCCGCTCACCCCCTTGACCAATCCCTGAACCCCCATCCCAAAATCCAGCTCCAGAAATATTCCTCCCCTCATTAAGCAGAGCCATTTCGCTCCATGACCGCCTCCCACCCACTTGGGCCCCACGGGGCTCTTTGCATATTCAGAGACTCATTACTGTGCTCTTTCAGATAGCGGAGACTTCTCAAGGCTCAGGCTCACTTCCAGCCCCTCCTCACGTTTGAGGCCGGTGGATCATTACTCGAATCCATCCCTTCTGCTCTGAGGCCCCTTGAAAGGTAGGATCTTGAGGTTTGGGATTTGAAAGGGAACGGGTTCAATGAAGCTACTGGCCCACACTCAGTGGTTGCCCCCTTTCTATCCTCTGCCACATGTTGAGAGGCTATCTCAGCAAAGGCTGGGGGACATCTGCCTACTACGAAACAAAGGACAGAGCAGATGCCAGCCAGGCTTCAGCGTGGTCTCCCAGGACCCAACTCTTCCCAGCCAGTGTCCAGACCCTTCCAAGAGGCCCCCTATCTTGGATCCTGTTATGAATTTGAGCAAACTCCGGAAGATAGTGAAGGACAGAGGAATGGTCCTTGGGGTCGCAAAGAGTCGAACATGGCTTAGCCACTGAACAGTAAAACAACAGCAACAGAAGTGAGGAAGAGAATGGAATAAAAAGCATAAATTGGATGGGGAGGGGGCTCATAGAAGGTAGATTTTCTGGAATTGGCTTAAGAATCCACCTTGAGGCAGAAAAGGGGCTCCAGCTAGAAATTGAGTTGTAGAACTCTTCAGCATTTTAATTTAAAACATTCAGACACTTAGACCTATAGTTTTGAAACAGAAACTATGTTAAAAATATTTTAATGAATATTATTATTAAGCAACCAAAATAATTCAGGAACTGCTGGGTACTGAGGATAAAACATTGAGAAACTGACAGGCATGAACCATTATAGGTGTAACTACCTGTGTGCAGTTCAGAGTCACCAGGAAATCCAGACTGAAAGCACCCAGATGGGAAGAGAGGAAGGCATTGCAGTTCAGGGACCCTGAGCAGAGTTACCATGCATTACACCAATAGCCAGCAAACACTGTAGACATTTCCACTTAAAGAAAAAAAACTACAAGTAATATAGTGACATAAACATTGAAAATAAAATTCAAGATGAGTAGAAGTTAGGAGAGAGAAAAAGATCTGGGGTGAATTAGATATTCCAGGCAGAGGGATCAGCTACAAATGTGTGCAGGTTCCAAGAAAGCAAAGGTCCAGGGGTTTCAGGGGGGAGATTTCAGTGGACCTGGGGCCCCAGGTCCAAGAAATGGGTGAGCGAGAAGGAGAGGGATAAGCTGAACACAGGGAGGAGGGCTTGCTGCTAAGAAATTGGAGTTTTAACTCGAAGGTAGCTGAAAGCCATTAAGGGGAACTCTGGCAATGGAGTTTGTGTTTCTAAAAAGGTTCTTGCTTAGCTGTTTGGAGCAGGGCCCCCGAAGGAGAACATCTGGAGGGGGGCCAGACACTGAAAGGCTAATGTAATAACAGATAGCAGGCAGAAGAAGATGAGGGCCTGAGGGAGGAGGGGAGGGTGAGATGAGCCCTAGTCCCTTGGATATGTGTGGAAATGGAGTCCCCAGGCAGGCTGGGAGATTAAGGTCTAGGTAGGTGACAGGTCTCTGCATGGGGAGCAGGTTTTAGGGCAGGGACGGTCCTTTGAATGAGGCCCTGGCTTCTCTGAGTTGAGGTTAGGGTGGAGTTTCCTCATCTGAGTTCTGAAACACTCTCCAAGGTGCCTGGGGGCAACCCTGGGATAACTGAAAGGACACCCGGACCCCGCTTCACTCTGGGCAGTGAAGGCATCGCTCCAGAGGCTGAAGCAGCCCCAAGTTTCACAGGAGCTGGCCCCCAGCCCTGTCCTGTATCACTCCCAGAGGACAGGCCCAGCAAGGTGAAAGGACACCTTCATCCACTGTGGAGTGGGGTTCACATGGTCGTGTCTGGGCCAGGGGCCAGGGTAGTGGGGCTGCCATGCCACCACGCTGGGTCTCAGCTCAGAAGAGCTGAGCTATGGAGGGCTGGGTCCACCTGGGGTCCAGCCCTGACCCTGGGGGCAGGAAATGGGTTAAAGGGCAGAAAGGGTGCAAAAGTGCATCCAAAATAGTTGTTGTTCAGTTGCTAAGTCATGTCCGACTCTTTGCAGCCCACGGACTGCAGCACGCCAGGCTTCCCTATCCATCACCAACTCCTGGAGCTTGCTCAAACTCATGTCCATTGAGTAGGTGATGCCATCCAAGCATCTCATTCTTTGTCATCCCCTTCTCTTCCCGCCTTCAATCTTTCCCACCATCAGGGGCTTTTCCACTGAGTCAGCCCTTCACATCAGGTGGCCAAAGTATTGGAGCTTCAGCTTCAGCATCAGTCCTTCCAATGAATATTCAGGACTGATTTCCTTTAGGATGGACTGGTTGGATATCCTTACTGTCCAAGCGACTCTCAAGAGTCTACTCCAGCACCGCAGTTCGAAAGCACCAATTCTTCGGCACTCAGCCTCCTTTATGGTCCAATATCCATACGTGACTACTGGAAAAACCATAGCTTTGATTATGCAGACCTTGGCCGGCAAAGTGATATCTCTGCTTTTTAATACAAAATAGGCTGACACTCAAAACTCAGGGCACTGGCACCTTTCACAGTTTGCCGGGGTAGGGGGGTGCGCAGGGGGCCCGGCTCCTGGTCATAATAACAACTGCCACTTGCCAACTGCTCACTCTGCGCCAGGCCTGGGGCCAGTGCTCCAGAGCCTCTTTCACACCCTTAGTGACTTGACAAGTCCTACCCTCATTACTCTAGCTGTTGTCATTTTAATTGTGATGGCTCAGGCCAGTTCTCACACCACCCCTTCCCCCGTGATCCTCGCCCCCTGGTATCTCAATCTGAGGCCCACACCACCCTCAAGGTCTAGTCCAAGGTCACCGGCTCCATGGCTCCAGACCACCCCATGACCCCACAGTGGAACCCACATTCTGTGTCTGCTTCTTTGGGTGCCTCGGCCTTTCTGCCTCTTGTTGGACGTGTCACCTTCTTCCCCAGTGTCCTGCACACATCGGAGTCCTTGTGGCATCTGGAAGGAACTACTTCATGAAGGGAAGTGTCCCCCAAAAGGGAGCGATGGGTGAGTGGTAGCCAGTGCCCCTGGGCTGGGGCCGCTGACCCCTCAGTGGCCGTGTCCTAGCCACGGTTCTCGGCCCTAGTCCTGCGCTGACCACACAGCAGATGCCCCACAATGACTCTATCCTGGACGTAAGGACCATCCCTGCCCTGCCACCAGCCCCACTCTGGGGGTAGCACCCTTCATGGATTCAGGGGCCCTGCACCCGCCACGTCCTCTACAGACTCTTCCGAAGGAAAATTCTTCATCTGGCAGACAGGGGCTCAGGGTACCTGCTTCCTCCCAGGCCTCCAGTGACTCCTCCACAATCTTGATGAGAAGCCAATTGCAGCTGCCCTGAGCAGCCCTTACAGCGATGTCCTTGGGACCCTCGGCCACGGGTCTGGGTGACCAGAGCCCCTGGGACAGTCCCTGCTCCACGCCCACGCTGCCACTGAGAACGGCTCCGCCTGGACTGGCGTGCCCTCAGCCTCTTCAGCCAGGCCTCTGCTGCCCTCCGGGGCTTCCCAGATCCTTCCCACACCCTCCGGCGTTGCCTGCCCGCCCAGCTCTCCCCAAGCACCCCAGAGATCTCAGGAACCCCGACCTGCCTAGCAAGCCTAGTCCAGCTCCTCTCTTTCTGCCCTTTTAGCCGGAAGTAGCCAGAGGTGTCCTGTGGAATCATGAGGTCGTGTTGCCCATTTCCCTGGGTGGGGTTAGGGGGAGAGAGAAAGCATCTTTTTAGAATGCAGTGGGTTTTAACTTCTAGAACTTGCAGAATCATCCCGAAAATGAGAAACAGGGTGTTGGGTGTCTGCTAAGTGAAGATAGGGCTTTGGTGGCTGACAGGTTCCAAAGGAAAAGGCAAGTTATGCTACTTTTTCTAAAGAAGAGCCCGAAGCCAGCCTGTAAAGTGGGATACGTGTGGTCAGGAGGGCCCCGCCAGGACCCACGGGAACGCCCCCCCTCGTGGTGACCCTCCACCAGCCCGCGCTGGGCCCCGCCCCCTCGGAGGTGCGGCTGATGGCACTTGCCCAGAGGAGGCAGCTCGTGGGCACCTGAAGCTGGGGCCCTGCCACTTCCTCAGGCTCGGGGGGGCGGGTGGGGCCCGGGGCAGCCTCGTCATGTCCTCTGGCTTCTCACCAAGGCCGTCCAGTCCACCTGCCCTCTGCATCCAGCTGGGTGACACCACTGCCCTCTTCCTGTGCCAGGCGCCTTCCTTTGGAGGGTGGGGTGGGCAGGGACTGTGCAGGGCAGGCTGGTCAACAGGGAAGGGCCGTGCTCCTGGGCTCCATCCCTGAGGACCTCCCCCCAACATACATACACAGACGGCCCAGTCCTCACGGGGACGGGAGGCATGCCAGCCCCATCAGTCTGCCACACTCACGCAGGGGAGAGGAGCCTGGCTCACAGGCAGCTGTCCTCCGGGGAAGGGGTAAAGGAAGGCCTCCTTGGTCCACCTTTACCCAGATTCTGACCCGCAGAGCGTCCAGGGCTGGGAGGCCAGCAGAGAGGACAGAAGTTCCCAGCAAGACTACAGGAACCCAGCTCACACAGCAGACTGTCAGAAGATCTCAGGAGCCCCCCACCCCCGCTTACCACTCTCAGCACAAAGGGAGCCCCCACACTGTCGCTGACGAGGGGAGGACGGAGGGGAGGAGTCCCGAAGGAAAAGCACAGGAGGGCCACCACCTGGGACCCACAGGCCTGGTTTCAGACCCTCTCCAGGCCGCCCTGGTCCCCCTGGGAAGGCCCGGACAATCCCCCATCGACTGTGACTGACTAGGCCGTTCCAAAGCCAGCTGCCGGCCACAGGGAGCTGGCGGTACGGGCACCTCCACCTCCCAGCGACCCTGGCCAAGAGGAGCACAGGGTGGCCTTGGAGGGGAAGACAGGACAGACGGGGGAGACGGCCTCAGGTCCCAGGTGGAGGCGATCCCCGAGGGGTTGGGGGGGAGGCATGGGAGATCGTCAACTACCAGTTCAGACCTTTGTCACACTAGTCGTCAGAGTTTCCATCTGTTTTTTCCGCGAATTTCTTTCCTAACTCTCTAGAGCAAGGAGTTTGGGGAAAAGGCCGGACCATCTACACCCAAGGCAGCACTTGGCAAGGAGTACAATCTGCGTCAGTTCACGGTGCACGGGCCCAGGGCAGAAGTCAGACAGGATCGCAGCCCAACCACGTGTGAATCACCGGAGCTTGCTGAACCTCTGCTTCCTCACCTGTAAAGTGGCGATAATATCCGTGACGCTGTCACAGGGCTGCTCAGAGGATTAAAGGAGAAACTCTCCATCATGCCTTGAGGACAAAGCTGGGCAGCTGGTGGGACCTCAATGAGTGCCACCTGTGGCTGTTGTCCTGACTAGAGGTGCTGTCTGAAGAACTCCTCACACCCTTGTCTTGGGGGGTCTGCCTCTCGGGACGGGCCTGTGGTCAGTACATTAGGACTAACTGCTTCCAGTCAGTCTGCAGAAAATTGCTTCTCCCCAAAGCTGCTTCCTTCTTCTCCTCCCACCGGCCTCGGTACCAGAACCAGACACATGTCACTTGTACCATAGACACTTGTTTCTTTGGGTGGCTCCAGTGGCATCTCAGATTACAGGTCTGTACAAAGCTGCTGGGAGAGCAGGTTGGCGGGTGAGGGGTCTAGCGTGGACCGGTTCAGGGCTGGGGCTGGGAGTGGGGCAGATGGAGGTCAGGCCTGACTGTCCATAGAACTCCAGACGAGGAGGAGGCCCTGGTGGGTCAGCAGCTGGGGCTCCCTCCTCACAGCTCCAGGAGGCCTAGCACCCCAAGCTGTACACCCATCAGGCACCCCCATCATCAGTTCCTGGGCTTCGGTTTCTGCATCTGAAAAGTAAGTACTTATCTTTCAGGGTTGTGGTTAAGATCAGATGAGACAACCTGTACAAGCCCTTCACACACAGCTAGGTGCTACTCGGGCTGCATAACAAAGGAGCACAGGCTGGGTGGTTTAAACTAGAAAGATTTATTTTCTCACAATTCTGGAGGCCAAAAGACTGCAGTCAGGGTGTCAGCAAGGTTAGTTTCTTCTGAGGTCTCTCTCCGTAGCTTGTAGGCGGACTTCATCTCTCTGTTGTCTTCAGTGGGCTTCCTTCTCTGAGTGTCTGTGTTCTAGTCTCTTCTTATATGGATGCTGGTCATACTGGATTAGGGCTCGCCCTAAGGGCCTCATTTTAACTTCATTACCTCTTCAAAGACCCTGTCTCCACATACATTCTGACATGCTAGGTGTGAGGACTTCAGCATATGAATTTTGGAGGGAATACAATTCAGCCCCTAATGGTTGGTGCTCAGGAAACATCCCAATTTAATTCAGTTCAACGAATACCTTCTTTATGCCAGCATTATTCTTGACTCTTAGACTGTATTCATGAGCAAAGCAGACCAAGACCCTTATTTCTGTGGGGCTTACATCTGGGGTGGAGAGAGAGGTGACCGACATGGTACAGCCAGCACAATAAAAGTAAATTAAATACTCTGCTAGAAAGTGAATACTCTATTAAAGAAAAAAAAAAAATAGAGTAGGGTAATAACATCAAGAAATTCAAGAGTGGTCAGGGTGGGCCTCCTTGAGGAAACATTTGCAAAGCCTTCAGAGAGGTTTTGATCTACTAGTTTTATTATTATTCTCCTAAGGAATCACATCAGATTCACTGACCTGTGAACACCCACATCTCTGCCCATTCTCACCCACCCTAGTACTGGAGAAGAAATGGTGCTGAGACTGAAGATTTTATTTTGACACTTACTCGGCTCTTATTAGCTGTGTGATGCAAGACAAGTCACTTAATCTTTCTGAGCCTGTGCCCCTACACTCTGCACTCTTCTGGGTCATTGCCTCAGGGGGGTGGGTTCAGGGTAGAGGCATAGCTATCCTTGGGTGGGGCTGCTCTAGGGTTGGCTGGGGTACATGCTGAGATTTCAAAAGAAGCCACCAGAGTTTGTATAGGAAGGGCTGTGTGTCAGCACTATGCGTTCCCGCAAGAACCTGAAAACTAAAGTAACAGGAGTTTAAACAAAGAGGTTTTCTTTTCAACTTCTTGCAAAAAGTAAGTTCAGAGTTGGCAGTAAAAGGGTCAATGTTGACACTTAGAAGCATCAGCCAGATTCCTTCTATGTTTTACCTCTCCCACACTCAGCACCCGGTTTTTGTCCTCATGAGTGAAAGGTGGTTGCTGCACCTCCAGGCATCCAAATTGTCTTCCAGGAAGGTTGAAAGGGGAAAGAGTGAATCAGAGGTGAAGAGCTGACAAATGTGTCAGCTCTTGAGTCAGATCCTTTTTCAGTATCTACTTGCTGACTTCTCCTCTTATTCTATTGGACAGAAGTAGGTCAACATGGTCACCACTAGTTCCAGAGAATCCTAGGGAGGATTTCAGCTGGGTAGAAAGAAGGGGAAACTAGACACTGGGTAGGGACCTAGAGCACATCTCTCAGCAGAGCTCAGTACAGGGAAGGTGGGTGACACATCAGACCCCTGGTGATGTCAGGGCTGTCGCCAAGAGCCTGGCCCAAGACCATACCCACCAGCAGCGCCACCAGGGCTGGCAGGAGAGTCCAGAGTTGGTAGAGGTGGGGCCTAGGGCTGTGGATCTAGAAGGGGTGAGTTTTGCTTCTCTAACCATGTACCCTCCTGTCTCATTCACACACATGCAGCCCCTGTGCACCAGCATCCTGCAACTTCCATTTTTACCCCTCACCCTGGGGTCTACCCCACACTGTGAGCAGCATACCCATGGCAGCCAGGCCGGGGGTAGTTGGAGATGGGGGCAGGGGTTGGCCACTGCTTCATGTCACTACTTCTTGGAGGTTTTTTTCCCCTTCCAGTCTGCCAAAGAGGGAATGCGAAGCTGGGGAGTGGGGCTTGTGCACCAGTTATAATATTATTTCTAGGGAATCACAGACGATTTGCCATCTGCTAAAGTCTTTGGTGAACAGGCCATTCTAAGTGCCATCATTTCCCGAGGCCAGGACATACAAACACAGTGCTGTGCTGGGAAGGGGGTGCAGGCAGGCAGGTGGAGGGAGGAACCCCAAGGTAATATTTCAGTAAATTCTGCTGCCAGTCATGTGGGATGTTTAGCAGGTCCAGGGGACACGGCATAGCTCCGACGACTGCACAGAATGACTCTTGTTGTAATTAGCTTAGGCCAAGTGACTTGTGACAGGGCTCACAATCATCACACCTTCTCTGGAAGCCTTCCTGGGCCCTCCAGCCTGTGCTCGGTTCTCCAGAAGTTTCCAGCTCAGCTGCAGACAAGGAGACCTCACGCCCACAGGTGGCATTTGCAAATGAGAGCCATGTGAAAGCTGGAGTGGGTGACCCAGGAGAAAAGATGGAAAGAAGATATGGACACAGGGCACCGGGCAGGGCATTCTGGGGATAGAGACTGCCGGTCCACCTGGGCCGCCATGATAAGCACCACAGACAAGGGGGCTTCCGCAACCAACATTTATCTTCTCAGAGTCCTGAAGGTAGACGTTCAAGATGGAGTTGGCAGGGCTGGTTCCTTCCAAGGCCTTTCTCCTTGGCTTGTAGGTGGTGTCTTCTCCACATGTCCTCATGTGGTCGTCTCTCTGTGTGTGCCCTGACTGCCTCTTCTTATAAGGACACTGGTCACACTGGATTGGGCTTCCTAGGTGACCTGGTGGTAAAGAACCCACCTGCCAACGCAAGAGATATGGGTTTGATCCCTGTGTTAGGAAGTAGCAAATGGCAACCCACTCCAGTAGTTCTTGCATGGAGAATTCCATGGACAGAGAAGCCTGGTGAGCTACGGTCCATGGGGTCCTAAAGCCTTGGACATGAGTGAGCGACAGAGCAAAGAGCACACACATTGGATTCGGGCCCACCATTTGAATCACCTCTCTAAAGACTTTCTCTCTCAACATCACATTCTGAGGTACTGGGGGGGTGAGGGCTTCCACAGATGAACTGGGGTTGGCCAAGGTGGAGATGTAATATAAGAGGAAGCACATGGTGATGTCTGACGTGGGGGGTGGCCCTGTACGGGGCAAGGGGTAGAAGCCACCAAAGAGGCTGCCCAGCCCCCCAGCCCCGTCTCTGCTGGCATCCCCAGTCTGGGCCGTCTCTTTCTCACCTCCCTACCCCACCTCCTTGCTACTCCTCACCCGCTCACACCGGCTCCAGGGCCTTCTAAGGCAAGATTAGCGTCTCAGACAACTTCTAAGGCTTGATGACAGCACCCCGCTCTTTGCCCGACGGTGAGTAATGGAGGGAATTTCAGGCAAGGTCAGAGAGGAGACTGGCACAGGGGAGGTGTGTTGGGGGGAGCAGGCAGGCTTCTGGCCCCTCCTCCCCCAGCGCCCCCGGAAGTTGCCTGGCCGAGGCCTCTGCCCCGTTCCCTGGTGCGCTGGCCCCGCCCCCGCTGGGGCCGGCCCCGCCCCAGGCCTCTTGCCCCCGCCCCCGCTGGGGCCGGCCTGGTCCCTGACTCTGGTTTGCAGGCGGGCGGCGCTGACCCGTTGCTGGCCCCACTCAGGCCCGCAGATCTGGACGGACGGAGCACGGGGACGCCAAAGAGGAAGTGGTGTCAAGACAGAGAGGGGAAGGTGGGGGGCAGGGGCTCCCCCTTCTCTCTCATCAGGCTTTTCAGGGCTTGGAGTTCTCCCGTGGGGGCGGCCACATCCCTGCCGGGAGCTGCCCACCCCCACCCCCTCCATATTGCCCAGCCTGGCCCCGGCTACCCTGTTCTGCTTGCTGTGACCTGGGCAAAGCACGAGTGCTCCGGACACATGTTCCTGCTCTCTGAAACCTGAGGAGGCGGCCAGGGCGGTAAGGGGGGAGTCCCACACCATCCGGACCCAGCTGGTCAGGCTAATTTTAGGTTTTTCCCAGCTTGACCGGGGCCCCCTAGTCTCCATTCGCCCAGAGAATGCGCACTGATCAGATGGTGCCTTCACTCACGGAGCACCCCCCCGCCCCGAGCCCCCAAGAACGCACCTCCTTTTGTCTCACTTCAAGCCCTGGTTTACCTCCTCTGGTCCCCACCCCTCCAAACAAATCTGCCCTGACCCCTTACCTCCTCTCCCATCCCCTGGGGCAACTGCAGTGTGAAGGCACAGTTGGGGCCCTGTGTCCCCAGAGCTGGCACAGTGCGGGGGGGGGGGGGGGGGGCGTGGCCAAAATAAGCACTCGGTCAGTATGGGTGGAAGGAATGAATGAACACTTTATTCCCCAGGGTATCACGTGCTATGTGGAGGTTAGGTCTAAAGTTAGCAAATAAGGTCAAAAGAGCTCAGATTCTAAATCACCCTTGAAGCGCCATCAGGAAGACATAAATCTCTCAATAAGCTCAGTGCAATGTATTTGCTGCATAAGACCTGCCCCCCACCCCTCTCCGCAGCCCCAACCAAAGGAGAGGATCTCGGTCCACTCCCCCTACCCCAACCCTAGCCCTTTGCCCAAGACTTGAAGCTGACAGGTGCTTGCTCAGGGATTCCTGAGGTTCACACAACCTGGTCCCTAAAAGAAGCCACATCTAGAAGTCTTCAAAGTAAGAGGCTCTCCGACCTCTCTCAGCCTCCTCCAGGGTCTGCTCCTCTGTTGCCATGGCAGCCAGGGCAGGGTCTGGCAAATCCTTAGAAAGACCAGCAGGCTGAGGATGGAGCCAGTAAGAGGCAGAGAGCAGAAATCAGAGGCCTGTGGGAACAGCCCAAGCTTTGAAGAACCCTGAAGTGTGAGTGAAACACTACCGAACTCCAGGCATGAAAAGGGAAGTGCCCTAGGCTAGATCCTAAAACTACCAGCCATTCCTCTTATTTCATTTCCCGCTATAATTCAATGAGTTTTCTCTACCTTTTCATTTGACAGTTTCCAAACATACAGAAAAATGGAAAGAATAGGACAAGGAACACTCATGAACCCTCCCATCTAGGTTCAACAATTGTTACTATTTCCCCCTGTTTTCTATCAATCTGTCTTTGAAACATTTGGGAGTGAGTTTAAACCTAGTGGTACATCAGCCCAAAATATTTTGGCTGCATCTCCGAAGACTGGTCCATTCTCCTACATAACCACAAAACCAAGTGTACTGGGTATTGGATTAAAAAAAAAAAAAAAAGCAACCTGTAACTAATATTTTTCTCTAAATAAGGAAGCTTTGCATGACTAGAAAAATAAAGGAAGGCCAGGAATTAGAGTAAAATCATACCAAACCAAGCCTAGGTTTGTTCTAAAAGACTTCTAAATTGGGTTCTCATCACAAAAAAACAAGTGAGCTTTTCAGTTCTGCCAAACATCTACCCAGGAAGTATCTAGGTATATATTTAACAGCAAGTCTCCAAATCATGTATTTCCCAAAATAATGTTTTGTGAAACTAAAACTGTTCCATAAATGTATACTTATCACATTTTTGTTGTTGCTGTTGTTTAGTAGCTAAGTTGTGTCTGCCTCTTTTGCGACCCAATGGGCTATAGCCTGCCAGACTCTTCTGTCCATGGGATTCCCAGGCAAGAATATTGGAATGAATTGTCATTTCCTTCTCCAGGGGATCTTCCCAACCCAAGGATTGAACCCATATCTCCTACACTGGCAGGCAGATTCTATACCACTGAGCCACCAAGGAAGCTTATTACATACTAGGTGCTTAGTAAACCCAAGGGCAAACTGCCCTGGGGCAGTAGAAGTTCTTCAAAGCCCACTAGGTGGGCTGCACAGGGCTGACTCAGCCTGAATCTGCCCTGACTCAGCCTTGCAAGAATGATCTTCACTTAACCAAAGATTCTTCCAGTCCCCAAGGTGGTTCATACCTATAACGGAATGTTACTCAGCCATTAAAAAGAATAAAAGTACCGTTTGCAACCATATGGATGAACCTAGAGATTGTCATACTGAGTGAAATAAGTCAGACAGAGGAGAAATATCATATGACATCCCTTATATGTGAAATCTACAAAGAAATGATACAAATGAAATTATTTGCAAAACAGAAATAGACTCACAGACTTTGAGAATGAGTTTATGGTTGCCAGGAGGAAGGATGGGGGAAGGGATAGTTGGGGAGTCTGAGATGGACAAGTACACACCTCTATATTTAAAATGGATTACCAAGAAGGACCTACTGTATATCACGGGAAACTCTTCTCAATGTTATATGGCAGCCTGAATGGGAAGGGAGTTTGGGGGAGAATGGATACATGTATGTGTATGGCTGAGTCCCTTTGTGGTCCACTTGAAACTGTCACAACATTATTAATCAGCTATATGTGCTAAGTTGCTTCAGTCATGTCCAACTCTTTGTGACACTATGGACTGTAACCCGTCAGGCTCCTCTGTCCATGAGATTCTTCAGGCAGGAATACTGGAGTGGATTGCCATGCCCTTCTCCAGGGGATCTTCCCAACCCAGGGATCAAACCCGTGTCTCTTGTGTCTCCTGCACTGGCAGGCGGGTTCTTCACTGCTAGTGCCACATGGCAAGACCCATTAATCAGCTATATCCCACTACAAAATAAAAAGTGAAAAAAAAAAAAAGATTCCTCTGGTCCCATCAGTCAGCAGCTCTGCATGCTCTGAGACCTCCTTAACCATCCAAGTCATCCGTTATCTCATATAAATCTTAAACTGTTTGTGGCCTGCATCACAATTTGGCTCTTAATTTGCCCTCTATTTTCTCTCATGGACTGGTCTTATTTCCCCAACTAGAGGCACAGCCCCTCCTCTTTCTGCAGCAGCTCAGAGCTCCCAGGCGGAATTTGCAACAGGCTCCAGGCAGGTGATGAATCACAGTATCCCTGACTCCTGGCATGCCAAGTCCCAACACGATCTCATTTAATCTTCACAAAACCCTATGATGGCAGTCCTAGTTTGATCCCTAATTTACAGATGGGGAACTGAGGCTCAGAGAGATCAGCAGAAGTCACACAACTAGTAAGTAGCAGGGACAGGAACTGAACTGGTTGCTCAGAAACCAAGACCCAGATTTTTAACCTCTGGGTACCAGAGATGGGATGTAGGGCAAAGGGGCCGTTAGGGTTCCCATGCAGAGTAGGGTGGAGAGGGTGAGGGAGAGGGTGATTGAGGCTGCAGGGATGGGGCTGCTGAGCTGGCGCTACTGTGGTTCTATTTCCAGGGTGAGCTTTGCATCCTTCTACAGAAGGAGGCCCATGGACACAAGAGGGAAACAATTGTCTCTTCCTGCCTAACCCTGGGATGTCACACAACAGGTGCTCCCTAAATACTCTGTAACCCCAGGCAGGTATGAAGAAATGTGACTTGTTTCTCCTTTATCACCACCCTCCCCCCAACCACCACTTCCTGAGCAAATGTACAGATGGCAGAGTGCAAGGGGAGCTGTGACCTCTGTTGGTGTCCCCTTGACAACTGCAAGTCACCCCCTCCGCTGGTCCCGTTGTGTCCTGACATCCTGCCATCGTCTCCTGGGGAACGGTTTCTCCACAACCAGAGACAGGGAGAGACCCCACATTCTTCTGAAATATGTAGGACAGCTGTGCGGGTGACAAGGGAGGCCAGAAATGGAGCCGGGACGGTGGGACTGGAGACACGAGAATAAAGGGCTGTCCCCAGCCCTTTATTCATCGTTTGACTCATTCATTATCCAGAAAATATGAAACAGAAAACAAAGGGCGGATCTCAGTTCTTTTCCTCAAGCAGCCAAACAAAACTTTTCAATTAATTTATTTGGGGGGGAGCAAGAACTTTGTATGTGATGAATGGATGAGTTGAAGAGTGTGCAATGGGTTTGAAAAATATTGTTGAGACTTTGAACCTCCACCTTCATCTGTGCTCTATCTGCCTGGAGAAGTATTAAGATTTGTTACCAAAGTTAAATTTAAAAAAAAAAATTTAGGTGCTATTCAACTTCCACAGAGAAAAGAAAATAGCCTTGCAAGTTAGATTATTGCCTTGATAAAGAATTCTAAGTTATTTAATAAAGCCCCACACTCTACCCTCTGAGCCTCTAAGTTAGCTTTTTAGCAAAATGTGTTTTCCCTATCTCATGTGGAAGCAAGGGAGGAGCCAGCCCAGGAAACAGAGATGAGCTTAGCAGAGGGCGGAGGTCAGGGGAGCAAAGCAATCTAGTGTGCACCCCAATCTGTGGGAGCCAGTTGGAGGGTAGAGGGGATCCTTCCTCTCCTGCCCCCACCTTCCCCCACTCCTACTTCCTGCTCAATCTCTGGGGAGAGGCTGCTGGTACCTGCCTGGGATGCAGCCGTCTCCATGCCAACCTGAGGGGGCATCTCAATTAGCCCAGGTCCTCTCCACATTTGAGCTTGGCCAGAGCCACTTTCAGACTGTGGTGTTGGAGAAGCCTCTTGAGAGTTCCTTGGACTGCAAGGAGATCAAACCAGTCAATGCCAAAGGAAATCAACCCTGAATATTCATTGGAAGGACTGATGCTGAAGCTGAAGCTCCAACACTTTGGCCAGCTGATGCGAAGAGTTGACTCATTGGAAAAGACCCTGATGCTGGGAAAGATTGAAGGTGAGAGGAGAAGGGGATGACAGAAGATGAGATGGATGGATGGCATCACTGACTCAATGGACATGAGTTTGAACAAGCTCCAGGAAGGTGGTAAAGGACAGGGAAGCCTGGTGTGCTGCAGTCCATGGGGTCACAAAGAGTTGGACATGACTTAGTGACTGAACAAGAGCCACCCTTGAATCCTGAGGTCATGGGCTGGACTTTGAAGGAGCTGTGGGTCTAGATGGGGCACTTTCTAGAGGGGCCATCACAACAGGGGAGTTACGGTGTAAGCGAACTGCTAACTCAGAACCAAGTACAGGCGGCAGGCTGACCTCAAAGGGGCCTCTTGCCCTAGTTGGAGCTGGGTGGGCCAACTCCGTGGTCTGACACGCCTGGGAGGGCTGCAGGCCACAGAATGGTTTCTGAGAATGTAACAGAGACAGCGTTCAGTGTCACTACCCTGTGCCCTCGTTCTGCAGAGCTGGCCTGGGGACAGCGGGCACGTTTGCACAGGGTCAAGGAGCCTCCCTGAACCAGAGTAACCCGGACCCTGGCCACAGGCTCTATTGACCTTCAGCGTTGTATAGAGCATCTCTGATGAACTGTGTGTGTGCTCAGTCGTGTCTGACTTTGTGACCCTTTGGACTATAGCCCGCTGGGATCTTCTCTGTCCCTGGTGCCCTGAGGTTGTCCCCAGAGAGAAACTGGTAGCAGCAAGGGCCTGAGATGGGGAATTCACCATCAAGAGAGGGGGTGACCGATTCAGGACCCAGTTTCAACAGGAAGGCTTAGCATGTGGGGCTCAGCCTGTGGACTGGGATTAACCTCCAGAGACGCAGGCTGAGCACGAGGCTGCAAAGTGAACATCTGTACCTCAGAAGCTGAGGGCGGGGTGCCTCTGCCGTCTGGGCTAAAAGCGGAGCGAGGGCACCGTCCCAAATGAGAACAAGGAAGCCTTCTTCTGCAGGAAACACTTCCCCAGCAGCATCTCTATGTGGCAGGAGCAGGGCAGCCCAGCCAAAATGAGGAGTCAGGCTGAAGTTGTCATCGTTCATTCACTGTCTCCCTGACATTCCTGGGGATGTGGAAGTGAATCCCAAGTCCCAGGAGTGCCTAGCTTAGAGGCTAGCCTGGGGATGCTGTAGCTGGGAGGTGACATAGCAGATTGGAGTTAGTGCCCCATGCAAAGACGAAGCCTCCCCAGCTGGCTAGGGGAGAGTCGCACAAGTGTGCAGAGGGGTGGGGGCTGCAGGAGAGAGAGACAGAGACAAAGAGACAGAGAGATGGAGAGGGAGAGAGAGGCTGGATCTGACGGGTTATGTTGTGTGCAGTGGTGGAGGGCATGCCCACAAAACCAGCACGTGTCTCTGCCTGAAGATGCCAGACAGGCAAAGCTTCCTGGCAGAGAGGTGATACCTAAGGTGAGCACTGAGGATGAGTTAAGAATGAGGTGGAGAAGAAAGGAGCGGAAGGGATTTTCAAGCTGCATGTGTAAAAGCTCAAGAGATGTGAGCCATCATGATGTGTACCGGCATTCCAGGGAGTCTGCCATGACTAGACAGGAAGTCAGACTTGAACAAACAGCAGAAGCTGAGACCTCAGGGTGCACACCCCCAGGAACTTGGACTGGGTGGTCCGCCATCTTCATGGAGGAGCAATCCATAAATGACTGAAAAAAATGTTTAAGCCTTAGAGGCTTAAACTATCAGGACTGATGATATATATCAGAGCATCGGCAGCATAGAAGTGATGGGAGTTCTAAGATGAATGAGAAATGACAGAGGAGGAGAGGAAAGAGCACCATGCTGAACATAGAACTCCAAGGTACAAGACTAGGGTCTTAACCCCCTCAATCAAAGAGTCTTGGAGGGAGTGGCTGACTGAGCTGAAGGAACGCCAGGTGAGAAACTGTCTTGGAAGCCAAAGTGAGAAGTCTGAAAAATGAGAGTATGGTCACCATGTCACATCAAAGCAGCTCCTGAAGATAAGGACTGAATTGTCTCCAGTGGGCTGGATAATCGGGAAGTCTCTGGAGACTTCTGTAAATAGTTACAGTAGACTGGTCAGGACAGGACCAGAGTCAGGAATGGGAAGCGATTGAGTGGCGAAGGATAGAATTACCGAATGATGATGACTCTTTTACCAAGTTCAGGGCCAAAGGAAAGGAAAGAGGAAGTGCAAGGGGAGAGTACTAGGTCAAAGGGAGGTGTGTGCATGTGGGTGGGGGGTGAGTGTTGAGGGAAACTTGAGCATATTTCCAGGTGAAAGGCAAGGAGGGAGAAGTTAAAATAGCAGAGAGAGATAGGAGTAGATGGAGCAAGTGCTAGATGTGCCACAGGAAATGGAACCGGGTGTGTTTGTGGGGCAGGGAGTGGCTGGATTTGACCCTCAAGAGGACTACTTCAACCTTGGAGACAGTAGAGGGAGTGAGTGAGTGCTCAGTCGCTTCAGTCGTGTCCAACTCTTTGCGACCCCAAGGACTGTAGCTCACCAGGCTCCTCTGTTCATGAGATTCTCCCGGCAAGAATACTGAAGTGGGTTGCCATGCCCTCCTCCGGGGGTCTTCCCAACCCAGGGAACCTGTGTCTAGGATCGAACCTGTGTCTAGGTACACCTCCTGCATTACAGGAGGAGGCAGTAGAAGGGGGGTGTCTACATGAAACACGAGGAAAAGCAGGATGCTAGAAGTTGTAGCAGTACTTAGCCCAGGTGAACACTGGAAAGAAACCTGAATGAGGGCGTACATGTGGATCCTGACCCTTTCCAAATAGAGTCCAGAATAACTTTCCAATTCCAAAGGAACAGCACTCTTTCACAGTCACCCCAGGAATAAGGAAGGATCAGTTTGGTTCAGAAAAGGAGCAGTTTGTACGAGATATTTCAGACACAGAGTGTGAATAGTTCTGGGAGTAAGAGGTTCCAGGATTTGGATGTGGTATGGTGCTGAAATGCAGCAGAGAGGTAAGAGTCACTGCAATTGAGGAGGTAAAAGAAATGTGAGGCTAAGCTCTTGGATAGATGTATCAGGTAGGAATGGCATTCAGTGAAAACAAGAGAAACATGCCTACAGTGGCTTAAATGAGTAAAGGGTATGCATAATAAGTCCACAAGTAGACAGCTGTTGGTGATGGTTTAATAGCCTTTAGATGACAGGGTGTCTGCTATCATTCACTGCCTCCTGGTTCAAAGATGACTGCTCCTGTTCCAACCACCTCATCTGCAGTCAAAAAAGGAAGAAGAAAAGGTGGTATCAGCTGTTTGTGTTCCCTGTTATCAGGAAAGCAAAACCTTTTTCAAGAAACTATTCCGTCACTCCCAGCAGAGTCCCACATAGGTCTCTCTGAGAGAGCTGAGTCACGCAGCCTTCCCTAACTGCAGGGGAATTGAGAGAACTGGGAATGAGACCCATGACAGATTTAAATGCTGAGCCTGGGCACACTGCTGCATGCAATTAAATTCCAGGAAGATGTAGGGACTGGATATTGGTTAGACAAAGATGAGATCTGCCTCAATGGGTCCCCTGTGTGGTGGATGCCATCTTGTCCTTCCCCAGAGGGCTGGGACCATGGTCAGGTTCAGATGAGGACAGGATTGAGAGGGGAATAATGGAATGGTGGTCAGAGGCCAGAAATCCAGGGTCCTTGGGCTCCAGGCCTCGGTTTACTTTGTGGTCAAAAGGGAGCTCTTTGCAGAGTTTTGAGCAGGTGTGTAACAGGTAGACCTACACTCAGGGAGACGGAGACACAATGAGGCAAGAGAGGACCACAGCACCAGTGGGGTGGGACTAGTGGCTGTCCAGACTCTCACACCTCCTTTAGGCTGCTGGGTACCCTAGAAACATGAAGTGGGCAACCCAGGCTTCTGCATTACATAGCACTCTATTCACAAAAGGAAGGAGCAGCCCCAGAGCACACAATGAAAGCATGGCTCAGATGAGATGGGCCTCGGTGCTCCCCACTCCCACGCCTCTTCCCCAATGACTGTGGTCCTCACCATGGCCTCTCATTTGATGCCAGTCCTCTTGCTCAGCAACCCTCAGTCTCCTCTCATCCAGGGATGCTGGATAAGAGCTTCCCAGGACCCCATCTCCCACCCTCCTCCCCAGGGTCCTCTGTGCCCAAGAGTAGCACAGACAGGGAAACACAGAGGGGCAGACCATGGCCTAGACTCTGTCCAGGTGCCCACTAACTGACTGTGACGGGCCAAGAGAAAAGGTAAAGCTGACTCCTCATTTCAAGCCTGAGTGACCCATCCTGCAGCCCTTGGCAGTTCAGGGGACTCGAGAAGCAGTGGGAGCCCAGTGTGCATGTCTCAGATCAGCCAGATAGTAGGTAGATGAGCCCCTCAACAACACCCCTCTGTCCCTCCGCCCTTTGTCCATTTCATCAAATGAGTCCTGCACCCTCTAATCACAGGGCCTTTGCACAGGCTGTCAGTATGTCTGAATGCTCCCTTCCCCGCATTCTTCTCCATGTTAACTCCCACTCTTCCTCTGGACCCTGACCTAAGTGTCACTTTCCTAAGGATGCCTTTCCTGGCCCTTGGCATGCTCAGGTGTCTCCCTGCTTTCCCTTATAAGAACTGTGATTCTGTCTTAGTTAAGGCAATTACCACCAGCTACTGGGGGTTTCCCAGGTGGCACTAGTGGTGCCACTAGTTGGTTATGTCTCCAACGCAGGAGACATAAGAGATGCAGGTGTGATCACTCAGTCAAGATCTCCTGGAGGAGGGCACGGCAACCCACTCCAATATTCTTGCCTGGAGAATCCCACCGACAGAGCCTAGCAGGCTACAGTGCGTGGGGTCGCAAAAAGTCAGACAAGACTAAAGTGACTTAGCACAGCACAGCACACCAGCTACTGAGTCGAACTGAGGTCTCAGTGAGCAAGCACAATAGGAGTTTAGTTCCCCTAAATGTAAAATTCAGTGTGGTTTGCATAGCCCTCCTTCATTCTGTAGCTCCAGCATCTACACAATCCTGAAAACAGTACAAAGAGAGTTGAAAGAGAGGCATCAGTTCTTAAAGTCTTTCCCTGGAGGGGACACACATCACATCCACTCTTGATCCTTGGCCAGAATTCACCTCTTGGCCCCAAGTGAAACTGCAAGGCAGGTTGGGGACAGGGTGGGGGGGAGGGCTTTGTTGGGAAATGCAGAGGAGCACACACAATACTCCGGGAGCACTATCTCAGCTGCCGGTCTTCCTGAGAACCTTTTATCACAGTTGTCATTTTACAGTAATTTATAAGCTTCTTTGATGACAAGTGTCTCTCTCATTAGACTGCGAACCCCAAGAGGGCAGGAACTGTGTGTGCGCTGGCTTATCACTCATCTTCAGAGTACTATGAAGTTGATGCTCACTAAGTATTTATTAGATCACCCAACAAACGGGCAGTGGGCTCAGCAGTTGGGGAGTTCATCTCCGGAGACACAGGACATCAATTCAGAAGGAAAAAAACTTTGAAGTCTAAGAGGTGGTGCTGAGTTCAGGATCAGCAGGGGGCAGCGCATTTTGCTGGGGAAGAGTGAGAAGATCTGATCAGGAGAGGCGTGGGTGGATTTGCCCTGCAGCTTCTAGCTTCCTAAATCAGCTTTTATTCATCCACTTGCAAAGGCTTCGGGTCCCCCCTCCCCTGCTGCCTCAGGGCAAGTGGAGAAGGGGGAAGGTAAGCATAACCATCACCAACACCCACTCTTTCCCCTCCCTCTGTCCCCCTGCCAAAAATAATGTAGCGGCAGCACAATGGTCAGTCTCTATAATTAGGCAGGGCCAAGAGGGGTTGCTGTCTCTGAAGGGTACTTGTTTTCCCTCTGTTAGTAAGTAGTTAAGTAGTAACCAAAAGGGGAAGCTCTTTTTTCCAGGACAGATGGCTTAGGAACCGCTTTTTGAAAACAGGCAGGCGAGGAAAAGGAAACCATGGGGGAGAAAAAGCCTTCCAACCTCTGGAGAGGCAGGGACTCTGGCACAATCTAAACCCAGCTCTGCCTCTGATGAGCTTTGTGGTTCTGGCCACATCACACAGCCTCTCTGAGCTTCAACTTCCTCTGCAAAATTCACCATCGAGTCTAAGATGCACTTTTTTTTTTCTTCTCATTTTAACATCACTGAAATTAGGCTACAATTTGCAATCAATGTCAGGTTATAATACAGTTGATAGGGTTTTTGTCTTGTTCTCTCCTTCATGTTACATGGAGTAGGGGGATTCCCTGGTGGCTCAGGTGGTAAAGAGTCTGCCTGCAATTCGGGAAACCGGGGTTCGATCCCTGGGTGAGGGAAGATCCCCTGGAGAAGGAAATGGCAGCTCACTCCAGTAATCTTGCTTGGAGAATCCCATGGACAGAGCGGCCTGGCGGGCTACATTACAGTCCATGGGGTCGAAAAGAGTTGGACACGACTGAGCAGCTTCACCTACACTGAGTATCATTAGATCTGATGAAATACTGCCTGTCCCGTTTTGTGTTAGGATCAGCAATCACTCTGGCACAGGACCTGCACGTTGTAGTTTGAAAAACTGTGGCTATTTTAATTATATTGCTTCAAGACATAAAAACAGTCTTGGCACTTCTTGGGTGGTCCAGTAGTTAAGAATCTGCCATCCAATGCAGGGGACTTAGGTTCAATCCCTGGTCTTGGAACTAAGATGCCACATGTACAATTGTCATTGCAGGCCTTAGGAGGTACCCTTGCAGAGCTTCTTGTGGGAAGTGCTCTGATTTGTAGGTGGGACTGGAATACAGGGGCTTCCCTCGTGACTCAGCAGTAAAGAACCCCCCTGCCAATGCAGGAGACATCAGTTCGATCCCTGGGTCGGGAATATCCCATGGAGAAGGGAATGGGAAAGAGCCCACTGATTGGAAAAGACCCTGATGCTGGGAAAGACTGAGGCACATATAGAAGAGGGCAGCAGAGGATGAGATGGTTAGATAGCATCACTGACTCAATGGACATGAATTTGAGCAAACTCCAGGAGATAGTGGAGGACAGAGGAGACTGGCATGCTGCAGCCCTTGGGGTCACAAAGAACTGGACACAACTTAGCAACTGAACAACAACAGCAACTAGAATACAGACTAGAAGATGAGTGGGAGTGGGCGGGGGTAGAAAACGGAGAGGGATTAACAGGAGGAAAAATTAAAGGTGAAGTAATCAGCTCTCATCTTGTTGGAACTTTACAATGGCAATGGAAATGTAAGCCATGCTGGTTCCAAGCCTAGGAAAGACAAATGAGCTCAAATGAAGTGATCAAGCCTCACGGATGACTCAGCAAGGAGCAAAGAAGAACATCCAGGACAAATCTCCCTTAGCCTCAGAGAACCAGAGGCTAATCTCTGCCAGACCCGGAGGAGTTGAGAAGTCTGATTATTGTAAAGTTGGAAGGTGAAAATGTGACCTTTTCGTTCCTTTATTCTTTTTAATCAGAAGATAGAGACTGTTATTTGGTGAAAAGCTCCCTATTAATTTTTAAAGACATAAAGGAACACTTACATGCTTGGGAGTAGATCTAGAAAGAATGTCTACATTTACCCCTGATTTAGAACCCAGCTCCTTCCCCTCTCCCCACACCCCACCCCCAAGTGGTTTGTTCAATTTGGATTGTATGGTTTTGTTAAATTTTTGTTAGTCTGTGAACATCTGGGTATTTCTACTTCAATTTAATACTTGATTGTATAGTGTACTTTTGGAAATGCTTTTTATGAAAGGACTTCATTACTTAATGGAGCAGGGTAATGTTTAAAGTAAAATCAGGGTTTGATCTGTATCGATCTGGAGAAGTTCCACAGGATGTCAAATGTTTATGGTTTTGCAAGTCCCAATTGTAAGAAATCAGGGAAAGATATTAAAACATCAAGATAAATAATGGTACAAAGAAATTTGTGTAAGGAGTGACTCAGGACATTCATTATTATAGGAGAAGAGAATTACTAATGAATTACTGTAATGGTAGAATTGCTAATTGCTATGTTACCTTTCAGAGAAGGCAATGGCACCCCACTCCAGTACTCTTGCCTGGAGAATCCCATGGACGGAGGAGCCTGGTAGGCTGCAGTCCATGGGGTCGAGAAGAGTCGGACATGACTGAGAGACTTCACTTTCACTTTTCACTTTTATGCATTGAAGAAGGAAATGGCAACCCACTCCAGTGTTTTTGCCTGGAGAATCCCAGGGATGGGGTCGCACAGAGTCGGACACGACTGAAGTGACTTAGCAGCAGCATGTTACCTTTATGGCTGAATAGAGCAAATATAAAAATTCTCAGTTTCGCTTATAACTTAGCATGTAATTGTGTGAGTGCCCAGTTCTGCTCAAAAAAAGTATAAAGTTGTAGAACAGATTTATGTTTAGAAAATATAGATTACACAAAAATGCAGAATTGAGTTTTTGATCATAAGATAGCTTGGCAAAAAACATTATGGCAATTGAAACATGAGCAGTGCTTATAAATACTTTCTATGATGTAATTTATCCTTTAACTTGACCAACATGACATTTGAGATAATTTTTGTTAAAACAGTCAGTGATGAAACTTACATTTGAAATGGTGAGATAGAAATTGGGCTGTTTTCACATAATTTTCATTAGACACATTCCATAGTGTTTATTTGCTTGGTAATTTTAATACAAGCATGCAATGATTATTGGTGAACTTGAAGGGATTTTATATTTTTTTAGTGGTATCTCCAACCCATAACCTGGCCTGCCCTCTGAGGTGGTTTGTGGTATAATCATCATAAAAGAGGCCTGGACCATCAACACTTGGGATCAACTCAGATCTACTAAGAGATTACAAACACTTTCAATGATGATGTTACATTGTTGATACCTTATATATTTTGAAAATAATTTTTATTTCTTTTCATTTGAAACTTGTGTACTGTATGGTGGGTCCCTAGCCCTGGTCTGGTTTCCAGAAATTTACTTGTATGATCCTGGGAGTGGCTAGTAGGGTGTTCTGTGGAATTGGTATGGCTGGATGCACTGGGGTTTGCAGAAGCCACAACAGAGGCACACAGATCCTCAGCCTGGAAGAAACCAAGTTTCAGTCGGATGAATTTGCCCTGGACCATCTCCAGCACACGTTATGTACTTGATGTACTATTCCTCAGACACTGTGGCAATACAAATGACATCTTCTGTAGCCACCTGAAATAACTGGAGATACTGCAGCTCCTTCTTGGGGGCCCTGATGGCAAGTGGAGGCCGGGTGCCAAGACCATCAGCTGCATCCTAGCTGCCCCAGCTGGGCCTGTGCCCTGGGGTGCCGTCACCCAGACTGTGCCTGGACTGGAGGGAGTCTTCTTCACCCTTCTAGGTCTGAACAATCCTTTCTGGAAGCAATAGGACTGAACCACACTAGCTGGCGATTTCCCTGGGCTCTCTTCCACTGTAGCAGAATCTTGGGGTGGTTGGATCGCAGCCCAGGCTACTGCTTCAGTGAGGGCTTGGTGCCTGCCTTCCAGTCTCTGGAAGGCTCTGACCCCTGGATTCTTCTGGCAGAGGTCATCGGTCACCCTTCGTTATGAGGTCAGAGCAGAAAATGGCAAATCACTCCACAGTTCTTGCCTAGAAAATCCCATGAACAGAGGAGCCTGGCAGGCTACAGTCCATGGGGCCACAAAGAGTCAGACATGACTGAATGACTGAGCCCATGCCTGTACTGAGACTTGTCCTACCTGCTAAACTCAACCCATTTTGGGGAGGGGGGGGGCGTGGAGGAGGGGGGGGGCGTGGATGGGTAGGGAATTACCTGGATAGAAACAACAGGTTGATAGAACTCTACATCTTCTTGCCTTTTTGACCAGCCCAGCATGCGCTGCCTGGGGTAGGTCAGTGGGCTTCCTATGTAAGTGTTATAAGCCACCTCCTGCTATACCTCTCTGACATTTATACACAGTCATGTTCACACCCACCTAAACTCCCTCACCTGTATGCACTACACACACACACCAGCCACATGGACCCAAGGGAACCATGGCACTTTCCTCAGCTTAATAGATGCTCTTTTCCAGCTATCCCCTCTCAGCCCCCAAGAATGATGTCATTCACCAGGAATCAAGACCCAACTCTCCACCCTAAAACCCAGGACAGCCAGGATCCGGCTCCCCTTCACGGGGAACTATGAGCTTCGTCATGACAAATTACAGGGTGTCAAAAAGCCTCCTGAACTCTGGTCCACATGGCACCGTGGACCACATGGCCCAGTATGGACATGCAGCACAGGTGAGTCCCTACACTGGGGTGCCCCACGGCCTCTGAGACCGTACCCACAAGCTGCTCAGCTGCTGTGTGTAAGCCAGGCTGGAAGCCCCATAGCGCCTGGCTCCACCCAGGAGCAACTGGAATAGAATACAACAGGTTAATTGAAGGACACTGTTGGTCTCAGATTCACCTGGGTACTTGGACGCTGAGCTCCATCCAGTTCTTACATCCAGCACTCTCCTAGGTGGGTGTCCTCCAACCAGACGATACCATAAACAGTTTAAACAGCAGTCCCCAACCTTTTTGGCACCAGGGGCCAGTTTTGTGGGAGGTAATTTTTCCACAGACTGGGGTGGGGGATGGTTTCGGGATGATTCAAGTGCATTACATTTACTGTGCACTTTATTTCTATTATTATTGCATCAGTTCCACCTCAGATCATCAGGCATTAGATCCTGGAGGTTGGGGACCCCTGGTTTCAAGGGTATATTCATCTTTTGAAGATCAGGTCTTCCAATTAGGACAGTCTGGAAGAAACTTACCATGAGTACTTAATAAATCCTTGACCACTTCCAGCAAGGACTTGATGTCTTTGTAAAAATTAAAAACTGGGAACTCTAGCTAAAACAGGACATCCCAGAGTCAGGACTGGGGCCAAGACAGGGGACATCAGTCTGGAAGGGAAATTAGGATCTAACTAGGTTGCATATACATACAAATCCCACATAAGTACTTTTAGCCATCAAATCCCTACCTCTCTTTTTTTTCCTCACCAGGCCCTCACATGGTATGATGGCTCTAATCAGGGCGGTCACAATAAAAGACTCACTTCCAATCATTTTCAATTCATAAAGTCAATTTGGAGGAGCCCGTCCGTTCATAAAGCTGGACATTCTGAGGATGAACAATTCAGAGGTGTGCCTGTGAGTGAGCAGAGAAGGCCTTCTGCATATGCTTGGACCAGACCCGGTACTTGGTGATACTCTGAGGCCTGAGCCACACCATGTGGATTCTGAGGACTCACACGTGTGGCCCTCCAAGGCCCAAGGTCAGGAGCGAAGCCCTACATGAAAGGTGTTCTGATGTACAGTTATTTCCTGGACCTGGTCTTTAACACCACGTGTGGGCCAGTGTCCCCTCCCCCAATATGATTCAAAATACTTAAGGTTGAGTTGACCAGGCTTCTACATTCAAGTAGCCAAATCCTTATACACCAGAAATAGTACTTCTCTGGTTACCACAGCTATTAAAAAACCCATTTTTCCATTGCATCTTGTCAACAGATCTCCTCAAAATAAAAGAAATATTCTCTGGACCCCAAAGTTAGCAAAGGCTCCTCCCAAAATCATAGACCTGATTTTTCCCGCCCTCATCCAAGCCCATCCTAACTCAGCCCACCCATGTCTGCCTGGCTTGGGAGCCTCCCAAACATGTACACAGGGCAGCCATGTTGCTAGGAAACTTTTGCTTTTGTGTCTGTTTTTCAAAGAATCTAATTCTGTGAGAAGTCAACTCCCAGGACACAGATAGCATTAGAAACGGCTTTAAGGCTTGACGAGATGAACTCAACAGAAACTTACATAGTGGGCCCCAAAGGCTAACCACTGTGGCTTGAAATAGCTCAAAGAGACAAGAAAACTCAGTCCTGGCCACTTGACTTTCAACGATTGGTGTTTTCAAATAGCTAGCCTAGGCAACCACACAGCTAAATCTTTATCAAATGAGCCTGAATAACAGGAGCCAGCTGAGGCCACCCTAATTCAAGGAAGATCCTTCATTCTAAATAAGTCATAGCTGAGCACTCCTAGCGGGCTTCCCAGGTAGCTCAGGGGTAAAGAATCTGCCTGCCAATGCAGGAGACGCAGAGTTCGATCTCTGGATCGGGAAGATCCCTTCCTGGAGAAGGAAATGGCAATCCATTCCAGTCTTCTTGCCTGGAAAATCCCATGGATAGAGGAGCCTGGCAGGCTACAATCCAGGGAGTTACAGAGTTGGACACAACTGAGCTCGCACGCACACACACACACACACACGCACACGTACTCCTAGAACCCCCAGCACGATCAGACACGAACAACAGGCCAGTGTTGCATTCAGCAGTCCCTGGACAAGGTCCTTACCATTCTGTGGGGACTTCCAGAGTGCAGAGGACAGGAGAGGCTTGCTCTGCCATTATGATTCCTCCAGCATGTTCCCTGGGGAAGAGCCAGAAGACAGGCATGTACTGCTGCCAGGACGCCAACCCAGAAACATCCAGATGTCAGGTTTCTGGCAGAACACGCTCAGGTCAAAGCAAGGCCCCAAAAGACCCTGAAGTCTCCTTTATTTCGGATGCCAGAGGCCCCTGAAAACTGGACTCTATAATAGTTTTGGCCTCTTGATTGCTGATGTTCTATATGAGGTCACCAAGACAACTCACGGGAACTTCTAGACCAGAGCCCCCGGTCCAGCCATCACAGCCTTAGTGGTCAAGGTTGGATTCTAATCCACTGACTAACCAAGTGGCCTCAGTTTGCACCCAATTCTGGAAGCACAGTTCAAAGCCCCCTGAGTGCCCATCCACCCCTCTGTCCCCTGATTTTGTTAAAACATTAGGTGAGCCAGAGCCCAGAGAGGTCCTACCATTGCTATACACAGAGATGATCTTTCAGCCAGAATCCATTCTGCTTTGTAGATAGACTTTATTTTGGGGGGCTCCAAAATCACTGCAGATGGTGATTGCAGCCATGAAATTAAAAGACGCTTACTCCTTGGAAGGAAAGTTATGACCAACCTAGACAGCAATTAACAAGCAGAGACATTAGTTTGCCAACAAAGGTCAGTCTAGTCAAGGTTATGGTTTTTCCAGTGGTCATGTATGGATGTGAGAGTTGGACTACAAGGAAAGCTGAGCTCTGAAGAATTGATGCTTTTGAACTGTGGTGTTGGAGAAGACTCTTGAGAGTCCCTTGGACTGCAAGGAGATCCAACCAGTCCATCCTAAAGGAGATCAGTCGTGGGTGTTCATTGGAAGGACTGATGCTGAAGCTGAAACTCCAATATTTTGGCCACCTCATGCGAAGAGTTGACTCATTAGAAAAGACCCTGATGATGGGAGGGATTGAGGGCAGGAGGAGAAGGGGACGACAGAGGATAAGATGGCTGGATGGCATCACCGACTTGATGGGCATGAATTTGGGGAAACTCTGGGCATTGGTGATGGACAGGGAGGCCTGGCGTGCTACGATTCACGGGGTCGCAAAGAGCTGGACATGACTGAGTGACTGAACTGAACTGAAGTAGTTCTAGTTATTAAACATGGTTAATATGACTTCTGGCTACCTGTCATAGAATCAGCATGACACATTGCCTCATCCTGCCTCTAATAAGCTTTACAGCTTTGTCAATTATTTATTTTTGGCTATTCTGGGTCTTCACTGCTGCACAGGCTTTGACTAGTTGTGGTGAGCAGGGGCTACTCTCTAGTTGCTGGGGACATGCTTCTCATTGCTATGGCTTCTCGTGGAGCACGGGCTCTAGGGCGTGTGGGCTTCAGTGGTTGCGGTTCCTAGGCTCTAGAGCACAGGTTCAGTAGTTGTGGTGCATAGGCCCAGTTGCTTCACGGCATGTGGGATCTTCCCAAACCACGGATCGAACTGGCACTCAATGGGTCTTTGAACTGTGCTTCCAGAATTGGGGTGCAAACTGAGGCCACTTGGTTAGTCAGTGGGTTAGAATCCAGCCTTGACCACTAAAGCTGTGATGGCTGGACCCGGGGCTCTGGTCTAGAAGGTCCTGTGAGTTGTCTTGGTGACCTCATACAGACCTCATCGTTTCAGTCGAACAATGTCTCCTACATTGGCAGGCAGATTCTTTACCACTGGACCACCAGGGAAGCCCTGTCAAACTTTATCACCCAGGACACACTTTGTACAGTAAGAACAGATTCTCAAGCTTCATAAAGTGTCTCCTCAGTCCCAGGCACTGTGCTAGGCCTGGGGACAGCACAGAGACACCCAAGGGCCCTGAGAATTCTCAGGGGCTCGCTGGCTATCATTGGCCCCTGCACCTGGCCTCAGACACGTTTGCTTCAAATGGGGGAAATCATACCTGATATATTAAAAACAAACAGAAAACCTACCACCGATGTCTAGATCCCTCAAGCTGCAAGAGAGACAACTTCAGGATGGAGTTCAGCCTTCTCAATCATGCCCTTTGAAATCTTGAAGGCCATTTTCTGATTCCTGTGCAATTGCAGAGGTAGTGAATTCTGTCACCTGCTGCCATCAGAGAGCCCTGAGAATGCACACTCTTCCCAGTGCAGCCTTCCCTGCCTGCCCCGCTCCCCACTCAGAAGAAGGATGAGATGGGGTCGTGCATACATGCATGCTCAGTCATTCAGTCGTATGTGACTCTCTGCTACCTTGTAGACTGTAGCCCACCAGGCTCCTCTGTTCATGGGATTTTTCAGGCAAGAACACTGGAGTGGGTTGCCATTTCCTACTCCACGGGACCTTCAAACCCAGGGATCGAACCCGTCTCCTGCATTAGCAGACGGATTCTTTCTTTTTTATTTTTTTATCTTTTAATTGAAGGATAATTGCTTTACAGAATTTTGTGGTTTTCTGTCATACATCAACAAGAATCAAACATAAGTACACCCATGTCCCCTCCCTCCCAGACCTCCCTCCCATCTCCCTTCCCATTCCACCCTTCGCCTGTCACAGAGCCCCTGTTTGAGTTTCCTGAGTCATACAGAAAATTCCCGTTGGCGATCTGTTTTACTTATGGTATTGTAAATTTCTAAGTACTGTCTTCATACACCTCCCCTTCTGCCTCCTCTCCTCCCACTGTGTCCATAGGTCTGTTCTCTATGTCTGTTTCTCCGTTGCTGCCCTCAAAATAAATTCGTCAGTGACATCTCTTCAGATTCCGTATATATGTATCAGTACACAATATTTATATTTCTCTTTCTGACTTACTTCACTCTGTATAATAGGCTCTAGCTTCATTCACCTCACTAGAACAGATTCAAAAATGCATTCTTTTTCATGGCTGAGTAGTATTCCATTGCATATACATACCACAGCTTCTTTATCCATTCATCTACTAATGGATATCTAGGTTGCTTCCAAGTTCTAGCTATTGTAAATAGTGCTTCAGTGAACATTGGGGTACATGTGTCTTTCAGTTTTGATTTCCTCAGGGTATATGCCTAGGAGTGGGATTTCTGGGTCATATGGTGGTTTTATTCCTAGCTTTTTCAGGAGTCTGCATACCATCTTCCATAGTGGCTGTATCAATTTATATTCCCACCAGCAATGCAAGAGGGTTCCCTTTTCTCCACACCCTCTCCAGCATTTATTGTTTGTAGACTTTTTGATGATGGCCATTCTGACCGGTGTAAAGTGGTATCTCGTTGTAGTTTTGATTTGCATTTCTCTAATAATGAGTGATGTTGAGCATCTTCTCATGTGTTTGTTAGCCATCTGTATGTCTTCTTTGGAGAAATGTCTCTTCAGGTCCTTTCCCCACTTTTTGATTGGGTTGTTTGCTTTTTTGGTATTGAGTTGTATGAGCTGCTTGTACGTTTTGGAAATTAATTCTTTATCAGTTGTTTCCTTTGCTATTATTTTCTCCCATTCTGAGGATTGTCTTTTCACCCTGTTTGTAGTTTCCTTTGCTGTGCAAAAGCTTTTAAGTTTAATCAGGTCCCACTTGTTTATTTTTGTTTTTATTTCCATTTCTCTAGGAGGTGGGTCATAGAAGATCTTGCTTTGATTTATGCCATCGAGTGTTCGGCCTATGTTCTCCTCTAAGAGTTTAATAGTTTCTGGTCTTATGCTTAGGTCTTTAATCCATTTTGAGTTTATCTTTGTGTATGGCATTAGGTAGTGATCTAATTTCATTCTTCTGCACGTAGCTCTCCAGTTTTCCCTGCACCACTTACTGAAGAGGCTGTCTTTGCCCCATTGTTTATTCTGGCAGGCAGATTCTTTACCACTGAGCCACCTGGGAACCCTCACAGGGTTGGTCAGAGGCCTGTAGACCTTTTACTTTCTGACCAGTCTTTCCCTGGACTTTCCCTCTTGGGGCCTCCCTGCCCCCAGTTTTCAGGGAATGTTGCCCCCGGCATTTCTGACTTCCGGACTCACTCTTCCCTTCACACTGGTCACTCCGACATCCCCAGTGAGCGGCACTTCCTGTGGTGCCGCTCGGCCTCAGCCTGTGCTCCGCCCCACGCCTGCCCGGCTCAGACCCCAGCTGCCTTGACACCCATCTCCTCTCTCCTTCAAAGGCAATCCTGGGTGTGTTTCCCCCCGGTTCAGATCAAAAGCATCTCACACTGGTTCCTTATCCAGCTCGGCACAGGACGTGGGCATTCCCTTCCACAACTCCACCACCACCTGAGGGATCCAGGGCCACGCTGTTGCTCTCCGTTTACACATGGCCTGAGTTGTCCAGGGGTGGTTGTCCACAGGGCCAAGCCACGGAAGGGGTAAACAGAGTCTCAGGGCACAGATGGTTGTCATCCCAGGGGGACAGTCAGGGGCTGCCATCAAAGAGAGGTCCTCTCTGGAGCTATGACAAAATTCACCTGAGAATTAAGGAGATGATTTATTCAGGCTACTGTACCAAGGATAACATTCATTAATGAGAAAAATCTCAAAGAAAAGGAAGGGAACCTGGGGTTTTATAGAGGCAGGTAAACAAGGGAGTCAGCTTGGAGTCTTGTGGGAGGAAGGATGGAGTTGAGACTTCCCTCGGAAACTCTGAGAGCAGCGTGGTCCTTCGTGGTTAGCTGGTTTGTCATTTCTGAGGCACAGAGTGTAGGAGGAGTTTCTTAACCATCGCTGCTGAAGTGGCACAGGGCACAGATAAAGATCGATATTGTCAGTCCCGCCTCCCCTTTCAAGATGACTATCACTTATCACTGAACAACTCAGAGGCAAGCATAAACCTCCTGAGTGGCATGAGGCAGGGCCTGAGAAGGTGTCTCTCCAGGATTCAGGCTGGTGGTGTTCTTATATAAATGGTGGCTCATCTGAGGTGGTGGGGCAGAGGTCAGTTGTTTTATGGTCCTGGAGATCAGATATCTTAAAAGAGGGATGCCTAAAACAGAGAAATAATACTTTAAAAGTTGTGTTAAAGAGCCAGGAGTTGAACCTTGAGAATTAACCAGTGGCTCCACAGAGTCAACCTTAGTTCCTTAAAAGTGTCAAGTCATTTCTGACTAAATGAACATCCTTCTCAATTATGGGATCCCAGGCAAAGCCTTGGGTTTATAACCAGTGTTTCCAATTATGCCTTGTTAATAAGGAACAGGTTCTTATTGAAGTATGAAAATAATTATACTGCCATGAAATTAAGAATACTCACCAGAGCTTCTCAATTTTGTAACCATCAAGGAGGGAGAATATGGTATTTACACATGGTTTGTTTCTGGTTAGTGAAGTATAGTCTACTGAATTGTTAAACTTATACATCACTTTGGGGCTTTCCAGGTGGCACTAAGTGTAAAGAACCTTCTGCCAATGCAGGAAGACGTAAGAGATGTGGGTTCAATCCCTGGGTTAGGAAGATCCCCTAGAGAAGGAAATGGTGACCACTCCAGATTCTTGCCTGGAGAATCCCATAGACAGAGGAGCCTGACATGTTAGTCATAGTCCATAGGGTCGCAAACAGTCGGACACGACTGAAGTGACTTGGCACACACATGCATGGCTTTAGAGAAAAGAGGATGGAGTTCCTTATATACCCAGAAATCAGAACGTTGAAACAACATCAACAATATTCTAAACAAAACCCACCATCACCCCTCACCCATTCATTCAGTCCTAGGTAACTAACTCATGTTCCACTGGATTTTGGTTTTGTTGTGGTGGTGGTTGTTGTTCAGTTGCCAAGTCACGTCCAGCTCTTTGTGACCCCATGGACTGCAGCACACCAGACTTCCCTGTCCCTCACCATCTCCCGGAGTTTGCCCAAGTTCATGTCCTTGGAGTCAGTGATGCCATTCAACCATCTCATCCTCTGAATTCATTTGTGTCTCAGTTAAAAATCTAGAAATCCTGAATCATCCCACTAGTATGGTCTCAGAGTTGTCTAAATAAGGCCATCAGAAGACTGTACCCCAAGATGTCTAGCCCAGTCCTTTTCTGCAGGTCTTTAAGACAGCCCTTCTTTGTCGAAGACAAGCACTGTAGTCTGTAGCTGATCGCAAGTTCTTTCAGGGGAAGCATAAGAGAAATCCCCAAACTATCTTTAGATGACAAAACAAGATGGCTGTGGTTAACCTATTACTGACACACTTCAAAAGTGAAAGATCTGCTGGAAGTTCCTAACAGGAATAGTACAGCTGACAAGGAAATTCAGTGATTTCTACGGCATACAAACCAAAAAGACAAAGTCAATCCAGAAAACATTGTAGACAAGATATCTGTTAACATAATGAGCAACTCTATTTTCAAAGAAGAGTGAATATTATATCTAATTTATAAAAATGGAGTAACATAACCTTCAAAGGAAAAAATCTTCAGATATAACATATAGTAATCCTCACATAACAATATTCCGTGAATTTACTGAACACATAGCTACAATACACTAGAAATACATAAAGAATATCCAATAGACTCGGTAAATCTGGAATTGGTCCTAAACATCTGCATGTTAATATAACTCCATAGTTAAGTGATACGAGTTTCCCGCTGAAAACCACTGCTCAAGTAGATGCTAGATTCAAATTAAAGCTATGACCAAGTTACCATTTTAAGAAATAGCCGGAATTATGACTGACAACACCTACTGTGGCAGTCAGCACTCTGCCCTGTGTCCATGGATTCTACATTTGTGGATTCCAACAACTGAAAATAGAAAATATTCTGGGAAAAAAATTCCAGAAAGTTCCATAAAGCAGAACTTGAACCCAAAGCACATTAACAATTGTTCAAATAGCATTTACTTTGTGTTTGCATTACATTTACAATGTATGAGACAAACTAATCTAAGGAATACAGTAGGAGGCACATAGTTTATATACAAATACTTTGCCACTTTCTGTGAAAGACTTGAGCATCCACAGATTTGTTATCTGTAGAAGATCCTAAAACCAGGTCCCTGTGAATACAGTCATTTCTGGGATGACTGTAAGCAGCACCGGGAAACAACAGGGCCAGTGAGAGCGTTGACAGTGCTCTAGGAATTTTCCCTAGAGCATATAGTTCATGAAATCCAAATTTAATTACATTCTACCATATGATTTACCTGGGGACATGCTAAGGACATCTCTTCTGATTTAACAACTCTTCCCATGCAATTCATCAACAGTAACCATCAAATAAACTCATTATTTCTGCCATTTCTCTTTTTACAATGAAAGATCAAATCATTTGTGTTTTTTCCTTTGGGAAATCTTAAAGACAGTCTAAGATGCAAAAGGAATCATTTAGGGTCAGTTTGGGGAAAGGCAAAATATCAAAAGTTGTCAGGAAATTTGAACACCCGAATAAGGTAGGGTCATGAGTTCCTGAGAAAGAATGCTTGGCTACTCACTTAAAGTGACAAGAAAGGATTTTAAAAATAAACATAGGCGGTAACGTGATTGTAAAGAATCTTAGCTCTTTCCAAAGTAAGAAAACTTTGTTCTCTTAAATAACCAAGGACATAATAAAGTCAGCAGAAGCCATAGAAGGTTATTCTGGCAAAACAGAATCTGTTACCTTGGCAAACTACACAGAAGGTAAAGAATAACCTTTTACAACCTCATATTCATGTCCGATAACTGCTCTAACAAATTTAGGAGCTTGGAACAACATAGTTATATTATCTTATAGTTCTAGAGATCGGAAGTCCAAAACCCAGTCTCACTGGGTTGAAGTTAAGGTGTCAGCAAAGCTACTTCCTTCTGGAGGCATTGAGAGAGCATCCATTTCCTTTTCCAGAAGCTACAGTCTCTTTTCATTCCTGACTCAGGGCCCCTTCCTCCATCTTCAAAGCCAGCAGTGAACTAGCTTTCTATCTCTTTCAGCTTCTGTTGTCGTATCACCTTTTTCTTATTCTGAACTCCTTCCTCCCTCCTATAAAGACAATTTTGATTACATTGAGCCCACCAGATATCCAGAATAATCTCTCCATCACAAGTCCTGAACTCAAATATTCACAGGTTCCAGAGACTGGGCCATGGCCATGTTTAAGGGGTCATTAATCTGCCAAACCTCTCACTGAGGGAGGCCAATCATTTTCTCATCTTAACAGAGAGAAAACCAAATTTTAATTTTATGTCAGTGTATCTGATACTAAACCTCTTTTTGAAAATCTTATAAGTAAATCCATCAAAAATTAGCCAGCTTTGACAAATAAAATTTCATTTTCTAGAACCTTCTATTACTTTTATATTCATCAGGTTGTGACCTACTCTTTCCTCTTTCTCATTCTGGAACAACCAGTCCTTTTACCTTAGGACAAAACCACTCTTTTTTTTTTTTTCTTAACAAAAGACATCCTGCATATCTGAGCTCCCAGAAACATTCTCCTGATTTCACAGAAGCAAGATCTTCATGGATCTCCATCCTCTTCTTTCTTTGCTCTTACAGAGACGGAAACTTTTTTCTCTTCTGCTCCCATGAAGCTTCCTCCATCCTTAGGGACCTCCAGATATCTGTGATGCCCTTCTCTTCCTTGTATCTTCAAATTGTTAAACCATTTCTTCCCACAAGCATTTAAACACGTCCAAGGCTCTGCTGTCTTCCAGAGCTCATCTTGACCAGGCCTTCCTCTCCACTTTCCTGTCTTGAAAGTACAAACTCTGCTTGTATTTTCCCTTTCTAGAGCTGCCATTCACAACTTCAACACACTGCCATACGATCACCTCCTCACCCATCACTCCACTGGTATGGCTCTCTCCAAGGTCACCCAAATCCTCTTGTTGCCCCAGCCAACCACAACTTCCAAACTTGTATCACTTGGTCTGACTGTAGCGCTAGACTTTTGACTAATCTCTTCTGGCAGTCCCAGAGCCGGTTGGAAAAGAATTTCCAGAGACAGAGTATTTCAGAAAGGAGCGAGTTTATTAAGAACAAACAGCAGAGATGAGGTGGGAGCAGTGGGCACAGCGGGCTCATCTCCTGATAGACCAGGGAGAGCTGACGGGATGGATGGGTTACGACAGTGGGCCAGCTCAAGGGAGAGCTGACACTTTAGTAGCCGATTTTTATAGCCTCGAGAAAGAGAAAATTCCTGCAGGAAGGACAGCATAAGGTGATTGGTTAGGGCGCTATAGGGTAAGTATTTGGGTGGGCGTTTTTTGCCTAATTTGGAGTCAGGAAGCTCGCCAGTAAGGATCAGGAAGGCTTTTGGCAATGGTCCGCTCTGGAGGTGACCTTGGTTCTGGGTTCCGCATCTGTGGCCTTAGTACAAGGCCTCGCAACTGTGACCTTGGTGTGGAACTCCACATATTCTTTCTCTGGAAGTGTGTCTGCAGGATATATGCTTTCCTGTCATGTGATGGTTCCCAGATGGTGTCCGTCTAACTAGATAGCTCTATTATCTGATCAGTTGCCTGGTTTTCATCCTGTATTCTTGATTTTCTCCTACCATCTATATTCTTCAAATCACCAATTACTGCCTTCTAGCTACTTTTTGTTCTAACTGATTCACTTTTCTCCATGCCTCCAAGATCAGGCCCCATTATCTCTTGCCAAAATGAGAATAACCTGGCCTTTTTCCCATCCACAGTACCAGCAGGCTCAGAGTGATGTCTGTAAACCTAAAGAACGATGTGAATTGGTCACTCCACAGCTTAAAGTTTCAATACTCCATCTACCCAACCTACCCCCTTTGCCTTCACGTTGAAACCCCGTCTCCTGAACACAGATGATGTGGGTCTTCATTACCGGGACTTTGCTTATCCTCCAATCTTATCTGGTACCAATTTCCCTACACAAGTCCTGGACAACATGAGGGACCTTGAGGATATTCAGGTATTCTACTAAGTGAAATAAGTCAGACAGAGAAAGACAAATGCTGTATGTTCTCATTTATATACACAGAATCTAAAAAAGATGAACTCACAGAAATAGTAGAATGATGGCTGCTAGGGGCTGCAGCTGGGGAAAATGAAGAGATGTTCATACTATGTCTAAAGTAAATATAATATGTATAATGTGCATATACTATACATATGTCACATGTATAATGCACACAGAGATGTACATATCTAATATACAGCATGGTGACTATAATTAGCAGTACTCTATTATAATGGAAGTTATTAGGAGAGTAGATCTTAAATGTTATCACTGCACAGTTCAGTTCAGTTCAGTTGCCAAGTCGTGTCCAACTCTTTGCAACCCCATGGGCTACAGCACACTGTGCTTCCCTGTCCATCACCAACTCCTGGAGTTTGCTCAAACTCATGTCCATCAAGTCGGTGATGCCATCCAACCATCTCAGCCTCTGTCATCCCCTTCTCCTCCTGCCTTCAATCTTTCCCAGCATCAGGGTCTTTTCCAATGAATCCACACAAAATCATGTGAGGATTATGTGAGGGGATGAAGATTTGAACTAAACTTATTATGGTAATCCTTCTGCAATGCATATATGGACCTAATCATCATACTGCACACCACAAACTTATGTTGCAAGTCAATAATATTTCAGTAAAGCTGGGGAAAAAAGAAATAACAAATTAAAAAAAATTAAATTCCCCTCCCCAAGCACTAAGCTCTATATAGTGAACTACTGGCATGCACTTCCCCAAATTCATTGTTCTTTCCTGTGTTGGGAGCTATTCACATGATCTTCCTTGAGCATTTACCGCCATTTTCAGCTGGCTAAATCTTATTCATGCGTCATGTCTCACTCTCTGTAATTGCTGTTTCTTTGTGTGCCTTTCCTGGACTGCAGGCTGGCTGAAAGCAGGGACCATGCATTGGCCCAATGTCTCCTTCCTACTGTTTGTGCCCAGTAATTATGTGTTCTCAATATGTATGTGTTGAATAAACAAAGTTTCAATGAGCTTCAGAGCAGGTTTGGTGGGTATGAGGGTGTGGGAAGGGTGAATGGGTGGGAGGAGCAGTTCAACAGGAGAGTTACAGAGTTCAAGCTTCAAAGGTAGACGCTTGGTAACTGCTGGGACCAGGGTGGGGCTAACCAAGAGGTTGCTGAGTGGAGTGGAAGTGAAGGTCACTGGGGCAGAGAACACGAGGGAATCATGACCTAATATGTTGGATGAGTGGCACTTATGTTGCCCTGGAGAAGTCAGGCACAGGGTGGGGCGGGCAGGGAAGCTGTGAGTCAGGCTTCAAAGTCCTTCACGAGTGGTGTGATTAAGGCAGGGAGGTGCCTTTATCCCATGGCCCAGCTTCAGCAGAGGAGAGGAGGGGAAATGAAAATGATGGAGGAATTACATAGGACCAACACAGACTCCAGAAGAATGTGACCTTGCCGTATGACCCTGAGGTCTGTGGACATGGCTTGAGAGAGTGAGGGGGCCTCTGCTTGAGACGGCCTCGACATGAAGAGGTCGAAGAATTTCCCAGAAAGAGATTATGCTTCATATATTATAATTATAGAATATATCATAAAATGCATATGTAATATATTAAAAGAAAGGGCTTGGAGTCCAGTAGAAGAATTGAGAAGGAATCTCCCCAAGTGCAAACTCAAGTGGTCAGACGGTCAACTGGTCAGATGCTACTGCTCCTTTCACTTTGGCTTCAGAATTTGTTATAAACCCCTTCTCCAGAAATTTCTGCCATCTTGCTGCTACAATTCTTGGCTGTACTGGACTTATCCCACTTTAAGAGATTAATCTGGAATCCTGCGCTGACCCTTAAATCAAAGGAATCAAAACCTTGCATGTGGGATTATCCGCCCCCATGCATTCTTTTATTCTGTGGGAAATTGGGTCCCAATTTGTTTTTGTGGTCTGTCAGCACAATAAAGGCCACCCTTTGGGGGACTACAGTTAAAAATAATTCTCTTCTTTAAAAAAAAAAAGCTGTGGGGGTAAAGACCTCATTGAACAAAGTTTCAAAATCAGATAAAACTTGCATTCTGCTCACTGCAGAGGGCCAGGCGCCTCCCATCCATGGCAATTGGAGAGAAGCAGAGACAGCTCCGGGCATCTGCTTGCTCAGGGCTTTTCATCAGCTGATTTCTCCCTGAGCCTAGACAGCTATAGTTTTTCTAATAGTTTCTGATATGTTTGAGATCAGTTGCCCTTGGTTGGAATGAACTTTACTTTTAGTGTGCTATTATTTTACTTGTACTCCATAATTTTTATTTAGGTTTTTCATATATGCATGGGTGCATGCTAAATCACTTCAGTTGTGTGTGACTCTCTGTGAATCTCTGGACTATGTAGCCCACTAGGCTCCCCTGTCCATGGGACTCTCCAGGCAGGAACATTGAAGTGGGTTGCCATTTCCTCCTCCAGGGGATCTTCCTAACCTGGGAATCAAACCCTAGTCTCTAATGTTTCCTGCATTGGCAGGCAGGTTCTTTACCACTAGCACCATCTGGGAAGCCACATATATATATATATATATATACACACACACACACTAGCAAGATTAGTCTGGTTTTCTTTGTGTGTGTTGCATTTACTAAGGTTTTGGTATCAAGACCATAACCAGAATAAGAAGAATCTTCCCCCACTCCAGGCACAACTGTTAGAAATGCAGAATCCCAGGCCCCACTCTAGGCCAATGGAATCAATATCTGCATTTCAACAAGACCCTCTGGTAACATACGTGGACATGAGTGTGAGAAGCTGCCCCAGGCCTTGTCATTGACCAGAAACTGCTTCTTCCGTGGGGGCTTCCCAGGTGGCAAAGTGGTAAAGGATCTGCCTGCCAATGCAAGAGACCCAAGAGACACGGGTTCGATCCCTGGGTCGGGAAGATGCTCTGGAGGAGGAAATGGCAATCCACTCTAGTAGTCTTGCCTGGAGAATCCCATAGACAGAGGAGCCTGGCGCGCTACCGTCCAAAGGGTCGCCAAGAGTCGGACACGACTGAGCAACTGAGGACAGCACGGCTTCTTCTGTACACTCAGTGTGAGCAGTCTGGCTCTCTGCTTTTCCAGCTCACCTGGCCTGCTGTGCTGACCACACCAGCCTTTCACTTATCACTTAGTTCCTGCCACCACCTTCTCAGGGTCTCTGTCCTCGCATTGCCCCCACCTCTTCCCCCATTTCCTCCCTCCCTCCTATCCAGCTTGGAGGCAGCAGTTAGGCATTATTATTACTTCCTTGCACACACCCTTCCCTTTCTTGTCCCTTCTTCTCCTAATGGAGTCATGCGGCAAAAAAAAAAAAAAAACAGAAAGTGAAAGTCAGTCAGTTGTGTCTGACTCTTTGCGACACCGTGGACTGTACAGTCCATGGAATTCTCCAGGCCAGAATACTGGAGTGGGTAGCCTTTCTCTTTCCAGGGGATCTTTCCATCCTTCCCAGGGATCGAACCCAGGTCTCCTGCATTGCAGGGGGATTCTTTACCCGCTGAGCCACAAGGGAAGCCCAGAATAACCCTGGTTGAATTCAGGTCCCCACCATCCTGTACTTGGACCTTTCTAGGAAATTGTGGCCCCCGAGAAATAGAATGATCCTATTGACCAGCTGTTCTGTATATGGTCCCTTCTCCCCTCAAATGTCCAACTCCTCCCCCTGCCTGCTCTGAGCTTATGACCTTGCTTCCTGTTGCCCTGAGAAAACAGAAACCCTCAAGGGAACGTCCAAGCATTCTGGCTCCTCTTCTCCCGGGCTGCCCCCCTGTTACTGTGAGTGAACTCTTGCTTTGCTGGTCTCCAAGGTCCCCAGCCCCAGCTGTGTGCTGTAACCTTCTCTTCTTGCTCACTCCAGGACAACTCTCCAGGAAATGCTGCCCCACCCCAGTCATCATCAAATTTTCCCTCGTTACTGAATCATTCCTATCATCACATAAGCTGTCTCTAACAGTTCCTATTGTCAAAACAAAACAAAACGAAATAAAACAAATGAACAAAAAAATTTGTCTTGACTCCACATTCCCTTCTGGCTACCACCTCATTTTTCTGCCCTCCTTTAGAGCAAAGCTTTTTGAAAAAATTGTCTGCACCCGTGGGCTCTCGTCCTAGAGCTCAATTCTTTCTAGAGATCTTTCCAGGTCTCGTTCTTTCCAGAGAATGAGGCTTTTCCACCAACCTCTGCGGAAGCAGCTCTTCCCAAGGCCACTAGTAGCCCCTATGGCACTGACACCAATAGCCAATCACCAGGACTAACTGTACTTGACCGGCTAGCTACATTCGGAGGCATTCCTCCTCTATCCCAGCATGCAAAGCTCTCCTGGGCCTCCTCCTCCTGCCATGCTGGCTCCTCTCAGCATCCTTTGCTGGTTCTTGACCTCCCAATGTTGGGGCCTCAACTCACCCTTGGCCTTGTCTTTTATTAGCACTCTCTGCTTAAATGATCTCATCAAACATTGAGATTTTACTTACTCTGTTAGTCACTCTGTTGTGTCCGACTCTTTGTGACCCCATGGACTGTAGCCCACCAGGCTCCTCTGTCCATGGACTTCTCCAGGCAAGAATACTGGAGTGGGTTGCCATTTCCTTCTCCATACTTACTCTGAGGACTCCCCAAATTCTATCTCCAGCCCAGACCTCTCCCCCAAACCCCAGACTTCTACATCGAACTTCCTACTTGGGTGTCTAATTGACAGCTCAAACTTATTATGTTTTTGTTTTTTAGTCACTCAGTCATGTCTGATTTTTTGCAACCCTGTGGACTGCAGCACACCAGGCTCCCCTGTCCTTCACTACCTCCTGGAGTTTGCTCAAACTCATGTCCACTGAGTCGATGGTGTCATCCAATCATCTCATCCTCAGTCGTCCCTTTCTCCTCCTGCCCTCAGTCTTTCCCAGCATCAGGGTCTTTCCCAATGAGTCGGCTCTTTGCATCAGGTGGCCAAAGTATTGGAGCTTCAGCATGAGTCTTTCCAATGAATATTCAGGGTTGATTACCTTTAGGATTGACTGGTTTGATCTCCTTGCTGACCAAGGGACTCTCAATAGACTTCTTCAGCACCACAGTTCGAAAGCATCAATTTTCGGCACTTAGCCTTCTTTATGGTCTAAATGTATTTCTAAGTTACTCACCTTCATATCTGTTTCGGTTTAAGTCTTGTCCATTTCATCAAATTGTATCTTCCAGTTGCTTGAGAAGACAAAAAACAAACAAAACTTAGAAATCAGCAAAATCACGTCAGCTCCACCTTTTAAATGTGTCTAGAACAGGACCACTTCATTAGTCTTCCACTGGGCTAAGTCTATCTTCTTGTCACTGCAAAAGCCTTCCAACTGGTCTCTTGGGTGAAACTCTCAGGCCCTTCAGGCTAGTCTTCACACCACAACCAGAGTAATTCTTTTGAAATGTCAGACCACGTCCTCTCTCTGCTCAAAACACTCCAAATAGCTCCCGCTCTCCTAGAGGGTAAACACCAAAGTCCTCACTTTGGCCTATATGGCATCCTACTCTTCTCAACTCTCCCCTCTACGCTCAGGGCTCTTGCCTCGGTAGGCTCCAAGGCATCTCCCTCCTCAGGGCGTTAGTTTTTGCTGTTCCTTCTGCCATTCCATATACATAGCTCATAGCAGTCTCTTTCTTCAAATAGCTACCCTGGGCTTCCCAGGGGGCATCATGTTAAAGAATCTGCCTGCCAATGCAAGAGATGCAAGAGACCTGGGTTCTGATCCCTCGGTTGGGAAGAGCCCCTGGAGTAGGAAATGGCAACACACTTCAGTATTCTTGCCTGGGAAATTCCATGGACAGATGGAATTTCACGGACTACAGTCCATGGAGGTTGCAAAGAGTCAGACACGACTGAGCAGGCACGCATGCACCCTTTGTGGGAGCACTGTACATAACAATACCCTGCACTCTCTCCCTTTCTTAGCCTGTGTGATTTTCTCCACAGCACTGAAATCCATCTGAAGTAATATATTCAATAAATCAATCAATCACATGCAAACTTTACAGGACACCCTATAACCTCTGTGGGTGGTGGGTGGTTTAGTCACTAAGTCGTGTCCGACTGTTTGCCACCCCATGGACTGCAGTCTGCCAGGCTCCTCTGTCCGTGGGATTTTCCAGGCAAGAATACTGGAGTGGGCTGCCATTTCCTTCTACAGGGGATCTTCCCAACCCAGGGATCCAACCCGGGTCTCCTGCACTGCAGGCAGATTCTTTACCAACTGAGCTATCAGGGAGATTCGAAGTCATATATACGTCGATTTATTTATTGTCTGTCTTCAGTTCAGTCGCTCACTCGTGTCTGACTCTTTGCGACTGCAGCACGCCAGGCCTCCCTGTCCATCACTAACTCCCGGAGTTTACTCAAACTCATGTCCATTGAGCCGGTGATGCCATCCAACCATCTCATCCTCTGTCGTCCTCTTCTCCTCCCACCTTCAATCTTTAGGAGCAGGGAATGTTTTGTTCACTGCCCCACCACCTAGCATAGTGTCTGCCACACAGGAGATGCCCAAAAATACCTGCTCGATTACAAATTAAAAGAAAAGCAACAGAAAGAAATGAAGATACACACGTATGGCAACAGATACAGAGTCTGTTGTCGGAGCTTTGCAATGCATTATCCCGTTCATCCTCATTAGCCAATTATATATTATACTTTTGTGTGACTGTCTGTGAAGGAACGGAGGAATAAGGACAGGAAATAGCCCATAAGGACTAAATGGCGGAGTGGAGACTGAAATCCAGGCTGTTCCATCACTTTCTACGCTCTTTCTCGGAGGATGCTAAAAATGAGGGTTCTCTCTCCCTCGGAAGTATAAAGGAGTCTACACAAGTCGGCGCCCGACCTTTTAGCAGAAATAATGCTCTGTAAAGTTCGGGAAGTGTCGGAGAAAGTGGACGTAGGATTCCTCCGGGAAGAAGTGGTTGCACAGAAGAGATGGAGCTGAGCGCCAACGTTTAAGTGGCAGGTGAAGGGGGAGGAACCCTGGTTCTTGGCTTCCGCTTTTGTCTGCGCCCCTTCCCGCTTTGGCTCTGCGAGGACTCCTACGCGCCCCCGCCCTGAGTCCGCCCGTCCGCCTGGGGGCGCCCGAGGCCAAAGGCGTGGGGCGGGGGGCAGGGGGCGGGGCGTTACGGCGCCGCCCGACGTCGTGCCCTCCGCGGCTGCGCAGTTCGCACGTCAAAGCCGGGCTCGGGCCGGGAACGGGGGTTTCGGGGAGCGGCGCGGCCTGGGGAGCGTCTGAAGCTCCAGGAGCCGGGCGAAGGCGAAGGCAGCAGCGGGCCCCACCGCAAAGTCGCAGCTCGAACGAGTGAACGAAAGCAGCAGCAGCAGCAGCAGTGCGGCGGCCGCCGCGGGAGCATCTGGGCCGCCGTCCTCCCGCGCAGCCGCCGCCGCCGCCGCAGGATCCTGTCGCCGGGAGCAGGAGCGGGCGGAAGACAACGGAGGGGCCGAGCGCCCGAGCCGCGCCGCGGGGACCGAGCGAGCAGCCCGAGGCGGCGGCGGCCGCCGAAGACGGGGACGGCGACGACGCGGAGGCGGAGAGGGAGCCGCCCGGCCCAGCCCCGTGAGTGACCCGCCGGCCCGACCCCGCTCGCGGCGCGGACGCCAAGCCTGGCTTCCGCCTCCCTACGGCCCCGGCCCCGGCCCCGAGGCTGCCTCCATTTTCTCCGGTTGGCAGTGGCGGGTGCCCCCCCACCCCAACTCCGGCCCAGGAATCGGCGGGAGCGGCCTGGCCTGCCCGCTCTTCGCCCGGGCCGGGCCCCTCGCGGGAGCCTTCCCAATTCCCCGTCCCTCCTCCCAATCTCGTCCTATCCGGCGCGGCGCCCAGGGGCCTGCGGCCCGGGTCTCCGGGGACCCCGTGTACCCCTGCCCGTCCTACGCCGTTCTCTGGCAGGGCTGACGGCGCCCGGGGTTGGGGGGGAGGGCGTCCGGGGCCCGGGCTGAGCCAACTGTCACTCCCACCGCACCAGGGCTCGGGGCCGCCGCGCTGCTTGCCCCCTGGTAAACTTCCCTGTGACTCGGAGGCGGGCGAGCATCTCTGCGATCTTCCTCTTGGGAACACCGCCTAACCGATTTCTGGTTAGGGAATGGTGCGGCCGGAGCGTTCCCCCGGGTTCGGTTGGACCAACCTGCGTGCTGACTCTGCTTGCAGGCGCCACCCCCGCCCTCCGGTCGGTCGGCGCCGGAGGGATTCAAAAGGTGAACCCGGGCCCCGGGGCCCCCTTCCCACCCTACCCCCCGCCACCCTCAGGGGGGACCTTAGACGCTCTTGGTGCTGGAGATTAGGCACGATACCGGGAAGGAGGCGATAAGTCCTGTGAAAGACCAACAAAATGCTAAAAAAGGTACCCGGGAAAGACTGGGGCCGATCGATCACAGCCTTCCGCCTAGTAGAAATCTGGAAGACTTCCTGGGCTAGGCGGTACACAGCCGATCTTGAAGGCCCTGTGGGGATTTGGGAGAGAGGAGGGTTTGCAGAAGAGAACAGTGTGTGGAGGGGCAGCAAAGCTAGAGAGGGACAAAGGTAAAAAGGTACAGTCTAGGAGTAGTAGATAATGCAGTTGGTAGCCTAAGGCCACGATGAGGAGTGGCGTGGTGGGGGTGGGTCGCCACAGTCGTTTGGGGTCCACATCCTGGAATACTGTAGAGGAGCTGTTTGAGTGGCATTCTAAGGAAAACTTAGAGCTCATTTCTGAGTTCCTCATGGGCCTAGAAATGGAAGCTGGGGAATATTAAAGGCGTTCCTGTGAAAGAAAGGAGAGGAGGAGGCCCAGTAAAGAGTTGACATTCTGTGCCTTGAATATAATGCACTTTGAGATAGATTTTGACAGCTTTCTGGATGTTCAGATAAATCCATGTCCAGGCTAGGCCAAAGTACCTTTTGCAAAAAACTTCAATAGATATCAGACTTTTAAGTAGTAATGGAAAGATGTGTATAAAATGAGATGTTTCTGTTGGTGCGGTAAGCTAAAATGCATCAGAACTTCTCGCACTGTGTATTAGATGCCTACATTTTGGGACTGCTGAGCTGAACATAACTCAGTTATTTGAGATGGTGTTTGTGTAAGGCAATATAAATGGATATTTTAAAAAATCAGATTGTTACTAATAAAAAGTTGGACATAGAAACTTCTTGTAGAAAGGTAAACATTTCTTTATTAGTTTTTTAGTTATGAAAAATTTATAGGAGAACTAGAAGTGAAAGTCTTTGGCTTTATTTTGTTCCCTTTTTCCAGATAACTAGCAAATAAAGCCCTTGTATTTGAAGTCTAAAAAGTCTGTGGAAGCAGCTTAGAACCGGTGTTGGTTTTGTGAACCCTTATTTGTTGTTTGCTTATATGACAAGTGAATGTCAATTTTTTCAGTTAAAAAGACAGACTTGTAAAATGCAGGAAGTATTGTAAAATTTTAAAAAATTATCTTCTGTAATCTTATCGCTTAGATTTTGTTCTTGTTAACATTTTTGCATGTTCCTTTTTATTTTTTCTATTTTTGCTTTACATAATGAAATAAGCTATATAAATACAGATATATATATGTATAGTTTTTATTAGGCTTTTCCTTTTTGTCATTGAATATCTTCATATAAAAATATTTTTACCCAGATGTAAGGGAAATCTTCTTAAGTGTATTATTTTTTTTTCTGTCAGGATTGACTTATTTACCTCAGATAAAATGCAGTGATCAGGCTTAGTAATTATTGCTGAGACACAACTTTTTGTAAAGCCTTCTTGTTTGAAGACTGTTAACTTTTCTGTAAGATTTGGATCCTGTTGCTTATTGAATAAAGAAAGGTTTTATCATTTCGAATGTGTGCTGTCATCAGGTACAGAAGAGATCACATATTTCTGCTTTATGAGTGGATGTAATTTTAAAAAGGCACTATAAAAAGAGTAGTTTCATAGCTGGTTTAATATCTCCCATACACTGTGATGTACCTCCCCCACCCACCACATCCCACCTCCCCCTACCCCTGAAAATGTCTTTATACTAAGCCCATTCATCTAACCTTTTGATCATGACATCACAAAGATTCAGACTATGTATTTGATTTTTCTGTTGGTATTTCTTTGTGAAATACAGAATTTGTCGTGAAATAATTTGCTGCTGTTAAAACTTTCATGGCAGATCACCGTAGTTCATTCTCAGGTTCTTATTTAAGCCCGTTTTCCCTTGTGCTTTACAGTCAGTGAGGTCTCTATTTCTGTTTCTCACGGCATTTAAAGTGGGATACTGAGTTAGAGTGTGTAAGTTTTCATAAGGTTAATGTAAAAGAATAGCTGAGAAAGCCCAGTTTAACTATGGGGCTTAGTTTTATAATATGGTTTCACTTGTTTTATATATGTATTTATTTTTTGGCCACACTCTATGGCATGTGGGATCTTAGTTCCCAGGCCAGGGATCGAACTTGTGTCCCCTGGCAGAGTCTTAATCACTGGACCGTCAAGGAAGTCCGAATGTGGTTTTATTTGAATCTTTTATGTTGTAAATGTGTATACCACACGGCATCCTTTATTACTTTTGAATATTTATTAAAGTATTTTTCTTTGGATAAACTTCTTTAGGTTATGTGTGTGTGTGTGTTAGTTGCTTAGTCATGCCCGACTCTTTGTGACCCCCATAGACTGCTGCCCACCAGGCTCCTCTGTCCATGGGATTCTCCAGGCAGGAATACTGGAGTGGGTTGCCATTTCCTTCTCCATCTTTAGGTTATAGATTTCCGCAGTAACTGCCATACTATGCCAGGATCCTTTTTTCCAGGAGAAGTTGATCATTCACAGTTGTACCATCTGCCATAAAAATATAGACACAAACCCAAATCCCCCCACTTTGGCAGGGAAAATTAAAATCCAGTATAGGGCAGGACTTCCTGTTAGGTAGTATCTTCTGGCTACCTTTCCAGTGATCTTTTAAAAATCAGTTTCCCTCCTTTCCATGGCTCCTTTTACCTAGAACTTTGATTATATGGGTGTTGTTGGGTATTAATAGAAATAGGAATCCTGTAGGTGGATTAGTATAGATAATGGCAAAATGTTGGTAAAACTTTATGTGATGAAATTATGGAAAAGATCAAATCTTTGAACCTCTGAATTAGATTGCTCGTGATTTCTTTTGTTATTATTGAGGTTATAAAGATCTTGTATTTGTGTGAATGCATATCAAACCAAGTAGCCTAAATATTGCATAACAATTTAGTCATTGGTCTATATTTTTTATTGAAAAGAAGACTGGTTTTGGAGCCATCCTTAATTTAAAAAGGAATTGAGCTGTGTGAATTCTTACTTTATGTGTCTTACCACTCAGATGACCATCTAACTGGACCATAATCACTACCTTTATCAGTCCGTAGTATGAGGGCAGAGCAAAGTGAGGCAAATGTCTGTACCACCAGTATTTATAGAGTAGATCCTTCTGGAAGTAAACGCTAAATGTTGTTTCGGTTTCTTGGGCCTCCCAAAGATTCTGAAAAGTTACTGTAAGACTGGGCAGCAGATGATAGATTCTGGTGATGAAAACAGCTTATTGCAGTCAGCATTTTTGGGAGGAGGGGGTGTGTGTGTGTACATACGTGTGTGTATGTAAGTGTGTGTGTGTTGTCCTTCAATGTACCGTTTCTACTCTGTTGCGCTTCCTGGCCCTACTGTGCTTTTTAATTTTCTCTTGAGATAGGGGTGAGGGAATGGCAGAATTGTGGTTTTTAGCAACTGTGATGTCAGGTTGGCAGAGGAAGGAAGAGCGGCATACAGAGAATTGCAGGAAATCAGTCAGGTGTGAAGTAGCTCCAAAGGGGAGAGGTCCAGCCTGCCCTGGTCATTTATGTTGGGCAGCGGCTGGCACATACCTGTTTTCATAACCCTTCATACATTGTGTCTAATTTGAGATTTCGATGCTCCGAATACAGCGTTTAAGTTGTAGGTTTGTATGTGCTTCTTTGTATGTATATGTGCATTTTCCTGTGTGCAGTTACAAAGGCAGAAAAATCCGGTTAACCAATATTTAGTGGCAGTCTGGTTTTATACAATAATTATTCTTCAGGAGCATTATCCAGTAGATAAATTTTTGATGACCAGGGAAGTATGATAATGTTAAAGCAGCATCCCAGCACTTTGATTATTTTGATAAAATATTTGAGAAACAAAATACACATTTTGTAGCTTGATCTTAATTAAGTTGCTGCTTTATTACTTTGTTTAATGATCTGTAGCTTGTTCTTTTACAGGGTACTGTTAACGTGTTAGTCACTGTTCTCTCCCTCCAATAGATTATTTATCAGCTGTATTTAGGCACAAGGAGGAAATAGCATGAACAGATTTGCATTTACGTGTCTACAGTTTAAGACCCTCTCTGGGACTTATAGGATTCTGGGAGCCGGTGTCACTAGTGGTTAAAAGCACCGATGCAGCCAGACTCCTGCATTGTTGAACCCTCACCCCCTCCTGTGGGCTGTGTAACTAGGTGAATTCCTTCACTTCTCTGTAGCTTAGAGTCCTTGGATAGGTACAGACCTGTGGTCCTCAACCTCCAGGTCATGGGCCAGTACTTCCTGTCAGATCAGGAGTGGCATTAGATTAGAAATAAAGTGCACAATAAATGTAGTGTGTTTGAATCATCTCGAAACCAGCCCCCTGCTTCCCAGTCCCTGGAAAAACTGTCTTCCCCGAAACCGGTCCTGGTGCCAAAAAGGTTGGGACTGCTGCTGCTATAGACCATCTGAGAAGACTGTAGGGGGTTAAATGAGTTACTGTGTCTAGAGTGTTTAGAACAGGGCCTGGCACACACTAAGTTTTGAGCAAGTATTTGAACCCAGATCCGCCTCACTTCAAAATGTGGGCACCCGGAAACAGCATGACTCTCTCATATGAAATAGTTTTGTTTCCCTCCTTAGGGTCTTGGTTTCTTGCTGACTGTTTTTGGTTTAGTACTTTAGAATGAAGCTTTGTATGTGTACCCTAACGTGGTGGTGGTGCTGATGCTGGACTGTTTCTAGTAGAAGAAACATGAGAGCTTTGGGAATCCTGTGGTCGGAACGGTTCTTTCCACACCATGCTGGAGCAGCAGGTGGCTGCCTTGGAGCTGTAACTGGCAGAGCTTTCTCAAAGTATAGTCACTTGCTGAGGGTTGTGCTGCTTATTAGTTGCAGGGCTGATGTAGAACCTGATTCTCTGCTCTTTATCCAGTTTGCTTGAAAGTTAGTTTTATACTTTATGTAGTAGTGTATTTGAAAATTTTCACCAACATCTGCAAAGATTGTATTCATATGTTAAATGCTTTGTGGCACATAGTCCTTTTTTTTTTTAAGGAGTTTAATATACTAATGTTTATAATTATGATGTAGCTAGCAAGTTTTTTTTGTTAGGCGGAGCTAGTTGTAAGAATATGAAGTTGAAATAGAATCAAGTAGTATTATATATTATATTCATTATAGACGGAAGCGAAAGTGAGGGCATGTCCAAGGTCACGCAGACTTTGCACAGTTGAGCAGGGATTTGAACCCCGATCTGCCTGACTGCTAAGTGTGTGCTCGCCACAACACAGCGTTTGTTGTTAGGTCGCTAAGTCGTGTCCGCCTCTTTGCAACCCTCTTGTAGTCTGTAGCCTGCCAGGCTCCTCTGTCCATGAGACACACTATGACTCTCTCATATGAAATACTTTTATTTCCTTCCATAGGGTCTTAGTTTCTTGCTGACTTATTTGGTTCAGTAACTTTAGAATGAAAGTTTGTAAATAGACCCTAATGGGGGCATTAATAGGTTTCTAGGCAGCAACCACATATTGTAACACAGAATGAGATGTTGTATTCTAAATGCTTTAGTTATATAGAGTCATAATTTGATGAGTGGTTTATAGGTTTATTTGGCCGGTAAGTAGTGTTTGTTTTCCATGTTAGTCTGTAAGAAGATGAGAGACCTTGTGTTATAGTGGGCAATGCAGAAGCCTGGCAGATTGAAAGGTTTCTGGGCTGGGTCCTGACTTGTTCGCTAACCATGTCACTCTGGGTGAGTCTTTCCACCTCTCTAGGCTTCAGTTATCCCATTATTATACTCAGGGGACCAGACTGAAAAGCCCTTTCAGTCTCTTTTGCTCTTTTTTTCAGTGATCCTATGTGTAAGCTTTCTGTAGGCCTTTTTCCCCCTCTCCTGGACACCTCTCCTTTTGCTTGTGGTCTTAAAGTCAAGTTTCTTTACATGAGCTCTGAGGCCATGCTCTTAACTTTTTTTTCTGCTGGTTGTGTTCTGACGCTTCATATTATTTCACTACTACTGTATTGCTTCAGGTAATAGTATATCAAAATCTATTTTTTCCCCAAATTTTCTTTTTTTGTACTTAAGAATAAATGATTGGGAACTAATATTTGTTACTAAGCTTAGTAAGTTAATGATAAACAAATCTTCAAGCCTCATAACTAGTTTCATTTGTCAGCTTTTAAGCAGTATATGTTGTAAAGTTCTGTGAGCTGTTTTGGGGAAAGGGAAAATATTAACTGAAGGCAGTGTGAGTGGAAAAGAAAGGACCAATAATGTAGAAACCAATTGGAAGATGTGAAGAACATGCCTAAGATATTAATAGTGTTCTTTGGTTGTATTGGTACTAATCCTCCACCTGTGAAGGGGTGGTAGGCTGGCCTAGATAGGATTGTTTCCAGCCCAGAGTTCTGTTACTGATAAGAGATGAGAGCAGTATTCACCACCCCTGAACATTTATAGCTCCTCAGACATCTATGATGAATGTGTTTGTTCCGCAGGCAGTTTTTATTGCCCGTTATACTGGTCTTGTTCTGTATGCCAGTCTCAGAGTTTCCAGGTAAATAGCTCTTCCCCTCTTTGATGGCATGTTAAGAGCTAGTTTATGACTGTGGATTCTCCAACAGAGAGACAGCAACTCAGGTCACAGAAATGATCCTTGCAGATCATTTGTGTGCATGCTTGCCAAGTCACTTCAGTTGTATTGGACTCTTTGCAACCCTATGGACCGTAGCTCGCCAGGCTCCTTTGTCCATGGGATTCTCCAGGCAAGAATACTGGAGTGGGTTGCCGTACCTCTCCTCTAGAGGATCTTCCCAACCCAGGGACCAAACCAAACCCATGTCTCTTACATCCCCTGCACTGGCAGGCAGATTCTTTACCACTAGTGCCACCTGGGAAGCCCTACAGATTGTTTGGCTGTTTCTTTGCAGTATGGTTTTATTCTCTATTCTGTGTGTGTGTGTGTGTGTGTGTGAGAGAGAGAGAGAGAGAAACACATTTCTCCTGAGTATGTAGGTTTTTGTATCAATAGATTTCCCATGTAAATTTTGTACAATAGATTGTAATATAGCTGAGTTGCTGGTTTTCTTTTAACCTTTTTGCATATCTCTTTTTCCCTCTTTCCCCATATCCTGTTTTCAGAGTATGATACATTGTTTCTGTAAGTATTTATTAAATGATTCAGTTATATAGTATTCTGATAAAACTACTCAGCAGAGATGAAATACTTAACCAAAGCACAGTTTTCTGTGTATTTTATTTCTCTCTGCTATCTTTATACTTATTTGATTGAGGTTTCTTGCTGTAAAGCTGAAGCTTATTAGGATCTCCTTTGTCCTGATAAGTTCACATAAAGCAGTATTTCCTTAATTGTGTTTTGCAGAACACTAGTTTTAGGAGAGATTACTAGTTGGTGGGAGAGGCTCCAGAGAAATGTTAAGTTTAGGAAAGCACTGGATTAAAAACAGTTAATCAGTTTTTATTTTTTGATGATGGTTGTGTTACTGTGTTTCTGCAGAGCTTTTCAGAGTTTTAATAATGTGCATTATGACTGTCCAGGAGGGACTGCAGTGTGCAGTATTTCACCATTTGTCAAGTGCACTTGGTCACAGAAACATCTTCTTTCCCCAGGAAATGACCACAGACACCTTGAAGGAGGGGTCTATTAGAGCATGATTTGGAGAAAACTCTTATTTTCATACTTATTAGTATGGAATTCAAAACATTTGCTTTATAATTGTAATGATTACTTACAAGTTGGAATTCAACTAAGATTGAATAATTTATTTTCAATTATGTTTGAAAGAATGAATATCTTAGATGAGTGACTTTTCAAGCCTTTTTTTTTTTTTTAACTTCAGCCCATAGTGAGAAATTACATTTTTGATCAATGGCCCAGCACATATATAAACACACTGTCAAAACTGAAAAAGAAGTTTCATGAAATAATACTTAGGCCTTCCTATGTACAATGAGTGCATTCTGATACTTTTTATTCTGTTTTTAAATGTATGTTCAGTTCAGTTCAGTCACTCAGTCATGTCCAGCTCTTTGCGACTCCATGAATTGCAGCATGCCAGGCCTCCCTGTCTATCATCAACTCTTGGAGTCTACCCAAACCCGTGTCCATCGAGTCGGTGATGCCATCCAGCCATCTCATCCTCTGTCGTCCCCTTCTCCTGCCCCCAATCCCTCCTAGCATCAGGGTCTTTTCCAGTGAGTCAACTCTTCACATGAGGTAGCCAAAGTACTGGAGTTTCAGCTTCAGCATCAGTCCCTCCAATGAACACCCAGGACTGATCTCCTTTAGGACGGACTGGTTGGATCTCCTTGCAGTCCAAGGGACTCTCAAGAGTCTTCCCCAACACCATTGTTCAAAAGCATCAATTTTTCGGCGCTCAGCTTTCTTCACAGTCCAACTCTCACATCCATACATGACCACTGGAAAAACCATAGCCTTGACCAGACGGACCTTTGTTGGCAAAGTAATGTCTCTGCTTTTTAATATGCTATCTAGGTTGGTCATAACTTTCCTTCCAAGGAGTAAGCGTCTTTTAATTTCATGGCTGTTATTAGGTCCTCAAATAATTCCCCATTTAGTTTGAGAAACACTGTGAGATTACATGAATTTATAAACTCTTTAAGATGTTAGGGTGAGAAGATACTGTCAAGATTGTTTTGTGAGTGGGGAAACTAGAGCTTAGCCTGCAAGAGGAAGGGTTCTGGCCTTAGAATTCCTGGATTTAGATTCTGGTTGTTTGCTTGGGCAGGGCGTTCAGTGCCCATTCTGCCTCAGCTCTCTTATCAGTAAAATAGCGAGAGTAGAACCTATGCATGCAGTAGTCCTGAGGACTCAGTAAGAAATGCTTTGCATAACATGTCTGATAGACTCTAAGTGCCCCAAACCTCATAGCTTTTATGATAACTCAAGTTCAAAAACTCCTTCCGCTGCACTGTACATACTTTCGAAAATATTTTAGGACTTTGAAAGTGTTAAAGTGGCCTTCAAGTGAACCTGAACTCTTTTTTTGATACGTAGCTGGATATATCATTTGTTCTGATGTTGCTGCTGCTGCTGCTAAGTCACTTCAGTCGTGTCCGACTCTGTGTGACCCCATAGACGCCAGCCCACCAGGCTCCGCTGTCCCTGGGACTCTCCAGGCAAGAACACTGGAGTGGGTTGTCATTTCCTTCTCCAATGCATGAAAGTGAAAAGTGAAAGTGAAGTCGCTCAGTCATGTCCGACTCTTGGTGACCCCATGGACTGCAGCCTACCAGGCTCCTTCGTCCATGGGATTTTCCAGGAAAGGTTACTGGGGTGGGTTGCCATTGCCTTCTCCATTTCTGATGTTAGCCCTTTGGAATACTAAGCTTTAAAATAGCCATAAAGTGAAAGTTGCTTAGTTGTGCCCCAACTCTTGGCAACCCGATGGACTATAGCTCACCAGGCTCCTCTGTCCATGGAATTTTCCAGGCAAGAATACTGGAGTTGGTAGCCATTCCCTTCTCCAGGGATCTTCCTGACCCAAGGATTGAACCAGGATCTCCTGCATCGCAGGTGGATTCTTTACCATCTGAGCCACCAGGGAAGCTATTCAGTTCAGTTCAGTTCAGTTCAGTCCCTCAGTCGTGTCCAACTCTTTGCGACCCCATGAATTGCAGCACGCCTATTAGGACCCAGTTAAAGTTGATTTGCCTCATAATTGCTTCATGCCATATTCTTGTATTTTTTAAACTATTTATAACAATATCTTAAGTTTAGAATAATCTTTCTTTATAGCATGTAGTTAAATACACATAAGTACATACCTATATCAGTGATTAATTTAGTATTCTTACAGTTGTAGTTCACTGAAAGAAGGACAAGGTAAAGTTTGCTGTTTCCTGTTATATCTCTTTTCTGCAGTTTTTTAAATCCCCCTCTCAATATTTTATAATGCTATTGGGGGTTTAATTTTTGTGTCCTAACCTAAGAAAAGGAATATTTAGAGGGTGTTAACAATGGCAGAGGCCAAATCAGTTTGTAGACTACTCTCCTTCATCCTGAACTTAGCTGGCTACTGCAGACATTTTTGTCACTTACTGAGGCATTTTCATTGTCTGTCCCTGATTATATTTTCTCTTTTTGTTTCTTTAATTGCCCATTTGTCCTCAGTTTGACCAGAAGTTGCTGAAATGAGAGGTAGAACCTCTCATTCAATGAACATTATTGAGGCAGACCAATTCAGTATTAAAGAGGCATCTGTGCTTATGTAAGCAAAAGGAGTGAGGTAAAAAGAATAAATATACTAACATGGCACATGTGTGTTACCTGCTGATATAAAGTTTAAGATCTCTTTATATATCTGCCTCATTTAATCCTGTAATCTATTTTCATTCCCTTGTTTTCAGTTGAAAAAGAGAAGCTCCGTAATTGGCCTGAAGTCACACCCCTAGAGAGGGGCCCTAGGTGTGAAACCCTGGTCGCAGAGGGCGCGCTCATGTCCCACCGTGCTCTGTTGTTTTCACCACAAGCTGTTAGAATGTCGACTCATCCCGGAACATAGGGAATTTCTGTTACAGAAACAAATGACGTCAAGGTTTTTTGGTCAGCACATGTGATATCCTAGGATGCTGAGAGGACTTTCACATTGCCGAGTAGCTGTTGGTGGTCTTCGAGGAGCAGTGAAGAGAGGGATCTGTGTAGGAAGAGGAGGGAAGCTCACGTACTGTACTTCCAAAAAAGGAAAAGGTGGAATCCACCACTCATAGGCACTAAACTCAGTGTTGATTGCTGGACAGATTCCAGAAAGGGGTGCAGCCTTAGCAGAGTGCTGATTTCCAGAGGCTGCTGTCCATTTATTAACTCTTTCTTTTCCTCCTAGGATTCTGTTAAGTTCCTGGATAATGAGCATGTAGCCAAAGTACGGATCTGTAATGGTTCATTGTTTCATTCATATTTGAGATTGACTGAAAAAATGTTAAATCATACAATTTAAGTTGAAATATCTTTTAGGACTTAGAAATCATTTTGATGTCTTTACAAGATCATCTTACTTATGTTCATTGTATTAGAATATAGCTTTATAATAATATGCTTTTCCTAAGCTGCATCTGGCAAGTCAGTCTCAGAAACAGTAGCCCCGTGCCTTGCCTTCTCGAGTAGGCGAGAAGGAACTAGAACTTGTCCCATCTTCCTGTATGTGCACACAGCAAAGTAAATATTAGTACTTCCTAGTTTCATGCTGTTAAAATCATTCATCCCTGTTCCCTGAGATTGGTTGTAACCATTTGTTTATTCAAGAGTTAGTTGTCTTGCTCCTGAAGACGGTCTAGTGAGTGACTGGAAGTGGGTTGATGGGAAGAGGACTGGACAATAGGAGCGTGCACTCTGCCCTCTCGAAAGCTAAAAACTTACCGAGAGGGAGCTGAGGGTGACAAATGTTAGCTTTTTTCTTCTTTATCTTATGAAAGCTCTCACACTACTGAGTGTCCTTATCCTAGGATATCATAGGTGTTGGAAAGGGCACAACTATCTTTTGCAGATGCTTCTTAAGAAGAGGAAGGAATAAGGAATAGGGAAGAGGAACAAGACATAGCAGTACATCCAGAAGGAAGTGACCAGAGAGAGTCAGTAGCTCTAAATTTGTATGTCATGTGCAACTTTGAAAGAGCTGATGATGAAAGCGGAACTAGTTGCTCTTGGGGATTGTTTTGAGCTGGAGCACTTGAATAGTGTGTTAATTATGAAGTATAGTAAATGTATGTTAAAGGCCATGGCTTCCCAACCAAAAGAGGGAGGGGAGCTTTGGACTTCTATAATATAGAAATGATAAGTTCTTTTAAAAATCTTGAAATACTTATCAATAATCTATCTTGATAATTTTAGATCTAGAAAAATACCAGGATATGTAAAATTCACTTTTAAAAGGTAGCATGAACTCTTAAAAACATAATAAAATAGAAGAACGACAACCTGATAAGACATCACAAAAGAAGAAAACTGTTTCAATTTCACATATCAGAATAACCGTGAAAATTCTCAATAAAGCACCAGCAAATTTAATTAAGTAGGAAATTCTCTTATAAGACAAAGGACATGTAACACTTGGTATTTACTGTATGCCCTTGTTCTAATATATTATCTCGGTTCACAGTCCTCAAAACTACCAATGGCATTTTTCACCGAACTAGAAAAAAATTTCACAAATCACATGGAGACACAAAAGACCTCAAATAGCCAAAGCAGTCTTGAGAAAGAAGAATGGAGCTGGAGGAATCAACCTTCCTGACAAAGCTGCAGTCATCAAGACAGTATGGCACTGGGACAAAAACAGAAATATAGACCAAAGGAACAAAATAGAAAGCCCAGAAATAAACCCATGCACCTATGGGTACCTTATTTTTGACAAAAGAGGCAAGAATATACATTGGGGCAAAGACAGCCTCTTCAATAAATGGTGCTGGGAAAACTGGACGAGTAAGAGAATGAAATTAGAACACTTCCTAGCACCATACACAATGATAAACTCAAGATGGAATAAAGACCTAAATGTAAGACCAGAAACTATTAAACTCTTAGAGGAGAACATAGGCAGAACACTCACTGACATAAGTCAAAGCAGGATCCTCTATGACCCACCTCCTAGAGTAATGGAAATAAAAACAAAAGTAAACAGGTGGGACCTGATTAAACTTAAAAGCTTTTGCACAGCAAAGGAAGCTATAAGCAAGGTGAAAAGACAACCCTCAGAATGGGAGAAAATAATAGCAAATGAAAAAATGATAAAAGATTAATTTCCAAAATATACAGGCAGCTCATACAACTCAATACCAGAACAGCAAACAACCCAGTCAAAAAGTGGGGAAAAGACCTAAACAGACATTTCTCCAAAGAAGACATACAGATGGCTAACAAACACATGAAAAGATGTTCAACATTGCTCATTAGCAGAGGAATGCAAATCAAAACTACAATGAGATAACACCTCATACCAGTCAGAATGGCTGTCATCAAAAAGTCTACAAACAATAAATGCTGGAGAGGGTGTGTAGAAAAGGGAATGCTCTCGCACTGTTGGTGGGAATGTAAATTGATACAGCCACTATGGAAGATGGTATGGAGAGTCCTTAAAAAACTAGGAATAAAACTACCATATGACCCAGCAATTTCACTCCTAGGCGTATACCCTGAGAAAACCAAAACTGAAAAAGACACATGTATCCCATTGTTCTTTGCAGCACTGTTTACAATAGCTAGAACAGGAAGCAACCTAGATGTCCACTGACAGATGAATGGATAAAGAAGTTGTGGTACATATACACAATGGAATATTACTCAGCCATAAAAAGGAACACATTTGAGTCAGTTCTAATGAGGTGGATGAACCTAGAGCCTATTATACAAAATGAAGTAAGTCAGAAAGAGAAAGATAAATATCATAGTCTAACACATACATACGGAATCTAGAAAAATGGTACTGAACAATTTATTTACAGGGCAGCAGTGGAGAAACAGACATAGAGAATAGACTTATGGACATGGAGAGAGGGGAGGAAAGGGTGAGATATATGGAAAGAGTAACATGGAAACTACCCAAAAAAAAAAGACAAAGGACATGTAACACTTGGTATTTACTATATGCCCTTGTTCTAATATATTATCTCAGTTCACAGTCCTCAGAACAACTCAGAAAGGAGGTTGTCAAAAAGGAGGTTGTTGTTATTACCCTCATTTTACGAGTGACAGAATTTAGGCCAAGAAGTTAAAATAATCTGCCGCTGGACAAATTGCCAATAAGTCACAGAACCTAGTTTTTGAACCCTTGCAGTCTGGTACCAGCATACATTGAACATGTGGTATCATATTAATATAGCCAAGATAACAATGTTAATTCAACAGTTCTTGTTGCTTATGAACTCTTTAAAAGCTGGTAGGAGATAAAAGAATATCTTAAACCAACAGCAAACAACCTACTAATTGGAAAGCACTAGTAGAATTCCCCTTGAAATCAGAAAATGAAACAAGCCTGTCCTACACCTTTAGCATTATCCTGGCCAATGCAAGATACATCAAATAAAAGGTACAACTGTTTGAAAAAATGGTGCAGCTATATTTGTAGATGTTGCAGTCTTAAACCTATGAAAACCAACAGAATCAATTGAAAGACTAAGAGTTCAATAAGGTAGCTGTATACCACATAAAAACACTTAAAAGTTGGTAGCATTTTTCTTGCTAGCAATATCCAGTTCTCAAAATACTGGGAGAACAATCTCATCATAGCAACCAAAAATCAAATTCGTAAGTTGAGGGGATTGCTAAGAAATGTTTGGTATCTCCGAAGAAAACTAGTATAAATTTAATTGAATGAAAAAAAGACTTAAAGATGGAGAGTTACCTTGTTCTTGAATGTGAATACTGAATGTTATGAAGAAAGAAAATCTCCCAAATTAAATTAGTGTATCTTGGCCAGAGAGTATAGCCAGATTTTTAAGAAGTCACCTTAGGGAGTTTAGTGAAAGATATAAATAAATGTACCTGCTACATAAGTGAAATCGTACATCACTGGGAAGGAAGAAGGATTATTTAGCAAAAGAGTTTTAGATAACTGGTTATCTGTTCTTCGGGAAAATCAATTTTGATAACTTAAGCTACCCCTTTATGAAAATAAACCTGATGGGAGAATGAATTAAAAAACATAAATTAGGAAGGACATTTATATGAGTATTTATCAGACCTTTGAATGAGAAGCAGGCTTATTTCCATTGCTATCAAGTGATCGAAAGGGGAAAAAAAAAAAAAAACTAAGGTTAAATATGTGAAAAAACATTGCATGGTATAGAAGGTTAATCTTTACTTCAGTATAGTAAAAGCTCATGCAGACTGATAACTGCCATTTATTAGTAAGCCCTCCCTATGTTTTAAATGCAACCCTGGGTGTTTTATTCATGTTAAAGCATTTGTAAATAAACAAGACTCAGAAGGTAAATGTTTTGCCCAAGAGTTTTTGTGTATACTTCTACTAAATGGTGGAACTTGGATTTGAACTTGGGTCTGATAAGAGCTTATGCTGTGAACTCTTAAAAGATGTTGTTTTTCAAACAGGTTGCTAGGCCTTGCTGTCAGTGGAAAGTGCTTTACCCTTGCTAGATCAGGGTAAATGTTGTCTGGTCATAGGGGAGGCAATTTAGTAGGGGTAACCAAGTATCCTGGTTTGCCAGGAGAAGTCCAGGTTTATGACTGTTGTCCTCACATAATTATTCACTGTGTCACCATTTATTCCCTGCAGCTTCCTGGTTTAGATGATAAATTATGTCATCTAACATTCAGCAGCTACAAAACTAGCTGTTCTTTGACCACTACCCCCATTTTTGACACTTAAGGAGCAAGGTTGTCTCTCGGATCCCAAGGTGTCTCCTCCTAACGTAGCTTGATTTTTGAGGCATTAATTGTGGAGTCATGGCAGCTGTCTGATCCTTCTTTTTTAACTGAAAGGGTTTTCTCTACATTGGAACCAAAAGACTTTTTTGTCTGGGAACTATGATGTTCTAACTCTAAAATGTTCTGCTTTTCCTCAAGTCAGACACTTGAAAGGAGAGGTTCTAAATGTAAACATCTTATTTTTGCCCACATTCCCTCTCTCACTCCTTGTCCACTCACATATGCAGCTTCTCAGGAACTGTTGAAGAAAGAAGTTGTGATGTTCCAGTTTTTAAATGGTTGTTGTTAGATGCCATGCAGCTCTGAAAGAGACTTAAAAAAAATTTTTTTTTAGTTACAGTTGATTTACAGTATAGTGTTAGTTTCTGATGTACAGTTAAGTGATTCCTTTTTCAGATTCTTTTCCCATATAGGTTATTACAGAATGTTGAGTAGAGTTTCTTGTGCTAAACAGTAGGTCTGTTTTGATTATCTGTTTTATATATAGAAGTGTGTATATATGAATCCCAAACTCCTAATTTATCCCCCTCCACCTTTCCTCTTTAGCAATGGTAAGTTTGTTTTCTATGTCTGTGAGTCTGTTTCTGTTTTGTAAATAAGTTTATTTGTGTCATATTTTAGATTCCACATGGAAGTGATGTCATGATATTTGTCTTTCTCTTTCTGACTTACTTCACTTAGTATAATAATATCTGTAAAGCCTCATAGATAATAAGGGCTTGAAAAATATGTTGAATAAACTTTTGGAAGTATTTTTTAATTTATGTTTACTCAATGACTGGGACTGGACAGGAGTTGCATGCTGGAGTCAGGGCTTTTTGAGAGATAGAGGAGCTGTGACAAGCATCTCTCACTTTAGAGAGGAGGCCTGGGCCATGGGTTAGTCACAGAATTTATTTGACTCTAAAGAAAAATGATTAGTTCAGTGCAGTTGCTCAGGCATGTCCAACTTTATGCGACCCCATGGACTGCAGCAGCACGCCAGGCTTCCCTGTCCATCACCAGCTCCCAGAGCTTGCTCAAACTCAACATCCATCAAGTTGATGTTGCCATCCAAACATCCCATCCTCTGTCATTTCCTTCTCCTCCTGCCTTCGATCTTTCCCAGCATCAGAGTCTTTTCCAATGAGTCAGTTCTTTGTGTCAGATGGCCAGACTCTTGGAGTTTCAGCTTCAGCATTAGTCCTTCCCGTGAATACTCAGGACTGATATTCTGAAAATCAAGAAAAATGACGGAAGCACTTTATTTCGTTGTACACTGTGCATGTTGATTGCTTTGATACAGTTTTCCTGTTTGACTTAGTCATCTCTCCCCAGATGGGATATTCCCTCAGCAGTGTTACCTGTTTCTACCTGAGCAAGAAAACTGACACACTAGACCTTGCTGTTTTTAGCAAATTTATCATGGTGGTAAGGTTAAAAGCCACACCCTTGTTAAAACTAGCTAGTTATTTTTTTTCTTGTTCCTTGCCTTCCATTTTAGGGAAATGAAAAAAAAAAAAAATGTGTTTTCTTCTCTTTTCTCCTTTCTGTCCCATTCTCTTCCTCACTCCAAAGAGTTAGATAAGCAAAAGAAAAATAAGGAAAGACAAAGTGATTCTTGGGGCAACCTTAGGACACAAATAAATGCATGTCTTTTACATTAGCTGGTTGGGGACCGCACATTTGGCTTTGAGTTTAGAAGCCAGAACATAGAAGAAAAGAAGATCAGTTGCAAGGCTGTGTTCATGAGATAAAATATAAACCGGCCGCTTAGGAGAAACATAATTTTTCCAGGAATTGAGACCCTGTGGATGCTTTATTAATGCAGGCACTGGGTCCTTGGTACACTTCTCTCTGTTCTCTACAGTGTCTGTAAAAGTACCCTGTTCAAGTTTAAAGCATCTTAGTACAGAACATAGGAATAATGTTAGACTGGAGTGCAGTTTAATTAAACCACCACTTTTCTGATGCTCTTTAGCTATGGAAATGACCCTCTACAGTCACTCATGCCACTGAACTTTTCATGAAAATCGAGTGCCAGGGAGTCCAAGGTTATAGTTTTCTGCTTTAACAATGAGCTGAGGGGACCAGCAGCACTAATCATCTGCCTTGGTAAATTGCAGACCTTAACCAGGACTTGATTTCAAATCTACTTGTTTAAGTTGACTTGGAAGCCAAGTGATTGTTTTCCTCAGAAAATAGTTCCATGTCCACCATACAGATATGTTTAATGAACATTGTTTTATGTCATGAATTAGTAGTTTTTAAAAAATTTGTCAAATTTCTGACACAGAAGCCCAACATTAAAAAAAAAAAAAAAACGATTAAGAGTGAGGTATTTGGGTTAGACAGGAGATGGACCCTCACCTGCTCTAGACCTTAGGGCAAGGTTTAAAAGCCACTGTCAGATTTATGGTGAATGGCATTTTGGTTTGGAAAAACTTCAAAGCCTGGATCGCCAGACTTCCACTTTTATGGAACAAATTCACCCAGTGTGCCACCTACCCCTAGAATACCTGTAAAAAGCCTGATTTTAACTTAACTCATTCACTTCCTGTTTAAACCACTATGATTCTGATAGGTTGACAATTTGATTACAATAACCCAGACATTTGGGAAATCAAGTTAAAAACCACGAAGGTAGATTTTTGAGGTCTTGTAATCATATTCACTTTAGTTGGTAGTGTTGTTCTGCTGAGAGTCCCATGTTCAAAATTGTTGTAGAGGGAAGTAAGTTTTTAATGTAAGTACATGTATCCATTGTAACTTTTCCTGAATGTTTGAGGCCTCTACCTAAAATTCAGCTTTCATACTTCCTTGGATATAAAGTGTCTCTGTTGTACATTTTCAGTACAGCTTTCAGATTAAAAAGCAAGTTTTCCATTGTGACTATATTGTGATATTAACACTCACCTGAAAAGAACCACTCCATAAAGTGTGGAATGTTCTTTGAGCAATAAAAGGAACCATGTGGTTATTCTGTAAATAGCACTTAAGTTTACAGTGAGTTCTGTAAACACACTGCCTTCTGCCTTCCTTTTCATTCGACACTTATTACCCCCCTAGAAGTTGATGAAATTACAAAAAGTAATTTTTGTTTCCTTACTGGAGCTCAGATTGTTTCATGAAGCTCTCTGATCAATTGTAATACATTTTCTTTTATCCAAATTTATTGTGTCTATAAAATGCAGCTCAAGAAGCATCTCCTCTGTTGAGGTGTGAGACCTTCAGCACACAACACCCTGTCCATCCTCTGAGCTTGCCTCTCGTCTCCTCTGTTAGTTGGGTTTTGCCATGCAGGGGCTGGTGGCATGAATTAGTCTTCCATAGAGTGCACTCTTCCTGTGTGTGCCTCATCTCCCTGGCTGTATTCTAAGTCCTGAAAGAACTCCTAGTGAGTGTGTACCACCAGATGTGGCATGACCACATCTTTTGGTCCACAAGGTTTGGCTATAGGATTGGGAACTTTTTCCCTCCAAAAACACAAGCAAGAATTTTTATATATGGTCATGCCAGTCAGTTGAGAAATGAATTCAGTCATTTCCTCAGAAATAGTGTTTTCAGCCTCATTATTTTCACCTAGAGTTTTTCTTTCAATCTGGGATCAAACCTCCATATACCAGTTAGTGTGTTGATTTGGAAGGGTAGAAGAATTCTCAGAGAAATTACCTTTGGGTAATATGTTCTAAATGATCCTCTAAAGGGCCGTGCAATTCTGTGACTCTAAATATTTTTGCTGGAAAAAGTCTTATTTACGCTGAATACCACCATACGGTGGCCTTCGAGCCGTTTAAAAAGGAAACAAACTGAATCTCCAACTATGGTGCTTCAGCTCAGGCTGGTTTTGTGGCCTGTTTGTGCTTTTTTGGGCATTTAGCCAGAACAGAAATAGCAGTGCTGGACCTTGAAAGAGAGTGATTTTCCAGGTTTACATCTGATCTTCTAGAAATAATTTTTAAGGTTATAAACTTTAAAAAGGATTTTTTCCCCCAAATACAGTCCTTCATTGGAATAACTAAAAGGGGGGAAAAATCATTTCAACACTCTCAGGTATAACATTTTAGAACCACAGTATTTGCTTACTTTTTCTATCTAAATTCTTGGCCAAAAAAAAATAATTTTCTATAAGGATTTTCTTTTTCATATTTGAATCTTGTTTCAAATTTTCCTCACTTATTTACTGTTTGAGTTTTGAAATACATATTCTTTCTAAGGAATTACCATCTTTTTAAAAGAACAGGATTGGCTGTTTGCTTTTCTTATTTACCAAGCATGGGTCAGACCGCTATGTTTGCTCATGATCATATGGACGATGCTTCCACAACCTTGTGGCAAAGTGAGCAGTAAATCTAACCAGAGGAAAAATGGATTTATAATTTTATCCTTGAAGATTGATGGCTTCATACTTTTAAACGTGGACACTGATTAACCTTTCATATTACTAAGTTCAGTGCTGGCTTGTCAAGAAATAGTTGAAGTTCATGTTTTCTGAAACTAATTCTTAAACTGATAATGTAACTTAATTCCTTAGAATATCTGTGAATTAATCAGTATTGTTTTACTGTTCAGTCGCTAAGTTGTGTCCCACTCTTTGAGACCCCATGATGAATTCAGCCTTGTGAATACAATAGTTTCCATTAATAAGTGAACTACTCAGGTTTATTATAAATCTGTTTTACAAACTGCAGGTCCCATTCGATCAGTTGGTTATGAAATCAACTTAGTGGGCTATGACTAGCATTTTCAAAGAGAAGGAAGGGAGCAGGGGACTAGGATAGAATAAAATAGGATGGAGAAGGTCACTGCAGTGTACACCGTGAGGGTAAGTACTCTTCAGTGATACTGTGTGTGAGTGTGTGAGAGAGAGAGAGAGATGAAGTGAAAAAGTTGCTCAGTTGTGTCCGACTCTTTATGACCCCATGGCCTAGACAGTCCATGGAATTCTCCAGGACAGAATACTGGAGTAGGTAGCCTTTCCCTTCTCCAGGGGATCTTCCCAACCCAGGAATCGAACCCAGGTCTCCCACATTGCAGGTGGATTCTTTATCAGCTGAGCCATAAGGGAAGCCCAAGATTACTGGAGTAGATAGCCTATCCCTTCTCCACCCAGGAGAAATTTTGCCGACCCGGGAATCGAACCGGGGTCTCCTGCATTGCAGGTGGATTCTCTACCAGCTGAGCTATCAAGGAAGCCCCATGTATGTGATACTTATTTTTTATGTATGAGCTCATGTTGTTGTGCTAAGTCGTGTCCGGCTCTTTGTGACCACACAGACTACAGCATGTCAGGCTCGCCTTCGCCTGTCCTTCACTCTCTTGGAGTTTGCTCAGATTCATGTCCTTTGAGTTTTGGTGATGCTGTCTAACCATTGCATCCTCTGCCATCTCCTTCTCTTTTTGCCTTCAATCTTTCCCAGCAGCACGGTCTTTTCCGATGAGGCAGCTCTTCGTATCAGATGGCCAGATTTTTGGAGCTTCAGCATCAGTCCTTCCAATGAATAATTCAGGGTTGATTTCTTTTAGGATTGACTGGTTGGATCTCCTTGCTGTCTGAGGGACTGTTGAGTCTTCTCCAGCACCACAGTTCAAAAGCGTCAATTCTTCAGTGCTCAGCCTTCTGCTACAGGCTTCCCTGTGGCTCAGACAGTAAAGAATCTGCCTGCAATGCAGAAAACCTGGGTTGAGTCCCTGGGTTGGGAAGATCCGTTGGTGGAGGAAACGGCAACCCACTCTAGTATTCTTGCCTGGAGAATTCCATGGACAGAGGAGCCTGGCGGTCCACAGTCATGGTGTTGCAAAGAGTTGGACACAAGTGAGCGACTTAACAGTTTCACTTTCAGCCTTTTTTATGGTCTAGCTCTCACGTCCATACATGACTACTGGAAAAACCATGGCTTTGACTAGATGGACTTTTGTCAGCAAAGTGATGTCTCTGGTTTTTAATATACTGTCTAGGTTTGTCACAGCTTTCCTTCCAAGGAGCAAGCATCTTTTATTTTCATGGCTGTGGTCGCCATCTACAGTTATTTTGGAGCCCAGGAATATAAAATCTGTCACTGCTTCCATTTTTTTCCCCTTCTGTTTGCTGTGAAGTGATGGGCCTGGATGCCATGATCTTAGTGTCTTGATATCAGAGAAATTTGTAAGCTATCACTACTAGGGGTAATGCACTTAGGTGGCCTGGTTCCTTGTGGTGTTTAAATGATTGTACACACAATACAGACTGCTGGCCAGCTTTAATTGGGAAGTTCCAGTATTGGTGCTTTTAGGAGGGAATAAAGGAAGAACTGTGCTGGTCAGGTTTGTAGTTGACAGGAATCCGGTAAGGAAAGCTAGTACTACTCTGGATAACAAACTCAGGAAAAATTTTGAAATGTCAGAAGTATATAGGATCTAAATCAGAAGCAATTTGATAGGAATAATTATTCAGCCCAGCAGGAATGTCCCAAAAGGCAAGCAGTAAACAAGAGAGGAGGATGTGGTTCACTGCAGAACAGACAGGTCAGTTAAGTCGCTCAGTGGAGAACTGCCGTGTAATGTATGAAAACTGTGAGTGGAGTTTAAGACTGCACTATGAAATCTGGATAGGTGGTCTTGCCTGGTTAGATCACATGTGGAGTATAGGGTCTGGTTTGAAATTCCACACTTTTTTTAAAAAGGGATTAGACAAGCTGGAGTTATTCTCCTGGAGAATAACTGAGGGGAATCTTCTGATTGAGTCAACTCCCCCAAGTTTTATCTTCTTCGTAACAAAAGCACAGCTGGATACTTCTGACAGGATTTGGTTACCAACAATGCTAAAGGTAATGCAGACTGTGAATATTATGGCCCCCCCCCCCCCCTTTTTTTTGGATTGGGCTAATAAGTGGCTTTGTTAGAGAGAGCCAAGATTACAGAGGATTTAAGAGCTGGCATTGGGGTCTGTCTTCTCCCCAAAGGTGGGTTTGACACTGATTAAGCGCCGGTTGTACAGCATACGCCTCTTGGCTCAGTCTTTTTTTCCTCGTTTGGCCACCTTGGAAGTCTGACCACTTACTTTCCCAGCATGGGCCAGGGAACAATTCACAGGCTAGTATGGTGATGATAATTTATATATTGTTAATAATATGTCTGATTAGACTTTTCAAAGTACTTTGAGTTCCTCTTTCTACATGACGTCTGAAAATATTCTCAAGTTACGGAACTATACTTTTGAAAATATATCATATTTAAATGTTTATTTAACATCATCTTTATTTAACATGGGCTTCCCAGGTGGCTCTGTGGTAAAGAATCTGCCTGCCAAGCAGGAGACCTGGGTTGGGTAGATCCCCTGGAGAAGGGACCGACTAGCCACGCCAGTATTCTTGCCTGGAAAATCCCATGGATGGAGGAGCCTGGCAGGCCACAATCCATGGGGTCGCAAAGAGTTGGAAGCGACTGATCGGCTTCACCTACACAAGTATCCTTTAAATCAGGAAGAAAAAGACTCCAAACCCAGTGTAATAATAAGCATTAGAGGTGTACAGTTTTGCTAAGGAAGTCCAGATGAATAATAGATATGAAAATGTGTTTATTGTCATCAGTGATCAGGAATTCAAATCAAAGGAGTCAAATTGATGTTTGGGTGGGTAGAGATGGAGGTCCAGAAAATAGTGTTTTTATTCTGACAGATTGGCAAAAATCACAAGGATTAGTAGGGCTGGTGTTGGTTGGCTGGTGAGGAAATCACTGCCTTCATGCACTGTTGATGACAGTGTAAACTGGCATAAGCTTTTGGTACAGGTTATAATCTTTGTGTTTTGACCCCCCAGGCACTCAGAATCTCCTTGGCTTCTTTTATTCTGGTATCTGGTATACAGAACATTGTGTGGTCTTTCTGTGGCCAGAACAGCCCTTTACTTAGTCATCCTTTATAGAAAATTGCTTCCTAAGGTGGGAAGGTCAGGAGTCATTTCTTTGGTTTTTTTATAAAGCTGAACTGACGCATACGCAGTGACCCTCCTGAGTGAGATAGATCTGGCTAGCAGAGAGAAAGACAGGAGTTTCTTTACTCTCACTCATTTTATATGACTTGCAGGAAAGAGTAAAGCTGGGCGCTCAGGTTGGGCACAGAAGAGAAATACAGTAACACATTAGAAATAAGACCCAAAGCCTATGACCTAGTACTTTTGCTGAAATAGTTACAAAACAGCCTGTCCTTTGGAGAAATGCTGCAGTGACCCCTGCTGACTCAGAAGAGAGCTGTGTTGGTCTTAACAGTTTCAGCTATGAAGAAAGTATATGTTTACTTTTATAATGAATTTAGAAGACATTGTTAAAGGTATATTTTGTGTGGAATTATTGATATAAAATATTATAAGTTTTGCAAAGCTGTGCTCACAAAAATTTGAAAATATAAGGGCGCAGATCAAACATGTGTAAATGTGGTCTCATTCATGGCACTTATTTTAGTGAGCAAACTACCTTTCATTTAACAACAAAAGATGTCTGAAAACTGTTATCAGGCCAGTATTCAACTGAAGCAAAAAGCAGATATATAAAGAGCAAACTTTTCTGCAGAAGAAAGATTCAAGTTAGGTGTGTATGCATGTGTGTGTATTTTTAAGGTAATTTAAAATTACAAGAAAGAAGTCATAGAGCTCTGAAACATGATACGGTCTTAGCTCTTAAGAATTATTTAGCTAATTACAGTTTGGCTAAATACTTCCAACCATATGTTTAAGTGAATTCTAGAACTGTTTAAGTGATTGTTCACCCATGCCCCACCTTATTCCAGAGAGGATTTAAGGCAGCTTGAAGTATTCTATTGTACTTAATTATCATAATTTTAGTCTTGAAAATCCATAATGACTGCATGGTACGCTGAGATTACCACAGTAAAACTTGACACTAGTCTATGGTTCTCTCAAAAAGTGTTTGAGGTTTAACTGTGAGGTTCCTGTTTGTAAAATTATACATGGATTTTTTTGTGTGTGGTGCTTTAAAAAATCCTTGTAAAATTACTCTTCTCTGAAAATTGCTTTGTTTGAAGCAGAGCTCTCTCCTATAAGAAGATGTCTCTTGATTTGTTATTCAAATAATGAACGTTATCATTAGAGCATATTTCATAAACATTCATAATTTGACACTCATATTTAGTGTGAGTAAAAGAAACGTTCAAGGAGTAACAAAAAGCCTATCTTAGAACACAAAAGTGAAATTATTTCTGAATAGCACATTTACTGAGTCTGTTTCATTAAGTTCTTGATCTGTAATTCATTCATAACAAAAGCTGTGAATTTGAAATAGGAATTTTTTCTAGAAATTTAAACTTTTGAAAATACTATTAAAGATTTATTTACCTATAATGATTATTTGCTACTTTTGATTACCCCCCCCCTCCCCAAAAAAAATTGAACTAATGGTTCATATGACATGTGCACTTGGGGTCATGGAGAATGTTCCACCAAGAATAGTCTACCTTAACCTATACCTCTAAATTCTGAAAATGTGAAAGAGGTTGAAAGTCCCCAACAATCTCTCTTTTAAAAAATATTAAGTATATGCCTAACAGAGTTTTGTTTTAGTTAGTCTGAACGTAATCAACTCATCACTTCGACATTATGTCATGATGTGTATTCTTTAAATCCAAGGTCTGTGAACACTTTCTATCTGTGAAACTACCCCTTCCTGCTTTTCCCAATTCCTGTGGTAAATACTTCCTGTACTTCCACAAGTGGGAGAAGCTCATGGTCACTCAAACCTATAGCCATGTTTGGAACTAGACTTGATTAGAACTAAAAAGTAGTTCCCTATGCAATGAATTCTTGATATTTAATAGAAAAGAAGCTTGGGTTGTCAATGATGAGCAATAAAAATCCTTTCTAAATAAAGCATATGGAACAGAGGTATGGGCCAATTTTTGTTTTTTGATATTTTGGTGGATTTTTTTGAGGGAGGGAGGGGACAGTCAAAGGTATCTTTTTCATATTTAACTCATGATAGTTTTAGAAATTGCTTTTTGTTTATTTGATCAGAATTTAAAAATCAGTATTTTTTTAAAAGGCATTATTAGTGAACGTTTATTTCTGGTTACTTTTTCATGATTAAGTCATACTTTTATGTTGTACGTTTTTGTAATAGTTGATCTGTGTATAACATGACAGGACAAATAAATACAAGAGAATTTGAAGATAAGAGACTTACCTTGAATTCTGATGGACATATTCACCATGGGATCTCAGGGCTGGTCTTTTATATGAGCCTAAAGATGTACTCGTTGGAAAAGACCCTCATACTGGGAAAGATTGAACACAAAGGGAGAAAAGCCCAGCAGACGATGAGATGTTTGGATATCAAGCATCACTGACTCAGTGGACATCAATTTGAGCAAACTCGGGGAGATCCTGAAGGACAGGGAAATCTTGACATGCTGCAGTCCACAGGGTCGTAAAGAGTTGGGCACTGCGGTGACTGAGCAACCACAACGATGTACAGGATGTATTTGCCATAGGAATTGGGAAAATGGGAAGGGATAGTTTCATGGATAGAAGGTGTTCGTAGACCTTGAATTTAGAGAATACACATCACAATATAATGTCCAAGTGGTCAGTTGGTTAAGTTCATTCTAATTTAACATTAATTTAAAAAATCAATGCAAAAGAGTTGTGAAGATCCCAAACAGGATGTTTCTACAAATCATGCCTCAGTCTTGGGAACCGAGGTCTACCTTTTCAGTATTCCATCTTGGTTAATTACATGTATACATTACACTTTGGTCAGAACTGTGCCATGTTGCTCTTCATGGCACAAACAACATACAAGTGGCAGCACATACAGATTAGAAAAGTTAAGCGAGCACGTGTGGGTCCGACTTTCTACATGGCAACATCTAGATTATAGGTGCTTTTCCTGGATTTCATGCTCACCCTCCAAGAACCTCCACAACCAGTCAGGTGGTGACCCCCAGCCCTGTTCTATTTTCAGAACTGTTTTTTCGTTTCCAGTCAAAACGTGTATCTGGAGTCTTTTGCAAAGCAGCATGCCAAATGTCATGAGCATGCAACAAGCTGGCTAGTATTCAGTTCTGCCATATTCAGTTTTGGGGCTTCCTGACTTGTTGAGGGTGATACATATGTTAATTTTAAAAGCACACTATAATCAACATTTTGAAAGCTCAGGAGTGTGAGGAGGAAGGTTACTTTTACTGTGGGGGTCTTTGTGGAGGAGCTGTTATTTAAAAGTGGAGTTAGAAATGGGCAGGATTTGGGACAAGTGGAGAGGGGGCGCATTCCCAAAGAGGGGCCACTCATACTGGCTTTGCTGCAGTTGTCTGAATTTCAGGGAGGGGCACTGTCAGTCAGCTGTTGAAGGAATTGTCTGAGCACCTATTTCTTTGGTAGACATTTTTTTTCTTTTCATGTGCCATCAACAGGTACGTTTATTTATTGAATTGTAGTGGACAGAATGACAACACGTATACATTGGAACTGTTAAGTAAGAGCTGTGAGTCCAGAGAGGAGAAAGGGCTGTTTTTTTGGCAGAAACATGGTTTAAGGTGATCATTTTGCATTTGCACATAAATTTAACTTTGACAATTTAGGCAAATAAAGGGGGAAAAAACAAAAGCAAAGCACAATAGACATATCAATTATAGGAAACATAAAAATTCTTCAGAATAAAAAATTTTCCCAATTTCTAATTTTTAAAAATTACGGAAATGTTCAAGTATATACAGATACTCTAGTATAGTGAAGTTCTAGCCCCAACAACAGTTGTTAATATTTTTCTAGCCTTGTTTCATCTATTCCCTCCACCTTACTCTTAAGGAAGAGTGTACTATAGTATTTTAAATCAAATCCCAAATCATCATATTTCAGTACTTATGTCTAATTGATAAGAATATTTTTACACACTATATTATAATCCATAACAAAATTAGCAATAATTTGTTAATTATCCTACCTAGTATATAATTTTCCTGATTTGCCCATATATCTTTTGTATAGTTGGTTTATTTGAGTCAGGCGCCAGAGAAGATCCATGCATTTGACTATGTCTAGTGAGTTTCTTTTATTAAACATTTGCCACTGCCTTTCCTGTCCCCCATCTGCTAATGCCTTTTGATATGCTGCAGAGACCCAAGTTTGTCTTGTTGAGCGGCCCTTGTTCTGGGATTGACTTGGTACTTCCTTATGTTGTTTAACTTGTTCCTTCACCCCCTGTGTTTCCTGTAGACTGATAGTTCTAGGAACTTGATTAGATTCAGTTGATTTTTTAAGTGAGGGAAAGGAGGTCAATATTTTTATGGATAGAGCTTTTACTTCCTGTACATCGTACCGTGAGTCACATTGATGTTTGATGTTCCTAGTCACATTGATGTCTGATTTTCTTATTTTAAAAACACTGATAGATCAGTGTTCCAAGTTAACAGCTCCAGTGTATCCGCTATGAAGTTCTCCATCATCCTTTCACCTATAATTTTAATGGCCATTGATAGTTGTTGCCTATTTCCCATGTCATATCAGAATTGCACAATGTTAATTTTCTATTTTTCTTTCTACATTTATTAACCATGTGAATCTTCCGTAAAGAAGATTCTTTCACTTTCAACTATTTGGTTACCCTCAAATGCAGGCTATACAGAAAAGACAGGATAAAAGTGCCATTCTCTTTCTTTTATTTACCAGTTTTGGGGGTGTTGAGTTGTTCTCACAGACTTTGATGTGACCAGTGAATTTTCTTTTTTGGTATTATAATCTTCATGAGTTTTAATGTTTTATATTAACTATAGTATAGTTTCCTTATACTACTGTCAGATACATAGTTTATATATTATATATGCAAACTTTAACTTTCATGTCAGTTCATTGCAGTAATTTTTCATTTTTATGCCCAAATTGTGTTATCTTAGGCTTGTGGGAGGACTTCTCAGCTGGCACAGTGGTAAAGAATCTGCCTGCCAGTGCAAGAGATGCAAGAGATGCAGGTTCAGTCTTTAGGCTGGGAAGATCACCTGGAATAGGAAATGGCAATCCACTCCAGTATTCTTGTTTGGAAAACCCTATGGACAGAGGAACCTGGCAGCTACAGTCCATGCAGTTACAGAGTCAGACACAACTGAGTGCATGCACATGCACACACACACATGCACACACATTCCTGTGGGAGCCTTTCACATTGGCTCCTGTGTCTTTTTTGGCATGACATCATCCATCTTTGCTTTCTCAGATAACATGTCCCATTCTCGTCTTATGTATTTTCCAGCTCCTTCACGGGGCCCTGGTTTCTTTACCTGGGAATGATCTTATACTAATTTTTAAAATAGCACTTCTATAATCAGGAAAAAAACAGTATCACATGTACATTATAAATATTTGTCCTTAAGAAGAACTTAATATACAATACACATTCTCAGTGTCCATTGTTAACCTTTGATTTTTTTTTCTTAGTCAACATGTGTTTGCATATATAGAACACACAGGTTTATTTTATATACATATACGTGTATATGTACATATGGTGCATATAAATATGTGTATGCACCTTTCTATCTAAAGTGTTTTCAGTTAAAAGGGATTGTGGGCATTTTTTTCAGGTCAGTAGAAATCTTCAGAACGTTGATTTTTTTAAAAGATTGTATTTATTTATGGCTGTGCTGGGTCTTTATTGCTTTTCTCTAGTTGTGACTCGCAGCGGGGCCCCTCGCTAGTTGCGGTGCATGGGCTTCTCATTATGGTGGCTTCTCTTGTTGCGGAGCACGGGCTTCAGGGCGCATGGGCCTCAGTAGTTGTGGCACAAGGGCTCAGTCGCGCAGCTCAGGTGCTCTGCAGCATGTGGGGTCCTCCCAGATCAAGGATCTAACCTGTGTCTCCTATATCGGCAGGTAGATTCTTTACCACTGAGCCCACAAGCCCCAGAGCATTGATTTTTCAATGACTTCACAGTGTTCAGTTACATTTCCTGGGACTTTTTCTCTTTTTCAACTGTCTTAAGGATTCATCTGCCATCTTGGTACATAAATCTTAGAGAAACAGGTTTACCAGAGAAGCATTTTTAAGTCTACTGATACACAATGGACATAGTCATAATGATACAAAAGACACTAGATACACTGGTAGATGGTGCATTCAAAGTTGGAGTCCTTAGAAGTCTTATCTCTTGCACTTTACTAAGTTTTAATAGCTTCATGGTGTTTGAATAGATTATTCAATACTTTTGTGCCTTAGTTGACTCATCTTATTTAGAACAGAAAAAAAAATAACTTCTGTTAGGAGCGAAGAATCAAAAAGTGTTTTCTGCTCTTTGCTTGAGAATCAAAAGAAATAGTTTGGTCCTTCTACATATTTTCTACAGGTATGTTCCAGGGTTCAGGTATAAAACAGTGAATGAGTGGAATCAGCAGAGCACTTTTTCTGAGATTTATTTTATCTGCTCCTGCTGCTCTCGTCTCTATTAATATAGCTCAGGTAATGGTGACAAGTACTGGAAGAGCAATGAAGCAGGGTAAGGAGATAAGATGAGGGGAGAGGTCCTCTGCTGCAAGCCTTGGTCAGGAAGGCCCTGTGGGTAAAATGAGGGAGAGAGTCATGGTGATCTGCACAAAGAGCTCTCCATGAGCAATATGGAAAATGCTCTTGGGCCTGGCCAGGAGTGTCAAGCCAGACATTGTGGCTGAAGCCTAGAGACTAAGAGATGAGGACAGAGAAGAGTAAATCACAAGGAGCCTTGCAGGCTGCAGTCAGGAGTGTGGATTTTATTTTCAATGAATTGAGGATTAAACAGAAGTGACAGGGCTTTGTGAACTGTGAAGTGTTGTACTATAGGAGAGATCCTATATTATTTTAAATATTGCTACTGTTACCACCATGATAACCACCTGGTTTACTCTCTTAAGCTGTAAAAAATGTCAGTTTGATTCCTGCATAGTATCCAGTGTTGCACATCATTGGCCCCTGAAAGTCTGATCAAGATATTAGTTTGGCTAAAAAGTTCATTTGGGTTTCCCTGTTGCTGTTATTAAAAAAACCCTAATAACCTTATTGGCCAATGCAGTATATTAATTGCAAAGAACACTTCGCAAGTCTTCTTGTGTGCTCTTGAACAATTAATTTTGGTTTTACATCTGATGATGAGCTATGTGTATGGCAGCTTTTTTAATTAACCAGAGGTTCAGCTGCTTCTTTAAGCTACTCATGGCTTATTTTAATGAAGCTGCTGAGTCATTGCATCTTATTTGCAGCTTAGAAGAGCATGTAGCCTATCCTTCCAAAAACGAAATCAGAACTTTTAGATGCAGTTTTAAAAAGGAGAAAATCACTCATTTTGCCTTGCTGTATAGTCTGTGTGGATGCCTTTTTTTAAAACCCATTTTGGCTCTGGAAATTGTAGCCATGAATCAAATGTTAGAAGGAAAAAACCCCACAGAACTATCTTTTTCTACTATTTATTCAAATTTTACCACATGCGGATGCTCTTCTAAGAACTTGTCATTTAGTCGCTCAGTCGTGTCCTGCTCTTTGCAACCTATGGACTGAAACATGCCAGGCTTCCCTGTCCTTCACCATCTCCCAGAGTTTGCTCAAACTCAGGTCCATTAAGTCAGTGACGCTATCCAACCATCTAGTCCTCTGTTACCCCCTTCTCCTGCCTTCAATTGTTCCCAGCATCAAAGTCTTTTCCAGTGAGTCAGTTCTTCACATCAGGTGGCCAGAGTATTAGAGCTTCAGCTTCAGCATCAGTCCTTCCAATGAATATTCAGGGTTGGTTTCCTTTAGGATTGACTGGTTTGATCTTGCAGTCCAAGGGACTTCCGAGAGTCTTCTCTGGCACCGCATTGTGAAAGCATCAGTTCTTTAGCGCTCAACCTTCTTTATGATTCAACTCTCACACCCATACATGACTACTGAAAAAACCATAGCTTTGACTATACAGACCTTTGTCAGCAAAGTGATGACTTTGCTTTCTAATATGCTGTCTAGGTTTGTCATAGCTTCTCTTCCAAGGAGCAAGCATCTTTGAATTTCATGGCAGGAGTCACACCCTCCACAGTGACTTTGGAGTCCACGAAAATAAAGTCTGTCACTGTTTCCACTGTTTCCCCATCTATTTGCCATGAAGTGATGGGACTGGATGCCGTGATCTTAGTTTTTTAAATATTGAGTTTTAAGCCAACGTTTTCACTCTCCTCTTTCACCTTCATCAAGAGGCTCTTTAGTTCCTCTTTGCTCTCTGCCATTAGGTTGGTGTCATCTGCGTATCACTTCTCCTGGCAATCTTGATTCCAGCTTGTGATTCATCCAGCTCAGCATTTCTCATGATGTACTCTGCATAGAAGTTAAATAAGCAGGGTGTCAGTATACAGCCTTGACATACTCCTTTCCCAGTTTTCAGCCAGTCCTTTGTTCCACATCTGGTTCTAATTGTTGCTTCTTGACCTGCGTACAGGTTTCTCAGGAGGCAGGTAAGGTGGTCTGGTGTTCCCATGTCGTTGAGAATTTTCCCATTTGTTGTGATCCATATAGTCAAAGGCTTTAGCGTAGTCAATGGAGCAGAAATAGGTGTTTTTCTAGACTTTTCTTGCTTTTTGTATGATCCAATGGATGTTGGCAGTTTGATCCCTGTGCCTTTTCTAAATCCAGCTTAAACATCTGGAAGTTGTTGGTTCACATGCTGTTGAAGCCTAGCTTGGAGAATTTTGAGCATTACTTTTCTAGCGTGTAAAATGAGTGCAATTGTGTGGTAGTTTGAACATTCTTTGGCATTGCCTTTCTTTGGGATTGGAATGAAAACACCTTTTCCAGTCCTGTGGCCACTGCTGAATTTTCCAAATTTGCTGGCATATCGAGTGCAGCACTTTTTAACAGCATAGTTTTTTTAAAGCTAGATGTTTTAACTCTCAGTGGTAGACATAGGTGCAGACTTCATTTATTCTGACTCCCAGTCTAGCCCTTTTCTCCCTACCTCATGGATATAGAAGCTGGCTGAGGGCTCTGCTTTTGTGAACAGTGGCACAAAAAGCAATCTCCTCCTCTTTTTTAATCCCCTCTTTTTTTTAATCCCCTTTTTAAAATGATTTCAGTGGGTCAGTAAGTGTCCCAGTCATCCTGACAACCAAATTTTCCAGGACATCTCCTAGGGGTGATATTGGCCCCTTTGACAACTACAACCCTTCATGGAGAATAGTGAGTCTCCACTTGGTATCTGTAGGGGCAGAGAGATTTAGAAAATTGAATTTACTAAAGTTGTGAACTTTAATAACTTCCTGATTATATGAAAGAGTTAACAAATGGAAAGAGTCTGCTCTGACAACCAAAGTTTTGTGATTGGGTGAACAATGGATCCATTCACTGTGAAGGGGAATTTAGAAGAATAAGAAGAACTTGGGGGTGAGATTTGAGTTGCCTGGAGGGCATCTGTAGCGAGCAGCAGTTAGAAATGTAGGCTGATTGGTTGGAGCTGGAGATAGATTTCAGGTTGTTGAAAACGGTGGGTAGATGAGATCACTCAGAATATAGGGTAAGAAGACAGCCAAGATAGAAGCTTGAAGGATGTCAACATTGAAATAAATATGAGTCATTGAATTAAAGGCGGAAAGAAAGGGCATTTGGAAAGACAGGAAAACGTGTGAAAGCTAAGAGGTATGAAATGCTAAATGTTCATGCAAATTCCTTTCTTGCAGATTTAGCGTGTTATTTTATAAATATTAATTTTAGTGTAAAGGCATGCTAAATTATTCCCCACCTCTGTCCTCCCAGTTTTCATGTTAAAATTCCCCTCTGAGTTGTCTTTGGGATTTGGGCATATCCCACTAATTAACCATCAGGGACAAGCTTACCCTCAGTTTGAGAGACGCAGGGATGGGTCTCCACAGCCCTCTGTAATGCTGACAGTGGCTGGCTTTCTCCCAGTGGCATTAGTAATTTTGACTTAGCCCTGGGAATCCTATTGAGATTTATTATGAACCAGTTTTGTTTTGTTTTTTTTTTTCTGAAGGGACAGGGAAAAGAGTATTTAAAAACGAAATGACTTTTTTCAACTACGGTATATATTTTTGTCCATTTCCTTCATGAACTCTGGTTATATCTAAAACATAACTTAGGCAAAACATAGTTTAAGAAAAACTTTGAACATATGCAATAGTTGAAAAACAGTGAAAACACATAACTCCATCTAGATTTTAAAGTTTTTTACCATATTTGCAAGTGTGGTACTCTGACTTAGAGGTAGTTGGCATGTTTAGGGAACCAAAAGGACCTCAGTGTGGCTTGACCCCTGTAATTAGAGGCTAGAGGGCTGTGTGAGCTGGAGATGGGTAAAGCCATGGTAGACAGTCTGGATTTTACCAAAAAGGCAATGAAAAGTTATTGAAGGGCCTTACTCAGGGAGCTGTTGCTGTTACTGTTCCCTAGAATTCTCTCAAATCCTTATGGTAAAGGAAGAAAGGGGGAAGTGAGAGCCAGGCAGGTGAGGGACATCTTATAACCATCTCGAAGTGAAGTGAAGTAAATGTCGCTCAGTTGTGTCTGACTCTGTGACCCCATGGCCTATACAGTCCAGGAATTCTCCAGGCCAGAATACTGGAGTGGGTAGCCATTCCCTTCCTTCTCCAGGGGATCTTCCCAACCCAGGGATCAAATCCGGGTCTCCTGCATTGCAGGCAGATTCTTTACCAGCTGAGCCAGAAGGGAAGCCCTTTAACCCTTCATTGCTACTGCAATACTTCCAGCTTGGGCATCTCCATACTCTTGGAGACATGTGCCTGGGTGTTTCACATCCTTCACGGACACAGAAGCCTGTGAATAGTTCGGCTTGATGGTATACCAGGCCCCTTCGAAAACACCGTCTCCATTCCTGGGAAGCAGAGTGGGCTGGAGAGTTGATTCTCAGTGCTGCATTTGCTATCATTTGGGTATTGTTGGAAGGTCATGAGTTGTTCTGTGCAGGGATTAACCTCTGTTGCTTCTAAGGACTGGGCTTCCCTGGTGGCTTAGATGGTAAAGAATCTGCCTGCAGTGTGGGAGACCTGGGTTCGATCCCTGGGTTGGAAAGATCCGCTGGAGAAGGAACTGACAACCCACTCCAGTATTTCTGCCTTGAGAATGCTGTGGACAGAGGAGCCTGGAGGGCTAAAGTCCACAGGGTTGCAGAGTCAGACATGACTGAGCGAACAGCACATACACATACACCACAGACACACAAGCAAACCAAAGCCTCGTGCTCAACTCAAACTCAGTTTGTATTTGGTTCCAAGTCTTCAGGTGGATTTCGGTTCGTTCTTTATTGCTAAAATGAATTAAAGTGATCCATGAAATCTAGTTTAGTCATCTGTATTTCTTTTAGCTGTGTGTGTGTGCACGCACATGTGTGTACTATTAAATGTTTTAGAAACATTAGTTTTCTTACATACAGATCATGGTCAAAGTTCGCTGGTTCTGTTGGTTCTCTCTGACCTGGTGGATTAGTAAGATTAGTAAATTGGCAGCCTTATTTTTCTGTCATTCAGCCTTCCATGGAAATGTTCTATTAATAGTACTTTTTATGTATTAAAGATAGTTTTATATATCCATTGATTTCCTTAAATTTAGTTTTATGTTTAGCAGACTTAATACATGTCAAATTGAAGGAGGCAGATAGTTATAGAAAGGATTTGTAAGAAAAATAACAATCCCCCACACTTTTCCTGATCTCTAGAGGTACAGCCTCTTTTGATAAAATTGTTTTGGAATCTTTCTCCACATATTTAATGAACATACTAATACTTAAATGACACATCCATGATTTCACCATGTTACTTATAACGTTGCCTCAATAGCTGCTTTTGTTTTCTTTACTCATCGTAAAGTCAGTAACACAATAAATATTACTTAGTAACTCTACGCATGTTAAGCTAACGTGTTAAGAATTTTTATTTCTCAAAGTATTTCTCTTAGCCTTTTAGCAATGTTCTAGGCACATGTATTGTGCTCAGTCATGACTTAGAAGCCATTCACAAATTTTAAATTTCTCTACATTTTCAATTAATTGTTTAAAAAGTTGGATCACAAGTGACATACAGTAGTATAAGGATAATTAAGCTTAATACAAAGCAAATTTAGCCTTAAGAAATAAATTCTAATGCAGAAGTTTTAAGGGGTACTATTCCCTTGTTTTTGACCCCCCAAATATTGGTTGTATTAAATAAGAATTGGTGAATTTGAGGGTGTAAATGAAAGAAAAGGATTTTTGTTATTGCATTTAGGCTTTAAAATAAGAACTATGTAACTCTTGTTACTGACTGTATTCCTCTAAGTATGGTTTATTAGTTTATATGTTCAGCAGAATCTTAGCTGCCTGGTGTATTAATTAAGAGAAATGATTGTGGCATGCTTCCCCTTTCCCTCACAAAAGCAATTTGTATATGTGTTCTCTTGGGCAACTGTGTTTTTTCTTCTGTGACCAGTATTTCATGTGTAGTAGCTGGAAAGTCACTTCTTCCACCACTGAGCCAGAGCTGAAAATAATCTCTGTTGCATAGCACCCTAATATTTCCTGCAAAATAACCATTAAACATTCCCAGCCTTTACCCAGCATAGACTTGTTTTATCGCTGCTATTATTTGTGGAATACAAATAGGAAGATTATATATTCATAGGATTTATTGTGAGTGTGAATTCACTGTTTATAGAGAAGCAGTCTGCATTGCCCTCTGCTGCTGCTGCTGCTAAGTCACTTCAGTCATGTCTGACTCTGTGTGACCCCATAGATGGCAGCCCACCAGGCTCCCCCATCCCTGGGATTCTCCAGGCAAGAATACTGGAGTGGGTTGCCATTTCCTTCTCCAATGCATGAAAGTGAAAAGTGAAAGTGAAGTCGCTCAGTCGGCATCCGACTCTTAGTGACCACATGGACTGCAGCCCACCAAGCTCCCCCCTCCATGGCATTTTCCAGGCAAGAGTACCGGAGTGGGTTGCCATTGCCTTCTCCGCATTGCCCTCTACCCTTCTTCAAAAATAAATAAAAGAAAAAAGTAATGGAAAGGAATGATCCAGAATTTGGGTCCCATCTTGTCAGGTAATCAAAGAGAAAATGTAACAGCCACCTGGGAGTAACTCACCTGTAGTTGATCCAAACTTCTTGTTGTAGAAAAGATATTTAGAAGTAAATTCATGCATCTTTGAATTTTGAGAACCTGTGGTTGAGGGCATTTCCCTTTGATTAATGAAGATGTTTTAATGTGATCAAAGGAAGATTGACAGGCTGACAGAGGTGAACTATGTAGGTGATTGATTCTGGTACAGAGATTAATCAAAACAGATCATATCAAACGATGTCAAGAAATAACATACCTGTTCATGATTTGTCGGCTTCTTGTTGGAATTCATTTACATGTTCTTTCCCCCCAAGTGTTTATTTGTAAACAGACATGCAGCTCTCTGTATCTCAAACTTAGAGAAGAAACATTCCAACACTTTCTTCCAGTGAAGTCTTAGGTGAAGGTCAAAGGAAGTGTTATGATGCTATGCGGCAGAGAGATTTTATGTTGATGGGAAAAAATAGAGTAGGGTTGGGGTGTCTGAGACCCACCTCTACCCAGGCAGTGGGTGCCAGGGGCAGTTAACTATAGGAGTATGGAACTCCCAGGTTGAAAGTCACTGATCTAAGTGATCTTTAAGGTTCTTCTCGAAAGTGTTAATCTTTTGGTATCTTATATGAGGTTGTTTAGCGAGGGTGGTTGTAACTTCCTTTAGTTTATTTAGTGAAAGAAATTGTAACTTCTGTTCCCAAGTAACTTCCATCGTTTATCTTGTTTATTCATGGTGACTTCTTTGAATAGTTGATAGCCCCCTTTTGCCTGATAAAATTGAAACGTTGTCTTGTGCTTCCCACAAAAAGTCAAGAACTTCCAGAAGTTTGTTGTCCCCAGAATTTATCGAGTGAGTTCCTTCATAGAGAATAGCCATATCCAGGCAGAAAAAGTACACCTTGAAACCATCACTTAAAGAATTTGCAGATCTGATGGGGAGATGTGCCCAAGGCTTTCTCCAAGGTTCCCTCCAACCCTGAGCCCTCAGGCCTGACTAAGGAGGAGGAGCGGTGTGCCTGTGGGACGCTTAGCAGCAAGCAGCATGAACCTGGAAAAAGCTCGTCTGGGGAGACCTAGAGGGTGGGCCTGTTGCCAGTGTTTTTTGGCTAAGCCCCTTACTAACTTTTTACTTCAGTTTCCTCAACTGTAAGATAGAGGTGTCTGTTAATTGGGGGTATAGTGTGGTGATGAAGGACACTTTGGATCAACCTGAGCCTGAGCTAGTTTTGCCCTTTAGTACCTTGAGCCAGTTTCTTTAAGTCATTCAGCTTTACCTGTAAATGGAAGTAATATAATGTCCTTGGCGAATTGTTTGAAAAGATCCCACAGATGATGGATTCCGTTGCTTGGTAGGGACCCTGGCAGCACTGGCACGCCACCAGCATCAGCGCCATCATGTGCCTCTTCAGACAGGGGTTAGGAGAGCAGGGGATTGAAAAGGTGTTTTGAAAAGTACAAAGTGTTCTATAATTCTGCAGTCATTTCTCACATATTTGGATTTCCTAGGACTGATTTTGAAACTGCTGTGAAATAGCTTGCCCAAGCCCTGGTTTTCTTCCCAGACCAGGATTTAGAGAGGGTATCTTCTGCCCGCCTCCCGTTTCCTCACTGGCGCGTTTGCTGTGTCCGCAGGTAGAGCAGCGGAGCGCAGTAGGCGCCTGTCGCTGCCGCCATGCCGTTCCCGTTCGGGAAGTCTCACAAGTCCCCTGCGGACATCGTGAAGAACCTGAAGGAGAGCATGGCTGTGCTGGAGAAGCAAGACATTTCCGACAAAAAGGCAGAAAAGGTATGTTTGGCTTTATTTTGTATTTTTCATCTTTGGATTAGGAGTGAATGTAAAACAAATTATGAGGTGATTTCTAAAAGGCAATGAATTCAGTTTGCGTTTGTTTAGAGTTTTTAAAATATAGTCCGACTAAGTAGTGCTTGCTGGTGCTATTTAAATTCCACATGTTTTCCTCTGTTCTGCCATCTAATACATCTTAACTTTTTTCTCAAATTTTTCATTTGAAGTTTCCAATTTTATTTTAACTTTTGAGGTTTTTGTTGTTGATGTGGTTTATCTGATTTCTAAAGTCAATGTTTCCACCAGTAGTCTGCCATGGGAGTTACCTCTCCTGATTTTGTGTTTCGTGTATCCCCGACAAGTATCTTCTACCCACTCATCACAGTCCAAAATGTGACTTTCATCCCAGTTTGTACCCACCCCCCCACCACCCCGCCAAGAAGCATCAATTTTCAAGAAATAGCATGAACTTCTATTGCTTCCTGAGAGGTTTAGGAATTGATCCCGACTTTCATTCCTACTTGACAAAAATTCTCAAGACCTTATGGACCGTAGCAGTAGCCTCCTTAGGGCTGTTTCTGAAATATCTCCCCTCCTTTAACCCTTCAGTTCAGCCTTCTCGCATAGTACCTGAGACCCTTTGTGACCTGGCCTGTACAGCTCTTGGTGAATTTTAACCCCTTTCTTCCTTATTCTGTGTGCTCTACCAGTCTCAGTTTCTTTCTGTTTATGGAAAGCAGTTAATAGCAAATAGTCAGCTCTACTGTCTTTGTCATGTTTCACTGCCCCCCCACCCCGGTTTCCCTTAGCCCTCATGCATTTGCCAGAATTAACCTCTTCATCTGGTTTTCCCAAATGGCTTTCCAGAATACTCCCTCTCCTAACCTTATTCTTACCTCCTAAAACAAATATCCACCATTTGGCCACCTCCTTTGGAAATAGCCGGACTGCTGCTATCTTCAGCATGGTTTTATTTGTGTCATATTTTTGTCTTCCTTACTAGACTTTGAGCTCTTTGACCCATGTGTCATTTCTGGCCCACCTTTGCCCTCCATGGTACCTGTCTCCCCATGGGCTGAACACCTGATGATTCATTGGATGAGTGCCTTAAGTGGAACATTTTCCATCCTATCTTATTTTAGGAAGTTGTTTTCTCTTTTGAATTGACAGTTAAATTGCATCATTTCTACCATCTTTTTGAGATTCTGTGGTTTACCTGTATTCTTATAAAGAAAAGAATATCACAGTCATGGGATTAAGATTTGTAATTATAGGCTATTTAGTCATTATAGGCTATCCTGTCATTGGAAGCAGCGTACAATTAGTGAAGTTTGGTATCATTCATCTTTTCTTTAGATCTTCCATAGAAAGTCTGTAGACAATTTCTTGTATACCTTAGTAAGATATGTAGATAACTATTAATAATATGATAAACTTCTTTTAAAGATGGCTATTATGTTATTTTGGTTGAAGTATATAAAGAAAATCTGGCCTCATACAGATGCATAATTGGGAAAGAGGAGTATTTTAATAGCCTTTCAGATTTTTGAAGTTTCTGATACCACACCAGTATTCACCAGTTGATAGTTTCTTGGTTGTAATAGACTCAGAGTGTATAAATGAACTTCTCATACTCTCTACTTTGAAGAGGCCCTTTATCTATACATAACTTTGTTACAGGCATTGGTCATTTAGAAAGCATTGGATCATTGACTTACATCTTCCAAATGTTTACACATTATTCAGTATCAAAAATTCACACATTAAAATTACACTACTGTGATCTCAGAAAAGTAAAACTTTTGGAAAGTGGTCAAACTTCCTTATGTTGTATTCAAATTTCAAAATTGGCAACAAATACTATTTGTTGGTTGTTTTTCTTAAGGAGACAGGTTCACTTTGTTTATTTTTGAAAAAATATCTGCCAAGGATACAAGCCTGAATAATTTTTCAGTTTTTCTTTCAAGGAAAAGTGATGTTGCTTGAAGAAAACTGCTTGTTCAGCTAATAGCCCAAGCATTATCATACAAATACTTTTCTTCAAGCCGAGCAGCCATACTTCTGGAAGGGGCAGGAGGTGCTTCGTGTGTACTTCCCGTTCAGTTCATTTCAGTCACTCAGTCATGTCCGACTCCTTGCGACCCCATGAACTGCAGCATGCCAGGCTTCCCTGTCCCTCACCAACTCCTGGAGCCTACCCAAACTCATGTCCATTGAGTCGGTGATGCCATCCAACCGTCTCATCCTCTGTCATCCCCTTCTCCTCCTGCCCTCAATCCCTCCCAGCATCAGGGTCTTTTCAGATGAGTCATCTCTTCACATCAGGTGGCCAAGTATTGGAGTTTCGGCTTCAACATCAGTCCTTCAGATGAACACCCAGGACTGATCTCCTTTAGGATGGACTGGTTGGATCTCCTTGTAGTCCAAGGGACTCTCAAGAGTCTTCTCCAATACCAGAGTTCAGAAGCGTTAATTCTTTGGCGCTCAGCTTTCTTTATAGTCCAACTCTCACATCCATACATGACTACTGGAAAAACCACAGCTTTGACTAGATGGACCTTTGTTGGCAAAGTAATGTCTTGGTGTTTTAATATGCTATCTAGGTTGGTCATAACTTTCCTTCCAAGGAGTAAGTGTCTTTTAATTTCATGGCTGCAGTCACCATCTGCAGTGACTTTGGAGCCCAAAGTCAGCCACTCTTTCCACTGTTTCCCCATCTATTTGCCGTGAAGTGATGGAACTGGATGCCATGATCTTAGTTTTCTGAATGTTGAGCTTTAAGCCAATTACATCAAATGTTCCCACTTGCGCATACTCAGAGGTCAAGATTTAATGAATTATTTTTCTGCTTCCTCATGCTACTCTTAAGTGAAACAGTTTTTTAAACTGAGTGTGTGAGGATGAAAAAACTACAATGATAGCTGTCATAACTCGGGCAGGTCAGCACCATCAATGCAAATGGCAGCAGTGGAAAAAGGCAAATTATGTATTATACTGATATGAAGACAGTTTTGACCTCATTGACCCCTTGGAAGGGTCTCAGGGAACCTTTTTCAGTAACACAGAGGTTGAGAATTCCTGCTCTAAACCTAAGCAAGAATAGACCTCTTGCTATTAGGATAAACAAAGCGAAGAGAATTAGTTGAACTTTTGAAAAATAAGTTTTGTTTCCAAGAAAGGGGACAACTCTGAAGACCAGTTGATACAAATTACTTATTCTGGAATAGATTAGGAATAGAGAGGAAGACCCTGAACTTTGTGATTTCACTTTCTTGTCAAGATTCAAGAGACAATGCTAATACAAGTGCTGTCTCCTGAATCTTGACAAGAAAGGGAACTGAGACCTGAAAACAATGGAAAGATAAAATATTACCACTAAATTAAACACCCTGAAACGTTTTTCGTACTTAAAACTGAAAACTTGAAGGTTAGGATGCTTTGTATGATTTGTTATCTAGCATTGTACTGAAAATTCTAGGCAATGCATAAAGAAATGGCTTAGAAATTAAAAATACATTTATTTCAAATAAAGAAGGGAAATTACAGTGTATTTGTATATCTTTACAAAACACAGGGGAATCAGTGTGAAAATGAGAGTTCACTAGGGCACCTGAATGCAAAATTCAGAGCTTCCCTAAATATTAGTCAAAATGATCTAGAAATTATAATTTTTTAAAAAGTATTTTATTTGTAGTAACAACAAATAAATAGGGGATCTGGGAATACTTTTATCAAGAGGTGTGCAGAACCTGTCCATGTCATTGGGCAGAATATAATTAAGATATCTTATCAAATCGATTTTTAAGCTTAAAGCAGTTCCATTCAGATCACAGCAGGATCTTTTTGTACCTTGACAAAAAATGATTATGAAGTTCTGGAAGAATAAATAGCTGTAAAGTTGTGCTGGAATTTAAGGAATATGAATTCTACTTTGTTTTGAAGCAAAGCACACATTTCATACATCCACTCTCAGTCTTCCCCATCATGGTTAATGAGACACCATTCTTCTAGTTGTTCAGGCCAAAAGACTTGCGTCATCCATGACTCCTTTCATACTTCCCAAATCCAATTCATGAGCAAATTCATCCACTTTATTGCGGCAGGGAGTGTTAAAAAGCCAGAATCTAATGATCTCTACACCCCATTTTTCTGGTTCCCACTCCTGTCTAAGCTATTGTTATCTTTGCTCTGCATTGCTGCAGTGTTCTTCTAACTGATCCCCCACAACCATAATGATTCTTTCAAAACGTGCGTCAAATAGTGTTTCCCTTAGAGTAAAAGTCAGAATCCTTACACTAGCAGAACCAAGTTCTACAGGTCAGCTCCTGCCTAGGCCTGTTTGTAAGGCTCATGAGGTAAGAATGGTTTTTATATTTCTAAAGGATTGGTTTTAAAAGCAAAGAAGAATATGCAACAGAGACTTTATGTGGCTTGTAAAGCTTAAAATATTTCCTGTTTGGTGTTTTTACCTAAAAATAAATGCCCATCCTTGCCCTGGTCAGTCAGGCCCATCCCTTCTCCTAGTACTCCCCCCAAAGTTGGCTTGCTTTTCCTCATGCATTCCAGTCCACCCCTGCCTCGAGGCTTGTGCATTGGGCTGTTCCTTTGCCTGGAATGTTCTTCCCCCAACTCTGCTTGGTTTGCCCCCTTGTTGCCGTCAAGCCTTTGCTCAAATATTGCTTTCACCTAACCCCCTATTTAAAGTGCAGCCTAGTCCCCGGCATTCCTGTTTACCCGATCTTGCTGTTTTCTGTATATCACTTAACATCTTTAATATACTTAATGATTTTTTTTAAATTAGTTCTTCCCTCTCCTAGAACATAAACTTTCCAAAGACAGCTCCATAATTATTTTTCATTTATTGAAAATGAAATTCAGAGTCAACATGAAGCACTGTCAGCTTGTATCTCTTCTAAACTCTTAGTGTCTACTGAATAGGATAAAACATGTATTACTGAGGATGTTGTAATAATTTGTATGTTGAGTTTATGACCAATAAGAGAGTATCCCAACCAGGTATCTTCTGAATTTTATGATGGTGGCCAAGTATCACATTCCTTACAGTACTACCACCCACACAAATAGTGAGATAAATGACCCTTCTCAAGAGGTCTACCCTGTTAGTCCTAGTATCTTCCATATTGTTTTGTGTTTATTAATTATCTTCCTGTGTAGTTCAAGAGGCTCAATGGACACTTTTCATGATTGGATGAATAATTATACCCAGTGGATCTAATTAATGGATAACCAAGCACCTAGGCAGGGTTTTGGTGACCTGTTGCAAGATACTGTCCCCAACTCTAAACTTTTGATAAGCTTTATTATCACTGAGGAAGGGCTTAATTAACAGAGCTTATGAATGACAGAAATTGGAGGAGGATAGAAAACTCTGTAGGTGACTAAATCAGGCACCAAAGAAGGGTTAATTAGCTGGGAGAAGGTGGGCAGGAGGAAGGATATGATTGTAACTGATAAAGTGCAGCAAATATACAAGTATCACTCTGTATCAGGGTCTGAAAAAGCAGATGGGATACCAAAGGAGAAAATAAAATATAATCACTAAAAGTATTTGATTAAACCAAAAGAAGGCAGAAAAAGAGGAAAGAATGGGTAGAACAAATGGAAAACAAATAGCAAGATACTAGACTCAAATGTACTGTTATCAATAATCACATTTAATATAAATGTCTGAATACTCCAGTTAAAAGGCAGTGCTTGTCAGGTTGGATATGAAGGTCCTAACTGGATAAATTTAGAGATTATCATATTAAGGGAAGTATGTCAGAAAGAGAAAGACAAATACCATATGACATCACTTCTATGTGGAGTTTTTAAAAAATGATATAAATGAACTTATTTACAAAATAGGGATAGACTTACAGATGTAGAAAACAAACTTGTGGTCTCCAGAGAGTATAGCAGGGATAAATTGGGAGTTTGGGATTAGCATACACATCACTATATATAAAACAGATAAATAGCAAAGAGTGCTGTGCAGCACAGGAAACTGTGTTCAGTATCTTATAATAACCTAAGGTGGAAAAGAATCTGAAAAAGAATGTCACATATATGATTATAATCACTTTGCTGTACGCCTGAAACTAGCATACCATTGTAAATTACCTATACCTCAGTTTTTAAAAATGGTTAAAAAGAGGAAAAGTCCTAAGTGTCTGTGCCTACGAGAAATGCACTTTGAAGACAAGTAAAAGGATGGAGAAAGATATACCAGGTTAACACTTGTCAAAAGAAAACTGAGATAGCGTTATTAATATCAGAAAAAATAGATTTCAGAGAAAAGAATAGTATCAGGGATAGTTATTTCATGATAAAATAGGGGTCAGTTAATCCAGGGGACATTACAACCTAAAATGTTTATGCAGCTAGTAACAGCTTTAAAACAAAGCAAAAACTGATCAAACTATGAGGTGAAACAATTAAATCCACAATTAAAATTGGAGATTTTGATACTCCAGTCTCAGTGATTGATAAAAGAAGTCTGTGAGGCACACCAGTAGATCAGTGGGACAGAATAGAGAATCCAGAAATAAAACCTACACGTGGTGTGGAAATTTTTTGCCAAAGATGAAAATGCAGTTCAGTGGAGCAAGGATAGTAGTTTTAATAATTGGTGCTGGAACAACCTGATAGCCACATGTGCAAAAAATATGTTGGACCCATGCCTCATGTCATATACAAAAGTTAATTCAAAACAGATCACACAACTGAATGTAAAACCTAAAATTTTAAAGCACCTGGGAAACAGGAGAAACATCTTCATAACCTTGGGATAGGCAAAGAATTCTTAGATGTGATACCAGAAGCATACTGTATAAAAGGAAAAAATAATAACTTGGAATTCATCAGCACCGGAATCTTCAAGTCTTCTATAGACACTGTTAAAAGAATGAAAAGACAAACCACAGACTGAGAAAATCTTTGCAAAGCATACATTTGATGGAAGATTGCATCAAGAATACTTAAAGAACTCTCAAAACTTTATAAGAAAACAATAAAAAAAAAATGAATTCCGTATACACTTCACCAAAGATGATATACAGATTTCAGATAAACACTTGCAAAGATGTTCATCATAGGAAATTGCAAAGTAAAGCTATGATGAAATAACCACTACACACCTATCACAATGGCAGGTATTGAAAATACTAGCTATATCAAATGTTAATGGTTATGGTGAGCAATTAAAACTGCTGGTAGGAATGTAAGATAATATAGCTACTTTGGATAACAGTTTGTCGGTTTCTGGAAAAGCTGAACTTACATCTAGCCATTTCACTCCCACGTATTTACCCAAGAGAGTGAGAAACATATGTCCATACAAAGACTTATACATAAATGTTCATAGCAACTTTATTTGGAAGAGTCCAAAACAGGAAGTAGCCCAAGTGTGTGAATAAACCAGTTGTGACACATCCATAGAATGGAATACTAGTCAGCAATAAAAAGGAACAAACTCTTGCTGTTTATAGCAGCATGAATGAATCTCAAAATAATGTGTTGAGTGAAGGAAGCCAGGCTATAAAGAATACATAATGTATGATTTTGTTTATATTACAGAACTGTGAATAGCCACAGTGACAGAAGGTGAGATGAGTGGTGGGCGGGTTAGAGTGGGGTTGGTGGAATGAGGGGGATTATAGCAGGATCATGGTAGTCATGGATATGTTCGCTTGTCTTAGAGGTGTGTACCTAAGTCCAGAGTTATCAGCTTGTACACTTTAAATATGTGTGTTTTGTTGTATGTTAACTGTAACTCAATTACAGTTGACAGGGAAAAGGACTCTCCATGTAGCAGCTGAGGTATAGGTGACTTAGAACCATAGATGTTTACCCTAAGAACGGATAGACCATATAATAAAGCATCCAGAGAGACTATTGAAAGCCTAGGTTGCAATAGTAGAGAAACAGCAGCCTCAGAGTGACCATCTTCTGCTCTGTGTAGACAAGTCCATACTGAGTTTGTGGAGAAGCTCGAGTGTTGAGAGGGGAGTGACCAGGTTAGCACTGAAATTCAGAGTCCTGCCATGAGAAACAGTTGAAGGAACTGGAGATGTAGAGAGAGAATCAAACTTGAGTCCTAGTGCTCTTAGTAAAATGTTTTTAGGGGATCATTTTATGTTAGAGGAGCTTCCAGACTGACAGAAGATAGACTTAAGACTCGTGAGTGGACATAAAACAGGGAGTCCAGTTTCATCTTGATATTTGGGAAAATAAGTGGAAGTTAGCTTCCACGGGAGAGAGCAAGTTTCCTGTCTCAGGGTTTGTGTTGTTGTGGGTTCAGTGATCACTTAGGTATTGTAGAAGGAATTAGAATTGTATGATTGACACATCCTTACATTGATACAATACCGTTACTTTGCAAGGTGCCTTTGTAGAAAATAGCCCTCCATCTTATTTTGAGGTAAAATGATATCCTCCATCTTACTTCGAGGTACAATAGTTACTATTCTCATGATCCACGTGAAGAAAGCTTGTTTCCAGGGACATTGATTATAGTAGAATCAGAGGTGGTATTCACTCCTAACTGCTAAACCTGTGGTAAAATTTTGTCTTTATCTCCTTTGTTCTTGATATCCATGGGCATTTTCTCATTCATTTCTTGTGATCTTATAAACAAAATGATAAATATAACATTTGAGTGTTTCTTTCTTTATAGTATGTTGATATTTTTCCTTATTCTGTATGGTACACAGTTGCCATATTAAGAATTGTCTGTAATAGAAATAGATTAGTCCCTTAGGAACTGGGTCATACCTTTAAAGAGAATTTGAAAACTACTTTCCTTATACCTTTAGAAAAAAGTGGTTTATCTTACCATCTTTATTTTTAGGTAGCTGGAGCATGGGAGTCAGATGGAATGGAATTCGTTCTCTCATTGCTCACAGCCACATAGATCTGGTATACATAATGACTGTTTACACACTCTGCCACTGCATGCTATATAAAGAAGGTATAGCTGCCTTGCTCAGCTTACACTTGGTGCTCTTCATCACTGTGAATGCATGTGTTCATGGGATTGAATAGCTATATTCACTCATTTCATGAGAGGACTAAGTTTGCTGGCATATTTAAGAGGGGGGAAGGGAGTAGTCTTTTCATAGCATAGCCATTTAACAGTGACTCATGGTTACTAAACTTGTTCAGAGTAATCTTTGACACCAGAAGGTTATTAATAGGCTTTTCTTAGCCCATGATCTTTCAGTTTAGTATACTCAGGCATTTTCTTTAGTAGAGAGGCACATATATGAATAAGGATTTTTTTTTAATTTAGAAATTAATATGGTAATAAAATTGGTCTTATTTTTGAGTATTTAGTGCCAGCAATGTTCCTCAGTTTACTTTTAGATTCCATCTCACATTGTTTATCTTAATTTACTTTAAGAACTTCCTTTTTTAAATGAGGTCATCTAATAAATCGCTTTTTGAGAATGAATTGATATTTGAGGCAATAAATATAGGCTGTAAATATTTAGAGGACTCTTGTTTAAAATTATTCTTTTGCATAAGAGTGGGTATAAAGAAACTCAAAAAAATGTATAATACAAAATAATAAATGATATGAGCCCCCTCCTCCTCAAAAAAAATCTGGGTTTTTTGAGGAATTTCTCAATAATAACAATTAGGTTGCATGTAAATTAGAATAAGCTTGATTGTATAAACCAGTAGTGAACAGAAGAATGGAAAATTCTACTTAATAGATCACTTCAAAATTTTTTCTAAAAAGGTGACTTTATAAATAATGATTCCCATCTGATTATGTTACCTTCTGTGGAGTTCCATACTCACAGTAATTGTCAGGACAGGGGTTTTTTTTGTTGTTTGCTTTCAAAAGATGGCAATAGAAGTAATTACTGTCATCGCTTCCATTGTCACCTTTTGCAAAAGATCCCCAACTTGATTGAATCCATAGACATTTTAGTGCCCTTCCATATAGGGCAGACAGATGGGCACATGGATCAAATTTTGTCTTTGTTCTTAAGGAATTTATAATCTAGTAGAAGGACTTCCCTGGTAGCCCAGATGGTAAAGAGTCTATCTGCAATGCAGGAGACCTGAGTTCGATCCCTGGGTCAGGAAGATCCCCTGGAGGAGGGAATGGCACCCACTGTAGTATTCTTGCCTGGAGAATTCCATGGACAGAGGAGCCTGGTGGGCTACAGTCCACAGGGTCACAAAGAGTCAGACACAACTGAGTGACTAACACACACACAGAGGAGATAGACATGTCAAATAATATAATACAGCAGAGAGATACTTGGGGGTATGAGTGAAATTCTGTGGGAACCCAGAGAAGAAAGCAGTTACTACCTCTGTCAGAGATAGGTATGGAGGTAGCGAGCAGTGACATGTGAACTGGTTTAAAGGTGTTTGGCAAGTTGAGAGTGAAAGGGAATGAAATGTGAAACATCTTAAAGTATGGCATGTCCAGAAAACAGTCGACAAGTTTAGGGTGATTTTGTAGGAGTGGTTAGAGGTGAATGTGGTAGATTGAAAAGGGCCTTATGTACAACCTAAAGATAGACTGAGGGAGCTAAAGAAATCTATTGTTTTTCTGCTTTGTTTTAAATCTTTAAATAATTTTTAATTCACAGAAAGTTGCAAAAAAGTATACAGGAAGATCCCATGTACCTTATACTCAGTTTCCCCCAGTGGTACCATTTTACTTAACTATATACAAAATCAAGACAAGGAAATTGACATCGGTACAGTCCACAGGCCTCATTCACCTTTTCCCAGTTTTACAATTTTGTGAGTGTATGTGTCTCTGCAGTTTCATCACATGTGTAACCACTACCACAACCAAGATACAGAACTTCTCCATCACCACAAGCTCCCTCTTGCCATTCCTTTATAGCCATCTCCTCTCCCCTATCCATAACCCTTGCTGGCAATCACTGATCTGTTCTTGCAACCTATAATTTTGTTATTTCAAGAATGCCTTACAGATAGACTCATATAGTATGTAACTTTTTGAGACTGGCTTTTTTCTCCTCACCCAGCTTAATTTCCCATGAGATCTATGCAAGTGGTTATTAGTATCACTAATTCATTTTGATTGCTGAGTGGTATTTTGTTCCGTGAATACACCATACTGTGTACATAGAGTGAATGTTTAAGTGGAATGTTTCCAGCTGGGGCTATTACAAATAAAGCTACTGTGAATATTTTCATAAACGGATTTTGTGTGAACATAACTTTTCTCCCCTCTAGAATAGATGTCCAGGAGTACAGCTCCTGGCTCATGCAGTAAGAGCAGGTTTAATTTTAGAAGAAACCACCAGCCTCTTTCCCACTACATTCCACTAGTAGTGTTTCACGGTTATAGATGGGATGAGATGGGGAAGTGTTGGACTGCTGGACTTAATGGCAGAATATTAAACTTGGTAAGAGGACTCGGATGACAAGGAAGTCTTAAGATTAAAGAGGAGAGGTAAGATGTGAGACTAAATTTCTGAGGGAGAATTGAAAGGATTTGATGGGTATCCAGAAGGGGATACAGAGGATGAGATGGTTGGATGGCATCACCAACTCAATGGACATGAGTCTGAGCAAAGTTGGGGAGATAGTGAAGGACAGGGAAGCCTGGTGTGCTGAGTTCCATGGAGTTGCAAAGAATTGAACACAACTGAGCAACTGAACGACAACAACAATGTAATTAACTATAGATTCACATAACCTTTGGGCTGTCCTTCTACAAACCAGGTGTTTTTCAGAGCGTGAGTCATTAAACCATGTCCCAGGTTAGCCCAGTCCTGGTTTTGTAAAGTTTTATTGAAACTCAGCCATACCCATTCGTTGACACATGGTCTATGGCTGCATTCCTGGTGCAATGGCAGAGTTGAACAATTGTGACAGAGACCATGTGACCCACAGAAAGACAGCGACATCCTTATCGAAAGAAACTTGATAAGATACTTTTGATGAGGTAGATTACAACAAGGTGCTTATTTTAATTAGAAATTGGAGGTAGGAGTGAGGTGCAGGAAAAGTGTGTTTGTTTTGCTTTTTTTTTTTTAAAGGTTTTTATTTAACCATTAAAAAATTGAAGTATAGTTAATTTACAATGGTTATTTCAGGTGTATACAAAGTGATTCAGTTACATATACATATGTGTGTGTGTGTACATATATTCATATATATTTTTTCAGATTCTTTTCCTTTATAGGTTATTACAAGATTTTGAATATAGTTATCTGTGGTATACAGTAGATCCTTGTTGTTCATATTATATATAGCGGTGTATATATGTTCTTCCCAACTCCTACTAATTTATCCCTCCCCGCTCCTTTCCCATTTGGTAACCATAAGTTTGTGTTCTGTGTTTGTAAGTCTATTTCTGTTTTGTAAATAAGTTCATTTATATTATTTTTTCCTATTCCCCATTGAAGTGATGTCATGTATTTGTCTTTCTTTGTCTGACTTATTTTACTTAAGATGATCATCTGTAGGCCTATCCATGTTGCTGCAGATGGCATCATTTCATTCTTTTTTTTATGGCTGAGTAATATTAATATTTTTGTTTTGCTTGTAAACTTAAATGTTCCACAGATATGCAAAGGGTACTCTGAAGAAGCAAGTTGGCCATGTTTTCCGGTGCTATTTCTACCTTAATCCACTTTTTCAGTTTCACCCTATCCTTATTTATCTATTGGGTCTCTATACAAGATCTTTATTTTGAGAAATGATGGCAGCAGGATTAGGAAGTATGTTATCAGTGCCCCAAAAAACATTTAAAAACCACGGGTTTGATGACCTCTGACATCTCTTTCAACATTTAAGATATTGTGATTCCATACTGAGCTATCCCTGCAAGTTTAACATATTCAATTCAGAATTCATCTTCTCTGTTCCAGAATTGGTCTCTCTTCCTGACTGCCTAGCTTAAGAAATGTCTTTCTGGCTCAAAACCTTAGAGCATCAGATTCTTTGTCTTTACTTCAGTATCTGCCAAAGTTCTGTTCATTTGAAGTCATTTGGTGAGGAGAGAAGAGGCTGAAATTTGCAACCTCTCACTCTTTGCCTTTTTGTAAGCACTCTGTAGGTAATGTGGGAGTGTGGGTGTTTGGGTACCTGTGTGTGTGCAAGAGATCTGTGCTTCCTTCATTAAGCCTAATAGTTTTATTAATTGATTTCTATATCTATATGAAATACTATATTCTAGTATGTGTTCATTCCAAAAATTAAGGAAGTTCAGCAGAGCATAAAAGGAAAACTAAAGCTCATCCTCAGTCCACTCCTGCATGCAGTGAGGTACTATTAATGTAGTGGGACAGCCTCTCAGATTCTTATTCACATTCTCAGTCTCTCTGTCTTTCTGGGGCAGGTCAGTTACTCAGACCGAGGTCATGTTATTTTAGGTCCTGGTTTGTTTGTTAATTTTAAATCTTTGCATGTCAGTATATATCTACTTAATTGTTTTCAAAGCTTGCCATAATCTTCCATTTTATGGGTACATCATTATATAACTAGTTCAGGGTTTTGGGTTTTTTTGTTGTTGTTGTTGTTTTGCTGCCTCTTGCAGCACATGTGGGATCTAAGTTCCCCGATAGGGAAGTACAGAATCCTAACCCCTGGGCCACCAGGGAATTCCCAGAGATAACTTTTACTTCTGATCTTTCACTGTAGTAAATGACCCTGCTTGTACTTAAATTTCTGTGTAATTATCTGTTTCCCCAGGGTAAATTCCTTAGATGTATAATGGGTGACTCAGAGGAATTGCACCTTTTAAAGCTTTTTGGTTTTTTGTTATATTTTACTAAATTGCCCTCCAATAAAGTTGTACCAATTTATTTTTCCTCAACCAATATATCTTCCAGAAGTCTTTGTTTCTGCTAAGTGAGGGAAAATATTTTATCATTTTCAATTCAGTCCAGTCACTCAGTCATATCTGACTCTTTAGACCCCATGGACTGCAGCACTCCAGGCCCTATCCATCACCAGCTCCCGGAGTTTACTCAGACTCATGTCCATTGAGTCAGTGATGCCATCCAACCATCTCGTCCTCTGTTATCCCCTTCTCCTCCTGCCCTCAACCTTTCCCAGCATCACGGTCTTTTCAAATAAGTCAGTTCTTTGCAGTTTATCATTTTAAGCTACTATTATTATGTTAGCTTACATTATAAAGTAGTATATCTTCTTTAAGATATCTATTTGTCAAGAATATCTTCTTATCTTTTAATTTCTGAATTAGCCATGTCTGTACTTCAGCATTTTACTCTTGCTGTGCTTAAGTGTGCTATGAATTCGTAAGTCAGGCTTAACAAGTAACTTTTATCTGTTAAAACTTGGGGCAAAGAGGAGAGCATACCCAGTCTCACCCCACCAGATAAACCCTGTACCTCCATCTGTGAGTAGACACCTTGTCACCTTTCACCTCCTACCATGAGGCCACTTTGGAGTCTTCTGAGTAGTTGGGCTTTGTTGGGACCAGAAGAGGTGTGACTGATAAGGACTGTGAGTACTGCAGGGACGTGGTCTGCAAGCACTACTGGGAGAGTGAGGAATGCCTCTGATGTGAAAATGTCTCTTGCATCACAGCTTTGTATCTGAGTGATTGCCACTGATGATGATAAAATGGTACAGGGATGGGTACTGTGGGACATGGGGTTCAGCGAAAGAGATTTAATATGACCGCTGAAGTTTTGGAAGTCTTGAAATAGGCCACCAATGTTAGGCTTGCTAGTTGCTTTTTTTCTACCTCTTTGTATTTTTTAATGAGAAAGCAGGCAGCAGGGAAGTCTCACAGCCTTACTTCTAACTGGGGAGGTTATTATGGGCACAGCTCTTGAAACTTTGAAGTATTTACTTGTCTCCTCACCCTGGTATGTAAAGAAGTATGGTCCCGATACTGTTACTAGTGAGGTGAATAGTTGGTATGAACTTTAGAGTATTGGTTGCTACTTAAGTAGATCCTGTACCTTACATTGTTTGATGTAAAAATATTTTTTGAGATACTGATTAGAAATAAAGTCTCCAACTGATTATTTGTGGAAGTCAATGAGGCTTTATGGCATGGGATTAATATGCCTGCCCCCAACCCACCCTACCCAGGCCTTGCCTCTGAGAAGCTCTGCCAAGGCTTAGACCTTTTCCTCTGTGACTCTGCTCAACAGAGGTGTCCCCGAACTCCCACTATATGGCCGCCTAGTAGAATCACACAGGGTAAACCACTTCTCTGAAGCTGCAAGAAAACAACCAGGAACTTCTCACCTAGACAAGTCAGCTGCGAGTGAGTGAGGCACGATCCACATTTTCCAGTCAAGTGAGTGGGCTTATCATGGGAGTAGGGGGGAGGGCAGTTCTCTCACATGTTTTTCTTCATGACCAGGTATTTATAAAGCAGTTGGCCACTGTTAGTAGTCTATACCCATGAAGCATACTAATACTCTGAGGCTCACTGGCCACATAAGTGTAGCATCTGTGTCTCAGAACACCACATTTTACTGACAAAATGTCCCAGACTGTTAGTTCAGTGTCAACAAAATCATGGAAGTCAGACTGTGTGTCAGTCACTGTCTCGTTCACGTTGGAGGGAGGGAGTAAGCATGCCCTTTCTGAAGCCCTTGAGTGTTAGGGAAATGAGAGGTGCGGAGGAGGGTAGAGCAGTACAAGGCGGTGGGGAGACAAGGTGGCAACTGCTGCAGCAGGAGGAGAACGGCGGGAGCCAGGACAGGCTCTGGAGGGCAGAGGAGTAGTGCGGGCATCCAGGCCACTTGAGCAGAGACAAAGCCTCCAGGACAAGAGGGCGAGAGTAGAACTGGGAGCACCTTTATTTGGGATTTGACATCTTAAGAAAGGGAATGGTTCCCAGCAGGCATCGGGCCCTGGAGCCTTGCATGAGGCCACACAACTGACAGAGTTGCAAGGGCGGGGGGGCCTTGAGGCAAGGCCAGCCTTGTTTGTGTAGGGGCCTTTTCTCTGGCACCCATACTAAGAACTAAGTAGGAGGGCTGCCTCTAACCTGTGAAGTAAAAGCAAAATAACCAGGTTGTTTAAATTTTAAAACTGACAAAATGAGTACTGCAAAAGAGTACCCATCCCCAAATGTTAACATTATATTGTAGACTATCCCTTAATTTGGGTTTGGCTGATATTCCTCATGAGTCAATGTAGGTGATGCCTTTTTTGGCAAGAAAAAAACAAAAGTGATGCTGTGCCCTTTGCAGTGTGCCCTTTCAGGAGGCACATGAGGTCAATAGCCTCAGTGCTGTTCACAGGTGATCACATGGTTAAAGGGTATCTCCATGTAAAAAGACTGTTTTTGTTACTAGTAAGTCTCAGGGAAGTGAGCATCTTTGTTTAAAAGTCCCCCAAGTGATTCTGTGTATCTCCAGGGTTGAGACAAAGAATGGCAGAAATATATCAGGGTGGATTGAGGAAGTTGAAGATGTTTTCAAGTCTTGTCTCAGTATGGGGGAACTGAAGCTAGCTATTCAGATATGGACCAGAGAAAGAGAGCTAAGGTCTCTGGAGGAAAGTGGAACAGTTTTGGAATATTTGCTGCTGGGAGTGGCCAGTTGTGAAATCCATCCAGTTTGAAGGAATGTTTCTGGCTGAGTGAAGGCAGTTGAACAGCATGAATTTTCGTGAACCAGGTGTATACAGATTCCATCACCTTCTCTACCCTGCGGCTAAAGCAGAGAAAGTTTTCAGTAAAGAACATCCAACGTTGTTTAGGGAAGCAAGAGAACTGGAACTGTGAGCACGGGCAGCCCCGAAACTTGCAGGCTTAGCAAGACAGGTATAACATGACCGTTAAGGAGCCCAGGGGATGAAATGTCATGGTGATCTCAGCAGCTTGACAAGGGTACAGTTGTGAGGAGCTGTAAGTGTGAATAGCTTACTTAGTAGGTGTGAGGGGACAAGCTGGGAGGTGGCAGATAAGGCGGATGTGGTCAGAGAGGCAGAGAACATGTGGGCAGAATGCAGGCTGGCCAGACAGCGGGCGCTGGGCAGGGTCCCTAGTGTGAACGCTGATGAAGGGAACCAAATGAAATGTAAATGAGAACAGCTAAGTTAATTTATTCTGTACGTGGCATCTTCATTAAGTAAATTCTTACTGCATCGCCTTTTCTGGTAAAACACTTCATAAACTTTTGAAATCATGTTTAGTGTAATATATGGTCATTTTTATTTCTTTTTAAAGCTTTTTTTAAAAAATCAACTTGTAATTTATCTATGTAATGGGGAACAGAAATTACACAAATGGTTGAAATATTCATAAAATTAGAAGTCATTAATTGAGATATAAACTTGATTATTCTCATGTATCAGGGCTGTTAATAAACAGTAAAGTTGATGAATTTTAGGGAATTCCTGGTGGTCCAGTGGTCAGGACCCAGTGCTTTCACTGCTGAGGGCACGGATTTGATTGCTGGTTGGGAGCGAGGCCAAAAAAATAAAACTTTAAAAGTTGGTGATTTTTAGTTTTTCTTTTATATCATGCTGCTGATTATCCTATGTGGATGGTGACTAACCATGGAAGTACTCAGGTTTGGAAGTCTCTTGTCCCCAGTGCCATTCTCTACTTTGGAGTAGTTTGAGTCAACCTTTTATCTGTTAAGCCCTATTCTAGTCTTCAGCTTTTTATTTGGCAGTTTTTCAAGGTGTGATTGGTAGACCTATTTACATATGTTGAGCTATATACTTAGTTATTTGTTAGAAATCTTAAAAATGTAGGGAGGGGTGTCGTGTGGGGAGGAGTGAAAGAGGGAAACAGAAGCAGAAGTCAGAAAAGGCAGCTGTTACAAATATAGTGAATACTCGGATCTATTTCTCCCATTTCCTTTGTTATTTTGCTCTTTAAAAAATTAAAATGTGAATTGTAAACCATTCAGACATATCTGAAATACAGCAGGTGCGAAGTAGAGGATTCTTCCCTTCGCCCTAGGCAGCCAGTGCTCAGTCTGGTGTGTGTTCTCCCAGACTGCTGCCTTGGAGGAAACGGGGAGCCGGGTCCCTTGCTCACCACTGTCTCTGCCGGGTAGGTTCCCTTCACTTTTCTTGGTGAGATGCTACAAAGTGTCCTTCCTTCAGGTCCCTGTATCTGCGCTTCTTTTTAAGAGGAATTCCTTGATTTTTATGGTGTGAGGACAGCACATTTCCCTACCTCCGGTGTCCCTCCACATTTTATATCCAGCGATCACGTGCGCTCATGTTCAGACACTAGTCAGGTGTGTACGGAGCCTCTGCAAGAATGGGGCTTCTGATGGGGCAGGAGGAAGCTGACATGAACTGGAAATCACAGGGGAGAGCAGAGTTGCATGCATCGGTGCTGCTGCTGCTAAGTCACTTCAGTCGTGTCCGACTCTGTGCGACCGCATAGACGGCAGCCCACCAGGCTCCGCCATCCCTAGGATTCTCCAGGCAAGAACACTGGAGTGGGTTGCCATTTCCTTCTCCAATGCATGAAAGTGAAAAGTGAAAGTGAAGTCGCTCAGTCGTGTCCGACCCTTGGAGACCCCATGGACTGCAGCCTGCCAGGCTCCTCTGTCCATGGGGGCTTTTCCAGGCAAGAGTACTGGAGTGGGCTGCCATTGCCTTCTCCAGCATGCATCTGTGAGAGACACTGAAAAAGCGGCAGGAGGATGGAGAACGGAACTGACTCAGAAAGACTTCTCTGAGGAGCTGACCAGAGCCACGCAGTGAAGGGGGAGTGGGAGTTGGCTAGCAGGTGGGGCACCATGTGAGCGCAAAGAACATTGTGGGCTCAGGAAACTTTGTGCACAGGGACCCTGAAAGGGGCCCAGTATGACCAGAGCCTTGGTGTGTGGGTAGTGGGGAGGGATTGTAGTGCAGGGTCAGGGCAGAGGGCACACGTCCACCATACAGGGTTTTAGGGGCCACGTCCAAAGGGAATTTTCTGCACCGTAAGAGCAATAGGTAATTGAAATATTTTAAACACAAAGATTTAAGCATTTTAAGAGCTAGTCAGAAATTGTCATCATTTTGTATTGTGAAAAGATCGTTCTGGTTGTGATGTGGAGAACAGACTGTAGGGAATTCAAGTCAGTAGGCTACTTAGTAGTCCAGACAGGAGTTATGGGGACTCCAGCTTGAATGGTGATGTGGGGTCTAAATGGATGGATTTTAGAGATTTTGTGATAAATGAGATGTTGAGGCAGGGCACTGAAGAGGAAAGAGTCAAGGATGAATCTTAAATTTCTCATACGTTATAAGAACATCATTAGTGGTATCTCATTCCCTGAAATAGGGAACAAGGGAAGAACACCAGGCTTTGGGGCAAGACCGTGAGTTCTGTTCTAGATGTGTTAGATCTGAGGTACTTGGAGACATCCAGGTAGAGACACTTGGAGTAGTAGACACTGTGAGTAAACTGCTTAACAGGCTAGGAAGAGAACTAAATTAGAGATAGGAATCTGAGGCCTTTAGGTGTTAATTAAAGTTGTGGGTGTGGATGAGGTCACTTTCGGAGAGATGAAGAATAAGAAGAAGAGGGCCTTGTACTCTGCTTGGAGATAGTCCCAGTATTTAAATGACCCACTCAAGAAGGGTGAGCCAAACGGGAGACAGGAAGACAAGAAAAGAGGGCGCTGGTAAGTCACAGAGCACAGGGAGGCGCAGTTTTAAAAGAAGGGTGTCATCAACAGCTTCAAATGCTGCCAAGAGCTCACATGTGATGAAGACTAAAAATTGTATTTAATGGCAGGCGGGTCCTTGGTGGCTGTCTAAAAGCTGTGAAGTACTAGCTATAGAAGCCACGTGGGATTGGGCTGAAGAGCGAATAGGAAAGAGATAAAGAGATGTGGACTGTAACAGACACAAGGAGACGTTTTGAGAGATTTAATTATGGGTGGGCAGTAGCTGGGGGGCGGGGGCTTATGGGGTCAAAGGAGAGCTTCTTTAATTTTGTTAATGGGAATCTAGATCATATTTAAAGTTGAGTTTGGGAGAGTCAAATGAGAGGGGAGTTGACTATATGAGCTGATAAGATAACAGACAGGATAGATGAGATCCTGAGAAGGGAGGAGGTGAGCGGAATTCAGAAGCCAGGAAGGTTAGTATAGGTAGATGAGTATAATGGTTAGCAGAGGAGAGAATTGGATGTTGTTTTTCTCCCCCCTGTAATTAGGTGATAGTGTCTTCTGCTGAAAAGGAAGAAGCGGGTTTTATGTGTGAATCCAAGGGTGTTTCATCATAGGAGCATCTGTTTCCTTGCTTCTCTCTACTGTCTTTTAAAAACAGCTTTGTTCAGATATAACTTGCATATCACACAGTTCACCCATCTAAAGTATACAGTTCAGTAGTTCTTATTCACAGGTAATATGCAACCACAAACAACTACAGTCAATTTTAGAAATTTCATTACCTCAAAAAGAAACCCCATACCTTTAACTATTCACTCCCCCTTCCCCCAACTTAGTGAATACTTCATTTTTGCTATCGGAAAGCAGAGAGTACAGTCTGAATTCAGATTTAAAATCATATCATGGTTTCAAAGCAGAGTATAAACTGAGACATATGAAGGGTTATTAAGAACCTCAAAACTTTGATCTAGTCAGAGAAGCAGAGAAGGCTAAGCTCTACTCCTTAGAGTCAGTCAGTAAATTCAGCAGATAATATACTCAGAAAATCTACTAAATGTCAAATTATTCCCTGTCAAAGAGAATCATCTTAAGAATAAAGATTAATGAAGTGAAATTGAAAAGGCAACACATAATTAGATTATAAGAGAACATTTACTGTTGAGAAATGATTTTTATCTCCTGGCCCAGAAAAAGTACATTCTAGTTACTTAAAATTTATATATGGGATAATGACGAACTGGTGTCAGATCTAAGACATTATTAGCAGGATACAGTAGTAACAGCAGACTGGAAAATGTAAAGATTTAGTTAATGTTGATACTGAATAAGGATTCATAATGGGATTATTAGGAAGATACAGCATTTAGAAAATAAAGCAGTATAGTAGTCAGTAAAAATCAGCATAGAGTTAAGTAAAGAGATATTGACAAATTAACTTTATTTCCTTATATTCAGGAAATGTGGAGGAAAAGTGTATTCTTATTTTATCAAAGTATTTAACAAAAAGCCTTTTGACTATGATTTGGAAATAAATATAGATGTTAAGTGGCTGAGCAGCCATGCCCAGAGATGATTAGTAGATCATTACTGAAAGGAGCGTGATAATTCAAAGGTATACTGTTAGTCTCCATTCGGTTACTTCCGTTTCAGCATTTTGGTCAACGATAAGGCCATGGGAGGCACGCCTACCTATCAGATTTTCAGATGGTACAAAGATGAGAGCAAGAGCTGACATTTTGGATGTCCTTCACAGTCTGGAACAGTGTTGACTGATGGGCTGGTAATGAGATTAAATTAAATAGTGAGAAGAGTTAAAGCTATCATTGCAGTGTTATTCAAAGAACAGGCTTTGAATGAATAATTGCAAAAATCCTTAAAGGAGCCCTGAACTACATTACATTTGCCACATTTGCAGGGAAGTGGTGGTCTGGTGTCTTCTCCATCATTCCATCAGGATGGAGTTGGAGCATTAGTCTTGCCTTTCTGGGAAGGATAGTTAAAGAAGTTGAGAGGAGGTTTTTCTGGAGATTCTCTATTTAGGAGAGAGAGGCAAGCTGTTCTCAGTGAGTAGTTTTCATGTGGAAGAAAAGTTCGGGTACTGCCATATCTGCCTTGCAGACCCAGGACCAGCAGACACTATAGTGAGGCAGTGTTTGTCTCAACTATAAAATTTTCTAACAGCTTTCTGTTTCTAAAGTCTGCTATTACTGTATTTCTAGATGCTGGAAATACTTAAGGTGAAGCAATGTGATCATTTGGTAAGAAGATTAGAAGGTTGTAAAAGGGAGTACCATGGACATAGATGATTCTTTAGGTACCATGAAGTGCTGATGCCCTCTGAATCTGTGCTAAGTAATCTCCCTGAAGTGTATTTCTGGTCATAAATATTTGTTTATTTAGCTTTTTTATAGCCTTTACGTTTTTCACATAATTTGAATATTCTACTTTGTTGGCTTATTAGCTATGACTGTTTTGGTTTTCTTCACTGTGTGTGTGTTTTTTGGGTGTCTTTTTTAGGACTTACAGTGTATGCTTTTTTAACTTGTGGTTTTTCTTCAAGAAATACTATACTGCTTCATGTACCTCTTCGAGCTATTGTTACCGCATATTCTTGTTCTATATATACATCATAACCCCAGAAGACAATTGCGTTGTTGTTGTGTTAGCCGCTCAGTCATGTCCAACTGTTTGTGACCCCATGAACTACAGCCCACCAGACTCCTCTGTCCATGGAATTCTCCAGGCAAGAATACTGGAGTGGGTAGCCATTCCCTTTTTAGGGGAACTTCCTGACCCAGGGATGGGACCCGGGTCTCCTGCATTGCAGGGAGATTCTTTACTGTCTGAGCCACCAGGGGAGGCCCTTACATATGTCATAAACCCAGAATACAATTGTTTATACTTTAAACAAATGATACTTTAAGCATCATTTTTTTTAAGTTATCTTTTAAAGACTTTTTAATAATGGAAAAATCTTTTAAATTTATCCACATCTCTATTTCCAGTGCTCTTCATTCTTTTCTGTATACAGATTCTCATCTTGAATCTGCAACACTTCCTATAATGGAGGACTGCTGGTGACAAAATCTGTCAGCTTTTCTGTCTTAAAAACTCATTTCACAATGACAGTTTAGTAACTTTAATGATGTTCCTCAACTGTCTTTTGACTTGCATCATTTTTGTCAAATCTGTTGTCAGTTTTTGATTCTTTGTCCATAATGTTTTCCCCCCTCTGGTTGCTTTTAAGATTTTTTCTTCACTGAGTTTAAGCAATCTGTTTTCTCTGTTTCTTGTGCTTAGGATTTTTTTTTTAACTTCTTGGCTCCATGGGATTATAGTTTTCATCAAATTGGGAGAATTTTCAGCCATTGTGTGTTCACACGTTTTGTCTGTCCCTCCCCCTCCTTTGGGGACTATAGCTGTACATGTATTGGGTAGACCAAAAAGTTCATTTGGGTGTTCCTGTACCTTCTTACAGAAAAATCTGAACAAACTTTTGGCCAACCCAATATTAGACTGCCCGCAGTCATCCTATAGCTGACTAATGTGCTTTTTCCCTCCCTCTCTTTGTGTTTCATTTTGGATAGCTTTTATTGCTCTGTCTTCCTATTTACTAACCATTTCTTCCTAATCTGCTATTAATCCCATCTAGTGTAATTTTTATTTCAGAAATTGTAGTTTTTAAGTGTTTAATTTTGGTATTTTTTTTTTAATGCCTTCTGTATCTTTACTTAACATGCTCATTTTTTTCCTGAACGTACTGTCTGTAGTTCTAATAACTTTTAGTGTCCTTGTGTAATTTCTACCTTCGGGGTCACTTTGCAGAGCTGTTACTCTTGACTGGATTTTCTCCCCATTATTGGTTGTATTTTCCAGTTTTGATTCTTTGCAGGCTGGCTTTTGAGTTTTGTTGGAGAGCAGAGTTTAGTCCCAGGCTCATTTTTTATAACAGCAGAGACAAAACCCTTGGGGAGCTCTGCTTGATGCCTGCGACATGAGGTTTTTCCATCACATTGATGGGAGCCTTGCATGAGCTCCGTGACTGTTCCCTGGCCGTGAGTACTTTCCTCACATGCATGTGTTTACCAGTGCTCAGCTGGAGAAGCAGGCAAGCCTTTTGTAGGTCTCTAACACTCTTCAGTGGAGCTCTCCTCTCTGGTCTTTGCCCAGAAAAGGGACCAAGGCTCCTTGTCCTCCACAGATTCCCAGCTCTGTCTGCTCACATGTCCTCCCTGTGTGGTGGTCTAGCAGTGAGCTAGGGCAGTCATGAGGGTCACTTCATTTGTTTCCCTTCTCTCTGGGATCGCTCTCCTGTGCTGCCTGAAGTTCAGTGTTTAAAATTAATTATGTGATAGATATTCTCCCATTTTTTAATCTTTTTCATGGGGATAAGTAAATCTGACCCTTGTTTTGATCTTGGCCAAAGTAGAAGCTTTTTAGCGACTTGTAATATATTGCTGACATTTTAGCTTTGCATTCAGAGCCTCTTTCGGCGTCGTTTCTTCTACCACTCCCTCTCCTGTTGCTCCCTCCACAGCTGTTCTCTGCCTGTCCCTCATCCCCAGCTCGTGCCATGCCTTCCCCTCAGCCTGCTTCTCCCCAGCTGGTTCTTGCTTGCCAGTGTCTTTCCGTTCTCAGGGTCAGCTCTGCCTCTTCCGTGTGGTGTCCCTCCCATTTGAGCAGAACTGAGCCCATTCTCCCTGCTGTCTTTCTGCTCTCACAGCCTTGTTCTCAGTGTTGAGGTGTACAGGTTGTGAAGCTGCTGCCTTCCCTGTTGAACACACACGTCAGTCCCCATGTGTGCACACATGTGCAGTTTTTACTGCTGAGGGCAGGGGTGGGGTGCCCACCTTTGTGTCCCTTCTGTGGGTTTGTAATACATAGAGAAGGTATTGAGCAAATGTAGGCGTGTTATTTATGTTTATTAAAATGAATTGTTCTTCTCCTCTTCCCCCACAATCAGGCTACAGAAGAAGTTTCCAAGAACCTGGTTGCCATGAAGGAAATTCTGTATGGCACAAACGAGAAGGAGCCGCAGACAGAGGCAGTGGCGCAGCTCGCTCAAGAGCTGTATAACAGTGGGCTCCTCGGCACCCTGGTAGCTGATTTGCAGCTCATTGACTTTGAGGTAAGAATCATTTTTTTATTTTTCAAAAACACTAACCATTCATAGTCCTTTTCCTATGCTCTCTCTTCTGAAATGTTTGAATATTCTTGTTCGGCTCTTGGCTCGGGGGTACTGACCAGTAAGCATGTCCGGGCTGCCTGCCTAATTAGCGGGGCTAGGTCAGGAACTCAAGCGTATTGCAGACTTAGGCCATGTCTTTCCCCCTTCTTTGACGACATCATATATGAAGTTTCTTAGGTATTTGTTATACCCTTTCATTCAGGTATATTTATTAAATAGATGCTGTTTTACATAATTCACTGGTCCTTGGCTCTCAATAAATAATCTAAAGAAGACCATAGAATGTTAGAATTTTTGAGCTAGATAAGATCTTGCGTGCATGCTAAGTCGCTTCAGTTGTGTCTGACTCGGCTACCCTGTGGACCGTGCGCCTCCAGGCTCCCCTGTCCATGGGGCTGTCTAGGCAAGAATACTGGAGTGGGTTGCTATGTGCTCCTCCAAGGATCTTCCCTACCCAGGGATCGAATCTGGGTCTCTTAAACACCTCCTGCATTGGCAGGTGGGTTCTTCATCACTAACGCCACCCAGGAATCCCCAGATAAGATCTTAGAGAACATCTAGTTTTTTTGTTTATTTGTTTCTTTAACCTGCTGAAAACTCATTACAGTAGAGATTATGTATGTTTTGTTTGCATGGCAGTGCTTTTAAATATTTAAATTAGGATACCATTAAAACAGCAGGAGATTTTATACACAATTTGGAATTTCTGGCTTCCCTTGAAAAATCTGGCAGCATGGCACCTGTAGCCCTGCATGGCCCTCAGCCTGTGACATGGGCATCCGTACTCGGGCATGCCTCAGACGGCGCAGCTTGCTTTTCTACTGCAGGCCCGCTGCACTCGTTTATATTTCCTGCTCATCCCTGGTCAGGACTTGATATTGTTGCCCAAGTCTATACAGCCAAATCAGGCCATGCTAGATATTTAGTGTATTTATTAGTGAGAAGAATGACCTTGATAACAGTCTTGAGAAAACTCGTCTGAGAAGCACATAGTGAAGGGCTCTGGCATGGTCATGAGCAGTCCCCTCTTTGATGCTCTGTTGTGGGTGTGCTTTGTTTAAACCCTAGTATTTATCATCCTGAGGGGTTGGATGTCTGTGCCCGTTCAGTTCAGTCGCTCAGTCGTGTCCGACTCTTTGTGACCCTGTGGACTGCAGGACGCCAGGCCTCCCTGTCCATCACCAACTCCCAGAGTTTACTCACACTCACTTCCATTGAGTCGGTGATGCCATCCAGCCATCTCATCCTCTGTTGTCCCCTTCTCCTCCCGCCTTCAATCTTTCCCAGCATCGGGGTCTTTTCACATGAGTCAGTTCTTCAAATCAGGTGGCCAAAGTATTGAAGCTTCAGCTACAGCATTAGTCCTTCCAATGAATAGTCAGAATTGATTTCCTTTAGGATGAACTGGTTGGATCTCTTTGAAGCTCAAGGGACTCTCAAGAGTCTTTTGCAACACCACAGTTCAAAAGCATCAATTCTTCAGCACTCAGCTTTCTTTTTAGTCCAACTCTCACATCTATACATGACTACTGGAAAAACGATAGCTTTGACTAGATGGACCTTTGTCTGTTTAGGTACTTGGAAAACCAGGGGAGAAAATGACAGACATCTATAACCAGGTTCAGGCTTCCCAGGTGGCACTAATGGTAAAGAACCTGTCTGCCAATGCAGGAGACATAAGAGGAGTGGGTTCGATCCCTGTGTCAGAAGATCCCCTGGAGGAGGGCATGGCAACCTATTCTAGTATTCTTGGCCTGGAGAATCCCAAGGACAGAGGAGCCTGGTGGGCTACAGTCCATAGGGTTGCAAAGAGTCAGACATGACTGAAGTGACTTAGCATGCACATATAGCCACATTCAGTTTTGGAGAAGGTTGAAGAAAGTGTGGTTCTTAGGTTACTTGAGTGTACTATCAGTAGATAATTAAAAGAGAACAAAATTTATTTCTGTCTTTTAGAACAGACAGAAGAACTTCCCTGGTGGTTCAGTGGTTAAGGCTTTGCCTTCCAATGCAGGGGCTGTGGGTTCAATCCCTGGTTAGGGAGCTAAGATCTCTTACATGCCTAGCGGCCAAAAAACCAAAACATAAAACAGAAGCAATAATGTAACAAACCCAAAGTTTTTTTAATGGACCACATCAAAAAACTCTTTACCAAAAAGAAAGAACAGAACTATGATATTTTCATTTATATAGCTGATTTCATATATTTTTCATAGAGTGTCAAATTCCAGCAACAATTTTTATTTCCACAGCAAAGGTGGGGATGCGTTGGGACCATCCAGTTCCTCCTCCTTTGTCTGCCCAACCTACTCCCCAGCCTGGACCCTGATCTTAATATTCATTTGGGATTTTAGAGACATAAATTTAAAAGAAATGTTTGCCGTTGAGACTGGTTTTCGAGATTGCCGTTACTACCCCTAACCTAGCACAGACCCCAGGGTGATCTCGGTGCTGGAAAGCTTTAATGTTTCCCTCACTCCCCTGCAGACTTGTCAGCCTTGTAACAAGTGGCTATTCTGAAACTCACTTCTTCATTTGTTACTTCCTTGTGCAGCTTTCTTATCAAGACAGTTTCACTATATGAAGTTAACAACCACCTATTTTGTTTAGCAAAGTACAGTGGTGGAACTCTGAACTATTGAGTCATGTGATACTTAGTACCTTAACTGTTAATCGATATAAAATTTTTCCCAAGTAGACCTCGTTTAATAGGAGGAGGTGGGGAATTCCCTGGTGGTCCAGTAGTTAGGACTCTGCACTTTCACTATGAAGAGCTCGGTTCAATCCCTGGTCAGGGAGGTAAGATCCTGCAAGCCACAAGCTGTGCTGCACCTCCCCGCCCCCAAAAAAAATAGGAGGCTATGTCTACATGCCATTAAAGCTCAACTTCTTACAGAATTCTTTCATTTTTATTATAATAGCAGAATACAATTTCTCCTCCCATCACTGTTAAAAGGAAGCTGCATGTATTGTTTATAATACGAGCATCCTATTTGAAGCTCCTTGCTCCCTTTGGATGGGAATCAGATCCCTGAACAATGTAAGCATATAGCAAGGTTTTGTTTTTCATACCTGAGTCAGCATCATTCTGAGAATTAGAAATCACTGAAAATTATGTGTAGTTGAGATTTCACTTTGTCAGCACATTATTCATGTCAAAAATACTTCACTACTAGAACTTGGAAATATAAAGGAAAAAATAAAATTCAGTGTCTATGAATGTTTTAAAGTCAGATACTCAGTCCTAATTATAAATACACAGACCCATGATTTGAGTTTATTTGGGAGGGTGGATGGGCATTGGGTATTTAGTCAGTAACTTGATTTGAATTTATTTGGGAGCGTGAACGGTCTCTGGGTCTTTAGTCAGTACCTTGATTTGAGTTTATTTGGGATCGTGAACGGTCATTGGGTCTTTAGTCAGTACCTTGATTTGAGTTCTGTTTGGCAGCGTGGAGGGCATTGGGTATTTAGTCAGTACCATGATTTGAATTTATCTGGGAGCGTGGACAGGCATTGAGTATTTAGTCAGTATCTTGATTTGAGTTTATCTGGGAATGTGGACAGGCATTGGGTGTTTAGTCAGTACCTTGAGTTTATCTAGGAGCATGGACGGGCGTTGGGTATTTAGTCTGTAGCTTGATTTAAGTTTATCTGGGAGTGGGGACAGGCATTGGGTGTTCAGTCAGTACCTTGATTTGCATTTATCTGGGAGTGTGGATGGCCGTTGGATATTTAGTCAGGCATTTTGCTATTTTTGTCTCCCTAATAGGGCAAGAAAGACGTGGCTCAAATTTTCAACAACATTCTCAGAAGACAAATTGGTACAAGAACTCCTACTGTTGAATACATCTGCACCCAGCAGAATATTTTGTTCATGTTGTTGAAAGGGTATGTATAATATAATAAAATTGATATTTTTTACTTGAAAAATAAAAAGGGAAAGATGATTGTGGGCAAAAGCAGGATGGTGAATGTGGGAAAACATTTTCTCTGCAGTTCCATCAACTCCTTTTCCGGTAGTTCTTGATTACATTTCCCCCCTTAAAATTCAACCTGTGAGCTAAACAGAATTTGAAGATGCCCAGGGGATTTTAAAGTTAGTGACTTATGGGCCTTAAAATCTCAAACCTCAAGAAAAAAATAAGTCCTCTGTGGTCTTTTTTCTGTTCTCTAAGATGTAAAAACCTTAATTGTATGAAATAGCAGCTAAATAAGTTACCGTATACTTAAAGACCTCTTCTTTGGACGTACACGCATGCTGTATGACAGTAAAGGCTGCCTAGTAAATGGAGCGTGGATGCTGTAGCACTTAGCCTTGTTCAGTCAGCAACAACAAAGTACGTGTTTATGATGTACTTCCATTGCTTTACACCTGTGTGTGTCCACCCACTAACCCACTTAGTTTGGTAATCCACAGTGCACCTTCCTGGCATTACTGCTGAACTGAGTAGTCATTTATCTTTGGATAGATGTCAGTTTCCAAAAATAAAAAACCAAAAAAAGCCTTAAAATTGAAATTTTTTTTTTTTAATCCTCCTCTCCCCTCATCACTGATTGGCAAGGTAGCCTCCTGTTGTTTCACACCAGGGTTGTTTGCCAGCTCTGGGTACGTGTGCAGTGGCAGGGTTCTGTTAAATTGGTGGGCAAGCGTTTTATTGGCATGACCTGTTGGCATGAATCAGCTTGCTTTCCTACCTCAGCCTTATAGCTTGCCTCACTCTGATTCATATCTCTGTGGTTTAACACTTCCTCCAAGTTCAGACTTGTTTAGACAGAGCATGCGTCAGTGCCTGTGTTGGATGCCAGCATTCCATTTCCTTCTTTCTAGTTCTAACTATCTATGTTGCTTCTTCAGATGATGCTGTACGGAATTTTTGGCATCCAGTATTTTGTTGTATCAATCCAGAGCTGCCTGTATGAACATGTAGTGAGTAGTCTGAAATTTTGGAGTTCTTGGAGCAGCTTCCGGATGCCTGTGTGTATTTTTAAAGCCAATATTCCTTTTTCCATAGAAAGCAGTGGTTATTAAAATCTGTGAATTAGTTAGCTCTGCCTGGATTCACTGTGACCAGGGGTATGATAGGAACATTGCTGAATGTCATGTAACACTTTTGAGGCACTATTTAAAGAAAGGTTTAAAGATCTCAACTGAGCTGGCCAGAGCAGAAACCTCATCTTAGGGAGGTGAGGAGAAGCAGCATGGAGAAGCCACTGGTGTTGGGACTCCACTCCACCCCTTTTAGTTTTTATTGTGGAAAATATACATAAACTGGGGGATAATATAGCAAGCCCTTTCCTAGCCATGACCAAGCTTCAGCAATTATTAACATCTTGTTGATATTTAACAAATTACTAACATTCCTGTTTCGTCTATTTCTTGCCTCCTGTTTTTCTTCCTCACGTACAACATCACTTCCGTATCATAATCATAATATCACTTAAAAACCTAAGCATAATATAATACCCAGTCAGTGTTTAGATTTCCTTGATTTCCACCAAAAATGTCATTTTTCAGGTTGTTTGAATCAGTCTTCAAGCATGGTCCACAAACTTAATTTGGTTGATATGACTCTTAACTCGCTTTTAATCTATAATAGTTCCTGCCCTCTTCTTTTAATACTATTATTTGTTGAAGCAACTGGGCCATGTGTTTTGTAGAAAAATCTCATGTTTTGTATTTGCATACTGTGGTTTCACAAATAACCATGTTCCTCTATCCTCTGTTTTTTTTGCATTTGGTTAGATTCAGCCTCATTTGAGGGAGTGGGAACAGGAATTCTTCATGGATGGGACTGTGTGCTTCTGTTGGGCAGTGGTGGTTGTCCTTCTTCTGGTGATGTTAGATCACCAGATACAGATGATGTCAGCCTGCCCATTGTAAAGTTCTCCATCAACCCTGTACCTAATGGTTTTACTATCCATTTAGGATCATTCATTTCAGTTCAGTCGCTCAGTTGTGTCAGACTCTTTGTGACCCCATGAACTGCAGCACACCAGGCCTCCCTGTCCATCACCAACTCCTGGAGTTTACCCAAACTCATTTCCATTGAGTCGGTGATGCCATCCAACCATCTCATCTTCTGTCGTCCCCTTCTCCTGCCCTCAATCTTTCCCAGCATTAGGGTCTTTTCAAGTGAGTCAGCTGTTCGCATCAGGTGGCCAGAGTGTTGGAGTTTCAGCTTCAACATCAGTCCTTCCAATCAATATCAAGGACTGACTTCCTTTAGGATGGACAGGTTGGATCTCCTTACAGTTTTTCAAGGAACTCTCAAGAGTCTTCTCCAACACCACAGTTCAAAAGCATGAATTCTTTGGCACTCAGCTTTCTTTATAGTCAAGCTGTCACATCCATACATGACTACTGGAAAAACCATAGCCTAGACTAGACAGACCTTTGTTGGCAAAGTAATGTCTCTGCTTTTTAATATGCTGTCTAGGTTGGTCATAACTTTCCTTCTAAAGAGTAAGCGTCTTTTAATTTCATGGCTGCATTCACCATCTGCAGTGATTTTGGAGCCTAAAAAAATAAAGTCAGCCACTGTTTCCACTATTTCCCCATCTATTTGCCATGAAGTGATGGGACCGGATGCCATGATCTTAGTTTTCTGATTGTTGAGCTTTAAGCCAACTTTTTCAGTCTCTTCTTTCACTTTCATCAAGAGGCTCTTTAGTTCTTCTTCACTCTCTGCCATAAGGGTGGTGTCATCTGCATATCTGAGGTTATTGATATTTCTCCCAGCAGTCTTGATTCCAGCTGGTGCTTCATCCAGCCCAGCATTTCTCATGATGTACTCTGTTGTCTAGGTTCAAAATGGTGATTTCCTAATTTTCTTATTCCTTCTCCATATGTCAAGTGTTTCATGACTTCTGTAGGAAAGACAGAATAGATGCTTGACTCTTTTCTACATTATCATTTTTTAGTATAATCGGTTGATGGCCACTTTCTTAAGTGAGCAATGAGTATGTTATTGTTTTAAGCATCATTATGCATTTAAGCATCAAACCTGAAGTTTAATCAGATCTTAAAATATGTTTGATGTGTCTCAAACCTTTTCAGTCATTATGACCATGTTTTTATGTCCAGATTGCCCCATCTTGGGCTGTTGGGCACTCTTTCAAATTGGCTCCTGTGCCCTCTTGGCAAGACCCCCTTAGTCTTTGATAGCTTCCTTGCTGTCTTGCACAAAACATCCAATGCTCATTTTATATGGGTTTCTTCCTCAGACCTAGAAACAGGCATTTCTTCCAGGGCCCTGTGATTTTTCTGTTTTTCAGAAACTCCATGGAGGTCCAGTGGTTAGAACTCAGCACTTACTGCTGAGGGCCCAGGTTCAGTCCCTGGTCAGGGAACTAAGATCCTGAAAACCATGCAGCACAGCCAAAAAGAAAAAAAAAAAAAAGAAATTTTTCTGCAGTTGTTGATTAATTAGTTTAGACTGTTTCAACACAATGTGATTATCCACTCAGGCTACAGGCATTCTGACGTTAGACATTTTGAGGAGTGACGCTGCCGGTATCAGTGTGCTTTTGGGAAAAACCGTGTTACTTGTGTTAGCCTGCATCCGGAGGCAGTCATTCTTTCACTGGCGATTTAAATGTTAATGTGCTCTCCTGCCTAGCGCTAACAGGTTGTACCGCATAACTGTTTGCCTTGTACTCAGTGGTTTATGGTTTAATCATTTAAGGCCAGCTTGACAAACTGCCATCAGAACCTGCCCGACTTGTTGTACCAAATTGTCTTACCCTTGTCTTTCTCGTCTCCTGCCTGTTTCAGAGCAGCAGAGGAAACTCTGTGGTCAGCCATTTTGTGAGCAGACATTTTAGTCACCTCAGAGCCTGTCACCATTCTAGCTGCCATGCCGCCAGTGACACAGAGGAATGTGGTTTTGGTGGTGTTGAGGGTGTGTGATGAACGTATGTACAATAGGAGGATAGTCCTACCGGATAACACTCCCAGAGGGTTTCGGGGGGGGTAAAATGTGGCTTTAGTCAATAAGGCAACACTTGGTAACAGAGATGGACTTAGGATTGAGGTTCCAGATAGTTTCAGATTTGCATAGACAGAAAAAATAGTAAGAACAGGGGCAGGAATGAACGCAGTGACTGACAACAGTAAGGAGAGAATCGGAAGGTTTTATGGCGTAGTGGGAGATGGTGTTGTACCGGAGGCATTGCTATGATGTGGGGAAGCCTGGATGTGTGTCTATTTAATTAGCAAGAAGAATCATTTTAAGCTCCTAAATTGGAAAGGGCTACTGATACACTTATGTGTCAGATAGATTTGTTAGGACAGAGTTTGAACAAAGACACTGCTTAGGGGCACTCAGGTGACCAGGCATGACTTCATGCAGCACTGGATACAAGAAAATGAAACTGAAATATTGCAGAGGAGCATTAGAAAGGACTGATGACGTTGAAGATGGGAAGGTTGGAAGTAGACAAAGAGGGGAATGTTCAGAACTGTGCTATTTAATACTGTTCTTACTAACAGCATGTAATTATTTATTTTAAATTTAAATGACATTTTAAAATTCAGTCCCTCAGTCATAGTAGCCAAATGTCAAAGATAGAGAACATTTCCGTTATCAAAGAAAGTTCTGTAAGATCTGTTTTAGACCAGGATATCTGAAGCAAAATAGTGATACTGTATTAGACACATCAAGTTTATGGAATTGTCCAAAAGCAACAGAAAATACCTTACTACAGTTCAGGGTGGGTCTGGGCTGGGGCAGTTTAGGAGCCATGGTGGGAACTGTGAGATCTTACGGATCAGAGCAACGGAAGAAAGACTTCAACCAGGCAAGAAATAAGAACAGAGGAGGTAGAAAGGAGAATGGGAGCCTTACTTTCATTTTTTAAAGAAAGAGATGCAAAGGTCTGCATTGTCCAGAATTTGTGTTAGAAGATCATTTGTTTTAGCCCAGAGGTCTTTGGATTCAATGGCAGGAAACTAAAGGCGACTGTGAGTGGGGAAGGAGATGCAGCCTGAGTGTGCAAGTGTGAGAGGAAGTGGAGTGACAGGGTGACGTGTGTGCGCAGATGGCAGACAGAGTCCAGTCCGAGAGGTTTGGTGCACATCAGAATGGAGAAGCCTGCTACGTTGAGAGGAGAATGAGGTTCTCTTTCTGATGGTGGGGAGGGAAGAGACGAGCGACCTTGAGAGGGAGTGGAGGAAGTCTGTGTGGAGAGCTGAGGAGGGGTACATGGAGCCCCTGCGTCCCCTGTGTCCACCTGGGAGCCTCAGCGCGCTCGGTGACATCCTCAAGACCAGGCTTTCAGCTCTGGCGTTTGTGTGTTGCCAGCAGTCTTGGGAGTACTATTTGAGTATTAAACTGAAACAATGAAGTCTAAGTGCTGTATAATTTGACAGACCCATTTAGATCCTGTGAATTTAGGAAACTTATGTTTCCTATTGTTTTTTGATTCAGTGTTTGGTTTTTCTGAAGTGTTGAGAGCACCTCAGGTGAATTAAACCCTCTTTGGAGGTGTGACCCTGAATACCTCCCTTCAAGTCTTTTAACTGAAGGAATGAGCTTTTACCCTCATACTCACTGTCAAGGCTGTTACTTTTCTTTATGGTGAAGTGGTCACCACCCAATGACACATGTGTGCCCCCTCGACTGAGCACATATTCTCCACTGAGAGAGATGCATCTTGTAACCTTTTCTGTCACTTAGTTAGAACATGTGTGAAACTTCCTGTTCTAAAAATCGGAACTGTTGGGAGTTTTAAAAGAACAGTGATGGGTGGGAAAAGCAGTCATGATTGTCTTTTCTTTTTGCAGGTATGAATCTCCAGAAATAGCCCTAAATTGTGGAATAATGTTAAGAGAATGCATCAGACATGAACCACTTGCAAAAATCATTTTGTGGTCGGAACAGTTTTATGATTTCTTCAGATATGTCGAAATGTCAACATTTGACATAGCTTCAGATGCATTTGCCACGTTCAAGGTAACAAAAACTATAGAATTCCAAATATATGTACAAGTGAGATTAACAGGTGTGCTGTTCTTTGCTAAACTTTCTGTACCCTCCAAATCTACACACGACTGCCCTCTAGTGGGAAAACATGTATTTTATATGTGTGTTTGTGACTCAGGTATGTGCAGTAGAGTCACAGCTTTAATAGGTTGGAAAAGTTAAGACTCTGAAGTCTGTCTAAAATGCATAAGTCCTGTATGGTCAAAGGTACACTTTTCTGTTAAATTCCCCATCAAATACAGTATATAGATATACAGTATATGTGAAAATCAGATTTGTCTCCTGTGTTGAAACACAGTGTAGCAGTTTCTTTGGTTAAGCGTCACACAGAGTAGTTGGCTTCCGTTCAGGGCTATATCATTTTGGAATGCACATACCTTTAAATACTAGAACCACCTTCGGGACAGATCACCCTGTTGTGAACAGGCCCAAGGGCACAGTGAGCTGCTCTCTCCCGTCTCATGCTCAGGCCCGAGCTGCTTATTAAACTCAGGGTGGAGAGGGTGCAGAATCACCAGCAGCGTCCCTCCCTCCCCTGCCTGCCTTAGCCCCTTTTGTGTGTTTGTATAAATTAAAGACACGTGATATGGCATCAGTGTACGGCATGCACATTTGTTTTGAATTGCAAGGTTCTGTGCTGTTTAAATTATGTGAATAAAGCAGTAATGTTTGTTAGTGCTTTTTACAGTAAGAGCAAGCCTTTATGTGCTGTTGTTGTTCAGTCACTAAGTCGTGCCCAACTCTTTGTGACCCGATGAACTGCAGCACACCAGGCTTCCCGCCCTTCTCTGTCTCCCAGGTTTGCGCAGACTCATGTCCCTTGAGTCAGTGATGTCATCTAACTATCTCATCCTCTGTGTGATATGTTAACATTCCCTTATATACAATGTCTGACCTCATAAGTGAGTATTTAGAACTGCAATTTCAATATATTCAGAATTTAATAGTCTAACATAGACTACTGTGCTTACAAACCATAAACACTGTTACAGTGAGAAGTGGCCACTGTTATTGTGAAGGTTCAGTTTTATGTGTAAAGACCCATTTAGACGATGAGCACGTCCCTTGGTCTTTGAATAAAATGTGTTCCTCCAGTAGAATGAATACCCTTAAGATAGGGTGAAAGCCTGGAAGCCTAGGGTTTCACATTGAATGAGAATAAGGTAATAATGTGAAAGGTGCCTAGGGATTATTAAAGATGTCAGAAACCTTAGGTACGACCTCAGTTATTTATATGTTAATGTACAAAGCAAGGGCTTCCCAGTTGGTTTACTGGTAAAGAATCCACCTGCCAATGCAGGAGATGCCTGTTCGATCCCTGGGTCGGGAAGATCCCCTGGAGGAAGAAATGGCACTCCAGTATTCTTGCCTGTAAAATCCCATGGACAGAGGAGCCTGGCAGGCTACAGTCCATGGGGTTGCAAAAAGTCAGACACAGTTGATCAACTGAGCACACACACATGTACAAAGCAGGATGAAATGACTTTGAGATTATAACGTGGAGTGGTAAACATGACATCTTAGCTATCACTGCAGTGGTGGGTTGGGACTCATGCTTGGGACATACTGATGGAAGGGGACACCCGTTCAGAAGCAGCAGACCTCTTAGGAGGGAGGTGCAGCCGCACCAGGTGTCAGGAAGAGATGCTCCTGTGTGGGAAGCAGGCTGGAAGCCCGAGCGCAGAACCCTGGGAGGAGGAGGGCGAGGGCAGAGGAGAGGAGCAGCAGTGGGCTGGGAGAGTTCAGCTGGACCGCCTGACCGAGAGGACGCGAGGGACATGCTCCTAGCACAGGCGGCATAGCTGAGGTGAGTGACCTGCTCACTCTACCAGAAACGTGAGTCCCAGTCTCTGACGGTCTGATTGGCCTTGCTGATAATCCCATCTCAGTTAGGATTACCTCTTTGAATGAAATTGTCACCAAGAAGAAAAATGGTGGTGATGGAATCACTGTGGGTAAAGCACCCCTGCTGGGTCCTGGCCAGAGACGGAGAGACTGAGCAGAGTCAGGCAGGTGGTCTCTGCCTGAAGAAGGGAAATTTGAGAGACTTGCTAGGATTCTCAGGGTGAGCTCTAGAGGAGAGGGCTCTAGAGCAGTGAGGATGGGCTTGGCTCCTGTGTCTCAGCTACTCCTGATAGAAGGGGGAGAGCCCGCCAAGAAGCAAGAGGAAGTAGGGCCCAGAACGAAGATGTTTCAGGAGAGGCACAGGCCTGTCAAACAGACTGAAGCTCCCTCCCCACCCTTCCTTAAGTCTGGTCAGGGCAGGGTGGTCTGACCTCCATGCCAGAGGTGCTGATAAGGGAAGGAGGTTGCTCCTCTTCGGTTTGCTGGTGGCCTCTTGGCAGAGGACACTTTTATAATGGAAAAAATAGATCCTTGGTTCATGCTCTCCTTTGAGAATGACCAGAGCTACCTTCCCAGAAAATGCACTTCACACACACAAACTTTCAAACAAATGCAGCTCATCCGTAACCCTGAACGAGGAGGAGCAGGTGCTGAGTCTTAAAGGGAAATTAAAACTACCTGCTCGAAATATGTCTACAGTTCAGAGCTTGAATGAATGGGATACTGAGACAGTAAATCGGTGGCCAGTTATTTGTTCATGATTTTTTTTTAAGAGGAATTAAGGAGACGGGGAGGGGTATCAGAAGGCCAACAAATATATTTCCCATTTTCCAGAGTAAAAGAAAGTAGACTCCCCAGAGAGGCTGGTGGAGCTTGGAGCTTGATATTATACCTGTGTAAGGTTCTAGAAAATACTACTGCTAAAGAGATGGTTTCTGAGCATTTTGGAAAGGAAACCGTGTACCTGCAGCCAGCATGGATTCACTAAGAGTAAGTTCAGTCATACTAATCTCATAGACACGTGTAGATCAGGGGGCGAGGGGCATGGCTGCCTGGAGTCGGCTCCCTGCTCTGAGACTGATTTAACCTGTCTTCCCATCTGTCAGAATGTAGGTGACAGTACGAGTATGTCCAGGTTATTGTGTCCTCAGTAGTCTATGCGCGGAGAACAGTAGCTGTTAGAATTACTCCTTTACACATTAGATGTTGACCTGTAAAACAATGAAAAACTCGGAACTGGATGGAGTTTCAGGTTAGCAATTCATAATTAATTGAACACCATATCCATAAGGTGCCAGAAAATGGATTGCCACCATCCTGGAGAGAAATTTTTAGTGGATTTGTCTTCACTTGGCACAGCCGAAGATTGTTATTAAAGACTCAGATAAAAGGTGGCAACAAATGTATGCCACAAAGGAATAGAAAGCAGATAGATCCTGAAATAAGGCTTCATAAAAATCCAGAGAGGCCAGAATATATAACAGGTTGAAGTTAAATACAGATAAACTGAGGTCTTCAACACAACATTGTAAAGCAATTATCCTCCAATTAAAAAAATTTTCAAGTATTAAAAAACCCACAAAAGCTGAGGTCTTCCACCTGAGGACCCAGCTTTGTAAATATGAGATGTGAGAATAAGGCATGATGATAGGAGGTAATACTAAATATAGTCAATACACAGTGTAATAATGACTAAAATGTAGGTGACTTCATATCATATTCAGACTACCCTGTGAAGGAGGTATTGTTATTATCTTCTTTACACATGAGGAAATGGAAACCTAGAAAAATGTTGGATGAAGTCGGACAATAAATGGGGAAGCCAGAATTTGAACCCAGGCAGTCTGACTGGAGAGCTGACCCTGAGAAAACAAAATTCTGTATAAGTCCAGTAAAATTAAACAGTATGATGATGCTGCCCCAAAGCTACCTGTGGCTACATAATGTGTGACCTAAGGAGCTGCTGCTGGTCTCGCCCCGCTATAAGCTTGTAAGGTAGCAATAGCACACGTGGTCCAGGCGCTGTACTTTAAGAGGTACATAGACAAATAGATGACTTTCGGAAGACAGTAGATGGTGAGGGGGACTCAGAACCTGTCATTCGAGGTGTGGTTAAAGGAACTGGACATACTTAGCCTGGAGAAGAGAAGACTCAGTAGGGACTTGCCACGAGAGCACTGCTTAAATTTAAAGTGGATCCTCAAGGAAGTGGATTCCACCTAGTTTTGTGACTCTTGACAGATTTCTGGGGTTAGGTTAGGTTTTAACTCTAGCACAGGAGGAACTTTCTAACTTTTGGAGCTCCAAAGGTGAACCACACAGTTGGAAGAATTGAATCTCTTGTCTTCGGACATAGACAGTCATCAAGTACAACATTGGGCCGGATGGCTTGCCGAGGCTCTGTGAAAATGAGCCCCCTGGGTTAGCAGCATTTCTTCAGGGATTCCAGGGCCATCTTTGTCACATGACCTTTGGGAGCCAAAATTCACATAACTTGTAGGAGTGTTTTTAATTCAGTCCACCCTGAAAGTTGGCTGCTCCATCTGCTGGACTTGGGAGATGACCTCTGACCTGTCTCCGGATCATGCCAGGGCTTGGCCCTATGGGAATTTAGATAGGTTGGGAAGTCAGACCTCGTGTTCTTTTGTGGCCCCTGCTGGCTGAGCCGGCCACTCTGCTGATCTGGACTACGTGCACCCTGTCATCTCTGCCAGTCGCTCACCAGATTTCGACTACATGACCCCTTCCCTTTGTTTTCTAGTCTATCCGTCTCTGTGCCCGCGCTGCCTCATCTCCATACACAGCCCACAGCCTGGTTTGAGCTTGCCAAGCTCTTGGCTCTAGTCCCGAGGGTAGGGTTTTTTCCTGTTGTTCAGGAGAGAGACGCTCTGCCCAAGTCCCCACCTCGTCTTTTCCCAGCTTAGTATCAGCCTTTTTCCTCTGTGCTGGCTCTCAAGAATTACACCTTCCCTCCTAGTGTTTTACTGTCTGCTCCAGACCCTGGCCTGGCTTTTATTAGGAAGGACTTCCCTCCCCGGATGCACTGGCGTCAGGCTCCTGCTTGAGCAGTCTCAGCAACCCCTTTCCAGTCTCTCTCCTCCCCCAAGGCCCCGGAGATGTGATCCCTAGGTTGGCAGTGGTTTCCTGAGCCTCCTGGTCTGTCTAAACCGAATGGTAACAGGTAGAATCTCTGATGAGGGGGTACTGGACGTTCCCCCTTGCTGTGTGTGGCCCAACTGTGAGCCTCTTGCTCCTACTGGAAATACAGCTCTCAAGATAAACAGTCACCTTGATCAGACCAAAAAGAAAAACGCTTGTACTGCATGTTCAGGATCTTTGCTTTTCAGAGAAATACTGTCTGCCTCCCTGTACCCGAGAATCCAACCCCAGTGGAGAGCCGTTGCCTCTGAGACGCCTTTCTATTTGGTCAGATCGTGGCTGAGCGGTGAGCACTTGGTTCCTAGCCCTGTACTGGCTCCTCCAGAAAGACTTCGCCACACAGTAGATGAGACACTCAGTCTTACATGGATCCAGACACAGCAGTCTTTAAATTTGCTTATTCGTTGTTCATTCCACAAGTCTCTTCACTGCTTGCTCATGTTGGGTGCTGTTCTTTAGGTTCTGGGGATCAGCAGTGATCTTTTTCATTTGTTTGTTTTCAGGAGTTTTTTTTTTTTTTTTTTTGGCCATGCTGCGAGGCTTGCAAGATCTTACCTCCTTGACCAGGGATCAAACCAGGGCCCCCTGCAGTGGAAACATGAAGTCCTAACCACTTGACCACCAGGGAACTCTGGTTTAGCAGTGATCTGCCCAGACAAGCCCCTGCCCTTGAGGTCCTAACTCAGGGGAGAGCTGTCATAGACCACATGTTACAGACATAGCACTTTACATTGAGAGTAGCATGTTAGAGGCAGGACACTATTTAACAAGCATTTTTGATATATTGCCTTAAAGTTCTCATGTTCCTCTCTCCTTCACGTATGACTCTATGGGACAATATATTAAGATAATATAAATTCTTCTAGCCCCACCTTCTCCTCCTTCCCCATATTTCTTCCCAGATTCTTGAAGTTACTCACTCCAGGTTTTCTCTTTTTCCTGGTTAATCCCAAAGGGACACTTGGGGAAAATTGGGTAGGTTTTCATATGCCTACCATAGGCATAGGGTACATACCCTATCCAGCAGTTTGAACACCTGTAAATCTTTGGGGTGGGGTTAGAAGCCTAAAAACGTTCTTCAAAGATTGATTAATATGGTGTGTTCCCAAACATGTTTCTGAATTCTGTTGGTTCATTCATTTATTTATTAAATATTAAGCTCTTACTATGTGCTGGTTACTGCATAGGTGCTGGGAATTCAGAGATCAGTAGAAATAGACATGACCTTGTGTTTATAGAATTTATAGCCTACCCTGGGAGAAGTGTTAAGAACATAATCCCACAGATGTCAGGTCATAACTGTGACCATGCTTTAGTGCTGGTGACCAGCCAGGAAGGGTTCCCCAGGGAGGCGGTGTGTGTGTCAAGGTCTGAAGATAGGAAGTAACTTGGCCAGGGGCAAGCCTGTGCAGAGAAGGACTTTCAGTGCAGGAAGCTAGCGAGCAGACATCAGGAAAACTCCCTCCAAAACCCTCTGAAACCTGAGGGGTTCGTTTCCATGAGGGAACCAAAGCTGCAGCCCTTTCCTCCTTTGTTGACCATGGAACATTCCTTAGGTCATTTCTCAGGACATACTTCAGGAAACAGTAGTCATTGTAACCTAAACAGCAGAGAAAACAAGTGAAGGAAAGTTGGTTCAGAGAAAGGGGATTATTGACACTGACCTCTCAGGTCAGCAGCTCTAAAGGAATTGTGCTCCTGAGTTCACTGAAGACGAACGGTCTGTTCTGCCGTCTCGTTTCCATTCTCTTCCCACCTGGTGCGTCCACGGCTAGTTCATTGCTGACTTCTAGGTCCTTGAAAGTAGGGACCACCTCTTTTTGTCTTTGTAGCCCCAGCACCTAGAACTTTATCTGGCACATAGGAGATGTTTTCTGAATGAATGACCCTTGAGTGATTTCCAGGGACATTTCATGGGGTCAGGTATAAGCTCTATTTCACAGAGATGCAGAATTGGACTCTACTATTCATAACTTTTGGTTTTATATGTTTGCAGCATGAGTCTGCTTACTTTGGAGCTAATGATTTTATGATGGGGCTTTTAAAAGAGATCCTACCTCTGAAAAAAGATAGCATTCAAGATGAAATTGAATGTTGAGGAAAAAACGAAACTGCCAGTACTTTTTCTAATAAAAGACATTTCTTCTTTCTCTACCAGGAGCAGTATGCTGTTGGGCTTTTTATCACAACCATTTACTTTTATTTCATTTCAGTTCTTGATTCCCTTTCTTTGAGTTTTTATGTCCATTGCCTTATAAATTTGCTTTTTAATTTTTCCATCTAAGAGCTGTTAGACCTGTGACAATCATAATCATTACTCTAACAATTTCAAATTATTGATGATTTTATTTATTTTATTTATTTATAGAATCAACATTTTCAATACAATTCATGCTCAAATATTTTTAAGTGTAGTTATTTTTGACAACAGTTTTTATCAGGTCAAATGACATGGAATTTTAAGATTCTCTTTTCTAAAAGAACTTGAATGCCAAACAACTGTAAAAAGTATGTTTTCTTTTTCTAGGATTTACTTACAAGACATAAATTGCTCAGTGCGGAATTTTTGGAACAACATTATGATAGAGTAAGTATGTGAAACTGTATTTTAAAATAGCACACTGTAAGTTTTGTTACCAGAAATGAAAGCTTTTAATTAGATTTTGTACCAGAAGATTTATTTTGGAAATATGTTTTTAATTGGTGCTGTAATCACTTCTCTATGAAAACCGAGGTAGTGACTGTCACTTGGTCAGAAGCAGAATTTGCTTTCTGATGACAAACTGCCCTTTGCATCTTTTCTTGCTTTAGAAGAAGAAAATAAAGCACTTTGCTGCTGAATGATAATACACAGTTAAGATAAAGAGAAAATTACTACGTGGCTTCTTTCCTTCCCCATACTTCCCATCCATTGCTCGCATCCCAGCTGCTTACAGAGACAGGGACTCCGCGGCAGCGGGTGAGCAGAGCCCCAGCCTAGAGGACACAGCAGGCGGACGAGCAGTGTCCCCGCTCCGCTGCTGGCTCCTGTGGCCGAGGCCGAGGCCCTCAACTCTGGAGGCTCAGGAGTCAGTCCTGATTCGTAAAGTAGGACGTTGGTTAGTTCAGCCATAAGGCCCGCTCCAGCTGGAGTTGATGTTCGACTTCCTGGTGATAGAACCCACAGAGGTTTGTGAGCAGGTCTGGGCGCTCTGATGACCTGGTTGCCCTTGATCATTATGACAACATGGTCACTCCTTCTCTCCCACCTGTGTCATCTCTGCTCCCCACGATGCCCACGAGCACTTCCTTGTGCCGCACTGGTTTAATTTCAGTGCTGTCCAAAACTGTATAGGTGCTCCTGGAGAAGTTACCATGATTACAATCCATTTAAAATTTCTCTCTCTCCTCTAAAATTTGGCTTAGTTTTTCATTCTTCCACTACTTATTTGAATTTTTAAAATCTTAAGTTTTGTTAATACTTCATTATTCACTATTCAACTAGCTTTTCTTTTCAGGGGGGTGGGAGGGCAGTTTGGCTCCGTCTCAGCTAGTGGGATCCTAGTTCCCCAACCAGGGATTGAATCTGTGCCTTCGATGTGAAAAGTGTGGAGTCCTGGCCACTGGACCACCAGGAAATTCCCTGTGCTGTGCAGCTAAGTTAGGAGATTCTTGGAGGCAGAGCTTATGCTTTCTAGTTCTTCCATGTTCCTTTTCCCGTCTTACCATCCCGCTAGGAGTAACATCATAACATAGTGCAGAGTCCACAGTAATTCCCTCAGAAATAGCCTCATCGATGGCTTAAGCGTCAGTGGTCATTTATTTTTTCCCGTGTACACTGGGACGTAGGGGTGTTTTTTCCATGTGTTTGCTAGTTTTAGTCGGAAGCATAGTCATTTTGTCAGCACCTTTTGCAGTAGTTAGAAGCGTGGGCTTCAGCACCACACTGTGTGGAGTTTAGCTTCTAGTCCCAGCTTCACCGTGTGCTTCCCTGGCCCTCTGTACCTGTAGGATCCTCAGCTGTACGAGACGGCTCATAACAGCACCTTCTTATTACTGCTAGGTTGCTGTGAGGATTAGGTAAGAATGTGTCAGGTTGCAAGGCACGGTGCCTGGAACACAGTAAGCATTTAATAAGCATTAACAAGTTGTTTTTATTAAAACATGATCGCAAAGGTTTTTATAATTAAGCATACAAGTGTCTTAATTTAAAGCCTGCCAACGATATTTCCAAGAAATTTACTATAGGCAATGATGTCACTTTAATTTTGCAATAAAATATTTTCCTATGTGTTACTAATGGGTGACATTGGTTATCAGGATTTTAGAAAGCATATGTGCAGCAGCTAACTGAAATATATATGTAAATATATGTATGTATGTAGGTATAGAGTGCAGTCAGATCTGAGAGAAGGAAAGGGGAGATACGAGCAGTTTAAATTAGGCCAAATGTGGAGTTATCACACAAAAACACATGCTCTAAAGTCTGTGCACTTTGGTTCTGAGCTTTCTAATAATCAAAACATAGAGGGAAATAAAACCATTAAAAGATCACAGTGTCTGTGAAGCTTGTTCAAAAGAAACAGCCTTTTCTAGCACTGGGATGTGAAGCACATTTCTCCCATTGGCGGTCTTAGGAGTTGAGTTGCAGCGTCATGGAGTTGATGCCATCCCCGAGGGTGACTCTGCAGTGAAGAAGAGGCTGAACTGAAGTGCGGTTCACGGAGAGCAAATCTCTGAGGAGCCCAGACCATGCCAGTCCTTTGTCTATCCTAGTCCTTTACTGCTGTCCCAGGGCTGAGATTTAACCAAACAGTTCTCCTTGAGAATAATCTCCTACAACCAAGCTTACCCTAAAAATTATGCGGCAGAAAATCTTAACTTGCATGTTCTGTCAAGAACTTGAGGTGTTCCTGTGTTACTGATCAAAGGCAGATCCGACTGTTTCGATCATGGCTTGATGATCGTTAGAGGAGAAGGTAGGGGTAACAGCCACCTCTGGAGAGAGAAGTCTAACTCCCTTGCATACTACATAGAGGGCGATCCCACCTCTGCCCAGAGATAAAAGAATGGTTGCAGGGACGGTTCTGGGTTAGCGCTAAAACCTCTTCTGTAAGGGGCCAGCCAGAGAGCAAATATTTGAGGCTTCATGGCTGCACAGTCTTGGTCAACTTTCCTGTCAGTTCTACTGCAGAGGCAGCCATAAACAGTTCATAAACGAATTTATTTACAATACACAAATGAACATGGCTGTATTCCAGTAAAACTTGTATAAAAACAGACAGTGGGTTGGATATAGCCCATGAGCTAGAGTTTGCCAACCCCAGCTCTAAACCTCAGATGAATGACTGATGAGGACCCATCATAAGGCAAAGGCAGAAGTAGCCTGAGTGTGGACAGAATACACAGCAGGCATCCTCAACAACCCACCACAGCCAGGGACAAGTCTCAGTAATGTACTGACACCCAGCAGCCTCACACTAGTAATGCAACATTTTGCAACTTTAGAAGCCTGTCCATAGTTCAGACAAACAAAAAGCTAACTGGCCCACTCATCTAGCTTTTAAGAAGGGAGGCCCTGCCCCCTGTGTGTCCCCCACCTCCTTACTGTCCTCTGCTTCTGCTCCTTACCCTTCCAGGGACATGGTTCTTGTCAGCGAGCCCCAGTTTGTAAATCTAGTGGACCCTCGTCAGCTCTTCAGTCTGTATCATTTTGCATTTTCCAGGTCTTCAGTCTTGTTGTGTTCTTCTGTTTTTATCCCCAGAGTATCTCTTCTGCACAAAAATCTCTTTCATTATTCAAGTTGAGCTCAAGTCCTACTGTTTGTGGGACACGTACCTAACAGTGCTGAATTTCTCTCTCTTCTATTCTTAATTATTTTCTTGCTTTGAAAGAACAGATAACTTTTCTCTTTGTGGTTGTGCTTTGGACTAGTTGAATTGTAAGAAATATATATATATATATATACGAATTTTCTAATTCAACACCAGGAAGTGAGAACAGTGGGGTAGGGAGGTGGGGAAGGGAGCAAGTTGTGTGTATCTGAAGTTTGGGTGACAGAAGAGATACAAGCTCTGTACACACTTCTCTGGAGCTTGGAGAGGGCCAGCCCAGGAGCCTTTTTCATAGCAGTAACCAGCGGATATCACTCGAGGGTGAGTGTGAAACGGACGGGAGGAGCAGGGCTTGGGCAGAGATTGGCCTCTGGGCTGTTAGAAGTGTGTGCTCAAGCTTTTCAGTGTTATCTACTGCTCTTAAAAAAACCTCTGATGTGTGTTTTCTTGTCTTTTAGTTCTTCAGTGAATATGAGAAGTTACTTCATTCAGAAAACTATGTGACAAAAAGACAGTCACTCAAGGTATGACACACCATCTGAGTCGTTCATTTCTCTCCACCCCTTGTTTGAAACATGTATGGGTCCCAGAGCTTTACAGGAAACAGGCACGTGTCCCTGGCCGAGATTTTTGTGGAAAGGAGCAGGGCTCAGCAGTGGGTCACCTGGGGCACCCGCTCCAGCTCACCTCCTTGTATGTTAGAGATACCAAAATAGAATATGCAGAATTTTGAAGAGAATCTGATCTCCAAGTGATGAAGTTCTTTAGGTTTTGGAGCCTTATTTTTCAAACTTAGAATTGTTAGCACCGAGGTGAAGGCACCGCAGGTGTGGTGCTCCCAGGATTCTGCCCAGAGGGCCCCAGGCTTGCTGTGTGAGGGGAGGGGCGGCTGCCAGCGGTGACATGGGGAACCAGGCGGCTTTGGCTGCTTTGTGTCAAAATAGGATGTGGACAGTTCCATTTGAAACTTAAATAAAGACTTAAAACTCTAGAACAGGGGTTGGCAAGCCCATGAGCCACATCCAGCCCACTGCCTATTTTTGTAAATAAAATTCTGTTGGAACACAGATGTACTTGTTCATTTATGTATTGTCTGTGGCTGTTTTGGCTACAATAGCAGATTTGAGTGGTTGCCTCAGACACTTTATGGGTAGCAAAGACGTTAGTATTTCCTGTCTTGCTCTTTACAGATCGTTTGTTAACCCTTTCTCTAGAAAATTCTTACTGCAGTTAATAAAATGTATACCCATGTATACCCTTCCTTCTGTCAGGAAGTGGTCCTGACAGGAGTTACAGATGGAATCACAAAGGATTTGTGGGTGGAAATTTGCAATTCCATTTGTGTTTTTTGCCAGGTCCACTTCAAATTCTACTCTGCCCAGAGTGCTTCCCCTCAGAGATATCTGAATTTATTTTAATCAAGACACTCCATTCCGCCTGCTGCTGCTCCCATGGGGATATCACTTTTCTCCACCTTGTCTTTCTGTGGAAATTGACTAAAGAACATTAGGGACATTCCCAAAAGATGCCTTTCCCCTGACTAGCTAGTTCCCTCGTTTTCCTTAAGGCCATAAGAAATATGTCACCACTACAGCACTCCGTCAGGTGGAGCCTGACCTCCCAGGCATCCTTTGGTCCAGTGTCAGGGTCCTTAGCCTGGTCTCCGTTTGCAGGCGTGCTGGCTGGGCAGTCGCCGGGGGTTGTGAGAGCCGATAGGGACAATCCTTCATGTTCGGTGGACGTAGTACACCTGGCAGCTCTTTAAGGCATCGTTCCTCCCTGCGCGTCAGTGTAACCTAGTGCAGGCTGCCCTGAGAGCCTCGCGGAGAGGCCACCCTCTGCCAGGAACCTCCATATCCAAGGGCCTCTTCCCCCGTTGGACGCACTCAGTATTTTCTGAGGCCAAGGAGGCTAGAGGGGTTTGTCTTGGATACTAGCTTCCAGGACTGATATCTCCTGGGTAGCGGGGCGGGGCGGAGGGGGGTGGTTCTTAATTGGCAGATCAGAAGACTTGGACCAAATGCAGAATTCTTTGCTGCTTAGATAGGAGAAAGACTTTCAAGACCTTCTAACACTTCAGAATTACCAACATGAAAGGAAGATGATGACTGCCACTTGTGAGACCTTAGTAATGGATATGAAGCCAGTCTTTCATGCCTGCAGTTTCTCCTGAACACATGGAGAAATTTTGAGGACCAGTGGTACTCTAAACATGTATTTTAATTTGTACTCCCTTTTTTGCAGCCACATTGGCATTTATTTATCCCTGTATTTATTTAAATTTGAATTCCCTGTACCAGATTTCAGGGGGGTTTTTTGGCCATGCTGTGTGGCTTATGGAATCTTAGTACCACAACCAACAATTGAACCCTGGCCCTCAGCAGTGAGAGTGCAGAGTCCTAACCACTGGACTGCCAGGGTTTTATTTTTAATAAAACTGGCCTGACATTTTTAAATTTTTACATCCAAAGAAATTTTTTAAATTACTGGTTACCCTCCCCTAGATAATCAAGCTGAAATGAGCCATTTTCAGTATCTCTGGTTTGTGTGACAGAAAATGAACACTGGGTAAATCTGTACACACTTCATGCTAACTTCTGAGCCTCTGAAAGAGTAAATACTGGGCTTCTTATTTTGAAAGTTGTAGATGTTGTGATTCGGATCGGTGTGAAACCTGTCTGAGCTTTTGAATTCTTCTTCTAAATTCTTTATAAATCCTACACAGATTTGTTGTCCTGCACATCAGGTTATTTTTGATTTCCTGTGATATGTTATTTATCTAGAGATCAGTTATCTGGAAACGTCAGGTATGTAGACATAGTCAGGAACCCGAAAAGGAATTAACAAAAGCAAGTAAACCATGGCAAAGTAGCTCTATCCATGTGTTTTTCTTCCCTTGGACCTCATTCCATGTCTCTTATTAGACTCAGGTCCACTGTGCTTTGCATGTATTCATGCTGTTATTTCGCACTGCACTGTCATAAGATACAGATAGCATCATCCACTCCCTTGTACAGATGATGAAACTGAAGCACACAGAAGTTAAATAATGCGCTCAAGGAGATAGAGCTCACAAGGAGCAACATGGCAGGATCTGAACCCAGGCCGGCTGGTGCCGGGAGCCGGGCTGGGCGCCACTCTGGGGTGCCTCTGGGCCCCTGTCCCCCATGCGGTCATACCATCTGCACACTAGTCCTTGACTGGAAGTTGGCACAGTGACAACATGAAGAGGTGACCGCTAGTTTCAGAAAAAGAAATCTAGAATAAGCAGGTTTGATTTTAAAATTAAGAGCTGATGTGGTATAATCAACTCCATAGAACTCTGTAAGCACAGACTTAACTGCAGCGACAGATTTTTTTCTTTTTTAGCTTAATTAACGTCATTAGTGATATTGTGGTGTCACTAAGAGAAGTTTAGAGTATCTTCAGGATACCTTGCTTAAGAAGGACCAGAAAAGTACTTGTTTTTATAAAGTTTTCTGAATCAGATAAGATAAAATGATGTTTGGCGTGTATAGGGGTAACTATATGGAAAGCTATCTACATGAAACCCTTTGTCCCATAAAGTTCAGATACATAAAAAATAGTAAAATTATTTTTAAATTGAGCTAACGTTTATAGTTATCCAGTAACTTATCTTCTGACCGCTATCTTTGGTAGTTTCTTTTTACTGAGGTAACACAAATGCATATTTAAAGAATAGTTTCTGATAAGTCTCAGATTCTGAGCCAGATGTGACTTGAATGTGGTCATCTTCAGGGAGCAGTGTCAGACCCACCATAGCTTTAAACCCCAGAAGGAAAAGGAGGTGTCCAAGTAGCAAACAGGAAGTGCTCATTAGCTTTCAGGTCATAATTCAATTCATCCATCTTTTGAGTGCCTATTAATATTCCATGCTTAATAATATGATTATTTAATGAACTGTTTTTAAAACTGGTTTTACTTCAAATTTTAAATGATAATGGTGGAATAATGGGATAAATTGTTTATCTTCTCAGCTTCTCGGTGAACTGCTACTAGACAGACACAACTTCACGATTATGACAAAATACATCAGTAAACCTGAGAACCTCAAATTAATGATGAACCTTCTACGAGACAAAAGCCGTAACATCCAGTTTGAGGCCTTCCACGTTTTTAAGGTAGAATACTAAAACCATAAACACTCGTTCATCCCATTTTATTTGCAAGTTACTTATTTTATTAGCTTCATTTTGGTAATCTGAGTGACACAGTTCCGTTCAGTCCATTTTCACAGTTGTGTGGTACAACATTTAAACAAAAATGGACCCAGAAACAGGGCATTTGTATTTGGGAATAAGAAAAGTTGATTTGTAGAGGAGTGTCACTTATCTTTGGCATCAGTTCAGTTCAGTTACTCAGTTGTGTCTGACTCTTTGCAACCCCATGGACTGCAGCACGCCAGGCCTCCCTGTCCATCACCAACTCCCGGAGCTTACTCAAACTCATGTCCATCGAGTCAGTGATGCCATCCAGCCATCTCGTCCTTTGTCGTCCCCTTCTCCTCCCGCCTTCAGTCTTTGCCAGCATCAGGGTCTTGTCCAGTGAGTCAGTTCTCCGAGTCAGGTGGTCTTTGGCATGGAAGATTACTAATCCCAAAGTAAAGGGTAATGCATTTCTTAATGCTTTCCATGGAGATTTTTGTTCTTAAAATGCATTCTGACCTCCTGTGCCCAGAACTAACTTCTGCCCATTTTATTCTAAAATCAAAGTCTGTATTTAATACCAACTACAGAGTGTCAGGCTTGCCTGGTAGCTCAGACAGTAAAGTGTCTGCCTGCAATGCGGGAGACCCGGGTTCGATCCCTGGGTTGGGAAGATCCCCTGGAGAAGGAAATGGCAACCCACTCTAGTACTCTTGCCTAGAAAATTCCATGGACAGAGGAGCCTTGTAAGCTACAGTCCATGGGGGTCACAAAGAGTCGGACACGACTGAGTGACTTCACTTCAGAGTTTCAGAGCATGAGTAAACATGTCAGTCCTTTTTGTGCTTAAACATGCACTTCTTCCCTCCTTTTTTAATTGTAAAAATAAGGTCTTCCAAAGCTGACACCCCTAAGTGAGCAGTCCTGACCTCAGCCCGTGCCCCAGGGGAGCTGTGGGCGTGGCCGCATGTGCGCTGTCTGCAGTCTCCGTGGCGCCCTGTCCTATAGCTGACGTTGATTCTTCCTGTGCAGGTGTTCGTAGCCAACCCCAACAAGACGCAGCCCATCCTCGACATCCTCCTCAAGAACCAGGCCAAGCTCATAGAGTTCCTCAGCAAGTTCCAGAATGACAGGACCGAGGATGAGCAGTTCAATGATGAGAAGACGTATTTAGTCAAACAGATCAGGGATTTGAAGAGACCAGCTCAGCAAGAAGCCTGATTTCCAATAAACATCGAAAAAATTAAATCCAAGTTCAGCGTCTGCTGTTAGCTATTCAGCATCAGGCACTGTTATCGATTCATGAGGAACATTACTGCTAATCTGCTGTTAAGTGAACGGTTTTCATTTTACCTTTTTTGATTTTTTGTTTGTTTGTTTTTTTAGTCCAAGTTGGAGAACGTAGCTGCTGCTTTCTTGCACACTAGAGCACACGTGGACTTTTTCTTGATCTTTGTGTCATTTCAGAACTTAAAGACTTCGTTTGCTGTAGAAGTTCTGAACTTGGCTAGGTTCCTGAAGGCAAATGCATAGATGATAGTGTGTGTTAGGGGAAGAGGGCATTGATCTGATCAGAGTAAACCTGCCTGTTTGCGTTTATCTTTGTTAAAGATCTGAGCGCGGATTCTGGGTAAGATTGTATGCCTTCACTCTTGGAAGATCGTGCAGAGCTTTATTTGAAATCCTAGGGGAACTGTATCCAAGATGGGAGCTCCTTGAGTGGATAAAGTTGACACACGAATAAATTGATACTGAAACTTAGCAACTTCTCAAAAGTGTGAAGCTTCATAAGGTCATAAGGAAAATGTATATATGCTTTTCACAGCTTTCTAGAATTTTTTGACATTTGATTTTCTTGAGACTTGTAAACCTGGATACGTTGAAGGGTATTTGTTAATTTTACTTTTTGAAGGTATTTTAAAACAGTAGAGCTAGCAACGACACCTCGCATTTCATTTCAACAGTGCTTACAGGTTTCTTTTGTATATAATTCTTAGAATGCTCATTTCTTTTAAATGATTTAATTTGTACAGCAGAGGAATGTTATTGTATTAGTATGTAACTATTACCTAATATTGAGTTTTTGCAAAAAATGAATGCTCATATGTAATTGAAATACTTCAGATCACCTGAAAATGCTGATTTAACATTTAAGTATCACAGCATTAAAAGAAAACGAAGTAAACCAGTCCTTTGTATTCAGTTATCTAATGGGGTGCCATCAATAGACTACAATACAGACCTGGAACTCAGCTACACCTTTTCCTGCATAATATTGGCCTTATTCATTTAAAATGAGTCAAGAGTTCTCCAGATCTATGAATGATACCAATTATGCTAAATTAACGCTGATTCTTTGTGTGTGGGGAGACCTCGTTAGAGCACCTTTTCTTTCTTAGAGTAAGTAATCCAGTACAATAGTTGTGAAACTGAATAATTAAAACTTTGGCTTCTCTTAGGAAAAGAAGAGTTCCTAGTCATAGGTGTCCTACGGGGAAATTTATTTTTTTTAACGTCCTGTTCTTTAATGCTGCAAATTATCAGTATTTATAAAGTAACTGATTTTGCACCACTTTTTTGTTACTGTGACCACGGCAGAACAACGTCTCCTAGAATATATCTATGTAAAGTTATTAGAATGGTATCTGTTCATCTTAGTGACATGAAGATCACAACTAACAACTTACAAATCAGAGTTTGCCGGTTCGAATTCAGCATGGCTGTAGCTGATTAAGAAATTTATATAATTATTCTTTGCTAGCCTCTCTTACTAATTGAATTACTTATCAGCCAGTAAAATGAGACTCCCAGTTGATGTTTCAACAGGCTTTAAAATCTCCTTCCAGGAGCACCATTTAGGAAAAGAGCCCCAGAAAATACAAATGTATTTTATTCTGTTTATTTGAAATAGTGGTCTTACATTTATAATTGGTTTTCCTGAGCCTGTCTTTACCAAAATCTGTGTAAAATATTCCATGTTTTTTCTGTTGGAACTACAGAAAGCAATGCAAACTCCTTGAAATGAAACTATCCAAGACGTTTAGGAAGGCAGAGTTGGCTGTGATGCATCGTTCTGATTCGCGTGGTCCAGTGCTGGGTGTCTGGATTCAGGGTGCAAGCATTCATTACACCACATGGAAGAAAGGTTTCCTTGCCAAGCTGGTTCTTAGAACTCGAAACAGCAGCTTCCACTTTGGTGATGCTGTTGCAGCACTAGAGCCTTTGTGTGGAAGACAGTGAGGGGTGCAGTGTGTCAAAGAAAACACGGATGTGTTACTCTCGCATTAGAATCTGGGGATAGTTAAGACTTTTGGTTTTTTGTTGTTTTTAAACAAAAATGTGAAAACACTCAAAGTTTAAAAATTGCAGTTGAAATTCTGATCATTTAATATATTCATGTTACCAAAACTATTATACTGGAAGTGGTTTCTTTTTGTGTTATAAAGGTTTAATTTTACATAAGTCAGTTACTCAATGTGATTTTTAACCCTTAAAAAAAAAAAAAAGGTGGAGATGTATACAATTGTTAACAATGCCTTGGAAGCATTTCCTTTCTCTTGAGGAAAAGTAAATTTCTTATCAGAATATCTGGCTGGCCCTGTAATTTAAATTAAAATAAAATTTTGGAGAAACAACATTGTCAGTTGTTTACATGATATCTTTAGATAATTGCGTTTGTGTCACTGTTAACAACCCGGTCAGGAGACACACTAGCACAAACTCTGTCACACAAACTGTAGTTGAGAATAGTTAATACACAAGCCTCTAAGTCTTTTTTTTTTTTCCCCATTTGAGTTTCTATTTTTGGTGTCCACAATGTGGCTTTTCACTTGGGCCATGTATAGCTCCCTGGCCCTGCCTTTCATAGTTAAGTATTAAGCCTTTTACTCACCTCACTTCTGACTGTGGATCCTCTCTCTGGTTCTGTGACCCTTCATTATCTATATACTAAGATAAAACTGAGCACTCAGCAGGACTGCTTAGAAGTAGCCGGAGTGAAATCACAAAGAAGCTGCAAGCACTCTGGAGGCACAGGGTTCAGTGGCCCCCTCAGGAGGTCGGTCCTCCGGGCCACCTGCTGCCACGTGGCGCCCAGCCCTGTCCTCGAGGTTTCCCGTAACCCTCATCAGGAGATGGGGCCTCCAGTCTCCCACACACACTCTTCCCAAAAACGCCTCTCTGAAATCTGAATAATGATGTTCTGCTCGTTACAATCTCCTGTAGGAGGTAGTTGAGCCCCACAGGTCTATCTTGCTTCTGCGAAGATGATGATGGGACCAGGTGACACTGCCCGTCCTCCAGAGGGTGAGCAGAGAGCCGACAGCAGGGGCATCCACACCGAGGCCTGGACTCGGGCCTCCTCCCGTAGCCCCCGCCCCCACGTCCGCAGCTGAAGTCACCAGGCCGCCTTCCTCGAGTGAGGATCGAGCAAACTGGCTGCAAAGGCTCACACGCTTGCTGGTTCTTGGAAGCCGGAGCCATCAGAGGCATGAGTCACCACTGTGCACACCTCTCAGAGGCCCCAAGGCCGGCACCAGCCACTCCTGTGTCCCCACACTTCCCGTGACCCTCCTCCCAGCGGGGAGCTGAAGCCATGAAGGACTAGGTGAGACTCCCCGCCACAGCCTCCACGCTCTCCCTGCTGGTCCTGGAACCGAGCCTCAGATAGGGCACCCTGGAGCCACCTACGTGTGCCCCTTTCCCTCCTGATGAGCAGAGACATCACTCTTAACGGGGTGTCCTGGGCTTGAGTCCCAATAAAAGCTATGGTTTTCCCAGTAGTCATGTACACATGTGAGGTTAGACCATAAAGAAGGCGGAGCACTGAAGAATTGATGCCTTTGAACTGTGGTGCTGGAGAAGACTCTTGAGAGTCCCTTGGACTGTAAGGAGATCAAACCAGTCAATCCTAAAGGAAATAAGTCCTGAATCTTCATCGGAAGGACTGATGCTGAAGCTCCAGTACTTTGGCCACCTGATGTGAATGGCTGACTCATTGGGAAAGACCCTGATGTTTGGAAAGATTGAAGGCGGGAGAAGTGGATGACAGAGGATGAGATGGTTGGATAGCATCACCAACTCAATGGACATGAATTGAGCAAACTCCAGGATACAGCAAAGACAGAGGAGCCTGGCATGCTGCAGTCCACGGGGTCACAGAGTCTGACACAACTTAGCAATGGAACAACAACAACAAAAAAAAGACTGGCCTTTGAACCCTGGTCCCAAGTTGCGCTGCCAAAGAAATCCCACCTAAGACATGCTCACTGTGTTCCTTCTAACCCGGGGGCAGGAGCTGCCAGGCCTGCAGACAGCTGGGTGTGGGGGCCTCCCTCAAAGGAGGCCTGGGACAGCAGAGCAGCACTGCCTGCTCTCTCAAGCTCCCTTCCTGATTTCCTTTCCTGCACAGAGAGACCGTAGCCGGCACAGTGAGGCCAGTCAGGACCAGAGCTGCTGCTGCTGCCGCTGGACAGGGCGTACCCACAGCTCCAAATTGTTCTTCACGGCCATCACAGCTCCTAGCAAAACTGGAAAACTCCCAATTCCCCCTCATGCTCTCTTCTGCTCTCTTCTAAAAAAATGTTTTCTTAGAAAGTATAGTATTAATATAACCTTACAAAATGATTGCATAAGTGGGAATTGGGGCTGAGTTAGGAAGTGTCCAGGTCTCAGTTAGAATTGGGATGGGGCTTAGTGGGGAAGGGGCTAGGGTAGCGTCAACTCGGCTCACAGTTGCTGGCAGCCTGAAAGGTGCTCTTGCCTATCCGGCCTCCAGCTTTTCCTGCACGCGGCACTTTAAAGGTCCACCAGGTGGCAGTAGAGCTCTTGTTCTCAGCAACTGTTCTCAGGTGGCGCTAGTGGAAAAGAACCCACCTGCCAATGCAGGTTCAATTCTTGGGTCAGGAAGTTTCCCTGGAGGAAGATGTGGCAACCCACTCGAGTATTCTTGCCTGGAGAATCCCCGTGGACAGAGGAGCCTGGTCAGATACAATCCATAGGGTCGCAGAGAGTCGGACACGACTGAAGTGACAGCACACACAAGCCTAGGGAATGGGGCATCCAGAGAGCAAATCCAGCCTTACAAATGTGCAGCGACCCAGAGACCCTGTGGTCGTTGTGAGCCAGGTGGTCCCTGGCTTCCTGAGTGCTGTTCTGAGCAAAAAGGATGAGGTAGCCAAGAGAGGGTATTAAAAGAAAAAAAGAGGGTGGAACAGATTGTGATAAAAATGCAAAGTGTATTAAAGATAGTAAACTGAAAGGTACAATTTACATGGTGGGTATATGGTTGTTGTTTTTAAGAAACTTTACTTTTTAGAGGCATTTTTACAGGGGAAAAAAATGCAAAGATAGGACAGAGTTTCATTATATTCCACATCTGGTTTCTCCTATTATTAACAAATCATTATGGGACATTTGTCACAATTAATGAACAGATACTTATGTATGGTTATTAACTAAAGTCCATAGGTGGCTCAGTGGGTAAAGAGTCCACCTGCCAATGCAGGAGACGCAAGTTAGATCCCTGGGTTGGGAGGAGACCCTGGAGGACGGCATGGCAACCCACTCCAGTATTCTTACCTGGGAAATCCCATGGACAGAGGAGCCTAGCTGGCTACAGTCCATAGCGTCGCAAAGAGTTGGACATGACGTGAGCAACTGAGCACACACATCAAGCAGATATCCTTCATTTTCCCCTAATGTCATTTTTTCTATGCCAGGATCCCATCCAGGATCCAACGTAACATTTAATCATCAAGTCTCCAGAGGCTCCTCTTGGCTGTGAGGTGTCTCAGACTTTCTTTGTTTTTGACTGTTTTGAGGAGTACTCGTTAGGCATTTCATAGACTCTCTGATAGGTGGCATTTGTGTGATGTTTTCCTCATGATTCGAATGAGATTGTGGGTTCAGGGGAAGAAGACCAAACAAGTAAAATGCCATCCTCATCCCATCTATCAAGAACACACACTATCACCAGGACCTATTCCTGCTGATAAAGGTGAAAAAGAGTGAAAAAGCTGACTTAAAACTCAACATTCAAAAAACTAAGATCATGGCATTCGGTCCCATGACTGTATGGCAGATAGATTGGGAAACAACAGAAACAGTGAAAAGCTTTCTTTTCTTGGGCTCCAAAATCACTGCAGACGGTTACTGCAGCTGTGCAATTAAAAGACACTTGCTCCTTGGGAAAAAAAAGCTATGACAAACATAGCGTATTAAAAAGCAGAGACATCACATTGCTGACAAAGGTCTGTATATTCAAAGCTATGGTTTTTCCAGTAGTCAGGCATGGATGTGAGAGTTGGACCCTAAAGAAAGCTGAGCACCAAAGAATCAATGCTTTCAAACTGTGGTGTTGGAGAAGATTCTTGAGAGTCCCTTGGACTGCAAGGAGATCAAACTCACTGGAAAAGACCCTGATGATGGGAAAGATAGAAGAAGACAGGAGAAGAAAGGGACAACAGAGGACGAGATGATTTGATGGCATCACCAACTCAATGGATGTGAGTTTGAACAAGCTCCGGGAGATGGTGAAGGAGAGGGAAGCCTGGTGTGCTGCAGTCCATGGGGTCGCAAAGAGTTGGACATGACCTGAGCAACTGAACAGCGACAACGTTCCTGTTGATGTTGATCTCCCAACTGAGGAAGTGTTGTCAGGTTGCCCCTTTTTATAAAACTGCTCTTTCATCTTTCCTCTGTCGGTTCTGTCCTCTTAGGAAGGAATCACTATGAGCACCCCACATTCAAGGCGTGGGCGTTAAGCTCCATCTCCTTAAGAGCAAACATCTACATATATATCTTGGAATTTTTCTGCATGGGAGCTTTGACTCTCCTCCTGCATTATATCATTTTCCCCTGTAAAATCTTTTCAGTTTTCTGCTTGAAACTTTTCATCATCAAATGGTGGAAACAAAATAACTCATCGGAAGGAAAGTTATGACCAACCTAGATAGCATATTAAAAAGCAGAGACATTACTTTGTCAACAAAGGTCAGTCTAGTCAAGGCTATGGTTTTTCCAGTCGTCATGTATTGATGTGAGAGTTGGACTATAAAGAAAGCTGAGCACCGAAGAACTGATGCGTTTGAACTGTGGTATTGAAGGAGACTCTTGAAGAGTCCCTTGGACTGCAAGGAGAGCCAACCAGTCCATCCTAAAGGAGATTAGTCCTGGGTGTTCATTGGAAGGACTGATGTTGAAGTTGAAACTCCAATACTTTGGACACCTGATGCGAAGAGCTGACTCATTTGAAAAGACCCTAATGCTGGGAAAGATTGAGGGCAGGAGGAGAAGGGGACGACAGAGGATGAGATGGTTGGATGACATCACTAACTCAATCAATGGACATGGGTTTGGGCAGACTCCGAGAGTTGGTGATGGACAGGGAGGCCTGGCGTGCTGCAGTTCATGGGGTCGCGAAGAGTCGGACATGACTGAGCGACTGAACTGAACTGAAAATGGCTGAAAGTAGGGTGGGGTGAGGTGTACACCCAACATGTGTGGCCAAATGCAAGGGGAAAGGAGCTCGGGTTTTCAGGATGTGAGGAGACAGAGCAGCATATGCAGTATCTTTGCTGCTGCACGTGGGTGTCCAACAGCAACCCTAGATGTCCCAGGTCCAAATTAGAACTCAGGCAGGCTCCCCACCCTCCAGGCTTAAGACTCTGGCTGCTTAAGTCAACAATCAGCCTTGATTCCTTGTCTTGTCTCCCACCTCCTCCCATCCAGTAGACAGCAAATCCTGTTTGTTCTGCCTCAGAATGCTTTGATTTCAAGGTCTCAAGTCAACTGTCCTTGGAATGATGATAACAAACCTTCTAAAATTCTAAGAAAGCTTTTTCCCCTTCTTGAGAAATAGAAATTCAGTTGTATAATGATGCAACACATAATAAGTATAGATTTATTTTTGTAACTAGGTAAACATTTGCTAACCATCTCCATCTAAGTCTTCCTAAAGCACCCATGTCAACACTCTTTCAAGTTCTTTGTTAACTGCCAACAATCCTCATTAATACTGACAGTAATTACCAAGGGTTTTACAAGGGCTAACTCAATCCTCACAACACTCATGGATAAACCCTCTAGTATCCTGATTTTACAGAAGTGGAAACAGAGGCACAGAGAGGTTAAGCCACTCAACCAAGCCCACACAGCAGTCAGTAGCAGAGCCAGGAGTGGACTCAGCAGGCAGCATCTCTTTTCTTCAGCCCTATTGCTTCACATCCTCCTCCAAGTGCCTGCCTTCCTCCAAAGTTGTCAAGAGCAGATGACTGAGTCCCAGTGAGCGGTGGCAAAGGGGGTCTCAGAATCTCACCCATACCCACTGTTGACATTAAAAACCCATGAGGAGAGACGATTTGGCTGGCAGCCCCCTCACAGGTTCCTGGAATCAGGAGGCAAGGCTCAGACCAGCTTCTCAAACTGCTATGACCACGCCACTGGGGGATGCTAAAGTCTTTACTAAAAACAGAGGCTCATCCAGTCTGTCTGGGACAGCGCCCGAATTCCTGCTTTTCTAACACAAGCTCCCAGGGTGCTACGGCCCCAGGACCACACCAGGAGGAGCAGGAAAGGGCTGGTGCCAGCCGCAGTTGCCAAGAACCAAGGTGTAGGGGACCCAGCTCCTGGGGTTGGCCAGGGTAAGAGCAGAGAGTAGGTCTGCCCGGGCAAGCGAGTAAGGAACAGTTCTGGCAAGCACTGGGGTTTGAGATGGATGGTCCTCTCCAGGGTGAGGGCAGGCAGGGGACCAGAAGTGGCGGGGATGTGGGTCTCGGGGCGCTCACTGAGCCGTGGTCAGCAGAGAGGCCTGTGGGGCCTGAGGACTGAGTCTGGCCTGAACCCAGCACCCAGAGGGCGTCTGCACGGCCACCCAGAGAGGGCACAGCTCTGGGCTGGGCTGTAGACTCGTGCAGGGCGCCGCAGGGCCCTGTGCGTCCCTCCCATGGCATCGTGGTGTCGCGGTTTCTTTTTATGCATCTGCCCCCGCCCTCAGACCGGGGGTTTCTCAGCATCAGCAGTGGGGGCTGTCACACCGTTATGTCCCCAGCCCTCACTCAAGGCTCAGCTGAGAGCTCCAGCCCACCAAGATGGCACACTTCCGGGAGGACGCCGCTCAGCTTCCGACGGCCGCTGGGTGGTCTGTTTAACTCCAGCAGGCGGCCGTAAAGCGCCTCGCGGGGAAGGAGCGACTTTCTTTTTAAGCTCCACGAAACATCACCAGGGCCATCTTTTGCTTGACTTTGTTCTGTCCACACCACAGTAGGTAAACCCACTCCGCCCAGGAGCGCAGCACCTGGCTCTAAGGATGGTGGGCAGGAGGATAAGGTCCTGGAGCTTTGGGGCCTTCCTGACTCGACCCAGGCCCGGACACCCCACTCATATGGCTTGTGAGTAACAAGAAGACACCCTTGTTGGATCCAGCCACGCCGCAGGAGTTCCTGCCATGTGCATCCAAACACCACCCTGAGGAAAGGCGGGGTAGGAGGGGTTCAGCAAGCCACTGAACAGTGTGGGCAGTGGGAGGGGAGGGTGGGCAAGGCGAAGGGACAGGAAGGTCCCTGTCCCCAGGGACGCCCACCAAGGGGCTGCTCCCTGACATTGAGAGGAGTGTCACAGAGACCAGTGTGACTGGAAATCCGTTCTTCCTCCTGTAGGAAGTTGGAAGGTTTTAGTCCTTTCAGGCTGCTATAACAAAATGCTGTAGAACGATTGACTTACAAACAACAGACATGTATTTCTTAAGTTCGGAAGGCTAGAAATCTGAAGTCAGGGTGCCAGCCAGGTCAGTTCTGGTGAGGGCCCTCATATAGGTTACAGATGGCCACCCTCTCCCTGTGTCCCCACATGGCAGAAAGAGGGGGAGCAAGTTCTCTGGGGGTCTCTCTTATCAGTATTAGAGCAGGAATCCCATTGGTGAACACTCCACCCTTGTGACTAATCACCTCCCAAACCTCCCACCTCCTAATACCATCACATGGGAGTTGGAACTGACATATGACTTCTGCAGGGACACAGACATACCATCCTGCACTTGCAAAAGTCAGAGATTTAATAACTGTCTCAGTCAAAGGATCTGTCCATTAAAATATTACTGTATTTTGAACGTGTGAAAGACAAAAAGTCAAGTTTATACAGGAGTTTCAGTGAAATTGCATTTCCTGTTTCTTTCATCTTCTTATCTGTGTGTGGCGGTGGGAGGGAGTAAGACCCTTCTTTTAGACTTCCAGTGACAAGGAAACAGGTCCGTACTTATGAGGACCTAGGAGCATGCCCCGGAGAAGGCAATGGCACCCCACTCCAGTACTCTTGCCTGGAAAATCCCATGGACAGAGGAGCCTGGTAGGCTGCAGTCCATGGGGTCGCTAAGAGTCGGGCACGACTGAGTGACTTCACTTTCACTTTTCACTTTCCTGCATTGGAGAAGGAAATGGCAACCCACTCCAGTATTCTTGCCTGGAGAATCCCAGGGACAGAGGAGCCTGGTGGGCTGCCGTCTATGGGGTCGCACACGACTGAAGCGACTTAGCAGCAGCAGCAGGAGCATGCCCAGTATATCGTAGGCCCTCAATAAGTGCTTGCTGGGAAAAACCATCAAGTGTCACATTTTTGGCAGTGTCCTTCAGAATAATACTGCCTTACCTTGATTCATCACACTGGGTGATGGATAAAAGCAAGTTCACTTCAGTGGCATTTGCTGTGCCAGGAACTTCCCAGCACCTGCCCTGCCCAAGGCCACCGTGATTTGTAATCAACACTATAGCTGTTGGTTGTTGAGCACTGCTGGGCTGCCAGTCTTGAGGTGGAGGCTGTAGGTGCATCAGCTCATTTAATCCTCACAACAGCCCTGTGAGGTCAAGACTGAAATAACAGTAAAACTGAGTGGTTGAAAGCTTTCACTCTACAGTTCAGTACACCCAGTGGAAACTGCAAACTTGACCTCGGCTTCCAGCCTAGGTTTAGAAGGACACAGAAGACTTTATTCCTGTGGTAAGAAGAAGGAAAACAAGCAAAATGAAGTAATATGTTTCTATGAAGCTAGCAAAAAGTGGTAGACACAGGAAACCTTGATGAACTAAACTCCTGAGAGGACTGAGACTTTTGTAGATGAACGGGAAACTGAGGCAGCTTCCATAACCTGATCCGGATAAGAGTAATCCTGCCATTGAGGGAGAGACTTTGCCAAGGTGAGGGAAAATCAACCAGATCCTGGAAAACAGAGTGAGTTTGTGGTACAGATTGGAGTCTGGGAAAGCACCAAACACAAGGACAAATCACTTGGCCCAGAAACTTCCTCCTCTGAGTTTCGCCAAGAAAACAGCAATAGGGAGGAGGCTGGTAAGTAGAAGGAAACAGCACAATCCCAAACATTGTTATGGTGATTGGATTCTGGGGCTCTGCCAGAGCTGAACCCAATGATGCACCAAAAATATCTGAAGTTGAAGCCAAATGCCTACCAGTTCAAAAGATAAAATAAAATTTGGTGGGCCAGGAGACTGCATGTTGGGCTAACCACAGAGAACATGGTAGAATTAAAACAGCAGCCTAGTCAAAGTTCATCCTGTTCTAGGAGAAATCTGAACACCCACACACCAGGTGGGAGAAAGGGCTTACAGTCAACATGAGTGTGTATATGACAATATTATTCTGCACATTCAAGAATATCAGTGAACACCAAGTAAGATGAACACAAAGAGGTTCACGTAGTAGGACCTCATTTATGTTGAAACCACCAAGAGAAAATCTTAAAAGCAACAAGAGGAAAACAACTCATCAGTAAAGGCAAGCAACAGTATAATGTGGCTGATTTCTCTCATCTGAAAGGATGGAAGTAGGAGCAGTGGAATGACACATTCAGAGTGCTGAAGAAAAAACTGTCAACCAGGAATTCTGTATCCAGTAAAATATCTCCTCAAAAATGAAGTGAAATAAAGACATTTTCAGATAAAGTCTGAGAGACTTTATTGCTAACAGACCTGCCTTACAAGAAATACAGAGAAAGTCCTCTAGGGGGAAAGCAAATGACTCTAGATGTTAACTTAAATCCATGGGAAGAAGTAAAAAGAAGCAGAAAGGGTAAATATGTAGGTTTATGTAACAGATAAGTGTATTTTTCTCTTAGTTCTTCTTTTAACTTCCAAAAGGCATAAGTTTGCATAAAGTCATAAGTATGACACTATAATGTGCTTATAACATAGATACATATGGATAGATAGTAGATAGATAGAATGGTTTGTTATCTATGATACTAATAGGACAGAGGAGAGGGAGATGGAATCAAATTAGATTGAAATAAATTTTCTGTGTTTTACCAGAATTGAATTAGTATCAATCTGAAGTAAATTGTGGTAAAATGCATATTGTAATGCCTAATGCAATGACTGTGGGAGGAAAAGAACTTTAAAGAACATTTAAAAATCAACAAAAGAATTGAAAGGATATACTATAAATTTGTATTTAACACAAAAGAAGGCAGTAATGAGGAACAGAGCGGGAAAAGGCCTACAGAAACCAAATAGCCAAATGGCAAATATAAATCCAGACATATTAATAATTACGCTAAATGTAAATGGTCTGAACATCCCAATCAAAAGGCAGATATTGTCTGACTGGGTGTAAAAGCAATATCCAGCTAGATTCTACTTACAGAAGATACACCTTAGATTCAAAGACATGAATAGATTGGAAGTAAAAGAATGGAAAAAGATAAACCATGCAAACAGTTAACATAAATTTACCACGTCACCAAGAAATTTCACCCCAAAGAATCTTCCCAAGAAAAGTAAAAATATATGCCCATAAAAAACTATAGACCTGAATGTTCATAGAAGTATCATTCATAATAATAAAAACCTTGAAACAATCCAAAAGTCCAAAGACTAATGGATATATAAACAAAATGTAATAGACTCATACAATGAAATACTATTCAGTAGTTAAGAAGTAGTTATATAAGCTACAACATGGATGAACCTGAAAAACATGAGAATGGAAAGAAACCAGACAAAATACTACTTACATGTGATTCCATTTACATGCCATGTCCCAAATTTATGAGACAGAAGGCAGATCAGAAAGTGTTTAAGGGTGAGGATGGGAGCAAGAATGAATTGCAAATGGGCATGAAGGCACATTTTAAAGTGATCGAAATGTTCTAACATTAGATTGTGAAGAGAGTTGCTCAGTTCTACAAATCTACTAAAAATAATTGAATTGAAAAAAAAGTATACATTTAACAACCAAAAAAAGTCATATGACAGGATATTTTGCTTCTATTCATCTGCCTTAACGTTTGGAAACACTTTAAAATACAAATAAAAGTTGTATTTTTTTCTATTGCCTAAAATCCATTGAGAAATAAAGTAATAATTGATAGTGTACTTTTTCTAGTACAAAGTGATAAAATATTGTTTTAATATTGAAATAAAGAAGAATAATTTGTATTATACAAAAAAATTAATGAAGGTGAAATAAAGATATTTCCAGAAAAATTAGAGCTGAGAGAATTCATAGCCTGCAAACTAGTTGTACAAGAGATGCTAAAGGAGTTCATTAGGCTGGAGAGAAGTGATACCAGATGGAAAGACAGAGCTAATAGGAAGGAATGAAGAATGCCAGAAATGCAAATACATGGGTAAACATAGAAGACTATTTTCTCCTTTCCTAAATTTGTAAAAAGGCAGTTGACTTTTTTAAAGCAAAAGTGATAATATACTGTGTGGTTTATAACATATAGAGAAGCATGGACCCTTGAAAGACAAAAGAGGATTAATTATACTGTTACGAGTTTCTTATGTTATACAGATGTGTCTTAATTAAACATACACTGTAAGAATACATGGGCTTCCCTTGTGACTCAGCTGGTAAAGAATCTGCCTGCAATGCAGGAGACCTGGGTTTGATCCCTGAGTTGGGAAGATCCCCCTGGAGAAGGGAAAGGCTACCCACTCCAGTATTCTGGCCTGGAGAATTTCATGGACTGTATAGAATACATGCTTTATTTAATCTATGAAGCAACCACTAAAAAATTCAAAAAACTGAAAATTAAGAAAGTACAGCAGCAAAATCAATAAAAGAGATAAAATAGAATACTATAACATGCCTGATTCATTCAAAAGAAGACAGAAAAAGAGAAACCAGGAACAAAGATCAGAGAGGATAAATAGAAAACAAAAAGCAAATTAATGGACTGAAACTCAACCATATCAATACTTATATTAAATGTACTAATACACTGCATAAAATTAATAATTTCCAGGCTGCAGGGAAAAGCAAGACCTAACGGCATGGTGTTTATAATAGGTGCACTCTAAATATAAAGATGCAGATAAGCTAAAAGTGAAAGGATAAAAAAACTATATGATGCAAGCACTAATTACAAGAAAGCTGATGTAACTATATGAACACCAATAAAGCAGACTTTGAGAGAAGAAGCATTACCAGAGATAAAGAAGAAAATTTCTTAATAATGAATAGGTCAATTCATCAAGATGACTAACAATCCTAAAATGTGTCTGTACGTTGGACTTCCCCGGCAGTCCAGTGGTTGAGAATCCATCTGCCAATGCGGAGCACATGGATTTGAGCCCTGATCCGGGAAGATCCCACTTGTCGCAAAGCGACTAAGCCCGAAAGCCACAGCAAGTGAAGCCCGCACACCTAGACCCCGTGCTGCATAAGAGAAGCCACCTCACTAAGTCAACGCACCGCAGCTAAAGAGGAGCCCCCACTTGCCCCAACTAGATAAGACTCAGAACAGCCAAAAGTAAATAAATAAATGAAATTTAAAAGTACATAAATATGTCCGTACCTAATTACAGGGTTTCAAAATACATGTGACAAAAATTGACAGAACTAAGTGGGAGATAGTTAAATCCACAATTATGGGATAGGCAACTCCCCTGTGGTAAGATTGCCTCCAAGGATGGCCACCACCATTTCCTCCATCTTCCAACCACATGCCATGAATTCTTACACAGGACGGAGCTGTTTCCTGGCTCCTTCGGTCCGGGCTGCCCTTGTGACTTGCTTTGGCCAACTGAATTTAGCAAAAGTCACACGATGCCGGTTCCAGCCCGAGTCCTTAAGGGGCGTGGATTCTCTTTCCCTCTCTTGGCCTAGACTGTGGACTACCGAGAGACCACACAGAGACAGGGAAGCCACGTGGAGGAGAGCTGTTGCATCTTAGCCAACTCCCAGCACCAAGACTGCAGACGTGAGTGTTCCAGGTGGTGGCAAAGGCACGAGCGACACTGGCTGACCCCTCAGCAGGAACCGCCCGTGGGCCCACAGAACAGTGGGGGACGATGAGTTGTTTTCAGCCATGACGTTTGGGGGTAGTTTGTTATGCAGCGATCCATCACTGAAGCACACGTTTCTCAGGATTTGGTGGAACCAGCAGACAAAAGCCAGTGAAGACGGCAGTTTTGCCGCTCAAGGACAGTGTCCTGTCTGCCTACTTCCCCACACCCCCCTTCGCTGCAGCTGCCCAGCCCAAGGGAGGGGTCATGGGAAGTCCTCAGGGAGGACCAGTAACTCTGAGAGATGGAAACAAGAGACGAGGAAGAGCAAGATACCCCATTGGCTGAGATCCTGGAGCTCTTACGGCAGCTGTTCTTCCTGGGCGAGAATGAAAGACGTGTGAGCTTTGGACAAGGTGTGGGAGGGGTGATGGTGCGCCAACACGTGCAGCTTTGATGGGGCTGCAGATTTACTCCTCTGTGAAAGCTCCATGGTGGTCAAAAACTAGCTTGATCAGAAAAAATGGTCCCAGTCCTGCTGAGGAGGAAGCATCCACACTCGCTAGAGTCCCCTGGACTGGGGATTTTTTTTTTCGTGTGTTTTCTGTTGTTCAGTAGACGGTGAAGGGCCATGAGCCATAGAAAACAAGAAATGATCCAAACTCATCAAATCGTATATATTAAATGTCCATGTCCTTGTGTTGTGTGTGCTGAGTCGTGTCCGACTCTTTGCAACCCCATGGAGACTCATCTGTCCTTGGGATTCTCCAGGCAAGAATACTAGAGTGGGTTGCCATTTCCTCCTCCAGGGGATCTTCCTGACCCAGGGATTGAACCCAGGTCTTCTGTGCATCTCCTGCGTTGACAGGTGGATTCTTGGCCAGCGAGCCACTGGGGAAGCCCCATTAAATGCCCATAACTTCTTGTATATATTTGATGTACAATTATACATTTGTATATATTTGATATACAAGTATATATTTGATAATATTCTTCAATAAAGCTGTGAAGAAGGGGGAGGAAGAAGGGAAGGAGTAGAAGAAACGGATAACTACACCTGCTGTACCCCATATCCTGGTATCGGAAATCTACCATCTTCCTGGGAATGATGACTTCAGGAAGAGACACAAATGGCCGTTAAAAGAGTAGTTGACATCTCGGAGGCAGAAGAAAGACACGTGGCTCTTCAAGAAGGTGCAGGCCAACTGAGCAAGGAAGGCATGATTTTCTACTTTACCTGCATTGAGATGTTTGATGAGGAAGAAGCCCTTGAGGGGCAATGGCTGGGGGCTGGGGGGAGATCAGTGGCAGGAGGTTTGGGCCATGGCAGCCATGGGCTGCTCCTTGGGCCGTGGCAGCCTGGAAGGACCGAGCACCCGGCTAAGCCCTGCACACCTCAGCAGACACACAGCCAGCCCTGAGACACACGAGCAAACGCAGCCAAGATCAGCAGGGCCACTCAGCCCATCTCAGCATCAGCCAGCCTCCAGCAGACACTGAGACCCATAAGAGAACGAGGCAGAGGCCTGCAGATTGGTCAACCTCCAGCTGACCCCAAGACGCAGGAGTGAGCCTAACTGAGGTCCTCAGAGCTGTCAGCCAAGTTCAGCCCGAATTAGTCAACCTCAACCAACCTGCAAGCTCTTTATCAACATCAAGCTGCTCATCAAGCTGGACAAGGCCTGGGTGACCCGGACAATGCATTTGGAGCAAAGATGGTTTTCGACCAATGGTGCTGAAACAACTAGACAATCACAGGCAAAAGGAAAGGAGGGAGGGGTGAAGAGGGGTGAGAAGGACAGAGAGAGAAAGAAAGAAAGATCAAAACACAGGTATTTTGGAGAAGGAAATGGCAACCCACTCCAGTATTCTTGCCTGGAAAAATCCATGGACAGAGGAGTCTGGCGGGCCGAAGTCCATGGGATTACATGACTGAGCATGTGTGCACAAGGGTGGAGGGAGATGGGTTGGTAGCAATAAACTGGTAGAACTAAGAAAAATAATAAATAAATAAATAAATAAATCTTTAAAGAAAATGTCATGATTCAGCCAGAAGATTGACTTGGAAACTGGAAGAGAACTTGGCCTTCCAGTGTCAACCTATTATATGCATACAACTGTGAGACATTAGTAAACGTTTATTAAGCATCTAAAAAAAAAAAAAAAACACAGGTATTTCACTCTTCGCAAAAATTAACTCAAACTAGATCACAGACTTAAATGTAAAATACAAAATTATAAAGTTCCTAGAAGATAATATAGAGAAAAACCTAGATGATGACCTTTCAGATGTAGTATAGTGATGGTATAGTGATGACCTTTTAGATACCCCATCGAAGGCATAACCCATGAAAGAAATTATTGATAAGCTGGACTTTATTAAAATTAAAAGCTTCTGCTCTGTAAAAGACAGTATCGAGAGAATGAAAAGACAAGCCACAGACTGCAAGAAAAATAATTCCAAAATATATATCTGACAAAGTACTATTATGTAAAATTTTTTTTAATACAAAGAACTCTTAAATTCAAAAGAAAGCAAACACCATGATTTAAAAATGGGTGAGAGACCTTAAAAGACATCATCAAAGAAGACATCCAAATGCAAAATAAGCATATGTGAAGATGCCCCACATCATATATCATCAGAGAAGCGCAGATTAAAACAATAACATGATACCACTACACACCTATTCTCATGGCCACGATTTTTAGGGCAAGAACAGTACTCTGTATGATACTATAATGATGGACGCAGGTTATGAGACATTCTCTAGACCCAAAGAACTTCCAACACCAAGAGTGAACCCCAGTGTAAACTCTGCACTTTGGGGTGATGATGCTGTGTCAGTGTAGGTTTATCAGATGGAACAAATGTACTGCTCCGATGGGAGATGTGGATCATGGGGAAGGCTATGCACTCCAGGAGATGGTGAAGGACAGAGAAGCATGGCATGCTGCAGTCCATGGGCTGCAAAACATTACTCCAGCAAAAAGTTGGACACAACTTAGTGACTATTCAGCAACAAGATGCATGTGTGGAGTCAAGGGGCCATCCTGGAAATCTCCATACCTTTCACTCAATTTTGCTATGAATCTAGTCTGCTCTAGAAAATTAACTCAGAAAAGAAACTGGAGGACATGAATGAAAAGCTGGAAACTGCCAGCTCTTTACTTGGGCTTGAAACAGAGGCTTTTAGAAAATGACATACCAAAGAGAAATCTAAATATCCAGACAAGTTGAGCTGATGGCTAGCATTACAAGAAACATTCAATCTTTAGAAGATTCATCAAAACATCCAATATCAAGTACTTGCAACTGAAACAGCCTTCAAAATACATCAGGAGGGGGGAAAAAAAAGGACAGCTTCAAATATGCTAAAAGATGATTTAGATGAAAATGATCTTTAGGGATGCCTGAAGCTGCTTTCACAAGAAGCCAAAGAAGGGAAAAGGAGAGGTGGAAATGTTAGAAAATTCTGAAGAAAATCAGATCAAGCCTCAAAAGTGGCCACCTACTACAAAGTGGGTGTCATTCTTGGAAAAAACAACATGGACAGTGGGAGTTTTGAATTGGTTATAAGAAATGCACTAGGAAATGGAGAGCTTCTTAGAAGGTCTTAGAAGGTAGATCAAAAGGACTTTTGAAGAAACTGCTTGATGTCACTCAACTAAAGGGTTATTTTTAAAACACTATACAAGAAATAGAATGCACACTCAATTCTCTGAGGAAGATGAAACAGTCAGTGTCCTCATATTTAAAGTCTTCAAACTGAGAAAGTTTCATTGAAGTTGGAAAATCACAAAAAGCGAAAGGCAATAGCATCAGGAGAGATTTCAAATCCTTCCTGAATTACAGCAAGAAAAATAAATGAATGTTCGCCAAATATCCAATCTAGAGAGAATTTGCCCTTTAATGTTATAGGAGAATCTTTCCAAAACAGATGGTAAGACCAGCAGAGCTGGATACCTACAGAGCACAAGCCAAAATTCCATCAGAAAAATTCAAAAGACTCATGGGCTGTTACGGAAGCCAGCTTACTTCCCACGAGAGAAAAAAAGCTCGTGGTAATGGAGCTGAGAGCTCTTTTGGCTGAAAGAAACCTTGAGAACATAAGAAAAGCACTTCATACATCAGACAAAAAATATTGAGGAAGAATTTTAATCTTTCAAAGAGCATCCTATGTCCCCGATGTCCCAAACGGACACTTGGCAGAGTCCCAGAGGACCACGAGAGGGGTTGCGGATGCAGTTCAGGATGCCTGTTGTTCAGTCACTCAGTCGTGTCCGACTCTGCGACCCCATCGACTGCAGCACGCCAGGCTTCCCTGTCCTTCACCATCTCCTGGAGCCTGCATGTCTGCTAAGTCACTTCAGTCCTGTCTGACTCTTTGTGACCCCATGGACCGTAGCCCACCAGGCTCCTCTGTCCCTGGGATTTTCCAGGCAAGAATGCTGGAGTGGGTTGCCATGCCCTTCTCCAGAGGATCTGCCCAACCCAGGGATCGAACCTGCAGCTCCTGCATTGCAGGTGGATTCCTTACCACTGAGCCACTGGGGAAGCCCCAGTGGACCCCTAGTAACGGAAAAATATTACCCCAGCCAGGGGATCAAGGTCAACATCAACAGTGATAAGTGATACTGATAATATATCTTTGCTATAATGTGATGAAAATGACACTTTACCTCTGTGATCTTCCTCCCCCAAACCCATAACCGACATCTAATCATGAGGAAAACCATCAGACAAATCCTCTTTTAGAGAGACATTCTACAAAATATCTCAAGATTGTCAAATATCATCAAAAACATGGAAAATCTGAAAAACTGTCACTGCCAAGAGGAGCCTAAGGAAATGTGATGACTAAATGTCCTGTTGGATCCTGACTAAGATCCTGGAAGAAAAAAAGCACATTAAGTAAAAACTAAAGCAATCTGAATAAACTATGTTTTATTTTTTAATCGTTAATAATAATGTATCAATATTGATTCATTAATTGTAATAATTGTTATAAAAGTACCATGCAAATGTACCATATAGGAGGGAAATGCAGTATGAGGCTCATGAGAACTCTCTACTATATTTGCAATTTTTCTATAAGATTGTTCTAAAAAATAAAGTTAATTTTTAAAACAGACAATGAGGATATAGGAGATTTGAATAACATTATAAACCAACAGGAGACCCAGGTTCAATGCCTAGGTATCGAAGATGCCCTGGGGTAGGAAATGGCAACCTACTCCAGTATTCTTACCTGGAAAATTCCATGGACAGAGGAGCCTGGTGGGCTACAGTCCACAGGGCTACAAAGAGTCAGACACAACTGAGTGACTGAGCACATAGAACTTTAAATTCCAAACTGCAAAACACATATTTTTTTCAAGTGCACATGGAATGTTTGTTAGTGTCTACTACATGCTGGACTGTGAAGAGATTCTCAATAAATTTGAAAGAAAAGAATTGAAATTATAAGGAATATGTTAGGTGATGTTCTTGGAACACAATAGAAAGAAATTAGAAATCAATTACATAAAGAGCTCTCTCAAATCTCCAAATATTGGGAAACTAAAAAATAACCTTAACAATATTCCCCATGTCAAAGAAGAAATAACAAGTGAAATAAATATTTTGATACAAGTGAAAATCAAAGCCTAACACATCAAAATTTATTTACCATTATTCTTTGATTCTTTTAAATTTCATTCTAAAGATAACATTCATCTAAGTATATCAGTTTGCAACAGCTGCCATAACAACTATCAGTTTAAATATCTTGCTTAAACAACAGACATTTATTTTCTCATAATTCTAGAAGTCCAAGCTCAGGTCAGCAGGGTTGATTTCTCCTTGGCTCTCTCCCTGTGTCTTCATAGGATCTCTTTCTGTACATGCATGTGTCCTTACTGCCTCCTCTTTAAAGACAACAGCTATTTGGGATTAGGACCTACTCTAATGGCCTCAGATGAAAAAAGGGGGCTTCCAGAGTGGCACCAGTGGTAAAGAACCCATGCCTGCCAATGCAAGAGGCGTAAGAGACACGGGTTCAATCACTGGGTCAGGAAGATCCCCTGGAGAAAGGCATAGCAACCCACTCCAGTGTTCTTGCCTGCAGAATCCCATGGACAGAGAAGCCTGGGGGCTACAGCCCAGGGGGTCCAAGAGTAGGACAGGACTGAGCCTGTGCACACAGACACACACACGCACACACACACGCACACACACACACAGTGGCCTCATTTTAACTTAATCACCTCTTTAAAGGCCTTGTCTCCACCCACTGACATATTCTGAGGTAACAGGGGTTAGAACTTAAACATAGGAATTAGGAAAGTGACAATTTAGCTCACAACACTATGTGTTGTTAATTCCTAGACTTTCTTCTTTATATTGTCAACAATAATTTCAGGGGAAAAAATCCTTAAGCACAGTCTGAAAGACAGCTCAAGGTCTAAAGCGAGGTGCCTCCCACACCAAAGCTGCCAACACCCACATTCCCTGAACAAATATAAATGGCAGAGTCTGCAGACAAATAGGAAATTCACTCTTACCTTGTGGGTGAAGCACAGCTGCATCATAAAATGTGAATATGAAAAAATGGACAAGGCAACAAAAACACATATATTCCACTGTCTTCCTGATTGAATTTCCATTTCTATTAAAAAAAAAAAAAAAGTCTCCGGATTGGGCCAGAGGGGATAATCTCAAGTCCATCCTCTGGAGCTGATTCCTTCCCATCCAGCTTCCACTTCCATGACACCTACTCAGAGAAGCCTGCCCTGACTCCCTCTCAATTCTTATACATCACTGTTTTATTTTCCTTAAAGCATATAACACTCTTGGGAACAATCACATTTATTTCCTTGTTTATTTTTGGTCCTTTTTCATTAGAACATAAGATGCAAGTGAATGGTAGGGCTCTTGCTTGTCTTAGTTCATGCCTAAATCTCTACAGCCCAGCACATAAGACACCTTTCATCAGCAGGTGGTGAGTGAATGAAAAAAAATAGCTGCTACATTTATGAGTCGATCTGGCTTTACAGTGACTTTTTCACGTTCATCTTCCACTGTGCTTCTCTGAGGCAAAAACGTTGAAAATGTTTGCCTTCTTTGATGAGAGGTGTCTCAAAATTCTAACAGGGAAGGAAAATCCAAGGAAGGTGATATTAAAAATTAGCAGAAGCATCGCCCTGGAGGTGGCTACCAGGGGGCGTCACCGAATCTGCCCAAGCAGGCTGGGTAGGTGCCAAGCTCTAGCGGGGCTGGCAGACCCTGGGCATGGCCACCGCCTTTTAAATTTTCCATCTCCAAATGTGCCTCTTCTTCCCTTCAGGTACCCCAACAGCAGGAAGAGGGGCCTGGCCTGGGATGATGTCCTCAGGAAGAAGGCTAACTGCAAATAAATTTCCTTCCCAAAAGCAACTACAGGGATTTCCTTGGTGGTCCAGTGGTTAAGACTTCGCCTACCAAGGCAGGCGATATGGGTTCAATCCCTGGTGGAGGAGCTAAGATCCCACATGCCTCAAGGCCAGAAAAACCAAAACATAAAACAGAAGCAATATTGTGATGAATTCAATGCATGCTAAGTCACTTCAGTCAAGTCTGACTCTCTGCGACCCCATGGACTGTAGCCCGCCTGGCTCCTCTGTCCATGGGATTCTCCAGGAGACAATACCGGAGTGGGTTGCCATTTCCTCCTCCAGGGAACAAATTCAATAAAGACTTTTTAAACGGTCCACGTTAAAAAAAAAATCTTTTTAAAAAAAGCAACTACAAACCAGAATTTCTAAGGATCAGTTTTACGATCTCTATAAAAAAAGGTACAAAACTTTCCTAGGGACCATAAAGCTTAAATGGAGAGACAAACCATATTTCTGGATAGGAATGTAGACTCTCCCCCAAATCAGAGGAAAGCCAATGAAAAAAATCTCCAGAGGGTTTTGCAGACAAGTAGAAAATTCATTCTTAAACGTGTTTTGAAAAGCCAATACCTTCCAATCATTGAGAACATTAAAAGAAAAAGTAATGACCAATGATTTCAATATTCTATATATATAACAATGCTAGAAGAAAATGTTGGTGAATACGTAAGTTTAAAGAGAAAGAGTCTAAGTATACAGGCAAAGAAGAAATCAGAATGGAAAATTTGAGGGATTTATATATCAAAACAGTCTGTGAATGCAATAAAAAAGGCAGGTGTTGAAGTGGAAAAATACCAGTGACTTCTGATGGACAGAGCCAATATTCTTAATATACAAAGAGATCTCTGTTTTTTATGACGACAAACACACGAATTAAAAAAAAAAAAAAATGGGGAAGGACACAGGCAGAGCCTGATAGACTAGAGTCTGGATCCCCCTAGGCAGGCTGTGGGCTTTATTCTGAAAGAAGAGCCGGGTTTGAGGCAAAGGCGGGACTTCGTCGATTTCGTTTTTCAAAGTGCGCCCTCTGGCGATTGAAGGGAGAACAGACTTTGCGGGGGCGGGGAAGCTGGGGAGGACTCTGCAACCGTCCAGTGAGATACCAGGTGAGATGATGGCATGAACCAAGGTGGGAAAAGCGGTCAGAAAAGTTTAGACTTTGGAGGCACAGCTCAGGGAACGTGCTGATAGATTCAATGCGGAGTGTGAGACAAAAAGAGATACCAGGAGGATCAAGATCTTGCTTCAGCTGCTATAACAGAGTTGTTCTTGCTCAAGTATGAGCGGGTATGGTAGAGGAATTGCTTTGATGGAAAGAATGTAGAGTCACAGCTCTTCTGAAAGGTAGGTTGTCAATATGTGTCCAAATGTCTTGCAAGAATAGGTCATTTAAGGGCTTCCCAGGTGGCGCTAATGCCAAAGAGCCTGCCTGCCTGCCAATGCAGGAGACCTAAGAGATGCAGGTTCCATCCCTGGGTTGGGAACATCCCCTAGAGGAGGGCACGGCCACCCACCCCAGTAATATTGCCTGGAGAATCCCCAGGCAAGGGGATTGGACAGAGCAGCCTGGCGGACTACAGTCCTCGGGGTCACAAAGAGCTGGACACCACTGAGTGACTAAGCACAGGCCGTTTAAACCAGCAGACCCACTTGTAGCAATTTATCTTAGGAGAACAGCAAGCCAGGAAGCAAGGAAACGCACAGCATATGAGTATCTTCATGGCTGCTTTGGTTGGAAGAACAAAATTTTGAAATATTTCTTCAATCGATCATACATGGCACATCAAAAGATAGAATTCTGTGCACTCATTAAAATATATTCTGTATTTGATGATGTGGAAAGGTGTTCATATCATTTTGCTAACTGAAAGAAGAAGATTAGAAAAGTAAAGAATCCCTTTTTACTAAATAAACTTTGTGAATGTAGATATGCATGTAAAGAAAACCAAGAAGAATATATACCAATTGCATATGGATACTGATAACAGTTACTCTAGGGAAGTGGAATTATGGACAAGACTGCTGCTATGGGTTGGATTGTGCCCCCAAATCCACAGGTTGAAGTCCTAATCTTCAACACCTCAGAACATGACCTTACTTGGAAATAGAACTATTGTAGATGTAATTAGTTAAGATGAGGTGATGACTCTGAGCCCTAATCCAATATGATGGTTGTCCTTATTAAAGGGGAAATTTGGACACAGACATATACACAAAAAACTCCATGTGACAATGAAGGCAGAGACTGAGTGATGCTTTTATACACAAAATAATGCCAAAGATTGCCAGTAAATCAGCAGACCCCAAGAAAAGGCATGGAAAAGACTGCCCCTCCCAGACCTCAGGAGAAACCAACCATGGTAACACATTGGTCTCAGACTTCTGGCCTCCAGAACTGAGAGACAAAAAATTACCCTTGTTTAAATCACTCAATTCATGATACTTTGTTATGGCCTCCCTTGCTAAGTAAAACAGCTGACTTTCAATACTGTCTGAAATTTCCCCAGTATGCAAATATTTGCTGCATCCTCAGAAAAACAAAGTATTTCCACTTTAAATAAAAAAGATTTTACTAGAAATTATATCTTGCATAATTTGATGGGGTAAAAAACAATGTGATTCAAAATATATTTCAAACATATATACCTGTTGATGATATTTTAATCTTTCTGAGTGATATGATGAAAATTCAGATAAAATAGTCTTACTCTTTTTCAAATGATTTAAATAGAACCTGCCTCCTGTCCCCCTGCCATCAACTGGGGAGGCTACAGAGAGGAAGCAGGAGAAGTGGCAGAGCTGCTGGAGTTTGAACGAGATGCCCTTTGTGAAGAGTAGTGAGGATATTCACTGCAGTGTTGTTTATAACAGCGAGAAACGAAAAGCAGTCCCAACAACCAGCAGCAGACAGTTATTTGTGTTGTGTATTATCTCAGTTCAGTTCAGTTTAGTTCAGTCGCTCAGTTATGTCCGACTCTTTGTGACCCCATGAATAGCAGCACGCCAGGCCTCGCTGTCCATCACCAACTCCTGGAGTTTACCCAAACCCATGTCCATTGAGTCGGTGATGCTATCCAACCATCTCACTCTCTGTTGTCCCCTTCTCCTGCCTTCAATCTTTCCCAGCATCTTTTCCAATGAGTCAGTTCTTCACATCAGGTGGCCAAAGTATTGGAGTTTCAGCTTTAACATCAGTCTTTCCAATGAACACCCAGGACTGATCCCCTTTAGGATGGACTGGTTGGATCTCCTTGCTGTCCAAGGGACTCTCAAGAGTCTTCTCCAATACCACAGTTCAAAAGCATCAATTCTTCTGTGCTCAGCTTTCTTTATAGTCCAACTCTCACATCCATACATGACCACTGGAAAAACCATAGCCTTGACTATGGTTTGTTGGCAAAGCAATGTCTCTGCTTTTCAATATACTGTCTAGGTTGGTCGTAACTTTCCTTCCAAGGAATAAGCGTCTTTTAATTTCATGGCTGCAGTCACCATCTGCAGTGATTTTGGAGCCCCCCCAAAAATAAAGTCTGCCACTGTTTCCACTGTTTCCCCATCTATTTGCCATCAAGTGATGGGACCAGATGCCATGATCTTAGTTTTCTGAATGTTGAGCTTTAAGACAACTATTTACTCTCCTCTTTCACTTTCATCAAGAGGCTCTTTAGTTCTTCTTCACTTTCTGCCATAAGGGTGATGTCATCTGCATATCTGAGGTTATTGATATTTCTCCTGGCAATCTTGATTCCAGCTTGTGCTTCATCCAGCCCAGCGTTTCTCTGATGTACTCTGCATATAAGTTAAATAAGCAGGGTGACAATTTACAGCCTTGATGTACTCCTTTTCCTATTTGGAACCAGTCTGTTGTTCCATGTCCAGTTCTAACTGTTGCTTCCTGACCTGCATACAGGTTTCTCAAGAGACAAGTCAAGTGGTCTGGTATTCCCATCTCTTTCAGAATTTTCCACAGTTTATTGTGATCCACACAGCCAAAGGCTTTGGCATAGTCAATAAGGCAGGAATAGATGTTTTTCTGGAACTCTCTTGCCTTTTGGATGATCCAGTGGATGTTGTCAATTTGATCTCTGGTTCCTCTGGCTTTTCTAAAACCAGCTTGAACATCTGGAAGTTCATGGTTCACGTATTGCTGAAGCCTGGCTTGGAGAATTTTGAGCATTACTTTACTAGCGTATGAGATGAGTGCAACTGTGCGGTAGTTTGAGCATTCTTTGGAATTGCCTTTCTTCGGGATTGGAATGAAAACTGGCCTTTTCCAGTCCTGTGGCCACTGCTGAGTTTTCCAAATTTGCTGGCATATTGAGTGCAGCACTTTCACAGCATCATCTTTCAGGATTTGAAATAGCTCAACTGGAATTCCATCACCTCCAGTAGCTTTGTTCGTAGTGATGCTTCCTAAGGCCCACTTGACTTCACATTCCAATTAAATCTAATATTATTACTTAATCATTTTTAGCTATGAAATGGGTAATATTTCCTCCAACTGGTAGACAGAAACAGAGTAAACATGAGAATAAACGCTTTATCTTCACAATTAAAAATAAAAGGAAAAGAAAAACAGAACAAATCTGAAGAAGAAAAGGACATTACTTTTTTAAAAGGCAGAAATAATGTAACTAGAAAACAGAAAAAAACCCAGAATTGATAAATCTAATAAGAAGTTCTTTTAAAAATACATAATTGGCAAATATCTGGCACTTTAAATTTCTTGAATAAAAAGTTGAAAAATATTATAATAGTGAATAGAGCATGATCAGCATGATCTTGCTGATCAACATGATCCAGCAACCCCATTCCTGAATGTATATCTGGAAAAAAAAAAAAAAAAAACCTCTAATTCAGAAAGATACATGTATTCCAGTGTTCACAGAAACATCATTTATAATAGTCAAGACATGGAAACAAGCCAAGTGCCCATCAACAGATGACAGGTTTAAGAAGATGTGGTATATATACAACAGGATATTATAATAGTCAGCCATCAAAAAGAATGGAATATTGCATTTACAGCAACATGAGTGGACCTAGAGAATATGTTTAGTGAAGTAAGTCAGACAGAGAAAGACAAATGTTATATGATGTCACTTACAGGTGCAGAATCTAAAAATTAATACATATGAATCTATATGCAAAATTGAAACAGGCTCATAGACATAGAAAACACACTTATGGTTACCAAAGTTGTGGGGTGGGGGACAAATTAGGAGTATGGAATTAGCAAACTACTATATATAAAATAAACATCGAAGATTTACTGTATAGCACAGGAAAATATATTCACTATCTTATAGTAACCTATAATGGAATATAGTCACAAAAAATAACTGAATCACGATTACTTTGATGACTTTTCTATACACCTAAAATTAGCACAATATTGCAAAACAACTATGATTCAATTTTTAAAATTACAATATTGAGGTATATGGTTTTTTCTCATCAAATTAAAGGACACATTGACTTCACCAAAGGTGGTATAACCGTTTCTCACAAGGAAGCATGACTGAGGATAAACTGAATAAAAATTTCTGAAGAGGACCATGGCAATGTTTGAAAAACAGCCTGAAGATTTACAAACGAGAAAAACAAATATCGTATAGTAACTGCTGAACTATATGTTGAACGTATCTGACGGACATATCTGATACATTCCGTATCAGATACTGATGAACGTATCTGCAGGGCAGCAATTGAGACACAGACATAAGAACAGACTTGTGGACATGGGGAGGGGAAGGAGCGGGTAGGATGAATTGAGAGAGTAGCATCGAAACACATATATTACCATATGTGAAACTAGACAGCCAGTGGAAATTTGTTGTATGATGCAGGGAGCTCAAATCTGGTGCTCCGTGACAACCTAGAGGGGTGGGATGAGGAGGGAGGGAGGTTCAAGAGGGAGGGGACCTACATGTACCTATGGCTGATTCATGTCGATACCTGGCAGAAACCCACACAGTATCATAAAGCAATTATCTCCTATTAAAAATAAATTAAGTAAAAAGACATATTTTAAAAAAAGATTTACACACCAAGAGATTCATGAATATGAGACAGTTTTTAATCAAGTCAGATGTGTTTTTTTTATACGGCTGCTTTGGTGCAATACAGTCTGCTCAGCTCAGAGTTCTGTAGGTCAACAGTAGAGATGGGCTCCACTGTTTTCTCCGCACCTGGTCTCACAAGGTCAAAAGCAAGGTGCCGGCCAGCTTGGACTCCTTATCTGAGGCTCTGGACAGGGATGTCCTTCCAGGCTCACTCCAGTTGTGGGAAGAATCCAGCTCTTTGTAGGACGGAGGTCTCCATCTTCTTGCTCTCAGCTGGAAGCCCCCTCCTCTATTTAAGGCCACCTGCTTACCTGACAACAACCTTTTTCTTCCCGCCCGCCTCATCTTCAAACCAGCAGTACTACATCCAGTCAGAGTTCAAATTTCTCTCCATTTTCTTTCTGCTACATCCTTCTCACTCTAGCCAGAGAAAGTTCTCTGCTTTTAAGAGCCTGTGTGATTAGCTTGGGCTCACACAGATAATCCATGATCATCTCCCTATTTTAAGGCTCATAACCTTAATTGGGGAGGGGGCACTCGTGGTAAAGAACCTGCCTGCAAATGCAGGAGACATAAGAGACACAGATTCCATCCCTGGGTCGGGAAGATCCCCTGGAGGAGGGCATGGCAACCCACTCCAGTATTCTTGCCTGGAGAATCACATAGACAAAGGAGATTGGCAGGCAATAGTCCACGGGGTCGCAAAGAGACAGACACAACTGAAGTGACTTAGTCTGCAAAGTTCCTTTCACCATGCAAGGTAACACATTCACAGGGTCCAGAAACTAGGACATGGGCAGCAGGGACAAGGGAGGGGGAGATTTCTGCCTGTCACGTGAGAAAGTATGGAAATTATCTTAAGAAAAAAGACAGGATATTAATCAGGGTTTCTCAACCTTGGCACTGTCGATATTTTACAAAGAATAATTCTTTGTCTTGTGCATTAAAACATGTTCAGCTGCATCTCTGGTCTCTGTACCCAATAGAGGCCTGTATCACCTACCCTGCCCCCCTCCCCTTCTGCATTGTGACAACCGAAAATGTCACCAAACATTACTAAGTGTTCCCTGAGGGTCAAAATTACCCTCGGTTGATAACACAAACACAAACACAATATGTGGTTCCAGTTTTGTAACACACACACACACACACATACACCACACACACACACACACAGAGTAAAAAATATTAGAGAGAAAATAACAGCACATTAACAGTGGTTATTGTGGGTTTTGTCATAATACTTGTTTTGTTTCCTTTATGCTTTTCTCTGCTTTTCAGGTTTGAATAACTATTACTCTTAAGCATTATTTTTCAAAGCCATTTCTCCCCAAATAGATTTTCAAACAGAAAATCTGTCTTTATTCTTAGGAGTCTACTTGATGGCACTTCACTTTTCTTATAATTGAATTTTTGTATCTTTATTCATAGCTAAAATTGTTTTTCTCTTTTATTTGTCAGATTTTTCTATCAGAATATATCATCTATGCCTAAAATTCATCAGAGCATCAGTGGAATTAACTGTTGCTTTAGTTGGAAAGAATTATTATCCAGTTAATTGGTCTGGCTGCTCAGAACTATTTTTTAGATAATTGTTTGAGAACTTTTTCCAGTAGTTTCCTTGATTATGGGGCATTAGGATTTTCTACTACTTCTTGGCTCCATTTTGGCCAAAAAATACTTTTCTATAAAATCATCACTTCAGGATATTTATATTTATTAGATATGGTTATATATAAAATACATTATAATTTGTAATATCCACCTTATCTATAGTTATATTTTCTTTCTATAGGATATAGAAATGTGTTGATATTTTCTCTCTTATTTATTCATTAGATTTCTCAGAGATTTGTATCCTTCTACTGGTTTTTTCAGCAGAACTCTCGCCTCAATACACTTAATATACTTAGCAGGTATAGCCATTATGGAAAACTGTATGGAGGTGCCTCAAAAATTAAAAACAGAACTGCCATGTGATCTGGTAATTCCACTACTGGGTATACAGTCAAAGGAAATGAAATCAGTATCTTGAAAAGATATCTGCACTCTCACGTTCACTGCAGCATTAGTCACAATTGCCAAGACATGGACACAACCTAAATGTCCACTGATGGGTGAATGGATAAAAAGAAATGTGGTGTATCTATAAAATGGAATATTATTCAGCCATAAAAATTAAGAAACTCCTGCCACTTGTGACAACATGGATGACCCTGGAGGATGTTATGCGTAAGTGAAATTAACCAGACAGAGAAAGACAAACACTACCTGTGATCTAATTTATATGTGGAACCTAAAATAGTTTAGCTCATGGAACCAGAGACAGCCGTGGTGGTTACCACAGGCTAGGGATGGGAAAAATAGGGAGAGGTTGGTCAAAAGGTACAAACTTTCAGTTATAAAATGGATAAGCTCTGGGGAGCTGATAGAACTCTAAGGGTGGTGGTAAACACTTTTCTGAGACCATTGCATTTTAGCAGTGGTCCACTGACCTGCTAGGGCTTAATTATGATGGTTAGCCGTAAATGACCAGTGCTTTACATCGTAATAAACCAGATCTCTTTTAAGAACAGCACACAACGATTCAATTTGGAGAAAGAGATAAAACACAGGTAAAAATTCACAGTTGGGATTTTAGTTTCTAAATGAACTGTTTCAGGGGTTGATTCCAGGACACCTTCCCCTGGGGCCAATCCTGGCTGCTCCACAGGGTCCACCGGAGGGTGGGAGGAGTCACGGAAGAGGGCGTGACGAGCATCCCAAAGCCATCCCAAGATGAGGAATGAGCCTCTAGATACCCCGTCCTGCGGATCTTTCCATCACACTTGCCAGAATCCCCCTGGGTAGTTGAGAAATGGCCCACAGGACCCTTACTGCCGGTAACCAAGAGAGTCAAAGAACAGGGACTGTCTTCACTTCTCTCTCGCCTGGTCCTTCGCATTCACTCCCAGCGGTCGTCAGGAAGGTTCTGCCAGGACTAAGGATGAAGGGGAAAGGCTGATGGAGAATGAAGGAGGTGTAGATGGGTGCAAGAGGCGGGACGAAGGCAAACGTTAGGCACCTGGCCCTGAAGCCTCCTCTCAGGGCCCAGGACACGGAAGTGGGAGGAGGGAGCGGTGGGACCAGGTACACCCGGGGCTCCAGCATTTCCGAAGAAGGGGATAGGAAGTGGGGTAAAGGGGTTGGAGAACTTGTCTAGAAGATGCCTTTGCCCGGCAAACACGGTTTCAACAAAGACTGTGTATTCTGAGGATGCTGGTCTTGGAGAAGCAGCAGAAAGGGATAAGGCGGCGGCGGAGGGGGACAGAGTCTGTGCCTGATTGTACGAATGGATGGATGCATGGATGGATGCATGGACGGACGGACTGAGTGAGTGAGTGAGCGGTTGCGGGAACCTCAGTCGTTCCCAGGTTGGAGCAGCGCGCCCGGCAGGAGTCACTGCGAGACCCGACCGCGGGAAGGGGGCGCAGGCGCGGCTGGCGCCAAGGCCCTCCCTCGGGGGGGTGGGGGGGGGTGGCGGCAGAGGGGCGGAGAGGGCTGGGGGTGGGGTTAGAGAAAAGGACCCGAAAGAGATCCAAACTTCCGGTGCCTGCGGAGAGCCGAGCGGCGGTGCTACCAAGAGAGGCTGCACCGAGTGGCTTTTGCTCGGGCGGAGGCTGCAGGGCGGACGCTCGGGCCGGCGCAGCCATGGTGAAGATCAGCTTCCAGCCGGCGGTGGCCGGCATCAAGGGCGATAAGGCCGACAAGGCTTCGGCCTCGGTGTCGGCCCCAGCGCCCGCCCCGGCCGCTGAGATCCTGCTGACGCCGGCTCGGGTGAGAAGGGCCGGGGATCTCGGGCGGCGGGGGGTGCAGGGGACCGAAGCTCGCCCGGCCGCCTCCAGCGACTGCCCGAGGCTCATAGGGACCCCGGCGTCTTGAGCGGAGGAGCGGGGGCTGGGAGTCCGGGATGGGTCTTCCCATCCCGAAGTGGGGAGGGGGTTTGGGTCCCGGCATTCAGCGGCAGCCGAAAGCCTTAAGTCTGAAGAACGGGAGGGGGTCCGGTCGCTGTCCCGTGGGGACAGGTGGGGAAGAGCTCCAGGTCTCTTCCAAAAGTGGAGGGGTGCCCTAGGCGCCTGGTCCCCAAAGCGGGGCGGGGGCTGGTCCGAAGAAGTTCGAGGAATGTTGGTGGGGGGTACAGGCGTCTGGTTCCAATCTGGGAGGAGGGGCCGCGGGTCGAGTCCCCAGGTGGGGGATGGGAGGAGAGTTGGACATTGTTTTCCCCAAAGTAGGGTGGTGGGTTGTGATTGGTGGGGAATAAAGGAGATGGGGGGGTCTGGTGCCAACGAAGGGGAAGGGACTGTGGATTTCGTCCCAAACGGGAGACTGCTGGGGACGGGGAGGGGGGGCGGGGCGAGGGATGTGCAGTTAGTCCGTACCTGAATTTGTGGACCAGAAAGTGATGAGACATGAAATGAAAATAAACCAGAACTCGCCTGGCCGCACGTCCGGGATTCGAGATTCGGGCTTGTGAGGCTGAGTGCCCTGATCCCACTCCACCCCGGGCCGCCTGGGGCTCCCTGCCCTCCACTTCTTCCTCTCCCGGCTCCCTGGAGCTCTGGGCTACCCCGTCCAGCCCGCGGTACCCCGGTGCCCCCCATCCCGGAGGCTGCGCTTTGTGGGGGCGGACCTCGGTGCACCCCGCCCCCCCCCCAGCTCCCCTCCTCCCCTTTCCCTCGGGCCTGGGGTAGAGGAGGCATTTCCGCCCGTGGAAAACTGTCTGAGCTGCTAGGAGTCCGACCGGGGGAGGGCCCGGAGGGGACCGGACGCGTGGCGGACGAGGAGGGGAGGGAGAGCTTGGTTCAGTCTGGCTCTGGAGTGGCCCCGGCAAAGGTGTCTACGCCGCCCGTCCCGTCCCGTTGCTGGCTACTGGGATGTCTTTCTCAGCGCCAAGGCCCCTCCTCAAATTGATGGCTCTAACTAAACCTTGCTGGGGTATGGCAAGCTGGGTGCTGCAGAATGACCTGTGCCCTGGGAGAAGGGGACACAGGAGAGGGTGGTCAGAGGTGAGTGTCACACACCCGAGCAAAGATTCCCTGAGTGCCGAATTCCAGGAAGAGCCTTGGCGAGCTCCCCTGCCCTGGCGTGGTCACTGCAGCATCAGTAACCACCCGGGCTGGGTTGGGGGGGTTTGCTCAGCAGTCCGGATCAGAGCAGCTCCATCTTCTTCTGATGCTTGGATGGGAAGGGGACATTTCCTATTTGAAGGCCTGGCCTGCAGCTTTTAAAGTTTGCAAGAGGCCCTTTAAACCTCCTTCCTCCCCCTCTGCCCCCAGAGAGCACGCAGGACGCTCACACCTTTCTTCTCTCAGCTGCTTCTCCCAGAGCCAGGTACCCCACTGAGGCCTGGAAAACTGAACCCTGACGCCCTGCAGGATTCAGGCAGGAGGGAGGACCAGCCAGACAGTGGGAGGATACAATTCAAACTCCATCAGAAGGTCTGCCGGATTTCGCAGGAGCCGCACATTCTCTGGTGGCAGCCTGCTCGTGGTGTCAGGCGGGATGGCGGATGCCAGCATCGCCTTGGCAGTTTCTGACATCCAGCTTCTGGCTCGCAAGTCCAGTGTCCTCTCTTCCCCCTCAACCAGCATGAAATGGAAATATCAACATCTTCTTCCCTGGGGGCTGTTTGCAGTGGCCTTGAGCCTGCTGAGTGTGCTTCCCCCACCTCCAGCAAACCTTGTTAGTTGGGCAGGGTCCCCTCACTCTTAACTGGCAAGGGGGAGCCATGGGGCCCCGGGAGGAGGATTAATATCCCAGCACCTTTACATCAGATCTGCTTATTAATAAACTTTCACAGCTCCCCAGCCCTGAGGGGTCAGGGGAGGCTTTTGGGTGTTGCCCATTGGCTCTGCCAGTCCCCTGATGGAATTGGAGCCTTGGGAAGAGAGTTCATTTCTGTGAACCTCTTGTGGCCTGACCCGCCAGTGGGCACATTGCCCCCACATCCAGTGCCTGACATAGACCAAGCCCCCCTCCCCACACATGGCCACCCGCCTCACCAGTAAGTTCAGGAGGCACCCAGCATTTACAGTAGCCCAGGACAGTGTGAGCAGGGGCTGCTTCACCAAGACAGGGCGTTTGGGTTGGTCCCATGCTGATGGGTTGTCAGAATGTGGACGTGTTAGTTGCTCAGTCTATTAGAGCGAGTGTTCTTCGTTCAGTCTGACTCTTTGCAACCCCATGGGCTCTAGCCTGCCAGGCTCTTCTGTCCATGGGATTTCCCAGGCAAGAATACTGGAGAGTGGGTTTCCATTCCCTTCTCCAGGGGATCTTCCTCACCCAGGGATTGAACCCAGGTGTCCCGCATTGCAGGCAGATCCTTTACCATCTGAACCAGATGGGCTGTCAGAGGAAAGCTTATTAGAAAGGTCTCTTCCGGTTGGGGGTGACCCTGGAACCATCCCTGGTCACTGAACTGAATCAAAAATAAGACTTAAAGCCTTGGAAGGACCAACTGATGAACAGAGGTGTTTCTGAGTGCCTCTCCCCCACGAAGGCACCCTCTAAACTGTCACAGTAAAGTGTCAACCTGAGTGCAGGCCCCCGGGGCCAGGCTCAGGGTGGCATCCTCACTGTGGGCCTCCCTCTGCTTCTCTGCAGAAAAGTGAAACAAGGAGGATTTTGTCCCCAGACCTTCTGCTGGAAGGAAGTGCCTCGGTGGGGCCGGGAGGGGATGGGGGTGGGGGCCCATCTGGGATGGGGGTGGGGGCCCATCTGGGCCTCCAGCTGCCCACCCTCCCCACGTGGTGCTTGCCTCTGAGATAATGAGTTGCCTGCGCTGATGGGCAGCTGGCCGGAAGCCAGCTCAGAAAGTGGGCTGGACGGGAAGCGCCCCTCTTAGCACCCTCTGGCCAGCCCTACGCCTCTCAGCCCAGTTCCCCTCTCCCCACCATCTGCCTGTGTCTTTGCTCACTCATGTGTTACACACACACACGCACGCGCGCAGAGCCAGGTGTGGGCATGCACAGACTCAAACGATCGGGCTGGGGGCCTCCAAGAGGAGAGAAGCGAGGTCAATACAGTCATCTTCTCAGTGCTGTAATTTTCTCCTTGGCTTTGGCCTTTGATTAATGTCACCCCCTCCCCCAGTGCACATACCTGGGGATCAGATTTCACTTTCCACTTCCCGGCCTCAAGTCCTTGGCAGGAGGGAGCTGGGTCTCCCGAAGTAGGTGGCGGGGAGAGGGTCCCTGAACCAGCCCAGAGGGTGGAGCAGGGCTCCTCATCCTCGGGTCCCAGGGCCCCATCCCCACCCACCGGCCCCGTGGGCTGGGCTAAGAGGATCTCTGTGGCTGGGCGCTCGTGCCCCCACTGCCTGCCGGTCCTGGGCCTTCCCTGAGGGGCTCTGGCGTCTGGGCTTGGGCCACGGTGACTTTCTTCTGCTTTCTCTCTCCTTTCCCTCTCTTCTTCGTGCTGCCCTCAGCCCGTCTGTCCTTGTATGTTTCCAGGGTGTCAGCAGATTGCCACGGAGGACGAGTTTCTCTTACCAGAAAAAAAAAATGTTTCTGGTGAGACCAGGGGAGCGCAGCCAGGAGCGCTCTGCCGGCTCTGCATCTGTCTTCCCCAGCCTTTGTTCTCTGGGGTCTCCCCTTGCCTCTCAGGAGCAGAACAGGAGAGCATATGAGCAGAGCAGAGCAGAAGGCTGTGGGGAGTGTTCTGCGGCCCACGCCCTTCCTGGGGCAGCAGTGGGTCCCTGGGCCACCCTGGGTTTCACTGATGGAGGGTTCACGACTCATCCTCAGCATTCACCCCGCTGATGTCTGCACTTCTGAGCACAGCTCTGCGAGGAGGCCCAGCCCCCGTACCCCTGCAAGGCTTCTGTTTCTGTCTCTCTCACCCACACACACGGTGTCTCTCTCACTGGTGGCCTCATCTCTGTGGTCTGCAGCCTGGGAAAGAAAGATGCTCAGGAACAAGGAATGGTGCTGGGGAGATGAGGGTGGGGACCCCGACCATGGCCGTTGGCCTGGGCCCACAGTGGGTGCATTTCTGGCTCCCCTTCCACCCTCCCCCGAGCAGCCGGCAACTGGAGTTTCATCCTCTTGCAGCTATTCTGGGCATTGTTACTGAGGGAAAGTCGCTGGGAGCTGTCTCCGTGAGCCCTGGGGCAGGGGGTTGGGGGTGGGCGGTTTCTGAGTTAATGCTTCAGTTGGCTGAGCTCCCCTGACTCTTGAGGCCTGGCTTTGCCAAATCATTTAGTGAACACCAGCGTGGGCTCCGTGAGACAGGCCGGCCGAGGCCTGGGCCCCTCCCGGGTCCCAGACACGTGGCCCACATGCTCCACACAAGCACACATTGAGGCCTGTTGCCTGGGACACCCAGCTGCCGTGGAAACTGTCTTTTCCTGCTTTCTGGAAGCCCCCCAAATACCTGGCTGGGGGGGTAACTGCTCCATATGAGAGCGGGCATTCTCCTGGGGTTCCAGCATGACAGGTGAAGCAGCTGGGGGGGCGACTTCAAGAAGGAGCCCCCTTGGCCGACATCTGGGGTGCGCTGAGCAGTTAGGATCCTAAGGGTGAGGCCCTGGGTTCCGGCCCGGCACCCCAGAGGCCTCAGGGCCTCCAGCCCCTGTGGGGCTTTACCTCCTGGTGCCTCTGTCTGGAAGCTGGGACACCAGCGGCCTCTGGGTCTGCTCTCCCCAGTTGCTGCTGCTCAGCCATGATGCTCCTGGGGGGTTGGCCCCCGAACGCCAGGGTGGAAGGGTGTCGGGTAGGGAGGGGAGCAGGGTGTGAGCCATGGGTGTGCACTCAGGACTGTTAGTAGGGACAGGATGTGTGTGTATGCTCAGCCATGTCCAACTCTTTGTGACCTCATGGACTGTAGCCTGCCAGGCTCCTCTGTCCATGGGATCCTCCAGGCAAGAATACTGGAGTGGGTTGCTATTGCCTCCTCCAGGGGATCTTCCCAACCCAGGGATCAAACCCGCATCTCTTGTGTCTCCTGCATTGGCAGGCGGGTTCTTTACCACTGTGCCACGTGGGAAGCAGGATCAGAAACCACTGTCCACTTCACGTCTAGGAAAGGGAGGGGGGCGCGTCCCAAGCCTTCACAGGGACCCCCACAGAGACATATGAGGACATGGGGGTAGGGCATCAAGGGGTCCCGGCTGGAGACTGTCCTTCTGGGCCACACTACCCTGGCCTCGCTTTCCTCTGGGGCCCCTCCTCCCTTGCCATCCTTAATGACCTCTCTCCCCACCTCAGTGCCCTGCCCAGCCCCTCCTCCAGGCACCTACCCCAGCCAGGAGCTGAAAGGCGGTTATAAAACTGGTAGGCCTCACCTTGTTCCTGAACTTCAATTGTGGACAGGCCTCCGGGCTCTTGCTTTATAACCACTGACTTTTTTTTTGTTTGGGGGCTGTTTTCTGTTGTTTTTTTTTTTTTTAAGAGCAATTCTCACAGGCTTGCGTTTGCTTCTCTGGAGCAAAGCATGGCCACAGTGCAGCCTTGACAGCCGGCTGCGGTGGTAGCCCTAAAAAGGAAAGGTTTAGCTGATAAAGACCTGCTATTTTTATCTAACACTTGATCCTTTACGAAGGGCTTTCAGGGCCTGTGTCTTCTTTAATCCCGACAAAACCCTGTCAGAAAGATTCTGTTCACATTTCACAGGAGGACCGTCAGAGGGTCAGAGGCTACCTACATGTGCACACAGCCCCTGCTGGGGGCACCTCTGGCTTCTGCAGTCCCACCCATCTCACTAAATACAAAGTTGTATCCCCAGGGCAGGATTTGCAGGGGGTGTGGTGCCTGGCCTATCTTTTGGGTCACCCACCTTTCCTGGGGACCCGCTTAGGATGGCTGGAGCCCCTTGGGTGGCTTGTTCCTGTGAGTCACTGGCCAAGCTTGGCCGTCAGTCACCCTGTCCACGGCTGATCCTGGGAGCCCACTGGAGAATCAAAGCCCTTGCAGCCCCCCACCCACTGCTGGCAACTGTTCTATGGGCAGTGGCCACATGCACTAGTGACCTTGGTGAGTGCTACCAGGGAGCCCCAGGGTACTGGGGAGATGCCAGCCAAATGGGTGGTCTCACCAGGTGCTTCTTTGGATCACAGGGACCCCGCAGCAGGGCCAGGGTGGGGAGAGGCCCCAGGCTGCAGATAGCCCAGCCTGTGAGGGGGGACAGGATGGACAGGGGTACCTCTCCATCTTCTGTCTTCATCCCAGGGTGCTGGAGGCATGGGGGTGGAGTGGGGGGTCACTGGCCTGGTGATACGTATGCCTAGAGATGGGGGCCTGTCTTTCAGGCATTTGCTATGCCTGCAATGAGGGAGACCCAGGTTCAATCCCTGAGTTGGAAAGATCCCCTGGAGAAGGAAATGGCAACCCACTCCAGTACTCTTGCCTGGAAAATTCCGTGGACTGAGGAGCCTGGCAGGCTACAGTCTATGGGGTCGCAAAGAGTGGGACACGACTGAGCGACTTCACTTTCACTTTCCTGCAGGAAGAGTGTGGGGAGAGGGGAGAGCCCCAGTCAGGAGGCTTCACCCCCGCCCCCACCGCCCACCACAGGGGATGCCCTTCTGCTCCCAGAGGCCTAGGTCCCACCCTCCCCCCTCCCATGTGCCCCAAGCGCAGCAGGCCTGCACCCCAGGCCTTCCAGGCTGGGCCCCCTGTGTGCACTGACAGTAAGGGCCTGTCCTAGGCAACTTGGACCTGAGCTGTGTCTACACTCCCGGCCACTTGGCTGCAGGGTGAAGAGTGGAGGCACCCAGAGGGCGAAGCAGACAGTTAGTGAGAGGGTCCGGGCTCTGGGCTTCCCCTCTGCACCCCCCAACTCTGCCTCAGCTCCCCGAGGCTAGGGTAGGGCAGGGTACTGGCCTCTACCCTCACCCAGCCGCATCCAGACACCATAGAGGCAGGGTTGAATGGTGGACCCTGGAGGCAGAGCCAGGCCTGGGCCTTCGCAAGGCCTCCAGGGTGAATGAGGCCTGGGGTTGGGCAGGGGTGGCAGGCATAAAGACGAGCGATGGCCCAGGCCACACAGCTGGGTAAGAGCCCCGCGTCACTAGACTCAGTCCAGTGCTCTGGGGAGAGCAGGGTTTCTGAGTTACACACCCACCTCCCACCGCTGGCCCAGACGGGTGTGGACCGGAGTTGGGTCAGGATGGTTTACTTCTTGGCAGCCCTGTAACTACTTGTCCCGAACCGGGGCCTGGCTCCCCAGAGAGGGGTTTCCAGGAACCTCCTGCCCTGGCTGCTACAGCCACGTTTCCGTCCCGGCAGAGGGGCCCTGGCTTCCAGAAGCCTCTAGACTCCACCCAGTGGGCTCTGCTCCTGACCGCCTGCTCCACGCCAGTGCCTGGTGATTCCATCACTGCCCAGCAGACTGCTCTCTGCCCAAGGTGGCCAGAGGGGACAAGCACGCGTAGCCAGACCTTGTGGGCCTCCCGGAGCCCTGTCCCCACCTGTGAGCTACTGGGAACCTCCTTGGTCTGGACCAGTGGCTCCCAACCTGCCCGATACACCCTGGTTCCTACAGGTTCTGAGGCCTGGCGTGGTCATCAAGGTCACATCTGTGCTTCCCCCCCGACCACCATCCCGTTTGAAAGAATCTACTGTGGTCACAGCTGGTATAGTGAAGGGGACTAATGGCATAGGGGCTTCAAAATAACTCTTGCTGAGTCCCTGTGGGTCATTTTATGTGGCTTCCCAGTGGGGCTCGGTTTCTCTTTAGAGGGAAGAGCTGGGGCTCTGGGGATGCTTCCTTTCCTTCCAGATGATGCTCTGTGTTTCCCGAGCATTGCCCTCCCCTCCCCCAGGCTCCTTGCCAGCCAGCAGGGTGAGGCCTCACTTTGGGATGGGGGAGCGGGAGGGATCCCCAGCGGACGCGGGACCAACATGAGGCTGACCCTGCCCTGCCGTCCACAGGAGGAGCGGCCCCCCTACCACCGCTACAAGAAGGGGGGCTCCGTGGGCGGCGTGTGCTACCTGTCGATGGGCATGGTCGTGCTGCTCATGGGCCTGGTGTTTGCCTCTGTCTACATCTACAGATACTTCTTCCTGGCTCAGGTGAGGCGGGCAGAGGGAGGTGGGGAGAAACAGTGGCCTTTAGAGGAGGCAGTGAACACCCCACCCCCCAGGTGGGGGGAGTGCCCCACAGGCCTAGAAGATTCGCAGCCTCCTCCTCCTCCCTGGTCTTGGTCCAGGAGACAGGACTGGGGCCCCATCCTCTGACTGCCGTGGGGTCTGGAGGAGTGGCCTTATCTGTCTCTTTGCACACATCTGAATCCGACAGCTGTCCTGGGAGCACAGTCCGTGATGGGGGAGCCGGGGTTAGCATCTGGGCCGTGAGGTTGGCAGCGCCTTCCCACGGTGACCCCAGAGCATCAGCACCAGAAACTCGGGGTGCAGCAGAAACTAGAACTCTGCAAGCCCCTCAGAGCCCGGCCCCCTGTGCCCTGCAGGTCGTGCTTCAAGGAAGTCCCATTCCGTGCCTGGTCATCTGGGCTACCATCCATGAAAGGTGGAGGGTGACTTACAGAGTCACCTCCGCCCCCCATAAGGGTGGCCCCCGCCCACGATCACACCCGGTCATCTGCTCGCCCAGGCCGTCTGGGCACAAAGCTGGGCCAGATACCTGGCCGTGGTCACAGCGGCCTTGTCATCCGCCCAGGCCTGGGAAGGGAGGCAGGGCCCCCAAGTTCTCGGAAGGGAAGGTAGTTCAATGAAAGTTTGCTTAATGACCATAAACAACAACATGGGGAATCTCAGTGACCAAAAGGCTGGGGATTGCCAGTTGTTTATGATCCAAGTGACCCCTTCCCACCCTCAAGCCCTGGGCTTTGACTTCCTTGTCACCCAGTTTCTCTAGGGTGGAATTCACTGAAGAGCTTGCAGTCCCAGTGACTTTCCCCTTGAAACCTCAGCTCCCGCACACCCACCCACTTCCCCTTTGGTTCGGCATTCTCCCCTCCCCCATGACCTGCTTTCCCCCTGGTTCCTGGTTTTCTCTTTCTGGGGCCTTTTCCTGTTGCAGCTGTGCTGCTGTCCTGGACTTCCCCTCTGATCGCAGCCCCAACTCATGCCTGGTTCTCAGGGCATGGGGAACCTCAGGGCAGCCTCACGCCTGCACCCTGAGACCCCTGGGACCCCTGGGATGGTATGATTCATGTGTGATGATTCACCCTCCCGGGAGAGCGCAGCTGAAACAGAAAGGGGCGTCTGCCTATCATGACCTGGAGGAGCCAGAGGGGGGGCCCCCCCTCGGCCACCAGTCAGTCACATGGCCTTGGTCACACCCAGCCACCTCCCTTCCCTTGTTGATGGAATGATAAGCAGGCCCTTCAAATGGGGAACACTGCATTTGTCAAGGTTTCTCAGGAGGCCCAGGTCCGGGGAGGTGGTGGAGCTTGTGCGAGGTTGAACACAGCTTGGGGAGGGGCGGAGGGGGTTGCCACCAGCATCTGATAACAAGGCTGACTCTCAGTCCCTCCCCCTTCCTCCTGGCCCTCCAAGGTCTCCAAGGCCCCCTGCAGAGGCAGCCAGAAGGGTGGGCGGGCACCCCCTGGTGGCAGTGGAGGGTGGCACCCCACCCCCACCCCAGGCTCTTTTTCGGGTATCTGTCCTCCCACTGGTCCATCCCCTTTCACCGCCATAGACTCATGGACTTGGGGGTGCAGAAGGGGTCTAAGGGGTCACTTTGTTTTACAGAGGAGGAAACTGAGCCTCAGTGAAATCATCCTCCTAGGAACTGGCACACCCGGCTCACCCTCCCTGACTCCCGTGTTTCTCAGTTTCTACATCTGTGAAATGGGCATCCCAGCCGCACGCTCCCCGCTTCCCCAGGCCTTCAGAGCCAAGAGTGTTTGGGCAGGCAGCAGGGGCCTCAGAGAGGGCACTGTGTGACCAGGTTGTCTCTCTCTCTCACCCCGCTCCCCGCCTTGCTCAGCTGGCCCGAGACAACTTCTTCCACTGCGGCGTCCTCTACGAGGACTCCCTGTCCTCCCAGGTCCACACTCGCATGGAGCTGGAGGAGGACGTGAAGATCTACCTCGAGGAGAACTACGAGCGCATCAACGTGCCCGTTCCCCAGTTTGGGGGCGGCGACCCTGCAGACATCATCCACGACTTTCAGCGGGTGAGGCCGTCTGGGGCCCGGGGCGGGGGTGGCGAGCAGGCACCAGGAGGAGCAACAGACGTGAAAGGAGAATGCCCACACCCTTCGTGCAAACTTGGAGTACATACCATGCAGTACAAACTGTGGCGCAGACGTCTATGGTTTAGGTCCATCAGGGGTTTAGAGACCCCACTTTTTTTTTTCATTTATTTTTATTAGTTGGAGGCTAATTACTTTACAATATTGTAGTGGGTTTTGTCATACATTGACATGAATCAGCCATGGAATTAGATGTATTCCCCATCCTGATTCCCCCCCCCCCCACCTCCCTCTCTACCCGATCCCTCTGGGTCTTCCCAGTGCACCAGGCCCGAGCACTTGTCTCATGCATCCAACCTGGGCTGGTGATCTGTTTCACCATAGATAATATACATGTTTCGATGCTGTTCTCTCGAAACATCCCACCCTCGCCTTCTCCCACAGAGTCCAAAGAGAGACCCCACTCTTATCATGTAGTTCTTGCGTTTCTCACTGACTGTGAACTCGTCATGGTTGATTTTCTCCTGGGCCACCTGACAGCTGCAGATGCTGGCTCTCATGGGCGAGGCCAGCGTTCCTTTTAATGAGCTCTTTCCTCAATGACTGCTTATCAAGATGCAGCACTCGGGGGTGGGGAGGAGCGTCTCACTGAGGGTCCTGGCCGTCCACAGGGGTGGCCAGACCGCCCAGGTTTGATGAGATACACAGTCGGGGCATTACCCTGATTCTCAGACCTCAGCTGTGTAACCTCCCGAGAAGAATCCTTGTCACAACTGAAGCATTTGATAGTGTTTTCATCTAGTAAGTGGAATCCCTACAGACACTGCCTAGGAAAGGAGATCGGGAGAAGGGAGCCCCGCCCAGATGTTGAGGAATCCGGGGTACATCATTAGGAGCACTGTGGGTTCACACCTCGCACAGTCCGCCGGGGCCAAGCCCTCACCTGCAGACACTGATGTGGCCCCTTCTTTCCGCTCAGGGTCTCACCGCTTACCATGACATCTCCCTGGACAAGTGCTACGTCATCGAGCTCAACACCACCATCGTCCTGCCCCCTCGCAACTTCTGGGAGCTCCTCATGAATGTGAAGGTGAACGGGACCCTGGCAGCATCTTGTCCCTCCCTTGTCCCCCCACCACCATGAGACAAGGGAGATTTCTGGGGCCAGCAGGAATGGGGGGGCCTGGGCGTTGCTGTCAGCTGGCCCCAGCACCCTTAGTCGGTCCTTCTGCCTCCAGCTCCCTTCTCCCTCACACAGAGTCAGTGCCTCTCCTTTCTGCCCCCCAGCCCCCCACTTCTGCCTCCCTCACTTAAGAACCCGGAGACCAGCTTCCTTAGTGTTCACGGCCGTGCCCCATGTTGCCCTATGGTCAGCAGTGCAGGGAGGAGACCGGGGCCCTGCCTCAGAGGAGCACTTCCCCTAGGGTGAGGGGGCAGACTCATGCATGTGTGAGCACGCACACACATGCACACATACACACGCCCACAAACACATGTCCACACACACACACACACATGTCCACACACTCACGCCCACACACACCTGCCCCCCCACACACACACATGTCCACACACACTCACGCCCACACACACGCTCACACACATACGACTCACTGGCAGTGCAAGTGAGCACTGGAAGTGCCCAGAGACGTCAGAAGGGTGAGCCGTGCGGTCTCTAGATGAAGGGGTGGGCATGTTGGACGGGTATTTCAGGTGCTGAGGGGACTCAATGAGTGAGCAGAAGGATGTCGGTGGGGGGAGCTCTGTGGGCAGGTGGGGACCCCGAGAGTTGGGCCCGGGTACCGACCTGGTAGTTGACTCATTGGAAAAGACCTGATGCTGGGAAGGATTGGGGGCAGGAGGAGAAGGGGACAACAGAGGATGAGATGGCTGGATGGCATCACCGCCTCGATGGGCATGAGTTTGCATAAACTCCGGGAGTTGGTGATGGACAGGGAGGCCTGGTGTACTGCGATTCATGGGGTCGCAAAGAGTCAGACACGACTGAGCAACTGAACTGAACTGAACTGAACTGACTTGACCTGGTGCTGGGCCGCTCTCCCTTTGCAGAGGGGGACCTACCTCCCACAGACGTACATCATCCAGGAGGAGATGGTGGTCACGGAGCATGTCAGCGACAAGGAGACTCTGGGCTCCTTCATCTCCCACCTGTGTAGCGGGAAGGACACCTACCGTCTGCGGCGCCGGGCCACCCGGAGGCGTGAGTAGCCATCTCCACCCACCTTGGGCCCTGCCCTGAGCTCCAAACCACGGCCCAGCTGAGCCTGGCCCCGGAGCTGGAGACCAGCTGTCAGAGCTGGGATTGCAGCAGCAGTAATGACAGCTAATGTTAACCTGGCACTTACTACATGCCAGGCACTGTTTACACGCCCTGTGTCCTCCTAAGGTAGTATGAGTCGTCATCACCATCATCATCCTTGTCATCGTTTATTCTTGCTGCCCCTTTGAGAGGTGAGGAAAGGGGGCACAGAGAGGTCAACAAATAGGCCTGAGGTCACACAGCAGGAAGGTGGCAGGGATGGGAGGTCTGACTCCAGCTATTGCACTCATGCCATTTTACTATGCTGCCTCTGGGTGAAATTGGGTGTCATTTCCTGGGCCTCCCCAGCCCTGATCATGAGACCCTGCTCAGGCACCGAGGCTGGTGGCCTTCGTGGCCCAGCCAGTTATAGGCCAGGACACAGGTCTCACTAGGCTTTCTCTGTTCTCTCCCAGGGATCAACAAACGAGAGGCCAAGAACTGCAACGCCATCCGCCACTTTGAGAACACCTTCGTGGTGGAGACGCTCATCTGCGGGGTGGTGTGAAGCCCCGCTCCCGCCCTACAGGCCCCTCCCCCGCCCTACAGGCCCCGCCCCATATTCCAGGCCCCGCCCCACCCTCCAGACCCGCCCCCACCCTCTTTCGTTTTCTCTTCCGGCCACTCTCTGGCCCTCCTTCCCCTTGCTTAGCTTGTACTTTGGACGCCTTCCCTGTAGATGTGATGTGTCTCCCTGTTTCTCTCCAGCCCTGCCCACCTCCTTGTACCAGAGCTGTGACCTCTCAAGACCTCCCACTCTGCTGACCTCTTGGGTGTGGGGGAGGGAGGGGATGCCCCAAGATGGTTTCTGTGACCAGCATCTTGAGGTCAGGTCCCTGGGGCCCTGGTCCACAGCAGCACTGGTGGCCCAAGGGGAAGGACAGGACGGAGGGAACGGGGCATGTGGGGGTTCTGGCGAAGGGATGGGGTCGCGGGGGAGGGGTGTGGAGTGGGATTCAGGAACGTCTGCACAGCTGGGAAGGGCCTAAAAGGTCTTTTGCTTGCTCCGCACGCATCCCAGGCTTTACAGCTCTCAGACCTGAACTGAGGATGGAGGGAACGTGCCGAGGATGGACCCAGCCCCCCAGAGCACAAGGGAAGGTGGCTGTCCTGGGGCTATCCCCAGGACTCCAGTCAGTGCCTTCAGCCCACCTGTGGGAGCCTGGAGTTTGGGGTGGGGGTTCAGATGAGTCCGTCAAGCACAATCTATCTCCGGGTGGAACCAAAGAAGGAAGGAGCCAGGGCTGGGGGCACTGGCCCCCCAGGAGCACAAGAGGGGCCCCCACCAGCCACAGCCACAGAGCAACAGGGTGGGGGTGTCTTCTCCTGTCCAGGGACAACCCTGACAGCTGAGCACTGAGCAGGGATGCAGTGTGGGTCCTTCGGAAAGAGAGGGGGGCTCCGTGCTGTCTCCGGGGTACAGCTCTTCTAGGAAACTGCGGGGGGGAGGGGAGGGAGAGCCAGCTGGTACTTGTGAACCCTGCCTCCTCTCTGGAATTCTGGCCCCCTCTGCTTGGGGGAATGCAGCGTTTACTTTCCTTTTCCTTCTCACTTTTGCATGTTTTTACTGATCGTTCGATATGCTAACTGTTCTCAGCCCGAGCCCTGAAGAGGAGGGCTCCGACACCTCCAGTCAGACTTTGGTGCTCTCTGGAGATGAAACTCTTGAAGTGCTTTGTATATTTTCTCAATTAGATCTCTTTTCAGAAGTGTCCGTAGAACAATAAACATCTTTGACTTCTGATTTTGGCTTGGGAGAGGTGGGTGGTGGTGGTGGGGGCTGAGGGGTGCGCCTCCACCCTGTAGACTGGGCAGGTGTCCCTGGGGACTGGGGGAGGTTGCAAGTGGACATGCAGGAGGCAGGCAGGAGAAGCTCTTGAGCCATGACATCTGGCCCTGCTCCGTGGTTCAGCCAAGGAACGTAGGTGTCCCCTTCTTCCCTCCCTCAAGTCCTCACGTCACCCCAAACCAGGTGGATTCACCTCTTACAGGCAAGGGAGGAGGAAAGAGCCCGGAGATTATGCAGCTTGCCCAAGGTCAGGCTGCTTTTTTAGTGCCTATAAACCACCCGTTCAGTTCCACACGGAAGATGACATCATTATTGCTTGTCCTTAAGCACAAGAACAGTATTATGTTCTCCACAATTTCTGGGCAATTAGTAACCATCTTGGGCCTGAGCTGAGGTTTGGCGTGAGTCACAGGCTCACATTCTGCAGAAAAGCAGGGGATGGGATCTGTGGCTAGTAGAGCCCAAGGGTGTGACCCAGGTCCTGCCTTGCGGACAGAATGGGTGCCCACAACCTTGGCTCACAGGCTCTGTCATCCTGCGAAGGACATAAAAGATTCAAATTAACACAGACACACATTCTCAATTCCAAAGTCAATCTTGCAAAGATGTCATGTCCTATTACAGTCCCCAATCTAAATGCAATGCAATCACAATTAAAATGCTGACATTTAACTGACAGATTCAGTTCTTTCAGGGAAAGTAAACATGGGGAGTGGACAGGTAAATCCTGAAAAGAGAACGGTTTGCAGATGTAAAACATAATTTAAGAGTTTGGTGTAGTGAAGCAAAAGATCAGTGAGACACCATGGAGGGTCTAGAAGTTGACTTAAAATACAAGAGTTAGGTTGTTGACTTAGGTTAGTGGAGGATGTCTGGGTTCTTTTTATTGGAACTGACTAGTCATCTTGACAAAAAATTAACCTGGGTCCTACTTCCCTGTACAAAATTAATTCAAACTTTTTAGGCATGAAATGAAGCTATAAAAGTACTTGAGATGGTTTAAAAGATCATCTTAGAGGAGGGCCATCTTTTTAAGCATGATACCCACGAATTACAAGTTGGACTTCAGTCGCTCAGTGATGTCCGACTCTTTGCGACCCCATGAACTGCAGCACGCCAGGGCTCCCTGTCCGTCACCAACTCTCGGGGTTTACCCAAACTCATGTCCATTGAGTCGGTGATGCCATCTAACCATCTCATCCTCTGTCATCCCTTTCTCCTCCTGCCTTCAGTCTCCCAACATCAGGGTCTTTTCAAATGAGTCAGCTCTTCGCATCAGGTGGCCAAAATACTGGAGTTTCAGCATTAGCATCAGTCCTTCCAATGAACACCCAGGACTGATTTCCCTTAGGACAAACTGGTTGGATCTCCTTGCTGTCCAAGGGACTCTCAAGAGTCTTCTCTAACACCACAGTTCAAAAGCATCAATTCTTTCTGCTCAGCCCTCTCTATAGTCCAACTCTCACATCCATACATGACTACTGGAAAAACCATAGCCTTGACTGGACAGACCTTTGTTGACAAAGTAATGTCTCTGCTTTTTAATATGCTATCTAGGTTGGTCATAACTTTCCTTCCAAGGAGTAAGAGTCTTTTAATTTCATGGCTGCAGTCACCATCTGAAGTGATTTTGGAACCCAAAAAAATAAAGTCAGCCACTGTTTCCACTGTTTCCCCATCCATTTGGCATGAAGTGATGGGACCAGATGCCATGATCTTAGTTTTCTGAATGTTGAGCTTTAAGCCAACTATTTCACTCTCCTCTTTCACTTTCATCAAGAGGCTCTTTAGTTCTTCTTCACTTTCCGCCATAAGGGTGATGTCATCTGCATATCTGAGGTTATTGATATTTCTCCTGGCAATCTTGATTCCAGCTTGTGCTTCATCCATCCCAGAGTTTCTCATGATGTACTCTGCATATAAGTTAAATAAGCAGGGTGACAATATACAGCCTTGATATACTCCTTTTCCTATTTGGAACCAGTCTGTTGTTCCATGTCCAGTTCTAACTGTTGCTTCCTGACCTGCATACAGTTTTGGACTAATGAAAAGTTAAAAATTATATGCAACAGGACATACCACAAAGTCAAGTTTTATAAGTGGCAAACTAGGGGAGATACTTGATTAACAGAAACATTGGACATAAGAGGGTTATTTTCCTTAATATGCTAAGTTCTTATAAATAAATATGAAAAATGAGCAACCCAATAGATAAAGTAGCAAAGAATATAGAAGGAAACTCAGAGAAATACAAATGGATCATTGTGCAAACAGGAACAGATGTTTAATCACAGTTACATAGAAAATACAAATCAAAACTAGGAAGATACAATCTGCAATAAGTCTGGGGTTTTTTATTAATAAAAATATTTTTATTCTGAAGCATTTCATGTGTTCAGATTACTATATGTGAATTGCCAGCATGTAAGGTTTTTTGTTGTTGTTTTTTTTTTTTTAAGCATGTAAGTTTTGAAGCAGGCTTCCCAGGTGGCAAAACAGTGGTAAGGAATCCACCTGCCTTGAGTGCAGGAGACTCAAGAGGTGTGGGTTTGATCCCTGGGTTGGGAAGATCTCCTGGAGTAGGAAATGGCAACCTGTTCTGTATTCTTGCCTGGAAAATTGCAAGGACAGAGGAGCCTGGTGGGTTGCACATGATCATAGAGTCGGACATGACTGAGTGACTGAGCACACAGTTATGATGCTCAATGACCCCACAGTCAACTCAAGAAGCAGAAGCCTGCCAGTATCACTGGATTCTTTGTATGTACTGCTCCCCTTGCTGCTGAGTAACAAACCACCCCAGGACTGAATTCTGCAGGATGGCTGAGAGCCACACTGACTGATCTAAGTCCTTGTGGGCTACCTGCTCCCATTCTCTTTGCATTCAGCTGGAGGCTAAGCTGGGCTGGACCATCAAGAATGACCCCTGCTCTCCAGGGTGTGGCTCTGAACAGCTGCCAGTCAATACCCTGGCCTTCCTTTACAGCTTGGCAACTGAGCACCAGATGAGAGGAAGCGTAAGCTGCCAGTCCTTTTAAGCCTGGAATCCGAAGTTCCAGAGCATTACTTCAACTTTTTATTGATCAAAGCAAGTCACCAAACTAGCTCCTATTTGAGTGGAGGAGTAGTAGACCACCTCCAGATATGGGGCAAGACACACATGCTCAGAGGTGCAACAAATTGTTGGCTCCCATATTCCAAGGCTTTCATGTCATCCCAGTCTCTACTCTCCCCACCACCTCTATATCCTGTGAGAGATATTAAAAATATTAATACATCTACTCTTAGATTCAAGAACAATCACAAAAGCATATTGATTTTCCATCTCTTAGCCAATCTCCTTGTATTAATTAACCAATCCAGGTTAACTCTACTCCTGAGTTTCTCCACTTTCCTTTATAAGTGTTTATAACCACATATCTGTGAAGCCCTTAATGTAATTTTGCTTAGATCTGACTATTGTAAAAGCAGTAATAAAGTGCTTGTATTGTTCTCTGATTTGTTTTCCTCCCTTCAGCCTTGTATATCTAAGATTCATCCATATTGACACCTATAATAGCATTTAATTCATTTGTACTGCTGTGTATCAATCCATTATGTGCATGTATCATGTAATGGCCTATTCTAACAGTGACTATTTGGCTTCTTTCTGCTTTTTTTTTTCTTTTTTTACTATTACAACAATACGTTAATGAATATTTCTTTAGTAAGGCTTCTGTCCACCTCTGCAGGGGTTTCCCTATTAAGTATATGTAGAAAGGCAATCCTTGGGTCATGCAGTATGCAAACGTTCAACTCACAAAAATCCTACCAGTTGTTTCTTATAAGGAGTTGAACTGATGAACATTCCCACTTGTACCTCATAGGCATCCTTTTCATTCCCAGTTCTTGCTGTTTGTTATTTTTAGTGGCTTGGTCATTTCCAACTCTTCTGCAACCCCATGGGCTGTATGCAGCCTGCCAGGCTTCTCTGCCCATGAGATTCTCCAGGCAAGAATACTGGAGTGGGTTGCCATGCCCTCCTCTAGGCGACATTCCCGGCCCGGGGATTGAACCTTGGTCTCCTGAGTTGTCAGCAGATTCTTTACCTACTGTCTGAGCCGCCAGGGTTGCTCCCAAGTTCTTGCCAACACTTCATGTTAACAACCCTTGAGATTTTTTTGTTAATGGATTGAGAGTAAAATGATATTCATTATGGTTTTAACTTTAATTTCCCTGATTACTAGGAAAGTTTCCCTGATCATTGGGTCAAGTTTCACATGTGTATCAGACCTTTCTTATAAAATGTCTGTGTTCTTTGGCCTTTTTCTATTGGATGCTTCATTTTCTTCTTATCAACTTATAGAAGTTCTTTATATATTTTACAAGCTTTATCACTGCTTTATCACTGATGTATGGAGAATACCCAAATTTGTGACTTGTCTGCTCACTTTCTTTGTGGCCTCTACAATGAGCAGAAATCAATTTTTTGGCCATGCTACAAGGCATGTGGGATCTTAGTTCCCTGACCAGGGATGAACCCAAGCCCTCTGCATTGGAAGAGTAGAATCTTAATCACAAGACTGCCAGAAAAGTCCCTATTGATTTTAATGTAGTCAGATATATCCATCTCTTTCTTTCTTTTTGGCTGCACCATGCTGCTTGCAGGATCTTAGTTACATGACCAGGGATTGAACCTGTGCCCGTAGTGAGGGAAGCTCAGAGTCCTAACCCCTGGACCACCAGGGAATTCCCTCCATCCTTTTCTTTATGGTTAGGGTTTATTGAACCTTGTTTTAGAAATCCTTCCTATCCGAAGAATGGAGAGAGATTATCCTAAATTTTCTTCTATTCCTCTTAAAGTTTTGTATGGTACATTTTAAAATCCCCTGGAATTTATTCCTTGGTGTGGTGTGAGGTAGGGATATTCTCTTGTTCTGTTTGTGGTGGGTTTTTTTCTTTTCCTCCTTGAGCTACAGTGTCTGCGTTGATCTGGCTTCCATATGAATAAGGTCTATTTCTAGCCTCTCCAATCTGTCCTATTGGTTTATTCTTTGAACTATAAACACACTTAAAATAAGGTGTGCACATCTGACAAGTGCAAGTCTCCCACCTTGGTTTTCTCCAGCAGTGCCATGACTATGCTTTATTTTCATATGCATTTTAGGAAAGATTTATCAAGTTCTATGAAACATTCTGTTGAGGTTTTTATTGGACTTGTATTAAATCTATGGATCCTCTTGGGGAGAACTGAAATTGTCATGATACTGACTGTCCTGATCCATGAACATGGTATTTTTAAAACTTATTTGGATTTTTCATATTTTCCTATATAATTTCATACTTTCCCCAGTAGAGGTTTTGCACAGCTTTCATTAGGTTATTCCCAAATCTCTTATGCAGTTGATACTATAATTAATAACTACAATATCAATTTGTTGCTAGTGTGCAGAAATGTAATTTATTTTTGACTATTGATCCAGCAAATTTGCCAAGCCATCTTTCTCATTCTAAGAGACTGCCTAAGTATTCTTTTGTGTTTTCTGTATGAGCAACTGTATTGATTATAAGTAGATTGTATTTCTTCCATTCAAATAATTAACATTTTTATTATTTCTTTTTCTTATCCTACCTCACTGACTAGAAACTCTGCTACCATGGAGGTAGTTGCAAATCTTATTTTGTTCTCAATTTTAAAGAGAATTCACTTTGAGTGTAGGTCCACCCCTGGAGAAGGGAATGGCTACCCACCCCAGTATTGTTGCCTGGAGAATTCCATGGACAAAGGAGCCTGTTGGGTTACAGTCCATGGGGTGGCAAACAGTCAGACACAATTTGAGCATGCATGTAAATCAGCTATTAATGCTACTCATCTTATTAAAGTAAAACAGAAAAAACATGTAGCCATATGAATAAATGCAGAAAAAACATTTGATAAAAGAATTCAACATGTATCCTTGATTAAAAATAAAAATTAGAACTAGAAGGCAACTTCTTTAATTAACCTCAAAAAAGTAATCTTTCAGTGTTTACACTAGAAAGGACAAAAGTGAAAGTGTTGGTCACGAGTTGTGTCTGACTCTTTGCGACTCCATGGACTTGTAGCCCACCAGGCTCCTCTTTCCATGGGATTTTCCAGACAAGAATACTGGAGTGGGTTGCCATTTCCTCCTCTAGGGCATCTTTCCAACCCAGGGATCGAACATGCATCTCCTGCATTGGCAGGTGGATTCTTTACCACTGCACCACCTGGGAATCCCAATAACTGATTTAGTCACAATGTATTATCTTGTTTCTATGCTATCAGATTCTGTTTGCAAATATTTTGTTTAGGAGTTTTAGGTATGCTTATTATTAAGACTGACTTATAATTTTCCTTTTTCACACTGTCCTTGTCAGACTTTTATGTTAAAGTTTTGCTGGTCTAATAGCATGGTTAGGAGAGATTGGTTTTCTGGTTTTAATTTTAATAATACCCACTCTTCCTAAGTGTGTATAAGCCTTCTTGCATCAATAGTGGCAGTAAATTGACTTGACAAGAATCAGATCTTAAAATTTCAAATTTTAAAATGTGATGTATTTGACCCAGCCATTCCACCCCAGGGAATTTATCCTATGGGTATACTCAAACAAGTATACAGAAATATATGTACAAGGATATTTATTGTTGTAATAGCAAGAAACTGAAGACCAAACCAAAGATCTCCAAATGAAGAATGAACTTTGAAAAGAAAAGTGCAGTATTTTGTCATCAGTGCAAAGAATCAGGTAGATCTATTTGTGCTGATGTGTGAAGTTCTATAAGATCTGTAATTAGGATAAAGCAGGTGGCAGAGCAAGGAAAAATAAAATTATATATATATGCCATTTGTGAACTTTCTAAAAACTAGCTCTGTGGAGGTGCATATACTACTTTTGGAAAGATTTGCTTTTTTTTGCCGTACCACGCGGCATGTGGGATCTTAGTTCCCTGACCAGGTATCAAACGTGCACCCATTGTGGTGAAAGAGTGAATTCTTAACCGCTGGACTGCCAGGGAAACCCCTGAACAGAGTCTCAAAGCCTTGTAACAACCAGTTACCTCTGGAGAACAGAACGGGCTGGGAGCTGTAAGACGTTAATCCTTCCACATCACGAAGATGTGCTCTTTTGATATTTTAAGTGTGTGCATGACTCGGCAAGTATATACCCTGCAGCTGGGTTGGAGGAGGGCCTGACAGCAGAGGGGAGGCCTCACTGTCAGCTAACCGCACAGTTTCATCTGTTTCCGCTCTGGCCCTTGAGATCTGTCCCCCATCCTAGAAAGGAAGGAAGCCCTGCGTTAGTCCCAGGTTGGCCAGTAGAGCGGTTGGAAATGTTAAGCTGACATAAGTAGGAAGCTCTAACCTCTTGCAAGCATTGCTATGGAAACCAGAGCCTGGGTGGTCTCCATGGAAACCATTCTCAGCCTTCTGCCTGAAGGAGTTACCACCCACTGGTGCTAGAGTCTTACTTATAAGAGACCTCAGAGCATCAGTAAATGCTTAGGGAGGGAATGCTAGACAGGCTTCTGCCCACCCCAGAGATGCCTGGTGGGCTCTGGGCACCACCTGCTGCCCACCTTAGAAGCAGAAAGAGCCCATCCCCACAGGACGTGCCCTTGTGGGGAGGCACAGCACCCATGTGTGAAGCAGACTCCCGAGGCAGTGCATGCAGCACCCCCGGAGGGAGAAGACGGGCTGGGGTTTGTGGGTCCAGGGGTCTGGACTCTGCCGCTGAGCTACGGTGTGGTTGTACAGCTGTGGTGGGTTCACAGTAACGCGTGCCACACAGTGTAGCCAAAAAGTAAATCAAGAGGAGAGTTTGGACTAAGTCATTCTGAAAAGACTAAGTCTTTTCTAGCTTTACAAACACTGGTTTGCATGTGACCTGGCGGCAGGAGACTCAGAGGAGAGAGAGACCTCACAGTGACCAGAGTAGGCGTCCCAGGAATTCATCAGGGCTTGGAAGGATGGTGAGGAGGAGTGGTTGGGGCTGGAGGTGGGCAGAAATGCAAGAGGTCCGCCCTCCATGGGCCAGAGGACATGGCATCTATGGCCCTCTGGGGCCGAGTCCTTTGAGAGAGTGTGAGGGGCTGGAAGGGACATTGGAGTCCAGGGGTTGGGGGCCTCCAGAGATGGGTGATGCCAGCCCAGGAGGGTGAGTCCAGAGTGCCGGCAAGGTCCTGATCCTGCTGCCCGCTGCTGCATCTCCTGGCATTGCTGTCTGCTGCACAGGCTCCAGGAGCCCAGAACACAAAGTGAGCCTCCCACCTGTGAAACCAGGCACTCACATGCCCCTTTCCGCCCCTCAGGGGTGAAGGCTCCGCCCCTAGATAATTGAGGGGGAGGGGAGGGGGAGAGAAGGAAGATCATGACTTTAACCAGCATCCTTTTCCAACCCTTACTGAGCTGGTGACCCATTGTGTTCAAGCATAAGCCAGGGGCTTTCACTGATTCATTTTGTTAATTTCTTGCATCGTCTCTGGGGTGAGTAGGAATCTCATAGCTGCAAACTCAGGCGTGCAAGAAAGCATCTTTATTTTTCTCAACTACTCTATCTTGTAGAGCAATCTAGTTTTCAAATTATCATTGAGCCTGGTGGCAGAAAATGTCATCTTGATAATTTGGGGTGGGGGGATAAACGCAGCGGTTACTTCTGTTTTAAGAGTGATCAATAGACTCACCCTTTTCGTACATTTTTTTGTCAGTTCCCCTTCCTCCAGGGCCCAGCACCTGAATCATCAGCCTGGATTTGGCGTCTTCTCCACCAACGAGGCTTTGATGGGGGAGATGGTGGCTGCCCCCTGTTATAATTTCTAGAAACATGTGAAGACTGCATTCCCCCAGTGCCTGTGGGCAGAGGGAGGTAGTGGCATCCTCTCCAGAGTCCCCTTTGTCATCACCCAGTCACTGGAGCTGCCTTTCCAGTCCAGTGATTCTCTAAGCCACCCGGTATCCTATCAATAAATCCCTTGCTGGCTAAGTTCACCAGAATTCTTCCTTGTTTGTGTAACAGTCTTACTGAGCAAGGTGGGTAGTCAGAAAACCACTTCATCCTCTCTTCCCATGTCCTTTTCAAACCCGTTCTGTGGGGTTGGTTCTCCCCCAACCCTAGATAAAGTCTAAGGTCAGTTTCTTCGTTTTTCAGGTCAATCCAAGATAATAAAAATGCCCCAGGTCAATTTTAGCCACAAAAATCCGATTTCAGTAATTACAGCCCAGAGTTATGCACAATAGTGGAAACTCCAAAGTTAATGGATGTTGGAGCTGCCGCCTCCACCATGGAGACCCCTACCATGGGGAAGCCCCTCTGGTCCAGGCAAGGAAGCCCCTCCAGCCACTCCCCACTGTCTGCCTCGTGTTTCCAGCCCTCCTCTCTGCCCCCTCCCCATCCCATCAGGCTACCGGGTGATGGGGGAGAGGGGCTAGTGCAGGCCTGGGAGGAGACAAGGGACAGGAGAGGCCACTGAATGGAGTCTCTGGCACCTGTGGGAGCCTCTGATCCCTGCCCAACCCCCCCATCCCCACCTCCTGCTGCATCTCAGCGCTGTTGAACGCTCCACCAGTTCCAGTTTTCCCTGGCTGGATCCAGTTAACCCAGAACAGCTTCTGAGATATTCATGTATCTTTCGATGCACAGGCTTTCCTGCACAGCCACCTCTGCTTGCTCTGTGTTCCACGCGGGCAGCTCGGGCCACAGCCGGTCACTCTTCAGGTACTGGTGACTCACGGGGTCCTCAGGATCACCCATCTCAGCAGCAGAAAGCAAGTCCCCCCTGGCAGTCTCACGGAAGCCTTTCTCACTTAGCAAAAGGCCGAGTGACGTAGGATGCTATTCATTCTCTCCTTTGAGATGCTCTGTCCAGGTAGCATCCTGGAGTGGGGGGTGGGGTGGGAGCTGCAGGATTGATTTGGGGCCACCTTCTTTCCAAGTCCTTTATTTTGGAGTATCTGACTCCGATACTTCAGCCCCCTGATGCGAAGAACCGATTCATTGAAAAAGAGCCTGATGCTGGGAAAGATTGAGGGCAGGAGGAGAAGTGGGCGACAGAGGATGAGACAGTTGGATGGTATCACTGACTTAATAATGGATGTGAGTTTGAGCAAACGCCGGGAAATAGTGAAGGACAGGAAAGCCTGGCATCCTGCAGTCCATGGGGTCACAAACAGCCGGACACGACCGAGGGAATGAACATCAACAATCTGGCTAGGGGACACTATCCTCCTCTTTTCTCAGATCCCCAAAGGGGGTAGCAAGTCTCCCCCTGGGAGCTGACTTCAGTGATGAGGTGCAGAAAGACACAGGACACCCTCTGCAACCTCACTTGCCTCTGACTTTTTCTTTCCGCTGGCGGACTCTTCACCCACACCCAGAGGGGGATGTGGGGAGAAGTGGCCCCCGTGGGCATGGCAGACAGCTGGTTCAGTGGCTGAGAAGAGGCTGGAGCAGTGAGTCTGAACCCCAGGCCAGCACTTTGCATCCTCCGGGCAGGGCTGGGAGTTCCAGCAGCTGTGAGAGGAGGAAGGCTCAGACACTGCAGGGTTCCTGGAGACGGAGGGCGTGCAGCCTGCATCCTGGACATGAAAGGAAGTTTGCACAGCCTCACCTCGGGGCGACGGGTCAGGTGATGCCCTGCATGTCAGGGTGGCAGGTCAGCCCTGGGAGACAGTGGTCAGGAGAGTGAACCTCGGACTACCCGATCTGGATTTGAATCCCATTGCTGCCACTTGCCAGCTGTGAGGTTGTTTTGGTGACCTATTGCTGTGTAATAAACACTGCAAAACCCGTGGCTTAGGGTAGCAGGTATTTACTCAAGATTTTATAGTTTGGGCAGGGCTCAGTGGGGACGGCTGGACTTTACCCTATGTATCATAGCTGAGTTGTCTTAATGGAGGAAAGAAGATACACTTCTAAGCCAGCTTCACATCGCTTCAGGGTTCAGCTGGGCCCATCAGCCAAGGGCCTTGATGTTATTCCCAGTGGTCCACTCCTCTGGAAGGCCTGGGTTCCCCACACTTTAGAGCCTGGGTTCCGAAAGGGAGGAAGTCATAGCCCCTAAGCCTTTTTAGTGCCTGGGTTTGGCAGTCCCAGCGCTTCATCTCCTCTCCGTTCTTTTGGTCAAAAAGTTCTGGGCCCAACCCAGATTCAAGAAGCAATATAAGCTCTCTCTCTCTCTCTCTCTTTTTAAACTCATTTATTTATTTTGGTGTGTCAGATTTTAGCTGCGGCACATGGGATCTTTGCTGCATCATCCGTGATCTTTTTCTTGAGAAGCACGGGCTTCCCTCTAGCTGTGGTGAGTGGAGAGCCGTGGGCTCAGTCATCGCAGCACACAGGCTCAGTTGCCCCGCAGAATGTGGGATCTTAGTTCCCTGACCAGGGATCGAACCCAAGTCCCCCTCATTGGGAGGTGGATTCTTAGCCATTGGACCACCAGGGAAGTCCCCGTAAGTTCCAACTCTTAAGCAGAGAAAGTAGCACCTGTGTACAGGAGAGGATGAAGTTATCTGAGGCTCTTTGGCTACAGTGAGCTGGAGCAAGTTATTTAATCTCCCCAAGTCTCAGTTTCCTCCTCTGTAAATGGGAGATAGTAATTTTTATCTCACTCAGTTATGGATAGGATTAAATAAGCTCTTGACTGAGCTCACAATAGTTGGAAGACTATATAAGCGCAGCCCGGAGCTCAAAAGAATTCATTATGAGTATCAGACAATTCTGGGCACACACAACATCCAGAAGACAGTGGAAAACTTTCCCCACCATTAGGCCTTTTGGTGTCTGCCTTTGACGTTTCCTCTCTCTGGTCTCTGGCCTCTAAGGTCCTCACCTGAGATCCCCCAGCCCTCCTCCCCTTCTCCTGGGCATGCAGCAAAATGCCTGAGGGTCTGGGTTTCACTCCTGGAAGGTCTTTTCCAGGCACCACCAGGGGTGGTGTTGTTCTTCCATCAATTTCCCCAGATTGGGACACATCCCTCCCCTCCGGTGTAAGGATGATAACCTTGCCCACCCCTCCCGACATGAAGCCCCTCCCCCATGGGCTCCTACTATTTGGGAATAATTTATGGCTGTAAAACTGTAACTGAATTCCTGGGGCCTCTACAGATCTTCTCTTCGTGATAAAGTTAGTGGGGATGGAAAGAGTGAAGCTGGAGAAGAGAAAGAATTGGTGAGTCCAGGCTTGGAAGAGGACAGACTCCTGACCCTCACCCTTGCAACCCCTGTCCCAGCCTCTGCCTGGGCTGCCCTCGCAGGTCATTATTGAACCGAGACCCCCCATTCTGTGGGGCCCAGGCTGTGTCATTCCTGGAGGGAAGCAGGGGTGCAGCTGGCTGGGTTGGGGCATCCCCAGGCCTCTCTGGATCTGGGCGGTTGGAAGCAGTTGGCAGCAATCTGATGGAACACTGAGTGATATGGGAAATGAGGCAGCTCTAACCAATCTGAGAAGCCAAAGGCCTTTGTTCCCGTTTCAAAAGAGAGGGGAAAACCTGATTCTCTGGGTGTTCAGAGACGCCCTGTTCGTGGGCCAGAGTGGGGGGCAGGGGCAGGCCTGGGCTGTGCTGACTGGGGGCCTTACAGTGTGGGCTTGCAGGGGTGAGATGCCCTCTGTCTTAGGAGTCTTCCCATCTCCCGAGTGTCATGGAGGACATCCCAGCCTCTGATCGCCCGGGCTGCACCCACCTCCTGGGCCTGCAGTGTGTATGGAGCCCCAGCACCCACCCAGGTCGTTTCTTTTCTCACTGAACCCGTCAGAGCAGAAGTGCCCAACACGGGCTGTCCCGCTGGCTCCAGAAACCCCCCAGCAGGGCCTGAAGGCCCCATTCTGGCCATCGTTCCCCCAGAGGCTGTGGTCACCAGGGCTCCGGGGCCAGGCTCTGCTGAGCAGAGACGGTGCCTGAGACCAGGAGCGATTCCAGTTGGAGCCCCTCCAGCTGGCGTTGTGCTCCTGCCTGTTGTTCCTGCTAATACAACTCGCATTTCCCAGAACTGGGACAAGCCCTGGGAAGAACAGTATTTCGGTGATGCGCACCAAGTCCCAGGCTTTAGCAGCCCCCTTGGGCAGTCCCGAGCCCGGGGAATTCACTGTGCTGACTCAGGAGGGCTGTCTCCTACCAGTTTTGTGGGGCAGTCACGCGGCTGCCCCTCGTTGGGGCAAGCAGGCATCCACAGGTGACAACACCGCACGCCGCTGTCCTCAGCGGGTGGAGAGGAAACCCCACCACGTCCTCTCCTCCCTCTGCACAGAGAAGGTGTTGTCCCGGTTTTCCAATCTGTTAAGAGAAGGCCTTTTCTACATCATTCGGCTCACTCGGGCCAAAGGCCAAGATGGAGCCAGAAAGGCAGTGAGTGAGGAGCTGATGTCAGTCATTCGCTCAACAAAGAGCTCTGAGCTCCCTGACGTGCTGGGTCCTGTCCAGGGAATGGGGACAGAGGTGAGCAGGACACTGCCTTGCCTTCTGGGAGCTCACAGACTGCATAGCCAGGCGCCCCGGCCTGGGAAGACCTGCCACCTAGACCAAGATACAAAACACCGGCATTCAGAGCACGGCTGAGAGCCTGCAGCATGGCCAGCCCTGGCATGGGATGGTGAATAAGAAACGGACCTTGCCCTCCCAGGGCCCCAGGTCTGGTGGGAGAGAGTAAACTGGAAGTTGTCAGGTGGTGTGCTAAGTGTTGTGATGGGGAAGTCCAGGGTACCGTGGAGACGGGGGCCAAACATGCAAAGCAGGCAACCTATGTGTTGGGTTCACATTAGATGTCAAACTGTCATCAAGACCATGTGTTTTCACAGTTTTGTGATGTCATTTGTTTCACTTGCCATTTTGACCTTGGCCAGGTCCCCATCAGACAGAAGCCTTGACCATTCCTGCACAGGAAGTCGTGATCAGACTCCACAAACAGCCACCAAAGGCCACTCTCACGCACACCCTCCCTCAAAGCCAAGGGATAGGACACAGCTCCTGGGGTCCCGTGGCCTTTGGCACCTGCAGAAAGAGGAGGGCGGGGGCTTGACACGGACACAGTGCGATGAGCAGAGTCCTGCCCCATGGGGACTGGAGACCAGATCCTTCCCCTGCCTTTGCCCACAGCTGGTGCTGGGTGGACCGTGGTTCTTCTGAGATGTTCAGCTTCCCACGTGCTTGCAGCTCCTCCAGGTCCTTTGGCAACATTTCAAACCTCGCTGTTTAACTCTGGAGTCCCACATTGCCCCACCCAGACCCCACTACACGCAAGAAGACAGGGCTCCTGGAGTTTATGACTTCTTAAAGCTGGTGTGTGTGTGAGATCAGTTGCTCAGTTGTGTCTGACTCTGCAGCCCCATGGACTGAAGTCCACCAGGCACCTCTGTTTCGTGGGGATTCTCCAGGCAAGGATACAGGAGCGGGTTGCCATGCCCTCCTCCAGGAGATCTTCCCAACTCGAACCCAGGTCTCCTGCGGATTCTTTACTGTCTGAGCCACCAAGGAAGCCCTCTTCAAGCTTAATTATTAAGAAATAACCACTGAGCGACCTTTTCGGATCTCTCTGGGTTCCACTGAAATAAGCTCATCCTGCCTTTTCCTCGGTGGGTGGGGCATGAAGGCCTGTTCCTTGGTTCTCACTAGAGACAGCTGACCTATCCTTGACCCAGTGACTGCTGCAGCCCTGCTTGTCTCTGTACAAACGCCGGCTGGCCATGGTCTCAGCAATGGTGGAGGCAAGAGACCAGAGGGTGTGGAGGAGGACAGTGATCACTCTTATCTCACTGAACACTATCCGGGCCCCTCTGGACCCAACACCTCTCAGTGCCCCTTTGGACTCTCTCACTTATCTTTGGGTCATTGAGCTGCTGCTGAGGCCACCATCTCTGTGTGGACTCTGACCAGGCTTCATCCAGTGGCCTCCAGTCTCTTGTCCACACTATACACTTCCTGCCTGGGGCTTCCCTGACCATGGGGGTGTGAGACCCCACACCCGCCCCTGAGCAGCTGGGAAGCCGGGCAAGTAACACCCTGCAGGTGAACCAATGAGCGATGGGAGCCTGTGGGCAATGGTCTCCCTTCTCCTCTGCAAGACTGAGCTGAGAATTGGACGGCTTTTTAGAGGATGGTCCTGGGGGACTGAGCAACCAGTGACCTGTGTTACTAAACTGTGGTCAGCTCCATACTCGCTCCAGAATGGGTTCCCCTCCATCCCAGACATAGTCCCCCTCCCTGTCCTGCTCCCTAATAAATGGGTAGCACTGAGGCTTTTTACATTTTCATACTGTTCATGAACAGATGCTTTTGGATTGTGGTGCTAGAGAAGATTCTTGAGAGTCCCTTGGACTGCCAGGAGATCCAACCAGTCCATCCTAAAGGAAATCAACTCTGAATATTCATTGGAAGGACTGATGCTGAAGCTGAAGCTGTAATACTTTGGCCACCTGATGTGAAGAGTCAACTCATTGGAAAAGACCCTGATGCTGGGAAAGATTGAGGGCATCAAGAGAGGATGAGGATGGTTGAGGTGGTTGGATGGCATCACTGGTTCAATGGACATGAGTTTGGGCCATCTCTGGGAGATGGTAAAGGACAGGGAAGTCTGGCATGCTGCAGTCCATGGAGTCGCAAAGAGTCGGACGTGATTGAGCACCTGAACAACAACAGAGCCTTTGCTTCCTGTTCTGCTTTCCAAGGAACTCAAACCTAAGCCACATTTATTTCCTTTTCAGAGCTCCTTTTTTCCTCTGCAGGATGCTTTTGGTGGACAATCAGCACCCCACTTCCCCCTCTGAGACGGGCATGAGACCATCTAGCTGATCAACACCTCATCCTCTGGTTACAGAAACTGGCTCAGAAACAGCCAGGGGACCCACCTGTGTTTCTCCCAGAAACTGACATATGGACATTGGAGGCCTCATACATCAATAAAGGCACTGCCTTCCTTCTTCTTCAACAGTGATGAATTCCTCTTCGTTCAATCAAGACTTGGCTGGGCTCCAGCTCCCCAGGAGCCTTTCTTCATCATTCTGGCCCAAAGAGATCTCAGCTGCTTCACTCACTAATATCCAAGATCCCCAGAACCATTGCCTCTCCACCCTCCTTGCTACCATCCTCAGGCCCTGCTCTTACAACCAGTTGTTTGAATCTGTTGTTATTAGACAGCAACACGTACCTGTCTCTGCTGGGCCTGCAGCTTTACCAGCAACCCATGTGGGTTCATCAGCCAAAATGCAGCAGGAAGGTGCCCCAGATAGAAAGAGGCCAGGTTTATGAACATAAGGTGACCAAAGTGTCTGGGTGTGCCCAAGACTTTGCCAACTTTCCCACGAACTGTTGCATGTCCTGAGAAATCCACAGTGCTGACAGGCTGACACTTTTGGTCATCCTGTCCAATGGGCAGGAGGGTGCTGTCTAGCTGAAGCCTTATTGTTTAAACATCTCAGAGAGTAGTTCATGTGTGCATTTTTAAAGATATATTTTAAAAAAAAGATATATTTAATTCCATAAAAGGTGACTAGTACATTAATTTGAAAAGAATACTCCTTTCCACTTTCACATTTTATGGAACATTTTCATCTCAACGTTTCAATAGCCTCCTGGGTGTCTGTGTCTTCACCATCCCTTGGGCCAGGTTGAGCCACCAGGGGTTATTCAAAGTCCGTGACCTCCCCTCAAGTCTCAGTTACTCAGATTCTGCACTTCTTGAATCCCTATGTGACATTGTCACTGGAGATTTTCTCTCAAGCCACAAGTACCTCTTGCTATAACACTGGAGGCCTATGAGTTTTTATTTGAAACTTAAGAGAAATGTGATCTTTTTTGCAGTTGGTGATGTGGGCACCCCAGTCTCCCCAGCATAGTCATTACTCCAACCACGTGGGCTGAAGCTCCCTGTACCTGGTTGGGGATGAGGGATGTGGTGAGGGGACCCTGACTCTCTGTTACCTCCAGCAGGTGCTATGGGGCCCAGAATCCAGATGGAGTCAAGTCTCCCATTTTCTCTTGACTTGAAGTGCAGGCTGGGACAATGGTATTGGCTGAAGCTGTCAGTCAGCAGGCATTTATCAACTCCACTGTGCCCCCAGCCTCTTCCAGACCCTCGAGGCAGAGAGGGGGTTGACAGCGCTCACTGGGAGAGGCAATTAAGCAGGACTGTTTCTATTTAGAGCTCCATGGCTGGTGCCCTGAGTAATGGAGGAACAAATGAGGCAGAACAGAGGAGGAGAGAAATCTGCTCTCTACAAGGTGCTGACTTGGGGAGGCTGGCTGGCAGGCACGCTACATTCATTTTGGGGGCAGACTGGTCACACCATGATGGCTCAGGGTGTCTGAAGAGCCCCGAGAGGATCTCAGGGAGGGGAGGGGGGCCAAGAAGAGACCCAAAGCGGTGTCATGGAAAAAGCCCTCCCCTGGGAATTAGAGAGCTGCCGTCTTTCATATTTCTGTTCACATCTGTTTCCACATCTGTGAAATGGTTCCTTTCCAAGGCAAAAGTACTGTTCATACCTATTTCTAGCCCCAAGTCCTCAGTTTTACGGGGTCACCATTACTTTAATCTCCCAACAGAAGGACCTGTGACTTCATCCCACATTCAGTCGGGAACACTGGTGTCCCCTTCACCAACTCCAAGCTCACTCTGCTCACCACACGACAGGCCAATAAATCCGAGAGATGAGGTGTTGAGGCAAGGAACATGGCTTTATTCAGAAAACTGGATGACTGAGAAGACGGCAGACCAATGTCTTAAAATAACCATCTTACTGGGGTCTGGATGCCAGGTTCTTTTACAGAAGAGAGATGGGAGGAAGTGAGGAAGCAAAGTATAAAGCTCAGTAGTCTTGCAAATATGTCCTAGAATGGCAAGCCTTCCTTCCTGTAGCCTTCCACAGGTGAACAGCATCCTGAGCAAAGGCACTTTGGTTTAATATTCAGGTTCCCCAAGGCAGGCCATTATGTATAAGCAGTATGCTTTTAGTGAACAAAAGCAACAGGAAGCAAAGGTTGAAGTAACAGATCCAACATGGAGTCAGAATGGACTCTTCCCTTCAATGTCCCCACAATAGTCTTAGGAGTCTTCCAGGAAACTGCAGTATCCTCCATCTTAGCCCTGGGTCCTACAAGTCTGTGTGTCTGACTCACATGGAACACCTCTCTGATTCCCTTCTCCTATAAAGGATGACTGACATGGGCTATTGAGTGCGGGATGTGCTATGGAAGCACAGGGCTAGTAGAGATGGATTATAATGTACAGCAACTTAACACGCACTCAAGCCCCATTCTCTGCTCAGGGACCCCCATTCACCTCTGAGGCCCCCTCCCCAGGCGCACTGATGCTGGATGCTCCATAGCCCTGGGAAGTCTGCAGCACCTCACTTGTGCAGGCTGTTTGTGTAATTTCAGAAGCATGGGGTGTTTCTAAAAGTGTTTCCCCTTTGCCCTCTTCGGGCTTCCCTGGTGACTGATGGTAGCGAATCTGCCTGCAGTGCGGGAGACCAAGGTTCCATCCCTGGGTTGGGAAGATCCCTTGGAGGAGGGAATGGCAAGCCACTCCAGCGTTCTTGCCTGAAGAATTCCATGGACAGAGGAGCCTGGAAGGCTACAGTCCACAGGGGTGCAAAGAGTCAGACACAACTGAACGACTAACGCTTTTGCTCTCTTGATTCCTTCTTTGAGTTACAGCTTTGTCTGGTTTCACTGTAAATATCCCCCCAGAAAAGTACCACATAGCCAAGCAGCTATACCAGGGCTAACGACTCCTAAAAGCAGAGGCTGAAGAGCGAGAAGAAAGCAGATGGTGGTGGGGTGGGGAACACTGCTGGGGAGGGTGTGCTGGAGGAACTGGGAGACAGGACTCTCAACTGCACCAAAGACTGGATCTGCTGGTGTGATTGGAGATGCGTTATGGGGTGATGATAAGGTTATGTAAGTTCATCCTCGAGGGCGGAACTTATTACAGCAACACATGGGAGGAACAGTAATAATAGTAAATTATCATATATGATGATATGATAATGGAACTGGTATGACCTGCTTCATCAACTTAGGCTACAGATATGTTCACATTTCTTTTATTGCCTCAATTCATGGCTTTGGTCCCTGTATGTCTTTTGGGCAAGAAGAGAGTCTCCCAAAATTATTAAAAAGTCTAAGCGTCCCAGGGGAGGTCAGCTTTGTGTCCTTACACCAGGAGAACCAGGGTCCCATTGCTACCATTGCTCCTTGCTGTCACAAGGTGTCACTGTTGAAGCTTGCTCTCACGGACCATCTGCTGCCCCAGAGGATGGGTGCCCTTCATGGAGTAGGTGCAAATTTACATCTCTTCTTAGTCTATTTCCCCACACTCAGTCATCACTTCCCAAATCCTGGCCCCTAGGGCAGGGTGGCTGAGTGGGCATGGTAATTAGCATCAGCCTCCGTCCACGCTAGCTAGCCTCAGCCTTCCTCCTTTGAAATGAGAACAGCATATCAGCCAAAATCCCCCTCCACTCAAGGTGATTTGCTTGGAGGGCTTCTCTACTCTTCCTTGCCACTGCTCCTTGAATCACCCTAGCTCACCAGGACAGGTGTGCCTGACTTTGCATCTCAGAGATCAGGACTGAGATGTGGGTGTCTTTGTTTTCAGAGAGCCCCAGGGAACCTCACTGATACCAGCAGGGGTGAGTTCTTTTCTGCTAAGCTCACAGTCCAAGAGGAAGAGGCTGGCGCCTGTGGTGGCCCACATTTGTAGAACCAAGAGGCTACGCAGAACTGGGTAGAGGTTCCCAGAGAGGAAGGGGTATGTATTGTGTAAGGGGGATGGTGATGTATGATGATGAATGAAGACTACATTTTTTTGTGGTGAGCACACCACAGGGTATACAGAAGTAGAAATATAATGTACACACAGCACTTATGTAATGCTGTAAGCCAATGTCATTTCAATAAAAAATAAATCTAAAGTTAAAATAAAGAGGGCACACAAATGATCTTTCTCCAGAGGAAGAAAATCTGTTCCAGGTACCCTTTGTCTCTGCCTAAACCAGAGGATCTCTGCCTTAACCTGGGGATCAGGAGTGGAATCCAAGGGCAAGGTATGAACCGGTGAAGGAAAAGCATTATGTACTTATGTTCACTAATTACTCACTAAAACTAGCATTTCCTTCCTTGGTGCTTAAAGGCATCACACCACAGTAGTATAGACGGTGCCTGGGAATTTGTCACCAATAGAAATCACAGCTATTATTTTCACATCACACCACGGTTGCTGCAGATATTTTTAAATGCCATTTCAGCTCAGCTCATCACTAATTCAAGATCATGATAAGTTATTGAACCTGTCACCAGATGTTATCCAAGTTCTCAGTAAAGAAGCGCTTGTATTGTTATATAACAACTCTTAAATTCTGATCAAGGTATCTCAGTATATTTGGTTTCCTTTGACATCCTCTGCATTTTGCTTCATGCATTTATTTTTTTTTTATTTTTTTTTTTTTCATGCATTTAAAACTATGATCCTGGGGAAAGTCCACGGGCTTCCCTTGACTGCAAGAGGAATCCATGCCACAAAATTGATTAAGATCCATGGCCACTCAGCAACTGGCCATTTTTTTTGTCGTTGTTTGTTTAAAAAAGAAGAACCTCACCACAATCCAAAGAGTTAATTTTTATGGAGCCCTTACCACATGCCAGACATTTTCTGGGTGTTGCTGCACTGTAGCTAGAGCTGTTATTTCCATTTAAAGCCAAGGCACGGTTAACTGAATGGGATAATGTGGCCATGAGCACACAGCAGTCACGGTAGGAGCCAGGAGTCAGCCTTGACCTTTTAAACCCAGTACTGGAGCTTTCATCATTCTCAGGCAGACTGCCTGCAAGGTCCGGGGAAGCTCAAATTGAGTGTAGCTCATCCTCAAGGGCTGAGCGCTGGGCCGTAGCCAGCTCAGTCCACAGGAGGGAGGTGGTCTCAGAGGGTTGAGCGTTCAACTCACCTGGGGTGACTGTGGCCAGGTAGGATCCCACAGGGACCAGGCATTCTTCAGTCCCCTAGGTTCACCCTGGTTCCCCTGTCCCTTGCAGGCCTGGATAAACCAGACTGGAACTCCAATGTCTTAGGGGGCTTAGAGGGCAGAGCTCTCCTCAGGACAGACACACACTCCAGGGCTCACATTCTTCAGCATCTTTCTTTCCTGTGCTGCTTCCGGCCACCAGCCACCAAACCTTCCTTCCCCAGTTTTACATTGTTTGCTCACACCAGGCACTACAAGATGTCCACCATGAACTAGAAGAGGTCCAGGTTACACACGCTCTCTGCCATCCTTCTGGGTCTTCCCTGTTTCCTAACAACCCGCCCCCCCAACCCCTGACTCCTTCCCTCCTTCCTCCCTTTCTGAGGCAACAGACCACAGCCCCCTTGTCTTTTGGAACAGTTCCACCATTTTCACCTACAAGGATTTTCCCAAATGGTTTGTTTTCTGAAGGGGAATTTTTGTAAATAACAGTTTTCTCAAGTAGTTGTATGTGCTCAGTGATGTCTCTTTGTGACCGCATGGACTGTAGCCCACCAGGCTCCTCTGTCCATGGGATTTTCCAGGCAAGAATACTGGAGTGGGTTGCCATTTCCTCCTCCAGGGGATCTTCCCAATCTAGGCATTGAACCCAGGTCTCTTGTATCTCCTGCATTGGCAGGCGGATTCTTTACCACTAGTGCCTCCTGGGAATCCCAGCATTTTCTCAGTCTCACTAATCACTAAACTGGGTCCTGTCTTATTTCAGGCTGCTATAACATAATGCCATGGATTGGGCAGCTTAAACAACCAAGGTATTTCTCAATTCTGGAGGCTGGAAGTCTGGGATCAGGGCGCCAGCACGGCTGGGATCCGGTGAAAGTCCTTTTCCCAGTCCTGGAATGCCAACTTCTCACTGTGTCCTCCCACAGCTGAAGGAGTGAAGGAGCTCTCTGGGGTCTCTTTGATAAGGGCACTAATCCCGTTCAAGAGGGCGCCACTCTCATGACCTAACCACCTCCCGAAGGCTGCACATCCTAATACCATCACACTGGGGAGTGAGGGGAGGGCAGATTTCAACATATGAATTGAGAGAGGAACACAAATATTCAGTCCCTAATAGCCCCCAAGTGCCCCAATCAAGGGAGGAGGGAGTTTGAACTTGGTCCTTGGGATTGGACATCACTCTTTCACATCATGGATACCAGGGCTTTTTCAGCTCATCCTCTGTGCCATCCAGCTATCAGGAAGCAAGAGGCATTAGCTGCATGCTGAGAAAGCCCACCACTCAGCCCCAGCCCATTGGCCTGCCCACTCAGGATGGAGAGTCTGCCCTGAACATACTCCGTGCCCTCACAGAGTCCCAAAGACACTTCAAGGCAGGGACGCTGGGTCTGGTCTCTCTGAAGATCCCACACCTGGGCACTGAGGTCTCTCGCCACCTCTGCTCCCAAGGACTTTCTCTGTCCAGCTGCCCACTTTGCTTTCCTTTCTGAAACAAGGTGATTCACTCTGCCCTCTGTGGTTTCCCACCTCTCTCAGACCTGGCCACTTGCTTCCTGGGGCCAGCCACACATGTCCCTTCAATCATGCCTCCCAGACCCAGCTGGACATCCAGCCGAGTGGCTTGAGCATTAGGCCTGCTCACTTCTGGGTGGAGGTGAGTGTAAGGTACAGTTCCGGCGAGGCAGAAAAGGAAAGACGACCTCAACAGAAGTAGGTTACCTTTATTCAGGCAAGGAGGGGCGACAGTCGGCCTAACGACCAGGCTGAGCGCAGAAAGGGATCAGGGAGGCTTCATACTTATAGGGAGGTTTGTGGAAGCGATAAGGGAAACGTCAATCAGGCGGGATATTTTGAGTATTCTTTTGTTGAGATGACACTTGTAGTTGGGCAGGGGGTGATAAGTCTTCTGAGCGGGTGTAGGGGGTGGTAGGTTTCCGGACAGGGGGTGATAAGTCCCAGATAGATGCAGCTGGCCTGGAGCATCAGGATGGAACTAAAGTTATGCTTTGTTTTCTCCGAAGTTAGATGATTCAGCAAGGGGCCTTTGAGACTGTTGTTCTCTTTTCTAGGCCCAAAAGACTCCTTCATTGAGCAGCCCGGGCCTCCCTGCAGTGACCTACTGCCCAGCAGCTCTCAGGCCCTCGGTGCAGGGAGCCTCCTATGCTAGGTCATGAATTCCCAGGCTGACATCTGAGACTGGATCAGTTGGGGTCTGCAGGCCTGGGTCCCATTCCAACTTGGGACAACTCGGGATAGACCTCAGGGCTGAAGGGGTCTTGTGGGCACTGGCTGAGGCATTGTCAGGCCTGCATCCCAGCTCGGCTTCCCCACCCATCCCCACTGCTTAGAAGGCTCTTTGAAAAACCACCCACATGCTAAGCTCCATCTCAGAGGCAGCTAGCTTTTCAGGAAACCTGCAAGGTGCCCTTAGGCTCCAGTCCGGGGAGGAAGCCAGGCCTTCCAGAGGAGAGAGTGGGACTGGGAGGAGGTGTGGGTGGCAGCGGGGAGGATCTGTGGGCACCACCAGAGCCCCATGGTCTTGGCCACCCAGACCACAGGCTTCAGGACACCTTCCGTGCGCCCATAGCTAACCCAGCTTGCATTGGGGTGCATTTGTAGAGACACTTGGGGGACTCACCCCCCATGGTCACTCTTCTTTTATCATTTTACATATCAGACCACCATGACCTGTCATTTAAACGGCCACTGTGAAACCACATGCCACATACAAGATCTACAGATGGTATGGGTTCAGGACTCGCCCTGTTCTCCGATCCCCATGTATTCAGCATGGCTCAGAGGGGCTCTGAGCCCCCAGTTCTGTCCTTTTTGTCTCACACAGGAGTGGACACACAGTGGCTGTTCAGGAAATATGAGGTCAGCTGAATTGAGTTGGAGCTGAAAGTGGTTCCATCGCAGAAGCCCATCAGGACCACAGGACCAGGGAGCACTGGTGGGAAGTCTCTTCTGTTCCCTCTACCTGAAAAGGAAGTCAGGTTTAAAAAAAAAAAAGCCCTGCAGGATTAGGGACTGGGGGTTACAGAGGAGTGTGGCTGGGCTCAAGATTAGAGCACTGGCCCCCAAACCTGGGAGGGTGCAGGGCTGGGCTGGTTCCTTGGAACAGCCAGGACAAGAGTCTGCCACCCCATGGAGTATCAGGAAGGCCAAAGAGAGCCTCGGGCTTGAAGGAGAAAGACCACTTATCACTGAGTTCTCAGGGGCTGCAGGGAGGAGTTTCTTGCCCAAGTGTTTGAAGAGCCTGTTACATGGGCACCATGGTTGTGACCAGTAGGACCTGAGACTCAGAGGCCCCTGTAAATAGGGCAGCCAACAAGGGACCCCATTCCTAGGGCTTGTGCATGTCCTGGGAGAGGGAGCGAGCCCCAGATGATGGAGCTGGAATATACTGTATACTGTAACATACAGTACTGTAATACAGAATATACTATAATACTATAGCTAGAGCTACAGAAAGACTTGCTGAGCTCAGAGCAGGTTTTATATGCATTGAAGAAACAAAGGAAGCACAGTGATTCTTTTGATCCAGGTCACAGAGAAAATCTGTATGCAAGGGACTGAACTGTCCCTCCCCATTTCCCCTCCCCCAGCAAAGAAAACTTGTATGTTGAAGCTCTAACCCCCAATGTGATTGCATTTGGAAACAGGGCTTTTAGGAGGTGATTAAGGTAAAATTGAGGGCTTCTCTGGTGGCTCAAACAGTAAAGGGTCTGTCTGCAATGTGGGAGACCTGGGTTCGATCCCTGAATTGGGAAGATCCCCTGGAGAAGGAAATGGCAACCCACTCCAGTACTCTTGCCTGGAAAATTCCACAGATGGAGGAGCCTGGCAGGCTACAGTCCATGGGATTGCAAAGAGTCGGACACAACTGAGCAACTTCACTTAAGGTAAAATTAGGTCATAAAGTTGAGACCCTGATCTGACAGGATTGGTGTCTTTATAAGAAGAGACACCAGAGCTCACGTGCTTGTCTCTCTTGCCCTCTCTCCCTGCCTTGTGAAAGTGAAAGTTGCTCAGTAGTGTCTGACTCTTTGTGACCCCATGGACTACACAGTCCATGGAATTCTCCAGGCCAGAATACTGGAGAGGGTAGCTGTTCTCTTCTCCAGGGGATCTTCCCAACCCAGGGATCGAACCAGCATCTCCTGCACTGTAGGCAGATTCTTTACCAGCTGAGCTGCCTTGTGAGGACATAATGAAAAGGTGCCTGAAGGCTCTCACCAGAAACCACATACTGTGGGACCTTGAACTTAGACTGCAAGAACTGTGAGAGATAAATTTCTGTTGTTTAAGCCCCTCAGTCAGTGGTGTTTCATTATGGCAGCCCTACAGGTTAGGCACCAGTCCCTTTCTAGAAATGGGTTTGCAGTTTGAGATCCCAGCGAGGAAATCTTCCCTGGTGGTCCAGTGGTTAAGACTTCACCTTACAGAGCAGGGGATGTGGGTTCGATCCCTGGCCCAGGAGCTGAGATCCCACATGCCTCGTGGCCAAAAAGCCAAAACATAAAACAGAAGCAATATTGTCACAAATTTAATGAAGACTTTAAAAATTTAGGTTCACATCCAAAAAAAATCTTTAAAAAAAAAGAGAAATATCAAGAGTTTCCAGCTCCATGACATCAATTTTCATCCCCATTTTATCCATGTGACTTCAATATCCCAGCCTTTGAAGTCAAATTTTCTTAATACTCCAAGAATGATCAGCTTGCTCCCATCTTTTATTAGTTTGCAGGAGTGCATTTTCCTGCCAGTTTTCCCTTCCCAAGTACTTCTGGGTCTTCTGCCCCCAGACATGCTGACAAGCCCCCATATGCCTCCTGGTTTTGCATTTACACCTGCTCCACTCTGCTGCATGTGCGTGATTCCAATCAGTGAGAGCTGAACCCAGCTACCACTTGATGTCTGTGCTCAGGACTCAGAAAAATGGGAAGGAAAGCATAGCCAAGAGGTTTGTATCTGCCGTTAGAGGTGGCCCCTCCCAGAACCCAGGGCCAACACCATCCGGCACATCTTGGGGGTGGTCTGCCCACCTGTCTGGTGCCAGGTCTTTTGGAAGCTTCCTTGACCATCCCAGACCCTTGGCCATGAGGCCTCTCTGTCCTTCAGGGAAGGACAAAACCCCACCATCCACCCCTAGAGCTGTGGTTGGATCCTGGACCTCACACTATGGTCCCTGGGTCACTGGACGCCTGTATGTTTCTCAAGTCAGGGTCATTCAGGCACCACCAGCCATGACAATCAGCTTCTTGGATCCTCTGCATTTAGCCAGGTCAAGGCTGATAACTGCACATCTTCCCTAACTTCTTAGCAGCTTCCACTGGCTCTCACTCCTTGAATGAAAGGCCACACACACACATTTTTGTGCACCACCGTCCACAATGTGCCGCCCACAGAGAGAGCTCTCTGGCCGGCAACACACTTCACAGAGATGTCCGTTACACAAACGCACCCTGAGGTCCCTCTTGCATGACTGTAGGTGCCCCTCGGATCCCCAGATCTCAACAGCCTCCCTCACACGGTTGCTTGTGAGGGTCACAGAACAAAGGCTGTCTGAGGCTTCAGGGTGAACTCAGGGCCCCTCCCCCCAGCAGAAGTGACATCAGCCTTTGAAGTGACAGGGCTTCAAAGACTTCAAAGCCCTGAGGGGCATCCTGTAGGCCCTCCTGCAGTGCCTTTGTGTGGAGGACACATCTCACAGGCTTGGGGGTGGGGGGGGGGGGATGGGATGCTCAGGCCAGTGTTAGGGCAGAAAGACATCTGTTGGTCCTTCCACCCCAAGCTCCTGCCCCCACCTTGACCTGCCTGCCATATGCTCTCCATCAAATGTCCATTCATGACTCTGCGTCCTGTGAGCACTGGAGAAACTGCCTCTAGGTGAAAAAAAGCGAGAGATGGCTGTGATGGAGGTTTCAGGGGTTATTCCCAACCCCCCTTCCCCAGATCTTCTGTGGCACTTTTCTGCAGACCTTTGAGTCCTCTGTCCCCCTCAGCAGTGGGGTCTAATAGTGTCCCTGGAAGGTCACAGCCCACAGCACAGCCTACGCTCTTGGGTTGATGGAGGGGGGTCTGGTGTGGGTATGACCATCATCCCCACACGGTTCCTATGTGAGGACGCCTCTGTCGCTATCTCTTGACTGTTCTGCACACCAGACTTTCCTCACACCCACACAATTGCAATTTTCAACTGTTCTCTTCACTTATCTTTCAACAGAATGCTTTTTAACCTCTGTTAGTCTCTACAGTCGCCCACCAGGTCTCAACCATTTCAAGCCTCTGTGCACTCTGTGTTTATTTGTGGTAACAAGGCTGTCATCTCACTGCAAATGTCATTTGAATCCTGTGGCAGCTACATAACATTCATACGACGACTCTCGGCTTCACAGGGTCTCCGGAGAGAGAGGGAGAGACTCAACAGGAATACAGTGGCAAGTGCAGTTTGTGGACTAGCATTCTCCACGTAAAAGCTCCCTGCGAGCTGATATTCCAAGGGAGGGTCCATCCTAACCCCTGAAGGGACATTATGGTCCAGATGTGGGGTGGCTTCTGGGTCAGCTGAAGATGCTGTTGTCTTAGCCTTCTTGTGCTGCCAGAGCAGAATACCACAGACCTGGTGGCTTTAACAAGAGTTCTGGCAGCTGGAAGTCCAAGATCAAGGTGGCAGCAGGATTGATGTCTGCTGAAGGCTCTCTCCTTGTGTTGCAGAAGGCCATCTTCTCACTGTGTCCTCAAAGAGCCTTTTCTCAGTGAAAGGAGGGGGAGGAAGCAAGCATTCTGGTGTCTCTTCCCATAAGGGCACTAATCCCATCACAAGGGCTCCACTCTCAGGACCTCATCTATACCTAAGTATCTCCCAAAGGTGTCATCCCCAAATACCATCACATTGGGGGTTAGGGCTTCAACATACAGATTGGGGTTGCTGTTGTTGAGTCACTAAGTTGTATCCAACTCTTTGAGATGCTTTGCAACCCCATGGACTGCAGCACTCCAGACTTCCCTGTCCTTCACTATCTCCCAGAGTTTGCTCAAGTTCATGTCCATTGAGTCAGTGATGCTATCTAACTATCTCATTCTCTGCCGCCACCTTCTCCTTTTGCCTTCAATCCTTCCCAGCATCAGGTTTTTCTAATAAGTCAGTTCTTTGTATCAGGGCCAAAGTATTGGAGCTTCAGCATCAGTCCTTCCAATGAATATTCAGGGTTGATTTCCTTTAGGATTGACTGGCTTGATCTCCTTGCACTCCAAGGGACTCTCAAGAGTCTTCTCCAGCACCACAATTCAAAAGTATCAATTCTTGAACTCAGCCTTCTTCATGGTCCAATTTTCACATCTGCATATGACTACAGAAAAACCATGGCTTAGACTCCATGGACCTTTGTAGGCAAAGTGATGTCTCTGCTTTTGAATATGCTGTGTAGGTTTGTCATAGCTTTCCTTCCAAGGAACAAGCATCTTTAATTTTGCAGCTATAGTCACCATCCACAGTGATTTTGGAGACCAAGAAAATAATACCTGATTTGGTGGGAAGGGTGGGCAACATAATTCAGTCCACAACAGCCGTCAAGGAGCAAGGGTGTCCCCAGTCATCCCTTGGCACCCAGGCCAGAGCTGGGCTGGGCTCAGGATTCTGGGAGGCTCAGGAGAACAGCCAGCACCTGGCTGTTCACATTCTCCAGAGCGCTGGATAGGTCAGCAGGACTCACGTGGGATGAGCCATGAAGGAAAAATCAGATCTAACCTGGGTGAGATGGACTCACTCAGTGGGCAGTCAGAGTAGGGAGGGGTCATTGGCGGAAGGCTTCTGGAGAACTGGCCCCGTGTCTTCAGCCTGTTCATGGTCAGCAGGGTTCCTGTGCTGGGCTGAGGAGCCAGAGCCTTCGGAGGTGGCTCCAGCGTCATGGTGGTGGCGGGACAAGATGGCGGTAGCAGGGTGAGGTGGACTCAGCACCACAGCCTGTGGGGTCCGTGTGGCCCAGTTGCCACCAGAGAGAACTAGGTATACCAAAGTGACTGTGAGGAGCTGCATTGTGACCCTGCAGGGTCTGGCTCCTGGCCACTTGGGACAGGTCCCAGCTATGCTCGTGAGGCCAGAGTGTTGTCTGGCTCAGAGTCTCTGTGGTCCCAGACTCAGTGTCTAGGTGGCTTCTTTGACCTGGCCCCTTTGTAGTGCCTTTGACCAAGATTACTGGGTCACCTGACGAGGGCCATCAGTGGCCAGCTCTTTTCTGGAGCCAATAAGTTTAGCCTAAGACAAGGTTACTCAGCATCACAGGAATCTATTTATTTGGAAAATCAGATCAATCAAATTATTGCTTCCAATTAATTGTCTTAGTTTCACACATGTCCGTATACCAAGTGTACCTCAGAGTTTTTCAGATTAGGAGTACAAATAAGGTGACACATATGACCAGACCATGTCCCTAAGCCCCCACTGATTTTAGTGGTGACAGTCTCTGCTTTTCCACAGCTAAGTTCAGCTGTCCCCAACTCACTGACTGCTACTTGCTGCAGGTGGTTTCATCAGCACCCTGACCCTAATTCTGCCCCTCTGCCCCTCCTGTGCCAGCTGGGCCTGACTGCTGATTATGGGCCAGGCTGGGCCCCGAGGGTGGACCCTCCTACGGAGCAGCCTGGCCTGCCGCACTGGGCCTGTGCCCAGCCCCACTCCACAGGCCAGGATGGGTCCCCCTGGGGAGACAGAGCAGATCCATCTCCTCCCCCGAGAGTACTGGGATCAGCCACGGGGTCCCCAAGGCTCACCCACAGGTCCACAGTTGTCACATCCACTCCATACCATCACATCCTCCCAGGGACCTACACCTAATAGTTAATTACACAGTTCCTGAGTCTAGACTCCCCTCCTGCCCTCTGTCACCTGGCTCAGGCAGTCATGCTGCCCACAAGACAAGACTATATGCCTACAGACATCACTGGGGATGATGGGTTGTCAGGGTCCCCTCATCCCTTTCCTCTTTAGAAGCCTGTCTGGCCCTGAATGCAATGGTGGCATGAACTGTCCGCTCAGCTCCACCAGGCAGGCTCCCAGCTCCTGGCTCAAAGACAGAAACTGGGGAGGGGCGACTCATAGCTCCACCCACCCCGGGCTCTGACTGCATCCAGCCAAGTGTCCTACTGATGCGTGTCTGGCTTTCTGAGAGTGGCACAGGTATGCCTCCGTCCAGGATGGCCGTGGGACTGTGCAGCCTAGGCAGGAGGAGCAGTGTCCCGGGCTTGGGGCAGCTGGGCAGTACTCATCTCGCGGTCTCAGAGCCCTGACTCTGTCTGGCGCCCCGTGCAGACCCCGTCTGAGGGGCGGAGCCTCTGGTCCTGGGCATGATCACTGCTCCATTTCGACCCTTTCTTCCTCACCCTTCCCTCCAGCCCCACCGAGTGTGACCCGACCACTGACCACAGGGGAGGCAGGAGAAGGCGAGGCTCCTGCTCGTCAACGGCTCTCGGTCAAATTGAGGGTTCTCAGGCAGGAAGCCACCCTGCCCACCATCCTTCCTGCCGCTCCCACCCCCCACCCCACCCCTCGCAGAACCCCAGCACTTCAAGACTTGGGCGATTACCCGACCTCGCCTCCTCCCCACTCAGGGTTTTATCTAAATCGCCCTCTTCTCCCCACTGCACGTCCCCCATCCGCTCCCCTCTTATGCTGCAGGTAGAAGGTGGCTGCTTTTCCTCCTAAAGACTTCCCCTCTGTGCACATCGTCTCATTCGGCACTTTTCATCCCACTCACTCCGACTTGCAAATCACCCTATAATTTATCCTGATAATCATTTCACTCCCCGGAGCAGCTGAGTCATTGGCAGGCTTTCAGCTGTCACCGCCACACCTTGTCTAGAGCATCAGAGAAGCCCAGTCCAAACCGAGTCAATCATTTACAGTTTCCAGCCAGGAACTGCCAGGAGCCCTGTTTCGTTGCGATGGGTCCTCCATCCCTGTCCCTGGTTCTCTCATCTTCTCCGTCCCAGCCACAGAACAGGGACAACTCTGTGAAAAGTACCACCGTGGCCAGCTGCCTAGCCAGGACTCTGATGGGCAAGTCAAACACCTTGCTGTTCTCTGGCTGAACCAAATCAAGCCAGAGTCCTTCTCATCATTCTCAAGGAAACTAAATCCAACTAAATCTAAAACTAAAACTAAACCAACAACGTCCCAGCCTGTTCAACAGAACAAGCTAGTCATGTCCAAGAATTCTCCTCTCCCAGGCTTGTCTCTACTGCCTCTCCCCCTCCCTGGCCAGTGCTCAAACTCCACACAGTGGATGCTCAGATAGCAGCAAGGAATGGGCTGTCCACTTCCAGCCCTTGGTCTGTCTCCTACCTTTCCCAGGTATATCCTGTCCCCTCATGGTTCTCAGGTGTCACCAACAGCTTTTCACTCTGTCCCTGCTGCTTCCACATAGTGTCCACAGCTTCACACAGCCTGGTCCACACCAGTCCCCCTCAGTCCCTCTGCAGCTTTCTCCTGGGGACAGGAAGGTTTGGGTGACCTCTCAGGCCTTTCCAAGGCCCAGAGAAAACTTGGGGTTCTCTGTGCATACTTGCTCTCCCCAGTCACCCCTTCTGCTGGCATCTCCGTGTGGTCATTGGTCAACAGAGGGACAGAAGAGACCAGAAAGTCCAACCACTCCACCCCAGGATCCCCAAACTGAAAAGGAGCTTCATCAGTCCCTCCCACTCCATCCCTCCTCCATGCCCAACCCTCCCGATTCTCTCTCCCAACTCCTCTCTTCCTTTCCAGAATCTTCTAGCCTAATAGAAGGACAGAAGAGAGTTGGAAAACAGCCTTATACAGATGGTCTCTTTCTCTCAGTTCTTCTGCCTCGTGCTTTTGTTGTTGTTCAATTGCTGAGTCGTGTCTGACAGTTTGTGACCCCGTGGACTGCAGCACACTAGGCTTCCCTGTCCTTCAGTATCCCTTGGAGTTTGCTCAAACTCATGTCCATTGAGTCAGTGATACCATCCAACCATCTCACCCTCTGTCGCCCTCTTTTCCTCCTGCCCTCAATTTGTCCCAGCATCAGGGTCTTTTCCAGTGAGGCGGCTCTTCGCATCAGGTGGCCAAGGTATTGGCGCTTCAGCATCAGTCCTTCCAATGAATATTCAAGGTTGATTTCCTTTAGAATTGAATGGTTTGATCTCCTTGCAGTCCAAGGGACTCTCAAGAGCTTTTCCAGTAGCACAATTCAAAAGCATTAATTCTTCAGCACTCAGCCTACTTCATGGTCCAACTCTCACATCGATACATAACCACTGGAAAAACCACAGCTTCGACTCTACCGACATTTGTCGGCAAAGTGATGTCTCTGCTTTTGAATATGCTGTCTAGGTTTGTCATAGCTTTCCTTCCAAGGAGCAAGCATCTTTTTAATTTTGTGACTATAGTCACCATCTACAGTGATTTGGGAGCCCAAGAAGATAAAATCTGTCACATTTCCACTTTTTCCCCACTTATTTGCCATGAAGTGATGGGACCAGAGGCCATGATCTTTGTTTTTTGAATGTTGAGTTTTAGGCCAGGTTTTTCATTCTTCTCTTTCACTCTCATCAAGAGGCTCTTTAGTTCCTTTTTGCTGTCTGCCAATAGGGTGGTATCATCTGTATATCTGAGGTTGCAGATATTTCTTCTAGCAATCCTGATTTCAGTTTGAGCTTCATCCAGCCTGGCATTTTGCATGATGTACTCTGCATGTAAGTTAAACAAGCAGGGTGACAATATACAGCCTTGATGTACTCTTTTCCAATTTAGAACAGTTGTTTCATGTCCAATTCTAACTGTTGCTTCTTGACCTGCACACAGGTTTCTCAGGAGGCGAGTAAGGTGGTCTGGTATTCCCATCTCTTTTAGAATTTATCACAGTTTATTGTGATCCACATAGTCAAAGGCCTCCTGCTTTGGAGAGTGAGAAATCAAGAATTCACCTGGGTTCTTCAGAGCTCCCCAGATATTGACACTGAGTGGCTTATGTCAAGTTGTCTGGGTTCTGGGGAAAGGTTTTGGGGCCACAGTGAGCAAAAACGGCATTCAAGTGAGCATCAGAGGGAAGGCACACCAGTAAATGCGCCACTTGTCAGCCCACCACATCAGAGCCCTGGGAAGGGATATCCACTATGGAATTCAGGTTGAGGTTTCCTTCCTCCAGGCATGACTTTTTTCCATGACTTTTAGCCATAGCCATGGTGGTCATGGTGTCCTGGTGGACTAGCTGGGTTCTGGAACGCCGGTGGGCCATGACGTCCATGCGAAATTCTTTGATGACAAAGTAGTAGCAGAAAACATCCAGGCAGCAATTGAAATTGGAGAAATACATGGACAACTGCAGGAACAAGATAATATTCTGCTTGGTTCTGCACTCCACGATGAAGCCATTCCTCACCAGGAACTGCAAGAAGAAACTCAGGTGGACAGGGAGAAAGGAGACCACAAAGACAGCCAGGCTGACTGCAATAGTCCAGATGCAGGCCTTCTGCTGGACCCAGTCCCGGGTGTGGTCCCGACGGGCAACCAGAATGTGAATACTCCTGGAGGAGCAGAAACCAACGATGCTCATGGGAAGAAGGAAGCCGAAGACCTCCAAAGGGAAGAGGACCTTGGCACTCCAGGTGCTATCGGACATGTTATGGAAGCACGTGTAATTTTTCCCATTGCTATGGAAGCTATAGACAGGAGTGCTTCCGACCCACACCAGCACCCAGATGATACAGCAGATCCCGAAGATCTTCCTGGGGGACCGGATGTGGCTGACCAGGATTGGGTACTGGATGGCCAAGAATCTGTCCAGGCTGATGAAGCAGATGGTGAAGATGCTCCCGTACATGCTGATGAAGTAGAGGCACTCCACCAGCGTACAGAAGGGCAGGAAGGGATCCGTCGTTTGGGACAGAACCATCTTGAATGGGAGGGAGAGCACCAGCAGGAGGTCAAAGACCGCCAGGTTGATCATGTAGATGGAGGTGGCAGTGTAGCAAGGCCACCTCTTCTTCAGGAAGGAGCTAAAGCCTCGGATGGCGAGCACATTGAGGACCAGACCAAGGAGGAAGGTAGGGATGTGGACAACCAACTGCACGGTTTTCATCAGCTCTTCCACATCATCAAAGGAGCAGTTCTTGCTCTGGTTCTGCTGGCTCATATTCTTTCCTACAATGTCAACAATAGATGAGATGAAGCTCCTATTACTCTCTAGAACTAATGGAGTCAAACGACTTTGTCAAGACTTATCAACACATCCCCTTTATTACACAGCAATCTATGCTCTCCGAATAACAATTAGAAAACACAGGAAGGAAAATCACCTTCTAATTCTGTTGCCCAAATGCAATCACTGTGACTTTTATATATATATTAATTCCAGACACTTTCTGTACACACACCTCCCCCCACCCTGTGTGTGTCTCTATCTTTTACAAAAACAGAATATGCATGACTATCTGTTCCCTTTTCTCCAATCAGAAGTCTTTCTGTTGAAAGTATCAGCAAGACCATAAGCCCAGACCCAAACTGGTTTCATCAAAGAGAGAATTTCACAGAACTGGAAACAAGAAAACTAGGGCACTGCTGACTTGAGCTGCAGATTGTACAGTTTCAAATGCTGTTTTCAGAACCCAGTTCCTCTTTGTATGTTGCCCCTATGCTCTGCCTCACCCTCACCCCGGAGGCTGGGCAGAGCTGACCCCACCCCTGTCTGTAGGGCTGGTGGCAGCCAGTGCAGCACATTCCCCGGGACACTGTCATTGGTTCATTTATAGATCCAGGGGTGAATATCTGACCCAGAGTGGATGAAAAGTAATGAACCTCTTGCTTGGGTTTCTAGGAAGGGTGTTGGGGCTTTTTCTTTGGGATGTAAAGTTGAGAGAATAAAGTCTGAAGCTGCTCCAAGAAGAAAACCATACAGAGACTGGAAAAATATGGAAGAAAAAACATTCCCAAAGGGAGTGGAGTGAAGGCTTGTGCATGTGTGTGCGCTCAGTTGCTAAATCATGTCCAACTCTTTGTGACCCCATGGACTGTAGCCCACCAGGCTCCTCTGTCCATGGGATTTTCCAGGCAAGAATACTGGAGTGGGTTGCCATGCCCTCCTCCAGGGGATCTTCCCCACCCAGGGATCGAACCTCCATCTCCTGCATTGCAGGCAGATTCTTCACCACTGAGTCACCGGGAAGTGAAGTGAAGGCTTGAGGTCTCCCTAAGGCAAAGAAAGGCCTTTGAGCAGAGAGAAAATTAGAGCTGGCTTCAGAGGATGGAGGTTGCAGGTGTGGCTGCAGATGGTTGCTGGATACCAGCAGATGGAAGGAGATCACAAACCCTTGGGAAGGCAGGCGTTGAGTATTTTTAAGACCCTGTATAGAATGTCATTCCCAAACCCTTTCTAACTGCTGGCAAAAACAGAAATATACATATATCTCTCATCCATTGAGCACTATATAGTAAATATATAATATACATTATTTGGTGCCTTTCCAGAAACTCAACATTTTCCTATGTGCTAACTTTTCATATAGGTTTATGTCATGGAAGATCTAAGAAAATGTACTGACTCATATTAAAAGCTTCAGACTCCTGTCGTCTGTGTGAATGGCGCCTCCTGGAGTTGTGCAGTGTAAGTCCCAGGTGTAACTTAACAGCCCCAACCTTAGGATGCCTGGAATAAATTAACTGTAAGCTGGCAGGTTGCCCCCTCCCGACTGAATATCTCAAACTATCCAACAAGCTTATCTCAAAAAAAATAGCTAGAATAGTTTGAAACCAACAAGAAAAGTTTCAAAAAATGACAAAAAGAACAGACAAGAACCCAATTTGGATCTAACCAATAGTGTTGCAACACCAAAGAGGAAGACTCATTTGGCTAAGACAAGTCACCTTCAACATCAGAAACAACAGAAAACCAAGAACCACAAAGATAAGAGCAAATACAAACTTGTGCTTAAAGAGATTCAACAAGACTGCAAAAAAAGGAACTTGGGGCATCTGTTTGGGGCTGGGTCATGCTCAAGCAGACTCCATGAGTGAACCCAGCTCATTGCTTCTGATTCAAAGATTAGAACTAAAGTGGCCAAGAAAAAAAAAATTAGTGATGTTTAAAGGCAAACCCAAATTCAAGCCCAAAACATGGCTGAATTGAACAAATTGATGAAAAACAGAAGAAAAAAATGGTTCTAAGATGCCAGGGCTTGTCTGAACTGACTGTACCAATTATTCATGTACAAGTATTCGTGTGGAAAAGATACAAGTCAGCTATCAGTGTCCTCCAGCAGGGAAATCCTAAAGGTCACATTTGAATTGCTGAACGACTTCAAATGTGAGCTTTTCAAATGTTAATTTCTTGAAGCTAGATAAGCACACTATGGATTGGAAAAAAGAAATTAGGTTGAAAAAAAAAATACTTCCAGCTAATGGTAGAGTGAGCAGAGAATCTGAAAAATTAATCCCCTGAATTCCCTCTGAAAGTTCAAGGAAACCATCTTTTTTAACAATCTTTTTTCTAAAAAGATCAGGAACTTCACTGGAATAAGATTAAAAGAAACTGCTGCAGCAAGACATAAAAGTCTTTTTTCCCCCCCCAAGAACGGGCTGCAAATAAAAAGCAATCCACTCGTAGTAGGGGCTAGCAACTTCCCACTCCAGACCTGTTGTCTGGGGCTGTTGATGGCACCTGTTCTGGCCAGCTCTGGGATCCGCTGAAATCATCAGAATCAACTGATTGCACTGTAAGATGGTGCAGGGGGGGAGGCCGAGAAGCAAATACTGAGACAGAAGTAGACATTTGACAGATGTATTAGGGGAAAGGCCGGTGAAGGATAAAGGGTGAGATAAGAGTGTACAGGCTTCCCTGGTGGCTCACTGGTAAAGAACATATCTGCCAGGCAGGAGATGTGGGTTTCATCCCTGGGTCGGGAAGATCCCCTGGAGGAGAAAACGGTAACCCACTCCAGTATTCTTGCCCAGAGAATCCCATGGACAGAGGAGCCTGGCAGGCTACAGTCCATAGGGTCACAAAAGAGTCGGACAGGACTTATTGACTAAACAACAACAAAAATAGGAGTGGACAGGAAGAGCCCTCAGACCACAAAGCAGTCTGACACCTGTGTAAGGAGAGAGGGAAGGAAGAGTTGGGTAGGAAGAGCTTCAGACCATAGTGCTGTTCTGAGAATGATGGGCCAGGTCGTCAAAGAGACCAGAAGCACAAGTCGCCTGTTCAAGGTTCCATGTCCAGCAGGAATCTCCCAGGACCAGTGCCTCCTCAGAGCCCTGTCATTGGCTAGAAGCTGCCCAAGGTGGGCATGACCCCAGTTGGATTGTCAGTCACCAGGGCCCTGGTTCCAGCTTCATACCAGGAAGGAAATAAAATGAATGGGGAAAGGTCATGGATCAAGCAAATTGGGTCTGTGAACAGACATGCAGGGCCTGAGAGGAACTTTGTTAACCACAAGCAGCTGGTGCCTTAGAGGTAGGCTGAATTATACCACAGAGAAGATGAGAACATGGATTAGAGGAACCATGTTTTATGCAGTTTTTGGAAAGAAAGCCACTCTCAGATGTCCTACTTACATCTTTGTGCTTAGTCGCTCAGTTGTGTCCGACTCTTGCGACCCCATTGACTATAGCCTGCCAGCCTCCTCTGTCCATGGGGATTCTCCAGGCAAGAATACTGGAGTGGGTTGCCAAGCCCTCCTCCAGGACTTAGCATCTTTAAATGTCATTAATATAAAACCTTACAAACATTTGTGAATAAATAAACCAAGTTTCCTGGAAACCTCTCTGAAAAAAATAACACCAGAAGAGTTTTAAGGGGTTAAATTTGAGCACAAGAACTTCATGCCCAATTGGGTGGCTGTTCAGGTGTGAAGATCATAGAAAGCCAACTAGGTATGTATGGCTTCAAGGGGGCAAAAGAAAAAAAAAACTGCCTCCAAGAGGCAGAACTTTAGATATCCAAGAGATGCCAACAATAAAAGATGCAAACATCAAGGTGGGCAAGTTCGGGGAATCAGAAGGAGGAAACTGGAAAGAGACCAAAGCTATGATGAATATAGTTATAGATTTAGAAGAAAAAAAAGTAAAAGAGATCTTGCTTGCATGCCAAGTTGCTTCAGTCATGTCCAACTCAGAGTCACCCTGTGGACATAGCCTGCCAGGCTCCTCTGTCCATGGGATTCTCCAGGCAAGAGTACTGGAGTGGGTTGCCATGCCCTCCTCCAGGGGATCTTCCTGACTCAGGGATCAAACCAGCATCTCTTTCATCTCCTGCATTGGCAGGCAAGTTCTTTACCACTAGTGTCATCCGGGAAGCCCCAAAGAGATCTTCCATATCTTTAAAAAAAGACAAGCTGTAATACCTCAGAGAAAGTAACGAAGAAGGAAGATGTTCTTGGGTCGCAGAGGGCAGGCATGACAGAGACTACTAGGACACAGTACAAAGAAAACATTCCAAAAAAGGGAAAAGTCATTGTTCTGTCTTCTTTTTTTAACTTTGATAGTTACAGAAAACATAAGATTTTTTAAACCTTGACCTAACAACTGACTATTAAAAACAAGATGCTTATCCTCAAAATCACTAAAGCTGATAAACAGAAACAAATCAGACAAAATAGTCAAGGAGTAAATAGAATGGGAAAAAGTAACCAAGCATAGAAATTACAACAATAAAATAAATTATATTCTTCAAATAAACTTTGAAGATTTCAAATTTTAAAAATTAACCAATGTTTTCAGTTCAAGTACAAAATAAAATGCAATTCTTTGTTGCTTATAAAGGACACACTTACTTAATGACAGAAACATTCAAAGTAAAAGTCCCACAATGAGATATCGGACAAATATGAGCAAAAGGAAAGTCCGAGTGGCAATATTCATACCTAGCACATCAAGATTAAGAGTTTATTTTATATTAATAAAAGAAAAATTGTGAAGACAAATATAGTGATTTTATGCACTAGATGATGTTGTATAAAAGTACATAAAGTAATACTGTTAAAATTCAAGAGCTATTGGCAAAAATATGGCAGTTTCAGATTTTAATATAGAATAGATTTGAAGAGATCAAATTGGCAAAATGTAAATTAGGATACAGAATTATATAAATAATATAATGAATATAGTTTAATTAATAGCTCTTAGATTTGACTTTAAATAAATAAGCAAGCTGGTTTTTTCTCAAATATCCAAGTTGTCAAGATAAATTACCTGTCTAGCAAGAACAAAGCTTTCCATTAAAAGAAAAGCAGAAATTTTGTGGGCTATATACTCTGACCACAATACACAGAAGCCTAGGAAATAAAAAACAAAATTGGCTTTTTGAAAACTAAGTAAAACCAGGATTATAAAACAAAATGCATGGGGCATAATCAAGAATGACAAGAGCTTTCTGTACTGATTGTTTAAAAAAAAATTTCACAAGATGCAGCCAGAACTATTCCCAGAAATAAATACATGGCCCAGACAGCTTCAATTCATTTTTTTTTCTTAAGGAAACTAAATAAATGATTCAAACAGTCAACTTGAGCATTTAAGGAAAAAAAGAACACTAAAGTAATAGAGAAAGTGGGGAAATTTTTATAAAGATAAAACTGAAAATAAAAGAATTAGCAAAGAGGAAAATAACCAGAATCCGTAAATTTAATTATTTGGCAGAGAGAAGGGGGTGAAGAGTAAACTAAACAATACAAATATCTCTAATAATTGTGATCGATAAACAAGATTCAATCAAAACTAGAAATGAGAAGGTGGTCTAAGAATAAATAGAGGAGAGAGAAAAAAAATAAAAAGAAATTACCTTATTACTAATCCACTTAAAAAACTTAAAGTAAGTTGACAATTTAGGGGCAAAACATAACTTACCACAATTAATACAAGAATTAACACAAGTGGTATTGATTAGATCAAAAACCATGAGTAAAACTGAGAGTGTTATCAAAGAATAAATAGATTTTTATATATCTAGAGGTGCGGGGCTCTAGCATATTTTAACTTTCAAGGACCAGATAATTCCCATACTCTATAAATAGTTTCAGATACACAAGATAATGATAATCAAGAATCTGTTATGAAACTAATTTACCCAAATACCAAAACTTGACAAATGCAGCACAAAAGAGGAAAATTGCTCAAATGCATATATGAATATAGATGCAAATATCTGAGTTAAAATATTACCAAATAGAACTCAATATACTAAAATTATAACTCATCATTTTACCAAGTCATATTCACCATAGACATATAAGACCTTTTTTCAATGTTAGGAAATTTGCTAATACTGTGCATTAAATCATCAGGACAAAAATGAAAAGCTGTCTCACTGTATGATAGTTTTTCCACAAGTCATTTAAATGAAGGAAGAGAAGGCTATTTCTTACACCTGATAAAGAGTAACCTGTTCACATTAACAGCCAACTTTGCATTTAATAGTTTAAAAAAAAAAAGCGTCATTCTTATTGAAACTGGACACTTGTCAACACCCAGAGGTTCCAAATAATGTGCAACACCCAGAGGTTCCAAATAAGAAGAAATGAGGTATTCCCCTGAATCAATAATGCAAATGAACACTGGGGTACAAGTGTCCTTTTGAATCGTGGTTTTCTCAGACTATGGGCTTCCTTGGTGGCTCAGCAGTAAAGAATCTGCCTGCCAATGCAGGATATGCAGGGTCAAACCTTAGGTCAGGAAGATCTTCTGGAGAAGGAAATGGCAACCCATATTCTTGCCTGGGAAATCCCATGGACAGAAGAGCCTGCTAGGCTTCAGTCTATGGGCTCACAAAGAGTAGGATATAACTGAAAGACTAAGTCTTAGGGTATATGACCAGTAGTGGGATTGCTGGGTCATATGGTAACTATATTTTTAGTTTTTTAAGGCACCCCATACTATTCTCCACAATGGCTGTATCAATTCACATTCCTACCAACAGCACATGAAGTTTCCCTTTTCTCCACACCCTCTCCATCATGTTGATGGACGTAGAGTCTGTCACACAGAGTGAAGTCAGAAGGAGAAAAACAAATGTCATATATTAACGCATATATGTGGAATCTAGAAAAATGGTACAAATGAACCTATTTCCAGGGCAGGAATAGAAACACAGATGTAGAGAATGGACATGTGAACACGGAGGAGGAAGGGGGAAGGTGGGATGAATTGAGAGATTGGGATTGACATATATACACATGGTAATGTGTAAAATAGCAAGCTAGTGGGAAGCTGCGGTGGAGCAGAAGGAGTTCAGCTTGGTTCTCTGTGATGACCACAGAGTGGTGGGAAGGTCCAAGAGGGATGGGATATATATACACACACATACACACACACATATATATACACACATGTGTATACACACACACACATGTATATACAGCTGCTTCATTTCACTGTACAGCAGAGACTAACACAGCATTGTAAAGCAATTAAACACCAATAAAAAATTTAAAAATCAATCAATAAAAAGGGAAAAGTATAAGAACAATAAATAAAAAATAATGCGAATAGGAAGCTTAGTCAATAAATGATGTTAAGACTATCAGTAAAGAATTCGGGGGCTAAAAACTAACTTTTGAATCCTCATCTCACACCAAGTAGAAAAGAAATTCCAAATTCATTAATGAAAAAACTTCAAGAGATCAAACCATAGAAAAACTATATGAAAACTTAGTGGCCAATTCATAAAAGCCAGTGGAAGGAAGGAAAATCTCTTTGCAACTTAGAATAATTGAAAAGCAAAAGAAGCAGAAAACAGATAGGACAGGTTTAACTGTATAAAAATTAGAAAATTTCTTTTTGTTTAAAAAAGTTTAACATCTAAGAATATACTGAAGGAAAGAAAATACAAAAAATAAGTTAGATAAATGATGTTCTTTTGCTATGAAAAGTATTAAAAGATGAGTAATACCAAGATGCACAATAGATTAACAGAAAAGACACCAACGGTTCCTGTAAGATTTACAAAGAAATAAATTTTTCGCTTATATTATCTAGAGATGCTGACAAGGATTTTGTATAATAATCATCAAAATGCTAGTGAGCATACAGATACGTACCCAACTTTGGGAAATTGATAACTTATATTACAAGCCCTAGAAATCCTTTTTAGGGTTTCATTCAGTGATTCTAAAAATTTACCTTAAGTAAATTATGAAAAAAAAAAAGGAAAAAATGTGTACGGAAATATGTTCACTTTAGCATCTTTTTCTGATAGCAAAAAATACATGCACGCATTTAAATGTCAACAAGAGCTCAATTTCACTACGGTAAATCTACTCAATGGAAAATTTTTGCCTGACTATATTATGTTTATGCTGACTATGTTAAATAAAGAACCCACAAACTACAGAATTATACATTCAGAATGATTTCAAATATGATTAAAAAACCCACGCATAGGGAAAAAACCTAGAAAAAAAATTTCCATGTGCCAAACATTGGTTGCATTCAAACAGTTAAATGATGAGTGATTTCTAAATCTTTTACCTTTATCTCTCTCTTTCTGTCTTTTGTGTGTGTGTGTTGTGTGTGTTTTTCTAATTAATAATAAAATGAAAACAATTTTTAAATGGTTTACTGTATTAAATGCTGGGGCAAAAGAAGAAAAATAACAACAGCTTTTGACTTTCCCTTCAAAGAAGCAATGTCTGAGTGTGCATTGGAGGCACGGCGGGGGTGGAAGGAAGGTTTACACAGAATTTAAAGTAATGCATTGAACTGAAAGATGCTCAGCTGATGAGGCATACATCTTGCCAGGTCAAAGATGTCAACATATAGCATCAGAGGGACTAGAGAACAAAGTGTGATATGACAACGAATTGGACAGGTGAGAAACAGGTGCCACCTAAGAGACCAGAGAATAGCCACAAGAACCCAATCCATGATAAAAGCAAGGTTTCCTCTGTCTGCAGGTCAGTCGTCACATCATCAAAAGGAGGAGGAAGGACTTCCCAGGTGGCTCAGATGGTAAAGTGTTTGCCTACAATGCGGGAGACCTGGGTTTGATCCCTGGGTCAGGAAGATCCCCTGGAGAAGGAACTGGCAACCCACTCCAGTACTCTTGCCTGGAAAATCCCATGGACACAAGCCACAGGTTCACAGAGTCGGACATGACTGAGCGACTTCACTTTAAGGAGGAAGGAACCATGTGAAAGAGACTCAAACTGCCAGATGATCATTCAAAGGCCAGAGAGTGGGTGAAGAGGAGGGAAGATCTTTAAACACAATTCTCCTAAAGTTGAGAGAGCTATTAATAGAAATAAATGTAGTCGTTAAACTTAACTATTTTCTAAAGTGGTTATTTAGGCTAAATTATCTTGTCTATTTTAAAGGGACAAAAGGAAGAGAAAATTCACTAGAGAAACACAGTGAAAAAAACTGCAATACCTCAATATAGAGAGCAGAGGGGCAACCCCATGGAGGTTTAGATAAATGTGACAACTACAATCAAATCATAATACTAACTAATAATTATATTAACTACCATACTTCCTGTCAAGGGGGGAATCTGATAAAAAAAAATTAAAATCCAATCATCTTGTGCTGATAAGAAACACCCACAAAAAAAGGCATAAACTGAGGAAAATGATGAGATAATCTATGGAATATCAGATACACAGACCACTAGAAAAGAAGGAAATGTGACAGTGTAATTTTTTTAATACGGAGACCCTACAAAGTAAATGTTATAATAAACAATTAAAATATAAAATTTATGTTCCATGTACTTCTGTACATGATGGGAACAAGCAGAAATGCAAAACAGTAGAGAAAGAAATATAATGGTAGAGACCCTAATGCTCCCCTCTTAGAATATCATTGATCAAGCAGACAGAGATGTTTAGAGCTCTGAGCAGCTCAATTAATAATGTAGAACTAACAGATTAGTGAGGACCAAGTCATAAATCGAGGGAATACACTCTGTTATGGAGACGACAAGTATCTTTCACCAAATTCATCCCATTCCTGGGCCCAGCCAAGGACTCCAAGGCAATGGCAATTTCACCCTTCGGTTTTCAGATCATTTTTCTGCAGCCAGTAAGAAAACACAAGTATTTGCTGCAGCATTGATGGTATTAATCATAATATACAATAGGCATTTTCATGCATTCTTGCTATGGAGTCTCTTAAGTAATGTGTCAGAGATAAAATCGGAAGTACAGTGCTGAAACATTGGATAGGAACAAATATTTACAGATAAAACACCAATGAAGTCACAGCTGAAAGGAAAATCATTTCTAAGTATGCTTGCAGACAGGAAAGACAGTGAGAAATGAGGTGAACCCAGTTACACACAGACACTCTAGAAGAGGAACATGGGGGACATGTGACAAGTGGCCCTTGCATTGCACTGATGATCACCCAGGCCCCAGAGGCTGTCAGTCTGCAGGGGCGTCATATGGAGAGCCTAGGATGCCCCAACACAGGAGGACATGAAGGATCACAGTTGCTCAAAATCCATAAACGTATAGACATTCTTATATCTATTCTAGAGATGTCATCTGGAGATGCGTCCATCATTCTGGAGATGTTATATCAGCATCTTCAAGGCTCAGGACGGGCTCCACTGTATGACTCCATCAGGCCATAACAGGAAGTTCCAGACACTGTAGGAAGCAGACCTATCTTCCACTGGAAGTCAGAGAGCAGACCAACTGGCCATGCAGTAAGCTCTCTGACCCCAAGAGATATACAGGCAAAGGCAGAATATCTGTTTATTTGGAACATTATCAAGAAAATCCACATATATGAAAGGCTTTAAAAAAAAAAGGCTAAAATAGAATATTCTGGCAATATGTGTTTTTCTAATGTTTGGTGAAGAGAGGAAACATCTTGTACATGAAAGAGGATGGGCCTGGGAGCCCTGAGGCCCCTGCTCTGCTTCTGCTTCTCTCTGGCTGTGGGGCCTCTTTCTGGCCTCTGTCTGGCTTCTCTCATCCACACAGCACTGCTCAGCCCTGGGGACAGGAGCCCGTGGTGGCTCTCTGACTGCCAACTTGACCCCACGCTGGGCTGTGATTCTTGCAGCTGTCAGGGCCCAGGACTACTCACACCTCCAAGGACCCAGCACCACTCCTGGGGCAGCCCTGATCCTGTGTCTGCACAGCCAGGGCATCTAAACCCGGCTGTGTGGCTCAGACCAAGCCACCCTTCCTTCCTGGAAAGTCCTGGGTTTTCCAGAAAACACCAGCAATGGGGAAAATGCAACCTTAGGTTGTTTGCAGGTTAAGAAGCTTCTCTTGTGCTGCCAGATCCTTCATCCACACAGAGAGCAGAGATGTGAGCCAACTCAGAGGTGGGAGGGCCAGCTGGTGGCAGAGCAGCATCAGTACAGTGGAGGGGTGCCACGGCAGGAGGAGCAGCCTCGCCTGAAATTCCAGTTTTCTCTGGGGAGGCAGTGGTGAACCCCGAAGGCAGAAAATAAACATTTATTTGAATACAGTCATCTGCTACTATCACCACAATGTGAGTAAACTCATCAGTTAACACCTGAGCTGGGCTTCTGGGGATCACGATGAAGAAAGAACAGGACGCAGGGGATGGAGCACACAGACAGAATCTCTGGGAGTCCAGAATTTTGCTATAGCTGCACACTCAGCTTGGTGAGGGTGGCGTAGGGGTTGGGGGGGGAGTGCAAGGACCAGCTCAGGGATTTGAGATGTGGCCAGCTCTGTGCTAAGTGCTCTAAAGAGGGAACTCAATACGTTCATTCCTGGGTTGCTGTTATAACTATGCCCATTTTATAGATGAAGACAGTGAGGCTCACAGAAACTGAAGCACTCCCCTAAGCTCAAACAGGTAGTGAGGGGCCTCCGCTGGACTCACATTCTGGTCTCCCTCTTTCCTCTACCCCACCCCCACAAGCATCACCAGCAAGCTGTTGTTGTTTTGTCTCTAAATTGTGTCCGACTCTTTTGTCTGACTCTTTTGTAGCCCACCAGGCTCCTCTGTCCATGGGATTTCCCAGGCAAGAATACTGGAGTGGGTTTCCTTCTCCAGGGGATCTTCCTGATTCAGGGGTCTAACTTGCATCTCCTTCATTGGCAGGTAGATTCTTTACCATTGAGCCACCTGGAAAGCCTATCACCAGCAAGGGCACCTGGTAAATCCAGGGGGTTATCCATCTGGTAAACCCCTTTCTCACTCCTTTCCAGCCGCTGGCACCACCCAACAGAGTCTGATCCCCTCAGACTCCCCTCCCATCATAAAAACCCCATCCCTTCCTTCAATCCACTTCCCCAAACTACCGGCATCATCTGTTGTGATTTCCCTGCTATGGCCAGGTGGGGCCACCTGCCATTGGGGAGAGTCCCTGCTTTCCTCCAACAAGCCCAGGACAAGGACCATAGCTCCTTTGCGCTTTATACCACCTCATGAAGATGATGCAAAACAGACCCTCAACAAGGACTTAGGAAATGAAGGAGGGACTGAGTGAATGACCTGTTCTGCAGCAGCTCCAAGGTGATAGGCGTCCCCTGTGGAGCTGGGATGACTGGTCAGATTCGGGAGAACCAAGCCTTCCGTGGAGCCTGGGGCTACACCGTGCAGACCTCAGCCCCTGCCTCACCACCCCGGGAGCACACAGCCTAGTCCAGGCCAGTCCTACAGACTTTCCCTGACCTCCTGTTCTCCGCTTCCACTCGTAAGAAATGCTGTATCTTCCCTTCTACCCTCTCCAAGAGACACTCGATGAGGGCTGGAGAATAAGCTAGTTATAAGATATAACAGTGGTCAAAGCTTGCTGAATGCTTACGGGGTGGGCGGCTGTGGGACAAGCGCTTCCATCATTTACTGCTCCCAAGAGACCTGTGAGGAAGAAACCCTTATTGCTCCCATTCCCCTGAGAGGTACACTGAGGCCAGGGAAATTACCCAGTTGGCAAGGGATTGGCCTGGGCTCCTGAGCGCAGTTCTAGCCTGCCGTGAGCACTTTGCTCAGCGGCTGCATGGTGATTCCTAGAGCTTGTCATCTTGGCCTCTTGGTGCTTTCCCGGCCCCGATTCCGGGGCAGCAGGCAGCCGACCCAAGGGAGGGTGGTGGGGACACGCAAGTCGAGCTCCCTTGGGGACGGCTCCTGGGCTGCCTACAGCGAGGTTTCCCCACCCAGCCCATGCCGCCACTCTGAGTCAAATCGGGAGGAAGTTGAGGATTCATAGAAAATGTCACCTGCAATCAGGGACAGACCAGTCCTCCCCTGCTGCTGCTGCTGTCACGAAGGCTGCCCGGGGGGGCTGCTGCTGTCCCTGACGTCTAAGATGGCCAGGCGAGTCGGGACCGGTGCCGATGGAGCCCAAGCCCCGAAGGAAAGTCACCCGAGGTCCCCAAGACCAACGTCAGTGGGTGGACTCCTGGCGTATCGGGTTTTCTGAGCCGTCTGGGGGCTGTTACGTCCTGGGAGTCCGGTGCAGCTGAGCGAGGTGTGAGATGTCATTTCCCAGCATGGTCACCACCTCACTCTGGGGAGAGGCACTTCCCCCTCTGGGACTGAACTTCCTCATCTGTGAAATGAGGGCGTGGGATCACGTATACGTCAAGCCGCTTTGCATCAGTCTCATGTGGCAGAGGGGCTTCTTCTCTCGGGTCTGGAGAGGGGCTCCCTGGGGTGGGGGTGGGGGGTTCCCTCCTAAGTGTGGCTAGAATGTGGCCTGGGCAAGGGGTGGGGGGATGTGGTCAGGAAGAGGCTCTGGGCTCTTGTGCCCTCTCAGAGAGTCTGCATACTTGCTCAGCTTCCAACAAAAGAAAACAAGTCAAGAGCTACTGCCTGAGCCAGGGCATGAGGAACCTTTGGAAAAGGACACATCACCCACAGCAGAGGTTCGGAGCCTGGCATCACGCCGGGGGCAGAAAGCTTCTGAAAAAGGGCCCTTCTGGCTTCTAGCGCATCTGGGGTTTAGGATTCAGAACTGCTGCCCACGGAAAGGAGGGTGGTGTTGGAAGCCTTCATGTTTAGGACTTGGGGGCTGGGAAGGACAGCCTAGGGGGACACCTCAGCCCCTGCCTGCGTGTCTTCAAGGACCAGGGCACGGCCGCCAGGCTGCTCCCAGCCCTGGCTTCTCTGTGCCCAGCCCCCATGGGGGTTGGGGTCAGCCTGGGGTGGTACAGCTCTCAGCAGCCCTGGGAGCAGAGGTCTCTCCAGGGCAGCAAGAGCTGAGATTCACCACTGGGCCCCAGGGTGCTCCCAGCGGGGAACCTCTGCAGATTCCAGAGATGCAGGGAAGTCTGGGCTGAAAGCAGCCTCGCAGATTCTGCTCCTGCCCAGGAGGAGCTAGGAATCCCATTAAAGACCAAGGCACGGGTCGATGTCACAGGCCTGGCAGGCCGAGGCTTTCAGACACCTCCAGGAATAAACTCTCCAAAGTGGGCCTGGGTGATTCATCCCCACATATGTGGTCTCCAAGTAATCAACAGCTTGTGTGTGACTGTGGGTGAATCACCTGGCCCTCCCCAGCCCGGGCCCCCCCCCCATCATTCAGGGAAGAACTTGACAGAACCATGATAGCCCTTTAAGCTCTCACTGTACCCAATCCCATCATACCAGTGCTTGTGTGATGGGTAGAACCAAGTTCATTCACTGCATCGGGCCATGGAACTCCAAGGTGGCCGGGCAGGGTGTAAGACAGGCCCTCACCAAGCAAGCCCACCCCAGGTCCCTGGCCCCATCTAAGCCGAGGGGAGGGCTCCCTGGGAGCAGCAGCAGGAGGCCAGGAGTCTTGGGGGAAAGCGGTAAGGAGGAGATGGGCAGGTGTCCAGGACATGGGGCATGGGAACCCTGAAAAGGGGTCAACCTTGGGGACCCTGCGGAGAGTGACTCACCACACAGACCCTCCTCAAAGGGAGCCTCACCCATCTCCAGTTCTGGCTGTCTTCTTTTTTTGTTTTTAATGAGCATCTCTGTGTCTTATTGTTGTGGCTTTTTATTTTAAATTCTGATTCAAATACATATGTAAACAGACAGTAAAATGTCTGTGCCCCACCACTGCCCCCCAACCCAGTACTCATCTCCCCTGGGGGAACCCCTGATTGCAGCTTCTTCCAGAGTCTCTGCACCAGCGTGTATACATCCGTGTGTCCTTATTTCCTCCCCTTTAACACAAACACAAGTCATCTTCCACCTCCTTTCTTGAGGGGTCTTGCTAACGATTCTCATCAAGGGAGTGATGGTGGAGCCCTGGCAGGGGAATGTGTGGTCCAGAGAGATTCAGAGTGTGCTGGCTTGCTAGGGATGGACCAGGCAAAGACTTGCCCAGGGCTGATCCATGGCTCCAGCCTCTCTACCCAGCGCCTCTCCTTCCCTCACCGCAGCCACTGCCCTGGGGAGTCAAAGTCAAAAGTCTGAAGACTTTTGCTTAGAAGGTTTTGCTAAGAGTCCTAGAACCAGCCCCTCTGGTCCTGCCCCACCTCTCACCACCCGGAACAAATCAGAGGCCTTGGGAGTTTGGGTGGGTCCCTGTCGGCCTGCCTGCTGGGGAGCCCAGAGCAGGAGGCTAGAACTGTCACCCTCAGCATGTTCCTGGGCAGCCTCTGAGCTTGGAAGTCACTTCGAGATTGAGGAACAAGCCATTCTGTTTGCCATAGAGCAGCTCGCAGCACTGGGGACTCACCACATCCTCTCCCAATGCTGCTTTATTCTTTCCTTTAGCATCAGAGTCTTTCCTGTGCTCATGGAGCATCCCCTCCAGGTGAGAAGAGTGGCCCACAGGGTGGGGATGGGGGACATTGCAGGCTGAGAGTGCTGGGTCAGAGGATGCCTCCCAACCTTGCCCAAGGAGGATGCTCTGGGAACGGGGTGAGGACAAGGTTGGGGAGGAAGATACTGGAGGTACAGAGAACAGTCTTAGTGCAGATTTGAGGCGGTGAGGAGCTTGGCATTCTGGGGGATCCAGGGGTTTCTCTGCATAATTGGAGGGCTGGCCAGACAGCAGCAGGGGAAGGGGAGTTTAGGGGCCCCAAGGAATATATACACTGAATCAAACGTCATACAAGAAGCTGTCCAATAAAGCAGAACAGTCTGACATAGTCCAGAGCTTTTCTTCTCACTCCTAGCCAACTCAGGACCAGATACTGAGGGCTGGGGCAGTTCAGGGACGGGACACAGCACAGACCCTCTCAGGTGACAAGGTCAGGGTGCAGTGAAGGCAACAGCAGTAACAGGAAGGAATTGGGGAGGGAAAGGGGTGGTTGGGGGTCTGATACAAGGGCCACTGGCATCAGAGGCAACCTAATTCCTAGAGCCTCAGGCCAGCCAGGCTCAGTAGCCACTCCCCATATAGCCACTTTGCTGCCCTGGTGGCTCAGATGGTAAAGAATCCGCCTGCAATGAAAAGAGTTTCAGGAGACGCAGGTTTGATCCCTGGGTTGGGAAGATCCCTTGAGAAAAGAAATGACAACCCACTCCAGTATGCTTGCCTGGGAAATCCCATGGACAGAGGAGCCTGGCCCATGCTGCATCACCAACTCAATGGACATGAGTTTGAGCAAACTCGGGGAAAAAGTAGAGGACAGTGGAGCCTGGCATGCTGCAGTTCACTGACTTGCAAAGAGTTGGACACAATTCAGTGACTGAACAAGACAGCCACTTGGCAATGCAGCTCGCTGCCTAACTTTTGTAAATTAGGGATCAGACATTCATTCTATCAACAAACTCCTCACCAGGCAGTAGGACCTGCTTCACAGCACTGTTTTTAGGAGTTGACATGACAGCAGAGGTCAGAGCACCAGCAAGTGTCTGGTACTTGCTGAGACTCCCCAACAGACGCCATGGACATTATGACTGCCTCAAGGGTTGCTTAGAAAAAAAGGAAAAGCAGCAATAAGGAGAATGAACCCTTCCTGATGGAAGGTTTCCCAGAAATAAGAGGCAGCCTTAACGGAGAGATGAGGGCAGGAGAAACTGAGTGTGGGCAGGCAGGGAGGCACCCTCAACACCACACCTCCAGGCTCAGCCACACATCTGTCCCCAAACTCGATCTGTGCTTTCTGCCTGCCTGACTCAGTCCACTGCAGCACAGACTAGGCCCTTTTCAGAGGCCTGAACCAAGTCCCTGAGGACTGCTTGCAACAGGCACCCTAGTCTTCTGGCAAAGACAGCTGAACCCTAATAGCACCTGCGGAGACCGACAGTGTCCAGCCACCCTGAAATCTAGCACTCGGGGCAGCTGACAGCATCAAGGTCATGGCGCTTCACAGCAGGTAGAATATGGCGGGGGCGGGCAACAACCCTTTAGAATTCGCCCCTCCCCTCCCACACACTCCTTCCGGCTCTCACCGGAAGTACAGCGTGAGGTGAAGGCAGCAAGTTCTGGATGCTCAGACATCTGGGTCTGGGTTCTCCTTTCGGCTCCTGTCATGATCCTGGCCAGCAACTTAACGCAAGTGGGGCCAGCACTTCCAGGGAGCGTCTGAACATAAATGCCTCCAAGTTACCACCCCTAGCTTTCTTGTCCAGATTCTTCAAGGCCCCTGGGCGGCCTGGTCTTGACCATGGCGGGAGCTTCCTGGTCTTTCCTCCTGGAGCTTGGCAAACAGGGCCACAGCCCCCGCTCCTGCCTGGTCCGTGGGAGCTTCTCACTTCTGGCCTCCCAGGCTCGTTGACACCTGCTCCCAGTTACACTGTACGTTTCTTGAGGACTTGGGGGAATAGTGGATCATTTTGGAATACTTTTCTCTTCATGTTTCCTGCTGAGTTAAGTGCACTCCTTCTTTAACCCATGTGTCCACTGGGACTATAACAATCTCCTGCTTTAGTTATTAAATGCCTGTCCTGCTTCTCTTTGTGAGTGTCTTCTCCTCACTTCATTCCTTCCCAGCCCTCTCTCATTGACACATATTTTTATCTTTGATGCATGAAAATGAAAATTGTTAATGGAGGTATAATGGTAGGTCCTTTTGTTGCCATGAATTGTCTCGCAGCACCTTAATAATGAGCCCAACTTCAGCCCTCTGCTGTTGCAGCAAACAATGTTCATTTCCTTCCTAGAAATCCTTGAATTAATTTTAATTTAAAAAATTTTTTATCCTGGGTTGGAGGATGAAAAAGCTTCTCTAATACCAAGGGCCTGACAGCTCCCTCTAAGGGTGAAGCCAACCCCCTCTATTTTCATGCAAAAGCCCTTTGACCCCCGGACCCTCTTGCCCCTAGCTGTACTGCCCACCCCCCACATCTGCTCCTTACTGTCCTCACATGTCTTCCCAGCCATTCCCCAGTCTTGGCTATGCTTCCACCCCCGGACACCCCACCCCTCAAGGAGACCTCAGGAAGGCCAGGACAGCTCCCTCCGCCGTTCACACAGCACGTCCTCAAGACTGTGGCCTACACACTTATAAATAAAATCAGTTCATTCCCCCAAGCAAACTGTGAGGCGTCTACTATCATTAGCCTCATTTACAGATGAGGAAACTGAGGTACAGCAAGGTCAAGACCAGATTCCCACCTGCCAGTCGGGGCAGTCAGCACACACCGGCAGCACCTAGGGTGTGTCTGCACAAACCCCTTAGGGAGGGCCCGCGAGCACCTCCACTTCATGGGTGTAGAGACGGAGACGTGAGAGGTTAAACACCTTGCCCAAGATGACCCAGTTATTAAGAAGCTGAGGTGCAACGCAAACCACGCCTGCCTGACTGCAGAGGCCCCAGGGTCACTGGGACTCTAACCACCTTTTAATTTCCAGGTACTGCTCTCACTGTGTGACCGCTTCTCGCCTCCTGCCCCTCCCCCGTTCCCCACAGGCACACGTGGCAGCCTCTCAGCCCCTGAAAGCTCCCCTCTCCCTCTCGTCCGCCCTCTACTCCCAGGCCTCTCCACTGCCCAGTGCCTCCCGGACCCGGGTCAGCCCCCACCCCTGAGCCACTGCACCCCCAGGCCACTGGGACAGCAGAAAACACTCCAAGGGGCACAGGGAGCCACTCAAAGCAGTGGTCTTGGAGCACCAGCACCCCTTCATGGTGTGAGATTAGACCCACCCCAGCCTCTCCCACATCTCCCTCAGCCCTCACCAGGATCCCCACCACCCACAGACACCTTTGCCTCCAACGTCACAGACGAAATCTGGCTTATCAAGCGTGAATCTCAGGCTCCTTATCCTCAAACCAGCATGGTCTGCACCCAGCCGATTACCACAAGGTGTTTCTGCGGCTTAGAGAAATTCACCCCCCAGCTCCAGCCCGCCTCACCTGTCACCTCAGGGAACCTGCTCCCTCAAGCTGTCACTGCTGTTTATAAGGAGTGCCCCTAGGGCATAGAAAAATGTTCGAGGATGTCACAAGAACAAAACTTCATTCCCTATGCGTTTGTATTGAAGGAAGAAAATGACTCGCAAATTGGATGGGTGCTTGTTCTATAATCTAAGGTGACCAGAAGTCTTAATGTAGGTGTGATATGATTTTTAAAGAGATTTCTGTGAAAGAACATTAACCTCTGTTACATAACTCACATAGTATTATATGAAGGGAAAGCTATTATGGAAGGAAAAGTTTTTAGTGTTAATTAAAATAATGGATCTACACCTCTTCTAAATGAAAAGAACATGGGTGTGAATATTGATAAAACGAAAGCACAGAGGCCTTGGACTAAACAACATCCTCAAAGTTCTACACTCAAGGTGTTAATTACACGGACCATCTCCATGGGGGTGGGTTTGGGTGGCAGAGTTGTTCTCCAGGCACTCTTATTCCAGCCCAGATGCTTCTGTTGTCTGGATTTCTTGCTTAGATCCACCCTCCATCCCGGGCCAGGGCTTCTCACCCACCTGAGTCCCTGTTCCCATCATTTCCCAGCCTCCTGCAGAAAAAGCACAAGCGTTCCCTCTGACAGCCTCCTTCAAGGTCTCGGCTTCCTCATCTCTACTCTGGGCACAGTTGTGCCACAGCTCTCACAAGCTCTCTCTCTAGGATTATCTGATCCTGGTGTCAGCTCAGTTGGTAAAGAATCAGCCTGCAATGCGGGAGACCCCAGTTCGATTTCTGGGTCGGGAAGATCCGCTGGAGAAGGGATAGGCTACTCATTCCAGTCTTCTTGGGCTTCCCTAAAGGCTCAGCTGGTAAAGAATCCACCTGCAGTGAGGGAGACCTGGGTTCAATCCCTGGGTTGGGAAGATCCCCTGGAGAAGGGAAAAGCTACCCATTCCAGTATTCTGGCCTGGAGAATTCCATGGACTATACAGTCCATGGGGTCACAAAGAGTCAGACACGACTGAGCAACTTTCACTTGCACTAATGTCTAAGGAGACAGAAGCAGACAGAACCCCAGGGTCCAACTCTCACCTTGCTCATTGGCAGCAAGGAAGAAAAAGCAGACTTACTGTTACTCTGCTGCCCCCCAGCCTGTTCCCTTCCCCTCCCTCTTCCCCTTTACCTGCTCCCCCCATCCCTACCTTCTGTAAGCCCCCTACTCTTGGCCCTTGGCGCGACCCTCCTCCTACTTACCAACCCCTCCCAGCCAGGGTCCCATCTCTCACCAGCAGCAGCCACCACCCCCACCCCGGCCCCCGCTGTTAGTATGGAGCCTGCAAGGCCGGCCGCCTCCACTGGTCCCCCGCTGCCTTCACTGGTACCCTGGGAGTACCCTGCTTCCCCTGCCCTGCCAGTCCCCCTGCCCCTGCCCTCTTCCCTGGCCTCCTGGCTCCTGTCTCTGCCCTTCATTCCCCCTTTGCCCTGAACCCCGCTTCTGGCCCTTCTCTGACCTCCAGCCACCTGGGCAGACTTCTCCTCTGTCCACACAACTGTCCTACCCAGTCTCCTTCCGTTTCCCTACCTGTGTTCCGTCCTGCAAACCACCCTAGGAGCCTTGTGGCCCTTCCAGTGGGCACCTGGGCCTCTTGGAGCTTCATGAATTGAGCATCTCCTGGGCTCAGGGAGAGTCTGGTGGGCCCGCCAGTGCTTCAGGAAGCCCCCATCCCTACAGTCAGTTTTCAGCCATCTGGGGGGACTGGCCTGTGTTGCCTGGTGGCTGCCCTCCTTGGGATCGGTCCACAGCGGGTAAACAAGCTTCCCTGTGTCTACTCTAGGGACCCCCCGCCAGGCTCTCCAAGCCGTCAATGGAAGGGGGTGGCTGGACTCGGTGGACTCAGAGCATCTTTTCCCACAAGGTCCTACCTTTCCAGGTTGCCAGGCGCTGACCACCTCATTCAGGAGAAGCGACTATCCCCGTGCCTAGTACATAATTAATGCCCCAAACCAGCCTCCAGGGGACAGCACCTGGCCATCCCTTTGGCAGAGCAAAGGCTGCCTAAGTAGGAGTGGCTATGGCAGCAGGAGGAGGGATGATGCCAGGTTATAAGGTACTGGGGCATAAAAGCCTGCAGGAAGGGGGCAGGGAGGGGGTTCAGCCCTGGCTTGGCCTCAGAAGAACCTGACTTAGGTTTCTGAGGTCACACCTACACCCACCATACAGCATCCTGCCACCCCAGAGATGCTGGACCAGACTCTGGTTAGCCCTTCTCACCCCCACCCACTTCGGCTGCCCAAATGCCACCAGGGGTCATGTGTTTTCCTGGCCCACCATGTAAAGGCTCCCTTTTGGAGCTAACAACTCGATTGCCTCTTTGAGGCTGTGTGCTGTGTTTAGTCCCTCAGTTGTGTCTGACTCTTTGGGACCCTGTGGACTGTACCCCTCCAGGCTCCTCTGTCCATGGGGATTCTCCCGCCAAGAATACTGGAGTGGGTTGCCATGCCCTCCTCCAGGGGATCTTCCCAACCCAGGGACTGAACCCAGGTTTCCCGCATTGCAGATGGATTTTCTACTGTCTGAGCCACCAGGGAAACCCTCAATTGTCTCTATGGGGCACTGGCCATCAAATTCACTCTGTTTGTGGGACCCCTCTGTGCCCCACTGCTTCTCCTTTGCACCCTTAACACTAAAGACTGATTTCATCCCTCCTCCCATGACAGAACTTGGTGGTCTCTAACCCAGCTCTGGTTCTGCAATCACCAAACCTCAGTTTGCATGAGGGCCAGGACCTCTCTGCCCCTTTCCCTCTCTCTCAAATTAAACTCTTACGAGTCCCCAGGCACACTCCCAATCCCCTTGCTCTGTTGGTTTTTTCTGTCCCAGGACCTCAGGCAGGTTAAGTCTGGAGATCAAATGTGAGGTGACCAACAACTCTTAACAGCCCAAATCTCCACTGAAAGCCTCCACACTGAGCTCTTCATTCCAGCTCCACTCTGAGCTCTTCCATGGCTGGAAGCAGTGGGAAAATCCAGTAGGTGAACAAAATGCTTAGACTCACCCTGGTCCCTGGTCCCTACACCCATCCTCAGGGGTCCGAGTTACTTCTTGGGCAAGAGGCAGCTTCCCCTCAGGAGACACTAGTTTGCTCCCTGGGGGTTCAGGTGGCTGACTGTGCTGGCGGCCCAGGGCTTTGGGGGTTCATGGGACACTGAGCTTCAAGTGGAGGAGGCAGCCACAGCTGGTCAGTGAGGGAGTTTTGGGGACTGACCTCTCAGCAGTCTGAGGAGCCCTCTCCCCAACTGCACTCCCCAGGGAAGGACACTGTCCTGCTGGGTTTTGGCCCAGGGTCCTTGTTTCCACTGACTTTGCCCAGGGCACTCTGATCCTCTTTGGCTCTTGAGATGCATTGAAAAAGACCCTGACACTGGGAAAGATGGAAGGCAGGAGGAGAAGGAGGTGACAGGGGATGAGATGGTTGGATGGCATCACCAACTCGATGGATGCGAATTTGAGCAAACTCTGAGACAGTGAAGGACAGGGAAGCCTGGTACGCTGCAGTCCATGAGGTCACAAAGAGACATACACGACTGAGCGACTGAGCCGTCCAACCTGGACACACAAGCACACACGGGCCCCTTCACTGCAGAGTCGCTGGGCCTCACAGCAAACACCTGGGGGCGGGGTGGGTATTTCCCTCTCTCCCTCAAACCCGGCTGGCAGGCACCCCAGTTTCAACACCACAGTGACCACATTTCCAAGAAGAGGCTCCCAGAGCCACAGTCAGACAAAGGAGCTGTGTTACCTCGGGCCACGCTTGCTGCCAGCACACGGGAACGTCTGGAACGTATCAGACAAGGGCTTCAGATTACACGAAGCAGCCGGGTCTCAGAAACTACAGTGTGTGGTCCTGGACCCAGCGGCCACCCCCAGCCCAGCTCAGCCTCCTGTCTGGATGAGAGGCCCAGGCGGCAAAAGTCGGCGGGATTCCACACGTCTGTTCATTATTTTCTCCATCAGGAAGTCTTTCCTTCTTAACTGACCCTCAAAGAGGTAACAGACCACCTTGCTACAGAGGAGGCTTTGCCCAGTTAGTCTGTCCCAGAGTCCAAATTATTTGTGTGGTGTGCCATCATCTTTCTTCAGACCTTCACAGGCTCACAACCGGAATTATACACACCCACGCTGAGAGGTACACACACCCAGAGGCACACGGGTGTGTGGACATGTCCACACACACAAATACACACCCAGAGACACGCCCTAACCTGAAAACACACACACTCACACACAAACTCATCCAAAGATACACACCCTAAGGCACAAACACTCCCACATACACACACCCACAGACACCCGCACGTGCCTCTGTTCCCACAGACACACGTACAGACTCACTCACACCTAAAGCCACAGGTACATGTCAGACTATAACAAATCACAATCAGACAAGTCAAACAAATGTGTAAGGAGACCTAAAGTCAGAAAACTACACATTCACACTCACACACTTACACACTCTCAGACAGGCACACCCCTGAACCATGCACAGGCTGACCGCAGCTCCGTTACCTCCTAGCTGGTTCGTGACCGCCTCTGCCTCCCCAAGGCCGCAGTCCTGGCTTCCCAAGCCTTTCTTACCGAGAGTCCTGAGCAGGAGACAAGATGGCAGGTCATTCAAGAGAGACTTGAGAGGGAATGGAGTCAGGGTAGCAGCAAACTTGGCCTGAGCCAGTGACACAGACACGCAACACCATCACCCTCCTGTAACACAGCACAGTCCTCATATTCATGGTCGCTGACGGACCAGGGTAAAACCCCAGAGCTCCCCACCACCTCAAGGTGCAATTAGAGAAGAATTTGAAAATATTCTTTCAATAAATCCTAAGAGTTTTCATCATAAGGAAAAATATTTTTACTCTTTCTTTAATCTTGTATCCATACAAGATGATGGATGTTCACCAAACTTATTGTGAAAATCATTTCATGACGTATGTCAGTCAAATCAGTATTCTCTACACCTTAAACTTATACAGTGCTGTGTGGCAATTACATCTCAATAAAACTGGAAAGAAAAAAAGAAAATATTCTTACAGCTTGCATTTGGAGAGTCATTAACCCAAAAGTTTCTTGAAGAGTCCCAAACTCAATAAAAACAACTAAAGAATGAATTTTATGGAGAATAATATATGAGAAATGAAAAACATACTGCTTATGAAAGTGAAACATTTAGTTTATTATGCTATATCTCACATGAAAGAACTGTATTAGATTTTTAATTCTGTGGAGTAATACATACGCTAGAATATAACTTTAAGAAAATAAATTTGCCTGTGTCATTGAAAAAACATCATGTGACAAAGTCTCATCTAGGAGAAAGTTAATGCCAATTTCTCAAAATCTGTAAACTATGCAGCACAGATGCTGTTGAAATTACCAAGTGGAATAGAGAAGATTGGGAATTTCCTGGCTGTCCGGTGGTTAGGACTCTGTGCTTCCATTGCAGGGGACATGGGTTTGATTCCTGGTCAGGGAATTAAGATCTCATATGCTGTGATGTGGCCAAAAAAAAAAGAATAGAGAAAATTTACTGAGGAGTGAGAAGAGCTTGGGCTTCCAAGGGCTTCATATGGAATTGATTTTCTTTACAGAAGACCATGTTATGTCATTTGTTCCTAAAATGTGTAAGAAGTACAATCAAGGGTCTCTTTCTGTAACCAGATGACTAAAAAATGGTTGAACCAGCCTTGCATACTCTGGTCTTTTGCCATTTCTCTGTGGCCAGAAAAAAAGAAAAAGGTTTTAACAAATACTTTTTATATGGCTTTGAGAAATATTTACTCTTTACAGATAGAATCTCACTTGAAAGAAAAATTAGGGCAGCTTGACTGGTGCTGGGGACACTGGAATCAGGAGGAGAGTGAATGAAGTTTCCTGATCCTCTTTCATCTGATTTCTGCCATCTCTGGACAATGAGAAACTCTCTAGGAACTCCAAGCAGAGGACAAAGGGCAGGGCTTGGACCTGGCTCACAGCCACTGTCTGCGGCTTCCCTGGTGGCTCAAAGACAAAGAATCCGTCTGCCAATGCGGGAGACCTGGGGTTCGATTCCTGGGTTGGGAAGATAACCCCAGAGTAGGGAATGGCAACCCATTCCAGTATTCTTGCCTGGAAAATCCCATGACAGAAGAGCTTCATGGGCTACAGTCCACGGGGTCGGAAAGAATCAGACACGACTGAGTGACTGAATACAAACGAACAAACACTAGAGGAGGAAAGTCAGCTTTAAAATGGTTCCACCTCCCACCTTGGGGTGGGAAGCATCATGAATGAGGACTCCTCTAGAAAACAAGCTTCCAAGATGGAGAGCTATGGGGAGTGGGCAAACACGGGCAGCCCCTTACACCTCCTCCGCCCTGGGACTGGGCAGAGTCTCCCAGAACCCATTGCTTACCCTTGTCCCGGGGAAAAGAGGGCCAGGGGTTTCTAGGGGACAGGGCTCCTTTCCCATGGTTCCAAGGAACTGAGTCACTGGTTTCCTCACTTGGGTGGACATTGCAAGCTCTGTCCTTGGTCAGCCCTGTCTGAAATGCTGGGACCTGGGGGGAGCTGGGAGGTGTCACAGGTCAAAGAGAGAAAGGAGGATTCTCGGAAGTGGGGTGATTTGGAGCCTGGAAATGATGGGAATCAGATGTTTCCCAGAGAAATTTCCAATCCAAAAAGAGTGGGGGTGGTCCCAAGTGTTTTTCATAGAAGTAGTCCAGTTCTGCTGCCCCAAGAAGACTGTATCCTCTTGGCTGCTCGCCCCCAGGGCTGCAGCAGTCTGGGCCTCAAACCACTGGCTCCATAGACATGCATAGGGGTATCTTCTTGGACACCTGAGCAGGTGGCTATGTGGCCCCGGGACCCCCAAAGTAAAGGTTTCTGTGGGTCTTGGGCAATGACAGGGGCTAAATGTGTCCACTGAACTCATTCACAAGAGGGAAGGACCCATTACAGACCAGTGAGTGGTCTGAAGTGAACAAAGAGGTCCCCATATCTGATTTGGAGAACTGCTCTGTGTGTGTGTATGTGGTGTGGTGTGAGAGGGAGAAAGGACAGGAGGAACTTGGGGGTCAGGGGTCAGGTGAAGGAGTGTGTGTGGAAACAACATGGCCTGGCCCCAGGCACGGTGCACGGGGCAGAACCTTGTTCTGAATGTGGGGTCGGTGCCATGATTCCTCCCTCACCAGGTGGCAGACAGGCTGCAGCAACGAGGCAGCCCTTCCACTGAAAAGATTGTGGCGTAGGGGAAGTTCAAGGAGGGGCTACCACTCCCCGGTCCCCAGTCATCTCCCTGGCCTACCACCCCCACCCACAGCAGACCCAGGCCTAAAGCGTCCTGCTGGGCTCCGCGAAAAGAGCCAGTCCCTCCATCCTCAGTCTGGGTGGCACCCTGGTGTCCTGCCACGCCACGCCTACAAGGATACAAATGGCTGGGAAGCTAGAGCCCTGAGGAGCAGTTTCCTTCCTGGCTGTTTGGCCAGTGCCTGGACCAGGGTTCAGCAAAAACTCTACTTGGGGGTAGGACCTACCCCTGGAGCAGATGGAGCGAGAGAGGAAGTGGGTAACTATTCCAGAAGGGGCTTATGGAGGGTTCCTCAAACTCCCATCTCCCCACTTGGCCTCGGCATTAAAATTCAGAGCTCAGAGTTACAGGTTCATGGTACTACATTTACTTCGTAACTATTAGCAAACTTGAGGCCAGCAGCAGGCAGAGATCCCAGCCCCCTGGCCCATGAATCCTGGAGAAGAGGCACCGAGCAGGGAGTCTGTCTTCACAGCAAGAGCTCTTGTCCCACAGGAAGGTGGTTGTCAAGACTGAGAAGTGTACAGGGGCCAAAAGAAAGCATAGTTCTGGACGCTGACCACACCGCACTGTGCCCTCGGAATGGGGCAGGGAGACTGTGCTCTGGGTCTGGGCCCTCAGGAGTCACCCCTCCCTGCTCTGTCAGTGGTCCAGCACTCACCTTCCTGGCGGGACACGCCGCCACCTTCTGGCTGCCCCAGCTGGAGCTGTCTGGCCCAGCTGGGCAGATACAAGAGTATAAACATGGGTGCCCCCATTTCTGGCCGGTCCAGGCTTTCCTTGCTTTTGTCCTGAATGGGAAACAGGAGCCCACAGGAAGGGTATTTAGGAAAGGGTGCATGAGCTTCTCACGTGGCAGTACTGATCAAGAACCTGCCTGCCAATGCAGGAGACTCAAGAGACGCAGGTTGGATCCCTGGGACAGGAAGACCCCCTGGAGAAGGGCTTGGCAACCCGCTCCAATATTCTTGCCAGGAGAACCCCATGGACAGGGGAGCCTGATGGGCTACAGTCCACTGAGTTGCAGAGTCGCACATGACTGAAGCGACTTAGTACACATGACTTAGCACCCACACAGGGAGGCCCCCCAAAGCCTGAAGCCCGGGAGCCCCCAGGCTCAGAGAGGGACCCCATCCTCCCCACCCCAGTGTTGCTCCAGCTGTAGCTCTGTCCCTCAGAGGGCTGAGAACTCACTGTGAAGAGGGAGCTTCCTGGAGTGCTGGAGGGCCTGCCAGCCTGCCCCAGAGCTGCCTACCACGGGCTGCTCCCTGCGCCCAGCAGGCCCCTGGCTCACAGAGGTCCGGGGATGTCCACTGACAGGGACATGAGGCCCCTGGGCCAGTTTGCAAAAGGCAGGGAGATGGGTGGGAGGCGGTGACTGGGTAGGAAAATTGTAGGGACAGGAGAGCAGACTGCTTGGGTGGCTGGAGGCCAGAGACAGGCCAGAAGGGGTGTCCACAGCAAAGGAGTAGAGAGCAGAAAGGGAGGGCAGGCGATAAGGCAGGAGGGTGCGGGGGAGGGGGGCTAGCCGAAAGCGGGAGATTCCCAGGGGCTGGTGGAAGCTGTGGGCCTTGCGGGCTCCAAAGTGGGGAGGGAGCCTGCTAATGAGGAGTGGGAGGCTGGCTGGGCAGGGTAGATGAGCAGGAGGAGGGCCAGACCAGGGCTGAGAGTGGGGGCCCGCGGAAGGCAGGGGTAGGGGGAAGCTGGTAAGGGGGATGCGGCAAGGGAAGGAGGAGGGGGAGGGCCGGGCTGGGGCAGCAGAGGTGCAGTAGGGCTTCATGGTTGCCAGTGAACAAGGCAAGTGCTTGGACCCTGGGGTTCCGGAATCTGCCTCTCTTCCTTTAGAATGTGTCCTTGTGACCTTAGAAGCAGAGAATTCTAGAGCGAGAGAGAAGAGCCCTGCCTGCGCCACAGCTGTGCCCACTGTAGAGATGAGGAGACTGAGGTCCACGTGGAGACCATCAGAGACAACGCCTAGGCCAGAACCAGGTATGTTTGTCCTGGGGCAAGGCCTCTCTCCAACCAGAGCCAGCCCATGTCAGGCCCCATCTGGGGGCTTATGAGACAGGCTCCTGGCTCCTCCTCGCCCCTTGGAGAGAAGCCTGAGAGCCTGGCTGGCTGGTGCTCCAGAGCAACCTCTCCCTCCTAGGCACATCCCCCCCACCCTCCCAGGAGTCCCTCCATGGCAGGCTCAAGGGGCTTGGGTGGGAGATGTTTGGGCTGAGGAATTTCCTAGAGCAAACAGGGATCCCCATATTTGTCTCTGAGCATCCCTGACCCAGATGGGCCCGGGCAGCAAAGGCGGCCGTGGAGGTTGGTCAAAAACCATGGAGTCCCCCCGGGGCTCTGTGCTGGGACACGGTGAGCCAGGCGCTGCCCCCATTCTCCCTGGAGTGAGGACCAGTGAGAATTGTCAGGTAAGAAACCTCTCCGTGGAGACATCTTCCACCCATCATCCATCATTCACACAGTTGGATCCCTATGCTCTCTGGATCCCAGGAAGGACTTCAAGGAGACCTCCCAGGACAGTGAGTCGGGGCACACCTGATCCCTCCCACGTGTGACTAACTGATTTCTCCTAGAACTTCCCTGAGTTTCACAACAAGGACCAAAGAACCTGGGTTTTTGGGGACTGAGTGGCCTCTCCTTGCAAGTCCAGGTGATCCTCATGCCTTTCCCTCTAGAAGCTTCAGTCTTTAAGCAAATGCACAAGAAATCTTCAACCCCATCAAGCCATTCCCCATGTCATATCCTATCATACTGCTTCCTTCATCTTCATTTCATCTCTGAGCTCCCTTCCAATGATTCTCCAGACCCGGGGCCACCATCCTTCACTCTACCAGCTCTTTGCCATCCTCCACTCCCCTCTGGTCCTCACCAGCACTCGTTACAATGGCTCCTTGCCAACACCCCAAGATGCTGGCAGGTTGCTGAGAAGGGGTTCTGCTTCCCACAGTGAGGCAGCCAAGGGGAGAGGACGACAGGGCCCCAGACAGGATGTAGGGATCAGAAAGTGAGGGTGATGATGCCACTCCCCCTGCCCAGCTGGAGACTGAGACCAAGGCAGTGTGCCTAACTATCCCCTACCCTCTGCCAGAGAACCCCGTGGCTCAGCCTGGTGTGGGATCACTGGTCTGATCCCTGCACACCAAAGAGTGGAAACCACATCCAGTCAGCTCTGGGGGGTTCTACACCAGGAGCCGTGGAATGATTCTCTGAGCCTGGGCGGAGTCAGAAACAGGTGAGCATCCCATTAGGGAGAGACATGGGCAGGTAAGCACACCTGTGAGAGCTGATGTCGAGCCAGGGCTCCTGGGTGATGTAGGTCAGCGTGGCCCAGGGAAGCCCCGGGGGACTGGTGCTGACCTGCCCCCACTCCCTGTAGCCAAACCCCCACCCTTGTGAGATCCTGGGGAAAGAGGAGGAGAATCCTGAGTTAACCAAGACTAGGGGCTCTCAAAACAGAAATCAAGTCCTGAAAGAAAGGAAGACACTCTGGCCCCATCATGTGTGAATTTATGAACTGAGACATGAACGGCCCCAACAGCATGGAGGCTCAGATCCTGGGGCAAACCCCGCAGGTTTGGAAAAAAGCTCGTGGAGGGGACCTGGATTCCAGGAACCATGGCAGGTCTGTTCTGTGGGAAAGTTCTGTGGTGAGATGATTGACAACAGCACGAGAGGGAACTCGCAGAGTGAAAACGAGAATGCGTGTGTGTGTGTGTGTGGGAGCCCCGAGAGTGACTCAGCTCTGATGTCGCACGGGATGTTCTGCTACAGCTAGAGTTTAAGACGCTCTTTCAGGAGTTGAGAAGAGCACAACCGAAAACCCTGTTACAAATTGGCATGGGGCTGTTTGTCACAGCTCCCAAGAGGCAGATCCCGGTCCCAAAGACGACAAAGCAGGACCACTGCCTGTGCTCATGATAAGGAATCCCTTCCGGACGCCCTGCACACATCAGGCACTGCACTCAGCCCTGCAGATGCCGTGATGAAGTCAGACACATCCCCATCCCAGGCTATCTGAACACACATCACAGTGCCACACACCTCCCTTGTGAAACAGGAGTAGGTATTCTCACTGCATTGTTCTCACTGTGCTGCTGGGACTTCATTCCTCATCCCCCAACCCCCACGCAGGCTCTAAGGGGACCAGAGTGTACCTGCTGGCCCATGACTCTGGCTGTCTTTTGTGATAACAAACCCTGCTCATGGATAAAGAAGTCAGGAGGCTCGCGTGATCTGTGCGAAAGGATGGTGTGGCTGGGAGAGCAAAACCCTGCAGACCAGCCTGGGGGGAGGTGGGCTTGGCTGGTTAGGACTGAAGAGAGAAAAAGGCTGAAGGAGAGGGAGTCCCAGAAGGCAGCTGCCTTCTGTAAGAAGCAGATTTCGAGGGTGAGTAATGGGAAGAGGTTTTCACTTATTTGCTGAGAATTAAGAATGTACTCCCAGACATGTGACTCAGTTTCCTCCGAAAAACAAGGACATTAAAAAAAAAAAAGAGTTAGGAAGAGGAAAGACAGAATGCATGCAATGTGTGCCCACATTTGGGTCCTGACCTGATTCTAATAAACTAGCTGTAAAAAGATACTCTTGAGACAGTTGGGGAAATCTGAGTACAGGTTGGGTGGTAAATGATCTTAAAGACTAGCTTTTAATTTTTTTTTTTTAAGCTAAGATGAGTGGTGGTTGCATTAAAAGGTGTCCTCAAGACTTCTGGTTGCTAAGGGAGGGGAAGAGGGAGAAGGATGAACTGAGAGCTTGGGGTTAATAGACGCAAACTATTACATTTAGAATGGATAAACAGCAAAGTCCTACTGTATAGCATGGGCTTCCCAGGTGGCACAGTGGTAAAGAACCTGCCTGCCAATGCAGGAGACACAAGAGATTCAGGTTCAATGGCAGGTTCGATCCCTGGGTTGGGAAGATACCAAGGAAGAAGGAATGGCAACCCACTCCAGTATTCTTGCCTGGAAAATTCAATGGATGGAGGAGCCTGGCAGGTTATAGTCCCTGGACTTGCAAAGAGTCAAACATGACTGAGCGTGTGCAAGTGTGCACGTACACACACACACACACTTTACAGCACAGAGAACTATATCCAATCTCCTGGGATAAACCATAATGGAAAATATTTTTAAAATGTGTATATTAGTATGTGTATAACTGAGTTCACTTTGTGATACAGGAGAAAAATAGCACAACATTGTAAATCAACTATTACTATATGGAAATTTTAAAAAGTGTCCTCAACAGAAGTGACGCGCCCTGATGTGTTAGGCTGACACATTGTGAGGTCAGTGGGAGTAATGAGGGAGGGAATCCATGCAAGAAGTTTGGCAGAAGTTGGTTGTTGTGGTTGCTGGGTGGGGAGTCCCAGTAGGGCAAGGTGAGTTCCTGCTGAGGCCGAGTTTCTGCCCCAGTGGTGAAAGAAGCAAGCAGGACTTGCCCACTGAATCCTTAAGGACCTCTGGGGCCTACCAGGGCCATGGTAGGTGGGTGCCCAGGCTGGTTCTTTAGGACTCTACTAGGATTCTTTAATGCACTGCCAAACTGGAGATCAGAACATCTTAGGCACATCCATATTTTAGTGAATCCCCCAAAGTAAATAAGAATTATCATAGGTTCATGCTGGACCTTGGTCAACCTAACCCATTGTCAACCTTCCCATGTTTGACTTTGGCATATTCAACTTTCCAACAGCCCCATCGCCCTTGGCCACAGTCCAGACTGACAGTCTCTACCCCTTTTACACACCGAACCCAAAGAGATCTGTGTATGGGTTTGTGCTCAGTCATGTCTGACTCTTTGTGACCCCATGGACTGCAGCCCACCAGGCTCCTCTGGTCATGGAATTGTCCAGGCAAGAATACTGGAGTAGGTTGCCATTTTCCACTCCAGGGGATCTTCCCAACCCAAGGGCTGAACATGTATCTCTGCGTCTCCTGAATTGACAGACTCTTTACCACCACACCACCTGGGAAGACTCCCAAAGAGCTCTATTGGCCGTTTCTTTTCTTTGCCTTTGATCAGGTCTTTATTCAAGATTAGTTGTCCAAAACAAGAACTACAGCCTGGAGCACCTGTCTGGCAACCCACAGCTGTTTGTGCATCTGCCACTCTTGGTCTATGTATCACCCTAGTTTTGCTGTTCATGGGATTTTTACTGAGGTTAATCCTTATAGTTTATGACGGTGAATGGAAAATGGACAAATGAAAGTGCTGATGCTAGTGCTAGGAAATGACCTTAATACAGGTGAGTAGAAGACGGAAATCATGAGATGTGATGAAGCAACCAACTTTGGCCTCAATCAGCTGCATTTGGATGTAAGCCTGCCACACATGCCGCAGTATGAAGGGCAAGAATACAGTCAAAGAGCGTGTGCATAGCCGTGGTCACAGGAGATTGCATTTAGGCTACAACATGCAATTAGAGGTTCAGTTGTATTTTCAGCTGGGGAAATAGGACCCATTCCATACTCCCTGTCCTTACCAGCTAGCTCTGGGTCTGTTAGACTTGATATCCTCAGTGCTGTCTTTTAAGTACCACTGTGCTCTGCCTCAACTAGACTCCCCAAGTCTCTCACAGCCTACACACAGCTACCAGTGAGGGCTTCCTGAAACCCAGACCTGTCCCTGGTCCTTCCTAGGTGGAGTCTCTGTGTCCCAGCTCTCCAGCCCAAGGACTCTTTTTGTTTCCATACAAATTTTAGCATGTTTTGTCCTAGTTCAGTAAAAAAAAAAATGCCGTTGGTATTTTGATTGAGATTACACTGAATCTCTAGATTGCCTTGTGTAATATGGTCATTTTAACAATTAATTCTTTGGATCTGTGAGCATGGTATGTCTTTCCATTTGTGTCATCTTCAATATCTTTCATTAAGTTCTTATAGCTTTCCAAGTAAAGGTCTTTTATCTTCTTGGTCGATTTATTCCTAGGTATTTTATTCTTTTTGATGCACTTACAAATGGGGTTGTTTCCCTAATTTCTCTGATAGTTTGCTGTCCATGTACAGTGGCACAACAGATTTCTGTATATTAAGTTTGTAACTTACAACTTCGCTCAATTCATTTATTAATTCTGATAGCTTTTTTATGGCATCTTTAAGATTTTCTGTATATAATATCATGTCATCTGCAAACATTGACATTTAACTTTTTCCTTTCCAATTTGAATTCTTGTATTTCTTTTATGTGCCTTATTTTCTAGGCCTTGCAATACTACATTGAATAAAAGTTGTAAGAGTGTGCTTCCTTCTCTTGTTCCTGATCTTAGAGGAAATTCTTTCAGCTTTCCACCATTGTTTATGATGTTAGATGTAGATTTATCCTATATGGGCTTTATTTTATTGAAGTATGGTCCCTATATACCTACTGTGTTAAGAATTTTTATCATAAGTGGATGTCAAAATTTGTCAAAGGTTTTTCTGCATCTCTTGAGATGATCATATAGTTTTCATTCTTTATGCTGACTCATTTGTAGATATTGAGCCATCCTTGCATCTCTGGGGTAATTCCCCCTCCATTGTGGTGTATGATTTTTTAATGTATTGTTGAATTGGTTTGTGGAGATTTTTTTTTTTTTTTTGCCACTGTGTTCATCAGTGATATTGGCCAGTAATTTTCTTTTGGGGGGGCCTTTGTCTGATATCATTCTATGCTGGCCTCATAGAATGAGTTTGGACATGTTCCGGCCTCTTCAATTTGGGGGATAGCTTGAGAATGATAGGTGTTAACTCTACTGTAAATATTTGGTAGAATTCATGTGAAGCCATCATGTCCTGAACTTCTGTTTGTTAGTAGTTTTCTTTTTTTGTTTGTTTTTTAACTGATTCAATTTCACTACTGAAAAATGATCTCTTCATATTTTCTATTTATTTCTGATTCACTCTCAGGAGATTGTACATTATTAGGTTTTTGCCCATTTCTTCTAGGCTGTCAATTTTATTGGCATATAGTTCTTTGTAGTATTCTCTAATAATCCTTTATATTTCTGGCATGTCAATAATAACTTCTTTCTCATTTCCGATTTATTTATTTGAGCCCTATTTCCTTTTCTATTGTTTTTTGTTTCTACCTCCTTTATTTCTATTCTGATCTTTATGATTTCTTTCCTTTGGGTTTTTTGTTCTTCCTCTAGTTGATTTAGGTATAAGTTTAGGTTGTTTATTTTATAATTTTCTTGTTTCCTGAGGTAGGCTCTTTTTTTGCTCTAAACTTCTATCTTAAAACCGCTTTTGATGTGTCCTGTGGATTTTCAATCATTGTGTATCAGTTTTCTTTCGTCTCCACGTATTTCATTTCCTCTTGGTTTATTCAGTGACCCATTGGTTTAGCCTCCATGTATTTGTGTTTTTTGCAGCTTTTTCTTGTAGTTAATGTCTAGTCTCATAGCACTGTGGTTGGAAAAGATGCTTGATGTGATTACAATCTTCTTAGATTTACTGAGACTTATTTTGTTGCCTACCATGTGATCTACCCTGGAGAATGTTTTATGTGCCTTTGAAAACAATGCTTTTTCTGCTGCTCTGGTAGAGAATGTTTTATATGTATCTTTTAAGTCCATCCTTTCTAAGGTAAAACCAGTGTTTCCTTACTGATTTTATGTCTGCATGATCTATCCTTGATGTAAGTGGGGTATTGAAGTTCTTTACTATTATTGTACTATTGTCAATATCTCCTTTTATGCTCGTTAATAGTTGCTTTATGTATTTAAGTGCTTCTATGTTCATTGCATGTGTATTTACAATTGTTGTATCTTTTTGTTGAATCTATCCCTTTATTATTTTGCAATGTCCTTCTTTGTCTCTTGTTATAGTCTTTGTTTTAAAGTTTATGTTTCTGATATAAGTATTGCTACCTGGGTTTTCTCTTTGTTTCCATTTTCCCTTCCCTCACTTTCAGTCTGTGTGTGTCTTTAGATCTAAAGTGTGTCTCTTGTGGGCAGTATATAGATGGATCTTACTTTTTTAATCTACTCAGCCACTCTGTGTCTCTTGATGGGAGTATTTAGTCCATTTGCATTTAAAGTAATAATTAGGAAATTCGTTGGCCATCCAGTGGTTAGAAGGCCATGCTTTCACTACCAAGGGTATGGTTCAACTGCTAGCTGGGGAACTAAGATCCTGTAGGCCATGTGGCATGGCCAAAAATCAAAATTAAGAAAACAACGTAATTATTTGTAGGTATGTTGCCATTTTGTTGTTTTTGAGTTTTTTGTAGTTCTTTTTTGTTCCATTCTTCTTTTGCTCTTTTCCATTATGATTTGATGACTATCTTTAGTGTTATGTTTAGATTTCTTTGTCTTTTTTACATGTGTATCTAGTATATATTTTTGGTTTGTGGTTACCATGAGGAATATATATAGCAACATATATATATACACACATTTATATATAAAACAATATATATTGTGTTGTTGTTCAGTCACTCAGTCATGTCTGACTCTTTGCAACCCCCATAGACTGCAGCATTCCAAGCTTCCCTGTCCTTCACCATCTCCCAGAGTTTGCTCAAACTCATGTCCATTGAGTAGGTGATGCCATCCAACCATCTCATCCTCTGTTGCCCGTCTCTCCTCCTGCCCTCAATCTTTCCCAGCATCAGGGTCTTTTCCAATGAGCTAGCTCTTCATATCAGGTGGCCAAAATATTGGAGGTTCAGCTTCAGCATCAATCCTTCCAATGCATATTCCAGACTGATTTTCTTTAGGATTGACTGATTTGCTCTCCTTGCTGCTCAAGGGACTCTTAAGAGTCTCCTCCAGCACCACAGTTGGAAGACATCAATTCTTCAGTACTCAGCCTTTTTTATAGTCCAGCTCTCATATCTGTACATGACTACTGGAAAAACTGTAGCTGGGTCTCAGAGTATGTGGGATTTTGTATGTAGTCTTTAATAGCAGAATCTGTTTCCTATAGCCTCCCAGCTCTCCCATACCCAATCCCTGCTGGCCAAAAAGTCAGAATTTCTGGGACCTCATCTTCCCAATTCAGGACCCCCGGGCTGGGAAGCCTGATGTGTGACTTGAGTGCCTCACTCTTTGAGGAGAACCTCTGCAATTGTAATTACCCTCCTGTTTGTGGTTCACCTCGCTGGGGATGTGAGTCTTGACTCTACTATGTCTCTGCCCCTCCCACCCGTCTCGTTGTGGTTCCTTCTTTATATCTCTAGTTGTGGAAAATCTTCATCATTCTCACTGATACTTGCTCTAGAAGTAGTGATCATTTTGGTGTGCCCGTGGGAGGAGATGAGCTCAAGGTCTTCCTACTCCACCATCTTGGCCACTCCCTCCATATGATATATATATTTTTTGCTTTTTTATTTTTGGCCATACCACCACACAGCATGCTAGATCTTAGTTCCCTGACCAGGGATGGAACCCGGGCCCCCTGCAGTGGAGATGCAGAATCCTAACCACTGAACAGCCAGGGAATTCTCAATAATTGTAATTTTTAAACCATTAAGTATTCTGCTGCTGCTGCGGCTAAGTCGCTTCAGTCGTGTCCGACTCTGTGCGACCCCATAGACGGCAACCCACCAGGCTCCCCCGTCCCTGGGATTCTCCAGGCAAGAACACTGGAAAGGGTTGCCATTTCCTTCTCCAATGCATGAAAGTAAAAAGTGAAAGTGAAGTCGCTCAGTCGTGTCCGACTCTTCGCAACCCCATGGACTGCAGCCTACCAGGCTCCTCCGTCCATGGTTAAGTATTCTACCAAGTGGCTATACCAGCATTTATTTAACCATTCTCCAGTTGTAAATCATTTGGGCAATTTTCCTTCTTTGGGGATTATTGTTTTAAAACATATCCCCTAAAGAAGAATCATGGTGTCAAAGGGCATTAATGGGTTTTGGGGGGTTTTTTTGGTTTGTTTTTAACTTTTTATTTTGTATTGGGATATAGCGACAGTCCATGGCCATAGAATCAAACATGACTAAGAGACTAACACACACATAGCCAATTAACAGTGTTGTGATAGTTTCAGGTGAACGGTGAAGGGACTCAGCCATACGTATATATGCATCCTTTCTCCCTCAAAGTCCCCTCCCACTCAGGCTGCCGCATAACATTGAGCAGAGTTCCATGTGCTATATAGTAGGTCCTTGTCCAATATCCATTTTAAATATGGATACTTCCCTGGTAGCTCAGACAGTAAAGCGTCTGCCTACAATGCGGGAGACCCGGGTTCAATCCCTGGGTCAGGAAGATCCCCTGGAGAAAGAAATGGCAACCCACTCCAGTATTCATGCCTGGAAAATCCCATAGACTGAGGAGCCGGTCCATGGGGTCGTAAAAAGTCGGACAAGACTGAGCGACTTCACTATTTTAAATATAGCAGTGTGTACATGTCCATCCCAAGGGAATTAATATTTTTATGGCCTTTGATATATATTTTTAGATATCCCTTTCTGGGGAAGGGGGAGTAAGCTTGTATCAGTCCATGCTGTCTGGATCAGTGGTTCTCAAAGTGTGGTCCAGACATCCCTGGGGGAGAGAGATCCCAGGAAACTTCCAGGGAACTCACAAAATAAAAACCATTTTTATATTACTAAGATGTTATTAGCTTTTTCCATACACTTCCTCTCATGAGTGTACAGTAGAGTTTTCCAGAGACAACAATATATGTGATATCACAACAGATTAAACACAGAGCAGAAAGGAAAAGTCAATCATCTTATTAAGTCAGATATCAGAGAGATTTAGGAACCTGGAAAAATAATGCTTCTCCTCACTAATATTTTTGTTTTGGAAAATAAAATTGTTTTTCATAAAAATGTTATGTAAACATTTAATTTTTTATTTTAATTTCTAATATAAATACTGATAGATACAGTCTACATAAATGAAAGTTTTGGAGGGTCTTAATAACTTTTTAATAGTGCAAAGTGTTCCTAAGGTCATAGTTTGAGAACCACTGGCCTGGATAGGATGTGGCAGAGTTCAGGATCAGCCGAGTGGGACTCATTTCAACCACCTCCTACTAGCCTACCTCCCTGACAAGGCACCTGGAGCAACATGCAAATAAATGCTACATTTAAAAAAAAATCTCATCTTCACAACTTTTACTCCTTCTCCCCTTGCCTTTTCACTTTACCCTGCTGTTTGCTTTTTTTCTCCTTTCCTCTTGCCTGAGTGCATGCTAAGTCACTTCAGTCGAGTCTGACTCTTTGCTACTCTATGGACTATAGCCCGCCAGGCTCTTCTGTCCATGGGATTCTCCAGGCAAGAATACTGGAGTGGTTGCCATGTCTTCCTCCAGGGGATCTTCCTGACCCGGGGATCGAACCACATCTCCTGCATTGGCAGACAGGTTCTTTACCACTGGCACCACCTGGGAAGCCCTGTCCTTTCCCCTTACCCCGACAATTCCCATAACTAAAAGTTGCACATCTAATGACACCACCCCTTCTTCATATGAACTGAAATTTTTTCTGACATCTAAAGATTTAGTGATATTTGAAATGGGCTTCTCATTATTACTCATCCCATTCAAAAGAAGTAATGTGTATATTTTTAAAACATGTAGTCTAAGAATTGAACTGAAAATGAGATTTTTTTTTTCCCTATCAAATTGGCAGAGATTTATTAAATGGCAGTTCTTAGCACTGGCAGAAGTCCGGGGAGAAGGACATTTTCATGCAATTTCTAAAATGCAATGTGGCCATACTGATCAAGAGTCCTAAAATAGCCTACGTTTTGACCCAGAATATAATGTTTATCAAGTCAGCTTTGTGCCACTTGCGATTTGGAATTGCCTGAGATCCTGAGAACTAAGAGTAAGAAGGTATTTTTTTCCCTTTTATTCAACCCAGAGAAGATTAAATTGGGGAGGGAGAGGGTTATCATACTTTAGGCAGAAACAACATGAAAGTGAAAGTGTTAGTCACTCAGTTGTGTCAGACTGTTTGCAACCCCATGGACTGTAGCCCGCCAGGCTCCTCTGTCCGTGGAATTCTCCAGGCAAGAATATTGGAGTGGGTAGCCATCTCCTTCTCTAGGGGATCTTCCCCACCCAGGGATCGGACCCGGGTCTCCTGCATTGCAGGCAGATTCTTTACCATCTGAGCCACCAGGGAAGCCCAGAAACAACATGGCCAAAGGCAAATTCTCCAGAGGGCAGGGTCTGCAGAGAGCAGGGAGTCTGAGGGAGGCACCACTTGGGTGCCAGCAGCCGGCAAACCTGGTGATCACTTTGAACGCATATCTGAACACTCTCCTGTTATTCTTAAGCCATTAGTAACATGTAGTTAAAAGGTACAGTCTGGGCTTACCTATGAGAGCCAGAAGTCAGCTGGAGTCTCACCCCACTTTGAGCTCTTGATGAGATTGGCTCACCTGGGCCTCAAGGAGCTGAGGAAGAACAAAGCTCCCCGCCTCTGTCCCCGGGATGTCCTGTTCATGGATGAAGGATAGCTAAAATGCTCCCAAATTTGCTGGAAGCACTCAGGGCAGAGCTGGCTGACGTCTCCACCGCACCCTCTGGCCACCTTGCTTTCAGTCTCTTCCTAGAGCTCCAACAAGCCTCCCTGCCCCCAGGCAGTCATGAATCTCTGGGGATTTTTTTTTTAACTTTTTATTTTGTATTAGGGTACAGCTGATTAACAAACAGTTTTGTGATAGTGTCAGATTGGTGAATGGTGAAGGGGCCAGTCATACATACACGTGTATCATTCTCTCTGGGGAATTCTTTGAATTTGGGGGCTGCAAGGAGACTATAGAATTCATGTCACAGAGCACAAATTTCAGCTTATCCACAATTAATAGGGCCCACAGTAACCCTGTCGTGGGGGAATGGCCTCAGGCTTGCCCCTACATGGGCCCCAGCCCCTTTTTGGCAGGCTCCTCTCACAGCCTTCTCAATCTTTCTCTCTCTCCACCCCTCCCTCCCACAGCACTTGAAGCCTCTGTGGTGTGGCTCAAGTTCCTGCTGACACCCACACCCTGAAGTCCCACCTTCTGCCCCAACAGTTGTCAAGATGGTTCCTTGGCCAAGAGGATTTCTTGTGTCAGCTGTTACAGTGACTTCTTTATCCTGTTTCAACTGGGCTTTGGGGAATTAGGGCAATGCCTGGGCCCACACTTGCAGTGCAGTGAGAACTAAGAGTAAGAAGGTATTTTTTTCCCTTTTGTCCAACCCAGAGAAGATTGGCTGAGGGAGAACGCACACCCCAGGGAAGCTAGTTCTGAGGTGGCCAGAGGTGAAGAAGGAGAGATGCTGGCTAAGGTGACCAGCAGCAACCAGGAAGGTTTTGTGGGACCTGGAGCCTTCCTCAGGCCTCCTAGAGTCGGCTAGATCACGGCTCCCACAGTGATGTCCACGTACTAATTCCCAGAACTTGTGAATGTTAGGGGGACATGGCAAGGGGAATTAAGGTTACTGATGAATTGAGGGCTTTCTGAGTGGCACAGTGGTAAAAAACAAAACAAAACAAAAGAAACCTGCCTGCCAATGCAGGAGACTCGAGACACAGGTTCGATCCCTGGGCTGGAAAGATCCCCTGGAGAAGGAAATGGCAACCCACTCCAGTACTCTTGCCTGGAAAATTTCATGGACAAAGGAGCCTGGCGAGCTACAGTCCGTGGGGCACCAAGAGTTGGACTCAACGGAGCAAAAATGCACACATGGGATTAAGGCTGCTGACCAACCGCCCCCAAAATTGGGAGATTATCCTAGATTTTCCAGGTGGGCACAATACAATTTTACAAGAGTTCTTAAAAGTAGAAGGAAAAGACAGGAGAGAAAGCCGGGGTGGGGGCAGTGATAGGAGACGGGCCCAACACACAGTTGCTGACTTTGATGATGAAGGGGCGGGCCAAGGAACCCAGGGCTGTGGGCAGAGTAGCCTTGAGAAGCTGGAAAAGCCAAGTAAAGAGGCTGTCCCTGGAGCCTCTTAAAGGAATACAGCCCTGCCAGTCTCTTGAGTTCAGCCCAGTGAGCCCTGTGTTGGACTTCTAGCCTACAGAACTGCAAGATAATCAGTGTGTGTTGTTAGGAATTCCCTGGTGGTCCACTGGCAAGAGCTGAGTGCTCTCACTGCTGGGCCCCTAATTCGATCCCTGATCAGGGAACTAAAATTCCACAAGCCATGTGATGTGGCAAAAAAAAAAAAAAAAAGTGTGCTGCTTTAAACCACTCAATACATGGTCCTTTGTTACAGCTGCCACAGGAAGCTAATATAGCTTCCAGACACTATAGGCAGAAGAGAACCTGTGCACAGCCTGGGTCCCTGGGGTTGTAATAGGGCATTAAGGGGCAGGATTAGCCAGGAAAACCTAGAGGCTGGAAACCTCTGGGATACATATACTCAGAATAGACCTCATCAAAGACCACGAGCCTAGAAAGTGTGAATCTGTGCACAACCAGAAAGAGCAAGCTGGCAGTCCCCCAGGTCTCCTGGAAACACTTGCAGCTGTTCAGTCACTCAGTCGTGCCCGACTCTTTGTGACCCCATGGACTGCAGCACTCCAGGCTTCCCTGTCCTTCACCATCTCCTGGAGTTTGCTCAAACTCATGTCTGTTGAGTCCGTGATGCCATCCAGCCAGCTCTCATCCTCTGTCATCCCCTTCTCTTACTCTCAACCTTTCCCAGTATCAGGGTCTTTTCCAATGAGTTGGCTCTTTGCATCAGATGGCCAAAGTACTGGAGCTTCAGCTTCAACATCAGTCCTTCCAATGAATATTCAGGGTTGATTTCCTTTAGCACTGACTGGTTTGATTACTCAATACATGGTCTTTTGTTACAGTAGCCACAGGAAACTAACAGCTTCCAGACACTATCCAGACAATTTACTGTTGGTAATAGTCTGCACAGCCTGAGTCCCTGGGATTGTAATAGGGCATAAAAAGGCAGGGTTAGCCAGGAATCGGGGAGGCTAGAAACATCCAGGATACAGATACTCAGAACAGACCTCATCAAAGACCATGAGCCTGGAAAGTGTGAATCTGCACACAACCAGGAAGGACAGGTTGGCGGTCCCCCAGGTCTCCTGGAACCACTTCCCCCTGGGGAATCCCCAGCACAGGTCCTTAGTCTTGGAGGCTATTGGGTAGGTTGGACATGACTTAGCGACTGAACAACAAGAACAGGGAGTGCGCTCACATCAGCTGAGCTCATTCTGAGAACCACAGCTCCTGAGGCAGCAGGCCACTAGCTTCAGATTATCTGGACCCTATCTCTCTTGAACCAAGATACCCCGGAAACCAAATCATAACCAGAAGGCTTCTAAGCAAATTCTGTGAATCAAATGTTTCACAGCCCCATAGTCTCATGCACAGCAGCTGCCCCTCGCACCAGGTGGGCTGTGTGTGTCCTCAGGCCTGGTCCCCTCAACCCTACCCCCTGACAGTGTTGCTGGCACTGCCAAGGCCTCAGCCTTCAGCCTTAATAGTTCTTTTTCGGTGTTTCTGCAGTGACAACCCAAGCCTTTGCTCTGGTTCAGGAGCCCTTTGGACTTGGCTTAACTCTCTCATGGTCCATTATCTACTGATTTTACAACTTAGCTTTCATGGGAATTCCCTGGTGGTTCAGTGATTAGGATTTCACACTTTTACTGCCAAGTGAAAGTGTTAGTCACTCAGTCATGTCTGACTCTCTGTGACCCCATGGGCTATAGCCCACCAGGCTCCTCCGTCCATGAGATTCTCCAGGCAAGAACACTTGAGTGGGTTGCCATTCCCTTCTCTAGGGTATTTTCCTGGCCCAGGAATCAAACCTGAGTCTCCTGCATTGCAGGCAGATTCTTTACCATCTGAGCCACCAGCAAAGCCCACTGCCAAGGGCCTGGGTTTGATCCCTGGTTGGAGAACCAAAACCCCTAAGCCACGAGATGCAGCATACCCAATGGGTATGAAGAGCTAGGTGACTGCAGTCTGCTGGGATGGAGATGAGAACCCAAAGCCTGCCTCCCAGTTGGACACCCAGAGCCATCTTAGGGTCCAGGCTAGCAACAGGTGCACCCCTAGCTCCAAGGATCTTTTTTGTCAATTAAATTGAAGTAAACTGAAGAAACAAAACTTAGCTTTTAGATAACCGTTTTCTCTTCTTTCCACATAATTGGCAGAAGCTTCCTGATACTTTCTATGCACAGACAACATCTCTCAACCTATTTGTTCTTGAGAAAAAAAAAAAAATCCTTGGAGATAGGGGTGCATCTGTGACTAGTCTGGACCCTAAGAGTCAGATACGATTAGCAGTATCACTTGCATAGGCCTGTTAAATGTCAGATCAGTGGAAATTTTCTTACAGCTATAAAGCAAAACTGAATACAAAGCAAGCTTCAACCATGTCTGACTCTTTGCGACTCTATGGACTGTAGCCTGTCAGGCTCCTCTGTCCATGTGAATTCTCCAGGCAAGAATATTGGAGTGGGTTGCCATGCCCTCTTCCAGGGGATCTTCCAGAGATCAAACCCATGTCCCTTAGGTCTCTTGCATTGGCAGGTGGGTTTTTTTTTTTAAACTCTAGCACCGTCTGGGAAGCCCATGAGAATGATAATGATCTAAAGTATTTAGATCATCAAATTGTGAGGATTAAATGAGTTAATCCATACAAAACACTTAGATTCCTGTCTGGCCCAGTGTAAGTGCTTAACATTGACTATTATTATTATCATTACTTTAATAAATGCTTTTTTGAAGACTTTATGTTTTTCAAGCATCCAATTTAGTTTGTGATGAGAATTCAAAGACAGCAAATGTGATATGCATACCATTACACTCTTTCAAAAAAATCACAACAAACACAACAGAGACATTAATCAATTACTACCCTCTTTTCCCTAAATCAGGAATCTTTTTTAGGACAGACCTCTGTGCAGTCCACATCAAACAATTGGTATCGGCAGGTGAAGAGAAACTTATGGGCCATCCCCTGATGCAACTGCAAATTAGTGATGATTTCATTTTTTGAAATCCCCCCACTATTCTTGGGCTTCCCAGGTGGTGCTAGTGTTAAAGAATCCACATGTCAATGCAGGAGATGCAAGAGACTCAGGTTCAATCGCTGGTTCAATCCCTGGATTGGGAAGATCCCCTGGAGGAGGGCACGGCAACCCACTTTAGTACTCTTGCCTGGAGAATCCCATGGACAGAGGAGCTCGGCAGGCTACAGTCCATAGGGTAGCAAAGAGTCAAAGCAATTTAGCATGCATGCACATGCACCACTATTCTTATCCATTTACCATGTGACAGTAATTTCCTCTGTCCCCAAGAGCTGGCATCCCAACTCATTTATCTTCTTTGTGCAATAATAATCTACACATGCTTTGAGAGGCAAAGAAAAGACTAGCTCACAGTCCACCATTGAAATTATATAAAACAATTCAAACCACACTGCACTGGAAGTTGATTACTTGTTATTTTTTTCAGGATCACCTGGTAAAAAGATCTTAACAATCTATGTTTCCCTGATGTGATAACAGGTCTCAGTTCTTGTCATGAGCATGTGTGACAATGGATCAGACATTTTTAGAAAAGAAAGTGGTTTCCACACAGACTCCTGTTCTCCCTAGAAAACTGCAAAATCCCCAAACCTAAACACAGGCTCTTTCTCACGGTACTTTCTCTTGGGCTTGTTCAAGACAGTCCTATCTAAATTTAGTACCACATTAGTAGTATCACTACTCATGGGCCTGTTAAATGTCAGATCAGTGGAAATTTTCTTACAGCTATAAAGCAGAATTGAATACAAAGCAAGCATAAGACAATGATTACACATCCCTTTGGTAGACCAGATATCCATAATGGAGGCATATAGTAAAATGCAGCCAGAAAAACATTATGCCTGTGTCTTTAAGGCAAAGGAGCTCTAATTCTCCTTACAAGGGAGTCCCAGTGTCTAGGCTGGTGGGAGATCATGTTCTAGCATTTGTCTGAAAGCTGGGCTTTATACCAATCTTTATTTTTTAAAAGATCAAATTTGCATAAAAGTTGAAAGACAAATAATTAACCATTTACCCTTTAACAATTTTATATATATATATAAAATATGTATCTATTTGTGTATATATATATACATACATACATATATGGGCTTCCCTGGTGGCTCAGACGGTAAAGAATCTGCCTGCAATGCAGGAGACCTGGTTACAATCACCGGGTTGGGAGATCCCCTGGAGAAGGGAATGGCTACCCATTACAGTATTCTTGCCTGGAGAATTCCATGGACAGTGGAGCCTGGCAGGCTACAGTCCATGAGACCACAAAGAGTTGGAGCAACTGAGCAACTCACACACATACACACGCACACACACACACTCACACACATGCACGCACACACACACACACACATATACACATAAACACATATTTGTACATATATACAACTTTTTGCTGAACCACTTGAAAGTAAGTTGCAAACATAAGGTCACTTTTACCCCTAAATATTTCACCTGCATCTATTAAAAAGATATTCTCTTATATAACCATGATACCATCATCACACTTAAGAAATTTAACATGGACACAATAATTTTCTGTAATCCACATTTCTTATTCAAATTTTCCCAATCATTTCCAAAATGTTTTTATATCTAGTTTTTAAAAATTATTATCCTACATCCATTCAAGTTTCTCACATTGCATTTGACTGTTTAATATATATTTTCATCTAAAGCTGTCCCTTGAACTTTCTTATCTTTCATGACACTGACATCTTTTAAGAGCCTTTTGAGCTATTCCCCAATTTTCCTAATTGCTTCCTTAGTATGTAATTCAGATTAACTATTTTTGGCAAGAATGTCTCTCCACTGTAATCAACAAAAAATCTGTGAAGTGATACTCGGTACTATGCAACTATCCTATACTCCACAGCCCTTTACCCAATAACTTTAGCATCTATTGATGATATTGATTGGGTCAGTTATTACAGAGGTCTTGGCAAAATGGTAATTATTGATCTAATTCTATTGTTCTTTATTTATTAGCCAGCATTTTTCTGTGAAGACAAGCTGAAATATAGGTCTACGGTGATAAATCACATTTAAGACAGCAGGAAATCTTCCACTGGAATCACAATGGTGAATTCAACATACTGTTTCCTCAACACAACTCCACTTCCATTTTCTCACCTTCCCCCTTCTTTCTCTCCAACTCCTCTACTTACTGAAGACCTGTTCCCAGCACTGTGTTAAGTGTTTTAGATACACTGATCATTTAATTACTTCCAAGTAACCTAGGAGGTAGATGGTATTAGTTTCATTTTGCAGATGAGGAAACTGAAACACACAGAGGCAATTTACCCAAGATAAGTGATAGGACTGGGCTTTGCACTAAACACGCTCACTGAAAAAGCTATGTTCCTGCCCATTCTCACTCCTAAACCATTGTTATCCTTTTTTGTATACATATATGACAATCGCAGCAATGGTAATCCTTGATTTTTGTTGATTCCTAGGGCACTCATCTTCCTTCCCCCTGATTATTAGCAATGTGTAGTAAAAAGGCCAGAGCAATCATACCAAAATAATGACCACGGTATTATGGGTCATTTTTATTTTCCTCTTTGTGCTTAGTTGTATTTCCCAAGTTTTCTATAATGAACATCTTTGATGAGTTGGGCAAATTTCTAGTTGTCAAATTCATAAAAGCTCTTCCTGGGGGTCATCTGTCTCTTAGAGAACTAGGCTCACGGAGTGGACAGATGGGTGCACACATGGGCATATGTGCTAGTAAGTGGTCATTGAGCCCATTGACTCATTCTACACCAAACCAGCTGGTGGAAAGAATCCAGTTCAACTAAGGGTACACTTTGCCAGAGTCCTAATCACAGACTGGCTTTGTGCAAGACTGCAGGCAGCTATCAAAGACAGAGAAGACTGAGCCTTGGACCTCAAATTGTCTACAAAGTAACAGCAAGACAAGATACACACAAGAAACCATTCTTGAGAAGGACAAGATAAGAAATGTGCGGCCGCAGAATAAGAGCAGTAATCAGCCACCAAGGTCAGATGCAGGAGAGGTAACTTAGGTTTCAAGAAATTTCTAGACGAGAAGTCAGAATCACAGACCAGAAAGTCATCGCTCTTTATAAGATTCTAGACATACCTAACATTCTCATGTTTTTTATTTTTCTTGTTCCATATCTGTTTCTTTATAGTCTTCAGTGGAGGAGTGGGAGGGGATGCTTTTAAAAAGGCAAAAAAAAAAAAAAAAGAATCAGTAGGAGATTTAATCACAATACAAAAACATGTACAATTCTGAATAACAAAAAGCCACCATAACACAGCTCTTTAATATGTAAAGACTTGAAAGTCTTTCCTCCATCCTCACATGAAAAAAACTGAACAAACTGAAAATTAACAACTTTTCTTAGATTCATTGGAGAACTGAGATCACAGGATAAACCACCAAGCTGAAATCTGGAGATACCAGGGAAAGAAGAGACTCACAACTTACCAGAAGCAGAAGCTGCCACAGGAACCAGCAACTGGCAGGAACACAAATGATTTGATGAATTCCTGGAGGCTGAGTGTGGACCAGCTTGATAGTTAAAAACTGTTGGGGTTCCAGTCTTAGGGAGGCCCCACACTTTCCTGGGGTTTACCTCTAGGAGCCCCACCGGTTTACTGATGTGAAAGTAGGGAAAGAATCCACCAGCTTCAGGAAGGGGAGGAGAAAAGTAACCATTTTAAAATACACTCAGGGGGAATGTAACCAATTTGAGAGCCCGGAGCATTCTGTTCTCCTTAAGAAAGATCCTCCATCAAGGAATACTGCTTTACCAGAGCATTTTCTGCCCTGGGAGAAGCGCAATGAAACAGAGCCAGCCTCCTCCAAACTTCTAATTTCATATAACAACAGAAAGAAAAGCCAAGATATGCTTCTGAAGGTCAAGTTTAGGAACTCAAGACCACTGAGATTTAATCATAAGATTATAGAATATTTCCCTTCTCCCAATACCTTAGTATATTAACTTCCTAGGAGTGCCATAACAAAGTACCACAAATTGAGTAGTGTAAACAATGTACCTGGAAACTCAGATTTACATAAAGGAAAAATGTCAGAGAAGGAAAAAATAAAATTTAAAATAAAATTATTTTTCTTAATCTAAATTGAACTAATGGATAATTGTTCAGAGCAATGATAACAACAATACATTGGGTGGTTACAGCTTGTGGATAAGTAAAATGATTAACAGCAATATTATAAGAGATGGGAGAGAGGAACTGGGAGCCCTCCATTATAGGCAACTGCACTACCAGTGAATTTATATAGTGCTAATTGAAAGTGGACTTGGATTTGTTGTACATGTCTATTGCAATCTGTAGGACAACCACTGACAGAAGTATAATTGAGGGACTTCCCTGGTGGTCCAGTGGCTAAAACTCCATGCACCCAAAGTAGAGAGCCCAGTTTTGATCCCTGGTCAGGGATCCCAAATGCCACAACTAAAAAAGATCCCCTGTGCTGCAACAAATCCTGGCACAGCCAAATAAATTTTTTTTTTTTTAAAGAAAAAGAAGTATAATTGATACACTGAGAGGAGAGAAAATGAAATAATTTAAAATACTCAAAGCCAGAGAGGGTAGAAAAATAGCATAGGGTTTTAAAAAGAAACAAAGAACAAGTGCAATGATTAGAAAATGATTACAAACATGGCAGATATCAATACAATTTATCGATAATTATTTAAATGAGAATGGTCTAGATAGACTTAACAAAAGACAGAGATGGTCATAGTGGATACAAAAGCAAGACCCAACTATATGTTATCTAAAAAAATTTTTAGATATAAAGATACAGATAAATTAAAGCTAAAGAGATGGAAGCCTTTAAAAAGATGGAAATTCTGACATATGCTACAACAGGAATGAACTTTAAGGACATACTAAGTGAAATAGGCCAGTCACAAAAAGAGTTAAATATGGTAGCTGAGGATTTTAGCACTCTTCTATCCATAGTTGACAAGTCCAGCAGGCAAAAATAATCAGTGAGCACTATTACTGAATTCAACTCAATTGTTGAATTGAATTCAAAAGTTCGGTTCAACTGTTGAACTAAACAGCACCACTCAACTAGATCTAATTGGCATTTATAGAATACTTCATCCAGCAACAGCAGAATACACATTGTTTTCAAACTCACAAGGAAAATTTACAAAAACAGATCACGTTCTGAGCCATAAAACAGATCTAAAGAAATTTAAAAGGATAGAGATTATGTAAGTTATGTTCTCAGACCATAATGGATTGAAACTAGCAGTTAATAGAATTGCTAAAAATTAACAGAAAGACGGCTGCAGAATCCCCAAACATTGACGATTAAACAGTTTTTTTAAATGACATAAGAATCAAAGAAGTTGCAAAGAAAAAATTATTTTGAAAATATTTTTAAATATTTTAAGTGAATACGAAAATAAAACATCAAAATTGGTGGGATGCAGCAAAAGCAGTGCTTCGAGGGAAATTTACAACAGTGAATGCATGTATTAGAAGAGAAAAAGGATCTAAAATTAATCATCTAAGCTTCCACCAGAAGAAACTACAGGAAAAAATGAGCAATATAAATCTAAAGTAAACAAAAGAAAAAAAAACTGATAAAAATTTGGAGCAGAAATCAATGAAATTGAAAACAGGAATTTGAGGATTCCTTGGAGATTCAGTGGGAAAGGACTCCATTCTTTCACTGCCAAGGACCTAGATTCAAACCCTGGTCAGAGAACTAAGATCCCACAAGCCACTTGGCACGGCCAAAAAAAAAGAAAAAAAATCGAGAAAATCAACAAAACGAAAAGCTTGCTTGGAAGGAAATATTTAATAAAACTGGTAAACTTCTAACCAGGCTAACCAAAGAGAGAAGATAAAAATCGCTAATATTAGAAAAGAAAGAGGGACAGTCTCTAGTGAACCCATACACATTAAAAGGATAATAAAGGAATATTATAAGCAGCTCTATTGCCCACAAATTTGATAATTTAGGGAAATGGGCCAATTCCTTCAAAGGCTCAATCCACCAAAACTGGCAGAAGGAGAAATAGATCATCTGCATAGGTCTATTCAAAAAAATTGAGGCAATAATTAATAAGGTTTCAAAACAAAGAAAGCATTAGGCGCAAATGATTCACTGGTGAGTTCTACCAAATATTTAAAGGGAAAAAATTATACCAATTGCAGGAATAAAATGCTGCAAGAATTAATGATGATCATAAAAGGCATCTTTTTTTTAAATCTAACAAAATGGTTATTAAGAGCTTTCCAATAAATAAATCAGGAACTAAATTGATGGTTAAGAGGGAATGTGTTAGCCAGATAAGTTTAAGAAAAATAATGGATCCTTTATAATATGACAGATAATATAAAGATTTAAGGGAGAATATTAAGCAGAATAATAGAGATTAGATTTTATCATAATTCTAATCTTTGTAAAAATGGTGTACTAGCATTTGTAACATTAAACTAAATAATTTTTAAGCTGGTATTCTAAATTGTAGTTATCCAGTTCAATTATACACTTAGACTATGAGTCATTCAAGTACAAGCCGAATTGGGGGATAATAAGTTCCAAAATCATATAAAGCAAAATCTGTGACATATAAAATAAGAGATTAATATCCAGAATATACAAAGAACTCCTAAAACTCAAAAAATAGAAATAAAAAATAAGCAACCTGATTTTATTTATTTTTAAATGAGTTTTTATTAGAGTATACTTGCTTTACAATGTTGCGTTAGTTTCTACCATATAGCAAAATGAATCAGCTATACATATACATTACATACATATACGTATGCATATCCCTTGTCTTTTGAACTTCTTTTTAATAACACAATTTTTTTTTGGCATTTCACAGGGTGCTTCATTGTTTAAATTTGTTTTATTTCCAACTTTTTGGGGTACCTTAAATTGTAACTTCCAAGAACCTGCTTCTACTATGGGTTGCTGTTGTTCAGTTGCTAAAGTCGTGTCTGACTCTTTGGACTGCAGCATGCCAGGCTTCCCTGTCCTTCACTATCTCCCAGAGCTTGCTCAAATTCATGTCCATTGATTCGGTGATGGCATCCAACCATCTTATTCTCTGTCACCCCTTTCTCCTCCTGCCCTCAATCTTTTCCAGCATCAGGTTCTTTTCCAGTGAGTCGGTTCTTTGCATCAAGTGGCCAGAGTATTGGAGCTTCAGCTTCAACATCAGTCCTTTCAGTGAATACTCAGGGTTGATTTCCTTTAGGATTGACTGGTTTGATCTGCTTGCTGTCCAGGAGCTCTCAAGAGTCTTCTCCTTCTCAGCCTTGTTTACGGTCCAACTCTCGCATCCATACAGTACTATGGATGGGTAGGCAAGCTAATTTTAACTCTATTAGCTTTCGTTTGTGTAGTTCTTCATCAGCATGCAAAAATAAGGCCCCATCAAGTGGGAAATTTTATAAAAACCTTTAAATTAAAAAAAAAAACCTTCTACTGTTTTCTAATCCCTATTCTTAGGTTTCCTTTATTGTGTGCTATAGAATTTTTCTTCTTTCTTATCCCTATGCATCATTTATACAAAACAATCAAATCTTAAAATGGATACCAGACAGCTCCCATCCATCCATTGGCTTTAATTTTGAAACATGGAGATTATATGCAAACATGAGTAAAAGCTCATGAATATGGATGGCACAGGAATTTCATAAACTCTAAAATAAAAACTGAAGCCAGCAAAAAAAAAAAAAACAGGGTAAAAGACTTGAATAGACTTTTCTCCAAAGAAGGTGTACAACTGGCCAAAAAGCATATGAAAAGATGCTCAACAGCACTCATCAATAGGAAAATGTGATCGATTCCATTTGCACTGAGATAATCACTTCACACTCAGTAGGATGACTATGATTTAAAACAAAAACAGAAAATAACTAGAGCTGGTGAGGATATGGAGAAACTGGAACATCTGTTGACTGCTGGTAAAATGGTGCAGTCACTATTGGAAGCAGTATCGCAATTCCTCAAAGAATTAGACATAGAAAAATCATATGATCCAGCAATCCCACTTCTGGAGTTGAAAAGAATTGAAAGCAGAGACACACCAGACATTTGAACACCCAGTTTCATAGCAAAATTATTCAGAAGAGCCAAAGGATGCAACCTGAACACCCATCTACATGTGAATAAATGGATAAACAAAATGTAGTATATGTATCATAGACAGTGAAAGATTTATTATTCAGCCTTTAAAAGGAAGGAAACTCTGACACACACTAGAACATGGATGAACCTTGAAAGTATTATGCCGAGAATTCCCTGGTTATCCAGTGGTGAGGGCTTTGCCTTTCTACAGCAGGGACACAGGTTTGATCTCTAGTCAGCAAATTAAGATCCCACAAGCCAAGCAGCATGGGTAAAAAGAAAGAAAATACATTATGCTAAGTGAAAGAAGCCAGTCACAAAAAGACAAACACTATGTGATTACAGTTATGTGAGATACCTAGTATAGTCAAATTCATAGAGAGAAAGTAGAATGGTGGTTGCCTGGGGCTGGTGGGGAGTGAGAAATTGGGAGTAAATATTTAATGAACAGAGAGTTTCAGTTTTGCAAGATGAAAAAAGTTCTGGAGGTGGATGGTGATAATGGTTACGAAACAATGAGAATATATTTAAGGCCACTGAACTGTACACTTAAAACTTTATGTTGTTTGTATTTTACCACATTTAAAAAAAATTAATAGTAATAATAATCCATGATAAATAGAGTGCCGATATCATGTCCAAACTGGGACATTTGGGGCTGTGAGAGTACATGCTTTTAATAACTACATCTGGACCCCAAGGTGAACATGACTTTCTTGGGTAACCCAGCTACTAAAATACCCTGCTTCTATCTAAGTTGAAATTGACTGTCTTTTCAGTCTGGCAAATATTTAGTAGAGTTAACTATGGAAGAAATCTTACAGCTCACAGTGCTAAGAAATAATTATGCCTGTTCCATAACCTCCAACTTTTTACATTTGGCCACTAAACTTTTAAAATGAAATTTCCACAATTACTTTTGGGTACATTTCTGATTTGTGGTTTTATTCCAGAAGTCCATTCTGCTCCAGGACACTCATCTCAGGGTCCAGGCTCAACCATCAGGACATCTGTGTGGGACACACCTGGACCTTCCTACCTCTGTCCCCACCCTTTCTCCCCCTGTCCTCTTCCATCCCAATCCCACCCATCTTTAAAGTAGGCTTTCCACAAATGCCCCCTCATCTGTCCAGGCTTTTCTGACCCATCAGATTGAATCTCTCCGCTTCCAAACTTTGTGGTACTTTACTTGATGTCAGGATAACAAGAGCTAAGACCTAGACTACTGAATGAATGCTATTGACATCTGCTTGGCTGACAACCCCAAGAGACAGTCATGAGTAAGTTCATTTATGAGCCATAGGAAAACTACCTTGGACCTCCCCTATGTATACTACCCGGACACCTTGTTTTTTTCAGGAGTTTGTCAAGGGCGTGGAGGAAGAATCTGATTGATTCATGGTGATGGTGGGAACTGACATTCTCCTGAGTGTTTTTCGTATAAAGGAAGTGGTAATGCTAACACTCCCGTCTTGGGCTCTGACTCACAGGGGTCCCCCAGGCCCAGAGCCTGGCCTCCATGTCTCTAAGGCCCCGGGCAGCACAGTAAGGTGTCTGGCTGAAAAACTCCCCGAGGGTAGCTGTTCGTGAGAAGGTTATTCCCCCATTCATGTGGTTTTATCAAGATGCCTGGATACTGCAGGCCTGGGCCAGGTGACCTTGCTCACACATTATCACTGTAGATTTTAAACGAGTCCTAAAGGTCGCCTGTCTCTGTTAAGTATTTCACACCCTTCCCCTCAAGTTAATAATATCACTTTTGTTTTTCTGTAGCACATTGTGAGTATAGTCATATGCTATGGAAATTTGGTTTCTTCGATTTTTTTTTTTTAATTAAGCTAACATCATGTTTGTGGTGGTTTAGTCACTAAGTCCTGTCCGACTCTTGAGACCGCATAGACTGTGGCCCACCATACTCCTCTGTCCATGGGATTTCCCAGGCAAGAATACCGGAGTGGGTTGTCATTTCCTTCAGGGGATCTTCCCAACCCAGGGATGGAACCTGGGTCTCCTGCATTGCAGGCAGATTCTTTACAGACTGAGCCACCAGGGAAGTCTAACATCAGGCTTAATATATACTAAGATTCTTCTCCGATGGCTGTGAATCCCTGGGATCACCAACTTAATATAAGGATAACAAAGATTAATATTATTACAGGAAAGTGGAAGCTGTAAACAGCCTCATGAAACTAAAGGGTAACATTAACACATAAAATGTGACATCTCAAGCTTCTGTCAAAAAGTGTCTACTTGGGCCACTTCATACCCACTAGGGTCACTAGTATCAAGAACACAGAAATTGACAAGTGTTGGTGTGGATGCGGAGAAACTGGAAGCCTCATACAGCTTTGATCTCACTGCTGCTAGAATGTAGAATAGTGCGGCTGTGGCAGAAGACAGCGTGGTGATTCCTCAGAGTTGGAAACAGAGTTTACTACATGGCCCAGCAATTCTATCCCGTGGAATATACTCAAAAGAATGGAAAATAGATGTTCAGAGACTTGTATAAGAATATTCATACCAGCACTGTTCACAATGGCCAAAAGGTAGAAGCAGTGATGATTTTGTTGTTGTTCAGTCACTAAGTCAAGTCTGACGCTTTTGCGACCCTATGGACTGTAGCCCGTCAGGCTTCTCTGTCCATGGGATTTCCCGGGCAAAAATACTGGACTGGGTTGCCATTTTCTTCTCCAGGGTATCTTCCCAGACCCAGGGATCGAACACACATCTCCTGCACTGCAGGCACATTCTTTACCATTGAGCCACCAGGGAAGTTTATTTATCAGCTGATAAGCAGCTAATGGGCTGTAGTATATCTACATGACAACTTGTCAATGGAGAAAAAAAAATACACAGCCAAGTTGAAAATTATGGGGTTTTTTTGGCAGACAAAACTAAGGACTTAAGCCTGAGACATAGCATCTCAGATAGCTCTGAGGGACTGCTCCAAACAGATAAGGGAGGAGTTGAGATATACAGGAGCTTTTGCAATAATGACCAGGTAGTCAGAACTTCAAAAGTTAATTAAAGAAAATCAGACATCTGAAGTTAAGGAATTTTAGCACTTTTCTATGTATAGACTTCCTTAGTGGCTCAGACAGTAAAGAATCTGACTGCAATGCAAGAGATCAGGGTTCGATCCCTGTGTCAAGAAAATCCCCTGGAGAAGGGAATGGCAACTGACTCCAGTAGTCTTGCCAGGGAAATCCCATGGACAGAGGGGCCTGGAGGTCTACAGTCCTTGGGGTCGCAAAGAGTCAGATACAACTGAGCAGCTAACACTATGTATGAGGAGATGCGAGAGTCTGGGCTCACTGAAATTATTCTTTTGGTATGCACCCTAGCCATCCTAGGCCAGTGTCCTGTTCTCCCCAGCCTACGCCCCCGCTCAGGGTACACCAACGGAGGCGGCTGCAGTGGCTAAGGGCTTGGCAGGGCATGGCCTGTCTGTCTCCATCCTGAGTTCCCTAAGGGCTCACCACTGGGGAGGGGGAGAAATGGGGGCCTTTAATGGCTTGGTGGTTGCCACATCCTTTGTTTACTGATTTAGCAGGCAAGATTTTTCTTTCACAAACTAGTCATAAAAAAAGAATAAAATACTGAAACATCTGCGACACAGATGAAACTTGAAAACATGCTAAGTAAAAGAAGCCAGACACGAAGGGCATATATTTTATGATTCCATTTACCTGAAATGTCAAGAATAGGCAAGTTATCCATAGAGACAGAAGGCAAATTAATGATCTCGCCAAGTGCTGTGGGGGAAGGGGGACAGCGAGTGACTGCTAAATGGGTAGGAGGCTTCCTCTGGGGGTGATGAAAATGTGGTTACGAAACACTGTGGATGTTCTAAAAGCCACTAGATGTGCACTTTGAAATGGTTAACGTGTTGAATTTTATGTTGTGACTTATACCTCAATTTTTTTGTGGGTGCACTTTGACTAAGGCAAGTGTTTTTCACAAAAGCTGCTTCTCTCTAGTTTCAGAGACCCTCCTCCCCACCCACTCCCAAAGCCAGCCACCTCCCAAGAGACACCGAGGACTGGATGCCGGAGAGGAGAGGTCAGTGTGACCTTTGCCCTATTGTCTTCTCATCAGTCTCAGTAGCTGGAGGCCGTGCCCGCCCCAGAAGATTGCAGGCGTTCCCATGCCCTGGCATCAAGGGTATCACATTTGGTCCTCCCGCATATCCAACATCAACAGATGAGAGAAAAACCAACACTCTATGGATTCCACATGAAGGCAGAATATTCTAAAACTGGAAGAAACGACGGGGAACACCAGAGTTCTGTTTAAATGGGTAACAAAGCTCAGGGCAATATGAAAAAAGAGGAGATATATATTATACTGTCTTTTGTATAAGGAAGAGGAGAAAATAAGAATATATGTGTGTTATTTTAATGTAAAGACATACAGGTAGTATAACAGAAACTAATGAAAAGGGTTAACTATGGAGGTGGGAGGGGACACTGTAGAAGGATTGGGGATAGCAGTGAGAATTGTCTTATATACCTTTTTATATCATTTGAACTTTGAACCATACAAATGTTTTATGTATTCTAAAAATTAACTTTAAAAGGATGGGATAAAGCGATTCTACCATGGAGTGCAAACAGGAACAAACCGATATGACCACACAGAAGGAATTGATTCAAGCACCCTAACGGTTCTAAGAACAAAAGCAAAAGCAGAAAAATTCTTGTACAGCTAACCCTTGAACACTGTGGGTTTGAACTGCATGGGTCCACCAGGACACAGATTTTTTTCACTGAGTAGTATTGCAGTACTACACAATCCTCGGTCCGTTGAATCTACAGATGCAGAAACATGGACACAGAGGGCTGAGAACAAGTTATACACAGATTTGGGACAGAGAGTGGGTGTCCCTAACTCCCATGTTGTTCAAGGGTCAACTTTACTTAGTAGGTGTATGGTCAGTTGTCATACTGGTCTTATAGCTCTGAAACTTTTATGTGTTACATAGTATTAAGCAAACACATATTTTACTGTAAGAGAAAAAAGATACTAATAATAAGTAAAAGAAGTTAAAGACGGACTTCCCTAGTGGCACAGTGGATAGGAATCTGCCTGCCAAGGCAAGGGACACGGGTTTGATCCCCGGCCCGGGGAAAGGCCCGGGTGCCACAACTGCCAAGCCCGCGCTCTAGAGTCCTTGAGCCATAACTACTGAAACCCGAGAGCCTAGATACTGTGCTCCACAGGAGAAGTCACTGCAACAAGAGAAGCCACGGCAAGGAGAAGTCTGTTCACTACAGGAAAGAGTAGCCCACCATCACTGCAAGTAGAGAAAGCCCACACACAGCAACAAAGACCCAGTGCAAACAAAAATAAATAATAAATAATTTTTTTTTTAAAGAAGTGAAAGAAAAGCCATATGAGATTAAATTTGGGGTGGAAACATCAGTTTGAACTCATATTGTTGTTGATTTTTTTTTTTAACTTTTCCTAGATTGTTCACTATTGGGCCCAGAAGTGACTGCACTCCTATAGCAGTGAACACACATAACACTAAGTTCTTGTTTCTTATGTATTATTCACCACTGAGGGAACCAGGAACAAGGACTCTTTGAAGAAATGGTTCATTCTAGGTCTGGGCTTGAAAATGTACAATGTGAGCCTGGAATATCTTGCCATGCCAGAAAGTAAAAAAGTACACAAGATAAATGTGATTGTGCAAAGGGATTCAGCCTCTGACCTAGAGGCTCAGTGTGGGACAATGTGAACATCAAAATGAATAACAGTATTATTGAGTTATAACAATGTCTTAAAAATCCACAGTGATGTTTAGAAGAAAAAAAAAAGGGAGGTGGGTGGTGGCAGGGGGGGAGGGGGAGGATTCTTACAGAAAAATGCCAGCTAATAAATATAGAATTAATAAAAGAATGAAAACCCAGCACTTTTGTTTGCAGTACTTGATTCAGGCAAGTCTCATCAATGATTGCTAAACTACTGGGTGAACTAGATATTCAGTTGATCCTCTGAGCATGTGACAATCCCATAAATCACTTACTAATTACAAAGTGGAGAGAGGTTTGGTGATCAAATTCAGCATCACCAAGAGTGCACGACATGACGATGTTTGCCCTCCAGTGTGATGCAATGAGAAACGTGATTATCACTGAGGTAGTGTTCCTGCCCCAAATATTAAACCTGAATCTAACCACGAATAAATCACCAGATTAACCCACCACGTGGCACATCCTACAAGACAACTGGCTGAGACTCTTCAGAAAAACCAGTATCACAGAGACAAATAGCAGTAAAACAGCTGGAAGTTAAGAGACTGTTTTAGATTAAGAGAGACTTAAGGGACATAACCAAATATCATAGGTGAACTTTGATTGGATCCTGGATAGGAAAATCCAGCTATAAAAGACATTTGTTGTGGGGTTCCCTGGGGTCCAGTGGCCAAGACTCCACGCTCCAAATGCAGGGGGCATGGGTTCTATCCCTAATCCAGGAACTCGATTTCACATGCCACAGCTAAGAGTTTGCGAGCCTCAGCTAAGAAGTTCACATGGCGCATCTAAAGATCTGGAATGCTGAAACTAAGACCTGGCGCAGCCAAATATTTAAAATTTTTAAAAAATTGCTATTGGTGGACAACTCTAGAGATCTGAATACGGATGGTATGCTGGATGTTGTTACAGTGATGATAAAGGTATTGTGGTTTCGTGGGAGAACATCCTTATTAGGAGATGCTGAGATATTTAAAAGTGAAGTGTCAAGAAGTCAGCAACTTACTTTCAAATTGTTCAGCAAAATAAAAGTACATAAGATAAACAGAGAGGGGGAGAAAGAGAAAGCAAATATAGCAAAACATTAACCGTTGGAGAATCCAGGGGATGGTATAAGGCTGTTCACGATACTCGACTTGTCTGTAGATTTGACAGCTTCAAAATAAAATGTTGGGGTTGGGGGTATGGCAGAGCAGACAGAGAAGGCTGTGATAGAGCTTGCTGCCAGACCCAAGGGGGTCTGCTACCCACACAGTTTAGAAAGGCTCCCTAAATTACAACAGACTAACTCTCTTATATGTTCCTAAAAGATGGAAGGGTCTATATTTCATGTTCCTTGAACACCCTCGGCCCCACTAAGCACCTGGTAAAACTCTCACCATTTACAGACACCATGAACCCAGCTTTCATTGGAAAAGTTTCAGTTCAGTTCAGCCGCTCAGTCATGCCCGACTCTTTGCAACCCCACGGACTGCAGCACGCCAGGTCTCCCTGTCCATCACCAACTCCCGGAATTTACTCAAACTCATGTCCATTGAGTCGGTGATGCCATTCAACCATCTCATCCTCTGTCGTCCCCTTCTCCTCCTCCAATCTTTCCTGGCATCAGGATCTTTTCAAATGAGTCAGTTCTTTGAATCAGGTGGCCAAAGTATTGAAGCTTCAGCTTCAGCATCAGTCCTTCCAGTGAATATTCAGGACTCGTTTCCTTTAAGATGTACTGGTTCGATCTCCTTGCAGTTCAAGGGACTCTCAAGAGTGAGTAGCAGGGTGACAATATACAGCCTTGACGTACTCCTGGAAACGTTTAATGAATGGAAAACATACCTAGCAAATACAGGTAGAAGAGCCCTGGGATGGAGAGACCCACCCTGCAAGCTCCAGGGCCTGTGAGGCCTCTGGCTGGTCCCAGCTCTGAACATGGATGGGAGAGGAGGTGCCCCTACCACACCAGAGTTTCTCCCCTTTCTTTTCACCTAGGACCCCAGGGCTCTTCCTAAGCAGACCTCAGGCTGTGCTAGGGCAGGAGCCCTGGCCTTTCCAGCACTCTCTTGGCTCAAAACTGTGTTTGTTCCTTCATTCACTCAATTATTTGATGAGTGTTTCTTGAGCACCAGGCACTGTTTGGGGCATTAGGGACACCCCGATGAAAGAGCAGCCATGGTCCCAGCCCTCCCAAAGTTCACAGGCAAACTGCAACCACCACAAATGCCATGAACGGAAGGAACACGGTGCCAGCAGAGTTGGCAATGGGGGAACTGCCCGGGTGACAGCTGAGTGACAAGCAGGAGGTACAACCGGCAGGCTCTGGGGATGGGGTGGATTTGGGGGATGATGAGCAGGAGGGTTGGCTTGTATAAGCGGATAGACAGTGATGGCCCTCACAGGACATCTGGGAGTGGCCCCAGTGGAGGGAGGCGCACGACAGTCAGGCACACGGAAGACAGGCCCGAGTTCTGCTCCGGGTCATGTGGAGTCTCGGAAGCCAAGTGTGGCCAGAGCCTGCCCCGCTCCTCCAGAAAGCTCGGCCACTCCTAGAAGAACACAGGAGAACAAGTCTTGAGTCCTGTGCAGGCTCCTGTTTCTCTGCTCTTCTTTGTCCTTAGAAGCAGATTCTGGGCAGCATCCCACATTCCAGGGGACAAGCCCTTGGCTCGCTAGCCAGGAGGGTGCCTTGCCTTTCTCTCCTGAAAAACAATATGGGGACTGGGAACCACTCAGGGACACACAGGCAAACACAAACTCTGTCTTATACACACACACACACACACACACACACACACACACTCTCACAGACATGACTCTGCCTCTGAGGCCTGGCCAACCCAGAGATGTTATGATTTGCTTTGCAAAGATCAGAGAGAATTTTATCTACCCAGTATCCCCCTGGAGACTGGAACCTTTCTCTGTTACCTTCCTTCCCCCAACCCCATAACCCACAGTTTCCTAAAAACAAGAAGTTCTTGATGCAAGTGCACTGTTACTCAGAATGACACTCAGGGACTAAGTCTCACTTCCAGGTGGACATGAAACAAAACAAGGCAAAACAGGGCAAAACAAACAAGCGTGGCAGAAGAGTCCTAGAAATACAAACCCTCTGGAATGAGCAGGAACTGGGGGGTTGGAGTCTGTTTTCATTTTCTGGGGCTCCTGCAACAAACTGCCACGGAGTCAGTGGCTCAAAACAACGGAAATGTATGCTCTCATCAGAAAGCCAGAATCAAGGTGCCAGCAGGGCCACACTCCCTCCAAAAACACTAAGGCAGTTTGTGTTCCTGCATCCTCCAGCCTCGGGGGACTCCAGGCGCCCCCTGGCCCGTGGCAGCAGCCCTCCAATCTCAGCCTCTGTCTTCCCACGCCTTCTCTGCTGCGAGTCTGTCCTCTGTGTCTCTGATAAAGACGCTTGGCATTGGATTTAGGGCCCATCAAGATAAGGCTCCCACAGGTCTCTTCATCTCAAGATCTTCAATTAAGTCTGCAAGGTCCCTTTTCCCAAATAAGGTCATATTTACAGGTCCCCAGAATTATAAGGTGGATGTCTCTTTGAGGGCCCCCATTCAACCCACAGCGGCGTGAGACTTTCACAGAAGATGGGAGAGCAGAGGCAGTGGTTTGCCTCGCTTTCTTTCTGACTTGGCTCTGGGGCCTTGTGGTGAGGACCACTCATATTACAACTGCGCTGAGAAACCCATAACTCCCTCAGGCTCTCACCGCTTGTCGAGAAGAAAACAGAAGGCATTCTGGGAAATGCTGGTGGGCCCCCAAGCCCCTTCCCAGCACCCAGACGGAACTCTCTTCAGGCCTGCCTCCAAACCCCCCTGCCTTGAGGGCGCTCTGCCGGCCGCCCCAGGCCCCAGCTGTGTCGCCGTCCATCAGACTCCACGAGCTTGGGCATCGATCTTGTTTGAATCCCTCGACAAACGTTTGCTGGCTGCCTACTCTGTGCCGGACCCCAGGCTTAGGAGAAAACTCATCTGGCCATTAACCCTGCTGAAGGCTTCTCACACAAGCCTTGAACTGGTTTTGTGAAGTCCCAGATTCCTGTGGCTGGGGTTGGGGTCGGGGTCGGGGGTGGGGCTGTGATTGCGAAGTTCAAAAGTCAGAACAAAAAGCTTAAATCCTTGTAGCCAAAATCACCCTCCAAGATCTCTTTTTTAAACCACCAAAAGCCAGACCTTGAAGCTCGAAAGCAAAACCAACTTGTCCCCTTGCACTGTAGGCAGGATTGCCCTTGCCCTGGGGCAGATCTGACTTGAAAATGGGAGTGGGAAGAGGAACATGCGTTAAGGAGACTTTTTAAATTTCTTGGTCTCGATTTTTTCGGTTGGATTTCCTAAGTTATGGGCATGTGTGTGGCAACTCACTGGATGTTATTCCCACAAATGTCAGTTCAGTTCAGTCGCTCAATTGTGTCCAACTCTTTGCAACCCCATGGACTGCAGCACGCCAGGCCTCCCTGTCCATCACCAACTCCCGGGAGCTTGCTCAAACTCCCATCCATCGAGTCAGTGATGCCATCCAACCATATCATGAGCCACCCTGAATACAAGCTCCCTGACAACGGGTAGAAATCTCCTCCTCTCCTCTAGAGTGGGTCAGGGCCTCTGCAAAGCTGGACAGGTCAGGGGCTAGATCAAGGTGCTGGGGGAGAGAAGGAAGGAGGGCAGTGGTGTGGTCACTTCCGGGGCCTCACTTCCCCAAGTAACTCTAAGGTATTTTTCTGAAGATTATTCTCAAGAGGAATTCTAGGATGAGCTGTTCATCTCACCTCATTGCCCGGGTCTAGTGCCTTCCCTCTGGGCTAAATATTCATCCAAATCCATGTCAGGGACAGGCCCACATCGTCCAATTCTAGACTTTCAGGTGCAGCCATGTTCATGGTCACTGTGTCCAGTGTCTGGGAGCTCAACACACCGCAGATGCTTGGTAAACGTTGAAAGTCTCAGGGAGTTCTCAGGTCTGCCAACCTCAGCCAAGGTATGAGTTTCCCTGTATTAGTCAGGGTTCTCCAGAGAAACAGAATGAATTGGATGCGTGTATAAGGAGAGAGATTCATTTTAGAGAATGAAGCTCACATGATCGCAGACACTGGCAAGTCCAAAATCTGCAGGGAGCCAACAGGCTAGAGACCCAAGGAAGAACTGATGCTGCCATTCAAGCCTAAAAGCAGTCTGCTGACAAATTCCCCCTAGCTCAAGAGAGCTCAGTCTTTTCTTTTAAGGCCTTCAACTGATTGGATGCGGCCCATCCATATTAAGTTAGGGAGAGCAATCTATTTTACTCTAAAACTCACTGACTTGTTTATTACACCATTCCCCCACAAAGCCTTCATAGAAACATCTGGAATAATATTTGACCAAGTTTCTGGGCATGGTGGCCCAGTCAATCTGACACATAAAATTAACCATCATATTCCCCTACCCCTGCCCTACTGAGGCTCTCTCTCTCTCTCTAATTCTCTGCATCCACTCCCGTCCCTGTTGGGCTGACCCTGAGCTGTCCCCTGCCCTGTTCTACCCAAAGAGGCCCCAGGGACTTGAATTTCCTCCTTCTTGGAATTTTTTCTTTCCAGCCAGCTGGATCCCATCACTCTGGTGACTCCCAGAACTATATTTGCCTCCAGGCCCCTGCAAGAGGGACCCAAGCATGGTTGGCTGTGCCAGGGGCTGGAAGTAGCTCTCCGTGCCCCCTCCTCCAGTTCCACTTCTGTGTGCATCACTATCAGCCTGGACCAGTGAGGAAACAGCTTTAGATAGAAACCAATAACCTTGCTTTATTTTCTTCCAGCTTACCACCAAAAGAAATCATGGCATTGTTCTACCTGTTTATTGCTGTGTCTCTCCTACCAAAACATAATATAATCCCCTGAAGCACTAAGGGGCTTCATCCCCAGAGCCTAGCCCAGGGCTGGGCACAGCTTAGGGCCTCAGAATGCTGGTTGGATAAAGGACGTTTACTGAACGTCTCCTTTGCTCAGCACGTGCTGTGCCAAGGCACAGACACCAGCTTAGCTATGTCAGCAATTTACAATTTCTGAGCATCTCCACCCTCTGGCCCTAGATCCTTCATTCCTCTCTCCCTGGGAGCTAGATTCTCCCTTCCCTGAGGACAGGAGCTGTTTTCCATCTCTCTCCTGGACAGCTGAGTGTCCCAGGGCACAGACTGATACCCTTTCATTCCCTGGAGGAATATGAACTGAATCAATGAGGAGACGCTTGGGGACTCTTGGGAAGGAAGGGACCAGGGCACACAGGAGGGCATGGGTGGCTGATACCTTAGTTCAGCTCTTCCACAGTCGCCGCAGTTCGGGGGCTCTGTAGAGAAAAGGGCGCAGGGGTGTGCTTTGGAAACAGAGTTTCAGTTTTGTATCCAGCTCTTCCTGCACCCCTGGCACTGGAGGATCCCCAGGGCCGCTGGCCCAAAGGAAGTAATGTTGCTATTTCTTCCCTAATGCTGCGATCCCTGGCCATCTGGAACCTTAGCTCCGCAGCGCCACCTGGGGGTCAGCATCATTCAGCCCGTGTCATGAATTCCTATCCTGGCCAGGGCCTGAGTAAGTGAAGATAATGTTCTACCTCAAGGAACTTGGCTCTGGGGGGAATCCAGGAATCCACCGTGCACAAGTCTTTCTTACACAAAGCAGAACTCTAGTAAGTTCTCCTTTTTATTTCAAAATTAAAGTGCATTTATCATTAAAAAAAAGTAAACAAAGAAAACTCCCCCAAGTGGCACTGCCAGATAAAATACAGAACTTCCCATTAATTTAGGATTTCAGATAAACAACAAATAATTGCATGAACATGCTTGTTCTAAAAACAAATATTTGCCGTTTATCTAAAACTTAAATTTCGTTGGATGTTTTGTATTTTTTATTTGCTAAATCTGGCAACTCTATACCATAACCCAGTTAACACTCTGGGTAACATGTTGAGGTGTATTTATACACTTTTTAAATACCAATATGTGCATTTTTTTTAACCCAAAAAGGGGAAAGAGGCTCATAAGGTAGACTGTTTTGCAACTTAATGTCTCCATTTAACAACATTCCGTGAACATCTTTGCATGGCATTGAGTGTTCTTTTATAGTCTAGTTTTCCATGCAGATGTAATGTAAGACTCTTTGACGTCTGGCATTGATTATTCCTTTTTTTTTTTTCCAGGCGCTAAGTGCCCTGATCCTCCCTAGTTTCCGGTACTTCACCACGGGCTCCCTTTCTGCTCTCTGCAGGCCATTTGTAGCAGGTACCAGTCTGAATTCTACACATTAATATACTAGCCGCTCAGTCATGTCCGACTGTTTGCAACCCCGTGGGCTATAGCCCACCAGGCTCCTATGGAGCCTGGAAATCTCCAGGCAAGAATACTGGAGTGAGTTGCCATGCCCTCCTCCAGGAGATCTTCCAGACCCAGGGATCAAACACAGGTCTCTTGCATTGTCAGCGGACTCTTTAACACCTGAGCCATCAGCTTAAGCAGGGCTGAATTCTTCAGCACAAATAAGTAAGTGCTGCCCTCAGAGAACACGACCTGGCTCAGGAACTGGACTGTGGGGTCTAATCCCTTTCCTGTAGCTCCTCACTCAGCAGCTCCATGGCCATGGATGTGGCCTGTAACTGCAGGGCAGTGACCTCCTGGGTTGCAAGATGGGGTTGGTGATCATGCTAGGTTATTGCGAAGACAGGTCTTTCTCTCCCACCCTGGCAGATGGCAATCTCCCAATGGGTAAGAAGCTTCCCTATCTATCCCAGTCACCACTGTATCCTTGTAGAATTTGCTCAATGCTTGTGTATCACAGGCATTCACAAAATACACATGGACCAAATGACCAAAAGATGGATGCTTCTGCATGGGAGGAAAGGATGTGACCGTCCACTTTGGGAAGATGATGCAGTGCTGCTGTGCTGTGCTTAGTCCGTCAGTCGTGTCCGACTCTTTTCGACCCCACAGACTGTAGCCCACTGGGATCCTCTGTCCATGGGGGCTTTCCCAGCAAGAATACTGGAGTGGGTTGCCATGCCCTCCTCCAGCAGATCTTCCCAACCCTGGGATCGAACCCAGGTTCCCTGCATTGCCGGGAGATTCTTTACCATCTGAGCCACCAGGGAAGCCCAAGAATACTGCAGTGCTGCTAGGATCTGTTAAAGAATAAACTAAAGCATATTAAAAATTTTTAAGAGTTTATTTGAGCAAAAACTGATTCAAATCGGGCAGCGCCATACTAGAAATGATTAGGAGGGCCTATCCCAAAGGCGCCAAGGGAAGATCAGATGTACAGAGAAAGCGTGGAAGCAAAGAAAGGAAATCATTTGATTGACTGTCAGTTAGAGGCAACTTGGTGTTTGTGATTGGCTGTCCTCAGGATTTGGATTTCATGGCCCTGGGGCACTTACAGGCTTAGATTTGTTTGCTTCCAAAGGCATCACAGCATCAGAGCCACATCCGTCTGCTGTCTCCTTGTTTAGTTAATTTAACAGATCTGACCTGCATTCTAACCACAGGCTCCAGAGCAGCCAGATTAGCCTCTGGGCTTTACCCCACCAGCAGCACAGCGCCGGCACTTCTTGCTCAGGTGACTCAGTCATCAGTGATGGGAGCTCCTTCTGCAGCAGAAAAGGTAAGTCTCTCCACTCTCTGGGAGACCGGGTGGGATGGGGAAGAGGGTGGGCCTTGGGTCTGAAGACCAGACTTAAGTCTGTGCTCTGCCAGGTTCTGGCTATACAATCTTGTATCGATTTCTTATTGCTGCAAATTACCACACGCTTAGCAGCTTAAAACAACATGAATTTATCTTAAAATGCTATAGTTTGGAAGTCTGAAGCAGAACTGTTTTCCTTTCTGAAAGATGGAGGGGAAAATCCATTTCTGGCTTTTCCTTTTGGTCCAAGGGCTTCCCTGGTGGCTCAGCAGTAAAGAATCCACCTGCCAATGAAGGAGATGCGGTTCACTCCCTGGGTCAGAAAGATCCCCTAGAGAAGGAAATGGCAACCTACTGCAGTATTCTTGCCTGGGAAATGCCATGGACAGAGGAGCCTGGTGGGCTACAGTCCATGGGGTCTCAAAAGAGCTGGACATGACTTAGTGACTAAACAAAACCAATGGTTAAGACTCTGTGCTTCCAAGGTAAAGGGTGCAGGTTTGATCCTTGGTCCGGAAACTAAGACCTTGTAGGGTGTGGCCAAATAAACAAACAAAAAACAGAAAGACTCCTTGTCTCTTCTACCACCTGAGATCCAGTTAGCAGGTACCAAATCCTGTACTTCTTAGCCTCCAGAACTGCAAGAAATAAATGTCTGTTCTCCGCCAGCCAGTCTGTGGTATCTTGTTATAGCAACCTAAGCTGGCTAAGACACTTTCCTTCCCTTTTAAATAGCTTCTAAAGGCTGCCTATGTTCCTTGGCTCATGGCCCCTTTCCTCCATACTTAAAGCCAGCACTCTGACACTCTTCTGCAGTTATATCTCCCTGTGACTCACCCCTCCTGTCTCCCTATTGAGGACCTTGTGGTTATATTGGGGCTTCCCAAGTGGCTCAGCAGTAAATAATCCACCTGCAATGCAGGAGCTGCAGGAGACACGGGATCTATCCCTAGGTCAGGAAGATTCCCTGGAGAAGGAAATAGCAACCCTCTCCAGTATTCTTGCCTGGAGAATCTCATGGACATAGGAGCCTGGCAGGCTACAGTCCATAGGGTCACAAAGAGTCAGACATGACTGCAGAGACTTACCATGCACACAGTGGCTATACTGGGCCTGCCTGGAATAATCCAGGATAATGTCCCTATTTTAAGATCAAGGATTGTCTTTAGTCACTCAGTTATTTCCAACTCTTTGCGACCTCATGAACTGTAGCCCACCAGGCTGCTCTGTCCATGGGTCTTTTCAGACTAGAATATTGGAGTGAGTTGCCATTTCCTCCTCCAGGGGATGTTTCTGACCCATGGATCGAACCCACATCTCTTGTGTCTCCTGCATTGCAGGCAGATTCTTTACCCACTGAACATCAGGGAAGCCATTCTGTTGTTCCAAAAATGCATATCCCAAAGTTGGGTTCAACGAACAAAACACCCCCTCCAGTCATGCCAACCCAGCACCTAGTACAGGATATGGTACAAAACAGGTAAGCACTCAACAGCAATGGCTGAATAAATGGAATTAGAATCAGGACCTCAAGGCAGAGTTTAGGGGCTAAGCAAGTATCCTTATAAGATTCTTGAACGAGGCAATCTGACACCGGTACTGAGGATTCCAACTGGTGAAGAAAGGAAGGAGTCACTTTAAGCATCAGAGACAAGAAGAAGAGCCAGCAAAGGGCAGTCCAGAAACCACTAGACCCTTTCAGGGGCTGGAAAGAACTGGCTGCTTGAAGTAGAGGCAGAAGACCAAGGTGGAAGAGCTGGTTAGGCCCAGAGCATTCATGTTTAATTCACTGAACAATAATATATCGCTGATTAGGTTTTTGAGTTGTGACTCAATCAGGATTTGCTCAAGACCAAGTTACTCCAGAGAAGATGGAGTGAGGTAAGGGACCAGCAGCAGGGAAAACCAGACACCAAATGAAAGATGGTTAACCATGATTAGGGCATTGTTAAGCAGGGAAAAGAGGGTGTATCATCCTACAGGGAGGGATTAACCCTTCAGGGAACTTTGGCCAGAAAAGGGCCAGAGTTGTCTACTCTGGGCTTCAAATCTGAAAAGAGATGTGTATTCAAACAAAAAGGAGTTTGAAGAAAGTCTTTTTGTTTTAATGGGGAGACAAATTTAATGAAAGACTAAGTTTGAGACACAAAAATTTCTAGGGAGTGGCTAGACAGGACCTAAAAGTCAAAACAAATTAGGTCAGGAAAGGATTTGGGACAGTTTGTTCCACCCAGAGAGGGTGGCAGAGACCATTGAGGCCCCAAGAGCTGATCAGCTTGAAAGCTGACAGCCGACCAAGTAACAACTCAGACCCTCATGCAAGTAACAACTCAGACCCTTTCACCCTGAAGTGCCCCCAGAGAGAATTTTCATCTAAGAGTTTGTTCCTTACTGGAGCATCTTTTTTTGCCCTAAATCTCTGGAACCACAAATCCACTCTCGAAACGCAAAGCAAGAGTGGAGGAAGAAGTCTTTCCATCTTGAAGAAGAGCGTCGCGTCCACAAGCTCCGGCTTCGCGCACCATGGCCCCAGACCCCCGCATCGCCTCCTGACCCCTCCCCAAATAGCCTCGGGCTTCCTCGAACAGGCAGACTCTGCCCCAAAGTGGGGTTCAGCCTGCAGGCAGCCATGGCAGCCCCTCCCAAAAGCGGGCCCTGTACCCCAAGATCAAGGATTAGCACTCACAATTCCATCTGAAACCTTAATTCACTTTTACCAAGTAAGCTGACATATTCACAGGTTGCGTGGATTAAGACATTAGTACCTTTGGGGGGCCATTATCCTGCTTACAGTAGACCTCAAATAATTGTATAATCTCCAAGAGTCTGTTTCCTTACAAAGAAGAATTCTTACAATGGTTGGAGCAGGGATTAGGGAGGGTGATCACATTAGTCATCTAATTACCGGGGAACAAATGACCCTAAAATTTAGTATCATAACGCATTATCATCTACCTTTTCTGAGGATCAGAAATTAGTGAGCAGTTTAGCTGAGCAGTCTAGAGGGGGGGGTCTTCCATTAGGATGAAGTCAAGGTATCACCCCAGGCACCGAACATATGAAATATCGGCCAGGATTGAAAGCTTCCAAGATGGCTCCCTCAGCAGCTGTGAGCAGGAGGCCTCAGTTCCTTGCATGTGGGTCCCCCCAAAGGGCTGCCCCAGTGTCCTCACGACGTGGCAGCTGGTTCCCCCCAGAGAGAGTGATCCAAGAAGGCAAAACAGCGGCCACAGTGTCTATCTTTCAACCTGCGTGCTGGGCTTGTGCTCAGTCGCTTGAGTCATGTCCGACTCTTTGCGATCCTATGAACCGTAGTCCGCCGGGCTCCTCTGTCCATGAAATTCTCCAGGCAAGAATACTGGAGTGATAGCTGTCCCCTTCTCCAAGGGATCTTCCCAAACTAGGGATCGAACGCTCAGGTCTCCTGCATTGGCAGGTGAGTTCTTTACTACTGGTGCCACCTAGGAAGCCCACTTTTTAACCTAGCCAGGTACCTATACTACCTAATTAAATAATTTTTCAAAATAATAAAGTACTGAATAAATAACATTACTCAGTTTGGTCTAGTTCAAAAGTTTCCAAGCATTATCAGCAGCATTCTTCCCTCAAATGAAATTTTACTGGAAATCCCGATATGACAACTAGATATAACAGCAAGTGACCCAAAGGGATAGGAGTCCCAGGAATGGGACTCCACGTCTGTGCCTCTCCCTCCTCAGTTTACAAACCTCTGGATTCAACCTTTTACCTAAGCAAGAACTTCCTGATTCTGCAAAGTTAGAAATAAGAGCTTTGATGAGATCTGAAATGGTAACACAGCTCTTCTTCCCTCCTCCTGGAGTCTTTTCCTCCTAATGTCCCTTTATGATGACATACTTGTGCTAAGTCGCTTGAGTTGTGTCTGACTCTTTGAGATCCCATGGACTGCAGCCCACCAGGCTCCTCTGTCAATGGGATTCTCCAGGAAAGAATACTGGCGTGGGTGGTCATTTCCTTCTCCAGGGATCTTCCTGACCCAGGGATCGAACCTGCATCTCTGAGGTCTCCAGCACCGACAGGCAGCTTCTTTACCTGGGAAGCCCTTTATGATGACATTTTATTTTATAATTTCCTTAGCCAGAAAGTTGCCCACCTTTCAAAGGAGGGATTAGTCATTTGGTTCAAACAGGAATTTCCAACTTTTTCCTCACTGAGGCCTGAGAACTGCGCATCCAGAATGCTTTGCAACCCGAGAGCCTAAACAAGTGGGTTTTAGGTGCTCTACATGCTCCGGTCTCCCCCACCCCCTCCCTCTCCACCATCCTCCCCAGTCAGCATTACAGAGGGTCAGTATGGCTCCAGAAGCCAGTATGACAGAGGGTCAGCCCCACCTCTTGGCCTCAGGATGCTGGGGTATTCACTGTGTCCTGGCAGCCACCTATAACTTATAACCATTTAAACCTGGATTTAAATTCCAGACCTGCACTCACTAGCTGATTGAATATGGACAAGTTGTCTAACCTTCTGAACCTCAGTTTCTGCATCTGTAACTTGGAGATGGTGCCCTCTCCATTGCTGGGTTGCAATAAAGATCACATGTGTGAAGCACTCAGCACATAGAAGGATCTCAATTAAGGGGGCAATTATTATTAGACACAAAGAAGGATCTATTAAATGTTCCTCAATATCTGCTCACGCCTTCTTCCCTTTTGTAACAGACATGCCAAAGGATTAACTGGGTGCCTGCCTGCCTGCAATGCAGGAGACCCAGGTTTGATCTCTGGGTCAGGAAGATCCCCTGGAAGAGGGGATGGCTACCTACTCCAGCAATCTTGCCTGGGAAATCCCATGGACAGGGGAGCCTGGTGGGCTACAGTCCATGGGGTCACAAAGTTGACACGACTGAGCGACTAACACTTTCACTTTGGCCACCCAAGCAGAGGTCACATATCTCAGCCTCCCCTGCAGCCAATGTGGTCACATGGCTAGTTCCGGTCAGTGGCCTGTGAGTAGACTGGTGCCTTCGACCTTCACCTGGTTCCCCAGAGCCTCCTGGCCTGGGGCTCCTAGAAGCTTTCAGCAGGATGCCAGCTCAAAGTTTTCTCATTTTTGATTTTTATATTTTTCAAAATAATTTTAAGCAACCTGGTAAAGTCCATTTTCTTAAAGAAATTAATAAATGGAAAAAAGTATCCCCACCAGAATTCCCAGTCACTGAAGTTGTCCTGGGCAGCTCTGTCCTCCCTCCCTGGGGCTCTCTTTGCTCACCTGATGTGCTGGGCAGATAAGGCGTTTTTATGTTTTTTGTTTTGTTTTCTGGAAGATCTTTCCTGGCACTTTGACAGACCGCTGGTGCCCTGTGAGATCACAGAAAATATATAGATTGGTCTCTGCACCTGATTCCTGGCACAGAGCTCAGGTTCATTTCAGTCGCTCAGTCATGTCCGAATCTTTGTGACCCCATGAACCGCAGCATGCCAGGCCTCTCTGTCCATCACCAACTCCCGGAGTCCACCCAAACCCATGTCCATTGAGTCGGTGATGCCATCCAACTATCTCATCCTCTGTCGTCCCCTTCTCCTCCTGCCCTCAATCTTTCCCAGCATCGGGGTCTTTTCCAATGAGTCAGCTCTTCGCATCAGGTAGCCAAAGTATTGGAGTTTCAGCTTCAGCATCAGTCCTTCCAATGAACACCCAGGACTGATCTCCTTTAGGATGGACTGGTTGGATCTCCTTGCTGTCCAAGGGACTCTCAAGAGTCTTCTCCAACACCACAATTCAAAAGCATCAATTCTTTGGCATTCAGCTTTCTTTATAGTCCAACTCTCACATTCATACATGACTGCTGGAGAAACCATAGCCTTGACTAGATGGACCTTTGTCGACAAAGTAATGTCTCTGCTTTTTAATATGCTATCTAGGTTGGTCATAACTTTTCTTCCAAGGAGTAAGCATCTTTTAATTTCATGGCTGCAGTCACCATCTGCAGTGATTTTGGAGCCCAGAAAAATAAAGTCTGACACTGTTTCCACTGTTTCCCCATCTATTTGCCATGAATTGATGGGACTGGATGCCATGATCTTAGTTTCCTGAATGTTGAGTTTTAAGCCACTTTTTCACTCTCCTCTTTCACTTTCATTAAGAGGCTCTTGTGTTCTTCTTCACTTTCTGCCATAAGAGTGGTGCCATCTGCATATCCAAGGTTATTGATTATTTCTCCCGGCAATCTTGATTCCAGCTTGTGCTTCCTCCAGCCCAGCGTTTCTCATGATGTACTCTGTATATAAGTTAAGTAAGTAGGGTGACAATATACAGCCTTGACATACTCCTTTTCCTACTTGGAACCAGTCTGCTGTTCCATGTCCAGTTCTGACTGTTGCTTCCTGACCTGCATACAGGTTTCTCAAGAGACAGGTCAGGTGGTCTGGTATTCCCATCTCTTTCAGAATTTTCCACAGTTTATTGTGATCCACACAGCCAAAGGCTTTGGCATAGTCAATAAAGCAGAAATAGATGTTTTTCTGGAACTCTCTTGCTTTTTTGATGATCCAGCGGATGTTGGCAATTTGATCTCTGGTTCCTCTGCCTTTTCTAAAATCAGCTTAAACATCTGGAAGTTCATGGTTCATGCACTGCTGAAGCCTGGCTTGGAGAATTTTAAGCATCACTTTACTAGCGTATGAGATGAGTGCAATTGTGCGGTAGTTTGAGCATTCTTTGACATTGCCTTTCTTTGGGATTGGAATGAAAACTGACCTTTTCCAATCCTGTGGCCACTGCTGAGTTTTCCAAATTTGCTGGCATATTGAGTGCAGCACTTTCACAGCATCATCTTTCAGGATTTGAAATAGCTCAACTGGAATTCCATCACCTCCACTAGCTTTGTTTGTAGTGATGCTTCCTAAGGCCCACTTGACTTCTCATTCCAGGATGTCTGGCTCTAGGTGAGTGATCACACCATCATGATTATCTGGGTCTTGAAGATCTTTTTCGTACAGTTCTTCTGTGTATTCTTGCCACCTCTTCTTAATATCTTCTGCTTCTGTTAGGTCCATACCATTTCTGTCCTTTATTGAGCCCATCTGTGCATGAAGTGTTCCCTTGGTATCTCTGATTTTCTTGAAGAAATCGCTAGTCTTTCCCATTCTATTGTTTTCCTCTATTTCTTTGCATTGATCGCTGAGGAAGGCTTTCTTATCTCTCCTTGCCATTCTTTGGAACTCTGCATTCAGATGGGAATATCTTTCCTTTTCTCCTTTGCTTTTCACTTCTCTTCTTTTCACAGCTATTTGTAAGGCCTCCTCAGACAGCCATTTTGCTTTTTTGCATTTCTTTTTCTTGGAGATGGTCTTGATTCCTGTCTCCTGTACAATGTCACGAACCTCCGTCCATAGTTCCATTAGGCACTCTGTCTATCAGGTCTAGTCCCTTAAATCTATTTCTCACTTCCACTGTGTAGTCATAAGGGATTTGATTTAGGTCATACCTGAATGGTCTAGTGGTTTTCTCCACTTTCTTCAATTTCAGTCTGATTCTGACAATAAGAAGTTCATGAGCTGAACCGCAGGTTCAGACATTTGTTGTATGTGCTTGGATATCTAAATTAAAAAAAAAAAAAAAAAGAAGTTCATGAGCTGAGCCACAGTCAGCTCCTGATCTTGTTTTTGCTGACTGTATAGAGCTTCTCCATCTTTGGCTGCAAAGAATATAATCAATCTGATTTCAGTGTTGACCATCTGGTGATGTCCATGTGTAGAGTTTTCTCTAGTGTTGTTGGAAGAGGGTGTTTGCTATGACAAGTGCGTTCTCTTGGCAGAACTCTCTTAGCCTTTGCCCTGCTTCATTCTGTACTCCAAGGCCAAATTTGCCTGTTACTCCAGGTGTTTCTTGACTTCCTACTTTTGCATTCCAGTCCCCTATAATGAAAAGGAATGTTTTTTGGGTGTTAGTTCTAGAATGTCTTGTAGGTCTTCATAGAACTGTTCAGCTTCAGCTTCTTCAGTGTTACTGGTCAGGGCATAGACTTGGATTTACCATGATATTGAATGGTTTGCCTTGGAAACGAACAGAGATCATTCTGCTGTTTTTGAGATTGCATCCAAGTACTGCATTTCTGACTCTTTCGTTGACTATGATGGCTACTCCATTTCTTCTAAGGGATTCCTGCCCACAGTAGTAGATATAATGGTCATCTGAGTTAAATTCATCAATTACAGTCCATCTTAGTTCCCTGATTCCTAGAATGTCGATGTTCACTCTTGTCATCTCCTGTTTGACCACTTCAAATTTGCCTTGATTCATGGACCTAACATTCCAGGTTCCTATGCAATATTGCTCTTTATAGCATCGGACCTTGCTTCTATCACCAGTCCCATCTGTTCTGCCCGTAGTCCGAGTCCCCGGTTGGGAAAGAAGACTCCTCGAAACAATGCAACTTGCAATAGGGGAATTTATTACTGACTCGAGCCAGGGCCTCCCGCCCTCACCAGGTGTGTGAGGATGAAAGGCCCCGAACCCCAGTTCTCTCAGGTATTTATTAGGTCAAAATAAGCAGCAGGTAGTTGGCGCAATCGGATTGGTTACACAGTGGGTAGTTGGCACAAGCTGATAGGTTTCACAGTTGCAAGGTAATTTTTGTTGGCCCAACGTGGGGCTTTCAGCTTTCCCCTGATAGGTTCCCTTTTCTCTGGCTAGGCATATGTTGATTGGCTGGCTCTAGGAGGCCTGATTATTATGTTACCCTGGGAAACCAGGCCTACTCCTAATCTAGGCTGCCTGCCATGGCGTTAGCCGTGACAGCCTCACACCATCCACAACTGGGTGTTGTTTTTGCTTTGGCTCCATCCCTTCATTCTGGTCCACTGGAGAAGAGAATGGCAAACGGCTTCAGTATTCTTGCCTTGAGAACACCATGAACAGTATGAAAAGGCAAAAAGATAGGACACTAAAAGATGAACTCCCCAGGTTGATAGGTGCCCAATATGCTATTGGAGATCAGGGGAGAAATAACTCCAGAAAGAATGAAGAGATGGAGCCAAAGCAAAAACAGAGCTCCTGAACCCCCTGTAATTTTCTAAGTGCTAAGAACACAAGGAGCATCTTTTGTTCCAATAGTTGATCTTTGACCTTGGTTCCTGGGACTGAGCTTCTAGATCCCTTGGAATTTCCTGGGTAATAGGAGTATCTTTTGTTCTACTGAGGCCACTCTGGGCAGGCTTTGTGGATGTGAGCTGGTCACCAGGAAAACTAGCCATGATTCAGTTCAGTCAGTCGTGTCCGACTCTTTGCGACCCCATAGACTGCAGCACGCCACGCTTCCCTGTCCATCAACAACTCCCGGAGCTTGCTCAAACTCATGTCCATCGAGTTGGTGATGCCATGATTAGAAGCTTGGAATTTTCAGCCCACCCCCTACTCCCATTCTCCAGAGAGGGCCGAGGGGCTGGAAATGGAGTTAATCACTAATCTTGCCTGCGTGAGGAGGCTGACCCCAAAGCCACGTAGTATGGGGTTTGGAGAGTTTCCAGGTTGGTAAATACAAATGTGGGAGAGTGGTGCACCCAGAGAGAACATGGGAGCTCTATGCCCCTCCCCCTCAACACACACACCTTACCCTGTACATCTCTTCCAGCTGGATGCTCATCTGAATCTTTTTTTTTTTTTAATATTTGTTTATTTTGGATGCATTGGGTCTTAGTGGCACCTCGCAGGATCTTCATTGCGACATGCAGACTTCTTAGCTGCAGCATATGAGTTCTTTAGTTGCAGCATGAGAACACTTAGTTGCGGCATGTAGGATCTAGTTCCCCGACCAGGGACTGAACCCAAGCTCCCTGCATTGTAAGCGTGGCGTTTTAGCCACTGGCACCAGAGAAGTCCTTTCATCTGTATCCTGTATCATATCCTTTTGTGATAAACTGTGAACAATAAGTAAACTGTTTTCCTGAGTTCTGTGAGCCACTCAAGCAAATTCATCAGACTAGAGGAGGGGGTCAAAGGAACCCCCTGTTTACAGTCAGAAGCATAGGTAACCACTTGGACTTGGGATCAGCAGAGGGGAAGCAGGGGTCAGTCTTGTGGGACACCACCTGTGAGACCTGATAGTGTCAGAATCCAATAAAACTGTAGGATACAGAATTGCTCGTGGGTGGAGAAAAAGCACATAATACATTCGGCGGCCAGAAGTGTCATCAGTGAAGTGTTCTGTGTGCCGGTGAAGGAGAAACACAGGCAGGAAAGACTGAATATTTCAAACGCATAACGTCGAAGACTGGAGAGCAAGCAGTCAGACTGAACCTGAGTAGGACCTGCCTCCTAGGGTGCAGCCACCATTGAACCAGCCTCTCTGCTCCTCGCTGCTTTTCAATCGTTCCAAGTGCAGTGAGCATCTGGGCCCATCGCTTTCTTAAATGCACAGAAATCCATTTTACTTGGAGCCTTGGACATAACGATCCATCCATGGGATAAACGGACTTGTTCGTTTGACGCCAAAGACACACAAAATGATTGCGAAACTAATCACAGCCAGTGCGCCAGCGGCGCCCTCAGCAACTTCCCTGTGTTGGAAGATTTCCAAGGAAGAGTGGGCAGAGGCCCTTGGCCACGACGGGAAGAGGTAGGGCACAGGGGTATTGTGACATGCCTCAGGGAAGGGCAGTATTTCCCTTGGCCATCGGAGGCCCCGGCCCAGAGGGGCAAGGGAGCCGGATCGGCCATGGAGCCCGGGGCCCAGCCCCCCAGGGCTCCGGGGGACGGAAAGGCCGAGCCGCAGCAGCAGGCCCCCACCCAGTGTATCGAGGGCCACGGCCAGGTGGTGCTGCTGGGCGAGCTCTGGAAGCAGGATGAGTGCTGTGTGACCCTGCAGAACATTCTGGAACAGGGCCCAACCGATCCGCCCTCCCGACCCTCGTCCATCCGAGCCACGAGCGGCCACAGCAGCTCCAGCAACTGCGCCAGGGTGCGGCTCAAGCGCTCGGGGGACAGCTCGTGGAAGCAGGGCGCCGATTGCCCGGCCGCCAAGTCCAAGCGCTGCTCTCAAAAGCAGCCGTGCGAGCCGGGCAAGGCCAGGGACGCGCCAGAGCGCCAATGCGAGGCGGCGCCGGCGGGGACTCCCGGCTCCGGGCCGGCGGAGGACTCGGCGCCGGGCTGCCGGGACCCGGGACAGCAGCGGGCGGCGCCAGAGCCTGGCTCGCGTCTGCTCCTCGTGCTGTGCCGCGCGTCCGCGCTGCGCTCCCAGCTCCCGCGGCTGCAGCTGCTTCTGCAGCAGGTGAGCGCCCGGGAGCGCAGCCGGCCCGCCGCGCTCTTCGGTCTCATCGTGCAGCCGCGGCGCGAAGAGGAGGCTGAGGCGCGCCGCCGCATGGAGAGCCTGCTCTGCGGCGCCTTCGCCCAGCACAGCCCCGCCGCCGAGGTGCACACGGCCGTGTTCTGCCCCCGCCGCCCGGAGGGCACCCTGGACGTCCAGCGCGCCGCCGGAGGAGCGCACAGGGTCGCGTCGCCGGGTTGCGCCCGCCTCGTGGATAGGGCCACCCAGACGGATGGTGAGGGGCCCGAGGGAGGGCAGGGGGCGGGAACGCCGGGTGGCCGGGGGTGCCCCCGGGGTGGGAAAGTGCAAATACGGAAGGACTCCCGACCCTGCTGGTCCCAAAAGGGAAAGTCTTGGACGCTCAGTCGTGTCCGACTCTTTGCGACCCCATGGTCTGTCGATGGGATTCTCCAGGCAAGAATACGGAGTGGATAGCCATTGCCTTCTCCAGGGGATCTTCCCGACTCAGGGATCGAGCCTGGGTCTCCTGCATTGCCGGCGGATTCTTTACCATCTGAGCCACCACGGAAGCCCTTGGTGGGGGATGGTTTAGTCACTAAGTCCTGTCCGACTCTTGCAACCCCATGGACTGGGAACCTACCAGGCTTCTCTGTCCATGGGATTCTCCAGGCAAGAATACTGGAGTGGGTTGCCATTTCCTTCTCCAGGGGATCTTCCCAACCCAGGAATCCAACCCGGGTCTCTGCATTGCAGGCAGATTCTTTACTGACTGTGCTACAAGGGAAGCCCACGGAAGCCCAGGGAAGCCCAAGTGGTAGACAAATTCCCAGTGCTGCCGTCC